>NC_057358.1:64522552-69522552 GCF_016509475.1 Prionailurus bengalensis | reverse complement strand
GGTCAGATGCTTAACTGACTGAGCCACCCAGGCGACACCTATTTTTAATTTTTTGAGGAACCTTGATACTGTTTTCCATAGTGGCTGCACCAATTTACATTCCCACTGTCAGTACACAGGGTTCCCTTTTCTACATATTCTCACCAGGATTTACTTCTTGCCTTTTTTAAAATTAATTTATTTTTTAATTTACATCCAAGTTCGTTAGCATATAGTGCAACAATGATTTTAGGAGTAGATTCCTTAATGCCCCTTACCCATTTAGCCCATTCCTCCCCACCACAACCCCTCCAGCAACCCTTTGTTCTCTATATTTAAGAGTCTCTTATGTTTTGTCCTCTTTCCTGTTTTTATATTATTTTTGCTTCCCTTCTCTTACGTTCATCTGTTTTGTATTTTATATTCCACGAGTGAAGCCATATGATACTTGTCTTTCTCTAATTTCGTTTAGCATAATACCCTCCACTTCCACCAACTTAGTTGCAAATGGCAAAATTTCATTCTTTTTGATCACTGAGTAATGCTCCATTGTATATATATACCATATCTTCTTTATCAATTCATCCATCGATGGACATTTGGGCTCTTTCCATACTTTGGCTATTGTTGATAGTGCTGCTATAAACATTGGGGTGCGTGTGTCCCTTCGAAACAGCATACCTGTATCCCTTGGATAAATACCTAGTATTACAATTGCTGGGTTGTAGGGTAATACTATTTTTAATTTTTTGAGGAACCTCCATACTGTTTTCCAGAGTGGCTGCACCAGTTTGCATTCCCACCAGCAGTACAAAACAGATCCTCTTTCTCTGCATCCTTGCCAACATCTGTTGTTGCCTGCATTGTTAATGTTAGCCATTCTGACAGGTGTGAGGTGGTATCTCATGACGGTTTTGATTTGTATTTCCCTGATGATGAGTGACGTTGAGCATTTTCTCATGTGTCGGTTGGCCATCTGGATGTCTTCTTTGGAGAAGTGTCTTTCATGTCTTTTGCCCATTTCTTCACTGGATTATTTGTTTTCTGGGTGTTGAGTTTAAGTTCTCTATAGATTTTGGATACTAACCCTTTATCTGATAGGTCATTTGCAAGTATCTTCTCCCATTCTGTTGGTTGCCTTTGAGTTTTGCTGATTGTTTCCTTCGCTGTGCAGAAGCTTTTTATTTTGATGAGGTCCCAATAGTTCATTTTTGCTTTTGCTTCCCTTGCCTCTGGAGACATGTTGAATAAGAAGTTGTTGCAGCCAAAGTCAAACAGGTTTTTGCCTGTTTTCTCCTCGAGGATTTTGATGGCTTCCTGTCTTATGTTTAGGTCTTTCATCCATTTTGAGTTTACTTTTGTGTTTGGTGTAAGAAAGTGGCCCAGGTTCATTTTTCTGCATGTTGCTGTCCAGTTTTCCCAGCACCATTTGCTGAAGAGACTGTCTTCATTCCATTGGATATTCTTTCCTGCTTTGTCAAAGAATAGTTGGCCACACATTTGTGGGTCCATTTCTGGGTTCTCTATTCTGTTACATTGATCTGAGTGTATCTGTTTTTGTGCCAGTACCATACTGTCTTGATGATTACAGCTTTGTAATATAGGTTGAAGTCTGGGATTGTGATGCCTCCAGCTTTGGTTCTTTTTCAAGATTGCTTTGGCTATTTGGGGTCTTTTCTGGTTCCGTGCAAATTTTAGGATTGTTTGTTCTAGTTCTGTGAGGAATGCTAGTGTTATGTTGATAGGGATCGCTCTTGTCTTTTTGATAATAGCTATTCTAACAGGTGTGGGGTGATAGCTCACTGTGGTTCTGATTTGCATGTCCATGATGATTAGTAATGTTGAGCATCTTTTTATGTATCTTTTGGCTAGCTGCATGTATTCTTTGGAAAAATGTCTATTCACATCCTCAAGATAGTTTCTAATGACTGCTTAAAATTCAATCCTTTGGTACGATCATAATTTATGTAACTATTCCACTTCTTATAGGCATTCAGGTTATTTTCAATATTTGTTAAAATAACTGCAATGACTGTTTTCATGTAAAAGCTTTTTATGCATTTCAGGGTGTATCTTTAGGATATATTCCCCAATGTGGAATTGCTGTGTTAAAAAGTGTGGATGTTTTCTGAAAGCTATAAAACACTGATGAAGGAAATTCAAGATGATGAAAGGAAATGGAAAGACAATCCATGTTCATGGGTTGGAAGAATAAATAAATGCATCTATACTGTTAAATTGTTAAATGTCTATACTACCCAAAGCAATCTACAGATGCTACAGGTTTAATGCAATCCCTATTAAAATACCAACAACATTTTTCATAGAAGTAGATCAAACAATCCTAAAATTTACATGGAACCACAAGCGACCTCAAATAGCTAAAGCAATCTCGAAGAAGAAAAACAAAATTGGAGGCATCACAATTTCAGATTTAAAGTTACATTATAAAGCAGAAGTAATTAAAACAGTATGGTACTGGCATAAAAATAGACACACACAGATCAACAGATCAGAAAACCCAGAAATAAACCCAATTATATGGTCAATTAATCTTTGACAAAGTAGGAATCATTATACAATAGGAAAAAGACAGTCTTTTCAACAAATGGTATCGGGAACACTGGACAGCCACATGCAAAAGAATGAAACTGGAGTTTCCTTTCACCATACACAACTCAAAATGGATGTAGAAACTAAGTGTGGGTCTGCAACCATAAAAATCTTTAAAGAGAGCATAGGCAGTAATCTGTGTAACATCAACCATAGCAACATTTTTCTAGATAGGATCCCAGAGGAAAGGGAAATAAAAGCAAAAATAAGCTATTGAGCAAACACATCAAAATAAAAACTTTCTGCATAGTAAACAAACAAAAAAATTAAAAAGCAACCTACTGAATGGCAGAAGATATTTGCAAATCACCTATACAAAAAGGGTCAGTATCCAAATACATAAAGAACTGATACAACTCAACACCAAAAAACAAGTAATACAATTTAAAACTGAGTATGAACAGACATTTCCCCAAAGAAGACATTTAGATGGCCAACAGACACATGAAAAGATGCTTAACATCTCTTATCATTAGGGAAATGCAAATCAAAACTACAATGCGATATCATCCCATATATGTCAGAGTGGTTAAAATAAAAAACACAGACAACAAGTGTTGGCGAGGATGTGGAGAAAAAGGAACCCTCATGCACTTTTGGTGGGAATGTAAACTGGGACAGCCACCATGGAAAACAATACGAAGGTTCCTCGAAAAGTTAAAAATAGAACTACCCTATAATCCACAAATCACACTACTGAGTCTTTACTCCCAAAATACAAAAAACACTAATTCAAAGGGATATATGCCCCCCTATGTTTATTGCAGCCAAACTATGGAAGCAGCCCAAGTGTCCATCGACAGATGAATGGACAAAAAAGAGGTGATACACACACACACACACACACACACACACACACACACAATGGAATATTATTCAGCCATAAAAAGAATGAAATCTTGCCATTTGTAACAGCATGAATGGAGCTAGAGCATATAATGCTAAGTGAAATAAGCCAGTCAGAGAAAGACAAATACCATATGATTTCAGTCATATGTGGAATTTAAGAAACAAAACAAATGAGCAAAGAAAAAAAAAAGAGAGAGAAACCAAAAAAACAAACTCTTAACTGTAGAGAGCAAACTGATGATTACTGGAGGGGACATGAGTGAGGAGGGATGGGGGGATATAGGGGACAGGGTTAAAGAATACATTTATCAAAAAGGGGGGAAAAAGAAAAGAAGTGTGGACTTCAACTTTTTAATTTTAGTCTTTTCAATCTTAATTTGTTCTCAAGTTCTTACAGATGCACAATGCTTTTTCATAATCCATAATCTAAAAAGCACTGAAAATTGAAAACATTTTCATATTTTACCTGACCTATAATCATTTAGCAGTAAAGCCTAAGTAGTACTGAGGTGAGGTGATTTATGGACTTTATTTTCCCACACGGCATGAATATTTATATATTTTGCAGAAATATTAATGCATTTGATTATGGGATACTACTTGAGAGCCCACTTGGAGGGTTATGTAATTATGCAATGTTTGTACCATATAATGCCTTTTGAAAATCCCCAAATGTCTTTCTTTTTTTTTTTTTTAAATTTTTTTTTTCAACGTTTATTTATTTTTGGGACAGAGAGAGACAGAGCATGAACGGGGGAGGGGCAGAGAGAGAGGGAGACACAGAATCGGAAACAGGCTCCAGGCTCTGAGCCATCAGCCCAGAGCCTGACGCGGGGCTCGAACTCCCGGACCGCGAGATCGTGACCTGGCTGAAGTCGGACGCTTAACCGACTGCGCCACCCAGGCGCCCCCCCAAATGTCTTTCTAATGAAAGATATCCAGCCTTAAAACTTTCAGATGAGGACTATGAATCTGTACTAGTAATGTTACAAGAATACACTGGAAATGTTAATTTAAAAAATCTTTGGGGGAATCTGGGTGGCTCAGTTGGTTGAGTGTCCGACTTTGGCTCAGGTCATGATCTCACAGTTTGTGAGCCTGCACTCTTTCTCTCTCAAAAATAAATAAACATTAAAATAAAAACTTAAAAAAAATCTTTGCTGACTTCTTTATGCTAGTATTATGGGCTTAATTGTTTTAGTTCCCCCTGCAAATTCATGTTGAAGTCTTAACTCCTCAGTACTTCAGAATGTGACTATTTGGAGATAGGGTCTTCAAAGAGATAATTAAGATAAAAGGAGGTCATTAGGGTAGGTCCTAATCTAATAGGACTCTGTCTTTATAAGAATTAGGACACAGACTCACACAAAGAGAAGACCAAGTGGGGACAGAGAGAAAGTGGCTATCTACAAGCTAATGAGAGAGGTCTCAGGAGAAGCCAAGCCTGCTGACACCTCAATTTCAGAATGTAGCCTCTAGAATTATGAAGAAATAAATTTCTTTTGTGAAAGTCACCCAGTCTGTGGTATTTTATTTTGGTGCTATAGAAACTAATACAGTGGTAACATATAACTTTTATAATGAATAAAATCAGGAAAGGTATCTCTGCTTTGCAAAAACAAAACACTAACCAGCTAAAAAAAAAAAAAAGCAAAAAATCAATCTTTTAAAATGTGATTGGTTTTACAGTTGCAATTTATTATCGTTATCCTTCATGTTGAATTTTGCCAGAGAAGATTTGAAGCTCATTTCTTCCTCAGTTACACTGTTTCCCTCACATTCCGGTCTTACTGCAGGTATTAGCTTCGACCGTCAAATAACTATATAGAAAACTTTAATACATAGCTTTTATTATTATGTTTGCTTCCTTGTTAGAAACTCAGGGCTAATCAGAACCGCCTGGGGTCTCCGGGATCCCACAGTCAATCTCTTGATCTAAGACAGGGTCTCCCTATCCCTTCATCCACCTCAACAGAGAATAGTATTACTTACTATTCATCTGTGTACAGGATCCCATGCACAGTTTCAGTAACTTTTCCAGTCTCTGCCATTCTAGAAAGCATATTAGAATGGAAATGAATATTATTATATCAATGACCTAGGGATTATTTTAATTTTTAAAAAGGAAATCATTAGAAAATTTCAACACCTTAGCGTTGCCTGGGTGACTCAGTGGGTTGAACATCCAACTCTTGATCCTCAGGTCATGATCTCATAGTTCAGTTCGTGGGATTGACCCTTGCTGTCAGTGTGGAGCCTGCATGATTCCCTCTCTCCTCTCTCTCTGCCGTTTGCTCTTGCACACACACATACTCATGCTTTCTTGCTCTCTCAAAATAAATAAGTAAACATTTAAAAACTTAAGGCTATTAAAGACAATTTCAACACTTTATTTTTAAATTGTTAAAACTATTGTTAAAGAGTTTGTGTCATTTTACAAGTGTCCCTAGTGAATTGCATATACAAAGTATTGAACTCTGTTAATGTATTGAAGACACCCAAATGGGTAAGAATCTGGGTGACTCTGGTGACAAGGATCTTCATATTCTCCACTGGCCACTCTTCCAGATTAGTAGGAAACACTTGAAGGAAAAGGTATGATTTTTGGGTGAAGTAGGAGGATTGGCTTCAGTATCACTCTCTCTATGGAAGCCTGCTACAGGAAGGGGGTTTTTCTATAAACAAGAACTAATAAATGGGAGGCAGCTGGTTTAGTGCAAGCGTGTGTGCTTTTGTACTCCACAGAAACTGGGTTCCTAGTTCTTCTAAAAGGACTGCAGTACTTTGCAGAGTTGTAAAGTTCAGTTTGAAGGGGTGTTGTAAATTTCAGCATTGATTGACCATCCTCTGTGCACACAATATGCTGAACAGGCTGTAAATCCTGTATGAAAATATCACTCGTCCAAGAATCGTGACCTAGGTGAATGTATTCATTCTCACAACATTTACTGAGTACCAACTATGTGTCAGACTATTCTAGGGGCTTGACATGCAGTGATCAAGGCAACAAATAAAAGTTCCTGCCTTCTTGAGTATATAATTCAGAAGTGGAGTTTACTTTCCACGGGGTGGAGGTTAGATTCTAGTGAAATGGTTAACTTGCAGCATGGGAGAGTTTGAGAGTCCCAGATTTGGGGACTTTTGATTTAAAAATAAGTTGTTGCCAACACTTGTGCAAGTAAACCAGTTCTTGCCAGTCTCCTTGATGATCCATCCAGTCAAGGAATTTTGAAACATCACCATGTCTGGGGCACCGGGGTGGCTCAGTTGGTTAAGTGTTTGTGAGTTTGAGCCCCTGCATCACACTCTGCTATTAGCACAGAGCCCTCTTCGGATCCTCTGTCCCCCTCTCTTTCTGCTCCTCCCCCATTTGTGTTCTCTCTCTCAAAATAAATAAACATTAAAAAAAAAACACCCCACAATGCCTTAGACTTGGAAGGGACCTTAGTTAAGACAACAGTTTTTAACTGCTTTATTTTATAGATGGAAAATAGGAATTGACTTACCTAAGGTTACCCATTGCATTACCGAGAGATTGAAGACTAGGCCTTAGAACTCCCTTTGTTCACTTTTCTCAATCATATTCCTCATGGTTTCTGATTTGCGGTTGGAGTCTGGAGAAGCGACACTTTTCAAAAAGTACAGATGGTGCAGTGAGTTCAGGGACTGCTGTAAATTGGAGTGATTTGGTTAATCAGAAATCACGGTCTGGTAAAAGACAGTAAGATATGTGAGCTCTAATTCTGACCTTTTCATTAAGGAAAAACCATTTAACCTGGGCCCTAAATTCTTTGTCTTTCAAATGGATAGGCTAGTTGATAAGAACATTTGCCTAATACTTTGAGTCCTTTAAGAAAATGCATTTGTGTGAAGAGATTTGCAAAGTGCCTGGCAAATAGTGCTAAAATGTTATGTTGTTATTAATCACACAATCTCATAAATACAGATAATCATTTTGCGGATGGAGAAGTTGAAAATTACAGAAATTAACTACAATTTCCAAGATCCATTAGTGAAGGAACAGGGAAAGTAGGCTGGGAACTGGGAATTTTGACATTACTATTTCTTTAATATGTTAATGTTAAGTACCTTAACATTCTTTCAGTTATTGAGGTTATTATTTTACAGGAATTTGGACTTGCTGTGAACCTAGAAAGATTGGGTAGAAACAGAAGAGGAAAGTATTTTATGCAGAAGTAAGCCATGTGGGTGAAGGAACAAATAAATTAATTTTATCTGCTGTCTTTGCCAGGAGGCCGCTTTTCTGATAGGAAGTAGGATGAGGAGGTAGGGAGAAAGAGTGGAAATCCTTGAATGCCAAGCTATGGAGTCTGAGAGCCTTAGCAAGGTACTTGATCAGAGTGGTGGCCTAATATTATCAGTATTTTATTTCGTATCTGGTTGTGGACTACTGAATCGATTGGGGAAGTGGGGCTGGAGTTTAGGAAACCAGATAGATGCTGTTGCTAGAGTCTAGTACGAGATGAGGGCATCTAGTGTGTCGAGGAAACGAGACTTGGTGGAAAAGTGTTGGTTTCTTACTCAACAGACAACATTCAGGGACTATGTAAACTCGTTATCGAAAAAAGAAAAGGGCTTATGAGTTGTTTTGTTTTAAGCGGCTACTGTTGAGTCCTGGGAGGCCAAAAGAGTGCATTCGGAATTAAAACCAGGGTTAAATTCCTCCTGGCTTTGTCATCCTCTAATTATATAATACAGAGGAAGTCACCTACCCTCTCTTGAGCCTCGGTTTCGTTTCCTCTAAATTAAGGGCGACAGTACCTACTTGGTAGAGATTTGCGTACAGAAAATTAGTATTTTAAGGCACCTAGCAATGGCGCTGAATATTGGTTCCCGCCTTCCCCCAGGTGTCTCTCGAGCTGAGCCTGAGCAGTCAAGGACGGTCGAGGCCGGGAAAGCGGTTCTACCTGGAGACCGCGGCCGGGCACTGCTCCCGAACCGGGCTGACCTCCCAACGCCGGCTCCACCCGGGAGCACACGTCCCGCGGGATGACTGAGCATCCCCCTGTCAGAGGGGCCCTGCAGCGCGTGGCAGCCACCGCCAGCCAAGGATGCGGAAGGGAAGCGCGGAGAGGCGGCGGCGCCGGAGGCTGCAGCGACCACCCCCACGCCGCCCGCCCGCGAACTCGCCGCGGGTGCTGGGCCGCGCTGGCCGCGTTTGAAGTCTCCGGCGCCGCTGCTGGTTGGCCGGCTCGGGTCACGTGCACCCAGGCAGGAGTTTCCCCGACAGCTGGAGGCTGCGTGGGATCCGGCGGCGGCTCCGGAGCTCGGCGGTGCGGCCTTCCCCGCCCCCTCCTCCCTCCTCCCCCGCCCGCTTCCGCCCGGCTTATTATCCTCCTTATTGACAAACAGAGCGGCCGCGGCGGCGACTCTCCGCGTGCATCTGTAGCCAAGCCATGGGAGACAAGAAGAGCCCCACCAGGTAACAGCGCCCGGGCCCCCGGGCCCGGACTGTGCAGGCGGCGGGGCCCTCGCGCCGGGCTTCGGGCGGCCGTCTCGCTCGCCGCCCGGGCAGCGGGGCCAGAACGGGGGCGGCGCTGGCGCCGCTGCTGCGCGAGCACTGCCGCGTGAGGGGCCGGCGCCGGCCGCCCCACAATGGAGCCGCGATGGCGGCGGCCGGAGCGGCAGCCCGGGGTGTCAGAGAGGCGGCGGCGACGATGACTGCGGCCGCGCCCGCGCCCTCCCCCTTCCTGACTCCCCTCCCACTCCTAGCTGGAGCGCGGCGCGCCGGGGGCCCGCGGGGCGGGGGTCGCGGAATTGGGGCGGGGGGCGGGGCGGGGGCGGCCGCGGGGCCCGGGCGCCGGGCGCGGCCTGCTGGTGACCCCGCGCCGCGTCGTGTCCGGGTTGTGTCCTGCAGGCCGAAGCGGCAGCCGAAGCCGTCCTCGGATGAGGGTTACTGGGACTGTAGCGTCTGCACCTTCCGGAACAGCGCCGAGGCCTTCAAGTGCATGATGTGCGATGTGCGGAAGGGCACCTCCACCCGGTGAGTCCCGGGCCTGCCCCGCGCGCCGTGGGGCGCCCGGGTTGCAGCGCAGAGGACGCCCCTGCGGCTGCCGCCCCCTCCCGTGACACTCGCAGACCCCGCGGGAGGAGGCGAGACTGAGGTGGTGGCCGCTATAGGAATTGGGTCAGATTGATTGCGACCCTTGCTATGGTTTGCGGTGAGGGGTAATTGAAGAGGCTGTAACGTTATATGCTGCCAAGAGAGAATAAATTATTTAAGGGAGGCATTAGCAACTGCGATTTAATTCGTATCGCTGGGTGTTATGCCCCCCCCCTCCCAGTCTGGGTATATTAATGTTGGCTGCATTGTTGTGTTAGTGTGTTGGAATCAAAGAAAAGCCATGAAATCCTCTCTAGAAGCAAAAGATGGAATTTAATTTCATTCCTCAAAAAAAAAAAAAAGTATCTGATTATAGAATACACAATAGGTTAAACTTCCTTTTTTATTTAGAGTCTGGAAAGGTTAGATCAAGGTTTTGTTTAGTATGTTTATTCTAATTCCCTAATATTTTATAAATAGTTGGAGGTGAGCCCAGTCACAGGGACACATTTTTACTGAAAGTATCTGAATATTTTTAGTTTGATTAAATGGCAATCTATTAGACTCTACAAATGAGATAAAATGATCTCTGCCTATTTTCAGTCTTTATTTTATTGTAGTCTTACAGTATAATAACTCAGTCTTTCAAAAAACCACTTAAGTGAATTAAGTGGATAAAGAAAGTCATACAGGAAATTCAAAGTCTGACATTGTTGATCTGCCAACACTTAGAGTTCCTTTGCCTTTGTAGCAAGATAGTCTTTGAATTTATTATAATCATGTGAGTTATAGCCTAATATTTAGATACCATGTATTTTGATATTACAAAGTCTGTTAGAAACTAAATTATCACAAGAGTATAAGTATACTAATGTGATATACTGTTGTTTTAAAGAAGACCTCTATAGTGACATTAGATTTATGTATTCTGTAGAAGTTAAATTTCTGAAAATTAGATACTAGATTTTTGAATGCCATTTATAACAACTTACTAAAATTTTAAAATGTAGAGACAGATAGTTGGCAATAACTTAAAAGTTTATGATTTGCTTTGTGAAGCTAGCTGCTTCTGACATGTCTTTCTGTGAATCATAATATGCGTTTTGTATATTGTCATTTACATTGGATAAAATGTATTGAGCATTTTTCATGATATCCTTTAAAAAGCAAACTTTCAAACATCTAAATTCAAGGGGATATAACAGACCATTCTGAAAAGTAAAAAAGCACTTACTTGCTAAAGTAAATGTGGCAACAATTTTTGGACCCGTGATTTTAGTATTTGAAAAGCAGAGTATCTTTATGTCTTTGTATCAGGTTGGATTTGGTTTAGAATATATATTTGTATATCTGTGTTAATGCTTTGTACTTCTTAAAACACTCAAGCAGTTTTTAGAAAATGTGGTTTTTGGAGGCAGGAACTTTAAAGTGGAGACATTTATTATAATCTTAATCTCTGGTACGATATTGTTGCTTTTTGTTGTTCCCTCTCTATTTTCTTGTAGCCATTAGAAAAAATACTGAAACTAGAAGAGCCTATATGTTTATTTGCAGGGACAGCAAGGAAGGGGGGAAGCTGTTGTCCTACTCCACAGCCAGTCTTGGGGTTAGAGGAACCCTGAGAAATAGAGTAGGTGGTGGCAGCTCAGAAGAGAAGAAACAGGCTGAATACCTGGCACCTGGAAGAAGAAGGAATATAGTGCACAGGGGAGTTGGCCCAGGACAGAGAAGTGGGCCTAGTTTAAAAGAGGCTTGAGGCCCACAAGGGGGCCCCTGATATTTTTTACCAGTACATCTGAGCTCTTGTAGATCCAATTTTTAGTGGTGGAAACATTACTTGAGGAGGACTCAGAGAAGCATTGTCATTTGGATTGAAACTGAAGAGGCTCTGGGCAACTCACCAGAAGTCTAAGGGACACTCTGTTCCTAAAAGTAAGTGTTCTACACTACGACCCTCTCAGCTTCTTCCTTCCTCTCTCTGAATTGTATCTTCTCTTTTGATTTTGGCCCTAAATTAAATCTAAGAGCTCTAATTTCTCTGTTACCTGTTATTTTCCAACCACTTTCTGAAATTCAGAGTGGAATCCCTGTTTGGATAGAACAGTGGAACAGGGAATTGTTAATAGGGCAGATATTGATTGCACCACAAAATACTTCCCTCTCTGGTAATGTTAGAAAAACAGGATTAAAGGGTTGCAGAACACTAGAGAGAAGCAGAAGTTTCAGGAGTTGGAAGAAATAATTCTCTACAACTGACATGTTAATTAGCACTTAGGGTAATTTCAGGGGTAAGGTTGGCGATTATCAAAGCAGGGACTGGATAGCAGCAGAGCTGAAGATGCAGTTTGCTAATGACTTGTCTGCGTGACTGACCTATGGGACTTGAATTGCTTGGGTCAGACTGACCTTTGAACTGATTCTGTCTCGAAGTCGCCAAATGTGAGGCCAAGTCTAAGGCATTCCAGACATTTGAAAAGTTTTTTTTTTTTTTTTTAAACCTCCAGAGAAGGCGGAGCCCATGGTCTCCCTCCAGAGTCTTTACTGACAATTTTATCTTTTAAGATTCTGAGTTCAAATCTTTTATATTTCAACAGAAGACCCAATGTCTTTGGCTATATCCTTGGTAGGTCACGTTTTTCTGCAGAATAACTATGCAGTGAAATGAGGTTATAATCATAGTAGTATTTTAAAATGAAACATGATATGAAGTAGCTTTAGTTCCTAAATTTTGATCAGCTATAGTCTTTAAATTTATGCCATTTCTGTGTTTGGATTTCGGTTTTGTGCTTGCTGACCTTAATTAGTTTAAATTTGATAAATCTCTTTTTTTATCCAGAATCTAAATAACTAGATAGTTCAAGCACTTGAAGTTTTCTGCATTGTACTTTTGTGAGAGAAGCAGTGATAAATGTCAAACTGACAGGAAACATTTAAAAAAGAAAAAGTTGTGGTGACAAATTACTATGAAAGGCACTAAACAGTCTCCTTCATCTTTGTATCTTCATCATCAAGTACTTATAAGGCAATAAGTGTCTCACATATAAACCTAAGAAACTTTAAGAAATTAAGAAGCAATCTAAAGCATCAGAGAAAGTGAAATATTTAGTATAGTGTGTTAAGGGTAGTGCAGTCAGTGTATGATGATTGAGTTAGAGTAGTATCTTCTTGCCACTTCATTTAGGAATGGAAATCACTGCCTAACTCAGGTGGCCACATACTAAAAAATGAGAATGATAGAGCTATTTGTTTTGATTTTGAAGTGTGACCTAAATGAAAGCATATAAAACACCCAAGTCCATAGCAAACTTTTAGGTAGAATTTAAAGTATAACAGGTACAGTTATATTTTCTCAGGATAAGTTGTAATAGCTCTCTTAACGTTTGTGAGAGATGTTATCTTATGGAACAATGAAAAAGATTTTAGAAAGAAGAAAGAGTTGTACTAGGTTTCTGGTGACCTGTGTTCTTAACTCATTTCAACTACTTTGATGTTCAGCAGTGTTTACTGAGCGTCTCATTTTATACAAGGGCTGCGCTAGGTATTTCTGAATGCAGTAATATGGTCAGGATCTGACTGTTATTAAAAAGATTAATTATTTCAGCTTCTATAAAATGGAAGTAAATTGCTATGATTTATATTCTGAAGAAATCTAAAATAAACCCCAATTATCTGATAAAAATCTTTTCAGTATTATTGTTGTCATATTTGCTTTCTGTCTTCTAATTTGAAATTTGTCACAGATTCTACTACTCTTGGTGTAGGAATGGGAGAAAAAAATTGAGGACCATAAAAGTCAGTTCATTTTTCAGAAATTCAGACTTCCCAAGCCTCCCTACCTGTCTGAGGAGCCTTTCCAGCTACCACTGAGTTCTTGTTCAGAGAGACTCCTTATTCTAGGAGGTTGGTTGGTTGGTTTTCCTCCTTATATCTTGGGTTAGAGTACTCAAGGGGCTTCATTGTTTACAAGGAAATTCTTAAAGTGATTAGTGTTTGGATAATTTAGAGTAGTGGTTTTCAGAGTGTGATCTGAATAACCCTGGGGGGGGGGGGTCCCTGAGACCCTTTAAGGGACTCTGTGAGGTCCAAACTATTTTCACAGTCATATTAAGATGTTATTTGTCTTTTTTGCTGTATTAACCCTTGCGGTGGTGGTACAGAGGCAAGGATGGGTAAAACTGCTGGACTCTTAGCATGAATCAAAGCAGTGGCACCAAGTTGCTATCTGTATTCATCGTAATCTTCACTACCATGCGTGTGAAGTAAAAACAATGCCAGTTTCACTTAAGCATATATTCCCTTGATGAAGCAGTAAAAGTTACGAATTTTAGGAAGTCTCATGTCTTTTTTAACGTATTTGATGAACTGGGAAGTAAAGTAAAGCCCTTCTGGTGCATACTTAGAGTACATTGGTTGATTCAAGGGAAAGCATTTGTGTAGTTATTTAATTTGCAAGCAGAACTAGCTGCTTTTTTCATGGAGGATTGTTTTTACTTGAAAGAATGCTTGGCAAACTGTGGTTATTCAGACTTGGATATGTAGCATCTATTTTCTTGAAAATGAACACAGTGAGTTTGTCACTTCAAGGAAGACAATTGATAGTGTTTGTTGCCAATGATAAAAATTGAGCTTTCAAGTGAAAATTAGAATTTTTGAAAACATGTAACCACTGTTGATCCCAGTACTTTAAGGATGAAATCAGGTGGTGATACTAACGAATGTAACTTCTGATAATTTATCATGAAATTTGTTGATGTTTGGAAGATCTGTGTAAGTCAGTGAACTAGTATATTCAGATAACCAATGTGTGGTGTTACAAAACCATGCATAGATAATCCATTTAAAGTACAAAAGAAACCAATGGATTTTAAAGGACTACTCTGAAAACTTTGTTGATATAGTTTTAGATATCACATGCAACTAACCTTTGAGAAATAACTACTTGTGTTTTTATGTAGTATCAAAGAAGAATATCTATAATTATCTGAAAAGGCTATTAATATTAAACTACTCCTCCCTTTTCAACTATATATTTGTGGGAGTCCACATTTCCTTCATATTCTTGAACTAAACCAACATACTGCAACAAATTGAATGCAGAAGTAGATATGACGATCCAGATGTCTTCTGTTAAGCCAGATATTAGAGGTTTTGCAAAAATATGCAAGTGCTACTCTTCACACAAAATTACTTTTGATTTGAAAAATACAGGTTTTAAAAGTATTTATATGAAAATGTGATCTGCTTTATTTTTTAAATGAACTAACATACATTTAAATTTTAGCTGTTTTTATTTCTAATATAGCAATTTATTTCTTGCTAGGTAAGACTTACATAAACAAAAGCTCTTTTAACTTTGAGAGGATAAGAGAGCCAGAGACCAAAAAGTTTATGAACTGCTGGTGTAAGGTTTTACTAGCATGGGTTTCCACATCCCACAGATTTACTTCAGCAGGCATTCTTTTCCTTTCATTTATCCTTTGTTGAGTAAGATCTCTCTGATAACCTAGTGACCTACTTGTTAAACTCAGTGGCCTAATCTTTTCTTTCCATGTCACCTCCATAGTATTTGATGTTGGTAGCCTTTTTTTTTTTTTTAATTGAAATTCTCCCTTTTTGATGTCTCTAACACATTTTTTCTCTGGTTTTTTCTTGTACATCTTTGAAATCAATTTCTGCCTACTGAAACCTGGCTTCTTCTCTATATACTTTACTTTGTATGTGGCATGCTCTTTCTGGAATCTAAGCCAGAAACTATCATTGTCTCAACTTTGATCTAACTCCTCGTCGTTCTTCATGTCCAGTCTTTGAATTGTCTCTAAAATCTGTCCTTTTTCCAGTTTATGTCACTATAGTTTAGAAGCCCATGTCTTTTCTCTCATGAATTATGACAAATTGGTCTGTTCTCCCTAATGCTGCTAACATCATTTCAGTATGTTTTTTAAAACATAAAAATTAAGACCTCTCCAGTGAATAAAGTCCTGTTTATTGAATAAAGGTTGAGCTCCCGAGCATGGTATACAAGGTTGTAATATCTGTCATTGATGTGCTTTTCTAGCTTCATTTCCTGCTGCGTATCCCAACCAATCTTATGCTGCATCAGCACTTAAGTATTTTCATCAGATGGTGCTTCTTAAAAGAAACCCTCTGGGAGAAATCCTCTGGGATTATAACCTCCTCATCCCAACTATTTTATTGTTCAGTCTATCTATGTAAATGCATATGTAATTATCTCTAGAAAATCATCATATTGTGGTAGTATTGTCTACGTGTTTATCTACCCTTCTGGGCAGTCATACCCTTTGTTGTATCCTCCAAAACAGTAAAGTATTTGGAACATTTTAGGCATTTAAACTTTTTCAGCTAACATTCCTTTAAATTTTACTATTGCTGTTTAACAACTGGCATCACTTTTCCAATAATTTTTTTAAAAATTTAAGTTTTTTTATTTTGGAGAGGGGGGAGAGAGAGAGAGAGAGAGAAAGAGAAAGAGAGAAGAGAATGAATCCCAAGCAGGCTCCTCAGTACAGGCCTGTTGCAGGGCTCGATCTCATGACCATGATGAGATCAGGACCTGAGCCGATATCAAGAGTTGGATGCTTAATTGACTGAGCCACCCAGGTGCCCTTAATAACTTTTTTTTAAGTTTCTTTTTTATTTTAAGTAACTTCTACACCCAAACATGGGGCTTGAACTCATGACCCAGAGATCAAGAGTCGTGTGTAGAACAAGTGTGCATTCAGAGGAGGGGCAGAGAGAGAGGGAGAGAGAAAGAATCCCAAGCAGGCTTGGCACTGTCAGCACAGAGTCTGACGTGGGGGGTTCAAACTCATGAACCGTGAGATCATGACCTGAGCTAAAGTCAGACGCTTAACTGACTGAGCCACCCAGGCATCCCATCCCCCAAAACTTTTAAGCCTATGCTTGTAAAAATATTATCAGACTATTTTGTCCATAATTCGTAGGTACATATTTTAGCATTAATTTTTAAAAATTTTTCACAGTTTTGTTTTGTATTTTGAAGCTGTTACTTGATTAAAAGCACAGTTATTACAGTTAGATTAGTAACTGAGATAAGTGACCCCTGAGTCTTCGTACCTTTGTCTTTAAACACGGAAATAATGTTATAACAAAATATGTAGTTATTTTGAAAATTAAGAACATAAAGAATTTTGTGCATCTCATATTTTTTATTACGTTTGTTCTTGTCTTATACTTAAAAACATGTATGTGTGCAAGTAAAATTATAATTTGCCCCTCAATTTTGAAGCATTTTTAGCTTTATCATTTTTAATTGACATGTAACAATATATTAGTTTCATATTTCAAGAATGATAATGTACCTTACATTATATTATTTATACCTTGGCGTTTTTACAGTACAACTTTGGAGGATTGTTTGTTATCTCACTACCACTTATTTAGGTCTTGTTATTCAGATTATTGAAATTTGCATGGTATAACTAAAAAAGAGAATTACTTCTTTTTAAAAAAAAAATTTTTTTTTTTAACATTTATTTGTTTTTGAAAGACAGAGAGAGACAGAGCGTGAGCAGGAGAGGGGCAGAGAGAGAGGGAGACATAGAATCCAAAGCAGGCTCCAGGCTCTGAGCTGTCAGCACAGAGCCTGACGCCGGGCTCGAACTCACAGACTCAGAGATTATGACCTGAGCTGAAGTTGGACACCTAACTGACTGAGCCACCCAGGTGCCCCAAATGAGAATTATTTCTTGACTAAAGTAAACTAAAATCAAGAAAAAGTACAGCATATAATGAAATATATTTAAGTTCTCTTTTGAGTGGTTTTTAAAGTTAGTTGACATTGAGGGTCTATCAAAAACTAGAATATACTAAACATAGATTTGTGGTATTTGAGATTGTTTAATTGAAAAATAGTTTAGAATTCAGATTTTGCATTTATTTGAATTTACTGGTACAATTAATGGAACAAATTAAATTTAATTATAATTAATATGGAGCTAATTTTTACTTTATGGTTGAGATAGTATTGTTTTGTCTATGAACTTGTTACTTTAAAGATAGATCAATTATATACATTATTAGACACCTATACAACTATAGAAATTAGGCAGACATTAAAGAAATAATGGAATTTTCCCTCATCTTGTGCTTCCGGTTGTCTATTTCCAGTTGTTCGGAGTCAGACTAACAGGGGTAGTTGCTGATATTTTTCTACAATTCTGTTATCATTTCGCCTACCTGGTTAACTGCTTATTCTTCCAAACCTAGTTTGTGTATCTGTTGGCTGTGACATTCTCCTTGACCAATCTCAAACATGCCTTCCTTCGTGTCTTTCGTGCACACCTCTGATTGTGATCTTCATCTAGCTTCAGCATTTCCTCATAAATCCGGGGTTGATTTGTGTCTTTTTCATGAAGCTGAGTATTCTTTCTCAGAGGATGAATATTCCAGAGGATGAATAACTGGTTAAAGGCGTGAGAGTAGCTGTTTTCTTGTTTTAGAATCTAAATGGTGCCTCAGTTTGTGATGCTTACCTTTGTTATATCATTTAGCATATGGTAATTCTGCTACCTGTATGCATTTACTCTCTTGTTATCAAGAAACTCCCTTGAGTTTCTTAAGGGAAATGGGAGCTTTGCATTACCTTTTTCAAAGATGCTTGACAAAGTGCCTGGGAAGTAATGGGTGTCCAATGAAAGTTTGTTGAAAGAGGAATATACGTATTAGAAAGGAAAAGTTATTGGTTTGTTTTTTTTAAACTCTATAAGCTTTGAAGAAGTTGGAATTTTGATACAGGTTGTAGAAGTCATTATTTGGAGAAGAACCCACATGTGTGCATGTTTGAAGTATCAGAAATAAATGGTAGTGAACAAAATTCTAGAATTCGGTATATGCTTAATGAACACATACCATATGCCAGGAATTATGCTAGAACTGTAGAATTATAGATGAGACCCAATTCCAGCCTGTAAGGGTTTGAATTCTAGCAAAGATAGATAAATGATATTTGCTAATGAGTAAACAGAAGAAGGAATGTACAATTAATGTTCCAGTATAGTCCTACTTTTTGGAGAAGTCCTATGCTCAAATCAAGAATGAAATCAGTTATTGGTGTAGTCATTACTAGTCAAGCACTTTTGGTAAAGTGTGTTCTAACATCATGGCCAATTTCCAGTTTGGTTAATTTTCTCAAGAAATTTCAGCCAAATGAAACTGCCATGTCACTGCTAAGTAAAACCCTCCCCTTTTCTCTGTGTGTATGTCTATGTGTATGCGTGTATAAATAATGTATTTTTTTTTTCAACGTTTATTTATTTTTGGGACAGAGAGAGACAGAGCATGAATGGGGGAGGGGCAGAGAGAGAGGGAGACACAGAATCGGAAACAGGCTCCAGGCTCTGAGCCATCAGCCCAGAGCCTGACGCGGGGCTCGAACTCACGGACAGCGAGATCGTGACCTGGCTGAAGTCGGACGCTTAACCGACTGCGCCACCCAGGCGCCCCAATAATGTATATTTTTAAAAGAAACTGCTGTTTTTCAGACGATAGTTGTTATATAATTGAAGTAAGGTTTCAGAGGACTAAAATTATTTGCCTTTGAGAAGTTTACATAGGATGGTACAGGTTATTAAATTTATATATATGTAATAATACCAGAAACAATTTTTTTGAGAATAAAATAATTTTATAATGGGACTGCATTACTGAATTTAACATCTGTTTATTCAACTATATTACTGATTATATTGACAGTCATCTTCAGTATGCTACTTGGGTATTTTTTTTTTTTTAAAGCATTGTTGAGAAGATTAAATGAGTTAATTTTTGTAAAGCCTTATCACAGTGGCTTACACATAGTAAATGATCATTGCATGGTGGCCATTACTGTTAAAGTATATGTTTGAAAGAATATTTATAACATATTGCTACAAAATTAATTTTGTTATTATTGGTGGTTTCAGTAAAAGCAGTATCTTTGAATTATTTATCATTCATATACTAATTTTCTGTGTTCAGAATGCTTTCCTATATATCTTTACATTTGTTCATCAAACCACCCTACATGAGGAGGCCAAGATGGTCATCCAATCACAGATTTAGTGTTAGAGCCTAGATTGAAATCCAGGTTGACTGCTGGTTGATCTTTTCATTCTTTTGTCTCTGATAAAGAAGTTTATAAAACTGTACTATTTGAGTGAAAGATTTCTTTGCTTATTCTTCTTTTCTTCTGAGGTGTTAGAGAGCCAGTATATTTTGGTAGAAAGATTAGCATTTTGTGGGATATCAAGTTTTCATTCAAGGAGTTAATGAAACAGGTGTTTGAGATTTTTTTAAGACACATTTTCCTTTATCTTTGATAGTTTGTAATTTTAGGGTATTGCAAGTATGTAAAATATATTGTGATTTGATTTAACGAATATTTACTAAATATCTACAATGCTTTGTTTATTGGCTTTCATGCGTGTTAAAATCTCTACCATTTGTTATATGATCTGTGATTGATAATCTGTTTCAGAAGATTGAGTAGGCACTCCATTTTGCAGTATTGTTTATTATGGGAAATTACAGAATTACCTGGAATTTTAGAGTTGGAAGGAACCTTTCAAGAGCTTCCATGAGGTTTAGTAATTTCCTGAGACTGGTGAGTTTTTATTACTTGAAACCTTGATAATAGAGGGATAAGATTGTCTTCATAGGAAAGGTCTTAAGAGGTTTGGGGTAGAAATATTGGTATTAAAACTTTCGAAATAGGTTGAGGCCACCATTGTTTGCAAATCCTTCTTGTTTGGGATTTTCAGCTCAGTTCTTGTTGCTATACTGAGAACTGCCAGGTAAAACAGAGCAATCTGCTAGGTGAGATCTTTTCTATTTGTTGGAACTCATGGCTCTAGCCTAGTATCCTCCTGACAGGTAAGAAAACAGGCCTGGAAAGATTGTGACTTGTTTAAAGTCAGTAGCTGGTTCATTTAATGTCAGATTCAGATACTTGGATTTCCAGTCCCTTTTATTACCTTGCTGTGGTAACATTTAAATTTGCTACCGAGTATGGAAACCAATTTGACAATAAATTTCATATATTAAAAAAATAAATAATAAAAATAAATTTGCTACCGAGTAACTTCTTAAGGATTTCTTCTTGTAAATTTGGTATACATAGATCTAGCGCTGTACATCTTGATAATTTCTAACGTTAAACCTACTACTTATAACTAATATAAGAATTTTTTTAATTAAGTAATTTTTTTTGATGTTTGTTTTTGAAGGAGAGAGAGACAGAGTGTGAGGGGATAGGGGCAGAGAGAGAGAGGGAGACACAGGATCCAAAGCCGACTCCAGGCTCTGAGTTGTCAGCACAGAGCCTGATGCGGGGCTTGAACCTGTAAACCACGAGATCATGACCTGAGCCGAAGCTGGAGGCCTAACCAACTGAGCCACCGAGGCACCCCACTAATATAAGAATTTTATGTTAAAACTGGGCTAGCAGTGTAATGCATGAAGAACAAAATGACAGTCAATTATTTCCCCCTTGTTAACTCTGTTATTTTTGACATGTAATTGTTAACAAACTTCATATTGATATATTTTTTAATATTTGTTTATTTTGACAAAGAGAGAGTGTAAGCAAGGGAGGGACAGAGAGAGAGGGGGAGAAAGAATCCCAAGCAGGCCTTCCACTGTCAGTGCAGCGCCAGATGCGTGGCTTGAACTCCAAACCTTGAGATCATGACCTGAGCTGAAATTAAGAGTTGGACGCTTAACCAACTGAGCCACCTAGCTGCCCCTTGATATCTCTTATAGTAACATTTTTTTGTGCTTTATATTCTGACTTTGATATCATAATATTTCTTAGAGGAAAGATCCCAGTAAATATTATTTCCCTTTTTGGGGGGGCACAAATATTAAGAATCATTAATAGTATAATTAATAACCAATTTGTATGTGTGTATATTACTATATGTGTATGATAAAAAGTTTATGCAGCTCACTGGTAATTTTTAGACATGAGTTAAACCACTTCATTTTTACATGTTTTATAGTCCAGTCAGGGTTCGTTTGCATGCTATCATACTTTATAGGATGATCTGGGATGATCAACTTAACAAAAGCAGCAGGTAGGTAATATTAGATGCCAAAGAAGTATTTGTTTAAGAAGTAGAACTCTAAGGGGATGCCTGGGTGGCTCAGTTAGGTAAGTGGTCGACTCCTGATTTCAGCTCAGGTCATGATCTCAGTTTGTGAGATCTAGCCCCAAGTGGGACTCAGCACTGTCAAGGCAGAGCCTACTTGGGATTTGCTCTCTGCCCCTCTCCTGCTCATGCTGTCTCTCTCTCTCCCTCCCTCCCTCCCTCCCTCCCTCCCTCCCTCCCTCCCTCCCTCTCCTTCTTGCTCTTTCTCAAGATAGATAAATATACTTAAAAAAAAAAAAAAAAAGAAGAAGTAGAGCTCTAGGTATATTGACAGAGAAGGCAAAATTGTTTTGGTCTTCTTTGATCTTTTTCCATCCTTTTTTGCTGGTTATCTTTGATCTCCCCAGGGCCCAAAGTTTCTTAATACTCATTTCTAGCTTGCCTTTTTTCCTTTTCCCCTAGCTTGCCTTCTTTCTCATCCTTTATTTTCTTCACTCCACCAGCAGTTCTTCCTTTACTAGAAAATCTTTATTGTTTTCTCTGTTCTGTAAATCTAAATGAAGTAATTGTTTCAAGTGTTAATAAATATCCTGAGCATGGTGGGGGTGGGGGTGGGTGGGTAGAGTTAGTTTTTTCTTAAGGAAGTAATTGGTGATAAAAATATTACATGTTCATGGAAGATACTGAAGAAATAAAAAGAGGAAAATAGGAATGCTCATCACCACATCTCTCCAGCCAGAGATCGCTGTTTCTAACGTGTGTTTCCTTTCTGTTTTTTACAAGTGGATATTAGCATTAAAAGGGGGAAGTTGAGGTGTCTCTCTCTGGAAGAATGGGAGAAAGGAGGAGACTTCTAAATCAGGAGTGTTTCTCTGACTTCCCAAGACAGCTCTCATCTTGCCTTCTCTCTGTACTCCAGTAGGCCTCACAAACACTGGTGGTAGGGAATGCTTTTGAAAACAAGCCAAGAAAGTTGGTAAAATACTGTGTATCATTATCTTCTTAGAGTTTAATAAATTGAAAGTCCTGAGAATCCTCCAAAAGAATTTGTTTTAGCTTATATAGTTGTGCAGTTCTCAGTTTTACCTGAGTGGATTTTATTTTATTTTTTCTCTATTATAATACAAAACTCATTGGGACATTCTGTTCTGTAGGCCCTTGCTATTGAAATGTGGTCCAAAGACCAGTGGCAGAGACACCTCCTGGGAACTTGTTAGAAATGCAGAATCTCTAGGCTTCTGGCTGGCTCAGTTGGAGGAACCTGGGACTCTTGATCTCGCTTGTGAGGTCAAGCCCCATGCTGGGTGTAGGGATGACTTAATCAATAAAACTTAAAAAAAAAAAAAAAAAAAAGCAGAATCTCTAGTCCCACCAAGGATTTACTGAGTCAGAATCTGCATTTTATAGATTATTCATATGCACATTAAAATTCAAGAAGCACTGCTCTGGTTTTTTTTCAAGATAAGACAGTGAGGTGGGCAAGGCTCTGAGGTATTCATTCTACTTGAACTGCTTATTCCAAAGGGCTTTCCCCTTTCTTTTGGGGGTGCACGTGTGTGTGAGGCAGCATTGCATGTACGAGTGTGTATATGAGCATGCATTTGTGTACAACATGTGAGCGTGGGTATGTCTCTGTTAATGGTGCCCCCTCTGGCCAACACTTCCCTCATGAATTCTTATGTCAAAAAATGCCGCCTCTGTTAACACATCCTCCCTGTTATTCCTGTTTCTGATATCCATACACAGCCATACATTCCTTCACCCATACAGCTCACTCAGAGCTGGCTTTGGGAAACCTGTGAGAGAGCAAGTTGCAGGGAATAAGGGAGTAAGAGAATGTTTTTGCTGGTTAGAATCAAGTAACAGGTTTCTTGGGGTAGAAATGAGCTAGTCTTCCCTCAGAAGAACACAGGGGTTTTGAATTGTGTTGGTTGGAGCCCTGAAATCTCCTGAAATTATCTCAGTGACTGCCAGCAGGAACAACCAAGTGGGGCTCCATGCTCCCACACTCCACTTCAGCTACGACATCTATGCTCTTATATACTTTATTCACTAGCGTTTCTTTTAATTTATTTCCTAAAGGTGCTTTGCTATTGGAACAGTTTTTTTGAAACCACTGCCCTGTTCCTTCCATTTAGCTTTCCACCACTTAAATTTGTCTGTTCAGCGTAGGCTGGGTTAATTGTGACCGGACTTCTTAGCCACACGTTTCAAAAGCAAGAGCTAATAATGAATTTTGTGTAGTGATGCGTAGATTAAAAAGTTTGTCCCTTGAAAAGCCTTTTCTTCCTCCCTCCTTCCCTTTATCTTTCCTTTCTTCTCACCCATCTTGTTAGACACTTTGCTCTTTTTAAAAAATTTTAAGATTTAAAAAAAAGTTTTTTTTATGTTTATCCATTTATTTTTGAAAGAGAGAGAGAGGCAGAGAGAGATGAAGAGAGGGAATCCTAAGTAGGCTCTGCACTATCAGTGCAGAGCCTGATATGGGGCTCAATGTGGGGCTCGAACCCATGAACCATGAGATCATGACCTGAGCCGAACTCGGACGTTTAACTGACTGAGCCACCCAGGTGCCCCCTTTCCTCTGTTTTCAAAGACCAAGGCTGGTAAAACCTAGAGCTATATAATCATTAATTAGTTGAGTGATGACCAGTATAATTTATAACAAGAAATATATTAAATTCATTATGTCATCAAATTATACTTTTTGGTGACATGGATAAGGCTATTCCATTATCTATATGAATGTGGTTATCACATTTGGGTAGTATTCCCTCACCAATTTTCCATAAACTTAATGCCTCTGATCGCATGGCATTTTCCTGTAATATTCCTTGGTAATTGACAGTTTAATTGTGATCTTTCCATCTTCCACTTGTGTAGGACTTCATTATACATATTTTTGGTGCAGGAAAATTTATCTAGTTTTATTTTTTTGCCTACATGTTTTTTTATTTTATTATTCTAAAAAATAGTTATTTTGAGAAAGAGCGTGTACGCATGTGGGAGGGATGGAGAGAGAGACGGAGAATCCCAGGCAGGTTCCATGCTGTAGCACAGAGTCCAATGTGGAGCTCCATCCCACAACGATGGTGAGATCATGACCTGAGCCGAATCTAGAGTTGGATGCTTAAGTGACTGAGCCGCCCAGGCGCTTCTACATGTTTGTTTTAAATTTTTAGGTGTATTCAGTATAATGGAAAGAAAAAAAAAATTTTTTTTTTTTTCAGAGTCCCCTACAGTAGTTCCCTGTAGTATAGTGATGAAGGGTTTGGACTCTGGAGCTTGATTGTTTCGGCTTAAATATTGATCTCACCACTTACTAGCTGTGTGACCTTGTGAAAGTTAATCAACTTTTGAGTCTCAGTTTTTACATTTATAAAATGGACTTGATAATAACACCTACCTCACAGAGTTGTTGTGAGGATTAAATGAGATAAGTCTTGCAAAATATTTGACAGTACCTGGCATATAGTAAGTCCTCAGAAAATGTTAGCTAAAACCATCAAATACATGAGTGGTGATATAATACTTGATATCCGTTAGGGGTGTAACAGTCCCTGTCGTCAAGCATGTGGGTTCAAATGTGGTAGCTGACAAAACCAGAACATAAGAATAAGGGTCTTCTATTAAAGGATAACATTTCCACAAATTATTTCAGGGATAATTTTACAATTTCATGTACCCACCCTTTCCCCCTCCCTCCCTCTTCTCTTTCCTCTCTTCCCCTCCTTGCGTGCTGTTGGGGGTGGGGTGTGTCCCCTAGTAACCAGATGTGACTTGTCACATAAACATTTGGGGATTACCAGTGAAAGTTTTAACTTCTAAAAAGCACTTTGATAGTGTAATAGTGGTAAGCAGTATTTATAGACTTAAGAGTTGAACAGTTAAAAACATTTTTTACTGTTTGCCATAGTTAAAAAGTAAGTCTGATTCCAGGGTTGGATTGTCAGAAAGCATGGTCATGATCTTTTTTAGGCCACTCTGTCATCTTGTATATTATGTTGTTTTTTCTGCCTCATACTGTTCCATCCTCCAAAATTTTCTTTTTTGGTCTTTATGATTGCTCAAGCATCATCTCTCAAGAAGCATATCTTTATCTGTAGGCCAGAATGAATGTCCTTTGAATTATTCTTGAAGCATTCTATCCAAAAATCTGGTGGTTGTAATTACATAGTGTATTGAAATCATTTTGTTTCTGTTTCTTTCTCCTTCTTAGGAGAAATCACTGTAATTGCCTTACCATTTGTCCTGGAATCCTATTTCAGCTTAAATCCCCACCTTGCCATTTACAGCCATATAACCATACAGCTTTATGGTGATGATTCAATGTGATAAATGATGTAAGGAACTTAGCATAGTTCTTAGTTAATTAATTATGATGATAATTATAAATAGTAATAAAAATTCCCAGTGCCTGTCACTGTGTCTTGCATAGATATTGGTAATGCTTAACTGCAAAGACTCTTTATCATGTATCTGATTGCCGCTTTAAGCTGTTTTCCATTTCTTGTTTTTTAAGCAATGTTTATATAATACTTCATTTTATCAGTCTGTGAGTTGGATGTATTATGTTTAATTATGCCCGTTTAACCAAAGTTACCTTCATGTGCAGCTTTTTCAGCAGTTTAAAAATGTTTTCTTTTGCCATCAGTATAATGTAGACTTTAAACCACAACTAATAGCATTTTATTTTGTCATAATGTCATGCTTGTTTGTTAAATATGAACTAGAGGCAGGGAAACCATTTAGTGGAAGCCATTACAATAGGTCTAGGCAAGATACAGTAGTGGCCAGAACAAGGATAATGTCAGTGGGAGACAGAAATGAATGGATTCTAGATACATTTAGGAGCAAATTGATAGGACTTGATGGATGGCCGGAGGTGGTTATGGGAAATAGGAAGTTGGGTTATAGAGAGGGAAGAATCAAGGATGAATCCCAGGATTCTGGCTCAGGTAAGCAGCTGGGTAAATGTGCTTTACACTGACAAAGGGAACAGGAAGAGGGACAGTTTTGGGGAAAGGTAGTAGTTCACTTTTAGATTTGTTGAATTTCAGGTATCTGAGGGAAATCTGAGAGGGGAGATCTGTGAGGCAGTTGGATATGTGGGGCGTGAGCTCACAAAGGAGGACAGGGCTATGAATATATACTTGATAGTCATCAAGCATACATGATTGAGTTGAAGTTATGGAAGTAGGTAAGACAGATCAGGGAGTGAATAGACTGCATAGCATGAGAAAAGAGAACCCAGGACAGAAACTTGAGAAACATTACGACCTTTTTGTGTCCACCAAGATGAAGAAATGGAGGAGAAAGAGAAATAGGCAGTAAGAAACTGGCAGAATGTAATGTTACAGAAACTGGGAAGAGATTGTTTTCAAAACGAGGGGATGTAGTGAGCCATGTCAAATGGCCGTTCTTCAGATAGAATCTTAATTTTCTCTTGCATTCTGTGTAATGTTTATTTTAACGACTGTAAAAATTTATATTTTAGGTTATAACAAGATAATCCTGCAAAGTGCTTGTAATAAGCTTTTCATGGTAGTTACAGTAGTTCTAAATTGTATCTACAGGTTAAATAAAGGAAGTTAATATTTGTAGGTCAGGAGATGAGTAAAATTATGTTAGTAACTAACTTTCTCAAGAATGCTCTAATTATCCAGTAAAATCTATCATTAAGCCTGTGCTTTTACAGGTAGCTCCTGATTGTAGCTATAACAGTTAGTAGAATTAATATAAAAAATTGGGTCCACCTTGGTATCAAGAATTTTTTTAAGTGGTAAGTAAATGTAATAGTATAATTGTGGGGGAGCATGTATGGTTTGAATAATCCTTTATGTTCTGTTTTTAGAAGGAATGAATCATAGCAATCTTTATTGATCATCTAACCAGGCAAATCACAGCACTTTTCATAAAACTGTTTGGTTCATAAAGTAATAGTCATCTGTGGAGTAAATTGGATTTGATGTGATTCATGATTCAGGTTTTATGACTGCTGAATAACAAAGTTATTATTTAGAATATAGGCAGTAGTTTGAAAACTGTCAGTGTTAACTTCAGACTATATTGGAATTTATATTTTAGAGATGGTTATTAAGAATTGATTTGGGGGGCGCCTGGGTGGCGCAGTCGGTTAAGCGTCCGACTTCAGCCAGGTCACGATCTCGCGGTCCGTGAGTTCGAGCCCCGCGTCAGGCTCTGGGCTGATGGCTCGGAGCCTGGAGCCTGTTTCCGATTCTGTGTCTCCCTCTCTCTCTCTGCCCCTCCCCCGTTCATGCTCTGTCTCTCTCTGTCCCAAAAAAATAAATAAAAATGTTGAAAAAAAAATTAAAAAAAAAAAAGAATTGATTTGGAAACTAATGCAGGGCTTAGAGTCTGGTCAGGTTAATTTTAATATAAAAGTTGAGAAAAAGGACATAATTACAGTAAAAGTTAGACTTCATTTTCATGCTGGCATAATTGTTAGCATTGAGAGTACCATTAGCTGTTATTTTTGTATGTTAACTTGGATACTAACTATAGTTGGTGAATAAAGGATTACATATAATGCACCTGACGTTTTGGACTAGGATCAGGAAAATGTTTCCTTGTACTAGAAGCTATAAAGAGTAGATGATACTGACTGTCTATGGAAGTATCCCATTTTAAGACATGGTTTATAAAATGTGGTGCATAATTAAGGGACCTGGGGTATCTGTTAAATTAGGAAGATCACAATATTGTTGAAGATTAATTAATATGATTAAGGTATTCTTAGGAAGAATGAATAGATATAAAATGTTGTGAAAGAAAAAGTACACAGCATTATGTCACTGGACAATTGGTTAATATTTAGCATAGTAGAAGAGGTGGTAGGAAGTGAGGGATGCTATTTGACAGCCAGTAGAGTAATATTTTATTCTGGGGGTTGTGGTAATGTAGACTTCTTTATATCTAAATTAATTAGTTCTTATTCAGTTAAAAAAAAAAAAGCTTGCAGACACAGCAACCAGTTTCAGGGCTGCTGCGCACTTAGACAAATTGTAATTTTGTATAACAAATTACCTCAAAATTTACTGTCTGAAAATAATAAACATTTATTACCTTATCCTCCTTTCTGAGTCAAGAATTTAGAAGCAGCTTATCAGGTGATTCGGGCTGCTCAGGGTCTCAGGCTCAAATGAGGGAGGATCCATTTTCAGGTTCACTCATGTGGTTGTCAGCAGGCCTTAGAATACCTGCTACCAAGTACTCACATGGCTGTCGACAGGCCTCAGGACTCTGGCTGTTGGCCAGAGACATCAATTTCTTGGCCACATGGGCCCCTCCATGGGGCTGCTCACAATATGGCACCTTGTTTACTCCAAAACAAGGTATCAGAGAGAGCCCCCAAAAGAAGCCAGTCTTTTTATAACCTAATATTGGGAGTGATATCCCATTACTTCTGCCACATTCTCTTCCTGAGAAATCAGTCACTAAATCCAGCCTATATTCTGGGGGAGGAGATTACAGAAGGGCTTGCATACCAGGAGGTTGGTTGGATCATTGTGGGCAGTCTTAGAGGTTACCCACCACGCTATCCTTTAAAGTTTAAACTTTTTGTTGTTGTTGCAGAATTCTTTCTTGGAAGGAAAAGATAGGGGGGAAATTCAAAATATAAGATAAATAAATGAGAAATTCTTTTGTCCAAAGCAGGGGTTCTAGGGAGATAGATCTTACCTGCTACCATCCTTCCCCTTTAGCTTCCAAACAATTTGAATATTAGTATTTTCACCATCAAATGTCAGTCAATAACATGAATATATGCTGTTTTTCTCATGTTTTCGTTTTAGAATTTGTCAACAGTTGTAAAATTCTAGCTTATAAAAATCAGGTATTGGGACATGGAAAACAATTTGTGTAAATGTTTCTGGCAACTTGTAAAGTTGAGGAACTTCCTTTACTAAAGTAAATCTAATGTAAAGCCTGGTTTTATTGTATTAGCAGATATAGTTTTTAAGTTAATCTGATAGTGATAGTGATTTATTTACTAATTGCTGCCTGGAATGTTTTATTAACTATTTCCAAATTATATGCATTTAAAGAAAAATTTTTTTTTTCAACGTTTATTTATTTTTGGGACAGAGAGAGACAGAGCATGAACGGGCGAGGGGCAGAGAGAGAGTGAGACACAGAAACGGAAACAGGCTCCAGGCTCCGAGCCATCAGTCCAGAGCCTGACGCGGGGCTCGAACTCATGGACAGCGAGATCGTGACCTGGCTGAAGTCGGATGCTTAACCGACTGCGCCACCCAGGCGCCCCAAAATTATATGCATTTTTAAAAAATCGCAAGTGTATAGTGGTATTTGGAATTGAGTTTTGATATTAACATGTTCTTACGGCTTTTATGTTGTAATTGGTGATTCCTAATCAGTAACATAAATTACTTATTTTCTTTATCTTGCAGTATGAACAGTCTAGTTCAGGGGCGCCTGCGTGGCTCAGTCAGTTAAGTGTCCGACTTTGGCTCAGATCATGATCTCATGGTTTGTGAGTTTGAGCCCCGTGTTGGGCTCTCTGCTGATAGCTCAGAGCCTGGAGCCTGCTTCGGATTCTGTGGCTTCTTCTCTTTCTCTCTCTCATTCTCTATCTCTCAAAAATAAACATTAAAAAATATATATAGTTTCAAAATAATAGTACTGAAATTATTATAAACAAATCTCTAAGTTTAGAATTTATTTATGTAGTTCTTTTATGTAGTTTTCTTATGTAGACTATATCCCTCTAAAGGTGTATAAAATCACTTGAAAACCATTTCTGGAATACTATGTCAACAGTTTGATGTATAAAGTTAGATTCTGGGCATTGGGTCTAAATGCTTTATTTACATTAACTTAATTCCCAATACTGCCCTGTGAACTAGGTTTTGTTGTTATCCTTATTTTGCAGATGACTAGAGTTCTTGCCATTTTGATTTTAAATTAATTATATTAATGAGAAAATAGTATTGTTTTTGTTTCTCTGTGGATTAGTGGGAAATGGTGGATTAAATGAGGGAAAGGACACTATATGTTTACTAACTTGGATATAAACTAAAAAAAATAAAAACGAAAGTTAAGAACTGAGGAAAAGGAAATTTTGATTAGGAAATGGGTGGTATTTATAATTTGGGGACCCTGAGGAGAGTGTATCATGGACTGAAAAGGGAGAAAAGTCATAATGGACTCAATTCAAATATAAACACATATGCCCCAATGTGATTCATCACATCAGTAGTGTCACTGTACTGATGTGAAACATCAGTAGTGTCACTTAAATATGCATGAATATGTGTATAATGTTAAATTTCATTATGCTGTTATAGGATTCCAAGTCCAGGATTTATGGTAAATAACTTCCCACAACCATAATAATTTCCGTAAGAATTTTAAATCTTAATTGAAAATTAGAAAATAAGGTACATGGAATCATCAAAACCAGTTGTAATTTAAATTGCTTCTAGCTAAAATATAATGTCCGAACCAGGGGGTAGTAGTGGAACTGAAAGTTAGCTACCATATTTTTTTCTAAGCAGTTTTTTCACAAGTTTATATTGATTTTATGGAGTAGATTTTTCATTACTGAAATACTTGATTTGATTCTTAATTACTAAGGAGTACCCTTTTGTGAATGAGTGTTGTAATTATTAGGGTTTACACAAGATAGTTTTGAATAGAGCATCCTAATTTCTGGAAGTACTTTTCTAAGCTATTCTGATAAAATCTGTCTTAGTTGAGGTAATGGCATGATAACAACAAATAGCTTTCAGTGCTGGTCTCTAAATGACCCTTTTGGTTACTTTAAAATATTTTCAAGATATTTTAATTCTCTTAAATTAGTTTAAAAATGCAGTTGGTTCTATTTTAAATTCATGAGTCTAAATTTGTTATAAATAAAAACTGGGAATTATTATTTAGTTCTTAGTGATACTTTTTATCCTAGATGATGCCAAAAGTTTGAAATGTTTGTATTATTGCACCTGTATCTACTTTATTAATCCAAACATGTAGGACCTTTATGCCAGGTACTCTTCAGGTACTAGAAGTTAACTAGGAATCTGGAAAACTTAAGTAGAGGACCCTTTTGGTATTCATCTCTGTATTACAGTTAGAAATGGAGGTCTGTGTAGTGCCCTGTTTGTATGAATGGGTCATTTAAAAACAAATGCATTAAACTATTTTTTAAAACTCAGATTTATTTTAAAAAGTATATAATTTATATACAAGACAATTTATATCTTCAAATTAAGTAACAATCTAGCAAAAATCTTGACGTGTGCTGTTGACTTATACCAAATGCAAACATTCCATCATAACAAGAGTGAGATGTAAGATTTTCATCAGAATTACGTGTTCAACTTATTTTTGTTGAATGATGAGTTTATACACCATTTTATCCTATTTTATTTTGTCATGGGGGGGGGGCGGGCAAAGGGAGAGGGGGATAGAGAATCCCAAGCAGGCTCCATGCCCAGCCCAGAGCCTGATATGGGGCTCCATCTCACGACCATGAGATCATGACCTGAGCCAAAATCAAGAGTTGGATGCTTAACCACTGAGCCACCCAGGCGCCTCTTAATCCTATTCACTTTTAAAACAGAGAAAAACTATACATTATCTTTGTTTCTATAGAATTAAGAAACATAAAAACTTTGTTTCTTGAGGGCAGAAGACGATTATTTAGCAGCATAATGGTAAGAGGGAGGAGTATTACTAAAATATATCTCTATCTTCAACAGAAACTAGTGTTTACCTGATTAATACGTATTGAATTAAAGGTAATAGAATATTTTCATGTGAACTTCAAAATAAAGTTCTGTTGAGAAGACCTTTTTTTAGAAGTCAGTTTTTTGTTGGTTTTTGTTTTTAATGACAGGACCATTTTTAGACAATTATTTTAAAAGTATAACAGTTAAAACTATGATTTCTACTTTGTGCACATATTTAAATGAAAATCAGCATTCTTATCAGTGGTCTGGCATACTTCTATATGTGTGTGTGGCTGGTTTCTTATTGGTGGTAAGTGGCTATTTTAAAGACTTAGTGAGAAAAGGGAATTTTATTGATGCTTTTTATCTGAAGTCTTACAGATTGTAGTTCACTGTGGCTGCTACACCAAAATTTGGTGAAGGCTAATGACAATGACTAGTTAAGAAATGGCAGATTTTGATCAACTAATTATACTTTTACTAATATTAAAGAGTGATGGTGTTGTTTCAGTCAAATGGAATAGTCTGATAGCTGATATTTTTGTATATTAAGATATAGCTGCCATTATAATGGGAATTTAAAAATGAAACCATTCAAATCGTATTTTCTTTTCTTTCTCTTTCTGATAATGCCAGGAATGCATTTTGTTTCTGTGTTTATTTTGGTGCATTCATATACAGTTACTTGATAAATTTACACTCCTTTCCCCTATAGTTCTATGGGTATTAATAATCTCAAATAAAATTAATCTTCTTATTCTGATAGAGAAGAAAAAGCTGGATCACTTACCAGTAACTGGAGTTCTCCTATTGGGTAATCTCCACAGATCCACATTCTTTGAAGTTATTGTGAATGCCTCGAGGACCAAGGAACCGTTGAAATTTCCAATTTCAGGAAGGTAAGCAAGTGCACTGAAGCATGTCTCTAGCATCTCCCAAATCCCCTCCCCCCAACTTTCTTACATATACGTCTGTACTGCATGCCCCCTCAGTTCCAGTGGATGCCCATCAGGAAGATTCTCATGCTGGACAGAAGGGCAAGAGAGGTGGATCTGTGAGGGAAAAGACCCAATAGGATAACTCAAGTTACTGGTGAGTAATCTAGTTTTTGCAAATTTGAGATTTTTTTTCTCACATTTCTTCTCTTTAGAAGGAATTTAATTACCAAGAGGAAAGTTGTTTGAGATAGCTTCTTTTTGTAAATTTGATGTAGATTTGTGGAATTTATTATATGAGTGATAAATACCTAGTTCTTGATGGGTGTATGAATAAGTGTGACGTTAAATTTAAAGAGTATCATTTACATAATAGTTGTTTTTTTATAAAAATTATGTGTCTATTATCTTTTGGTAAATAGTGTAATACTTCTAAAGCAATTTAAGGAAGCTGTGTGTTGAATTATTTTATAAATTCCTTTATTTGTGATGTTGCATTTATATGAAGTAAATACTTATACTGTAAAAGTTATGCTTATGCCAAATTTGGCCAAATTCTTTTGGCATAGTACTGAGCAGCAAAAGTAATTTTATGTTAATTATGTAGCATTTCTTACTGACATAGTTTTCAGTGTACCTTTTAACTTCACTGTAGGTATATTTGGAAAATAATTCAGGGTGTGTTCAGCTCTGTTTACTACTTCATTGTTCATAATAGATGACCTTATTGATGTGATGGGTGGCCCAGTTGGTTCACTGTGGACTCTCAGGTTCCATAGGTATCAGACAATTTATTGCACTGGCATGTAAATGTTAGAATTGGACAGAATACCTTGCTTCTCATTTCTCTCATTCTGTATTGTACCAGGTTGTCTTTTTTAAAAGGGCACTTTTAACACATAAAGAGCCTGTAGTGGTGCTCTATTCAAGCTGTTTTATAAAATTTTCATCCATTTGCTAGGTATATAAGACCTCTTATAATCCCATCCTATTTATCCAGCCTTAATTTCTCCACTTTGAAACTTTTCTTTTGGTCTTACTTGGATACTTGTTATATTTATGCTTTAGGGCTTGTGCTTTTCCAATTTTTTGAAATGACCTCATTCTACTTTTCTGTACTCTAAGGTTGAAGTCAAGTCCTATCCCTTACATAATTCCTTTTGTGCTAGCATCTCTCTGTGACCTATGTTTCCTCAGTGGAGAAATGAGATTGCTATGAGGATTGAATTAATTGAATCGTGGGATATACTTAGTGCCTAGCAGCACATAGTAAACACTCCTGTTAACTATTATTTGATTGTAGATTGATCCTAAACATCTTTTTATCTTAAACATTTCTGTGATTATGGATATAATTTTCATCTGTATGACAGTTTCACCTTTAAACATTATTAGCTTTAGGTTGTATTGCTGTTCCTTCCAGTGTGAAACACTTAAGCTGATTTGTATGGTCATTGAAAACAAGGATAGGATTTTATTGTTTTTAGTCTTATTTAGTTCCTAACGTCAGAGATTGAGTTTAAGTTGTACCCATTAAAAAACTAGTTTTTCATGTAGTTGATAGAAGAAAATGAGTTGTTCATGAATATATTCATTAGTTTTCTTATTTGTAGAGCAGGTTCATTTGGCTTATCAGTCCTGTTTGTAAGTTCTTAAGAACAACAGTTTTTTTCCTTTTAAAACTGGAAGAGTGAAATTATGATTGTTTAGCACACTATACACTTCTGTGGGACATTAAAATAGTGTATAGTTTTAAGAGAGTTAACTAGTTTGTCTCAATTTAAGACTCATTTACTGTTAGTAAACAAACCAGAAATTCAGTGTACTTGATTTTTGAGGTTTGAATAACTTTGAAGATTATTGCTTGATTTTCAGAAATGCTTGGATTTAAGAATACCTATCTGAAGTAGCAGTAAATGAAATTTAATTCAGGGTTACTGAAGGAAGGAAATGACAGATTGAGTGTGAATCTCACCAGAGAACCAATTCTGCTCCATTTAGACAAAACAAGATAAAGAACATTTAGTGAGATGACTTAAATGCTTGTTTTGAATTTGCTTCTGCACATCCATGTAAGAAGCTATTCAATTTTAATCATTTCTTTGGTATGATAGTAGTATGGGATATTAAGACTATCCTTGTTCTTTATTCTTTAGAGATAACATGCTGAAAATTTTTGAAGTGAAATATTACGATGGGTTCACAAATGGATTCAGAAAAAAATGTGTGGTATATTTGTATGTAGAGAGGGAGAAAAGGAGAAATAAAGCAAATGTGACATATGTTAACAATTTTGAATCTAGGTGAAAGGTATGCAGGACATTGTACTTTTCAACTTTTTTTGTGGTTTTGATATTTTTCAAAAAAAAAGTTGAGAAAGTATTTTAAAAAGAACCATATTGTGCTTCAATTTCTCTCATTCTAAAATGGGAATAATAGAGCTTGTTTTTTCCATGCCTTGATACAGGTAGGCACAGTGGGGTACATTTGGTAGAAAAGCAGTCAAGAGAACTTTTAAGAAGTGAATTTTTTTTTTTCTTTAAAGAAGAGTTTTGTAGTGGATAACATTCAAAGAACATTTCACATAAAAGTGTATTAGCTTAAAATATATCCCCTTTTCTCATTCAGAGAATATTGCATTATATTTGAATAAGAAGAACAGTCAAGAAGCAATAAATATGTTGAGATATATGGAGTAACTAATTGAAATAAAAAAATATAGCTAGTTATAAAAATAATAAATGGGCAAAAAAAAAATGATTAGACTCAGCTGAAGAGAGAAGTTATTAATTTCAGGCTAAAACTGATAAATCTTCCAGGACACCAACCAGGAAAATAAAAAGATGAAAAATATGAAAGAAAAGCTAAGCCACTGTAGAGGTAGATTGAAAAGCTCTAGTATAGATCTGATTGGAGTTTTGGAATGGAAGATACAGGGAATAAAGGAGAAGCGGTATTGAAGAAAAAATGACCAAGCATTTTCAAGAATTAAAAAAAAAAATTAAACTGTCAAATAATTAAAGCTGAATTGTGACAAAAGCATTGTATCAGAACTTGAAGGATACAAGAAAAGTGGTCCTCAGGAGTAAATTTGTAACTTTAAATGCATGTATCAGGTTGAAAGAAAATAAATGAGCCAGATACTCAACTCAAAAACTAAAAAAAACAAAACAAAAAACAAAAGCTAAGAGAGAAGGAAGGAAGGAAATAAAAACACAAGTAGAATTTGGTGAAATAGAAGATAATCAACAATAAAAATGAGAGCAATATTTACTCAAATCAACACTGGTTCTTTTTAGTTGGTTAAGTTCTGGATGTACTCATCAAAAACCATGATGGAAATAATAAAATTTAAAATGAGATATAAAAAAAATAAAATGAGATATGACAAGTGCAATTATAATTTTGGAATCACAAGACATCACTCATATATATATATATATGTATGTGTATGTATATGTATGTATATAAACTTTTAAAAACCAGGTGAAATGGATTATTTTCCAGGAAAAAAATCATTCCAAACTTGTAAAGAAAATCATTAAAGAAATTAAAGTTGCAGTAAATTTCCCTGAGAGGAATAGGTTTTTAAAAATAGCAAATTTATTGAGCTATAATCCACAAATTCTGTCACTTATCCATTTTAAACGTGTAATTCAGTGGTTTTTAGCATTTTTAGTGTTCTGTAGACATTAACACAATGTTTTAAAATATTTTCATCACCCCAAAAAGAACTGTACCTATTAGCAGTCATTCCCAATTTTCCCCAAACCCTCCATCCTTGTGCAACCACTGATTTACTCTCCTTCTATAAATTTGCCTACTCTGACATTTCGCATAAATGAAATCATTCAATATGTGTGTGGCCATTTGTGATTCACTTCTTTTGCTTAGCATAATATTTTTAAGGTCCAACTATGTTGTAGCCTGTATCAGTGCACTTTATTCTTTTTATAGCCAAATAATATCTCATTGTATGGATATACCACATTTTGGTTATCCTTTAATCAGGTGATAGATATTTGGACTGGTTTGCATTTTTTGGCTATTATGAAAGCCCTGCTGTCAACATTTGTGTACAAATTTTTGTGTGGACATACATTTTCATTTCTCTTGGATTATGTACCTAGGAGCAGAATTGCTAGATTATATGATAACTATGTTTCACCTTTTGAAGAACTGCCAGACTGTTTCCCCAAAGTGGCTGTGCCATTTTACTTTCCCACCAGCAGCAAATGAGGGTTCCAATTTTTCCATACCTTCACCGCCAACACTTTCATTATCTGTCTTTTTTGTTCTAGCCATTCTCATTGGTGGGAAGGCGTATCAGAGAAATAGTTTTAATTGTGATATTTATAATCATATTTCACGTATACTTTGGGGAACAGATAATTCAATTTTTTGCAAAATGGCCCAAATAGTAGCAATCTTATGAATAGATAAATAAAAATTTTAATTAGGATATGGTAGGGGTAATTCTTTATTTGAAAATTATATCAGTGTAACTTACAAGATTTAGGGGAACCGTCTTGAAAGATGTAGTAAAAGTTTATGATAAAAGTCAACACTCTATTAATGTTTTTTTAAAAACCCCTCACACCATGACAAGTGAACTTTTTCTTTCAGTAAAGACTGTCTTTCAAACTTTCTTTCAAGCAGCAACATTCCCATTAAAGTCAAGAATAAGCAAATATGTCTTTACTAATAAGAAAAAAGAGAAAGAAATCCAAAAAATTGAAAAAGGAAAAATGAGATGAACATATCCTTAGAACATTTTTTAAAAATCAACACTATTTTTAAAATTTTAGAGAGAAAGCATGCAAGCAAGGGAGAGGGGCAGAGGGAGAGAATCTTAAGAGAATGTTAAGCAGGCTTCATGTTCAGCACAGAGCCTGATGTGGGGCTGGATCCCACAACCTTGGGAAGCATGACCTGAGCTGAAATCAAGAGTTGGATTGCTCAGCCAACTGAGCCATCCAGGAGCCCCCGAAGCTAACACTGTTAATAGAATTTAATTTTACTGGATATAAAATCAACATTCAAATTGGCACTAGCCAATTATATAATAAAAACTTTCTCCTTTACAGCCAATTCTGTAAAGTGCTCAAAGTTTATTAAAGGACATAAAATTAGGCATGAGTAAAAGGCAGGATATACTATATGGGAAGTATATTACTAAAAAAGTTACTCCTCTGTGATTGATTGTGTATAGTTTCAGACGAAAATCCCAATAGGATTTTTTTTTTTTTTTGTAGAAAATGACCTTCATATACAAAAGTAAAGCCACAAGAATAACCAAGACAGGTCCGAAAGAAGAAAAAGAACAATGAGGAGGGGATTGCGCCATTGGATAGCAAGACTGATTTTAAACTTGGCAGTGTTTAGAACGGATGGCAATGACAATAAATTGCTACACACAACATGGGATGAATCTCCCATGCCTAACGTTGAGCAAAAGAAATGAGAAAATATTACGTATTGTATGATTTCATTCACAGGAAGTTCAAAAACAAGTAGAAGGAAGGGTGCATGGCCGGCTCAGTCAGTGGTGTAGCATGCAGCTCTTGATCTTGTGGGTTCAGGCTCCACATTGGGCGTGGAGCCTACTTAATTACAAAAAAAGCATAACTAATCTATGGTGATAGAGGTCAGCATAGTGATTTTCTTGGAAATAGGGTACTGATTGGGAGGGAGCATTCTAGAGCATGAGAAATGTTAATATTTTGATCTGGATTGGGTCACATTGAGGGTGTATAATACTTAAAAAATCAAACTGTATACTTTATGTAAATTATACCTCAAAAAAGTAAAATATATATTCATGATATTTAAAGTAGTATAGTCTTGGGGCGCCTGGGCAGCTCAGTCAGTTAAGCATCTGACTTCAGCTCAGGTCATGATCTCACGGTTCGAAGAGTTTGAGCCCCGTGTCCGGCTCTGTGCTGATAGTTCAGAGCCTGGAGCCTGCCTTGGATTCTGTGTCTCCCTCTCTCTGCCCCTCCCCTGCTCATGCTTTGTCTCTGTCTTGCAAAAATAAATAAAATGTTAAAAAAAATTTTAAAGTAGTATAGTCAATACAGGAAAAGGCAGATTAATAGAATAGAGAGTTCAGAAATCGATTCATACATATTTGAAAAGTTGGTAAGTGCTAGAGATGGCATTTTCTATCAGGGAAACAGAGTGAACTCTTTAATTGGTTTTCCATATGGGAGGGAAGACAGGTGTCTACTTCAAACCATATGCAGAAAACAGTTCTGTTTCAACTTTACACTAAGAACGAACAACTGTTTAATAAGGAAGAAAATACAGAAGAATGTAGGTCTTTACAGGGCGCCTCAGTGGCTCAGGTGGTTAAGTGTCTGACCCTTGATTTTGGCTTGGGTTATGATCTCATGGTCATGAGATCAAGTCCCACATTGGGCCCCGCATGGAGCATGGAGCCTGCTTGGAATTCTTTCCCTCTCTCTCCCCCTTCCACACTTGTGTGCATATTCTCTCTCTCTCTCTCTCTCTCTCTCTCTCTCTCTCTCTCTCTCTCTCCCCCTCCCTCCCTCCCTCCCTCCCTCCCTCCTTCCTTCCCTCCCTCTCCCTCTCTCCCTCTCCCTCTCCCTCTCTCTCTCTCCCTCCCTCTCTCTCTCTCTCTCTCTTTCTCTCTCTCTATCAAAAAAATAAAAAGAATATGTGTCTTTACGATGTGTGAGGCTTTAACAAGTCAAGAAAAGAATGAACCTTTGAAGATAAAGACATCAGAGATAAAGGATCCAACTACCTCAGAAAGAAAACCTTAGGTTTAATAAAATACATCACAAATTAACTCATATATAAGTGGCATGACTGGGAGTTAGGTGCAATGTGTACAATATTCAGTGGATTCGTGCCCAGAATATATGAAGATGAAAATAATAGGACAGATGATACAAATGCAAATAAAGTGAACAATGGATATTAAGGCAATTCACAACAGAGGAAAGGAAATTGGAATGGCTAATGAACTGGAAAGATGCTTAGTCTCATTTGCAGTGAAATGCAATTAAAAACTTATGAGCCATCAATTTTCACCCATTAGCTCAGGATCGGGTAAGTGTTACACAGTTGAAAATGTGCATATCCTCGTATCCAGAAGGTATTCAAGATATTATTAGTTTAGAGAAAGTGGCACATTTGCCCAGGGAGATTTCTACAGGGATGTTCATTTGGAAAAAAGTCTAAATGTCTGTCTATAGGAGGCATGGATAAATAAGAAATAAAATAGTTATATTAACAGAGAATTACCAAATCTGCTTAGATTATCATCATTCGTGACTTTTTTATATTTCAAGAAAAAAAGTTACACTGTCTATGCCCAGGAATTCTTTTAAGCATGTATAAACATGAATTATTTTAGTCCTCATAAGAACTCAGAAATTGGTACAATCATTATATCCATTTTACATATGGGAATACTGAAGCATAGAGAAGTAAATAACTTACCACTTTCAAAGGTGGTAAATAGCAGAGCTGTGATTGAAAGCTAGGATTTGAATCTCACTTGACTGGATCCATAGTCCACTATGCCATGCTGCCTTCTGATATAGTTAAATAAGGAGACCTCAGAAATGTAATGTGAGGTCAAAGCAGAACGTTGTGTACAGTGATCTCATTTACATCAAATTCATGATGGTAGTCACTTCTGGATAGGGTTGGTAGGAGAGGAAGATCTTAGTGATAGTGGTAAAAGGAAGCTGTATGGAACTACATGTTTTTCCTTAAAGGATATGTATATTTATAGCTTTTAAACACCTAGATTTAATGTATGTATATTTTTACAAAAGTAAAAACTGGAAGGATTGACCTAATTGTTTTAATCTGCATTTATTCTTGATATTGGTTTGTAGTAGAAAAAGAAAGCAGTGGCCCTAGCACAAGGACCGTGATTTAGTTTAGTTCTGAGATAGCAGATGAGTGCCGGACACTGGGTTAGGTCCCAACAATAGGGAGGTGGTGAATAGGTTTCATCTTCTCTCTTTAAGGAAATTAAAGTTTTACAGGGAAAGAGATAAATAATTATAATTTACTGTGTTACGTACAGATCTGTTTTCTTTTTGTTTTCCCTATTCCCACCTTCCCTCTAAATACAAATAGGAGAAAGGGGAAACATTCTGATTTGGGGCATGGGAAACAGGCAGTGAAATGTCAGTGGTGATCCTATTCCCTGTTCTTTTACAAAACTCCGGAGAGTAAACTCTAATGGTCAGAGATCGTAGCTTGTTCATGAATTTAGGATAATCTGGGTGCTTAACTGGTGAATAACTGGTATATTTCACTCTCAAATTAACTAGCACCTGAACCCAAATTTCTCCTTAGCCATCTGGATGTCTTCCATTGGTTCTGTTTCTGCAGTTGGTTACCAGAAGTCTATGGTAGTTTGACTAAGAACACTGTATGAAGCCTTAAATTGTTTTGTGCTAAAGAACTTTGACTTGAGAAATATTTTAATTTGTAGGAAATTTTGGATCTCTAAAATCCAATTTTCTTTTCATTTTTAATAATTTTAAGTCTTTTTTTTTAAAGTTTATTTTGAGAGAGAGAGCACCCATGAGCATGTAAGAGCAAGGGAAGGGCAGAGAGTGGGAGAGAATCCTAAGCAGGCTCCACACTGCCAGTGCAGAGACTGACCCAGGGCTCCGTCTCATGAACCGTGAGATCATGACCTGAACCAAAATCAAGAGTTGGACTCCTTTTTTCTTTCCCCCCACTTTTTAAAAATGTTTGTTTAGTTTTGAGAGAGACACAGAGAGTGTGAGCAGGGAAGGGGCAGAGAAAGAGAGGGAGGCAGAATCTGAAGCAGGCTCCAGGCTCTGAGCTGTCAGCACAGTTCAGACGTGGGGCTCAAACCCATGGACCGCGAGATTGTGACCTGAGCCAAAGTAAGTTGCTTAATCGACTGAGCCATCCAGGTACCCCAAGACTCTAACTTTAACTAACTGAGCCACCCAGGCACCCCCAATTTTATTTTCATTGTGCGGAGTCCAATACATTTTTTAAAAACTAGTAGTCTTCTAATACTGGGATAGTACAATTGTTTTTCTGTATTCTCTTTGAGTCAGTGCTGTCTTGTACAAGTGTTTATGTTCTTATTTATGAAATTCTTCATTTCCTAAAACCATATTGTCTTCAAATTTCTAGATGGACCATGGACTGTGAAATGGTATTAGTGTTTATAGTATGAGAATCCCAGTGTCTTCTAAAGTCTGTCATAGTATCTCATAAAAAATAGTTACTGTTATTTGCTTTCACCCTAGTGAGAGAGGTGTATTTTCCTTGATAGCAAATTAGAATCTGTGTTAGGTGAGAATCTTTTCCAAAAGGGCGAATGTGAATATCTTTTTTTTTCTTAAGTTTATTTATTTATTTTGAGAGAGAGCAGGGGAGGGGGAGAGAGAGAGGGAGAGAAAGAGAGGATCCCAAGCAGGCTCCACGCTGTCAGTGCAGAGCCTGACGTGGGGCTCGAACTCATAAAACCATGAGATCATCACAGAAGGTGAAACCAGTAGTCAGATGCTTAACCAGCTGAGCCACCCAGGTGCCCCGCAAAGGTGAATATCTTAAAAATTGCTGAGAATGGGTAAATTTGAATAAATCGTAATGAAAAGTGTTTATTTTACTTTGTAAATTTAACACTTGGATTGTAATTGAGAATATTCCTAAAACAAAGCATGTTGTGGTGGATGGAGTTAGTTAAACTATTGGTCAAATCTTGTTCTATGTGTACATAGGGCTACTTTCTTTCTATTTAACCCTCTTGCCAGAGATAACGTGAAGAGCCTGGTTACCATTTGGTGGAACAATCCTGCTGGCTCAAGCCTCTGCCCAGAAATTTGATTCAGTCTCTTTTCTGGACAGTCTGGTAAGCTGTCATTGTTCTTTATGTTAAAATCATCTTATTTAGAATGTACCCAAGAGGAACTTAATCCTAGAGGAACAAACAATATTAAGTTCAGTGAAAATGTTAAAAGTTACATTAATTTAAGGCTTCACATTAAGCATGACTAAATTTTAATAGCACTTTCTGATAGAAATATAATGCAAGCCACAAAAGGGAGCCATATATGTAATAAAAATTTCTCATGGCTAAACTGAAAAAGTGTAACAGGTGAAATTACTTTTAATGCTGTATCTTATTTAACCTAACACATCTAAAAATTACCCTTTCAAATTATTATTGAGGTATTCTACAATTTTTTCATAGGAGTCTTTGAACTGTGGTTTATATTTTATTTTCATACCACATCGCGATTTGGACCAGTGCAATTTTTTTTTAACGTTTATTTATTTTTGAAGGAGAGAGACACAGAATGTGAGTGGGGGGAGGGACAAAGAGAGAGAGGGAGACATACAATCTGAAGCAGGCTCCAGGCTCTGAGCTGTCAGCACAGAGCCTGATGTGGGGCTCGAACTCACGAACCGCAAGATCATGACCTGAGCCAAAGTCTGATGCTCAACTGACTGAGCCACCCAGGCGCCCCCCAGTGCAATTTTAACAAGTGCATAGTACTCACATGTGGCTTCTATATTATATAGCACAGACTTAGAGCATCTGAAAAAACATTTGATTTTATATAATTCTCCTTCTGTTACTTTTCATTAAAGATGCTTTGTTTCTTTTCTTCTTTTATTACTTCACCTGTTTGTGGGTGTTCAGCTTTACTGTTGATCATTGGTAACCTTAAACCCTACTATCCATTCCTACATTTGACAATTTCTGTAGTTCTGTACTGTTCTGTGATACCTGGGTCTACTTAATTTCTTTATATAAAGTGTAAAGTTTCCTTCCTGTAAACGTTTCATCAGAATATTGGTTCCTGCTTTTTATTGGAATATCAGACTTAGACCTTCTGCATGGGCTACTGTAGGTAGGATTATACATTATTGTCATTGTCATCTCTCCCACCCCATTAGGGTAACAGACCTCTCCTTTCTGGTTTAAAGTCATTCCTCTGAGCCAGAAGGATTTCTTACATGATGACTTTTTTATATGGGGAAGTCTCACATCTTACTTTATGGGGATTGGGTGTCCATTCTCTAAGATGCCTATTTGCATAAAGATTTCCAAATCCATCAATTTTTCTCTACTTTTCCCCAGTAGATACTATTTCAGAATGAACATATTGCAAAATAAAGCCATATCTAAGGTACAGCACATAAAACTTGACATCCTGACTTCATATCCTGTTGGTTTCACCTTTCCTAGATGAGGGACATTTATGAAGATTATTCTGAGTAAATAAATTTATAACCTTTAATACTGGTTATGTATGTGTCCCAATACCAGCAGAAGAATCTTCTACATTTTATTTTAAACACTGCTAGACTTTGCTCTTGTAATGAGATTATTTGAACTCTGAATATATAAATGCTCAGGGTGTCTGGGTGGTTCATCTTTTTAAGCATCTGACTCCTGATCTAGGCTTAGGTCATGATCTAATGGTTCATGAGATCGAGCCCCATGTTGGTCTGTGTGCTGATAGTGTGGAGCCTACTTGGGATCCTCTCCCTCTCTCTGCCCTTTCCCCCACTTTGTTCGCGTGCCTCGTGCACCCGCCCTGTCTCTCTCTCTCTCTGTCTCTCTCTCTCTCTCTCTCTCTCTCTGTCTCTAATAAATATTTTTTTGTAAAAGTGCTCAGATTCAGGGGTTTCCTGGGCTACCTGTTTTCTTGTCTTAATTATTTAACTTTCATACCTGTTTTGAATTTCCAGTCTTTCTTAGCCTACCTCTTTGTTATTTCATCTCCCTTCTAGCAGAATCTCAATCCCATTCTGTTTTCTTCCCAGCTCTACTATCTAGGCATACCCATTGTTGTTAGTAGGCATTGCCCAGCACATTGAACACAGCATTTGTTTAGGTAGTAGTTTTAGCACCAGTCGACAGCCTTAGGATAGGGCGTGGAATTAGCATTGGAGGGCCTGGTAGGGTGTTTAAGTGAAGCAGAGAATATTCTCATTCTCACATACACTATGACCATTCATCCTGTTTAAGTTCATTGCCTTTACCCAGGTGGGAGTCGATAGTTGCTTATTGTGGTCACTGGTGTTTGGCCAGATTTCTGAGTTAGAGGCAGTTATAGCCAATGAACACTAGGCAGCATGTGGTAGCAGATGACTGTGAACGAAACTAAACACTGGTACAAGAGTGTTTTAAGATTAGAGCCAAGGAACACTGGATTCGTTTTTTCTTTTATTTTCCTTCCTATGATTAGATAGTTCTGTTTACTGCCATGACACTGATGTTCAAAAATGTTTAACTTCGTCTTTAAGTATTTACTGAGACCAGCAAAGTGCCAGGTACTTTCTCCACAGTGACCAACAGACACTGTGCCTTTTCAAGCAGTGGTTACTTGTCATTCCTCTTTATGTATTTTTTAAAAATTTTTTATTTATTTTTTTAATGTTTATTTTTGAGGGAGAGAGAGAGTGATAGCGAGCAAGCAGGGGAGGGGCAGAGAGAGAGAGGGGAGACAGAATCTGAAGCAGGCTCCAGGCTCTGAGCTGTCAGCACAGAGCCTGATAAGGGGCTCGAACCCATGAACTATGAGATCATGACCTGAGCTGAAGTCGGACGCTCAACCGACTGAGCCACTCAGGCACCGCTTGTTATTCCTCTTTAAATGTCCAGGAGCTTACTGCTGCCTTCAGGTCCAGTGAGAGACCTCAGCTTAGTAGTTTTTGAGGTTCTGCAGTAGAGACTGGAAACTGATGACTAGTGGTACCAGTTTGACTTGTTTTGTTTGGTCCCTTCAGTGTTAGTCTGTAGCATGTTTCAAAGAAATGGAATTGCCGTTAATCGTTCAGAAGATTTTACTTGAAATTTTAAATTTAAGCTTTTTTTTTTTTTTTTTCAAATTAGAAGATCTATCAACTGTGAGCCACATTGTTCATTGCCACAGTTCGACCCATGTAGAGGGGACTTTGGCTCTTACAGTTCTCACCACTCCCTGTTGTCTCCTGGGATTTTGTTATAACAGGTCCTCCTTACTCATTTTTATTAACTATCCAGTCTCTAGATAATTGAACTTGCAACCACTCTTCTAGATAGTCTGGTATCTCACTACTCTAAACTTTATTTCTTTTCTATGATATGAACCTTTTAGTACAGCCAAGAAGACATCCTTAGGTAAAGTCTGTATTTATTAACATGGCTTACAAATCATTTCATGGCTTGGTTCATGTTTATTTCTTCAGCCTTAGCTCTTGCCATTCATTCACTCCAGTAATTTACACCCCAGTCTTATCCACCACCACCCCTACCAGTGTTGTGCTCTGTTGTTTCTGGTCTTTGCACACGCTCTAATCTCTGGATGCTGTTTTGATTTTCCTCTCATTCTCTGTCCCCACTGCTTCTCACCTCTCACCCCTTGTTTGGTTAATTCCTGTTAATTTCATGTTTTAGTTTAGATGTCACATCCTTCAGAAAGCCTTCCCTGTTCCCATAGGCTCTGCCTAGGTAATCGTCCTGTGTATTTCTGTAACTGCCTGAATTTAACCTAGTCTTAGCACTTGCAACTGCTTTTGGTAGTCTGCTTTCCAAACCTTCTATAGACTTTTTAAGAGGGTGTCTTCTTCACCTTTGATTCCTAGGGCCTGTCATAAAATAGGTGTGTAGTAAATATTTCTTGAATGGATGACTTCTTTTTCTAAGTTCTTTAAAAATTTTTTTTTACGTTTATTTTTGAGAGAGAGTGCGAGCACGGGAGAAGCAGAGAGTGACTGCTTAGATCTGAAGCAGGCTCTGTGCTGACAGCAGAGAGCCCAAAACAGGGCTCAAACTCACAAGATTATGACCTGAGCCAAAGTCCAACGTTCAGCTGACAGAGCCACCCAGGCACCCCTTTCTCTAAGTTCTTTTAATAATTTTTTTTTTTACAGACATAGTTTTTTTTTTAGTGTATTTTTTTTGAGAGAGCGCGCCAGTGAACACGAGTGGGGGAGGGGCATAGAGAGGGAGAGAGAGAATCCCAGGCAGGTTCCACACTATCAGTTCAGAGCCCAATGTGGAGCTCAAACTCATGAGATCATGACTTTATGAGATCATGACCTAAGCCAAAGTCAGACACTTAGCTGACTGAGCCACCCAGGTGCCCCTCTTTTAATAATTACTATTTCTGAGTCTTTGCTTATGTGATTTCTGTGGTATAGAATATTCTTTTTACTCTTCCAATTCTGTTCATCCACCAGTTTCAACTTGGGTGGACTCTCCTGAGAGATTTTTTTTTTTTTTGGTCGAATTTCAGTATCTACTTACTTTTTACTTCTTTAGGTTCTGTTAAAACTTTTTACTTTTGATTTTATTTTTTTAAAGTTTATTTATTTATTTTGAGAGAGAGAGAGTGAGTGGGGGAGGGACAGAGAGAGACAGGGAGAGACAGAATCCCAAGCAGGCTCCACTGTCAGCGAGGAGCCTGATGTGAGACTTGAACTCATGAACCATGATACCCTGACCTGAGCTGAAACCAAGAATCAGATGCGTAACCAGTTGAGCCACCCAGGTGCCCCCTGGTAACACTTTTTAGAAACCTCTCGTTTTAGGGCAACGTGGTTTCATATGTATTACTTTATATCGAAGTTATATTTAATGTATAATACCATTCTTAAAGTGTTACTTGCTAGTAAGTTGTGTATATAAATAACTAGTTAAAATAATTTAGTGATTATATTAATTTATGAGTCAAGCCTGTACTGCTTTCCTGAATATTCTCCCTTATTTACTGAGAACTCTGACATCTAGCCAGAAGTTTTTGTCTCTACCTAAATTTCTTATGTTTTGGACTTTTCCCATACTAACAATGCATATATTTGAAGTGCTTGGTTATCTTTCTGTTTCTTGCACTAAACTGTAAACTAGGGGTTGAAACCATGTTTGTCTTGATGTAAACACCTGTTGGTATAATATCTTAACTAATGTTGGAGTTCGGAAGATTTTGATATTCCCCATATGCATGTTTAAGGTCTGACTGCAAAACAGTGAGTGTTTTCAATAAGTTGGGCATGAACATCATATTTCTTTACATGATAATTATTAGGCAATTATTTCGATAACTTCATTTTGTCTTCTAGGAATTTCAAACTTAATATGTGCAAAATTGAACTTACAGTTCTCTCCCCAGATTCCCCCTCTCTTGATGACACACACACGTTCTCTCCTCACTCTCTCTCTTACCCTCTACATCCTCCTATTCATTTATAAATCCTATATGCTGTACCTCCAAAAATATATTTAGAATTCCACCTCTTTCACCCTCTACTGTTGCCATCCTGTTACAGGCCACCACTGTCTCCTGCTTGCCTATCACAGTAAATTCCTAATTGGTTTCTGTGAGTACAGTCTGCTCTCCTACCATCTGTTCTCTAAATAGCAGCCAGGTAGTTTTTGTTTGTTTTAAGTTTCCAGAGCTATTTAAATTTGAACCTCGCAAACCCCTTTGTAGAATGACTATTATCATTGTAATTATTTTACCAAGAAAGTAGAGTCCAGACAGGTTAAATGACTTACATGAGAACAGAAGCTATTCAGTAGTAGAGCCAAAATTTAATTATGGATTTTCTTGTCTCAAAGCTTTGTCTTGTGGACCACAAATCTAAATGTGATGGCTTAAGAACTCATAAGAGGAACATTACTTTAAAATCTCCCCTAGGCAGTTTTCCAAAGGGATATGTCATTCATACTATTTATAGTCACTTTTTAAGAGCAGTTTTAAATTCACAGTTAAATTGAGCAGAAGGTGCAGAGATTTTGCATACACCTCTTGCCCCCCACACTTGGCACAGTGCACCCCCCCCCATTATCATCATCCTTACTAGAGTGGTATATTTGTTACAACTGATAAACCTCTGTTGATACCTCATTATCCCCCAAAGTCCTTTGTTTATATTCGGGTTCATTCTTGGTGTTGTGCATTCTGTGAGTTCAGATAAATAGGTAATGTATCCACCATTATAGTGTCGTATAGAATAATTTCGCTGTCCTAAACATCTTTGATGCTCTGCTTTTTCATCTCTCCCTCCCCCCAGTCCTTGGCAGCCACTGATCTTTTTACTGTCTATACTTTTGTCTTTTCTAGAGTGTCATATAGTTGGAATGATACAGTATGTAACCTTTTCAGATTGGCTTCTTTCACTTAGTAATATCCATTTAAGGTTTATCCATGTCTTTTGATGGCTTGATAGCCCATTTCTTTTTAGACTGAGTAATCTTGTGTTGTCTGGATGTTCAACATTTTATGTATCCATTCACCTTTTAAAAACCATCTTGGGGGGCGCCTCGGTGGCTCAGTCAGTTGAGCGTCCGACTTCGGTTCAGGTCATGATCTCACGGTCTGTGAGTTCGAGCCCCGCATCAGGCTCTGTGCTACCAGCTCAGAGCCTGGAGCCTGCTTTGGATTCTGTGTCTCTCTGTCTCTCTGACCCTCCCCTGTTCATGCTCTGTCTCTCTCTGTCTCAAAAATAAACAAACATTTAAAAATATGGAAAAAAACCATCTTGGTTGCTTCCAAGTTTTGACAATTATGGATAAACCTGCTGTAAACATCCACGTACACGTTTTTATGTGGACATAAGTTTTCAGCTCCTTTGGGTAAATACCAACGAGAATAATTGCGGGATTATATGGTTAAGTATGTTTAGTTTTGTAAGAAACTGCCAAACTGTCTTCCAGAGTTGCTGTTCCTTTGCACATTCCCACCAGTAGTGAGGGAGACTTCCTGTTGCTCCACCTCCTCTCCAGGATTTGGTGTTGACAGTGTTCTGGAATTTGACTATTCAAAAAGGGCAACCAGGCAATTTTTATTTTAGTCAGATCATATTATTCTCTTTTTCAGAACCTTTGCATTCTACTTAGTTTCCCATTCTACTTGGAATAATATTCCAGGTTCTTTTCATTGTATGAAAGGAAGGCCTTACATGACCTGGTCCTTGGGACCTCTTCATACCTATTTTATCATTTCCTCTCTCGCTCATTGCAATTGAGACATTTTGGTCACCTTCATGTTCTTCGAACCTGCCAGCCTTCTACCACAGGGCCTTTGCAAGTTGGTCTTGTCTTTGCTGGAATTTTTCACATTTGGGTATCTCCATGGTTTACTCCTTCATTTCGTTCAGGACTCTGCTTAAGTATAACCTTACTAGAGGTGCTTTTCTGATTTTCCCTGTAGAAAAATAGCACTGCTGTGTAGCTCTCTTCTTCTATACCCTGCTTAAGTTTTCTTCTGCTACTACCTAATAATATTTGTAATACAATAATATAATAATAATATGTGTGTGTGTATATGCACGTATGTGTATATGTATATGTATATACACACACGTGTATATAAATAAAATGTATATGTTTGTCTGCCTTTACTAGAATGTAGGTATGCTCCATGAGGGGTATTTCTGTATACCTGTAGAATAGGACCTGGTATATAGATGGTATTTCGTAAATGTTGAGTGAATGAATGAATTACACCAAAAAAATGTTTTAACATTACTGATTTTGAATATAATGGTAGGACACAATCATATACATAAGGAAGGCTTAGTTTTATTTTCTTTTTCCACAACTTGTAAGCTTTGTGAGGATAAGAATTTTCTTCTTTGCTGTAGTCTCATGTCTAGAATGTTGCCTGGTGGCAATATATATTTAATAAATAATTATTGAACAGGGATGTCTTTATTATGAAAACAACCAAGTTATACTATATGTGAAAGTAATGTTGAATAGAACTAAAAGTAGACTGTAAAACTCTGAAGTTGGGGGAAAGGAGAAGAGAAAGAGTGATAGTACTACCTTGATTAACATTTCTGGGTGTCATTACTTCTATTTATCTCCACCATTTGCCAACTACTCCAAGCCACCATCATCACTTGTCTGGACCACTCTAATAGTGTACCACTCCATCTCTCTAATTCCAAATATATTATGCTTTAGTTCATTCTCTACAGTTTAAAATTTTTTTTTAATGTTTATTTTTGAGAGAAAAAGAGAGCACAAGCAGGGCAGGGACAGAGGGAGAGGAAAGAGCAGAATCCGAAGCAGGCTCCAAGCTTTGAGCTGTCAGCAGAGTCCAGTGCGGGGCTCAACCTCGAGAACTGCAAGACTATGACCTGACCTGAAGTCGGATGCTCAACCCACTGGGCCACCCAGGCGCCCCATCATTCTCTAGTTTTAAAATGGAAATACGATGGAAATCACTTCTCTCCTTAAACGTATTTCAAGATACCTATTGAATGTAGAATAAAATTCAGATTCTTTAACTTGGCCTATTTATAAACTGCGTCTGGCCTGCCTACCTCTTGATCTCAGGCAGTTCTTCAGTATTTTCCCAGTGTTACAAACTTTCAGTTTTTATAAGGCAACAAGTTCTTTGCTGCCTTTGTACACTCAGTGTTTACTTTCTACCACATACCATCTTTCTCCCAGTCTTTTACTGGGGCGACTCCTTTGCATTATTTAAATAAGAGCATGTTGGATCGTGTGAGCAGTCATCTTTGAAGGCCTTACCTACCCTCACTCCTGTTGCAGTTGCTCATGGTGTTCAAGTGGGACAGGCAAGAAAACCACAGTTTGTAATTGTATATGTAGCTAACTTTTTTGTTTGCCATTACACTTTTTTGTTTGCCATAACACCAAGCATGGCGTTGGTACCTAGTAGGTGCTCGGTAAACATTAGTTTAATGTGTGAAATAACTGTATAACAAAAAATGGAAAACAAAAAAATAAACATGGAAAGAAAAAAACCCCAGAAAACAAAAAGAAGACCACATGTGCTTATTAAAGCAATAAATGCCCACAACATAAGCTCAGTTATTAAGCAAGATTCAGATTAGGTAGAATACAAAACTCAACTATACAATGAATATTATTAGAAACACATCTGGAACAAAATTACTAAGAAGGTTGGGAGCAAATGGATATAGTGAAAACAAGATATTAGGCAAATATAAACAAATTAATCAGTGGATGGTATTGCTAGACAAAGCTAATTAAAAGTAGTAAACACCAGGTGAGAAAGAGAAGCACTTTGTAATAGTCAAAGATATAGTTACTAATATAAAGACAGCTACAAATCTTTATTTTTTAAAAATGAAGCATTGGAATATGCAAAGTGAAAATTAAATCCAAGGAGGGAGAGAAATACAGCAGTAATGGGAGACTTTAAAATGTGTTTTAGGGGCGCCTGGGTGGCTCAGTCGGATAAGCATCTGACTTCGGCTTAGGTCATGATTTCGCGGTTTGTGAGTTTGAGCCCTGCGTTGGGCTCTGTGCTGACAGCTCAGAGCCTGGAGCCTGTAGCCTGCTTCGGATTCCGTGTCTCCCTCTCTCTCTGCCCCTCCCCTGCTTATGTTCTGTCTCTCTCTGTCTCAAAAATAAATAAAGCATTAAAAAAATTTTTTTTTAATTTTAAAAAAAAAATTTTTTTTTTCAACGTTTATTTATTTTTGGGACAGAGAGAGACAGAGCATGAACGGGGGAGGGGCAGAGAGAGAGGGAGACACAGAATCGGAAACAGGCTCCAGGCTCTGAGCCATCAGCCCAGAGCCTGACGCGGGCTTGAACTCACGGACCGCAAGATCGTGACCTTGGCTGAAGTCGGACGCTTAACCGACTGCGCCACCCAGGCGCCCCTAAAAAAATTTTTTTTAATGTCTTTTAGTCCTTGTCATATCAGAGATAAATAAGTAGACAATATGAATCATATAATCAATAAATCTGAAATAATAAATATACTCTTATTGTAAAAAGAAAAAGCACCGTTTCAATTTCCCATGGAACATTTAAAAAAATAAGTACTAGAGGGGTGCCTGGGGCACTCAGTTATGCATCTGACTTTGGGTCAGGTCATGATCTCACAGCTCATGAGTTTGAGCCCTGCGTTGGGCTCTGTGCTGACAGCTCAGAGTGCTTTGGATTCTGTGCCTCTCTCTCTGCCCCTCCCCTGCTCATGCTCTGTCTCTCTTTTTCTCTCAAAAATAAATAAACATTGAAAAAAATTTTTTAATTTATTTAAAAAAATAAGTACTAGAAAGAAAACTGGAAAAAAAAAAGTAGAAACATTATCAACCACATACTCTACAATGAAATTGTAAGTTAATAACAAAAGCAGGACCCAGAAACCAAATCACAAAACCTTCTCAAACCTCAAAACAAAAACCTCAGGGTGCCTGGGTGGTTGAGTTGGTTGAGTGTCTGACCTTTGGTTTTGGCTCAGGTTGTGATCTCCCAGTTGTGGGATCGAGCCCCATGTCAGGCCCTTTGCTAAGCATGGAACCTGTTTGGGATTCTCTCTCTCCCTCTCTCTCTGCCCCTTCCCCACTTGCTCATATGCACTTTCTCTCTCTCAGAATAAATAAACTTTAAAAAAAAATAAGATAAATAAAAATTACAACTTTATTCTGTTTTATGCAGTTTTCTATGTTGTCCTTTACAGTGATACAAAACAATTATTTTATAAAATACAACCACTGGGGCGCCTGGGTGGCTCAGTCAGTTAAACATCCGACGTTGGCTCAGGACTTTGGCTCAGATCATGATCTCACGGTTCATGAGTTTGAGACCTGCATCGTGCTCTGTGCTGACAGCTGAGCCTGGACCCTGCTTTGGATTCTGTGTCTCCCTCTTTCTTTGCCCCTTCCCTGCTTGCTCTGTCTCTCTCTCTCTCTCTCTCTCTCTCTCTCTCAAAAATAAACGTTAAAAAAAATAAAGTAAAATAAAATAAAACATGACCACAAATTTGAGAGGATCTTCTTGGCAACTTTTGATTCTTCTTTGGTTGTGGTAGATATTAAATTAGAAGCAGCTTGGGATTGGGGGTTGTGAATGTGATCATTTAAGGTTGCCAAAAGCAGATATACCAAGCAGTGGTAACTGATAACAAGATAGGAGACAAAAGAATTACCAGTTAGAATGGCACAGCATCCTGGAACTGCCCTTTCATGTAAGAGGAGATGGCCAAAACATCTTAATGGCCCCCCGTTGGGGAGACATGTTGTATGAAGTTCTGAATGGTGGCTCATGATTTATCACAACTGCACAGCATTGTGACATGTAGAAAGCATGGCTGTAAAAAGACAAATACTGCATAATCTCATGTACGTGTGGAATCTAAAAAAGATGAACTCAGAGTGCCTGGGTGGCTCAGTCACTTAAGCATCTGACTTCAACTCAGGTCATGACCTCACGGCTAGTTAGTTCGAGCCCCGTCAGGTTCTGTGCTGACAACTCAGAGCCTGGAGCCTGTTTAGGATTCTGTGTCTGCCTCTCTCTACCGTTCCTCCACTCATGCTCTTTCTCTGGCTCTCTCAAATATAAATAAACATTAAAAAAAAAAAAAAACTCAAAAGAAGCAGAACAGAGTGGTGGCTCCTGAGGAGTGGGAGAAACTGGGAAATGTTGGTCAAAAGGTACAGAGTTTGTTATGCAGGATGAGTAAGTTCTAGAGAATCTAATGTGCAACATGGTGATTATAGTTAACAATATTGTATTGTATACTTAAAATCTGCTAAAAGAATAAATCTTCAGTGGTCTCACCACCACAACAAAAAAAGCTGATGGATATGTTAATTAGCTTGGGTATGGTAGCCATTTTACAGTATACTCATGTATCAAAACAACGTTGTACACTTTAACTGTATACAATTTTTGTTTGTCAAATGCATCTTAATAAGGCTGAGAAAAAAAAAATAAAGTATGGACTTTAGAATCAGGCAGACGAGGGTTGAATGTGACTTGAAATATGATCATGGCAGGTTTCTTGAGCATTTTGAGCTTTAGTTTCCTCATCATGTGAAAAGGAATTTGTAATGAAATAGTGGATGTAGAGCTTAGATTGATCTTTGGCACACGTAAGACACCTTTCATAGCTTTTATACATTATACTATTTACTAAGACAGTGAAGCATGTAACAAATTATAGGAACAGAATTTAAACATTTGGAATTTTTAAATGTATGCTTTAGTCAGCTGGAATATAAATTTTATATAAGCCCTTCATTCTCAGTTACTCATAACTAAGATCTTGCTACATTTCATTTTTTAATAAAGTATAATCAACATACAATAAAATGCACAGGTCTTATATTTTCCATTTGACTGCATATAACTTTGAATATTAAAGTGGTGGTATCTTTTCATTTGCATTGAATTACATACCAGTGAATTGCTAAATATATTTGATAACTCTGATAATTTAGTAAATTCTATGTGAAGAAAATCCTTTTTTTAGGAATTTCAAGTTATTCAAAGAACTGTGCTAATTTGTGGTCATTGTTGGTCTGTAATAACTCAGCACTGTGTTTTTAGTAAATTATATTTGTGACCTGTCAAACAAAAATTTCTGCACATAGCTTCCATTTAGCACATATTTTATATGAAAGGTAGTCTTGTCAAGGTTCTTTTTATTTACCCCCTTTGGGGAGCCTAATACACTTCTGTTCTTTTTTTCATTTTATTGGTTAACACAAAGTGTTACATTAGTTTCAGTTATACATCATAGTGCTTCCACAAGTCTATGTTTATGCTATCCACAAGTCTAGTTATGCTGTGCTCACCACAAATATAGCTACCGTTGTGTCACCATACAAGGCTGTATTCCCTATGCTGTACCTTCTGTCCCTGTGATTTACTCACTCCGTTACTGGAAACCTGTATCTCCCACTCCCCTTCACCTACTTTGCCCAACCCCCTATCCTCATTCCCTAAGAGAAGCTGGGAGTTCACTTGTGTTTGGCTGAGATATAATGAGAATAGACGATATTTGTCCTTCCTAAATTAGGACATTCTGTTCAGAAGCAGAAGTCTCTTCTGGAGTTTTTCCCTCTCTTCTTTAGGTGAGCCTCTTTTTGTTGCATGTTTCTTTATATTTCCTGTTAAACCTTAACTTCCCCTTTTCAGTTATTTTGGAATATGTCATTATGACCTATTAATTCTAAAGTAATTCAGCTCACTTGTGTACAAACCAAGTTGTTTACTTACTGGTTTGTGATATAATTTAACTGATTAGAGCTAAGTCTGTCTTAGCAAACATGAATGTTTATTCAGAATGTGGTTTTTCTAAGAAATATGGTATTATGTCATAAATTTCAATAGTCATCGATCCAAATTTTGGAGAACTTAATGCAGGCTGAATTAAATCATCTACTAGCAGATCAAAGATAGTCATTTGTTGATTATGACTCTTAATTGTGAAAATGTAATAGTAATATGTAATATACATATACATACATAGAAAATACATAATATGATCATAAAGAAGTAGGCTAGCAGTGATTGATGTTATTAGGTTTAAATTTTAAAATATTTCAAACTATAAGAATAGCTATCTTTAAAAGGACATTTTTAGGGGGACATGGATGGCTCAGCCGGTTAAGTGTCCGACTTCAGCTCAGGTCATGATCTCATGGTTTGTGAGTTCGAGCCCTGCATTGGGCTCTGTGCTCACAGCTCAAAGCCTAGAGCCTGCTTCAGATTCTGTGTCTCCGTCTCTCTCTGCCTCTCCCCTGCTTGTGCTCACATGTGCTCTCTCACTCTCCGAAAAAAAAAAAAATTTTTTTTTAAATTAGAATGAAATTTGTGATTACAGGCATCTTAAGTAGAAAAAATCTAAAGAAAATGACAAAAGTAAATTAAAACAGGCAGTTTTGCTCAAGATTTGTGTTCTAACACTTTCAAAGTTAAATGTAACTAATTTTATTTTGAAAGAATGTGCTACTGTTATATATTCATTATTGATCCTGTTGTTTGTTTTGGACTGATTATTTGTATATGAATTATCGACAAAAGGTGCTTATACTAGGTTAATTTTCCTCTGATACTTAGTGTGGGTTTGCTTACCTTCCCTATCTGTATCATATATGCTCAGTTAATATTCATGAAATTCCATTTGATATTAATAGTAGCCTGAGAAACATAACCAGGAAAGTAAAATTTTTAAGGACTTTATATCTGCTACAAATACATTATATATAATATTTATAATATATAATGTGTATAACATTCAACAGATTATAGATAATATGTATATATGTATATGTGTACATATGTGCACATATACACGCACTCAAATATATACATACACAAGGCTAAATAGCAGACTTTAAATATGTTTCTGCTATTGTGGCATCATCATGCCTCTAATCATCCAGCCTTAAACCTTGATGTCTCAAAGCCTCCTCCTCGCTGTCTCAAGAGCCCCAGATCCAATTAGACTCCTGAGTGGTTTTCTTCACATTCTCTCACATAGCCCGTTTAAACCCCAGAGCCCTACTTTAGACACTTGTCGTCTCTCTCTCTCTCTCAAATATGGTAATAATTTCATATTGGTTTCCTTATTTCAAGTCTGACCACCTTTCATTATCAGGAGCGAGGATTCAAAAATGGATTCTGTTTTTTAAACTTTTTATTTGTTAAATAACATTTCAAACACATGCAAAAATAGAATACCTTATGGATTGAACTTGTGATAGCTCCCTATTCCTTCAAAAGAAATCCAGACCTCAGGCAACTTAAAATATAAGTCACAACTTTCCATATCTTGGTTCCAACTTGCCTTTCCAGCTTTGTTCCCTATTATAATATCCGTATTCTAGCAATGCTAGCTTATTTACTAATTATGGGTTTCTGAAAATGCTCTGGAAATTCCACGCATCCTCTTGACATTGTGGCTGCTCATAGTGCTCCCTCTTTTTTATTTTTTTTTAATGTTTTATTTTTGAGACAGGCAGAGTGTGAGCAAGGGAGGGGCGAAAAAGGAGGGAGACACAGACTCTGAAACAGGCTCTGAGCTGTCAGCACAGAACCTGACGTGGGGCTCGAACCCACGAATTGTGAGATCGTGACCTCAGCTGAAGTCAGACGCTCAACCGACTGAGCTATCCAGGTGCTCCTTTGCTCCCTCTGTCTTAATTGCCCTTCTTTTCAGTCCCATGTGTTGACATTCTGCAACTTAATGTGCAATTTAAGTATAAGCTCTTCAGGAAGGCTTCTCTAACATTTTTCTTTTCCACTCTGACTCTCCCAGTTGTAGGTGTGCTCTTTTAGTGTGTCCTACCTTTCATATTTATTCAACAAATATTTACTGAGTATACTATGTTCTAGGCCATTATTGGATCCCTCACGTCTGTTTCTCCCACTAAAATAGAGGCTCCATGATGTTAGGAACCATATTGTCTTCATTTTTTAGCCCCTTCTTGGATTTAGCACAGTATCTTGCATATAGGTGAAGCTTTGAAGTGAATAGTGATCTTAACAATTGACCTTCAGTTATTTTCAAGTAAAGTATGATATAATAAAATTATACATATGAATACTTTGAAAGTTTCTGTTTTTATTTCAAAAAGTAAAACATTTTTTAAAGGTGTAGAAAATAGAGATAGGACAAAGAAGAAAATTAAAATCATCTTAGAAACTGGGGCGCCTGGGTGGCTCAGTCAGTTAAGTGTCTGACTCTTGATCTCAGCTCAGGTCATGATCTCAAGGTTCGTGAGTTCAAGCCCGCATGAGGCTCTGTGCTTACATCGCGGAGCCTGCTTGGGATTCTGTCTCTCCTTCTCTCTGCCTCTCCCCTGCTGTGCTCTCTGTCTCTCTCAAAATAAGTAAACTAAAAAAAAGTTAAAACAAAATCATCTTAGAAACCTAGAAATAGAGGCACCTGGGTGGCTCAGTTGGTTAAGCGGCTGACTCTGGATTTCAGCTCAGGTCATGATCTCATGGTTCGTGAGTTTGAGCCCCACGTCAGGCTCTGTGCTGACAGTGCAGAGCCTGTTTGGGATTCTCTCTCTCTTCTCTCCCTCTCTCTGACCTCCCCTGCTGTCTCACTCTCTCAAAATACAAAACAAAAAGAAACCTAGAAATGATAGCCAAAAACACTTTGAACACTTTGCATTGATATATTACTTTTTTTTTTCTTTTTAATGTTTATTTGAGAGAGAGACAGAGCACAAGCAGGGCAGGGGTAGAGAGAGAGAAGACATAGAGTCTGAAGCAAGGTCCAGGCTCCGAGCTGTCAGCACAAGAACCTGATGCAGAGCTTGAACTCAAGAACAGCAAGATCATGACCTGAGCTGAAGTTCGAGGCTTAACTGACAGAGCCACCCAGGTGTCCCTATTCTATTCACTTTTTAATTACCTGTACTCCTATTCTGCTCCCTCTTTGTCTCATCTGTGCTCCTCCTTCCCATACCAGAAACCACTCTTTTCACATGGATTTTTGGCAAACAGATTTATTATGTATTTCTGTTTAACAAACCATCCCAAAAGATTTGCTCACAGTTTCTGTGAGTCAAGAATTTGGAGCAGCTTAGCTTAATAGTTCTGGCTCAGGATTTATCATGAGGTTGCAATTAAGATGTCAAATGAGGCTGCCGCATCTGAAGGCTTGACTCAGCTGCAGCATCTGCTTCCAAGATGGCGTAGTCACACTGGCTGTTGTTGGCAGAAAGCCTTAGTTCCTTGCTATTTGCACTTCCCCGTAGGCCTGCTTCAGTGTCCTGATGACATAACAGTTGGCTTCTCCCACACTGAGTGATCCAAGAGTGAACAAGATGGAAGTCACTGTGAATTTTATGACCTACCCTCAAAAATCCCACTTAGTGATTTCTGCAGTATTCTGGATACACACATCAGCACTGTTGAGTGTGGGAGGAGACTCTACAAGGGGTGAATGCCAAGAGATAACGAGGCTCATCAGGGCCATCTTCAAGGCTAGTGCTAGTTGTCTATCTCTACTCTAGAATTGAGCAAAACAAAGGTGAAATAAGCCAAGTAGCTTTTAGTTTTTTCCAAATTGGGACTTCAGAGTCCCATTTTATTTCAAAATGACAATATGGGGCACCTTGGTGGCTCAGTCGGTTAAGCATCTGACATTGGCCCAGGTCATGATCTTGTGGTTTGTGAGATCAAGCCCAGCATCACACAGCTGACAGCTGCTGACAGTTCAGAGCCTGGAGCCTGCTTCAGATTCTGTGTCTCCCTCTCTTTCTGCCCCTCCCCCCCTCACACTCTTGTCGCTCTCTCTCTCTCTCTCTCTCAAAAATAAACATTAAAAAAATAGATGTTACATGGGAATGCAAGCTGGAAAACAGTATGATGCAGCCACTCTGGAAGACAGTATGGAGACTCCTCAAAAAACTAAAAATAGAATTACCCTACGACCCAGCAATTGTGCTATTAGGTATTTATCCAAGGGATATAGGTGTGCTTTTTCAAAGGCACACATGCACCCCCATGTTTATAGCAGCACTATCAACAATAGCCAAAGTATGGAAAGAGCCCAAATGTCCATCGATACAGGAATGGATAAAGATGTGGTGTGCGTATATGTATATATATACACATACACACACAATGGAGTATTACTTGGCAATCAAAAAGAATGAAATCTTGCCATTTGCAACTATATGGATGGAACTGGAGGGTATTTTGCTAAGTGAAATTAGAGAAAAATACCATATGACTTCACTCATATGAGGACTTTAAGAGACAAAACAGATGAACATAAGGGAAGGGAAACAAAAATAATATAAAAACAGGGAAGGGGACAAAACATAGGAGACTCATAAATATAGAGAACAAACTGAGGGTTACTGGAGGGGGTTTGGGGGGGATGTGCTAAATGGGTAAGGGGCACTAAGGAATCTACTCCTACAATCATTGTTGGATTATATGCTGACTAATTTGGGTGTCAATTTAAAAAAATAAAATTGTGAAAAAAATAGCAAAAGTAAGGATGGGACTATCATAATACTTGGTGAATCCTAGCTGAAATACTTTACATACATCAGAATCCCTTTGTAAGGGGTTTATGTGTAATTTCAATAATACTAGAAAATACCATCCTCTTTAATCATGACTGGCTAAGCTAGACTCTGTCAATTAAATGACATTGACTTCCCTTAGTAAATTTGCTGCTTTCTTTATAAAATGCAGATTGTGAAGAGAAATGAACAACCACAGGAGGCTCAATTCAAGTTTGTTGTGTCAATTCATTTCAGTTCAACAAATGTTTATTGAATACCCACTGGGTATCAAACTTGGTGCTGGAGTAATTGATTCATAATGGTTTGGGTGCTTATTAATTAACAGCATTTGCAATGCTTTCATTATTATATGTGTGATTGGGTGGGGTTCTGAGATAATTAACATTAAAATCCTGTGAATTTCTAAAGGAAGTATACAGAAAGATAAACAAATGTTATTCTCTTTACTCATAACTCTCATTTCTTTTGTAACAATTTTTTGTGACAATTTCTTTTGTAACGAATTTTCTATTCATTAGAAAACTGTGCCTTAAAACTAAAGATGGCACATTCATACTTGATAATAAATGTATATGAAAATCAAGTTTGCAAATTATTTTGAGATTTTACAAAAATCTTGACAAATCAACATCTTCTAGAAAGTTTCTCAGACATGCTAATAAATAAAAAAAAAGATAAAGTTATATGTAAAACCATGAGGCTAAAAAAAGTAGATATTACAGAATGACAGAGACAAACTCTTATAAGAATGCATTTCTAAATCAAATTTTAGTGTTATCCTCACAAATTAGTAGCTTTCAGCTTTTTCATATATTAAATTATCTGAAAAACTTCAAAAATAAATAAGTTTATTATTAATCTTTAATGCTTATTATGTATAACACAATGTGTTAAGATGTTTTCATGTTCACAACTTTCACTCCTCACAATATTGCTTCTCACTGACAAATGAGATTTTAAGTATCAGAGCAGGATTGCACTCCAGGCAGACTTATTTCAGAACCAGGCTCTTAAACATTATGCCATTGAATCTCAATTTTAAAGTATCCTTGGAACACAGAGGATATATAAGCATACCACAACTTCATGTAAATTAAAAAAACTTAAGGGTACTGGGTGTCATCTGGTTGAGCATCCGATTCTTGATTTTGGCTCGGGTCATGATCCCAGGATCATGGGATCGAGCCCCATGTCAGACTCTGTGCTGAGCATGGAGCCTGCTTAAGATTCTCTCTCTCTCTCTCTCTCTCTCTCTCTCTCTGCCCCTTTCCCCTGCTCCTGCTCTCTCTGAAAATAAGACATAAAAATAAGGTGTGCTGGGTGGCTCAGTTGGTTAAGGGTCCTTCCTTTGATTTTGGCTCAGGTCATGATCTTGGGGTTCATGAGACTGAGCCCCTGTAGGGCTCTGCACTGACAGTGCAGAGCCTGCTTGGGACTCTCTTTCTCCCTCTCTCTTTGCCACTCCGTCTCAAAACAAATGAGTAAAACATTAAAAAAATAAAGTGATTAAAAGTAGTATTTTAAAAAATAGTTATTTATAATAAGTCACATCTATGAAAGATACTGTTTACTAAGTTTTTATAGAGCTCATGGACTTGAACTATAAATCAGGTTCTCCAAATTTTATGGTTATTTTCCTGCCCTTAAGTTCTGCTAACTTAAAATTATAATTTGCTGAAATGGTAACAAGTAATGGCTTATTCAGATAATTCTAGATATTCAGATTGAATATGACCCTAAATTATAGATAATTTCTTAGGCTGTTTCTTTTACTCTCAGATTCTTGATGAACGTTGACTCCCTACAATGTTGAGAGTTTGAATATTTCAGATTGAGGCAGTGACAAATGTAATATTAATTAGTTTTCTGGTTAATCTTAGTGGGAAAGTCAATCTCTTGGCTATCTGGCTTTTTCTTAAACTAAAATTAACTTTTTTTGTATTGCACCCTAAGTCAACATATTCATGCTATTCAAGATGCTAAATATACTGCTCAGATATGCATACTACTTGAGCAAGTGTTAGAAATCGCAGAAATGATCATTTCAGATGTTATTAGTGTCTTGAAGAAATGTAAACACTTTTTCCTGCAACAGCTTATATTAAGGTAGAAAATATATTCAGTATTTTCTTTGTGTAGAAAAGATATTATGACCATTCTGATAATAATCAAAGTTGGGAGGTGTATTTTTGATTGCTAGCTATATACATTGAGGTCTAAAGCAATATATGGATTAGGCAAGTAATTCTAACCTCTTTTATAAAAACTGCATACCTACACAAATAGCTGGTATTCTGTCAGTACTGATCCCAGCTCACCTTATGCATAGTTCACAGTTTTTAATATAGTTTCACTCTACTGGCGGTACCTTTTCTGTAGGTTGGGATATCAGTGATAAATCAGTCATTGATCACTTCTCTATCAGATAGATTGTCTGTGATATAGCAAGAACTGATTGATATTTTTTCATATTTGTGGTTCTAACTGTAAAGCAAAAAATCTAGTGTGAACATGTAATAGTATTAACTCTTCTACATTATACGTTATTAATACTATACATTGCCCAGCTCTACCATTTATTAAAAGGATTTTGTGCCTTATGCTTTCTCTTCAAACATGTCATCAACTTTGTGAATGTGTTTTTTAAAGCTTCTCTTTATAATGTTTTTGCTATTATAAGTACAACTATGAATGATGCCTTTGTGGTTTTAGACTTCTCTGTTTTTAGTGACAGAATGAATCAGTTTTACACTGAAGACTGTATTTTGTTTTTGTTTTGTAAAAACTTATTTGGTTTGCCAATAATTCTGAAAATTATTCAAAAGCTTTGATACTTCGTGGCACTTTTTGACAAAGGATTATATTGTCACTAGAGGCAAAAGAATGCTGGTTTATTAAAACCAATTTTTAAATATTTATCAGTACACTTTAATTTTCCAGGTACTAGTGCACACATTAACACTTGCAGATTCACCTGCCCTAATCACTCTGATTGACATTCTGTGTTCTGTTGAAATCTCTAGCTCAGTGTTTACTTTACATCATTATTCTGAATTTTGGCATTTCTGGAATTATTTTCATCTCTACTTTTATGAGTTTGGATTTTTTACAAAATAACAGAATTTCTGTGAAAAATCATAATTGATCTTTTTAAATTTGTGATTATACCAGAGTGATTTTACTTGATTGACTGATAGGGCCCACTAGTGGTACACAGACCATACTTTGGGAATGTTGTGCTAAGCTGTTCTAAGAACACAGGAAGTAACAGGTCTGGGTGGTAAAAGTAAAGGAGAGGTAAAATGAAAGGAACAATACTACCATCTGATGATGACTGAAAATCAGTGTCTTAACCCACACTGGACCAAGAAGCAGAGGAAAGGCAGTAGGGCAAAGGAATAAGGAGAGACAAGACACAGTAAACTGTGCAACAGGAGTAACTGACAGCACAAAATAAAGGTGAACACTACAGAGGAGCAAAGAAATACCAACTAGAACAGCTGTATGAGGACATTAAGTGAAGGACATATCAAGCATTTACTTCAGTAACTTGAAGCCTGGGACAGCTTGTCCCACACTAAAGGCAGTGGTGAGCTAAGTCAGTACCATAACTTCTTTGTAATACATAAAGTTTCAGTGGTGTATCAAAGAAACCTTCCTCCAGGATAGACACTAGATTTTCTGTAACATATGGCATCTTGTTACTTGGAATGTTAGTAGATGTCAATACATATATTAGTTATCTGTTGGAACATAACAAATTCCCTCAAAACTTAGCTGCTTAAAACAACAAGTATTAATTACCTCACAGTTTCTGCCAGTCAGGAATCTGGGTGTAACTCATGTGGGTCCTCTGATTCAGGGTCCCTCACAGGCTGCAGGCATCTCAAAGCATGCTTGGGGGAGGAATTACTTCCAGCCTGTTGGCAGGCCTCAGTTCCTCTGTTGACCAGAGGCTTCCACTGTTCTTTGTCATGTGAGCCACTCTGTAGGGAGTCCACAACATGGCAGGAGAGTGTGAGCAAGATGGAAGCTAGAGTCTTCTAGTAACCTGATTTTGGAAGTAGCATCAATTAATTTTGCTATCTCTGTTTGTTAGAAGTGCTTTATTAGATCCAGCCTACTGACAGCGAGGGGATTAGACAAGAGCATGAATACCAGGAGGTAGGGCTTATTGGGAACCAACTCAGAAGACTGCCTGACACAATAATTGCCTGCCATTTTCATGAATGAGCAAATGAATGAAGGAAAAGAGAGAAACTTAGGAAAAATAGCTTGTACCAATAAGTCCTCCATAAATATAGGTTGCAAGAATGGAAAGTCAACCATAAATAAAAGAAAATTAATTTCCAGGTAAGATTTGTTTTAGCTAAAAATAGACCTATTTTGATCAATAAGTGTGCTATCCATATCATATCATATATGGACATATAAGTTCATATCATAAAAGAAAGGCTTGGAAAATATGAGTGATGTTTTCTACAGACTTTAAAATCAAATAACATCTTTTAATATTGCCAGTGTCTTTATTTAGAAAAAGAAGAGCATCTAGATTTGATGTTTTTTAGTCACTGGTTTTCAACCTTTCCTACACGTTGGCATCACCTTGGAAACTGGAAAAATGAGCCAAAAAAGGATACTTGGGCTCTAACCCAGGCTAAATAAATCAGAGCCCCTAAAAGTCAGGCCCCGGCAGGGATATATTGCTTTAAGAGCTCATCAGGAGATTACAATGTGTGGTCAGGGTTAAGAACCTTGCTGATTGTTTTAAAAAATTGGTTTTTTTTTTTTTTTTTTTTAATTTTTTTTTTTTCAACATTTATTTATTTTTGGGACAGAGAGAGACAGAGCACGAACGGGGGAGGGGCAGAGAGAGAGGGAGACACAGAATCAGAAACAGGCTCCAGGCTCCGAGCCATCAGCCCAGAGCCCGACGCGGGGCTCGAACTCCCGGACCGCGAGATCGTGACCTGGCTGAAGTCGGACGCCTAACCGACTGCGCCACCCAGGCGCCCCTAAAAAATTGTTTTTAATTGATAAATAGTTGACATTAGTGTCAGGTTTACAACATAGTGATTCAGCAGTTATGTACATTAGGAAATGCTAACCACCCTAAGTGTAGTTACCGTCTGTCACGTAGTTATTAGGATATTATTGACTATATTCCCTATGCTATGCTTTTCATCCCTGTGACTTATTTTATACTGATAATTTAAGTGGTTCTGTTTTTTTTTTTTTTTTAACATTTATTCATTTTTGAGAGAGAAAGAGACAGACCATGAACGGGGGAGGAGCAGAGAGAGAGGGAGACACAGAATCCAAAGCAAGCCCTAGGCTCTGAGCTGTCAAGCACAGAAGTCATGAAGCCATGACTTAGAAACCGTGAAGTCATGATCTAAGCTGAAGTCAGACACTTAACCGACCAAGCCACCCAGGAGCCCCTAAGTGGTTCTTAACAGGAGGGTTTGAGTATGTACCCTTTCTCTGGTTTCATATAAATTGAAAAGGAGATAATTTTATGAAGAAACTGTCTTCGTTTAGCATCTGTTCAGTATGTCCATGGCACTTGTGGGAGCTAAAAATATGTAAGAGGTTTAAAAATGGGAATAAATTATATTTCATTATATAGTTATATGTGTATTTAATATGATAATCTGACATAGTCTACATGTGCTATCGGGTTTCAGAGAGGGGAGAGATGTATATAGACCAGAGTAGTTAAGGCTATTTGGAAAAGATGGGATCCAAGATGCATTAGGAAAGTACAATTCGAAATGTAGTAACTTGCTTTACTGGACAGATCCAAATCCTGGAGTCTGATTTGGAGAGATCTGACAACATAGCCAGCCAGCACTTTGATCTTATTCTGTAGGCCAGTGACAGTATGAGCAACTCAGAAGCTTTGAAAAATACCAGGTTTAACTCCTGAGGGTGTTAATTCCATTGGTCTAGGTGGGGCCCAAGTATTGTAATTTTTATTAGACTCCTTGTGATGCTAATGTATAGCCAGGCTTGTAAAAACTGCCTTAGGATCACTTAGGGTCCCTGGAAATTTTTTAGTAGGAGGATTTAACATTCACCTATCCATTAAAAACACATTGGATTTTTTTTTTCTTTCTTTCTTTCTTTCTTTCTTTCTTTCTTTCTTTCTTTCTTTCTTTCTTTCTTTCTTTCTTTCTTTCTTTTTTTTAATTCTGCAGGCACAGGGCAAACAGCAGTGAACCAGATGAAACAGGAAAATGTCCCCGTTTGTAATTATGGGGGTGATAGCGAGCTTATATTCCTTTCTGGTAGAGGAAGACAGGCAATAAGCTAATAATATATAACATGGTAAGTAGAAACAAGTGCTTTGAAGAAAAGAAAGCATACGGAGAGAGACAGAGTAATGGGCAGAGTGGGGAGCAGAGTTGGAGGGGAGAGTGTTATTTTATTTCAGGTTAGGAAAGACTTAACTGACAGCTGGCATTTGAGCAGAGACCTGGAAGAAGTGAGGGAGTGAATAGGCAGAGGGGAATAATAAGTAGGGGAAATCCTCAGGCAGGAGTAGAAGGCCATTGAGGTTGGATATTATGGACTAAATTGTGTCCCCTCCCCCTAAATTTATATGTTGAAGTCTTAATCCCCAGTATGCTATATTTGGAGATAGGGCTTTTAGGAGGTAAATCAGGTTAAATGAGGTCATAAAGATTGGTAAAAGGTGTGATAGAATTAGTGGCTTTTTATAAGAAGAGGAAAAGGGTGATCTCTGTCTTTCTCTACTATGTGAGGATACAGTGAGAAAGGGGCTCTCTGCGAACCAGAAGGAAAGCACTCACCAGAAGCCATACCCTGCTGGACCTTGATTTTGGACTTTGTAGCCTCCAGAACTGTGAGAAAATAAATTTCTGTTGTTTAAGCCACACGGTCTACAATATTTGTTGTGGCACCCAAGCCAACTGAGACACAGGAATAGAGGTTTCTGGAGGGGAGATTAAAGAAGATGAGGTGGAGAGAGAGACTGAATCATGTAGGGTTTCAGACTAGAGCAAGAATTTTGGATTTTATTTTCAATTGCCATATACTCTGTTTGCCAGAGTGTAACAAGGGGGAAGGGGTTTAGATGGGGAAGAGGAACCCAATGAATGGTTTTAAGCAGAGGAGTGATATAATTTGAGTGATATAATTTGATTTATATCTGGAATGATCACCTGGCTGCTTTGTGAGAGAATAGTCTATAGCAAAGCAGTTGAAGAATCAGGGGCAAGTGGCAATACAAGGGTGGCATCAGTGGGGTTGGTGAGAAATCCAATTCTTGATCTATTTTGAAGGTAGAGTGGAAAGCATTTGCTGGTAAATTAGATGTGAGTGTGAGAGAAAGTGGAGAATGAAGACTGCTACCATGTGTTTGGTCTGAGCAACTGGAAAAATGGAGTTTATTTACCAAGATAGGAAGACTGTGAGAGACTGGAAGAGTGGAAGAAGGAACGAATCAGAAGTAGTTTTGAATAAGCTAAGTTATTTTGAGTTGCTACTAGACATTGAAGTGAAGATGTTAAATAGGCAGTTGGTTATGTAAGTCTAGGGTTTAGGGGAGACATTGGGGTTGGTGATACAGATTTTGGAGTTGTATAGATCAGTTCTCAACCTTGGATGCATTGATTTATCTCAGGATTGGGGCATTTTTTAATTTGATTACCAGTTAGGTTAAACATTTTTAAAAACCGCTTTTATTGAGGTATAACTGACATACAGTATACTGCACACAATTAAAGTGTACGATATGATAAGTTTTGACATATGAATATACTTGTGAAACCATCACCACAGTTAAGATAGTGAACATATCCATCATCACCAGAAATTTCTTTGTACCCCTTTTTAATTCTTCCCTCCTGTGCCTACCTCTTTCCCATCCTCAGTTGCTAGGCAACTATTGATTTGCTTTCTCTATAGATTAGTTTGCATATTCTAGAATTTCATAGATGGAATCATAACAGTGTATATAGTCTTCTATGGCCTCTTTAAGCATAATTGTTTTGATATTCAGCTGTGTTGTTGAGTGTGTCAGTTCATTCCTTTCTGTTGAGCAGTATTTCATTATATGAATGTACCGTAATTTCTTTATTCATCTCTTGGTGGACATTTGGTTTGTTTTCAGTTTTTGGCCATTACAAATAAAGCTGCTGTGAACATTCATAAAGAAGTCTTTGTATGGATATATATTTCCTTCTCTGGTTAAATATCTTAGGGTGGAATGGATCACAATTTTTTCATGTTTCAACATGAGGGGTTTTGTGTGTGTGTGCACGTGTGTGTGTGTGTGTGTGTCCTTGGGGAAAGCTCTTATGCCCAGAAAAGATTATTCAGGGACTACTTTGATTATTAAAATTAATGTTCAATGTAGTAGTTTCAGTTAAAAAAAAATTTAGTTTTTTCTTAAGTTATCTGTTCATTTTTACAAATCTTATTCTACTTATAAAATTTAACAATATTTAACTCTCCCCCCCCCCCAGGCATAGTTATTTTTAAAAAGTATTGTAAATTAATTCTAATGTGGAGCCTGGGCTGAGAACTATTGTACAGATGATATTTAAGGCAAGGACTGAATGAGGTCACCCTGAATAGCACTTCTTGAGTTTTGTGTGCATAAAAAATATCTGTAGTTCTTGGGCAAGGTCTGCAAATCTGCATCTATACTAGTCTCCTCAGTGCTGATACCTTGGTTTGGTTAGTGGACCACACCATGAGTAGCACTGTCATTGAGGGTTAACGTAGATAGAAGAGATACCTGAAGACTGAGTCCTGATGCACTCCAAATTTTAGAAATTGTAAAAGAAGGAAAAGAACCAATAATTGAGACTGGGAAAGAGTAGCCAGTGATGCAGGAGAAAAATTGTGTGGCATTCTGGAGGCTTGTGAAGAAAGTTTTACCCGAAATAAAGGAGTGATAAACTCAGTCAAATGCAGCTTTTGAAAAGACTGAGCAAGGAATGAACTACAGTTGACCAGTGGATATGGTAAAGTGATTGTTGGTGATCTTGAAAGTAATGGTGTTAGTAAAATGGTAGGGACAAGAACCTGATGGAGGTGAGCACGTTCAGAAAATGGAGGAAAGAGGTGTTGAAAGTGACTATAGACAAACCATTTGATGCTTATAGTAGAAAGGAGAACAGAGAAATGGGGCAGTAGCTAAAAAGGTATGTGGACTTAGGGGAAGAGTTGTTTTTCCTTTTTTTTAAGGTAAGAGCTACTGTTTTGTGTTTGTATGTTGACAGGGATAACCTATTTACAGAAGGAAGTATCACTGAAGCAGGAAAGAAAGGAGGTCAGTAGCAGGAATGGTGTCCTGGAGAAGGGATAAGGGATAGAGGCATGGCTGTGATTGGTAATACGGATAGGGAAGTTAGAGGATATGGGCACAGATAGGAGATTGTGGAGATTTCATCAAATAACTTCTGTTCTCTCTGAAATAAGAATCAAGGTCACCCCGTGATAACATGGCACACAGTAAAAGTAAATTCAGTGCTCGGAACAGTGATTTGAACAGTTTAATAAAAATTTGTTAAATAAATGAATGTAAGGAAGAGTAATCTTGGATTGGAGGGAAGAAGACAAAAGTCCATCAAGTAGATAATATAGAAGGCTGCGGTTGGGTTGGGTGAGAGTGGTAGTCATGAGAATGGTAAGGGGAAGCCATTCCAATAATGCGAAAGAAAAATTGAAAAGACTTGATATTTGTTTGCCTGAGGAGAAGGAAAAGTGAGGAGGACCTGTTTGAACTCTAGAGAGTGTCTTTAGTCTTTCAGATTAAGGGAACTGTGGTGGTGGTTATTGATTTGAGGGGTTTGTCAGATTTAATTGCTTGAACACTCTAACCTAGTTTTTCTAAAAGCTGATGTAGTCATTTATTTTGTCTCTCCTTACCAAGACCTTCTTAGTAGCTGCCAAAGAATCAAGTCTCCCCTGCTGCTACTTCCCAGGAGTTTAGTAAGGAAAAATGTGTTCAGGGTTTTTGCAGAAGTTTGATGTTGAAAATTAAATACAGACCTTAAAGTAAAAACTCTTCAGAATACTCAGATTCTTGAAATGATGAAGACTATTGTTCCTTGCATTTTGTAACCACACTGAGGCAAGTGACAAGAAGAAAGAGTATGTAGAACCTGAGGTGTAAATTTAAGTGGTATAGTGTGAATACCTTGTACCAGTGGTTTTTGACTAGTATTTCTCACAGCCATACTTCAGGGATAACTGGGAGGTTGGAGGATGAGCACTGAGCAGATGTGGGTTCAGGAGTCTCCACAGCAATTTAAAATAGAAGTTAGTTTTTGTTTTTGTTTTAGTTTAATATATTGACATTCCTTGTAAAATTTTGTTAGCATAATGATTCTTCTGGAAAAACAATAACAAAGAATTTGAGTATCATTACTATCAGTAATATTTGAATTTTGCTGGTAAGTCAAATAGTGCTAGTATTAGCAGAGTAGATTATTTCATATTTTGAAGGTGGAGAAAACCACTTAGTAAGAACTTTTATTTTTTGATTTAGTAATAAATTTTTATAGAAAGCAGACATGTACATTAAACCCTTCATTCCATTTTCATGAAAAAGAAGTAAATTGCTCAGAAGATGACAACAGCAAATTTTTCAAGAAAGTGAATTCTCAAAAGTTGGCACCTCATCAAATCAGTGTCCATATGATTGTTTAATAGTTGTATTTATTATGCATCATGTTTAACTGGTATTTTTAATGATCATTAATATCGAGATACAAGATCTGTACTAGTGCTGGGGATACAAAAATAAGTGAGATTACTGATCTCTTCTCATGTAGGGATAAGAATCCAGTTGCTGGGGAGATAGAACACAGCCATGGAAGGATCAACAGCATTACAGAGGAGTGTAGAAGACCAGGATTCTGCAGAAGTGCTGCAGGGGCTCCACAAATACTTGATGCACATTTCTTTTAAAAATATTTTATCATTAAAAAAATCTAAAATAACATGTTACATAAATGGGTTCTGTGCAACAAATAGACCATGCATGGAAGGAAAACCACTAAAGCTAATTATTTTGCAGATTAGCTCATTCTTTTTTTTGTTTGTTTTTTTACAATTGTAAAATAAAGTAGCAAATCCTTTATTTGTGTTTCTTGAAACTGTGAAAAGAGAGCCCTAGCAACATTTTTTTTAGTTATCGTTTTCCCTCTTCCACCTCTGTCCTCACATAATAGTTTTGCTCCCAACCTACAGTTCTCAAAACCTCTTCAACCCCCACAACCCAACAAAACAAAACCTCTCTCATTAGTGTCTTTCTAATTTCCTTCTTATTCTCCATCACAAAATCTCAAAAACGGATTTATTTAAAAAAAAAAAGAAAAAAAAAGATCTACTTCAGAAAGCCTGGGAGAGAAAGAGTCTTTGAGCAGGCTGCAGAATGCTCCTCTAGACTACAGGAGAAATCTGAGAAATCCAGGGAGTTCACACTGAGTGATTTATATCCTTTTGTGCTTGTTAACCCTTTATAGGCTACATGGTGCTAGAGCTCTCTGATAAGTCTTCAAATGATAATATACTAGATGAATTTTTCCACAAACCCAAGAAACAGTACAGAACGTTACATTTTTAAGGACAAAAAGGAAACAGGGTTTCTCACGTGAGTAGTTATTCAACAGAAAGGATTTTATCATGCAATATTTTGCAACAATGAACCTGAGCCATCTTGTTTTGCTGTAAAGACATGTGATTGTATTCTTTCATCTTCTCTGATATTTGGCATCAAAATTTACGTGATATGATTCATAAGTAGATTCTGAAGGATAGGCACGTATACCTAGTCTAAAAATGAAACCATAATTTTGGAGCAAAGAAAATGGTTGTCCTCTCTTCAAAAAATTACAAGCCATCACGGTTTTCAAAGTAAAATGTTCTGATAATGCCAGTACAAGAAGTGGAAGCAAAGATAAGCCAAAATCTAGTAGAGGTGTGTTTGAAATCATGAAATCAGTATTACAAGGTAAGTATAGTCCTAAGATTAGGCCTAGTAGCTGATGAGGAGTTAGTCAAACTAAAAAAAAACTTTATCTGTGGATATGAGGGAGATCTGGCTGTGACATCTGTCACCCCATTGATCACTAGGGTTGATTTGGCTGATCTGGCTGGCTAGGTGGGTGTCCCCTTCCTCCCTCACCGCTCCATATGCGTCCCTCCCGAAGCTGCCTGCGCGCTTCTTTGAAGAGGATGACCTTCCGGATAGAGGAGGACCGTTTGGTCAAGGGTATACGAGTAGCTGCACTCCCCTGCTAGAACCTCCAAACAAGCTTTCAAGGTCCATTTGTAGGAGAATGTAGGGTAGTCAAGCTTCCAAAACTCCAGAAACATCCAAATGAGGCACTGCACATGGCAGTCTGCTTTTCTTTAATAAATAATAAATAAATAAATAAATAAATAAATAAATAAATAAATAAATCTTTACCTATTTCAGGTCTATATACCTTTAAAACCACATTATTACAGAATAGACATTTGGGTTTAGTATGTTTTTCAAGTCTTAGTAAAATTTTTAACATTGATTGAATTTTATTACTTTTTCTTCTGTGCATTATTCATGAAATGACTTAAAGTGTTTTTTATTTTTATTTTTTTAACTGTATTTATTTATTTTGAGAGAGAGACAGAGCAAGTGCTCATGAATGGGGCAAGGCAGAAAGGGAGGGAGTGGAGAGAGAATCCTAGCCAGGCTCCATACTGTCAGCCCAGAGCCAAGTGCGGGAATTGATCTCACGAACTGTAAGATCATGGCCTGAGCCAAAATCAAGAGTCAGACACTCGATCACCTTTAAGGTGTCCCTTAAAGGATGTTTTTTAAAAAGACCCATGTTGGGGCTCCTGGGTAGCTCAGTCGGTTAAAGCGTCCAACTTGGGTTCAGGTCATGGTCTCTCAATTGGTGAGTTTGAGCCTCGAGTAGGGAACTGTGCTGACAGCTCAGAGGACACTAAAGCAGCCTGGAGCTGCTTCGGATTCTGTGTCTCCCTCTTTCTCTGCCCCTTCCCCACTCGCGCGCTCTCTTTCTCTCTCTCTCTCAAAAATAAACATTAAAAAAAATTAGGGGTGCCTGGGTGGCTTAGTAGGTTAGTGTTGGGGTCATGATCTCATGGTCTGTGAGTTCGAGCCCCAAATGGAGCTCTGTGCTGACAGGGCAGACTGCTTGGGATTCTCTCTCTTGCCTTCTCTCTGTCCCTCCTCCTTCCCTCTGTATCCCTCTCTCTCTCTCTCTGTCTCTCAAAAAATAAAATAAAAACTTAAAAAAAGAACATTAAAAAAAAAAGGCCCATGCTGATGGCTCTTTTTCCCGTTGTACTTACAGTTTAAACATAAACTAAAGTTCTTTTCACCCTGTTTATAATAAATTCGCTTTCTGTTTTGTCTATTACAACACTTTTTTTTCTTCTTGGTACTTTTGACAAAACTTACCTTTTTTTTAGTTTACTTTTTTATATGGTTTCTATCTGATCTGCTAAGTAAACTCTGTGAGCGCACAGACTATGTTTGTCTTACCCATTGTGAACCTCCAGCATCTTACCTATACCTGACTCATGTAAGTGTGCAATACATTTTTTAAACAAAACAAGGTAGCTGCTTATAAAATCTACTTTGGTTAGTTTTTTTGGTTTTTGTTAGCAGTGTATTGACAGACTTACAAGTTTCAGCTGTTTTTACTCATTGAAATTGATTATATTGCTTCACTTTATCATATATTTTAGTGTCCTGAAGACTGTTTCTTTTGGATCTATGAGTTACGCTGCTTCTCTTAGAAAATAACCAGTAAATGTTTTATATCTTAATTTGTTTTGCTTGTCCAACTTGACAAAGTAAATTGTGATGAGGTTGATCAAACTTGAAACATTTTTTTCTTAAAGTATTTAGCACATAGAATTTTTGTTATGGGGTAGTGGGGATAGAAAGCAGACACATAGTTAGAAATGGCATATACCAAGCAACAGGTACCGGTCTTCTACACACATGGAAGATCAAGAAGCTCCGAAAAATACTTCATTCTCGTGGTAGATTATTATTGTTGTTGAAATTTCACCTTTTTCTATGTTACAGGAAATCAACATACCTGTAAAATATTACACAGTGTATTTGGGCTATTTATGAAGGATACGTAGAGACATGTGGAGATCCCCCAATTTTTGAATATCATATTTCACAAGTTACAGCATAGTCATGGCATTATGTAAATAAAATGACAATAGAATGCAGTTGAGATATGGTAATTTACTAACGAGGACTTTGTCCCCCTTTTTACAGAATCTTTGGCATTATAGGTGTATTGTCAAAACCATGAATGAGTGATAAATCCCTGTATATAAAAAGGCATATCTAAAAAATGTCACCCTGCTCCTTATTTTCTGAGTTACCAACCTGCTACCTCTAAAATTTCCTAGTATCCTCTAGATTTTTCTCATTAAGTAGAAAATGGATCGTAGTTTAAACCTACTTATTTATTGAAAAATTTTTTAATGTTTATTTTTGAGGGAGAGAGAGAGAGAGCAGAGGAGGGGCAGAGAGTGATGGAGACACAGAATCCAAAGCAGGCTCCAGGCTCCAAGCTGGCAGCACAGAACTTGACATGGGCCTTGAACTCACAAACTGAGAGATCATGACCTGAGCTGAAGTCAGATGCTTAACCAACTCAGCCACCCAGGTGTGGGCCCCTAGCTTTCTTAATATCCCTGGAGATATGAGGGCTTTCTTTTCAGTAGGGCATGGTGAGGGTGAACTTTATGATATGTTGAAAAGGTAAGCTGTGTTCCCCCTACCTTCAGTGAAAGATCTTTAAAGCACATTCAGCCTCTAGAGAGCAGCAGAGAATTTCATTTCAGTAATTAACCTATATGTATACTTGCGTATTTATATTTTGTGCTGCTTTTCTCCCGAAGTTGAACCAGATCAAATAACCCTAGAACAATGGAGTTTTAGGTAAATCATAATCTTTAAGTAACAATCAGCCATCATTAAAATAAGAATAAAGGAGGGGCGCCTGGGTGGCGCAGTCGGTTAAGCGTCCGACTTCAGCCAGGTCACGATCTCGCGGTCCGTGAGTTCGAGCCCCGCGTCGGGCTCTGGGCTGATGGCTCAGAGCCTGGAGCCTGTTTCTGATTCTGTGTCTCCCTCTCTCTCTGCCCCTCCCCCGTTCATGCTCTGTCTCTCTCTGTCCCAAAAATAAATAAAACGTTGAAAAAAAAATTTGTTTAAAAAAAAAATAAGAATAAAGGAATGGAGCATTACACATTTAGGAAAGTCTAAGATGAAAAGAGAGAGAAACAGGTATAACTACTCAAGAACAGAAATAAATAACATTTTTCTTAAGGGAAAAGGGAACCACTATAGATTTGTTGGTGATTGAAAGATAACAAAATCAATAACAACATTAGTTACAGAGATTACATGGTGGTTTATTACACCACTAGTCTTGCATTCACACTTGCCCAAAGGACTGCCTTGGTTATATTTTATTAAATCTTTTATAAATTTTTATTTAAATTCTAGTTAGTTAACATAGAATACAATATTGGTTTCAGGAGTAGAATTCAATGATTCATCACTAACATATATTTTATTAAATCTATAAATCCAACATAATTAACACCAAGCATGTCAGTACCCCCTATTTAGAGTAGACCTGTTCTTGGCTTTCCTGCAACTGTCGTAGCCCATTTGAGCTGCTGTATCAAAATACCATAAATGAGGTGGCTTATGAGCAACGAACATTAATTCCTCACAGTTCTGGAGGCTGCAAGTTTAGGATCATGGCCCTGGCAGATTAGCTGCCTGATAAGGAGCCACTTCTCATTGACAGCCATTTTCTTACATGGCAGAAGAGGCAAGGGATCTCTCTGGGATCTCTTATAAGAGCACTAATCATGAGGGCTATACCCACATGACCCAGTCACCTCTCAAAGACCCCCCCCCCCCAACCTAATACTATCACCTTGGAGAGGTAGGATTTTAATAAATGAATTTTGCAAGGGACACGAACATTCAGTACACAGCACTGCCCTTAGAAATTCCCCCTATTTCTTTCAGTTTTATTCCCATTTGGGGGAGAGTTCATTATCCCTTTTACTCAGGTATGCATCCGATTGGGTTATCCTTATGAAATGTCATCGGGTTCACTGCTTCAATGCCATTCTCCTGACTATCCACAGAATAGACCCTTACTACTATTAGTTCATTTCCAGTTTGATGTGGTGGTCTTCTAGCTTGTTTTCCGGTCCAGCCCCTCACCTGACCAGTTTAACTAATTGTTCTTTCTGTGTGCATTTATTAAATAGTTTGTTCTTAACACTGAGAGTATAACACGAATTTTAAATTCATAACTCATTTAAAAATAAATTATAAATTAACTCAACCATGAGGTTATGAAGCAAATCATGCTCTAATATTTTCAGATTGATGGGCCATATAAAAAAAGGAAATGATTCTAGAAAGATTCTGGAGAGATAACACTTCTTAAATATGAAAAAGACTTGGCAACAGTTACAAGAGACCAGAGTTGGGAAATTAGGATTGTTCCTTTCTCACATAAAAGCAGGAGGGAGGGGGCGCCTGGGTGGCTCAGTTGGTTAACCGTCAGACTCTTGATTTTGGCTCAGGTCATGATCTCACAGTTTGTAAGATCAAACCCTGAAAGAGGCTCTGCACATCTCCAGACCCTGCTTGGGATACTCTCTCTCTCCCCCTCTCTGTCCCTCCCCCAGTGGTGCATGTGCTGTCTCTCTCTCACACACACAGAAAATAAATAAACTTAAAAAAAATGGGAGTGAGATGTTGAGGCACAGTGTCATAGTAGATGGATACTCACTTGGGAGACAAATGCTGGAGGTTTGAGGGAGTGATTGATCATGTCATAAAAATATTCTGTACTTAATCACAGCACAAGAATCATGTTCCTGAAAATCTTGATCAGAGAATCCATGATTGAGATATTTAGATCTTACGGGAAAACAGCATTGGGGTTTGCTCATTAACGAATACAGGAAAACCTAGAAAAATATGCTATTTTACTTATAGGCAGTACTAAATAAAGATAATATAAATAAAATGTATGTATCTTGTTAGTAATAATGGCCACTACTCAATAACTAACATCAGTTTATTGATAGAAATGTCGGGATTTCTCCTCTGGTTCAAAAAGCATGTAAATTTATTTCAGCGTTTGTAATTTTATTTTAGTTCAATTTAATCACTAAAATTTTTATTAACTTATTTTGCACTAAATTTTAGGATGGAGGGAGTGACAGTACAATATATGTACCATATAATAATATATACTATATACATGTAATAATATATGTGTGTGTGTATATGTATGTGTGTGTGTGTGTATATATATATATATATATATATATATATACACAATATATAATGAAGGAAGTTGTTAAACCTTCATTTATTATGGAAGGAAGAGATTCAGATATCCATATTACCTTGGGAGACCAAATGATGACTATACCTCCATTGCATTTTATATCTTGGAATGACTCAATTTTAGGTGATTCACTATTCACTAGGTACTAGTACAAATATTTTCTCAAACCTGCCACACCTTTGAGCTTTTTTCTTAAAAAAAATTTTTTTTAATGTTTTATTTATTTTTGGGACAGAGAGAGACAGAGCATGAGCAGGGGAGGGGCAGAGAGAGGGGGAGACACAGAATCCGAAGCAGGCTCCAGGCTCTGAGCTGTCAGCACAGAGCCCGACCCGGGGCTCAAACCCACGAACCGTGAGATCGTGACCTGAGCTGAAGTCGGATGCCCAACCCACTGAGCCACCCATGCACCCCTGAGCTTTTTTTCTTTTTCCACTTTACAACATAATTAAAAGATAAATTATTTCTTCCTGCTCTTACTTTACTACTTGTTTACCTCTGTGTAGTGAGTGGTTGATCCTGTCTAGTGAGTAACCTTAGAGACAGTACTCTTTTTTCTTTTTAATTTGAGAGTATATGTATGTATGCAAGAGAGAGAGACCATGAATCCCAAGCACGCTCCACTACAGGGCTTGATCCCACCACCGTGGAATCATGACCTGAGCCAAAATCAAGAGTTGGATGCTCAACTGAATGAGCCACCCAGGTGCCTATACAGTACTCCTTTTCTTAAAAACCAAAAACCAAAAACCAAAAAAACATCTTTCTTCCTTGTTAAACTTGATTTTATCGTTCAACAACAAATACTAAGTAGTATTTTTTCAGAACTGTGCTAGGTACTAAGTTATACAGTGGTGCATAAAGCTGATATCATCCCTTTCCTTGTGGAGATTTACATGCTAGAAAAGGAAACATAATAAAAAACTGCAACTCTTCCAATAATCTCTATGTTCCTCATTTTTTTCCCATAGCATTTAAATGAACGTTTAAGACTGTTTATTTTTTGATTCCACCCACATAATATTGGCTGCATGAGGACAAGGATTTCTGTGTTTTTCTAGAGGAATATTTGTTGGTTAAGAAAGGTATACATAATTAGTTACCAGGTCTTTGATTCTACTTCTTCAGCCTGTCTTAAATAACCCCTCTGCTGCTTCCTTAGTTCAAGCCCTTTTTATTTTTGCCTAATCTATTAAAGTAGCTTTCCTAACAGTTTCCCTGCCACTCTGAGGTACCTTTCCCCTTTATACAACTGCCAGTAATTTTTGTAAAATTAAATTCTGAATTTCTTCAGTGATCTCCCATCTTTTAAGGGTAAGTCAGACTCCTTAGCTTTTTACTATTGGATTCCTTCCTATCTGTTTAGCCTTGTTTTTTTTCTTCATTGCCTTGCCATTCCCTGCTCTCCATCTCAATCTTTATTCGGCACTAGTAACAATATATTGCAGCTCTTCAAGCTTCTTTTTGGGCTAGATCAGAGGCATCAACTAACTCAGAAACCAGTTAGAAATGCAGATTATTAGGCCTACTGAATTGGAAACTCTGGGAGTAGGGCCAAGCAAGCCATAAACAGGCCTTCCTGGTGATCCTGATGTACCTTAAATTTAAGAACCATTGTGTGTGTTTTTAAATGTTTATTTTGAGAGAGAGAGTGTATGCGCAGGAGAGAGGCAGAGAGAGAGAGGGAGAGAGAATCCCAAGCAGGCCCCAAGCTGTCAGTGCAGAGCCTGATGCAGAGATGACCGGAGCTGCAAGCTTAACCAGCTAAACCACCCAGGTGCTCCAAAAAACATTGTTTTAATCCATTTTTTAAAAATTTTACTTCCTTACAAGCTCAGCCATTAATCACCATGCTTTCAATATCACTTTCATTTGTATAACTCTTAATCTACATAATTAACCCTGATATCTGTGTCAACCCTACTTCTTAAATTGTGTTGTACATCTTTCCTGGATATGCTTTCTGTACTTCAGACTCTGTAGGCTCTGAACAAAATTCATTATCCATTTACTGATACCTGTTTACATACTGTGTTTCCTATTTACTCCTTAAAAGGATTCCTCCTTAAAGTTTTGAATTGTAGATAGTGCAGTATTTTCTCATTGGTTTCTATTTTGTCATGGCTTTAGAGGAACAACAACAAAAGATTCTTTAATAACTCTACTGACCAAAATGGGTTCAGGATTTTCCATGCAATAAAATTACTATTGTTTTGTAGACCAGCTGCTAAAATTTGTTTATCTTATTCTCCCTTCCCTCACTTTTTCACTCCTCCCATTTTCACTCCCCTCCTCACTCTTCTGTCTCTCATTTTAAGAACTTAGAGATTGTTTACTTCGAATCTTGACCACAGTTGCCCAAGTTCTACCATAAAGCTGGAGGGATCCTTGACAAGTAGAATGACAGTACTGTCACTAAAGCGTGAAGTGAAGCAACATTTCAGATATCATGGTGCAATTTTTGCAATAGTTTCTCAATTAATGTTTTTTAAGTGAATAAATGAGTGAATAGGCAAGTCTCAAAGGACTAGACAGATTGCCAAGGTCAAAAAAGCACGCTGAGATTGTGGCTAGAGATACAAAGAACCTTAAAGATTTTAGCAATAAAGAGTGAGAAAATTTGACACTCAAATACTTATTAAATTAAGTGAAAGATTTTAGAGGAAAGAACAAATAGCCATTGTCACAGATGGTTAGGTTAGCTATTTCCTTCTATGAAGGAGAAGGGATATATTTAATTGTTATTTCAGTATAAATTTTCAAGTTTAAATTTTTGAAATTCATGTTTATTTATATGTGTGCTTCCCTATGAGCATTCAGTTTGATACACTTTTTTAAATAATTTTCACATTGACTTATGTAACAGTTATATTCTCATGGTTTGACCATATATCTTGGGCTATAACTTTTAACTTATTATAGTTTTGTTTTTGTTGGATAGGAAAGACAGTAATTTGTGTGTGTGTATGTGTGTAAAATCTGTTAAATTGCACATTAAATTATCTCACATATAAGGATTTTTTGTACTTGAAAATAATGTCGTGTACCTGTATTCTTATAATCAGAGCTAGTCTCATAAAGAATGTATTTTCTTAAGTTATAATAAAAAAAACTTTCTTTTTAACATGCACACAGGAAACCTCGACCTGTCTCCCAGTTGGTTGCACAGCAGGTTACCCAGCAGTTTGTGCCCCCTACACAGTCAAAGAAAGAGAAAAAAGATAAAGTAGAAAAAGAAAAGAGTGAAAAGGAAACAACTAGCAAAAAGAACAGTCATAAGAAAACCAGGTAAATTTGAAGAGTGTTTTATGGCACTTTTGAAATAATAAAACAAACCATTAATTTAATATTCTCTTTTGAAATTAATCTATTCATATACAGAGTAGAAGAGATTTTATCTCCTTTATTATAAAATATCATGAAAGTGTTTTTCTGAGTTTAAGAAGTATATTAGAAATTAAACACAGAAGCCACCAATATAAGCTTAAATGTAAGGTTTCCTTTCTCTTTCCTTTTCCCTCCCTTCCTTCCTTCCTTCCTTCCTCCCTCCCTCCCTCCCTTCCTTCCTTCCTTCCTTCCTTCCTTCCTTCCTTCCTTCCTTTTTTAGATTAAAAGACATTTGTGCTTGAGCTATTTCTTTTTTAGTCATAAAGCCAGGAGTGATACTCACAATACTGAACAGATACTTGCATGTGCTTTGACCAGTTAAAATCTTCTTGGGTACAGGCAGAATAGATAATCATGATGCCTTATCAGTGCACATCTGTGGAATAACAGCCTTACATATAACTGAGCCTTAATAGTTACCAGCTTACTCTGTGATACAACTATGTCATTACTGTCTTAAAACATTTATTTTAGTAAAACTTATAAGCTATCTGCAAAATTATGATAAAGCTATAAAAGCACAATTAAGAGACCATTGCTTCCAGAGTATCAGTTTGTCATGTTGAAGAAGATTCATCAATGATTGGTTTGATTAATGTTAATGATTTAAAACATTTAATTATACCTTTTTTTTTTGGCTAGTTAAACATGAATCTAGAGCCTTAAATATAGATGCATTCATTTTGTTATTTTTACCTGATTTATTCAGTATATGTTCAGAAAGTTGGTAGAAAGAGAAGCTAGTTTAAAATATAATCATTTTTTGTGTTTAGGCCAAGATTGAAAAACGTGGATCGGAGTAGTGCTCAGCATTTGGAAGTTACCGTTGGAGATCTGACAGTCATTATTACAGACTTTAAGGAGAAAACGAAGTCACCGCCTGCATCTAGTGCTGCTTCTGCAGATCAACACAGTCAGAGTGGGTCTAGCTCTGATAACACAGAGAGGGGAATGTCCAGGTCATCTTCACCCAGAGGAGAAGCCTCATCACTGAATGGAGAATCTCATTAAAGTTTATTTTCTCCAGTTTCTTAGTCACTTCTGTCATAACATGCAAATACACAGATTATGCCAAGAGGTACCACATTTTCATGACAAACATATTCATGCACAATCCATAATTTGCGTTTTACATAAGATAGAAATTTGTTAGAATTTATTGCAATCTATGCCTACCAAAAATTTCCAAACTTAACATTTTGGTCTCCACAGTTAAAGGTGCCATGAAAATGTGGTTGAATTATTCATTATGCAGTGTTATTGGTAAGTCTATTTTCACTTTTAGTTTAGTGAATTCTAACACATAATTCTCTACTATTGGCATGTATGAATTTCAATTTTTATAACATAGTGCAAGCTGCCTAAATATGTATTATTTGAGAATTGTGAAACAAATAGTTATATGTATACAAGTCAAAGATCAACTTAATCAACTATTGCTGCAACAGGATTTTCTTAATGGTTATCCTCTTAAATACACCTGCTGGTACTTGGTGTGGTTAAATAGGAAAATTGTTATTAAATAAAGAATTTGTATGAACCGTTGCCAATGTTTTTGACACATTTTACTAAATTATTGTTCCTGAATTATGTTTCTGGTTTTATCTTTGTTTTTGTTTGTTTATCTTTTAAAACATTCATTATTGTAATGTTTTACTAGCAGAGTAGTAAACAATAAAACATTGATTATTTAGCTTTATAATTCAGGTTTAGTCCTCTTGTCATTGAACACTGGTATGTTTTCTGTATGAAATAAAACATTACAGTTCAAATAATTATAAACATTTGGCAAAAACAGAAAAGAAACCTGACATATTTTAAAAGCTGCAATTTTGGAAAAGCTTTAACTTAATAATAGTTTTATCACTGTTGTCTTGCCCCAAACTTGTGCAGGGTCATAGAAGTATGAATCTAATTAATACAGAAATGGGAACTGTTGCACAGACCTGGGAAATAACTAATCTTAAATCAGTTTAATTGGCCTCTTATTAAATATAATGATTTTTATGAAAATCATAGTATCCTATTTTCAGACACAACTGCCAGTTTATGCATTTATCAATATCCTGAAATTTAAAAAATATTTACAGCCCCACTTACTATTATGTAAAATTACCAATAAAATATTTTTATGACTACAGATTTTGCATTTTTGTTTACAAGAAATAATGTGTTTCATGTTGTATTTAAAAATCCAGCCTAGAAACCACACAGTACTTCGTAAATTCTCATAGGGTCTCCTGCTTCTTTTAGCCATTTGCTTAATATGTATCCACCTCTAGGAGACTTCTGGAATATAAATTAACTTAAAAACATAACCTGGATACAAAATACCACTTAAAAACACTATGATTGCATTTGAAGAACAGAAAACAAACAAACAAAAAAACAACCTGTAGACCCTGACAGTTGTGTATTTGGTGGTTTCTTGTGGTAATGTAATTTTCCGTTTAATTGCAGTACTTCTTCCAGGCACAATGGGACTGTCTTTTTTGTAAGATGCTAGTTGTGAAGTACAGTTAATTGCATACAGTAAAAGTCTGTGATTAAAACATTTATATACCTCATTCTTTAGTGTTGTTAAATGAAAAATTAAAATTTGTTTTTATTATAAGATACTTTCAATGGAGCCCCAGCTAACTGGTTATGTTCTTTTAAAACATGAAAATTTTTTGTCATATATTATTGTTTTTCAACATGTTTCAAATGTTTCAAATTTTAGACACAGTAAAAATTACAAGTAATAATTGTAATAGGGAAAATCTTCTAATTTTTAAATCAAAACTATGCTCTGGAGGCACTGGGTCTTTTGATGATCAAAAACTTTGAGGATGTATTTTAAATGGACTGTAAGACAGAAAAATCTGACAGAAATGGGATTTTACCAGAATGGAGTATAGGCATCTTTTTATAGAAGTGGGGAGTATATAGTATGGAAATTTAGAGTGCTAACTGGTGTCTGATGCTTTGAATCTCTGTTATAGAGCCTAAGTGAGCTTGAGTAAATTACTCAAGGTCTCTTCCCATCTATTAAACAGGGATAATGGTAATCAATTCTAACTCATCAAGTTGTTGTGATGATTAAATATCAATCCATATAAAATTCTTATTAATTACATGACACACACTGGTTGCTCAGTAAATGAGCCTTTACTATCTTTATAGGTAAAATCCCATTACGAAAATGCAAAAATACTCTCTGTAACAAAAATTATTTGCACACCCTCTTGGGTGACCAAAAGGATTGTGTTCTGTGGGTTACACTGAATTTTCCACATCAGATGTTTGCTCTGATCCCAGATCAGCCAACTTTCTGTTGGTATGCACTTGGAGCTAGGACAAATGAACTGAGTTGGCTAGTTTGAAATTTTGTTTTCCTCTCATTAATCACAATTATCTTCACTTGTTTTAATTTCACCCTACCTCAAATACACTTCCAAACCAGGAAACAGACCCAAATTCCACAAATATACCTAATGTTAAAATATGCAAAAAGATTCAGAGCCTGGGCTTAGTGTACATTTTAAACTCTTTCATTGGTTTACCCTGTAGTTTTAGCAGTGGGTTCTTTTAACCAAATTCCATACAAAAAGAATTTGAATGTTTTTCAGAGTTTATTACCTTATTTTGATATAATTAAGAGTGAAGATATAATTTGAGGCATACCAGAAATACATATTCTTAAAACCTTTTGTATTACACAGTAGAAATAGTTGACTTAAAGGTTTTATTTTTGTTAAATGCTTTCCTAAAATTATAGTGATAGTAGACAAAGTGAAAACATTAAAAAGGAAGAGAACTTCAGCTTGTCTAAGTTGATAGCATATTTATTATCTTTCTTTTAGGCAAAAATCCTTATTGCCTAAAAATGTAGTTTCTGCATGTTCTATGCATTGATGCTAAATGGTCTAGAAGTTTTCGTTTCCACTGAGGCACTTATTTTACTTATTTGCTTGGTCTGCAAATTACCTCTTCTGGAATCTTTTAAAGACCTGATACAGGAATTGGGCAATTGATAGGAACATCTGTACTGTACTTTGAAAATTAACTGAAAACAGAAAAGTGAATGTATAAGGAAAAGGATAAACATAAAATGATACTTTGACTTATTGTCACTGCCCTCCCCTGCCTTCAACCACAGGCACCTTCCGTTGTCTGGAACAATGAATGTAGAAAAAATTGAAGTGCAGAAAAGTCATCAGTGACAAAAATAGCTGAGCAGAATCAAAAGACACTGAAGGTTACAAAATACAGGATGTGACCGATCATTTTGTGAAAGCAGAAGGAGAAGAATGCCCTCACTGGCTATTGAGGGTAATAGAAAATACGCCTCAGCAGTATCAAAGGCAAGGAAGGATAGGAACGGGAAAAAAATGAGGGAAGGGGTAGGAGAAAAACAAACACAGCAAAAATAGGAATTAGGCCATGGGGTGCTGGGATACAATCTGGGTGGTCATAGAGAAGAATCTCTAGGAAGGCAGAACAAATAGTAGCATGTCTGTCTCTGAGAACGTTTAAAAAACATGCTGTGATCTTCATAATGAATCTGTAAAGTTTCAGCTATTTTTACTAGGGTAGCAATATATGTGTAGTAACTTTAAAACCATTTTCTTCAAAACCAGTTGATTTTAAGAAGCTGTCATAGAGAAGTTTTACCTTGAATTGTATGAACACTTTACTTTCCTGAGTGTACATTCCCACTAGCCCAGATAATTTAAAGGTTTTTAATGTGGCCTTTATATTTAGCCAGTGCAGATATTCCTGTCTTTATGGAATGGGCCGGTTCTGAAGCGCATGAAATGCCCTTAAAAGACCAGGTACTTTTATGGAAAAGTCAAGCAGAGCTCTGAAAGGTTTCAGTGCTCTGGGACATGTTTCATGTTCTGAATCATTTTTCATTTTTGTTTTTTTTTTTTCTTCCACATTAGTTGTTGTAGAGTGTAGTAACTATTTTACTATTGTAATACTTTCAGTATTTTCCTGATCTAGGTTGTCTTTATATCCGTATTCAGTGAACATTTATAGGGTATATTTTGTGTGCCCAGCACTGGGCCAGGGGGTGGTTATGAAGAGGACACAGATGTGGAGCTCACATCTTAGAATCTGTAAATAAGTAATTACAAAGCCATTACTGCAACAATAAAAATATGTAAGATACAGAAGTAGCAGAGGGAGTGCTTGCCAGTTTTTTGGTTTTTGTTTGTTGTTTTTTTTTTTTCCCTGGAAACTCAGTTTGGCCTAAGTGTCCATTGCGAGTCCACACTAAGATGTTTGGATCTCCTCTTGACAGTTGCAGCTGATAATGTTGGGTGTCAATAGTAGTTTTCTAGCTCCCATTTCATTACTCCAACTTGGATTTTCAAAGTTTAAGACTTTAAACCATGTTAAGATTATCATTTTTTTCTATACTCATTTTTAAAAATCAGTAATCAGCTGAATGAGGTCTGCTGTTCCTTTTTGCGAAGATGATGAGGAAACATTACCCAGAATCTGAATGAAAAATTTTATTCGGACCTATTTCGGGAAAAGCTTTAATTTACGTGAGGAAATTTGCCTTTTTCTTATGGATAATGCAGATAATTTATTGATTGCCTTCCATTTCTGAGAAAAATCTCAAATTAGGCTTACTTTTAATCGAATGTAGGACTAATCGCCTGCCATGTCACTCTTGATCCAGATTTTCTAGATTCTGACCTTAGTGTTTTTCCTTGTGTTCGTATAAAGTTCCTCACATCTCTTCTGTATATAAGGCTAAACAGTAATACTTTTTTTTAAAAGTTAAAGAATTGCTTCATTTCAATATGTGAAGATAAGCCCCAATGAGAACTTTCTGGGGTGAGGTCCCAGTGAAATGGATGCTTCTGCGATTGGAATTCCTGAGGAGTGGCAGGTCTTGAGCTTACATCTGGGTTTAGATCTGCTGGTCTACCTGGAAGTAGGGAGTTTGAGTGAAAGCTACCATCTCATCCTCATGTTTCCATAACTCTTTTAGCAAGAGAATTCAGAAACTAAGGTGAGTTCAAGATTTACTAATTTAGACTTTTTAATATGTATTTGTTTTCCCTACCCTCTTAATTTATAATAATAGCAACAATGAAATGAGACTGTGTTTACTTTTGGAGTCAGCAAGATTGAGAAGAGTTGGGATACTGTGTAAAACCAATTTGGGAGAAGACTCCTACAGGACAAAATGGCAATGAAAGCATTTTTTAAAAAAAAGGAAAGTAGGCTGAGTTCTCAGAAGAACAAAATGATCTTGCCTTAGGACCAAGAGGTAGTTCTTTCGTAAAAGATTAAAAAGCGTAGGTTTCCAGTACAGGATAAGATAAATAAGGGACAGTTTAACTTAATTAGAGCAAAAAAGAATCTTTTTTTTTTTTTTACTTTATTAAGAATACATAAAAGTAAAAAAAGAAACCAAATATAACAGGGCTGTCTAGTGATGCAATTACTTTATAGAAAGGAATATGGGTAACAATTCTGATTTTATTTTTCAACTAAGCACTGGACTTCTGAATTGTGATGGTATCAGAATTCTTAATTATTTTCAGCCTTCAACTTTTGATGACCTGGGTCAGGAAGATGTTGCTATTGTTGTAATTATGACCTTGATTGATGGCAGCTTCTCAGTGAACTTGTGCATGTGTGTTTTAATTCCAATTTTCCTCATGACTAAATTTCCCTACAAATCTAGCTTTTAATTTTGCTGATACCATTTTAAAAAGTAGTAGATTATAATCTATTGTATTAATGGGAATGGAAGGTTCCTGAAGACTGAATGAGGGAGAATTACAGGGATGGTCCATAGGATATTCCTTACTCCCCTCCATACTCTAGCCCCTCCATACTCTCCCTTCCTTGTGGATGGAAATGCCAGCCAATTCAGGGATCATATAGGAGCTAAGGTGTCCCCATTTATTGGTCTTCCATTGCCATGTTTTTGAATCATGTGGCCTATGAGTTTTTTGAGAATGAAGAGAAATGCTTGACACTTGCATCCTACTCAGTTCTACCTTTTCCTTACATTTACTGGTCTGAATGGATACCTAAACTGAAATACTTTCTGTTCAAACTGACAGTACTGTTTTCCAACTTCTTCCTCCAGTCCAACAAGGTTTCTAGGAAATGGACTGTGGAAAATGAGATTTCACTAGGGGCCTACCGGAAGAGAGAGTAGTTTTCACTTTTAGTCTGAGTTTCTGATTCTTTGTGCCCTGCACCTAATCTGACTTGAGTTTCACAGATTGTAAATTTTGTTTTAATCTCAATGAAGACCAGTCTAAGGGGTTTTCATATAACATGGATTTTTTTTTCTTTTTCCTTTTACTTCTAATTTGCATCACTCAGATTAGCATTTATTTGTTCATAGTGAGACAGCATGGTATAATGGAAAAAACAAACGTGTGTTGGATCCTTAAAGATTTCCATTTGAATTATGGATCTTCATTATTAGTGATGGGGTCAACAAACTTCTCTAAGTTTCAGGTTCCTTGTTTCTTAAAAAAATAACATCTAATTCATATAAGTGTTATAAGGATTAAATCAGATTTTGCATAGATCATTATAAAGTAAAGTTATATAGAAAAGTTTTTGAAGTTTACTCTGAAAGGATATAGAGTTTACCTTTTCCCCAGGAAAATGATTTAAAAAAAAAATACTAAAAGGTAGACAGAAATGGGACGGGAATGCTGAAAAGAACCCTACATTTGCTATAGAGTGACTTTGAGAATATTTATGAAAAAAATAAAAACATTAAATATCAGTTATATATTCAAAATATACTAGGAGCTGTAGGAATAATCAAGATTGATCTTTTGAATATAAAATTCTTGAAATTTGTATTATCCTGTATCTGAGAGTTTTCTAGATCATGGAAGAGGTCTCTATCTCCATAATTTAAACAACAAATATTGCTACTTTTAAATTTCTTTTTGCCCACCTAAATTAACTTTTTGACAGGATGAAGGGAAGATGAATATCGATTAAAAATTTGTATATAGTCAGCCTTTCACTAGAGAATTAAGAGTGTGGTCTAGAGATGAAAAAGTAAGACTCGGGAGTACATACATACAGTAAATGAAAGAAATACGTAACTGTTATGACCTCAAAAATATTTAAGTCATTTTCAATATTTAAAATTAATTTAAATTAATTTAAAATTAATTAATTAATAAATATGCAGGTGTGCCTGGGTGGCTCAGTCGGTTAAGTGTCTGCCTTCCTTTGGCTCGAGTCATGATCTCTTGGTTTGTTGAGTTCGAGCCCTGCATCTGTGCTGACAGCTCAGAGCCTGGAGCCTGCTTCAGATTCTTTGTCTCCCTCTCTGTCTCTGCCCCTCCCCTGCTTACATTCTGTCTGTCTCTCTTTCTCAAAAATAAGCAGACATTTAAAAATATATACAAAAATGTGTGAATCCTGGAAATGATCAGAAGGGCATGCACACAGATCCTTATACTCCAAGACAGCCAGTTAAGACTGTGGGTAATACAAAAATATTTACTAATTTTGGAATGCCTTATATATTTTTTCAACAGAATTTCCTTTTTAGTTACAGAATTAAAAGGAGCCTAAGGGGTGTGATATGGTCCAGAACCCTGATGTCAAGTAAACGGATGATTATTCTTCCAGATATGTTCTTCCCATAAATTGTTGAAGAATGAAAATTGCCATTTCAGTATTTTAACAATCTGTGGGTCATTAAATTATTCTTTATTTTTACTACATTTAGTTTCTTTGTTGAAATAGAGAACAATTGTGGTAGGCATCTCTTTAAACATCCTTGATCTATTTGAGTACTAGCTCTTACTCTAGTTTCTTGGTAATATAACCTTTAGTTTTCTCTCTCAAAATCTATTTTCCATTCTTACAAATGCTTTTGCGATCCATCTTTGTACTTCGTTGAGTTTATCTTTATTTCTCTAAGAATTGTAAGGTGTAGTAGAAGGATTAATTTATTATTGTCATCATTTTTACTTGCCTGTCATCCCTTCGAGGGCAGTACATTTTAGCCCCTTGTCTGGCATGTAGAATATATTCAATAAATGTTTACTGAATGAATAAGTGTATGTTTTAATTCTACTTACACATCTTGATAGCATGCTAGTTTTCATTTTTTTGTCAGGTAAGGCAAGAAATTTCATCTTTATAGAGGAAACTGAGGCTTAAATTTCTTTAGTGCCTTTCCATGGTCACAGAGCCAGCAGTGTTTTGTGTAGGGATTCCAAATGGAGAACTAGTGTTAAATTACACAGCATTTCCCCACTTTGATTCTCATGGCCAAACTCTTCAAAGCTCCAAATGCAATTTGAACAGTTTAACAGCATGATTTTTCTCCACGAGGTGTGTAAGTGTGTGTGTGTGTGTGTGTGTGTGTGTGTGTGTGTGTTTAAAGCCAGCTTCCTTTCCCTCACTTTTTGGCACTGCTTTCTGGCTCCAATCTCAATTTCTGTCCCAGCCTCCACACTGAGGCCAGAACCTGCTCTCTAAAAGGCAAATGTGATCATGTTACTTCCTAATTTAAAAACCCTTCTGTGGTTCACCCCCTCTGCTAGATTAAGTTCAAACTTCTTGGCATACTAAACAAGGCACTCAAATATCCGGCCCCTTCAACAGTCTTATCACTCATCATACCCTCCCTTGCATTCACTTAGCTGGTGGTATCAAACTTCTCAGCTTCCCAGACACAAGAACCTGTTTCATTGATACCTCAGCCTGCAATTCCTTCCCTTACCCCACCCAAGACTCTGGGTCCATTTTTACTATGAAGTGTCTTTTGAGCATGCCCTCAGTAGAACTGATGGCTTCTTTCTGTGTTTGCCCACACCTTTACAGGCTTATATCCTAATGTCTGTATTCTAGTAGTACACATATTTATAAGTCCCACATATTTACTCATTGTCCCTTATTGACACTTAAGTCCCACTTACTTACGAACTTATTTACTGTCCCACCCTATGCCCAGCTAGGTGTCTTTATACCTTTATACCCCAAGGCATAGCGCTTGGCACATAGTGATGCTTTATAAATGTTCAACAAATGAATGGAGTGTTTATATGGCTGAAGAAGAGGGAGAAGAAATGGAAAGCTAAAGAGAAAGCCCTTTAGGGAGAATATTAATTGCTACGGACACGCAAATGATGAGTTGTAAAGAAGGTAAAAAAAGATGCAATAGAGAGCACCTCAGCCGAACATGCCCGTAACAAGTTCACTGGGAGGCAGGATATGCATACTCAACAGCATTACGACGTAATTAAATATCTGGATGAAAATGGCTCGTACAGTATTAAAGAAACTTAGAGTCTGGGGAAGTCCCTGCTGAGGAAGATGGAACTGAAAAATGGCTTAATCAAATAAATGCCTTCCAGGTGCAAGGCGTTTTTCGTGCGTTAAGCAGTTTAATCTTTGCCACCACCCTATCATGAGGATATGATCTCCGTTTTAGAGATGAAGAAACATGCTCAAGAGACTTTAAGTTGCTCAACGTCACAAACTACTATGTGTTAGAACCATAATCTGAATTTGGGTCAGCTGTCTCCAGCGCCTCGTTTATTTTGCCACACCTCTCCTCTTCGGTTTGGAGCCACCAGGGGCAGGATTTACCTGCTCTGCATCTCTTCTGTGTTCCCCTCGGACTCCAGAGCGCCAAGGTCTCGCCCACTCATTGCGCCTGCGCGTCCCGCAGCTACCAGCTCCCCACCACCCCCTGGGAGGGGCCCACGGCGGCGGAGGCGGGGTCAGGCTAGCGGCGGGTTGTCAGCCCGCCGACGAAGGTGGTTGGGCGGGGCGAGAGGGGGGGAAAGAAGGAAGGAGGGGCGGGCGCGAGGCCGCGGCGGAGGAGGAACTTGTGGCCGCGGCTGCGCCGTGCTGTTCCCTTCGCTCCAGTTCGCCGGGCGGGCGCGGTGCGGCGCGGCGGCTGCTGCGGCTGAGGGGGCTGAGGCGGCTGAGGCGCGGGTCCGGGGCGATGCGGCGCTACCTGCGCATCGTGGTGCTGTGCCTGGCCTGCGGCTTCTGCTCGCTCCTCTACGCCTTCAGCCAGCTCGCCGTGTCCCTGGAGGAAGGAGCGGGCGGCGGTGGCGGGAAGCCGCAGGCCGCAGCGGCTTCCTGGCTCGCGGGCGGCGGACGCGGCGGCGCGAGAGGGGTGGGCAGCGCGGGCCCCGCAGCGCATCCCGGCCGGTCAGACAGGTACGGGCTGTTCCCGGTCTGGGGGCCGAGGCCGGGAAGCGAGGAGCGGCGGGCGCGGGGACGCGTGGCTTGGCCTGGCCCGGACAGCTCCCCGGTCAGTCCCGCGCCACCCGTCCCCGGGCCCGCGCCTCCCGCTTTGCCGCCGTCCGTGACCCCGTCTCTCATTTCCCTCCTTCCCCTCCATCCGGGGGTAGCTCCGCCGGAGAGCACCCCATGCTCTTTGTGTTTGCCCTCTGACCCATTCCTTATGCGCCTTTAAAGCAGATAGAAATTAATTTTCAACTTTTAATTGACAGTTGCTTTTTTTTTTTTTTTCCTTAAAGAATTCTTTGAAAGTAAAAGGTGCCCCACAAAAGCCTTCTTGCTGTTTGGCTAGTGGGAATTCCCTCTTGTTTCCATGGAGTTCAAGTTGAGATATTTAAACATCAGGCTGGCGCCCTAGTTCAATTTTTTCCCCTTCTCTTGAATGGGGCGTCCAATTTTTGTGTGTTAACGCCTACATTTTAATTATTAGTCAGTTAGTGAAATCTGGACAGAGCTTTTATGCGTAGTTTGAATTTTTCTTTAGGAAGCAATCGGTCTGTTCTGAAACTTAGAGCCAGTTAAGAAAAATCAGCGATGCTTAACATGCTCACGTGTTTTGTGGCATGGGATATCTTTCTCTAAAAATCGGTGCTTAAAAAGAAGCATAGTGACTTACGTGGATTTGCACACATCACTGCCAGAGTTGGAATCACCGTGAGATTTAAAGGAAGAAAGAATGCGACGCACTATGAATGCTTAACAAACTCTGAGCGTTTGCACTTCCTTGAAAAATAGGCTTCTTTATTTGTGAGCACCTCTCTGGGAATCTGGGAAGGACTCAGTGCTCCCTTAATAAGAGGCAAAGGCTGCTTTGATACGGGAAAGCACAGGGTTGGTGAGACGAAGGAGTGCAGGTCTGCTGCAGGCTGTTTAACATTCTTCTGAGAGTTGATGGCTCGTTTCAAAATGAAAGGACGTTTGGGCAGAGGAGCAGCATGGGAAAGCAGGATTGTCATGTTTTGTACCCAATGATTTGATTACAGTCTGGCTAATTCCTGACTATTCATAAAAGCAGAACTGCTTCCAGTCAGGTGTGGGAGAGGCAGTGAGTGACGACCTGAGTGAGCTCGTGAAAAATGAGGCTCATGAAAAGCTGTTCATGGTCTATTATGTGATTGTGAAGCACTTAAAATTATTTCTGTATTGGGTAGAATTGTAAGGAAGCAACATTTTAATCAAAACACTGTATGAAATTGGACAGTCTCTACACCCAACGTGAGGCTGGAGAATTCTTAGATCCGGGTTCTTCATTTTAGATATTACTTATCTAAAAAAATTTTTTTTAATGTTTATTTATTTTTGAGAGAGACACTGCACAGAGCACAAGTGGGGGAGGGGCAGAGAGAGAGAGAGGGAGACACAGAATCGGAAGCAGGCTCCAGGTTCTGAGCTGTCGGCACAGAGCCGGATGCGGGGCTTGAACCCATGAACCACGAGATCAGGACCTGAGCCACCCAGGCCCTCCTACATTTTTAAAGATTTCTCATAGAGTTTGGCCAGCTTTTTGACTACCACAGGATAAAGAGGAAGTGTCCATCTTTAACCTCTTTTCTTGTGTATAAATCATTTGACCAAGGTCCAGAAGGCATCAGTAATTGGACCAGAATTGTATTCTTTGATCCTTCAGTGCTCTTTCTGTAAAGTTTCTGTCTGTGGTAAGAATCTAGTCTGAATAGTCTTTCATCAGTGGAAAATGGGGTGTGAGGCAAGCAACATTTGTATTTGGTAGGACTCGATTGTCATTGCAGTCTTACTGTTTTGAAGCAGTCTTACCTGCAAGATTGAAACTATTAATTTCCCTCATTCATTTAAAATACGGGATTTAGGGGCGCCTGGATGGCTTAGTAGGTTGAGCGTCTGACTTAGGCTCAGGTCCTGATCTCATGGTTCGTGAGTTCCAGCCCTGAATCGTGCTCTCTGCTGTCAGTACAGAGCCTGCTTTGGATCCTCTGTCCCCCTGTCTCTCTGCCCCTCCACTGCTTGCGTTCTCTTTCAAAAACAAACAAACATTAAAACAACAAACATGGGGTCTAGTTTATATCCAGTAGGTTTTACTGCTCAGATCTTATGGAGAGTATTCATTGCACAAATTCCATGACAATAAAGTACTTGGAAGGGCCCTTCCAAGTTCTCCAAGTAAAATTTCTGAAATGATTTAAGAACAGGTTTTCAGTGAAATCTATTAATTAATGTATCTGGTTTGAATCCGTTATTTTGGTATTTAGAAAATGTGCAGGTCTTAGACAAACCTGTGTTCATACTCTGCTGTGAAACCTTGACCACCTCTCTATTTCAGTTTTCTCACCTGTAAAATGTAGGTAATAACTTACCTTAATTTGTAATAGAATCCTTAGTTGTCAGTGATTAAAATCCAGTACAACCAACTTAAGCAAAACAGTTATTTATTGGCTTACGTGGGTTGCTGGCAGGAGGAAAAATGAAAGGAAATGCCCGGGCAGCTCCAGGGACCTTAAGGACTAGGACTCTTATTTTCTTCACTGTAGAAAGGCTTTATTCATGAGCTCTTTCTTTGGGTGTTTCTTCTCAAATCTCAAAAATTTCTAGGAAAAGGCTCCGGATTTTCTAGGAAATTTCAAAATTCTAGGAATTTCAAAAATTTCCAGGAAGAGGCTTTAGATTTTCTGGCGATTTCTAGGAAAAGGCTCTGGATTTGTTTGTATCACATGTCCATCCAGGGACAAGTCAGTGTTGCCTAGGATGGGGATCTCGGGTTCTCAGGGTCTGTGTCATTTGCACATCCTTGTGGTGGACAGGATAACATGAATGGTGTTGGAGATGAGTGTGGTCTTACAAGAGGGGAATGCTGGCTAGGCAGAGGCTCTGCCACATAGAGAAACTCTCTCAAGCTGTTTGATACTGACGGACTCTTGCTAAGGTATTCAATGTAAAGCCGTTATTATTATCAGACATCAGGACTTCCGTAGAGGGGATTAGCCTATTTTGTGACTTTATTCAGAGTGATTAAATTCTCACATTTCACTGATAAGTCTTGAGGGTGATCATCAAGATCTCATCTTATTGTGGCTGTGTGGTGGTGTGAAGGGGGGGGGATCAAAAAACTAGTAAACATTTGAGTGAGAACCATTTCTGGACCCGTCATTCTGTTGGTATATAGTCCCCTCACTCTTTCAGATCTGGTTAGGCCATCGAGTTCTCATTTTTGCTGGGTCTTGTGAATACTAGTAGGATATACTAAGCATCTTTAGGGCTTTGGAGCCAGACTCCAGCGTTGCCACATGCTTAGCTGTATGAACCTTGAATACATTTCCTCTTCAGTTAGATTAGAGATAAGAGAATCTGTGATACTGGATTGCTTGTGAGAATTGAAATGAAGTAGTTGGAATAGGTTACTGAGTATGGTACCTGGCACAGTAAAACCGTACCTAATATGCTGATGGTTTCAGTCATTTAAAATTTTTTTTAAGAATAGAATCCATTTTCCTTTTTAATGTTTATTAATTTATTTTGAGAGAGAAGGGACAGGGAAGGGACAGAGAGAGGAAGAGAGAGAATCCAGGCAAGCTCCATGCTCAGCTCAGAGCCTGACACAGGGTTTGATTGCAGCGACATCATGACCTGAGCCAAAACCAAGTCAGATGCTTAACTGACTGAGCCACCCAGGTGCCCCTCAATCATTTAAATTTTAATCATTAAAAAAATTTTTTTTCTGACTTCTGGGAAAAATCCTGTCCTCAGGCCCCAGTCCAGACCTGTTTAAACCAGAATACCCGTTAGTGGGGTCTGGGAATCTGTATTTTAGATATGTGCCCCAGGTTATTGTTACAAAACCAAATATTAAGAACCACTAATTTAGCTGAGAATGGTTTGACCCTCTATTTTTAGTACAGAATTTTTTTTCCTTTTCTGCAGTCATTTTTTTTTTAAATTTTTTTTTTCAACGTTTATTTATTTTTGGGACAGAGAGAGACAGAGCATGAACGGGGGAGGGGCAGAGAGAGAGGGAGACACAGAATCGGAAACAGGCTCCAGGCTCCGAGCCATCAACCCAGAGCCTGACGCGGGGCTCGAACTCACGGACCGCAAGATCGTGACCTGGCTGAAGTCGGACGCTTAACCGACTGCGCCACCCAGGTGCCCCTCTGCAGTCATTTTTGAAGAGAGGAGTTCAGACAGTGAATAGTGAAATAAATTACTTACTAAAGCCACCTTCATCTTCTATAAAAGCAGTACATTGCACTTGTGTTTTAGTTCATTGGCGATCGTACTTCACATGGCTGTGAAGTGCTTAGCACAAACCTGACTAGTAATTAATTAAAATAATGGTCTGTGCTTTTGGAGGGGACACTGATTAGGCTAACAACAAAAAATGTGTACTTTTTGATTTAGGAATCCTGTTTTAACACATTAAGGTTATTATCTGTGTTGTTCCTGTTGGAAATACTTCCCCCCACATATTGACTTAACCTGTTTTTCAGTGTATTGGCATTTCTGTGTATTCAAATTGGCAGTTCTTTATCATTTTCATTTTTATCATGCATAGAAAAACTTTCTACTGGGGAGTTTCCCCCCCCTTTTTTTAACATTTAAATTTGTTAAAATGTTTATTTTTGAGAGAGAGGGAGCGAGCATGAGCAGGGGAGGGGCAGAGAGAGAAGGAGAGGGAGAATCCGAAGCAGGCTCTGTGCTGTCAGTGCAAAGCCAGACATGGGTCTCGAACCCATGAACTGTGAGATCATGACCTCAGCTGAAGTCTGATGCTCAACCGACTAAACCACCCAGTGCCCTATAACAATTAAATCTTTTAATCCAGGGGTGGATTAAAATGCTCAGTTGATCATCTAACTCTTGATTTCAGTTTAGATCATGATCCCAGCACTGTGGGACTGAGCCCTGCGTGGGGCTCCACACTAAGCGTGGGATCCTGTTTAAAATTCTCTTTCTCTCTCTCTCTCTTCCCCCCACCCCACCCCTCTGAGAGCTCATGTGCTTGCACGCACTCTCTCTCTCTCTCAAATAAATTAAAAAAAATTGTAAATCCTTAACCCAGTTCCCCACCCCCCGCCCGCCCCAGGAGGGGGTTGGGTACAATGGGAAGCTAACCTACTTTTGAAATGGATAAGTAATTGTTCATTGCCATTTGTATATAAGCAGTCCTTTTCACATTGAGTGTTCATGAAGTTAGAGATTTGAGATAAAGACCTGACGTAGCTAGACATTGTTGTCTGGAGGCAATTTTTAGTTGAAAATGAGTGACCCAGGCACTGATCTTCAAGTAATGTTGATTTGTCAGTATCATGGGAATGGTCTCCTCTAATATGGTCACGAGCATCTCTGTTTCTCTTGCCACAGTCCCAGAGCAGGTATCTGTACCTTGAAATTTCATGGGTGGCTCACAGCATTTCATTCAGACTTCCACATTCTTTTGCTGGATATGCCCAAACTTATCCCTGACTGTAAGGTGTACATGGTTTTCACTAAAGCCTCAAAACTATCATGGACATTTTGAAATGAAAAATACCTTTTCCAGTTTAAAATTATAGAAGACCTTCTCTTACTAGATTTAAGGAAACTTCAAGTTTGAGAACTGTTACTGTGGAGAGTATTATATAATTAATTAAATGCTCTGCTTTATCCCAAGCATGAAATGTCTCAGCTCTTCAAGTACTGAAATTTTGGGGAATTTTGTTTTTGATCTTTTTTATTTAAAAAAAAATTTTTTTTAATGTTTTTATTTATTTTTGAAGGAGAGAGAGAGACAGAGCATGAGCAGGGGAGGAGCAGAGAGAGACACAGAATTTGAAACAGGCTTCAGGCTCTAAGCTGTCAGCACAGAGCCCGATGCGGGGCTTGAACCCACAAATTGTGAGATCATGACCTGAGCTGAAGCCAGACACTCAACCGACTGACCCACCCAGGCGCCTCTATTTTTTAACTTTTAAAATAAATATTATTTCATAGGAAATTGCAGAGATACCCTTGTATCAGTCACTCCATTTCCCCTAATAGTGGGATCTTAATCTCTGTGAGCATAGTACAATACTAATACAACTGGAATATATGTGTTTCAATATAGTACAATATTGTAACCCCAGAAATTGACATTGTACAGCCCATAGACTATATTCAGATATCACCAGTTTTACAGGTGTTCATGTATGTATGTGTAGTTTCATGCAGTTTTATCACATATGTAAATTCGTGTAACCACCCACACAGTCAGGATACTGGACTGTGTTATTACCACAAAGATCCCTTGTGCTACCCTTTCATCACTTTGGAGACAAGCCACCTGGAACTAGAAACATTACACTGTATGAAATTTGAGGAGGAGTCATGGTAAAGTTTATTTCAACTTATTCTACAATGAAGGAGATTTGCTTTTATGGACTTCATTGATTTTGGATGTCACTGTTTACTGAAGACATACCCACTTAATTCAACTTACAGTTTTGCCCCATTAAAATTATTCAGTTGAATTACCTCTTTGAAAATTGAACTGTATTACTGATATTTCATTTTCAATAATTTTAAGGAATAAAAGCAAAAGCAGCTAATAATTAGAACATGGATAACTACCTTTTCTTTCCCAGTATTTTTTAATATTATTTCTTTGTGGCCTAAAGTACAGTTGCTATCTGTCTCCATATTAGTTGTTTTTTTCTAATTTTTGCTTGTAATAACAGTTGCTGGTACGTAATGAGTTTCTACTCTCTATTTTAATCTTTGACTATTTTTTCATAAGTGAGAGAATGTAAGTTTGAGAAATAAGAAACATTAAATTATGCTACCTCTTGCCAGTAGCACATTAGTGTTTTATGATTTTTTTTTTAAATAGTAAGAGGCATGTATACTCCCTAGTGCATATTTTTATATTTCCATTAAAGAAAGACAGGAAGATATCCCTAAACTGTGTTTTCAGACATTGAGTTATCGTCAAGAAACTTACCTAAAAGTTGATTTTTTTTTCCCTGCAGTTTCATCTGCATTAATTACTTTAGTGTGATTACATGATCTAGCAATTCCCCTTGTAGGTATATATGCAAGAGAATTGAAAACATATGTTCAGAGAAAAATTGTAAATGAATGTTTATAAGCAGCATTATTTGTAATAGCCAAAAAATGGAAAACAACCCAAATGTCTATAAACTGATGAATGACTAAACAAAATGTGGCATATCCATCCATTATTAGGGCATAAAAAGTATTGAAGTGTACTGATAAATGCTATAGTAGATGAGCCTTGAAAATATTCGAGTCAGATTGAAAGAAGTCAAACTTGAGAGACCACATATTGTATGATTTCATGTACATGAAATATTCATAACAGGCAAATCTATAGAGACCAAAGATAGATATTGTGGTTGCCTAGGTCTCAGAGGTTGAAGAGTGCAACTGGAGGCAGAAAATGGTATTATTACATAATTTCAGTGGATCGTTTTTATGGAAGAATTTAATTGGGGAGTTATTTTTCTTGAGGCTTAATTTTCCATTTCCATTTTTCATTTCCATTTTCTACTCTTGTAAGGTTTAACAGGAGGACATGGAATAGCCAGATTAGTTATGTCCTTCCTGAAACAAAGGTGCACTGTAGGTGTTGAGTCTAAGTAAATTGTGGATTTGTTTAAAGATAGCAGTGATAATGCCTGTTTCTGAAAGATGGAGATATCTGTTTGAACAAGTTTGTTGTGAGGCTTAAGTGGATGTGAAAGCACTTGACTCTGAAAAGAACTCTGTTGTTAACACCACCACTGAGTCTGTGTCTCATATGGAAAGGCAAGACTTAAAAAATACCTAACTGTTCCTGGGAGGGGACAGACGTTTGTGGGTTTTATTGGTCTGCATATATTTTCTTTTTTCTTTTATTTCCTGCTTTTGCAGCCTTTTAAATTAAGATATGTTGGGCTTGAAAATGGTGTCTCTGTAAAGGTAAACCAAATTACAATGTAATTTTTTTCCATTGATTTTAAAATTCCAACTGGAGGTTTTTATGCAGGAGTATACAGAATTATTGAGGCAGCATTTTAAATTTTTTTTTTTCAACGTTTATTTATTTTTGGGACAGAGAGAGACAGAGCACGAACGGGGGAGGGGCAGAGAGAGAGGGAGACACAGAATCAGAAACAGGCTCCAGGCTCTGAGCCATCAGCCCAGAGCCCGACGCGGGGCTCGAACTCACGGGCCGCAAGATCGTGACCTGGCTAAAGTCGGACGCTTAACCTACCGAGCCACCCAGGCGCCCCGAGGCGGCATTTTAAAAACTATCTGTGCCCCACCCTGTTCTCAGATATTCTGATTTAATGGGTCTGGTATGGGGCTCTCTGGGTGGTTTCCCTGTGCAGCCTGGGTTTGAGATCCCCTGCCCTAGACTGTTGACATTTGTGAGAGGTGTGATCAGAGATCTTTGCAAACTGAAATTTCATCTTTTGCTGTAAAGACAGTAACCTATAATTGAATTTATAGCGATAGAAAACAAAGTTACATGGTGAGGCGGCATGAAATGACCTGGTTTAGAGACTCACCCTGATTTCATACTTGCTTTAGTATGCAGGCCTCACATTGCAGTGAATTTCAAATGAAACTATTGTTTTGGAAAAGAGTAACAATAAAAAAAAACCATACTTTTTGTAATGTGCGGTGTTGTAGCTGTTGTTGTTTAGCTCTGACCTGCAGTCTAAGCAGAAAGACTGTACTTGTAACTTCAGTTTAGCTTGTGTAATATAGCAGAACGAAGATGATATAGATAATGAAACTGAGCCATGGATGTCAGCTTGATTTTTTTTTAATGTTTATTTATTTATTTTGAGAGGGAGAGAGGGGGAGGGGCAGAGAGAGAAGGAGAGACAGAATCCCTAGCAGGCTCTGTGCTGTCAGTGCAGAGCCTGATGCAGGCCTTGATCCCATGAATCATGACATCATGACCTGAACTGAAATCAAGAGTCGGACGATTAACCGACTGAGCCACCCAGGTGCCACTTCCAGCGTGATTTCTTATTTTTTCAGTTTAAAACACCATATAACTAAATTGAATTGAAGATTAATTTAAAAGCCTTCAAAGATCCTCTCTTCCCTTTCTGTCTCTGTGGCATTTTAATTTGGCTTCAGGTTAAGCAAATATTTTGTTTAGCTGAGGATTTTATTTTGGGGGGATCTTGTGTAGTACACAAATGAAAATTTTAGGAGTATTCCCATATTTTCTGTTATCTGAGGAGGGGATTTTAATATGTTAGGAGTGTTCCTGATAAGGAATGGTTTTTCGGTCTGCAATGTATTCTACCTAAAAGTTTTAAAGTCCTTTTTAAAATAATGGTACCTGAGTAAGGGAGAAATTTCCAAACTCCTCAAGTTACTTTAGCCATAATGAATTTGCAAAATTGGATTTGCAGTTTTGTTGCTGTAAAATAGAACAGTAAGTTATTGTGTTTTTAAGTAAATTCCTTGTTAGTTTTAAATCGAAATACTCACATAGGACTTTATTTCTGTCTTACTCTGTTAGGTGTAAAGATTTCTCTCTGTGTTACTGGAATCCCTATTGGATGCTGCCCTCTGATGTTTGTGGAATGAACTGCTTTTGGGAAGCGGCTTTTAGGTAGGCATCTAATATTTAATTGGTAGATCAGTGTAGGTAAGATTAGATAGTACATAGTAAATTTTTTACTGTAATAGGACATAAAAATGTTTCTTTTCCTGTAATCTAATATTGTCATATAAGCAAATAATTCATATTCTGTTTGGGTTTTCTATTTTCCCTACTTTGTAGTTGTTATCACTCATTTTTAGTACATACTGTGTATAAAATGGTGTAACTTTTTTTTAGGTGTTCTTAGGAGCACTTGTGATCTAAATTTAGGTAACTGGGTGACAAAAGTATTAAACAGGTGATAAAGATAGACTTCCATTGACATTTACAGCCATATATATGACATTTTTCTACTTTAAAGATGGTATGCTGAAAAAACCTTTTGTAGGTGGATGGGGACAACTAGGGAAGGATTACATTGGTTATTAGCAAAGAGATTGAATATTGACGAATGAGAGGATAAAAATAAATGTTTAATGAAGGAGTAAGTTTTGATATGACATTGTTTATTGACCTTGCATGTTTGTCAATGTAGTTTGTCAGAGTAGTTTGGCTTTGTGCATGTCTCTGGATGATGAAGGCCTTAGATTCTGCTCTGTTAGTGAAAGAAGTGTTGATAGGAATGGGCTGTCTCCCCAGGAGACACTGAGGCTGGAGCCTGAGATGCCCTTACTAACAGTAAAATTTCTTTGTGATCCACCTGTTTTTATTGTCTTTATGAGTCATTTAAATTTTAATTCTACTCATACTATTTGCTAGGCACGGTGCCAGGTAGTAAGAACCATACTCTGAATTTAATTAATGTGGCTCCATCCTCCTGGAGCTTGCATTCTGACAGGAGCTTCACGCTAGTAAACCTGAGATTAAGATAAAGGGTTGACATGTTATAGCTGTGATAAAGGGAGAAATGGGTGACTCATCAGGTGGGATCATCTTAATGCATCAGGGAAAGCTTCCTGTTGGGAGCGATTGCATGAGGAACATGGAAGTTAGCCAGGCTCCGGACAGGAGGTAAAGTATTCTAGGTGGGAAGAACTGCATTCTTAGTATATATTAGTAATATATATTTTTATATTCTTGTATTCCTAATACATTATACATTCCATGAACAACCAGGAAGGAATCACTGAAATCCATTATTTTAATTATATCTCCTTGCTATGGAAAAGAGTGGGTGATTGAAATTCTAATATGAGTCAGTCAAATCAGATTATTAAAACTTTTAAAAACTAACTTTTGAAAGATGGTATTGGAGTGCCTGGGTGGCTCAGTTGGTTAAGCATCTGACTCTTGCTTTTGGCTCAGGTCATGACCTCACCATCGTGAGTTCAAGCCCCGCATCAGGCTCTGTGCCTGCTTCGGATTTTCTGTCTCCCTCTCTCTCTGCCTCTCTCTCTCAAAAATAAATAAATAAACATTAAAAAACTAAAGATAATATCACCCTTCATCTTGTTCATAATTTTGGAGAATTGGAGCTCCATATTTTTCAATCTTATAAAAATTTGCTAATGAATGGAGTACTGACAGCCACAACTTTGCTATCTTGACTTACGACATAAATCTGCTCACTCTGGAAGCTGGGTGAGCTAGAAAACTTCTGTATACCCTGATTTACACAACCCAGGTCCTTTTGTAAGTTACAACATGAGTAATAATCTTCCCTCCTCCTCCACTGACAGCAAGAGTACACCAGGGAAGTTGATCTAGTCTGAATCCTGGAGCCTTATTACTCCTCTTTTGGCTTCTTCAACTCATTTTCCTAAGGCTCTTAAATGTTTACCCATTTTATTTTATATATCAAATCATTGGGTAAAATTTCTTAAACTTAGTTTCTTTTTAAAAAAACTTTTAGTTGAGAAAGAAAGAGAGTGCATGAGGTGGGAAGGGGCAGACAGAGATGGGTAAAATTTCTCAAACTTAGTTTCTTTTTAAAAAAACTTTTAGTTGAGAAAGAAAGAGAGTGCATGAGGTGGGAAGGGGCAGACAGAGATGGAGAATCACAAGCAGGCTTCATGCTCTGCGTAGAGCCTGATGCAGGGCTCAATCTCACGACCCTGGGATTATGACCTGAGCTTTACTTTTTTTTTTTAATGTTTATTCATCTTTGAGAGACACAGCAGGAGTGGGTAGGGGCAGAGAAAGGGGGACACAGAATCCGAAGCAGGCTCCAGGCTCTTAGCTATCAGCACAGAGCCCGACGTGGGGCTTGAACTCACGAACTGTGAGATCATGACCTGAGCCGAAGTCGGACGCTCAACCAACTGAGCCACGCAGGTGCCCCATGACCTGAGCTTTAATCAAGAGTCTGACACTCAGCCGACTGAGCCACCCAGGCGCCCCTGAAATTTAGTTTCTTACTTAGAACTTAGGATCCCTCACATTTACTCTATTTGAACATGCAGGACAAGCCAAGCTGCCATATAATTTCCATATTGTTCTCACCGTACATTTCAGTATTTACTCTAAGTAACACTTTGTTTTTGCCTGACTCTCAGAGCTTGTCTGCCTATTTGGTAAAACTTCTTTGAAATTCCCCATTACTACCAACCTTAGGTCCACATGTAAATTTACCAGGCACCAGTGGACCCTTAGCTGACACTGTTTTCTTCACAGGCCTGTCCCAACTTTCCCCTTTGGAATTCTTTATATTTTTATTTTGGTCAAAGCTTATCTGGGGGATTATTTCCTCCCAATTCATTTACACAGTGAACATAAAATAACATAAAAAAGAAAAATCGCTTTTGATGTGCACTGGCTTTTAGTAATTCATATCTACTAAGTTATTTCCTGACCAACTGAATGTGACTCAGCAGCTCGTCAGCATGCTCATGCCTCTCCTGTCTCTTCTGTTCTTGAAACAAAACCAAACACAACATTTCTGCAACAGCTTGCGCTCAGTCCTTTTTTCCTTAAAGCATTCTTTGTTTACTCTGTTTCTTTTCACCAGCAAGACTTCTTTGAAGAGTATGTAGTGACTTTATGTCCTTAAACAACAACATAAAAACTTCACCCCTCAATCTGCCTGAGCAACACTGGCTACCTGTTGATCCCCCCAACACTGACCATGAAGTCTCCCTGACATCTGAATTGTTCTTCTGGGGCCCAGTCTTACATTTTTTTGTCCCTTGGATACTGGTTGCCACTTCCTGTTGCTTTCAACTCTCAGTCTCTGTCAAGACCAGGGTCTCTGTTTCTGGACTCCTCTCCCTGTCCTGACTCATCCACATTGATTGATGTTCCTTAAGATTCTGCTCTTTTCCTTCCTCACTCCGTGGATAGTCACAGGATAATCTTTCCTGAGCACCAGAATTGTTTCCAGCTGCAGTTTGGTCATTTTTGCCTTGCTGATTTGGATGCCTCAGACTCTCTTGTTCAAACCTGAGTTCATGATCTGGCTTCTCACACCTTCCCTCATCTGTGTCTTGTATCCTGGTTTATGACTGACTTTCTTCATGTCAGTCCACACAGTCCACAGACTCTTCTATAGGTCTCCTTTCACCCTGTTGCTCCTGACAGCCTCTTGCTTCCTATTCCCTTAATTATCGTGCTCATCACTTCTTATACAACAGTTTCCCTTCCCACCTACTGCTTCTCCCTTCTCGGTATCCTCTTTGTTACTGTACTTTCGTATCTGTTGTGGTTGTGAATCTTCACTTCCAGACTGTTGACTCTGCAGATAGATACCACGTGGTGTTCATCATTTAAGCCCCAACTGGGCAAGGTGCTTGGCAACCAGTAAATAACTGGTGATTTTCCCTAGCACTTCCACACTAACTTTGATGTTGGTATAGTGAGCTTCCTTAGCAATCTTGATTTTTTTTTCTATTTAAACAGTTACCATGCTTTCTGATTAACTCTTTTAAAGTTCTCATTTTGCAATAGGCTGTAAATTGTGTGAGGGCAGGATTGTGGCTTTCTTGCTTATCCCCAGTATCTAGCACATGAAAGAAGTTCAAATATTCGTTAAAGAGAATGAATTATATTACTTAATTGTGTTCTAGAAATTATGGATTTAAGCCTGCACCAGCATTTTGTGAATATACTGGTGTCACCATGACACCATTGGGAGTTATAATTTTACTATTTTTTAAAAATGTTTATTTATTTTTGAGGGAGAGAGAGTGCATGCACAGGAGGGGCAGAAGGAGAGGGGAGAACAGAGGATCCAAAGCGGGTTCTGTGCTGACAGCAGAGATCCTGATGCGGGGCTCGAACTCCCAAACCATGAGATCATGACCTGAGCTCAAGATGGAAGCTTAACCAACTGAGCCACCTAGGCTCCCCATAATTTTACCATTTATTAGAGTAAAATGATAGATTGTTACTGACTTATGTTTTGTTATTTGTTGAACATATTTCCATATTTGTTTAGCTTTCTAATCTTTTGTTGTATATACTTCCTATATTGATATTTACCTCTTACATTTTTAATGCTTATTTTATGATCTCTTAGGCTGCTTTTGCCACTGATTACAAATATCTTCCTAGTTTCATTTTTTATTTTAGTTATTTCCTTACGTGCTCTCCCCCTCCCCCCTTTTTTAAAAATACCTCTAGGCCAAACGTGGGTCTTGAACTTACAACCCCAAGAACAAGAGTTGCATGTTCTACCTACTGAGCCAGCCAGACATCCCTAGGCAATCTCTTAATTTTGGTATTATTAAATTACTAATTTAATATTTAGTATTTAAATTTAGTATTAAATTTAAATATTTAAATTTAGTATTATTAAATTACTATTTTTTTGTGTCTTGAGCTTTTAAAATAATAAATTTTTATGGTGGAAATTGATTTTCAACTTATGGAATCCATGGTTACAAATGAATTTTGTTATGTGTATTACTTTGAGTGGGCCATGCTAGTTTTAGGAGCCATATTTGTACAGATTATTTAAAATTATATTTTAGCAATTAATACTTAAATTTCATGTTAAATTTTTAGATTTTTTTTTTATGCTATATGTAAAACCCTGAAGATTTTTTTGAAGTATTATATTTTGTTTCAAAAATGATTATATATAATTATTTAAAGTAGTTATTTATTGGGGCACCTGGGTGGCTCAGTTGGTTAAGCATCGGACTTCGGCCTAGGTCATGATCTCATGGTTCATGAGCCATGGTTCATGATCTCATGGTTCAGGCCTGCATCGGGCTCTGTGCTGACAGCTCAGAGCCTGGAGCCTGCTTCAGATTGTGTGTCTCCCTCTCTCTGCCCCTCCCCTGCTCATACTCTTTCTCTCTCTCTCTCTGTCTCTCAAAATTAAACATTAAAAAAAAAGTTACTTACTACTAGTATGATAATTCAACACTTTTTTTTTTTTAATTTTTTTTTCAACGTTTTTATTTATTTTTGGGACAGAGAGAGACAGAGCATGAACAGGGGAGGGGCAGAGAGAGAGGGAGACACAGAATCGGAAACAGGCTCCAGGCTCTGAGCCATCAGCCCAGAGCCTGACGCGGGGCTTGATCTCATGGACCGCGAGATTGTGACCTGGCTGAAGTCGGACGCTTAACCGACTGTGCCACCCAGGCTCCCCTCAACACTTTTTTTTAATAGAAGAGAAACTTTTAAGCTATACATTAAGGAAATTGACATTAGTGTTTCTAAACAGTTTTCCATTTTGTTCAACTGCAAGTTTTTGTTTTTGTTTTTAATATTATTTTGAGAGAGAGAGAGAGAGAGAGAGAGAGAGCAGAGGAGGGGGAGAGAGAGAATCCCATGCAGGCTCCATGCTGTCAGTGTGGAGCCTGATGCGGGGCTTGATCTCAATGAACCAGGAGATCATGTCCTGAACTGAAATCAAGAGTTGGACGCTTAACTGACTGAGCCACCCAGGCACCCCTCAAGAACAAGTTTTTGAAGATGCTTCATAGCAGTTACTTTTTACTTTGAGGAAATAGTTATCAGAACTTTAATTTATTTGACTTTACATACTTCATTGTAATGTTAATTCTTGGCATAAATATTATTATACATTGTTCCCTTTATAGGTTGGAAGAATAACCTTGAAAGCTTTTTGTGCTGTCCAAATTTAAAAAAAGAAAAAAAAATTATTATGGTTCTTTTCATAGCAGAAATGTTACTTAAAATAAGTCTACTCCCACGGTTTAGAAATCTGTTAACAGTGTTTGTATTAGAATTTATCATCTAAGATAGTGGTTTTTTAAAAATGTTTATTTATTTTTGAGAGAACGAGTTGGGGAGGGGCAGAGAGAGAGAAGGGGATAGAGGATCCTAAGTGGGCTCTATGCTGACAGCCTAATGCAGAATTCGAACTCACAAACCATGAGATCATGACCTCTGCTGAGGTCTGATGCTCAACCTACTGAGCCACCCAGATGCCTCACATGTTCTTTAAGTATTAACTTTTTTTTTCTGATTTCCCCTCTGAACTTTTTACTTTGATTAGTTTCAGTTTTTTTTAATGTTTATTCATTTTTTGATAGAGACAGAGTGAGATCATGAGTGAGATAGAGACAGAGTGATAGGACCCTGAGATCATGACCTGAGCTGAAGTCAGATGCCCAACCCACTGAGCCACTGAGCCACCCAGGTGCCCCGTACTTTGATTAGTTTCAAATCTACAGAGGTTACAAGAATAGTATAGTGAGCACACATATACTATTCACTAGGTATTTATCTATTAGTGACATTTTGCCACTTTCTTTTTTTGGCTGAATCATCTGAAAGACAGGTATAGTCATTAGGGTATACACCTAAATATTCAGCATGTATCACCTCATGATAGAGACATTCTCCAATATAACCATAATAAAACTATCACTACCAGTTATTTAACTCTGGCAGAATATATATTCATTCATATTCATATTGCCTTATTTTCTATCAGTGAACTTTATATCTCCCCCACTCCTAATTCAGGACCTAGTCAAGGATCATACACTACATTCAGCTGTGAGATCTGTTTAGTCTCCTTCCCTGTAAAAAAGTTCCCCAAGCTTTGTTTAGGGACCAATAGGGGGGATGGTCATGGTATCTTTGACATAATATTCTTTGGTTTTGCAAAATGTTCCTTTATTTGGATTTGCCTGTCTTCCCATTATTAGATTCAAGATTTGGGTCAGGAATGCTACATAGGAGATACTGTGTTTTTCTTTGGGCATGCTCTCAGAAAGCATCTGTAGTAAGTTTAATATTGGTTCAGTTTGATTAATTGGTTAAGGTGGTGGTGTCAGACTTCTACATGTATCTTTATCCCCTTTATAATGTTTGGGGATAATACCTTGATACTTTGTGGTTGTAGCATTCATTAATTCTTGTTCAAATCATCTCTTACAGTGGTGATTGTAAAATAGTGATTTATGTAATTCTGTTTTTCCTTCTACATTTATTGGCTAGTATTTTTTAATAATTTTTTAAATGTTTATTTTTGGGGGGGGGGATTGGAAGGGGCAGAGAGAGAGGTAAACACAGAATCCAAAGCAGGCTCCAGGGTCTGATCTGTCAGCACAGGGTCTGATCTGTCAGCACAGAGTCTGACATGGGGCTCGAACTCACCTACTACAAGATCATGACCTGAGCCAAAGTTGGACCCTTAACTGACTGAGCCACCCACGCGCCCCTTAAAAATAATTTTTTTATGTTTATTTTGGCTAGTATTTGTTTTTAAAGAAAGGTTTCCCCCTCCCCCCTGACCCTTTTATTTAGTATCTTTTTAGACTCAGATTTATTTTTTAATGTGTTATTATTCGTTATTGTTATAATTCCTCTTGATGCTCAGGTTATGCCAGAGTTGGCCTTGAGAGCACTCAGATACTATCTTTGAATTATCTGTAGAATTTCTTCTAATTATATATCTGTAGAAAAATAGGTTTGTCTTAAAAATGACCTTTTGGATAATACTTCTTTAAATCCACAGGGACTTTTCTCTTATTCATGGTGTGATTAAAATGTAGCATATTTTTACAGACAGGATTATATCAATTCAAGAAACAAGTCATTTTGGGACCCAAATTATTTGAATGGCAGTTTCCCTATAACCTATTAGAGGGTTTTAGTTTTAGTTATCCCTTCCTCTAGTGTGGAAGCTTACTTTAGATTTTTTTGAGTTGCATTATTTCCTGTTATTGGGGTCTAGGGACAGGGCGGTAGACAATGACATCTTTAAAGTATGCTCTGTTTTGTTATTTTAGGTGTTAGAGTCTGTACTATATATAATGCTTTTGCTAAAAAGGGACATGTAAGAAAAAGCAAATGCAATGTAATGGACAATACTCCTTCCATAGAAATTGATGGAAGAAGTGCTGGCAGTATGTCTGAAATAAGCTTTGCTAAAATGCCTGGGAGGAGTCATCCCTGGTACTGATTTTAGAGGTGTTTTTTTTTTTTTCTTGAAGAACATTTGACTTATTTTTTTTTTTTAATTTTTTTTTTCAACGTTTATTTATTTTTGGGACAGAGAGAGACAGAGCATGAACGGGGGAGGGGCAGAGAGAGAGGGAGACACAGAATCGGAAACAGGCTCCAGGCTCCGAGCCATCAGCCCAGAGCCTGACGCGGGGCTCGAACTCACGGACCGCGAGATCGTGACCTGGCTGAAGTCGGACGCTTAACCGACTGCGCCACCCAGGCGCCCCACATTTGACTTATTTTTCTTAAGAAGGTTTTATTATAGGGGCGCCTGGGTAGCTCAGTCGGTTGAGTGTCTGACTTGATTTCAGCTCAGGTCATGATCTCACAGTTCAGGAGTTCGAGCCCTGTATCGGGCTCTGTGCTGACAGTGGGAAGCCTGCTTAGGATTCTCTGTCTCCCCTCTCTATCTGCCCCTACTCTGCTCACTGTCTCTCTCCCTCTCAAAATAAATAAATAAAGTAAAAAAAAAATTAAAAAAAAAAAAAAGGTTTTATTATACTTGTCTTTGTGTGTAGAGAATTCCCTACAAAGCAACACGTGAATATTATGGCTTACTTTTAAAAATCTCTTGACTTTTAGCTTTTTGAGGCAGGATCTGGTTATGACCAGTTAAGCAATCCAAGCCTGTTGGCAATTCTAAAATCTTGGTGTGGAGGCATTTATCTGGAAGATAAGATAATTTAGAGCTCTGTGAAATTGTTTTGTGTCTGTCTTGATTGCCTTGTCATTTACTTTTGTCCTTGTGGCTTCAACTGCTTTGAGATAAATGGGGTGCACATCACCTTTGCTATAGATAGACAAGGCATAGGGTTTCAGGGTTATAAACTGAGGGGCTCAACAGAGAAGAGGGAAACAGACACAGGCTGCTGCCAAGGGAGGAGGTACTACTTCTTTCCAATTGCTGTCAACGGAAAAGAACAGAGCTTTAAAAAGACTCAAGCTATTGCTAACACCATATATGTGAAGGAAGTGGCATAGCACGTGGGTGGGGAAAGGATAAATTGTGGAAACTCTGCAACAAATGATGTTTGCACAGTTGGAGAGCCATGTGCAAAATTATGCAATTGTTCCCTACTTTAAACTGTTCATAAAACTTAATTCCTGGTAGATTAATACAAATTTTAAAGACAAAGTATATACCTAATATTATATCTTAATTTAATGATAATGTTAACCTTGATGAAGAATGAAATATCACCATTGTTTCCGATATAGTAAAAATAATGCTTCTTATGTGACTTCTTCATTTAATACCATTAACAAAGTGGTGTAAAAATATTTAACTTTATGAGTTTTCTGGGGGGGTTTCTTTTTCTTAAAAACAGTTTTTTTAGAGGTGCAGGTGGCTCAGTCAGTCGAGTATCCAACTCTTGATTTCGACTCAGGTGTTCTTGTGGTTTGTGGGTTCAAGCCGTGCACCTCAACACTAACTGCGCAGGGCCTGCTTGGGATTGTCTCTCTCCCTTTCTTTCTGCCCTTTCCCTGCTCACGTGTGCACATACCCACATGCTCTCTCTCTCAAATAAGAAAACCACCAAAACACAGTTATATTTATTTTAATTTATTATTGTCTTTATTAAAGATTTTATTTTTAAATAATCTCTACACCCAATGTGGGGCTTGAACTCACAACCCTTGAGATCAAGAGTTGTATGCTCTACCTACTAAACCAGCCAGGTGGCCCAACAGTTTGTTTTAAAGAATCTCGTTTATGGAATCATTGGCCCATTAGCTTGAACAAAGGGTGAATTACTAAGGTATTGAGGAGTTTATGTTTGGACCTTCCAGTAAAGGGATCAGGGAAGGAAATGATCCCTGTATTTTCTAGAAGATATTTGGGCTCAAAAGCTTTTCAGCTCCTCTGCTGAAGGCTGCAAGTTGCCAGTTCTGACATATGTGGGAAATGTCCCATACAAGAGAAATGAATCCATTTTCAGGTCTTGGGAATCTGGTCAGTCCAGAAAAACATCATTTTCAACTGCTATCTTAATTATTTCCAGGCTCTTAGCAAACAGCCTTGTTAATAAGAAGGGGTAGATCCACAATAAAAGCAGGAGTACATTATATATATTCAGACTTAATTTTTTAGCCTATTAATATAATTCCAAATGTTTAATGTTAAAACATTAAGATGTATGAATTTGATCTTGCCATTTGTCATTTTGAGCCCCACATCAGACTCTGTGCTGACAGCTCAGAGCCTGGAGCCTGCTTCGGATTCTGTGTCTCCCTCTCTCTCTGCTCATGCTCTGTCTCTCAAAAATAAGTAAATGTTAAAAAAAAATTTAAAAAAATGTATGAATTTGACTCTCAGATATGTTTTACATAGTCAGTTGTTTGCATTTCATGTTATTCCTTAGTATGATTTTCTGATTTCTGATATCCTGCTCAGTTGAAAGATTACCATGAGCAAGAACAAGATTTTCCTCAGAAAACACTTCTTTTTTTTTTATTTTTTTTTATTTTTGGGACAGAGAGAGACAGAGCATGAACGGGGGAGGGGCAGAGAGAGAGGGAGACACAGAATCGGAAACAGGCTCCAGGCTCTGAGCCATCAGCCCAGAGCCCGACGCGGGGCTCGAACTCCCGGACCGCGAGATCGTGACCTGGCTGAAGTCGGACGCTTAACCGACTGCGCCACCCAGGTGCCCCAGAAAACACTTCTTATTCACTTTTAGCACATGGACATGTGAACACTCAAGATTCCAAAGTCCTATGTTAAGGAATATCACTACAATTAATTTTGCTTGCAAATTTAAGAAAGATGATTAGTCACTCATTTTTGCTACTGCAGATCTCAGTAATGTATACATACAACTATTAACATTAAACAATATAATTGCTAATCCTTATACCTTTTACAGAAAGGATCTCAGCAAGAACTGAATTAAAGCCAGTTTTATGTTTTTAGTTCTAAATGTTTGCACTTTATGTTCCTTAATTAGTTTATTAGTTATTAGTTATTAATTAGTTTAATTAGTTATTAGTTTTGTTTTATGCTGTCTTTCATTCTTCCTTTAACTATCAGTTCCAAAATTATTATTTCATGCCATTATTACAGATGAGATCTGTATTTATTATTATAAATAAGTTATTGACTTAATGACAGTGCAGCCACACATAACTAATTCTGTCCGTTATATGCTCGTGGATTAATATTAGTTCATTGTTTAGGTGCAAGAGTTTTGAAAGTTTCCTTAGGCCCAGTGTGGTTCAGTGCTGTTCTGTATTTGAAGTAGGGTCTGACACAGCCTAGGCCAATAACTGAGGTTTAGGGAATCTTTCCTTTCAAAATCACATACTGATGTTTGGCTAGTATGTTTTAGGCCATCTCAGAAATTTTTACCTGGTACTGAGTATTTGGAGAATGGGACTGAATGCCTATCAGTGAAAAAAGTTATATGAAGGAAATGTAATTAACATGGTTGAAGATTGAATATAATAGTTAAATATATATGGATGAATTTATGTTTGGGTTTGCTTCAAAATGATCTGTTGGTTAGTGGAAGGGGATGTGGGGGGTATTTTAGATGACAATATTTGAATGGGTAATTGTTGGAGTTAGGAGATGGTTGCATGAGGATTTATTCTCTCTATTGCAATATGTTTTTGAGATTTTTTTTAAGGTTTTTTTTTTTTTTTTTTAAATTTTAGAGAGAGAATGCAAGTTGGGGAGAGGGGTAAAGGTGGGGAGGGAGAGAATCCCAAGCAGGCTCCACACTCAGCACGGTGTGGAACGTCGGGCTTAATCCCATGACCCTGAGATCATGACCTGAGCTGAAATTAACAGTCTGATGCTTTAACTGACTGAGCCAGCCAGGTGTCCTGAGATTTTTTTTTTTAATTAAAAAGCTAAAAAATAATTGAATGGAAGACCTTAAATCAATGATGCTCCTTTTGTCAATTGGCAGGTTCCTTGAGAGAATTAAGCCCTTAATGCAGCCAGTCTCAGTAATGAATTAACTTCTCTCCTGTGTATTTGGAATGGGGCTACTTATGTACCAATCTTGGGAGAATTGAAAAGAGTGGTAATTTTTTTGTGTTTTGTGGTTCCTAGTGAGGAATATTTGCTGAGAAAGTCTGGTTGAGGATATAGAAATACATAATCGATTCAACATTGTACTGTTTTGTAATTTGACATTTCTTTGCTATTCAGTTATTTTTGTTTGTGTTTGTTTTTAAAGATTTTATTTTTAAGTAATATCTACACCCAACATGGGGCCTGAACTCACAGCCTTGAGATCAAGAGTCGCATGCTCTTCTGACTGAGCCAGCCAAGCACCCCATTTCTTTGCTTTTTAAATAGAAATTTTAAACTTCAGTTTTTGAACATGGTCAGAATACCATGTTGTTACCATGTTACCCAGTACTAAAACAGTTGGAAAATGTGGTTTTCTTTTCTATTAGGTATAGTCTAAAAGTGCAGCCTGCTCAAAGAATGCACCTCGCTGTGGTTGCCTGTGGTGAAAGACTGGAAGAAACTATAACCATGTTGAAGTCAGCTATCATTTTCAGCATCAGACCGCTGCAGTTCCATATTTTTGCTGAAGATCAACTACATGATAGTTTTAAAGGCATAGTAAGTATTTGAGACTTTGTCAAGACTGTAGAGGTGAATATTCAATGTCACATTATAATAGAATGTTGTTGTATTCCTTCATTGAACAAAAATATTTATTCAGTAACTAACTGCCCTCCTAGAGTGGGGCGGCCACTCCATCTAAGAATCCAGATGTAGGTGTAAGAGGAAGGTTTGTTTTTGAAAACAAGGTTACTTCAAGTCCTTTGCAAAGCATGGAGGTTTTATTTCACCGGCTTTAGCTCCAAGATGATTTGACCGAAAAGTTCTGTGATTTAATTCTATTCCCATGTTTGGCTTGGGAGTATCTCAAACAGTGTGCACAAGGATTTTATTTCTGTTTTGAAGGGAGGGAGCTCTTGATTGACAATATAGAGGGAAGCGGGCTTTTTGTTCTGATAAGAAAGTTCTTTATTTTGGTTTTATATTAGTTACAATCAGTGGCTGTATTGGCAGAAAACTTAAACTAACAGTGGCTTAAACAAGACAGAAGTTTTTTTCTTTCTCACATATAAGTCGACAGTCTGTGGTATATGGTAACTCCATGTCTTCCGGGACTTGCTTCTGTCTTGTGGCTGAGCCATTTTGACATAAGGCTTCTACCTTATGGTCCCAGATGGCTACTCCAGCTTTGGCCCTCACACTCATATTTTAACCAACACAAGGGAGAAAGGAGTGAAGAAGGCCAATCCCTTCGTACCCTCTCAGAATAGTTTTCAGAAGTTGCATATGACATTCTTGCCAGTGTCTCATTGGTCTGAACTTAGTCATGTAACTATATTGTTACAGTTGTTTGTGAGGGTTAAAAGTATACTCTTTAGTCAGGGCAACCATATAACCTTAACAACAAAAAAATTATAACTGTACAAGAAGATTAGAACAGATAGATATGGGTAAAGAACATATAAGAGAAAGAAAAGTCACCTGAAATGTCACCACCTTGTGTTCTGAGACAGTGGTAAAGATGATGATAATCATCTGAACCACCGAGGCACCTCGGACAGATATTTTCTAATCAGTTCATATTGGTCTGACTTTGAGTGTAAATATTTCCTATTATACATACTTGGGTATAAAATTAGTGCTTAATTTTTTTGAGTTTAATTTGTTTAGTGATTGATGGGATTTATATGTCAGATGAAGTAGATGAACAACTTGCAAGGCTGTCAGCTTTCTGATTTTGTGGTTGTTATAACTTTCATTGTGCCTTTGATCTAGAATGTTGCTAGGATTTTAATACTGTGAATAAAACAAATGGTGGAAAAGAAGAATCTGACTTTCTCTGAACTGTGTACAGGATTAACATAAAATATCTTAATTTTTAGCTTTTCAAAATAATCTGTTGATTTATGATTTTGCAGAGAAAATTGAAAGTGAAACAATCTAACCTGAGTACTTATTTTTTTATATATTTCTTAGCTTGAGAGCTGGTCATTTCTGCAGACATTTAATTATTCATTATACCCAATAACTTTTCCAAGTGAGAATGCAGCAGAATGGAAAAAGCTGTTTAAACCGTGTGCTTCCCAGAGATTGTTCTTGCCAGTAAGTTTTTTCTCCGGTGTTTTGTTTTTCCTTCTAATTTTGCCTTTACAAACTTGAGTTAATGAAGAGTTACATAGAAGTCAGTTAAAAAAACACAAACACATGTAGATTTTCCCTTTTTACATTAGGAAAAAAAACTTCCTGTAGAACAAATAAAAGCTACAAAGAAAACATCTGTTAAAAATGAAAAATGTAAGTAATTTCTGTTGAAATACTGTTTCTTACATTTTAATTTATTCAGGGGCTGTAGACTGTTTTTTTTTAAGAAGGAAGGGAGGTCATCAGATCTTAATGGAGCCAGGCCTGTTGCAGACATGCACGGACAGTCTCCCCTTCTAGTTGCCCACTGCATTTATAATTTGGGAAGTGAAGTAGATTGCATCATTAAATAGCCATTTCTTTCTTATACCAAGCCACATTACTCTTTCCTGATTATATTTTAATGCAGTTGGCAAGGTGTGTGGTTTTTTTTTAATTATTTACAGTTTATTTATTTTGAGAGAGAGCAAGTGTGCACGAGGGAGAGTGGGGAAGGGGCAGAGAGAGGATCCCAAGCAGGCTGCATTGACTGGGTGGAACCCATCAACCATGAGATCATGACCTGAGCCGATACCAAGAGTCAGACGCTTAACCAGCTGAGCTACCCAGGCACCCCGACACAGACACAAATTTAAGGCATGTGAACTCAAGGGAAATGGGAACCATTTATTCAGTGGAGCGATTCTTTGGTGTTATTCTCTGGTGATAAACCCTGATCATTTTTTTAAATGTAAAAATATTCAGAAGCAAGATTACCTCTTTCTTTTGAGTTGATTTCATCCACAGTTTTAAAATCCACAGTAGCTGTTAGGACTGTTATAATGTTTAAAATAGTTATGGTAGTAGAATATTGAACTTAAGAAGCTGACAAGATCCTGGAAAGTGATTGAATTATGGGGGAGGAAACTTTAGTTATTTGTTATTCTTAAGTGGAGTAAGGCAATTCTTAGTATACTAGGAATATAATTTACCAAATCCAAGTCATCAGTAAGATTTAAAGTTATAATTTTGAGCAGAGTCTGCCTAACCAGTAACTTTGTTGCCGTGCATAAAAAATTCAGATTCTAGGATCTTCCTCAGTCTCTGCTTCCATTATAAGAAGCACACAAATAAGGGATTAGATAGGGAAAAAGCCCGAGAAGTTTTAGATATTTCTTGTAGACTTTAGAAGTTTGTGGGGTACCTGGGTGATATAGTCAATTAAATGTCCGACTCTTGGCTTTGGTTCAGGTTGTGATCTCATAGTTAGTGAGTTCGAGCTCCACATCCGGCTCTGTGCTGACAGTGTGGAGCCTGCCTAGGATTCTCTCTCTGTTCTCTCTCTGTCCTCCCCCTCCTTCCCCAATAAATAAAGTATAAAAATAAAAAAGTTTAAGACAGAATTTTAATGTGGAATCATTTTAGTATCACATTCATTTAGTTAATAAATTGAGTGCTTGTTTTCTGCCAAGAGTCTGTACAGAAGTGTTGGGTATATAGGAATGAATGGAACAGACTTGTTTTCCTAGAGCTTATTGTCCAATGTGGGAGGCAGGGGTTAAACAAATACAATATGGCATTAAATAAATATGTTACTGAAAAAATAGTATGTGATGATAGAAGCCTAATATTATAACCATTTCTTTTCCATTTTGTTCTGCATTATTAACAAGTTAAATTGTTAATGTGGTGATATGAAATTTGCCAGATCGTTTAGTGTTGTAATCTGGTTAAATTCCTAAATGGAATTTGAAACAGTAAATATATTTGAAACCTGTCAAATTGTCCTCATATTTCACTGTTACTTCTGCATCTTTTTAACTAGATTTAAGTAAATTGATGCTTTATTTTTCTAAGTTATAATTTTTTTCATGGAGTTTCTCTTCGTTTGATATAGATTGATGAAAACAACTAATGTAAGCTCTTCCAACTCCTGCCTCCTCCAAAAGGAACTAGAGAAAAAATGCTGACATGTTTATTATTTAACCTTTCATCTGATCTCCAGTTAACAGTGGCTCTCAACAGTGATCAGTGTCTTCCAAGTCTGCTAACAATATAATAATTTGTAAACACACTTTGTTTCATGGTACAGAAGCAACATGTTGATATAAAAACAATTTCCTTCACTTTTCTGCATCCCAAAGAGAGACAGACATACAGACATATACATACATACCCTGTAATTGGGATCTGTGAACAAGTGAATCTTCCCTACTCAGGCTCTGTAGTCAAACCATCAGATTTTTTACCACCTTGATATTAAATCAAGGAGAGAATGGGCTGATTGCAGCCTGGTAAGCTGCTCATTAAGGTGATGACTCAACCTTAGCAGCAGGAGGAGATAACAACTTTGAAAAGGAGCAGAACGAGGATCAAACTCTTACTCTCTTTATATTCTTTTCTTTTTTTTTTTTAATTTTTAAAGTTTATTTATTTTGAGAGAGAAGAGAGAGAGTACAAGTGGGGGAGGGGCAGAGAGAGAGAGAGAGAGAGAGAAAGAGAGAGAATACCAAGCAGGCTCCATGGTGTCAGCATACAGCCTGATAAGAAGACTCAAACCCACAAACTGCAAAATCCTGACCTGAGCTGAAATCCAGAATCAGATAATGGCTTAACCAACTGAGCCACCAAAAGATTTAGGTTAATGTAATAATTGAGTTGTACTAATATGCTGATGTATGCAATAAATTTAAATTTGTGAGAGTTGGATTCTAAACTTCTTGGGTAAGGCAGAAATAAAGTATTTTCCTTGAAAAATCCCTGTAGAAAACATATTTAACATCTCTCAGAAAATAACAATGTAGCTAGTCTTTCTTTCAGGGCAAGTTTTGTCTTCACCCTTGCTAAGTACATGCACATTTACTTTGATTTGTTGGAGATAGTTTGTAGCAGGATTCTCGCACAGAGAAGTTTGTAGCAGGATTCTCGCACAGAGTCTTGCACAGAGGCTTTTCTTTCCAGGAAGCAACTTTATGCATGCCAGCACTGCTCAGTTGGGTTCATGCCCAAAGAACTGAGCCGGAATGCCACGTGGAGGTGGAGTAGATTTTAAATGTATTTTCTACTTCTTTGTCTCCCATATATGGTAACACAGACAACCATGCAGTCCGATTAAGTGATCTCATGTTACAAGGTCATGAAGGATGTTGTCATGTACACGTATAGTCAGGTTACCTTGAGTTTTTTTTTTTTTCTTCTTTCTTTCTTTCCTTAGGTAGGTAGGGGACCCTACCACAAGTTAAGCACAAAAACAAAACAGTGTGGACTCCAGACCTAGGTGGTTTGGGTTCATCATTTTCTAGTTGAGACCAAAATGATATATACATACCAGCCATTACTGTTATAGACCGAGAGAACATGTTGAGAAGATCTTTGTATTGATTTATTTCTGTATTTATCTCAGGAAATTAAGATTCAAGATGTAAGTTAGCTAAGTTAATGTTATTTTCCATCATGAAAAGAATTTCCTCCCAAATCTTTATTTTTCCAATTGTTAGTACAGTATTTATTTTTTTGTTCTGATTTGTTTTTGTAGCTTTTTTTTCTCTAAAAGTTAATATAAAGATTAGCACAGTGCAAATATATATATATATATATATGTGTATATATATATGCTATTATAAAAATGACACAGGAAAAATGTCTTAAAAATTAATGTAAATTAGTTATCTCATAGGTTTTTTTTTACAGTTAAAGCTTCTCTTATTTTATATTAAATAAATAGAAATATAATTATTGTTTCATATTCTCTTCTTATAGTTAATCCTGAAAGAAGTTGATTCACTCTTGTACGTGGACACGGATATCCTTTTTTTACGACCAGTTGATGATATTTGGTCTTTACTAAAGAAATTTAATTCCACACAAATTGCTGCAATGGCACCAGAACATGAAGAGCCTCGAATAGGATGGTATAATCGCTTTGCCAGACACCCATACTATGGAAAAACTGGAGTAAACTCTGGAGTTATGTTGATGAATATGACTAGAATGAGAAGGAAGTATTTCAAGGTAAGTCACTGATACAGGTACTTGGTTGAAATTTCTTTGTTTTCCCCCCACACATTTTTTGGTTTCCAATTTAATTTTGTTTTATTAAAAAGTAGATTAAACTATTCAGAAATTTTCCATGTATTTAGAATAATCGAAGAAGAGAGTTCATACTATTCTGTCTGTTGGAGGATTGTGGTAGATCAAGCCAGGTGTCATTACAATGAAGTAAAATAACATTACACTAAGTAGTGAATTTCATCTTCCTAGATTGTTATTCCAGGTAGTAGTTGTCATTTCATAGTTGTGCAGCTGTAGAACATCTTGGGGGAACACAGAGATGTGGTTAAGAGCTTAAGACTCTGTAGCTTGTTTGCTTGGTTCAAACCTCTGGGACCTTGAGTAAATTTTTAATGTCTCTGGGCTTTAGTTTTCTCGTCTGTGAAATAAAGATGGCAGATAACATTACCTATATCATAGGGTTTTGTAAGGATTGAGTTAGAATGGTGGCTAACACATAGTAAATGTGAGCTATTTGGGAGCTATTGGAAGTTAACTTTAAAAAAAATTTTTGCATGTTTCTTACCTCTCAGATCGTGGGTCAGTGGAAGAATCAGGCTATTTAGTTTCTCTGTGCATTGTGAATATATGAGTATGTTGTATTTACCAATTTTATGTTGATGAGTTTTATGTCATTGTAGTTTGTGGGCTCTGGAGTCAAACTCTGTATATTTAACTTTGCCACCTGTGCACTTGTTTAACCATTAGCTGGTTAATTTTCAAATGTTAATTCTCTCAACTGAAAAGTAGATAATAATTGGACTTGTGTAGGTTGTCAGTTTAAAGGAGATCCATTTAAAATGCTTAGTGCATCTCTTCAACAAATGGTGTTGGGAAGACTGGACAACTACATGCAAAAGATTGAAACTGGACTACTTTCTCACACCATACACAAAATAAACTAAAAAAGGATTAACGACCTAAATGTGAGACCTGAAGTCATAAAAATCCTAGAAGAGAGCATAGGCAGTGATTTCTCTAACATCAGCTATAGCAACATTTTTCTAGATATGTCTCCTGGGGCAAGGGAGACAAAAGCAAAAGTAAATTATTGGTACTACATCAGAATAAAAACCTGCATAGCAAAGGAAACCATCAACAAAACAAAAGACAACCTACTGAATGGGAGAACATATTTGCAAGTGACCAATGTGATAAAGGGTTAGTATGTAAAATATATAAAGAACTTCTATAATTCAACACCCAAAAAATAAATAATCCAGTTAAAAAATGGGCAGAAGAACAGACATTTCTCCAAAGAAAACATCCAGATGGCCAACAGACATGAATGGATAGTCGACATCCTTCATTAATAGGGAAATGCATATCAAAACTACAATGAAATACCACCTCAAACCTGTCAGAATGGCTACAGTAAAAAACACAAGAAACAGCAGATGTTGGCAAGGATCTGGAGAAAAGGAACCCTTGGCCACTGTTGGTAGGAATGCAAACTGGTATAGCCACTACAGAAATCAGTATGGAGGTTCCTCAAAAAATTTAAAATAAAAATGCCGTATGATCCAGTAATTCCCCTACTGGGTATTTTCCCGAAGAATAAAAAAACACTAATTCAAAAAGATATACGCATCCCTACGTTTATACAGCATTATTTAGAATAGCCATAAAATTATGGAAGCAAGCAACCCAAGTGTCCCATCGATCAATAAATGGATAAAGAAGAGGTGGTATATACATACAATGGAATATTAGTCACAAAAAGGAATGGAAGCTTGCCATTTGCAGCAACATGGGTGGATCTAGAGAGTTTAGTGCTGAATGAAATCAGTCAGAGAAAGACAAACACCGTATGATCTCTCATGGAATTTAAGAAACAAAACAAATGAACAAAAAGAGAGAGAGAAAAACCAAGAAATAGACTCTTGACTATAGAGAACAAACTGATGGTTACCAAAGGGGAGGAAGGTGGACGGATGGATGAAATAGGTGATGGTGATTAAAAGAGTACGCGTATTATGATGAGCTCTGAGTAATGTATAGAATTGTTGAGTCACTATGTTGTATATATCTGAAACGAACCTAACATTGTATGTTAATTATACTGGAATTAAAATAAAAAATAAAAAGAAAATGCTTAGTGCAGAGCATGGCACATAGTAAGCACCTAAATGTTAGCTACAAGCAGTGACTTCTGAAACACCCATATAGACTTACTGTTTATCCCTTTATATCTAGTTAGGGCTATGTTAAACATTAAAGTCTATTATGTCTTTTATGATATGAGGATATATGTGTGTATATTTGTCAGATATTTTTCTTATGCCTCCTGGTGAACTGGAATTAATACCATTATTTATTACTGCATTTGTGTGTCTCATTTAAATCTTGGCCCCATTTAGAGTTGTTTCCTCGATTTATCTTTGATACAGGCAATATTGCTGCTTGCAGCATTGCCCATGCCTTGACATTTGAGTCTTAGGACCATTTGTACCCATCATCCTTATTTTCTGTAGATGTAGTAAACCTGGTTTTGTTTGTTTGTTTTGTTTTGTTTTTTAGCTTCCCTGTTTTCTGAACCTTTCTGAAATCTTGATTCTTTTCAGTTTTGTCTCCTACAATTGAATGCATTAATGAGGCTAGTGTAACCTATGCTCTTGCTTAACAGTGAACATTTCTTCAAGTACCCAATTTGTTAATATAGCTTGAGTTTTAAAATCTCATGAACCATAGGTTTTACTAAATAAAACAGGCATAATACCATGAGGTCTTCCTTTTTGGATTGTTAGCCTATGCACAGTAATATTATACCAGAAGATGGTGCTGTAAGATTACCTGCTAAGGAATAATATGACTTCTCAGTAACTCTTCATTCAAAATTCATAGAATTATGAGAAGTTTACTGTTGCAAAGAACTGTAGAGATAATTTAGTATAACACCATTATTTATTGTCTCAAACGTTTCAGTTACAACTATCTAGTTCAAATCTATGATTATCTTTTACTTACTTAAATGTCACTCTTAAATACTTTAGCAGTTTCTCCCCTTCTTTTTGTCGTGGCATGTTCTAAAACCAACTAGAGATGTAGATATGGGAGTTGAAATCATTTCAAGACTTTTAAACTTGTGTTTTCATCTGTGCATTATAGACTTACTAATGAAGGCTATGAGAGGCATGCTTAATACATTAATTCAGCAGGTGCAATTTACTTCACATCTACTGTCCTTGTTTTCCAAACCTGTTCTTGCCCTGTGGGAACAATGGAGATTTGCTTTGTTTTCAGATGTTACTATATTTATGATTGCTGAGAGGTTTCTATAAAATTTATTAATTTTTGATTCCTTTTTTCATATGTCTGTCTTTGTTTTTCCTGATTGTTTTCCAGACTATATCTGTAGCAAACATTGCCTTGTTTTTTCCTACTGATTCTACAGTTTCTGGCTCTAGTGATATAACTGATTACTTGTAGTAACTTTCTAAACTGTTTTGTACACATCTGTGAATGTTGCCCTATGGTTCTTATTGGATGAAAAGCTGTAAGACTACCCATTTAAGATAATGACCATACTTTAAATTCTTAATTTGCTTTGCTGTCACACAGTTCCTACAATTCATGACTGTTCATTTCCAACCTGATGCATTATAGTTATGTATTAAAAATTCAAATAAAACTTCTTTTTTGTTGTTTCTCATTATGCATGGTACACAATGATACAGTCGTGGTTAAGCTGTTGCTTTGTATTTTGTTATGATTATATTTGCAGTCTTGAATCCCTGTTAGGATACTTCTTAACCTTTTTCTATTGGGAAAAAACAAAGAATATAAATAAGGCCTCTTTAAAAAAAATTTTTTTAATGTTTATTTTTAGAGAGAGAGAGAAAGCACAAGTAGGGGAGGGACAGAGAGAAGGGGAGACACAGAATCTGAAATAGGCTGCAGGCTCTGAGCTGTCAGCACAGAGCCTGACACGAGGCTTGAACTCAGGAACTGCGAGATCATGACCTGAGCCGAAGTTGGACACAACTGACTGAGCCACCCAGGTGCCCCTAAAAAATTTATGTTTTTAATTTTATTTAATTGTATGTAGAATAAAAAGAAAAGTCCCACCCTTTACATACCTCTATTCCCAGTTTCATTTCTTTGCCCAAATGACGTCATAAACTTTGTTTTGTATTTTTCAGACCCATTAAAAATGTGTTTTGAAACAGATAAACGTGTACATGAGCACTTACCTATAAAATCCTCTTACAGGGGCACCTAGGTGGCTCAAGTCTGTTAAGCATCCAACTCTTGATTTTGGTTCAGGTTATGGTATCATGGTTCGTGGGATAGAGCCCCACATCAAGCTGTGCGCTGACAACTTGGAGCTTGCTTGGAATTCTGTCTCCTTCTCTCTTTCTCTCTCTGCCCCTGCCCTGCTCTCTCATACTCTCTCTCTCAAAATAAATAAATAAGCTAAATAAAATAAATTCCTCTTATATATCTTCAGTTTGCCTTTTTCACTCAATAAATATATAATTGATTTTTATATCAGTACATATGTGTTTGAGATTGCAGAGAATGGATGATTTGGTTTTATTTTTTTGTGTACTAGTATGAGCATGTAGTTATATGACTGAAAAGTACTTCCTATTTTAACTTACACTTTACTAGTCAACTATACTACCAGTGTGGAAAATTACGTGTTCATTTAATTTTTGGCCATTTCTGTTTCCTCCTTTGGGAATGGCTCTTTGTCCATACCCCTTGACCATTTCTCTATTTTTAAAACAGTTTCTATTAACTTGAACTTCTTTTATATGTAATTCCTCTTTTCTAAACTAATTTTGTATAGTTTTTCATTAGTTGTTTTGGATATTCTAGGTTATGTAATTAGCATATAATAGTGTTATTTTTAACATGGTTTTTATATATTTTTATCAAATATTTTTATAGAACTTTTCCTTAAAGTTATTTTCCTTTTTTTTTCTGAAGACTTCACTAGACCTTGTAATTTTATCTTTCATTGATTTTTTTCTTTGAATAGGCATACTTCTTTTTTTAAAAAATATTTTTTAAATTTATTTTTGAGAGAGAGAGGCAGAGAGAGACAGTGCGAGTGGGGGAGGGGCAGAGAGAGAGAGACAGAATCCAAAGCAGGCTCCAGACTCTGAGCTGTCAGCACAGAGCCCAATGCGGGGCTCAAACTCACGAACCGTGAGATCATGACCTGAGCCGAAGTCAGATTCTCAACTGACTGAGCCACCCAGGTGCCCCTGAATAGGTGTATTTCTTTATATACTTATATTTATGTATTTGAATGCACAGAATCCAATGAAGATTTGAAAATGGCATGGTACAAGGGGTTCACCAGCCCTGTGTGTTGAATGTGTTGCTAGTCATTGTCCTTTTATAATTCAGATTTCCCTTTTCTTACCCTAAGAACATTTAGTTAACATGCTAAATGACTTACTTTAGAGTCGTCCTTTCAACAAAGTATTTTCTTATTATTTCCTTAAATAAAACTTCTTTCAGTCATTGTTTTGGGGAATTCCTGATTATTTTATAATTACTGTGTTTACTGTGTTGAGAGACTTGGCACAAGGATAATATGACTATAGCAGATAATATTTAGTTTAAATATGTAGCTTTTCCCCCCAGAAACTCTGGCTTTTCTTTCTCTTTCTTAAGGAATAGATTGTTACCCCCATTGTGTTTATTATATATCCTAGAATAGCTTATAACAATGCCATTCATACTGTGTATGGAGGATCAATTTTGTATTTTAAATTTAGTTTTTCATGAGCCAATATGTTTGTAAAAATGATGTATATAAGTTACTATAAAAATGTTTTTTACATTTTTGTGTGTGTGACTAGAAACATATTAGATTAAATATAAAATTATTCTCTTGAATTGCTATAAATGTTTCTAAATGTTACTCTTAATTTCTGTACTTAATGTTGTGAAGGACATCAAAAATTCACTGTTCTGCACACTGTAAATTGCACTTTGAGGAATACTGGTTTAAGTCTGGAGAGTTTAAAAGAAGGAAATGAGTTCAAAAGGCTTAGTATTCAGCTCCACCGCTTGTCACCCACATTCACAAGATCCAGAGCCCTCTTTGAACTCTTTTGTTTCCTTGGGTATTTGACTTTCTGCTTTAAAATAATGAGCTTATGAGCAACTTTATAGAGACTGAAAAGGCAAATGATAAAACTCACTACCTGTTTTTGATTTATCAGTTTCAAGTGGATTTCTTTGAAATGTCAATTATAAAAGATAAGCAAATCAGTCTAAGAATGATAGTGATCACAGTAACAGTAATAGCTAACATTAAGTATGTACTATGTGCCAGGTACTTTTTATTTATACATTAGATAAAAAGTTCCAAGTACCTTATACATTAACAGGTTGAACCCCCAAAAGCTCTGTGACATAGGTGATATCTAGACATATGATACAAGTACTAAAACTACCTGCATTTTAAGATGAGGTCATAGTCATAGTACTTTACACTGTCACCTACTTTCTCTTTCCTATTCTTTCCTGACTTTTATTAGTTTTGTCACTTCTACATGCAGCTTCAGATGTCTTCTTTTATCTTCCCTGCTCCCAAATGGACAGCCCTACTCACATTTAGGTTTACATTTGAGTCACTTGGTTTTATAAGAAAAGAAGTTTGCATTTCTCCTTGCTGCTCTGTAATGCTAAGGGAAGAATGGGGAACTGTCCTTGTGCTGCCATTTGAAACATGGAAGCCTGAGCATTTCTTGATGTATTTCCCCACAGAATGACATGACAGCTGTACGGCTGCGATGGGGAGATATACTTATGCCACTGCTTAAAAAATACAAACTGAATATCACATGGGGGGATCAAGATCTGTTGAATATCATCTTTTTTCATAATCCAGGTAATCATTTAAATTTCTTTCATTCTTTGCATTTGTAAAACATCAGGTAATATGTCGTCAAAAATGAAGAAATGCATTTATTTGACTTTGGCTTATATTAATGAATATCACTAATTATGTTTAAGACAGAGTAAAACGTTTATTTTTAAACTTTTCTTCATCTTGTTTTCGTAGGAAGGGATCTAAATGCCAAACGTATTTTGCACTATTTTAAATTTCCTGTAAGAGCAGTATTTTTAAACTAAAATTTTGCAGAATGTTCATTCGTGGAATTAGAGTTATTTGCTTTATTGTTTTATTTTTCTTCACATAGAAAGCCTTTTTGTTTTTCCATGTCAATGGAATTATCGACCAGATCATTGTATATATGGAAGCAATTGCCAGGAAGCAGAAGAAGAAGGAATCTTTATTCTTCATGGGAACAGAGGTGTTTACCATGATGATAAACAACCAGCATTTAGAGCTATTTATGAAGCACTGAGAAACGTAAGAATGTGTTCTTTTATTTTTTGAACTTTCTATGTTGAAATTCTTACAAACTTAGAGAATATGCAAGAATATACAAAAAATGTCCATATCCTTTACTAATGTTCATTAATTACTAACATTTTACATCATTTGCTTTATCATTGGTTCTCTTTCTATATAGACATGTTTTTTTCTGAACCATTTGAATATAAGTTGCACACATAATGCTCTTCTATTCCTTAAAGACTTGAGTGTGTTTTCACTAAGAACAGGGAAGTTCTCTTATTAACCACAATGTAGGTACCAAACTCAGGAAATTTAATATTGATATATTATTTTCATGTGTCTTTACTTTCTTGATGTAGAACAGTTTCTCAGTTTTTCTTTGTCTTTTATGACATTGACATTTTTGGAGAGTAGAGCCTCTTTACCTCCTTCCGTATTAGACTGTTCTTTATATTGGCTTGTCTCATGTTTCCTTATGATGAGGTTTAGGGTATGTCCTCCAGGGCAAAACACTATGTAAATGATGTGTCCTTCTCAGGGTATCACATTCACAGTCACCTTTGTGTGCCTGCCCTTCATTGGTGCTGCTGGTTTTAATCACTCACTCAAAATGTCGTTCAGTTTCTCCATTGCGTAGGTTTTTTTCCCTCTTATGGAAATACCCTGCTTCTCATCAAAATTTCTAAACTGTATATAGCATCCATTGTTGGTTCTTGTTCAAACCAGTCTTTACTGTGGTAGTCGCAAATTGATGATTATCCAGCCCTAGCTGTCCTTCTGCATACAACTTTGGCACTCTAGCATTCTCCTGTAAAGTAGAGCCATCCCCTTTTATCAATTTAATGATCTGTACATTAACAGTAAGAAGTCATTGATAGGTTTGTTTTTTTTTAATGATTTATAATGCAGTATTTCCTTTTATTATGTTGATGCCTAAGTTTCCAGTTTGGTCATTGGGAGTCCCTTTTGGTAAACTCGTGTGCTCATCTGACATATTCCCATCATTATTTTGAGTACCACTTCATTATTATTATTATTATTTTTTTTAATTTTTTTTTTTCAACGTTTATTTATTTTTGGGACAGAGAGAGACAGAGCATGAACGGGGGAGGGGCAGAGAGAGAGGGAGACACAGAATCGGAAACAGGCTCCAGGCTCTGAGCCATCAGCCCAGAGCCTGACGCGGGGCTCGAACTCCCGGACCGCGAGATCGTGACCTGGCTGAAGTCTGACGCTTAACCGACTGCGCCACCCAGGCGCCCCCATTATTATTTTTTTTAATGCTTATTTTTGATATAGAGAGAAAGAGAGCATGAATGGGGGATGGAAAGAGAGAGAGGGAGACACAGAATCTGAAGCAGGCTCCAGGTTCTGAGCTGTCAGCACGGAGCCCAACAGAGGACTCAAACCCACGAATCATGAGATCATGACCTGAGCCAAAGTCAGATGCTTAACCGACTGGGCATCCAGGCACCCCTCTTTATTATTTTTTCAACAAAATATGCTAGGCTCAATTTGTTTTCCTTCCCTGTCTTAACCCTGAAAATAGCTATCTGTCAAAGGAGCTCTGGTTTCTTTCAGAGGGCTCTGGGTGCTAGGCATGCTTGTTGCCACAAGGGTGTCTTTGCTTCTGAGCCACTGTCTTTGCCACTGAGCTCTTTCAGTGACAGAGCTAGGAAAATTAAATACACACATATATGCATTCAGTGTATATGATATACAATCATGTACCCACACTGATGCCTCCACTGTTGCCCCAAGGCTCTTCCTGCTTTCTATTCTGTTTTCATGTTTTAGCTCCTTCCACAGTTAGAATCCTGCCTTTTGACATAAAGCACTTCCTATCTGCTTAATCTTACAATACATTTAAAATAATTTTAGAAATGCTGTATTCTTTGGTAAAAACCAACCTAAGAAGAGTTAAGGATTTGTTCCCATTATCTACCACTTTCCCCCCATACCCCCATGAGGGCATGTACTCAGTACTGTGTTCAGCAGCTACTTGGATTAGTTCTTTTTCCTACCTTTCAGTGTGGTTATTTTATTCATTTGAAATACAGTTGGGTTTATTTGCTTCGATATGCTTTCATTTTTAAGTTTTTTTCCTCCTTTATTGATTCAACTTTATTTTTTTATTTTTATTTTTTGTAAAGATTTTATTTTTAAGTAATCTCCACACCCAGTGTGGGGAGTTAATCACAACCCCATAGATCAAGAGTTGCATGTCTACTGACTGACACAGCCAGATGCTCCTACTGATTCAACTTTAATTTGATATGCTAAATGTTAATAAAAGTCAAAACTATATAAAGGTTTACTCAGAAGTATCACTTTTTCCCCTCCCCTTCCACCCCAAGCCCCCAAACCCATAAATTACCTGTTTCATTGTTTTCTGATTTGTCCTTCCTGTATATATGAGCAGATACATGTATATTTTATAATACCCCTTTTCTTTTTTTTTTGTAATCCCCCTTTTCTTACACAAAATATAAGCATACTGTTTATATTATTTGCTCTGTTTTTTTCACTTAAAAGTCTAAAAATTCATGCATTAATAAATCTCTTCCTCTTTTTAAAAAATTTTATCTTAATTCCAGTATAGTTAATATTCAGTGTTATGTTAGTTTCAGGTGTACAATATAGTGACTAGACAATTCTATATATCCACCACTCAGTGATCATCACAAGTGCACTCCTTAATGCCCATCACCTGTTTCACCCATCCCCCCCACCCATTTATCTTTTTTTTTTTTAAAGACTGTATCCTATTTCAGAGTTTTGTGTATATACCAGCGTTTATTCAAGCAATCTCTTACATTTGAACATTTTCGTAGTTTCCAACATATTGAATTCTGAATAATGCAGCAGTGCATAACCTTGCCGTATATATGTTTGTATTGATGGGAGATGTATCTTCAGGGTAAGTTCCTGCAAGTGGCATTAAGGATTGAAGATACTGCCTATTTCCCCTACAGAAGGATTATTTGAATTCCTGCCCACATTTTATGAGGAGGCCTATTTCCCAACAGCCTCATCAGTAGAGTGTGTTTTCAAGCCTTCAAAATTTTGCCATTTTGATGAGTGAGAAATGGAATCTTAGTTTAGTTTTAATTTCTTTTATGAGTGAGGTCAGCATCGTTTTATATATGTAAGGGCCATTTTCATATCTTTTCTTTGGTGAATTTTCTTTCAGGTCTCTTTTACCTATTCTATAGGTTTTTAAAAATAATTTTATTGAGGGGCACCTGGGTGGCTCGTTGGTTAAGTGTCCGACTCTCAGGTCATGATCTCATGGTTCGTGGGTTTGAGCCCTGTGTCGGGCTCTGTGCTGACAGCTCAGAGTCTAGAGCTGCTTTGGATTCTGTGTCTCCCTCTCTCTGCCCCTCCCCAACTTGTGCTCTCTTTCTCTCTCAAAAATAAACAAACATTAAAAAAATAAATAATTTTCTAGACACATAATTTATATATACAAAGTTCACTCATTTAAAGTGCATAATTCACGGCTCCTGGGTGGCTCAGTCCCTTAAGCTTACGACTTTGGCTCAGGTCATGATCTTGCAGTTCATGAGTTCAAGACATACGTTGGACTCTGGGCTGACAGCTCAGAGCCTGGAGCCTGCTTCGGACTCTGTGTCTTCCTCTCCCTCTGCCCTGCCACCCACCACCTCCCTGCTTGCACTCTGTCTTTTTCTCTCTCTCTCTCAAAATTAAATAAACATTACAAATTAAAAAATAAAGTGCATAATTCAGTAATTTTTAGCATATTTACAGAGTTGTGCAACCATCACCATGAGGGAATTTTGGTGTTTGCTTCCCCCCTCTTTTCCTGCCAGTTGTTGTAGGTTCTTTGTATTTTAGGGACATTAGTCCTTTTTCTGTGATATCTCCTAGAAATATTTTCTGCCAGTTCTACTTTGTTTATAGCATTTTTTGCAAAAATTTTTTTTTTAATTTTATGTAATCAAGTTTTTAAAAGTTTTAAGAAAAATTCATAATTAGAAAGCCTTTTAATTCTTACACTCAGGTTGTAGAAAAATTCACCTGCATACTGTATCATTTATTACATTTAGTCTTCTGCTCAATTTGGAACTTAATCTTTTGTATTCGGTGAGGTATGGACCTTTTCCCAAATGGCTATCTTCTCTCAATACCCGTTTATTTAAGTCTGTCTTTAACCCAAAGGTTTGAGATACTGACTTTATTATATACTAAAGTTCTGTTGTAATATCTGGATTTTCTGTTTTGTTACATTGGCCTATTTTTGTACTAATGCAATACTATTTTAATTATAAAGGTGTTGTGTTATGTTTTAATATTTGGTAGGGTTACTTCTTCTTCAGAGCCTGTTCTTACTGTTTTCCTAGCTATTGTAGATATCTTTTTCTACAAATATTAACTCACTTTGTATTTTTATTGGTAGTGAGTCCGCTTCTTAGGAGCTGCAGACATTTTGATGGTGTTGAAACGTTTGGTTGTTGAGACATCTTAATCAAGAACAAGGGCTATCTTTCCATTTGTGTCTTTCATGAATGTTTAATAGATTTGTTCATATTTTGAACAGATCGTAAGTTTATGCTTCAGTATTTTAATTTCTTTGTTGCCTTTGTAAACAGGATTTCCTCTTTTTTTTTTTTTTTTAACCCCCCCCCCCCACATGCTGGTGTCTGGGATTTCCTTTTTTTATTATTATTATTATTATTTTAATATAATTTATTGTCAAATTAGCTTACATAAACACCCAGTGCTCATCCCAACAAGTGCCCTCCTCAGTGCCCATCACTCATTTTCCTCTTTTAAGCATCTGCTTTATATTGACAATGAAAAAAATTATACTGCCCCTCCCCCACCCTTGTCTTAGATATCTGTTCTTTTTTTCCCCCCGGTCTTAACAATCCTTTTATGTAATTAAGGTGAGTTGACAGGGAGCGATTATACTTTATTTTTTTATTTTTTAATTTTTCTTTTCAATATATGAAGTTTATTGTCAAATTGGTTTCCATACCACACCCAGTGCTCATCCCAAAAGGTGCCCTCCTCAATAACCATCACCCACCCTCCCCTGCCTCCCACCCCCCATCAACCCTCAGTTTGTTCTCAGTTTTTAACAGTCTCTTATGCTTTGGCTCTCTTCCACTCTAACCTCTTTTTTTTTCCTTCCCCTCCCCAATGGGTTTCTGTTAAGTTTCTCAGGATCCACGTAAGAGTGAAACCATATGGTATCTGTCTTTCTCTGTATGGCTTATTTCACTTAGCATCACACTCTCCAGTTCCATCCACGTTGCTACAAAGGGCCATATTTCATTCTTTCTCATTGCCACATAGTACTCCATTGTGTATATAAACCACAATTTCTTTATCCATTCATCAGTTGATGGACATTTAGACTCTTTCCATAATTTGACTATTGTTGAGAGTGCTGCTATAAACATTGGGGTACAAGTGCCCCTATGCATCAGTACTCCTATATCCCTTGGGTAAATTCCTAGCAGTGCTATTGCTGGGTCATAGGGTAGGTCTATTTTTAATTTTCTGAGGAACCTCCACACTGTTTTCCAGAGTGGCTGCACCAATTTGCATTCCCACCAACAGTGCAAGAGGGTTCCCGTTTCTCCAGCATCTGTAGTCTCCTGATTTGTTCATTTTGGCCACTCTGACTGGCGTGAGGTGATATCTGAGTGTGGTTTTGATTTGTATTTCCCTGATGAGGAGCGACGTTGAGCATCTTTTCATGTGCCTGTTGGCCATCCGGATGTCTTCTTTAGAGAAGTGTCTATTCATGTTTTCTGTCCATTTCTTCATTGGGTTATTTGTTTTTTGGGTGTGGAGTTTGGTGAGCTCTTTATAGATTTTGGATACTAGCGCTTTATCCGATATGTCATTTGCAAATATCTTTTCCCATTCCGTTGGTTGCCTTTTAGTTTTGTTGGTTGTTTCCTTTGCTGTGCAGAAGCTTTTTATCTTCATAAGGTCCCAGTAGTTCAGTTTTGCTTTTAATTCCCTTGCCTTTGGGGATGTGCCAAGTAAGAAATTGCTACAGCTGAGGTCAGAGGTCTTTTCCTGTTTTCTCCTCTAGGGTTTTGATGGTTTCCTGTCTCACATTCAGGTCCTTTATCCATTTTGAGTTTGTTTTTGTGAATGTTGTGAGAAAGTGGTCTAGTTTAATCTTCTGCATGTTGCTGTCCAGTTCTCCCAGCACATTTGTTAAAGAGACTGTCTTTTTTCCATTGGATGTTCTTTCCTGCTTTGTCAAAGATTAGTTGGCCATACGTTTGTGGGTCTAGTTCTGGGGTTTCTATTCCATTCCATTGGTCTATGTGTCTGTTTTTGTGCCAAGGGAGCGATTATACTTTACATACCCTTAGATGGATGCATGAACCAGGTCTCCATGAATATGTTGGGGACCAAGACTTGGGGCAAATCCAAATGGATTTATGATTTTGCTTAATGGGCTATGTCTTCACTGTCTATGCAGCTAATTCACTGATACTTTGGGAGAAATACATGTTACCACTTATCCCTCATGCAGATGTACTCTGTTCGACTAGACTGTGCCTAATCTTATGTGGATGTGAAGACAGAACATAAATAGATAATAGTGCTAGTTTGGTTTAAGTGTGGGGGTCAGGAGAAGAGCTGATTGACCCTATTTTCTAGATACTTGTTTTTTTTTATTGCTAATAACTGGCCTAGTACATCCTCATTAATAGGAATGAGAATGAAAATACTTAACTATAATCCATTGTGACAGAGATGGTACTGAAACTGTTAAGAGCTTTTTGTCTTGAAGGGCCAGGGAAGGCCTCACAAGGAGGCATTTGAAGTGGGCCTTGAATGAGTAAGAGTTTTCCAGGAGGATGGTCTTTCTGGGCAGAGTACTGCTTGAGAAAAAGGTTCAGGGGTTTTCTACACAAAAAATGCTTTTTTCACAAAAAGTCCACAGAGAGGTTAGGTGTGGAGCTGTTCAGTTGGATGGAGTGCTGGGTTCGCAGTGGCTGGGATGGGGTCAGTGTGCTGGTGCAGGGCCAGGTTAAGTGATGATCTGCAGTGATAAGGAACTGAAGTTTTTTCCTGGAAATTGGTGTTTCTCAAATGTGGCGGTAGGTGCAGTGCTGAGAGCATTGTAGGCTACCATTTTGTGTATTTGCTAAGTTTCTTCTTCTATAAACTTGACAGATAGAGTTTCTGGGTAATCAGTTTATCATGATACAGTGACACTCACCGAAGAATTATAAAATTTAGCGTTGATGTTCATTTTAATGTAGCAGACCTTGTATGCCCTCAGAAATCAATTTTGTATATTAATAATGCTTTATCGTGGGTTGTCAAAAGGTGATAAAAAGGAAGAAAAGTACTTTTGGGATTCTGAGACTGCACGATTGAAAAGAAATGCATTCCTATAAAAATAGGATTTCTTTGTTTCCTTTGATCATTAAGAAAATCTGTTATTGAGGAATTAAATCTCACGAGTTTTATATGATCTTTTCTTTTATCTTTGGTAAATATATACCTTTAAAAAGATGAGTAATGGTTTTAAGGTGATTAATTATGCTTGATTTTTAAAAAATAAATCTTTTAAAATATTTTTAAATGCTGAATTAATGATTATTTGTGTTTGTTTTGGATCTGTATTAACTATTGCTATATGTTTCCATTTTTCAATTTAATGAAGTTAATCAGTCTTTTATGGTGCTCTTGCTTAGTGTTTTTATCTTCCCTTATCTATAATTCAACGAGAAGTGTAATTTTTAAAAGCATTGCATTCAGACAAGGGTATTTATGTGAGTTTCAGACAGAAACTTAGTCATAGCCATTGAATGCAGATGAACAATTTGAATTATAAAGGATATGAACCATCTTTAAAATGTAAATGCATGGCTGTGCCTTCCAGCAAATCAGGTTTTACAGTCCATACGTATTTGTTAAATATTAGTTGTTGAGTGAATAAAAATATTAAGATTAGAAATTGCGAATGCAAAATGGGAACAAAACATTTTATTGCTCTAGAAGGTATTTTCTGCTTCATGTATTTCATTCTGAATTACATTTCTTGGTGGTTCTGTGTTAACTTTGATTTACTCCACATCCTGCTTATATTTGCATAACTATCTCTGCAAGGGAGTCCTGAGTGTTCCCCTCCTGTGCAATGGTAGTTCCCACCCCTAGTCCATGGGTCATGTTTCAAGACCCCCAGTGGATGTCTGAAACTGTAGATAGTACTGAACCCTATACCTACTTGTTTTTTCCTATACATACATATCTGTGATAGAATTTACTCTATAAATTAGGCACATAAGAGATTAACGATAACCAATAATGAAATAGAACAGTTATAACAATATATTGTAATAAAAGTCATGTGAATGTAGTCACTCTCAAAATATCTTATTGTCCTGTGCTCACCCTTCTTCCTGTGATGATGTGGGATGATGAAATGCCTATGTGATGGGATGAAGTGAGGCATTGTAGCAGCGTTAGGCTATTGTTGACCTTCTCACAGTGTGTCAGAAGGAGGACCATCTGCTTCCAGACTGCAGTTGGCTGCAGGGAACAGAAACCATGGAAGGTGAAATCGTGGTTTAGGGTTACTATTGGACCTTCTTGTGTGTACTTGGCTCTCAGCATTTTGTTGGATTGAATTGCCATTTTGTCATCTTTTAAAAACCTGTTCTATTCTTTGAAAATGCCTCAGATTATCTAATTGTGGTCATCTTAGCCTCAATACTTATTCACTGCCTTTCAACTGACAGTCTTATGTATAAAAGCATGATCTTAAAAGTTTGTGTATTGGGTACTGTGCCAGTGAAGAAGGAGTGATTAACTGTATGAGGAAAGGCTTCTCAGAAGTGCAGACATTTGAACTGAGCTACAAGGATGAGTACTAGGCAGAGAAGGAAAGGTGAATGAGTCAGGCACAGCATCCAGTGTGGAAAGAGGCCTGTAGTCAGGTAAGGCCACATGTGGCCTCTGGGAAGGGGAACACCTAGATGCAAGTTATGTCCTGCACAACTTTTTGGTGCTACAGATTATATGAATGGCAGAAGGTGCTGGGGCTTCAGGCTGTATTTATATAGTTGGAAATTTTGGTAATTTATCATCTTCTCTCTTAAGGGTAAAATTAGTTGTGTTATGGGGACTAAAATTAGAGCTCTAATTCATGAGGCACTGTTATTATTTCATAAAAATCTTAAAATAGTTTCTCAGGGAAGAAAAAATTTTTTAACCACAAGCACTTGGATTTAAATTACATGAAAATGAATGAACTGAATCTCAAGTACTTCATATTTGTGGGAATTAACTCTTTTTTTTAGTTTATTTTTATTTTGAGACAGATATAAAGAGCAAACGGGGGAGGGGCGGAGAGAGAGGGAGACAAAATAGCAAGTAGGCTCTGCACTGACAGAACCATAGGATCATGACCTGAGTCTAAATCAGGAATCAGACGCCTAACTGCTTGAGCCACCAGGTGCCCCTCTGGGAATTAACTTGTAAGCAGCTTTGTAATATTTTTATTTTATTGTCATTGCTGAGTAAGAAAAAGATCATAGTTTGGTCTTCGCAGTATTATCTGCCTCTCAAACACAGTTGTCCAAGCATGTTTTTTGTGTACGTTGAGATATTACTTGACAGTGTCACTTGATAAAGGTTGCCTCGTTCAACATGGCTGCTGCTTTTAACCCCAAACAAATTTTAGGCACACCTTTACACAGCATAGCTGTTTTCCCAGTTTCCCACTGTTAATTGAGCTTTACCTTTCAACAGGACTTTTGAAACTGATTTGACACAGTTTCATATATTTATTTGGATAAGCAGTGCTGTGTGGTGGTCGGCAGCTTGTAGTTTTGGAGCTGGGGTTGAATTCTGGCTTGGCTACTTACTACCTTTGTAACTAGGAGAATTCTGTCTCCTTGCCTCAGTTGTTTGTAACTTAGTTGCTTGATTGTAAGTGGGGTAATTATATTACCGTTCCTAAAGTTGGTGTGAGGCTTAAATGCTTAATACATTTAAAGCTCTTAGGTGCTTTGCATGTAGGAGGTCCTTTAAACCAAACCAAACCAAACCACACCACACCACACCACACCACACCACACCACACCACACCACACCACACCACACCACACCTAGTCCAGCTTTTAATTTCTCCCAGATACCTATGTGTCAGTTATTTTCTTTCTTTCTTTTTTTAAATTATTATTTTCATTACATTCTTCCTAGTGAAGCTCCCCTTCCCCCCTTTTTTTTTGATCTTCAAAACAATGTTTATCTTCAGTGTATGTGATTGGGTTTTGAAAATCACCCCAAGAGTGATGGTTTCATGCAGTTAATGCTCATAGTTTTCTTTCTGAAGAGATACTGAGGTTTAGCATCTGTTTACATTTATACAGTGATAAAAGCCATGTTACAAATTATCATCCAAGTTCATCCTGTTTCCAAAGGTTGGCTGTGGCTTCCTGCAGACTCACTAATTGTGATTCAAGTGGTCCTTTCCTTTCCTTTCCTTTCCTTTCCTTTTTCCTTTCCTTTTTCCTTTTTCCTTTCCTTTTTCCTTTCCTTTCCTTTCCTTCCCCTCAGTGTCATGGTGGTGAACCTTGGGAATGACCTCAGGTCATTTGATCCTTCTGTGATTTCAGGTTCTGGATTTCCTTCAAGATTTTGCATATTTCACTGATACCAAACTTTCACATAAAATGTTCCATTTTCAAGCCCCATCTATCATTCTAATTGAAAAAATGCCTAGTTGCAAAGGCCAAATAAAACAATATAGCTGGTTAGGGATGCCTGGGTGGCTCAGTAGGTTAAGCGTCCTGTTCTTGGTTTCGGCTCAGGTCATGATCTCGCGTTCTTGGGATCGAGCCCTGCAATGGGCTCTGCGCAGACAGCATGGAGCCTGCTTGGGATTCTTCTGTCCCCTTCTCCCTCTGTCCCTCCCCTACTTGTGCTCTCCCGCTCTCTCTCAAAATAAATAAACTTGAAAAAATTATTTTAAAAAAACAGAGCTGGTTGAAAACACTAAAATCACAAGTTATTTCCACTTAGCTGCTACTACAGTATTTTTCAAAATATATTCCTTGGGATATTAATGTATTTTACAGGGAAAAAGGACTGGTCAAAAATATATTTTGGAAATAGTGGGCCAAACAATGTTCAACATGTGTATTTTTCATTTTACTGTTTACGGCTTTGCTTTGCTTTTTCTTTCTTTTTTTAAAATGTTTATTCATATTTGAGAGAGAGAGAGAGACAGAGTGTAAGTGGTGGGGGAGGGGGGGTGGAGACCCAGAGACAGGGAGACAGAATCTGAAGCAGGCTTCAGGCTCTGAGCTGTCAGCACAGAGCCTGACGCAGGGCTCGAACTCCCAAGCCATGAGATCATGACATAAGCTGAAGTCAGATGCTTAACCGACTGAGCCCCCCAGACACCCTTGGGCTTTTCATGTGCCAGTGTGAGTTCCCACGAAGAGTGCATAATGTGCAGCAGCTCCCAAATGTATTTACCCATGGGACCCCTTTGTGCAGTTAGGGGCTCTTCGGGAAACCCTGAACTGTGCTGGTGTTTTACATTCCTCCCACTCCATGGCTTTCTCTCAATCCTTTGTAGTACAGCCTCAACACTGTTACCAGAGTGACTTTTGTCCTTCCTTAGTGTCTCTCAGACACCTTCAGAACTTTTGATCATCATCTTATACCAGTACGTGTCTCTGGGCCTTCTCTGCCCCTTGTACATGTTCTTTCTTGCCTTGGCTTGGGATGCCCTGCCTCCATTACATCTTCTCTGAAAAACTTTCCCTGATGCCCCCAGTGATTTACTCTGACTTTCTCCACTAATGTGAGATCATACAGCCATTTAATTCATTGAACATATTTGTTGAGCATATATACTTTTTGTGAGACTGGAAGTTACTAATATTAAATTGAAGAAGTTGTTTGGAGTTTAATTAAATTTTTATATATATCTTTGTCTTTTTATTTTCTTTCTCTAGTGTTCTTTTAAAGATGACAACATCCGTTCCTTATTAAAACCTTTAGAACTGGAACTACAAAAGACAGTCCATACCTACTGTGGAAAAATTTACAAAATATTTATCAAACAGCTAACAAAAAGCATACAAGATCGTTATGATAGACCACCAAAGGAAAGGTGATTCTTGGTGACTGCCAAATCAAATGAATTAAAACAACAAAATATCAGGGGATATGTGTGAAGGAATAGTCTTGAATGAAGTATTCAGGAAGGAATTATTCATCTTCAGAATAATTGTTTTTCCTGAAGAAGTTAAATAAGCAAATATTCATATAATGAAGAATAAGTTAAAGTATTGGATCCCAACAAGAAGACACTTTTGATCTCTGATGTTTTGTAATGTTATTTGCTGTCATTCCAGTATTGATGAAAACATTGAATGGTTGTAGCCTACAGAATTTGGTTGACTCTTCTCAAGTAAGTAAGAACAGTAGGGGTGTATGGATGGAGAAAATGTACCTCATACACAGTGAAAACACTCAAACTGTGAGTATAGCAGTAGTTTTATGTCAGCACTAACCTCACTTTAAATGTGTGACACAAAGTTTACAGGAACAGAACGTGTTCTGTTTCTAAAGCAATGTGATGTAACCGATGTAACTATTGACAATCGATGTGTGCCTTTATACATTTCATCTCTGTTTTAAACTATTTCTGTGACAATCATGTTTAAGATTAGATTATAAGTAAGCTGCACGTTTAAAACTGAGCTGTATAAGAAAGTGAAAAAAACGGTAAAAATGTTGGGAGTTTTTGTCTCTGTGTGTGTTTGTGAAACGTAGTATTTTCATTTGTATATGCTAACCTGTCTTGCCAAAACTCAGATCTGAGATTGTTAAACAGATATTTTGGAAATTTTCATCACTTTAAATGAAAATTTTCAGCTTTACTGGGCATTCTGGAAGCAAAAGATCTGCTGATCATAAATGAGAACCTAACTAGTATACTTCCGTCATTGTGGAAAATGTGATGGACCAAAATGCATAAGCTGTATACTTCCTGTGAACAGTAATATTGGTTACAATGAAGCAGGAAAAAAGGTGGTCCATTTAAACTTTTTTTTTTCTTCTACCTCAGAATGGCTTTGCAAGATACTTTTGAAGAAGCAAATGTAGAGAGTCTTACTTTAAGTCAGTCAGACAACGTTCACGAATGATTTGGATTAAGAAGATTGTTCTGAGTATTAAAAAAGTAGTTTTGATTGGTTTAATGTACATGTCTTCCTTTTTTGAGCATCACTTAAGACTTTCTTTTAATCTTGAAACATTATTTCTCTTAGTGTTCTTGACTATTCTCTAACGTAACTGTAGATTTTGAGTACTTAGCATGTACTGTCCTGCAGTGTATGTCTCACTTTAGTAAGTACCACATGGTTATTCTTTTCCCTTTTGATATCTTAATACTTAGAGAAGGGAAAATCATGAAGGAAGAATACCACTTGCGTGAAAATAGTGGTGATTAGCTTTATAAAGCTAGAGTGCCCTCTGTGGAAACATGACATATGCAGATAGACATGGTCAGTGTGGTTGTCCCTGTCTTTTTCACTTTAGTCAGGGTCAAATTGAGAGAGGAAGGTGTAAAAAAGACAAATTGGAAGTTAATAACCAGCCCAGCATTCTTCGAATAGATGGGTTTAGAGAACACAGCCTCTATGTCCTTGGCAGAATGCCATGGTGAATATGAGATCTTGTGAACTGTGCTGAAATTGAGTTTATTGAGTAGAAAATGAGAATCCTAGAATTTTGAAGTTTGGAGGGTACATATAAGATCATTTCTAGTGGCCCCCAAGAGAGAACTTTGCCTGTCTATATTAGACTCTCGTGGGGAGCTTGTTGAGTGTGGATCCCTGGGCTTCACTTAGGAGACTCTTGTACACTGTGTCTAGGATGGAGTCTGCAAACATTTTTTTTAGTGAAGAGATTTAAAAACTACGCAAAAGTAGAACAGTACAGTGGTACTTCTTGCCCAGATCAAACCCTTAAAATATCTAAACGATGTTTGCATTATCTATTCCCCTTTTCTTTGCTGAAGAGTCTCTTAAAGAAAATCCCAGAGAGCCTATTATTTCATCACAATAAGTACTTTGGTAACTATGATGACATCATACCTCCTTTGACGTCATTTACTATCCATCCCTAAGCAAATTTCCTTAATTGTCTCCGATGTTAGAATTAGGGTACAAAAATAAGTCATATGATTCTGTTTTTAATAAGCACCTCAGGTGATTCTGATGTCAGCTAGTTTAGAACTATTAGGAATCATTTTGCCAACTTGAAGATTGAAGTTAGAATACCATAATTCTTGGCACAGCTGGATTATAAATGTGATTCTGAAATATTAGAGTAATTGGGGTTATTGAAAAAATAGGAATTTATATTATTAGTAAGTTTCTTAGTTTTAATTTCCTCAGTGAACAGAGAACCTCTAATAGAGTGGGTTGGGACTATGTAGAGTATGGTCATGATTTAATCCAACTGAACTGTATACTGTGGTCTCATGTTGTGACTTATTTACACTGTCACATGCTCCATACTGTAGGTCAGTTAGAAGGTTCTTCATCTGGTTTATTCAGACCTGACTTAATTGGGCATTTTACCATAAATTGGGGTATGGTGAAAACTTCCTACTTTAGGGGCTATATTTACCTAAAATTTAGGTTATTACAGAAAGTTCATAACAATAGTAAAATGAGTTTTCTGAATTTATCTTTAGATAGGGTAACTTTTTCTTTGAGAATTCTTAAGAAAGGCAGTTCTCAGCATTAATGAAATAAAATTGTAGAACAACTTAGAGAACATATATTTCTTTTCATAAAACAGTATATCTATGCAGTTTATATAAATTACATTATATAATGTTCTTTGAGTCTTTGTGTGAGAACAATTCTGACCTCAGAACGATCTCTGGGCTACGATATTACCAAAGTGGAATGACTTCAAACTGTAGTCAAACTTTATTTGTATGAAGTAGCCATCTTAAAAGAACTTGGAAACCTTTAGAAAATATATATTGTGATTTACATTTTAAAGCAATACATAAAATTTTTTTCCTTGTGAGGAATAGTTCGTAATATATAAGGTAACCCAGTTATCTTTTGGACACTTTAGAACCTGAAATAATAGTACCGCTTATCTGTTGCTCTTTCGTCTTGCCTCCCATGAGATGTTACTGGTATAGTGGAAAGAAAACTAATCTGTGTGTTACATCTGGATTATTTTCTTGGTCTGGGATCCCAGGCATTTCATTTCACCTTCCATGTGCCTTGGTTTGTAAACAATCAATATGCTCTTCCCACCTCATGAGACTCAGAAGTCATAAGTCAGGAAGTTATGTGACTCAACAGAAATGACAGATTTGAATGCATTCTCTATGGCTTGTACATGCCACACGAGCATTACTGTTGAGGTTCTGTTTTGTTATGTTGCCTCCTATACATATCATTTTGTTTCCTTAGGGTGAGTGGATGAGTGTTTTCTGACATGTATTATATCTCCAGTATGAATTTGCTTATATTATGTAAGGAGGAGTTTTTAAGAAAGAGAAAGCAGAGCAGAAAGGGGTGATTATAAATGAATAATCAAATAAAGAGAAGGAAAAAAGAGAAAGTGAGAAAAGTGAGGAAAGAGAAGGGAGTAAAAGTGAGAATGGCAAACGGCAGAGTAAGAGAAAAGATGGAATGAGAGTGGGAAAATCGAGAAGTGGAGATGGAGAGAAATGCTATGGAAACAGTCACTTTTTAGTTTAGCACCCCCTCCCCATGCAACTGTCTTCCTGGCTTGTGTTTCAGTTCATGAGACCCTCCAAGGTCAGGAGGGGTGTTGGCTTTCATAGAGGTGGGCAGCACAGCTACCTTGGTTTGATTTATCAATACTAGAGTCTTTTTCCGGTCACTCTACTCACTGACCTAAATTTAGTGGTGATGATCAACATTGTATTTTTTTTTACCTGGATCCCAGTTTGTGAGCTAAGACCTGTGGAAACATGATGACAGATACCCTCCTTTATAATATTGTTCTAAAGTCATCCCAGGTGTTGGGTTATGCAAGACTAACCACATGGATTCACAGGGGAGGCTGGGGTGGAGGGGATGGCTTGGTTAGGTCCGAAGGGCCCCAGGAATCTTAGCAGCAGTTTTTTACATGAAACTGATAGGAAGCCAAATTTGGGAATCATTGCCCTGCTTTGAATGGCAGTTTACACAATAAATCACATCTATTGATTCCTCAGTAGGCATATTTGCAGTCACACCATTAAGAATGGATTCAAGAGAATAGGAGAAACACACTGAAGGGGAAAGCCTGAAAAGATACTATTCAGTGTCTCTCAGAAGTTTGTATTGTAAGTAATAAATACTTTAATGGTAATCAGAACCTCTTTGAAGTGTTTTGAAAAGATCATGGATCTGTTTTTTGTTTTTAAATAACTCTTTTGGTTCCTTAGAGTAAATAGAGAAGGATAGGAGGGGTGCAATATTTCAGGTGTGAGGCCAGTTATCCATTCATTAAATGTCTTTCAAGTGTCTTAAAACAACAATTGCCTTATGCATTTTAATATTTAATAAAAGTAGATTAAATAGTGATTTGTACTGTAACAGTTATCCTTTTATACATTGCCAAAGCAACCCTTTTTTGCCTCTTAAAGTCTGGCTAAGCTGTTCTGATATTTGCTGTTTCCTAATTAACTGAACATGAAACCAGATTTCTAAAACAAAGTTATATAAACTTAAGACAAGTCTAAGAGGTGGCACAGGAATGTTCTTTTTTTTTTTTTAAACAAAAAATGACTATAATGTTAATTCAGATATCTAGGAATTACTCAACCATGAGAAGAATGTGGAATAGCTGTTGGACTAGGTAGTTCAAAATTGATTATATGTCAAATTTACTTTTAAATGGAAAACAGTGTGTCGTCACCATATCTCTTATCTCTACCAATAATTCCAAGTGTCTAATGGTACTGTTTGTTTAGAATTTTCTATAAACTCAATTTATAAACAAAAGAGTGCCTTTGAAAAGATAGGGAAAAAAAAATCTCTTGAAAATTTCTCTTATTACCAATACTGTGAATGCTTTTTGAAGGGTCTGTGGTCAGGCATTTTAATATCAAACTTAAGAACTGATGCGGAACCTTTGCTTATGTTTAGTTTATATATACAATCTGAATTTGTGAGCATATTCACACACATATTACCATGCAACTCCTTGTAAAACATGAAGAGAACGCAACAGTGTTATTCCATTTAAAAAGTAAGTTAACTTTGACTGTGATGGAAAATAGCTGTTTTTAACTTTGTGTAAAATCTCTTCAGGGAATATTGGAATGTTGTGCAAAAATAATTCAGGGTTTGTAGTATACCTGTAGAATAGGTCATCCATTCAAGACTTAGCAAAACCCACATACATCATATGCATTGTCATCAGTGTTTGAGAGCTGGACCAATGGTTTTTTATGGATGCTGTAATAGAAGATCTATGAAGGGGATGATGTTTTGCACCTGTCCTTGAAATCAGAAACTGGAAAAATTTGCAAGTGTTTCAATTTTTCATAAGCATTTTGCATAAATACATTAATATTTTGAGTTAGTTTGGTCCTAAAGCTACAGGAAGGACTGTTGGTGTACTGTGATATATAGAAATTACTATCCTTAAACTGCCTTTTACCTTAAAATATTATGGTTTTAGGATAATTTGGTTATCTTCCTCCCAGTATTTGGTGTATCTTGAAATTTATTAAAGGGGTATAAGATGATAGATTTGGATGTAACCTGAGAATAATGGAAAGTTGCTTTGTTCTGTTGTGGAGGAATTCAGTTCCTCTTTTTCTTGAGAAACTGTATTGCTGTTGCTAAATAAACATGTACTTGATAAATGTTTAATTTCTTCAAATGATGTGTCTGAATTATTCTAGCAATTATTCCTAAAATTGGAATCTTTAGGGTTGAGATCCCTGATAACTAGGAGCCTAGGCTGTAAGCAATTTCAAGATTGGCTATTTCTACAGCTGAACAGTGTCATCAGAAGCTAGGTACTGTATGTTTTTCAGCATTTTCAGCATGTGAGCTTGGTCTCAACCACATGGCCACAGAGTGACAGCTAATATCCAGGTGCACATGACAACCAGAGGCAGAAATATACGTCTTTTTTTGCAAGAAGAAGGTTCTACTAGCTCTTATAGCCATAATAATGTCTGTCTAAAACAGCCGCTTTGCAAAGGGAATGCAATTCGTTAACAGTTGGCTCAGACCATGGAGATTTGCCCCAAACTTCAAAATGGCCTTCCCTTGAAAAATGGCTGCTTGGAGGAAAGGGAACAACGTTGGCGTTCTGTTAAAAGTTGGTTGGGTAGAAGGGTTAGGAGCTTGGGAGACAGCAACAGACCACACATTGGTTTACTGGCCCAAGTATTTCTTATAATTTCCAGGGGGATTACTTTTCAGATTAGAGACCAGTACATTTTCTGTGCTAAAGGGTAATTTTGCTTTAAAAGTTGTCTGTATTGTTATGATCTCACAGTTCTCAGTTTTATATATTTTATTATTTATACATTGTGTTTTCTAGTCATGATATACAGGGTTTTAAAAGGTTATTGAGATGATGACTACTTCCAAGAAGTCTTTAAAAGTTATTTTAAATTCATGATGAAAAATTTATTAATACTTACTAGCAGTTTTTATCATGTTTTCCATTAAATCTTTTATAAGTTACAGAATGTCTCTAGTGAAACAAAAATTCAAATAATATGGAAGACTTAAAAGTATGTGAAGTAATGCAACCCCTATCAAAATACCAACAGCATTTTTCACAGAACTAGAACAAATAATTCTAAAATTTGTATGGAACCACAAAAGACCCCAAATAGTTAAAGCAATCTTGAGAAAGAAGAACAAAGCCGGAGGTACCACAATCCCAGATTTCAAGATAGACAACAAAGCTATAGTAATCAAACAGTTGTGGTCCTGGCATAGAAATGCGCACACAGATCTATGGAACAGAATAGAGAGCTGAGAAATAAGCCCACATTTAATATGGTCAGTTAATTTATGACAGAGGGGTCAAGAATATGTAATGGGGAAAAGATGGTCTCGTAAACAAATGATGCTGCAAAAAATGGAGAACTACATGGAAAAGAATGAAACTGGACCACTTTTTATACCATACACAAAAATAAACTCAAAATGGATTATAAAGACCTAAATGTGAGTCATGAAATCATAAAACTAGAAGAAAATATAGGCAGTACTCTCTTTGACATCAGCAGTAGAAACATTTTTCTAGATGGGTCTCCTCAGGCAAGGGAAACAAAAGGCAAGGAAAAAAAAACTATTGGGACTACACCAAATTAAAAAGCTTTTGCACAGCAAGGGAAACCATCACAAAACAAAAAGGCAACCTGACTGGGAGAAGGTATTTGCAAGTGACATATATGTGATAAGGGGTTAATATTCCAAAATATATAAAGAACTTCTATAACTCAACACCAAAGAACCAAATAATTCAGTTGAATAATAGGCAGACACCAGAATAGATGTACCAAAGAAGACATACAGATGGCCAAGGCCAATAGACACATGAAAAGATGCTCAACATCACTAGTCATCATGGAAATGAAAGTTAAAACCGTAATGAGATGTCACCTAAAATCAAAAACACAAGAAATAAGTGTTGGTGAGGATGTGGAGAAAAAGGACGCATCTGGGCACTGTTGGTGAGAATGTAAATTGGTACAGCCACTGTAGAACACGTTATGGAGGTTCCTCAAAAAATTAAAAATAAAATTACCATATGATTTGGTAATCCCATTCTTGGGTATTTACCAAAAGAAAATAAAAACACTAATTTAAAAAGAAATACGCACCCCTATATTTATTGCAGCGTTATTTACAATAGCCAAGATATGGAAACAACCCAGTGTATCCATCTGTAGATGAATTGGTAAAGAAGATGTGGTGTATAGAGATGTGTAGATTATAAATACATAGAAAAAATATACATACATACACACCATGAAATATTGCCCAGCCACAAAAAAGGGTGAGAACTTGCCATTTGCAACGACATGGATAGAGCCAGAGGGTATAAGTGAAATAAATCAGAGAAAGGCAAGTAGCATATGATTTCACTCATATGTGGAATTGAAGAAATAATGAACAAAAAAGAAAAACCCAGACTCTTAAATACAGAGAACTAGTGGTTGCCAGAGGGGAGGTGGGTTGGGGAAATGGGTAAAATAAAGGGGATTAAAAGTACAATTACTGTGATGAGCACTGAGTAATGTATTGTTGAATTGTTGAATCACTGTATTGTATAACTGAAACTGATATAACACTGTTAATTATACTGCAATTTAAAAAAGGTATATGAAGTAAAAAATAAAAGGCCCTCCTAACCATGGAGCGCTAAAACGTTTGGTGTGTATTCTTCTAGTCTTTTGTTAAGCACATATATATATGGCACACACACAGGTCTGGTCGGCTCCTACGTTACACACTTCTAGCACTTGCCTTTTTTTCGCATAATATTTTTCCTTGTCAACACATTAAATTTTTAAAAAATGTTTTCTATTTATTTTTAAGACAGAGACAGAGCATGAGTGGGGTGAGGCAGAGAGAGAGGGAGACACAGAATCTGAAACAGGCTCCAGACTCTGAGCTGTCAGCACAGAGCCTAATGCAGGTCTCGAACTCATGAACTTTGAGATCATGACCTGAGCTGAAGTTGGATGCTCAACCAACTGAGCCACCCAGGCACCCCTCCTTGTCAACACATTAGATCCACCTCATTCTTTATAGCTGCGTATGTCATAGTAAATGTACTTGTGTAGAGATTAACATACAGACATCTGAAACATAAATGTGTAAGTAATGAGTTTTTAACTTTATAATAAATAACCACTCTGCCCATTTTGCTACTTAAGTGTAATTTAAGGGGCATTAAATTGTGGACAAACAAAACTAGTACACCTCAGGCATCAAAGTAAATGTCAGACTGTTATATTTTTTTTTATTAGGATCTTTGAATTTTATTTGGATTATGAAATCATCAATATAACCTCTATATAATTTTATAGACAATAGTCTTGAAAAAACAATAAGTTACTTTATTTTTTTATTTTTTTCCCCTCTGTCCCCATCCCCTATTTCCCCCAGCCTCCTACCCACCTCCCCTCTGGTAACCATCAGTTTGTTCTCGGTGGTTAAGAGTATTTCTTGGTTTGTCTCTCTCTCTCCCCCCTCCTTTCTTTGCTTTGCTCATTTGTTTTGTTTCTACATTTGTTTATACTTTCTAGCTCTATTCATGTCGTTGCCAAATATAATTTTATTTTTTAATAAAGGATGAAAATTTTTGTACAGTTTAATACATACTAATAAAATAAGTAATGACAGTATTTTTGTGACAATGGTGTGTCTGAATATTGTTAACTTTATAATACTGTAGTATTATATTTAATACAATACCTTTACATTATTTTTTTTAAATTTTGAGTAGTTAAGTTTAAAAAATTTAGTTGTTAAAATTAACAAAAAATTGACCACTTAATTTGCCTGTGCTTTTGCCTGTACTTTAGTATTTAAAATCTATTAATAGGGCCACTTGCTTGGTTAAACGGTTTTTAATCTTTTAGAACAATGTGAACAATATAATGCAATCACATGCATAATTTTATGTTTTCTAGTAACCACAAAAGCAGTAAAAAGCCCTTGAAAGTAGTTTTAATAATATGTTTTACTTAGCCTGATATATCTAAAATATCTGGACATGTAATTGATATGAAAATGTTAGTGAGATAACACATTTCTTCCTTTTCTTTCTTCCTTCCTTTCTTTCTTCCTTTCTCTCTCTCTTCCTTTTCTTTTCTTTTCTTTTTTTTTTTTTAATGTTTATATTTGAGAGAAAGAGAGAGACAGCATGAGTGGGGAGGGACAGAGAGAGAATGAGGCACAGAATCCAAAGTAGGCTTCAGGTTCTGAGCTGTCAGCACAGAGCCCAATGTGGGGCTCGAACTCAAGAACCGCGAGGTCATGACCTGAGCCCAAGTCGGTTGCTTAGTTGAATGAGCCACCTAGGCACCCCAACACATTTGTTTTCATACAGTAGCATGTATTTTTCACACACAGCACATCTCCATTTGAACTTACTACGTCTCAAATATTCAGTGCCCATTAGTGCATAGTGGCTACCATATTAGGTAGTACAATTCTACAATGTAAACTATGAAGGCAAAAACCATTTCTGTTTTTACTGTAGTATCTCTGTCACCTAGTACTGTGACCGATCATGGTAGACACTCAAATTTGGTGAATGAATTTTAATTGAGAGATGTTTTATAAAATTGTGTTTTGTTTTGCTTTTTGTAAATTTGGACAAGAGTTTGAACTCTGACCATTTTATTTAAAAGACATTAAATGAAATTGTATTACAAAAAAAAGTACACCCTCACTGATAGTGAAAGAAAAACCAAAAGAGGTGCATTTTTTTAATGTAATGAAAATTTTTGTGGTAGTTTGTTTTGTTTTGTTTTTAAATGAGACGAAACTATGCTGGCAAGGTTATAGAGAATCTACTACACAGAACTACAGATGATAGCGTAAGGTCATAAGATTCACATACCCTCTTAGTTCACATTTGGCATAATTGATGGATCACATGCAAACATTAATCTCAAATCTGTACTAAACCTGAGTCTGCTACTGTAGAGTCGGACTTCACCATGTTACTATAGCTTCCTTCTAAAGCCACATCCTTCATTTTGCACTAAATCCTATACCCTCTTGCGTAAACCCAAGAACATTACTGCATCAATTCTTATGTCTTTACAATTTTTTTTTCACTCTACTGGATCATTTCCATTTCCAGCAAACTTCCTTGAAAGACTTGTCCATATTCTGTTTCCAATTCCTCTCTCGTCAAGGTTATCAGTGACTTGTGTGTTCTTAGTTCCAATGTCCAGTTGCTAGTTATCATCTTATTTGACCTATCAGCAGCATTTGACAGACTTTCAAGGATGATTTTCATTGAAACACTTTCTTCAGTTGGCCTCTGGTTCATCATACTCTGTGTTCCTCTTTCCTCACCCAGCACTTCTTTGCGGTTTCCTTCCTGGCACTCCATTTCCTTCTCACTCTCTTAATGCTAGAATATATCAGACCTTCAGTGATCTCATCCAATTGATGTCTTTAAAAACATTGACTCTCCCCCCACCCCACAATTTCTGTCATCAATCAAGAGATATGTCAAATTCCACACTCTTTTCTACTGCACATTCCTACTTGTTCTCTCTGCTAGAATACCTAGTATCCATCCCAAACTTAACATATCCAAAACAGAATAGAATCCTTGATTTTTTCTCTTAAATCTGTTCTATTTAGAATCTTATTTATTTAGATGATAATAAATCTATCCTTTCAGTTGCTCAGGCTAAAATCCTTGAAGCCATTCTTTACTTCTCTCTTATTCATCCACATTCCACGCACAAGACATTAAAAATCAAACTATTGGGGTGCCTGGGTGGCTCAGTCGGCCCTTGATTTTGCTCAGGTCATGATCTCATGGCCGTGAGATCAACTCCCATGTTGAGATCCATGCTGAGAGTGGAGCCTGCTTAAGATTCTTTCCTTCTCCCTCTGTTCCTCCCTTCCTTAAATAAATAAATAAATAAATAAATAAATAAATAAATAAATAAATAAATAAATCTATTGCATCAACCTTCAAATAAAATCCAGAATCCAACCACTGTTTACTACTTTGCTTTCTACTCTGCTTGTGTGAGGCATCATTTTCTGTTGTTTAAATCATTGCAACAGACTCTTAAATGGAGACCCTGATCCCAACAGTTTATTTTCAACACAGCAGCTAGACTGCTCTTTTAAAAGGTAAAATCATATGCCCTATCTCTGCTAAACCTCAGTGACCCACCATTCACTCATAGAAAAGCCAAAATCCATAAACGTCTACCAGACCTGACTCGTTCTGCCAGCAACCTGTATGTTCTGTCCCATTGTTTCTCTAGTTTCATGTAATCCTCTTTCCTTGCTCATTCTTCTTCAGCCACATTGGCATGCCTGACACACTCTCAAGGAGGAGATTTTGCATTGTATTTACCTTTCTGTGCAAATCTACCAAATATCTCCCTGCACAACTAACTCTCATCTTCTTCAAGTCTTTGTCTAAATGCCAATTCCCAATGAAGTCTACTGGATGAGTAAGATGGCTGCAAATTTTTTGACTCTCCTCCTACTGGGGAGAGCGTTTATTTCCCATCCACTTGAATTAAGGATGGTCTATGACTGTTTAAACCAGGAGAGTATGGCAAGCCTAGCTTTGGGACTACCAACTTCTTGAACTCTTAGAATCCTGAGTTCTCTTGTAAGAAGTTTGACTACCTTGCTGTAGAAACCACCTGGAGACATCATGAGACTCCATGGGGAAGGAGAGGGTCCCAGCTATGACCAAGCTTCCAGCCATCCGTGCCAAGTACAGACTTGTGAGTGATATCTTAAACCCTCGTTGACCAGCGAAGCCATATTGGATTCTTCAGCCCAACCCTGCCAACAGTTGAAAACCACTGAGTGACTCCAGTTGACAGCTGGTAGAACAGAAGCCCTACCCAAATTTCTGATCCACAAAATGACGTGATACAACAAAATAGTTGTCACTTAAAACCACTTAAAATCACCTACACTATTATCTAAAGTTGCAATTTGTACCTGTCTCTGGCTTGACACTTTCAACTCTCTTTACTTTGCTCTATTTGTTTCTCCATAGTTCTTATCACCTAACATGTAATATATTTGTTTACTGTTTATTATTTATTATCATTTTTTAATCAACAATCCTTCCCCCTATTCACCAGAATATAAGCGGGGATTTTTTTTTTTTTTCTGTTTTATTCACTGGTATCAACCTGGAATGTAGAAGTGCTCAATAAATTCTTGTTGAGTGAATAAGAAGTAATCCACACTTTATCACAAAATATAAAAAATATATATATATAAACGATCTCAACCGAGCTGTCCAAGAATGAGCATGATATTTAACAAATGGTTTGGTCAGACTACACACACAAAAAAAATTCAGCCTGGAAGAAACTGTATCCTAAGGAACAAATTTCACTCAAGTGTTTCATACTATCGAACAACTTATTAAGGGTATGAGTTCATTAAGGCAAACCTCAAAAATGAAATGATAAAGCAGTCTAATGAGATTTAAAAAGAGGCTTTAGAAACAAGTTGAAGATCAAAAGGATGCCATTAAAAATCTAATAAACAAGAAAGGAACAGAAGACAGTTAAGAATGAATTTGCTGACATAGGGGAAAGTTTTAGCACAGTGAGTCATGTCACTGGAAAAAAATCATAACAATTAGAAAAAAGCCGATAGCACCACAGACTAGAAATGGCGCATGAACACATAGAAGAGAAAAAAAGAAAGTATTTAAAAATACAAGAAAATTTCCTTGGAATGAAAACTATAGTAAAATAATCAGCAGATTCAAAGCACACATCTACTCCAGAAAATTTTGTTTCTGAATACTAACACCTAGATATATTCTGGTTAAATTGTTAAATTTTAAAAATAAAGGCAGATTTCTTTATTGGATGTTAGGAAGTGGATCACGTTCACAGGGGGGAAAAAGGCTATATTTTTAGACTTTTGTACAGCAACATTCAATAGACTGAGAAAATGTCTAGAGTCTTGAATGAAAAAAAAAAATGACGCATTTTATACCAGACAAAATCTCATTCAAATATAAAGGCAAGCATGCATGAACTCAAAAAATCACAAGCCCTTGAGCTGTTCTTGAAAAACCTACTTATAAATGAAAGCAGTCAATTAACTAATGAATCAACATAAAGACCTCAGCAGTGGAGACACCATGATTAAAAGGATTTATGATGAACAGTGAATCCATTCAATATGAAACTAATTGGAAATAGTGGGGGTATTATGATTATATGCCAGAACCCAATATAATACACTTTGACAATCATAATGTAATCCACAAAAATTGGGAGGTGGAAGTCAAGGAGGTTGTAGGAAATGTTAGCAGTCTTTACTATTAAAGCAGTTTAAAATGTATCATGATACAAATCTCATTTTAAATTATCTAAAGTTTTAGTCAGAATTAGTTTATTTCTAATCCTTAATGCAAGGTGTGCTCTAAATTTTTGTCTATCTGTAGTCTTTCATTCCTTCATAACATGCATAGTATAACCCTATTTTATAAAAAGTATTTCTACCTATCCTTCTAGCTGCATGTATGTAGAGAAAAATCTGGGCAATGATGTTCACCTGATATCAATCATAGTTATTTCTGAGGGGTGGGATTTGAGATGAGGATAACTTGGTTAACTTATTTTTGCTGAGAAGCGTAAGAGAAGGTAGCAGTGGGGGGATTGAAACAGCAACTCTGTCTCTCAATAATAACTAATTTTGAGCAAGTTACTTAATAACTATTCTTTCCTCTATAAAATGGGTGCAGTAGTAGTCCTACTTCATGAAGCCATTGTGAGAAGTGAGTTAATGTCCACAAAATACTTAAAATAATATTTAACATATAGTGAAATCTCAATAAATGTTAACTTCATCTTCTATGTTTTACTCCTACTAGTCTTTTTCATGCTAGACATTGTTTAAAATATACTTGTATCATTCTCATACAAAGTGATTTAAAAAACAGAACAAAATCCTCACGTTTGGTTTAAAAAACTAGTTGGCTTCCAGTTCTCTTCAAGAAACATATCTGGTGACTTTAACAACAAAATGATGATGTTGTCAGTAGAAAAAAATGCCCATGTCAGTAGAGGATATAATGTTTCTTTATGGAAAAGGATATGGAGACTAATGGACTTGATTGCACCAAGCACAGGATAACACGGTAAGCTGCCTGGTGGTGGTGTGGACTTTTCACTCCCCAGTGATTTCAATGTGGACGCAGAGTTTGGATATGACTAGCTGCACTAAGGATTCTACAGACCTTACCTTGCCATTCTTATAGGATTCTCACCTCCTTCTTTTCCTCACCTCTTTCTATGCCCTCCCATCTTGACAATTCTATAGGCTCAGACTATGTGCCTGCCCACTCATGAGCCACAAAATAATTCCAACATACTTCTGAATGCTTATCATGAGAATGGGTGAAGCTAAGGGCAATTTCCCAGGCAGTCCTAGCATCCCTCAAAATAGCCTTCAGAACTCTCTGAGTTTAAACCTACAACACCTAAGCAAAGTGACAAAGGAAGAAGGAAAATAAAGGAATGGGGAAAGACATAGAAGAAAAAAATGAAATCAAATGTAATATTATCAGGCATAGTAAAATCAAGACTCAAAACTTATTTATTTTTTTATAAATTTATAAATTTATTTATTTATTTAATTTATTTTGAGAAAGAGAGAGTGAGGGGGGCACAGAGAGAGAGAGGGAGACAGAATCCCAAGCAGACTCTGCACTGTCAGTGCAGAGCCTGATGTGGGGCTTGAACTCAAACTGAGATCATGACCTGAGCTGAAATCAAAAGTCGGATGCTTAACTGACTGAATTACCCAGGCGCCCAAGACTGAAAGTTTAAAATGGGATAAAGGAATTTTTAAAAATAATTTTGTATAGTAATCTACCAAAATATATAATAATTATTAGTAGTAAACATCATAGAAGATGTTTACACAGAGCAAAATCTCCCAGAAATCTATCAAATTGACAAAGCCACTATCATAGGGTTGATCTTTAATAGACTTCTTTCAGAATTTGCACATCAAGAATACCAAAATTAAACAGATGTATTCAGAGGATTTTAATAATGTAGTAAATAAACAACATGTTCTATATCCATGTTATATCCAAAATATCCATGTTAGATCTTAATAACCTGCCAAGAAAACCTTTATAATGTGCATTAGGTAAGATTACCTGAGATGATATTTGGCTACAAGTGACAGAAACCCAAAATAGTGGTGACTTAAAGAAGATAGAAGTTTATTTCTATCTCACATAAATATGGGTTGTCAAGGCTGATTTGGGGTATTCACTGTCAATCTCCTTCTTGCCTGGTCCTTTGTCATGACCTATAAATGGCTTCTACCAGTGGTACAAGAATGTCATTCTGATTCCATCTAGCATGTCTGCTTTCCAGCTAGCAGGGGGGAAGCAATGGAAGGGAAAGAGCCTTCTCCCAGCTTTTAATACAATTTTTGGGGAGTATCACAAATTACTTCAACTTGCATTCCTTTGGCCCAGAACCTAGTCATATGGAAATACCTAGATGCAATGGAAGTTGGGATATTTTTACATATTCTTCACATGGACCAGATAAAAATTGTCATATCTACTGTAGAAGAAGGAGGAGGAGGATAATAAGGATGTGGAGGAGGAGGAGAGGGTAAAGAGGGGGAAAGGGAAGGGGGAGAAAAAGGAGAAGGGGATGAGGGGGAGGGGGAGAAGGAAGAAGAAGAGGAGGAAGAAGAAGGAGGAGGGGAAGGGAAAGAAGAAAAAGGAAGAGGAAGAGAAGGGGAGAGTAGATACTGAGGGAAAACAATCACTGAGACACCTTACACATCTGAAAATGTGTTTGTTTCTATGCTTCCTTCATTGGATAATTTGGCTGGGAATAGAATTCTTTTTTTTTATTAAAAATTTTTTTTAAATGTTTATTTTTGAGAAACAGAGTGAGAGTGGGGGAGGGTCAGAGAGGGATGGAGACACAATCTGAAGCAGACTTCAGGCTCTGAACTGACAGCACAGAGGTTTGGAATAGAATTCTAATTTGGACAACAATTAACCTTTCAGGTTTGCATGACAGTGTCTCTGGAGAGACACAGAACATATAGATATTTCTTATTATTTCATTATATATATATGTGTGTGTGTGTCTGTGTGTGTCTGTGTGTGTCTGTGTGTGTCTGTGCCTGTGTCTGTATATAAATTAGGAATTGGCTTATACAATATGGAGGCTGAGAAGCCCCACAATCAACTGCCAGCTGCCTGCAAGCTGAAACCCAGGAAAGCTGGTATAATTCAGTCTAAGTCCAAAGGCCTGAGAACTATGGGAACTGATGGTGTAAATCCTAGTTTGAAATGGAATCAACATCTCAAAGGGATACTTGCGTTCCCATATTCACTGCAGTATTATTCACAATAGCCAAGCTATGGAAACAACATAAATGTTCATGGATGGATGAATAAAGAAAGTGCTATGTTGTGTGTATGTATGTGTGTGTGTGTGTGTGTGTGTGTGTGTGTGTATTACATTATATATAATGTATATTATTCCATATTATTATTCAGCCTTATAAAAAGAAGGATATCCTGGCATTTGTTACTATATGGATGAATCTGGAGGACTTTATGCTAAATGAAATGAGCCAGACACAGAAAGGGAAATACTGCATGATCTCACTTATATGTAGAATTTGAAAAAGTTGAACTAATAATAGAAACAATAGAATGGTTACCAGAGGCTGGAGGGTGGAGGAAATGGAGAATGTTGATCAGAGAGTACAAAGTTTCAGTTATAAGATGAATAAGTTTTGGGGTCTATTGTACAGCATAGCGACTATAGTGAATAATATTATATTGTATACTTTAAATTTGCTGAGAATAAATCTGAAGTGCTTTCATCACATACACATACTAATTGGTAACTATGTGAGGTGATGAATATATTAATTAGCTTGATTATGGCAATCATTTCACAATGTAAACATATATCAAAAAATCCTATTGTACACCCTAAATAGAGTATTTGTGTTTATCAGCTATCCCTCCATAAATCTTGGGAAAAGAATCCCAGTCCATGAGCAGAAGATAAGATGAGGTGTAGTAAGGCAGGAAAAAAGCGAGCAAGTCCCTTCTTCTTCCACATTTTGTTCCATTCACCTCCATGGATTGGGTGATATTCACTGACAATGTGGAGGGCAAACTGCTTTACTGAGCCCACCAATTCAAATGCTAATCTCATCCATAGGGTCCCTCACAGCCACCCCTAGAAACAATGTGTAATCTGGGCACCCCTTGGCTCAGTCAAGTTGACACATAAACTTACCTATCACATTATTGTTGAGATGTGTGATGGAACTCTGTTTCTTGAGCTCTTGGATGTGGCTGAGTTTCTTTCCTGAAACTGTTAGGACCTCTTTTATGAAGATCTTTTTTCTTTCACTCTGATAGGTAATTTTCTTTCGAGTTCTGAAATTTCATGATGATGTACTTTAGTGTGAACATTTCCCCTTCAGTGTGCTGGTTACTTAGTAATATTTTGATTTGGACATTTGGTCCTTCATTTCTTGAAGGAAATTGTCTTCAATATTTTCCTTGTGCCTTTTATTTCTCATACTTTTAATTTCCAAGAATAGTTTTTTGTTTTCTGGATGTTCCTTTTAATAGCACCTTGTTCTTGTTGCAAAGAACATTAATGAGTTTGCATTATCTAAGTCACAAAGTTTCTTTTTATTCTTTGGTTTTCCTTTCACATTAGATCAAATCTAATGTCTGCTGACTTTTGACCATCTTCACATATTTGATATTGAGGTACCTAAAAGTTCAGTGGAAGCTGTGTGCGTGGGTGGGATTTATCACCTGATGGGCTTTACTATAGGTAATCTGTGCTGTTTTATTGAGAACTCAGTATCTATAGGTCTTTTTTCTGAGGCTGGTCAGATTCCTGTGAAAAGATTCTTCATTTATATGGTTAGAGCCTAACTGTAATATTGTGGCATCTAAGTCCGAGAAGGGAGCTATTTTTCACTTAATTCACACCCCGCTTTTAAGTTTATTTATTTTTTAAGTTCACTTATTTATTTTTGAGAGAGAGAGAGAGCACACATGTGGAAGGGGCAGAGAGAGAGAAGGTCCCAAGCAGGCTCTGCATCATCAGTGTGCAGCCCTACACGGGGCTGGAACTCACAAACTGTGAGATCATGATCTGAACCAAAACCAGGGGTCAGAAGCTCAACTGACTGAGCCACCCAGGTGCCCCATGCTCCTCCCCCCCTTTAAAGTATCCCTTATCAACAGTTGAGGCTGATGTACCCAAATTCAGTATTTTTGCACAAACTCTCTACAAGGTAAACTCCAGGCTTCTGCCATCATGGAGGAATGACATTGTGCAGAGGCACAGGGTTCAGGATAGGGGTGGCGAGTTGTGGTCTAAGGGCTTCAGCTGATTCTCTTTTGTTGAATCAGTTCCCTACTTTCCGTTGCACCTTGTACTCCAATTCCTGGTATTTCTCCGGGATTCTTTGATTCGAGTTGCTTATTTCTATGTTTTCCCCATGGTCAATGACTCCTTGCTCATTTGCTTTCCATCTCCTTTCCTGTTTTCTTTGTTGTGTGGGTTTATGTCTCTCTTGTTTAACTATCATTTTAGTGGAGTTTAGTGAAGAAGCAAAGGTAAATATGTGAGTCACTATGTTTAATTCAGCAATTTGTGGTTTTTAACATCGGAGTTTTAATTCTCTTTTCTATCAATGCTTCTCACTTTCTTCTGTAAATTTTTAGTGGTCCTATCTACATGCAGAAGACTCATTCAGCTAAACTCTGGCTTTTTTAAGCTCTCTCTGCTTCCAAAAAGCTCCTTACTCTACCCCACACATCTGGGTTTATTAAAGGAGCTAAACTGTACTTATTGAACACTGAGTATGATGTTTTACTTTATATTTATTATCTTATAAAATCTTTACTATATGTATATGTATATACACACACACACACACACACACACACACACACACATACGAATTCATACTCTACAAGGTATTTTGTAATGTTTCCCTCTGTTTCCTTAAATTTTTTTTAATGTTTATTCACTTTTGAGAGAGAGAGACAGTGTGAACAGGGTAGGGACAGAGAGAGAGGGAGACACAGAATCCAAAGCAGGCTCCAGCTCTGAGCTGTCAGGACAGAGCCTGATGCGGGGCTTGTACCCACGAACCGTGAAATCATGACCTGAGCTGAAGTTGGGTGCCTAACTGACCAAGCCACCCGGGCACCCCACTTCTGTTTCCTTAAAGAATTATGAACATTATCAGTATTTATATAAAATTTTAGCATAATTTTAATGGCTGCATCATCTCCCATAATTTAGAGGATTTATTTGATCTATTTGTTAATCTTCCTGATTGCTTAACACTGGTTAAGTTTGGGGTGCTTCTGGTGATGGACTGAAGCAGTGAGTTAGTCAGGTGAAGGACACCAGCGCAGAGCAGAGTGGTAGTTGTTAAATTATAATCTTCCATTATTCCAGGACTTCTGGTAAATTCTCATTATAATCAGCTACATTTTCTCTGATGTACTATTATGAAATTAAGAGGGAAGCCCATTCCTCTGTGGAAGGACTAATGGCACAGTGACTCGGCTCAGTGGCATGGTGATCTTACAAATGTCATTGTCAGTCAGAGACAGTGGCACATGGACCTAAGGAGGTCAAAGCATAAGGGACCAAGACCCTGCTCCTATGACCCATGAGGTGGCCCTGGACTGTTTAGATATAGCTAGAGGATACTTGGAGGGAGGTGGTAATTTCCACAGTATGAGACCAGGTGAGAAAGGTCTGAGAAGATGCTCTAGTAATTCAGGTGTTGACTAAGGGTATCATGGTCTATTTTATTTAACAGTATTCATTTACATTTTTGTTGTGGATAGTGAGCACTTAGAAAGCATGGTCCATGCCTCAGTCATCCTTGTATTACTCATGTCTAGAATACTGAACTAAAGTATGGTAGCACAGACATTAGATGAAGTACAAGGGCATGCCCAACAGCGCACAGAGGACAGGAGAAATAATGGAAGCCAAGCCCCTGGCCAGTAGCAGAGCCAGCCCCTTTGCAGAAGGAGCAGTAGAGTGAAGCAGCAATTAATTGATACCAGCATCTGGAGAACAGACATTGACCTGTATGCAGAAAGGAGAGGAATTTAGGAGTTAGGGAAGCAGAAAAATTATTCATCTTGTATATTTAAAATTCACATTTGTCTAGAAATTATAACTGAAGTTGGCTTTTGACAGTTGCTTGATAAGAACATTTTAAAGAAGGGGAATGTGTCCCTCAGCATCGCAGGAGCATAATGAGAGCACATTCAAATTGGGTAACTGAGGAGAGTTTAATGAAGAAACAGTCTGTAAATGTGCAGTCAAGACTTAGGGAAAACAACCGCTGGATGGTGGAATACTCCAGGATGCATAACAGCGGGGAGACATGATCACTTCTAAGCCTACAGGGGCAGAGGACAGAGGTTATTAGAACCCCTGAGAGCATCTCCCGCTGGGCAAATCCAGTTGAATACCAGGTATTGTGAAGCCTGTTGATAGAGTCCTTAGAGGTCAGCCTCCCAGAGATGAGACCTGGGTGAGGGAGGCGGTGTAGAGTGGTCTGCAGGGGCTGGTGAGAGATACTCTGCACAAGGTGTCGTTAGACACATGTGTTTTTGAAGAGATAAGCCTGGAGCTAGCCAGTACATGTGTTTATATCTGTTATCATGAATTTAAGGTAACTTTTCATTCTGATACGATTTCACACTGGAAAAGTTACAAAATAGTAACAGGAACTCCTGTGTATCCTTTACCCTGCATTTAGCCTCTTTTGCTTTATTATTCTCTCCCCCCACCTTCTCCCGTCTCCCCATGGCTCTCTCTCTTTCATTCTAGGTTTTCCCCTCAACCATGTGAGAATAAGTTGGACACATTGTTCCTCTTACCGTAAACACTTCATTGTGTATTTCCTAGGCATAAGGATATTCTCTGACATAACCATGGTACAATAATCAAAATCAAGAAGTTTGGAAATGACACAATTCTATTTTATACACAGCTCATATTCAAATTTTATCAATTGTCTCAATAATGTTCTTTGTAGCTTTTTTTTTTATGGTGCTAGATGTAATCTATGCTCATACATTGCATTGAGTAATCATGTCTGTTTTGTCTCCTTTAGGTGGGAACATTTCCTCCCTTCTCTTCATTTTTCTTGATCTTGACCTTTTTTTTTTTCTATTATTAGAATATTTAGGCTAAATCTATACTTTTGTATCCAGGTCATCTTAGAATTGATTCCCCTTCCTTCTTTCCACTTTCCTTCCCTCCTTCCTCTTTCCTTTTTTTTTTTTATTTTTGCTAAAGGTAAAAGCTTTCTTATAATAATGAAAATTTTATTTTAATAGTTTCAAAGATTGTTGACTTGTTTCCTTGAGACTGGAGTATGCTATAGGGAATTTCATTTATATAAATATTTATTGTAGGAGGCTGAGTCAATTAACCTATAGTTTAAGCTGTGTTAGAGGCAGTCATGTGATTTTTGTCCTAAACCTCAGTGGTAATTAATTCCCAAAGACATCATTGATCTAGACAGAAGGAACTTACCTAGTATAAATAGTGTGAACACCCTTAAAATTAGAAACATAAAGAGAATTTCTTTTTGTGGATTATATTTATAAAAACTAAAGTGAGAGATTAATTATAAAAATTTTAAAGTTTATTTATTTTTGAGGGAGACAGACTGCAAGCAGGGGAGGGGCAGAGAGAGGGGGAGACACAGAATCCGAAACAGGCTCCAGGCTCCGAGCTGTCCGCACAGAGCCCGAAGTGGGGCTTGAAGTCATGAGCCATGAGATCATGACCTGAGCCAAAGTCGGAAGCTCACCCAGGTGCCCTGAGAGATTAATTTTAAACACAGTGAAGAATTTCAGTTTATTTGACAGGCGGTTGGAGATCATAAGAATCCCTGTAACAGTACTGGCTACTGGGGGCTGGGAACCAAGTCATTTTAGGATTTATGTGGGAGTCAGAATTGCTCTCGTGTGGTCCAAGAACACAGAAAATATTAGTTACATATACATCAAGTGATGTATGATTTCTTCTTTTTGCTGATCTAGTGCCTATTACTAGAGCACAACTGACTACTGTTAACTAAACATCTGCTGTATGCCAATACTTCATAATTCTCTACCTTAATCCTCACAATAATCCTGTTAGTTAACCTCTTGCATAGATGTAGAAACCAAGGCCCAGGGAAGATAAGTAACTGGATGTACTCTACTGGATGTAGCAAAGCTGATCCTAGAATCTAGAGTTTGGTGAATCCAAAAACGTGTGTTCTTAACCATTATGTTAAGAGGTCCATAGTAAAATAATTTGCAAGAGCTGTTTAAGACAAAATTACATTGATTTCTTCATTGTAAGACTTGTCAGAATTTTTATCATGCAAATGAACACTGGAAATTTCCAAGAAGGGCAAAGAGTATGCAGCAGTTCCGGAACTCGTACAGTAGTGCCGTCTTATCTGTGGGGGATACGTTCCAAGTCCTCCATGGGTGCCTGACACCGCAGATAATACCAAACCCTATATATACTCTGCTTTCTCCTTTACATACTTTCCTATGGTAAAGTTTAATTCATAAATTAGGCACAGTAAGAGATTAGCAACAACGATAAAATAGAACAATTGTAACTATATATTGTAGTCAAGTTCTGTGAACATGGTCTCTCTCTCTCTCAAAATACCTTGCACTGTACTCACCCTTCTTCTAGTGATGATGTGAGATGACAAAATGCCTCCGTGATGCGATGAGAGGAAATGAGTGGCATAGGCAGTATGATGCAGCATTAGGATACCAGTGAGTTTCTGACCATCCATCAGAAGGAGGTTCATCTCTAGGCCTTGGCTAATAGGCTGGAGCTGACAGCGGGTCACTGAAACAATGGGATGGGAGACCTTAGATCAGGGGGACTACTGTATAGTCAGTCACAGAAGCCTTCCCCCCACCTCTTACCTCTCATAATATTTCCTCTCTGCTGTGTTCCTCTCTGCTCTGTTGTAAACATTGGGCTAGAAGGTGGCCAGAAGAAGGTGGGACTACAGAGCTACCATTGAAGAGGAAAGCTGAGAACTACAGAGGAGCCAGGGGTGGAGGAGGGAAAACAAGGGGATTTGTTGTCTGATGGGTACAGAGTTTCCGTGTCTTAAGATGCAAAGAGTTCTGAAGATTAGTTGCACAAAAGTGTGAATGGACCAAACACTACAATTTGTTAAGATGATAACTGAATGTACAGTTCAGTAGTGTTTAGTCCATTCACACTTTTGCACAACTAATCTTCAGAACAGGGTTGATGGCGGGGACTGGGGGAGGGGAAAATTGGTGGTGGGCATTGAGGAGGGCACTTGTTGGGATGAGCACTGGGTGTTGTATGTCAGTGATGAATCTACCCCCAAAACCAAGAGCACACTCTATACACTATATGTTAGCCAACTTGACAATAATGTTAAAAAAATTAAAAAATGATAAATTTTGTATTTCACTATAAATTTTTAAAAAGTCCAGGGTTGCCTGGGTAGCTCAGTTGGTTGAGTGTCCGACTCTTGATTTTGGCTCAGGTGAGATCCCAGGTTCGTGGGATCCAGCCCCGCATCAGGCTCAATGCTGAGTATGGAGCCTGCTTAGGATTTTGTCTCTCTCCCTCTGCCCCTCTCCCCAGCTGGTATGCGCATGTGAGCTCTCTCTCTCTCTCTCTCAAAAAACAAACAAACAAAAATAAAAAAACAAAATAAATACACAGGGATCAACACATCTTCAGCTTCTCATTCCAGACTCTAGTTTGAGTAGAGAGTTTCTCCTGTCTCAGTATTACCACCTTATTAGCATGATGCTTCTCAATAAAATGCCGTAAAACCAGCTTAGGGGAAAATTGCCATCAGTGGAGAAAAGACAAAAATTCCAAGGTCAGGCTTTGCTTTCAAAAGTTACTTTTATTTTTATTTTTTTTTAATTGAGTTTGTTTATTTATTTTGAGAGAGAGAGAAAGTCCAAGTGGGGCAGGGACAGAGAAAGAGGGAGAGAGAATCCCAAACGGGCTCCTCACTGACAGTGTGGATCCCAAGGTGGGGCTTGAACTCATGAACCATGAGATCATGATCTGAGCTGAGACCAAGAGCTGGACACTTAACCAACTGGGCCACGCAGGTGCCCCTCAAAATTTACTTTTAAAGGGAAAGTGTTATTCCTATTTTTATTTACATCATATCAATTTACAATTTAGTTTAGGTCAGCGGATGAGCAAAACATCTTAGACATGTTTTCAATTCTATTCAGATATTACTGGTTCTTTTTTTGAGAGAGAGAGAGCAAGAGTGAGCACAAGCGGGAGAGAGGAACAGAGGGACAGTCTCAAGCAGGCTCCACGGTCAGTGTGGAGTCTGACACAGAGCTTAAACCCATGACTCTGGGATCATGGCCTGAGCTGAAATCAAGAGTCAGATGCTCAGTTAACTGAGCCACCCAGGTGTCCCCAGATATTACTTGTGATGTAACTATGTTTACTGTAATTTTGAAAAATAGAAGAAACTTGCTTTACATGAAGAAAAAAAAAACAAGAAATATAATTTTATTTGGAACACTAAAGTTCAAAACATCCACAATTTGTCCTCTCTTGTCCTCCCTCCACCACCAGCTCTCACTGCCCAGTGCAGTTTTATGTCTGTACTCACAGGGACAACACTAATGGCGAAGCTGGAGCTATGTGTGTATTTTGGCAGATGGCCCTGTGTATGTTAGAGCAGCACAAAGAGTCACTAAATCGATAGCAATATCAGGAGAACAGAAAAATTCCCAGCAAACATTGTGTGTCACAAGTGAAGACCTGAGAAGGTCTGAATTTTTCATCTTGAATAACATATATGGAAATAATTCTGTTTTATCCGTCATGTCACAGAGAAGTATCATACATTTTTATGCTTAACATAAAGTTTCTGAGTAACAGAAAGGCCATTGGGTAGTAAAGACCAAAAAAAACACAGTCAGGATTTTAGAAAGTATTTCCTTCCATCGACCTGGAAGCCGATGGAGCAGAAATAATAGGAATCAGGGTGATACAACTGAGGCATGTTTGTAAGTTCACATTGCTCCGTCTGTGGCCAGTTTGAAAAGGTAATAACAGAACACCATTGCTCATTCCAGGTTCAAGGGGGGGGACCCCACCATGTAATAAAATGAGAGGTAAGTGATATGTTCTGGAGTTAGCAATAAAAGGAGGCAGATGCTCTGACAGTAATGTTGGTATACCCAGGGAGGCATCAAGGATCTCGCAGGATGATTCTTCCTTAGATTAGTGCTGCGTAATTAAGAATAATTGAATTATGGGTGCTGCTTGTGAGGCTTGTATCATTTGTCTTGTTGATAGTAACTCCAAAATACACCCACATGTGAATTAATTCGCTGATAGTTATTGAAGGAGGAGTAAAATGGTACAGCAGGCTAATCAGAAGGGCTGGACAAGGGGGGCTGAAAGCTCTACTTCATTTGCATGTGATGACCCACTACACTGTGTAGTATGGTATTGAGCAGCTCATTTGACCTCTCTGCCTCAGTTTCTTAGTTGGTGAAGCTGGAAAACACATGCAGTTCAGACCTACATAGCCTTCTGCTCATCTCAAAAACCCATGCTGAACACCAGTGTCAAATTTATGGGCCCCAAATTCCACTTTGATCACGTTGAAATAAAAAGGGACACTTCGCCCTGCTTCCAGTATGATTAAGCACTTCATATACAACAGCCAGATAAAACATATAACTCTGACATAAGCCAAAAATAACAAGGTCACCCTGACTGAGTTTGATCCCTGCATAGCAAAACCTTGACTATTTCCTGCAAACTGTTTTCTACTTGATATTTTCCAGGCTGGTGTCTGAAGATACATCATGTCTGCTTGGATATAATAATCGTGTAAGAAAGTTACTGTTTTTTTTCCTCATGAATAGACTAATGTAAAGCTGGTAACCTGGGTAATTTTGCAGTTTGAAATTTAATAATTTGGCCAGCCAGTTCTTCTGAAGTCTGACTCTCTGCCCTTTTGGAAAATATTTGTTTTCCTTTCTAAATGCTTCTTTCTGTCTCTTCCTTTGACAGTCATCTCAAAAGCCTTTGTACAAAGCTGCTAATCGTTTCTTGTTATTTATCAATCAAATGCAAATTCCTTTGGCTGATATGTCACAGCTGCTGAAATCGAACCTTGAATTCTTTCTCCACATTTTTGTCCCATCATTCCCTCACATGAATCCTATAGCAGCCAGGTAGACCATGATGCCTGGATTTTTGTCTCTGCACCTTTACTCATACTGCATTTTCCAGCTGTAAGATCTCCCACACATCTCTTTATCAATGCAAATCATATCCATCTCTCCAGGCACAGCTTAGTCTCTATACTATCCACAAAACCTCCCTGGGTAGCTCACAGTACTTTTCCTTCTCTCAGTTCATTGTCTGGGCCACTCAGCACTCAACCATTTGTTGTTGTGTGAAGTATTTTGCACTAACATTTTATGCCTGCATGCCCCATCCCTCCAGATAGATGTTAACCTTCAGTCCTTAAGTAAAATAGGCTTTTCTAAAGCAGTTCTGATATTCAAGCTGGGGCTTGAAAACAGTACTATATTGTTTTCTCTGCGTTTTACATAATTGTAATTGCATTTTTTTTAATGTTTATTTATTTTTGAGAGAGAGAGACAGAGTGCAAGTGGGGGAGGGGCAGAGAGAGAGGAAGACACAGAATCGGAAGCAGCCTCCAGGCCCTGAGCTGTCACCACAGAGCCCAGCATGGGGCTCCAACTCACGAACCATGAGGTCATGATCTGAGCCCAAGTCGAATGCATAACTGACTGAGCCACCCAGGCATCTCTGTAATTGCATTATTGAGATGTGGAATAAATTGGGGATATAAACCACTTTTAATAATTCTATGCCAAGCTCCACTTTACAACTTCTACCAACACCTTGGGCGGAGTCCATATTTTTATAGTCATTTTCTGTTATTAAAACACTCTAGTCTAAAAACTTCAATTGCACATCTGATTCAAAACTCTCCCCCGGTGCCAGTCACACTTGTTATCTTCTGTCTTCTATCTGGAACATGGGGAAAGGGATAGGGGGGAATGTCACACACTTCTCTTTGGGTGATTGCAATCTTCTCCTTCTTGCTTTTCTGGGATGCTGATGGGAGATGACACCCTCTTAGTAGAGTGTAAATGCTGACTTCCTGGTGGGTCTCCCCACTGCTGAGTTCCCTGGTGGGATCTCTAGTTTCAAGTCAGCCTCTTCCCTTGACCTCTTCTTGCTACTGGACCCCTCTCCTGGCAGATGGCTCCCTTGGGTGCTATCTGGTCTGATGACCAGCCCAGGTACTTTCTGTGGTTCCACCAGATGCATAGAGAAGTCCTGCTATTCATACCAGACGGTGCAACTGCTGACCCCATTCTTGCCCTTCTGTCGGTCCTGTTTCTTTTCTCACCTGGTCACGTTCCCCTGCTCAGGCTGCTGGGGAGCAGATCTGTAAGACCTCTTTCTTTCTTTCTTTCTTTCTTTCTTTCTTTCTTTCTTTCTTTCTTTCTTTCTTTCTTTTCTTAAAAATTTCTTAATGTTTATTTATTTTTGAGAGAGAGACAAAGCATGAGCAGTGGGGGAGGGGCAGAGAGAGAGGGGGACAGAATCCGAAGCAGGCTCCAGGCTTCGAGCTGTCAGCACAGAGCCCAATGCAGGACTCAAACCCATGAACCGCAAGATCATGACCTGAGCCAAAGTCCAACGCTTAACCGACTGAGTCACCCTGCAAGACCACTTTCTAAGCAGATGTTAAGTGGAGAAGGAAATGGCAGTGCCCTTATTTATACGCACCTGCATTTTTTTAAAAACTTGGGGCACCCTCCCATCAATCCTTGACCTATATATCTGTTGAACAACAAGATACCAATTTTGTGACGCTATTTTTCTGAGAGAGGCTCTTTGTAGAAATTATTCCTGATCAAAGTTGTAAAATGAATAGCTGTTTCATTTCCAAATAAGGTAATTCTAATGAAAACCTAAGGTCTCCTCAGGCATTTTACTATGTTATTAAAAGCATGGGATTCTTCATTTTACTGCAGGACAGACTATTCCAACAGTTTGTTTTCAGTCCTGAACCTTTCTAAACTTTATGGTGTATAAATACTATTCTATTAGAGACAGTTTGGGACATCTGCCTAAATTCCAGACATCCTTCAGACAATCTTATTATATTTTATAGTCACCCATTCCCCCCATAAACTTTTCAGTTTAATTTTATTTCCAATTAGTTTTTTGTATGTGTGTTCTACTCCATAATCAGTGTAAATTTTTTCCCCCCGGATTTTTACTTTGGAGTCACTATATGCTTCTTCTGTGCATTGTAATTTTGTATTCTCTATCTGGTATTTCCAAATGCTGAAGTCCTTGAGGCCTAATTGAGGGAAGTTATGCATTAGAAAGAATGACTATTACATTTGATCTGGGTTTTCTAGGTATCTTGTAGGAGAATTTTTGATGATCGCTAGCCTGTTATTCTTTGAAATTTCAAATCCTACCTACTTGTATTACGGAATTTTCTTCATATCTTGTTCTGAAGCAGTATAATAATAAAACCTACTGTTTATCAAATGCCTTTTATGTGCCAAGTACTTTATGTCTGTGGTCCCCATTTTGTGGTCATCTTTGTGGTCTAGCAGTGATCACTGTATATAAATAGAAACCTGTTACCCTCTGTGTCTACCTCTTGTGTGTGTTCTGTATAGTGATGTGATATTGTGATGTACAGTAAAGAAATGTGTATTTAGTCCTCATCTTGTTGAGCTTCTAAAACCCTTGGAATTTCCTAAATGATGAGAACATTAAAGGTGTCTCTTGTTATGTTATTGAGGTGGTTTTGAATCCCCCCACTAAGGATGAGTGAGGGCTGATTTTCAGGAGAACAAACCATATAATTAGAGGGCTGGAAATTGTAGTCTTAACATCCTTACCTCTGAGGAGGAGAGAAGTTCTGGAGGGTGAATCAGTCATTAATGGCCAGTGATTTAATTAGTCATGACTATGAAATGAAGCTACTATAAAAACCTGAAAGCATGTGGTTTGAAGATCTCCTGGGTTGGTGAACATGTGGAGATTCAGGAAGAGCAGCACACCTAGAGTGCTTGGTGCCATTTCCCCATACTCTGCCCTATGCACCTCTTCTAACTGGCTGTCCCTGAGTTATATCTATTTATAAATATCCATTCATATGCATTTATAATTGCTTCCAAGCAATAATCTAGGAAGTGAAAAGTCTCTCTGAGTTCTGTGAGCCATTTTAGGAAGTTAATCAAGCTCAAGGAGAGGGGTGTGGGGGATTTGGAAACCCCATAGTAGGTGACAGCGCAGGTGACAACCTTGACTTGTGATTGGTGTTTGATGGGAGGTGGGGAGGCTTGTACGACTGAGACTTAACCTATGGGATCTGATGCTATCTCTGGGCAAATTGTGTCAGAATAGAGTTGATTTAGCAGGTATTGGAATTCACCTCCCCACCCATTGGAATTGGGCACAGAATCTTTTTTTTTTTTTTAATTTTTAAATGTTTATTTATTTTTGAGAGAGAGACAGAGTGCAAGTGGGGAAGGGGCAGAGAGAGGGGGAGATACAGAGTCTGAAGCAGGCTCTAGCTCTGAGCTGTCAGCACAGAGCCGATGCGGGGCACGAGCCCATGAACTGTGAGATCATGACCTGAGCCGAAGTCAGACGCTTAGCTGATTGAGTCACCCAGGTACCCCATGGGTGCAGAATCCTACCTGGTGATGAGAAGTGGGATTACAGTCAGAATATTAGAAGTGGTCATAATGGTATGTAATTATTTTACTTTTCTGCTTTCTTATTTTCCTGTTCCACTATAATGTAAATTGCAGAAAGATAGGGACCATGCCTATCTTGTTCTTAATTGAATTTCTAGTGTCTATGTGACTAGTGAGCACTTGTTAAATATTTGCATATAGATAAACATAGTGTATGCTGTAGGTATATTGTGCCTATTTTCAGATGAGGAACTAGGTCCATTGAAGTGAAGTGACTTGTACAAGGTTATAAAGGTAGTCAGTGATGTGTGATAAAAGATCAGATGCCAAAGTCCATTCCCCCCTGCCATTTGGGAAGCTATTTCTTTCATTAGTTTCTGGGAAGTCAAGGTGAATAGCTAAATTATGAAAGTGGTTTGATTAACTGATAACTGAAATAAATTCTTCACATCATTAATTTCAAATTATACTTAATTTTAATACTGTTCAGTGATTTATATTGTAAAGAATTAAGGCAATTTTATAGAGTCAGCATGTCAGAGTAAAATTTCCAAGCCCTGTTGATTGTACTTTGTGCCGATTTTTGTCGTATTTCTGAAAAGTAGATAGCATTTATTTTGGAAAGTATGTTTTGAGTTATCATCCCATTCAAGAGAAATATTAAAAATGGTTGTGCTTTTTTTTCTTCCGTCTTCTACTTTTCTTATTCCCTGATATAAATGAGAAGTTTGGCAAACTATTGTTTTTACTGGATCCATTATAAAAATCAGTTTATTATTATTTTTAAAATACCACAAAAATTAGCAAGTTCAAAATGCTCTATTCTTAAAAATCTCTAAAGGCTCTAAAATAGACAAAAATTGCCTTGCTTTACTAATCTATTACAGTTTTCATTTTAAGACTATTTTTTAAACTGGAGGATATTTCCTGCAATAGCAGCTAAACTATTAAATTGGTGAGCAAAGTCAAGTGAATATCACAAATAATTTCCATAACCTGGAGAAAGTATGTATCAAAGATGAGCTTCTTACAACAGAAGAGTAGATATTGTTATGCTGAGTAGAAAGGCCATTCTGAATCCTTTCAGGTTAAATCTATCTGTGAGAAAATGTAGGTCATCACTGCTGTGTTTCATTCACAGCAGTGAACATCTGAGTATAAAGACTTTGACCTATAGTGCCTTTTGCAGTTTAGTACTATGAAGAAAACAATGTCTAGAAAATGTTCTTATATTTTTAAAGGTAAATTTAAAAATGTTGTCTACAGGGTTCTATATTGTACAGCTGGAGGCAAAATCTGAGTCCATTTCCCAGAAAGCTTGGAGCCTTGATTACTAGATGAGCTCCCATGGTGGCATGCACAGAGAACAGCTTTCCAATCTTTAGAGTAGGAGTGTGGGTTTGCTTATGTTAGACTGTAAATTAATGCTATTTTTTTTATCTGAAAAACTGGAGTAAAAATATTTTGGTGATATAGGTTTTTTTTTTAATACATAACGAATTTTAAAAGCTAGTATTTAAGAGAAATAACCTTTAAAAAATAGGACAATTTTGAGTGAAAGTATATTCAAATAAGCCTTTTTAATTTCAACACATCGATGAATATAGACCGTGATACTATTATGAGTGCCTAGAAGGCAGGGACTGCTCTTATTCATTTTATCCTCCCCTCCTACCACACCTAGTCACTGCTGGGTGGTCTTTGAGACACCCATACAAATGATCACAGACAAGCCTCTGCCTGAACATATTTCAGTATAGTAACTTCCCACCACACCAATCAGCCCATTCTGATTTTGATGACTTAGGCAGAAACTTGTACTTCTCTCGAGTGAACATGAGCTCTCCTCTGACTTTCCCCGTGCCAAGTCTGTCCTCTGAGGCTTCATTGAACAAGTCTGATCCTTTTTCCCTTTTTCCCTATCAAAAGCCCTTTAGACCTCCCAAGGCAAATTTAATGGCACAAAATTTGAATTATAGTGTGGCAAGCACCATAGCATGAAGTCAGATTCTGGCTTCTCCCGTTTAGGACCTGGATTTTGAAAAGGTTTGTTTTATGGGTTACCCCTTCACTCACTTGAATCATATTAATCTTGTAATCGGTAAGATCACTACATCTTTTATCAAATGCTCTTGAACATCTCCACCACATCCTTGAGTAGATAGATTTTGAAATTTGCATTTATCCCTCTTAAATATCTTGTTGCATTTGGTTTATCATTTTGGTTTGTGAGTATCTTCCTGGATTCTTATTATGTTCTCTAATGTCACTGCTGGTCCTCCAAAGCTCTTTTATGTCACCTCCAGCCTCATTTCTCATTGCTCCCACTGGTATACACTCTTCTCCATACTTCTAATTCTCCAGAATTGTAATTCTTGGAACAGATCATGCTTTATTTCATTTTAAGTCATTGCACATACTGTTTTGTAATAATTTTCCTCTTTTTCCATCAGCTAACTTTTATTCTTCCAGGCTCAACTAAGATGTCACTTTTTCTAGGACTTCTATTACAGGGTGGGATGGCTCTCCTCTGAGTTCCATAGTAGTCTGTTAAATCCTAGCACTTATCAGACTACATTATGATAGTCTATATTCTTGACTTCTTTTCCTCACTCACCTATAAGATTCCTGAATGCAGGAACATTTTCTCCCCCAACATTTCATCTCCAGTACCTAACACAATGCATGGCATATAGTAGGTTTTTACTATAGATTTCTTTTTTCTTTTTAACATTTATTTATTTTTGAGAGAGATAGAGATAGAACGTGAGCTGGAGAGGGGCAGAGAGAGGCGGATACACAGAATCTGAAGTAGACTCCAAGTTCCACAGAGCCTGATGCGGGGCTCGAACTCATGAACCATGAGATCATGGCCTGAGCTGAAGTTGGATGCTTAATTGGCTGAATCACCCAGGTGTCTCTATATTTCTTGAAAAAACAAATAAGTCAAGTGGCCTCACCAAAGTAATAATAAGCATATGTACAGAACCAAGGAAGTTACCCTCTGATGTGCCTCATTAAGCCCTGCTCCCTCAATCCATAATCTATTTATTAGGCTATGGGTCATTCAACTAGTATTTGACCCATCACAGTGAGTGACTTCCAGCATATATCTCTTATCTCTTGATGTCTACAAGGACATTATAAAATATCATGAAACCCTGTCAAATGCCATCCTAAAAGGCAGAAATGTTATGCATGTGGCCTCCACCTGAACTACCAGTCCCAGAAATGGAACATTTGTGTTGATCTTTAACTATAATGGGATTTAATTATTATATCCACATTTTTTTCTTATCTTTCCCTGAATTGTTTATAGAATGCTTTAGTCTCATCTCAGTTTTCGGTAGATTTTTTTTTTCAATATATGAAATTTATTGTCAAATTGGTTTCCATACAACACCCAGTGCTCATCCCAAAAGGTGCCCTCCTCAATACCCATCACCCACCCTCCCCTCCCTCCCACCCCCCATCAATCCTCAGTTTGTTCTCAGTTTTTAAAAGTCTCTTATGCTTTGGCTCTCTCCCACTCTAACCTCTCTTTTTTTTTTCTTCCCCTCCCCCATGGGTTTCTGTTAAGTTTCTCAGGATCCACATAAGAGTGAAACCATATGGTATCTGTCTTTCTCTGTATGGCTTATTTCACTTAGCATCACACTCTCCAGTTCCATCCACGTTGCTACAAATGGCCATATTTCGTTCTTTCTCATTGCCATGTAGTACTCCATTGTGTATATAAACCACAATTTCTTTATCCATTCATCAGTTGATGGACATTTAGGCTCTTTCCATAATTTGGCTATTGTTCAGAGTGCTGCTATAAGCATTGGGGTACAAGTGCCCCTATGCATCAGTACTCCTGTATCCCTTGGGTAAATTCCTAGCAGTGCTATTGCTGGGTCATAGGGTTGGTCTATTTTTAATTTTCTGAGGAACCTCCACACTGTTTTCCAGAGTGGCTGCACCAATTTGCATTCCCACCAACAGTGCAAGAGGGTTCCCGTTTCTCCACATCCTCTCCAGCATCTGTAGTCTCCTGATTTGTTCATTTTAGCCACTCTGACTGGTGTGAGGTGATATCTGAGTGTGGTTTTGATTTGTATTTCCCTGATAAGGAGCGACATTGAGCATCTTTTCATGTGCCTGCTGGCCATCCGGATGTCTTCTTTAGAGAAGTGTCTATTCATGTTTTCTGCCCATTTCTTCACTGGGTTATTTGTTTTTTGGGTGTGGAGTTTGGTGAGCTCTTTATAGATTTTGGATACTAGCGCTTTATCCGATATGTCATTTGCAAATATCTTTTCCCATTCTGTTGGTTGCCTTTTAGTTTTGTTGGTTGTTTCCTTTGCTGTGCAGAAGCTTTTTATCTTCATAAGGTCCCAGTAGTTCAGTTTTGCTTTTAATTCCCTTGCCTTTGGGGATGTGTCGAGTAAGAGATTGCTACGGCTGAGGTCAGAGAGGTCTTTTCCTGCTTTCTCCTCTAGGGTTTTGATGGTTTCCTGTCTCACATTCAGGTCCTTTATCCATTTTGAGTTTATTTTCGTGAATGGTGTGAGAAAGTGGTCTAGTTTCAACCTTCTGCATGTTGCTGTCCAGTTCTCCCAGCACCATTTGTTAAAGAGACTGTCTTTTTTCCATTGGATGTTCTTTCCTGCTTTGTCAAAGATGAGTTGGCCATACGTTTGTGGGTCTAGTTCTGGGGTTTCTATTCTATTCCATTGGTCTATGTGTCTGTTTTTGTGCCAATACCATGCTGTCTTGATGATTACAGCTTTGTAGTAGAGGCTAAAGTCTGGGATTGTGATGCCTCCTGCTTTGGTCTTCTTCTTCAAAATTCCTTTGGCTATTCGGGGCCTTTTGTGGTTCCATATGAATTTTAGGATTGCTTGTTCTAGCTTTGAGAAGAATGCTGGTGCAATTTTGATTGGGATTGCATTGAATGTGTAGATAGCTTTGGGTAGTATTGACATTTTGACAATATTTATTCTTCCAATCCATGAGCATGGAATGTCTTTCCATTTCTTTGTATCTTCTTCAATTTCCTTCATAAGCTTTCTATAGTTTTCAGCATACAGATCTTTTACATCTTTGGTTAGATTTATTCCTAGGTATTTTATGCTTCTTGGTGCAATTGTGAATGGGATCAGTTTCTTTATTTGTCTTTCTGTTGCTTCATTGTTAGTGTATAAGAATGCAACTGATTTCTGTACATTGATTTTGTATCCTGCAACTTTGCTGAATTCCTGTATCAGTTCTAGCAGACTTTTGGTGGAGTCTATCGGATTTTCCATGTATAGTATCATGTCATCTGCAAAAAGTGAAAGCTTGACTTCATCTTTGCCAATTTTGATGCCTTTGATTTCCTTTTGTTGTCTGATTGCTGATGCTAGAACTTCCAACACTATGTTAAACAACAGCAGTGAGAGTGGGCATCCCTGTCGTGTTCCTGATCTCAGGGAAAAAGCTCTCAGTTTTTCCCCATTGAGGATGATGTTAGCTGTGGGCTTTTCATAAATGGCTTTTATGATGTTTAAGTATGTTCCTTCTATCCCGACTTTCTCAAGGGTTTTTATTAAGAAAGCGTGCTGGATTTTGTCAAAGGCCTTTTCTGCATCGATTGACAGGATCATATGGTTCTTCTCTTTTTTTTTGTTAATGTGATGTATCACGTTGATTGATTTGCAAATGTTGAACCAGCCCTGCATCCCAGGAATGAATCCCACTTGATCATGGTGAATAATTCTTTTTATATGCTGTTGAATTCGATTTGCTAGTATCTTCATGAGAATTTTTGCATCCATATTCATCAGGGATATTGGCCTGTAGTTCTCTTTTTTTACTGGGTCTCTGTCTGGTTTGGGAATGAAAGTAATACTGGCTTCATAGAATGAGTCTGGAAGTTTTCCTTCCCTTTCTATCTTTTGGAATAGCTTGAGAAGGATAGGTATTATCTCTGCTTTAAATGTCTGGTAGAACTCCCCTGGGAAGCCATCTGGTCCTGGACTCTTATTTGTTGGGAGATTTTTGATAACCGATTCAATTTCTTCACTGGTTATGGGTCTGTTCAAGCTTTCTATTTCCTCCTGATTGAGTTTTGGAAGCGTGTGGGTGTTTAGGAATTTGTCCATTTCTTCCAGGTTGTCCAGTTTGTTGGCATATAATTTTTCATAGTATTCCCTGATAATTGTTTGTATCTCTGAGGGATTGGTTGTAATCATTCCATTTTCATTCATGATTTTATCTATTTGGGTCATCTCCCTTTTCTTTTTGAGAAGCCTGGCTAGAGGTTTATCAATTTTGTTTATTTTTTCAAAAAACCAACTCTTGGTTTCGTTGATCTGCTCTACAGTTTTTTTTAGATTCTATATTGTTTATTTCTGCTCTGATCTTTATTATTTCTCTTCTTCTGCTGGGTTTAGGCTGCCTTTGCTGTTCTGCTTCTATTTCCTTTAGGTGTGCTGTTAGATTTTGTATTTGGGATTTTTCTTGTTTCTTGAGATAGGCCTGGATTGCAATGTATTTTCCTCTCAGGACTGCCTTTGCTGCATCCCAAAGTGTTTGGATTGTTGTGTTTTCATTTTGGTTTGTTTCCATATATTTTTTAATTTCTTCTCTAATTGCCTGGTTGACCCTTTCATTCTTTAGTAGGGTGTTCTTTAACCTCCATGCTTTTGGAGGTTTTCCAGACTTTTTCCTGTGGTTGATTTCAAGCTTCATAGCATTGTGGTCTGAAAGTATGCATGGTATAATTTCAATTCTTGTATACTTATGAAGGGCTGTTTTGTGACCCAGTATATGATCTATCTTGGAGAATGTTCCATGTGCACTCGAGAAGAAAGTATATTCTGTTGCTTTGGGATGCAGAGTTCTAAATATATCTGTCAAGTCCATCTGATCCAATGTATCCTTCAGGGCCCTTGTTTCTTTATTGACCGTGTGTCTAGATGATCTATCCATTTCTGTAAGTGGAGTGTTAAAGTCCCCTGCAATTACCACATTCTTATCAATAAGGTTGCTTATGTTTATGAGTAATTGTTTTATATATTTGGGGGCTCCGGTATTCGGCACATAGACATTTATAATTGTTAGCTCTTCCTGATGGATAGACCCTGTAATTATTATATAATGCCCTTCTTCATCTCTTGTTACAGCCTTTAATTTAAAGTCTAGTTTGTCTGATATAAGTATGGCTACTCCAGCTTTCTTTTGGCTTCCAATAGCATGATAAATAGTTCTCCATCCCCTCACTCTCAATCTAAAGGTGTCCTCAGGTCTAAAATGAGTCTCTTGTAGACAGCAAATAGATGGGTCTTGTTTTTTTTATCCATTCTGATACCCTATGTCTTTTGGTTGGCGCATTTAATCCATTTACATTCAGTGTTATTATAGAAAGATACGGGTTTAGAGTCATTGTGATGTCTGTATGTTTTATGCTTGTAGTGATGTCTCTGGTACTTTGTCTCACAGGATCCCCCTTAGGATCTCTTGTAGGGCTGGTTTAGTGGTGACGAATTCCTTCAGTTTTTGTTTGTTTGGGAAGACCTTTATCTCTCCTTCTATTCTAAATGACAGACTTGCTGGATAAAGGATTCTCGGCTGCATATTTTTTCTGTTCAACACATTGAAGATCTCCTGCCAGTCCTTTCTGGCCTGCCAAGTTTCAAAAGAGAGATCAGTCACGAGTCTTATAGGTCTCCCTTTATATGTGAGGGCACGTTTATCCCTTGCTGCTTTCAGAATTTTCTCTTTATCCTTGTATTTTGCCAGTTTCACTATGATATGTCGTGCAGAAGATCGATTCAAGTTACGTCTGAAGGGAGTTCTCTGTGCCTCTTGGATTTCAATGCCTTTTTCCTTCCCCAGTTCAGGGAAGTTCTCAGCTATTATTTCTTCAAGTACACCTTCAGCACCTTTCCCTCTCTCTTCCTCCTCTGGGATACCAATTATGCGTAGATTATTTCTCTTTAGTGCATCACTTAGTTCTCTAATTTTCCCCTCATACTCCTGGATTTTTTATCTCTCTTTTTCTCAGCTTCCTCTTTTTCCATAATTTTATCTTCTAGTTCACCTATTCTCTCCTCTGCCTCTTCAATCCGAGCTGTGGACGTTTCCATTTTATTTTGCATCTCGTTTAAAGCGTTTTTCAGCTCCCTCTGACTATTCCTTAGTCCATTGATCTCTGTAGCAAGAGATTCTCTGCTGTCCTCTATACTGTTTTCAAGCCCAGTGATTAATTTTATGACTATTATTCTAAATTCACTTTCTGTTACATTATTTAAATCCTTTTTGATCAGTTCATTAGCTGTTGTTATTTCCTGGAGATTCTTCTGAGGGGAATTCTTCCGTTTGGTCATTTTGGATAGTCCCTGGAGTGGTGAGGACCTGCAGGGCGCTTCTCCTGTGCTGTGGTGTATAACTGGAGTTGGTGGGCGGGGCCGCAGTCAGACCTGATGTCTGCCCCCAGCCCACCGCTGGGGCCACAGTCAGACTGGTGTGTGCCTTCTCTTACCCTCTCCTAGGGGCGGGATTCACTGTGGGTTGGGGTGGCCCGTCTGGGCTACTTGCACACTGCCAGGCTTGTGGTGCTGGGGATGTGGCATATTAGCTGGGGTGGGTAGGCAAGGTGCACGGGGGCAGGAGGGACAGGCTTACCTCGCTTCTCCTTAGGTGGTCCACTTCAGGAGGGGCCCTGTGGCAGCGGGAGGGAGTCAGACTCGTTGCCGGAGGGGTGGCTCCGCAGAAGCACAGCGTTGGGTGTTTGTTCGGTGCAAGCAAGTTCCCTGGCAGGAACTGGTTCCCTTTGGGATTTTGGCTGGGGGATGGGTGAGGGAGATGGCGCTGGCGAGCGCCTTTGTTCCCGCCAAGCTGAGCTCTGTCGTCCGGGGCCCAACAACTCTCCCTCCCGTTGTCCTCCAGCCCTCCCGTTTTCCAAGCAGAACTTTTAGCTTATAACCTTCCAGATGTCAAGTCCCACTTGCTGTCGGAACACACTCCGTCCGGCCCCTCCGCTTTTGCCAGCCAGACTCGGGGGCTCTGCTTGGCCGGCGGGCCGCCCCTCCACCCCGGCTCCCTTCCGCCAGTCCGTGGAGCGCGCACCACCTCTCCGCCCTTCCTACCCTCTTCCGTGGGCCTCTCCTCTGCGCTTGGCTCTGGAGACTCCGTTCTGCTAGTCTTCTGGTGGTTTTCTGGGTTATTTAGGCAGGTGTAGGTGGAATCTAAGGTGTAGGTGGATCAGCAGGACCCGCAGTGAGCCTAGCATCCTCCTACACCGCCATCTTCTGCCCAAGCCTTGGTAGTTTTTATACATATTTTCAAAACATCTTTAGTAAATATAGAATAATTCAATTTTTTTTACCAATATTAAATACACTAAATGTTTAAGGATCACTGATCCTTGTTTTTTACTCCACATTACAAACCCATTTTTTCAAGTAAAATTTAAGTTTCATCTATAGTTTAAGGGAGTTTAGAGAAAGGGAATGAAACTTGATTAAGTTCATGTATGTCAAGCAGTTCCCCTGCATTATTGCTTATTTTTCTCAACAATACTGCAAAGTAGATATTATTAATCCTCCTTTATAAGAGGAAAGAAAGTCAGGAAGCAAAGAATGTCTAGAATTGGGATTGGAATTCAGTAAGGCTTGGTTTAAAGTAGAGAACTCCTGTGAGAATCCGATAAAAGCAACAGCCCCTTTCTAGCAAATACACACAAGCCACAAATCCGTTGAGGTTCTTGTTATAAGCTATAGAAGTGAATCTGATTTTGAAATAGGAAGGCTTCATGGTTTTTGAGATATTGACAACTCATACAATCACTGGGATGGCTGAAGAATCAGAAATGAGGTCAGACAGCCAGGAAGGAAATCTATCCTAGCGAAGTGTCTGAGGAGGAATCCACTGTTACCACTCCTACTAACTGCTAGAAACTACAGTTTGCACTGCTATTTCTGGAAATGAGTACTGTTGGAACCACTGCTGCCACCACATTTTTTTTTTTCCTTTTTGGACTGGGTAAGGTGTGTTTATTTCCTTCCACATACGGAAAAGGAGAAAAAGCCTGCTCCCTTCCAGCACCCAATGTCCACTGGGCTTAAAGGGGGTGGAGCCAGGGCCACCGCGGAAGAGAAGGTGTAGCAGTAGAAGGCAAGGGCATTGGTGGTGTAGTCTGTGTGGAGAAGGTGCTCCAGGTGCCCAAGGTCCCTTGCCCCTACATTGGCCCTGCCCAGGGTGGATCATTGCCGCCCCTTCATCAAGGTGAAAATACAGAAGAAGTTCTGAGCCCGGATCTCTGTGTGCTGGTCACTGCTAGAAGGAAACCATCCTTTGACAGCTCCCAGCTCTTCCACCCAGAGCTCACACATGGGTCAGGGAGGACAATCTCCTCTGGGAACAACACAAGGTCAGTCCCAAGCAACATGCCACAATGCTTTTGCCCACCATCTCCCAAGCTTCTAGAACAACTGGAAAGGACAACTCCCTACTGAGAACTTTCTGCAATTTTACAGCAAACCCCAACAACCTACATTTATCAATACAGATGGGTGAGGATTCCTAGTCTGTCTGGCACTGGGAAATAGTTGATCATGGCCGGTTTGATGTAGTCAATATCATGAGAAGTTGCTTGGAGGTTGTCAGTGGAGTCAATGCCTCATTGGCCTGTATCCTGTGCAGGTTCACATAGCTCCATGATCAGAAGGGCTCACACCTTGGTTTAATGCTCTGTGGTCATTATATTGGAATTCTTAATAATTTTTGAGCAAAGAACTTCATAAGTTCATTTTGCATCAGGCTCTGCAAATTATATAGCCAGTCCCGACTGGACCACTTGGACCCTACATGGACACCACCAACATGAACTCAGAGCTACCACTGCTGCCATCGTACTGCCACCACAAACACATTTTGCTTCAGCTGGGATTGCCAGTGTGTCAGCACCATAGCCGTGGTCCTACAGCAGCCCTCTCCTACTCTGGCATGGAAAGAGAAAACCCATGCAGCACAAATTTGTGTGCATTTGAGGCGGCTCCTGGATTTCCAAAGGCCCCTCTATGGTCCCAGGTGAAACTCTGCTCTAAAGCCCATTTTGCACCATCACACTACCTCCAGTACTGGAGGAGAAAGATTTTCCTCATGAGTGGACATTGAATACTGTAAATTCTTCATCTTGATGTGAGTGACTGTAAACTTAGAAAATAATGTAATGCTCATTGTATTAGAACATATTCTGTCTGTAGCATGGTAAAATAATGAAAGATATTTTGTGAGTGAGTGGTTGGGACTAGAGGGTGGGGGTCATCCACGTAGATGAAGAAGTTGAATTAGTTGAACAGATATGTTTTGAGCACCTACACATGCTGGGTGTTTTGCTTGGCATAGGGATAAAATTCTGAGCATTAGCATGTGTTACTACTTTTAGAGTTTATACCTAGTCATTGGAGTGCCAACGAGAGCATATAGACCAAGTAGAGGAGATACTCTGATACTTACTAGTAATTAAAAGTATGTACGTATTCATGTAAATGCAACTTTTTAATTTTATAGGAATTGAATTGTACTTCTATCATTGACAATTGAAGCCTGTAACTGAAATTCAAAAATAGCAATGTGACATCTAAAAATTTTGTAGGATATTTAAAAATGTGGCATTTGAATTTATACACGAAGTGCAAAATGAAGCAAGTCCTGTCATAACTTGACAGGCATAATCACTCATCCTGTAATGCAAATAGTAACCTAATAGGGAGATGCTAATAGTGCCTTGGTGCAGGTGTTGCTAATTAGCTATTGGATTAGGCTGAATCGTATTCTCTTCTTTTACCTATGTATGATGTTTGTGTAAAATGCAAATGTGAGCGGGAAGCTGAAATGTTTAAGTGTCAACCATAGCTCATGGATTGACCTTGGAACAATGAGAATTTTGTGTTGGGCAATGATCACAGTTTAATTGTAGCTTAGAAATCAGTCAGATTCCTGTTTGTCTCCTGATGGTCAAGGTTTGCCCTCAAACAGGAAGTCAATTTGGGCTCTGGCCAAATGACTCGGTGAGAGAACAGAAGCCATTTCTTATTTGCTCTTCTTGTCCATTTCTAGCAGTTGGACTGTTCTGGGAGAAATGGTAGCAATTACTAGTATAATTAGGGATCATTCATTTGTTTATTCAGCAAATATTTATTGAATGCCTACCATGTACCTGCACTCAGCATGTGGTAGGAATGGCATAAATATTTGTTGGATGAAAAATAATCCTTTGAAAGTTTGGAAAGCCTTCCATAAATAATTTGCCAACTTTGGACTTATTCGTAGTGAGGAAATTATTTCTATTTGTGTGATTAAAGTATGGAAGAGATAGATGGTTTATTTTACTCTCATACATTTTTCAGCCTGTTTTCAATTGAGAAGGAGAAAATACTAGTTCTGCTCAGTGAGATATGAGTCTACCTCCAGGGTGAGACCGTGGAAAGCCCAGGAATCAAGGATGGAGGCTGTATCTTCTGGATGATGGAGAAGATGCAGAACTGTGTGGAGCAGAAGCTTTTTCTGATTCCTGCAAGACATGTCACATGAGTGAGAAAGAAACTCTTGTGTTGAGAGAATTGGGGAGTTTTTCTTACTTTAGTGAAAGGTTTGGGGTTGTATTTTAACACCGAATTGTCTAGTCCGTCCTAACTAACATAAGCACTATTGTATATATATATATATATATATATATATTTTTTTTTGTGGTACTTTCTGTTCTAGAGGATTTTGCTCTAGTGGCATTGGCTATTGTAACAACAGACTGTAGATAATTAACAGATCATTGCTAACAGATAGCTTAGGTAAATTATACTATCCCATACCATAGAATGTCAAGCAGCTTTTAAAAAAATGTGCTAATAGGGAATTAACTCTAAGATATATTGTTATGAGAAGAGATCAAGGTACAGAGGGTGTTCACAGCTACAATTCGTATGGAAAAGAAAAGCCCTATCTATCTATATACGTATATCTACAAATTAACATATGTGGTCTTTTTATTGTGGTAAAATATAAAATTTAACCATTTTAATTGTATAGTTCAGTGGCATTACATATATTCACATTATTGTACAACTATTACCACTGTACATCTCCAGACTTTTTCAACTTCTCAAATGGAAACTATTGGTCCGTTGGACAATAACTCCCCATTTTCCCATTGCCCTAGCCCCTGGCAATCACCATTCTGCTTTCTGTCTCTATGAGTTTGACTACTCTAGGGTACCTCATATATATGTGGAGTCACATAGTATTTGTTCTTTTGCAATAGACTTATTTCACTTAGCATAATGTCTTCAAGGTTCACCCATGTTGTAGCATGTATCAGAAGTTTCTTCCATATATATATATATATATATATATATATTAAATTTTTTAAATTTGAATTTTTTGTTAGTTAACATATAGTGCAATATTGGTTTTAGGAGTAGAATTCAGTGATTCATCACTTACATACAACACTCAGTGCTCATCCCAACAAGTGCCTTCCTTAGTACCCATCACCCATGTAGCCCATCCCCCCCCACCTCCCTCCATCAATCCTCAGTTGTTCTCTATTGCCAAGAGTCTCTTGGAGTTTGTTTCCCTCTCTTTGCTTCCTCTCACCCTTCCCCTATTTTCATCTGTTTTGTTTCTTAAATTCTACATATGAGTGAAATAATATGGTATTTGTCTTTCACTGACTGACTCATTTCACTTAGCAGAATACATCCTGTTTCCATCCATGTTGTTGCAAATAGCCAGATTTCATTCTTTTTGATAGCTGAGTAATATTCCATTGTGTGTGTGTGTGTGTGTGTGTGTGTGTGTGTGCGCGCACGCGCATGTGTATGTGTGTGTGTGTGTGTACACACCACATCTTCTTTATCCATTCATCAGTCAATTGACATTTGGGCTCCATAGTTTGGCTATTGTTGATAATGCTGCTATAAACATTGGGGTGCATGTACCCCTTCAAAATCTGTATTTTTGTATCCTCTGTATCCAATACATAATAGTGCAATTGCTGGATCATAGGGTAGATCTATTTTTAGTTTCTTGAGGAACCTCCATACTGTGCATTAGAGTGGCAGCACCAGTTTGCATTCCCACCAACAGTGTAAGAGGGTTCCCTGTTCTCTGCATCCTCGCCAACACCTATTGTTTCTTGTGTTGTTAGTTTTAGCCATTCTGATAGGTGAGAGGTGGTATCTTATTGTAGTTTTGATTTGTATTTCCCCGATGATGAATGATGTTCAGCATCTTTTCATATATCCATTAGCCATCTGGATGTCTTCTTTGGAAAAGTGTTTATTCGTATCTTCTGCCCATTTCTTAACTGGGTTATTTGTTATTTTGGATGTTGAGTTTGATAAGTTCTTTATAGATTTTGGATCCTAACCCTTTATGTGATATATTGTTTGCAAATATCTTCTCCCATTCCACAGGCTGCCTTTTACTTTTGTTGATTGCTTCCTTCACTGTTCAGAAGCCTTTTATCTGGTGAAGTCTGCTCATTCATTTTTGCTTTTGTTTCCCTTGTCTTTGGTGACATATCTAGTAAGTTGTTCTGGCCAAGGTCACAGAGGTTGCTGCCTGTGTTCTCCTCTAGGATTTTGGTGGTTTCCTGTCTCACATTTAGGTCTTTCATCCATTTTGAGTTTACTTTTGTGTATGGCGTAAGAAAGTGGTCCAGTTTCATTCTTCTGCATGTCACCGTCCAGTTTTCCTAATACTATTTGTTGAAGAGACTTTTTTCCACTGAATATTCTTTCCTGCTTTGTCAAAGATTAGTTGGCCATATAACTGTGGGTCCATTTCTGGGTTTTCTATTCTGTTCCATTGATCCATGTGTCTGTTTTTTTGGTTTTTTTGTTTGTTTGTTTGTTTTTTTGTGCCCATGTCATATACTACTGTCTTGATGACTACAGCTTGAAATATAGTTTGAAATCTGGAATCGTGATGCCTCCAGTTTTATTTTTCTTTTTCAAGATTGCTTTAGCTATTCAGGGTCTTTTGTGATTCCATGCAAATTTTAGGATTATTTGTTCTACCTCTGTGAAAAATGCTAGTGGGTATTTTGACAGTGATTGCATTAAATGCATAGATTGTTTTGGGTAGTATGGGCATTTTAACAATGTTTTTTCTTCCAATCCATGAACATGGAATGCTTTTCCATTTTTTTTGTCTCCTCTTCAATTTCTTTCATAAGTGTTCTATAGTTTTCATAGTACAGAGTTTTACCTCTTTGGTTAGGTTTATCTCTAGGTATTTTATTGGTTTTGGTACAGTTGCAAATAGGATTGATTCCTTGATTTCTTTTTCTACTGCTTCATTATTGGTGTGTAGAAATTCAACAGATTTCTGCATGTTCATATTATATCCTGTGACTGCTAAATTCATGTATTAGTTCTAGCACTTTTTTAGTGGAATCTTTCAGGTTTCTACATAGAGTATCATGGCATCTGCAAATAGTGAAAATTTGGCTTCTTCCTTGACAATTTAGATGCTTTTATTTCTTTTTGTTGTCTAATTGCTGAGGCTAAGTATGTTAAATAGTAATGGTGAGAGTGGAGGTCCTTGTCCATGAAAGTTTCTTCTCCATGAATAATGTTTTCACTGTATGTATATGTGACATTTTGTTTATCCATTCATCTATTGATGAATACTTAGGTTGCTTCCAGCTTTTGGCTGTTGTGAATAATATTACAAATGTTAGGCAGTTAGTTAGGCATGAGCAAGGAGAAATAAAGCAGATGCTAGCCCCATCCTCAGAGCCACCCCAGAGGGTTAATATTCACACCTTCAGAGCCACCTTGAAGGACTAACAGAATTGGAGACACCTAGCCACAGAGCTGGCTCAAAAGCCACAAGGAGACATCTAAGAGTTGAGCATGCACACAAAGGGTGCAGCTTGTCCTTAACTACCTTTAAGGTCACAACAAAAGCTCATTAGATACCCAGAAATAGACAATACATAAATAAATACAATTATAACAGAATACATCATGGGTAGGTGCATGTGCAGAGGCCAAAATGTTCTATAACCACCAGCTCTCAATCAAAAATGTCAATCAAAGCCAAATTTACAAATGCAGAAAGCAGGCTGAAAAGGAAGAAACTTGAGTTTTTCCATGCCAATGCCACTCTTGTTCTGGCAAGTGGTCCATTTTCACTCTTGAAGGTGTACTATACTTACCTACTCAGTAAACTCTTTCTCCCCATTTTGGTCTTGAGTCTCCAATTCTTTGGTTCATCTGGGGCAAGAACCAAGCTACTGGTAACGCTATGAGCATGGGTGTACAAATATCTGTTCAAGTCCCTGCTTTCAATTTTTTTGGGATATGTACTCAGAAGTGGAATTGCTGGGTCATGTGGTAATTCTATGTTTAATTTCTTATTCTTAAAGTTTATTTATTTATTTTGAGAGAGAGAAAGAGTGCATGCGAGTGGGGGGAGGGGCAGCAAGAGAGGAGAGAGAGAATCCCAAGCTGACAGCGCAGAGCCGGATGTGGGGCTTGATCTGGTCTCACCAACCATGAGATCCTGATGAGATGAAATCAAGAATTGGGCACTTAACTGACTGAGCTACCTAGGCACTCCCTATGTTTAATTTCTAAAAAACCCCTCCATACTGTTTTCCGTAGCAGTGGCACCATTCTACATTCTCACCAACAGTGCACAAGGATTCCAATTTTCCTACATCCTCATGAACACTTTTTATTTTTATTTATTTTTTTTTATGATAGCCATCCTAACGGGTGTAATGTAGTACCTTATTTTGGTTTTGATTTGTGTTTCTCTAATGATTTCCCTAGATTATAAGTCTAGAAGATTTAAAAGTTATAAATGATGATGGGAAATCTTCCTTGAGTACTTTATTAAGTTGAGATACTTTTTGTTATTGTCTAAGTTATTTTTTGAAGATAAACCAGACTAAGTACTTACAGTTTAAAAAGTTACCTTTCCTTTTTCACCTTCTTCAGATGCAGAGTAAATGGTTAATATTTGAATATTTTCATTTGCAGTTTTGAACAACTAGCTTCACACATTTTTCTTAGCATTTGAGTGGTACCCTCGTGTAGTGGTTAAAAGTATAATTGCTAGAGCCAGGTTATTTTGGTTCAGAGACTGGGTCTGCCACTTACTAGCTGTGTGACTTTGACAAAGTTACTTAAACCTTTTTGTGCTTCAGTTTCTGCTTCTGTAAAATGGGGATGATATTGGCCCTAACTCAGAGGGGTGTTGTGAATATTAAACAAACAAGCAAACAAATAAATGTAAAGCATTAGGACAATATCTGGGACATAGTAAGGACTAAGTGTATTAGTCATTATTATAGTTAAATTAAAATACCATGAATCATTTGGTAATAGTACAGCATGTGTTTGTATGTATTTGGAGAATACATTGACAGTTACTTAGATCTCAAGCAAGGGATTCATTATGGCTTCTGGAAAAGAGTCTATGGCTTTGAATAGAAGAGTTTATCTGGTCTGTGTTAGTCAATAAAAAGTAGTTGAAAGTCACCTTTAGTACTCTCTTAAAAGTAACTAATCTTTTGACACCATGGGGCCTTGAATCAATGGTTGCAGATCAATATTTTCTATATACAGTTATTGTTTCCTTTCACCTTACACACTATGGGCTGAAAATCAACACAGTGTAGACTGGGAAAATCAATGGGGTACATTTGTGGTTTAAAGAACACTGGATAGGAGACATATGTCCTTTTGGAAAACACATACAAAGGAAATTATGTAAGCACTTTCTCAGAGGAATCCTAAAGTAATTACTGGGTGAATTTGTGATCCAACAGGTTTCTCCTCAATTACTGGGAGAGCACACCAATTCATTTACCTTGCAGTAAACAGGCTATCCCGATTGTCCAAATAAAGACACCAAGATTGTCCTTGTTAAAGTAATTGGCTCTAGTGGGCCCAAACTCAGAATTTACAAACTGCCTCTCATTTCTGGCCCATCTGGCCTTGATTTGCAGAGAGTATTACTACTTAACTGCTTTGAAAGAAATCTTATTTTCAGCAGTCTGAAGGAAATGTGTCTGAATGGTTTTGAGCTTTCTGTGTTAGTGGAAGATGAGTTACTATCAAAGCTAATTCATATTGTAAATTATATCTTTTTAACAACATGCAGTCCCTCTCAGGGAATTAAGAAAGCACTTCCTTGGTTTTAGAGTCAGGACCTGGGAAGTGTTGGTTGGCCTTTGTACTGGGAGTTAGCTCTGCAATAGCTTTCAAGAAATAAACACATTTGTGTGGTTTGGATGGGGAGTAGAATTTAATGCTGTGCTTTCTGAATCCCCAAATGCTGTTTACTGGATGAAGTCTGTGGCAAGATAGACACACCGTGAGGTTTTCTCAAATGCATGACCACTTCTTTCAAATACAAATGTATTTGCATTTTTTTGAATGTACCAGAATATTCAAGATGGGTTGCTTATATTGTTATTGCAAATTAGATTCACACAGTTAGATAGAAACTCATCTCCATTGTGCAGTTATCTCAAGCTTTGTCACATTCTAGCTAAGACACTGGGCAATTCATTCATTCAATCATTCATTCATTGTGCAAATATACTGTGTATTTAGAGGCAACTAGGTGCTGGAGTGAATGAAACAAAATCTGATCCCTTATGGATCTTATAATTTAGTTGGGGAGAGGGATTGTTCTAATCTACTCAGGCTGCCATTACAAAATGGGTGGCTTAAAAACAAATTCTGGAGGCTGGGAAGTTCAAGATCAGTGTATGAGCAGATTTGGTTCCTAGTGAGGGCCCTATTTCTGGCTTGCTGATCGCCACCTTCCAGTTGGGTCCTCACATGGTGGAGAGAGAAAGAGAAGAAGCAAGCTCTCTGGTGTCTCTTCTTATAAGAGCATTAATCCCATCATGAGGCCCCACTATCATAATCTCATCTAACCCTGATTATCTCCCAAAGATCCTGTATCCTATATCATCATATAAGATTTAGAGCCTCAATGTATAAACTTTGGAGAGACATAATTAAGTCCATAGCAGGTATACAGAATACTAGATAAAAATATGCTAGGTCAGATAATGATATACACTAAGGAGAGTGATGAGGGTGTTGCTGTTTCATACAAGGTGGTCAGGATAGGTCTTCATGATAATATGACTTTGTAAACTCTTGACTTCATTCTGAGAAAAATGGAATCATTGTAGAATTCTGAGCAGAGGAGAGATGTTATCTAATGTATGTTTTAGGTGGTTCTCTCTGTCGCTGTTGTATTGGGAATAGGCTTGCAGTAGGGTGGGTTAGGAGACCACAGCAGAAATCCAGATGAGAGCATGCACAGAGTTACACAGGTAGAGATGATGACATGTAGACAGGTTCTTGATCTATTTTGAGCATAGAGCTGGTAGGATTTGCTGATGCACTGGATTTGACATGAGAGGAAGAGAAAACTCAAGGGTGACTTCAGTTGCTGAACTGAAGAAAACAGAGTTGTTACGGAGATAGGGGAAGCTGAGAGAAAATTTTTCTTTTCTTGGGGAAAAGGGAAATCCAAGGAAAGAAAGTATTTGGAAAAGAAGGAAATAGCCAACTGTGTCAAATGCTAAAGGTTTTAGTGGAGAAGAAATAGTGCCGTTATGTGTACTTCTGTCTATTGCCAGTCTGAAACCATGTAAAGCTGGAACACATTTCTCAGAATCTCCTTCCCTGTATAGTGAGGGCTGGGCAAAAGAGAGACTTGCAGTGAGATTTGGAAGGCAGAAGCAAAAGCCATTATTCACAGGAAGTCATGGTGGTACAAATGGTGGCTTTGCAGGTTTCTTTAGAGTGCCTCCTGGCAGTTTTGATGAACAGGTGCAACAGTGTCTCAGGCTTCTCTGGGTGCTCTAGCTGCTTTTCCTCCTCCACTGCTTTAGTTTAAGCCAAGGTTGTTAGTGACTCTTTTCCTTCTCTTCTAGCTGCAGACTTTAATTCCTATGTTAAACTCCTGATTTCTTAATATTTATAGTGACTGTGTTCTCTGACCAAATCCAGACTGGTATATTCTACTTGTATCTTTATGGAGTCCCTTCAAAAATCTTAGATACTTCTTGGGAGTAATTAAACAGGCAGTGAAGTCCCTGAACGGTTTTTGTAAATTCCTCTTTCATGTTGCTCGCCAAATTCTGAAATGGGTCAAGGAAGAGCATTGATTAATTAAGCCCGAAGGCTACATCTATAACAAATTCTGGTAGAAGTAGAGTTCTCTCTACCCTGGAAAATTCACTCATTTCCCTGGCCTCTAGTACACTGGACATACAAATGTCAGAACACGCTATGCTCCAAATTTGATTGTGAGTGTCCCCTCACTGTCAAGTAAACCCCTTGATTTCATAGAAGCGTTTAAATTTCTTTTCTCATTAACATTGTATTTTTTCCACGTCAAAAAGTTAAAGCATACCCGACTTAGGAAACCTTCCTTCTATTGTTCTAACAAAGTACAAAATGTGAATTTTCCTCTTGTCTCCATAACAAAATTAAAGTCCCACATTCATTTCGTATTATTTTGTTCAGTCACAGCCAGAGAATTTTACTCATAGACCTGGAAGAAGGGTTGTTACTTTTAGATACTATAGGGTGCTCAGTCTTACCCTACATCTCTACTCCAGAACTTCTGAAAAGGAATCTTTCTTTAGGCTACGGTTTTCTAAAGACTCAAAGATCGTGAACACATAAAAACTTTGCATCATCCCCACATCAACAGAATTAAAAAAAACACAAACAAATTCTCAGACTAAACAAACCCAAGGTAGCAGCTTATAATTTGAACATCTAGTTTCTTATTGGACCCCAAACAAAAGAAATGATCCAAGAATCTAATCATATTATATTCTAGACGTACATAATCTTGTCAACCACAGACCATGATAGAAACAATATTTTATGGGGAAGGAGGTACACAGAGAAAATAGTAAAGAAACAATGAGGAAAGTATTTTGACCTCAGCATGGCCATGGGGCCAGTTAAACTGTGCCCACTGGCCAAGATACAGAGCCTGTGAACTTAAAATTCAACTGGAAGAAGAGATCCACACAGATGGTCATGATGCTGTATGTGGTATTCTGTAGCTTGCTTTTTTTAAGCTACAACTTGGAGATTATTCATATTTGGTACATACAGAGATACATTATTCATTTGACAGCTGTGTAATATTCCATTACTTATATGTGCCATAATTTGTTTAACCAATCCCTTACAGAGTGACCCTTAGATTATTTTAAAATCTTTTTCTGTGAAATACAGTGCATGACCTATGTATCATCTAGGTTCATTTTGGAAAAAAAAACAACCAGAATTTATTGTGTATTTCAAACAAAGGGAATTCAATATAGGAAACTGGTTAGAAATATCTTAGAAGGGTTGGAATAGCAAAAAGAAGACTTAGGGGGACGTGGAAACGAAGGAAGATAGCACGATGATCTGAGATCAGCAGTTGTGACCCCTGGAGTAGAAATCTGCCTGGGCTGCTGCACTATTGGAGATACTGTTGCCGCTAATTGGTTCTGGACCTGCTAAAGCTGCGCACCTCGACCAGCAGTGAAATAGCTGAAAAGATGCTGTCGAGGGTACTGAGTTCAGAATTCTGTTGCCACTACAATATCTGCCAGCCATCAGCAGCAACCACCACCCTGCCAGAGCCAGAAGCAGAATGTTTGTCTTTTGTTTCCAACCTTTTAAGTACCTCCCAGGATCTCTTACTGGTGGAACCAGGTGGGAAGCCAGCTAACAAGAGAGACTGGAAAATGTAGTTTGCGTGTTCCCAGTCTCAGGAGTACAGAGGCAGAGCAGAGAAGGGCGGGTGTGTTAAAGAAGGTAACTAGCAGAGTGCGTGCCTTGAGAATATTCAGTACCCATAAAGGTTCCTCTGTCATTTTTTTTTTTTTTTTGCCTTTTATGAAGGTATTTATAGGACAAGTTTGTCAAGTGGAATTGCCCAGCCAATGGATACCCATCTTTGAAAATTTGAAACATATAACCAAATTGCTGTCTCTGGAGTAATATTTGAGAGTGCCTATTTCTCCATACTCTTGCCAAACCTGTGTATCTGTTCATTTGGTAGAATTAGTCCACCTCTAAGTCCATATCAGGCTCAAAGCCTTTGTTCTCAGCAAACAGCATGCTTATCACCCCTAAAAATCATTCTTTTTTTTTTGTTTTTAACATTTTTTATTTTTGGGACAGAGAGAGACAGAGCATGAACGGGGGAGGGGCAGAGAGAGAGGGAGACACAGAATCGGAAACAGGCTCCAGGCTCCGAGCCATCAGCCCAGAGCCTGACGAGGGGCTCGAACTCACGGACCGCGAGATCATGACCTGGCTGAAGTCAGAGGCTTAACCGACTGCGCCACCCAGGCGCCCCTTCTAAAAATCATTCTTAAAGACACTTGAAATTTCCTTAATTAGAGACTCATGGTGTTATAATATTAAAATAAATACATACCTGGAAGGGTTAAGGATTTATATTATTCATTCACACAGTCCTGTGACTTAGTTTAGCAGCTTGCTGTCATAAAGGGAGGTGGGAAGATTTAAAAGGTATTCATAAACATTGCTAAAACGTTCTGGGATTAATTCCCCATGTGCAAGTGTGTGTGGGGCTGTAGTTCTCACACTAATAAGCAATTTTCTGGCATTGCTGAGTGTCCTAAATTCAATTTTGACACTCTCTACTCTCCCCCAACTCTTTTAGAGCTGGATGGAGGCTGGATATCAGTCATCTAGTCAAAACCCTTTATTGTGTTGATGAAGAGAGAGGCCTGGAGAGGTGGTCACTGACAAAGCAGAAGTGGGAGCCAGAACAGGCTGGAGAGGACTGGAGTCCCTGTAGGTAGACGGAGCATGTGCTATGCTTAGGGAACCAACACATCGTTATTTTTTTCGTGGAGGGAATGAAATACATAACAAAAGGGGTGCCTGGATGGCTCAGTCAGTTGAGTCTCCCACTTCAGCTCAGGTCATGATCTCATTGTCCATGAGTTTGAGTCCCGCATTGGGCTCTGTGCTGACAGCTCAGAGCCTGGAGCCTGCTGCAGATTCTGTGTCTCCCTCTCTGAACCCTCTTGCTCATGCTCTGTCTCTCTCTCTCTCAAAAATAAACAAAACATAAAAAAAAAGAAATATATAACAAAAAAATATTTATTACTTATAAAATAAGGACTCTTCTTTGGACTTTGGTTTTGACTTAGTATTGGTTTGATTTTTAATTACATACTGGTAAGGGGGAACCTACCAATCACTGTTTATGGCCTCTGTAGGTCCTGTTTTGGCCTGAAATATACGTCTCTTGAGGCCTAGTTTCTTGTTCCTCTCTTCCTCAACATGTGGCCTCTGTTTGAGCACTACCAAAACACCAGAAACAATGGCATTTCTTGCACTTCAGTGTTTATTTTGATTATAAGTGAAATTCAACTGAAATACATGGATCATCTATAATTAAAAGAAAATTTCAGAATTCTTTAAAAAATTCAGCAGGATGAAACACTTCATACAATCAAAATATATAAATTATTAACCTAGAAAAACTCAAGTAAAATATATAAGTATGAAAATAAATAAGCATACATTATAATCTGTTATTAACAGGTAAAACATAAAATAATGCTTTACTAAAATGGTCTCTTTATAAGGCAGAGAAAATTAAATTAAATTAGTTACAACATGTAAAATCAAATAGCTGATATAATGTATATTTCTTTCAAGTACCAACTTAAAAAATGTGAGGCCAATGGTATCATCATTCAGTTGCAAGCTTATTTTCATATGATTTGTCCAGCTGCTGACAAAACACATTCTATACATGTCAGGAAGTAGAGGAGCAAGCTATGTGACAACATAGTTATGTGATAACAAGTTAACATTTGACTCATTCATCTTCAAATAACCTCATCCCTTTAAGGAATACTTTTTGAAAATTTTTGTACCGTTTTTTTTGTTTTTTTTTTGTTTTTTTTTTTTTTGTTTTTTTTTACAGTGACAATTTTCTTATTATGGTAAGCTTTGCTTTGAAGAAAACATTTCAGGGGGCACCTGGGTAGCTCAGTTGGTTAAGCAGCCAACTAACTCTTGATTTCGGCTCAGGTCGTGTGTTCTCATGGTCATGTGTTCAAGCCTGGTGTTGTGTGCTCAGCATGGAGCCTGCTTGGGATTCGCTCTCCATCTGCCCCTTTCTCCCGCTAGCGCATGCTGTCCCTCTCTTAAAATAAATAAACAAACATTAAAAAAATTGCTGAAGAAAACATTTCAGGCGTGTCTTTGACTTTTTTGGTTGCATCATGGAGACAGTGATAATGAAGGATCTTTACCAATTTCAGTACTGACATGTTCATATTTCACTTGTTCAAAAAGTCTTTGAATTATAGTAAGATAACCTGTCAGTGGAAGATTTGCCATTGCTTCTGTTACCTTTATGAGTGTGGCCTTGCCCAGATGTTAAAAAAAAAGGAACACAAATTTGTTTTGTGGTATAAGTTGGACAATGCAGTCACTGATATTTGAATACATCAAGAATTCAGTGTTCATATTCTTTCAAATACTAAGACAACAGTATCATCCAGAACTAAATATGTATTTCTGTACTTAAAAAAAAAACATAGTATACCAGAATACCGGAAATGGTGTCACAGCCACTAAGTATCAATGCCACTTTGGATCCTTTTCTTTTTCCTTTTTGCCTTTCTGCTCCCTGGGCTCACAGTTCAGGTTTGTAAAACACTGTGGTGTAGCTGGCATGGTGAGTTATGCGGACTCTCATGAGTTGGCTTGAGAACTTAACCACTGTTTATTTCTTTGAGGAAGTGCTTTCTTACTTTCAAGCAACTGCCTTAAAATGGACGTTTGCAATGGAGCATGTTTGTTAGCTGATGCGTGACAATGTTAATTTTATATGTAGTTCTTATCTATACTACAACAAGAAAAGTTTGACAGAGACTTAATTAGTAAACAAGGATGAGAAACTATGTCTTAACACCCAAATTGATAGCCCTGTTGGAAGCTTATTTGAGTGGATGCATTCTGCTAAGTGATGGTGCTATTTTATAAAACTCATATAGCAAGCTAAAACATTTGTCCAACTTAATGTTGCATAAACGTGACCTCAGTCATAAATAAACTTCTGCTCAGTTAAAAATTGCACTTACAAGGGATGCTATTCCCTAGTCACATCTATGTCGGTGTATCTTTCCTAAAGTTTTCTAAGTGTTAATGTGAATTGTATGAAATTGCTTTATTCTAGGTAAAAATAGTCAAGTAGCAGCAGTCTCTTATGGCTCAATCTATAATTTGTTTCATGAATATTGCTATTTCTAACATCTTGTTTTCTCCCAATATTTTTGAGAATAATTGTAATAAAAAAAAACAAGCATAATTTATCTCTTGCCATCACTCCTACTGCAAGTTATAGAAATAGAAGCTTCTAATTAATAACAGTTAACTGTAACCAGATGTTTGGAGGAGGGGCCAAAGGAAGCTGCCTCTGAGCATTTCTGTCCAGGTCTCTAAGTGGTACCAATCCAGAATTTTAGGGATGACTATATGGTAGGAAGTGTTCTGATACATTTGTGGCTGCCTTTGACATCTTGTTCACCAATTTTTTCTAGTCATAGCACAAAACCCCAAATCATCCAAGTTGGAAAGCCAACATCTATCTCGTCCTGAATGGGCTATTCATTCACAGTTCAAAGATTCTCAGTGCCCCACTGTTGGCTCTGAAAATAGACTTTATTAAAATAGAATTACCTATGGAGACCAGTTTGGAAAGATGAGTAAATTCAGTGAAAAGTTTAAATATTTTTAGGAAAGCAAGACTATTTTTGAATCAATTTCTTTAAGTTCCAATATGTTACTTTAAAGATATTTATTTTCATGACTCAAAAAGTGCTGTTTCTTTTATGACATTGTTTGAATACATTTCCCTCTTTGATAGTTTATATCTGTATAAGCATCATTTGTGTATATGAAATTCATCTTATGGTACTTAAAGTGAATACAAAGGAAAGCATTGTAATTAAGGTGGGATGCTTGATTAAAAACTGCATGTTGTGGTTCTATGAAAGGCATCAATTAAAATATAAACTAGGTTTTAAACTTCAACTTTCATTTTTGTCTGAGACCCACATCTAGAATGACAGACAAAAGTAAAAAAAAATAAAACTCATACGACAACAAACACATTTCCTGTATTCCTTTATATTAAAGAAAATTGCATTTAAAAAATGTAGTTTCACCCCCTTGGAACCTCTTCAAGACACAATTCCTCCGCAGCTTTGACTCTTCCCTGGAAGGACAGCAGATGGCGCTGCGCTTCCCCTTTTGTCTGCCTGTAGAGGTGGGACGGGAAGCCAACTTTGGCAGAACTGAGCTGAAGATTGTAAACACTGTATTCACAATGGGGTGAGCGATTGAAGCTACGCATTCAGCATCATAATTTACCTCACTTCATACCGATCTGTGCTCTGGAGGACATAGTTTTTGTTGTCCTTGATCTGGGGTGCCTGGTGTTTTGGATTAACGGTGCTCGTTACCGCTAAGGGAAGGGGCTGCTTGTCCGCAGAAAGGACCCGATTGCTGCTGTGGCAGGTTGAAAGACTGTTCTCAGCAGCACCTAACAAACACCACGAAAAGGACCTTCTCTTCTTCCTCATAACGCATCCGTACTTATTAAGGATCCCTTGGTGCTCACTGGTGGACTGCAATCAAAATCTGTGACTTGTAACTTTGGGAAATTTGTGATTAAGAAAGTGAAGCACAGATAGGCAGTCAAAATGACTCTCTGCCCATTGATACTAAGCAACCACAGTTTCGTTTTGCTGTGTTCCTGCACAGTTGTGCTAATTGCATCCAATACTCTCCAGGAATCTCTCCTTAGCCTTTTGGTCTCTGTTTTCTTCTTCCTGGTCTGTTACTTCAGCCAAATTTGTACTTGCTGACCTTGGCAAACACATATATTTAGCTTTATTGCCTTAAATAATTTAATAAAATGTTTTTTGTGTGTGTGTGAGAAAATGATGACACTTCAGTATAATCATGTAATTTTCAGCTAGATGAGCTCTTAGGGTTGTTTTTTTGTTTGTTTTTTTTTTGTTTTTTTGTTTTTTTTTTAACCCACTGGTTAAATAACAGTGAGGAAGTGACAGGTATAAGTATGGGATGACTCTTCCAGGTTCGCATAGATGCAGAGTAAGAATTCTGACCCCACTTTCTTGAGAAATAGTCGAATAACCCACTTTATGTTATGCTCTGTTGCATTTTATTTATTTATTTATTTATTTATTTATTTATTTATTTATATTTTAGTTTTGAAGGGGAGAGAGAGAGAGAACATGAGTGGGGGAAAGGGGCAGAAGGAGACAGAGAGAATCTTAAGCAGGCTCCACACTCAGTGTAGAGCCAGATGTGGGACTCTATCCCACAATCCCTCAGGTCAGGGATTAAGACCTGCGCCAAATCAACAGTCAGATGCTCAACCAACTGAGCCATCCAGATGTCCCTGCTCTACTGCATTTTAAAGCAGGTTCAGATCAGAAGTGTTGAGCCTAATTTATGTCACTGACATGCTGATCTTGATGAATTTTGGCTGGTCTCATTCATCATATACTGCCACACATGCAATGCCTTCCCCCACTTTCCAGCCAGAATCAATGGCTCAGTAATCCTTGCTCCTATTCCCTTTTGTTCACACCTTTGCTGGGCACTTGGTCTGTTGTACTGGAGTTTGTCTGTTGTCTTCTCTAGACTATAAGGATGTTGAGAAAAGGCATTTCATCTCACTCATGTTTGTATCCCCTGTGCCTTGCATAGTGCCTAACGTCATAAGCATTCAAAAATGTCAATTGAATAATGACAAATAAATGAACTTTTTTCTGGAGATTACCCTGAACATGGCAAACTGAGGTGCCATGGGAAGCCCTCTTCGGGCTCTGAACATACAGACATGCTGGATTAAGTATAAGAGAAACGCTTACACATATAGTTGAGCTTGAAAGCAAGAAAAGAATATGTCGAATGCTAAAAAGCCAGCAAAAGCCAAAATTCAGAGTGCTGCCCAGTGGGAACAGAACAGGACATGTGTAGATGGCTGGAAAAGAGACATTTTCAACTAGGTGAATAGCAAGTGTTTATTTTCATGGACTTTTTCCAGAACAAGCAAACATTATCACAGCTACCTTTTATATTGTAATGAAAGGCCTGGCACCAGGGTGCAAAAACTTGTTTAATGATTATGTGTCCTGGTGGCCCCTTCTTTTGTGTGTCTCCAAGGAGCCGCACCAGCTGCTTTGGCATCACATACTTTAGCATGGAAACTGGTGTTAGAGACAATCAATCAAGTAAGTCAGTAAAGGATGAGAGCACCCCAGTCACTTTATTTTTTTTTAATTAAAAAAATTTTTTTTTAACATTTATTATTTTCAAGAGCCAGAGAGAGAGAGAGAGTGCAAGCAGGGGAGGGGCACAGAGAGAAGGACACACAGAATCTGAAGCAGGCTCTAGATTCTGAGCTGTCAGCACAGAGCCCGACCCGGGGCTCGAACCCATGAACTGCGAGATCATGACCTGAGCCAAAGTTGGATGCTTAACCGACAGCCACCCAGGAGCTCCCCAAAGTCACTTTAAACAATTGAAGTCTGTATAGGAAACGATGGAGAACCACAAGTTAGCCTAAAGTTTACTTAATAAACCCAATGTCTCATTCTAAACAAGAATCGGTCTTATATCTCAAATATGTATTTTAATGGATGTTGGGCATCTTGGTTTTTTTCCTCATTCATGTACTGAGCAGAAATTTGTAGTCACAAAATAAGTCACAAAGTCACAAAATAAGAAATTTCATATTTATTCAGTTAAAAAAAAAAGCCAACACAAAACTTAGAAGCAACCAAGATGCCTTTCAATAAGTGAATGGATAAATCTACAGTGGTACATCCAGACAATGGAATGTTATCCAGAACTAAAAAGAAATGAGCTATCAAGCCATGAAAATACATGGAAGAAACTTAAACGCCTATACTAAGTGAAAGAACACAACCTGAGAAGGATGGAAACTGTATGATTCCAAATATATGACATTCTGGAAAAGGCAAAACTATGGTGGCCATAAAAAGATCAATGCTTGCCAGGGGTGGGGGGAGGTATGAGCAGGTGAAGCAAAGAGGATTTTTAGGGCAGTGAAAATACCCTGTATGATACCATAATGATACATGTCCTTATACACTTGTCCAAACCCATAGAATGTACAACACTGAGATTGAACCCTAATGTGAACTATGTGTCACTGTAGATTCATTATGATGTGTCAATGTAGATTCATTAGTTGTAACAAATGCAGCACTCTGGTGTGGGATGTTGATAACGGAGGAGACTATGAGTGTGTAGGGGCAGGGGGCATATGAGAAATCTCTGTATCTTTCTCATAAATTCTGTGAACTTTAAGCTACTCCAAATATTGTCTTAATAAAAAAAAAGCAAAAAAAAATTGACATAAGCATGACTGTGAATGTTCATCTGCCAGGGGGAGCAAGAAACTTCTTTACAGTCATGGTGGGGGCTCCTTCCAACTCCCTTGGATTGCATAAGAATCTAGGGAGCTCTGACTGAGCTGCCTTGTTTTATGGGGAGGACCATCCAACCTCAGTCCCATATGGTTACAGCTGGCATCTGCACTGCCTAAGCCTTGTGCCTTGGAGGTAGGCAGCTCTGTGGCTTCTGGGCAAAGACTGATCACAAAAACCTTGCCCAGTCCTGAAAGCCTAACTCTCAGGGGACTGATATTCATGAATCTGATACCATCCCCTCCTTCCCTGTAGCATAAATGCAGAGATAAAAAACATAATGTAGTATTCAAAGTATCCTGCCCCATCTGTAGGATGGGGACAACCACATCTCTCCTGTCTCCCCCCTTCTCAAGGATGGTGACAGGATTGGGTGAGGTGGGGTCTGTGGAAGCATTTTCTCAACTACATGATACCAGGTGGTGGAGGAGCCACAACTTCTAAGGAAGGTAGCGTGTGGGGGCCTGACATTGTCCCTCACTTGAATTTTTTCTCCATCATCTAATATATGGTTGTTTCCTTGAGTTGAGTACCAAATGAACTATTTGTGTTCATCTGTATTTAGGGGTTGTGTTGTCCAAAATGCAAGCCTTTACATCTTAGAATCACATTCAGTGAGTGAGATGCTCTCATTATTCAAACATCTGATAACAGTCAAACTAAATAGTGTGGTCCTTTTTCAGATCATTTGCTCATTACATGGTACGCTGGCCTTAAAAGGTTGTTGGGTCAGGGATGTTGCCTGCACTACTTAAATGGTTCTTCCCTGACTTTTCCTTCTGTCTGTACTTTTTCCCTTTTATTCTGCATAATTGAATTCAAATTTAATCTGAATATGATGTGACTGACTGTATTGGAGAGGATCACCAGATTTGAAATCAGAAGCCTTGGATTCAGGTTGCAGGTCTCCCACTTACATGCTGTGTAATCTTGGCAAATCATGGCAGTTTCTGTGGTGTCCTTTTTCTCACTTGTAAACTTTGGACTAATATTGCTGATCTCATGGGGCTGTTGAAAGACAGAAGTGAGGTCATATGCCTGGAAGCACATTTTGGATGTAAATTGCTGTCAGGAATTAGTAATTATGGCTGATTGTGCGTTTTGTCATTTTTTTTATTTTGGACTTGTATCTTTGATATCCTGTGACCACTGTACAACCAACAGTTTGTTAGATATTCTTGTCCCTTACCCAAGAATGTTATGATCATCAAAAACATATTAGCTTTTCTGTCTATGAAAAGCAAGAGTTCATATTTTCAGTTTCCTGTGTTGGTGGGAAACCTTGTTAGGAGCAGGGTTTAGAGACTTTTTTTTCTAAGTTTATTTATTTTGAGAGAGAGACAGAGAGGGTACACAAGGGGCAGAGAGAGAGAGAGAATACCAAGCAGGCTCCACACCATCAGTGTTGAGCCCTATGTGGGGCTCAAGCCCACGAACTGGGAGATCATGACCTGAGCTGAAACCAAGGTTGGACACCCAACCGACTAAGCCACCCAGGTGCCCTGGGTTTAGAGACTTTTTTAAAGAGGCCTCGGCTCCTCTGCCTGAGAAGAGCGGTTTTGATGGAGGTCCAGGAAAAGGGCTTTCCAGGGACACACCTGGGCTGCAAGGCTCAAGGGCAGGGCTTTATAAATGGAGGGGCCCAGCAGTTTACATCTTGGGAAGGCTCTCCAACCCCCTGATTCCTTTTTTTCCCTGTGAACCCGTGAGGCCGTGTCATATGACAGCCTTGAGCTGCTTCCAGCCAGGTGCTAGTGATTTGGAGGGCCTCCTGCCCTCCAATGCCTGGGGTTTGGGTAACCACAGAATTTATCGCCCACATCTAGATGTGCATGAGAAGGGTGTCTTATTAATGATTATGCCAGGATTATCCCCAGCAAAGTGAGGCTGGGGATCACCATCCCTAGGAGTGTGGTTTAGGGAAGGTGTTCTCTTCTCTGATATTCTTTTTGTGTACATCCTCTTTCCAGGGAATGGAAAAATTTTAAGATCTAAGAACAGAGGGTGGACCCAGGGGAAGAGACCACAGAAGTCTCTCCTCCTGGGATTTTGGTCCAGAGGTACCAGGATTAGGTAGCTCCATATAAGGCTTGTGGCAAATACATAGATCAATCAATTAATCAATTAATTAAGCAATGAACATTTAACTGGCATTGACTTATGTCTTCCTCAGGGGCCCAGCTGGAGGCTGGCTAGTAGAATGGGTATTAGAGGTGCTCATTTCCATTTCATTTATCACAAGTTGTACTAGGGACCCAAAATGAGTAATTATTTCTATTAGCTACATTTATTGAACACTTACAACCCAATTTTGCTAAGCCGTTTACATGTATTATCTCACTTAATTCAGATGGCTGTTCCTCCAGGGAAGTTATTGTTGTGTCCATTTTGCAGATGAGGAAGCTGAGGTTTAGATGGTAAGTTGCCAATCTCACACAGCCAGTAAGTGGCAGATCTGGATTTGAATTGGGGTCTGCCTTTAGAACAAGCTCTTACCCACAATCTTAGACCCCACCCTGAAGAAGTTTACAGTTCTATAGAGACAGTGAGCCATTAAGTACACTCTGCTGTGAAAAGCTTTGTAATATAGACACATCCATGTCAGAATAGGAGGCAGAACAGGGGGCAAGTCCCCTTGCTAAGAGGAGCCGAGAAACCTACAGAGATGGGCGTGACATTTGTAACCTCCTCACCTTCTCTATATTGTTTGACTTCTACCTTGCTTCCCAAGGAACTGGCTTTCTCTCATTTTATACTTTAGCCTGACATTGTAATTAGGCTTCTCTGTGACTCCTCTCACCTCCCCTTAAAGGTGGGCACTGCTCTGGACTTGGTGTGTCTTCTTCTGCTGCTAGGTGTCTAGAAATGCTGAGGCCGAGGTAACCAAAAAGCCAAGTGAAGGCAGGGGCGCCTGGGTAGCTCAGTCAGTTAAGCCTTCAACTTTGGCTCAGGTCATGATCTTGCAGTTTGTGAGTTCCACCCCTGTGTTGGGCTCTGTGCTGATGGCTCAGAGACTGGAGCTGCTTTGGATTCTGTGTCTCTCTGACTGCCCCCACTTGTGCTCTGTCTCTGTATCTCTCAAAAATAAATAAACATTAAAAAAAAATTTAAAAAGCCAAGTGAAGGGAGACATTTATTAAGACTTTGAGGGATTCTTTGAGAAGATGCCTTTCCACTTTTCACTAGGGTTACCTCCCCAACTAATTTCCACTTAAACTCATGACTGGAAATATGTTTTAAATGCTTGACCATCCCTCTAGTCTTATATTAAAAAAATAGACACTTGGTGCAGAAATGGGTCAACTTACAAAAAGTTTCTTATAGAAAACATTTACATAGGTTTTTTTTGGTTTTCTTTTTTAAAGTAAGAGATTGGTCAGATCATTGGAAGACAACTGGTACTTTAAATCAAAGGGTATCACCTAGGGTACTTGTTGAAAATGTAGATACCTGGGGCACCTGTGTGACTCAGTTGGTTAAGAGTCCAACTCTTGATTTTGGCTCAGGTCATGATCTCATGGCCGTGGGATCATTGGACCCTGCACTCGGCACGGAGCCTTGGGATTCTCTCTGCCTCTCCCCAGCTCTCTCTCTCTCTCTCTCTCTCTCTCAAAAAAAAAAACACACCACAAAAATCTGTGTCTGCCATTCACTGCATGAGTTATAAAGACATGGCCCTTTTGTTTTAAAGACTGACATTTCCTCTAGTGACATGTAGGGAGGGACGGTGCATGGAGAAGTCAAGCTGTTTAACTCCTCTAGAGTTCTGGAATCTCATGGCTGACCCTGGAGGTAGTAGGCATTACAATGAGGACTTAGTAAATAAGCTTCCTGGAAGAAAGGCTGGAGAGGAGTTGGTGTGACCGTCAGCTTGTGAAATGTTGGGAGTGTACCTTCACGGTGGGGTCAAAAGCGAATCTTGAGTGAATGAGCAGGGTAGCCAGGAAATTCAACAAGGGAGCCTGGACTGCTCTCCAGGGCCCTGGGCTGCGGTTGGCTGGGAGATGTATTTGGTGCTGCCTAGCAAGTGTGTCCCATTTCGATGCCAGATGCCAGGGGAACTTCAAAATACCTGAAAGAGCCAGAGTCCCCTTTTGTGGAAATTCTGGCTGGGTGAGACCCTTCCTTACCTCACTGTGGCGGGAGAGAAGCAGCTACCATAGCAGCAACAGGAAGTCATGGAAGGCCTTTGATTTGCATGTGTCCACAGGCATCAGTTCAGTTCAATGAGCTGATAAAATTGATTTTCTCACTGCATTGACTGGTTGTCATACTGAATCGCTGAGGTGATTGACTGGTTCAGCATCTTGCAGATAGAGCCACGAACTCCAATGACTCGATCACATTCTAAAAAATGAATTTTAGAAATGCCATGTTTTCCCTTTACCAGTTTCAACCAATTTAAGAAAGTTGTGAGGTTGCTAAGAAACAGGTAGGGGTGCCTGGCTGGCTCAGTCAATAGAGGTTGTGACTCTTGATCTCAGGACTGTGAGTTCAAGCCCCACATTGAGCATGGGGCCTACTTAAAAAAAATAGAATAGAATAGAATAGAATAGAATAGAATAGAATAGAATAGAATAGAATAAAATAAAATAAAATAAAATGTTACTAAAAAGAAACAGGTAAAAATCTCTTATTTGGTGGCATTGGCAAGTGCTCAGTATTGGGTAACAGTTCACTCAGCTAAACTTTACCCCAGTTTCACTTTGAGAATAGTATTTCTTTATAAGTAAAGAAATTAGATATATTCTACATTGCATTCAGTAGGTTAGTGGATTGCTATTTTTTTTCTATAGGATGTAACTACTGTCAACTTTTCTGAGTCGTCAGGCTATTAATTGAAGGTTAGCACCAGGTTATGAAGGGCCCTCAATGCTAATCAAGAGGATAGCTTTTCCATAAAGCATCATTTTTACCTCAGTTTCTAGCCACCATTTGAAGTTTTCAAAGTGTGTGTAGAAAACAAATATACTCTGCTTTCAAGTAGGATATGCATGGTGAGAACTCTCAAATGATATTAGTACCACTCATATAGCATTAGTGAAATTCCTGTCATTAGGAAATGTTATTTTATATAAAAAAGTTGATAATAGGATACAAAGATGCTAATATGATTAGGTGATGAGCTGATAATGGGAATTTTTTCATATCAGTGATTTTCATTCGTCACCAGCAAAGCTGATCTCCCTAATATGATATGATATTATAATAAAACCCAGGCAGAGAGTCAGCAGTGGAATTTATGATGCAAAAGAAAAGTCAATAGCATTATAAATCTTAGAAACTGATTATATTTCAGCTGTCAATGTTCTTGGCTGGAAAATCTCCTTTAATTCCCATGTCTTAGTCCTATTTACTTTGGTGATACCAAGCTAGGAAATGAAATAGATTTAAATCTTTATCTTAAGGATAACTTTAATGAGTGACAGTCAATTCCACATGGCCTAGTGGCCACAGATTTGCCACCTTTGCCTGGCTAAACTCCCATCCAATTAAGTTTACATTTAAATGCAAGTAGTTGGCAGGGAGCAGTCAGTAGAATTTAATTCTATGAGATATAAACCTAGTTTTCTCTGATATAATGGTTTTAAGTAACAAATGGCTGCCTGAAGGTGTGGGACAATCATTTGAGTGTTATCAAAGGATTACTGGCAGGTTTGGATCACTGATTACAGAAGGTAGGCCCTTCTATTCAATGAAAATATATAGTCTGACCAATGAGAAGTTTTGGAAAAGGAGCTCTCTTAGTGGAGAGAGGGTGCAAAAATCAATGACATTCATTTGAGCTACCCAATCATTCCACTACAATCTCTTGAGTCTAAACAAAAATATATAAACAATTCACATCAAAGTTGAGACGAGATACTGCCATGGCTTTCGGTGTATTGGAGAAATTCTCTGAGGGACTTGACAGTCCCAGAAAGCAGCTTCATGTTTGGTGGCACTAATAAGAATGTGAAATGCACTGCCAGGAGTGTTCAATGATGGTGCTCCCTTCTAGCTTATAAATTAAGAAAGGGTAAGCATATAACAATTGCTCTCGACGGTATAACAAATACTGTAACGTGTTATGAAAGTCTTAGTGTGAGTCTAAGGGGTCCTAATATAGAACACCATCTATTACAGTGAGTGTGGAACGCAGAGGTAGGAAGATCTTTTTATCAGCCCTAATATAGAACACCATCTATTACAGTGTGGAACGCAGAGGTAGGAAGATCTTTTTATCAGCCTTTTATAAGTGTTATATTGGGGACACCAGGAGAGCTTTGTTAGAGACTTATTTTACCCATGACATGTCAGAGCTGTGCCACCTAGAGAAGGGTCCCAATTGAACTTTCAGAAACATTTTCACCCTCAGAGTTTCTTAAACATTTTATAAAGCAGATTCCATGGCTCCCCTCATGTACATAACTCTTGTTGGCTTCAGGTTATGGGAGAGAAACCTCATGCATTATGCTGACTGGACCAGTTCGCTTCTTCATGAGGTAGTCACTTGCATAGTTTAGGGACAGAGCTCACTTTATTTCTTCCAATAAAATATTGGCATGTAAGAAAATGTCCACTTTAAAATCTGTGTTGAGCTCTCATTTACCATGAACTTGCTGGGCTACACTTGGATTTTACTGGACTAAGCTTGGGTCAGAAGCCCTGTAGTGCAGTTTTCTACTCTAGGTGGGAAAGAGTGGCTCAGAACAGGCATAAGAAAAACAGGCCCGAGGAAGCCAGCAGAATTTTTTCTGTGAACTTCCAATACTTCTGTGATTTGACCTTTGGCTTCCACCCAGTTTGCTTCCTGCCTTCCTTTTATGTAATCCATCCTTATTACCATAACTGCACAGGCTGGATTCAGAAGTTCATAATTATGATTCCAGGTTATCTGCTCAGTGTTGGCCTGCAGCCTCTCCTGCTTCTACTTTCTTTGGCTTGGGAATGGATCTGTCCACTATCCACTTGGATACTGCTTTTAACTCATTATGCACTAGAGCCCTCTTCTGCCTCTTGGTCAGTTTTGTCCCAAGACATGTGGCAAGTGGACCAGAACTAACCCACCATGTATGATTAATATGTAGGAGTTGGTTCTTGGTTGAAAATTAAAAACACAAACAACATATTTGATTATAATAAGGGTACTTTTTCAGTTTCTCATTTTCTTCCATCAACATCTTGCCCCTCAATTATTTATTCAATTATAATAGTTGACATTAATATATTTTTTGCATAAATCAATATTAAAGTCATCTTTCCAGTGAGTTTCTAGCTATAGACACTTCCAGCCATGGCACATGTGTCAGGCATTGTAGCAATCACCCATTCAAATATAATATAACATGAAGTGAGGGAAGGCATGGAGGCTGGAGGACAGAGCCAGTGAAGGAGACAGAGTTAGCTAGAGCAGCATTTCCTGTCGTTACAGTAACTACAAGAGCTAACTGTTCTGGGCACTAAACATCTGCTATGCATTTTCTTGTGCAATCCTTGGAACCACTCTGTGAAGTCCACTTCTATCGCCAATTTAGAGGTAGAGAAATCGAGGTGTGCAGTTTTTCTCAAGGCCATGCAACCAATAGACATAAGCATTTGAATTCAAACCTGTCTGACTGCAGAGCTTGAATTTCTGTATATAATTCCTTTTTTAAATACTTATTTATTTATTTATTTTTGAGAGAGAGGGAGAGAAAGAGAGAGAGGGAGAGTGATATCATGAGCAGTGAAGGGGGGGGGAGAGAGAGAGAGAGAGAGAGAGAGAGAGAGAGAGAGAGAGAACCCCAAGCAGGCTCCACTCTATCTGTGTCCCGACACAGGGCTTGATCTTAAAACAGTGAGATCATGACTTGAGCTGAAATCAAAATCAAAATCAACTGAGCCACCCAGATGCCCCAAGAACTTGAATTTTTAATAGTCTTGTTAGAGTATACATTTTTGTGAGTTTATTGAAAAGATAATTAATGACTAAACTTGGCCAATAATTCAATATGCCTTCAATTAATTTGTATTTTATCAATTACAACTTGAAAAACACTTGAAAATTACCAGTATTCCCATCAAGAAGTAAAGTCTAATTGCCTTGCCCTTGAATCAGGCCAGCTCTGTGTGTTGTTTGGCCAATAGAATGAGATGGAGATGAAACCATGTGGTTTCCAAGACAGAGCCGTAAGAAGCCTTGTTGCTTCCATCTGGTTCTTTGTATTGCTCCCCTTTTTGGGTGATACCATTTGCAGCCCAACCACCAAACTGTAAGCAGCTCAGTCTACATGTGGAGTCCACATGTGGGTGTTTTAGTTGATAACCTCAGCTGAACCCCTAGCCAAGGCCTGTTAACAGACAATCATATAAGTGAACCATCTGGGACATTCCAGCCCAATCAAGTCCCCAGATGACTGCAGCCATCTGGCACTCCAGCTCACACCACACAGAGCAATGGGACCACCAGTCACCCCATAGAGTTATGAGAGAGAATAAATTTTGTTTTAAGCTCCTATGTTTTGAGGTAGTTTGTTACACAGTGATAGATAACACACATTCTTGTGATAGTATGCTTTATGGATTCTGCAGGCAGTGGATGGTTGTGCTCATACTGATTCCAGGATCCCTGGCAACAACTCTGTAGCTCCATGAGGACTTAGGCCCACTATTTGGAACCATAGAAAAGGTCTGTGGAAAGATTCCTACAGTGACATATCCCATGCCTATTGGCTACCTCCATATCCATCCTGGTCCTGGACAGTATTCTTAACTATCTCATAGGGGAAGAAAAATACCTATGAGGTGCTGTGGAAAGTTGAGTTAAAATGCACGCAGGTGTGTGTGCGTGCACATACACAAACACACTATTTAAATGACCTCAGAAGAACACTATGTATCTGGGTGATATTTGAAAGAAGCAGCCATTTGTGTTTCTCTCTTCCAAAGACAAGCTGCAGGCTAAATGATGCATCAGTAAGTGCCTTCTGCAGGCATTCTTAATAGCCCCGGTTTATATGCCTGTAATTCTAACATGGGATTTCAGAATGCAATAAACAAAGAACAAAGTACAACCATTTTATGATATTATTAAAATAGTGCATATAATTGTTGTCTAGTAATCAGAATATTTTAAAAGATACTTGATTATAATGAGTGCTATGTTTTAAATGTTTTTCTTCTGTCCGCATTGGTTCACGTATATAGAGAGTTTTAAAATTATTCTTTTAAAAGCATGACCTAAACCTTTAGACTTTGGTTATAGTATTATGGTTGTAATGATAGCTCCTATTTTCTGAGCACCTGTGTGCCCTACATCATGGTGAATCCTTATACAACCCAACCTTGTGGGGGTAATTATTACCTCCCTTTATAGATGGGAAAACTGAGGCTTGGAGCATGTAAGTCACTTGCCCAAGGTTACTCAGTTAATATATGCAGAGCTGGGATTTGAACCACATCTATCTGATTCCAAAGCCATATACTCATGCTGTCTTTTGATGACTGCATCTCCTATTGCCCTTCTAAAAAGCTTATGATTCAAAAGGCAATTTGTAATAAAGAGCCAGACTGGAATTGAGGTTTTAAAAGCACTGCGTGCCCTTTCAGGTATAAAACATTTTGTTAGAAGCAATAACAGCATAATTATAGCAAATGTCTCCACCTTCCCTGTCGCCACTGCACATGGGTCTAGGTTACAAGTTCGAAATTTCACCGATTATTGGCGCATAATTGGCTTCATGTAGATGATAAATGTATTACTGATTGATTATCATGACTTGGTCATATTTGAAATGTCAAAGTAGAAAATTGAATTGTCATATTATCGCATGTTCTCATTCAAGCACCAGATAAATATTACAAATGATGATTTTCCACTGAGTACTATATAAAGAATTTATGGAATATTAATAATACTGTTATCCACAACCTTCATGCTTGGTGGATGACCCCAAACTGAAATCATATTTGACTTTTGAGAAATAAACCTTAAGGATGATCTGCTTTACTCACTTCTCTGCTGCCTACAGTTTTATAGTGTAACTATTTCTAAGGACAATTCTTGCCTCCCTTATAGGGAATTGGACATTTATGACCTGCTTGACAATGCTGTTTTTTTTTTTTTTTTGCTTTGTCCTTTTACCACCCATCATGCTGTATGCCAGTCAGGATACGCTCTGAGTTGAATCAGATCTTCAGAGAGAATGAAAAGAGTTGTTATGGGACAATTTAGGCTCAGCCCCCAATTCTAAACACTGCAAAGACCCTGAAAGCTTCCAAAAATGCTGCTGTAAATGATCTGCAGAAACCAGTGTTCACTGTAAGCCCTCCCATTTCCTAACAGGTGTGACCTCCCCGCTTTCACTGAGGCACTAGGGATCCCTTCCCAAAGGGAAGGAGATCTCTCCTCAGTTAAGAAGAGAAGTCTGGGAGGAAATCCTGTGAGATAATAGACCAGGGCAACAGATCTCAGCCTATGGGACTCAAACCTTGAGATTATTACAGGGATCTTCAAATTTGTCAGTGCACCAAGTATTGCCTGTAGACTGAATAAACCATTTGATTTAACCATTATTTATTTATTTATTTATTTATTTATTTATTTATTTATTATTTTTTGCATGTGTCTCTTCTTTTTTTTTATATGAAATTTATTGTCAAATTGGTTTCCATACAACACCTAACCATTTTTTAGATACATGAATACAGATACTGTTGTTCTTTATAAAATAGAAGTTATATCAAGATAATACTGAATTTATGGCACCTTTTAACAATATGCACTTCATTAACAGATACTAAAAAAAATAATGTAATAGAGGATGCATGGATTTTTTTCCCCCTCAAATTATCTGGAGTCATTGACTGGGCCAAGGAATCATTTGTTCAACGATAGTTGCTCTGGAGAGATAGAAGGGCAGCTGTGAGAAGGCAATTGCTGCTCACTGAACCCTGCTAGTTGATGAGGCAGTTAGGAAAACTTATGTTCTCGTGTTTTTACTATGCCTTTGGTCAGACTGGATGTAGAGTCTCCTTAAATGCTCTAGGTCTGCCCAGGATTCAGCTTAATAACTCTTTCAGATGCTGAAATCTTTAGGTCTCCATGGCACAGAGCTTCAGTATTTTTCATATCTTTAGTTCATTTTAGCCCATACACATTTAGGCCATTTTAGGCACCATATATATAGTAGTTGCTCAGTAAATGTTCATTAATATTGATGAAGAAGTTGCTTTACTCTATGTCTGTCACCAAATCATCATTGTTAATCATGTTCGTATTCAAGGTGGTATCTCTGAAGTGAATGGAATATCTCTAGGTTAGGAAGAAAGAGAAATCAGTGCTTCGTAAATGTCATTGAAAATGTGTGCGTGTGCGTGTGCGTGTGTGTGTGTGTTTGGTTCTTCCTTATTCAGGAAAGAAACAAAATGTACTCTAATTTGAATTAACCACCTGGCTTTTATTTTATTATTATTATTTTTTTTAACGTTTATTTATTTTTGAGACAGAGACAGATCATGAACGGGGGAGGGTCAGGGAGAGGGAGACACAGAATCTGAAACAGGCTCCAGGCTCTGAGCTGTCAGCACAGAGCCCGATGCGGGGCTCAAACTCACGGACCGTGAAATCATGACCTGAGCCGAAGTCCGCCGCTTAACCGACTGAGCCACCCAGGCGCCCCCACCTGGCTTTTAGAAGTGGCTCCTTACAGACCTTGATTTAAATCTCAGGTACCCATTTTCCTTTCTTGTACATCTGTGTGTTTGGAGTAGAGATGCTAAAAGGGTATGGATACTCTTTGACTCAGAAATACACAGTAAACATGAACCCCAGAAAATAAGTGTTTCGCAAACCACCATGTTCTCTCTTTCTGTTCTATACTTAATGTTTCTTCGGTTATTAGTACCAAAGTTCAACTAGTTCCATAGTTAAGCCACACTGTAAATAATCCAGCATTGGTTAGGTAATGTAAGAGCCCAATAAACGTTATTAGTCTTGCTTTATGAGAAATGTCAGACATCTGTCTTTGTGACCAAATCTACTTGGAGCTAGTGCAACTCTTGCCTGACTCCAAATGTCTGCTGCCTCAACCTATAGTCATTGCACACACTTCTTGCAGGGGAGTGCAAACCCATGTCCTGAAACATCCCCCCACTGCAGAGTCAAACCCCACTTTCCTCAATTATAATTCGTTCAATTAAAGGTGGGGCACAGGAACCTCCATGTTAATCAGCCACCTGGGTGATTTTGATGCCTGTGTTCTGGTGTAAAGAGCTGCAGGTGTGGCAGGGAGGTTGGTTGGAACTGATGCTCTGCAGCATGATTAGGATTCAGAGGGAAGGTAAGGCATTCAAGAGGGGGGATCTAGCGTGAGTGGAAGTACAGAGAGGAGCGTGCATTGGAGGTAGTAGAGCATGGAGTTAGGAGTGTGGGCACTGAGGTCTGTCAGCTCTGGTTTGAGCCCCCTGCTCCACCACGGGCAGCTTCTTAGACTTGGATGAGTTGCTTCATCTAGCGCATCCAGCTTCTTCATCTCTAAAATGGGACAATAATGGTAAGTATCTCTAAGGGTTGGTGTGAGAATTAAATGAGAAAATGCTGTTGATGTGCTTGGCATATATTAGGGCCTTAATTGATATTAGCTTTAATTCTTTTTTTTTTTTAATTTTAGAGAGAGAGTGTGTGAGTTAGGGAGGGGGCAGAGGGAGAGAGAGAGAAAGTCTCAAGCAGGTTCATATTCAGCACGGAGCCTTCCACAGAGCTGAATCCCATGACCCTGGGATCATGACCTGAGCTGAAATCAAGAGTTGGACTCTCAACTGACTGAGCCACCCAGGCGCCCTGATAGCTTTTATTATGCATACATAAAAGTATTGTATTTAAATTTTCTTTTTTTTCCCTATAGTCATAGCATTTATATTTTGAGAATTTCTTTTCGTTTTGTCAGTCACCAAGTCTGATAGGTTTTTTTGTTCATGATAGTCACGTGGAGAAGTAAGAAGTACCCAGAATCTGGGTAACTGATGAAAGTTAACAGAATTCTTTGGGAAGGTCATAAAGAATGCATTCTACTGAAAAAAATAGGACAAAACTCCTGAAAGTTTTCAGTTTTACATATTTTGAAAAGAGCCAGGGCTGAGCTGGACAAGAACCTGGGGCCAGGAGCAGGAAGGACTGACTCCAAGTTCCAGCTTTGCCACTTGCCTGCTGTGTATATACACATATACACACACACACACATATATATATGTGTGTGTGTATATATATGTATGTATACAGTTTCCTCATTAATATGTTGAGAGGATTCTAAGACCTTGTTCCTTGGGAACACTGTGTGTGCTTTTGAATAGAGTGTGGGTACGCACGCCTATATAATGTAGCGGCTCTGGGCCAGAATTGTCTGCTCGTGAATCCCTCCTTTGTGACTAACTGCAGCTGTGGGCTACTTAGACCACAGTTATACCTTCCCCTACCTCAGTTTCTTCATCTCCAAAGTAGACATAGTTAATATCAGGCCTACCTCAATGGATTATTATGAGCGTATAAACAATTAATACTTGCGAACTGTTTAAAATAGCCCCTGGCACACTTGAGTGCTCAGCAAATGTTAGCTTTTATTTTGTTGATATGTTGCCAGTTTGCATGCAAAACATTCCTTTTAGGGAAAATCTTTTCTTATTGGGAGGATTTCGGTTAGTTTCTAGTCCTCACTGAAGACATCCCTTATCTTTCATTATTTCTTAGCCTGAATTTTTTTCTTTTTTTTCTGAGTGAGGCTCTCCTCCCATATTCCTATTGCACTTATTGAGAGATTAATTCATGCCAGCAAATTGCTCTTTTAAAGCACGTCACCACAGCCCCACAACGTGTGACTCTTCACCACAACCTCACAACATGTGTGTTAACGTCTCTTCTTGAAGGTAACTTGCTGAAGGTCACATATCTAGTAAGTGGCAATGACTGCTCCAAAGCACATTGTCTTCACTTCTGTGTTTTATTGTCTTATAAACCTTTAGTCTCTATTATTGTTCATCCCTCTCCCATCCCACCCAACCTCAATGCCTCCCCTTCTTTTCAAAACTCTATTCTTTCTGCGATCCGTGAAGATCTAGCTTGGCTTTGATCCCCTCAGGGTAGCATTTACGTTCTGTTTTACACCTCCTGTTATTCCCTAATTGTCTCCTCCATGTGTGTGCATAAGATATTGTAAGTTCTTTGACAAAAGGATCTATGACATCCCCAACAGTATAGTTTTATGTCAGACATAGAGTGGTAGTTATTGGTTAAAATGGATGTAATATGCATGTGCATTAATTTTAGTTTGCTACAGCTGCCATAACAGAATACTACAGAGTGGCTGGCTTCAACAACAGACATTTGTTTTCTCAAAGTTTGGGGGCTAAAAGTCCAAGGTCAAGGTATCGACAGGTTTGATTTCATCTGAGGCCTCTCTCCTGGGCTTGCAGTTGGCTACCTTCTCTCTCTGTCCTCACATGGTCTTTCCTCTGTGTGTGTATGCATTCCTGGTATTTCCATGTATGTCCACATTTTCTCTTCTTATAATGAACCCCAGTTATATTGGATGTCTTAAGATATGGCCTATATTGGATGGCCTCATTTTAACTCATTTACCTCTTTCAAGGCCCTATCTTCAAATACAGTCACATTCAGAGGTACTGGGGGGCAGGGCTTGAATATTTGAATCTGGGGAACACAATTCAGTCCATAATAGCATGGATCTTTAAAGTAACTCACAATTGTACTGAATGTGAAATGCTGATAAAAATTTAGAATTTGTATAAATACATCATATTATGTATGATATCTCATTTCATATGAGATACATATCTCAGTGTATGAGAGATACCTTGAGAATATCTCATATGATACACTGGGAGATTTAATGAAAATTAATTTCAGAATTTACGAGGCTGATTACAATAATTTCCAGGTGTCCAGCAGGTAAGATGATGATAGCAATGTGGCCTGCTTAACCACAGCCCACTGGAGATTTTTAAATAACATTTATTTTATGCAATTAGCACATATATTGTAGACCAATCAGGCCTAACCACCCACCCACATTGACTCCTTTCCTCCAGGTGTCACATCAGCAGATGTGAATCAAATTAGTAATTTGTGGTGGAAACTGAATGTAATCAATTACACAATTTTGAGCTGTTCAAATTTAATGCCATTAAATTATGTCACAAAACTAGTCCATCATGAAATAGTGAAAATAAGATGGAAAGAAGTATGAATAAAGGTCTTTCACTGGTAAATGCTATGAGAGAGGTTTTAAGAATATGAGCTTTTGACTCCTCCAGACCCAGGTATAAGTCCTAGGTCTGTCATGTAATAACTGTATGACTTTGGGCAAGTTTCTTAACTTCTTTTTCTAAGTTTGTTTATTTGTTTGTTTGTTTGTTTAGAGAGTGAGCCCAGGGGAGGGGCAGAGAGAGAGGGAGAGAGACAGAATCCGAAGCAGGCTTCGTGCTGTCAGTGTGGAGCTCTATGCAGGGCTCAAACATTTGGTGTTTAACCTGCTGTGCCACCCAGGTGCCCCACCCCACGAGTTTCTTAGCTTGATGAAGGCTCAGTTCTCTCAACTGTGTAGTGAGGATAATAATGCTCACTATATACATGTGTTGTGAGAATTAAATGAAAGGAGGAAAGGAAAAAGCATGAGAGGAGCAGCATGAGAACAAAAACATGTCTTTTTTCTTCATTATTGTATCCCTGGTGTTTACAATAAGGCTGGAAAATGGAGGCACAATGGTTTAATAAATATTTAAATGAATAAATATGTAAATACATACATATTTAAATAAATAAACAAAAAACTTTTTGTTGAATGAATTAATGAATAAATGAATTAATAAGAAAAAAGAAAGCACCTCCATAGAGCAATAGTGATAATTTCCATAGAACAAGGAAGTGGTTCTCAAGTCTGACTGCATATTAGAATCACTTGACGGGCTTTTAGAAATACCAATGGGCCCTACGTGCACAGAACCTTATTTATTGGCTTGCATTCAGCCTCTAGCCCTGGGGTTAGTTTTCCATAGCCTATATCATCTTGTAATATTCTGTTATGCAATCTATAACATATGTAATATACTAAATATAATAATACAAAAAGTTTTACAATTATTGCTTATAGTCTCTCTCCTCCTTTGCTCAAGGGAGGAGCTTTGTGAGTGCAGAGATTTTTTTTAATGTTTTGTTTCTTGATATATCCTAAGTGCTTAGGCCATATTTGATGCAATAGTAGATATTAATTATAAACACATAAATTAATGAATAAAAGGTATATTTTCCAAATAATTTGAAGGTAGCTGAAATTTTCTTTTTTTATATATACAGTAACCACTTTATCTGCTCCAAAAGAGACATAAGTTCAATCAGTTACTGGTAGGAGTTTGATTGGACAGAGCCCTGGTGGGTGCAAGAGAAAGGATCCCTTACCTCCTGACTTGAGTTCTTGGCAGGAGTTAGACAACGAAAATCCCAAATAAGTCTGGAGGAATCTCCAGAGCAGGGGTACTTGTGTTGTGCTTCTTGGGTGAAGCCTGAGAAAACAGAAAGATTCTTAGACTCATGACCCTCTGCGCCAACTGAGTTACAGTAGATTAAAAATGGCAGAGTGGTTACTAAAAGAACGAAGAGTTGACAACACACAATTACCAAGTTTCCTCATCTCTGAAGTAGTGTGGAAGAGTAGAGAAAGCTTTTTGTGTCCTTAAGATGGGTGCAGAAGTGGCTGAGAGTGGCCAGTAGACCTGAGAGGCCTAACATCTAAGCAAGGATGCATGTGAACCAGCCTGGCCCTGATGTTCAGAGGGCAGGGTAGGCCTGCATGGTTCAGAACAGCTACAATGTGGTTACTGCCTGAAGAGTAAAAACATCTGGACAGATATATGAGTAGTGAAAACAACATATGACCAGGGAAGAAGGAGATGGGGACAAGGTGCTGTCTATCAATGGTACACAGTGGCTACACAAGTGCCTATGATTGAAATAACCTCTGGGTATCAAAAATTAAAAGGAGGGGTGAGAACTCTGAATTGATTGAGTTTTCCTAGAAGTTACTGGACAAAGTTTTCTGCTCCAGGTGCAATGGAGGTTTGAGAGCTATCAGCTAGGTTGAATTATCGGAAAACAATTTTTAAAAAGCCTTAGTTTTGTATATCTGAATTCTTGACTGCAAAATTCATGCTCATAAAGTAGCTATCCCATTACCTTTTATCATTATTGTGTACTTGACTCATGTCTGCGTTGGGTTCAATTACTGTGCATCAAGCAGTCTGTATGGCCTCATCATTACCAGTAGAATACTCACATGGCTAACATGCATTGATGGCTGATCATGTGGCCCAACTCTGAAAATTCCTGCCGATATCTGGCCATGTGAGCTTGTTGGGTCTTAGGCAGATCTTACCCTTATATGTAGTAGCCTCCAGATAGCAGCTTGTTGGGTGGTCTCTGTGCTGTGTCTCAGTTTCTCAATTTATTGACTCAGTTTGATTTCTGTGGCCAACCCTTCCTTAAAGTCCAGGATGGCTTTGGAGGCTCTGGAGGCTTTAGGTAATGGGACTGGAGTCCAAAAATAATTCCAGAAAGATGGTGAGCTGGTCTCTGATGCAAACATAGATCTGACCTGAAAATATTCTGGTTGTTACAAGGTTCCACTCCTTAGACTGACATTTAGAGATCTACAGATGGTACTTCCTAAACACATGAAATTCTTTTATTTTCTATATCAGGCTCTTTCAGCTGTCTCAGTTGTCTTTCATATCTACTCCTTCGAAAGCCTGAAACTCCCTACCTCACCTTTCTCCTATTCACTCTTCAAGTCCTGGGTCCACCTCCTTTATGAAAACTCTCCAAACTTCCCTGGGTGGTTAATTGCTTATTGTTTTGGAATCCAACAGAATTTGATACACACTTTCTCTACAACACTTTTCACATTGTTCTTTATTTGTGTATCTTCTCCTCCACTAGTCTGTGAATTATTCAAGGGGAAGAATTGATCATGTGCCTAATGTGTCTAATTTATTTTGAATTATTTCCAGTGTGCCCTGCATCTTCCTACACAACCCTGTGTATGTGTAGAGAATCTCCTGGGAATCACATAGCTCTGGAGTCTTTCTATGGAATATGATGTTATCAAGCCTGGTGCATTTTGAATTATCTTGAGCACAAACCCTTTCTCACCTGAGTCCCATCAAGGAAGGCTTGGTTCTTGAGAACCTAGATGAGTTTTTCCCAAAGTGTAGTTTCTAGTCCAACTACACTAGCATTACCTGGGAACTTGTTAGAAATGCAGATTCTAACCAATTTGGTATCAAAGAAATGTGACTCAACATAATAAAAGCTATATATGACAAGCTTAAAGCTAACATCCTACTCAATGGTGAGATATTAAAAGGTTTTCCACTAAGATTAGGAACAAGACAAGGATGCCCACTCTCCCCACTCCTATTCATCGCAGTACTAGAAGTCCTAGCCAGAGCAATCAGGCAAGAAAATAAATAAAAGGCATCTAAATGATAAAGGAAAAAGTAAAATTGTTTCTTCAGATTACAAGATTTTATATCTAGAAAACCCTAAAGATGCCATCAAATAACTGTTAGAACTAATAACTAAGTTCAGTGAAATTGCAGGATTATATAATCAATATGCAAAAATCAGTTAAGTTTCTGTAACTAACAACAAAGTTATCAAAAGAAATAAAGAGGGGCATCTGGCTGGCTCAGTTGGTAGAACATACGACTCTTGATCTCAAGGTCATGAGTTCAAGCCCCACATTGGGGGTGAGCCTGCTTAAAAATAAAAAGAAGAAATAAATACAATAATCATATTAACAATAGAGAGTAGATTGGTAGTTGCCGGGGTGAGGGATGGGAGAGGTTGGGAGAGATGGGTGAAGGTGGCCAAAGAGTATAAACTTCCAGTTATAAGATTAATAAATTCTGAAAATGTAATATACAGCCTGATGGCTGCAGTTAATGATGTTGTGTTGCATACTTGAAAGTTGCAGAGAGTAGATCTAAAAGTTCTCATCACACACACACACACACACACACACACACACACACAAATGGGCAGCTATGTGAGGTAATGGGTGTGTTAGCTAACTTTATTGTGGTAATTTTTCAATATATATGTATATTAAATCATCACAACTAACACTATGTTGTATGTCAATTATATCTTAATAAAGCTGGGGAGGGGTGGGTGGGTGGCTTAGTTGGTTAAGGTCTGACTCTTGGTTTTGTCTCAGGTCATGATCTCGCCGTTTGTGGTTTTGACCTCCGCTCTGGGTTCTCTGTGTTGGCAGCACAGAGCCTGCTTGAGCTTCTCTGTCTCCCTTTCTCTGCATCTCCCCTGCTTGAGCTCTCTCTCTCACACAAAATAAATAAATAAACATTAAAAAATAATACAGCTGGGGGAAAAGGAAATGCTGATTCTCAAGCCCCACCACAGACCAGTTACTGACTCAGGAGCTCTGGAGTGGGCCCCAGCAATCTGTGTTCTCATATGCCCTTCAGGGGACTCTGTGCATGTCAACCCCTACCTTCCACTCTCTCTAGGTATCTCTGTGGTTACCAAGACAGGGAATTGGGGATTGGCAAGGGAACGGGGGAAGGCTGAATTGGGAGGAGTGAACCTCACCCCATAGTGCCTTTCACTAAGATTGGGGCTAGAGTAAAATCCATGTGGGATAAGGTGAGTCACTCCTCTGCCCCCTACCTGTTGCTGTCCTGACAGATTTTCACATCCGAGCAGTTTTGCTACAATTAGAGCCCTCTGAGGAGGAAATAAAGAGCTATAGCATCTTGCCACGGATAAAATCATCCTGCTTCTTTGATGGATAAAGTGAGATCCACATGCCATGAGAACTGGCAGGCTTCTGGGTGTTCTCTGTTGTCAAGGTAGCGCCCGTGGAAGACTCTGCTGGAGAAGCAGAGCAGCTTGCCACCCCAAGGATATATGCTGTGGCACTCTTGACAGGCAGAGAGACAGGGAAGTGAATGTTTTAGTATTTTATAAATCATTTGGAGGAAATTATGTTTTATTTATGTTCATTTTTGAATGTATTTGAATTTTTATTACAGATATTTTTCAAAGATGCAAGCATTGGAGGGAGTCCTGGGGGAACATGCACCTCAAAAGAATGTGGCAGGGGCCGACCCGATTGGCTGAGGGGGTGAAAATTATTCATATTTTAAAGAGCAGTCTGAAGTTGGCTTTCCCAGGGACCAAATCCGCATGAAACTCAAAAGTTTTAAATCGTGACTATGAAGTACCTGGTTTTGAAAGGAAGATTTAGTATAAGTGAATCATGGTGCCACCTAAGTGGGGTGGAGAGGAATTCAGACTGTGAAAAGACAGAAGGAAAAATTAGGGATGAATCCCAGTTAAATGGGTCACAGTGTGGACCACACGACTGGCTACATTTTAGAATTCATCTCTGGAGTAATTGAACCTGCAGCGGTATCCATTTATCGTCTCTGCAACTCAGCTCAGTGGGGCTCTTTCAGCTGCCTTCATTACCAGTTATGAGCATCAGGGCTACCTCCTCTGTGTGTGTGGCTAGCTCAGGGCTATCTCCCCAGTGGATCAATTGTGTGGTTCTTGGAAACAATGAATGAAATGGGCCAGAGTGACCATATTGCATGTGTTATAAGGAAGTGCATTTCGTGTGGAGGTATGACTGGGGTCCCTCTCCTACTTGATTAGCACAGGACTTGAGGCTGTTGGAACTGAGATGAAAATGGGCATTCTAATTTAAAACTGTTCAGTTTGTGATTTTGTCTTTATATACAGAAATATATCCTCAGATTTTGTGAGTGTTTAACTGAGGAACATAGTTTTTCTTTTCCATGATGCTATGAAGTCAGTCATGGGGAAAAACATATTCTCAGCAGTGAAGAATGGTAAATGGAGACAAGGAGCAGTTCTTCTTAAATGTACCACAGCAACAGGACATATGACAATATTTTAGGGAAAAAAGATGCATGCCAGTGCTGGATGATGGTACTTGTCTTCTGATTTTGTAGTTCTTTCTGTTATGTGATAATGCAACAAAAATGTTGGTCCTGGGAGGAAGAAACAATGCCTTTAGAATGGGAAAGCAAGAGTCAAATAACATTTTTGTTGATGAAAACTGGAAATTCAGAGGTTTTAAGAAGGCATTTTGAGTAACAATATCAGCTGTCATATATTGATGATTACCATGTCCAGAACTTGGCGTTTATTCACTGGTTAATTCAACACGTATTTACTGAGTTACTCAGGCCTGAGTGTGAGCTACAGTGGAGCCAGACCTGTGAATACGATTCACACAGTTTGTCACAGTGCCTACTAACTGTGGGTCATGACTGAGGAAACTACAGCTCGGGGACTTGTAGCAGAAGTTTTCAACTCTGCTACTTTGGAATGATTGGGTTCTGTGATTGAAAAATACCCATGTCTGGTCCCTACCCTAGTTCAAGTGAACTAGAATTACTAATGTGGGGAGAGACCCATATTTTCTTTTCTTTTTTTTTTTTTAAAGTTTATTTACTTATTTTGAGAGAGAGAGAGAGAGAGAGAGAGAGAGAATCCCAAGCAGGCTCCCGCACTGTTCGCGCATACCCCAATTCAGGACTCAATCTCACGAACCATGAGATCATGACCTGAACCAAAATCGAGGGTCAGACACTTAACTGACTGAACCACCCAGGTGCCCGTAGACCCATATTATCCATTAAGTTTTCCCTGGGGGCTCTGATATGCAGCCAGAGCTTAGGAATGCTTCCTCAAGGTCACCCTGGACTGGCCAGGGACAGGAGTCTAAGCCATAAAGTCAGGTGAACGTAGAACATTCAGAACAAAATTCAGCATCTGGGCCTTAGTGTCAAATTTTTGAAAGTCAGTTGTTATCAGCAAGAGTAGGCTCTGAGGGGTTCATTGTTTCTCAGCACAATCTCTGCTTTAGGCCTCTCCGTTTCTTGCAAAGTCCTGTCAAGTTTTCCAGTTTGAAGACAAATATGTGATCCTCTGAAGGCTCTTCACTTAATAGACTACTACCCACCATGTAGCATGTGTGCTTTGTAATTTCACTTAAGAGGTTTGTTATATATAGTCTAGTAATAGGAGTGGCAGAGATAGTGGAGAGAGAGATGAGCTTGCTGCGGAAGGCTCCTTCGGTCCTCTCAGAGGATAGCAAGTTATCGCTTTGTTTTCAAATAATGCAGTTGGTAATAAGTTTTTGGATGTGTGTGAGCTGTAAATCGTTCTGAAAATTGAACCGAAGATACAATATCGTAAATCTCTTCCTTGGTGGTGGAATATTTATGGGGAGAGCAATATAATCAGTTATGTGGGTATGCTATGTCTGACATCTGACTGAACGGGACTCTGTCTCAAGGATCTATCGCCCATTAGACAATTCCTCTAGGTGAGCACGTGTGTGTGTAAGTTGGAGGACGATTTTAAATGAAAATAATCAGATGATCCCTTAATAAAATCAATCTGGAATGCATTAGTGGAGGAAGTAGAGATGTTTGGGCCAGAACAGTGCTGGGAAGAGCAAGGAGATGCGGGGCTGTGCTTTACCTTCCTGGGGCAGCCTCCTCTCCTGGTTGCTGTGTAATTTGGTTCCCTAAATCAATGCTTGTTTGCTCTAGGAACTCACAATCCTATGAAAATGCACATTTCATTAGGTTTGTTTTGAAACTCATTATCATCACTATAAATACCTCTGTGTGGAAAGTAATGAAATAAAGCCAAAAGAAATCGTGAAATCACTGCAGGCAGTGAGAAGTGAAGAATCAAAGCAGCAGTATGCAATGTTGCCATGATTTTTCTTTTGAATTAATTATCACAATTATTCAAAAGAAAAAACCTCTATAACCACTAATGGTTTTCAGACTTTTTTTTTTCCGTTTGTTTGTAGTGAAACACTTTTTCAAGCAAAATATGATTTGCAGCCCCAATGTATAACATAGATCAAAAGTTGAAGTTGGGGAAGTGGTTCAAATCTTTGCCGTCTCGGCCTCTCTTATCATCTCTCTGCCAGACCCCCCCAGTGTATCTCCACCACCTTAGGGTTAAGCCAATCACAGCTCTATAACTGTTGACGTAGTCAAATGGAGAGTGACTCGTCCAACATTCTCCACTCACAGATGAGGAAATCAAGCCCAGGAAAAGTCAACTGGTAGAGAGAAGACAAGGACCTCCATTCTTGTGTTGCTGCCACCAAACCACACTCCCTCTGGCTCTCTCTACTCTTTCTAGTGTTCTCTATATATTTTTCATAACCTATTGCCTACCTACCTATGATATCATTTATATTATTTATCTGTGTTTATTGCTTGACTCTGCTACTACTCCCAACCATGCACCCAACCACCATCTACTAGAATCTAAACTTAAGGAGGGCAGGGATTTTTTTGGTTTATTTTGTTCAGTGATGTATCCCCAATATCTAGAACAGTGCCTGGAATGTAGTAGATACTCAATACATATTTTCTGAGTAAATACATTTTATGAAGACTGATTATAAATTAATGAGATGGTCTCCATAAGCTATCCATGACCATCTCACTCATGACTATGTATAATCAATCAAATTTTACTGGAGAAAAAAGTTTCAACAGGGGCACCTGGGTGGCTCAGTCAGTTAAGAATCTGACTCTTGATTTCGGCTCAGGTCATGGTATCATGGTTCATGAGTTTAAGCCCCATGTTGGACTCTGTGCTAACAGTGCAGAGCCTTCTTGAGATTCTCTTTCCCTGTCTCTCTGGCCCTACCTTACTCACACATACACTCTTCCTAAATAAACATAGAAAAATTAAAAACAAATTAAAAAAAAAAAAAGAAAAGCCTCAACACATCTAATTAACTCAGCCATACTCTCCCTCCAAGTGAAAGGTAATGACCCCCAGAATTAATACCCCTCTATGGAAGCTGTGTTAAGTTTTGCTTTCAGTAGCATCTGCCTGCTGGGGAGATGAAAATAGGAAAGGACCAAGCAAGGAGGACACCACTTCAGGTGTCCATGAACTTGGATGGGGGAAAGACTCCATCTTTATTTTAATTAACATCTAGCTGAAGTTTAGCATGTTTTCAATTATGTAGATAGACAACAATCCCAAGAGACTTTGTCAACAAAGAAATCACAGGTTTATTTTTCATATCACATTATTGTTGTTGCAGATATACTGAAATAATATTTTCACATATTACCATTTCAAAATTATGGTAGTTATGACACCTATCTCTAGATTTTATTGTTTAATGCATGAATAAGGAATGACATATATTACTATGTCACAAATTTATTAAAAATATTTTATAACAATTATTTCAATATGTTTTGCTCCCTTTGTAATACAATGTATTTTATATCATGACTTCAAAAACATTCTCAAAAGGAATTCAGACTCTACCATATTGCTAAGGATGTCTGCTGAATTGTCTGTGCTAAGAGAGGGTGCAGTGGGAAGGCCTTGCTGCCCAAACAGTCAGTCAAGAGCAGACTCAAAACAAAAGGAGCCAGAATCCTGCTCCCCTCTAGGCAGTGTTCGGTAGGTACCAAGCTTGGTCTCTGCAAACTCAGCCCCACAAGGACTTGGGCAAATCCAATACAATTCTGTAGTAATTGGCTTTCCAGCCCATAAGAGATGGATCTTGAATCTATCAGTTAAGTGAAGCCCTCCATGACTACTCTATCTGAAATTTCAACTCTCCTTCCATACATACTTCCTAGCCCCCTGTCCTGCATAATTTTCACCACTATTTATTATATTTGATTATTATCTCTCTCCCCCATTAGAAGGTAGGCTCCACAAGGGCAGGGGATTTTGTGCTTTATTCATGATGTGTCTTCTGTCCTCGGAATGATGTTTGGTACACAGATAGTAAGTAGACATTGATGGAGTCAATGGCTGTGTCTTGCCACTCTTATCTTGGAATATGTCGTATGTATCTATGGGGGACTTCAGGTACCACCCTGCCTTCTAATTGGCCTTTCTTCTTAATATTGCCCTGCTGTATCTAACACACTGAATAATAAGGTGAGTGCTTTTGTGTTTTCAGTGATCTCTATTCCTTCATTGGACTGGACACTTTGTCTGAATCACAGGCCACTGGGCTGGAGCCTTAATTCTTAATTACACTAGTTAAGACTGAAAAATATGGGACATCTTGTCTACTCCTTCTACAGTCATGGCAGGCATAACTGATTGAGTAAACATTCTTTTGCTGTGCTCAGGGTTGGTTTAACATGTGTTGCTAACCTAGTGGTCAGGGAGCTATTATTCTTTTGGAGCTGCATGTAGGTTTCGCCCTTTGGTGTAGTCCTGAACCAAATGCTACATCTTGTACCCTCCAGCTACTGTCTGGGATCCTGTTCCAATTTAAACTCACTCCTAAGATCTTGACACCTCCAGGAACCGCTTGCCACACTCTCTGTCTTCCTTACCAGGTCCAATTCATTCATTCCACAGGCTCTGCTCTAGGTCATTTGGTATATCAGTGAATACTATCAACAAAGCTTCCTGCCCTTGTGGTGCTAAAATTTTTGTGTGAGGAGAGGAGCATTAAATAATACAAATAAATAAATCATGTAGAGTTTTTGAACATGAGAGATGCTATGGAAAAAACCTAGAGTAGAATTTAAAGTGAGATTTAGGACTTTCATTCCCCTGAAGGCAGACAGTTTTATTCAATTGACCCTGACCCTGCTTGATCCTGCCTTTCTCTCCTTGTTTTACTTGTTTAGTTCTTAATCTCCACCTGGTGTGGGGACAAGTTGGGGGGCACTATGATACATACTATAGACGTTCCAAGGAGAGGCAGGGCAAAGCAGGTCAGGTCTGTGGGGAGCTCAGAAAGTGGCTTCTAGTATGATATGTATGTATGGGGAAAAGAAGTAGAAGTTGAAAACATGTTAAAGACAAACTTTTTTCTTTAAAACATTTTTTTTTTTACCATTTCTTCATTTTTGAGAGACAGAGACAGACAGAGTGTGAGAAGGGGAGGGGCAGAGAGAGAGGGAGACACAAAATCCAAAGCATGCTCCAAGCTCTGAGCTGTCAGCACAGAGCCCAACATGGAGCTCAAACCCACAAACTGTGAGATCATGACTTAAGCCGAAATCAAGTCAGATGTTCAATCAACTGAGCCACCCGGGCACCCCAAGACAAACTTTATTCTTGCCAGTTTCTCCTATGGCTAGTTCCAGCAAAATCTGTTTAAGAATTAAAGTCTAACAAACCTTCATTCTTTCCCATCTTCTCTACTGCAATGATCTTCCTACCTTGAGGTGGTCAAAATTAGAATTAAAATTATATAATATTAAAAGTTCATTTCCTCCATCTCACTAGCCACATTTCAAGTGCTCAATAGCCACATGTGCTAGCAGTGACCACATTAGACAGCGCAGATATAGAACACGTCCATCATCACAGAAAGTTCTGCTGGACAGCCTTGCTCTGTACTGTGATATGCACCGGTCTGGGGCTGAGTAACAATACAAGTAGCTCAAAGACTGAGGTTAACGACAGTTGGGCTTAGAACCAGTATTGTGCTTCCGGATGATATGGAGGCAGGGTCCTAGAAATGAGTCAGGTTTCAAAGAACCAAGAAACCAAATCAGGTTAACCAGGTGGGCTATAGGAGTAACAAGAATGAGCACAAGTAGAAATGAACCGATTAGAATCCATATGGTTGGAATCTAGGGGTCTGTGGAGAGGACCAAAGTGGATAAACACTTAGTAACTTCCTTGTTAAGTCCTCTTCTGCCTCCAAGAGCTAAAGCTTCTCGCACCTCCTGTATCCCTGCCTTCCACCTTCTAGGCATCCAGCCATCCAGGCCAGACATCTTGGAATGATCTTCGCCTCTCTCTGAGCTCTTGGTTCTGCCCCTGATTTCCCACCTAATCTCTGTGCTACTTAGCCCCACTGCTGTTGCTTCTCCCTGAGTTTATGATTTATTTTTCTCTCCCTTGGACTGGTATGAAAACTGCTCAGATCATCTTACTAGCACTAATCTCTTCCCAGTCTTTCTGATGCACCACTATAAAATAAAACTTCTTAAACACAGCTTTGGTCTTTATCTGCTGTTGCCTCAACTTCAGTGCCTCTCCTGCCTTCAAAATCAAGTCCCCAGTCTTTCCCCTGTCATTTGAGACATTCTGTGACATGCCCCAATCTATCTTTTCAATGTTATCTCTTCTTACAAACTTGTGTCCTATTTTCCAGCCAAATTGCACTAATTATGTCTCCTAAACTGTCTTGCCATTCCCTGTCTTGATCTACCCATGCTGTTCTTTCCACCTTGGATGCCTTCCTCTACCCTTTCAACTTCACCTTGTGTATAACCGAACTTTGCTTAAAGGCTCATGTTACAGTCCACTCCTACCCAATATTTTCCTAGTTTCCCCTTTGTTAAATGCTCTCCATTTCCTTTTCCCACTCTGCTCTGTGCCTAGGAAGCTGGTTTGTATGAATTATCTCATTTGCCTTCTGGCTTCCAATCAGGTTTGGCCAACAGTACAAGGTCAGAGGGCAAGAAAGAGAGGTCAGGGTATTTATTCCCCTGGCTCCCTTCCTGTGTGACTGCAGGTGACAGACACTGTGCTCCTGACTGAAGGCTGCAGCTCCAGTCAGAGGTCCCTCTCTATAGCTTCTACCTTTTCAGGTCCTTTCAGGTCCAGGAATGGTAGTGATGCTCTGCTATTGCTAACCCCATGGAGCTGCATCATTTTGTTTGCTTCTCTTAACTTACCCCATACCTTGGTGAGTAGTTATTTCATGAAATGCTCCCTAAATATTCCTTTTGAGTGTTTCAACTGTTTCATACCAACGTATTGACTGGTGTGCCCTGAACTAGACACTCCTTTAAATCCCTTCTCTGCTAGGCACTCCCTGGAGTCTTGGATTTTCTTGTTAGACTAAAAGCACCTATTGAGCACTTATCATCTATCAGTAACTATTCTGGATGCTTGAAATACAGTGACGAGCAATATAGACAGAGTCCTTGCCAAATGAACTAGAATAATAGAATTGGCATTTAATAAGTGTTAACCAAGTGGTGCATGCTTTTTAAAGTTCTTTACATGTAGTAAGTCATTTGTTTGTTTATTTATTTATTTATTTATTTATTTATTTATTTATTTATTTTAAAAAATGATATCCTTTTTAAAAAAAGTTTTTCTTAACGTTTATTCATTTCTGAGAGAGAGAGAGAGAGAGAGAGAGAGAGAGAGAGAGAGAGAGCACATTAGTGGGGGAAGGGCAGAGAGACAGGGAGACACAGAATCCAGAGCAGGTTCCAGGCTCTGAGCTGTCAGTATAGAGCCTGATGTGGGGCTCGAACTCACAAACCATGAGATCATGATCTGAGCCGAAGTCAGATGATTAACCTACTGAGCCACTCAGGTGCCCCAGTCATTTAATCCACAGAAACTTTGTGGTATATTTTACAACTGAGGAAATAGAAAGTCAGAGAGATTAAGTAGTTTGCATAAGGTCATACAACCAGGAAGTTGCAGAGCTGGGATTCTAACCCAGGTGGTCTGACTCCAAACCTCATAAGTTAATCCACATCACTGTACTATTTCTCCCTACCTTAGTGTCCTTTGGAATAACTAGAACACAGCTGGCATGCAGCACATGTTTGTTGGGCTGATTTGAGTAGACAGCCTCCATAAGAAAGAAAGACATCAATGGGATTATGCTTTCTGTAGGCTCAAGAAAATTTTGATTTCAATAGCTTTCAAGAATAATTTGGTTTTCTTTTATTTTGTGTTCTTTTTTTCTAGAATTTATTTATTTTTTAAAATTTATATCCATGTTAATTAGCACATGGTACAACAATGATTTCAGGAGTAGATTACTTAAGCCCCTTACACATTTAGCCCACCCCCCCCCCCACAAGCCCTCCAGCAACTCTCTGTTTGTTCTCTATATTTAAGAGTCTCTTATGTTTTGTCCCCTCCCTGTTTTTATATTATTTTTGCTTCCCTTTCCTTATGTTCGTCTGTTTTGTATCTTAAAGTTCTCATATGAGTGACGTTATATGATATTTGTCTTTCTCTGATTGACTAATTTCACTTAGCATAATACCCTCTAGTTCCATCCACGTTGTTGCAAATGGCAAGATTTCATTCTTTTTTTGACTGCTGAGTAATATTACACTGTGTATATATATACCACATCTTCTTTATCCATTCATCCATCGATGGACATTTGGGCTCTTTCCACACTTTGGCTATTGTTGATAGTGCTGCTATAAACATTGGGGTGTATGTGCACCTTCGAAACACCACACCTGTATCCCTTGGATAAATTCCTAATAGTGCAATTGCTGGGTCATAGGTAGTTCTATTTTTAATTTTTTGAGGAACCTCCATACTGTTTTCCAGAGTGGCTGCACCAGCTTGCATTCCCACCAACAATGCAAAAGAGATCCTCTTTCTCCACATCCTCACCAACATCTGTTGTTGCCTGAGTTGTTCATGTTAGCCATTCTGACAGGTGTGAGGTGGTATCACATTGTGGTTTTGATTTGTGTTTCCCTGATGATGAGTGATGTTGAGCATTTTTTCATGTGTCGATTGGCCACTTGGATGTCTTCTTTGGAGAAGTGTCTATTCATGTCTTTTGCCCATTTCTCCACTGGATTATTTGTCTTTTGGGTGTTGAGTTGAGTTTTTTTATAGATTTTGGATACTAACCCTTTATCTGATATGTCATTTGCAAATATCTTCTCCCATTCCGTTGGTTGCCTTTTAGTTTTGTTGATTGTTTCCTTTGCTATACAGAGGATTTTCATTTTGATGAGGTCTCAATAATTCATTTTTGCTTTTGTTTCCCTTGCCTCCAGAGATGTATTGAGTAAGAAGTTGCTGCAGTTGAGGTCAAAGGTTTTGCCTGATTTTCCTCTAGGATTTTGATGGCTTCCTGTCTTACATTTAGCTCTTTCATCCGTTTTGAGTTTAGTTTTGTGTATTGTGTAAGAGAGAGTGGTCCAGTTTCATTCTTCTTCATGTTGCTGTCCAGTTTCCCAACACCATTTGCTGAAGACACTGTCTTTTTTTTTCCATTGGATATTCTTTCCTGCTTTGTCAAAGATTAGTTGGCCATACGTTTGTGGGTTCATTTCTGGGTTTTCTATTCTGTTCTATTGATCTGAGTGTCTGTTTTTGTGCCAGTACCATACTGTCTTGGTGATTACAGCTTTGTAATACATCTTGAAGTCTGGGATTGTGATGCCTCCAGCTTTGGTTTGTTTTTTTTTTTTTTTTTTTTTTTTTTTTTTTAAGATTGCTTTGGCTCTTTGGGGTCTTTTCTGGTTCCATACAAATTTTAGGATTGCTTGTTCTAGCTCTGTGAAGAATGCTGGTGTTATTTTGGTAGGTATTGCATTGAATATGTAGATTGTTTTGGGTAGTATTGACATTTTAACAATATTTGTTCTTTCTATCCAGGGGCATGGAATATTTTTCCATTTTTTGTGCCTTCTTCAATTTTTTTCAAAAGCCTTCTATAGTTTTCAGTGTATAGCTTTTTCACCTCTTTGGTTAGATTTATTCCTAGGTATTTTATGGCTTTGGTGCAATTGTAAGTAGGATTGATTCCTTGATTTCTCTTTCTGTTGCTTCATTGTTGGTGTACAGGAATGCAGCTGATTTCTGTGCATTGATTATATTTTCTGCGACTTTGCTGAATTCATGCATGGATCAGTTCTAGCAGTTTTTTGGTGGAATCTTTAGGGTTTTCCACATAGAGTATTGTGTTATCTGTGAAGAGTGAAAGTTTGACTTCCTCTTGGCTGGTTTGGATGCCTTTTATTTCTTTGTGTTGTCTGATTGCTGAGACTAAGACTTCCAATACTATGTTTTCCTTCCATTTCTATTTTTTGGAAAGCTTCAAGAGAATAGATGTTAACTCTTCTTTAAATGTTTGGTAGAATTCTCCTGGAAAGCCATCTGGCCCTGAACTCTTGTTTTTTGGGAGATGTTTAGTTACTAATTCGATTCCTTTACTGGTTATGGTTCTGTTCAAATTTTCTATTTCTTCCTGTTTCAGTTTTGGTAGTGTATATGTTTCTAGGAATTTGTCCATTTCTTCCAGATTACCCATTTTATTGGTATATAATTGCTCATGTCCTCCTACCAAGGAAACTGCCTCTCCCCATGTGTGGCCCGTGAGCCCCAAGGACCTCGCTCACTGCTCCTGGGGATTTGCCCTTCCCACCAGAGCACCACCAGGTATCGAGCTGTGGAGTTTCAGAATCTACGCTCCCCCTGTTTATAGAGCCTTAATGGAATTTAAACCTTTTCCTTTCTCCTTTTTACCTTTTTGTTCAGTCTCTTGCATACTCTTTCTTTTCTCTCCAGCTGCTTTCAGGCATGGGGGATGCTTTCTGTACTCTCCCCCTGTCTCTGTCCTCCCCCTACAAGCAAAAACAGCTCCCTACCCTCCGCGGCTTGCTCCCCCAGTTTACTTCTTCAGGCTGTGTAGCTGCTGAGTTCTCTGGTTCAGGTTGTGCAGATTGTTTTGTTAATCCTCAGATCAGTTTTTTTAGGTGTGCAGGATAGTTTAGTGTTGATCTGGCTGTATTTCAGGGATGAGAGCTGCCAAAAAAACCTTCCATGCTGTTCCACCATCTTCTGTGTTATTTTCAAGTAGTTATCTGCAGTAGCAGGTGGTAACAAACAGAGTCTCTTCCCCATTTTAACCAAGCTTAATATCTGGTTGCATGGCAGGAACTTCATCACAAACAGAATTGTGTACTCTCACCCTGGGCAGGAGACAACCTCCCTTGTGACACAGCAATGCTCAATGGATAGTATTTGCAGCAAATGTTTAGTTACAACTGAAGAGCACCCAACTTGTAATCATTAATAGGAACCCATGTAAGAGATCACTGCAGCTGTGACTTCTTCTACTGGTGAATCATTCTGTTTGAAATATAATGTACTCAAAAAAGCAGCAAAAACTGTAGTTAGAAATCACTGTAATGGCTTTCATGAAAGCTATCGCTAATTTAGGGCCCAATTAAAACTAGAAATCCAATTATTGCTGAATAACATAATTGCAAGAAAGTAACTTGAATTGCACGTATGTCAGTAATTAAGGAGGAAGCATTAATAACAGAATCTGTCTGAGCCATTACAAGGAGGGGCCAAAGAGTTTGAAGATCTGCTTCATTTCTTCTCCAGAGCGGGTCAGAGCAATAAATGCCCCAACAGTTGGGTGCTGACAGTCAGCTCTGAAACTTGTAAACATGATGTGCTTTTTATAGCCTAGCTCAGGAGGTCCCAGTAAGATAAGTGCAGAATTCATGAGCAGGGTAAGGTTGGTATCTGAGTCCATGTCCTATGAATATCAAATACATTGTTAGTCCTGAAAAATTAAATAGTGGGAGCTGCTGTTTGTTAAATACTTCAGACTCTATAGAAAAAGCTGGCAGTATAAACATCAAATGGTATACCTTTACATTTCAAACGCAGGTTTTCACTTTATGATTAATTTCATTGAAATAATTCTGTTGCTTGCTTTGGAGTGGCCAGACTGTGGGGGGTGTGGGCTTGGAGACCCACAGACTGGGCATACCCAGTGTGTCAGCTATTAAGAGTGCTGCCCTGGGTGAGGAAGGGTGTAGTTCTGGTGAATTTCTCTTTATATCTTTGGTTTGCAGAAGGTGCTAGCAACATTTTTGACAGAACCCCAGGCAGGTGATTTCATTTTATTGCAGAGGCTAATAGGTGGTATGAACTTTCATTTAAATATATTGGGCCACAATTTTCAAGAAGTGTGCATTAGAATTACCCACAGGGTTTGTAAAAATGCAGCTGCTGGGCCCCATCCACGTTTTGGACTCAGTAGGTATGGGGAGGGTGGGGCTTGGGAATCTGTATTTCTAATAGGTTCCTAGGAGATGCTGATGTTGGTCTGGGGACCATACTTTAAGAACGACTGCCAGTAAGGAAGGGAGGGAGCAAGGACCTGGCAGGACCAGGATGAGGAGGGCTGAGCAAAAAAGGAAGAGCCTCTATCCCCTGTCATGGGTTTTCAACTCTGCCTGCACAGTAGAACCATGTGGTGCACTTTGAAAAATACTGATGCCTAAGCTCCTGGGATTCTGATTTAATTCAGAGGGACAGTGAATAACCTGTAGTAATGTCATTGAAATAACATTATAGGTTGAATCTATTGAGTGGGGTCTGATGACAGTGGTGCAGCAGTGGAGTAATAATTAACAATATGAAGGACAACTAATTTGGGAGGGGAGCATGGCTGGCAAGGACCAGGAAGGGGAACAGAGACCATCAGTTTTGGGTGTAGGGTATGCTCCAGTCTCCTGGGCATCAGGCAGACAAACAAGACAGAGAATAAGAATAGCAGCAATAATAAGGCATCGTTTCTTGAGGTCCTGCTATGTGTCAGGTGCTTTACTTGCTTTATTTATTTTTGGTAATAGCTCAATGAGAAGGTGAGGAATGTGATACGATCTCATTGTACTGAGAAAAAAATCTGAGCTCTAAGATTTTACATAAATGATCCAAGGTCAAAGGTGGTGAAGCTACAATTTGAACTCTGTCTGATCCTGGAACATGAACCCTCCCCATGGATGGTCAAAGTGGTTCAAGGGTTAGTATTCTTCCAAGATCACATGAGGGTGGTAAGGAGAAGGGAGGATTAGCAAGTATTCAAACCCAGGAAAGTAAATGCAAGTTTGTGCTTTTTCTACTCTGCCACACTGATGGGCTTCCTTCTCTCCTTTTGTTTTGAGGCAGGTATCAGCCCAACCATTGGAGCAGGTCCTAGTGGGTGTTCACCATACAGTGAGGCACATGGGCAGGTTCACGAGCATCTGTACAAGCAGCACAGAATTTACTCTTACTTTACAGCTTGTCAATACACAGCTTTCTCTTCTACATGACTTTCTCCTTAGCATCGTTTCTATGCCTCAGTCTCTCTCCGTGCAGTCAGCAGCTCTCTGCTAGTGATTTTTATTCTTTGTTGTGTCTCTAATATTTATCACCTCCTCCTTCTTTCTGCCTTTATTGTGCTTTGGTCTGGCACCATCTTTTGTAAAAAGGACCTTATCTGCTGCACCTTCAGTGTCTCCATCAGCTTGTTCATCCTTCACACGGCCACCAGAGTTCTCTTTGTACATGCAACTTTGGGAATGTCATCTGTGTGTTCAGAAAACCTTTGTGGCTATTTTTCCCCTTATACAATCAAGAATGAAAAAAAATGTAGGAAAGGGGCTTAGTTGGTTAAGTGTCCAACTCTTGATCTCAGCTAAGGTCTTGATTACAGGGTTGTGAGTGCACGCCTTGTCAAGGTTGGGCTCCATGCTGGGTGTGAAGGCACTTAAAAAAATAAAAGGTAAAAAAAAAAATTAGGATGTAAATAACAGGTAGTTATGCTAAGGGTAGCTCTATTCATTAACTAAAAAAAAAAAGAAAATAAAAGAAAACACAGCATTCAAACTTTTCTATTCTGTTTGGTCCTGCAACGTCTGAAGCTACATGTATTGGAGGCTCTCCATCTGGGATGAAGGAGAGTAGTCCTGCCACATGGGGTAGCCAAGGCCAGTCATGAGCGTTTGCTTTTGTTAGTTTACATCCTTCAAATCCAGCTGGTGGAGATTTCTATGAAACATTTCATTTTGTGGGAGGAAAGAAAAGTATTAATGAAACACTTGTTTTATTCATTATTATTATTGTTATTATTATTATAACTCTTGACAATGAGAGTGTATAAGAAACTGTTTCTCTTTTATCTTCAATATTGAGGGAATGGCCCACCCCTTTGACTTTGATATATACATTTAAACTATTAGACTGGGTTTGAGCTAGGATTTGCTTCTAATAAATGATGGAAGTCATTTTTTAAAGAGCATGTTCAGGAAATTTCATTAGCCTAGTCCTTTCTAGAACATCCCAATAGAGCGGCACCAGATTAATCAGAGCTATCCTTGCTCAAACATTCCTGGGGGCAGGAAAGGCCATGTGGATTTCAATGGGATTTCACCCTGGACCAGAGCCCCTCCAGAGAGGACACAAACAATTAATATCCAAAAAACGAAATCTCGTTGCTTGATATCACCAAGCAAATATTAACAATGCAAGTCATTTTGATTCTTCAGCCTACAAAGAGAACCTGCTTGGGAGCCTTGTCCCTCAGGTGTGTTCAGTTCTGGGTCACAGGTGGGAGTGACTGGGAGGAGGAAAGACTTCTGGATAAGGATGAGAAAACAGTAACACAAAGTCCTGGATTGCTTTGCATTCAAAAACAATAGCTGCTAAAGAACAGAATTTTGTGATGTTTCAAAGTCTGTTTTAGGTTTTCCCCAGACTTTTCAATACCAGGGAGTTTTTTGTTTGTTTATTTTTGTTTTGTTTTGTTTTTGTTTTTAAAGCAATTGACACTTCCTTCATGCACCCAGTTTTTAAAATATTTTGTGTATAAAATAATTTTATTAAGTAATAACTACTATATGTATACATTTTAAAATAAAACAGCAACAAATGGTTGTGAATCAGAATGTGCGATGTACAAGAGCATTGATATAAACTTTTTGTTGTTGTTGGCTTGTGCAGATGTATTATTTAACTTTCGCTGGAACTTCAGAAACATAAAATACATGAGGACCCCCCTTTTGCACCTTCCCAAATAGTAAGGAATCTAGAAAACCCTAGAATTTATACTGTTACTTTATTTTCTTAAGTTTAATTAATTAATTAATTAATTAATTTGGGGGAGTGGTGGAGAAGCAAAGAGTGAGGGGGAGAGAGAGAATCCCAAGCAGGCTCTGCACTGTCAGAACAGAGCCCCATGTGGGGTTCGAACTCACAAACCATGAGATCATGACCTGAGCCAAAGTTGGACACTTAACTGACTGAGCCACCCAGGCACCCCATACTGAGTTATTTTATAATCTTTCTAGATAGGAAGTAACAATCTCAAGATATTAAGAAAGGTTAAGTGTACAACTCTGGGTATTACAAAGTTATGTGATGGACTTCTGCTGAACACTGGTCAGAGATGCACCAAAGATAACTGAATTATGAGCACTTAAAACTAATCTGTGCTGATCTGTCAGGAGAAATTTATGATTTCATTTCTGGAAATAGGATAAAGAAATGAAATAAAGCCTAATTCCAGTCTGTAAATTAGGGAAATCAACCTCTTTCAGTGCAGTCCTGAATAAACTGCCTTCTATTTGATATGCTGAAGAGCATGGTCTTCCCTTTAATTCACATTGTGAAATAATTGCCCTGGTGGAAATCAGAAACATGCAATGTAATATATTAGTTTTACTCAATGATTCTTGAGAGGTGATACCTCAATTAACAAATCCTCAGGGAAAGAGGCAGCATCGGAAAAAAATATGCTCCAATCTCATCTTCATAAACCTAGCCAGGCAGGACTGCCTGTAGGTACTGGCAAGACAAAAACACCTCTGAGCAGAGTGGCTCTCAGCCTTGCCTGGGTGCAGACAGACAGGGCCACTCTTTAAGGCAAATTTATAAAATATTTCAAAGTTCTGTTTCTCCCCGTTCCATTTTCTGTTACCTCTTAACAGATTGCCCCTCTCCTAACTGAAAGGAATCCCACATCCTCTTTTTTTTTTTCCCTTCACCTCCATCAGAAACTGGCTTTGCAATTATGTTTATCAGTTAATACACGGAATGTTAATTTAACGCGGATGAATTTTAATGAATGTGGCAAATCAACCAGACCTTTGAATTCAAGCCTTTTACCAGCTGTGAGAATCCTGGGACTCAGACCTTCTCACCATGGTACCCCTCCCTCCCAGCATCTAGCTCAGTATCTGGCAGACAAATAACAATCTGCTGTTGAATGGATAATGAAAGACTTGGTCCTCTCTCACTTCAAGGAAGTCAAGCTGAAGGGGTAAGAGAGGGGGAGGCTTGAGTGGGCTATGCTAATTAGGAGGCTTAGGGGAGTGGGTCGAGTCTGAGGATGAACAGCCAGTTTTGTCACTGTGCCTGACAGGTACATCAGAAACAGGTGGGTTTCTTTTTTTTCCTCCCACACGCCAGTCTTTTGTCTCTGGGGAAAACAAGGAAGGTCTGTGGCTCCTGATTGCTGGTACCTCCTTCTATCATTATTTTGCACCAGGTGGGACCAGCTATATAATTTGCTGAGCCCAAGGTAAAATGAAAAGGGGACTTTTGTTCAAAATTTATTAAGAATTTCATGCAGCTAAAAACAAGAATGAAATACCACTTAATACTCACTAGGATGGCTATAATAAAAAAAGATGGACAATAATAAGAGTTAGCAAGGATGTGGAGAAATTGATTGGAACCCTTGTACATTTCTGGTGGAAATGTAAAATTTGCTAACACAGCAAAACAGTCTGGCAGCTCCTCAGAAAGTTAGAGTTGTCATTTGATCCAGCAATTCTACTCCTAGGTATATACTGGAGAGAATTGAAAACATATGTCCACATAACAACTTGTACATGAATGTTCATTCATTGTACACAATGTACAACATTCTTTATAGTAGTCAAAAGGGATCAACAACCCAAATGTCCATCAACTGATAAACAGATATACAAAATGTGATATAACCATATGATGGATATATTATATCCATTCAATGGAATATTATTCAGCAATAAAAAATAATGATGTTCTGATACATGCTATATAGCATGGATGAACCTTTAAGAAAAGCTAAGTGAAAGAAAAAACCAGACACAAAGGCCACATACTGCATGATTCCCTTTTTTTTTTTTTAATTTTTTTTTTTCAACATTTATTTATTTTTTGGGACAGAGAGAGACAGAGCATGAATGGGGGAGGGGCAGAGAGAGAGGGAGACACAGAGTTGGAAACAGGCTCCAGGCTCTGAGCCATCAGCCCAGAGCCCGACGAGGGCTCGAACTCACAGACCGCGAGATCGTGACCTGGCTGAAGTCAGACGCTTAACCGACTGCGCCACCCAGGCGCCCCTGCATGATTCCCTTTTTATGAAAGGTTCAGAATATGCAAATCCTTTGAGGCAAAAAGTAAATTACGTGATTGTCAGGATCTAAGGGAAGGGAGAGTGGGGAGTGGCTGCTAATGGGTATAGGGTTTCTATTTGGGGTGATGAAAAAGTTCTGGCACTGGAGGGTGCTGATGATTATATAACCTTGTGAGTATAGTAAAAACACTGAATTTTATATGTTAAAAAGGTGATTTTATGGTATGTGAATTATATCTCAAAAAAAATCTATTAAGAATTTCAAGATGGCAAGAGCAGAACAAGAAACTGAACAAATGCAGAGCCTGGGCAGCTGTCCAGGTGCATGCCCAGGAAGCTGACCCCCCCCCCCCCCCCCCCCCGTGCCTCGTCTCTTCCAAACCCATATTGCATACTTTCTCCCACATTTAATGCTGTGTTAGGTGTGGTAAATAAACCAGTTGAGGACAGAGTGAACAACCATCCCAGTTTTCTGGGCACTGAGGGGTTTCCCAGGATGTGGAACGTTCAGTGCTAAAACTGGGCAAATCCTGGACGTATTGAGATGAGCTGGTCACCTTAGCGGTCAGTGAGCAGTGTCACGCAGTCATTTTTCCTAACTGAAATCCTGCAGCACATCACCAGGCCTTATTTCTACCAGTGATGATGGCAGTGTGATGTGGAGCTCTGGTTCAGGGCCCCATAATCAACCAGGTGGTTGGTAGAAATGCAGAATCACAGGACCCTCTCAGGCCTCCTGAAGCAGAACCTGCAATCTGCAATTGTGGGGGAACACAATCCCCAAGAGACTTAAATGCACGTTAAAGATGTGGAAGCCAGAAGATGGCTGAGCAGATGGAAGATTTGGGCCCTGGTTCTGAATTTGCCATGAGCTGGCTGCATAACCTTGGGCAAGCTGCTTAACCTCTTCAAGCCTCCATGTCTTCACTTGTGAGATGTGGGGGTTGGATTCCTAAAGCTAGTGGTCAATGGACGTACAAATATTTGTGAAATTTGCAGTGTCTAGATTTGAGTAAACAATGTCTATGTGAATCTAAAACCAGACAACTTTGCTTTGTCGATCTACTAGCTTGTTAATTTTGGTAATGTGTCTGTCAGTTTTCTCATGCGGAGCTATTGTAGCGAGCATGTGCGATAAATAGCATTTACAAAGTTCAGAGTAGACCCTCATTAAATGGTAGCTATTAGTTTTTGTGTTATTAGAATCTGAGGTTCTGATAAGAGTCTGCCATTAGAATACATCATCATTAATGGTTGGATCTGGATGCCTTTTAGTAAGTGCAAGAATCCTTATGTCTGGTATTGAAGAACATGTAGAATCTTTGTGCCAGGTGGGGGTATGTATTTAAGTCCGGATTTTTTATTTAGACAGTTTTAGCGCGGAGGTTTCCTAAAAATCCAGTCTACATCTACCTAACACACAGCTCCTGTGTCTTACGATGGAGCCATCAGTTACAGAGATTAAAAAGTCAGGAAAAATGTCTGCAAGCAGGATGCATCAATATGGTTTCCATGGTTAAGCAAACTAAGCTTTGATCTTTGAGAAAGAATGGTGACAGTAGTTCAGAGCTTGAGGTTTGCTCTGTTGGCTGGATTTTACCAGTTGACAGTGCTCAGTTTCCAAGGTCTTTGTTGGATATTTTTTGTTGTTCTTGGGTCCCAGCACTCCATCAGATTTACATGTTGGAGATATAATTAGCCATAGACTGATTGCAAAGAATCAGTCATAATTTAAAAATATGAATTAACATAAAATGGCAAGCATTAAAAGTTAATGTTAACTTGATGCTCATTTATTTTTGCATCCAAATGAGCCTTATTAAGTTACTTAGTCCATCTAAACATGAGGTTTTTTTTCTCATATGTTAAGTTGTGATAACAATTTCTTCTATGCTAAACTCTGATAACGATTTTGAAAAAAAGAAGGCTCAGTCTGTTGCTAATATTCAATTTTCGGTTTCTTCTGTGACCAGGTTTAAACCGGCACCATGGCATATTAAAGTTCAGAATCTCAGTATGGACTTTATGTTTTCTAAAGAGCTTTCTAATGGAAATTATATTTTGACTGTCAATGCCCTGTGGTTTTGTCCACTGTCAGCACAATCAATAACTTTGGGCAGGTGGATGGAGTGCAGAGGGGGATGGAATGTATGGAAATGAAGCAAGCCTGTGAGATGTGGGCTTAAATAAGCAAATCAAGCCAATTGGCTTAGAATTATGATGGTTGGCTTTCTAATGCATATTCAGAGAGGGCTGAAAAAAATGTATGAAATTTAATTGTACCATAAAGCTGTCACAAGAAAATATATACTGAATATCAAGTAGGGTAACACTTCTTCTAGAGAGTTAATCTGTGAAAGTTAAAAAAAAATTTAAAGAATATTATAGTTGAGTAAATAATGGGAAGAAATAGGTGGGACTAGGAAATAGTTTTTGGAGCAAGAAAAGGACTGCACAAATTTAATATGTAAAATATCTTTGATATTTCATAGGTATTAGCAATTCCTCCAGTGAATATGTAAAACAAATTTGGGGAAGAGTTTAAAAAGTGAGATTATTTTAACTTTCCCTAACCCAGGGATTTAAGATGTAAGAGGTTTTTATGTATCAACAATATTTAGATAACTATTATTATTGTGATACTATGTGCTAATGCAATGAATGTTTTGCTCCTTTTAACTGAAAACTCAATGTTTCTATAAATGAGATTGAAAATATACCTGATATGTGGTCTAGCAGAGTTTTCTCCTCAAATTTTAATTTTTTTTTTCAACGTTTATTTATTTTTGGGACAGAGAGAGACAGAGCATGAACGGGGGAGGGGCAGAGAGAGAGGGAGACACAGAATCGGAAACAGGCTCCAGGCTCTGAGCCATCAGCCCAGAGCCTGATGCGGGGCTCGAACTCACGGACCGCGAGATCGTGACCTGGCTGAAGTCGGACGCTTAACCGACTGCGCCACCCAGGCGCCCCTCTCCTCAAATTTTAATGTGTAAAGGAATCAATGGGAAGCGGGGGGTTCTTCTTAAAATACAGATTTTTATTTTTCATTTTCTTTTGAGGTAAAATTCACAAACACAAAATTAGTCCTTAACCATTTTTTAAAGTGTACAATTCACTAGCATTTAGTACATTGACAATGTGGTGCAATCATCACCTCCATCTAGTTCCAAGACATTTTCATCAAGGGATCCCCATACTCATCAAGCAATCACTCCCCATACCTCCCTCTCCTCTAGACCTTGGCAACTAATTACCAAACTGTTCCCTATGGATTAACTGGATTCTGTATGTTTCAAATAAATAGAGACACATAACATGTGACTTTTGTGTCTGATTTCTTTCACTAAATGCAAATCTTGATGCAGAAGCTTTGGTAACAGCCTGAGATTCTGCATTGCCAACATGCTTCCAGATAATGCTGATACTACTGGGGGTAAGATGGGGCTGGGCTCCTATGTGGAAGGGCTTCAGCCCAGTGAGGAGCAGGGCAGGGCAGAGCTCTTACTGGCTGAATTCAGCAGATAATCAGCTTATTGAACCACCGATGGAATCAAACGGACTTGCTGGTTTATATATGCTCAGAGATATTGAGGATCTCTGACAGATCTCTTCCACAGAGTGTGTAAGACTTCAGAACGTGTCTACTGCCATTTATACTTTATTTTGTTAAATTACTTTTGCTGTCTCCATCAGGGGATGGCAAACTATGGCGGAGGGGCCAGATCTAGGCCACTGCCTGTTTTTGTATAGCTTGTGAGCTCAGAATGGCTTTTATTTATTTTTTTAAATGGTTGAAGAATAATTTTTTTGTGGCATGTGAATGTTAAGTGGAATTTAAATTTCGGTGCCCATAAATAAAGTCTTATTGAAACACGGCCACACTCAAATGTTTACATATTGTTGATGCCTGTGATGATAGTTGTCGTGTGATTCACAAAGGCAAACATATTGCTATTTGGCTCTTTACAGACAAAGTTTGCAAACTCCTGATTTATATGATCACTTCAGACTGCGGGTATGGAATACAGCAGTTAAACATTAGGAAAAATCAGCTTGTAGACATGAGTTTTGCAAAGTGCAGCTTTTAAAGAAGTTCTAATTTTCTAGTCCACACAAAGAGCTAAAAAGCAGACTTCTGCTCCTGACCAAGCATTAGACTCTTTTTTTCTTTCTTCCCCCTTCCCCCGCCCTTTTTTAAAGCCATTCTTGGCCATTGCTTTTAAGCCTCCTCACATTTCCATGGCTGTAAAGCTGTATGTGAAAATGTCAAGTGCTTTTTAAGAATGGATTTTACACTTGCCATTTTCAAGTGCAGTGGATTTACACTTCAAAAAGTCAGATGTGACTTCATAATTGAATTGCACCTGATCTTTTCAAGTGCTAGGCACTGGAACCTGGAGTCAAGGACAAGCTCAGAACTAGACTGAATTTTTAGAGGTTGAATCTATCCTGAATTCAAGTCCTCAAAACCAATAACAAATGACCTCTGCAGCTGAAGTGCAAAGAGGAAACACTTCTGAGCTCTAGCCCAAGTTGTTGATAGAGGTTCACAGTGTTACTTTTCCTGGGTTATTTGCTGATATTTAAAAAACAATGGGCCGGATGACCTAGGATGTATGATATACCCACACTTAATGGGTGGACCTACTAAGACAATCTCTAAGGAAGTGATAGACTAAGCTTTAGGGATTTTTTTCAAGTTTCCACATCTTAAAGATAAATGGACTAAGAAGCCGCTATTACCAATGGCCCAAGTTTGCCTCTAAGAAAGACTGAATTTGTTGACTACCCACATATTCAACCACTCAGACATAGGATACCACACACACATCTAAACTTTCACAAAGACATAATCTTTGTGGCTCTTTTGGAAAAAAAATGGAATGTATCTAAACCCTGGTGTTCTAGGAAGCATTTTATTTAGTGGAATAAATCAGAAAATCAAGAGAAGGATGTTCTTCTGTGGCTCAGTGGAAAGCAGTCAGGCAAATATTTTGGCAAAACTTGTGCTCGCTCTTTGCATCAAGGAAATGCACTGATTTTGGTCTTTGAGTCCTTTTATGCTTCTTGTATATTAGAGGAGAAAAAGATTGTACTTAAATCTTTCTAGGACAAAGTTACAAGTAAAGTATGAAAATAATAAATATAAATGTACCCTAAAGACATACCTTCTGTCAGGACAGTTATGCATCTTTGTAAAATCTGAACATATCATGAAGTTAAATCTGGTGAATGATGTTTGAGATTTGGGAGAAACAGAGGGAGAAGGATGCCCAGAGCATGTGGTCTCACCACACATGGAGAGGTGAAGTTCCACTAACATATTGTCTTCTCTTCTTCTTTCTTTGAATGCTCCCCACATGGAGTTGGCCAAGCTGCAAGGTCTGAGCACACAGGAGCACTCCATAGGACCAACTTCACTTCACCAACTGCAAGTTTGAGGGTTCCCCAAATCACTCACTAGTTCCATAATTCACTAGAAAGACAAGAATTCACTGAAACCAACTATTCTCATGGTTATGGCTATTACAGGGAAGGGACACAGGAAATCAGCCAGAGAAAGAGATGCACAGGGCAGCGTCTGGGAGCCATCCGCACATGAAGCTTCTGTTGTCCTGAGGACACACTGCCCTCTTGGTATCATGGTGCATGACCATACATGGAGTACTGCCAGGCAGGGAAGTTCACCTGAGTTTAGGTGTCCAAAGTTTTTACTGGAGCTGCATTCATAGCAATGATTGATTAATTGCCTATGCAGTTGACCTCAATTACTAGGTCAACTGATACCAGGAGACCTCAAGCTCCCATATCAAGTCATGTGGTTGATCTGTATGGTGTGGCCAGCCCCCAACCTGGGTCTGTCAGGTGTGGCCAGCCCCCACCCTAAACAAAGATACTCCCATCAGGTATGACAGAGATGACCTCCTAGGAGCTAAGGACAAAGGCCAGAACTCTCTTTGGGTAAAGCACATTTTTTACGATACACTTTCCTTTCAAAATAAAAATAAAATGAACTGGTTTTTCAGTCTTCTGAAAAGATTGCTGGTCTTTGAGTTGTTCCTCTCCTATACTTCCTTAAGCTCTCTGAGATTAATGAGATACACTTGAGATTAGTGAGTGAATGGAGAAGAATTAAGGTTCTTCTGTCTGTTGCTAAGCCCCTCATCCATATCCCAAAGACAAGGGTTTTTATTTGTTTATTTATTTGCACAACAGTAAGGCCTTTTTTTTCTAGGTAGACAGTTTCAAAGACAAAACAAATCAACTTTAAAAAATGAACAGATCTTCCATTGTTCTAAATCCATTAGGATTTTGTGCTCGGTAGAAAATATGAATTAAACTTTTATCCTTTTCATTACTTAGAACTTTTGGAGACTAACTTTATTGTTTTTGAAATGCTAAAACATGCTTATTGTAATAACTTCAAACAATAGAGGAAAGTAAAAAAGAATAAGGGAACACCCATTAGACATTTTACTACCTAGAGATAATGTTAATCATTTTATTTGCTTCTTATCAATTTTAAGAAACTGCAGTTATTCTTTTCACTTGCTTTCTTGTCTGTCTTCTCCACTAGACCATGAGCAGCTTTATGATGGCAGGGACCGAGTCTCCTTTGTTTACCATCGAATCACTAGCTAATAACAGCATGATAGCTGGCATCATCCCCTAATATTTTCTTGATGAATGATTGATGGACATCCCTCTAACCATATTATTCATATGTATGAGCAATTTATGTGTACACATATAAACAGATAGCTACAGAATGTAAGATCCATGGAGTCAGAGATTTTTGCATGTTTTGCTTCACTTATGTATTCCAGTTGTCCAAAACTAACAGCCAGGAGCCAATCTGTCCAGCAGCCTACCTTTTGTAAATAAAGTTTTATTGGAACACAGCCACACCCATTTGTTTGACATATTGCCTGTGGCTGCTTTTATTCTACAATGGCAGACTTGAGCAGGGGCAGCAGGGACCATATGACCTGCAAAGCCTAAAATATTTACTGTGTGAACCTGCACACAAAGAGTTTGCCAACCTCTGCTATAGAATGATGTCTGTTACTTAGTAGGTGTTTGACAAATATTTACTGCATGAATAAATTTTATATGCGTTCTATGTACTGTATAAGATGTTTCTCATTAAACAGTATTTCAAATGTCCTATTTTGGACAGTTGTATTAAATTTTATTTGCATACTATATTTGACTAGCTGCCTTTAGTGGACATTCAAGGTGTTTCCTTATTTATTTATTTATTTTTTTTGCTGTGTAAACAGCAGCACAGAGAACATGCATCTTCTCTGTGGGCAACGATATGAGGGTAAATTTATCAAAGTGGGATTTCTGGGTCAAAAGATAGTCATACTTTGACATTTTGGATGTATTTTGGCGGATTGTTGTCAGAAAGGTGGTAGCAATTTACACTCTTAACAGTAGTACATTTTTCCATACTGCACCAACACTTGATATTAGGACCAGAATTTTTATTCAGGCAAGACATAAACATGAGCAAAAAACCCCCAGTCAAATGAGAACCAGATTACCACCAAGCTTCTTTTGGTAATGAAACTGACTTGTCCTGCCACAATGATGGGAAATATAAATGGTTTTTACTTGCCAAATTAAAAGCATGGTGGTGCCCTTGATTACATTTACATTTACCACTAATTCCCTTAGCTCCTGAACACAGGAGGAAAAATCATTATGATAATGAAGGCAGCTATTTTTAACAAATGTATGCATGTACATCTTCGAAATAGAAATGTTATGTTCTTCTTTAGAGAGGGAAAAATGCTTACATATCATTCATTTTTCAAGGTAAAACTTAACATCCACAATAAATATAATTAATTTTTTTCTCTTTAAAAATAGTCTCCTTTCACCTTTAGAAAAGAAGATTGAGATAATAGTCTGATTTGGGGGCTCTTTGATGACAGGCTATAGGTGTGTCCTGACAGTGATATATTTGGAAATTACTCTGATTCAACAGTTCACAAAGATGGGAGCTGGGATGCCCAGTGCTGTCCTGCCTGTCACCACAGAGGGCATGCTCCTAGATGTGTTTGGAGGTGGCGGGATGTGAGGGGGAGGGGAGCAGAGCCATTCTGTTCTCATTAGGTTTTTTGAAAAGCCAGCTGGAAACTGGAATCGAGCTCCATTAGCAGTGCACTGAGAGGCCACGGTGGTTAAGTTCCCAGACCTGAATGCTAAGCTTCTTATGTTCTAAATCTTCTGTCAAGAAGATTACTGACCTTCCCTTTGATGCAATGCAACAGTTAGCAGGTTGAGTAGTAAAATTTCAGACCTCTTAGTCACAGATGAAACTAGTTATTTAGAAGGAAGAAAAGCCTGCCCACGTGCTTAACTGAGGAAATGGATAACTTCATTGTGCAGCAAAGGGGCTCTTTCCCTCCTGTTTAATGACTAAAGCTGAGGATGCAAATAGCAGAATGGCATGTAATGGAATTTAGCTAGCTGTGAAGCAGGTGTATTACTATGAAGAAGTCAAAGAAATGGAAGTTTAATGCCTCTCTGCGTGGCCTCAGGACATGCTCCTGGGCACCATGCTATTCTGTCCTCCACTGAATTGACTTAGCACAAAATGAAATGGAGGGTTGAAAATTAACAGTTGAATAAGGTGATGAAGAAATACAAATAAGGCTCTACGGAGCCAGACATCTTTTTGGGCCATTGTCACAGCTCAGAAGCCCCCGTAGATGCCAGTGCTCCCGTTTTTGTGAGGTGAATACCTGAAATACTTTGTAAGAGAGTTGATGTTTGCCTGGCAGACTGCATATAATGCACAGGAAAGACCATCTTCCTTGTTTGAACTTTCTGGTTGACTTTTCTTAGTCTCGCTATGCAAATATTTCAGCCGACTCATTTATTAAGGGAAGATAAAAAATAATGATTTAAAAAAAGTAAAACTGACTATGCCTCTATTGATAACCTCTCTTGATAACTCAGGAGACAATTGTCATTATCCCTGAACAGTATGCTTTGCAGATTGGGCATCTCGGAATGTCTTCATTTTATTTTAGTTTTACTTGTGGCTGCCTATGCAATAGAACACAAGGAAGAATGTCAGCAATCATCTGGAAATGTTGTCAATGGAAATAGAAAATATTCTCAAACATATTTGACTTGTGTGCAGCCGTACACAAACCCCAAATTAGCTGGATAATTGCCATCTTTGTTTCCAACTTCCTCCCAATTTCTCTTACAAATTACCATTGACAACTAGAACTTAACCAGAAAAGAAAATCCATATGATTGCTGATGAGATCACTCAGGAATAGGGAATATTTATTTCTTAAGTGACTTCCAAAGGTTATTTGTGGAGAGACAGCTGCTAAACTGGAACTCCTAAATCAGGACTATTGACTATAATTCTAGGGTTCAGTTCATTAAAAACAAGGTAGCACAGAAACTAGTGGATTATTATTTTAGTTGTTGAGCAGATGGTAGATACACGAGAATATTTCATTTTAATGAGATACAGGTAATCATTTAGTTACTTTGTTGTTAATTCCTCAAATAGTTGATCATGGCACTATACCTGAAGGTGACAGTCAAGTTAATTATTCTAGAGGTGTTTCATTCGTGATTGATTTTTTTTGGTAACGTCTGCCTTTTTCAGTGTCTGGTTCTCCCAGGCTAGAATTGTGGTGACCCAATTCTTTGAGTAGAAGATTTTTACCTCAGTGCATGCATTTACGTAGTGGAGAAGATTTCAAATTACCTTCAAAGAAGAATCTTGTTCCTGCCCCTAATGCTCCCTTAGCTTACTACCAAGTGGAGGTGAAATTACCTTTCTGTGCTTGTCAGGCTTTTCAATTTTCACCTAAGAATGTTAACTCTATCCCTAGCTCAACTGTATGTTCAAGTATAAGGATCAGTACTAGATTGACAGCATAAAATAGACGTACTCTGGCTATTTTTTGAGTGCAACATTGAACTCACTGCTGCATGCCTCACCTCTCCAGAGCTCAGCAGCGGTCAACAATATTCACCAGGGGTTGTGTGAAGTCTATGCGGTGTAAACATTCTTCCAGATGACCTACACATACCCCTTACTTGAGTCAGGGCAGCGTAAACCCATGTAGCTGGACTGGTTTATATCGCCCCTTGCAGATTTGCTTTTTATTGACTTGCTGTGGGAGTTGTAGTATCACGAGGGTGACCAACTGTTCCAGTTTTCCCCAGACAGTCTTGGTTTCAGAACTGAAAATCCCATATCCCAGCAAATGTTTTAGCTCCAGACAGACCTGGACAGTTGGTCACCCTACCAGTCAATCAAACACATCTCCATGAAATTCACCTATGCGTCAAATGTAAGGATGTGAACATCTTTATATGAATGCTCTGGAGGTATTTCTCTTTGGTCTTGGTTTTTCCTGAGCACCTGTGTATTTAACCAAACATCTTGAGGTGACTGTGAATTATAGAATCAATGAGTTTACTTTTTTTTTCACTGGCAAAATGCGAGCCAAATTTATAGCCCAGCTAAGGCGTTCATTTTTGTATTAGCCACATGCCTGACTCCATTTTATGTCCTTTCCCTTGGCTTCTTTATTTTTTATTTCTTTATTCTTTCTCTGCCACCTCTAATATGTTAACTTATATTTACATATTCATGAAACTGCCTTTGATACTTTTTTGTTAAAGAGGAATCACGAATAAAAATTGCTGTGTTTCATCACAAAACTAATGTTGTAGGTCAAGTCTTCCAAGAAGCAGACCCTGAAAGAAATTAGTATGCAGGAAGTTTAGTAGGGAGTGCTCTCAGGATCCCTACATTTCAGGGGAGGGGAGGAAGCAGGACAGACAGACAGAGAAGCTGTGTTGCCTTGCAGCTCCCAGGGGAGCTCTTGAACTGGGATGGCTCTTCAGAGTTGTCCCGGGTTTGGGCAGGAAGGCTGACCTTCCACTCCCGCCCCCTTAAAGGAGTTGTGGAATGTGTACTGCCCTGGGAAGAGGTATGACCTTGGGTGAGGGGCTCTCTTCAGCAGAGGGAAGATCTCAGAGAGATCCCAAGGTGAAGCCTGTCAGGCAGTAGTAATCCCAGCAGCTAGGACAAGGAGTCCTCCAGCATCACTGTCCTCTACTGGTAGCATTTTTAGCTCTCCATAGCGATCTTCCCTTGACTGTGTGGAGTAGCAGAAGGAGCAGGGAGGTTTCAGCTCTTTATCTGTAAAATAAGGACAATAATATCTTCATTATGGAATTTTTGTGAAGCTCCATTGGATCACATGCCTACATAAAGAACTTATCACAGAGTGCACCATGTAGTAGATACTCAATGCATGGCAATTACTGTCATTTCTCTCTCTCTCTCTCTCTCTCTCTCTCTCTCTCTCTCTCTTTCTCTCTCTCTCTCTCTCTCTCTCTCTCTCTCTCTCTCTCTCTCTCTCATGTGGGCCTAATATATCAATAAGTGCCAATAGATCATTTTATTCTATGACTTGACTGCCCATGAGGGTAGTTACAGCAAAGTTTAGGTCAAGAAAAACAAAACAAAACAAAACAAAACAAAACAAAACAAAACAAAACCCATTTGGAACATGCGCATCCTCATACTAGTACCTGTTATAACATAACAGGCTTTCTCCAAAATTAGGAGCAAATGAAAAATGACTTACAATGTTCTAGGTAGACTATTTGAAAGTCTATATTACAGGATTATTTGTGAATCTCTTCAGTCTTTAGAATGAAGAATCAGGAGAAGCCAGAGGAACAGATACAAAGGTGTCTGGGCAGCTTTGATACTTTCCTGGTTGTAACTGGATTCTTTTCATTCTGAGAATTCCTATGACCCACTTTTTTTGTCAGGCACTGTGAAAGCAAGAGACTAAAAAGTTAGAAAAGGAGGGGTGCCTGGCTGGCTCTGTCAGTAGAGCATGTGACTTTTGATCTTGGGGTCATGAGTTTGAAACTCACTTTGGGCGTAGGACCTACTTAAAAAAATAAAATAGGAGCACCTGGGTGGCTCAGTTGTTTAAGCATTCGACTTCAGGTCAAGTCATGATCTGGTGGTTCATGAGTTTGGGCCCTGCGTTGGACTCTGTGCTGACAGCTCAGAGCCTGGAGTCTGCTTTGGATTCTGTGTCTCCCTCTCTCCCTGTCCCTGCCCTGTTCATGCTGTCTTTCTCTCTCTCTCAAAAATAAATAAACATTAAAAAAATAAAATAAAAAATAGAAAAGCAGAGCTGAGAGCAGTGATGGTTAAACAAAATGAAAGAACTTAGAGAAGGTGAGATAGTCTTAAAGTTAAAAAATTAAAAAAAATTAAGATATGGTAACTATCACTAGTGATGCATCTTTTAAAAAAAGCACTTTTAAAGAACTAAATGTAAAAAGCCTACATGGCAATTAAACTCATGAGTTTAAAAACAAATAAAATAATACTGAGTAAAAAATAAATAAGAGGGGTGCCTGGGTGGCTCGTTGGGTTGAGCGTCTGACTTCAGCTCAGGTCATGATCTCATGGTTCATGGGTTTGAGCCCCCAGTCAGGCTCTGTGCTGACAGCTCAGAGACTGGAGCCTGCTTCAGATTCTGTGTCTCCCTCTTTCTCTGCCCTCCCCTGTTCGAGCTTTGTCTCTCTCTCAAAAATAAGTAAACATTAAAAAAAAATTTAAAAAAATAAGAAATGAAACTTAAAATAAGAAAAGTTAAAAATAAAGCACAGAAATATTTGAAATTCATTTTAACAACAATTATAGAAATAACATTGCATAAATATGTGATTGGAAGGGTTATTTTATAAATCTCAGGCCAACAATATATACATTAAGAGCAAAAATAATCTATTTAAATCTATGACCATAAAGAAGCTATTTAAATATATTTATTAAGTAATTTCAAATTGAATGTTTGGTCCTTTAGTGAGTTATTAGGTACCTAAATGTGAATTTACCTAGAAAATGTGAATAAAGTAACTGAATGTTGGCAGAATAACCTTATTTCAATTCTCTTAAAAGACATTTGAGAACTGACAGGACAGGTAAAAAATATAACTCATTTCTATCACTGTCTCCCTCTCTACATCCCACCTCTGCCCACAGATTCAGCAAAGCAGACATTTTTGGTCCTAAAGAAGTGTTTAAATATTATGTACAGATTATTCATTAGTCATTTGGAGTGCTTGTTAAAGGCACTTATTTTTGGAGATTCTGAATTGGAAATGCTGAAGCTTGAGCCTGGGAATATGCATTAAAAATTTTTTTAACGTTTATTTATTTTTGAGAGAGAGAGAGAGAGAGAGAGAGAGAGAGAGAGAGAGAGAGCATGAACGGAGAGGGACAGAGAGAGAAGGAGACACAGAATCCGAAGCAGGATCCAGGCTCTGAGCTGTCAGCACAGAGCCCAACGTGGGGCTCAAACTCATGAACTGCAAAACCATGACCTGAGCTGAAGCTGGACGCTTAACCAACTGAGCTACCCAGGTGCCCAAGCCTGGGAATATGCATTTTAACAGATGTGACAGGTAATGCTGACGTCCCCCCAAAATTTGAGAACCATTGTTCCAGATGACAGGACTAATAACCCTAGAGAGGGGAGATAAGGACTCCTGGTGACACACTGTGTCACCCAGAGCAGCTGAGAGGCAGTGAATAGGTTTTTTAACACTTAGGTTTGAAAAATCAGATGTCTCCAAGCAACAATTGACATAGAAAAGAAAAAAACTAATATAATGGACGCTTATCAAATCTGTAGACAACTCAATAGAAAGAAGGGTTAACATGATAGATGATAGCATTAAAACTCAAAAGGGTCTTGACAGGCTGTGAAATAGGATTGAAATTAAGATGTTGAAATGTAACAGGGATAAATGTAAAATCCTATATTTGGGCTGACAAAAAAAATTTTCACCGCACAAGGTCGAGGTGGGAGAAAGCAACTTGATAGAATTAATAAATGAGGAGCCAGGAGATTTTGTTGACTATCCCCAGGATAGCAGCAAGCAGAGTGAAGAGGCTGCTGACAAAGCTAACACAAGATGAGGCTGGCATAGTAGAGAGACGCTGAGTGGGGAGAAACAGCCTTGACCATCTCAGTGCTGGTCAGGGTGTGCGCCTTCCCAGATGAAACATTTCCAGGGGAATATTGATAAACTAGAACTCAACCAGAAGAAGCAGCAGGGTGAGAGCATTTCATAATTATGCTAAATGAGGGATAACTGAGATTTAACTCAGGAAAGGTAGGTTCTTCAAATGTCCGAAGCTATCTATCATTTACAATAGGGAAATATCAAAGAACAGATGAGGCAATCTTCAGGAAGCTAATAGCTGGGGCATAGAAGGATAGAGCAGAGTTCTGGGAGAATGAAGACTGAAAAAGGAAGATACGAATTTGTACGTAGAAAGCTCAGTTGAATGGTAGATGCAGATTAAGTGAATACAGATCAGAGAAAAGGTGGGTGGAGACTACATGGAGGCCACATTTGTAGATAACAAGTTCTAGAATTTTGGCAGAGAAGAAAGGAGGAGAAATTGGATGAGTTTTTAGGAAAGGCATCAGTCTGAATTGTAGTTGTTTTATGGATAGAAAGTCCTGTGGGTGTTTGATGGTATGACCAGATGTAGCTTTGCAGATTTAAATCTGTTGTCCCAGCATAGCATTAATATCCTCTTTCACTCTTGAAAGTATCCTGGTGTGGGCAATAAATATCATGGTTTTGCAATATTTGAAGGCTGAGGAAAGTGAGCCAGTGGACAGAGCATGAGATTGAAGATTTGGTAGTGAATATGCATAATGAGGGAGCAAATCTTGCCAGCTCCTGGCTGGGGCAGCAACAGGCTTGGGCTGGCCAGGCAGCCAGGCTGGGAATACAATTGGATAGGGAAACGCTGGCAGGTGCCATGGATCCAATGACTATAGGCCAAGCATGGAACTCAGCTGGAACCAGCAGGGCTCTGGCATTCTGTCTGGCAGTGATGAAGCCTCTTCCAGAGAAGACTCCAATGGATGTGGGTGAGGGAGATATTCTGGGGCTTCTCTAACCAGACATTCACAGCCCAGCTTCGAAGTCTGTTAGTTTTCAAAGGCATGCTGCCAGAAGCTCTCTTTGGCTGGTGTTTCTCTCTCCTGAGTGGAATGGGAAAGACCTTGCTTCATTAGCAATAGGCAAAAAGCAGAAACCTAGTAAATCAGAGTGAGCTGTGTAAGTCTAAACTTCAAAACCATCATAAATGTACCATCAATGAGGGCCACAAACCTTGGAATTTTCTCTGAGTGAACATTTAATGGGACTCGTGGATTTGCCTGTCCTACAGACTCCCCACTTACACAGGCAGACTTAATGCCCTGGGCTTTTCAAATGCAAGCGGACCCTGAACTACTTGCCATCCTTTTAACTCTTCTTTTATTAGCCTCTTTGGGGCCATATTTCTTTCTCCAACATGAAGGAGAGATGCAGATATTATAGCCTTGTCTGTGGTTAAGAGCACAGTCAGAGGTGCTGGTTGGAGGCTCATTTCCATTACTTGCCATTTGTCACTTGCCTTTGAGAAAATGACTATGTATCTGAGCCTTAGTTTTTTTGTATGTGGAATGGGAGTAATGGCAGTACTTCCCAAATGAGGCAATGAATGAAAAATGACTGGCATGTTTTGCCTCTTACATAGTGTTAATAAGTAGTGCTTGTTGCTATTTTTATTATTCTTATCATGCTGCCTCAGGGTGAGATGTTTGAGGAAAGCTCAAGTATAGTTAGGGACTGTTTCATTTTGGGTCTATTTATCAAACATTTACTGAGCAATTCATACGCATGCAAAGGACTTTGCTGTTCAAGAAAGTTAATTATCAAAAGAGCTTTGTGCTCTGTGCACTTTGATGAACTGCAGTCAGTTCCCTCCCTATGTGGATGTGGATTTTTTGAATAATATGTGATAATAATAACAATGGCAACAACAACAATAATAATAATACATACCACCTTAAAGCTGTATAGTGCAAGAGTTCCAGGCCAGGCCACTAGCAACCTCTCTGAGTGTTACAACTCATATGACCTGTGCTTTTTGATTAACCAGTGTCTTCAAACAAGTGTGTGTGTGTGTGTGTGTATGTGTGTGTGTGTGTGTGTGCATGTGCATGTGTGTAAAGGTCATTTTCTCATCAAAGTAGCCACATGGCTGTGGGCAAGGCAGATATTATTTCCTCCATTCTTTTGGTTGAACTCACTAGGTTTGTGTAACTGCTTTATGAGAATAGGCAAGGTCATACCATGCCTTGTAGTCTTTAGTGATTTTTTTGGGAGAGAGTCATGATTAAAATTTGGTAGCAAATTCAATCTATGTTGCATGTCAGGACTGCAGATAAATTAAAAATGATTACACCCTTCAACATTAGAGTTAGAAAATTCCCACCATTTCTTTTTATTCTTCTTAGGGTTAGAAATAATGCATTGGCTGCATTAGAAAAAAACTGTCTTGGGGCACCTGGGTGGCTCAGTCGGTGAAGGTCCTGCTTCGGCTCAGGTCATGACCTTGCACTTCATGAGTTTGAGCCCTGTGTCAGGTTCTGTGCTGACAGCTCAGAGTCTGGAGCCTGCTTTGGATTCTCTGTCTCTTTCTCTGTCTGCCCCTCCTCCACTCATGCACCCACGCTCTCTCTTTCTTGAAAATAAATACACATTAAAAAAAAAAGAAAAAATTTTTTTCCTTCCTTCATTCCTTCCTTCCTTCCTTCCTTCCTTCCTTCCTTCCTTCCTTCCTTCTCACACATTTTATTTGGTGTTGATTGTGTGTACCTAAGGGTTGGAATGCACTGATCAATGTGCTTTTTATTCTTATTTTTTAAAGTTTATTTATTTGAGGGGGAGAGGGGCAGAGAGAGGGAGAGAGAGAGAATCCCAAGAAGGCTCTGCACCGTGAGTGCAGAGCAGCCTGATATGGGGCTTGAACTCACAAACCATGAGATCAGGACCTGAGCCAAAATCCGGAGCTGGATGCTTAACCGACTGAATCACCCAAGCACCCCTGTGTGCTTTTTAAATAAACTTTAATTATAAATGTTTCTGCATAGAACCATGTACCTTTCCAGTGAGTCTGATTTCTTTTTCTCCATGGGCTTAGTTTGTGGGTCTGGAGCCAATTTGCATAACTGATTAAAACAAGCCTAGATAGTTTGTGACCCATTTTTGTTAGAAGTCTTGCTCTCCTTCATCTACTACCATGGCAATTAAGACAGTTTACACTAGCCTGGCTAATGATTTTCAGAAATGAATCTCAAGGAACTGTAGGCATGAGGTTTTCAGAGTTGCTTAGAATTACTGTCTGAGTTCTCACATCTTCAAAACGATGGTATTAACATTTTACTGAAATACGTGAATTGAAATGTACTTTGTAATTCTTGGTCGATGGCTTTTTAAGGCCAAAACTTTAGCCTATGTAATTGTTAAAAGCGAAGTATGACTAACTTGATAACAGAGATTTCTAAGCCATCATTGACATTCCTATATTAATAGCAACTCTGGTAATGATACCAGCACTTTCTTAAGTAGAAACAGAGGGAAAAAGATGCAGAACTATAAGAGTGTAATAATTAACATGTCACTAGCGGCCCTTTGGCATTATAGTTTGAGGTAATAGTGAAAATGTCATTTCAAGTTATTCTATCATCTATTAAGAAGTAAATGAAGTCTTCAAAATGCAGGTTAAGATCAATAGGTGTTCTTTAGCCCATTAGCTGCAGGGTCATTTTAACTTTAGTTTGGTGCAGAAGCCACCTTGTCACTGTCTTCCCTTTTCCTGCCACACACCGGTTACATATACATGTTGTGCATTTTGGTGGATAGTTTGGCCTAGTAAACTGAGCAGGGGTATCGCGATCCATCACTGCAGGGGCTGAATCTAGAGTGGTGTCCTTGTAAATTGTATAACATATTTAACTGTCATGAGTCTGCCTTGTAAAATGTAAAAATGGGAGCACCTGAGTGACTCAGTCCGTTGAGGTTCTGACTGTTGGTTTGGGCTCAGGTCGTGATCCCAGGGTCATGGGATCAAGCCGCACGTAGGGTTCTGCACTGGTAGGGTTCTGCACTGAGAGTGGAACCTGCTTAAGATTCTCTTTCTCCTTCTCCCTCTGCCCCTCCCCCGCTCACTCTCTGTCTAAAATAAATAAATAAGAGAGCAAGTAAGTAAATAAAATGTGGAAATGAAGGCAGTGATACTTTATTAGTGGGTTTGTGAGGATTAAATATAATAAAGCCTCAAATGCCTGAAATGCCTGGCATACTGTCTACCACCATACCACCGTGAACGTACCCTATCTCGTCTGAAATTTCTCGCCTACAATACGGGTAACACTTGGATAAATGTGCCTACTTTATGCTGTTTATATGTATTATTTTTATTCTTCACTCATTTCTGCTAGATAGATACTCTACTTCCATTTTATAAATGAGAAGTCAGAGAGGTCAAGTGACTTGTTAATGCTATGTAGTTAGTGAACAGCTGAGGTGGGTTTCAAACCTGGGTCTACAACCTCCACAAGCATGGGCTGCTATCCTGTTGCCTCCCATGTGGCAGGGCTTCAACTAAGCACAGCTCCTCTGCTCCTTCCATGAAGGTTTTTGACTGAGGGTCTGAGAGAAATATTTTTTCTTTTTTCTTTTTTTTATTTTAAAATGTATTTATTTTTGGCAGAGATAGAGTGTGAGCATGAGCAGAGGAGGGGCAGAGAGAAAGGGAGACACAGAATCCTAAGCAGTCTCCAGGATACGAGCTGTCAGCACAGAGCTTGACACAGGGCTCGAACTCACGAACTGTGAGACCATGACCTGGGCTGAAGTTGAACTCTTAACCAACTGAGCCACCCAGGTGCCCCGAGAAATATTTTTTTCTTATTAAGTTTGTATATATATGACTTTCAGTTAAAATAAAAATATATAGTCTTCTACATTGGCACTCTGTGGATTCAAGTTAGAGATTCGGGGTGTTATCAATTACACAATCCTAATGGCGTAGCTCAGAATGGAAGGTCTTGCTACAGACTTAAGTTTTCCTTTTCTTAAAAAAAAAAACAAAACTTTTAGGGGCACCTGGGTGACTCAGCCGGCTAAGCATCTGACTTGGCTTAGGTCATGATCTCACAGCTCATGAGTTCAAGCCCCACATTGGGCTCTGTGCTGACAGCTCAGAGCCTGCTGCCTGCTTCAGATTCTGTGTCTCCCTCTCTCTCTTTTCCCTTCCCCTGCTCATGCTCTGTTTCTCTCAAAAAAAATAAACATGAAAAAAAAATTTTTTAAATAAAAAAAACTTTTAAATTTTGTTATAATTCAAGAAAATTTATAAGGAATAGTACAAAGAAATTTCTTATATGCTTTATCTGGACTCACCAATTCTGTATGTATTTCGCTTTATTTGCTTTATCATTTTGTTCGTGTGTATAAGTATGTGTGTGAAATATATATACAATTTGTTTTTCTGAACTGCTTCAAAGTAAGTTGAAGACATCAGATACATTGTTCTCCTTTAGTACTATATACTATAATGGGTGTTCTCAATGAATAAGAAAACTTCTGATATAACCATAGTGTAATTATCAAACTCAAGAATTATAATATTGATACCATCTAATAATTTAATACACAATCCATATTCAAATATTGGCAGTTCTCCAAGACCAGTCCAGAATAACCCACTGCTTTCAGCTATCATGTCTCTTTACTCACTTTTAATCTGGAGCAATTCTTCAATCTTTATTTTGTGTTCCTTGACTTTGAATTTTTGAATAGTATAGATCGGTTATTTTGTAGAGTATTTATTCCTCAGTTTGGCTTGTCTGATATTTCTTCATGATAAAATTTGAATTACACATTTTTGGCAGGAAAAACACATAAATGGTATGTCTTACTAAGCTCATTGTACCTGGTGCATCACTTTCATTGTTTATTGTGATGCTTAAATTGTCCCACATTTGGGACAACTGGATACATCTTAATCTGGCTCCTGTATCCTTTGGCAGGTACTCATCATTCTTTGAGCACTTCTTTACTTTCTGGCATGAGATGCTCAAAGCTCATCTTGTACTTCCCCTGTTTCAAAAGTGGAATCAATATTTTCCCTAGAGCTTTGGTTCTTTTTAGTGGAGAATGCTATATAGAAACCAAGATCTGGCAGTCATTGATGCCAGAGTGTTATTTACCTCTAGTGTAAACAACTGTCAGTGTACAGAGCTAGGACACACACACACACACACACACACACACACACCACCACACACACACACACACACACACACACATTCCCATCTCTACACTTGTTTCTCTTCTATCTATCCATCTATATATTAAAAACCATGAGTTACTTCTGATGCCTCAAATTCCAACTTGGCACCACAGAATTTTTTATAACAGACTTCCCCTTTCTGTATTTATAATTCTCTTCTCCACCCATGAAGTCTCTGGCTCCCATGACCCTAAAATATTTACTCATTTACTCAGACTACACAGAAACTAGTTTAAGAATTGTTAAACCACACTACTGCCAAAAGAAAACATATGCACTAGCATTCAATACTTACATATAGTCTTTTTTGAAGATAAAAACTTTATACAATGAAAAAGGAGCCCAGTTTGCTGAGCTTGGCAAATACATGTACCTGTGTATCCTACATTCCTATAAAGATATCAATGTTTTCTGTTATTCCAGAAAGTTCCATTGTGCCCCTTTCTAAAAGTTTCCTTTTATCCCCAGAATAAACCAATTTTCAGATTTCTCTTGCTTATAGTTTGTCTTATAACTAGAATAATCTAGCATGTATTTTTTAAGTTTCTCTAGATTTTAAAATTGTTTTAGCATTCTTCTAGTGTAGAGCTGCATGATTATTCCCAAATTTTAATCCTCACCTCATATCTAAATGACACTTTACCCCTATCTAGCATGATTACTACCAAAATTATGGTGCAACAGAGATTGTTGCTATAAAAGAATGGAATCCTACTGAACTTAAAATAAAAACTTTTTGATGGCTTGAAATTAATTGTTCTGAGAATAAAACTGATTGTGTAAATAAGCTTATCATGGTCCCATCATACTATTGGTCATCATTCAGTTTCCTCAAAATCCACATCAATTGATCAGCCATACATTCACTTAGTCTGACATTCATTCACTCATTTAGAAATATTTTTTGAGCACAACTCAGGCACTTACAACTGTTGGAGATCTAGCGGTGAACAAAATAGGTGATGTTCCTATTCTACCAGAGTCTCATATGTTCCATTTATAGTGCTCTTTATTTGTGTGTGTGTGTGTGTGTGTGTGTGTGTGTGTGTGTGTGTGTCTGTAGATTCAAGTTTCAGTCTTATATTGTTATAAACTGAATGTTTGTGTCTCCTTAAAATTCATAGGTTGAAGTTTTAATTCCTAGTGTGATGGGATTTGGAGTTGAGACCTTTGAGAGATAATTAGATCATGAAAGCAGGGTCCTGGTCTGATGAGATTAGTACCTTTATAAGAAGAGGCATCAGAAAGCTTGCTTTCCTTCTCTCTGCTATGTGAGGACTTGGCAGGAAGGTGGTCATTTGCAAGGCAGGAAGAGATTTCTCTCCAGAACCTGATCATACTGGCACTCTGAACATGGGCATCTACCCTCCAGAACTGTGAGAAAATAAATCTATGTTGTTTAAGCCACCCTGTCTATAATATTTTGTTATGGCAGCCCCAGCAGACTAAGACAGATATCATATTTCTTCTGCTTGAAAAACTTCAACATTTTTTATAGAGTAAGTATGCAGGTAATGACATCTCTCAGTTTTTATTTACCTGAGAAAGTCTTTATTATCGTTCATTTTTGGGTGTTCATATTTTTGCTGGGTATAGATTCTCATTGGAAGTTTTTGTCTTCCACACCTTAGACAAGTCACTCCCTTGTCTTCAGGTTTGCACAGGTTCTAATGACAAGCCTGCTATAATTTCATCTTTTTCCCTTTGTATGTGATATGTCTTTTCTCTCTGACTACCTTCAAGATTTGTTTCTTTTGCTTTTCTTTTCAGCAGTTTGAATATGATATCCCTTTGAGTTGTGCATAAGGGAAATAGAGCCTTAACTTCTTCAGTTATGGCAAAAGTGTTCCACCAAGAAGATCCCCCGCTGTTTGACACATGTTGGTCCTTTTTCTATGGTGCTCTTTCCAATCTCCAATTATCATCAAATCCTATTCAGATACTAAGAACTAGCTTAAGCAAATATCTCCCTGAGGCCTTTATGGTAGATAGGTAACATGACCTCCAAGCTCTTTCTCCTTTGGTCTAGACACATTTTAGATGACATCCATTGTTTCTCTATGAAATGATTTCAAAATGCTTCACTATTTACAACCTTTCTTTAAGCACACTCTCTTCTGAAATGTACTGTTATTTAAGCAGGCTTTTTTTAAAATATGAAATTTATTGTCAAATTGGTTTCTTTTTGTTTAAAGAAACTTATGAGAGAATTCTTTTGTTTGTTATCCAAATGGTCTAAGGTAGAGAGAAATTGATGCTTTAAACTTAGTTTGTTTTTTTAGATTTCAAATTTATTTTATTTTATTTTTTTAAATATGAAATTTATTGTCAAATTAGTTTCCATACAACACCCAGTGCTCATCCCAAAAGGTGCCCTCCTCAATACCCATCACCCACCCCCCTCCCTCCCACCCCCCATCAATCCTCAGTTTGTTCTCAGTTTTTAAGAGTCTCTTATGCTTTGGCTCCCTCCTTCTCTAACCTCTTTTTTTTTTTTCTTCCCCTCCCTCATGGACTCCTGTTAAGTTTCTCAGGATCCACATAAGAGTGAAAACATATGGTATCTGTCTTTCTCTGTATGACTTATTTCACTTAACATAACACTCTCCAGTTCCATCCATGTTGCTACAAAAGGCCATATTTCATTCTTTCTCATTGCCACATAGTATTCCATTGTGTATATAAACCACAATTTCTTTATCCATTCATCAGTTGATGGACATTTAGGCTCTTTCCATAATTTGGCTATTGTTGAAAGTGCTGCTATAAACATTGGGGTACAAATGCCCCTATGCATGAGCTCTCCTGTATCCCTTGGGTAAATTCCTAGCAGTGCTACTGCTGGGTCATAGGGTAGATCTATTTTTAATTTTTTGAGGAACCTCCACACTGTTTTCCAGAGCGGCTGCACCAGTGTGTATTCCCACCAACAGTGCAAGAGGGTTTCCATTTCTCCACATCCTCTCCAGCATCTATACTCTCCTGATTTGTTCATTTTAGCCACTGACTGGTGTGAGGGGGTATCTGAGTGTGGTTTTGATTTGTATTTCCCTGATGAGGAGCGACATTGGGCATCTTTTCATGTGCCTGTTGGCCACCCAGATGTCTTCTTTAGAGAAGTGTCTATTCATGTTTTCTGCCCATTTCTTCACTGGGTTATTTGTTTTTCAGGTGTGGAGTTTGGTGAGCTCTTTATAGATTTTGGATACTAGCCCTTTGTCCGATATGTCATTTGCAAATATCTTTTCCCATTCTGTTGGTTGCCTTTTAGTTTTGTTGGTTGTTTCCTTTGCAGTGCAGAAGCTTTTTATCTTCATGAGGTCCCAGTAATTCACTTTTGCTTTTAATTCCCTTGCCTTTGGGGATGTGTCAAAGAGACACAGACCTTTGCGGCTGAGGTCAGAGAGGTTTTTTCCTGCTTACTCCTCTAGTGTTTTGATGGTTTCCTATCTCACATTCAGGTCCTTTATCCATTTTGAGTTTATTTTTGTGAATGGTGTGAGAAAGTGGTCTAGTTTCATCCTTCTGCATGTTGCTGTCCAGTTCTCCCAGCACCATTTGTTAAAGAGACTGTCCTTCTTCCATTGGATGTTCTTTCCTGCTTTGTCAAAGATTAATTGGCCATACTTTTGTGGGTCTAGTTCTGGGGTCTATTCTATGCCATTGGTCTATGTGTCTGTTTTTGTGCCAATACCATGCTGTCTTGATGATGACAGCTTTGTAGTAGAGGCTAAAGTCTGGGATTGTGATGCCTCCTGCTTTGGTCTTCTTCTTCAAAATTATTTTGGCTATTTGGGGCCTTTTGTGGTTCCATATAAATTTTAGGATTGCTTGTTCTAGTTTCGAGAAGAATGCTGGTGCAATTTTGATTGGGATTGCATTGAATGTGTAGATAGCTTTGGGTAGTATTGACATTTTGACAATATTTATTCTTCCAATCCATGAGCATGGAATGTTTTTCCATTTCTTTATGTCTTCTTCAATTTCCTTCATAAGCTTTCTATAGTTTTCAGCATACAGATCCTTTACATCTTTGGCTAGGTTTATTCCTAGGTATTTTATGCTTCTTGGTGCAATTGTGAATGGGATCAGTTTCTTTATTTGTCTTTCTGTTGCTTCATTGTTAGTGTATAAGAATGCAACTGATTTCTGTACATTGATTTTGTATCCTGTGACTTTGCTGAATTCATGTATCAGTTCTAGCAGACTTTTGGTGGAGTCTGTCAGGTTTTCCATGTATAATATCATGTCATCTGCAAAAAGTGGAAGCTTAATTTCATCTTTGCCAGTTTTGATGCCTTTGATTTCCTTTTGTTGTCTGATTGCTGATGCTAGAACTTCCAACACTATGTTAAACAACAGCAGTGAGAGTGGACATCCCTGTCATGTTCCTGATCTCAGGGAGAAAGCTCTCAGTTTTCTAATGTCATTGAGGATGAAATTAGCTGTGGGATTTTCATAAATGGCTTTTATGATGTTTAAGTATGTTCCTTCTATCCCGACTTTCTCGAGGGTTTTTATTAAGAAAGGATGCTGAATTTTGTCAAATGCTTTTTCTGCATCGATTGACAGGATCACATGGTTTTTATCTTTTCTTTTATTAATGTGATGTATCACATTGATAGATTTGCGAAAGTTGAACCAGCCCTGCATCCCAGGAATGAATCCCACTTGATCATGGTGTATAATTCTTTTAATATGCTGTTGAATTCGATTTGCTAGTGTCTTCATGAGAATTTTTGCATCCATATTCATCAGGGATATTGGCCTGTAGTTCTCTTTTTTTACTGGGTCTCTGTCTGGTTTAGGAATCAAAGTAGTGCTGGCTTCATAGAATGAGTCTGGAAGTTTTCCTTCCCTTTCTATTTTTTGGAACAGGTTGAGAAGGATAGGTATTATCTCTGCTTTAAATGTCTGGTAGAATTCCCCTGGGAAGCCATCTGGTCCTGGACTCTTATTTGTTGGGAGAGTTTTGAAATTTCTTCGCTGGTTATGGGTCTGTTTAAGCTTTCTATTTCCTCCAGTTTGAGGTTTGGAAGTGTGTGGGTGTGTAGGAATTTGTCCATTTCTTCCAGGTTGTCCGGTTTGTTGGCATATAATTTTTCATAGTATTCCCTGATAATTGCTTGGGTTTCTGAGGGATTGGTTGTAATAATTCCATTTTCATTCATGATTTTATCTATTTGGGTTCTCTCCCTTTTCTTTTTGAGAAGCCTGGCTAGAGGTTTATCCATTTTGTTTATTTTTTCAAAAAACCAACTCGTGGTTTCATTGATCTGCTCTACAGTTTTTTTAGATTCTATATCGTTTATTTCTGCTCTGATCTTTATTATTGCTCTTCTTCTGCTGGGTTTAGGCTGTCTTTGCTCTTCTGCTTCTAGTTCCTTTAGGTGTGCTGTTAGATTTTGTATTTGGGATTTTTCTTGTTTCTTGAGATAGGCCTGGATTGCAATGTATTTTCCTCTCAGGACTGCCTTTGCTGCATCCCAGAGCATTTGGATTGTTGTATTTTCATTTTCATTTGTTTCCATATGTTTTTTAATTTCTTCTCTAATTGCCTGGTTGACCCATTCATTATTTAGTACAGTGTTCTTTAACCTCTATGCTTTTGGAGGTTTTCAGACTTTTCCTTTGGTTGATTTCAAGCTTCATAGCATTGTGGTCTGAAAGTATGCATGGTATGATCTCAGTTTTTTTATACTTATGACGGGCTGTTTTGTGACCCTGTATGTGATCTATCTTGGAGAATGTTCCATGTGTACTCGAGAAGAAAGTATATTCTGTTGCTTTGGGATGCAGAGTTCTAAATATATCTGTCAAGTCCATCTGATCCAATGTATCCTTCAGGGCCCTTGTTTCTTTATTGACCGTGTGTCTAGATGATCTATCCATTTCTGTAAGTGGAGTGTTAAAGTCCCCTCAATTACCACATTCTTATCAATAAGGTTGCTTATGTTTGTGATTAATTGCTTTATATATTTGGGGTCTCCTGTATTTGGCACATAGACATTTATAATTGTTAGCTCTTCCTGATGGATAGACCCTGTAATTATTATATAATGCCCTTCTTCATCTCTTGTTACAGCCTTTAATTTAAAGTCTATTTTGTCTGATATAAGTATGGCTACTCCACCTTTCTTTTGAGTTCCAGTAGCATGATAGATAATTCCTATCCCCTCACTTTCAATCTGAAGGTGTCCTCAGGTCTAAAATGAGTCTCTTATAGACAGCAAATAGATGGGTCTTGTTTTTTTTATCCATTCTGATGCCCTATGTCTTTTGGTTGGCGCATTTAGTCCATTTACATTCAGTGTTATTATAGAAAGATATGGGTTTAGAGTCATTGTGATGTCTGTAGGTTTCATGCTTGTAGTGATGTCTCTGGTAGTTTCTCTCACAGGATCCCCCTTAGGATCTCTTGTAGGGCTGGTTTAGTGGTGATGAATTCCTTCAGTTTTTGTTTGTTTGGGAAGACCTTTATCTCTCCTTCTCTACTGAATGACACACTTGCTGGATAAAGGGTTCTCGGCTGCATATTTTTTCCGTTCATTACATTGAAGATGTCCTGCCATTACTTTCTGGCCTGCCAAGTTTCAGTAGATAGATCCATCACTAGTCTTATCGGTCTCCCTTTATATGTTAGAGTGTGTTTATCCCTAGCTGGTTTCAGAATTTTCTCTTTGTCCTCGTATTTTGCCAGTTTCACTATGATATTTTGTGCAGAAGATTGATTCAAGTTCCGTCTGAAGGGAGTTCTCTGTGCCTCTTGGATTTCAATGCCTTTTTCCTTCCCCAGATCAGGGAAGTTTCAGCTACAATTTGTTCAAGTACACCTTCAGCCTCTTTCTCTCTCTCCCTTCCTCTGGAACCCCTATTATACAGATATTATTACGTTCCATCGCATCACTTTGTTCTTTAATTCTCCCCTCATACTCCTGGATTTTTTTTATCTCTCTTTTTTCAGCTTCCTCTTTTTCCATAATTTTACCTTCTAATTCACCTATTCTCTCCTCTGCCTTTTTAATTGAGTTGTGGTCACCTCCATTTTATTTAGCACCTCATTTATAGCATTTTTTATCTCCTCCTGACTGTTTCTTAGTCCCTTAATCTCTGTAGCAATAGATTCTCTGCTGTTCTCTATACTTTTTTCAAGCCCAGCGATTAATTTTATGACTATTATTTTAAATTCACGTTCTGTTATTTTGCTTAAATCATTTTTGATAAATCCGTTAGCTGTTGCTACTTCCTGGAGTTCCTTTTGAGGAGAATTCTTCTGTTTCATCATTTTGGACATAGTCCCTGGGGTGGCGCAGAACTGCAGAGCACTTGCCCTGTGCTGTCTGGAGTAACTTGTGTCGGTGGGTGGGTGGGGCTGCAGTCAGACCTGATGTCTGCCCCCAGCCCACCACAGGGGCCACAGTCAGACTGGTGTGTACCTTATCGTCCCCTATCCCAGGGACAGGACTCACTGTGGAGGGGTGTGGCCTCTGTCTGGGCTACTTGCACACTGCCAGGCTTGTGGTGCTGCTTCGATGGGATCTGGCATATTAGCTGGGGTGGATCCGCAAGGTGCACAGGGGCGGGAGGGGCAGACTCAGCTCGCTTTGCCTTCAGTGGTCCACTGGGGGAGGGGCCCTGTGGTACTGGGATGGAGTCTGACCCATCGAAGGGATGGATCTGCAGAAGCACAGCATTGGGTGTTTGCACAGTGCAGGCAAGTTTGGTGATGGGAACTGGTTCCCTTTGGGATTATGGCTGGGGGATGGGAGAGGGAGATGGCACTTGCCAGCACCTTTGTTCCACCCCTGGGGCTGAGCTCTGTCTTCCAGGGCTCAACAACTCTTCCTCCAGATATCCTCTCACCCTCCCACTCTCTGAGCAGAGCTGTTGACTTGTAACATTCTAGATGTTAAGTCCCACTGGCTGTCAGAACTCATGGAGTCTAGCCCCTCAGCTTTTGAAGCCAGTCTTCGGGGGCTCTGCCTTGCTGTGCAGGCTGCCCCTCCACTTGCCCTGGCTCCCTCCCGCCAGTCCCTGTAGTGAGCACCGCCTCTCTGCCCTTCCTACCCTCTTCTGTGGGCCTCCTGTCTACGCTTGGCTCTGGAGAACCCATTCTGCTAGTCTTCTGGCAGTTTTCTGGGGTTATTTAGGCAGGTGTGGGTGGAATCTAAGTGATCAACAGGACAAGGTGAGCCCAGTGCCCTCCTATGTCACCATCTTCTAAGCAAGCTGTTTTTAGTGTGTGTGTGTGTGTGTGTGTGTGTGCATTGTCAAGAAAATCTCTTCAATCTTTCCATCTATTAGTTTAACTACTTTCTTTAACTCACGTGATTTAATTTAATTTAATTTAATTTGATTGCTTTCCTTTTTTAATGGGTGACTCTAAAAATGAGGGAAGAAAGGCAGGTAAGGGCCACATTCAGAAGGAACCTATGCTTGATTTTATGCTCTTCTGTTGCCAATCTGAAATTCTTAATAATACTTGAACAAAGGGTGCCACACTTTCATTTTACATTGGGTGGCCCTAAAAATGAGCTATCTGGGTCCTGGGTTTGGGATTTACATCTCAGTAGGGAATTTGAATAGGCAGGAGGTGGTATAAGGATATTAAGATGACTTGAGCAGATAGGAAAGGGAATACAAGGAGGTAAAGCCATCCCTGAGGCAGCAATTCCAGAATATTATAATTCAGGGCATTTCACGTATGAGTTATGTGTGAAAAGGTGTTAGTAGTCAAATTTCAGAAATGTTCTAAGGAAAGTTAAATAAGTTTCCTTAGGATAGAACCTCTCAGTCTTTAATTTGTAGCACTGTGACTAACCCAAATGGGAGGTCATTTGCAGCATTTCAGAAACCATTTAATTGTGGCTACTGGTCTGGGGGCACAAGTATTCTTTGGATTACAGTTTTGGGACACAGTTTGACAAATGGAGAAAACAGTTCCAGGCTCCCAGGGAAATAAAGCCTGATACTACCAGTGGCTTTGGGACCTAAGCTTATGGATTGGTTAGTAGAAGGAATGGAGTCATTGCTCTTTACCAGTGGACCAAAGGCATTCTTACATGCATGAGTCTGCAGTTGGTTTTATCCCCATTCCTACCACCAAATATATCCTGGCTCATGTCTTTTTTTCCATCTCCACTTTAGGATTGCACTTCAACTTACATTTTAGTCAATTTTTACCTTGATGAAAGATGACTGTTGAATCATATACATGGATCTGCACTATGCATGACTCCATTGGAAACTATGGAGCAATATTCTCTAAGGAACATAAGAAAAAAAAGGAGGAGACTTGGCCTGTGATGTAGATGCACAAAAATATTTATTACTAAATGAATAAGAGCTGTGATGAGAGTCTGAGTCCTTTCCTCTTAGGGGATCCCTATGTATAGCTTGTTCTGCATATCCCATTATACCAGCCCTGGCTGGGTAGAAATAGCACCATAAGTGATCCCGTATTACCCTCTAATGTAACCATCAGTCTTACTCTATAAATCAGCTGTAAAGTAAGCCTGCACTTAAGGAGCTTGTGCCTGGTACACAAGAGACCACTAAGAAGTGTGTTAGTGAAGAGGGAAGAAGTGGGGAACACACACTATGTGCTGTTAGAAGTTGGAACAAGTAAGTGGGTAGATTGCCAGTCAGTCTTTAGTCTGTGCCCATTGCTTGCAGATCATATTTAATATCTAGCAATAGCATGTTTTTGAGCCATTGTTCTCAATTCTGGCTCAATCACATATGAAAATCTGAAAAATAATTACATAAAAATTACCCTACCTTTCTGAGATTCTGATTCCATTGGTGGTTGGGCCCACAGATCTGAATTTTCAACAGTTTTCCTCTGATTATGATACAGGAGGTCAAGAACTACAATCTGTTGGAAAACACTGATATGGGCACTAAACTAAGCAAAAAGCATTAAAAACACACTTCAAAGTCACAGTGTCTGAGCTGAGAAACTGCAGATGTTAATGTAATCTGTAGAATATATTTGTAGTCTGATTTTCTGTACAGATCTGCTCCTTTTTAAAGAATATTTTTGGTGATAAAATAATCTATCACACTCCTTCCAGGATTAAGATCTTGTGCTAATACTCTTTTAATTATATTTTTATGTCATGATCACTGTAACTTTTAAAAACTTTTTAATTTTGCTGTGGGAGGTATTAAATAATTATACAATAAACAATACTATAAATGCTCTAAGAAGCTCCAATTATAATTTAAAAGGCTGTATGTATGTATATATGTCTGTGGTTTAAAAAAATTGTGCTCTTCATGGAATGTCTTAGGCAATCAATGTGAAGTTTTTCCCACCAGTGGGTTTTAACATCCAGTTTTCAGTTTTGCATTATCCCGGATAGATTTCCCAAAATTTTATTATGAAAGAAACTAATTTTACAATAAACACCCATACAACCACTGCCTAGATTCTACCATTAACATTTTCCTGTATTTGTTTTAAAACACATCTATTTAATTATTTGTCCCCTTCTCATTTTTTAGTCCATTAAAATTTTTGGCACATTCCAAAGTAAACTGCAGACATCAGTACATAGTCTGCAATGTTTGTTTATAGTTATTTTTCTTTTGCTGTAAAATTTACATGCAAAGAAATGCATGAATCTTAAGTGTATATTTATTGGATTTTGACAAATGCAAATGTTTATATAAAGCAAACCCATATCAAGATATAGAACATTATCACCATCTCAGACTGTTCCCTCCTGCCCTGTATCAGGCAATCCTCACCATATGCTTATTCCAGGATTTCATATAAATAGAATCCTATAGTATATAGTGCTCTTCTTTCAATCAGAATATTTTAAGACTCATGCACACTGTTGCATGTATTAGTAATTGGTTCCTTTTTATTGCTGAGTTATGTTCCACTCTATGAACGTGCTTCAGCTTCTTTATCAATTTTCCTATTGATGGAAATCTGGGGCCATTTCCAGTTTTTGTCCATTATGAATAAAAGTGCTATGCACATTCTTGTTCAAGTTTCCTATAAACATATATGCTTTGTTCCCCTTAGATGAAAAGTTAGGAATGGAACTCCTGGTTCAAAGAGTATGAAAATTCTGTTTATTCCATATTCTTGGCAACATTTGGTGTCAGTTTAAACTTTAACAGTTTGGATAGGTGTATAGATTATGATTTTAATTTGCATTTCTATGATGGCTAACAATGCACATTTTTCCATGCATTTACTGACAATTCATATATCTTCTCTTTTAAAGTGTTTGTCCAAGTTTGTTGCCTATTTTTTATTGAGTCCTCTTTTTATTATTGAGTTTTAAGAGTTATTTACATATCCAGCATATCAATACTTAGTCAAATATACATTATGCAAACTTTTTATCCCAGTCTGTGGCTTATCTATTTCATGCAATTTTTAAAACTCCAATATTAAATAAGAAAGTAAAAAAAGAGAGATAAAGTCACATTTAATAAGAAGGCAAAAGCATGATGATTGGTGGCTGGTGAGACAAGAGGTCAGCATTTGCAGGAAGATGTGGTTACTGAAGCAGGAAGTAGTGTGAACTGTAGCTAGGAAATGGAGGTAAAATTTTAGAGAGCTTCCTGTGTATCAGTTGACATACGTATCTGATATAAATTTCTCAGCATCTCTAGGAAGTAGGTCATATTCCTAAAATCAAATTTCTGAGAATTTTAGTGAGTTGTCCAATCTATTCAGCTTCAGGTTAAGTACTCTGACCCCCAAGAGGGTCTGTCTGATTATTCTGTTACTCCACCAATTCTTCCTCTAGTGAAGAAAACAGATTTTTAAATAATTTAACAATTGCTTATGTAGTAGATTTATTTTGATAACAAATTTGTACTAGTACTTTAACACTAGATGAAAAAAGATGAGTATAATTCAAAAATTAGTGTGTTTAAAATAAAAAGTACAGAGAAAAACACATATATAATACCAAGCTTTGTTTTTGAATGGAATCTTTCCTCCAGACACTTAATACAAAAATGATGTTTTATAGCTTTCATATACATTGTGTGAGTTCTAAACTGCGGACTTAAAAGTGCAGCTATGTATATTTAAATCAGTATTAATCAGAAAATAACACAGATTCAACCACGTAAAACCTCTCTTATGACATTAGTATAAAGACAATTAAAATTTTTCTTGAGTTAAATTTCTTTTCCTTTCCCCAAACCTTCTCGCAAAGTAGACACTCCAGGAAGAAACTCCATGTTCGTTTACACTATGACTGTGTACCCTGGAGGCATATGTTCCCTTGCAGGAAAAGCACAAGATGGAAAAGGATACAGGATTGTGTTCATTATATTGGATTTTTTATTCAACAAATTCACTGTACTTTTGCTAGCCAAAACTATACTGCGCACTAACTAATGATATAAATCATGAATGTTTTTGTGTTTACTACCTTTTATTTCTGATACTAAACCCTTTTACATATGTCAACTCACTTTTTCTTCCTGAAAACCTTATGCATTATCTCATTTTTACTCCCCCTTTTGGAAATGAAGAAACTGGGGTCTGAGGAAGTGAAGTAACTTATTCATGGTCACAAAATTTGCAAGTGGAGGATAGATGATTCCAACCCAGGCAGTGTGACTGTACGTCTATATTCTGGATTGTGACTGGACAGATGACCAATCATCTCATCTTATAACAAACATTATGGTGATATTTGTTGATATAGGCAGAGTGAAAGCAAGTAACCTGAGCGTGGACAGAAGGAACATTTCATTTTATAATTTCCAGTGATTCTTTTAAGCAGCCTTTGCCCCCCAAACCCCAAGTTTTCCCTCCATTCTGCACCGTAAGACCAGTACAGGGTCAGATCAGTCTGTGTCTTTCTGGCTGCCCTATGAGTTGGAGGGCTTAGCAACCCAGTGCCTAAGGGTAACTGATTTCCATGGTATCCTGTCTCATAGCTCACCAATGAGCAGAGTAGCCAAGAGCACAGATTCTAGGATTTATGACTTGACGAGGGTGGTAAAGGCCTCCTAAAAAGAGTTGCTCAATTTATTGCAAGATCTTTCTTCCATTTGGATCTAACCAAAGATGCTCCTGTGAGAAATATTTTTAACTTGATAGTCGATATTTATTTGTTTAAATCGTTTACAACCTTGTTTTAAAAGGCATTGCCAAGTATAGACAGATATCTACCTTGGTTAGCATCAAGATTTATTCTTCTGAGAAGTTTCAGATATTGATTAGAATGAGGCTATGATACTTGATTCATCTTAAGACTTTAAAAACTTCTGCTTAAACCTGCAATAATTCCCTGTTGAATACTGCATCAGATCAATGCATGTCCATTTGACTTCCTAGATTTCTGGTGCTAACTCTAGCTATCCAGCCTTCTGCTTCCCCCACCATTACGCATCTGAATAAACTAAACTTCTTATAATTGAACCATCTCCTTACTCTCCTGTAATACATGTATTCTTTCCTGTCTTTTTGCTCATGTTGGCTCCCTAACCCATTCTCTCGGGTTATTCAGAATAAACCATTCTGGTTCTAGTCCCACCTACTCTTTGAACATTTTCCTGGCACTATAGTGGTTAAGAAGATGAACTCTGGATTTAGGTTAGGTATGCTTGTGTTTAAAACCTGCCTTAGCTGTTGACTGGCAATTTATTTAATGTTTCTTAGTTTATTTTTCATCCATAAAGTGAAAATAATACTAGTGTAGTAGATAGTCTTTTAAGGTGGTTCCTATCACCCCTGTTGTTGGTGTTTATACCCATGTATAATGCCCTCCCTCTGAGTGTGGATGGGATCTGTGACTTGCTCCTAACCAAGAGAATATGCAAAAGGTTACAGAATTTGCAGGATTATATATACATGATTCTGTTACATATGATTGGAACATCTGTCTTGTTAGGAATTTCTCTTCCTTGTTGGCTTTGAAAAAGCAAGCTGCCATGTTGTGAGTCACCATGTGGAGAGGGGCATGTGGTGAGGAACTCAGAGTGGCTGACAGCCAAGGAGAAACTAAAACCCTCAGTCTGACAGCCTGCAAAGATTGAATGTTGCCAACAATCACATGATCTTCAAAGGCAATCTTCCCCTGTCAAGCCTTAGGTGAGAACCCAGTTCAGGCCCACCCCTGACTGTAGAGGACCTGGTTAAGCCATGCCCGGACTCTGGACCCATAGAACTATGTGATAATGCACGTGCTTTGTTTTAGGGTACTAAGTTTGTGGTAATATTGTTATAAAGCAGTTGATAACTAATACAAATTAATATCTACCTGTAACATAATAAGAAACATATATTTTGTCTCTGTCCCTGTTTCCCTCATATAGTTCCTTTGGAATCTCCAAAGTGATAGGTGTCTTTTTGTATGCTGTCAAGATGACTGGTGACTGAGGCCCCCTGGACAGCCTTAGGATGGTTGATGAGAAGCCTGCAGGCTAAGTTCTTCAACATAGTCAATGATTTTAGTCAATCATCCTAAGTAGTAAGACTCCATAAAGATCCTAAACAACAGGCTTCAGAGAACATCTAGGTGGTGAACATATCCATGCTTTGGGAAGGTGGCACATCCTAATTACACAACAGCTCCTGAGCTTGGGACCCTTCTGGACCTTGCTTTATGTATCTCTTCAACTGGATGTCCATGTGTATCTTTTTTATCTTCTTTATAACAAATTATAACAAATTATAGAACCCAAGGGGGGGATTGTTCAAACCTCAATTTATATTTGGTTGGTCAGAAGTTCAAGTGATAACCTGGGACTTGCCCTTGGCATCTGAAGTCAAGGCAGTTTGTGGAACTGAGCACTTAACTTGTGATATCTGATGCTCACTCCAAGTAGATAGTGTCAAAACTGAATTGAATTGTAGGACACACACAGCTGGTGTCTGAGAATTGGTCAGTGTGGAAAAATCTCCCCCACATTTGGTGACCAGAAATAGGAATGTTGTGTGTAGAGAGGAGGAAAAGTGGAAGGTTTTTGCTTATACTATCTTATATGATTATTGTGAGAATTAAATGAATCAATGCATGTAAAGGCCTAGTGGAGCCCTTGGCATGCAATAAATATTCATAAATTAAAGGCTTCGTCCTCTGCCTTTCATCCTCTGCCTTCCCATTCTCGCTGACCTACCAGTAGTTGCATCCCTGTGGCACTTCCCAGTGTTGGAAGAGACATTTAAGTTCACTTAGTCTCACCGTCCAGCTGGCATTTCCATTCCTCTACTCATTTCTTCCTTTGTCTAGTCTTTGATTAAATAGCTTTGGTGTCAGGCAGCTCATTCTTGAGGGTTCTCCTTTTATAAAAGTCATGGCCCCAGCATCCTGTGCTAATCGGGACATCATAAGATCAGCAGACCTACATCCTGATGCCTTGAAACTTCAGTGCTTCTCAAACATCTTTTGAAGTTTGTTACAAAAGAGGATACTCAGATATCCAATGAGTATATAAAAAGGTTTTCAACATCACCAGTCATGAGGAAATTGCAAATTAAACCCACAATACTTCACCACCATAGTTATAATTAAAAGACTAAAAATAACCAATGTTGACAAGTATGTAGGGCATGTGAAACTCCATCTCTAGTAGGTACAGGGGTTGGTACAACACTTGAAACACTGTTAGTATGTGTCAAAGTTAAACAGACACCCACCTAGCAATTCTACTCCTTGATGCATATATATACATACATATATGCCTAACAGAAATGTGTGTTCACATCTACCAAAAGACATATACAAGAATGTTTATGGCAGCTTTATTCACATTAGTTCAAAATTGGAAAAAAAAATCCTGTTTATCAAAGGAGAATAAACTATGGTATATACATATATATTCAATAAAGATATCCTGAGAGAGACACTAAGGAGAGGCAAATTGTGGCTTGCCTTGTGGGGATTATGTTGCTCAACAATCACCTTGTGGTATACAGGAGTCTTTACCTCTTTCTGAAAGCACTTGCCTTTTTTTTTTGGCATGATTTTTTTCCCCTTAAAACTGATTTAATATGAACGGAGTTTCTATTTATTAGATCCCCAAACATCCCTGCCTGGCCATCATCATACTGTTCATTGAAATGTCACCTGTGAGATTAGAGATAATAGGTAGACTCAGATTTCTTTTAAGGCAGCTTGGAACACTGTATCTTGGAAACCTTCTCAGAAACAAATGAAGATGGAATAAAACCAAAACAAAACAAAACACAACTAGAAAAAGCTGAATTCAGTTCTCAGGTTAAGACTCCATTATCAGTTTGCTCCTATACACTGGGATCTTTGCTTTATTTCTTCAGACACGGTTAGGTCAGACAGACATAACTGTCCCCTAAGCAGCATGAGGCTGAGGGTAACTGCAATAGAAGTTGATTGAAGTCCCACTCACACCCTTAGCAAACCATGTGAACTGAGAGTTTTTAACAGGGAAAAGAAAACGATTATGTGTTCTTGTAGATATGAACAATTCCATCAGGGTAATATGAACCTCTGAGTGTCTATCTCCATGGCCGTCTTCAAGTACTACCTACCACAGGAGTATCTGATAGATGCAGGAACTCTCTTCAACTGAACACACTAACTAGGAAGAAGGGCAGAAACCTTCCCCCAGTTCCTCAGGGACAGAATTTCTTTTCTTGCTGTTACTGTTGTCTCTCTAATTCTCTGATTTGCAGAGGCCTCTGGTGCCTGATGTCACCAGTCCATTAGCATGTTTTGCACATTTTATTGCTAAGCAACAATTAGCAGTGTGAATCCTGCCTTCTGTGATTTCAATTTGGGTTTCACACATGCAATTTTGCTTTCATCTCTGCCACACAGCAACAGTGTTCGCTGTTCAGCTAAAGCTGTTTTAGGAGAACCTCAGAAAAAAGATTGAGGAGTGAACAGCAGTTATTTGGCCATCCAGTAGTACAGTTTTGAAATGTCATTTATGAAAAAAGCCTTCTCTAATTAGATACCCAGTAATTTGAAAGTAATACTAAAGGTCGGAGATAAACTCAAAGCAATTCAATGCAGTTTTATATAAAAACCAAGCGGTGGCCTTAAGGGGGAATTGATAATGGTAGAATAATTATGAAAATCCTGGAAGAGAGCAAACTAAAGGTCCACAGAAAAAAGAAAAAAAATCTTTTGTCCAAAAAATTTCTCATGATAATAATGAAAGGAACTGCTTTCCTTTCAACCTCAATACCTTGCAGGATTCTTTGCACTGAGTTGATGGAATATTATGAAAATTTAATGGGGACAATAGATCTAGAAGAAGGAGTAAGTAAAAGAGTAGAGCAAAGGGCAGGAAAAGATTATTAAATTACATATAAACTAGTTCATCTTTACGCATGAAAGAAGAAAATGACCATGTTTTGCTTTTATTTTTTAAATGTTTATTTATTTTTGAGAGAGGGAGAATAGGAGAGGGGCAGAGAGAGAGGGAGAGAGAAAGAATCCCAAGCAGGATCCACACTGTCAGTGCACGGATCCCAATGCAGGGCTCAGACTCACGAACCACGAGATCGTGACCTAAGCCAAAGTCAGAAACTTAACCAACTGAGCCACCCAGGTGCCCTGTGTTTCACTTTTATTACACTGCAGCTTCTTGTGAAATAATTATTTTGGAAAAATAAAATTAACAGTTAAGAATATGTAAGTAGAGGTGCGCCTGGGTGGCTCAGTTGGTTAAGCGTCCAACTTCTGCTCAGGTCATGATCTAATGGCTCATGAATTCAAGCCCCATATCAGGCTCTGTGCTGACAGTTCAGAGCCTTGAGCCTGCTTCAGATTCTGTGTCTCCCTCTCTCTCTGCCCTCCCTCATTTTTGCTCTCTTTCTGTCTCTCTCTCAAAAATAAATAAACATTAAAAAAAAAAAAAGAATATGTAAGTAGAAAAACATGCTTATTTTTCTACATATGTTAGAATAATGGTTGAAAAATTCTATTGGGTAACTATGGTCATTGTCTTCCATGGAAGAAGAGAGGAAACTGTAGTTAAATTATTTCAGGAAAATAGGACCTAGATGTTGTACTCTGTTAATGATGAGAGGTCTAGCTTCTAGTCTCTTCTTAGAATCTTGAAGAAAGACTCAGGTTTGGGGATGAACACAGAGAAGCTACATAATTGAAAAAGAAGAGCATATTATGTTTGTGATTTTCTTTTATAGCTCTCTGAAAATAAAAAAAAATGTCTTAAGTTGAGAAAGTATTTACATGGGTTTAAAATTTTGGAGTTAAGAGGTATTGGTCATGGAGAGCCAAATTCCCTCACAATGTAAGAAACTCTATGGGGCATTTGGGTGGCTAAGTCGGTTAAGCCTCCGACTTTGGCTCAGGTCATGATCTTGCAGTTTGTAGGTTCTAGCCCCACATCAGGCTCTGTGCTGAGAGCTCAGAGCCTCGAGTCTGCTTCAAATTCTGGATCCCCTCCTCTCTCTCTTCCCCTCCCATGATCATGCTCTGTCTCCCTGTGTCCCTCAATAATAACTAAACATTAAAAAAAAAGAAACTCTTTGACTGAAAACTCTGACTTTAAAGATGATTAATTCACAAGCATTTGAGTCTATTGTGAACAGCAATCACTTAAATCTTTGAGTTTGGTTTTATTGAACAAAATCTGCCTCTATTTAACTTCACTTCTATCCAGTTTGACAAACATTTATTGAACTTACTATGTAGTCTCCATGCATTTATCCAGATAAACAAAAGTCTTTTTTTTCTCCAAAAGCACACTATCTAAGACAGATATGTACATAAAGTTGTGCATTATGTTTAAGTCACATATGGAGAATGGTACCAGCACTATGATGATACAAGAGAAGCTTCCTCAGCTCATTTTGAAGGAAGAAGCTCAAGGAAGGATTCCTGGAGTTCATGACATTTAAACTGCTTGTTCCTTTATTTTTATTTTTTGGAGAGAGAGGGAGAGCACGAGTGGTGGAGAGGGGCAGATGGGGAGAGAGAGAGACACAGAGAGACAGAGACAGAGAATCTTAAGCAGTCTCCATGCTCAGTGTAGAGCCTGATATGGGGCTTGAACTCATGAACCATGAGATCATGACCTGAGCTGAAACCAAGAATAGGATGTTCAACTGACCGAGCCACCCAGGCACCCACGAACTCCTTGGTTTTTATATAAAACTGCAGATAAGCTATGGATAGATACCTGGAGCTATTAACAAGGATTACTCTTCTGGAGGAGGAGAATTGGAGGGAGAAAAGAGGGATGATCAGGGACTACCATGGTTCATTCTATGTCCTCTTATATTTTTAGAATATGTTATAGTGAGAATATATTCATGCATAATTAAAAGTACACAAAGAGATTTTAAAAAGAGAGAGAATTTTCTCTCCCTTAGAATGACCCTTCAAATATTTGAAGATGATATTTTCTGCTTCTGGCTCAACTCTATCTCTCAGAATTGACTGGCATAATAGAAGTGAAATGCTCTGCAAAGTGTGAATGAATGAATGAACGAATGAATAAAAATGTTTGCTTCAACCTTTTTTTGTTTCCTTCTGCCTCACAGAAGGAGTCCATCCTAGTGTTCCCCTTTGGGTCATCCTTTTGTTTTTTAGGACCCCTTTTAACCTGTGGCACCCAGAAATGAACCTATTTCTTCAGGATATCAATGGAACAGATTTGATCATCAAACAAGTACCCTGATATAATCAGTTGAAGACGGCTAAATGTAAGACTCCTAATGATGCCCCATTGCATTGATTTGGGTAAGCTAAAGTTGTGGAAATGGAAGATCCCCTAAATCATTAAGTTCTCTTTTGTGTGACAGTCAGTGGTGAACATAGTGGTTGGCTGTCATCTTCTTGGTTGAAGCTTGTTAGCAGCCATGTGTGGGTTCTAGTTAGAGACATAGGGAAGGATAATAAGGGGAAGGCAGAATCACTGTGGGATCAGAAGTGGCACACATCACTTTCAGTTAGGTACCATTGGCAAGAAAGTCACATGACTACACCCACTACAAGAGAGGCTGGGAAGTGTAGTCCAGTTAGACAGCCATGTCACTTGCTACAATTCAATTACAATGGAGAAAAGGAAGAATGGATTTTTTCAGATAGCTTACAGTTTCTGCCATACATCTCAAAAATGCATTACCTTCCTTAAAAAAAAACAAACCCTCTTGTTTCATTATTAGCTCACGCTGAGTTTATAATAATTAAATTATCACAAAAATGTATATATTTTTGGTCTTGCGTTTCTTTGGTATAGTTTATTCCCTCAAAAGTTATTATGCACTTAATTTTACATAAAAATATTGAATCAATTTATGTCATTTCACATTAGTTTGTGATTCTAATAAAAACACATATTTCTGCACTAAAGTCATTTTTATGTACTGTTCTCACTTATCTCATATACATACCTTCTTCTAATTTTACAGTCTCTATGGCTGCATGTTTCCAGCTACTAGGTTTTTTTGTTGTTGTTTTGTTTTCGTGTTTTCCCAGGTTCTTTCCTCCAATTCAAGCAAATAGCCTGCACTCCCCTGGTTGCCTTAGAGATGTATGTCAAGGTGAGGTAGGATATCCTGAGACCAAAAATGCCAGGGGATGAGAGAGAGTAGGAGAAAGAAGTCTGTGGGTTCCTGAGAAGTGAGGATCCAGTCCTACTTCTTGGCATCAAAGCCAGGGAAGTGGAAAGCAGGGGGGGCTCAGACACAGGGTTCTCAGTCTTCATGAAGATCCTGATGGCCCAAGAGTGCCGTGAAGTGGCAGGGCCCCTGGGTCTCTATAGGCTGTGCAAATGGAAGACTAGGGAAAGGAGAAGCAGCCCTATTCCCCTTGCCTTGCCCTTGTAAAAACTTCCCAAACCTTCCTGGGGTGGTGAAGAATCTTCAAGAATGAATGTGATTAAAATTTCTGCTTTCTTGGCAGATTTAGATCTCTAAATCATAAGCCAAACAGAGTAATAGAAAATAAATAGATATTACCTGCACATCTATGTTTGCTGACTGGCGTTTATATTTGCTGCATAAGTGCAGTTTGCTTAATTATTCTTTGCCTGTGTATAGGCTTTTTTTCATAAGCCATCGACAAAATGGAGCCCCCATTCTAAATTTATATTATTAAGTTTCAGAACTTAAATTCAGACTTTAGATTAAATCCTGCGGTTTAATCTTCCATCTGTTGGAACAATTTTAAAGATTGGTTTTGTCATCTGAAATATTATCTGTCTCTCCCTGTTTAGTGCTATCTTCAGAAATGATCAACATGTTTTCTGTTTTCATTGAGATGGTTACTACAAATGTTGAACAGACTAGAACCAGGGACAGAGCTTATGTGGCACACTGCCATGATTCTTTCTCTAGTTTTAACCTTTATTAATTATTCCATTCTGGGCTTTATTACTTATTCACTTTTGATTCTACATATCCGTACTCTTATCCAGACTATAGTTCTTTTTCTTGATTTTAGATATTGTGAATGATATTGTTTATTGCTTAGGTGATAAACATCTTCTTATCCATCATCTGTTAATATTGAGCAAAACATGAATGTTTGTGGTAGTAGGAGAGGTAATGTGAATTAAATAATGTAGCAACACAATGACACTGTCCTGAGGGGAAGAGTTCTTATTCTTACAAAGTTTCAAAAATTCTTGGAATCAGCCATATCCCTGATTTACTTCATGGCACTGTCCAATGAAACTTTGCTTTCTAAGAGACAGTTAGAAAACAGCTGAGAGATGGTTTCTCTGGGAGGGGTGGTGGTAGGATTATGGATGACTTTTACTTTATAGAGCGTATATTTCTGATATTCTTGAATTACACTTATCTATTCATCCATTCACTTATTCATTCACAAATATAGTGAAAGATTATATTGCTAGGCACTAGAGATACAGTGGTGAGCAAAGTCAGATATAGCCCACTCCTTCATGGAACTTATACCAGATCATATACACTAGTAGTTAAGCATAAGAGGTTTTTTTTTCATAACCCTGGCTTAATTTGTATTTTTATTTGTTTTTAATATGAAATTTATTGTCAAATTGGTGTCCATACAACACCCAGTGCTCATCCCAACAGGTGCCCTCCTCAATACCCATCACCTACCCACCTCTCCCTCCTACCCCTCATAAACCTTCAGTTTGTTCTCGGTTTTTAGGAGTCTCTTATGTTTTGGCTCCCTCCCTCTCTAACCCTCTCTAACGTTTTTTTCCCTTCCCCTCCCCCATGGACTTCTGTTAAGTTTCTCAGGATCCACATAGGAGGGAAAACATATGGAATCTGTCCTTTTCTGTATGACTTATTTTACTTAGCATAAGAGTTCTGGAATCAGAATGCTTGGATTCAAATTCTGGTCTGCCACTTATTGGCTGAGTAATCTTGGTCAAGTTCCTTGACCACTTTATGCCTCAGTTTCTTCATTTATAAAATGGGATAGTCATTGTTCTTCCAAACCTTTATGCTTAACTGAATTGTGGTAAGGATTAAATGGGAAAAAATTAAGTGGAAAGCAATTAACATAGTATGTGGAACGCAGTAATTTATTGTGTATTAATCAGTGGGGGAGGCCAACATTACTTCTATGTTCATACAACGAATGTAAAATGGTAATTGTGATAGGTACTCCATGCAGAGGTATGTGGTACCAGTAGAAGGCACCTTTCAGGGTGCCTGGGTGGCTCAGTCAGTTGAGCGTCCTGCTTCGGCTCAGGTCATGATCTCACAGCTCATGAGTTCTGGCCCCGCGTCGAGCTCTGTGCTGACAGCTCGGAGCCTGGAGCCTGCTTCATATTCTGTGTCTCCCTCTCTCTCTGCCCCTAACCCACTCGCATTCTGTCTCTGTCTCTCTCAAAAATAAGTAAACATTAAAAAAAAAATTAAAAAAAAAAAAGAAGTTACCCTTCATGGGGAAAAGGCAAGGGATCTTATCTGATCAAGGAGGTGTTCCTGAAGAAGTGACGAGTTAGCTGAGAAAAAGTGTTAAGGAAAAGGATATTGAGATTCCTTTTAAAAAATAGGTAGAGGGAAAGCCTGGAAATAGATTGTTTGGCTGATTGCCTCTTTGCTAGTATCTGCTGGTTGTCTGACGTTTTAGGCAGAGTGGTCTTTGGTGGATGCTATGAGTTGTGGAGAAAGAGAACACAATGTAAAGAGAAAGAGAAGAAATAAGATGAGAGGACCAGGGCCCCAGTCTGTTGGTTACAGTAGGGTGGATTCATTTCCATCTGAAAAGGTTGGATACCCATCACAAGGTGATGTAGAGGCTGTAGCTTGATGTTCTCGAGGGCCCTCAGTGTGCTTATTATAGCATTGGGATATTAGATAAAGTCACAAGAGGTGCAAATTATTTCTAGGCCCTAAGTGTGTTTGGGAAGAAACTGCTCATGTCACTCTTGTCAAAGCGTACTCCAAGATCACTAATTTATTGGATTTAACAGGATTTTTAAAAGAGTTTTTATAAAACATGGTGAAATTTAAGCAAGTTTCTTTACTGTAGGCATTTTAAGCACTTTTTAAATATGTGAATAGACACTATGAATCTTCCAAAGGGAGGCTTTTAGATTTTAAGTCATCAAGTCTCCTTGCCATAGAAAGTCATGGATATCTTTCAGGGCTGTTTACAAGAAACACACATGAGGAAAAACCCTAAAATGTCAGGGCTGGCTCTCCGTGGCCTGTGGTTAGGTAGAGCTTTGGAAGGTGTGCGTTGGGGCAGACTACAACACCGGTGAGGCCAGAAAAGGCCGGTAGAGGGAGACTGTAGAATGCTGTGAAGACACAGGAGGAAGCATGGGGTTGGGGGGGGAAAGCTCCAAAACAAAAACAAAAACAGTGAGTTTATGCCTTCACTCCCAGATGCCATCAATTTTAAGTAGACTGTGCTGGGACTCAAAGACCACAGCGCTGGAGTGCGTGGGGGCCTCGCATCTTATCTCTAAGATGCGATGTGTGGATGTTAGTCGTGAGCAGGATGATGCTCACATGGAGGAGAATGGTGAGCAGAATAAAGTAAAACCTATTCCTATTCTATCCTTTTCTGGGTTTGCAAAGCCATCCATCAGGAGTTTCTCTGAGATACTGTGCCCAAGGGTTTAAGGTTCCCATAATTTTGAAAACCAGAGATTTCTGGTCTCTTACTTAATGTTTATGGGTCCTCAGGTCTTACTGATACTGATTTCTCAACTGCAATTCCTGACTCTGGAATAGTGGCCTTATTTAATACTGGCTTGAAGCTGCTTTATAATAATAACCTCAAGTGTCTTGGGTTCCTATTTTTGTGTTTCTTTTTTCTTTTCCACTTTTACTTTATGATGAGAAAAGTAATAAATGTGCATTGTTTGAAGGTTTATAAAAATATAACAGAGAGAGAGAAAATACCCATCATCTTACCAATCACAGACAACCATCTGGTATTTTTTTCTCTGATTTTATTTTTTCATAAATCAAGATTATTTGTGATTCAATTTTGTATCTTGCTTCCCCCCCCCACCCCGCTTAATCTTATGCCATGTTTTTTTTCCATGCCATTAAGAACTCTTCATAAACATAATTTTTAGTGGCTGCCTAATAAGCTAAAGATGGAAGTACTGTAATTTACTTAGCTGTTCAATTTCCTGTTAACCGTATTTGTTCTTTCCCTAATCTGAGTGTCTTTCTTTTTGATGAACACAAAGGCTGTCAGGACTTGTGCTCTCCTCTTTCTCAGTCATATATTACTATTGTGCAGTTTTTCTCAACAAGTGGGCTTATTCCTTCTTTTTTCATTGATTTATTGAACATGGTTAACCTTTCTATTGTCTTAGCTTTTTCTCCTAAGCTTCAGCTTATTGTGTTATTTAACTTTCCTGTCCTAATCTTACCGATGCTACTCACTTGCCCTTTTTTCTATCTTTGGTACATGCCCTTTTGAAACATCAATCTATCTGAAGTTTCCCAGTACAAACGCTTTGGATGGTTCTACTCAGTGCTGAGAAACATACTACCTTCTACAGTCCTGCCTAAAACACTTCCAGCCATTTGCCATGTAACATACTTTTTGCTCCATGAAAAAGATGGACCTTTAGGCAAATCATCATGAGGAAAGCTTCAATTTGCAGGGATTGGGTTGTTTTGTTCCCTCAAGACAATGTACATACATCTCAACCAAAGGAGGTATAGTAGTGTGCTTGGTCTGCCGCAACAAAATATCACAGACAGGATGGGTTTAACAGCAGACATTTACTTTTCGCAATTCAGGAGGCTAGAATTCCAAGATCCAGGTGCCAAAAAATTTGATCTCTGGTGAGATCTTCCTGGCTTGCAGAGAGCCATTTTCTCTCTGTGTGTTCACATGGCCTTTCCTCTGTGTGTGCCCAGAAAGAGATTGAGCTCTGTCTGGTGTCTTGTCATCTTTCCTATAGGATAGGGGCCCCTCCCTTAGGACCTTCACTTACCCTAATTATCTCCTTAAAGGTTCTATCTTCAAATACACTCTCATTGAGGGAACTTCAACATATGAATTCGGGAAGGGAGAGCACAATTCAGTCCACAAGAGGTAACACAATATTGTCATGTTCTGCAGTTTTTGTATTTGCTCTGTGTCATGAGAATTTTTGTTTGCTCACTAGTTGGAATATATATATTTATCTCTCATTGCCCCCCCAAAAAGGGTGATGTTGTCACTGGATGCTATCACTGCCAATCATCTGAAGAATAAAAGATCCAACCTTAATCATAATCCTGACAAGTCTAGACAGCCTGACTGTGGACAAACCATTTTCTTCACTCTTTCAGAGAGTAGGGTTTAGAATTTTAAATGCTTGGGATATATGAAATATTTCAAGAAAAATAATTGCTTGTAGAGGACTAAGAAACCAATGTGGGTTATCTTGAGTATTTAATCAACACATATTTTTGAAGTCCTACTATGTGACAGAGAGGCACTGTTCCAGGCACTCAGGATACAGAGGTGGTTAATGAAATCCCTGGCTTCAGTGGGCCAACCTTCAAGTGAGGAAACAGACAATAAACAGAGAAATAAATATATAACATACAGATGAAGAAGTGCTTTAAAAAAATAAAGCAAGGTATGTGGCCAGATAGTTACTGGGTTGCCATACTAGACAAATAAAGTCTTTCCCAAGGAGTTATCATTTGCAGTGGAGTCTGAATGAAGTGAGGGAGTGAGCCATGCAGATCTCTGGGGGAAACGTGTTCTGGGGAGATGAATTTATGATAAAATGTTTCTGATGTTCATCTCTTGGAAGTCTTTGCTATTCATTCACTGCATATAAATAGAATCTATTATAAATATAGAATGTTCCTAGATCTTTGATCAAGAACTTTCTCCAAATAAGATCCTTTTATAATGACACGTGCTTTGTATTTTCTCTTCTGAGGGCCCTGGCCTATGGTTTGCAAGCACAAGCATCTTCAGGTACTGACAACAATTTAATTATTACTTATTTTTTTTTATACAAAGTGAGCCCTGAAAACAAGTTTGTGGTTTTTCCTCACACTCTAAACAAGTGTTTTACCAAGTTTGAATTGTGAAACCCCTGTCTACTGAGGTGCTCTCCCTCACCCCCCCGCCAAGGTCCTATGATAAAATGGATTGGACTATATCCTCCCCTTGGTCATCACAGGGTACATCAGTATAGCAAGGGCTCTGAGAAGTCTTTTAGTAAAATGTTTAATGTTGCTTAATGTTTTTCAGACTTTTTGACTAAGAGACCCTAAATATATGGCCTGTATATTTAGAGTAGGTTCTTTATTTATTTATTTTTATTATTTTTTAAATCAAAGTTGGGGTAGAGTGTTAGGCAAATCATCTCGGAAGAAATGAGTATGACCCTGGTCTTGAGATGATGTGAGTCTTTACAATTTTTTGTGGTATACAGGAAGTAGAGGGCAGATGAGAAGAGAGTTCAGATGAAAAATATATGAACGAAGTCCATGTGATGGGGAAATATAAAGACAGCTAATTTATTAATTTATTTCAAATTTTTACCTGAATTCTAGTTAGTTAATATATAGTGTAATATTGTTTTCAGGAGTAGAATTTAGTGATTCTTCACTTACATGTAATACCCCGGGCTCAACAGAACAAGTGTCCTCCTTAATATCCATTACCCATTTAGTCCATTTCCCACCCACCTCTCCATCAACCTTCAATTTATTCTCTATTGTAGAGTCTCTTGTGGTTTCTCTCTCTCTCTCTTCCCCCCCTCCTTTCCCATATGTTCATCTGTTTTGTTTCTTAAATTCCACATATAAGTGAAATCATATCCTATTTATCTTTTAGAGTAGATTAAAAATTTTTTTTAGTGTTTATTTTTTTGAGAGAGCGCGTGAGAGAGACAGAGCTCAAGCAGGGGAGGGGCAGAGAGAGAAGGAGACACAGAACCTGAAGCAGGCTCCAGGCTGAGCTGTCAGCATAGAGCCCGATGCAGGCTCGAACTCATGAACCATGAGATCATGACCTAAGGAGAAGTCAGATGCTTAACTGACTGAGCCACCCAGACACCCCTAGAGTAGATTCTTTAGAGTTTAGAACTTCTGCACCAAAGGGATATAAAACTTAATACTGTTCAAGTGTACAAACGTAGCATCACTTGTAATGTTTTATTTCTAATTGGCAGCAAACCAGTCATCAGCAGGATTTTCTAAACAGCTCCTCCAAGCTAACAGAAACCAAGCAACAGAAACCCAGGTCTTGTTAGAGGGACCCATTCATCTGTGAGGTTGAATACAGTCAAGCCCAGCTTTACCTGGCAGTTTTCCTCACAGCCCCATCCACTATTCTTTTCCCACATAAGACTCTCCATGTGGCTTCTTCGTTAGGCTTGATTTCATGTCTTCCTGAGTCCTAATCCATTTCCTTTTCACCATTGCCTATCACTGGTTGGAGTCTCTTCAGCTCAATCTGTAGTATGATCCCTGCTTACATTCTCCAGGTTCCATTCTTGGGAGATGCTAATACCAATCGTAGGTCTGGGAATGTGGTACCACAATTGGGCCTGTTTGATGCCTGGGCTTGATTCCCAACCCTGCCACCTACTTTACATAGTGAAGCATTGGGTGACTTCACACCCAGGCAGCAAATCCCTGTGGAAAGGGTGCGGCAAATCCCTGTGTGTGTGTGTGTGTGTGTGTGTGTGTGTGTGTGTACAAAGAAACTTCAGGACTCTTCGGCTACCATTTGATAGAGTAGGTGTGAGGATTAAATGAATCATTAGTTAGTCCCTCAAATGGTGCTTTTACCATTCCCTCCTCTAACTCAGGTCACAAGATTTTCTATTGTTGAAGTTGAAAATCCTTTTAACTGAAGAAAAGCCCTTTCTTTTTGTAGAATTTCTTTACAACGCATCATTTTCTTTCAGTATGTGAAAGAGTTCAGTAATGTGGTGTGTTATTTCATGCCTATCCTTTATTGTACCATGAGATCTTGAGTAAATTATTTGATATTATTTATCCCAGAAGTTGTGGTAGGATTCAGTGAAAGAGAGAGCTTTGGGAAAAACTGTAAAGGTGGTTAAGTGTTTGTCTTTTCCTTCCCCTTCCTTCTTTTTATTTTTCTTTCCCTTTTAAATCTCCCGGGTCCTCCCCCAGCCACATAGGCCCTTCATGCAGAGGCCCCTGGCCTCACCTTAGTGGTTGAGATGTCTCAACCAGTTTGAGTCTTTCTTTACCTCATCAGCTTCACTAATCAATGCTCTTTTCCCTCAGCACTCTGCTGATTTCCAGTGCAGTGTAGATAAACTAATGTAGGACGGCTTATCGGTGACTGATGACTGCTCTGCACAGCCTCTCATTTGTACCGAGTAGATATCCATTTAGTTGAGTCCTGGCTTACCTTCACATTTTATCCTGTTTTCTTTAAATTTAGCCTGGTTTTCAAATACCACTTTTTTTTCCTATTATCTTTTTTTTGTTTGCTGGTTTGTTTTGATTTTTGCAGGTCTTCAACCTAAATGTTAAGAAATTCAAATTGTAAAGATCATTTATGCTTAAGAAAACTTTTTCAAAATGGATCTTTTTGTATAAGCTAGGTATACATTCATCTGTGAGCCACAAAGATCTGAAAAATAATGGCTCAAACCCCGATGCACATATAAAAGAATCCTAGAAGTGGGTGGTCCAGGACTTGGGGAGTGGTCCTATTTTGTCAGTGGGTGGTCCCCTAGAAGTGGGGAGTGATCCCACTTTGTCAGAGACCCAGCCTCTTTCTCTCCTGCTTTGCCATGCATTGTTTCCATTCTTAGAAAGGTGTGCTTCCTCCGAGAATTACTATACAACGTGTCCTCTCGTGTCTCTGTCAGAATTTAGTCACAAGGCCACATGGAAGTGAACAAGAGGCTGTTTGAGGCCTCTGCTATTGGGCCAGTAATAAGCCCATTTATAACACTGAGGCTCTTTTTATCAAGGAGAAGGGGTGGCTGCATAGGGAGGGCAAATGGTAGTCTCTGCCCCAATTTTAGTTTCCTAATTATGAAAGCAATATACACAAAACATAGAAAAGTCAAAAGAGGTTAAGCACACCTAACATTTGGTCTAGAACTCAGTCTCTCTCTTTTTTTCTTTTCTTTTCTTTTCTTTTTTTTTTTTTTGAAGTAAGGTCTATACCCAACATGGGGCTCGACCTCAAAACCCTGAGATTAAGAGTTGCATGGTGTACCAACTGAGGCAGCCAGGCGCCCCTCTCTTTTTATCCTGCTTGCAAAGCTTCAATTTTTAAGGACTTGTGAGAAAAGTTGGATCATATATATAATTTTATTATTTTTAAAAATATTTATTTATTTTGAGAGAGGGAGGGAGGGAAGACCAGAGAGAGACGGTGTGAGAGAGGGTGAGAGAGAATCCCAAGTAGGCTCCACACCGTCAGTGCGGTGCCTGACTCAGGGGCTCCATCTCACGAACCCTGAGATCATGACCTGAGCAGAAACCAAGAGTTGGATGCTTAATCGACTGAGCCACCCTGGGGCCCCATAATTTTATAAACACTCATAACTGAAGTGGGATACTACTGTATACAGCTGCTTCCTCACAAATAAACTTTTGTTATATTTGCTCTAATATGTATCTTTGTATCTGTCCTTTTTTCTGCCCATCCATCACTCCACCTTATTTTCTGAAACCCTTTTAAGTTGCAAATATTAGTAACTTAAGCATAAACATTTTAACATGCACACCATAAACTGGAGTTCGGTATTTTTAAGTTGTTCTTAGTTATTTGAGGTGAAATTAAATACAGTGAAATGCACAGGCTCTAAATTCAATTAGTTTACATAACAGTTTTAAACTTGCGTTTTCCAGGGAAGAAATTCTTTTTTTTTTAAATATGAAATTTATTGTCAAATTGGTTTCCATACAACACCCAGTGCTCATCCCAACAGGTGCCCTCCTGAATACTCATCACCCACCCTCCCCTCCCTCCCACTCCCCATCAACCCTCAGTTTGTTCTCAGTTTTTAAGTCTCTTATGTTTTGGCTCCCTCCCTCTCTAACCTCTTTTTTTTTTCCCTCCCCTCCCCCATGGTCTTCTGTTAAGTTTCTCAGGATCCACATAAGAGTGAAAACATATGGTATCTGTCTTTCTCTGCATGACTTATTTCACTCTATGGCATAACACTCTCCAGTTCCATCCATGTTGCTACAAAAGGCCATATTTCATTCTTTCTCATTGCCACATAGTATTCCATTGTGTATATAAACCACAATTTCTTTATCCATTCATCAGTTGATGGACATTTAGGGTCTTTCCATAATTTGGCTATTGTTGAAAGTGCTGCTATAAACATTGGGGTACAAATGCCCCTATGCATGAGCTCTCCTGTATCCCTTGGGTAAATTCCTAACAGTGCTATTGCTGGGTCATAGGGTAGATCTATTTTTAATTTTTTGAGGAACCTCCACACTGTTTTCCAGAGCAGCTGCACCAGTTAGCATTCTCACCAACAGTGCAAGAGGGTTCCCATTTCTCCACATCCTCTCCAGCATCTATAGTCTCCTGATTTGTTCATTTTGGCCACTCTGACTGGCATGAGGTGATATCTGAGTGTGGTTTTGATTTGTATTTCCCTGATGAGGAGTGACATTGGGCATCTTTTCATGTGCCTGTTGGCTATCCGGATGTCTTCTTTAGAGAAGTGTCTATTCATGTTTTCTGCCCATTTTTTCACTGGGTTATTTGTTTTTCGGGTGTGGAGTTTGGTGAGCTCTTTATAGATTTACATCATTTGCAAATATATTTTCCAGGGAAAAAATTCTTATTGTGATTAGTATGTGAGGTCTTCACGTGTTAATAATGTAGATAAAAATAATTATTTTAATGATTTCCATGTACATGTAACCAATTCCTTACTTTGGACATTTGGTTATCTCCAAGGTTTTACTATTTTAAACAACATTGTGTTAAACACTATATATATATATACATATATATATATATATGTATATATATATACACACACACACACACATAAACACACACAAAGCACAATTTATAATATATATTATATTAATGGATAATATATTATCTATTAATATATTACATTTACATTATTTTAAATATATAAACTGTATATAAAAATAATATATATTTATTTCCTTAGACTAAATTCCTAAATGTAGAATTTCTGGTTCAGAGGTATATGTAAATGTATAGGGCAGTTGATCTATATTGCCAAATTGCATTCTAGAATTACTGTACTATTTTACTCTCCCACCAGCCGAGTGTGTGATTGACTCACTTTAATTCATTTTATCTAGAGCTTTGAGATTATACAGAGAATTTCATAGAAGAGACAACCTTATTATTTTAACCAGCCTCCATGCTAGTGGTTTCTAAAAATTTCCCTTTATTGTATATTTTCATGGCTTTTAGTTGTTTATTTATTTAGCTAGACAATTTATATTCTTTCTTTCCTGTCCATATTTTTATGAATACAGACTTAAGCCATTAGCAGATCTGTCTTCACTTACCTTTATCCAAATTGAAAGCCTGACTGGGTATGTAGTTATTTTGTTTAGTCAAATTGTCAATGGATAATTCAAAGATTACCATATTTGCATTTCTTTCTACTAAAGGGAATTTTATCTTTCAGTACCAGTTACTACAACAAGGCTACATGTTCTAAGAACTCTGTATTAATTTTATTTCCAAATATAATAATGACTTCCATAGAGTCCCTTTTTTGTTGTTGCTACATAACTGGTAATAAAATCATGACTTTTGCTTTTAATCTTAAAGCATTTGTTCTGGTGGTATTCAAAACCCTAAATTGTTTTCACATTTAAAAAGATGTTTCCTTTCTTTCAAAGCAGACTGTTTCTGGAATTCATCCTATGCTTTCTTTAGTATAGGCTCACTATTGTGCTCTGACACACCAGTAGGGGTGAAGACCATGTGTTCCAACAGCTCATTTTAGAGATGAGAAAAGTAAAACACAAAGAGGTTAAGGTTTTGTTTACATTTAGTTAGGGTAACTTTGTGTGAACACTAAACATGTTCAGGAAGTACTCAGAAAGACTAAAATATGCTCATGGTAATCCTTACAATAAAAGGACTAAAATAATGTTCATTTGGTTAATTTTCAACCTTTCAGAGGAAGGTGTATTTTCTAATATGTAATGCATTCCAACATAGGTAAAAAAGTAATCAATAACCAGGTAATTTCTTTTCTTTACAATATAGAAGAGAGAGAAAAAGAGACTTTTTTTTTTTTTTTTTAGTAATCATTAAAAAACCAAAAAATTTGCTGAGCTTTTCATTAAGACACCTACGAATGGAACAAAATGGTGAACATACGCATAGCCTCTGCTCTCATGGAACTCGTTTACAAGTGGGGAGATTAAGTCTTATTTAAATAATCACACTAATGAAAGCATAATTTCAAAGTAAGATATATGCTTGGAGACGGAGAGAAACCCAATTTTGGGAGTTTTTGTTTATTTTATGACAGTTTATCACTCATGAGCCAGACCTGGGTGTTGGGTGGGAGCATCCGAAGAAATCTTCCCAAGCAAATGATGAGTGGGCCCAGAGAGTTGCAAGCACTCGTATGGCATCACAACTAGTGATAGAATCTGTGGGCCCAAAGCAAAATGAGGATACAGGGTCCTTACGAAAAATCTAGAAAGAATTTCAACATGTGACAACAGAACATTAGACCAAACTCAGGGCCCTTCCAAGTGTAGGATGCTAGATTGTACCCCATGAAGCTGCCCTGTCTAGCATGTTCTAGTGTGCCAAGCATTGTTTCAGGTGCTATCATGATAACCATGTGAGAAGTTCAAGGAAAATATTCTGACACTTGTTAAAGAGGAGAAGGTGGACTTTATTCTGGGGGATGACTACAATGGGGCTTTGCAATAGGGGAGAGAGACTGGGCTCAATGCTGAATAAGGCAAAGACAAATGGGGATGTGCAATTGAAGGGTAGGGTGGGGGGTAATGGGTGGAAAACAATGGTGAGGAGACTTCAGGGGTAAGGGGAGAGTCTGCTAAACCAGCTTGACCGGATTTTCCTGAAGGCAGGCCAGGGTGATAAGCTATTGAAGGTGGGATGAGGAATTAGGTCAGATATCAAGGGTGGAGGGATTTCACTAAACTGACCCAGAAAGACTCTTGCTAAAAGACTAGATGGGCCAAGAACAGAGCCCAAGGGTGAGGTTTGGTGAAAAAGAGGAAACTGACTAAAGTTTGGTCAAAGGAGAGTCTCTGTGACATAGGAGTACTGATACCCCACCTAAAAAAAAAATTGGGTTCACACTGTGGTCCTGATGGTCTCTATTTTAAAAACATATATGCTGGTCATTGGGTATGAATGGGAGAGACTCAAGAAGATAACATTTGCCCAGAAGAGCACTGGCCCCTCTTCGGTCCCCAGGATGAGGAGTGGTTTCTTTGGCGGGCCCCAGAGCTAACATGGGTAGGGCTGTGCTGCCTGCTCTAGTGAGTTTCAGCTCAGCAGTGGGTTCCAGAGTTTTGCAGGTTTTGCAGGAGACTCTGGCTCCTTCCTCCCCAGCAGGCTTGAGATCTAAGCACCTAGAAGTTTGTGGAGCTTTGCCCCACTGTCCAGCTCTGCCCCCAGCTTCCTGTGCCTCTGGAGGTGTCTCTGTGCCTGGCTGCCGGTCCTCAGTGTTCCACAGCCTTCTATCCTGTGAAAGCCCCATGTAAAAGGGATGGGCCATGTGGTTTTTTTTGGCTCCATCTTGTTCCCGCCAGTTCAGGCATGGCTGTGAACATTCCAGCAGCAGGTAGTGCCTCTGTCTGCCCTGCTCCCAGAGATGAAGGCAGTTGCCCCCTTCTTACCTGCAAAGGGCTCATCCCTGTCTTGTGACCTTCTACAGCCTAACTGAAGGCAAAATTCTTTCTTTACTTCTTGATCCTCATTCTTCATCACCCTAGCCTTACACTTAATGCTGTAGTAATGGAGTAATGGATCTTAGTTTGCTGTCTCCTCTTCCTCTCCTTTCGTCTCCCTGCCCCAGTCCAGACCTTTATTTCAGTGTTCTGATAGCATCCAGGCCACTCAACCCCAGTAAACCAATACTATTGCTTGTCTATGTTCTACAGTGAATTGTAAGCTCCTCAATGGCAAAGACTGCTCCTTGAACAGTGCCTGACCATAAACACAGTAGGCGCTTAAGAAATATTTGTTAAATGCGGTGAGTTGCATATTCTTTCATTTTTCATTATTCACTCATTCTTTTATCACTAATCAATTCACTCATTACTCAAGCATTGTAGAACATCTCCTGTCCCAGGAACTGGTGAGAAAAATACCCAGAAAAATGGTTCCTATCCCAAAGACAGGTTCCTGCTTTTAAGGGACTAGCACTCTCTCTCTCTCTCTTTCTCTTTCTCTCTCTCTCTCTCTCTCTCTCTCTCTCTCTCTCTCTGTGTGTGTGTACTTCTTTTTACTGATAAGGCTAAGCAAAACCTCTAATAGAGGCCTCCCCAGTCCAGGCCTTACTGGCTGCAATTCTGGGGCTGTATTGGATGATAGAGAGTGGGTGGGGGGCTAAGGGGCGGGTGGGAGGCAGTAACGTGGGGAAGTGCTCAGTGGACTTTTGGGGGGCCAGGGAAAATCATCCTAGTAAGGGAAAGGCCTTTGGGTCACAATAGGTCCCCATCTAAACTGCCCATACTTTGATTTTCTTCCCCCGGGGGGGGGGGAGGATTTTTAGTTTTTAAACAAATTAATTACAAATTATAACACTGGTAATTACAATTTAAACAAATAAAATAATTAAACAATAAATTAAAGATGCAAAAAGAAACATCGCCTTCCAAAACCTCTGAATGTGAATTTAAAAATTAATTCCCAATTCTGTGTATTGCATTTTTGCTTTCTAGTCATACAAGGGGGCATCCCTCTCCCCTCCCCCCACCATACAGTGTTGAAAATACTCAGGAGACCTGGCAAGAAATAAAATCATGCCAGACAAATAACAATAGCGTTCCGCCTGCAAGAACTTGTCCTTCAAAAGTACGAAGATCCTGGGCAAGGAAAAGAGAGACAAATGCAAACAAAATCCATGGAGTCGCTGGTTGTTCAGGAGCATTTTAAATACCTGGAACCCGGCCAGGCGGGCCTGTTCTGGGTAAAGGTGAGGCGCGGGGGATGCCAGGTATGCCTGCTGTCAGCAAGGAGCCCGAAATGGTTGTAGTCAATCTGGGGAAGTGATGAAGGCTAATTAAAAAGCACTTACGTTGGGGAAGCAGGAAGCACAACTGCACGGCAGGAGGCAAGCGCGCTGCCGGGCGCCGCGCCAGCGTGGAGGAGATGGCTGGGCCGCCCCGGGATCCGGGGGCGGTGCGCACCCTCTGCCTGCCCCCCCCCCCCCCCCACCTCGCTCCCCGGCCGCAATGAGCTTCAGGGGCCTGGGGCTGACGAGCCCCCACCCGCGGAAGCCTGCAGCGCGCTGCATTCTTGTCGATTTCCTCCTCGTTGCAGATTTCGTTAAAATGCAGCGCTCACTGGGTTGATAAACAAAACTCCACGCCTCTTTGCCTAGAGGTTGGGGCAACGGTGCTCCAATGCTCAGCAGAGCTTTCCCCATTAACTCTAAAATGGAACAAATAGTTTTTTTTTTTTTTTAAGTAGTGAAAAAATTTATTGTGATCACAGTCATCTTCATTAATCCAGTGATTAAACTGACACCACAATATTAATTATTGATTTACTATATTAAACTTATTTTATTTATTTATTTATTTATTTATTTATTTAATGAAATTTATTGACAAATTGGTTTCCATACAACCCCCAGTGCTCATCCCAAAAGGTGCCCTCCTCAATACCCATCACCCACCCTCTCCTCCCTCCCACCCCCCATCAACCCTCAGTTTGTTCTCAGTTTTTAACAGTCTCTTATGCTTTGGCTCTCTCCCATTCTAACCTCTTTTTTTTTTTTCTTCCCCTCCCCCATGGGTTCCTGTTCAGTTTCTCAGGATCCACATAAGAGTGAAACCATATGGTATCTGTCTTTCTCTGTATGGCTTATTTCACTTAGCATCACACTCTCCAGTTCCATCCACGTTGCTACAAAAGGCCATATTTCATTTTTTCTCATTGCCACGTAATATTCCATTGTGTATATAAACCACAATTTCTTTATCCATTCATCAGTTGATGGACATTTAGGCTCTTTCCATAATTTGGCTATTGTTGAGAGTGCTGCTATGAACATTGGGGTACAAGTGCCCCTATGCATCAGTACTCCTGTATCCCTTGGATAAATTCCTAGCAGTGCTATTGCTGGGTCATAGGGTAGGTCTATTTTTAATTTTCTGAGGAACCTCCACACTGCTTTCCAGAGCGGCTGCACCAGTTTGCATTCCTACCAACAGTGCAAGAGGGTTCCCATTTCTCCACATCCTCTCCAGCATCTATAGTCTCCTGATTTGTTCATTTTGGCCACTCTGACTGGCATGAGGTGATATCTGAGTGTGGTTTTGATTTGTATTTCCCTGATGAGGAGTGACATTGGGCACCTTTTCATGTGCCTGTTGGCCATCCGGATGTCTTCTTTAGAGAAGTGTCTATTCATGTTTTCTGCCCATTTCTTCACTGGGTTATTTGTTTTTCGGGTGTGGAGTTTGGTGAGCTCTTTATAGATTTTGGATACTAGCCCTTTGTCCGATATGTCATTTGCGAATATCTTTTCCCATTCCGTTGGTTGCCTTTTAGTTTTGTTGGTTGTTTCCTTTGCTGTGCAGAAGCTTTTTATCTTCATAAGGTCCCAGTAATTCACTTTTGCTTTTAATTCCCTTGCCTTTGGGGACGTGTCGAGTAAGAGATTGCTACGGCTGAGGTCAGAGAGGTCTTTTCCTGCTTTCTCCTCTAAGGTTTTGATGGTTTCCTGTCTCACATTTAGGTCCTTTATCCATTTTGAGTTTATTTTTGTGAATGGTGTGAGAAAGTGGTCTAGTTTCAACCTTCTGCATGTTGCTGTCCAGTTCTCCCAGCACCATTTGTTAAAGAGGCTGTCTTTTTTCCATTGGATGTTCTTTCCTGCTTTGTCAAAGATGAGTTGGCCATACGTTTGCGGGTCTAGTTCTGGGGTTTCTATTCTATTCCATTGGTCTATGTGTCTGTTTTTGTGCCAGAACAAATGGTTTTTGATAAGGTAGGATTAGGAATGATGACGTGCTGGTGGGTCGGCTATGGGTGCGGGGATTCCAGAAACTCTTGACACCTCAGTTCTGAGAGTTTGGTTAGTATGCTAACTTCTTTTTCAGAGCCTGAGGGATACAGCCACTAATTTCCGGATGCTGACAGCAGGTTTCCAGTTGCCCTTAAGTTTTGAGGTAGCAGAAGACTAGTGTGATCCTCTTTTCCTTGGTCACTTTGGAAAAAACCCTTACCAATGATTGCGAAACAATGAGAGGATTTGACCAAATCTTCCCTACCGAGGCTCAGTTGAACTGATCATATTCTTATTTTTATGAATGCATTAGTGAGGTTTTTTTTTTTTTTTAATGTTGGTTTATTTTTGAGAGAGAGAGAGAGACAGAGCACGAGCAGGGGAGGGTCAGAGAGAGAGGAATCCAAAGCAGGCTCCAGGTTCTGAGCTGTCATCACAGAGCCTGACGCAGGGCTCTAGCTCCTGAACCTCCAGATCATGACCTGAGCGGAAGTCGGAGGCTTAACTGATTGAGCCACCCAAGCGTCCCTTCATTAGTGATGTTTTAAAGTTAATCCTGTCAATCCAAAAAGTTTTTGAGTACCAACTACATCTCTACTAAAAACTCTGGACTTAACTATAAGCAACTCTTGACTTAACACTGGAAAAGCACTTTGGATATTTATCATCTGCATGCATGAATATAGCACTGTGCTGGGCAAGGAGATTTAAATCTTGATCTGCCCTCAGAAGACTTGTAATACCAAAAATGCCTAAAGATGATGCAGAGATATTCATTATAATCATTAAATATGAAAATTCAGAAAGTAAAAATATAACTTTAAATTATGTGGTGAATTGTTAATAAGCATATATTCAAATAAGCTACATGAGGGCAGCGTGTTTTTGTCCATTGTGCTCCCAGCTGTATCCCTAGAGAGTCTGGAACAATGCCTGATACACAGGACTTGAATAAACATTTGTTGAATAGTGTATGGAATATGCACTTGTCCCCACGTGGTTACTTAAGATGCAAAACACTTATTTCAATAATGCTGTCATTGCTCAAACTATTTTTTTTGGAAGGAACTTTTCTTTGGGAATTTCCTTTAGAGCTAGGGCTGTTCCTTTGCAGCCATACTTCAATTTTTGTATCAAATCAATACCCTCTGAATGAGTGAGTTTACTTATGTTATTTATCAGGCATAGATCCAAATAACTTTCTCAGTTCATTCTCAAAAGGTGAATTTACCATCCTTGAGGTTATTAAAAGAATGCCATGGGCTCTGAAAGCAATTCTCCAAGAGGCATGCCAAAATGTTTGCATTAATAAAAGCTTCATTGGAAAAAGTGTCTAACTTTCTGAGATGAATACCTTGAAGGGAATAGAACTCATCTGATTTATTCTTGTATGTTTGATAAAAAATCAATTCCATTACTCATATTTACATTATACTCCTAGAAAGAGCTTAAGTGCTTTTGATTGAGTAAAGAAAGAGGCATATAAGAATTGTTTGTTCTTTACCACCATTCTTCCAAAGGTTTTAAGCTGGCTGAGAATAGGAGCTATTTTTCCTTATTGATTAAACTTCCATTCTCTATCATTTTATCCACTTTTATTCACTTCCAGAAATTGCAGAAGCTTTCTTTTTCCTATGTTTCACACCTTATTGGTTTTAATCAGAATAATACAGGATTATTTTTAAAAAGCATAGTATGGAATTACATAGAGTAAAATGTTATAATCTGTGAAATAGGGAGAGCAGACTCAACCCATAACCACAGTCTAAATTCCACCACAATGAAAACAAAGGGATGCTTCCTCCAAGGATTTCTGTTTTGCAATATGCCTCACTTATGAAAATATGCTTAAAACAAAACATAAAAACTTAACGAATTGTTATAGAACAATGCCATGTAACTATCATCTAAATCAAGAAAATGAGCATTGCCACTAAAGATAACCCATATCCTTTTTTGGGGGGTGGGTAATCACTTTCTTGCTTTCTCTGTGCTTTTCCATCCAAGTAGGTATAAACACCATGGGTTAGTTTTGCCTCTACTTGAATTTTACAGAATTACACTTGAGGGATGTATGATCTCTTTCAGCCAGCATTATACCCAAGATTTATCCATGTCATTTATCCTTGTTGCTTAGAAATCCATTGTATGAATCTACCACAATTCACCTATTCTACTGCCTATGAACATTTTAGTTGTTTCTTGTTTTTTCGTTATTATGAGCAGTGCTGCTTTGAACATGCTTGAATATACCTTCTGCTGTACATGCACATATATTCCTGTTGGTGTGTAACTAGGAGTGGAATTGTCAGAGCAGAGGATATGGAATATACACTCCCAACACCACTGGGATTTCTGTTATTCTAGAGCCTTGTCAATAGTGGGTATTTTCAATCTTTAAAATTTTTGTATTCTGTTAAGGGTATAGTCCCCCAACTTTTTTCTTCTTTTTCAAAGCTGCTTTGACTCCTCTAGGTCCTTTGCATTTCATATGTATTTTAGAATCTGCTTGTCAGTTTCTACAAAAATACCCTGCTGGAATTTTGAATGAGAATGCATTGACTCTATAGATTAATTTGCAGGGGAATTACCATCTATTATTGTCATGTATTTTTTTTACTACTATGTAATAAATCCTATACCTTATTATTTTTGTTTAATCAATTATTATAAATATTTATTAATTGTTTATATTGAGATATAATTCACATACCATATAATCTACATTCACATACCATATAATTCACGTACCTTATTTTTTTCTTTTTCCTTCACTTTAGACAGAGAGGGTGCATGTGTGTGCTCATGCGAGGTAGATGGGGAGGGAGAGGAAGAGGGATAGAGAATCCCTAGCAGGCTCCTCATTGGGAGCCTGAATTGGGGCTCAATCCCATGACCCTAGGATCATAACCTGAGCCCAGTTCAAGAGTCAGATACTCAACTGACTGAGTCACCCAGGTTCCCCTTCACACACCTTTTTAAGGTGCACAATTCAGTAGTTTTTAATATACTTGTGAGGTTGTACAACACTCCCCACTATCTAATTTCAGAACATTTTCTTTACTCTAAAAAGAAACCCCATACCTATGAGGAGTCACCAATTATCTTTTAATGATATATAAATAATAAAATGTCATATATTACTAACAGAGACATCTTTTTCAGTGCTCTTATTTGTATAGCAAACATTTGACCATTATTTCTTCATATTTCCATCTGGTATCATTTACCTCTGCCTGAAGCACATCCTTTCTCATTTTTTGTAATGTGGGTCTGCTTGTGATACATTGTTCAGCTACTTCACGTCTGTAAAAGCCTATTTTGCCTTAATTTTTGTAAGGTTTTTTCATTGGGTATAGAATGCTGGGTTAATTCTTTTCTTTTAGTACTTTAAAAATGTTGCTCGGCTGTTTTCTAATTTGCATGATTTGAAATGAGAAATCCGAGGTCATCTTTTTTGTTGTCTTCTGTATCTAGCATGTCTTTTGAAGTCTGGCTGCTTTTAAGGTTTCCTCTATCACTGGTTTTAAGCAATTTGATTATAATGTGCTTTGGCAGTTTTCTTCGTGTTTCTTGTGCTTGTGTTTCCTTGAGCTTCGTGGATCTGCAAGTTTAAAATTTTCGTCAAAGTTAGAAAACATTTAATCAGTGTTTCTTCAAATATTCCTTCTTTCCCTTTCCTCCTTTTTAAAAAAAATTTTTTTAGTGTTTACTTGTTTTTGAGAGAGAGAACATGAATTGGGAGGTGCAGAGAGAGAGGGAGACACAGAATCTGAATCAGGCTCAGGCTCTGAACTGTCAGTACAGGGCCCGAGGCATGGATGTTCTTTCTTTCTTTTTAGAATTCTTTTTTCTGTCTTTCAGTTTGGAATGTTTACATTAGGGTATACTTAAGTTACTCATCTTTTATCGGGGATTTTGATGGCTTCCTGCCTTACGTTTAGGTCTTTCATCCATTTTGAATTTAGTTTTGTGTATGGTGTAAGAAAGTGGTCCAGGTTCATTTTTCTGCATGTTGCTGTCCAGTTCTCCCAGCACCATTTGCTGAAGAGACTGTTTTTTTTTTTCCATTGGATATTCTTTTCTGCTTTGTCAAGGATTAGTTGGCCATATGTTTGTGGTTCCATTTCTGGGTTCTCTATTCTGTTCCACTGATCTGAGTGTCTGTTTTTGTGCCAGTACCATATTCTCTTTATGATTACAGCTTTGTAATATAGCTTAAAGTCCAGGATTGTGATGCCTCCTGCTTTGGTTTTCTTTTTCAAGAATGCTTTGGCTCTTCGGGGTCTTTTCTGGTTCCATACATATTTTAGGATTGTTTGTTCTAGCTCTGTGCAGAACGCTGGTGTTATTTTGATAGGGATTGCATTGAATATGTATTTTGTTTTGGGTAGTATTGATGTTTTAACAATATTTGTTCTTCCTATCCAAGAGCATGGAATATTTTTCCTTTTTTTGTGCCTTCTTCAATTTCTTTCATAAACTTTCTATAGTTTCAGTGTATAGCTTTTCCACCTCTTTGGTTAGATTTATTCCTACGTATCTTATGGTTTTTGGTGCAACTGTAAATGGGATTGATTCCTTGATTTCTCTTTGTGCTGCTTCATTGTCGTTGTATAGGAATGCAACCAATTTCCGTGCATTGATTTTATATCCTTCCACTTTCCTGCATTCATGAATCAATTCTAGCAGTTTTTTGGTGGAATCTTTTGGGTTTTCCATATAGAGTATCACGTCATCTGTGAAGAGTGAATGTTTGACCTCCTCCTGGCCAATTTGGATGCCTTTTATTTCTTTGTGTTGTCTGATTACAGAGGCTAAGACTTCCAAGACTATGTTGAATAATAGTGGCGAGAGTGGACATCCCTGTCTTGTTCCTAACCTTAGGGGGAAAGCTCTCTGTTTTTCCCCATTGAGGATGATATTAGCGTTGGGTCGTTCACATATGGCTTTTATGATCTTGAGGTATGCTCCTTCTATCCCTACTTTCTTGAGGGTTTTTATCAAGAAAGGATGCTGTATTTTGTCAAATGCTTTCTCTGCATCTATTGAGAGGATCATATTGTTCTTGTCCTTTCTTTTATTGATGTGATGAATCACATTAATTGTTTTGTGGATATTGAACCAGCCCTGCATCCCAGGTATAAATCCCACTAGGTCGTGGTGAATATTTTTTTTTTTATTTTTTTTATTTTGAATATTTTTTTTAATGTATTGTTGGATATGGTTGTCTAATATCTTGTTGAGGATTTTTGCATCCGTGTTCATCAGGGAAATTGGTCTATACTTGTCCTTTTTAGTGGGGTCTCTGTCTGGTTTTGGAATCAAGGTAATGCTGGCTTCATAGAAAGAATTTGGAAGTTTTCCTTCCATGTGTATTTTTTGGAACAGCTTCAAGAGACTAGGTGTTAACTCTTCCTTAAATGTTTGGTAGAATTCCCCTGGAAAGCCATCTGGCCCTGGACTCTTGTTTTTTGGGAGATTTTTGATTACTAATTCGATTTCTTTACTGGTTATGGGTCTGTTCAAATTTTCTATTTCTTCCTATTTCAGTTTTGTAGTGTGTATGTTAATAGGAATTTGTCCATTTCTTCCAGATTGCACATTTTATTGTGTATAATTTCTCATAGTATTCTATTATTATTGTTTTTATTTCTGCTGTGTCGGTGGTGATCTCTCCTCTTTCGTTCTTGATTTTATTTATTTGGGTCCTTTCCTTTTTCTTTTTGATCAAACTGGCTAGTGGTTTATCAATTTTGTTAATTCTTTCAAAGAACCAGCTTCTGGTTTCGTTGATCTGTTCTGTTGTTTTGGTTTCAATAGCATTAATTTCTGCTCTAATCTTTATTATTTCCTGTCTTTTGCTGGTTTTGGGTTTTATTTGCTGTTCTTTTCTCAGCTCCTTAAGGCGTAGGGTTATGTTGTGTATCTGAGATCTTTCTTTCTTCTTTAGGAAGACCTGGATTGCTATATACCTTTTTCTTATGACCACCTTTGCTGTGTCCCAGAAGTTTTGGGCTGTGGTGTTATCATTCTCATTGGCTTCCATGTTCTTTTTAATTTCCTCTTTAACTTCTTGGTTAGCCCATTCATTCTTTAGTATGATGGTTTTCAGTCTCCAAGTATATGTTACCTTTCCAAATTTTTTCTTGTGGTTGATTTTGAGTTTTATAGCCTTGTGGTCTGAAAATATGTATGGTATGATATCCATCTTTTTGTATTTGTTGAGGCCTGATTTGTGTCCCAGTATGTGGTCTATTTTGGAGAATGTTCTATGTGCACTGGAGAAGAATGTATATTCTGCTGCTTTAGGATGAAATGTTGTGAATATATCTGTTAAGTCCATTTGATACAGTGTGTCATTCAATACCATTGTTTCCTTGTTGATGTTCTGTTTAGGTGATCTGTTCATTGTTGTAAGTGGGGTGTTTAAGTCCCCTACTATTATGGTATTATTATCAATGGGTTTCTTTATGTTTGTGATTAATTGATTTATATATTTGAGTGTTTTCACATTTGGAGCATAAATGTTTACAATTGTTAGGTCTTCTTGATGGAAAGACCCCATCATTATTATATAATGCCTTTCTTCATCTCTTGTTACAGTCTTTACTTTAAAGTCTAGGTGTCTGATATCAGTATGGCTACTCCTGCTTTCTATTGTTGACCATTAGCATGATAGATGGTTCTCCATCCCCTTGCTTTCAATCTGAAGATGTCTTTAGGTCTAAAGTGGGTCTCTTGTAAACAGCATGTAGATGGATCTTGTTTTCTTATCCATTCTGTTATCCTGTCTTTTGATTGTTTAGTTCATTGGCATTTAGAGTGAGTACAGAAAGATATGAATTTATTGCCATTATGATGCTTGTAGAGTTGGAGTTTCTGGTGGTGTTCTCTGATCCTTTCTAGTCTTTGTTGCTTTTGGTATTTATTTATTTATTTATTTATTTATTTATTTATTTATTCTGTCTTTTCACCCCTCAGAGAGTCCTCCTTAAAATTTCTTGCAGGGTTGGTTTAGTGGTCATGAACTCCTTTAATTATTTTTTGTCTGGGAAAATTTTTTATCTCTCCTTTTATTTTGAATGACAGCCTTGCTGGGTAAAGAATTCTTGGCTGCATGTTTTTCTGATTTAGCACATTGAATATATCTTGCCACTCCTTTCTGGCCTGCCAAGTTTCTGTGGCTAGGTCAGCTGAAAATCTGATCTGTCTTCCCTTGTAGGTTAAGGGTTTTTTTCCCTTGCTGCTTTCACGATTCTTCCCTTGCCTGAGTATTTTGTGAATTTGACTATGATATGCCTTGTTGATAGTTAGTTTTTGTTGAATCTAATGGGAGTCCTCTGTGCTTCCTGGATTTTGGTGTCTGTCTTCCCCCAGGTTAGGAAAGTTTTCCACTATGGTTTGCTCACATAACCCTTTCTCCCCCTTTTCTCTCTCTTTGTCTTCTGGGATGCCTATGATTCTGATGTTGTTCCATTAATGAGTCACTAATTTCTCTAATTCTTAAATCATGCTCTTTTGCCTTAGTCTTCCTCTTTTTTTTCTGCTTCATTATTCTCCATAAGTTTGCCATTTATATCGCTGATTCTCTCCTCTGCCTCGCCCATCCTTGCTGCTGTGGCATCTATTTGAGATTGCAGCTCAGTTATAGCATTTTTTAATTTCATCCTGACTAGCTTTTATTTCTTTTATCTCCACAGAAAGGGATTCTAATCTATTTTCAACCCCAGCTAGTATTCCTATTATCATGATTCCAAATTCTGGTTCAGACATCTTGCTTGTATCTGTGTTGGTTAAGTCCCTGGCTGTTGTTTCTTCATGTTTTTTCTTTTTGGGTGAATTCCTTCATTTTGTCATTTTTAAGGGAGAAGGGATTAATGAGGTAAAAAAAATTAAAATTAAAAAAATTAAAATTAAAAAATAAAAAGCAATACACACACACAATATCAAATAAATGATGCTAGATTCTAGGTGTGTTTTGGTCTGATTGAAAGGGGCTTGATAAATTAGAGAAAAAAGGGGAAATAAAAAAGAAAAAAGAAATAAAGGAAATATTTTGAAAATTTGAAAAAATGAATACACTGAAATAGAATAAAATGAAATGATGGAAGTAAAATAGAATTTGAAAAAATTATGCAAAAGTAAAATATATAGTAGAAGAAAAATATTTTTAATAAAAATTGAAAATAAAAATAAATTATTTCTTTCTGTATTCAAGTAAAAGAAAAGAAACAAAGAGAAAAAAAAGAAAATTAAATAGGTGGACCAGTGAGCAGACTGAAATATGATTGAAATTATTTCATTTTCCCCTAGAAGTCAAACTATGAAGCACTTTATAGTCCGTAAACTAAGCAGGTGGAGAGATTTGTGGTCCTCAAAAGCAAGGTTGGCCCAGTTGGGTGGGGCTTAGTGTAATGGCTCCGTTCTCCACTAGATGGCGCTGCCTAGGTTACTGGGGTGGATTGTTGTGGTAAATTGTGGGTGTGTATGTGTGTGTGTGGGAGGGGTGGAAATGGTGTCATCCAGCTACCCAGTCTCTAGTATCAGAAATCTGTTCTTCTGGATCAGCAATTATTCTCTTGTCCTTTGTAGATTCCATCCACTTCCTGCTTTTACACTGTTGGTGACCAAGCTGTCACAAACCTGGTGTTGCCAGGCAGCACCTCCCTTCAGAGTTTTATCTCAGATGTGGTTGTTTTTCCTGATCCCTTACTTCTGAGGGACTTCGGATTTGACCCGTTCTGCCCCTGTGTGGGAGGATCTCATTGAAGAATGACTGAGTCCCAGATACACCCAAGAATGCTCAAGGCACTGCGCTGCTGCCATTGCTCGGAGACTGCAGCTGGGTGCCAGCCTGCCCCAGAGAAAGTTCAAGCAATGGTGTAACATCAGCGTTTCAGGGATTATGGAAAATCACAACACACATCTGGCACCAAGTTTCATCCCCAACAACCATGTTCCAGCACCAGTGAATGTGGTTTTCTCCCTGGTCCACTGGGGTGTTTGCCTGTGGTGGGGGGGCACACAGGCTCTACAAGATGTCTTTCCAGCAGGGGAACCGCCTCCCCCCTTGTGGGCCGAAGACCCCTGGACTTTTCTCTGCTCCTGGGGATCCACACTTCCTACCAGAACACCCCCAGGTATTGAGCTGCAGAGTTTCAGACTCTGCGCTCCCCCTGTTTATAGTCTTAATGGAATTTAAACCCTCTCCTTTCTCCTTTCTCCCTTTTTAGTTCAGTCTCTGTGGCTGTTTCCACTTTCCACTTTCTCTCCAGCTGCTTTTGGGGGTGTGTACTTTTCCCATATTCTCCCCCCTCCCCCTCCCTGTCTCCATCCTCTCTCTGCAAGCAAAAACAGCTCCCTGCCCTTCACGGCTTCTCTCTACTCCAGTTCACCTCACTTTGCTGTGTACCTGCTGAGTTCTGTGGTTCAGGTTGTGCAGATTGTTGTACTAATCCTCAGATCAGTTTTCTAGGTGTGTAGGATGGTTTAGTGTTGATCTGGCTGTGTTTCATGGCCACAAGACACAAAAAAGACTTCCATGCTGTTCTGCCATCTTGGCTCCTCTCCTGTAGTATTTTTTTAATTCTAATATTTAATTTTGTTACTGGTTGAATCTGTCAGGTGTTTTCTCTAGGCCTCTGAGTCTTGCTGAGAAAGGCCTTCCCAAACTAAGATTATAAAAATATTGTTGGATAATTTTACCTGTATTTATATATATTTGATTTAAACTCTACCTCCCCCGTTCATGCTCTGTCTCTCTCTGTCCCAAAAATAAATAAAAACGTTGAAAAAAAATTTAAAAAAAAAAAAAAGGGGCGCCTGGGTGGCGCAGTCGGTTGGGCGTCCGACTTCAGCCAGGTCACAATCTCGCGGTCCGTGAGTTCGAGCCCCGCGTCGGGCTCTGGGCTGATGGCCAGAGCCTGGAGCCTGTTTCTGATTCTGTGTCTCCCTCTCTCTCTGCCCCTCCCCCGTTCATGCTCTGTCTCTCTCTGTCCCAAAAATAAATAAAAACGTTGAAAAAAAAATTAAAAAAAAATAAACTCTTAATTCATCTATCTATCTATCTATATACATATTGTTCTCTATTGTGTGAAGGTAAGGATCTGACTTAATTTTCTTGGTAATTAGGAAATTGACTCACCACTCTTTATTGAATATCTATCTACTTCCTCTGATTTGAAATATAACCTTATTATATAATTTTTTCTTATAAACATAGGTCTTCTATTTTCTCGCACCAATGCCCCAATTTTAAATTACTGTGATATGCAGTAATTAATATGGAATTACAGTGTGACAAAAATACTGCCTTGTATTTTATAATGATAGGCCATTGCAAGCAGATAGGAATCTAATGCTTTTGGGTACATTAATGACAAACATAGCATGATAGAATTGAGCAGCAGGGCTCTCTGGACAAAACTATGATGTAGGGGATCTTTTCTCCTTTCTTCTAAACAACCTTTTTAGATTTCTGGGCTTCTAGGGTCTTAGTGCAATCCCCGGCTCTGCTGGACTCTCTCCCAAGCCTGCCTTCTCAGGGATAATACCTGTTTCTGTAAACCTACTTTTTAATCATTTCCAAATTCTACTCTCAACTAGTCTGTATTGGAAAGACTCTGAGAAAATAATTTATACTAAGGGATTGATGACTGACTGATAGAGATTTAATGTCATCATGGCAAATGCATGGCTTAAAATCAATGTGTATCTTCCTGCACCTACATAAAGTAAGCAGTCATGGTGTACTTTTTTGCAGCTCCTGGGCTTTACCCGAGAATCTTCTCAACACAGCACTCCAGGAGTCCCTAACACTTCATCAGAATTGGTGTGTGGGTTGGAATTAGTTTTCCACCCCTGGAATATGTTTTCTTTTCCCGGGAGAAATAGGCATTGAAGAAATGGAACCATGATAACGGCTGTATTAGTTTCCTCAGACTGTCAGAACCAAAGACTCAGTGGCTTAAAACAGTAGAACTTTATTGTCCTCACAGTTATGGAGTCTACAAGTTCAAAAGTCTGGTGTCAGCAGGGCTGTGCTCACTCCAGTGATTCTCAGGGAGAATCCTTCCTTGACTCTTCTAACTTCGGGGTTTTGCTGGCAATCTTTAGTATTTCTTGACTTGGAGATGCATCTCTCCGGTTATATTCTAATTACATTTTCCCTGTAGGTCTTCACACTGTTTTCCTTCTGTTTGTGTCTGTATCTATGTACATCTAAATCTGTGTACATATCTATGTATGCTCAAATTTCCCCTTTTTATAAGGTCACCAGTCATATCGGAGTTTACCTTAATGAACTGATTTTAACTTGATAACCTCTGTAAAGACCCTCTTTCCAAATAAATTCACATTCTGAGGTACTAGAAATTAGGACTTCAACATATAATAGAGAGATGGCGGAGACAAATCAACTTATAACAGTGGCATTCAGTAAAGTTGTGCGTGGAAAACTCTTCAGCTCTCTGTAAAGGCAGCCTTGTCAGGGTCAAGCAGTTCTGCACTAAAAACATTGACTGATAGTGGAAGAGCATTGAGAGTCATCATTATTTGTGTGGCTAAAGAGATTCTGGGCTGAGAGTCACAATCCAAAATTAAACCTTTCACAATTTCCAGAGGATTTAACAGGATTATTTTATCTTTGTTCCTATTTAGCTCTATTTTAAAGGGATTTAGAGGCAGTGCATACTGCTCACTAATTTTTTTCCCATGCCTCTTCACTGTAGACACAGCAAAGCAAACAAGATCAAGGTATGACTGAACATGCTGGCACATTTCTACAACAGGTGTTTGTTCATTTGTTTTTAATGAACCTGCAAAGTTCTTGAGGTTATGAAGGAAGGATCTAGTTCTCTTGTATTGACTTTTTCGTATCACAAATTACAGGTCAACTGAAATTTATGAGCACAAGCTCAACATGCTTCATGTGTGATTTGAGTTCATCTATGGGAAATGAACAGAGGCAGGAAGTAAATTATGAGGTAAGGAGTCATATTCACTAGGCGTTTGTGAGATTTCTTGGTCAGCAGAGTAGTTGATTCATGGTTCAAAAAAGAACTTTTCATTGCTTCTGTGAAATAGGTATAATCTAATTTTATTATTAGTGCAGAACAAATGTGCTAAGTCTTGAAAGGTATGCTCATCCAGGAAAGGATGAAAACTGTTCTTGAATTCATTTGCTGCTATTTGGGAAAATGTTTCAACAGATTAGTAGTCAGACATTTGGGTGATGCCACCAAGCTACTTGCAATTTCTTTATTAGTTAAAAATAAACTTAATAGCAGTTCTTTATTAAGGAAATCATGATAGGAAAACACAGTCACTTAACCACAACAATACACTGATGCCTCTTATTTTGCAGGTATTTGCTATGGACAATGAATTTAAAAAGTTGTTTGGGGGACTGCCTTGGTGGCTCAGTTGGTTAAGGGTCCAACTTCAGCTCAGGTCATGATCTCACAATTCCTGGATTCGAGCCTCACGTCAGGCTCTATGCTTACAGCTCAGAGCCTGGAGACTGCTTTGGATTCTGCATCTCCCTCTCTCTCTGCCCCTCCACGACTCATGTTTTCTCTCTCTCTCTCTTCCTCTCTCTCTCTCTCTCTCTCCCAAAAACAAATAAACATTAAAAAATTTAAAAACAAGGTTTTTGGTTTGTAGCAGGTGGGAAGACTGTATGGCTTCATGGGAGTGCATGCACTTTGTAATCATATGGTCCCTAATTCACATCTGAGTGTCATCTCCGTGCTCTCATGAGCAAAATTTTTAATCTGAGAACCTCAGATTTCTCACCTTTGAAATGTGGACAATGATACCTTTCTTCCGGCATCATGAGGATTAAATCAGATTATTACTGTAAAGTGCCTGGCTCCAAATTAGTTTTCTAGCAAAATTAGTTTCCTATACTTTCTCTCAAATCTTAATTTTTTGGTTCCATGATTATGTGATTTTTAAACTAAAACGTAGCTCCTAAACTAAAACCTATCTTCAGTTGGAGGAGAAGTTGGTTAGGTAATTCTATTTTCCGTCGCATGACTCCATAGCAGAGAGCACTATAAACATTTTTTAGGTTCAGCATTTTGAATAAAACCACTTCTTTGTAGGAGAGACACTGGTATAAAGTATGTGAGGAGAAAGGACATAAATTTTCTAAAAGCATATGATCAGGCACAGAGTTCTTGTTCCAGGGAGCTACTTTGAGAGTTTTAAGTAATTTGGAATAGGAGGAACTCTAATACTATTTTCCTTCTTTTTCATTTTAACTAGTGCATAGTTCAGAAGTGTCATTCATTGACCTTTCTTGGCCACTCTTGTACTATTAAATAGAGATGAAGTTTGGCCCTGTTTGCCAAACTTGGGATAGCCAGGACAACAGGAAAAAGGAGACCACAGGTCTTTGCTTTAATTTGGTAAAACTTTGTAGTTTTGTTTGGACAATTAAATTGACAATAGGAAAGTCGTGGCTTTTGTTTTTAAACCCTAAATTCCCTGGTGTTCAAAATCTTTATTGAAGCCATTTATTTTGAAAGAATTATCTTCTTATAATTAAGAATGCCAAGCTTGGGTACAGCTTTTAAAAACAAACTGCATGGTTTGCAGTTTTTGTTTTAACGGCATCAAAATTAACAGATTGCCTTATAAATGGCTATCACGTAATATTCTGTGATCTTCTTTTCCCTGCAGAGATGTTATGTATGCATGCTCACTAATTTCATTGTTTGACTCATAAATATCTATCTTTGGTTTCAAAACGTGTGTGTAAGCATTGCTGGGTTGTGCTAACCATCTGTAATTTTCTTTATTTCTCAGTAAAGAAATGGTATTAGATGGTCAAAAATTAATTGCTTAGCAACATAGGACTTTTAAACAAGCTGCTGATTTTTAGGACCAGAGGGAAGAAGACCTATCCATGTGCTTGTTCAATGATTGGGACAGAATTTTGCTACCCATAGCTCTTTTTAACAGCAATGGATGCCAGCAGGTTTATGACTCTGTCTCTAGAGTTATTGCCCCAAGAAATAATATTTCAATTGTAGCTATCTCTGTGAGATATCTCTATAAAGATTCTCTTTTACTTCGTGCTTTGAAACATATACTGTCAATGGATCAGCCCTTCTGATGACCAACACTGTTGATGATGTAGATAGCAGAGATGCCTGCATCAGTAAAGATTTCCTAAAAATTGGAAATATTGAACGAAAACAGTGAAGTCTGCTGGAAATCACAGCAATATCTGGTGCTTGAGCATTTCTGAAATCTATATATTGTCTGAAAATAAGAAATATTCGAGATAATCTAGAGTATATTTCAGTTTAGTAGAGTGATTTTCCATCCCCAAACAGTAATACAAAGACAAACCTTCTCAAAATTGACCTGATGATCTATGAAAGTCTTAGACACATTATATAAACAAGCACTGTCTTCTCAAATGAATATTGCTTGAGAAGTGTGCTGTAGGAAAAAGTGTGGTGCAAGCTGACATATTGGTATAAATGTGTGAAAATGATAATGTAGTAGACAGCTAAAGCTTTATTCTGCTCAACACTTGAAATATAATTTCAGTGAAGTTATCTTTAGTAATTACCCTCTGATGTTTCTTAAAAAGGTCTGCTAATCTGAATCTTTTTTTGGGTGTCTTGGAGTTTTAGATGATTGTTTTCGACACTCAGAATTACTCCTGTTCTTCTGAGGCTTGTCTGAAGAGGGACTGGTTTCCCTAATTCCTAGAGCAGCAGCAACAAGAACAATATTTAGCGCTTATGAGGCTCCACTTCTCAATTTCAAAGCACTTTACAAATATCAATTAATTGCTTTGAATGGGGAGTTCTGCAGCTGCTGGAGAAAAAAAGGAGGCCACAGTGATTGGCTCATTATCATTTACAGCTGTTGAAAAATGTTTTTCAAAGAAATAATTACAGATTTTCATATATATTTAAGGGAAAAAAGGAGCAGGGGGAAGGCTACTAAGGATCTTTTTTTTTTTCTTTTAACAAACGACTCTTGTCTTTCATTCTGGTTTGAGAGCAGCAGTTTTATTGCAAACAATTATCCTTCCCTAGACAAAAAGAAAAGAAGCCATCCTCTCGCCAAGAAAATGCAAGACTGTAAATCCTCTTTTTGAAAATAATCTCAATCTCACCCCTCTTCCATTTCAGGCTGTTCAGAATTTTTGTTTATCAGTAGTAGGACCGCTGCTGGACTTTGCTTGATGCAGCCTTATTTAATGTCTGATCCAGCACCGGCTTTGTCCAGCTTTAATTATGCATGAAAGCTGAACAAGTAGACAATAATTGATAGTGCTTCTTGTATTGTTTTCAGCAGAGCTTTATCACCATAGGGGGCCAAAAGAAACTATCCAAACTGTCTCTCTGTCACCAGGAAGAAATACAGGCACCCTGGCCGTGGAAACAGATTTCTTTCTTTCTCTTTTCTTTCTCATTCTTTTTTCTTTCCTTTTCTTCTTTTTCATAATGTGAATCTCCTGGTAGGGCAGATAAGCTGCTAATTCTATTAATTTCCTTATCAAAATCAGCAAGGTAACTGAAGCTTCCAATTTAGTGATTTATTATCCCGAGCAAGCTGTGCGGAGTGCACCTTTCATATTCTGTAATTGGCACTAGAGGGGAAGAGACTTTCAAGGGGGATGCACTCAGCTAACCGTTTCCATTTCAATTGACTATTGAGCAAACAAATGGAGTGTCCTTTCATTGGCTTAAATCATTTAAAATGATAAAGCTAGCAGTTCTGCATTTGAATATATGCCAGTGGATATCTGTGTGCAAGATGCTGACCCCAAAGACATTAAAATATGAGCATAATAACATCCCACTATAGGATTTTGCCATCAATAAAACATCCAAGTGCGATATGTTAATTGACGTGCAAAAGGCCAAAATTGATCACACGTGTAATCTGACCCTTATTATTACACCATCCCCCAAGCCCCTGGAAATAAACATCCTTCCTTTGCATACTGAGTGCTGGATTCTTTTGTATATGAGAGGTGACTGCATACAGTGGACCAGTATTTCAGCACTGAAATGGAAGCCAGTATCAAAGGCAGGAACCTCATCAGCTGGGAAGGAAAGAAAGTGGTGAGGTGTTGGATGCCAGGGGTGGATGAAACTGATTTAGACATAGATACAGAAGGGAGACCTAATTTCAGGTGGAAAAAGTAGCTACTTCTGGTTTGAGGTCATTTGAAAAGCTCTGGAAGGCTGCTTTGCCCCCACTATTATTCTCAGTAAAATAGAAACTCTAGTTATAGGCATCCGTTTCTTTGTTTGTGACCACCATTTTCCTATGCAAAGTAAATTTTATATAGTAATTGCTGTCAGCTAGTTTAATGATGGCAAATAGCACTATATACATTGCACTGTTTATATCTAAGAACAAAGTGTTAATTCTCCCATTTCACAGATGATGCTTAGAGGCTGGAGAGATGAAGTAGCTTGTTTCTCTCACTTGGTTAGAAAGTGCTCAATCAGGGATTCGAATTCAGGACCATGCTTTTCAAAACTCTGTTCTCTAATCACTGTACTATTCTTCCTCTAGACTCATATTTCTGGAGGAAATAATACCCCAGGCCCTCCAAATTCAATATAAATCATACCTTGAATCACACCATACCCAAACCTTTGAATTAGTTTCTGGTACTTAAAACTTCAAAGAAAACTCCTGTTAAAAATAGAATCACTGTTTCTCATGAAATACAGTTTTGACAATTTGGAACGTCCCTCCTAATTCCTTGGGATCTTTTTTCCTTACCTTTACTGGGACTGTTTTCCCTTGCAGGGGGCTGTCCGAGGTGCCTGTGGCGGGGAAATGTACTGCAGTGGTGTGCACAATGATTTAGACATTTGTTTGGGCTTTTAATCTTTTCTCATCTACACGCACCACCAAAATAAAAACCACTGAAGTATGTACCCTATAAATCTGCTTGTTCTCTCACTCCTCAGAAATATTTCAGAAAGAACTTGACACTTGTAATCAGAACTGGGCTTAGATGCTGCCTCCTTTTGATTCAGCGATCCTGCACCCCTGCCTTTTCCATTTTAAGCAGCAGGAAAGTAGTGGAGGCCAGAAGGGCATGGGCGGGGACAGTGCTGCTGTGGGAAGGATGTAAAATCTGCTTCTGTGAGATGAATTCCCACCAACTTCAAGGGTGTAGATTACTGAGTCAAGAGAACAAGTCGAGAGTGCAGCCAGTAAGTATATGTTGTAGCTTATACAGGTGGAGAGCAGCTACCTGGCTTCCCAGGGGGTGCAGCAGAAAAGTAGGAGTGTGATGGCAGTGATACAGGACAAATGTCCTTTGAGAATAGAGTTGCAAAAGACCTTTGGAGATTCTTTATGAACAGAAGACACCTGACAGCAATTAGTAAGAATTGGGTCTAAAGAAAGGCTATGCGGGACCTTGTTAAAAAGAAAAGAGGAAAGGGGCACCTGGGTGGCTCTGTCGGTTAAGCGGCCAACTCTTGGTTTTGGCTCAGGTCCTGATCTGGAAGTTTCGTGAGTCTGAGCCCCGTGTCAGGCTCTGCACTGACAGTGTGAATCCTGCTTAGGATTCTCTCTCTCCCTCTCTCTCTGCCCCTCCCCCACTTGCACTGTCCCTGTCTCTCAAAATAAATAAAAAAAAATGAAAGTAAATAATAATTATCATGGGATAATAATTATCTGGGATGCTGGGAGCTATGCAATGTGTAAGACAAAATAACTCAAGGTGATGAGGGGAAATATGGAAAAGTGGACCAAAGGAAGGGGGGAAAGAGATAAAACTATGCTTGTGACAATTACTGCTATTTAGGAAACACTATGTCATGCACTGTGCTAGGTGTTTTCCCTGTATTCCCCCATAAGATTATTTTTTCCACTTTATGGGTGAAGAGATTGTCTCATCCTCATTCTGTGCTCTAAGTTATTTTACAAGAACATTACCAATGTGGTAAATTTTAAAATTTTTGTATGCCTAACGTTAGTGGAATACTAGCTATAAAGACATGGATATTGTGAATTAAAAAGAAAAAAAGTGCATAGGAAAAAAAAAACCTTTAAGAATAGTTGATTCAGTGGTTGGAATAATGCACTAAGATTACATAAACCCTGATTACCGATAGTGTAACAGGTCACATCACGGAAATTCTCTGATCTTCAGTGTAAGATGACATGAAGTTTCTGCTGTTATCGACTCTACGAAATATTTTGAAAATAATCAGAACAGGTATACTACGGCAAAGCCTAATTCTGAAGAATGGCATTAATAAGACAAATTATTTATGATTTAAAAAGGATCAAAGATATGCTTTTCAGTGTTGGATAATGCTCCACAAGGCTAGCTGGGATAAAACTAGAACTCTCTTCTCCGTTTGCTTCCAAGTTTTCATCTGTACCTTCTGTGTACAAAGGTGACTTTGACTTCAAAGGGCAATGGGAATTGGATCTGATATGAAAATGGGACTAGGAAATATATGGTCTTTCAGGAAAAGGTCATTACATACTGTACAGAAGCTCAACTTTTATTTTGATTAAATACTTTTTTTCAGTGGGATTTACTAGCTAATTACTTCTCTGGCTTTGTAGCTTGGCAAGACTTACCTGATCTATAATGTCTGCTGAAGGACTTTAAGCCTCAAGGTTTGTGTGCTTTTATGTAAAATTATTAATATTAATAATAATTAACCATAAGTAGTAACTAGGGTGGGCCAGATGGCCTTTCCTCCTTTCAAAACTTCTTTATGTTCTTAGTTTCAAAAGGTAGAGGTGATAATGCAAAGATACAAGTGACATTTTAAATTAAATTATTGATCTTGGAGTGAAATTTAAATAATTTACTCAACAAAGGGACTGTCTTTCACTTGTATCAAATTAGAAGCTCTAAATACCATCTGCTTATACCACAGAAAAACTTTTGGTCTGTTTGTCGTCATGCTGAGTGTGGGGCTCCTGTTGGCCTCATTTTTAAGACCCTCATCCATTAATCTCACCAGGTATTAGTTGGTATCACTGGTAATTAGTCTTTTAAGTTGCATCCAGATGGGATGTATAAATTATTAGAAGTTTACTGCCAGGCACAAGTGCGGATGATTCATGGACGTATGGCGCTTTCCTCTGTTCTCTGATAGGAACTCTGGAGAGTATGCTGTTGGGAAGACTAATCCTCACACTTTGTCTTGATTCCAACAACTGCTGATTGTTACTTTTGGTGTGCCTGGTGTACCCGAAGACACAAAAGGACTGAGTTCTGTTTAAAAATTTTGGAGTCATTTTATATTCTGTATCCCCACCTTTTGGTTCCCCCTTGTGTTCTTCCTTCCTTAATATTAGTAGCATGTCTCTCAGAAGGAACCTTGTAGTATATTACCAGGAGTCTCCTTGCCTTGGCCAGTGAGAGTGGCACTGGGGACGGTGGGGGTGGGAGGGGTGCCCAGATTACATTTTTATCAACAGAGACTTACCTTTGAATATATGCAATCCTCACCTCAGGCATATAGATGAAAAGAAGGAAAGTTGGCTGTGAGGCTTATGCTGACCCTCTTGTGCCTTTTTTCTTATTGCTGTACTTTCTTGGCAAAATCTTTCTTCTCAATGAACTCTGGTATCATCTTATGTTTTTCCATGCCTGTATGTAAGCAGTGAAGCATATTGGAGAAAGCAAGGTGAGAGATTGGTAGGACTATAAATTTTATGATTACTGTGTAATTAACATACAATTAGCTAGCTTAAGGAAAAATGGAAATTTATTGGCTTATGTAAGTGGAAAGCTAAAGAGGTGGTCAAGAGTTAGGCATGGCTGGCTCTAGACATTCAAACAGTATCATAAGAGCACTCCTTTCTTTCCAGCTTGGTGAAAAGATCACATCTAGCCGCCTTAACTAAGCTTACACTATTTGTGTACTTTTAAGAGCAGTGGGAGAGAAAGAATGGTAGTGAAAATTTTAGACTGTAACCTGGCTGGCCTAGCTTGGGTCACATGCTCATCCTTGGACCAGTAACTCAAGTCTCAGTCCTAAGTCTACCTGTAGGGTTCCAGTCCATGCCAGGTCCACTTGAATCTCTTGGGCTGAGCTGGCTTACAGTAGAGTGGGGGAGGGGAACATGCATGTCAATAATCAAACTCAAGAGTGTTCTCAGAACAGCTTGGCAGTCTTACTACACTCTTTTGGTTCAAATTGCATGTCCACTCCTAGCAACAAATATCTTAAATCATCACTACTGTTATCAAACCTCTTGTCTCCCTTCCCCTCCTCCTCGCTTTTTCTCTGGCTCTCAGTGATAAATGTCCTTTCCTTCTGTGTTACAAAGAAAGTTCACAACAGATGGAGAGCCCTACCATCAATTTCCTGCTACCTAACACTTATGCAAATGCAAGGGCTTACATTTCTATGCCTCCCTTAAAATCCTTTTCCTTAAAATTGGAACTGGGGCTCCTCTTTCTATTTATGGCCAGAGCCATTATATGGTATACTAACCATCCCCCACATTCTGCTATATTCCCCTACTGACACATTCCCATTCTCTTTCTCTTTTGCCTGTTAATAAACTCTGCACTAATCCTACATCCCTTCTTTAGCTACTACCCTAAAGCTTTCCTTCCTTCAAAGCTAAACTTCTTATGAACAATGACAATCCTTGTTATCTTGGTTTTCTTATTTCCCACTTATTTTCAGCCCACTCTTATCTGGCTTGGACCAAAACAGCAAACCCTATCATGTCCCTTCTGTTTAAAACTCTTCAGTATTTGTCTGGTGCTCTTAGGATAAAAGTCCAAATTTTCAAAATGGCTTATAGGGCCCTAGCCAGTCTGGGTCGTATGGAGATCACCAGCCATATCCTACACCAACTCTCCTTATTTCTCACTCTAACCATTGTCTTTCTTTTTCTCATATGTATTATATCACATTCCCAGCAGGATCTAGCTGGTACATTCAAATTGTATAATTGAGGAGGGATTATGTATAAAGGTATAGTCAGGGTTAAGGGAAACCAACAAGAGATGATGATACATCTGAGAGCTGTTACCAAGAATGTAGGTCCCTGTAGGTATCTTAGGAAGGGATGATGACTTGTTCCTGAGATGGCTCTTGCTGTAGCAATGGGATAAGACTACCCAACAGGAGCTGTGCTCCTAGATAGACTGCCATAGCAACTGCCAACCCCACGTCACACGGGGAGAAATCTCCCAAACAATTGGCTTTGAAGACTGGAATCCAGAGGGCAAAGGACCTAAGTGATACATAGAAGTTAACCTCTTGGGGTGCAGAGCAGTGTAGAAAAGGGTAAAGAGTGGATTAAGAAGGACCGTGGTTTATCTCCAGCTCTTTCTAACCATGGCAGTTTGACATACTCTGTTCCACTGTCTAGATTCCCCTCTTTGAAGCTGATCCTCTTCAACCAGCTAATTCTTTTTTATCCTTTAAACCTCAGCTTGAGTGTCTGTGTCTTAGGGAAGCAATCTTTAATCAACTCAGGTCAAGGCCCTTCATTTATGTCCTCATGGAGTCCAGTTCCTTTCCTTCTCAGGACTTATCTCAGTTTGTAATTATCTTGCTGTTAGTGTGATAATTTCAATTTAACTAATATCGGTCTCCTTCATAAGGCTGCATACTCCATATGACTGTGAACTACATCTGATCTAACTGCTGCTGCAATCCCTAGGCTGTAGCACACAGTAACTAGCATATAGCAGGAACTCACTAAATACCTGCCAAATCAATAAACAGACTAGATGAAAACAGTTACCAAATATCATTTACAACCATTTTGTGAGTCCTTTCTTTACTCTGTTGGCTTTGGTCTAGGCACATGCTGCTTTGCTAGGCTGACAGTTCTTCAGTACTTTGGCCAGATGAGTATGACACTGCCTATTGGTAAGGCAGCTTGAGATTCATGATTCTCTCATGATGTTTTAGGTAAATGTATTGTTTTTCCCTTCTTAAGCTTGTACTTGGTCAGTCACCTTTCAGTAAATGCAAAATGTCTGATTGACACCAACCGGCTTTTCTTTCTAGGGCAGGGAAGGATTTGATGCCTTAAAAATGACCTAGGTGGCCACTGTTAAATATTCTAGCTTCTGCACTGGAATAGAATATATTCAGAGGGCTAAGAGGATCTGAAGTGGGCTCTGCTCTGACAGCAGAGAGCCCCATGTGGGGCTTGAACTCACAAATTGCAAGATTATGTCCTGAACCAAAGTTGGTTGCTCCACTGACCAAGCCACCCAGGTGCCCTGGACATAATCCCACTTAAACTTTTTTTTTTTTTTTTAATTTAGAAAGAAAAAGAGAGGGAGCGCAAGCGCCTGGGGGAGGGGCAGAGAGGGAGTGAGAGAATCTGAAGCAGGTTCCATCCTCAGCACAGAGCCTGGCAAAGGGCTCGATCACATGACCCTGGGATCATGACCTGAGCTGAAATCGGGAGTTGGATGCTCAACTGACTGGGTCACTCAGGTGCTCCCATAATCCCACTTTTAAGAAGTTTAGAATCTGGGGAGGGAAACAGACACACAGTTAATTAATTAACATACAATCTGGTAAACACAGTGATTAGAAATGAATTTTCTTAAAGATGATGAAACTTAAGCTTCAGAACTCCCACTTTCTGGACCTGTTCCAAAGCCTTACCAATGTTACATGGTTATATATTTTTATAAAATTTGCAAATGTTAGGTATTTTAACTGCATTCAGATAAGAGTATACTTTCTCTACCCTGACTTCCACCACATCTCGCCCTCACTTGTGGCCAGTAGCAGAAAACTAGCAGCAGAAACTTTTGAGACTGGGATAAGGGGAAGTCAAATTGAGTATATATTTGGCGGGGGGCGGGTGTTTAGCAGAATATATTTATGTCTTTTTCAGTCACTTCCATGTATAATTAAGCTATTACTGATCATCTTGGTGTAGAAATGGCTTCTAGGAATGCTTATATTGTCTATTGTATCAACTCACCTGACATTGTGATATTAGGGTAGGACCAGAGTTTGTAAGATGACATGAATGTGTTCCACAGTCCTGGCACAAAAGAATGTGAGTAGAGGAAAAATAAGTTGGAAATAAATGGAGCCAGAAGCTATTCTGTGGAAAATTCTTCCAGTCACCCAGTGTGCAAAGGTTTCAATTCCTACTGATGTCTAGTTGAAATGGAAGCTCTTTCCTATACAGCTGTAAACACACCATATGTTGTTTTTTGAATGGGAATTGTGTGAAATACAATTTATCAGAAATTCTGTGTTTGTAGCAGTACAGAGTTTGTATATAATGTAGCATGCTTTATGAAGCCCAGCTACCAATAATAAAAAACAAATATTGATCAACTGTGCCAAAGGAAAGACAGAATTTTATTTCTCCTTTCCCTATGAAAACTTTTACAAAATCACCGTCATATGAAGAGGGGATAAAGACTATGCAACTAACAAGTAGGAAAACGCATCGCAAAGGTATTAGAAAGGTATCAGGCAGTTAATCAAGTAAGATGATGCTATTATTATTATTTTTGATAAATAGTATGTTTTTTAGCCTTTGAAAATTTGTAATTTAAGGGGCTCCTGGGTGGCTCAGTTGGTTAAGAGTGCAACTTCGGCTCAGGTCGTGATCTCACAGCTCATGAGTTTGGGCCCCGCATTGGGCTCTGGGCTGACAGCTCAGAGCCTGGAGCCTGCTTCAGATTCTGTGTCTCCCTCTTTCTCTCTGCCCCTCCTCTGCTCATGCCCTGTCTCTCTCTCCCTCAAAAATAAATAAACATTAAAAAATTAAAAAAAAGAAAATTTATAATTTGATGTGATTTTTCTCATTACAAATAATGTTCAGTTTTGTGTCTAATTTTGTATTGGTAATTTTGTATCCTTTTGCTTACAGAGGGCACAGAAATTTTATTAGTTTCAGGCCCCACAAACCTGGAGTTGCCTTGGTAATAGACGTGGGCACTAGCTGATGAGGGAGGTTGCAGGTTTGGTGAAGACAGTATAGGAAAGGCAGCAAGAACATGCAAGCTGAGGTCTGGAGGGTGAGTAGGAGTTTTCCAGATAAACTCTCCAAATTGTGGATGGGCTTGCCCAAATCATGGAAGTTTTCAGTTTTGTACTCACCATAGGGCACATTTGGTTACCTGCTTCCTTCAAGAAGGTTGCTCCCATTTTTAGGCATGAATGTCTTAATTTTATAACTATTATTGGGAAAAACAGTTTGGGATGGAGTGTACAGGGTCCTGGGGATTGAATTTGATTCCCCTGTAGAAAAAGGGAGTCAGGAACTGGTAGAAACTCAAGGGTATCTGGGGCTCCAGGCACAGCTCTGCTTTAGAGCTCAGGTGACCGTCTTCCTGTGTATGCATGGAACTCAGTTTCATTCTGGGGTTACCTCTTTGGCATGAACAGTAGTGTAATCTTAATGGTGTGTGATAGCCAGAAAGTTACTCTGAGTGGCTATGCAGGCTACAGAGGTGGAATGTGGGAATCAGAGGCAAAGAGAAAGAACAGGTAGCCATCTAGCCTGGTGGTGGCTTCAGCTGGCAGACTGGTTAGTGGACTCATTTATTTATTCAGTAAATGTTTATTAAGTGCCTACTATGTGGCAAATCCTATGCTAGGCTCTGGGACTACAGAGGTGAATAAAACATGTACAACTACTGGTTTCTGTGGAATACATGGGAGATAGCCCTTGAAAATGATAAGAAATAACAAATGGAACTTCGTGAAGGAAGGAAGTTATGTTACCATACAGGCATGGGCCATGGAGACATCAAGATTTTTTTTTTTAGTGTTTATTTATTTATTTCAAGACAGAGAGATTGAGGGGGAGGGGCAGAGAGAAAGAGAGAGAGAGAGAGAGAGAGAGAGAGAGAGAGAGAGAGGGAAAGAGAGAGAATCCTAAGCAGGCTCTGCACTGTTAGTGCAGAGTCTGAGTGGGTCTAGAACTCATGAACTGTAAGATCATGACCTGAGCTGAAATGAAGAGTTGGATGGCTAACTGACTGAGCCACCCAGATGCCCCCCACTTTTAAAATGTTTATTTATTTATTTTGAGAGAGAGAGAGGGAGAGAGTGGAGGAGGGGAAGGGAGAGAGGGAGAGAGAGAGAATTGACATCAAGCTTAATGCAAATTTGCATTGTACTCCATTATATAACAGTGATTATTTTCATAAAAAAAATGAAGTTTTCCCCGACAACTCTTTGCAAAAAGCTAATAGACCAGGAAGCTGTCTATATATAACCTGGCACATAACCCCTCCAGGGTGAGAAACCAAGAGAAAAATAGAGCCGGGTTTGTGTTGATATAGACTACTCTTACTTTGGGCCTCAAGTCAGGAAACAGGAAGATTAGTTAGGAGGTGAATGCAACACTCCAGACTGGAGATGAGGAAAGTCTGAGGCAGGGCTTGGGAGGTTGGAAGGGAAGAGAAGGGTCAGTTTCCAATGACACTTGGGAAGTCAAATTACCAGAACTTGAAAAAATGATTGAGTGGGAATGGAGGCAGGAGTCAGAGAAGTTGAGGAATATTCCCAGGATTTCTGGAGTGGATGATAAGCCACCACCTGAGAGACTATAAATGTAAAAGAGCACCTTAGGGGTAATATAATGAATTCAGTACCGGGTGTGTGGAGTTTGAGGTGTCCATGAGTGTCTGATGAAAATGACCATTAGGAAGCGTGATTTTCACATCTGTTGGGGAAGTACTGTGGACTAGAAATAAATGTTGGGACTTTTTGGAATCCGGGTGATGTGTAGAGCAGAAACAATGGACGAGATTGCCAAAGAGGAGCGGGAGAGGAGTTTAGGACAGCCGTAGCTCAGGGATGGGACCCTCGGGGACAGCTAACACCTAGAACGTGGCAAGACTTACGGCGCCCAGAGGAATATAGGAAGTGTCTCAATTTTTCTCTGGTGGAGTGAGCAAATATGGAGCTGCCAAGCCTTGTTTATCCATTTGAGAAATATTTATTAAATATCCCTGGATATGTTGCAACATTTCCCACTAATTACTTGGTGGCTGGCGTCAGATGCCCAGATGGTTGCCTTGTTGAAAACACGTATGATTAACTCTCAGTGGGAAGAAGTGGCTCTAAATAAGGTCCTGTGGCCCATGGCAGGAAGGCCAAGATATTGAGGATGAAGTTAGCAAAGCTGTTGTGAAGACTGGCCAGATGGGGACCAGGGATGAGGGCCATGTGTGGTGAGCAGGCCGGCCTGAGGGATGCCACGTGTTGGACACTGGAGGCATGCTGTGTGGCTTCTGTTGCTGAACCGCGAGCATGTCTGGTGCTTTGCTGGCAAGCACCACCTCCAGCACAAGTGCCTGAATCCTTCCATAAGCCACGAGGCTGAGACTTGCAGGTTTCTTCCCCCAAAGCAGCCTTTCCAATCTGTTCAGTGCTGTCCTTGCACTTGGGAGGAGGTGGAGGAACTATAATTCACTGTCTGTGAGGCTGTGACAGGAGAGAAGGACTCATGTTCTACTTTCAGAGAATAATGAAGAAAGAAGAAATTCTCATCATTTTAGAAGTAGAGTTTAATTCAAATACTAGGTAAGAGGACACCTAACTGGTGGCAATAATCATTCATGTAATCCATCAAATACGTTCACAGAGATTTCAAGGTTGATCAAATTCTCAAATGGAAAATGTTAAAGGATCTTAGAAAAAAATTGGAACATCTTTAGAAAAAAGGATCTAATTAAGTAGTATCAAAGGAATATAGAACATCAGAGACAAGTTTTGGACATTTTCGTCTTTTACAGAAGAAACTCTTAAGACAAGGTTGCTGCTTCTTCTTCTTCTTCTTCATCTTCTTCTTCTTTTCTTTTTTTTTTAAGTAAGTTGTTGATTCCAATTGTAAGCTCCCTTCTATTTTTGTTTCTTGCACTGAATCTTTTGAAAAAATTTTATAGACAAGGTGGCTTTAAAATCTCTTCATCTGATCCTCAAATTTTGTGATAGTGGCACCATGATCTCTCTGAAGAAGAAAAGAGAAACTCAGAGAAGTCATGTCCAGTGCTCTTCTCTCAAAGCTGCAAAGTGACAGAACTGGGATCTGAACCCCGTGTCTGGGTGTCTACATTCTTCTATCACAGTTGCACTTCTTGGTGCTCCCCACTTCCCATACTAGATATGACTGTATCTGTTTTTGGATGTGGGGGTATGCCTCCTAATCAGTTTCACATCTGAATCAAGAACTGGGTTGTGTGAATGTCAGGAGAAAGGGGGGCTGAATGCTCTTGTGTCTCGCACGCTGTCCCTGCCAGGCACAGTGAGAGGGAAGGTTACAGTTTGTGGCCCATACCACTAGTTTCTCTCCATCATTAAAGCTCCACCATGGGAGACCGTGAGTGGGGATGAGGTGAAGGAGCAAGCCTACACTGGCTGACTTTGACACTGAGTCACCACCATGGGGTGGCTGTGGCAGGATCAGGGGATCAGGGCACAGTATGTGTTGTGTTAGGCTCCTTAGAGTAATATAGGTCAGAGCCTGTTTTTAGCCTTCAGGTTGAATAAGGAAAGGCAAAAGCAGAATATATAAGAAGGCATGTAAATTCATCCACCATTCAATTTAAAGAAGAGTTTGTTCCCACTGGAAGATAGAGTTTTACTGACAGCTTGCCTTGTGTTGCTCATCAGATTCCATCACCTGCTTCTCCTATTCGTGACAGCATTTAGGTGGTGGGATGATGGCATTGGGAGATTTCTCGGCATTGACTGATCTTTGAGTTTTACATTGTCTTAACCCTTCTGTCTGCAGCATTGTTACAGAAAGACAAGTTTTGAGTGGAGTTTAGGACTGCCCTCAGTTTCTGTAAAGGTGTCTCATAAAACCTCAAATAAAATTATGAGCTGAGTGGGGCGCCTGGGTGGCGCAGTCGGTTAAGCGTCCGACTTCAGCCAGGTCACGATCTCGCGGTCCGTGAGTTCGAGCCCCGCGTCAGGCTCTGGGCTGATGGCTCGGAGCCTGGAGCCTGTTTCTGATTCTGTGTCTCCCTCTCTCTCTGCCCCTCCCCCGTTCATGCTCTGTCTCTCTCTGTCCCAAAAATAAATAAAAAAACGTTGAGAAAAAAAAATTAAAAAAAAAATTATGAGCTGAGTATGTGTAGCTGTTTATTTCATTACAAAAACCTGAGTGTAAATGCTGCTGGTAGCCAAATGTCCAGTGAAGAAAGTCATTATCCCATGAGCGTCTTCAAGATACACAGTAATTGTTTTCAGTGTAGAGCTTATTGCAGATTCCCTATTGCCACATGGAAGTTACCTTACTAAAAGTTACCTGACCTAGTTGAGTCAATTAATTAATAAGCCTTTATTTCACTCCTCTGTTGCCCTTGTAACACATCAGGGTCTTAAAAAAATGTGGTCTGGTAAAATTTCTTCTTTTGCTTCTATTTGCAAGATTTAATATATAATGTGCTTTTGCAGATCTGATGGCAAGAGATTGGCTAGCTTCCATACTCATTTAAAAATCACTACTGGGGCCTCTGCTGGAGGGGTTTTCGACTCACCATCTCTAATCTGCCCTTCTGAAAGATTTAGTGACCAGATGTCCAGGATCAGTGAGGAAGATCTTGCCTGCCAGAGTCAATATTTTTCCCCTACCATCCTGCTGGCCCAGGGATTTGAAAATCCCTATCAAGAGTAGCTAACTGTGGATGTCTCTAGCAGAAGTATTGCTAACCAGATTCTAGGTTACTAGACTAACCCAATTCTAATATATTTAAAGCTCCTTTGACATTTTCATATTTATAAATTCTTTTTATCAGCTTTCTTTTTTTGAAATACTTTTTCTGTTCTTTCATTTCTCCTCTTGTCTTTGACTTTGTTTTTTTCCACTCACAGAGATATTTCTTTAATTTTTTTTAATGTTTATTTTTGAGAGAGAGAGAAAGAGGGAGAGAGAGTCAGAGACAGAATGTGAGTGGGAGAGGGATATAGAGTGAGGGAGACACAGAATCTGAAGCAGGATCCAGGCTCTGAGCTTTCAGCACAGAACCCAATACTGGGCTAGAACTCACAAGCCACGAGATCATGACCTGAGCTAACGTTGAACGCTTAATCGACTGAGCCACCCAGGCACTCCACAGAGATATTTCTACCATGATTCCATTTTGCTGTTGATTTCTCCGTTTGCCTGATATAACCTTGCCAAGTAAGTAGCCTTGGAACTTGAAGTGTGATACTTAGACCACCAGCACCAGTGTCATCTGAAAGCCTTTTAAAAATGCAGGGAGATAAGGGGAGATATTGGTCAAAGAATACAACACTTCAGTTATGCAAGATGAATAATTTCTGGAGATCAAATGTGCAGTGATGTGACTATAGTTATCAATACTATATTGTATACTTGTAATTTGTAAGAGGGGAGATCTTAAGTGTTCCCACTGCATGCACACGCACATGTGCACACACACATGAGAAAATGGCACCTATATGAGGTGATGGATATGTTAATTAGCTTGATTTTGCTTTTCTTCATAATGTCTACCATACATCAAAACATCAAGTTGTATACCTTAAATATACACAATTTTTACGTCAGTTACAACTCAATAAAGCTAAAAAAAAAAAAAAAGAGAAAGAGATGCTCAGGGGGCCTGGGTGGCTCAGTCAATTGAGTGTCCAACTTTGACTCTGGTCATGATCTCACGGTTGATGAGTTCAAGCCCCGCGTCAGGCTCTGTGCTGACAGCTCAGAGCCTGGATGGAGCCTGCTTCGGATTCTGTGTCTCCCTCTCTCTATCCCTCCCCGACTTGCACTCTGTCTGTCTGTCTCTCTGTCTCTCTCAAAAACATAAACATTAAAAAAATTTAAAAACAGAAAAAGAGAGATGCAGGATCTCAGTTCTTTAAATTTATTGATTTTGAACATGTGCTTTCACAAGATCTTCAGGTGACACGTATATATGTCAAAGTCTGAGAAACTCTGCTTCTGTGTGGCCTTGCAAACTCAGTTTCTCTTAGCAACTGGGACACAGAGGGGACAGTTACCAAATATTTTTCACTTTGTTAGTGTCCTGGGGCAACCACTGACACCTGCAATTGGGGAATGGAGTGAAAAAATTGCACACCTGGGTTGGAACCATGTTCTCAAGACAAGCAGTCCTGCCAGGGCACTGGATAAGTGGATTATCTGCTGATTTTCATTATCTGCACCAATCTGGTACTCCCGTCTCTCATACTTTCACAGCAATGCAATGAAGCCACTGCAGGTTGAAGCTTCATTTCAAATGAGAAAAAAGTGTCACTTCAGAGCAAGAGACCACAGAATGGTGGGGAGACAAACAGATGTCTCAATTTCAACTACATGTACTAAGTGACACATTTCACAAGGCAACCAGATGCTCCATTTCATCCGTGTAACCGTTATTCCCCATGAGACGGGTAAGTGGGTGAGCGAGCCCCACAACTCCGGGACTGGCGAGTGCCTAATGTGACAGCCTCGTCATGGGAAGCACTGGGTTCATCGTTTTTTTTTTCAAATTACCATAACAGTTTCAGTAGTCATATATCTACATTTTCACCAACTACAGAAGTTCAACAGAAATTGACCATGACAGTGCATCTCAAACTTTAATATGAAGTTTAAAGGCATATGAATCTCCTGGGGATCTTGGTAAAAGTGCAGATTCTGATTCTGCAGGTCTGAGATGGGGCCCAGAAGAATAAGCTTCTGTTGTTTAAAGCCATCAGATTTATAGTAATTGGTTATAGCAACCATAAGAAACTAATACACCTTGTATTAATTTTATTTAATGGATCTATATTATCCTTGGCTGCTAACTATATCCCAAGTCTCTGAGAGGTTCTGCATTTCTAACAGGGTCCCAGGTGATTCTGATGCTGCACTTTGAGTAGTAAGGATCCATGGTAAGCTCTTACCTTTTCTTCCCCAAATAGGAATTTCAAACTGGGGAACAATTAGCATTTTCAAATGCAATGCTACTTGGGCTACTTTTCTGCTTCAGAATGAGCTTAGGAAGTTTATTAAGATTTGGGAGAGTCATTGTAGTGGTGCATTTTCTTTTTTAAAATTAGACTTCATATCTCTTGCTACCATAGATTCATCCAGAACAGAAAGACAAAGTGCATCAGCCTTCAGTCTCTTTTGGCTCTAATCCATCCAGCATACTGTCACCAACATAATCTTCTTGAAACACTGCTTTCACCATGTCACTTCTCTGCTCAAGAATTTATAGTCATTTCTTATTTCCTATTGGATCAAGTCGAAATTCATCTGCCAGGCTTTCAAGGACTCTCATAACTTGGCTTCACTCTATTTATTCAGTCTCATTTTCTTCTGCTCAGCCAGAACTCTCCCTGTCAGTCAGGCCTGCCTCTGTGTCCCTCCCTTCCATCAGCAGATCATGCTATGGTATGGCTCACCCGAATTGAATCATGCTATTTCCATAGCAGAGCTCTAGGGCCAAATGACCAGTGACACTACCTCTCACTTTTTCGGATCACAAGGATTGTATTTTTCTCTGAATTTCAATGGTCAAACAATTCAGCACTTCTTTATAACTTACAAACAATACATTTTTGCAGATGTAAACAGTCAAGATGAGGTTGGATTAGGGTGGGCCCTAAATGTAGGGAGTGGTGTCCTTAGAATAAGAGAAAACACACAGAGACACAAACAGGGAAGAAGGCCATGTGAAGACAGAAGCAGGGATTGGAGTGATGTTGTCACAAGCCAAGGAATGCTGGGATCTGCTCTGGAAGAGGCAAGGAAGGACCCTTCTCTAGATCCTTTGGAGGGAGTGTGGCCCTACAAACACCTTGATTTTGGCATTCTGGCCTTTAGAATTGTGGGAGAATAAGCGTCTGTTGTTTAAAGCCATCAGATTTATGCTAATTTGTTACAGGAACTATAAGAAACTAATAAACCTTATATTAATTTTTATTTAATGGATCTGTGTTAGCCTTGGCTGTTTAAGTATATCCCAAGTCTCTAGAGAATAGGGACCCCTGTGCTCTTCTAATATCCTCTATAATGCTTTACATGGGGCTAAAATAGGAAAGTGAAAGTATCAGTTGCTTTATTTTTTCTCATTTCACTTTTTGTTGTTGTTGAATATGGCATACATACTATAAGGTGCAAAGATCTTAAGCGTACAGCTTGATAGTTTACAAGAAAGTAAACACACTTATAGAATCACTACCCAGATCAAGCTTATAGAATCACTACCCAGATTCACAGCACCCAGAAGCCTCTCCTGTGCCTTCTACTTAGAGCACTTCATCACAACACATTAGTTTTGTTTTTGAATTTCATTTTTATGTTAACTAATTAATTAATTAATTAATTAATTTATTTGAGTGAGAGAGTGGAGAGAGAGAATCTCAAGCAGGCTCCATGCTCAGCACAGAGACTGATGCAGGGCTTGATATCATGACTGTTAAGATCATGACCTGAGCCAAAATCAAGAGTCTGAAGCTCAACCAACTGAGCCACCTAAGCACCCCTTGAATTTTATATAAATAAAATCATGCGAAGGCTTCTTTCCATCAATACTGTACTATGGGATTCATTCATATTGCTGTGTGTAGCAGTTATATTTTTTCATTAAATGACTCTATCACCATTTATTCATTCTGTTCTTGAAGTTTATTTGAGTTGATTCCAGTATATGATAATGTCGATATAAACATACCTGTACCGTATCTTAGTGCACATGTAAATACTGAGGTATATACTGGTGGGCCTGTCCCTACTAGTGGATTGCTGAGTAGGGTTCATCCGGGTTGCCAGTACTTTGTTCCTGTTTATTTCAGTATTCCATTGTTATGACTATACTTGTTTATTTGTTCACCTGTTGATGGACACTTAAATTGTTTCCAGTATGAAACTCTTGCAAATAAAAATGTATGAATATTCATTTTTTTTGTGAACACTTTTTTCATTTCTCTTGGATGTGCGATATCTAGAAGTGGAATTTTAACATATAGTGTTATATTAGTTTCAGGTGTACAATATAGTGATACAACAATTCTATACATCATTCAGTGCTCATCACAAGTGAACTCCTTAATCCCCATTACCTGTTTCACCCATCACCCCCAGTTGCCTCACCTCTAGTAGCTATCTGTTTGTTCTCTATAATTAAAAGTCTGTTTCTTGGTTTGCCTCACTCTTTTTTTTCCTTTATTTTGTTTCTTAAATTACACGTATGAGTAAAATCATATGATATTTGTCTTTCTCTGACTAGCCTATATCACTTAGCATTATACTCCTTGGCTCCATGTGTATTGTGGCAAATGGCAAGATTTCATTCCTTTTTATGGCTAAATAATACTCTATTATATATATAAAATAAAATGGTGGTATATATATATATGTATATGTATATATGTATATATATATACCACCTATTCTTTATCCATTTATATACCAATGGGTGTGCTTGGGCTACTTCCATAATTTGGCTATTGTGAATAATGCTGCAATAAACATAAGGTTGCATATATCCTTTTGAATTAGTGTTTTTGTATTCTTTGGGTAAACACCCAGTAGTGTGATACTGGATCATAAGGTAGTTCTCTTTTTAATTTTTTGAAGAACCTCCATACTGTTCTCCACAGTGGCTGTACAAATTTGCATTCTTACCAACAGTGCCCAAGGGTTCCTTTTTCTCCATATCCTCACTGACACTTACTGTTTCTTGTGTTTTTAATTTTAGCCATTCTGACAGGTATGAGATGATATCTCATTGTAGTTTTGATTTGCATTTCCCTGAGGATGAGTGATGTTGAGCATCTTTCATATCTATTGGCCATCTGGATGTCTTCCTTGGAGAAATATGTGTTCATGTTTTCTGCCCATTTTTAATTGGATTATTTGTTTTTTGGTTGTTGAGTTGTATAAGTTTTTTGTGGATTTTGGATATTAACCCTTTATCAGATGTCATTTGAAAATATCTTCTCCCATTTAGTATACGCTATTTTAGTTTTTCTGGTTATTTCCTTCACTGTTCAAAAGCTTTTTATTTTGAGGTAGTCCCAATAATTTATTTTTGCTTTTTTTCCCCTTCGCCTCAGGAGACATATCTAAAAAGATGTTGCTATGATCAATGTCTGAGAAATTACTTCCTGTGTTCTCTTCTAGGATATTTATTGTTTCAAGTCTCACATTTCGGTTCTTAATTAGGTCCATTTTGAGTTTATTTTTGTGTATGGTGTAAGAAAGTGGTCCAGTTTCATTCTTTTGCATGTAACTGTCCAGTTTTCCCAATGCCATTTGTAGAAGAGACAGTTTTTTTCCCCCATTACATATTCTTGCCTCTTTTGTTGAAGATTAATTGACCATATAATTGTGGGTTTGTTTCTGGCTTTCCAACTTGTTCTATTTATCCATGTGTCTATTTTTGTGCCAGTACCATACTGTTTTGATTACTAGAGCTTTGTAGTATAACTTAAAGCCTGGAATTGTGATACCTCCAGCTATGTTTTCTTTTTCAACCTTGTTTTGGCCATTCAGGGTTTTTTTGTGGTTCCATACAAATTTTAAGATTATTTGTTCTAGTTCTGTGAAAAAAGCTGTTGGTATCTTGATGGAGATTACATTAAATCTGTAGATTGCTTTGGATTGTGTGGATATTTTAACAATATTTATTCTTACAATCCATGAGCATGGAATATCTTTCCATTTGTTTATGTGGTCTTCAATTTCTTTCAGCAGTGTTTTATAGTTTACAGAGTACAGGTCTTTCACCTCTTTGGCTAAGTTTATTCCTAGGTATTTTATTATTTTTGGAGCAATTATAGATGAGATTGTTTTCTTAATTTCTCTTTCTGCTGCTTCACTATTAGTGTATAGAAATGCAACAGGTTTTTGCACATCAATTTTGTATCCTGTGACTTTACTGAATTCATTTATCAGTTCTAGTAGTTTTTGGTGGTCTTTAAAGTTTTCCATATGTAGTATCATATCATCTGCAAATAGTGAACGTTTTATTTCTTTCTTACCAACTTTGATGCCTTTTATTCCTTTTTCTTGTCTGATTGCTTTTGCTAGGACTTCCAGTACTATGTTGAATAAAAGTGGTGACAGTGGACATCCTTGTCTTGTTCCTGATCTTAGGGAGAAAGCTCTTAGTTTTTCACCAATGAGTATGATGTTTGCTGTGGGTTTTTAATACACAAGTTCTTTTAGATATTCAGGATCCAATCTTTCTCCAAGCATATGTATATTGCAAGTCTATGGCTTGCCTTTTAATTTTCTTAGTCATATCTTTCAAAGAGCAAAAGTTTGTAATTTTGATGAAATGCAATTTACCATTTCTTGCCTTTATGATTTATATTTTTTGCATTCTATCTTAGAAATCATTACCTACCTGAAGATTATGAAGATTTTCTTTTATATTTTCTTCTAGAAGGTTTATAGAAGGTTTATTTAGATCTCTGTATGAATTTGAGTTTATTTATGTGCATGGCAGAGGATAGAGTCATTCATTTATGTTTGTCTGATATATATGTGTATGATATATCTCCAGTTTTTCCAGAAACATTTGTTGAAAAGATTATCTTTCATTATTAAATTACCTTGACACCTTTGTTGGAAATTGACTGACTACACGTATGGGTCTATTTTTAGAGTTTCTGTACTGTTCCACTGATCTATATATATGTCTATTCTCACACAATACCACATTCTCTTTATTACTATAGCTTTATAATAAGTCTTGAAATCAGGTAGTATAAGCCTTTCTTTTCCAAGATAATTTTGGCTATGCTTTCTTGTGAATTTCCATATAAATTTTAGAATCAGCTTGTTAATTTCTATAAAATAATCTACTGGGATTTTGATTTTGATTTCATTAAATCGATAGATTAATTTGCATAGAATTGACATCTTACAAAATCTCTTCCATTCCATAGAACATAATACATCTCTGGTCTCACTTAGATTTTAAAAAGTTTCCCTTTGCAATGTTTTATAGTATAACAGTATTGCATTTAAATTTATTCCTAGACATTTTGCATTTTTTGATGGCACTGCTAAGAGCATTGTTTGATAATTTTATTTTTCAATTATCTGATATTCTTAGGTAGAAATGTAATTATTTCTGTATATTGATATTGTGTCTTAAGATCTTGCTAAGTTCACTTGTTAATTCTAAGGGCATATAGATTCCTTAGGATTTTCCATTCATGCAAACAAGTTGTCTGATAATAAACACAGTTTTCTTTTTTTCTTTGTAATCTTTATACTTTTGTTTCCTTTGCTTGATTGATTTCTCAGTCTAAAGCCTACTAATCAAGGAATAGAAGTTGTGAGAGCAGATATCCTTGCTTTGTTTTGATTTTAGAGGGAAAGCATTCATTTTTGTACCATTAAATATGAATAGGTGTTAATTTTTGTCAAATGATTTTTCTATATTTATTGAGGTGATCATATAACTTAAATTCTCATAATGTAGTGAGGTACATTGATTGGTGAACTATAAATGTTCATTATTGAGATCATCTGTATTGATCATGCTTTATTTTACTTTTTATATATTGCTGGACTTGATATGCAACCACATTGTTGAGAAATTTTGTACTTATGATCTTGAACTATGTTGGTTCTCTTGTATCGATTTAAAGAAAATTTTTTAATGTTTATTTATTTTTGAGAGAAAGAGAAAGAGAGAGAGCACACACACAAGTGGGGGAGGGGCAGAGACAGAGGGAGACTCCGAATCTGAAGCAGGCTCCAGGCTCTGAGGTGTCAGCACAGAGCCTGACACGGGGCTTGAACCTAAACCATGAGATCATGACCTGAGCTGAAGTCGGTTGCTTAACTCACTGAAGCACCTAGGTGCCCCTTCTTGTATCAATTTTGGGAGGTTTGGCATCAGCATGCTGAGCTTATAAGATGAATTGGTAGTCTTCATTCCTCTTACATTTTCTGAAAGAGCAGGTTTAAGTTCAGTATTATTTCTTTCTTAAATAGTTGATAGAACTTACCACTGAAACTATATCGGCCTTGAATTTTTCTTGTGGGAGGGTTTTAAATGACAACTTCAATTTTAAAAATAAATATTAGGCTATTCAGATTTTGTATTTGTGCTTGGTTGATTTTAGAAAGTTGTGTTTCTCAAAGAATTTGTACATTTCATTTAAGTCACAAAATTTGTTAGCATAGTATTGTTCAATATATTGTCCTAGTGTCTGCAGGATGGTGTAGCAAATTTCCTGCTTTTATTACTCATATTGGTAATTTGTTCTCTCTCTTCTCCCCCACTCCCTCCACCTGTGTGTGTGTGTGTGTGTGTGTGTGTGTGTGTGTGTGTCTATAAGCCTTGCTAGAGATTTGTCATTTTCATGAAATGTTTTAAAGTTTATTTATTTATTTTGAGAGAGAGAGAGAGAGAGAGAGAGAGAGAGAGAGAGAGTACATTTGTGCTTGAGTGGTACAGGGGGCAGGCAGAGAAAGAGGGAGAGAGAGAATCCCAAGCAGGCTCTGTGCTGTAAGTGTGGCTCCCAATAGGGCTCAATCCCATGAACTGTGAGATTATGACCTGAGCAGAAATCAAGAGCTGAATGCTCAACCAACTGAGCCACCCAGGCACTCCTATAATCTCAAAAATTAAAAAGAAAAAAAAATCACTGAATAGGATTAACAGCAGATTAGACCCAACAGAAAACAATTCAATAGAAATTATTCAAACTATTTAACTTAGCATAACACTCCAGCTCCCTCCACTTGCTGCAAATAGCCAGATTTCATTCTTTCTCATCGCCAAGCAGTATTTCATTATATATATAAATGACATCTTTATCCATTCATCAAGTTGATGGACATTTATGCTCTTTCCATAATTTTGCTATTGTTGAAAGTGCTGCTATAAACACACAGAAAAAAATATATTGAAAAGACAACTTCGATGACCTGGGGGAAATTATCAAGCATTCTATGTATAATGGGACTTAGAAAGAAAGGAAACAGAAAATGGGTCAGAAATAATTTCTCAATTTTCCCAAGTTTGATTTAAAAAAAAAAAGACTCACTCAATTCACATACCAAGGAGGTTCAGTAATGAAATATACAGAAGAAAAAATCTGAAAGCAACCAGAGGAAAAAAGACATTATACATCCAGGAGAATGTTAATAACGGTAATGACTGACTTCTCTTTAGAAACAGTAGAAACCAGATAACAGTGGAGTTGAATCTTTATAGGGCTGAAAGAAAACAACCATCAACCTAGAATTCTATATCCAGTGGAAATGTATTTTAAAAATGAAAGAAATATAACGACATTTTCCCATAAGTTGAAACAGAATTTGTCACCAGCAGAACCACATATAAAGGGTGAAAGGATATCATGGCATGATGGAAATTCAGATCTCCAACAAGGAATGAAGAGTATTGGCATCTTGGTGCTGAGGTTCTAGGAACAGCAGAGTCCAGCTGTGTGGCTGGAAATGCCCTGTGGTGGCTGTACCAAGGATGGTGTCTTCAGCAGATTTAGCCTCTGGTGGTATCCCAGTAATGCTTCATGTCATTTGTTTCTTTCATGGGTCAGATTCTCCAGCATTCACACTCATTTGAACTTTCTTAAAAATGCTTAATGAATTCTTTTCTGTTAACTGTAAACAAAAACTGGAACTAGTAGCTACTCAGTTTAAAGAAGGGTTTATGCTGCATTATGAGGATTTAAAGAGGTCATGTATTTAAAGTGCTTAGTATACTCTCTGGCACATATTCAATACTCAGTTGATATTAATATGATCATCACTATCATTCATTTAATAAATACCTTTTGAGTACCTACTATGTGCTAGGCACTACTCTAGGTGCTTTGCACTCACTGGGGGGGAAAACAAGATCCCAGTCTTTGTTTTGGAGCTTATATTCTAAGAGGGACAGAAACAATAAACTGTAAACATAATATGTGAGCAAGTTATCTAGTGTATTAGAAAGTGGTAAGTGTTATGGGAAAAGGAGAAAGTAGAGCTGGGTAAGGAGGACCAGAATACCACAAGCCAGTGCCTTGCCATATTATATAGTGTGGAAAAGGTTGGCCCCATTGAAAAAAGTATTGAGCAAAACCTTGAAGTAAATTAGAGGGCTGATCATGCAGATATCTGCGGAAAAGTACTCATGGCAGAGGAAATAATTGATGGAAATGTCCTGAGGCAGGAGTAGCATGAGGGGTATGGGCAGAGTAGAGTGAGTGAGAGGGGGAGTTACTATTATTCCAGATGTTTCTAGCATGCCCCTATACACCATACATACATTGCCCTTTAGGGTTTTTTTTTTCCTGGGTCCACCGAACAAATATTTCTCTCCTCTAATAATGTTGGAAATCATGAGACAAGGGCTGTATATTTTATTTTTTTGCACTACTAGTGTTTCTAAATTTTTTAATGTTTTTTTTTTTTTTTGAGAAAGAGAGACAGAGCATGAGTGGCGGGAGGGTCAGAGAAAGAGGGAGACACAGAATCTGAAGCAGGCTCCAGGCTCTGAGCTGTCAGCACAGAGCCTGACATAGGGCTCAAACCCACGAACCACGAGATCATGACCTGAGTTGAAGTCCGAAACTTAACTGACTGAGCCACCCAGGCGCCCCATTGTTTTTAAATATACACTAAATGTGAACCAGATGGTGCTTGCTGAATAAATAAGTGTATATACAAATGCCCCTGCATCTATTCTCCTAATCATGTTTTGTGTGTACACAAAACTTTCTCAGTGTGTCTAGACTGTAAGCTGTGTGATGTCAATGTTCACTGACTCCTTCCCAGAATCTATCATGATGTCTAGCATATGGAGATGCCCAATAAATGTGTATGGAATTAATGACTGAAGCCATAATTTCCTGGCCAAAAAATCATATACATATGTATATATATATAAAACACATATTTATGGAATTTTTACAAGTCAATTTAAAACTGCTGGATAGGCTTCATGTTCTATGAATTGAGAGTACAACATTGGGAACATGCCCCCATTCTCTTCAGGTCCACAGACCCCTCACTACTTCCATTACCATAGTGTCACCACCTCAACAACCCTCCACCCCAGTGTGACAACACATGAACAAGCAGCTAAGAAGACCTGCCCCTGCCCCACCTGTACACTTGATAACCAGGGCATGAAAACATAGAGATTGTAAATGGTATAGTCATGTTTTTATCATGGAACAACTTTCCTTGTTAGAATAGAGAGGCATTTTATTGCCACACAAGATAAACCCTTGTCCTGAGAAATAGTATTAGTGTCCAGAGTGTATTGATTTTCTTACTCTGTACATTGCTTGTTGTAATTTCCAAGTTGGCATATTTATGAACACTGAATATTACATTAGAAATTGTATTTTTTCATCTATATTACATTGCTTGAGAACATTGCTATAAATTTCAAATTTGTGCATCTAAAACATATTACAAATAAGATGTATGCTGTTCCCATTCCACTTAATATATATTACACTGACAATGAATTAGCCAATAGCACATTGGAAAGTTTTTTTGGGGTAATTCACCCATATAAGATCAATAGTGGAAAAGAGAGGAACCTCCAAGTCCAATTTAACAGCATGGCAATGATTTTACAGTAACCTTGACAGGAGTCCCTGAGTAAATAATTACCATTTCCATCACTGTTTAAGATAGCTTGTTAGGTACAAAATATGTGAGTAGTTAGACATTGTGAATTACTTACTATTGGAGACCTTAGAGGGAGACGATAATCTCTTATGCCAAAGGTGGAGGAGGCAGAAAGAAGTAGTCAATCCTGAAAATGCTGCTAATCACACACAGAAAACAAAAGGTTTCAGCTAAGAATGTGGGAAAGTAGTGACCATAACATCATTACATTTCCGGAACAAAGAAGAGTTAATGCAATGGGACCTTGTAGAACCTGTAAGAATGTTATTAAGGAAGAGTCTTGAGAGCCAAGGCAAAGGGTAATGAGATAATGAAAGCATAGTTCTTTACTGAATGTACAGAAGTCCTGGGGGTCTCAGAAAACGCATTAGAGGCTATCTGACCTGGAAGATAGGAGAGGAGCTCGGGAGAACTCCTGGTTTCTAGACAGAGGCAACAGTGCCCCATTTGCTCAATCTTTTCAGGAGGTGTTGCAATCCGACGTCCTGCCAGTTTGACTGTAGTGATTTTTGATGGCATTGAAAAGTTTCTAGTTGATATAGTTTATATCATTTCATCAACTGCCGAATATTACATTAAAAATTGTATTTTTTCAATCCATATTAGTTTTTCATACATTTCAGTACTTTTTAAGACACTCTTGTTTATGTTTCCTTCCTACCATCTCTTTCACTAACTTCTCTTTCATCTGCACATTACACGATGTTCCCCAAGGTTTGTCTTCCCTTTTTCTTGATTGGACTCTTTTCCCTCGGGCAATGGCATTCAATCATTTGGTTTTGAATGACAGTGTATCCTGGTAACTTTCAAAACCAGTTACAGAGCTGATCTGCCTTGTTAATGAAGCCCAGTTTTCAACCACCTGCTGGCCACAGATGTTTGTCTGCTTCTTGTAACTTAGGCTTGTTGTATTCCCCCTCAAATGGATTTCTCCTTTTGTGTTTTCTACTCTGCTTTTGAGCACCACCATATTATTTTGCCTTTTACCTTGGCTAGCGTCTCAAAATAATTTCCCCCAATTCCTTCTCTCCCATACTCCGTATTGTTGATTCTATTTACTGTGTCTCTTTGATCATACCACTTCATCCCTTCCATTCCCACTGCTACTTTCCTAATGCATATCTCATTCATATCCAGTGAAATGTTTTAAGAACCTCCTTGTTGCCTTTCTTGTTCATTCACCAATGCATTTATTCAGTAAATATTGAATGTTGTTATGTACCAGGCACTCAAATATAGCTGTGAACAAAACAGACCAAAAAATTTCTCCCATGAAAGATCATATGCTACAGTGGGGCAGGAGGCACAATTAGAAAGACAAGAGAACTCATAGTATGTTAGAAAGTAATGAGCAATATGGAGAAAAATAAAGCAGGGAAAGATGGAGAAGGAGTGTCAGAGAACAAGGGTTACTATTTTATTTATATGCAGCAAAAACTTCACTGATAAGGTGAGTTTTGAACAGAACCCTGAAAGAACTGAGGGAATGAGCCATATGTATATTTGATGTGACAGCAGAGGGAGGTTTGGTGTGTTCGTTGTCCAGCTCTACTCTCCAAAGCAAATAGGCCAAATTCACTGAAATGGAGTGGATGAGGGGTAAGAAAAGAGATGACTTACACTTTTGTTCTGAGCAAGATGGGCGACTATTTTATTTACCAGATATGAGGCTCTGTTATCAATACAAACTCATCTAATCATCATAACAAACCTAGGAGGTAAGTATTTTATTATCCATATTTTACAGATAAGAAACAGATAAGGATCTGGAGTTTGACCCAAAGCTGCTTAGAGTCCATGCTCTCAGCCATCACACTACCACATGGGACTTGTTACCAGAGGGACTTGAGTAGAGAAATGATGTATTCTGAATTTTAATAACATCACTCTGGGTACTCTATGGACAATAGGGTATCGGGTATAAGGGTGGAGGCAAGGGACCAGTTAGGATACTATCTCAATAATAATTAAAGCTAGAGTGATGGTGCCATGGACTAGGGTAACAGCAGTGGACAATGGAGAAGGGTTATTTGCAATCCACTTTGGAGACAGAGCTTATTGGATCTCTCAACAGATTCTATGTGTAAAGTGTAATAGAAAGAAAGAAATAAAAAAATGACTCCAAGGTTTATGGTCCGAGTAACTGGAAAGGTAGACAGTTACTGAAATTGGAAAGGTGGGAATATGAGAAAGAAGGACATGTGAGGGAAACATATTTGGGCTGGAATGTGGGTCACGACTTGTAGGTTTGGCTTTGGACATCTTGAAAAGGCAGTTGGATATATGATTTTGGGATTTGAAGAGAAATCAGTGGTAGAGATATAAATTTGGGAGTGTCAGTTGGACACTGGATGATGCTGCACAGGGAGTGAATTTCATTGAAGAAATAGAAGAGTTTCAAGGACCAAGCCCTGAGAAAGGTCCAAGATTTGGAGATCAGAGGGTAGAGAAATAAGTAGCAAAGTTGGTAAAGGTACAGAACTGAGACAGAGTGGTGTCATGGAAGCAAGGAGAAGACAGTATTCTAAGGAAGGAATCTTCAGTTGTCAAATATAGGTAACTGTTTGAGTAAGGTGAGTACTGAACACTGACATTAGGGTTAGGAATGTGGAGATCATTTGTGACCAAAAGCTATTCTGGTAAAGTGGTGGTCACGAAAATTTTATTGGAGTAGGTTTAGGAGAGAACAAAAGTCAAAGAGTCTGAGGCAGCAAGTTTAGATGACTATTTCAGAGTTTTGCTGTAGCAGAAAAATGGTGTAGTAGCTAGAGAAAATGTTAGGTTGAGATTCTTCACAGATGAGCTGGAGCTGGAGATGTGGGAGAATGTAATTTATAGAGGGAATGACTTGGGTTGAAGGAGTGAAGGAAGCAGGAGAGGGAAGGGGAAGGAGCTAATCAAGGATCAGATTTCAGTTGGAGTCTACTTCACCTTGATCCTGTGGGATACCCTGGAGTATGAATTGCACCACAGAGTAGGTCCTGCCTGGTTGCACAGGGCTGGACTTCTGTACTCCCACATCTGTTAGTCATGAGTGGTGAACTGTTCTCAGTTGGAGGTGTGCAGCCTTTGGGGCAGAGCAGGTCTCATGTGGTCAAGGACAAGGCTCCAAAGCCAGGGGTATCCATCATCTATTAGCAGCTAGTATTGCAGCTGGAGATGGGTTTCCCAACTTGGTAAAGAAAAGGATTGAGGAGAGAAGACAATAGCACTCCCTATAGGGGACATAGAATTTATTTGAGAGGAGATATTACAATGTGTTTCTCATGGATGGAAAAGACCTCATCGAGAGGGAAACATTAATAATTAATAAGGAAGAGGGGCACCTGGGTGGCTCTGTTGGTTAGGCATCCGACTTCGGCTCAGGTCATAATCTCACAGTTCGTGGGTTCAAGCCCCACACTGGGCTCTGTGCTGACAGCTCAGAGCCTGGAGCCTGTTTTGGATTCTGTGTCTTCCTCTCTCTGCCCCTCCCTGCTATCTCTTTCTCTCAAAAATAAATAAACATTAAAAAATAAAAAAAATTAATAAGGAAGAAAGCAATCAATCCCACCTCTACAATTCAGCCTTTAAACTCTGACCATAAACCCCTATCTAGCAATATGACAACATACTCTTGAAAAATCATCATTATAATAAAGCACCTAAAAACGCTAGGCAAATGAAAAAAACTTCAAAAATACATTGCTAAGGTGGTCAAAAAGGTATAAACTTCCAGTTAGAAAACAAGTAAGTTATGAGGATAAGGCACAGCATAGTGACTATGGCTAATAATACTATATTGCATATTTGAAAGTTGCTAAGAGAATAGGTCTTAAAGTTCTCATTACAAGAAAAAACTTTGTAACTCCGTATGATGACAGGTGTTCATTAAACATATTGTGGTGATCATTTCACAATACGTACAAATATCAAATCAGTATGTTGTACACCTAAAGCTAATATAATGGTATATGTCAATTATATCTGAATTTTAAAAGAGAGAGAGAGAAAAAAAAATAGCCAAAATTTTGCATTGTTAAAAATGGAAATTTCAGAGGCCAAACATTCCATTTATTAATTTTCTTTTCCGTGAACAACTTAATTACCTTTTTGTGCCTCATTTTTTTCAGCTGTAAAATGAAAAAAAAATTAGTAACAGTACTTATCTGATAGGACTTTTTATGATATGTATATAAGAGACTATATGGAAAAATGCTCAGATAGTGCTTCACTGCTCTCCTCCTCTCCTGTCCTTTCCATTTTACCATGTGGAGTGAAGAATAGAGAAAGAGAAAGTAAGGAGTGGGGTAAATGTTTACTGAGCAGAGGAGGGGGAAGGAAAAGGAAAGAGGGTGGGGAGGAGGAGGAGGAGGAAGAGGAGGAAGAGGGGAAATAATAGTATTTGCTGAGAGCTTACTATGTGTTAAGCTCTGTTCTCAGTGCTTTATGTATTAAACTCTTTTAATTGCTCTTTACGTATTAATTAACTCTTAATCCTTGATTAATTGTTTAATCTTTTTTGGATTACCTTTTCTCTTAAAATTTATTTTGGACTAATCTTTTAATCTTGGGAGGTAAGTACTATTATTAACCTTTTACTGCATATGAGGAAACTGAGGTACAGAATGGTTTAAGCAACTGTTCAAGGCCATACAACAGATCAGCGTCCAAGAACATGACCTATTGAAAAGGTTTCCTCTTATTGAAATGGGAGATGAAAAGGGGATAATGAGGAGTATGACACTTGTTCTCAAATGACTGCCCATTCGAGATGAATCCGGAAGGAGAATGATTCACACAGTTGATAATGGATCTGCACAGGTGACGTGATTCACAGAATCAATGCTGTGCTCAAAGTCACTCTTCCCCTCTCACTTTCACCCCTGGTCCTCGGATGAGTGAGACATCTGCTCCTTCATCCTCATTGCTTAGAATTTCCTTCTCAGGAGGTTCCTGGTTCTCTTATACGGAGATAATTTTTATGGGTTTGTCTCACCCATCCTCAGACATGCCTGAATCCTAGAATCAATGTAGCTCAGTTCAAGTTTCAGTGATAAAACTTTAAAAATAAGTATTTACGGCAAGAAAAGAATACTGTATATCATAAAGGCTTTTTGCTCAAGAAGATCAGTAACTGTTTTTTAGAGTATTATGTTTATAGTCTACTTTCCTGACCTTGTAATATAAGAAATGTTAACAATTCTATACGTCCCTCCAAACCCTCTACATACATTTAGTCTAGTGTTGATAAGTCATTATTACTTTTATTGTCTTCATGGGGTTCTTCCCTTAATAGACAAGGGTATTTATCTTCATTTTTAAGCCCCTGATATAGTTCCAGCATATATATAGGAAACCCAGCAAATTATCAATGATTGATTTGAATTTTAAAATTTCTCAACATTTTTAGGTGATGGATTTCACATAGTCAACTTTAAAGGAAGTATGTAGGAAGAAGAATAAAATGCAATTTAACAAAAAGCAGAATGAATTACAACAATTGTGATTTGGATTTAAGAAAATATTTGTTTTCAGTTATCAGATACTTGAGCTAGGGCTGTATTTAAAACCTATTTCTGTAGCATGTGCTAGAGGAAAGGAAATTCTCTCAACCATAAGATACTTTTTGGTGGATGAAGCTGACACAAACTTTCTTTCTTTCTTTCTTTCTTTCTTTCTTTCTTTCTTTCTTTCTTTCTTAATGTTTGTTTATTTTTGAGAGAGACAGAAACAGAATGCAAGTGGGTTAGGGGCAGAGAGAGAGGGAGACACAGAATTGGAAGCAGACTCCAGGCTCTGAGCTGTCAGCAGAGCCCCACGCAGGGCTCGAACTCATGAGCCATAAGATCATGACCTGAGCCAAAGTCGGACGCTCAACCAACTGAGTCACCCAGGCGCCCAGACACAAACTTTAAAAATATAATTTGTCTTTCCAATTTAGTCTCGAAAAAGACTAATTTATTCTACTGATGGAGATGTAAAGTTTAAAGAATATAGCTTATAATAAGATGAAAAGAACATAGCTCAATTCAACAAATATTTTTTGAGCATCTCCTATGTACAAGGACTGTACCAGGGGCTGGAAGTACAAAGAGGAATAAACATCAGCTCTACCACAGGAAAGTGGGCAGGAAGGACACACATATGAAGAGGTTATCTCTGTCTAATAGAAGCAGGTGACACAATTGGAGAACAGGGAAAGTGTGGGTTCAGGAAAGGTTATTAAGTAAACAAGTAATTTTGTTGACTGAGCTGAGTTCTAAAGGATGAGTAAGAGTCACTCACTAAGGAGGGAGAGACGGGGGGAGGGGGATGTTACTCAAAGAGGAAACAGTAGAAACAAAGCCATGCTCCAGAATCATGACTATTTGGAATTATCTATGTTTGGCTTCACTAAATTCTAAAAGATGACAGACTTGATGATGGGTGAGGATGCTGGAGAAATAAATAAGGCTCACATCTTAGAGATTCATATATCTCATGCCAAGGAGTTAGGTCTCAGCATGTCCTATAGACATTGCCAAGCAATGTTAAAAACACATGCTAAAGACATGATTAGAATGGTGTCATAGACTGGAGTACAAATCAGTGCAATAGGGAGAGCAGAACAGATCTATGTATCATCTGTAGAAATTTAGGTTAAAATAAAATGGTATTTTAAATCCATGGGAGAATGTATAGCCTATGCAATAAATAGTGTGTGAAAAATTAGTTATTGATTCAGAAAAAAGGAAAAGTAGACTATTATCTTAACCATCCATAAAAATAAACTGCAGATGAGTTAAGCAGCTGAATACAAAAGAAATTATAAAAGTATATGGAGACCATACTGCAATAAGTTTTTAAAGTAAAGTTGGAGGTGGAAAGGCCTCTTTAAACAAGACATAAATACTAGAAGCCATAAAAACAAAAGATTGACAGATATAACCTCATAAAAATTAAAAATTATCTCTGCACAATGAAAGGCATAATAAGGCTAAAATATGAGTAACATACAAAGAAAACTACTTGCAGCATATTTAATGGATGACTGATTATTGTGTAGATTGTATACAGAGCTTCTATAAATCATTCAAAAATAGAAATATGGGCGGAGGTTATAAATAGGCAATTTATAGGAGAAATATAAAAGGCCAATCAATACATGGAAAAATGCTCATCAACACCAAATTAGTATATAAAATATAAATGACAGAAGTAAATAAATAAAAGTAAATAAATATAAGTAAATAAAATATAAATGACAGAAAATTTTGGTGGGGATATTGAGAAACAGCTACTTACATACATAGTTGGTGTTAGTGGAAATTTTTGGAAGGCACTTTGGCATTGATCTATCCAAATATGTAATTCACTCTGCTGATTACTGTTTCAAAATCAAAGCACTTCCAGGTAAGCTGACTCTACCTACAACTTCAGAGAAGTGACATATGGCTAGCTATTCTAAATGTCCATAGTACATTCTATCTCTCTGTCCACAATGAGTGATGGTGCAGGAGTGGGCATATGACCTAAGCTAATCAAATCAGAGAGAATCTCAAGACTTTTTCTTAGAATTCAGGACAAAAGACCTTTTCTTGTCTTGTTGGAAGTAGGTAGAGAAACATGATGTCCCATATTGACACCTAACTGGAATTAACGAGGTGAATTATCCTAAGGAGAAAGTAAATATTAGGGAAGGCAGAAGAGATAGATGGGAAGAAATGGGATCCATTGGATCAAGTCTTTCCTAAAGCAAGTTCCTCCCCTGGAGTTTGAGTTAAACTAGCCTATAATTTCCCTTTTCACATACAGTGGGCTGGATTGAGTTTTCTATTACTTGTAGCTCAAAGATTCTCAATTGATACATGCACATATGCTTTAGCTCGTAGTTTAATTTCTATGAATCTGCTGTAAATAAATCCTCGGGCAAATGCTCAAGAATGTATAATGCAGCACTGCTTATAATCAGTGAAAAATTGGAAATAAGCTAAATATGTACCAACTGAAGAGTCACTAAATAAATTATGATAGATCCATACATGCAACATCATACAGCTATTAAACAGAACAAAGTAGACCTCTATTACTAAACATAAACATTATATACAATACATATATGTATACACTATATACATATACAATGTATGTATATATATGTATATATATGGTGTGTGAGTATAGTATGTGCATATAAGTAGACATATATAGATCTAAATAAAGAAAAAGAAGACTGAATGGGTGCCCACCAAACACTAGTTATCTCTGGGGAGAGGAATGAGAGTTGGGGGATGGTAGAGGGAGACATTCATTGTTCACCCTCTATATTTTGTATTATATATTACCCAAGTAATATTAACTTATTACCGAGTAACATTACCCATATTAACTCATTGCATAAGTAATTATAAGTATATATTTTTCCTTAAAAATAGGATAATATATTGTATCTAACAGATGTTATGCCTTCATCCTATAGGCTAGTGGTCCTAAACTTTGGTCTGCATAATGACCATCCACGGTATTTCTTAAAAGTGAAGTTTTCCTGGCTCTACCCTCAGTGAATTTGAATTGCTGGAGCATAACACGCCTTGAAGTTTTCAGAGCACAACTAGGTGGTCATTTAGATGCTATGTCATGTGAAGTAGGAGTTTGAGTGGGACATAGATTGGGAGACAAATTTAGGGCATTGTGGTAGTTTAGGTGAAAGATGAAGGCTGGAACAAGACTGGTATCAGCATGATAATGAGATAATCTGGCTAAAGAATTTAGAACATCATCTGACACATAGCAGGTACTCAATAATTGTTAGCCTTCACCTAACCACAAGCAGAAGAATGAAATTGGACCCCTATCTTACACCACTCACAAAAGTTAATTCAAAATGGATTAAAGAATTCAACATAAAATGTGAAACTATAAAACCCCTAAAAAGAAACACAGAAGGAAATCTCCTTGACATTGGTCTTGCCAGCAATTTCCTGGGGAGGAAACCAAAAGCACAAGCAACAAAAGCGAATATAAATAAGTGGGACTATGTCAAACTGAAAAGCTTCTGCACAGATAGAGAAACAATCAACAAAATGAAAAGGTAAACCATAGAATGGGAGAAAATATTTGCAACTGTAGTTCTGATAAGGGGCTAATATCCAAAATACACAAGGAACTCATACGGCTCAATAGCAAAAAAATCCCCTGAACAACACAATTAAAAAATAGGCAGAGAAACTGGATGACCCTTCTTGCCAAAGAAGACATACAAATGGCTAACAGACACAGGAAAAAATGCTCAACATCACTCATTATTAGGGAGATGCAAATCAAAACCACAATGAGGACCACCTTACACCTGTTAGAATGGCTATCGTGAAAAAGCCAAGAGGTAACTGTTGGCAAGGATGTAGAGTAAAGGGAACACTTGTACACTGTTTGTGGGAATGTAAATCAGTGCAGCCACTATGGAAAACAGTATGAAGGTTCCTCAAAAAATTAAAAATAGAAATACCGTATGATCTATCAACCCCACTTTTGAGTATATATCTAAAGGAAATGAAAACAGGATATTGCAGAGATATCTGCACTCCCACATTCTTTGCAGCCTTATTCACAATAATCAAGATATGGAAATAAGTGTCCATCAATGGATGAATGAAGGAGATTTTATATATATATATATATATATATATATATACATATATATATGTGTGTGTGTGTGTGTGTGTGTATTTACACACACATGTGTATATATCAATGTGTATATATCTACATATAAATCTTATATTTAATCATATATATTATATTTATATATATTATATTTAATCATATATATAATGAAATATTATTTGTCCATTAGAAAGAAGGAAATCCTGCCATTTGAGATGACTTTGATGCACCTTGAGAGCATTATGCTAAGTGAAATAACTAAGACAGAAAAAGACAAATACCGTATGATACCATATATGGAATCTAAAAAGCTGAATTCAGAGAAACAGAGAGTAGAATCGTGGTTACCTGGGGCTGGGGTGAGGTGAGGGAAATGGGGAGATATTGGCCAAATGGTATAAACCTCCAGTTATAAGTTTAACAAGTCCAAGGGATGCAACATATAGTGTGGTGATTATAATTAATAATACTGATTACATATTTGAAAGTTGACAAGAGAGTAAGTTTTAAATGTTCTTGCCACAAAAAAGAAATGCTAATTATGTGACGGGATGGACATGTTAGCTAGTGATATGGTGGTAATAATTTTGCAATATGTAAGTGTATCAAATCAACATGTTGTACACCTTAAACTTAACACAATGTTAACATATCAATTGTATCTCAATAAAACTGGGAAAAAAGAAAAAAAGGAAATTTACATTTGTAAATGTTATAACCAGTAAATGTTATTTTCTGGGTGTTTGGGTGGGTTAGTTGGTTAAGCATTGACTCTTGGTTTCAGCTCATGTCATGATATCACGGCTTGTGAGTTTGAGCCCTGCATTGGGCTCCACACTGTCAGCGTGGAGCCTGTTTGGAATTCTTTCTCTCTGGCCCTCCCCCGCTCATGCGCGCATGCTCTCTCTCTCTCTCTCTCTCTCTCTCTCTCAGAATAAATAAATAAACTTAAAAAAAAGTTGTTTTCAAATCCTAAAAACATAAAGTTAGCTTCCACCATTAGCACAGTTACTATGACTACTACTATAAAGGCTTCTAAAAACATTTGAAAATAAAAATTACCAAGTAAGTAAGAACATAGGAGACTTTATTTTTATTTATTTTTTTAAATTTTTTTTAAACATTTATTTATTTTTGAGACAGAGAGAGACAGAGCGTGAATGGGGGAGGGTCAGAGAGAGGGAGACACAGAATCTGAAACAGGCTCCAGGCTCTGAGCTGTCAGCACAGAGCCTGACGCAGGCCTCGAACTCACAGACTGCGAGATCATGACCTGAGCCGAAGTCGGATGCTTAACCGACTGAGCCACCCAGGCGCCCCAATAGGAGACTTTAATAAGATATTAAGTGGATATTAATTAGGTCATTAATATATGCATGGTAATATCAACATTAATATTCTTATGTTTTCTATCTGTACCTACATTTGTGTAAAGTTCTATACCATGCAAACATAGAACATCCTTTCTTTTCAAATACTCATGAGCCATAGTAAAAAAACTGACAAAAATGATCACAATACACTAAGAAGTAAAAATGGTACAAAACATTTTTTGATAAACTAGAAAAACTAGAAATTAAGAAAAAAATCTCAAAAAATGAAAGCCTTTATCTCTTAGAAAGTAAGATATTCTTTTTAAAACAACTCTTGGTTCAAAGACAAGATGTAAATAAAAATTGCAGACCATCCAGAAAATAATGGCAAGGAAAATTTTGTATAGTGGAAGTTGTGGGGCACAGCTAAGCAGTGTTTCCAGAAGATACAACCTAAATATCTATCTAAAAGAGTGAAACAAAATGGAATTAAGCATTCAACTCAAAAAGTTTGAAAAGGACAACCAGATTAATAAAAAGAAAGTGCACAGAAAAATTAATAGAGATATACGAATAAATAAGTTAGAAAAAAGGAAAATGGCAGAACTAATAAATACAGTCAACAGTCTGTTCTTTGAAATAAACAATAAATTAGCTTAAACAGAGGACTAACATAAGAAAAAAGGGTGAAAGTGCAAATATGAAAAAATGAAAAGCGGTTAAAAGGCAAATAACCAAAAAACAAAAGAAATTAAAGGCAAGAGATGAATTTGCTCAAATTTTTGTAAACAAATGGAGAGTTTGCTAAAAATGAAAAATTTCTAGGAAAATGTAATTTACTTATCATAAGTCCAGAAAAAAAAAACTGAACAGTTTTGATTGATTTTCATTAAAGATACAGAATTGTTGAGGAGCTCTTCTTTGGAAAAACATCGGAAGTGTACTTCATCTTTAAAATGTAGATAATTCCAAAACTATTTAAACTTCTCCAGCTCATAGTAAAATAAACCTAAAAATCTATGATAAGTATAACAAATTCTGGCAGATAATGCAGAAAACAAAAATTCTGAATCAGTTTCATTTACAAATATTGAGGCAAAATTCTAAGTTAAATGTCAGCAAGGAGGGTTCCACAGAACATTAAAATAATGAGATAACACGACTAAGTGGAATGCCTTCCAGGGATGCAAAATGTGGCTCAATATGAAGAAAATCATATGAAGAAAATTATATGGCCATTGTCATCTATGCTGAAAGGCATTTGACAAAATTCAGCATTTATTCTTGATAAAAGCACTCAAAAGTGGAAAATAAACAAAACATAAAGTCCAGGAATAGATCCAAGTATACAATGACAATCATATATGCTAAAGGTGACTTCTCAAATCAGAGAGGAAAAATAAATGGTAAGTTCTCTATGAAGTGGTACAAGAGTCTTTATAACTATTCTTTATTTTTTATTTATTTTTTGTTTTTAAATTAATTAATTTATTTTTTAATTTACATCCAAGTTAGTTAGCATATAGTGCAACAAAGATTTCAGGAGTTGATTTCTTAATGCCCCTTACCCATTTAGCCCATCCCACAGCCCCTCCAACAACCCTCTGTTTGTTCTCTATATTTAAGAGTCTCTTATATTTTGTTCCCCTTCCTGTTTTTATATTATTTTTCTTCCCTTCCCTTATGTTTATGTTTTGTATCTTAAATTCCTCATATGAATGAAGTCATATAATTTTTGTCGTTCTCTGACTGACTAATTTTGCTTAGCATAATACCCTCCAGTTCCAACCACATAGTTGCAAATGACAAGATTTAATTCTTTTTGATAGCTGAGCAATACTCTATTGTGTATGTATACCACATATTCTTTATCCTGTCATCCATCAATGGACATTTGGGCTCTTTCAATACTTTGGCTATTGTTGATAGTGCTGCTATAAACATGGGGGTGCATGTGTCCCTTCGAAACAGCATACCTGTATCCTTTGGATGAATACCTAGTAGTGCAATTGCTGGGTTGTAGGGTAGTTCTATTTTTAATTTTTTGAGAAACCTCCATAATGTTTTCCAGAGTGGCTGCACCAGCTTGCATTGCCACCAACAATGCAAAAGAGATCCTCTTTCTCCGCATCCTCGCCAACATCTGTTGGTGCCTGAGTTGTTCATGTTAGCCGTTCTGAGAGGTGAGAGGTGGTATATCATTGTGGTTTTGACTTGTATGTCCCTGATGATGAGTGATGTTGAGCACTTTTTCATGTTTCGGTTGGCCATCTGGATGTCTTCTTTGGAGAAGTGTCTATTCATGTCTTTTGCCCATTTCTTCACTGGATTATTTGTTTTTTGGGTGTTGAGTTGGATAAGTTCTTTATAGTTTTTGGATACTAACTCTTTATCTGATATGTCCTTTGCAAATACCTTTTCCCATTCCATCAGTTGCCTTTGAGTTTTGCTGATTGTTTCCTTTGCTGTGCAGAAGCTTTTTATTTTGGTGAGGTCCCAATAGTTCATTTTTGCTTTTGTTTCCCTTGCCTCCAGAGACGTATTGAATAAGAAGTTGCTGCGGTCGAGGTCAAAGACGTTTTTGCCTGCTTTCTCCTTGAGGATTTTGATGGCTTCCTGTCTTACATTTAGGTCTTTCATCTATTTTGAGTTTATTTTTGTGTATGGTGTAAGAAAGTGGTCCAGGTTCATTTTTCTGCATGTTGCTGTCCGGTTCTCCCAGCACCATTTGCTGAAGAGACTGTTTATTTCCATTGGATATTCTTTCCTGCTTTGTCAAAGATTAGCTGGCCATACGTTTGTGGGTCCATTTCTGGGTTCTCTATTCTGTTCAATTGATCTGAGTGTCTGTTTTTGTGCCAGTACCATACTATCTTGATGATTACAGCTTTGTAATATGTCTTGAAGTCTGGGATTGTGATGCCTCCAGCTTCAGTTTTCTTTTTCAAGATTGCTTTGGCTCTTCGGAGTCTTTTTTGGTTCCATACAAATTTTAGGATTGTTTGTCCTAGCTCTATGAAGAATTCTGATGTTATTTTGATAGGGATTGCTATAACTATTCCTTAAATTATACATATGTGTTTTATACATATGCCTCTTTATATGATATATTCACAATCAAATCATATACAATGGTGAGAATCCTGGTTTAGCAAGCTAAGGGGACTTTTGGTCATTACACAGCTTCCTCCATCTATGAATATATGAGTCCATCACCTGTACAATGGATTCCTAGAATCAGTAGGAAAAACACAGGAGATCTGATAGAAAAATGGGCAAGACACACAAATTGGTAAAGATAGAAGGAAAATATGAATGGCTATTAAGTGTATAAAGAAATGTTTGTCCTTATCATTTATCAGATAAATTAAAACCATAAAGACTATTGGCTTATACCTATCTGCTTGGCTAGACTTAGGAAGTGGGTAAATACAAAATGCTGATGGAGGATGTGAGAAAAGAAGTTTCTTGAGGACAGAGACATTGTCTGTTTGCTCATTTTTGAATCTCCAGTATAATAGATTTTTTGCAGTCATATGCCAAGTTAATCATACCTCCCTGTACCTATATGTTGGGGTGATCCCCTTTCATACTGATTCTGGACTTGACCATGTGACTTGCTTTGGCTACTGGGAAAATAATAAATGTGATTCAGTCACAGATTTGCAAATATTTGTGCTTTAGGGCTTATTCTGTGTTGCTGCTCTTTGGACCCTGAAGTGGCTGTGTAAAGAAGCCCAATCTAGCCTCATGGGTGATGAGGGACATCTGGATCCCTCATCTGGATCCCAAGGCTCCAGTGATATGATAGAGTCAACCCCCAGATGACCTGGCAGAGCATGGGAGAGCCCAGCAGAAAGCATCTAAGATTAGCAGAGAACTGCTTAGCTGAGTACAGCTTAAAATGCTGAATTACTTAATTATGAGCTAGACAAATGGTCATTTTTAAGTCACTAAGTTTGGGTGGTATTTTGTTATGCAGCAAAAGCTAACAACTATACCAGTGTATAGAAAAGTACCTGGCAGATAAAAGGGATGATTAACAGTATTTTGTTGAATAAATGGACAAACATATTTTTCAAGGATATAAACATATCTAAAGCTATATTTAACACATTAAAATGGGTGGCTTTGTGGGGCAAGAGAGCGTGGGGATGGGGAGAGGGAATTGTAGGGAAGAAAGTGTCAAGAATTTGGAAGGCTACAAGGTCTATTCAGAGAAAAATGGGAGACTCATAGATTCAGAGGGAAGATGATTTGCATCTTGTACATGTTAAATTTAGAAGTTTGTAGAAAAATCTAAGTGGCTAGGAAGGTAATAAAATAGCTGCAAATATTTATTAGATTGTGTATTTTTTAGTCTGTAATTGAAAACAAATGGAACAGGAAAATAAGAACAAGGTAACTCTTACATTTAGTGTCTTATCAATTCCAAAACTACATTGAACAGTAGTGTATTTAGCCCCCAGGTAACCCAGCTACAAATATGATTATTCCCTCTTGTGGACAAAGATTTGCAACCTCTGAAAAAAATGCAAAGACCATCCTATAGATTTGGAAGAGCTATTGGCTAATACATATGTAATTTTGTACATAAAGCACAAATAGTTGTCACTGAGTATCCACCTGTGACCACTGGGAAGGAGATTTAATAATCATATCAGATGTACACATCTTTGTATATTTTTAAAAAATACAGATCTGGCTCCTTACTTAAGGTCAATGGAAAGGATCCTGGACATTGGGTTTGAAATGGTAGTAATTCTGCAATCTTAGGCTCACCAGCCTCTCAAGTCTCACTTAAAATGGGGATAACTATACTTTCTTTGACAACTCATAGCTTTATTCTGAGAATTTTATGAGACAATTAAGTCAGAGTATTTGTAAAATGGGAAGGCACACAAAATAATGAGGATGTTGATACATTGAATGTCTTATTTGACCCATTTTAAGCATCTTCTATATACTGGCATATCATGCCTCATTCTACAACACAGAGAATGTACGTTGGCTTTACTTTTCATTAATTGTCACTTAACCCATGCTGAGCTCTTGGGACATAGTAGGCCTTTGAAAAGGCTTCTGTTTTTATTCATTGTAGCCGTCAGATGCAGCCATATAGTAACTAACTCTTTACAGAATGTCTTCTAATTTAGTGAAGAGTTTAAATATGAAGAGAGGAACAATGAATAGAGCAAATGGTGACAAAATGAGATTTCTTACTCAGGTCCCGGGCTGGCTCTAGTTACCATGCTCATAACTAAAGTGTTAGTTCTAAGAAGATCTCTTGTGATGAAAGGAATACTAAAGAATATTTGTTTCATAAAAGAGATGACATTGTAATAAATGGCTTCCAGGGTCTGCACTCCCTTTGGGTCCAAATGTTCTAGTGGCAGAGCCCTTGGAGAGAGTCACTGTTTTGTGATGATATTTCAAAACGTGGCTCTTTATTCATAACTAAAAAAACTCCATATCGGGAGAGATTATTTTATTTGTAAAATTAGGTGGCTTAACTCTTTAGGCACTTCCACTAAGTGTTTCTATCACTGAAAGAGTAGATTGTGCTATTTACCTTCTTACCCAGAGTGTGAATCTCTTCAGCAATATGCCTACTGGGCTTCATCTAGTCCCAGTTTACTAATCCCAGTAATGGGAGGCTCATCACTTTTGGAGGCACTTCCTCTGAAAGCACTCTCCTTTGGTAATTGTTCAAATGAGACACCACACTTAGTCCTGTTTGTCCTAATTATACTTTCTGGGGTATGACAGGGTCTATCTCCTTTCTCCTTGGCTCAAATGTAGGGTTTACAGAAGAGCAGATATCCTTTGTAGATATTCTGTTCCTTTTCCTGACCTTTGCTGCTTTCTTTCTTTTCTGCTTCCCTGATGATAGTAACAAATTGTAATAATTCAACCATATTTTAACTTTTCCTGAGGTCTGTCCTACCTGCCAGCAATCTCCTCAGATATCTCCTGTGGTTTTATCTCAATTTGGAGAGAAGAGGTGTCCTTAGCCTCACTTCAAATATTCAAATATTTCCCCTCACCCATCCCACAAGCTTTTCTGGGGTCTTCCAATTTTAGCCAGTGTATTTAAGATGTATATTAAATCAATTTTAAATTTTTCTGAAGAAGTGATTAATGATAAATATTTACATAATTTTTTATTATTCAAAACTGATTCTACAATAGCATGATTCTAAGGGTGCTAGTTCAAGAGTATCAAATTAACCCTTAAGGTACTTACAAGCCCCTGGTGGGTAGGGAATTTGTGTCCTATATGCTTCTTTCACCACAGTGCCTGGCACATAGTAAGTGTTCAATTAATGTTGAATGAATACATGCAAAAATGAGGCAAAGGAAAACGTCTACACAAGTACTTGTATTCATGAGGACAAGAACAATGTCTTAAACATCTCATAGTTACTTGTTTGGATGATGGGAAAGCAGCAGGATGTGGTTGGCCTGTGCCAGGAAGAAAAAAAAATTGTTAAGGTAAGTTTATTTTTCAAACATGTAGCCTCTTACATGCATTGGAGTTAGAGCTAACAGAGATTTGAACTGAATGTTTCTTCCCTGGGTGACTCAGCCAATGAAAAGAAATTAATACAAAAATAGTCACAAATGAAATCATAGAGTAAAAAGCATCCCCATAATAGAGGTCTACTGGGCACCAACTGTGCTGTGTGATTATTCCTTGGAAGGAGAACAGGAGTCCATTTCTGGCCATTGTTAATGTCTTCACTCTCCTTTTGAGGTCTCTGACGCTCTATGGAGTGGGTCTCTAATTATCATATTTGTCTCAGTCTAATACAATTTGTTCCATTTAATTGAGGTCCTTCTCTTCAAGTGCATTGGTCACCAGAGAAATCACGGAGTGAGAATAATGACAAGAATAATGACAAGAAATAGTGAGTAGTTGTGTTCCTTCCGTCAGGGGCTCCAAGTCCTCTGAATTTCTTGATCAAGTGAAAAAAAAATGGTTTCAAACCTTTCACTTTGCCAAATAATGAGATTAAAATCCTGTTCAAATTCTGATTTTCATTCATTATTATTTCATAAAGAATTGGACATTTTTGGTGTAAAAAGTCGTGCAGGACATAATTATTTTAACAAAAAGTGCAGCTCTTTAAGCAGAATAAATTCAACTCTTATGAAAATATCACTTTTTCAAAAATATTTCATTGCAGCAAAATGTTTGGCATGGCCCAATAACTATAGGGCAACCACTCTGGTCTGAACTGGATGGCTGGGAGGCACAATGGGGCAGAGGTTCTGGGGCTCACAGGCCATCCCTTGGATGGGGGGTGTGGCTAGCCAGCCAGCCATCCAAGCTAACAGGCAGTCGTACATAACTGTGGATTTGATGATGTACAAGGCTTTTCTTGGCATATGATGTTCCAATAAGATAGGTCATCACAGTGACCTGCTGAGGGCAGGTAATGTTGGGTGAAAATTGTTGAACCTGCAGAAATATTTAGGACCTGGCAATGCAATTGGGAGGATAATTCTGTGGTCCTATTTGTAAGACTATATTTTTGAACCAAACTTAAATCATTCTTTTCAAGCTATTCTATTATTGGTGCTTTATTTTTCTGCTTATGAGGAAGACCCACATCAAATTGTTTTCATGTTTCAAGTATAATCCAGGTGACCTGATTGTAGTGGTTAAGATTCCTGGCTGTAAATAACAAAAATCAACTTGTGTTAACTTAAGTAGATAAAAAAATTTTTTTGGAAGACATTGGGTAGGACCCAGAAATGATAGGATGTCTAAATATCCAGGCTTTGGGCAAGGACAGGAATGTAGGGAGGCCTGGCAATCATGACCATAGTCAAGGTCATAGTCTGGAACAGGTTGCAGGGGACTATGTTGCCAGAGACACCACAGCCTGGGCTTCCAGTGATACTATGTGTTGTTGCCACCTTTCCTAGAGTGAATCCTTCCTGCTTTGCTTCTTTGTGTCATCAGATTAAGAATTACAGATGAAGTCAGTCAGGCCAGTGGAAGTCACACAAAATTTGGCTCTAAAGTTTTGGGGAGGGGAAGGCAATTATTTTGATTTGAAGCTTCATGAGAATCCCTCAAACATTGGAAATGAGACGAGGCAGCCAAGAGGGTAAATATCCACACACGACCATGGAGCAAGACTACGCTTCCATTTTGTGGTCAAATCCTTAGAGTATAAGTCCCCGTCCTGCTTGTAAGCCATTTACCAGAATCTTCAATCCACCTGTCCTGGGAAAGTCTCAGTGCATGTGTCCATGCTCCTCTGATCTTTTTGTTTGTTCCTTGCTCCCTCAGCCCAAGGTCTGACTGTGGGTCTTTGTTCTTTTCTCCACAAGATCATCCTTCCCACAGTGATGGTTCGGGTGAGGCTGCAGAATTGAAGAGATTTAACTGAGTACTTGAAACTAATCAAAGTTGTAATTGAGAAAATCTAAATGGATACCAGTCATGGCTACTGTTTGTTGGAAGCCCCATCCATGGGCTACTATGTCGATTGTGTTGCCAGCCCCAGACCCCTGCCCCATTGCCAATGTCCCTTCATCCCCACGCTCTTGAGCTTGTTTCTCCTTTTTCCCTAAAAGGAAATAATCTATGAGATGAAGCTTGGCCAAGAGAAAATAATAAACTAGTGCATATGTAGAGATCATGACTTTCTAGGTTCTGTTCTAAGTTTCTTATGTATCAACTCAAATAATCTTCAGGTAACCCCATGAAGAGGACTGCTTTCCAATTTTACAGATGAGAAAGCTGAAGCACAAAGAAATTGGTAAATTGTGATGAAGTCACATAACTAGTAAATGGAGGAAGATCGGATTTGAACCTAGATATTTCTCCATGATCTTCGTGTAAACCACTAACCTCCACTATCTTCCTATAAAGATACCCATCACAATGACCGGCTTGAGCTGTTCAATAGCACCAAGTCTGTTACCTCTATTCCAGAATAAGATCTCTGCTTTATCTTTGCATAAACAAAAAAGTTCATTGAAAAGGTTTCCTTAAATCATAAGATCTGTTTGTGCCCAAAGAATTTAAGACTTCCTATCTAAAAAAGTAGCAAAACTACTTTGAGACTTAAAAATAACAGCTTCCTTCCTTCAGCCAACAATGCTTCACCCACCCAAAATATCATGGGGTCCATTCAAAGTCACATCGCCCTGTGAAGCAAAGTTGGCTTCTCTCCAAACTGCAAATGCAAAAACCCAGAAGATGGACAGCAGCCATTAGGCAGCCAGAAGTCAAGATAGAAATGAGCCATCGCCTATTTCACTAAATTTCTTTTATTTATTTGAAGGGCAAAAATTTCTGTCCCTGACATTTCCCTTTTGTGTATAGTACTGATTGCTGGAAGTTTTATGCTAAAGCCCGCTCATGTGCTTCCATTGAAATATCGCCTTGCTTTGGCGATTTAATATATTCGGATACCAACACACGCATATGATTTACCAATTTGAATTCACCATGCTGTGTTTTCAGTGTGACATGTAGCTCCATGTCAAAGTACAGCTAGCAAAAATGGTCTTTGGGCTGTGGGGAGAAAACCGAGGAATGAGGATGAACAAATCTCTCTTTTAATCTTTTTATCTCTGTCCTTTGGTTAACAAACACTGAGTTGCATGTGAAGATGTTTAAGATTCACCACTCTGTTTAAATTTTGAGAACAGGCTTTTACATTTGTTTCTAAAAGCCTTTCTGTCTTAGATGGGTTTCTTGCTTTAGTGTGAATAGTGGTCCTGGCCTCTTTGAAATCCTTTGATCATATTAATGTTCAAGTGGGCCCATAAATGAAAGGATTTCAGAGGGGCCAGTGGCTTCTCATTAATCCCACACAACATTCATCCCATTGCAGCCGTCAGAGACAATTCATGGAGGGAGCCTGGCATTAAGAGGGGAAATGAGCACACTTCTCACACTTGATAAAGATCTGCATTAACTATATAAAAAATGTGCTAGGCACCATGGTGATGACTCTGACAACATAGTAGCAATAAAACAGATGATTAAAAATGAAGAAGACTGGCACTCTTAAGTAATTGGGAGCAGAGCTCTTAACCTTTGTGGTCATATACATATTTGTCTCGAGATATTGAGCTGAAAGTCATTATTTGATGGTGTTTTGGTAGCTCTTGGGATTTGTTTTATGGGGAGACACTGAGTCTAATTCCGTGTTTGGAGCTGGGCTGAATATGTCATTAAAGTCCAATAAATGTTTGCAATTATTGCAGTTATTTAGAGGCCTGGAAAGTTGATGGAAGTTGGCAGGATACCCAGTTCATCCTCTGGTTCCATATTGCTGGGCTCCACCCAGGGGCAGCAGCAGAAGTGCCAGCTCTGAAGTAGCCTGTGGGTCCTGGTCCAATAAACCCTCAGGGCTCCTGGATCTCTTGCTTATTGGCTCACTTTGTTAGACCCAACTCCTCCCCTTCCTTCTCTGCACCTTTTATCTGTGTTTTATTTACTCCGTTTTTATTTATTTCAATAAAGACATAGTGGAAGTATTTTCTAAGCCAGGCACTGCGTGGTGAGTTGACCATTCAGTGATGGAGAACACAGACACGCTTCCTGTCTTCATGGAGCTTGCATTTTCTCCTGAGGGTGAGTCAGAACTATTAAAAATGAATAAAGAGAACATTTAGGTGACACAAACAAACTTTATTTAACACTCCATAAAGAGTGCAGTCTCCATTCCCTAGGCTTCAGAGAAGAGCACAATGCGGTGGAGGGCAGGAACCATTTATAACATAAAGAATAAGGAACAAGGGAGAGAAAAACAGAAAATGATGAAGGAACAAAGAAATAAGTATGGATCCTAGAATTGGCTCAGCCTTTAGGGATTGGCTGACTGGATTTACTGTCTTTCTGATCAAGCAAAACATTTACAGGGACACAAAAGTTACCTAAGTTTTGGTTTGCTGTCATGGCACCCTGGGCAGCATGAGTTACATCTTGGATCTTGAAATTTATCTCAACAGAACCAAAGAGGATTACTCAAGCATGTATACCTTGGAATAGAGTCATATTAAAAAGTATTTTAGCCTGGATAGCTGTCTCATATTTAGATATACTGATAGAGACAAGTTAAAGCACAACAGAATTGCTTATAAATGTTTAATTTTTAGATAGTAGACCATGGAAATAAAAAAATCTACAGATGTCAGATTTTAGGAGGTAAAAAAAAGTATTCTTTTTGGATTGTCTTTGTCTTATATTCAAATTTGTCAAGAACAATCACTTTCTTCACTACAAATGAGATAGACGGTAATTAAAAATGATTTCCCAGGGGCGCCTGGGTGGCTCAGTCGGCTAAGCGTCCGACTTCAGCTCAGGTCATGATCTCACAGTTCGTGGGTTCGAGCCCCGCATCAGGCTCTGTGCTGACAGCTCAGAGCCTGGAGCCTGTTTCAGATTCTGTGTCTCCCTCTCTCTCTGACCCTCCCCCGTTCATGCTCTATCTCTCTCTGTCTCAAAAATAAATAAACGTTAAAAAAATTTAAAAAAATGATTTCCCAGGCCGACACATCTATATATCAGTAATGCTGTCCCCAGAAGCCTTCAAGCCCTTGGGGATGGGGTAGGGAGGAGGTAGGATAGAACACTCAGAACATAGGGCCTCTTTAATGACTGAAATTTTGCCAGTTTGAGAAAAGTAATTTGTAACATTATTGAGAACTCTTAGGCACTTCATCACCACATTAAGAAACAATACTTACTCTGGCCCTGCTGATGGCCAAAGCCCCACTGGGTTCAAAGAACTACTTTGCCCACTTCCATTGGATTGTACCACTCCAATGTGTGGAAGAACCACCCCAAATATCTCCCAGCAGAGAGAAGAGCCACAAGAAACCGCTAAGAGAGTCATATCCAAAGAGCAAAGGGAAGGGGTCCAGTTTCCTGTCTCAGACCTTCCCAGGGGAAGTGCCTCTCTTCTTTGTGCTCATCCACTTCATCCCTTAGGACACTCCACTCACCAGGCTGGGTCTCAATGCCTTGTCCTGGCATTAGATCAATCCAGAGAAGGATCCTCCTTCTTGGAAGAAGAGTGGGTAAGAATGGGAAGGTTAGAGTCTTGACTTTTCCCTGGAGGCCAATCAACTAAGTCATCTAAACCAACACTGGGTGAGGATAATTAATAAATTTGAACACAGTTTCTGAAAGGTTCTCACATGGTCTGGTCCAGTGATTTCTAAACTATAGGATACAGCCTATTTGTGGGGTCATGAAATCAATTTAGTGGGTCATAGCCTGCATTCAAAAGTAAAATGGAAAATATAACATACTGGGTCAAGACATAAAATAAATCTCTTTTAGTTGATTGTAGTCAAAAAAGTTTGAAAGGACCGAACAGTTCTGATCTATGTGGGTATCTTGTAAAAGTGATAGATGGCAAGCAAGGGTCAGAGTAGGTGAAATAACTGGTGGGCACTTCCTTCTTTTGTTCTTTTTCTTTATAGGTTTAAATGACATTTGGTCAGCTATAGAGCTACTTAGTTTGCTATTGACAAAGGGGAAACGGAATCTTTCTGATGTTGTTTAACTGGGACCAATATTTCCAGCTCAGCCATTATCTAGAATCATTTCCACTTGATTTTTTTTTTCATTATATTGATAAACTCGAGTCCTGCCCCCCACCCCCACCCCCAGCCATAGACAAGTATCTTATTGACTCTTCAAAGACTATAAGCATGATAACAACAAAAGCTCACCGGCTCTAAACATCATCATCATCATCAACAACAACAACAACAACAAAACAGAAGGAACTTTTCTTGCCTCCTGTCTGCCCCCACCACTGTTTTAGTACCAGCTGATTTAAGCATTAGATTCATACACACTGAATGAATAACAAAATACATTGTCACTGCCTTGGAAGCAGTTACTCTCTATGAATGTTAAATTAGAGTTTCGAAATGTGGAAAGACTTCTATGAATCAAATTTTATCAAAGCAGTTGATGGAATAATTTACTTCTAGTTCTGTTTTATTTTATTCATCATTCTTACTTTCTTCACTTTCTTGAAATGTTTATTTATTTATTTTAAGAGAGAAAGAGAGAGAGGCAGAGTGAGAATCCCAAGCAGGCTCTGCATCAGTGCAGAGCCCGATGTGGGGCTGCATCTCACAAACATGAGATCATGACCTGAGCTGAAATCAAGAGTTGGATGTTTAACTGACTGAGCCACCCAGGCACTGCTTTAGTTTTTTCATTTTAAAGGTGAGGAAACTGGGATCCAGACAGAATGAGCAAGGCAGGAGAGAAAGGCCTATATATTAGTCTTGGCCCTGAGGAACGACACAGGACCTGTCAGATCCCTAGGGAGCTCTGAGAAGCTGGCTTTTGCTATGGAGAAGACTGACAGAAAGCCTCGCCCTCATGTGTGGAGCCATGGGAAGTGGGGCCAGGGGAAAGGGGGAAAACTGAGAAGGACCATAGGAATTGAATGTAGATAGAACCAGAGTGTTCTTATGTCACTGATGTTTCATTGCTTTCTAATACAAACACTTTCCTAAATATGTAGAGTGCTTCCTAAATATGTAGAGTGCTGAATAGTTTCTTTGCCCTCCATAGTGGTTGACACATGTTCTAGCTGACAATCAAACAAAATCACAAGACACAATTGGTTTTAATCTACGACCACATTTATGTAGCTTTATGGAAGAGTGCAGAGCAGGACACAGCAGTAGAATACCTTCAGTTCTTTGGAAGTCCCTGCAGCTACCCAGGCACACCGACTCCTTTGTTTCCTCCCCACATGATTTCCCACTATCCTGTTATACCATTCTAAGCACTGAGGCCCAAGACCTGCAGGCCAGCTTACAGCTCCCCCAGCCCAGGGGCTGTCCCCTGGATCAGGGTTTGAAGAGCAAACAAGACAGACACAGGATTAATGCCACATTTATCCCAACTTTGTCACTTCCAAACCAAACCAATACTCAGAGAAAACAGATTCAGAAGTCATTTTCCAGTTTCATATTAATTCTTTCCTCATTTCCTGGAAACCAGGGGCTCCGGCATACAAGAGCTGAGTCATTTTGCTGAAAAGTGTCATTATTTGCCTGGAATCCCTGATTCTCTGGATTGCCAGGTTAATTAGCCAAGGGCCTCATCATTTATTTTTGGCATCTGCAGAATGAAAAGGAATGTTCCTACCAGCTACTGATCTGCTGCAGTTTAGCCTTCAGCATTACTGGCAGGTAAGAATGAGGGGCCTTCAGGAAAGGGTGAGGGAGGAGGGCTGGAGGGAGAGGAGGAATCCATGCCCAGTGGGAATCACTTCAGACTTCCTCTGTGGAGGTGGAAATGGAGCAGCCTCCTGACTCCATGTGCACATGAGGGAAGCTGCAGCCCTGGGCTAGTTTTGTGAAAACCAGAGGTGAGCAGCCCCATGTGACACTACACTGCACTTACAGGAACACCTCCCGCCTGGGCTCCTGAAGTGACTGTCCCATGGGAGGAAAGGGGAGTAAGCAAGAGCCATGGTAGAATTATTCTTGTAGCTGCCAAAGAAAATTTAGCAATTTAGAAGAAAGCAAATGGCCACCGGAAAAATGATTCTTCGAATAAAGGGAATAAGGAAAGAGAAAATCAGATAGAGCTGTTTTGGTGGCTATAAAGACATGGGGTGAAGTGGAAGGAAATTAACAGGACTCCTATGAAAGACTTATTGACAAGTCATCACAAATTTGGAGAAATCTAATCTAGCACCAACAGCTGCTAAGAAATTCTGTCATTTCCATTACTTTATCTCAGTCTGTAAACATTTAAATCCAATGATGCCAAAACCGGCAGAGGATACAAATTTGGCCCAGGTTGTTAAATTTACCTCTCTGTTAAAGCAGCTGAACCCAAAGCAGATTGACTTGAAGGCCAGTATTTCCTTGTCCAACTTTTAGCAGGGGGTCCAAGGCCATATGCTGTGGTTAAAATTGAATGGCCTGAGGGCAGAAAACAAAGCTCTTTGAGATGACTAGATTTTGATGTAAAATGTTTCGCAGTGTATACTGGAAAGAAAAAAGGTGTTATTAAGAGGCCCAAGAGTAGAGCCTGGGGTGGTGGGCATGGTGATGCCATTGTAGAAAATGCCAAGATCACAGTAAAACTTTAGATAGAAAAAACCGAATGTACAAGGTGTAGGCATCATCTTTATTTACATGTTTAAGTATAGTGGTTGCGATGCATGAATGGAGACTTTTGTCATTACCAGCTTATAGCCAAATATAGGGTAAGGCTTACACCAACTCTATCTATACAAAGGAAACTGCATATATCTTGTGATATCAAGATCTAACAGGAGCATCCTTCTGCCCCTCCCAGGTGTCTGCCCCATTGATAAAGGGAGTCTACAAATCACAATTCCACATATTCATTCCTTAGGTATCTAGAATAGAATTTTGCCCTTAAAAAGAGCTTAGTGAATAGTCATTGACTTCTGTTAAAAAATGATATCTTATAAGCTTGCAAAATAATGTTGTGAGCCACCATCAATCATCTACATCTTTAAGTAAATGTCTGTTTCAGTTAGCAGAGAGAAGAGAGTTGTTTAAGCTTGACTAGCACACTACTGTCTATAATTCATTTTTTGGTTGGGGTGGATCGGGGTAAGCAAAGCTTCTGTAAAGGGCCAGATAGTATATATTTCAGGTTTTATAGACCATACAGTATCTGTTATAACTACTCAACTCTGACATTGTAGTGTGAAAGCAGTCAGAAACAACAGGTAAACAATGGACATGACTGTGTTCTAATAAACTTAAAAAAAAACAAAACAGGCAGCAGCCTGGGTTTGGCCAGTGGGACATAGTTTGCCAACCTGTGGTCTGGGCAGTTACTATACTTCCTTCTTCAATTGTAGGATTTAGAGAATGAATAACAGTCAGCTGAGAGTTAAGGAGTAGGCGTTTACAAAGCCAAAAGCATGGACATTAGATATTCTCTTAACCAATGCCACTTACTCAAGTGACCTGTTAGACAGGTCTAACAGTCCAACCAGACCTAGTCCAACTAGGTCTAACCAACTATCTTATTGACTGATGTGGGCCCAGAGCATGATCAATCCTGGAGGCTAACAGGCTCAAGGAAATGGTTTCTTGCCCAAGAGTCAGTTTTATTTGTTTCTAAGCTTTTTTGTTTCTAATTGCACTTGTAATTATATATTATTTAATTAAATATTACACAAATGGGTGATTCTGAGTTTTATTGTGGAAATGACATAAAGAAGATAAAAGGCTTTAAAGATGAGTCAGTATCAAAGAATATATATTGAGTTAGGTGCAGGTAAGATACCTCTAAAAGATTTCATTTCATCAGAAGCTTTGCAAGTATCTTCAAGTTCTTGTTACATTTTCTTAAATTTTTATTTATTTATTTAACAAAAAATTTAACGTTTTTTTATTATTGAGACTCAGAGAAAGACAGAGCATGAGCAGGGGAGGGGCAGAGAGAGGGGGAGACACAGAATCTGAAGCAGGCTCCAGGTTCTGAGCTGTCAGCACAGAGCCTGAAGTGAGGCTTGAACTCACAAACTGTGAGATCATGACCTGAGCCGAACTTGGATGCTCAACTGACTGAGCCAGCCAGGTGCCCCAAGTTCTTGTTACATTTTTTAAAGAGCAAAAGTGGCATTGATAAACTTGCATTCTAGGTGTGGTTTGTTGATGCAGAGCTGAAATCAGCAGGACTGCCACCCCTAAATATTGATCCCAGTTTTTCATATAATAGGGCTTCTACCATATTCAACAGAGCAGAGGCAGCCCAGGAGACAAGGTAATAAATAATGGACCACTTCTTATGTCTCACCATGGGTCCCCTTTTCTTTTAGGTACAAGGAATTAAAGTTGGTTTTTCTAACCACTGGAGTGGCCATTTACATAGGGCATTTTTATTTTTTTAAATTTACATCCAAATTGGTTAGCATATAGTGTAACAATGGTTTCAGGAGTAGATTCCTTAGTGCCCCTTACCCATTTAGCCCATCCTCCCTCCCACAACCCCTCCTGTAACCCTCAGTTTGTTCTCCATATTTATGAGTCTCTTCTGTTTTGTTGCCCTCCCTGTTTTTATATTATTTTTGTTTCCCTTCCCTTATGTTCATCTGTTTTGTCTCTTAAAGTCCTCATATGAGTGAAGTCATATGATTTTTGTCTTTCTCTGAATGACTCATTTCACTTAGCATAATACCCTCCAGTTCCAACCACGTAGTTACAAATGGCAAGATTTCATTCTTTTTCATTGCCGAGCAATACTCCATTCTATATATATACACCACCTCTTCTTTATCCATTCATCCATCGATGGACATTTGGGCTCTTTCAATACTTTGGCTATTGTTGATAGTACTGCTATAAACATGGGGGTGCATGTGTCCCTTCAAAACAGCACACCTGTATCCTGTGGATAAATGCCTAGTAGTGCAATTGCTGGGTTGTAAGGTAGTTCTTTTTTTAGTTTTTTGAGGAGCCTCCATATTGTTTTCCAGAATGGCTGCACTAGCTTGCATTGCCACCAACAATGCAAAAGAGATCCTCTTTCTCCACATCCTCGCCAACATCTGTTGGTGCCTGAGTTGTTCATGCTAGCCATTCTGAGAGGTGTGAGGTGGTATCTCATTGTGGTTTTGATTTGTATTTCCCTGATGAGTGATGTTGAGCACTTCTTCATGTGTTGGTTGGCCATCTGGATGTCTTCCTTGGAGAAGTGTCTATTCATGTCTTTTGCCCATTTCTTCACTGGATTATTTATTTTTTGGGTGTTGAGTTGGATAAGTTCTTTATAGATTTTGGATACTAACCCTTTATCTGATATGTCCTTTGCAAATATCTTCTCCCATTCTGTTGGTTGCCTTTGAGTTTTCCTGATTGTTTCCTTCACTGTGCAGAAGCGTTTTATTTTGATGAGGTACCAGTAGTTCATTTTTGTTTTTGTTTCCCTTGCCTCTGGAGACGTCATTAAGAAGTTGTTGTGGCCAAGATCAAAGAGGTTTTTGCCTGCTTTCTCCTTGAGGATTTTGATGGCTTCCTGTCTTACATTGAGGTACTTCATTCATTTTGAGTTTCTTTTTTTTGTATGGTGTAAGAAAGTGGTCCAGGTTCATTCTTCTGCATGTCACTGTCCAGTTCTCTCAGCACCACTTGCTGAAGACTGTATTTATTCCATTGGATATTGTTTCCTGCTTTGTCAAAGAATAGTTGGCCATACGTTTGTGGGTCCATTTCTGGGTTCACTATTCTGTTCCATTGATCTGAGTGTCTGTTCTTGTGCCAGTACCATGCTGTCTTGATGATTACAGCTTTGTAGTATAGCTTGAAGTCTGGGATTGTGATGCCTCCTGATTTGGTTTTCTTTTTCTAGATTGCTTTGGCTATTCGGGGTCTTTTCTGGTTCCATACAGATTTTAGGATTATTTGTTCTAGCTCTGTGAAGAATGCTGGTGTTATTTTGATAGGGATTGCATTGAATATGTAGATATCTTTGGGTAGTATCGACATTTTAACAATATTTGTTCTTCCTATCCAGGAGCATGGAATCTTTTTCCATTTTTTTGTGTCTTCTTCAATTTCTTTCATAAGCTTTCTATAGTTTTTAGTATATAGATTTTTCACCTCTTTGGTTAGATTTATTCCTAGGTATCTTATGATTTTTTTGTGCAACTGTAAATGGGATTGATTCCTTGATTTCTCTTTCTGTTGCTTCATTGTTGGTGTATAGGAATGCAACCAGTTTCTATGCATTGATTTTATATCCTGCAATTTTGCCAAATTCATGACAATTCTAGCAGTTTTTTGGTGGAATCATTTGGGTTTTCCATATAGAGTATCATGGCATCTGCTAAGAGTGAACGTTTGACCACCTTCTGGCCGATTTGGATGCCTTTTATTTCTTTGCGTTGTCTGATTGCAGAGGCTAATATTTCAATACTATGTTGAATAACAGTGGAAAGAGTGGACATCCCTGTCTCGTTCCTGACCTTAGGGGGAAAGCTCTCCATTTTTCCCCATTGATGAAGATATTAGTGTTGGGTCGTTCATATATGGCTTTTATGATCTTGAGGTATGCTCCTTCTATCCCTACTTTCTTGAGGGATTTTTATCAAGAAAGGATGCTGTATTCTGTCAAATGCTTTCTCTGCATCTATTGAGAGGATTATATAGTTCTTGTCCTTTTTTTTATTGATGTGATGAATCATGTTAATTGTTTTGCAGATATTGAACAAGCCTTGCATCCTGGGTATACATCCCACTTAGTCGTGGTAAATAATTTTTTTAATGTATTGTTGGATCTGGTTGGCTAATATCTTGTTCAGGATTTTTGCATCCGTGTTCATCAGGAAAATTGGTCTATGGTTGGCCTTTGTACTGGGCTCTCTGTCTGGTTTGGAATGAAGGTAATGCTGGCTTCATAGAAAGAGTTTGGAAGTTTTCCTTCCACTTCTATGTTTTGGAACAGCTTCAAGGGAATAGGTGTTAGCTCGTCCTTAAATGTTTGGTAGAATTCCCCTGGAAAGCCATCTAGCCCTGGGTCTTGTTTTTTGGGAGATTTTTAATTACTAATTTGATTTCCTTATTGGTTATGGGTCTGTTCAAATTTTCTATTCCTTCCTGTTTCAGTTTTGGTAGTATATATGTTTCAAGGAATTTGTCCATTTCTTCCAGATTGCCCATTTTGTTGGCATATAATTGCTCATAATATTCTCTTACTGTTGTTTTTATTTCTGTTGTATTGGTTGTGATCTCTCCTCTTTCATTCTTTATTTTATTTATTTGGGTCCTTTCCTTTTTCTTTTTGATCAAACTGGCTAGTCGTTTATCAATTTTGTTAATTCTTCCAAAGAACCAGCTTCTGGCTTCATTGATCTGTTCCAATGTTTTGTTTTGTTTTGTTTTGTTTTGTTTTGTTTTGTTTTGTTTTGTTTCGTTTTGATAGCATTAATTTCTGCTCTAATCTTTATTATTTCTTGTCTTCTTCTGGTTTTGGGCTTTATTTGCTGTTCTTTTTCCAGCACTTTAAGGCGTACAGTTAGGTTGTGTATCTGAGATCTTTCTTCCTTCTTTAGGAAGGCCTGGATTGCTATATACTTTCCTCTTATGACTGCCTTTGCTGCATCCTAGGGGTTTTGGGTTGTGGTGTTATCATTATCATTTGCTTCCATATACTTTTAAATTTCCTCTTTAACTTTTTGGTTAGCCCATTCATTCTTTAGTAGGATGTTCTTCAGTCTCCAAGTATTTGTTACATTTCCAAATTTTTTCTTGTGGTTGATTTCGACTTTCATAGTGTTGTGGTGTGAAAATATGCACAGTGTGCTCTCGATCTTTTTTACCTACTTAGGGCTGATTTGTGTCCCAGTATATGGTCTATTCTGGAGAACATTCCATGTGCACTGGAGAAGAATGTATATTCTACTGCTTTAGGATGAAATGTTGTGACTATATCTGTTAAGTCCATTTGACCCATTGTGTCACTTAAAGCCATTGTTTCCTTGTTGATTTTTTGATTAGATGATCTGTCCATTGCTATGAGTGGGGTGTTGAAATCTCCTACTATTACGGTATTACCCTTGATGAGTTTCTTTATGTTTGTGACTAATTGATTTATATATCTGGGTGGTCCACATTTGGCACATAAATGTTTACAATTGTTAGGTGTTCTTGGTGGATAGACCTCTTGATTATGATATAATGTCCTTCTGCATCTCTCATTACAGTCTTTATTTTAAAGTCTAGATTGTCTGATATAAGTATGGCTACTCTGGCTTTTTTTGTTGACCATTAGCATGACAGATGGTTCTCCATCCCCTTACTTTCTCTCTGAAGGTGTCTTTGGGTCTAAAGTGGGTCTCTTGTAAACAGCATATAGATGGATCTTGTTTTCTTATCCATTCTGTTACCCTATGTCTTTTGATTGGAGCATTGAGTCCATTGATGCTTAGAGTGAGTACTGAAAGATATGAATTTATTGCTATTATGATGCTTGTCGAGTTGGAGTTTCTGGTGGTGTTCTCTGGTCCTTTCTAATCTTTGTTGCTTTTGAGATATATCTATATCTATATCTATATCTATATCTATATCTATATCTATATCTATATCTATATCTGTATATATATATATATATTTTTTTCATCTTTTCTCCCCTCAGAGAGTTCCCCTTAAAATCTTTTGCAGGGCTGGTTTAGTGGTCACAAACTCCTTTAATTTTTTTTGGCTGGGAAACTTTTTTATCTCTCCTTCTATTTTGAATGACAGCCTTGGTGGATAAAGAATTCTTGGCTGCATATTTTTCTGATTCAGCACATTATATATATCCTGCCACTCCTTTCTGGCCTGCCAAGTTTCTGTGGATAGGTCTGCTGCAAACCTGATCCATCTTCCCTTGTAGGTTAGGGACTTTTTTTCTCTTGTTGCTTTCATGATTCTCTCCTTGCCTGAGTATTTTGTGAATTTGACTATGATATGCCTTGGTGATGGTCAGTTTTTGTGGAATCTAATGGGGGTCCTCTGTGCTTCCTGGATTTTGATGTCTGTGTCTTCCCCAGGTTAAGAAAGTTTTCTTCTATGATTTGCTCACATAATCCTTCTACCCCTATTTCTCTCTCTTCCTCTTCTGGTACCCCATTGATTCTGATGTTGTTCCATTTTAATGAGTCACTGATTTCTCTAATTCTTAAATCGTGCTCTTTTGCCTTAATCACCCTTTTTTTTTCTGCTTCATTATTCTCTATAAATTTGTCCTCTATATCATTGATTCTCTGTTCTGCCTCATCCATCCTTGCCGCCCCTGCATCCATCTGTGATGGCAGCTCATTTATAGCATTTTTTATTTCATCCTCACTATTTTTTTCTTCTTTTATTTCTGTAGGAAGGGATTCTAGTCTATTTTTGACTCCAGCTAGTATTCTTATTATCATGATTCTAAATTCTGGTTCAGACATCTTGCTTGTGACTGTGTTGGTTAAATCCCTGGGTGTCAATTCTTCGTGCTCTTTCTTTTGGGGGGAATTTCTTTGTTTTGTCATTTTGAAGGGAGAAAAGGAATTAATGAAGTAGAAAATTTAAAATAAAAAAATTAAAATTAAAAAAATATTAAAATTAAAAAATTAAAAAATTACAAACACAAACACAAAAAAATCAAATAAATGATGCTAGATCTTAGGTGTGTTTTTGTCTGGGTGTTGAAAGTGATTTGATAGATTAGAGGAAAAAGGGGGGAAAAGGAAATCTTTTGAGTATTTGAAAAAATTAATACACTGGAGTAGACTAAATTGAATTAATGGAAGTAAAATAGAATTTGAAAAAATATACAGAAAAGTAAAGAATAAAGTAGAAAAAATGAAAGAAAATTAATAAAAATTAAAAATAAATATGAATCTTTTCTTTTCCTGTATTCAAGAAAAAGAAAGGAAATGAAAAAGAGAGAAAAGATAAAAGAAAAGAAAGAAAAAAAGGAAATCGTTTGAAAATTTGAAAAAGTGAATACTACTGTAGTAGACTAAAATAAAATGATGGGTGTAAATAGAATTTGAATAAATTTACATAGAATAAAAAATATAGTAGAAAATTAAAGAAAAATATTTTTGATAGAAATTGAATGTACAAATGAAGTTTTTCTCTTTATGCATTCAAGAAACAAAAAAGGAAATCGTTCACAAATTTGAAAAAGTGAATACACTGAAGTAGACTAAAATAAAATGATGGAAGTAAAATCGAATTTGAAAAAATTTACACAAAAGTGAAAAATATAGTAATAAAAATTAAAGAAATATATCTTTAATAAAAATTGAAAATAAAAACTGATATTTTTCTTTCTGTGTTCAACAAAAAGAAAAGAAGTGTAAAAGAGGAAAAAAAAGAAGGAAATAAAATTGAACAAATGGACCTGATAACAGATTGAAGTAGGACTAAAATTGTTTCGTTTTCCCCTAGAAGTCAGTCCATGTAGCTCATTATAGTCCATAAACTAAGCTGGCGGTGAGACTTGTGTTCTTGAAGAGTGAATTTGGCCCAGGTGGGTAGGGTTCAGTGTAACGGCTCCACTCTTCACTAGATGGCGCTGCTAGCCTACTAGGGTGGAATGTGGTGGCCCTAGTAGGTGTGTATGTGCATGCGCGGGAGCAGTGAAAATGGCGCCACCCAGCTATGCAGTCTATTCTCCCTGAACAGCAATGGTGTATCAGTCCTATATTTTTAGCTTTCGTCCACTCCCTGCTTTTTCACTCTCCGTGACCAGGCCCCAGGCAGTACCTCTCTCCCACGTTTTGCCTCAGATAAGGCTGTTTTCCCTGGCCCCTTACTTCTGAAGGACTATGGCTTTGACCTGTTCAGCCCCTCTGTAGGAGGGTCTCACCAAACAATGGTCAAATGCCGGCTGCAACCAGGAACGCTTGCTGTACCCTGCTGCTGCTGGTGCCCTGAGACTGCAGCTGGGTGCCAGCCCACCTCAGATAAAGTTCGCGAGACAGTGTAGCAGCAGCATTTCAGGGATTATGGAAAATCACAACACACATCTGGCACCTGGCTTCACCCTTAACGACCTTGTTCCAGCACCAGCGAATGTGGCCATTTTCTGGGGTCTGCTGGGACCAGGTGGCTTCAACAGTCTCCACCAAATGTCCTTCCAGCAGTGGAACCGCTTTTCCCCGTGTGGCCTGAGACCTCCTGGACCCCAGTCTGTTCCTGGGGATTCGCCCTTCCTACCAAAGCACCACCAGGTATTGAGCTGCAGAGTTGCGGCCTTTGTGCTCCTCTTTTTTAAAAGTCTTAATGGAATTAAGCCCTCTCCTTTCTCCTTTCTCCCTTTTTAGTTTAGTCCCTGCAGCTGTTTCCAATTTTCCACTTTCTCTCCAGCTGCTTTTGGGGAGGGGTGCTTTTCCTGTCATCCCCCCCCCCCCACCCCAGACTCCATCCTCTCTCTGCTCACAAAAGCACCTCCCTTGCTGCTCTTTCTCGCTCCCCAAGTTCACTTCTCTGTGCCACGTACCTGCTGAATTCTGTGGTTCAGGTTGTGCAGATTGTTGTGTTAATCCTCCAGTCAGTTTTCTAGGTGTGTAGGATGGTTTAGTGTTGGTCTGGCTGTGTTTCACAGACACGAGACACACAAAAATCTTCCATGCTGTTCTGCATGCAGTAAAGAAGAGTTAACATTTTCAACCAATAAAAGTTTCAAATAAGTGATTGTTGAATGAATTAAGGCTGTGAAAATCCAGGGAAATTTATTCATAGTGAGGCCTGGTTCCTATATTGAGTGACAACTATTTCAAGGAGAATACATTCTACAGCTATTGGGAAAGTAAATGGTGAGGATGAGGATGGCTAAGTTGGCCAACTTTATCAGCAGGTCCTTGGGGTGGGGGGTGGGGGCTGCAGAATAGGATTAGGAGAAACATAGGTTATGGGGTAATTTATTTTTCCACTTTAAAGGTGACCCCAACCCCCATCAAACAAATAACAAAAACACTTCCTAAGCAAGTGAATATTCCATAAGTTTCCATACACAGTGATCATCCCAAGTCTTGGGCTAATCTGATGTGCTGGGTGATTACAGCATTCTGGAACCAGTTTACTAATGTCATATAGTTGCCAAAAAAATGTTCTTGTTGAAGAACATTTGAAGAATTCAGAAAAATAGAAGTGAACATTGACTATTGAAGAATTCAGAAAATATAGAGAATTTGGCACCTGGGTGCCTCAGTCGGTTGAGCGTCCAACTTCGGCTCAAGTCGTGATGTTGTGGTTGATGAGTTCGAGTCCCGCGTTGGGCTCTGTGCTGACAGCTCAGAGCCTGGAGCCTGCTTTGGATTCCGTGTCTCCCTCTCTCTCTGGCCCTCCCCCACTCATGCTCTGTCTTTCTCTGTCTTAAAAATAAATATAAACATTAAAAAAATTAAAAAAAAAGAAAATATAGAGAATAAAATAAAAATCACCTATGACATCATCACCTAGAATGAATGACTATTATTAAAATAGTTGTGTTGGTCCTTGAAGTCTTTTATTCTGTATTCAGCCCAGTTATCAGTCATTTTATAATGATTTATTAACTGAAGGGAGTGAAGTTTGATGTGTGATAGCTATGCCCCCATACAGAGAAGGATTGTTGGTTTGCTGCCCCTAACTCATATTTACTATTTGCCGTATCTTGACATCCAAAGGCTTTCTGTTCTTAGCCCCTATGCTCCTGAACACAGCCATTTGCCTGTTTCTTGCCTCACTTTCCTGGTCTAGGTTCTGAGATGACTTTTGTCATTTAGATCAGATGTCTTTAGATCAATAAGTTGATTTATTCTTTCTAGCATACAAGTTGTATTCTGTCTCTCTAACCTACTTGCTAGGGCTTTTGGAGTTGAGATCACCACTGCTATTCCTCTGATGTTTCCCCCCTGTCCAAAGCAGCTGGAAGCAAAAGTTTAAAGTCTCATTGCACTGCTCAGCAAGGAAGCTAGCAGGTTAGGGGAGGTAGATGCTGGATTCTCTTCTAATATTGGGTTAAGAGCAGTCTGTGGTCACAGTAGGAAAGATTATGATGTTGAGGTCATAACATAACACTCCATGACTTGAACTACCTCTCACACAGCTTTGAGTGTTATATTAAGTTCATTTTTCTGTCCTATAGTACTCATATTGTGTGTTGTCTTCCGTAAGAGGATATTTAAGGCAAATGTTCATAGGTGTTGGAAAATACCACAGGTAATTCAGTTATTTGGTTCCAAGTCACAGAAAATGACTAGATATTTTAAAAGCAAAAATGGAATTCCTTAGAAGGAGATGTAGTCTTACAAGATTGACAGGAAGAATGCCAGGGCTGGGAGGCACAGGCCCAGGCAACTCCACGGGTCTCTTTAGTAAGACCTGTTCAGTAATATTCCCTGCTGGGGCCTAGGATGAATTAACTCCAATGGTTTCTTTGGTGTTTGAGGCCCTTTGGTAATTCAGATCCCTGGGAGAGAGATTGACAGAACTGAGTTTTGCTTATGGCTATCTGCTGACTATACTGAGAAGACTCAAATGGAAGAAACATCCAGAAACTCTTGGTTTCAGTAATGGGAAAGCTAGCATACTATTAGAAAGGATGGAATGAAGCCAGGGCATCCAAAGCATGCTTCAGTAATTATCTTAACTGAGCAGTGGATAAGATGAAAAACATCAGCTTGGATTTGGCCCCATACATGAGGCAGCCTCTTGTGGTGGAAACAGATGCTGACATAATGTCATAATAGCAGCTTAAAGCAAAGGTGCTGGACTCAGAAAAACCTGGTGAAAATCCAGTTCCATCACAGGCATGATGTGACCCAAAACAAGTTTTTTAACCCATCTAAGGCTCAGTTTCTTACCTCGTAAGAATGGAGATTCAGATTTGTGGTCAAGATGAAATAATGTTCATGAAGTACTTACCCAAGCACCATCCATAAGTGCCAGCATTATTAAAACTTTGTTAGACTGTTAACTCTGAAATATGCTGTCATCTGTCACTGCCTGTCCCTCAAAATGAGCAGGATGAACAACAAGTTTTTGAGCTGTTGCCCAGTTGATTTTATACATGTAGACACATTTAGTTTTAGGAATACTTCATTAATGACCTCTTTATGAATAAGTGCACCATTCATCTAACACATAGCTCCCATGTCACTTCAAAAACACTTATCAGCACACAGCAGTCCCTGAATGAGTGCCTTAAGGCCTTTCCTGGAAGTTTGCAGTCTGTTGACATGGAATAGCTCTTTGAAGGTTCAGAAACTATAAATGGCACATGTGCCATGGTGGGAATGAAAATGGGGCATAGGGGAACACCACAGTACCATGTGAGAGGAAGTCATAATGAACATAATTGCAATCAGCCTCCTGCCTAAGTATGTTAGAATGTGTTATAGCTTAGTTAGCATTACACATGTTAAGACATACCACAATTAAATTATATTCCTTGATTCAAAACAGTAACACACAATGAAACCCTAGCTAGAACAGGGCGGGACAGAGGAGGCTTCCGGTCCAAGGAGGGGAAAGAAAGAAAGAAAGAAAGGAAGGAATGAAGGAAGGAAAATGTAAAGAAGGAAGGAAGGAAGTGAGGGGGGAGGGAGGAAGAAGGAGGAGGACTTCCTAGGAAATAGAAGGCATAGAACTCAAAGGCAGAGAACTGAAGAAGAGTGCGTGGTCCCTTTAGGAATCTGCAGTAGTGTGCCATGGCTGACATGTGGGGAGCATAGGAGGTGAAGCAGGGAATGGCAGAAAACAAAGATTGGACAAAAGCCAAACATTCAAAGGGTTTACATGCCAAGCAGAGAGTGCGGATTATATGTTTAGACATGAAAAAGTGCTTCAGGAGTGGTTGGGTGTGATTTATGTGCAGAAAAGCCATACTGGTGTCAGTGGGAAGGGTAGCAAGGAAGTACAACGGGCAAACAGAGATGAATTAGAATATGCCTGATGCTCATGCTCATAATGACAACTTGTAGAAAAGTAATTTAGAGCAGAAATATTATATTGGAAAATCATAACTTTTTAGTAACAGGCAATGGATATGTATGTTGCAGTATAATCATATGATGGAGTGTCATACAGCAGGTAAAAATAGGTAAACTATATCTAGGTATGTAAAAGTGAGTAAACTTCAAGAACATAAGAAAATATCAAGGTGAAAGTGAATCTATAAAGTTAAGCACCATTTATGGGATTCAGCACCCAAGAAACTCCTGCATCTTCTTTCCAGTTGCTAACTTTCCTGCTCCATAGGGGTAATTCTACTCTAACTTCTAACGTAAAAAATTCATTTTGGATTCAAATAATATGTCCTGTTTTGTCTGGCTCCTTTTATTTCAGCATTGGTGTAGTTTTTGTTTGTTTGTTTTTGTTTTTTGTTTTTTAATTTTTTTTTTTAGTTCTCATTGCTATATAGCTTTTTATTATGTGACTGCACAATGCAATTTCATGGGGCATATTTATTCATTCTACTGTAGATGAACTTATGAGTTTTTCTGGGTTTTGTTATTAAAAGTAATGCTGCTCTGAACGTTCTTATGTCAGCTTTTAGGTGAATATATTTATATATTTTGGTTAGATATATGCCCAGGAGTAGGATGGTTGGGTCATAGGGTGTGTTCACCTTGGGCAGATATTGCCAAATAGTTTCTTGATGCAATTGTACCCACCAGTAGGTGACAGTTTCAAGCTGCTCTACGTGTTTGCCAACACTTGGTTTTGTCTACTGGTTCATTTTAGATATTTGTGGTGGTTGTGCTGTGACATCGCATGGTGGTTCAATTTTGCAATCCCTTGATGAGTGATGATATTTAACATGCTTTCTTTATATTTATACTGGTCATTTGGATATATTCTTTTGTGAAGTAAGTATATGAAAACCATTGCTATAACTGCTGTGTTGAAAACACACCATAAAGGGACAAGTATGCAGGGAGACTAGTTTTGGAGCCTATGCTAATAAGCCAGGTGAGACAAAATGATGGCTTGGGCTAGGGTAGTAACAGTGAAGGTGGTAATTAAAAAAAAAAGTCAGATTTTGGATCTAAGTTGAAGGTGGACCAGATCACTTGCTCTGATGAAGTCATGAATTGCCATGGTCTAGAAATAACAGGAGGATTAAAATAATGATATTGACAGCTCAGGAAAAGAAAGTTAACCTGAGACCCACCACTTATTCTTTTCATAATTCTGGGCAAGTTGTCTAGTCTCCCTATGCTTCCTATTCACTCACTTATATATTGGAGTTAATACTAGCATAGGATTGTTGGGAAGATTCATTGAGTTAGTAGCTAGCACATAGTAAGTGTAGCACATAGTAAATGCTCACCAAAGTATGTGTAGTCACTATCTGTCACCATACAATGTTATTACAATATTGACTATATCCCCTATGCTGTACTTTTCGCCTCTATTACTTATTTATTTTATGATTGGAGGTTTGTACCTCGTAATCCCCCTCACCGATTTCACCCATCCCTCCTCCTCTCCCGCCTCTGGCAATGGCCAGTTCGTTCTCTGTATTTATGAGTCTGTTTGTTTGGATTCCACAGTAAGTGATATGTGGTGTTTGTCTTTCTCTGCCCAACTTATTTCACTTAGCATACTACTCTCTAGGTCCATAGTAAGTTCTTAATAAAAGTTAGCTATTATTTTACCTTGGATTCAGTTCAGAAAAAATAGCTAGTCTTGTGGTATGGCTACAGAAAATTACAACCAAACAACTCGTGATGAAACTTTAAAACTACTCACACTCACCCTTCTTATATGTGAGGTATTCTAGACTTGAGTCTACTACTCCTCTTGCGCCCACTGTTTTTTTTCAAAAAAACTCTTCAAGGGAAAACTACCTTATTCAACTGTCTCTCATAGAACCATGCCTGTAAAAAGTAAGTATTGAGTAAATACTTTTTGATCAATAACCCATAGACCTATAAGATGGGTTGTTTTCATTTTTATCCTGAATGCCCATATGATTTATAGGCTTCCCAAATAATATAGGTCATTAGAGGCTAAAAATATCCTCCTAGTTTTAAGAACATTTAAGGATAGAATAATAATATAGTCATGCCTAGCATATTAGTTTCCTTTTGCTGCTGTAAAAGTTTATGACGAACTTAGGGGTTTCAAAGAACACAAATTTATTATCTCATTGTTTTTGAAGTCAGAGTTCTGAAATCAGTTTCACTGGGCTAATGTCAAGGTGTTGGTGTGGATGGTTCTTTCTAGAAGCTCTGAGGGGGGAATACATTTGCTTGCCAAGTTCAGTGTCTAGTGGCCACTTATATCCTGTCTTGTGACCCCTTCCTCCATCTTCAGAGTGCCTCACTCCAATCTCTGCTGCCATCACACTTCACTTCCTCTTTGGAGGAAACATATTCACAGGCTCTGGGAATTAGGATGTGGACAACTTGGGGGTGGGTGGGCATTATTCAGCTTACTGCCCGTGGCTAATATTACTTCAAACAAAAAGGCACAACTGAGAAAAGTTACTCGAGATACAGACTCACTCAGTGTGTGGTACTCCAAAGGGCAAATGAATCCACGGTTGAATAAATGTGGGGAAACTGTGAAGATTGCAGAGGGCTCACTGTTCGGTAGTGAGTGAGCTTGGGGCATATAGTGATTAATTACAATCTGCACAGCTGTCCCAGGTAGAAAGACCTCATTAGGCCAGAGATGGCATCACTGCTTTATTAGTTTCTGGGATGGGAGAATCTTAAATGGATGTGGTCTAATTGTCCATTTTTTATCTTTTTGGGTTTAACAAGTATGGGTGTTTGCATGTGTCCTTGGCAAACATTTCTTTATGCGATGGATTTGTTTTTTTGAAAAGTGGTGTTAAGTTTTTAAATAAAACAAAATACCTAAATGAAGTTTTTAAAGAAAATTTCTCTATTTATTCCAGGAGACAGAGAGAGAGAGAGAGAGAGAGAGAGAGAGAGAGAGAGAGAAACAAGCAGGTGAGGGACAGAGAGAGAGGGAGAGAGAGAATCCTAAGCAGTCTCCATGCTGCCAGCACAAAGCCCAACCCTAGGAAGCATGAGATCATGACCTGAGCAGATACCAAGAGTTGGGACACTTAACCTACTAAGCTACCAGGCTTCCCTTAAATGAGCTTTTTTAACTCTCGCCCTTTAGCAACCTTGAAGCAAATTTTTCTAAAATGTCAATTATCAAGGCTAGTTAAGGAGGGCTCATCTGGTGTGAAAGGTAAAGTAGGAAAATCTATTTCTTTATTCAGATTAGAAGCTACATTTGCTAAAGAGTACACTCTAAAGGCACCTTGGCTTGCAGGAGGCAGTGTCTCTGTGGTAGGACTTGTCAGGTATTAGGCTGTATGAGGCGTGAAAATCTGTAACTAAGTCATTCTTTTTTTTCCTAATTTTTTAAAAAATGTTTATTTGAGAGGGAGAGAAAGAGAGAGAGCAAGTAGTGGAGAGGAAGAGAGAGAGAGGGAGACAAAGAATCTGAATCTGAAGAAGGTTACAGGCTGCAAGCTGTCAGCACAGAGCCTGATGCTGGGCTCGAACTCATGCAGTGACCTAAACTGAAGTCCAACACTTAACCAACTAAGCCACCCAGGCACCCTCATAACTAGGTCATTCTTGATAATTAAGAACGATCCTCCCCATTTAGAGTGCAAATACTCCAGAGGGTAATGCATTCAGTCCCTATTGCCTTGAGGAGGGAGGATTATATAGGTTGCTTGCTGTTGTGATCAGAGGCACTGGACATTGAGTTTGCCTTGAGACTTAAGGGGTTAATGAGGAGGATTCTGGAGGACGACCCTTGGGCACCAGCACCAGCTTCATCACTGCCCAGAGCGGTGGCTGGGACTACCCTAGCTGGGGAGGAGGCAGGGATCAAGGAACTTCCCCAAGCCCCTAAAATCTTGCAAATAAGCATTACTTTAACTTTAGGTTCTTGGTGATATAATCCACCAGAGTAATACATTTATTTATTCCCAGCTCGTAAACACGACTGAAAAGAAATCTCTATATACAGCTCAAACTCATTTCTTGCTGAGTCTCCCATGGATGAATGATCCGTGTAGTTCTTTCTTTCCTTCTCTCCTCCTCATTGCTCTGTCAGAAAGCTTATTAACGTATGTATATTCCTGGCTTTTCTCCTATATGAATGATTCAGAAACAAATTGAAATGTCAAGTTCTGTATGGCTTCTTGGTGATATTGAAATCTACCAGTTCCTATTAAATTTCCATCATATAGTATTATTCAGGGACAAAAGATCAATTAATCCCTGTTCTTCTCCTGAAAAACACCGTTCACAAGAAACCCTGTTATGTGAGCTCTTTAATCAATGGAGTCAATGGAGCACTGGAACGTGGGGGGAAATGAGACCCAGGCATAGAAATGGGGCCAGGCCTCTTTATTAATTTCGCATATTATATGAGGAAGGGAAGTTCAGAAGATTTGATGGATAATCACTCAAGTATGCCATTTCATAAGGAAGAAGAAGTTACTTCCAGATTTGAGTGAACAGCTTTGGGAAAAATATACGACTATATTTTATGCGACATAAGCTACCTTTATAGAAAGAGTAACCACCCCTTTTATAGCAGGACTAATATAAAAGAAAAAGACTTTTTCATCATTACTCCCAACTACTCCCTTGGCACTTTTACAAGGAGAGCTGGGCAGTTATTGTTTCCGTCTTAAGATAAACGTAACGAGAAGTATCAATAAAAAAGTAATTATCATAATAATTATAATAACCCAAACCAAAATAATAACAATGGAAGTAATAATCATAAAAAACATTATTACATCTTTCTTCTTTAGGTCTTTTACCCACTGAATCTTTTTAATGTGTAGGAGCTGTGGGTTTTCATCCATTCTGCCTTAAGCAGTAATTGCATTTGATTTGGCCTGCACAATTTTACCCATAATATTAGAAGTAGAAGAGAGTCGTGCAGTGTGCTTATTATTGGTTATTATTAAAGATGGGGATCAGTGGCTTATCATGGGGAGCCATCAGACTGTCACAAACAACTTGCTTTCACTCACTCTCAGACTGCTGTGATATTCAATCCAACTCTGATTTAAACCTAATGTCTGGCTATTTTAACTGAGAAAACCACTTATTGGTCTCCACTTCCTAGGTTCTGATTTTGGCTTCTTTTGTGGCTGCTAGTTTTACCCCCTGCTTTCGGTGAATGCCATAATCAGAATAGAACTATGCCACATCTAGACAAAATGTATCTTTGTAATAGATCTCAACAAATTTCCCTTCTCTCGATCGGCTCTGGATGGCAAGGGTGTCTGTACCTGGGAGCCAGGCCCTATGGGCCTTGCTGATTGACTTGGGGGTAGCCATCTGACAGAAGTGCTGCCAGTCACTGTCCTTCCATGGATTTGCACATGGTAACAGAGGAGAGAGACCCCTCTCTGGCTGTGGGAGCTGCAGATCTCCTGCGGCCACCTCACCTTCTCTGCAAGCTGGTTTCTAGGAAGGCGGGAGCAGCTGTGAAGGACAAAGACAAGGAGAAGTCTAGGCAGCCTTCAGCTTGTCTCTGGGGCCCAGCTTTACCCTGCCCTGGCTGCATTCACATGAGAGTCTCCTGCATACTTTCAACAAATTCTCTTTTCTCCCCACATCTGATGTGGGCTTTTGTCCTTTGTAAGTGGATAAATCGTGATGAGTTGGTTCTTATTCAGGTACTGGGGCTCACTGTCATAGGAGCGTGATATACTTCTAAGTATGGGTGCAGTGGGTTGCAAGTAATGTCTTCTTAATAAGGAGGAACTAATGCTTGTGAATATTTTATTACTTTAGTAGATTAAGGCACTGTCAAGGTTCTATCTATAATTAACCATCATTTATACTTTCTTACATTCTGACATGTTTTCTTGAGTGAGAGAGAGAGGGTGAAGTTGCATAGGTGCTCTGGGAATTGTGTGGACTCTGGATATATTCTATGTCATGCATCAGGAAGATGTGGCCTTATAGAAAGAGATTAAGATCCACTGCTGAGTACTGCAGCCTATTCTGGGTCCTAGAGTTTTCATCCCCATTATCTACTGGATCCAAATTGATTTATACATAATAAAGTAAAAAAAATATATATACAATGCGGTATATTATTTTTTTTCTCTTGAAAGTTTATTTATTTATTTTGAGAACGAGAGAGCGAGTGCGAGTGGAGAAGGGGCGGGGGGTGGGGGGGAAGAATCCAAGCAGGCTTTGTGCTGTCAGCACAGAGCCCAATGTGGTGCTGGATCCCATGAATCATGAGATCATGACCTGAGCTGAAATCAAGAGTCGAACACTTAACTGACTGAGCCACCCAGGTGCCCTGACATAAAGTAAAAACAAAACAAAACACAACAAAACAAAACATATGTGTGTGTACATATATATGTGTGTGTACATATGTATATATGTACACACACATATGTTTATGTGTGTGTACATATATATGTATATATATGTACACACATATGTTTTGTTTTGTTGTGTGTGTATATATATACACACACACATACATACATATATATGTACAAATATATACATGTATATATATATGTACAAATATATCTATGTGTGTATACACACACACACAATGTGGTATATTGTTATTTTTTAATCTTGATCTGTTGTTACATTTGTTTAAGAGAAATATATGTGTTATAACTCTTTTGGGTTTTCTATTTTTCTGCAAGGGTTTTTTTTTAAGTGTACAACTCTTTTTGAAGTGTTTGTTTTTGAGGGAGGGAGGAGAGAGAGAGAGAGAGAGAGAGAGAGAGAGAGAGAGAGAGACTATACACGAGCAGAGGAGGGGCAGAGAGAGAGAGAGAGACTGAAGATCCAAACCAGGCTCTGCACTGACCATAGAGAGCCCAATGTGGGGCTCAAACTTACGAACTGCAAGATCACAACCTGAACTGAAGTTAGATGCTTAACCCACTGAGCCACCCAGGCATCCCCGCAAGGGGTTTTTTATTATCTGCCAGTTAACTTTTCTCCTTCCATGCTTGTCCAAATTTCAGTCATTGTGGACACAGAATTACAAACTCTATTTGTTAAAAATTCACACTTTAATTATGGGGAATTTGTTAACTTTATTTCTGCACTTTCCATTTTGCTACTGTGCAGATGTATGCAATGCTGAAATGCTGAAGACTGCTTCCTTCAGTGAGCTTTCTGAAAAATGCCTGATGTAGGTTCTTCAGGCCTGAAGAGAGTTTATCTTTTTTTCTGTGATGCAATAGTGGCAGAGGTTAATATAGATAATTTTTGCTTTTGGTGAGAAGTAGAAAACTTCTAGTTTGATGGTTAACTGAAAGCATCTTCTTTTTTGCAGAAGTCATTGACTCACTGCTGCATTATTACAACTTCTCTTTTTTGTCATCTCTCATCCCTAGTAGTCTGAAATTTACCCAATGAACTACTTAAAATTTATTTATTAGGGTGTTGCCCTTGGGAGTATATTCCATACCATAAAAAAGAAAGCTGCTGCTCGTTAGACATACACAGTGTAAAATAAAATTCTAAGAAATTGGCAAGATGTGAGTTCCCACAATGAGCTTCCCTCCTCCTCTTTCTCTCTGGCCATTGAGGATTTCCTTTGTAAAAGAGCATGATGGATCTTTTCAGATTATAAAGTGTAGTGAGAGAAGGATGCTCAACATTGGGATTTAGCTTGGACCCAAATTAAAAAGAAAATCAATGTTTCTGCCAGCTTAAGTGTAATTTAAAATGGCCATGAGATGAAACATTTCTGCTTTTGGCAGGACACCATTATGGACTATTCTTATGAGAGGCCTCAGGTATTGATAAAATAATTGGTATAGTAATGGAAAACATGATTTCTTTTGTGGGCAGGGGAAGCTGTGAGAATTTTGGCCAATGGCATGTAAGTGAAAGTGTAATGTAAGATTTCCCAGGTAGCTTCTTTCTTTTAATTTTTTCTTTTTGAAAAAAAAATTTTAACATTTGTTTATTTTTGAGAGACAGAGAACAAGTGGGGGAGGGGCAGAGAGAAAAGGAGACACAGAATCCAAAGCAGGCTCCAGACTCTGAGCTGTCAGCACAGAGCCCAACAAGGGGCTTGAACCCACAAACTGTGAGATTGGGACCTGAGCTGAAGTTGGATGCTCAACTGACTGACTGAGCCACCCAGGCACCCCTCTTTTAATTTTTTTCTTAATCTTTATCTATTTGTTTTTGAGAGAGAGAGAGAGAGAGAGAGAGAGAGCGCACAAACTGGGGAGGGACGGGGTGGGGGGGTGGGTAGGAATCTGAAGCAGGCTCCAGGCTCTGGGATGTCAGAGCAGGGCCCAGTGAGGGGTTTGAACACACAAACTGTGAGATCATGACCTGAGCTGAGGTCGGATGCTTAACTGACTGAGCTACCCAGGTGCCCCTGAGATGTCTTCTCTCAAAGGGAGGGCCTTTCACTATCCTGTGGCCAGGATTCTGGATGTGGTGGCTGAAGTGCGAGTGGCTATCTTCTTACCATAGGGATGAAGACCAGACTTTAGGGAGGTGGAGAGCTAGAAAAAGCCCAGGCCCTAGCCATACCAGTTCAGGACTGCCTACCTCCAGACTTCTTTGCTGTGATAAATAAATAAATTTCTACCTTGTGAAAGCCACTTCTTTCGGCTTTCAGTTATATATAGGTAATCCTTATTTTAATGGATACACCATTTCAATATGGATTTAGACTGTACTTTCTCTGCAAAAATTTTTTTTCATTAGGATGTGTGTGTGTGTGTGTGTGTGTGTGTGTGTGTGTGTGTGTGTAGGCATGCTTGGTCCAGTCCTTACTTACCAAAGACTTTAAGAAGAATGAGGATGAATATAAACATATCTCATTTACAGAAAGATCTTGAATGGAGCAAAACTTAAGGTAACAAAGCCAACTTGGACTGTTTAGCTGAAGGCTTTCATGATGTTATTCTCAGTTAACTAACTTAATCCTGGGGAAAGGTATTGTTGATGGCAATTTTTGCCTTGGAATGACCCCCAGGGAAGAGAAAACAGATATTAAAATATGACTATCCCTTCTGAGTAGAAGATTGAATTTTCCAAGTGCAGTAATACATGGATATTTGTGTTGGGAAAAATGAAGGATGGATTTGTTTCAGACACGAGACAAGGTTGACTCTAGAGTGCAAATGTGTTCATTATGGCACCTGAAGAAAGTTCTGGCTATTTGATTGTTTTATTTTGCTTTTTCTTTTGGATTGTGTGAACAGTGCAGTTCTAAGTTTTTTCTTCTGGTTTACAATTTCAGAATTGAAATTCTGAATTTGGTTGTGGTTGACCATAGGGTCTCAGTACCTCAAGCCAGTTATTATAAAGTCTCATGTTGGCATAATTGAAGGGAATTAGGGATTAGACTGCAAAAGAAAGTGTAGGACTTTCCCATATCAGCCCTCCAGTAAGGCCAGCACCATCAAAGATAAACATAGTTTGTTGATTAAAATATGACCATGGTGAAGCTGGAGGATACCCAAGGAGGAACTGAGGAGATGAGAAGGAACAATTGCTTAGCTGAGCCTCTGATGGATATGACACAAGTTCCCATTTTCTCTTAGATTTACCAGAGCCATGAACTTTCCTCCTCCCAACTCACAAAAGAAAGTCAAATCTCTCATCCATTCAAATTTTATGATGCATTTCTTGGAACACTGTCTTTGGGTTTTTAAACTTTTAGGTCATCAAAGGAACAATTAGAAATATTGGAGTAGGTATTGGCAAGTGGATAGTCTAATGGCTGATAACACAACTTTTTGTGAGTTTTTTTTTTTAGTAAGTTGGTGTCTAATACTTGCTTTCAAAAGCACTGAAGGAAAGTCTACTTGAAGTGCCTTACAATAATTATTAAAAACAATTTTGGGTGATAAATCACTATATTTTTTTTGCTGATATCCAGCAAAGAGTTTCAAATATTGAGTGAAATTGCTAGAAAAGAACCCCTTCCATTCTCTTCTGCTTACTTTTATCATTATCTGAGTCTGAATTCCCCAGAAAACAAAGTCTAAAACGAAGATTAGACCCAAACTTTTTTTTTTCTTTGATGGGTGGGTAGGTGGACAAATTCCTGGTCATTGAGAGTGAGGGACAACAGGAAGTGAGGCAGCAAAGGGAAGGAAGTCAATATAGGATGGTGCATTATTTTACTGGCCACAGTTTCACAAGAAACCCGATTGGTTGCTCAGTTACATGGGACATTTCTGCATTTTTGGAGAGCTCATCTAGAGCTACTGTTTCTTAGAATAGTCTGTTAGGAAGGGGAAAGGAAAAGAATTTACCTATGAGCTCCTATCCTGTCTTTCACTGGTCAGGGTTTGCCCCATGGAGTGCTGACCTCATGCACGTTCAAGTTATGTACCCATCCCTTCTGGGTAACTGCTGAGGAAGGCAGAGGCTCTATGAGTTGGGTGAGGAGTGTTGGAAGTGGGCTGCAGCTGCTACCATGAGCATAATAAAGACAATGCTGAAGCTTGGCTTGTGTCCCTGGAGGCTGAGGCATCAATGTGATTCAGTGATGCAAGGAGAGTTAGGTGAGACTCTCCATTGAGAGGTTGCTAGGCTCCACATTGCTTATTGGAGAGGGTAATAGAAGAATGCTCCTGCAGGAACAATTATTGTGAACAAAATTTCTCAGTAGTTCCACCTGTATTCCTTCTTACTTCCTTCACTCCTTTCTTCCTTTTTTCCTTCCTTAACCTCATTCTTCCTCCATCCATTCTTTCTTTCTTTCTTTCTTTCTTTCTTTCTTTCTTTCTTTCTTTCTTTCTTTCTTTCTTTCTTTCTTTCTTTCTTTCTTTCTTTCTTTCTTTCTTTCTTTCTTTCTTTCTCTTTCTTTCTTTCTTTCTTTCTTTCTTTCTTTCTTTCTTTCTTCCCTCCTCATCTATCATTAAATCATCATAGTTTCATCTTTTTATTTACTTATTTATATTTTATTTTATTTTACTTTTTTAAATTTACATCCAAATTAGTTAGCATATGGTGCAACAATGATTTCAGGAATAGATTCCTTAGTGCCCTTTACCTATTTAGCCCATCCCCCCTCCCACAAACACTCCCGTAACCCTCAGTTTGTTCCCCATATTTATGAGTCTCTTCTGTTTTGTCCCCCTCCCTGTTTTTATATTATTTTTGTTTCCCTTCCCTTATGTTCATCTGTTTTGTCTCCTAAAGTCCTCATATGAGTGAAGTCATATGATTGTTGTCTTTCTCTGAATGACTCATTTCACTGAGCATAATACCCTCCAGTTCCAATCATGTAGTTGCAAATGGCAGGATTTCATTCTTTTTGATTGCCAAGTAATACTTCATTGTGTATATATACCACCTCTTCTTTATCCATTCATCCATCGATGGACATTTGGGCTCTTTCCATACTTTGGCTATTGTTGATAGTGCTGCTATAAACATGGGGGTGGACGTGTCCCTTTAAAACAGCACACCTGTATCCCGTGGATAAATGCCTAGTAGTGCAATTGCTGGGTTGTAGGGTAGTTCTATTTTTAGTTTTTTGAGGAGCCTCCATACTGTTTTCCAGAGTGGCTGCACCAGCTTGCATTCCCATCAACAATGCAAAAGACATCCTCTTTCTCCACATCCTCACCAACATCTGTTGTTGCCTGAGTTGTTCATGTTAGCCATTCTGAGAGGTGTGAGGTGGTATCTCATTGTGGTTTTGATTTGTATTTCCCTGATGATGAGTGATGTTGAGCACTTTTTCATGTGTTGGTTGGCCATCTGGATGTCTTCTTTGGAGAAGTGTCTATTCATGTCTTTTGCCCATTTCTTCACTGGATTATTTCTTTTTGGGTATTGAGTTGGATAAATTCTTTATAGATTTTGGATACTAACCCTTTATCTGCTATGTCCTTTGCAAATATCTTCTCCCATTCTGACGGTTGCCTTTTAGTTTTCCTGATTGTTTCCTTTGCTGTGCAGAAGCTTTTTATTTGATGAGGTCCCAGTAGTTCATTTTTGCTTTTGTTTCCCTTGCCTCTGGAGATGTGTTGAGTAAGAAGTTGCTGAGGCTGGGGCACCTGGGTGGCTCAGTTGGTTAAGTGTCCGACTTCAGCTCAGGCCATGATCTTACGGCCTGTGGGTTTGAGCCCCGCGTTGGGCTTGTGCTGACAGCTCAGAGTCTGGAGCTTACTTCAGATTCTGTGTCTCCCTCTCTCTCTGCCCCTCCCTGGCTCATGCTCTGTCTCTCTCTCTCTCTCTCAAAAATAAATAAACATTAAAAAAAAAGAAGTTGCTGAAGCCAAGATGAAAGACGTTTTGCCTGCTTTCTCCTCGAGGATTTTGATGGCTTCCTGTCTTACATTTAGGTCTTTCATCCATTTTGAGTTTATTTTTGTGTATGGTGTAAGAGAGTGGTCCAAGTTCATTCTTCTGCATGTCACTGTCCAGTTTTTCCAGCACCACTTGCTGAACAGACTGTCTTTATTCCATTGGATATTCTTCCCTGCTTTGTCAAAGATTAGTTGGCTATACATTTGTGAGTCCATTTCTGGGTTCACTATTCTTTCCCATTGATCTGAATGTCTGTTCTTGTGCCAGTGCCATACTGTCTTGATGATTACAGCTTTGTAATATAGCTTTAATTCTGGGATTGTGATGCCTCCTGATTTGGTTTTCTTTTTCAAGATTGCTTTGGCTATTCGGGGTCTTTTCTGGTTCCATACAAATTTTAGGATTATTTGTTCTAGCTCTGTGAAGAATGCTGGTGTTATTTTGATAGGGATTGCATTGAATATGTAGATTGTTTTGGGTAGTATTGACATTTTAACAATATTTGTTCTTCCTATCCAGGAGCATGGAATCTTTTTCCATTTTTTTGTGTCTTCTTCAATTTCTTTCATAAGCTTTCTATAGTTTTTAGTATATAGATTTTTCACCGTTTTGGTTAGATTTATTCCTAGGTATTTTATGGTTTTTGGTACAATTGTAAATGTAAATTTGGTACAATTGTAAATCGATTCCTTGATTTGTCTTTCTGCCACTTCATTGTTGGTGTATAGGAATGCAACCGACTTCTGTGCGTTGATTTTATATCCTGAAACTTTGCAAAACTCATGAATCAGTTCGAGCAGTTTTTTTGTGGAATCTTTTGGGTTTTCCATATAGATTATCATGTCATCTGCAAAGAGTGAACGTTTGACCTCCTCCTGGCCAACTTGGATGCCTTTTGTTTCTTTGTGTTTTCTGATTGCAGAGGCTAAGATTTCCAATACTATGTTGAATAACAGTGGTGAGAGTGGACATCCCTGTCTCGTTCTTGACCTTAGGGGGAAAGCTCTCTGTTTTTCCCCATTGATGAAGATATTAGTGTTGAAATGTTCATATAAGGCTTTTATGATCTCGAGATATGCTCCTTCTATCCCTACTTTCTTGAGGGATTTTATCAAGAAAGGATGCTGTATTTTATCAAATACTTTCTCTGCACTATTGGGAGGATTATATAGTTCTTGTCCTTTCTTTTATTGATGTGATGAATGACGTTAATTGTTTTGTGGATTTTGAACAAGCCCTGCATCTTGGGTATAAATCCCACTTGGTCTTGGTGATAATTTTTTTAATGTATTGTTGGATCTGGTTGGCTAATACCTTGTTGAGGATTTTTGCATCCATGTTCATCAGGGAAATTGGTCTATACTTGTCCTTTTTAGTGGGGTCTCTGTCTGGTTTTGGAATCAAGGTAATGCTGGCTTCATAGAAAGAATTTGGACATTTTCCTTCCATTTCTATTTTTTGAATAGAGCTTCAAGAGAATAGGTGTTAACTCTTCCTTAAATGTTTGGTAGAATTCCCCTGGAAAGCCGTCTGGCCCTGGGTCTTATTTTTTGTGAGATTTTTGATTACTAATTCGATTTCCTTATTGGTTATGGGTCTGTTCAAATTTTCTATTCCTTCCTGTTTGAGTTTTGGTAGTGTATATGTTTCAAGGAATTTGTCCATTTCTTCCAGATTGCTTATTTTGTTGGCATATAATTGCTCATAATATTCTCTTATTATTGTTTTTATTTCTGTTGTGTTGGTTGTGATCTCTCCTCTTTCATTCTTTATTTTATTTATTTGGGTCCTTTCCTTTTTCTTTTTGATCAAACTGGCTAGTTGTTTATCAATTTTGTTAATTATACAAAGAACCAGCTCCTGGTTTCATTGATCTATTCCACTGTTTTCTTTTCTTTTCTTTTCTTTTCTTTGGTTTTGATAGCATTAATTTCTGCTCTAATCTTTATTATTTCCTGTCTTCTTCTGGTTTGGGTTTTATTTCCTGTTCTTTTTCCAGCACATTAAGGCTTACAGTTAGGTTGTGTATCTGAGATCTTTCTTCCTTCTTTAGGAAGGCCTAGATTACTCTATAGTTTCCTCTTAGGACCGCCTTTGCTGTGTCCTAGAGGTTTGGGGTTGTAGTGTTATCATTATCATTTGCTTCCATATACTTTTAAATTTCCTATTTAACATCTTGGTTAGCCATTCATTCTTTAGTAGGATGTTCTTCAGTCTCCAAGTATTTGTTACCTTTCCAAATTTTTTCTTGTGGTTGATTTCGACTTTCATAGTGTTGTGGTGTGAAAATATGCACAGTGTGCTCTCGATCTTTTTTACTTACTTAGGGCTGATTGTGTCCCAGTATATGGTCTATTCTGGAGAACATTCCATGTGCACTGGATAAGAATGTATATTCTACTGCTTTAGGATGAAATGTTGTGACTATATCTGTTAAGTCCATTTGACCCATTGTGTCACTTAAAGCCATTGTTTCCTTGTTGATTTTTTTTGATTAGATGATATGTCCATTGCTATGAGTTGGGTATTGAGTCTCCTACTATTACAGTACTACCCTTGATGAGTTTCTTTATGTTTGTGATTAATTGATTTATATATTTGGGTGGTCCACATCTGTCACATAAATGTTTACAATTGTTAGGTGTTCTTGGTGGATAGACTTCTTGATTATGATATAATGCCCTTCTGCATCTCTCATTACAGTCTTTATTTTAAAGTCTAGATTGTCTGGTATAAGTATGGCTACTCCGGCTTTCTTTTGTTGACCATTAGCATGACAGATGGTTCTCCATCCCCTTACTTTCTCTCTGAAGGTGTCTTTGGGTCTAAAGTGTGTCTCTTGTAAATAGCATATAGATAGATCTTGTTTTCTTATCCATTCTGTTACCCTATGTCTTTTGATTGGAGCATTGAGTCCATTGATGCTTAGAGTGAGTACTGAAAGATATGAATTTATTGCTATTATGATGCTTGTCGAGTTGGAGTTTCTGGTGGTGTTCTCTGGTCCTTTCTAATCTTTGTTGCTTTTGAGATGTATCTATATCTATATCTATATCTATATCTATATCTGTATATATATATATATATTTTTTTTCATCTTTTCTCCCCTCAGAGAGTTCCCCTTAAAATCTTTTGCAGGGCTGGTTTAGTGGTCACAAACTCCTTTAATTTTTTTTGGCTGGGAAACTTTTTTATCTCTCCTTCTATTTTGAATGACAGCCTTGGTGGATAAAGAATTCTTGGCTGCATATTTTTCTGATTCAGCACATTATATATATCCTGCCACTCCTTTCTGGCCTGCCAAGTTTCTGTGGATAGGTCTGCTGCAAACCTGATCCATCTTCCCTTGTAGGTTAGGGACTTTTTTTCTCTTGTTGCTTTCATGATTCTCTCATTGCCTGAGTATTTTGTGAATTTGACTATGATATGCCTTGGTGATGGTCAGTTTTTGTGGAATCTAATGGGGGTCCTCTGTGCTTCCTGAATTTTGATGTCTGTGTCTTCCCCAGGTGAAGAAAGTTTTCTTCTATGATTTGCTCACATAATCCTTCTACCCCTATTTCTCTCTCTTCCTCTTCTGGTACCCCAGTGATTCTGATGTTGTTCTATTTTAATGAGTCACTGATTTCTCTAATTCTTAAATCGTGCTCTTTTGCCTTAATCTCCCTTTTTTTCTGCTTCATTATTCTCCATAAATTTGTCCTCTATATCGCTCATCCATCCTTGCCGCCCCTGCATCCATCTGTGATGGCAGCTCATTTATAGCATTTTTTATTTCATCCTCACTATTTTTTACTTCTTTTATTTCTGCAGGAAGGGATTCTAGTCTATTTTTGACTCCAGCTAGTATTCTTATTATCATGATTCTAAATTCTGGTTCAGACATCTTGCTTGTGTCTGTGTTGGTTAAATCCCTGGCTGTCGATTCTTCATGCTCTTTCTTTTGGGGTGAATTTCTTTGTTTTGTCATTTTGAAGGGAGAAAAGGAATTAATGAAGTAGAAAATTTAAAATAAAAAAAATTAAAATTAAAAAATATTAAAATTAAAAAATTACAAACACAAACACAAAAAAAATCAAATAAATGATGCTAGATCCTAGGTGTGTTTTGTCTGGGTGTTGAAAGTGGTTTGATAGATTAGAGAAAAAAGGTGGGGGAAGGAAATCTTTTGAGTATTTGAAAAAATTAATACACTGGAGCAGACTAAATTGAAATAATGGAAGTAAAATAGAATTTGAAAAAATTTACACGAAAGTAAAAAATATAGTAAAAAAATAAAAATATTTTCAATAAAAATTGAAAATAAAAATGAATTTTTTCTCTTTCTGTATTCAAGGAAAAGAAAAGAAGTGAAAAAGAGGAAAAAAGAACAAGAAAAAGGAAAGAAAGAAAACTGAATAGATAGACCTGCTAACAGATTGAAATACGACTGAAATTACTTCCTTTTCTCCCAGAAGTCAGACTATGAAGTGTTTTATAGTTTATAAACCAAGCAGGCAGTGAGACTTTTGTTCTTGAGAGCGAAGTTGGCCCAGCTGGGCAGGGCTCAGTGTAACGGCTCTCCACTAGATGGCCCTGCTAGCCCACTGGGGTAAATTGTTGTGGTGCTCATAGGTGTGTATGCACATGTGCGGGAGTGGTGAAAATGGCGCCACCCAGCTACCCAGTCTCTAGTATCGGAACTCTGTTCTCCCCGATCAGCAATGAGCACTCCTCCTCTGTCTTCAGCTTTTGTCCACTCCCCACTTCTTCACTGTCTCTGACTAAGCCCCAGGTAGTACCTCTCTCCTGAGTTTTGTCTCAGATGCGGCTTTTTCCCCCCGCCCCTTACTTCTGAAGGACTGCGGCTTTGACCTGCCCCGCCCCTCTGCAGGAGGGTCTCACTGAGCAATGGACAAACAATGTCGTCTGAATGTCCAAATGTTGGCTGCACCCACAAACACTTGCTGGACCCTGCTGCTGCCGGTGCCTGGAGACTGCAGTCAGTTGCCAGCCTGCCCCAGAAAAAGTTCGCAAGATAGTGTAGCAGCAGCATTTCAGGGATTATGGAAAATCACAAACATCTGGCACCTGGCTTCACCTTTAACGACCTTATTCCAGCACCAGTGAATGTGGCCGTTTTCTGGGGTCTGCTGGGACCAGGTGGCTTCAACAGTCTCCACCAAATGTCCTTCCAGCAGTGGAACCGATTTTCCCGTGTGGCCTGAGAACCTCCTGGACCCCACTCTGTTCCTGGGGATTCGCCCTTCCCATCAGAGCACCACCAGGTATTGAGCTGCAGTGTTGCGGCCTTTGTGCTCCTCTTTTTTAAAAGTCTTAATGGAATTAAGCCCTCTCCTTTCTCCTTTCTCCCTTTTTAGTTTAGTCCCTGCAGCTGTTTCCAATTTTCCACTTTCTCTCCAGCTGCTTTTGGGGAGGGGTGCTTTCCCCATATTCTCCTCCCTCCTCCTCCCCCACCCCCCCACGTCTCCATCCTCTCTCTGCCTGCAAAAGCATCTCCCTGCACTTCTGTCACTTCTTGCTCCCCAAGTTCACCTCTCTTTGCTGAGTACCTACTGAATTCTGTGGTTAAGGTTGTGCAGATTGTTGTGTTAATCCTCAGATCAGTTTTCTAAGTGTGTAGGATGGTTTAGTGTTGGTCTGGCTGTATTTCATGGATGCGAGACACACAAAAAACTTCCATCCTGTTCTGGCATCTTGGCTCCCCCCATAGTCTCATCTTTTATTAAATCTTAAATAGCAGTGATTGTTAGAGGCACTATTACTTTTGTATAACTATCAAGAAAATTCTATAGTTTAAATTATGATGCTTTTTATCATTTAAAAATTTTATTCTATTGTTTTTGAAAGAGATCTTTTAGATTTATATGGGTCTTTACCATCAAATATGCTTCCATATATGTGGAAATATGAACATAAAATTAGTTATATTGTGATTCATAATAAGAAGTATATATTTGGTCTTAGTCCACTGTTCCTGGCACAGAACTCCTAAAACCCTTAAAATTTCCTGAGTAGAGCAAAAAACGGACTTTTGTTGTTTAATGAGGTGAATTTTGGACCTTTGGACCACTTAAGGATGGAGGCTGATTTCCAGAAGATCCGACCATGTGATTAGAGGGTTGGAATTTTCCATCCCACCCCCTCAACTCTGAGGAGGGGAGAGGGCTAGAGGTTAAGCCAATCACCAATGGCCAATGATTTAATCAATCATGTCTAAGTAAAGAAGTCACCATAAAAACCCAAAAGGATGGGGTTCAGATTGCTTCCAGATTGGTGAACATGCAGAGATTCAGGAAAAGAGTCATCCCTTTAGAATGGATGGAACCTCCTTGTTCTTTCCCATACCCTGCCGTATGCATCTCTTCCAAATGGTGATCTAGTAAGTGAATGTTTCTCTGAGTTCTGTGAGCCACTCTAGCAAATTACTACCAAAGGAGTGGATGATTAGAACCTTCAGTCAGCAGAAGCACAGGTGACAACCTGGATTTACAACTGGTATCTGAAGTGGGGGTAGGGGTGGTCTTGTTGGGCTGAGCTCATAATGGGTGTGATCTGATGCTATCTCTGGGTAAATAGTGTCAGGATTGAGCTGAACTGTAGGACACCAAGATGGTGTTGGAGAATTTCTTGGTTCCCCCTATATCCCTCTCCTAACACACATGTTAGATTTGGTACCAGAACATTTTCTCTAAAAAAGTTTATTTAGTTATTTTGAGAGAGAGAGAGAGAGTGAGCAAGCACATGAGCAGGGGAGGGACAGAGAGAGAAAGAGAGAGCATCCCAAGCAGGGTCCATACTGATAGCATGGGGTTCAATCTCATGACCAACTGTGAAGTCATGTCCTGAGCCAAAATCAAGAGCTGGACACTTAACTTACTGAGCCCAGGCACACTGGTACCGGAACAGTTTATTACGAAAACTTGCTACCTTCACAGTTTCAGTCTTTGAATGCACTTTTCTGCTCAGTTGTCAATGTCTGGTGGTTTCCCATCCTCTGTTTTCCTCTGAGTCATCAAAAACATTGGTATAGAATTTCTTTTTTTTTTTAACATTTTATTTATTTTTGAGACAGGGAGAGACACAGCATGAACAGGGGAGGGTCAGAGAGAGGGAGACACAGAATCTGAAACAGGCTCCAGGCTCTGAGCTGTCAGCACAGAGTCCGACATGGGGCTCGAACTCATGGGCTGTGAGATCATGACCTGAGCCAAAGTTGGCCGCTTAACTGACTGAGCCACCCAGGCACCCCCGGTATAGCATTTCTTAAATTCTATTATCTGTAGAATTTTGTTTCAAGTGACTGACACCCACAGGCATTGCTACCCCCTGGCCAGAGTAATAATTAGATTCATCTCAATTTCTGAGATGTTAAAATATGAAAAAACAGGGGCGCCTGGGTGGCGCAGTCGGTTAAGCGTCCGACTTCAGCCAGGTCACGATCTCGCGGTCCGGGAGTTCGAGCCCCGCGTCAGGCTCTGGGCTGATGGCTCGGAGCCTGGAGCCTGTTTCCGATTCTGTGTCTCCCTCTCTCTCTGCCCCTCCCCCGTTCATGCTCTGTCTCTCTCTGTCCCAAAAATAAATAAAAACGTGGAAAAAAAAATTTAAAAAAAAAAAAAAAAAAAAAAAAAAGAAAAAAAAAAAATATGAAAAAACAGAGCATAATACTTAGAATCCGTTGGGTAGATTTAAAAGACTGAGGTTAGGGGCGCCTGGGTGGCGCAGTTGGTTAAGCGTCCGACTTCAGCCAGGTCACGATCTCGCGGTCTGTGAGTTCGAGCCCCACGTCGGGCTCTGGGCTGATGGCTCAGAGCCTGGAGCCTGTTTCCGATTCTGTGTCTCCCTCTCTCTGTGCCCCTCCCCCGTTCATGCTCTGTCTCTCTCTGTCCCAAAAATAAATAAACGTTGAAAAAAATAAATAAATAAATAAAATAAAAAATAAAAGACTGAGGTTATAATTTATATTTGAAAAATGGCTATTTCAAGTGCAATAGAAAGTGGGTCCTTTGAAACCATAAAACCGATAAAAATATTACTTTTGAGATAAACAAATAGGTGAGGTGGTACAAAATTAGTAAAAAGGACAAATTAGTAAAAAAATGTGATGACCACTGTAGTAGAGAAGGTGACCCATGAAGTGAGGAAAGACTGAAAAGTGAATAACATTCTTCTGTTTAAATACTATTTACATATTTTGGTTAATTTTTGGCTGGGGATGGCAGTTTAAGATGAGTTATCAATTTTCAAGGTATATGAAAAGAATTCAGACAAACTCAGACAAAGGAAATTCATATATTCAGCTAAGTATTTCCTTTCCTTCCTACATGTCTCTCAAATGTCTCACTTTCTGTATGCTTTTGACAACTTTCATTTGTGTTTCTGTGGCTGTTCTGACATGAGCTTGACCCTCTCCATTTTTTAACATCTTCAACAGTTACTCCAGGTTGATGATTCTAACTTTTCTTTGGATTCAGCCACCCAATTGAAGTCAGCAAATGAGTTACTAATTTAAAGCTCATTTTCAAAGTAGAAAATGCAGTATCCTAGTTATAAATAATCCTTCACATTACCAACTCAATATTGCAAAGACTGCCAAGTGTACATTTGAAGATATTTTCTGGTGTGATTTTGACAGACTGGGATTTTAATATCCTTGGGGTATAGTCATCAGGGACTAATATAGATGAGAAGATGTAAAAAGATCTTCATTAAAGGGAATTTAAATAAGTGAAACATTCGAGTTTAATATTGGGTGACTTTTAAGTAAAGCTAAATGTCTGAAAGCTTTGATTTTTAATATGATATTGTCTTTGAACTTCTAAGCAATTTTGTATTGAGCTATGGCTTTGACTGACTTTTCAAAAGTCTTTCAGCTCAGAAAATAAGGTTTCATTATTATTTTTTAATAGATGGCAATGTAACAATTGATTTTTAAACATGATGCACTCAGATATATTGGGAAATCAAATAATTTTTTTCTGCTGAATCCAAATGGAGGAAGAATTTCTATTTAAAGATCTATTCAGCTTCTATACTTAAAACTTGCAGGAAACATAAGAGTTTCTTTTCTTTAGTAATGAAATCCTTTTTAGCAACCAGATTCTGAGTATTTGAACATCTTCATAAAGAAAGAGGAAATCAGTTTTTATATGGAAGCATAATATATAGGATGGTTTTATAAATAATATTGAGCTATTATGATTAGGGAGAATAAAAATGTTTGCATCACTGGAATTAGAACTGATGAAATTGGAAATATACAGTGGTAGGTGACAAGCTCACTTTGTCCCTCTCCCTCATTTCATCCATCTGGCCACCTGGAGTTTTTGGAACTCTTTTGAATCTCTTGAGCTTGAGAGATCACTCTTTCAGGACCTAGGTGGTCTGGGTTGTCCCTTCTCGTGCACAGGCCCTTTGTGTTCCTGGCTATGTGTACAAAATTGATGACAGATTTTTCCTTTGGTCTTTGCCTTGAACCAAAAGATTGGGCATGTTACTTTGGAAGTTCATAAATGTCTGGTAACTGTAATCCTAAGCATTATTCAGCAGGCACTAAGAGAAGCCTCAGAGAATCTCCTGAGTTCTAGGCATAGTTCATTCCACACACGAGCTAAAGCAGTAACCCAATTCCTCATTATGAATAAAGGTTAATTTCCCAGACTAGTACAGTAGTTCCCCTCCAACACCCTTTTTTGCCTATTGGTTCAGTAGCATGGAGAAGCCAGAAAGAATAAGTGATCATGTTAACTTCCAGATCCTTGGGACCACTGTTGTATTCCCTGTTGGAAGCATTTTCTTTTTGGAGATTGAGACTTCTAAATCAACAAACACAGTTTAAAGTTGTAGGGATGGGAAGAAAGCACTATTTTGCTTATGAATCTGCAGTTTGAGGTGGCTGCAGTAGGGAAAGCTCATCTTTGCTTCACTCTGCTTCATCGGATATCTGATAGTTGATGCTGGTGGTTGACTGGTAGACTAAAATGGCTGAGGATGTAGCTGGAACATGTACCTTTTGGAGAAAAGGTAAAGTGGGTTGATTCCTTTCACTTCTCCAGGAGGGCATAACTGTTCCTGACTCTGAAGTTTTGCTCATTGTATTATAGATTTTTGATATTTTTCTAATTTGATAGGGAAATGATATTTGTTTTAATTTATTTTGTAGGTCTGATCACTAATGAAGATAATTGTTGCTTTATATATGTTTGTCACTGTTCTCAATTGTTTGTTGTCCACTAAGCATAGCCAGAATCTTCTAATTGTTTGCCATGAATTCCTTAAAATTAATGCAAATGGTTCTTTGTCAGATTTTATTTGATAAATGTTTTTCCAGTTTTTAAATTTTTGAAATTTGGTTATATACAAAAGTTTCCAGTTTTTGTGTATTCTTACCTTTTAGTCACCATTTTAATCCCTTTATCTAAGAAACTTTAAAAAATTATCTTAAAGTTCATTTGTTACCTTTCTCTAGTGTTGAACATGCTTTTCATTTCTTTTATTATGGCTTTAAGTTGGTACTCTTCATTTTCGGTTGTTCTTGTCTGTTTTATCAATTTCATAGAGGCAGTATCCCCTCAAGTATTATAGACAACATGAATTTTACACTTAATAAAATATTCATATGCCTTAATACTATTTCTGAGCAAAGAAGATTTTTAAAAATTCTTTTGAAGAATCCTGTCCTCATGTTATTTTTTGTTTTCTCCCAGTATCTTTTCATGTATCCCATGATTTTTCCTTACATGACCCATTCTTTTAGAAGGGATCTCTGTTTACCCAATATTGCTTTATAATTTTTAAAATTATCTAAGAGTCAAGTTGTGATGTTAACCAAGTATATCAGAGAGATCCAACATCTCCCAGCCCCAGCCCTAGATCCAGAGTGAAGGAAAAATAAGGAAAAGTTACGACGGCTATGTGACTATGGGAAAAGCACCACCATAAGCCTGTGCAAAACAATGATTTGGCAATCTATACATTACTCAATACTGCAATAAGTGTAGTCACCATCTGTCATCATATGGGGCTATTACAATATTATTGACTGTATTCCCTGAGCTCCATTTGTGAGCTACCATTATGGATTAAATAATCAGGAACACTCTTACATGCGTCCTCCTCTACATTGGGTCTGTTTCTATCTTGGGTGTGGCCTTTTGCACCGAGAGCAAGCTACAGAGATTGTCTACATTAATGAACAAATTCAGTGTTACAAACTTGATGATTTACAAAAAAAATCATCAAAGTGACCTAGGTGAAATTGGACAAAAAAGGACTTTGAATAGGCTTCGAATTTTATAGATGAAGTCAATGGTAATGCTGGGCTCTAAATGAATGAGGGCAATTGCAAACCACCACACAGTCTTTATGGATATTGTATGAAAAGAAGAGAGAAAAACCCTCTACATACTAACATATCAGGAATACCATCCTTAAACACGAAGGATGTGATAGACAAATGTATTGCAACAGACAGAGAGAGAAATACACTTTTAAAAAATGAGCCAGTAGTATTCTCAGCTAATTCTGCCCATACTTACTTATCATTTAAAGATTAACATAAAAGTGTGAAAATTTTTACAAAGCTTAAAAATCACTGTATATAGTTTATTCGAGCAATAATCCCCTCAGAATTGGTTATCACCACTATTAATGACTTGCTAGTTAGAGTGTTAATGGCCCATAGCAAAAAACTGCTGGTAATGACTGATTTCAAAGGGATTATTGCTTAATTAATGGCACTCCACCTATCCTTAGTCATTTTTGTGAGTATCATTTTTATTGCCTATTTTAAGACCCTGAACCTTAGTTTATTACATTTGGAAGAATGTCACCAAGGCAGATAAAATAGATAATAATTTTCTGATTGTGGTTAGCTTTGCAGTATATGGGCATTTCACTAAGTTATTTCAGATTTCTCTGTCCCTTGCTAATAAAATGTCACTTGTGATTCTGGGTGGATATCCTAAAAATTTATGTACCTGGTTTTGAAAGAAAAAAGTTTAAAATATTTCCGAATTAGTAGACACATTTTGCACGTCTCCAATTTGGGTTGGGTAATAACTGGGAAATACAAAGCTGAGATAAGATGAGATATTTTCCTTTGAGAATCTTCTCAGTCTATGCAGAGAAAGCTGGGCAGGATTTTATGTGACCTGGATTTTGGTTTCAGCTTAGCCTCCGACTAGCTATCCGGTTTTGATTTTCTGATTTTCACCTTCATCATTTGTAAAATTAGATTATTGGACTCGATTGCCTCTTAGTTCTTCATAGCTATTAAATTCTAATATCATAAGTAACAGTTTAAAAAGAGAAAGCAGGAACATTTGCGTTAGAGCTATAGAAAGTCATTTTTCAGTAAACCCCATGGGATAGCCAAATTATTCCTTATGCTAAATATGTTCTTTTGAATACTGCTTGAAGGAAATGGGTCATCATGTAAGGCTTTGGAAATGAAAATGTTTTTGTTGTGACAGTGCTAAGCATTGTGGACTTTGACCCAGCTCAGTTTCTAATTGGCTATGTGAGCTGGGGCAATTCTAGCACCTAAAGTGGGCCAACATCATGAATTTTCTGATGTGGTGTAAGGAGATAAAACTCGACATTAATCAAAATACCTGACAATGACAACAAAAAAATCATTGAAACACATCTTTTCACAAAACCTGCTTAAGTAGTTGCAGTTAACAAATTCTTAAATTGCATGGTTCATGTTGGTTAATTTGGAAACATGCTTTGTAAGACTTGACTGTAAAAGATTTGTAGGTCATCTTCTAAGTCTGGTTCTCAGAGTGTGGTCTGGGGACACAGAGGATCCCAAGACTCTTTCAGGGGGTTAATGAAGTCAAAACTAGTTTTTATAATAACACTAAGATATTATTTGCCTTTTTAATTCTTGGTCTCTCACCAGAGTACAGTGGAATTTTCCAGAGGTTTTGTGGCATATGACAGTCTTGTATACTGAAATGTATTGATATTTGGGAGATCTGCACAACTAAATGAATTAATATTTTCAAAATAACCACTGCATGATGTTACAAAATTATGCATGAATAAAGAATTCTTTTAAAGTGGAAGACAGATCAATGGATTTTAATGTAGCATAATATGAAAAGTTTATTGATATGGTTTCAGATTTCACTTTGCAACTAACCTTTAAGAAACTACTACTTGTTGAGTTTTGACATAGTATCAAAGAATAATATCACAATTACCTGAAAAAATTCTTTTTTAAAAGTTGGTATATTTATTTTGAGAGAGAGAGAGGAGGAGAGCAAGGGAGGGGCAGAGAGAGAGAGAATCTGAAGCAGGCCCTGCACTCTCAGCATGGAGCCTGATGTGGGGTCCAAACTAATAAGCTGTGAGATCATGACGTGAGCCGAAATCAAGAGTTGGACACTTAACTGACTGAGCCACCAACACGCCCCTGAAATTATTTAAGTAATTCTTCCTTTCCAACTACTTTTGTGTGAGTCTGGATTTTCTTCAAATACTTAAAATAACACTGCAACAGACTGAAAGCAAAAACAGATATAAAAATCTGGCTGTGTCCTATTGACCCAGACATTAAAATAATGCTACTTTTCTCACAAAGATTTTTTGTTAGAGAGAACATGGTAATTGTTTTCATAAAATATGTTATTTATTTTAATATTTAATGGGTTTTGGGGTGTCTAGGTGGCTCAATCGCTTGACCATCTGACTCATGATTTCAGCTCAGGTCATGATCCCAGGGTTGTGGGATTGAGCCTTGCATTGGGCTCCATGCTGAGTTGTGGAGTCTGCCTGGGATTCTCTCTCTGTCTCTCTCTGCCCTTCTCCTCAGCTTGTGCTCTCTTTCTCTCTCTAAAGTTAAAAAATATATATTAAATGGGTTCATGTTATTTCAAAATAAGCTAATCAATGGAAAATTTAAAACTTAAAAAAATTTTTTAATGTTTATTTTTGAGAGAGAGAGAGAGAGAGAGAGAGAGTGTGTGTGTGTGTGAGCAGGGGAAGGGCAGAGAGGGAGGCACAGAATCTGAAGCAGGCTCCAGGCTCTGAGCTGTCAGCACAGAGCCCAATGCGGGGCTTGAACCCACGTGATGGGTTCATGACCTGAGCTGAAGTTGGATGCTTAACCAACTGAGCCACCCCAGTGCCCCCCCAAATTTAAAACTTTACACTTTAATTTCTAACATGGCAAAATTAATAAAACCATTCACATAAAAAAACTCTTTGAGATCCTCTAAGTCAATTACATTCCTAAAATCCTACTTGCTGCCATTGTGAACTTTTTAAAAAATGTACTCCAGGCCCTAAAGACAATTTCCAAGGACTTCTGAAAATGTTTTGAGATATGGCACACCAACAGAATGAATGTTTGGCTTTCCAAGATAAATATTTAACTAAGTAAGACTTATTTGGAAAGAGAAGTCTAGAATGTTTGATAAAAAAAATCATCCTTGTAGTGTAGAACTGATCTCTTTGGGTTGTTACTAGAAAGTGAGAAAAAGTAGCATATATAGAATGACAACAAACTGGTTTACCTGAAAATAGATGAAACTGACATTTATTTATTTATTTATTTATTTATTTATTTATTTATTTATCAAATTTATTGTCAAATTGGTTTTCATACAACACCCAGTGCTCCTCCCAACAGGTGCCCTCCTCAATGCTCATCACCCACCTTCTCCTCCTTCCCACTCCCCATCAACCCTCAGTTTACTCTCAGTTTCTTAGAGTCTCTTATGGTTTGGCTCTCTCCCTCTCTAACTTTTGTTTTTTTCCTTCCCCTCCCCCATGATATTCTGCTAAGTTTCTCAGGATCCACATAAGAGTGAAAACATATGGTATTTGTCTTTTTCTGTATGACTTATTTCACTTAGCATAACACTCTCCAGTTCCATCCATGTTGCTACAAAAGGCCATATTTCATTCTTTCTCATTGCCAAGTAATATTTAATTGTGTATATAAACCACAATTTCTTTATCCATTTATCAGTTGATGGACATTTAGACTCTTTCCATAATTTGGCTATTGTTGAGAGTGATGCTATAAACATTGGGGTACAAGTGGCGCTATGCATCAGCACTCCTGTATCCCTTGGGTAAATTCCTAACAGTGCTATTGCTGGGTCATAGGGTAGATCTGTTTTTAACTTTTTGAGGAAGCTCCACACTGTTTTCCAGAGAAGCTGCACCAGTTTGCATTCCCACCAACAGTGCAAGAGGGTTCCCATTTCTCCACATCCTCGCCAGCATCTATAGTCTCCTGATTTGTTCATTTTAGCCACTCTCACTGGTGTGAGGTGATATCTCAGTGTGGTTTGGATTTGTATTTCCCTGATGAGGAGTGACGTTGAGCATCTTTTCATATGCCTCTTGGCCATCTGGATGCCTTCTTTAGAGAAGTGTCTATTCATGTTTTCTGCCCATTTCTTCATTGGGTTATTTGTTTTTTGGGTGTGGAGTTTGGTGAGTTGTTTATAGCTTTTGGATAGTAGCCCTTTGTCTGATATGTCATTTGCAAATATCTTTTCCCATTCCATTAGTTGCCTTTTAGCTTTGTTGATTGTTTCCTTTGCAGTGCAGAAGCTTTTTATCTTCATGAGGTCCCAATAGTTCACTTTGCTTTTAATTCCCTTGCCTTTGGAGATGTGTCGAGTAAGACATTGCTGCAGCTGAAGTCAGAGAGGTTTTTTCCTGCTTTCTCCTCTAGAGTTTTTATGGTTTCCTGTCTCACATTCAGGTCCTTTATCCATTTTGAGTTTATTTTTGTGAATGATGTAAGAGAGTGGTCTAGTTTCATTCTTCTGCATGTTGCTTTCCAGTTCTCATGGCGCCATTTGTTAAAGAGACTATCTTTTTTCCATCGGATGTTCTTTCCCGCTTTGTCAAAGATTAGTTGGCCATACATTTGTGGGTCCACTTCTGGAGTCTCTGTTCTATGCCATTGGTCTATGTGTCTGTTTTTGTGCCAATAGCATGCTGTCTTGATGATTACAGGTTTTTAGTAGAGGCTAAAGTCTGGGATTGTGATGGCTTCCGCATTGGTCTTCTTCAATATTACTGTGGCTATTCGGGTTCCATGCAAATTTTAGGATTGCTTGTTCGAGAAGAATGCTGGTACAATTTTGATTGGGTTTGCATTGAATGTGTAGATAGCTTTGGGTAGTATTGACATTTTAACAATATTTATTCTTCCAATCCATGAGCATGGAATGTTTTTCCATTTATTTATATCTTCTTCAATTTCCTTCATAAGCTTTATATATTCCAGCATATAGATCTTTTACATCTTTGGTTAGGTTTATTCCTAAGTATCTTATGATTCTTGGTGCAATTGTAAATGGGATCAGTTTCTTTATTTGTCTTTCTTTTGCTTCATTATTAGTGTATAGGAATGCAATTGATTTCTTCTGTACATTAATTTTGTATCCTGCGACTTTGCTGATTTCATGTATCAGTTCTAGCAGACTTTTGGTGGAGTCTGTCAGATTTTACATGTATAATATCATGTCATCTGCAAAAAGTGAAAGCTTAACTTCATCTTTGCCAATTTTGATGCCTTTGATTTCCTTTTGTTGTCTGATTGCTGATGCTAGAACTTCCAACACTATGGTAAACAACAGAGGTGAGAGTGGAGATCCCTGTCGTGTTCCTGATCTCACGGGGAAAGCTCTCAGTTTTTTCCCATTGAGGATGATATTAGCTGTGGGCTTTTCATAAATGGCTTTTATGATGTTTAAGTATGTTCCTTCTATCCCGACTTTCTCAAGGGTTTTTATTAAGAAAGATGCCGAATTTTGTCAAATGCTTTTTCTGCATCGATTGACAGAATCATATGGTTCTTTTATTAATGTAATATATCACATTGATTGATTTGCAAATGTTGAACCAGCCCTGCATCCCAGGAATGAATCCCATTTGATCATGGTGAATAGTTCTTTTTATATGCTGTTGAATTCGATTTGCTAGTGTCTTGTTGAGAATTTTTGCATCCATATTCATCAGGGATATTGGCCTGTAGTTCTCTTTTTTTAATGGGTCTCTGTCTGGTTTAGGAATCAAAGTAGTGCTGGCTTCATAGAATGAGTCTGGAAGTTTTCCTTCCCTTTCTATTTTTTGGAACAGCTTGAGAAGGATAGGTATTATCTCTGCTTTAAATGTCTGGTAGAATTCCCCTGGGAAGCCATCTGGTCCTGGACTCTTATTTGTTGGGAGAGTTTTGATAACTGATTCAATTTCTTCACTGGTTATGGGTCTGTTCAAGTTTCTTCCTGTTTGAGTTTTAGAAGTGTGTGGGTGCTTAGGAATTTTTCCATGCCTTCCAGGTTGTCTAGTTTGTTGGCATATGTTTTCATAGTATTCCCTGATAATTGCTTGTATTTCTGAGGGATTGGTTGTAACTCCATTTTCATTCATGATTTTATCAATTTGGGTCATCTCCCTTTTCTTTTTGAGAAGCCTGGCTAAAAGTTTATCAATTTGTTTATTTTTTCAAAAAACAACTCGGTTTCATTGATCTGCTCTACAGTTTTTTTTTAGATTCTATATTGTTTATTTCTGCTCTGATCTTTGTTATTCCTCTTCTTCTGCTGGGTTTGGGGTGTCTTTGCTGTTCTGCTTCTATTTCCTTTAGGTGTGCTGTTAGATTTTGTATTTGGGATTTTTCTTGTTTCTTGAGATAGGCCTGGATTGCAATGTATTTTCCTCTCAGGACTGCCTTTGCTGCATCCCAGAGCATTTGGATTGTTGTATTTTAATTTTCATTTGTTTCCATATGTTTTTTAATTTCTTCTCTAATTGCCTGGTTGACCCATTCATTCTTTAGTAGGGTATTCTTTAACCTCCATGCTTTTGGAGGTTTTCAGACTTTTCCTTTGGTTGATTTCAAGTTTCATAGCATTGTGGTCTGAAAGTGTGCATGCTATGAGCTCCATTCTTTTATACTTACGAAGGGCTGTTTTGTGACCCAGTATGTGATATATCTTGGAGAATGTTTCATGTGTACTCGAGAAGAAAGTATATTCTGTTGCTTTGGGATGCAGAGTTCTAAATATATCTGTCAAGTCTATCTGATCCAATGTATCATTCAGGGCCCTTGTTTCTTTTTTGATCCTGTGTCTAGACCATGTATCCATTGTTGTAAGTGGGGTAGTAAAGTCCCCTGACATTACCACATTCTTATCAATAAGGTTGCTTATGTTTGTGATTAATTATTTTATATATTTGGGAGCTCCCGTATTCAGCGCATAGACATTTATAATTGTTAGCTCTTCCTGCTGGATAGACCCTGTAATTATTATATAATGCCCTTCTTTATCTCTTGTTACAGCCTTTAATTTAAAGTCTATTTTGTCTGATATAAGTATGGCTACTCTAGCTTCTTTTGACTTCTAGTAGCATGATAGATAGGTCTCCATCCCTCACTTTCAATCTGAAGGTGTCCTCAGGTCTAAAATGAGTCTCTTATAGACAGCAAATAGATGGGTTTTGTTTTTTTATCCATTCTGATACCCTATGTCTTTTGGTTGGAGCATTTAGTGCATTTACAATCAGTGTTATTATAGAAAGATATGGGTTTAGAGTCATTGTGTGTCTGTAGGTTTCATGCTTGTAGTGATACCTCTGGTACTTTGTGGTCCTTGGAACATTTCACTCACAGAATCCCCCTTAGGATCTCTTGTAGGGCTGATTTAGTGCTGATGAATTCCTTCAGTTTTTATTTGTTTAGGAAAACCTTTATCTCTCCTTCTATTCTGAATGACAGACTTGCTGGATAAAGGATTCTTGGCTGCATATTTTTTCTGTTCATCACATTGAAGATTTCCTGCCATTCCTTTCTGCCCTGCCAATTTCAATAGATAGGTCTGCTACTACCCTTATGTGTCTACCTGGTAAGTTAAAGCTTGTTTATCGCTATCTGCTTTCAGAATTTTCCCTTTATCCTTGTATCTTGGCAGTTTCAGTATGATATGTTGTGCAGAAGATTGATTCAAGTTACGTCTGAAGGGAGTTCTCTGTGCCTCTTGGATGTCAATGCCTTTTTCCTTCCCTAGATCAGGAAGTTCTCAACTATGATTTGTTGAAGTACACCTTCAGCCCCTTTCTCTCTCTCTTCTTCTTGAATTCCTATGATATGGATGTTGTTTTGTTTGATTGCATCACTTAGTTCTCTAATTCTCCCCTCATACTCCTGGATTTTTTAATCTTTCTTTTTCTCAGCTTCCTCTTTTTCCATAATTTTATCTTCGAATTCACCTATTCTCTCCTCTGCCTCTTCAATCCGTGCTATGGCCACCTCTGTTTTATTTTGCACCTCATTTATAGCATTTTTTATCTCCTCATGACTATTTCTTAGTCCCTTGATCTCTGTAGCAATAGATTCTCTGCTGTCCTGTATGTTTTTTTCAAGCCCAGTGATTAATTTTATGACTATTATTCTAAATTCTTGTTCCATTATATTGCTTAAATCATTTTTGATCAATTCATTAGCTGTTGCTACTTCCTGGAGTTTCTTTTTAGGAGAATTCTTCTGTTTTGTCATTTTGAGTAGTCCCTGTGGTGGCTCCCAACTGTGGGTCACTTCCCCTGTGCTGTCTGGTGTAACTTGTGTTGGTGGACGGGACTGCAGTCAGACCCGGTGTCTGCCCCCAGCCCTTGGCTGGGGTCACAGTCAGACTGGTGTGTACCTTATCTTCCCCTCTCCCAGGGGCAGGACTCACTTTGGAGTGGTGTGGCCCCTGTCTGGGCTATTTGCACACTGGCAGGCTTGTGGTGCTGCTTTGATGGGATTTGGCCTAGGACGTATTAGCTGGGGTGGATCCGCAAGTTGCACATGGGCAGGAGGGGCAGGCTTAGTTCACTTTGCCAGTGGTGGTCCCCTTTGGGAGGGCCCTGCAGCAATGGGAGGGAGGCAGACCCGTCACAGGAATGGATCCACAGAAGTACAGCATTGGGCGTTTGTGCAGTGCAAGCAAGTTCGGTTATGGGAACTGATTCCCTTTGGAATTTCGGCTGGGAGATGGGAGAGGGAGATGGAGCTTGCCAGCATCTTTGTTCCCTGCTGAGCTGACCTCTGTATTCTGGGGCTCAACAACTCTCTCGGTGTCCTCTCGCCTTCCCCTCTCTCTGAGCAGAGCTGTTGACTTATAACATTCCAGATGTGAAGTCCTGCTGGCTTTCAGAACTCACAGAGTCTGGCCCCTCTGTTTTTGCAGGCCAGACTTTGGTGGCTCTGCCTTGTTGGGCGGGCTGCCCCTCCACTGCCCTGGCTCCCTCCTGCCAGTCTGTGTAGTGCGCACCCCCTCTCTGCCCTTCCTACCCTCTTCCATAGGCCTCTTGTCTACACTGGGCTCCAGAGAGTCCATTCTGCTAGTCTTCTGGTGGTTTTCTGGGTTATTTAGGCAGATGTAAGTGGAATCTAAGCCATCAGCAGGAGGAGGTGAGCCCAGCGCCCTCCTATGCTGCCATCTTCTCCAGATGCTCCTGAAACAGACATTTAAACTTGATGTGACCTTGTTACTTCCAGGACCTTGGACGGTTAGTCCTCACACCAGACCCTTGTACTTTTGGAGACTTAGATCACTCTGAAGTCCTTAGCCCTGAATCAGGACTGTGGGCAGAAAGGTTCCTGATATTCCATTTAGAATGAAAGTTATTTTGAGATTTCACCGCAGAAGTCTCTGCAAGTGTTGGGGGAGGTCACTGAAAGGATGTGACTGCCACTTAACCCATGAGCTGGACCTGGGTAATCAAAGGCTCCTTACTCTGTCCCCTTTCCTTGGAGTGTGCATTATTCTTGTCTTCTACACTCCCAGATGCTGCTGCAAGGACATATGTTGAGATAGTGATGTGTTGTTGAGACCATCTGAACAGTGTATGTGGCTAAATCCAATTAGGGCCTCTATATAAACTATCAAGCTTCTGGCAGGTGGTTGTGGAGATCTACTCTTTTTGTGGCTGCCTAAGAGAAGCGTCCAAGTGCCCTTGCTTATTAAACATGCCACCTACCAAATTGTAGTGGTCTGCCTCTTTCTTTGGTCTCTCCCTGCCCTGCATGTACCGGGCCCAGTATGCAAACCAATAGACATGTTAGGATTTTCAGTATAGGTTAACCTTCATTTCTTTCAGAGCAAAGTAGATATGTGAGTTCTCCAGCAGAAGAAAGCCATGAAACTCACTTACTTTCTCTTCCCTTTAAAATACTGACTCATCAGCACACTTGAATTTATGATACCAGCTCCAAATGGGATTATGTGGCTGTGAGGCAAACTTTGTAAAGAGCTCTACTACCTTGATATTAAAATCAGTTTCTGGAAAGAGAAAGAATGGTGGAGAGGTAAGTTCCATCTTTACTTTCAGCCTGTGTATGATTATAAATGATGAAAAAGAAGATCAAGTTCAGCATTCATCACACAAAAACATTCATGGCTGGAATCCTGTAGAGAGATTTATCTCCTTTTTCTGTGTTTTGCGATTTAAACAGAGTGAGGAAGTGATTAAACAATGCAAAAAATTCATGCTAAGATACTGATCACATAATGTGTGTTACTCTTCTGTAGAGTGTTTGCATTAAATTTTTTTTCTTTAACATTTATTTATTATTGAGAGACAGACACAGAGCGTGAGTTGGGGGGTGGGGCGTAGAGAGAGGGGGAGACACAGAGTCTGAAGTAGGCTCCAGGCTCTGAGCTGTCAGCACAGAGCCCGATATAGGGCTCGAACTCACAAACTGCCAGATCGTGACCTGAGCTGAAATCGGTCACTTAACCAACTGAGCCACCCAGGAGTCCCAGAGTGTTTGCATTTTAAAAGGGGTCTGAGGTGGGCATCCAACTAGAGTAAACAATTTGGGAAAATTTTTTGAATAAAGGAATGGACAATTGTAAAGTGCAAAGCAAAGATTGGGCACTGCCTTTCACGTTACATGAAGAGGGGAGAGACTAGTACTAAAACATTAATAAAATAAAACATGGAAAAATATTAAGAGAAAAAAAGCGCCTACTAATAAAATCAGTAATCTTCCCCCACTTGTCTGTAGCTGATTCTAAATTCTCCTCTATCTATGTATTTTCTTTCATGCCCTAGTGCCCAAACCTGACTACACATCAGAACTACTAGGGAAGTATGCAAATGTGTATTAGAGGGGTGCCTGGGTGGTTCAGCTGGGTAGCAGCCAGGTGGCTCAGTTGGTTAAGAATCCTACTTCAGTTCAGGTCATGATTTCATGGTTTGTGAGTTCAAGCCCCACTTTGGGCTCTGTGCGGACGGCTCAGGGTCAGATCCTGGACCCTGTTTTGGTTTATGTGTCTCCCTCTCCCTCTGCTCCTCCCGTGCTCATGCTCTGTCTCTCAATAAATAAATAAATAAATAAATAAATAAATAAATAAATAAATAAAATTGTATTAGAAAATAATAATTTTCATGGTAAAAAAATGTTCAAATGATTCAGAATAGCATTAAATATAATGTAAAACTCTGCCATCACTATTCCATTCCCCAAGAGTGTTTACTTTTACTTAATCTTCTCCCCTTCCTTCCTTCCTTAAATATTTATTAAGCACCTACTGTATACCAGGCACTGTTCCAATTGTGGGAATACAACAAATACCCCAGACAAGATCTTTGCCTAATGACAGTTATGTAACTTTGGAAATGAACAAATTAAAAAATATTATCAGATAGAAAGTAGAAAGTATGAAGAGCTACAGAAAAATAAAAGAGCATAATGGGCATGAAGTGACTGGGGATAGTAGGAACTAATTAAGCCAGAACTTTGAAAAATTTCGGTTTCAGTTTCTCCAGATGGTTGCTGCCATAATTCTGGGTGATAATGCTTGTAAGTCCATTTCCTGAATTATCATCTTTAGTCATTACCTACTGATTCCTTATCATGAAAGTTGAAGTATTTAGCTCTCCTATAATGGTTTCCTACTCTATCACACTTCTCCCAAGTGTTGTTAGTTTTATTATACTTTAGTCCTTTGATTGCCCTTTTAAAGTGAGCCACCATTCTTATTTAGTCAATTTGGACAGACTCTTTTGACTCTGCATTATAAAAAGTCTAGTATCCGGGCTATAACCTAGATGTACAAAATAAGTTTCTCTGAGATTTTTCTGAGTGATTTGGTAATCTATATTTAAAAATAGAAGCTCTCAGGGGCACGTGGGTGGCTCAGTTGGTTAAGCCTCTGACTCTTGGTTTTGGCTCAGGACATGACCTCGTGGTTTTGTGAGTTCGAGCTCTGCATTGGGCTTTGTGCTGACAATGTGGAGCCTGCTTGGGGTTCTCTCTCTCTCTCTCTCTCTCTCTCTCTCTCTCTCTTTCTCTCTCTTCCTTCTGCCCTTCCCCCACTCATTCTGTCTCTATCTCTCAAAAAATAAATAAATAAACATAAAACATTAAAAAAATAGACGATTCTCAGACAATTCTAATTTATATCTGATTGGAAACCACTGTCCCAGGCTACATCTTCTCTTCCTCCAGAAATTAAGGAGATCTGTCCTCCATGGTCTAACTCAGTGCTTCTTCATATTTCTGTAACTCACAGAGTTCACAGATATGCAACCCATATCAATATTTACAATATATTTAAAATTCTTAAACCATATATTTAAAATATATTTTTGCTTTAAATGAAGATATATTTTTTAAATATATTATTATTATTTTTTTACTTTAGGTGAACATATACGTAAGATATAAGATATATCCTTTCATGGTAGAAAGCCAAGTAACTGGCATGGTCTTGTTCAGGATAAGAAGGAAAATACATAGAAATAATGGAGAGTTGAATGTTTCTCAGAAAGTTCTCACTTTAGACAGTGAGGGCAGTAAGGAGCTCTACCTAAATAGCAATATTGTCAGTCAGGGTTTTTAGTTCAATCACAGAAGACTCTGATTGATTTTGAACAGAAAATGAATGTATTAAAAGAATTTCCAGGGGCTCACACAATCATGGAAGCTGGGCAGCAGCCAGGAAAGTTCTCTGGAATCACACAGCAGAGCTGATCCTGTCAGGACAGAGCCCAGGTACTGCAGTTTATACCATGGGCCCAGCTGACATCTGACTCTGTCCAGTGCAGCTGGTACTGCTGCCATTGTTTACCCAAGGAACCCCCATTACTACCTGTAACTGCCACTACTTTCAGAGAGTATCATCCAGTTCTGTGTTGTTCACATCACTAGTTATAGATGTAGTCCATGTAAGTGTGTCTGCATGGCACCCATGATACTTGGGTCTCTTCCCATATCCAGCCTCAAGGAAGGCTGAGAAGGCAAAGACCCAGCATTATCAGCTTCTCTGGTGGGGCCTATAAGGTGGACAATTCTCCAAATGAAAGAAGAATCAAGGGGTACCTGGGTGGCCCAGTCCATTGAGAATCTGACTTCAGCTCAGATCATGATCTCCCAGTTTGTGATTTCCAGCCCCACATCATGCTCACTGCTATGAGCCTGTCAGCACAGAGCCTGTAAAAGAAGAAGAAGAAGAAGAAGAAGAAGAAGAAGAAGAAGAAGAAGAAGAAGAAGAGAAGAAGAAGAAGAAGAAGAAGAAGAAGAAGAAGAAGAAGATGATTATTCAAGACACAGGATGGTTGAATGTCCACTATGGTGACTTGAGCTAAAGGGGAATTCAAGGAAGTACTGTGAAGAGTATGAATGCAATCCAAATATTTCATGAAGGCTGCCCAAAATTCTAGTGCTTGAAAGTGTTCCTTGAGCCCCAGAAGGTTTAGAACTATTTTTTTAAGCTTATTTATTTATTCTGAAAGCGAGAAAGTGAGAGCAAGTGGGGGAGGGGCAGAGAGAGAGGGAGAGAGATTCCCAAGCAGGCTCTGCCCTGACAGCAGGGGTCAAATCCATGAACCATAAGCTCATGATCTGAACAGAAAGAGTTGGATGCTTAACTGACTGAGCCACCCAGGTGCCCCAGAACTATTTCTTTAATCTATATATCTAGCCTAATCTTCTCCTTAAGGTCAAGCTGTAAGTAAAAGCACCTGGAAATGGGAACTGTGCCTTGTCTTGGCCTGTTACATCACTTGCATGGCAGTTGTAGAAACAACAACAATAAACCTACCTTATATCTGGATCTTTTGTGTGTGTGTGTGTGTGTGTGTGTGTGTGTGTGTGTGTGTGTGGCAGGGAAGGGTTGAGACTATACACTGCTCTCTTCAAAGACCTAAAATAGAGCAGAAAGTCTGGAAGGAAAAGATCATGTGTTATTCAGAAGATTGTATTAATTTTCTAGGATTGCCATTAAAAAATACCACAGACTGGGTGGCTTAGACAATAGAAAGTAGTTTTCTTAAAATGTGAAGGCAAGAAGTCCAAAATCAATGTGTTGGTGTATATATATATGTGTATATATATATATATATATATATATATATATATACATATATATATATATGTGTATATATATATATATTTTTTTTTCCCTCTCTGGGCACATCATTGGTGTCACTATGTGTCATAATCTCCTCATAAAGACACCAGGTTGGATTAGGGCACACCCAAATGGCTTTATTTAACCTTAATTACCTCCCTTCTGCAAATAGTCACATTCTGGTGGTTGGGGCTGCAACATATGAATTTAGTGGGGAAACAGGTAGGACACACTTGAGCCCATAACAATAGAACAGCACTGGAGGAATAATTGAGACTATCAGGTCTGAACCTTTCATTTTGGTAAACCAGCATTTGTTCACTCTTTTTGTCAGGACAGAAGCCTGGTTTTTCTCTATATAACTAACTCTGCCTACGCTCTTCAGGGGGAGTTGTCATCCCTGACTTCACGCATAGGCATTGCATTCTCCATATGGGGATTTGTCAGTGAAAAGCACACGATCCTATCAGAGCAATGAGATGCAAAGAGACCTACTTGGATAATAGCAAAGAGGCAGGTGCTCTCTCTGCTGGTACTGCAAGCAGTGAGGATGATGTGAGCCAGACCAGGGGTCACCATGTGGTGTCTCAGAACAAAGCTAACACAGTGCAAGGCAAAGCCACGTGATGGCAAATCTTGGTGACATTGTTCAAGTTCTTGCATAAAACTGAACCTGCTGGAATGATCCTTGGGCTGCTCAACAGTTAGCTTCCTTTTCTGCGCTAGCCTGTTTGAATTGGGTTTTCTGTCATACACTAGGCTTCTGAAGCATGTGCATCCTGTTAAGATGCAAACACTTTCATTTTAGAGAAGAGTGAAGAGACATGTGAAGAAATTTGAGTGTCCAAGAACCCACAGTGGGGAAACCTGGATTTGCAATCATTTGCTGTTTCCACATCTTTGAATACCCCATAGCACAGTTCTTTGCTCATTAACACTCAGTTGGTATTTGTTCAATGAATGAAAGAATACATTTTAATCTTAATTTAAATATTTTAATTTAGCTTTTTTTCCAAAAAAGCAGATACAGCCACAGAATTAATACCTTTGTATTTCTAACATTGCAAAAGTGATCTTCGAACATATTTCTTATCAAGATAGGATAAAGCTAATTTTAATGCTGAAGTAGGCTGATTTTGAATCCACTCTAGTGAGATGGTTTAATTAGGTAGGCCTATCCTACTCACCCTGTGTACTCCATGCAAATTAATAACCCTCAGCACGTGCTTTCCCTTGGCATTGCCAGGCTCCTGAAGCATGTGTGTCCTATCTCTGGGCCCACACCTTGCACTTGCACAAATGATTAACTACAGAGAGAGCTGGTTTCTCCTAAGTGGGGCTGCAGCACTATTTCTTAGAAGGAAAATAAATGGGTAAACCAGCACTTACCCAATCTAAGTGTATACAAATTTCAAATATCTGCTAGATATATATTATTTGTTCACTAATGTAAAAAGAAAGAAGAGGATTCTGGTTTAGAAGGGGATGTTGGTTTAGAAAAAATTAAAAAAATTTTTAAAAGCTAGACCATCACCACAGATAATGGAGAATTAGAAGGGCTGTATGTAAAACCTTTATTCCTCTCAAAAAGGAGAACAGAGAGAGATTAAAGAATATTCAGAAATCATCAGTAGGACTGCTGTTTCAGTCTTCTAAGTCTAACCATTTACTGTCTTGTACATGGTTTTATCAGTCTACCTGCCCTCCAAGGAGATAAAATAAATGAAATCAGCACTTTTTTTCAACTCCCTTGGCATAAATTATTACTTACTCTGAGCAAGATGACTGATGGTTTCTAAAGCTCTTTTAATTACATGCTAAACTGATTAGTGGCTGAAGGGAAGTCCTTTTAGAGCAATGAACTGAGATCATTCCAGGAATACTTGTGTGTTGGGGGACGAGGTGGGGGGAAGAGACATGTATTCTACTCCAGGAACAACAAACATGTGAAAGGTCCATACACTCCATCGGTAGGGGCCACCAGTACCCCAATTAATAATTGAAACTTGGCAAACATTTTACCTAAAGGTAAATTTTTTCACACCATTATCTGGGGTAACTTTATTTTTATTTTAGTATTTATTTATTTTGAGAGAGAGAGAAAGTTAGCAAGCAGGGGGGAACAGAGAGGGAGAGAGAGAATCCCAAGGAGGCTCCATATTGTCAGTGCAGAGCCCAACACCAGGCTCGATCCCATGAACTGTGAGATCATGACCTGAGCCGAAATCAGGAGTTGGACGCTTAACTGACTGAACCACCCAGGCACCCCTATCTGGGGTAACTTTAGAAGGAAGGACCAAAGGAGGGTGATTCAAATATTAAGTACCTTAAGCACAGAAATACCCCCTTGTTTCCTGTATAGGAAATAAACTAGTAGATTTAGAATGAGGGATTTTCAATACAACAGGCACTTTTCCCAACTAGAAGCATGTAAATGGGCTTCAGTCAGAACACAGAGTGAAGAATTGAGTTATTTTGATAATTAAGACTTCCAAGAGGGAATATCTGGGAAATTAAGGTAGGATATAGTTTTGGAAATCACATTTTCTCTAGAGAATGATCTGCTTTAAAAAAATTTTTATCGAATAGTATTGACTTGTTTTGGGGGATTTCCCGTTTTCTTAAAATTCATGCCGTTTATTCATAGAAGGGGTTTCAACCTTCCTAAAGTCAGGATAGTGGTAGAGAGTGTATTGTAGGAAGAAGTAGAAATCACATAAGGTTGCTGAATCCACTTAATTTTATGTTATCCTTAAAACAAAATTTTTGCCATGAAAAAAATAGCTGTTAAATGCCATAGTAGAATTCTAAAGATGGCCCCCCAAAATTCTTGCCCCTTGATTATTCAAACACTAAGTACTGCTGGGAAGGAACTTTTTAGATGGAATTAAGGTTACTGATTAGCTGATCTGAAAATAAGGAGATTATTCTGGAATATCTGGGTGGGCCTGGTATAATCACATGAGCCTTTAAGAGCACAGAAGGAAGATAAAAAGGCAGGAGGTGATGGATAGGTATATGGCTCTACACATTGTGGTGATGTTTTTATGGATATACATGTATACATTAAATATGTACAGCATTTTGTTTGTCAAAAAAGGTGGGGGGAAGCAGAGAAGGAAGGAAAACAAGAGTTAGATATGGTGGAAGAGGGGTGCAGAGGGGAAGGTGGGATATGAAGAAAAGGGGTGTCCTAGCGGTTAGACATGTGAGATGGATTTGACCTTGAACTTTGAAGAGGGATAACATGGCCCAAGAGCTAAGGAATGTGGGCAGTCTCTAAAAGCTGAGAAAGACCTTCCTGCGCTCAACAAACAGCAAGGAAATGGGGGCCTCATTCCTGTAGCAACATGGAGCTGAATTTTGCCAACAGTATGAATGATCTTGAAAACTGATTCATCCCCTGAGCCTCCAGAAAGGGACAAATCCCTGTTGATACCTTGATTTTGGCTTTGTGATACTCTAAGCATATAGTCAACCTGGACTTCTGACCTGCAGATACTGGGAGATAATACAATTGTGTTGCCTTAAGCCACTAAGTCTGTGACAACTTGTTGCAGGGAAAGCAAATGAATACAAATGCGAAGGAACTTAATACAGCCATATTAATTCTTCTCTCTTAGCACATTGGAAATGCTCAAAGAATGTCCTTAAAGCATTCTGATGCAACAAAACCAAAAACAAACACAACAAGCACAGTGATAACACTAGGCTTTCTGTGTATCCTCAGGAAGAAAAAATTCTATTCGTTTAGCAGGAAGAACATATACTTAAGAAAAGATAATTTGGGGTGCCTGGGTGGCTCAGTCAGTTGAACATCTGACTTCAGCTCAGGTCATGATCTCATGGCTCGTGAGTTCGAGCCCTGCATCGGGCTCTGTGCTGACAGCTCAGAGCCTGGAGGCTGCTTCTGATTCTGCATCTCCCTCTCTCTCTGCCCTAACTCACTCAACATTCTGTCTCTGTCTCTCTCAAAAATAAATAAACGTTAAAAAAAAAAGAAAATAAGAAAAGATAATTTGTCTCCAAAAATCCCACTTCTCAAATGGAGACTGTGGCAGTCATTTTAGAAACAACAGCAACAACGACAAAAACGAGTCCCCCTTTTCCCATTTCCTTCTTGTCTATACTGCACTTAACATTTTGTTTGCCAAAAGTAGCCGCCTACTGTGATTTTGCTGAAGAATACTCATCAAGAGATTTTTTGAGTCTTAGATTTAAGTCCTGATTCTGCTGCTTCTTAGCTGAGTGGGTTTGGGAAATTGGCGTTTCCATGTCTTGGCTCTTTTTATGGGTAAGATGAGGCCAGCAATGTTGAAATAACTGAAAGAAATAAAGTGTTTTCAAACAGTGCTTGTCACATAGTAGGCTTTCGTACAAACAATAGTGATTTTTTTTTGTATAAGCAAGTCTTTTTTTTCTTTGGCTACTCAGTCTTATTCTAGATTCTAGTCCAGTTTAAATTGTATGTTGTGAAGAACATTTCTCAAATGTCCTATATTGATTCTTCTTCTCCTTTTTTTTTTTTTTGACCATTTGTAACTGAGGAGTTTCTTTTGATATTTGATAATGACTGTTATTTTTCCATTCTGATTATAAACTCTTTTACACATGAACCATAAGGTATACAGTAGGCTCTCAATAAACATATGCTTGTAGTTTTAAAATGTTATCAATGTAGTTTTCACTCTGCTTTGCTATCAATGTCTGTGGACAAATGTGCTTTATTTTTCCTGCACCAGGTATGCCAAAAAATGTAAAGAAAATAATCCATCCTCACTGGACATGCAGCCAAGTCCCCCAGCTACAGTGCCAGCAATCTCAAGAGAGAGACTAATCTTGAAAGAATGCCAGCATAATTTTGCAGGCCCATGAGATTTGGCTTGTTCAGATAAGTTTTCGATAAGCATCTGCACTTTTGGTGGCCTATCCAAATCCAATCCACACAGCCAGCCTAGAGAGCGTCATCCATCACCACGCTGGCACTAGTGAGAATTTGTCCTGATGGGGATTTATTGCAGGAAATAACCCTTCTTTTTTGTAAAATGATTTGTTTCAAATCCAGGCATCTTTACTCCTACGGAAAACTCCAGTGGCGAGATGCACAGCTTTCTGAGTTTTTGCTGTGCATTTTAATTGAGCTCCCTCTCAATCACTGACTAACATGTTTCAGTGCATTGCAGAGGAGATAAGAGGGAAAATCTGATTCACCCTTAGGGAGGATTTCATAAGGAAATTGGAAATTTCTTCAGAATTATTGATCAGTACCTGTCCTGAGCATAATTATACTCAAATGTTTTCTTTTCCTATTTCATGCATTTATAGGACATTTCTTTCTTACTTCACTCATATGTCTCTATCCTTTCTTGAAGTTTCATTATTTCATAACTTCCCAGTGGCATTTTGTCTTCTTTACTCATAAAGCATCGTTAGAAATGTATTCTGTATAATCTCAGTATTTCTTTTTTTTTAATATTTATTTATTTTTTTTGAGAGATAGAGAGACAGAGTACAAGTGGGGAATGGGCAGAGAAAGAGGGAGACACAGCATCAGAAGCAGGCTCCAGGCTCTGAGCTGTCATTACAGAGTCCGATGTGGGGCTCAAACTCACAAACCATGAGATCATGACCTGAGCTGAAGTCAGATGCTTAACCGACTGAACCCCCCGGGTGCCCCCTCACTATTTCTATATTCAATTCACCTTTATCATTTCATCACTTCTGATGGGTGGCCTGCACTGGCTATTCTTCCAGGAGGTCAGTGGTCATTTGGATCTTCAAGTGGGTACACAAAGCATCTGTGGGTTCTGCGGCTTGAGGCCCTGGAGAGGAACCTCTTTGCCAAGGGATGCTTGATAGTTTGGAATGGTTTTTGAAGCTACTGGATGCTTCCTTTTTTTATGTGGAGTTTATTAGTTTCTTCATACTGCTATCACAAATTACTAAAAACTTGGTAGCTTAAAATACCACACATTTATTCTCTTCCAGTTCTGGAGGTTAGAAGTCCAAATTAGTTTCATTGGACCAAAAACAAGGTGTTGATAGCCTCATACTCCACCTGGAGGATCCAGGGGAGAATCTTTTCTTGCCTCTTCCAGATTCTGGTGGTTGCTGGCATTCTTTGCCTTGTAGCCACATCACCCCAGTGTCAGCCTCCACAACACACTGCCTTCTCTTCTGTCTATAGTCAAGTCTTCCTCTGCCTCTGTTTTACAAGAACATATATGATTGCAGTTAGGGGCCACCTGGATAACCAGGAGAACCTTTTCATATCAAGATCTTTAACTTAATTGCATCTGCAAAGACCTTTATTCCATATAAGATAATGTTCATAGGTCCCAGGGATTAGGACCTGGATATCTTTGGGGGCCATTAGTCAGCCTACCATATAGTGATAAAAAATCCCAACACTTACCTTTTCAGTTACCTAAGATCAAGACAGTAACTCTCATTTCCTTTTGTATCCATTCATAGTGTTACTGATTTACACATAGAAGAGAACAACAGGAAAGCTCATCAATTAAACGAGCAAACACATAGAAAAACTAATGGAAGTTTGGCTGTACCTGTCATGCACATGTGAGACCTGTGACAAATGTTTTTCTCTGCACTTTCCTTGTTGGTTGTTTTGCTTTCTCCTCATTCTTCCATTTCATAGTCCTCTGTTCATCAGCCTTCATCAATTCTCTCTTCCTTCCCTCTTCCTCCTTTCCCTCCTTCCCCCCTCCCTTCCTCCCTCCCTTCCTTCCTTCCTTCCAACTATATTTCTCCTAGCCTATAAAACAATTGGATGGAAATGAAGTATACCTGATTGTTACTGGTTGTTTTCATAGCTAACTTAGATTATTGGCATACTCAACTAGGAAAACATAAATAAATACTGAGGCCAAACAACTGAGTTAAATATGAAAAATTTGGTCACCCATCTAGAAGTATCCACACTTTTGAAGGCTTTACTGGGCTTTAAAAATACATTTCCAGGTGTTGTTTAAAATGTTCATTCTCCAAGGTTTGGCATACAGCTTCAGTTTGCCCTTGTGGATTCTCCACTGATGATGATGAATAGAACAGTTTCTGAAACTCAAATTAAAAGTAAACATTAGGCTTCTCATGTGTAACCAATGAGTTGTGGCCAATTATATCAGGACATTTGTGTCCTTCAGTGTTACCAGGTGCATTCAGGTGGTGTGAGGTCAGGAGATAGCAATAGGATCAGGCTATTTAGTACTAACTACTACTGATTTAAATCCAGAGAACTACACCCAGCTCTCAACTATCCATGCTAATCGAGGATCCAGGAGGCATGGAGTAATGAAAACCAGAATGATAATAGTGATAATAAAAAATACATCCTAACTATTGCTTTGAATATCTTCTACCATTTAACCATAGGTTAAAAAAAAAGGAGTAGAATAGGTTGAATTATCTGTTCTTTCCTTTGGAAATTCCAGGTAAGATTTAGCAAGTATAGTGCTGGTTACACCAGAAGTTCCAGAGGGTTATGTAGGCAATGGGGAAGTTGTTTGGCAATTTTCCCTACGTGGGCTTGTTTCATTGTTTCATAGTCTACCTTCACGGCTGCTTTTACTTACCAATAGTAGTAACATGTTAGTTAAGATGCCATCTTAATATATGAGGGTCACTTCCTTAAGGGTAGTTTAAGATCTTTGCTCCAGCATAAAATGCTGGTTCCAGGGGCTTCTGAATGTTCCTGTCTCACTCTGAACCCTACTGAGATGAGGACTCCTGGTTGGTTGGTACCCACTGTTAGTTCCATTAGGTGAGGAGAGGCAGATTTGTTGATCTCCTGGGGAATCTGAAAGTTTGGTCATATCCCCTCCAAACATGGATTGGTGATATGCCACCTGTTTTCATTGTAAAGCTTTGAACCTATGATAAATGCCACAAACTTGCTTTTGAACCCGGAGCTTGTTTTCAGTATTTCTAAGCAGCTTATGAGGCTCCTGGTTAAGTTTGAGCTTCCCAGATCTTATTTTTTTTGTTTCCATAAACATTCTAAAGGCATTCCCCATCCAAATTCTGCTCTCATATCAAAATTCAACTCAACTATTTCTCAAAATCTTATTCAGTCTCTCACAATGGAGATGAGTTTTCTTCCTGACATTCACTTTGGTCTACCATTTGATTGATGATTAGTATAAACGACCTTCTTGGAAAAGCTCTCCCTTACTTTTCTGCAATCAGCTATTCTTTCTTTTATTGTTTTAGTGTTTTACATTTATGTAGCAGGCTGCATTGATAGGAGTTCAATGCCCAGAACAAAGGATATTATCTTGCTTGGGGCTCTAGTGGTCAAATCATTCTGAAGTATTAGGTTTAGTTTGGTCCTTTCTGAGTGACATTGACAAACTAGAGCATGTGTGAAGGATGATGACTGGGAAGCACAGAGTCCGCAAACTATGATGTAAAGAAAACCATCAAAAGATCTGAGACTGTTCAGCCCAGAGCAGCAGTATCCAAAGTGTATTCCTATGGAACTGCACTTCCCCCAACAATTCCAGTTAACTTTTGTTATTGTTTGTTCAATTGTTCATCTTCCTTACTAGATTCTAAGCTTTGAGATGGCAAGAATCATTTCTCTTTTGTCTACTATAGTGTTTTCAGCACATATCACAATGCCTGGTGCAAAATAGATGTTAATAAATATTTGTCGAGTGGGTGAATGAATAGGCAGATTTTTCCATCAAATCATAAATCTGTATGATGTTAATAGGGAGAAATTGGGAGAAATTAGATTTCTTTGGTCAAATAGGCTTGAAAAGTACTTGGTACAGTGAATTTAGATGGGTTTCCTTGCTGCTGGAAATCTCAGAGCTCTTTAAAAAAGCGTGCTTTCAAGATAATATTAGAATATTTTCTAATTTCTGTTTTCTAAATGTATCTCATCTTGGAACGCTTGATTTTCCCCTCCGTGAAACATCCCAGGACAATACTTCCAATAAAAAAAAGAGGACAGAGAATATGATAGGGGGCTTTAAATGCAGGAAAGGCTATTATTTGTAAAGGAAGACCTGAAAAGAATTAGCAAGTAGAAATTTATAAGGGTGCATTCTTTGATTTAGCATAAAGATCTTGTTAAAAATCAAAGCAGGACAAACATGGAGTAGACAGGCTCTCAGGTAGGGAATTATCTGTTCCTGTTTAAGCAGCTTTAAGCAGGGAGAGTTGCAGGAGTTGAATTATCCATCAACCAAAAGATTGTGTTAGGTGACCTCCAAAGTCCTTCCAAAGCCAAAGCTATAGTATTCTGTGGTTTCTCTCTCTCCTTCATTTACAAATTCTTTGCTAAGAAGACATTGTTTTCTTCTTCAACACACATATCTCCTCACCCAGTGCTTTGTTTTATGGTGGACATTTAATAAGCATTTGCATTATTATTTGATTGGTCTATAGATTTTTATAGAATTTAAAAAATTATAATGGAGACATATTGGTTATAACATGGAAAACTTCTATATGCAAACTCATTTCCTTATAATTAGAAAGAAGACAACATTAATAGGAAGCCTGTCTTGTGGAAATGTACAGAAATGTGCAGTTTAAGGGTATGGTATAATTACTGATGCTATCTTACTATATTTCTTCTTCTACAACCCCCGATCCAAAATCCTCACTCCATTTTACCTGCGAACCTTGACTCATAACAAATGAGTTGTAATCATTTGGATGACTTTGTTGTGAAATTTGAAAGCATATTGAATGATTCAGACATTGTAAGCTAATTATCTACAACTGTTAGACTGAATGTAGGGGGATATTCTTTTATTTGGCTTTTGCTGTTTATATGTTTCTGTTATTTTGCTTGCCATCTGGCCCAACGATAACACGTTGGGAAGTTAGGATGTATACGGCGGCTGAGTTCCTTGGTGTCAGAATCAGACTAGTACTGTGTTCTTCAGACATTTTTATATTATTCTTCTTGCTTCAGGTTTCCACGCTATTTGCTGCTGCTATCTGTGTGTGTCCAGCAATTAGTTCTTATTGAACTATTCAGAGTTGGTTTCTGTTATTTGCTACTAAATGAACAATAACTAACACAATGTGTTTGCATGAGGGCCCTGGGCATTGAGGGTATAAGGAATAAGAGGGTATAATGCTGTGCAATAGAAATAGAACACCAGTCACACATGTAATTTATAAATTTCTAGCAGGAATATTAAAAACAGAAAGAAGCAGGGATGCCTGGGTGGCTCAGTCGAGTTGAGTAACTTCAGCTCAGGTCATGATCTCCTGGTTCGTGATTTCGAGCCCTGTATTGGGCTCTGGGCTGACAGCTCACGGCCTGGAGCCTGCTTTGGATTCTGTCTCTCCCTCTTTCTCTGCCCCTCCCCTGCTCTCTCTCTCTCTCTCTCTCAAAAATAAACACTAAAAAAATTAAAAAAAAAAACAAAAAAGCAGTTAAAGTTAATTTTAATAATATATTTAATTTATCCAACGTATCCTAAAAAGTATCATTTCAACCTATAATCATTGTGTAAAATTATTAATGAGATGTTTACATTTAAAAAAAATCTGAAGCCTCTATAATTCAGCACATATTTTTACACTTAGAGCATCTCAGCTCCTCTGCTAACTTTTCATCAGAGATAATTGATCTCTATTTACATTTTATAAAGCCTACAGTTAAAAAGTAGATTCATTTACCTAAGTTGTTCCAAACATACTAAAAAGGTGTTCAATAACCAAATTGAATACAAAACAATAATTTACATGTCATCCCTCAGTCACACCAGCCATATTTCGAAGGCTACCCTTACTGGACACCACAGGGATAGCACCTCAGTTTTAGCGGGTCCTCTAACAAGTGGAAAACCTAGATGGCTCCATAAACCCTGGTTTCTTTTACTTTCCTCTCTTCCAAAACCTCACCCTCTGCCATGCTTTCCTGTATAGATCAGGATCCAGCCAGGAAAATAGAATACCTCGGGTGGTACGAGATATTGCAAACAGACAGGATTTAACACAGAGCATTCATTACATAGGTGTTAATGGGCTGAAGGCAGAAAGGGAATGCTGAGATAATAACAGCAAGCAGCTACTACCATGGGGATGGAGGGAAAATAAAGCAAAGATGTAGAGTCACCAGAAACAAGGAGACTGGGAAGGAAGCTCCATCCAGATGGTGTTCAGATTTCCCATGAGCCACCTGGATGCTGCTGTGCCGGTAAGGGAGGGCACCCAGGCTGGTCTGGGGGGCTGTAACCAAACGTGGGGGCTGGCACCAGCCTCCACTGCTACAGTGACCTGACAAAACAGGACAAATAGGACGGAAGAAGTCTTTATGCCTCTTCCCATCTTCTGTGTTCACTCTTGTGCTTCAGCTGGACCTGATGGAAACCAGTTTGTAGAATTGCATCTTCAGCTTCATAAGCAGAGGATAGAAGAGTAGACACAGTGTGGAGAAAAAACAGGGAAATAACTGGCATAGGCAGGTTGGATTGCTCACCCTTCCTTCAACATAAGCACTCCTTAACTTAACCTGGATGGTTCCCTCAGTTCAACCACAGAGTCCTGGCTGGGATCTTGCCTTTGGCTTTGGTGGTACCTAGTTGGAGCCCTTTGGGAAAAAAGACTTCTTGGGTTCATATGAGGGTTTTTTTTCCTGTTTCAAGTTTTTATTTAAATTCTAGTTAGTTAACATACAGGGTAACATTGGGGTCAAGACTAGCTCTAGCTACCTAGATCTAGACTAAAATAAGTCCAGGGCTCAGATCATTTTGAAATGGTTTCAAACTGGCCTGGTATTAGTAAGTGTTTGGACCTCAACAGGAGAATATTTTTGCTATACCAGACCTTGTATGGCCAATTCTACTTTTAGGGGCAGCTTTATTTTTACAAATGGTACCATGTGCCCTTCACTATGTTTCATAGCCTTTGTGGATTTTGTTACACCTTCCTACAAACGGGCACAAAGAGAATTATCAGTTGGCATATGTTCTTTTTATGGGAGAGGGAAATCACATTTCTTTCTATCTAAAAATGAGGCTTTTAAAAAAATGTTTAATTATTTTTGAGAGAGAAAGAGACAGAGGGAGGGAGAGAGAAAACATGCATCGGGGAAGGGGCAGAGAGAGAGGGAGAGAGAAAATCCCAAGCAGGCTCCTCAAATTCAGTGCAGAGCCTGACACGGGGCTGGATCCCACGAATTGTGAGATCATGACCTGAGCCAAGATCGAGTTGGACATTTAACCGACTGAGCCACCCAGGAGTCCCCCAAAATGAATTTTAAGTGAACACACTTGTGTCTTTATCTCTGAAGTTTGTGATTGTGCAGAGCACTGTAAAGAGGTCTTTAATATGTCTCTTATTCTTGAAGGGTAAGATTCTAGCTTGCTTGTGCTTTTTTTTCTCTGGAAGGGAGATAAATGGAGGGGGAGACCATCTAATGAGGCGGCAGTAACTAAATGCAGGACGAGGGACGAGCAAATTACAGAGAAGCACCCATCTACATGCCTCAACTCAGAGACACATTTCCCCATTCACATTCCAAGGCAAGTGGGATTATTTTTATAAGAAAGATATATTTGTAGAATTAAAGCTGCATATGTCTGAACTCTTTCCAAAACCATGTAGTCATCGATGCTTAAAACATTTTGAAAGCTCCGTGTGATGGGAGGACGCATTAGCCATTTCCTGGCAACGTGATGTATTTGTGTTTGGGTTACAGTTCAGTTCTTGGCTCCCTCATCACACAGCAGTTGGAATGAGTCTTTGAATTAGCATGAAATGACACGGTTTATTTTGTTTAGTAGATTTGGTCTTTTTAAAGCTGGTGCTCATTTCTCCTGGGCCGGTTGTGAACATTTGACTCTGATAGGCTGGAGAGGAAGAAAGGAGAAATCCTGACAGTAGTTTTGACACTAGGTCTCTCATTAAAAAAGAAAACAGCCAATTCCCCTGCCACCCTCCCTTCCTGCCACAAAACAGAAATCAAGCCATGGCAAGAATCCACACAGAAGAATAAGTTCTTATTGAAGGGGAACCTTTGTATCTGTTTTTTTGTGGTCCTCCCCCCCACCCCACCCCACACACACACAGCCTGTAGAGGTAGAAAATCAAAATTCGGCTCTTTACATTTTCTGGCTTTGAGAATAATTTTACCAAATAAAGCCAACATAGGTGAATTAGAATGTTCCCCTCTGGGAATTGAGGACAACCGGGATGTTAATTACCAGGAGTTAATGAACGCAGACCCTTTAGTATTTGACACCCAAGCCTTTTCTCTTTAATTTGGAATCCTCATAACACTCAGAATCCCTTCCTTCGAGCAAGTCCCTGGCAGATGTTTTATTGTTTTTGTTGTTTCTCCTCTGGGGCTGTACATTAGGTTAAAATATCACAAATAGCTGCTATTACAGTGTGAGTCACAGAAGCTATAATTCTTTGTGACAGCCAGAGGAAATGTGACATGTTTAGGAAACCCTGTCATTGATGCTAACACTCAGATCTAAAGGCAAATGTTTAATGACCGACTCAGCAAGCTGCACAAACTTTGCTATCTAGCAAAAAAAGGTTACTCCCAGCAAACTACAAATACGCGGAAAAATGTCTCTAGACACCGATGGGCTCTTTCTCCTCTTTCACCTCCTAATCTATAACTGTAGGATAAATATCCTATCTGTGACAAATCAGACACATCTTCTTTCTCTTCTGCTCGTGTTTGCATATCTAGTTATGTTATTTCCAGCCAATATCCATGACATTGTGTTAAGCAATCTTTCATGTTTTAATCTGATGTCAGTATAGGAATTTGAGTCCTTTGAAATTTTTTAGTCTATGGTCATTGGGACTAGTGCATGTGTTGGCGGTATTACTCAATGGCCTACTAGTGATCTCGTGATGAAGTCATTAATTCTATACAGCCAACAAAGTATAAATTCCCCCAAATGAATTTTTCACTATATAAATACATGCATGCTTTGCATTATCTGTCTAACTCAGAGTGTCTCAAACTTAGCACTGCTGACATTTTGGGCTGAATAATTCCTTGCAGTGGGGACCGTCCTGTGTATCGTGGGATGTTAGCAGCATCCCTGGGCTCAACATATTAGACACCAGTTACACTTCCCCATCAGTTGTGACCACCAAAAATTTCTCTAAATATTTCCAATTGTCCCCTGGGAGGACAGTCACCCCCAGTTGAAAACCACTAGTCGAACTCTATGTCCCTTTCTATTCTTTTCCCGGTCTCCAAACTACTTTAGTGAATACATAAAATTCCTCATCGTCTCCTATATGTCAAGTATACAATTCTCAATACTGTCTTAAAAGGTCTCACGTACATATTCATGTTTTCCTGCTTGAAACTCCCATGGAGTATTATCTGTGGTACTTATAACATTCTACCTATTACTGTAAGTATACATGTATATTTGTGGGCACCTTTTCTAGACTGTGAGTCCACAGTGTTTAGACATAGCAGGTGCTCAATATTAAAAAAAAACAATTAAAAAGAATTGATATTCTTTTGTAGATCACACCTCATTTAGAACTTTCATATTATTTTGTTTGCCATTGTCTTTCTTCCTTTTTTTATTATAATGAAGGAGAAAGCTCTAAACAGGTATAAAGATAAAAAATTCAAACAGCCCAAATTCCACCATCCAGAAATAATTATTTTCCATGTAGTTAATTTTCTCCCAGTATTTTCCTGTGCATTTTTAAATTTAATTAAATTTAATTTTTTAAATTAAAAAAAGTTTATTTTGAGAGGGAGCGAGAGAGAGAAAAAAAGGGAGAATGAATAGGGGAGGGGAAGAGTGAGAGGGAAAGAAAGAATCCCAAGCAGCTTCCATGCTGTCAGAGCAGAGCCTGATGCAGGGCTCAATCTCATGAACTTGAGCCGAAATCAAGAGTTGGATGCTCAACTGACCGAGCTACCCAGGTCCCTTTCCTGTGCATTTTTATTTAGTGCTTTTAAAAAGTTTAATGTCACATCATAAGCATTTTCCTGATGAAGGATTTTTATAAGCATTGTCTTAATAGCTACCCTTGTAGAAAATAAGAGCACAATCTAACAGTTTAAGGAAGATATTATGTATTAAGAGCAGCACTGCAGGAGAAAGGAAGGAAAGGAGGCTCAGAAGCTGGCAGTTGGCCATCACCACATTCCAGCTTTCTAACTTAGCAAACTTGCAGGCTCCCTTTCACACCTGAGTGCAAAATATGACTGGATCCAAGATTGCTTTGTGACGTGCAGGGGAGAAGGGGTCTGTGATTGCACCCTCTCTACTGAGAAGACACTCACATTCAGGAGATGAGACCTCATACTCAGCAGGGAAAAGGAAGGGGAATCTTATAATCATAATTTAGTCAACTTTCAGTAGGTTGCTCATGAAGAGTACTGGTCTCATGTATTTGAAAGAGGTCTCAGGGCTGCCTGGGTGGCTCAGTCAGTTAAGCCTCTGACATCGGGTCAGGTCATGATCTCACAGTTCATGGGTTCAAGCCCTGCGTTGGGCTCTGTACTGACAGCTCAGAGCCTGGAACCTGCTTCTGATTCTGTGTCTCCCTCTCTCTCTGCTCCTACCCTGCTCACACTCTGTCTCTTTCTCTCAAAAATAAATAAACATTTAAAAAAAATTGAAAGGGGTCTCAGAGGGTTGCCTATAAAACCTTAAGAAGATGGCTTTTGTTTTCTTTAATCACTTGTAAGTAACAGCACTGACTTATTATGGAGGAGTCTGTTGTTGTTATTGTTGTTGTGTATTGTTCCATTTTGTAGAATAACTCATTTTGTTTTTTTCTAATTTTGAATGATATATCCCTCGGGGTGCCTGGGTGGCTTAGTCTGTTAAGCATCTGACTCTTGATCCCGGCTCAGGTCATGATCTCATGGTTTGTGGGTCCAAGCCCTACATCAGGCTCTGCACTGATGGCACGGAGCCTTCTTGGGATTCTGTCTCTTCTTCTCCCTGCTCCTTACCTGCTTGTGCTCTCTCTCTTTACCTCAAAATAAATAAATAAACTTAAAAAAGTAAATGATGCATCTCTTAATTCAGCCAGTATTATGGAGCTCCTGCCAAATGCTAGGCTCTGTTCTGGGTACCAAAGGCAGAAGGGTGAACACAGAAGAAAAGATCCTGGTTCTCAGGGAGCTCCCAGGTCATCTGGAGGAAGAAACAATCACCAAGTAAACAAACGAGCATACATGATTAGTTTCTGTGGAGAAAAGTGTCGTCTTTGTGGATTTAAATTTTGATGTGATATTGACTGTTTAACATCTCTATCCAGTTCTTCCTTGTCTTGGTTGTCTCCTTTTTCATGATGATTTTCTCTAGTTTCATAGGTGCAGTGTCTCTAGATGGGAATAAAAATCAGGTATTATTTTGATTTTTTTGGTATTTCTAGAAAATTTACTGCAGAGGAAATTATTTTCCAGAATTGTCTTATTTTGCATTTATCTTTTGGATTGTAGAATCTTCATATACCTCATGACTGTTTACTAGTTCTTACTAGGAAGTCTATGATTGCCCTCTTATTGGCTTTTAAAAATCACTTTTGGGGCGCCTGGGTGGCGCAGTCGGTTAAGCGTCCGACTTCAGCCAGGTCACGATCTCGCGGTCTGTGAGTTCGAGCCCCGCGTCGGGCTCTGGGCTGATGGCTCAGAGCCTGGAGCCTGTTTCCGATTCTGTGTCTCCCTCTCTCTCTGCCCCTCCCCCCCGTTCATGCTCTGTCTCTCTCTGTCCCAAAAATAAATAAACGTTGAAAAAAAAAATTAAAAATCACTTTTTATCCCATTTTATTTAATTTATGTATTTAATTTAATTTTAAAATACTTATGTATTTTATTATATATTTTCTATAGTTATATATCTAATTTGCTTTAATTGATTTATATAAAGTTCACCAATTTTAAGGTGTGATTTGATAAGTTTTTACAAATACATATGATTGGGTAACTGCCACCACACTTGTGATATAAACCATGCCCAGAATTCCAAAAAGTTGTCTTGTGGTAAGTCGCTTCTCCTTTCCCCTGGCAACTTATGATCTGCTTTCTATCACTATGGTTTTGCTTTACCTAGAAATTCATATAAATGGAATTATACATTATAAAGCCTTGGTATCTAGTTTTTTCACTCAGCAGAATTCATTTGAGGTTTATTCAAGTTGTGTGTATCAATAGTTTATTCTTTTTTATTGCTGAGTAGTATTCTATTATAAGAAGGTACCACAATTTGTTTAACCATTCACATTATCAATGTCACCATTGATGACATTGTGATTGTTTGCAGTTATTGACTTTTATGAATATCTCTTTGTATGAACACATACCTTCACTTTTCTTGGGTTGTGACAACAGAATAACAGCCCTCAAAGATACCCGTTTCCTAATCCCAGGACCCATGAATATGTTCCATAATGTGGCTAAGGGAATTAAGTTTGCAGATAGAATTAAAATTGCTTGTGAGCTGACCTTAAAATAGAGAGTCTAACCTACATTTTCCAGGTGGACCCAATTTAATCACATAAGTTATTAAAAGATGAGGTTCTTTTCTAACTGCTGTAAAGAACAGAGATAGCAGCTTGAGAAGCCCTTGACCCACTGTCACTAGCTTTAAAGATAGAAGGGGCCAAGAATACAGGCAACCTCTGGAAGCTAGAAAAGGCAAGGGAACAGATTTTCCCCTAGAAACCCCGGAAAAAATGTAGCCTTGCTAACACCTTGATTTTAGCCCAGTGATACCTGTGCTGAATCTGACCTACAGAACTGTAAGATAATCAGTTTCGGTTCTGTTAAGCCACTGAAGTAATGATAATTTGTCACAGCAGTCATAGGATGTTAATACATGGGCAAATACCTGGGAGCCACAAGGTAAGTGTTTGCTTAACTTTATAAGAAACTGTCTTGCTGACTTTTTATTAAGTGGGATTAGGCTGAGTTCTTAACATGCATGGATGTACGTTTTTCTGCCATGATTTTTATAGAAAGAATTTTAGATTCAGAAGGTAGAGAAAGAAAAAAGCAGGAGACAACTATTATAGGTTTAACAGTTTTGGGGGTTAGGTAACCCCTGAACCAGAGTCACAGCTGAGAGGTTTCCTAGGAGATTAACATGAATGGCATTTCCATAGAAATATTCTTTTATGCCCATTTCTGACTGGTGGGCTCACATTACTTTAGAAGCCAAAGTGCTAGATTTCTTACATACCCTTCTCATTGCTTTGATCTCATCCTCTCTCGGACTTGTTTTTTGTAAGTGTTGGCATTGCCTTGGGCTTATGTTCCAACATTGCGCTCTCCATGGGATGCTAACAGTAGTGGTCCCTGTCTTCCACCAATTCACACCATAGGGACTGCATCTAATTGAAATTCATCTAGGTCTCTGGCATATGGATGACGGCCATTCCTGATTTGGAGTAAGGGTAACTATTTTCCTCTGGTTGTTTTTGTATGAATTTTGAAGAATCCTGGTGTTAGAGGAAACTTACTTATGACACTTGTTAAAAATGATAAGGAAGAGTTCATTCAAGAGGGAGTACTTCAATGGGAGTTTTGCAGTAGGGGGAAAGACAAGGTTTGACCCCAAATGTAACAAAAACAAGTGGGGATTTAGCAAGGGAGCAGGGGGTGGGGGGCAGTGATGGAAAATTACCAAGAGGAAATATCAGGGGTAAGAGAGGATTCTGGCTAAACCAGCTTGACCGGATTCTTAGAAGGCAGGCCTGGGTGAAAAGGTATCAAGGATGGGGAGATAAGGAATTTGATCAGATATTGGAATTTCCATTGCACTGACCTGCCAGGATTCTTGCTAAAACTGGACTAAGTATGCCAAGAACAGAGCCCAAGGTCAAAGTCTAGCCCAAAGAATGTCGCAGAGGAGCCTGATTCAGATTAGGTCAAGAAGAACATCGTTGCCTTTGGATACCTATACTCAAGCTGCCACATTGGCCTTTGGTAGGCTTTTTTTGTTTTGTTTTGTTTTTTGTTTTTTGTTTTTTTTTTTAATACAGTATCCCATGCTTAAGAAAGTTTTGGAAAAGACAGTTTTTCTAGCTCTTAATTTAAAAAAACCCTGAAAGACACAAATTTGCATAATCAATGTAAGGGGAAATATGATCAAGAAAATATACATTTGAGTTAAAATGAAAGCAGTACCCACTTTTTCTAATCCAAGCATGTGAATTATATAATAAAATTTTAAGCTAAAACAAGAGGCAACTTCACTACAGAATTGTCAATTTGTTAGAATCTGGAAGATACAGCCCCATGATTTAAGAATTTTACTCCCCTGATTGTTCCACTTTTCAGATAAGTGATTCTCAATTTTATATGAAGCCTATTTCTGGACATGAGTACATGGTGGAGTCAGGTTTGATGGGTCCTGTACATGTTCTGTTAATGAAAAGCTTTCAGGGTGGCCACAGTTGTCCCTGTGGACATTCCACCCGCTCTGCATGATGCCTGTAATGTGGTCCTGATGCAGACAGGCTTCTAAAGTATTTAAGCAACCATTACTGTGGTTTTGTCTTATTTTCTGAATCATGTGTAGCGATGACATTCCAGATGGACTCCGTTCCTCTGGTTGCATTTCTGTAGCACTGATGTATTTGTTAACCTCTATTGTGGGCGTGTTATCTTGCACAAGCAGCACATGTCACACTGCCTAAAGGGATGGCAGTCTGGGCTTCTTGGCCATACACAAAGCATGGCAGAATTCCAATGGCCCATCTGTGGACAGACTTTATGCTTTCAAGTATCTGACTGTTTTCACACCCAGTGAATCGTCAGTGAGACAGAGTCCTATCACATAAATCCTGGTGCTTTTAGGAGGGTGACCAAAAGCTTTAACCTGGCTCACAATGCCCTTGATATGATGGGATGATGACACTGCACCATTTTTTTTTCTTCTTCAGCAGAGGATTTTAGAAATGCTTCCTTTACCTATCCTCTTACACTTCCATCCATGACACTCTCTCCATTTGCTCTTGCTATCCAGCCAGTGATTTCTAAGTCAGTGCCACCACAGAGGTCCCAAGGGTCTTCAGGTTTGGCTCTCAAAAAGGTTAAGAGGAAGTAACAGTGATGTATATTGGTGAATAATTTTTTGAGCTGATCATGACAGTCTCCCCAAACTCCACCTCTCAAAGTAGAATAAACCCTACCCCCACCCCTCACATTTTTCAGCCCTGGATGGATGCTTCAATAGCATCAGCACTTTGGTTGGCACCAATGCTACATTTTAGCTGTAATATGCAGAAGTGAAAATGTGGGCTGGTGTTCTGTTCTCCCTTATCTGGTACTTTGTGTGCAAACTTGGTGGATCCTGAAGTTCAATCACATTCCTCTCTGCAGAATGTAGTCAAGTTGTGACTACATATTCTGACAGTACACGCTAGACAGCTCTTGTTCTCTACCTTAAAAGTTAAACAGTTTCCCAAGTTTCTTAATACTTAATTTTAACTAATGACATGACTAGTGATAATTGAGTTCATGGGTCCTGAGATAGATAAGGACCACTAATTATTCAGTGCTTTTATGTTAATTAAATTATTTTCCCATTAGGAATGCTTGCTACTTACAAAGAATTATTAATGTACCATACCCTTTGTCCCACCCCTCCTTTTAGATTCCTGTAACTTGAATCTCTTAATAAATCAGCCCCAAGTCCAGAAATGTGCTATTGTTTGTTATTGTTATTTTAAAATGCTAAGCTCTCCTGGAATAAACTGTGAAATAATTTCATTTGATTTTATCTTATTTTTTGAACTGAACATGTTATTTGGAAATGAAAAACAAAGAACATTAAAAAAAAACAGACAAAAATCTATTCCTTTATCACTAGTTTCTTGGGAAAATTTATCTAACATTATTTTTCCTTTTTAGTATGCTTGTTGTAATCCATTTATTTTCTTTTCACTTCTTGTCGAGCCTTCATTCTGGAACAGCTTTCTTCCCATGATTATATTTCTGAATCCTCTGAGATCTCTGACTAAATTGTGTGGAACATGTGCTACTGTAAGATTTCACTGAAACGTATGAAGAATAAAGAATTCTGTTTCCTTGAATTCCCTTTCGTACATAAAATATTTGGTGAGTTGCTGATATCTTTATTTAAACTTTTTTTCAAACACAGACCATTACTTGATTTTTATCTTTATGTTTGACACCTCTAGCTACAATTTTTAATTGGAGTTTTTATATAAAGGAGAATGTGTGATAACTTTGTGACTTTGTGTTCTGCCTGGTTTGAAACATGCTAAATATTTTTAGAGGCAACAAGCAATAACTTGTGAGTATTTTAAATACCAACTTCAACAACTTGAAAACCGTTGACATCATTACTAGCATACGTTATCATCCCACCCTGTCCCCAGCACACATGCTTGCCCTAGGTCAAGAGAATGAGCTAACTGGTAAAGGGAGAACAAGGGAAGAAATGTGGGTAGCCAGAGTCAATGTTCTTAATCTGTGGACAACTGTGGCAAGACAACACCGGCACTGCTCATTCCTTCAGTTCTGTGCTCGTAACCCCCAAATTATTGTAAGAACCCAACTTGCTTTGATGATTCACAGGTGGAGGATACAGTCAGAAAACTGCTCAAATCAGAAACAAGGTCATTGTTTGAAATAAGCATTAATGCTATTAAGATGTTTGCCATGGGATTAGCCTGAGAAATTTGTACAAGACAGTTTACATACCACTCCTGTAGACCATGAGGAATGCCTCATGGAAAACCAGGTAAAGAGCTACCAGGTAGAGATTGCAGGGATTGTGTGAGGAGGGGGTCAGGAAATAGACCACCAGAGCCTCTGGGGCTGCAGAGACAAAATAGATTCTATTGAGGAAAAGTTTATAAGCAGAAAAGTAGCTGAGTGCATACAGTCCATCAAAATCTTGTTATCCCACAGTTTATGCTGAGCAGAGGGGGGCTGCATGCATCATGACCAACACCCCATAGATGGGAACACGGACCCTGTGATGCTATACATCAGCCTGTTCTCTTGTGCTAACTCAGATCTGTTGAGCCAGCTCTCTCCTTACTACCGAATCAAAGGAGGAAATGAACCTCCAAGGTTATCCAGGCTTTTGCTCCTCTGAGTAATGTTTAATGAAATATAACAGAATTTCTTATGACAAGGAAGAGAAGGTGGAATTAGTATACAAAGGGAATAATACAGAGGCAATGAGCCTGAGGATATTGAAATCATAAGGAAACAAGAAGTCCTTCCAAAACCAGGGCAAGAGAGAATGTATATGTTTGTGTATCCAATACTGTACCTATAGATATGTCACATGAAAACTTAAAAAAGAAAGTATATAACATTACTTCTAATGCCTAACTTTCAAAAAGTTAGGCTTATAGATGAGAAAATTAATAATTTATATCAAAAATAAATAAGTAGGGTGCCTCGGAAACAACAAATAATGGTGATGATGTGGAACAACAAGAACTCTCTTTCATTGCTGGTGGGAATGCGAAACAGTGCAACCTCTTTGGAAGACAGTGGTGGGGATTTCTTACAAAACTAAACATACTTTTGCCACATGACTTGGCATTTCCATTCCTTGGTATTTACTTTTGTGCACACAAAAACCAGCACACAGATGTTTATAGCAACTTTATTCATAATTGCCAAAACTTGGAAGCAAAGAAGATGTCCTTTAGTAGGTGAATGGGCAAATTAACTGCAGTACATCCAAATGATGGAATATTATTCAGTGCTAAAAAGAAATGAGCTATGAAGCCATGAAAACACCTGGAGGAAACTTAAATACATATTACTAAGTGAAAGAAATCAATCTGAGAAATCTACATGCTTACTGTATGATGAAAAGTATATCATATCTGGAAAAGGTAAAACTAAGGAGATGGTGAAAAGACCAGTGGTTGCTAGGGATGGGGTTAGGGCATCAGTCTGAATAGACAGACAACAGGATTTTTAGGGCAGGGAAAATACCCTGTATATCATAATGGAGGACACATACCATTATACATTTGCCCAAACCTGTAGAATACACCACACCAGGAGTGAACTATATGTACACTATGGACTTTGGGCAATTACATGTGAATGTAGGTTCCTCAATTGTAACAGATAAACACCACTCTGGTGGAGGATGTTCATAATGGAGGAAGGTATGCCTGTGTTGGGCATTTGGGAAATCTCTATGCCTTTCTCTCAATTTTGTTGTGAACCTAGAACTGCTCTAAAAAATAAAATCTTAAAAAAAAGGGAGAAAGAACATAGGTAGACAAATATATACAGCAAAACCTTAGTCTGCAAGCATAATTCATTCCAGAAACATGCTTGTAATCCAAAGCACTTGTATATCAAAGTGAATTTCGAAAACTATTGGCTCAGCTGCGATCATGTGATGTTCAGCATCATGTACTACTCATATTGCAAGACATCACTCGTTTATCAAGTTAAAATTTATTAGAAAGGTTTTCTCATCTTGCAGAATTCTCACAGAGCAAGTTACTCACAATCCAAGGTTTTACCACATAATAATAAAAAGAATAGGTAGGGTGGGGAGAGAGTACTATTTTTACTCAAATTATAAATTGAAATAAATAGAAGGTACAACCACATTCTGCAACTTTTGCTTCTAGGAAAAGAAATTCAAAATTCTAGTTTGAAAAATTCAACCTAGATTCTATCTAGTACACAAGTGACACAGTAAAACCAGTTTAGAGAAGCATGCTTAGATCCCTTAGAAATCCCAGTAAGACTCCTGTCCATTGACTCTATTGTTTCTAGAAACATGGGGTTTTGCAGGATTCTCTGTATAATGTGAGAGAAGACAAATGCCCTGGTTTCATTTCTGGCATGCAAGCAAATTCTCTAACAGCGGAGTTGATTCTGCAGGCACGGGAAGAGTTGATGTAGCTCCTGTCTTCACGGAGACCTTGGAAATGGAACAAATCCCTGGACCCCTTTTCTGCAGCTTCCTTCCTGGAAGGCAGGTAGAGGCGGGGTGGGGACTGCTGCATTCTGGTCTCCCTTGTCACAGCCCTAGACCTCCTTTTCATAATTTTTTTCTTGTAATGTACTCCCTAGAAAAAGAAGCAAAAGCTCCAAAGGAAAAAAAAAGTGCAAAAAAATATCAAAAAGTGGGGATGGTTTAAAGAAAGGGAATAAAAGGGGCAAGAGGGGGCTCTGCCTTCTTTAGGTCTACCCAGGATGTCTTTCCTGGTTTATGATTCTTCCTCTGTTGAACCACAAAGAGAAAAATGTATTAGGCCTCTGAATACCAGGGTATATTGTCTGTCAAAGGGTTTGCCAGTTAAAGAACCAATTAATTTCCAGCTCTTACAGCTCATGCGGCTATAAAAATAGGATCTTCTATGGCTTTTGAAATGTTGGATGTACTCTCTTCTTGAAAGAAGAGAATTGAAACCGGCTTTTCTCTTTTCTAAAAGGAAAAAAAAACCCCAACATTTTGGCACTTTGATATTTTTCTTTCAGAATCTGCCCCCAAGATGTGTGACTTCCACATTTATGTGTATGTGCGCGCGCGCGCGCGCACACACACACACACACACACACACACACACACACACACCCCACATGCGTATTTGCACCCATTGATGCAGAGGTGGTTTACTCTAGAGTTAATGCAGATATTTTCTTCTCCCAAGCAAGTGATTATTTCCTTTCCTCCATGGTCAGATGGATGACTTGAACAGCTTGGAAGGGCAAGGGCAAGAAAAGCTTTGATTTATCTGCTGCTGAACTGATTTAGACAAATGCAGGAAGATGATACATCACTGAATTAGGGCGAGCAGGACAATAATGAGAACCTAACGTGGGTGACAAGTGCACACTAAAATCCATATTACTACTAAACAAGCAGGCATGTGTGTATACCCTGTGCCTTATTTTATGTGATAGAGTGGTACTTGCCATGTTTCAGAATAGTTTAATGAATGCTTTAGATCTGTAATTAGCAGAGCTCTCATGTGCTCACGAGATGCTGGCATTGGTGTGTGGTGAATTATTCAATAAATATGATACAGAAATTCAGACCCTATGCAGACAACTATACAGGGAAAGAGTCAGAGAAACATGGGTGAAAATGAATCAGTTGTAGCCAATTTTAAAGCTATGTCATTGTTGTACTAAAGGAGAGACGCTAAGAGAAAATGTCCCGTTTGATTTCAAAATGGAAATTAAAATAAATAGGAATAATAGAGGAACAAGAGTTTCCCTTGCTTTAAATTTTGTCATCTTTATGGAGTCAGCCAGATAGTCTATTTTCTTGGGGATTTATTCTTTAGGACTTCTCCCGATTACCTGGGTTACAGGTGAGTTCCCAAAGTCCAAATGAGGATCTCTGAAACATAAAAGAAAACACAATTACAAGGTAAACTGTAGAGGCAACTGGGAAGTGCTAGATGTCTTTACAGGACAACATGGGACCTCAGAAGGAGCTGGATGGAGGTTGAGAGTTTTTTTACGCAGCCAGCTCCTGCTCTGTCAGTTGTCACTAGATTGAGAGCTCTGGGAAAGTCTTCTTTTTGTTTGTCAGCAAGATGCCTTTCTGTTTCCTCTCTTGCCCATTAAGTCAACGTGCAACTTAGCTTTAGAGGCATCTCAGGATCAAGCTTGTCCAACACCTACTTTTTCTTGTGCATTAGGATAAATATGAATGATGGAAATTTCAGTCCCTTTATTAATATATTTTCTCATTCAAGCGATCACATGTTATTTATATTAACACCCTTGGTCTGTGTTTGTCACCTATTTTCTTCCTGTGTTAAGTGTCATCCTCAGATTGACTTTGCTGTTGGTATCCAGCAAGGTCCTGTTACACAGCTGAAATGAATTTTAAAAGAATAATAATAAAAAAAAAAAGACATGGAGGCCGTAAATGGAAAGAGCTCTGTGCAAATGATCTCGTACAATTACAGCAGGTTGGTAAATATTTTTATCCCTCAAGGCTTTAATAGCAATTACCTAATATGGAGTGAATAGTACTTCAATAACTTGTACCGCACTTTTGATAATCTTCATTCTTATAAAAGATTCATTGCAAAATGTGCTTTGGGGTCAGCTTTGCTATTTACAAAATATCTGCCTTTGGTCACTATTACTCCTAGATGACTGCCCTAGTGTTTGAGAATGACTGGATGAAGCTTTGTTTTAGAGGACTGCGCAATGCAGTCAATGGTATTTTTAGTGAAGTGACCTAAAAATTGACGTTCAAAACTCAACTGAGACTTTAGCTTTTGTCAAAGTTTTCAGTCAGGGCTAACCCAAAGCAATATTGTGAGACAGGTAACTTCTTCCTGATCTTTTTTCCCTTTTAGGTGTCAAATGATGCTATGGCATTTTCTTGGTCCCTAATGGGGCATTCTCTCTAGGGTGGCTCTTCCCTTTTACTATCTCATTTTTCTCCAAACCAAAATCCAATTAATTTTAGGTACCCTTGTGACTCACCAGGTAATCTGATGGACCAATTTGTGCTGAATATTTAATCATTTAACAAAGGGTTAACCATCAGTTACCTTGCTCCTGAAGACCACTGCATATTTATTTTAGCCAATGCCTTCCATGTCACAATCTAAAGCAGCAAATAGTGGTTGGAATACAGATCTCATGGTCCCTGTGGCTACTTGGGATCCTGCTGCAAAAATGCCTAGACTTTATTCTAAAAACTCAGGATTTATAACAATAAGGTTTTAAGAATATAGTGGGACTTATTTCATTTTTCTGTTTAAATGGCCAAAATATTTACACTCAGGATTAAGAGTATGCTTTTCATGCATAATGGTTCCTTTTCCATATTTTTTGTACTAAATAATGGAATGAATGCATCCAAATGGTAAATGATTTGAACGGGACAAGACAGTATAAAGTGAAAAGTAGAATATCCTTGTCTTGCTGTTCTGTGTCCTTGTCCCCGGTCTTAGTTCCTGGAGGGTACTATGGTGGGTAGATTCGTCATCTTTCAGTGCTTCTGGAGGTTCTCTTTGTATGTTGAAATAATATTCTTATGCTTCTATTTCTTGATTTTCAAATTTTAAACATTATATGTTGACTTTCCTATGAAAGATGATCAATGTAGTGTACTTATGTAATTCTTCACCTTGTTTTCTCCATCTATTTACTGATTTTAGTGTACATTATTTATAACATTTATATTCTGTCCTGCAGTTCTGCACTTATAACTTAATCTTTTATATTCTGTCTATATATGGTTGGTTCTAAAACAAAAATAATTAACATTTTGATACTATAATTATATGACTATTATTTACTCCAGAACTAAGTAGAACAGTTAGATACAGGTGGATGAAAATATGATTTAGCAAATTAAATTTTTGCTATTTGCTATAAAGTCTTCCAAGTTTGTCAGCCTAAGAAATTTCTTTTGTTTTCTGTCTCATTTCCTTTCCTATTTCTGTGTCAAAGTTGCTCTTGTTCCAAATAGTCCATACAATTTCTTTGTCAGATGCTTTGTGTTTGTTTTTTACTTTTGCTGGTATACACTTGTGAATATTTTTTTCAAATATGGAACATGGGTTTTAAAATTTGTGATATCCCACATCAGAGACACTCAAAAATCCTCACACTTGGTTAATGATTTGGCTGTATATATAAATTTCTAGATTTAAGAGAACTTTCCACTCTGGACCCTGCTCCTAATTTTGCAGCCTTACTTTATTAGCTATTTTCTTTTTCTTTTTGGAAGTTTCTCAGACCTTTAGTTTACCCTACCCTGAAATGTCTTTTCTTTTATAAGTTTGTTTATTTATTTTGAGAGAGAGACCAAGCAGAGGAGAGGCAGAGAGAGAATCCCAAGCAGGCTCCACACTGACAGAGCAGAGCCTGATGTAGGGCTCAAACTCATGAACCGTGAGTTCATGACCTGGGCGGAAATGAAGAGTTGGGTGTTTAACCAATTGAGTCACCAAGGCACCCCAGTACCTTGAAATTTCAACAGGAGATGGTTGTGTGAATCTTAGAACCATGGTTTTTTCAGCTAATGCAAATTCCTTCTTATTATTATCTTTATTATTTATTTTATCATCTCATTTTACTATTTATAATTTTAATATTTATTATGATTATATATTATATATATATCTTATACACTATTGTTTCTGTTTTGTGACTTTGGAACTTATCAAATGAATATTGAATTCTGAAAATGTATCACCATAGTCATTTTTTCTCTCATATTTTCCAGTATTTGTCTTTTTGTTCTCCATTCTGGAGAATTTCCTCAACTCTATTTTGTGTATCTCTAATCTTGTCTTTTACCACTTTGGTATTATCATTTAGTTCATCCATTACTTCAATCTTTCTTGCTCTTGGATTGATCCTTTTTCATGGCAGTTCATCCTTGTCCTCGTGTTAAGGATGAGATATCTTCTTTTTGTTTGTTTGTTTTTACATTTATTTTTATTTTTGAGAGACAGAGAGAAATGCCTGGGGGAGGGGCAGAGAGAGAGGGAGACACAGAATCTGAAGCAGGCTCCAGACTCTGAGCTGTCAGCACAGAGCCTGATGTGGGACTCGAACTCATGAACTGTGAGATCATGACCTGAGCCAAAGTTCGGATACTTAACTGACTGAGCCTCCCAGGTGCTCCAGGATGTGATATCTTCTTGAATATTTTTTAAAATGTTGTTTTTAAAGTCATATTCCTTCATTGTTTCTCAGATTAGTTGTTCTTTTTGTTCCTCTTGGTCTTTATTCTTTTCTTTTGGATTTTGTTGGGTATCAAATGCTCTTCTGTTTTTCATTCATTTCCGTGAGTGGCAAGGTGTATTGGTGAAGACAGAGAGTTGGTGTCTGTGACTCTGACTCCAGAGGCTTCTCTCTCTCTCTCTCCCTCTTCTTTTTTTAATATTTATTATTTATTTTTGAGACAGAGAGACAGAGCATGAGCTGAAGAGAGGCAGAGAGAGAGGGAGACACAGAATCTGAAGCAGCCTCCAGGCTCTGAGCTGTCAGCACAGAGCCCCATATGGGACTTGAACGCACGAACCATAAGATCAGGACCTGAGCCGAAGTCAGACGCTCAACCAACTGAACCACCCAGGTGCCCCCAGAAGCTTCTCTTCTGAAGAGAACTGCTTGAAGAGTCTGCATAGCTGGGGACACACATCCCACAATAGATTTCCTGGCAGGGCACCTGAGCAGGGCAACTTGACTCTGAGAATACAGGGCTTCATTCTTTTTTCACTTCTTTCCTGTTTCACTGCCTTTCCTTACTCATTATTGTTCCCTTCTGTATCTTTCCTAGACCTGCCTCAAACTTGGCTTCTGTCTTAGGTCTCGGCACCCTTGCCAAATACCCTTACTTCCTCGTTAGGCAGATCACACACTTTCGTTAGAGTTTATTTCTTGGGCTCCACGAGTTCAGTGCTGAGGGCAAAATCCTATCTTGGTTTCATTTTGTCACTAATGAATTCATTCTGTCATACAGTTTCTTCCCCGTCATTTCAAGGGGATATGGAGAAAAAGACTCAACAGATGAGTGAACACACCAGCTATTTCACTGCCTGAGGCCTCCATGTCCTTACTGTAGTATTGGTTCCAATGAAATCAAAGCTAACCAAAAAAAAAAAAAAATAGGCGATTATTTCATTTGAAATGAAATCACCTACTAAAATGAAGACAATACAAGATATTAATAGTTTTTTAAAACTTTATAAAAACACATTTTAGCTCCTAACAACACAGCTCTGGATGTCAGGCCCATGCTCTCTGATAGGCAGGCTATTTGGAAGGAAAATTGCATATTTAGGGACAGAGAAGGAGGCTACCTGGGAAACTCCTGCAGGGCCTCTCCCGAAGCTTCCATTCCTTTGCTGTTTACTCTCCAACATAAACTTCCAACTGTTCTTTCACAGAGTCCTGATTTTAGCCCTTAGGTTGCCATTCTTTGTTCCGTCATGGGTAGGGCAACTCTAAGTGAATGTTCTTACATTTTTACTTTCTCACTATGGGATCAACCAACTTTCCCATAGAGCCACAATTCAGAGAAATAAATTTTATATTGTTGAGGAAACTTAAGGAGGCTATGCATTCAGAGTTCACACACTTTTTAAAGATGGAAATGAATAGAATCAGAAGACATATACCTGAAAATCACATGGAGAAAATCTATCACCTGTAATTTACTTGTTGTCATATGGGGACCACAGGTCTCCTTTCCTATGTTTTATGCATTCAATCAGTAAATATTGCTTGAGTGACTACTCTGTGCCAGGTTCTGCTTTAAGGACTGAGGGCACAGTGGTGAAGAAGACAGACGTCTCAGATCTCAAAGAACTTACTTCAGAGTAGAGAAACCGACAATAAGAAATTTACAATGTAAGATAAGAAGATGCTAAATGCTATGAAGAAAACTATAGCAGAATGAATGGGCAGAGTACTGACACATTGGTAAGCAACAGTCTTTCTGAAGAGTGCCATTGAAGATATACCTTAAAGGGGTGCCTGGGTGGCTCAATCAGTTAAGCATCCAGCTCTTGATTTTAAGTCAGGTCATGATCTCATGGTCTTGAGATCAAGCCCCGTGTCAGTCTCCGTACCGAGTGTGGAGCCTGCTTGGGATTCTTTCTCTCCATCTTCCTCTGCCCTTCCCCCACTCTCTTTCTCTTTCAAACAAACACCCAAACACCCAAACAAAAGAAGTACCTTAAAGCCACAGTTCCCACATTGTGTTTTAAAGTGCCATGGAGTGCTTCAGTGAACTCACAGGACACTTTATCAAAGTTTTGGGGGAAAATACTCAACATCTAGTAGTTACCACATGAGCTACTAGCTTGCATTAGTTCTCACAGTTCCAATATTAGATTATGCTCCATTTCTTCAGTGGTGATATTTATCTTTGCAAAGCTGAGTTTTAGGCTGTTGTTATGATAAAAAGCAAGTGTTGAGTAAAAATTAAGAAGACACAGGGCCCAATGTGATTCCAGGGTCTGAGGAGTTGTGTAGTGCACAAAGGTACACACATCCCACTAGTAAGTGTGGCAGGTGGAAAAAATGAACCCCCAAAGATATATTCCCTTGTTAATCCTGGAACCTGTGAATATTACCTCATTAGGCAAAAGAGTGAATATCACCTTATATGGCAAAAGATGTGATTAAGTTAAGGACAGGAGAGGGTGAATTTGTACTGGATTATTTGGATGGACCTTAAAAACAATTATAAGTATCCTTATAAGAGAGAAGCAGGAGATTCAACCTAGAGATACAAAGATGAGAAGGTGAATTTGTACTGGATTATTTGGATGGACCTTAAAAACAATTATAAGTATCCTTATAAGAGAGAAGCAGGAGATTCAACCTAGAGATACAAAGATGAGAAGGTGATGTGAAGACAGGTAGAGATGGCAGTAATGTTGCTATAAGCCAAGGAATGCCAGGGACTGCCAGCTACCAGAATATAGGAGAAGCATGGAGTACATTCTCCTACAGAGACTCTAGAAGAATATGGTCCTGAAGACACCTTGGTTTCAGACTTCTGGGTTCTGGAACCATGAGGAGTAAGTTTCTGTTGTCTTAAGTGGCCTAATATGTGGTAATTTGTGACCTTGAAAAATGCCCTAGGTAGAAGCCCTAGAAAACTAATGCAGTGATTAATTTCGGTTATTTATAAAAGAAATACAATTTATTTTCAATATATGTGTATTATTGTTTTTCAAATGGCTACTAAATTGTTAGGACATAAATACTTATATCGTTTGGCCTGAACTAATTACATCAAACTGTTAGGTATTTCTTTTGTCCTATAATCCACGTGAAGCGATTACTGAGCAGTAAGGTCATGTGAACCAAGAGAATTTTGGAAATTTTTCCTTCAAATGAGAAAGTAGACTATGAGATGTTCTGAGGGAAGCATGTTTCAGGAAGAGGCAAGATCAAGGGCAGAGGCTCCGAGGCAGGAACAGACATGATGGGCAAAAGGCCAGTGTGCCAAGGTATAATGAGTAGGAGGTGGAGTTCGAGAGAGAAGCAGGGGTGAGATGATATGTGACCTCACAGACCAGAGTAAGGAATGCAATTATGTTGTAACTGTGCTGAGAAGCCATGGGACAGTTTTGTTTTTCTTGTTGTGTTTTGGAGAGACAGAGAGAGAGAGAGAGAACATGAACAGGGGAGGGGCAGAAAGAGAGGGAGAGAATCTTAAGGAGGCTCCATGCCCAGCCCCGATCTGGATGTGGGGCTTGATCTCACACTGTGAAATCATAACCTGAGCCGAAATCACTAGTGGGTGGCTTAACCAACTGAGTCATCCGGGCACCCCGCCATTGGACGGTTGAGTAGAGGAGTGATGTGTGGCAGGATTTACACTGTGAAATGACTATCTGGCTGTAGTGTAGAGAACTGACAGTAGAAATCTGACTTACAAAGAGTGGAAGACAAAAGACTCCAGGCTTCCTCAGAGGTCTGAGTAAATCTTTGCCCCATCTCTCCCATCCTTTTGTATTGGCTACTCCATGTTTACCATCAGTGCATAGACTATGTAGATGTAGAAGAAATTATGGAATTCACACAAAGAGTGGAGAACCTTATGTATTGTACATTTGCATTTGGTATATCCTTTTCTAGGTGTCAAAGCCCTCTTCTAGAATATTATTTTTATTATTTTTTATTTACTTATCTTTATTTGAGAGAGAGCGAGTGGGAGCAGAGGAGAGGGGCAGAGCGGGGCTGGGGAGAGAGAGAGAGAATCTCAGGCAGGCTCCATGCTCAGCCTGGAGCTGAATGTGGGGCTCAATCCCACGACCCAAGGATTATGACTTAAGCCAAAATCAAGAGTTGGATGCTCAACTGACTGAGCCACGCAGATGCCCCTAGAAGTTTATTAATTGAAAACAAAGAATAAATAACAAGAGTATTTAGTCAGGTTGCAAAGGCATGGAGCAGGCATAGGTGCTAGAAGGTACCCAATGGGGAGCAGAGCAGACTGGCTGGATAACTTTAGCAAGTGGCATATCAGCCTTCCCTACTAAACGGTCAGGTTCTCCTTGGCCACGGTGCCCAGTGTGGGAAAGCTCTGGGCCCACTATAACAGATAACACTGTATCATTTGTTCCCTGTGCTTGGCATCTGCAGGGAAGTCCTGTGAGCAAAGGTACTTTGCTACTAAGGTAACAGAACAAATAAAAGTAATAGATCCCCAGGGCCACAGCTGGAGCAGGGGTAGATTCCTCATGGCAATGAAAACAGCAGATGGAGAAATCCCAACAGCATCTTTGGCCCAGAAAACTACTAGTGTGGGCACTCCATTCCCAAAAGCTACTTAAATCAGTCACATGACTCAAAAACCTAACATGGGTGGTAAAAAAGGAATGCCCATTATAGAGGCCAGCTTACTCTCAGTTCTAGTCCTACTGAACTCTGTTGGTCAGACCTACATGTTCAGTTGTGGACATCACATGAAACCTTGGTGAACTTTTGAAACATATCAAACCAAAGTATGTTTTAATTAAATTAAAAAAAAATTTAACGTTTATTCTTGAGAGAGAGAGAGAGACAGAGAGAGAGAGAGAGACAGAGCATTAGCAGGGGAGGGGCAGAGAGAGAGGGAGACACAGAACCCGAAGCAGGCTTCAGGCTCTGAGCTGTCAGCACAGAGCCCGATGTGGGTCTCCAACCCACAAACCCTGAGATCATGACCTGAGCCGAAGTCCAATGCTTAACCAACTGAGCCACCCAGGTGTCCCTTTAATTAAGTTTTTTAAATGTTTATTTATTTTTGAGAGATAGAGAGACAGAGCATAAGGGGGGAGGGGCAGAGAGGGAGGGAGACAGAATCTGAAGCAGGCTCTGAGCTGTCAGTACAGAGCCTGATGCGGGGATCGAACCCACAGACTGTGATATCATGACCTGAGCTGAAGTCGGATGCTCAACAGATTGAACCACCAAGGCACTCCCAAAGTATTTTTTTAACATTTATTTGTTTTTGAGAAAGGGAGAGAGAGAAACAGAGCGCGAGCACCGGAGGGGCAGAGAGCGGAAGACACAGAATCTGAAGCAAAATCCAGGCTGTGAGCTGCCAGCACAAATCCTGACTTGGGGCTTGATCCCCTAACCACGAGATCATGACCTGAGCTGAAGTCAGGCACTTAACCTATTGATCCATCTAGGTGCCCCCAAACCAAAGAATTTTGATTCCTGCTACTTCTGAGCTCCTCGGTGTCCCAGAGCTCCTTTACCCCAAATCACAGGTCACCACTCATCATTTCAGGGGAAAGAAAAATAACAGCCTATAAAAATGGGAAAAAATATTTTTCAGTATCAGAACTCAAATTTGACTTTTCTTGAACCTACAGAGAGAAAATAATCTTGAAAGCCAATCTTTGTTGAGACACAAGAGGGGTTTCAAACTTTCACATGTTTCTCTTCACATATCAAGTGTGGATTGTGGCAGAACCCTCAGAGAAGGCATATTTTGGAATGGCGGAGGATAAGACATAACAAAAGTTCCTGCCAAGCTGTTTGACACAGTGCAGATCAGAAGAGCAGCACGGTGGAAGGAGGCATCTAGATGGAAGGATCTGGGCTAGTGGTCATGGGCAACTGCATCCTGCACAGACTAAGCAATGCAACCAGAGATTCTTGCCTCTTCCAGTAGAGGAATGGAGATGGGCTGGGAAGCCAGCAGACCAGGCAAGGTCTGTGGTCAGGTGGCAGAGGGCACACTGCTGGGACTTTGCAACTGAGGGAGGGCCATAGGAAGGACCAGGGTTTTCAGCAGTGGAGCTTACACAACATCTAGGAAGATGCTAGGAAGGATGGGGTACCCTATGCCAGCCAGAGGACCAGAAACCAGGTGGGAGAGGACATGTAGACAGGAGGACACTGACGACCCAGAGGTACCACAGAATGAAATCAGAAGCCTTTGTGCATCTCCACTGCCATTAGGATATAAAAGCTACCTCTGAACTTACAAACCCACAGAGGACAGAGGTAGGGATTCCTTTCTGAGGGGAGAAACACTCTTACCCGGAGAATTTAAACTTTGAGTTATTGAATATTGACCTGAATGAGACATGGGTCTTTCTGCTATAACTCCATGTACCTGTGCCTGAAAAACTTCTCAATCTGTACAATTACTCAGAAAGAATAGCAAGATTTGTAGGAAAAATAAGTTTAAGGGCAAACCACTCAAAACCAGAGCACTAACAAAACAATAGTGTGTATTTCAGGGAGAATGTGACTGCCCAGGCAGGCAGGTGGACCAGTGGCTTCAGGCTGCCTCAGGGAATCAAAATTCTGAGAAAAAATATTGCAAAGGTATAACCTTGTTGTGGTGAGACAAGGCAGGTGACCATGGAGTCCTGAGCAAGGGGGAGGTGTCCTGGGTATAGATACTCATTCAAAACAAGCAAACAAAGACCCACAATTCTTTAGAAGATACCTGCTTTTAATTTTCTTAAAGTGCAGATTAAAAGGCTCCTGCTTACACAACCATTAAGCTGAGGGTGTTTTCCTTCCTTGCTGATGATTACAATGCTAGTTCTGCTTCCCTTGCCCAGCAGAAATCATGTATGAATCAAAGCGATTTCTGCATTATACTGACATCATCTTATTAACTGATCATGGATAGTAATTGATGTTACAAAGATGTGTATTGTAGCAGAATTTTAAATTTGAAGAAATAGATTTATCTGGAAAGTTTAATTTTCCCCCCTATGATCAGGAACAGGGGCTCATGAGTACGATAAAATGAATTGCAGATAATACAAAGCTAAAAAAAGAAAACACATCAAAGTCAAGTCCTGTGAATTGTGATTCATCCACACACATATTCAAAAGGACACAGGTTAACTAACCAGAGGGCAATGTAAGAAAGCAACTGACATGATGAAGCGGCTGAGGCCTGCTTATCTGAGAAGCAGATGTCTGAGGTGTTTAGCCTTGGGAGAAGAGACTAAGCAGAGAGGTGACGACTGTCTTCAAATATTTTAAGGGTTATTGTTTTGGGGAATGAGTTATCTAGAATTATATTACCACGAAGCAGTAACTTTGTCTTTTTTTTTTAAATTTACATCCAAGTTAGTTAACATAGAGTGTAATAATGGTTTTAGGAGCAGAATTTAGTGATTCATCACTAAATTCTAAATCATCACTAAATTCATACAACACCAAGTGCTCATCCCAGCAAGTGCCCTCCTTAATGCCCCTCCCCCATTTAGCCCTTCCCCCCCCACTCCACACCCCTCCAGCAACCCTCAGTTTGTTCTCTGTATTTAAGAGTCTCTTATGGTTTGCCTGCCTATCTGTTTTTATCTTATTTCTGCTTCCCTTATCTGATGTTTGTCTGTTTCGTTTCTTAAATTCCACATAAGAGTGAAAGCATGTATTCATCTTTCTTTGACTTCCTTATTTCGCTTAGCATAATACACTCCAGTTGCATCCATGTCGTTGCAAATGGAAAGACTTCATTCTTTTTGATCTCTGAGTCGTATTCTGTCATACATGCATATATATATATATATATATATATATATATATATATCACATCTTCTTTATCTCTTTGAGCAGTGACTTTGTCTTGAGATATTTTCCCCCCAGCAAAATCATGATGGAATCACACACGAGCCCCTCCCACAGACCTCCACTTTCTGTCTAAGGCATTTCCAGTTGAATCCCAGGACTCCATTACACATGGTTTGATTAACCACTGCCATAAAGGGCAGAGAAAGGATCAGCAGATAGAAATTTCCTTAAGACAGATTGTAACATTATTAAGAGAATACATTTATAATTGTGAGTCTCTCTCATTTTCTATCATATTCTAAACCAGCTGTACTCACACCTAAACTCACACTTGTATGAGAAAACGTTTGAATGCCTACCCTGTGTGAGACAATGTGAGCTGCACTTCCTCACCTCTGTGTTTTACTAACTTTTCCTCTAGTGTCCTGAAGATTCTTTCTGGCTTTTTGTTTTGTTTTCTTTTCCTGGGAGTCCCAAAGGAGGGCCTCACATCTTCCCATGTGGCTTGGGGTTTTAGTCATCTTATCCCAGCACTCTCTTCCACTAGCAGCTTGCCATGTCTGCTGGGCATCCCACTGCATCTGACACTGCTTCTGGACCCCACTGCTGGGTCCACCTGGCACCTCTCCTCCTAGTGGACACTCTCACTTCTTCTGTGAGAATCACTTTGCAAAACCACTGCTTCTGTGGAGTCACTTCTCTTCCCAGATCAGCCTCTAACCCTGTGATTTCCAGACTCAACATCCTCTTGCTGGGCACTACAGTCTCCTCCCAGATTCTTCCTGGTGCTAAAGCAGTTGCATTTTGAATGGGGGAAGAATAGTTGCTTTTGTGTTACATCTGGATTGAGGAACCTGGGTGACTTGTGCCCCAATGTCATAAAGAATATTCAGCAATAGAGGTGTTAACCACCCTTTCTTCAGAGAATTCATATAGAAAGCCAAAGTTGACAGAGACATCCAAAAAGTGCACATCAACATGCACTCGGGATCACCCCTGTCTTCTAATGACCATGGCTTGTTTGCTGGGTCAGGACGCATTCTTGGCTCTTTTTCACATTGTTTTCTCTGAGAAGCCTTCTTGATTCTTTGTGCAAATACAGATTGGGAAGTCAGTCTGACCCCACAAGTCTACCAGATAGCCCCAGATATATGCATACGTTGTGTAAAGGCTCTACCACATAATTATAAAAGGAATACTTTTGCATTTTAGAGTTTTTGGAAAATACAAAAATATGCTTGCTCAGCATCCCTTCATACTTAATAATACAGAATGTATGGAAAGAGGGAGTCCCAAAGTGAGGTCATATGAGAGAGATAGATTTATTGTTACGTATAATTGGCATATAATTTGGCATTATATTTTGGTGATTCTCTTTGTAACACTGACTGGATGGTTGTGTCGTTGTGCCTTTGCTCTGGATTTCCAGTGATGGAATGATTGCTGTGCATTCTGACAGTATGACAAAAATATCTAAATGTTGGTGCCAGGGTGTAGTTTGTGTGGGAAATGCATGTGGCTTAAATGTGGCAATCAGTGGGGGGTAGATTCCCAGCAACAAAATTTTAATTATACATGGACTACATCCTTCACATAAGTCAAAGAATCCTGTAACTTCAAAAGCTGCATTTGAAATGGATTTAAAAATCATTTAAGGTGCTTAGGTTGTATTCTGTTTACACAAAGTTTTTACTAAATAGTAATTACATGGGTTCCTACTCTTCCTGGATTTGGGAATTCCTGCCAGGTTATTAAGAACACCTTCCGTCACCAACTTCACTGTGGCCCCAGCAAAAAGAGTAGTTATTTTACACAGTGTTTCTTCAAACAACTTTGTAACACACTTCTAATACTTATTTAAATGATCAGTCTCTCCATTCTATGGTAATAAAATATTCTTTGTCACATATGATCTGACTGCCTGCTCAAGAAGGTGGGCCCTGGTAGCTGGTGGGGGTGATGATGCACGTTTGGCAGGGATGAGAGGTGACACAATTGCCCTGCATTAGGAAGAGGGAGAGACTTAGAGGGAAAGAATCCAGGAAAGACAAAGGAGAGAAAGACCTAGAAGGAAACTGAAGTGGAGAGCCACATTTGGGAGGAAACCAAGTAACCTGGGGGTGAAAAGACTTACTGCGGAATTGTTGTTACTGTGGGTTTGTATTGAGTTTGCAGAGGGGAAAGGGGCTCTCACCTCACTCTGCTCATCTTAGTTTGGGTTGCTGTAAACCAAGTCACATGGTGGAAAGACAGGGAGTTCTCTAGGAGTTCTCATTTATAAGGGCACTAATCTTATTCATGAGGACTCCACCCTCATGATCTAATCACCTCCAAAGGCCCTAGCTCTTCATACCATTACTTTGGGGTTAGGGTTTCAATGTAAGAATTTTGGGGGACACAAACCTTCAGTCCATTGCACTATTCCTTTCCATGGGTAAGATGACTTCTTTTGTGCAACACCGAACATTGTATGGAACAAGACAGGAAAAACGAGAGGGTTACAAGAGCCACCAGACTCACCTCCTGCTACCCACCCAGTCTCTGTTCTTTTGCCTGGTTTTGCCTCTTGGCTTTCCCCTCCACCCCCTCAAGCTCAGCCTTGCCCCACTGTGTAATCTAAGCTCCATCCATATCAAACTACTAAACTTGCCACATTTTCTTCAACACTTTTTCTTCACACTTGTTGCTAGAGTATTTTCTCCCCAGCCTCCTCTTTATGCCTTGTTAATTCCTATTCACACTTTGTGTCTCTATTCAGATGTCACTGCTTCTAGAAGCATATGCTGACCACCCCCCATCCCCAAACCCTGACTTAGGTAAGTGCTCCTCTACCATCTACTACATTCTCTTGTTACTGCTGCTTTCACTGCTGTTTCCTCCACTAGACTCTATGTTCTTTGATGGTTGGAATAAACCATGCCTGCTTGACCTTTATTGTCCCAAAGCCTAGTAGAGTGCCTAAGAAGTACTCAATAAATATCCAATGGGTGGGAAAATAGAGGGATTAATGAACGGAGTAACAATGGATGAATGGTGGTGTTAATTTTCTCTCCAGGCTTACTACTCTTGTCTGTATCAAGAAAGGTCCAGTCAGAAAGGAAACAATGAAAAACATAAAGTCTGGGGCACGTGGGTGGCCAGTCGGTTAAGCGTCTGGCTTCAGCTCAGGTCATGATCTCGCGGTTCATGAGTTCGAGCCCAGCGTCAGGCTCTGTGCTGACAGTTCAGAGCCTGGAGCCTGCTTCAGATTCTGTGTCTCCTCCTCTCTCTCTGCCCCTCCCCTGCTCAAGCTCTGTCTTTATCTCTCAAGAATAAATAAACTTAAAAAAAAAAAACCATTAAACCTAACAAACTAGACATTTGAAACAAAGGTAGATGTAGTTAATTATACAACATTGGAAGGGATACTGAGGTAACTTTGGTGTTACTAACTGCAGGAATCAGCTATCTATAGGACTAGGGGACTAGAAGAAAGAGGTAGGTGTCCAGAACCTGTGGTACCCCCACTGTTGGCGGTCAGAATTCTGAGGAGGAGTAGAGTTCAGTGAGGACTGAACTTCTGAAGATAGGGTGTGGCATCATGGTGCTTGGACTTCTGAGGAGAGGGCATCATCTGGTGGGTGTAGACTGTGGAAATGGGCCAAGCCCAGTGGGAGAGGGTGCATATCACTGTTGATACTGGCGCTAATAGGAATCATGGACCTCACTACTGCAGGTACCTCTGGAGGGGCACAGAAAGGCTGGAGTGAACCATCTGTGGTGCTGGAGCATTGCTAATAGGACCTGAAGGGAGGAATGCTTTTTTCTGTCTTCTTGCCACCTTCCAATCCTTTGATGCCTCCCATTAGCACAACGTAATCAAATGCCAACTGGCAAGCTAGTATGAGGAACAGGGGTACAAATCTAGGCCCAGAGTTATAGAGCATAGCAGGGTCTGGGGCTCAGAGAAAATAGGTAAATAACAGGTAAAGTCAATGCCTTCGGCTAATCAGCATCCATACCTATCCTTCTAATGACTTGGAATTCTGTGCATCTGCCCAATAAGATGCAGTTATCCTTCATACAGATGAAGCCTGTATGATACTTTTCCTAAAAGGAAAGATCTCCCACAGCAATCATATCCATATCTATCTGAATATTCTGTAACACAAAGTCATAGATTTAGCGAACAGCAGTGGTACTCAAGTAAAATAGTAGGAGAAAGGAAGAGGAAGGAGAAAACTGACTTAACATTAGAATACACATTATAGACAAGGTAGAGAATATTCATAACAGATACTTTTCTCTAATTGCTCAAGAGGCCATGGTTGATATTTATAACTTACTTTTCCACTAGCTATTTGATTTTTCCTTCATCTTAAAATAGCCACTCAGGTGACAAAACTTCTTTACTGGAAGCACAACTCAAGCCTGCATTCCAAGTAGAGTCTGAAGCCCCAGAGTTTTGCTTTTATTGGGATGTAGTTTTCCACAAATTTTATACATGGAAGTATGTGAGGCACCTGTAGAAGACTATAATTTCCAAACACAGTTCTTCCTGCCCCTGTGAGGAGTAATTTTCCCAAACATTCTATAAAACTCTTTTTGAGCCTTTTGGCTCATTAGCACAAGAAACCCCAAATGGTTGGATAAGCCTAAATAGGATAATTTCTCCTTGGGAACTAAGATCCCAAAACCAGCAAAGCTCAAAGTTGTAGAGATGGGAAACAAAAATTATCTCAGTAGTTAATTAGGTGTAGCTGTAGGTGAGTCCATTCCCAAATTTTACGCCTTAATTCTGGCTATGGAATAAATTGCACCACGTATTGGTCACTGGTTCAGAGCATATATTTCAGCTATAGGATAGAATACCTATCTTTCAGGGTTTTCTTATTTAAGGGCATTCCACCATTTGATTGTAACAATTATTTGTGGGTGATGTGATATGTAAATAAGATGAGTATATTCATGGGCCTGGGCCCATTGCCATGCTACTTTGTCATGAAATAAGTTCCTTGGTTAGAAGCAATGTGGCATGGGATACCATGATGGTGGATAAGGCATTATTATGTAAGTCCAAGGTTAATGGTATGGGGAAAACATTGCAGTTAGAAAAGTCCATGCTCTAATAGGTTTGTATTCCAATGAGCAGAAGTGGTTGACCCTATGAGGAAGAGTTGCAATATAAGTAATCTGCTACTAGGTGGTGCTCTGACTTCCCTGCAAATGATAGCATATCAGTGGACTCAGTATTTGTCTCTGCTATCAGCAGGTTGGACACTCAGCAGTAGCAATTGCCAGTTCTGGTTCAGAAAGCGGCACTGCACATTGATAAGCTCTTCCACAGCCTCCATCCCTGCCGCTAAGGAAATGCCCTGAAATGGCTGGAGAGAGGCTAATTGCCACAAAACATGTCACCTTGAATATCTGGATATTGAGAGCCTCTTCTGTGGTGGATGTCCTTTGGTGATCCCATGAGACACTCACTTCCTGAAGACACTGAAAAATCAACTAGAGAATGGAACACCAGAATTCTAGAAAAATTCAATGGGAGTTGCCTCTGTAGCCTGTGAGGATATTGCCATTATGATGGAGATGCTATTATGAAGGGATCCTACAGAGGCAGAGGTCAAACACCAATACTTATTTCCAGAAAGAAGGCATCAACAGAGTAGGAGTAAATAGCAATAGGGATATAATGGCAGTCAGAATAGTTGTGCCTAAAAGGATCTTCAATGGTGGTTAATTCAAAATATGTCCATAGGCATGAAAGAAATGGGCAGCTTACTAGAGCATCACGTGATGTTTATAACAGGAAAGAATCCTAGTCTAGTAGGTAGAAATCTGACGTGAGTTGTCACAATACAGAATCATGACTTGCCTTGTTCTGTGCTCTAAGCTTGTCCACAGACACTGAACTTTTTTTTTTCTCTATTTTGTTCTTTGTTGCATCTTCAGTATATTTAAATGAGTGAATGCATGAATAAATGTATTGGTATAAATGGCTAATAGAAAAAATGGGAAGGAAGGGCTGATAGGATTTGTTGGCTCAATTAGAAGAATGGGTTAAAGGCTCAAGTGGAAGCTTTAGATGCTTAAGAAAATGGTGATAGCATTAACATAAATAGAATATTTGGGGCAAAGCAACTTATTAGAGATGGCAGGGAGTACAAATATGAGGAATTCAGCTTTTAAAGCTGAATCTGAGAATTGTTGCAGATCTTTTTCAAAGCTGCCAGAGGTCATCCAGCATCATCTTTTTAATTTATTATCTGGATAAATAAGCCAAACATTTGGGTGGGAATCTTGGCTCTGTCACGATACATGCAATAAAGATGGTCTGTGTGATATGTGATATGTTAGTCTCAGGCCGACACTCCCACCCCCAGATCCCTACCCCTGCATCATACTCATTACCTTCTGGGCCTATGCAGGTGGCCGAGCAGAGCAGTCGAATAGAAATGTTTACACAGAGAAGTCTTCATTACCTCTGACAGACGTATTTTAGCCTCACAGCTTCCAACCCCAGTTCCTGGAAGGCTGCCCAGCATTGTTGCCAGATATCATTGCCATGGAAACCACAGACTATCCCACTAGGGTGAGACACACACAAAAGCAAAAGCAGTGTTAATAACAGACTTTTTTTTTTTTTTTTTTTTAGGCTCCGGTACCTCTGATTTTACACCTGACAGGACCAAACATACGTCCCTCTTGGGGACACAGGGAAAAGCAAACCAGTAGAGTTGGGGTTATTAGTGGCTTTCAGGAACAGAATAACCTGGGTAAATCCCATCCGAAGAGCAGGGCCACAAATTACTCTCCAAAGCATAAAAATGTTTTTTTCTTATTTTCCTCTGAATATAGAGCTACCATGACTGGTACTTCTTTTAGAAAAGAATGATATCTTTTAGGTTTTTGACATTGTAAAGATAACTTCAGTGCAAATGGCTTAGAAGAGAATAGAAATTCCAGGAATTAACTCCACCATACCAAAATTACCTTGGGTCTTTAGACTGAGGATGGAGGAGGGCACTAGTCATGAGAATTACCTAGCACAAGGGATTTGTGTTGCTCACCTTGAAGCCAATAGAAATATTAGTGTTGCATCAGCTTCTTGAGCTGGGCAGTCTTGATAGATAGAGGGTGAGTACCGATGTTACCATTCACAGATCTGTGTCCTAGAGAGCTGTGTATGTGACTCGATGTAAATTGTACCTCTATAAAATATTGTTGGTGTAAAAAGTGAAAAACTGGGGCATCTGGGTGGCTCAGTTGGTTAAGTGTCCAACTCTTGGTTTTGGCTCAGGACATGATTTCATGGCTGGGAGATTGAGCCCCTTGTGGGGCTCTCTGCTGAGTGTGGAGCCTGCTTGGGACTGTCTCTCTCTCCCTCTCTCTCTGCCTCTCCCCGTTATCTCTCTCTCTCTCTCTCTCTCTCTCTCTCAAAATAAACACAAAAAAGTGAAAAACTAAATAATATAAAATATTCAGAGCATTTTTTTCTAATTTGCTATTTTTTTGAGGGAAAGGTGGATTTGAGGTGTGGCTTCCTAGAACCATACAACTTTATTTTGAAACTTTAGTTACATCATTTCCTAAAAATGATTTTCTAAGAATTACTAGGGATCTTCATTGTGCTAAGGACTTAGGGAGCTGTACAGCTACTTACTGAGCAGTTACTCTGGGATAGGTTATGTATGTATGTATGTATGTATGTATTTCTGGGATGGGGCTTAAATGTTTTTCCTTTTGCCTACCCATCCCCTCTGATTTTTGTGTGCCCTATCACATACCCCTCTTGTCCTACCAGCCAGGGGGATAATGCTCCACTGGTCACATCCTAGATTCCTATCTGAATATGGCATATATACATATCTTCCCAGCATGGTGGTTCTCTCCTGGCACTTGGAAAGAAGCTATGATGAGTCTACACTGAAGTTCTAAATGAAATTCCAATGCTGGTCGTAATATGAGTCATTCTCTTGCTCATTACCAGTTTCTACCTTCTCCAGCAGCCATCCTTGTTTTTACTGACAGGTGGAACTTCTCTGAGTGAAGGCATCTCTGAGTGAAGGTACCTTTCCATGGTGCCCTTTTACGTTTTATTTTGTTCCTGTCTGCATCTCTGTTATCTGCTAAAGAGAGCACTGAAATACGTGATAAGTGTTGATTAGTTATGTTTATTATCCCCAATTGTTTTTCTTCTTCCTCTTCCACTTTCTCCTCCTTGATATTCATTCTATATTCTTGTCTTGACTACAACCTTAATGTACATGTTTCTTGAAATCTGTAAAACTGAAGATTAATTTTTCATCCTTTCAAGAGCCAAGATACAAGACATGAGAAAGAATTTTGCCATTTAAAGAAGAAAAAGAGAGGATTCTGGGGAGAAGAAACAATATGGATAAGGGTCCTGAAGTGAGATGTAGCCTAATCCATTCTAGAAACTGAAAGAAGAATATTGTGACTAGAGCTCAGTGAATATGTTAAGAATGATTTTGAGAGGTAGTCAGAGAGAAATGTGGGGACAGGATCATGCAGTAGGAATAGGAATCCATTGAAGAAGGACTTGTGTGATTTTGTTTTTATCCTAAGAAGATCATTCTGGTAGGCAAGTGGGGAGTGGGATGAGTAAGAGAAGAAGTAAAAGAAGCAGGTAAGTAGATGTTGTCACACAGGACACAGATAAAGAGGCTCCACTCATAGTGGAGGTGAGCAGAGAGTACAGACATTACATATACTTGGAACTATAAACTGGCAGGGTATTGATCAGAGTGAAGGTGAAGCATTGAAAAAAAATAATGTCTTATAGGTTTCTGGCTTGTGAATTGAGTGAGCAATGGTACCATTTACTGAGAATGGGAAGACTCAGGTGGGAAAAGAACACTTGTGGGTTATTTTAGAAATCTATGAGATATCCAAGGGAAGGTATCAACTAGGCAATAAAAAAGGCAATTCTAGAGTTGAAAGAAATGGTCTAAACTAGAAATGAAGTATGAGATTCATTAGCACACAGATGGTGTATACATTGATGGAAACTGATCGAGTCACCTAATGTTTCAGCCTACAGAGACATTTTCATTCATTCTAGCAACATGGAGATCTCTGATGACCTTGACAAGAGCAGTTTCAGTGGAGAACTCGGATAGGGGATGATATGTGGTCAGATATGGAGTACATGGGAGATGAAGTCAAGACAGCCTCTGTAGGCAGTTTCTTCTAGAAATGTAAAGAAGAGGAATGGGTTAGTAGCTGGCAATGGATGTGGGAATATGTGTATGTGTACATGTGTGTGTGTATATATATATATATATATATATATATATATATATATATACATATGTATGTGTTACATAATTTTAAAAAATGAGAGACTCAAGAATATATATACTAATTAAAATTAGAGAAAGGGAATAGCTAGGGATAACTAAAGGAATCAAATCCTTGAGAAGGAAAAAGAGAGTGGATATAATTACCCTTCCCCATGGTACCAAGAGAAAAGAAAATGACTACATGTGTGACTAAATTGGTAGGTCTGGGAGGGGCAGATGAAAGATTTCAGATATCATAGTTTGTATTTTCTTAGAGTATAAAGCAAGGTCATCAGCTATGAGTAGATGTTGGATTGGGGTATGATAGAACTGGAGAGAGTGAAAGAGGTATGGAATATTGTGTAGCAGAAGGCAGTGTGAGTCAACTAAAGACATGTGGTAGGCTTTTTTTGGCAGTACTGATTAGTCAACTACCTTGTGTGTGTTTTTTCCATCCACATCCAGCTTTTTGGGTGCAGGCACAGAAAAGGTGGGTTGGAGGGTTTATTCAGGAGTAGGATGAGGCAGATGGCTACAAAGGAGGGGGTGGAGCAAGAAAGCTGAGGTTCTTTGCAAGGTGGGGATTGTAATGATGGATAAAAGAATCTAGGCCTAACAAGTAGGGATATAAAACTAGGACTAGATAATGGATAGTGAAAAGGTGGTGGATTCACCTTGACATCTCTAGCATCCTGGAGGATTATGGAGACAAAGGTACTGAGTAGTGAACTGAAAGGTTAGGATCATGCTTGAGGACATATTTGAAATAAAAAGTACAGATGGGTGCAGTTTTTGGAAGTTATAAGGTCCAGAATGTGATCATGGGATTGAGTGACGGAAGGGTGGAGGTAAGGAGTTCAAGGAAATGAAAATCTTGGGTGTTGGATCATTCATCTCAGGGATTCTAAATTCATCAAGAATGAGGAAAGGAATTATAAAGAAGATTTTGGGGACCAAAGAAGAAAATTTAAGCCTTGGGAAAATACTAAGATGTAGGTTATTGATGGCAATGAAGAAGGGAAGAGGGTATAGTATTAAAGGTCCATTCTGCAAAGATCAGGAGTTTTATTCAGGAAGGAGGGGAAAGAAAGGTCTGAAGTGGCAATGGAAGACACATGAGGAATTGCAGCAAAAGAAAAAAAAACCTACCTTACAATGAAGTCAGCCATGCTTCACTAAGGGGCATTTCAAGAAGATATCAAGGATGTAGCCAAGTGCACTGATCTCAGAGGGCACTGTGGAATGTTTGGATGAATCCCAGAGGTGGTGGATTCTTGAACATTGACTACCCTAGACTTGGAGTTGGCGGCAGCCTCCTAGGCTTGTCACTAGATGTTTGCTAGGGTCAGAAGGAAGGATCTGCATTTTCATGGTGTTCCCTTATGCTTTCACACCTTCATTCTGCAACTTTCATGGCACTTGTGAAACTGCTGAAATTAGGATTCTTTTGGTCCTTCAAAACTTCATCTGTGTGCTTATAGAGTCTTCCCCAATTTCTCTTGAGGACTATGGTCCTTTTCCTGCAGGCTGCCTCTGTTCCCCAGCCCATGACCTTATCCTGGTTTCAGTATCCTATGTGATGACCTATTTAACAACTGAATGTCTCAGTTGCTTAAAATAATTTCTTTAAAAAATTTCACCACTATCTCACATTAATGGATTAGTTTCATCTTAAGTAGCTATCCCCTGGGCCTTGTCACATATAAAACTGCTCAATATTTGAAATCCTCAGTCTGGAAATCCCTTTCTGTTTTCTCTTCCTCACTGCAACCAGTTCTTTAGCCTGATCTGACATGAGTCCTTGCTATTCCCGAAGTCTCTCTTCCCTCCAGCCTGCGCCCATTTGGATCCTTGAGAAATCACCTACAGGACACGCTCACTGATGTCCCCAGTTCCAATGACTCTTCAACTTTCAGAACCACCTACTTTTCTCATCCTACACTCAGGATAAACTTCCCAGTTTTTGGTTGTTCTGTTACTTAGTCACCTTTGTTAGAGAAAATCACATAACAGTGACTTCGAATCACAAACATATGGTTTCCAAACTCAGGTGGTTCTATCACACGTTCCTCCTCTCCATTCTCTCTTTCCCTTCCCTTGTTCCTCCCTTGTTCCATCTTGGCTGCATTTTTATAATCTCCTCACTGTTTTCCTTTAATCTGCAATCTCTATTTCTGATATTATCTTTTTTCTAGACTTACTTTTACAAAATACAAATTGGATCACTTCCTTTCTTATCCCTGAGAGCAGCCTAAGATCTAAAATATTAAGCAGAAACTTCTTAGCATTTCACTCAGAAGTCAGGACCCTTCATGATTTGGCCCCAACCGACCTGTCCGGTTATACTTCTCCATGCTTCCAGCACCCCCTTGCCTCTTTTCCCACCCTCCACACAACACTAAGCCAGAGTCCAGCTTTCCCCTTACATACCGTACTCACCATCATGCTTTTCCTCCTCCCTGGAGTGAAAGCTTCTTTCTTCTTATCTGTACACCTCTGTTTTCTAAGCTACCACTTAAATGCTGCCTCACCTGAGAAGGCTCCTCAGTACATCTGTGTTTCCAGGTAAAAGCATAGCTCCTTTCTTTGTGTGCACATGTACCTCCGTAGTCAGCTAGGACTGTGGTTACTGCACTTGTTAGGTTTATGCACGTGTCTCATCTGCTCTGCTGCTCTGCTGCGAGCTTCTTGAGCTTAGAGATAATCTATTTGTTACCTTTCTATTCCTAAGGGCTTATAAATGTGGTTGGCGTATGGGAGCTACTTGATAAATATTGATTGACTGAGTGATGAATATGTGTATAACACTTTTTGGCTATGGGCAAAGGCAGCAGAACTTAAGAACGTGGCTCCTGACTTCAAAATACGAAGATAACAGAAAGTCTAGATCCATTTATAAAATACCTAAGGGTATTTTATTTATAAGGGTTTATGCTCCAAGCCTTCAGAACTGTCTCCAGCTGGCTTTTCTGGCCTTACCCAAACTCTTCCACAGCCAGATGGGTTGACTAATTTGGACCTTCCTGTGCCCCATGACTAGTTATATTACCGCTCACCTAGAATTGCTCTTCCTGTTCTCTCCACATCCCTACATCCTAGAGACTAGTCATCTTTCAAAGCCTAGCCGCACTGCACCTCCCCTGTGAGGTTTCCCTGGAAACTAAGCTGTGGGTGATGTCCTTCCTTCCAAATTACTGGAGACCACTCCTTCTGCCTGGCATGCAACCCCCTCCCCCTTGCCTCAGTCGTCACATCTTTTAGATCTTTGCCCCTTGAAATGAACTTCTTGAGATTTGCAACTCCATTTGCATCCTAACACCCTCCTGTCTTCCTTTTCTGCTTTCTTTGTCTCAAGAGCCCTTATCACTACCTGACATTGGAATATTTAAAGATTTATTTTTTGATTGATCAATCATCTTTCTATTGCCACAAAACTGTAAGTTCATTGAAATCAGGTTGTTTGTTTGTTTGTTTTTCTATTTCATTTACTGCTTCCTAGGGCCTGGCAGTGTCCGCTTCATACACCTACCTTCAACAGTAGGTGCTTCATAAATAAAGAGAAAGAATAAATAAATTAGTGTTTATAATTTGGAATTTAATATAAATCACTCTGTATTTTTCATGAATGTGCACATTGCCTCCCATTAAGAACATGTGTACATATTATCTATTATCAAGAATGTAAACTTTTCTAAGGCAGGGAATTATTTCTATGTTGTCCTTTAAATTTTTAGTATAGTACCTTGCATATTGAAGGAATTCCAGAGTGTACGCTTCACCAGGCTGGAGATCTTTCTTTTTTGCCACTGATGTATGTATACTAAACACCTAGAACAATGCTTGGCATACAGTAGTCCCTCAAGACTACTTGCTAAATGACTATGCCTGAGTAATTTACTGATATTGTTTTTTTTTAAGCGTTTATTTATTTTGAGAGAGAGATGTGAACATGTGTGTGTGAGCGGGGGAGGGGCAGAGAGAGAATCTCAAGCAGGCTCCATGCTGTCAGAGCAGAGCCCAATGTGGGGCTCGATCTCATGAACCATGAGATCATGACCTGAGCCAAAATTGAGTTGGACACTCAACCAACTGAGCCACCCAAACACCCCTGAACTCATGTTTTTAATGTACATACAGACAGATAAATACCTAAATATAGACATGTGTGTGGGAATGGATTAGAATACATACATGTATTTCCCAGCTCTGTTGGCTGAGCGGATCAAGAAACACTGACGACTGACTCAAGACCTTGGTTCTCCAATTAAAGGGGCCAGGAATCCTTGGAGTAGTGGTTGATTCCAAGGCAAATGCAGGTAAAATATGAACTTAGCCTGGGATGTCTTGTGGTGCCAGAAAGTAAGGAAATGCTTAAAAAAAGATGGGGATGGTGGTGCTTATTAAAAGAACACAGGAGCCAACCTGAAAGAGCTCCTAATGACCAAAACTGCAACACTTTTAGCAACAAAATGAATGATCATAATAAGAGGTCCTAATCCATAGGGTGAAATAAATAAAGAGCCATGAGCCCATGAATCATTATTTATAATGAATGGAATAACTAATCTCATGGTACAACTCTTCACTTTTTCCATTTCAAGCAATAGTCTTTTACCTCCATGATCTACTTAATCATTTATTTAATATTTATAATGACATATTTATCATTTTCTGTTTTATTTGTGTATTCCCCATGGAGCCCACTCTTACCTTTTTCACATGGGAGGTGCTCAGTAATTATTACTGAACAAGAAAAGGATTTCTAAGCTTGGACTTGTGTAGGAAATAGTAGGAAGCTTAACTGCTTAAAATCTCACCAGGTATTTTCATATCTTTCTCCTGGCTGTAACCCGCCCCCCCCCCCCCCCCGACATCTCTTTGGCTGGGGGACTTCTCTTCTTTCAGCCAGGAGCCGTGGCATCTTTATAAAACTTCAGAAGGTCAAGTGTATTTCTGATGAATCGTAGCTGGGCTAAGAAGAGTAAAGGTAAACCATGAAATATCATTGACCTTTCAGTGGATGACCCATGAAACTGTTTCATTTGGAGTGGATGAAGCTTCCTCTGTCTATGTTACTGATGCAAACTATGTCTGCCAAATGCCGTACTGTCTCATTTGAAAATCTTACCTTTGATTTTAAAACACAGCCTGAGGGATTTGTTTAGACTCCTTTGCCCTCCCATGGATTATCTGACTGCAGTGGGCTGCCTCACGCCACGAAGCCTGGCTTGGACTCCACGGGGTAGAACTGCTCTCTCTCTGCGAACCACACAGGCATTGATATAAAAGCCCTCAAAATAGTGTCTTCCAAGGGCTCTTGTCTCCTAGGGTCCTTCTTTCATCTTTCCTCATCATATAAGAGTGAATACTCCAGATACCACCTCTGGGGAGACTTCTGTGAACACCATTTAAATACCCATCACCAGTTAGACTCCATTCTGAGAGAGGCACGGGAAGCCACATCTGGAGATAGGTGATATGTGAGGTCTCACCTTTTGAAATGGAATGAGCAGAAGATGCTTGGGGCTTCCTTGCTGGTGCAAGCCATCAGGTATTGATTGGCTGGACGACTTGGAGTTTGCTGGTTTCAGGTGGTATTAGGTTTTATAAATGTGACTTTGAAAAAATTTTTACACAATTTTAAGGGATGGTGCATTTTTCTTGGTAAAGCAGCCCAACACTTTCAAACAGTGATAAATCATCTGAGAGCATTAGCAGGTTTGAAAAGGAACATTTATTAGCTAACGCTGCCGTTTCTTTTCCCACCCAGATTTCCTCTCAAAGAAAATTTATTACTGTGTCTTTCTGATGGAAATATCTCCCATAACACAACTGGATCGAAAATATAGTCAATCCATTGTTTTTGCCTGTCTTAATAATTAAATTGGATTGACCATATTGTTGATCTCATTGATTGTGAAGAAGTCTTTTAAGTTGGGTGGAAAAACAAAACAAAATAAAACAAAACAAAACAATTAAGCTGGACACCGTCTGAGTCAGTGACCACATAAAAACATGACTTGTGTTCTTTGCAGACTGTCTGTCTTTATTGATATCTCTAATTTGGAATTTTATTTATTTTTTCCTTCAGAAAGGTAATAGTTTTCATGACAACAAAATGCTTTATTTCTCTGAATGTTTTCATAGTCTTTTGGATCTAGATTCCGGGTCACAAAATTCATGATTTTTATTTTATTTCATAATTTAAAAAATGTTTTAAATGTTTATTTATATTTGAGAGAGAAATAAAGAGACAGAGCGTGAGCAGGGAGGGGCAGAGAGAGAGGGAGACACAGAATCTGAAGCAGGCTTCAGGCTCTGAGCTGTCAGCACAGAAGCTGGACATTTAACTGACTGAGCCACCCAGGTGCCCCACAAAATTCATGATTTTTAAACTTTCCTTTCAAAATAAAAAGAATGTATTTATTTTGATGGGGAAAAATACAAAAACAATTCCTAATTACTCTCAGTTCTACCATAGGAACAGGATAAATCAACTGCTGGAATTTTAAATCATTGAATTACATTCTACTGAAGCCTTAAGATTTTTTTTCTAACCATTTATTTATTTATTTATTTTTTTGCACATGTACAGTTGAATGTCTGCTCCTGGCACTAGGAAAATTTCTGGAGATTCAGGGAATCAAAGATTAGATTCCTTAGACATTTCTGTTTCAAAGTAAAGAGAGAAAATAATTTTGTTTATTATTAAATATACTGAGAAAAGATTTTAAAATCAATTAAAATCATGGTTCTCAAACTAGGTTTAATAATGAGTCTGACTCCATGTGTGGTGGTTGACTACCAACGGTTGTAAACCCCATGGCTCTCTCTTCTCTTCCTGCCTTGCATCTGGGCAAGCCCATAGGAAAGCTCATGTACTCCTTCCTTTGTGCCATCCTGGCTCTACTTTCTAACCATAATAAAAACCAAAGTCACTCTTCCCTTTACTGGAGCCTTTCAGCACCATCTTGGGTGTCTGTCCCATTCTCTTTAGAAATCTGTATTATGTGAATAATGAACCTATGAACCTCTCAAACCTTTGTGGTACAATATCTGAACCAATTCTGGGGGAGAGGGCTTGCTTCTGTGGTCCTGCAACCACAAAATTATTGATGCCATGAGCAGGATGGTCTAAGTGGTGGCAGGCACCACCCAGGGGTCTTCTCTTGCTCTCCGCTAGCTGACTGTCCCTGTTTCCTGCTGCTGACCATGTACTCTGAGCTGCTGCCAGATGGTTAGTGTATGTTTTGAGCTGTATTACTTCATGTTACATTTGCTAAGTCCAAGTCCTACCAATCGTCTGTTATAGATTTCAGTGACCCAAGTTGAAAGTTTTGGTAACGGGTGCTTAGAGACAAGAGTATGAGATTGGGGCCTTTTCTTTTCTTTCCTTTCCTTTTTTTCTCTCTTTTTTTCTTTTGAGAGACAGAGAGGGAGAGAGAGAGAGAGAGAGAGAGAGAGAGAGAGAGAGAGAGAGAATGAGCAAGCACAGAAAACTCCATGTCCAGCATGGTGTCCAATGCAGGGCTTGATGCTTATGACCCTGAGATCATGACTTGAGCCAAAATCAAGAGTTGGTCACTCAACTGACTGAGCCACTGAGGTGTGAGGCCTTTCTTAAAGTGGTCCTGGGCTATGTGTTTTGGTCAAGACCCATGTGTGAGTCTTGCATGTCTTGACTTCAGCATAAACAGTGACTGATGTAGGGCTCAGGGGAACGACTTACCCTGTGATTGTTGATTGTGTCTCAAGTAGGCACTGGCCTTTGTTTTGTAGACTGCTCAGGGGAAAGACTCTACTCTCTGCAGTATATAGGTCATCAGATGATCATTCATGTGAGGAAGAAGAGTAGTTACCATGTGGAGTGTTGAGGTGCACACTCCAAAAAGCTGGTGGCTCATTAGGACTCTATAAAACGTTTCTTCTTCTGCTGCTGTCTATGTCTCTGTCATCAGAAAAGATTGTGATCCTTAGGATTTTAGGAGAATATACCCATTGTCCAGAGCCTTATGAAAAACAGCTCTAAATCCTTCACCCCTTGTCCTTTAAAGGACCCAAAGACCATTGGCCTATTGAACAAATGCAAAATGGCAAAGACTCTGTATTCTATTGAATGCTATATCTTATCAACATGACAACGAGTTAATTCAAACCCAACTTAAGCCCAGGGTCCCTAAATTTAGCAAAGCGATAATTGCCATGGGGGAGGCCCCTTACCCTGATGATATTGATTTGGAGATCTCTGGAGGAAGAAATCTGTAAATGTGGTCAGAGTAGAGAGCCCCTCTTATACTACAAAGTGTATCCAGTAATCACCAAGAACAAAACAGAACAAAACCAGCTTGATACAGGGAAACAAACAAAACTAAACTAAAACACATAAAAAGGAAGGAAACAAAAACTAAGCAGATTAAAAGGGTACCAGCTGGCTATTGAACCTCTATAACATAGGTTTTAAATTTATTTTAACATCTGTTGAGATGCACTAATTAGTGCAAACTTTTGTGGCCTTAATCAACACTGGGACTCAAACTACAGTTATATCTAGTGATCCCATTGCAATTAAATAAGGCACCTCTGTACTTGTAGGGGTACCAGAGAATATAAAATAGGGGTCAGCAGTTATGCCTCACCTTAGCCAAAGAAACTATTATCTTGCCTAAACTCCCCATGTTCATGGTGGCCAGTGTTCTAAAATATCCCATCGTGGTCATGGATGATTTGATCCAATGAGTAATAAACTGAAATAAAATTGTCTTTAGCACTGACAACTAGCTTCACAAAATGAGACACCAAAGATCTTCCCCTGCTTTCTGCTTACCCCGTTAAAATAGTGAATATGGCCCATTAAAGGTTAAAACAAGAATCATGGGAATCAAGATCTACTGAGGAAAGGAGATATTGTTCCTACTGCCGTCTCCTTTAATAGCTCAGTTTGGCCAATCCTCAAACCTGGTACAAATGAATAGCACCCAACATCAGATTACTACAACTTTAATACCATGGTACCTCATTAAGATCCCCAGACCCACTATTATTGAAATGATGACTCCATCCAGTCAGCAATTGGGAAATATTTGCTACTGTAGATGTGACTAATATGTTCTATTCAGTGTCTATTTGAACAGCCTCTCAGCCACAAATTGTCTTCACCTTTGAAGGGACACACTTTACCCAGCTACCTGTAGGGCATCTCAACAGCCTTGCAGTGCACACAATCTTTGCAGGCAAGAGTTCAAACACATCCAGCATTCCCAGGAACACAGGTGAGACATCAAACTAATGACATTCTCCAAGGAGATTCATTGCACACACTCTTTCAGGATCTACAGATACATAGGAGCTCTCACAAAAATGGATGAGCAGTTGCCCCACACAAAGTATAAGGTCTAGACACCTCAGTATAATTCCTGCTAATCATTTGGTCATGGCTGATGATGTGGGAAACAAAGGCAAAAGAAAAAAATATATTTCTTTACTACTTACAGCCCACTGACAAGTCCTTGAAACCAGCAGAGTGACCTTCCTCTAAAAACCCAGCTGCTTTGATGTTAATACTTTTCTAAGGGCAAAAGGCAATCTTAGCTTATCATTATCCTGACCTCCAGGATCCTGTGAGTCTACTTTGACATATAAAAATTCCTTTGGAAACTTCCTTTTTCTCTACCTGCCCTTCCTCCCCCACCCAACTATAGGTTAGTAATCATCTTTTAAGCATATGGCCCACTGATATACATCTTAAGGGTCTCATGACGAAGATTTTATTAGAGAGTAATAAATGACCTTTTTTCTAACAATAAGTAACCTCCTCAAGATCCTGGAAACCTTGCTTCCAAAATTCCTTAGAGACTTATGCTGTCCTGACCCCCTCCCAACTTGAAGGTATGTAATCAGTCATCTGTCACAACCTCAGTGCAGCTCTATCTGCCCATGGGTCCTGTCCCTATGCTTTAATAAAACCACCTTTTTGCAATAAAGATGTCTCAAGAACTCTTTCTTGGCCCTCAACTCCAAACCCCAATATTTCCACATCTCCTCACACTGTGGGGAAGCAGCTATTGTTTCACCAAATCCTAGAATAATTAGAAAATGACTGGAGTCCTTTACCCTTAAATCATAGTTTCAGTAGAGTAGAGAGCAGACGATAGAAGAATTCTATTGACTCCAGAGGGAAAGGAGATACTGTCAAATCTGTTGGAGAAAGGTTGGTCCTAAAACCTATTCCAGCGAAACAGGTCCTGGATCCCTGCATGCCATCCCTGTCCCATCTACTGAGAGGCCTGAGACATAGGTTCTTGAGCACATGGTGAAAGTCTCTTGACTAAAAATGTCTTGTGCTTCCAGTACGGACCTAAGTATTTCCATCTTTTCAGGTGATTAGGATAGTGATTCTCAGGCCCCAGACCTCGGAGATTCATCTCATTAGCTGTCTACTGTGTATTCATGAATTTTCTTTGGGGCAACCCCAAATATCTAAATATTTAATATCAAATATCTAAATATCAAACAAGGTAATGGAAAGATTGTAACTCAGGCCACCAGTTGTATAAAAATATGGAAGGGGGCTTTTATTTTGTTTTTCCTTAGGAGAAATTCTTTGTGAATCATCTAAACTTAATCTAAGTATCACCGTCTGTGCTAGCAGCATCACTGGAAAACAAAACAAAACAAAACAAAACAAAACTATTGTTTTTCTCATCGTTCCCAATATTAAGAAAAACCCAGTATCTTTTAGGCTTTCACAGTTCTAACTGCCATGTATTTCTCATTCTAAAGTTTTATTTAAGCCTATTCATACTATCTCAAAAATTGGCTCCTTTTGAGTGGGACCTTTTGCAACAACATTGATTTTATATTAAGCAAGAAATTTTAGTGTGAAACAGGAGACTGCAAAGCAATTCATATCCTCAGACCCCTTTGGGAATGGATTTACACTCTGCCATTAGAGTTACTTCAATGGGAGAGATTGAGAAGTGCTTGTTCAAGATAACTTGGCTTCAAATCCAGGGTTGGATAATCAAGTAAGATCAGAGTCAGATTTTTCCAATGCTTAGTAACCTGCATCATGAAAACTGACAGGCTTCTCTGGAGAGACAGGCCATCTTGGGTAATATCCAAGTTAAGAACAAGTTTAAGCATGTACTTAAATATCAATTATATATATGCATATGCATAGGGATGAAAATATTTTGCAGATTTCCATCCTAAAAAAATTAATTTCCCTTCTTCTCTTTTTTACATTACTGTTTCATCAAGGATTCATAATAATTTGTTGAAGATCCTTGGATGACTGCTCCAGGAAATCTGTGTGCATGTATGTTTGTGTGTGTGTGTGTGTGTGTGTGTGTGTGTGTGTTTAGAGAGAGAGAGAGATTGAGAGTTAAGGTAGTTGAACTGAGAAGAGAAAAATTCCTGGACATTATTATAGGACACAAAGTGTTATGAATGTATCTGCCAGGCTACATTGTTGCACACTAAACCAAACATTTTTAGAATACATTTTTATCTTTTCAAAAGTCACATTTTATGATATTTGCCTTTATGAAAGCTTAACTCTAACAAGAAGTCATGTTAGAAAAGTAGACTTTCCAAGAGCCCTCAGGGAGCTATGGAACAATCCTGAAGGAAGCCCTGCTTTGACAGGCATGGATGCTTTTCCAAACTTGAGGATGCACCACAAAGGCAGTGCCATTGTGGACCGTTTACACCCTTGCTTGTTGCTGAAGGAAAAGCCCCAGGACCAGCACAGCATCCATTTTCTACTCACATCCCCCAAACATACTTGTTATTGCTTTAAAACATGCACTCTGCTACTATTCCATTTCAGTCCTGATTAGAAATGGAATGAAGGGGAAATGGAAGTTGGAGAGGTTATATAATCCCTTCAAGTGACTCAGCTGCACCCACCTCCTTTTTTTTTTTAACTAAGTGCAGCAAATTTCTCCTTTATGAACCACCTCTTATCCCTCTTTGCCATATGTCATTTCCTGATCATCCAAACTTCAGCTTAAAGAAATGTTTCCTTTGCACTCCTTGGTAATTCTTGCTACACTATTCACCTAGTAAATAGCCATGCAGTCGTGAGTGACATTGAAGTGTTTTGTATTCTTTGCTTTATCAGATTTTAAATTTTATATGCCCCTTCTGAATAAAGTATTACTAAGAGCAGCAACAACATCTTGACATTCTTTTTATCCTCCATATAACCTGTTTGCATGATTTCAAACAGTAGTTGCTCTATACATATGTGTTGAATGAATAAATATTGATTAAATTTTGGTTTAAGGGATATTTTATTGTATTTTTTTAATTAAAAAAATTTAAGTTTATTTATTTAATTTGAGAGATACAGGGAGAAAGCACAAACAAGGGAGGGGCAGAGAGAGTGGGGGGAGACAGAGGATCCAAAGCAGGCTCTGTGCTGACAGCAGAGAGCCTGATGTGGGGCTCAAACTCATGAACCATGAGATAATGACCTGAGCCAAAGTCAGATGCTTAACCGACTGAGTCACCCAGGCACCCCAGTTTAATGGATATTTTAAAAAGGAGATGAATTTCAGAAACCCTTTGTTGAGTACCAGTGGCTTTACACAAGACCATTATTAGTATGTAAAAGACATGCATATATACCGTTAATTTAATTTGAAATATATTTATTGAATGATTACTACATGCTGGGTACTGTACCAGGTTTGTAGAATGCAAAGATCACTAAGAAATGGTCATAACGTCAAAGAGCTCACAATATAATACAGAGACAGGGACACAAATAGATGACATTATGCAATGGCATGGATTCTAGGATATTAGTGCATGTACAGAAATCTATAAGAAAAAGAAAAATGCTGAAGGGAAGTTAAAGTAAGGTTTGTTTCTATCATCAACAATTGACAAAGTAAGACTCAACCAAACTAATTGCCAGACAGATAATAGATTACATTATCCATCAGTTTGTCACTTTGCGTTCTGACCCTTTATTGTTGTTTATAGATTCAATCTCACTCAACTGCTGCATAGGATCAGTTTTCCAGATACAAAAAAAAAATTTTATTTTTAAAGCTTGACTTTTTCTGCTTTCTCTGAGTGATTTTAGCTAATCGCTTGTGGAATACTATAGGAAAAAACAAAAAACAAAAGACCCAAAAAATCAAAACCAAAACAAAAAACAGCTTCAATGATCAAGCAAGTTGCAACCCATTTTTATCTTTCCATTCCAATGGCAGAGAGGTGAATGCTCTCCCAGAAAGCCTGTGCTAATAAGGAAGAGCATTTTTAGAATTTTTTTCCTACCTTGATTTACTGTGTTCGAGATATGTTTAGATTGACTGTTTTGGGAATTCCCTTGACATATGACTCTGGTAATTAAGTGAGACATCTGGTTCTCAAAAGATCAGCTTCAGCGTGAGGGTGTTAACATGAGGCGTCACCAATTGCTAAGTCCATTTATTGATTGTATCAGGTCGTCCACGGACTAATACTGTTTGCATTGAGGATGAGATGACTGTGTTTAACCAGAACAAAGGGTACACAGGTACATCTTTGTTTTGTGACCCATGATTAATTTTTAGAAAGACACCAAGCAAATTGCTGCCAGCATACTTTTTATAAGGGAGGGGCCCGGGCCACACTATTTTTTTGGTCAGTTTTAGACCCCAAATTCTTATAATGCAAGGGTGCCTATGTGGGAGAAACTGCTGGTTTGGTAGGGGGAACATATGCTTTAAAAAATAAAGCCTATGCATTTTTTATTAAAAATTGCTTTTTACAACAGCAGCATAATCTGCAGACGGAGCAGCTGATATGGCCATCTTGCTGGTTGTTAAAGAGTTTATTCTACATTAAATTGACTCCCAAGGGCTGCATTTTTCAGTGCTGTTACGACCACCAACCTTTCTTATTGAGAAGGTCAATAGGCCTGATATGAAGTCTTGTAAATCACCAACTCACTCTTTCTGTAATATCTAATGTGTCCCAGTTCACACGCCTTAAAAATTATAAACCACAGCACATACTGTATATCAACCAAATAAATCAGCTGCTATAAATATAGGTTTTCTTTTGGTTCTGGACAGATTCATCCCATTGCATTTCACAGGTTTCAAATGCTTTTAGCTCAATAGACAGGATCTCCTTTAGTATTCAGGTATCAGGGAGTTGGAATGCAATCTGTTTTAAATACTTTATATGAGCAATTGACCCCAGAGCATTAAAAGTAGCTCATGAAATTCTAAAAAAAAATATAGGTATAAATCAATAGATGTTCTGTTAACTACCATGTTACTAGTTGATGAAACACACTAAAGTTTTATTTTGATTGTTGGAAAAGGGAGGCTAAAAACTATAAGAAAATGTGATTTGGCATCGTGGCACTAAGGTAGTACAGTGTGTATTGTATGGATTCTTTACGTGTAGTGTGAAGGAGAATCACAGTCCAACAGCCTTTTTATGGACGGGCTTAGGGAATATCTGGTCTGTTCTCTCCCTTTTTGCTAGGAAAACTGGTTCCTCGCGTATATCTTTTATTGATAGATCAGAATAGACTAGATACTTTTAGAAATATAGGCCAGTGATTGGGTCATTAGCATTAACTCATTCATACCTAACAATTTCTTCGTTACTTCCTTGATCGGATGGTGAACAAGTGTGCATAAACTAGTAGCATTGTTGATAGTTTTCCACATGCTTTCTCAGCCAGTGTGTCTTGAATGACTTTCTTTTGTTTCTGTTTTTGTCTCTCAGAGTAATTTCTAGTTATAAATTCATTTCTCAAGCTAGAAACATAGTAAGACCCGCTCTTTGGCCTACAAGACACAACAAAAAGAGGAGAGAGCATCTAGGTATGCTAAATTATGTACCTAAATTACGAAGGGCAGACAATAGGTATGGAAGCAGAGAGCAGAGATTCTGCTCCTAATTCTATCACTGACTAAATGTATCAACATTTGATTTGATTTCTCAAATATAGTAGATCTTCACTATTTGCAGATTCCATATTCGTGGAATTCACCTACTTGCTAAAATTTATTTGTAGTCCCCAAATCAATACTCACAGTACTTTTACAGCTATTTGTGGACATGAGCAGAACAGCGTAAAATTTGAATCACGCTAAGTGCCCATTCCCAGCTGGATCCAACAAGGTGAGACTCTGCATTCTTGTCCCAGCTCTTATCCTGGAAACAAATGTCCTTTCATGGTCTATTAGTGCCACATTTTTTTTTTCATTTTTGTTGGTGACTTTGCTATTTAAAAAAATTGCTTTTAATGTTTATTTATTATTGAGAGACAGAGAGAGACAGAGGGTGAGCAGGGGAGGGGCAGAGAGAGAGAGGGAGACACAGAATCTGAAGCAGGTTCCAGGCCAGAGAGAGGGAGACACAGAATCTGAAGCAGGTTCCAGGCCAGAGAGAGGGAGACACAGAATCTGAAGCAGGTTCCAGGCTCTGAGCTAGCAGCACAGAGCCCAACACGGGGCTCGAACTCACAAACTGTGAGATCATGACGTGAGCCAAATTCAGACACTTAACTTAGTGAGCCACCCAGGCACCCCAATAACTTTACTATTTAAAATGGCCCCCAAGCATGGTGAAGTGTGGCCAAGTGTTCCTAGGTGAAGGAAGGCTGTGATGTGCCTTTTGGAGAAAAACAGGTGGGTTAGTTAAGTTTCATTCAGGCATGAGTTATATATAGTGCTGTTAGCCATGAGTCCAATGTTAATTAAGCAACAATATATGTTTTTTTTTTAATTTTTAATGCTTCTTTATTTTTGAGAGAAAGAGAGAGACAGAGCATGAGTTGGGGAGGGGCAGAGAGGAAGACACAGGATCTTAAGGCTTTGAGCTGTCAGCACAGAGCCCAACACGGTGCCCAAACTCATGAAACACGAGACCTTGACCTGAACTGAAATTGGACGCTTAACCAACTGAGGCAACCATGCACCCCAAACAGCAATATATGTTAAATAAAGTATCTCTAAACAGAAAGACACATAAAATAAAGTAATATATATTGATTGGTTGGTAAAGATGTGAGTGAAGAAAGGCTCACTGAACGATGGTTCAGCATTCACAAATACTGAAAGTTTGTGATAACTTTATAGAACATAACTACCATGAATAATGTGATTTGATTGTATAATTGTTTTGTAAAGGAAAATGGTAATATCAACAACTCACAATGGTATGGTAGTGCATCTCAGAATTTTGAGATGTAAAGGTTCAGTCAGGAAAACATAAGCCACTTTAAGTATTTCAAATACAGAAAAAAATTTTAATAAGGAAATTAAAGTTGCAATGTTTGGAAAGGCTATGAAAACAAAGGTCAAAAAATCTTTCAGCAAGATTATCAGTCTGAAGAATTGAAGAGGGAGTTCTTAAAAGCTTAAAAGCTGCTTCGAAAAGCTCAAATCTGCTTGCAGCTGCCTCTGGAAAATAATGGCTTTTCCTTTTCCACCTTTTGAGTCTAACGTAAGTGTCTCTTCTTAGTGGATGCTAACCTGGAACCATATAGGGAAGGAATCCTGGCAAATGTAGTTCCTGACTCCTCCACTGAGATCTTAGAACAAAGTGGTGCTGATTCCACGTTCCCACTCTAGAAGTTTAGAATACGGTCCAGAACCAGAACCAATAGTAGTAGTAATAGTCTAGCAAGAGTAGTAACATTATCAGTGTACAATTGTGTCAAGCTGGGTCTTCTATTATAGCTATTGTCACAAACTCAGTGACCATTTACAGAAATTCTTGTCTGTTCATGTACACAGAACCTTCAGGACACTGGCTTCAGAGCATAGGTTTGGATTAACCAGAACTCAGATGCTTTTCTTTCTTTTAGTCCCTTCCGTGAGGGTCTGGTGGTATCTCCTTTTGATTCTCAGAACACAAAAAGGTCTGATTGTACCACCTTCTCAGACAATGGAGCTACTTGGCCACTAGGTCACCTTCCTGATGACAGCTACTCTCAGTGCTCTCAGGAGGGACAGACACCCACTTTTTGGAGACAATGACCTTCAATACCTCAAGGATGATTTTTCTTTTCATGGTGATCAAGCATAACAATGGATGGTAGCTTAATAAATTCTTTATCCCAGATACTTCTTCACATTTTAACATGGAAAACATTTCAAGGTCTTTTGTGGAGATGTTTGGAGAGGGAGGGTCCTTGTAGTCAGTAGAGAAAGTAGTAGTCTGGGAATGATCAGATCCGAGTTTTAGTTCCAGTACCTTGACAGCTAACTAATGTAAAGGCCATCATATGTTTAAACACAGGATTTGAAGTCCTGATATATGTCCTCTTGGGTCTTTTGAAATTACTTCTGAAAGGTCATTGAACCCATGGTTTGATTGCCATTTATAATGGTATAATTCTCTTAAATATAAAAATAAAAAGGAGGGCTTTGGTATAAAGGCCTAGATAACCCCCTCAAAGTAAGTGATGGGATGGGATTTTTCAGTCTTTAATTTTTTTTAATGTTTACTTTAGAGAGAGAGACACAGAGCACAAGTGGAGGAGGGGCAGAGAGAAAGAGGGAGACACAGCAACTGAGGCAGGCTCCAGGCTCTGAGCTGTCAGCACAGAGCCCAATGCAGGGCTCAAACTCACGAACCACGAGATCATGACCTGAGCCAAAGTCGGACGCTCAACCTACTGAGCCACTGAGACGCCTCAGTCTTTAGGGTTTAATAGCAAGGGTATGTATTCTGGAATAAACAAAATCTTGTTTAAATTTTGCTTTTCTAAAAAATGTGTTACTTGGTTGTTTCCTGGATTATTGAGTGACTAGAGGTGGCTTACCTTGGATTTGCTCGCTTAACCTAAAATTATTTCAGAATTTAGAAGGTAACTTTGTGTCAAATATTTTGGTTGCATTTTAGTGTCAAAATATCTTCAGGTGAGAGCTGCTCACATGGAGAAGTGCTGAGTTTTTAACTGAGCCTCTTTCTTACCATCTTTCATTGTGAGAAGGCCACTGGTTCTAGTTGTTTCCATTATAGGACCATAACTGGCTTCCTCTCATGGCTGATTACATTTTTATAGTTACTGTCTCTATATATTTATGTAAATCCCTATTCCTGGAAAGTTTCAGCTCAGCTGATAAAAAGCAGTCAGTTTGATTTCCATCCTTTTATGAGAGAATGATAAAGGCAGCCTAGGAAGTGTTGATTATTCAAGTGAAACAGTAGCTCTAAATTCTTTGACTTTCCAGCCTTGTCCTTTAATAGAAAATAATGCTGTAAATAGAAGTGAGCCCGTTAGCTAGAAACAATTCAGGGATTGAATTCAATAAAAACTCCCTTGGGTTTCTGCATGAAAGCTATTGAATTTGGCTGCAAATGAGCACAAAGCACCTTCAAAAAAATTCTTTTTTTTTCTCATTCTTTCCCATTGTTGGGTACTTGATTTAGTTTGACAATAATGGATCTCCATTGACCTACTTAACTGGTATATTTAAATACTTATTTCACTTAAAAATAGGTATTCAAATACCTGTTTCATTAAAAAATATGTTGAGAAGGAATGAAACAGCTTGTTCAACCATCGCTCTTAACAGCTCCTTTGGAGTCTTTCTGTGCTCTCAACTAAATCCAAACTTGCAGAATTTCATTATGAAAGGATATTGAGTCAATTCAATTACCCTTGGAATTTGAGGTGGTCTGTCATGTTGGAGTTTCACCCGAGGGAACTGCAACGTGCATTCATTTTAGTTTTGCTAAACCCACACAAGGCTGTCCTGATCGAGCACATTTGGGGAGGGGCCCTGATCACTTTCACTTTTGAAAACTGAAGCGTACCATATACACAGTAACAAGTGGAAAGTGCACTGATTGGAAGTACATAGCTCAGTGATTTTTTACATATGTATATACCCATTATGATCACCGTGAAGAAGACAGGACATTTCCTGCATCCTAGAATCCTCCCTGCTCTTCTTCCCGGGCAATACTCCCACTACAAGAGGTGACCACTATCTGAGTTTCTATCACTGTTGATTAGCTTTGCTTCTTCTTCAACTTCATGAAGTGAATCTTAAATGAACCCTATATCATATACCCTTTCATGTTTTGTTTCTTTCATTCAATATAATGTCTGTGAGATTCATCCATATTGTTGAGTGTAATAACTTACTTTGCTTTATGGTTGAGTTAATATTCCATTATATGAATATAGCAGAGCTTATTTATCCATTCTTTTGTTGGGTATTTGGGTTGTTGGAACCCACATTTGTTGGAATTACTGTGAATAAAGCTGCTATGAATATTCTTTTTTAAAAAATGTATATTTTTCTGAGAGAGAGAGAGAAAGAGGGCGTGAGTGGAGGAGGGGCAGAGAGAGAGGGAGACACAGAATCTGAAGCAGGCTCCAAGCTGGCAGCACAGAGCCCAACATGGGGCTCAAACCCACAAACTGTGGGATCATAAGCCAAAGTCAGATGCTCAACCGACTGAGCCACCCAGATGCCCTGCTGTTATGAATATTCTTGAGTGTATCTTCTTGTGGCCATTTGCACTCATTTGTCTTGAATATACACTTTGGTGCAGGAATGCTGGGCCATAGGGCAGGCAGGCATATGGTTAGTTTTCATAAATACTGCCAAGTAATTTTCCAAAGAGACTGTCCCAGTGTACATTCCCATTGGTAGTGTGAAAGAGTTCAGTTTGCTCCATAGCCTCACCACCATTTGGAAACATCATTCTTTTAAAATTTTTGCTATTCTGGTGAAGGATTGGTACTACATTCATAAATTCCATTTAGGGAACATTTCCCTGTTGAATATTGTTTCGCACCTTTTCATGTGTTTGTTGATCATTTGTGTGTGTGTGCTGTGCATATGTGTGCATAAAGTACCTATTTGTCTGATATCCACTTGGAAAAATTTTGTTTTTTAATCTCCTTCTCACTGGTAAGTGAAATTCTTTCTATATTCTGGATGCAAGTCCTTTGTCAGCTATGTGTATTAATTTTTTTTTTCCTAGTCTGTGACGTTTCTACTCTTTTAATAATGTCTTTTGATGATGAAAGTTATTTAAGGAAAGCAAATTTATCACTTTTTTTTGTGGTGATGCTTTTCGCATCCTATTTAACAAATCCTTGCCCATTATAACATGGGATTAGTTTTTTGATTATGGCTCTGTGGATATTTTGCAAATTACATTCAGGAACCAGCAGCTTGAGTGGTTAATTCTCAAAGCCCAATTCAGGGAGCCAAATCCTTCATTTAGTTGTGGGGAAAGAGTCCTTTTTGACAATGTCAGTGCTGTACCTCTTCCAGAAGGGGTGCAGTAATTGTGTTTGTTGCAGACTCTACTCATTTGCAGTGCACTAAAATCACATCAGTTCTTAAAATGGACTGGTATGGATTTTAACTTGATATTCAGAGATGAATGAACTTTCTTGTACCCTGATATGAACTAATAAAAACATTTCAGAATGCATGTAAGAAAGCAGGGAAGGAGAATATATCCATAATTAGATGACAGAAGAACTATTGAGAAGCTATTGAAAACTGAAAAAAATTGTGACCCAAACTTTAGGAGCAAAGGAGACTTTAGATTTGGCCAGTGAGCCCTTTGTTGGGAAGATAGGCTAAGAGCTAATCCTAAATTTTTCTAACCTACCATGTGAGCTAATTGAATAGAGGCAGTTCACAGAATAGAAACCAATTAGGAGGTTCAGAGAATATAAAAAGCAGAGGTGACATCAACTGTGTTTTCTTCTAATTTCTTACCCCTGGAAGCAGAATTGTCTCAGGACCAGAGAGACCTTGATTGGATGTGGCCAGAAATGGGTGCAATGACAGTGACTCTTTCTGGACTTTTGCCTCACGGCTGCTTAGGTTCTTTAGCAAACAGCCAAGCTAAGGAGTCATGTTGGGTCAACCTACCATCCACGCTGGATGTCTTCCATTTGCCTTTCCAGATCCACTCCCTACCCTTCTCCCCACTGCTCTTTGCACTTGTTTTCTCTTGTTCTCTGGCTTCACATCAGGTTTGGCCAATAGGGAACACCATTGGGAAATCAATGGGGAGAAAGAGGATAAGGTGAAGGTAATTATTCCTTCCCTTCAAGGATGCGAAAAGTTGGTCATATTCTAGGCCTTAGGGCACAGCCTCTTTTAGCTGACTCTTTCCACACAGCACTTTTTCAAGGTTCTGTTAACTGCTCTTCCCCTCACTACTTCAGGATTGGAGCACTTACAGCCCCCAACAATTACTTGTCCTAGGGCACTGCACTACCCCTTGTGATTTCCCTATATCCCATCTTTATGTGTCCCTGCCCATTTTATTATTAAACTCTCCTCCAGTAACCAACTTGTAGAGGAAAGAAATTAAAATTGTGTGAAAGGACATGGTCATGGAGGTTGTGTTTTGACTAATACTTGATCTGAGAAAACATAATGCACTCCCCGGAAATTCTTCTCAGCAAGCAGCTCCCATTCTATTACTATTTCTGCTCCTTGTAGCCTCAAAATAGGGCCTAATTCTTTCTGATATGTTTCTTCCCTTCCCCTCCCCCCCCCGCCCCCTCCTGGCTCTATATTCTTTAAGTTTCAGCTTGAATATCAATTCTAAAGTTACCTGAGAAGGGTTACATATCACTCATTCTTAGAGTAATTTAGAGAATAGAAGTTAAAAGTTGAAATGTGTATTTGTGCTTTTGTTTACATATACTCCTTCCCTATGATGTGAGATTTGTTCAGTTTTATTTACCATTGTAATGCTATCACTTACCATAGTGTTTTGTACCTATGTGAGTGGCTCAATAAACATTTGTTGAGTAAATTAATGATTAATAAGCAACTGAATATAAAATTCAGCAGTCCTGAATCTTTGCAAAGAAATCAATCAGGTATTATTAAAAAAATCATTTAACTTTGGGATAAAAAAATAACAGTGAAGGAAGCAGAAAAGCAAAGCATTAACCAAAGTAAATCACCCAAAGTATCAAATCTGTATTTTTTTCTCTTCTATTTCAGACTTCATCTTTATTTGTACACAATTTCTTAAAAACCGCTATCATAGATACAATTTTGCTTTATATTTGCATTTAAAATGTATGTGATCATCCCCATATTGCTAAATAGTCTGAGTAGGTACAGTGTTTAATAACTTCATGTAATTGTACAGAGGTGCTATCCATGATTGCTCTTTGCCCTGTTGTCTGACATTTAGGTTGTTTCCTATATTTTACTATTATGAATCTAACTTAAATGAATTGCTTCATGATGCTCCAGTACAAGAAAGGTCACATTTCTTTGTTTTTCTAAGTCAAATGATATCTGGCTAGGGCTCCCACCTGTGAAGGTTAATGAGAAATCCAATCTCAGTCAATTTTGAAACAGCTTCTGTACCTCTCATTGGCTTTACCAGAGACCTGGGGCTGATGTGACTCAAGGAAATTGGGGCAGGGATCCTTATCCTCATGTCCCTTTGCTTCCCTTTGTTTTTCCTTAAATCCACATGTGGAGAGCTGGTCCTTACTGTCTTGCAGGTACGTTCTCTCCAAATGACAGTAGCAATGTCTGTTCTTAGAAACCCTGCCCATTGGTGGCCGCTGATATGCAACCACGTTTCTTCTGCTTCTCTCAAGGTGTTGGCTCCTCCTGGAGCACTGCATTCAATCACATACATGGTTTCCCAAACAAAAGCCTGCAGACCCGAGTGTGTCCTTGCGGACTTCCACCATTAATTCACGCATCTGATTGTTCCAGCTTTCATTCCCATCCTTTGTCAGACAACTGTAATTTGTAAATTACAAACTCCTTCCTCTATATTCCTACCATACATATTATGAAGCACATTACTTTTTCTCAAGAAATAGGATTAGTGTGTCAATTTTTTTTATGGGTCAATCTGAAAGCTAAAGTGTTGTAACAAAGGAAACCAAAAAGACATAAACCACAGACAAGGTGGCTTCCAGTGCTGTAAATTGTGTTGTGAAATAATTTAGGAAATTCTTCCACTGAAAAAAGGAGAAAACATGGAGCTCACATGGTTAAGGAAAATTGGGGAAGGACATCTCATCCTCACCTTCTACTGTCACTGATGTTACAATGATGCTTTCTGCTTAAGGGCCCACAGGACAGCTGGTACAAGCTCTCTGCTGGGCTCAGAAGCTCCAAGGGGCAACCAAAGGGTTGACTCGAGAAAATGTCAGAGAGCCAGAAAGAAACCAGAGTTAAATCAGACTAGAACCTGGAAGGACTAAGAACTGAGGAAGTGAGTTTCCTGTTTGGGGCTGCTTTCCTTTGAAGGAGGTAGGTTGTTGGTTCTGGAGAAAAGAAATAAGGGGCTGAGAGCCTGACCACTGGCCTTGATGGCCTTACAAGGAAATATGAATTTGAATTCAGAGCTGGAAAGAGGGGAGAGGGCTCTGGTGAAAATCTCTGGCCTGGGTTCATACTCCATAGGGCTACACTCTAGGAGTAAAGACAGACCAGAGGAAATAGCCCTGGGAAGGATTGGATTTCCTGCAGATCTTTTTTATTTCTGAACTAAAAGAAGGTGGTCCCAGATTGTGAGGTTCCCAAATAGTTGACAGAAACAACATATATTCTCTTTAGAGAAAGATAGCATAATTTTTACACTCAAGTTAATTTTACAAAGAATTTTGCAAATACAATGTCTGGCATACAGTTAAAAAAATCAGGCACACAAGGACAATACACACTAGAACAAACACAGTAGAAATAATAAACTATAATAGAGAGAGACAAATAAGAGCTTCAGATACTGAAGGGATAACGTTATTGGACACAGACTTTAAAAAATATATGATTATAATTGAAAAGATGAATGATCAAGTATTTTATCAGAGACTTGGAAACCATGGGAAAATATTAAATGTCAATCCTGACACTGGGAAATGTAATAATCAAAATTAAGAACAAAATATAAGAAAAACTGCACATTAGATATAACTGAATTTTATTGAATGGGAAGATGAGTCAGAAGAATATAACAATCAAGTAATGAGAAATAGGGGAATTGAAAATACAGGAGAAAAGATTAAGAAGCATGGATAAGTAAGTGATAAGGTCTAGTACACATGTGATTAGAGATCCACAGGAGAGGAGAGAAGCAATTAAATGGAAGCAATATTTAAAAAGGTAATGTCAGTTTTCTCTAAACTGACAAATACAAAAATTTTAAAAGCAGTTAAGGAACACAAAACAAAGCAAAACAGATTTTTAGTGGAGCAACATTCAAATTAATAATTGTCATTGAGCAGAATCAATGGAAAGCAGAAAATGGAGTGATGTCTACAAATGCTGACAGAATTGTCTGCAAAAACACCCCAAATACCAAAAACCAATCATCCACCCAACCAACTGAGCCCAAAACAAAAAAACTTTCCAAGAAAGAAGGCAGAATGAAGGCATTTTTAGACAAATAAAAATGAAGCAATTATTTGACAGTAGATACATGCTTCAAAAAGTAACAAAGTGTTCAGGCAGAATAAAAATAATTTTAGATGGAGGATTGGTGTGGTAGAAACAATGGTTAAAAAAAACAACATAAATATGTGGTAAATATGTGGGTCTCTCACTAAACAGCAGAATAGTCAGATAAAAACTTGGCAAGGGTACTAAATATCTGAATAAGATTGTGAGAAAACTTGACATACATAAACAATGTTCAAAAAATGTGAAGATTTCACATTCTCTTAAAATAAGTATATGTAGGGGCAACTGGGTAGCTCAGTTGGTTAAGTGTCGAAGTCTTGATTTCACCTCAGGTCATGGTCTCACAGTTGTGTGACTGAGCCCCATGACAGGTTTTACCTTAAGCATGGAGCCTGCTTAAGATTTTCTCTCTCTCTCTCTCTGACCCCTCCCTGCTTGTATGCTTCCTCTCTCAAAAAAATACAAGTAAAAATAAAAAATAAAGTAAATATAAGTAAAACATTTATAAAAATATGCCTATGATGTGCCATAAATCACATTTAAATATACTTAACACTTAATAAGAAAAACGATGTGTTCTCTGACCACAATGATGCTAAACTAGAAATAACTAATAAAAGAAATTGAAAAAAAAAAACCCATATTCTTTGTAAATTAAGAAATACAATCATAAATAACTCTTGAGTTGAAGAAATTAGAATGAAAATTTGAAAATATTTTTAACAAAATGAAAAAAATACTGTGTATCAAAACTTCTTAAAGAAAAACATATAGCCAAAAATATGGAAAAGAGACTAAAAGTAATGAGCTCAAAATTCATTAGAATTCAGTAGAAGAGAAAGAAAATTCAGTAGAAGAGAAAGGAAAAAAAGATCAAAGTGGAAATTTTAAGGGCACCTGGCTAGCTCAGTTGGAGGAGGACTCTTGATCTCAGGTCATGAGTTTGAGCTCCATGTGGGATGTAAAGATTACTTAAATAAATAAAACTTTAAAAAATGTAGAAATTTTTAGAATAGACAACACATACGACAGAGGAAAACTACAACTTAAAGTTGGCTCTTGTATGAAACTAATCAAATGTGTAAGAAACTAAGCAAATGTGTAACCCTTTACTACACTGATCAGTAAAGAGCAGTGATGGAACCGATAGCAACAGAAATAAAAAACAAAAAGGACATTACCATAGATATGCAAAAATTATCAATATTCTAATTAGATATTATGAACAAATTTATACCAATCAGAAAATTTTGATAAAGTAAATTTCTAAAAAATACAACTTACTAAAACTGGTACAAAGGAAAACAGAAGATTAGAAGACACTTCTAATAATTAAGGATTCGATCTGTGAGACAGTTTCAATGGCTAATTTTAATAAGCATTAAAGGAGAAATAACACCAATGCTAAGTAAATGGTCCCAGAGAATAGAAAGAAGGAACAATCCCCAATTATATCATGAGACTAGCATATTCTTTGTCTCTTTTCTTTTCTTTTCCTTTTTTTTTTTAGAGAGAGAGAGAGAGAGAGGGAGAGAGTGCAAGCACATGAGCAGGGAAGAGGGGAAGAGGGAGAGAGAGAGAATATTAAGGAGGCTCAGTGTTCAGGGCGGAGCCTGTCATGGGGCTCCATCCGAGGACCCTAGGATCATGCATGATCTGAGCCAAAACCAAGAGTCAGACGCTCAGCCCACTGAGCCACCCAGGTGCCCCAAGACTAGCGTATTCTTGATATCAAAACCTAACAAGGACATTATAAGAAAGGAAATTACAGGTCGATTTTATTCATAAACATAGATGTAAAAATTCTAAGCAACATGCGGTCAGATTGAAACTAGATCTACATGAAAAGTACACCATGACCAAGTTGGGTTTATTAAAAAATTCAAGCTTAGCACAAAAATAGATGAATATAATTCACAGCATTAGAAGAAAGTTAACATATAGAAAATATATAAGAAAATTAACAGAAATATACAGAAAGATAAAAGAATTTAAAAGATGCTATTTCCAACAAGATTTAATAAATATCAAATGCTTACGACTACAACTACAAAATATTTGTAAGACCTCTATGCAGAAAGCTATAAAACATTATTAATATAAATAAAGGATATTTTTTATTTTTTATTTGAGATAAATAAAGGATCTTAAATAAATTGAACATTTAATGTTTGGAGGATTCCATATATTAGGGCTATCAATTCTTTGCACACTGATCTAAAGAATGAATGCAATTCCAGTCAAAATCTCAAGTTTTTTTTTTTTTCCTGTGTAGCCCTTGACAAACTTATTTTTAAAATAAAGTGAAAACGCAAAAGGCATTTCTCTGTTGGTAGTTTATCCTTTCAATGTTCTTAACAGTGTATTTTGAATAGTAGGAAATTTTAATCCAATCCATTCTTTGCACTATGGAGAAAAAATGAACTCAAAATAGACAATAGGTCTAAGTGTAAAATTAAGACTCAAAAAACAGCTTGAAGATAATATAGAAGAAAAATCTTATGGCTTTTCATAATGTGACCCCAAAAGCATGGTCTCTAAAGAGAAAATGATTAACAAATTGTGCAGTTCTATTTAAAGTATGCTTGTGTTCTTATCTGAGGTCTGTGTGCTCTTTCCACGTTCATCATGCCTTTTAACATCTACTTGTAACATGTAATTATTGTTCAATTTTGTTTTATTGGAAATAGTGAAATATGAATCAGAAAGAGAATGAAGATCAACTGTTCAATGACAAATGCTTTTAATTTTAGAGTGAGATACATAATTACAACATATGGAAAGATATTATAAACATTGAGAAAGACGTTTGCACTCCTATTTAAAGAAGAATCCTAACTTATTTACAGGAAGATACCTTGAAAATCATTGCAGATGCCTTATGGGTGTGGTTTCTGCAAGAAAATGAATGTGGAACTCCTATCCATGGATGGATATTCAAAATGAAAGAGGTGATTCTATACTAAAGATTGATGAGTAACTACATCTACAGGTTTTAAATTAAATTGAAATATTTAAGGTACTTGTGAATAATATGAACCTGAACTTTTTGATGAACTCACTAACTACAGTCCCAATTGCCTCAGATAAGAGAGCTGCTATTATATATTAAATTATATCTACACCCTTTTGTATATTAGCAGATGTATTTTTGCAGTGTTTTCATTTTTATTATGCTCTGTAGATAGTTAATGTCTTCAGAGTTTAATCTTTCAGTGTTTTCCTTTATGATATCACTCAAATAGTTTGCCAAGTTATTAATATGTAATACTGGCAAGTACCCAATACTGTTTTCAACCAGTTTTTATACATTTTAGACTAAAAATTTTATCGTTTAAAAGATGTGTAGTTTATTTAGTGGCCTAATTTTTTTTTCTTAAATTACTTATCAGTATCTTCCAATATCATTCATTGATTTTTTTTCCCCTAACTCATTTTTTGGGTGTCATTGACTGTGGATATCTTTATTTTTATTTTATTTATTTTTAATTTTATTTTTAATTTTTTAAAAAATTACATCCAAATTAGTTAGCATATAGTGCAACAATGATTTCAGGAGTAGATTCCTTAGTGCCCCTTACCCATTTAGCCCATCCCCCCTCCCACAACCCTTCCAGTAACCCTCAGTTTGTTTTCCATATTTATGAGTCTCTTCTGTTTTGTCCCCCTCCCTGTTTTTATATTATTTTTGTTTCCCTTCCCTTATGTTCATCTGTTTTGTCCCTTAAAGTCCTCATATGAGTGAAGTCATATGGTTTTTGTGTTTCTCCGACTAATTTCACTTAGCATAACACCAGTTTCATCCACGTAGTTGCAAATGGCAAGATTTCATTCTCTTTGATTGCCAAGTAATACTCCATTGTATCATCTTTACCACTCATCCGTCGATGGGCATTTGGGCTCTTTCCATACTTTAGCTATTGTTGATAGTACTGCTATAAACATGGGCGTGCATGTGTCCCTTCGAAACAGCACACATGTATCCCGTGGATAAATGCCTAGTAGTGCAGTTGATGGGTTATAGGGTAGTTCTATTTTCAGTTTTTTGAGGAGCCTCCATACTGTTTTCCAGAGTGGCTGCACCAGCTTGCATTGCCACCAACAATGCAAAAGAGATCCTCTTTCTCTGCATCCTCACCAACATCTGTTGTTGCCTGAGTTGTTCATGTTAGCCATTCTGAGAGGTGTGAGGTGGTATCTCATTGTGATTTTGATTTGTATTTCCCTGATGATGAGTGATGTTGTGAATTTTTTCATGTGTCAGTTGGCCCTATGGATGTCTTCTTTGCAGAAGTGTCTATTCATGTCTTTTGTCCATTTATTCACTGGATTCTTTGTTTTTTGGGTGTTGAGTTGGATAAGTTCTTTATAGATTTTGGATACTAACCCTTTATCTGATATGTCATTTGAAAATATCTTCTTCCATTTTGTTGGTTGCCTTTAAGTTTTGCTGATTGTTTCCTTTGCTGTGCAGAAGTTTTTATTTTGATGAGGTCCCAGTAGTTGATTTTTGCTTTTGTTTCCTTTGCCTCCAGAGACGTGTTCAGTAAGAAATTGCTGCAGCCAAGATCAAAAAGGTTTTTGCCTTCTTTCTCCTGTAGGATTTTGTTGGCTTCCTGTCTTACATTTATGTCTTTCATCCATTTTGAGTTTATTTTGTGTATGGTGTAAGAAAGTGGTCCAGGTTCATTCTTTTGCATGTCACTTCCCAGTTTTTCCAGCACCACTTGCTGAAGAGATTGTGTTTGTTCCATTGGATGTTCTTTCCTGCTTTGTTAAAGATTAGTTGGCCATATGTTTGTGGGTCCATTTCTGGGATCTCTATTCTGTTCCATTGATCTGAGTGTCTTTTCTTGTGCCAGTACCATAGTGTCTTGATGATTACAGCTTTGTAGTATAGCTTGAAGTCTGGGATTGTGATGCCTCCTGCTTTGGTTTTCTTTTGCAAGATCGCTTTGGCTATTTGGGGTCTTTTCTGGTTCCATACAAATTTAGAATTATTTGTTCTAGCTCTGTGAAGAATGCTGGTGTTATTTTGATAGGGATTGCATTGAATACGTAGATTGCTTTGGGTAGCGTTGACATTTTAGCAATATGTTCTTCCTATCCAGGAGCATGGAATCTTTTTCCATTTTTTGGTGTCTTCTTCAATTTCTTTCATAAACTTTCTATATTTTTCAGCATATAGATTTTTCACCTCTTTGGTTAGATTTATTCCTAGGTATTTTATGGTTTTTTGTGCAACTGTAGATGGGATCAATTCCTTGATTTCTCTTTCTGTTGCTTCATTGTTGGTGTACAGGAATGCAACCAATTTCTGTGCATTGATTTTATATCCTGCAACTTTCCCGAATTCATGAATCAGTTCTAGCAGTTTTTTGGTGGAATCTTTTGGGTTTTCCATATAGAGTATCATGGCATCTGTGAAGAGTGAATGTTTGACCTCCTCCTGGCCAATTCGGATGCCTTTTATTTCTTTGTGTTGTCCGATTGCAGAGGCTAAGACTTCCAATACTATGTTGGATAACAGTGGTGAGAGTGGACATCCCTGTTTCATTCCTGACCTTAGGGGGAAAGCTCTCAGTTTTTCCCCATTGAGGATGATATTAGCATTGGGTTGTTCATATATGGCTTTTATGATCTCGAGGTATGTTCCTTTTATCCCTACTTTCTTGAGGGTATTTATCAAGAAAGGATGCTATATTTTGTCTAATGCTTTCTCTGCATCTATTGAGAGGATCATATGGTTCTTGTACTTTCTTTTATTGATGTGATGAATCATGTTAATTGTTTTGTGGATATTGAACCAGCCCTGCATCCTGGGTATAAATCCCACTTGTGATGGTGAATAATTTTTTTAATGTATTGTTGGATCTGGTTGGCTAATATCTTGTTCAGGATTTTTGCATCCATGTTCATCAGGGAAATTGGTCTATAGTTGTCCTTTTTAGTGGGGTCTCTGGATTTGGAATGAAGGTAATGCTGGCTTCATAGAAAGAGTTTGGAACTTTTCCTCCCGTTTCTATTTTTTGGAACAGCTTCAAGAGAATGGGTGTTAACTCTTCCTTAAATGTTTGGTAGAATTCCCTTGGAAAGCCATCTGGCTCTGGACTCTTGTTTTTTGGCAGATTTTTGATTACTAATTTGATTTCCTTACTGGTTATGGCTCTGCTCAAATTTTCTATTTCCTCCTGTTTCAGTTTTGGTAGTGTATATGTTTCAAGGAATTTGTCCATTTCTTCCAGATTGCCCATTTTATTGGTTTATAATTGCTCATAATAGTCTCTTTATTGTTTTTATTTCTGTTGTGTTGGTTGTGATCTCTCCTCTTTCATTCTTGATTTTATTTATTTGGGTCCTTTCCTTTTTCTTTTTGATCAAACTGGCTAGTGGTTTATCAATTTTGTTAATTCTTTCAAAGAACCAACTTCTTGTTTCATTGTTCTGTTTTTTTTTGGTTTTCGATAACATTAATTTCTGCTCTAATCTTCATTATTTCCTGTCTTCTGCTGGTTGTGGGTTTTATTTGCTGTTTTTTTTCCAGCTCCTTAAGGTGTATGGTTATATTGTGTATCTGAGATCTTTCTTCCTTCTTTAGGAAGTCCTGGATTGCTATATACTTTCCTCTTATGACCGCCTTTGCTGCATCCTAGGGGTTTTGGGTTGTGGTGTTATCATTATCATTTGCTTCCATATACTTTTTAATTTTCTCTTCAACTGCTTGGTTAGCCCATTCATTCTTTAGTAGGATTTTCTTCAGTCTCCAAGTATTTGTTACCTTTACAAATTTTTTCTTGTGGTTGATTTCGAGTTTCATAGCATTGTGGTCTGAAAATATGCATGGTATGATCTCGATCTTTTTTACTTACTTAGGGCTGATTTGTGTCCCAGTATGTGGTCTATTCTGGAGAACGTTCTATGTGCACTGGATAAGAATGTATATTCCACTGCTTTAGGATGAAATGTTCTGAATATATCTGTTAAGTCCATCTGGTCCATTGTGTCATTCAAAGCCATTGTTTCCTTGTTGATTTTTTGATTAGATGATCTGTCCATTGCTGTGAGTGGGGTGTTGGAGTCTCCTACTATTATGGTATTACTATTAGTGAGTTCCATTATGTTTGTGATTAATGGATTTATATATTTGAGTGTTTCACATTTAGTGCATAAATGTTTACAGTTGTTAGGTCTTCTTGGTGGATCGACCCCTTGATTATGATATAATGTCCTTCTGCATCTCTTGTTACAGTCTTTATTTTAAAGTCTAGATTGTCTGATATAAGTATGGCTACTCTGGCTTTCTTTTGTTGACCATGAGCATGATAGATGGTTCTCCATCCCCTTATTTTCAATCTGAAGGTGTCTCTTGTAAACAGCATATAGATGGGTCTCTTGTAAACAGCATATAGATGGATCTTGTTTTCTTATCCATTCTGTTACCGTATGTCTTTTGAATGGAGCATTGAGTCCACTGACGTTTAGAGTGAGTACTGAAAGATTTGAATTTATTGCCATTATGATGCTTGTAGAGTTGGAGTTTCTGGTGGTGTTCTCTGGTCCTTTCTAGTATTTGTTGCTTTTGCTATATATATATATTTTTTTCCCCATCTTTTCTCCCCTCAGAGAGTCCCCCTTAAAATTTCTTGTAGGGCTGGTTTAGTGGCCACAAACTCCTTTAATTTTTGTTTGTCTGCGAAACTTTTTCTCTCTCCTTCTATTTTGAATGACAGCCTTGGTGGATAAAGAATTCTTGGCTGCATATTTTTTCTGATTCAGCACATTGAATATATCCTGCCACTCCTTTTGGCCTGCCAAGTTTCTGTGAATAGGTCTCCTGTAAACCTGATCTGTCTTCCCATGTAGCTTAGGGACTTTTTTCCCTTGTTGCTTTCATGATTCTCTCCTTGCCTGAGTATTTTGTGAATTTGACTCTGATATGCCTTATTGATGGTCAGTTTTTGTTGAATCTAATGGGAGTCCTCTGGCTTCCTGTATTTTGATGTCTGTGTTTTTCCCCAGGTTAGGCAAATTTTCTGCTATGGTTAGCTCACATAACACTTCTACCCCTATTTCTCTCTCTTCCTCTTCTGGGACCCCTATGATTCTGATGTTGTTCCTTTTTAATGAGTCACTGATTTGTCTCATTCTTAAATCATGCTCTTTTGCCTTAATTTCCCTCTTTTTTTCTGTTTTGTTATTCTCTATCCACCTTTGCCACCGCTGCATCCATCCGTGATTGCAGCTCCGTTATAGCATTTTTAATTTCATTCTGGCTATCTTTTACTTCTTTTATCTCTTCAGAAAGGGATTCTAATCTATTTTCAATTCCAGCTAGTATTCTTATTATCATGATTCTAAATTCTGGTTCAAAATCTTGCTTGTATCTGTGTTGGTTAAATCCCTGGGTGTCATTTCTTTGTTCTCTTTCTTTTGGGGTGAATTCCTTCTTTTTGTCATTTTGAAGGGAGAAAAGGAATTAATGAGGTTGAAAAATTTAAATAAAAAAATTAAAATAAAAAAATTAAAAACACACACACGCAGATCAAATAAATGGTGCTAGATTCTAGGTGTGTTTTGTCTGGGTGTTGAAAGTGGTGTTGATTAGAGAAAAAAAGGTCAGGGTAAAAGAAAAAAAAGGAAATAATTTGAGGATTTGAAAAAATGAAAACACTGAAGTAGACTAAAATGATATGATGGGGTAAAATAGAATTTGAAAAAATATACACAGAAATAAAGAATATACCAGGGGAATATTAAAGAAAATATTTTTATTAAAAATTAAATATAAAAATGAATTTTTCCTTTTCTATATTCAAGAAAAAGAAAAGAAACAAAAAAGAGAGAAAAGAGGAAAAAGAAAAAGAAAAGAAAGGAAAAAAGGAAATCGTTTGAAAATTTGAAAAAGTGAATACACTGTAGTAGACTAAACTAAAATGATGGGAGTAAAATAGAATTTGAAAAAATTTACATAAAAGCAAAAAAATAGTAAAAATTAAAAAAATATTTTTAATAGAAATTGAAGTTAAAATGGAGTTTTTCTCTTCATTCAAGAAAAAGAAAAGAAACGAAAAAGAGAAAAAAAAGAAAAAGGAAAAAGAAAGAAAAAGCAATTGTTTAAAAATTTGAAAAGATGAATACACTGAAGTAGACTAATACAAATGATGGCAGTAAAATAGCATTTGAAAAAATTTACACAAAAGTAAAAAATATAGTAATAAAATTTAAAGAAAAATATTTTTAATAAAAATTGAGTTTTTTCTCTTTCTGTATTCAAGAAAAAGAAATGTAAAACAGGGGAAAAAAAAGAAGGAAATAAAATTGAATAGATGGACCTGCTAACAGATTGAAGTAGGACTGAAATTATTTCGTTTTCCCCTAGAAGTCAGTCTATGTAGCGCTTTATAGTCCATAAACCAAGCTGGCAGTGAGACTTGTGTTCTTGAAGAGCGAAGTTGGCCCAGTTGGGCGGGGCTCAGTGTAACAGCTCCACTCTCTACTAGAGGGCGCTGCTAGCTTACTGGGGTGGATTGTTGCCGGGCTCGTAGGTGAGTATGTGATGCGCGGGAGTGGTCAAAATGGTGCCACCCAGCTACCTAGTCTATTCCCCTGGAACAGCAATTGGGTATCCATCCTCTGTCTTCAGCTTTCGTCCACTCCCTGCTTTTTCACTCTATGTGACCAGGTCCCAGGCAGTACCTCTCTCCTGAGTTTTGTCTCAGATGCGGCTATTTTCCCTGGCGTCTTACTTCTGAAGGACTGCGGCTTTGACCCATTCAGCCCCTCTGCAGAAGGGTCTCACCAAGCAATGGACAAACAGTGGTCGAATGCCGGCTGCAACCAGGAACGCTTGCTGGACCCTGATGCTGCCGGTGCCCCACAAGACTACGGCCAGGTGCCAGCCCGCCCCAGAAGAAGTTCGCAAGATAGTGTAGCAGCAGAGTTTCAGGGATTATGGAAAATCACAACGCACATCTGGCGCCAGGCTTCACCCTCAACGACCATGTTCCAGCATCAGCGAATGTGGCCATTCTCTGGGGTCTTCTGGGACCAGATGGCTTCAACCATCTCCACCAAATGTCCTTCCAGCAGTGGAACTGCTTTTCCCCATGTGGCCCGAGACCCTCCTGGACCCCAGTCTGCTCCTGGGGATTCACTCTTCCCACCAGAGCACATTCAGGTATGGAGCTGTGAAGTTGCAGACTGCGGTCCCCTGTTATAGTTAATGGAATTTAACCCCCCTCCTTTCTCCTTTCTCCCTTTTTAGTTTAGACCCTGCAACTGTTTCCAGTTTTCTACTTTCTCTCCAGCTGCTTTTGGGGAGGGGTGCTTTTCCCGTATTCTCCCCTCTCCCCAGTCTCTATCCTCTCTCCACTCGCAGAGACACCTGCCTTCCTGTGCCTCTTGCTCCCCAAGTTCACTTCACACTGAGTACCTACTGAATTCTGTAGTTCAGGTTGAGCAGATTGTTGTGTTAATCCTCCAGTCAGTTTTCTAGATGTGTAGGATGGTTTAGTGTTGGTCTGGCTGTATTTCATGGACGCAAGATACACAGAAAACTTCCATGCTATTCCGCCATCTTGGTTCCTCCCTCAACTGTGGATATCTTTAAAAGTTGAAATTCTAAAAAGAATTTTTTTCATTTTCCTATAAGAAGCCAGGTAGAATACTATGCTTTCCCATTGAAAGCAAGCAAGCAAGAGAGATTGAAGGAAGGAAGAAAATAGCAAAGAAGAAGAAAGAAAAAAAAGCTGCAATGGATTACAACCTATGTAGAGCAGTGACCAACTAGGGGTGATTGTGTCCTCCAGGAGACATTTTGCAGTCTGGGGATATTTTTGGTTGTCATACTAGGGAGTGCTTCTGCTGCTGAGTAGGTAGAGGCAGAGATGCCTAGTACTATCTAAACATTCTATAGTACATAGGACAGTCCCTATAACAAAGGATTATGTGGCCCAAAATGTCAATCAGGTTGAACTGAAAAAAAAAATTCTTATTGTAAAGAAGTAAATAGAATGCCTTGAGAAAACCAGAGACATACCAAAACTACTCAGAATTTGAGACTGTTTCAAGCAGGAAGGCACCAATGGGTTTTTCTATGGGAAAGAAAAGAAAAATACATACAACATTGTTATTAGGTAATTTTAAATGTTTAGAAAATGAACATGGTTATGTGCACTGAGCTGCCTTCTACAATCTCTCATTAAAGAGTCTGTGGGGTATTAAAAGGATCTCTCTGGTAGAGAATTGTCACATTGATTGAGTAAAATAGTCTTTGGGGAAATTTCTCAGATGTTTGGTACAAATGGCAGTTCATAAGCCATGGGAAACATCTTGCAAGATTTCCTTCAAGAAGTCAAACCTCAATTATGTCAGTGATCCACTCAAAGATACATAATCCATGCTCTTCACTCTATGGTACTCAGAAAAGTAACTCTTAACATTAGTTTTACATGATATTAGAGTTACCAGATTTAACAAATAAAAAGACACCCAGGGAAATTTGATATTTATATGAAAAAATTATTAATTGTTTACCTGAAATTCAAAATAACTGTCCACATAAATTGTATCTGGCAACCCTAATATGCATTTTAGTTACTTTTAATTTGTTTTTAACACAAAGGAGAATATTTTTTGTGTATTAAAGTTTTTCTAGTCTCTTTACAGTGTCTTTCTTTAACAAAAATCCTTAATGTATCTTTCTAGTCTTCCCTCCTTCTGCCTTCCTTACCTTACACGTTGCATTTAATTACCATAGAACTTAAACTCTTGATCTACTGATTTTCCCTATTTAGATATTGGTTTTGTGGGAATTATTTTAATTTAATATTTATTCCAAATATGAATTCTGAGCTTACTAAATAGTATTTCCATGTAAGAAGGCTGAATTCAGCTATGGTAATGGGGCATGGAGGTGTGGTGCAGACTTAAAAAAAACCAACACAAAACAAAAGAAAGACACCTGCTATTAGAGAAAACCCACAAAGAAAAGAAGAGGGGAAAACCAAACCTCTCCTCAGTCCTGCCACTTGGTATAGAGAAGTGTTTCTCAAAATACGATCTCTGGACCACTTTGTTTCAGAATCATGTGCAACATGTAGGTGTTGATTCCTGGGCTCGGATCTGAACCTACTTTTTTAGCAACCCCTGCACCCCCCCCGGGTGAATGTTAATGCACACTAAAGTTTAAACACAACTAGGCTAGAATTTTTCAGTTGTGTAAGTATTCCCAGTATTGGAAAGTGTTAAAGACTAACGGTTTTATTGATTTTATTTATTTATTTTTTTGGTTTCATTAACTTTAGACTTCATTTGGAAATATGGTTATTGCTTCTTAAACCATTCTGAAACCACAACCATGAATTCCCATTTCTTCTTCATAAGCCATATAAACTCACTTTGCTACAAGGTTTGTTTTTGTCCATTCATTCATTCAACAAACATTGACAGGGACAAGCCTCTGTGACCACTTTAAATGGAAATGTTATAAATATAAACCTTATCATTACCTTCCTGAAGGACAGTGTCTTCATATTTTACATTTCTGTCTTTTTCCACATTGTTGGCAGCCAAAAAAATACAGCTTTATTTTACTTATTTGTTTTCCTGTCACCTGTGGCAAATATTTAATTCGTTACTAAATGACATTTATGGTCTTGAACTTGCTTGTTTCTGTGTCCTCCACACACACTCGGGTCCTAGTATGCATTGACAATATGTGTGTATGCTTATCAAAGTGCCCTTAGGAAATGAAATAACATGTGAAACTCATTTTTTATTTTCCAACAAACTTCATAACAGTCTCCTTGGTTCTATCCTTTGGATAGATTTCTAGTTTATCTTATATGTGAGAAATGACCTTATAACCTGTGTGTGACAGTTGTTTGGGTTTTATTAAGTGCCCTGCTAGCTGGCGATATAGGGGCATTACTCACAGATATTTGTTTGCTACCCCAGTAAGCCAAGAAAATTTATTTTTATATATTTAACTACAGTGTCTTTCTTCTCCTGCATGTCATTTAAAAGTAGTTCATGGAATCAGGAGAATTCTGCCAAGTGTAGCGTTAGATGTGACAAGGAGATGGATTCCCATCATGGGTCCCAGAGGTGAAACTTTGTAATACACACGTCTTCTAGGACAAAGTGAGCTTGATGAAAATTAAATATAAATTCAAGCTAAGAGGAGTTTCTATTTTATTTCTATATGCAGAGGAACAATCAGCTCCCTGCCTCTATTCTAAAAGCATCAGTGGAAAGGAAGCAGAATGCTTCCCTCACCCCGTATGAGGGGTGTGCCTACAAGAAAGCAAGCCACTGCCATACAGCGGGGAGGGGTTTTGTTGCTGTTTCTGAAACAATAACATCTTAGTGGCCATTTCAAAGTTCTGTCTAATTCCTGTCGTGTGTAAAATAGTCCATGGCCAGGAAATTCATTAGGACTTACAAAGCAATTCTTAATCATACACGGTCTTTTCATATATTATACTGATGCTCAAATCAGGTATTTTATTGATATCACTATCAAAGAGGGAGATTTTGATAAAACTGTAGTATTTCATTGCAACTCTGTGCACTGATCCCAAAGCAAATATGATCGTTATCCCTTCTCACAAACGATTTGTGCATTACACTCCACTTCTCTGGCAGCTAGACAGGCATTTTGGTTAAGCAAATGTGTGGGTGTGTAATGAACGATCTCCTGCGTTAGGATGTGGCTAGGTAGGAGCGGAGGTTCAGTGGGTAGTTCTGGCTGTAAGTTCACTGAGGCTCTCTTCACACATCTGTTTGGATCCCAACATACAAGTGGAGACTTGCTCTTTCTTCTTTTGTTCATTTGTTTGTTCGTGTTCACAAAGATGGTTGGAAGCAATAGAGTATAGACAACGGTCAATGAAGGTGGTGATGGGGATGCCGAGGAGACACTGTACTTAGAAATTAACAGTAAAATTCAGGCTTCTGGCAGCTCAATGGACGGGGGTAAAATGCTCAATTTCTGTGAACCTCAGTTTTATAGCATTAAAATAGATGTAATTATATCCTAGGTGTGTTGTGACATTTTAATTAAAGGCAAAGTGTTTGCAACAACAAAAGTCGGTCACAATATGGGGTGCTCGTAGCCAGAACTAATACAAGCCTTCAGAGTGAATGCAAAGTGACACGAATGTACCTTCCTCTGAGACACGCTGGAAACATAACTGAACCCCAAGGAAAGATTTCAAATGACTTTAGAGCCCCGCTTCATATTCTGAGGACATTAAAACCTGTGAAAAATATTAGACGTCAACTTTATTATTACTATTAATAATATTGGTATTGTTATCTTGAAACTATTTTTGTTTATGTAGGATAAAGCAAGCATAAAATATTAAGGTTAACGGGAAACAAAATTTTTAGTATAATGAAAAGAGATATAAGTGTAGGATTAAAGAAATGAAGGAAAAACTCTGACATGTTCAGTTTAAATGGGAAACATCAGTATGAACTTGTGATGTTAAAATGTATACATTTTCTAGCTCCATCCACTGAGAAAGCCTAGAATCATTGCTAACACAGGAGCAATGAAACTCTTGGTATCTTAATGGCGGATTCTAAACACCTTTTGTATTAAAAAATTCTTAGAAAAATAGCTGTTTCCAGGTTTAGGATATTTTATGGCAGGAAGTAAGAAAGAAAGCAAATAAATTATATCAAAAGGATATGAGAACAACAACAACTAAAAAAGGATAAGGGAACCAATTTGAAAGTACTCCAGCTGATCAAATTTGATCATCGTGAAAAATATCATTAACTGAAAGTTATTGAATATAAAAAATTTCATGAGTCCATATTGATAGTAACAAACAACAACATATCGGAAAACTAAACCCTCATTTGTCCTCATTGGCAAGTATGATTAAATTAACTCCTTAGTTTGGAAGTTGGTAATTAAAAGGAAAGAATTAAGCATTTATCTTACCATTTTGCTAGGGCTATAGTTCAGGGTAAGCAAATAGCTTCAGCTGAAGTTTTCTTAGGAAGATTATAGAGTAACACCAACCAAGATGCAGAAGTAATGATGCAATTAAGAAAATCATTTTCAACCCCTAATAAAATACTTGATTCAAACAAGCATTATTACTTGATGCTACACCATTAGGCAAAAGATTTCATATGATGCCAAGCATCACACTATTAGATGGCTTTCTAATACCAAAAGGCTTGGTAATGGAAAGATCCACGTGTTCCCACCAGTGATCTAACTTACAGCATTGCTGGGGAAAAGCGAACATGGCCCTCCTGGTGTCACGTAGTATGAAGTACACAACATCCCTTAGGAAATACTCTTGCCAAACATAGTTAACTCAAGTTCACTACTATTTACGGAAGATATAGAGGCCAGATGAATTAGTTAATGATATCACAGCAAACAACTGACCGCATCTAGACCATGGGACATTCATCAAACAACTGGCCTGATGTCAACTTCCTGATGGCTAAACAGGTGTGAGGTCAGAGCGTTAGGGATGGGAATACCTGTGTGAACATGATCTCATTTGAATTCCTAGGTCTACGTATCTTGGACTTGTGTTCTGGGACACACTGGAATATAAAATGCATGGGTTGCCAATGGTCAAAGAACCTAAAATACTCCAAAATGGACCTAACATTAAGCCTTTCCTTTTTTAAAAACAGCATATGCTGAATCCTCCAACCACATCATTGTTTCCTCCTCCTCCTCCTTCTCCTCCTTCTCCTCCTCCTCCTGCTTCTTCTTCTTCTTCTTCTTCTTCTTCTTTGAATAGTGCTATTTTGGTTAACATAATGAAAGCTAAGAAATGGTTATAGGAGAGCAATTATTTTGTCAAAACATGTTTAAACATAAAAATATCTGTTGAACTTACATGTTGGTGAGACATTAAAAATGTAAAATGTTTTTTATGTTTTATGTTTTATGTTTATAATTCTGTGAATGTTTTGTTTTGTCTCTATATTCTTTCTTAAAAATTTACTTTCTTCTATTATAATATATAATATAAGAATATATAATATAATAAGATTTATATTTTTATCATAAAATTTTACACATGTGCATTATTATCCCCAATATATTTTAGGTCCTACAGCTTCATGCACTTTCATATGGGACTAACCCTTTAAAAATTTAAAATTCAATCTTCTGAGTTGCCCAAGTATCAGTAACCTTTCCTTTGTACATTTATATATATAAGGCTTATTTTGTTAATTTAAAATTTTTGTTCTCGAGTGAAGCAAAATCTCTGAGCACCAAAAACTGAAGTTATAAATAAATTTCTAAGGATGGATGTTTGAACAATCAATGATACTTTTAAATGAAGCCTAACTAATAGGAACCATTATGATTTCAAATGAGTTGAATATAAAAGGAGACAGGACAATAAATGAGATCTCTATTAATAAGCATACAGTGATAAGACTACTATTGCAAACACAAAGTCAACTTCATTCAGATCAAGCTTGCAGCTAATTTATATTTCATGCCTTTTATTAACTGATATCTAATGAGAATTACTCCCATTTTTCACAGTATCACATCAAACTCTCCTAATAAAACTCTGCTCTGTTTTGCATGTGAGTTGCATCATTTCATAAAATTTTCAGCAGTCTTTGACTTGCTAAATAAAGTTGTCACTCAAACCTCATTTTCCATCTGAGCACGGGGAAGCTGGATGGACACTGCATTAATCCTGCATATTGTCTCCGCTTGACAAGGTCTCCAAGAGATCTTTGTCCTGTCACCTTTAATGGACTCTGTCTAATGGACTCATTAGTGAATTTCTTATCATTTTTAGGAGAAAGATGCAATCTTACAATGCTGTCCTTCATGTGTTTGGAAATTATTATAATTTATTCCTTAAACACTTATTCAAAAATTAAGAATGAGGAGAATCTACTTTATTTGGGTACCATAATATTGTAACAATGACATGCTGATTACAATGAGGGGTCTAAGAATACTATTCCATGCTGATTACTCATGTTATATTCAAAACTAGTCGTTAAAGCGGACAACACTCTTCGACTCAGTAGCTTAATATTACACCATAGTCAGAAAACTCACAGCTGGGAAATGGAGATTTTCTTGGCTTCATTTATCTGTAAGTGCAGAAAACTAATAATAAATGACTTCTTGATATCATGCAAATCTTTTTAAGTTCATGCTAGGGGGATTTAAATTTTAATATTATTTTGCATTGCATTCTAATAATGAATACTCATGTCTGTTATCTTCCACCACACTCTTCCTTCTCTGGCTCTTTCCCTCAGCTTCTCCTTGTATTTTGGTTGATAAAATCCATACAGATAGATGGTGGAGGGGGTGGTGGAGAAGATGGATATTAGGCAAGTATTTAATTCTGAAAAAATCAGAACAGGTTACTATTTTTATTGAGTATGTTCTTATACCTTCAATTAATTTGTAAAAACTTCCCACTCATAGGCCTATCACTTGAGAAAATATGCTAAAGTTTCATTATCTGGCTTTCTTTGAAGTCCAGCTATTTAATGGCTATTGCTTTTGTTTTTAATAAGAAAAAATGTCCAGTGAGTGTTAATACTCTTGATAATTCAAACGCATCTTTTTCTTTCCTTGAAAATGCTTTGATTTTTTATTGCTAATTGCCTGACTCCATTCTCTGATGAGGAAGACTGGATGAGGTGGAGAGTCAGTAAGTAAGTAACCGCTACATAATCCCAGGCAAGGTGGTGTGTGTATGTGTGTGTGTGTGTGTGTGTGTGTGAGAGATGAGTGAGGTGGTAAAAGGAGGGCATAAAGAACCAGAAGGGATATACCTGAAGTTGAGTTCTGAGGAGAGATCAGCACGAGGCTGAGTCATCAGATCAAGCAGGTTGCCCACTCTACAAAGGGTAGTCTGAAAGAAGGTGGTAGTAAATGTCTGGGCTTTCCTGAGTCCTGGAACAGTGATCTGTGGTGGGCAATTAGTTTCTGTCAGTTTGCACAAACTTCAGACCCAGAATGCAAATCTTGCAGTGTTAATTTTTGTTTGTTTTAATATTTTTAGCACACCATAGACTGAACAAACTTTCTAAAAGGGATTTAAGAAGACGGTCATTTTTGGAATAGGTCCTTCAACAACTTGCCCTTATAATCTCTCCATGTATTACAGAATTTTTGAACTTTTCACTGTTCACAAAAGACACTTCGTCCTTTTCTTTGTTGAATCTTGAGTCTTGAATGCAGTGTTTGCTCTGCCTAGAATGTCATTCCCTTTCTTGTCTCATAAACTCTTATTCTTCCTTCATGATGCAATTCAAGTGTTACCTCTCCCATGAAGTTTCCTTAAGAAAATATTACACAAGTCCATGCCTGGAGTTACTCATTCTGGTATGGTAAGTACTCTGTTAAAGTATTTCACTTTCTTTCTTAAAATGTATCACTTATCATCATTGAAGAAGTCATTGGGGTGAACCAAAACTCAATCTTTCATGACAACCAGCATGGTTAATAATCTTATAATATTTCCAACATCCTTGTCTTTTCTATTAACATGAAGGTGGGAGGAGGTACAGAAAATAAAACATGAAGTGATTGCTAACTTTAGCCCTGTTAATTGGTATTTTTATTTTAATATTTCTTTTATTACATGGATTTGTCTGTGCTGCCTTTCCTAAATTGAGCTAACTCTGCCATAAATTTTAGAACAATTTTTGAACAGCTGAAATGTTTATTGCACTCAATGTTTCTGCAGTGCACAGTGGAGGGAGTGTGAATGCAAAGAAGGAAAGGAACAAACCACCATCTGGTAGGTATAAATGTCTGTGATGAGAGGTTAGTTAGTAGAAGGCAGTGTCTGAAAATGAGAAGGAATGGAATAGTGTACATTGGGACTGTTGAGAATTAGGACTGTGGATAAATTAATGATTGTGGTTGCTTTCAACTTGTAGTAGAAGTGAACATTTCTATTTGGTGAAAGTAAGGAAGCCTAGTAAAGAGATCTATGTTCCATTCATATTTCCACTTGGTTGCTTAAGTCCTTTGTTTAGAAATTTCCATTCTTTCCCCAAGATTACTGACAATTACTGAAGGAGGAAAAAGGATATTCTCATGATCAATTTGGCTTTGGTTATTTGCCTCCACTGAATCCTTGTTTTCTTCTATGCCTTCTGGTTATTTCTTTCTCCCTGTTTTGGCATTATGTCAAATATAGGACTTAGTCTTTAATTCATTTCATTGGAAAAAGAAACAAACAAACCACTTTCAAGAGACAGGTAAGCAGCAGACTTTACTGAGGATTAGGGAAACAGCAGATTTGCTTTTCATTAATGCAAAGAACTTAAATGCCAGTCATTCTTGACCTTGAATGCTATTTAAACACTATTACACTCCTAGTTACCCCGTCTCTCCATTCTCCCCTATTCTAATCTTTCTCCTTTCAAAATCCATCCTCAAATTCCATGGTCATTTATAATAGAAAGCAGTTTCACTGTTTCTATTATTGCATTGTTTCCTCTTAACTTATGCTTTGTTAGTCTCATCATTTATCATCAATGTTAGTGAAGATAGGTCCATCCCTAAGGGGAATTATGACCCTGGCATTTTTGCCCCAGAATGAATGAAATGATAGCTATGTAACCGAGCCTTATTCTTTTCTTTCATGATCTTTATTTAGACAAACACTTTAGCCCTTATGATCAGTTACCAAGGGTGCTAGGTAAATGGGTTATGGGAAGCACATATTCCTTGACATTACAGAACATCCCAAAAAGACAGAATTCACTATTTCTGGAATGCAATAAAATGTTATCAGGCTTGCAAAGAAGCAGAAAAAATATAACCTATAGTAAAGGGAAAAATCAATCAAACTGATCTAAAAATAAATGAAAGCGATGAGAATCTGTACACAAGACTATTAAAAAGAGTTCTAACTTCATACATTTGGGGAACTAGAGGAAAGGTTGAGCATAAAGATGGACTATGTTCAGTAGAGATACAGGACAGAGAGAACATAGGTCAAAATTTTAGAGCTGAAACCAATAATATCTGACATGAAATACATACCAAGTGGGGTGAATGGCAGAATAGACATTCAATAGGAAAAGATTAGTGAACTCGAGGAAATGGCAATAGAAACTATCCAAAATGAAACACAAATAAAGAAAAGGGAAGGAGCAGAATCAACAGAGCATCAGTGAACTGTGGGAGAACTTCCCAGCAGCCACACACCCGTGTATTTGGAGAACCTGAAGGAAAAGAGTGAGAGATTATTCTTCAAACATTTGAGGAAATAATGGCAAAAAATTTCCAAATTTGATGAAAAATATAAACCAACAGATAAAGGAAGCTCACCAAACCTGAAGCACAAGAAACATGAAAAAGTTACACTGATACTTCAAAATCAAATTGCTTAAAACTGTTGATAGGTAGAAAATCACAGAAGCAGCCAGAGTGGGGAAAAAGGGACACTTTATCTAGACAGAAACAAAGATCAGGAGGAGAGCAGATTTTTCATGGGAAAGAGGACAAGCTAGAAGACAATGGTGCAATGTCATGAAATTAATGAAAACAAACACCAACAACCCATCAAACTAGAATCTTTACCCAGTAAAAATACCTTTCATATTTTGAAAGGTAGCACTCCTATGGGAAATAATACATATGTCAACACAAAGACAGGTACACAAATGTTCATAGGAACGTTCTTCATAATTACCAGAAACTGCAGACAATCCAAATGTTCATCAGCTGGTGAATGGAAAGTGAAATCCATATAAGGAAATAATACTAAGCAATGAAAAGGCATGGACTACTTATACATATCACAAATGATGAACCAAAAAAACATTACACCACAAGAAAGTAGGCAGATATAAAATACTTTATTGTAGCATCCCATTTATATGAAATATCTACAAGGGGCAAACCTATAGCCATAAAGCAGATTGGTGTTTGTCTGGGCCTGAACAGTAGAGCAGGGCTTAAAGGGGGGTGATCGAAGTTTGGGGATGATGGAAAAGTTCAAAACTGGATTTTAGAACAAAGGCACCATTTTATTAATGTACTGAATATCTAGGATGGGTGACTTTTTTGGTATGTAATTTATACCTCAGTAAAGCTGTTTAAAACATGAAGGTGAGGGATGACTGGGTGCCTCAGTTAGTTAAGCTTCTGACTCTTGATTTAGGCTCAGCTCATGATCTCAGGGTTTGAGTCCCATGTTGGGCTCTGCACTGAGAGTGTGGAGCCTGCTTGGGATTCTCTCTCTCTCCCTCTTTCTCTGCCCCTCCCCTGCACACACTCTCTCTCAAATATAAATAAACATTAATTTTTTTAAATGAAGGTGAAATAAAGATCTTTTTAGACACACAGAAACTAAAAGAATTGGTTGAGAGCAGACATATGCTTCAAGATATGTTAATGGAGTCCTTTAAGCACAAGAAAAATGTAAGCAGTCAGAAACATGGATCTACACAAAGGAGAAGACCGTTTAAAGCCAAAATAGCAATAATACTACAGTATTTATAGCATGTGTAAAAATAAAATGTATGACAATAATAACACAAAAATCAGGAGATAAAAATGTAAGAATATTGTTTCAGTGTTTTTACACCAAATGTGAAGTAATATAACATCACCTGACAGTAGACTTTAATAAGTTAAAAATGTATTATAAATCCTGAAGCCACCATTAAAACAACACAAGAGTTCTAGATAATAAGGCAAAAAAAGAGATAAAATGAAACCATAAAAATTACTTTATTCAAAAGAAAGGCAAATAGCAAAAAGGAAATGAAGAAAACATGAGACAAATGAAAAATATCAAGATGACAGATTTAAATAAAGCTACAGAATAACAAAAGTGAATGTAAATGTGTAAATATTCCAATAAAAAGGCAGAAAATGTCAGGTGAGTAAAACAGAATATCCAACTTTGTGATACTTATAAGAAATATGCTTTAGTACAAAGACACAAATAGGTATGCCATGGTAACATGAAGCAAAAGAAAGCTAGGGTAATATGGATTACTATCAGTCAAAATAAGTTTCAAGAAAAAAATTAAAAAAAATGTTTTTATTGCTTATTTATTTTTGAGAGAGAGAGAGAGAGAGAGAGAGAGAGAGAGGCAGAGAGAGAGAGGGAGACACAGAATCAAGCAGGCTCCAGGCTCTGAGTTGTCAGCACAGAGCCCAATGCAGGTCTCGAACTCATGAACCGCGAGATCATGACCTGAGCTGAAGTTAGACACTTAACTGACTGAGTCACCCAGGCACCCCTCAAGAAAAATATGTTATAAGAGATAAAGAGAGTCTCTGGAAGATTATAAAAGGGCCAGTTCATTAAGACCATGTAACAATCCTAAATACTATGCAGCTAATAATAGAGCTTCAAAATATATGATGTGAAAACTGCAAGGACAAATAGGTAAGTTTACATTTATAGCTGGAGATTTCAACAGCCAATATCAATAGATGACCTAGCACGTAGACAGGAAATCAGTAAGAATATTGAAGAATTAAACAATACTATCAACCAACTTGATCTAATTGGCATTTATAAGATACTGAACTTTTAAAGCACACATATAACGCTTACAAAGTTGGAACGAATTCTAACCCATAAAACAAGTCTCAAAAAATTGAAGAGGAGGGGAGCCTGGGTGGCTGTTGGTTGAGTGACCGACTCTTAATTTCAGCCCAGGTCATGATCTCATGGTTCATGGGTTCAGGCCCTGGTTAAGCTCCACACTAATTATGCCTAGCTTGCTTGGGATTCTCTCTCTCTCTCCCTCTTTCTCTGCCCCTCCCCTGCTCTCTCTCTCTATCTCAAAATAAATAAATAAATAAATAAATAAACAAACTTTAAAAAATTTTAAGAGGATTCAGATCATACAAAGAATGTTCTCTAACAACAGGGAATTAAATAAATCAATAACACATATATATTGTATAGTCCACAAATATTTGGAGCATAACTGCATACTTCTAAGTAACCTAAGTTCTAAGTAATTCTTGGACCAAAGAATACCTCAAAAAGGAAATGAGAAAGTATTTAGAATAGAATGAACATGAAAACATAACAGATCATAATTTATGAGATTCTCATTGTATAGATAGTCACCTCCTCAGGTATGTCCATGTCCTAATCTCCAGAACCTGTGAATATGTCACCTCACACAGCAAAAAAGACTTTGTAGATGTGATTAACTTAAAGATCTTGAGGTGAGGAGATTATATGAGTGAGCCTAGATCTTTTCTTGGGCTTATTTGTCCTCTGTATTTCATCTTTCAAATATTTTGCTTATTTTTTATTGGATTGTATTCTTATTACTGGGTTTTGAAAGTTCACATTCTTCAGATATTGATGTGCAAATTTTTTTAAGTGGATATGAAAATATGCCCAACATCATTAGTCACTAGAGAAATGATATACCACTACACATTTATTGGGACTCCTAAAATTAAAAAGATTGACTGTACCAAGTGTTGGCAAGAATGATGTAACTAGAAATCTAATACCTTTTGTGAGAACATAAATGTAGCCATTTTGGCAAGCAGCTTGTTAGTTTCTTAAAGAGTTAAACATACACAGACCACATGACCCAGCCATTCCACAGCTAGATATCTACTCATGAGAAATGATAACATAGGTCCATACAAAGCCTTATACATTAATATTCATAGAAGCTTTATTTTTATTATTATTATTTTAAAGTAGCTCTGTGCCCAGTGTGGGCCTTAAACTCATGACCATGAGATCAGGAGTCGTAAGCTCTACTGACTGAGCCAGGCAGGCACCCCATAGAAGCTTTATTTGCAATAGCCAAAAATTGGGGGAAACCCCCAAGTGCTCAACAGGTAAATGGGTAAGCCATGGGATAGTCATACAATGGAATACCATTCAGCAACAAAGAAGATTGAACTATGACAGAATCAACAACAAAGATAAATTTCAAAATAATTATGCTGAGTGAAATAAGCCAGACAAAAAAGAGTACATTGTATGGTTTAATTTTTTATATAAGATTCTAGAAAAAGCACCAATTCACAGTAATAGAAATAGTAATAGGTCAGTGCTTTCCTGGGCAAGGAGTAGGGATGGCAACACAGGAGGGAGGAATTATAAGGGAAAATGAAACTTTTGTTAGTGATGAATATCTTCAGTATCTTGATTGTGATTATTTTAGGGTTGTATACATATGTCAAAACTTAACTGATTATAATACTTTAAACATGTTCAATTTATTGTATCTTAATTATAGCTCTATAAAGCTACTAGTAAAGTACACACAATGAGATCCAATTACATACCCACTAGAAAGACTATAATCAAAAAGAATGAAAATACTAAGTGTTGGAGAAAACGTGTAGGAATTGGAACCCTCATACGTTGCTTGTGGTAGTGCAAAATGGTTGCTTTGGAAAAGTTTGGCAGTTTCATGAAGTGTTAAAAATATAATTAACATTCAACCTAGTGATTTCATTCTGGAGAAATAAAAACACATACGCAAGAGACTTGTAATGCAAATGTTCATAGGAATTGCATTCCAAACAGACAAAAAATGAAAACAATTCAATGTTCATCAACTGGCAAAGGGATAAACAAAATGTGGTATATTTGTACAATCAAACACTACTTAATAAAAATGAAGGAAAACTTTTACATGCAAAAACATGGATAAACCTAAAAATCATACTAAGTGAAAAAAATGCAGCCACAGTATTATGTATTGCATCAATCAATTTATATAAAATTCTAGAAAATGCAGAACTCTAAGAGCAGAAAGCAGATCGGTGTTTGCCTGGGACCAGGGGAGATAATGGAATTGATTACAAATGTACATGGTGGAATTTGGGGGTATGATAGAAACGTTCTAATTCTGGAATCCAATGATAGTTTTGTCACTGTGTAGATCGACTAAAAATCATTCTGTGTATTTTAAATGGGTGAGTTTTATGATATGTCACATATGCCTCAATAAAACTGTTAATCCCCACCCCCGCCGCCTTAGAAAGGAGTATCCACCATGTGCCACATATTGGGAGATATGAAGAAAGATATGATAATTGAAAAACTAAAAGGTTGGGTCAAATGTTAGCTAACTCCCTTCCCTTTGTCCCATGTAACTGGCCTAACTGAAGTCACCGTTAGACATCTGAGGTTTGGAGGCCATGGTCTTGGCACAGGCTCTGGGGCATTCCCTGTTCTTAGCTCATTCAGTAATAAGTGATAGGTATCTTCCTTTTTTCTCGGCCAGAGGTATTTTCACCCCTAACTCTAAAAAAAGAAGTGGTGCGACAGTTATTTCTGATCTGCATTGACTTTGGATGGATTTCATAGATGGTGGTTGTAAAACACTCTGAGGTGTTCAGAGAAAGGAGCTTGGTACAGTTTATACAGGGTTAATGACTGAAAAGTCCTGTCTGCTACTTCCCGACTATCACCCCTTCCCTGTGTTCATTAGTTTTGTGTACTGTAAATGCAGCCAGTCACATCAATGAGCTAGTGAGTAAACTCACATATACCAAATCTGCCAATTAAACTGAAGACAGGTTCAATTTCTTTGGGGAGAAATAATAAAGTTAGCACCATATTCCTCCCTGTTTTTTATTTATGTGTTTTTTTTTAAATTTATTTATTTTGAGAGAGAGAGAGGGAGGGAGGGAGAGAGAGAATGAGTGTGTGTGGGGGAATAGAGAGAGAGGGAGGGAGAGGATTCCAAGCAGGCTCTGTTCTGTCAGTGCAGAGCCTGACGTGGGGCTGGAACTGACAAACTGCAAGATCATGACCCGAGCTGAAATCAAGAGTAGGACGTTTAACTGACTGAGCCACCCAGGTGCCCCTTGCCTGCTTTATAAAATGTAACTAAAGAGGATACGACATTTCCCCCCCAATCATACCGTTCTTTGAGTTCTGTTTCTTGCAAGCACTTTAAAATGCTTGATTTAAAAAGCTGTGAAACATTCCAAAAGTGCACTTGTGCATCATTGTTATAGGTTGAAAAATACTGTTTTAAAAACTGGTTAATCTGATACATTAGGGTGATTTTCACAACGACTGAAATCATATCTCTTGGGTGAATACCTGAGAAGGGAATGGCTGAGACATAGGGTAGGTAGGTGTACATCTAACTTTATAAGAAATTTCCAGCTTTCCAGAGTGATTGTACCAATTTACATTTCCACCAGCAGTGTTCAACACTTCCAGTTGTTAGAGCAAATGACATGAAAGCTTTGAGCAACCAAATGTTGTAAGTAGAGGTACACCCACAACAGGGGGAATGATTTAAAAATTCAACTTAAAAAATTTTTAATGTTTTTATTTATTTTTGAGAGAGAGAAAGAGCATGAGCAGAGAAGGGACAGAGAGAGAGGGAGACACAGAATCTGAAGCAGGCTTCAGGCTCTGAGCTGTCGGCACAGAGCCTGCCTGATGTGGGACTCGAACTCACAAGAGATGAGATCATGACCTGAGCCAAAGTTTGATGCTTAAGCAACTGAGCCACCCAGGCACCCCCAAATTCAACTTTCTATATAATGTTATATATTATGTACCTGAGTTACCTTAGGCACCGTTGGCTTAGCTAATTGGAGCACAGAATCCAGGGACCAGTTAGATGACCAGCGATAGCATCTGTGGAAGGTAATGAGAATTTGAACTAAGACAGCTGGGCCAGAAATGATCAAGAAGAAAGAAATAGGAGACTGCATTCATAGCCTCAGGATGAACTAATTTGATGTGAGGGTCAGGGAAGGGAAAGAATGAACAGTGATTCTGAGATTTGGGGCTGTAGTACCTAGAAAAGGTATTTATTTATTCATTTTTTAAAGCTTATTTATTTATTTTGAGAGAGAGAGAGAGAGAGAGAGCACAAGCAGGGAGGAGCAGAGAGGGAGAAAGAGGATCCCAAGCAGGCTCCATGCTGTCAGTACAGATCTCGAACTCGTAAACTGTGAGATCATGACCTGAGCTGAAACCGAGAGCTGTTGCTTAACTGATTGAGCCACCCAGGCATCCCTAGAAAAGGCATTTATAATGCAAGAGATGTCAAGAGGAGATAATTTGGGGGAAAGATATATATCGTTCAGATACCTTATTTTCATAAAGGTTTCTCGATGGTAGATTTGGAGTTTGAAGAAAATGTGGGATTAGAATGAAAATTTAGGGAGTGGCATCTATAGCATAATTGAAGAGGCGGGGAAATTGATGAGATGGCAGAGGGAAAAAAATGTGGATTATTGGGTTCCGGACAGTACAGTATATCTTATATAAATGAAACTGGAAGAAGAGGGACCACAGCAAGAGAGAAAAAAAATTAGGATTATGGGTTCCTTGGGAAGCTAAGGAAGGAGAGAAACTAAATCAACTGAATGCTTCAGAAACCTGTTTTAAACATGTTTTGCGACATGATTTGATGCAAAATCATACAATTCATGAGTTTTGTGTTCAGGAAGTTTTTTTTGTTTTGTTTTAAGTTCAATTCCAAGAAACTGTGATTATCGGGAGGTGATCTGGGAAAACGGCCACTGAGCTTAGGTAACAAGTTTCTCAGCACTGTGATCTGGACTTATTTACAATTTACCAACCTAGGAAGGGTTTCAAATAAACAGGGAGTCATGGCTTCCTGAAACTGTGTAGCTAATCTTAGAAAAAACACACACAAAGAGAAGACCTAAGTCTTTTATCAAAGTAAAATAACAGTGCCACATGATTAAGAGATTTTTTTTTTTAGTCCACAGAATTTTGACTAGTAATTATAAACAGAGATAACAATTAACACCATAGTCTCCAAGGTAGAGGTATCATCTAATGACAAAAATATCTGCTGATTCAGACCCTATTGCCAACAGTGCACGCTAGAGGATTGCCAGCAGCCTGCATTTTGCCTCAAGCTGTGTAGTTCTCTCAGAGCAGATATTAATTTAAGATGTTAATGCTTATGTCATCAGATGTTCTTATTTACAGACTGCGACCCTGTTAATTTGCAGTCCGTGATTATACTCGTAATTTTTATTGGTTCATTTCACGAACACATAGCTTGTTTGCTTCCTTTATTTGCTGGTCCCTTTACAGGAGGATTTGACTGGTAGTTTCTAGGATTTGACCAGTAGTTTTACCTGAGCTTTAGAAAAATCTGTCCTGAGAACCGCTGAAGATGAACTGTGATAAACATATGGAGCATTTCTGAAGATGGTTCTCATATCAGAAGACTTTGGATTAAATTTACTCACGACTTAGCCACTCACCTTATTCACTCCCAAACACTGTTGAGCACCATGTGCCTGTCATTATGCTCATCGACATATGCTAATTGCCGGATGTGTGTGAAGATGAAGAAGGCAGTTTCTGACCTCTGAGATATTCCTAGGGTAGCAGTTTACAAAGTTATCTAATACATATTTTTTCAAAATTCCACCTGAGGCAGTTGTTCGGAACTAAGGATGTAGTTTGCCATATAAGTAAGACCTAGAGGTTGCTAATGCAACAAGCCAGCCACAATCCTATGTAATGCATGAAATGTGCTGTTACTGAATCTAATTCTTATGTGAAATAACATGTATTTAAGGAAAATGTACTCAAGAGACGCCACTCAGAATGCCAAGAAGATCATTTCTCTGTGGTAATAGAAAACTTGCCCTTTGTCCACTCCCCCCATCTTTTGAGAGCGGGAGAGAGGGAGAAGCATAGCTCCAAGAGGCTGGTGGGAGTCCAGCTGGGTGAGCACTGGCCTGAGTTAGGGCTCCTGACAGAAGGAGTGACCTGTCTACTCTAAGACAACTAAGATCAGTTGTCTTATCTTTTGAAAAGAAGGGAGGGGAGTCACCTGAGTGGCTCAGTCAGTTAAGTGCCCCACTCTTGATTTCTGCTCAGGTCATGATCTTATGGTTCATGGGATCAAGTCCCATGTCAGGCTCTGTGCCAACAGCATGGAGCCTGCTTGGGATTCTTTCTTTCCCTCTCTCTCTGCTCCTCGCTTGCGTGCAATTGCATGCTCTCTCTCCCAAAATAAACATGTAAAAAAAGAAAAGAGAGGGGGTAGTCTGTTTCTCTTTCCATTACCTCGAAAAAGAGTCAAATATTGGTATGCCAATGCAACATATTCCAATTTATACAGTACTTGGTCTGTTGAGGAAGTGTCAACAGACTGACCCTGCTAAATTTAGACAGAGCTTGTTCAATTTTCTCAGATTCCAGGAGCTCAAACTACTTATTAAAAACCTCTCAGTTGGAAATAAGACTGTAGATCTGTCGGCCTTTTGCCGAACCATTAAGCCATAGATACTGCTTTTACTGAGTAGGGTATAACTTTAGTTGTTGAGAAGGAGATTATTTTCAGTGGTACATATCACCATAGTAACTGGATTTTCAAGCAGGGCTGTCGAAATGGAACTTAAAAGTCACACCGAAACAGGTCTAACTTGCACTGGCTTCAAAAGGATCGTGTTGGAGAGACGCAGAGGTTCATGCACTACATGCCATTTGATCTATGATTACTGAAAGGCACAGGGAAAGAGGCAGGCAATATGCATGTTCCTATCAATATGTTGCAACATTAAGAAAACAGTGTGCATCCCACTGCTGATTCGCTATAAGCAAACAATCCAACGAATAGCCTATTCTTTTGTAACTTTGTGGCTTGGATTAATGCATTTATGAATATACAAAACTGACATTGGATTTGGTTCTTTCAAAAATTTAAATTAGCATTCCAGAACTTACTCATCTTAAAACAGCAAATATTATTGTGTCCTACCAGGTACTGCGTAGTCATCGTAGGAGAGAGTGTGCTTGATACAACAGTAAAAGTACAAAACGTGTAATAGGAATTTAGCGAGAAAATCAGCATCAAATTTTAGAACTAAAAGGAAATGTAGATGATAAAGTCCTTAAATCCTAAATAAGAGAGATCATTCGTAATGTCTCTAATTACCAAATGAGGAAGCAAAGTCCACAGTGATTGAGCAACTTGATGAAGGTCACACAGATTGTTTTAGGTAGAATGATGGCTAGAAGCCAACTATTCTGACTTTTGAATCAGGAGATTAGGAGAAACATGACAAATTAAAGATTGAGAGGTTCTCCATGAGTTGCTCACAATTTAAAGAAGAAAGCAAAATAAATATACACGAAGCAAGAACATCATTACAAAAGTGGCAAGGGTTTAGGATTAAGGGTGAGAATGTTCCCATGGAATTTCTTTTAAAATTTCTCATTAATTTTTAAGGCATATGGCTTCTAAAATACAGATTGCAGTTCGTGAGATTGTTTTTTTTTTTAAATACAGAAAAGCATAGGGATGGTTATAAAAGACATGCATGAACTGATTACTGAAACTTGGTAACTTTTTTAATTTGGGGGAGTCTTTTCTTCCCTAACTTTTTCCTCCACCCCCTCTTTGTTTTGTTCCTTCTTTCTAAATAAGAGGAATATTATATTACAGATAAAATTGTTTCTCAATTTCACACTCCCAGGCAACCACTATCATGAATGCATTTTTCAGTAAGTATCTAGTGAGCTCCTACTATGTGTCAGGCAGAGTTCTAGATGCTTGACATACATCAGTTTTTTTTTTTTAAAGAAACATTTCTGACCAAAAATATTTTACATTTTAGAGGAAGAATTTTATGTGTATCCAATTTTATCTTTTTTTATTGAAAAATTTTTTTAATGTTTACTTATTTTTGAGAGACAGAGTATGAGCAGGGGAGGAGCAGAGTGAGAGCGAGACGCAGAATCTGAGGCAGGCTCCAGGCTCTGAGCTGTCAGCACAGAGGCCGACATGGGACCTGAACCCACTAAGTGTGAGATCATGACCTGAGTTGAAGTCAGAACTTAACCAACGAAGCCACCCAGGTGCCCCAATGTGTATCCAATTTTATATAAATATATTTTATGTAAGTATATAAGTATTTGTGCACACAAATAATATGTTATTTTTCTTTCTGTGTATTTTTTAAGTTTATGTATTTATTTTGAGAGAGAGAGAGAGAGAGAGAACCTGTGTGTGAGTGGGTGAGGGGCAGAGAGAGAGGGAGAGAGAATCCCAAGCAGGCTCTGCACTGTCAGCATGGAGCCCAATGCAGGGCTCAAACCCACAAACTGTGAGATCGGGACCTGAGACAAAATCAAGAGTTGGACAGCTTAACTGACTGAGCCACCCAGGGCCCCTCTATTTCTGTGTATTTTTAAATGCATGCAATTTGTATCACTCTGTGTATTAATCCCAAGCTACAATTTGCTTTTTCCACTCGGCATTATGTCTTTGAGGTCTATAGAGATCAAGTTCATTTTTAGCTGCCTTAAGTATTGATGTCTTTTATTTATTCATCCCTCTATTGACACCACCCTCTAGCTGGTGTCACCATTGGGATAATGCTGGGATGTCATCCTTGTAAGTGTCTCCCATGCACATATGTGAGTCCCTTCAAGGTATTTGCCTACACATGGGTTTTCTGGGTCTTTGGGTAAAATCATTTTCACTTTCCTAGATGCTGCTGAATTAGTTATTCCAGTAATCATACCATTTGATACTCCCAACAGCAGTGATTTTCACCCAGAAAGTATTGATAGTCCATAGTCATTTAATCTCTTTTTTGACATATATCGGAATTGCATGTTTTTGTTTTCTGCAGGGAGGGCAGTATTTGTGTGAAGAGCGCTTTGAGAAATGTAAATCCGCAATTACTGCTGATTTATTAAGGAATGACCTAAGATTAACATTCTAGAAAGTGGCTAGGGAAGTAGTTTTTATATTATGGGACAGAAATCTTATCCACAGTCTTAATAAGTAGGGAAAGCTGGGCTCAGTTCTTCTCTATGTAGGGTAGTTGGCTGACATAAAATAAAGCCAAACCTGTGAAGAAATACAAGCATGGTGATACAAAAATACTAGAAATAACCTACTACCAGTGAGGGTGCAAATGTAACTATGTGAGAAACTGAAAATTGCAAGAAAATTGTCTAAAAATTAGATTCCATAGAGTATTTTCCAAGCTGTGTTATAAAACTGATTTCTATAATTAAAACTCTCTTGGGGCGCCTGGGTGGCGCAGTCGGTTAAGCGTCCGACTTCAGCCAGGTCACGATCTCCCGGTCCGGGAGTTCGAGCCCCGCGTCAGGCTCTGGGCTGATGGCTTGGAGCCTGGAGCCTGTTTCCGATTCTGTGTCTCCCTCTCTCTCTGCCCCTCCCCCGTTCATGCTCTGTCTCTCTCTGTCCCCAAAATAAATAAACGTTGAAAAATAAAAATAAAAAAAAATAAAAATAAAAAATAAAACTCTCTACCATGAAAAAAAAGGAAATTTCTTCTAAATGCTGGCAAACAGGTTATGTTGAGAGAATTTGAAAACAGACTTCACAATTTTTTTCTTTCTCCATCAAGTAAGCACAATTAATATGTAAGTTGAAACTATTTATAATTCAGAGGAAATTATCTAGACAATTGCTGGTTACTCAGCTAAGAGTATTGGATATCAAAATTGGTTGAATTTAAATGCTCAATTACATAAATTATAATTTAATATAATTTAATATAATTATAAATCCTTGAATCAACTAATAATTTTTGAAATTCTGGCAAAGACAAAAGTTTGAGAGAGGACGTTTTTGAGTCTCAATGCCTTTTATCTTTTCCATCTCCCAATTTTATTGAGGAATAATTGACACTTATAATTGTGTACATTTAAAGTCTACGATGTGATGATTTGATATTCATATACATTATGAAATGATTACACTGTCTTTCCTTTTTGATCTCAAAATCAAAAGGAGCACCTATGGCTAAGAGTTTTTTCCATAAACATTGGTTTTTTTTTTATTATTATTTTTTTAATTTTTTTTCAACGTTTATTTTTGGGACAGAGAGAGACAGAGCATGAACGGGGGAGGGGCAGAGAGAGAGGGAGACACAGAATCGGAAACAGGCTCCAGGCTCTGAGCCATCAGCCCAGAGCCCGACGCGGGGCTCGAACTCACGGACCGCGAGATCGTGACCTGGCTGAAGTCGGACGCTCAACCGACTGCGCCACTCAGGCGCCCCTCCATAAACATTGTTTTAAGAGAAGTTCATGATGTCATGCAATGTCTCCTGTCCTCAAGATGATGGAAATTCCAGAGAGGAACTATGGAGGGCAAATCTTGAGCAAGAGGGAGCTTAGATGCTAGTGAACACCTAGGAAGAACTCAGTGTTGTCCTAGGTACAAGAAAATGAACCATCCACCTGGACTTGTGTTATGGGAATCTTGAGTATACAATGGACTTATGGTTATTAAAGAATGGTACACAGTGTCCTGGGGGCTGATACTTCTCAGCCATCACTTAGACTCCCCACACTAATGCAGCCTGCTGTGAGCACATTCCTGAACCAGTGTTGGTGGAAGAAGATCAGAGTCAGTTACCCAGACTTCCTAGGGAGTCACACTAAGAGCCCTTACCTAGGTCAAATGGTGAATCCTTCATGTATCAGGTCAAAGAAGGATGGAGATATCTCAGTGTGCTCTCTTGGACCCAGAGGACTTTGGGAGAGCATCTGAATATATCCCATGCTTCAGAGAGAGATATAGCAGCAATTGAGAAAGAATCTTGTAGATTGAGTAGCATTGCATTTTTTTTTAAAGAAGAATAATGCATCAGCAAATATGCCTGCAGTCTGCGATTGGAGAGTGGATAAGAAATTAGATGTCCTCCAGATTCCAAAATCTGGAGACCATCCAGGCTCAAGGGAAGCTGGAGGAGCTGGCATGAGTAAGTAAGACTCAACCATGTGAACTCTTCTCACAACTTGTACACCACCATAGGAGCTGCAAGGGAAATAAAAGTTGACTGAGAAAAAGGATAAATTGACTGAGAAAACTCTGAATTATTATTTTTTTACTCTAAATTGACCAAAATTAAGTTGCTATCGGCAGGTAGAATGGAGATTCAAGATAAAAAGTAAGTGCAATTATAGAAAATTAAATCGACATGATTTGCACATTTGAGTTCATAGCCCTAGAAATCTGTATTCATCTCAGAATTTTAACTCTGAGACCTTAATATTCTTGATAACATATATTTGTATGACAGGACTAAGAAAGATAAAAGAGTTGAAAGCACTGATTAGCTTTTGAAATGCTATTGAACTCAGTCTACTTAAAATTTTAATTTTCTAATTCCTACAGGTTAAAGGATAACATAAGTTAATATGTTATTATGTGTTTCTGTGGTATAATAGCAGAAGAGTATGTAAAAATTCCAAATCAGTTTCATAATTTGCACATTTTGGAAATGTGAATTTTTATTGATTTTTGAGAGACTAAAAACCTGATTTGCAAATATAAAAGATGCTTTAGTTTAATAGAAATCTCAAAATATGCAACAACTCATTTTATAATGAATTTAAAATGGCTATAAGTTCCCTTTTATGAACTCTTATTATTCACTTTCACAATTATAAAACAAGAACAGGAGTATACTTTCTATTAGTTGTATTGTTTTATCAATGTAAGTATAACAAATTGCAGTACTTATCTCTTTTTCTGAAACTATGTGTTCCCGATTTTACACAGCTGATAAGATATCCATTTGGGAGCTTGGCTTATTATGATCATAATTTGAAAAATTCAATGGAGACTGTCAAAACTTCAGATGCAAAACAATATTTATAGATACCATCAGGAGAAACACTGCTCCCCCCCCCCCCCAGTAGTTCTTGTGGTTCAGCTTCCGAGGCAAATACTGTTAGTTGCTTATGCATTTTCATTATTGCCTTCTTTCTTCCTAAGGAGCTCCAACTTTGTATTTCCCATAAATCCACCAAACACAACACTTAAGCAATGACCTTTTCAGAAAATTTCCCTGAAGACTTGAGGATTCCGTAACATGGTCACACAATAGAATATGAAAATTCAGAGTTCGATGAGAGAAATCAGCACTCCCTGAGTTCATCTACCCTGACCCTTCTACTGTGAGAGTTGCCACAGTCCCAGGGTATGTTGATGTATGAGCGTGGTCTCTTTAATTCCCTGGAATCTGGCCTCTTTGAACACATCCTCCAACCCTGGACTCCACGGTCCTGTGGCCCCTGGTTCCAGATCTTTTTCCATCTTATAGTGACATCCATTTTCTTCAGAGGAAGCTATTTTCTCCTTTCACAGGATCTTACCAGGCCTTTGTTGCTGACAAAGCCTATCCCTACTGTTTAGGAATAAGGGCATAAAATGTTGCTCCATGAAATGGAACCCAAAAGGTTCTACCTAAATAGATGTGGTATCTTTATGGTATATTAAAGATTATTTTTAAGTTTATTTGTTTTTGAGAGAGAGTGCATGTGAGCAAGCTGGGGAGGGGCAGAGAGAGAATCACAAGCAGGCTCTGCACTGTCAGTGCAGAGCCCAACGTGGGCTCAAACCCATGAACTGTGAGATCATAACCTGAGCCAAAATCAAGAGTCAGATGCTTAACTGACTGAGCTAGTCAGGCATCTGTGGTATTTTTAAATATTAGCAGCATTTTCTCCCTAAGTAAAAACACATATTTAAAATATATTCAATTTAATGTAAGTTTTTTTAAATTTAATATGGGTTTTGGAATGACATCATTAAGAAGTCTTGTGCCTGCAAATGTAGGTAACTAGTTGATAACATTGAGAAAAAAAATTGAGAAATAAAACCTAGGTAGCCTCACTTCAAAAAGGTCTAAGAGACCTGGTGCTATAATTTTAAGGAGTATTTTTATTAAAACCTTTAGTTTGAAATATCTCTGGACAAAGAAGATTCACAGTTGAGCTCTTTTATATTTATGTAAATATCATTTTGATATCATAGACTCTTTTTCCAGTGGCTCTAACTAAGCAGTCTTCTAATATGTGATTTGATTTGTGACTTGGTCTTTGAGTGCTTTGTGCAGCGATGGGCATCAGTTATCCTTCCACAGAGACCTTCCATTAAAAGTAGTAAACGAGATTTTGGGTTTATAAATCAGATTCTCAAGAGTTCAGTTACTGAGAATCCATTTTCCAGAGTCTGATCACCTCTTGGTCAAGTTATTCAACCTCTTTGAGTTTCAGCACCCCATCTGTGAAATGTCAATTTAAAATACCGTCTATTTTATTTATATCTTGCCTCATTCGAGAAAGAATTGAAAAACACTTCTAGAAGAGCAAATATTAAAAATAATAAAAAATACAAACACTAAAAGAAAATATATATTAGAGAATTCAGAGCACACATAGAGAAATCAGTTCCTAGGAAAGTAATAATACCGTAGACTCCCCCTTATCGACAGGGGATACATTCTAAGACCCCCAGTGGGTGCCTGAAAGCACAGATACAGAACCCTACATAATAATATGTTTTTCCTACACATACATACCTCTGATAAAGTTTAATCTATAAATTAGACATGTTAAATGTTAACAACAATAACAAATAATAAAATAGAGCAATTATAACAATACACTTTAATAAAACTTATGTGTGTGGGCTCTCAAAATATCTTACTGTACTGTATACTGACCCTTCTTTTTGTGATGATGTGAGGAGATAAAAATCCCCCATGATGAGATGAAGTGAGATGACTGGTGTAGCACTGAGATGTAGTGTTAGGCCACTGTTGACCTGACAATTTGGTAGAAGGATGATTTGCTTCTGGACTATGCCCACAGGTAAATGAAACTGCAGGAATTGAAACCATGGAAAAGAGAGAACTACTGTATAGTCAATCTCTAAGTGTAAAAGGATAAAACTGACCACTGTATCTGTTTAAAGAGGCTAATAACAGTACCTGTTTTGTAGGGTTGATGAGGAGATTGAATGATGTGGTCTATATCCTATCCCTGGCACATCACAGGGTTCATCACGTGTAAGTTGCCTTCCTCTTGGGAAATTGAGATGTGGATTTGTCACAGAACCTTGGATTTGTGGTGATGTTAAAACATGGGCCTTGGTGGGGAGGGGGGAAAGGGGAGTTCTGCTCCCACTATAAGGATAAAAGGGGAGAGTATAGGGTGCCTAGGTGGCTCAGTAGGTTAAGCTTCCGACTTCAGCTTGTGTCATGATCTCACAGCTTGTGAGTTTGAGTCCCACGTTGGGCTCTGTGCTGACATCTCAGAGCCTGGAGCCTGCTTCATAATCTGTGTCTGCCTCTCTTTCTGCTCTTCCCCCGCTCATGCTCTCTCTCCCAAAAATAAATAAACATTAAAAATTTTTAAAAAAATAATAGCATAGTATATAATATTGGTGTAAATATTTGTTCAATATATTAGTCTGAGAAAGAAAGAAATATAGACCTGGGCAGAACAGATAGCAGTTGGGCTGTGTGACCCTAAAAAGGAAGAATAGGGCCCAGTGGGGAGATGCCGATTTCAGCTTAACATAAGGAAGACTTCTTTAGCATACAAAGTTCACCAAACGTGGCATATGTTGTTTCAGGAAATAGTGACTATCTCATCCCAGGAGGTGTTTACATGTAATTCCCATTGGCTGGAAAGCTGTTGAAAGAATTTGAGGAGTGGATGGCTGGAAGAACTACTTACAATATCTTGCTATCATAGTTCTGTGATTTTTCTGAAGAGGTTCATTGAATAGTGTGAATTTTAAATAAGTTTTAATGTCAGGAATGAACATAGATCAATAAAGAACAGGAACAGGCATTATTGTAGAACTCTGCGCGAGTCCTAATATTTATCCTTGCCTGTCATTCTTATCCTCTTGGAAACTCCCTATCCATCCCATTACTTTAACGGCCAATTTCCCCATTATCTCTGACTCTTTACAATTACCATTCTCTCCTCAAATGAATCTGGCTGACAAATTCAGATGTTGTTTCTTTATAACATGTCAGAATCGATTTGTAGATTGCTTTTCTGGCTTCTGAGACTCAGTAATTTTCTCTTTGATATATGCAAAATATAGTGATCCCAATCAAAATTTTACCGAGTTTTCTGATGTAGAATCTTTACTTTTACTTTTTTTTTCTTTCTCAGTTGCTTTCAAGAGCTTCTTTTCCAACTCATCATGAAAAAACAAAAAAAAATTGTCAATATTTTTCCCAGTCTGGGTTCTATTTTGTTTTCTTCTCCAAGCTTCTTGGGTCATCACACTCTTCCTTTCCTCAATCCATGACATTCTCAGGATTCTTTCACTTTGAAATAGGTAGACTGAATACCTACAAAGCCACCTGTTGTCTTTTTTTGTTCAGATTCTTGCTGAAATCTCATTCTTATGATTCTATTATTTTCTTTAAATTCCCTAAGGAAGAAAAGTCAGTTAAAATAAATACTAGAAGCAAATAGAATAATGAATGAGCTCTCACCTGAGAGATGTAACAACCATCCTGCTGAAACTTGCTGAGAGCACGTGATATGATTAGTGCTTAAGAGAAGGTAACATCTCATTAATTGCCTGGACCACGATTTTCTCTTCACCCTGCGTGCTTCAAAACGGAGTTGAGATGGGGCTTCTGGGTGACTCAGTTGGTTAAGCATCTGACTTCAGCTCAGGTCATGATCTCATGGTTTGTAGGTTCCAGGCCCACATCGGGCTCTGTGCTGACAGCTCAGAGCTTGGAACCTGTTTCAGATTCTGTGTCTCCCTCTCACTCTGCCCCTTCCCCACTCATGTTCCGTATCTCTCTCTCTCTCTCTCTCTCTCTCTCAAAATTAAATAAACATGAAAAAAAATGGAGGTGAGATTTTATTATTGATATCTTAGTGTGTAGAAATTACAGAGTTTGTGACTTGGATTTTTAATGTCATAAACCTGTAGAATATTTTATTTTTTAACTTATTTATTTATTTATTATTTATTTTTTAATGTTTATTTACTTTTGAGAGAGAGAGAGAGACAGAGAGGCAGAGTGCAAGTGGGGGAGGGGCAGAGAGAGAGGAAGACATAGAATCCAAAGCAGGCTCTGGGCTCTGAGCTGTCAGCGTAAACGCGAGATCATGACCTGGGCGGAATGCTTAACCGACTGAGCCACCCAGGTGCCCCTGATTTTTCTTTTTTTAATGCTTCATGACCTCATGGTATATTCACCACGAACCAAAGGAGTGGGTGAAACAAGTGTTATTATTCCCATTTACCAGGTTAAATCATTGGTGTTTAAAAAAATTAAGGGATTTTATGAAGAATTGCAAGACTATCTGATGCATCCAGAACTCAAATTCATGTCTTCTGTCTTCTGGCCCACTGCTCCTTAACATTTAAATATCATTTCATTCCAGTTCATGCAGACCATTTTCTCTGTAATCTTTTGAAATGTGTTCTTAGAATTTATTTCTCTCACCAACATCTTTTAATAAAAACCCCTTGTTAATTGCCATTTATGGAAATCTTAACAAAAATCTGAAGATCTCTAAATCTAGAGACACTTAATTTGATTAAAATCACATTTTTAAGTCACGTGCTTCCAATTGTTTAACTGACTGCCTACCACAGACTATCAATTGATAGAATCTTGGGAGTTACTTAATTTCAGTATTTCGTACACACTCCCATTTGCTGAATGCATTGAGGAAAGTATACATTTTAGCTGACTAGGTATTTAGCAGTGGAAAAGAGTAGCTCCAATCATAATTCTTTTTTCTATTTTAATATCCACGTGCTGAGGAAGGTTGTCTATTTATCACCTATCTCAGACAAACAACCTTACTACTTAAAGGATGTTTAACTTCTCAGAACCTGATGACCAATAAATCACTGTAAAGTTATTCCAACATGGAAAATAAACATTCTTTATAACTCTGCAACACTTTTAACTCAACACCAAGGTTTTCCCTTAATGAAATAGCAATTTTTTTATAGGAATAAGAGCAGTTAGTAAACTTTGAGTGAAAATCAGAGTTAAAAGTTTACGTATTTTCATGCTGACGATTGAAATAAAAACTGCAAACAAACACATCTTCACTTTCTTTGTGTGAAATAAATACATAGTTTTTTTTAAAAGAAAATTGAATATTATGGTCCCCATGGAAAAAAAAATACGGCTTTGCACTAATATTGTAAGTAAGGAGTTTCTGAAAAATAACAGAATAAAATGTTTTAAAAAATCACAAAAAGCTTTTACTCCAGGCTATTATAATGAAGAAAAAGTGTTCCAAATGTGAACTAATGAAGTACGAAGTAATGAATATTTAATTTGTATAATTTACCAAAGTGCTTTTAGAAATCAGAGCTACATTCTTCATAAACATAATGTTCATTAGGTCTTAACTGTAGTTCGCATGCAATTACCATATCGCTCCTGTACAACTCCAGCATCCTATGGCATTGAGTAAAACCCCTCTGAGACTATCTTGAGGGCAAAGAGGGAAAAGGAGCAGGAAAGCTGTTGTGGCTGGGAAATTTGAATAGCTTGTGTTTGACAAGGAAAATTTAGAAGATTCTGCATACCTGAAGAGGGGGCGGCCAGCACGTTTCACCCGGAATCCCTACCCTTCTGGCAAGAACATTTTGAAGGGTTTACCAAAACACAAAATTAGTTTGATGGCTCAGTAGGACTCATTATCACATTCTTAAAAGTAAGAGGAGAGCTACTTAAAATCTGACTGATAACATATTAGTTCAAGCCGAGCAGTTTTCAGTAGAAACAAACCCATGATGTGATATGAATTTTAATATGACCGTTAATGTAGCTCACATAGACTTTGGAGCCCGCAAGCCTGCTCTCCTTGTCTGTTACTATAATGGGAGATGACTTTTTTTTTTCTCTTAAAGCACATCTCCCCTTCCTCTCTGTTATTTTATCAATTTGGCAACAAAATTGCCCCTGCCATTACAGGGCGAGGTAAACATTTTAATTAAAAAAAAAATTTTTTTTTAAATATCTAGAGAAAATCTGTAAAATGAAATTCCAATATTTTTAAAGTGTACAAATCACTTGTAATAAAGTAAATCTGACAAAAGAGATTTCATAACTTTGAAAACTCCCTTTGCTTTGTAATGCTTCTCTTCGATTATTCTGCCTCTACATAATTCAACATGCAAGAAGTCATTAAAAATTGTTCCATAGTCAGTCTGGTCTGTTATTACTAATTTCAGCACAGGCCATCCAAGGAGAGTCACATAGCACTTTTAAATGCAACAGAGATATCGACTTCCTTGGAAAATGGTCTACTTATGTGATTTATAATAAAAGAATAATAGCACTACCTTAGAGATGCTGAGAGTTTGGGATAAAATGGAGGAACTGAGTACCAAATTAATATGGAAATCATTAGCACATAGTCCTGCCAAGGATTTCCATTAAAGTGTTGAGAGAAAAATGATTTTGACAAATTATGTATTTTACGAGCAAAAATATGCAACCTGCTGCGTTTGGCACTTTGTCCTTCCATTCCTGAAAGAAAGGTAAATTGCCTTTGCTGTGAGTCACTGTAATTGGATTCCAATTTCTCCAACAGCACTGTCGATTAGCTGAGATGCCCACCTGGAAGCATTCAGTGACAGCTGGCAGGTACGGCCTTCAGGGAGCTCATGCCTATTGGACTTAGATCCTGTCCGAGTGAAGGGAGAATCTCTCAGGAGAGTATTTTGGCAACTTGAGGTTATCATTTAAGAAATCTATTGGCAAGGATTTTTCATTTAGCTTGTCATTTGGAGAAGCAGAAAAATTCAACTTCACTTTAGAGTAGGAATAAGCTCATAATTGAGATGGCCAGAGTGAATGCATTCTGGGACTAAGTCCTGCAGGAAGAATTTCATAGGGTATCAGGCTCTACACAATAAAAGGATTATGGAATTGTTGTGCCAGATATAGGAAAAAAGAACTTTTTATCTGTCTTGACCAGAATAAATGAATTGGAGAATAAAGACAACCACTCAGATAATTTTATGGACCCACAACATTTTATAGTACTGGCAGGAAATTTAAAACATTTAAAGGTGCTGAGTTTAAAGCTTAAGCAAATAATCTAGTTGAGGACACCCAGTGGTCAAATGACAGCATAGGAGGAAAATGTAGAAGTGAGACTATGTCTTGTAGAAATGAATGAGATCACCAGGGAGGGAGAGAAAGAGGAAAACCCCGGGGCAAGAGAAAAGTAAGAGAGAAGGAAGGGTGATAGACATGGTGGTTGAATTGAGGAGACAATTCATATTCATACAGTCTATTTCCTCAAGGAGGAGGCAAGACTCCCATTTGCAGAGTGAAGGAGATGCACATGGATTTGGGAACTTTATGAGAGTAGGGAGACCAGGAAAGTAGTACGGCAAAACTTGCATGTAGTTACAGTCAACTAGAGATAAATAATTGCCCAGCAGTCGTGATAGGTCAGTGGATGTTGGAGAACATGGTTTAGTTTTAATGGCAGCTGGCATGATTGTGTGACTTTTCCTGTAATGCTCAGCAGCCAATAGTAAGAGAGGAGCGGTCTGATGATTGACATTACTCAAAGCTGTAAATGGCCATGATGGATATTTTCAGGTTCAGAGTGACCTTTAAAGCACCAAACAGCCGGGGTGCCTGGCTAGCTCAGTCAGTGGAGCATGAGACTCTTGATCTTGGGGAAGTGGGTTCAAGCCCCATGTTGGGTGTAGAGATTATGTAAAAAAAAATACTTTAGTGGGGCACCTGGGTCACTCAGTTGGTTAAGCCTCGAATTCTTTGTTTTGGCTCAGGTCATGATCTCATGGTTTGTGGGTTTGAGCCCCACTTCGGGCTCTGTGCTGACAGCATGGAGCCTGCTTGCGATTCTCTCTCCCTCTCTACCCCTCCCCTGTTTTCTCACTCTCTCTCTCTAAATAAATAGAATTTAAAAAAATACTTGGAAATTTATTTGGAACATATTTGGAAAACATGAGGCCAATGGTTTGTGAGGCCAGTGTTTAATGCTTCCACATAATGAACTTATTGTTGATTAAAAATTTCAGTTACATTTTATGCTAATGCTTTCAGTACAAGAAAATATTTTCATCAAAATATATCTGAGGGTTTTAAATTTCTGGATAATTACTTCAGATCTCTACTTTATAATGAGCCTAGTAGAAGCCAAAAAACAAACCAACGAACAAAAACTCACACAAGAAAAGACAAAAGACAGAAAACAAAAAGCAAAAGACAAGTATTAATTCATGGGAATTACTAATCTAGGAAGACTCTAAAACATGGTGCCAGAATTCATCTAAATGACCAGTTAGATCCAGGCTAGACCATTTAGAATGATATTAAGGGAGGACTTTTAAAAGGGAGGAGATATTTTCCAAGTAGTAATTTTTTATTTATTTTCACATATCTCTTGTTTGTGTCTAATAAACTAGTACAATCTATGATGTAAATGTACTTAGTATGGGGTTTAAATAGCCTATTGAGAATATCAAATTCCAAGTATCTCTTTTCCATTTGTAGAAAATATATTTAGAGTTAGTTAATTATGGTTTAGAAACTGTTTTAGATAAGAATGAAGCCATTATTAAAGATCACTAAACAAAATAGCTGCATAATTGCCTTTGGGACAAGCTGTTTTTGCAGGCGGATCAGTACCAGGAAAGTGGCAGGAAATATGGGAAGTCAATACGATCTCCAATGTGGGACTCAGGAGAGCACGGTGGGACCAACAAACCAGTGATCTTAGTTGGTCAGATAGGCTGATTTTGTTTCTAGGTCATCAGTACTCCCACCAAGCCAAAACCAACTTCCTTCCCAGACTTTATTTTACAGGCTTAAAATGGTCGAAGACCCTTTTGAGAGACACTAAGCCTCCAATGCCCAAATATGACTTTACTTCCTGGACAAACTCCTGGTCGCTATAGAAAAGTGTAAAAGTGCACTCTCATTATGATAAAAATTATGAACTAAACCTGTTGCCCACGTAATTAGCTCTAATGTTGACACTGAAACTCCTGATGGAACAGGCAGTTAGACAGGAATTGGAGACAAAGGTGGTGATAAACGGGTGACACATTAGAAGCCTGAGTGCACAACATCCTGCCTGTGGCTTTTAACCTCCTGGCTTCAGGCTTCCAATACTCCTGGGCTGACAGACACAGAGTGACACCTGCGGAGCACATACCCTCTTGTCTTCAACCTCTGCCACACGGTAGCCTGTAGCTCCCTTATAATGTATTTACCTGGTTTTGACCCCCCACTTCCAACTGGTAGGAGGAGTCCGTTAGGTGATTGGAAACAACTCAGTGGGAGCCCGCCCCGGCTGCTACCTATAACCTCTGCAGACATAGAAAGACAGTACCGCTGATCTGTTGCACTTGCCACCCTTGGGCCTGCCCGCTCTCCCACCTTGAGTGTGTACTGTCCTTAATTAACTCGGCTCAGGTCATGATCTTGCAGTTCATGAGTTCAAGACCCACGTCCGGCTCACGCTGCTGTCAGCACAGAGCCTACTTCAGGTCCTCTGTCTTCCCCTCTCTCTACCCCTTCTCCACTTGCCCTATCTCTCAAAAGTAAATAAAACATTAAAAAAAAAATAAATGGCTTTGTGCTTGCTACTTTCCTTCTGGCTGTCTTTATTCATGTGCAGATCCTCGTGTCTTTCTTCAGGAATCCAAGAGTTCAGACCTCTATTCACACAATGCAGACTCCTACATACCTATTGCCCCTGTTGAGTCACACTCTATAGACCCAAGGTGTATTGAAAATAGGCAGAGAATTTGAGGTGCTCTGGCTTCCAAACCGAGGTTTCAGTAAAACCAATGCTCCAGCATACAGTCTAAACTTCTTTCTTTTAAAAGGTACTTTTGAGACTCTGGATCTTTGGGCTGGATTTGTCCCTGCTAAATGAAGAGGAAGAAAAAAATATCTATCTATATCTATATCTATCTATATCTATATCTATATCTATATCATCTATATCATCTATGTCTATCTATAATCTATCTATATCCATATCCATATCCATAACCATATCTATACACACACACGTACAAAGAAACATATCTGTAAAATTGTTTTAAATTCCTACTTTATTGTACCAATATAAATGACAGACCTGGTTTACATTTTCCAACTTATAAAATAGGAGGGATAAAGTATTTATTTCTCTAACTGCTTTAAATCATAGCTAATGATAAGTAATTACAAGTAATCTCTCAAGATGAAAAACATCATTTAAGAACATAATTTTTATGACTTAAATTTTTCATTGCTCTAAAGAAGGTGCAAAAAGACATCTTATAACACTGTGGGAGAATAGCCTTCCCTTAAATCTCTTTGGTCAAAATGAATTTTGTCTCAGGCTAGTTTGAGACAAATTCAGTCATGACTGGTAGCCTTGACTGTTACTGCCCTTGGGTCATGTGGAGAACTGTAGCAATTAAAGCCCAGCAGTGTTTGCTCTGTGTCACAAAGTATTCTTGGAACCGTTGTCATTAGTCTAACACCAAAATGAAGCCAAGCCATATTTCGGAGAGGCGATAGTATAATATAGTGGTTAAGAACACAGGCTTCAGAGTCAGATAGACTCTATTACCATGAAACACTGCATATTGTTCCAAAATATCTGCTTCCTTACAGATTCTTCCTTATGGGCCCTCCCTATGGGGGCTAACCAAAGCCCATCACCCATGTTACTTTCTTCATCAATGGAAGGTGAGTGAACGTGACAGAACTTTAAGATCCATTTTGTGGTCAGCTGCACAGACTCTTTTTCCTCTATTGTGAGGCCAACAATATCCCAGATAAAGGCCACTCCTTAACTCAAATCCCTGAGTGAATGCAATTTGCAGCAGGGAAACAACCTCCCTGTAGCCAATATTAACATAAGTGAAATAAACTTAAATAAATTTTGTAAGTATAATCCACTGAAATTTTGGGATATACTCACCATCAAACTAGCCTATTCAGAGTGTTATAGAAATCGTGCTGCAAGTTGAGTACCCTGCTGTTAAAAAAAAAAAAAAGCCTGAAATAAGTAAAATGTTTTGGGGCTGGCCAGAAGGTGGTAAAGATGCTGTTATTGTGGGCAGGAAGCCATTGTATGCAGTAGTGAAACATTTAGCAACACTGTTGCCCACAGTAACTTGGAAAGCAGGTAATGTACTTAATTAACTTGTCGCTTTAGGTGAAGGAATTGGAAAATAGAATGTTTGTAGCATAAATTGTTCACTGTAAGTTGTATTTGACAAGCTATTGAGATGCGCTTAGGAAAGAATCGATTGATTTGCAAGAAGTAAAAAGCAATGGAGAGAGTCCAGTTAGTAGTGTTAAAAAAAAATGATAAAACCAAGAAAATCTTTGAACTACAAAGACTGATTAAACCCAGATTTTTGGTAAAAACCAATGCAGAGGTATGGCTGCCATGTTCTTTGTTGAAATCTCTGAATCAATTCAACTGGTGTCCAGAAAATCTTTTCAAATGGAAAACACCGCTCAGGGCAAGAGACTTATAGGCTCTCCCTCAGAAACCTGATAAGCTAGAATTATTAGCAATTAAAGAGGGGCATATCTGGAAAAGAACTGGAGGTGTGGCTACTGGCATTGTTATGCCCAGAATTCATGATCCCCAAAGACCACCAGGGAGCCGAGTTGGATGCAAAAGCAAAAGAGCCTTTATTCAAGCTAGCTCTAGCTCAATCCCCCACCTGCACCGATGCAGCTGCAGCGGTGAGATGCCGGGGAGAGAGAGTGAGTTTCAAAAGCACAAAGGTTTTATAGGGGTCTAGGGGCAGTTGGTGAGGTAATGGCTGTGGCCTCTGGCGATTGGCTGGGGAAGGGTCGTGGCCTCAGCCAATTGGCTGGGGAAGGGTCGGAGTCCTGTTAGGCAGGTCGCTGGGCGTGTTTTGATCGGGAAGTTTGAACGGGTGAGCGGGAGGTTACTCAAGGGGAGGAGGCGTGGTCTGAGGTTTCTGCGATTTTCCCGGAAAGGGGCCATGTCGGGGACATAGTCACTCAAGGTGGAGGACACAGAACAAGATGGAGTGGGCCGGCGTAGGTCCCCTCTTTCAGCATATGGAACTGAGTGGAATTTGTTTAAACAGATACAGAGTGAGTCTTCTGTAGGCAAGAAGCAGGTTGCAATAGTCACAGGGCTTCTAAGGAGGGCAGTGTCCAATGTTTATTTTAGGTGTTGCCAAGGACAAATAGGAAAACAAAGGATCACCCAGAGGGCAGAGGCAAGGTCACTGAGAACAGTAGTCTGAGGAACTACTTCTAGGGAAGAAAAGCAGTTAACAAAGGACTGTTCCCCACCTCTGGGGTAGGAGGCTTCTTTGCAACAAGTACCCAGTGACATTCCAGAGTTCTTATTGGTCAATGACTGCTGTGTGGTTTCCATCTTTATTCTTTCCAAACAGGAGAATTTGTTGCTATTAACCTGCTCCTGTGCCACCAAAATATGCCAGATGTGCAGTGATATGTTGGTAAATGTAATAGCTCTCTATCTGGAGAAAAAGCCCCAATTTATAGCATTTGCCCATTTCTGTGTTAGGTAATTCCAACCATGGGCAACTTTAAGCTACTAATGTGACATTTGCAAAATTCCTGAAAATGTAACAATGAACTCTCCTAAGGAGACCCAAGCCAGCTCCCACACACCTTTGGTATGTGCCTGAAGCAGACTGACATATTTTTATTTGTGATTGATTGATTGCTCGTGGGTCTCAAAACCACGGGAGCCATACCCAGACCCGATGTAGAGACTATCACAAAATCCTAGACTTTCAGTCTGGTCTTATGTTAAGATAAAACTTTGGGGTTGACTCCAATAAAGAAAGAACCTAATATCTGTAACCCCATTATAGACTTTGATGAAATGTAATAGTGTCCGAACTATGTCCTGCCTCTCTCTGGGTCCTTCTGTATGGGACCCACATTCTACTAGAAAACATCTAGAATACATCTCCCTTCTACTGATGTCACACTTGCTCAGGTGGCTTGCTTTGGGCTGTGAGAGGAACATATATGAGTTTCTGAGCAGAACCCTGTGGTCCATTACAGTCTCTGGCATGAGACCAGCAATGATCTAGAGAGGGATGTATTGACAAGTTGGATCCTGGAATAAGTGGGGCAGGAAGCAGACCCTGCAAGTAATGCACCCATGTAGTTAAAAACCACAGAGGGTTCATTGTTTGTTTTTATTATTACTCTTTTTTTATTTTAACCACAGCATTGCCTGACTGATACTACCTAATAGCATTTTTAAGATAATTCCTTGCCCCAGCCTCTCCTGTAGGAAATGGGATAACAACGATACCTACCTCATTAGAGTTTTTGTGATGACTGAAAAAGTTAATATTTGAAAGTGTCTGACAAAGAGGAACCCCCATTATTGGCATTGATCAATACTTGTTGTGAGCTGGAGATGAGGGTGATGATGATGTCCTATCATTAGAATTTCATACTGCGAATGCCTACATGAGTAGTTATGCAGGCAGAGGCATTGATCTTCAAGAAAAACCCTGAGAGCTTTCTGTTTAATGAAATAATTGTCCATGGAAGCCTTCAGAAAATAAACATCTTATCAATATGAAGTCTTAACAGAGCCATAAGACCTGAGTTGGAGCCCAATATGATCACGTCAAATCCACATAACCTTGGACAAACAGCTTAACCTTTGAGAGCCTCTGTCTCTTCCGCTAATGAGCGTGATTACATCTGCCCTGGCCCAACTCAAGGGATCATTAGCAAAATGCATGAATTTTATCTGAAAGCACTGTATACACTCTCAAGTGCTATAGTAATGTAAGAGCTTATGAATACTTTATAACCTGCTATCTGTTTGGTTTTCCCTGTTTATGTTCTATATTTCTTTAAAAAAAAAAAAACCCTCTGTCTCCTGCGTTCCGAAGGAAAAAGACTTGAATCGTTTCTTGACATGTCAGTTGATGCAAAGAAAAACGCAATTTTGCCTGTGTTAGCTGAAACGGTTACTCTAATTCCCCTTCACCAGAACAACTCTGTGGACTACACTGTGCCAGATCATTCCTGCGGAGTTGGAGAGTGCATGCCCCACACTGAATCGATGAGGCCGGCTTCCGTGGTGCACATGGTGAGATTCAGTCCCAGAGTGAATACTCCAACTTTCTGGGGAGAAAACTGCAGCCTTGGAAGCAGGCTAGTACCCACTGCTGACGCTTTCCTGTGAGCTTCTAAGAGGCACAAGTTAAGTGGTACAAGTAAGTTTAGGAGGGACAGTGTGACCTCAGGGAAATATTTTTTTTTTCAAATTGTGCACAAATTGTGCCAATATATATGTGACGTTGAATGGGCATGCATGCAGTTTCATGATCAGACTTAATACTATTTTATACTAGACTTAATAACTATTCTATACATTTTAAGAGGATTTTTTTAATCAAGAAAAACATTGATTTTAAGAAATGATCTATTGGTATAAAATAAATCTGGAGTCAGACTGACCATGAGTTTAAATCCTGGCCGGGCCACTTATCAGCTGTGTGATCTAGCGCACGTTACTTGATCTCTCTGAGCTTCTGCCTCTTCATCTGCAAATTGGGAATATAATAAGATCTATCTCATTGAATTGGATGAGGATTACTGAGCAAGACAAGTAGAGTATTTAGCACATGCCTGGGCTTACAGTTAGAGTACAGTACAAATTCTGTTATACTTTACTGAGTTACTTGTTTTTGTTTATGCACACTTGACCGGCTTCCCTTTTATACTCTGACTGCTTATTTACTGTAGTCACTCTTTCTTCAAAATAGGCCTTTCTTCCCATTTATTACTACTGGTGTTCACAACCGCTAAACTGGCCTAAACTGTTTTGCAAATAGGCAACATTCCACGCTGGGTCTTTTCTAGTCTTAGTTGTGTGGCGAGACGCAGAAACACTCACTACACTCGCCCACACCAGTAAGAGTCTGTGGAGAATGCGTTAGAAAAATTTTCTTTCAGTTTTGTCAATCGCTGCTCCCTGTTTATGTATTCATTTTATAGGTTGATTCATCTTTATTGTTAATTAAACCCTTAAATTACCATCCAAATTGGAATTAAAGTAAAATGTCAAAGGCATTTACATTTCAAAACTAGATATTCCACAAGTACAATTAATCTCAGAGCATTAAAAAGAAAGGAAAATCATATTAGTGTTAAAATCCTAGACCCAGCAAGAAGCATAGCTTGTGGAAATAAGCTATTTATGTGGTAGCAAGCATTAGCCAGGGCATGAAGCAAAAAGTTCTACCTATGGAGAGACTGTTGGAGGTCCCCTGCTGAATGGATGGGGCGTGAGAAAATAAATAAGGTTGAAGCAAATAATGAAAACGAAGCATTCCTCCCCACTTCATTTCCAGACCGATTATAAATTGTCTTTAATCATAATCTCCAGTATTAGAAATTTCATCAGTTTATTTTTATCATGTGCTAGCATATTCTTGCTCCTTCCTGGGAATAAATGATCTGTTTTGGCCCAAGCCTTTTCATTTTGCAAAATTACTATTCCTTTTGCATCTCTCCTGCTGCTCCATATTACTCTAGAATATTTGTTAAGTACAGGAAAAATTCATGTTTTCCCCCTGCTTGTCAGGCCTAATGTGGAGGAAGGACTAATGAAAACCATTTTTCATGCTTATTCAACAGAAACCGTTAACATGAAATGAATGAAATACTTTTTGCTTAAATTGAAACCTGCCCAAATGTTTCTGTAGAGAGTCTCTTTCTCTCTCTCTCTTTTAAACCAAATAAGCTGACCCCCTATTTGTTTGGATAACAATTTCTCCCATTTCCCCAGGAACAAGTTACCCGGGATGGTAAACTCAACATGTTGACTAGGCCTTCGCAGCAGTGTTAACCATCTGGACTGTGAAAGAATTGGTCCGATTTGAGGTAAGAAGCACAGACTCTGTGATGCGGTCTGGCCTCCCATGGCACTCACGGTCCTCACTGCCTCTGAACTGGTTTCTGGAAAAACAGCCGAAGCTCAGAAAGTGGAGGGGGGAGATGTGGTCCTGGAAACTCATGCTTCTTCCTTCAGTGGTTCAGTTCATTTCTACTTTATCAGAGGATAGCTGTCTGTGGTAGGGCTCTTTGCTCAAGTCCGTATTCTGAATCAGAGTACGACCCAGACTGGGAGCTACAGATGGGGTTTAACATGAGAAGAGTAGGAGAGGCAGAGAAGTGGGCAGAGGCCGCTGAGCTTGCCCTTGAGAAAAATTGGAACCATGCCTTTCACAGGTCAAGAAGGGGAAAAAAAAGCCTTGGCGAAGGAGGTGGGTGCTAAGGGAGAACGAGGTGTTGATAATAGGTTTGGAACCAAAGGAGTAAGAGCAAGTGAATTTAGACTAGAATGTGAAAGGCAAAAATTTAGTGATTGACCAATCTCAAGAGCATCTGTGAGAAAGGAGACAATTAGAACAATCAAGAATATTAATGGCAAGATCATGGTCAATGAAAATAAGACTCCTTAAAATCCGAATTCTTCCTATGTCACATTTGCCCCTGTACCTGCTCATTTCATGATGGCATGGGTGAAGCAAGTTCACTGACTGCTCCAACTTTAAGGGGTCCCTCAGAGCAGCCTGGAAATCATGTTTACTCATCTACAACTCTAGATGATAAGTCATCACCTTTTCTCTCTTCAAACCTCCTTCATTCTCCTTCCAGTTGTTGCTTTTCATCCCTATTTCACTGAGAAAGTAGAGGCAATCAGAAGCATGTCCCGCACATTCCACACCAGCATACCTTCCCGCCTACCTGCATTTGTACCCACACACTCTGACATCTTTCTACTTCAATAGATGAAGTCACTACACGCCTCTCAGAGACAAACACCCTCTCCAATATATCAGATCCTATTCCTTCTACACTGATTGAGACAATACCCCAGGGATCCCCCTTGCCTCTCCTGTGTGTTCCTTCGTTCTCACACTGCTAGATCATTCTCATCAGCATAGAGCTGTGCTGAGTTTCTCCCACATCCTACCCCAACTCCCACCCCATTTTTCTACTCCTAAAGAACTCCAACTGCCTTTTGACCTCACCATTCCACAAAATGGCTCCGTTCAAGGTTAGTAATGTCCTCCATGTTGCTAACCAAAGGCCAATTATTGGCCCTTATTTAGTTTGGTCTCTCAGCAAAATTTGACAGTGCTGATAACTCTTTCCTTGCAACACCTTTTCCACATAGTTTCTGGAACACTACACACTGCTGTTTTTTCTCCTAATTCATAGCTGCTACTCCCCAAACTCCTTTGCCCTACTAATTTAGCAAACTTACAAAGACGGGTGCCCCAGAGCTCTAGTGCCCCTTGGAACTCTCTACCTCAGCCCTTGGACTTTTTCTCTTCTCTAACTACACCAGCCCTTCAGGTATCTATCTCTCTTGTGTCGGGTAGCTCTATCACGATGTTGATGATTCCTAAATTTATCTCCCTCTTAACTCCAGACACATATACTCAACTGTCTATTCAACATCTCAACTTAGATGAAAAATTTAGTGTTTCACAACCAAACTCTTGCTAGTGTGCCTTGAACATATTACTTCTGAAGTCTTCTCTGATCAGTAAATGGCAACTCCATTCTTCCAATTTACCTACTCTCTAAAATCCCCATTCAACCCATCAATATATCTTATTATTCCTACCTTCAAAATACACTCAGAATCTGACTCCTGCTACCAGCATGGTTCAAGCAGCTGTCATTTCTTTTTCTGGATAATTGCAGTGTTCTCTTACCTGGCTTTGCTGTTTTTGCATTTGCACCCAGTAGTAAACATTATGACTGCTCACTGAAATTAGGTTTCTTTCCCTCCTGGGAGGACTGTATTTTCTGGGGCTTCTGGCTAGTTCTTGGGAATGGAGTGTGAGTAGAAGCAAAAGTCCCCCGTGGACCTTCCAGTTCACTTTCCCCTTGTCCGTGAAGATGTTAGCTGAGTGTTGAAATAATAAAGTGACAAGCAGAGGCAGCCTGGATCACTGAATCACCATGCAGAAGATAGCCACCTGGAGCATCACTGGACTTATACCAAATTTTGAATGAGGTAAGTCAAATCGTGTGTTTGTGATTTACTCAGTAAAACCCAAAGTTCTTAGAGTAGCCTGAAAGACCCTATATTATTTTCACTGTTTCCTCTCTATCCTTAACTCTTATTATTTCTCTTTTTTCTCACTTTAATGGCATACTGCCTCTGGCTAGCCTTAGTACAGCATGTACATTTTTTCTTCAGGACCTTTGTTCTTATCATGTCCTCCGCCTTCAGTGTGCCGCAGGTATTTGTATGGCTGCTCCTTCATCTTCCTTGGGTCTACTCAGAAATGATACCACCAACTTCCTACCAGTTTTAACAGCTTATCCACCCTTGGAACTCCCAGCTCTTTCTAGACCTTTGTTTCCTCTTTAGTATATATCATCATCTGACATACTATATGTTTTACTTGTTTATTTATTGTCTGTCTTCCCCAATTAGAATGGATGCTTCATCACAGCAGGGATATTTTTCTTTTTTTTTGTTGTTGCTGTTCCCCCACTGATCTATCATCAGTGCCTAAAACAATGCCTAGCATGTAGCAGGCAAGCAATAAATGTTTGTGGAATGGATGAATGAATAAATGAAACTTCCTTTCTCCATCCGCAACATCTGAAGATGACAGATGCTTATTAATGGGCTATGAATGGAATGTGTGCAACATAACCTCAGAAATTCACATCCTAGCCTACCTAAAAAACAAAAGTAACGCACAAAGAGTCGACAGTGGGAGTCGGGGCCCATACATAGCTTAGATCCAAACCAAAGAGTGCAAATTGTAAATTTTTAACTACTTACAATTAAAATAAACAGCAGTAGGCAAGGACTTGATTTTTTTTCTATAATTGAATCTATTCATTTTTATAAAATACCTACAATGAAATCTGGAAAGGATATTACACAGCCCATTAGTATATAATAATCGATGCAGAAAATATATTGCACAATAAATAGAGTAGTGAATGAGGCGGAGATTATGTGTGTGGTGTGTGTGTGTATGTAAGCGGGAGGTCAATAAGTAATTATGAATGTCCACCTCATGTTAAAGTTGTCACCCAGTTGCAGCTGTTTACTATTTACATGTATAGCTACTTTCATCCCCACAGTGCAACCAGGAGAGTTCAAGACTTTAATGTAAAAAAGTGACCAAAAATAAAAAAAGGAAGTTCTTGAGAATACGACATGCCCCAATGCAAACTTACATCAAATAGAGATTTTCTTAAATAAGGAAAAAATAAGTAAATTTTAAGTTGCCATTTTCTTAAAAATACTTAATAAATTTAGAATTATCTGTTAAAGGGCTTCTGTGACTTATGAACAGGCTCCCATAACTAGCCATTGGGAAAGACTGTGCATTTTTCTTGGGTTTTGTTCAGATTCAGAATCTGAGCGGTAAGAATATGCACTTGAGTTGTACAGAAAATCATACAGCATAAGGGTCTTATGCATAGGAAATGAGCCTGGATTTCTGTGGCCTACCAGCCTAGAATTTACTTCTGACCAGCACTGCCTTTGTATTCTGAGACCAATTTTCAGCTGAATTTTTGGGGTTGTATGGACTGTGAAATTGAGGTACGCCCTCGGGACTTGTAAGCATGAGCTATTTCCCAGTCAGAAAAGACAATGCTTATTTTTTGGAGAGTTAGTTATGAGTCAGTGTTGGAACAGTAGGACACCCGGGTTCTTGAACTTGCTCTGCAAAAATGCCATCACTTTTCTGATACTGTGCCTTTACCAAACAGAGTGCATTGGCTACTCAGACTAACTCCTGGGGATTTAGCGAGCTCCAAATAAGATAACAAATATCAGACTAACTCCTGGGGATTTAGCAAGCTCCAAATAAGATAACAAATATCAAGGGCTGTAAACAAATTTCCAGAAAAACCCAAAAATATAATATATGTTATCATATATCATCGAGGATCTCAGTGATCTGGTTACTTTCCAGAGTAAACTTTCCCTCCAAACCTAGGCAGAGTCTTATCACCTTTACTCCACACACAATATTTTATTTGATGAATTAGGAGGACTGACAGATAGTTTAAGAATATAATTGGAATGTACTATTCATTAGCATCCTTTGAATTCAGGATAGATAGGATGTCCAAGAACAAATGAAATCTTACATTTTGTCTACTTAAATGAACAAATTTATGATTTGAGTTTTTGCTTCATGATGGCTACTTGCTGAGTAATCATTAAGATCCTTGCTTGATTATTCTGACGAGGTCATTCGGATAGGTCTAAATGCCTCAAATGGTTTCATACACAAACATTAACGGGTTTCTACATGTGAAGAAAGGTAAGATTATAATTGGAAAGCACTTGCCCAGTGAGGAAGAATATAACCTCCAATATGTCACGTAAAAATATTCAAGAGAAGAGTTGCTAGAGTTTGGAACATATATCATTCCACAGATTTTAGTGTGTTAAGTGCAGATAATCAGAGGAAAGTTTCTCTGCAGACAGTTTGCATCTAGTCTTGGCAATTTATATATTTTTTGAAGTCTTTAGAAGAGGAGTAAATTAAAATTACATCCTTAACAGGAAGAAAGATTATTTAAATTTATCTGTGCCCATTTCTCCCACTTATTCTTTAACCTGTCCTAACTCTTCCTTTTACTTTCTGCTTTATTATTTTCTTACATGGAAAGCCCTTTGTGTTTTCTAACATGTGGATGCCTGGCTTTTCTGGGTTCTTTATTTCTCCTCAGATCAATATGATAAAAGACTCAGAAAGCAAAGAGTCAAGCTTACACAGAAACTTCCTGGATAGTAGAGGAAGCCACTCCATTCCCTAGACAATGGTTCTTCTGCAATTGGAAAGTCTATGAACAAATACAGATTAATTTTTTATCCCTGCTCTATTTGTAAAAGAAAGAAAACCTGAGAATTTTTCACTGTGGCCCTCACACCTGGCCTATTTACCTGCAGCTTTCCTTCATCTGTGAGTTGATCTTGCACAAGATTTTAGTTCCTGACTGTGTTTCCATCCATTCAGGTAGAGGCCATAGTATGCAAATAATGGCTGCTAATCTGTAGGAGCAATCCTCTCTCTTTGAAGAACCATTTTGACCAACAAATTCCCAAAGCCAAGCAAACTTCAGTTGACTGATTGTTTCCTCCATAAGTCCTACACAAAGTTACACCCTCCTTCCCTTTAGAGTATTTTCATGCCTGACATTTTTGAATACAGGTTTATGGTACTAGTGCTTCGGTCGATTTTCTTTCATGTGCTCATCTAAACACAATGGGAGCCACAAGAGGTACTAATGCACTGTGCCATGATAAGCATGGCAGGCTGAATAATAGCCACCAAAGATATGGAAGTCTTAATCCCTGGAACCTGCGAATACTACCTGACGTGGTAAAGGAGACTTCGCAGAGGTATTAGGTTAAGGATCCTGAGGTGGGGACCTAGATTATCTGGGTGGTGTAATCCAGTGTATCAGAAGAATTCTTGTAAGAGGGAAGCAGAGGGAGAATTTACAGGAAGAAAAGGCACTGTGACCATACAAATAGGGCCTGGAGTGATGCAACCAAGATCCAAGGGATGCTGGCCGCCACTGGAAGCTGGTAGAGGCAAGTAACCTGTTCTCCCCTAGAGCCTTCCCCAAGGGAGTATGGCTCTGTTGACCCCTTGAATTTGGCCCATTAAAACTGATTTTGAACTTCCGACATCCAGAACCGTAAGAGAAGAGATGTTGTTATTTTAAGCCACCAGGTTTGTGGAAATTTGTTGTAGCACCCATAAGAAACTGATTTATAGAAAGCCCTATTACACGGCAAACCACATATTTTGGAGATTGGGTATTTATGAAACCAACTGTACGTAGCTAGGGACATTTTTTAGTATTTAATTACATTTTTATTTCCTTCCACACTGGTCCATGTGAAATTATTTATTTGTCATCAAAGAGAAGAAAATAGCTTTGCATTTCATGTTTTATAGAACGTAGTCTGAATAAAATATCCTTACACATCAAATGCCCAGTCGGTTACAGAAAGAGAAAGTGGTAGATTGTACCACTAATCTCCAATATCCATCCCCTTGAACTCGGGCAGAGCCATGTGACTTACTTTGACGAATGAAATGTGACAGGAGGTCTCGTGTGCCATTTCCAGTGGAAGCTTTAAGAGACAACATGTCTTAGGAGACAAATTCTCTTTTCCTTTGGCAGCAGTCAGTTGTCAGCAGCATTGTGTGTCCCTGAGGGAGGCTGACAACGAGGATCAGGGACCCAGCTCACCACGATGGGCACGTAGTGTGAGTAGGAAATACAAACAAACAGTAACGACAAAAACAACTGTACCAACGGTGGTAACAACAAAAACAACTTCGGTATTTCAAGCATAGGAGATTTGGTGACTCCATTACTGTAGCACAATTTAGAGGATCTCAATATGCAGAAATAGACTTTCTTGTCCTCAAATCCACCTCCCTGGTTAATGCTAGAATCATCTCAAGCATTCATATATACTAGGTAGAAAGGCCTGCTCGTGTTTCCTTCACAATATTTCTCAAAATATCCTTTCCTAGCCATTACCATGGCCAACATCTATGTTCAGCAATTTCTCATTTTACTCTTGAGCTACTACGTTTATTCTTGAAGTGTGCTGCTACACTCAGACCCTTCTCTATACAGTTTCCCCTGCCAATAGGTGCTAGATCACTCTTCAGAAAATGCTGCCCTACACAGAATCCAATGTGGTACACTATGGCCTGAACATTTGTGTCTCCCCACCCCCCTCTGCCAAAATTCATATGTTGAAACCCTACTCCTCTGCCCTTCAAATGTGATGGTTTTAGGAGGTGGAGACTTTGGAAGACAATTAGGATTAGACAAGGGCGTGAGGGTGAGAACCTCATGAATGGCATTACAATCCTTACAAGAGTCAAGGGAGAGCTGGGGCAACTGGTGGCTTGGTCGGTTAAGCGCCCGATATCGGATCAGGCCATGATCTTGGGTTTTGTGAGTTGGGGCTCTGCACTGGTGGCATGGAGCCTCCTTGAGATGCTCTTTCTCTCCCTCTCTCTGCCCTTTCCCTTCTCGCACTGTCTCTCTCAAAATAAATAAATAAACTTAAAAAAAAAAAGTCAGGAGAGTTCTTTCTTCCTCTCTCTGCTCTGTGCCACAGGAGGATATAATAAGTTGGCAGTCTGCAGTCCAGAAGAGGGTTCTCACCAGAATCTTATCACTCTGGCATCCTGATCTCAGACTTCCAGCCTCTAGGACTGAGAAACAAATTTTTGTTATTTATAAGCCACCCATCTATGGTGCTTTATTATAGCAGTCCAAACTGACTAAGGCAGACCCCCACTGCTTATGGATTAGATACTTCATCCTCCCCCTTCACACCATGGCCACAGCTTTCAGTTCTGATTTTATCAACCTTTATACCTATCATTTCCCATCCACTGCAGCCAGGTAAGTCTCTCTCCTGCTTCTCAGTGAAATGTGTCAGATACCTTCAGTTCTCACTTCTGTTTTTTGAATAATATTTGTTATCTTTCTGTGGTTTAATGGTAGTAATTGAACATCACCTAACTCAGGTGATACTATAAAATTCATTTGAAATATTAGGTAAAGCTTTTCTAGTTCAACAGTTAATGTTGTTGCCTGAGTGAGAAAGAAGAGAGAGCTGGTCTGCAGATCAAACCCTTTGTGGACTGAGAGCAATCTATCAGCCTTATATGTGATGGCCCCTCTCATTTCATGTAATCACAGTGCATATATGTGTGATTTATCAGAGCTGTTACAAATTATCGCTATGCTTAATTTATTCAGAATCGAATTCTCTATTTATGTATCTAAACAACAAATACTAAACATGGGGAAGGAAAAAAAATCTGTGTTCAATAAATTGAAACATGATTTGTTATATAACTCATGAAGTTTACTGCCCTTTAGCTAAAGAGTCTATTTTTGATTGAACAAAGGGTTTAATTATTATAACCAACACCATCTCAACATTATCTTCCCTTTGAAATATTGCAGTTAAGATTTTCAGTCCAAGCAATTACTTATTCGTAAAAAAAAATTCGCTACCTTTGAGGCTTGAATTAAAGATGATAATATTAGCCATCTAAAACCATTTCAATTTTATGAAAAATAAAATGGAGTGCAATGTTTCGGCTTGAAAGCTCACATGATCTTTAGGGGAAATTAGTGATGTTGCTAATAGCGATTCCGATTTACATGGCACTGGAAGGAAGCGATCAAAGAGGTGAAAGCAAGACAAATAATCCTCAGAATGGAACAATTAAATAAAGATCATTTATGGCAAAATCACAAAATAACATTCCCAGACTTTGAAAAGCAATGTCTTTCTTTTTGTTAATTAGAGAGAATCCACATTTTACAATATGTAACTATTTACCAGGCAATGGAATGTCTTCTGTTGATATAAAAAATGGATGCATTTCCAGATGGGCTTCTATTCAATGGGGAAGGTGGCTAAGGTGATAATTTCTCATTTTTCTAGGTATAACTGATAATCTCCAGGCTCTCCATCATTTTCTTCCTCAAAATTAAACCATGTATATAAACCATGTGCATCAAAACTCAAACTAGTGCAATATATTTTTTCATTTGGTACAGATATTAAAATACCTGCTTATTTGCACATATAGCTGAGTGTAAATATGAGATGAAAAATGTCACATAGGGTTCTCTCAGGCAGGTATTCTCCTTCGTAACACTCCTGCCTATATTTCAAGCCTCATGGAATGAATATTATATACTGTGAGTTTAACAGATGCTAAATGTGTTGCAGTTACCTCATTTACATATACAGATTAGAATGTTTCACTTTGTTATGCACTAGCTCGATCTCTTAATTTTGATGATCTCAAACTGTTTTTATTAGGTTTACAAGAAAAAAATAGTCAATTATTTCATAAAGAAATTCATCCACATAATGTGCATCTATTCATACATAGAATAAATTTTAAATGTATATATTACTTTACTCTCTGTCCCATTACGGAGAGTCAGAATGATGATGTTAGAGCTTTCTTGATTCATATTGCTTTTAAATTCATGCAAATGGGCATAAATACTGGTTTTGCACTTTTGTTTAGCATTTTCATGCATATTTATTCCCACATAAGTAAATATTTCTCACTTTCAAATTCCTTTTCTACTTTCTGAGAAATTAGCAGGCCAGGAAATCAAACTGTAAGCAAAATAAATTTCTTGCCTCTGCCACATTTACTTCATTGGGAAATGAAGTTCTGCTTTCTAGTGTAACCTGCTTTCCCCAGGATATACCAGCGCTGAGAAAAACAATAAGGGCTTCACTTACAACGCTTGGTCCAGATGGTCTTCAGGTTGTTCCTAGGGTACCAGCTCTCCTGAAGCCCTCCCCATCCACGCCCCCCTGTTCTCTCCCTGGCTGTCCTTTACATGGATCTTGAAGAGACACACTTTGGCAGTAGTCCTCCATTCTTATTCGTCACTCGTAGCCCCCAGGTGTTTTGTTTTGCCTAGATCCCTGAAATCTTGCAGGTAAAAGATTTTTTTCCTGATTTTGGAGAGCTCTTGCAAACATTCTTTGACTGTATGGCCTTTGCAAGACTCCAGAAGTTACTTTTTCAGCTTTTGACTCTGTTTAAAACAACACATACTAAATCCCCAGGAGAAGCAGACTGGACCGCAGCAAGAGTTGGTTATGTGACTCTGTGTTATAGTCTTTGACTTAAAAACTGCTAAGGTGTGATTAAGATGTCTTGGCATACATTTTCTTCCTGAGAGGGTTCTTTCTACCCTGCAGGTAGGGTTTTCTTTCCCCTTCTCGAAGGTTTTTTCCTCTTTCTTATTTTGAAAGTCTTAATTTCCAGAGCGACAAAAACTCTCTTGTATACCTGCTTGCTGGGAAAATTGTGCTATTCTAAAACCTCACGTACACCAGTGGTCACTTCTGACCATTCACTCTCAAAATCTTTGGTCATACACATTTAGGTTTCCAACTTATTCTATCATGAAAATCACTGATTTGAGTTTTCTTTATGAAGAAGGCACTGCGTTAAAAGACAGAGCTCTTAAGTAGAGGAGATACATGCTACCACACACAAAAAAAACAAAGCATAGTCTATCTTATGTATCAGAGCCTTGATGAAGACAATTAATGTAGCTGCTGCTTAGAGGAAAGATAGGCTAACAGGGGCAGGAGTGGTTTCTGATGAGTTCTTAGAAAAGTATGTATTTAACTTGGCTTTAAAGGATAGGGAACTCTTAACTAGGTTTTTGTGAAGATCGAATGGTATTTTAGACCATGGAGATTTTGAGAGAAAATGTGCTGAAGTGGGAAGGCACAAGTTTGGAAACGAAGAAAAACATGAGTTCTGGAGTGGGTGGAGGGTTTGTTTGGTAGAAAACAACACCAGAGATATACTCACAGTTCATTTTAGCACAGTGAAAACTCTGAGAAGTGCTGCAATAAAGAACTCTGCTAAACATTGTTTAACCCAGAATTTCTCCAACTTACTTCCATAGGTCCCACTTTTATTTTTTCACAAAATACTTTTAGCAAAGCTGCCATCCTAGGGAATAAAGCTGTTTTGGGCACTACCTGGGTTTGCAGGAATTTGAGGAAAGAACTATTGCCTTATACAAATGGAGATCCACAGAGAGGGATCCCTGCATGCTCCTGGGACCATCTGACTGAGCACCCATCCTTTAAAAGTATTTTCTTTACAGAAATTCAGAATCTAAAAATTAATCAAGATATACTTATGACAGGGGCTCCTGGGTGGCTCAGTTGGTTAAGCGTCCAACTTCGGCTCAGGTCACGATCTCACGGTCCGTGAGTTCGAGCCCCACGTTGGGCTCTGTGCTGACAGCTCAGAGCCGGGAGCCTGTTTCAGATTCTGTGTCTCCCTCTCTCTCTGACCCCCTCCCCCCGTTCATGCTCTGTCTCTCTCTGTCTCAAAAATAAATATTAAAAAAATTTAAAACAATTAAAAATTTTTTTAAAAAGATATTTATGACAAAATTTTCATGTGCAAATTAATGGATCTAGGTGCTGTGTGGAATGCACATACGAGTAAGAATCAGTCACTACCCATAATATTGTTACCAGCATTTGAGGCAGATAAGACAACTTTGTAAACAACCATCATACAAGGAAGAATATGCTGTGGGAGAGTAAGTTTACAACAAAGTGTTATGCAGTGAAGATGTGACAGAGGAGATGGACTTTCTCAAGAGAAGCATTTGGAATGAGAATAAGACTCAGGGAGGAGCCAGGAGATACACTGGTGGAAAAGGAATCAGTGAAAAAACAATCTGGTTCTGACCACAAACGTGACAAACTAGTGACCCAAATCTCACACTCAGAGGTAATTAAGTTTGACCTACACAGCGTTGCCAACATTTAAAAATACAGAGAGTAACAAAGAATTTGGAGTCCCAGCATCTGTTGCAAATAACAAGACTTGGGAACCATAACCTAGAGCTGGATAGAAACTTCTTCTTTAGATAAGGTATGTGGGCTATAGTTTGCCACAGTCTCCACCATAATCCATTGTCCCTGGACCAAGCATCTGGTGCTACTTCTCATCTATTTAAATGGGTGACAGCTGCTTTTCTTACAGCATAGGTAAAAGGAAAGTGAAACATTTCTCAGATCCGCGTTTCCATCAAATATGGAAAAACAGACAAGGGGACATTTGGGCCATACATTTCAAGAACAATGGGCAAGACTGTGTTAGTTGTGAAAGACAAGAATATTCTTACCTGTTTGATATAGCTACAAAATGTATCTGCAGTGAAGGAATATAACATAAGAGACCACTCCAATAATTTATGTCATGGCTTGGACCCTAGGGGCATTTGAGTTTTGACTCATGAGAGAACACAGAAGTTAAAAAGAGGAGAGGGTTTCCAAAAAAAAAAAAAAAAAAAAAAAAAAAAAAAAAAAAAAAAGATCATCCAGAAAGATCAAGTGGGTTAAGAACTGAAAAATGACCATTGGACCTGAATAGATGCTGTTGGTAAATTTAATGGTAGAAGTTTCAGTGGGATACTAGGGTGGAAGCCAGTGATTGATGAGGAATATGAAAATGATATGGAGGAACTAGTCCCATTCAAACTGCTTAACGTAGGGTCGTTTTTTGTTTTATTTTATGTAATTGATTTGTCTGTCTCTTTGTTTTAAATGTAAAAGATCTACTGGTCCTCTTCTATGTTTCTTCTTGGCATTCCCTGACAAGGGATCTCATGTACAGAGATTGTGGTCAAATGCCAAAAGATGTATTGTTTTTATCAATCTGAGACAGCTTCTCTGCCTTTAATGCTGAGTTTTGATAAAAACTATATTATAGAATACAGTTTAGGTCTAATGCCACATTTGAGCTTTCTACTTACCGTTCTTTGTATCTATGGCTATTGTACATCTCAAACTGGAGGATGAGATCTCACCATTGCATTGCTAGAAAAAGTGAACGTGAATTTTATCTGCTACATCAAGAGTAAAAGGAATAAGATAGAGAGTATAAATTTGCCCCAGTACCTGGAATTGAGAGGTCCTAGGCTTCTTAGGCTATATTTGGCAAATAGCCTGTGCTTGGCTACTTTTGAGAGATCAGAGAGGAGATAACCCATATAGTTCCCTTAAAGGGAAAAAAGACTAGTGTCCCCTTACCAGTCATTGGAGCTACAAGTGGAAAAAGGAAGCAGTCAGAGAATGAGAAAGTACCCTCATCCTAAACTTTAGAACTGTCTCTTCACCTACTAGTAAAACATAGCCCAGTGAATACTTAGATCTCAGCGGGAGGTTGTCCCCCATAAAAAATGACTTGTATTCTATGTACATGACACTCCCTTCCCCTCATGACTCTTCAAGAAAATTCCCAGTATGTCCTTATCAAGAGACATTATGCTCAATGAGATAAGCCAGTCACACAAAAACAAATGTTGCAGAATCTCACCTACAGGAGGTATCTAAAATACTTAAATTCATAGAAGCAAAGAATGGAATGGTGGTTTCTGAGGGCTGGGAGAAGACAGGAATGGAAAGTTGCTAATCAACAGGCATAAAGTTTCAGTCAAACAAGATAAACCCTAGAGATCTGCTGGACAGCATTGTAGGTATAGTCAACAATAATGTATTGTACCCTGAAAAGTTTGTTAAGAGGGTAGATCTTATGTACGTGCTCTTTCCACATCAAATGAAATGAGCTAAAATAACTAAGCTAAAATGAAGTAAAATAATAAAATTAAGAGACCATGGAAAGACAGCATGTTGTAGAGGCATGAGTGAAGCTGCTACAAGCAGTCGACTGCAGTTCTATACCTCAGGAGCTGTGCAACATTGGCAAGCTCCCTAATGTCTCTGAATCACCTGGGATCTACATTGAAAGACAGTTATGAGGTTTAAATTTTGACAATATATGTAAAATATTTAATATAGTGTTTAGCACATAATAGGTATTCAAGAAATTATACACCTATGCATGAATATTTATATATGTTTTTATAAACCTAAAAAGTGGGATTCCCCAAGCCCTATTTTATTTATACCACTTTTGGTAAACTTATCTGAGGAAAGTTGTTTTCACTATTGGAAAAACAGTGTGTTTCACTGGGGGAAGAAACTGAGGTTGAGAGAGACTAAACAACTAAATCAAAGCCTATAATTAAGAAATGGCCATGATGCAATTTGTAGTTAGAGCAGGGGTTGGTAAATTACCATCTGCCGGCCAAATCCAGCCAGCCGTCTGTTTTGTAAATAAAGTCTTATTGGAACACACGCCGAATTGTTATTATTGTCTGGCTGGTTCCACGCTACAGTGGCATAGTGGAGTAGTTGTTACAGAGACAGTATGGCTTACAAAACCTAAACTATTTACCATCTGACCTTCTAAGAAAATGTTTGCCTACCCCTAGTCTAGATAGAGTAGGAATAAAGGATAGTAGACATTGGACTGAGCCCTATCACCAGCAATTCTCAGAGAGACTTTAAGTAATTCTACTGTTGTGCATCTCAGCTTCTCATGTTAAAACAAAACAAAACAAAACACAACAACGCAATTTTGAATTTTAACTTGATTAACCACTGTGGTGCATAGTTAGATGCATATTTATGTGCTCAGTAGGTATCTGAGTAGTATGCCCTTAGAGGCAAAACTTTACACCAAATTGCAGTGATTATAAGAATTCATTTTCAGTTTCTGCCTTACTATTCAGTTCTACAAGTATTTTACTGCTGGCTTGTATCTTGAAAGTTCTCTTGGGTACCACAATTATGTTGAAGATGCTTCCAAACATTGTCATTCCTCATCTGAGACCCCGTTAGGATCAGGCCACCAGCCTTCTTTGTCTGTTTGTAGCTTTCTCTGGAGGCTTCATATCAAGGAGAGCACAGGGTGATCAGAGCGCTGCATTATCACAAAGTCAAATCAGATCCGAGGCAAATGAAGAGTGAAAGAGATTAATGGACTCACTACTTATACCACATGATAACCCAATGATTTGCAGTTTCCATTCAAAGGGGAAAAGTCGAGCTCGGAAGACTCCGTGTAGCCTTGTGATAATTTTGCTATGGAAAAGATTTATTGTTCTGCCTTTTGCCCTTTTTTCTGGACAAATGGGATTGCATGCTACATGCTTGATTTAAGACTATTTAAATTTTTCTGAATTTAGGACTATCCCCCCTTCCTTCACAATTCATTATAAATAAATGTGCACAAAATCAAGGGCAGGTGCAAACTGATTTAGATCGTTGTTTCTTTGAAATCAAATAAAACTGCTCCTCCTTCCCAGAACTTCAGATAAAAGACACCTGTTTCTGATGGCTTTCGCCTGGCGGCCAAATTGGAAAAGAAAAATTGAGTCCCAGCCCCGTCATTTACCAACGGTGTAGACTCAGCCAAGTTACTATGCTTCTCTGAATCTCCTTATAAGTAAGATGGCAATAGACACAGTAGCTTTCTCATATGCTTGTGGTAAGGCAGAAATGCAATAATGTGTGGAAGGCACTTGGCACAATGTCTACCACAGAGTAAACACTCAATAACCTTAAACCAGAACTCGCTTTCTCAATTCTTTAAGACTTGGATAGCTGAAGTGACTGAATTAATTTTCTTTTCATATAAAATCCAACCAGGAAAAGGTGCTGGATAACGTATCCTTGGTTAATATAGGAAGATTGGGGATCGGAGCATTCTTTTTTTAACCAAGAACACCCAAACTGAAATAACCTTTGTCTTCCCTGCCATTACAGTGATAGATGTTTGTCTTCTCCTTCTTTACTGCATCAATACCTGAAAAAGTCAAGTGTACAGTATCAGAAAATTGTTTTACATAATTTAATGAGAATTTTCAAAATCCTTTACCTCAGAATTTCTTAACCTGGGTATCCACAGAATAGCTTTCTGGGGATCCATTAATGTCCTGGCGTTTTATGTAACATTCTCTGTTTATGTTTATTTTATTGAGAGAAGTTTCATAGCTTTAATAAGATTCTCACTATGGTCTTTGATCTGTATATCAAATTCTAAGTAGTATCAGAGGGCCAAGAAACTGTTAACGAATTTTGGAGTTTTGTGAGTAAAATGCCTTATCCAAGAATGCCACACCGTACAATAGTTTAACTTTTTTTTTTCAAGTAAGACTAATGAAAAAGCACTTTGTAATGTGTAAAAGGCAACAACACTGCTTAATAAAATAAATAATTACACATTTGTGGCACTGATGAGGCAGCTAAGTACATTCAGGTGACACTTCTGTGGAATGAAAGCTAATTCATGATAATTCAACAGCACTTTACAATAGATGCTTAACAAACCAGGTAATAAAACATAATCAGTAGAAGCCTTTTAGAAGCTAATGTTGAATATTACAAAAAAATGACTCATATTATTTAATGATTGTGTATTCTATTTAATTAACTGTTGCCACTCTTAGTGAGAGAGGCAACAGGAATTATAAGCCCTCAACATTTTGCTCACGTGTCCGTTACTTTTAGTTGAGTTTACCACACACATATGCAGTCTGGTGTGAAAAGGTTCCTTCTTTCCCAACCTGACAGAAGTTCCCAGCTTCCCAGATCTGGTGGTGCCAGAGAGGTTGGAGAGGGGAGTCTGGTGGGGTTGCAACCAGAGAACTGATCTCCTGTCTCCTCATCTACTGTGGTCCTGGAGAGATGGTTGGAGAACAGCTGCCTTTCTTGAGTACTTGTTCTCTGACCACCTTGCCCAGACCAAACTTCCTGTAATGAGGCATACAAAGCTGTTTTCTTAAGTGGTTGCAGCTCTCAAAAAAGCAACAGTGTGTGGGGAGGGCAGAGGTTATAACCTAATCCAATTTAGTCATACTTGTGTTTGTGTGTGGCTTAGGTCTTCTACAAAGAGAATATTCATATGCCCTCTTATATGGCCTCTTTCGTGTCTCCTAGTTGGGATACCCCACCTCTTTCGGTGGCAGGCAGGAAGATCTCCCTCTCGGCCCCATCTTGTGTCTTGCAAAACTGACTTTCAGATGTGAAGGCGTCAATTCTGTAAGAGTAGGTGCTCCTATTCCAGTGCAGTCTCCCTACCGGAAAGCAGTGCTGCTGATTGCTTCCTTAGTTTTACTAAAAAGCAAGAGCATTTTGCCATGTTTCTATTTATTTTCTCATTATATGAAGAAAGGGTAAAATTCCTGTGATTATGACTTTGACCTTGCCCCTAGCAAAACAATAATATCACCATTATTGTACTAATAGTATATTGGAGTTTTTTTTTTTTCCAGTCTATTTTATTATAAGAAGGTCTATTTTCTGAGATCTGGAAACATTTGAAAAACAATAACTGTCACTGTCATGATTTACATGGGAACAAATTGAAGGATTATAAATGGCAGTTATTTACTTTAATTAGCCTCAGAAATCCAGAGGCTGAACTTATTCTAAAACCACCTAACAATATTTTCTACTACATCTGTATTTGGAGGCACAGTACAGACTATGAATTCCAACAAGAATTATTTTAAAAAACAATCAGAAGTCTTAGAAGGAAACTCTGTACCTGTTTTTAAATTGTAATTTTCAGGTCAATAAACAAGTGTAATAATAACGCAGCCAGAAGAGCAGTAGTTCTGGAATCACACAGACTTGGATTTAGATTCTGCTGGATGACAAAGGGGCTGTGACCTTAGTCAGGTTGTTTAATCTATCTGGAGTCTCAGTGACCCCCAGCTACCATGCTGATGATAATATCTAGGAAAAGAATATTAAATGAAGTAACTGCTGAAAGTCCTGAGCACACAACATGCATTGCATACACGCCATTTGATTCAATATATATTTTTATATTTAAAAGAATATAGCGTACAGCCTATATTGTTGTTCATGTGGCTTCGAGGCTAAGTTAAGGCCAATAGTACATGGTAGAAGATAAGTGTGCCACTCTTGGGTCCTGGCACTAAAAGGGTGTGAGGGCATCCCCCTGATTCCTTTCCCCACTTCTTGCTGGCTAGGAGATAATGAGGGCTAAACTAACAACTTGGGGCATACAAACAGAAGCTGAAGAAGACAGAGCCATACGAGCAGTCTTGGATCCCTGTCAGCTTATGGACTGTTGTGTGATAGAGACACTAAATTGTCTTGTCTTGTCTTTCTTTTTATTTTTTCTCCCTCCCTCACCTACTTCCTCTCCCCCTTCCTCTCTCCCTCCTTCTCTCCCTTCCTCCCTCCTTCTCTCACTTCCTTTCTTTATTCTTTCTTTCTTTCTTTCTTTCCTTCCTTCTTCTTTCTTTTGTTCTTTCATTCTTTCCACTTAGGCTGTACTGTAACTATTACTAAGTCCAAATACCAGGTACAAGGAAAAGAGTCATCGGGGAAGGCTCAGTTTTTCTTTTCTCAATGAGCTCACCTATTTTGGAGCCATTAAAATACTTACCAAGAGTATGAAACATTATGCAATAATGCTTATGTTAAATTAAAAAAACCCCTAAATGATAAATATTATAATCATATTTTGAACCACCCAAATGAGGGGGGATGGAAAGAACTGGAAGGAAATACAGTGCATATAACCATATTTACATTTGAATAATGGCATTATGTTACTTTTCTCTTTTGCTGTACTTTCTAAATTTTTCTAAATAAATTTATGTTGTTTTTGTTAAAACAAAACATTGTATTTAAAGCATTTCTAAGGAAATAGTCAATCTGATAAGGACTTCTTTATGAAGATGTACATCACAACAACACTTTCTATCAAAGAGAAATTGGCATCTGATAGTAGGTGAGTTAAATACATTATATGAAGCAACATAATGAAATTTTACAATGTACAGTTTATTAGTTTGGTAGAGCTACCATAACTAAATACCACTAACTGGTTGGCTTAACTTTTGGAGGCTGGAAGTCTAAGATCAAGGTGTCAGAAAGTTTGGTTTCTTTTGAGGCCTCTCTCCTTGTCGATGGTCACCCTCTTGCTGGCTCTTTACACGGTCGTCTTTCTGTGCATGTGCTCCCCTGTGTCTCTTTGTGTGTTCAAAATCCACTTCTTCTAAAGACACCAATCAGATAGGGTTAGAATCCACTTGATTTGTCTCATTTTAACTAAATTATTACTTTAAAGGCCTTATCTTCAAACACAGTGACATTTTGAGGTGCAGGGGGTTAGGAGCTTCACATATGATTTTGAGGGGGAGAAGAACACACAATTTAGCCCATGACACACAACATTAAGGGTCATGTTGGGAAGAATACTTAATAGCAGAGAGGAAAGGTTGATGGTATAACATGAAGTGAAAAACAAAAAAGTGAAAACTCATTTATACAGTACAACTTCAAATATATAAAAGGTATGTGGAAACAAGCTTACCTTCAGTTAGCATCTGTGATTCTATCTCAATATACAGAAACTAAGGATTCACAAAAATTCTAAGACCTGTGGAGCAGAAATAAATCAACAGTTGACAGTGACACATACATTGTCATTTCAAAGAGAGTAAATTTGCTATCCTAAATGATGATAAAGGTGTTACAAAATTAGCATAACATTGGTATGTATCATAGGTATACTGAAAGGGAATGAATCAACTTATTAATGTTAACTATCTTTGATGGGGGTTTATTATGTGATTTTTATTTTCTTTCTTATGCTTTTTATGTATTTTCTAAATATTTACAGTGATTCCATATACCTTTATAATCAGAAAAAGAACAAGTGTCTTTTTAAAAAAATGAATCATAATATACTATAGTTCAGGAAAGGCAGATTCAAGTCATGATTGTGGCTACTTGCGATTTCAAAATAGATAATTCAACAATTCAATTTAAGTTCAACATGTACAAGTGTTAGGCTATCAGCCACTTTTCTAGAATTGGGGGATAGAGAGATTTTCAGGGGAATATTCTCATTCTGTGACACCTCATTATTTAGTTGAAAAGAAACTGATCCCTAAATGAATAAAAAAAATACGTGTATGTGGGCACAGAGGCAGAGTCAGGAACAATGGATTCTGTCTTGGAAGGTCATGGAACTCTATAGAGAAGTGGCAGCGTTTGAATTATCCTCCAAGAATAAGTGGAGGTTTGCTTGGTGGAAAAATGAGATTCTAGGAAATGGGAGTGACACTGACATTCCAGGCAGAGACCACCACACGAGCAAAGGCACCAAGGTGTGTTTGTTCAATAGGAAGCTACCTGGTTCAGCTATACAATTTAGTACCTAGGGGGTGGGAGGTTGTGGTTGGCAAAAGAGGCAGAGAGCCTGGAGATTCAATAAGAAGAGATGAATCTCATTCTAAGGGGCTGTATGTTATCCAATAGACATTATACTGCAGGTAGGCAGGTGTGTAGAATAGTGTTGAAATACTGCACTTGTGATGTAAGGCCAGCCCTGAGTTACTGAAGGTGGAAGGAAAAGGAGGGAACCGAAGCCAAGGGGTTTCCAATGCAACACTAGGAGTTTATCCATGGAGTGAGACACGTGACAAAATGGAGGAATCAAGGATGCTTCTGAAATCTCATCTGGACAATTGTGTGAATAGCCATATCATAAGCCAAAGAGAAAAGGTAGGGAAGAAGCAGAAATTAAGTTTATTTATTTATTTTGAGAGAGACAGAAGACAGCACAAGTGGGGAAGAGGAGAGAGAGAAAGTGAGAGAGAGAATCTCAAGCAGGCTCAGCACTGCCAGCACAGAGCCCGATGTGGGGCTTGAACTCACGAAGCTGTAAGATCATGACCTGAGTCTCAACCAAGAATGGGACGCTTAACCGACTGAGCCACCCAGGTGCCCCACCCCAAATTGAATTTCTTGAGGCCAGATGTAAGCACATTTTACTGCACGTGAGTGAGAAGTGACTCATTAGAAAATAGGCATAGCAGGATCCTGTCTAGCCTTCCACAAATACAACTGCACACAAACAGCAACAAAAAACATACACAAAATACCTCATGACTTCAGCTCATCATGCTGTTGCCACTCTACAACATACTAAGCTTTTTCGCAAGACATGGTCTCATGTAATCCTCATAGGGACTGCATCAACTAAGTGTTGTTGATGGAGTCATTCTAGAGACACCAGCCTGAAGCTCAAAGGTTAAGCTTGTCCAAGACCTCACGCACACCTAGCTACAAGGTCCCTAGCAAGAAGTAGAGACTGTGAGCTCCTCCAGGGGTAGAGACAATGCATTTCATCCTCACACTTGGATTCCCAGTAAAATACCTGGGACTCGTTTTTGAGAAAAGACTAAGTGGACAAAGGAATTAGTTAAGGAAAAAAGAAACTATCCCCAAACGTGCACACATTTCTACCACATGATGCTACTGCTTAAAAGAGAATGAGATACTTTTAGTCAGGATGCTAACTTTGGACATTTTATATTGCTTAAGGAAAAATAAAAGGCTTCTTTTCATCTGTATATGCCTTCACATTATCCTGTCAAGGTCACATTTTCCCTTTCCACATCACTCAGTGCTTTTTTGGCTTTATATTAGCTTTGTGCTGAAAATTGAAATTGGAATATTAGAACTCAGTTGGGGAGCACACTAATTTAATTAAATATTAAAAGCCAGCTGGTTTTATGTTATGTGGGCAAATTAAAGAATTAATGATTTGGTACACTTTCTTGTTCCTGTCAAGCTACAAGAACATGAAGAATAGCTCTTTCTCACCCAGTTACAAAAGGTGAGATTGAAAAATTAGGCCTGCTTTATTAAGTGTTTCCATATAGAGTCTTTTGAGACTAGGGTAACTTACTTATTTATAAAATGCCCCAGAAGGCATGAGCCCTGGGCCAGTGTGAAAGAACCTGACAGGCCTTAGTGTTAGGTGCCTCTAGTAAAGCCTCACCTGGGAAGACTAATCCACTTGAGAATCTTTGAAGTACTATCATTTTGTGTAGCTGGGTTCAGAGTCAACTGGCTGCCTGTTGATGTCAATTGATTCTGTAAGCTAATCCACTCCTATATGACTTGAGAAATATTTTCTCAGAAACACACAGTGTGAAATAAGGTAATGAGAGTAACGTGCAGGTAGTAGAAATGGCTTTCAGTCATTAATAGTCATCTACTGTACTATAGATTTCCCATATTTCTTGGTCCTATGATACACACACACACACACACACACACACTATACAATGTAACATAATAAGAGCAGAGATTATTCACCCCAAGGCCAGATGATAGACTATATGTCCAGTGTTGTCAGTTTTTAGATTTATGATTTCTCTCTTCTTCCAGATCTTTTCCGTTTTCCTCTTCTATTCCTTTCCTCTTATCCCCTTTTATATTACAAAATTGAGAGGAGGGCTTTGTGAGAAGCTCCACGTTGAAGGGGAAGATGGTGAGAACCCAGAACAAGTCACTTATTCTGTTTCTCAGTTTTCTGCCCTGAAACAAAAATAACTAGACAAAATAATAATAAAAGTAATAATTATTTTTGGGCTACATAGTAATAACAATTATTATTTCTGCCTCTAAAAGGATGATGGTAAGTGCTTCAGTTATATATTGTTGTATAACAAAACCTTGTGGCCTCAAACAACAGCCATTTTATTTGCAACCATTCTGCAACCTATCCTGGGCTCAGCTGGATGGTTCTTCAGGTGGTTTTTCCAATGGTCACTCATGTGGCTGCATTCAGTTGTGGGACCTCTGGGGTTAGGCTTAGCGAGGATGGTGGAATGGCTGGGACTCTCTCTTCTTGTCATCTCAGGACGTCCTCTCCAGGCAGCCTCTTCACATGGTCTATCCATCATGGTCTTTTAGTAGAGTAGTTGGACATCTTGTGAGGTGACTCAAGGCTTTCAGAACTGCAGATACAGAGGCTGTCAGGATCAGAACTTGCACAGCAACATATTTGCTGAATTTTCTTGGTTAAAAGCAAACCACAGTTTCCTTTCAAATTGAAGGGGAGGAGACTATACAAGAGTGTGAACATGGAGAATGTGGTTCACTGGGGGTTGGGAGGGACAATATAATGGATTGCCTCAGTAAATTTAGAACAGATTCTGCTTGTTTAATACCTACACCTTCTACATGTAGTGCTATTTCTAAAATCATGGTTTGAAAAGCTGTATTTTTTAAAAAAATGATCAACAGTGACAAAGTTAAATTATTGTGCCTAGAGGATGTGTCATGGTGCTTTCATTCATGAAGAGAACTCTTTTTCAATACTTTCCCACATTAGTATGATTGCTTTTGCCTGCTTAAAATGGCTGGTACCTTGACTATTTTGGATAGATAAAACTTTGGATAAGTTTTAACTGACAGTCATAACTTGATTTAACTGAAGGACAAACCTCTATGCATAGGAACATGTATCTTTTACTTCACTCAGAAATAACTCCTTGTTAGAGCATAGCCAAACCTAGCATGACTTCTTGACTTCTTTGAGTAGCTAATCATCTTCCTTTCTTTCTTTATTCCTTCCTCCCTTCCCCCCTTCCTTCCTTCCTTCCTTCCTTTCTTTTTATTACAGCTCTTTATTTTTTAAATTTTTAAAAAATTTTAAATTATTTTATTTTTTTTAAAATTTACATCCAAATTAGCATATAGTGCAACAATGATTTCAGGAGTAGATTCCTTAGTGCCCCTTACCCATTTAGCCCATCCCCCTTCCCACAACCTCTCCTGTAACCCTCAGTTTGTTCTCCATATTTATGAGTCTCTTCTGTTTTGTCCCCCTCCCTGTTTTTATATTATCTTTTTTCCTTTCCCTTATGTTCATCTGTTTTGTCTCTTAAAGTCCTCATGTAAGTGAAGTCATATGATTTTTGTCTTTCTCTAATTTCACTTAGCATAATACCCTCCAGTTCCATTCACGTAGTTGCAAATGGCAAGATTTCATTCTTTTTGATTGCCAAGTAATACTCAATTGTGTGTGTATATATATATATATATATATATATATATATATATCTTTATTCATTCATCCATCGATGGACATTTGGGCTCTTTCCATACTTTGGCTATTGTTGATAGTGCTGCTATAAACATGGGGGTGCATGTGTCCCTTGGAAACAGCACACCTGTATCCTGCGGATAAATGCCTAGTAGTGCAATTACTGGTGTTGCATCCACACGACTCCTGAAACAGAATGCTACGGGCACCAGTGACAGTCACAACAAAGTTTATTGCAATGGGAGGCAAGGCAAACCGATCGATCGGGATGACACTCTTAACAGAGTGCGTCTTGAACAGCAAGGGTACAGAGTTTTTATAATAAGATGACCACATCATCTCATTATCACCTAGGAACAGAACAAAGGAATAGTTCCCAGGTGGAAACAGTTCAAATAGGCCCTTGCCCCAATCCAATCAAACACTAATCCATCCCTTGATTGATAGGATAAGGCTGTTATCTTTTAACCTATAGTATTAAAACAAAGCTGTTATTTCTTAAGGCTATAGGTTAGCCCTACACTACAATTTAACCCTTACACTGGGTCCTAGGGTAGTTCTAGTTTTTTGAGGAACCTCCATACTGTTTTCCAGAGTGGCTGCACAGCTTGCATTGCCACCAACAATGCAAAAGAGATCCTCTTTCTCTGCATCCTCGCCAACCTCTGTTGTTACAGGAGTTGTTCATGTTAGCCATTCGGAGAGGTGTAAGGTGGCATCTCATTGTGGTTTTGATTTGTATTTCCCTGATGATGAGTGAAGTTCAACATTTTTTCATTTGTGAGTTGGCCTTCTGGATGTCTTCTTTGCAGAAGTGTCTATTCATGTCTTTTTCCCATTTATTCACTGGATTCTTTGTTTTTTGGGTGTTGAATTTGATAAGTTCTTTATAGATTTTGGATACTAACCCTTTATCTGCTGTGTCATTTGCAAATATCTTCTCCCATTCTGTCACTTGCCTTTTAGTTTTGCTGATTGTTTCCTTCGCTGTGCAGATTTTATTTTGATGAGGTCCCAGTAGTTCATTTTTGCTTTTGTTTCCCTTGCCTCCGGAGACGTGTTCAGTAAGAAGTTGCTGCAGCCAAGATCAAAGAGGTTTTTGCTGCTTTCTCCTCTAGGATTTTGATGGCTGCCTGTCTTACATTTAGGTCTTTCATCCATTTTGAGTTTAGTTTTGTGTATGGTGTAAGAAAGTGGTCCAGGTTCATTCTTCTGCATGTTGCTGTCCAGTTTTCTCAGCACGACTTGCTGAAGAGACTGTGTTTATTCCACTGGATGTTCTTTCCTGGTTTGTCAAAGATTAGTTGGCCATATGTTTGTGGGTCCATTTCTGGGTTCTCTCTTCTGTTCCATCGATCTGAGTGTCTGTTCTTGCGCCAGAACCATAGTGTCTTGATGATTACAGCTTTGTAGTATAGCTTGAAGTCTGGGATTGTGATGCCTCCTGATTTGGTTTTCTTTTTCAAGATCGCTGTGGCTATTCGGGGTCTTTTCTGGTTCCATACAAATTTTAAGATTATTTGTACTAGCTCTGTGAAGAATGCTGGTGTTATTTTGATAGGGATTGCATTGAATATGTAGATTGCTTTGGGTAGTATCAACATTTTAACAATATTTGTTCTTCCTATCCAAGAGCATGGAATCTTTTTCCATTTTTTGGTGTCTTCTTCCATTTATTTCCTAAGCTTTATATAGTTTTCTGTGTATAGATTTTTCACCTCTTTGGTTAGATTTATTCCTAGGTATTTTGTGTTTTTTTGTGCAACTGTATATGAGATCAATTCCTTGATTTCTCTTTCTGTTGTTTCATTTTTGGTGTATAGGAATGCAACCAATTTCTGTGTGTTGATTTTATATCCTGCAACTTTGCTGAATTCATGAATCAATTCTAGCAGTTTTTGGTGGAATCTTTTGGGTTTTCCATATAGAGTATCATGTCATCTGTGAAGAGTGAACATTTGACCTCCTCCTGGCCAATTTGGATACCTTTTATTTCTTTGTGTTGTCTGATTGCAGAGGCTAAGACTTCCAATACTATGTTGAATAACAGTGGTGAGAGTGGACATCCTTGTCTTGTTCCTGACTTTAGGGGGAGAGTTCTCAGTTTTTCCCCATTGAGGATGATATTAGTGCTGGGTCATTCACATATGGCTTTTATATCTCGAGCTGTTCTCCTTCTATCCCTACTTTCTTGTGGGTTTTTAGCAAGAAAGGATGCTGTATTTTGTCGAATGCTTTCTCTGCATCTATTGAGAGGATCATATGGTTCTTGTCCTTTCTTTTATTGATGTGATGAATCACATTAATTGTTTCACGGATATTGAACCAGCCCTGCATCTCAGGTATAAATCCCACTTGGTGATGGTGAATAATTTTTTAAATGTATTATTGGATCTGGTTGGCTAATATCTTTTTGAGTATTTTTGCATCTATGTTCATCAGAGAAATTGGTGTATAGTTTTCCTTTTTAGTGGGGTCTCTGGTTTTGGAATGAAGGTAATGCTGGCTTCATAGAAAGAGTTTGGAACTTTTCCTTCCGTTTGTATTTTTTGGGACAGCTTCAAGAGAATAGGTGTTAATTCGTCCTTAAATGTTTGGTAGAATTCCCCTGGAAAGCCATCTGGCCCTGGACTCTCATTTATTGGGAGAGTTTTGATTACTTATTTGATTTCCTTACTGGTTATGGGTCTATTCAAATTTTCTATTTCCTCCTGTTTCAGTTTTGGTAGTGTATATGTTTCAAGGAATTTGTCCATTTCTTCCAGATTGCCCATTTTATTGGTTTATAATTGCTCATAATATTCTCTTATTATTGTTTTTATTTATGCTTTGTTGGTTGTGATCTCTCCTCTCTCATTCTGGATTTTATTTATTTGGGTCCCTTCCTTTTTTATTTTTGATCAGACTGGCTAGTGGTTTATCAATTTTGTTAATTCTTTCAAAGAACCAGCTTCTGGTTTCATGAATCTGTTCTACTGGGGTTTTTTTGATTTCAATAGCATTAATTTCTGCTCTAATCTTTATTATCTCCTGTCTTCTGCTGGTTTTGGGTTTTATATGCTGTTCTTTTTCCAGCTCCTTAAGGCGTACGGTTAGGTTGTATATCTGAGATCTTTCTTCCTTCTTTAGGAAGGCCTAGATTGCTATATACTTTCCTCTTATGACTGCCTTTGCTGCATCCCAAAGGTTTGGGGTTGTGGTGTTATCATTTTCATTGACTTCCATATACTTTTTAATTTCCTCTTTAACTTCTTGGTTAGCCCATTCATTCTTTAGTAGGATTTTCTTCAGTCTCCAAGTATTTGTTACCTTTTCAAATTTTTTCTTGTGGTCGATTTCGAGTTTCATAGCATTGTGGTCTCAAAATATACACGGTATGATCTCGATCTCTTTGTACTTACTTAGGGCTGATTTGTGTTCCAGTGTATGGTCTATTCTGGAGAACATTCCATATGCACTGGAGAAGAATGTATATTCTGCTGTCTTAGGATGAAATGTTTTGAATATATCTGTTAAGTCCATCTGGTCCAGTGTGTCATTCAAAGCCATGGTTTCCTTGTTGATTTTTTGATTAGATGATCTTTCCATTGCTGTGAGTGGGGTATTGAAGACTTCTACTATTATGGCATTACTATCAATGAGTTTCTTTATGTTTGTGGTTAATTGATTTATATATTTGGCTGTCCCACATTTGGCGCATAAGTGTTTACAATTGTTAGGTCTTCTTGGGGGATAGACCCCTTGATTATGATATAATGCCCTTCTGCATGTCTTGATACCATCTCTATTTTAAAGTCTAGGTTGTCTGATATAAGTATGGCTACTCTGGTTTTCTTTCATTGACCATTAGCATGATAGATGGTTCTCCATCCCCTTACTTTCTATCTGAAGGTGTCATTAGGTCTAAAGTGGGTCTCTTGTAAACAGCATATAGATGGATCTTGTTTTCTTATCCATTCTGTTACCCTATGTCTTTTGATTGGAATATTGAGTCCACTGACGTTTAGAGTGAGTACTGAAAGATATGAATTTATTGCCATTATGATGCTTGTAGAGTTGGAGTTTCTGGAGGTGTTCTCTGGTCCTTTCTAACCTTTGTTGCTTTTTGAGATATATATATATATATATATATATATATATATATATATATATTCGTCTTTTCTCACCTCAGAGAGTCCCCCTTGAAATTTCTTGCAGGGCTGGTTCAGTGGTCACAAACTCCTTTAATTTTTGTTTGGCTGGGAAACGTTTTATCTCTCTTTCTATTTTGAATGACAGCCTTGCTGGATAAAGAATTCTTGGCTGCTTATTTTTCTGATTCAGCACATTGAATATACCCTGCCCCTCCTTTTGGCCTGCCAAGTTTCTGTGGATAGGTCTGCTGCAAACCTGATCCATCTTCCCTTGTAGGTTAGGGACTTGCTGCTTTCATGATTCTCTCCTTGCCTGAGTATTTTGTGAATTTGACTATGATATGCCTTGTTGCTGGCTGGTTTTTGTCGAATCTAATGGGAGTCCTGTGCTTCCTGGATTTTGATGTCTGTGTCTTTCCCCATGTTAGGAAAGTTTTCCTCTATGATTTGCTCACATAACACTTCTACCCCTATTTCTCTCTCTTCCTCTTCTGGGACCCCTATGATTCTGATGTTATCCCTTTTTAATGAGTCATTGATTTGTCTCATTCTTAAATCATGCTCTTTTGCCTTAATCTCCGTCTTTTTTTCTGCTTCATTATTCTCTATAAGTTTGTCCTCTATATCTCTGATTGTCTGTTCTGCCTCATCCATCCTTGCTGCTGCTGCATCCACCTGTGATTGCAGCTCAGTTATAGCATTTTTAATTTCATTCTATTTTTTACTTCTTTATCTCTACAGAAAGGGATTCTAAGCTATTTTCGACTCCAGCTAGTATTCTTAGTATCGTGATTCTAAATTCTGGTTCAGACATCTTGCTTGTATTTGTGTTGGTTAAGTCCCTAGCTGTCATTTCTTCATGCTCTTTCTTTGGGGTGAATTCCTTCGTTTCGTCAATTTGCAGGGAGAAAAGGAATTAATGAGGTAGAAAAATTAATATTAAAAATATTAAAATTTAAAAAATATTAAAATTAAAAAATTAAAAACACACATCCACACACGAAAAATCTAATAATGATGCTAGATCCTAGGTGTGTTTTGGTCTGAGTGTTGAAAGTGGTTTGACAGATTAGAGGAAAAAAGGGGAACAGAAAAAAGGAAATTGTTTGAGAATTTGAAAAAATGAATACACTGAAGTAGACTAAAATGAGATGATGGGAGCAAAATATAATTTGAAAAAATTTACACAAAAGTAAAGAATATAGTAGAAAAAATTAACGAAAATATGTTTAATAAAAATTAAAAATAAAAATGAATTTTTTTCTCTTTCTATGTTCAAGAAAAAGAAAAGAAATGAAATAGAGGAAAAAAGAGAAAAAAAAGAAATCATTTGAAAATTTCAAAAAGTGAATACACTATAGTAGACTAAAATAAAATGATGGAAGTAAATGGAATTTGAAAAAATTTACATTAAAGCAAAAAATATAGTAAAAAATTAAGGAAAATACTTTTAACAGAAATTTAAAGTAAAAATGAGGTTTTTCTCTTTCTGCATTCAAGAAAAATAAAAGAAGTGAAAAAGAGAAGAAAGAGAAAAAAGAAAAAAGAAATCGTTTGAAAATTTGAATAGGTGAATACACTGATGTAGACTAAAATAAAATGATGGAAGTAAGAAAGAATTTGAAAAAAAATTACACAAAAGTAAAAATATAGTAAAAAAATTAAATCTATTTTTAATAAAAATTGAAAATAAAATGAATTTTTATTCTTTTTGTATTCAAGAAAAAGAAGTGTAAAAGAGAAAAAAAAAAGAAAGAAAATTGAATAGATGGACCTGCTAACAGATTGAAATAGGACTGAAATTACTTCATTTTCTCCTAGAAGTCAGAGTATGAAGCGCTTTATAGTCCATAAACTAAGTAGGTGGTGAGACTTGTGTTCTTGAAAAGGGAGGTTGGCCCAGTTGGGCAGGGTTCAGTGTAACAGCTCCGCTCTCCACTAGATGGCGTACTAGCCTACTGGGGTGGATTGTTGCGCTGCTCCCAGGCGTGTGTGCGCACGTGTGGGAGCTCAGAGGCGTGTGTGCGCACGTGTGGGAGCTCAGAGGCGTGTGAGTGCATGTGTGGGACCAGTGAAAATAGCGTCACCCAGGTGCTCAGTCTGTAGTATGGGAACTGTGTTCTCTCTGATCGGCAATCGCATACCTGTCCTCTGTCTTCAGCTTTCGTCCACTCCCCACTTCTTCACTGTCTGTGACCAAGCCCTAGGCAGTACCTCTTTCCCAAGTTTTATGTGAGATGCGTCTGTTTTCCCCGCCCCTTAACTTCTGAAGGACTGGGGCTTTGATCCCGCTCCGCCCCTCTGTGGGAGGGTCTCACCGAGCAATGGCTGAATGCTGGCTGCACCCAGGAACGCTTGCTGGCCTCTGCTGCTGCTGCTGGTGCCCGGAGACTGCAGCCAGGTGCCAGCCCGCCCCAGAAAAAGTTCGCGAGACAGTGTAGCAGCAGCGTTTCAGGGATTACGGAAAATCACAACACACATCTGACACCAGCGACCTTCACCCTTAACGACCTTGTTCCAGCACCAGCGAATGTCGCCGTTTTCTGGGGTCTGTTGGGACCAGGTGGCTTCAACAGTCTCTACCAAATGTCCTTCCAGCAGTGGAACCGCTTTCCCCGTGTGGCCTGAGAAGGTCCCGGATGCCGCTCTGCTCCTGAGGATTCGCCCTTCTCACCAGAGCACCACCAGGTATAGAGCTGCGGAGTTGCAGCCTTTGCACTCCCCTTGTTTACTGTCTTAATGGAATTTAAACTCTCTCCTCTTTCTCTCTTTTTTAGTTTAGACCCTGCGGCTGTTTCAAATTTTCCATTTCTCTCCAGGTGCTTTTGGGGAGGGGTGCTTTTCCTGTATTCTCCCCTGCCCTAGTCTCTGTTTGCAAAGGCTTCTCCCTGCCCACCGCCGGCTTCTGTCTCCCCACGTTCACCTCTCCGCGCTGTGTACCTGCTGAATTCTGTGGTTCAGGTAGGCAGATTTCAATTTTCTAGGTGTGTAGGATGGTTTAGTGTTGGTCTGGCTGTATTTCATGGGCGCGAGACACAAAAAAAACCTTCCATGCTGTTCTGCCATCTTGGCTCCTCCCCAGCTAATCATCTTTCTAAGTTGTATATCTGATTATATTGATTCTTCTGGCTCCTCATTTCTTCTGGTTAAAGCCACAACTTTTAAGATGGTCTTTGCCACTACCCATGACCTCCCCTATCCTTCCCCATATCCTTCTTTTTGGCTTGAACATTTCCGAACTACTTGTCAAGTCTTAGCCTATACAGTGCTTATTCTAGGAAACCTCCCCTGATTCTCAATCACATTAGGTGTCTCTCATATGTGTCCATAGAATCCTAAACTTCCCCTATACTAGCACTTATCACACTATGCTATAGTACTCTGTTTATTTACTGTATCTCTTTCCCGAACTATACCCTAAACTCTGTCAGGACAGACCAGGTTTATTTTGTTCTTGTATGTATAACATTTAATAAGGATACAGGAATACCGTAAATACTTGTTGACTGAGTGATTGAATAAATACATCTTAGGACTATAGCATCAATGGCTTGGTGTTTTTAACTCCTCTTACTCAAGGTTGCAATACAGAAATAATATTTGGTTTTCCTGTTGAACTTCTCACTCCTGTTTAACTTCCCATTCGTAAACCTCAAATCTCTTTTTAGTGGCAACAGTATGAACAGTAATGGATAGAAGCCCTTTCGGGATATTTGTTTTTAAAAACAGAATGCTTTGAAATACACACAGGTCTCTGAACGGTGGATTAAGACAGTGTAATAAAGGAGAGTTAAAAAATATCAGACAATGTCCAAAGGTTAAGGAGAAAGCAGTTGGAGGGAATCTATTGAGCAGACAGTCTTCTCAGACCATTTAATTTTATCTGGAAGGTTGTTCTTTGTCTATGTGTTGGTCTGTCCCAAGCTACATCCTTTTTCTCCTGACATGTACTCTTTGCTATCATGGTATCAGTAGGCTGTGGTAACCATGGAAGTCACTTACATATAATTCAAGTTTTTGTTTTTGTTTTTTTTGTGGTTTTTCAGATCACTTTCCAGATGGGGAAGTCTATAGCATGGTAGTGGACATTATTATCTTCCCAGGTGTATTCATGTACTAGGGCTATTATAACACAGTAGTACAAACTGAATTACTTAAAAAACAAGTCTGTTATCTCATAGGCTAGAAATATGAGATCTAGGTATCAGCAGGGGTGGTTCCTTCTGAGGGCCAGGAGACTGAATCTGTTCCATGTCTCTCCCCATGCTTTTGGTGGTTTGCTGACAATCTTTGGTGTTCCTTGGCTCCTAGAAGCATCACCCCAGTCTTTGCCTTTATCTTCGTGTATGGATCTCCCATACAGATCATTAATCTGATTATAGGCAATTCCATGTTCTTAAGGCAAGCAGAGTTTGGCATTACTTTGGCCACAGATTGGTTTAATTAGGACCATGTCACCTAATGACTTGGTAAGAGATTTACTGACATTTGTGGGAAAGAAGTTTCCCAGCTCTCAAGAAAGAGCCATAAGAAGAACTAAAAGGCAAACCTTTTTCTGTAAAGGGCCAGACAGAAAATATTTAGGCTTTGTGGACCATGGATAATTATCCAACTCTGCTCCTGTAGTGTGAAAGTAGTCATGGACAACATGTAAATAAATGAGAGTGGGAGTCAATACAACTTTCTTTATAAAAACAGTGACAGGTTGGATTAGTTTGCCACCTCCTAAACTAGAGTGTGAAAAAATGTCCTTTCTTCTATTCCAACATTGAAACTGACATCCAGAGGAAGACAGGGCTAAAGAAAACAGAGAAGCTGTACTCACTCAGACCAAACCCGATTACAACTCTTAACTCTGGAGTTTTTCAGTTACTTTAGTCAATAAATGCTCTTTATTGTTTAAGCTGGTTTGGGATGGATTTTCTTGTATTTGCAACCCAGAGCACTCTAACCAACAAAGGAATTCAGCAAGTCCAAAATAACACACAAAAAAATCAAGGGCAAACATGAAAGCATAAGCTTGAATCTTGGGGCTGATATATTCTTCCTAAAATGAGAATTTTCAGGTTGAACCTGAGACAGACTGAAATATGCAGAGTCAGAAAGGTTGTTAGTTGGGGGAAAAAATATGTGACAACATGTGAGTCTCTGGCCTAATCATTTGGGTCCAACTTCTTTGAAATAAACAAAAGAAGACAACATCCATAACACAAGTTGAGTACCAGCTTTTCCATATAATCACATAACCCAGAGTGGATAGGTCGGTGCCCAAAACAGATTCTCAATGTAGACTTGGTAGTGATTGATCTCTTGCTTCAAAATCTCCTTTGTTTTTCGAAGTGAGGTTAAAAATGTTTTTACTACATATGATAAGAAGCGATATTCACTTTTATGTCACTGGATACAAAGAAAGTAAAGCAGACATCCTCACCCAAGATAAATTGTTGGTCAGAGAGAATATTTTTTCTTTTAAGATCACTGCCAGCATATTGCCGTATTTTAGGAGTGTAAAAGAAAAGTGTAAGCAAAATATGAGCCAATTTGATGTTTGAAAGACAAAGGAACTTACAGGGAACTTAAAAATACTGGGATTTTTTTTTTTTTTTATCATAATCTTAAGATGCCGCATGGTCTAAAAGCTGCAGTGAATTACATAAATCTCCTTAAAACGTAAAGAGAAGTGTAGATGTAAATCTCCCAGACAAACATATTCTCAGTCCTCAAAATGAAGAAAGCATTTTAGCTGGAAGTTACTCAAGGCACGCACATCATAAAAAGAGATACCACTCCTGACAACAAAAGAAAGCAGGTTTCTGGGTATATCTTGAAGGCTTTAGATAAAATCAGTACAGAGGGGCTTTGAAAAGTCAGTGATCCTGAAAAAAAAAACCTGACTTTAGGAAGTGATTGTAATTCAAACAAGTTTACACTGGTTTTCCGGAAGAACTAGTTGATGAGTTATTGGCAAAAGTTCCTCTTTCAGGGAGCTGCTTGCCAATCTCGTGTCTGGCCACCAAAGTAGCCTCAACATCCCCTTCGTGTCATGATCTTTGTATGGCTTTTTTTCAAGGGGCTGCCGAGGGACAGCATCCTTTAAACAATACATTAACAGTAAGTCTGTGCACATGAGCATCATAAGACATGGCTTTGCAACTGTAGTTTTTAAGACTGAACAGAATTATTAACTGAAGGTATTAAAGATATTATAAGAAAAAGTGTAATCATGCCTGGAGGATTTAGGCTTTAGCTGTAGTGTTTACTGGAATAAAGCCATTGATGAAAATGTTTGAGTGGTGCACCTGTTGGGCACTGTTTCTCTCCATTTTCCTCTTTCTTGCCAAAAAAAAACCCACCAAAAAAAAAAAAAAACCCAAAAACAAAAAAACAACACCTGAATACTGCTGTCATTTGGGAAATGAAGGGAAAGTGTCCATGTGCTTAATCAATTTGTATTTTGCACATGTATTAATTGCTTGCTCTCCAGAGTGTCTGCTCCATTGGAAATCACAGGTGGAGTCTACCTTCACATTGTGAGCTGGGCTAGGCTAGGAAATTCTGTAACTAATCTGAAAAAACCCGGTGCCCATAATGCACTTGTAAAATAACGATTTCCCTCATTATTCTTCTCTGTTGCCCTCCCCTCCCTACTTCCCATTGTTTCGCCTTCCTCCTGCTCTCCTTTTCTTCCTAAAACAGCGGTGTTGCTGAATACTAATGAGGCAATTCTTGGCCCTACCCCATTCATTTATTTGCAGGCAATTAATTCAACTTTCTAACGTCTAGCCAGAATGTTATGCAGGTAATTTGTGGGTCTGCTTAATTTCTCAGGACCCTGTGGTTATCAGCCAGTAAAGCTCATTGTGAAGATGAGATAGTCCAGCTGGTAGGCAAGTTTGATTTCCACTGGTAATACCATCCCTTCATTAAAGCCACTGAGTCCTTGAGCTTGGCAAGCATCCCTTGTTGCATACTTCACTTTCTGATTACAAATGGTTTGCAGCTTCTACATATTTGCCTCAAGAGCTCATTTTCTCCCCTGAAGGACACTGGGCCTGATGGCATCATTAGCAGTTTTTCAACATAAAATTTCACAAGGCTGTGATAGCCCTTGCTGGCTGTCAGATGTTGTGTATTTGCGACCAAGGCAAACCAGTGCATTCACCCATCCATCTTGAAAGCACATGGAAAGCAGCACAATAGGTTCTTTGGGAGGCTGGGGAAAGGGGCAATTAAAGGGAAAAACATAATTCCTGCCTTTTAAGGAATCTGCTGTGAGCTTGAAGCAGTGACCAATCCTGATAATTGGTAGGCATGTAATAGATGCTCATTAAATCTGTGTTGTTTTCTCTTGGGAATGAATGAATAAGATTGTGGGGTGGGAGAAAATAAAACATATACATGTGAAATAGAGAGTAATCATGAAATAATGTATGATTGTGGCAAGAAAATGTATCTTTAAAACATCTACTGAGGGCAATTAGATGGTGATGTGGGGTAGAAAGAACTCTCCTTGAAGGATTTGGCAAAGGTGAGCTGGGAAGAAGAGAATCCTTAAGGAGAAGAAGTGATTTGAGGAGATATATGATAGAGGATCAAATGGAGTAAAATTTAAAGAACTTCAAAGAATTTTGAAGTTATAAGTACAGAACCTGGAGTCAGGGAGACTGGGTTTGAATCCCATCTTAGCCATTTACTTGATGTCTGATCATAGGAAACTTACTTGCTTCTTTGGCCTCAGTTTTCTCATTTGTAAAGTGGGAATAGATCAATGCCACAGGATTGTTGTTATGATTAAGTAGAAATAATAAGAGATAAGTTAGCACAGTGCCTAAAATCTAATAAACAATAAACAGCAGGTATTGTTTTTATTAGTATTAGTTTGGAATGAAATGAGAGTTTTAAAGCATGAGGATGGAAAAGGGTATGTAGGAGGGTCAGTAATTTTGACGTGTTGGGAACAAATATAATAGGAAAATGAGAAACCACTGAAGACTTCTAATCAGAGGAAAGAAAATATTTAAGGATAATATTACAAAAAGACACAGGCTTACATTAGGAAAGGAAACTAGCTAGTAGGATAGAATGGTGAAAAGGAGAAAGCATGGCTAAAGGAATGAGAAAGGAAAAGTGAATGTTGAAGATATTATGGGAAAAATTGGCAGGACTCAGTAATTGATTGCAAACATGATGGTGATGATGGAGAATGTAAGAAAAAGGTAAGTCACAGATAGATGTGATCATTAAGAATCAGAAGCCAGGTGGTTCCACTGATTGTGATGGATTAACTAGAGAAGAGTTTTTATTTAGGGGCAAAATAAGGTAAATGGAAATACAAGATGAAATATAAGATAAGGTGAAATTCTTTTGAACTAGGTCTCTATGGATTTAGTCTATTTTTCATTTGTATACAGTACAGTTCATTCTTTCTGCTCTAAACTTCTATATCTTTTGAAAAATTCAGTCCTTTAACTACCACTGCAGTCTCATTTCCCCAAATCCCCTCATCCTGACTTTTATCAATCATCCCCTCTGCCCAACCTAACCTCTGGCAACAACTGATTGTTTTTCTCTTCATGCATTTGAGTCTTTTCAAGATGGAAACATGCAGAAGGTAGCCTTTTGAGTGTCTTTTTTCATCACGTGTGAGGCATGTGAGATCTGTCCGTATTGTATCATCAGTCCATTCTGTACTGTTGCTGAATAGTTTATCCATGCACCTGCTGAAGGGTTTTGGAGGTGGTTTCCAGTTTTAAAGTACTCTAAATAAGGTTGTTATAAACATCTGCATATCGGTTTTTGTGTGGCCATTGGTTTCGTTTTTCTTGGGTAAATATCTAGAAGCAGAGTTTCTGGGTCAAACAGTAAATATTTAACTTTATACAAAACCATCAAATCAAACTGCAAAGTGGCTACACCATTTTGCATTTCCTCCAGCAATGTGGGTGTGCTCCAAATTGCTGTGCATCTTCATCAGCATTTGGAATTGTGTGTTTTGTTTCTGTTAGTCGTTCAAATACATGTGTAGTAGTATCTACTTAATTGTGGTTTTGATTTGTATTTCTCTAATGATGAGTTATATTGAGTATCTTTCATGTGCTCAATTATCATCCTTATATCTTCTTTGGTAAAGTGTCTTTTCAAATCATTTCCACTTTTTTTTTATGGGGTGTTCTTACTGCAGGGTTTTGAGAATTCTTTATATACTCTTCTAATAATCCCTTTGTCAGATGTGTGAATTATAAATGCTTTCTTCCATTGTGTGGCTTGTCTTTTCATTTCCACAACAGTGTCTCTCTCAGAGCCAAAGTTTTAAATTTTGCTGGTGACCACAAGTCTATCAGTGCTTTTCTTCTATGGGTCATGATTTTAGAGTAATAGTTAACTCTCATTGTTCTGGCATCACTTTGTTTAAGAAACTATCCTCTTTTCCACTTTAATTGCCTTTGCACATTTGTCAAAAATCAATTGGCCATACTTGTATGGATCTATTGCTAGACTCGATTCTGTTCCATTGATCTCGGTGTGTATCCTTTCATCAATACCATGCTTCCTTGAATACTGTCGCTTTAAAATAATTCTTGATATCAGGTGGTATAAACACTCCAACTTTCCAAATAGACCTGCCTATTTTAAGGTTCTTTGCATTTTGATAAAAATTTTAGATTAGTTTATCTGTAAAAATAAAATATTCTGGTGGGAGTTTGAATGGGAGTGCCTTGGATAGTTTTTGGAGAATTGACATCTTAATATTAAGTGTTTCAGTCCATAAACACTATATCTATATATCTATATATCCCTTTATTTTTTTAATCAACGTTTTGCAGTTTTTAGCCCACAGAGTCTGAATATATTTTGTTAGATTCATATCTATATATTTCAGTTTTTGGTTTGGTTTGATTACTTATTTATTTTTCATTTTTTAAAGTAGGCTCCATGCCCAGTGTGGGGCTTGAACTCATGGCCTTGAGATCAAGAGTTGCATGCTCTATTGACTGAGCCAGCCTAGGTGCCTCTTTTTGGTGCTATTTTAAGGAACAACATTTTATAATTTTGATTTCCAATTCATACTATATATTAGCATACAGAACTACAATTTATTTTTTATATTATGTAATCTTGCTATACTCATTAATTCAAGAGGAGGTTTTGTAGATTCTTTGGAATTTTCTACATAGACAATCATGCCATCTGCAAATGAGATGGTTTTATTTTTTTTCTTTTTCATATGTGTGCTTTTTATTTCTTTTTATTGCCTTATTGCACTAAATAGCACTTTCAATACATATTGAATAGAAGTGATATCTTTGGGACATCTTTCCTTGTCCCAATCTCAGAGAGAAAGCATTTAAGTTTTCACCATTATATATAATGTCAGATGTAGATTTATGTAGATACTCTTGATCAGGATAAGGAAGCTTCCTATTATTCTGAGTTCCCTGAGAATATTTTTTTCTTTTGTCATGAATGAATGTTGCTTTTTTATCAAATGTTTTTATTGAATATATTTAGATAATCACATGGTTTTTCTTCTTTAAACTGTTAATATCCTGAATTACATTGATTTTTGAATGTTGCACCAGCTTGCATTCTCAGCATAAAGCCCATTCTGTTGTAATGTATTATCTTTTTTTACAAATTGGTGGATTCAATTTTTATAGCATTTTGTTCAAGATCTGTGCCTGTTTTCATGAGTAATACTCATCAGTAGTATTATTTTCTTGTAATATTTTTGTCTGGCTTTGGTATCAAGGTAATGCTGGCCTCCCAGGATGAGTTGGTAATTACTCCCTCCTATTCTCTGGAAAAAAATTGTGTACAATTCATATTAATTCTCCTTTAAATATTCAATAACATCTTCCAGTAAAATCATCTGGGCATGGAATTTTTTTTATTAAAAGGCTTTTAGCTGCAAAACCAATTGCTTTAATCAATTCAGGACCATTTAAGTTACCTATTTCTTCTTGGTTGAGTTTTGATAGTTTGTGTCTTTCAGGGGCTTATTCAATTCATCTAAGTTGTTGAACTGATGGGCACAGAGTTATTAATAATATTCTTTTATTATCCTTTTATAATATTTGTGAAGATATATCTTATTTAATTTTTGATATTGTAATTTCTGTATTGACTCTCTTTTTGGTCACTTCAAGCAGAGATTAATAAATTTTATTGCTCTTTCCAAAGGACTACATTTTTGGTTTCCCTTATTTCTCTATAGTCCTGTTTTTAGTTTGCATTTTCTCCCCTCTCTTACATTTATTATTTCCTTTCTCTTGCTGGTTTTGGGTTTAATTTGCTTTTCTTCTTCTCGCTTGGTAATGTGTAAATTTATGTTTCGATTTGGGAACTTCCTCTCTCTTTTTCAATAGTAGCCTTTCACGCTACATGAAAATACAGCATAAAATATTTGACTTGCCAATACTACCCAGTTAAACCTAAGCATATAGTTATGGATTTCACTGAATCTGAATGGCGTTTCCTTCAGTCAAGTGTTTCCCATAGTTTCAATTACACAAAAGCAGAAAAGAATCATGTGAATTCTGCTGGAAAATTAATTCAAGTGCTTCTTGAATATGAAAATAAGATTATCACTTTGGAAAGAGACAAGAGAATTGAATCCCAGACACCTCAGTTCTGTCCACAAGAGCAGGTTCCTAACGACATTTTCAGGATCAATTGAATCCTGAGGTTAAGAAAACCTAAAACTGCAATAGATGAAACTTATAAAAAATGATAGACTTCATCCAGATTGTAGAATCAACAAGAATTTAATAAAGTTAATCAAATAATTGTAGTTCAATTGCACATAAATTTGAATTGTTTTCCCATTAAGGAGTGCTTGTCTGTAAATTATTGTAGGGAAAGCCATTTTCAAGTTAATGTTTCTACCATTAGAAAATACAAAGGGCATTTTCATTAATTAGACACAGCTCTCTTTCCTCCTCCTTTATCATTACCTTTGCTAGGTGGAATCAGTTTCGTACTCAAATTTATTGACATGTGTGATTCAATGACACTATTTGTTTAGAGTTCATCATATACCTGGTGGAATAAACTCATTAAGTATAAATGAATAGTTATGTAGTCATCATCTAAAATGAGTCAGTGCTGTTCTCCAGAGTCATTATAATGAATGTGAACACAGCTGGAATAAAAGTCTCTGTGAAGGTTACAGGCTTTATTCTGAAATATTTAAGACTGCAGTTTTCTTCCTATTATTTGAAGGCTGCTTGTTCAGGAAAAAGAACTTGACCTCTCTTTAAAGAAGATTATTACATGCATTGACTTGCCATTTTATCAAAGCTACATACATTCTGCTGTGGCACCCTAGAAAGTACGGGAACATGGAAAAGCTAGGATTAGCCTGGCTGTTTTTGTTTGGTAAATTTTCCATATTCAAGAAAGGGTGTGGAGAAGAATGACCTTTGTGGGTTCTGATGGCTACTAAGTCATCGATATTGCCAGAGTGCAAGATTCTTCTGTCTTTAACTTTCTCCCTGATTTCCCACTGTTCCCCTAAGAGTGAGGAATGGTGTGCAGTATGAAAGAGTGAATTTCACCTTTTTGTTTTCAAGGTTTACAGTCCAGATTGGAATTTGGTGCTACAATGCTTTTTAGCATCTAAGGGTAGAAGTGCGCAAGACTGAATATGTAACTAAGGATGAAAACTATTCTACACCAGTGAATAGAGCTAGTTCTAAACCTCTGCCTTGGAATGATGCAAATATAAACAGTATTCCAGAACCTTGCTTTTTTTTCAACGTTTATTTATTTTTGGGACAGAGAGAGACAGAGCATGAACGGGGGAGGGGCGGAGGGGCAGACAGGGAGACACAGAATCAGAAACAGGCTCCAGGCTCTGAGCCATCAGCCCAGAGCCTGACGCGGGGCTCGAACTCACGGACTGCGAGATCGTGACCTGGCTGAAGTCGGACGCTTAACCGACTGCGCCACCCAGGTGCCCCGCTTTTTAAACCAACAGTCACGTCGTATATTGTTATGACATGCATGCTCTATATTAATTAGGGTTTTAAATTAGGCATTAAAATATATAATAAAAGGATCGCATTTTATCTGTGCATTAAGTTAGTCCATTTTTTTTCTAGAATTTGATAGCAGATTAGCCCATTTTACAGTTAACACCAATGAGAAAATGTTTAACAGCTGATTCAGTTTCACCTTGTTATATGTTCTGCAACTCTACGCACATAGGTCAAATTCTGGGTCAGAGAGTGATGAAATGCTGTGGTTTGAAGGAATTCTGGGATGCAAGATGACTTTTCCTCACCTACCCCTTCCCCTACCTTTCAAGCCATCTGAAAAATTTTCCAGGACATTTTTTAGAATACAGTGATGATCAGTTTATTAAGTATGATGGGAATAGGGTCAAGGTGTGAAGCTTCATTTAGGTAGTTTTTCATCTTCATATTACAGAAAACATAGACATTGTATCAAGCAAGTGAATGGTTTATGCTTTTTGAATCATTATTAATAAATATTAAATATATTTATTCAAGTGGTAATACTTCATTAGGCATAAAAATTAAACATTGAACTGAAAAGAAATTAAAAGTAAGCAATTACATCTATTAATGAAAAAAATAAGGACGGGTGCCTGGGTGGCTCAGTTAAGCGTCTGAGTCTTAATTTTGGCTCAGGTCATGATCTCACGGTTTGTGGGTTTGAGCCCCATGTCGGGCTCGGAGCTGATAGTGAGGAGCCGGCTTTGGATTCTCTCCCTCCCTCTCTCTCTGCCCCTCTCCAACTTGTTCTCTCTCTCTCAAATAAACAAAAAACATCAAGGAAAGGAGAGAGATGAGGAATATATTCTGTAACCATTTTTTTTTCTTGTATAAAAAGATCATGATGTAGTGTTACCTGTATTGACTCTCGCTGGTGCCTTTATTCTCTGTGCTCCTCCTTTCTCACCCCTCCTTTCTGGTTTTCCCTCCTCCCACTCCCCAGCGTCTGGTTCTTGTTGTCAAATACAGCTGCAGATTAATGCCTCTGTCCTCTCCTGAGACTTTCCACAATGCTCTTGTCTTCCCTGCGGGGGTGAAAACTGCACCGATTATCACTCTAAATATTCATGTATTTGATAAGTCATGGTTTTAGTGAGCTGTATACGGAGTCTATTGCCTAAAAAATCAAACTGAAAAACAAGAGAAGCTTTTCACATTAATAGCCGGGTGGTAATGTGCACGGAAGAAAACAGTTTATTGCTCCTCATCCATTTATTCGCTAATTCATTTATTTTACTCAATAAATGTGTATTTTGGTGGTGCTGTGTGTTTAGCAGATGCAATGTAGTGGGGATATAAAGAGAAATAAGACTCAGTGGAAGGTTACAATGAGCTTTATAGTTCATTTTTCTTTGGGAAGTCAGTAAAAAACTTAAGAATAAACAGATCGAAAGTGGAATGAATGGATAACCTAAAGTTAGGTTAGTGTGGTTCTCAAAGTGAAATGTCCATTGTGGTCTGTCCACAACACTTATTCAGAAGGTGTGAGGGGAGGAGAGGAGAGTAGGGATAAAGCCCTCAGACCCCGGAGTCACTCCTGCATCCAAGTTCCAGCTCCCTCATTTACTACCCACAAAATGGTAGGATTCCTGAGGGTAGGGATTTTTGTCTGTTTTGTTCACTGATACAGTCTAAGTGCGTGAAACGGTAGGTGCTCAATAAATGAGCAAAGACTATTTGATCAATGAACTGGACTTGGGTTGCAACCTCACTTCTCTTTCTCTATTTCCTCATCTGTAAAGTAAGGCTAATACTAGCAACTACCTAGTAGAGGTGGAGCATTAAATGAGGATGTAAAGGTTAGAAGAGTGTCTTGCACAAAGGAAGGGCTCCGTAACTGTGAGCTATGGCGACTCTTCAACAACCGTTCATTGTGCACCTGCCAGGCATCATGGAGGACAATGGGGACTCATATGAGAGTGACACGTGCAAGATCCTTGCCTTCCAGGGGTAGTGAGGGGCATAGACATTAAACAAACACACACACATCATCATAGTGACAAATTGTGTTGCATGCCAGGGAGGAAGAACACAGGAGGTAATAGAAAGAAGACTTTGCTGGATTATGAGGCAGGGCAGGTGTCGTTGAAGAATGATCTCTGTACTGATGGCTGAAAAGAAATCAGTCCAGAGTAAGAAGGAGGAGGGCTCCATGAACAAAAGGAATAGGGATGCATGGGTGGAGGCTCCCAAACAATAAAGAGATTGGTGCATTCAAGAAGGGGCAGGCACTATGTATCTCCAGCTTTTCTATGAAAGGAAGACTTTTTAAAAAATTTTTTTTTGTTTGTTTTGTTTTTTCAACGTTTATTTATTTTTGGGACAGAGAGAGACAAAGCATGAACGGGGGAGGGGCAGAGAGAGAGGGAGACACAGAATCGGAAACAGGCTCCAGGCTCTGAGCCATCAGCCCAGAGCCTGACGCGGGGCTCGAACTCATGGTCCGTGAGATCGTGACCTGGCTGAAGTCGGCCGCTTAACCGACTGCGCCACCCAGGCGCCCCAGGAAGACTTTTTTAAATTAAGATCACCACTGGCTTTTGTTTTGTTGTCGTTAACTACCAAACTTAATCATAATTACTCTGAATGCACTCCCCCTATCCAACTCCCAGGTTTTGACATCTCTAAAGTTTGGATGCCTCTTACAATTACTGGCATCTTACAATTTTAATTATAGTGTTCTTATCTTTCTTAGTGGAACATATAATTATGTAAGTTATTTTCATTGAGGACAGCTTCCATTTGATGAAATAGGGTGACACGCTGTAACTTATAATACCAAACATTGTAACAGACACATAGGTAAAAATAGACACAAAGGTAAAAATAAATTTTGGTGTAGAGAAAGCAAATATTTAACTATGTTCACTTAAAAAGTATTAGTGGCATAAACATCCTAGCACTCCTAATATATTTGGAGAGAACAAGATGGTTGTGTTTAATTATTTTAAAATGTTTTGATTTATAACTTATGATCATTTAAAATTTAAGTTGTTTATTTAAATACTTGGTATTTATGTCATATTCAAGAAAGATACCTCACAAAAAATATGTTGAATTTTTATATTGCTTTAAATTCAATGTAATTCTATTTAGAAGCGTTTTTGTGGTTTTTTTTTTTGTTTGTTTTTTTGATTTTTTGTTTTTTTTGGTGTGAGAAATTTGTTTCCAAGAGTTTTAAATATGCAGACACGCAAGTTTTTAGAGAAGGCATACTTATATTATTATTGTCAACAAAAACGCCATCTATGGAGATATTTCCAGACATCCATTCTCAACATGCCGACTTCATAACATAACTCTCTTTTGAAAGGCAGCTATATTTTTCATTTGTTGGCTGCCTTCTTGTCAGATTTGGTGAGATTGTCATTGTTTGCCCCCTTTTAATGTGGCTGTGAGCTCTTATCAGATGTTAAGAGAAGGATTAGCTCTGCCATCTTTTTGTTCACTTGGGCTGCATTTTAAATCTTCTCTCCGGTGTGCGTGTGTGCGCGCGTACATGCGTACGTGCTTCATGTGTACCAGCATACGTTCTTGCTCAGGAATCACTTAAAACCACGCATCCACTTGGGGAAGATTACTTTAATTAAAGTAACTAATTAATGCAGGTGTTTTCTTAAGTAAAGCCATCCTATATTTCAATACCCAGTGTATGAACTTGGCCACTTGAATTGTGGTTTTCTCAGCAAAATATCAGAGTTGTTACTTGACAAGTGGACTAGGTGAGAGAGCAGCTGTCTAGTGGAATATTAAATATTAGTCAAATCCCTTTCTTATTTCTAGGTAAAAATTAAATATAAATGAGTTCTAAGGCTTTTCTTCCCGCATCTTAGCGGATTGATTGCTCAGTGTATCCCTTGAGGTCAAGACACTCTATTTTGGAAACCTTGGTTTAGACGATAAATTCCAAAGCTTTGAATTTATGGTCTTCCTCAAAGTGCTTCCCACCATGTCTCTATGTTTATTCTTCATTTCTCTCTTTCATGAACCTCCAGAATTATTTGATTCATCTTCTTACTCTTAGAGGATACAGTGCAAAACAGTGCTGGGCTTTTCCAATTTAATGTGTGCACAAATCACCTGAAGATCTGATTACAGTGCAGATTTGGAATCAGTAGGTCTGGGGTGGGGCCTGAGATTGTGAACCTTGAATAAGCTCCTAGGTGCTGCTGCTATTGCTGGTCCATACATGACTGAGTAAAAAGGAAATAGAGGAGAAAATACTGTCATAAATACATTGTACTAATTCCTTCTTTGGGAATGTCACACCTTTAGCTTTAGGTTTTTCATATCTGTTCTACAGAGTTCATTCATTCGATCATTCCTTCATTCAAGAAATATTTATTGAGAACCCAATGTGTACCAGCCATCAGGCCAGTTGCTGACAAGTATGGGGGTTTCAGGTATCAGGGAGTTCAGCCCAGTGGACTGATGGGTGAATTAAATGAACACGTAAATGGAGTACATATCAATATATTTATATGCACGTATGCATTTAAGCAGCATGGATGCACACATCATATGTGTGCATTTTCATAACATGCACACACATGAGCATGTGCAGACACACATACACATGCACTCTCCTACATGAGGCCTGTAGTTCACACGGTCCCTTCAGCCTGTAATACCCCACACTAATCTCTGTACATGTGTAATATTATTCCACTTTTCTGCACCCAGCCCTTCTCTTTCCCTCACACTGAGCAAATGCCCTTTATTCTTAGCGTTTATACCTGTTAGGGTGTGTATCATTCATCTTGCACATAGAAAATGCTAAAAAGGCTATTCAATAGTAATGTCTGATTCCTAATTTCTTTAAGGAGAGGGATCATATCATATTTTTGAAATACAGTTCATTAACTTTAGAAGAAGCTCAGTCAGTATTTATTGACAATGGCCATATTTAATGTTACATAATGTGATAGCTAGTACTAACTCTTAGATAGTCTGTGATTTCTTTTATTATTTCTTATCCATTAGTTTTTAGTTAAGTGGTATTTTTGCTCACAAGTTATAATATGTATATGATGAGTTGAATTCATAGAAACAAAGAGTAGAATGGTGGTCGCTAGGGGCTGGTCGGCAGGGAGAGGTTGGCAAAAGGGTATAAACTTTCAGTTATAAGATGAATAAAGTCTGAGGATATAATGTATCACATGGTGGCTACAGTTGATAATATTGTATTGCATGATTGAAATTTGCTAAGAGAGTAGAACTTAAGTGCTCTCACCAAGGGGAAAAAAGTAAATAAGTGGTGATTTAGGTGTTATTCGATTTTGGAATCCTCTCATAATGTATATATACATCAAATCATCATGTTACACACTTTTGATATATTACAACTTTGACAATTTTATCTCAGTAAAACTGAAAAGAAAGCTGAAAAAAACCTATAGATTACAAAAAGAAATATTCTAGAAACTGTAATAGACTTTAAGATAGTTTTAATGGTCATTCAATTCATTGTTCTATCACTATTCTTTGATGAAAAAGACAATATTTTATCCTCTAATTCAGTGTTCATCTTACTCTTCCATGTAGTAATTGTGATACTCAATTCCTTGTAATTGTGAAACTCAAGCCAATTGTTAAAAAATAAATATCAGAGACAAACTTTTTAAGATACATCAAGATATTTGGCCAGAGAGTCAGTTTTATGGCTGAAGACACAACTACCCTGTATATTTACATTCTAAATAACATAGTACTGAAATTTAAAAGCAAAAGCTACTTAATTATAAGAAAAATAATGCATGGAAATATGATAGCATTAGAAGATCTTACACAGTATTTGAGTTATTTTCACATAAAATGCTTACAAAATAACTAGAGAGAGATAACCTGAATAATAGCCAAACTTGTTTAAATTGATACTCATCAAACTTTATATTATACAAACAACAAATATATTTTATTACAAGTATCTTATTGGCCAAATATTATACAACACTCTGAACTGTATTCTATTAAAACTGAAAATAAATACTGGAAGTATAAACAAACAGAGAAAAACATGAGAAAACATTGTCCTCATAAATTCTTAAAGGAGGAACTCAAACTGCTTAAAAAACAGAATATCTAGGAAAATAATTATGAGATACAACCAAGGAGGAAAATGCATGGTATTTAAAGAAGAAAAATTACAAATAACTATTCAACTCAAGAAATTATAAAAAGAAGAAAAATATCTCTATTTAGAGCAAGTAGAATAATTAATGAACATAAAAGCAGAAATGAATGAATTAATAAAGAACACAAGCAATGAAAAGCTAATGTAAGAATTGGCCGTTTGAATAAAATGGCTCTTTGAAGAACTGTAAAAAAGATAAAAAAGAATAAGAGAGATGAGATACTAGTGAAATCAATCAGATGAAAAAAGAAAATAGAAGAGTAAAATAAGCATTAGAAATTAGAAATAACTGTAGATGTCAGGATTAAATAAATTATAAAGATATGTTTTAATTTTATTTATGGTAATATATTTGCAAGCTAGGATGAAATATCTAAGAAAATATAAATAACAAGGTTTAATAATACCATTAAAGAGATGAGTATTGGTAATGAGTCATCCAGAAGATCTTCATTTAAAATGTGCTAGTCCATATATATAATTTCAAAGTGAAGGGTTTTTTTTTTTTTAACAGTTATATTGTTGTTGGCTTACATGAGCTGTTTCAAATCACATTTCATTTCCCCTTGTCTCTTTATTCTGTATTTCTACATTCTTTTCCCTTTTTCTTTTTATTTGCTTTTTTTAATCATGAAGAGTGTACTGTTTAATCCGCACCCCCTATGTCCCCCATTCCCCCACCCATGACCCCTCTGGTAACCATGTTTGTTCTCTAACTAAGAGTCTATTTCTTGTTTTTTCTCTCTCTCTTTTTTTCCTTTGCTCATTTTTTTCTTAAATTTCACAAATGAATGAAATCATATGGTATTTGTCTTTCTCTGACTTATTTTGTTTAGCATTATACTGTCTAGCTCTATCCATGTTGTTGCAAGTGACAAGATTTTGTTCTTTTTATGGCTGAATAATATTCTGTGGAATGAGTGTGTGTGTGTGTGTGTGTGTGTGTGTGTGTGTGTGTGTATTTTTTTTTTTTTTCATTTCACCTCATCTTTATCCATTTGTCTATTGATAGATACTTGGGCTGCTTCCATAGTTTAGGTATTGTAAATAACGTTGAAATAAACATAGGGGTGCATATATCCCTTTGAATTAGTGTTTTGTATTTTGGGGGTAAATACACAGTAGTGCTATTACTAAGGGACCTCCATACTGTTTTCCACAGTGGCTTCACCAGTTTGCATTCCCACCAACAGTAAAAAAAAACATTCCTTTTTCTCCATATCCTCACTAACACTTGTTTCTTGTGTTTTTGATTTAGCTATTCTGACAGATGTGAGGTGATATCTCATTGTAGTTTGATAGGCATTTTCCTGATGATAAGAGATGTTGAGCATCTTTTCATGTGTCTGTTGGCCATCTGGATGTCTTTGAGGCAAATGACTCTTCATGTCTTCTGCCCATTTTTTAATTGGATTATTTGTTTTTGGGGTATTGAATTGTATCAGTTCTTCATATGTTTTGGATACTAACCCTTTATCAGATATGTCATTTGCAGATAAATATCTTCTTCCATTCAGTAGATTGCCTTTTAGTTTTGTTTCCTTGGCTGTGCAGAAGCTTTTTATTTTGATATAGTCCCAGTAGTTTATTTTTGCTTTTATTTCTCTTGCCTTAGGAGACATATCTAGAAAAATGTTCCTATGGCCAATGTTAGAGACATTACTGCCTGTGCTCTCTTCAAGGATTCTTATGGTCTCAGGCCTCACATTTAGGTCTTTAATCCATGTGTCTACTTTTATGCCAGTACATTACTGTTTTAATTACTACCACTTTGTAATCTAACTTGAAATCTGGAATTGTGATGTCTCCAGTTTTGCTTTTCTTTTTCAAGATTGCTTTGGCTATTTGAGGTCTTTTGTGGTTCCATACAAGTTTTAGGATTGTTTGCTCTAGTTCTGTGAAAAATGCTGTTGGTAAAGTTTTTTAAATGGCAAGGAATAGATTATTCGTATGGTGCTGTATATCCTCCACTCTAAGAATTGAGGGTCTTTGGGTTGTACACTGGCAGGGACCTGGGGAGCTCTGTCTGATAGACAAAGGAAGGGTACTTTTTAATACAAAAAGATAATGGGGAGGGAAGGGGGAAAAACAGTTACAAACAGAGAAGGAGGGAGGCAAACCACAAGAGCCTTTTAAATACAGAGAACAGGGGCTCCTGGGTGGCTCAGTTGGTTAAGCATCCGACTTCAGCTCAGGTCATGATCTCACAGTTCGTGGGTTCGAGCCCCACATCTGGCTCTGTGCAGACATGCTCGGTGTCTGGAGCCTGCTTCTGATTCTGTGTCTTTCTCTCTCTCTGCCCTCCCCTGTTCACGCTCTCTCTCGAAAATAAAACATAAAAAAAAAATACAGAGAACAAACTAAGGGTGGCTGGGGGGGGTGTGGGAGAGGGGAAAATAGGTGATGGGCATTGAGGAGGGCACTTGTTGGGATGAGTACTGGGTGTTGTACGTAAGCCAATTGGACAATAAATTATATTTAAAAAAACAAAAAGATAATGGAAGCTGCAACCAATACCTCCCCAATTATAAAGACATAAAAATAGATGTCTCTGAGGTAAATGGAGAGCCTGGGGCTTAAGAGTGTTGAAAGGGTTTCACAGGGAGTGTCACAGACACCAGGGTGGCTCCTGCATCAGTTGGTAGAACAGCACATAGCCCTCATTGGATGCCACCTGATTTTCACTGACAGGGGAGACATGAGAGTCATTGTAGACATGCCAGCCGGGCTGGCACCAGCAGAGGGCTGCATAGTGCTCATAGTGGACACTGCCCCAAGTAGATACAAAGGGCATACAGGGCTTCGGGCTTTGTCCTGCTGCAGCAGGAAGTCTACACCTGCTGAACTTTTCCTGATGGAGTCTTGGGAGGTGGAAAATCGATTAAGATGCAGCACGAGGATTCAGAGGCATCTTTGTACCATCAACTTTTTGGTACTTCGTGTTTTCTGCCAACATCTGTCACATACTGGAGCATTCTCTGACTCCAGCTCTTCATCCTTGGTGACAAGCCTGAAACAATCCCCACAGAGAAAACTTGCCACCCACAAATCCTTTCTGGGATGGGCAGGAAAGGTCACAAAAATCCTCATAGGTCATGAAGTGATGCCCACAGGTCTGGCACTTGAGACAACTCTTCAACTGGCCTACATTCAGGTCCACAGTATTGCTATCCTCTCCCTCTATGTAACATTTCCACGTTAAGTTGGCCTGGTCATCACCATTTAACTCAGGTTCTTCTAGCAGAGCCCCTCCACAGTGGGGTTGGGAGTGAGCTGGACTGTTGGCCAGGATTGCCTGGCAGCCTCGTTGGTTGATTTCCAGGTAGAGCCGCTCCATAAGGAGCTTCAGGAACTCTTGGGCATCCTGCTGGCTGCGTCCAGAGAAGGATGGAACATATTTGTAGAAGACGGCTCAGAAGGTAGTAGGATTCACAGCTTCACAAGGAATCAGAGTTTCACAGGGCACCAATCACATCTGCAGAGGCTTCAGAGAGGTCTTGGGCTCCACCCACTCCAGGCACCTTTTGCTGGAAGTCCCGTAGCAGTTAGAAGTCTGAAAGAGTGAGGACAGCTCAAACATGGTAGCACTGCATTCAGGAAGCACATGTTCCCCAGATTTCAGAGGCCCACATGACCAGAACCCAGAAGCAGTGTGTGATAAGCCATTTTGTCATTGGAGTAGAAAGACTCAGAGGGCTGGGCAGATAGGACGTGGAAGGAGCCGTGGGGAGTAAGGGTCTCCATCTGTATGCTGAGTAAGGTGGGGGGACCAGGAAAGCCCTCGAGGTGGTAGAGAGATAAGTCTTAAAGTGGGAGGCTCAGGTCAGAGCCCCAAGTGGCTCAGTGCAGCCATGCACCCTCCCAAGGCAATCTCCACAGGTCGCAAGTCCCCACTGCTCACAGACTTGGAATGATCTAGTTTGGTTCTGGAAGGGAGAGGCAGAGCCACAGTCAGGGGGTGGTGAGTCAGGCAGCAGAACTCCATGATCTGCTGGAAGGGGTCCTCTAGGACGAGGGGCTGACATCTGTCATCATCCCAGTTCCAGTTTCTGGAGCCTTTCCTCAGAGGGACCTGGCAGGGGAGGCAAAGGTCTTAACATGGGGTTCGGCCCAGGGGCTGGTTTCTGCTCTTCTTGCTTCTGGCCCATGGGGCAAATGGTAGCTTTGATCCCATTCTGGACATCAAAATGTCGCTCTGAGGTCTGGTCCAGGTGGTGTTAGAGGGCTGTGGCATGTGGACACCATGGACAACACAGGCTGGACCTGTCCTCTGGTGAGGTAGCAGGGGACCTCAGGCTAGGCCAAGCCCCAGCTCAGGGTCACCCCTTACTACACCCGTGCAGCTCACCCCCAAACCCCCTAGGGCCAAGCTTCAGTTTAACCACTACTGTTGCTGCATCTGTTGCCCAGATCTCTCCCACCACAGGGCTTGCCACCATCTTTGTTGGTCTGGCTTGTTGATGCTTACAAGACCACTGCTGGAGAGGAAGGGTTTTGGAGACTGTGGAAAGGGTCCTTTTACAATGTTGCTCATAATGCCATTGTCAACGGTGCTGAGCTGGTGACCTATGATCTCATCAAGGATGCCCTCCTGAAGGGGGCACCTGGGTGACTCAGTTGGTTAAGCATCTGACTCAGCTCAGGTCATGATCTCACGGTTTGTGGGTTTGAGCCTTGCATCGGGCTCTGTCCTGACAGCTTAGATCCTGGAGCCTGCTTTGGTTTCTGTGTCTCCCTCTCTCTCTTTCTCTGCCCCTCCCTTCCTCATGCTCTGTCTCTGTCTCTCAAAAATAAATAAAAGCATTTAAAAAATTTAAAAAAAGTATGCCCTCCTGAAGGCCAACCTCATGACAGACCACCACCCCTACCAATTCACTTCCATCTTTAGGGCAGGCTTCTGCACTACGATGTGGTCAAGATGAGATATGTGAACTCTGCCCTGGGCCAGTACAGCAGTGCTGGCCCCTGTGCCCTTTCCATAAGTAGGGTCCCTGTGCCTTCTGCAAAGGGTTCATGCCCTCCTTTCTCTGTTTGGGTTTCTGGAATGAGGGGATGTTTGTCACCTCTGAGTAGCTCAAAAGGGCCCTCATGGATGCCTGCACTTCCCAGGAGGCTCCCTTTTAAGTGTCTCCTGATGCTGACCTGACCACCTCTGACTTTGGCTTTGGCTCCAGCCCGGCCCTACTTCCCTTCCCTCTCTCCTCACCCCTTCCTTCCACTTCCTTTCCCACCACCTGCCTTTCCTCTCACCCCTCTTTCCTACCTCATCATCCTGTTGCCTCTCGGTTCCAGTAGAGTTGACCCCAGTTGACACTGTGGGAGGCCTGGGGCACCAGCCAGGACCCCAAGCCTTCAGTCCCTTGAAGAGTTAAGTCCAACTCTTTTTTCTGCCCCAAAGCCTGCCTAGCCAGCATGTCACCCATAAAATAGGTTTAGCCTTAAAAAAACAAGTGAGGACACGTTGTATAGCATATAATGGCCACATTTAATGTTGTACTGTTTTCATTTTTTTCTTTAAAATCATTGGTTAAATTAATAATGCATTGTACAATGAGTAAAATCATAGAAGTTGAAAATGCTATTCAAATAGAGATAAATGTCAGCAAATAATCATGCCCCTTTCCCCCATTGACATGCACACTTCATGTATATGGACTATAAACTTACCTACCTCAAAGAATGTTTGACTTAACTATGTTAAGAATAGTTGTTTCATGAATGTATAATTTTCTCCCAGTAGACTGGAAATCTCCTTAGGTGGGGAATTGTGCCTATTGCCTCTATTTTTTTTACCCACCATAGAACAAAAAACAAACTTTCAACAAACACAAGATAATGGTACATATTTTGGGGACAATGGATGTCAGAAACAGTATAGCACAGGGACTTTAGTTCAAAACCTTTGTTTGGAATTCTAGTTTTACCACTATATATCTGTAAAGTTAGGATGAACTACTTCTAAGCTTTAGTTATTCATCTATAAAATGTGTTCAATAATAATCTAGAGGAAAGTATTAATCATGATAATTGAAATATATAATAGGAAGGCATTTGGCACAGTGGAGAGCATATAGTAAGAGCTCAGTCAATGATCACGAGATGATGATTGACTGTTTTTATAATTTCAAGTTTGCATACCCTCAGATGGGGATCTCCATGAAGGCAGGGAATTTGGCTTGTTTATTGTTTTATCAGTTGTACTTCAAGTAGTGGTTATCACATAGCCGGGATCAAATCAATACCTGTTGAATGAATGAATACGTTTCCAGTGTTTGCCAAGCATAATTTGCTCGGTCTGTTTTAAAATAACTCAGCTGTAAGTATTTTCATCATTGCAACACTAAACAAGATTTTATTTCCTCTACTGTTAATAAAAGATTGGTTTAAGAGGATTTGATAAGCACACATTTATCTTTTATATGGGCCATACCTTTAGTTCTTCTGGCAGTTGTTCTCATTTGGTGTCAAAAAGAAAATATGTGTTGGGGAAATTTTTCTATCAATATTTTGTAGTAATAGAAGAAGCTGAATGAAATACACTGGAGACTGACAGAAGAAAAAAGTACAGTCCAGCATCTGGGTAGTATGATTAATTTTTTTAACACAAATTTGTTCATTTAGTGTGCGCCTACATTCATCTTCCAATACTCCATTCTAATAATGAGTTTCAAAGATGAAAATAATTATTTCGCCAAAAATATAATTTAGTGCAGGGGCTATATTAGTTTTAAAAAGGCATAAGCTATCATTTGCTTGAAATTGTCATCAAATTCCTTCAGTTTAATGGTCATTTAAAAAGCTACCCTCCCTCCACTCACTCAGGATGAATGTGAATGTGCACATCCAGGGAGAGCACCAATCAATTTAGTAGTTAATGATTATTGTTTCCATTTCAGAGTGTTTACATTTTCCTTCAGCTACTCCTAATGCGGTATTGTACGATTTACGGGAGGAGTCACCACTCTCTCAGCACCATGGCACATGTGAGCATTTCTTTGCTTATTCTTCATGGAGGCATTTAGTTAGAATTTAACAGAGGAACGACAACAACTGGAAAGATCTCTGCCCACCCAGGGAACACAAGAAAGTAATCTCAGAGAGTCTGCACTACTGCAGCACTGTGCACAATGCAAATATGGCATAAAATCTATCTTTACATTTATTTGCAAATGTGTACAGATATGCTTCATATAAATTAATCCTCTATTTCATTATAAGGAAAGAATTACGTCTGTGGTCAAAAGTGATGGTACAGGGAGAGAGTTAATCTGATTTAGCGCAGCATGTGAAAAATTAATTGGAAGTCAGAACTCCATAGTGTTTATTATAAAGTAATTTCACACCAGCTCTGGATTAGCATGGTAACGGGTGACAATAGGTCATCACTATGTTAATTGAAAGACAGCATGCTTTATAAAGAGGGAGAGAGAAAGAGAAGGAGAGAGAGAAGGAGACAGAGACAGAGAGAGAGATGGATTGATTTAGAGGTTCAGGATGTAATATGAATTGGTGGTGGTTTGGGACAAAGGGTATAGAAAGGATGGGACCCCCCAATGAAAAAGATAGCCTCTTGCAAAGTCAGGGCGGTAGGCTAAGCAAACGTTAAGTCTGGTGACCTGAAACTCTGAGACCCCCTGAGATCCCTGGAGATTGGAATGTTTCCCAGTTGCTGCACCTGTTAGACAGCGGTCTTGTAGAACTGAAGACACTGCTGTGCTCTCTGGTGCAGATGCTGGAGCCAGTAGAGAAAGGAAAAAGCCCAGGCCCAGGACTGGAGGCTTCAATTTCTCCTCATCTTTTGTTCTCTGAGGACACAGCTTGGCTCTCAGAGGCTCTGGATTGTGACCTGGAAGAATTAGTGCAGCAGCACTAGTGGTAAAGTGAGGGCATCTTTCATTTACCAGCCTCAGGCTTGATAAAGCCAACACTGGCAGACAAGTAACAGAAAATAACCTGTCATTTGGACATCATACTGACTGGGCAGCCAAGTCAGGCTCAGCCTTCTAGCTGAGTACAGAATCCACTGAACATCTGTCTGCGCAGAAACCTGTGTCCCGTTACACTCTGGCAATCCCACCCATGCGCTGCAGGCTGGGGTGTGCAGCCTGGGACCGCAGCCTGCAATTCAGTGGCTGAAATAGGGAAGTGTTTTTTCTGGGGTATTTGCATAACGGAGGGAGGTGCTAAAGAGGTTTTCATGGCTAGCAAATCGTGCCATAGGCAAAGATCCCACATGACATTGTGAGTGAGAACTCTTTTATTAACTGAGGTCATTGCTGAGGTCTGGGCTAGTGGCTCCCTAATGGTTTAAATATGCATTTCCATCATACAGACAACAAAAAAGGTAGAACAATGTAACACGTATTTAATCAAGCTAGAAAGTGACCCAAGGAAATCAGATTCACAGAGACAGAGGGGATAGAAACTAGCTGGGGACTGTGGGGCAAGTGGTGTGTATGAAAGTCCTGTGCATGGTCAGGAGGGGGGGATGGTGGCTGGAGCGAGAGGAGTCGGTGACTTTTATGTGCAAAGGGAAGAAATCATCTTTTAGGATTCTGCAATTCTCTGTGGTATGAGCTGATGAGTATGACCTTTCGGCCTACCCTTTCTTGTGGAAAGTTTGCAACCCGGGCTGACACAAGCTGTTGTAATATGTTAATTTTGACCCAGCTCTGCTACAAATACTAACCGTGATCTCTTAAGACATTTTCACTAAGAAATATAGTCCTTTGGACATAACTTTCAGCACGAAGTATCCCGATGAAGTGTACTAACCTTTCTAATGAAGGTCAAAATTAACAAACAAAAACTAAAGGAAAGAAAAAGCGGTTTCAAGAAACGGGAACACCACAGAGGTTGTCAACTATGGGGTTAGCAGTCCAGGCACAATCCTTCATCCTGCATCCTTTCAGGAAGCTTTGTTCCTTGGAACAGCATGGTGGGAGGTCAGCTGGAAGTTATCTGGAAAAAATTGAGTGGAGATGAATTCAGACAGAGCGGGATGAGTTTGGAAACTCCTGTCAAGGAGCTAGGTGTAATTTTAGAGGCAGGAAGGAAATGGGCAAGACAGGCTTGCCCAGAAGAGAGTGTTCTGTGACACTAGGTCAACATTCATTTATTCAAGGGCTGACCATCATGGGTTGCATGCTTCAATGCCTACTAAGCCCAGCTATGTACTAGACACGATGAAACAGGGAAGCAGGTACTTCTGAGGACTGCAGTGAACTGGGAAAACAAAGTAGTGGCCACTCAGCCCCTATTGATTGCTGCTGCATAAAAGTATGGGCCAACTGTGTCTGTATCTTCTGATTTTTAAAGAGGGGACAGAAAAAAAAATTATGTAAAACTTCCCAATTCCTGAGTATACAACAAATTCAAGTGTTTGAGGTTACCGTGTGCACCTAACAAGAACTATCTGTGAGCATGATACAGACTTATGCTCATAGTCTGCTCCTCTGGGTCACGGGCAAAATCCCTAACCTTCTCATTCTCGGAAATCTATTTACTAGAAGGTGTTCCTTTTTCAGTGCATGTGTTTGCAGAATTGGTGTTTCTTATTGTTATATACCATTATATTTTTAAATCTAAAGTTTAAATGAGTTTCTTCCCCTCTTTTCGATCAGTGACTCTCAACTGTCAATTCTTGGTAAAATAAAAGGCAAATATGGGGTTGCCTGGGTGGCTCAGTCAGTTGAATGTCCGACTTGATTTCAGCTCAAGTCAAGATCTCAGGGTTGTGAGATCAAGTCCCGTTGTTTGACTCCCTGCTGAGTGTGGAGCCTGCTTGAGATTTTCTCTCTCTCCCCCTGCCTTTCCACCCTACTCAATCTCTCTCTCTCTCAAATTAAAATAAATAATTTAATTAAAAAGGGCAAATATAGAATATGGCTTCTGTGACACACATAATTGAAAAGTGTTGAATAAGAAAGCATTTAATGAAACTCCAACATTGTATCTTTTTGTTCATTTTTAAAGATTAAATGTTCTTTGATCTGGATTAGGAATTCTCTTTTTGCTTTTATTTGTTATTGAAGCATGATTGACATACAATGTTTCTTAGTTTCAGGTATATGACATAATGATTAGACAATTCCATACATTACTCAGTGCTTATCATGGTAAGTGTGGTCACCATCTATCACCATATAATGTTATTATGATATTGACTATATTCCCTATGCTGTATTTTCATCTCTGTGACTTATTTATTTTATAACTAGAAGTTTGTGCTTCTTAATTTTTAAAAAATGTTTATTTTTGAGAGAGACAGAGTATGAGTGGGAGAGGGGCAGAGAGAGAGAGAGAGAGACACAGAATTTGAAATGGGCTCCAGGCTCTGAGCTGTCAGCACAGAGCCTGACTCAGGGCTTGAACTCACGAACCACGAGATCATGACCTGAGCTGAAGTTGGATGCTTAACAGACTGAGACACCCAGGCACCTGGGAAATTTGTGCTTCTTAATGACCTCCATCTATTTTGCCCATTCCTGCCCCCAACTCCCCTCTGGAGCAGGAATTCTATTTTTTTTTGAACAGGAATTCCTAATACTGGATTCACTCATGAGCTTCAGTTGGGCTCTAAGCTTTTTGAAATGGTACCCATAATGTTGAATGTAAATGTGGGTTGTATACTTCTCTTTTTGGAGGGAGAGTCCATAGCTTTCATTAGTTCCAAAATGGAGTCCATATCTCCTCCTGAAATATTAGTGTTTACTGCTCTAGATCCTATTTATAATCTTTACCTACTTGTACTCCAGAAAAAAGTGCATTTTCTCTGTTTCAGCTGTATCACTTGGGGTTCACAGTTAGGAAAATAAAAATGACAAGGAGATCTATTATTCCTTTAGCACAAAATCTAGAGTCACACATTTCAATCATTGGTAAATTAATTTTATACATTTAACTAGTCATATATTCAACATTTGATAGAATAAATACTTTCCTAGACTTTACACTTTTTAGATAACATACTAGGTGGGCATTTGTCATTCTTTTTGGCTACCTAGAATCTAAACCCTCTTAGATTTAAAAAATCCATGGTATTAATGAAAGGACTTCATTTAAATTCCTAGTGCATAGAATGGGAATAAGCAGCAAGGGACTCAGCCTTGAATCAGATGGGAAGGGAGTTAGGGGCAGGAGGAATAAAATATAAAAGAGAATAAGGAAACTTTTGGGATTTATGGATATTTTCGCTCTCTTGATTTTAGTGTGGTTTCATGTGTATATAGATGGGTCAAAACTTATCAAAACGCACACTTAACTGAACACCTTCAGTTTTTTTGTTTTTATTTTGGCCAATTATACCTCAGTGAAGTTGTTAAAAAAATAAAGGCAAATGGAAACATAATGAGAGGATTCTTTATCAGTATACCTGAACCAAAGAAAACACAAAAGAGATCTGAGATTTTTTTCAACTTAAAGGAAAATTATCCAACACAGAACAGAGAGGTGTAAAAAAGGAAGAACAATAAAAAGGGTAAACACAGTGAGTAATGATTAAAATTATTAAAATATGTGTAATAATACATATAAACTATAGCATAAAGATGGAAGATGCATAAATAGAGCTAAAATGTTCTAAGTCCTTCTATTGTTTAGGGAAGTAGTAAGTTATATTGGACTCTAATAAGTCAATGACGTGTATTGTAACTTCTAGGATAATATAAAATAAAGGAGTAATAGAATAATATAACATATAGGAGAAAATAACAAGAACAACAATAATACATTTTTCCAGTGAAGGCAAGAAAAGAGAGAAAATAGGACATAGTACAAGTGGGACAAACAAAACAAGCAATAAGATGGTACATTTAATACTAGATATATCAGTAATTACATTTGAACTAATAGGACTAAATATTTATATTAAAAATCAAAGATAACATTTGATATAATAGACTGGATGAAACAACAAAATATAGCTATATGCTGTTCAGTGTAGATTATGGAAAGGTTGAAAGTAAAGGAATGAAAAAAGATGGCTTTGCATATCCTAAGCAGAGAAGCCTGGTATTATTGTAATCACATCAAAGTACAGAAATACTAGAGATAAAGAGGACCATAAAGTGTCATTGTACACAAAATTATAACAATTTTAAATTTGTATGGGTCTAATATAGCCTCAAAATGAAACAAAAATTGGTAGAGCTAAAAGTAAAAAACATTGCAGAAACAGAGAAGGACATTCTAACACACTTCTCCTTCTCTCAGTAATTGCTCAAACAAGCAGCAAAATGATAAATGAAAACAAGTAGTAGCAAGAATGTGGACAAAATGTAACTTTTATGCACTGCTGATAGGGATGTAAAATTATGAAAACACTTGAAAAGCAATCCTCAGTTCCTCAAAAGCTTATACATAAATTACCATGCTTCTAAGCAATGCATTTTTAGGTAGATAACCAAGAGACACAAAAATATAACACAATGAACTATGTGATTGTTGATAGCAATATTATTCACAATGGCCAAAAACAGAAGCTCAAATGTCTGTCGTCTGATGAATGACTATATAAAATGTGGTATATCGATATAACGAGTTATTTGACCATAAAAAGGGATGAAGTTCTAATACATTTTATAGCATGGATGAATCCTAAAGAAAATTAAGTGAAAGAAGCCAGACCCCAAAACTGCATATTGTAGGATTCAGTTTATATGAAATGTCCAAAATTGGTAAATCTATAGAGACAGCAAGTAAATTAGTTGTTGCCTAGGGATGGGAAGATTGGAGGGAATGGGGAATCATTTTCTCCAGAGATGAAAATCTTCTAAAATTAATTTAGTGATTGATTGTGGTTACATACTAAAAATCATTGAGTTGTATACCTTAAATTAATTGTGAATTTTATCTCAATAAGATTGTTATCTTTTAAAAAGACAACAGAGTTTCCACTTGATTCTCTTAGGACACTTCCTCTTGGAACCCAACTGTCATGTTGCAAAAAAGCCCAACTAGCCACACGGAAAGGCCACATGTAGGTGTGACAACTAACAGCCTTATTTGAGGTCCCAAATGACAGCATGCATCAATTTTCAGACTTGTGGCTACATCACCTTCAAATTGTTTAGCCTCAGCCTTTGAGTCTTCCCAGTGACGCTCCAGACTTGGCAACAGAGAAGCCATTCCCACTTTGCCCTGTGTGAATTCGTGACCCATATAATCAGTGATCATAATAAAATGGTTTTTGTATGCTGCACAAAAAGAAAAAAAGAGGTAAAAGGACTGATATAATGTATAACAGAGACGATCAACAATGACAAACTTGGGTTCTTGAATAATAAAATTGCTAAATTCCCGGCAAGACTAATGAAGAAAAAAAAAATTAAAGCCCAAACTATCAGTATGAGAAACATGAAAGGGAATATTGCTATAGATCTTACCGACACTAAAAAAGATGTTTTGATGCTCTTTAAACAAATATATTCAAAAATTTAAATTAAGTAGACAAATTCTGAGAAAAGCATTTTACACACAGTGAAGAAGAAATAATCCTACATCTATTAAAGAAATTAAGTCTATATATAAAGGCTTTACCACAGTAAGAACTCCAAGTCCAAATGTGTTCACTGTTGAATTCTAGTAAACATTTAAGAAAGAAATAATGTCAGTTTTAGACAAATATATTCCAGAGAACAGAAAAAATGTTAACACTTCTCAACTCATTTTATGAAGGCAGCATAACTTTTATACCAAATCCTGTAAATAACATCATAAGAAAGGATGATTACAGACATTTTTTTTTAATTTTTTTAATGTCTTTTATTTATTTTTGAGACAGAAAGAGACAGAGCATGAACGGGGGAGGGGCAGAGAGAGAGGGAGACACAGAATCAGAAACAGGCTCCAGGCTCTGAGCCATCAGCCCAGAGCCCGACGCGGGGCTCGAACTCACCGCAAGATTGTGACCTGAGCTGAAGTCAGACGCTTAACCGACTGAGCCACCCAGGCGCCCCCAGACTAACATTTTTAATGAATGTAGATGCAAAACTTCTCATAAAATAGTACAAAACCAGGTCCAGAGGGGATAATACTAAAGACTACACTTAGATTATTTCAGGAACGAACACAAGTTTCCTTTGATATTTGAAAGTTACTTGATATAATGTATTAACAGAATGTGAAAAATCATAATTATCTCATATATGCAGTAAAAACATTTGATAAAAATAAACATCTATTTATAATTAAGACCTAATATTAAAACAGGAATAAAAGTAAACTTTCTTGTCTGATAAAGATTACCCCCCCCCAAAAAAAAAACCCCACCAAATCTATAGCAAACACATTAGTTAATACTGAGATATTAAAAGCTTTCCCTGCAGGTTGGGAACAAAGAAGGGATGACTACAGTTATTTCTGTTCAGTATTATACTAGAGGTTTTATTTGGTGCAAAAAGTAAGAATAAAAGGTCTAAGAGGTAGAAAGTAAGATATAAAACTGACATTATTTGTAAGCATGATTATATACATATAAAATCCAAAAGAATCTATAATTAAACCATTATAATTAAATTTAGCAATTCACTGGATATAAGATTAATGTACAAAAATAAATTCATTTTGCCATTACAAGCAAAATGCCATTGAAAAAAATGAAAGAAGGATATACAAAGGCTCTGAAAATATGAAATACCTAGGATATATACAATTAAAGTTTTTGAAAAAGAACTATAAACTGGAAAGTTCATGAAATGGAAAGTCAGATATTATAAAGAGGTCAAATCATTACAAAGTGATAGATTCAATACACCCCCAATTAAATCATGACTCTTTTTTCTTTTGGCGGAAAATAAGCTAATGGTAACATTTTTTGTGAAAATGCAGATGGGAAAATTAAGCCAAGAATACCCTGATGAATGAAAGCCAAGTTAGCATAGTAGATTTACTAGATATAAAAATGTACAAAGCTACATTATCAAGATGGTGTATTCTTGGTATAAGGATAGACAATTAGATGATAGAACAAAAGAGTCCAAAAAAAAAAAAAAAGATGAAGTCCAGAAACTGACCCACATATAAAAAGTGTTATTTCAGAGTAAGAAAACCATATTCTTCTCAATAAATAATGATCAGTCAGATAACTTTATGGAAAAAAAACAAAACTTGATCCTTACCTCATGCTATGTAGACAAATAACACCAGGTACACTGCAGATCTAAGTGTAAAAGTTAAACCAAAATTAGATTCTGAAAGATAACATAGAGTATGACTTGATTTCAAGTACTGGTAGAGCACTAACCACAAAGAAAAGGATTGATAAATTACATTACATACAACTAGAACTTATATTTATCAAAAGACACTATGTTTTTGTTGTTGCCTGGTACATTCTAATGAAATGTAAAACAGAGCAAGATATATATATGTACCCTGATTAACACAACAGACCTAGTCCTGAAATTAGAGTGACTTGCCGCCCCTGTTCACCCTGGCTGAGGAGTTTTCCAGGTGTGGGACTTTAAATGCGGAAAATAGGAATGTCCTCAACAAGCTAGAGGAACAAATTTCTTTCCCTACTTGAAATGGTGCAGATGGATTAGACCTTCCCAAATGATTTTGCTTGCCCACTGGCTCACTTGAGCACTACAGATAAAAAATGATTCCTCTCCGTCCAAGATGATCTTCCAGCCAGGACCACAGAGGTTTTCAGTTCAAATGTTGGGCCTTGTCCACGTGACTGTCAGGTTGGCATCAGCCAATGGACTCCACATCTGCTTCCCCAACTCATTGTAGCCCCTCTGACCTCTTCCCTACACTGCAGCCAAGGAGATCTTTGAAAGTGAATTGGGAGCCACTGAAGGGAGGTAAGCCTAGAACACTTGAGGCACTCGTTGATCACATTTGCGCTTTTAAAAGACACTTAAAGGGGCGCCTGGGTGGCGCAGTCGGTTAAGCGTCCGACTTCAGCCAGGTCACGATCTTGCGGTCCGTGAGTTCGAGCCCCGTCGGGCTCTGGGCTGATGGCTCAGAGCCTGGAGCCTGCTTCCGATTCTGTGTCTCCCTCTCTCTCTGCCCCTCCCCCGTTCATGCTCTGTCTCTCTCTGTCCCAAAAATAAATAAACGTTGAAAAAAAAAAAAGTTAAAAAAAAAAAAAGACACTTAAAGAGCAAAGAAGAGAAGCCATAACTGGAAGATATATGCAATACATGTATCAACAAAAGGTTTATATATCATACTATATAAAGATACTTCTGCAAATTAATAAGAGAACTATAGACAATCCAAGAAAACATAGGCAAAACTAATGAACAGGCCCTTCACTTAAGAGGATATCCAAGTGGCTGATAAACATATAAATAGTGCTCAATTTCATTATTTATTGGTGAAATAAAAATTAAATCCATAGTGACACATTTTTATATACTCATCAGAATGGCAAAAATAAAAATGACAGTGTCAAGTGTGATATGGAGTTTTGCAGAAGATAATGACAAGAAAAGTATATGAAATGCTTATCACTGACAGTGGAAGTACAAATTGGCGTAACAACTTTGAAAAAGCACTTAGTGGTATCTACTGAAGTTGAACATATATGTACACTCTGTGATCTGGTCATTCTTTTTTAATGTTTGTTTATTTTTCAGAGAGATGCAGAGCGCGAGTGGAGGAGGGGCAGAGAGAGAGGGAGACACAGAATCTGAAGCAAGCTCCAGGTTCTGAGCTGTCAGCACAGAGCCTGAGCCTGGGCTTGAATCCACGAACAGTGAGATCATGACCTGAGCCAAAGTTGGACACTTAACCGAAGGAGCCACCCAGGTGCTTCTGTAATCCAGTTACTCTATACTTCATTTTTGCAACAGAAATATATATATTTGCGCACCTAAACATGTATCCAAGTATGTTCATAGCAACAAAAGATGTAAACAACCTAAATGTTCTTCAAAATAAAATGGACAAATAAATTGTGGCAGACTTGTATAATAAATATCCTCTGAATATCTAAAAATCCTCTGACTTTCAGAATCTTCTACTTCCTATTCCTGTTTGAAAGTCCTATGTATATTTTTTTGTGTATGAATGGGATGCTTTTGGAGGGAGAGTCGAAAGTTTCAAGGTGTTCTGAAAGGCATTCATGGCCCCAGATGGGCTAATCTCTTTTCATGGGTTGATTCAATGAATACTGGCTGGTATTTTTCAAAGGGCACTGATGGGTCTTTTAAGATGTTCTATGGAAAAATCTCATTCCAAATATATTTAGGTAACACTGCTAATATAACCGGTCTTTTGAAGACAAGCATACTTAAGACTTTCATAGCACCCCTAATGTGCAGAATCAAGTGTTATTTTGGTCATTTTAGCATCCACAAAGTAGTTTAACAAAGGAATTGAAATCACCTTCCTCCAACTGTTTTTGATTTTTGTTTGTTTTTGTTTTTAAAGATACCTGATATTCTAAAGGACTGGTCTTCCTTGCAAAATATTTGGGAAACATTGACGTATAACAATTTTGGGTGTGGGGTCATTAAATGAATGATTATATGAAAAATACATAAGAATTCAGATGACTCAATTAAAACTACTGAGTACAAAACCCAGGTATTAGCTGAAATCACTCTGCCTATGTTTATACACAATTGACTCAGTCCTCTCCTGTTTTTAAGAAATCCATTTCCTGCCCTAATATTCATTAGTTCACAGAAGTTTGCATTCTCATTGTTCATTTCTGGATCTGGACTTCTGCTTCCACTGAACTCTTGATCTAACTGACATTTCACCTGCCAAGAGTGTTCTCTTCCCTCTGTAGCATGTAAAACTGAATGTGTTCCCCTGCTTTAATCTCTCCTAGTCAATGCATGTGATAGACCTTACTGATGTTGAGTTTGACAGGATTTTAAGAAATGGAAAAGCAAACATCTTAAAACTTGTTGAGATCCTTGTTCTCAAAAGCCCTTCAGCCCCTTGATCACTAAAAATTTTTTCCCTGGCCACCTCTTGTCAAAGGTTCCTACTTCCTTGCATATGGCTCTGATTATTCTCTCCCTCCCTTCTTTTCAGAGTTTCTCTCTCTCCATACCACATTTCCTGCTTTTATCCTATGGAGAGTGGTTTAGTTATAACCACTTTTCATCTCTGACCTAGGATCTCACGTTCTATTCTTCAAGGACTTACTAAGCTCCATTCTAAACAAATTCCTTTTTTCTTTTTTTTATTTTTTCTTTCTACTGGTCAACAAGTATTAGTTGAGTATTTCCCATGTACCAGGCATATTGGTATCAATTTGACTTTTTATCTGGGTTGTAGCTCTGTACAATTACAACTTTCTCTCATCTCTCCTTCTTATCTCTAATAGTTTTATATGCACATGCAAAGGCCATCATTTAAAAATCTTTTTCATTGAACACAACACCTTTTCTTGGGATATAACTAGGAAATATATCACAAAGTGGAGAAAAATGTGTAGTCATTACATTTCCTGTGTACAATATTTAATCCTCCTTTAAGGTGTAATAGCTCAAGTGTTTCAACCTCACCATTTTATATTTGCTGTTGTTTGGCATGTGAACATAATGATTGTTTTCTTAACCATAAGACTGTTGAAAGTGTTTTATATTTGTTACTTTATCCGATTATCAATACAATGTACTCACATAGAAAGAGAAGGAAGACAAATCACTTCTTTCCATTTTGTCTTTCTCACCCCCTAGAAGTAAATAAGCACAAAGTTATATTTCCATAACCACTTTCATTTTGTGAGTTAGAAATTGTATTCTTGAGAATGTGTGTGATATTCATTCATGGATTTATTCATTCATTCTTTAACTCACCAAACATACACTGACTTCTACCAGGAACTATGCTGGGTAACAGATCATGAAATTAGTCAATGATGGTTTATTTTGGGGGTTTGTGGCTTCTCCCCTTTCGGAATGGTGACTTCACTAATTTTGGATGATCTTTTATCACTGAAACAAATGACAAAGCTCAAATAGAACAATGTATCTAGACACTTGATTGATAATAGCTTTAACTGAGAAAATTATTACTTAGGAGATTGATGCCTCTATGGGCAAAATATTCCTTCCCACATGACTATCTGTTGTTAGGTTGTTTGTATATTTCAGAATTCCTTAAAAGACTTAACAGAAGCAAAGACCATTGTATTAGACTGAGCTTTACTCCATGGGAAGGGAGCATCTATGAACTGAATTCTCTTCCAGGATAATGAAATTTCATGTGAGGCATTAGGTGTTCTGGGATTCAAAAAGGTTATCAGCCCAGCATTTATAATAAAAGTATTCCCTGCCTTTCCCTTGCATGCACTGGGAAGATGGGAGTGCTATCAGTTTGACATTTCTGTCAGAACTGGTATTTGAACCACTGGATGATTCTGACAAATGCCACTGCTGTCATTGGCTCAGTTTTAATTATACCTGACTGAAGCTTTCAATGGCAGCAGCAGCAGAAAACTTAATTAGTTGGAGTCTAGAGTATGAGCTGACTGGAGGATTCCCAAACAGTATACAGGCTCTCGGTGGAGAAGTGACCATGTTTAAATCCCCACCCGTGGCAGGGAGCAGTCCTGGCTGGATAGTATTCAAAGCCTCTAAAAATTATTGATCAATTTAAATTGATTTTGAGATATATATTACACTTACATATTTTTCAAGTAAATCAGTGGTATATGAGAATAGGTAAAATAAACAAATACAAAGAGAAAAAGAAAAAGAAAACAGGCTTGTTTAGAAAACAACTATCTCCATGAGGACTGGAGTGTGTGTGTGTGTGTGTGTGTGTGTGTGTGTATCTATAAGTGGAGGCCTCTGTTCTAGAAGACAACAGAGCAGAATGAAATTAATGCCTCTATCACGTCTTACAAGTTCAATATTTGCTTTCAAGGTATAAATGTGATTATATTTTTTACTTTACATTCCCATAGAAACATGCATCATCAGCAAGCTGTGATGTCAAATTGCTAAGATGCAATTAAAAATTAGCATAACTCTTGCCTGCTAGTTGGAGAAAGGTTTCATTTCATTACGAGTAGTCTCTTGTTGTCTTGTACAGTCTTACTGAGATCCTACTGGAGGCTACTACAACTCACCATGCAACTCAGGGCCAGTTTACTCTACTTTTCAAATTACATGTGGGTTTGAGACTCCTCATTTGTCTTCACTCACACAGTCTAAGAGGTGCAGAAGGAGTTGTGTTGAATATTGAGTTTTGTCAGACATAAAGGATGATATTCTGCTTCATTTTATAAATAAAATATGACAATGCTTGACAAGACTGACTGAAGTTTTGTCTTGATGACTCAGCCAAGACTCAGAATCTTCCACTCTTGTCAGCTGTCTGGTTTGATTCTGCTGCCACTGTCACTGCTGCCTGTAAATCCAATGATGCCTCTGGAACAGAACATTATTGGATACTGATTGACTACTTGGGTAAAATAACAGCCTAAGGGGAATTTGACTTCTGAAGAAAGGCATGGCAGTGTCTGGCTTTGAAATTTTCTCAAGAGGGTTCCTAAGGGAATAGCTGTAAATTTCTCACTTTCAGGAATACTAAAATGGCCTAAGTTACTACTACTTGGCCTAAGTTAGCCTTATGGTACACTGGAGTCATTGACCTTTGAACAATATCTGGGTGGAGCCTTGTCTCAACATTTTTAGCAACTTCAAAGAAGTTACAAATCTTAAGATTGGTTGTAAAGTCTAGAAATATGACTTCCCAGGAATAAAATTACTACTGAGTTTTGTCCCTTAATATTTAGCAATATGGGAGCTAATTTTAAGCATTGTGTTTTTTTTTTCCCCTGGGTACATTGTATTGGAATGTAGTGGTCTTTTTGAAGGCTGCTGTGATTAACTACTTAGTCTTGATACTTTTATGAAAGTTTTCAAGGAACTCTTGTACCCCCACTTTCTGGACTATGATGAACCAAAGTACGAAATAAAGCTGATGGTGTCCCTTTTCATCATCCCTTTGAAAATGGAGTGGAATTAAAATTGGTACTTAAAATTAAATGAGGTGAGGTTCCACGTATCAAGTAAATATAAAGTATTTAAAAGAAAATGCTACAGATGACAGAAAAGCACAAAAATTGTCCCTGACATGAATAATTCACTAATTCTTGGATGGTATAAGTCACCTACTAATGTGCATTACTTGCCATTTAATGGTGGCTGTATCTGAAGAAATATGGAAATTGGAATATTTTAATAACTTTCTATATGAAAGATGATGAGACTGCCTAAATGATTAAGAGGAAGATATGTTATAATGAACTAAAGCCACTCGAGTGTAAGGTAATTTTAATTCAAATCTCCATCTGCTTATGTATAATTAAGACTCATTTAACAAGTTAATGCCTAACAGAGAGAACTGATAAGTTTGGTATTAAAGATTTTAAGAGAAGTAAATTAAACTGTCGGGGTTGAACTGGTCCTTAGTTTTAATTTCTTACACCTGAAACTTGGTATGAATTTCAGGGTCCAGTTCTTTATTCTCACCATTCATTTAACTATGAAGTCAAAGACAAAAGGGGAGGGAAAATTGAATTATCCTTTTTATATTTTAATTTTGGAGATTCCATCCTGTCTAAGGTGTGACAGCATCTTGACTGATATGAATATTTATACACTTCTTATTGCTTACTGTATAGCATCTATATGCCATTAAGATGGTGATTTCAAAGCCACAAAAATATTTATGCACAGTTGAGGCTGGCAGCAAGGTTAAATAACCTCAGAAAATAAGGGGGAAGCCTTTAAAGTGCCAAAGGGACTGTTTTGATCTCTGGTGAATTTCATGAGCTCGTTGACTGCTCAAATTCCTACTTAAATATTTTTTTTTCTACATTTCCTGCCAAAGGAGGTCCAGCCATCATAAATATGGTGTCAACCTTTTTGTCTTCCAGCATAAAAATTTAATTCCCAGCGTACGACTCCTCATTTAGAAGGAGAAGATGAATGGATCTTCTATTTACATGCTTTTTAACATTTTCAGGACTAAATTCAAATGGTAGACTTGGAGACTCACCTAGCCTTCTTGACAGGATTCTCACTGAGAAAGTCATCGGTTCTCAGCAATGCTTGAGTAATGCCAGTGCAATGATGGGACCACAGAGCTGAACCTCAGTCTTCTTGCTGATTGTCAGCCATCACATATGGCTTTAGTCAGATAACCTAGAAGACAACTTAAGTCATAAGTTTCACAGTCACAGGTTAAATCATTAAAACTTTTTTAAGTGCTCTCAAGAAATTCATAGCTCTAATCTTCTTTTAATATGCCTGATTCATTTCTTATGACTCTATTGCTTCATTCTTTTATTTTATTGACTCTTTAAGGTCAAGTAATTTGCTCAAGTTCACAAAGTTTGTAGAGAGCTGAGCCTAGTATTTTGATTATTAATTTAGCATATTTTCCATCATTTCACACTGCCTCTTAGATCAAATATATACTCTTTCTTTCACACACATATGCTATTCACACAAATACATATTTCTCTTTCTCTCTCTCTGTACATGTACTTGTATATACACACACAATTGTATATGTGTGTGTATATATCTATATATACACATAGATATATAGATATATACACACTCACACAATTGAAATATCCGTATATTAACAATGCCTCATTTTATCTTCCTTTACTTAGAAATATATTTTGGAAGGAAAATAAACATTTGTTAGAACTTTCAAACTATATATGAAACCAAAACCCACAAATTAAAGAAACTCTAATTATCCTTCTGGAAGTGTATCCTATTTTTGCTAAGAAGTGTGTAGAAAGCAGTGTCTCTAGCAAGTTTTCATCCATCAAGTTATTGAAAATTTGGCCAGTGACTTAGCATGTTCATGTTCAAAAGACCCATTCACCTTCAAATTGTTCCCTCAGTAATAGGTCTCCCTTGGCATATGTAGTCATTGCAACTGGAGATTCTTTTCAGAGAAAGCTCCTAAGGCAAATCATTATTTATTTTTCATACAATTGTACACTCTCATTTGTTGTTGAGAATGCAATTGTTAGTAACCTTCTGGAGGACATTTTAAGAATACAATTCAAAAGCCTTATAAGTGACATCATTCTTTAGCAGGCTTACTCCTGGTTATTTATCCAAAGGAAATAATCAAAGTAGTATCCATAGGAATATGAACAAGTGTGTTTACTGCATCATTTTTCATTATACCAGCAGCAAACAATAAGAGAAAGGGAAAAAGGCAATTGTTAAATTAGTTATGGTTTATCCATGTAATAGATATTCTAAACACTGAAAGTGCTACATATACACACTTATTGGTGTAGATAGATATTTAAAGTGTATCATTAAATCAAACAGGACATAAACAGTTTGTATCCTAAGATCTTATTTTAAAAAGTCATACATATGTGTAGAAAGAGGTTTAGAAAGAGATTGTTTTAGGTGGGTTCTTCTGTTGCAGTAAATGGAAGCTTTCTTAGGTTGGTATAATAATTATGATTCATCATGAACATACATATGAAGATAAGGGATATAAGAGATTTAATCATACAGCCAGTCCTCATGTTAAACTGAAGACATTTTATTGCCAGTCCACTAAAAAAAAGCATGAAGTGCAATAGTCAAGCTTTATGGAGACAGAAACTAGATAGTCACAAGATTTTCCTACTTTGAGAATGCATAAATCCCTACTCTAGTTCTTTACCATTATAAAGACTATTTCTCTTTCTGTCTGCATATCTACTGGCTTCAACATCAGCTAGTAACTGATGATCTCCTTAATGTTCCAGTTCAAATTTTTAGCAAAATTTGACCGGCTTGATCACTATTCTTGTTTGGACAATGCTTACATGCCGGATCACTTCTTAGGCATATGGCCGGTCTCAAGTTTGGATACCCTTGCGTTAGATGTCCACCCTCTGATCCAATTAGCTATGGTTAGGGGTGTGGGTTTTCATGGTACCAGGAGGTGACCTATGGGGAGAAAAAAACGACAATTCAATAGCAAAAAATCAAATACTTCAGTTAAAAATAGGCAAAGGACTTGAATAGGCATTTTCCCAAAAGAGATATACAGATGGCCAACAAGTACATGAAAAGGTGCTCGACATCCCTAATCATCAGGGAAATGCAAATCAAAACCATAATTAGATACCATCTCACACCTATTAGAATGGCTATCATCAAAAAGACAAGAGATAAGTGTTGGTAAGGACATGGAGAAAAGGGAACACTTGTGCATTGTTGGTGGGAATGTAAATCAGTACGCCGCCACGGAAAACAGTATGGAGGTCCCCACCAACATTAAAAATACAACTGCCCCACAATCCAGCAATCCCACTTTTGGGTATATAGTTGAACAACACGGGTTCGAATTGCACAGATTCACTTATATGTGGATTGTTTTCTGATAAGTAGAGAACTATAACTATTTTCTTTTTCTTATGATTTTCTTAATACCATTTTCCTTTTGCCAGCTTACTTTATTCTAAGACTACTGTATATAATTCATATAACATACAAAATATATGTTAATTGACTGTTCATGTTATTGGTAAGTCTTCTGGTCAAGAGTAGGCTATTAGTAGTTAAGTTTTGAGGAGTCAAAAGTTATATGCAGAATTTTGATTATGTGGGAGTCGGTGCCTCTAACTCTGACAATGTTCAAGGCCAAGTGTATATGCCGAGAAAATGAAACCACTATCTTGAAAAGATATTTTCACCCTTATGTTCATTGCAACATAATTTGCAATAGCTAAGATATGGAAACGATGTAAATCCATTGATGGATGAATGGATAAAGAAAATGTGCTATATATGTATACTATGAAATATTTTTTCAGCCACAAAATGAAGGAAGTCCTGCCATTTGTGACAACATAGTTAGAGCTTGAGAGCATTATGCCAAATGAAATAAGCCAGCCAGAGAAAGACGAATACTATATTATTTCACTTATATGTGGAATTTAAAAAAGCCAAACTCCTAGAAACAGAATAGAATGGGGGTTGCCAGAGGCTCAGGGTAGGGGAAAATGGGGAGATGTTGGTCAAAGGGTACAAACTTACAGCTATAAGATGAATAAGTTCTTTGGATCTAATGTGTAGCAAGATGACTATAATTAACAGTACTATATTGTATATTTGAAAGGTGCTAAAAGAGTAGATTTTAATGTTCTTACCACAAAAAATGGTAATTATGTGAGGTGTTGGATATGTTAATTAACCTTATTGTGGTGATCATTTGGCAATATATACATGTATAAAATTATCATAAATGTATACCTTAAACTCATACAATGTTATATGTCAATTGGCATATCTCAATGAAGCTAAAACAATTTAAATAGGGAAAGAACAATCAGGGACATTTTTCTAAATTGTTGGGCACCAAACTGAGTTGTGTACTTACTTACTAAAAATAAGTATTTCTTATAATCCTAGGATTCTCTGAACTGGCATGAACAATTAGTACTGTAATGAAATTCTGCCAATTTTTAAAAAATATCAAGCACTGGTAATTATGTGGAACATTGAGAATTCTTATACAGTGCTGGTTGGAATATAAATTTTTATAATTACTTGTTTCACATCTGTAAAACTGAACACATATATAATCTAAGACCCAGTAATTCAACTTCTAGGTATATGCACAATAGAAATGTTTGTATCATGTATACAAGAATGTTCATAGTATTATTGGTAATATTCAGGAATTGGAAACAAACCAAGTGTTTCTCAACTATAGAGTAGATATAAATTGTGGTAATCTCATAACAGAATACTACACAGTGATGAAAATGAACTGCAAATACACATAACACCACGGATCAATCTCACTGACCAAATGTTGAATAAAAGAAGCCAGACCTGAAGAATATATACTCCCATTATACAAACTTCAATAATAAGCAAAATTAATCTGTAGTGTTAGAAGCCTAGATGGTGTTAACAGTTGGAAAGAAGGGAGGAGTAATATTTGGGAAGTGGATTCTCGAGTGCTGGCCATGTTCTATCTGATGGCGGTATACAGGTGGGTCTATTTTGAAGTAATTATAAATTATTTTTTTCTATGACTTTTCTATGTGTGTTATACTTTGGCACAAAATTTTTAAATATAAATCATTAGGAAATAATTTTAAAAGACTACTTGGAAGGGAAATATTGATGCCATAGACATTCTGAAGCTTAGTTTGTTCTGTATAGGTCCACTATAAGACTGTCAGTGGTTACTTTTGATGGCCATAGATGAGTTTCTATTAAAAGCACTCCTTTATTCCAAATGTTTCTCCCCTTATAGACTCCCTAATGCTGTCAAAAGTGGTTACCTTACCCCATATTATTTGTAATCATCAATGTTCCCTTAGTGGACAAGTGGAACAACTTAGCAACTGTTTTTTAAAAATAATGATTTTGACACGTACTTAATCCTAAGCACCTACAGATGATATACTGTATGCCCACATTACTAAGGTCTCATTTTCCACCTTCAAGGAGGGCATGAATATGTTCATACATAAACAGGAAAGTAACTTTAATCTAGAATCTTATTTGGGGGTCTGTTAACTGAGACCATATCTAGTACCAAGGACAGTATCGGTTAGAGTCAAAGCAGAATAGAAATTGCTTTAAATAAGACAGAAAGTTTAATACAGGGAAACCATCAAGGGAGAGGTAAAAGTCAAGAATGAGATAATCTACAAATTAGAAATAGTGGGAAGCCACAAACATTCCTGGGCAAGTGTTCCAGGTGTTCAGTGGTTGGTGTCCTTGGAATCTGGAGCCTTGGTTGGCTTGTCTGCGGGGAGCTGTAGCCATGAGGAGGTGAGCTTCTGAGGCAGAGAGAAAGGAGCCAGAGGTCAATCAAGGTAGAGGTTCAGTGCCTGTTTGTTTTCCAAGACCCTGGGTTGGGGCTCGGTGGGTGGGTTCACATGGTCACATGTTTTTGTAAAATTTGTAAATTTAAGATATTGTAACTGTCATCAGTTCAGACTACTGCTTTTTATTCACTCAACTTTCTTTTCCATTTCCCCTCATGTCCCTGACATGGTGATAGACTTACCATGGACATTTTGGAGCTCAGACTAAATTGACATCTGGGGCTCACAGGTGAATTACACTATTTCTTATGTAATGTACATAATATGTATATTATTTATTAAATAGATGTTACTTAGTATATGAAAAATATATTAACATATAATTACTTAATATATATTAAGTACACATTAATATATATCATGTTATTTCTAGCTGTCCTGGCATAGGAATCATTAGTAGAAATACCCTCTATCCTAACTCTCCATGACATATTATGCAAAAGAGAAGGGCTAGAGCTCATATTGGGTTGGGAATTTGTCCTACACTTCTTAGCAGGTAAAGTATATGAAGAGTGGAGGAGAAACAAGCTTTAAAATATACAGAGTTCAAAGCAAATCTAGGGTAAATTTTTCAAAGTTTTTCAGCTCATTTATGGAAGAAGCTTGAAAAAACCTTTCCCAAATTTCACAATAAGCCTAAAAATTTATTTGACATTACCAATATAGGTTGAGAAGATGAAATGTTTTAAACTATCAGAAATCAAATTTTGATCAACTATGATAAGCAAAGATTGAATTATATTTCTAGTCTCTCTATACAAATAATCAAAAAATATTTCTCATGAAAAGAGGGATCTAAGAGTAGGCAGCCAAAAACACAGGAGAAATAGGTATTAAACATACATGTTTGGCAGATAATAAAATATCAATTAAAATTTTGTGATATTTGTAAGCTTCTCAAAATTTTTGGTTGTTTGTATTTTGTTTTTATAGTCTAATACTTAATTTTGTGCCTAATTTTGAGCTCATAATTTTTAACTTACTTTTTACAGTAGAACCTCTGAATGTTGAAGCCCACAAAACCTGGCTATTTCCCTGGAAGGAGGAAATTGCCATGGCTTTCCCTTCCCTTCTTCCTGTCTTCCTCTCTCCTGTCACTGCTGACATTGACCGAGTCCAGCTGACATGAGAGCTTGGACATATAGACCAAGGGATTCTCCAGAGTAGGGGAAGGGAAATGCACTAGGAGGCAAAGAGGCCCAAAATGTCACAGCAAGGAATGAGGGAAAATAGCCAAAATGTCACAGCAAGGAAGGAAAGAAAATATGTTCTTTTATATTCTGTTGGTAGGAGTTGAAATTGGGCCACCGTTGTGGAGGGTAGTATTTACGAGAGTAACCATCAACATCACAAATGTACCTACCCTTCGACTCTGCAACTGCACTTCTAGAAACTTATCTGAGATATACTCATTCATGCAGGAAATTATATATTTATATGGTTATTAAGGCACTGATTGCAATAAAGATCAGGGACAATCAAAATAAATGGGGGAGAGATGAATACATTTATGGTATATCAATACAATGTTAATACTATTCTTTTTTTTAGGTTTATTTATTTATTTATTTTGAAAGGGGGGGGGGAAGCAGGGGAGGGGCAGAGAGAGAGAGAAGAGAGAGAATCCATTGTCAGTGTAGAGCCTGACACAGGGCTTGGTCTCACAGATCGTGACATCAGGACATGAGCCAAAACCAAGAGTTGGTTGCTTAACTGACTGAGCCACCCAGGCACCCCAAGAGTATTCTCTTTAAAAAGGAGGAGAACAGGGGCACCTGGGAGGCTCAGCTAGTTAAACGTCTGACTCTTGGTTTTGGCTCAGGTCATGATCTCATGGTTTGTGAGATCAAGCCCTGCAATGAGTCAGCATGGAGGACTCATGCTGAGCATGGAGTCTGCTTGGGATTCTTTCTCCCCATCTCTCTGCCGTTCCCCGACTTGCTCTCGCTCTCTCTCTTAAAAAAATGGAGGAGAAAAACAAAAGAAAGTGGAAGCTCTTTAGACTAATATGGAATTATATTAAGTAGAAAGGATTTGTCCAGTTATGCTATCATTGATGTAAATAAAGTTCATAATCCTTCAACTCAAGTTCTAAAATTCATAAAACTCTGACCACCAAACATTTTTTTTCCATAAATAATTGGGTTGCAAACCTGACTTATAGTTGTAGTGGGGCTATTTATAGTTTAAATAATCATATGGTTTGCTCAAGAAATATTTAAGCATTTGGTTATGGGATGTTTTCCCAGATTCTAGTGGGAATGTTCCTAAAATCCATTCTTTAGGCTTGGAAGTGGCTCCAGAGGTTCTGGGGACACGTGTGCATGGGAGACTGTTGCCTTTCACTTTTCATGGAGCAGAGATGTGACATTTGCAAACCATATCCCTCCCCCCACCCCCAGCGCCTGGCCCCAGGGCACAGGAGGAAGAAAGACAAAATTTTGGTCTATCCCTCACCTCCGTGATACTTACTAGGTTCCTATTCACTGCTCCTCTCCTGGTAACCAGACCTTCGTGGGTCTAGGTAAAGGAAAGAAACCCAGAGGATGGTATCATTGGTGCCCCCAACCTAGATTCATCCAGTCACTGTCTTCTATTCTGAATTCCATCCCTGCTTTTTAAATTGCCAATTAGACATTTCTTTTTGGGTTGTCCTACTGGCACCTTAAAATCAACATACCCAAGACTGAATTGTTCACCTTTTCTTCCAGAACACGTTTCTCATGTTAAGCATGTTCTGAGTGGGACCATCATTTACTCAGTAACACAACCAGAAACAGGGACAACATCCTCAACTTCTTCCTCTCTCTGCTTATCTCCTATTCTGTATCTTGTCATTTCCCAAGACCTGGCTATTCTACTTTCCTAATAGGATTGCCAGATAAATTACAGGGTGCTTAATTAAATGAAAATTTCAGATGTACTAGATTTTTTAACGTAAGTATGTCTCCAATGAATAGTTATATTTAAAAAGTTATTCACTGATTTTCTGAAATTCAAATTTAACTGGGGTTCTGTATTTTACTTGCATCTCTAATCTGCATCTCTAGTTCCTATCATCTGTCAAATCCCCTTTGTGGCCCTTTGTTCAAGTTCTTTTCTCTTCCATGTCAGTGGAACAGTCTTCTGACTGGTTGTCCTTCCTCCAAATGTTTCTCCATCCAATATAAGGGCTAAATTTCTAATAGATGGATCTTTTTAAGACATAAAATTGATTAACTCCCCCCATTTCTTTCAATATGAAACTCTCATGACCTGGCTCCTGCCTAACTCTCCCACCCTTTATGACTTAAATTCCAGTCATACTTCGTGTGAGAAGCGAGCCAGTACGTCTGCTGGATGACCCACACTGACTTCACCCCAAGTAGCCCCACCACAAGTTTTCTCGTGCCAGCAGGCCTGTACCCTCACCTGCAAAACTGAGTGTTACCCAAATGGTGCACAAACCTGTCGCCTTCCCATCTTCTCTATAAATATACAAGGTTCTGCAGATCTAAGCCATTCTAAATCACAACTCCTTAATGTTCTAGAATGTATAATGCAAATGCAGTCTTTCAGAGGGTGATAACCATCATGAAAAATGGCTTTTTTTTTTGGTGAATAATGGAAAGAGTGGGTAGGCATTATTTTACACCAATGAATTACTTTCTTATTTTCCCTGTTGAAAATGTCCTTATTTGCTTCACAGGCAGATGATGAGGTTTACCTAAGATAGCTCCAAAGCAACTGTGGTATGGGTGCAACAAAAGGAAATTTGGAATAAAACATTTTATTATTTATTGCCAATTTTTAGAATGTTAGGAATAAAATGGGCCTCAGAGATCATTTATTCCAATATTATCATTTTACAGATGGGAACATGGGGACTCAAATAAGGGACCTAACTTGCTCAAGATCACAGAAATGATGAGAACTGTCCCATGGATGAGTCATCATTCAGGGTTATGAGGGCAGGGAGGGCTTCCCTAAGGTGGTGGCAGCCCATAGGAACCTTTACCCCTCTTAACCCTCCTGTGTTCCTCACCGGCTCCATCACTCTGTGCTGATTTCTTGATACAGTCAGATTTCATGAATTCATACTTCATCTCCCCAAGACGTTTATTAATGATTCATGTAAAGCAGGAAACACACTGAACATCGTAGTCTCTCAAACACATTTCCTTCTCTTAAGTGTTTTATACCATTTCTATTTTTTTGTGCCCTCCATCTGATTGATTTTCTGATTAGGGTCCTGTTTCAAAAAAAGAAATCAGGCTAAATTAAATGGATGCAAAAAGAAAGCTATGTTATATTTGCTGACCCTACCATAATGAGAGCATCAGGATAGGGCTGGCATATGGAAACATTTGAGTAGGCTTTGTTTCCTCGAGTGCCTCACAAACATTCCAAGATACGCTGGCCAGTTGCATCCCATTGAATCTATTCCTACCGCCACCAAAGAGGTGAAGTTAAATAAGTGTCTTGGTTTATTAAATTTCTGGTTCAAACACATTTTGGGTTTGAATAGCTAGCATTGACTATGCTTCCTATTAAAACACCAGGCTGTAAAGACTAATGACAGGCCCAAAAATGGATATCCAAGAGGTTTTTTACAACAGTGGCACATTCTGATCATGGACGTGGTAAGCAGCACAGCAGAAAGGGGTGATAATAAATTTGAAGCAGAATGTAGTTATGTACTGGCTAGCCAGGACAAAAACAAAATCTACCATCATAATTCCCCACCACAGACAACAGGCAATTAAAAAAATAGGCTGATCAATAAAGTGGAACCAAATGAGAAAGCCAGCACATTTGATGACACAAAGAAAATGGTGGCAGGTGTCTGGACTCCTGTTTGAGGCAGAACTTGTAGATTTTAGTGAACAAATTGCTATTACTTCTAATGTCCATTTTTAATTAACATGGAAGCTGGAAATAGTGGAAGGAAGAGAAACTTCGCGGGCAGACTATCACAAGCTTGCATCCGGAATCTATTGCTTAGTAGCTATGGGATTCACGGCATATGAGCCAGTTTGCTCACCTGTAAGTTAAAATAATAGCTAATATCTGTTGAGTCCCCACTCTGTGCCGGCACTCATCTAGCTTCTTTATATGTGTCAACCCGTTTAATTCTCAACGTATGAAAAAGGCTATAATTATCTCCCCTGTACCAAGCAGCAGCAAGCTTAAGTAACTTGCTGAAGAATACAAACCTAGTAAGTGGCAGAGCCGGGAGGCAGTAAACCCGTAGTGAATACTAATAAGTTAAAAGCATGTAGTGGGATACTGAATAACAGGCCGGGCGCTAGCTTATCGATGGCCCATGAACCCAGAAGCAATGCTTTTTTTGCAGTACAACACCATCGAGTAGGATGTGTAAAGAATGCATGGCACCCAAAATTCTGAGCAGCTGTTATTTGGTAAAACGGAAGAAATGCCAGAAGGACATATGTGGCAATGGTTACTCACTGTGCAACACACTATACTCATGACGGACACATTACAGGAAAAAAAAATATTAGACACTGCTGGGTAGAAAGCCAAGTGAGTGTTAAGGCAATACCATCTCTGAGTGTTTAGAAATAAGAGTGGCTGCTGGCAATGGCTAGGGAAAAATCTCCCGAGCGATGGGAAGATGCGAAATAAACACCAGAGGGATGAACGAGGAGAAAAGAGAAGGTTTTGTCTAATATGCAAAGCACCACAAGCAAAGAGTGGAGTTGGAAATGGGAATGGCATCAAGTGGGGCTGCCTTGTACACTGACCCTGAAAAGGCCAGTACATTGGCTAAAAAAGGGCAGCACACTTGGGTGGAAACAGCAAAAAACAAAAGAACAAACAAATCTCAAAGCGCTCCTCAATAGGTGACTATCATGGTCAATCATTTTTGTCAGTGCCCTCTAGTAGTCAGTATTCACTGAAACTCTGAAGCTATATCATGCATATTTATAGGAGAAAATGGTTTGTTCCATCTAAAGTTTAAGTCCTTTAATGTACTTCCAAAGACATACATTTTGAAAAATAGTGACAGAAAACTGAAGAAAGAACAAAACTTCAAATAAGTAAGAAATAATTTGCTTGGGGAAATATTTTTTTTACTGTTTGCTTTTTTTTATAAGTGAATTAGTTGGTGAACTTGTTGCAGTGTTCAACTTTAGTAACTGAAAACTAATAGTTATTTAATAATAATTATGCTGTTATATTAATTGTATTCCATCAATTATATTAATGATTTAAAAATTTTTAATGTTTTTATTTATTTTTGAGGCAGAGAGAGAGAGAGAGAGAAAGAGCATGAGCTAGGGAGGGGCAGAGAGAGAGGGAGACACAGAATCTGAAGTAGGCCCCAGGCTCTGAGCTGTCAGCACAGAGCCCAATGTAGGATTCGAATTCATGAATCACGAGATCATGACCCGGGACAAAGTCAGACACTCAACTGAATGAGGCCACCCAGATGCCCCTTGTATTAATGATTATTAATAGAAATAGAAAAATAATGGATATTAACTAATGGTAGAGTATAATAAATTAATAGAAAATGAATTAAAATTGAAAGAATATTAGTTTGAAGGAACATCAAATTATTCATCTGCCCAAGACACAGGTTTCCTGAGGTCTGAGTTAGAAGTCTTTCTTGGAAAGACATGCGAGATCAGGTGTGTAGCAGGCTGAGGTTAAATTATGGAAGTCCTTAGATAACAGGCTCGGGCACTCAGATTTTATCCCACGCTCAGGAAAAGACCTGTTGAAGTAATTAGGCACGAAATAGTGACAGTCTAGCCAAAAGGTGATTTAGGGTACTGAAGATAACTTGACACATTTTAGAGAAAAAAATAACACTGCTTTGTGACTAACCAGATAAAAGGGAAATTCAAGAAGACATAGGTGGTAAGTAGGAAGGAGCAGCTGAACAATGGCACCCATCACAAAACAAAGAATTTGAAGCAGAAAGCAGAAGCTCATTGGAGGGATAAAAAGATTGGTTCAGGTGGAAAATTTAGACACACCAATAAGACAAGGATTAAATCGGCATTTGGCTATGGGAAGGATATGTTAGAGGAGTCCTCCCACAGCCCACATGTCTTCATAGAAGGACAGTCGGCACAAGATAAAATGGTAACAATAGACTTCTTGCTGGCATGAGGTGAAGAAATGCCCAGCGAATATACATTGTTTTCCACCTCCCAGGTCATTCACATGTGGATCCTAGCACCAATTTCTGTCACATCTTGAATAAAAAAAAGCAATAAAACTATGGAATTTCAAAGCTAAGCCTAAGTAAAATATTTTCCTTCTTTATATTCACATATTTCTTTGGAACTGAAATAAAATATCCCACATATAACAAATTATTTTTCTTTGCTGAGCAACAGATTTATTATTCATTGACTAAAAAACATGTTTAGCACAAAGATATGTTACGTAGAAAGATAAAAACATAACACTTTCAGATTTTCACTGATTTTTGAAAAAGACATTTCTCAACTTGTAGAATGTATAAATACAGACATGAAAAATACCAACATCACATTTTTTAAAAATTGGCAAGAACATTTGGCTTTAATAAAAATAAAAGTAAGCTGGTAACTTTGGAAATACTGCGTTATGAGATGTGTCCATGTTTCTTCTGGAAAAATCTACATGTTGGTTCCAAGTCACATTTATCTATAGAAGTAATCTGAATGCAGTGAATATTAAAGCCCAGTTATGTCAAGAAGATAAACAATAACGACAGGCATTAGGTCAGGAAAAAGCTGAGCTCTTAACATTAACATTCTTATTTTAAAAGCTCTAGGTACGTTCGGAGTAATCTTGTCGATTGTATTAACAATGGCTAAAGTTGGAAGTGATGAAATTCTCATTTGCCTTAGGTTGCTATTACTATCACTACCTTAAAATTTTTGAGGCTAGCTTTTCATTATATGTAATTAAGATTCATTTTTTCCCCATCTATGTAATAGCTTTTCAGGAGATAAGAACTTGGAAAGGTAGAAGAGTAAGGAAAACAGTAACAAAAGGACCAATACGTGGAGGAGAGAGATAAATACAATAGTTTAACTCAACTAGCATTCATTATTATTCAAATGGCTCTCTACAGAGATTTGCAAAGACAGAGGGGGATGCAAGGACCAAACTCCATAAAATCTAGGCAGGGAGACAATAAATACTATGTGTGTGATTCAAATAACAGAAGAAGAAAAAAGGAAGGTAAAACAATGCTGCAGGTGCATCATAGTGTATGCCAAAATGCTGAGAGAGTCTGGTGTCATCAAAACAGGTTCCAAAGAGAAAATGTATATGTGATTACACTCTCAGGGAGGTGTAGAATTGGGCACGGAAACTCCAGACAGGAGAACAGTATAAGATAACTGGAGTGGAAATGGGAAGCCAGGAATCAACTCAGAGAAGATCTAAAAAGGAGCAACAGGCAAAGTGGGCGAGTGAATGAGGGCCCGGAATATAAAGCAGGGCATCAGAGTCTGATTCAAGAGCTGATAGGAAACTGTCCGTTTTTAAACAGGAAAGTAACTTCAGAATTTTTCAGATGTTTTGTCTCTACTGTGTCTCCAACAATCTCTTGGGTTGAATGAAAATTTGATCAAACTCAGTTTGCATATACATGGTCAATCTGGCCTTTACCCTGGAGGTATCGTGAGTGACACATAGATGGTTTTTATGATGAAAATCTAGATTTAAATAACCTATCTGATAATTTGGCAATCTCATTTTAAACTGACATATAAGGCATTTATAGTTGACTATGCTCACAATTATTAAAAAGATGATTCCCCCCAATTTATTCCCAAACGATAGGCTAAATAAATGCACATAGTGCTATGGAGTGAGTTGTGTCACCCTAAAATCCGTACTTTGAAGTTCTAACCTCCAAGGTGATGGTATTTGGAGATGGGACCTTTGGTTTAGATGAAGTCATCAGGGTAGAGCTCCTATGAGGGATCCAGTGCCCTTATCAGAACAGACAGCAGACAGATTTCCTTCCTTTCTCTCCACCACCTGAAGACAGAGGGAGAGGGTGGCCGTCTGCGAGCTGGAACAGGGCCCTCACCTAGTTGCTGGATCTGCCAGCACTTGGACTTCACATCCTCCAGAGCTGTGAGAAATACATTCCTGTTGTTTAGGCTACCCAGTCTATGGCAGTTCGTTATGGCCGAAGCTGACTATTTTTATTTATTATTATTAATTACTATTTATTATCCCAAGCTAATACATTTAGTGTCATTATAAACATTTTCAGACACTTCACCGATCCTCTCTCCAGGTCCTTCCCTGAATTTTTCCTGGCTTTACCTTACCTGGGTAGCAGACAAAAGGAGATAACTTCATATTTACTGGATGTTTAGTTAGCGTCTGTTAGATGCTTGACATATATTATCTAATTTAATCCTGGTAAGAATATGTGACACAATGATCTATGGGAAGTATTTTGAGACAATTTTATTGGAAAAGAAAGTGATAGAAAATGTACACATTTTATAATCCACAATTAGGACTCTTCTAAATAGTATACATATATGACTAATTTAAATCTGGTAACCACAGTGAACAATGAAAATAAAACACCCCTTGATAGCTTTTCTTAAGGATAATCAATAATTTATTTTTTATTGTCACAATTACCACAATTATCTAGCTACATGACCAATGTCACTACATACCACAGGAAGATTGTCCACTTACACTTTACTGAGACAAAGACAACGGCCATTGATGTGTTAATGTACAACGGGATGTTAAAAAGAGGTGGTTTTTATGCGTAAGACAAGGTGTGGCACATGATTTATTAACAGGTTTGATTTCATACGTATTATGCCAAGAAGCAAGCATAGAAATGTTTTGGCATTGAGTTGTTATTAAAGTAGAAAATAAGTAAACTAGAGAAATAAATCCAGATCTTAACTTACAATAGATACATTAAAGTAGGAAATTAATTGGCTCCTCAGTATTTTTGTTCAAGTTTTTTGTTTTCTTTCCTTGTGTTTGTTTTTTTTTAATATATATAAATGAGTAATATGAATATATCACAAGTTAAAGAAAGATCTCAGCCAAAAAAGAAGGTACTAGTATATGAAAAACAAATGAAAAATTACCAGGTATTTTTGCTTACAAAAACTTTAAACTATAAAGAGTCGCAAAATATATATAAAAACGCCGCATTGAACGAGGCAATCATACTCTACCCAAACTGGTAGCGCCCTCCTAACATCAGTTGCATCGCTGTTCATTCGGTCATACGGTGGTGACTGACAAAAAGGCATTATGAACTCGTGTGCCATCAGGAGACTTGGCCCCGTGGGTCATCAGTTCTTGGATTGTCATCCAGTTGTCCAAAATTTTCTTGTTTCTTTTTTTCATCATCTTTTTGTGGCTCAGTTCAATGATGTTGATCTCCTTTCTGCCCTCGCTGCCGCTCTGGGGGCTCTCCTTGAGACACTCCAACCGGCTCCGCATCATGAACTCCCGGCGCCGACGCTGCTCCTTGGCCCGAACCAGGTGTTGCTTTCTTTCCTCTTTGCTCCAGTAGCGGCCCATTTTCATCTCGCTCATGGTGTCATCATCCGTCGTCATGCCACTGCGCTCCTCCTTGATCTTTAAGGCACGTTCCCTCAGAATCCGGTCTCGTACTGGTCTCTTTGTTATGTACCGCGTCCCGTCGCTCCTAATTTTCACCTTCCATTCCATCTTGGGCTCTGAACACTTCTGAGACTCCTTGCACATGCTCACTAAACTCAGCTGACTCTGCGCATACTCCACTGCAGATTTCTGTTGAATTAACTGCATGTAGCTTTGATAATGGCGGGCATGTGCCGGGATATTTGCGTATCTGTAGGAGGAGCTGTGGTAAGGGGAGAGGTAAGGGATGTGTTCGCTGCTGGTTTGCTCCTGATCAGAAAGCTTGCCGCTCTCTGAAATCTTCTCCTTGCCTTCAATGCTGCAACCTGGTTCAGTGGTTTTGGCTTTGGGGGAGGTCGACTCTTTACTGCTCAGCCCGGAAGAAGACTGATTGGCGGCCATTGTGCTTCTCAGGTTTTTCTTATTGGTGAGGTTGATCATTCTTGGAAGGGAACTGTCAGGGGAACGGTCCACAGTGAGTGGAGTGCTTCTGCAGCTTTCAGCTGTGTTGTAAGCGCTAGAACTGTCCTTGTCTGACTTTTCTGGGTGTTCGATGATGTCATCTAGCTTTCCCCTTTGCACGTCTATGCTGGTGTTGTAATTCCGGAATCCTCCATCGTGCAAAGCCCAGATGTCTCCATACTGGTCTGTCACTTTCTGGAGCCTGTGAGCCTGCATGATATTCTGGCACTCCAGTTCAATGTTTCTCAGTTCTTCGTTAAGCAACTGTAGTTCGTGCTCCACTCCCTCTTGTTCCCCTTGATGGCATTCTATTGTGCTGCTCGAGTAATACAGGTCATATTCTCCATGGTTCCGAATCTTGCATTTGAGCTCCAAGAGCTGTCGGAATCTTTCACACTCCTCATCTGGGTTGCCAATGCAGTCTGAGTCTATGTATTCACCAGACGCGAAGCTCTCATTGCACTGAAGTTCAACGCTTCCTAGAGTGTCTTGGCTTTGCCCCAGCTCTCTCCTGCTCTTCAGGGATGTGCTGTTGGGATCCTCCGCTGCGTTCTCCTGCTCTGAGCTCTCATCGTTCCGCAAGCTTTCATCTGTGCGCCCCACCCCACTGTCTTTCTCGTGGTTGTTAGAGGAGGACGTTGCCGTATCTGTTGTGCCCTCTTCTTCTTCTTGTTTTTTTGGCTAAGAAAACCAAGTTGAGAGAACAAAGAAAATTAATTATCTTGAGAAACACTGATTGTGGACAAACTCGAAAGAATGATGCTTCTTGAAATAGGCAAAAGACATGAATAGACACTTCTCCAAAGAAGACATCCAGATGGCCAACTGACACATGAAAAAATGCTGAACTTCACTCATCATCAGGGAAATACAAATCAAAACCACAATGAGATGCCACCTTACACCTCTCCGAATGCTAACATGAACAACTCCGGTAACAACAGAGGTTGGCGAGGATGCAGAGAAAGAGGATCTCTTTTGCATTGTTGGTGGGAATGCAAGCTGGTGCAGCCACTCTGGAAAACAGTATGGAGGTTCCCCAAAAAACTAAAAATAGAACTACCCTACGACCCAGCAATTGCATTACTGGGCATTTATCCAAGGGATACAGGTGTGCTGTTTCGAAGGGACACATGCGCCCCCATGTATATAACAGCACTATCAACAATAGCCAAAGTGTGGAAAGAGCCCAAATGTCCATCGATGGATGAATGGATAAAGAATAGGTGATGTATATATATATACAATGGAGTATTACTTGGCAATCAAAAAGAATGAGGTCTTGCCATTTGCAACTACATGGATGGAACTGGAGGGTATTATGCTAAGAGAAATTAGTCAGAGAAAGACAAAAATCATATGACTGCACTCATATGAGGACTTTAAGGGACAAAACAGATGAACATAAGGGAAGGGAAACAAAAATAATATAAAAATATTATATTTTTATATTATAGGGAGGGGGACAAAACAGAAGAGACTCATAAATATGAAGAACAAACTGAGGGTTACGGGAGGGGTTGGGGGAGGGGGGATGGGCTAAATGGGTAAGGGGCACTAAGGAATCTACTCCTGAAATCATTGTTGCACTGTATGTTAATTTGGATGTAAATTTAAACAATAAAAAATAAAACAAGTTAAAAAAAAAAAGAATGATGCTTCTTGGCAAAAGTGTGGTTCCTAGAAAGCTGTTCTAATTTTAGCATCCATAACAATTTTAGAAACAAAGGCCATTAGCTCAAGGCAGCTTTTTATGAATTGAAATAAAGAAAACCAAAGCTGCTTGGATATGCCTGTCATACCTGACTTGGCGGTAAATAAAACAGGACACATTTAAATACTTGATCCTTGTCTTAAAGATTTCTCTTACTTGAGAAAATGGCATGCACGTGTGTAAATGAGGTGCCTTTAGGAGTCTCTGAGATGGTAACACACGAAAGGATGAGCGAGACAGGTAGTCTAAATGGTCTTCTGCAGAATGGAGGCCTGGGGTTCTGAAGCTGCATCATCTTATTATGATGATTTTTTCCTGAACTTTAAGTTCAGAAGAAACTTCACTGATGTAGTAATACACTGGTAATGGTAAGCTAAATAGCACAGTATTTCAGGAATAGGTTAGTACTAGAGCCTTGGACCTTCCATCGATGAGGAACTTTAATCCCAAATGTATTCAGCTTATTAGTGACACAGAGAGGTGGAAAAGGCCAGTGCTATCCCCCGGAGTCAGGATTTCTTCTATGTCTAGGATGTCATATTTTCCGATACATGTGCCCAGACCTTAGTGCATCTCCAAATCACACTGCTCAAGAGCAACAATGTCATCTTAAGTCTCATTTGGGTTACGTAAAAAATATTTTTCTACTCTCAGCCACTAATATCCCTTAAAGGTGAATTTTATTCTGCTGAGAGTGACAGTTCTCATGAAAATCAGAGCAGCACTGATTGCCAGATGTGGACTTAATGTCAAAAAGTGTATTTTTGACATAAATGTGAATACACACTTGTAGGTAAACTTTATTCCTTGGGTAGTTTTTGGCTTTCATGCAGAACAATTAACTGTTACTGCCCTAAGAGGATGCATATGTAGTTCTTTCTCTGTGACCAGGGTAAAGTTATTGTTCTCTCCGTCACTCATCACATATGAGTCTACATGGCAGTTTCTACATTGTATTTTCTTTATGTGTAAGTCCACTCACTATCTTATATGTATATTTCGTCTAGTAGGTATAATTATACAATTCAATATAATTAAGCCTGTTAGTGTTAGAGAAGGACAGAATGCATGAGAAAAGGTATTCTAACACAGGTTTGAAAGGTCCCTCAAGAAAATTGTTATATTTTTCTTCCGCAGAAGTTATGGCAGAACAAAACATAACATCAGCCGTAAAGGAGAGCACATGACCATGTATCATGTTATTCTAGGATTCTCAGCCTTCCCTAAAATATTTTTCCTCAGTTGTGGAAAACATACTGAGATTTTAAATGCCTTATCGATAAAAAAACAAACAAAACATAATGTTATAAATAAGTAATTGAGTGCTTGGTACATCCGTATGTTCCTCGAATCAAGCTGACAATAGTATCCAATGTGGTGACATCAACAGGCTGTGCCATAAAACCCCCAGTGGATGTTATGGATATTGGACATTTTAGGTTATATACTATATTATTTACATTTATTTTTTCATATCTTTGATGGGCTTAAAAATACAAAAAGGGTAGTATTTCTTTATCTTGTCTTTTTGTTTATTTGTTTTGGAGGAGCGAGAGCAGGGGAGGAGCAGAGAGAGACGGAGACAGAGAATCCCAAGCAGGCTCCATCCACTCTGTCAGCACAGAGCCAGATGTGGGGTTCTATCTCAAGAACCGTGAGATCACAACCTGAGCCAAAACCAAGAGTCTGACGCTTACTTGACCCAGCCACCCATGTGCCCCTCTTTATCTTATTTTTATATGGAGTGCAAATTATGCCAAGAGCGATGTTCCGCAACGTGTCAACAGCAGCCATAAGACCAAGGATAGTGTGTCAAAAGAAAGTTTTAATGCGTATGTGTTTTTAAGTTTTGTAGTATGAATACACATTTTTATTTTATTTTTTTATTGAATTGGCCTTTCTTTAGTCACTGGTTTATGAGACAATGTGAAAATAAAAAGGGTTTTCCATTCTCAAACCTAGAATTCCTAGTTTCTAATGTAATGCCACTCTATCGTTTATCATTTCCCTATGGAATTATTATGGTGACAGGCAATGCTTCTACCAAGACATTTCTAATGTAGTATTATTGTTTATAAGGGCAAAGGACTTTTAAAGGTTTCTGCACTTCTTATCATTTTTCAGTCTCACGGTGAAGAAAAATTTCCACACAATGAGAATCTAACCTCAGGGACGTCTAGTGTTACCTCCAACGACCTAGCATTTGTATTACGTCTGATGAGTAGGCAGCATTTGACACCCTATCGCTTCACCTGGACAGGATTTCTCCCTTCTTTCTTTATTCCAACATCCTCCTGTCAATTCTGTATCCGGTCACATTTTGTATCTAAGAGAGAAAAAGCCTGGAGCAAGGACTTTCTTGCTTGTAACCAGAAGCTGCCGCCAAAAAATATCTTTATCTGTGGCCAGTGTTGAAGTCATACATAAAAATTTCAATCTGTCCTGCCTATATTGAAAAGCAATCACCACAGTAGCAGCATCGCTTTTGAGCATGAGCTACTGTTTGTGAAGTGGCCAATGAGCATCGCACACGCAGCTATGTTGAGACCGTAGTCTGCAATATAACGATTTATTTAATATATGGGCATGTACGCACAGACACGTGCACATACGTCTCTGTTATGAAATGCTAGCACGTCAATAAATTCCATCATTCACTTCGTAAAGCGATAGGATGTTTGTGTTTCATGTCCTTAAGCCTAACTGTCCAGGATTAAAAAAAAAAAACTATCTCTTAGAATGTGTTAAGAATTAACATTGAGAATAGGACGATAATTAAATCAATAAACTGACGTCAGAAGTGTTAATAAAGCTGTATCAGGCAGATGAATGACACTAATTCAACACACAATAAATCTAGGATATATTTTAAAAGATCTAGGATATACTGATCTTGTCTTTATCCAATAGGAACAACAACGATCACAAAAGAATCCCCAAACTCGGTTTGCCACAAGCCCCTCTGTAACCTTTCACCAGCAATGAATTAATTAAGAGCAGAAACTTTGTTCATTTTCCTTGTATTCTCAGAATCAAGTGTGGTACTTGGAACATATTAGGAGCTCAGCATTTTTGGTTGAATGATTATGTGACCCTAAGGCAAGATGATGTCAATGATCTCAAATAAGGCTACTCCTCTTCAGGAGTATATAGGTGGAACCGTGATACCAAAACCATAAATCAGATTGATGGCTTACATCATGTCACCATCATGCTATAGTTGCCTAAATATTCAAAGAGACACATTTATATTTTAAATTGTAAAGTTAACTTTGGGGGGAGAGGTTATCGCATGAGATAAAGCTGGTCTCCAGCTGGCATATCGAAAAACAAGGTATATTTTTGCTATTAAATTTCAGAATTGGGTTGAATAGTACCTGGGTCAACGTTTGAGTACTACCAGACTCTGTCAACAATGGTCCCAAAGCTTTCCAAGCTAGAAAGATCTCAACAGAAAAAAAAATGTATTTATTCCTTCTGCTTCATTTGAGATGCCCATCTAAAAAATTACCATTACAGGGGTATTTGATCAAACTCTTTGATTTAGTTTTTTACTCCATTTATGATTATCCATTAAAAGAAAACCCACTCAACAACATTTCAAATGACGTCGTTCAAATTTTGGCCCTACCTGCTCCACCTCATTGGCCGTGCGCTGCATTGCTTCATTATGCTGTTCTTCCAGCATCTCCAAGTTTAACTCCTCTAAGAATTCATTCCTTTCATCTTCCAGCCAGCCTTCATCCAGCTGCAAAAGAACACATTAGTACATTATATTAGGTTAGTGGGAACTCATGCTAAAATAGGGTAAACTTAAATGGCAATGCCTGACCAGTTCCTTTTATCATAATGATTCTCTTCAGAATACCAGCCTCTGATAGTTCACCTCTCAGAAGGAGGAAAAAGTGATTTAAAAAAATTGGACTCATATGCCTTTTATCCTTTCCTGAAACAGAGCTACAGAGTTTCTCTCATAGCCAAGTAGATCTCACAGAATAGAACATTACCATCTTTCAAAATGTATGAAAAGCATATTGCATAATCCACAGCTGTCACGCTCATTACCTCCAACAGTCCCTGTGTTAAAGAACTGCAATGGTACTAATAGGGCCATGAGACAATTGGGCTTTTTTCCTTAACAACAACCTTCAATGAGACGACACACACAGTGTTCCCCACCCCCCATACACACTGATGCTCCTACCCTCATCCTGCCTTTTTATTTTTAGGCAGATGGCTTCCAAGTCAACAAGATGGCTGCTTGCCACAAATACAGACATTTATTTTATCTAGGGGGAAGACGAGAAAAATTCTAAGTTATTCTTCTCATAAAAAAAGGTGATGCTATCCATGTCTATTTTGATTAGTTTTTCACACCCAATTGCAAAATATAGATACATATACACACATATATATATGTGTATATGTATCTGAAATTGTGCATTTAATGGGAATGGAGCAGTGTGGAGCACGCAGGGTTTTGTTTGTGGGTCCAGGATGCAGGTATTCTGGTGGGAGTCTTACACAAATTAAACTGAATAAATCCTGTTGGCTTCTCAATAACAAGTGAAGTGAAAAACCTTGCTAATATGATGAGTGTTGACAGTCAATACAGATAATTTGCCTCAAAGTAGATTTCTGGAGCTGGATTACATAAATTAGCTGTCTATGCTGATTAAATTACCTGAATTATTGTCCATGCTCTGTTTTACTCTGTGTTAAAAGAAACAGCAGCTTTCTAATGAGCCAAAACTGACAATACAGTTGACCCTTGAACAGTAGGGGTTTGAACTTCATAGGTCCACTTATATGTGCATTTATTTTTTGATAAATACACTACAGTAATCTAAATCTATCTTTTCTTCTTTATGCTTTTCTTAGTAATATTTTCTTTTCTCTAGCTTACTTGATTGTAAGAATAGTATATAATACATGTAACATATAAAATAAGTGTTAATTGACTGTTTATGTTATTTTAAGGCTTCCAATCAACATTAGGGTATCAGTGTATTAGTCTTGGGGAGTCAGAAGCTACATGCGAATTTTGACTGGGTGGGGAGTGTTGGCTCTCCTGATCCTGCATTACTCAAGGGTCAGCTCTAGTTTGAGGTGTTTTCATCCCTGAAAAATGTCAAAGTAAGCTCTTAAAGATAACTGAGATGATAAAACTTCGAGACAAAACAAATTCTGAAAGAAGGACATCTGGTTGCACCTGGAGAGGCATTAGCATATATGTGTCATATTCACCAATATGAAGGCAGTTATAGGTTTCTTGATATGTATTAAAGGCTACCTAGAACTTAAATTACCTCAGATTTGACTGGGGTGAAAAGTGTTGACACATTTATTCATCCTCATTTATCTTCATGTAGCCTGAATAACTTGAGCAAGTTCTACCCCACTGGCTTTGATATGCAGATGAACTGTGAAAATTAAGCTGACTAACAATTCCATTTCAATTTATAATTGTCCAAGCTTTACATTCTCTAATCCCTTTTAAGTTTCATGAAGCTGCAAATTCTAGACTCCAAAAGAAATGACGTAAAGCTAGAAATGTTTCCTTTTCATAAGCACACCAAGGGATTTTTCTTTAATCAGGTCAAAACAAAATATTTGCTTACTCTGAAGTAGTGAATGATGGAATAGAGTCTTCTGAAATTTAAATGAAGGGGTGGGAAAGATAAGAAGAACAAACAGTAGAAATTAATGATTCCCTATAACTCTTTTCTTATTAACTAATCCCACAGATCCTTGAGTTGTCATCCGTAGTCAGCGTATGTCTGCTAAGTCTTTCCTCTAGGCGGAGGTATACACAGCAGAGTAAGTAAGGAGAGATCTTTCTTGCTCACTTCCTTTCCCTGTTGTATCTCCCTTTCTACTTAGATGTGCATTCATGACAGTCTGAGTTTCAGGCTACGCCACAGACAGACCTTTCCCTTGAGTCGAGCTGCGAGAAAGGAGGGCTCTTATTATGAAACAGGGGGATCTGTCTGCACAGTGTGGAACACACATGGCATTTCAGGGAAAAGAACAACCTGTATTGTCTCAAAAGTAGTGTTTACAAGTTCCTATGGAGCCCTCTCTGTCCCAATGTCCCAAGGGGAATAGGACAGAATAGCAATATCTTTAATGGTCTGAGGAGGAAAATGGGCAGAAAATGAAAGAAAGTTGACAGGGAATGAAAGAAATGAGTTATTTAAAAATATTGCACAGATGTACCATATTGCCCCCAGCAAATCTGTAGATCATTTCCAAGAATGCAGAGAGCATTTGAAACATTAAAAAAAGAAAAAGCCTAGAGAAAGCACACAAAAAACTTCCACATTCTCTTGGGATAAAATTCATATGCCAAAAATGCAATAATAAGATATACTGAAATTGATTAAAAAATATAGATGATATAAAGGCAAGTTTATGGTTTTTTTTTTTTGGTCTTCTTTTTTCTTGCATTTTATAGCATGTACTGCCTAAATTGCATTTTAAAAAAATTGGTGTTAAAATGCATTTTCTTTCCTTATTTTTATAGAAATCTGATTTTCTAAAGGCAATCAGCTTTCTTCCAGTGGCATGAGGTTTCTTTAGGATCGAGGGGCTAAAGCAGATCCCGATTTTGGCAGGATGGTTATCTTCCCCTCAACAGTGGAAAGGAAGTCTCCTTTGAAAATTCATCCTCCAACATTGAATCTGCTGGATCAGGAGTGTAGCCAGATATTTGAAAATACCACCAGTTCTAGCAAGCATATGTATTCTATCAACGATAGATCTAGTCTTATGTCATTAATTTCTATTCTTTCCGCAGTCCATTATAGCCATTCTGTGGCATGGTTTAAGGAAATGCTTCAATTCTAAATTAATGAGGTGCTCTAGCAGTTACATGGAAAGGGCAGGGAACTCACATTAAAACACTAAAATATCTTTTCTATAACAGGGATAACTACTCCGTTCTCTTCAATTTACCATGAATTTAACTAACATGTGTTTAATCCCTTTATTCTGTTCTTTTTCAAGAAAACGGGATCAGTGAGACTAACTGGGTTGCCATATTTCCAGGTAATTAGTGACATTTCATTCGCATTTTTCAATTTACTCCCAAATAGGCAGTCCAGCCAGTCGTGTCACAGTCGTGTAGGCTCCCTTCCCCACTCCTGACACCTCAGGTGTGTAACTTTACTCTGCTTTGGGCAATAGCAGGCTTTATGGGAACCATTTAGAATGGTCAAGGGCATAAAGGAAATATATGCCGAAAGGGTGATCTTTTATAACCACTATATTCAAGTCAGGATTTGGTCTGACACTGAAATACACTTACTCAATGTAATTTATAGATAGTATGTAGTTACTGAGTTTGAGAAATATCAGATCAATAGCCTGGGAGACAAATGGTGATATAACCAACTTCACTCAAACTACTGACAGATGGACAGAAGGGTGACGATGCGCTATCCTTTTCTGCATTGTGGCAGGGTATAAAAAGAATATAAAAAGAAGGACCAACAGCACTTTTCTTTCACCATATTACCTCTCCTTGACTGTCATGACATCGCCCTCTGTAAAGATATAAAAAGCAATTTCCCTAGAAGCTATCATCTTGGTTTTGGCTGGACAGGTGTTTTTGTCAACATAACTTGGAAAAAATTCATTTACTATACATGGAACGAGACCATGCTATGTTGGCCACTTTATTTGATAAAGTTGTCCTAAAAAGATTTAAGTTGATAGCTAGATACGCTAATGATTCTCTCATTAAAGATTCCTTCAAGATACCTTAATATGCCAATTAAATATTTTTAGATAGAAACCTAGAGCAAGGATCCACACAGAATTAAAAATCATACCGTCAACCATTTTTCATTGATGAATTCATTCAAATAACTGGCAAGTGGAAGGAGAGAATAACGATTCCATTTTGTGTGTTTTTTCCCTTCTTTTTTCAAAAAGATAAGGTTGATCAGGTTGGTAGGTTAGGTAAGGTGACTGTTAATTATGTCTTGTGTACTCAGCTTTACAAATAAACACAGTACTGATTTGATATAGACGAGCAAACAATGGATGTGAAGTTCAGTCTCCAGATTTTGGATCTGATCTGTGTTCTGACCTGAGTCTCCGGCCTTGCGACGAGCAACACGATTCTCTTACACTCCTCGCTCGACAGCAACGCCACTGCTTCTTCTCGATTCTGGACGTCTTCCCCATTTATCTAGAAAACAAATGAAAGTGGCACATTAGTTTCCATTTCCACAATGCTGCACACAATAAATGGCAAATATCAGCTCATTTATGGTGAACGTATGGACAATGAAGCTCACACAATGGGCTCATCTCCAGCCCCTCAGTGGTAAGTGCCTTCACTCAATTACGCGCTTACTGTAAGAGCCATATCGATCCCTGAAGGATGGCGGACATCAGAGGAAGCAGTTATGTTCATAAATGTCCAACCTGCGCCCTGGCAACATACATCTAGCAACACAATTAACCAGCCCCTGACAGGTGACGTTCATCTTTCTCCGCTCAGAGTAATGGAAGTGTCACTCTGAGATAATAGTGCTGGGGGAAGCAGGACTGGCAATACCACAACTGAAATCCGTCATCCTGCATGCCTGCTATGAGCCAATTAGAGAGCTACGGTATTATCTCTCACCAGGCAATGCTCCCAGGCCACTGCTGATTGCATTTTCATTTAATCATCTCATATTTGTGTGCGTCTGACTCAGTTGCCCCAAATCACTCTCAGGATCTCTTTCAATTGCTTAAATAATCAAAACAAGGAACAGTGCATCGGTAACATCCTCATCAACACTCTAGCTCTTTCTAAGATTCATCCATTTCCTCAAACAACAAAACTAATGAAATCTCTTAAGGCTCATCTCTTAAGTATACTTAACTTTTTAAAAATTAATACAGAGTAAAAATGGCTTTTTGAAAGAAACCAAGCTTGAGTAAACTTTGGATCAAAAAGACTCCAGTGGAATTCAATATTATCTATATATATAGATATATATAGATATATATAGATATATATAGATATATATAGATATATATAGATATATATAGATACACACACACACACATATATTTTTCTTTTTTCTAAGTTCTACAGACATAGCAAATAAGATTCCTAAAATTTGTATGGTAAGCTACATTTTCACGTTCAAATGTATTTAGCTCCAAGTTAACTGGACTTTCTTCAGATATTTTATATTTATTTTATTTTATTGATTGTTCAAATTCATGGAGACAATGAGATTTTTTGATCCATAGCACACAATCAAAATATGCAGAAAGAAATTTTAGTTGAAGAGGTCAAGTAATTCTATCTAAAATAAGTACTAATTATTTCAGTAAATTAAATAGAAAATGTGGCTGTACTGACTAATTTTTCAATAATTAACATTTTTCACTACGGATTTCTGCTGAAAAGCATGAAGTAGACTAGTGAGAATTTTCTCCTCATTTCTGGGATTCTGGATGATTCTGGGATTCTGGCTGATACACAAGGACATATAATTATCGAAGCCCAGGAATCTCAACTTTGGGCCACAGTAAATTATTCTTATTCCTGGACTCTTATCATACATACTGAACACAAAGAAAGCAGAAAATAAGTAAGAGTCTGGGTGGGGGGGAATCATACAACCATATGTTGTATTTTCTTACTCTGATCAAATGCATATCACCTTTGTTTTTCACTTGTAAATGTGGATAGGAAATTCAGCTTTTACAAGTTTCAAGCGCATTTCCTTTTTTTTTTGGCAACTCACAATAAAACTCATCAAATTAGAAAACAGAAGCTAGGATTCCAAAATGGTAACTAATGATAGGAAAGGGTATTTTGTGGTTTTTTCATAAATATACATCTGAAAAGCTATTTTTGTACTGAATCCAAGGCTTTTTCTCAAATGAAGATAAATTGGCAGTGATGGATTCCACTACACCTCCCCCCTCCCCAATTCGGTGTAGTCTGAAAATAAGGACTTGAAAATGTTTACTTTCTTTGAGCTTTGGGGGTTTACATCCATTTCATAGTAATTCTTTTTTTTTTAAATTTTTTTTTCAACGTTTTTATTTATTTTTGGGACAGAGAGAAACAGAGCATGAACGGGGGAGGGGCAGAGAGAGAGGGAGACACAGCATCGGAAACAGGCTCCAGGCTCTGAGCCATCAGCCCAGAACCTGACACGGGGCTCGAACTCACGGATCGCGAGATCGTGACCTGGCTGAAGTCGGACGCTTAACCGACTGCGCCACCCAGGCGCCCCATTTCATAGTAATTCTTAACACTGTGTCTGCAATGCATCTATTTGTGTATTAATCACGGACCTAATCATTCATCTTCCCTCCACTGTTGGCGTGTTTGCTCCTAGGAAGATGGAGGTGGATATTCTCCCACAGCTTCTCTTCACCTTTTCTGTTTGAAATCTAATTCTCATTACTTTTATTTGCTCAAGTATATACATCTAAATTCTGCATCTGAAGTTCATTTACCACTATCCTAAATACTCTTCATTCATGTTTATTTGATGTTACTATGATGGTCCCTATATGAAAGTGCAGATACTAGTGCCTTCCTCAGTGTTCTTGTAAGGATTAAATGAGTCAATACATGTTTAGGGTTGAAACAAGTGCCCGGTAAACAGGAAGTGCTCTGGGTTGCCACGTAGTGCTATTGATGTTACTGTTCTTGCTAGTATTATTATTATTATTATTACTACTATAACATCATTGATGTCTATATTTCAATCCTCCATACAGGAAAGATTGTTTTCTTCTAAACAGAGCAAATATATTAAAATTCATGCACAATAATTAAGTCCATAGTAGTAAAGGTGGTTTTGTACTCTATACATCTATCTCATATGTATTTCTAACTCTTCGAGAACCATCAAGAAACAATGTGGTTGTTTTAGATTTTCAGCCCCATTACAGTTGGTACTCATCTGTCTCCTCTGTGAACTCAGCATGACCAGAGCTATGGTCTCCAGTCCTCACACTATGCCTTGTCCTGAAAGGACAGATTCCATGTTGTAGAAACACATTTACACCCAGAATCATGGGTGGAATGAAATGAATTCACCATAGAAATCTGGTGTTAAAATGTAATTTATCGTTCCTCTTTCAAAACTGTGTCTTTAGCCCACCGGTTGGTAGATCCTATTGAACTCAGGACATGAGTTTGACACCCAGACTGATATTGGGGCAAGAAATGCAGCCATGGGTTTCAGCAAAGAATGAAAAGATTTGAGGAATGGAATCAGATAGAGCTTTCAACCTTCATTTGCTTTTGTTCCTGAAGGATGGCTTGTGGCTACAGGGCTGCTCGTGGGAAGGCAGTTTGCTGTGCATGACAACACCAGGCAGACATAAAGGTGAAGGACCGAGAATCACAGGGAGGAGATGAGATAGATGTGTCAGTGTGACACCACAGTTTAATGGAAGACTTTAATTTTAAGAAAAGAGAGGGAAAGAGAACCAGGAGAAAGGCAACATGTACCTTTTGTTACAAGGAGGAAAATTTGTGCTAGAAAATAGGTCTTGTCTTATTATCTGTGTCTGGGCATATGTAAACATTGACTTCAAAGCAGATATTGCCTTGGCTTAGAAGAGTTTCATGGTATTACAAATCAGCCAAAATCTCACATTGGGCCCAATCTGCTGTATGTGCGTGAGTGTGTGTGTGTATATGTGTGTGTGTATGTGCACATGTGTGCAAAACCCTAAAAGCCTAGAGATGGTTTAATATAGCTTTTTTGCTTGAATGTGCCAAATTTTACGTTACCTATATTATCAAGTACCAAAGGTGGGTGGGCAACTAAAATTCTTGGCACCACCTATGGAATGTCTTTGAAAACCCAGGATCTAAGGCAAAAGAGGAATGATCTATTTCAAGTGAGCTTATATTTTAGTATGGAAAGAAGGTGAATAATGTACAGAGATACAGAAGTGGAAAGAACAGAAGTGGGGGGGGGGGACAGTTATCTAAGGGGAAGAAAGGAAAAAAGTAGGAACAAATGCTGGAAATAAGTTTAGGTGTAGGGCAGAGAAAGAGAGAGAAAGCTCATTTGAAGTCTTATTGTTCCACTGCTTGAGTTTTTTGCAGGATTTTGTCAGAGTAATCCTTAGGAACATGGCTGACGTTTTTGGCCAACATGAGATCAGGCTGCGACATGCAATATTGCTACACTCACTATCCCAAGGAGAAAATGAGAATACAGCACTCTGATCACGTATGTTGTCTTTAATCTTTTCTCTCTGGGGCTCAGAAATGCTTGTCTTCACTCAGCATTGCAATTTTGTGAGAGGACTTCCCCATATTAATTCCTGAGGACACATCTGATACCACAAGTGTGTGGCGATGGCATGGAAGACAGAACACTTGATGGCTTGCAGAAGAAAAACACATGAGATCTAGAACATGCTCTCATGAAAGTGGTTGATGGTTTTTCTTCTGTATAATCCCTACCTTTGGCCAATCCGATGTATCTGTGTGGGTGGTGCCACTGGGTGAAGTCCCATGATACAGTACATTTAGAAAATTTTAGTTTCACAATGAGGACCAGACCATAGAAATACTCTACTTAGGTCATCATGAACAGGAAATTAAAACCACAAATGCCCTAAAGAGATTCATTTAAATAAAAGCCAGCCAGGAAACTCCAAGGATAAGAAGTAAATCCTCTCGTTCTCTCCCTCTCATCTCCCTGAGACAGGAGTCATTAATTGCTCATTACAGGGTATCCCATAATCTCCTCATCAACCATATGGGAGCTATTTGTCTATGGGTACAATTTTGTCACAGTTTTATTTAATATAATTTCACCATTACCCTTAAGACTCTTTGTTTTCTGTGTGTGCAAATAGACTTGAATTCTAGGCTTTTTAATGTGACATGTATTTGTTCATTAAGTGTGACATATTTGTCACTGAATATAAAGTAATCAGGCAGACAACGGAATTTTGTCAATCCTGCTGTTGTTTCTTCAATGAACCCACTCCATTAAGGAATGCCTTATTATCCTGCAAATATTGTATCGGAAAACTTTATCTGCCTCTAATATAGCCACAAATAAGGAAGTGTCAAAATATATAGTATGCACATATGAAAACACATGTACTTTATTTTGATCTACCTCTACTCTGAGAACTAATAGATGCAATTTTAATAACTGCATTTGTATATCTACCTTATGGGGCAGTGGTTAGCTGCATTAGGAAGGGAGCCAGTGAGGGTGCAGTACAAGGTGTCAAATGTGGAGAGTAGATGGTCAGAGAAAGGAGTGATGACTGGAAACAAGAGAAACATGACAAAAAATAGACCCAACACATCGGAAAACGTAGCCAACTATGGTGATTTTATATTGGTGCACAAAATCTTCCAGACCTTTTAGCCACTGAGTCTTTTGTTGTATTCTTGAATTGTGCAATGATTGCTGGGCACAACAGACCCTTGAGCATCAAAAGAAGGTTACATTCTTTTTGGAGCAGCTGGGTGGCTCAGTCAGTTGAGCATCTGACTTTGGCTCATGGTTATGATCTCACAGTTTGGTTCCTGACTTCAAGCTCTGCATTGGGCTCTCTGCTATAACCACAGAGTCCGCCTTGGATCCTCTGTTCCCCTCCCTCTCTGCCCCTCCCCCGCTTGTGCTCTCTCTCAAAATTAAACAAACATTTAAAAAAAAAGGTTACATTCTTTTCAACTGAGTATTTTCAACTGTAGATGTCAACAAGGTGAACAATACATTTATAATTACTTCCAAATCAAAATAATAATAATAAAATATGTTTGGAGGTTTCATTATCTGGGTGATTCACACACAAAAAATGTGCCCTTATTTTTTAATGAGGCTGTATCAGTAAAGCTTTACTACAGATTTGATTCATCTATCCTATTACCTTTTCCACTAAATACCTATGTTTCATTCATTCACTTATTCATGTGTGATTGAGAAAGACATCGAAAATATGGTAGCAAACAAGACTGTGCTTTGGTTACCTGATTTCCCTTCCCCTGATACAGCCTATGACACATTCCATTTTGTTAAACTACAGGTCACCACTTAGGGACCAATAGAAATAGAAGTTACATATTCTTGAAGTTTCTGAAAAATTAGTAGGACCATGAATGACCACTAATTCATACTTTTATTCTTTCCTAATTGGAACCTTAGTAGAGGGTCCTTGATGGAAAAGGAGTTCCATAGCATCTAGCTAGAGAAGAGAAAGGGTATGAAGAAGTGCTGTGAATCAGTGAATTGTACCCCGAAGAAAGGAAAGACTAACAGAAGGCTGGGCAGAATAACCTTCTGGTATGTGCCCAGGGCAGCGTGAGCACACTTCTATCATGACAATGCCACACTGCATCGTAATCATCTGTGCATGCAGCTGTCTTCCTAACTACCCCTGGAGTGCCCCAAATGCTGGGATGGCATCTTGTCTATTTTTGAAGCCTTCATTCTAGGCACAGTGTTGAATCCATTCGCATCAAATGCAAAGAAACATTCTTCAGGGGTTTGCATTTAGGAAGGAGAAATGGGAACTGCAGGTCTATCACAAAGACTAAAAGCTATGTGGAATGTTTTAACAGTTTATAGCTCCCTCACTTCGGCTTTTAAGTCATCTTCCCCATTTCGTAGTTGTGATCTGCAGTGAAACTCAACCCTGACAGGCCTCTGTTATTATCTTGGATTAATCTGGACACAAAAGCTGGGGAGTTGTGTGTCTTTCTGTAGCCATTCTGCATGGGAAAGGACTCAGAGGAGACAGAGAGGGTCAAGGTGGGTTTAGGGCGGAAACTGGCATTCAGGGTTATTCCTAATTTGGCCTGGAATTCTTACCAGCTCCACCTCCCCTCTTATGAGCTGCTCATCATCTTTAAACTGAAATTTAAATAGTCTCTATGTTTTCACATTTCCATGAAGAAAAGAAGGTGTTCCCCTCCACCCGTCCCCAGCAACAAATAAAATTCTTCAGACTTCTAGACTTTCATATAGCAATGGAACACAGGAATCCATGTTTACCTAATTTATTCTGGAAAAGGCAGCAGTAACTGATGCTGCTGCTGCTGGTAGTAATACAAGTTAATGTTTATTACTCACCACGCCGTGTGCAAAGCATATCACATGCATAATCACATTTAACCTTTGCAACAATGTTTTATTATTATCATATTTTAAGATGAGGAAACAGGCTTACGATGAGAGGTTAAGTAATGTGCTCAGGTAAGTGGTGGTGCTGGAAGTTGAAGAGGAGTTATCCAAGTCCAGAGATGATGCCTCAATCACTAATTATTAGCTAATAATTCTTAATGAATGGTACCATCCTCATTTTAAAAACATTTTTACTTGATAGCTTCGTGTTTTGTGAATGTTAATATCTAGAAAAGACAAATTCTTTTCCTAGTTTTTTTATAAAAAACTAAATAGAATTGAAACTACTGAACAAATAGTAGGAAACTAGAGGAAATGACTATGCCACATACTTGCAAAATACGATCCCCTTCTCGAATTCGGCCATCTTTGGCAGCAATGCTATTTGGATCTACCTGTAATGGAGAAAACACACATCTTCAACTGGATATGCAATATTTCCCCAGAAACTTAAAAATATGGTTAAAAATATGTTTAGTAACCTGGTTCAAAATTCTCTACTGATTTACAAAATGCATGTCAAATTTTTCTGCCAAATATCACTGATTCTAAAAATATAAATAGACTACTTTAGAATTAATAATAATACAATTAAAGAGAACTAGAGCAGAACTTAATTTGAAGACCATTCTTCTCTCTCTCCCTCCCTTTTCCTCTTTCCTCCCTTCCTCCTTCCACCCCTCCCTCCTCCCTCCATTCTTTCTCTCTCTCCTTCCTTCCATCTTCCCTCCCTCCTCTTTCTTTCTTTTTTTCTTTCTTTCTTTCTTTCTTTCTTTCTTTCTTTCTTTCTTTCTTTCTTTCTTTCTTTCTTTCTTTCTTTCTTTCTTTCTTCTCTCCCTTCTTCTCCCCTCTTCTCCCCTCCTCTCCTCTCCCTTCTCCTTCTTTTTTTTTTTTTTTTTTTTTTTTTACATCCATTCACTCATTTCTGTATGCAGACCGTCAAGTATGGTCTTCAGCAGACATGATCTCTAGCAGATGTTAATACTAGAATTCTCTGGACTCAGGAAATTTGCTTTCTACTAGAGTAATCTTTAAATCCTGGTTTAGCGGTCTTAGAAAAGCTGACAGCTATACAATAAGTCCATACTTATTAAAGAAATTTCTGTGTCATGAGCACATTAATTTATAGAGATTTATAATTGATGCTGCTCAAAAAATGAAAAAAAAATCCTATCCATGTAGATTATTACTAGGCTCTACCTTACATTATAGGGTAAAGTTATTAACTATAAGTTATTTTAGAATAAATAGATATTTAAGACTCTATTTAGAGTTTACCAACATTTTAATGGGCCAAACACAGTTCACTGGGGGTAATACCATCTATCACATTTTACATGATGGCTCTAAGCCATTTATTTGAACTTATTACATCAAAGCTTTTATTTCAAGCAAAGTATTTCAAGTACAGCCATGAGGTTGATCCATCCTGTCCAGATGTTAGATATTACTTTCTTATCCACCTAATAAGTGAATTTTAAGTGATCAATTAAGAACAAAGACACTATAATTACATGTAAGATGTATAAGGAAAATATTCCTTCCAAGTACATATGTTCAATTCCTGTGGCTTCCTTATTATCCCTGGAAAGTTAAGCTCCAAAGCTGACATATATAAATAGTAAATAAGAGACTCAATAGAGGGAAGTGAGGCATGATTAATTAACTGTATCCTATTGAGAAGCCATTCACAATCTAAAACTGTACCTGCAGAACTATAATCAACCTAGTGCTTAACGTCGACATCTGTACCTCGGTACATATTACAAAGGACAATTCTGCAGGTATTTCCCTCTACTTCCTCACCATAATTAGAAGACTTACCATAGCTGTCCACTTAAAAGAGGTATATCAGTCAAATATTCTCTAGAGATTTTTCCATTGCAGGAGCCAGTCAGTAAAGTGATAAAGAGTAACATTTACATTTACAGAGCTGTGTAGTTTTCAAAGTGCATTAAATACGTTATCTTTCCCATATTCTAAACACCTCTATAAAAGCAATGAGATAGGCATTGTACCAAGTTTCTAGTTGAGGAAGCTGAAGCTGAATAAGTTAGGTAATGATTTTAAGATCATGGCCAAGAACACTTGAAACAGCATGGGATGTCAATTAGTATCTAGTTTCTCTAACTTCTTTTTCACACATATACATACATACATAGACAGTTTCACCCATATATATGCGTGTGTATACATATATATGGAGGAATTAGACAATACACATGCATCTATATGTGTGTTTGCATGTATATAATTTTTAGTCATGTGTACATATCATTAAAATAAATTACACCCTACTACTCTCAAAATGATTCTTTTGGGAGTCTTAAAAAGTCACCTATAATAATAAATTTTGCTTCACGGTTTTTCCAAGGTAATTAACACTAAGAATGTTTCACATTTAAGTATCTCACTTTCTGACAGTGATTATGGGGTTGAATAAAACAAACTTATAGGGGCGCCTGGGTGGCGCAGTCGGTTAAGCGTCCGACTTCAGCCAGGTCACGATCTTGCGGTCCGTGAGTTCGAGCCCCGCGTGGGGCTCTGGGCTGATGGCTCGGAGCCTGGAGCCTGTTTCCGATTCTGTGTCTCCCTCTCTCTCTGCCCCTCCCCCGTTCATGCTCTGTCTCTCTCTGTCCCAAAAATAAATAAACGTTGAAAAAAATTAAAAAAAACAAACTTATAGATACACTCCTTGGATATTCAAGTTTATCAATCCTGCCAGCAGAGTAAAATATGTGACATCTGTGAGATTAGATTTAACACGCAATTAGTCAGTGCTCTTGTTAACAGCACTGATAAAGGGAATGGAAGGACAAACGTTTTCTCATCGAAAACTTTGCTTGAATTTCTGCATCCTTAGGGAATTTATTCAAATTCAGGCAATGTTCCCATTTTTGCACTTTTCCTTACTGGGATTCTGTGGTGAAACTGTCCACATTAAACAGGCTGATAATAATTACATTACCTGGGCAACATAATTTACTTTCCTAATTGAAAGTGACAAGTACTGGAACATGGCCAATTCTTCACATTCAAGCCTCCCAAGGATTTTCTCATTGCCAGTCATTTGACTCCATTCCTCAGAGTCTCCCTCCCCCTCCTTACCCTCCTCGGCATTTCTTACCTCGCTGACATAAATGCCCGTGTCTTCTTCATCATCCGTTCGGTAACAGACTGTCAGGCCCAGCTTCTCTTGACTGCTAACACGACACAGCTCGACCTCCTGAGAGAAAAACACACATAGAACGACATTTATCTCAGAGAGAAATCCCACAGCAGAATGGAGAACTCACTGATACTCTCCGGGTCATGTTGGGAGCTTTTTGTAATTATTGCCCAGCATTTGAAATTAACTTATGTTACCAGGATCACCCAAATTTACCTTCAATGTGTATTTCTGTATGTATATTCAAGCCAATGTTTCAAATTTTCATTGTACAATTGGAGAGATAAGTGCAATTCTTTTGTATCAAATCATAAACTGAAAACCCCTTAAAATTATACAATAAAATATAAAATATACACAAATCAATAAGATGGAATCAATAAAATATCTGAGACTGTCAAAGTAGGCAGAGAAATGTTCATAAAAATATTGGGAGACACTGCGATTTTATTTATATTTTAATAAAACAAAGTCCAAATACAAAAATACTACATTGGACTCTATCAATTCTTCTTTTGAGTTTTGTACAGTATGATAATAAGAAAGTGTTTTGTGTAGCCCAGGCCAAGGTTTTCTATTATTTTGTAGATGCTCTCACCCTTGGAATGAAATGGGTTCATTCAGGCTGAAGGGAGAGACATCAGCAGTCATATGGGCAGAGGCAATGATTCAAAATGTAGCAGTAAATGAACATGGAAACACATTTACTGAAACACATGGCTAAGGGGCTTGAAATGTCAGTCCTTAGGTAATGTATATTGAATCTATTTCCTGATTTATGTTCAGTAAAATAATAATAAATTTCAGTGTACTTCATTTTTATATAATGAAATAGACTTGTACTACTCTCAGAAACAGATGACTTTAGGATAAATCGCTTAATTCCAAGCACTAAAAGACAAATTGATGTCCTCATCATGGGGAACTTGTTCCTAATTGGATGAAGAGTATATAACTTTTTGTAAAAAAATAATTAAGTAGGCTTTCCTCTTTAGTGGGAGATGGATTGTGTGTGTATGTGTGTATGCATGTGTGTATGTGAATGAAAAGAAGGTTATTAAGTGTGATTATAGTAAGAATCCATTTAACTGTGTTTTATCTGAAACAGTTACCAGGACTAAATAAAAGAAAAATCACCTAACTTCAAACAAGAGGATATTTTCCACTATTCTCTGCTACATTTGAAGAAGGATCCTCCCTTTCAATTTTATATCTCAGTGAAGGCTTTGCCATTGGAAAATAACCATTTGATTTTAATGACAAGCTATAAACCATAGGTAAATCCTTAGCCAGGGGAGACCCTCATAAGCTCTACTGACCAATACTTTCATAGCTGATAGCAAACAAAACAAAATTTAGATCCTCTGTCCTGAGATAGGTACCATAAATTGGTGAACTTCAGGAAACTATGAAGAATGACTTTCTAACTGGTGAAAAAGGGCATGGTGAGTGCTAAACAGTAAAGAAAAAAGGTGGTAAACCCTTTCACCTTGGGGAAGAATAGGAACCAGTGGTATGATTTGGCACTGGAAGTAAAAAGTATACACTAAGCAAGGGCATTTTCAAAACTGGGCATAATTAATGCCTCCAGAGGGAAAGAACACTTGACTGAAACTGTAACATTAGGAAGAAATTACAACAACAAAAGAGCTTCAATTACAGCAGTGCAGTATACAGTTAAAGAGTAAAGAAGCTTACGATTCCTAAGAGACCTACAAGGAAACCTAAACACTCCATAAAGAACTGAGATTGGGACCTTTAAATTAAAGCAAATGAGGAGCTGTAGTCAAAACTAAAATGCATTGACTTTCAGTGTCCTTCCAATAGCAGGGGAGAAATTCCCTGTGCTGTGGGAAGACATTTGTAGAAAGAGCTTTGCTTTTGTGAGTGTTTTCTCTACATTCTCAATGCTGTGCCACGGCTTTGGTGTTTGCTTAGAAGAGGCACGATGAAATGTTTTGCAATAAAATGGAACCAATCTATTTAGATAAGAAAGGCAGAATCCACCCATAAGATTTCAGTGCCACAGATCAAAGCATCTACTCAAGAATCACAAGGAAAAGAAGACTAAGATCCTGGGCCAACATAATTTTTCAATATGGTCATCGTATTGGACCTAAGCAAAAGTGTAGAATAGGTCTCAAAGTTTCCTCCACCATCTTTCATTTTGACATCCCATTTTTTTTTTCAATTTTATTTTTCATTTTTTAAAATTAAGATCCAAATGAGTTAGCATATAGTGAAACAATGATTTCAGGAGTAGATTCCTTAATGCCCCTGACCCATTTAGCCCATCCCCCCTCCCACAGCCCCTCCCGTAACCCTCAGTTTGATCTCCATATTTATGAGTCTCTTCGGTTTTGTCCCCCTCCCTGTTTCGATATTATTTTTGACATCCCATTTTAAAGACACTCAGCACCCTCCTACTTCTTTCTAACTGCGTGGTGGAGTTCCTAGAGATATGCCTATCCAGGCAGCCATTCGAATTTCAGGTTTGCCATCTTCCCGATCCCCTAGAAAAATTGGGCGTATAATGTTATCGTCTATTCTCTCACAAGTAGCTCTTAGGATATAAAGAAAATTGACAAATTATGTCTTAAAGAGATCATCACTAATAATTATTTTTCATTAGATTTTTACTTTGAATTCCAGCATGTTCAACATACGGTGTTATATTAATTTCAGGGGTGCAATATAGTGATCCAACAATTCTATACATTACTCTGTGGTCATTGTAATGAAATACTCTTAATCCCCATCACCTGTTTCACCCATCCCCCCACCCTAGGGCAACCACATATTTGTTCTCTATAGTTAAGAGTCTGATTCTTGCATTAATAATGATTTTAAATGTTGCCCACTTAGGGTTTGGCTTATACTAATAAAGGCTGGAAATACAAAGCCTTAATTCAAAGGACTAAACTTGTGGTGGTAGGATTCCAGGCTCTGAAGGAGGCTCAAGTGAGATTTCCTGGATCCCACAAACCATCCGACACCAGTAACGAATGTGGACTTGCCATTAGTTCTTTGGTTGAGAATGTTTCAGACACTGCCTATTTCCTATTAGTACAACAGAAGCATACATTTTGGAATCAAAGTGACTTTAATTCTATGATGAAATAACTTCTAAGCAGCTACCTGTGGAGCATTTTGTTCGTATGAGGCAAAGGTGGCTTTGTAAAGCCTGATTACCTGAAAGAAATTCTCTAGTACAGGTTTAATTTAGTATTCCTTTCACAAAGCACACAAGCCTCTGACTTCTGAAGAAACAACCTCCTGGTAATAGAGAATGTTTTCCCTAACAACTTTCATACCTTTCCCTCTGTCACTAGCAAGCTGTTTGATGAAAAACATAAAAGTGAAATGCTACCTCTGTACATTTTCTCCACAGAGACAATTCACAGGTATATACGAATCAAAGCCAGACATGCACGATGGTGCTGCTAACCATCCTGAAGTCATTTGTGACTGGAGTAGAAGAGTCACTTCATATACCTGGTAAAACTACATTCATCTGGCTTAAATGTGCTTTAAGATGCTATGTTTTGGGAACATGTATAAAGTCCCTTTAAGAAATAAAAGCATAGTTTCTAATCCTGTGAGAAACGAATTGCATGGAAACTGAGGGTGGAGTAGAAGGTTAAAGTTAGTAAAGCTTGCCGTGAAACATCCTTCCAATCATAGAAAGAATGGGATTTGTACATAAATCAGTTGCCCTACAGTACTGTGAAACTTTTACATATTTTATTTTTGGGTCTAACGAGAAACCAGGAACTTAAAAAGAAAAAAACAATCCATACTTTTGCTTTCTAGATACGACTATGTTGTTGGAGGAAGAATGCGGCTTGAAAGTACCTTCAATGGCTTTTAAGGCAAACTGTTTCCAAACCCTAAAGAGCTCTGAGGCCCAAGCCATGAGGAGAAAATTTCAGAGGTAATCAGTACTATGTAAGTCTGAAGATGAACCAGGGCCAGACAGGATGGTCATTGATGTCAACTGATAATCACAGGAAACAGGGGATACAGGGGTCTATTGTATCCATATCTTCCTTTTATTTTATTTTATTTTATTTTATTTTATTTTATTTTATTTATTTATTTTATTTTATTTTATTTATTTTATTTATTTTATATTCCTGGTTTATATTTATACGACAACAGATGCACTACTATACAAGCTTAGTATTAATCATATATCATTGTCTTACATTTTGTAATGTTGATTAGTAACTAGTGGAATACCATGCTGAGTTGTTCCAACAAAACACTTATTTAAAACAAAGAAATAATGGGAAGTATAAAAACTTTAACTCCCACAGCTAATGGAAGCTAGATAGTCTACTGTGAAAATATGGCTTCAATATCATTATCTTGATAGTGGAAACCAGGTATAATACTTAGCAAGAAATAAATAACAAAATCCTGGAATACCCACATCACTATGGCAACAACAGGCTCACACACCCATCTCCAAACATCTAAAACAAGTTGTACAACTAGTAAGTAAATCATGTTTCTACAGAGACAGTAGGGTAAAAGTAAGGTCATATGGTAACATCTTTGTACTAACATCCCTAACTCAAGTCCTTCATCAACTACTTTTTCCTTATCAATGATATTGCTGTGAAACGTAGGCAGATTTTAATACTCCAATTTTCTCCTCTTAGGAGCTTCCTAGATCCTTTGGGAAATAAGAGAAATCACATTTTTCTGGGTCCAGGTTGTCTGCTTCTCATCGTGTGTTTTAAGCCACCTTAGGAAGTGATAAACTTCCCATTTTGAATGAATTTTATACCTTCACAAAAAAATTAATTTTGTTTATATTGTTAATCAGGAGAGGGTAGATTCATGATGCCAGTAATCAGTAATTCTGGACCAGGAATAGAAACAGGGAACAAATTCAGGGTATGTGAGGAGTGATACTCCAATTATGTATTGTTACCTCTGCTGTGGCAACTAGAAAATCATTCTAACTGTATGAACAACTGTTTTTCAATGGCCTCTCACACAGTTCTGCTCCATCTAAAACAAAGAACAATGGCATGTGAGGAAACTAGGGAAAATCTCTGTTTATGTCAGTTATTTTTTTGTTGTATCTTTAGAGAAAACAGTTGCTTTTAGGTGTTAGGATCATGTGGTTTACCTTTATAAAAATCCTGAAGTCCAGGATTATTCACAGCTGACTCCTGAGTTTTGGACAAACATGGAAATGATCATTGATTAGCTTACTAACGCCATTGCTAAATACCTACAGTCATTTGTGGCTGGACTTTCTGATTTATATGTTAGTTTTGGGGGGAGGAGGTCCTCATAAAATTGTTCAACATGCCATACACAATGTGTAGAAAAGACTATTCATAAAAGGTCATTGCCATAGTTGCTTTTCTTTTAAAATATCTATTTTCAGCACTCCACTGTCTGATCAGCACAGGTACTCTTGAATTCCCACTTCAGCATGTTTACTCTTTCACTAGACCATGAACCTACTGACTCTTCCACTTTTCACATTCAATAATTCCTTCATGCCCTCCTATCTCTTTTTGCATGCCTTAGAACCACACTTACCCATGACAATCTTTCCGAAAAATCTACAACTCCCTTGTCATTCTCTGCTTCTACCATATCATCCAGCAAAAAGTCAATCATGAGTGAACCCAGATGTTACTTCCCCATGTTCCCACCTGAGCAGCTGTATGGTCCTGCAGGAAAATGCACATCGATGCTGACCACACTGACTCTCTCACTGTAAATTCATTAACACAAATCTCAAATTGGCCATCAATGCTGCCCGACAATCACTTTATACTTCCCTTCCTCTCTTCTCAAATCTCCAACAGGACCTCCTCACTTTCAATCGATGACCTTGCCTCACAGCCCTTTGGACACTAGATTACTACTACCTCAACCTTCCAGTCTCCCAGACTGGTATTTTATACCCCCCTTCTCTGCAAATCTGCTATGGTGTCTTCTCTGTCTTCACTTTTAGCCAGTACCCCGTCCCATGCTTCATGGAGAAAAAGGAAACTATGAAATAGGAACTGCTGCTTCTTCCTTCCACTCAGTGTATCAATCCAAATTCACCTCGATCTGTGCTGTGGGCTGTCCTTCTATTACAATGAAAAAGGGAGGCCCAACTGTCTCAAAGGCCAATGTCTCCACCCATGCTCTATAAGCCACTCCTTTAACATTTTTTTTTCATGAGTATTTCTCTTTCAGTTATTCCCTTTCTCTTATATTATCAGTTTCCCTTTCTCATTAGATCATTCCCATTGCCACATACATACCTACAAAGCATTACTATCATTCACTTGGGGTGGAGCAAGAGGAAATCCAATATATCTGGTATGGTGGTCAGCTCTAGGTTGGGGCCTGCTGGAAGAATCTAATAAGAGTGTGTTGGAAGAGATAATAGAATTGACTCTGGCATTCACCAAAACCAAATTTCCAGGCAGAGAACACTGACTACACAAAGGTTACAGAGATAGTTAGCAGCCAACATGCCAAGTTATAAGAACTTTTAGTTAATGTGTGTAAATCTAAGGGTTAAGACAGGGGTGGTGAGGGGCCATGGTGAAAAATAAAACTGGAGAGGTAGACAAGGACCGTATCATGGAAGGATGGCCACACCGTACTAAATAATTTGCAAAAAGTAAAGACGAATCATTGTACAAGAAGTAACACAGTCTGATTTGCAGTGTGGAAAAATGGCTTCGGCAGTAGTATCATGGGTGAGTTGCAGGGGATAAGAGACAGGAAGGCTGGGGGGGGGGGAATGTTATCAGTTTATACAAGAGAAGATAAGGGCTTAGAGGAAAGTAGTATCTTATCAATATTTAACACAGTTACTATTATTTTCATTTTATTGATGAAGAGAATGAGGCAAAGAGAGAAGTTATGTTCCCAAAGTCACACAGGAAGTCAGAGGCAGAGCTGGGATTCACTTTCTAGCACAAACGCCAAGCCTGAATTCTCAACAGCTCCTCCCTCTAGTTCCATATAAAGTTCTTTCTCATTTTCAGCTCTTAGCTTAAATGATACTTTCTGGATGCTATCCCTCCCCATCCCTCTTTCTTAAGTAAAGCCCCTAAAATTCTCTCAGAATTTTACAGATGCTTACTAACTTCTTGAAAAGTACTATCACTTATATTTTTCTTTTCTATCAGCAAATATGTATTTAGGTAAGTTGCTTACTCTTTTAAATTGCCTGTTTCTTTTTCTATTCTATAAGCAGTTCTTTGCTATGTTTATTGTTATGTCCTATAATCCTTACACATGAAACAAAGAAATCCAGCTCTTGATGATGGTGCCATGTCATTTTGTTTACATTCTCAGTACCAGCGTAGTCTGGAAACTTAACTGAAGCCCCATATGCATTCGTTGGATGAGTTAACTGCTATAGTGGGTTGAGATGCAGGCTGAAATTGCTTTTTCTATATTTGTGCCTGAGTATAATAGTATTATATTCAGTAGGATACATTCGGAAAGCTGTAAAAACAATAGATGTCACTTAGTCTCTTACAATCTCTGCCAACAAGAAAGCTAACCAGGGAGTTAACTGAAAATAAATGAAAATTATCTGTAAATTACTCATCCTAAGAATCACTCCACCAGATCAGTTTTTACTGATTCACTTCATTCACTTGACATTTTCTTAGCACCTGCTATGTGCCAAGAACTATAGTCAGCATTAGAAACTTTTATGTATCGACCATTGTGTTTATGTATCAACATTATTCATGAGTGTTTACAAATTATATTTAATTCAGTTTTATAAAAATATGAGAGTGTGATCCATGGTATAAGAATTTCTGGCCGACCTGGCACTCGTTTTTTCTCTCTTTGGAAACATGACCCTAAATTTCTTGTGCAGAATTACATCCTGCTCCTTCTATATGTTTTTAGGACTGATTCCAGCTGCAGGGGCAGGCATGCGACCTAGATGTTAGCAAATTAGTGTGTTTTATTTCCTTAGTGATTATTTTAAGGATAGGCATTTGATCCAATTCAAGCCTATCAAAATCAGCCCCAAGACTTTTGTTGAAACTATTGGAAAAAGAACACTTGTCTTTTCTGTTGTACTTAAACCTGCAAGAATGTAGATCAAGAGCATCTCAAAGCTTTATCTTACCACAATATACAGAGCCTGAGGATGGATTCAGTAGAGAAAAGATAAAAGCCAAAAGATGGAGAAAGACTGAAATTTAGTGGCATCATCTGAGCCCTTGAATCAAGTTATGCCTGAAAGAGCAAACTCTTGGAATTTTCGGTTTGGTATGCCACTATATCTCCTTTCTTTCTTTAAGCATTTGTTTTGTGTCTTCTGTCTCTTGGATGAGAGCTCCAGTTAATTTTAGTAAATATTATAATTTCATTTTATAGATAGGGAAATTCAGGGCCAGCATTAAGTAATTTCCCTAAGGTCACTTAGCAACTATTTTTCTAAATCAGAAATTGAATACAGGTTTTTGTTTTGTTTTGTTTTACTTGAAAAGTTTTTTTTTTTTATCAATACACTTTTCTAGTCTAGTGGTCAGTTAAGAGCTCACTGCCTAGACTCATTGAGACACGAGCAAAAAAGAACTCATGATAGCTCAATGTGGTATGTGGTAAGCCGAAGGGTTGTAACTTTAAACAGGATGTCAGGGTGAGCTTCATCAAGGAGAAGGTATTGCAACAGAATCAGAAAGGAGATGAGGAATTTAGCCATGTGGTCATATGGGGTAAGCAACCCAGGCAGTAGGTGCATTCAAAGGAAATGCCAGGAATGTGCCTGGCAGGTTGGGGGAAGAAGCCAGATGGTAATCACTCGAGAGCTGAGGCCTTTGGGGGGTGGGTAGGAGATCAGATCACAGAGGTGAAGGGCCTCCAGACTATACAGGGCCTGGAAGGCCTTATAAGGACTTTGGCTTTACTCCAAGTGATGTTGAAAGTTTTGGAAGTGTTTCTCCAGAGGAATGACTGATCTGGCTTCACTAATGTGTCTTGGCATTCATCAGATGTGGGATAGCTACTTTTTTGTTAAATTTCATATCTTATCTGAAACCACACTTCCTTTATTTTTAACTCTGAAAATTGTAACAAGAATGGCTAACATTTGCTGTGTTGGGTAAGCTGTCAATCACTGTACGTTGATTACTCCCTGTTGACTGCTACAAGTTTAAGCAGTAGATATTACTGTCTCTACTTTACAAGTAAGGAAACAGATTAGTGAGCATAAGTGACTTATCCAAGGACCTTATACCATACAAGTGGCAGAGCCAATATTCATGCCCAGGTAGTTTGTCTCCAGACTCATGGCCCTTAACCACAGTGGTAAAACACATATCCCACCCCCCCCCCCAACTCCCACCATAAATGAGATGAGCCAAGAATCAAGAGATGAGTCAAGACAGGGAAAGTTACAGAGATAAGGTACCCTTTCTATGGAGGATGAGTTCAGTGTGGCTACAGCAAAAGGTGCTCACGGGGTTACTGAGACAATGTTAGAGACATAGGCTAGGTAGACCAATTCTACAATGTCTTGTAATGGAAGTTCTGGCCAGACACAGGGGAGGGAGGTCAGTATGAAAATGTATGAGCTTTCTCTCATCCATAAACCATGAACAGAAATTAGGACAACTGAGAGAAAGCAAAGACTTATTTTCTTGATACTCAACTGAGGCAGAAGCATAAATTCCCCCTATTTTATTTTTTAATATTGATTGAATTTTAAGGAAAGTAATATAAGCATAATTTATTTCATAGAACTATTTGGAAGGGATTTTAGACACTGGTTAACTTGCCCTCCACCTTTTATCGACATAAATGACTTTCTCACGTTCACTGGGTAATTTAGTGGCAGACGTGGGAGTGGAAACCAGGCCTCCCGACTTTCATATAGTTTTTTTTTTTCTACTCTTGTCTCTCTGGTTCTTCTATTACTCTTTAAGTCATTATCTCCTGAGATGGAGGGTATGGGGCATGCAGGGAGGAGAGTGTGTTGTGAGTGCCAAAATCATCCCGGGGGATGAGAGAAGCTGACGGAAGCCTGTGATACAGGTGGGATGTGTGGAGGCAGGAACCAGGTTGAACAGCTGACGTGAGCTGCACCACCATACACTGAATCAGGGAGATGAATAGAGGACTCTAGGAGGGAAGGGCTCGAGTTGAAAAATGTTTAAATATTCTCTCAACCCTGCCTTTGTACAGTAAATTTAAAAAGAAGGAACAGTGCACTAACTTGCATACAAAAGTACTGTGCATTCTCTGAGAGGCTCAAACACCTGTTATCACCGAGATAATACTGCTTGTATTGTCCGGCTGTCCTTATTGTTATCGCCACTCCTGGCATTTGTAAGCTATCTTTCCTTTGAATTACTGAAAAGCCACCTTTTCAAAAGAAAGCATTAACAGCATTTCTTTGATATTAGCAATGTGTTTTCTGCAAAGTGAATAGTCGAAAAGGACAGGGTGACCCTTTGTGCCCTGGTAGGTCCCTGATTCAATGACTGTGCTTCCTGTCATGCTTTTGAGCTGGCCATGTTTTCAGTAAAGGAGATCAGCTAAAGAGATGCCACCTGTTTGGGATGCTGTTTTAAAGTAAGAATAGTTGTTTTGAAGGGGCAGACATTTACTTGAGAAAGGCAAAATATGTTTTACCTAAATAGAAGGGTCTGTACAGATGATCTATAGCTACTTGAGGTGGCACAGTAAGCATTGGAAAGGAATAAAAGCTAAATCTAAACATGCACAAAATGATCTTCAGGAGCATCTTCCAGGGAAATGAGTAAACTAGGACTGAAATAGGTTATAAATATCAACTTTGGATGACAAGTTATGGTGGTTATCACTGTTTTATTTTAATGGGAAACAATGTCATCAGCAGTCAACCTTTTGGAACACTGGAAGCCCTGATAAGTGTTTGGCAAAGAGGGTGAGACACTGCCTGCCCCTTGAGAGACAAGACACATGAGTACGGACAAACTGGTGAAAAATGCAGAATGCAGAAGTACGGAGCTGTAGTCTAAGATAAACCCATGAATGAGCATATTTTGGTTTGGTAGGACTGAAAGACTGCTCCCAAGGGCACAGAGTTTAGTAGAGATGGCAGATTTACTGTAAACTTGGGCTAAAGGTTAATGTAAGGAAAGCATCTGAGACATGTTAACAAAAACTACTTTCTGAACTTGCATGGAGATATTAATCTAAATGTATCAGCTGACGTTCCATGTATGTTTCATGTTGGGTCAATATGTTGGTATGCAATGACATTTTTTGATGAAAAATAATGCAAACCACTGTTTTCTTCAGAGATAGGGAAGATTAATTGTAAAAATTGCACACAAACTACAAAGATTTTACATAGAAACATATTATGGAGTAAATTTGTTCCTGGAAGTAGATGAAGATAAGTAGTCTTTTCACATTATTATATTTTTATAATAAATGTTTAAGACATCGGTTGAAAACACGATCAAATAGTGAATTAAAATTTCTTATTATGAAAATCCAAACTACTATCTGTCCTATTATGACCACACACAAAAATATGGTACTTCATTGTAGCATTTGATGATCAGTAAGAAATCTGACCCACAAGATTAATTATTAAAAGATGCTTGGAGTTCCACATCTCCAGATTAGTACTACATGTATAACAATAATAGTTTTTTTTTTTTCTGGTAAATACATACTAATTGTAGGTGACAGCTGATCCTGAATTCATGCATTATTTCATACTTCATAGGTTCTACATATGGCTACTGGTCACGATCCCAAAGTGTCCAAAGAACTAATTTGTTAGCACCAATTCTAGACTTTTCCTTTTCTATTCCTTCTTTTGGAGCCAGCCCTACTAGTTATTTTTTAATGCCAGTCTATTATGATACATGAAATGCATTGTGTCTTTATTGTACCGGCAATAAAATCCTAATAACATGCATTAAAACCAATTAGTAGACCTGAATATCTCCTGATCTGATGAATGAGAAGAGGAGGGTCTACATTCATCTTTTTCAGATATTATACATTGGATTCCAGACTGGGAGACGCCCGTGTCTATGTTGACACAACAGAAATTTGTCAATCCTCCCCAGAACTTCTTTTTATTTGAAAAGCATTCAGGAACTTTTCCAGTATGTATTATTAAGGAAACATAAAAGGAAGATTAGCAAAGAAGAAGAAGAATGGGAAATAAATAAACCTGTTGACAAGATGAACTTTATTTCCATCAGCTGGTTACTGAAGCAGGAAATACAGGCTTTTCTAATGAGGCACTGGGCTATTATTGTAAGCCTTTTCTAAGCTATTTTATAGTGGGGGCTAGGGAGATTTGCCTGTGGTCATCATAGCAGGAAAAGGTACAAGACTTTTAAACCTGTTAAGAGCCCATAAATGTCACAATGATTGTTCCCCAGTTTTTTGTGTGTTTTTGTACTTGTTTAGTAAAGTAGCACTTTTATGTAATTAAATGTGTCCTCTTATCTCTACTGATATAGCTCATCTAACCACGGAACTTAAACCCTAAAACAGATCTATTCCAAAATATAACAACAGGTCATAGAATGTTGAAATTAAAGCTTTACTCAACATTTTACCTTTTCTCCAAAAAATTCAAGATATTTGATTTTTTTTTAAATCAAGAAGCAAGGTATGAATTTTAACACTCATCCTTAGAAAGGAGAAAGTTCATTTTGGGGACGTATGCACCTTCTTAAACACTGGAGGAGTTCCCACAAAATTCATATAACATTACTTAATGGCATAATTTCATACACAAAAATTTCATATACACACAAATTTTCTATATTTCCTCACAACTCCTCTGTACCCACAGGAGTCATAAATAAACAGTGGATTGCAAATAGTTAGCACTGATATTATCTTACCATCTCTTTTTTTAAAAATGGCAAATGAATGCTGTTTTAGACTTTGGCGAGTTGGCAAATTTTCAAAGAATGTATGTATTCCCACACATACGTATTGGTCTTTATTCTAGATGGTTTACTTTCCCTGGTGCTGGATGCATAGGTATATAATTATATGTTTGCATAATCATGATGCCAATTTATGTCATTCTAAAAGAATCTAAATAGTATTTTATGACATTGGGTAGATGAAATAATCAGGTCAATTTTAAATGTTTTATTTATATTTAACATACTTATTTATTAAAAATTATTTTATGGTTATTTGCCCAACTGCTTTATGAACTGCTTTTTCCTTGGGCCTTTGAAGAGTAAGCATGTTTCTCTATTTGTTGTCAATGAGATTAGTGTGATCATTTTGGCCACTTGAAAATTAACTTCAATCATGCCATTATGTATTCTGTAGTCTGGTTTGGTAACTACATACAAAAACATCAGCATCTGACGTATATCAGCATCTGTTCACTACTGTATAATTCATAATAGCAAAATATCATAAATGTCCTCAATATGGTAATTCTTAAATAAGAGAATATCTAAACAATGGAATATTGACTCCAAATAACTTTTATAACATGGGAATGATCATGATAAATACTGGCAGAAACAAACGTGTACTTTCTGGCTGGAGAAACCCAGGCTCAAAGAGACCAGAGATAAAGTTAGAATAAAAATAAGCTCGCAGCCTAATTTCATAAAACACACAAGAAACAATGCACTAAGAGTCAGATTTCACAGGAGAAAAAAATTAACAGGCATCATGTTCGCAAAGACATTACAAATATATATAAGGGGGTTTAATATAATGAAAAAATAGAAAAATATTGCAAATATGAGAAAAGAGTGGGTATAAAAATAACCAATATAAAAAATAAGTTATAGATATCTCTGAGGAGAGAATTACTCAGAAATTAGTGAGCTAGTAGATAGATTTGACAAAATTATCTACAATGCACACAGAGACAAAGAAATTAAAAATAAGAAATAGAAGTTAAGAAACACAGAGATAAAGGCTGAGAATATTCCAGAACTGATGAAAACCATTAATCTGCCAATCCAGGAATCAGTATCTTTATTGTGAATTGTACCTGTCTCACGTATGAGTAAAGATACAGTGGGATCGTATCTTTGTTGTGCTGAGGCAAACATCTGCTGATCTAGAGTTCTATATCCAGGGGAAATATCTTTTTTAGAACAAAATTAAAATAAAGATGTTTTCATATAAACAAAAAACCAAAATATTTTGCGAATAGCACACTCTTCCTACAGGAAGAATATTTCAAGTTCAGAAGGCAAATTCTGGTGTAAGGTCTGAGATGAAAAAACAAATGAAAAGATAAGCTAAACAAAAATGGAGTGTATATAACAAGTTATATTGTGTACAATGGCTTAAAGGGTTGAAATAAGTCCAGAACAAATTAAAATGTTTATCAAGTTAACATATAAATCAGGAGGGATGTGGTTAGAGTTTAAGTGTCCTTGATTCCCTGTGTTCTTGTTTAGGAGGAGGGTAAAAATATTATTTAATTATAAAAATTGGTAAACTAAGATTTCTAAGGTAAGGACTAAAAGAACAGAACTCATCCAGTGGAAGGGAAAACATGGAATGAGAAAAACATGATCAATTCACATAAAAGATTAAAAAGGGGAGAAAAAGAAACAGAAAAAACAAAAGAAGTACAGTACAAGATAATGGAATTAAGTCCAAATTTATAAATAATTATAAGAAATATAAATAGACCAAATGGTGTCGTTATACAACATAAAATGACAAGATACAAATGCAAACAAAACAACTGCCACCGCTAATGCAACAACAACCCAACTACACAAAAACTGTACAAAAACACTTGTAGCAAGAGATGCTTAGAAACACATGTGAAACATAAAAGTTCAGAAAAGCTGAAAGTAAAAGTGGAAAAGGTATGTCATGAAACACCAAGAGAAAGCTGGTGTGGCTATGTTAGCAATATAATAAAATATATTGTAGAGAAAAGGTCATCGAAGAAATAGTCACTACATTTTTTATTTTTTTTAGAAAAAGTTAAATTGACCAGGAAGAAATAAACATTCTGTACTCAGATGCATCTCAAACTACGACTTCAAGTTGCAGAAAAAAAAAATGATAGAATTAGAGATAGAGTTTGACAAATCTATCACTATAATGGTGATTCATAGGTAGATCAGGCAATATAAGTTTAAGGATATAGAATATTTGAGCCATATGATTAACAATCTTGATCTAATGTAGAGCTACGGAATATTATTCCCAATAAATGAAGAATAAATATATTACTTTCAAGTGTGAATTAATCAATTATGAAAATATTCTCCTTAACAATAATAGCAAACACATTAAGTTTAATTTGTGCTAGGCAATGTTTTAAGCACTTTACACTGCATTTAATTCTCATGATTCCAAAGGTTTGGTATATAAACATCCCCATTTTATATATGAGAAAATTGAGACACAAAGAGGTTAAGTGATTTTCTCAAAGCACAACTAGAAAAGGGAAGAACTGGATTAGAGAGTCTGTGCTCTTATCTATTATGTAATATTGCAGAAAAAATAGCAATTGTTAGGAATAAAGCTAATAAAAAGATGTGTAAGCACCTTATGGAGAAAATTATAAAATCTATTGGAAGATATTAAAGACCTAGAGAAAAAGAGAGCTCATGTTCATGAATTGGAAGAATCAATACTACAAAGAGTTCATTCTTTGCAAATTGATGAAGAAATTCAAATTCCCTATAACATTGCCATAGGCTTGCACAGATAATTAAAAAATTTATATGAACTGCAAATGACAAGGCATACTGAAGACACTTGTGAAGAATAGGGGAAGAGAATTATCCAGCCAGCTACCAGCACTTCTAATAAAGTTACAATACAATTTAAGACAGTATAGTATGGCATACAGTTTGACAAACTGACCAGTGGAACAGACACAAGAGATCAGAAACAAACTCACATAAACTTGATTTATGATGGAGTTGTAATTACATATCAAGAAAAACGTGGACTTAAAAAATTTTTTTTAATGTTTATTTACTTATTTCTGAGAGAGAGAGAGAGAGAGAGAGAGAGAGAGAGAGAGAGAGAGAGGACAGCACAAGCAGGGGAGGGGCAGAGAGAGAGGGAGAGAGAAAATCCCAAGCAGGCTCTGCACTGTCGGCCCAGAGGTGGGCTCAATGCCGCGAATGGTGAGATCATGACCTGAGCCAAAATCAAGAGTTGGATGCTGAACCCACTGAGCCACCCAGGCACACACAAAATGTTAATTTTTAAAATATTTTAACTTAAAAAACATCTTTTTTAACGTTTTTATTTATTTTTGAGAGACAGAGACGGAGTGTGAGTGGGGGAGGGGCAGAGAGAGAGGAAGACACAGAATCTGAGGCAGGCTCCTGGCTCTGAGCTGTCAGCACTGAGCCTGATACAGAGCTCGAACCCACAAAACCTGAAATCATGACCTGAGCTGAAGTCAGATGCTCAACCGAATGAGCCATCCAGGTGCCCCCAAAATGTGAACTTTTAATTACCAGTACTAAGAGAACATGTAATCCACAGTGAAAAAATAAATAAATTTGGGCCCCAAACTCCAACCATAATAAAAAATAATCTGTGTGTGAGGGATGGGGGCAGGTGTTAAGGAGATCAAGGAGCACACGTCTCATGATGAGCACCAGGTGATGTATGGAGTGTTGAATCACTGTATTATACAACTGAAACTAATATCACACTGTATGTTACCTGGAATTAAAATAAAAACTTAAAAACCCCCAAATAATTAACTTCCCTTCTCTCCATATTTCTCCTCACCCATTCATCTTTTTGAGATTCATTTATTCATTCATTCATGTCATATCAACAATAAAAATAACAAAAATGTGAAAAAATAACCTCTGTGAATCTAAGATTAAAGTGAAAGCAAAATTATTTTTTTTTATTTAAAAAAATTTTTTTTCAACGTTTTTTATTTATTTTTGGGAGAGAGAGAGACAGAGCATGAACGGGGGAGGGGCAGAGAAAGAGGGAGACACAGAATCGGAAACAGGCTCCAGGCTCCGAGCCATCAGCCCAGAGCCTGACGCGGGGCTCGAACTCACGGACCGCGAGATCGTGACCTGGCTGAAGTCGGACGCTCAACCGACTGCGCCACCCAGGCGCCGCGAAAGCAAAATTATTTTTAAAAATTTAGAATACAAAATAAAAACCACTCATTTGGGAAGGAAGGATTTTTAAAAATGTTTACTTATTTTGAGAGAGAGAGAGAGAGAGAGAGAGAGAGAAAGAAAATGCATGAGCAGGGGAGGGGCAGAGAGAAGGAGAAAGAGAATCGCAAGCAGGCTCTGTACAGTCAGCACAGAGCCCAACATGGGGGCTGGATCTCATGAACTGTGAGATCATGACCTGAGCTGGAATCAAGAGTGGGAATCTTAACCAACTGAGCCAGCCAGGTGCCCCAGGAAGGATTTTTTAAACTAGATAGAAGAAGCCTTAACCATGAAGCAGCATATTACCGTATTTTATGATATTAAAATTAGAAACTTTTACTTATCATAAGGTACCATAAAAAAGTGAAAAGACAAGTTGCAAACTGGGAAATGATATTTGTATTATACACAAATATTTGTATTAAATAAAGGATTGATTTCACAGTTTAGGGCACAAAGAACTCTTAAAAAATTGATCAGTAAAAAATCAGTATAGAAATGAGCAAATATTGAAATGGTATTATACAGAAGAAGAAAACTGAGCAGTCCAATAAACATATGAGAAGATGCTCAGCATTATTAATCATCAGGAAAAAGGAGATTTTATTTTAAAATTTTTTTAGGAGAAAGGAGATTTGAAACCACAATATGATACCTGGAGAAAACTGAATATCACAATATGATAACTGGAGAAAATTATCTTTAGAGAAAATCATAAGTCTAAAGTGTTTTTGGGAATGTGGCACCTAGGAGCACCTTCACGCTGTTGGTAGGAGTTAGAATCAGCCCAGGCACTCACTGCTTAGTAAACGTGTATATCCTATACCCAGGAGTTTCCCTAGAAAGTGCTAATACTCACTAGTTTGTACATGCAAAACAATTCATAGCAGCATTGTAATATTATGAAGCTGGAAACAACTCAAATGCCCACCGAGCACATAAACTATGCCATTTTCATAAATGTTAATCCTACCTAGTAGTGAACATTAGTGAATTGCAGCTATATATAACATCTTGGATCAACTAGGAACAAGGCTCGTAATTCTGAATAAAAAATACAGGTTTAAGGAGAATACATTCAGTATGTTGCAAAAAAAGTTTAAAGATGTAAAATTAAAGAACATATTGTTTAGAACTACAAACTTATGTCTCAAAATTATACAGGTAAGCAAGATAACGACAGGCATAAAATTCAGGATGCTGGTTACTCCTAAGGGAGAAGGTAAGGAGACAGGATTAGGGAGAAGCCACCACAGGGCTGCAATGCCATGGTAATGTTCTTTTTCTACACTTAGGTGTTGACTAGGCAGGTATTTATTGCATCTTGTTTGCAGGCAAGTTGACAATGTAACATAGCATTACTGAGACTATTTTTTAGACCTGCCATTACAGATTGAGGCCTTTGTCCTAAAAGTACAAAAGAAATCAAGTGAATATAGAAGACATATTTTAGCTCTTTATGACACCCAAGGCATAAAGATAGGCAACGGACACTTCTCCCTGAGGTAACCCTTGGAACACAGCATGGAGTGTATGCAGTGATCTGAGCAAGCCATCTGGGACAATCCAAAATGGAGAGAGGGAAAGAAAGTGCACATCGAGAACATTAGGTCCAGCAGAGGATATGGTCATCACAGTTGATGCCAGAAGGAAAGAAAACGTCAGATTTTATTGAGTAGCAACAAGGCAATTTGAAAACACATATGTGACCTACCCTGAGGATTCTCAGAAGTTTCTGGAAGGATTTTGAGAGGTGACTTGAAGAACCCAAACGACTGGGGGAGAGTGTACAGCCAGAAAAAAAATCCTGTTTTCTTACTGTCTGTGTTTCACCTAAATATAGGCATTTTGTAAGGAAACTGGTAACTGTTATCTGTGCACTTAAAATGGGTAATAGATGCTAGTTTACCGAGGGAAGAGATTGTATAATTCTTTTATACTATTGCACATGATGTAAAAAATAAAAATTCCATGAATGAATGCAAAAATCCAATACAACTCCTATAAAACACTTTTAAGTGTGTCTGATACTAGATATTAAGGATACTGGTTTTGCAAACAAAAGAAGGCACATGGGCACGTGGTTTACTATAGCACAAAAGTGCCATTCTGTAACCACTAGGAGAATCCAAATTTAACTCCATATCTAATCTAGGAGAAGTAAGAGTGTGGGAAATGGCCTGTGCAAGCATGTGTATCCATGAATTTACAAGGGGGACAAGAAACATGTGTAATTACAGAGATAGTAATTTGGGTACACATGGAAATTCAGAAACGCACACACCCTCCTCTGGAACATACACCAGCCCTAGGGCTCTGTCCTTTCCAGCTTGGCAATGCCACTGGTATCCAGCACCCCAGGCAGTCACTCCCTCTGAATGTTTCTGGCTAAAATGCAGAAATTCTGCAAATTACTTCTATAATGGGCAATGTAGAGGAAACACTGGCTGTAATTCAACATAAGGAAAGCCAATTCGAGTACTGTAAAATGTTTTCTAATGATGGGGTCTATTAGGTCTTGGAAAAAATCTCAGCAGGAGAATGTGAAGGCTGTATCACAGGAAGGACTTAAACAAATCTCAGTGAAAAATTGAACTTCAACTGTCAATTGGGCAGTAGAGGAAATCTGCAGTAAAGGAAAGGCAAAACCTTTAGAACACTGCCAGGGTTATAACAATTGTAGAACACGTGTGGCAGAGAAAACCTGCCCATTCACCGCCGTGTGCTAGAAGGTGAAGATCACTGTAGTTTCAAAGAATCATTATTTGCTTTCTAGAGAGAGAGAAAAAAAGATCAGTTTAATTTTTAAAATACAGTGTCGTAAATAGTGTGAGGCAGAATGGTCTGGCAACAAGAACTACTGGATGTCTGCCATAATTAGTTTCCCTAACTGCTGCAAGCATCTCATTTAAAGCAAATGTTCATGTTAAGAAGTTTTGAGTCTCCAGTGTGAATGGAAGTTTTGTTAATGACCACACCATGGGTAGACCAAAATCCTGCTGTTGCTCTATTTAGATTTTGGCTCTTTTCATCTTAGATTCTGCAAGCAATGTGTTCATGTACAGAGATAACCACAATCCCATTGGTAAAGACAAAAGAAACAAAGAAAAAGTTCATTGTACAGAACTGTGCTGTGGACTTCTCATCAGGGCTGGGGTGGTCCTCTGAGACTCTCATTTCTTTCCTTCACAAAAGCAGAGGATGAAGTTTAAGTGCCTTCCTGTGTATTTAATTTAAAAACACCAGTCACTCTATTGTTCAGAACTAAGTCCTTTTAATAAAAAAATGGCTCCTTATTCCTCAGATACCTTCTGTGCATGCGGTAATGAGCATTTTAGGATTTTAGAAGTACACTGCCCAGTAATCCCTTGGGCTTTTCTATTTCACAGAATTTACTACCTGTTTTGCTAAATGCCTACAGAGAATTGGTCAGGCTCATGCTTTCCCTTTTAAAGATATTGAAACTCTTCAGTTGTGAAACAGTCTAATGAAAGTAGCCTCTTTATCCTCCTCCGGCATTTGCAGACTACTCTGGAATGAGTATCTCGCACAGGTAGGCATAGCCTCAATGTGTTTTGGGGCTATTTGGGGGGGAAATAGAAAAGTCTCAGAGCGAGACAGACCCGTCTAGAGGTAAGCAGGCTGCAAGTGCTGGCAGCTGTGCCCTTACAAATAAGACTGCAGTCCCTGCTGCTGCCTCACTTATCAATTTTGACAGGTGACTGTCTTGAGTCCCTGGAACATTTATCAAAGAGGACAGATCGTGCAGGATGTCAAGTTTCCCAGAATGACTTTGGTTAGTAGCTGACTATAAAGAAAATAGGGCTCATAACCACTTGTCATGCAGGGGAAAGGTAACGGTCCACCTAAATGACTTTTGCTTATTTAAAAAAGCAAAGTATTTATTTATTGGATTCTATACCATTGCAGCTCCGGTCTTTCTCATTTCATATCTGGTCCAAAAAATGGACCCCTAATTTGTGTCTCAAAGGGCTTTGTTCCTCCAAATCTGTCCTACACACTCCTACAAAACTGGGTCTATCGGGAACACCAGTCTGACTCTATCACACCTCTTCTAACATGAATTGTCTTCCACTGCCTGTAATATAAAGTCTAAGTTACTTATTATGATATAAAAGGCATTTCCTTATCTGGCCCTTGCACACTTGTTTAGCCTTATCCTGTATCTTTATTTCTCAAAACTTACTCTCCTGTTAGACTGAACTATTTGTGGTTCCTTGAACCTGCTGTGTTTGTTGATGACTTCCCAAGTTTGTACTTGCTCTTGCCTTAAATGTCTGCTTGTTCAAAATTCTTCTCAGGTGCCATTTCCATTCTGGCCATTCCTCAAAGAGTTAGTCACTGGCTTCTCTGTACCACTTTTGCAAATTAGTGCACATGTCTCACAGTGGTGTAATTATATATGACTTTCTGTTTCCACATCTGATTGTGAGCTCCTTGATGGAAGGCAGTGTCTTCTGTATTTCTGGCTCACCAATGCTTGCACAGAATCTGAAAAATCGTATTGCTTAAAAGTATTTCTGAACTTAACTGGGTCACTCTGGCTATCAGAGAGATGAAAGGGAAACATCTTCATTTCACAGAAGTGGAAGTCATTCCAAAATCTTTGGGTCTAAAAGTAAAATTTAATGGAATCTGTAAAATGAGATGTAAAAATCCTGCATGTTTAATCATATATTATGGAATACCATGATCTGTGTTTGCATGCAGAAGGATTGAGAACTTAGAGCGCAATTTTATGTGTTTTCTTATCTTTCTTTTCCAGCTTTATTGAGATATTATCGACACACAACATATGTAATTTTAAGGTGTACGGTGTGACGATATGCGTATATTGTGAAATGATTACCACCATAAGGTTGCATAACACCTCCATTCACTCACATAATTACTTATTTTTTGGTGGGGAGAACATTTTAGATCTACTCCTGTAACAATTTTCAAGGGCATTTTCAAGTACTGTCAATTGTTATCACTATTAGATCTCCAGAATGTATTCATCCTCTATTTGGAAGTTTGTACCCTTTGACCAACATCTCATCTCCCCAAACCCTCAGTCCTTCGTAGCAACCATTCCACTCTCTATTCTTTGAGTTTGGCCTTTTTTTAGGTTCCACATATAAGTTAGCACACACAGTATTTGTCTTTGACTTATCTCACTTAGTATAATGCCCTCTAGTATATTTCCTTATTTTTTAATGACTGAAAAATATTCCATCATATGTATATACCACATTTCCTTTATCCATTCATCCAGTGATGGATGCTTGGACTGTTTCCAAGATAATCTCTTTGAGATAGTGATTTCCTGTAGTGATTTTAAATTCTGGAGAAACCTCCATATTGTTTTCCATAGTGGCTGCACCAATTTATATTCTCACTCACAGTTATTAAGGTGCAATTTAAAAAAAAATTGTTTAACGTTTATTTGTTTTTGAGACAGAGAGAGACAGAGCATGAATGGGAGAGGGTCAGAGAGAGAGGGAGACACAGAATCTGAAACAGGTTCCAGGCTCTGAGCTGTCAGCACAGAGCCCGACGCAGGGCTCGAACTCATGGACCGCGAGATCATGACCTGAGCCGAAGTCAGATGCTTAACCGACTGAGCCACCCAGGTGCCCCTAGGGTGCAATTTTAAACCATTGACTACACTGGGCATGAAGTTGTAAAACTAAAGTCTGAGATGAGTTTCTGACATAGAGTATATACTAAACTTAAGTAATGAAACACTTAAGTAACTAGTAAATACTAGCAAAAATTTCTTTAATTTGCAGTAATTTATATTTAATAAGAACATCTAATTTAAAAAGAACATCTAAAGCCAGGCCTTTCCTTAATTCTCCCCATTCCAACAATTACCAAGTCTTCAAATATGCTTCTGAAATCTATGCTTCAGATCCATCTCTGTTTTTCATTTGCCACTTCTACTGCTACTACTAATGTTGGCCTTACTTGAGTCCAGAAAGAAAACTAATACTTAATTCATCTTACTTAAAAAAAACCTGAAACTAATATAACACCTGAAACTAATAAGACAAAAATCATTCAAACACTGAACACATAACATGAGAGATATGCAAAGTTGGAAAAAAGGAGCCAAAAGCTGAATGAGAGAAACTAACATACACTGATGCTAACATAGATTATCATTTCCTCTCCTGCTCTAAAACCCAGGAATGTGTAAGAAAAGTATACATTAAAAAAATCACAATCATGCTTTAAGTGAAAAGGAACCCTTAGTAGATTGGAAACTGAGAAATCTCTGGAAGATGAAAAGCAGAAGAGATCCACATCAAAGCCTGCAGCTCAAACAAGAGAGAATGAGAACCAAGGAGTTGATTCTAAAGCAACACTGAACCGGCAAAGCTCTGATATTGGAGCCTCTGGACGCACAAGGGGGTGTTGGTATGTTACACACTGAGGATTCCCCCAGCCCCATTCTTCCTGCCAGCTCAGAACACCAACGGCCTGCTTAACCCTCCCCATATTCCTTAGAGAGAAGCTTGCAGTAGCCCCAGACTTAGAGATGAGAAATTGAATTCAGTCTGGGGAGTGCTGTCATGGGATTAGAAGGTAAGGCAGGGTGGTGTTGTGGAGGCAAAGGAAGAAGAGCATTTCAAGAAGATGCAGATGGCCAAAAGCATCAAATGGTGCTGAAAGTTAAGGAAGCAGAAGGTATAGCTAGATTTGGCCATTTCACTGGTACTTGTCATCCTCAAATTACACTTTAATGGGGTTAGAAATGGATGCAATTCTCAAAAAGTGGAAAAGAAACTATTTTTAAAAAGATGTTCAGGGAAAGAATAGAGAAGATATAAGTCAGATCATAACAAGCATCGTTCGAGGGCTTTTTTTTTTTAAATTTTTTTTTCCAACGTTTTTATTTATTTTTGGGACAGAGAGAGACAGAGCATGAATGAGGGAGGGGCAGAGAGAGAGGGAGACACAGAATCGGAAGCAGGCTCCAGGCTCTGAGCCATCAGCCCAGAGCCCGACGCGGGGCTCGAACTCACGGACCGCGAGATCGTGACCTGGCTGAAGTCGGACGCTTAACCAACTGCACCACCCAGGCGCCCCCCCCCCTTTTTTTTTTTTAATAAAGGGTACTTGAGTATCTCTGGGCCTGCTGTGGCACTCAGAATATTATTCCTTGTATGTAGCTCAGGATTCATCTTCTAAGTGCTTGTACTTAGACTGTCATCCATAAGACATATAATTTCTCCTCTGAAGGTTCATTTTCTCCTTTCTCCTTAAATATTCTCCACTCACGCTGAGGAAGTTAAGATTTAACGATGGTTAAATGGTGGAATATCTATTTATATGTATATCTATAGCTAATCTCCATCTAAACCATTGTACCACATCTTCTCATATATCACTATATGTGAATTTATATATCTCACTAAAAATTAAAAAAATATTTATTACTGGTGCACTTGTCTGGCTCAGTTGGTAGGGCATGAGACTCTTGATCTTGAGGTCTTGAGTTCAAGCCCCGCATTGGCCAGAGAGCCCACTTAAAAATAAATAAAATTACTTATTATTAATGATATCTTCTTTGCCTCGAAGAGGAACCTGAGGCTCAGAGATGTTACACAGGTACTATGCATGGAGTTTGACTCGAACCCACTTCAGGTTGATTCCAAAGATACCTAAATAATTTCACTCCAATCCGAGTGAGACAACCAGACCTTTAATTTGTGGGAATAAAATTTTTGAGGGCTTTTCTTGCAAATTAATGGTAGGTTATTTATAGGGGAGAATGAATGACAACTTAATGAAGGTAATTTATTTTAGGTAGTTGGAATATATGCAAAATAATTTGGGTGTCAGGAAATGTTCTAGAATCTTTTTCAGGTGATTAATCTGATATCCATCAGGTATGGGTCACCCTGCACTATTAGAGAAGTCTACACTTTGTTATATGGCTGCTATACAGTTACGCATGTGTTAAAAATCATTAAGAAAAATGGCAGGAAATGACCCTAAAAGTAATGTCTCTGTACCAGAGAGAAGTCCTTGAGAGAACATATGGCTTTCTCTGTTTTTGACACACATAAAGAATAGAACCGGAATCTGGAATGGGCAGTCTGGTTTTGAAATAGGGATATTAATGGATTTCCTCCTATTAGAGTCAGAGAGTAAAACTAATTGAAAATTCACATGTGCTGCCGGTTCTATGAATTACTCTAGGTCCTTGAACTTGCTAACCTATCCAACATCAGGTTTTATTGCATGAGATTTCATTACTAAAAATATTTAAGGTGGAACAACTCTGAAGCACAGCACTTGGAAAATTTAGGCCTTCAAGTTAACAGAGAAGAAAGTAATAGGAACTCTGATGGTCATCTGGGTTATGTGACAGAGAGAAGCCAAAGTTTGGAGTCCCGTTTACTTTCAATTTGGAGAAAGAGGTTTTACTAATTTCTGTGCATATCAGACAGGAAGCCATTAAATCTTTCCTAACTAGAAACAGTGGTATCTCCAGTCAGGGAATCCCAGTGTTCTTATAAATTTCCCAACTAAATTACTCACATGTTCTTAAAGTGTGTTTAAAAGTTTTGTTTAAAAGGATTCTCAACTATCTTTATTTGGCAGGTATTCATGTATAAGGCAAAGGAAGGGAAAATTCTTTACGGATTATGAACTTCCTGGCTGCAGAAAGGCTCAACAGCTGTCCATGGATCCTTTAGTAACTCATAAACATCCTCTGGAAAACACACCATCCTCCAATGGTTATTTAGGAGTTTCAACTTCTCTCATAAGATAAATCACAGGTCATCACACTTTGTAGGATGCATTAGCTTTACTTTGTTTATAAAAGAAGGTGAAATATTATATACTCTTGACAATTATACACTCTAGAAGAGAACACACACTCAATTACATGTCAAAGGGGAATTTCCATAAGGAGATAAAATGATGAACATCTATTAATTTTATAATCATAAAAACTTTTTTTTCTCTTTTACGAAAAAGAAGAAATTCTTGGCTAGTATCTGCTTAACTAGCTCTGATAGGTGAGTCTTTAACCTTCATGGGCTCAGTCTCCTTTGTCAAGTAATCAGATGTGCTTCTATGGTTTCCTGTGGTTCAACTTCCACCATGTCAAAGTTCTCTTAATTTTAATTCTCTTCTGTCCAAATACCATTGAATTGTTTTGCTTTTAATATCTTTTATTATGACCTGAATACTAATATCCTTTTACATCTGAAAGGTAAGCTCTTAGAATTTTCCTTTTTAAAGTATGCACCCTAAAAAAATGAGCTATTTATAGCAATCCCTATTTTTTTTTAAATTTTATTTTACTGCTTCCTATAGAATCCTTCACTTCATTCTGGGTGGAATCTGAATCTGTGACTTTAAAAACCTGGTCTCGGGAAAGTGAAAGAGCAAATGACTTCAATGTGTTTTACAGAACAAAGGAAGAAAAAAATACAGATTTAATTTTCAAGGTTCTGCTACTGAAAAACAAATAGAAATATGAAAAGGGAATATCTACAAGAGGGCACGAACAATGAAATAAAAGCCCAGGTAAGATTATTTGTGGGACTGGTCAAAGTTTAGCTTGGCTGCTGAATAATTTTTGCTATGCAACTCCAACTTACAATTTGGCTTGGGTTCTGAAACAATGTATTCTATAACTTGGGTCAAGTTAGAGTCATTTTTGCATTCTCTCAATCTATTCTGTTTATGATGACTATGGGTGTAGATATTTTGTTTTTGTTGTATTTGAAAGTACTGCTGTCCAGCGCTTCATCTGTAAATATCATTTGTTTTGTTTTGTTTCTCAACATATAAAATTTATTGTCAAATTGGTTTCCATACAACACCCAGTGCTCATCCCAAAAGGTGCCCTCCTCAGTGCCCATCACCCACCCTCCCCTCCCTCCCACCTCCCATCAGCCCTCAGTTTGTTCTCAGTTTTTAAGAGTCTCTTATGCTTTGGGTCTCTCTCACTCTAACATTTTTTTTTCCTTCCCCTCCCCCATGGGTTTCTGTTAAGTTTCTCAGGATCCACATAAGAGTGTAAACATATGGTATCTGTCTTTCTCTGTATGGCTTATTTCACTTAGCATCACACTCTCCAGTTCCATCCACGTTGCTACAAAGGGCCATATTTCATTCTTTCTCATTGCCACGTAGTACCCCATTGTGTATATAAACCACAATTTCTTTATCCATTCATCAGTTGATGGACATTTAGGCTCTTTCCATAATTTGGCTATTGTTGAAAGCGCTGCTATGAACATTGGGGTACAAGTGCCCCTGTTCATCAGCACTCCTGTATCCCTTGGATAAATTCCTAGCAGTCCTATTGCTGGGTCATAGGGTAGGTCTATTTTTAATTTTTTGAGGAACCCCCACACTGTTTTCCAGAGTGGCTGCACCAGTTTGCATCCCCACCAACAGTGCAAGAGGGTTCCCATTTCTCCACATCCTCTCCAGCATCTATAGTCTCCTGATTTGTTCATTTTGGCCACTCTGACTGGCGTGAGGTGATATCTGAGTGTGGTTTTGATTTGTATTTCCCTGATAAGGAGTGACGTTGAGCATCTTTTCATGTGCCTGTTGGCCATCCGGATGTCTTCTTTAGAGAAGTGTCTATTCATGTTTTCTGCCCATTTCTTCACTGGGTTACTTGTTTTTCGGGTGTGGAGTTTGGTGAGCTCTTCATAGATTTTGGATACTAGCCCTTTGTCCAATATGTCATTTTCAAATATCTTTTCCCATTCCGTTGGTTGCCTTTTAATTTTGTTGGTTGTTTCCTTTGCTCTGCAGAAACTTTTTATCTTCATGAGGTCCCAATAGCTCATTTTTGCTTTTAATTCCCTTGCCTTTGGGGATGTGTCAAGTAAGAAATTGCTACGGCTGAGGTCAGAGAGGTCTTTTCCTGCCTTCTCCTCTAGGGTTTTGATGGTTTCCTGTCTCACATTCAGGTCCTTTATCCATTTTGAGTTTATTTTTGTGAATGCTGTGAGAAAGTGGTCTAGTTTCAACCTTCTGCATGTTGCTGTCCAGTTCTCCCAGCACCATTTGTTAAAGAGACTGTCTTTTTTCTATTGGATGTTCTTTCCTGCTTTGTCAAAGATGAGTTGGCCATACGTTTGTGGGTCTAGTTCTGGGGTTTCTATTCTATTCCATTGGTCTATGTGTCTTGTAGACATCATTTTTACAGTGGACATTTTTCTCTGGGTTTAAAATGAGCCACATTCTAAACACCCAACTAGCAAATGAAGAGGCAGAGTCAGAGGCTTTGTGACAGTGTGTGTGTGTGTGTGTGTGTGTGTGTGTGTGTGTGTGTGTTGTGGTATGTTTAGGTATGCTTATTAGAATAGTAAATACTAACTTCCAATTCTAACTAGAAAAAAATGTATTTATCTCAATGTTTCATTTGAGGAATGAAACAACTGTATCAAAAAATGAGAAGAACATCATCTAAAGAGCTGAAGCTCTAAACCTCCTTAGTGATGTAAGCCTTAGATTTGCTAGCCTGGAAGTATATTTAAGATTTAGTTATTGTTTCAATAATTCCACTATGTGCTTGGTACTTGGAAGAAAAAGATGCATAAGACAAGGTTCTCCACACTGAAGACCTCAGTATATGTTGCTTACAGGAGACTTACTTCAACTTTAAGGACACAGATAAGCATAGATTAAAGGATGGACAAAGATACTCTCTGCAATTAGAAACTAAAAGAGATCAGGGGTATCTATACTTATATCTCATAAAGTCATGAAGTCAAAATCTGTAACAATATACTAATAAGGTCATTATATCATGATATAGTGGTCAATTCATCAACAGGATATGACAACTGTAAATTTAATATCTACTTAGCATTAGAGCACCTAAATATATTAAACAAATACTTATACATTGGAAGGGAGAAATAGACAATAATACTAATAGAAGACTTCAATATCCCACATCCAACAATGGATAGATCATTAATAGGAAACCAATAAGGAAGTACTGAAAATAAGTAAGGAAATATTGAAATATTGGCAACCAGTAAAGAAACTTTGGATTTGAAATATACTTAAAACCAAATGGACATAAAACACACACACAGCACATTGGATCCAACAGCAACAGAATACACTTTCTTCTCAAGCACACATAGAACATTCTCCAGGATAGATCATATATTAGTTTAAAAAATAAGTTTAGCAAATTTAGAAGACTGACATCATATCAAGTATCTTTTATGACCACAACTGTATGAAACTAGAAATTAATAACAGAGGGAAGCTGGAAAATTCACACATATGTGGAAATTTAAACAACACCCTGCTGAATAATCAGTAGTCAAAGATGAAATCAAAAGGAAAATAAAACATTTATTGAAAAAAAAAGAAAATGGGGGTTCCTGGGTGGTTCAGTCTGTTAAGCATTGAACTCTTGATTTGGGCTCAGGCTGTGATTTCACAGTTCATGAGAATGAACACCCACCGCAATTCATGAAATTGAGCCTTCCTATCAGCATGCAGCCCGCATGGGATTTTTTCTCTCCCTCTCTCTGCCCGTTCCCCACTCTCTCTTTTTCTCTCAAAATAAATAAATAAACATTAAAAAACGAAGAAAAACTGGTGCAGCCACTCTGGAAAACAGTGTGGAGATCCCTCAAAAAAATTAAAAATAGAAGTACCATATGACCCAGCAATAGCACTACTAGGAATTTATCCAAAGGATACAAGAGTGCTGATTCAAAGGGGCACATGTACCCCAAAGTTCATAGCATCACTATCAACAATAGCTAAATTATGGAAAGAGTCCAAATGTTCATCAACTGATGAATGGATAAAAAGATGTGGTATATACACACAATGGAATATTATTCAGTGATTAAAAAGAATGAAACCTTGCCATTTGCAACAATATGGATGGAACTGGAGGGTATTATGCTAAGTGAAAAAGTCAGTCACAGAAAGACAAATATCATATGTTTTCACTCATATGTGGAATCTGAGAAACTTAACAGAAGACCATAGGGGAAGGGAAGGAAAAATAAGTTACAAACCGAAAGGGAGCCAAACTATAAGAAACTCATAAATACAGAGAACAAACTGAGGGTTGGTGGGGGTGGGGGTTTGGTGGGGATGGGGAGAATGGGTGATGGGCATTAAGGAGAGCACTTGTTGGGATGAACACTAGGTGTTGTATGTAAGTGATGAATCATAGGAATCTATTACTGAGGCCAAGACTACACTGTATGTTAGCTAACTTGATAATAAATTATTAGAAAAAAAAAAAAAAAGAAAAAAAGAAAATGAAAACACAACATGCCGAAACTTATGGGATGTAGCAAAGGCAGTCTTAAGAATGAAGTTAAGGTGATAAATACCTACAGTAAGAAAGAACTCAAATAAACAATCTAATCTTACACCTCAAGGAACTAGAAAAAGAATAAAAAAACTAAGCCCAAAGTTAACAATAATAAATATCAGAGCAGAAATAGAGATCAGAAGAAACAATTTAAATAATGTAGGAAAGTAAGAGCTGATTTTTTAAAATAGAGAAAATTGGTAAACCTTTAGCTAGACTAAGTAAAAGAGAGAAGACTCCAAAAAATAAAATCAGAAATGAAAGAGGAAACATTATAACTGACAACAAAGATATACAAAGGATCAAAAGAGACTGCTATGAACACTTATACACCAACAAACTGGATAACATAGAACACACATGAATAACTTTCTAGAAACATACAACCTGTCAAGATTGAATCATGAAAATGTAAAAATTTGAACAGACCATAATGAATAGGAGAGTGAATCAATAATCAAAAACCTCCCAACAAAGAAATGCCCATAACCAGATGATTCTACTGGTGAATACTACTGAACATTTATTTATTTTTATTCATTTATTTTTCTGATTTGAGTATATTTGAGGCACAATGTTACATTGGTTTCAGGTGTACAACTTAATGATTTGAGAAGTTTATACATTGTGCTATGTTCACTGCAAGTATAGCTACCATTTATACCATCACATTGCTATTATGATGTCATTGGCTATATTCCTTATGCTCTGCTTTTTATTCCCGTGACTTTCTCATTCCATAACTGGAGACCTCTTGCCTTCTCCCATTTTTCCCACCCCATATCTCCCACCCCTCTGGCAGTCATTAGTTTGTTTCCTGTACTTACAGTTCTGATTCTGCTTTCTGTTTGTTTATGCACTTTTTTTAAAGATTCCATATGAATGGAATTAAATGCTATTTGTCTTTCTCCAGTCTGACTTATTTCACTTGGCATAATACTCTCTAGGTCCATCCATGTTGTCTCAAATGGCATGATCTCATCTTTTTAATAATACTCCAGTGTGTGAACACACACACACACCACATCTTCCTTATCCATTCCTCTATTGATGGACACTTAGGTTGCTTCCATGTTTTGGCTATTGTAAATAATGCTGCAATAAACATAGGGTGCATATATCTTTTTGAGTTAGTGTTTTTTGATTTCCCTGGGGAAATACCCAATAGCGTAATTAGTGGACTATAGGGTAGTTCTGTTTTGATTTTTTGAGGAACATCAATACTGTTTTCCACAGTGGCTGTACCAATTTACATTCCCATCAACAGTGCACAAGGGTTCCTTTTTTCCCACATCCTTGTCAATGCTTGTGGTTTCTTGTCTTCTTGATTTTAGCCAATCTAACAGGTGTGAGGTGATATCTCACCTGGTGAAATCTCTGGGATTTGCATTTCCCTGATGATCAGTGATATTGAGCCTCATTTGATGTGTATGTCTTTGGAAAAGTGTCTATCTAGGTCTTTTGACCATTTTTAGTCAGATTATTTTTGGTGTTGTGTTGTATAAGTTCTTTACGTATTTTGGATATTAACCACTTATTAGATATATCTTTTGCAAATATCTTCTCCCCTGTGGTACAACCTATCAAACATTTAAAGAAGTAACACCAATTCTTCTCAAATGCTTCCAAAAAATGGGAGAGAACACTTCCAAACTCATTTGATGAGGTCAGCATTACCCTGATGCCAAAACCATATAAAGATGTTGCAAAATAAGAAAACTACAGGCCAATCTCTATTATTAATACAGGTACAAAATTCTCAAAAAAGTACTATGACTGAATTCACAGTACAGTAAAATGATCACACACCATGATCAAGGGAGAATTTTCCCTGTGATGCAAGTATAGTTCAACATACACAAATAAATACATGTGAGAGACCTCATTAATAGAAGGAAAACAAAAATTATATCAATGGTACAGAAAAAGCATTAGACAAAGTTTAATATCCTTTCATGATTAAACATTCTCAATAAATTGAGTATAAAAGGAAAGCACCTTAACATAATACATGCCAAATATGACAGGGCTACAGCTAATATACTTAATGGTGGAAGGTTGAAAGCTTTTCCTCCAAGATTAGGAACAGGACAAGAATGCTCCCTCTCAACACTCCACTCAACAGTACTAGGAAATCCTCACCAAAAAGAAGAAATAAATGGCATTCCAGTCAGAAAGGAAGAAGTAAAAACTTGTCGGTTTGCAGAGAATATGATCGTTTATATAGAAAATTCTAATGATCCCACAAAAAACTGTTAGATTTAATAAAAAAAAATCAGTAAAAGTGTAGGATACAATCAACATACATAAAGCTGTTGCATTTCTACATACTAACAACAAAATAGCTGAAAAAAGAAATAAAGAAAACAATTCCATTCACAATAGCATTAACAAATACTTAGTAATAAATTTAACCAAGGAGGTGAGCTGAAAATTATAAAGATGATGAAATGAACTAAAAAAGACACAAAGAAATGGAAAGATACATGTGTTCATGGATCAGAAGAATTAATATTGTTACAATGTCCATACTGTCCAGAATACATACATACATACATACATACATCACAAAAGCAGACACAGACCAATGGAACAGAAAGCTTGGAAATAAACCCAAGCATATATCATCAACTATTATTTGGCAAGGGACCCAAGAATAATCAATAGGAAAAGGAAAAGTCTCTTTAATAATTGGTGCTGGGAAGGGGGGCCTGGGTGGCTTAGTTGGTTAAGCGTCCAATTCTTGGTTTCAGCTTAGGTCATGATCTTATGGTTCATGAGTTCAAACCCCATGTGTGCTCTGTATTGATAGTACGGAGCCTTCTTGGAATTCTCTCTCTTCCTCTCTCTCTGTCCCTCCCCAACTCACGCTTTCTCTCTCTCAGAAAAATAAACTTAAAAAAAAGTGGTGCTCTAAAAACTGGACAGTCACATGCAAAAGAAACTGATCCCTCCTTACACCACTCACAAAAATTAACTTGAAATAAAGACTTAAATGTCAGACCTAAAACTACAAAACTCCTGGAAGAACACACAAAGAAAAACTCCTTGACATTGGTCTTGGGAATGATTTTTTGGATATCATAACACAAGGACAAGCAACAAAAGCAAAAAAAACAAAACAAAACAAAACAAAACAAAAAAACAGAATGAAGAGGCAACCTACATAATGGGAGGAAATATTTTCAAACAATGTATTATATATAGTTTTCAAACTACATAAGGACCTTACACGACTCAAAAAAACAAATAATCCAGTAAAAAAATGGGTAGAAGATCTGAACAGATTTTTTTTTCCAAGTGATGAACAGGTATACAAAGAGATGCTCAGCTTCACTAACCATCAGGACAACAGAAATTAGAACCACAGTGAGATATTACCTCAAACCTGTTAGGATGACTATTATCAAAAAGACAAAAGATACCAAGTGTTTTAGTGAGGCAGTGGAGAAAAGGACGCCCTAGTACACTGTTGGTGGGAATATAAACTGGTACAGCCTCTGTGGAAAAATAGTATGGAGTTTCCTCAAAAAACGTAAAGAACTATATATTTCCATTCCAGGTATATATATATATATGCAAAGGAAATGAATACAAGATATTGAAGAGGTATCAGCATGCCCATATTCATTGCCATATTATTCATAATAGCCAAGACACAGAAGCAGCCTGAGCATGCACTGATGGATGAATGAATAAAGAAAAAGTGGTAGATACACATAATGGAATATTATTCTGCCATAAAAACGAAGGAAATCCTTCCATTTGCAACAACATGGGTGGACCCTTAGGGCATTATGCCAAGTGAAATAAACCAGATGAAGCAAGACAAATATTGTGTTCTCATTCATAGGTGTAATCTAAAAAAATTGAACTCAAAAACAGAGTAGAACCATGATTGCCAGCGACTAAAGAGTAGGAAAAAAGGGGAGGTGTTGGTCAAAGAGTAAAAATTTACAGCTAGAATGTTTAGAAGGGACATGAGCACCCCAATGTTTATAGCAGCCAAAATACGGAAAGAGCTCAAATGTCCATTGATGGATGAATGGATGGATGAAGATGTGGTATATATACGCAATCAAAAAGAATGAAATCTTGCCATTTGCAACTACATGGATGAAACTAGGGGGTATTATGCTAAGCTAAATTAGTCAGAGAAAGACAAATATCATATGACTTCACTCACATGAGGACTTTATGATACAGAACAGATGAACAGAAGGGAAGGAAAGCAAAAATAATTAAAAAAAAAACAGGGAGGGGGACAAAACATAAGAGACTCAAATATGGAGAACAAACAGAGGGTCACTGGAGGGGTTGTGGGAGGTGGGATGGGCTAAATGGGTAAGGGTAAGGAATCTACTCCTGAAATCATTGTTGCACTATATGCTAACTTGAATGTAAAATTTTAAAAATAATTAAATTAAAAAAAGAATTTGAAAAAAAAATTTCCAGCTAGAAGATGAATAAGTTCATATAGAGTATGATGACTTTAGTTAACAACACTGTAGTATATGCTTGAAAGTTACTAAGGGGATAGATCTTAAATGTTCTCACCATACACATAGAAAGGGTAATTATATGAGAGGTAGAGATGTTAACTAATCTTACTCTGGTAATAATTTCACAATACATACACATATTAAATCACCATGTTGTATATCTTAAACTTATACGATGTTGTACATCAACTATATCTCAATAAAGCTGGAAAAAATAAAATGCAGATGAAGGTTCATGCATAAGGCAGCTTCTTACATCTAAAATACCCTGGATAAAAGGTAAATACCCCCCCCCCCCAAAAAAAAAGATAAAATTTTAGTTATAGGAAAAGCAATATACATAGACAAGAGAAACACACAAAATGTTAACTGTGGTTATCTCAAATGGTACAATTGCAGATAATGGTACTTAAAATTTTTATCTTGGACTTGAAGTACATATATTGGATTTACCATAATCTTTGTCTCACCACAAACTATCCATATTGATCATGAAACATTCTCTTATTTACATTAAATTTGATTATTTAATACATACTGAATACCAGTGAACTCACTATATAATCACGAACCAGAACTAGAGCATTAATGGTATCTTCAGTCTAAGGGAGAAAAGGGAGAACTGTGATGTCAATGTGAAACACACAATCTTGAAAGATTGCAATATTTTTTTTCAAAGACAATAATTTGGTGAGAAAAATCCAAATTGGGATTATTTTCTGTATTTTCCTAATTGAAAAAATAAACGCTGTATTTAAATAAAATAATTTATAGTGCCTACAGGCTGCATCTGCCATTTCTACTGGACAAATATTAATGAGTTAACTTGTTCTACACTATAGCTACAGTCAGATAATATGGAGGGGCGGGCTACTTTCTAACCATCGGTAAAGTATGGTGGTAGAGGAGCATCTGGATGGCTCAGTTGGTTAAGTGTCTGTCTTGGACTCAGATCATGATCTCATGGTTCATGAGTTTGAGCCCTGCGTCAGGCTCTGTGCTGACAGGATGGAGCCTGCTTGGAATTCTCTCTCTTCCTCTCTCTCTGTCCCTCCCCAACTCATGCTTTCCCTCTCTCAGAATAAATAAATAAACTAAATCATAAATAAATAAAATATGGAGGCTGCTTGGAATTCTCTCCCTCTCCCTCTCTTTCTATTAAAATAAACTTAAAAAAAAAGTACAGTACCAGACACAGACCAACGTGTGGTCATATGAGTGTGTATGCTTTTTATAAAATCCTGTAAAATGGGAGTTGATATGTTTGAAATGTTAAAATATTTGTAAATTTTTAAGGATCTGATGAGGCATTTTTCTCACTTTGCTCAAGTGAGTTACATGGGAAATCCAGATGAGACGAATCATTCGAACGAACGTTGGTATCCCCATGGAGCTCACATGCAAGGATGCTATGACTCAGGAGGTAAGTGGTCCCTCTAAGAGCGAGAACTGGGACCAGACTCCTTATTGGACAACTAGACTATATTGCCCCTGGAATGAAGATTGGAATCCTTATCTGGAGTTTGCTTTACAGTGAAAAGACAGCTCTTCCTTTCTTTGCTCCTATGAAAATCGTTCTCTGAAAGCAGAATAGGAGACATTGGAGAATGAGATTTGATATGCAAATATTCACCTTAAACACAACCTCTGACACCTTTCAGTAATGCAAGGCAGTCATCTGAATGTGTATCATGAGTATCTTTCAACAAAAATTGGATGTCAGGATTTTGATAAAATTCATATATGTAGTGTAAGGAGTCTTCATTTGTATCTGGCCTCCTAGAAAAATAAATGTGCCTTTGGTTACATTGTTAAATGTAAACCAACTTTGAAGGTTAAATTTGCTCTTCATTGTTTTCTTAGGAATTAAAGTTACTGTTGTCATAATCAGATGGGCCTCATATTTATTTTATGAAATTACATGACCAAATTAACAGTAATACTAATCTCATTTCTTCCAGTAAGAAATCTAATAGAATTACAATAACTTTGATGGCTATTTCCAACTTTATGGCATTTCTTTCTAGTCACTCCTTAAGGAGGGACTTTTTTTTCAAAATAGTGGTTAACAACATAGGAAAAGCGTTAATTTCATAAATCTGGAATATTAGGATTGTATAAAATGTGATTACAGGCACTTGCACCCCAGTGTTCATAGCAGCACTCTCAACAATAGCCAAATTATGGAAAGAGCCTAAATGTCCATCAACTGATGAATGGATAAGGAAATTGTGGTTTATACACACAATGGAGTACTACGTGGCAATGAGAAAGAATGAAATATGGCTCTTTGTAGCAACGTGGATGGAACTGGAGAGTGTGATGCTAAGTGAAATAAGCCATACAGAGAAAGACAGATACCATATGTTTTCACTCTTATGTGGATGCTGAGAAACTTAACAGAAACCAATGGGGGAGGGGAAGGAAAAACAAAACAAAACAAAAGAGGTTAGAGTGGGAGAGAGCCAAAGCATAAGAGACTCTTAAAAATTGAGAAGAAACTGAGGGTTGATGGGGGGTGGGAGGGAGGAAGGGTGGGTGATGGGTATTGAGGAGGGCACCTTTTGGGATGAGCACTGGGTGTTGTATGGAAACCAATTTGACAATAAATTTCATATATTGAAAAATAAATAAATAAATAAATAAACAAACAAACAGACATACATTTAAAAAAATGTGATTACAAAGTCTCAGCCTTGACTGAGATTCAAGTATAGAAACTAGGTCAACCATACAATGTAGTCTGCATCTACAACATTTTTGAAAGTGAAAGAAGGTGGTATTCATAATTAAAGTGGCACCTTAGCCATGGGGGGGGCACAATTTAGAGCACACCAGGACGTATGGTTATCCTAACAGGGGCTGAATTATGGTCATTCTTTACCTATGTAGATTAGCCTGTCTGTTTACTAGGGCTCTCCAGCTTCTAAGTGTAAGATAAAACAGGCACATCTTGTTAGAATGGCAACAACAGCAATGACAAAAAAAATCCAAATTTTCTTCTTTTACAACCAGGCACAAGTGTATGCTTAAATTTCTTTACTCTAATTACTAGACTGTTAATTGAATTATTAGGAGGAAAAAAAGACTTTCACACTTTATTTCAAATTTCTATTCTCTATCAGCTCTCTTCTCCCCCCCCCCCATTTAACCCTTTGTATTTGTGTCCAGGACACTTACAAAATAAGGACAGCAGCAGTAATGGTGAATAATTTATTCACTCCTCAAGCAAATGCTGCTGAATGCCCGCTGTGTGCTAGGCATGTGCTAGGTGACACAAAGCTGATTTATTTCATGGTATAAAGATAGCTAGAAGTGGTCACTTCTCTAAAAAAACAAAAACAAACTACTTAGAAGAAAAAAGACCAGTACATAAATAACTATAACCCAAGGCATAATGCAAAAAATATTTATAGGATGTAATACAGGAATTCAATGGTGGGAAAGTGTGAGGAAGGCATTTTAGGGGTAGAAATTCTCCCAAGTAAAGGTGCAGAGAAAGGAAAGCACACAGCTTTCTCTGAGTAGTGCTGTGCTGCAGTTTGACCTCAAGATGCCTAAAAAAGTAGGGTTGTGACAGAGTACAAAGGACTTTAAATGCCAGGCAGAGAATTTTAGAGCTAAGTAGAGGAATAGAGTCATACAAGATGATGAATGGGGAAGAGATCCAGTGGGAACTACATTTGAGAAGGACTGGTCTATAGATGGACTATAGAGTCTAGGGACTGGCCCCAGCAGACCAAGAAAGAGCCTAGAGACAGAGAAGTGCCCTATAAAAGGGAGGAAGCAGTGGTGATATGAAGGAGAAACATGCCACAGAGTGTCTGGAAATATAAGTCCCACCACATGACAACTTGTGGGTTGGCCTCCATGATTAAGATTTTAATCTAATTGAGAAAATGGTGGTGTCATGAATAGATACTTCAATGAACCAATTCTGACAGAATACCATCTTATCTTAAATGCTGAAGTAATAAAAATATTTTCACACTTCATCTAGATCAGTTTTCAATTCAATACATTTCCCACAAGAATGGAACTTATTAAGGTGATTTTTTTTAAATGGATGATTTTATTGCCCCGGTGGTAAGTGGTATGAAATTATTTTAGATATTTCATTAATAATTCTAGAATGTGACTAACAAGTGGAATAAAAGGGACTGCTGAAATATAAACCATCCAGTGAATCAAAATAATTCTGAAAACTGTACACTTTCACACTCTACGCTATTTTCTCTTTCCCTAATATCCAGCACACATATAGATAATATATCATCTCTTTATAAGTTATATTTCATACTCAAACATATCCCTTCCATCAGTGGTTTTCAAACTCCTTGACACATTTCCCAGAGACTGTCAGAGGCAGAATTGGCTACTTGGGGAGGCTCTCACTTCTCTGTCCACTGTTGTTTCACAAATTTATTGGATGATCCTTTGGTAAGGAAGTTATAAAGAAAGTACAGGGGTGAATTTAGGGATATATCAAACTCATATCAAGTATGAGATTCTTATAAGATGATAATCAGCAGGGATGAATTTTGCGGAGACCATTAAAATTCTATTTCGTTCCTCATCTCTCCTCGTTTCCCACATTTTGGCTTTTTCCTTATAAGTGTTTAAGTGAAATGAAAATGACACTTGGATTAGAACCCCTGACATAAATAGGGGCACCTGGGTGGCTCTGTCAGTTAAGCATCCAACTCATGATTTCGGCTCAGGTCATGATCTTGTGGTTTGTGGGTTCAAGGCCCTCATCAGGCTCTGTGCTGACAGTGTGGAGCCTGTGTGCGATTCTCTCTCTCTGCCCCTCCCCACTTGCTCTCTCTCTTTCTCACTCAATAAATAAATAAACATTAAAAAAGTGTTTTTAATAAAAAAAAACCCTGATGTAAAGAACAAATACCTCTACTCACAATAGCCAAAGAATGGAAACAACTAAAGTGTCTGTCAGTACATGAATAGATAAAGCAGATGTGGCTTATGCGTGTGAATGTATGTGTGTGTGTAATGGAATATTATTCAGCCATGAGAAAGAAGGATATCCTGCCATTTGCTACAACCTAGATGGACCTTGAGAGCATTATGCTAAGTGAAATAAGTCACAAAAAGAAATTTGCATAGTATTATTATATGTGGAATCTAAAAACACTAAAAAACAAGTCAAATTTATAGGCAGAGTCAAAAATGGTTACCAGGGACTGGAGGGTGCAGCAACTAGGGAGACATTACAGAAGGGTACAAACCTTATTAAAAAGGAACAAATACTGGGGCTCCTGGGTGGCTCAGTTGGTTAAGCATCTGACTCGTGATTTCGGTTCAGGTCATGATCTTGCAGTTTGTGAGATTGAGCCCCACATCTGTCCAGATGAAGCCTGCTTGGGATTTTCTCTCTCCCTCTCTCTCTGCCCCTCCCTCATTTGCATTCTATCTCTCTTTCAAAATAAATAAATAAACTTAAAAAAAAAGGAAAAAGGCAAAGACATCTGTTGTCTGCATGGTAGTCCCAGGTTCCTTTCTAATTCCCTTGTTCAAAAAGGCACAAAGAGGGGCACCCTATGTGGCTCAGTAGGTAAAGCCTCCAGCTTTGGCTCTGGTCATGATCAGTTCCAGCCCATCAGGCTCTGTGCTGACAACTCAGAGCCTGAAGCCTGCTTTGGATTCTGTGTCTCCCTCTCTCTCTCTGCCCCTCCCCCACTCTTATACTCTGTCTACCTCGAAAATAAACATTAAAAAAAATTTTTTTAAATAAAAAAACAAAAACAAAAAAGCACAAAGAGACTACACTGCTCAGAATTTGATCCATGTGGACAACAGTGGGCATCCTCCTTCATTCATTCATAAATACGAGCACCCATTATGATTAGGGTGATGTAATGTAGTGATCAACAGGCAGCTAAGGCCTCTGTCCTCACAGCCTGGAAAGGAGCCACAAAGCTCTGCAAACACACACTAGATTTTTCTCTAAGTTTGTTTCACAAGTCATGAAGCTGCTCAAAAAGATATGACTGAAATCTCGTGAATGCCTATCCTCTCATTTTTTTTTTGAATGAACATCTCCTTGATTCATAATTCTCTTTTCTTCAACTATGTAAGAGAGAGATTATCTACGTAAATTGTCACAAGTATTCTCAACATATTCATAAGGATCCAGCTCTGGGAAATAAATTTTGCAAAATGGTACTTCTCAGCATAGCACCAGGGTTTACTTATGTTTTGCATAAGAATTGCCAAGAGGAAGCTAATTAATATACTAAATACTCTTTCCTATTTATGGATACTGGCCCAAATTGGGTTTTCAGTTGACATGTATACAGAACTCTGACATATACGTGTCCTTCTCTCCTGTCTACTTTAAAAACCTCTTTGAGCCAACTTCTAAATTCCTTCTCATTTTGATGACCATGTATCCATAAGGGGAACTTGACGTGCACTTAATTCAGGCTGTTGAGCGTTCAGCTTCATCTTAGGGGGAGGAGTAGAGTAGCATTATGGTGAGTAGCATTTCTAGGTGATGGAAACCACCAGACTTCTAAGTGTTGTTTAAATTGTTGGCTTGTCTTGGCTGACCTAATGTTTTATACTAGCGAAATGTTGTACTTTAATATTAGTTCAATATCGCTTCTCTAACTCTTCTCTATCAGCACTGACTTTTGAGAGTTAATGGCAAATGCTGCAGAAAATTCAGCATCTTCCTTGCACTCTGGTACTGGCAAACATATCTTTCTTAGGGGTTGGATGAAAGGGCTCTATATTTCTTGAAGCCTTTCCCTTTAAATTATTTCTGGTAGAGGTTGGATTTGAGATCTGCCTCTGACTTGCTAAGGGCTATTTATGATTTATTTCAACCTTTAGCTGGCTCTGGGACAAAGAAATGCACAAAGTTGAAAATAAAGAAAAGAAGACGCTTAATCCTCAGTGGTAGTTCAGTGGCGTGGAGCACCTCGACTCTTATGATGGGTGTGTTAATTTCCGATATTTTATATTCCTTCTTTCAAAAATAAAATTAAAATCCTTTATCATTTTTAATTAGAGAACAAGTGCCATCATTTTTTAAAGAGAACAAATTTAAGGCTGTGAGCCTTTTAATGCAGGCTGGTTCTCTGAGGTTTTTCTGAAGCACTGTGGGGAAATTTTAGAGCCAGTCAAATAATTTTCTTAGGCAAAGTGGTGATAGGCCATGGTGAGATATGGGTGTCACCAAAATTTCATAGAGGTCCCTAACACACCAGAGTCACCATAACATTCGCACACTGACTATAATATCTCCAAAGAAGCATTTGCTGCCTATCATGGCTCTGAAGGGAGCTGTTTCAGTCTATCAATGCAATAATCTGCATGTTAAAAAGTCCCTAAATATGTATTTACAAGATAGTCAGATCTGTTTTGGTCTATTGGGTCAATAATCCATGCACTAAAAGTCCCTAAATATGTATGCACAAGATAGACAGATCAGCTTTGGTTCACTGAGTCAATAGCAAGTAGGCCTTTAAAAAAGGGCCTATATAAGTTGCATACCTGGCATTTTAGCAAATTTAGAAATGCAGTTCTGTACATTTCCTGACTTTTAGAGAGTAGATTTATTATGTTAGTTTCAGCGGATGCCAAAAAGCTGTGTTTCACTCTGGTCCATGATATTTTGCTTTTGAAAAGTCAGAAGAAAAACCACTATAGCACAAACTATATCACAGCTCCGAGGCAAATGATGGAAACATGGGCATGTAGGCAAAGCCCTGTGCACAGGCGTGGATGCTGTCCTTCCAGACCATGTCTCTGCCCTTCCTGGATCACCATCCAGGTGCATCCACCTCTCTGCTCACCAGCCTGTGCTTCCCCACCGTCAAACTCATTCCAGCAGCCAGGGGGATATTGCCGGGCTTCAGCTCTTCTCCAGCAGCATCCCATCCTCATAATCAAAGAGAAAGTTCCTTGACATAAGCCCCTCCTCATTCTGACTTCACCTCTTGCCACTCTGGGCCTCGCCCCTGCTGTGATCACACACTGGCTTCGGCTGTTCCTTAAACACGCCAGGCATGCTTCTGCTCCAGGTCCCTTGTACTTGGCCTTCCCTTCATCTGGAGTGTTCCCCACTCATATAGCTACATGGCTAGCTCTCTTACTTTCTTTAAGGTTCCTATGAGAGAGGTCTTCCCTGACCACCCTGTGTGAGACAGCAACACCCCCTCCGAACACCACGTATTTCCTCTCTCCATTATCTATGCTGTTGTTCTCCAGGAGCACGTATCACCATCTAACATATAATGTCTTTACTTATTTGTTTGTTGTCCACCTTTTTCCCCTAGAGGTTAAGCTACACTAGGGCAGGACCTTCATCAATCCCATACTTAGGTAAGAGCCTGCCATATTTTAAGTGCTCATTAAATTTTGATGATAGAAACGAATGAAAGCAGAGGGAAAATGAATCTTCCTTCCACTTCCCTGACTGCCTGCTGATGTGTGTTCCTGTTTAGGTTGAGGAGAAATGAGTATCTTTTTTTGAGATGAAGCCCTTTCTTTGGCCATTAGACTTGTTTCTGGTAATCTCTAGGTGGCACAAAAGTGCTGGATGAAGGTACTCATCCATTGCATACTCAGAGCTCCTGGGTTATGACAGAGCTTCTGGAGGAACTGGGGTCATCTTAGCTGCGCACAGAAGCACTTGACCAGTCTGCTTCTAAGTACAATAGTGCATAAGACGGGACTGTCATTTCTAAATCCAGATTCCCACTTAATGTGGCATCCACAATCAGTTTTGGTGATAGCAGCGGACTAGATTTTACAGTCTAATCTGACATGGTCAAGAAGGTTGGTGTGTGCCACTCTGTCACATAACTGTAACAGACTGAGGGATACTAGGTAGAACCATTGTTCTCTCTTAAATCTGGTAAATTATTCTTAGGATATTCCCCTATGTCCCCACCTCTATCTTTAATCATGTAGAATGCTTTCAAATGCATCTTTTCTCATGATTGAAGCCTGTCACAGTAACTTCTTCCTTATTTAAATTTCACAGGAACATTCTTTATTTCCAATCACTTACAAAGATGCCTTCGGCAAGAGAATCACAGCTGACAGCAAATTAATGACTATGATGCTGTGATTAGTTGAGATTACAGGCTACAGAGGACCTGTCTGAGCATTTACCACTGTCATGACACTAACACTGGCATCTATTAGAGATTTATATTGTTCAAAAAAGAGGATGTGGTTCAGCTACAGTGAGCCCTATACAAGGGTACGAAAATGTGTCTGTATTGTAATATAGTCAATGATATGGTAATCAATTAAAGTAATTTTTACTGTTAACCTGTTAGCCTAAGCAAGTCTCTCTTCCACACTCTCCCTCCAAACACAGATTTATTTTGATAAAGCTTGAAGGCACAAACTAAATAAAAAGCTGAAGTGATCTAGGGAATTCCAGTCCCTAGGCCCAAAGTATTCATTAACAGAAAGAAAAACATCATTTAATCTTGAATTATTTGGATAAGAGACTCAATTTTGTATTTTATTTTCCATGAGAAGACAAAACTTAATGGATATTTTGGGGCACAGCAGTCCTTGAGTGGATTTATAAAATAAAACTTTTCAATCAACTTAATGGATAGGGGATAAAAAATTAGCAGGAACAACAACAATGCCACAACCATCTACTCAGATACTAGGTGTCACTGCACATCCTTCCAAATTCTGGCTGAAAAGAAATAATGGTTTCTGTAATCCCCAGCAATGACTTTCGTGGGAGGGAAGATTTCAAATAAATGTCTATTTGCTTTAGGTGAGCTTCACTGAATCGGCCTTATTTGACTTCAGATTCTCCTAAGGGAAGAGATTTCAGGATTTCCTGGTTGTAAAATGGAAAAGAACATTTTGCTGAACTTGTATGACATCATCTAAAGCATTAAAAGGGCAGATAATCATGGGTTCTCTGCCTGTTTACCAAAGCTTCTTTACCTCCTCAATCTACTTTATTTCCAAATGTCAGAGTGGTTTGAAACCTTTCAAAGATTTATAGACTGCAGCAGCAGAGGAAATATTAGGATAAATCCTTTAACTTTTGTGAAAGCTTTTAAATAATTCATCAATGGGCTTTTGCAATTGTTATATATCACAGTACAGATATTCTAACGTATACTGTATGAAGGCTAAAACACAAAGGGCATTAGGCCATCTCTCTTTCTAGAAAGTCAGTGAAACTACAGTTTAGAGTATATACTTGAGTCACAAATAAAGAGAATATTGAATAAGTGAAGGAAAATATTACTAATATAATACAATCTAGTTTATCAGTTAAAATAAAAGTACTATGCAATGAATGAAAACACTAAGCACAATCTTGGTTTTAAATATATTTTTTTCAAACTCTACTTGGAAATTACCTTACATTATAGAAAGAAGGAAAAATGTAGCTGATATAATATTTATAAAAAGCAACATAAATGTGAGCAAATTATTTTCAAGCTTATATGATAAACATGTTTTCCAATATATTGAAAACACTAGAACCAAACACTAAAACAAATAGTACTTAAAAGAACTCACTCTAGATATGTAATAGAAAAAATATTTCTTGCAGCAATAAATTAATTTTTTCCTTGTTAGGCACACCCCCTCCACCATAACTTCGTGAAGAAACGTGAAGTGGTGTGAAAACAATCTTACCTCATATTCAAAGTCCTCTGCTCTGTCTGCATCAGCAGGCAAGCTGGAAAGATAGTCGTTGTCCTCATAAAATTCATGCTCCATCGGATGAAGAGAATGGCAGCTATGGGGAATATAGCAATATGGTAGAAGCGGATCAAAAAGGTTGGTTTAAAGATTAAAACTGATTTTAAAATTTCACTTGAGTCTTCTCTGCTTTGCAATAAGACCTGGAGTGATCCAGCCTATAAGTGAACTGAAAACTCAGAAAGAGCAATAGTTTCCTTTCTCCTCTACAACTGGTCCATCAGTTTGATTTTCTGAGAGAATACCAAGAGTAGGGGCCCGTGGCCAGAACGGTGCTCTGAAGGGTCTGATGTGAGTCTACGGCCATACCACCCTGAACGCACCCGACCTCGTCTGAAGGGTCTGATGTGAACCCCCTGTCAGGCCATGGTGCTTGACTGATACCACCTGGCCTGTGTTCATTCCACCAAATGTGACTTGCTCCATACATGGGTGTGTGGCCTTTGAGACCTACCCGAAGAGGTGGATTTGGCAACAAAGTACTACCAATTTCATAATACACAGCCCCAAACTGTTTTCTGAATCTGTTTTCAAAAGCACCTATTTTTCAGATTGTAAAACATACTCCCATTACCCTCATTCCTTAAGACCTTGTTCTCCTTCATAACCACATTTCCCCCTTTTTGATGGAGGGTCCGTGCACAAATATTAATCAGTATTCATGGTGATACCTCACCGGAAATTCCTAGAAGCCATTGGGCTTCATAATGCCTTCAGAAAATTCTTGGGGATGGAGAGAAAATTAAAGGAAATGAGGGGGACCCAGGGCATTGTATTTGACTTTTATATATCTGATTTTGGACAAACATCTTAAATAATTCATAGAAGTGCTTTAAAATTACTGTATGGCATGATATGGATCCTATACATTAGACCATATGAATGCTAAGCACAGTTTAACAGTAAAGGGCATGAGGGCATCTCTATGTTTAAAAAATCAGTGAAAAAGCCTCAGTGCGTTTAACCAAGCTGGTGGCAAGTGAAACCTCTAAGTCCTGCCAGTGTAGACATTGTTGAAAAACTGGAGTTAGTGGTATAAATTAGTTTCCTTATCTGCAGCTGAAAGGCAAGAGAGATGCATCCTGGTGCCCTCACACAGGCAACATAAATATCCTACCAGCCCCTTCTCAGTGCTATCTATGGCTGTCGTCCCCACAGAGGGTTAATCAAGTTGAACCCCAAATAGCAAAAGCCATATAAGCAGCATCTTGCTTACTGGTTCTAATAGGTATGTCCTCCTTGCTTAAATTTGGGCTGGGTCTGAAAACCCTTTTGAGCTGGTAAACTGTTAAGCTTGCTGCTTTGGGCATCTGATGTGTTTTCCTTATCTTTCAGTTGGTAAGAAGGGAGCCCTGCCAGGAGGGGCACCTTATTCATTCAATAAACATTTATTGCCTATCAGATGCTAGGCCCAACGCCAAGTGCTAGAAATCTGCTGGTGCACAAAATCCAGTTCTTGCCCTATGAATTGGGTAGAGCAGTAAGCAGGACTGCTAATATGATGTGATTGGTACTTAAGGGGAGATATGGAGGCTATGAGAGCAGATGGGGGGATGTCCCTTCTGCAGCCCTAGGAAGTTTGCTAGAAGAGGCTGCCTCTAAGCTAAGATCTGCAGGACTTAGGAAGAGCGACATAGGATACTGGTTAAGAGAGTGGGTGCTGGGGTCTGACCTCTTAGGCTCAGGAACCTGGCCTTATCACTTCCTAGCTATGTGACCTTGGCCAAATTACCTAACATCTACCCATGTCCATGAGGATAATAATACGGTGCATTCCCTCAAAAGATTGTTATGAGAACTAAATGCGTCAATGAATGAAAACTAATATTACCTGACAAGTGTCAGATTAGCTAATACAAATTAACTATTATTCATTCATTAAAGTATTTATTGGAAGGCTACCCTGTATCAGGCTGTACTAAAAGATATTATATATTTGCTTGTGTGTTCTTCATCTCCTCCTCTAGAATATAAGCTCCAGGAGGGAGTGACTTTAGTTTTGTTACTGGTTTTAAGCCCGGCACCTAGTTCCAGTGCCTGATGAAGGGGGCTATTTAATAAGGAATACACGCATGAATGGAGTCATAAGCAAGATAAACAGGGCTCCTACCCTCCCAGGACTTGAAGTTTCAAGGAGCAGTTTCCAAAAACATGGCTGCACGTTAAAAATGCCTAGGGTGGTTTCTGAAAAATGTTGGCGTTCGGGCCTCACGCTAAAAACTCCTTTTTAATTGGCCTGAAGTGGGATTCAGCCATCGCATTGATACTGCCTTTCAAAATCACCAGGTGATTCTAATGTACACCTGTGAGCCACTGGAATGAACCTAACAAAAGCCGCTAAAGGGCAGGGAACTGGCATGATCAGATCCGTGTTTTATAATGTGTCAAATGGATTGCAGTAGGCAATGAAAATGCAGTCCAAAGAGACTATTGTTCTTATAAATCAAACTCTCTATAATGTTTGAACATTTGCTTAAAAGCTCATAGAACAAAATGTATGGGGCAAAACACACTTTCTCATAAAACAAAACTGTACAAGTAAGATTATTTGAATAGAATATCTCTAACTCCCTTGAAATTAGGTAAAAATTGGGAAGAACTATTCATTTAATAGATCCTTATTTCACGGTGCTCTGTACTTACTCACTGACAGCCAGGATTTTTTGCTTACATCTCAATATATTGGGTAATTGCTTTCTTTGGAGAATTACACTTTAATTAAATTAATTTCCTAGCTTTTCCTTTAAAGAAGAGAAAAGCAAAAGAGTGAAAGGGAGAGCAGCAACTCACAGAGGAGAATATACTGCCAACATGCCACTTCTGTGTCAGTCTTAATAAGGTTTTTGGCAGCTTTGGTGAGAGAAGCTATTTCCCTGACCAGTGCTCATGAGTGGCATAAGGCTTTTGATGGCTGGAAATATGAAGATGAACTAATCAGAGCCAGAATTTTTCATCGCTCCTCAGCAAGCATGATTCCCAAAGTGAAGCAACTCTGTGGGTCAGGGAAAGTAGCTAGCAGGGGCAGCTGAGAACTAATTGGATACAGACACGGCAGAGACATTTTCCAAACAGAACTGAGATCCTGTCTCTCTAATTGTCAACTTGCTAGTGTGACTGATTCTCTCCAACCCCTACTCGACACGGCTGAATGACAACAAATAGGGCTGTGGGAAAAATGACAGGAAAGATACCTGTCTGAGAGTAGAAATGGACAGATGTCTGGCACTGGAGGGGTAGGTGGTCTAAGTTTGGCCAGAGCCATGATGTGTTCAAAGGTGATGTCTGTCTGAGTGCTGGCATCCATGAGCTGCACTTCCGGGGCCATTCCATACGCGGGTTTACTGAGAGGCGTCCGTCTTAGCACCTGGACCACAATGGGTTCCTTGGCATTTCGAAAAGCTTCCACTGCCTCTTCATGGGTGGCCTTTGAGAGATCCTTCCCATTGACCTGTGAAGATAAAAGCACATTTCTCATCTCAGAGGAAAGAACAGAGAGGCTGTCATCGTAGATTAATAAAGGGTGGGGAGGGTGAGTTTAAACCAGCTCTGATATGAGTTTTGTAATGCAATATTTAATCAGACACTGACATTTATTGAACTCTTCACCAACATGCGGAGGTGAAGATTAGGAAACCAACTGCTTCTTGTTTCTTTAGAAGTACATTGTGAGGAACCTCAGTTAAAGACTTAAAATTTTTTTTATAATTTTTTTTTAACATTTATTTATTTTTGAGAGACAGAGACAGCATGAGTGGGGGAGGGGCAGAAAGAGACAGAGACACCGATCTAAAGCAGGCTCCAGGTGCTGAGCAGTCAGAACACAGCCGACATGGGGCTCGAACTCGGGAATGGTGAGATCATGACCTGAGCCAAAGTTGGACGCTTAACCGACTGAGCCTCCCAGGAGTGCCTAGACTTAAAAATTTAAATAACACATCAGCCTAGAAAACATTCACCCAAATCTTCAGATAGATCGAAATGTTAAGTATATCTTTTTTTTTTGAATGTTCTATCAATCTCTTGGTGGGATTTTCAATATTTAATCCAAGTCTTACTGGCCTGAAATCCAATTTTTTGGGTGTTGTCAAATTTCTTTCATTTTAATCACTTTTGAATCCAAGACCATGTCATTGTCATGTACATTTTATCTTAAATCGTTGCTATTCTGTGTGGTCTGTGGACCCACAGCTAAGGATCGCATAAGAGATTATTAGAAATGCAGAATCCCTGGCCCTATCCCAGACCCGCTGAATCAGAATTGGCATATTAACAAATCCCAGCTGATTTAGATGCACTTGAAAGGAACACTGCTCTAAAACATGGCTGAGTATACTATGTGCAGTTGGATCCTCACCTGTGTTTATTTATACCCATTTATGACTCTCCAAGGTAGCCCTGGACAGAACAGAGAAATAGGGAACATTTACCTTTGCCCTCCACCAGTGCTTCTCAGCAGGGCCAACCACTGGCATGTGGAAGAGAAAAATCATTGTTTTTGTGAGACTCTCCCATGCCTAATCATCAAGAGCCAATGCCGTTCCCTAGCCTTTGTGGCATTCCAAACAGTCACACACTCTTCTAAACATCCTCTCCAATGGCAGTACAGATTGCTCTCAAATAGCTGTCAATTTATTTCTCTAAAATGGGTCCTGAGAGCAGAGTCCCTTAGTGGAAGTTGTGTTTTAATAAAGGACTACAGCATCAAGGACTACAGCACAATTCCCACCCTAAATGAATCAATAATGTTGGCTTTTGCAGATAGGAAGAGATACTTGGGGGCACAATACTGTGCTTAAAACCCCTGAAATTATACCATTTCTAGACAACTAAGCCACCCGCCTGGTGGGGAGGCTCTGATAACTGCTATGCACCAGCAAATCCTTAGAGATCCCTGGGTGCCTTAAAAAGAAGCAAAAGGAGTCGCTGAGTTGCAGTATTAGAACAGTTGCTGACATCCAAATGAGCACATTCTCTCTCCCTGAGTAGACAAAGAATATGTATGCGCTCAGAGCAAGTATGGGGTGTTTGGGGGTAAATGATACAATGCCAGGTAGAAATCGTCATGTCATGTAGAGACAGGCTTAATGACCTGGAGGAGCTAATTTACTCAATGGACCCTGAAAGAGTTAATGTGCCTTCAAAAATTGAGCAATTAAGTTTCCTCACCAGCAAAATATGTCCCAGTACAGTTCTTGGATCACTAGTAAGAAACTTCAGTAAAAGATGTGAATGGTTACCTACCAGTGTGCCCACACTCTCTATTCTGTAAATTCTCACTCTGATTCTTTTCTCCAAGGACTAAACTTGAACGTGACTACTAAATTTTTATTGGGTCAACCTTGGGATGTCTGGATGACTTTGAGCATATGGGAATATGTGAAGAAGGGACAGGTATGGACACAGGCATTCATTCTTTGAACTACTGGACAATGACACTTTGGGCTAGGCCCACCACTGTCTCCCCTGAGGATGTGTCATCAACAGATGATAAGTGAAGTCCAAGAATGGAAAAACACAGCCTAAAATCTAGCCTCTCATGCTGGCTGGTATCATCTTTATGTTTCATACTGTGGTCAGTATTTATAAGTTTTAGGGTTGTAGAAGATGATCCAATGGTAGGAAAGATTGTTCTACCAGGATCTATGTGGTAGGGAGAAATTGCCATTTGTCTCCAGGCTTCCCACTTTATGGTGTCCCTTCAGATTAGTGAATATCCATTTTGGGAAAGTCTTACACCCTTCCTACTCTGAAAAGAATTCTTGGTCATAATCTATTATCGACTACTTAAAACCTACTGGAATATGTCAATATGTTAAAGCTTTTCATTTAAAGTGACCTCCAACAGTGGTAGAATGAAAGAAGACAGTGCCCTTTTTGAAGGACTTCAAGCAGTATCTGAGGGTAAAGGGAAAAATAATTTGTGGCCAGGGTGTCTTCCAGTCACACATTAAATCCTTCTAACACATAAATTGTGTGTCATTAAGTAGTGGACAGACTAATGCCATTATTCTATTTCTTCCTCAAGGTGTCTCAGCACGTTGCCTATAATCAAGTCTTGGTTTCTTACCAAGACTTACTTGTCTTACTTGTTTCTTACTTGTTTTAGTGATTTTCGAAGCAAGAATAATTTTAAAAAGTGGGCTCCTTACTGATTCATGATTATTTTTTGCAAAATCCAGAAAAGTATAACAATTTAAGCAGAAACATAAAAATTACTAAAGACTATTGTAGACTGTGAAATAATTAGTTCTTATTATAACACTTAGTATATGCAGACCATGTTAGCGTTCTTACAGAAAGATCAATAGCTATTGATTTTAAGACCTGTACATTCATTCATTTACAATTATAGCATTTATATGCAAATTTCATTTTTTGCTTTAAGGACAATCAAATACAATCTTCAAAAAGGACAATCAATATAATCTCAAATATCTTACTTCCCCATTGGGAATGCTCTTTTCTTCCAGTTATCATGCAGCTGACCTCTATTTTCATAAGCTATTTAATATCTCTCAAAGTAGTCTATGACCTTTAAAGGCTCTGTCTCACGTGATCTCTTAGAAAATGTAAGCACTGATGATAACAAAACACTTTTTTTTTTCACTTCACTTGAAGTTCATCAACATACTGTTAGCCTACCAAAAGGTCACCATTTTATAAATTATGCCTTTCACAACAACAGAAAAGAATAGCTTAATTGGGATTTTCTGGCAGTTGCTTTGCTCAGTTATCATCAATTACACCGGGGAAGAAGAACATGGAAGAATACCTGAGGTTTTAATACTGTAGAAAAAATTTTGTAGTCAATTAACAAATAAATCAGTAGCCACACTTCATTTTTCCCAAGTGGCTAGATCCTAAACCAACAGCAAGGTATCTGATATTTCATGGTGCCACATCCTTATCATTCTATTTCATTTCTATCATTTTCTCTACCTCTCTCCTTCCTGTGCTTCCTCTCCCCCTCCCCCTTCTTTCTTTCTTGTCTCAATCTTGCTTTGGTACAAACAACATACAATTTTTATTTGTTTTGTGAAAAATGAGACAGGAGATGGAGAAGCCCTCTGTTAACAGTGTCCCATTTAATATAAGTAGCCAAAATGTTCGAGATGCTAAATAAATGGAAGGAAACAAAAATCCTAGGAGAGTAAGAGAGAAGTTGATTTTCAGGAGAAAAAAAAAAAACTAGATAAAAAGGGTCGGGAGCAAAACCGATGGGAAGAGAAGAAAGGTAATTTGAAAATTAGGAGAGAAACACCCATCTGTCATGGGGTTTGAGTTTGAAGTTTACATCCAGAAGGGTTTCAAAAAGGCTGGAGATTTGATTGAAACATGGCATTGAGAAAGAGACTTTTTTGTGAAGTCGTTGTTGAATGGCACAGGTGAGAGGTTAGAGTCATAATAAACATGAGAAGTCTACGAGATAATTCCCTCTATTACTATCACATCTGGCATTTTGATAATTGTGGCCAAAACAGATTTGGTTCTACCACTACTGAACAACGAGAGTATAGCAATTGGAGTATAACTGAAAAGACTTGTGTGATTGCTACTTGACAAAGGGCTATAGGTGCCAGAGTGGGACAAATGGACTCTCAAATGATGATTAAGCCACCTGATTTGAGATAGAGAAGAAACCAGCACACTGTGCATCTAGAGAGGTGATCAGAACCGGCCACAGCATAAGAAAGGAGAAGATGCCAACTGAAGAAGTTCTACAATAGAGACATGTGGTTGTCCTTGTAAATTTGGGACTGGAAGCACATGGAAGGAGCAGTCTTTTTTTTTATTTAAAAAAATTCTTTTTTTTTAATGTTTATTTATTTTTGAGAGAGAGAGACAGAGCATGAGCGGGGGAGGGGCAGAGAGAGAGGGAGACACAGAATCTGAACCAGGCTCCAGGCTCCGAGCTGTCAGCACAGAGCCTGATGTGGGGCTCGAACTCACGAGCTATGAGATCATGACCTGAGCCAAAGTCGGACGCTCAACTGACTAAGCCACCCAGGTGCCCCAGGAGCAGTCTTAATCATATCAAACTTGGAGCAGTTGTAAGACAGTCAGATGAACCAACAAATAAACGAATACTTGGTGACTAAAAGAAAAACCAATCGTGGGAAACAATCTTCTGGGAAGGTTTTTCTCTTACCCCTGAACTTCTAAGTTGAAAAATTAAGTGTCTTGTTTCTAAAAAGTTATTTTCCATTATACTGATAGGGATAAGTGGATAGGAGAAAGGCGGTCACTTTTCAGCAACCAATGCAAAAGAAGTGTGAATACATTTGTTGTGGCAGATGGGCTAATTAATCCATAAGCAACTTGTGAATGTTAAGTAAAGAATATAGCTTTTCATATGTAAACCATATCACGGCAATGTTTGATGAGGCTTCTGTTTAACGAACAATCTACCCTTTTGGATAAACTGCAAAATCTGGGCCACTTGTCAGCAACCTCCCCAGAGTGACTGGTGGCCTCAGCTTGGATATGAGCTGTGCTACTTTGATTATTCCTCCAAATCCAGCCACATGCAAAATTTTCTCCAGTATCAGAAAACAAACAGGCTTTTCTTTTTTTCCTTTTGAAGTGCAAACAAGTGCGTGAATAACCAAGTCACCCTGGTGAGTTGCCATTTCCAGAGTCAGCTGTTTGGGAATGATGAGGGTTTCCAAACCTCTGTTTCCTCTTATGAAAAATAAGGCCTTTTTATGCATCTGTGCCTTTCATAGGAGAATACATATAAGAAAACTCAAGAGAAGAAGCATAGAATACTGTAGATTATGTGCAAGTGACATCGACCAATCTTCAACTTGAATATTATTAGTTTTTATGTTTACAAAATTTTTATTCACTCATTCATTCATTCATTCATTCATTTCACTTTACTGAGGTATAGATGACATGGAAAATGGTAAGACGTTTAATGTGTACACTGTGCTGATTTGGTATATGTATATACCATTAAAGGATTCCAACCATCTAGTCACTTAACACGTCCATCATTTCACATATTGATTAATTAATTTTTTTGGTGAGAACATTTAAGTTCTACTCTCTGAGCAAATTTCAATTATATAATACAGTGCTATCATCTACTATGGTTTACATATAGATCCTCAGAGCCAAGTAGTATAATTCTAGTTGGGCATGCCAGTTTATAAGATCTCTCCCTTCACAAGTAAATGTGGAATTAATTTTGATGAAAGGCTCTATGTGAACGCTGATCAACTTCTCTGATAGTTATGGAGGTGTTGTAAAAACATGGTCTGGTAACATTTTATAAAAGGAGGAAATTATATTTAAATTGGTGCTAAAATGTTTGGTATGGAAGAAATGTAAAATAATCCAAACCCTATTGTCATTAAAACACTTGTCATATATAATCTTTAAATTCATTTTAGGGAATTTAAGCATATAATTTTTTTCTCAACTTTGGTATGTTTGCTTCTATGTAGACATCTGTCATATCAATTAAGCATAGCACAGGAGAAAAAAAAATTTATAGTAAAAAGAACACACAGAATAAGAATTGTGCAAAATTATATGAAGAAACCCTAGTGAAAGATTGACAAAATTAATTTTGACCTGCTTTACTGTTATCAATGAACAAAATGACTAGTGGGTTTGTGAAAATGATGTAATTTTAGAAGAATACAAGAAATGTTAAATTGCATTAAGCCAAAAGTCTGTGTGATCTGTAGTGATCTGCTTTGAAAGCATGGTTACTGGATTTTTAGCCGCGAATATGTAATGATCACATTGATATAATAGGCAGACTTACCCAAAAGTGATCCTGGGGTTCCTTCTGGCAAGCTTGGACTATGAGGGACTGGTAGCTTCATTTTCCTGGTGTGTGGGGGTGCTACAGCTTTGAGCTCCAAAGTCCCCCTGCGCAAGGCAACTGGCTTTCCCAGCCAAATGGAAGTCACTAACTTCTAACCCGGATATTCTGAAATTCTTGTAGTCTGTTTCCTTACTGATAATGTTTCCGAAAGAAGAGAGCAACAGTGGGTGGGGATCCCTTCACTGGACTACAGAAACAATGCATGTCCATCAGTTTGTGGCCCCTGCACGACTCCCCGTGCTACTCACTCCTGACTTGTATGTTTTACCAGTAAAGACTATTGCCTAACCTACGTAATTTGTGACGTTGTGGGATTTGTCCTTAATAACCTTTGCGTGACATGATATACATTCACAACCTAAAAAACTGAATATGTTAAAAAGGCTCATACATATAATAGTAATGAATTGCAGACCCCCCGGTAACCCAAGGAGATATTTTGAAAGCCTATTGTTACATTTAACTAATTGATTGTGACACTGAGGTCACTACTGTAGGTCAGTGTGCTACTTCCTGATCCCTTTCACAGCACACTTTGATAGTGAGGTATTCCCAAATGCAAGCATGATTCATCTTCAACCTTTCTTATCAAGATATTGTAGACCCATTCTTTGTGAATTTATCAGAACTATTTTTGAACAAATTGATCATTTTGGTTATAGGCAATCTTGGGGATGCATCTTTCCTAATTGCTTTTTCCCTTGATTAGCTGTTATTTTTTGTAGCCCTTCCTGGGTATTTTCTGTTTCTTTACTGATTCCCACTGCCACATTCTTCTCTTCTAAGCTTTCCCATTTGGAAGTGATTATTTATATAAATTATCCCTGTTATTAAAGAACAGGTCATGGTATGTTTTGATTCTTACTGAGGGAAATAAATTGAAATATTTGCAACATAGTTTTTTTTTTTTTTACCTTCATATAAATGGATTTATTTCAATTATGTTAATGAAAGAAATGGAGGTATCTGTTTTTTGGCACATGAGCTGGTGGTTCTTAGTTTGTCCATCAGATGTACAGTCTAGTCTACCCAGCTCGGTGCTCTGGGACACTGACCACTGTATACTGTGTCGCTGTGCTCCCTGCTTTATGTATTTTGTTTGGTTCAGTTAATGGTAAGAGAGCTAGTACGATATGTCTTTATCCAGCTCCCTCTCCACCTGGCTTTCAGGACACCAGATCTTGCTAGGTTCTGTTCACATCTCTCATTCAATGTCCCTCTTCAAGGGTATGAGCAGTAAGGACTTCTTTATATTGCAATTTCCTATGTTCTTTTTAACTCTGCTCACACCCCCTATAAGTTGCTCCATCATTAAATTCGCTTCAATTAAATCCTTTGTGACTTCCGTTTCCTTCTGGGGCCCTGCCTGATAGAACGAGACATAAACTTCTCTGATTCAAACAATAACAAAAACGTATGGTAAAAGTTGAAACTTACCATCTTTGCAAATTAAGTTCACTAGCAAAATTAATTGCATCAAAAATACAATTACCAGTTTCTCGGATTTAGCAAAAGTCGCATTTTTAAGGGAGAAAGAAAGTACAACTTTTATTGAGATCACATAGCAAATCTAAAGTATTCATATATTTGATATGCATTGTTATTTCACAGAATATCCCTCAGTGTGTCTTTGTCTAGTGTGTTTCCTTGATTAGGTACAGGTTTTGTGTTTTTGGCAAGAATGCCTAGAAGTGGTATTGTATCTTTCTCCATCTATCCTATCAGGAGGCAAGTGGTATGGATTTGTCTGTTACTGGTGATCTTAACCCTTAGAACTTCATGAAAAAGAGAGGGTGAGAGGTGGGGGAAGGTAGAGGATGAATCTAAAGCAAATGTAATGTTAAAATCTGGGGAATCTAGATGAATGGTATTTGAGAATTCTTTGTACTAGTCTTACAACTTTTCAGTAAGCCTGAAATTATGTTGAAATAAAATGTTTCAAAATCCTATTATATAAGTTATTAGCTAAAAACAGATTCGTGTTGTAATCACTTAGAGTTAATAATAATTGTAAGGAATTGTTGGACACAGCTTCTTCGGAGTTTGCTTCTGTATTTGCATATCTTTAGAGAAACAAATTCCTACTCTGCACTGAATGTCTTTTTTTTTTTTTCTTGTGGACATGTGTGTGTGTGTGTGCACGCACGTGCACGCACACACACACACACACACACACATATCCCTACAGCAAAAAACACAGATTGGTATCACCAACTTTATCTTGTCATAACAATTCATCTACTGAATATCACCTGAAATCCTGTTCTCCTCCAAGCTGAGCTATTTAAAAAGATAGATGGCTGCCTTCTGGCTAATTGTGGGAGCTCTTTCATTACTATAAAAAGACTTTTTATATCTCAAGTGACTCTATAAGCAGTGAATAATGACTTGAAGTCTTTGGAGAAGAGTCCACTGATAAAATGGTAGGATAACAACTACTTACTGACCTTTTACTTCCTAAGATAATACTAAGCTGATGTAACTGATTATTAATAAACCTATCCATTGAGTTTTGACATATCAGATCCAAGTATGTTAAACTTAATGAGAAATTCTCAGGCAGACCTAACATTTTCTGGACTGGGCCTAAGGGTGTAAAGACATAAGGCATATATAGGGCAAATTCTTTTAAAATGAACTCACATTATTTCATTGGGCAAAATCTTCAACGTAATTAAATGACCCAGAGTTTCTTTTTAAAAATTACTATAAACAGCATCAATAACTGAGGATTTAGAGCAATTTGTTTTCATATTCACTGAAAAAAGAGGAAATGTGCTCTTAGCCCCTGGACAAGATCTCTTGGTCTCATTTTTTGTTCTTAGGGCATATATGGATATCAAGAACATAACCTTGGGTCTCAGCCATCAGCCACAGTAGCATAGTGCCAAAGAAGTGCCAAAAATAACCATCTGTTAAATGAAAGGAATAAAAGTGTTTCACGTAGCTACTAATAAGGAATCAGGAGATAGTGAATTATTCGTAACATGGCATCTGTCATAAGAACATCAAAGATGCCAATAACATCTTCACCAAAATTTCGCTGTACCCTATCTCCAAAAGCAATCCCTACTTAAATGCTTCCATGCAAAAACAAAAACAAAAACAAACAAACAAACAAAAAAACATTCAACGACAAGAAACTAACAGTTCTTTTCAGTGCTGTAGTTTAAAGTCCCAGAGCCATGCTTGGTACATACTTGATACTCAATAAACATGTGCTAACTTTTAATTTCCCTAGCAAAATCCATGTTAAAACAAATGTGATTGGATTTGTCATGAACGTTGCCTGTGTTTACATGCAAACTGCTTTCCTTTCACTGCCCAGCTCCATTAGGTAGCCCAGTTACCCAGATTATTCCATTTACTGAAATACGTAAATTATTTGAGTGGCACACAAGGGCAAGCCCCACTCAGAAGCTCCGCTCAGAAGCCCCACTAATCCATCAGAGTTGTAGATGCAGGAAGCATTCAGAACTGGAATCTAAAGAGTTTCAGTATTAGCTGTGTCACGCTGAGTAAGTTATTTAAACTCACTGAGCCTCAGTTTCTTCATCTGGAACAGGAGATGCTAATACCCCTCAGAGTTGTGGGTAGGATCAAATAAATAATACAGCTAAGGCAGCAAACAGATTGCTATGCTGCTGAGGGATGCTTCCTTCCTTCCCTCCTTCCTTCCTAACTCTTGAGTGACAGAAACTAGGCGGTTCTCTGGGGATACAAGCTAATACCTGCACTCACAGTCCTGGCCGTGACAACGACCATAATATCAGTTAGCACTGAGTGAGCATTCACAACGTGCCAGGAGCTGAGCGAAGCACTTGGCTTATATGTTCTCAATCACACCCAGAAATGATCATGTGAGGCAAGTATTTTATCCCCCTTTGAAAGTTGTGGACGCTGAGGTCAGAAGGTATAAGAGGCTGAGCAAGGAAGGCACCTGCCCTTCACAACCTGTTTGGGAAAACAACATATACATCTATTATTATAAGCAGACTTGTCAAGAGCTGAAGGTATGAACTGTGTTCTGTGGGAGCACAAAGAGCTAAATGTGCCCAGGAGTATAGGGATTTGACATTTGAGTTGGGTCTCAAAAGATGAAGAGTTTCATAAGTTGCAAAGATGGGAAAAAAGAAAGCAACCTTAGAGTAAAGACATGAAAAAGCCAGTCTTCTGGGAACCAAAGAGAGATCTGGTGTGATGGAGTATGGGGGATTTGGTAAACGTCTGGCAAAGAGGTGGAAAAGAAGGCTCTCACACAGATCCCTGTGTCCTTAATAGGCCACAGTAATGTATTTTTTGATATTTTTAATTTTTTTAAGTTTATTTATTTAATTTGAGAGAGAGCAAGCAAGGACAAGGGGGAAGGAACAGAGAGAGAGGAAGACAGAAAGAGTCCGAAGCACTGTCAGTGCAGAGCCTGATATAGGACTCGAACTCATGAACTATGAGATCATGACCTGAGCTGAAATCAAGAGTTGGACACTTAGCCAACTGAGCCCCCAGGCACCCCTAAAATACTTGTTTTAAACAACACCTTTCATCAGAAAAGTAGTACAGTCTCATTTAGGTTTGGGGAAGATAACTCCAAAGACTGTGGTGAGAAGTAACTGAATGGAAATCAGGAAACCATTTAGGAAGTTACTGGGAAAAATGATCCGTGCCTGGATCAAGACAGGTAAAGCATGGATGGTCCAACGAGGAGAAGATGGGTAGGTTGTAAAACAATATTATGATCCTTTCATTCATACCTATTCTAATAATACCTATCAGTTTAGCAGATTGTCTACAACAGTCTAGCCTTGGTTTCTATTCCAATTAATCAAATCCACACTGTAAGGAAATGCAAGCTGTAGAAGTTGAATTTTAAGTAGAAAGGCATAAAGGCATTCTAAGTAGCTATTGCCCATCCTCTATAGACCTATATTTTCCCTATATTTTCTGTGATTATCTTAGAGATCAAAACCTACCTCAACCAATGTTCTGAAACTCTTTCTGGTTAGTACCCACCTAGCCAGGTAGGTTAACTGTTTCACCATAAACACATATACACATACACAGATGCACACAATTCTCTCTCTCTCTCTCTCTCTCTCTCTCTCTGTCTCTGTCTCTGTCTCATTCCCACATACACACACATACTCACAAACTCATACTTTCTAGGGTCTTCTACCTGAATCATTTATAGCTCTGTGTGGAATATAAACTTAGAAATATATTTTACCCAAGTGAATACATAGGAGTTTTAGAACATAGGGATTAACACAAGAAAGTAGAACTTGCATGATATATAACTGTATCTTTCAATATCAGCATCTTTAACTTAGTGCCTGGAAGATGAAAGCTATTTTATGCCAGTTTGAGAGGACAGGACAAAATCTGAACAAAGCCAGAAACCTAGGAAAAACAGGAGGTTTAAATCATTTTCAACAATCAATTCTGCCATTTGAATTCATTCTGACACTTGTTGAGCTCAGTCGATGACATGAAACTACAGAAAAAAGGCCAAGTCCCCAGGGAAATTTGCAAGCTTCTACATCCGCAAATAAAACCACCAGAACTCATGCCCATAACCTTCCTAACACCATGCTTCCAACTTCCTCAAATTCATAGGCTTTGAAAAGAAATATTTTGTTCCATATTAACAGCAAAAAAGATTGCTGCGTAAGGCAGAAGATGATGTATATGCAAAAAACTGATGCTATCTTATATCAAAGAAATGGAATTGGCACCAATAATATCATTGACATGGTTGTCTCAAGTGCACCCTGAAATGAATAAAAAAGACTATAATAGTAATAAAAATCTGTTGAGTGCTTCCTATTTACCACATTCTCTACTCAGGACTATCTGCTATTAGAGGTAGAGAAATATCCCACTCATCCTACAGATAAAGAGGCTAAACCTTAACAGGTTAAGCAACTTGTTCAAGATCACACTAGCTACTAAGTTAAAAAAAAACACCAAGATTTTTCTACAATTTTTCTATTAATTATTTTTAAACATCAATAGGAGTTTTAGCATAGAAGCTCTAAAAATCGGACAAGAGGATTGGTGGGAAGTTTATTCTTCTATTTTCTTTTAGCAGACAGTTCATAAAATTCAAATTAAATAGTGAATGAGCTGCAGGCATTAATAAATATGGATAATTGTCTTAACTTGTGTCTCCTGGACAAGAATACTCCAGGTGAAAAGTGAAAAAATGCTTCCGCAAAATGAATAGGCTAGAAAAGATGCGATCCAACGACCTCCTCAGTTCTAAAAAATCTATGAACAGCATGCATAAGCATGAATAAGCACTGCTCCTTACACAACCTCTGACATTACTTAAAACTTTAGTGAAGAGAATCCCTATCTGCTTTTTTTCTGTAAGTGAATCAGATAACGCTCAAAGAGGTAACTCAAGAGCCCGTCAACCTGTGACTGAACCTTTACCTTAAGATCCTCAGTTCAAGGCCTAGCTTTGCCACGTGTAACATAATGTTGTTAATGCCTCACAACAGTTTAGCAGCCCCCTGAGATGAGATGGATGAGGCCCCTGGGGGAAAAGACCACCTGGGTTCTCCCAGGTTTTTCCTTTAGTGGACACAATCACAAGTGATTCAAAGAGAAAGAAAGAACTGCAAAATAACATCTGGGCTGTATGGAGAGCGGCAACCAACTCCAGGCTTTTGGGCTGAGTGCATGCATGAAAAGTCAGACAACAGTATTTGGGGACACCTTTTGAAAGCTGTTCCACATGGCTCTATGTCTCCTTCTGGAAGAAAATAAGGCAGAGTAATAGAGTGAATGTAACTCTGCAGATAGAGTCATCAAATTTTTAAATTTAAATTGCCACAAACATTTTTCTCCACAATACTGTTGACTTTATTTCACTTTGTTTAGAAGAGTGGGGGAGAAGGGCAAATTTTTATAAATTTAATTCCTTCAAACAATTAACATCTGTAGGCTTTTGAATTAAATTTCAGCAGATAAAACAATCCTGCAAAGTCCTAGTAAAAGCTCTCCATTGTTCCATGTCTGCACAAATTACCTTGCATCTCCGATGATTTTATGTACATTTAATCACTAAAGATTAATTACATGGCATACGGAAATCAGTGAAACACTGAAGAGATAACTTCAGTTTAAGTGCACATGCGGCTAACTTGTGGCTTTTTAAAACAATTTTAATTAAAAGTACTAGAAGAATCATCGGGCTGAAAATATTAGGAGCTCTGGGATGGATGAGCTTAGCATAGCTAATTAATTGTATATTTAATCAAAGCAGCCTTTGGCTGTAATTAATAATCTATTTTCCTCTGGTAATAAATATTGTAGTTCTGTAAAACAGAATTTATAATTTCCAGAACGCCATATGCACAGAAGAGTAGGACAGAAAGCGAGCATTTCCACACCAGCTTTCAAGCTGAGGTTGATTTTGTTTATTTAAAGAGGATGTTGTCTATATCTCTTTCATTTGTTTTAAATGTCATCTCACAGTGGCAGCTTACAAATAGCTATCCCAGGGTGACTTGGACATTTCAATGGGTAAAGAATAATTCAAGAAGAGTGACTAGTAGAATGCTAAATGAAATTTGATTTTTTTTACACCACAAAGATCTCATGCTTCAGGTAGCTCTATCTTAATACAAACGCTAGGACGGTAAGTCTTGGCTTTAAACAGTCCCTTCCTTCATTTCCTTTTAAATGGCAGACTCAGATTTCCACCACCTGCAACCAGAGCCAACTTGAAACACCCTCTTCCTTATGATAGTGCTTTAGGAGTACCAACACACACACACACACACACACACACACCCTCTCGGCTCTTCAATACTTCAATATTACATGGTATATTTTTGTTCTTATGACCCTTTCATAATTTTTTAAGAGGAAACTCTGCCACAAGAGGTAGTCATCTGTTTTTCATCTAAGATTTCTTTCTTCTTATAATCATGATTTAGATTCCAAAGTTTTGCATATAAAGGAGATATCATAATAAACAGATAACATTAAGTTAACTTAGCTAGGCTTTGCCTATCTTTTAAAGATGTTTGCATATATGGAAATTAACTCTCAGTTTGCCACTGCTGTTTTATATTTTGAAGATTTTTACAGTAGCATGTAGGAGTTACAGGTTGCTGAATACATAAATCTTTAACTCAAAAAGCATTTTATAAGTAAGATCATGGAGAACACACATTTTTGTATGCATCTGATACAATTGCTTGATGCACTAATCAATTCATAGCATACGTTTCATTTTTCTGGGGGTTATGTGGTCTTCATATGAATATGTATGAAAGACATATGAATTAGGTTATTAAAATTATATCAAGTGAAAATATTTTTATTCAGACACTACTGGGCATTTATAAAGGTCTGGGAGCCAGATAAAGAAGAGAATAATACACAGATAAAAATTTGTCACCATTGATATTATATGATCAAAAGCAGTTCTTATTAAATATATAATGACATCTTCAGGGCTTAATCAGTTTATAATATAACATGCGAATTCCAATAAGAACAAAAGTGTTAAAGACAATTAAAAAAACAAGATAGTTTTTTTTCTTCTTAGAATTATGACTCGTTAGTAACTCCTGATACAGGCTCTCTCTATGTCCTACTAAAATGACCTATGAAGGCACAGGCAAGAAAAATGGACCCAGACCATGCAAAGGAGCATCCACAGCTCTTGTTTGCCCCAATTTTCACAGAATTGAAAATTCAAGCACTTTCTGCTAGACGCAAACTATTTAGACAACTTTATCTGATGATTCATATGGTACTGGGACAACATGGGCATGAGGGGCGGCAATGTGTGTCTGATTTAACAGTCACCCACTGGTGACTCTTTTCTCAGAAGAGTAAAGTGGCAGATATGCTATTCCCTCTGTAGGAAAATCTCAAAGACCCTGGCACTGCCCATGCTTGCCCTGAAACATTCTGTGGTGCTCACAGTACAAAAGCCAACTCTGCTCTGTCCTGCAGGGACCCTCAGAGGGTTCCTCTAATAACTCAGACCTGAGGGTATGTCCTGGTGGAGCTGAGAAGATGGATTCTAAGAGTTGTGATTTCACCAATAGCTAGATTCCACCATGTGTAGGAATTTCTTGAAATGTGTGAGGGAGATTTGCACAGCAGGGTTAAGTACAGGATCTTAGACATGGGACATTGCTATAGAAAGGCGAGTCTAGCGACTCAGGTGACCTCATGAGATGATGTGTCTGTGGGGCCAGAACGTGTGGTCTATACCTGTGGAAACAGAAAAAGCACTATTTTGAGAGTCTAGGTTGCATAAACAGCATATGAAAAGATAGTGATTGACATACTACTAGAATACACAAAGGCAGAGTAAAGCATAAGGGGAAAAGTATGAATGTTCAGCCCCGGGCTCGATTCTGAACTCTGCCCCTTAGCAGGTGTGTGACTTCAGACTAATCGCTTGCCTTTTCTGAACTTTGATTTCTTCATCTATACATTAGTGACAACGATCCTCTAAAACAATTCTAAAAGTTGTTATGACAAAGTGATGTGACAATACATAAAAAAATAATCAATAGTGAGATAGAGTAGGAGCTCAACAAAAATATGGAAATTATATATAATACCTTATTACCTACATGGCATTCCAAAGGGTTCTCTATCCATTGCTTATCAGTCACATATGATTATGACATATTTAAACATATTGAGATAGGATGCTTTTGAGATTTGGGGATGGAACAAATTTGAAAAAGTAAAATCTATACACAATAAGAGCATTGAATTAGTAGTCAGAGAACTTAAGTCCCCATTCTACACCATTTGTTACCAATGTAGACTTGGAAAGTCACTTAAGCTCTAGAAACAGACCATAGTTCATAATAAGTTTCAAACACATGTGAAGTCATTACAGATGAGGGGAGTTAGTGCTTGATATTCACAATCTATTTAGCAATTTATAAATTAGTTGCCTTACCAACATTTATTTCACTGCTCACAGGAGATTTAAGCATTAGTCACATCTTAAATAAGAGGTAAGTATTTGTTTAATTGATTTTTACCAAGGTTATACAACAAGTGTTAAATCTGGGATTAAAAGCCCTGACTAGTCGGGTGCATGAGTGGCTCAGTTGGTTAAGTGTCTGACTTTGGCTCAGTTCATTATCTCTCAGTTCATGAGTTGAAGCCTTATATCAGGCTGTCTGCTGTCAGTGCAGAACCCACTTCAGATCCTCTGTTCCCTTTTCTCTCTACCCCTCCTCTGTTTACTCTCTGTCAAAAACAAAATAACAACAAAAACATTAAAAAAATAAATAAAAACCTTGAATGTTTCTCAGCATTCTTGTTATACCACCATGAGACATGACTGCTTTGTTTTCAACTTGTTGTCTGGAATTAAGTAATCACTATATAGGATATAGAATATAGTTCTTAATTTAAATCTAAATTTTATGTTCTTGGGAAAACTACTCATCAAAGAAGGAAATAATAACAAGACAAGCCATTATTGATTCTCAAGTTCTGATAAATATTGTTAAATCAGAGTATAGAACTAGTGGCTGAACTTGGCCTTCGTGAAATATTCGATTTGGTAATTTTAAAAAGATGAGGATTATGGGTAATTGATGTCACTATGAAATGTTCCCTAATGTCCTAGACTTATCAAATGACAGCTTCACAAAGTAAGAGTTCTATGTTGAAAGAGGAAGAAGTTAAGTAAAGTATCCAAAACTTACGAAGTCTGTCTTTCAAAATAAAATAAAATAATACATTTAGACAATGGTGAGTTGACTTCCTCTCATTGCTTGAGTTGGACACTGTGTGTAAAATATTGAGATTCCAGACATGGAGGTAAATTCTATTCACATCTAATGATCCATTACCCCCTCAATGACTCTAGTAAAAGATGCTCAGAGAGAAGCAGCTGCCAGAAATGATCTCCTATGTGACTGCACTGCTGAATAGCCCAACATCCTATAGGCTGGGCTTTCTCAATGGTGGCACAACCGGCATTGGGGCAGGACACGTCTTGGTTGTGGTGGGCCATCTTGTGTGTTGGTGATGTTTAACAGCCTCCCTGGATTCTACCCCCTAGATGCCAGGAACATCCCCCCCTTACACCACCACCACTGGTGACAATGTCACAGTGTCTTCAGACAATGCTAAATGTATAAAGGGGGAAGTCACGCTCAGTTGAGAAGGATTGTTTTAGGCTTAATTTTAGTGGCATTTTTCTTCATTAAGGTTGAAGAATGCTGGGTGTTACAGAGACCTGGGTTTATTATAAGAGAGCTGAAACACTGCATGACAGAGAAGCTGAAGGACAGAAATTAACCTCTGCATCATGGATTATTTTTTTCATTTTGTAATATATATATATATATATATATATATATATATATATATATATATATATATATATAGGAAAAAAATGGACCTGGAATAGATCTGAATAAAATAGCAAGCAATATTCTTTAACAGGGCTCTAATTATGTTCTTTTTTTTCCTGCTGGTCAAGAAAGGTAAGTGTGATCGCTGGGGTTCTTCACTATGGCATCGTCCTGATGTGGAGACTCAGAAGCTGTCACTTGCCCAACAGCTACTCTATGTTGGATTTTTAAAGCTGTCATTAAAGTGGTAAAATCATGCACTGTTGTTAATGGCCATATGGCAAAGACAGGGAAGACAAAGATCCCTGGATTCCAGAAGAACTGCTGCTTGGTTATTCTAATAAATATTGTGTTTGACTAATTTTTCTGTATGGATTTATTTTCTATTCTTATTCAAGTTATAGATTCCTCTAAATTTAAATTTTCTGTATCTTCCTCAAGAAATGAGGCCTATATATGGCTATAATAGGCACCTTAATAAAGAACAGCCAAAATAATGTTGATATGAATTTAAAAATTGCTTGAAATTCCATATTGTTTTTCTCAAAATGCTCTGCTCCAGGCAGATTATCTGAACACTTCACTGCATTGCTGACTTGGGGCAGGACTTAGAATGCTAGATAAAGGAACGGAGAAGGGATGACAATATACTTTCGCAGGACTAAACGGCTCTGAAACATCACCAGATTAATAATACTACCTTGTAACATTTGTTCTGGAAAGAGTACTTAACCACTTGGAGCTTTTGACGTGACCGCATACAGAAAGAAACACAGCAGACTCATTTCTCATTCATTCATTCATTCATTCATTCATTCATTCATTCATATATAATGTATTTCTTGATGTGTTTAAAAAGGATACAATCACATGTATTTTCTAAAAGGCTATAAAAGTCAATTGCTATGTTCATCCAACAAGGAACTACTTTCTCAGCTTTAGAACCCCTATTTGAGAAAAGGCGCACCTCTTAGTTAGTAGGCATTCTTCATCCTACTTCATAAGGCGGTTGAACATGACACAGGAAAGGGGGATGAAATGTTACAAAACCTGTGCTTTGTCTACACCAGTTGTTCCCACCACCAGTTTATTTGCTAGACACCAGGACTTCAGATATTTCTACTGGATGTCAAGAGACAAGCCTTATGAATTATATTATTGGTGTATACCCCAATAAGTAAATAGGTATTTTGTATAATCAGCAAATTTCTGGAAACCAGCACATTTTAGAGATCACAACATTAAACATTTTTTTTAAGTTTATTTTGAGAGAGAGAGCACATGAGCAGAGGAGGATCAGAGAGAGAGGGAGAGAGAGAATCCTTAGCAAGCTCCTTGCTGTCAGTGCAGAGGCCAATGTAGGGCTGGATTCCATGAACTGTGAGGTCAAGACCTGAGCCGAAATCAAGAGTCGGAGGCTTAACCAACTGGGTCACTCAGGCGACCCACATATAGTTGAGGTTCCCCGCTTATACGATTTCAAGTTCTAGGTCTAGTTAGAGTTGGTTACAGTAGAAGAGAAGGCAAATGATGTTATTAAAACTCAAAGCTAACAATTATAATTTAAAATATAATTAGATGTTGAGCTCTTTCTAGTGTGTAATGTTATGCTCCTATCAAAGCACTGGGAATATTAATTGAAACAAAAATAATTAGAAAATAATTTTCCTGAGTCTGAGATTAGTTTCCTCTTCCTTTTGTCCCCCTCCATTTTCATTTATGAATTAAAGAGAGACAGAGAGAGAAATCAATGAGCACCAGCCAGGTAGGTGCCAGACAGTTTTAGGCATTAGGTGATACAGATGAACAAGTCAGACAAAATCCCTGACCTCATGGAGTTTACATTTTAGTGAGGCAAACAGACAATAAATATAATAAATACTTCATCTACTAACCAGTAGATGGTTAAGTGCTATAGAAAGGTAATTATTTGCTAAGTGTTATGGAGCAAACAGAGAAGCACAGGAGGGCTGAAAGTCGGGGAGGGGAGTTGTAATTTTTCTTTTTGTGGTCTGTGTAGGTCTCAGTGAGAAGGTGCCAGAAATTTGTGCAAAGATTTAATTAAGAGATAAAGGAATGGTAATATATCTTTCTGGAGGAACTCAAGGAGAGAAATAGTCATCGCAAAGGCTCACAGGTTAAGTGTTCTGTGCACCTGTGGACAGCAGGGGGAGCAGTGAGCAGGGGGGAGAGGAGTGACGGATAGACTCACAGTAACTGGACAGATACTAGGCCACTATATGGACCAGGCTTTGATCCTGAGTTGTCTTTCCCAGGAAGTTTTCCCCACCTCTCTTACTTTGGTTTCTTTTCCCCATTTTTATTCTCCACTTTCCCATCTTGGTTAACCTGCCTCCTTCTTTCTCTGCCATCCCCCATATTCTCCCAGCGACTGCCTTTCCATGCTATTGCCATTTCTCTTGCAATCTCTAAATAGACTGTCCACCCAAATAATAAAGCCTCATTAATTGAGATTTTACTCTACACTGAGCATGATGCATCACGTACAATCTTGTTTCATTCAATTTTTGCAATAATTCTCTTAGATTGGACACTAATTACTACACCTGCTTTTCAAATGAGAAAAGAGATAAATGTTGTATATTTCTGTTTATGTTGCACAATGAAGATTTGTAAGCAATGGGATTTGAACCCCAGTTGGATTGACTCCAAATCTAAGATTTATATGCAACAAGTTATATTTTTCTTAGTTTTTCTATCCCTAACCCAATTCAAGAAGCATTTCAAACAGTGGAATTATCAGAATAGGAGTCTTATCGAAGTTATTTGCCAGTGTAAGAATGGACCTTGGAAGTCATTCTGTGTAACATTTACAGCATCTATGCCAAGGGGTCATCTGGGCTGTACATGGACACTTTCAACAACAGAGTTGAAATAATGTGTGCTTTTTTAAAAATAGTATTATGTTAAAACATAGGTCCATGTGGACAGCAGGGGGAGAACCAGCTGGTCACTACTGGTTGTGATTCGCCACATAATATTAAAAGTTGCAGTCACCTTTTGGTTTTCTCTTCTCTCTTCTAAATGGTATTTTATCTTAGTTTATCTCATCAAGGGTTAAGTTTTAAAAATATTTTAATAGCAAACCTTTACATATATTTCTGGTTAAGTGTTATTTTTGAGATTAAGTGATAGCAACGGCAGATACAGGAATTGTTAAACAGCCTTGCCTTTAATGCTATTTCAAAGCAAACACACATAGTAGCTTAGGAAACAGGTGGCAGTAAGAATAGTAACACATCTAGTGAGTCCTGGCTTGCCAAGAATTTCCTGACGTGTCATTTCCGTACCAGAATTACCCCACAGGGTCAGTCAATCTCTAGCATCTAGTCATCCTGGGACAAGTAAGGGGTATAGGCTGTCAGATTTGGCTTACACCAAATACAGGATGATGTAGTTTTGCCCACCCAGAGACAGGCTTCTTCCTGTTCCCTCAATAGCTTCTTCTGCCATGGAAGCTATTACCCAAAACTCCTCCCTTCTCCTCCTCCTACCTCCACCTTCGTTTAAAAAAAAGCATATATCTTGTCTGGGAATAGAAACATATTAATAAACATTCACTGTATTTTACTGTGGGTGAGTTAATCAGGTCAAGTAGTGCCAATACTAAGATGTTAAGAAACTTGGATCCTGGATAAGTATATTCTTCCAGGAGGAGGTTGGGTTTGGAGAAAAGGGGTCAGTTTTGAGGCATGAGATACACGCTTAGACAGTGAGACTTGAGGAACATGGTAGGGACCAGTCTTGGATGGCTGGAAGGAGGATATAATCCGAAAGAACACAAAAAGTCGCTGGTGGACTGGTGTGTAGGCACTCCTGATCTACCACATTCTTTTCTCTGGTGTTTATTGTCTTAGGATGATTTTCACAGTAAAATGCCAATGTGCCTGAAAAGAATATTTGGACCAAAAAACTTTGTGTTAGAGTTAAGGAAACAGGATTAGAGGGGTGGTCCAAAGTCACACAGGAAGTTTGTAGCAAATTTGGGTGATAGAAATCTACCTGCTCCTTGGATTATATTAAGGATATCAAGGTTATATATAGGATATTGATATTATCCTTGATAATTGATAATATTGATATTAAGGATAACAAGGTCATATATATATATATATATATATATATATATATATATATATATATATCAAGGTTATATTAAGTGACATGAAAATATGGAAAAAAATAATTCTAACAGTTCCAACTAATTAGGCATTTAGTAGTCATCAAGTGTTAAATTTTTCTTGTATGCAGGCACCGTGTAATTGGTAAGAAAGCTCCTTGTGGTGGGATGATCCCTTTAGTATGTACTTTTTGGGTGGGTGAGAAACAGATACAGCAATTTAAAGTGATTTATCTCAAGTCATATAGCTAATTCATGAACAGTCGGGATTTGACCCCAAACCCCTAATTACTCTACTAAAATGAGAAAAGACACCAAGGTTGACAATATCAGGTTACAGAGGTGACTATAGTAGAAGAAGCCAGCAAATGTAAATGATCTCTTCCATCCTGCCATTTTGATTAAGGTCAATTCAAGTTCAAAAATTCACATGGATTTGCTTTGATCTCTTAGGATTATGGGAGTATTTCCAAAAATCTCTTCTCTTTCACATTATAGCAGGGCAAGAGAATCTAGTTATCAGGACTAACACTTCTTCAATTTTGGTATAGGACATTTACAAGTTTTCTATATAATATGGATCATTATTGTCTTTCTTTTAAAAATAAGTTGTTGAACTTTTTTGATGGGCCTAACAAAAAGAGCAGGATCTAACAAAGAAAACTCTTGAGCTATTTTCATCTATTTAGATACTTTAAAAATGCAGTTTTTCAGCCTGGGAGAGAGAATAAAATTTAACAAAGATAAAAAATGAGCACAAAAAATATAAATGAAAAGGATATAAGTTCAAATGCCAGATAAAGAGGGCTTTCTTCAGATAAATGCAATGTGTGTCTACTGGACTCAGAATTAAGCCACAAAGAATGCCTACTTGATTAGTTGTTTATTTTTTTTCTTTTGAGAGGGCATACCAGAGCAAAGATTAGATGCTTTAATAAGCTGCCCCAGAACCTTTAAGAGAAGAAAAAAGACTAGCAGTTATACGCCATAATGGAGGGATCCTGACAAGAACCATTAATTGTCACTGTGTTGCTACCATTTGAACTCATACATTCGATTTAGTCTGAGTTCCTGCAAGATCTGGGAGGATCATTAAAGAAAGCTTGAGGCTAAGCACAGATAATAGTAGTATTTTAATATTCTTGATGCTTTTACAAAGGAACAGCATGTCATACATCAATTCTACACACTGCTCTGAAGCTCTCTAGATGGGGGGTGGGAGGAATCTCAGCCACCCTCTCCTCTCTTTTCCCCAACTGCTTCAAAAAAAAAAAAAAAGAAAAAGAAAGAGAAAAAAAGATGTTTAGGATGCTGCTCTTCTACAGAAGTCCTAAGGCACCATAAGAATCCAAAGAAATCTCAAAAGAGACACATACTATTTTTCATTCTTTTTGAGATACCTCTCTTTGAAGTCTCATGGAAGCTTATTGAGAGAATGAAAATAAATTGCTGCTTTTTGGATAACCTTAAAAGGCAAAATTTTAAAGTAAAGAAAAAATCATAAACCGTGGTTATAGTGGACATCTACTATCTACACTTCGACAAAGAGGACAAAATATAAAATGTTTAGAATAGCTAAAAGAAAGCACAGCCAAACCACAGGCTATTCTTCAGATTCTACATAAATTATATCTCCTGAAAAATTCTATTTCATGGCTGCTTCTCAAATACTATACATTTGATGTCAGGATAAAGTTTCTCAGGAAGTTGTTTTTATGCTCATTTAAGTAGAAATAATTATATAATTTTGAAAAGTTTTAAAAACTCTTCAATATTCCTATCAATATAGAGTTGATCCTTGCCTAAACTCCGATGCATGCCACCACTTCCCACTCCCTGCTAAGAAGCCTGACTTTCAGGAAGCCAATTCACTTCTTCTGTCCCTTGTTCCCTTCCTACTAGATACCAGATACGCTAGATATCAGATAACACTCCTCGTCCTATTCTGGTTAGGGATTTTCTTCTCTACCTATCATTAAAATTTTCTGCCTTGAGACTCAGCTGAGGTACAGTAGGAAACATCCCGGCCTTGGCTGTATAAGGTGGAGTTAAATCTCCTCTCTCTTACCTGATTTTAGTAACTCTCTAACCCCTCTGAGCCTTAGCTTCTTTAAATGCTAATGGAGAATACTACCAATCCTGCAGGATTACTAACAGAAATAAATAACTCCACATACAGTAAAACTTTGATTGCAAGTAACTTTTTCTGCAAGTTCCACAAGACAAGCAAACATTTCTAATCAATTTGATATAAATTGATATAAATTTCAAATAAATTGATAAATGAGTGATGTCTTGGAATACGACACTGAACGCCAAATGATCACAACTGAGCCAATGGTTCTCTCTCTCTCTCTCTCTCTTGCTTGTTCACTGTAGCATTATGGAGGATCGTCCCCCATGCTCAGATGCTCAGTCTCAAGCCATGATGGTTGGCAGAAATCAGTGACTTTTCAGAATGTTGGAAGGTGCCCACAACTGAGACTAGTGTATTTTTTGTCACTTCAAAGCACCTATGGACGGTCCTTTGCTTTTCCATACAAGAGTAAGTTTACAAATGTTCTGATTCATTCTAGGTCAGGCTGCCTGCAGATATAGACCCTTTCCTCTGCTGTCTTGTTTCCAGTTACATCAAATACAGTATATGACAAGAGTTTATTAATACTGCACTGTAGTCAACATCCATCAGTGATAGTGAAAGTCATCCTACACAATAACCCTCCTTCTCTTGTCTCCCTCACACCAGCCATGAAGGTTTTCAAAGGTTAATTAATTTTTCTTTATATTTTGTATTATTTTGTATCATATTACAGTATTGTAATCATTTTTATATGGATATTTTTGGGTTGTGGAACGAATCATCTGAGTTTCCATTATTCCTTATGGGGACATTCACTTTGATATACAAGTACTTTGGATTACAAGCATGTTTGCAGAATACCTTATGCTCATAAACCAAAATTTTACTGTATGTGAAAACAACTAGTATGGATCATGGCACAGTAGGTTCTTCATGATTGTTACTTGACTTTGAATCTTACCTGGTGACAGATACTTTTGGTTGCCAACCCAGAATCCATTCCCTTCTTCCTTTCTGTAGAACCCCAGCTGTCCTGATAGAGGCAGAATATTTTAGGTACTTCTTTTCCACCTTCCTTAATAGCAAAGAGACAGGCACTTAATCCTACACTGGATTAAACTATTCCTGGGGGGAAACTATGGAGGTACTTCTAGGTTTTTCATCTTGATAAAAGAGAGAGAAATGACAAAGAAAAACACCTTCTTTGTCTTTCCATATTAGGTTTGGGTACATGAGGACATGATGCTTGGTGCCGTGGCAGCCATTTGTGACAATGAAGAGATGGTTGAGATAAAGACAGGGAAGCTAACCCAAAGCCTAGACATCATTGATTCACTGATCCAGGCTGAGAAAAACTATTCTTGGCATGTTTTGATGTGATCAAAATGAACTTGAACTCCTTTATTTAATCTACCTTTGGTGGGGTATATTGTTACATGCAGTCAAAAAGCATAAAAACTGATAAAACTCAGACGCCCTCTACAGATAAAAGGTATTATTATCAACCCTTTATTTTTAATTTTTTAATGTTTATTTATCTTTGAGAGAGAGAGAGAGAGCGAGCGAGAGAGAGAGCAAGCAGGGGAGGGACAGAGAGAGAGTGAGACACAGAATTTGAAGCAGGCTCCAGGTTCCAAGCTGTCAGGACAGAGCCCGATGTGGGGCTCAAACCCAGTAACCACGAGATCATGACCTGGGCCGAAGTCAGACACTTAACCACCTGAGCCACCCAGGTGCCCCTATAATAAACTCTTTATTCTTAACCTGGTAAATTGATCCTTCATCCACAAACATGCAGAAAATGGCCAATCTCAGTAGGGCAATGTAATTGATACTAGAAGGGTGAATAGGTATAAAATATGCATTTTGTCTTGGGAACCTTTAAAAATTTTTTTTCAACGTTTATTTATTTTTGGGACAGAGAGAAACAGAGCATGAATGGGGGAGGGGCAGAGAGAGAGGGAGACACAGAATCGGAAACAGGCTCCAGGCTCTGAGCCGTCCGCCCAGAGCCTGACGCGGGGCTCGAACTCACGGACCGCGAGATCGTGACCTGGCTGAAGTCGGACGCTTAACTGACTGCGCCACCCAGGCGCCCCTGTCTTGGGAACCTTTTAATTTACTTGGAGAGATAGTGCATGTACACAAAAAAGAGAAACAATAATGTAGCATGTTCTAAATGCTAAATTAGTAGTGCAAACCATCAGTGCTATAGGAATTTCAAAAACTCTCAAGGTTACTGATGATCAAGGAAAACTCTATGGAAGCCTTGGGTTTGAGCTTGTTTTTAAGGAGGGTTTAAAGAGAATGTTTTTCAATGGTAAATAAAGGAAAAGTCTGGGAAAGACGGCTGGATCAATGACACACAGGAAGGAAGACTTGAGGTGACAAGACCATTTGCCAGACTTGAGTTTTAATTCAACATGGAGGGAACAGGGACAGGTAGTAAGGAGTAAGTTGAGGATTTAAATGCTAGGTTAGTGAGTTGGGGTAGGTCGCATAGGCAATATGGTTTTGACAGAGAAGCATAAGTTGCTTCATGCTTAAGATTAATTTTGTCATACTCCACAGTCTATGTTGGAAAGAAGAGCATCTGAAGGTTAGAGAAATAAGCTGCTGAGCTGAGTGTCTAAATAAGTGTGGTTGGAGTGAAAGAGTAAAGAAGGCATGTCTAGGAGGTGCTCCTGCTTTGATGGGTGACACACTGGCAGAAACAAAGATTCGGACTTGGCTGACAGGAGATCAACTGCCATGGTGGAAATATGAGGCACTGGTGGAAGCTGAAGAATAAACATCTTTTGGGGTACATGTGTTTCCTTTCACCACTATGTCTGTCGTCATGTGCAGCTCACCTTCCTCTATACAGAGGAGAACAAAATGAAGATAATTTTGAAACAGGACCTACTGGAAAAAAATCTTTATTTGTAATTTAAGATTCCACTTTGGCTTTTACATTTTCTTTGCCTGACATCATGAGAATTCTGTCTATCCTACAAAATAATTATCAAGTCATGTTTTGAAATCTTTTATCATCGGGGCGTCTGGGTGGCGCAGTCGGTTAAGCGTCCGACTTCAGCCAGGTCACGATCTCGTGGTCCGTGAGTTCGAGCCCCGCGTCGGGCTCTGGGCTGATGGCTCAGAGCCTGGAGCCTGTTTCCGATTCTGTGTGTGTCTCTCTCTCTCTCTGCCCCTCCCCCGTTCATGCTCTGTCTCTCTCTGTCCCAAAAATAAATAAACATTGAAAAAAAAATTTAAAAAAAATAAATAAAAAAAAATCTTTTATCATCTCCATTTAGTCCTGCTTGAAATTTTATCTGTTCTCTATGCCACAGAGTATCAGCATTACCAACCTAGAGCTCCCATTTGAGTTGAACAAAGTGTCTCTTTCTACTTTTCCTTCTCTATTTTGCTTTATGTTGACTATCTGGAAAGATTATCTTCCAGGGGAGGAGTTAAGAAATTATGTAACATTTACACAGAAGTTTTCTTTTTGGTAACTGAGTCTGACATTGAGAAACAACCAAATAGCAAATCTTGGTTTTGTTAGTTTGTTTTTATTATCTTCATTAAAGCTACACTGGGCACAGGTGCAAACATGGAAACCTCCCAAGGAGCATCTGGGCTATGAAATAAAACCTACTTACTAACAACTTTATACCTTTCCAATATGTCATGTTTTGACATTCAGCTAGACACTCTCAAAAAGACCAAAATACCAGCAAGATCTGTTACTCTACTAAAAATATAAGTTCTTAGTATAATAGGTAGATATACAGCAAAGGGGAAAGAGTAAATTTTATCCAAGATTTCCAAATCTCAATTCCAATATAGCTTAACCATCTATAATATCCCAGGCATTGGATGACGTAGCACCCAGCTAATGTCAGATTCATGTCTTGTGAACAGGATCAAAACTAAAATGGCATTGATAAACTGGCCTCGTTTCAGGACACCAAGGCCACTGAGGCCATAAATAGGTCAGCTGATCTCTCAACAGGTGCCTGGTAAAAGAGATGGCTATTGTGACTGAGAGAAGAATTGCTGACACATCCAAAATTATACCCTTGAACTTCTATTCATAATAGAGAAGAAAACTACTGTGCTAATGTATCACAAGTATGAAACATATACACTTAAAATATGCAAAGAATGAGATGGTCACAGGAGATGAACTATCTTGGTTCACAGAAATGACACTATGTCATTTGATTTAGTTTTAGAAAATTATGGATCACTGATGTTCATTCACATGTAGTAGGAAAGTTCTTCAGTGGATAAAACAGTCAGGTGGATCAAACGACTGGTTTTAAACATGGAAAATGCATTTTAATATGTGCAATGTGAATTCTCACATTTCTCACATTTTTAAGACTCTCATTTCCTTTAATGTAAAATATTTATTGAAATCCTCAACAAAGGGACATGTCTATATTTATGTTTCTATAAAGAGATCTATACAAATGTGCATTTTGGAGTTTCTTGTTTCTCTAACCACCATTGCAGAGAGGAGGGGCTTTTCTCTGTGGACAGCAGGAACTCATGTATAGGGAGGTGTTCAACACATGATGATGTCAATGATTATGATTCCCATACAACTTAGAGACTGGTGACTTCAATTTAAACTATTTCTTCTTGCTCACTCTTCAGTGAAAATGGTGAGCATCCGGTTAACCTCTTTCATAAAATAATCCTATGCACATGAGAAGTTACTCAATCATTTTCTCAGCCGTAGAATTTTGAAGTAATTATGGAACCAAGTAAAAATGGATAGATATATCATCATAAGAACTATCATAATTATATTCACTGATCTATTAGACTGTAAAAGAAATGAAAAAAAAATACCACGTCATCTACCATAGTTTCTTGACAAACCAATACTGCCCCAATCTCAAGAAGAAGTCAACCCTGGGGCGCCTGGGTGGCGCAGTCGGTTAAGCGTCCGACCTCAGCCAGGTCACGATCTCGCGGTCCGTGAGTTCGAGCCCCGCGTGGGGCTCTGGGCTGATGGCTCAGAGCCTGGAGCCTGTTTCCGATTCTGTGTCTCCCTCTCTCTCTGCCCCTCCCCCGTTCATGCTCTGTCTCTCTCTGTCCCAAAAATAAATAAAAACGTTGAAAAAAAAATTAAAAAAAAAAAAAGAAGAAGTCAACCTTTCCTTCTGTGCATCAATTGAATCCAAGTCAGGATATGATCATATCCTTTTTGTCTGCCATTGTCCCCAACTGTATCTCATTAATATGCCATTGGTAAAAGTCACTACTTCTTATTCCGAAATCTTCATGTCAATTATGATATTGAATAGTTGAATGAGTTTTAAAACAGAAACAAAAAATATTTTGTGTTTTCAGAATTGCTTGCTTTTATTTTGGGAAACAAGATTGGGATTGCTTTGGTTCTTATTTTCTTGACTCATTAGAAACTAAAAACTCTCATTTCCCCTTAGAATTCTAACTTGGAACATCTCTACAAACTGTTAAGCCTTGACATTGGATATGTTTCTGAGGCGATATGGTAACAAAAAGTTTATCAAGATTTATCATAGCTCCATCAGTTTTCTCAGGTGAGCTCCCTGGATATCATGAACAGCAGGTATGTGTGTGTGTGTGTGGGGGGGTGTGCTTAAGGGACCAAACTCATTGGGATGACACAACATTTTAGCTTTTTGGACCCAATCATTATTTGGTATTTGTTGTTAGCACAGTTGTATTTGTTCCTTCATGTAAGGGGACTTTAAGACTGAAGAACACAAAGGGAAGTTTGTGTCTTGTCAGACTTTAGTTTGTGTCTTGGCTCCATGTAAATTATCAATAGATAAGAAGGTTTTAGAACATATCGACATGTAATAGGAACAGAAAGTAACTTTTCCATTAAATGTGAATTCTTTTATAAGGAATTTTTGTAAAACCCAGCTTCCCAAATAACAGCATAATTCAAACAAACTAGTCGATGTGCAGGGATCTTTATTTAACATATTGTATAGAGTAAAATCATTCAAAGTACCTATGGGATGAAATATGTTATTTTGAGGCATAAAGCCAGTGGTCAAGAGAAAAAGACTAGAGCAGCCAGATCTGTCCTCTTATTTACATTCATGCAGGTTAATTTGCTTACTGATAAGAGAATAAAGTGATGAAATAAATTTAATCTCATTCTCTCACAATGGATGAACATGTCACAAAGCCAAAGGTTGAAGAAAAAGTGGTCTCTTACTTGCAAAACGTAAGAGAATTTTAAAGACAAGCATTTCTCAATTAAAATCATTGCCACATATATGGCAAAAACCCCTGTAGGCTTTTCATACGATGTGACATTTACTTCTAATATTTTTATTTGGCTGTTTTATGCAGGGTTGGTGTATATGGCAAATAACCATCATTTATATGTATGTGTGTATTCTACGCCATACCAATTCTGAACCTATACAAAATAACCTTACATTTATGTGGTTCTGTAGCACAAGTAACCAACCGCTAATGCCCCAAACCTTTTAAACAGCGCTAATAAAGAAAAAGAATTAAGCTCCAAAAAGTATGCTGCAATCCTTCCCTAACCAAGACTGCTTCCATACTTTCCACCATACTTTTTAGCTCCTCTTAACAGACATGTGCCAACATCTCTTCTAGACAATTTCACCTTCAATACTGCTGAGAATCTGCCCACTAATGACCATAATGAAACATGCTTTGTGTGAGAGCCTGTTCATTTATTTTCATTCCCGTGAGTGCCTTCAGAGACCAGAGTTGCAATCACGGTTACTTACTATTTAATTCCCAGCCAAATTTATGGTCAAATTGAAAAATGGAGGCAGGCAGCCTGATGCAGGATGCTTTTGTCTGAAGTGTCCTCATGGAATCATTATACTTGCATTAATCTTTAATCTGCAATTAAACAATCAGTTCTATGTAAAAGATAGCTGCAAACAGATCTCCTGCATGTGTCCTAGACAATATATCTTAATGGGAGCTGTGGGGGAAGGGTAAGAATAAGGTGCAATTAGGACTAAATTCGTCACGGATCCTGGTTCAGTAGGAGGTTATTTATGAGCTGAAAGTTCCTCGTGAAAAATAATTTCTGCATATTCAGATGTTCGCCAAATAACCTCCCTAGCTTGCAGAATTGGGGAACTGCAGGATAACAAAACAGTAATGCAAGTGTAAGGGCCAGGGAAGGAAGCTTGGCCAGACTGATACATGTCTTGGCAGAAATTGCAACCTGCCTTGCATCTTCAGCTTCCCAATTAAGAGGGCTGCTTTCCAGCTTCCACAGATGCTTAATTGGAGATTGAGGTCGCCAGGCAGGCATGGGTACCACAATCATTAACAGGTAGTTTGAGGACATTAGGAGTTCAGACTTGTCAATTTTCCTTCACTATCGGAGCTGTTGACAAGGTGCCACCTTCCTGCAAGAGTGAAACACCTGGATAAGAGGAGCCTTTTATAAATAAAACAAACAGAACTCTCAGAATAGACCAGAGCTTTCAATTGTTCTTGGGAGAGAAACAGTCTGAAGGGAAGACAGTGTAGCTGGTCCCACCTGGCAAAAATAAACATTGGAAGAGGACCAAATGGGTGAAGCATTGCTAAGTAACAAGGTCCTCTGAGTGGTCCCCTAATTCAGTTTTTATAAGGGATGACACTTAAACGTAGTTCATTTTAGGTCTCATCCAATGACTTAGCGTGCGATACAAAACTCCTGATTTTAATTTCTAATTATGATTCTACCCCTGGTTTGCTAAGCTGACTCTTTAGCAGTGCATATATATACTGTGAAAATGAACTGTTTCAGTCAATTTTGCAAAGAACAGCATCCAGTATGAATTTAAAGTCAACCTAGTAAAGAGAAACAAATTAGAGATTGTGTTGCAGCAACCCTTGAGGGACTGTGTTTTCCAACCACATTTCTACAGGTCATTTTCATGTCAGTGTCTTGTTTCTTTACATACAAGTTATTACAATCATCATGATCAACTAATAGGGGATACTAAAAGACTGTTTTCAAGACACTCTGAGGCCTCAAAAGGCTGTCAACCATTAATGGCATTCAGACACGTCCTGTGTGCGTGCAGGGGTGTTGTAGGTACTGAGGAGAATCTTTAGAGGCTTGAGACACAGTTTCCTGAAGGAGCTGAAATTCTCTATGCATGAAAGGAAAGCCTGAAATACCAAGTGGTACACATCAAATGAATGGTACAGACAACATATACCCCTGGAGGCCAAAAGATGAAAACAGAGGGAGAAGAGAGCAAAGGGAATTAAGTAGAAAAGGCTCTGTAAGTATTCTGTTCAAGACTCGAAAGTTCCAGGCTTCTAACATATCTCAAACATTATAAGCATAGAAGAGGAACCATACTTCTCATGGCATTATGTATGAAATAAAAAAAATTCAGTAAAATTTGAACTGCTAATACTGTGCCATCAATCTACTTCTCAGGGTGGTTTAGATTCAGAAGACCACAAGGGGACAAAACACATTGCTATTTTTTTTTTCAACGTTTATTTATTTTTGGGACAGAGAGAGACAGAGCATGAACGGGGGAGGGGCAGAGAGAGAGGGAGACACAGAATTGGAAACAGGCTCCAGGCTCCGAGCCATCAGCCCAGAGCCCGACGCGGGGCTCGAACCCACGGACCGCGAGATGGTGACCTGGCTGAAGTCGGACGCTTAACGACTGCGCCACCCAGGCGCCCCCGCATTGCTATTTATAATCAAGAGAGAAGAGTCACTTTCAATATGGGAATATTCCTATGAGAGTTTCCTATGGTACCTTTTGGAGCTGCAAAGAATTTGTTTCTCCACACCACTTACAGCCTCGCAATCAAGGACTCTAGATAAACATAATTAAAGACACGAAAGTAATAGGCATGTATCGATTTCAACTACTAAACCATTAAGAGAATTCTAAGGTAATATTTTGTTAAACATCTAGTAATTTATTTTACTCTACAATATCATAGGTTGCAAGTTTTAGATTCTATTAGGAAAAGGTGGAGCTGAGACCATAATCTCCAGAAGAAAGAAATTGGGCATTTGGTCCTCATTGTTCTGATATTTTCTTTACAGACTCAAGGCCATAGCTATCTTTATTATCTGCATATTTTTTAGTCATTCTTTCATATTCATCGACCTTCTACTATGCTACCAGGCCCAGTGCCAGGCATTAGGGAGGAGAAACAAACTCACAAACACACTATTGAATACAACAGAAGTACGTTAAATATAAAATGGGCACTCAAGGTATCTATCTCCAGTGGTTTACTGGATATTTCTACTTGGATTTTCCAGCCTGGGCACAAAATCTGATACAAAATGTTTCCTGTAATTTGTTTCCTATTTCAGATAGTTGTATCATAATTCTAGCTTGCCAGGTGCATTTCTTAGAATCCTAGGTCACTCCTTCCCACTTAACTTTCATATCCAATTAGTTCTCACATGGGCTTTATCCTTCCTTCAGAATATTTTTTACATTTTTTTTTTCTCTTTTTGTCCTTAGCAATACTGTTCTAACCTGGGCCCCAATCAACTCAGATTAAAATTATGGATGTAATCTTCCATCTACCTCCCGCTTAAGTATTTAATAATATGTGCCACTTCGCTTATGTAATTGTCTCGCTCACAACCTTTGGTGTCCCTCTATCCCTTAGTTTTACAACTATTAGCAGAGCAGGTAAGAATACAGACCCTGAATTTGAATCCTGGCTCCACCATTTGTCAACTGTGAGACTTTGAGCAAATTAGGTAACCCCTAGGTACTTCATTTAATGCCAAGAGAAGATGAAAACAACAATAATACAAGTACTTGCCTCACTGGGTTGTGTAGTTTAAATGAGTTTTTATTAAGCACTTACAGCTAAACCTGTTACATAGTAAATGCTTTAAGAGTGACTAACTGAAAGAATTTTAACATTTAGCCTTTGGTAACATCCTTACCCCCCTTGATCTCAGTGTATCCATATAACTGACAATCCATTTCTCCAATTCGCCATAATTGGAGGTCATATGCCAAATACCTGGCACAGAGCAGGTGCTCAGAATGTGGTGCTCATTAGTGGCTGCGACTTGCCCTCAGCTCAACATTGAAGACTTGACCCAAATTCATCTTTCTCTTCTACCTCTGACTATGTGAAATCTTTGTTCCAGCGGGATGATTTCTTATCCCCTGGGCAGATCATGGACCCCTCTGTGCTGTTCTTTTCACTCCACTGTTTCCACAGCCTGAATATCCTTTTACTTTTCCAGTCATCCAAATTCTGACTACCAGTTGCTCCAAACTTCATTCAAAGCTTACCCACTGAAGTTTTCTCCAAACACTCTCATTTCTCAAAGACCCTCTCTCCTTCAAATTGCAGCATTGTTTTGGTTACTTGGAAAGATTTTATTATATAATATTTATAACCTGACCACTTAGTAGGATGAATCCTATCAAGGCATCTGCATGGGTCCTGGGGTAGCTCCACTGAGTACAGGAGATAGAGACAAAGGTCAGATGCTGGAGGAGATACAGAGGTTGGGGACTGGGGCACATCACCAGTGCCTGACCTGGAGGGGGTAAGTCATAACTGCAGTTGTTAGCAGCAGTGCAAGCCTGAATCAGGGTGAAAAAGTCAGAATGTGTGCAGCTTCCATGGGGCCCATCAGCAGAGGTTACTGAAATAATGTAGGAGCACAAGTGTTTTGGAGAGGGGCAGTGAAATTGCAGGGTCCTTTCTGAAAGGGTGGAAGCTATTTCTTGCCTTGCACCTCTATTGGTTTTATAGGGAAAGCTTTCTAGGGTGGATATCTGGATATGATTTCACTCTGTAAGATTTCCTGAGTGATATCATTTACATTTACAGGTAAGTATATCTTGTTTCATACTCACGTGCTAAGCCTCATGACTAGGATCATGTATTACTCCTTTTGAATCTTAGTATGTCATCATCAATATTTCTGACCCATTATTTAATAAATACTTGGGGTACTCAGTTGGCAATAGTTGAGCCATGTGGAATTGCCAATATGTGACCATTTTTTGACTCATAAATATGATAACTTCATATGGTTCAACGGAATGTATTTTTAGTAGCATCTAGAATGCATTAATAAAAAAAAAACCTGTATTTTAGTTAACATACAAGACTGATTAAAATAACACAACTTTCCCCCCTTACCTCAAGTAAGAATCTTCTAAAATCAAAAAACATTTTATGGGCACTGGGGTGGCCCCATGAGTTGAGTGTCTGACTCTTGATTTTGGCTCAGGTCATGATCCCAGAGGTCATGGGATTGAGCCCCGCACAGGGCTAGCCCACGTGGGGGATAGCACTTATCCTGCTTGGGATTCCCTCTCTCTCTCTCTGCCCCTCCCTCCCTTGCTTGCTCTCACTCTCTCTCAAATAAAAAATATTAAACATTTTTCAAATAAAGAGAAGTAATGGGTACTATCATTTCAGTCTTTTATATTTAGTAATGAAATAAATACACATCCCATGTGATTATTGATTGTTCAGTGATAGTATGCTTCCTTAGCTACACTGCAAAAAATATTATGTAAAAAATACATTAAAATCAACATGTTGGTTGTTCTGAGAGGCAGCTTTAGTATGACACAGTGCAAGGTCTCTGGTGTTTAACTTCCTGGGTTCAAGTCCTACTCCACTAGTTAGCAGTGCGATGACTATGGGCAAAGCTATTTAACTGTTCTATTCCTCAATTTCCTCGTCGTTAAGATAGAAGTGATATTACTACTATCTCATATTCTGATGTATCTGTTGGGAAGACCAACTGAGTTAATATGCTTAAAACTCTTAGGGGTGCCTGTGTGGCTTAGTCTGTTGAGCATGCAACTTGGACTCAGGTCGTCATCTCCTGGTTTGTGAGTTCGAGACCCATATCAGGCTTGCTGTTGTGAGTGCGGAGCCTGCTTTGTATCCTCTGCCCTCCTCTCTCTCTCCCCCTTCCCTGCGTGTGCTCTCTCTTTCAAAAATAAAATAAAATATACAATAAAATAAAATAAACTCTTAGAGTGACACCTGGCTCTTTGTAAAAACTCAATGAATGTTAGCTAATGTTATCTTAGCGTAAATCATGGTTAAAAAAGAAAGGGAGAGAGGTGATGATCCTAGAATACTTCTTTTTAGGATAATTCCAAAGGAAGTGAATTTTAATAGTGCTGAGGAGGTGGGGCACCTGGATGGCTCAGTTGTTTGAGTATCAGATTCTTGATTTTGGTTCAGGTTTTGATCTCGTGATTTGTGAGCTTGAGCCCCACATTGGGCTGTGGCTGACAGCATGGATCCTGCTTGGGATTCTCTCTCTCTCTCTCTCTCTCTCTCTCTCTCTCTGTTCCTCCCCCATTTATGCTCTCTCCCTCTCAAAATAAATAAATAAACTTAAGGAAATGAAAATACATTGCTGAGGAGGTTAATTGTGCCCTAGCAAAATAATACATATCCATGAAAGTCCAACTATCGTCTTTTGTCACATTGGTCAACAAATAGCACTGTGTGATATGAAATATTTCAAATAGAATTGGGTCTTTTAAATAAGTATTACAGAATAGCAGCTATTAAATGGATATACTTTTTACTTCTTGAACTGACTTACTGATGATATCATTTGTCACCTATCAATTATGCTCAGGTTTATTAGAAATATATATTATTAATTATGCACAAAGGGATCCTAAGTATTAAAATGTATTCTTAAAAAAGCAAATTGACTTCTGTAAAGAAATTTTTATAAAAGCAGAACATTCTATTTTAAATGAAGTATATTCTTGGCATATTTTTAACAATGATTTATGTTTATAATCATCACTATAATACTCACAATAATGATTATTAGTATGATGATATAGTTCATAAGAGCTAAAACAATTTCAACCTGTATTCATTAATCTATACAACTATCTCTGAGTTTCTGTATAAAAATCATCATAATCACCATCATCAGTATCATCAAAAGGCCTATTTAAATTCATCAAATACTTATTAAATGCCCACTATCTATAAAGCAATGATTCAAAAAAACAAACCAATACACAAATCTTCCTCTCTGCCAAAGTTGAAAAAAAATCCTTTCTTTGAAAGCTGAATTCAGCTACCCTAGTATATTTTTAGATGTGGCAACAGAAATAATTCATTCTAGAAATTGAGTTTCACACAAATCACCTGTTAGATGTGACAATAAGTAGCTAAACCAAATAAACCAATATATTTAAATTATATATATTTAAATAACCTTATCAAGAGTGAGAAGAAAAAATACTCTTATTCTTTGGCTATTTGCATATTTTAATATCTGAGCTGTTTAATGCAGTCTGACACATGGTGCATTCTGTCAGTAAGAAAGTTTCTGTCACCACAGCTCTGCACAAGGAGCTTCTTATGGGGAGAGGGGTCGCTGCAAACCACCACCCTTCCTGAAAACAATACTCAGAGTGCATGATTAATTCCATCAGGAGGGTTGCGAAGTAGGTAATTTACATACTGGTAGAGCTAGATGACTGTATTCTGTGTACATAGTCTTATCTATTTGTGCATTTTCCCAGCTCCTAGGTTGTTTATTACCTATGGCTAAGATGTCTACTACCACAGAGTCACCCTATCCTCGAGTGGCGCTGTGGCTGGGTGCTGTTAAGCCAGAGAGACTCTATTTCCTGACTCCTCCCCTGTATCTAAGTGTGGTCATGCAGCTTGTTATTGCCAACAGACTGAGTAAGAGGCAGAAGCCATAACTACCATTGCTGGTCAGGGCTTTTAAGAAATGGGTAGGTTTTCTTTTTTCTCCTATTTTTCCCTTTCTGCGGGCAGGAAGCAAGGAACACTGAATCGGTAGCATCAGCATGGAGTCTGACATGGCATGCGAACTCATGAACTGTGAGATCATGACCTGAGCCTGAACCAAGAGTCAGATACTTAACCCACTGAGCCACCCAGGCGCCCCTGTATGTGATGCATTTAGGCAAAGGTTACATTATATTAAGTGTATTTTAAACTTGTGGGGAGAAAAGACCCCAAAAGTTTAAACTATGTTAATCATAGTTCCCAAACCTCAAAAGGAAGGCACTTAATAATTTATTTAGGAAATTGTGGCTACTACTGTATATTTGTAGGGGTTAAATGAGAACAAGCAAAGAAAGGAACATTTCAGCAAAGGAAATGGACACTTGAGTCTTTCTGGTGGTTACCTTTCTAGCTAAAGTTTAGTCAAGAATATCTGTCTTCAATGTTAAGTTAGTTCATATTCAACTCAATGTTTTTGGCCTGGTATAAGAGGACAACAATACTCTGGAGTCTTTTAAAGGGAAAACACTCTCATTTCTATGGGTGAAAAAGAGTTTCCTTCTAACGCCTGTGTAAGTCCAGGAAAAGATTTCCCAAATATCTTCTGATCCAATCACTCTATCCAAGGGAAAGGTACTTAAGTTGGGAGGTCTTTGTAAATATTCACTGACTGATTTTTAGATTCCACATTTCTGGGAATCAGCTGCTCTGGGGATAGTCTCTAAAATTGTCTCTTTCTTCTCTGTAGTCTCATGGTACTTTGCCCATACTTCAATTACAGCATGACTCACGTTAGAGTTGTAAACTCAAAAGAGTTGTAACTCTTTATATGCTTTTCTTCTCCATTAGAGGAGGAATGTTATCTCAATTTTTCCATCAGTAAAATACAATACCTTGTACTTGGCAGGTGTTCACATGTGTGTGTAGATTGAATGTTAGATCATCAAAAGTTATAGACAGTATACTCTGCTTAAGTAATTGAAAAGGGAAAAGAACCTTTCAGTCAGAATAGCAACTAATTCACCAACAAAAAAGGGAACGCTTGATGCTTTAGGAATGATTTGTGGAATAAATGATTTCTCACTTTATATTCACTTTTACTTGGCCCCAAAGTGCTGTGCCCCCCTGGGACTTTCTGCATTATCACGTAGGAGCCAGCACTTATCAGCAGGCAGTAGATCAAAACTGGGGGTGAAGCTGCAGGTCGTGGTTGGCTGAGGGTCACAGTGTAATATTTCCTGGTTTGCGGTAAGATAAGAGTGGACAAGTCAACTTGCAAATCACTACTGTGTTCTGGGCAAATGGCTAAACCACATCATAGTGATAATTATATCCAACTGTTTCCTCTGAAAGAGTTTAGAGTCCCCAAAGTCCCTCACATTCAACCTCATAAACTCAAAACGCACTTTCCTTTTGCCCTATTGGCTAAGATAGAGATGAAGGGCAGGGCGGTGAAACAGCATTTCTGCAGCATGGAGGCAAGTAGCTCAGCTGTGAGTCATCCCTTAGCACCTCCATATCAAGGACACAGGGGGTGTTAATTTCAACTATAATGGTGTTTGAAAGAAGGTATTACGATTACAAATATTTTCCTCAAACCCAGAAAAGTCATCCAACAGCACCAAAAAAAAAAAATCCTTTTCTGGGTCAATGTTTTCCACATTATTACAATGTGATAAATTAAAACTTCCCACCCACCAAACTCTCACCCTGTCTACTATTGCCCTCATATGTCATTGAAGGATACACATAATATCTGTGGCTAGGTGTGCCACTCTCCCATCAGGAGCAAAGCTATTTTTCGCTGCAATGCAAATGACTGCATTCATCAAATGAGCTTTGTTAGTTATTCATTGTGTTCCTTATCATTCCTTTCCCAAACCCCAGCGATTCTGCAGCAGCCACAGAGGTGCGTCAACAGCAGCATCAGCCACTGTCAAAGGTATCCTTATCAGGAGAAGCAGGGTGCACTGGGAATGACCTGCCAAGTCGCTGCATCCTCTTGTCTTCCTACTCCTTTGTGCATGGTGGGCTTCTTTGTCCTTTTTCTATGATCTGCTTTTCTAAGCATGGTTCATGGTGTGAGACCCACAAACACATCTGGAAAAGCACACTGGAAATATAAAGGATTTGTGAAAACACTGGGCTCTTTTCTTCTTCTTCTTTTTGTATGAAATGGATTACTTGTCCAGCCTTCCCACATGGATAAGCTTAGTTGTTTTCTCTCTCTCTTTTTAAAGAACAAACATAATTATTTAAAGATGCCATGAGACTCAGAGTAGCCTAGTAGGAATGGAGAGAAGGAAAGCCCAAAAGGGATATTGACAAGTTGAGAAAGGGTCATCTAACGTCTCCGACAGAGGCAGGCACAGGGGGCTCTTTTTCATTACATCTAACACAGCTTAACTGAGTTCAACATAGCCTCCTCTATCCTCTAGGGGAAGGTTTTCTTTTTGGACGGGCACTAGAGATTAATCCGTCTGTAATTTCTCCTGCTTTTCTAACTGTCAGGGGATTTGCGTTGGAGATAATGGCGGTATTAATGCCTAACCTAGGTGTAGAAATTGCCTTAATATAACAGGGATCATGAGGAGCACACCAATAATTGCCCCTGAGTGATAGCCCTTAAAGTAAATGGTAATATAGGAGGGCCCACATCCAGCGGTCTTTAATGAAGTTTGGGGCTTTTCTGATGAGATTCTCTACACAATAGGCAGAGAATCAAGGCTGCCTCATGAGTTTTAACCTCTAGCCTGGATTTAATATGGCCTTATTAAAGATCCTGGCCAGGTTCATTCTGGCATGAAATGTAATAAAACAAGGCACAAAATGTGCTGTAATTAAAGCAGTTTGGATAGTATTATCAGATACTTAATTATTAAGGATTTTATCAGACAGTTGTGCCGGACAATGAAACAAACAATACTCTGATAATGAACTGATAATGGCATTGAAACCGAGGCTACTCTTAAAGGAACACTAAAAACATTCACGCATGTATTTAGTGAAAAGACTGTAGCATTGTAACTTAAGCTATATTTAAGTATCACTCACTGGGTGAGATTCTATAAATTAACAGTTGGCAGGGAATTGAAATTGTCTTAAATAAACATTTCGCACATCCTTCTCTCCTTCATCACCCATTCCAGTGAACTGGAGGCAGGGAGACAGACTAGTTAGCACTATAAATGTCCAGACATAAAGCAAGACTATGGCAGTGTGATAAAGATAGGGGAGAACTGGTGTTGTGTTAAGAGAAGCTGCTCAAACACAAAAAGATAATGATATTATTACCTTGATCTAACTGTAAGCAAATGAGCATATTTTTCAACACAGGTTTCCATTCCTAATTTTGTTCACATAATATCTCTTCATAGCTTTTCTTTGGTTACCAAAGTTTTCAGAAATATGCACATTTTTGTAAGTTTCTTGGTTTAAGAAACAAAGATTTAAGAAAAAAGAAAACTAACTTCAGTTATTAGTAGTGAGTTAGAAGTGAAATCTCTATGATTGTTTATTAATGTATTTGGATGTCATCATTTAAACATATCGCCTCTTCTGCACTGACCCAATATATGGTCCTTCCTCTCCCTACAACACAGAGAACAAATGATATGAGTAGATACTTAAGGTCACTCTCATGCCTTTAGAGACATAGAAGTATAATTTGAGAATAAGACAATTGTCCATTCACACTATCTTAGCAGACAAAAAGTAAAAGAGATACCGTAACATTCATTCATTCATTTAACAATGAAATTCAACCCAAATGGCACTCAACAGGCTCTAGTTATCACATAAGATCTTCATTATTACATGCTGTCTTTACTCTTGCTAATAGCGATGAGTGAATTCATCAGATGAGTGAATTTAAGAGAAAAATATATAAGTTAGTACTGGATTGTTTTTACAAATTAAAAAGAAATGTTTATTTATTATTTTGAGAGAGAGTGAGTGCACATGAGCAGGGGAGGAGCAGAGAGAGAGAGAGAGAGAGAGAGAGAGAGAGAGAGAGAGAGAGAAAATCCCAAGCAGGCTCTGTGCTATCAGCACAGAGCCTGACGTAGGCCTCAAACTCACAAACCATGAGATCATGACCTGAGCGGAAACCAAGAGTCAGATGCTTAACTGACTAAGCCACCCAGGCACCCCTACAAATTCTTATAAGTAACTGTACAGAAAAATACATCTTTCATCTCAGAAGAGAAAAAGTAACAATACATACCAAAAAAAAAGTTTAAGGAAAAAAACCCACAACAATGACTATATCAGAATGCGTATCAATTGTGCTTATAATTTTCTAAGTATTCTGATCCCAAGTCTAGTGGTGCTTCCCCAGCCACTGTTAAATGAATGACTCCACTGAACAGCATCATGATGGGAATGTTGAGTAGGCAGAGGTGGCCATTCTGTTCACTCGCATCTGAATTCTTCTATTTTATAGAGCTGACCAACATATGAGAGCCACATTCTATGTTTTCTGAAAGCTCGTGCAGTGAAAACCCAGAACTGGGCTCTTCTCTTGGCATTCAGCTGGGTTTCTGAAGAGAGCCAGTTGTATCATCTGTTGAGCATGTTTTGCTCCTCTGTTCCTTCAAGACTATGCTGGCACATGAGTTCTTGACTATTCTAGTTGAACATGGCTGGTGCTGTGGAGTGTAGAGGACAAAGAAGCCACTTCTGGAAGTAATTGAATTCTATTCCCATGGTGTCCTTGGAAATGTAAATCCAACCTTCACAACAGATTCACTGTGGAAGTCATGGAAGCCCTGGCTGTCCCCTGTGCCTTCTCTGGGGTAGTGGAGGTCCCAGGATCCCTTTTATGTTTGGACAGATTGAAGCCTCCTGTTAGATAGAAATGGCTAATCCACATCTCACTAATTCAAGATCTTTAAATACTGGAAGGAAAGACTATTGTCCTCCATCTTATCAGAGATGTGTCTCAGTCCAGGTGCTTTCTGAAGACCAATTCAACAGGAGTAGGAAACAAAAACTTGTTTTAATGCCAAAAGAGTGTAAGTAACCTACAATTTCTGTTTAAAATTAAATATATAACAGTGTACCCTACTATGTGATTAATCAAGGGAGTCATGTGTGGGATATAAATGTGATGATCACCATATAATATTCTCATCCCATGGTTCTATACATCTGTTACATATATTGTGTCCTCCAAGGTGCTGTGGGTTCTTGTTTTTTAAAGATCTTGTGGTTTGTATCTATGATAAATAAGACATTGTACTAGACATTGTGTGAAGACAAAAATTCAAGACATAACGTCTTTCAAAGAGATTACAGGATAAGGATGAGCCACCCCCCATCCCCCACCTCCAGTCTGAATAACTCTAATATAAGTCAAGAGTGTGAAGAATTTCATTATCAACTAGGAGTAGTGTGGATTCTGAGAAAGTTTAGTTGAGGAAGTCAGAAAAGGCTTCAGGGCTGAGGAGACATACCCGAGGTGGAAAAATGTCTTTGGCAGAGACCATGGCATGGGCAACATGCAAAATAAAGTCAGAAGTCAGTTGCCCAGTTTGGCATTTGTATATTTGAGAGAAGTGGGAAACATGGCTTAAGGTGAAGGTGGGTTTGATCAAAGCACTGAATCTTAAAACACTTGCTAATCATACCTGTTTTTGTAATTTTACAGACAATTGATATCTAATAAATATTTTTGAGCATGGAATGACAGTTAGCTATTCTTTAGGAATAATGCATTTGGCAGTAGGGTGGCAAGGAACCATGGGCTCTGCCTATTAACTAGAAGTGATCTCAAGGTACATGACCTCATCTTGGCTGTGAGGAAACTGGGATGTGCCCAAGATATGGCGGTAGACTGACTCCAAATCCTTTTATACTCAGCCAATTGCACTTGCTAATATCACTGTTGAATTACTGTATTTCTTGTATTTTCTTAAAAGACTATTTTCTTTTAAAAAATGACAGAATTACTAACACATAATTGTATTCATCAACTTTTTTGTGACATATTCCATCTATTGCAAAAATTTTCATTGATTTTTTTTACTTGATTTGGCAAAGTTGGACAATATATCTGCTTTTTTTTTCTTTCTTTCTTTTTTTTTTTTTTTACAGATTGGCTAGGAAAAATTGGAATCTAGACAGGGGTCATTATACGCATATCCTTAAATAGACTAGGAATTAATCTGAAGGAATGACTAAGTGATGACCAATTTTTTACGTGGATAGTTTCATTTGTTTTACTCAGGTAGAGAGATTAGCAACATCTTGTGACTAATGATCAATGACTTCTAAACCATGTCAATACCTTTTTAGAGTTAAAGCATAATGAAAACTTAATGAAGTCTTCCTGGTACATTAACTTTCTATGAGGAATATACATAAGAAATGCATGCTCAGCAGTTGAGAGGCTCCATGTGAGTTTTATAGGTATTCCTGACTTAATTTAGTTCCACAAACACTGAATATCTATTTTGTTAAAAGCCCTGTATTAAGCAACTCTGTGGGATAGAAAAATGATACATGAAGTGGATATTTCCCTCAAGGACCTTTTGGAATAGAAGTTAATTTACTTGTATTTAATCCCAAATAGATGTGAAAACCAAGTTTAGAAGGCTACCTCAACTGCGGGTTAGCAGAAAAGATGCACATGGCATAGGCATATAAGACTGAATGCAATCAATGCTATTATCAAAGGCTAACCTTTGGAAGCACAATATGAGGTTAATGTTGGATGTCAACATGAATGACATTTTACTGAACATCTGCTACATCCAAAGTACTATATCCAAAGTGGGATTTGGGGTGGGGTGAGGAAGTGAAGCAAATATCAAAGGGACAGGTCCTGCTCTAGAGGACAAAGATGACATGTACTCAGTTAAAATACTTAGTACCTGTTAAAAGCTCAATAACAGAGGCCCAGACAATATGGATTTTTGAAGGAGAATCCATTATATTCTATTTAGCACTCTGAGAAGACATCATGAAGCAGGTGACATTTAAGTTGGGTCTTGAAGGCGAGACAAGATTTTTAAAGGTAAGGAAATAAGGGAAGGACCATTTAAATCTCATCACCTGTTTTTATATGGGTAAAATCTGGTTAATATATATCTATATGAACTGTTTGGCAGGATAAGCTATTACTCGGAAACAGCGTGTAGAGGTGAGGTTATCAAGAGCCTCCTCTCTTATCTCTTTAGGGAAGTTGTGCCCAGATAGTTCAATGACTGCTTTTGTACTTATCATTTGCCTGGCTGACATAAACTGTCTTCCTGCAGCCTCAAATGACATAAACTGACTTCCTGCAGCCTTTGGGTCTTTCCAAAGGCCAAGGCTCAGTGAACTGCAGAACGCTGTCCAATGTTACACAGGAGATGTTACACAGTTGTGCCTGAGAAGGACAGTCACAGAAGGAGTAGAGTCCCCCATAGAGGAAGGAATTGAGCTGAACAATCTGAAGCTCCAATGAACCCACCAGATCCACTTTGCTGTTCCTCAGGCCAGCAACATGGAGGTGTCTACTAATAACAGACAGGCACATCTCCATGAACCCATGCATCTAGGTTATATGTGCATTTTACAGCAAGGCATAACTCTACTCTTGTCTTTCCTTTTTTTTTTTAATTTTTAACATGTATTTATTTTTGAGAGAGAGAGAAACAGACAGAGCACGAGCAGGGGAGGGGCAGAGAGAGACGGAGACAGAATCTGAAGCAGCTTCAGGCTCTGAGATGTCAGCACAGAGCCTGATGTGGGGCTCGGACCCACGAACCATGGGATCATGACCTGAGCCGAAGTTGAACATTTAACTGACTGAGCCACCCAGACGCCCCTACACTTGTTTTGCCTACTCAAGAAAGCACAGCAGAATACAAGGGAGCAACAGTACAGTTACAGAATCCCTCTCTCCCTTCCTCTTCCCCACCCCCACCCCAACACACATTTATACAAGTATTAGTAACAAGTTACTTCAAAATACTACACAATTTCTAAGACACATTTGGATATATTTAAAAAATGTATTCAAGTACACTTTAAGAAGACTAGTGCAGACAACTTGTTTCAATTATTTTTCTCTAAATAAAATCCAGGTGAATTCATTTGTGAATAATTCACCTTCTCCAGATGGCTTTGGTCAAACTGAACAAGAAGAAAGTTTTGTTTAGGAAATGCCTCTCTGTTAAGCTTTATTTCCAGCATATTAAAATTTATGCATTAGAAAGTTTGAAACCAATTAAATATGTTTATTTTCACTCACTGAAAACTTACAACTTTTTATTTATTCATTTATTTTTAAGTTTTTACTATTTTTATTTATTTTTGAGAGACAGAGAGAGAGACACTGAGTGCGAGCAGGGGAGGGATAGAGAGAAGAGGGAGACACAGAATCTGAAGCGGGCTCCAGGTTCTGAGCTGTCAGTACGGAGCCCGACATGGGGCTCAAACCCATGAACTGCGAGATCATGACCTGAGCCAAAGTTGGACGCTAAACTGACTGAGCCACCCAGGTGCCTCAGAACTTTTAAAGACTATATATTTAACATGTAACATTATAAAAAGTAGTGAGTGTCTACTTTTATCTAGTCCTAATACCTACCTAAATATTTAGAAAGAAGCCTACTTATTCAATTGAAGAATAAACTCTTTGTCAAAGCTACAACAAATATATAAATGAAAAGGCGACAGTAAAAACATGCACTAGGCAGGTTATGTTTATGATATCCTGACAGAAAAATGTATAAATAGGGAAAATCCACCAGTCATTCACAAGAGCCTAATGAAGCAGAACTAAGATCTCACACATATTATCCGTCAGGTTGGGAATGTATGCAATTTCTCAATTTCATGCAAAATAGCATTGTTCAAGTCACATCTCTTGGAACAAAGGTCATTTTTCCCCCTTCAGTCAAAACAGTGAAACTGCAATTGTCCCAGAAGTTTTCATTTTTCTGAAGCTAATGTTAATTTAATGGCTATTCGTTTTCTACACCCCTGAATGTAGGTAACGCTGAGCTGTTCTATCTACAGAATCAATCTGGTCCCTGCATTATGGCATGTGAAGTACACTTAATTGATGTTTATTGCAATGCAAAATGATTTATAGTGCCTAATAAGCATTCACAATTTACAGCCTTATTGTTCATAAGAGCTTCTGAAATAACAGAATCTTGGGGTATATAAGTCTGCTTATAAAGGCTATTAGAAACATTGCATCTCTTTGGCTCTGGAAACTGATTTAGCTATAGACAGGATGAATAATCCACCACCAGCTAAATGCCTGTGTACTTAAGTCTGGTAATGGCTAATTGAAAGGTTGTGGTATGTAGGAAGGCTTAAATATGGCCAGATTTTAGACAAAGGCATGCTTCCAATTTCTGAATGTTCTTTTATATTTCTGCAAGCTGCATTATGGTGTTGGCCAAAAGAGGCATATGGAGTTTCAACTACTCTCTAAGCTGCACATTTTTAACTTGCCCATGAAAACACATTTTAACATTTGTTACATGAGCCTGGATCATATGCCAGGTGTCAAGCCTCTCCTCTATACCTTCTCAAGTTGTTTTGAAATGTTGGTATAAAAAAGCAGGTTAACAAAGCTCCAATATATACCAAAAAAAAAAAAAGTAAATACAAACAAATCACCTTACTTAAACGTGGACTGTGCTGACATGATTTTGGGCAATCAGATATTCAGCACCTTCAAATCAGTGAGCTAAGCTGCCAATCTTTGTCTGAATTTTTGACACCCAGTGTTCTACAAACCCTTAAACCTCAGTCACTGTGCCCAATTCTTCCTTATTCCTCAACACTTGCTCTTCTGTGTCCTGTATTTCCAATCTTAGTGCCATTGCCCTCTCCACAGTCGTTTCCATCAGAAACTTCTCCGTCTCCTTTCTCTCCCTAATTTCCTCCATTGAAATCAGTTACCAAATCATGACACTCTGGCCTGACTCCCTCTCATAGCCACCCGTTCCAAGGCAGTCCTCTCCCCTATTCTCAGTTCTCTTGATTTTTCTATTACCTTCTGGTGTCCTACTCATTGCCCCCCATAGGAGCCTCAGGGGCCACCTGAACACCAGCTCAGTCCACTCTCCTCAACATCCCAGACTCAGCCAGGCAACTCTGTCTTATGTGTTAAAGCTCCTATTTCATATTTGGGAAAAAAATGGTTCTGTTCCTTAAAAATAATGCAAATATCACAACTACCTTGCTAATAGTAACTTTCACTCGTTTTAACCAGCCATAGATCTGATCTTGCCACCCCTTTCTCAAAAAACCAAACTCATGTGAACATGGTTTTTTTTTGTTTGTTTGTTTGTTTTTAATGTTTATTTGAGAGAGTGAGAGCATGAGCAGGGGAGGGGCAGAGAGAGAGAGGGAGACACAGAATCTGAAGCAGGCTCCAGGTTATTAGCTGTTAGTACAGAGCTTGATGCGAGGCTTGAACTCATGAGCAGTGAGATCATGACCTGAAGTCACACGCTTCACTTACTGAGACACCCAGGTGCCCCATGAACATTTCTAACTACATATAAAAGAAAACTTACTCTCTTCTGGCTGCCACCATAATCTCCCACAATCTGCTTCTGTCTTACTTTTTGGTGACTAACTCCTCTTGCCCTCCCCAAAGTCCCATACCAGACTCACACACTTTAGATTCCCCAAATTCTGATCCTTCCTTTCACTGTCTTTATGGCCAGAATGCTGCACCCCCATCTGGTTGCTTAATGTTCAGCATGAATGGCATGTTCTACATGAGGTTTTGTTTTTGTTTTTGTGTTTTGGTGTGGAACCCAGAGTTACAATTTCCCTCCTTTTCCTGGCCATCAGTTGCATTTTGTCTCACTATAATGACTTATCTTAAGAATGTGAAGCCCCCAGAGGGTCCAGGTCCTCCTGTCTTATTTACCTCTGGAGCCCACTATATTAACAGTCTTGCACCTAGAATGCACTCAAAATCTGGGTTGAATTTAATTGGGTGGTCACTATCAACCACCAGGTTAATTTCCTACTCATTACCATTAAGTCCCTAATGCATCCAATTATTTAGAAGAGCTCCATTTGACCATAGGCCATGCTTTTGATATTGGTACAAGGAAAAAGAGCATTGATGGATACAGTCTTAGTTCCCTAGAGGTTGTAGTTATAATCACATGATTCAAATATATACAGTAGTCCAGCCATTTTATTTTATTGTAACTTAAAACAGGGGGAGAAAGAGATTATCCATTGCCCCATGCTTTGAAAGGTTTTTTGTTCTAAAGCTGGAGAAAGTTTCAATATTTAACTTAGTATTCCCTCGAAATTTGGGGGAAAAAAGTCTTCAAAATTCAAGCAACTTTTCCTCTCTGCAGAAGTTAGTGTGTGGTGCTTATTAAACTTCTACTTTTTTTTTTAAAGTTTATTTATTTATTTTTGAGAGAGACAGAGACAGCCTGAGGGGAGGGGCAGAGACAGAGGAAGAGAGAGAGAATCCCAAGCAGGCTCTGTGCTCATAGCACAGAGCCTGTCATTAGCTCAATCTCACAAAACTGTGAGATCATGACCTGAGCCTATACCAAGAGTCAGATGCTTAACTGACTGAGACACCCAGGCACCCTTCTATTCTACTTTTAAAAGCATCAGTAGCAAAATGCATTTGGGAAAAATGCAGCCAGTACTTTTGAGATGAGCTGTTTGCAGTTGTACAACTTGTGCCTAAGTTAAATTTTTCATGAAGGATGCAGTATAATTCAATTACACACTGTCTATATTATATTCAAATTAATCAATTTCCACCCTACTTGGAGGGTCTACCTTTTGCCCGGCAGTGGACTAGGTGCCATGGGAACAACAGAGAATTAAAAGATAAAGAAAAACAACATTCTTGCATGTGAATAATTAGACACGGATCCAATAAAGAGAATGAGACCATATATCGTATAATCAAATGCCAAAGGGCTCAGCACAGATAAAGGCTCATCTGTATTCAAGGGAGACAACTCCTCCTACAGGTTTATCACTTTCTGGAATGGGCACCAGCCTCGGCCACACACCATGACTGGAGGTTCAACCCTGCCTTCAACTTTGGTCCTCAAGAAGTGTCAATTAGTGTCAAGAAGTAATAATTCTTTTTGTTTTTAACATAATTTATTATCAAGTTGGCTTACATAAAACACCCAGTGCTCATCCCAACAAGTGCCTTTCTCAATGTCCATCACCCATTTTCCCCTTTCCTCCTCCATCCACCCTCAGTTCGTTCTCTGTACTTAAAAGTCTCTTGTGGTTTGCCTCTCTCTCTCTGTAACTATTTTTTCTCCCTTCCCTTTCCTTCCCCCATGGTCTTCTGTTAAGTTTCTCAAAATCCACACATGAGTGAAAACATATGATATCTGTCCCTCTCTGACTGGCTTATTTCACTCAGCATAATACCTTCCAGTAATAATTCTTACCTCCAAAATTTCTCTCATTTTCTTCTTTTCCCTTGGGTCCCACTGTCCTACTGTCCTACTATCTGAAGCACGTACCTCCTCACTTCTGTACACCTTCCTAATTGTCCTCTCAAATTTGTCTGTACCCTTCCTTCTCACCTTATCCAGTGACTGCTCACTGTCTAGTTAATCCAGTCCAAACACGAGTCATCATATTCAAAGGCCTTCAGCCAGGTATCTTCATTCATTCATTCGCTCATTCATTCACTCAATCAACATTTGTTTTTTTAAACTTATGCCAGGCACTCTTCTAGGCACTGGGGGTATTATTATATTTACTGAAACATTTGTTTTGTTAATATGGGATGAATCCAGAAATTGGCTTAATGGCCACTTACTGGCTATGTAATCTCAGGTTATTCTCTCTCACCTCTCTAACCTCAACTGGTTTCCTTTTTTACAAAATGGGGACCCGATTTTGCCTGTCCTATTTATATCACAGAATTTCTGGGAAAGTAAAAACCATGGGGGGTGGGGTTTTGAAAATGTTTTGCAGTCTCTAAAATCCTGAAAAGAATACAGTCAACTAACATAGGGAAGAAAGAGACTTGTTCCAACTGAGGCGAATGTGCAGAGCTTTAAGGATTCAGTATTTTTTTTTTTAACATTTATTTATTTTTGAGACAGAGAGAGACAGAGCATGAACGGGGGAGGGGCAGAGAGAGAGGGAGACACAGAATCGGAAGCAGGCTCCAGGCTCTGGCCTGATGGCCTGATGGCCAGAGCCTGACGCGGGGCTCGAACTCACGGACCGCGAGATCGTGACCTGAGCTGAAGTCGGACGCTCAACCGACTGAGCAACCCAGGCGCCCCAGGATTCAGTATTTTCTAAGATAGGTGGTGGACCTTGTCCTGCAGACAGTGGGAAATCTGTCACTAGAGACTTTGTAGCAAAGGAGCCAGAAGGACAACGTACTGGCAGCAGGGTGGAAGATGGCTTCAAGGAGAGTGACCAGAAGCAAAGGGTAGGCTAGGAGTGGAAAGAAAACATGGGTTCAATGAATCCAGAAGATTGGTAGCAAAGGAAAGAAGGGATGGAAGTAAAAGAAATACTGCAGAGGAAAAATCCAGAATTTGACAGTTTGGAGGTAATGGCTGGGAGAACAGGATGAAAGGCACAGATGAAAAGATGATGACTCACAAGTTAGGATTTGAAGGGAATGAATGGCTTATGATCCCTTTACCAGTGAAAAAGAGCACAATTTATATCCAAAGGAGATGGGTTTACTATTGAATGGTGAGTCTGAGTTGCATATATATTGGGATAAATACTGAATATACACAAATTAATAATCACACAATAGAAAATATTATTAGAGGGGCATCCGGGTGACTCAGTCGTTTAAACGTCCGACTTTGGCTCAGGTCATGATCTTGTAGTTCCTGAGTCTGAGCCCTGTGTCGGGCTCTGTGCTGGCAGCTTAGAGCCTGGAGCCTGCTTCAGATTCTGTGTCTCCCTCTCTCTCTGCCCCTCCCCTGCTCATGCTCTGTCTCTATCTCAAAAAAGTAAAAAAAAAAATAAACCAAAAAAAAATAGAAAAATAATGAAATATTATTAGAACCTCAATGGAGTAATAAGGGCTTTGAAGAAATAGCACTTCATAAGTATTTCTCAGATTAATATTTGTTATTTATGGGCAGAATCCTAAGATTGGGGAAGAATGTGAAAGGCAGTTCAGTAAAAACCGCTTGCCTAATTATACTGTTATTAACATCACTTTATTATTTTATTTATTTTTGCTGTTACATTTGAAAAGGAACTGTTTCTCTCGGAATGCCCCAATTGATTACAATTTTTTGAGGTCTAGAAATGCAATTCTTTTGTATTTGGATGAAAATGAATTCATTCTTTATTCCCACTGCTACAGTATAGTGACCCAGATTTCAGGCTTTCAAGATCTGTAAGTTACAAAATGGCAGAACTGTTTTTTTTTTTTTCTGTGAAATTTACTGTCAAGAGTATTTACAGAATACTTTTATGTAAAGGGGTTCCTTGCATGTTCTAGTTTCTAAGACTCCTCTTTGTAAATGATTCCATGCAATTGATAGTTTTTAAAGCTTGTTTTCTGAACTTATATTTTATTTCAGTTCTTAAAGAAGTATTTCATATTTTAACAAAATACCTCCTTCAAGAGAAATCCACAGAAGGATATAACAAATGCTAGCATAGAATAAAAATGGGTATGATTCTTTAGGAATTTCTAGACCTGGACTATCTAACACAGTAACCACTAGCCACAGGGGACTACTGAAACTTAAATTAGGTAAAATTAGTAAAATCAGAAATTTATTTCCTCAGTTGCACTAGCCACATTTTAACCACTTAATACCCACGTGACTAGGGGCTACTGTTCTCAACAACACAGATATAGAACACTTCCATCAACATAGAAATTTCTATTGCATATTGTTTGTCAAGACCATTGTTTACATAAATGAAAGGATGTGACTGCAGTCCTGATTAGCAACGTTTGCTCCACAGTTGGTCCAACTATCTGCATAGCACATGATAATTAACATTGTTAAAGATGTAGATCAGCGAGGCCACATCCAATGTGACAGCTGTTCACAGATATATCCTATGGTCAAAGTCCCGGAATTGCTCCTGCCAGTCTTGTGACCAAGGTCAATATGGAAGAATGTTTTTCCACTTTACTATCTCTAATAGGACCATCGCTCCCAAATTACTCCCTAGATCTGTGGGCAGTAAGAGTCTCTCAAGGGACTTCTAGCATAATTTGTTTCATATTATTTGGTCAACAAATTTATTTCACTTGTAATTTTATTTAAAGAATGTGAAAGTCTGCTGCTTCTTAAGAAGTAAGTCTACACCATTTCCTCCAACTCAAACATAGGAACATGATGGGGAATGAGGTATAAAGGCCAAAGCCTGGTAGCTGCTAATGGGCAGGTTTTCCCATCTCTGCACATTAAATATTGTAATTAAACAAATGTTTTGTGAGCACTGCAGAAATATTTTGCTGTTCTGCAATTTGTTGAACACCAAGATAACATTCAATAGATCCAAGAAAAACCTAAAAAGATTGGGCCTTCCAAAATCACTATGGTTTTGGCTTCAGTTTACAAAAATGATCAATTTAATTATTGGCTATCACAGAACACAAAATGAGCCATTATGATAGCTTATTAGAAGGAAAAAAAATCTGACATGGAAGGCATCTGACCTAATTGATTCTAGTAATGAGAATTCACTAAAATAACTCCTGACTATAAACGATATTTTGGCTATTAAGTTCATCTTATAAAGATCAAACATTTCGGAAGGAGGTCGCATTTTAAAGCATGCTGAATAATGGGCTCTTATAAATAGGAGACTCTGTTTAGTAAACCTAGCTAATTAAAGCACTTAATAAATGGGGGAAACCCACTACTCTAAATCTCTTGTTGGTACTAGAGAATTCTCATTTGCTCTTTCAGAGAAGTAATCAATTGAAGGGCACATTTTTCTTCTCTTTGTTCTTTTCCATCAATTTTAATGGGTACAGAACATCAGTCACACGAAATGTAATGGGACAAGAAGATGGATGAGTACATTTGAAGCCACTAGTCACAGGACAGAAAACATCCTGATGAGGTGACCGTGGCAGCACAGAGTTCAACAATATGGCCTGGGCAATATTTAGTAAGTGAAACTATGTTGCTACATGATTTGATATTAGCACTCAGCAAAATCAATCTCCAGACACAATTTATCACATTTCTATAGGTCAGACTTTCAAAGTCATCCTCAAAATATGTTTCAATGACACTCTTAATTCCAGAAAATGATTTAATCTAACAACAAAGTGCATAAAGAGAACGATCTAAGCTTAAGGAACCTGACCTTGTCTTAAAAGTGATTAAAATTCCTTTGAAGACAGAGTTTCATTGTAGCCTAGAAATTATGTCCACATATCACAAGATGAGTTGGTATATGCAGTGGAGGCTTGCTGTAACACCCCTTCAAGACCGGGGCACTCACTCTCCCAGCCCCTTGGTGACACCGGGTCTGCAGCCATGGTCACAGTTTTGTCCTGCTCTGGGAACTGCCCTCAGCAAAAGGCAGTTCATCTTGTGCAAAAACTACACTTGCCCCCCACGTCCAAAGACAGAGACCACCGCAGGAGTACAAAGAAGGCATGACTGTTTTGCCTCACTCTAGCACAACTCCGAAGGGCCATCCCAGCCTCCCGGCTCTCCCTGTGATCAGCTCTGATCTCTGTTGAGACTATCACAGCCTACTTTTCCTCTGCCTTCACTTCCACACAGGTGTTGATCCCAAGACAACTAACTCCCAGAATCTCACATGCAAATCTCTCTCTCAGAACCTCTTTCCCAGGCCACATAACCTAAGACAATATATATGACCAAAGAGCTGTTTTTCTTTGCAGAGAATTAAGATAATTTAAACACTGGGCTGAATGAGAGGACTACGGATATTCAGGTCCACAAACGGTAAGTCACATACTATTACTTTGTTAGGACTGGCATAAAAAGATGTTTTTTTTTGTATAACTTAAAATTTAGAACATATTACACTTAATAATTTAAATGTAGTTTGATTCCAGTGGGCCTCTATATCCTCATGTAATCCAGCAACTAGTCAAACTGTATTAACAGATTCAGGGGCTGAGTTACCATTTGTTTGTCTTGCCGGTTTCCTTTTGGTAGAATTCAAAGCAACCTTTGGCATCATATGAGCACCCATTGGTCCCCACTTATGAATACTATGATATTATTAATAAAATGTAAGTAGATAGCTCCCTAAGGTCCTGTTGGCTGTTTGTTTCTTATGCACCTCCTAAAAGCAATAATTTATAACAGGATATTAAAAAAGGAAACTAAACCTATTTGAAAAATATCAACAGAAGATTCGACATCTCAAATTAATAAGTGTTTTTTTTCCTCTCTCAGGATTTTCTGTGATCTATGAAACACAGATAATACTGGCTGGAAAGCTGTGAATACTTCAAAGCCATCAAAGCAAACTTCAAAGTGAGAGGCCAGTTTTCAAACGATTTTCTGGTTGTTGTGCAAGGTGAGAACCAGGTATTTATGGTGGGAGGAAGAAGAGGAGAGCCCTAGGGAGCCATCATTAGCACATTGATAATATTGTTGTCGGATGCATTCAATGACACCAACAGGCCATGTCCATCAGTCACAGACAAGGTGTCAATGACTCAGTCAGAAAATGATAATCCATCAAGAAGATCATTTCATGAATGTGGTCTTATGTGGAAATTGCTGGTGAGGCTATTTATCTATAGCCTTTGCTTTAAATGCTTTTATCACTATTGTTTTTAATCAGTTATGAAACCACAATTTCATCTTCCTGAAGTCTAGAACCTCGTTACTTTGCTTTCAAGAGCCTGGAGTGACAATATAAAATATGTGTGAGGCCACTTCTTTATATTAATATTTAATGCAGTTTTAACAACTTTTTAGAATGGTTCATATCCAAATGGATCCCACAAACCTGAAAGTGAATTGATAGCCACAGACTCCACTTAAATATATCTGTGAATCATCTACTGTGTGTCTGAACATTATACAAATGAATCTGGAATTTTTATACATTTGCCGAGGTTACTGGTACTTACCGGTGACATTATATTTCAAAAGACTAATTTAAGCCATCTAGTCTACACCAATTCAGGAGATCTTTCTAAGACATTTTAGTCTAAATTTCACATCCTGCAAAAGAGGACTATATTGAATGGAACACTGTCACTGTCTCCCTTTCTCTCAATTCTACTAACTGCACTAAATACAATAGGGTGCACTGTTGGTGGGAATGCAAATTGGTGTAGCCACTCTGGAAAACAGTGTGGAGGTTCCTCAGAAAATTAAAAACAGGCCTACCCTATGACCCAGCAATAGCACTGCTAGGAATTTACCCAAGGGATACAGGAGTGCTGATGCATAGGGGCACTTGTACCCCAATGTTTATAGCAGCACTCTCAACAATAGCCAAATTATGGAAAGAGCCTAAATGTCCATCCACTGATGAATGGATAAAGAAATTGTGGTTTATATACACAATGGAGTACTACATGGCAATGAGAAAGAACGAAATATGGCCCTTAGTAGCAACGTGGATGGAACTGGAGAGTGTGATGCTAAGTGAAATAAGCCATACAGAGAAAGACAAATACCATATGTTTTCACTCTTATGTGGATCCTGAGAAACTTAACAGAAACCCATGGAGGAGGGGAAGGAAAAAAAAAGAGGTTAGAGTGGGAGAGAGCCAAAGCATAAGAGATTCTTAAAAACTGAGAACAAACTGAGGGTTGATGGGGGGTGGGAGGGAGGGGAGGGTGGGTGATGGGTATTGAGGAGGGCACCTTTTGGGATGAGCACTGGGTGTTGTATGGAAACCAATTTGACAATAAATTTCATATATTGAAAAAAAAAATAAAATCCAAAAAAAAATACAATAGGGTGCAATTCTGAAAAGCTTTAAAATTTTTTACTTAATTTTTACAAATTCTTGAAGGTTGAATAATTGACCCTCAGGTAGAGAGACACCAGCTTATAGATAAGTCTTTTTTTTTTTAATTTTTTTAACGTTTATTTATTTTTGAGACAGAGACAGAGCATGAACAGGGGAGGGGAAGAGAGAGAGGGAGACACAGAATCGGAAGCAGGCTCCAGGCCCCGAGCCATCAGCCCAGAGCCCGAAGCGGGGCTCGAACTCACGGACCGTGAGATCGTGACCTGAGCCGAAGTCGGATGCACAACTGACTGAGCCACCCAGGCGCCCCTAGATAAGTCTTAAATGGCCTTCATAAGCAAGATGGTAAAAATATCCTCACTTCCTGCCTCCCTCTTCAGATTACCCTAGAACCTGGATAAGTTTCTAGTCTGACACAGAATATGCCTGGGCATTTCTTTCATGGTTCAGAAGTAATTTTTATGGGAACAGGAAATCACTCTTTGTTTAAAAAGATCTTTTTGATATTCAAAAACTTAACTTCTACCCTCTCTGAGTTTTCTATCTCAAATTTTCTGTGGGTCACTGAGTTAGATAGTTCCTTGGAAAGCTTCCCTGATACTGGGTATATGGTGGTGGGGGGTATCTTTACTCTCATTATATTCCTCATGGCTCAAAGAACATCATACTTTTTGTAAGTAATAACAAATAATGAGTATAAATATGTTTTATGAATAATTTGAAAAATATTTTTAGTATATTATTGAATGGACTAGGTTTTATTTAGAGATGAAAGTTGTAAAAATGCTTTTTATGTTTTTCTTAGACTACTCCTTGCTTTATATGACCTTAATTGGGATTATCTGCACTTCGAGAAATTTTCATTTTAGTGTTACAGTAGTTATGAAACCCAAAGACATCATCATCAGGGGAAATTCAGGCATTTTCCAGTATATCTTATAATCATCACCTTGAATTCTTTTTATACTAAGAAGGAACATATGTAAAATGCATAATTTAACAATTTTGCCATACTTTACTATTTCGATGATGGATATAAACCATGTAGAATAGAAATAAATATGTGTTCAGCCATTTTCACATAAAGTACCTAATTCAGTTTTACAACATAGAAGGCAGAAAATTAAGAAAACATGACAGTTACTCAATAACCAATTCATTTGATCACACACATAACACTGTTTTGCTTTCTATAATGTATATAAAACACTCTATTTTAAATACTTTAATTTTCCTCTGTTGCAGAAAATCATTATCACTATGACATCTCGTGATATTTCATGCCACTCTCTCCACTAACATTGCTCCTCACAGTATAGCTATTTGCAAATTAGTGTATTACTGAAGCCTGTTGGACAGTAAACATCCTGAGGGCAGAAAGTCCACCTTACTCAGCTTTTATGTAGCCTTCCGAATATTTCCCTGGACACAGAATTCACTTAGCATTTAGCGATTCAACTTTTATTCAAGAAACACCTATATAGGCTCTGGGTTAGATTGAAGATGGGGTTTTTGCATACCAGAGAGATTCAGAGACCAGTGAAAATCATAAGCAAGTAAACTAAAAAATAATATTATTCAGTACATGTTCTGACAGAGGTAAGCACTGGGTACCTTGGGAAGACAAAAGAGGGGGGGCCTACTCAATCAAGTTCAGGGATTCTGGGAAGATGGGAACCGACTTCCCAGGCAGCTTTGAGGAGGGCTACAACTTAGTGAGCTAAAGAATGATGGGGAAATTCTAGGAAGCAACAACAGTTAGGTTTATAGGCTGGCTTGACAGTTGAGAAATGAAAATTCTGTCATTATCTATCATGACTGGAGACTTCGAGATAAGAACCTCATATACTGGGTCTACTTGGGTGATAACATCTTCAGTTGGGAGGAGGAATCACAGAATGGGAGCACAGTAGGGGTGTAGGAAGGGCCAAGAGTGCTTGCTTTCAGAAAAGCAATAACCAGGTACAAAGTTTTCTCCAATATCTTATTTCTGAATCTGGGATGCAGCTTGCATATGCATATTAAAGGTGGTAGCTTGTCAACCCTGCCTTGCCCCCAGCTGTTCATAAATTTGATGATGAGCCTTGCAGTTAACAATACCTTAAAATAGATGACATCTTCAAAATCAAAATAAGGAACATGTAGTCTCTTGAATTATCTTGTTTTCAAAGAGAACTCAATGAATAATGGAGGCAACAATAAATTGAGATTTGTTTTGTGAATGCAGTTGTAGTTATGCCCCCCTCCCAAGTCCCCTCACCCCCAGCTTATTTTCTTCTTCCTTGACTCAATTTGCATTAAATACCTGCTCTGAGCCAGGCACTGCAGGATATAGTAGAATCTGGAGATGCAGAAAAACTAAATATACACCCAGAAGCATTTGACCGTATTTCAAATTGTGAAGCACCATTGAATAAGAGCATTATGAAGACTGACTTACCTTATCTTGGGTTCATAGAGGACATCCCAGAGAGCAAACCTCAACTGGAGCCACAAGGGATTAGGGTTTTTACATGTGTATGGGGATGTGAAAAGTGCTCTAGGCAAAAAGGACACTGTGTAGAAAGGCAAAGAGATGGGAAAAAACCACATTGTTTTCATATTAGAAATTATACTTTCATTTGGCTAAAATTTGGACTGTTAGGCCAGTATGAAGAGAAAGCGGATTGACAAAGATGTTTCACGACAGGCACAGATTTATGGAAAAATGGGGCAAGACTTTCAAGTGCTCATAAGTGGAGTGAAAAGCCACTTTCCCATACTGATGGGCTCTCATAGGTGAGATAATTTGATTTAAGTGGGGAAAGAAGAAGTAAAGAGGGCTTGTTTCTCCTCCTTATAATAAAAAGACCATCTCTGGAGACCTTACAAAGTGAAATATAAATAGTATCTATTGTTTCCCTTTCTTTCTTCTTCCTTTCTTCCCTCTCTTCCACTTCTTCCTTCTTTTATCAGATATTTATTGTGAGACTACTCTGTGTGAGGTGCTTGGTAGTTGTGGATCAGTTTAGTGGATAAATATAGAAAGCTCAAAGGGAGAGATACTTGATATTTATAATAAAATGAGCGTGGACTTTGGCATTAGGCAGATCCTGATTTGAATTCCATGTATTCCACTTGCTGACAGCATGAATTTGTCACTTCATTACTTTGTGCTTCAGTTTTCTCATTTGTAAAATGGGGACGATGTTATATATTTCACAAGGTTATTGTTGGACTGAAATGAGATCATAATCTCAAAAGTTACCTTTTATGGCCTCCATGTAACAGGTTATGCCCTTTGAATATATGATCTCATTTAATCCTCAACAGCACACTTCGAGGTTGACACTAATCAATTAAACAAAGGTTCAAGGAGGTTATGTAACTACTAACTCAGAGAGGAAGTAAGTGCTGTTATTCCTTGATTCCAAAGCCTATGTTCTTGTGTCTATGCACAGCGCCTCTCCTATTTACCACATTGTGCTTGGTATTTAGCATACACCTATCGAACAGTAACACCCCATGTGCCAACAGAGTAAAACATTTTCGCTATTCTTCATGTTGTCTGAACACTAAGATTCAATTGCAAAGGCAAAACCAACTTTAAACATTATAAATATGAGACACTAAGGAAACATACTTAGGGAATGAGTGGCAACATCTGTCCACTGTGCATCAACTCAACATGGCTGTGCTTTTTCTGATTACAATGAGATGTTTTTTAAAATATTTAAAAATTACACGTGAGCTTTTAAATTAACAGCTTAAATAGCAAGTCTTAAGAATTACTCAAATTTCTAAGTCACATTGAGGGTCAACAATATTTCTAGATATCTGCAAACAACTGTGATGTTACCTATGAACTTGTTTTTATTCAGGTATAGTTGACACATGCAGTGTTACATTCATTTCAAGTCGACAGCATAGTGATTTCACAAGTCTCCACTTCATGCTATGCTCACTGCAAGTGTAGCGACCATGCAACACTATTAAAATACTTCTGACTATACTCCCTATACAATACCTTTTATCATGGTGCCTTATTCATTCCACAACTGGAAGCCTGTATCTCCCTCTTCCTTTCACACATTCTGCCCATCCCCCACCCCTCCCCTCTGGCAACCAGCAGTTTGTTCTCTGTATTTGTGGTTCTGTTTCTGCTCTTCGTTTTTGTTTGTTTGTTTGTTTGTTTGTTTGTTTGTTTGTTTTGGGGGGGGAGGTGAATTCCATACTCCAAGTAAAATTGTGGCTGTGTTCTTTTAAATAAAGTGCCAAGCAAACAGTATTTACACATATTCTATTATTTAAGTTGATTCAGAGACTCTATTGGCTTGTATCCTTAGGGTGTGTAATGCCCTGCAGTGATGATGGCACCAAGGTCACTCATTTTTGCTTGGAGATCAAGACACTCAATTATCCTCATCCCATATCCTGGTTAGTCAGGCTACTCTTCCCCTCCACCCCCCCATGGCCCCCACCAATATGTCCTATTAGTCATATTCTATGACTTTGCTTTTACAGTACATCTTTAACACACTAACTTTGAATGGATATATGATAATTATGCTGAATTGAAAAATGAACTTTGCTAGCCTAGGTCATTTGAAATAAGAACCTTTGTTAAGCTGTTTCGTGAAGACCCCTAGGTTATCCTTACCTAGGGGTAAGTACCCTACAGAACCGTCCTTCCTCTGCAATGTCCACTGTGTTAAGGTCATGCATTTCCACATTTGTTTTCTAATATTCGTGCTTGGAGCACAAAGTAGGTACAGAGTAATTATTTGTGGTTATTCAATGAGATATATTCTTTCCCAAACTTTCCTTTACTTTAAAAAAATACTAGTATCTGAATCCTACCATGATTCAATTATAGGAAAAATTACTATCACTGATTACAACAGTGGTCTTTCATCTGTAGACTTATTATTTTTAAAACCACACTAAGTATTTTAGAAATTCTCTTTGTTCACATACTACCCTTGAAAGAGTTGTTTTGTTTAATAAAGTTACCTGAAACAGATGCTTAAGAGGCTTGGAAGTGAGAGGTTAGTTCAGAAAAATCTAATTTCCACTGAGATGAGAGAAAGTTTCTTAAAAAAAAAATTCTACAGTATTTCTAAAAAGCTACATAAAGCAGAAGAGTGTGTTGGGGGGGAACGCTTCACTAGGACCCAAACAACCATAAAGCAAGATTTACAGCTTGTTACAGAATGGCACAAATTAGCAATTAGACGTTATATGCTGAAACACAGGAGAATATGGGGCTGCTACCTTTCAAGCTTTTTGTTGAAGGAAACAATGAACTTTTCATAATAACCCTTTTAAAGCTGTTATTCCACATTGAGATTGATCGAAGTAAGAAAGAAAATACGAATGCAGCTGGAAGGGAGACGGAGACGGGGCAGGTTATATCGATGACTCTGAAAATGTTGCATTTAAATATGAAAATCACAGCTGCACTTGAATTATCTAGGATTCTAAATCTGAAGACAAAATTACCACCCAGTGGTACCTAAATCCTCATGAACCACTGGAAGACATTTATTAAGAGTAACACCTAAAATTCTTATAACGCAAGCCCTAGAACGAATGATGGAGGAAACAGTGTCTACAAAAGACTAGTTATTTGAGGCAGATCCTGTTCTGGGCATCCTGCTCACCTTTTCTCCAAGAATCATCAATGTTTCCAAGATAGGGATCCTGCACAGAACTATAATTCAGAGCCTCTTCTCAACTACCTAGTGATTTAATTTTTGGACTTTTCTTAATAACTTAATCAGATTAATTGAATACCTACTAAAAATGACTTGTGAAAATTCAATATATAAAAATCCACTTATACAAAATGAATGTACTGGACAGTGATTGGTTGCTGTAGAAGGATTTTTCACTATCAATCTTCAGGAACAGTTCCTCTAGTAAAGTTCAGGAACCACTGTTTGCTAAAGATATGTGGCTCGTTTGTTACTGTCTACCATGATTGGAAATGAGTAACAAACGTGCATATGTTAAGTAATTATGTAAATAAGATCACATATTTTAGAAATATTTCCAACAAAAATTGAAATTAAAGGATTTGCTCATCAGATTATCCTACTTAACCAGCAAATTGCGTTGAAGAGTTAAACATTTCAGCCTATCTATTAACTAAGTTTTCAGCAACATGTGCCCTTGCATGTAATACAGAATCAGTGAAAATGTTTTCCTACAGCATTTCATGTAAATAGAAAGATGCAATTAGAGATGGTTGACCTTCCCCTAGGTCTAGATCAGTTCAATAAGTAGTGAGAATATAAAGAAATTAGGTGTTGATATTTCAATACAACATGTAATATTCTGATCCTTCAATTAGGGAAAGGCACTTCCTTATCAAAACTACCTAAATTAAGTGTAATCACTAAAAATATTTACTTTTATATTGGGCCTTTTGCATACCAGAAACAATCTAAGGTTTTCTTCAAAAGTCTTGGAAAAGGGAGATTCTAGCTCACTGTACGTGTTTTATTTCTTAATCACTATATTATCACCACTATCTGAATAACATGGCTCAATATGTGAAATCAATTGACCGTACTTTTAAAAGGAAAAGTAAAGATGACTTTCATTTTTAACATTCACAATTTTAAGTAATTTTATACATTTCTAAAAAGGCTAAGAAAATCTGTGCTCTAATGTTAGCGGTAACTCCATTTTCGATCATCTGCCTAATCTCAGAGCAACTTCTTGAGGGTACAGTACAACCCTTGTTTGAACCCACTGCTTACTGGGTTTTGTCCACATTTCTGTCCTGCAATGCTCTGTAATCATCATCACTGGCGTCTGTCCAGGTTAGGTTCTCCAGTAAGCCAATTCTGAGATAGAGTTAGTGTGCCAGATATTTGCTAAGGAGTTTGCTAAAGCAGGCAGCAGGACTGGGCTGAACTGAAGAAGGGTTCAGAAGAACTGAACCAGGATGCAGACTCAGCCACAGCTCCAGGGAGCTGCAGAGCAGGAACTGTCTCTGGAACCAACCCAGCCTAGGCTGAAACGGTCAGGTGCTGTACACTTGCACCAGCCTGTCAGGGGATGAGGGCCGCCTGGGAGGGTAATAACCTTGGGTGAGGAACCTCTGCAGCGAAGACAGTCCTTGGAGGGGCTGACGGCTGGTGTGCTTCACTGACAGCACTCTCAGTAGCTGGGGTGACAAGTCCTTCCTGAAGAGGGGCCTGGGTAGCTCACGATGAATTTTCAAATTCAAAGACGCTGAGGTTCTCACACACTCTAGTGTGTGTGAGCACGGCAGCCACTCCTTTTTAAAACTCTCCCCTCTTGGCTTCTCCCACAGCTTTCTGATCTGCCTCCTTCTCCCTCTGTGACAATTTCACTTGTTCTCCTTCTCTTCTTTCCTGTGTCTTAATATGATGTCCTGGGCTCACAACCGTCCTCACTTTTTAGTTTTTCTCCTCGTTTGTTTACATCTTTCTGGGTGATCTTATCCAACACATATACATGTGGCAAATTTTCATTCTGCACATTCACTGCCTGCTTGACATTGTCAGATAGCCCATAAACGAATGTAACAGCCTTCCCTTCTCTCTCTTCCCCATGACTCTCTTCTCTTGATAAATTTTGCTACATCTACCCAGTCTCACAAGGCAGAAACTTACTGAACTTACCTCCTCATTGGCCTCAATTCCTCTCTCTCTTTTACATTCTTTCTACCACTAACCCCCCTCTGCAACAGCCCCCCACCTTGGCATCCCTTGGAGTCTTGCTGGAGAACACCATCCTGAACTCCAGCTCAGCTGCCCCCCCACACACACCACAACCAGGTCCACACGCTTACCTATCATCAGAGGGATCTCTCCTTTAAAAACAAAGACAAACACACACACAGAAAATCAGGATATGGGATACTCTCTATGGTTTGGTCTTGTCCTAGAAGCCTGCCTTCGGCTTTAGACATGAGTAACACACAATGCAGGTCTCCTACTCCAAGTCCATTCGCACATATCATCACCTTCTTTTCCCTTCCATCTTTTGGGGTGTTGGGCTCCTTCCTTTTTCCTCCCCAACTCCTCAAGCCCCAGCATGTTGAGCACCTTTGGCACTCCTACAGCAGTCTGGTGATATCTCTGCTCACTCAGGGCCTCACTTATCGCATCATACAAAAGTTCTCTGCTCTTGTGTCTTTGCTACAGAGTGTACATTTCTCAAAAGCAAGGACTGTCACATTTGTCTTTGCATTCCATGACAAAGATCAGAACTTGGCACATATCAGGCAGTCAGAGTTTACTGGAAGTTTATGGAACTGAACCGCATGTCTAGAGTTGAAGACACATGCTGGGTCAGTGACAAAAGCAAGACATTATGGTGATGTGCCCTCATTTGTTCTTCTGATTGTAAGGAACAAACACCTCACTCAAATATTTTAAATGTGGATTTATTATAGGATTGTACTAGAACTACAAAAATGAGGCCACTCTGAGGACCTATTTATTCTTTATGCTTCGCTTTGCCATGACCCATGTGCTTTATTTTCACTTGTTTCCAATTCTCTTGTAGATCTGAGCCTCACAGACCCCCAAGCTCCCCAACTTGCTTCCAGCCTCCTCTCTCTGCAACGCTTTGCATCCTCATCCCATTACTAATGCTTGTTTTTGAGACGAGTACATTGTCTTGTACATATTCTTGAGACCGAAACAACCTCATGGAACTTTCCACATCACACACCAGGTGATTGGCCCTGGTTTAATTAGCTGTGAAGCATGGGATAGAGAGGAGGGCAGAGTGATGTGGTCCTTCACCAGGAGCTATGGGTGGGGTGGTTTACTCTAAAGAGGCTGTGGATATGCAAGATATGGAGGCAGCCCTCAGTGAGCATCTGCTGGCAGGTGGAGGTCAAAGGACAGACGAGCACCTGAGCTGCCTTCAAGGAACTCACAATCCAGTCATGAATTACTGACTATAATATTAGATGGATGAACATGAAAAAGGAACCCTAAAAAAATAAAATGTTACAAGACTTCCAATGTGGTAGGATACACATCTTAAAAAATATCAATGAATTGCAGGGCTCCTGGGTAGCTCAGTCGGTTGAGCGTCTGACTTCGGCCCAGGTCATGATCTCACGTTCCGTGAGTTTGAGCCCTGTGTCGGGCTCTGTGCTGACAGCTCAGAGCCTGGAGCCTGCTTCAGATTCTGTGTCTCCCTCTCTCTCTGTCCCTTTCCCGCTCATGTTGTCTCTCTCTCTGTAAAAAATAAACATTAAAAAAATTAAAAAAAAAAAAAACAACGAATTGAAAAAAACTCTTGACTCAAAATATTTGAGCCAAAGAATCAGGGTCTGTACAGCTAGTGATGGAAGGAAATAGTGGAGATAGGGCGAGTTCCATTGAAGCTGAAGAGAAAGCACTAAGTTGTAAGGATCTGAGCTGGAAAGACGATTTAATGAAAAAAGCAAAAAGACTGGTCTGGAGGGTTTATAAATTGAATTATGGGAAGGAGAGAAAGATGGGAAAGAACCTGGGATGGGCTGGAGAGGTCCTTGAATATATTGGAATAAGAGAAGTTTTACCTTATTTTATAGGAACTGGGAGTCATTGGTGCTTCCTAGAAATATTCCAGTAATAGCCATCAGGGTCGACTAGCATTCCTGACAAATTCTAAGTTGGAAAGTTCTTACCACAATATTAGAGAGAGTTAATAAAAGAAAGCGTGATTATGGGAAGGCTTGAATTGACGCTGGGGAATGTGCAGAAGTAAAATGACCACAGAGTCACTGTGTGCATGAAGAAAACAGAAGTGCCATTTTAATTCAGTGTTTTTGTGTTTTATTGATAGCAATGGCAGTGAGTCCTTTCCTGGTGGTAAGGAATGTGGGGATGGGATGAAGTCTGAGCAAAGAGGTGAAGACATTATGAGTTGTGTTTACATAACATGTGACAAAATACATTTCTGAGGGATACAGGACAGTAATTAGAGAGAGTAAATGAGATTTAAGAAACTCAATATAGGGTAAAAGACACTTTGACATATTTTAAAATTATGAGAAGCAATCCTAAAACTCCTTATTGGGTTTTTGTGAAGATTAAGTAAGGCACTGCTTAGGAAAAAAGTGCTTAGCTCGGTACTTAGTAGTAAAGGGTCACTATCACCGGCTGTCAATATTGTTACTTTCAATGCAGCTTATGTTTCAGCGCATGTTGCTAATTCACGGATGCAGGCTGTGGGGGAGACCTTTGAGCTGCGCCAAGTCAAATGAATAAATCAACTCTGTGTCATGCAACAGTATCTACTTGTGGTTTTCCGGAGATTGAAGGCAATTTATTTTCTCTAATTTGGCAAGTGAGTAAGAGAAGATCTCGCATATCACATTAAAAGATCTTAACAAAATCCTATAAACAGTTCCATGTTAACTGTATGAGCTCTTAAATATTTGCTCACATTTTGAACATGTTATTCAATGCCAATTAACACCCTATTGATAATTTCTATTATTTAATCACTCAAAAAGTTACATTGGATTTATGTATGAAAAATCAAACTAAGAAGTCAATAGATTTAGGTATTATCCTACAATCTCACTCAGAGATAAATCTGTCATTAGCTCAGAAATGACTGACAAGCTGTTGAAGCTCTCTTGGTCCAGGAGGGCTATTTGATCAGATTAATATGGAAGAGGCAATTTGGTTCATGTCCCTAGAAGGGCACTGTTCAAATTACTCATTTATTAATTCTTAAGAGGTTAATAAATAACCTATTTTGAAAAAAAAATAAGTCACTGCAGGTAACAACGATGTCCCAGGCACATATAAAAGTTAATAGATGTATAAAGATGCATGGAAATTGCTGCGTGTGATTACTGGATCTACCCAAATCCTAGATTCTTCCCATCTGTGTCCATACTGGAACCTGATTGGCCCAGCCCCAGCTGAAAATAATTTTCTTGAAATGACACTCCCTCTCTTCTGCCAATTGAAAGTCTTAGCTTCTCTATAAGAACAAAAAATATCAACAAAATCTAAACTTGACCTCATTTCACACCTAAGCACATCATTCTGTTTCCCTAGACTCTTCAGTGGGCACATTTGCTTTTGTTTACTGCAGTTCTACACCTGAAAACTGACCCATATTATCGGATCGCTAAATACAGAAAGAAAATGTGAAAAGTCCAATATCATAATGATTCCATTACAGAGACATAAATATTTTGCTCATGGCCATGTGTGTAGTATTTACCACTAATCTTAAATTTCCACATCTCCTGGTAACCTTAATTTGTCTTAGCTTTTAAGAGATAGTAACAAAAGAAACAAAAAGGTAAGTGATCTGAGAATTACAAAGTCTATAAATACATGTGATTTGGAGAATCAGGTGTTAATGTTTGTGTGAGTTCATTCATTTTAATATACCAGTAAGAAATACTCTGGCTTCCAATCTCAAGTCACTCTTGTAAATAGTACCCTCTCTTATGCGGGCAGCTATGTGCCCCCCTGAACACCTGGTTAAGAACACGCTCACTTTGATGTGTGCTCTGAGCTGCCTCTCCTCCAAATAAAAATAGAAACTAGTTTGCAGCACCACACGGGCTCCAGTGTATTATATGAGCCTATCACTGGTTTCCTTTGATATCTTATCTATTCCATTAACTCAATAAAATAGAACGCAAAGCTGGGGACAAACTGTAGGAGGGCTCCCCTTGGAAAACGCATGCAAGACCTTTAAGCTGGGGTTTTAACTTATCTAATAAAAGCCAGTTAAATGGAAGCTAATACTTCATTTTTCACCTCCTTTATTAAAGATCGTAAGTACTACAACTGAGGAGTAGAGAAAATAAACATATAGAGAAGTATAGGTGGAGGCATTAAAGAGTTTGGCTTATCCATTTTTCTCAAGATTGAGGAAGCACTTAAAGACAAAACTCACAGACAAGCATTTTAAAAATCCACAACAAAGACTCTTGCTCCTCAACAAACACAGTAGTCCCTTCCTGGATGCAGCAATCCTGCTTGATTTCTTAGCAGAATGCAAACAGCTTAACCTAGCTATAATCAGGGAGGATGACACCTACCACTTCCTCCATCTTATACTTTTATATCAATTTAGTAATTCAGAGAAAAAAATAGATTGATTAATCCACTCCCCTGCTCTCCCACCACCCAAAGAAAATCAACACTAGAACTCAAACTCCAACAAACCAAACTAAAGGAAAGTGTTCCACCTAGAGACTGTTTTCATGAGGCAAAGTGGATGAGAGCTTATCTAGGAAATGAACATTATTTTAGCCCATCCTTGCAAGTTTGTAGCAAAAAAAAAAGAATTAAGCAAAAGGTATTGCCCCTAGTGTAATTAACAATGTTAATCTTCTTTTTCCTCTCTATGGTGATAAAGGAGTCATTTTTATATTTAATTAATGCAGAGGATCATTTTGGAAACTGGCTAATGAGCCTCTGATCACATTACCATGAAAATGTGCATTAACATTGCAACTGAGCAGGCCGTTTCATGTGTAGCAAATCCACTTTGTAATTAGCCCACTGTGAAATGAATCACGTCAGGGGGAAATCTGAGGGAACGAGTAGGCAGTGGGCACTGGGCTACTGCTGTGCCCACAGACCACCAACATCCCAAACGTTGTCTTTCATCAGCAACACTGTCTAAAAATAAAAGTAGTGGTGTGTCACCTCTGGGACAAACCGGGAGAACGAAAGAATAAACTTTATTTTGCCAAACAACAAATTTGGACTTGAGCAGACACCCCAGGGAAACCTGTTTAGATAAAATGGTGAATTAATGGAATTCTGTGAAAACTATGAAGGCTAGGGATGTAGTTTTTATTTTTATTCTGAAAAGCCCTCAGATATACACTAAAGGACAATTGAATTTACACACTTTCTCTTAGACCACAGATACTGTAATAAGCTCCCGAAATTAATTTCTAGCACAAAACATACAAAAACACACAAAACGGATCTAAGAACAGGTGATAAGAAAATCTCTTTATCTCTTTTTTTAAGCCAAGGCGCGTGTATGTATATATATATATATATATATATATATATATATATATACATTTTTTTTTCCTCATATAACACCAGGTCTTCCTCTTAAACCAAAGCAAACATTCCTAATTACCAAATAATTCCTCTGGCTAACAAGATTTTGCAAGAAACTTTTCCTGTCTATTCAAAATAACTGAGATCATAGACCTATTAAATCCCAATATTAATGTACCAATGATACATTTGATTTTCAAATGTCAACACTATTTCAAAATGAAAGAGGTGTCTCAAAATATTACAGTGTTACTCCTTATACTTGACTGACATCTTGGATCTCAGTGTTACTCCTTTTACTTGACTGACATCTTGGCAGTAGACACAAAAAAAATGTTAAAAAGAATCCCACAGGAAGTCATCTGAAGGGGGAGTGGCAAGGAAGCTGAAAACTGCTACCCAAAACCAAAATAAAAAGCCCCCAACGAGCAAGTCTGCCCTCAATCCTGAAATCTACTGAAAGGAAAAAAATAAAGCTAGCCACAATTCATTTACCATCTTTCAGACAAACACAAAGCCTGGCTTGTTTAGTTGCTGGTCTCAGACCCTGCACTCACCTGGGAAACTTCATACAGCAGTTTGTAGTGTTCCTCTCTTTTCTGAAAAGTGCACAAATTGCAGCCCATTCTAAGAAGCAGAGACAGAGAGCAAATCTTCTAATTTCCCCAGAACTGAAAGGCAAGTGAACTGAAAGGGAATCACCCTCCAGACTTGACTACTGTTTTTCATCAGTCACTTCAGCCCAGAAACACAGACAAACCGCTGTTAGCAGGAAGCACAAGCCAGGGTGGTGCGCAGCAGCATGCTCTTCGCTTTCCCTAAGTATCTCGCACTCGCGGATACACACACAGAGTTTCCAGTCAGTTCATGGCAACACTCCCCCTGTCTCTGCATCAGTGCACATGACTACACAGATTCCAGCTCATGAATATTAATAGTGCCTCATTGATTATTTATGACAGAACATGTTAGCAGGGAGGGGTGTCATAGCTGCTGCTGATGACAGATGAATATTCACTAATTAAGAAGCAAATGTAGTGTGGTTAAACAAAATTCACTTGTGTCAATACCATCTCTGTTTATTAAGGATACAGGGATGAGCATAGGGCATTTCAAAAAAGAACATACACTTAATTTCTCTGTTGATGTAAGGTTTTAATATGGGAATAGGAAATTCAGAAACAGAAATACACTTAGTTCACATCTCTACGTTTTGCAACAATGAGGAGAAATATTTTCAGCACTTAGTAAGTCTAGGGGAGGATGAAGAGGAGTGATTATTTGCATTTACAAAATAAACACAGAAGCAAAGGAAAATTTAGGGAGTGATGTGGCAAAGGAACAGAAGATGGGGGCTAACATTCAGTTTTAATTCTGATTCTACCAAAAAAAAAAAAAAAAGTGTAAAGACCATTACCTACCACAGAGGAAATAAGGCATATTTTCTTAGTCTAAGTAAAGAAAATTTAAGCAAGTATTAAGAGATAATACTTGTACAGATAATAAATATTTTAATTAGGTAATAAAGGCATATCTATTGAATATGAATTTGTAGCACTATAAAGCATGTGGATCTATATTTAAAAATCAGATGAATACAATGCCTTTTCTAAGAAAAAAAATTCAAATGCATATGGTATTTATGCTAATTTTATTAAAGTCATATATAATATTTCAGAAAGCTGACACTGGCAATATTTAAATTGTAATGTAATGCACAATGACTCCATTTATGATTCTATATTTAGAGTTCATAATGTACAAAGGTGAACACAGACTTTTAAAAACTAAGCTTGGATGTTTAGATAATAAAAGTAATGCATTTAATTTCACACTCTCACAAATACATACATTGTATTGCAAGCTGGCAATTTTTGTCCCTTAAAGATATACTAGAAACAGCTAAAGCGGGGAATAAAAGAAAATTCCTTTTGTTCCTATTCTGACTTACCCACAACCTCTGCTAATTAAGAAGTATGTCCTTGTTCCAGCACATCTTTAAACTGGACAGGATAGCAGGTGGGTTCCAAAGCAAAAATAATTACTTGGAAACTGATGACTCTGGTTTGGAATTACATTGGATCTTGAAGATTTTTAATTGCTCGTCACTTATGTGTAGCTACTTTTTGGGGTCCAATTTCCTAAAAGCGCTTTGTCAAATGTTTAGAATCGATAACAGGAAATGATTCTAATGAGTACTAATTGTTAACAAATTGGCTTTGCAACTAGTAACACCTCAACACCAGCAAGTAGCAAGGGGATGAGCAATCATCTGCTGCTTATCAGTCCTTTCCCTTGGGATGTAATAATCCGATTTTCTGGGCCTAATTTCACCTAACAGCCTGGATGGAAGCCAAGCTGAGAGACCTACATGAAAGTGGCATCATAATTGGGAACACTGCATACGAACAAAGTTCACCAGGACTTCCTGAAAATTAGAAACCACTTGTAGCAGATATTAATTATGTTGATCCCGTTACAGAAAGAATGTTTTCAAGGAGGTATCTCAAAGGACCGTTATGGGCATCACTGGGGGGCAACAAGCAGAAGCCATCTTCCTTAGGTGCAGCGGTAAAAAATATATATTTGATGCTTTAAAAAATGCTACTTTTCTCTGAACCTCTATCACTACTTCCAAGGAAGTGTTCTTCCGCTGCAGTTCACATCCTTAAAGTGAGCACTGCCTATTTCTTTGGAGGATTCTGTATTGCTCAACTGTGAAAGAGTTAAATGATATTCAGATGCTTAAATTCTGTGCTTTAAAAGGAATTAGAATGCAGTAAGGCAAGGATGGTTCACCTATTCATCAGTGAAAGTGTTTGCTTTTTCTACTTCTAAAACTTCTTCATGAGACAGGTTTTGAAAGCTAAGTAGGAAACCTAATTATTAAAGCTACCGTTGCTTGTTGCAGCTTTCTTCTCACAATACTTTGTAGTTCACTTTTAAAGAAAAGAGAAACAATTATAAGTCTAAAAATATTTTCTCAGTCACCAGAAAGTAAAGAATGAGCATTCCAGTGAAGTCAGTAATTTCAAATTGAAGTTATTCATTCAGCAATTTCTCCTGACCATTTGCTTTATTCATTACTGGTGCCCCTGTTCTATTGTTTCTATTTCAGGAAGCAGAGGTAGCTTCTTTAATCATTTATCACGCGCTGCCCGTGGCCCAAAGACTCTGGAAGGATTCCATCTTCTGCTATTAATGGGATCATTCCACAGAATTGGAGAAAAAGGGAATTCATAATTCCAAAGTTCCCTGAATTTCATTAGCATGTGAGGCTTTAGGTTTTCCAATGACTACACTGCAAAATTTTGTGTTAGAATATAAAGTCAGAAGTACATAGGGGCAAATGAGTTAATCCGAACAATGTTTTAAAAATACAAATGGATTAAATACTATCTTCTTGGGTGGTAGTAATATGGGATGTTATAGCTTAAAAATACGCAGAGAATAGATGATCACCTTTCCAAGTATCTGTGCAAAAAAATTCATCAAAAACATTTGTTGCATATGTATTTCAAAATATACTTCTTATTATTGCCTTTAATTTGTGTTAGTTTATTCCCCCAATGTGTGGTGGCATACAAAATTGGACACATGTTCCTCAGGATCTAGACGGGCATATAAGAGGGCTAAATCAGAGGTAAATGTAAGGAAGGAATCTAGCATTTTTCTTGCTTTTCCTATATAGATGGTAACACTGAATAATTAAAGAATAGATGAGAGTTTCTCTTACAGAATTATTCCAGTGAATAAATGAAGAAGGAATGATAGAACATACCCATGCCAGAAATCCTTAAACTAGATACTGAGAATTAATGGCTGCTAACATCACACACACACACACACACACACACACACACACACACACACACATACACACAACCTGATAGAAGAAAACGACACTGCTCTTGAAAGAGCCTTTCCAAACATGAGTAAATTACAGGGAATGCAGAGAATAGAGAAGTATATTAAACTATACCACGGAGATGCAATCAGCCAAATTCATAGTGTGAGCAACTTGACATGGGTACATATTCCAATTTTTGAGAGGGAGAGGCAGAGGGAGGGGAGATAGGATGGAGAGAAAGTCTACAGATTAAAAGAGCCTTTAATGACATTTTAAAAAAGGCATTACTAAACTGTATTTTTAGGTATGCGCATCATTTGGGGTGACAAAAACGCTGCATTCATTTTAGGGAATGCTTGGGCACTTTTGAGTAGACACTTAGCCGCCTAACATTTTCTAAGGTTTAATATCTCATATGCAATCACAAAGATGAAGAACCTGAGGCTCAGAGAGACAGTGACTTACCCAAAGTCAAACTGAGTAAGGAGATCTGAACTCAGTTCTCCAATTACAAACCCTGTGGCTGAATTCAACAACTAATTTGCTGAGCAACCTCTCTTGCAGAGGAAGCTAAAACTACATCAATATGCCTTTACATGACCCTGATGACTGAGGACATGGGGAGCAGCATTTCAAAGTAGCGAAGAGAGAGACTTCTAAAAAACTGGATCTAGCCAAAAATAAGGCAAGTGATTATTTCTGGTTGAAAAATCACTTTATTATGATTTAGATAAATAAATAAACTAAAATAAAACTTTATCGAAGTACTGACTTTTTAAAAATAGGTGACAGCTAAATATGTTCACTTACTAATACCCCTTGAGAATCCATCATTAGCACTATACTTGAGCGCACAATAGGATGAGCAACTCATCCTGGCTTGCCCAGGATTTTTCTGGATTTACCACTCAAAATTCCATATCCCAGAACCCCTCAGTCCTGGGCCAAATGGTCACTTGGGTGCACACTTCTCTTTTTAAGCTCCAGGAAAGCTGAACTGCTATGTACAGGTCCCCATCTTCTTACCTTTTCTACAGATTGTACTTCAGGTTGTGTATTCTTCAGAGACTCCATAAATCAGTCTGGTGACACTTTCTGATCCAGTTTAAATGTCCTCTCCTCTCTGGCCTCATGAAGTTGAAGTAGTGATCTCTTCAACTTCTGAATGCTCAGTGGATTTTAACCATACCCATCTCAAGATACACATTTCTAGTCTACATCATTTTTATATACATGCTTTACACCTCTGGTTAGACTATAAAACATGTGGAGGGAGCAGTAACATAAGTCCCAGGCAAACTGGGACAAAGCGGTCACTTGACCTTTGACCTCCTGAAACTCCTAGCACGATGTCTCTCACATTGCAGGTTTTCAATAACGGAATACTGAATGAATAAATGTGACCAGTAGATTAAAACAGACCTGGTTCTGTCAAAGTGACATAATTTTGTATTTGTGTCTATATCTAATTGGTAGGTAATATTTCTTCCCCTAATTCAAGAAGATTAAGTCGAAGGGCTGAAGAACCATAAACATAAGCTGTATTTAAATTGGTTCAATTTTATAAACATAAAACTGAGTCTGTGAAATAAAAATGTCTGTGACAGGTATACAAATAAATGACGTATAATTATATGTGTTTTACCAATTGTTTGTGTATTTTTATGTATATATTATATACATATTTAAAGTTATATGCTGCTCCACATACAAGTCATGTATTCATTTACTGAACACACACACTATTTATTAGGCACTGATCATATGCTGATGGTATATGAATGCCAGGTGTCTGGAATTATACATCCCTTTATATGATTTTCACAGTGTTTCTGAAGTAAATATGTCAGATATTATCCCTTATTTATTAGTGAAGAAATCATTAGATGTTGAACTTTCCAATGCCAGGAGACCTAGGGCCTTTGCCCTTTGATTTAACCCAGTGTTTATTCACAACACTGTGCAATATCAACTACTTACTATCATGAGTTTACAAAAATGCTCCCACTGATAGTATCTATCCACTTGCTTCGTTATAGCTCACCACATCAGTGTATAACCCAGCATCTGGTTCACATTGTATTTGCTAGTTGATCATGTTCATCTTGCATGTACAATTGTGGCTTCCAGAATTAAGAGTGCTTTACCAATGCATGAACTCCTAGGAACTGTCAAGTTATGAGATGAGACTCCAGTGGAAAGTAAAGGTATGGATTGTGAGGAAGAGGACTAGGCTTCCCATTTGAGCCTTGTCACAATTAACTGGATGGCTTTGTGCAACTTACTCACTGTGACATAATGCTCACCCCACAGGCTGACTGCGAAGATGAAACGTGACAAAATACAGGAGAAGGGATTCATAAACTGTGAGGCATTTTGTCCATACTGGTGTGCTGGTTCAGCATGGGATCTAGGGTCATTCTGCCCTGCAAGTTCTAGTTGCCCTAATTTTATCTATGTGATGTCGGATAATTAATGATTTGTTTCTGCCTATCTTGCCTGTTTCTTGGTTACCCATCTCCAAAACGAGGATAGTAATAGTACTTACCAAACAACTTTCACAAGGGATGCAGTTTTTGTGATGATCATATGTATCAAGGACACCCGGCACCTACTATGTGCCCAATGACATACTGGCCACTAGTCATCATACAAGTAATATGATAATGATAATAATCCCTATTTCAGATTTTGAGGTTATCTCTTCATAGTTTTCCAGTCAAAATAAATCTCTATTACATTATTTGAAATTCAATTAAAATTTTATAGTCATATTCTGTCCACATCATTTGCTAGTGTTCACTTCATGTTGGTCATTCAACAACTTCCCCAAGGCTGTTTGGTTCCCCATTCTTTATATAAAAGAAATTGGCACAGGAAGTACCCATTTTGTAAATGTGATACACACATACCCATTTCTTTTCTGTGTAAAGAATGCAATGTAATATATTTAGAGTAATAACCCTGATGTCCTATTTATTTATTTTGATGGATAATGTATAAATAATGTGGACATAAGTGTACAAGAACCCAGTGATAGCACCTGAAGCAAGACTTATACAATTATGAAATAGGTAGTATAATATTATTTATTTGAGGAATTTTAAAGGCTATTAATCTAACCCAGGATAATACTGGCTTTCTTTATTTGGTATTTCTTCTATTTTCTTGATTTAGGGTTTCCTTAAAACACTACCAACACCACCTTTAGTTTTACAGAAGTAGTCTAGTAAATGCTTATTGAATACTTCCATTTGGCCAGCATTTATTTATTTATTTTATTTATTTATTTATTTATTATTTTTTTTCAACGTTTATTTATTTTTGGGACAGAGAGAGACAGAGCATGAACGGGGGAGGGGCAGAGAGAGAGAGACACAGAATCGGAAACAGGCTCCAGGCTCTAAGCCATCAGCCCAGAGCCCGACGCGGGGCTCGAACTCGCGGACCGCAAGATCGTGACCTGGCTGAAGTCGGACGCTTAACCGACTGCGCCACCCAGGCGCCCCTTGGCCAGCATTTATTAAACAGTACTATGAGTAGAGTATGGTGATAATTCTGAAATATTTTTGAAAACATGAACTAACAGTATTTTTTCTACACCAGGCATTGTTCTAGCACCATATGTTATTAATTTCATTTAGTCTTCATATTAACTCTCTGAGGCAGGTATTATTAATATCTCCTAACATGGGTTGTAGATGGGTTACATGAGTAGTAAATTGAGGATCCAGGACTCAAACCAAGTAGTCTAGATCCACTGTTTAAGTGGTATTTTTTATTGCCTGTCACTCGGAGATAGTCATCATTATGACAAATTCCTAGATGGCTAGAAAAAGACATTCTGGTGATGCCTGTAGCATACCGAGATGTAAGAGTTTCCCTGAGGACCAGAAGTGGAGTCTAAAACTAACTCCCAGGTTCTAAGTTGCGTCCTCAAGCATGGCTGCCTAAAATAGATTGAATAAATCTAAGCAATTTCATAACCTTACTCCACTCCACTGGTGATGGCGTAATGCTGCACTGAATATGTACTGATAACTGTAGAATATTTTTCTGTCTTAATATTTATTATAGTAGGGAATATATGCATTGATAGTAGGGCAGTCATATCTCCATACTAAAGAATAATCATTGAGAGTTACATAAGACAGGTAAATTTGGTGATTTTGAGAAAAGTGAAGGTATAGATTTGCTGATGACTCCCAAATTTATTTACTTACCCTTCCTTCCTTCCTTCCTTCCTTCCTTCCTTCCTTCCTTCCTTCCTTCCTCCCTCCCTCCCTCCCTTCCTTCCTTCCTTCCTCTCTCTCTCTCTCTTTCTGAGAGAGAGACAGTGAGACAGACTGTGAGGGAAGAGAGGAACAGGGAGAAAGGGAGACACAGAATCTGAAGCAGGATCCAGGCTCTGAGCTGTCAGCACAGAGACCAACACAGGGCTTGAACTCATGAACCATGAGATCATGACCTGAGCTGAAGTTGGAGGCTTAACCGACTGAGTCACCCAGGCGCGCCAGATGACTCTCAAACTTAAATCTCCAGTTTTAATTTCTCTCCTAAGCTTCAGACCTACTTATTCCTTGACTCCTACATTAACATTTGGGCTGGCCATAGCACATTAAATTCAATTTACCAAAACATAAGTCATAATGCTCTTCCACGAAGATTACTCTATATGTGGTCCACATCAAAGAATGGGCTGACTATCAGCAGGTACTCAAGTCTGCCTTGGCTCTTTCCTATCATCCAGTGGCCACGCACTGTTATTCTGAACTGCTTAATCTCTCCTTTCTTCCTTCCCAGACCACTCTCCTAGCTTAGGTTACTGTTTATTCTCAGCTTGATCCTTCATTCACTCATGACTCATAACATCAAAATTTATAATAGTATAAGGAGCCAACTGTTTGGCTTTTGCTTTTCTCTGTCTACAAACACACATTTATAAGTCCTTCTTACCCCATTTTCTGGCCCCTGATCTATGACCTGTATCTCCATCCCTCTCTCCCTCTCTCTCTGACACACAGACACATGGGCACACACATAAGCAAAAGAGAGTATAAAACAGAATATTCCTGCTCTAGGTGCAGAGATCACAAGTCTTCTAGCACCACTTTATGTCTTTTGGTATATTTATCTTTTTTTAAAGATTTTTTTAAGTAATCTCTCCATCCAACATGGGGCTCAAATTCACAACCCCAAGATCAAGAGTCACATGTCAGTCATACACCCTATTTCTCTCTTTTTTTGACCTTGACAGTCTCCAGTCTCTACTTTCCTATCTGATATTGTGGATACATGATCATGCCTCCCTTATCCTTGGACTGTGCTTACCTATTCAGTTTATCATGATAGTCAAGATACACAAAGCCCCAGATCTCATGGAGAAAATGCTGATGAGAAAAGGCAAGAAATAAATAAACAGATAATTATTGCATAAACTTTCCAGGCAATAATAGCGGTTATGCAGGGAATTAACACAGGGTGGTATAACAGGAAGTAGTAACTGGCTCATCCTTCTTGGATATTCTAAATCCTAGGTTATCTATTCTTTCCTTGCATGTTCATTTATGTGCATATATAACCAAGTAAATATATGGATAAAGAAGGCAGGTAGGTGGATAGTAAGCAAAGAGATGAGCTATTTTAATACACTGTTCAAGGTCTGAAGTTTTTGCCACCTTCAGGGTCCTAGAAAATCACTTTACTATTGTGGCCCTAGTGTCTTCAGACCTACCCCATTTCATTGACACCTTTTTCTATCACGAAAATGGTGTTTATATGGTGACCTAAAACATTGGCACTAGAAATCAATATGTTAATATCACAATAGTTTCTGTGAGCTAGTAATATAGAATGCCAGACTATAAACAAATTCTGGCCCAGGACACCATAATCATCAGAATGAGAACCTGAGTTCTTTTTGACTTTGAAGTCACCTAGGAATGTTTTTGAACGTCACTGTAAAACTTTTTCGGTATGAGCTTGAACAAGGTACACATCCTCTTGGAGCCTCCATTTCCTCACTGTGAAATTGGGATATTCACAGTACCTACCACAGAGGGATTATGAGAACACACACTTTACCTAGAGTCCACTCCATGTAGATGCTTAACAAATATTAGCTTATTATCACAGCTTACTATAGTGTTGCTGAAGTGGCTAAATCCATTGTCGTGAAGCTATTTTTAAAAGTAGACAGTTGTATTACTGTTTTGTCTACATTTATGCAAATGTCTGGATGGATACTTTGAAACACCACTTTCTCTCTGGGAAGGGTTAGATTCCTGTAAGAGAATCAATGGTTGATATCATAGTGACTGGAAGGCATGAAGAGCAGAAAGAAGCTTTATGGTTATAGTAGGTTGGAACTGGGCTAAGAAACGGACCCCCAGAGTTCCACAAATGTTTGCTGAGCACCTCCTATTTACCAGGCCCTGTGCCAGCCTCTATAGTGGTACTTCACTAGGGGTGTGCATCTGAATCATTCATGAAGCCTGTTTTCAATTACACATGCACAGGCCCTATTCTCAGGGCTTCTGAGTCAGCAAACTGGGGGTGAGGCCTGAGACCATGCATTTTCAAATAATCCACAGAAAATTCAGATGTGTGCATCACTTTTCCTCCCCCAAATCTAGATGTAATATGTTAAACCGGGCACTCTTGAATGACTCCCATCACTAAAATTTCTGTTATGGCTGCTTATATGATTATGAAGATCACTAGGTCTTTGTTACTAATTTTAAAAGGGAACTAACATTTGCAAAGCACCTTCTATATCAAGGGTGCTGTAAGTCTCACAAAATTTTATGAGATCTATGTGGCTTTTTTTCACACACATAAAAACTCGGGCTCAGAATATTATGTAATTTGATCAAAGTCAGATAGCTAAGTGGCAAAGTTGAGATTTAAATCAAAATGGGCTTAACTCTAAGATTCTGCCCTTTCTAAGAAGATATACTACTTCTTTCTGGAAGTAAGGCAGCAGGACCCACTTCACATAGTACAGTGTCTTTAGTCCTGCGAACCACGAATGAAATCTGTGGTGGGGTCAGGCTTGGATCAGAGTCATTGCCTCCTTTTGCAATTCACCAGACATGTCCTACCTATAGGTTGCACCGATGAGTAAATTTTTACTAGACCTGTAGGAAGGGTGGGTTTTAGCTTCTGGGAACTTGGAGTGGTCCAAGTTCAAGGTATTGGTGCCAGGGAAAGACAGTTAAGGGACTGCTTATTGGATTCTATGTTAATGAGATGATTTTCTGTAATGCTTCATAATTGATCTGAATAAAAGTAAAAATCCATCTACTCTTACTTTTTTAATTAAAAAAAATTTAAGGTTTATTTATTTGTGTGTGGGTGGGGGAGGGGGAAGAGAGAGAGAGAGAGAGCGAGAGTGCATGCACGCATGAGTGGGTGAGGGGTAGAGATAGAGGGAGACAGAGCAGGCTCTCAGCTGTCATTGCTTGAACCCACAAACCGTGAGATCATGAAGTAAGCCAAAGCTGGATGCTCAACTACCTGAGTCACCCAGGAACCCTCCATCAACTCTTCCAAAATATACTATTTTTCTTTGATTTTCAGTATCTCTAGACCCCAAGTTCAACCTGTCTGGAGTCTAGTTGCTTTGCCATTTGAAATCTATTTCACAAGAAGCCATAAGTAATGATGATAAAGCACTTAGGGGAATTGAAGTTCATAAAGCTTACGGTATCAAAGGAGTGGTAATAAAGGGTGAACCTAAGAAATTATGGTTTCAGGTTGGAATTCTTAAAATTATTATTTTTAGTCCAGCTATGTGTAAACCTCCTTCTTAGGCTGAGGTGGACCCATAAGTCTCGTGATTAAATCCAGTGGGAATGGATCACATGTATCCACCACCTGTCTATAAGCAAAAGACACCAATATAGTGGAGTCACATGGTAAAAATAGGCTAGATCCCTGACTCACTACTTGGAGCAAGTCATTCAGATAAGTTTTCAGACCTGCACTCAACTCTGTATAAAGGAGAAACGCACCTTTACTTTGGAAACCACTAAGAATTTGAAAACTGTTTGCTATCTAAGCATAGCTCAGCATGACTAAGATTCAAAGACAACACTTGTAAGTTCATGTATTTAAACAGAGTTAGTATGAAAGAGCTCAACTCATCATGACTTAATAACAGGTCATGATGGCTTCCAGGGACCTCTTAAGCAATTCTGTGCAAAGAAACATAATAACATTACCTAGGATAATTAAATGGATATTAAGAAATATCACTATGAGAACTGTCAAGTTTTCCTAGAAGCCATTCAGATTTTCATCAGATCATTTACTTAACCATGAGATAAATAGTTTTTTTTTTGAGTGAAGGGAGAATAAATCCAACATTAGGACAGTTTTACACAAGCAATCTAAGTATATATGCATGATATGACCATATAGAGAGCTAATGATACCTTGGAGCAAAAACCTTGTCCATTTCAGAAATTCTGATGCTCAGAGGGGTTTCACATCTTAATTGGGTTAAGATATCAACTCTCTAGCAAACAAAAATAGCATAAGTAGATTAAGCCAATTCCTACTCAAGTGATGAATTATTTTTAAATAAAGGAAAGTGGGGCCTGAAGGAAACCAGTCACAGGATGGAACAGTTTTCATGTGGTTTAAAGAATAGAAATTTCCAGAACATAAGGAACTTTTCAACATAGAAAGAGTAATGGAATAGCATGGACTTCAAAATCAAGAAGTCACGTGGTTAAGTCCCAGCTCTACAATTTGAATTATAAAACCATGCTGAACTTTCTTAGGCTTTGATTCTCATTTATGAAATGGAGTTAATAGCTTCTGCCTCATGGCATTGTTGATAGGATTACGTGAAAAAGTTGCTCCTCATAAAAAACCACCTTTTCAGATCTTAGCTCCCAAGGAGTCATACCACTTTCTGAATGATTTGACCAGTTCACAACTACTAACTTTCAAAATCTTAACAGCTAAGAATGTTAATAGCAGAGGTGGGACTCCAATAGCAAGGTAAAGTAAAAGCTGATCGGGGATTTGTGAATATAGAATACTAGAAATTGGGCAAATCTGCATGGCAGTATGCTGTTAAGTATACAATATTATATGCAAAACTTCAGAGGGATAGTATTACATACATTCAGCAAAATTGGGGGGAAACTTGTCCTACTAGAATAAAGCTTAGAGATTTATCTAGCTTGGGGCGCCTGGGTGTCTCAGTTAGTTTAGCAACTGACTTTGGCTCACATCATGATCTTATGATTCATGGGTTCCAGCCCCACATTGGGCTCTCTGCTGTCAGCACAGAGCCTGCTTCAGATCCTTTGTCTCCCTCTCCCTCTGCCCACCACCCCCCCACTGCAATTTATCTTTCTCTCTCAAAAATAAACATTAGAAATTTTTTTAAAAAAAGATTGATCTAATTTAGATTGCTGCTAATAAGTACAAAAACAACAACAACAACAACAACAACAACAACAACAAAACATTTAAAGACAGAGTTGAGCCTATGTTGCCAACTTTTAACCAGCAAAGAGGAATTGTTGAGCAAATGAATTTGGGATATAAGAGTTTAGGAAAACCAGAATAAACATCCATGAAAAGGAGTAAGATACTGGAAGATAGAAGCCTGACTAACCATATTGTAAATGTCTTGGATAAATGTCATATTGATAAAAGAAACTTCTGAAGTATGTGTGTGTGTACATAGGTCCACACAATAAGATAGATGCATATTTTGTATGTATATATATATTTATGTATATGCATACATTTATAAAATTTTGGACACTAGTAATGATTTCTAATGGGGCTTATTACTGGAAATTTATTGTAATAATGAAAATCAACAAAAGTTCATTAAAATGCCAGATAACCTGCGAGGTACCTATGACATACAGCTCATTTGACTGAGAATATATCTTATAATTTCTGTCACATAATGGTAGATACACAAATATCTCTTCTAATAATAACAAGTAATATGAACATGAGTTATGTTTGTGTTGACTCTTCAGTTTTTGCTTTAATCATAAACCTGCTTCACTATTTTCATAGGTATAACACATAAAATGGCATACAAATTAGTGAGAATAAAATTACAAAGAAAAACAAAATTGATAACTCCGTCAGGCCCAAGAAATACCAAGGTAATGATCCAAGAGATTCTAATTAAAAACAATCAGTTAAATTCATCTATTCATTCAACAAGTATTTATTGATACACATGGGTACTCTGCTAACCTTAAATAATTAAATAAATAAATCATTCAAACAGAATCCTCACTAGGGATATACTATATTTTCACTGTGGGATATCAGCTAGTTGAGAGATCTATTCTATACATCATTTACTTATAAGAATGTGATAAATGTGTATGTATTTTAATGTTGGTAATTTTTGACTATTTCTCAGAAAAATATCATGAGGTAGAATATATTTAGCAGGCAGAGATGGAGGAGTTGAAGAAAAAGGTCAGTGGAAGTAACAGTGAAGGAAAGATGAGTACTTAAGAAAGCATGGGGACATTAAAGGAACAGCATAGTATTCAGTCTGCAGGGTGAAATGGTGGAACCCTCTCAGGAGAAATGAACTTGACTTTATCAGGTGAAGAGTCTGGAGGATCTGTATTTGCTTTTTCAGCAGTGGGTAATGAAGAACTACTGAAGACTTCTAAGGGAGTGCCAATATCTAGGTCATTATTTTAGTTTCTCGGGAGTTTTGAACTGAAAGAAACAAATGGGAATCTAACAACAGTAGTAATAGTAATAATAGAACCCTTTACAATAGTGTGGGAGTGGTCTTGTTTTGGAAAAGAGAAATGGAAAGATGGGATGTACACAGGAAATGAGAGAAATGCTACAGACGTGGAAAAAAAGCTGTCCTGCTAAGTGACTGGAAAGGGGTAGGAGGAAATCAAGAGAGAGTACATTTGTAAGACTGGATGTCTGGGCTAAAGCCTGTGTCATTAATAGAAATAAGGAAGTCGGGAGGAAGAGATACCCATGTAAACAGACTGGAGTTGGGTATGGCAACACTAAAGTACTTTAAGAATGAAGGCATCCTTCATGGAGTTGAAACACTTATTAGACACAAGAAAGATACTGATATGGATATGAAAGTCACCAATATGTATTTGAAACAGAGGTAGTGAGCTGGGCATTTAAAGAAGATATGAAAAAACAACAATAACAAAAATCCTGACCCTCTGCATGTCCCTTCAGAAAGAAATCGGAAGAGGAAGGACCAGAGAAGAAAGAGAGGAGTCAAGAGAGCGGAGAAGCCACAGAAATACAGTTTCAAAAATGGGATCATCAGGTTCACGTGTGGCTGAGAATTCCAGGCAGGGGTGCGGTGGAGGGAACACTGAATTTATTGACTAGAATCCATCAGTAGTTTTGACGGAGCTGCTTCGAGTAAGGCAGAGCAGGCTGTACAGGGAGGGAACAAGGATGAGGCAAGTGATGAAGTGCTGATAGCATATGAAGACTATTCTTTCCAGAAGCTAAAAAGAAAAGAAGAGGGGGCTAAAATGACATTGTAGGAAGACAGCAGGATGATGCAAGGATTTGCTTGTTTTAAAATAGTGAATCCAGAAAAGAAGAGATTGAAGCGGCTGAAGAGAGAGAGACACAAATGTAGAGGAGCTAAGAGTGAATGCGACCAGAGGCACATAAAGGCAACAGGCATTGATTGAAGGAAGATTTGTTTTTCTCTCAGAAGACAAAGATGAGTAAAGATATGGGCAAATTAGAAGTGTGGGAAGGAAGAAGTGTTGACAGGGCTCACATCAGATGTCCTTGCATATAAGAAGTAAAGTTATGGTTTTCTTGAGGTTAAATTTTAAAAAATCATGTACTCAAAAAAATGCATTCATTTCAAGTACTTCAATGCTAAAGGAAACTAAGTTTCCCCAGGGACATGGAAATTGCCTCTTAGAAGTGACAACTTGCTTTGCTTTTGTCATGATAAAACTTACATCAAGTATATGCAAAACAATTATGGTTGCAAGCAATGGTCTAATAATATGATAGATGTAAGAGAAACACCAAATATTACCAAGAAGGAGTCTTCTTGTGCTGGATGCATCTGACAGCTGGCTAGTTTGATTTAAAATTACAATTTGAACAGATATAAACTCTTATTTCTTGACAGTCATTAACCGCGAGCCATAAAAGTGCCATTAATTCTGCAGTAGTCAGCAAAATGCTTTGTAATGATCTAACGCTAATGCACCCCACTCCTATAAAACCCCCACAGCAGCAAAGGTTTACTCTGTAATACTAGTTGGGTTTTCATAAGCTTAAAATCCCTGCCAATGCACCTGCTTTCCAGAAGATCATTAGGTAAAACTCCCAAGGCAGCACAATCAACCTGGCTTCGGTTACCTTACCGTCTGCTAGAGGAGAAAATTAATGTTATTCCACGGGTCTCTCTCCCAAGATTGGCTAGTGTATAGTTAGTGGGCCAGCTGTCTGAGGGGTCTTAGGTCTGTTCTAAGCTGACCCGACTCATTGTCTGCATGGATCTCAGGTCCCAACATAGCACACTAACACACCGACTGCAGCCTACACCAGCTGTTCTACTATTGTACAGGTACTTAACAGGATTACAGCGCACGGAACCACTAACTTGGCAGCCAGTACTTTGTAGTCCAGCCACAGCTTTATGGCAATTCTCACAGAAGCCATGCTTTTTTTTAAAAAAGCATAAAACCAAAACAACAGATATAAAACCCGCATTCAAGACAAGAAGGCAAGGAGAAAAGGAAGGCTCCTAACACAGGGTTATTGCTAAATCCCATTTAACAAAGGATTTCTCCTTTATTCTCATTTCCTATGGAAAATAATACAAATTAGCATAGAAAATCCTGCTTTATCTCTGAATGGAGTTACATGGCCTTAATCTGAAATCTGCTTTTCTTCTGGCTACAAGAAGTCAAGCAGGGCATCCCGTCAAATTGCAAGGGGAGATTTGTCACATCTGACTGGTTCTCAGACTGTGGGTCGTCAGCTGGATGCTGATCTGAGACAGCAGTCACCCCACCACAGACACCTACACCCTACACTGGTCACCCAGCTATTCTCCGGCCAAGCCCTTCTCCCTGGGCTGCTGCTGTATTCGCTCAGGGAAGCAGCAACAGCGCAATGCTTCCTTCATACATCAGAGCTGTCCTCCGAGGAGGACTACAGTGAAATTGCTTTGTTTTACATAACATCCAAGTCAGGAATTTCATGGTAGAAAAGTAGCCATAGGCAAAATTCAGCGAATCTCACAGAATCTCTGGTTTAACCATTTAAAATAGGACAAAGTCATGACTATTTATAGAGAGGCAGCTCGCTATTGGATTTGCATGAAACATGATCTCACAATTTTTAACAAGTCAGGGATTTTTTACTAGGAATAAAATTCCTTAAGGGCAGTTTTAAAAGTTGGTATCTCTCTATGCAGCGAGTACGATGACTTCCTTGTTTTGATCTAAGCTAGAATGCTTTTGTCAGTGTTTGAAAATGCGTATCACAGTATCTTTTCTTCCAGTTACTCTTTCCAGATAATGTACCAGCAGAAATGATACCAATGATTCATTTAGGATGACATTTTACTTTCAATTAATGTTCCATAGAATGAAAGCAATGTTTCCAAGTTTTTCAATTTAGATTTTAAAGCACGTTTCTATTAAAAAAAAAAGTGAATACACACGAGCATCAATGTAGTTTTGTTGTTTGTCAATGTCACTTATAAATTCAAATAAATGATAACCCGCTGCAGAAGAATGCTCACAGAAGCAGGGAAAAAAAGTAACCCTATTAGAACTGCATAAATTCTACTTTGTCATTCAATGCTCAATTTTTTAAATAAAAATATACAAACTTGTAATGACACAAGTTATATGCTACATAAATGTAAGGTAAAGACTGCTTATTATCTGAAGCAAGGACATTTCCATTAGGAAGTTAATGGATTGGGCTTGTGTTACATGTCCATCAAGGGAGTTAACATGTTGGACTAAGACTGTCATCTTTTATATGTGTGCATGTGTGTGTATATATGTCATTATAATATGTAAATGTCATAATATATGTATATGTATGTATGCATATATGCATACACTTTTACCTGTATATAATATACACATATTATATTCATATAATATGAAGGTGTGGCTATTAAGACCCACACAATGTGCTTCACAGCTTCAAACTTAAACATCCTCTGCTCCCCCCAACAAACACTGGATAGTCTTGGCTTTCTACAACATTCTCATGCCCTTGTGCTCCTTTAACCCTGTATACTTTTGATGATGTTATTTCCTCTACCTTGAATATCATTATCCATCTCAGAATTCAAATTTTACTCCTTCTATGAGCTTTTCCCTTCTTTCTGAAGAATATGCAGTATCTCCTGTCCTGTGCCTTCATACCCCTTTGTGGTTATTGCTGTTCTAGGAATTCTGACATCATATCCTCATTGCCTGCTCGCTGTCACATTATGGAGGACAAACGCCTTCTCTGCCTTTCTGGTATCTTGAATACTGCCTGGCACAAAACAGATACTCAATAAGTACTAATGGATGATTGAGTGAGATATGTGAAATTAAAATAGTGGCCAAATTAAGGAGGAACACCATACATAAATCTTTTCAACCATTAGCCTTGTCAACGGTCATGCCAATTCTCCCACCCTGAAAGTAGCTAATGTTCTTTGGCTTGTGTTGACAATGGCACATACCAAATTTCCTCTGGCCAAAGATACATTGCCTATAAATGACTATAAATTTATTATCAGCTTTTGTGGGGGGAGGAGAAAAGAAAATAATATTAAAGGTGTGTATGATTATAAAGTTTTTTGTTTTTGTTTTTTTACTTTTCAAAAAATGTTAAACCATTTTTTAAAAGTGTTTCTTTAGAATTGGTGAATGATGGCAATTTCCTTTTCAAGTAAGAATATCTGGAAATCATTCCTTGTTAGTCTACAGCACTCAATTTCAATATTCCATCTCTGAAAGTGATAAACATAAGTTATATCTTTGTTTGTTTGATGTTAAACACCAAAATAAGGCTATCATACAGAAAGTACAATTCTGATTTAAGAACATATTCTTTAGTTGCTTCTATAGACTCTTGTGTTCTCCCCTCAAATCCATGTTGAAACCAAGCCCAGTGTGTTGGTATTTGGTGATAGGACCTTTGGGAGATGATTAAATCATGAGAGTCGAATTCTCATGAAAGGGATTAGTACTTTTTATAAAAGAGATCCCAGAGAGCTCCCTCACCCTTCTGCCAAGGGAGGAAACAGTGAGAAGACAGCCATCTATGAACCAGGAAGTGGCCCTCTGGAGACACTATTTCTGCCAGTGCCTTAATCTTGACTTCCCCATCTCCAGAACTACGAGAAATAAATTCCTGTTGTACACAGGCCACCGAGTCTATGGTCTCCTGTTATGGCAGTCAGAACAGACTAAGACAGATGCTTTTATCACTGAGTTTAAACATCAAGGCACATGATGCTTTTAAGTAAGAGTATTATGATAATGTGTTGGGAAAAGTTTACATATATTTGGACTCTGCTAGAGCACCCTGTTGCAATACAAAAGAACAGGACTAATCTGACACACACTTTCAGATCAACTTACACAAAACTAGAACATCTACTCAGGGGAAAATATCAATTCATTCCAGGCCTTGTAAGCCATCTCCTGTGGCTAAATCTGTTCAAATTTCTAGCTGTATATAAAAATACATGTTGAGAAAAGTAAAGCCCGAATGTTTTTAATCAGAAAAAAAGTCCGTCTTCTGCCATTCTTGCTCTTCAGAAAGAAGAAAAAATTTTTTTTTTACTTACAACAGATGAAAAATGGTATCTCTAAACTAAAAATTTAGTTACTAAACTTTAAACTATAGTAGATATATATGTATATGGGTAAAATAGGAAAAATTATGAGAATAAATTTAATATATTTGCTCATATTTTAATTCAAATCCTCTCTTCAATTTACACTATGTTTAAGTTCTCAAATTTTAATGGCTCAATTTAGGGGAAAATATGTGTAAATCTCAGAGAAAATGTTTGGGTCTCCATCAATCACACAGTTGTGAAGTCATGGAAGAAAACTGGAATATGGCTTTGCTTCTAGGTCCTATGTGTGCTAGCTAGACTTAGTTGCTTTCAATCTGTTTAAAATTTAAAATGAGTATCAAGTATACACATATTATACTTGCAAGCAGGAAAACAGACAAAACTGAGAATAATTCTGTTTTGAGAGTCAAGATCTTGATTATCTAACTAAATAAGCAGATAGTAAAATGTGACATATTCAGCACATTCTTCCCATGATAAATTACCCTTTGTAAAACTGAAAGACATACTGTAACTCAACGTTAAGGTTGCTATGGTAAAGCATGCCTTCTGGACACAATTCCTTGTTTCCAAATAATTATGTTTTATCTACCATAAGGTAACCAATTCCTTCCTTTAAATACAGAAGAAAAATGTTTCTGTATTTAACTACAATACTTTTCCAAAGTTGAAATTTCCCCAAAATGGTGGATGCCTTACAACAAAGGCTGTTAGCTTTATAAATATGATGGTATCAATAGCTTCCTATTTGTAGACTAAGATATTTATTCATATAGACCCTAGGAAGGAAAAGCAAAGTTCTAAACCAGTAACTGAATTTTACAGTTATATATATAATAATAATAGATGAAATATATTCATATTCATATATATATGTATATATATATGAAAGTCCCATTAAATTTTCCTTCTAGATATTTCTCAGCTCTGTTCACACGTTTACATTTTTTATTGCAACCAATCAAGGTGAAACTATCATCTTTTTTTAATGTTTGTTTGTTTCTTTGAGAGAGAGAGAGAGAGAGAGAGAGAGAGAGAGAGAGAGAGAGAGAGAGAGAGAATATGCATGTGAGCTGGGGAGGGGCAGAGAGAGGGAGACAGAATTCCAAGCAGGCTCTGCTCTGTCAGCATAGAGCCTGACAGGGGGCTCAATCTCATGCTTCATGAGATCATAACCTGAACTGAAATCAGGAGTCAGATACTTAACCAACTGAGCCATCCAGGTACCCCTATCATCATGTCTTATGTGAACTGTACAAAACTGGTCTCATCACATATGTCTTGCTGATAGGACTCCCATGTACCTTCTATCGTTTACCTAGACTAGAGGTATATTTTCAAATACATACTGAATCATACTGCATCCTTACTTTAAGGCCTTAGTGAATTCCTAGTATCTGAAAGCTAAATATCTAAATCCACAATACTGTTCGCAAGACCTAGCAATGATTCAATCTGTGCTTTTCCAGTCTCAGCTCTTGGTGCAATTCCTTCCATCACTGGCCTCCAGTTAGTTCTATAAAAGTACTCTGCCATGTTTCTTGCTACCTCAGGACCTTTGGCTTTGACTGTTCTTTTGAATAAAGAACGCTTTTCATTGTCTCATATATGCCTACTTGTAAGTCTATGTATCTCTATGGCAGAGACTGCAGGTTGTCCTCTAATAGCATATATTCTACCTTCCAAACTAAAACAATTCCCAATCTTTAACTTGGTACATGATTATCTAAAATCCATTTCTCAATGCAGTCGTGCTTTGGATCAATAGGATGTAAGTGAAATGCCATATGGTAATTCCCAGGAATCTTCCTTAAATCATTGCTGATTTGCTCATTTTCTTCACCATCCCTTTCTCCTTTCTGCTATCTCCCCAGCAGAAATAAAGCGGACATGATGACTGGAGGTAAAGCAGTCATCTGAACAATGAAGTGACCTTGGGAATGGAGGCCGGGTATGCCCATATATATGTCCTAAGAGGGTCTGTGACTGCTACATTACACATAAATTGTATTTTGTATACCCAGATATGGTGAGAAACATCTATAGGAAGTGTCAGATTTCTAGCAAAGGGACCCAGATCCTAAAGATATTAATTAAAATTGGTGTAGTTCAATCTTTTTACAGCTAAGAAAACTGTCCCAGAGAGATAGCTTGTCTTACCTAAGATCATATATAAATGAATTGGAGAGATCCAACCACCGTGAGATCGTAGGCTCTTTGCCTTCTTTTCTAACCTTTCTTCTCAACTTCCTGGTCTCGTGTTAACAAGCAAAACTCTTCTTAGATATTATAACTTGGGAGAAAAAGCTACTGATCACATTAAGAACTGAAATTAATAGGGGAAGAAAGTGAAAAGAGAAGGACATAGCTGTTTTATTTTGTTCACCTACAGGGCCTTGTAAAAAATTAACTAGGTTTAAATGAAATGTCTTTTGATATGTTTTACTTGAAATAGTATTCTTACTTCAGTTAAGTAGTACCCAGTGAAGCAATAACCCAGTAGGACACAATATGTCAGAATCTGCTTATTCTCCAAGCTCTTAAACATGCTAAAAAGTCAAATCCAAGATGAAATATCTGTGCTTTTATTGATGAGTGCCCAATAAACAAGGAATCCCGTAACAATTGATTTTTTTTTGTCTTTCACCCAGGGAGTGAAGTCAATCTGATCAATGTTATTTCTCACTCACAGGTACAAGTTTTACTGCTCTGACCCATGACTAAGCATAGAGAAACACCAGGGAAGGTCATGGAACGCTAATGTGGCATGACGGGACTTCCATCTTCTACTTCCTGTTCGTGTTTCCTACCTTAAAGGAGGAGATGAAGGAAGTGGTGCTAGAAAGGAGGACACTGCAAATAGAATAGCTGGACTTACATCTGCAGGTCACACTGGTTTCACTTAGGCTCACATTCTAGGACATTAGGTCTTGCAAGCTTAAGCTCCACTTGCTGCAAATTCCCAAGTGGATACGACCAATCCTTTCCCAGGTAGCTCCTGTGTGCCAGCAGCAGTGAGAGAAGCCCTTTCTCATGCTATGTTAATAAATCCCAACAATAGCCCTTTCATTTATAAAGATGAGGAAATTAAGACCAAGACAGACTCCACAGTCAGAACCATGAAGCCAGAGCAGGATTCTAAATTAACTCTGTCTTCCTTTCCGTCTCATGGCAGCATTTATGCCCCCATGCCTAGCCCAACAAACACAATATACTTTCCTACATGCTAAATGCTAAAGGAAAGACCACATCATTTAAATTACAAATCTGACAATATTTTAGCATTTCACTTCAGGCTAGGCCAAGACGTATCTGAAGGAAGGCTAAATGGTAAAATGGTGTAACAAGAGGTTAACTACTCAACGGCCCATGATAAAGAATCCCAAGCAGCAGCTTGGATTTAAAGGCTGAATTATCATGCAAAAATTTCAGAATACCCATTTTTATCTTTGTGGGTATGTGTAAGTGTGTGTGTGTGTGTGTGTGTGTGTGTGTGTGTGTGTTTCCAGCACATGAGAATATAGAGGGTTTTTAGGAAGTCTTCATGTCTGTGTTTTTATTTATTTATTTATTTATTTTAAATTTTTTTTTTCAACGTTTATTTATTTTTGGGACAGAGAGAGACAGAGCATGAACGGGGGAGGGGCAGAGAGAGAGGGAGACACAGAATCGGAAGCAGGCTCCAGGCTCCGAGCCATCAGCCCAGAGCCCGACGCGGGGCTCGAACTCACGGACCGCAAGATCGCGACCTGGCTGAAGTCGGACGCTTAACCGACTGCGCCACCCAGGCGCCCCATGTCTGTGTTTTTAAAACAAAAATTCTAACAAAGGCTATACTTTACCATGTTCAACGAAACATGAAAAAAAGAGTGCTAGGAATCCTAGTGTCCTTATAAGATGACAGAGGTAGAGTCTGGGGTGATGTAGCCACAAGCACGGGAACAACTGTGGCTCCCAGAAGCTAGAAGAGGCAAGGAATTTCCCTCCCTGGAGGCCCCATGAGAACATGGCGGGGCTGATACCCTGATTTTGGACATCTGGCCTTGCAAGCTGTGAAGTGACAGATTCCTGTTGTTTTAAACCACCCAATTTGTGGTATTTTGTTAAGACAGCTTACAAAAGTAATACCCGCTTGTCTCTTTCATGGACAATACTGAAAAATAACTTTTTAAATATCTGAATTTTATTGGGAATACAGAGAAACTTTTCACATACTGGTATTTCTGAATCCTCATTTATAAGATGGTAAATAACTGAAATGCCAAAAGAATATTGTCAGAAACGACCTCATATCAGTAAATTCTATTGTAAGGGGAATAAACGCATCTAAGAATGACAGATGAAATACTTCTCCTCCATCCTCCCATAGCACACAGTGAATGCCTCTGTCTACGTGTCTTTTCTCCCAATAGCCTGACAAGTGCTTGAGGATAGAAATCTTGTCTTTTTGTAACTTCTACACTCAGCAGACAGCCTGGGGCTCTGATAAAGACTCAATACACATATATATAGTCAATGCATAAAGGAGTAACAAAATAGTATATATATTTTTAACCATTTATTTAAAAAATGTTTAAATGTTTACTTATTTTTGAGAGAGAGACAGACAGAATGTGAGCAGGGGAGGGGCAGAGAGAGAGGGAGACACAGCATCTGAAGCAGGCTCCAGGCTCTGAACTGTTAGCACAGAGCCCAACATGGGGCTCGAACTCAAGAATCGTGAGATCATGACCTGAACTGAAATTGGACGCTCAACTGACTGAGCCACCCAGGAACCCCAGATCTTAACCTTTAAAAAAAAATAAGAAGTATTCATAAAAAAAAGGTATTTAAAATTTGTTTCCCAAAAGTATGGTAAATCCCTCTATTTCAAGACTATAGACGATTAAAAAAATTTTTTTTTATCATTTTTACCTTTTCAATTTTACCTCTTAAATCTCTGTTGTTAAAAATGTAACCAATGCTCTCTTTTCAAAGTCAAAACTACATGGAGCCAAAATTCATTCCATAACAGAAACAGTTTGCCTTTGATACCATTTAGATTCCACTTATACAGCCACTTAGTTTGGAACATTTGTGGAAAATTTTACAACTAAAAGCTACCAGAAGTCTACACTTTTCATTCAAGCAAGCATTAATAATCGAAATGAATATCCTTTAGTCCCAAAAGTAGTAAGAGATGAAGGCAGGAGAAAGTTCAGAAGAGAGAAAGAAGAAAAAGAGAAACAAACAGTAACTTTGCCCAACCAGATCTTTAAAAATTCAACAAGAATGCCATAGTGTTTATTAAAAACAAAATGCGTATAATTCCGACTTTCAAAGTCTTCAGTTAATGTCAGGTTTTAGACTAAGAGGGGCCATAGAATCTTCCCATTTGATATGCTCACGTTCAGCATAGCTCTTTAGAGAACCATTCCTCCTTTGGATAAAATACCATTTTCACTTTAGAAGACTTCATCTCTTGTATTGAGAAAGGTGATGTTTTAACCAACTCTCACATTTCCACTTTGATAAAACCTGAACTCTGTAAACTTATAGAAATACAACTCCCCTATATGATAGTATATCACCAGGAGCAGCTTAAAATAAAATCCTGTTGTATTGAAAGAAAGGTAATTTACAAACATCTTTATGTTTGAAAACAGTTCTAAATTGAAAACAAGCTCTCCATAATGTATGAATTAGTATCTTTTAAATGTTTCCATGAAGGTGAAATATCCCTTTCTTTATAGAATACAAAATGCTTAATTTTTCCTCTTCTATTTACTTCACAGTGTCAGTTCATCATGCCTTCTTATTTATAATATCCATTGATAGAAATTATTCCTGGCATTTTTTCCAGTTGATAAATACTGTCAAGGTAATTATTAAGGGTATATTTCTCTACTCAACTAACTTGCCTTATTATTAAACTCCAGACTCTAAAAACTAATTGTATGTAAAGTCAATGGGCTGCATATTTAAGAATTTTAATTACTTTTCTATGATCACTTTATATTCTATACATAACATCCAGGTAACACAGCTTCTACAATGATAAGCGGTTTAATTAGAAAGCTAAGATAAGAAAAATGCCTTTTATGTTACCAAATTCGTACATGCTAGTCACGTGATAATGTGGACTGGTCTTTTCTTGCAGAATTTGAAAATGTGAAATGTTACTATTAGGTGAACCTTCCTTTCTAATAGTCTAGCAAATGCTTTATTAATATGCCATTTGGTTCTTTCTCCTTTGTACGTGTAAACACTACCGTTGTAATTAGACTGCAAAACTGAACCTGCCTTTAATCTTTGTGCCAGTCCAAACAAGTTCTTTCTCACACTCCTAACCTGGCACGAGAATCACAACACAGAGACGCAAATGTAAGCTGTGCACTGCCAACAGCATGCCTGCCCTTTCCACAAACTGTCTCAGAGGATAGCCATTGATTTCCTAGTTATTATGAACATGAAATTATTGAATGACAGATGATAGAGTGTTAGGTTCTACAAGTATTTTCCCAAATGGGTTAGCTAGCCAGGGTTGCCATGGTAACTACGCTGTTTGACAGACCTTCCCACAAAGAACCCTTTGCTCAGAATTCAGCATCAAATTGCTCTCTGCTTACTGCAAGCTCATGTTAAATCACGGAACTTAGCAGCTTTCTTATAAAGAAAAGGGTATTCAGAGTGAGTCCAGTCTGGTACTCAAAGTTCTCACCTAAAATGACATTGAGATGTATTAGCTCAGTATGTTCCCCAAGTGGATGAGGACTTTGCCAAGGGCTGGACCTTGTACTATTAACAAAGGCAGTGTTAATTCACAAATGATAAATTAATAGTTCTGAGAGTGCAGGGTCCATGGGGAATATAAGTTCTGCCTCACAACACACAACTCATTAGGAGGGACGATGCTCACAAATCAGGCATTTCTTGAAAGACTAAAGGTTGTAGCATTAGTCAGTGCAATATTCACACTGTGAGGATGGAGTTGGGGTTGAATTTTTCTTTTTGCTGCCACACATACTGTGTGTATGTGTGAACACATATATATATGATGTTTTCAAATTAAAGTTATCTTTCTAAATAAAATATTTTTAAAGGTAATTTTTTTTAGTGGATGGTTCTCTTCCTAACTTTGATTTCACACTCAGCAGAGGTTTATAAACTAGTATGGTTAAAATGAATTGTCCTGGATGAGTGTAGAACAGTAATATATCAAAACGAATTGAGAACATCAAAATAACCCGGTCAAAATGAAGGGAGCCATCTTTCTGCCCACAAGTAGGCTTTGATTTTTTTCCCTTCGTTTCCTTATTCAACTGCTCCATTTTCTTATTTTCTTTTCTTCTTTCTAAATAAAACTTTGCTCTTAAAAAACATTCTGGAAATCAAGAGCTTTAGTATTTCTACTAAAAAATACTTTGCATTCTTACTAGGTATTTAGTATTTCATTTTCTTACTAAGAATACTTTGTTACACTTATCTAATACTTATATTTTAGTCTTTCTGCAGACTGTATCATCAAAGAAGGTGGATTGAATTTTGCATCCATTCAATGCTTTATAGAAGAAATCCCCAAGGGGGCGCCTGGGTGGTTCAGTCGGTTGAGCGTCCCACTTTGGCTCAGGTCATGATCTCACAATTGGTGGGTTCGAGCCCCACATCAAGCTCTGTGCTGACCACTTGCCCTGAGCCTGGAGCCTGCTTCCAATTCTGTGTCTCCTCCTTTCTCTGCCCCTCCCCCGCTCACGCTTTGTCTCACTCTGTTTCTCAAAAATAAATAAATGTAAAAAAAAATAAAAAAAAAAAAAAAGAAGAAGAAATCCCCTAGGAATAGATACTAAAAATCACATTCTTCATTTATAGTAGCAACTCATCTTCAGGTTCCTATCCAAATTCTCCAGTGACTATGATAGGCCAGAAATGCCCAGCTCTAGTTTTATGACAGTCCTATTATCCAGTCTAGTTTTATGGCAGCCCTATTATCCTAAGGAGAGGGATCCAAAATGGATTTTAATTCATCTTAAGCTAAAAAACCATATGCCATTCAACATTTCTGCTTATGTAGAGGACGGAGATGTATCAAGTAAACTCGGGCAAATAATAGTATGTCATGATTCCAATCATTTTGGACTAATTAGTTTTAACCAAATTTAACTATTAGGATCACTTTAGGGTAAAGTTTTAAAATAAAATGGAAGTTTAAGTAAAACAAACTTTGGCAAAGTTTTTGCTCTCCCAAATTTCAATTAACCTGAATGATGGGAAATTCAACGTTACCTTTGTACATGCCTAATACAGACAAGTCTATACCTCTGCTGATTTCTAGCAAGAGCTGCAGACCTATATAGCCAAAGGTCTACTGGGCGTTTCTATATACCTGTTGGGATGACCAAATGACACTTCAAACGTAGCATGTTCAATCTTAAACTCATTGAATTCATTGAATTCCTTCTCTGTGTACTTACCATTTGCTCAAGCCAACTAATATCTTCTATATTAAAAACTAGTAACACCATTTGCTCATGCTAGAAACTGGGGTGTCATCTGTATTACTTTACCCTGCTTCACTCTCTACATCCAGTCACCAAGTGCTATTAATCTTATGTAATTAAAATCTTTCATATTGCTCCATTTTTCTATACTAGTCCAAGGCCATCATGATCTTACCTAGATTATAGCAGACGACTTATTCTTCTTGTACTCAGTCTCATTGTCCTATCCAGACATATAAGGCAACCAAATTAATCTTTATAAAATATAAATCTGGGCAGACCACTTTCCTGCTTTTAATCTTCTAATACTTCTTCATTGCCGTCAAGATATACTTAAATCGTCTTATATAGCATGCATATAATTCAAACTTCACTGTTTATAGTCTCATTCTTGACCACTTAATTCCTCTAAATTCTGGCCAGATTGAATTATTTTTTGGATTCCTGATCAGCACATGAATTCTTTTGTTTCTAGATCTTTTCATACGCTGTTTTCTCTATGGCACAGGATATTTTAAAATATTAATGTTGAGTCTCTATCTACCCCAACCCCTTGTACCTCTTTGTTTCCCCCACCTTTTACTTAAGGTAGTAATCCTCCCTTTTCTACTCTTAAGAAGGAATGCAACAGTAGATCAGGAAGTTGAAAAAAGATTTTAAAGAGTAAATTCTTGGCATTTGAATTTCAAAAGCTTCATCCTGGGGATGTGGTGGACAGTAAACAGAGGGCAGAAAACTCAGAAACTAGACAATATATTTTAAGAGAATTCAGTGAAGAGCCTCAGGGAAGTAAATGAAACAGAGCTACATCTGAAATGGCCTATCATGTTGAATAAGGGTATTCTCAGCAATGACTTACTGGAACTGTGACCCGAAAACCAGGTCAGAATGAGGATTTTTCAGTAGGTGACAGGGTATATAGGAATAAACATGGTAGATAAGACACCCATGTCTTTTCTTTTTTCAGCTTTATTGAAGTATAATTGACAAACAAAATTGTAAGATATTTAAATTGTACAAGATGATGATTTGGTATGTGTATCCATTGTGAAAGGACTTTCTCTGCCCCCGTCAATCAAGTTAATTAATACATCCATCACCTCACATATTCACCTTAATTTTTTTTTTTTTTTTTTTTTTTTTGCTGGGGTGCCTGGGTGGCTCAGTCAGGTAACTGTCCAACTCTTGATTTTGGCTCAAGTCATGATCTCATGGTTCATGAGTTTGAACCCCACACTGGGCTCTGGGCTGACAGCACAGCCCTTCCTGTGCTTGCACTCCCTCCCTCTCTCTCTCTCTCTTTGTCAAAATAAATAAACTTTAAAAAAAATTTTTTTTTGGTAGGAACATTTAATTTCGACTCTTTCAACAAATTTCAACTGTCTATACAGTGTTAAAAACTATAGTCACCGTGTTATACCCTGGATTCTCAGACCTTATTCATCTTAGAGCTTATATGATACCATTTTACCAACCTCTCTCCTGGCAACCACTTTTCTACTCTCTGTTTCTATAAGTTTGACTTTTGTTTTTAGATTCCACATATAAGTGATGCCATGCAGTATGTCTCTTTCTCTGTCTGGCTTATTTCAATTAGCATGAATGCCCTCCAGGTTCATTTATGTTATTACAAATGACAGGATTTACTTCATTTTTAAGGCTGAATAACATTCTACTGTGTATATACACCATATTTTCTTGATTCATTCATCCACTGATGGATACTTAGGTATTTCATTACTTTAGCTAATGTGAATAATACTGTAATGAACATGGGAGTGCAGATAACTCTTTGAGATAATGGTTTTATTTCCCTTGGACACACTTATGAGGGGATTACTGGATCATATGGTAGCTCTAGTTTTAATTTTGGGGGGAAACTCCATACTGTTTTCCATGGTGGGTGTGCAAGTTTACATCCCCAGTAACAGTGTACAAGAGTTTCCTTTTTTCCATATTCTCACCAGCATTTGTTGGCATGTATCATTTTGATAAAAGCTACTCTAACAAGTGTGAAGTGATATCTCATTGTGGTTTTGATTTGGGTTTTCTGATGATTAGTCATGTTGACACCTTCCCATGTGCCTGCTGCCCATTTGTAAATCTTCTTTAAGAAAATGTCTATTTAACCACATGCCCATTTTAAGTGGGTTATTTGTGCTTTTTTTGCTGTTGAATTATATGTATTGAATTCCTTGTATATTTTAGACATTAACCCCTTAATAGATATATGGCTTTCAAATATTTTTTCCAACCCATAGGTCACCTTTTCATTCTGTTGATGGTTTCCTTTGCTGTCCAGAAGGTTTTTAGTTTGAATAGTCTCACTTCTTTATTTTTGCTTTTGATGCCTTTGAATTTTGTGCCAAATCCAAAAAATCACTTCCAAGACTAAGGTCAAGGAGATTACACCCTGCTTTCTTCTGGGAGTTCTATGATTTCGGGTCTTACATTCAAGTCTTTAATCCATGTTTAGTTAATTTTTATATATGGTAGAAAATAAGGACTGTTTCATTTTTTGGCATGTGGCAATTCGGTTTTCCAAACATACCATTTATTGAAGGGTACTGTTTCCCCATTGTATGTTCTTGGCTCTGTTGTCAAGTGAGCATGAATGTGTGAGTTTATTTCTGGGTTCTTGAATCTGTCCCATTGATTGATATGTCTGTTTTTATGCCAGTACCATACTGTTTTGATTACTGTAGCTTTGCAATATAGTTTGCAGTCAGGAAGTGTTTTTCATTCTCAAAAGTTGTTTGGGCTATCCATGATCTTTTATGGTTTCATACAAATTTTAGAATTTTTTTTTCTATTTCTGCTAGAAAAACCACTAAGATTTTGATAGAGATTACACTAAATCTGTACATAGTTTTGTGTAATATGGACACTTCAACATTATTAATTTTTCCAATCCATAACATGGAATACTTTTCCTTTTTTTTTGTGTGCCTTCATGATTTTTTTTTTTTCGTCTAAGTCTTACAGTTTTCATAGAAGATCTTTCACTTCCTTCAGGTATTCATTTCTGATACTCTGTATTCATAGGAGCTCCAACATAGACCAAAATCTTGAAAAGTAGATCAGGGCTCTCAACCAACTCAGATTAAGTTTCTAGCACACAATATAAGAGGAATGATAAATAGAAATTAGTTGGCCTTAAAGGCAAGAAAAAGTTACCTTAACCCATGAGTTTGTGTTCTGATGTTTGTATCTGTCAGGTATCTAGATTGTCTTCCCTTTAAATCCCCTCTCTGTCATTTTCAGTGAGTCCCCAAATTTACAGTACATCTGAGTGACTGGGAGAGTTTTTTTTCTTCTTCTTCTCTAAATCTTATTTATTTTGGAATACTTCAAGCATGCATAACAATAGAGAAAGGCACAATAATCCCTCTATACTTAGCACTCATCTATAATAATCATCAACTCATAGTTTGGGAAACTTAAAAAAAAAAAATAAATGGAAAAAAAAGTCAGCAATATCAAAGACTTATGAGTTTCATGGGTGGAGCCCAGGCACCTGACTTGTTTTAAAGCTCCTCAAGTGGTATGAACTGGCAGCCAGAGTTGAAAATTATTGGACTAGTCCACTTATGCAATTTAATGCTTTATACATTAAGACAGGGATTTGGAATTTATCTCATGCCCTCACAGACAGGCCATGCTACCCACATCTCTGCACCCATGATTATCACTCCCTTCTTATCAAGCATGGCTTATTGCAGATTATCTTTCTACTTGTCCATTTCTAGGGCCCATTTTTTTTTCAGTGTTACATTTTTGGTGACTGTCACTATGCCTGACACATAAAAAGCAGTTAATCATATGGCTTGAGTTAATGAATTGTATGCCAGTATTAAAGTAAAATTTACCTAACATTTCAGGACACTTTAGTAAAGACTCTCTCTCTCAGTTATGATGAGAAAAAACAACGTCATGACTGTTCTAATTGAACTTTTAAGTGGAAATTTTCATTGACATCTGTCAATATATTGAGTTATTCTCTACTCTCTGTTACCACACTCCGCACCATAATCAACTTTATATTTCTAGTACATATATCTACTTATATCAAGAGAAACTCAGAATCTGAAATAACTTTTTTCATAAAATTGGACTATATCTTTTTTCAATGGTTTTAAACCTTGAATCTAGGGACACGTGTGACTTTTGAAATTACGATTTATTTACATTTTTTCAAAACAACCAAAATATTCCCTCCCCTTTCCCTCACGTTTCTGATGGAACTATCTTATATCTGACAAGTATTTAAGAAAACAGAATATTATTCAAAATCTACTGATTTAATTCTGCTGCTAAAAATGGCCTTCCCAGTTCACAAGTCATCTTTAAAAATGAAATCATGATACAATGAGATGGTAGAAATAAAATGAAAATATGCGTAGTGAAAAGCCAACCAAAAAAAAAAAAAGAAAAAAAGATCAGATATTATCCCAAACATTCATCCAGAGGCTTACTAGCTGCTGCATCTCAGCATTAAATGTGCTGGGATCACAAGTTCTCATCACACAGCTAGATGGCTATATGGTGCCCGTCACTATCAAGCTGGGCTTAGTCTAAATGAATGAGCAAAATGAGGAGTTTGCCATCAATTAAAAAAAATTTTAAGGGGCACCTGAGTGGTTCAGTCGGTTAAGCGTCCGACTTGAGCTCAGGTCATGATCTCATGGTTTGTGAATTCTAGCCCCATATCGGGCTCTGGAGCCTGCCTGGGATTCTGTGTCTGCCTCCCTGTCTGCCCCTCCCCTGCTCGTGTTCGGTCTCTGTCTCTCAAAAATAAACAAACATTGGAAAAAAATTTTTATAAATTTTTTAAAACTTCTTGTGGCTTTCCTGTTTAGACTTTTTGATACAGGAACAATTATGACTTGAGTTATTAAATAAGAAGTGTCACTCAACAAGACCCAAGTGGACATGGAAGACATCAAGTCCCTCTGATGACATAATAGTAACTTCTATTTTCAGTGAAGTTCCTATTATATGCAAAACACTACACAAGGTGCTGTGCGGGCCAAGAAATAATACATAGGACACTGACCCTGCCCTCAATGGGCTTAGTAACTTCTTTTGATGTTTGCCTTTTACAAAATAGAAAATGATCTCTTAATCTCTATCAAGCATTGCTGACCAAAAATCATTGTTGATTCTGATTTTTGATAAAGTCTTATTGTTCAAGAATTTCAAAACTTGCCCTATGGGTGGGAATGGTGGACAGAAGTTAGGACTGTAGTAAGGGAGGGATACACAGACTGGGCACAAAACTTGTGTGCTGGTCTCAAGGGATAGATACAGATTGTTTTACACAGAGAGAAAAGGGGAAGAGGCCCTATAGATGAAAAGTACTGAATGTGCAAGGGCCCTGAGGAATTTAAGGGTTCACAAAATGAAGAGGATGAACTGTTTCTGGCTGAAGAAGAGTTTGGGAAGGACTGTAGGAGATTAGATTTAGGATGCAGATCAGAGACAAACTGTAAAATCTTTTTGTGATATTCTCTGGACTTCGAACTTCATCTAGCAGATAACATAGTATCAAGGAAAGTAGTGTGTTTGGGTTTATTCTGGAAAGGAGAAATTCTGGCAATTCTGAAGAGATTGGACTGAATAACCCCTAAAAGAGCTATTATAACAAACTAAACACAGTAGGAAGTGGAAACAGCAAAGAGTGGATGGATTCAAGAAGGTGTTGAGAAGACTGAGGCCAAAGAGAGAGAAACTGAGGGAGATTCTGGAATTTCTGACTACATAAAAATTGGATGGTGAATACATGTGAAAAGAACATTTTATAAATCGTATATTCATAATAAAACTATTAAATCTAGCACACAGCACAATATAAGAACAAATTAAAATAACTGAAACATGCTTATTATAGATGTTAGAGAAACTGATGTTATTACCGTGAGCTACTGGAGAGAAACTTCTGATTTCAAGTAGCTTCTGTCAGTTCTCAGTAGACATTCATGAAATGTTTCTTGAATGAGGGAAATGGCATATTTATTTGTTTGGCTAGAGTCACGCAAAGTGTTAAGTTGGTGATAATTTGTGGCTTCGTGAATATTTTAAACTTATCTAGCAAGCAGATCAAAGGAATTATAAGGACAAACTTTTACTATTTACACAGAACATTTGAATTGTGAGTAAGTGGGGGTTTTTGTGTTGTTGTTGCTGTTTGTTTTTTTGCTACAACCAAAGCACATTATGGTGAGCTACCTATTTCAAATGTACACATTTTAATCATTAGGGGGAATTTTTAAAATACTAAAATCCTAAATACATGTGAAAAACAACTCTCTTATACAATCCAGAATCATAAGAATAATAAAAAAAAAAAAGCCTACCTACAGTTAGGTTCAGATATACCAAAGGAGATAGATGCTGGTAAAGAGAGGCCTAATTGCTCAAGGAGGCTATTAGAACAATTTTAGCTTCTTGGACCTGTTCATGAAAAAGATCATTTTATACTATTTGCAAAGGCACTTTATAGGATAGGTCTTAATGAAAGTATTCTTCAGTGAGAGATAGGGGCGATCTCACTGCAGGAAAGGGTAGAATGAGGCCTGGGGGCACTTTTATGGAGCTGTCTTCCCCTGGCTCCTCCCCTCACCCACCCCCTCTTTCTCCTCTTGGTTGAAAGCTATAAACAATTTTAAGGCTGTGTGACAATCTCGAAACAAAAGAGAACATATGTAGTATAATTTCAAACAGAAAATAAAACCGCAACAACAACAACAAAAAACCCATGAGGTCCTAATTTCTGAACTATGCCTTCCACTCAAAATACACCCTGGATGGTGCCCCAAAGTGTTGCAAATCACTTAACATAGATTATTCACATTTAGATGAACCTGAAGCCCCTCAGTAGAGTGTTAGTTGACTATCGCACATGGAGGCCAATTTACATGTTTTCTGTATCATTCCCTGACTACCCACTAAAATTTTGCTGATATTAGCCTATCCAAAATGCCTTTCTGGGACTTACGCTCCAGTAGTGACTATTACAAAATTCATCCATGGTTTATGTCAGATTTAAGTTAAATGCACAATAGGGAGAGAAATGCTGCTCGAAAACTGCAGATTCAGTAGATACAGAAGCAAAGAGAATGTATTTGTGTATTGCTCTCATAGTCTCGCAACCAGAACTGAGTTATCTGATGAAGGCTGCTCCAATATCCCTTTAGAAAAGTTGTACAATCCCCCAGTTTCAAAGAGAACACCATTTTACATACGAAGCTGGCACAGAGGGCCAGCACCTACTCTTCCTCTGCCCAGCCTACTCTTTTCTCCAGTGCCCTTTGCAGGATGTATGGAATCTTCCTTATTAAGTGCAGAGAGCAGAAGCAGCTCCCCAATAGGGAGTAATAGGATTTTGCCCTAAAATGCAAGATCCATGAAACAATGAAGAAAAAGAAACAAGAGTAAATGATTGCTTTTTCTTTCTCTTCTGTTGACTCCAGTGTCATAGATCATTATAGTTGAAATAATTTTAAAGCTGATAGTTCTATAAAACTTGAAGTATGTAGGGGAGAAAACAAAACAGGAATTAAAACTGTTGCAGGTTGGCAAACTAGGCCTAAGAAATAAGAAACAGGCTAAAGGGACACAAATTGCCATTTGAATTTTTATATTCTTGGATGTTTTTTATATTGAGCCTACATGGTTATTTCTGTGTATAACATCTGTTAATGGTGATTTTTTTTGAATGACTAGATTTTTTTTCCTGCTTCTTTTTATATACTTTGGCCACTTTTATTTTTGACATTTCTTGTTTGTACAATAAAAAATTATTGAATTTTGGTGGATCAAATAAAATATCAGTATTCCCGAACTGCATGTTCTGGTACATAAACACCCTATTTTTAGGCCTTCCTAGTTTTCCACTTTTTGCTAAGACCCAATGACTCAAATCCTTGAAAATAATGTAAATAAATACAAGTACTGAAAGGTGTTGTCTTTGTAAGAGCGTGTTTTATGGATAAATTTGTGCAGATGAGATGAAAATAGTTTCTCTGAATTTAATCTAATAAAATCACCTTAGAATTAGTACACTAGGGGAAGATTCTCAAATTAATTAAGTCAATTTTCATGCAAGCAAAAAATACTGAGCGCCTACTATGTTAGTCACTGCTATAATTTCTTGAATAAATACTTTCATAATATAATTTATTTATACTAGGTATGGATGAAATGGGGAGGAAAATCTATATCTTTGATTTATACCCCCTGGGAAATTGACTAGACTTCAATTTCAACATAAATTAAAATTGCATAACATTCAATATTTGACAAAAGCCCCAAAAGTTTACTGAGTGGAAGTTACACAGTAGTTATAAGCTTCGGCATTTGTAAGTCATTACAATTTCTGATTCAAGTGAGAATGGCTAAAGATATCATCATGTATCTTTTGCTTACGATTTGATATGTCCATTTCTTCAAGGGATGGCCTACGATTTTTCTAAGGAAAGGGATAACACATTAAGGTCCTCTCCTTCCTGTTTCTCTCTCTCCCTTCACTTCCTTCCCAAATTGGAACTAGTTATATTTCTCTAATCACTGACTTCATACAACTTTTGTCCCAGTGTCACATCCTTCAATGACATCCTCTGCAAACCCCATAGTTTCCCAGTCACCTTTGTTATTAAAGATTCTATTTAAGCTAACTTACAACTCCAATTTCATGACTACTTAACCTATTCACTCTCATTGCCACCTGAGGACCTGGACTGGGAAGAGATGAGGTCTGTAAATGTGGGTGTACTTTAAAACGTGTGTGATGTTGAGAACACAGTAGCCATGGTAATAGCAAACAAGATTTACAGAGCATATCTTCGGTACCAGGTGCTTTACTAGAAGCATTATATATTTATACCTCCACTCTTCACATCATCTCGGAGACACTTGCAAGGTTAGTAACTTGCCCAAGGTTGCCCAGCTAGTAGGCAACTGAGTCAGGATTTGAACTTGAGTACTTATGGTTCTAAAGCTTGTTGTTGCTGTTGTTGATGTTGTTGTTGTTTTTAAACTACATTCCTCTCTTTTCTATGAGTGCCAAACTTGTGTACATTCTACCAGAAGATATAGTCCCAAAGGGCAAAATAAATTACTTTCATGCAACAAGAGTAAAAAGAGAAATAAGTGGCTTATAAAATAAACTACCACTGTCTAATTACAGTCTAAGTTCTCTAAGGGCATAGATACTAACATGCAACAGCACAATTTACAAATATCCATTGGTTAGAGTTGTTTTGATTTTTAGGAGTAGGAGTAACCTGAAAAACAAAATGTGGGTTCTCCAAGTTTCTCTATAGCTTTCTCAAAATTGAATCTATTTTTGAAAAATACTGAATTCTAAAAGCAATTAAATACAGCATTTTTCCTCCAGTTTGACTTGTCAATCCTATTAGACCAAACTCTAATTAAGAGTGGAAAAGTGGTTATTCTATCTGCCAAATGAAAATAATTTAGTGCAAGTTAATAAGGGTTGGCTTATTACAGATTGGCCATTTTGACTCCGGCTTGTTATAACAGTAGAAATTGCTTTCAAAAGATATACTCATTTTGCCAGCATTTATAAGCATAGGACAAAGAAAGAATCCTTTGTTGAGCCTATTTTTGGACTGAAAATAGAATGGAGGTATAACAGATCACAAAACTAAACATGCCCTTAGAAATCACAACTCTATTGAAAGTGAAGGAAAAAGGAAGTTAATAAAGTAATTCCAATATTTCATTAGTGTTTTGTTTTAACAAAAAGTCTTTAATTAACAAAAAATCTAATATGAGAGTGATCTAAAAGTAGAACTTGCAGGGGCATCTGGGTGGCTCAGTCAGTTAAGCATCCGACTTTGGCTCAGGTCATGATCTCACAATTCATGGGTTCGAGCCCTGAGATGGTCTCTGTGCTGACAGCTCAGAGCCTGGAGCCTGCTTCAGATTCTGTGTCTCCCTCTCTCTGCCCCTCCCCAAATCATGTTCTGGCTCTCTCAAAAATAAATAAACAATGTAAAACAATTTGACAATAAATTACATTAAAATTAATAAGCATCAAAAAAATAAAGGTAGAACTTGCAAAAATAGATACTTTAAAACAAGTATTTATTGCTTAGGGGAATGTATATACCCATGAAATCACACATGCCACTTAAAAACTGTATCACATGTGCGAAATAATAAAAACTAATTACTATAAAAAAACCGTACTTGGAAAGTTTTTATTTATATTACATTGTAATGATTTCTAGTTAGTATGTTTCATCATGAAATAATAGTTTGTAAGAATCACACTAAAATTTGCTGTCAAATATATGACTTTCTCACTGTGCACTCATATGTTTTGTAATTTTCTTAAAATATGTCATAGATCTAGCTAAAAGACAGCATCTAAGTAGACAATGGAAAATGCCATCAACATGAAGAGCTATGTAGTTTACTTACAAATGTGAGCTAGGAAGTTATCTTCAGGACATCTTTCTGATGAGACTGTAGCCCTCCCTCTCCATCAGCATAACCTTGAAACAGACCCTGGACAGAAGACAGCCAGCTAGGCTGCTTCTTAATTCCTAACCCACAAAGCTTGTGAGATAATAAATGTGTGTTGTTTTTAACTGCTAAAATTGTGGGTAATTTCTTACACAACAATAGAAAACTAATACCACAAAACAAAACAAACAAACATAAAAATAAAACAAAAACAAAACAAAAACCCTCAAATATGGGAATAGCATTGAAACCACGCAGTGGGCTTTTAGGATACAGATGTTAAAAGCCTAAAGTACCCAGAGAAACTGTCTAATGATCTCTGATAGGATAGTAGCAGAGGATTTGCAGGAAAGTGTGGAAAATGTTATTGAAAACTGGGGGGAACGAGGTCCTTCTTATGGAACAGAAGTAAAATTTAGCAATCTTGTTACCTGAGGTAACTTGGAAATAAGCGAATTGCCTTTTTAAACTGAGTGACTCAATTAAGGGCGTTTCCAAACAATGTGTTAAAGTTGCTTTCTGGTTTCTTCTTGCTGCTTATAGTGGACTACAAGAGAATAAAGATGAACTCAAGGACTGGTAAAAGGGAGGTGAAAACTGATTTGAAAATTCTTGCCATTTTCATATGGCATATGACACTAAAATGAGGAAATGCCTCCTGAAAAAAAGGTGAAATCCAAGGTACAGGCAAGAAAACCTAGTTGAAAGATGAAGCAAGGAGTCTACGTGTGAGATGCGTATCTTTTGATCCAAGGTGGTGTCTCAGTGTACTTTTCAGTGAAACAAAAGGCTTCTAAGGAGATCAGAAGTGCTTCCAATCTTCAAACTAAACAACCGTACTCCCTTCCCCTCTCCTTCTTTCTCTCTCCCTTTTTCTTTCTCTTTCTCTCTCTCGTCATTTTCTCTGGAAGAAGTCAGCTGCCATGTCATAAAGTTCCTCAGGGAACCTATGGTGAAGTCTATTTGATGAGGAGTGAAAATCCCTGGACACGAGTCACTGAGAAACTAAGGCCTGCTAAAAACCATGTAAGTTGGAAGCACAATTTCCCCAACTGAGTCCTCAAGTGAGACTGCAGCCTTGGCCCATAGCTTGACTGAAGTCTTAGGAGAGACTCTGAGCCAGCATCCACCAGCTAAAATGCTGCCAAATTCCTGACATACAGAAATAGTGAGATAATAATGTTTGCAACTGTAAGCTGTCTTTAGAAGGTGGAGACAATGTACTCTGGGACTTCTGAGTCAAGTTCATATAAAGTCTCACAGCTTCCATTTAACTGTCTTAGACTCACTTGGGGAACACTGTCCTTGGGAATGTCCTCATATGCCACACAAGAAATCTGGCTACCCTAAAACTGTCACTGTGAAGATGTCACATGTAAGTGGCTGGTTATCAGTCCTAGATGAACCCAGTCACACAACCATCCCTGCCAGTACCCCAGACACAGTAGTGAGGTGGTCTTCGGTCCTTCAGATCAGCCCAACTTCCAGCAAAATATAGAGAGAATATTTACTCTTAAGGCATTGCCTGAATTTTTGCCCCATAAAAGTCACAAGGTATGATAAAGTGGTTATTGTGTCAAGCCACTAAATTTAGAGACGTTGCTATGCAGTGATAGATAACCAGAATAATTACCATTTATATTCTAGGATAAGCATTCTATTACAGCAAAACATAACCAGAAAAGCTACCACCTCCATACTTATTTGAAGAGTTTCAGACTCTTTCCTGAATTCATAAGACCCTTAAGAACCTACTTTTTTCTTTTTTTTTTTAATTAGGCGTAGGCATCCTACCAGTTTTCCAAATATGTATTTGCTACAAGTAACTAAATTATACAGTAGTTACAAATAGCCAGGATAACAAAGTAATCCTTTTAAATAAATCCAGTATGTTCATGCATTTACCCAAGTGATAATTATTAGTTTCACACCAAGTATACAGCATTGAGAAAAAAATCATTGTTACAGAACAACTTCTTGTGCTAGGTATTATATACAAGAATCTAAAATGATTTTAAAAGAGGGGAAACTACTACCTCTAAATACTCACTACATGGTAAATACTATAGGGATAAGCATTCAATTAAGGATCTAAAGAGGGAGCTGAAGGATTTAATGAAACAGTTTTTTTTCACTCCACAGATACTGGTGATAGACCACCATCATAGTGTTATCACAGTAAACACATAATGCCTGGGACATTGCAGGCACACAATAAATGTTTCTGAATGAATGAATGAATTTTGAATGAATTTTCAATGAATGAATATAGCATATGGTTGTAGAATGCAGTGACTAAGAGCATTGCTTTGATTTTTGTTTCCAGGCTAACTCTAAACTTTTAGAGTTGCTCTAAAGCAAATTTTCTCCACAGTCTGGGCTACCACACCTTGTGGGTTGGTGTTAAAGCCACAGCTAATAATAAAATGTTCCTTTGTAGCTCTATTGTGCACGTGGCTCCAGTAGGAATCTTGCTGAAAGAAATAGCTGGTGAAGGGTAAGTTTCCAGGATTCCATGAGTGAGAGTTCTCCTTCTTGACACTTTTTTAATGCTTTTTAAATGCTTTTTAATGATAATAATTTATTTTGAGAGAGACAGAGTATGAGTAGGGGAGAGCAGAGAGGGATGGAGACACAGAATCCAGAGCAGGTTCCATGCTCTGATCTGTCAGCACAGAGCCCGATGCGGGGCTCAAACTCACGAACCAGGAGATCATGACCTGAGCCAAAGTCAGATGCTCAACAGACTGAGCCACCCAGGCATCCCACCTTCTTGGACACTTCTAAGATGATTAAGATTTAGGTAAAGGGAGGGCATTCTGGAAGGAATACTGGCATGGACATAGGTCCAATGGGAGGAAAATAGACAGAATATTCTTGGAACAAGAATGTTTACAGTGAAATGCATTTGAACCAGTTTTGTGTGTGTGTGTGTGTGTGTGTGTGTGTGTGTGTGTGTGTGTTAATCACTGTTAAGCTGTGTCATCAAATTAGTGCAGTATAATCAGCCTCTTAAATGAAATACTGAGATAGAATGGGAGTATCAAAGTGTATCATGGAAGACAGGAGTAGGTCTCCTTTGAATAATACTTAAGTTGTGGTTATAGGTATCTTTGTGTATATTTAGTCCCAGTAAATAATTTTCCTTTCTCTGGGTCATGATCAAAGTAGTTTGAAAATGACTGTCCTAGGGGAACATCAGCAGAAGCTACTGGGGGATCCTGAATTACAGGAACCAAAGCCTTTATTTTATTCTTCCATCAAAGCAAATCCTTCGGGACACATTCCTGATATAATTCATCCCCAAATGTTGAATTCTCAAGAGTTGTGATATCATAATTCTTTTGTGTGGCCTAATTTTCATAAGACCTGCAAAATACAGGTTTCTTTATTTCAATGGATATAACATAAAGCTATACTGTAATTTTCATGCTTTTTCAATTTTACATATTCTCCCTAGAGCCCTGTGCTACTAAATATATATATATATATATATATATATATATATATATATATATGTAATATAATTTGAAACAAACATCACTCCAGGGCTTCCTCATCTTCTTCACTTGTTGGTTTTTGACCTTGACACTCATTCAATTAGAACCGACTTGCCAATCATGCACTCCTTTGCTAAAGTCAGCCTTCTCACACCAGAGAGAAGGATATTGAGTTAGTAAAGATTTTTCAATGAACCCAGGGCCAAAGAGAAAAAAAAAATCTTACAATGGTACAGCACATTAACTAGCAATTGGGGGAGGGGCCATTGGACTTTACCATTTCCCCTAATATTATGACACTCAGTGAGTTGGTGTGTATTAGAAGAGCCCATAAATAATCTATTGGCAAATAAGTTGCTTCAAAGAGCCGCAGATTGTGAGGCTATTTAATCTGTTCCTTGACATGTGCCTCAGTCAGGAAGGTGGTTCAAGTTCTTCTCAGTTATCATGTTGATATTCTGTTGGTCTCAGAATACAGGCAAACAGAAAGTCCACAACAATTGTTGGCCATACAGTAAGCTAGGAAAGAGCAGGACTTGTTAAGATTGTCAAGTACCATTCACAAATTTATGCCTGTGGAGTTGTTCCCCTTGGAAGGGAACCAAATAACTCATGCCTTTTGAAAATTGCTTATGACAGCTTTTCAGTCTGCTTTAGGCTGGCTCTCCGAGGTGATTTGTATTTTCATATACTGCTCATACATTAAAAAATTTACACCTGTCAGGTATTGACAGAGTGCCTCCATCCCTAACCTTTTTGGAGGGGGGAGCGCTTTGCTTCCAGACATTATCCAAATAAGTTTCTATCAGGAGTGAGGGTGACATAACAGGTGGAGGCATTAGAAATATGAAGCATAAAGGCATGGAATTTTAATAAGAAACTGAGTCTTTGGACTTTTTGAAGGGATGGAAGTTGCAATAGTCTCAAGACATTTGAAATTGCACATCCACTTATGGGCTAATAGTGGAGAGAGACCATAACTGTAGCTAGAGCACAGAATTTGCAACGTTTGTTTTATTGTTAGTGATGGAATCATATTTCCTCACTGCATCTGCAACTTAGGCTTAGAATTAGAAAAAATAGGACTGTTCATGGCATCTTCTTTTTTTGTTTTAAAATAAATGACAATAAATACTCTTGCTATGCTGTTTGCATTAGTTACTTGGTTTTACTCACTTCTGAAATTGTTTGCACCACAGGGGCTTGTAAAACTTCACCTCCTGCAGACCACTGTTACATTATTCTTATCAAATAACTTACTGGGATATGAGTACGTCAAATATCGACATGATAATGATGTGTTACTCAGCCCAATTAGAAGGATATGTATGATCCGAGTCCCGTGAATCATCAGTTTGGAGATATCAAAAAGCTTTTCCTTTTTTTGCTCAGAAGTTCTTCCTAATCACCAGGCTACCAGGCAAAAATTCTTCTTAGAAAGCGTAGGGCACAATTCCTTCAGAAAATACCCTCTGGCTCCTTCTTACCACTTGAGAGGTTATATGGGTTGTTTAGGGGTGGGGAACAAAGCAAAATATAATAATGACAAATAAGCAGCCTAAACAACTTGGAAAATTAAAAGGTATAGGGAAAGCATCAATGCAAATATTCTAGTCTGCGTTTAATGAAGCAAGAATTAATATTCAATTGAACATAAAAAGTTAAGTTTTTTATACTCATCATGGCTATAAATAACACTATAGCAACTCTTCCGGGCAGCAATAATTATCCCTACTTTTAAGGTCTAATGAATGGTGAGATTATCAGTGTTAAACATCTACTGTTTGTCCACTGTAAATTAGTGTTATTAAAAATATCACTGTCCTCAGCTATGGAAAGGGTTTTAATCTTAGACATCTAACCAAGATTTACCATCCTTTCTTTACAGTTGACATGCAATTGTTGAATTATTGGCTTCTAGCCATTTATTTATCTTTTTTGAAGAATAATCTATCATTTTCAACATTGCCTAACATAAGATGCTACGGAAATCCACATGCTCAAGACTGGATTATTTGTACTCTGAGTGTAATGGCAAATGCGTGATTACATTCAGCGATTTGTAAAACTGACAAAACCAGAAGAATCCAGAAACGAAAATGTCTAATCACACCTCCAGGTGGATGTCAGCTTTTACATGACCTCTGTGCAGCCAGCACAAAAGGCAGTACCAAAAGAGGGCTGGATAGTTAAGAATTTACAGGTCATAGTTCATCACTAGGGAATAGTATATTGAAACTTGTGGCCATGTAACATAGCAGAGTTAGTTAAGTATCAGACTTAGTCAAATCACTTTATCTCTAAAATTATGTCTACACTGTTGGGAGATTGAGATAACTGTATTTCATAATCTGATTTCCCTGAAAATTACAAAAGACTAATTAAAATCAAAACAAAAACAAGGTATAGACCACTGAGCCAGGAACAAGTAGATGTGGGTTTAAATCTTCCTTAGCCATTAATTAGTCATGGGAGCTTAGCCAATTCACTTTGACTCTTTATGTTAGTGTCTCAGAAGGAAAATTAAGAGGTGAAACTAGATACATTGTACAGGTCCGTTTGTTTATTAATTCTGGATTGTCAGAGAGGTATAGGTATAACTGTTTACATTTAAACGCTATTTTTTGTTAGGGCTTCATTCAGTTTCATTTAAAAGCCAAGAGAAAGTCTTTAAAAGATTTCTATAATAAAACAAGAAGTGTTTTTCATCTTTTAAACATTCATTTAGATTCACTGGTTGTAATTGGGTGTTGCTTCACTTAGGAGGGTATTAATTTTCTCATTTATTGGATTATTTCTATCAAATCACAGGCACTTCAAGTATACTACCTTTTAGACCGCCTTTAAAATTCTAAGGTCTAAATGTATTATACTCGAAAGGCCTGTGATTTGATATAAATAATCCAATAAATGAGATAATTAATACCCTCCTCAGTGAAGCAACACCCAATTACAACCAGTGAATCTAAATGAATGTTTAAAAGATGAAAAACACTTCTTGTTTTATTACAGAAATATGAACAAACATTTGTTCCGAATAGCCAAAGCAACCTTGAAAAAGAAAAGCAAAGCTGGAGGCATTGCAATTCTGGACCTCAAGCTATATTACAAAGCTGTGGTCATAAAGACAGTATGGTACTGACACAAAAACAGACACAGATCAATGGTACAGAACAGAAAACCCAGAAATGGGTCCACAACTATTGAGTCAACTAATCTTCAACAAAACAGGAAAGAACACCCAATGGAAAAAAGACAGTATCTTCAATAAATAGTGCTGGTAAAACTGGACAGCTATATGGAAAAGAATTAAACTGGATCACTTTCTTACACCATACACAGTAATAAATTCAAAATTCATGAAAGGTCTAAATGTGAGACAGGAAACCATCAAAATCTTAGTGGAGAACAACAGGCAACAACCACTTTGACCTCAGTTATAGCAACTTCTTACTAGACACATCTCCTGAGGTAAGGGAAACAAAAGCAAAAATGAACTACTGAGACTTCATCAAGATAAAAAGCTTCTGCACAGTGAAGGAAACAATCAATAAAACTAAAAGGCAACCAATGGAATGGGAGAAGATATTTGCAAATGATGTATCAGATAAAGGGTTAGTACCCAAAATCTATAAAGAACTTAACAAACGCAACACCCAAAAAACAGATAATCCAGTTAAAAAATTGGTAGAAGACATGAATGGACATTTTCCCAAAGAAGACATCCAGATGGCCAAGCAACACATGAAAAGATGCTCAATATCACTCATCATCAGGGAAATACAAATCAAAACCACAATAAGATACCACCTCACACCTCTCAGAATGGCTAAAATTAACAATACAGGAAACAAGAGGTGTTGGCAAGGATGCAGAGAAAGGGGAGCTCTCCTACACTGTTGGTGGGAATGCAAACTGGTGCAGCCATTCTGGAAAACAGTATGGAGGTTCCTCAAAGAGTTAAAATAGAACTACCCTATGGCCCAGCAATTGCACTACTAGGTATTTACCCAAAGGATACAAAAAACTGATTAGTAGGGGCACATGCACCCCAATGTTTGCAGCAGCATTATCAACAATAGCCAAATTATGGAAAAAGCCCAAGTGTCCATTGACTGATGAGTGGATAAAGAAGAGGCAATATTTATATATAAATATTTATACACACACACACACACACAATGGAATATTACTCAGCCATCAAAAACAATGAAATCTTGCCATTTACAATGACATGGATGGATGGAGCTAGACTGTTGAGCAAAATAAGTCAGTCAGAAAAAGACTGATAATTGATTTCACTCAAATATCATATGATTTCACAAAACAGATGAACACAGGGAAAGGACAAAAAAGAGAGAAGGAAGCAAATAATAATAGATTCTTAACTATAGAGAACAAACTTAGGGTTTATGGAAGGGAGGCAGGCAGGGGATGGGATAAATGGGTGACGGGTACTAAGGAAGGCACTTGTGTTGACCCCTGGGTATTATATGTAAGTGATGAATCACTAAATTCCGCTCCTGAAACCAATACTGTACTATACTATATGTTAACTAACTAGAATTTATTTAGTTTTTAATTAATTTATTTATTTTGAGGGACAGAAAGAGAGACCACAAACTGGGGAGGGGCAGAGAGGGAGCAAGAGAATCCCAAGCAGGGATTCTGACAGCACAGAGCCTGATGTGGGGCTCGATCTCATGAACCATGAGATCATGACCTGAGCCAAAACCAAGAGTTGGATACTTAACTGAACAAGCCACCCAGGCACCCCTAACTAGGATGGATGGATGGATGGATGGATGGATGGATGGATGGATGGATGGATTTATTTATTCATTCATTCATTCATTCATTCATTCATTCATTCATTTATTTAAGATTTTTAACCTTTATTTATTTTTTTGACAGAGAGAGACAGAGCATGAATGGGGAAGGGTCAGAGAGAGGGAGACACAGAATCCGAAACAGGCTCCAGGCTCTGAGCTGTCAGCACAGAGCCCAATGCGGGGCTCAAACTCACAGACCATGAGATCATGACCTGAGCCAAAGTTGGACGCTCAACTGACTGAGCCACCCAGGTGCCCTGAATTTAAATAAAAATTTGATGAAAAAAACATTTATTGCTACTCTATTTTTTCATATACTTTTTAAGTATCTGCAGAGATATTTAACAACCCAACCATAACCATCTATAGCTATGATATATGGAATTATCTCAGCCATCACACCCAACTTATGATGAGGTGAATCAGCATTACCAATAGGCCATACAAAATCAGTCAATCGGTCATCAATATTGGCTGATTACCTAGTACACACAAAGAAGAAATAATACACTATTCCTTGCTTTGTACACAGAAAATCCATCTGTTCAGCTGCTCAGGTCAAAACCTCTATAGATATCCTTGACTTTTCCTATCTCACATACAAACATGCAATCCATCTGGATCCTGTTGGCTCTCACAGCATCTGAACATTTCCCACTACCTCCATTCATGGCCACTTGGTAATTTCTCACCTACATTGCTGTAATAGTTTCCAAAATGTTCTCCCGCTTCTACTTTTGTTTCCCTAGAATCCACTTCTCAAAAGAGCAATCAGAGAGATAAAAGGTAGAACAGATACATGGCAGGATTGTACAAACCTCCAATGTCTTTTATATGAATTAAAGTAAAAGCCAAACTCTTAACAATGGCCTGCAAAGCTCCTCACAGGGGCGCCTGGGTGGCTTAGTGGGTTAACTGTCTGACTCTAGATTTTGGCTCAGGTCATGACCTCACAGTTTGTGAGTTCAAGCCCCATGTCAGGCTCTGCACTGACAGTGTGGTGCCTGCTTGGGATTCTCTTGCACCCTCTCTCTCTGCCCCTCTCACAAGTATGCTCTCTCTCTCAAAATAAACAAACTTAAAAAAAAAGCTCCTCAGGGTGCCTGGGTGGCGCAGTCGGTTAAGCGTCCGGCTTCAGCCAGGGCACGATCTTGCAGTCCGTGAGTTCGAGCCCCGCGTCGGGCTCTGGGCTGATGGCTCAGAGCCTGGAGCCTGTTTCCGATTCTGTGTCTCCCTCTCTGCCTCTCCCCCGTTCATGATCTGTCTCTCTCTGTCCCAAAAATAAATAAATGTTGAAAAAAAAAAAAAAGCTCCTCACAGTTTGGTCCCTGTGATTTCTCTGACCTCATTTTCTATTTCATTTTCCCTGTTCATTGTGTTCTAAAACATAGCCTCCAGGTATACCAAGTCTGTCCCCACTTCATTTTGCATTGGCTGTTCCCTCCACATGGAATATCCTTTCCCTATACAGCTGCATGGCTGGGTGCCTTGCCTCCTCCATTCCCTCGCTTAAATGTCATCTCTTGTTTACCTGATCTCCCTTTTAAAATGCATAACCCCGGGGAAGATGGCGGCACAGGAGGATGCTGGGCTTACCGCGTCCTGATGATTGCTTAGATTCTACCCACATCTGCCTAATTTACCCCGATAACCACCAGAAGACTAGCAGAATGGACTCTCTGGAGCCAAGTGTAGATGAGAGGCCAACGGAAGAGGGTAGGAAGGGTGGAGAGGCAGTGCATGCTACACGGACTGGTGGGAGGGAGCTGAGGCAGTGGAGGGGCAGCCCGCCCGGCAAGGCAGAGACCCCGAGTCTGACTTGCAAAAGCAGAGAGTCCGGACGGAATGTGTTCTGACAGCCAATGGGACTTAACATCTGGAATGTTATAAGTCAACAGCTCTGCTCGGAGAGTGGGAGGGAGAGTTGTTGAGCCCCGGAGGGCAGAGCTCAGCTTGGCAGGGAACAAAGGTGCTGGGAAGCACCGTCTCCCTCGCCCATCCCCCAGCCCAAATCCCAAAGGGAGCCAGTTCCTCTCACAGAACTTGCTTGCACCGCAAAAACACCCAATGCTGTGCTCCTGCGGATCCATCCCTCCGACGACGGGTCTGCCTCCCTCCCGGTGCCACAGGGTCCCTCCCAAAGCAGACCACCTAAGGCAAAGCCAGCTAAGTCTGCCCTTCCCATCACTGTGCACCTTGCGGATCCACCCCTGCTAATACGCCAGATCCCATCGAAGCAGCACCACAAGACGGCAGTATGCAAGTAGCCCAGACAGAGGCCACACCACTCCACAGTGAGTCCTGTCCCTGGGATAGGGGAAGATAAGGTACACACCACTCTGACTGTGGCCCCAGCGGTGGGCTGGGGGCAGACATCAGGTCTGACTGCAGCCCCGCCCACCAACGCAAGTTACTCCAGACAGCACAGAGGCGGAGCCCTGCAGTTCCCTGCCACTCCAGGGACTATCCAAAATGACGAAAAGGAGGAATTCTCCTCAAAAGAAACTCCAGGAAGTAGTGACAGCTAATGAACTGATCAAAAACGATTTAAGCAATATAGCATAAAATGAAATTAAAATAATTGTCATAAAATTAATCACTGGGCTTGAAAAAAGTATAGAGGACAGCACAGAATCTATTACTACAGAGATCAAGGGACTAAGGAATAGTCAGGAGGAGCTAAAAAATGTTATAAATGAGCTGCAAAATAAAATGGAGCTGACCACAGCTCGGATTGAAGAGGCAGAGGAGAGAATAGGTGAACTACAAGATAAAATTATGGAAAAAGAAGAAGCTGAGAAAAACAGAGATAAAAAAATCCAGGAATATGAGGGGAGACTTAGAGAACTAAGTGACATAATTAAATGAAATAATGTATGCATAATTGGGATTCCAGAGGAGGAAGAGAGAGGGAAAGGTGCTAAAGGTGTACTGGAACAAATCATAGCTGAGAACTTCCCTGAACTGGGGAAGGAAAAAGGCACTGAAATCCAAGAGGCACAGAGAACTCCCTTCAGACGTAACTTGAATCGATCTTCTGCACGACATATCATAGTGAAACTAGCAAAATACAAGGATAAAGAGGAAATTCTGAAAGCAGCTAGGGATACACATGCTCTAACATATAAAGGGAGACTGATAAGACTCGTGACGGATCTGTCTTCTGAAACTTGGCAGGCCAGAAAGGAATGGCAGGAAATCTTCCATGTGATGAACAGAAAAATATGCAGCCGAGAATCCTCTATCCAGCAAGTCTGTCATTTAGAATAGAAGGAGAGATAAAGGTCTTCCCAAACAAACAAAAACTGAAGGAATTCATCACCACTAAACCAGCCCTACAAGAGATCCCAAGGGGGATCCTGTGAGACAAAGTACCAGAGACATCACTGCAAGCATGAAACCTACAGACATCACAATGCCTCTAAACCCATATCTTTCTATAATAACACTGAATGTAAATGGACTAAATGCGCCAACCAAAAGACATAGGGTATCATAATGGATAAAAAAAAAACAAGACCCATCTATTTGCTGTCTACAAGAGACTCATTTTATACCTGAGGACACCATCAGATTGAAAGTTAGGGGATGAAGAACCATCTATCATGCTACTGGAAGTCAAAAGAAAGATGGAGTAGCCATACTTATATCAGACAAACTTGACTTCAAATTAAAGGCTGTAACAAGAGACGAAGAAGGGCATTATATAATAATTACAGGGTCTATCCATCAGGAAGAGCTAACAATTATAAATGTCTATGTGCCGAATACCGGAGCACACAAATATATAAAACAATGAATCACAAACATAAGCAACCTTATTGATAAGAATGTGGTAATTGCAGGGGACTTTAATATTCCACTTACAACAATGGATAGATAATCTAGACACAGGATCAATAAAGAAACAAGGGCCCTGAATGATACATTGGATCAGATGGACTTGATAGATATATTTAGAACTCTGCATCCCAACGCAACAGAATATACTTTCTTCTTGAGTGCACATGGAACCTTCTCCAAGATAGATCACATACTGGGTCACAAAACAGCCCCTCATACGTATACAAGAATTGAGATCATACCATGCATACTTTCAGACCACAATGCGACAAAAAGCTTGAAATCAACCACAAGAAAAAGTCTGGAAAACCTCCAAAAGCATGTGAAGAACACCCTACAAAAGAATGAATGGGTCAACCAGGCAATTAGAGAAGAAATTTAAAAAAATATGGAAACAAATGAAAATGAAAATACAATAATCCAAACACTTGGGGATGCAGCAAAGGCAGTCCTGAGAAGAAAATACATTGCAAACCAGGCCTATCTGAAGAAACAAGAAAAATCCCAAATACAAAATCTAACAGCACACCAAAAGGAAATAGAAGCAGAACATCAAAGACACCCCAAATCCAGCAGAAGAAGAAATAAAGATGAGAGAAGAAATAAAAAATACAGAATCTAAAAAAAATCTGTAGAGCAGATCAATGAAACCAACAGTTGGTTTTTTGAAAAAATAAACAAAATTGATAAACCTTTAGCCAGGCTTCTCAAAAAGAAAAGAGAGAGGACCCAAATAGATAAAATCATGAATGAAAATGGAATTATTACAACCAATCCCTCAGAAACACAAGCAATTATCAGGGAATACAATGAAAAATTATATGCCAGCAAACTGGACAACCTGGAAGAAATGGACAAATTCCTAAACACCTACACACTTCCAAAACTCAATCAGGAGGAAATAGAAAGCTTGAACAGACCCATAACCAGCGAAGAAATTGAATCAGTTATCAAAACTCTCCCAACAAATAAGAGTCCAGGACCAGATGGCTTCCCAGGGGAATTCTACCAGACATTTAAAGCAGAGATAATACCTATACTTCTCAAGCTATTCCAAAAAATAGAAAGGGAATGAAAACTTCCAGACTCATTCTATGAAGCCAGCATTACTTTGATTCCTAAACCAGACAGAGACACAGTAAAAAAAAGAGAACTACAGGCCAATATTCCTGATGAATATGGATGCAAAAATTCTCAATAAGATAATAGCAAATCGAATTCAACAGCATATAAAAAGAATTATACACCATGATCAAGTGGGATTCATTCCTGAGATGCAGGGCTGGTTCAACATTTGCAAATTAATCAATGTTATACATCACATTAACAAAAGAAAAGAACCATATGATCCCGTCAATCAATGAAGAAAAAGCATTTGACAAAATTCAGCATTCTTTCTTAATAAAAAACCTTGAGAAAGTCAGGATAGAAGGAACATACTTAATCATCATAAAAGCCATTTATGAAAAGCCCACAGCTAATATCATCCTCAATGGGGAAAAACTGAGAGCTTTCCCCGAGAGATCAGGAACACAACAGGGATGTCCACTCTCACTGCTGTTGTTTAACATAGTGTTGGATGTTCTAGCATCAGCAATCAGACAACAAAAGGAAATCAAAGGCATCAAAATTGGCAAAGGTGAAATTAAGCTTTCACTTTTTGCAGATGACATGATATTATACATGGAAAACCCAACAGACTCCACCAAAAGTCTGCTAGAACTGATACATGAATTCATCAAAGTCGCAGGATACAAGATCAATGTACAGAAATCAGTTGCATTCATATACACTAATAATGAAGCAATAGAAAGACAAAGAAACTGATCCCATTCACAATTGCACCAAGAAGCATAAAATACCTAGGAATAAACCTGACCAAAGATGTAAAAGATCTGTATGCTGACAACTAGAGAAAGCTTATGAAGGAAATTGAAGAAGATACAAAGAAATGGAAAAACATTCCCTGCTCATGGATTGGAAGAATAAATATTGTCAAAATGTCAATTCTACCCAAAGCTATCTACACATTCAACGCAATCCCAATCAAAATTGCACCAGCATTCTTCTCAAAGCTAGAACAAGCAATCCTAAAATTCATATGGAACCACAAAAGGCCCCGAATAGCCAAAGTAATTTTGAAGAAGAAGACCAAAGCAGGAGGCATCAAAATCCCAGACTTTAGCCTCTACTACAAAGCTGTCATCATCAAGACAGCATGGTATTGGCACAAAAACAGACACATAGACCAATGAAATAGAATAGAAACCCCAGAACTAGACACACAAAAGTATGGCCAACTCATCTTTGACAAAGCAGGAAAGAACATCCAATGGAAAAAAGACAGCCTCTTTAACAAATGGTGCTGGGAGAACTGGACAGCAACATGCAGAAGGTTGAAACTAGACCACTTTCTCACACCATTCACAAAACTAAACTCAAAATGGATAAAGGACCTGAATGTGAGACTGGAAACCATCAAAACCCTAGAGGAGAAAGCAGGAAAAGACCTCTCTGACCTCAGCCGTAGTAATTTCTTACTTGACACATCCCCAAAGGCAAAGGAATTAAAAGCAACAATGAGCTATTGGGACCTCATGAAGATAAAAAGTTTCTGCACAGCAAAGGAACCAATCAACAAAACTAAAAGGCAACCAATGGAATGGGAATAGATATTTGCAAATGACATATCGGACAAAGGGCTAGTCTCCAAAATCTATAAAGAGCTCGCCAAACTCCACACCCGAAAAACAAATAACCCAGTGAAGAAATGGGCAGAAAACATGAATAGACACTTCTCTAAAGAAGACATCCGGATGGCCAACAGGCACATGAAAAGATGGTCAACGTCGCTCCTCATCAGGGAAATACAAATCAAAACCACACTCAGATATCACCTCACGCCAGTCAGAGTGGCCAAAATGAACAAATCAGGAGACTATAGACGCTGGAGAGGATGTGGAGAAATGGGAACCCTCTTGCACTGTTGGTGGGAATGCAAATTGGTGCAGCTACTCTGGAAAACAGTGTGGAGGTTCCTCAAAAAATTAAAAATAGACCTACCCCATTACCCAGCAGTAGCACTGCTAGGAATTTACCCAAGGGATACAGGAGTACTGATGCATAGGGGCACTTGTACCCCAATGTTTATAGCAGCGTTCTCAACAATAGCCAAATTATGGAAAGAGCCTAAATGTCCATCAACTGATGAATGGATAAAGAAATTGTGGTTTATATACACAATGGAATACTACTTGGCAATGAGAAAGAATGAAATATGGCCTTTTGTGGCAACATGGATGGAACTGGAGAGTGTTATGCTAAGTGAAATAAGCCATACAGAGAAAGACAGATACCATATGTTTTCACTCTTATGTGGATCCTGAGAAACTTAACAGAAGACCATGGGGGAGGGGAAGAAAAAAAATGGTTAGAGAGGGAAGGAGCCAAAACATAAGAGACTCCTAAAAACTGAGAACAAACTGAGGGTTTATGGAGGGTGGGGGGGGGATGGAGGGGTGATGGTTATTGAGGAGGGCACCTGTTGGGATGAGCACTTGGTGTGGTATGGAAACCAATTTGACAATAAATTTCATAATAAATAAAAATAAAATAAAATGCAAAATCCCTCTCCAAAATTCCCTATCTTTTTATGTTTGTTTTGTTTTTCTTGACAACATTTCTCATTTTCTACTATAGAATATTATTTTGTTCATAGCCTGTCTACCCCTGGTAGAATGTACTTTTCTTTCTTTTTTTAATTTTCTTTTTTAAAATATAACTTATCGTCAAATTGGCTTCCATACAGTACCCAGTGCTCATCCCAATAAGTCCCTCCTCAATACCCATCACCCATAGGATCAGTGTTATAAGTCTTGTTTGGCAGCACACAGGCAATTTATTGAATGAATGAGTGAATGAACGAATGAATCAATCAATGAATGCAGGATGCATAATAATGTTCTGTAATGCAATCAGGTATATGTTTCATAATAGAAAGGCCTCTATTTCCTGAGCTCCTGCCAGGTGCCAGGTAGGATTTTAGGTGCTTAGCATATATCACCTTTAATTTTCATAAACCCCATTGAAGTTGAGTGTTGCTATTTCTTCTAGTATCATCATTTTGCTTTTCCAGATGAGGAAATTGGAATTTCACCTGTAGCACACTGATGATTAAACAGGAGATGCATGATTTGACAACTTTAGGAGTCCCTGTCCTCTTTGCCTTATACCGTACAATTGTTTAAGTACTAAGCAAAAACCCCTCACACCAAGACATAAGAGACAACGGTTCTAATAAAGCCACAGTAGGTAGGATGTCCACTCCATAATCATAGGACATATGGACTCCTGCAAGACCAATTTTATAGTTAGAAAAGTAGTTGGTTGGGGCACCTGTGTGGCTCGGTCAGGTAAGCCTCTGACTTTGGCTCAGGTCATGATCTCATGGTTCATGAGTTCGAGCCCCACGTTGTGCTCTGTGCTGACAGCTCAGAGCCTGGAGTCTGCTTCGGATTCTGTGTCTCCCTCTCCCTCGGCCCCTCCCCTGCTTGCACTCTGCCTCTCTCTCTCAAAAATAAACTTATAAATAGGTAAGTAAGTAAGTAAATAAATAAATAAATAAATAAATAAATAAATAGTAGACTTAAAACAAAGTAATTGATTTTAACAACTTAAAATTATCCAGTACTATTGAATTTTTTCTGAAGACAGTACTAATTCCACTTATGTTGAGTCAAAAAATAGGAAGTCTCCAAAGGAAGCTTTTTGGCAGTGTTAAATCTAGCCTTGTCAATGGGATAAAAACAGTGTCAAGAGGTTGATAATGCTGTTTATTTTGGTGTGAGTAGCACAAGAAATGCTCACCATGTCTTCCCATATCCTGAAGAGATATTCCTTAAAACAGCTCCCACTTTGAGGCTGCTATTAACCACTTGAAATTCTGGGTTCCTTTATCATCATGAAACACTGTTCATTACAAGACTCTTCCAGGAGCTACTTGGATGACCAGAAATTGAGCATTCCCTTCCATGAAAACGTTTATCCACATATCTCCAATACCCTTCAGAAAATAAAGTGACATCTTGGTATATGCATCCATTTTCTGAGTTGGGCTAGCATAAATCATCTCAAAGGATCTCACTATATTCCAGGCAAAGTTAACATCTATAAGGAGATATTTATCTACGATACAATGCAAAAATATTACAACATAAACATGTATTATGTACTTTGCAATGACATTGGTAAAAGAGTAATCAATCCATGTGAAGAGAGAAAGCTTTACAAAGCAGGGGTTATTTGAGCTTATTTTGAAGGAGGAGTTTATCCAGATTCTTCTACGTTCCAAAGTTCTCTGCAATATGTACCTTTGCTAATGACTTGGTACTTATAAATGTAATCTGAATAGCCATAAATATTTATGTATGTTGGTGCTTTAAGCATAAATATACAAAAGTGTTTATTTCTACCAACTAACTACTTTAAAATGCTCAGCATATCACAATGCTTTTCAGATTCCATTTTCCTGTCCTTTTCCTTCACAGTGTTTCCACAGAACAGCTTTGCTGGAGTCATTTCCTTGGCAGAAAGGAGGCAAATTTCTGGAGCATCTACATGGCAAAAACTGAAGAAACGATGTGCTATGCATTTCCAAATTATGTGCCAGAAGTCCACATTTGGTCCTTTGAAGAGTAGATAGAAAGGCACAGAAGGTCCTCTTTCACTGGCCTCACATATTTGATGACCTAAAGGCTTAATCAGGTGCTCAAATAGTCATATTTGAGATTCAACACATTACATCCAATGCATTATAGAATTACAACATTAAAATGGAATTCATTTAGGCTGCCCTTAAATGAATATGTTGTGTTCATTCACTTTCTTTCTGGGTGGAAACCTCAGTAGGGAGAAATATAAAGAAAAGGCTATGTATCACTCATACTGTTTGTTTACAAAATCACAACTGACAAAACAAGATGGGCTACATTCTGTGTCAGCATAATCGTGTTTGTTAGCAAATGAACTGGGTACTTTCTTAAATTTACTGTGGACCTTTTCTGAACATGCTTTTGTGCATAAAGCTACAGGTAGAGATATAAATGAAAAGAATAGTTATAGAAAAACTTCACATGTATAAAAAAAAGAACATGTGTTTACACTAAGCTCGCTCATCTTTTGACCCAGCTTTCTACAAAGATACCAAAGGGTATAATGGAAAAAGTGTACCTTTGAGAAGCAGAGAGACTACTGATACTACCTTTGTGAACTTGATGAACTTTGCCACATAATTTAGAGTCCTTCCATTCTCTTCTGCATAAAGGCTAAGCCTACTTTGCAAGGTAGGCCTCTAAGAAGAATCAAGATTGTGGTGAGAATATGGGCTGGCCTTTAATAAATATTTTACAAATTAATGAATAAAAGCATGAATGAAAGAACCTTCTGTTGCAGCAAAACTGCAATGTGGTTTTATTCCCTGAATTTGCAATTCCTTACCCTGGTTGTTCCTTTGCTTGAGTCATTCCTTAGTTCAATGCATCGTAGATAAAATGTGGGCTCAGGAGCCTCTGCTACTAATTAGCTATGTTACTGATCATGATCAAATTCTTAACTTCTCTGGGTCTTAACACCTCATTGAATTTTTTTAAAGTTTTTATTTATTTATTTTGAGGGAGGGAGGGAGGGAGGGAGGGAGAAAGAGGGGGAGAGGGGGAGAGAGAGCGAGCGCATGCACGCGCTGGGGGAGAGGCAGAGAGAGAATCCCAAGCAGGCTCCACACTGTCAGAGCGGAGCCCGATGGAGAGCTAGAACTCATGAACCAGGAGATCATGACCTAAGCCAAAATCAAGAGTCGGATGCTTAATCAACTGATCCACTCAGGCACTCCAACACCTCATCTGTAAAAGATGGACAATACTAACTAACTCATAGTATTGTTATATTTAATGAGTTAGTACATGCAGGGCATTGAGAATGATGGTTTGAACACTTGGTTTACATGTATACTTTTCTTTAAAATGGTATAAATAATTAAAGAGAGAACCTGGCATTAGATGTAAAATAAATAAGAATCCAGCTACATGTTGTTTAAAAGATACACACTTAAACACTTAATGACATAAGAAAGTCTGAAAAGGAAATGATAAAGGGATATCAGCCTAATAAAACCTGAGATAAGAACTGATATAATAATAGTGATGGCAAACAAAATAGACTTTAAAGTAAAATGTTATAAACAAAAAAACAGCAATTTTACTTATAAATGAAATGAACAGTGCGAGAGGAAAAGGTGGCCAACTGTATTAATTATATATGCACCTCACCACATCTTCTCACAAGGCATAAAGGAAAAATTTAACATAATTATAAGGAATTGATAAATCTACATACTGTAACTTCTATCATACCATTTTAAGAAGCTTATGATATACAAAAAGTACTGTGGATGCTACAAAGAAGAGTTACACAACTAACAAGCTTGATCTACCATATGTTTGTGTATGTCAGTGTATACATGAGTGTGTGTATATCTACAAGTGCATATATATGAATATATATATACATATATATATATATATATATATACACACACAGTACATACATATACATACACATTTACGCTCACATGTACAGGAATGAGGCAAAAGAAGAAACTTGTGCCTCCAAATTATAGAACTATTTTTTAAACACACTAAAAAAACTAAAAATGGTTGTAAGCATATTACATTACTAAGAAACTATCAATAAATATAAAAGAATCAATACAGCACAGACTGTATTTTTTGACAAAAATATAATATGTGAATGGGTGAGGGCACAATCTGTAAGCTTGAGACAGGAAAACAAACTTCCAAACCATTTATGATGAAGGAATGAGTATTAAAAAACAAAAGTGTTTAGGTGTCACAGCAATGAAAATTCTCCCTATTAAAACTTACAGGATGTAACTAACTCAGTATATGAAAGGAAATGTATAGCCTGAAATGCATGTATGGAGAATAGGGAAAAAAAAAAACAAAGAACAATTGACTTATAAATTAAGGCAAATGCCAATATAGTAAACCCAAAAGAAGCAGAATTAGGGAAAAATAAAGGTAAGAGTAGACATTATTGAAATAGAAAACAAAGAAGTATTCAATAAAAACAATACGAAAAAATTATCAGAGTAGACAAACTGTTGGCAATATTGGACTACATAAAAAGGAAAAAAAACATAGAATGGTAGAAAGGAAGATGGGTACATATCTATATGCAATTGATAAAGTAGGTATTTTACAAGTATCAGATCAGCATAGACATTGTAAATAGTAGATATATTCTTTTTTTTTTAAATTTTTTTGTCAACGTTTTTTATTTTATTTTTGGGACAGAGAGAGACAGAGCATGAACGGGGGAGGGGCAGAGAGAGAGGGAGACACAGAATCGGAAACAGGCTCCAGGCTCCGAGCCATCAGCCCAGAGCCTGACGCGGGGCTCGAACCCACGGACCGCGAGATCGTGACCTGGCTGAAGTCGGACGCTTAACCGACTGCGCCACCCAGGCGCCCCAATAGTAGATCTGTTCTTAATGAAATGAAAATATTAGTAACTTAGATTGGCTTAATAGCAAATACAAATCTTAACTAAGACTATAAACAAAATTGAATGACTAACGGAAAAAACACAAAAACAACCCACTCAAAAATCACTAGCCAGCAGGGGTTCAAGGGTGACTCAGTCGGTTAAGTGTCTGACTTTTGATTTCAGCTCAAGTTATGATCTCACAGTTTGTGGGATTGAGCCCCACATTAAGCTCTGCACTGATAGCACAGAGCCTGCTTGGGATTCTCTTTCTTCCTCTTTCTCTACCCCTTCCCTGCTTGTGCTCTCTTTCAAAATAAATAAATAAACATTTAAAAAATTATTTAAAAAAATCACTAGCCACCATTTCACAGGAGCATTTTTTTTTAAAACCATTTTTGTAATTTCTATCATTAACAAGTTAGTGTAGAAAATAGAAAAAAAAAATAGTCTAGTATAACCTGACGCCAAAAGCAAGCCTGGAAATATATAAAAAATTATATATTATGAACAAGAGTGTTTGTCCTAGGAATGCTAAGTTATTTTAGCATTAGACAATCTTTGAATATAATATACCCTATTAGCAAATTAATATTGTATAACTATATGATTTCAATGAATATTAAAAATTCTTTAAATATACATTCATTTATATTAAAAATATTTTAAAAAGAGAAAGAAAATGTAAGTTCCTCATCTATGAAAATATGTAGCACATACAATTCTTAGAATTAAATGTTGAAAGGTGAAAGCTTTTTCTTTTAAGTTAAGAATAAGACAGGAGTAGTTTAGAAAAAAAAGGCGGCAAGATGGCGGCTTAGGAGGACGCTGGGCTCACCGCACGTCCTGCTGATCACTTAGATTCCATCTACACCTGCCTAAATAACCCAGAAAACCGCCAGAGGATTAGCAGAACAGAGTCGCCAGAGCCAAACGCAGACGAGAGGCCCACGGAAGAGGGTAGGAAGGGCGGCGAGGCGGTGCGCGCTCCACGGACTGGCGGGAGGGAGCCGGGGCGGAGGGGCGGCTCGCCGGCCAAGCAGAGCCCCCGAGTCTGGCTTGCAAAAGCGGAGGGGCTGGGCGGACTGTGTTCCGACAGCAAGCGCGACTTAGCGTCTGGGAGGTCATAAGTTAACAGCTCTGCTCGGAAAGCGGGAAGGCTGGAGGACAAAGGGAGGGAGAGCTGCTGAGCCCCCTGACAACAGAGCTCAGTTTGGTGGGGAACAAAGGCGCTCGCCAGCGCCATCTCCCCCGCCCATCCCCCAGCCGAAATCACAAAGAGAACCAGTTCCTGCCAGGGAACTTGCTCGCTCCGCGCAAACACCCAACTCTGCGCTTCAGCGGAGCCAAACCTCTGGCAGCGGATCTGACTCCCTCCTGCTGCCACAGGGCCCCTCCTGAAGTGGATCACCTAAGGAGAAGCGATCTAAGCCTGCCCCTCCTGCCCCCGAGCACCTTGCCTACCCACCCCAGCTAATACACCAGATCCCCAGCATCACAAGCCTGGCAGGGTGCAAGTAGCCCAGACGAGCCACACCACCCCACAGTGAATCCCGCCCCTAGGAGAGGGGAAGAGAAGGCACACACCAGTCTGACTGTGGCCCCAGCGGTGGGCTGGGGGCAGACATCAGGTCTGACTGCAGCCCCGCCCACCAACTCCAGTTATACACCACAGCACAGGGGAAGTGCCCTGCAGGTCCTCACCACGCCAGGGACTATCCAAAATGACCAAGCGGAAGAATTCCCCTCAGAAGAATCTCCAGGAAATAACAACAGCTAATGAGCTGATCAAAAAGGACTTAAATAACATAACAGAAAGTGAATTTAGAATAATAGTCATAAAATTAATCGCTGGGCTTGAAAACAGTATACAGGACAGCAGAGAATCTCTTGCTACAGAGATCAAGGGACTAAGGAACAGTCACGAGGAGCTGAAAAACGCTTTAAACGAAATGCATAACAAAATGGAAACCACCACAGCTCGGCTTGAAGAGGCAGAGGAGAGAATAGGTGAACTAGAAGATAAAGTTATGGAAAAAGAGGAAGCTGAGAAAAAGAGAGATAAAAAAATCCAGGAGTATGAGGGGAAAATTAGAGAACTAAGTGATACACTAAAAAGAAATAATATACGCATAATTGGTATCCCAGAGGAGGAAGAGAGAGGGAAAGGTGCTGAAGGGGTACTTGAAGAAATAATAGCTGAGAACTTCCCTGAACTGGGGAAGGAAAAAGGCATTGAAATCCAAGAGGCACAGAGAACTCCCTTCAGACGTAACTTGAATCGATCTTCTGCACGACATATCATAGTGAAACTGGCAAAATACAAGGATAAAGAGAAAATTCTGAAAGCAGCAAGGGGTAAACGTGCCCTCACATATAAAGGGAGACCTATAAGACTCGTGACTGATCTCTCTTTTGAAACTTGGCAGGCCAGAAAGAATTGGCACGAGATTTTCAGGGTGCTAGACAGAAAAAATATGCAGCCAAGAATCCTTTATCCAGCAAGTCTGTCATTTAGAATAGAAGGAGAGATAAAGGTCTTCCCAAACAAACAAAAACTGAAGGAATTTGTCACCACTAAACCAGCCCTACAAGAGATCCTAAGGGGGACCCTGTGAGACAAAGTCCCAGAGACATCACTATAAGCATAAAACATACAGACATCACAATGACTCTAAACCCGTATCTTTCTATAATAACACTGAATGTAAATGGATTAAATGCGCCAACCAAAAGACATAGGGTATCAGAATGGATAAAAAAACAAGACCCATCTATTTGCTGTCTACAAGAGACTCATTTTAGACCTGAGGACACCTTTAGATTGAGAGTGAGGGGATGGAGAACTATTTATCATGCGACTGGAAGCCAAAAGAAAGCTGGAGTAGCCATACTTATATCAGACAAACTAGACTTTAAATTAAAGGCTGTAACAAGAGATGAAGAAGGACATTATATAATAGTTACAGGGTCTATCCATCAGGAAGAGCTAACAATTATAAATGTCTATGCACCGAATACCGGAGCCCCCAAATATATAAAACAATTACTCATAAACATAAGCAACCTTATTGATAAGAATGTGGTAATTGCAGGGGACTTTAATACACCACTTACAGAAATGGATAGATCATCTAGACACACGGTCAATAAAGAAACAAGGGCCCTGAATGAGACATTGGATCAGATGGACTTGACAGATATATTTAGAACTCTGCATCCCAAAGCAACAGAATATACTTTCTTCTCGAGTGCACATGGAACATTCTCCAAGATAGATCATATACTGGGTCACAAAACAGCCCTTCATAAGTTTACAAGAATTGAAATTATACCATGCTTACTTTCAGACCACAATGCTATGAAGCTTGAAATCAACCACAGAAAAAAGTCTGGAAAACCTCCAAAAGCATGGAGGTTAAAGAACACCCTACTAACGAATGAGTGGGTCAACCAGGCAATTAGAGAAGAAATTAAAAAATATATGGAAACAAACGAAAATGAAAATACAACAATCCAAACGCTTTGGGACGCAGCAAAGGCAGTCCTGAGAGGAAAATACATTGCAATCCAGGCCTATCTCAAGAAACAAGAAAAATCCCAAATACAAAATCTAACAGCACACCTAAAGGAACTAGAAGCAGAACAGCAAAGGCAGCCTAAGCCCAGCAGAAGAAGAGAAATAATAAAGATCAGAGCAGAAATAAACAATATAGAAACTAAAAAAACTGTAGAGCAGATCAACGAAACCAAGAGTTGGTTTTTTGAAAAAATAAACAAAATTGACAAACCTCTAGCCAGGCTTCTCAAAAAGAAAAGGGAGATGACCCAAATAGATAAAATCATGAATGAAAATGGAATTATTACAACCAATCCCTCAGAGATACAAACAATTATCAGGGAATACTATGAAAAATTATATGCCAACAAATTGGACAACCTGGAAGAAATGGACAAATTCCTGAACACCCACACTCTTCCAAAACTCAATCAGGAGGAAATAGAAAGCTTGAACAGACCCATAACCAGCGAAGAAATTGAATCGGTTATCAAAAATCTCCCAACAAATAAGAGTCCAGGACCAGATGGCTTCCCAGGGGAGTTCTACCAGACGTTTAAAGCAGAGATAATACCTATCCTTCTCAAGCTATTCCAAGAAATAGAAAGGGAAGGAAAACTTCCAGACTCATTCTATGAAGCCAGTATTACTTTGATTCCTAAACCAGACAGAGACCCAGTAAAAAAAGAGAACTACAGGCCAATATCCCTGATGAATATGGATGCAAAAATTCTCAATAAGATACTAGCAAATCGAATTCAACGGCATATAAAAAGAATTATTCACCATGATCAAGTGGGATTCATTCCTGGGATGCAGGGCTGGTTCAACATTCGCAAATCAATCAACGTGATACATCACATTAACAAAAAAAAAGAGAAGAACCATATGATCCTGTCAATCGATGCAGAAAAGGCCTTCGACAAAATCCAGCACCCTTTCTTAATAAAAACCCTTGAGAAAGTCGGGATAGAAGGAACATACTTAAAGATCATAAAAGCCATTTATGAAAAGCCCACAGCTAACATCATCCTCAACGGGGAAAAACTGAGAGCTTTTTCCCTGAGATCAGGAACACGACAAGGATGCCCACTCTCACCGCTGCTGTTTAACATAGTGCTGGAAGTTCTAGCATCAGCAATCAGACAACAAAAGGAAATCAAAGGCATCAAAATTGGCAAAGATGAAGTCAAGCTTTCGCTTTTTGCAGATGACATGATATTATACATGGAAAATCCGATAGACTCCACCAAAAGTCTGCTAGAACTGATACAGGAATTCAGCAAAGTTGCAGGATACAAAATCAATGTACAGAAATCAGTTGCATTCTTATACACTAACAATGAAGCAACAGAAAGACAAATAAAGAAACTGATCCCATTCACAATTGCACCAAGAAGCATAAAATACCTAGGAATAAATCTAACCAAAGATGTAAAGGATCTGTATGCTGAAAACTATAGAAAGCTTATGAAGGAAATTGAAGAAGATTTAAAGAAATGGAAAGACATTCCCTGCTCATGGATTGGAAAAATAAATATTGTCAAAATGTCAATACTACCCAAAGCTATCTACACATTCAATGCAATCCCAATCAAAATTGCACCAGCATTCTTCTCGAAACTAGAACAAGCAATCCTAAAATTCATATGGAACCACAAAAGGCCCCGAATAGCCAAAGGAATTTTGAAGAAGAAGACCAAAGCAGGAGGCATCACAATCCCAGACTTTAGCCTCTACTACAAAGCTGTCATCATCAAGACAGCATGGTATTGGCACCAAAACAGACACATAGACCAATGGAATAGAATAGAAACCCCAGAACTAGACCCACAAACGTATGGCCAACTCATCTTTGACAAAGCAGGAAAGAACATCCAATGGAAAAAAGACAGCCTCTTTAACAAATGGTGCTGGGAGAACTGGACAGCAACATGCAGAAGGTTGAAACTAGACCACTTTCTCACACCATTCACAAAAATAAACTCAAAATGGATAAAGGACCTAAATGTGAGACAGGAAACCATCAAAACCTTAGAGGAGAAAGCAGGAAAAGACCTCTCTGACCTCAGCCGTAGCAATCTCTTACTCGACACATCCCCAAAGGCAAGGGAATTAAAAGCAAAAGTGAATTACTGGGACCTTATGAAGATAAAAAGCTTCTGCACAGCAAAGGAAACAACCAACAAAACTAAAAGGCAACCAACGGAATGGGAAAAGATATTCGCAAATGACATATCGGACAAAGGGCTAGTATCCAAAATCTATAAAGAGCTCACCAAACTCCACACCCGAAAACACAAATAACCCAGTGAAGAAATGGGCAGAAAACATGAATAGACACTTCTCTAAAGAAGACATCCGGATGGCCAACAGGCACATGAAAAGATGTTCAGCGTCGCTCCTTATCAGGGAAATACAAATCAAAACCACACTCAGGTATCACCTCACGCCAGTCAGAGTGGCCAAAATGAACAAATCAGGAGACTATAGATGCTGGAGAGGATGTGGAGAAACGGGAACCCTCTTGCACTGTTGGTGGGAATGCAAAGTGGTGCAGCCCCTCTGGAAAGCAGTGTGGAGGTTCCTCAGAAAATTAAAAATAGACCTACCCTATGACCCAGCAATAGCACTGCTAGGAATTTACCCAAGGGATACAGGAGCACTGATGCATAGGGCCACTTGTACCCCAATGTTCATAGCAGCACTCTCAACAATAGCCAAATTATGGAAAGAGCCTAAATGTCCATCAACTGATGAATGGATAAAGAAATTGTGGTTTATATACACAATGGAATATTACGTGGCAATGAGAAAAAATGAAATATGGCCTTTTGTAGCAACGTGGATGGAACTGGAGAGTGTGATGCTAAGTGAAATAAGCCATACAGAGAAAGACAGATACCATATGGTTTCACTCTTATGTGGATCCTGAGAAACTTAACAGGAACCCATGGGGGAGGGGAAGGAAAAAAAAAAAAAAGAGGTTAGAATGGGAGAGAGCCAAAGCATAAGAGACTGTTAAAAACTGAGAACAAACTGAGGGTTGATGGGGGGTGGGAGGGAGGAGAGGGTGGGTGATGGGTATTGAGGAGGGCACCTTTTGGGATGAGCACTGGGTGTTGTATGGAAACCAATTTGTCAATAAATTTCATAAAAAAAAAAAGAATAAGACAGGAATTTTTGTCTTATTCTTTACTTTCTGTAATTGCAATGTATTTAACACTGCACTAGAAGCCCCGATCAGTGTCATATGTATTATATATGTATGTATGTATGTGTGTATATATATATATGTAATATGTGTGTACAGCCATATATTTTATATATATAATAACAAAATATATAAAATAAAACATATTTTAAAAAAGCTAAAAGAATTGGAAAGGGAGAAACAAAAATCTTATTTGTAGATGGTATAATTGTATAAGTGAAAAATCCAGGAGAATCTACAGATTTATAGATTATTAAAAGATTTCAGCAAATTCCACTGCATTGGAAATCCAAATCTTAAAATTACTTAATGATCTGTGTTTCAGTTCCTTTACATATGTGAAAGCCACGTGACTTCTAATCATGTAACAAACTTTTTTAATATGGATTCCTAACCTGAAACACCAGGATACTATTTCCCTTGTGGGTCATGCAGATAAAACATGGTACTCTTTACAGTACCTAAAAACATTATTTTCCCTCCCTACAAAGTTCATTTCATGGCCACGACAGAATTATCAGATTACTCAATACCCTTGTTATAATACAGACTAGTTATAAAGATTTTAAAGTTTTTTTTAATGTTTATTTATTTATTTTGAGGGGAGGGGAAGGGCAGAGAGAATGGGAAAAAAAAAAACCCGAAATAGGATCCACACTGTCAGTTCAGAGCCTGATGGGAGGGAGACTTGATCTTACAAACTGTGACATGGCCTGAACCGAAACCAAGAGTCAGACATTCAACCAATTGAGCCACCCAGGCACCCCATAAATTAAAGTTTAACTATAATAAAATAAAATTATCTTCCTAGAAAACCTTCTCATTATAGGAAGTGAATACAATGTGGACAACACATTTAGCAAGAGAAGTTGACAGTTAAAGAGAAGAAAACTAAGAAACAGACTCTTAACTATAGGGAACTATAGGGAACAAACTAATGGCTACTAGAGGGGAGGTGGGCAGATGGATGTGTTAAATGGATGATGGGAATTAAGGAGTGCACTTATGTGATGAGCACCTGGTGTTGTAGGGAAGTTTTGAATCACTAAATTCTATGCCTGAAACTAATATCACACTGTATCTTAACTAAATGGAATTTAAATAAAAATTTGAGAAAAATAAATAATTAAATTAAAAAAAAAGAGAAGTTGACACTTAAAAATGGTTGGCTGGTTTTCTTTAAAGTGAAAATGGGGGGGCGCCTGGGTGGCACAGTCGGTTGAGCGTCCGACTTCAGCCAGGTCACGATCTCGCGGTCTGTGAGTTCGAGCCCCGCATCGGGCTCTGGGCTGATGGCTCAGAGATTGGTTCTTCATTGAATCCTGAGTAATCTCTCTCAGCTTGATATTCATATAAAATAGTAGGCTTTCATGTCTCAGTAAGACACATGAGAAAAGTGAAGTTGGAGCTTTACATTTGTGACCAGAGTAGCCCCCAACTCCCACCTATCCTGCAAGTCATTAGGAAGAAGATGAGAAAATACAGAAGCACCTGGATGGAAAAGATAAGTATCCCTACTTCCCTTGTAAAGACTAATAACATTAGAATCTTTTGAATGGGTTGAGAGAATACCAACTGAAATCCGCGGACAAGATGCCAAAGGCCTCCAAAGGAAACCTTAAAGGTAAGGAAAGAGAGAAGTCAGGACTGCTAACATCTCTGTTCAAAGTGTGTGTGTGTATAATTTATTAAACCTCACCAAATACTCATCTTCACACAAACAATGAGGAAGGTCTAATAATCTGGTTCTCTCATACAGCATGAGTCTGAAGCCCCTCCCAGCACTACTGGTGTCCTTCAAGGGGGAATGGTTGAGACAGAAACATAAACCTGAGTGGAAAATATTGGAACAGTTGAATAGAGTGGAACTGTTTTCTCCAGGAAAAAAAACGACTGGGTCCTGCACAGGGATATGGACCAGGAAGAACTTAATCCTAGCTGTGGACTGGGAGGCAACAAACTGTGCAGATGATGTTTTCAACAGCGACACCTTGTGGCAGGTGGAAGTAAAGGCAGTCGAATGGTAAGGATGGATTGGATTTTTCTCTTCACCTTGATTTTTTTTTTTTTTTTATCTTCACCTTGATTTTTGAAAGCAGGATTGGGTTTTTTGACTTTTTTAAAAAAATGTTTTAATGTTTATTTTTGAGAGAGAAAGAGCATGAGTTGGAGAGGGACAGAGAGAGGGAGACACAGATTCTGAAGCAGGCTCCAGGCTTTGAGCTGTCAGCATAGAGTCTGATGCAGAGCTCGAACTCACGAGCTGTGAGACCATGACCTGAGGTGAAGTTGGATGCTTACCCGACTAAGCCACCCAGGCGCCCTTTGACTCTTTTTTTTTTCCAAAAGAGAGAAAAAAGGGAAACCAAGAATCTAGCTTATTAAGTCTAGAGGTCACTTGGGTGCTTACAGTAAATATTAGAATATTAGAAACAAAGGACAACTTATGTTTTCCTTATGCTATGGTGCATATAGGTTTCTTCTGTTGTCTTTGTAAGCAGCAAACCAGATTATCAAGCTCAATGCCAATTACGGTAAAACATTTCTCTCAAGAACCTGGTAGTAGTCACTCTTTCTGCCTCTTGGACATAGTTCTGAAAATTATTTTCTTGTTTTCATTTGTTTTTAATGACTAAATAAGAGATTTCATATTATGATTTAATTTAAATTGTAGGTTCCCCAAATCCTCTTGAAAATAAGCAGGACATATATTGAAAATAGTGAACTATTTCTATTTTTCCATAGCTACAATTTAAAATGGAACACATATATTACTCCCAAACTATTTTATGCCAAGAGCAAGTTCTCATTTCTTTTGTGAAATTGTTCATGGAAGACAAACAGAAAGAAGGAAAATGCACTTATGAGACGCTGTGGGCATTTATGCAGGTTTGCCAATAAACATTATGTGTGTGTGTGTGTGTGTGTGTGTGTGTGTGTGTGTGTGTGTGATATGTATTATATCATTATATCTCCATATAATGAGATATACATATATCCATATATCTCCAAGATTCATATTTTAAGCAATGATGGACTTGAATCTTCCTTGAGACTCATATAAGTGTATGTACTTGGGGATAGAGGGCAAAAGTGTCCATAGAAACATAGAGATGATTTGTATGTGTCTACACTCTGCCTCCCATAATCTCACTGAACTGAATTTGCATGCCTTCTAACCTGGGCAGAGATGATGTCCAAAAAGTTCTTCGTAGGTCTAAATCATCTTAGCACCATTCAAGCTCCACATCACCCTACCTTGAGCTTACAGCATTCCGACCCACTCAGTCATATTTCAGATAATTCAGACTTGTGCTAGAGCAATTCGCAAAGAGCATCCATTTCAAAGGCAATTCACAGTTTTCCAATTATCACAAAGACCTATTATTCTAATAACTGCAATATAATTAAAATTTTATAGTAAATATTAAGGTAACTTTCTTATGGTAGTAAATACTACCATATTTTTGTCTGGTGCAGATTTTTAGGATTTGCCTTTCTTTGTTTATCTTTTCTTTTCTGTCAAACCCAGTAATACCCATTTTACTGCTAAAAGTCTTACTAAGGAAACAGGTTACCTCGAAAAGGAAACATTATGGTATATTCCATTAAACACAGCAAAACTTAGAATTTCACATAAAAATAGGTTATCCAATTACATGGTAAATGTGTCATTTGTTCATTGTCCAGTACACAATATATTTACAGGAAAATTACCAGGAACTTCTCAGCTGTATCAGATCTCAACCTTATATTTAGATGCAGTCATATATTACTGCTGATAATGTGATGTCAGTGAATAGATTGGAATTTTTCACTGTCCTTTATCAAGATAAATTGTTCTGTCAATAGCAAATGGCTGGCAAGTATTAACACTCTGCACACTATATGACTTTTCATTCCCTGCAAAAATTGTATTTAATGCTTTTGCACAAAATCTATGGCCGTGACTATCCTTATTACCTATTTAACTACCTTTTAAAAGGAGGATTTATTTCTGCAAATTAGGACCTGGGTAACAAGATGGTATCATGCATCATAAACTTTAAGTCAATACAAGGCAGGACACTTGCAGTTTGAATGGGAAAATACCTTGCTCTCATCTCTTGGTCATCCAATAGTATTAGCAATCTGTGGTGGGAGCAGCTGCTCAAAGCAGAACTTTATCTTGGCCTCCTTCCATCTACACTGCCACGGTGTCCCACAGTAGCAATTTGCTCATTGGCCTATTACTTTCAATAGGTATTCCAGTAATTGGCTATTTCACACTTGTAAGGCTTGAACTGGCAGAGAGCAAAGGCCAGGCAACCAGCCTGTCAGGGTCTAGCAAGCTGGTCGTTCATCAATTATAATCAGCTTTTACAAGAGTGAGTGAATCCTCGAAACCTTGTTTGCTCTGATCAGCTTTGCTACTAGTATAATTCGACCCCAAACTGAGCTGGGTCCTTATCTGAAGAATGTAAAAGTTGTCCTACAGTGACAAGCATGTGTGTTTATTCAGACCCCTGGAGAGACTGCTTTGGGCTCAAAAGGGGGAAGGGAAAATTTTAATCTCCAGAATTTCTGAGTTCCTTCCTTTTTTGTAGCCACTCGCTGTCACACAATACGCTTCCCTTTGCCAAAAATATACACATTCAGAGGGAATCAAAATGATTTATTTCAAAATGATGGACGAGTCAAGAAGGTCTTACCAAATTAAGAATTGATTCCTCTATAAGGGGAGTTTAACTCTGGCTAGAGAGATTTGGAGTCTTTTGCAATCATGTAGATTATTTTAGGAGTATCCATTTAAGTAAACCTGCATTAAATGAAAAAAATGCATTGTCATACTAGAAACGAGGTATGTGCTCATGTGAACAATAAGTTCTCAGCGACCTGATTTAACATGATCTAGGATAAGCTGGAAAAACAGTTGGCTAGAAACTTTGGGCCCATAACAGTAAATCAGCATGGTCTTCACTTACATTTACAGAGGGCAGTTTTTCTTTTGTTAGCCATTCCCCAATATCTTCTATTATTCCTCCTGTCACTGAGCTCTAAAGAGAACATACACCTCTGACACACATCTAAGTTTTCAAGTAAAAAATAAGTGCAACAGAGACATTGTAAAATTCTAATCAGGTTTAATTGCCCTCACAATTTTAGGGTCTGGATACGCGGGTCATTGCTAATTGATGTACTTTTTCCTAGCGGTCTGGAAAAAACTTTATCTGTATAATTTAGAAACAGGGTCCTATTTTAAAATGCTTCCTAACATCCAGGATTTGTATTTTTCTCCCCACTGGCAACACTTTTGCAAAACGAAAAAGCCAATGCCAACTTGGAATGCATATACACAAGATTTCTAATGGAAACAACTGCTCTTTATTACTATGTCTATTATTTGCCATTGACCAGCACTTATGGTTCCTGTACTACAGTCCTATGCTCTCTCTTCCCAAAGGCCCATTCGGTCTGGTGACCAGCTGGTGACAAGGTGATCTGTCATCCAGCAACTGCCTTGAGCACAAATAAAATATACAAATATTTAATGTGTTCAGTAAAGATTTCCCCCCAAATTCCAACTTAAACAAAACAAAACAAAACACAACACGTAAAGGTAGGTGATTTAGAAAGCTGCTAGAGATGCTCAAAACTCAATTCTAAATTTTGAAAAGACATGAGTAAAGCTCTTAATAAATCTACCTTCAAAGAGTTATGCACTCTTACTAGTTGAATAAATGAGGTGACACCGACGCATATCTAATTGTAATACATCACAAGATAATCTGTCAGGCCCCAAGTGCTCAGGCCCTGTCACCCCTCTTCATCCATTATTTATGTACAACCTTCATTGCCAGTGAAATCCCTATGAAGTATGTAGTATGACATCAAAGACTATGGTTCTGCCACTTAGCAAAAACTTCCAGAGAGCATATAGTGGATAATAATCATTCAGCACTGTGTAAATTGTTTCCGGGGGCAAAAACCCTGAACATTTAAAAAGTACCAGGATTATCCCAGACAAAACCCTACATTTCACTTAACTGGACAAACTCCTGAAGGTGCCACACTAACACAGCTCCCTTGCACGAAGTTCTAAGGCCTGAAATGCCTTTTCTTTGTCAGAGATCGATCAAATCTCTGTGGTCTTCCTGTATCATGATGGGGTGGGAGAGACGATAAAGACACGCAATACTGAACTTACAACAACATCTACTTCAACAATTGGCAAACATACTACTGGCATAATCATTTTCTTTTTTCTTTTCTTAAATTGCTAAGTTGATGAAGTTGGAAGGATGAGGAGATGTACACATTTGCTGCTCTGCTGATGTGGGAAGCCTGCCTCTGGCAGTTCCTGGAAGGTGGTCTGGGCTTTCTGCCCGTCTTTCTGTCAGGGCCACAGCCCTGCTCCACACCCCTCAGCTTGGGGATGGGGACTGAGGAGAGCTCAAATGCATCCTGGCTTTACAATGAAGATCACATGGTGCTTTTTTTGTTTGTTTTTGTTTTTCTTAAGGAATCAGTATCATATTTCATTGTAAGCATTTTTTCCTCCAAACATGCTCTTAAATAATGGAGAGAAAAATACACATTTTAAAGCATTTTAACAGTTCAGCCAGATACTCTGATTTAGTCATGAGGGGGTGATAAGAACAAAAAGCTGCTTCAGGCATTTAGTAGCAGAAAATTAAGGTTCCTGTAAATTAGGTGGCTATATTCCTCTCCCAGTCCAATTACTAGCTTTATTATTTGTCAATAAAATACCAAATAAAAGACTAGTCTCCAGATAAGGCAGCTGTTGCCATTTGGACCCTGAGATACTTTATGTTCTCAAAGTGTGGTGTGGAAGTTGCTGATAATGCCTTTACATCACTAACAGGTGCCCTAAGGCCCAAATCTATATACTTTCCTCTGGAAAGAAAAATCATAATAAAAGAACAGAACACACACATCATACACAAGGTAAGATTAGGCAAGTTATTGTTTTATGGTCTTGTAACACTTGAACTGGAGTTTTGAAACATCCTTTGTGATTAATAAAAGTCACAATTAACATAGGAATATGAGAGTTAGATGCAATGCTGGCTAGAGGCTACGTCTCTTGCCACAGCCTCACACGATTCCTCCTAACCGGAACCCTGCTTGTCCTATACCATCTGCTTCCCATCACTTCCCTGGACAGAAGGCAGCGGATTACATGCCTTTGCTTTGGAGACCCATGCATCTCTTTGACAATGTGCAGGAAATGCCACCATGTGGAAAAGACAAGTTTGCATCTTCCCTTTGAAGATGTACGCTAAACTTATGGGATCATTAGGCTACCCTGTGAAGGAATACATTTTCTTTCTTCCTTTTAAGGCTTTACTTCCCCCTAAGAAAAAAAATAGCCTCTATCTACATGGCTTTTAGGAGGAGAGTACTGAGGACATAAATTCAAGCTTGCTCATTTGGTATAGGGTTCTTGTATTTGCAGAGGTATTGTGGATATTATTAGTAGTAGCATTACTAAAATCAGAAGCCGGCTTCAGTCTTAAAAATCCAGATTTTCTACTCCAATACAGATCCAAGCAAATTCACCAAAATTGGGAAGACTAAAAAAGGTGGCAGGCAAAATAATTTTAAGCTTATTCCCATTTTGTGGGGGTGGGGGAATCCGGGTTCTCTTTGATTGTGCAGTACTAACAATTAATTTAGGATGATGGTGCACATGAAAATAAAACTTCTTTTGATTGAATTTCAAGGACTCTTCTGTTTAACTAGCTTCAAGAGTCCTTTTTTGATCATAATAAAATTATTTGCCATATGGTTCAGATGCTTGTGATCTCCTCTCAATGAGAGGATTATGCAGGAGATAAAATGCCTACTGTAGCTCCGGCCAAGCACACAGCTGGCTCTGATAATGCCAACAAATGGCTTCATCTGTCTCAATGTCACGTAGGGGCTGGTGAGATGCGAGTCAGCCCCGACTACAATTAAAATCTACATCATCTGTGAGAAAGGTGATGGGGGTTCTGACATCAGAGCTGTACCAGATTCATCCTCTTCCCAGACTAACAGAAGACACGTGCCGCCCCTATCACCCTGTCACACTAATGATGCACCCTGCATATCCCTTCCTGTGCGCATTAAAGGCACTAAATCAAGAGGCCTCCTATTTAAAAGCCTCACCTTTATGTGACATTCAGTAACAAGATGTAGCCTTTCTAAACTTAAGTTGTGTATGCCTTGCTTCCACCGTTTTTCCTGATGAGATAATGCCATTTATGTCCACCAGTGAAATATAAATAGAGAAGTTTATGATCCGTATGGCCTCAAATTGTGGCAATATGCAGAAATTTCCTTGTTTTAGTTCCACAATGTTCAACCACACTAATAAAATCAGGTTTGAACATCCATTTGTTCCAGAAAGCCAAATTTTATTGCTAAAACATCCATAACTCATAACAAGCAAGCTCAATACCAACTGCAGAGACAAGCCTCTTCTGCATGTTTCGAGTAAAAATATAAAGAGGGGTTTGCGCAGGGGTTTTGTTCTTTCGACATGTTATAGTCTAAGGAAACGTCCCGAATGTATTTCATTAGCATTTCCAATGACTTTCCATTAAAATCAAATGGAATGGCATCTAAATCTCAAAAAGACGTTACTGAAAGTTAAGTTTATATTAAGTTCATGATTCACAAACTTTTGTTACATATTTTTTTCCCTACTGAGTAATTAAACTAGCATGCAAATTTCTCATGCAACTGGAAGAGTTGAAAGTGTTTGCACCAAATATCTTATGCTTTAAAGAAGAACCTGTATCAAGTATTTTTAAAGTACTTAATATATACATATGCATGTTTGTATGTATTATATATGTATGTATAGATATAAATGATATATATCCACATACATATATATATCCATATATATATATAAATAATTCTTTGGAACCATATATATATATATATATGTTAAAAAGTATATATGTTTAAATAAATAAATATATATATATATTTTTTTCTGTTTTGCTGTTTTAATTTCCTAACTTTGCAGTTAGGCAGAAGACCTCGTGCAACATAAAGCAGATAATTGTCAATGGATATTAAATATTTCAGATACCAACTTTTGCATGCTGTCCCTATGCCTCACGGTCTATTATATGCACAAGGGTAATTTTTAATCAAGCCTTTTAAAGTAGTCTACTAATGTGACAATTATGTTTCTAGTCTATTTAATTTATGAAAAAAGCATGAAAAACAAGTGTTACTCATTACCTTTTTTTTTTTAACCAAATAGACCATACTACCCTATGCAATGTCCTGTGATAATTTCTTTGGAATTAGTTGTGGTCATCCTAAACTAGTGGTTTTCAACTTTGCACCATAATATCACTTGTATTTTTTAAAGTTTATTTATTTACTTATTTTGAGAGAGAGAGAGAGAGAGAGAGAGAGAGAGAGAGCGAGCGAGCAGGGGAGGGGTAGAGAAAGGGAGAGAAAGAGAATCCCAAGCAGGCTCCGTGCTGTCAGCACAGAGGCTGACCCAGGGCTTGTACCCATGAACTATGAGATCATGACCTGGGCTGAAACCAAGAGTCGGCCGCTCAACAAACTGAGCCACCCAGGCACCCCACACCTGTGGTGTTTTTAAGGGTAAAGATGTCTGTAACTCCCCCAATATGCCAGAACTGAATCTGTGAGCGTGAGGCCCAGACTTCCAGACCAGGTTTTGTAAAAGTTCTCCAGATGGTAGTTAACGTGTTATGAAGGACAAAGGCCTGTATCTAAGCATTTCATAACAAGTATTTTAAAAAATATGATTTAGCACATATATGAAATATACAGTGCCATTATAATGACTGTATTACTTACAGATATTTCTTGCTTTAAGCAAAATAAATAAAAATTTCTGCCATAAGTTTATGCAATCCTGTCAATATTTACTATAATGTTACAGATGTTCAGCTCCATGTTAGGTATTGTGGAGAAATATAAAAGAGTGCAAGACTTAGCTTTTTAAGTTCATGGAGTTAATCACTTCAGTAGGAAAAAAACATACACAACAATAAATATTAACCAAATATTGTTATTACAATTGTCATGTTGAATGATGCTTACAATAAATGGCAAAAGGTAGCAGAATTAGAAAGTACCAGTGTGAGGGCGTATGTTGACTGTCTCCTATGGAAACTTTCATCAAGTATTCCTTTGAATAGCAGAATCCACTGCTGCTTCTTAGAAAGGATGAAAAAAGGAAGGCAACCGTCACTCAAAACTTGTAAGGAGAAACACACTGCACACAGCAAGGTACCTTGTCCACTGTACTTTAACTGTTAGTCTTAACTTATAGTGGGTGCCAGCCTGACAAGGGTTTGGTTCATTAACCTCAAATGAGAATTGCCTATTTCAGATGGCCTTTGCAAGAGAAAACTAGAAAGTTATTAGGTGAGCAGATCAGCAAATATATTAATGTAGAAATCTGAATATAGAAGTGTCTGATTTCTGGGTACCTGAGTGGCTCAGCTGATTGTCTGATTTTTGGTTTTGGCCAGGTCATGATCTCACTTTTTGTGCGTTCGATCTCCACATAGAGCTGACGGTGTGGAGCCTGCTTGGGATTCTCTCTCCTCCTTCCTCTCTGCCACTTCCCTGGTCATGCTGTCTATGTCTCTCTCAAAAATAAATAAGTAAGCTTAAAAAAAAAGTGTCCTATTTCTAACCTAAAGTAGCTATTTACTAGATTTCTAGTCTTTCGACTTCATTTCCAAACTCAACCATAATACAACTAAACAGGCTCTTCCTTCAAAGAATTTTTAAAAAATACTTTAGAGATTTAGAGATTAAATGCTTTTGAAGTAAGTAGCAGGAACGTTATTTTGTATGAAAAATGTAAAGCACAGAGAGATGGAAGGACATACAGTAAGTTGCCCAATTAGCAATAAATATATATAAGAATTATAGGAATACAAGAGGTCTTAAATAGAACCCTTGTCACAACCATTTAGGTCACCACCATATCAGGCCACCACCATTTAGGTCATTAACCTAACCTTTAAAAGATTTTTTTTTTATTTGAGAGAGAGAATATGTGTGTGTGCGAGCCGGGGGAAGGGGCAGAGAGGGGAAAGAGACAGAATCTCAAGATGGTTCCATGCTCAGCACACAGCCTGACACAGGGCTCGATCCCACAACCCTGGGATCCAGACCTGAGCTGAAATCAAGAGTTGGATGCCCAAACGACTGAGCCACCCCTAATGTAACCTTTTTTAGACTGATCTATCACAGAGCTTCAATCATTAAGTTAAATAATTTAAATAAATAAAGTCTTAGTTATTTCAGGAATGGTAAGTAATGAAACTCAAAAGAAAACAAAATTCTCTACCAATAAGTATTCCTAACAGACAAAAGTATAACCTACCTTTGACATGGGCTCAAAATCTGTAAATTAGCATGTGAATCCTTCAAACCAGATGAAAATATCTACATACCACAGGCTAATCTGTGGATTTGTGCTTTAGAATGAAAAAACTTAAGACACATGGAAGGTCCTTAAATCCATGAAAGCTCCACATATGGATGGACCTACAGCAGCTGGAGCAGGACAATCTTCCTGTGACTCAGATTAGTTCAAGGTGAGCAGCTTTGAAATGAGATGGACCTAAATTCTGCTGGTCTCTGCCACTTACCCGCTGGGTAACACTGACAAGTTAATCGGCCCTTTTCAGCACAGTTTCCTCATCTTTACAATGGAGGAAATTCAATGTGAAGATGAAGTGTAAGGGAATTACACAGGACGTTATCTGGCATGTTGCAAAATCTCATTAAGAGACAAAATAATAATAATGGTGATATTAAACAGAGAAGGAATTGGGAAAATTTTTGGTTAAACACTAGAATATAAAATTTAATCAGAATACTCCCTTTCTTCTATGCCAGAAAATCGTATATGAGTTCCACCAATCCTGAATATAATCCTTCTATTCAGCATATATAACGAGACGGGGGTGCTGCTGGTATATAAGTTCCTGGTACACAAATGGCTATGATTTTGAGGCTGTGCTTTTTGCCTATTTTGCTATTTCCCACATTCATATCTCCAATATCAAATCCTATTAAGGTAACAAGCTCTCCTGAGGCATTGTGACAAATTGGCACGTTCACATTGTTCATAATGGAACTTTTTCAGATCTGCTAGTTGTCTCTGTGTTTCACATCTTCCCTGCCTCACTCCTGATTTTCCCCCAGGACAAGAGTCAGAGTAGAATGTTACCCTTTGTCTTGATGGGAATGAAAGACATGAAAACTTTCCTCTTAGGTTTCACATAGCTTGCTCCTTTACTTACCAGGAGAACTGGAGAGGGTATTCCTCCCATTGTGGGTGGCTAGGTGGGATACAGATTCTTAGAAAACAAGGAAATCCCAAGAGCAACTCAGAAACTGATCCTGTGTCTAATGGCTGGGTTCTGAAATATTCTATGGCTGCACAGCTGTTGCTACTTCCCAAATAGCCAGCCAAGGCTAATATGGCCACTAGAAAAAACTCAGAAAACTGTCTTACAGATTTCAGAATGTTCCCAGCATTGTTGCAGGTCTCAGCAGCAGCACTGAAAACCACATGCAGCATATGCTTAGGGCTAAGCCTATGAGTGAAGCCTACTCATTGAGATATGATCAATCTATAAGGAGAAAACTTCACATATTGTCAACTCCATGACGAGAGGGACTCTGTCCATTTTGGTCACCTTTGCATTCCTAGCTCCTAGAAAAGATGCCATGTTGTCAAATTAATGAATAAATGAATATAACACGATAGTGGTTAAGAGAATGGGCTTTAGAAAAAGACACACATAGGTTTAAGTTCTGCTCCTGCTACCTATAAGCACTATTTATTCAACCTTCTATGGCTTTGGTTTTCTCTTATATTCAATGTATGTAGGAATAAATACTGGATTGTCGGGTTTGGGGATGAATAAAATGTTTATTCACAGTAAGTGAACTACAGCACACAGTAAGTGCTCTAAACATTCTTGATATTATTTTAGAGCATAGTCTCCATGTTGTGTGTGTGGGGGCGGGAGTGGAGAAGTGGGGAGAGAGGGAGAGAAAGAGAATGCAGGCGGGGAGAAAGAATATGAATGTTATCTTTCTAGATCTGAGAATCAGAATAAAGAAAACTACCTTTCTTGCAGATTCTCATTTTCAACTGTATAAAATATAAAAACCCTTTGAACAAAAATTTCCCAAAGAATCCTGAATGGAAAACTCCTTGAGAGTTTAGATCTAACCATGATTCCCTAAGGTATTCTGTGGCTTTGCAGAATGGTAAACCTAAGTACTTGAAATGAATCTCAAAATTACTCAACAACAAGATTTCCTCACAAAAGACTTTTCTTCTGAATAGAATGACACTTGTTACTCACCGTTCCCTCTAGTTGTTCAAAGATAAAACTGACTCAGTGAAGGTGTCAGAGCCAGCTCTCTGCCAGATGAAATCAGTTCCAAAAGGTCATAATAAAATTAGTAAAGGCAGATGGGAAATGTGCTGATAACAGCTGGTAGCCCCCCAAAGTGTGCACATTGGTGTAATTGTGATATCAGACATTGCTCTTTCATCTTTCTTCCTTCTCTGCATGCATTCTTTAATTTCCAGGGATACAATTATCTTGGTGGTTGAAATTCAATAATATACATTACAGATTGACAGTCGGGAGGACATTAGGTTCTTAGCCAGTATAGAATTCTACTTGTCAATATAGGCTATCGATGAGTAAGCATGAATAGAATCCTGGCTTGTTAAAAATAGCTGAGGGCCTTGGGCATAGATTCTGAAGCCCATCACCTCCCAACATTGTTCCTAACCTACAACATTTTTTCCTCACTTCCTCCTACCAATGTTAACGAATATAAAATATAAACTCTATCTTTAAAATGGAGAAAAATAAATCTTCCTGTTTTAATCAATTTTCTGCCACTCAACTGCCATAAATTCAAATTTCTAAACATAATCTAAAAAATATTCCTATGATCCTTCAATTGGATTCAGTTTAAGTTAGCCAGCATTTAATATTTCAAAGTCCTTTAATATCTAAATTGTAAGTGTGCTTAATATATATTTATTCTTCCATGTTGGTCATGCATGTATAATTGAAACCATAGATGTATCAGAAAGATATTGGCCAAAGAAACTTCAAAGACAGTATTTTTTTTTAGTCAATTCAGTTCTCAGAATCAAATAAAAACAAAACAAAAGGGAATATTTGAATTTTCACATGTAATTTTTCCTCTCACATTTATATTTTTGAGAGTCTATGGAGTCAAGAATCCATTTATAAGGACACAGCAGGGTGACTGTTGCTGTATTGAATAATGGGATGCGTGTAATGCAGGCATTCATTTGTCAAACACCAAGTAACCACTCTCCCCTGGTTAGTTTTTTCTTCCCTGTTGGATAAGTATGAAAGAAGCAAAAGTTTAATTCTCTGAACAAGCTCCAGAAAACTTGGAAACACTAATACTTTTTGATCACCGTCTTCCATTTCCATTTTTCATTTTGTGGGACCCAGCTGTCTGCTTCCAAGACTACAAAGATTTTGCTTAATACAGTATCAATGTTCTTGGTTTACCATTGACAGATTTGAAAAGGTTGCTGAAAACTGAATGCATATATGCAAATGTTTTGTTATTAAATGGAAACATTCCAGGAACTCAAATGATCCATGTGAAATTTTAATTATAACTTAACAGCTGCTTGAGCTAATTGAAGGATATCAGAAAGGTGATTTCCTTCTCATTGTAATTAAAGAGTTAAGCCTAATTTGCTGTTGTCAGAACAAGACTAAATACCAATCTGGTCTGCCTAATTATATTAAAAGGTAAACAGATAACTTTTAGAAAAGGGTAGGGCCCACCCTAGACAAAGACAACAGGTTCTCAATGTGCCATCGCCACCCCATTCCTATTGGAATATGAGCAATGACCTTTAAGGAAAGTAGCAACTGTTCTCAACTTCTGCTGTGAAGGCTGCAATTTCCTCTTGCGGCATCATCTGTTCATTCCCTCTGGTAGCCAATTTTAGTTTCCTAAACCATAGCTTCGATTTCTCAATTCTTTCCCCAAAGGCCCTCAATGATCTCTTCACTTATGAGATAAGGAAACTGAGGCAGAGACAGAACAAGAAATCCTCAAGGGAAATAATTAGTGGCAAAACAAGACTCTTGACTAAATGATATGGTGCTTTTCCTCACAATTCTCTGTGCTTTGCATCTACTGACAAGCAATTTATCTTGCTTTCAATTTACTCCATCAACAAAATGGGAGAATACATCCTGAAATCTTTATCTTTTTAACAGTATGGTATGACTTGCCCTTTGTTCTAGAAGATACAGAAAGTTGCTTTTATAAGCTTTTTTTTTTTTACAAGAGTGTTATTGGAAGAGTGTCCTTTATGAGCAATGTCATTCTTTCATATCCTATTGAATGTGGTTAAAGCTCTTATTCAGTAGTACAATGATTTTAGATGTAAAATAAAGGAATCACTTTATTTAAGCCTAGTAACTTGTGCTATTTATGATACCCGGCCTCACTTTCTGAGTAGGCCTATATAGATATTAAAATAAAAAAAAAGTGGAATTCAGCTGCTAAGAGTTCTGGCAATCCTGATACTTCATGTATGAATCTTGTTCTTCTTTTATGAATTCCTTTTATTTCTCTAACCCCTAATATAAGTGTAACCAGTGTTTGTTTCTGTCCATCTTGTTTTGTTTTTTCCTTTCTAAGCAAGAGACTCCTGGGTAAATGCATTTGGAGTGAGGTAGGGCACTGGAGAGGGGGGAGCTTATTCAATAATCTTTGGATCCTTCTCAGTGGACATTTACTTCCTTCCCCCAGATGCAAATACATATTGTGTCAAGGCTGAAAACATAGAATCACCATTGAAAGGAACCACTGGGCCTATGTGTGGTCCATGTGTTAGCCCTCAGGCATGTAAGGGCAGATTAGATAGAGGCCCAATGCTCTATAATTCTTTATCAGAGCAATAATCCCTTTGCCTAGAATAATCCCTATGCCCCCCCCCCCATATACACACCTTATTATTATTAAAGTTTTGACTCTCTCTTCTCTGATCTATGCCTAGTCTCATACTGCTATTGCCTAATTATATATTAGGTTGCATCTACTCAAACTCAATCAGTCTAACCTCTTCTCCTACAAACAAGCTCTCTTCTTAATATGACCCATCTCTCCACTGTTATCTTTTCAGTGATAGTCCTGAAATTATTCATCCTACATAATACTGACATTGGTTTTCATAAAGCATCACTTAGGTAATGTTATCCTGCCGCTCAAAACCCTTTAATATTGAGAACTTCCCATAGATTAAAGTTGAAACTCCTTATGCGGACATGAAAAGCTCTCATATCACTTCACCCTAAATTCTTTCACTTGTCATTCTTAGCTTCAAGCAATAGAAAACAATTCTAACCAGTTAACGCAGAAAGGGAATTTGTTGGAAAGAAATTGCTCATAGAATTGTTGGAGAGGCAAGAGACTCTGACTCAGAAGACAGGCATGAAAGAGAGGCCAGGCAGTCCAAACTGTAGCCAAATCATGCTGCTGAACTACCTGCAGAGGACACTGCTGCTTCTGCCACTGACCACTTCATGCAACAACATGCTACTCCGTCACCAACTCTGCTAGAAGTCAACATTGGGTGCACTGCCATTGCCACCATGGAGAGTGGGTGTGACTGCCTCCACTGTCAGAATGGATGCTTCATGACAAGGCAATTAGCTCCTGATTCCAAGTCTCAGTCATCTTCTGCTTGGTCAAAACTGTGCCCTATGTTTTGTTGCAAGGGGAAGTAAGTATCTGGACTTTCCAAGTTTTATAGAGAAAAGTAAGGTCTGCCCCCTGTCAATACTCATATGGGGGGATTTCCCAAACATGGGAAGAAAATTCAGATGCCAGGGAGAACAGAAAATAAACACACACACGTGCGCGCGCGTGCGCGCGCACACACACACACACACAGTATGAGAGAGAGTGTGAGTGTGCACACATGCACGCACAACACAGCATTTTGGCTAACTAATGTCCTAACCAAACCATTAACCCATTAATCTATGGTGCATTCAATTACCTGAGATGAATCCTATTCCTCCTCACCTTCACAAATCATTAATTATGATTATGCATATTAAAACACCTAGTTTACCACCAACAGATACTATTCTCTAACTCCTAAGTATTACTTCCATTCCAGTTAAAATGCTTTTCTAGCTCCAATTCTAAGGATCCACGTCTTTACCTCTCTCTCCATCTCCACATCCAACCTAAGGATTTGTTGAATTCCACTTTGCCCAAGGAGTTATCTCTGAACACTCCAACTCAGTGTTAGCCATCTTTTCTAAATTCCTTTGCATTTAATCCGTATCATTAATGTTTCTGTTTATTATTTATAATGTCACACTCTTAGCTATCTTTTCAGGTAGTTTTATATCCTGAGATTGCAACCTTCATGCAATAAAGACCATGTGCTATAATTCTCTGTATCAACTCTAGCAATACCATCCTATCTTTGGGAGAGTAAGCACATAATAAATGGTTACTGATCGTCTGTTCTGCCCCTGAAGTAGGCTTTAAATTAAATTCTTAACCACTCATGTCCACATACTTCTTCATTCATATAAAAGGAAAAGTGCAGAAAAAAATTGGGGTTACTAAGTTCGTAGATTTCTTGTTAATTAAGGCATTATAATAAGCTTCTAGAATAATTAATTTCATTCTCAAATATGTTTTTTTGTTTTAGTTTAAGCCATGTAACAGAAGTGCTATAAGACATAAAGTGAAAGAATTGACAATAAGTTTATCAGGGCCAAAAACGCCATGATAAATTAAAAGAACTCAAGGTCTCTTATCCTGAGTAGAATAGGAGCTGCCAGTCACCCAAATAAATCACCCACCACTCCCTTGCCACTGGCTCTTACTGTTAGCTTCTGACACGCTTAAGTCTGTCCCATCTAAATCAACAAAAGTGCTTTCTTGACACTCCGTCCTTTTGCAGGATGACACTCTCCCTTGCTCTCCTTCCTTTCACAGCCATGATTCTTAAAAGTGGAGCCCATGCTCACTGTCTTTGTATCCTCGAACCTACATACAAGCCAGTGTCACCGCTCCATTTAGCCTGCCAATACGGACTTCACGGGTAGATTTCATTTGCTGAATCCAGAGCACCTTTGAGAACTTACCTTAATGGAACCATCAGGTATGATCAGAAACAATGGGCACACCCACATTTCAAAAATAAGTCTCCCCCTTAGTTTTCATATCATTTCTTTGCCAGCTTTCTTTCTTCATCTCTATTCCTTTGAAAAGATTTTAAAGGGCTTCCTCTACTTTATTCCACCTGTTTAATATTGGATATTCTCCATCCTGTACACTGGCAATTGACACCCTGACAAATGTATCAAATCAATATGTTGTACCTCTTAAACTTACACAACATTATATGTCAATTATATTTCAATAAAGCCGGAAAAAATAAAATAATTGGATGTTCCCCAAATGATTGACCTTTGCCCTATTCGCTTATTTTTCCATCTATTTATATATTCAAATCCCCCACTCACTTTCAGCTTCTTTATAGGAGAAGCAGTTTCACCTACAAGGTCTACTGCTACCTAACACAGAATGCTCCTGACCTGTTTTGTTATAATGAAACTGATAACAACCTTCCTCCAGAATTTCTGATAAAATGTCATGTCTTAGAGTGACTATCACCTATAAGGTAATAACTTAAATCTATATTTCCATCCCAGATTTCTCTCTAAAGCCCAGGTCATATATTCAACTTATGTGTTTTTTTGTTTTGTGAAAAACTAGGGGTGCTTGGGTGGCTCAGTTGGTTAAGCGCCTGACTCTTGATCACGGCTCATGCTATGATCTCGTGATCTGTGAGATGGAGCCCTGTGTCCATCTGTGCTTGTCAGCACAGAGCCTACTTGGGATTCTCTCTCCCCCTCTCTAATAATTAATTAATTACTTTAAAAAAACCATTTAATGTGCTTCTGACAACCAGATTCTTCTTCATGACCCAAAACTCCAGAATAAATGCACCTACTTCACTTCCTTCAGATCAGACTCTTGCCAAATAGTGAATCCTGCCTAGAATTAGGAAAGAGCCCTGACACTCCCCAAATAACAGTTGTGGTGCCCGGGCCCCCCCAGGCGTGTTGCAGATGAGAGCAGGAAGTGGCACTACTGTTCCCACCCTGGCGGGAAGCCTGCTTCTGGGACCAATTCAGACCTAGTTTTGGGTTGGCTCAATTCTTCAGTTACCACATTCATAAATAAAGTACATATAATAACATTCATAAGGGAGATATAATAATATATCTACCATGACACGGGGGGGTTATAGTCCAAAAATGCATATAGTGCACCAAGCTGCTATTACTATATTTTTAAAAGTTGCTACTTTTTCCTTCATGTTTTGCAGGAAGTTATATTTTACCTGCATCTCCTTTTGGGGGATAGTTATTAAGGCAGAAACCAGGCACTTACACTCAATTTAAACTTACATGTGTTCGTATTTGTTCCAGAATCCTATTATTTTTGTCACTGTGTATCATTTTTTCAACTTAAATGTATCGAGTTTGTAAGATTTTATGGGTAATGAGGTTATATTAAACCCTTGAGAATATATTTTTAAATCTATTTTGAGCACATTAAGGACTTTTTACCTGGTTTGCCTATTAACATTCATCAAGATTAATTACAAGCCATTCTTATATTCTGTGCTATCTTGTCTAGGCACCAAAATCGGAGCAATTACAGGTTTACTATGTGATGATTATTATTAGCACAGTTTGGTGCCACTGTCTTGATTCGTGCTAACGCACAGTGGTTTTACTCACCAATGCTTCTGCATAACCAGCACAGTGTCAATACAATGAAAAAGGCAGATAATGTCTGAATATTATTAGGAAAATTGTCTTGACCTAGAAGACCACCTGAAACGGTCGCAGGGACTTTCAGTGCTCTGCCAACAGCCTTTTTAGAACTGCCGCTCTCTGGCACAGAACCCTGAAAGTCAGCCATAGTGACCACTCCAGAAATCACAGTGCAATCAGTGATGGCCATCATCTTTAGTAAAGCAGGGAAAGTCTGCCAAAACTTTACCTTGATTTTTATTTAGAGATTCAAATGAATAATATCACTTCCCACAACCACAGATAATCTTTTTTTCTGAATTCCCAAGATATGTATTCCGTTCCTTTCATGGAGTCCTTGTCACGTTTTCCCTCACATGTTAGTTACTCGTGTTACTCTGTTACTTCTTTTAGGCCAAGTTCCTTCAGTGCAGACTTACCAGATTCTAGGAAAACACCTTCACTACGAATCTTGAATAGAAAAATCATTCACAAATAACTTTTGTGAATGGTTTTGAACTGACTTATATAATTGGCAAAAACAAAATGAATTAGGTCTATACCACCATTAGCTCTTTACACGGTGTTTCAAATACAATTTAACAATGTACATAAAAGCTAAAACCACTTTGAAGAAAACAAGAATATGTCCTTGTGACCTTGAGTTAGGTCAGTTTCCTAGATAAAACTTAAAGCACAAGCAGCAAAAGATAATATAATGGGCTATGTCCAAATTATAAATATTTGGACTTTAGACCATATCACCAGGAAAATGAATCCATAGAATGGAAGCAGTATTTGTATAGCATATATCTGATAAGGTACTTATATGTCTAAAATAGGTAAAGAACTTCTACATCTCAACAAGAGAAAGACAACCTAACTTAAAAACAAGCTAAGGATTTTAATAGACATTTCTCCAAAAAAGATATACAAATTGTAAAGAAGCACATGAAAAAAATGTTCAACGTCTTTAGGAAAATGAAAATTAGGCTACAATGAGCTATCACTTCATACCCACTAGGATGCCTATAATACACACACACACGCACGCACGCACACACACACACTATACCACATGTTGGCAAATATATAGAGAAATTGAAACCCTCGTACACTGAATGTAAAATGGTGCAGTTGCTATGGAAAACAGGTTAGTGGTTGCTCAAAAGGTTACATATAGTTACCATACAACCCAGAAATTCCACTCCTAGGTATACACTACCTAGAGAAATGAATCAGATGTCCACACAAAAACCTGTGCACAGATATTCACTGTTGCACAATTCATAACAGCCCAAAGTAGGAACAATCCAAATGTTCACCAACTAATAAATGGATAAACAACATGCCATAGATCTGTACAATGGAATACTATTTGACAATTTAAAAAATGAAGCACCAAGGTGCAAGAAAATGAATGAACCTTGAAAGCATGATGCTAAGTGAAGGAAACCACATGCAAACAACGATATACTACATGAGTTTTAGAATTCCATTTATCTGAAATATTCAGAATAATCCAATCTCTAGAGATAGAAAGTAAGTTAGTAGGAGGATACTGGAGGGAAATGGGGAGTGATTGCAAATGGTGTGGGGTTGCTTTTAGAGAAACAAAAATGTCTCATAATTACATTACCCTGATTGCTGCACAATCCTGTGATAAGACCAAAAAACCCCCAAACCACCACTAAATTGTATATTTAAAAATATTATTCACTACTAACCAAGCTTTTGGTTAGATGGACTATACAATAATTATTAACTATAACTATATATATATATATATATCAGTATTTACTGTATTAGAAACTAAAATTTAGAACATTAAAAAATACATAAAGGAATTTTAAGGAATAGCTAATAATGGAGAACTAAAAAAGAAGTAAATTTTAATTCATTTTCATTTATAAACCAAATATAAACCACATATACAATGTCAGGAGACAGGTTCGAGATCTACTTTAACTATATAACACCGGGCAAGTTAGTTAACCTCCCTGTGCTTCAGTTTCTTCATTTGTACAACTGGAAGTTTATCATTTTCAGGATTCAATGTGCAAACAGTAAGAACACAGAATATTTTCTTCCAAAAATATACATGTAATGATATATTTTGATAACTACAAACATGTGGTAATCACTGGCATATCTTTCACAATGAAACAAAAATCTATGACACATAATCCAACTCAGAACCCACTTTTCCATTTTAATATCAGTACTGCCTTTTTTTTTTAATTCCAGGAAGAATTCCAATACAAACATTTTGGGCAAAAGAAAGAGAGGTATATCCACTCCCCTACTTCCTTGCTTCATGATAAAGAAACTGTCTAAATAAAAAAAAAATATGACTCATCTTTCCCTATCCGGACAAAAGTAAGTTTAAAGGAATTGAGAAGATAAATGGTTCCTCACATACAGTGGGGGAGGGAAAACTAATTTGGGATTGTGACAAGGAAACATTCATTTGTCATTATTACATTGGGGTATCCTGGAAAATGACCAGAACCTCATTATATATTGTGTGACTAGAAGGACCACTGCCCATTTTCGGCCCCTTCCTTTGTCAAACCCTTCCTCCTAATGCTTCGGTTCATTTCCAGCGAAGGTTATTAACGATATTAACTATCATGGTAGTCAAGTCGGTGCCCAGCAGAAGGCACAGGGGCAGGTAGGCAGCTCAGAGAGGAAGGAGAAAGACACACAGACTAGGAGGGGGAGGGTGGGTCATGAATTCATAAGAACTAATTTGTCTAATATTCGGTAACAAAAGGAACGCTTCTGTGTCGTGCATTAATGCAGCATCAATCATTGAGTAACTGCTCGACACACATAATGAGAATATTCTCTGGCCAGCTCTATGGTCTGTACAGACAGCTGGGGAGATAATAACCCAAATGGAATTTTTATTTTAATGCAACTCCCATCCTTTAAACACAAAAATGAAACAGATTAAAGTTGGTAAAAATATAACAGCCTTTCATAAAAGCTTAGTGTGGTAACGTATTTACTCCAGCAGTAATGCCTAAAGAGCCTGAAACATCTCCACTTGATTGTTGGGATTCTCCAGTTTAATGGCCCTTTTCTTTTAATTCATTATGAGTTGCTTTAGTCTTTCTAGTGGTTGTGTCTAATAAATGTTGGCTCATCTGATTATATTTCAGTCAGGTTTTCCTCCTTTTGTATGTCCCCCCCCTTTTTAAAGCATGCTTGGAAAGCTTCACTTTATTCAGAATAACTTACTTTATTTTCAAATCAAAATTATACCCACATTGATATGTGAAATATTTAAAGTATATATTTATACCCACATTGCATGCATAATGACTGAAAAATAAATTACTACAAAAATTTACAAAAGCGGGTTTTATATTTAAAAACAGATCAGCTTCATTGCAAGAGAAATTTAGGTCATGCGTTAGAGAAAAAAAATTCCCCATTTACTATTTATTTTTCCATTCAAAACCAAAATCTAGGCAAAAAAGTGGAAATGTTTTCATTTGTTAGACTATAGCAACTCCTCTCCTAAAGACAGTTTAAAAACAAATTCAAAAATAAACATGAAAATAGCTTTTGACATTTAATGATTTTCTAAAAAATAATCAGCAACTAGGAAATCTACCTGAATTTTTCTAAATGTAGGTCATGAGGCACAATGAAATCAGTGTATTAGGGCATTCAATGTGTTGTCACTATTAGAAATAATGAACTCTCCATGCCAGAGTTATTTCTAAAGGACAATTTAAAAATGGTAAAATGGCCGAGAGGAAATATAAAATATAGTAAGCCTAACAATGACAAACAGAAGGAAAAGAATTTAATGAGGTCAAGTTGAAAATATAATTTAAGATAAAAAGCCTCATTGAACTCTGCCTGCTGTTCAACTACAACCGAATGATATGATCAGCTTCCTTGATATCTGGTACAGATTCTAACTCAAGGAAGCTGCTGCTTTAGCATGAAGAAAATTAAGTATAACATGCCTGTGTTTATAATGAGTAGAAGCCCATTATTTTATACTATTTGTTTTATTGTTTTAGGACTAAAATCATTAAATTCTACACTAACATAATTTATTATTCAGTTTTAGATCTATATACCTTAAGGCTGCCAGAAATCCTTAATATGCTTACATGAATTGACACAAATATTTTGGCTATTTCTTTTTCTTAAATCCAAAACAAATTTTTGCTAATCCAAGAATTATGAAACACATGGGCTGATCTCCTTGAGATGAGCAGGAATAATTGCTAATGGGTCTAATAATTGGTTTATATTTTCACGACAGGTTTCTAATTTTGTTTTAAAGTAGTTTCAGTAACAAAAAATATCATACTCCTCACAAAAAAATACCCCCCCCAACACATACACCAAAATTGTGAGTCTATTCTTCCCTTAAAGAATCACTAATATGCATGCACTTGTATCCCCACAAGCAAAGAAACATTGGTTAAATTTAGTTTTCTGTAGCCCATGTTCAAAAAACAGTGGGTTTTCTTCAAAATATAAAATTCACTATAATATTGAACATGCTCCTCCAAATCTATACCTCTTCATCCTCTTTTAAAAATCACTGCTTTCAAGAGGGTTATTTTGTCAGACTTCTCCAAAAAACAGCTAGAAATTGAATCGGAAGCTTTTGATCCCAGCCTTCAATATGGCTCCCAATGAATGACCCTGCCTCTTGGCATTTGTGCTCCTGTGTAATCCCTTCCCACATTGGACCAGGGTTGTCTGTGTTAATAACAGAATATGGCAGAAGTGATGGTATATTATTTCTGAGATAAGTTTATGAAGACATTGTAGCTTTGTCTTAGTTCACTTGCTTTCGCTCTCAGACCATTTACTCTGATAGAAGTCCACTTCTACTGGTGAGAACAGCCTTATGGAGAAATACATGTGGCAAGAAACTGAGGTCTCCAGCTAACAATCGGCAACAAACTAAAGCTTCCTGCCTAGAGCCATGTGAATGAGGTAGAAAGCAGATTCTCTAGCCCCAATCAAGCTTTCAGATGACTGCAGCCTTAGACTACATCTTGAATACAACCTCATAACAGACATGAATTACACATCTAAACTGCCCCCAGATTCCTCACCCTAGGAAATTGTGTGAGATAATGTGTTTGCTGTTTTAGTTGCTAAGATATGCAGTCATTGGTTGCTGACACTCTTCCTGCTAGCATTGTGTAACCAAAAAGACTTGGTATAGTACTAAGGACAGAGATACATTTCCACCACCAATAGACATGTTATTTGTCTTGGGGACTGGAACGGATCCAATCTGGCTAATATAGTCATTATCTAACTATGAGTATGGATGATTTTTTTTCTTTTTCCCAATGCAAGACTATGCCTACATATGCCTATATAATCAAAACCAAACCAAACAAAAATGACTGATCTATTGTGACCCACGCATTTTTACTGCATATACTTTATAAAACATCATTTAACTACTATGCAAAATGGAAAATCAAGGCCATAAGAGTTTTACATTAGCATTTACATTCTGCTTAAGTTCATAATGCTAATCTTCATACACTGCTTGGAGAATTCACTAATTTCTAGATTCATAAGAATTCAAATAGTTGAACTGAATAATACTAGATAAAGGAACAAATTAAGGAATTCACTGAACTATCAGGTTATATTTTACTATTTATATGGAATACTAAAACAAAAGATCAGAACAGATATCAATTAATCCTTTCTAAATAACCAAATCTCTGTCTCTGTCTCTGTCTCTCTCTCTCACACATACACACACACACACACACACACACACACACACTATAGCAACATATCTAGATGTGATATATTCTGCAAGAGAACAAGGTTATAAAAAATCTTCTCTCCATTTATTTTCTAATTACACATAGTCATATATGTCACATTATCAGGAAACTATAAAAACCTAGCATAGGAAGAGAATTAATCTTGAGGCCTCTATGAAGTCATCCATGTTGGTAGCCCAGCATCCTTCATAGTCTTGGTATGGTCAGGAGAGGAGTGGGGCAAAGATGGGTTTAGCTCTTGGATTCCAAGGAATGACTTCATTCTTATCCTGGAAGTTAACTAAAGGAAACTGAAGTCTGGGATAACAGTCATCTGATAAGTCTTCATGAGAACAAAGGCATGGCTCAGACAAAGCACAGAGACTGTAAAAACTGAGATGAGCTAGTAATTGCTGTATGACAACCGGACAGGCTATGAAACTGCTCTGAGCTTCCTCTGTAGCACCCCATACTCATAAAGTCAAAACCCAGAGGCAAGTCTCCATTGCCCCTCCAGCTTATTCATCCTTGGAGTTCTGAATGTTATAAGCCATCCCTAAATCCACAAGTCACTGTTGAGAGCTGAGACAGGGACACAGATCTGACCTGGACAGCCTCTGTGTGGGTAGTGTTAAAGAAACGGAAAAAAATGAGCACAAACCTTTAAATTCTCAAATACTCCCAGAGTCAGATTTGCATATGTAAGGAGAGATGATGTTCTGGACATATCCGTCACAAGACTATCATGTTCAATTCTCCTCTGGCTGACACTTCCGTGCACATTGCCTGTTTTCTGGGAAAGAGTCCCAGGCTGGTCTTTGCACCAAGTTAGCCATGGACTGGACTGGACTGGACTGGGGTGAACGGGGCAGTATCTGATTCAAGGATAACCAATCCCTGAGCTGGACAGTGACCTATAATGGTCACCACAAGAGCAGTGCATTATTTTCCTTTCCCAAAGCTCCAATTTATCAGCTTTTCTTTCATCCTCCTTTCTTTATCTCATATGTCAAAACGAACCAAGTCTTAGTTGACATATACATTATTTGAGGGGATAATTTGTAGAATTTGGGATATTACTGGACATATTTGAATTTAAGGGCATTGGATTGTATCTTTGCATAGGCATGTTATAAATACTTCTCAATGATAACTGTTAAAAGAATACTTCCTTACTCCTTAATTTGCATATGATATATGAACCTTAAAAGTAGCTACGATTCTTTCTTAAAGAACACATTCCATGTGCCTTATCCTAAAAGAAGTTGTTGTATAGATTAAAATGCTATTTCTGAAAGGAACTCTCTTATTAACATTTTAATAAACTATGCATTGTCCTATTTTAGCTAAAATTATCTATATAGTGAATATAAGAGTAAAAATATAAAAATATAACTAGAAATTCAATACCTAGGTAAAACTACCACATTGGTTTGGTTAGGATACCAAGAGTCATGTTCATAATTTACTCCTCTAGTAAAATTCATAAGTATACGTATTGGACACATTAATTCCATGTGTTTTCCTGAACATTGTGACTACTTTCCCACCACTGAGCAAAGAGAGATGCATAAAGTAATATTATCCTCTGTATTCTCAGTGCTGTAACCCACTGAAAAAAAAAACTAATATCCTCAGCAAACATTATAAATATGTTTTATTGTATACTAAGGAGTGTTTGCATATCTTAAAATCTTCAATACCTTCCTTCAGCAGCAAAACAAATCAGGTCAGACATCGTGAATTAGCTTTTCAAAAACTCAGTAATTAACCTAGTTAAGAATTATTGCTCCTTTTATCAGATTATTTTAATATATTATATGGAGTACAAAATTTGTGACATACGATAACATAAAATGGTGGTGAATAGGCATAGTTATTATTATGACGGTTCTGTCTCTAACACCTTCTTTGTCAATATACAAAGCTGCTTTAGATGTGTAAATGAACCTTCTGCTGTCACCATTCAGAGTACTGTATCAACAGTAGACTTTCATATAAAATACCTTTTTATTTAATACCTTCATATTTTCATTTTCACCTAAGCAGTTTTTTTTTCCAAGAATGCTCTATCAAGATCATTAATGCTCATTTTATTTTAAAATGTTAGGATAAAAATTCCAAAGCACATCAAAACCACATTGCTGTTTTTCAAAAAAAAGATTGTCACACAGACACAGGATTGAAAGAGTCACATATATGGACTTATAAATATATGTAGTTTGAAAAAAATTCTTATTAAAATGGTAGTTTCTCTTAGGGATGCTGACAAATTTAACTGATCTAGAACACAAGGTTACAGTTTCAGTGACAGGTGAATTAAAGGAAAATCAGATATTCTATAATCAATGATTTATCTTTTCTCCTCTTCTTTAACCAAAGAATTAAATCCAGCCCCAGTTAGTCTAGTTATCTATGATGTGCAAGGCAGACATGATCCATTGTGCACCCACTGTGAGTGACAGCATGAATGACAGCCTTTGCCAGTCAAAGCGGTGATAAGGACTGGGTTCTGAGAGAAGCTCCTACTTGAACGCCATCTGCATTGTCCCAGACATCACTTCTGGCAGCAAGGCTGATTCCGAGATAAGAAGGTGATGGTGCTGAGCTTATTTCACAGAAAGATCTCGGCAAACTAATCAGTGCCATCTGCATTTAGAACAACAGTCATTAATTTGGCTCCTTCCTTTCTTCCTCCCTTTCTTTCCTTTTTAAAACTTTTCACCAAATGCTTCCAACACTTCAATACATTTAGTGTGCTACCAAAGACAGTCTCTTGATATTCAGGAGCAAACAAAGCCACACAAAACAAAAACACCAAAAAAAATCTGAGAATAATGAAAAGGCAGCAGCAAGGAGCCCACGGAAGATTCTATTCTGACTGACTCCGATTGGCGAGATGCTGGCAAAGTCAGTGTTGTAGCTCACTGAGATTCAAATGCGAATTAGGAGGCAAAGGTTTGATGGGGTCTTCCAGAGAAAAGGATGGCCTTTGCCCAAGAGGTGTGCATAAGTGAAAACCGTAACAAAAAAACTACCAATAGAGCGGTAGATATGCAGCTGGCAATCGTGGTAATAGCAGTCCTATCAGCAACCTGAAAACCCAGTGGAATTAGAAAGATAGGGATGTTTCACCTCCAACAAGGGTTGTGGAATGTTTACTTGTCCAAATTCTCAGTCTGATTGTGCCTCATGCAAAGATAACTAGGTATGAAAGGTGTATCTTGGCAGAGCCAACCAAGATTCTTTGGGAACCTTGATATGTAGACAAAAGACAAGCGAAATATGGTAAACCACAGAAATTATGATATGCTTTTCTTCTCATATCTCTTCATAAATATGTACTATTTAGTAAGACTTGGAAACAACGAAAGGTCCATTGTTAATGAGAACTACAGAGACCAGTGCTCTCTCTAGTCACAAAACAGCAGTGTGCTCCATCATCTGGCAAAGCAGAGATCCAGATGGGGCCCTATCCAGGTTCAAGGTTGGGAGGGTAGTTAGTGAGGGGCAGCAAGAATCTGCTGTGCTGGCACATGTGGCTTCCCAGAAAGAAGGGTTTACAGGAAGACCTGTCCTGCCTCTCCACACCTGCAGCATGAATCCCCGAGACCCATGCTTTCCTATCTCAGGGCCTTAGCCCACTGATACTTAATAGTTCCAGAGCAATCTGAAATCAAATGAACACATCCTCCTATGAAGTGTTGACCCTCTGAATTTTGGGTTGAGGACTAAGCGAACCATGTAGTGGTTTAGAGGCATAGGATTTGAAGTCCATTTGTCAGGATTTGAACACCATTTTCTAGCCATGTGACTTTGGCAAAGTTATTGACATTACTGTTGCCTCAGTTTACTAAAATGGGGATATGGTTAGTAGTACTTACTTCTCGAAGGGTTATTATAATGATTAAATGAGTGAATCAATGTAAAGCATTTGAAATAGGAACTTGGCCCACAGTAAGTTCTCAATAATTTTATTTCACTATTGTGGTAGTGATGATTGTTGTTGTTGCTGTTATTTCATGTACTTCAGATCAAGCAGTTAGAGAAACCTGACATTCTTGGTTCTGCCCACCCCAATTTCCACTTTCCAACCACTTCTTTATCTGCCCCCTGCAAAACTTGCTATTCTGCCTTTACTACTTCGGAGCTACTCTTCCTTATTTCTTGGTCATTTCCCTGGATTCACAAATGATTTTAGCTCTAGACCCTGTCTTCCTTGTCATACAAACTCTAGCCAGTCTTGACAACTTCATCATCAACTGAGATAATCCTTCCAATTTAACAGACCTTCAGATTCTTGACCTTCTTAGACAATCCTGTCCTTCTCAACACCTCAAGTGTCCTTTTTCCTGATCACAGCCAAGACTTCATCCTCATCAGAATCTGCACCATGTCCAAATCTGAAATGTGAATGTTCCACTCTAGGATCTCAGTTTTCCATCCTTCTCTCTTACTTATTCAAATAGTACTTTTCTTAGAACATTAGGTCCACAGGGGCACCTGGGTGGCTCAGTCGGTTAAGTGTCCAACTCTTGATTTCAGCTCAGGTCATGATCTCCGTTTGTGAGATTGAGCCCCGCGTCGGGCTCTGTGCTGACAGCTCAGAGGCTGCTTGAGATTCTCTTCCTTTCTCTTTGCCCCTTTCTCGCTCTCTCTCTCTCTCTCTCTCAAAATAAATAAATAAACTTAAAAAAAAAAGAACATTAGGTCCTCAGGGCATTGGACCTGATGAATTTTCATCTTCCCTCATCTTTCTCCTGTCTTCACTTCTTCCACAACATACAAGCAAAAGTCATTATAATCACAGCCTCAACTACATTGTTTCTCTCCTCCTCCATTGTATTCTCTTTGAAAAACTCTAATTCCAGATGAGCACAGCCATTTGTTTTCTTACTGTGCATTCCTGAGTAGCCGAATGTAGCTGGAGAAAATTATACAACCAGGCATACTGATTTTACTTCAACTTAATGACCTTACATCTCAAATGGGCTCTTAACACAATTCAGCTATTCTTCCATGTTTCTCAATTAAACTCCATTCCCAATACTTGAGATGACTATTTCATATACTATTCTCTCTTCTGACCTACCCAAACTCTTTGACTCACTTGGAGCTAATGGTTCCATCCCACATTTTACTGTGAAAATAGACATCACCAGATGTCAAGATCCTCATACCCTAATCTACAAACTTAACTTACATAACCACAGATCTCTTTTCCCTCCTTTTACATTTAAGAAATGTAGAAATCAATAACTTCACAAGTGCTTGGAGTCAATTTCAGCTTGTCTTTCAAGTTCTTTTCTCCCATTTCTAATTTGGATCCAACAGTTTTAGCACTTCAAGTCCACAAGTATTTGGGGCTGTGTGTAATTATTTCTCGGTTTAAGCAGTCTTGGACATATTTGTATATAGGTGTGTTCGTTTGTAAATGGCCTGATAGTACTACTGACGTTCAGAAAATGATTAAGAAGATGTAACATTTCGAAAACCATGAGACAGGACTTCATAAAGCAAAATAAGTGAAATAGGGCCCAAATCATACCTGCTGCTTTTCTGCTTCTCACAATCATCAAATTCAAGTTCTCTGAATCTAAATATCCCATATATTCAATGTGATTGGTTCAGTGTACTGATTATATTTCTCAAATGAGTTGGGGTAATTTGCAATTTATGATGCTAATTGGTCTTTCCCAAATACTATTCATTTTTCAGATGTGTTGAGCTTAAATTCACCTTAGTAATTCCCTCAGTTTTTGTTTTTGTTTTGTCTCTGCTGGAATGGAAGAAAATAGCTACATTAAAGCAGCACAATATAATTTAAAGCTGGATATTGAAAACCTTTTGATGATATAAGCAAAATGCAGTATCCAAAATATTTTGGGGGCTGATTTCTTAAAAGATCTTTGCAATGAATGCATACCAAGTCAGGGGGATGAACAAGAAAACAAACCATGTCCTTCTCAGATATGCAAATAAAGACTTTAATTATTCTGACTTTGATAAATGCAAAGAAAAGAATTTATTATAAACTACTCTGTGCTGCTGGATGGTACCACCTTGAATATATTTCTCTCATTCTCAAATTGATAAAATACGTCTTGGCTTTCCTTATTCTAATAATAAGAATAATGACTAAAATTAATGAAAGCTAACTCCAGCATATTTAGCATCGCACTAAGAGTTTATATGCATTAGCCCTTTTCATCAAATTATAATTTGATGACAATATAATAATTCCCTCATTGAACTTATAAAATAGGTATTAGGGCAAACAATTGAAAATTGTCTTTTTTAAAAAAACCATATTTGACCTATAGGCAAATATGGTTTTCCATGAATTAACCTAATTTTATATGATTCAACCTACTTTTAATATCCCCATTCTGCAGATGAATGTACTAAGGTCCAGAACAGTGAAGCTGATTTCGCAAGGTCATAACCCAGTTCTGCATGGCTCAAGAACTGAAAAACTAAAAACTCAAAATGGTATCTTAGCAACACTTAAAACGTCAAGATAACTTTTTCTCTTATAATGCGAAAGTTTGATCAATGATAACTCTAGAGTTCTGCAACATTGGGTTATCAATGGTTCAATTCATTCAGATTTTATCAGATAATTCTCTGTACTTTGTCATCCTGAGTAACACTCATTATGCTAACTTAGAAGCATGAAGGGAAAATGGTTCTTTAAACAATACATAATAATCCTAAATTATTCATTGTTACTGAAGATCACATAAAAAAGGATTTTTAAATGGTCTAGCTTATCTCTTGAGAAAACCTGAAAAATCACATTATATCTCTGTAAACCATAATTCTAAGATTAATCAAAGTTCTGGCCTCTAGGCAAAGAAAGACTGGCCCATTGCTATCAGGAGAAAATCAGGTATGTAGAAGAGATTACTGGGGAGGATTTAAAAAAAATTTTTTAACATTTATTCATTTTTCAGAGTGAGAGAGACAGAGCATGAGCAGGGGAGGGGCAGAGAGAGAGGGAGACACAGAATCAGAAGCAGGCTCCAGGCTCCGAGCTGTCTTCACAGAGCCCGACACGGGGTTTGAACTCATGGAATGAGAGATCATGACCTGAGCCAAAGTCGGACGCTCAACTGACTGAGCCACCCAGGCGCCCCTGAGGGGGATTTGGGGTTCATCTTTAGGAGCCAGGTCTGAACAACTTGACTAAAAACACTGTTTGACTTGAGTGATAGTTTAATCTACTAATGTATTTTCTTTGCATGATAGTTTTATATGTTTTATTTTCTGATAAGTTTAATGGGGGTTGGATTTGTATAAGCAATGCCAGATGAAATAGCATTTACTTAAAGTAACAAAAAAAAGGAATTTAATCAACAATTAAGAATTTCATTTTGCCTGTTCTTAATAGTCATTATTTTAGCATTATTCTACAATTATCTTAAAGGAAAAAAAAGGACATTAACACTACATTACTACACTCACACCAAAAATGACAATACATATATTTATTGCTGTGAACAGCATGCTGAACTGACTTTTAAAACACGATTAGGGGAATGATTAAAAGTGACTAAGATGGCTGAATTAATTAACTAAGCAGAAGAAAAATTTACTAGCACCATGGGATTTGTAAACACATGCTCTGACAAATATATGCTCTTTGATGGAGTTTCTTTTTTTAAATTTTTTTAAATGTTTATTTTTGAGAGAGACAGAGAGCAAGCCAGGGAGGGGCTCAGAGAGGGACACAGAATCGGAAGTAGGATCCTGGTTCTGACCCGTCAGCACAGAGTCTGACCCAGGGCTGGAACTCACAAACCATGAGATGATGACATGAGCCAAAGTCGGAGGCTTAACCGACTGGGCCAAACCAGGCACCCCATGAAGTTTTTTTTAAAGCATAAGGTGGAAAAACTTCTTGGTGTATCAACATACATAAAGTATTAGCATAGAATGTATAGGTATTAAAGTTGGCGTTAACAATGCAAGAGCACACTGAAAACACATTCCTCTGTCAAATATAGTCCCAATTACTTTGAGAGAATAAGCATATAGGCAAAATAGAGACACTAGGATTGTTTTAAGGGAGGTTCTATCTCTGATGTCTCCCAAATGTATGATCAACCCAAACTACCAAATAACTGGCAAGGGCTGCTGTCAAGAATATGCAATATGATTACATAAATTTACGTGGAGATGTAGAGCTTTGAAGCTGAAATGAAGGTAAGGAGGGAGTCTGATATCAAAAAGGAAAATAATCTTTATCAAGTTGGTTCTATTTTTTTTTAACTGAGTCCAAATTTAGTCAAGTTACAAACTTGTCAACGCATTCTCTGTGAAAGCTGTTCCCTAGAGAACTGTTGATAATATTCTAAGTCTTCACCTTCTGGCAAAAAATGAAGTAACACATCAGAAAAGCCTTACTTCCAGTCACAAAATAAAATCCACTTGGCACAGCCTAAATGCTCCCCATGATGGTTTCCTGTCTTGCTGGGTCTCATAAGATTCATCAGATTTGTCTTTGAGTCCCCAGATATATTTTACCCTACCCTGGAGAGGATACTCTTATATGTAAATAGTCAGTCTGTCAATGAAAGCAGCACCATTCTCTATGCTGGTAAAGTCTCACAAACAACTTGGGCACACCCTTTTAGAGAAGATCCAGACATGTATATGTAGAATTTTGACAATTCACTTTTGAGGCAGAGTTGAGATGCTTTATGATAAACTCCCCAAATCTTCAATTCTATATTAAATATATACATTTATATATATTTGTATATATATATATATTTTTTTTTTCTGTACACATTTTAGCCAGTATACAGGCATCAAATTTCAAGGAACACAAAACAACCTTACTCTGCATTTTGTACAACACTAATGGTTCTGATGAAATATTTAAAACAATAATATTTATCATTGGAAATTAAATTTTGCTTTTAGATTTATTTTCCACTGTTCTTTTTAAATGCATACTTAATACAGTTGGATAAACCTTCTTCCTGTCCTCTGAATCAGATTAAAGGCAGTTTGGATTCATAATCATATTTATCAGATTCTTTTCATATTTGACCGGTTTAGTATAGTTTTGTTGATATCAGCCATGCCCTAGCATAGACAGAAAAGGGAACACATATGACTTCAGTAAACTTAAATATATCTGAATTCAAAACCATCTATGGAGAAATGGATATGTAAGGTATCTCCTACAGACACAGGAGTATATGTATATTTATACTATACATGCACATGCACACATATACCAACACACAACAGTTTAACCTTCTTTTATACCCTAGCTGCATACCATATGATTTTCATTTTCAAAGATGACACCATTGAGAGGTAGTGGTTGCTAAAGTGATTCAGAGCTCTGTTCCCACAGGGAGCTAAAAGAGATAGTAGCCATTTCAACTTTAAGCCCCTGGCCTTATCCACTGGTTCAGGGATGTGCTGAGAACTCACAGGCTTTTCACTGTTTACCCTTCTCCTTCACAAACTGCACAAAGGTTTATTCAAATTGAACAGGCCTCTCCATTTGATTGATGTCCACAGCTACAATCACTTCCCCAAAATTAAAGCAGAAGAAATGAAGTAGCACGCTCGAACAGTGATTAGAGCTGCCCTTTAAATTTCAACAAAGGTGCTACAGTTCAGGTGTCTCAGGAACAGAGGGAGAAGACTTAGCAAAGAAGTAACATCAAAAGTGCAGGGAGGGGCCTGTGCTTTAGCATCACGGATTAACTGTGAAAGGCAAGTCCCTTAAGGTACAAGCTTGCAGGAGGGTATGTGCAAGCTTTCTGCCAATCATTACCAGCTGAAGAAAAGAAAGGGATGTTAGGGATAGAAATTTAAAAATGGCCAGAATGATGCAACAGCAATGCTGCACCTACATTTAGCAAAGTAGAATACGTACTAAAATTGGAAAGAAAAGCAGGGAAAATACAAATAAAGTGGGATTGTACCTCCAAGAGAAAGAGAAATTATAAAGGACCATATTCCCTTGGAGAGGAACTGATTGCAAAGATGGGGAAAGAAATAATTCAGTTCAGAACTCAGGACCAAATAATACGTCATTCAGTCTTCATTGTTTTCATTTTCCTGCTTATACTCAGAATTTAATTGAAGCTATTTATTCATGTACTTTATTAGTACCTGAATATCCTAAGTTGTATATTACATAATGCCATTCATTTTAGCTAATTATTTTATCGTTCTTTAAAAATTTCAAATAGAGTCTGCTTTTGCGAGGAATTCTTTGCTTTGTCATTTTACAACTCTAAACAGGGAAATGCACTGCAATCTGGTGCATCTAGTCAGGGCTGTTTTGGTTTCATGGAGGAAAATGTACTGTGTAGAAGGTAACCACATCACAATTACACTGGACCCTAATCACAGGTATTTGGTGCTCAGGGAGCCTTCTGATCCCCTGGTTCTTGCTGTGGATAGGGTGTGTTGATTCCAAACCTTTTCCTTGCTTTTTATCCCTTGTCGTTTAAATCTTCAAGCTTGACCTGGGGCTGCCTGGCATCTACATAGGAAAGTAATTTTTTTCAAGTTGAGGGATGTATATTTGTTTTGTTATGTTTTGTTTCCAAAAGACTGGCTGAAGAGAGATTTCATCACTAATACCACACAAAATTACTCATCTCAGACACTTGCATTGTATTCCTACGATAGGAATTTAAATCAAGATTCAATGGACCAAAATGAAAAAAAAAATCTATGTAGACATAGGCATTCCACCGCCAAACTAAAAGACTGGCAACACAGCACAGTACATGTCCAGGTGAAGGAAACCTAGTACAACATTACAGAATTACACATGGAATGACATTTCATCAAAAGAATGGCCAAATTTGCCCATGTTTTTCCCACAACGTGACCCTGAATCAGCTCATCAACTGAGAACTGGGAATTACGAGGCATGAGGGAGTATGTGCTCTGTGAGCACATATATAAGAATAACACCTGCTGATAAATTGCCAAAATCTAAATTTCATACTCATTGGTCACTTTTCTTAACATTACTCAAACTTACCTGGTTTTCACTGAAATCACTGGATGAATAAGCCACATGTGAATTAGCGATACACAAAGTGGGTGGTGGTGGGGCAAGAGTGCCTTGGTCTGGTTTTTCCCCTAAAATGAGGGTAATAATCTATATAGCACAGTATTTCTTTTCTCAAGTTGAGGGATGTTTTAAATTAATGGCTGTGAGTTGTGGTTGTAAGGGAAATTTAGCAGATCACAACCAGAACATGAAATTGGACAGACTAGATATAAAATACTGAAGTCCATCAGCTGTAGTGATGGTAAATACGCTGAGGTAAACCGTGTGTATATATGCTGTGATGTAAATGTATCACTGCTGGTCATGGTCAAAAATCTTCGAAAGTCACCACAACACTTATCCATGAAAATACAAAGTCAAAAACATGCAAAATGGAATTATCTTAGAAAGCTTTTTTAATATATTTAATAATATATTTATGATACTCAATTTCTCTAAGATCTATGCACTTTAAACCTACTTGTTTCATATCATAACCTATGTTCCATATTAGGAATGATAACATTGGCATGTCTTTTTTTTTTCTGGATCACTTTGACTTTTTGTATTCATAATATTTTAACTGAGACAGGTCAATGATTAGACTCTCTTGCAAATGATCTCTCGCAAAAACTCCAACTTCTGGGTCTGAGATATTGCCTTACTGCTAAGTTTAGCTGATTTCTCTAGAAGGGGCCTCCATTCTCTCTTGCTTGCTATGGCAGGTCAATCTCTTTCCTGTTGACAGGACTTTGTTGAGCTGAGTTACCAATTCCTGGTCCCCTCCTCCCTACAGTCCTTCTCATCTTACTTCCTCAGAAATTCACTGTTATGTGTTTTTAAAATCATACTTTATGATTATACTGTTCTAAGGATTCAGTTAAATAAAATAATATGCGTGGAAATATTGTAGTTGCAATCATTGATGCATACAAACTAACTTTGGTCCATTCTACTTTCAGACAAATCTTCAAACTATGCCATGTTAAACACATTGGTACAATTCTTATAGAAATGTTCATTTCAAACAAGGTTTTTCTAATTTTTTTAAGGATTCAAATGCCACTGAATTATCACATAATGACACGACATATAAATAAAGCCCCAAGCATTGTAATACTTTTGAAACTACTATCTAGGAGAGAAACTGAGGCAATGATCATGGTACAATATTTGAAATATTATTTTGCAAATATTAATAAAGTACATTTAAATATCTCTATAGCTGGTCCTTACTTTAAAGGAAGATTTGCTCTACTGTGCCAACATAAAATAGATACACTCAAAGTGAGTATCTAGACCAGTGCTGTTCCACAGAAATAATATGATCACAGATGAGAGCCACATATACAATTTCAAATGCTCAATATTCTAGTTTCCACATTAAAAACAGTAAAGAACAAGTGGATTTGATGCTAATAATATATTTAACCCCAAATATTCTCATATCAACATGAAATAAATATAAAAATTAAGAAGGTATATTTATACCGTATTAGAGATCTAGCAAATCTCAATTCAGAATTGTACCATTATATAAGAGCTGTAAATAGCTCTATTTAGCTAGTGGCTACTATTGGAAAGCACAGATCAGGAAGGTAACTCTTTGTATTGATAGGAATATTTACCATAAAGTTCCTTAAACCAGTAGAGAGACGCACCTATGAAAACTGGTGACTATGTTATAGTAATCTGTGTCGATGATGGAAAAATAACAGTATCTTTCCCTATCCAGAAGATTAAAAATGTAGTTAATGGATGAAATGTTTTCCAATTAAAATGTGTTCTTCATATAATTTGTCAAATTTCTACTCTTTCATAATGTTTCACAAAAAACATGAGACTATCCAGTTACTTCAATAACTCAGTAAGCTGAACAACCACTGATTAAAATAGGAACCTCTTTTCTAATTAAAAATACAGGCTAATTTTTGAAAAATTGTTTTGCATATAAATTTGCATGGAATTTTTTAAAATAAAATAGATCTATAAAGTGAGATGTAAATAGTATAATAATTAAATAAATAAATAAATATTTAAGAACTTCCTGACACTAGCAAAGTACCACACAGAGGAAAGAAAGGAGGAAAAACCAAATCGTTTTTATTTAGACACAACTTTTATTCAAACAATCTTTCTATGTTATGGTTTATTATGACATCGTATTAAAAACATCAACCATAACGAAAAAAGTCCTTTTTTCATATATTACTGAAAGTGTAATTTTATGAATAAATGCTTCATGAAAGTTCAATTACAAGGATATGAATGTCTAAAATAGTTAAATACATAAAATTCAAAAGAAAGAAACCTTAGTTTTTCTTTTCCTCTGTCTTTTTTTTTCAAAGAGTGATATAGCTAAATTTTTGGACAATGTCTTTATAACATACTTTCTGCTTAGGATTAGTGTTAGAATATATTAACTCAGGTTAACTCATCACTTCATGCATTAACTTTAAAATTATAGAAAATATAAATTATATCTTTATGAGACATTTTTGTAGCCAAATTCATTAATAAAATGAAACTAATTTGTATCATTACAAAAATGTGAAGATAATGTCTAGATAGCCTATAACTCATCACCAGAAAACAGAAATGTTAATGTTTAAGCTATAGCATTTGTTACTATATTAGTGACAAACTTTTTAGATAATAATTTTATGACTTATTTAAAATATATTATCATTTCAATTTATATGAAAATTCATCTTACTTTTATTATTCTACAGCTTGGCTATGATTATTTCTTGCTTTTATTTGTCTGAACAATACAATAAGAAAGCCTATCTCTTCATCTGGCAAAAAATATTACTTTTTCATCTTCTGTTTACCTTAGGAGCATTCAATTTCAATAGCTTCATTACTTTTAGACTTTATTCTATTTTATTGTTCCTTTATCACATGCATTTTAAAATGCCTATCAAACTCAACTAAAGGTCTTATGTAAATTTCAAGAATGGGCTCAATATTTTCATATAATACTAAGAAGCTAAAATATTTTTATTTTTAAAATTGACTTTGATCTTTCATTCCAATAACAATGAGGAATTATTTTATTTAGATGTTTCCTTTAAGGCATAGTCTGTCCACAGAAGATTGTTTCAACACAGTGGTGCTATCAATTTAAAGCTGCAACAGAGCTGCAAACCTCGGGGGTAGAGTGCTTTATCCTTCTGGGCGTAAAAGAAATGCAATATTTTGATAAGATCCAGAAAATCTGAAACAAAAGCAGTACAGCCACTAATCTAGACACCTTCATCACCAGTCAAATGGAGCAGAATGGGGAAACACATTTCTTTACCAGATTGGCCTTATTTGCCCTGTGCCATGGTTTTCAATGTGCCAGCAATGCAATAGAGAATTATTTTCAAAATTCACAAAAAAAAAAAAAAAAAGAAAGTGACAAGACTTGGGATTCCTTTAAATAAGGATGCTTCTAATGATTTTAATAGAGTCAAAGTTTTCAAAATCAATTTTAATGCAACATTTCGTAAATGCCTTTATTGTACAGAATAAGCTTCAACTATACATTTTGGAGTATATTTTAGTATGAGTCTAAAACTGTCCAATATTCAGTCCTCAAAATCTAGGTATAAAAACTTTTGGTAAATGGCAGCATTGGTGAACTAGTCCCTGAGGCATGCTATGAAGAACTAATTTTAAATCTATAAATTCAGATATTCTTGCAGGATGAACAGGCAGTTCCATTGGTTTACAACCATATCCACCCACATGAAGATAAGACTGCAAGCTTTCCAACCAGAAATCCCAATATAATTATTCAAGTTAGCAAATTACAGTAATACTAAAATATTCTTGGTGGATAAGATCATCTCTGTTAAATTGAAGATTAATGTCACATTTATACATGTGATAACTGTCTGGTTATATATTTGTCTTCTAAGAAAATGTGACAGTCTATTTAAAATACTATGATCAAGGGATACCTGGGTGGCTTCATCTGACTCTTGATCTCGGCCCAGGTCATAATCTCATGGTTTGTGAGTCTGAGCCCTGCATCAGGTTCTGCTTGGGATTCTCTCTATCTCCCTCTTTGTCCCTTCCCCACTCACATGTGCGCTCTCTCTCTCTCTCTCACTCTCTCTCTCTCTCTCTCACTCTCTCAAAAATAAACAAACATTAAAACAATAAAAATAAAATACAGTGATCAAGACAGATTAGATTCCATCCAGAGAACCAAAACCCAAACAAGCAAATGGGCAAACCAAGTAAAGGAGTAGATGCTATTAGGTGAACATACAGATCACTAAATGAGCAGTGAATCTGACTTGAATTTCCAGGAGTTACAGCATAGGAGGTTTGGATTAGGTAGTTTTCATTTTGCCATAAGAACATACACAAAATCTATCTGTAGAAACAAACCATTTCCTGGAGAAATAATGTCACAAGTGAGATTTCTATGTAAGCCTGTGTGTAAAGAACAATGAGTCTGGACAATATTTTAAATTATAATTTTAACTGTAGTGTTATAATGATTCTATGATTCTATCATTAGAAGCAGAAAATACACCACTAAATCATTACTCAGTGACGACGTTTCTGTGCTACTGAAGGGAGGCAGTCCAGACACAAGGCTTTCTGATGACTGACCTAATTTACTAAGAAAGCAGATGGAAAACTCAAACACTGGAGGGCAATTTACTGTTTATCTGCATAGTCTAGCACTTGTGACATAAACAGCAAACACTCCTTTTTTTGAAAGTGCATATGCAGGTTTTTCACTTTTTTTTTTTTTTAGTTCAAATTGGATTTTCTAGTATGTAAGAAAAATTCTAGAAACACATACCGAAAAATGAAGAAACTTTTTTTTAGACTTAAACGTTATGGAGGTATGATTATTTACACTTGCAAGAGTTTTAATACATATTTATTTTTATTATAGAGTGATATATATTGTAGAAATGCTAGAAAATACAAACAAGGAAATAAAGAATTACATATAATTGCATCACCTAGAGATAATCATTACTAATTTTTTATGTAAGATCTTAAAACTTCCGTGGTTATACGATTATTTGTTCTAATGAACTCTACTCATAGTCTAATGAATTTTTATTCACAGATTGTCATTCAAAGGGAGAGAGAAGATTTCTCCTTTGTGTTTTCACTTCCTACTTAATGAAATTTTCACATGTTCAATGTTTAAAAACTATTCTGAGTCAACTATCTCACTGTTGACATCTGCTTGTCTCTGATTGTATGACAGCCTGAGGTCTGCTGGAAATAAGCATTGTTCCCTTCTGACCCTGTTCCCAGTTATTGGTCACTATAAGGAGAAAGCAACGAGCGATAAGGGGACCCCTCAAGGTGACACAAATGGCATTTTTGCCTACCTGGCACCCTCCATCCCCACAACCTCCTGGACAACAGAACATTTCTTTAATATATAAGATATAAAACTGATAACCATACCTGAGTTCTCAGCAACAAGAAATTCAAATATTTATGGACAGATGGAATAAGAAAAATGATTCTATTTAGTCAGCACACATTATGGGAGATGAAAGGACAGCGTGGTGTCGGTACTGAATTTGATTTTTGCTCTGTTGACACACTTAAGGAAACTGGTAGCATGCCACAGGTCTGGGGGTCCTGCAGCCTCTGAATTTCCTTTGAGCCAGAGGAAGTGTGAGGTGTATGGCAAGACCACCAGTTAGTACCTGGAACTCAGCCAAGGCCCTAGCGCTGAAATTATGTTCTCTCTACCTCAGCCCCCAGGTGGGCTGCTGCTGAAGATGGCGAACAGCAGGAACCCGGATGGCAGCTGTCCAACAGGCGAGAGCGGGAGCCCAGGAGGCAGAACAAATGCCTAAGGATGAGCAGGAGCACAGTCTAAAGCCATGCTGCACAGCTGCTGGCTGCGGGGAAGCAACAGGCGGGGCCAACCTGAGACAGGCTTTAGAGGTGGAGAGGCTCTTTTTGCAGGGAAGGGCAGGGCAACCCTGAGATTAAAAAGCTGGGTCCAGACTATCCATTTCTGCAAATGAACCACAGGTCTGCAGGTGAGATGAATGGGTTGTTTCTACCTTTACACATGTTTGATAATTAAGGTCAGCCTCAGTTTCTGTGTCTGAATGTACACATGTGTCCTGAGAAAAAAGAACAGCAATGTATCCTCTAACTGCCTGGAACTGATGGGCTGGTCTTTCATGGGAGGGTCTGCATGGTTGTGGGCTTTTGCCTCTGGGCAGAAGGAGGAGGAAAGAGATTTGTGCTGCAGCATTGGGGAAAGACAGCAGATGTGGGCATTGAGGAGGGGCGGTGGCTGGTTGTGAGTGGCTCTGGAGCAAGCAGTTTGTGCAGAACAGGGGGGAGTGACTGTATTCCTGTGGGACTGTCAGACTGTGGCCACAGACACCAAGAACCTAGGCCCAGGCAACCTCGCTCATCGCAGAGTGAGTGCAGGTCACAGGCCCTCCTTCCCTCCCTTCACTCTGCAAATGCTCCTCTGCCTGGCAGTGGGAGCACCCTGGGTGTTCATTACTACAGCCTCCACGGAGGGGTACATAGCTTTCCACAGAAGGCATCAAAGACATCTGAAGCAGCAGTACATGAATAAAACGTCCAATATCCTTGTGCAGACTTGTACAAGAACCAGGACAATTTTAAGGCCAGATGAGGTCCTCTGTGAATGGAGGCTTCTGGAAGAAGGCATTCATGTGACTGGTCTCATATGCACTCACAGAATGGTGAAGCCTGGGGCATTCAAGTTACATGTGAAAATACATGTGCTTATTCTCAGTCATCGTTGTTCTCAGAAATTATTCACATAACAAAAGTGATAGGGCCTAAACCAGGTCCTGGCATGAAAGTTACTTAATACTTTCCAAGAAGCACTGTGCAAAGAGCTTTACACGCATTTCCATGTCAATCCTCACAAGCCATTTTATAAATTATTAAATAATGGATGTGGACATAAACTTCAGGGAGGTAATAATCTACCCAGCATCACAAAGTTTTATGTGATGGAGTCAGATGGAATCAGAACAATAGGAGACCTCCCAATCAGGGGTTTCCCTGTTTTTTCTGATGTGTTTCTTCACATCAATACCTCTAATTCTCAAATGGAAGCAGGAGAGGAAGTGAATGGAGGAAATTATCAGAATCTGGGTGTGCACAGTTGAGAAAGCATAGCCAATAAGTCTGCTGTTTTTGTTACACAATGTATAGAGAGCAAAGCTTGATACCAATGCTCTTGGCTGGTATGAGAGATTGAGAACGCCGTGGAGCTATGTGCCTACTGAATCCCTGCCTCACACCACAGACTTACTGTGGGACATGGCACATCCAGCAGCTCAGCGAGAACATCAAAATGTTAATACTGATTTCTCTTTGGGTGCTGGGATTATGGCCAAGTTTTATTTTCCTTGCCATTTTTCCATTTCTCCATAAGAATCTTTATCCTTCCTAATCATAAAAATAGCTATTAAGGGGGCACCTGGGTGGCTCAGTCAGTTAAGCATCTGACTTCAGCCCAGGTCACGGTCTCATTGGTGGTGAGTTCCAGACCCACATCAGGCTCACTGCTGTCAGAGCAGAGCCCGCCTGTGATCCTCTATCCTTCTCTCTCTCCTCCCCTCCCCCCATTTGCTCTCTCTCTCTCTCTCTCTCTGTCTCTCTCAAAAACAAAAAGATTTAAAAAATAGCTATTAAATGTTGATTCAATTTTTAAATTTAATGTTGACTATAATATGGAAATGATTCGTGATTGAGTAATCATGGTGAAAACATACTAAAGAGAAGTACTCATAGGTTACTACATAAACAAGTCTATAGGAAAAACAATGAAGAAAAATACACTGAACTCCAGCACATTTTGATTGTCCTTTGCAAACTACCCCCAATACCTGAATCTAGATAATAGTAAGCCACCTAAATAACAGTTTTCCTACAGCTATGTTTACTTTTTTGATGGTTTTTTAATGTTTTATCTAAAATATATTTCTTTACATAAGCAATTTCATGAAAAATACGTAAGTGAATACACCACTTATTGTTGTACAGGGCAAAGAGAAGGGTGAAGGCTTATACCTGCCTCCATGGGGAACATCAAAATTACCTGTAGAATTTTTCAGCCCACAAACCTACATGAACATCTTGCACCCACATGCCTCTAGAATTTCCCAGATTCACAGAAATCAGTGGTTGAAAATGGTGCACATGGTTGAAAATTTGATAGTGAGCCACAGTTCCTAACGTTAATGTGTTTGATTCTCTCAGTAGGTGGAACTGGAGAAGAGTGTTGAAGCATTAGCCCAGACTCTAGATATAGCTGTTTAAAAGTGTCACACTGAAAACACTAGAGAAACATTTTACTGCCCAATTAGGGGCAATATGGGTAAATCTCACAGGTTTGCTTTTGCTTCTCAAAGGAAAATCTCCACTCCCTACACTCCCACTCTCCAGCCCCTCAATAAAAAATGAAGAAATGATATTGGGTAATGGATGATTAAAATTTCCCACCATAGTAAGATGGCCATTGCTTCCGCTTTAGCTCTTCTATGCTGGAGGAGGAGAGCACACAGTTGAGAAAGACTCTAAGGAGTTAGTGAGATGGAACCCAGTACTTTTGGCAAATGACTGAAGGTACCACAATTTAAAATGGCACTATAATGGGGCGCCTGGGTGGCGCAGTAGGTTAAGCGTCCGACTTCAGCCAGGTCACGATCTCGCGGTCCGGGAGTTCGAGCCCCGCGTCGGGCTCTGGGCTGATGGCTCAGAGCCTGGAGCCTGTTTCCGATTCTGTGTCTCCCTCTCTCTCTGCCCCTCCCCCGTTCATGCTCTGTCTCTCTCTGTCCCAAAAATAAATAAACGTTGAAAAAAAAAATTTTAAAATGGCACTACCAAACTTGGATCCATGAATACCATGAGGAATAAGATTTCAATCTATTTGATAAGAACCAACCAGATTAAATTGTTTAAAAGTACTAACAACTTATGGGGCACCTGGGTGGCTCAGTTGGTTAAGCGTCTGACTCCTGATTTCAGCTCAGGTCATGATTTCACAGTTTGTGAGTTCAAGCCCCTTACAGGGCTCTGCTAAGTGCAGAGTGCTTGGGATTCTGTCTCCGTCTCTCTCTGCCTCTCCCCCACTCACTTTCTATCTCTCTCTCAAAATAAATAAAAATAAACTTAAAAAAAGGTACTAACAACTAAAATAGAGTATTAGAGATCTTATAAGCCATACATATATGACCGAATCACTTTCAGTGATGACCTATAGTTGGGACACTCTTGAAACTATTAGAATGACTTTCATAAATTAAAATAAATATTATTTAGGTATAGTCTCTCCTTCTAGGGAAGTTACTGTCCTGAGCTACAGTTTCTATTTTTTGCCTTTTTCCTCCAGTAATCATATAGCTTCCAGAACTTCTCATGAGAAATGTTTCCTAGATTATTTCCTCATGGTGATACTATGTGTACAATAAAAGCACCACTCAAACTATTTATTAAGCAGGAACAGGCAGACTCTCTTACTTCTTGCTACCTTCTCTTAATTTTATGCACATTTCAGTCTTACCTCAGTCTACTTATTTATATTGACTTGTCCTCTACACCAGAGGGGTCAATAAATGAAAAACAGAAACAATCTAATAATGGATTACAAACACGAGGCATGTATACTGGAAGAAAGAGAAAACATCCAAACCTAACGAAACAGCCTTTGAGAAAGGAAATGGGTTATAGTTCTACCTATTTTAGGGCTCCAAGGAAGAAAATACATTATTTTGAGACTCATTTCTGAAGGATTTGCCTCTCTCCCTGGACACCTCACCCTACCTCACTTCATAAGTCACATGCTGTCTAGACCAGATTCAAGGTTCACTGTGAAAAGATTACATTCACAGGGTCACTGGGAGTGAAGGTGGGGGTGGGAGCTTTCAGACCGGAGAATGGAGCTTTGATTTATGTTGGGTTGCAAATGTGAGTTCTGACCAGGACTTTTTTACTTTTCCAATCCGAAAAGCAAGAATGACAACAAAAGAAAAACAACTTGCAATGCAATATAAATGAGCAGAATGCCTTACTATGAGGGCAGGCTACCTAAATAGTACTTTATATGATTACAGAATAACTACGGTGTTTTACAACTCTTACATGGTACCGTAATAAATCCTATCATCAGATGATCCCTAATTTTCCCAGCATTACAAACTTCATCCACATCAAAACTTCATTTACAATTTATTAAATGAAGAATAGCATAAGCATTATAGTTCCTTATCGACTAAGATTAAAAATCAAATTACAGCAATAAATGACATTGAAATCTTTGTCATTGTTCATATTTTACTTCAAACAAAGGAATTATAATATTCATTTGTTCTCCTACCTTTCATATACATCTTCATTTAATTCAAAGGTCAGATGCCAGTGGTATGGATCAAATATAATAAACAAGAGTGGGAAAAAATCAAATGTCATTTGGCTTTTCACTATCATGATAGTGGCAGTAGAAAGAATAAACTAAACTGAATTTTATATACTGGTTGGCAGAAGAGGTTTTCATTGTTATGAAGTAGGCATGCATGAGAACAAGGACACGTAGAGTTCATAAAATGTCAAGTTCACAATGAAATATATGCTCACTCGCTTCCTGTAGGTTTGGCTTCATATGCTTTCAGATTGAAAATATGGATAATATAACAGAGTGGCATTCAGAAAGGAGCGAGACACTGCGTGCAGATGAACTCTCCTGAATGCTCAGGAATACAGCCTTGGTTTGGTATACAGAACTGTGCACCAAGCTGAAGAGATCACTGAGATCACTGATCGTGATTTCTATCACGTGACCTCTGCCTGCATGAGTTATCATTCTTCATGACTTAAAGTTAGTCTTCAATTATTTTTTCATGCAATATCTAAACTCTAAAATCTCCTGAGAAGTACCTTCTTCCTTTCCAGAAGACTTAGTCTGGACCAGTACCACGGGAAACTTAGATAAATGTGAAAGAAAACACACACACACACACACACACACACACACACACACAGGAGTCTGGATGTCTCAATATTGGAACAGTCTAAATGGAGAAAACAAACAAAAATGATCTTACTCAGGAAAAAGGTAACTAAGGATCAACTAACAAGACCTGTAGGGAAACACAGCTTCACAGCCACACAAACTTTCTGGTCTTCCCAAAATGTTCCACCTTCTTTCAGAAGTCTAAATCTTTGTCCACATATGGAATGCCCTCTTCCTTCTTGGAATATTCCCATTCAACATTTAAGACTTAGTTAAAATGTCACTTCTTTGGTGAAAGAAAGCCCCTCACTGCTCAACAAATAATCACTTCCTTTACTATGTTGCCATAGCATGGTCTACATCATTAAATTGTACTATTTATGTTACATGGTGATTGTATTCTGATTTTCCTAATTCTGAGGCCTCTAAATTATAGAAAACAGAAGGTGATTTCTGGGACAAGAAGTAACAAGTGGCCTCAAAGTATTATTTTTCTAATAAAGAAGGACAATAGAGAGTAAAAGAGAAGGAGCCTTTTCAGCACAAGGAACAGAATGAGCAAAGGAATAGGCAGAATGAAAAACCCACATCGGTCTTGCCAATAATAAAACTCCCCAGGAGATAAGAAGGACTATGAGCAAGACCAACTCATGAGTTGGAACATTGCCTAAGGCAGCAAGGACTCTTTCAATAAAGCAAGGCTATCACTGAAGCACATTTGTATTTTATAATGATCATTCTGCGGGGCCATAGGGGTGGAACACTGCAGTTAAGAAGGACAATTTTGAATCTTCTATAATAGACGAAGGTTGCTGATGGGGTGAATTAATACAGCAGCACAGTGGAAATGATGAAGGAGTCAGTATTGAATATGCAATGGGAGATACAACAAGAATTTAAGGATTGGGATCCCTAACCAATAGGATGATTTTCATGTTTCTGATTTGGAGGTGAGTTTGGATGGTCCATGGAAATGGATAAACAGAAGGAAGACAAAATCTGAAATGTAAGTTTCACTTTTAATATGCTGAATTTATTTTGCTTATGGGACATCCACTTGGAGATGCTGGATGGACAGTCAGGATTTCTGGGTCTAACACTAAGGAAAGCAGTGTGGTTTGGCAATAATGGACACTGGAGTCACCAGTCTCTAGAGGCTGTCAGAATAAGATTGTCAAGAATAGAATATAGAGGAAGAAGAAAAGAAGGAAGCCACATGTCTGGCCTGAGGGGTAGAGTATGCATAGGTGGGCAATATATTTACAGGCAGGCAGAAGCAGATGCTACAAGACCTGGATTTGTTAAAAGAATAAACCCAACCTTTTCCAGGTTCAGTGGAATGATTTTGGAAGTTCTGTATTTGCTACAGAGAAATGCAAAATGTGCATTCCCCCTTCCCCCCATAAAAGCATTGGGCATAAGGGGAAGACTACCTACAGATATGGAAATACTTGGAGTGCCTGAGTGGCTCAGTGGGTTGAGGGTCCCATTCTTGATTTTGGCTGAGGTCATGATCTTACGGTTCGTGAAATCGAGCCCTGTGTCAGGCTCTGACAGTGCAGACCCTGCTTGGGATTCTCTCTCTCCCTCTGTCTCTGCCCCTCCCCTACTTGCACCCTCTCTCTCAAAAAAATATTTTTTAAAAATGATATGAAAATACTCAGAAAAAATTTAAAAAGAAAATGAAATATATTCATGAACAAACACAATGCATTATACAAATGCACTTTGAACCAAGAGAATGCATTATACAAATGTATTTAAGGTAATACTATTTACATTTTTAGTATCTGGACATGGTAGGAAAAAAAAACCCTAATACTGACTGAGGAAAATCTGATTTCAGCATCAGGAGCAGCCCACACTTTTCTTGTCACTTAGCTGACTGGTGGCCATAAAGAGCATGATGCCAAACCAGTGGCCGTGAATGTTTCCTTTAAAATAAAAACTGCTTTTGGGGTGCCTGGGTGGCTCAGTCGATTAAGCGTCCAACTTCAACTCAGGTCATGATCTCACACTCCGTGTGTTCGAGCCCCGTGTTGGACTCTGTGCTGACAGCTCAGAGCCTGGAGCCCACTTCGGATTCTGTGTCCCCCCCTCTCCCTGCCCCTCCCCTGTGCAGGCTCTGTCTCTCTCTGTCTCAAAAATATAAAAACATTAAAAAATTAAAATAAAAACTGATTTTCATTTCAAATCAAATATTTCTGTATGTATTATGTGTAAAAGAAATTGTAGTAACTTTTTATAAAGTGAAATATTCCTTTGTAATAAACAATCATTTTCTAATAGATTTTATTTTAAATTTCACTCTTTACCTTTTGGGTCTATGTCAAATGAACAGACTTGCATACTTAGTTCAAATTTATTTGTTTCTATAGGACATCAATATCCCACTTCCATAAATAAAACAAATCAGGGAATGATTCATCCATATTCTAATTGTGGTTGTTTACAATTTCTGAGAAACACTGAATTCTGACATTTTATGAGGATATCTTGTTCTTTATAAGACTAAGCAGTAAAAAAAAAAGTAACTAAAATAAGGATCAACTAGCAAGACCTTTATGAAACACAGCTTCACAGCCATACAAATTTACCTAGGCAGTAAATTGGAAAGTCAGTCCCTGAAGTACTTAATGTATTGGCTTAATGTATCATTCTAATTACTTCATAGTGATACCTGATATTTCAGTCTTAATACGCTTGAAGGAAGTAGTTCTCAATCCAAGGTACACATCAGAATCACCTGTGGACCTTCAAAATTACAGGCCCACCTGACCTTGAAGCCAGACAGGTTTCCTTATATCCTGAAAATTCCAGCACATAATACTGCCCTGTCCCCCATTCTGAATAGGCATAATGTCCCGGGTACTGCTAATTTACCTTTCACAGGCAAGGATATAATTTCCCCACATAACAAGGGTCTTGTTTTTTTATGTTGTTTTTTAAGTCCCTCCTTGCCTGTAGCATAGAACATCAGAGAGTATACACATGTGTTGACCGGTGTGATTTTTTTAAAGATTCACTGCAACCAAATTAAGCTATTCGATGATGGGGTACTGGAGTGGTAGTTTTTGAGTAAAATCATATAGCATCCCAAATATTTAAATATTTATATTTAAATTGTTCGATGTTTTCATCTATTTTTGATGATTCAATGCAATAAGAAATTTTGCAGATTTATGAAAAAGATTTTTTAATAGTTGTTACGTGTGCTGAAGTAAACATATTATTAGCAGGAGGCCTAATTTACATTCCAGATCAGAGGAAGTTGGTAGCAGAACAGTCATATGCTCATGAGATTCAACATTAGATCTGTAGATTTCCCCTAAACCTATATGAACTTTATGAACATGCAGAAAACCCTTTTATGTTTGTTAGAATCGCTTTGCCCTAAATGAAAATGGCTTCCAAGGTAAAGTTACTAGAGAAAATGACAGCATATTTGTAAGAATTTGTCTCATGAATAAAATATTAAAACATGATCGTGTTTTAGAAATAGGATACTGTGGAAAAAAGGTAGCCTCTGCTTTTTTCATAAAGCTTTCCTTTTTATCTTAAGAAATATTTTGTCCTTCATCCTCGAGAGCAACAATTGACACTGATTACTTAGCAACCGTATAAAGCCTGGCATGGTCAAGCTGTGATAATGGAACCATCAATGCAGTTATAATGTACTTAGGTCCTGAGGATGCTGGTTGCAAATGTAACTATGATCCAGGCTAAATCCTCTTTGCAAGTCGGGAAGGGTTAAGGGCAACTGAATGGAGCTCTTTAATACAGCAAGTCACAAGGTGAGGAAAAGGAGGATAGGGGTTAAGAGTATGACATGATCTTTAAAAAATTCTATATACTGTTAACATGTACAGCCCATCACTTTATTAGTTTTAATCCATAGGTAGACACTTATGATATTCAAATATTAATAACACATCAAGTACACCACACATACACATTTATATGAAAATTCCTCATGGTCTCTCAAAGAGTGAGAAGAGGGGGGCGCCTGGGTGGCGCAGTCGGTTAAGCGTCCGACTTCAGCCAGGTCACGATCTCGCGGTCCGTGAGTTTGAGCCCCGCGTCAGGCTCTGGGCTGATGGCTCAGAGCCTGGAGCCTGTTTCCCATTCTGTGTCTCCCTCTCTCTCTGCCCCTCCCCCGTTCATGCTCTGTCTCTCTCTGTCCCAAAAATAAATAAACGTTGAAAAAAAAAAATTAAAAAAAAAAAAAAAGAGTGAGAAGAGGAAGCTTACTTTGTCTTTTAATCTTCAACAATGTTGAATATTGTCATTCTTTTTCATTCTTGTCAGCTTCATAACTAATAATTTGCATTTACTTGATCATTAGTATGAGATTATTTAAGAAAAAAATCTGCTTACCATCATTCACTGTTACCTGGTCTAGCCTTGGCTCATTTTTCAATGGGATTGTTTAACTTTTCACTATTTATTTGTATCAACTCTTTGCATATTAGGGACATTAATTTTATATGTTACTCATGATGCAAATATTTCCTTTCAATTATATTTTTAACTTTAATTTTGCTTACAGTTACTTTTCTTTATTTATAAATTTTAAATTGGGTTTCTTATGGTGCTTAAGGAGGCCTTCTCCACTCAAAGAAATAAAACATCGTATCCTATATTTTCTTCTAGTACTTGGGTACTACTGTTATTTTTTCAAAAAATTTTTTTGAACATTTATTTATTTTTTAGAGACAAAGAGAGACGGAGCACAAGTGGAGGAGGGGCAGAGACAGAGAGAGAGACACACAGAATCCGAAGCAGGCTTCAGGCGCTGAGCTGTCAGCACAGAGCCTGATGCGGGGCTTGAACCCACAAACCATGAGATCATGACCTAAGCCAAAGTTGGACACCCAACTGACTGAGCCACCCAGGCATCCCATGGGTAGTACTGCTATTAAGAAGATGTCACATTTGAATTTAGATGTTTAATCCATCCGGAATTTATTTTTATGTATAGTTTCAAATAAAAAATTCTTTTTTTTCCAGATTGAAATGTGAACATAAAATACCTTGAAATACTTCATTATAACCATACCCATGGGTGTGATAGGTCACATTCTGTATGACAGCATTTTTAGGAAGACAATAATGAATAGTGCTCTTTATCTCCAGCATATTGTGAAAAGTATAAAAAGGAAGAGTATATGGATCTAATTTCACTAGGTAAATTCTTTTTGAAAATGATTTCTAGAATATTTACCACTTAAATATTCAAATACAAGCACATGTTATTCTTACAACACAAACATCCACCCTAAAGCTTTTAAAAATCACATACGAACATATTCTTGGATTATTTGCAATCTGACATTGTCTAAGCCTCTGCTGTCCCCCATTTATAAAGACAAACTGACAATATGGGATTCATTTCTTGTTCTTGAGTTGGAATTTAAGATTGCCTCAGGATTTCATCTTTGATATTGCTTCCTGAGATTTCTTGTTTCTGACATTATAATCTAATTCACAAATGATACATTGCTGTGAACCGTTAGTGGTAAAGGCAGCATTTTTCTCTTACACGTATAAATATGATACACAAGAAATGAGAATTACAAATCTTCAAATCTCAGGTTCTTCATCTGATATTTGATATCTTAATGCTATCTCACATGTCAAAGAGAGAGACTGAAATAAAAGTTCACAGGAAGGGACTCGGCACTGGTTTGGAACATAGCAGTCAGACAATAAATATTAATGCCTTGCTATTTCTGTTCTTTGAAAGCACATACATTACACATGGGCCAGGAATATTCTTTAATTCTAGATTAAAGAAAGGTGAACTTAATATTCATGATCTTAATATTAAAAAAATTAGGAATATTATCAATTTTTAAAAACATTTTAAAATTTATTTATTTATTTTGAGAGAGAGAGAGGGCACAAGCAAGGGAGGGGCAGACGGAGTGGGAGAGGGCACCTGGGTGGCTCAGTCCATTAAGCATCTGAATTTTGGTTTGGCTCAGGTCATGATCTCCTGGTTTCATGAGTTCAAGCCCCATGTTGGGCTCCGTGTTGACAGCATGGAGCCTGCTTAGGATTCTCTGTCTCCCTCTCTCTGCCCTTCCCCAACTCGTGCTGTCTCTGTCTCTCTCAAAATAAATAAATAAACTTTAAAGAGAGAGAGAGAGAGAGAGAGAGAGAGAGAGAGAATCCCAAGCAGGCTCTGTGTCCAATGTGGCACAGAGCCCAATAGGGGGGCATGAATTCACAGACTGTGAGATCATGACCTGAGCGAAAATCAGGAGTCAGACACCTAACTGAGCTTCCCAGGTGGCCTGTCAATTTTTAAGCAGAAAATTCTTTTAAAGAAACATCATAAGAATTGCTATAGTCAGAGTGTTTGCATCCCCTCAATGTTCATATGTTGAAATTCTAACTCCCAAGGTGATAGTATTACAAGTGAGACCTTTTGGAGGCAATTAGGTCATGATTAATATTTTATTTTTATTTTATTAGTATGACTACAAACTGACCAAACGTATTGTCATATGTAACCAGAGTGGATCTGTAAGCATTATGGAAAGGCTGTTGTGAAAGACATAAAAGACAATCTGGGTGAGTTCCCAGACTGAGTGAGGCTGCTCTGATACAATATAGTTGTTTTTCAAGCTACCTCCCACCTTTAGCCTACCCACGTTGCTGCCTCAGGTAAGAATCTCATCATGTTTTGCTTTAAGTACAGCCTCTTAGCTGTTCTTATCAACAGCAAACAATCATGCTTCTTGTATGTCAGGAACTTTTCTAGTGCTTTAATTCACGTATCTTCCCAAATCTTCCAAAATTTTCTCACAGTTTGTGGTTTACTAACAGCATCTTTCCAGTCTTCCAATGATGTGGCAAGGTTGGGGTATGCATGTGATTTCAACAGGGCTTTGGTAGGAGGGAGAAGAGAGAACTTGCTGGTTCTCCTCAGCCGCCTTGAAAAAGTCAAACACCCAAGAGATCTTTTCAAGGCACAAAACTGATCATGTCCTGCCTCCACTGCTTCTGCAACCAAGTTTAGGCTCGCAGGTTATAACATGGTCCCAACACATCTCAAGCCCTCCCCTCTTAAGTCTTATGCAGACCCCACAACCGGCCATGTGGTTTAACTGCCCTTTTGTCTTTCAATATGTGGCTTTTGCTGGTCTGCAATGTCCTTCTCCATTTTTCCACCCATAGTCACATTCTCATACTGCCAGCCTTCACCATGATGGGGGTTCACGAAGCCTCTTGTACCTGCTCCCTGCCAAAGCTGAACACAGCCTCTTTTGTGCTGTCACTGTGCCTGTGCATTCTTCTGTTGTTACACTCACTACCGAGATTATTTTTTGGCTTATACCTCCTACCCATTAGTTATTGAGATGACTCAGAGAAAGGACCATATCCTATTCATTTTTATATCTTGAGCAGTTAACAGAATATCTCTAAAGCATGCATTCCTGGTAGGGTAGATATCACCTTCAAGGGGGCAAAACTTGGTCCTTGGGAAGGGGGTGAAAAAAATCTTAGCTATTACAATGGTTTGTGGCCCTCCAAAGAGCCACAGTATAAAATAGATATATAGTATATCTGAAGTATTAGAATTTCCTAGGGAGAGGGCAACTGGGTTAAAAGAAAAAAATCTAAAAAGGATCCTTAGGTGGAGTGATCATGAAAAAACTTTGAGGAGTACTGCTTTGAAGTAAGCTTCTAATGCTTATTTTTTTCTTTCTTTTGATATCTAATAAATGTTTTTGAGCAAAAGAAGGAATGAATTAATTCAAATTCTAGTTCTGACACTTATGATGTAATACTTGTCATGCAAGGCTGGTAAAATAGTAAAACATATAACGTATTGGAAAACGTTTTATAAACTCAAAAATCACGTAAATAGCATACTCTCTCTCATGCTTCAGGACTAAGCCATCAGAATTCCTTTCCTCATCTTCTTGACTCAGAAAGTCCTTAAAACAGAACTTTTCCCTTTTGGTGAACTATGTTCTGCTCTTCTAAAGGAAAACTGCTCTTCTCTAAGTATCTCTAATGTATTTATATGTCTGTGGTCCTTACCTGCAGCAGAAGAATTCTGAGTCCCGAGTTTCAATCTTATTCATAACAGGTACCAAAATGAGAACCTAATGGATTTTAAAAGCTGATGAGAGAATGTAAAGCCAGGAACTTGCATGTCTGTGATAATACGCCACCTGAGTCCTCTGTCACTTTTGTACAGAGTGACAATAAAGAATCTGTCACCTAACATATCCAGAACTCCAAACTTCCTAATCTGGAAAAGCAAAAGCACATCCTCTAACAAAATCTGCCCCTAATATGTTTGCAAGACCCTAGATGCATGTCACAGCTCTGAAATAATCTTTTACATCGAAGGCTTAAATACTGTCAGTGCTAGCATTATTTTCAGGTAAGCAGGATGATGACAAATTAGACATGGCTTCTCTAACATTTAAATAAATACTAATGTATTGAGTGACCAGCCAGATCAAATCATACTGAAACCTAACTTAATGTGAGATCTCCAGAGTAAACAAGTGGGTTCTTCACTATTTTTATTTATAAGCAGTATTTTTATAATTGGATATAGGTAGTCATTGCCTTATGTAAAGATGTGAAAATTTCAAAATACAGCCCATAGATAAAGGAAGCCCAGAGGTGTGAGATGCTTGTATCTCAAATCAAAGGCCAGCAAAAACAAAACAAAACAAAACAAAACAAAACAAAACAAAACAACAAAAACCCTGAGGCACTTAGCACAAAGGACTCTGGGGAGTTTCCTCTAAAAATCTCCTTTGTAATTATACTGCATCATTTTTGCCAAGGGCATGGTCTGACTGGGTGGTTTTACTGATTTACTGGCCAACTTTGACAGCATTATGAAAATAGAAGTCTTGGAGCAATAATTGTACCTGCCATGATGGTCTCCCTGAAGACCATCTTTATCCTGCCATGAGTTCATGTGCCGCCAGTGGATAATTCCTCAGATTGTATGTATCACGGCTCACTGACTTTCAGTGCAAAGGCCAACGTCATGGATTAAATGTTTGTAGCTTTTAAATTTTCAACAAAACAAAATTATCAACATATCATACTAATCCACATAAATAAGCCAAGGCCCATAATTAAATCGGTCCAGAACTAAAATTTTCTCTCTTGAGAAGACAACTTATAAGATATTCTAAACATGTGACTTATCCTTTAGGATACACACGAAGGTTCCCTCGGGTCAGCTGCACCTGATCTCATCCATTATGGATAGAGGTAAGAGGGTAAAGTGAACAATTGATAAACTAAGAGTCATAAAAAATTGTGGAAAAAATATTTCTGCAAGGCTGCATTACCTCACTGAATTCATAAACAACTTTGAACTTCATAGAGGAACTTTTTCCAAAACTCATTGTGCAAAAGTCAGCAGGAGTGAAATAGGTTTAACTTCCTTTTGGGATTATGAATCTCATCCTAGAAGAACTACCTACAGGATAATGTAAGTGTCTATAAGAGAGATCTAAGAGAGATCTCTAAGAGAGATCTCTCTCTAAGAGAGAGAACTAAGATCACATAGTTCTCAATAGCATCCTTACACCTTAATTCTTACATCTTTTAGTTTAAAACTGCACACAAATCATCCTCAAAATATCATTAACGTTGTACTTTGAAAACTTGGGCATATACCCCTTCCCTTGGATATACATTGGTGAACAAAAGGCACAAGAAACCACAAAAAAATATTGAGTATCCTTTGGAATAAACAATTTTACTTTAAAATGTGGTGAGGTATTATTTTAATAGTATCTTTCTCATCATTTCAGTCTCTCTCTTTTCCCCTCTTAGAAAGCAGACACATAGTCAAACATCCCCAATAACCTCCTGGGTGTGCAAGTTTGGGAGTTATTTTCCCACAATCATCTATAAGCTAATAACTGTCAAAGGACAGAGATGATATCAAAAATAAGGTCAACATTTAGAATTGGAAACAAAAATAATCTATACTGATAAGAAATTCCTCTTCCAGATAATTCAATACTTTAAAAATAACAACAACCCCTTTCACCTTGGCAGCTTTCCTGCAGATAAACAGAAGCCATAACACACAACTCGTGTTTTGATAACCTTGATCTCTTGAGTCCACTGTCATTTCAAGTTCTGGGTCTAGAAAGACATATTTATTTTCCCTGAAGCTTTCAATAAAGCACAAGGAAGTCTTAGAAGATATAATAGCTCTGAAGGATCACAAAGTTATACTGCAAAACTACATGAAGTTTTCGTAATGATCTCTGTGCACAGCTGACCAGTATGTGAAAGGCCCTAGGGATATTTGACAAATATCTTATGGATATAATAGGGAAGGGAGAACTCTTGAGGTTTTTATTTCCTTAATGTACACATATCCTGGGGCCAAATGAATATCTTTATTAGAGGCCATTTCTCAAAGAAGAGATAATGATCACAAGGGAAAAAATAAAACCTACATATTATGAAATATTTCTAATATATGTTCGATTTTAATTGGGGGCATTTCTGGGTGTGCCAGGCAGCTTATTGAACCATTTCACATAAAAATATCATAGACACACACACACACACACACACACACACACACACACACACACACGTATCTTAAAATGGAATTGTTAAAGTTATTTTAATCCTTACTTTTGACTATCTGCACTTGAAACATTATTGAATTGTGATTCAGGAAAACTATATGTTAATTCTAGCACTGAATTTATCAGGCTTTGTGACTTCAGCATATCATTTATAGCTACAGTATTTCAGTTTTTTAAAACAAATATGCATGATTGTGAATCTACTTCTATCAAAAGGTTTTAAGATAAAAGAAAACATATATCAAAACAGTAGTTAAAAGAACCATGCAAAACCAATGTAGCATTGCTTTTATTATGATATAGTATTTGACTTTTTAGAATATATTTATTAGTAATGTATACCTAAGTAATATATGAAACATGATACAATTAAGTGAACATATAAATTAGTAAATAAATTCTTTCTCTTGGAATAATACTGGCAGAGGTTACTGAGAGGTCAAAATAGATAAAACAATTAAATAAAATATATATGCATTAAGTCCATTTTTAATAGCTTATGGTGACATGCATCTATTTTTGAAAGATACTTTTGTTTATGAGAGCATCATAAAATAGTATTATCTATAAAATATAATTCTTGTTTATAGACTTGGAAATATAAACTGTGCAAGATCTCAATATGTATGTATACTTAAATGGCTTTCAGTGGCTAAATTTTCTGAGTCTGTTATCATGAAACACAAATATGTAGTGAAATATGCTTTGAAAACAAACTCAGTTAAAAAATGCAAAAGCACAGTAGGATTATTTATAGTTGTTTCCCATAAGATTAAATTAAATGATTTTATTACTTGGAAGTATACTCTGAAAGTTCTACTCTTTAAGAACCAACATGTAAAAGAGTATAGCAATTCCGTTACTGAATAATAAAGCATAATATGCTATTAGGAAAGATTATAAGGCTACCATCTAAGCCTCAGAAACCCGAGGATTATGAAATAAATTAATTCTGGGGAAGAAAATATCTAGAATCAATTTGGATCTGAAGTCAGAACCAATAATTAAAATAACTTCACAAATTAAATATGTATCCAATTGGAGTATTCCGAGATTCAACAAATCTTAATGATTTAATAGATTACAAAAGAGATAACAAAAAATATAGAAAAAATATGACTTCCAAGCAAAAACTTGAGAAATGGGCATCCACATCAAAGATTTTTAACTGCAGAAAATTTTGATGTCCCTTTTTTTTTTTTTTAAACTTTCCACTGTGAAAACCAAGTGTAAGAACATTACAGGGAAACTTTTAGATTATATTTAGAAGTTAAAATAGCTAAATATGGCTAGCTCTGTTGATCCATTTTTAATAGTCATTTACCCTAGAATGCTATATAAAATGAAGAACTCCTCCAAGAACCCAGGGCCACTCCCTGCTTTTTGCTCCTACTGAGGGATGCATGAAGCATCTGGCACTAGCCTCTAACAGAATCTACTTGGATGTTGGCAGGGGAAAACGACGACAACAACAACAACAACAACAACAACAACAAACTGTTGCCAAACACTAGGAATTAGAAAACAAGGCTGAAGGGGTGGGGGGGAGGGGCGGGGGTGGTGGTGTGTGGCTGCTTCATGATCATACAACAGACTGGTAGCCCTCCAACAGGAATGAGGAATGGGTAATATGAGAACAGAGTTCCACTAAACCAGTTCAAAGGACAGAGGAGTATTGATTGTCTTCTCAAAGAAAAAGAAATAGTTTCCCCCAAATCTTATCTTTTTAATTGATAAATAATAGAAATTCAAACGTGAATCGTAATCTGACACATTATGTCCTTTCTGAAAGACACCGTGCTAGTCTATTTCATCCGTTTGGCTCATTTCAGTGCTTTTACGCCTCATTCTAACTTATATTCCAGCTCAATTAGATACCATTTCTCATCCAATTTTTATCAGGTAATTTATAAAGAAATGTATAACAAAAAGCTTATCATCATTAATAAAACTCATAAGGTAACAAAAAATTTAGATTAAAATGTTTACAATAGTATTATAGGATATGGAGTCCATGCAAATACCAAACTAAAACATAAGTAAACTTAAATGGGAATGCAGCTATGATATTATTAAATCTTCAAATTATTAACTCAGGATATTCAACCAAAATAGCATATTCTTAGCCAGGAAAACAAGAAAAGAATATATAATATGCAGATAGTAAAGTTTGTGAAGACACAAAAAAGTCTTCAAGCTTTATATTGTCACAGGGAACAATCCTGCAATTCAACTCTTAAAATTATATTTGAATACTCACATCTGTTAATAATATTTTTCTAGGGTGGGATTATTGGGAATTTTAAGTTCCCCCATTAGCTCTATAATATAAAAGTTACCATTAAAGTTTAAAAAATATATTTGAACCAGAAAATAGGTATTGATTTCTCTAATCTATAGGCACACTAGGAATGGGTCTGAAAGGGATAGTGAAAAACAGTGACAAATCTACTTTAGAGGATTGCAGAGATGTCACTGCCTCATTATGGCACTAAATCTAAAGTGGACAATTCTCCAGGCTGCTTAGAAATCACTTCATGGATTTTCCTCCCCATCTGGATTCTTGTCTCTTAAAAGTTGACTATAATTAAATTTCACATTTTCCTTTTTAATCTGTCAATCACATTTTCCTTTTTAACCTGTCAAAATATCGATTTCCCTTTTTAGCCTTTGATCAAAACTTTTATGTTATTTTGTTCCCACAGAATGACTAAGTGTTGGGGTAACATATGAACATGGCATATGGCACAAGTTATAGGGACACAGTTTTTCACTGAGGTTGACCTGAGAAAGAGGGGAAGAATTCTCTCCTCCCCACTGAAGAGGAGTATTTTGTGTCTCCCCCACCCCCCTACCCCCGCCCGGTGATGCTAGGTAAACACTCTACATTTCACCATTTTTTCAATGTCGCACCATCTTTCAGGCCAGCCAGCACTAGTTTACTGTCCGCCCCAAATTTTAATGGTGAGAGAACTAGCTGAAAATAAGAGGCAAACCATAAGAGACTCTTTAATACAGAGAACAAACTGAGGGTTGCTGGAGGGGAGGTGGGCGGGGGGGGGTGGGCTAAATGGGTGACAGCATTACAAAGGCCACTTGTTGGCATGAGCACTGGGTGTCATATGTAAGGGATGAACCACTGGGTTCTACCCCTGAAGCCAAGACTACACCATATGTTAACTAGCTTGAATTTAAATTAAAAAAATGAAAGTAAGCTTCAGAGAACAGGCATTAGCTTGTACATCACCTGGGAAAAAGTCACAAAAACCAAAGCATCATTATGGGCCTCGCAACAGTGAAGCAGAGTGAAGGGCACAGCCAGAACAGGGTCACTGGGATATGTTATCTCCTAAATTAAGGACTTTATTCTTCCATTCTGATTTTTTTTTATAGTTGAATGTTACTACCTCTGGGCTATTTAAAATTCAAATATTCTAACATTATAAAATTTGTTTCTCTTCTAGACCAGTGACTATTCAAAAGCGTGTTCTATTTTGTTGTTGTTTTTAATATATTTTGAGCCATGCTTTTGTTATAGAGTTTTAGGTTTTATTTTGGGGGGTTATAGGGGTCGCATATTTCTGTTTATTTATTTGCTTGCTTTTTCTCTCTTCTGTTGAAAAAAAAAACAAAAACAAACTTTATGTTTTCACAGCTAACAGCTTCTAGCTTGTTAGTCATTTCATCTTTGAATTGAATCAATTTCTACTCTGTCCTCCTCTATTCTATGCTTTCTGTTTGGCTTGAGGGCTAGTTTTGATTTATGGGAATGAAAAGTAAGGGAATTTTTTTGTCATTGAACTCGATAGATAGGTTCCAATGTTTCTTATATTTCAAATTTCACTCCTTCTTGGTTTTCCTGACTGTTTGGCTGGAGTATACCTTGAAGTAACTTCCTCAGGAAGGGTGAGTGGAAGATAAGCTTTCAAGTTCTTGTATTTTTGCAATTATCTTTATTTTTACTTCATAGCTTACCGAAAGTTTGGGTGTGGAATTCTACTTTGAAAGCCATTACTTTTCAAACTCGAAAGGACTGCTCCATTGTCTTTGCAGTGCTACTAATGAGAAATCAGACACTACTGTGATTCTTACACCTGTTTGATGGTCACTTTTTCCGTTCTGAAAAACTTCAGAGTCTCTGAAGAAGATTCATGTCTCCATACTGTGGTAGAGAATTTTCTTACATCTCTTCTTTGATAATTTGATGATGGATTGATCTTCCAGGAGACTTTTTAAAAAATGTTTTTATTATTCTGTTTTTAATACACAAGGACTCTGTCTCAATTTCTTGAGTTTTTCTCTACTTTAAGTGTATTTATTTTTGGAGGTGGGCAGAGAGAGAGGGGGAAGAGAGAATCCCAAGCAAGCTCCACACGGTCAATGCCGAACCTGACACAGGGCTCAAAGCCACAGACCATGAGATCATGATCTGAGCTGAAATCAAGAGTCAGAGACTTAACCAACTGAGCCATGCAGGCACCTGTGAATTTTCCTCCTCTTGAAGTGTGATTCCTTGAGTTCAGGAATAGGAGATAATGTTTAAAGGAGATAAGGTTTAAGCTTATCGAGTTTGGAGCACCTTAATTTTAATAAAGAAATTTAGTTGCAAAATCACCCTATTTAATATCATAATATTTTAAATAATTTTAAATGTTCCATATTTAACAGGAATTAATTCCTTCATGTCAATTAGTCATCTTCATAAAGTAATAACACTTCTCAAACTGTTCTTATTTATATTTTTATCCTTTGAACTCAATCTTGTTATTTATAATTTATATAAAATTATTAGTGGAAATTAATCATTGTTCAAGAGAGCAACAAGCCAGCATGCTAAATTAAGGTTTTGAGTGACACCCTTTAGTTTAATATACACAATGATTCTGTGAGGAATGTTTTACAAATGGGAAGCAGCCTGAGAGATGGCAAGTAATCTGCACATCAAGTGTGACAAAGTCAGGACTTGTGCTCAGGTTTGTCTGATTCTGAAAGCTGATGCCTAAACCGCAAGACTGCACTGCAAAGAGAAACAGGAGTTTCGATGGCATGAAAGATTAAGGTGAATATTTTGCCTGGGAAACACACATTCTTGTAAGACAAACAAACTGTAGTGGGAAAGAGTGCTATAAAACTCAGCATATTTATGCAAACATCTTCAAATTAATCCAAGCAGCGCCATTGTTTATTGCATGGCACGTCTTTGTAGAATACTTATGAAAAGGGAAGACAGATCCTTGCTTATTTGTAATGGTCATATTTTCCAGCTTCGATATTTAGCATTAGAAACTTGTTTTATTGGCTTTATTTTGCAGTACTGTATCATTCTCCATGACATGCATAATGAATAATTAAACAGGTAACTGTGAAACACTACAGAAATTAATTTTAAGAGGACAAATGGGATCAGGGAACACAGCATACACTGCATTTTACTGAAAACACCTTCAGCCATTACACTAAATAATCCATGTCACATCCTCTGGTAATTTCCAGGGTGATTTCCTTTTGCCAGAATGAGTTATTTCTGCCACTATTTGGAGTACAGCATACAAGGGATATGCATTAACAGTGAGTTTACTTTTTCAAACAGGAGGGGAATAGTTAAGATTCTAAAGAAATCCCCCCAAATGGTGGCTCCTCGCCATGACTTTATTCTAAACAGAAGTTGAGATAGAGGGGAACAGCCTCTGGCTTTACAGACATCTAGGGTGATAGTTCCTGACTTCCTTAAAGTGGCAGCACAGATAGACAGGGAGACATTGCAGACAGGAATGGGGAAAGAACAATAGCCAATGCACTTGAGCAAAGGTGGTTAAGCTTTACAAATACAGCAACACGGATGCCCCAACCCATTTATTTTCTTTGACAGCACCAAGAAGAATACATTTCCCAGGATAGTTTGCATCCAGGTGGGACCTCATAACTAAGTTCTGGCCGTGGAATGTGGATGAAAGCCATGGATGCTTTTTTTCAGGCCTGGCCATAAAATGGAGTAAACTTCCATTATCCACTGCCTTTCCCATGTCCCACTCACCTCCACCCCACCCAGACTGAGCAGCTGGAAACAAGGGATTCCAAGATGGCAGTGGAGCCACAGAATGCAAGGATTCCAGAGTCCTGACCCATATCTCAGAAAAGAGCCAACCAGGAGAGCTGTCTGACCAGGAACATTCCCATGGGACATTTCATGAGCAAGAAATATGCATTTGCTGGGTGAAGTCACAGAGAAATGAGGTTGTTTCTTTCAACCCATAGCTGATTTTGTCAAATACAGAGCCTAAAACATTTCTCACACTGGTCTAATGTACCACTCTCTGGGACGTATTTTCCATGGTTGCCACGAACTCCATTAAAATGCACACTTAATATGACACATTATTCTCCAAAGTCCTGAAGTATAAAGGTGACAAGTTGGCATCATACTTCAGCATACTTAGAAAGTCATCTTAACAATTGAAAATGGGGCTCATGTTTCCAGTAATGTCCAAGATGTTATCGTATAGATTTCAAAGGAGTTTCTGGGCCATTTGGGGCTTGAAGCACTAATTCTATACCAAGTAGTAGCATAAGGAAGCACAAATCCAGTAAGAGGGCACCCTGAGATGTAACAATCAAATCAGGAAAAAAAAAATCCCAGATGATAGCCTCAGAAATATAGTGAGAAGTTGTAAGCGAATATCTCTTACTAGGCTACTTATTGCTTCCTTCTTGGATCCTTGTGCATTTACTATTCTCATTGTCTCTATTTGCTGCCCACACATGCTGTCCTGCAACATGGACACTAGTTAGTGAGTTAACAACTCTCTAGAGCTGGTTCCATAAACCTGTTGTTTTGCCCATTTTTCCCTGTTCTTCTATTCACTGTGATTCATAATTTAATAGGTGAAACCATGGATGGCATCTCCTTCTTGTTTAGGAACCATTACACCTGACCTACTTTTTTCTCTCACCCTCAATAATCATCTTTTGATTTCTGCTTGTCTGCCTGCTGATTAATTGCTTTACACATGCTGAACAGTGCCAAATGCCAGCTAGGTAGATTTAGATCCTCTTTGTTCTGCTTCCCCAAGGCCAGCAGATTTCTGACTGTCCCAATCCTGTCTTTCTGTCATGTTTGGCACTCAGGGTTCCCATGATGAGACTCTTGAAGATGTTGCGTTTAATGGACCAGGTTTGCAATAATTGGGTATCTCCATGGAGAAGGAGGAATTGCAGTATTTTCCTCCTCTGCAACAGACCTTCCTCATGGTGTACACAAAATTGTCTATGTCCTTATTCACCTCACAACCCCTGTTCATGCACACCAAGATTCATATGCTTCTGGTCTCACTCAATAACTGAACATTATCTGACTACAGTATATTGAATACATATTACATGCAAGGGCTTACTCTTGGCTTTGGCAGAATCAGATTGAGGTATATTTTATTTTATTGAAATTCAAAAAATAATATTTACTGAGCACTTTCAAATCTTGCAGAAATACTGAGAATCATTTCTCCCAATTTCCATTTTCCCAATTTCCCAAATGATGGAGTGGAGATTTAGCGTGTTTAAGTAATATATCCAAGTTTACATAGCTACTAAAAAAAATGAGGTAAACTTGGTTGTACCTATATCTGAGAAATGATATAATATTCACAAAATCCTTCACATATGCAAAGATAAGGCAAGGCTATAGCTTTTTTTTCTCTTTTTGGTTTCTTCCACTTAAACCTTATTCTTTAAAGAATTTTCTATTATGGGCACCTGGATGGCTCAGTAGGTTTAGCATCTGACTCTTGATTTTGGCTCAGGTCATGATCCCACAAACTGTGGGATCAAGCTCCACATCAGGCTCCACTCTACAGCATGGAGCCTGCTTGGGATTCTCTCTCTCCTTCTCTCTTTGTCCCCTTCACTTTTGCACATGCTCTCTCAAAAATAAATAAATATTTAAATTATAAAAAGTATTTTCTATTAGAACAAGCTATGGTGGTGCTGATCACCAATATCTCAGAAATTATTCAACACTTCTAATGTGCATAATGTTCCTAGTAACCAAGTAAGATGTAACTTTAATGTCTTTGTACTAGATCTGCATAAAAAACATTTATAATCCAATAAATATCACTATTTGGGTATCTTAGAAATACATATTTTTTATGTTTTAAGTTTTTATTTAAATTTTGATTAGTGAACATACAGTGTAATATTAGTTTCAGAAGTAGAATTCAGGGATTCATCACTTACATATAACACCCAGTGCTCATCACAAAAAGTACCCTCCTCAAAACCCATTACCCATTTTGCCCATCCCTCTGCCCACTTCCCCTCCTGCAACCCTATTTATTTTCTACAGTTAAGAGTCTTTCTTATCTTTTGCCTCCCTCTCTTTTTTCTTTCCCCTATGTTAATATGTTTTGTTCCTTAAATTCCACATATGTGTGAAGTCATATGGTATTTGTCTTTCTCTTATTTCGCTTAGCTTAGTACACTCTAGCTCCATCTACATTGTTGCAAATGGCAAGATTTCATTCTTTCTGATGGTTGAGTAATATTCCATTGTGTATATATGTGTGTGTGTGTGTGTGTGTGTGTGTGTGTGTGTTTTATCCATTGGACATTTGGGCTCTTTCCATAATTTTTTGATAATACTGCTATAAACACTGGGTGTATGTGCCCCTATGAATCAGTATTTTTGTATCCTTTGGGTAAATACCTAGTAGTGCAATTGCTGGGTCTTAGGGTAGTTCTATTTATTTCTTTTTTCTTTTTTAAAGTTTATTTATTTGAGAGATACAGAGACAGTATGAGTGCAGGTGGTGTAAAGAGAGAGAGAGAGAGAGAGAGAGAGAGAGAGAGAGAGAGAGAATACCAAACAGGCTCTGCACTATCAGCACAGAGCCAGATGTGGGGATCAGACACATGGAACAGTGAGATCATGGCCTGAGCCAAAACCGACAGTTGGACACTTAACCAACTGGGCCATCCAGGTGCCCCAGGGTAGCTCTATTTATAACTTTTTGAGGAACCTTCTTACTGTTTTCTACAGTGGCTGCACCAGTTTGTATTCCCACCAACAGTACAAGTGGGTTCCCCTTTCTTTACATCCTCAGCAACATCTGTTGTTTCCTTTGTTGTTAATTATAGCTATTCTGACAGGTATGAGGTGTTATCTCACTGTGGTTTTGATTTGTATTTGCTTGATGATGAGTGATATTGAAAATATTTTCCAGTGTCTGTTGGCCATCTGAGGTAAGCTTGTCTTGCTATATACTTCCCTCTTATGATCGCTTTTGCTGCCAGCCAAAGGTTTTGGACTGTCATGCTCTCATTTTCATTTGTTTCCATGTATACTTTTTTATTTCTTCTTTAATTTCCTGGTTAACCCATTCATTCTTTAGTAGGATGTTCTTTAACCTCCATGTATTTGCGGTCTTTCCAAATTTTTTCTTAGGGTTGATTTCAAGTTTCATAGTATTATGGTTGGAAAATATGCATAGTATGAGCTCAATCTTTCTGTACTTGTTCAGGCCTGATTTGTGACCCAGTATGTGATCTATTCAGGAAAATGTACATGTGCACTCAAAAAGAATGTGTATCTTGCTGTTTTAAGATGAAATGTTCTGAATAGATCTGTTAAGTCCATCTGGTCCAGTGTGTCATTCAAATCCATCATTTCCTTGTTGGATCTTCTGTTTGAATGATCTTTCCATTGGTGTAAGTGAAGTGTTAAAGTCCCCTACTATTACTGTATATTAACAATGAGTTTCTTTATATTTGCTATTAATTGTTTTATGTATTTGGGTATTTTCAAGTTGGGGGCATAAATATTTACAATTGTTAAATCTTCTTGTTGGATAGACCCCTTTATTATGATATAGTACCCTTCTTCATCTCCTGTTATACAGTCTTTGGTTAAAATTAAAATCTAGTTTGTCTGATATAAGTATAGATACTCTGGCTTTCCTTTGATGTCCATTAGTATGATAGATGATTATCCATCCCCTCACTTTGAATCTGCAGATGTCTTGAGGTCTAAAATGAGTATCTTGTAGATTGCATATAAATGGGTCTTGTTTTCTTTATCCATTCTGATACCCTATGTCTTTTGATTGGAGCATTTAGTCCATTTACATTGAGGGCATTTATTGATAGACAGGAATTCAGTGCCATTGTATTTTCTGTCAAGTCGTTGTTTCTGGATATTTTCTCTGTTCCTTTTTAGTCTTTGTCACTTTTGGTTTTTCTTACCCAAACAGTCCCCTTTAACACTTCTTGCAGAGCTGGGTTAGTGATCACAAAATCCTTTAGGTTTTGTTGGTCTGGGAAACACTTTACAGAGTTTCTGTGGATAGGTCTGCTACTACCCTTATTTGTCTTCACTTGTAAGCTAGGGATTTCTTTTCTCGTTGCTTTTAGGATTCTTCCTTTATCTCTGTATTTTGAACATTTTACTACAATATGTGTTGGTGTTGGCCTGCTTTTCTTGATTTTGATGAGTTCTCTGTGCCCCCCTGGATCTGGATGTCTATTTCCTTCCTCAGATTATGGAAGTGTTCAGCTATAATTTGCTCAAATTAACCTTCTGCCCCTTTTTCCCTCTCTTCTTCTGGGACTCCTATGATACAAATATTATTGCAGTTTATGGAGTCGCTGAGTTTCCAATGCTTTACATTCGTGATCCAATATTTTTCCCCTCTTCTCTTCAGCTTCATTATTTTTCATACTAATATTCTGTATCACTTATTCACTCTTCTGCTTCTTTCATCCTTGTGGTCATTACATCCAGTTGGTTTTGCATCTCAGTTATAACACTTTTTATTTTGGTCTATTTTTTAGGTCTTTAATCTCTGCAGTAAGGGACTCCCTGGTGTCTCCTATTCTTTTCTCAAGCCCAGCTAGTGTCCTTATGATTGTTGTTTTAAATTCTGGTTCTGGTATATTACTTATTTCTGTTTCAGTTAAATCCCTGACCATGACCTTTTCTTGTTGTTTCTCTTGCAAAGAATCTTGGCATTCTGTATAGGTCTCTGTCTTCTTCTGTGTGTTAGGAAAGTCTGTTATGTTTCCTGCTCCTGAGAGTAATGGCTTTATTAAGAAGAGGTAGTATACTGTCCAGGGCTTGGTGCTTCAGAAAGTGATTACGGTGTATGCTGTGTGCACTCTGCTGCTGTTGTAGCTGCACATTCCCTCAGATCAGTCCTCTGCACAGTTTCGCCTTGCCTGGAAGGGGAGTGTTTGGATCTTGTCCAGAGTGTGGAAAGTTTTAACTAGGTGTGCTCTGTTCTGCTTGTTAAAAGAAGTCTGATTTTAGAGCTGAAGCTTTGCTGCACTTCTGTGGTCAGTAGACTTGGTATGTGTAAGGGGGTTGTGCTGGTGTTCTGGGGAAGGCACCTGCTGCTCTAGTTCTTAGGCACACCTGCCCTAGTATAGAAGTGCCCACAGAGTGCAGGGAGGCAGGGTTTGGTGTAAGCGGCTCATGCCTCCATTGTGGGTGCTGTGCTGCTCACTGAAGTCAGTTGGAGCTGATGGGTGAGACAGAAAAATGGCACAAGCCCTCTTCCTCCTCTGAGAGAGGAGAGTTCATGCCTGCCACTGTCTGGGAGGCCCTCACAGAAGAGTGAAAAGTCTCCTCTCATGTGTCCCAGGAGTCCCTCAAATTCCTGTCTTCACCCTGTGTCCAGGGTATGTGCCTGCCCAGCAGTGAAGTGCCCCTGTGTTTTATCTCAGGCACCCTGGCTGAGTTTCAAAGCTCCAAACTTTAGTAACCTGGCACAGTGAGGATTCCTACTGGTCCTCTGGGGAAGGGTCTCACTGCACTGGGCTGTTGCCAGTTTGGCCCAGAAGGCAGTCACATCAATGTGTAGGAGCTTGGAGTTTAGAGTAAAGTGCAGCAAAAAGCTGGCATCCAGGTTGTCTGCCTTCAGCAGGTATGTCTGCCCCTATGCTAAGGAATGGGGAAGCTCAACGGTGCCTTCCAGCTCTTTTGTCCCCAAAGAGGCAATGCCATCTCTGCCAGATGCACTCCAAGGTGGAGGAAACATCTTCCCCACTGCATCCCAGGGAATCCTCAGATCATGTTGTCTCCTCCTGGGTCTCTGCCTTCCCTCTCCATAGGAGCACTGCTGTGCCTGCCAGGCTTCATACTGGCCATGGTAAGGACTTCTGTCTTTGAGCTCTGCTGGTTGTAAAAATTCACCATAATCGGCCCCTCTTGTTTTCCCAGTCAATGATTTTGAGGACATTGTTTTCTTCTGCAATCCCCTGTGCACCGCTCTCTCTCCCTCTCCCTCCTCTGTGATCAGGGTTCTCTCCCCTCTGCAGCACCCACAATTCTTTTTTGCCCCAAATTACATCTCTGCCCCTCCTACCTTCCACGATGTGGCCCCTTCTCTCCCTTAAGATGTATAGTTTGTTCTGGCAGTCCTCAGATTGGTTTCTTGGCTATTCAGAATGATTTGGTATTTATCTAGCTGTGATCGAGGGATGAGGCAAGCATACTGCTACTACTATGCCATGTTAACTATCCTTGGGTATCTTAGAAATATTTTGTAAATTCAATCTCAGAATTACCATCACTCAAAGTTTAAAAAAAACAACTTTGTAAACAAGCACAATATACCCCATTTGTAAACAAAAAAGTCTTCTTGTCTCATTTAAATTTATGCTTTATCTCATTTAAAATGAAATACAGAATTCAAAAAATACTTAAAGAAGTGAATCAAATTATTTAGAATTAGAAAATTAAAAATTTTTTAGAAATGAAGGAGAAAAGTCTGAAAGCATAAGCAGAAGTATGCTTGCTAGACCCAGGAAAAGTAATGAACTGCTGGTAAGACTATGAAGAATGACTGGTTATTTTTTATTTGAAAGATTATGAGTGCCTATTTTCCTGGGATTAGGGTAAATACATGACATTATCCCACATAGACTTAGTCATGATCTATTTCAGAATTATTATTCCATGAAAGTTCACTAAGGAATCCCAATACTGGATTTTTGTATTTTTCTAGATCTTTCCCTAAGTTAAAATGCTTGCATATATAAGCGAAAATGTGTGTACACTCCAGAACACATGTGTATGAAGTGTATGCTTTCTCTCCTAAGGGTGAGTTTTTTCACATGTATGTGAAGGAATTTTCTGTTTATTTTACATTCTCCTAAATAAAATGGCAAAAAGGAAATTACATAGAAAATGTTATACATCAGTGACCTTTTAACTTTTATTCTAAAGTATCATGAAACAGAGCAACCAACTTCAGAATTTCTATTTTCCAAACAAAAGATGTCTCTGAATGAAAGCATTTTAAGAAAAGCCTCCACTCAGTGGTATATTAAATACCCTATTAAAGCATATTTAAGATTTTTCTTTGAAAATCTTTTATTTAAAAAAAAGTCCATCCTAAGTAGAAGCAATACATGTTAGCCAACCACAGCACTTAAATCATCTTTCATCTGAGCTTACAGTAGGGATGCTAAGAGGATTCTATTCCAAAGCACAATGGATCTCAAACATCAAATAAATCTCCAGCTATACATGATCCAAAGGAAAGGCCCATCATCAGCACTTATTATGCATCACAGTGGCTTTTCACAAATAAGTAGATACTCCAGGTTTAATATTTGAAGGCACAGCCCTATTTGGTGTCAAAATTTCCAACTATTTAATAACAATCACTGGAAACCCAGCTTCCACAAGGCAGTAAGAATTCCTCTTCTCTAGGGTATACTCACAAAGCAAAAGGAAGGGGTAAGTTCATGGAAACAACTTGCACAGCCATTTTCTTCACTATCTCCAATCTGGTTACAGATAGAAGACATCTGTCTTCAAAATTGCTGTCACCACAGTGTTCCATGCTTTCCTAATCCCTATATTGGACTGCAGCAATCTTCCGTGGGAGCCAGCTTTGGGAACCCGCTGGTGCAGAACAGAGGCCACACAAGCCATCTAAAATGCGAAAGAGCCATGCCGTGCTTTGCGAGCTGTACCAGTTACATATTTGCTTTCAAATGAATTTGAGTTGATGTGTTCTAAAAGGCCCTGTATTACATAAATTCTGGTTTCCTTAGAAATTGGCCATCTTTATGCAGCTCAGCTGGTGTGCTGATGCTAAAAGTCTCTGCATTTATATTTCAGGGACTTGAAGGAGCAGTGGGGCCGAACTGTTATTTCATACCTGTTTCAATCCAAATATTCTTCAGGACTAGTTCAGGATCTTTTCTATGGAAAAGCATGGCCTTTCTCACAGTGGTTAATATACCAGAGGATTAAAACACACGAGTATTAGAGTTTCACGACTCTAATTAGTTTGAATGTTCAGAATGGGCTTAAGTTATAAACCATGCTATTACACTGCAGTAAATGGTACTGTGTGGATGCTTCAAATCACTGTTTTCTTAACTGTTCACAGAGCAGCATGGACGTAATGTATGGATGCTTAAATCAAGGCAGCAGAGGCTTGGTAAGCAATCTTACACATCAAAAAGAGCTAACATAGTTTTCAGAATGAGTTTACACAGTTATAAGAAAACAATGACGAAATCCAATATACATTTCACCTCCTTCAAAACAGCTGTTGATTTCCATCTAGTATTTCTCATAAATTATTTCAGACATTTGTTATCACATAAGAAACCTGTAACATGCTTTTTTTAAAAAAATATACATATTCTAAACCAAAAAGAATGATTTTTAATTATACCTTTTCTACATATACAACAACCACTACCCCCATTGTTACTCTAGGAAAAATCAATACATATAGAGGGCTTGAGGTGCTAACAAAGTTTATATAAAGATGATTTTTTAAATCAATCAGTTAAGGTTTGCTAGCTACCTACCAACCAAGCTGTGTTGTCATCTTGTGAAACACACGAAGTAATGATGAACTAATGGCCATTGTAGCACTAAGAAAAACAGTTCCTATAAGGCTAGCTATATTTTTTAAGAGGATAAATAAGAACAGAAAGAACTTATTGATTTCTTATCCATGCAAAGGTAACTGAGAGGCAGGGTGATATCACTTAGAGCAGCTGCATAGTTTTGCAGAACAACTTTTATTTTTTAAAGACGCACAGCACCATATTGCAAATAGAGACACAAAGAAGAACTACAGTTCCAATTAGGACAAAATCAGCCACTCCAGGCAATAAAACAACAGGAGGCATCATGATATCGATACCTGAGAAATACTGCCACTTGTTATCTAACCATATCGCTCACTCAAAACATTACCCAGGAGAATCAGAGCCAGTCTAAACACTTCAGAAACCATCCAGAGCCGTATGGCACACTATTCTTTCAGACCTCAGGAGTAAAAGTTAGCCAGAGCCTACTGACATACTAAAATGATTTATTATCGCAGGGCTGAACTAATGCATTCTGCTTTACAACTCTCCTGGCAGTCCAGGGGAGAGGCTTCGTTTATTACCTACAGTACATAATGCCCGCTGAAGAGCTCTGTATTATTCATAAGACTGCCTTTTTTGTGCCATCATAATCCTGATAAATTATGAAAAAATGCATATTTTATTTCAATTTATAACATATTGTTGTATACATATCAGTATATCACACTACAGCAGGCGGAGCAAGTATTATTGCTGACAGCTGTTGACATGCTTCAATAAAACCCAAACAAAGGGGCTTCACCAATAATCCTAAGTCACAACTAGCATTCCAAATAAAAAGCCACTTCTTTCTCTCATAATATTTAGAAGGGATTTGCAGAAATGTCAGTGCTACATAAGGGAGAAACTTTGGTGAAAACCTCAAGTGATATTTGTAATTTTCTTGCCCAGATTCACTCCCTGGGTGCAGTGGGGGGTGGGGGGGGGTTCTATGCTAAATAGTAAGGCTTCTGTAGGAAACGTAGGTCCTCAAGTAAAGAACAGGAAGTCTAATTTATGAAGGACAGTTCCTGTTAGAGTTTATTATTTTATTTGGTTTCCTTCTCTTTATTTTCTTGCCTTAGATTGTGAAGTGCTTAATTCTAAAACATGCTGAGAAGAAGGTCCTTGAAGAAGACTAGAGATTTTCCATTAACTCAGACTTCCTTGGCAGTTTTCAATTTTTCAACTTATTTTCACCATTAGTCAGGCTGCATAGCCAAATGGTATTTGGATCTTTGTGAATAAATTTAGTAACTTCCTTTTTTATTCCGTGTATGAAGGAATAGTTTAAATGTAATAAATAAAAGCTAATTTGGTGTAATCGATACTTTTAATAATGGCAAGTTTCTTTTAGATGTCAAGAATTCAACTAAGACAATTTTGAGCTGAAAAATCTCTTAGAGCTGACCAGTTTTAACTACGTCGTTTTTGCAAATCAGAAATCTGAGCTCGAAAGTCAAGCGACTGCTCTGGGTTATGCCTCTAGCAGAGCCATGGTTAGAATGCAGGTTTGTCTAATTTAGTTTTTCTATCATTCCAAGCGACGTTCCTGGAGTTTAAACTACTGTTTTATACGTATAAAATTATTTAAATAATATTTGAACAGAATTATCTACTTCTGCCTATCACAACATCAGCAGATGCTGCAAAGGCCAGCTACAATGGGAAGGCTACGGCAGTTACCTGGGATGTGTTTTTATGTCTAAGTAAGGAAAATTTACTGAAAAAAAAAGACATCACTTCCAAACCTAAATAACATAAAGACTACAAAAAGAAGGTATAAGACACTAAATGATTAATATGGAACAAGATGCCATACATTTAAAACATAAATGGTCATCATTTTGTGTGTACAGGTGGTCTCTTCGCATGTTCTCGGGCTCGTACTCCACGGTGAACTCTTCAACTGGGGCTAAGATAGCCCTGCTCCCACAGTGCCCCCTCACTGCCCCGTGGGTCTTCTGCTAACAGCAACACCCAGAACAAAGACTTGCAGTGAACACCCGAGTATTTACTCTTCCTAGGGTTGACACATCCATGTACACATCCAGCCACTTGTGCCTCCCAGAGCAGTGAGAGAACCAGAAACTTTATTTAAATAGAGCCTGCTTTCATTTAATGAAATGGGATTATCGAACAGATACTGTACATTCACTACTTCACAGACCTTTGATTTGTGCCCCATTCATCATGCACACCTGGGCAGGGCTGGGCCAGTTTCGGAGGGAAGGAGGAGAGGGGAGAGGGGAGAGGGGAGAGGGGAGAGGGGAGAGGGAAGAGGGGAGAGGGAGAGGGAGAGGGAGAGGGAGAGGGAGAGGGAGAGGGAGAGGGAGAGGGAGAGGGAGAGGGGAGGAGGAGTCCCTGTAGGGGGCAAGGTGGGAGACAGGACACTCTCTGATGACTGCTGAAGTTTGCAGAGAGCTCCCACCAAACAAAACATTACCTGTGAAGGAGCAAGGGAACTTTCTGAGGTCTCAACATGCTTATTTAGTATCTACCTTACAACCCAAGTCAGATTTTACACTGCTGTTTTCTACAAAATAGAATAGCTCTGCAGAGTGATGGAGGAAGGAAGTCTTTAAATTAAAAAAAAAATCTTTGTATGTGCCTAGCAGGTGCCCTTTTATTAACCATTATAATATTAATCACTATAGTCTCTTCATATTCCATCCTGAATGCTATTATAATTATCTTCAACTCTATTTCTTTGTCTCAACAAATCTTATTTTCCTCCATTAAAAGCATTACTGTTCACATGTAAATGGTAATATGTGTGATTTTCACATTTTCTGTTTTAAAAATCCACACTTCACACAGATTGGACCCAGGTTGAGTTAATATGCTCACCTGAGGACCTAGAAATTTAAGTAAAAAAAACTATATATATATATATATATATATATAAAGCTTTCTCTAGAGAAACCCAAATTGAAATTAATTAATTCAATAATAGTTGCTCCTACCTTTTACTGGGGAATTAGACCTTATATTTAACCACCACAGCCATCATTTTTTATACAAAGAAGATTTGCTGCTTCTCATTTAGGTTCATCAGTTGTGCAAAGGTGTTTTAGCTTTTCAGGTTTTAATAGCTGCCTACTTTGTGTGAATACAATCAAAGCTATGATAACTAGACATAATATTTTGCCAATTTTATTTTTTTTATTGTTTGATTTGTCACTCTTAAATAATGTGGAGCTGCAGGGAACCCTAAAAGTCCCACTTAGCTCATCATTCTTATTTTATAAATAAGATGATGTATGTCAACATGTCTGACTTGCGTAAAGTGTGTGACAAGAGAAGTGGTTCTCAGACTTAATCAGCCCAAACACTTGAGAAACAGTGTGTAACCAAGCCCTGCCTATGACCCTGACTTCCCACCGCCCTTTGAGATTCACTAAATGAGAATCCTAGCACGTTGCCATTTTCACATTACACAGCCTTATTTTTAATGTCATAGAAATCCTCCAGAGTTACCAATATGACAGGATGTTTAAATAGGACTTGTTTTCTCTTCCTCCATTTCTGGCTAAAGGCCTGAAGGCTGAGATAAGTAGAGTCATTACCCCACAACCTCAGTGATTGCTAGATCACCAGGCAGGACTTGGAAAGATGATGTCCGGAAACAGATACTGAGACCCTTAATTCAGTCTGTACTTTGAAGATCTTCAGAAATCAGAGGAGTAAGGGAATGGGATGGTTTGGGACAGAATCTCTTTGGTGGGAGCTGCAGGATGTTCAGTGTCTTCTTACCATCGCCTCACTTCCAGCTGAGTAAGAGCAGCCGTAGGAAACTACTGGAGAAGGGTTAACTCTGAGCGAAGGGAGGAATTTTGATTATCGAAAGACTGTTTTGTAATCAGAAGTGACTAAAGATACAGATGGCTTTGACATTTCGTCAGAGTCATGGATGTAAATGGCCCACCTTAGGGTTTTAGGGACAGCACAAGGAAAAATACTGCTTTATACTGCAGTCTATTGAGTTCTGCTCTTTCAATGTAATCATTATACAAAGTAACCTTTTGTAAAGTCAATAAACCTGCTCATTTAACAGACTGCTAAGATTAACTAATGCCTGTACATTAACCCATCTCAACGATTAACCTTCTGCACAAAAGAAATTAAAAAGTCCTCTTGCATTTGTTGAAAAACATCATCCTGGAAAACAACTTTTCTTTTCACTGCATCTTGTGTCTGTTTTTTTTCTTCTATGGCTTTTGAATGTACCATAAGACTCAGCTTGGAGAACATATCCAATCCTGGCCTTATAAAAAGCCTCCACTCCATTCAGTCCTGTTACGTGACAGGTCATGCATATATCAAAGGGTAAAAATGATTTTAACTTTGAGTACAGCCAGGGAAAGAGAGGAAAAGACTCATCCAAGTGTCCATGCAAACATACTAAGTGCCAAAGGTCTGTGCTGACTTATGGCCACAGCTTTTACATCTAAGAGAGCCATTAGCATAATTGGCTTTTGGATCAGATGGAGGCCATTAGCCTTAAATTCTTTGCCGAGGACTAAAATGTCTATCCCTTTTATTCCACATTACCTTTGTTTGCTCACATAAATTATCTTCCTTTCTCCCACACATACAGAAAAAAAAATCATCTTTATCCATACGAAACCTCCGTGTGATTTCTATCCGGGGCTGCTAATCTACCAAAGAGAAATTGATTTCCTCTAACGTTGCTTTTCCTACACACCAAAGAGCAGTCTCCTCAGTCATTGCAACTAGAGCCATTCCCCCACCCCATTTCAGTTGGAGGCTACACTTGGGTTCCAGCAGTAACTCTGGATTAGTGTTGGCACAGCTGGACATCACTGATTAGCCCAGCTATTCTAGTCTACTGAGTCGATTATCCACCCACCTGCACCAGGTGAGAAATCGCCATAGTGAGCAGAAGGCGAAGAAGAGACTGGGACAAGAAGGCTCACCATCTGTTTGTGGGCACCATACCTGGACTGTGAATAAGCACTTGAGTTCACAACACTCGGAATCAAAGCTATCTTTACCCTCAACTGGGATTTACCACTGCAGTGTCTCTGAGCTGAAGCACCCACCCCACATTCAACGCCCACTTAATTTTCAGCCCTAGCCCTGTGTTTAGAGGCAACAGGATTTTATATTTTTAGCATTATGAATTAGCTAAAACTCCATGAAAAACGAAAAGACTTCATTTGATGGGAAGCAGGGTTTTAGGTACAAATTCAGACGCTTGGGTACTCTGCCATCTGCTGGCTTATGTATGGAATGTTTAAAATTCCTGTGCACTCTTGTTATTGGTTTTTCGTTTTGGGGGGGGTTTGACATTTTCATTGTTCAGCGGGATTTATGAAGTTGAATTTTTTTTAATTGGAACTTAAAAAGAATTTACTCAATTCATTGATAGAAAGGAAGTTTTTTAAAAATAAGTTTTGTTTTAGAACAGAAATAGAAAAAAAAAAAGTTGTGGACATAGTACGAAGAGTTCCCATATACCCACATCCAGTTTTCCCCACTGTTTACATCTTACATTAGTGTGGTACATTTGCCACACTAACAATATTGATGCATTGTTATAAACTAAAGTAGAAATGGATCTTTGAAAACAGCAAATCCTGCTGCCTCTGGTTATCCAAGCAAATGTATGGTATGGATCACAATCCGTCATAATTGGTTACTTGAGTAATCCAAGTAGCTAACATTTCTGCCTGACACTGTGCTAACTGCTTTACACAAGTTATCCCATGTAATTCTCACAGCAGCCTACTAAATAGGTATTACTATCTTGTTATCCCCATTTAACCAATTAGGAAAATAAAGCTCGTAATGATGCTGGCCCAGACACTGTAACATTTGACCTCGGGTAAATTTTATTCAAAGACCCTCTCATAAATTTACTGCAAGGCTTTAATCGATGAATGCATAGGAAGCATTTAGAAGTGTCTATGTCATACAGTAAGCATAAAATAATCTCCGGATCTATCTAAGGACAGAGTCTACTCCTTTAAGCCACAATAATATACACAGGAGAGTTCTTAAAACACTGTAGAACAGGCAGTTGGCTTTTCCTTCGTATATTTTCTCTTAGGGTTTCTACTCTCTTACTCTCTTGAATAAAGTCTGTGTTTGTTTTTTCATTAAAATCTTGAATAAAGTCTGCTTGTTTTTTTTTCATTAAAATCCCCCCCACTTTGCAATCCCCTATGAAATTTTAGCACCATAGATATAACACACATCTTTTTATATACTGTGGTCCTTTGGAGGGCCATGAACCATTGTAATATCTGAGAGAAGGTATTGGCTTCCAAGAACCAATTTTTCCCCTTTGGGGCTGATAATCATCTTCATCCCCATTGAGAATACTCTAGGTTTATCAAACCATTCATCCTTCTTCTTAATAACATGAAACTGCTGCTAGTCAACTACATCTACTAAGATAGAAATATATAAATCTGGAGCTTCCCCTGTGTCTGTGACCTTTACCCAACTCTGAAATTCACAAGCTCTCTCGCATCTTCACTATTCTCACATCCCTCGAATCACCTTCATTCTTCATATCAAGTCTTACCTTTTCCATAAATGATTTTCTTAGGCTCAATTGTGCTCCATTTTTTCTTTCAACAAATTCCCTTTACACATATCACTGTGACCTTTACAGTCAGATATTAAAAATCTCTCTTCTAGTCCTGTAGCCAGCCATACCTGAGTTTGAATCCTATCTCCTTCACCTACTATATATCACCTTATGTAAAATACAATAATCCCTCGGATTTTGTTTGTTTAAATGTCTACAACCCACCCTCATTAAATTTTAGAAGAGATAAATAAAATAATACCAACCACTTAGCATAGACCCTACTATGCAATCTACTGCAAAGCTTGTGCCAATGACTTGGCCATTCAACCATTTAATGGAAAAGAACTGAATGTTTGAATTTTTGGCAATTTAAACTTAAAAAAAAAAGTTGGGACTTACAATCTAGGAGAGAAATACTTCCAGCAAACGTGAATATACAACATACCAAGTGATGATAAATATTATGGAGAAAATAAACAGGTAGATACTTATGACTGGGGAGAATGCTAATTTGTATAGTTATTAAAGCTTATCTGAAATATGGACTTTTTATGAAAGTCTTAAAATGAGAACCTAAGCCACACAGTTCTCTGGTATAAGTGTCATTAAGCACATCCACTCCCCCTCTCAGAGCTGCCTCTACAGTCAATTTGATCCTATGTCTATCAATGTCCTCAGCTAAGCCATGAATTCAGATGTTGAGCATTGTAGTCTAAAGACAGAACCAGACAGCATGCTAGCTACATGGATACTTAAACTCTCTAGGCTGGCATTGGCCACCTATTAATTAGTCTCTAGTTATGAATTAACTGTGCTGCCAGCCAACACTTTTCTATGATAATTCAGTGAGAGACTTTGCTCATATTTACTGAATTCAGATTAGTTTTGTCTACCACATTTCCCTGGTTGCCAGTCTCCAGTGATCTAGTAAAAAGGGAAAGAGACTCATCTTTAGCTGTCCGCAGATATTTAAAGGGCTCACACTGTAAGGCCCCAGTAGGCAGAACTGTAGCAGAGAATCCTGGTTATAGGGAGACAGATTTAGAATAATATAAGGAAGAATTTTCTAATCTGAAGAAGATGCCATCTGAAGAAGCAATGTATCTTGAGAGGTCTGCACTCCACCACTGACTCAGGTACTCCAATGAGGTCTAGGGAGCCAACAGTTTTCTGTGAAACATATGTCACAGAGATGATATATGTCACATAGACTTGGGGTGGCGTTTAGAATAGGACCTCTAATACCCCTGAGAGTCTATGGTATCCTATTTGCTTCCAAAGTACAGTTGTCTCCACTTATCCATAGTTTTGCTTTCCATGGTTTCAGCTACCCCCTGTCAACCAGGGTCTAGAAGTAGATGATCCTCCTTCTGACATACTATTAGGTCAATAGGGGCCTAACACTATATCAAAATTCCTATCCCACTCACCTCACTTCATCTCATCATGTGGGAATTTTATCATCTCACATTATCACAAGAGGATTACAGTACAATAAAATATTTTGAGAGAGAGAGAGACCACTCACATAACTTTCATTACAGCATGTCAAAATTATTCTATTTTAATAGCAGTCTTATTGTTAATACCTTACTGTGCCTAAATTATAAATTAAATTTTATTATAGGTATATAGGAATAGGAAAAAAAACATAGCATGTGTAGGATTAGGTACTATCCTGTTTCAGGCATCCACTGGGTCTGAGAATGTATGCTCTCGGATAAAGGAGAGACTGCTGTATTCTCTAATCTAGACCTTTTGCTAACTCGGGGCAATCTTTCTATTTTCAACTAGAAAGTACTCACTAATACAGAAACAACGTTAAATACTCAGCACTTAAAAGTATTCCATTCACAAATATCAAATCTACATATTTCAATTTCAACTGTACCTTGATACCATGTCAAATTAATTTTTAAAAGCTTGATTATTTTAAACAATATTTGGCATTGAAGAAGTTATAAAGTCAATAATTTTAATGGCACAGTACACAGAGCAGTTATTAATAAAATATATTACTGTTCTGTGAAGAAACAAAACAGATATTTCCTGAAGGAAAATACCAGCTTTACCCACACTCATTAGGATGACCTACTTTTTGACATGTGGTTACAATTTATTCTACCACTTACTAGTGATGTAGTTTTCCCAGTTCAAAATGAAAAAAAGAAATAATGTACTCCCTTAAAAGGTTATATGAACTTAACTTAAATGCCACATCCCACGTATAAGAAGGCAAGACCCCTTTTATGACAAAAGGAAGGAAAGCAAATGAACCCCATATTTCTATGGTTGCTGACCAAGCTTGCCTTCACGGACTTACACTTTAGGTCTTGATGCATTAAGAAAAATGATAAATGATAATGGGATGACATTAAGGCATAATTGCTGAACTAGTTCTTTTGCATCTGCTGCAGTGAAGGTAAATTTAATGATAAATTGCATGTATTTGGTGGTTTTCTCCTACAAGACACATCTTAAAATCAACCATATTTTTTGCTGATGGAAATGTCTAAATATTTTATCAAAACTATGTTTTATACTGCTTTTTTGTTGGTATCCCCAAAATTCCTAAAATTACTACTTCTCATTAAATACACGTTTTCTTCAGTGAAATACTTCATTTATTCATTGCGGCATTACTTTTAGAATAATATCTAAACTCTAAAGCTCCTTATTAACTTCATGCCTTGTCATTACCTCCATCTCTGCTTTATGTCTTAGGTTTAACATGCAGTTAAGACTACTTGCAGTTTTCCATCATGCCACACTATTTCATTCTTTTCCATCCTAAATTCAATTATTCCTTCTTCTCATAAGACCCCTTCCTTCTCTACATGTCAGGGAACAGCATTTTCGGGGTTTAGTGATGTGTTTCATGACACCTTGCCATCAGGCTTGATCCTCCTTTCTCACATTAGCACCCTGTCTTACGCATATCTCCACTGTTGTACTAACCGACTGGATTAATAACTCATTTTCCTGATATGAATATTTCCCCCCTTGAATACTGAATACTTGGAAAGCAGAAATTCAGTCTCTTTGATATTTCTATCTGCAGTACCTAGCACATTGCCTCATAAAATGTTTTTGCATGAATAAAATTAATCTAATGGACACTCAGCACTTTGTTAGTTTCCATGCCAATTATTATAAATTTAACATGAAAAGACTCCTGGATGAGGCCCAGACAAGTTTAAGCAAGATCCAAGAGAGGGAGGCTCTCAGGAACTCCCAAGACAATAATTCTCATTGGATGCAGAAGTTAATTTCCTCCTACATGTTTTGATTAGGACTTGAATGTAACTTTTGCAAATTCAGATTAACACTCAACAGTACCTTATTTTGCTATTCTCTCATTCCCATGTTCACACTAGATGCCTTCAAGGGACAATTTGGTTGTCACAGAGAAGAATGAAAACAAAGTATTTCCTAAGTAAATATGTTAAGATAGAAACCTAATCCAAGTATGGCACATATTTTTATAACTTTCCAAAGGGTGATGAACTTTGTAAAAGTTTTTCTGGTAGAACTGCTACGTGTGCTTTAAACAGATCCAGTTTTTACCAGAAGAGTAGGCTACACTTACTTAAGATTATACAACTTTCGCCTTTCAAGAAGATGGGAACAACTGTTAGTGTAGGCATATATCTTGTGAGGTGATTAGACCTATGACCCTTTAAAACAGTTTTAAGTAGTTGCAAAGATTTAATACTCATTTAATACAATGAATGGACCATTATAATTATGATGCTTTAAAATTAATATGTCAAGCAGATCACTCTTGGAATCAATACATATGGTCTGTGAATTATACTTTATATGTAAGCCACTTAGGAGTGTTTTATGTGAGGATCCAGATATGCAAGTTTCAATTAGATCAGAAATTGTCATAGCCAAAGAAAACAAACTACTTTCCACAGATAATTTCATGTTTATTCATCATATATCACTGGCACTTTGGCTTTAAGAAAGGTTATCTATTTTGAATTTTGTGTTTCTAAAGTTTATCTCTGTAGGGGAAAAAAGCACATAATTCATTGCATGAACATTTAAAAATCTTTGACTTTTATTGCTCATGTGAATTAAGAAAACAAGTTTAAATGTCTGCTTAACACTCTTGCATAGCAAAATAATTATGCCCACTCATTATTTGGTAGAGAAAGAAGCTGCCTTGTTGAGACTTTCTGTATACCAGAGGCTTATACAGACGTTGAAATGATGTTTCAAGATCATTTGGTGCTTAGGCTGTATTGAAATAGAAAGATCTTTTATGAGATCAAAATAATGAAAACAGGCCTGGGCAGCATGTGTTTTATTTCTATATTTCAGACATTCCCTAATGATAACCACGAGGCTCTCTGAGGGGCACACATTTGTTTTCAATGCAATTGTTGTAGAATGAAGGGAAGCTTTAGCTTACTAACATACTGCATTTCTAATAATTCTTTCCATCCATTTGCAAATGTGAATTGTCACCCCTGATTTATGTTCATTAATCAAAATGGCAAAGGCATGTGGAGTGTAGAATCAGGGTCCAGGCTGTGTCTGAAAATGTGATCAATCATCATTGATTGGCATTTTGGGTTAAACTATAGAAGAATGTGCAAAAACAGATGCTTTCTAGGAATAAGGGAAAGGAAGGTAGGGCCAAGAGGCTAGCATTTTAATTGGCAAGATGCAAAATGTTTAAAACAGAATAGGCTAGAAAATCTGACTTTGGGAAGAAAACAATTATGAAAACTACAAAGAAGAGTGATTAAAAAAAACACATTTATGTGAAAATTATCTTTACAACAATGCCATGGATACCTAAAGATACTACCTGTGGTTGTGACTTAATAAGGCCATGAAAATAGGACTTGACCCATTTTTTTTGTACCTAAGGGAGAAAAGCTAAGTATAATGAGAATCAGCTATTCAAGGAAAAAAAAACAATAAACTGGAAGATATTTGATGTATCTTGTGTCTACCTTCTGCTTGTCGGTGGGGGGGTGGAGGGAGGTGAATTTGTTAAATCAGTTATATATAAAATACAAGAGGAAAATAATATAAAAACAAATTCGATAAGTCTCTGAGAATTATTTATAATCCCCCAAAACATGTGATGCTATAAAACTTTATATTTCAGATGTCTAAAGTGATAATCTTAACCTATAACGAATAAGGTTTTCACCTTTTAATGATCAATTTTACTATATTGTCTTATTTTTAAATATAAATTCCCCTAAATCTAAAAATAGATATGAGACATACTTTAGAAAAGAGCCTGTATCAATCAAAATATTATTTCCCCACTGCATATATGGAGTTTTTATACTCTCAGTATGATATTGTCAGATTTCTGACTCACTGAACAAATGAATGACAGAATTAATGAGTTTTGCTGGGTGTCCGTATCACTCCTTCCAACTGGATGTATCTCTATTCTATCCCATTAGGGTATAAAATATCAAGAAATAGTTACTACAAGAGTGAATAAATTCATTATAAGGTTAATCAATTAGTTTGAAATGATGAATTATTCACCTGCAGGGATAACTAGATGGGATCAAATGAAAAGTTTCTACTCTTGTATCATCATTAAAAACATGCAACAATCTTAAGAAAGTAAAAATTCTAGGACACAATTCCTTTAAAAATTAATAAAGCTGCAAACTTTTAGTTAGGCAAGTCATTTACCTGCTTTTGTGACATATTTATCCTTACAATTAATTTAGAGAATTGGATTATCTCTAATAACTCCTTCTGGTTGCAAAATCTATTGAGTCTAAATTTTATAAACTTCTTAAATTATGGCCAGGTTATAGGAGTTGAAGACCTAATTCTAAACATGTATACGCTTGCACAAACAATAGTTACAATCCAAAAATTAACCTGGATGATAGCAACGGTAATTGAGCAGTAGGCACCATTACATCCATGAGCTCTTTTAATTTATGACAATCTTGGGGATTGGACAATAAATATCACCACTTAGAGATCAACAACTGACTCACCTATAGCTATTAAATGGGTGAAACCTGAATTCAAATCCAGATCTGTGTAATCCCTAACTCTTTCCATTCTGCAACAATGCCCCATTTGAAGTTATTCAAAAAATCAGAGAGACAATTGGGATGACAGGGAGAGTGAGGAGGAAAAAAAAGTGCCTCTTTAGGGCATTTAATTAAATTTCTAGAAATTCTATAGCAATGTAGTATGAGTGTGTGTGTGTGTGTGTGTGTGTGTGTGTGTGTGTGTATCAGAATGCTTACTGGAAGGAAAAAAAAAAGAGGTTAGAGTGGAGGAGAGCCAAAGCATAAGAGACTCTTAAAAACTGAGGGTTGATAAGGGGTGGGAGGGGTGGGTGATGGGTATTGAAGAGGGCATCTTTTGGGATGAGCACTGGTGTTGTATGTAAACCAATCTGACAATAAATTTCATATATTTAAAAAAAGAATGCTTACTGTAGTTCAAAACCTAATGTTGACTGATGTCTTCCTTAAAGACAACCCGTGGGTTTTTGCATAACAAGTCTTTATTATTACACACTTACTTTTTCTACCTTGTGCCTTAAAGTTTGACTTTACATCTTTCTTTGGAATCCTCTGGAAACAACAGTCTGATGCAGAGGGCCACTGATTCAGGAGTAAATGAAGCCCTGAACTATGGCATACTGTCATGCAACATGGAGGGACTGACACCAGCCTGACATTATTTGTTTTGTAATATTAAGGCTCTTGAATTGTTGATTGTTGAAATAAATAGAAAACACATTTTTTTTAGAAAAATTTAGATCCGAGGTATTTTCTATCTTCTTTTGTTTTCTTCTCTTGTAAAAAAGATTCTCATAAAACCAATCAGTCCTCTGTGATTGGAAATGCATCAGAAGCTGTGTAATGCACTCTCTGGTAATAAAAGTTCTGCTGGAATCAATTATGTTGGGCTGCAAGAAACTATCTGCTTCCTGTAGGATGCATAACATCCAGCTTAAGTAGTATCAACATTAATAAGCTGCTCTTAAGTTTCTTTATAGCTTTCTCTGGGGAGAATTTGTTACTGTCAGTCAGCTGTCAAATGCTTAGAGTATGATTAATGAATCATATTTAGATGATTGACAATGAAAGTCCACTTTATAGAATGTGTCAATCATTTTTATAGTTGCTTTCCATTTTCATGGACACTAGCAATACTGTTCTTAGCTTTAGAACCATTATAACCCAACTCTGCTGAAGGTCCCTAACTACAAAGAGATCTGGAGAAGGTTTTATTCCATTTCTTTTTACGTTGCTCTAGGCTAAACCCAAATATCCTTGTTTGCACTCCCCAAGCTCAAGGCAAGCAGCTAGTTGAAGCAGACAATACATTTTAAGTGAAAAATTAATGACTGAGGGTGACTATACAGAATCATATTATCCAGTTGATAATTTATAAGGCAGGGTGCAAAGTGGAATGCCTAGGTTTGAATCATGCAGTTTCCCATGATTTTATCCTTCAGTGATTCATTTATAATGCTCTTTTGTTCATTCCTTCAATTTAATTTGAATTTTTAAAAATACCTCAATCTCTTCAAGTGAAGGTGGCTCCATTAAAATAATATTAACAGTATTAAAATATTTTAATATTAATGATTAATATTAACATTTTAACATTGTATTTTTTAACAACTAATATTAACATTTCAATACTGTTAAAAGTTTAGAACCTGGAAATAATTAAAGACTACAAGTAATGAGACCAGAAGAGATAGTCAAGCACTGATAATTGATTTTTTTTTCCTTTACCTTTAGCCTTTGGAAATTTGTATGGTTTGGCAAGGAAACGATGTGTATGAACAGAAGGCAAGACCATGACATCTTCCTCTTTTCCTGTTTCAGTGAATCCAGAGATGTGTAAAAAAAACAAGTCCAGTTATTGGCCATCTGAGACAACACAATGTGAAAAGAATATTTGTGCAAGATCTGGTCTCACTTGGTAACTATTTGACTTTTGGCAACTGGCTTAATGTCTTTCAAGTCACCTATCTGTGAAGTTGACAGGACACTGCTTGGGCCCAAGGGTGTCTGGGATTTAAATAAAATAACAAATGTTAATGACTTGGCATGGTGCCTTGCACATCAATAGGAGGTAAATTTTTAAAAACTTTTCTTTTGAATCTACCATAGACCCTAGAATAGTAGGAACCTATATGTAGTATGGATAATGGCACTTAACAAATATCTGTTGAAATTAATTTAATAAAGTTGATCAAAAGTAGAGCTTTTCATCTTTCCCCTGGGTCACCATGGTAGCCAGAGTAGCCCTGGAAACTGGCCACTTTGTGGAGGATTCTTTTTCTATGGTGAAAGGGATTTTCAGAATTAACTTTATCATTCATTTCTTTTCCTTCCCCTTGCTTCAACTCTAATTTTTATTACCAGCACAAAGAAAGAACATTTCTAACTTCTGATTCATGGGGAAACCTTGATTCTCCCTTCTGTTTCTTCTGTTCCATATCCTTGCTTTTGCCTTTTTGTTTTCCCTTCCTCCAAATACAGGAATGGCATCCAGGTTTCAAGTAACATGCCTACTCCAACTGGTTGATAATGGCTGCCTAGAGATGGATGCTGATCAGGTTCAGTAGGAATATCAATTAGCAATGTCTGCTCTAGGCACAGGAGGGGGCAAATAAATTATGTGTGCCAAGTATTTGCCATCTCCATTCAAACCCCACTACAGCTATATTTCTGCTTCATTATACGCTGAAAGTCATAAGTAGTTTTTACATTACCCACATAAGGTGACAGTCAAAGGCTGGATAGGCTTGTCTCAGAGAGTTCATAGGCTGGCACTGAATTATTTTTAATTAACAGCTTGTCTGGCACCTGAGCTGAAGAGTTCTATGAGCAAACAATGCTTTGATGCACAGAAATGACAGGCTGATTGTCTCACTGTATGGATGGACAGACTAATAGAATTCTGGAAAAATGTTAACACAAAAGTTGTGAATAAATTGGAAAGGAAATTTTGCTTTGTGGCATTATGTTAAAAACTCCTCTTAAACTACTAACCGATATCTTATTATTGAAAGATAGTATCATTTATTAATGAAACAAGATTTGGATATATTCCCAAAAAGGATTTTTCTGTTTTTGAACAAGAAGCTTCTCTTTTCCAGCCAATAAACAAACAAACATCTGGATATTTACCCAGCTAATGCTAATGACAAGATCTGGCCAGTGTAAGGCTGTGAGTGGACTGGATATAGAAAGCGGACATGTCAAAGGGACCATGGACCACTTATACTTCTATTCTCACCAGTACTGATCTTTGCACCCTTCTCTCACAGCTTTCTAATGCTCCCCATAGTCTCTGGTTCTGTTTTCTAAATGTGAATGTGTACGCCAGTAAAATAACTTTTGAAGGTGCAAACATGAGTATTTGTCCTTCTGCTGAAATTGCTAAGGAGGCTGGAGGGAACGTTTCCCTCTTTGGAGCTTAGACCTTAATTGTGGTGGATTCACATACAGCAAGGTGATGGGAGCATGCAGATTTTTATGATTTGTGTATTGGACCATGCAGAGAACAAAGGGGTTCTAGGTAAGCCACAGGCACTTTCCAATTCAGGGGCTTTTCCACTTTGGGCAAGAATGAGTACTGACAATAGGGAGAGTGTAAGGGAAGCTGTACAATTTCAGAGTCTTCCCAAAATACCTTCTCCTGAGGTGGGCACCTCACCTAGGTCAAACAGTAGCCTGAGATCTAGCTTCCTGCTTCCTATCTGCTTCCTACTGCTCAAAGTACCACTCACTATCCATAATTAAAAGTGTAAATTGCAAACTGGCTCACAATATCTAACTAGGTGCACATGTGAAATGGGATTCTCACTTCCAATAAATATCAACACACACACAAAATGGAATTATCGTATTGATTTAAAAATCTAATCTTACTTCACAAACTAAGTAGCACTGGGCCCAAACAAATCCCTTTATTACAGACTGATAATAAAAAAAGTTTGCATTGAATAATTTATTTTCAGCTATGCATTTCTATATTAGATCCATTGTGATTTATTTTTATTATTTAATTTCATTTTTTAATTAATATATTTTCTTTGTATCTATTTTTATTCTTTCCTGGTAATTTATGGTAACTTACTTGATTTAAGTTTAAAAAGTGATCCAATGAAGTGAACAACAGTATAAGCAGTATATGGATATGGCTAAAAATTTGAGGGGGCACGGGTCTAGTCCAAGTTCCAAAAAGAGTCAGTCTAAGTGATTAGTTCATCACCATTCCCCTTCACCCAAGTTCAGGCCCTCATCTGCCTTTTTGTGAAAGGTCTCACTGTGTCATTCAGAAGCTCATCCTTGGTCCAGTCAGTAGTTATCCCTGTGCTGAGAAACAATCCAGAACTGACTCATTACAGTTTCAGAAGAAAACAGAAGTCTTAATGCAGTTTAGTGTTTAGTGTTTTCATTAAATTTTGTTGTTGTGGCATAATTTATCCTTGGGATTTAAGATGAGATTTGAACTAGGTCCCTTCAGTGCTCTGGTATCACACAACAGTTTTTTTTTTTTTTAAAGTAAAACCATATTCATTCTCAATATATTTCAACTCAGTAAAACTAAAAAATACATTAAATTATGTAAACAGTGCATTACATGAGTTAAGACTGTATTCTCAAACTTACAAATATAACTTGGGTTGATGACTGAGTACAAGTTTTAGGTTTCTTTATAAACTATACATGTAAAATATGTGTCCTTTAATGTATATAATCAAGGTTCTTTAAAAAGAAGCACAGAATATCATATACAGGGAGAGATATAGGGATATATATATATATATATATATATATATATATATATATATTCCTATATGTGTATTCATAAATTACAAACACATATTCTACTCATTTCTAAGGAGTTTTTTTTTTTACATTATATTGTAGGAAAAAAGATCTTTTAGAACTTGAGGACATTTTCTGTACTACCTGTTTGTATCTATCAAATTAAAAACACACAAATAGAAATCCAAATTTGGAATATGATCTAACTCTAAATTCTTGTGAAAAGGCTTAAAATTCAGCTGAAGGTTTGTGTTTCAGAAAAATAAAACACTAACAAAGGAAGACTAAAATGATAATAATTTATTTTGTTATTTAGAAGCCCATTTTCAAAACACACACACACACAGAGGCAGGGTAGTTCTGCACATCCTTTCTGAGCTGCAGAGCAATATTATATTGCCCTCTAATGGATTTTTTGAACCACTACAAACCACTATATAGATCGTAAGAAAATGGCAAAAAGAATGTATTTTAGTGGTGGTAAGTAAATTTCCAAGACCTATCACTAATATAAGATTGGTCTTAATTCCTGTTGGTATGCTACTTTACTTTTGATACTTATAAAACCAATTAATATAGTCATCTTGTATACTGTATACACTCAGTTTGAGATTTACTTTTATAAAGGCCACAATCACTTGATCTTCTTTGCCCTTAGATATCATTACCAGTCTTGCCAATAAAATCCTTATTTCATTTTCATGCAAAAAACTTACTGTTTTCATTGTACCTGTAGCCTTGAGTAGTTATATAGCAGAAAACTGACAGAATTTAAATAAGATTTTCCCTTATTCTTCACGGGGATATTTATAAGTATGTACATATTCTTAACTATTATTATATATTTTTAAATAGTTCTGAGAATTCAAAGGATTTAAAGAATTTAAAGAATTTAAAGGATACTAGGTCAAGGGTGTGGGATGTATGGGGATGCTATTTTTTTTGGCCACAGCTTAATCTGCCATCAGGGGTAGACCTTGGTCATACATGTAATAGCATGTTTATGGATTGATTCAACCTATTATCAATACAGAAGGAACGGAGGAGTCTCCTCCGTGTATTTTAAGTTTGGATTTATATATGGTAAATATTTTTTGCATAATTTGAATAATGTTTAAATTTAATATAAGTACAAAACTTTATATGATTGCTAATTTTCCTTTCCCATCAGTATTCTTTTACCTAGCTGATGTACTCTATTTTCATTTTCTTTAAATGAATACAAAATATAATTCAATAAAGACAATATAGTACATTCCAAAAAAGTAAAAAAAAAATTAATAGCACGACTGTGTAATTCACTTTATATGTCTCATTGATATACATAGCGTGTAAACACACACGTATACAAACATACACATGTTCCTTTTGCTTTGGGGAGTCACGATAGGAATCAGTAATAATTTTGAGTAATTAAACTGAATGATTAGCCCCTTCCATGATTTTCTTTACCACAAAGAACCAACCATAGTCTCTTGTAATTTATTGTTGGTAGCATGAGTTAATCTTCTATATTGTACATGTTCTACCTAAATGGTATACACTGGGTGGCTAATAATTTTAATATATACATTGCATTTTTTTATCCCTGCTTCAAAAATCAGGCTAAAAATAGCAACTCCATTGATTTTGATTTTATTAATCTTTAAGACTTGCCTTAATTTAATTCTAAAACGAAAGACACCTTACTTTAGTGACCTACATTTACCTCCTAACAGGTTCACTTAGGATCAATCTAAGATGAACCTTAATTACTAAAATTATCTAGCACATGCCAGGGAAGCAACCCCCAAGTTGGCGTTGTGCACACATAGGTGAGTGTGATCTCAAGCCTCTGCCACAGGATGGAGTGTGCCAACGGTCCTTCTGCTGGCAGAGCAGTAATAATCGTCACATCTGACAGTTTTGTCATCAGAGCCGTTGGGAAGTAGAAAAAGAAATACAGAAGTCCTGATGTTGGAGAAGACATAAATCTAGGGAACTGGACGAACCTCTAGGAGGTTTGAAGGAGTGCAGGTGGCATCATGGGATGAGATGATGGAAAGATGAAGATGGAAGAAGAAACTGAAATCACAGGATTAATACCCAGAGTTCAATGAGCAGCTGTTAGGTCCATCTTCAGCAACGAAGTCTGCCCCTTCCCTACCACTCTGCCCCATTACCCTTGCTCACCACTCCCGTTCTCACATTTGCTGCTGTAGACCTGCTGATGCAAGAGTGTGTTTCTTTTCTTCTCTTTCTCGTATTATACTTCACTGTAAATTGTTGAGTTTGGTCAAATAGAGAAGATTCCAAAATAATAACAAAGGAAATATCACTACTTTGCTTTTGTAGAAAAATGGGATCTGATTCCTTTAATTCCTAAATCTTGATTAAGCCTGTGACTTTTGATGTGGTGTAATTTATTTAGCACAAGTTATTAGATTTCTAACAAAGCATATGAGATGAAATTTGCCCATTTGCCCTTAGGTGTTTTCTAAAGAAAGCTGTAACTGTTCCTCACTAGTACTGCCTTTTACGGTCTTCATAAGGCATTTTCTCAAAATAAAAATTGGTGATAAAAATCGACATAAATGCGTATGAGGAATTCTAAGGACTTCTTGAACTCCTACACATTTGGTACATCTCTAATGAGTCTACAGGAGAGAGAATTCTTTGTCTTTTCAAACTGGAATATGCCATGGAATTCGTGAAGCAACAAAATAAACTGTGTATCTTTCTGGATCATCAGTTTTACCTAATTAATAAAGACATGTTGCTTTTATAATTAAAAAGGAAAGATACATAAGAGTTTAATTAAAAAAAACCCCACAAAATTAAAAAAAATATCTTGATTGCAGGTGGTTACTTTGTAGTAAATTGGCAGAACCCCGGGGTTAGAAGCTCATTATTTTTTGTCATTAGAGGTATTTCCACTGGAATAGTGTGAGAAACACTAATGTTTTTCTGTGGGCAAAACAAAGGAAATGCAGACCTCAGAAGACCAAGTTATGGCCACTGTACAGAGTTTCATGTAAGACTCTTTGTGCTTACTTTTAAAAAATATAATGGCATCATCTTGCCTAGCTTCATAGTGTATATAACACATTCTCAAATTCTGATGGAACTAATGTATTTGACTATTCCTTTCTACACGTTGATAATGTATGATAGTAATTTTTAGTGTCAAGGAACGTGTTTACTAATAATTACATAAGATAACATTGGCTACATAATGCTTTTATATAAAAAAAGAAACACCATCTTACATCAATTTGTGTATAACTGGAGCCATAACTTTGATCTGCTACATCTTGAATTTCCTTAAGACTTGAATTTATTTTATTTTCAAAATAAAATAAACTATCACACTTGTACTCAATAGCACTCGCTTGTTTAATTAGAGACCACCCAGAATATGACACTTCTTACAGTTTTTGTTTAAAGGGAATCAAGACTGGATTTTTCATATAAATTGTACTGAAATGAACACATACTCCTTGTCTCTGTTGTCATGCTGAAAGTTATACCAAAGTTCTACTAGAAAACTTGATATGTTCAATACTACTGTTCCTCCTCTAAAACATAAGTCAAAACAAAACATCATAAGCGAATCTTTCTAAAAACATTATCCAAAGAGTTGGCAAAAAAAAAAAAAAAAGGCTTTCTGGAGGATCTCACATTTAAAATGTCAATTGCTCTCAGTACTGTTGATAGAAAATGTATTTGATGCATTAATCAAATACAGAAAGATTTCAAAGATTATTTTCAGATATTCTGAACAAACCAGTTCACTGGCAGTATTCTGAAATAAAGTAGAAAGTGACCTAATACAAGTTAAGCTGTTCCGTCAAGGTCAGTTTTCTCCAAATCTTATCAAAAATAAAGATGAAAAAGACATATATAACTGACACTTCGATTTCTATAGATTTACTTGGAAAATAAATAGAATGTATAATCCTAGTAAGTGAATTACTTACTGATAAAGCTATCAAAAAATAGCTAAAAGTAAGCTGATTAGCTCAAAGCAGTAGTCCTCTAGACTTAATTCATTTGTGAAATAATTAAACAGCATAAAATAATCAGGCCAATATACTTAATTTTTTAAGGTTTTATTTTAATTTGTATTCTAATATAAATACTTTAAGAGTTGTCTCTGTTATGATTTGAGTTTTTTGTCTACATGTATAATTAATGTCTATTTAAAAGACCAACAGAGAACCAAAACAGGAGTCTGGCCCAGGTTTAACTTCCTGCTTTAATTCTATTATCAGATGCAACTCTCAGTCTGATGTCATCCAACACTAATAATTTACAGTACCAATATTTCTTGATATGCTTGTCCTGTATTAAAATGGAGAATTATAATGTTCAGTGGCTGTATGTTAAAGGCTATAATATGGAGAATTGTGTGGGCAGATTTATAGGTATGTCTCTCCCTCCCCCTGCATCTCTTTTTCTTAATATGAAGATGATTTGTTTCTGTGTATTTATAACTTATATCTATTTTTGACTGTGAGTGTCTGTCTCTTCTCTCCCTTTAGTTTCTTCTTGCTTTCTCTTTCTACCCTGTGTTTTCTCTAAATAGGCAAACTAGAGCAATGTTTGAATGTTATTTTCTTCTTATTATAGAATTATGTACTGTGGAACTATTTTTAAGTACTTAAAATATAAAGATGAAAAATAAAAACCAGCAAGTGATGGCCATTGTTACCATTTTGGTATTTGGCTCCAGTCTGTTTTGTGTATTTAAATGTGGGTTAATTTCTAAATGTATACAATTATTTTAAAAATTTGGCACTTCAAACTGCAGGAAATGAGAACTCACTGAAGCACTCCCTCCATGTATCACTTGTTAATATCTTTACCAACATGAGAACCAAAAAATGAACCAAAATCTGTATTCTTACACCATTATCATGGTTTTCATCTGATACCATTATTTTGACAGCAACTTTATTGTTTCCTTTTCTCCTTACCCTGCCTTTTTTCTTTTATTATTATTATTTTTTATTATGGCTTATATCACCACCTAACATACTACATGCCTGTTGGCTTATTTATTTATTGCCCATCTTTCCCCCTAGAATGCAAGATGGATCCACAAGTGCAGGAAATTTGGTTTGTTCATTGCTACATTCCTAGTAATAGAAAAATGGCCAAGCAAATAGTATGCACTCAATAAATGCGGAATGAAGTAGTTTCATATTAATTAATGCTATTACTTATTTAATAGAATTTGTATATTTATCAAACATTTTATGTTTTAAAGATTAGATTTATTGCAAAATTTCTCCTTTTTCCCCCATCTTGGGTTGTGATCTTCTGATTGTATAAAAGGAATCATTTTTCTTCCTTATGCATACATAGAGGATTTCTACTGTCCCCGACCTCTACTCTAAATTATGCGTAAATTAAGGCATTTCGTTTCTAGTATATGGCTTCCCTACTCCTCCAACCCTGAATTTTTCTTTTTCTCTCCTTCCCTCACTCTATTTACCAGAATAAAAACTGTGAGACTATAGATATTATTATCCAAAATTAAACAGGAAATAGCTGTTTCCCATCGGAAGAATAGCAAGACGGCAAATATAATTTACAACATAATATAAATAACTTGGGTTTTAGAAAATACCAACTGTTCAGTATAATCTCTGCCAGTTTCATATTAGGACACATGATGCTGGAATAACCCTCCATTGGCAATTATTGCTTAGGGAATAGCTCATTGTGCCTGAATCCAGGTTCTGTCACTTGCTGTATGGTGATGCCCAAGTTATTCAACCTCTGTTACTCTGTGCATTTATAAAAAGGATAATAATATTATCTATCCCATAGTTTGTTGAAAGGATTAAATATCATCATGCATTTAAAATACTTAGCATGGGCACATAATAAGTGCTAAATAAATGTTAGCTTCTGAAATTACTGTTAAATTTACAAACCAATGCTTATGAACTAAGCTATTTATAGTTTTTCTACTAGCCTGGTCCCACTCACAGGAAGACAAAATGAGAAAAAGAAAGGGGCAAATGAATCACAATTGCTTTCCATTTGAGAATACTGTCTCCAACTTCAGTTATAGTGAAATCAGTTAAAAATAAATATAGATGTAATATAATTGAAAAACAATCTCTTGGCATAGCACCAGCTAAATTACCTATTACTACACTTCTGTGGTTTTACTCCTTCTTCTCTGGACAGTTCTTCTTTGTCTCCAAAGATTCTTTCTCTTTCACTTGGTCATTAAATATTGCATTTCCTGAGGCCTCTCCTCCCTCTAAAGTCTATTCCAAGGAATTCTTAGCTCTATTCCCTCATAGGTCATTCACACCCAAAGCTTTAGTAACCTTCTCTCTTCTATGCATCTGACTTATATTTATATCACTAGACCCTAACGGTCTCCAGACTTTTGTATCAACTATCTACTTGACTATTTCCTTAGGTGTCTCAAGGCTTTCCTGACAGCCCATAACAATCTTCTGAAGTTTTCTACAAACTCTGTCATCTGCTTAAGACAGGGAATGGCATGACCATTCAGCCAGTTAAATAAACCATACCGTCATCTATAATCAATTCCCCTCCCCTATCCTATTCTATTACTATATTTCATAGCTTTTGCCTTCTAAATATTTCTGGAAACTACTCACTTTTCTTCACAACCTCAAATCAGCCTAGGGTACTCACTTGACTACTTATATATTCACTTATAGTCTACTTATATTCACTTCTTCCCCGCACCCCAAACAAAACATTCTCCAAATTGCAGCCAAAGTGATGTTTTTAAAATGTAGATATAATAGATTCCTTAAAACCCTTTGAGACTTCTCTTTGCTCCTAAAAGCATAACAACTTAGAATTGCCAACAAAGCCCTGTGAGATTCAGCTCTTATCCACCTTATGCCTAGGAGATCAATGTCACTATAGGTTCTCATTAACCATTTTAGGCATTGGATAACTATTTGTTGAATATTCAAATGAATGAAAACAAAGTATAAAAAGTATTGAAGTATTCTCTTTTACCACCTCTCTTAGAAATCTTTTAAATCAAGAAACAAATCTTCAACATTTTCCTTTATATTATACAACATTATCAAAATTTGGCTCTGCAATAGCAGGGCCTTAGATATTGCTTAAGAAATAAATCTTTATCCATTTTAAAACATTATTTTGGAAAAATCATTTCCTCTTTCATTTTTCAGGCACTTTTATTTGGAATATTTGCTAATAAAAATTGACTAGGAAATAAAATTAAATCATAAGTAAGTTTAGTTTTCAAATTATACTTTCGGCTGTTGATATATTAAATATTCAGGTTTTTTTTTCCTTAACTATTCCTTGAGTGGCTATAATTTCCATTTAGAATGTAAAGATTTAAAAGGCATCATACATATACCTGAGGAAGTTAAAGTATACTAAAGGTCCCTTCAGCCCCCTCCTGAAAGCATAATGATAGACACGATTTAAGGTAGAATTTAGTCATTTTACTTCTCTACTCAAAACCCTCTAATTATGCCTGCCATCCCAAAAACTCCAAATTTCCTTTCAAGGCTTATGGAGTAACCAGCTGGTCATGGCCAGCCCCAATTAAGATCTGTTTTTGGAATAATTATTAATAGTGCTCCTTTCTCTCGCAAGTATTCTGGTTTTGATGACAAATTATGGACACTCTATTGGCTGGCTCTGAAAGATCCGGCCCCTGCTAATCCCTTCAACCTCTCCCTTGCCATTTCCTCATTCTGCACACCAGCCCCACTAAACTTTACTGAACTTTTCTCTCCTCTGGACTTTCCCATAAATCTCTTCTAGGGCATTACTCCACCCCCCTTCCCACACTCAGAGAGCAAACTCATGAACATCAGCTCTCACTCAGGTATCACCACTTCCAACGGGGTGGTTGCCTAAGCAATGTGGTCTTTGAGCACTGTGATTCCCTTCCTTGCACTGCATTTCAACTTCTTTGTTTTTTTACCTACATTTTGAAGCTCATGAGGGCAAATTATCAGTCATATTCCCAGTGCATGGTACAATTTCTGGCACACAGTAGACAAATATTTATGGACTAATGCGCATGGGTGTGATGGTTTACTCCCTAGGTTGCAACATGTATTTTAATACCTTATTTGAATAATCCTAAATAATATTATCTCCAGAATCATGCAAGAAATTATGATTCAGAAAGACTTATTCGAGTACAACGAGTAAGCATTTATATTTTTCAGTCTGACTCAAATCCTAGCCCTGCCTCTCATTAGCCATGTGATCTTCAATACTGTATTTAGTCTTCTCAAGCTTTTTTTTTTTTTAACTAATTTACCTCATGGAGGTTTAGAGAGGAGTAAATAATACTAGGCTTATAAAGTGTTTAGCATAGTGTCTATACTGTACTAATAAACTTTTTCTGTTTCTGATCTTTCTGGCAGTATAGAAGAAAATACTGACTGCTACAGTTTTTATCTCAATACTCTTGATTCAAAACACTTTCAAGTCTTGCTCTTCTGGGGGTGTTACTTCCTACCATTTAAAATGGCAACATGACTTTCACCAAACATTCCTTTGTTCTTACACACTGAATATTCTGTTCTTTCAAAATCAACTTTATTGAAATAAAATTTACATACAATAAATACACCCATTTTAAGTATATAGTTTGATGAGTCTGTTAAATGTATACACACTCCTGCAACCACCCCCATTATCAAGATCTAAAACATTTCCAGCAGACCAAAAAGTTCTCTCATATTCTTTCGCAGTAAATCCCTCCTACCCCTTATCCAACCACAGGAAATCACTAAGCTGCTTTCTGTTATTATACATTTGTTTTGCTTGTTTAAGTGTTCACTGGTTCATTGTTTGGATATATCAAAATTTGTTCATCCATTCACCTACTGGTGGGGAATTTGGGTTACCTCAAGATTTTTGCTATTATAAAAAGAGCTACTATATTTGTGTTTTCATTTCTTTCTAGTAAATACCTAGGGGTGGAATTACTGGTCATAAATATGTATAAGTGTGTATTTTTTATTAAATTGTTTAATGTTTATTTATTTTTGAGAGAGAGACAGAGTGCGAGCAGGGGAGGAGCAGAGAGAGGGAGACACAGAATCTGAAGCAGGCTCCAGGCTCTGAGCTGTCAGTACAGAGCCTGACATGGGGATCATACCCATGAACTGTGAGATCATGACCTGAGCTGAAGTCAGATGCTTAACCAACTGAGCCACCCAGGTGTCCCAGGTATGTATAACTTTGTAAGACATTGTGTAAGTTTCCAAAGTAGTTGAACTTCAAGGCTTATTTTAAATATAACACAGTTTGCTAAATTTTTTTTTTTAATTTTTTTTTCAACGTTTATTTATTTTTGGGACAGAGAGAGACAGAGCATGAACGGGGGAGGGGCAGAGAGAGAGGGAGTCACAGAATCGGAAACAGGCTCCAGGCTCTGAGCCATCAGCCCAGAGCCCAACGCGGGGCTCGAACTCACGGACCATGAGATCGCGACCTGGCTGAAGTCGGACTGCGCCACCCAGGCGCCCCCACAGTTTGCTAAATTTTATCGTTATGGTTAAGGATTTGTTTATATTGTAATTTGACTACAGAAGGTAGGTATGAACATCTCAGGTAAAGGGGGGATGGGGCCCCAAGTGATTTGTTATAGCGCATTTATATAAAAAGAAAACATGGTGATAATAGAACAATCAAGAAATTTCTTATATATTCTAAACACAGGATTTCAAATAAAGGCTTCCAGTTTTCCTGAAATTTTTTTTTTGAAGGTGAGCAAGTGACCAAGGCTATCTGAGTAACAATTGTCTTTCCTATCCCCTACAATTGTTTCTCTAAACACCAGCTATTCATCTTTGATGGAACATCAAATGAACCAGAGGTAGAGGCTAGTTACTTAAAAAACAACAACAACAACAACAAAACAATGCTTTGTGGGTCTGGGATGGTTAGAGGCTGTTCTGTAATGTACACATAATAATCTGCCTGAATATCTAAGTCATAATCAAATAAATGAAGTACACAAGTTACCTTACCCAGTTTCTCTACTGTCATGTCTACCATCTGGATGAATTTTATAAGAAATCAGCCTAAATAAAATTCTCCTTAAGTGAAATTCACATCTTACAACTCTACTTGCTGGGGTAAACTGTAGGGAAATTTTATCAATGGCTCCTAAAACTTGATAGGGAAATTTAAACGCGCGCGCGCGCGCACACACACACACACACACACACACACACACACACTTTTCTTATAAGAAAGAAAAGTCTTCAGCTTTTCCAAACACTGTACCTATAAATGATCTCTGCTTCTTCTTCACCTCCCACTACTCTTATGCTATTCCTAGCTTTGGGCAAACTCTACAGAACATGTCAAAAAGTGAGAAATATTAAAAGCCAAGGGAGGCTGCACAGTACCTTAGGCCAGTTAACTGCAAAGCCCTCTTGGATGATGATGAGTCTATTGGTATGCTCCCTAAATAATTAAGGCTGGAAGCAACCTGAATTTGGAAGGATGTGTTCAGGGTATCATAATTATTTTTCTGTCACCCTACTACTGACCTCCCTAGCCTAAAAGCTATTCATTCAGCTCCCTTCTTATTCCAAATCCCCACAATTCTGTAACAATACTGCCCTACGCCAGGGGCATTCAAGGGTCTGAAAGTTCCCATGTACAAATTTATTTTCCCCAAAAAAACTTATTTTGACATGTTATATACAATCTTTACAAGTCGCCCTCAACACAGAAATGTTTCTTTACTGGGTAACAAAATACTGCCTCATGAAGCCTGTCTAGCATCTACCACACTAACAATGTAATTGTACTTTTTGTAATACAACACCTTTTTTCAGACCTATCTGCATATTCAGGCACTGAATCTTATGAAATAATTACCCTTATTTTGGAATTGATTGTGTGTGTGTGTGTGTGTGTGTGTGTGTGTGTGTGTGTAACCTAGATTACACAGTCATTTTTATTGCATAATAACCAAGAAATTTTACTTGAAAGCAATTTAAAACAAGTATTTGAAGAATTGGTAATGCCCACAAATCTAAGTGCAAGACATACATAATTCATATCCTAACCATGGCATCTAAATGTTTTCTGATTATTACCAAACAAATATTGCTATGTAATGTAATCTGGGTTGTGGTTACTAGTGACCTTACATACGTTGCTCTGGGGGAAATTATTACACTAAGTAAATTATCTATGTTTGTTTATTTTTAAAATGCTGTTTTATAATCTATTTATTCCAAGGTACTTCCAATGATGTTGTGTACATATATTTAAATTTATATTACTTCTTCCAAGATTTTAGGCAGACTCTTTTCCAGATGTTTTGCATTTTTGCTTAATTGTTATATATGAAATATGTTAGGGCTCACAGTAAGTGTCAAAAACTGCATACTGCAATCGTTAACACAAATGACCTGAACTCTTTTTTGACAGTTAACCATAATGATTAATCACTGCCACTCTAAACTCACAATTTCACACTGGATTTCCTGAGCAGGAGGATAAAATCTCAGCTATTATTATTATACACTAACTTACAGGATTTAGCTATTGAATGTTAAGTAAATTTTTTCTTTCTAAGAAATTAAAATGTTATTTTTTCTGTCATTTGCATTAAGTCCCTATTTTCAGCATATCACATGCAATTGATAAAATCCAGGATACATCTGCATGGTGACAAAATCTCAGTTAGCCAAAACTTTCTGATTCTCTTATAAAAAGCTTTGATAATGCATAATTTAGGCTTGTAAATTTATCAAGCACTTTGGATTCTGCCTCAGCTGACTCTAAAAGTATTTAGCAAAATGTCTTCCAAAGACTTTCCATAATTTTCACAAACCATTACTTGCTGAAGCAAAAGAAACAAACACCAATACAGTTGCTAACCCTCTGGGCAGTATCGCTTTAAAAGTATCATAAGGAGTTAGTGAAGTGAACCTACAAGAACTAGCATCATTTCACTTCATTGTAGCCTGCTGGGTGCAGGTCATTTCCTGTTTCACTCTGACTGCCAAAAACAACAGCCCAGTAAATTTCACATCTATAAACTCTCCCAGCACATGGCCTATTGCCAGTGCTTTCTGTAGCTGAAATGCCTGATGACCGTGCAAATGTCCTCATCATTTTAATATAAACTTGAATCTTCTAAAATCTTAGTTTGAGTCTAAATCTTTTAAAAACAATTTACAAATACCAGTATTCTACCTTGCCTATGTTGAGCACAAAGGTTATCAAAAAATCTTTTAAAACACTTTATATGCATATAATATTTTATATTTTTAATATAGGATGTTTTTAAAGGGATAAATGAGTTGACACTTTAAAAAAAATTCTATTACATCAATTTACTTTCTTGTATCCAAGCCTATGATACCAAGAAACATGTTAACTATCAGTAGGTTAGAGATTTATCATTTTCCAAGCTAGTCATAATCAAAGCCAAGTTCAAGGCAGCAGTGAAGCAAAAGGCAGTGCTCAGTGAACTCTACTGCATAGGAAGGACATTTGCTCACCCCTCTCCCCCAAAATATCAACAGTCAATCTACTGATATTGAGTAACTGCGATGGTCAGCGGCATGAATTTGCATGCGTCAAGATCAGCTTGTTAAAACAGATCATGAGGCTGCACCTTCTGAAGATTGTGATTGATTCAGTGCATCCGGTTGGGGCCTGGGAATCTGTACATCTAGCAAGTTGTCATAGAATGCTGATTCTGCCAGCCCATATATTACACTTGGAAGATGAGATACTAGGCCATGATTAGCATCTTCTTTCTACAGCTCTCTACCAGACCTGACACATCATCTCTCTGTACTCTGAAAACATTGTTACTTTTCATACTGTACCTTGGGCCATAATTATTTGGGTACATGTTAACCCTTTTACTAAATTTTAAATTCTCTGAGGCTAGGGTTTCATCAGCATTATATTCCTCATAGCACTTTGCACGGAACATTAGATATAGTGGATCATAATGTTTGTTTAATTAAAAACATTAGGAATGAATAGATGAAGAACATATTAATTCCTGAAAGACTAAAAACAAAGTGAGGCAAAACATCTAGCTGAAGTCTCAATATAGAATTTTCAACTTAGGTTTCAGAGTGAAAGTGAAAAAAAATTGTGTGGAATCTCTATATAGAGCAATGTTTTTAGCTTCTTAAGCAATTTAGAGGTCACTATCTTCACTATATTTCACAGTCAATGGCATAAAAGGACCAATTATGCCAAGGTACCAAAGCACTAAGAATAAATAATAGGGTTGAAGTCCAACTTGCTGCTTTACAGCTCCCACTAAATGAGAAGGTTTAGAGTTAAATAAAATGAGGATGGAAAGAAGTGCTATAGTGGAACTGTTTGTGATTCTAAACCTCTGACACTGAGTATATCAAATGCCTGCGTCTTGTTACCTGACCTGCCCCTCCAGACAACCACACACAAGCCAACTGAAAAGCTTAGATAGAGTCATGACATCACAAAATATAGCAAGGTAACATGCCCCGAACACATGGATGAAAACTTCCTTTAAAAATGAAAGAACCCGGGGCGCCTGGGTGGCGCAGTCGGTTAAGCGTCCGACTTCAGCCAGGTCACGATCTCGCGGTCCGTGAGTTCGAGCCCCGCGTCGGGCTCTGGGCTGATGGCTTGGAGCCTGGAGCCTGTTTCCGATTCTGTGTCTCCCTCTCTCTCTGCCCCTCCCCCGTTCGTGCTCTGTCTCTCTCTGTCCCAAAAATAAAATAAACGTTAAAAAAAAAATAAAAATAAAAATGAAAGAACCCCACAACATGAAGAATAGAAACAACTTCCTCAAGAGTATCAGATTTAGATCAATATCCAACTGTATCTATCCATACAATGTAACCTCTTTTCAGTAATTTGTCATGTGACCACAGCTTTTCAATCTAGGGTGAATTTTTAAATACACTATCAATTGTGGGGTGCCTGGGTGGCTCAGTAGGTTAAGCATCCGACTTCAGCTCAGGTCATGATCTCGTGGTTCCTGGGTTCAAGTCCCACATCGGGCTCTATGCTGACAGCTCAGAGCCTGGAGCCTGCTTCAGATTCTGTGTCTCCCTCTCTCTCTACCCCTCCCCCACTTGTGCTCTGTCTGTCTCTCTCAAAAATAAATAAACATTAAAAACTATTTTAAAAGTATATTTAAAAAAATACACTATCAATTGTACAATTCTTTTAAAACTTTGACATGGACAGGATGACAAAACATTTACTATTAAAAAAATCTGTAGACAGAGTTCATATCAAGTATTGTGATGAAACACACAAATAACACTCAAAGCAAATTGTCAAGGAGACATTCTATTGGTTAGAGAAATCTCTCTGCAGTCTTCTGGCTACCAGTCGCTGCACAGTGTGCATACTACTAGAGTTACCAATCTAAATTTTGGCGTTTTAAAATCTCAGCTGGCTTTTGACTCCCCATAAAATAACTTCATATCCCTTCATATTGCAAACAAGGTCAGTAACTATTTTCTCCAAGGTCACTGACTATTTTCCTTATCCATTTTATCATCTGGTTTGATTTGAGCCCTATCTAGAGATACCAAGTCCTTGCATTCTATTCTTCTGCCAGGCAGATGGTCACAGGGGCCCATCTCCCTCTAAATTGTTCACCACTTCAATGAGTTGTTGCCTCATGTACTTTAGAGCCAACCTAAATCTCATTTTCTCTATAAAGACCCTCTGTGTCCACAAAAAGTTACTATTTCACCGACGTATTACTAGAGATTTTTAAAACATGTTTTGTTGGGGCACCTGGGTGACTCAGTCAGTTAAGGGTCTGACTCTTGATCTTGGCTCAAGTCAGGATCTCATGGTTCATGACACTGAGCCCTGCGTTGGGCTTTGTGCTGACAGCAAGGAGCCTGCCTGGGATTCTCTCTCTGCACCATTCTTTCTCAAAAAAATTAAATATAAAAAAAACTTTAATAGATTTTTAATAATAAAACATTTGTATGGAAAATGTAAAGTATTATTAAATACAGGGAGGAGAGTAAAATGAATCCCTATGTATCCATCATCCAGCTTTATCAATTATTAACATGTTGCTCCATATATAAATCAAACCCTTCCCCTATGCTATTTTGAAGCGAATCCTAGATACATTATAGGGTATACATATTTCATATGTATATTTCATATACATATTTCAATGTGCACAGAATTTTTATAAGGTTCAACCACAGCTGTCATCACATCGTATTCTATGTTTAGTATATGTGCTGTCAAAGCAAACACTCATCACATCATATTCTAAGTAATTTTTTACATGTCCATTGCTCCCACATGAAGGCATAGCCTATATTTACTCATATCTGAGTCCCCAGTAATTTGAATAGTGCTGGGCATGTAGTCAATGTGTGTTTGTTGACAAAATAATGCAACGTGTTCATTCATTGATTCCACAAATTTTTATTAAATGCTTAAGGGGGCAGCCCTGTTCTGGGTCCTGGAGATAGTAGTGAAGAAGCAAGCAAAATTCCTGTGCTCAGAAATCTCTAATGTTTGGTGGGGGTGTAATAATCTGATATAGAACATGTAAGGTGTTAAGGAATGCTAGGAAATACAGTAACATATTGTCATAAGGCTAGAAAGTGCCCAAAGTGGAAACTAAGGATATGATTTTATAGAGGATAATCCAGGAAGACTTCTTTGTTAAAGGGCATTGGACCAGAGGCCAGTATGAAGTGAGGGTCAAGTCAAAGGCACATCTGGGGGAAAGGTCTTTAAAGGGAGGAAACAGCAAACCTCTCAGATGAGAGTAGGTTTGACATGCTGACAGAACAGGAAGGGTGCAGGTTTGGCAAGGGCAGCATAAGCAGAGGAGAGAAGGGTAGGTTGGAGAGGCAATGGAGTGAGGATTACATAGGGCCATGGAAAGAACATTAGATCTACTGAATTAGATGGGATTGTTGAAGAACTTGGAGCAGAGGAGTATCATGGTCCTCTGGCATCAGGAGGATCACTCTGGCTGCAGTACGGAGAACACACTATAGTGAGACAGAAGAGGAAGGAGAGAGACCAGTAAGAAGGCTACTGCAATATTCTAGGAGAGAGATACAGAGGCTTAGTGCAGATAGTGAGACAGAACTTCATGTAAGGTGTGGAAAAAGAAGACAAGGGTGACTCCAAGGGTTTGGCCCCAGCAACTAGAAGAACAAAATTGTCATTTACTGGGATTTTTGGAGACCAGGAGTTGGAAACCAAAAGTTTGTTTTGAGACATGGTACATTTTTTTTGCCTATTAGATGTCCAACTGGAAATGCTGGGAAAGCAGATGGAGTCAGGTTAGAGGTCAGAATCACACATAAAATGTTAGGAGCCATTCAGTCTCCTCCAGCCTTAAGTCTGGCTGAGATGATGTAAGACTAGGTATTAAATACAAAAGATCAGATTATTGAGCCTCAGGGTGCATTTACAGACAAAATAAAAGAGAATGGGTAATGTTTTAGGTAAGGTTAAAAAATAGGAACTTCAGATATGTTCTTTTTTGTTAGTTATAGGGCTATATATAAATCCTTTATTTACTGTATTATAAATAGAAATATATTCTACTGTTTTGAACCAAATAAGGCAATGCTATCCCATAAAGAAAATTAAAAGTACTACATTCACAAGACATAGTAAGAAAAATCCCCCAAATTAAAATCTGAGAGACAATTTTACTTTGATTGCAGTTATAAATACACAGCAGCTTCAATAAATCTATTTAGTGAACTAAGTCAAAACATTTTTAATTTGCCCATCTATTGTCAGATAACTTGATTTTTTTTTACTTTTCAACTCGTTGCTTTGTCATTATTTTATCAACACTTATGAGACATGGTGATAAACTTAAAACATCATAAGATCTGTATCTTTCCCTTGCTTTACCAAAAACTGTACTAATTTTTAAAACCATAATTATTCAGTATAGTACCATAATAAGCCAAGCCAAACCATATTAAAACAAATCTAAGAAGTAATACCTGTTCAAATGGTTAAAGTTGGAATTAATTTTTTAATTAAAATTTCTACATATAAAAATCTGACTTTGACTATGTCTCTATTTCTCACCGTGGTTTTTACTCCATGTACAATCTGCTGGAGGTAGGAAGAACATTCTGTAGGCAGGGTAAAGATATGAAAGGATATAAGGGAAGACTCTTCCCTCCACACTCAAAGCTTTTGACTAAAAAATATATGAGGCAGAAGGAACAGGAGGAACAGACCCAAAGGAAAATACTGAAAAGAATCTTGTATAGAATAAGATATGACAAAAGAACATTTAATTCTCTCTCTCTCTCTTTAAGTAGGCTCCATATCCAGCATGGAGCCCAAAATGGGGCTTGAACTCAAGGACCGTGAGATCAAGTCCTGAACTGAGATTAAGAGTTGGATGCCCAACCCACTGAGCCATCAGGCGCCCCACCAAAATAACATTTAGAGCAATCACTGCAGTTAGGTGAAAATGAGGAGCCAGGAATCTATTAAGAAGACGCGTTGACAATCCTATTTACCTGCAGACAAGAGCTACATTGAGTGCGACACAGCAAGGCAGGGCACTACTTTGCCAAGTGCATTTGCTCCATATCAGTTAGGTGCAGAGACCAGGTGACAGATGCTCTCTGTCCTCAAGGATATTTTGGGAAAATTCATGCTTTCCAGCAGAGATTTTATCTAACAGACTTTCTAGATGAGGCAAGAAAAGTACAAAAAATATTAAAGACTCAGTAAAGAATTTTTTTAAATAACAATGTTAAGGATTCATATAAGGTTTTGTAAGATACCATATAAAAAGAAACTTTAAAAATAACAAAGATCTTGAGGCGTCTGGGTGGCTCAGTTAGTTAAGTGTCTGACTTCGGCTCAGGTCATGATCCCAGGGTTCATGAGTTCAAGCCTCATCTTGGGCTCTGTGCTGACAGCTCAGAGCCTGGAGCCTGCTTCAGATTCTATGTCTCCCTCTCTCTCTCTGCTCCTCCCCCACTGGCACTCTCTCCCTCTTTCTCAAAAATAAGCAAACATTAAGAAAAAAATAAAGATTTTAAGGATTCCCAGGACCCAACTGAAAAACTGTCATATGGGGGCATGTGTGTGGCTTAGGCAGTTAAGCCTTGGACTCTTGATTTTGGCTGTCATGATCTCACAGTTTGTAAGATGAAGCCCTTCATCATTGGGTTCCATGCTGAGAGTGTGAAGCCTGCTTGGAATTCTCTCTCTCCTTCTTTCTCTCTGCCCCTCCTCTGCTCATACTCTCTCTGTCTCTCAAAATAAATAAACTTAAAAAAATGTCATATGGATTTCTAGTTTCTAGTTATTTTTCCAAAACAGTTGACTGACAGGTTGAAACTAAAGGAAACTTCTTACGGAGGGGAAAGGAATTTCAAATGTGATACCTAGAACAAAGAGAGGATTATCCAATTAATCATTTCATGATCTGAACATCTACAGAATGAATTTCAGTACCTCCAGTTAATGTGTATATCCTTCTATGTTAAATATTGGATTTGACGCTAAGAATACTTCACTAATTACACAACTGTCCACAGTTGTTCATCATTATATGATCCGTGATGGAAATATCTGACAGACTACCTCTGAAACTATTCATTATCAACATGAAGCTATCTTGTTATTCCAAACTGTAGTGCAAAATTATTAAGAACTTTTCAGATCAGGGACTCTTTTATTTCTGTTCTGATAGACATACACACACACACAACTGATTTGGATTTCAATAAAGATAGATTTTGCATACACTGATAAGTCCACCTTTTCAACTCTATTACAAAATTGAACAGAACTCACAAACTGACCTTTTGACACCAACATTCCCATCTCAGAGCAAACACTAGCAAAATCTGACTTTGGGAAACTGGCTAATTCCTTTAGTTTATAAGATTCTACTAAAGTAGTAATTTACAATCTGTGTAAATTTCATTTCTTTTCCTAATGGGAGCTGTCAAAACAAATTGTTTTTCATCCCTGCACCTTGGAGAACATTTCCAGTTGCCCAGAAGTTCAGTTTCCCCAAGTTCAAAGCTTCAGATTGCTGTCCTGACTTACCCATCCTAGGAAGAGCAATGTACTCTCATATTTACTTGACTCTAAGATGTCATCAGGTATGATTGATCTTTCTGAATATTACTTTGGGAGAGGGAAGACTGCATTCACACACTATGTGTGTGTGTGTGTGTGTGTGTGTGTGTGTGTGTGTGTGTGTTTAGTTATTTTTTCCTTTATACTGTGTTGCTGTGGATGAAAAAGATACAAATATATATTTAATCATTACATACATGTAGAATTATGTCTATGTACATATAATTTTTATATGGTCTTACTAAAATTTAGGAGGTGATCATTTATATTTGGACAAAGCATGTGCATGTTTTAATTTTTTTATCTTGATAAAAATATATATGATTTTTATACTACCACACAAAAGTTAAAGTGAGGGAATGCCTAACATGATTTTTATCCTATGTTTAAGTGTTACTCTTAAGAGTATTAAAACATACTATTAAACGTACTATTACCTGACACTGATAAATCTGTGTTTTTTTTTTTTATTCCTGTCTGTGGTGTTGTGGGAGTGGATATATTTAGGACACTACAGATATATCTTCTTAGAGATTTCAAACTCCAAGATGGCAGTGACCAAATATTACCGTCTAACTCAACCAGCCCTTAATTAGCACTTGCTAAATGAGTAAATACATAGTAAGTGTGAGATTAAGCTGGCTGTGAGGACAGAGAGTGATCCCAATAGCAGTCTCTGTGGTCCCAGTCAACCTGGATCTGTTCAAAGGACGGGCACTGCCAGTAGACAAAGCAGCAACCACACTTCCAATGGCAAAATTCAAACTTATTGAGAGATGTTAGTACCATCCACAAATATTTACTGAATGAATGAGATGAAAAGAATAAGAATCTATAACCCTTTCTAAAAGAGGGCTGAGGTTTTCTTTTATGTTAGTTTGAGATAAATATAAGAAAACAAGATAGCTTACTGGACAAATCTCCAAATGCTTTGCTTGAGACCAGGTCTGGATGGTTCTGAGGAATAATGGTCTGTTACTGGCTAATGAACACATAATATGTGTGTGCATGTGTGGGGGGCTGTATGCACGCTGTTTGTAGGATACAGATACATGTATTTATATTGAGAAATGGAGATTTCATATTTGATAGGTATTTGGGCAAAAAAGCATTAACAATGGGGATAATGAAGAATTTGGAGTGTATTATAGAGATTAGGCCTTAGGCCATTGTGGGCACTGGTTAAACAATGTATGTATGGCCCTTGTATCTGATGATGGACCTAACATCAACAGGGTAAGCATCGGGGAGGGCAACATGGACTCGTAAGGAGGAAGGGAAAGGCAGCCTGGAACCTGCAAAGACCAGCTGGAACACATAAGGATGAACTAAATCTGCATTGTTTTCTGATTTCCTCCAAGCTTCCAACTTTGATACTGCAGGTGATCTGTGGAAGAATCTGGCATCTTAATCACAGAGCTAAACACACTCCTGACCAGAAAGTCGGAGATGCTAAAAGATCTGGCAGGGGCCAGAGGAGCTGTGGTGAGCTACTGTCTGGAGCTGCCAGAACTCTGGGCCCAGGTGTTGCTTCACACCAAGATGTGCCAGCACATCTGTGACTGTGTACATGTGCTGCAACAGCAACTGACCATACCCCGAAATTCCAAGAGTAAAACATGGCTGCTACTTCACTTCTGTCTTCCAAGCTTTACAGAACTTTCTCTTGTTGCTCTTTGTAGCCCAGAACTCTACAGGTAAAGAGTTCTGAGAGATGTAGTTACAGCTTAGCTTAGCTTAGCTTAGCTAAGCAGTGAGGACTGCCAAATCTTAAGAGTGGCTGAGACTACCATCAACTCGGGACGGTCCCACTAAGTGCTCACAGTGACCACAATAAAAGAATGAATGCTAATAAACACAATTTTTCACCTGTCTTAAGAAACATAAAGACATATCACCAATGTTTTATAAGGGAAGAGTAGAAAAAAATTTCTGGAACCCCTATTATATGTCCCAAGCTATATTAAGTGCTTTATTACTATATCATTTAATCTTTACAACAAGATTGCAATGTAGTTGTTATTATTCCCATTTTATTGTGGAAGAAACTGAGACCCAGAGAAGATAAGTAATTTACCCATAACTACTGGACTAGTATGTGGTAGAATCAAGTGTTAATTCAAGCCTATCTGCTAACAAAAGCCCATTCTTTCCATTGAGCATTGATTTAATTTTAATAATTTTTAGGAGTAGTTTGTTTAACCTCTTTAAACAAATCCAAAATCTAGATGCACAATAAAATCAACAACTAGAATAATAAGAAATTTATATATTTGTTCTTTGTTCCTGGTTCCTGACAGTTTCTAGAACTCTTGGAATTTCCTGAGTGATGAGAACAATAAGGAGCATACTTTGTTATTCATGTAAGCTCCTTTCAATCATCTGACTTTATGCTAATAAGGTGATTCTCAAGAGGGACAACACTAGCATGGGAGTTCGTTGCCAAAGGAATTTTCAGTCCCACCTCCAGGATCTCTGTGGAGGGGAAAGGGGCAAGAGATGGAGTTAATCACCAAAGGCCGATGGTTTAATCAACTATACCTACATAACGAAATCGTAATACACCGAAAATGATGGGCAACTTCAAGGCTGATAAACACATCAAGGTACTGGGAGAGTGGCATGACCAGAAAAGGGATGGAAACTGCTCCTGCCCTCCAACCTCATACCTTGCCCAATATATCTCTTCTACTTGACTGTTACTGAGTTGTATCTTGTATAATGAACCAGTAGTAGTAAATAAAACACTTCTCTGAGTGCTATGAGCAACTCTAGCAAATTACTGAATCTGAGGAAGGTACTGTGGGAATGCCCCAAGACTTTACAGTTGGTCAGAAATACTGGTGGCCTGGACTTGGCGACTGGCATCTCAAAAGGAGGCAGTGTTGTCCGACTGAGCTTTCAACCTGTGAGGTCTGGGCTAGCTCCAGGTAGTTAGTGTCAGAACTGTTCTGAATTGTAGGACGCCCAGTTTGTGTCCAGAAAATTGGAGAATTGGTTGGTGTGAGAAAAAACCCACATATTTAGTGTCAGGTGTGGTATGAATAAAAACAGATCATGATAGCCAAGCAGAGTCTATGACCACTCCAAATCTCTATCCTTGATATCATCTCTGGAATAGAAAAGAAAGCAAGAAGCCCTGAGGAGAAAGAGTATGGTCTAGACACTGAATTTCGTCCATTTTAGGACTGCATAATCTATACAGAGTCAGTAGATCAGCAAACAATTTGTTGACTGGGCAGCAAGTTTGAGTCATTTTGTTGGTATTTTCACTGTCTTTTATAACTATATCCACCAGGCAGCCCAAAATAATACCATCAACATGTGAATAAGCTGGCTTTGCAACTACTTCCAGGTAACGCATTTCAAAATTTAGATATTAGCTTTTTACTTCTTGGTATGGTACTGACCAACTGCAGTTATTATATCCCTTACATTCTGCGACAGGACTTGTGTGGTCTTTGGATGCACACTTGAGAACGGCATTTCAGATGTGCTGTTGATGGGGCAAATGAGAAACAGATACTTGGGAATGATCACCCACAAAAATACTTCTGGCAACTATAAGCTAGAAATTTGTCAGATGCTTACAATTAATCAACTATAATAGCAATACTTACAGAGTTAAATTTTCAAAGCAATGAGCAAAGCCATAATGTGAAATGCGTAACAGAGTTCGCCACATTTTCAGCAATACGAAATGCTGCGGACTTCCAGCTGTTATTTAGTTCATTTTGCCCAAGTGTGCAGAATGTGCCTTTTCCTAAATATACACACTAGAATTCCTTAAAAGGAAAAAAAAAGATTCCTCTAATATGGGATATATTTGGGTTTAAAACACTACTGGATATCTTTTCCTCTGGATACTTTTAGGCTCAACCTTCCTTATGGTTTTTGTTAAGACTTTTAAAAAAATGTCTTCGTAGTCTTCAAAATCATAATTATGCAACTTTTGTTTTCACTCCTCCAGCTCCCCCAGGAAACATGCTGCCCAGTGAATCAGCAGAAAAAAGAAAGTTGTAGAAGAAGATAACTTGACCCTCCAAAGTTTAAAAAAATCAAAATTCTTGAAAAATAAATGGCTTATTCTATGTTTCTCTTGTCATCTCTTTGACCCCAATAGCATATGACACCTTTTACCTAGAAAGTAAGGTGTCCAAGTAATTGTTCATGCATGAATTGAACACAGTAGATAAAGTATCTAATTTCTCTATTACACTATTTCAAAACTGAGAAAGAAAATAGGTGACAGGTTTGTGTCCTGAAGCATTAAATTATCTTGCCACATGTTAGAAAGCAACACACACTAGCAATACAGTTATGAAACATTTTAGTTGGGACATTTATTTGAACATCCATAGTAATTAACAAATGAGAATATGATCCATAAAGATATCTGCTCTAAATAGGCTATCCTTAGTAATCTTAATTTTACCAGATGTTTTATACTTCCATTTCATAAGGAAAAAACAGGAAGTAGATTTCTTTTGAAAGCTTCATGAATAACTCTTTCATCAGTTGTCTCAGGATTGCACACTCTGTTCAGTTGAAAGTTTTTGATTTCTATTTTCCTAAGTGCCTACAAGGGGACACTGCCACCAAGAAGGTATGATAAGTAAAAGATGATGGTGCCTAATTGCGTTTTCATTTTCATGTTTCATTTTTCCAATGATGCAAGTTTGTTTGGGAATTCTAATCCTCCTAACCTCTGCTTTTATAATCTATGTTCTCATTTATTGTAACTTTTACCTATGTACACATCTGAAATCCTATCAGTTCTCTGCGTTTAGAGCATATCATAAAAATAGAATAAACATTTTCTAACTTTTCTGTCCCCCTTCCTCAAATAATCCCATTTATAAAAGAAAATAAACCCAGAAGCTGAAAATAGAAATTGTTATTGACTATGTAGGAAAATCCAAATACTGACTGTCTTCTTATTCCTTCCTATTCTGTTGGTTATGCTGGAATTCAGAGAGAATGACTAGCTGATGGAGAATAAAAAAACTAAGATCTAGGGAAAATTATTCCACTCAGTGTTGGCAAGAAAGAAAAAACACTCCCTGGACTGTCATCTAGTATGAACCCAAATCCATCATCTCTCAAGCCCCGCTGTTCCCACCACTCAAGCCCTCATTTTCTGTTGTCTGCACCATTGAAATCACCTCCTAACTGATCTTTTTGCTCTCACTTTTCCTTCATCTCTAATGCATGTTTCACTATGCATCAGCATTAGCTTGTAAAACAGAGGCTGTACCTATTAAAACTCCTTACATCAATCTCTTCTGTCTACATAATAATATCACAAAACATGCCGAAATCATGCCCAAAGCTCTCTGTAACCCTGTCCCATGTTAGCCCTGCCACCTCACCTCCACTCTGGTCCCTCTGTCCTCCAGTAATGCCAGACCATCTACCACTGCTCAGCCAAGTATTTGGATACCATCTCCCGTCTCCCCAATTCTGCGATGTCTCACTCTCTCAAACATATCTGAAATGCCACTTCCTTAGGATGCTTTCCTTGATCTTTGATCTCTGAAAGAATCGATCTTCCCTTCCTTTGTACTATGAAGGCACAAAGGAAATCATTTTTTTCTCTCTCATGACATTTGTACATTTGCTTTTATCTGCCTTACATTAAAGCTGGTCTTTCTCATCTACTGGATTGCAAACTACTTTGGTTAGGAACCGTATTTTAATCACCTCCTCAATGTCTTTTTATCTGGAGACTCAATAAATGTGGGTTGATTGGACTGTGAAAAAAAAAACGTTTCAAATTAATTTATAGTTTATTTTCATTAGGATTAATGTCATTCCTGAAATTTGGCTAAGCAGCTGAACACACCTCTAATGTAGTTTAATTTGACTTTTAAAAGTTCAATAATGGAAAAATGAGTGTTACGCACTTGAAAATGAAATCCTGAAACTCTGATGCCTGACTACATTCAACTTGGTTAAGTAAATACTTTTTGGAATGCCTACTCTACACAAAACTTTACGTCTGTGTGTATTTACACATTTGATCAGAACTTACAGTCCGGCGGCCTGGAGGGCCAAATAGCCCTTGAAACCATAGATCAGTGTGGTTTGGCCCATAGAGTGTTTTCAAAAATTTTGAACCAACACTTAAAAAGCTATATGTCTTACATACAAATTTAGAGTTCTATCTTTATTGAAAAACAAAAACAAAAGTCTGGCATTTCTGGGCCCACCTACTTCTAAAATGTGGAAATCAATAAAAGGAAACCTCATTAAATTGGGGTCAGGAGGCTAGGTGGGGGAGCATACCAGTCAACCTCACTTACAGGAAGAACTATTAACTCCAGACCTCAACAGAAGAGTCACCAACAGGAAAGAACGGTGAATTACAGGCAACAGGGAAAAGATGTAAGCCGTATCTCTTACAAAAAAATGGACTGTCCCTGCAACTTTGCCAATGAGAAGCTGTCATCACCTGGAACTCTTGCTTTTTCTCCAATGGACTTTTATCCAAAACAACCTCTTCTTCTTCTCCATAAAATAATGTGCCTCTCCTTTGTTGGACTTGCCTATGGTTTTGCTGTAGGTTGCATGTCCGGAATTATAATTCTGTTATTTCCAAATAAACTCATTTTTGCCGGTGAAATAACTGAGTTTTATTTTTAACAAAAGTAACATATGTGTCTCCCACAGCCCTCACCATTCATTTGCACAGTGTGAACTTCATGCAAATGAACTTAATCCCTGTGTGGAATCTTTCTGGCCCCTCTAGGCAGTTTGAATTTGTGGCCCTTGTTAGCACAATTGTTTCTTTTCTTCATTGGCTTAATACTTTTATGAAATTTTCTAATTTATAAAGCTGGACCTTGAACCTACATGGTTTTCAACTTCATTTCATTATTTGGCCTTTACTTATTTTCCCGGGAGGTGAATATTGTTGAAAAAGGAACAAAATGGCTTATTAATATTTAAGGTGAGAAGGTGGTAAGGCTTGAACTATCATAATTATTGTCAAGTCAAAGTGTTCATATTTGGTTGTACTACACTAAAAGCTTATATCTGAACAATATAAAATTGTAGTGAACATCTTAAAAGAGCACTATGCCTAAATTCTTACTTTATAATTGATAAGACAGACCAGGCATATGTAGGGATAGTAATGCCTAAAGGTGTTTCTAATAGACCTATAAAGGACTGTGTGTTTAGGTAACCTTCTAACCCCTTCTGGTAGAGGTTAGTGAGGTCACTTACACAGACTGGTGGCTGGCTTCAAAGCTAGAGTCTGAACACTGCCAGGAATGCATCCTTCCTCAGTCTCTCTGTCGGTCCACTTCAATTGGTCTCATATTTACTCACTTGTGCTCATTCACATTTCATCTTTGAAGGCTGAGACAGGCTGTCTCCATCTGTCATAGGGTTAAATAACCATCTCCAATTTCAGGAGACTCAGTGAGCTAGAAAATACAGCTCTGATCCAATCAACTTTTAAAGGGCACATTTATATAACAACTAAAGAGCCCAAAAGAAAACACTGTCCATTAAGATTTTTGTGGCTGTGATTATTCCATCTCATACAAGACATGGATACATGTGCAGGTAAGCCTCAAAGGCTTCCTATGTATTCACATGTGACTACAAATTCCTCATCCCAGAGATCCAGAAACCACCATTTAATTCTCGTTCTTGTAAGATACCTACATTTTTCAAATAAAAAGGAAATTTAATATTTTCCATGAGAGTTCTTCCACACTGTGGTTACAAAAGTTCTACTTCATAAATGGTATCTGCCCATACCCTATGCCTAGGATCTGGAATTATCTGTCTTGAAGCTCTGAAAGGTATACTTAAGTTTTCCTAAGTTGGTCTTATTGACCAAAGATTTTGAATTTCTATCTTAATCCTGGCTTCTCATATTCATAATTTACTTGAGAATATCAACTGTACATATTCAGAGAAGTTACTCTCTCTTTCCACACCTTTGAAACGTAAAGAAAATGACAAGTCTCAATACTTGCCAAAATAATTTTGTAAAATATGGTGATGGTATTAGTCACCCTAATTATACAATGATTACATCAATATAACAATTATATTACATATTAGTATATTAAATGTTTTAAATACTTTAAAATATTTGTTTTATTATGAAGTTATAGAAATCCCTATAACTAGAGTTTTAAAAGGAAAATGTCAACATGTATTATCAAGCAAACACTTTTTCAAGGTGCTCAACATTTGGCTTCTTGAGGTTTCTATCAGCCAAGAAGCAACACTCCTCTATAATGGAGTCCAATCAGAGAACGGTTCTCTGCTTGATCTTGAAACATATTTCTTTGCTATGCGTCTCCCTCATGTGCCAAACATGTAAGGATAGGAGCTAAATAAACTGTACGGTGACCTCTTTAATTCTAGGCCTTGATAGCACAGCTAAGGAACATCCCTTACCTATTCAAAAATGGTATCTCGGAAAATAACAAGGGGGTCTTTTTCACACTGTACATTCAGGGCAGAGTGAATCAAGGAGTGTGTAGTGACGTACTCCCCTTCATCATCCTATGCAGGGGGGCAGGTAAGGTGACATGGGCACCAACTCCTATCTGCTTTCTTTGGAAGTAAATATTCAGAAATAGTATATGAAGATAGCACTTCATCAAAACCTAGGAATGCAATTTGAACACATGCTTCTTATCACGGAGTTCCCTGGCAGATTGGTAATCCAAGCAGGTTTGTTGCCACAGATGGCATTCCGTAACACGCCTCTGTATTGTTTTAAAAGCAGCCTTTTATTGAGGAGGGCACCTTTTGGGATGAGCACTGGGTGTTGTATGGAAACCAATTTGTCAATAAATTTCAGAAATAAATAAATAAATAAATAAATAAATAAATAAATAAATAAAAATAAAAGCAGCCTTTTAGAAACAGAATGTTCATGTCCATGTTAAGAAACAAAGAAATAATACAAATACATCCTCTTACTAAAAACAAATGTAATTCATTGATTTTTAAGTGTAGTAAACTTCTGTAACTTCATTATAAGCAATATTTTGAAAATGTGTCTATGCGATTCTCAGCATCACTACAACATTATGACTTTTCGGTTTGCTTTCCACCGAATCATAAATTTTTGTTACCAGAACTGACCATAATTCAAGATCTTATCTAGCAACTACAACTGACAAACAAGGAAATCACAGCTCAGAAAGTATGAGAATTGCTCAACAAAGCTACAGTTGGCCTTGGGGATCCTACAATTATAGCTTCAGGCTTTTCTGTCATATACTATTTAGAAAAAAAAAGAAATAAACAAACCAAAAAACCCAGATTAATACAATTTTTGAACAGAAGTGACTAAGTAAATCCCTATAAAGTCTAAAAAAAGATGTCATACCTTGCAGTACGTGATCAGGAAAAACCATCACTCTGGAATAATTATACCTCTAGGGAAACCTATTTGCACGCTACCATCACGCAGGAATCAGGGGAGTCAAATTAAATAGATCAGCAAGTTAGCTATCTTATCTGGCAGTTTTTTTGGCTGTTATATTCAGGTCAGAACAGAGCAAGTCCAATCCTTTCTGCAACAAATAGTGTCACTGGGAAATTAGGCAATGTCAGTGCCAACAAATGAGTTTTTAAAGCTGACAACACAAAGGCAATTTCAACATCCATATATTTCTCCCTAATAAAAACCCTGAAAAAAACAATTGAGAAATTTACAGAACCCATTAATGACAATAGAGCAGTCTGGTTTCTCAAGGGCTTATCATACCCAAATCAGCTCCTAACTCTGTATCTGTTCAGCCCTAATCAGTGTTTTTTTCATTTAAGATGAATGTGCAACTAATGGAAGCAATGTGAGCCCATGAATGGATTTCTGTTCTATGTCTCCTCGATATTTCTTCTTGAAAACACACATACGATACATAAGCACCTACACACTCCATTAAACCACAAGGGAGGTGGCAGGAATTGCTTTAAATTAATCTTACACTGGAGAAATTAGACAGCTCAAAGACAAAACAAAGAGTATATTGTTATTTTTTAATGTGGCTGAAATACAGAGTCTCCTGTCTCCTGGGTAAAAGATTAGCTATGTATGAAAATAACAGAACTACCACAACTGACTATGATGAATAAAACCAGGTACAAAAGTTGGAAATGAAAGGCAAAAGTCTACTTTTCTGAAAATGTCTAAAATAATAAGAACAATTTAAACACAAATTACTTTGAAAAAGATGAAGCATTTTCAACCCCACTGGTACAGATGAAATACCCTTTACTTGGAATCTACCATTTCCAAGGATGGCAGAATAGGACATTGTTTGTTCCACTCTGTTATAACAATGTGTCTTTCTTTTTTTAAGTTTTTTTAATGTTTATTTTAGAGAGAGAGACAGACAGACAGTGCAAGCAGGGGAGGGGCAGAGAGAGAGGGAGACAGAATCTGAAGCAGGCTCTAGGCTCTGAGATGTCAGCACAGAGCCTGATGCAGGGCTCAAGCTCACGAACCATGAGATCATGACCTGAGCTGAAGTTGGATGCTTAACTGACTGAGCCCACAGGCGCCCCATCTTTTTTCTTTTTCTTTTTTTTTTAACAGCTTCTTGCATTTATAACTTATCAGCAATGGTACAGTCAATTTTTTGGCTATATGCCAATGGAGAAAAACACAAATAAAAATAATCTAGTAAAGTATTAACCTAGAAATCGCAAAAAAAAAAAAAAAAACTTGGGAATACACTATATGATTTTAATTTTAGATTAGCAGAAGGTGTACTTTCCCAATATGTGCTCTTCAGGCTAATATTCATTATAGTTCTATTGCCTGGACACATTGCAATGACGAGGAGAAGTTTTGAGATGGAAAGCAGGGATAAAACGTTTGCAACAGATAAAATCATAGGTGCACGTGTCCTCTAATACAACATGGCATAATGCTCCCGCCCTGTACATCGGGTGTGCTATCCCTTACCCAGAACTGGAAGAGAGTGTGTACTTCACATGGTCAGCTTAAAGCAGAGGGGTCCTCACTGTAGCTGTGCTGACACAGTGCTCTTGCCGGCAGCAGTGTCTACTCTGTTCAAAAATATTATCAGGTGTGTGGTTTCTGGCCTCCTAGAGGCACAGCGATGATTTTGAAAATCAATTACTGTAGAGCTGTAGGGGACCTCTGACACAGCAATAAAAACCAGGTCACAAACCATTTCTGCCAAAAACCACTTGTGGGAACTTGTTTAAAATCATGAAGTGTATGAGTTTTATGCATAACCAAAATTATTATACTTTTAGAATATGTAAAGTTGGATCATGCCCTAGCTTCTAGCCTGAGAAAAGAGGTTATCTTCCTAGTGAGAAATGCAGAGAATGTCATTAAATTCACCTAGGACCCTGAGGAAAAGTCATTAATAAAATGGGAAGTCTGAGGGCACCTGAGTGGCTCAGTCCATTAAGCATCTGACTCTTGAATTTGGCTCAGGTCATGATATCACAGTTCATGAGATCATGTCCCACATCAGGCTCTACACTGCCAGTGTGGAGCCTGCTTGAGATTCTCTCTCTCCTCATCTCTGTCTGCCCCTCTCCTGTTCACATGCTCACACACTCTCTCACTCTCTCAAAATAAACAAACTTAAAAAAACATGGGAAATCTGTCACGACTCAAGCTCTGATTGTTCCCAAAGCTTGGGAAGCCCAGCACAAGAGGTTTACAAATGAAAATCCATGACAACAGTGGTGCTCCTGGACATAGATTCTTTAAAAAAAAATTTAATGTTTATTTAATTTTGAGGCAGAAGGAGAGTGAGAGCGCTCACATGAATGAGTGGGGGAGGAGCAAAGAGAGAGAGGGAGACACAGAATCCAAAGCAGGTTCCAGGCTCTGAGCTGTCAGCACAAAGCTCGAATCGGGGCACAAACCCACGAACCACAAGATCACGACCTGAGCTGAAGTCCTACACTTAACCAACTGAGCCACCTAGGCACCCTGGACATGGATTCCTTTAAAGAATAATGAGAAACTAGATGAAAGTGGATACCAGAACTGCATCTATTCCTGAGCTTTGATAGAGCAGATAGAGAATAACACAAGGAAAAGGTCACTGTCTAAGTGCATCCTAGTTCTGGCAATTTCAACGTAGCGTACAATTGGAACAGGTTCTTCACACTTACTTGAAATGAATATCGGCCCTGAAATAAGAAAGCAGATATAATAGACATAATAAAGCATCACGAATTCCGGTCCTGATTTTGAATCTAACATTTTTGGTTATATGACTTTTGAAGAATCCTATTTGGTACTCTGTTTCTGTTGTGATCATGAACTTTTCATTCTTTCCTTGAGTAAATTTCTGGGTGTCTGCTATAGTGATAATCTTCAGATTTCCACTTCAGTGAACTGAACAGGCACAGTACCGCACATTATCTGTCTCAGTTTATTGGGATAAACATTAGATGAGATCACGTGGGGGGAATTAGAAAGCACTGCATGATGTTGGATTTGGCTGAGGCAACAGGTTTACTTCCAATTCAGGGGAGAAATTTATATTATTGCTAAAGAGAAGAATGTCATACTGAATTGTTCACAATTCTTTAAGGTTTGGAGTATTAAATCCCATCCTGGCTGATATTCCAGCATAATGCTCCTTCTAATTTTTAAACTCTGTGAAACTATCTCCATGGAAATATTCATTTGCTCTACATGTAAACACAAAGATATTAAGAAAAATCACCTTGTCTCATTTTATATATTGGCTTTCACAGAAATAGTTCAATGAAATGTTAGGGACATCAATTCCCTAAGCTTCTCACAAAAAGCTCAACAAGCTTTGTTTTCTCTTTAAGAAAACCCATGCTTATAAGTGTCAATGACATTACAGTTACCTGATTCATAAAAATCAGAGCGTCATAGCCCCTCAAGTGTGACAGATCCTGAACAAAAGTAGACTTTTTATTTAGGAAGATGATAAAATTCTCCTGGGATTTCCCCCCAATTAACACTCTAACCCATTGAACATTCTCTTTTTCTGGCAAAAGGCCTTTCAAAATCCAAGACTAGAGTCACATTGTCTTTGGCTTTTTTTTTTTTTTGACCTGTTATATCCTAGTTAAACAGACTATTCATCTAACACTAATGCTGTTATGAACTTTCCTGAATACTCACAAATTCTCAGAGTAGTACAAAAATTACTCTGTAGTCAGTAAGTCTGACTTATGCCCCAAAACTTAATTAACATTAACCTTTAGCCTAAAGAAACCCTTATGTACTTCCCTTCTGTGCTTTAAGATAATTATGGTGACATAATGGTGATGTACTGATGAATGGCTACCCCTGTTAATCTGATTAAAGAAACACTTGAAAATATCTTCATTGGTGTCTGGCAGATTCTGAAGAGGGTTGTTCATAGCTTTGGATAATAAGTAGATATAGAGTTCAGTCTTTTTAGTTCCAAGTTAGTTCAATCTAGATGACTGTCTTTCCTCATTTTATTTATATCATGGATAATATCAAAGACCTTTTCTCTTATAGTTTAATCAGTCATCAAAATAACACTAGTAAAAAAATAGTACTAGTAAATATCTTCTCTGAAAGCATCTTTATTTTTAATGTATAACATAGAACCAACTGTGATATGTTGTATGTATACGTGTGTGTGTACAGATTGCTTGTTTTAAGACATAATTTGTTTGTTTAGGACATGATTTTTGCTTTTCCTTTCTATCTCTATTTCTGGACCTTTTTTCTCATCATCATACTTTGCACATAAGAGAACTATCATATATATATATATATATATATATATATATATATATATACATATACATATATATATATATACATATATATATATGTATATATATATATTTTTTTCACACTATAGATCCTGATGACTTGGATATCCCAGTCTGAAGCTGGCTAGGTTATTTGCAAATTACATACTGGCCCTGGCAAAACAAGAAAAAGCAATGGAGTTATTCAGAAACACTTGGGATCCTAGCTCTGACCTGAGATAAACGGAACACACCTTGGACTAAATTAGAATTACTTCTGACTACCACTCAACTGAACAAAATGTTCTTTTTGGGATACAATGAAAGTCATGTGCTCCCATAATTCACAGCTACTTCAATAAATCAATAAAATTTATCAAACAGCTCCTAGGTATCAGGCTCTATTCCACGCTCTAGAGTTCTTAGCAGTGGACAAATAAAATAAAATAATCAAACAAAAAACATGCACTCAAGGAACTTTTGACCTAGTAGGGAGAAAATGGAAAAGAAACAGCTGAGAACACTACAGTGCCATAGGAGGTTCTAGAGCTATGGAGAGAAACAGTAGGTAGAAGGGGCAGGGAGTGCCTGGGGCAGACACATGTAATCAAAGAGGTAGTCAGGCACATGCTCACCAAGGACCTTGAGAAAAGCCATGAGGTTGGTGAGTGAGTGGGCCACTGAAAGGTCTTTGTGTTATAATGCATATATAACAGCTTACAACATACAGCATTTTTCAAAAAATTTCAAAGTCTTCATGTTAAGAACCATTATGTCAAATGATCAGCTCAAGCATTTTAAGGTCACATTTAACCTGGTCCTAAAAGAAAGAGACCCAGAACAGGTAAACTGAGAACCAACAGGAATGCCCAGAGAAATTAAAGCAGTAGGAAAAGAACCCAAGTGGAGGCAAGAGTGTGCTGTTGACAAGGGTTATCTGCTCCATAGGTGCCTGGCTCTGCTATAGCCCAGAAGGGTAGGAGAAAGCATGAGGCAAGTGAAATTCTGAGATGCCAAATCCTAGAACACCTTTCTCTTTTACTTAATATACATAACAAGCTGACAAGATGAGAGGAATGGTAAGGGTTTGTGCTGACTTGTGACTGGGAGGTAAGGGGTGAAGTTTCTAGTTCTCTCTTGCCACCATACTCAGTTTTCTCTCAACACCATACAGCAAGGAATCATCCATGTTGATCCAGAAAGAAGAGACAGGGAAATCAGTTATTTTTTAAATTTGTGGTTCGGGACACGTGGGCAGCTCAGTTATGTGTCCAAGTCTTGGTTTTGGCTCAAGTCATAGTCTCACAGTTCTTGAGTTCAAGCCCCACATCAGGTTCTGTGCTGACAGTACAGAGCCTGCTTGGGATTCTCTCACTTGCTCCCTCCCTCTCTGCGCCCCCCTCCTTTCACTCTCTTAAAATAAATAAATAAAAGTAAAAACAATTATAAATTTGCAGTTCTTTTAGCTGAGCTGCAAAAGTATTGCAAAAGCATTTGAATATAAAGTACTTAATTACAATATAACTTTCCATAATTAAAAATGTTTTACTTAAACATAATGTATATAGTGTCAGAAAAGTAATCACAATACAAAATGAATTATATAGCTCCAAATCTGAACCCCAAAATACTTTACACATCATTGCTTTCAGGGTTTTTTATTTTTTTATTTTTTAGCTTTCTTCCTCTTAAATTATTGCACAACCACACAGAGCTTAAAGCACTAAGATGTTATTCTTCCTGTTTATAGACTGAACTCACAACCATCTTTAGCTTTCCAACATTAGATGGTAAATACCTCTGCAAATTATGGTAGTGAAAATTCATCAGATCGACTGTGTAAGGTCAAAGATTAATATACTATTTCTCGATAAAAAATGAATACACACTATTATTTTCCCTCAAAACAGTAACAACATTTTTACACACTGGAAAAGGGAGCAATCAACAGTCACAATGATTGCATAGATAAGCACGCTTTGTCCCTCTTGTTTTCTTTCAGTATTATAGTGTTGTTTTTCAGACCAAGTCTCCTGAATTATGCTAAGAAAACACAGTTTGCATTATTCCTATACTATAGGAGCAGCATTAAGGTATTACTGTGGAGTGGTTGAAATCATGAGATCTAGAGATGTTCTGTCCAGGTTCAAATTCTGATCAAGTTTCTGGTCTCCAAGTGTCAGTTAACTCCTCACATCTGTACAAGTGGAGTAACAACAATAACCACTGTAATCGCAGTTTTTCGACGACAAAATGTGAACCGAATGAGATAGGAATTCTACTTTCTTGTCCCATCTCTGCTATTAATTAGATGCACCGCTCTCAGAAACCAACTTAAATTCTCTTCACCCACAGTATAAAATTAGGACGATCTCCATGACCATACAAATTCTACACTTCTGTGCTTCTAGGAACAGAAATTCTCTTGACATTTCCTTTCCTTTATTCCTTAGCTCACTTGGCCACTTCCTCCCTAAAACCATTTGAACCTGTCATTTTATCAAGTGTCCATGCACAGGAAGAGTTCACCCATCACCACACACCAGCAAACAAGTGACCCGTTAGTCTTGACATTGATATTTAATACAGGGAACCCTGAAGACTGTAACAAAAACTAACATTATTAATATGTAAGTAGGTGAAGTCCGACCTGACCTGGCCTGGCACATTCTAGGTGACAGATTGAATAGTAGAGTACTGGGTGAGTAACATAATTTTTCTGAAAATCAGGTTACCCATCTGTAAAATGGGTAAATAATTAGCTATTTTAGGAATTTAATGCCATAATGTCAGGCACATAGCTCCTGAGGACTCAGCTCTAAGCCAAAATCCTATGTGTCTCTTTCACATCTTTCACTTATAACCACAGGCAATTGCAAAGCTTTGCGTGTCAGGCCTCCTGGGGGGAAACCATGTCAGAACTACTAGTTTTCTGGAGAGAGTTGCTCTGAAGGTCTCAGTCTTCCTCTCACCACCTCCTGGGCCAGCCAAGTTCGTGTGGAAATCTGCATTATCAGCCCAGGAACTTCCATTCAGAGGCTCAGCTGAAGTACTTTTTCCATTTTGACTCAGTACCTTTCCACTCGTAGCCTTCCCCCTCTCCTGGCCCTGGACCCACATGTTCATAAAGACACAGGAATCTTATGTGGGCTTCTAAACAGTGAGCAATTCTCCTCATCTGTGCCCATCTGACTCCTGGTGCCATTCCATGGGGACAAATGGGACACTGGGGAGCAAGCAGCTCTTTTTTGCCTCTTGCTTGCCCTGTTGCAGTGAATGAATAAAGGTTTAAATATTACTTTTGCTCATTGTCTTAACTGAGCATCTCTACATCTAATAGCTCAACAACTCGCACCATCAATAGTATTTTATTTTTAACATTTACTTTAGCAACAAAAAAGGACTTAGATTTGGAACTTGCTATGTGAAATAAAAAATAATTATACTTTTAAAAAATAAGTGGAAGTACTGTCAATGTACCATATTCTATGACTTGAGGATGAGCTTTTAGAGAAGAAGAGGTAAATGTTATTCATCTCAGTGTCTCCTGCCTGTATGACTGGTTGTATTAAACACACACATGCAAAGAGACAGACTAAGACAGAGGCAGAGAAAGACATAGAAAGAGAAAGGGAAGGGAGTTATTTTGGGAATATTAAAAAGAACCTGACTCTTAACACTATTTTTTTTTATTTCACATACATGTACATAAGCTATCACATAGGTAATTTTGTTATTACAGTGTAAATATTGATGCTAATACCCTGGATACAAATGAACCCATCAAGTCTGTACTACAGGTTTCTTTGTGGTATTGGTTAGTAAAGACTTTGAGAAGATAAAAATAAACATTGTAATACCTACTTATTGTGAAACCCTTATCCATTCTTTATAATAGAGAAAAACTGAAATCTCAAAACTGTAACTTGGTTACAAAAAATGAGCTACTGAAAGCTGAGTAGTTATAGCCAAGCTAGGAATCTATAAAAACAAAACAAAGAAACCAACAAGCAAAAACACCTAAAGACATATAGTAGAGGTATATTATAATCAATCCAAGAGAGGTGCCTGGGTGGCTCAGTTGGCTGAGGTCATGGTCAGGTCTTGATATCAGAGTTCAGTGAGTTTGAGTCACACATTGCATCATGCTTTCTGCTGTCAGGACAAAGCCTGCTTCGGATCCTCAGTCTCCTTGTCTCTCTGCCCATCCCTGCCCCAGGCCATGTGTGCATGCTTGCCTGCTCTCTTTTTCTCTCTCTCAAAAAATAAACTTAAAAAAAATAACCTAAGAAGCCACTTACTATAAAAATCCAGTTCACAATATCTCTATAAGAGTTATAAACATTCCATTACTTTTCAGATAAATTCTGTCAGCGAAACCTGATGGAATTTAATATAAACAAATATAAAGACTCATCCCTGTGTGATCTACAATACAGAAGTAACCCATTCTTTCTAAAATTGCACATCATGGCTGCCATAAGCATTCTAGGTAAGCAAGGTGGAGGGGGAAGAATGCCCAAAGGACATCCTAATATTTGCACAAGCACAACAACAGAATACTAGTAGGCAATGACCAGCAGGTGAAATGACTATTTCTAGCACAAAATACCATGTGGCCCATGATGTAGGATGCATGAGGCTTATGGCTGACTACGTGGTAGACTGCATGCTCCATGGGAAAGGGCAGCACAGCACTCACTGAGCTTTAGTCACACACAGAGATGTCAACCCACCACCACAGCTATCGGTATTTAAAGGGTCATTTGTGAGCCTCTGATGCCTCTACTGCCTTTTACCACATTTCTCTTAGAAGTGCTATCCCATTCCTATCAAAATCATAATTCCATCATCACCACTAGTGTTTAGTGATATAGATGATAGAGTTGATTTTGTTAAATAATGTTTTCTCTACAGTTGTACACTCTAAATCCAGAAAGTTTTTTGTTTGGTTGGGTGGTTGGTTGGTTTTATGATGCTGATTCTGTTCTTTGGAAGAAACTCTCTTCCTCTCTGTTCTCCACAACCGTACTTTCAAACTCTGAGAGACTCTCCTGGTCCAGTATTTCCTTTGCCAAAGGGTAAGTAGGTCTTTATGAGTATCCCCTTTTGGGGACTGTGTAGTCACTTATGTAAAGAAAGTTAGGGGCCCAACTCTCTCTCCATTCTGTCCCTGTGCCACTTTCTCACAATTTATCTCACTTGAAGTCAACGAAAGGCTATCACACGTGTGTGGGAAAGCTGCACACAAACTCTTAATCTGATTTTTCTCCAAGTTACACTAATTTGATCTCTAACTGCTTGAGATCTAGAATCAGCTGACTTTCCAAACCTGTACAGCCCTGAATTTCTACACTTTCTTTATTCCTTTTCATTTTTGCCTCAAACCAGAAATCCTTTCCCTAGCTCATATATTTCTTGTGGTATTTTTGCTAAACGCAGCTAATAAGAACCAACACAGACTAATCAAAGTTATGATTTTCAACCTCTTTCCTTAGAACTGCTGATATATTTTCTGCCTCCCAAATGAATGTATCACCCAGTGTTTTGTCTCTGAATACTAAGAATGACCATCTCTCAGCTTTGGTGATCAGCTTCCTATACTATGTCTCCGTAACACAAAAGTGATGCAATATATTTATGTTATAGGGGAACATCATTTCAGAGTACAAAATTCTGTATTAGGATGAGTAAATGTTGTAAGAAACAGCCCTCAAATCTCAGTGGTGTAACGTTATAAAGGTTTGTTTCTTGATCATGTGAAGTCTGAAGTGGTGTACTCAGCCCAAATTGCACCTGCTCTTCTCTAAGCAGTGACTCTGGAATCTGATCTCCTTCCAGTATGGGGCTCACCACTTTGCTATTCTGGCATTTAAGCAGGTGAGAGGAAGAGATAGACAGGCAGTGAGCATGCACACAAGGACAACTGCATGGGTGTTTTGTGGCCAGATCTCAAAGTAGCATTACTTCCATTTATATTTCCTTGGCTAGAATTCAGCTGTGTAGTCCACCTATATGCCAGGGCAATGGAGAAATGTGGTCTTCCAGTATGCCCACAAAGAAAACAATGTGGAAAGGCACAACATCACCTCAGCTATAATTAGGTTCCAGGCAGAGTATGTAGGAAGATGGGCCCTCTGGGTAAGCAGATGCTTTTCTCTACAGTATTTGGTTTCCTTCCACATTATGGTTTTAGTAGTTAAAAATACTCACATTTAATGTAAGACTGAAACATCACTACTATGAATAGACCTGCTTGACTTATGCCCAACTTCTTTCTGAACAGCCGAACCTCTTCGATGACCTCCTCCATATTCCATTCTCTTACCTCTGGGTACTACAGAACTGACTGCCAAGGTACCATGTACTTCCTGGCCATAGTTGTACACACAATCCAAGTCAGTTTCTGACATTAGATTCTATTTATTTGTTCTTCCAAGCATTTATCCATTTACTGAATGCTGCTATAAGTCACATACTTGCTCTAAGCATTAAGGGTTCTTTATTTGCTGATGTGTTCCCATCAAATTCATATGCTGAAATCCTGAGCCACGGCATCTCAGAATATGAATGTATTTAGAGACAGAGACTTTAAATAGATAAATGAGTTATTAGATGGGCTCCTATTCAATATGATTGGTGTCCCTCTAGGGAGATCAGCACACAAACACACCCAGAAGAAAGACAACATGAAGACACAGAAAGATGATGGCGATTTACAAGCCAAAAGGAGAGACCCTCAGAAAAAACCAACCTTGCCCACATCTTGATAAAGACTTCTAGTCTCCAGAACTGTGAGAAAAGAAAATCTGTTGTTTAAGCCACTCAGTCTGTGGTACTTTGTTATGGCAGCCATAGCAAACTAATACAGATTTCACATAGGAAAACAAAGCAAACAAACCAACAGATAAATACCTTCATGCACTGTTGGAGCTTGGCTTCTTGACTCTCCTTTATTACCATTCTGCCACTGACCCCTAGGAGACGACTGTGCATTTGCAGCCTTTACAGAAAGCAAGCACACTAGTTTATCCTCCCTTTGAGAACAAATCCAGATAGGTGTCTAAGCCAAATGGACACAGAATCTCTAAAATTTTCCCAGCCAATGTTGTAGGTTATATTAGTAGCAAGCCACAGTAACTAAAAATGTGCTGAAATATATGGAATTTCTACTACAATTTTTGGAAAGCATGATACAGTTCTAAAATATTCATTTAAAGGAAAAGATTCCAGGGGCGCCTGGGTGGCTCAGTAGGTTAAGTGTCTGACTTTAGCTCAAGTCATCATCTCGCAGTCCGTGAGTTCCAGCCCCACGTCAGGTTCTGTGTTGACAGCTCAGAGCCTGGAGCCTGCTTCAGATTCTGTGTCTCCTCCTCTCTCTCTGCCCCTCCCCTGCTCATGCTCTGTCTCTCAAAAATAAATACAGATTAAAAAACATTTAGAAAAATATTCCATTTTCTGCAAAATAGGCACACATCTAGAGATAATTTCTTATGTCAAGGTCACTTCTTGACTAGTATACTCATGAAAAATTACTGTAAGCCTTATAAACAGTAAACTTTGTCGCTCCTCAAGGCAAGTTCAGGTTTGTTAGTTAGCAGCTTTAATACCTCACCTAATGTATAATCCAATTTCTTTTAAGAATTTTCACCATTTAAAATTCAGATTATCAAGGACATTGTCAAAGCTACAATTCGTTAGCGAAGAAGTTGTGCTTACTCCCACTGCTAAGAATGCCCACTTTCAACTTCCAGAGCTCATCACTTCATTACTTCTTCTCCTTGATCTCTACTTGAATAGTAAAACATCTATAAAAAGATAGTATTTGTACTAAATTTGATCTGCCTGGTTTTCTTCTCCTTGCCACTCCCCATCTCTATTCTTCACCAAACTCCTATTCAGTCATCAAAATATAGGCTGGAGGTCACATGCTCCAGCGACTGTCCTCAGTCTTCTCCTAGTTCCTTTCCACCATCTCCAGTTAGAACTAGGGTATGTTTACATCCTTTCTCAGGTTCCAGCACAGCATTTAGGACCCAGTGCTGCAACTCAGCCTCAACTCCTGAGAGACAAGGGCTATGTCTCTGCACACAGCAGCCTCTGTAAACGTATGCCGAAGCCCTTACGTCTACCCATCAGAATATTATCATTCCTAGATACCTGCTTAAGGTTTCAGAAATATTCCTACAGTTAATTTAATGTTTATTTACTTTTAGCCAAATATTTGAACTCATCACAGAGCAGTAGAAATTAAATTAAAATGTGGAAGTAGTGGATGGAAAATATTTGAACATAATTCAACCTTTATAAGGGATAGATATTTGCTGGAAATGAGCCCTGGTTCACAATAAAAGTGAATTTATTTTATGTTATTTTATTTCAGCAGATGCAACCAAATTATTTGAGAGTCTTCCTTGAGGGGTCACTTCCTGCTTCCAACTGCTCTTACTGAGAGGACATAACGCTCCATACAGATTATCACATTTTTATACTGTAAGCAGTTTTCTAGCCCTTTAAAAATATGCCGAAACAAATGCGCCGGAATGCAAGACATGAATCAGCGGTGGGTGCCACACCTGTAACTGTAGCAGATTTAGAATACAGAACAAACGTTTTCACCCTTAACATTTCCAAAATCAGTGATAAGGTCTGCTCTGAAATAATACTCCTGTTCTTCAGCCTCTGACATGTTATTGTCTTAGAATATATTTCCCTAAGTGTCCTGTCTACTTTATCCTACCCTCCCCAGGCTAAGGGGAAAAGTGTCCATTGAAACGCAAATCAAATGAAGCACTGAGGGAGGAGAGTGGCACACACTCTCAAAAGACACAAAAAGAAAACACATTTTAATTATCCCTACAATTCAGACACAAGTAAGTTTTTTCTGAAATATTTTAAAATTTTTTTTAACGTCTATTTATTTTTGAGACAGAGAGAGACAGAGCATGAACGGGGGAGGTGCAGAGAGAGAGGGAGACACAGAATCTGAAGCAAGCTCCAGGCTCCAAGCTGTCAGCCCAGAGCCCTATGAGGGGCTCGAACTCATGGACCGCGAGATTGTGACCTGAGTCGAAGTTGGACACTTAACCGACTGAGCCACCCAGGCGCCCCCTGAATTTTTTTTCAAAAATTGATAATCTTCTCATTAGGTTCATTATGACAGAGGGAGGCAAACTGAATTGTGGGAAGATATAGCAGTTTCTCAAAACTGTCTCTATCCAACATTTTGATCTGGGGAAGGAATTCATCTTCACAGTGTTTCAGCTCTTTTGCTATCTGACTGTTCCAAGTCCTTTTCCATATGGGCTGGGAATGAGGTGGCCTGTGGGCAGTTTTTATGAGAAACTTAGGGTCTCCCTTCATTATTTCTTCACTGAAGTTATGGATGGGATTTAGAAGGGTCCTGGGGGCATGGAGAGGAACTCAGCAAATGGGGAACAGTCTCAATACACAGCATTGTCTACATCACTGGCAGCACAGGCTAAGAATGGGGGCATTTGCACGTGCCATTGAAGAGAAGCAAGCAGACAGGAGAGGAAGGACCCTGGAGTAAAGCTGAGAAAACGGTCTGTTTTATACAGAGAATAGTTTTCCTTCAGGCTGCCAGAAGTACTTGCTGAACTGATTTTTAAAAGCCAAACCTACCTGTATCTTCCTTATTTCAAATGTAAACTTGTATTTGAATTACAACATTCGAGGGGAAATTTGGTTTTCCAACTAATTAGATCTCCAAAAATCTGCTATTTTTTTTTTTCACCTCACGTTAAAAAAGATAGCACTGGGGTACCTGCCTGGGTGGCTCAGCCAGTTAAGTGTCTGTCTCTTGATTTTGGCTTTAGGTCATGATCTCATGGCTCGTGAGTTCGAGCCCCACGTTGTGTTCGATGCGGACAGCATGGAGCCTGTTTGGGATTCTCTCCCTCTTTCAAAATAAATAAACTTAAGAAAATAACAGCAATTGTTTGGTACATTCCTCCTATTTTGAGATGCCACCACGATAAGGGATGAAAGTCTTAGATCAGGACTAGCTACATAATTTGCTGGATCCACAACATGACATGGGGCCGAGAGGACACTCCTTGTTCCAAAATTATCAAGAATCCCAAGATGGTGATGGCAGAGCATCGAAAGAAGCATAAGATCCTCTATGGCCAGGACCTGTGTGCACAGGTGCACGCTCATGAAGCCTGCCGCATCTGATAGGCTTTGGACCTCTATGTGGCCTTTATTTTTTTTTTAATAAAACATTTTAAAAATATATGTTCATTTTTGAGAGAGAGAGAGAGAGAGAGAGAGAGAGAGAGAGAGAGAGAGAGAGACGGAGAGACAGGGTGAGAGCAGGGGAGGGCCAGACAGAGAGGAAGACACAAAATCCAAAGCAGACTCCGGGCTCCAAGCTGTCAGCACAGAGCCTGACATGGGGCTCAAAGTCATGTGAGATCAAGACCTCATCTCAAGTCAGATGCTTAACCGACTGAGCCACCCAGGCACCCCGCTCTGTGTGGACTTTAAATAAAGGCAAAACATGATTAGGTCAACTGCTCTGATTTGGGTCAGTGACCTCTATCTACTCCAGGAGCCACTTGAGCCTAACCTGAAAGTCGAGGCACAGGAACATTTTGCCTCATCTGCTGTTTAAACTAGCTTCAGAACTACAAGTTTTCCCTAGGTAAATGAGAAAGGAAAATGAAAAAATCATTTGTGGCACAGAGAAAAAAGAAACAGAAATTAGCCTATTTGCTTTCAGAAGGGTATTTTCTCATGAGACAAATATAGATTTCCATACGAATAGGGCTCTTCTATGCAAAGCATTTACTATGAATGTTAGTAAGGCAGGTGACTCCCTTTAAAAATAAAAGGGCATTGGGGTGCCTGGGTGGCTCAGTTGGTTAAGCACCTGACTTCAGCTCCGGTCATGATCTGAGGTTCATGGGACCGAACCCCACATCAAGCTGACAGTGTGGAGCCTGGTTGGCATTCTGTCTCTCTCCCCCCACCCCTCTCTGTCTCTCCCACTGCTCTAAATAAATAAATAAAAATATTTTAAAAAATAAAAGCGCATTAATTTAAACTTAACATGTTGACTCAGTGATGTTTGTAAAAAATTAATGCTTGATGATGCCATATTTCCTAAAGAAAAGAACACATGACAGATACCTGGTTCTGTGCTGCGAGATAAATTATAAATAGAGCAGAAGGGATCAACAGGTCCTGAACAATTACTCAATCACTGCCTACTATAGAAAAATCCAATGGAAGGTAGAGCATAAATATAGTATTCTGAATAAGCAAGCTTTTAGATCTAGTGATGTGCATTTTTTTTAATAAAAAATGACAAATGAAAAATATACTCAAAGTTTTTCCTGGTTTCAAATCCCAAAATTTTGCAGCTAAACTATACTTAAGAAATGATTTCTCCCTTGTATTCGAGTCAAACTTTTTTTAGACAAGCTTCTGAAGTCCCAGCCATCTTTCAAGGTCCTTATGAAGTCATCTGTGAGTCTTTTAAACTATGTCTTTTACTTTTTTTCATGAAATCTCCTAACCCAGCACTTTCTATTTCAATACTAGCACTGATTATATAGTAACTTGCATTATGGTTGTTTGTATTTCTTCTTGTTTCCGCTTAGACCATCCCTACAACAATTTTTTTTAATATTTATTTTATTGAGAGAGAGAGACAAGAGTCCAAGCAGGGGAGGGGCAGAGAGAGAGGAAAACACAGAATCCAAAGCAGGCTCCAGGCTCTGTGCTGTCAGCACAGAGCCCGACGTGGGGCTTGAACTCACAAACCGCATGATCATGACCTGAGCCGAAGTCAGATGCTTAACGGACTGAGGCACCCAGGCACCCCTACAACAATTTTATGAACTACATTTTAATGTCTCATTGCTTCTCTTATAATATCCACAACAAAACTTTATATATCTAGATGATTAAAAATTATTGGTTGTACCTAATTAATCTGGATTTAGCCCTTATGGAAATGGATCTTACTGATTAGTACCAGAGATAAAATTTCATTTAAAATAATTGAATTTGTTGCGCCAACGAATTTGACAACCTAGAAGATATGGTTTAATTCCTAGAAACATACAACCTTCCAAGACCGAATGATGAAGAAATAGAACATGAACAGACTTATTACTTGTAGAGAGACTGAATCAACAATCAAAACCTGTCAAGAAACAAAAGTCCAGGAGGGTTTCACTGGTGAATTCTACCAAACACTCAAAGAAATTTTAATACCGATCCTTTTCATACTTTTCGAAAAAAAAAAAAAAAAAGGAGAGGCAACACTTCCAAACTCATTTCATGAGACCAGCATCACCCTGATACTCTTGTTACCTAGGATAATTGAGACCACGGTTCTGAGAGAGAAATGATGGGAAGGAGGACTGCAATAGGACCAGGAGGAGTAACAGGAATTTTCAGATCCTTAACCAGTAACAGTAGTTTACATTTATATAGAACTTTATAGTTGACAGACGTTTGCATGTAAATTATCTAAATCCTCATAGCAGCATGAGATTTCAGACAGCAGGGTGTTAAATTCAGTGAGTAAAAAAAAAAAAAAGAGGCTGTTTAGGAAGTTTGTTCAAAATCAAGGATGGCTCAAAGAAGGTAAGTTGCAGACTCTAAGCACTGTATTATGGGAGAATGGTAGGAAAAAAAAAATGAAATTAGGCTGAGAGGCATAATGATAACTCTAGATGGTCTTTGCCTCATGTGAAAAATCTGCAAGTTATACTTCAGATTAAGTAAAGTATCTGCAGAAGCAATTCCCTAATGTATTTATATTACCATCATGGCAGATAAATCAGTTGAGACTTCAAAGACACACAGTCTTTGAACTATCAGCCAGAGTGCAAATAAAACTGAATTGATTTAACCTGCTTTAATATTCCAAGAGTAGAAATAGGATTGTACAGTTGTGGTTTATTACAAGCTTTCTAAACAGCACTGGTGATAATAAACGTGATATTCAAATGGCATTAAAACAGCATAATCAAGGAGGCAAGGGTAATCCTTTGCTCCTTCAATGGTATCCTATCACTCATTTCCATGAATTGACCACTGGCGTGAGTGGTTCTCAAACTTTAGCATACAGAAGTCTAACTTAAGGAGCTTATGACACAGATCTAGGGCTTCTAAAGATAGCTAAATAGAGAAAAAGAAAAGATTTGAGAAATCTATAGCTCAGAGATGATTTCAGTGGATCTGGGGCTGGGCTCTGGAATCTGCATTTTTATTGGGTTCCTCAAGAACCCAACATAGTGATTTCTATGCCATAATTTTAGAAACCCTTCCTAGAGGGGCTCCTGGGTGGCTCAGTCAGTTAGGTGTCTGAATCTGGATTTCAGCTCAGGTCATAGCCTCACCATTTGTGAGTTTGAGCCCTGCGTGGGGCTCTGTGCTGGTGGCACAGAGCCTGCTTGGGATTCTCTCTCCCTCCCCTCCCCCTCCCCCCATCAGGCATGTGCAAGCTCGCTCGCTCTCTCTCTCTCTCAAAAAGAAGTGAATTAACATTAAAAAGAAAGAAACCCTTTCTAGAAATCCTTAGATAATATACTCTAAGATTCAGATGGCAGGGTAAACAATTTTCATTTTACTAAGAGATTACTTAGCAAAAAGAAATCCTCAAGATTTGAAATGCACCGTTAATGGTAGAAATTCAAGCCATGTAATAGGTAAGAAGGGAAACATTTTGGTCAGGGAAGCAGGGACATAATTCCCCATATTACAGAAGATAGTCTACTGTGTTTCTAACTAGCTGTATTTGAAGGATGTTTTTCCATTCTGGAGGAGCACATACATCTCCCATGAGTCTCTTTAATTTCACAAATCATCTCACAGCTTTTTAAAGTACTCAGAACCATCTAGAAAGTGAGAGTATTAGGTTTTACTAGCTATAAAACTCTGCCTTTAACATTTAAAGATTTTCAGATTTTTTTTTTCCTCTCAAAAGCCAACTTGGGGTGCCTGGGTGGCTCAGTCGGTTAAGTGTCTGACTCTTGGTTTTGGCTCAGGTCATGATCTCATAGTTTGTGAATTTGAACCTCGCATCAGGTTCTGCTTGGGATTCTCTATCTCCCTCTCTGCCCCTCCCCTGCTTGTTTGTGTACTCTCTTTCAAAAAATAAACAGTTAAAAGTATTTTTTTAAAAAGCCAAGTAACTTAATTTTTCTAAGCCCTAATTTCTACATCTCTACCACAAAAGAATGTGTTTTTAAAAAGTCATCTATAATAGCTTTCAACTCGAACATTCTGTAAATATACATCTAGTTTTAGGCTAAGATAGAAAACCATACTCTAAATAGCCTGAAGAAATTAACCCTACATTTTTCTTTCAAAAATGTAACCATTTCTTTAATCTTTCCATATTTATTCCTGCCAGGATTTTAGTCAAGTTCAGATATAGATAATCATTTATTATTTATATTTAAGGGACTTATTAGTTATAAACATATAACAACATAATCAGGCCATATTAGATATTTAGACCAAAAATTATCTCACTAGCCCTCTGATCAAACTGCACTATCAATCACACAGCAACCCATTTTTAAATATTTAACAAAATCTATACAAGGATAACTACGTGCCTGGAAACTCTTCAAACTTTTTTATAAATATTAGCTCATTTAATCTTGATAACAACTCTATGAGGTGGGCACTGTTATGCTCATCATATTAGAAACGAGAATCCAGAGATGGTCAGTGACATTCCCATACTATTACCAGTAGATGGCAGAACTAAAATTCCAACCCAGGCCAACTGACTCCAGAGCCAGCTCCAAACCAATGCCCTGTACTATTTTCCTGTATCAAATATTGGCAAACTATTTTGCCAACTATTGGCAAAAATGCTTTCCAAAAGCTTGCTACAGGTTAATCAGGAGACAGGACAGTGATAAAAGAGAACCCTTTAAATGTCATCAAGATGTCAATTACAATGTAATTTTAATGTGGGCATTGCATGCTTTTTTATATTTCTACTGAAATGAAGAAAGGTAGTGGTATGGCTAGACCTATTGCTTATGGGCCTCCTGACTGTGCCCATGAAATGTATGTTGGGTAGATGAATTTTGTCTCCACTAGTAAATTGCTAACTCAAACCACTGGCACCTGGCATCTGACCTACTGCACCGCTGACTACTTGGCCTCCTATCTGCACCTCGATTCCTCAACTCTACCTCACAACTTTGCAGCCAAAAGAATTTTCTCAAAATGCTTTTATCCTGTCACTTCACTGCTTCAATACTTTAATACGTTCCTATTTTTACTAAGAAAAAAAAACTCTAATTTATCAGCAGAGTGACTATATAATTGAATATCAGCCTGAAGCGCTTTTGATAGTAGGGACATTATTCATCATTTTGTCAGATCAACAAGGCTGCCCACAGCAACCCAGATATATGGTCACCCTGCTTGTGAGATTGTCCCTTCAAAAGATTCCAAACCTTGCTGAGAACGATTCTTCGATCCAGCTTTCCTTCAATGCCTAGAATACACGGAGCCTTTTCCACCTGAGAGCTCTTGCACATATCCATCTGTTTAACAAACTCTGTCCCCACATCTTTGCCTAACTAATGACTACTCATGTTTCAAGTTATGCTATAAATAACACTCTTCAAAGAAGACTTCCCGGATCTTCCAAATAAAAACCACCTTCACCTCACCCCCATCATTTCCTCAAACAATACCTACAACTTTTCTTTCATACATTCGCCACAATTTGTAATTTTCTTTCTGCTTAATTTCTGTCTCTCTCATTCTGCCATAATTACAGTTCCTTAGGTGTAGTATAATTAGCACCTAGCACAGTTCTGGCTTACAGGAGTTCATGGTTATTGAATAAATGAGAAAATGAATATTTCTTAAAAAGAGGATTAGAGGATATGTATGTACTCTGTTGCATAAAGCATTGCTTTGATTTCAGACAATTATTCTTATAAAATACATCAAAAATAAAAATGTCAATATTTCCATATTTAAAGATACTATACTTAGAATGACATAAAATAAATAAGAATTCCAGGAAAAAAAATCTACCCACCTAGACAAGAACTTTCTAGGTAAGTAAGAAATTACTAGGTCACCAAAAACAAAACAAAAAAAGCAAAATCACTAAAAATAGGTAGAAGAAAAATACTGTATCGATATCATAATGTCTATATGATAACAACATTTTAGTCTGGGCAAAACACATGCTTAAAAATCTCTACGGGAGTTTATGTTCCATAACAACTGTATAATCTAGTTATAGCCCACAAAGATTTTGGAACATGTACTAGTATAAAGCAAGACTGAATTAACACCAGATTGGGCTTCTCTCACCATTAGGCTGACTGGCACAGTGCCCAGTTAAAGGTTTATTCTAGTCTAGAGTGCAGTAATATGCCAGAAAATAGAAAAAAATACAAATCAAGTTTCCTTTAGCTTAAACACATATATGTAATTTAGGAGTCATATATGAAGGAACCTGGTATGTAAAAGTACCAATAAAAAGAGAAACCTTGGGGCACCTGAGTGGCTTAGTGGGTTAAGTGTCCAACTTCCGCTCAGGTGATGATCTCACGGTTCATGAGTTTGAGTCCCTTTAGTCTTGCTGCTGTCATCACAGAGCCCGCTTCAGATCCTCTGTCCCTCTCTCTCTGCCCCTCCCCTGCTTGCTCTGTCTCATAAATAATTAAATATTAAAAATAAATTTTTTTTAAAGAGAAACCTGACAGAAAAACATCTCGAAGTAAATGAATATCTAATGTCATTGTTACGGGTTTCTGACCTTATTAAAAACTATAACCCTGAAACTAGGTTTTTATTTTGATTTGGGCTGGCATAAGTGGCTTTTACTCTGCCTAAATTGATCTTCAGACAGCTCACTGAATTCAACTGTATTTTTGCACATACAGGCCTTTGTGCTTGCTGCCTACGCCACCAATTATCAAATCAGCACACAGTGTCTACAGGTGGCCGTCCTCCTGCATCTCAATTTTGTTAGGGTTGCAGTTTCAGGATAATGGTTTTCTGATTAAGATTATATCTTTCTGTTTAAGTGATTAGCACTTCTCATGCTAATAGTATTACATTAGCAACTTTGAGAAAAGTTCTTCAACAATCTAGGCAAGACTAGAGAAAAGAGAGCCATCCAAAAGGGTTTGTAAGAAAAATAGAAATAGGCCAAAACAAAAGAGAGAATTTTCCCTTATATTTTATAGCAGATTTTCTCCTAAACAATGGAATCTGAAATTATCTTCTAAGAATGATCCCAGGACCTGGTTGGCTTCTGAAGACTAAAATCCTAATCTGGAATCCAGGAATCTTTCCACACTCTATGTTTTTTTTTTTTCCCCCTCAAGGAGAAAAGGGATACTGACAATTCTCTCCTTTTTTTTTTCTTTATGTTTGTTTTTGAGGAGGACAGAGAGTTTGAGCAGGGGAGGGTCACAGAGTGGGGACAGAGGATCCAGAGAGGGTTCCACGCTGATAGCAGCAAGTCTGAGGCAGGACTTGAACTCACAAACTGTGACATCAGGACCTGAGCCGAAGTGTTCAACCAACTGAACCACCAGGTGCCCCCTGACAATTGCAAAGTGCCCTGGCATGATAACTCTGGCAGCTGGGACTAATAACGATGACGTAATATCTCCAATTACATGTTTTTGCTGAGGGAACAAGATATTAGATTTTGATCTTTTTAAGTGTATGAATTATTTGTATTCCTGGACAGATTCCCATACAATATGTAGACGTAATTTATCTATAAAACTAACAATGTTTTAGAGATTATATCTGAATAGTGCTTGACCCAGAAAAAAGAGCTGTAAATAAATAGAAATCGGTTTTAACATTTTGGAATGAAAATGAGTTAACTATTTTTGGACTTTAGTTCCTTTTGAAAAAAGCATTAGAAGCCTTAGAAACGATTTAAGGAATCCTGGGACTTTAAACCTCCGGCAAAATCCATACGCACCAATCAATACCAGGAACTACACAAAGAACAAGGTAAACCACAGCTTACATTCTGAGCACTGTGCAAGTTCACCTCTATCCTTGGCTTTCAGAATTTCCAAGAATAATCTCTCAAAAGAAAAAAAAACAACTTTAAATGACAATTTTTATACAATAGTTTCATTTGATAACATCTGTACACAAATAAAATCATTTAAAATATTTCTTATATTTTTATATTATAAAAACATCCACCAGTTGCTGGAAATGAGAAATAGATAGCAAGTATGATGCTTTCGTTGCATTTTTAAGAATGTTGTAAAGTTTTAAGTATATTTTAACACTTCCCTTCTAAAATATACAATACTGTGTACAATACTCATATCGTTTCCTAAATACTTCAATAGAAAATTTACTAGTAATATTGTGCTTGTTGATAAAGTGATGTCTAATTTTAAGATTTCTTCTGTATCCAAATGAATCTTTAGAAGCCTAGTAGAGTATGTTGATTTTTATTTTTTAGTTCATTTCCATTAAAAATAAACCACTCCTTATGGTTCATGAACTCTAGCCACTCATTTGTATCCCAGGAGCTCTTTCCAAAATAAGGATAAAAAATGATCCTTATAAAAAAAAATGAGGTTAGATTGGGAGAGAGCCAAAGCATAAGAGACTCTTAAAAACTGAGAACAAACTGAGGGTTGATAGGGGCGTGGGAGGGAGGGGAGGATAGGTGATGGGCATTGAAGAGGGCATTTTTTGGGATGAGCACTGGGTGTTGTATGGAAACCAATTTGACAATAAATTTCATATATTAAAAAAAATGATCCTTGTATCAACATGTTGACACATTACTTTCAGACTTGGCAAAGAGAGGAAACACACACACACACACACACACACACGCATGCACAAATATACATGCTCATACTTAGAGAAATTCACAAGATGTATGCACCTTCTTAATTTTTTTTAATGTTTATTTATTTTTGAGACAGAGAGCGACAGAGCATGAACAGGGGAGGGGCAGAGAGAGAGGGAAACACAGAATCCCAAGCAGGCTCCAGGCTCCAAACTGTCACCAGAGAGCCCGAAGCGGGTCTTGAACCCACGGACCGTGAGATCATGACCTGGGCCAAAGTCGGATGCTTAACTAACTGAGCCAACCAGGCTCCCCTGTATGCACCTTCTTAACCTCATATAACTTAACCTGCACACTCCCCCAGACACCTAGAATGTGAATAAATGAAGGCAAAGAATTCATTATCTTGCACATATAAACCTTCTGGAAAATATTTTTTGACTGAATATTCTTTTATTTTTTAAGTTTATTTGAGAGAGAGAGAGGGAGAGAGGGAGAGGTAGAGAGGGAGAGAGGGAGAGATGAAGAAGGAGAGAGAGAGAGAGAATGAGAGTGGGGGAGGGGGACATACAGGGCAGTGGAGAGAGGAAGAGTGAGAGAGAGAGAGAGAGAGAGAGAGAGAGAGAGAGAGACAGGAAAGGAGGGAGAGGGAGAGGGAGAGGGAGAGAATCTCAAGCAGGCTACATGCTCAGCATGGAGCCTGATGTGGGGCTTGAACCCACATCCCCGGGATCATGACCTGAGCCAAAATCAAGAGTCAGATGCTCAATCCACTGAACCACCCAGGTGCCCCCACCCTAATATCCTTAAAACAAAACCAAAAAACAAAAGAAAAATAACCTCCATAAAGAACAAGAAAAAGTATTTGTAAAAATTAACATCTTCACTTTCTTTCCTATATGGCCTCTTCTCCAGAGAATAAATAATAAGCATATTACTATCAAATTCTTTTCAAGGAGGAAAAAGGACTACAGAGCATGCTTCCTACAGATCTGAGGTTCAGACTTTATGAAACAAAAAATTACATACATATCCTTTTTGGTTTTTTTTATATTACAAAGCCACCCCCATGTCAAGAATTAATCTGAATATGGTAAAGATGATATTCAAGTACATTAAGTTGTGATCTTCCTAAGAGATCAGGTTCCATCAGCTGTTTCTGGTTAAACACGTGAGAAAGATCAAAGCTAAATCCCTAAAATGACACAAATATTATTGACATGTATAGTACAAATGTCTTAGGAAAAAAAAATGGTGGAGACTATATAAACTGGGATGGAGACTTCTTTAGTGAAAAAGTTGCATACAGAAAGACATCAGGAATATTAAAATTTTGGTAATCATACTCTCAAAGCAGAAAGCTTTCTTCTTCAAGTTATTCCTGGAATGGGATTTAAAATTCTCCCTTGAGTCTCTATAGTAAAGCTTACACTTAAAGACCTTGTTTAAGCAGGTTAGACATTTCCGGTACATTATGAATCCTAGGATTTACCAGTTACATCCTGAGAATAAAGGAGAAAGTGGACCCAGAAAGCTTAAAACTGACAAAAGACAGGAAATTCAGAGCTAAAGACAAAACTACCTGTAACCTGTTCCACTAAGCATTTCAGAATCTTTTAACAATGGAATTTATTATAAACTCTACATGCTGCAAGAAAAGACATAATGATCACCTTATTTCCTTATTTTTTTTTATTAAGTAGGAAACTTGATTAATACTATAATTAATTTGAACTTGACTTTCTGGCTTAAAGAGTTATTGGAACCATTAACTACATAGGTCTCCATTATATGTTGGTTCATGGTTACTATTACTCCAAATAAATTGACCCGTATGTTCTCACTGGACATGATAAAGTTGATTATGATGAAGCTGAACCTTATCAAGTTTAAGTGGTTGTTATTCACTGACATCCTTTAATTGTAGTAGTATATTTATTATATATAACTCCTAGAAGAATGTTTGGCATACAGTAGACTCCATAAATATAAGAGCTATTATTGGTCTTTATAACCATTGTTGCCCTCATTATTAAGATGAATATAAACAGCCATTTGGTACCTGATTTATAGATGTGTTAAAATATATTTTATGAGTTCTCTCTGTATCAGACATGTTATGTATTAGTTACAGTCCGATAATTTATTTGATAGCTCATGATTCCACATTATGAAATATTTAATCATGTAAAATACTGCTAGAGTATTCAGAATGTTTTTACTTTTATATGAAAATCATTTTTCAACTGTTTACTTGCATAAGAATTTTCAGCCAACCAATTCTTTCAGCTCTAAGATTCTTTCCTACCACGCATAGCCTGGGAACCTACTTTCATCTTAGGGCTACCTTAGTACGCTTCGGTGACCTAGTTCTGAATCAGTAGGATCTGATATTGCTAGACTTCTAATTTGGATCCAAACGAAAATTATATCTCTTGAAGAGGAGATAACGCATTAAAAAGTTCTGGGTTATAAAAAGAAATCTGTACTGAAAGTTCAGTAAGAAGAAAAGCAGACTTTTTCTTTGATCACTCTTATCTGTTGGAAAGAATTATGCCTCTAAAAAAATAACACCCACACATTCAGTAAGGTGAAAGGCTTTGTAACACAGTGTATCTAGGCCATGAGTACCTGGTTAGGGCTCTTATTAATCTCTGTAACACTATAGCAAAGCATTGTGAAGGGAGGTACACGGGTGACACTGGCCCTATACAACAAGAGTAACATTAAATTTGAGTATGCCAAAATAATCAAGTGTGTTAATGTCAAAAGAAACAGCAAACTACTTACTGTTTCCTCTAGAGAAAATTGGGTAAGACAGGAAAAGTATAATTGCTTTGTGACAGCCACATGTGTAAAGGAAATTTAGGGAAACTTTTCACATCCATTTAGTACATATTTATTGCACACTTCATCTATGTGAAGCATAGGGTTTTAATATGATGCCAGATTTGCTTTATCCTTTAGCTTTGTATGTATGTATTCATTCAACAAACAACTGAATGCCCACTGTGTATCAGGCGGCATGCTAGGTGTTGATGATACAGAGAAAGGTAGCATCTTTGCATTCACCATGGTGTGAACAGAAAAGGATACTGAAATGGACAACAAACACAAAGTTGTGTAACTTCATTAGACATCAAGGAATTGTGCATACACCACTTCACTATACACCTTAAATTTAAGACAACGCACAATACTTTGCAAGTATGTGGAGTCACTGGAAACATGCAAGTATGTGGAGTCATTCTTACATTGTTAAGAATGCAAATTGCTGCAACCATCTTAACAGATCTGTTTGGCAGTAATTACTAAAGTTGAACGTGTACATATCCTATGATTCTGCAATGTACAAAATGTACTCCTGGTGTGTGTGTGTGTGTGTGTGTGTGTGTGTGTCAGAAATGCATGCATATGTTCACCAAAAGATGCATACGATAATGTGCAGAGGACTGTTATTGTAATAACCCAGAATTAGCAGTTCCACTGATAGTAAAAGTGACAACTAAATTGTGGTACTTTCAAAAGGTGAAATCCGCACAGCTGTGAGAATGAACAAAGTACAATTAGTTGCAACAGTATCAGTGAGTTATACCAACACAATGTTACATAAAAGAAGCCATATTCTAAAGAAGACCTACTGAATGATTATATTTATACAAAATTCAAAAGTAGGCAAAACTTGGAGGAAAGTAATGATGGAACAGGAGAATACTGGAGACTCCTGGGGTGCTTGTAATGATCTGTTTCTCCACGTGGTTGTTGGCTGCATAGATGACTTCACTCTGATCATTCATTACTCTAGGCACCTGTGATTTGTGACTCTCCTATAAAAATTTATTTAAAATTAAGCACTGAGCACCATTCTTGATTTAAGATGAACATATTGTGGGCAAGTGAAGACAAAGGGAAAAGTAACTAGGTTGTCACCACCTTCTGGCAGTTTTCTACTTTATTTGCTACAGGCCTTCATTACCTGATGTACGAAGAATTGTGATAATCACCCACTAGTGTTCCTGTCTCAAGTACCTTGACTTTTTAATTTATTTGCACATTCCAGTGAAATCTATTTTCTTGATTAATCTTTTAATCATTGCTTTACCTATGTCATTCTCTTGCTCAGATATGATCACTGACTACTCACTCCCTTCTACTATAAAAATTAAACCCCTTAGGGGCGCCTGGGTGGCGCAGTCGGTTAAGCGTCAGACTTCAGCCAGGTCACGATCTCGCGGTCCGTGAGTTCGAGCCCCGCATCGGGCCCTGGGCTGATGGCTCAGAGCCTGGAGCCTGTTTCCGATTCTGTGTCTCCCTCTCTCTCTGCCCCTCCCCCGTTCATGCTCTGTCTCTCTCTGTCTCAAAAATAAATAAACATTAAAAAAAAAATTAAAAAAAAATTAAACCCCTTAGCCAAACATACAATGCCTTCAGTTAACAGGATCAACATCTGACTTCAACTGACTTATATGTTATCTACCTTGAATCACCTATGTAACTCTTAACGGTAGGTATTATCAGGAGATGTTCAAGAGCACAGACCAGGAACTCTCATTCTGCGACATTGGCAAATTACGAGATATTCCTGTGCCTCAGTTTTCTAATCAGTAAAATGGGGATACTACTAGTACCTATATTACCAAACTCACGAGAGGTTCGTGGGGATGCAATGAGTTAATACCTGTAGACATCTAAACAGTGTTTAACCTGATATGTATTGGCTATTATTTTGTCGTTATATAATTAGCAAAAATGGCTGCCAGGCAAGACACAGTCAGTCCTGCCTCGCCACTTGGCTCATGGCATTCTTCCTAAACATGGAAAGCCCTTATTCCATTCACACTTCTCTTTGAATCTATCTCTCATCTTTCCTTTAAAGGCCCTTTCAAGTATCATTTCATTCTTAAAGCTCAAGGCCATCATAATACAGGGAAGTCTTTTTGGTGAAACCCCTGCACCAGTCATGCATCATGGGTTTTATTTTGTTTTGTTTAATGCACACCTATCGCCTGTCTTGATTATTCAATTAGCTGAAGCATATATAATCACTAAAAGGTCTTTCTACCTCCAGCAACAAAAGCCTATTGTCATTCAACTGTGTATTTATTTACTCAAGTAAATTGTGTGGGTGGTAAACTGACAATCTTTTTTTTCAGCTTTTTTCAGAAGTATAAGTCACAAATAAAATTGTAAGACATTTCAAGTATATGCTGTGGTGACATCACATACATATACATCGTGAAAGAAGTCCTATCACCTACTCACTTACCACATCCATCACCTCACTTAATCATACCTTAATCATCTTATAGATGGAAGTTTGTATCCTTTTATGAACCTCTCCCAATTTCCACCACCTCAAATCACTATACAAATATAAGTTTCATATCTACACACAGTGAACTATCAGAAAGATAAAACAATCCTACTGAGGTGCCTGGGTGGCTCAGTTGGTTGAGCATCTGACTTAGGCTCAAGTCATGATCTCATGGTTTGTGGGTTCAAGCCCCATGTCAGGCTCTGGGCTGACAGCTCAGGGCCTGGAGACTGCTTCAAATTCTGTGACTTCCTCTCTCTCTGTCCCTCCTCCACTCATGCTCTGTATCTGTCTCTGTCTCTCTCTCAAAAATAAATAAACATTAAAAGAAAACAATCCTATTTATAATTGCATCAAAAATAATAAAATAATAAAAAGATTATAAAATCTTTAGGAATAAATTTAAAGCAGGTGAAAGATATGTACAACGAAAACTGTAAGACACTGATAAAAGAAATTGAAGAAGACATAAACAAATGGAAAGGTAATTTGTGCTTTTATGGCTTAGAATAATAAATATTGTTAAAATGGCCATACTACCAAAAGAAACGTAGAGCTTCCCTATCTAAATTCTAATGGCATTCTTCACAGAAATTCAAAAATCAATTCTAAAATTTGTACAGAGCCATAAAAGATCTCTGAATAGCCAAAACAATCCTGAGAAAGAAGAACCAATCTAGAGGCATCACACTTCCTGATGTCAAACTATTACATTACAAAGCTATAGTAATAAAACAGTATGATATTGGCATAAAAACAGATACACAGATCAATAAAAGAAGACCCCAGAGATAAACCCATGTACATATGATCAATTGACTTATGACAAAGGACCCAGGAGTGCATGATGGAAAAATGACAGTCTTTTCAATAAATAATGCTGGGAAAACTGGGCACCCACATTCAAGAGAGTGAAACTGGACTTCTATCTTAAACCACTCACAAAGATCAACTTAAAATGAATCTAAGATTTGAATGTAATACCTGGAATCCTAAAACTCCTAGAAAGAAAACATGGGGGATAAGCTCCTTGACATCAGTCTTGGCAGTGATTTTTTTTTATTTGATATCGAAAGCAAACAAAAGCAAAAATCAGTAAGTAGGATTCTATTGAACTGAAGAGCTTCTGCACAAAGAAAATCATCAACAAAATGAAAGGCAACCTATGGCTTGGTAGAAAATATTTACGCATCATATATATGGAAAAGATTAATATCCAAAATATAGAAAGAACTTAGACAACTCAATAGCAATAAATAAATAAACAATCTGACATAAAAATGGACAGAGGGACTAAACAGACATTTTTTTCAAAGAAAATATCCAAATGGCCAATAGGTACATGTGTTCAATATCACTAATCATCAGGAAAAGAGAAATCAAAACCACAGTGAGATATCACCTACTACGTGTCAGCATAGCTGTGTACTCCTAAGGTGAAGATATCAAGTGCTGGTGTGGATTCCTGTGTACTGCTGGTGGGAATGCTAACTGGCGTAGCCACTGAAAACAACACGGAAGTTCCTAAAAAGTTACCATATGATCCAACAATGTCGCTTCTGGGTATATATGCACCCTCCAACAGACTAAAGCAGGATATTGAAGAGATATCTACACTCCATGTTCACAGCAGCATTGTTCACAATAGCTAAGATACAGAAACAATTTATGTGTCCACCGACAGATGACTGGATAAAGAAGATGTGGCATATAATACAACGGAATACTTATTCAGCCATGAGAAAGTAAGAAATCCTGCCATTTGCAAGAACGTGGATGAACCTCACAGACATTATGCTAAGTGAAATAGACTGAGACAAATATAGCATGGTATCACTTATATATGGAATCTTAAAAAAAGGAAACAGCACATAGAGACAGAGTAGAAAATGGATTATTTTTGATATGAGGAACAAGTTTTTATTAGCAAGTAATTTCTACATGTGATTTCATAAGGTATATTTATTGTTTCTTTTACTTTGTTGTGATGGATTATGTGAGCAAAACATCAAATTACCTAATTTTATATAAAAATACTTTAAAAATATAGTTTAACATTACATTATCTTTCCAGCTTACTCGGTGCTAAATTTTATCCTAGTCTATATTATGAAAAAATAGTTTCCCTAGAGTGAGCAGCATGGCCAGGTGCTCATCTAATTTTAGGAGTTAAAGTTTTATTCCTATACCTTTTAGGCAACAGAATTCTTTATGATATTTTTAACATAGGGGCGCATGGTTGGCTCAGTCGGTTGAGCTTTGGACTCTTCATTTTTGGCTCAGGTCATGATCTTAGGTTCGGGGGTTCAAGCCCTGCATTAGGCTCTGCCCTGACAGTGTGGAACCCATTTGGGATTCTCTGTCTTCCTCTCTTTGTCCTTCCCCTTCTCTCTCTCAAAAATAAATAAACATTAAAATTGTTTTACACATATATTGAATGATATCTATTCTTGGGTCATTTTTTTATTTGAAGATAACAATATATTGCCTCTGAGATGCTGATTATCAAAAGAGTGATAAGCTTTTTCTTAATAACACTGTTAACTGCTTAAGAATAGGGAAGATGATTAAATATACTGTCCATAAAGCCTTTGGAGTGGGACGTGGCCACAATAATTCACAGGATTAGAAGGACCAGGTACCACATCCATCCAACACATGTCAGTTGCACTTTTCTTCTTTGTGATGCTTTTTATCTTTTTTAGAAAAAGACTGAGTGCAAACACAGGGCAGAGAGAGAGGGAGAGGGAGAGGGGGAGGGAGGGAGGGAGAGGGAGAGGGGGAGGGAGGGAGGGAGGGAGGGAGGGAGGGAGGGAGGGAGAGGGAGAGGGGGAGGGAGGGAGGGAGGGAGGGAGGGAGAGGGAGAGGGAGGGGGGGCAGAGAGAGAGAGAGAGAGAGAGGGGGAGAGAGAGAGAGAGAGAGAGAGAGAGACTCAAGCAGGCTCCACACCCAGTGCAGAGCCCAACGCAGGGCTCCATCTCACAACTGTGAGATCATGACCTGAGCCCAAACCAAGAGTCGGCCACTTATACAGACAGCCACCCAGGTGGTGATCCTTTCTCAAGACAGTGGAAAGAACAACATTTTAGAAAAGAATGGAGAAATTTTTATTCATGTCTGTAAAAAAAAAAAAATCTACTAGAAACCTAACAGCATGTATTCTATGAAAGCACAACCTTTCAAAACTTGCCTCTAAAAGTTCCAAGCACAAGCTTAGCGAGTTGTTCCTTAAGCTTCCACAGAATGCCTCACAGCTGGGGTCACCGTTAATTATTCCAAGCAGCTCTCACCATGAGAACTTCAAAGAGTCTCCCCAGCCACTCTCCAGTGCTCTAGGAAGCTTCTATCTTTTCACCAAACCATTTACAAGGCTTGGAAACATTGAAAACATCTTTCATCTTTTCAGTTCCTCTGTAGTTAGTCATGTTTTTGTGTAATTCCATGTTTAGTCCAGTGCCATTTTCTGCAAATCTGCTTTGCAGGCAAGCATGTGAATACGGTCAGCTTTACTGTGTTCTTCAAGTTCAATAACGAAAAATCTGTGTTAGGGTGAAGGCAAACATACATCCTCAGATCCAATTCAAGCATTTATATAAACTGAATTTGAAACATTTTGTTGGAGATTTGGGTTCTTTCTTATTTACAGGATAGAAGAGTCTAGAGAAAGATAATTGTTTCAGTCTGTTATCACCGGTTCTTAGAAATTTTTAAACCTAAACAGTAGGTCTTTCAACTTCTGATTGACCTTATGATACAGACACAAAGAGAAGGAATAGGATGTAACAGGGATAGCCTCCAGGGTCTGCCCACCTGGCATCTGAAAAACCTTTGCATGTAGACCATAAAGCCTGAAATTTTGAGCTCAAGATCCATCCATTCATTTCTTCTACTATTCAAAGAAAATTGACAGAATGCCCACAGTCTTCCAGGCACAATGCTGAGAGCAGGAAAGATGCTGGAGTTATTAAGTTCAATAAAATCCTAAACTGCCTTTTACTTTTTTAAATTTTATTTATTATTTTTTAATGCTTACTCTTGAGAGAGAGAGAGAGAGAGAGAGAGAGAGCCAGCGAGTATGTGTGGGGAGGGGCAGAGAGCGAGGGACAAAGAGAATCTGAAGCAGGGTCCACATTTTCAATGCAAAGCCGGATGTGGGGCTTGAACCCACTAACATAAGATCATGACCTGAGCTGAAGTCGGACTCAGGCTCAAATGACTGAGCCACCCAGGTTCCCCCAAATCCTAAACAGCTTTTTAAAGAAACCCATGCATTTGTCAGAGGAGAAGAACAAGAAAGAATGAATACACAGAGAGCACATGAAAAATGTTATAAAAGAGGTATAGAAACATACTGGTAACAGGGAAGTACACAGGTGGACTATGAAGGGCTTTAGGAAGGGGAGGATATCAGAAACTTGCCAGCTACAGAAGATGTAGGAGAGGGGCAAGAACACCAGGTCAAAAGAAAAGAAGGAATAAGAAAGAGGAGGAGTTTCATATGACTACAACAGTAGATGGTCTAAAAGCAAAAACCAAAAAGTAAAGGTTTTCAAAGTCCATTTTGCTTCACTAATAAATGTGGATTTTATCCTACTGTCAACAGAATATTAATCAAGGACCTTAAACAAAGGAGTAAAACAATGGCCATCCTGACAGGAGTAGGCAAACTGACTGCAAATGGTAGAGACTGGGCCAGGCAAAGTTCACTCAAGAAGCTACCGTGCTCAAGGTGAAAATGGAAAAAGCATGAGAATCATTAAGGTGAAAATGGAAAAATTCTGAGAATCATTAAGGCATTACTTCCAGGTAAAGTTCACATACCCTGAGTGGGGCCAATTTTTATCATTCAAGTTTCTATTGGTATAAATGAATTTAAAGTCATTCTTTCAGGGGTGCCTGGGTTGCAGAGTTGGTTGGAAGTCGACTCTTGATTTCAGCTCAGGTCATGATCCCACAGTTGTGGGATCAGGCCATGCTCAGTGTGGACCCTGCTCAAGATATTTTCTCTCTCTCTCTTTCTGTCTCTGTCTCTCACTCTCTCTCTCTCTCTCTCTGTCTCCCTCCCTCCCCCCTTCTCTCTCTTCTCTCTTCCCCACAAGTGCACTTACTCTCTCTCTCTAAAAAAACAAAACAAAACAAAAACAAAAAAAAAACAAACAACAACAAAAACATATTTTCTTTGCAAAAGACAAATGCTGCAAAGAAATAAGACCATGAGAAAGAAGATGCCAGAGGACCAGGATGACGGAGGGAAAAAGTAGGGCAAAAGTCAGTGAGATATGGCCTACTTTGAAATTTTACTTCACATCAAGTATAGATCTTATTTTAATGTTATGGGGAAGTTCTGATTCAGGATGGCAATGTAGAAAGATCCTGAACTCATGGACACACTGAATCTACAGATACATATGGAATAATTTCCTGTGAAAAAAACTAAAGTTGGCAGTGACCCCTTTCACATTGAACAAAGGAGAGGAAAATGACATGGAAGCAAATAGGAAATGCTGAAAAATAGTCTCTCCATAATCTCTACCTCCCACGCTGGTGCACTGACCTAGAATCAGGAGAAAATGCAAAACCCAAAGCTTCTTCCTGAGGAGTGAGGCGTTTGCACCCTATACTGGACACTCCAACTTTTAAGACTGAGAGACAACTCTGCAAACATTTGGCCTTGAAGACAAATGGGGTTTGTGCCCATGAGACCTGGCAAACTGAGAGTGCATTAAAAGCTGGAACGTAAGACCGGAAACCATAATACTCCTAGAAGAAAACATAGGTGGTAATTTCCATGACATTGGTCTTGACAATAATTTTTTGGACATGACAGCAAAATAGCAACAAAAGCAAAATGAGCAAGTGGGACTACGGCAAACCAAAAAGCTTCTGCATGGCAGAGGAACCCATCAGCAAAATGGAAAGGCAACCCAAGGAACGGGAGAAAATATTTGCAAATCGTACATCTGTAAGGACTTAATATCCAAAATACGCTAAGAACTCCTACAACTCAGTAACAACAACAAAACAAACAATCTGACTAAAAATGAGCAGGAAATCTGAATTAGACCTTTCAGATTTTCCAAAGAAGGCATACAAATGGCCAAAAAGTACATGAAAAGATGCTCAATATCACTCATCATCAGGGAAGTGCAAATTAAAACCACAATGAGATCTCACCTCACACCTGTCAGAATGGCTATTATCAAAAAAACAAGAGATACCACATGCTGGCGAGATGGTAGAGAAAGGGGAGACTTTGTGCACTGTTGATGGGAATGTAAATTGCTGCTGCAGCTACTGTAGAAAACCATACAGAGGTTCCTCAAAAAATTAAAAATAGAACTACTACATGATCCATCAGTTCCACTTCTGGTTATTTATCTGAAGAAAATGAAAACACTAACTCAAAAACATATCTGCATCTCCAAGTTCACTGCAGCATTTTACAATAGCCAAGATACAGAAATAACCCAAGTGTCCCTCAGTGGATGAATGGATAAAGACATTGCATATATATCACGTGCACACCAACAATGGAGTATTATTCATCCATGAAAAATGAAATATTGCCATTCACAATGATATGGATTGACTTTGAGGGCCTTATGCCAAATGGAATGAGACAGAACAAGACAAATACTGTGTAGTTCTCAAAAACAAATAAAACAAGCTCATAAATACAGGGAACAGATTTGTGTTTGCCAGAGGTGGGGGGAAGGGGTGGGCAAAATGGTTGAAAGGAGTCAAAAGGTACAAAATTCCAACTATAAAATAAATAAGAAGTGGGGATGTAATGAACTGCATGGCGACTATAGATAATACTACTATATTATATACTTGAAAGTTGCTAAGAGAATAGAAGTTCTCATCATAAGAGAAAGAAAATTTTGTAACTAACCATGTATGGTGACAATGTCAACAAGACTTGTTGGGTTGATTTTTGCAATATACACAAATACTGAATCATGTTGTACACCTGAAACTAATACAACATTGTATGTATGTGATTATACCTTCATAAAGAAAATCAGGTCATAGGTGCTCTGATGAGTTTTTTGTAGTGCAGAATGATGAGGAGAATGGGAACCACAGACCTTTTGACTTTCTTTTCACCGTGTGCAAATACACAGTGTGCAAACAGCACAGTCATGTGTGGTGGGTCCGTTTCCACACACAGAAGTTTAGCATTTAAAAAGAATCAAACTCTAGTTCATACCCTATAAATTTAAAATAAATAGTGCTTAACACATTAAAGCTTGACAGTGTAAAAAAGACATTTCCAGCATTTTCCTTGTAAGTTAAAATAAAACTATACTTATTTTTTTTAAGTTTATTTTGAGAAAGAGAGTGTAAGCAGGAGAGAGGGAGAGAGAGAATCCCCAGCAGGCCTGGACTGTCAGCACAAAGCTTGATGCGGGGCTCAATTTCAAGAACTGTGAGATCATGACCTGAGCCAAAATCGAGTTGGATGCTTCATTGACTGAGCCAGCCAGTCACCCCAAAACAATACTTAATTAATAATGGAAATTCAGTAGAATGGCAAAACACTATAATTATATAGATAGAAGATATGAGTTACTAGTTATTTTTACCCTCATAGTTATAGGAAAGAAATGGAGAATAAGAAAGATTGAAAATCTCTGCAAGGCAATCCAGTATAAATTCAAAGCCAAGACCCCAGTTCAAAGTCCATGCCCCTTCCTGAAACTACAATGCTGTCTTACATTCACAGATTCTATTACTTTACTAACCCTATGTTGTGCTTTCTTAAAATGAATTGAACTACTCCTGGGAGAACAGGAAAACAAGGCTTATCCTCGTTTCAGTGTCATTTTGCTAAGATCACATGGTGATGTCCGTTTAAGATCATAATGATTGAAGGAGCAACTTCCCATGAAGGCCTGCTTTGCCTTGTGCAGGCAGCAGATGGGACCGCCTTACCACAAGCTTCTTGAGGACAGAGAATGGTTCTTATTGCTCTTTATTTCCATAGTACAGAGATGCTGCCTGGGACACATAGGCAATTAATACTTGTTGAACGGCTGAATTAAATCATAAGTGCATAGTTACAAAATTTTCCCCACAGCCCCTCTTGTATCTGAGTGTCCTTACGAATATATGAAAACGTATGAGTTACAACCTCCTACACTTACTCATCCAAACTGTGGTGTCTATAGAAATGGGGATGACTAAAAATTGGGGAGACGGTGCCCTGGATTCTCCAAGAAAGGAAAATATCTCTGCACCCACTGTCTCTGTGTTCTGTGGAACAAACTACTTGCATAAGCTGAGGGACACATCAGGCTCATAATAGTGGGTTCTAAGAACCTGCCTTGTGCTGGGCAATTTGTATACATGGTAACCATGAATGGCATAGAAACTGAGTACAACTGGCTTGCTGGAGGTCATACACGTTTAAAGAGGCAGGACAGGAATTCCAGCCAGAGCTCCTTGACTCCAGGATTCATGCTTTTCCCACTGCAACACAGTACTTTTCACCATATGTTAAAATATACAATTATATAATGATAACTATATCATGGTAAAACAGCAGTCAATTTGAGTAGCATTCAATCAGGATTACAAATCTCATACAATGTAATTCTTTACCTGATTGACGATTGCTTTCAGTTCTTTCTTCTTTCAGACAATGTTATTTGAACAATTAAAAAACACTTTAAAAAATGTGGGATGATAATATGTTATGAAAGAGTTCAGTGATGTGTTCAAATTAAATAATAATTTATCAAAAAAACTAATTGCCCACCAGATTTACAAGCGACCTACAAAACTTGTAAATGCTTCCAAAGCATACACAAATTAGCATGGCTGCTTTATAAGGCAGGAAGGTGCACTGTGCCATCAGGCACACACAGAGGGAGCACCCTGCAAGTTTGAGACAACAGCATTCCTGAATGTTTAGCTCTCATCTGCATTTACATCTCCTGTGTTAGCACCTATAAGTGAACTGTGCAGAGACTTACACAAACACAATAATCATCAAAGATTTTTACTCTAGCAGCGCAGTGCTGGAGAAATAAAAGACGGTGGAGTTGGCAGTCTGGAATAGTTAAGTCCTTGTGGACACATTGCATTTGTAAAGTTCTTTCTGCTAGTATTACACTCATCACTTTCTAGAAAGTGCTATAATGACACTGTTCAATGTGAGAACTGTTTCTAAAGTATATGAAAATGCCTTGGGTGCTGCATTTCACTATTTATTTCAGACTAAATAGAAGACTTTAATATATACACTACAGAAAACTCTTTCTGCTCCACACTGTTCTTCCCATAGACTTCACAGTCTACTCCGCCCCTACTCTCTGGTCTCCAGAAGCTAAGAGAAGGGTGGACTTTCCAGTCACCCAGCATTGGCTAGGAGCTGGGGGGGGGGAGGGGGGGGAGAAGAAAGTGGGAACAAAGAGCCATGAATGACCCTCCACCCTTCTATTCACTTTCCCACTCTGGGGTTAAGGTTGTACTGCCTGCTATCAGTGACACAGAAATAATAACAGAGGAATAATTGCTGACAGCAGCAGTGAACTTTGATTCTCTACTCCCACACACCCTGCAGGCATCCTAACATGATGATAATCATGGTAACGGTACTGTCCTCTTACAGAATTGTGCCCAAGCTTCTGATAGTATCAAGAGTTTTCTGTGGCTCCTTTGAGTCTTGAAAGGGTGTCAAACAGCATGCAAATGATGCTTTTATTGGAAATATCCTCTGGTGAATTCCTGGTCTATGTGAACTTCCGCCATGTTTCAAAATGCCTTTGACAAGGTCTTCCTTTTCAGTCTCCGGGGATACTCTGACACCCAATACTGTAACTTCAACATCACAACAGATTTCTATTTTGAATCTACACCATACATATTTTAACAAATATGGATGTGTAAACATCTAGAAACTACTAAACATAATTGTTCAAGGAGACTGACTCCAAAAGAATTTTCCTTGCACTATGTGAAAACTATGACATGTATTTACTTTATGACTATCTTTTTCCTTTTATGATCCTTGAATTTGATCAGCTTCAGTGGAATGGAGAATATTTAAAAATAATACTTTTAGAGTTGTTGGCTTTTGATAAACTTCGGTAAATTGTTATACCTAATATTTTTATTAGAATTTCTAAAATCTCTTTATGCATCAATAGAACCAGACCTTTAACATATCTACTTTTTCCTCCAAATAAAAGATTTTAAGAAATTTTTTGTTATTTTGTAAGAGTACATAAACCTATTGTAATATGTGCTTTAACCAATTAGCTAGACAAAACATTTTTAGTATATCATGAGTATAAGTAAAAAAAAAAAGTCTAACGGTTTCTATTTATTTCAGTCACATCACTAAATTCAAAACATTTAGTCATGTGATTGTGGAAGTTAGCTCATATGAGTAGTTTCATAATATCTGAACTACTGTGTATTCTACTGCTAACACATTTATTTGTTGCACCAGGTATCAACCAGCATAACCATTTCAAATTCAAAAACTGAAAAAAAAACATTGCATCAAATTAGTTCAATAAATAAATCACTGAGCACAAAAAATGGAAAATAAATTACTCGATTTTAAAATGTTTTCTGTCTCTGTACTCTTTAAATTAATCCTATATTTCATATTGGTTTCCTGTTACTATAAAATGTGTAAACTTGACTGATACCATAACGGAAGATGAACTAAAATAAGTGACAGGAATCAAATGTGTCTAAATTTAATTGTTATAAGATCTTTTACACATATATATGTAAAAGATCAAGCGTGCTACTTGTGTGTGTGTGTGTATACACACACACAAAATAAAGTCACAAGTATCTATTCACTTTAAAAGCCAATGGCATCACTAAAAAACTAAATATGAGATATATTTCTAATAGTATTCCTTTTAAAATATTTCACACTATTTAATAGACAATATTCCAAATATATGTATGTCATCCAACTCTTTTTTTAACTGTAAATGTGTTCATATGAATCAATTATAGAACTGTAACAAAAATAGGACTATTACAATGTACCCTGGCATAAAAGAGGCACTGATAAATTTCTGTCATTGAGGCAAGTTTTAAGCTCATCAAGGTGAAATAATAATAATACTGCAGCTAGTTATAAATTATAATTTAGACTAACATGGTTGATCTCTTTGCTCTTTATATGATTTGAATAAGGTTATTTTGAGATACATTAGCAGTATTAGATAGTTATCTACATGCACTTGATTTATCAACCACAGTTTTTATAAAATTACCTCTTCATGTTTAAAAAAATGTATTTTTAACAGAAGTGCTATATCACAATTTAAAGAAGAAATTCTTCTCCTCCTTTTTAATGCAACATTAATGCAGCACACCTAACATTGTTACCTAGCTGGAAAAAATGTTTTTCAAATCCCCATTACGTTTCTGTTGTGTATATATGTGAGTATGTGTGCTAATTGAATATATGTATTCAGCTCCATTAGCCCTTCTAAGAGTATCAAACAGGCATTCATTTCCATGTAATTGGAAAAATCAAAATGCTTTAGAGATAAGGCAGAAAGTAACAAGGGCAATTTTTTTGTTGTTTAAATTATGTTGCCCTTTAAATCATATTCCACAAACCTGAGTAGAAATAAAAAGTTTCTAACGTTACAAATTGCAACATGTAAATATTTCCACTAGGCAAATTTTCAAGACAAACTGGACAGCCATCAGTGAAAGCAGGTCTGTACTATCTTGGCTACAAAACTGGAAGACGAGAATTTTAATACAAAAGACCTCTTCAGATAAAACCCAGCTTTTCAGCCAAAGACATCGCCTTTCTCTTCCCCAAAATACCTAGCCAGCTCATTTCTAGATGTTGTTGAGTTCTTTCCTGACACAGAAAAATTATTGGATCTTCTTCATTCTTTACTCTTATCCAAAGTCAAATTACTCAAAATTCAATCTTTTTAATGCACCAAGGATGAGTGAATATCTAAAAGTTTATCCAAAGTTTAATAGAGAAAAAGAACCAACTCCATCCAGAGAGTTTATATAGACATTCAGAAAGACAGCACTAGTGATGATATAACCTAGAATAAACAGAATATTTCCAAAGTAGGGGAGTCAAATAAACCTTCCAAATTTCTATTTATGCCTTTACTAATACCTTGGAAATAATTCCACTGATAAAAGGTAATCCAACCATTTTCAGTAATACCAAATACTACTATCTCAATCAGTTAAAACTTCAAAAGCACTTTGGTGGTAAATGGCAAGGACCTAAAATTCCACTATCCCAGCCCAAATTTTACTAACTTCTATAATTTACTTTCTCAACCCCAAATATTACAATAGCGCTACAGCACACATTTGAGAAAATAAAGAGTTCCCACCAGGTTTTTGCAACAGGAAAAAAAAAATTTCCCCATTGAAAAATACATGAACAAGATAATTATGTGAAACTAAGAAATGGTAAAAGGTATTGTATAAACAATTCCAAACTCTCCCTGTAACATACTAATCACAAGCTCAAAGACAGTAATATTTCCTCATCAGAAATGTTCTTGAGTAGAGATTTATCATTTTTTGAAAGGTCATACAAAATTAATCTCTTAATAATCACACAACTTTCTTCACAGTTCACAGGGACAGCAACTTATTAAAGCAGAGACACGCATTAACACATTTGGAAACTTCAGGTGATTTATTCTTTTATCTCAATATCTAAAAATTGATATAGATTAGATATAAACTCTAGATAGATATATACCCTAATAAGTATCACATCAAGGTAAAACAGTAAGTCTGGAAATTTAAAACGTCTAAATATTTCTTCCATGTCTCTTATTGGTATTTTATTATTGTCTTACCTCAATGATTTTGTCATGAATCTCCAGGCCATCTGCTCTGTCGGCAGGTCCATTTTCCAAAATTTTTGAAACGTAAATTCCTTCCTTTGATGTTTCTTCCTCATTATTCTATAAAAAATATAACTGTTAGCAGTGAGAAAGATACCAATACAATCTTAAGTTGGATAAAGTCAATTTAGTAAATGTAACATTGCCAATCCTCACTAAACATTCAACTCTCTCCCTTAGCTGGGGATTTGGCACTGAATTTTAACTTACTTAAATACCAAATAGTCATTAATCAAGATGGCAGCTTTAATGAATGAGTCCAGCATCTCTGACAAGATTATCCATTTACTTCATGTTTTTGGGTATACATAAAAAGCCATGAGGAAAGGGTATGTAAAAGGTGATATTGACTGGCTCCTAAGTATTATTTATAAAACACCTTACTTCTAGACAGATATAGCAATTAAAAAGGGCTACAGGAAAACAAAAAGCATAACCAGTCTCACTGTATAACTGGTTTGAGATGTGGTCACAGCTTTGAAAATATAATTCAGCCTCATGATGTGGCAGATTTGGAAATACAGCTCGTACTGTATCTATTCACAGGGCAGACTAGGAGCTTGCTCAAGTGTAAAATCCCAAAAGATCAACTCTAACTGCAAGAGAACCCATTTAAGGCTAATCGTTACACATTTCCAGGTGCAATGAGCCTAATGATTAGTTAAATCTCAACCATATAACCAGTATAATACAAACAGGACATTTTAGCCAGTCACGGAAAAACAATCATATTGCAGAACTTATCTAGGTAAGATGCCTGACATACTGTAATAATCATTTTAAATGTCAATTTACTTCATGGCAGGTTAAATAAAATTATTTCTCCTTACTTAGCCTTCCTTAACATGAATTTGAAGAGCCTCTTAAAAAAGGCCAATGTCGGGGCGCCTGGGTGGCGCAGTTGGTTAAGCGTCCGACTTCAGCCAGGTCACGATCACTCGGTCCGTGAGTTCGAGCCCTGCGTCAGGCTCTGGGCTGATGGCTCAGAGCCTGGAGCCTGTTTCCGATTCTGTGTCTCCCTCTCTCTCTGCCCCTCCCCCGTTCATGCTCTGTCTCTCTCTGTCCCAAAAATAAATAAACGTTGAAAAAAAAAAAAAAAGGCCAATGTCATTTAAATGTCAAACACCTAACTTGCATTTATAAAAATATTCCTTAGGGGCAAAGAAAACAAAAATGCTATGATGAAAGACTTCTTTTCATAACAAATGGGGACTGTTCTAGAAACAGAGGCACAGCAGTCATTTGTTACTAGGTTTTTGAAATACTAAACAATAAGAAAAAAAAAATGTCATTGCCATCCTGACCTAAACATAGCATATGGCCAACAACTAAAAGATAGTTTCCTTAGACAACATCTGTAATGCAAGATGCAAAAATTTCATGGCATTTTATTAAGAAAATTAAAGAACATGCATCTTTTTAAACTTCACCACCTTTTTCTAGTTACAGTGAAAATTGAGTTGATGTATTTGGAGGATATAAAAGAACTCTGCAAGTACAGTTTCTGGTTTAAGTTTGTAAGTCATGTACTTTGAAAACAATTGGCATCAATGTAGAAAATATTATTCATTCAATTAAATAAAGGATTTGAATTTGGGGAGCCAAAAATATCTCTAATCAACCATCTTTCTTTAGCATGGTATTGCTTATATACCTATGAAAACAATGATCCCTTATTTCAACTTATTTTAACTGTTTATTCATTCAACATGCATAATAAACTGCCTGGTCTGTGTTAGCATGTGAAAATTGAGCAAATTGACTTAATAAATAGAAGGTATAATCAGGCTATCCAGTTGCCTAGTATTTTCAAATATAAATTGCCTATACACATTATTATGAAATAGGTTTAAGAAGTTTACCAATGGGGATATACAATGTAAATAAAATGAGAAACCTACTGTGGTTTTATTAAAAGTAGCAAAGAGGGACAAGTTTGTTAGCTGTTGGGTTTTTTGGTTTGTTTTGTACTCTCAAAAAATGTAATTATGTACTGGAATATTTGCATTAAGGAATCTGATATTTGATCACAATGATTTTAAAGATTAAATCACTTGTTTTCCTCATTCAAAATCCACAGGTGAAAGCTGTCTTCTATTATTTTATAATCAAAGAGTGAGTTATGCATTAACAAGGTAGGTTACCTGATTTGGTCGACCTCCTATAATATTGAACCCCAAGGTGTCATTTTCTCTTTCTAACACAATGGTGAGTGGTTTATGTTCTCCATCCTAGAAGAAAAGGGATAAAATAACTAGGTAGGTAGGTAGGTAGGTAAATAAATAAATAAATAAATAAATAAATAAATAAATAAATGCTACAACAAGCCTTTTGAAAAAAATGTAAATAAGTGAACATTTGAGAAGAAGAAAATCTTAAAATTAAGGATGGTTGAATTTGGGACATTTCTTCCTAAATGTACTTTGAAACTATGTATTTAAAAGAAACGTGCTTGTGAGAAAAGTAGCTATTTTCAAAAATGTCTGAAGACTTTGTCTTTTCACACATCAATCTATCTTTTATCCGAATGCAGCATCTAATTCTGACTTCATTGTAATTTAAAACAGATTTCTGGTGACCCTACAAGTATCCTCATTTTGTTAGAGTATAATAAAGAACCTCACAATTATTTAATGTAAAAATCTCACGTTGGAAAGTCTTGAGGGATTTAAGTAGTAGTGAGCTATTGATAAAATTCTTTCAATAGTGATATTTGGATTGTTATTGTAATGCAGGATCTAATTACAGTAATCTTAATTTTAAATAGCACTCTTACTTGGTTTTGCATAACTCCTGCAGAACTTTAAAAAGAGAGAATTTGTATTAGGTAAAACAGTATGTATTTCTTTTCCCGGCAGCCAAATAATAGTAAAACGAATAGGAATTATATCTACAACCTGTTCATTAATAGAGACCAATTTAAATACAAGGTGAGATAGTGCCAGATTAGGTAAGGTTTATTCATAGCTGTGGGTATTATTAACTGTCCTGGGAAATTACATATTTGGTAATTACTTCCGAATGGTAAAATTCCATAAGCACCATCACCACCTAGTCCCAGGAGCGGTTCCCAGGGAGTGCACACAGCAGCCCCTACTGGCAGTGGGAAAACATCTCTGAGGCTCCTACAGAAGCCTTCTGATAGTCTGCAAATCATGGGCAGTTTTTCCTCACTTCTCAGAATCACAGCTCAACTTGTTGCTTGGACTTTTCTGTCATATGATTCTAGCTGTTGTTTCATCGGCCATTGCTTCCCTACGACCTTGAAACGTGGCCTGGTAACACAGCCCATTCTTGGGCCTCTCTCTGGATCTTCCCACTCTGTAAATTTACCTAGATACAAATAGGATACAGAAAGAATCAGGGATAGCATCCAGTCTCTTAAGAAGCAGTGTGCCTCCCTTTGTCAGAGCAGCAACATTTTAGCCGCTCACACTTCAGTTATCTTTTCTAGGTTCAAGGGCAGAAGGTTCTCCACTCCATGCCTGGGTTGGAGGCAGTGCAACGCGGTCCCAAATGGGAATCATCCCGTATTGCTCCTCCCTGGGACAGTGAAGAATGGAAACAGCTCCTTGAATGGAGTGCAAGTCCTGCTAAATCCCTGCTCACCATGGCAGCGACCAACAATGTCAAACACTGTGAAGAAGTCCTCCAGAAGAGAAGTAACAGCTTTATAAACAAGCCTCTTCACACGGGGTGCTGCAAACAGGCTTGTTTATTCAGTCTGAAAGCGGGCAGTCCACCAGCACGGTTCGGGGCCAGCAGCTTCGACAAAGAAGGGAAACAGCCGCTGCCCACGGGCTCACAGGGCTACTATGACCGCAGATGGATGTGGCTGCTCTCAGATTTGGTCCCCCAAGCCACACACACACACACACACACACACACACACACACTCCACCAATGATGAAATACTTAGGAAGGGAAGGATTCTTTAGGGAAGGTCGGGCTAATGAAAACTCTGCAGGTCTAAGAAATCCCATTGCTCCCTCTCCCAACTCGAGGTTTTCCTGGATTCTCACATCCCTGATAGTCCCTGCACTGAGTAGAGGCGATGCGAGCAGTTTGGCAGGGAAACTAAGTCATTCAGAGCTAAAGGTGTGCGACTGACAAGGCCGCAGGGATGCTGGGGCAGCGGGAGAGGGGAGGCAGGGTCGGAGAAGTCCTCATTTCCTGGCTTTCCTTTTCTGATTGGCTTTAGGAACAAGCCAGAGGTTGCCCCCCCCCCCCGCCCCCCAAATAGCAGAGAGGATAGGGCAGGAAAGTGAAAGATAGGGAGCGAGGGGTCGGGGTGGCAAAATGAGTTTTCCTAATTCCTCCTCCATCGAAAAGTTGCAATTGAAATCTGTTTAACTCGTTCCAATCCTAATAAAAGTGGAAGGGAGAAATCCTTCTCAAATGCAACACAAACCCATCCGAAAGGTGCTGACAGTGGAGTAGGGTCAGGGCTCGTGGATGCTTCCCACTGCATGGTAAGGACGGATGTCACCTTCTAAAGGAATCCCCAAGTACCAGAAAGAAGCGGTCCTCTTTCCACCCCAACCGTTCCCCAGGTGCCCGACCCCTCTGCGCTTACCCGGCCGTGGCCGCCGCCCAGGTCTCTGGCGAAGTTGCGGACGTGAGCCATGTACTGGGCGAACTTCTCCTGGTACCTGCGGGCCGAGAGCTGCACCTCGCCCTGCAGCGCCCAGAGCTGCGCCAGCAGCGCCTTCTCGCGCCGCCTCCAGGCGAGGACTCGCGGCCGGGGCCCCCGCCCGCTGCCGCCGCGGACGCCCGGCGGCCCCCCGCGCGCGCCCCCGCCCCGGCCGGGCCCAGGCGCCGTGGCGCAGCCCCCCCGCGCGGGCACGTCCCCGCCGCCGCGGCCGCCGGGCCCCGAGGCGCAGCCCCGCCGGCGGCGGCGGGCAGGGCCGAAGTCGCAGCGCTCCACGTGCGCCGCCAGCTCGCGCAGCGGGACCGAGCGGCCGCAGCCGCGGGCGCGGTAGTCGCACTGGATGCGCAGCTTCTGGATGAGGCTGCGCAGAGGCAGCACCCGGCACAGCTTGCCCGGCGCCAGGGGCTGGCACTGCAGCGGGCACCGGCGCCGCCGCGCCACCCAGGGCAGCAGGCAGCTGGCGCAGAAGACGTGTCCGCACGGCGTGCACAGGGGCTCCTCCAGCACCTGGCCGCACAGCTTGCACTCGAAATCCGGGTCCACCGCTTCGGCGAAGCGCTCCAGGGCAAAGCCCATGATCGGGAGGGGGAGAAGGGGGAACGAATCGGAGTCCACTTTCTCCAAGCCCCCTGTCTCCTCCGGCCTACCCCTGGGACGGCTTTCCCGCGGCAGGGGCCGCGGCTAGTCGGAGGGCAAGAGGAGAAGGGTGGGGGGTTGTGATCCCTGAGTTTGTTTGGCTTGAAGTTTTCAGGCTCTGGCAGGGTCCCCTGACTCCGCCGTATTGACGCTAATAGACGCCACCTCAGTGACCCCCACCCCCGCCTTGTTCGCGGCTCTGCAATTTATATTCTTTCAAATTTTGTCCGCAGAGAGCTGAGGCCAGCTTACAATGGCCCTTGGGAAAGCTGTGTTTCCTTTGCCTGAACAGTGAACTTCAAGCAGTCCTCAGGCAGAGCTGATAATGAGCACAGCGCAGATGTTGCGAAGCAACTTTTAATTCCACCAGAATGTGAACTCTCGGGGGAGCAGGATTTTTGTCCGTCGGTTTTCCGCGGAATTCTCATCGCCCCGCATCCAGTAGATCTTCAATAAATGTGTTTGAAATACATGCACTTCTGTTCTTTCATATCAGCCAACTACAAAATCACCAGATAAGTGGCTGCGACCTTAGGAAGTCACTCTGAGGTGTCTACAAGAGCCAGGCTTCTCAAATCAGGATCCAGAAATAAGGTGAGTGTAGCGAGGCGGGATGATGACTGACAGCCAAGATGGGGAAAAGGCCAGGTGCTGGCCCTAAGACACCTCCCTCCTAGAACTTGCAGGGCCATTCAAGGCCTCCTACCGTGTGAGGAGGCCAGGATTCTGTTACTAAGCAGCCTGACTCCAGATTCAATCACCACGCTATCCATCTTCTAATTCCACAGGTATTTGACCAGTGGGAATGGGAATGTGATCATCTGGGCACCTGGAAAGGAGAATTAAAGGAAAGGATTATGAAGGAAAGCCGTGAAATAACAAATCATATCTTATTTACCCTGAGTACACAGTTTAGATCAAAACTATCTATGCAGCAAAAGATCAAAGTATGTAGCATGCCAGGCCCTCCTAAAAACGTACAGTAAGGGGATCCCCCAAGCCCTCCTTACTCACCTTCTTTCACCACCTTCTGAACCTTAAGTCTGCAAAGCAACCCCATCCCCTGGATACACACCACTCATTGCCATTATCCTGAAGCTACTTCCACATGCTAGGGATGGGCTTTCTAAATTAATCATTGATGATTCCTCACTGCCAGCTGAGTGTTGTTTCCTGAAAGCTGTGTATCTTTGTATAGCACCAAAGGCATCCATTGAAACACATGAAAAAGACTCCAGGTTTTGTGCTTTAAATCCTTGGCGCTCACTGAAGAATTAGCAAAAGGCTAATTGTAGAGGCTACCGAGAACCTTCTGAGCCTTCTTTCTGGTTGAAAGATGAGATTTTATTAGAGCAGTTCAATAATGCGTGGGGATCCTGGAGTGGCTTGCCAGATATTTGATAGGCTTTTAAGCATGTTTAGAAAATAAGAGGCTGTGTTTCACATTTTATACATACAGATATAATAGCATTTGCCACAATGCTCCAAATTTCCACCTCCCCTTTGGCCAAGCTTTTGCCAGGTAAATAAGCAAACAATAAATTCCTGAAGAAAAAAGAAATAATTTAACATTAACACCGTAAACATATTTTTGTAAATTGTAGAGACCATGTAAAGCAAAATGTTGCAGAATTTATTCAAATAATTCTGGGCAGGAGGAATCGGTTTCATCTTTTTTTTTTTTTTTTTTTTTAGTTATTATAAAAGCTATGACTTTTAGCTATGACTTTATAGCTAGTCCTTGACATTGATTGTTTCACAATAAACATAATGGCCGTGAGAACATTTTACAGAGGGTAAAAATATGGAATCCAAAAATATTTTATTGAGGTCTTAGGAAAATGAGACTTGCAGTTACTTGAAAAGACTAAAATAAAGCAATAGTTATATGATGTCCTTGGTCCACCCATGCAACTCTTGTAGCAAAAGTAAGGAACATGAGCAGAGTATGGTATGACTAATTCCAGAATGTATAACATTTTGATTGTTAAAGAGAAGATGGATGTCAAAAACCCTGTCCACAGAGAATAACAAGTTTAAAAATTAGAACATGCGAAGTGAGGCCAAGTAATGAAGTAGGCCAGAAGGGAGCTTAGGAAAATCTTTCACAGGAGAAAATGCAAACTTCAGCACTTCCAAAATAGCGAAGTACCAGGAAAAACATTACAGGAGTCAAACGCTAAGGGAATTGTCACACCCAAGTGAAACTCGTGGACTCTCCCCATCTGAAAATGTATGTGCGTGATAAATTTGTGATATCGCTTGAGCAAAACAGTATGATTTCAATTCCCAGACTATAAAAGGGTATTCTATATATTAGAAAAACTGTGGTATCTTGGAAAATTGTGATAGCTAGGTACATGGATTGAGGTAATTAGCTTAGATAAGCAAAAAAGCATTCGGAATAAGTTTGAAATATGCCCAAATATTTCAGCAAAAACAGATCGAGTAACATTTAAATGTCTTTTGGCAGATGAGACAAATTAACACCTTGTATCATTAACTAGGGCATATCCTTGTTTTCACTGATGATAGCTCCTTTTAAGAATCTCTGGTTGGGGCGCCTGGGCGGCTCAGTCGGTTGGGCATCCGACTTCAGCTCAGGTCATGATCTCGTGGTCCGTGAGTTCGAGCCCCACATCGGGCTCTGTGCTGACAGCCTGGAGCCTGCTTCAGATTCTGTCTCTCTCTCTGACCCTCCCCCGTTCATGCTCTGTCTCTTTCTGTCTCAAAAATAAATAAACATTAAAAAAAAAACCATTAATTTAAAAAAAAAAAGAATCTCTGGTTAGTGAAAGTTGCAGGCTGAACAGCAACATGAGGAAAAGCTGAAAGGCAGACCACTGTCTTCTTTCTTGTTGGGCAAGGCCAACTTCTAGCTGTCCTGAAAGTTGGGGCCAAGACCAGGCCTGTCACCTTTGATTCAAACTGGACCTGAGAATACATGCCAACCCAGAGACAAGAGAAGGACAGTTAATAATCTTAGTTCATCTTCACGCCAACGACCATGGCATAACTCAAAATATCTACAAGTAGTCAGTACTTGATATTTTCAATGTAGGAACAAGTTTTTGCTTCAATCCACTGTTATGTATTCATGAAAACAGATAAAAAATTAACTTGCTATATTCCGCGGGCCAATTCCTAGCAATAAGGAAACTAGAATACACCTCTGGGTGTTTCCAGTGAGAGGAGGCAAGGTTCCAACCTACCTCTGAGTCATCCCTACTTCCAAGATGAATAGAGAATCTTAGAGCTACTGACTATCAAATGCTAACAGATCTAATATTGAATACTATATTCTGACACTGAGAAATTGTAATTAGAGAGGTGAAAAAGGAGAAAGAGATCATTTTTTCCCACCCCATCCATAGATAATACTTTATAGAAACTCATTCATAATTTATTCATGTTGTCTCATGTCTTTGACAAAGAATTATAAAATCAGGAAGAAATTTGGAGAAATTCCAAAGAAATCCAAAGAAATTTGTGCATCACTTATTATTTCATACATGCTCATATAGCATAAATTGGGGCTTTTAACATGAGAATAATTTTTAAATCTTCTATTATTAGAACTTGAAATCTCATCATTTATATATCATTTTCCCTGAATCCTGGTCATTTTTCATGAATTAGGATGATAATCTTAATCCTATGTATTTTTCCAAAGTGACCTAAATTTAAGCTGTGGTGAAATAAGATTACTCTGGTAGAAGAAGCAAAAATACCCAGCTAATTCAGGTCAAAATAGTGTCAGTGGAATACATTTATCTGTGTTACTGAAGTTAACATTTATTTTTGTTCTTATCATGATATTTTTTGTGTCATAATGTAGGATCAGAACTGAAAGCAGTAGCATAAATAAATGTGTTCATAAAGCATGAGATAATAAGATCAACTTGGCAATATTTAAATATTCTAAAATTAAAAAGCAGTAATGTTTTTATTTATTTTTCAGAGAGAGCAAGACAGAGCATGAGCAGGGGAGGGGCAGAAAGAGAGGGAGACACAGAACCTGAAGCAGACTCCAGGCTCTGAGCTGTAAGCACAGAGCCCCACGTGGAGCTCAAACCTATGAACTGTGAAATCATGACCTCAGCCAAAGTCAGATGCTTAACCGATTGAGCCACTCAGGCACCCCCTAAAATCTCTGAAATTGATAAAAAACATAAAAGATGCTAAGGTGACCCTTAAACAACATAGGAGTTAGGGGCTCCAACCCCCATACAGTTGAAAAGCCATATGTAACTTTTGACTCCAAATCAATTTTTTTAAATTTTTTAATGTTTATTTATTATTGAGAAACTGACAGAGACAGAGCATGAGCATGGGAGGGGCAGAGAGAGGAGGAGACACAGAATTTGAAGCAGGCTCCAGGCTCTGAGCTGTCAGCACAGAGCCCTATGCGGGGCTCAAACCCACCAACTGTGAGATCCATGACCTGAGCCAAAGTTGGGCACCCAACCGACTGAGCCACCCAAGTGCCCCTGACTCCAAATAACTTAACTAATAGGCTACTGTTGACAGGAAGCTTTACCAGTAAAATAGTTAATTAACACAGATTTCATGTATGGTGTTCTTGTATTAAGTAAGCTAGAGAAAAGAAGATGTTATTAAGAAAATCATAACGAATAGAAAATACATTTACAGTCCTGCACATATAAGTGGACCCATGCAATTCAAACCCATGTTATTCAAGGATCAACTATATTTGAAGGCTTATTGAAACAAGATTTTTAAAGATAAACTGATAACATTATGCCAGAGAAGAACCCTTTTGGTTATGAGTTTTACTCTTGGGAAAATGCACAGTTAAACCCAGAGAACACAAAGCAATGCCCATCCTTAATAACCCCTGTTTGTTGACATGTAATCCATTAGGAGTTATTTGCTATTATTTTGCTTTTTAATGATCTTTGGGCAAAATGAAGACTTAGAAGGTTTATCATGACAGTACCAAATGTCATTTTTAAGAAAAATATGAGTGAAACTGTTATGCACCCCCAAATACAGTAATTTTACAGTCTCTGTAGGAATGAATTGTCAGACAAAGCACAAGGAAGACTTTGAAGAAAACCAAGTTAAAGCGAGATATTAAGTTAAAAATTATGGCAACTTCCAAATCAACTATGGACTGGTTTTCTAAAGTCCCTGAGACATTACTGAGGGTAACATTATCCTGTGTGAGAGGCCTGTTGTGAGAGATGCTTTGTACAGGAAGGCATATTAAATCCTGTATCTAATTAAGCTTGATTTTGGGCCATATTTTTGTGGATCACAGTCACTAACAAAGAAGGAAGGTATCAAGAACAACTATAATAGCTGTTATGTAATAACGCTTCACTCTGTGATAGACACGGCAGTATGCTCGTCACATGTGCAATTTCATTCAACTCTCCAGTGGTCATTTTGGGTAGATACTCTTATTATCCCCACAATTTGCCCAAGTTTACACAAATTGAAAGTGACAGAACCTGGGATGAAACCAAAATCTGCTTCTTTAAAGAGCTCTCACTGTTAAATACTGTACTGTAAGAACTTGTTTTCCCTCTATCTACTACAGAATCATTTTAGGATAAAAAGTACTATCAAAACTGATATGTGAATGGAAGCTATAAATTACATCTGTTTGATTTCCATTGTTTAAAGGCTACCACTGCTTTTCTGCCTTTCTCCAAGGAGGAAAATTCTAGCATCATATTTATTAGAAGTCTTTGAATAATTGATATGAATGAGAATATCGACCCTATAAATTGTTCCTTGAAATGCCAATGGGGTTGTAGTTTTAGATTATTTTGTCTATATAAATGACCTCAAATAACTGAGAGTTTTCTCTATGATAGACTAATTACCTCAATTCCTTGAGTCCTGGCTTAATATATCAATCACAATGCATTTTTGTTGAAACCTTATTTTGTGTTTACTTCAATGAATATTTTACTATCTTCTGGTTGTTTCTCAAAAATTCCAGAGATTTAAACAAAATTTTGAACACAGTAAGTTCATTAAATCAACTTGTGGCTTAGTGAAAGCCAACACATTACCGGTCAAAATATCTGTAGTATGTTTTGAATGTTTTAGCAACTATTTATAATTATAGTACAATAAATGTGATCATATACTACAGCATAATATATGAAGCAAGTTTAAATTCTAAGCAAATAATAACAATAAGGAGAATACTAATTACTCCTACCTCATTGGATTGTTGTGAGATTGGGTTAATAAATGTAACATAGAACCTTGAGGCATAGTTAGTATTATATATGTTTTTGCCCTCATTATTGCACTCCAGAACTATTTTATCGAATTACACATAGAGAGCAGCGTGTGAGTACGTGCCCCACCACACTGAATGTTCTCCCTCCAAAAAAAAGAAAAAAAAAAAAGATCTCATCATGTTATTTTAATTTGCACTTCTTTGTTTGCCAGTGGAATTGAATGTTAACTGACCACATGCATTTCTTCCTGGGATTATTCTTCACATTTTTATCACAATACTTGAGCTTTTTTGTAACATATGAGTCTATACATATTAAGAATTCTATTTTTTATCAGCCTGTATAACATTGTTAAGTTCTGTTTATGATCATCTATCTTTGAAAGCTGAGGAAAGAAGAACATATGTTATTCTTTGTAAGAGGTTATCAACTGTCACCATCTTGTTTTGAGAAGAGCACAAATGAGTCTTTGTTTTGTATATATTCTACCACATCTATTAAATAAATATGTATTTCTTGTTATGTGCCTAGAGAGGAGAATGTACCACTGAAAGCAACTTTGACCATGAGCTAAGGAAACCACTTTCTTCCTTCTGGAGTTTTCTATCTGGATTATTGAAACCCCCAAGAGCAAACTTTTATCTATGTTGCAAATCTTGCTCACCGGTTTTGTGATATCATTTGCCTTTATTTGATATGTGTTCTGCTAAAACTGTACTTTTTATGAAGAACAATTTTCTACACAATGTTGTATTTACCATGTAGTATTCAGCAAATGTTTCTTTAATGTTAAATAAATATGATAGTTTAAATTATGTGCAATTTTGGTTCATAGTTAAGGTTATAATTAAAGTATTCATTTGCAGAGTTGTCCCACGACTGCACACCAAGTTTCTGATTGTAATAGAGAGGTTGATTAATTCCACTCATGTACTTCTTGCCCCCCTCCTAGCTCCATGTTGCTTGCTCCCATCAGATCCATAATCACCATCCAAGTTATAAGCTCTTTGGATTCACTATTTTCCCTCAATCTTTTCTGACTCAGTTCATTTCTTTTCTAAAAAAATTTTGATCATACTTGCTTATCTTTTTAACCCTGTTTTCAGCTGCTCTCACAGTGCACTCCTGTGTAATCCTCTTCTGTTTCCAGGAATCTTTCTCATACATTCAAACTTTCCTCGGAAAACATTTTAGCATCTATCATTCCAACTAGACCTGATTTTTCCTGTGGCAACTAAATTCTCCCTCAAGAAACTCAGAAAAAAACAAAGTAGTTCATTCACCCATTCATTAAAATCTCAGAGCTAGAAAAAGGGATGACATTTATTCATGGCCTGCTTACAGACACATGACTATAATTACCAACAGCCCACCCCACCAAAAATTCAACTCATGCTGATCTAAACAATAGGTTGGAATCTATAGGTCATGATCCCACAGTTGGTGAGTTCTAGCCCCACGTCAGGCTCTGCACTGACAGCTGCAGAGCCTGCTTGGGATTCTCTGTCCTTCTCTCTCTCTCTCTGCCCTTCTACCACTGCGTTTCTCATTCTCTCAAAAATAAATAAATAAATATTTTAAAAATTTTATAAAAAGTAGGTTGGAGTCTAGAGCTGGGTTAGGTTTTGGTTCATCCAGTGGCTTCAGGATGCCCTCAGTGACTCAGGTTGTGCCCTTTTATGACCCTCGCTGGCCTTTAGGGCTGGTTCTCCTCATGGCTGAAGGATGGTTGCCAGTAACTTTCAGTATTCTGTACTTCCTCATACATGCTGAGTGGTCAAGGAGGTAGTTTTTCCCAGAAAAGCAAGTATAGAACTTCTCCAGAATCCATCTCCCCACCCTCCCCCGCAAATTCTTGACTCTCATTGTCCATAATTGCCCGATTGAGCATTACAGAACCAGTCACCAGAAAAGGTCATATCATTACGCTGGTTGACTCAGACTGGCGAGGACCCACACCTGGAGCAGGGGATGTGTCAGCCTCCCCTGGGTGAAGAGGGTTCTGACATAAATATCTGAACAAAAGTACAGTCCTCTTTGGAAAAAGAACAGATTATAATTAACTGACTGTTCACTATGTTCCAGAAGCTGTCCTAAGCTTTAAAGGTATCTTAGTCATTTACAAGTCAGAACAACTCTAGGGGGTAGGTATTGTTATTCTCATCCTCTTTGTTTTACAGATAAGGAAACTGAGACCTAGAGAGTTTGAGTGACTTCTCTAGGTTTTGGAGTTCTTAAGTGGAAACACTGGGACTTATACTTGGACATCAGGCTTTACAGACTCTGTTCTTTTTTTTTTTTTTTTTTTTTTTTTAGTTTTTGAGAGAAAACTTTTATTTATTTTGAGAGAGAGAGAGAAGGTGAGAGAGAGACTGTGCAAGTGCGAGCAGGGGAGGGGCAGAGAGAGAGGGGGAGAGACAATCCCAAGCAGACTCCTTACTGTCAGTGCAGAGCCCAACAGAGGGCTCTAACCCAGGAACCAGGAGATCATAACCTGAGCCAAAACCAAGAGTCAGACGCTTAACCAAACGAGCCACCCAGGTGCCCCTTACAGACTCTGTTCTAAACCACTAAACCAAATTGTCTTTATGGTCTTCACTACACCACTTTTTTTTTTAAGTCCCTGGTGAAGATTAAGTCTTTGTAGTTAATGTAGTCCTTGACCTGAATCCTAGCTCCTTTATATATACCAGCTACGCAATCTTGTGGGAAATGACTTAACCTTTCTGAATATTAATTTCTGTACCTCTAAAATGAGCAAAATACTATTATACAATGATTATGTGAAGAATAATAAAATAGTGCTTATTCCTCTGACACAGAGGAGGTATTTAATAAATGGCAGCTCTTGTAATTTTCTCTGGGGAAACTTAATTTATGTTGGGGCATTTGTAATGTAAAATGTAACAGTCATAAATTTTTGGTTATTCTATAAATCATATTATATCATTTATAATCCCTGTTAAAATGCTATGAAATATAATTCATGCAAAATGTTTTTCCTAAAATCTGACCCAAATCAATAAATGTGGATAAAACTATATGCTTCATGCACCATTTCTCAAAAATGATGTTTTTCAGTTAGCCTAAAAGAGTGTTGTTTTTAGAAGTGACTTAAACATTAGATTTCTTTTTGACTTTTCTCACTTATAAAACTTAACCTGCCTCTGAATGTTGGCACATTATAAGATTTTCAAATTAATGTGCATCTTGCCAAAATACTAAGAAATACAAGCCAACAAATCTGGAGAACAATCTGGCAGCACTTATGCCCTGACAACCCTCTCCTGGGAGCGTCTTCCACGAGTTGATACTGTGGGTATAGTGCAGCTTTGTCTGGGGACCAGGGAGTTATGGGAAACATAGGTGATCATCTCTAGGAGAGAGATGAAAAAGTGGGGTAGAAATAGCTTATGGGCTGGGGCGCCTGGGTAGCTCAGGCAGTTAAGCCTCTGCCTCTTGGTTTCAGCTCAGGGCATGATCTCATGTTTCCTGGGTTTGAGCCCCATGTTGGGTTCCGCTCTGAGAGTTGAGAATCTGCTTGGGATTCTCTCTCTCTGTCTCTCTCTCTCTCCCTCCCTGCCCCCTTTTCTCTCTAAATAAATAAATAAATAAATAAATAAATATTAAGAAAAAAAAGAAGAAGAAGAAATAGCCTATGGGCTATGCAGTGACCAAAAGCAATTATCTACATATACCTATAGCATACAGCTGAGTGCAAAGTCACATATTGAGTTAAAAAACTAACCATAAGAGGGGCACCTGGGTGTCTCAGTGGGTTAAGCCTCTGACTTCAGCTCACAGTTCGTGGGTTGGAGTCCCGCATCAGGCTCTGTGCTGACAGCTCAGAGGCTGGAGCCTGCCTCTGATTCTGTTTCCCTCTCTCTCTGCCCCTCCTCCACTTGCGCTCTGTCTCTCAAAAATAAATGAATGCTAAAAAAACTATATCTATAGCAGAATACCATTTTTTATCAATTAAAACCATATACATTCATAAAATAACTACGCACGTTTTTCAAGGATACCTTTATATCCAAAAACACACATTAAATGCATTAGAGCAGGTGACTAAGGAAGGAAAGAAATGATAGTGAGGAATGGGAATAAAAACAACAGAAACAAAAACAAGGAGGAGGAGAAAAAAAACCCAAAAAGTTGCACAGATTAATGATGATGGTGTATCATGAATCCAGGTTTATGATTAATGCAAATCTCTGTTTCCAATGAAAACAGAAGAGAAGTATGAGAGAGAAGTAATTAAAGGAAGGGGAATAGAAGGGAAGGGAGGGGAGGGGAGATGGGACAGGAGGAAAAAGAAAAGAGAAAAACACAGGGAGGCCTTACTTCATACGTATCCATTTAACAACCTCTCTTTTAATCTTTTCATAGTAGTTCTAATTCAATTTGCATGCCTACATATCACCAAAGCATATTTCCCAAAGATGACTGCATTAATTATACCTACTTCCAGTAGATTCATACAATGACTGTAGAGACATTTAGGTATTAAATTGATTGATTTAATCCATACTTAAATTAAAACCAAGAAAAGCAAAGCTCTTTACCTGGCTTTGTCCTCTATTAAGTCAGCTGAACATTTGCTATAAGAGGATAGTTTCTACAGCTATTTATCAGTCCTATTTTTCATAGGCAGAGAGAGTTCCTAAATAATAAAAGTAGAGTGTGTTCCTGTGTGCATACTTGTAGTGGTGCACAAAAATTATATAAATCATTTCTCTCTGTTGACTTTTCTACTATGGGTAGTATAGCTAAATAAAAGGCATACATAAAACATTAAGAGAAGCTGAGAGAGAAAGACAGAACACAGACATACAGAACATCACTGTGGGCTGTGGAGATGCCCTAAGCTTCCAAGCTCCAGGGCAGAACCTGGGGAATTTGGGGTGGGGGGGAAGAGTAAAAGGAGAGAGGATAGACAAGGTGGAGAATTGGCTTCCACACAAATACTCTAAGAGTTCACCCTGACCCAAGACTTCCTAAGTTATCTAGCCCTAGTGTCTAGTACAGATATTGGGAAAGAAGTAGATTATTGTCATACCTGATTTAATTGTGCTTCACAGATAGTATGTTTTCCATTAATTGCAGGTTTGTGGCAATCCTGCATTGAGAAAGTTTATTGGTGCCATTTTTCCAACAGCATGTACTCACTTCATGACTCTGTGTCACAATGTGATAATTCTCCCATATTTCAAACTTTTTAATTATTATTATATTTGTTAGGGTGATCTGTGATCAGTGATTATGACTCACTGAAAGCTCAGATGATGATTAATATTTTTTGCAATGAAGTATTTTAATTAAAGAATGCACATTTTTTAGGCACATTGCTATTGCACACTTAATAGACTGCAGAATGTTGTAAACATAACTTTTATATGCACCGGAAAACCAAAAAAATTATTTGACTGGCTTTATTGTGATATTCACTTGATTGTAGTGGTCTGGAACCAAATCCTCAATAGCTCCAAGGTATGTGTGTGTTCAGGAAGTGATGTTAGGAAAATCACTTACATATTTGGAGCAAAATCCATCTCAATTTTGACCAATCTCCTTTTGCTTGGTTAAGTCCCACATATATTAAATGATTCAATATTGAAATTTCTGGAAACCAATCTGAAGAAACTAGAGGAAAATTACAGTAGGGTTGGCTACGTTACTTTTAAGACTTTTGTATATTAATGATAAAATAAAAGCAAAAGTAAGTATTAAGTGTGCAGTTTATATCTGTAGGACAAATATTAAAATCCCAACAAAGAAATGAGCAAAGAGCATTTACAGGAGAGACAAGAAACAATTAAGGAATAAACAAACAACAGGTTAATTTCATTGAGTCAAAGACATGCTAAATAAAGGAGCAACAAGGAACAGTATTTACCTAATAATTAACAAAGGTTAATTTGTGATCGAGAGTATAGATGTCTAGATACCTGTGTGTATTTGTATGTGTGAAGGTCTCTCTCTCTACTACGTCTGTGTGTTCATTAGTGGATTTCATATTCCCTATTGTGGAAAAACATTACCTTTGAGAATGTAAGAATTATTTTTATAAGTTTATTTTTTATTCAAAATTTTATGTAGACTATACAATAAGAAAGAATCTAATCAACCTAGACATATATAGTCACATGATTTATCACAAAGTTTACACTACCGTACAATGTGAAAGAGTGGTCTTTCTTATTAGATCATTCTAGGTCTGTTTGTTAGGAATATGGCACAATATCATGATCTGTATCTCATACAATACACAATGTTTCAAGTGTGAAAGTGTTCAAAAGGTAAAAAATAGGTATTTTACATATAAAAGATAAAACAATAAAGATCTGAGGAAAAAACAGAACATCTCATTATATTGGAATAGGCTAAAATTTGTTAAACAAGATATAAAAAGTGATAAGTATAAAATTTTTAAATTATAAATTGGGTGGTCACTGGAAGGGTATGTGGATTCATAGGTTTGGCTTCAAAATTAGATCATCTTTTTTTTAATGTTTATTTATTTTGAAAGAAAGAGAGGGAGAAAGAGAGTGTGAGTGAATGGGGGAGGGGCAGAGAGAGGGAGAGACAGAATCCCAAGCAGGCTCCATGCTCAACATGAAGCCCAATGCAGGGCTTGATCATGCAGTTCATGAGATCATGCCCAGAGCTGAAATCAAGAGTTGGGAGCTTAACCAACTGAGCCACCCAGGTGCCCCTCAAACATTATATAATCTAAAGCATGTTTGCATATCAATTAGTATGATCCTTTAGAGACAGAGAATGTGATAACGTAGGAAAGAGAAAGAGCACCAAAGGAGTGTGTATCCATGCCCTTGACTGCTGGCTGTCCTAGAGAAATTGCTTCTAAGCAACAGAATGAGATCAAGGTGATGGGTTGTCATTTACATGATTACGTTACATAACATCGTGACTTCTGTTTTGCTAGCAGACTCTCTCTCTCTCTCTGGCTTTGATAGAGCAATTGCCATATTGGGGAGATACACGTGGCGGGGGTCTGAAGATGGATTCTGTCCAAGAGTCAGCAAGGAACTGAGTCTTGTAGTCTGACAGCCCTAAAGGAACTCATTTCTGCCTATAGCAGGATCTCGGAAAAAGTGACCTTGGAAACACATCCTTTCCCATTTGAGTCTTCAGATGAGCCCTCAATTCTGGGTAACACCTAGATTACAGCTTTGGGAAAAACCCTGAAGCAGAGACCCAGTTGGCACATGCCTGGATATCCAATGCATAGAAACTGTGAGATAATAAATGCATGCTGTTAAGCTGTCAGGTTTGGGAGTGATTTGTTACATAGCAATAGATAATACAATAGTAAAGAATTTGGGAAGATAAGTGAGGACCTTCAAGAGAACATCAAGAGTGCAAGTGCTTGGATAGAAGCAGAGAGCTATTAGAATAACAAAGGAAAATTTTCAAAAATGTGATACTACACAAATTGGTAAATTTGGAAATGGAACAATAAAGGGGCTCCTATTTCATTGTTTGTTTTCTTTTTTAAAAAAAAATCTTATTTATTTATTTTGGGAGAGAGACACTGTGTGCAAGCAGGGAAGGGGCAGAGAGAGAGGAGAGAGAAAATTCCAGATAAGCTCCATACTATTCGGGGCTTGATCTCACCAACTAAATCTTGAGATTGACCTGAGCCAAAATCAACAGTTCGATGCTTAACATACTGAGCCACCCAGTTGCCTCTATTTGCATGTTTTCTAAATAAAATATTCAGCAATGTAATCTAATGAGAGTAAGGACAAGGAAGGGTGCAGGTATACACCAGTTTGAGGAGAAAGGAGAATGTTTGCAATAGTGATTGTAGACAATGGAGAAGCAAATATCCTGGGCAAGTGTGGCGGGTGTTCAAATTAAGTATAGCTCAGGGAGTGAGAACACAGACTGTAGAGCCAGACCACCCACATTGGAGTCCTAGGACTGTCCCAGGAAATTACCATAAACTGGATGATTTACAAAAGAATTTTATTCTCTCACAGTTCTGGAGCCCAGAAGTTCAAATCAAAGTGTGGGCAGGGCCATCTCCCCCTGAAACCTCTAAGGAAGATTTCTTCCTCGCCTCTTCCTGCATCGGGTGACTACAGCCAATCCTGGGCTATGCCTGCATCACTCCAACCTCTGTCTCCGTGGTCACATTGCCTCTTCCTCTTATCTTTCTCTCCTCTATGTGCCTCATATATGAACACTTGTCATTGGAGTTAGGGTCCTCCTGGATAATCCACATAATCTCATCTCAAGATCGTTTGGTTTTTTTGTGGTGTTATGAAAATCATTTATTTGAAATACATGAGCAAAGTAAAGTGGAACATTTAGAAATGATCAGAACGGTGGACATATTTCAAATACTTAGTTCTCTATGGAGTAAATAACTTTGGACCGAACTTCTAGAGAATTTTTCATTTTTTAATAATAAAATATTGAACAAACTCAAATATTGTAGTACAGAACATAATTGCGGTTTTCAAAGCATTGATCAATATCATTTATATGGGTTGTGTTATTATTTGTATTATTTTTTTCAATGCTATGTTGTCTATCAGAGTTGGTTCTTTATTTTAATGTATTTTTTTTATGTTTAAAGTTTTTGTTTAGGGGCTCCTGGGTGGCTCAGTTGGTTAAGGATCCGACTTTGGCTCAGGTCATGATCTCATGGTTTGTGAGTTCAAGTCCCGCATAGGGCTCCGTGCTGACAGATTGGAACCTAGAGCCTGATTCAGATTCTGTGTCTCCCTCTCTCTCTCTCTCTCTCTCTGCCCCTCCCTCGCTCACACTCTCTCTCTCGCTCTTGCTGTCTCAAAAATAAACATTAAACATTAAAAAAAATAAAGTTTTTATTTAAATTCTAGTTAGTTAACATATAATGTAATATTAATTTCAGGAGTAAAATCCAGTGATTCATCACTTACATACATCACCCAGTCCTTATCACAAGTGCCCTCCTTAATACCCATCATCCATTTGGCCTATTCCCCCACCTACCTCCCCTCATCTCAAGATCTTTAACTTCAGTACCTCTACAAAAACCCTTTTTTCAAGCAAGGTTATATTCATAAGTTCTGAGTGTTAGGATGTGGCTATGTATTTTTTGCAAGCCACCATTCAGCCCCTATGCCATCTATTTTTAAATCACAGTTCAGCCGTCTCCTTAAGTGTGTCCTTCAGCATGTCATTTCACTTCCACATGCCTTAGTTTGTTCATATGTAACAAAGAGGTTTATGAGAGGGATATCAGATGAGGTAGTATATATGCAAAGTATTTGGTTAATTGTTCTTTTTATGTAAATGTTAGTTATTACTAAGTCGTGATAAGAAATGTGGACACATTTACAATGGGAAAAATCACATAGAAAGGCAAGCTATTACTAAAATATAATTTCCTCTCTTTTACAATAGTTTATGTGGCCCTTTTACATTATCTCTGATGACACTCCAACTCTGGGCTTGACCACAGTAAATCATTCTCAAAGAGGTATGGTCATACATTAGCAAAGTGTGCAGTTTTGCATGTATTGTAATTTAAAAAGAACTATTATAAAGGCCTCCCTTATCAAAAAGTGTTCCTTATCAAACAGGTACTCCAAGGATTACTATATATTTATCTTTGTTGTTTTTGTTGTTGTTATCAGAGCAACAACAGAACTCTCCAGTAAATGTCCCAAGGAGAGAAAAAGAGAAGCAAGAAGTCATATTTCTAAAGAAGCATATTTACAAACATTAAGTAATTTTGTCCCAATCTAAATATGACTTTCATCATTTAAGCCCTACCATGTGGTTTATCATCTGAGGAAAATTTGTCATCTAAGGAAAAAACTGAGTGGGAAAAATTTCAAACTTCCTTGGAAATGCTCAGGGCTTAAAACAGCAACATCGCCTCCCTATTTTTCCTCTGCACCTATGCTGTATATGAAATAGATTTAGAAGTTGCCAGGTGCTCTGAGTAGGAGGTTACAGAAAGTTAGATGAGCAGAGAGATAATAACGGTTGCCACGGAGGAGGGATAGGTGACCCTGAAACACAGACTATAGGGCAGACATCCCAAACATGGGGTGAGTTGGACCAAGAAGGAATAGTTCTATTTGTAGTACTTAAAAGAGCTGAGCAAGAGGGAGGAACATCAAGCTGAGGGTGACCAATCAGACAGGGACTGAGTGCTTTCAGTTTTAAAACTGGGACAACCCAGGGAAAACAAAACAAAACAGAACAAAACAAAACAACAACAACAACAACAAAACAGAATGAGTTAGTTTCCCTACAAGGCCTTAACTGTGCTAAAATTTGGCCACAAGTTTTACAGACTCATATTTCAGTGACAGGTACCAGCAGATACCCAGTGGATACCTATGAATCTGAGGCCTACACCCTGCTCTATTTTCACTTGGCCTTATAAACTTGATCTCTATATATGGAGGTGCCATCTTAAAAGGAAGAGTGAAGGGAACAAGTTCTAGGTGGGGATGGGTTGATGAAGAAGCTCTTAAATGCTAAGCATTTACGTAAAAGACATTGATTTTATGAACCCCCCACCTCCAAAAAAAAAAAAAAAAAAAAACAACCCAAAACAAAGCAGTCTAAACCAAAGGAAAGTACTTTTAATTGATAAGCTTATGTCCTTCCTCCTTTTAGCATGGTGGGATCCAGGCTCAGGAGCAAGAAGAGGTCTGTTGTAGAACATGGAGGAGCTATAATCTTATGCACCTCTAAGATGGAGTATATATGACTTTGTTACACCAGTGTGGTAGCTTTATAGGGTGTCAATTTAGCTAAGCTGGATTAATGTTTTGAGAATTCTTTTCCCTGCATGGGTTTGGATTAGGACAGATCACGAGTGTAACTTGTGCAAACTTTGGAAGGCAGCCATATTTACGCTGGGAAGTTTCATGTAGGCTCAGATGCTGATCACATGGTGTCCTGATTCTGCCGGCTCAGCTTGTTCACAACAACAGCTCAAGGTCAACAGCTCCTGCAGCTCTCATTGGAGCCTCCACTGGCATCTCCAGTTCTGGGCTGGTTTCATGTACAGCTGCATGGCAGCGACCGCTCAGCATCTTCAAAGTTGGAGGCTTAGAGATCCTGAGACATGGATACAAGTGCTAGAGAAAGACAGAAGTAGGGCCCAGTGTGGCCTCATGGATTCCAGCTCATCTCTGTAGGCTGCAATTTGTCCTTGATCCCCACACTTCACATCCATCTTCACTTTGCTGCTGGCCTTGCCCACTTTAGGCACAACTCCAGATACAGGAGCAACACACTTGAACAGACTGCCCGACCAATCATACAAGGTCTAATCACCATAATAAATGTGTTATGTCCCTTAAGATGGTTCAGCTTCTGTGATGGAATCCATAGGATGCCCAGTATGTGATAACAATCCTTTTCTTATCTTAATTTTTCAGTTGAAGGAATTAAAAGAGGATAATTGACCTCAAATCATTACAACTCTTAAGTGGCAACCTGGGATTTGAACCCAGGGTTCTTAGGCTCCAGAGCACTCACTCTTTCCCAGCTGGCTTTCATCAATCACTTTTATCACTGGGCAATCACTTTATCATGTTAGTCATTGCCTATCAGGTCTCTGGCAGAATAAAACAGAGGGCAGGGACCTTAGAAGAGTGGAGAGTGGGTGCCTCTGGCTAGCGCAGGCCAGCTGGAAAGCCATGAAGAGGGAGTTCTGGTTGCCTCAGTTTGAAGGCCCTAGTACCAACACTTACTTTATGATAACGGATGGTGACACTTACCCTGTGCCAGGCTTTTCCTAAGTGCTTTACACTTATCAAATCATTTAATCTTTATGGCAATTGTAACAGGTAGGTTTTATTATCAATTCCATATTACAGATGGATAAGATTACTTCACTGGCACAGAGTAGGATTCATACTCAGGGAGTTGACTTAACCAAATCGGATTCTCTGAACAAAATGGAACAGACACCACAAGGAGGGGCTGAGGTTCCTTTTGGAGAGTTCCTTTGGGCTTCACTGAAGAGTAACTTTACCTCATAATTTTGTTGAGCTAACAACACATTTCAGAAAAATGAAAGCTTGTCATTAAAAAAAAAAGGTACAGAAAATAGAAAATGAAGCAAGACTTAAGGATTTTCCTCAACTAACTTATGGATCACATACTGTTTCCAAGACATTAAATTGCTAACAAAAACAAAGTTTTGAGCAATTACATACTGAAGCCACCATTATTGTTAACCAGTAAAGTACATTTTCTTAAAGTGAAATTTCAATGTAAATGGTCAATTTGTTTAAGCTGTGGATTGTCAGAGATTCCTCAAGTGTCCACAGAAAACTATTCAACTACAAGAGGATTTTTGTTTAGTAGCTTTCTGTTGTAAACTATTGGTTTTCATACATTCCAGGGAATCTATTTAATTATAATTAATTGTGAAAAATTTTATCTGTAAGAATAAAAGAAAGGTCCTTACTGTTCATCTAATGTCATTCACAGGAGGGAAAAGTGAAGTGTGAAGTATTAAGGGGAAGCCAGCTATAAACACAAAGAAAGAAAAATGAGGGAGAAAAATAAAGAAGAAAGTACATGAGAGGATTTCCAGAGTATTTACTTTAATTCTCAGAATTAGGACTTTCAAATGAAGTTTAAATATCATTCCATTAAAATGCAGTTGGCTCACCCCAAAGCTAAGCCAAACATCCTAAAGGATCTGTGAAGAGAATTTTGATAAGTGTTACTGCTTGACATTGGCACAAGATGTCTTCCTGAAAGTCAGGGAAAATGGTCCCCCAGGTCTTCTTAAAAGTGAATTAGAAAAGGCAGTTAAAAATAAATAAATATGCCTGAACAACAAGCATTAATTTGACATCATTTTGCTATTATTTTTTTTCCTTCTGTCCACACAGGGGTCACATTAGAAATAAGAAATGAGTTGGGGTGCCTGGGTGGCTCATTCGGTTAAGCTCCAACTTCGGCTCAGGTCATGATCTCACAGTTTGTGAGTTTGAGCCCCATGTCGGGCTCTGTGCTGACAGCTCGGAGCCTGGAACCTGCTTCAGATTCTGTGTCTCCTTCTCTCTCTGACCCTCCCCAACTTGTGCTCTGTTTCTCTACGTCTCTCAAAAAATAAATAAATGTAAAAAACATTTTTTTAAATAAAAAGAAACAAAAAGAAATAAGAAATGAGCAAGTGAAAAAAGCTTAGAAAAGAAATACATTTAATACCTGACTCGAAATGAATAAATTGCTCTCATTACATTATACTCAATAGTATTTTATACATTGAGAACAATGATACCTCTTATTTCTCTGGGACTTTAGTGTTTATAAAACATATTCACATCCTTTATGTCTTTGATCTCCTCTCACATCAACTCCTGGAGGAAGAACAGGCATTTTTATCACCACTGTACAGATGAAAAAAACTGAGTCTCAGACTTATATACATTGTCTCAAGTTGCAGGCTAGAATATGAACCTTGGTAACTAATTTGAGGATTACTGTTTTTTTTTTTTCTACATTTAAACTATCCAGCTTTTCTTCTTAGTTTTGAAAAGGTTAGCCTAAGAATCGTTGCCTTTTGCTTCTTAAATATCTTTTCAAATTTGAGATTAAACACAAAATAACTATATTTTCAATCAACTTTATAACACTCGTGGACCCTACATAAATGTCAACTGGATGATTAAAACTTTTTTTTACTCCACCATAAATATTTTTTAAAAACCTCAGGCATGTTTGAACAGAAACATCCAGATCTCTCTCTAATATCAGTGCTTGTAGAAAAACTGTCAACTCAATATGATAGAAAATTTCAGTGAGGAAACAAACTGGACCTCCAAGATTAAGGGACTCTGAAACAAGTTGCCTGCAATTCTCCTGCCAGCCATTCTTACTCTTCCTGTAGAAATTCAGCTTCATTTAGAAAGTAAATAAAGGACATAGATTTCTATTGAATAAAATATTTGTGTTTTGGTCTATGAGAATCTTGACCTTCAAAAAATCTTTTGTTACACAAAGTGTACATTTTCTTAATTTAACTCACTTTACAAGAGCCTACATGAAAGTAGAGATTTCTGTCTAGTTTTGTTCACTATTGTAACTCTGATGCCCAAAATATCTGGCATGTGATAGATGCTCTACAAATATTTGTTGAATGAATAAAAGAAATTCATAAGCAACATTTTAGTAGAGGGATTCGTTTTCCATCTACTTTTAAATACCAGGGTTATGTAGGTAGGATTTGGGTCTCCAGTATAGCTTATAAAATTGATTCCTTCTTTTCTTCTTGACCTTAACCTTCAACTCTAATGCCTGTACTTATTTGGTGTAATCCTACTGTCTGCATACTCACTGATGTAGGCAAATAGGAACAAAGGGTTAAAGACAATGAAGCAGTCTTGGATGGAATCCTATCTTTTCCATAGTCTTTCATCTTTTATTTAACTTCCATTTATGTCTTTCTCCACCTCCAATTTTAATTGTCCTCCATTAATCCAATAAATACTACCATTGGTACATCTTTGACTCCACACTTACTGTATTACCTCAGATAGCCAGTTGTATCCCTGATAGGCACATATCTCTAGAACAGATGCTAATAAAGTTAGCAGCAGTCTTGAGAAAGTTGCAAGGACATTATCTAAATTTTAAACTGCCATATAATTTGAAAATGAAAAATAATGTGTAATAAAATAACAATTACTACAAAATATTTATGACTAAACTTGATGTCAACATTCCTTGCTACCTAGGAGTAATCCCACTTTATTTAATTATATGCAGCAAATTATCAAAGGACAATTAACTCTTGGTTTTCTGAAAAATTCTGTTCTCGTTTATATGTAAAGCCTGCTCTCTGATGAACTTTGATGTCTAAGTCTCCATAGGTCTTATTCAACTGATAAATTGTATATATGCACTTCCCCAAATGTTTCCATAGTTTTTTCAATATATAAATGGATTATGGAAACTTATCAAAGAAAGAAATTGGCTAAATAGTCACATGAAAATATGTATTTTTGGGGTACCTGGGTGGCTCAGTTGGTTATGTCCAACTCATGGTTTTGGCTCAAGTCATGATCTCACAGTTCATGGCTTCATTCCCTGTGTGGCTCAGTTGGTTAAGTGTCCTACTCTTAGTTTTTGGCTCAGGTCATGATCTCATGGTTTGTGGGTTCAAGCCCCATATGGGGCTCCATGCTGATAGCATGGGGCTTGCTTAGGATTTTCTCTCTCCCATTCTCTCTGTTCATCCCCTGCTCACTCTCTCTGTCTCTGTTTCAAAATAAAAAAATAATAATAATTAAAAATTGCATTTTATGCCTTTTTGGATAAACATATTTTACATATCTTAGCATTCAGAAAAATAATCCACTAGAGAGGTTTTAATAGTATAGGCTTTTTTTTTTTTTGCCCATTGACTCATAAAATTTCCCAAATTTAATTGTTCTGCATTTATTATGGTTGACAGTGTTCAGTCTGAGTTTAGAGCCCAATCTAAAAACACTGTCTGAAGTATATTTACAATAAAGAACCTTTTAAAGGGAGATCTTACTCCCTCTTTTTTCTCAAATGGATTATTCTGATGTGAACACTAATCAATAACCTTCTGAGTTTGCATTAAAATGCACTTAAATTTCTATAACTGATGATAATAAAAACAAAATATCAATGTCATTATCTATTTGAAATTACATTCCTTTGCTTTATTCTCCATATCCAGTATGAAACTTCCTTTCTCTGCCCATGATCTATGGGTTTTGTACCTTTTCCCCCTGCTATATCTGACCACACTGATTCCCTTTACTTTTTAAAAGGAGTCAATGCCATTTGCAACAACGTGGATGGGACTGGAAGGTATTAAGCTGAGTGAAGTCAGTCAGTCAGAGAAGGACAGATATCATGTTTTCACTTATATGGGGATCTTGTGAAACTTAACAGAAGACCATAGTAGAAGGGAAGGGGAAAAAGTAGTTACAAACAGAGAGGGAGGGAGGCAAACCATAAGAGACTCTTAAATACAGAGAACAAACTGAGGGTGGATGGATTGGTGGGAGAGAGAGGAAATGGGTGATGGGCATTGAAGAGGGCACTTGTCGGGATGAGCACTGGGTGTTGTATGTAAGTGATGAACCATGAAAATCTACCCCCAAAACTAAGAGCACACTTTACACACTCTATGTTAGCCAATTTGACAATAAACTATACTAAAAAATAAATTAAATAAGTAAATAATATTTTTTTTGCTTAGAAGTAAAAAAAATAAAAATAAAAAATAAAAGAAGTCATTGTTTCCTATGTTTTAATAGACTAATTTATTTTTAAACAGTCATTATTTTGTCCATTTCTGAAATTCCATTTTAAAATTATGTTTTTTATCACCTTGCAAACATCCTTAAATAAATCACATCACAGCAATTTAAAAATTTTGCAAGTCACCTTTCCTTCCCCACATACATCTTGAATTGATAAAAAAAATCACAGGTATTTTCTATTTAAAATAAACTTGAAAATAAAAGATACTGATTTATAAGGAGGTGAACCAAAAATTATCTGCGAAGCACAACTTTAAATATTGCTCTCTACAGATTTTTTATGTACAATCAGTTCTTGAATTATATCCAAATTAGTTTTTAAAGAATCCAAAATACCTTTTAATAAGACAGTTTCACACTCATGAGGTCATCTATAGCATGAACTTTGAGGGTATGAGTGAATGAACTTCTGTGTTCTTCTTCCCGTTCTGAACCTATTAATGTTAAGAGTATGTGCCACTAAAGTAGCCCGGTCTAATGTGAAGGTCATAGCATAGCTAAATATCTGGTTCTCTAGAGAGGAGTTGGCAAATTATGGCCTAATGCCCTCTCTGGCTGGCCACCAATTTTATAAATAAAGTTTTATTGGAATAAAACTCTGCTCATTTGTTTATATGTTATCTATGGCTATTTTTGCAATGACAACAGAGACTGTCTGGACCACAAGGCCTAAACTGTTTACATATCTATAGGCCCTTTACAGAAAATCCTCTAGTGCACTGTATAATTATATTAGGACTACCACATACGTCATCACTCCTGTCAGAATTGAAGATTCTTTCCATGTTCAAATCTGTATAACCTGCTGATACTTTATAGATCAACTTTTACTATTTCTGTCAGCAGCACAGGTTACTAAAAAAAAACCCAAAAAACCAAAAAAACAAAAAAAAAACAAAAAACCAGGGCACGATAAAAAATTGTAAAATTGTAAAATTTGTTAAAGGAGGCAACAGTGTTTCTTAAAACCAGAAAATCATCCTGGTGTCCATGATATATCATATAGCAGAAAATAAAATTTTGAATGTCCATCAGATATAAAATAGCAGAGTGAAGAAAAGTTTAGAAGAATATGCGTTTCAGTCTAGTTGAAGAAATTACACAATGGGAAAGCGAGCCTTATAAATAAGAGTTTCATTTATTTCATAAATAATTTAAAAATGTTTTTGGAGTAAAATTAACTAGCGATAACTGTTTTTTTTTAATGTTTATTTATTTATTTTGAGGGGGAGGCAGGGAAAGAGGGAGGGAGATAATCCCAAGTAGGCTCCATGCTCACTGTGGAGCCTGACATGAAGCTCAATATCATGAACCATGAGATCATAACCTGAGCGGAAATCAAGAGTCGGATGCCCAACCGACTGAGCCACTCAGGCTCTGCAAATACAGATAACTTTGAATGTGTAAAGTATTAATCATGAGAAAGAACTAGGTAAAATACTTTGGTAAATTCATGATCTAATATTACATGTTTCTATAACTATGCTAAGAGTTCATTATGCTAATGTCAATGCAAGAAAAAATCTGAATTTTATTTTTTAATGGTATTTTATTATTTTAAAAACTATCTTATAATGGAATGTATTATTATCATTACTGGTTACTAAAAGGCTGTCGGGAAGTTATGATACTAACATTTTTCATTTGTTAGATGCTAGCATCGTGATAAATATTTTAATATACATTTTTTCACTTATTCCAGATGAGAAAATTGACAATTAGGTCACATGAACCACCAGTATTTTACACTCACATATTGGCAATAGAACATGAATTCTTGAAGAGGGTTGAGTCTGGGATTTGAAACAAAACCTGTCTGCTTCTATACTGTTCATTATTATGAAATATCTCATTCTGTTATAAAACTTCTGAGGGTAAGATACCATGTACCTCTTTTAATTTTATATATTAAAAAGTAAACAATGGATACAGGAGATGCACAATGATTAATTGAAATAGAGACAATCTTGTATTTAAGTATTGGTGGTAGGGGGTGCCTGGGTGTCTCAGTTGGTTGAGTGACCAACTTTGACTCAGGTCATGATCTCACTGCTCATGAGTTTGAGCCCTACCTCGGGCTCTGTGCTGACAGCTCAGGGCCTGGAGTCTGCTTAGGATTCTGGGTCTCCCTCTCTCTCTGCTCCTCCCCTGCTCCCATTCTGTCTCTCTCTCCAAAAATAAATAAACACTAAAAAAATTTAAAAACAAGTATTGGTGCTAAAGCAGTAAAATTTGATATCTCAAATTACTTAAATAATCTTGCTTATTCTATCTTTAAATAATTAGGTTAACTCATCATACTCCAGAAGAACAGACTGAACTTACCACAACTCAATTACCAAGAAGATAAATTAATAAGACTTTGTTAATATCCATAGGAACTGTTCTTTCAAAGGTCATCAAAGACCTCCATGTTGGTAAATCCAAAGATCAATTCTCATTCCTCATCCTTTTTTGGCCTATCAGCAGCATTTGACTCAGTGGATCATTTTCCCCTTTTCTTTATTTCTTTCTTGGCTTCCAGGAATATATACTAACCCACTAATCTTTATTCTGTGATAGTCACCCTCTCAGTCTCCTATGTTGGTTCCTTCTTGTCTTCCTGATTTCAGTGGTAGAGTGCCCCAGGTCTGTGAAGCTGCCAAAGATTAGCACATTTACATCTCCAAGCTGTCTCTCCCTCAATCTCCAACATCTCCAGTTGGATATCTAATGGATATTTCAAACTCATATCAGAACTGAGTTCCTTGTTTTCCCTCCTAAATCTGCTCTACTCACAACCTTCAATGTCCTCTTTCAAGTTGTTCAGGCTAAAACCATATAGTTTTTTTTTTTTTAAGATTATCCACTTATTTTTGAGAGAGAGAGAGGGAGCAAGTTGAAGATGGGCAGAGAGAGAGGGAGAGAGAGAGAGAATCTGCACTGTCAGTATGGAGCCTGATACAAGGCTTGAAGTCATGAACCATGATATCTTGACCTGAGCTGAACTCAAGAGTCAGACACTTAATCAATGGAGCCACCCAGGCATCCCTAAAAACCATATAGTCTTGATCTCTCTCTCTCTCTCTCCATGTAAAATTCTCCAGATATCCTGCTGTATATAACATAAAACATTTTTAAAATCAGCCATTTCTCATTATTGCCACAGTTACAGTGTGATTTGAGCCCCATAACCTCTCATCTGAATTGCAGCATGCTTCTTCTGATTATAGTAAAATTATATAAACTTATTTCACATAAGGGCTGTTAAGTTCATCATTTTTTTCCCACTTGATGGCTCTTGAAAAGTTATAACACCTTTTGGATAATGATTCCTTATATACTTTTCTTTTTCTCTCAAACATATACTAAATATGTTGTAATATATTATGGTCACCATTTAATATGAAACAACGACTGTCATTTGGAGCAAATTTGGATTGCATGTCATATTTGGATGAACCTAAAATGTTTTGCTTTACAGATGTACACCAGCAAGAGAGATGAAGAAACACCATCTTCTACAACTTGTTAGTCTGTTTGCATCCTATTTCCATATATTTCAGAAAGCCCTCATGCTTAGCCTGGGGTTATCATCAAGCACATGGGACTGACATTGAAGAACTGCCTAGAAGTCAGCTACTTGAGTTTCTATCGTCTTCCAAAGAATAACTCCTTTGCAATCTTCTTCCATGAATTCCACCAACCTTAAACCACTGCCAAGAATTCTTTGGTGAATAAAATAAACCTCAACTACCTTAACTTTTATGCACCAAGTGTATTATTTACCTTCAAAATTTTTATAACTTAGGTAAATTTGTTTTCATTCACTTGATACATTATACTATGTATAAAAACTGCTTGGGTATCTTGTGTGGGATGGGATATCTGCTCATGTTTCCCATTAAATTAACAAGGATGTTTTTTCATTTAATAAATTTTCACCTAGCAGAAAAATTTTCAGGAACAAATTAAAACTATTAAGCAAGGATAGGTGTTCTTGGATAAAGGACTTATTTGGAAATAAATGCATAACAATGTGTCCATATCATTCTTAAATGTTACTGTCTGGATCTGTTTTTCCACTGTAGCTCTCAAATAGTTGTTTAAAGTAGTTCAACTTTAATTTAGAATTTAAATAGATGTAATTGAGAAAAATGCACTTTTTAAAACAAATTACATGGAATGCCTTGGTTTTTGTTGCACTTCATACTCGTTACTTCTTATGGACAGTATTATATTTTGTAAATAGTATGACTGTGCATTGGATCTATGCCTGGATTACCAATAAAAATGCACATGCACCTATAGGCATGGCAAAAGGGGGCTACTGATAGAGGTGAGTCTTAGAATTATTGGTTAATATTTATTACTTGCCTATTTGTGTATTAAGAGGTAAAGGTTAATGATAATAATGTATCTGTAAAATGTGTTAATGCATATAGAAAGTATTAAATCAATGATAGCAGCATCTTAGATGTTATAAATCTGACTTTAAGCCTTAATCCTCTATTTTCTTATCAGTTAGTTTTGGAATTTTAATAACAGTGACTCTTTAGATAAGAATTTTTGGGATTTACTATTTATCCAATATGCTTCAGTTTCCATCAAAAAAAGCTCTTTCCTCTTCCTGCATATTTCTATATGTATGTTTATTTTTGAAACTTGGGATATGTTCTTTCTACTCCAGAAATCCATATTGCATTTATATTTCCCCACACAAACTGACAGTTTGGGAAAATATTTAAAAAGATGTTGGGTAAACGGGAAATCCCTAAAATTCTTATTTTTAGAGGAAAAACAGAACTGAACTTTTGCCACTAATGCAGATGATTTTGACAGTCTAATTTCAAACTTGATGATTCTTCTTCTTGATTGCATGGTAATTATAAGTTACTTGGAACACTCCAAATAGTTTTCCCTCTTAGACTTTTTGAGTTTCTCTATGCCAATGTAGTATTAATCAACATTAAAGAGTATGGCTTTTTACTAATGCATGCTCATAAAAGTTATTATTGAACATATGCCCCAGTGATATCAATTCTGATTCTAATCATGTATAGAGGGAAAACTATGTATTAGCGGTAGGGCAACAGTTGGAAATTAAAGCTGAGAAGGAAAAAGACTGAAGATTAAAAGCCAGATTGGCATCTGATGAGTTGCACACTGTTTTGGTTTGAGTTGTTCAGGGCCTATGTTTTTCATTTATTAACTTATGAGAAGTGCCCACCACATTACTTGGCACATAGTAGACATTAAATAAATACTTATTTCCCTTTTTTAGGACTTGGGATAAAAGCATTGAGGTCTGAATTTACTTCAGTAGAGTGTATTTCAGAAAAGGGGGTAAAGAAGCTAAGTTAGCAACTCTGGTTTGGCAATGTGAATGCTCCTGGAACCCTGGTATGGAGACATGGATATCGGACTCCAATCCAAAAGTTTTAGGGAAGAAATGAAGCATCCAATAGCTAGATTAAAAGTTGGCAATAAGAATAAATTAGTACTTAATGATAGATCAGAAACCCTACCAAGATGGCCACGTGCGCATGTCTAAAAATGTAGCTAGCCACATAGATATTTTAAAGATTTCTTTTTAAAAGCTTTAAAGAATTTCTTTAAATCTAGTATCCTTACTACAGATGACTTGTGGCAATGAGTGACTATCATTTCCTTCTCTCCTTCTCCCAGCTTCTATGGAAAAACAAATTGCTTGCTATATAAAATAGAGATTATCAGCAGTATTGCTAATTGATGGTGTAGCTGCCAAAGACCAAGTCACATTCTGACAAAGAATATGACCTAACATTACTTAATAACATTTCATCAATCACAAGTCAGAAAATAACCAACAGTCAGTATTTTTCTTGGCTCGGTCATGCAACTTAATAGTGGCAGTTTGCATAATTAAAGGCCTGTAACCAGATTAAAAAGTCTTACTTTGTAATTTTTTTTTTCTAAGAAAGGATATGTATTAAATGATGTTTGAATTGAATCCAAAGTATGGGGAAAATCCCACCAATATGATTAAAAAGTTTTCAATGAGTATTTAATGAGTACCTACCCAGTGCCCAGTGAAGGGTACTTGAGGGGATATAATAGTAGAGGATACCATTTTTGCTACCCATGAATTTACAATATGATTGGGTAAAGAAAATGAGCAGATTTAACACAAAAAAGCAGAGGCTTAATGGCTAACAATGAAATGCTATAGGAAATCTGAGGATAATAACTACGTGATTTGGAATGATCAGAAAATATGGGGTGCCTGGGTGGCTCAGTCAGTTGAGCATCCGACTTCAGCTCAGGTCATGATCTCATGGTTGATGAGTTTGAGCCCTGTGTCGGGCTCTGTGCTGACAGCTCAGAGCCTGGAGCCTACTCCACATTCTGTGTCTCCCTCTCTCTCTGCTCTTCCCTCCTCTCTCTCTCTCTCTCTCTCTCTCTCTCTCAAAAATAAACATTAAAAAAAAAGAAAAGAATATTGCCAAGAAGGTAAACGTTCAGAGGATGTGCAAACGGAAGGCATTTCAGTGATCCCTCTTGTCTGCACAAACTGATTTACATATACGTGTACCTGAAAAGGCACATAAAAGGGCAACTGTATATCCAGCCAATTGTTAAGAACTCAGAAGTTTAATGCATTGAAATGTGATAGAGAATGTCATGCATTTTGCAGACATTGGCACTCAAATGGCAGCTGAAATGATGGACATGTGGAAACTTGAACTGGATTTAGAGGCAGAAACAAAGAACCAAAGACGGAGTCATGTGTAAAGTAAAATGATTGAGAAATGCAAGCAAATTATTCATCTTAGACACTAAGAATAGTAGACACTAAGTAGTAGTGAATCCCATATCAGGACAGCCTGAGTCGGATAGGAAATAACATTGGGTTAGAAAGAAGTAAGTCATTGGTACCATTTGAGAAAAGGAAACAAAGATATCTGTTGGCTGGAAAGCATCATCAATCTTTGGAAAATTTAGATAGTGAAAAAAAAGCGAGAGTTTGCATGTTATCTAGAACATTCTGAAAGCACCCATAGCAATCATATTCTCTTTAAAAATGACATTCGCAAATACTGCTTTGCTGATTATTTTGATGTATCATAACAGAGAAAAATTCAAAAAAATTAGAATTATTTTTTCTTCTATTAAAAAGTAAAGTTGAATGCTAAATGTGAATAACAGTAAAGTGGCCGTTCAGCATCACGTAAGCTAACAGTGCAGGTTCTGATAGTGGTCTTTCATACCATGAGATAGTGTGAGGGAAGCCTAAACTGATTTGTCAGAATAGAGCAGCTCTTCAATGTTGAAAAGAGCTTAGGATATCATGGGTTTGTTTGGCCATAATATTGCTGCAAGCAGCCAAGTATCATTCATTCCTCTTGATAAACTTGTTCTAAAATGAAATGTTAAAAGTTACGTATAATATTTTGAACAAAGTTGACTTCTAATTTAGCTTTGTCATGCAAATTGTTTCCAGAAAATGATGAAGCTCTAACTTCTAGAACATGTATACATTGCTAGAGCAGTCTCTCCGTAGCTAGCTTGAAAGAACTACAAAAGCATAGTACATGATTACATATATACAAGTAAATAAATGGCAAATAAAGGATTCAATAAATGGAAATAAAATGTCAGGCTACATTCTGGACTCTTGCCTAGCGTCCCTATTCCCTAGTCTTTACCAGAATACAAACTCCTTTATTAGCTCCATGGGATTCTTGTCTCTGATGGTCAGGGGGATATCCTGAAGCTGGATGCTGGAGGATACCTCAGAGGTATGAGATGCAACCCAATAAATCTGCTAATACTAGATTTGCTCATCATGCCTGCCACTGGAGATTGAAGGGAACACAGCCCACCCTTGCGAGGCCCTGAGCAAGGTTCCTTGTCCCTCTTATAAGGGACAGCTGGTGATCATATAATTTATCATCCAAATCAGGACACATTTAAAAGAAAAAAGGGGTACTGCTTAATTACACTGGAGCAGCTGGTGTAAACCAAGACTGTTGGGCCTACTGGAAATTATGGTTATTCCACCATGGCCCTACTCAGGCTTCATCTGGCCATTTCAAGGGCCTAGAAAATCATTATCTCATGGCACATATGACATCCATGTACAGTATTTATTTGGGAAGTTCAAATCTTGTACTGAAACGAATTGAGTAAAAGTTGAACAACGATGGTGAAGTTTTGAGGAGCGTGCAGTTCAACACACACACCGCTATACCTGTTTACCTCCTGACTCTCCCAACATGGTGGTAAGAGCCAGCTCACAATCCAGTCACTTCCTGAAAAATCTATCCGTTGGTTGGTTTTATTTCCATACACACAGAATCTTCAACTAACTTTTTAGTGCCCACCACTTAAATGTTGAATAGAGAAGGATTTCTAGACATCTGTGAAGATATTTTCATATGAAATGTAGGAAACAAAACAAGGAGAAAAAGAGAATGTTAGAGGAAACAAAACAATTAGCTAGCAGAAAAAAAACCCACCTACTAAAGATAATATCTCCAGGAAAATAAGAGAATAATTTGTATACTTGAAACAATAGCATAATGCCTAAAAAGGGATGTTGAAGGGAGAAGGGAACATGCAGAAACAAGCAAGGGCTTTGTTAAAAATAGGATATTAGAAATAAAAGGTCAGTAAAAGTGTTAGAAAATAAAGCAGATAAAATCAGAAAGAACAAAAAATGGGACAGACATGGAAAGACAGATGTGGAAAAATGGTTGGAAAGAAGAAGACAATCAGATATTAAATCAGGAAGTTGCATAGCTTTAATAAAATTTAAAAAAATGGGCATCTGGGTGGCTCAATGAGGTGAGGTCATGATCTCACAGTCATGATCTGACGCCCACAACCCAGTGCTGGGTGTGGAGCCTGCTTGGGATTGCCTCTCCGACTTCCCTGCTCTCATGTGCATGTACTCTCTCTCTCTCTCTTTCACTCTCTATTTTTCTCAAATAAACAAACACAAAATAATAACTAAAATAAAATAGGGACACCTGGATGGCTCAGTCGGTTAAGCATCCGACTTCAGCTCAGGTCATGATCTCACAGTCCGTGAGTTTGAGCCCCGTGTTGGGCTCTGTGCTGACAGCTCAGAGCCTGGAGCCTGATTTGGATTCTGTGTCTCCCTCTCTCTCTCTGCCCCTCCCCTGCTCATGCTCTGTCTCTCTCTGTCTCAAAAATAAATTAAAACATTAAAGGAAATTTAAAAAATAAAAATAAAAAATAAAATAAAATAAAATAAAATAAAATAAAATAAAATAAGCTCCAGAAAGAGGAAACAGAGAAGAGAAACTTCTATGAAAGAAAGAATATAAGAAAATTTCCTAGGATGGGCAAATGTGAGCCAGGAGATATCTATGAAAGTACAATGAATGAAAAACAATGTAAAACACTGAACAATGACATCAGGCATACCTATTAGGAAGTTCACAAAACTAGGGAAAAAAAAAAAAAAAACAGTGACTCTAAAAGCTTCCAGAGAGGGAGTTAAAACTGGTAACCTAGGCTGGCTTGTGAATTAGCATACCATTGGACTCCCCACAATACTAGAAGCTTAAAGATCATAGAATAATGCTTTCAAAATTCTGGGGGAAAATGATTTCTCAGCTGGAATTCTATACATGAATATGGAGGTAGGATGAAGAATTTTTGGACTATTGATGTTCTCAGACAATTTGTCTTCCATGTACACATTCTTCAGAAGCTGCTATAGGATGTGTCCCACCAAGATCAGGGAGTGAACAGAGAACCACTTGGATGTGGCAGGTTGATAAAGGAGCCAGAGCCATGGGCCTGGGAGAGAAGACCAGGGAGGTCCCAGGGCAGCCGCTGGGCTGCAGGCCGACAGGGCAGTGGTGTATGTGGAACTCCAGAAGGAATATCTTTATTCAAAACAACAACAACAACAACAACAATAACAACATACTTGGGTTGGAAGGTTATGTAATGTGCAACCATGTAGAATATAGTGTTTAGAGGGTTGAGAGTTCTTTTGAGAATTTCTGAATTGATAAGAAGAGAATAACAAAAATAACATAAAACAATTATTAACTCTGGAAGAAAAGGTGCTGGTGCACCAAAGAGGAAACATGTGTCTCCTGGCTCCACAGTAAATAACATGAACATGATTTTAGTAAGTTAAATCCTGTATATCCAGTGACGTAAAAAGTTAGGAGAGGAAAAGGAGAGAAAATTGGGGAAGGGGAATATAAAAATACAAAATTCATCTATTCCTTATAAGGTCAGTAGATAATAACTGAGAGGGAGTTTATATAAATATCTTATTTAAACTTCAGAGGAAATGCAAGAAGAAAGATCTAAAGAATTCAAAAGCTAAATAGGGTATTCTATTTAGAGCATGGGATTTGATAATGCTGTGACAGGAGGTTCCTGTTATTAATTATAAGTTTTCTAGCTGTATTTCATTTTTTAATGAAGAACTTATGTTATTTTGATACAAATGAATGTAATACCAATGAATATGGAAGCCATTAGATGGTTATGAACCGGGGTGGGGGGACGCATTGTGATTTCATGTCTGGTTTACATTTTAAATGTCAGTAATATATTAAGCAGAAAAAAATCAGACCATAAAAGCATATGTACAGAAAGATCTCTGCGAGGATATATAAAACTATGCAGCTAACAGTAGCCAACTCTGGGTGGTGGAATTTTGAGTCGTTTAAAAAATAATTAATGGTATTTTCTAATTTTTTATTACTTATCAAATGCCTGGAAAAAAATGCCCGGGTATCAGAGGCACCCAAACAGAAACTGACCAAACATTGCTTAAGTTTTAGGTCCCCTTACTTGCCTGAAGCAGACATTTTGTTTGATAATTTTGTTTCCCGTTGCTTAAATAACACCTATCCCTACACGTTGTATAGACCGTAGGCCCCACGAAACTTAGATCTGCCCTTAGAAATAGGTTCCAATTCTAGCCCTGCTACTTGCTACTATGTGATCTCAGGTAGCTCAGTTTATAACTTAGGCAACTTCTTTATAATCTTCTTATTTGGAAAATGAACATGCTACATCTCTGTTTCAGAGTCATTGCAAGGATTCGATTACACGCTAAAAATAAAGTGACTTTCATTAGGCCTGCATTCCATAGGAACTATAAATGTTAGTTCCTCTCTTTTTAACATAAATCAAAATAAGACAATTTTAAGATATAAATGTTTCTTATGATTTCAGAGCTAGCATGAAATCACTGCTGAATGTAAAATCAATGTTTTGTCCTGGAATTTGTAGAAGCCTTCAGTGTAGCTACTCTAGATGCTTCTGTGGAGGGTCTCATGATACCATTTATGCTTTGCTTGTAATTGAATGTCTTTTGTTTGTCTCTTTTAACTGAATTCATGCATTTGGCCTTCTTTATCCATGAATGAGAAAGATCTGGTCATCTGTGAAAACCTTATATACTGTATGAGTTTCCTACAGCTGCTATAACAAAGTACCACAAAGTGTATGGCTTTAAACACTGAAATTTATTCTCTGAGTTTTGGAGGCCAGAGGTTCTGTCACCAGGGCTGTGCACCCACTGAAGGCTCTAGCAAAGAATCCTGCCTCACTCCTTCCTAGCTTTTGGTAGCTGGGGCCGTCCTTGGAGTGCTGTGCCTTGTAGCTGTCACTCTGTTTTCTCCCTCCACAGTCAATACATGACTTTTTCACCATGTGTCTGTGTGTCTGTGTCCAAATTTCTCTTTTCTTTTCTTTTTTTTTTAATTATTTAAAAATAATTTTTTTGATGTTTATTTTCTGAGACAGACAGAGTGCAAGCAGGGGAGGGGCAGAGAGAGAGAGGGAGACACAGAATCTGAAGCAGGCTCCAGGCTCCAAGCTGTTAGCACAGAACCCCGCGTGGGGCTCAAACTCACTAACTGTGAGGTCATGACCTGAGCCAAAGTGAGACACTTAACTGACTAAGCCACCCACCTAGGCGCCCCTCTATTTTCTTATCTTTTTTTTAAGTTTATTTATTTATTTATTTTTGAGAATGAGAGAGAGAGGGTGAGCAGGGAGGGGCAGAGAGAGAGGGAGAGAGAGAATCCCAAGCAGGTTCCATGCTGTCAGCGCAGAGCCCGACACTGGGCTCAAGCTCACAAACCGTGAGATCATGACCTGAGCTAAAATCAAGAGTTGGATGCTTAACTGACTGTGCCACCCAGGCATCCCTTAATTTCTCTTTCCTTACAAAGTAACCAGTCATTGGATTTAGGACTCAGCCTGACACAGGATGACCCAATCTTAACTTGATTACATCTGTAAAGACCCTCTACTTCCAAATAAGGTCTCATTCACAGGGGCCTCGTGTCAGGATTTCAATATATCTTTTGAGGCTACGCAATTCACCCACAACACATACCAACCATTTACACTATACGAAAGATCTTAAATTAGAAGTGGGAGTGCCCATAGCTGATATTACACTTTTACACTGGAGACAATGTTACACTGAAGATAGTCTCTTAACTAATCCAAGAATATTTTGTCCCAGATTGTCTAAGTAATTGCTTTCTGCTTTATATCTGTATTTTACTCTTTGGAACCTCAAAGGAAAAAAACATATATATTTGTGCATATATTCTTTCTGATTTTTTAATTTTATATCAAATGACTGCAAAGTGTATGCGTCAAAAACAACTAGCATTTTTACTTCTTATCTGTGAAAACACTAAATATCTTCTACATATCAAATTGAGACATTTTAACATTGATATATTTGGTTGCTCTTTCCAGAACTTTCACACTGGATATCTTTGAATTTAAAAATATGGTCCTCAACCCTTACTTTGCTTTAAATGCCACGTATGGGTAAGGATTTTTACGAGAATGTCTTGACAGCAAGCACTGTGACCTATTTGACTGTGTCCTAGTGCTGAACACAGTCTGGCACATAGTAGGTGGTTGGCGAATGTTTTTCAGTGGAGGGAATGACCCTGACATGGTGATAATGGAATGTTTGCCTGCAGCCACAAAACACCCTCTTCATTCTGTGGGTTTAGAGTAGAGGTGGGGAGTGGAGAATCTATCTTTTAAGGCATCTATAGACTTGTTCAGAAATGCCCTTGGCATGACTTTTAAACCCAGAGGCACCTAGGCACTGTAATACTTAAATAAGAAACATTGCTATTAAAGTCAGGGTCCAGGCAGGAGATCAATGGTACGCTTGCATGAGGTGATTGGGAGAGTTTCCTGAAGACAGTATTTAGAGACTTGTGGACAGCATTTGGAGAATGAAACAAGGTATTGTGGCTGGAGGTGGGGACAGGATTGGTTCCACCTCTAGGCCTCGAGGTACAAAGGGAAGGAACAATCACAGAAACTCCAGAAAGCTTTCCAGGGAGGAGCACGGCCACTTCAACTAGTGCCTGTGGAGAAACAGAGTCAGAGAGTCAGGTGAATAAACACCTGGCCTCCTATTCTTCCTAGTTCTGGATCTCCTGTGGGTGCCTTTCTGGGCCAGACCCAAGTGGAAGTCAGAGGATGATCAACAAAGGGTCACATAACAGGTTGGAAAGGGGAGGAAAGTGAATCTGGAGGGGCAAATGGTGAATTTCTAGCAGGGTTTTATTCTTCATTTTATTGTTTGACATATAGATGAAGGAAAAGACAAAGAAATACTTGGCTGGGCACCAGCTAGAGGGTATTTATTTAGCGAATATAGTAAAGGTCTACAACCCAGTGCTAGAGACAACTCAGATATTTTCGGGCCTATAACATCTAAAGTTGGTATTCTTGGGGCACTTGGGTGGCTCAGTCGGTTAAGTGTCCAACTCCTGATTTTGACTTAGATCATGATCTCACAGTTTGTGAGTTCAAGCCCCACATCAGGCTCTGCGCTGTCAGCATGGAGCCTGCTTGGGATTCTGTCTCTTCATCTCTCTCTGCCTCTCTCTCTTTACCTCTCTCAAAAATAAATAAATAAATAAACATTTTTTTTAAAAGAAAAAAGAAGTAAACCGGTATTCTCAATAATCCACCCATTCACTATTTACATAGAGAGCGTTTGGCACTAGGTACAATACCAGTGGTAAAAAGACAGACAATACACACAGGCCACTGCACCCACAAAACTTACATTTTTGAGAGGTGGTGGACAATATTAACTGGACAGAGAGCAGAAGAATAATAGGTTATAAGTATCACAAACCAAATGAATAAGGAAAGAAGACAGAGAATAACTGAGCCACTTTAGAAGACAACAGGTAAACCTCCGAGACACCCAAAGAAAAAGTGGGAGCCAATCCAGTTTGTTCAAACACTGGGTTGTTTACAAGAATCCAATCCAAACACTTGTGAAACTGATTTAGTGGATCCAAAATAGCATTTTCTTTGTATCTAAGTATATTACGACTGGTCAGAGTACATCCCAGGTAGTAAGTGACAGAGCATTGTTCTGAGACACCCTGCCTCTCATTTACATATGTGCATGCTCTGTGTGTGTGCTGGGTCTTTGATGGAAAGTACATTCCTTACAGGACCCACAGTCTAATGCTGCAGAGGCTATGATCCCTGATCTGTCACTCATCTCCACCCTCTAAATCTCTTCCGGTGTGCCCTTTGGAACAGGTAGTGTAGGTCAGTATCCAACAACACTCGTTCAGTAACTTTTTTCCTCATCATTCCGTCTCCTTTTTTGTCCTAAAGGAAAGCTGGCCATTTCGTGCTGCCGCTGAACACCAGGCAAAGCTCAGGGGTGGAAAGTGTTTGTCTTCCCTCCACTGACTGACCTCAGGGATCAGCAAAGGGGAAGGAGTATGTCTTTCTTGCCCTCTAGTGCTGCTTCCAAACTGTCTCCCTACTTCTCATTTAAATACGCCAGGCCCTTTCAGAGTTTATGCCAACAGACTTCAATTGCTACCCTTCCTCCCGGTGTCCTGTGCCAACCTGGCCTCTCCCCTTCCGTTCATGACTTTAGTAGCTGCTCCCTTTTTCATCACCGCATTGATTCTGGGACAGTTCTTACTGGCTCAATATCTATTGGGTTGTGCTCTCTAATACCTTGGCTTCTTAATTCTTTGGCCTCACATTTTTTTTTCTTTCTCTTCTTGTTTACTGACACTCATGGTCTGACCTTTGACATTTATAACCATCAAAAATTCATATGCTGCCAGGATCTCTATATCAATCTTCAGACTCTACCACTTCCCACCCATTTAGCTTATTTATTCTAGGTGTCCTACTCTAGCAACTCTTTGCCCTCATTGAGACCTCTAACTCTTTACTGTTTTCTTTTTTGTACAACTACATATCCCTCTAATTGTCATTGCTATGGTTACATAGCTTAGATTTCACAGCCTGTAACTAAAATCACTTTCTAAAAAGAAAAATGCCTTAACTGTTAGGCATCTTCCTCCTTCTTTCAATTCCTGCTCAGGAAGGCTCCAATTCTGGGAAATTCCAGCTCTTTCCCTACCAATACTTGAGCAAATAAATGTTGCTGGAATAAACACAATACTAACTGGTCTCACCTTATATTCATGACTGCAATACTCAACCGAGGACTCTGCTTTGGCCAGGAACCCTACATACTACCCTATAATGTTTGCTCTCCTATTCTCTGCAACAATGATTTCAAACTACCTCCCTTTCCTAGAGCTCCAACACTCTACCTTCCTTCCTTATTCTTGGCCTAAATCCCCAAGGAGAAAATAGAATTAGGCAGTAACTCCCACAACTTCATACCCCCAAACCTACCACTCTCCTGGCATCCATAGCAACGCTCTGTGCTATGTGTCCTGCTACCATACATGAAGCTCCCCCACTCAATGCAGGGCCACTCCTTCCCTCCTCCCGTCCCCACTGCTGTCTAGCACTGTCTCAAGAAAGTCACTCCTACGACTATCTCCCCTCTCTCCTGCATCGTCCCTTTCACTGTCTCTACTGGTTCACTTTTTCATTCTCATCGGTGCATGCATTGTAGGAATTTGTTCGTGAAGCTCTTCCAGCTTATTTTTGGTCTTCTTAACAACAGAATCTTCAAAAGGCTGCACCAATTTAATTCCTCCACCAAATCATGTCTTATTTTTGTCTGAACTTGCTACAATAGGGTTTCTATCACCAATGTATAAAAGTCTCCCTCATTTCCAAACCCAGTGTTTATACATGTGTCCTTATCTGGCTCAACTTCCCAAACTATTCAACTCTGTTAAACAATCCCTCCATCTTGAAACCTTTTCTTCTCTTGGCTTCTGAAATGTCACATTCTAGTGTTTTCCTTCTACCATACTGTCACTCTTTCTCAGTTTTTTTTTTCTGACTTTTTTTTCTCCTTGTCCTAATCTCCAATGGGTCAGGGCATGGCTCAGGACATGTATTTCTATCTATGTTTCTGTCTAGGTAATATCTTGCAGCTCAGGACTTAGTACTATCTACACAATGATTTATATCTTCACTCCACATTGCTCTCCTGGACTGCAGACTCAAATATTTAACTATCCACTTGACATATCCACCTGGATGTCCAATAGGCATCTCAAGCTCAGAACAGTCAAAACAGAACCCTGAATTCTCCCCACTGAGCCCCACACTTGTTCTTCTAACAGTTGTACTCATCTCAGAAAAATGTATCTTCATCTACTCAATTGCTTAAGCCTGAAACCTAGAAATCATTCTTGCTTTCTCTTTTTTCTCCCTCATCTCTCTCCAATCTACTAGCAAGGCTTTTCTCTATCTCCAAATGTTTCATTTCTTGCATCAACATTATTACCATCCTGGCAGGAAAAGTTTCTGTCTTCTCTACTTTGAGCTATTTCAGGTTATCTATGACCTAGTTTCCTTGTTTCTCTGTTTTCTCACTACAATCTATTTTGCAAGTGAAACTGATTCTTCAATACTTAAATCAGAGAATATCACTGGATAATTTAATAAACTTTAGTGGCTTATGATTTAATTTAAGATGAAATAACCTTGCATAAAGACCCTACTTCACCTGGCCCCTGCATCCTTCTCTATGTCGCCTCTTAATATTCTTTCCTTCTCTCATTAAGCTCCAACCACTTTGACCTTTCTGTGTCTTTGACGTGCTAAATTTATTTCTTCCTTCAAGTTCAGCTTGAAAGTTTCCTCCCTATATCTTCACCAGTTTTTTCTTGTCACTAAGATCTTAGCTTAGCTATTATTTCTTTATAGAGGCCTTCTCTAAACCCCCAATCCAAATTAGTCCCCAAGACATTCTTTACTACATCCCTTTGATTTATTGTACTATAGCCTAATCACTATTTGATGGCTTCTTGTTTGTTTTTGTTATCTATCCTTTATATTAGGATGTTGGTTTCCTGAAATCAGCCTGCAGTTTTATTTCTTACCCTTGAGCTCTCTGAACCTTCACAATGCCTCCCATGTTGTAATTCTGTGATGCAGTTTGATATTTCAATGAATGGATCAGGACTCCCTCTGTTCAGTCTGATCCATTGTTCCCTTCATGGCTTTCTTTACATCTTTCTTCCTCATAGCAGGTGCACTAGAGAAACTCCCAAGTATAGATTCAATGGCAAGAAGTCTCTTGTTCTATTTCTCTCTTTATCTTTTAAGTCAAATTCTAGATTAGGGGATGGGATGTTTATTCATTCAACATGAATCAGGTAAGCACTCCGGTCTAGTGACCCATAATTAGAAGTGCACTTGTAGACATATTGCAAAAATATGGCTTCTGGGGGACCAGATCCTATGTATAGAACTATCAAGGGAGGGAGATAGTATTAAAGGGCTCCTTATGAACTGGGTAGGCACTTCAAAATTATCTTTGTGACCCAAGCTAAATTCCTTCATGCCTCATGTCTTTGTGCCTATTTTTTGTTTGTTTTTGCTTTGTTTTATTAGAGACAGAGCACGTGAGCAAAAAAGGGGGAAGGTCAGAGAGAGAAGGAGAGAAAAGGAAAGAGAATCTTAAGCAGGCTCCATACTCAACTTGGAGCCCTTCACAGGGCTTGATCCCATGATCAGAGTATGAGATCATGACCTGAGCCAAAATCAAAAGTTGAAAGCTTAACCAACTGAGCCACCCAGGTGCCCCTGTGCCTATTGTTTTATCTGTCTGGCTTGTCTCCGTTTGACACCACTGCTTCCTCTTCAACTATGTCTCTACAGCCTTGTCTGTCCTTGATGGCTGATTTCTAACATTCTCACTGGATCTTATCCATGTTATTTGCTCATACATCTGGCCCCCCTTTGTAAGTTGTCTATACCTATAGCATAAGACTAATGGCTTCACTACAGAATTTTGTTAACATGCCTGTCTTTCCAACTAAACATATTGCTCTTTAAGGCTATAGGTCATGTCATAATTTTTGCATATCCATGGCTGTGCAGTGTGGAAGGTCCTAGTTAGTACCATTTCTTCACATGTGGCAGAACAAGTATGCAGGCAGAAAATTAAATTCCACACAAGTTTGGTAGCAGTGAATGGAACAGTAGAGCCGAAGAGGAAATATAAAAGAAGGTGAGAAAAAGGAAGTTTTTGATTTAGGGATGAAAAGATTTGGGGAGCATGACATTAGAACAGAGACTACATGAGCTGAAGAGAGAAAGAATAAGCTAGTTTTATTGAAGGAAGAAAGGGGCATACTGGGGACATGACAATCTTGCTGCCTAGCAATCTTCTTTTAACATCTCCCCAAAACATCTGAGCAAAAAAAAAAATACCAGAAATGTGATCAGTTTATAAAAAGTACATGAAATCAGTAATATAAATTGGGAATTATTAGTCATTGTTTTATGTATTCTTTTCAGTGGAAATAGTTCTAAATTATCAAACTATATATGCAACAGTGCTATTATGCAACAGCTGCTTAGGGCGAGTTTTTGCTACTGACAAAGGACAAACTGAACCATTTGAACTTTAATGAAAGATATATTAGAATAAAAAGAATGACATGTGAATTGAATAATTGAACATATAAAAAAGAAAAATCAAAGAAAAAGGAAAAAGCGGGTGATCTTCATGAATACCAGGTGCACATGGTCCAGTCTTTTAATGGTTTTGACACTGTGTTTTATGGGAACCCGAGACAGTTTGAATGGGAACCCTTGAATCTGGCTGTGACATTTCCTAGATGTGAATTGGGGTAATTTGCTCAACCTCCCTAAGCCTTTCCTCAGTAAAATGAGGTTTTTGAGAGGATGGAGAAAAATTCGTCTAAAGATTGTATTAGCCAAATCTTTTGGGTTGCGAGAAACTCAACAAAAATCAGCCCAGTTAAAAAGAAAAAGAAAACATGGTGACTCATGTAACTTGGAGGTCCAAGCAGTGTTAGAAACAGACTCAAGCAATTTTGCATAGGTTTTTCTGTGGGCTTAAATCTCAGGCAGGCTTTTTCTATGTGGACAGAAAGAGGCATGCTGTAGCCTCCAACTTGTATTCTTATATCTCATAACCCAGAGGGAGTTGAGATCTTCCCTCTTAGTTTTTAGAAAGACTCTAAGTCACATGCCTGCCCTTATACTCATCACTATATCCTGCAGAGCAGCAAACTGCAGGTGAATGTTAGTTTTATATACATCTCTAGGAATGGGTGGACCATCATGATTGACAGTCCCACCAGGAACACATGGCAGACGGAAAAGACAGTTCCCTGAAGAAGGGGATAAAGGTAGACAAAAGCATAGCATCCACCACTTAATAAATTGCCTTGTCTGTGAGAAAAGGACTTGGAAAGGAAAATGTATATTAAGCAGGCAGAAAATGTCAGCCATTCTTCTCTCTCCCCCCTCCTTTCTTCCCTCTATCTACTTTCCAAATTTTCTCTTGATTATTTGAGTCAAACTGCATTTTAATTAGAAATCATTTTAATTCTTCATCTGTCTTTGGCAAAGCTTTGCTAAGTGCAATCCTAGCTGAAACTTTACAGTGATTACAGTTAGAAAGTTGTACAGTGTGATAAATTTCTGTGGTGCATTATCATCTAGCATCGGGCAAACAGAAATTAAGTTGTAGGAGCCAAAGGAGTCAAGTTTAATAAATGCAATTTCTTCTCATGGGAGTCATGGTGTCAACATTTACAAATATTTCTGCTTTGATGATGCAGGTAGGTGGCAAAACATTAAAATAGTTTGTTTCTTATAAAATATTTAGAGATTTTTTGGTCCAAAAGACAAAAATAAGCAAAGTAGAAGTGGAAACTGGTTCTCTCTTACTGGTCTAACAGCGTGCTGTCTGAATTATGCTAGGCACCTTGAGTGTAGTCCCCCAAGTGGTGGTGGAGTATTAATTGAGAACTCTTTAAACTGAGCAGTAGACTTTCCACTGCACACCCTTCAACCTGTAATTTTAAATCTTTGTAATATGAGAATATGTGATAATATTAAAACATTTTGCTTGCAATGTTCCTTTCAAGACTGATTCCCATTATGTTTTATAAACACTAGCTCGTTAACTTTCATAAAAGCCCTTTGAGGTATGTTTTCAAATTTCTTTCTTGTTTCTCCACCATCAAGGAAGTCTACATTTTCTCCCGAACTTGAAGAACACTGCTTCCATTTTCTATAGTGATTTTTTTGAATGAAATATTCATAAGATAAAACTTTTAATAAAATAAGATGTGAGATGTAGAATTATCTCCTCTGTTACATGTAGGCAGGTTTGGGGCATTTTGAATAATCAGCAAGGAGTTTCTTCTGATATTTAAAGAGAAAATAGTGGCAGCTAATGAGCAGAAGAAATCCTAATCTGAGATTTATGTGGGTAGCTGGATGGGATTGGAATTGGTGGAGGCACAAATGTGTGGTATGTGACCAGGTGAGCACATTGATTTCTTTCCCTGAATCTCCTCCTTAAAAAGATACTGGCAGCCACATGAAAGAGCCTCAAAATTGAAGCTATGCCAGTGAGAAATGACATATGATATATTTTTTGTTTACCTATGTATTTGAGAGAGAGAGAGAGAGAGACAGAGAGACAGAGAGACAGAGAGAGACAGAGAGCGCGCACGCACAAGCACAGGTGGAGGAGGGGCAGAGAGCAAGGGACACACAGAATCTGAAGTGGGCTCCAGGCTCCCAGCTGTCAGCTCAGAGCCCAGTGCAGGGATCGAACCCGTGAATAACACATAACGTATTTTATTTTATTTACAAATTCTTCCCCATTGTCTTGATTCACCTAGGGAACTAGGAAAAAAACAGGATTGCCTCACTTTCTTAAATTAGCAATCTTCACAAACCTTGTCAGTCAGAGTTTGTGCAAATAAAACTTCCCTGGGACAAGGCTATGAAATGCAATATTACCAATCTAAAAATGCAACACAAAGATAAATTAAAAATTCTGACATTTTAAAAGCACATGATATAAAAAATAAATGCACATGATAGAGTCAATATTAAAGAAACAGTTTGGGTTAGTTAGAAATGCACTTGGCTGGAAGATATGAGCTGGGTAAATCTGGCTAGCATGCCTTTAACTTAGAACTAGTCAAGGTATATACCTGAAGCTGTCTTTATCTGCAAAATAAGTGGGTCGCTGTCATGATCTGGGGATCTACTCTAGCTCCAACGTGGACTGGAAAGTACTAGTGAGCAAAGGATTTAGTCTATCCCCTGCTTCCTCATTTGTAAAATGGAAGCATTAACCGCCTTAAGGGTCTCACATAATTATTGTACAATTAAATAGAATTATGCATATGAATGCCTTTTTCAAATTAGAAATCTACTCCAAATTTAAGTTATCATTATTATTAAAGATGAGTGAAATAGATAATTACTCAGAGGATTAAATGTTAATCTTATAATGTCTAAGGAATCCATCATTGGGAGTTGTCATTTGAAAATTCATCGTATGGAGTATCAGCAACATTCTATCATTATTGCTTTATCTATTTGCTCTTTAATTTATCCTCAGTATTTTCTAACCTGTACCCTGTACTCTGCTGCCTATCCTGTCACTTTTTATCTAATTACCTGGTAAATATTCATCCATTCTTTTTTTTTACATCAATACATATGGAGCTCTTTCTGGGTGCCAAGTGGTATATCCTTTTGTATATTTTGTGCCCATAAAAAGTTTTATGTGTGATTACTGAATCGCTGCAAAGGGTTCACCATATTCACACATTCAAGTTTCCACTCTTGTAATTTTCCATAATTAGTGCTTTTGTGCTTAAGCTATTCTCAACTGAGGCTATCATTTTTCCTTTTCATATGCTTTTCTTTCATTTCTTTTTAACTTTAATTCCTTATATCTCTTTCTTGTAACCAACTTTGTGGATCAAAAAACATTTACTGAGCACCTAGTAAAAGGCTAGGTGCTAACTGCTGAAATGAGAATTCTTGGAGAGCTTACCCTTTACTCCTTGTACAGAGCTTACTAGAAATGAGTAAGATTATTCTCAACGATAGCAAAACATAATCAGGCTTCGATAGAGGTATATTTTAGGTGTAATAGATGCACAGTGGAGAGTTGACTCAATTAGATAGGTAGATGAAGAGAAGACTCCTGAAGACACAGATATACACATTAAGGTTTGAAGGATGGCTAGCATTTGGCTAAACAAATATGATGGTAAAGGTATTCTAGGAAATGACAAGTAAATGCAAAGAGTGTAATTCCCTTGAAAGATATACAAGTAGATTGATTAATAGATCTGAGGAAAAAATAGGCTCTGCAGGGAGGGATGGGAAATGGGATATGAGATTCTGGGTACAAAAACAGCTGGCTTCTTGTGTCGTCACAGAGTATTTCTCTAGGCACATGCAGACAGAGAGAGAAAGAACTCTGGTACCTCTTCCTGTTGTTATAAGAATAAAAGTTCACCCAGATTAGGGCTACATCTTTATGACCCAATTTAACTTCAATTACTCCTTTAAAGACCTTTTTTCCAAGTATAGTCACGTTGGGGCTTAGGGCTTCAATATGTAAATTGTGGCTACACAATTCAGTCATTAACACAGAGGATGAAATTCATAGCTCCATATAAATTGAAATGATGTAGTATAGAAATTACCTATTAATTATAAATATGGCTGTACTCTGCCATATTCAAAAGGGAAGGACATTTCAAAGGTAAAGCTTTATATTGGAAAATCTTTTGGAGCATATTGATGTCCCAATAACAACTGGAGGCCCTTGGCCAACAGTCAGAAGACTTATAGCCATATATAACGGGGGTGGGGGAAAGCTGGTAGAATGTCCCTTGCCACACTACTTTGTGAGTTCTTTCTTATCTCAGTAACTTTTTTCACCATCACTAAGGAAGATATTTCCCTGATCGTGACAGTCACAAGAGTAGTGATTCTTACCTGCCCTAGTTTCTGGTCAGGGTGAAGCATGACAATCGCCATACTTTGAACCACACTAAAACCTCAAGGCTCTCCCATTGGGGCAAATAGGAGACATCCACCTCAAATTTCTGCACACACTGGAGACTCAGGCTCACACCTGAGCCTGCACACACTTTCATAATTCACAAAGTGCTTTCACAGATATTATCATTTAAAGCTTAAGTTATTCCTGTGGGATATGTAAAGAAAAATATCCCGATTTTTACAAAGCATAAAGAACTCTCTTCATGAGTAGAGGCAGAATCTAAACCTAGTTTTTCTAATTGCAGCCCCAGTACTTCTTAGAACTCACTTATGAATATTCTACTAATGCCTTTCCATTCAGAGGCTTGCTGCTTTTTCAGTCTCCTTTAACTTTCTACCCAACTCTACAAGAAGAAATATGATCAAAGGAAACACAAATGCCAGAGTATTTTTTTTAAATGAGAATTATTTTTTAATTGTTATTTCTTTTCTAAAAGCAAAGGGGATTACCAAAATTGAGATCCAGAATTCAGCTAGGCTTCAAGGAGAAGTATTCTCTGACATACTTTATAGTAACCTTTATAAAAATTCAAGCTTATGGAAATTCTCTGCTTAAACTATTCTTATGCTTACCCTATATCTACATCTAGAATATAATTCATTCTTACTAGAATGCTAAGTGAAATATGACTTTGTCTACCTCTCAAGCTTTGCCACCTTTGTGGTCTAACTTTGACGTTCTTCTTCAAAGCCAGTATGCTTTTTTTTTTTTTTATCCCAATACCTCTTCATCCTTCAGGAATCAATTCCAACATCACCTTCGTTTGAGAAATTTATCTTTGGGTATTTCAAAAGAATTGAATTGTGTTTTCCTCCCTACCCATTTAACATATTTTCCCTCTCTCTCTCACTATATGGAAAGGCCCAAGAGGGCTAGGCACTCTGTTCTGTGCAATTTTGTATTCCAACCCTTTACTTTAGATACTTCATAATTTTGTTAAACCAAGGAATAAATGGACTTAATACAATGATGCAGCCTGGGTATACAGAGGCTACATATTGTCAAGACGTAGAAGAATAGGCTTTAGGACCAGATCTACTCACGTTTCCTGGGATTGAACCCTGCATTGGGCTCTGCATTGACAGCACAGAGTCTGCTTGAGAGTCTCTCTCTCCCTCTCTCTCTGTCCCTCCCCTGCTCGTGCTCTCACTCTCTCTCTCTCAAAGCAAATAAATAATTTTTTAAAAAGAACCAGGTCTATATTTGAATCCCACTTTTGACATTGATTAGCTAATATTAACTATGGAAAAATGACCTTATCTCTCTCTGTTTCAACATCTGTAAAATAGGAATAAGTTAGGGAGCCTAAGATGCTAAGCACTATGTTGGGCATATTAAGTATCCAACATCTGTCAGGCACTGTTTTAATTTTAAAAACATTATATGTATTAAGAAAATAGCCAATAGGGTACAGTTGGTATACAGCAACTCTAAATAAGGGAAATGGACCAAAGAGTTTCCTTAAGAACACAGAGAAGGAAGTTTCACATGGTGTGCCATATTACAATGCTTTGGGAAACTGCTATCCCACAAGAAACCCAGGCTTTATGATGGATGAGGTGGCCGCCAAAGGACCTGAAGTGAAACCAAGCAGCAAATGAAACTGGTTTTGTTAAAAAGAGTAAAAAGCTATTAATCAGCTCTAATCCAAATCTAAGGGAGATCTGTACGGGAGAGCATTGTCACTACTGGTCACCTAATGAGCTTTGTAGTCCAACTTCCCACAGAGCTAGTGATCACAGCTGGCTTAATTCTTTTAAACACAAAGTATACAGATTATTTATTAAGTTATGTTCCCCCCCATTCTGTATTATCACCCTCTCATCCACAAAAACCAGCCATTAAGCCTCTATCTGGAGGCTATGGAGAGGATTGTGTCCTTTATTAAAGCATAAGATATTATGGAAAAAAAATTAAACACCTCCAAAAAGATATGGAGACATTCCATTGTGTATGTCTTTTCTCATTTCTGTTTTATAAAATTAAAATTGTTGCTATCACTGCTAAACAATGCCTTTTGTAGTGTTCAAATCTCAGCAATGTAAATAAAACAAAACTTCCATATAATTTGTAGCAATTTATCTTATGATTGTAGCTGGACTGGTTTTTAACAAACCTCAGCATTTTACTCCTTTTAAAATTTTTTTTAGTTAGGGGCGCCTGGGTGGCACAGTCGGTTAAGCGTCCGACTTCAGCCAGGTCACGATCTCGCGGTCCGTGAGTTCGAGCCCCGCGTCGGGCTCTGGGCTGACAGCTGGGAGCCTCTGGGAGCCTAGAGCCTGTTTCCGATTCTGTGTCTCCCTCTCTCCCTGCCCCTCCCCCGTTCATGCTCTGTCTCTCTCTGTCCCAAAAAAAAAAAAACAAAAAAAAAACAAAAAAAACCGTTGAAAAAAAATTTTTTTTTAGTTAAAAAACACTTTTTTGATGTTTTAATTTAAAAAAATTTTTAATGTTTTATTTATTTTTAGACAGAGAGAGACAGAGCATAAGTGAGGATGGGGCAGAGAGAGAGGAAGACAGAATCTGAAGCAGGTTCCAGGTTCTGAGCTGTCAGCATGGAACCCGATGCGGGGCTCAAACTCATGAACTGTGAGATCATGGCCCCAGCCAAAGTTGGATGCTCAACCAACTGAGTCACCCAGGTGCCCCAGCATTTTACTTTTAAAAAAAGTATTTGCTAACAAATTAATACTATAAATCAAATGTCAGGTTGGAAATTGGACAAATTTCAGAGACTCCATTCACCAAAGGAAATTTAAAATATTTGCTTATATATGGTGTGTAGTCAGGGCCAATCAACCCCATCACCATCATCAATATCAGTCTTTGAGGACTCTCTGTTATACTTGAAAATACTGTTAGACAAACACATCAAGTTAATATCCGACTTTTAGAAAACAAAACAAAACACACCATTGTACACCCAAAACACACAAAATAATATTTGTACATTTAAAGATTATCAGAAAAAACCCAAATGAAAAGAAATACTTTTATTTTTATTTAGTTATTTATTTTTACTGAAGTATATTTGGCACCCGATGTTACATTAGTCTTGGGTGTACAGCATAGTGATTCCACAACTTTATACATTATCCTGTGCTTACCAGAAATACTTTTCAAATATTTGTAGCAGAGATACATTTTAGAGGGCAAATGGTGTGGAAAAAGAAAGAGAGAGAGAAGAAAAGAGAGAAAGAAGCAGAATTCAATTTTCTGACCTGCTTGAAATAAACTTCCATGTCATTGACACTGCAAAATGGATGTTGACTCATGATTAGAGGCAACAGCTAAGGTTTTCGTGCCTTTTCTGTCAGGGAATGAATTTTTCACTACATACACTCTCACATGTAGTCATTTTCCAAGGGGGCAGAATTCCCAATCTGAGGTGACTCTATCATTCAGTAGTCAATGCTGAGGACCGGCCTGGCTGGGGGCCCTTAGTGCATCACTTGGTACCCTAGGGCTCTGGAAATCAATTTGCCCCAATACCTCCTCTCTCCTTGTCCATGGAAGCTGCTCCTAGACTGTCTCTCTCGTGTGTGTGTGTGTGTGTGTGTGTGTGTGTGTGTGAGAGAGAGACTGGGGTTGGCAGATCTCCTGTCCTAACTTCTTTGGTGTCCTGAGACCAGAATAGCTTCAGAGTGCATCTGCTCTCAGCGCCAGCATCTTCCTCCCAGGGCATCTTACACAGCCAGGCCACAGGGCATCTTACACAGCCTGGCCACATGCTTGTGCTTGAAATTTGAACAGGGACAGGGGACACCAGAGTGTGGGAGGAAAGAGATGGATGGACAGTACAGTGAGAATCAACCCGCATTACCACATCCACCTGAAGGCTGGTCACATTTTATTTTTTTTAATTTTTTTTAATGTTTATTTATTTTTGAGACAGAGAGAGACAGAGCATGAACGGGGGAGGGGCAGGGAGAGGGGGAGACACAGAATCCGAAACAGACTCCAGGCTCTGAGCGGTCAGCACAGAGCCCGACGCGAGGCTCGAACTCACGGACTGCGAGATCGTGACCTGAGCCGAAGTCGGCCGCTTAACCGACTGAGCCACCCAGGCGCCCCTGGTCACATTTTAAAGGTAAGTGAGAAGACAGCAATGAGTTTTGAGATATGGCTGTAATAATTGGAATAAATTAGAAATCACTGAGTATTTCTTTTAAAAGGCAAATGATGGTAATAAATCCAGCTTCGAGTGGAGACACGAAAAGAAAATTAATTCTGATTTGAAGTGCATCTGAAGTGTCTAAAGCCGTCAGTTTAAATGCTGCTTCGCTTTTTAAAATCCCCTTTAAGTAGAAGTTACTATATAAGAAACTAGCCTTCACTATATTTCTTTTGAAATGAAAATCTTACCCAGAGTCTTCGCCGAGTTTGAGAGGCTTGTTGGTGGGGGCAGGCAGAGGGGTAGAGGCAGGCTGGGGAAGCAGGACTCTGCAATTCTCAATCTTACTTCAGCCAGAGTAATGCCACTTAGGTATTTTCTATATTGAACTTCCCAGTACATTTCTGAAGAAAGGACATTGTCTGAACAAAAGAGAGGGAAAAAGAAAACGTGGCTAAAATACTGCTCTAGGAGTCAGAGAAATGACAGATTCGATTAAAAGGTAGATCCTACCACACATTGAAATAACCTACAAAGCTAAACACAGGATGAAGATGAAATTTGTAAAACTAGCAATCAATCTATACTGGTGGTACTCTTACAGCATAACATTTCATGGCCAAGCATTTTTTTAAATAAGCGATTCAAAGCTATCTCTGTAGGTAGAAAATTCAGTATTCAATGATTTTAGGGGAAAATGGGATTACAAATTATTATTCCTTTTATATATCCAAGTGTATTTTTCTACACCCTATCTTTTCCCATGATGGTTTCTTTAAAGAGAGAAGGGCACTTTATTTACAACCTATAATGTTCACACCTAAGCAATACTCCACATCCAATTATTATTTTTAATAATCCTTTTATTAAAATTATAAAGAAAATGAAGAAGAGCATAAGAAATGCGGTTGAGGGAAAAGAATTATCTACTAAAAAGTCATCTGTGGCATCAAAGGAAGCTCTGTTGGAAGTCTTATTTTCCATGGAGCCCGATGCGGGAACTTCTCTGAACCTCAGTTTCTTCATCTGTGAACTGAGGTTGACGATAATCTTTAACATGGAATGCTAGGTACTTTCCTAAGCATGTAGCATTTATTAATTCAACTCTCACACAACTCTATGAGCTGGTTATTATTCCCAGCTTTCAAATAAGAAATCTGGAGGCCCTGGCAATGTGACCAAGGTCACATAACCAATGAATGGGAAAGCTGGGGTCCAACCCAAACTGCCTGATTCCCAGGCCACACACTTGACACCTACCTTATATGGTCTTTCTGGGATGTGAGCCCAGACATTAAGACTACAGTCTCTATTCTTTACTCCGAGGTTAATCAGTTATCTAATCATCCATTTTATAGATATTTATTTGCATCTATTATGTGTCAGCTACTCTCCTAAGCAATAAGACATAGCTAAGAAAAAAAAAAAACAAGAAAATGGTTATTCTCATGATGCTTGTGTGATAGCAGGGGGACACAAAATAATAAAAATCAATATGATATGATTGGTGATAATAAGTGCCAAGAAGAAAAATAGAAAAAGGGGACTGGGATGACAGGAGCAGTTCCTAGTTAGACTGGTTTATGTAAAGAAGGACTTGATCTAGAAGGTTTACTTGACAGGGTGATGTTTGACAGGACTAAAGTGAGTACACTTTCTGAGCTGTTATGTGGATTGCATGAGACAGGTATATAAAAATACTGAAGACAGTGCCCACCACATAGTAGGGACTGGCTAAATCGTATTTTCTTCTCCCCTTCAAGTTAAAAGAAACTGAGAAAGGGAAATTGAGTCCAGTAGGGAAGATAAACTGTTGAGGAGAACTTTCTTCCAACTTTTCTTTTTAACAACAAAAAGTAAACATGATCACAGGTCCCCAACTTTCTTGAACATTCAAATTTATAAAAACAAAGGTATTGCAAGCCGAGACAAGAAGTATCGGCCCTGTGTGCTGTGTGTGAGAGGGACAGAAAGAGAGACACAGAGAAACAGCATAAAAGGACAGAAGAAAAATTGATAGGAACATTCAGTGGTTTCAGCAGAAAGTGCTGACAGACTTTTGAGCATTTCAGTACATGAAGTATCTAATGTGCTAATAAATAATGTTTCTGGCAGGTCCAAATTCAGAACTTTTGTGTAGAGATGGAAAGATGAGAATTTGACTATTCTGGATTCCTTCCAGCTCAATTAATGCCATATATATCATATGGCTCACCCAGATCCATAAATCACAGCTACAACTACCATTACTTTTTTAATGGTGCCATGACTATCACAATGCCACGCAGAGAAATTGATTCCTTTGGGAAAGTTATGTGAACACTAAATTTTATAATGACTAACTGGAGAGTAAACATGGGAAGATAATAGCTCTAAGCTTCTTGTGATAATATATAACTGTAACTATGATATCAAAGCTTCTAACTTGCCTGAGTCCACACAGGGCATTCAGGAAGTCTTCATTTCACAGTTCTGGTATTTGATTAAAGTGAAATTTGTTTAAACGTCCACCTGAAATTTAATACAGAATCCAGGTGCAGGGACTGTAAAATGGTAGTTATTTTGGAGTTCTTGGCACGGACAGGTGGATCAGATCAAGTTAGTGTTAACTTATGTTATTCCAGTGCTGTTAATTAAGCTTTGCAGCCACTTGCTGATATTCACACCCATCATATTCAATCTGTACATGTGTAGTTAATAGATACAATGCAGGGAGGTTTGAGTAATGGAAGTTGATGGATATAAATGTGCTTCTGTTTCTCAAATGGTGAGAAAAGTTCTTTGTAGGAGGCAACAATTGAGGAAACTCTAATCCTGTAGACTGTTCACTCTTCCATTTACTTCAGCCCTTGATTAAGCTTCTGGCTTCCCTAGTGGAGCTTCTTGTCAGGAAATGGGGTGCTGCAGGGAGACCGCACCCTCTGATGTCCTCCTCCCTCTCCTTCGCCATCTTGTCTCTTCCTTCACCCAATACTTTGAACTTAGCTTTTTTTTTTTTTTTTTTTTTGAGAGAGAGAGAGAGAGAGAGAGAGAGAGCATGAGCAGGGGATGGGCAGAGAAAGACAGAGAATCCCAAGCAGTTTCCACGCTGTCAGTGCAGAGCCCAATGTAGCATTCAAACTCACCAACTGCGAGATGTCCTGAGCCGAAATCAAGAGTCAGACGCTTAACTGACAGAGTCACCCAGGCGCCCCGAAGCCTAGTTTTTGCAAACCTTCACATGTCCTGTGCTGAAGTCCATGCTGATGCGCTGTTCCAGACTGCTGCTCAGATAATTTTATCTGAGAAAGTAATTCCCCCAGTTTAAAGGCACAAGGCATGCAACATTTCAGTTTCCTTCTAAATCTTTTTCCTCTGACTTCATGCCATGGCCCTTTAAAAATAGATCAAATTAGGGTTGTAAAACTGGAAACTGTCAGAAGGACTGTCAGAAGGAACCACGTGACACTCCTGTCAGTGCCCCTATTCTTCATCTCCTGTCTAGATCTTCCCATAGAAACCATGCCTACATTTGTTTTTGAAAGAGATGGCAGACAGTGTCACAAATAGTATTCCGCATAATTGCAGAATGAATTCATTTTTTGGAAGCACATTATTATTTTACTTAACAGGCAAAATAAAATATGAACAATACACATAATCCCTCAAATCAAGCTCTTTACAAGGGATAATTTCTGAGTATAGATCCAGCCATACCCTTTCCAAAAGAATAGATTATGTGAAACTTTAAAGCAACAAGTCTTTCTCGTTAACAGAAAAAGTAGAGTCGATATGGCTGCTTTCTTCTTAAAGATATCATTTGGCTTTATATGAATTTCATATTTCAGTAACCACGTAACCAAAACTATAGTGGCTTATTCCACTGTGCATGATAAGGGTAATAGTATTGTAACTATAGAAACAACTTTTGATCAAAAATATTGTTGAGACACAGACCTTTCCAAGGGTGTTGTGTTGTACGTTCACACCCTTTCCATGTATGGTATGACTGTTTTCAGTTCTGAAAAATCTAAATCCTAAATATAAATAATGCATACTGTGCACATACCACATAGTTTACTGAAACAGATGGATGGTTTGAATTTCAGGAAGCCACACTTCTGAGTTTAGAGCCATGGATCACTAATAGACTTGACCTATGGATCACTAAAATGTTTAAATCATATCTTAACCCTCAAAAGAAACTTATTGAGCCTCATCATAGAATTCAAAAAGGACGATTTGTTACGCTAAATAAGCATTATTTCCTTTACTGTGGTGGCTTAAGCCTACAAATTTGACTCAAGTAAAGTTTCTTTATTTCCATTGATAGTCATTGTAGTTTTGGAGGTATGATCCTAGGTCTCATAGGCTTTTGTCAAGGGAGATACTGGGAACGTCTGTGACTTTGAATATTCAGTAGAAGTGGCTCTGTTGTGTTTTCAGACTCTGAATCACTTTGCACATTCACTTCCAATCAGTTAATACTTCAGTCAGGTCACATTCTGAGGCATCCATGATGCTTGGGGAAAACAAAAGTCCCTGTGCCCAATTATAATCTAATTGGGCCATCTTGAAATATAAAACATACGTGACAAAATATAATTGAGAGTTAAGTGGCATGATACAATTGGAAAGAGCTAAATGGATTCACAGGGTTCAACAGGATGCAAAAGTTGGCAGAGACTTTAAGAAGTCATGTTCTTAATGAGTGGGCAAAAAGGATAAAGAGGAAGAAGAGAAGAAAGAAATTTCAGGAAGAGAGAGACTGAGCTTGGAGGAGAGTTAGACCTGGTTGAGTATGTTCTCCAAAAATGGAAGAGATTGCCCAGACTAGAATTTAATGGAACATAAGTTTAGATCGTTTGGGGCTAAATAATAAAGGATATGGACATTCTTCTTGTAATGAATTTTTGTAGAATTTTCAGCCGATACATGGAAACTGACAGATTTTGACATGGTGGATCAGAATGGAGAGAAAGTGAGGCCATGGGACCTTAAATCATGCAGAAGATTGTTTCCCCTAATTTTCAGGTAATAATTATAGCAAGGGATTAGCTGCCTGTGGATAAATCCAGTTTGAGAAGCCATCAAACGAAGTGATGGCTATTCTGAAATAATAGTTACAGACTAGTGGAAACATTAAAAAGACCTGCAAAGTTTATTGGACCAGCCAGAGAAATGTATTACTTGTTTCTCATCTCTGACCTGGCTACTCCCTACTGATACACTTTAGGTCTGCAGCCTGATGGAGACTTAAGCTGTCTGAAATGCATTTCCTCTTCCTTGGTAGGTATAACAACAGCACCCGATACTGACAGAGTATTTCATACTTGTGACTTTGTGAAATGGTTGATCTTGTTTTAAACATGGGACTAGACTGAAATTTAAAAAATAAAAATAAATACAGATGGGACCAGAAAAGCGTGATTTGTCCAATTACATGCTCTGAAATAAGATACAAGTCATTTAATACCAATTCGAGCCTTTGAGGTCTCACACTGATAAAAAAAAAAAGTGACCTTTGGTGAACCAAAAGAAACTATAAAATATGGAGCTCAACCAGGAAATGACTCCTCAGACTTGCTGTGAGAGGTTGGTAGTTATTCCTATGTTGACATGTCAACCTGTCAAAGCAGGGAAGCTTGGTTGGATCTTCTTCCTTTTGTTCAGTCTTTCCTAAAGAAGATTTATGATCTTTACACCTTATACCTTCCCTCTGTGTACTGATAGAAAATTCGCCTATTTCCTTGTTGGCTCTATGCTTAGAGAGAAACACAGTGGAATGGCCTCTCAAAGGGTCTGAAATTTGGCCTGAATCTGTGTTGTTTGCACACAGATTTTGTTTTCTAGGCAGAATGCCCAGTTTCATTTACATTTTTGTTTATTATTTGTTCAGCATTCCACATGCTCTTCAGTAGGTTGCTTCATGAATATGACCACATTTGGCTGGCCGTTCTGTGAAAGGCACAATGTCATTTTAAGACAGAATGGATCTATACCTGCAATGATATAAAATTTGTAATTCTGAGCCTTTTATGCTGTGTTATTCATTTGCTTACAAGAACATTTCCTGATGGCTGTGGGGTTAGTCTGAGGCAAGGGGACTTTCTAAGGTTCACACATGCTGTTTTGGCAACACCTTGAATAGCAAAAATATGGGGAAAAAAAGAAACATTGGATGCATGGGCAAGCAGAACAATAAGCTAGTTATTAGCCAGGTTTTAGTTCAAGTGATTTTTCAATAATTTTTTGGTAGTGGAATTTGGGGCATGTTTACATTCAGCTAACACATTTCATGTAATAATGGGTATAAAGCATTGTGTGTGTGTGTGTGAGAGAGAGAGAGAGAGAGAGACAGAGAGAGACAGAGACAGAGAGACAGAGAGAGACAGAGAGAGACACAGAGAGAAGGAGGCTTTTCCTTTGTTCTTACTATTTCCATGGCTGAATATACAACACCCAAATAAAAATATGTATTCGGTCCTAACTGAATAGGGAAAATATCATGAACCAGTCCCAGTTAGACAAAAGTGCCCTCTCTATCATCATGAACCATCAGAAGGAGGCATGTTTCTCTGACAGTTTGTCTGAATTCAATCTTATAACACTTTTATTTCTTTCTTTATGACACTGGGAGATCCTCCTATGGACACTGAGATGAGTAGAAATTCAATAAGGGCAGAGGAGAAGGGGAGCAACAGTCCCAGTGAATTCTCTCTAAAACCAAATTGACTGTCATAAAAGCTACACACACTGAGAAATAGATATCTCATGCTTCTGCGGAGGAGTGGAGAATGGAGAAAGAGCAGGGACTGATGCCAGGGATAAGGTAGGCATGGACAAGGTAGCATAGTATATGCTATTGAAAGAAATTTAGAACACATTCTGATCAGTTGCATGTGGGAGGGTATTACAGGAAGAATGTGTCCCCCAAAATTCATGTTGAAGTTCCACCCCTCTTGTGATGGTATTAAGAGGTAGGGCTTTAGTGCTCACCAGGACGTGAGCATATGGGCACCCTGAGCTGAGACTCCCAGCCTCCTGAACTGTCAGAAGTACATATCTGTTGCTTAGAGCCATGCAGTCTATGGCGCTTTGTTATAACAGCCTGAACTAAGACAGAAATCAGTACCGACAAGTGGGGATGATGTTGTAATAAATACCTAAATATATGGGAGCGGCTTTGGAACTGAGTGATGGGCAGAGTTTGTTTTTGAGGTGTGTGCTAGAAAAAGCCTACATTGCCATGAACAAAGCTGTAAGGGAGATTCTGTAGAAGACTCAGAAAGAGAAGAGAGCTGAAGAGAACACATCCTTCTTAGAGAATCTCCAAGTAATCTGAACAGAATATTGGCAGATATATGGACAGTTAAGGCTATGCTCATGAGATCTTAGACAGACATGAGGAACATGTTATTGGAAACTGGAGGAAGGATGATCCTTTTCATAAAGTGGTGAATAACGTGGCTGAATTTGTGGTCACGTTCCAGTGTTTTCTGGAGGGTAGCACTTGAGAGCGATATTTGGATGAAGAAATTTCTAAAAATGTTGCAGGTGCAGTTTGGCTTCTGACTACTTACCATAAAATGTGAGAAGAGAGATATGGCTTACAGATGGGATTGTTAAGCAAACAGAAAGCAGAACTAAAAGATCTGGGTAATTCTCAGCCTACGCAAATTGCCAAAAATGAGAAAGCATGTTCAGAAAAGAACACTAAAGGAGTGGCCAAGCATCTATTTGATAAGAGATGAGTACGTATGGGGACAATGGACTTCATCAGCCACTCTAGCAGGAAAATGTTGGTTTCAACTAAAGAAGGAGGAGACAGGAGTATATGAAGGACTTCTTGGATTTCACAGGACAAGTTCATAGAGGTATCTGCCTCAGAACTTGCCCTATTCCTCAAAACAATGAAAGAATGACTCTGAAGGCAATTCAGAGACCATCAGGGCTGCCTTCTTGGTTTAAAAATAGGGAAACTATTGCTTTGCTGTCAATAAGCCTTGGGGGCAGGGCCACCTTACAGAGCGCTGGGGGCGCAGAGCTCCAAGGACTGGACAGCCACTCCAGTGGGTCTGGAAGGCACAGCATTGAGCCCAAGATGAGACTAACAATCTAATGTAGTTTGCCTTGGTAAGTTTTGGGCTTGCCTAGGAACTGTCACCCCTTCCTGATTTCCTGTTTCTTCTCTTTGGAATAAGAATATTTCTCCTATGCCCGTTTCACCATTGTTTTTTGGAAAAACAACTTGTTTTGTTTCAACGGTTCACAGCTGGAGGGGAATTTTGCATAAGGATGAATGTGCCTCCAGTTTCATCTTTGTCTAATTAGATGAGATTTTGAACTTCAGACTTTAGAGTTGTTGCTGGAATGACTTAAAACTTTTGGGGTTGTTGGGATGGAATGTATTTACATGTGAGAAGTACTTGAATTTGGGATCCTGGGGCAGAATGTTATAGACTAAATTTCTGTGTCTCCCCAAGAATCATATGTGGAAACCTTACCTTCCAATGTGGTGGTATTACAGGGCATGGCCTTGGAGAAGTAGGAATTTAGAATTAGAGGAGAAAGGTAGAGCCCTCATGAGTGGGATTAGTGCCTTGCAAGGGTCTTGCAAGACCTTATATCCTTTTTCTGCTCTCGCCATAGGAGGATACAATGAGAAGCCGGCCGTCTGCAACACTGAAGAGGGTGGGCCGTCCTGATCTTGGACTGCCAGTTTCCAGAACTGTGAGAAATAGGTTTCTGTTGTTTATAACCCTCCCAGTCTATAGCACTTGCTATAGGAGCCTGAACTAAAATGGGGGTAACCATGCCAAACTTCTTATTTAGACAAAGACCATAGTATTTTTGTTACTGAGCCCTCTTCTCTTCCCCATACCCCACCAACTCTGATATAATTCATGGAAGTACTAGGTTACCCCTGAATCCTGTCTTTAGCAGCAGTCTCACAATTTGGAAGGTGGGGTTCTGGTGCCTAAAGGCTTCGCTGTGGGCAGAGATGTAATTGAGTTTTTTATGCAACAAGATTTCAGATTCCCGGATTCTCAGTCAGTTGCATGGCCCAGGCAATACCTTTCTCTACGAAGCTGTGTTACCTTTTCTTTCTGCTTCCAAACTAGTGTACTTCAATGTGAGTAGACTATAGAAATTTTTTTGACAAAATTGTTTACTGCAAGTGTCAGGGAGTAGCCAGCACACAGCCACATTCTGATTTTTTTCCCAACTTATTTACCTAAAGCTATAGTCTTGGCTGGCACTTGATACACCTTCCAGAGTACAGTAGGCAAGACTCTGACCAAATACTTTGCCATTTCTTAACAAGAGAAACCATGTTTCCGAACTCCAATATCTAGGTCCTTGCCCCCTCTGTTAAGTCAGTGCTACCTTTAGGTAGCATGTTAATTGGTTGCATTCTAACTCCTAGCTATCAAATTTTAAATAAATATAAGCAAACGTTATCATGTAATAAAAGCAACAAATACATATATGGCACATTTTCATTTTTGTTAGTTATCAAACATATTTCTTTTTTTTTTTATTTTTTTTTTCCACGTTTTTATTTTTACTTTTGGGACAAAGAGAGACAGAGCATGAACGGGAGAGGGGCAGACAGAGAGGGAGACACAGAATCGGAAACAGGCTCCAGGCTCCGAGCCATCAGCCCAGAGCCTGACGCGGGGCTGGAACTCACGGACCGCGAGATCGTGACCTGGCTGAAGTCAGACGCTTAACCGACTGCGCCACCCAGGCGCCCCAAACATATTTCTTAAAACCATGAAATATTATCTTTTAAATTAGAAACATCTTAAAAATTCGGTAATAAGTGTAAAGCCTGTACTGTTCTACACCCATAGGGGCAAAACCATGCTTTAGCTTTATTGGACAATATAGACCAGGACTGATATTTAATATATTTTGATATGATGATAATATGCACGAAAACCATTTTAAGAGATAATACACAAAATAAAAATGACGTACATGATTTGTGTTCTATGTAGGAAGCAACTGGAATGTTAAAATGAAGAAAAATGGATGAGAAAATTATGACACATCTATTCAATGGGATATTATGTAACAAAATAATTAGGAAGACTGTGTTACAACATGAAGCTCAGTATACGATGTTCAATATAAAATGTCAAAACATAAAATTACATGTGCACAATGATTGCAAACAAGTGAAGTAATGTATGAAAAATTCTTAGATGGGATTATAACTAAATAATTGTAGTTGTTCCATGGGTGGTGAGATCATGTCATTCTCTAATTTCCAACTTTTGTGTCCAGGAAAACTATCTCAAGATTTATGGTCAATGAACTGACATGACTTACCTTTAAAACATAATAAAATGAATCTATGTTATTAAATAGATTAAGTTGGGCACATTATTGCAATTTGGTGGGTTAAGTTGCAGAACAGCTGTCTTTATCCCTTTATCCTTTAATTGTTTTCTATGATTTATTTACTTAAACTCTTATGCAAAATGCCAATAATTCATTTCTTAAATTAAAGAGAGGTTTATCAAATTAATTCTTAGAAAATCTCCTTTGAAAGCGTTCAGAATGCAGTTTAATGTTTCTTTAAAGATACACACAGACCATCCACAATATTTCTATAACTTCTTATAAGATGATTTTCCCATTTTCTGTCCTTAACTCTATTTTTCTTATGCTGGACTGCTTTCATTTCCTTAATTATGCCAAATCACATCTGGAGTTTTTAAAACACCTTTTTTAGCATGTTCACAAAATGGCTTTTTTATAGGTAAGGGGAGAGAACGTCAATATAAGTTTTATAGGTAGATGATCAAAAGTAGAGTGTGTTTTCTAAAAAGGCATGTTTGAAACCCACATATTAGTAAATTCTCCTGGTGTGAGATGTTGCCACCTGAGTTAGGTCCACAATCTTATTTTTTTTTTTCCTTTGGACCCTCTGGTACCCCCTATGTGGGTATATTCTTCTCTGTCTTCGTGCCTTAATAAAAATAATTTTCTTTTTAAAATGTTTGTTTTTTCTGAGGGTTGATGGGGGGTGGGAGGGAGGGAAGGGTGGGTGATGGGTATTGAGGAGGGCACCTTTTGGGATGAGCACTGGGTGTTGTATGGAAACCATACTGACAATAAATTTCATATATTGAAAAAAAATAAAGTACAATACAATGCAGTCTTAAAAATAATAAATAAAATGTTTGTTTGTTTATTTATTTTGAGAGAGAGAGAGCACATGTGTGAGAGGGGAGGGGCAGAGAGATGGGGAGAGAGAGAATCCCAAGCAGGCTCCATGCTGTCAGCACAGAGACTGACAAGGGGCTTGAACCCATGAACTGTGATATCATGACTGAGTTGAAATCAAGAATCAGTTGCTTAACTGAGTGAGCCACCCAGGCACCCCAAAAATAATAGTAATTTTTTATGGTGAAGCTTGTATGCCACAAATTCTTTTCCTTCCAACCGTGTATCTCAAGATAACTTTTTTCCTTTGAATGACTTATATTACCTTTTCTGAAGGCAGGTTGCCTTTAGAAATGTTACAAGGTAGATTTTGGATTCTTTTCTAATAGTTCTTGTAGCTTCCTCAGGAATAACTATAGTACTTGAGTTCACTCACCATTATCTCTCCTTTCTATAGTATCTTAGTACTTTCATCTATGTTTTTCTTCTGCCACCCGAGAGCCACTTATTTTCATTACTACTTAGTTTTCTTTTTTTTTTTTTTTTTTTTTTTTCAGGGAGTATATATTTTTTTTTCTTTTTTTTTTTTTTCTGAAATTTATTGACAAATTGGTTTCCATACAACACCCAGTGCTCATCCCAAAAGGTGCCCTCCTCAATACCCATCACCCACCCTCTCCTCCCTCCCACCCCCCATCAACCCTCAGTTTGTTCTCAGTTTTTAACAGTCTCTTATGCTTTGGCTCTCTCCCATTCTAACCTCTTTTTTTTTTTTTCCTTCCCCTCCCCCATGGGTTCCTGTTAAGTTTCTCAGGATCCACATAAGAGTGAGACCATATGGTATCTGTCTTTCTCTGTATGGCTTATTTCACTTAGCAATAGCACTGCTAGGAATTTATCCAAGGGATACAGGAGCACTGATGCATAGGGCCACTTGTACCCCAATGTTCATAGCAGCACTCTCAACAATAGCCAAATTATGGAAAGAGCCTAAATGTCCATCAACTACTTAGTTTTCTAGTTAATTGTTTTGTTTATAAATTTTCCTTCACCCCAGTTACATCTATCAATCTATATTCTTTTATTGGTAACCTTTGCACCTATACCCACTTTTATAATGGTTTCTTCTCCTTGGTCAGGGTCTTTTTTTTCTCAGATTCGGATATCAACTTCCTAAAATTTTCATCTGGCTTAAAAACACTGGTATTACTCTGAGAGCACCTGGATGGATCAGTCGGTTAAGCATCCAGACTTTGCTCAGGTCATGATTTTGTGGTTTACCAGTTCGAGTTCTGCTGCAGGCTCTGTGCTGACAGCTCAGAGCCTGGAGATTGCTTCGGATTCTGTGTCTCCCTGTCTTTCTGCCCCTCCCCTGCTCATGCTCTATCACTCTTTCTTCTCAAAAATAAATAAATATTAAAAAACTTAAAAAACAGCACTGGTATTACTCTGATTCTTTAGGATACTGGTCCTTTTTACTTGTGCTCCAATATTGCAAGGTCTTTATGTGTCTGCTCTTTTTTTTTTTCTTTAACTCCTGTTTGACTTCATAGAGATCATTAAAGAACATGATATAGTTCATTTTAATTTTTTGAGGAACCTCCATACTGCTTTCCAGGGTGGCTGCACCAGTTTGCATTCCCATCTACACCAAGCTTTTAGAGGAGGAGACAAAAAAAGGACGGAGAAAAGAAGGCCACCCCACCCCCAACTTAAAAATAGGAGTAGGGATGGACTGGGCTACCTGGAGAAGATCCAGGGTGCTGTCCCCCTTGATTTCTCTATCTTCCTCCCCCAGCATGTTGTCTCACTAATGTATGTCCACATTGGGCAGTGGAGACTACCCACTATTCAAATCAGAAGCTTTGACTTCTGGTCTTAGCCCTACTAAGTACCTCAGTCTGACCTAGTCAAAGACAGCTGCTCTTCCTGGGATTCAGTTTCCCTTGGGAGTATGTGTTTGATTATACAACCTTTAAGACTCCTTAGAATCTTGCTATTCAAAGTATGGTCTGTAATTGCACTACCAGGTATTTATCCAAGGGATACAGGTGTGTTGTTTTGAAGGGACACATGCACCCCAATGTTTATAGCAGCACTATCAACAATACCAAAGTATGGAAAGACCCCAAATGTCCATCGATTGATGAATGGATAAAGAAGATGTGGTATATATACATACAATGGAGTATTACTTGGCAATCAAAAAGAATGAAATCTTGCCATTTGCAACTACATGGATGGAATTGGAGGATATTATGCTAAGTGAAATTAGTCAGAGAAAGACAAAAATCATATGACTTCACTCATATGAGGACTTTAAGAGACAAAACAGATGAACATAAGGGAAGGGAAACAAAAATAATATAAAAACACGGAGGGGGACAAAACAGAAGAGATTCATAAATATGGAGAACAAACTGATGGTTACTGGAGGGGTTGTGAGAGGGAGGAATGGGCTAAATGGGTAAGGGGCATGAAGGAATCTACTCCTGAAATCATTGTTGTACTATATGCTAACTAACTTGGATGTAAATTAAAAAGATAAATTACAAACAAACAAACAAATAAGAACTTGAAATTCAAAAGCAAAAAATAAAAAGTAAAGAAAAAATAAAGAACATGATACAGGCAAACAACTACAGTTGGCGATTTGCTCGTTTGTTTGGTTGATGTGGACTCTTTTACCCCTTAGGTGATGATCACAACTTCTCAGATGTATTGCTCCTTGATGCATACAGTTCCAACCCCCAAAACCAGTATCTAATTCAGATCTGAGAGACTGACAGAGGAACATCTTGTAATTCCTTATCCTGTTACCTTGACTTGAAACTAAAGAAAAATACATTAAAAAAAACCACCCAATCATTTCAAATATTTCACATTTTTCCGATGTGTACTCTAATCTGCATAATTTACTTTCGAGGATTCCATTTTCAAAGTTGCATGTGACATCACCAATATCCTTCCTTCAACCTGTCTCCCTTCAGTGACATCACTTTTCTCCACCAAACCTTCAACTCAGACCCCACCACTCCACTCCACCACTCCACCCCACCACATGCTTTTTTGTCAAATACTTTTGGGATGTTAAATCCCTGACTAGATATAGGAAGAAAAGGGAAAGTTGAACGGAAGGGAGAAATACAGCACTTACTAATAGCACTCAAGAAAACAAAGGTTGTGGCTCACTTTCTGGTTTATCACTCCATCATTTTTTTTCTTTTTTCAACAGATATTTATTAAGTTCCTCTATATGCCAGAGACAGAGCTAGAGAGTGGATATATAGTGGTAACAAAAACCAACCAAACAAATAAATAAATCTATGATCTTTGTATTCATGAACCTCACAGTCTAGGGAGATAAACATGAATAATCAACATTCATTTTTCTATTTCTCTGGCTTTCTCGTTAAAGATAAGTTGTGGTAAATATGATGAAGGGAAGATATGAAGTACCTTCAGGACATTGAGTATTATATAGATAGTAGTTCAGAGGATTATTCTCTGGGTAAATAACATTTAAAGTGAGGACTGAAGAGTGAAAGGGAATTAAACATGTGACGAATATATATGTGATTATCAGGGGAAGGCAAGTTGGTGAGCAGGAAGAGGAAACACAGCCTGCCAATGTCCTGATAGAAAAGAACCTGGCACAGATCTCATGTGTGTGGAACAGAAACTGTGCAGTGAAGGAGATATGAAGCATGGCTTTCCCTCTAAGTGAACCTGATGCACATTGGTGCCCATCCTTTCTATTGTTTAATTTTGTGGCTTCTATTTCAACTGACAGATTGTAGGGGTTTTTTTTCTTTTTAATGTTATTGATGAATTTTCAATCTGTAACCACATATTTTTAAGTATTTTTGTTGGCAGTAGACAGAGTTTGCAGCAGAGTTTGCTAACCAGCTGACATTTTAAGAATCTGTCAAGTGGTCAAACAGTCCCCAAACAGCAGCACGGTGGTAACAGGACCACAAGTATGAGTACTGAAGTCACTAGGTTGTCCTGCCACCTTTCCATAGATTTGACCAGTAAGGAGTCAACGATCTCAAACAGATTCAGTTTACAACTTATGCAAAGTAAGATCAGCATGGTGCTACCTCCCCATATTATATGCCTAAACCAGAAGCGTCATATGACAGATGATGTAGGTAAAGGGTCACCTTGCTATTAGGGAGCAGCCTCTAAACCACAATTACATACATGGAAGCCTGAAGTTGTACTCCAAGGGATGAGGTGAGTTGGAAAGTCCTGTGCTCAACTGAAACTAGGGTGATGGATGGGAATCAGATTTCTGGTAGTCTTCCACAAGATTGGGATAAGAAACTGCCTCATGGCAACTTCTAACAAAACTTACCTCTCTTTGCTCCAAAAGGAGCCACAGGACCCTCTAGCAAGACGTGGATTAGACTACGGTCAAGGTTGGCCACAGAGCATATGTGAAGTCACATAAGATCACCAGGGCATCAGGGAAGAGCTGTTTCTCTGTAGAATCCCCAATCTATTTTTAATGCTGCCCTAAAATGTGTCCTTGAGTTCTTTATAATAATCAAAAGAAGTCTATAGAAATGACTTAGAGAAAAATAGTGCAAACTAATATTATACCAGAGTAAAATGTCAACTTCCTCTTTCTACAAATAAGCATACAAAAGAGGCATTTGCCCCAAGTGTTTGTTATTTATGGTGATTGATATGGATCTCTGTCCTCTTATTAGGGAGATAGGAATAATGCCTAAATAATTTTAAGGCCATAGAGTAAGTAATTATAGAAGTTTCATACAATATTTATAGCCCAAAGGAAAGAGTCCTTAGCCCTGCTTGAGGGTCTCAGGAAAGGCTTCCAGAAAAAACATGACTGGAGAATAGACAAATAGATCAAACAGTAGAATAGACAACCCAGAAAGAGACCCACATAATATAGACACTTGATTTATGCAAAAGTTAGCACTTTAGAGAAAGAATGTTCTTTTAAAAAATGTTTTATTTGTTTTTGAGAGTGAGAGAGAGAGAGAGAGAGAGAGAGCAGAGGAGGGCAGAGAGAGAGAGGGAGAGGGAGAATCCTAAGCCCAGCTATTAGCTCAGAGTCCAATGCAGGACTCGATCCCACAAACTGCGAGTTCATGACCTGAGCTGAAGTCATAAGTCAGATGCTTAACCAATTGAGCCACCTAAGTGCCCCAAGAATGGTCTTTTTGATGAAGAGTTTTGAATCAGCTGCATAGCTGTATGGCAGGGGTGGGGTGGGTGGGTAGTGACTTCTTCATCATGCCTTATTAAAACCAATTATTTCCAGATAGATTTTTTTTAGAGTTTAGACATAAATGCAAAAGGAAAAACAAAGGTAAAGATAACATAGGAGAATATCTTCATAATTTGATAGAAAAATTATTTTAAATAAAACTTAATAGCATTAATCCTAAATTTGTTAAACTACTCCAAAATTAAGTTCAGTACTTTTTATCAAAAAACACCATGTGAGAGAGTGAAAAAGCAAGCTATGGAGTAGGAGAAGTATTTACTTCAACTATAACATCATCTAAAAATAATAAAGCACACCTGGGTGGCTGAGTTGGTTAAGCATCTGACTTTGGCTCATGTCATGATCTCATGATTCATGGGTTCAAGCCCTGCATTGGGCTTAGTGCTGACAGTGCGGAGCCTGCTTGGGATTCTCTCTCTCTCCCTCTCTCTCTGCCCCTTACCAACTCGTGATTTCTCTCTTGCTCTCAAAATAAATAAACTTATATATATATATATATATATATATATATACACACACACACACACACACACACATATATATATGTACATATATATATATATATATATATATATATGTCTCCTGTCAATTAATAATAAGAAGAGACACAGCCCAGCATGTTCAAGGGGTTTGAACAAATACTTCACAAAAGAATCTCAAAGATCAATAAACACGTGAAAGGTCATTGGGAATCATCAAGTCTCTGCATAAGAAAACAGAAGTCACATTATGTATTTTAGGTATGAAGGGCTTTAGTATAGAGAATAAGAAACTTCTACAAACATGTAAACATCTGGGGAGTGAAGCTCAGAGAAGCTCCCACCATGTATCTCTTGGGCCGTGTTGGTAAAGCAAGTGGTTCCTGAGAACCAAGGAAGAGACTGCTGACAATACATATCTGTCTGTCAGGTTGGCTACAACCTCCTCTAGAGAATATGTCCTCTCCTTCCCTTCTTAGAACTGCCTCTCAGTGTCAGACTTAAATCCAGAATCAAACAGACAGAAAATTCCTGGAAATGTAATCTCTGGCTTCTCTGGGATGCAGATAATATCTTGATAGTGATGCCTCATTGACAACAGATAATTTAGAACAATGTCCAACATCATTCCCTCCAAATCAGGAAAATAAAAATTAAATCTGCAAATAGGTTCACGACACACCAGATGGCTAGATATGAAAAGACTTGCAATTCTATGTGTTGGCAAGTATGTGGAATAACAGCAATTTTCATACATTGTAGGCGGAAGTGTAAGTTGGTATAACCACTTTGGAAAACCATTTGGCATTGTTTATGAAGTTGAGCATATGCATATCATATGACTTGCTCTACTCCTAAGCGGAATGAGTTTTCACACACAAAAAAATGTGAAAACATGTACAAAGAGCCATATCCAATAATATCTACAAGTGTATTTATAGTGGACCAAAACCGGAAACTGTTTCATTCTTTACAAATAGTAGCATGGCTAAATGATGGTCCCCTCAAACACATACTATAGAATGCTCTATCTAGTAAAATAAAACATACCTACAGCAAGAAGGTGAATTTCACAAATGTTATTTTGCTTTATGTTGCTATGAAATGTTACGTTGTCTGAAAGAAATCAGAGAAGTGCATACACTATTATTTTATTCATCTAATGTTTGAAAGCAGGCCAGGATAAACTATCATGTTAGGAGTCAAGATACTGGTCATCCTTTCTGAGGAGCAAGGAGTAGTAATCAAAACAAGGAGGAAGGGTACTTCTGGTTACTGAAAATCATCTGTTTTGGGGGGAATTATTCACATGGTAATAAATTAATGAGTTGTACAATGCTATTTCAATTGTTCTTCATGCCTCATACATTATAATAAAGATAAAAAACAAAAGCAAAAAAATGCAAACAAATCAACAAACAAAACATAAAAATTAGAAAAAAGCCTCCCCAGTAGAAGGATACAATTTACTATCACTTTTCAAAGTGTAATAAAAAGAAACAAAATGCTCTCCCATGATTTAGTACAGTTTCTAAACTTACATACATCACCACCCCTCAAGTGTGCTGTCAGAAGTCTCAGAAAACTGAGAATTTTTCCTTATACTCTACAATTTGAAGAGAAGTGGAGTCAGGAGGAAAGTAGGCAGCCTAGAGGAAAACCAATGAAAAACACTGAGGTGCAGGAACTCATACTTACCGTTGCCATGTACTAGAAGAAACAGAAATGTCACCCGGGCTCAGCATTCCTAGGGCTTCATTCTGCATTTGAGAAAAGGAAAACGGAAAAAATCCAATTAATGACCTAAGGAAAAACTTAAGATCTTGAAAACAAAAGTAGACAAATAGGCTTCTGAATGGTAATTTTGGTTGTTGGTTTTTTTTTTAAGTAGAAAATCTCTAAAATAAAATATAGTTGAAGATATAAAAAATTATTTGATATAAGAGCTGAATTCTTTTATTGAAATTTTATACAAAAGATGGAAATATCAAGATGTGTCTAAGTTTGAACCTCAAAGATAAATAATGTTTCAGGCTTGAAAGTGGAAAAACCGAGTCACCATCAAAAAGGAGAGACCAAGCTGCTCTCCAGGGGTAGTCATATCAGAAGATAACAATGTTTACCAAGTCTTGAAGGAAAGAATAGCATATCCAGCAATTTTTCCACTCAATGAGGAAGGAGGTTTTAAAATCTCAAGGATGGGGTGCTTGGGTGTCTCAGTCCTTTAACCTTCTAACTCTTGTTTTCTGCTCAGGTCATGATCTCATGGGTTCATGAATTCAAGCCCCATATCAGGGATTCTCCCTCTCTCTCTCCTTCTGCCTCTCTACCACTTGTGCTCTCTCTCTCTCTCTCTCAAAATCAATAAATAAACTTAAAAACAATTTAAAACCTCAAGGAATCCAGCATTCATGATCCATTCCTTCTTGAAAGAAAACACAATACTGAAAGATTAAATCTAGCAGATGAGAAGATGATTGGGGAACTGGTAGCAAAAAGCAGTGTTATATCTAAAAACAGGAAACAGAAGGGAGATGTCTACAGCTTTCTGGTAAAAATATTGTAAATCAGTAATTGTTTACCCAGGTATGAGACAAGCTTCTCAAGCTTGCAGCAGTTCCGGAATACACGTCTTCCAAATCCTTGTGAGAAGAAAAGAATCTTACTTATTATTGAAACCTGCAGTAGGCAGGGTTCTAAGATGGCTCCCAAGGCCCCCAGCCTGTGCTATGCACACACCTGCTCCTGGTTATTCAATTAAACAGCAGAGTGGGTACTGCTGTGAAGAGCTTTGGCAGACATAATTAAGTTTCCAAATCAGTTGATCTTAAAATGGGGAAGTTATCCAAGTAGGCCATACCTAATCACATGAACCTCTAAAAACAGAGTATTTTCTCAAACAGATTGCAGAATAAAAAAGCCAGAGATTTGTAGCAGAAAAGAATTTGGTGCCACGTTGCTGGCTTGAAGAGGGAGGGGCCATGTGGCAAGGAAAGAAAGCGGCCTCTAGTTGCTGCTAGCGGTGTCCAGCTGGTGTTGAGCAAGTAAACAGGGACCTACGTCCAACAACTATACGTATATGAATCCAGTCGACAGAATGGCTTGGAGAAAGGTTCAGAGCCTCCAGATGAGGCCTCAACCTGTCTGACATCTTTATTTCAGCCTTGTGACACCCTGGGCACAGAACCCAGGCTTTTGTTCCAGACTCAATAAATGAGTTGCTTGTGCTAAGCAGCTAAGTTTGAGGTAATTTGTTACACAGTGATAGAAAACAAATACAAAATCTAACCAGACATTAAACAATTCACAATAAAGAGCTCAAGAAAGTAGAAGCAAGAGTGTTGGGGTTGAGCAATGGATTTGTATAAAGAGAAATTGTGTAAATAGCCATTGACAAAAAGACAAAGAAATTAATAGCAATTATTCACTGATTTTTTTTTCTTTAAACAAACATCAAGCACCTATGTGACAGGTACTGTTCTAGGTATGTATTAATAACAACAGTAAAAAAGCAGGCAAATTTCCCTCTCCTTGAGGAGTTTACATTCTGATAAGGAAGGGGAAAGAAGACCATAAACAAAATAAAGGAAACGTGTAATATGTTATTGGTGATAAGTGCTGTGGAGAAGAATAACCCAGAGATGTTAGAGAGAATGTTTGGAGGGAGGGTTAAAATTTGGATAGGGTGGCAGGAAAGGCTGCCTTGAGAATGTGGCATTGAAGGAAAGCCTGCATAATGAGAGGGCATTAGCCATGCAGGGATCTTAAGCAAAGTGATGGTAGACAGAGGAAACATCTGAGAAGAGCCATGATGCGGGTGTCCAGCCAATAGGAGGAGGCCACTGTGGCTGCAGTGAAGTAAGAGAGGAGGTGAAGTGAGTGACAGGGTGAGACTGTGCAGGACCTTGAAGGCCACTGTTAAAACTTTTAAGAGTTTCCTTCAAAGAGTTGACAGGACTGTGTTGTTTCTATAAAAGGATCATTCCTGCTGCTGGGTTGAGAGGTACCTGAGGGGCACAGGGGCAAAACTGGGAGACCGTTAGGAGGCCATTATTGGAAGAGCCCAGGTGAGTTGAGGCTGATGATGACATTGCTTGAGAGTGATGGTGGTGAAGGTGGGCAGGTTGTGGATACATTTAGAAGGTAGAGCCCACACAATTTGTTTGTAGCCTGGATGTGGGCTGAGGGAGAAAGAGAGGGCTCAGAAAGCATCCAAGTTTCATGGGCTGAGCAACTGTAATTCTAGAGTTGCCCTCAGCCAAGATGCACAAGACAGTGGGAGGAGCAGGTTTTCAGTTTCTGGAGAATTGGGTGTTGTGAGTATGGAGTTTGGGGCGTTATTAGGAATTGAAATGCAGAATAGAGCATAAATGACACAAATCTTCGTAACATGATAAAAACAAAAACAAACAAAACACACAAATATATAACGTATTTAGTATGTGGAAAAACAGGGGGCCGGTGGTAGAAGAAATTATTTGAATGTTCACTTCCTCATCTTTTAAAAAATTTTTTTAAGTTTATTTATTTTTGAGAGAGAGAGAGTGAGCAGGGGAGAGGCAGAGAGAGAGGGAGAGAGAGAACCCAAGCAGGCTCCCCACCATCAGTGCAGAGCCCAATTTGTGGCTCCAACTCACGAACTGTGAGATCATGACCTAAGCCGAAATTGAGAGTCAGACCTTTAACCAAATGAGCCACCCGAGTGCCCCATTTCCTCATTAAATAAGCACTCACTTGAGGTCTGGGTGGTTCAGTCAGTTAAGCGTCCTCTCTCTCTCTCTCCTTTTTTCAAAAATAAATAAATAAACATTAAAAAATATAAATAAATAAAAATGATAGAACACCTGTTAAGTTTTCATGACCATTTAAAATCTAGTTTAGAAAGATATTTTAGGTCATGATATCTCTTTTGACGAAGAAACAATTACCAAAGCTTCAACAATCCATTTAGTTTCTCTCTTTTATTTTTTTTTCAATACAGCTTTTAAGAAAGTTCAAATAAAACAGCCTGTAATAATTCTGAAAAAAATAGAAGCAAGTACAGCTCCATATTAATATTATTATTTTGGTCTCAATTAAGATGTCTATACTGCCATGCTTATGTATGAATCAAGAAATGTCTGGAATTAAGGTCACCGAAATTTAATAATAATTATCTCTAGGTAATGGAACAGTTCTTTTAAAATTAATTTTTTTTAATATTTAGTTATTTTTGAGAGAGAGAGAGAGAGAACAGGGGAGAGGCAGAGAGAGAGGGAGACCCAGAATCCCAAGTAGGTTCCAGGCTCCATGCTGTCAGCACAGAGCCTGATGCAGGGCTCAAACTCATGAGCTGTGAGATTGTGACCTGAACTGAAGTTGGGCACTTAACCAACTGAGCCACCCAGGAGCCCCTAAAGGTTTTCTAATGCCGAATGGCTTGGATATTCTTAAACATGCAAATTTTATGATCAAATAAATATATGTCAGTTACTATATTTAAGGGTAACAAAATACAAATTTTGAAAATGTTTTCTATTTATTTTACATTAACAAAAAATTGCATAATAGTAAGCAAATGTCTGAAAGTACCTCTGGGAAACTCTTCTCCCAAGCCGACTCATGACTAGGCATGCCTATACTCACCATGGTCAATGGTGGTAATGCTATAAACACCTCTAAGATGATTAACATATTATTTTGTTTGAGAATATAAGAAGTAAATATAATCAGTTTTATAGACTAGACGTTTATCTAGTTAAATAATGAGACTGGATTATTCATAAGCAGAATGTTTGACACCAAAAAACATTCACAGCTCGGACATAAAATGACCAGCTAGTCCATTTTGGGATAATTTAATGCAGTGTCTTTATTCATTCTGACTTAGAGGAGTGGAGTTGCTTCAGTTAGTTTCATTGTTCCCCCTTTTTTATAATTAGCAAATAATTAGTGGCCCTTTGACTATTTTAATATGTGGTCTACAGCTTAGGGCTATGATGTCTAACACAGTAGCCCTTAGTCACATAAAACTAATTAAATATAAATTTATTAAAGTTAAACAACACTTGGGGCACCTGGGTGACTCAGTTAGTTGAGCACCAGTCTTGATTTTGGCTCAGGTCATGATCCCATAGTCATGGTCTTGAGCCCAGGGTCATGAGATCAAGCCCCATGTCAGTCTCCATGCTGAGCTTGGAGCCTGCTTAAGGTTCTCCTTCTCCCTCCCTTTGCCCTTCTCCCCAGCTTGTGCTTTTTCTCTATCTCTCAAAAAAAAAAAAAAAGAAAAGAAAAAGAAAAAGAAAAAAGAAAAAAAAGGAAAGGAAAGAAATTAAAACAACTTAAAATTCAGTTTCTCCTTGAGCTGGTCACATTTCAAGTCTTAAATGACTCAATGACTGGTGGGTACCCTCTTGTACAGTGCAGATGTAGAACATTTCCATTGCCTCAGAGTGTTCTAGAGGACAGTGCTAGTCTAAAGCTAATGGTATTCCATGAAGAAAGTTTTTTTTTAGTTGCTTCTACAAAACAATTTTATTATCTATCTTTAAGTCTTTAGGTCACTTTTTAAAGTCACCATTTTGAAAAAGCAAGATGAATTATGCATTATCCAGTGATTTAGCTAATTTAAGAATGTAGAACAAATATAAAAAATAACTTATTCTGAGTAGGAGTTAAAGTCAGTTTGCAAATAATGATGTCATTGTAGACAGAGCTCTGAACTCTAACAAGAGTCTGGACTAATCTTCAAAATCTTCATCTTTGAATAAACAAGTATTGGCCATAGATTTAATTTATAGTCTAACAACAAAGAATCATGTAAGTTCCAATTCAGCATAAATGCAAAACCGTTTTTATTACTTAGATTTGTTTATGAGACAGTTTATGAAACTTTCAAAAATATGTATTGGACATCTTGGAAATTCATTTTAGATATATTGGCTTAATGTTTCTATTTCTGGGAATTTAAATGGTACCTTCATCAACTACATTTATAGTACCAAGTTTTCTTAGGACAAACTTTTCCCTTCAGCAACCTAGGATCTGAGCTAATAATGGAATTGAGCCAACCAACCTCATGGATTAGTTTAAAATATCTCTTGCTTACTAAGCAAAATGTCAGGGCTCTAGATATTAGAGTTTACTTAACTTGATTTCCCCTGCCTAAGACTAATCCACACCTCTCTCCATCAGTGGGGAAAAGCATTTATATTAATGAGTTACTCTGTTGACACCCATTTAATACCACTGATTTATACTAATTGCTTTTCAAAAATAATACTATTTGTGGTTTCCAGTACCACACACAAATTGTATTCAACAGCCCTTAAAATGGATTACTGTGTGAACTTGGAATTGTTTGCTGCAAACATTCCATGACCTTGTGACGGGACTGATATTGCAAGTGGCTCTGCTGTATAAATGTTGGTTCAGAGAGATTCCCTGTCTTCTGCATCATATCAAGTATTTGGTTCCATAACTTTTCCAAGTTTTAGAATACGTGCTTGCAAACAGACCCTCATCTTGAGGCATGACGGATAAAGACAAAGTTTCATGTTGCATAAACGGGAATAAAGCTCTCTAAGTCATATTTCTGAAGTTAAGAAGTTTTTTCTCTATCTTAATGTTGTTTACAGATTAAACAAACCAATTAAAAAATACAAAAAATAAAACCAGGGTATAATTAAAAATTAACATTTTCAATCATTGGGTCAAAATATTTGATTGGATGATTATTGCTCTTATTTTCTAAATTGCAAAGTTTTATGTCCACATTTTTGATCTCTGTTAGTATTTTTGAATATTTAATAAATAGTACTTGGGATACATATTACATTTATATAATTATCAGTTTATTTCTAAGGTAGAAATTTAATACAGAAAGAAAAAAAAATGAGATTTCTTAAAAGCCAATGTCTTACATATTCACGATCCTCTTTTTCCAAAGATGTCATGGAAATCATTGAATGAAGTCAGTGTTAAGGGTGTTTGCAAATACATATGGATTGTTTAACCTAATACTGGAGGCTTGATGGGATTCACATGTTTTTGAAATTTTGGGGTCCCCAAGGAACAAGAGTGACCTGGTGGAGGATGTCTTCTGTGAATTGTTACCTCCAAAAAGGAATAAGGGAGGAAGGAGCTGAAGACGGAGAGTCTTAGAAGGGAACTGCTCCTCTGTTGAAGTCTTAGGTGAGATCTCTGACCTTTAGCCCAGCTAATTATCTCCTCCGCATATTGCAGTATCTGCCTCCATTTCTCTAGTTGCACTAAACCTAATTATACTGGCTGCTTTCAGAAGAACTTATTCTCCTGTGCTTAACTGCCTTTCCTTTACAGGTTGGGAGAGCTATATGCTGGTTAATAACAAAATTGCAATTATCTGTATGAAAAAGCACCATATAAACCAAGTTAAAAATAAAATAATACACTAAAATATATATGTGACAACAGAAAACAAATAACCAGACTATTCCATCATGTCTATAACAAAATGACAAAAACACAACAGAAAAATAGGCAAAAATTTTAGTAGGCCATCTGCAAAGAGAACGTACAAATAACCAACAACATGTAAAGGATGCTTACCTTAACTGTGAAGCAGGAGAATGCAAATTAAAACAAGTGTTAAATATCTTTTCGATTTCATCAGATCAAGAAGTTTGGTAACATCAAGGGTTGATGAGGAGTCTAGGAACTCTTGGTTAATTTATATTGCTTCAGTTCTCTTAAACATCTTGTCAGTATCTTAGTTATAAATATTAGTAATGCATATTATTAAATATAAATAATAAGTAATATAAATAAATTGCTGATATTCCTTTGGGAATCTACCCCATCTTTATTGGAATAAATCTTGTTGAAACTACCAAAGTACTCATTCTCTTCGAAGGCAAAGAATTAGCATGTGACTTAAATAAGGCTACTCAGTGCTCTTCTTGGAATCTGAATCTCAGGACCTAAAAACTAAGGAAATTGTCCATTTCTAGATTTCATCTTTCTAAAATGCCATACATGCAAGATACAACATTACTAAATGTATCACTTTTTAAAAGGCACCATTTACACGGCTATCGCTTTCTTTCTACTTACATTTAGTAAATGAGCTCCTTTACATGTACTTACAAATATATTTGTTGTCTTATTTCACTCTTGCACTTAAAAAGAAAAAGAAAGTGGAACAAATGGGCTTAAATCATCTTTATTTTATGAACCACTTTGACTCAGAACCCTCTTGTAAATCACTTTTGATTCCGAGTTCTCAGTGTTCTTGAGTCTCAGGCTATACAGAGGGTAACTGATGGAGCACTTTTTAGTCTCAGATATTTTCTTCCATGCTGCTGATACCCATTCAGCAAATTTTGGTGCTTACCATGAGTTATTCAACAATGAATATTAACTGCACTAATATAAAATTTATGCACTGCTGCTTTTATGTCTTTTTGCATACACAATAAATTTTAAATACACCAGTTAATGTATAATCAAGATATTTTAAATGTGATTAAACCAAACATGTGTGGTGCTAACCTTGCTCATTATTTAACCCTAGTGAGGATAATATTAACATCACAGCCAAGTTCTCACATGCTCAGACAAGGTCATCTACTTTAACAATACCTCTGTCCAACCAGGATTGTGATACTCCATTTTAGAGATGTTACGTTATGAAAAATGTACAGCTTAGAAATGATTAAATATGATTATTCCTCTATAGATATCTAGCGATGTCATAGTTTCTATACTGTGAAACCCTATCATTCAGGTTTTCTTTTATTTAGCATTTACTATACATTCAGGCACTCTTCTAAGTGCCCTACTTGGGTTATCTAATTGAATTTAATGACACACCACATGACGTAACTATTCTGCATGTGTGTGCTTGCATGTGTGTGCACATGTGTGTGTTATATAACAGGATATATAAAGTATAGAATATATATATTATATAAAAGCACATACAAGATTATATCTGATTAAAATTTGGAAACAATCTGAATACGTTTTAGTAAAAGATTAAGCAATTTTTGATATATTAAGACTAAATTATAACCAGCTTTAGTGTTTAAGGTTGCTTATAGTAAGTCAAGATCTTTACGTAGTGGCTTTCCTTAGTATAGGTATAAAGTAATGGGCAGCCTGGGGGACGTGTGTATGACAGGGGCAGTATCAACAAATGTTTCCAGGGGCAGAAAACTGGTTAGTAGTTAAGAATATGGGGTGATAGCCACCCTATTACCTGCACAGTGCTCATCTCCTTCAGAAAGGGAGGCTGTTTTCAATTCCAGCTGACTGTTTCCATGCAGCCATATGACCCTTGTTTCCAGATCGATCACATCTTCACGAAACAGCTTACATCCAATATTTTACACGAAATTAATTGACAATTAGTTAAAGTGAAACAATGCAGGCCAAACATTACATGCAGGCCAAACTTGGGCTTGGGTAAGGTAATAAAAAGTAAAGATAAAAAAGCAAAGCCTTGGCCTTAATTTTAGGGTACATAGTCCTCTAAGGAAAAAAGACATTTAGGGGCGCCTGGGTGGCTCAGTCGGTTAAGCCTCCGACTTTGGCTCAGGTCATGATCTCATGGTTTGTGAGTTCGAGCCCTGCATCGGGCTCTGTGCTGACCTCTCAGAGCCTGGAGCCTACTTCAGATTCTGTGTCTCCCTCTCTCTCTGCTCCTCCCCCACTTGTGCTCTGTCTCTCTCTATCAAAAATAAATAACATATTAAAAAAATTTAAAAAAAGAAAAAAGACATTTACCAGCTTCCCTAGAAAGAAGATGAATTTCCATCATCTGGTAGATTTCAGGATCCTTCATTAAAAACAAATGGAAGATGCCCTTGGCCTCTTCTTTCCTCCTTTATCCATTCTTCTGCCCGGAATGTTCCTGGGCCTAGAAGTGAAGGGCCACACTGCGGTGATAGCACACTGATGAGCTGGGAGGAACCTAAATTCTTGAAGACTGTGGAACAAAAAGTGCCAAACCAGCCCTCCTCTGCCAACCTCCAGACTTCTGAAGAGAAGGAATATATTCTATATTGTTTAAATCAATGATGTCTGTGGCTGAAGCTAATCTTATTTTGGGAAACTGAATTGGAAAATCCCAAATGAGAAAACTAAGCAACTTCTAGGCCTTAACAAAGCAGCTTTAATTAAATTGCCACCTGTAGCACCATGGGTCTTATATAAAGTGCCTGCTAAGCTTTACCGAGTAGGAAAAGGACAGAATGAAGCAAACCTTGGCCACTTCTTGGGTTTTTCAGGGAATATGTACAAGAAAGAGACAAACCTTATTCTAAGCTGTTATAGCTTTAAACAGAAAGAATGAGCATATGTCTTTGTTAAGACATTCATTCAGCCTTGTCCAGAAACTCAAAAGAGATTAAGGTCAGATAATCCTGTTATTCATTTCTGTGAATTGCAAGAAAAAAATGATTTGACTCAATAAGCAAAAGCAGAGATGAAAACAGTGGTGGTAAGGCCTAATGGTAGAGGAACTGTAGAAACTATATTTTGTGTATATGAAATGCACATTAAATATGAAAATGCAAATTAGTAAAAATAAATAAACAAAATCATTAAAGAAGGTATACTATGCCAACACTAATCATAAGAAAACTGAAACGGCTACATTAAGTATGAGACAACATAAACTTTAAACAAGAAATATTTCCAGAGATATTGAGGGATATTTTATAAAACTGAAAGGATCGAGTCACCAAAAATATATAATAATCCTAACTATATGCACCCAATAACTGAGCTTCAGAAATATATAAACAAAAACTGTTAGAATTGAAAGAAATATATAAATTCATAATTATAATTGAATATTTCAACTCTTCTCTCTCAGTAAATCCTAGAGCAAAAAAGAACATTGGTAAGAAGCTAGAAGACTAGAACAACACTATCAACATGTTCTGTGACATTTTTAGAGCACTCTGCACCAGAATAGCAGAACACAAATTTATGTCAGAACACAGGGGATATTCTCCAAGATGGACCATATGCTAGACTGTCCAATAAGTATCAATACATTTAACAAGATTGGAATCATACAGAGACCATGCAATAATAAAATCAATTTAAAAAAAATACTTGAAAACTCTTTAAAAATTGGAAGTTGAACAAAACATTTTAAATAACTCATGGTTCAAAACATCACAAGTTAGAAATATTTAACCTAAATAACAGTGAAAGTATTTTCTTTCTTATATTTCTTGAAATGCAGCTGTTGTCTTACTTTGTGCATTGTTTTCCAGAAGCCTGCTGCTAGTCCCATTCTCTTCTGTTTGTAAGTTAATTCCTCAAAAGGAAGTGCTGACGATTGTTTTCTTCACTGATAAAGTTTGGTATTTTTACCAGATTATGTCTTGGAGCTGGTCATTCCTAGTCCATTTTCTGTGCTCTCTGTGTGTTTTCAATGTGGAGATTTAGATTTTCTTTTATTTCTGAAAACTTTGTGTTATAGCTTTACATATTAGTCCTATTACGCTCTTTTAATTTTCTTCTTCAGAGACCCCAGTTGTATGTATGTTGAATATACTTTGTTTTGTGTTTTAATCACTTTTTCTCTGACACTACTTTTTTTCTGATGCCTTTTATTTATTTTTATTCATATCATTTGCATGCTTCTGGTTATTTTTCTGCATTTCTTCAATTACGTTTACATTATTAATGATTTTTATTAGACCCTAGTCTACCTTGGCCCCTTCTTGTAGTTTATTCTTAACTTATGATATGACTTTTGTCATTTTCTTCTATTTCCTTGCCAAGTTCAATCAATTCTTATTTCATTTCTCCCCCCACCCCATATCTTCTCTAGTTTTGTATTCTGACTGAAGATACTTTTTTATATCCTTAAATAGCTGTCTGGGAGAGGTACCTGGGGGTCTCAGTCAGTTAATCATCTGACTCTTGGTTTCTGCTCAGGTCACGATCTCATAGCTCGTGGGTTCAAGCCCCACATCCAGCTCTGTGCTGACAGCTCAGAGCCTGGAGCCTGCTTCAGATTCTGTGTCTCCATCTCTCTCTCTGCCCCTTCCCCACCCACATGCTATCTCTCTCTCTCTCTCTCTCTCTCTCTCTCTCAAAAATAAATAAACATTAAAAATTTTTTAAGAAAATAGCTGTCTGAGGATATAGAATTGTTTGGAGTGTTCCATTACCATTTTCACCAATTCCATGACTTTTTTGTGGGGAATGGGGTAAATTTTCAACAGCAGAGTATTTTCATGAATACTTTGCATTTATATAAAGTAGTTGTATGTGTATGTGGCTTGTTTTTTCCCATTCATGTTTATTTTGTGGACAGTGTTCTTAGTTTGAGAGCACCTTTTTTTTGTGAGCCTAGTACTTATCAGTTTGTTTTTGTTTTTGTTTATTTATTTATTTTTGAGAAGGAGCATGCAACTGGGATAGAGGCAGAGAGAGAGAGAGAGAGAGAGAGAGAGGGAAGGAGAGGGAGAGAATCCCAAGGCAGTCTCTGTACTGGCAGTACAGAGCCACATGTGGAGCTGGAACTCACGAACCATGAGATCATGACCCGAGCTGACATCAGATGTTAACCCACTGAGCCAACTCACTGAGCCAACCCACTCAGCCACCCAGGTGCCCCAATTTTCAGGTTTTTTTATGGGGAGGGCATGGTGTCCTTTTCTCCTTCATTTCTGTAAGATCCTTAATTTTTCTCTCATATGATAGCTTCATTTCTCAGGACTGCTAGATTTTTCTGCATATCTGATTCTACCCCAGAAACAACTCTGCCATTCCAGTCATACACACATTCAAGTGTCTCTCCTATAGCCAGTCCTGTGAACCATCGACTTCTGACTTGTCTTGATTGTTTTGGTATATAATGTTGACCTTTCTACTCGGGAGTTAACTTTGTCCTTGCTTCATGTAAGTCCCTTACCACCTTATATCTTTTTTATGGAGTCTCTAAGTCACCCCTTCTCCATTCTCCTGATTGCAGAATAGTAACAGAAAAAGGATCACAAACTTGCATGCCAGTTCCAGAGATAAATTATCAGTGGGAGCAGGTGATAGGAATGGATTTTCAGACTGATGGTATCTAGGAAATTCCCAGATTTATAATCTACCTACTTAATGTTCAAGTAGATTGTAAATGGAATTGTTCCATTAAAAAGACTCTTAACAAAGGGTAAAGTTTTGTACTTTATTTCATCCATGTTCAGGAGAACTAAGAAAGAATGTGGGAATAAAAAAGTCCTTGAAGCTGATTACCTTGGGAAACTCAGGTGGCAAATATATTGATTCAGGTGTGAAATAAATGTTAATAAACAATTTTGCAAAACTACATCTCTAGGAAACACCTTTCCAAAACGGTTTTAAAAATTCCCAAGTAATTTATAGTATTGTATAACATTTTAAATGTTTTGTTTGTCCAAATATTAACATAAAGTGTTAATGTATTAAATTCAAATAGTTTATGGGGATTTATTCATTGGAATCATCACCCCAAGAAGAGAAGCATAAATTGAAGAACAGATGGTTTTTTAGTAGGCTGAATAATGGCCCCCAAAGATATCAGATCCTAACCTCTGTAACCCACATTTATACTTGTAAATGTTACTTTACATGGCAAAGACTTTACAGATGTAGTTATGGATTTTGAGATGGGAAAATTATCCTGGATTATTAGAGTGGGACCTCAGTACAATCACATGTGTCCTTTTAAGACAGAAGTAGAAGCAGATTTGACTACACACAGAAGAGGAAAAGGTGATGTGACCATTGGAGGCAGAAACTGAAATGATATGGACAAAAGCCAAGAGACGCTATCAGCTATCAAAAACTAGAAAGGCAAGGAACAAGTTTCTTCGAGCTGCCAGAGAGTGGATAGCCCGGCAGCACCATGGTTTCACGTCAGTGATGCTAAACTTCTGGCCTCCAGAACTGTGAGAGAATACATTTCTAGTCTTTTAAGCCCCCAGGCTTGTGGTAATTTGTTATAGCAGCCACAGGAAGCCAATATAGTTATCAAAGGGAATGACATTATTCTCTCAAGCAATATCAATTTTACCACCTAAGAGATGATGCACTGGAAGTTATGTAATGAGCTACTGTAATATATGTGGTCTACAATTGTTCATTTCCTGCATACTACTAGTTGTGGAAGAAGATAAACAGAAATTCACCCTGTAAGCCCAAAGCTTTCAATATCTGTTCTAAAGCTTTTAAATCAACTTCTCAGAGATAATGACTAAAAATCCAATCCTATCAAACCAAATCTGGTAGACTCTTTAAACAATTAATGAAAAAATATATAATTTAATGATTTTAAAAGGGTCTAAATTACAATATTCAAGTATATCACCAGGTGCCTTTAGCTCATGAGAAGTATATGGTTTTCCAACAGATATTGGCATGGATGTGGAGAAAGGGGAACCTTTTTACACTATTGGTGGAAAAGCAAACTGGGGGGCGCCTGGGGGGCGCAGTCGGTTAAGCGTCCGACTTCAGCCAGGTCACGATCTCGCGGTCCGTGAGTTCGAGCCCCGCGTCAGGCTCTGGGCTGATGGCTCAGAGCCTGGAGCCTGTTTCCGATTCTGTGTCTCCTTCTCTCTCTGCCCCTCCCCGTTCATGCTCTCTCTCTGTCCCAAAAATAAATAAACGTTGAAAAAAAAAATTTAGAAAAGCAAACTGGTACAGCCACTCTGGGAATCAGTATGGAGGTTCCTAAAAAAATTAAAACTAGAACGACCCAGCAAATGCACTACTATGTTTTTATCCAAAGGATACAAAAATGCTGGTTCAGAGGGGAACATACACCCCAATGTTTATAGCAGTGCCATCAACAATAGCCAAATTATGGAAACAGCCCAAATGGCCACTGACTGATGAATGGATAAAGATGTGGCCATATATATATATATATACATATATACAGTGGAATACTATTTAGTGATCAAAAATGAAATCTTGCCATTTGTAACAATGTGGATGGAACTAGAGTATAATATGCTAAGCGAAATAAGTCAGAGAAAGACAAGTATATGATTTCACTCATATGTGGAATTTGAGAAACACAACAGATGGACATAGGAGAAGGGAAGGAAAAATAAGATGAAAACAGAAAGGGAGGCAAACCATAAGAGACTCTCAAATACAGGTAACAAACTGAGGGTTGCTGGAGGGGAGATGGGTGGAGGGATGGGCTAAATGGATGATGGGCATTAAGGAGGGCTCTTGTTGAAATGAGCACTGGGTGTTATGTGTAAGTGCTGAATCACTGGGTTCTACTCCTGAAACCAGTACTACATTGTATGTTAACTAACTTGAATTTAAATAAATAAATTAAAAAAAAAAGAAGTACAGTATATGGTTTTCATTACTTACCTCCCTACCTTCCTCTGATTTTATGGGTCTACTTCTTCATAAGTCAGAATAGTTGAATCTTACATCTTTTAAAATGTCCTGCATAAATAGCAATTGAAGGATTTTCTGCAGTTTAGTTTTTTTTTAAGTGGCTGTATACTTAAATAACATATTTGCAATTATAGACATCCCCCGTAGGAACTTTCCAGAACCCTAAATTCTTTAGAAGTATTATCAGAAGACTCTGGTGAATAAGTGAAAGCAATCTGGAGAATGATTGACAAGATGACATATTCCATAGTGGATTCTAAAGAATGAGCAAAAAAGGATTAGCTGCTCAGGACCCCAATCTGAGAATCTGATGTAGAAGCAGATGGGACAGGCTGGAGATGTGAAAGCTTCTTGTTGCTATCCTGGGGAGAGAAGTCTGAAGCAACTCTTTGAGTTTGGATTTGTTCACCCACATGGCATTTTATGCCTCTTGAGCATGGCTTCCCAAACTGAGCTTTTCTGAATGCCAGACAGCAGACCATGTCATGGGAAGAAAAGGAGATCAAACCAAGCTGGTTTTGCTTGTCTTGAAGAGTCATCCCTGGTACAAATATTGTTAGATTAATTAGAAGTTTAAAAAAAAGGAAGTAAAAAAGAGAAAGGAATAAAAAATGCAAAACAAGAAAAGCACACAGGTTCTTCGTAAGAAAATATTTAAGGGACTTGGAAAGGTCACATTCTTTATTTGATCATTAACCAACTAAGATTTTGGTACGGTTCTGCAGGAGCCTTGAGGGACCATTTCCCTGGCTAAGGAGTGCTTGATTATGCTAAACAAACAGAATAAATTCATTGTAAAGTACTGGGGATAGGTTCTTTTCCTGGGGGTGGCAATAAGAAAGACCAGAATGATTTTTTTTCCGAAGACTGGGATAATAAAAACAGTATTATAAAAATATGGTGTATTTTTCTTCCACGCTGCAGTTGAAGCACAGAATTAGCTTGTTTGTCAATTAGGACTTAGCACACAACTGTTAGAACCAAAAACATATTTAGGGTGAGATGGAAATACTCTTTACACGATATATGTTTCTATTACAGTGAACAAAACTTAAACCCATAGGAATCATGTAGCTAACTCAACATCACTAGATCTGACACTCAAATTTATGGTTTAAGACTCCTAGTAAATTGTTTTTTTCAAAGAGCTACTGTATTTCCCAAGACTTTTCAAATAGTAAAATCTTCCCCAAACTGGATTGCTTAGAATATTCCATTACATACCAGATTAGCCATTTCTAAAATATACATTCCATAATAGAATTGTTTAAAGAAAAAATAGGCATTTCCACTGAAATCAGAGAAAGTCATGTATATGCAGGATCAATAGTGTCTCATATGCTAAAAATGCCAATCTGTAAATCTTTTTTGAGAGCTGGTTTGCCTCAGTTAGCAGTGTAAACAATCTCTCTGGAAAGTGAAACTGTTTATATTAGAAATATGCCTCTTTCCTGTCCTTAGGACTTTAATTCCACAGTAGTATAGATGAATTGAATAGAATATAACTACCTATATAATATTTATGAATGTCACAAACAGAATTTTGAAGTATTCAAGGTGTGCTTTACATGCTTCATTAAATCTCTTTTAATCATTTTATTATTTCTTCTGTATGACGGAGTTTGGACTGTTACCTAGTGCCTTCTACTACCTTTCAAAGACTTCCTATCACTACAAATGCTTTAAGTATGACCATTTCCTAACTAACCTCTTAACTCCAGCCAAAAAGGATGGTTTTTACATTTCTTCAAAGCTGTTAACTTCTCAAATTATTTTAAATTAGGGTGTAAAAACATGTAGTGTATAGCATAATATTTGTGTTTAACTCTCTCAAGACTTTTTTTTTTTTTGTAGGTTTCATCCCCAGTGCAGAGCACAATGCAGGGCTTGAACTCATGACCCTGAGATCAAGACCTGAGATCAAAAGTCAGACACTCAACTGACAGAGCCACCCAGGTGCCCCTTGCCTCTCCACTCTTAATCCACTATTTCTCAATCCGAGTCTGTTCAAAGAACCTGCATCTTACATATTCTGAGAGTTCTCAAGGACAATTTAAAATTTTTGATCATTTGATGATTATCTTTGGATGATGTCTTTAAAAAATAATGTAAGCACATTCTGATCTTCTGAGTGATCACTGAAGAGCTTCATATTTCCTATCATTTTAGTCCTGGAGTTTGTATGTGCAATTGCATTGGTGCCAAATAGCCCTATTTTCTTGTCTCTGGCTAAGAAGAAACAAAGACATGCACTTAATGGTAAATGATGAGTGTGCACTAAGTGATGCCCAGATGTCAGCACCATTTACCAAAAGGTTTCATAGTAATTAGGATTGGGAAACGATAGAAGAGTTCAGTCATCTGGTACAGGGCTGCAAGCAGCAAATTAATTTCGGCAAAACAACATCCATGATCACATGAAATCAATGATTAATTTCAACAGTGCTAGGTTTGTAGCTTTGCCTAATTTTTAAGCTTGCTTTGGTATAAGTGATAAGGACAAGAAATTTATAATTAATTTTATGTTGGAAAATATTTAGGTAACATTTTAATAATAATATAGTCAACCTGGGTTGCCTGTGATTTTTTTGGTTGATTTATTTGGTTTCAGCTGTGCTTTCCTCGAGTTTAAGGGACACAAGGCCAAGATAGATAATAATATAAAAATCTAAAATCTGTCTGACAGATGGTCCTTCTGGCAACTCTCAGCTCACTTGGTACGAGCAGTTGTCTTCCCAGTATTTGACTCTGGAAATGGCAAACTTATAAGCAGTTAAATTGGTCAGTATTTTTGAGCACAGCGGATTCAGTGAGGAGGGGAATGTTAATTTATCTTATCAAAAAAATATCTATATTACCATGTTCTCAAAAGGGGTCTGAAGTCTCCTCATTTATAAACCACAAAAAACTAGAGAAACTTTTGAACAATCTGATGTATTTCTGTTTCCTTTAGCAAATCATTGTAGTCTTATGAAGATATCTCAGACTTTTACCTTCAACAGACTATTATGCCTTTGGCTGCCCTCCTCAAGATATTTTATTACTCTTTCTAGTCATAGGTATGAACAATTTAAGCACAGTATAAATGCTGTTGTTATGAAAAACAGTACAAATATCTAAAATCACTCAAAACCATTTGTGAAGCCATTTGAAAGCTTTGGTTAATTTCTAAGAAAAATAGCTAGACTTAAACCAGCAAATGATGCTTGTTTTCATTTCGTCTATTCACCATACCCAGTCAAATCATGAGTTCTCTTAATTTGGTCTATTAAATACCCTTAAAGTCTGTTCACTTTCTTCATTTTTCTCCACCACAAGAGGATTTCAGGCCATCACCCTTCCTCCCCTGGATTTTTCCTACTGTTCTCTTGCTGACGAGTCACCCTCATGCCAGACTACTGAAGGATGAGGGAAAAGTAGGGCAGAGCCAAGTTGTCCTAAAGGGCCCAATGACAGTGTGTAACAGCTGATAGCTGGCTCTCAGGCACATGAGAAAGCCCAGTTCATATTAGCAAAGCCTCATACCTGACCCACTGCTGACCCAGATGTGTGAGCAATTAATATTTATTGCCATCTGCCACTGAAGTGTTGTGGTTGTATTTCTGCAGCACTATTATGGCAATAAATCACTAATATGGTTCACTTAAAAGGTTGTGTGAGTCTTTAATACTTTATTATGGCATGCCCCTTCCCATTGATTAATTGGAATTAATTGCCTAGTAGATAAACTTGTCCAATTAAGTTCTGAAATCCCTTGGAAATTTGTACCACCCCTAGATACACACATCACTCTTTCTTAGAAATAATGAAAAAAAGTGCAGGTGAGACTGCTTGACAATGGTGTCCCTTCACTCATCATTGGGAAGGGTGTACATTTAAAGTGTAGGAAAAGGAAGATTTCAGTGATGACAGGCTTTTTCTTCTCTTCTTTTACGTTCTGATATTGCTTTCAGTTAGCTAAGTCAGCTCTACCTGATCAAGGAGGAACTAACTTTGGGTTGACTGTGGATGCTAAGCTCTGTGCCAAGTATCAACAGAGAGCTGTGCCATCCCCTGAAGTAGGAGTTTTAGGAGCCCTACATGCAAAACTGCACTTATCTATTGAAAAGTAATGGTAGGAAGGGAGACTTAAGATTGGTTTGGGATTTATAACTCTATCATCTTCTTAAATTTGTATAAATTGTGTAGAACTCCAGGAAAAAGTGGAGTGGAGAATGCTTTTTGCCAATCCAATGCTCTCCTGCTAGTAGCATTTGATAGTCCTTTGTGACTGCATGTGGTCATGGTCCTCCATTTTTATCAGAGTGTATTTGCCACCTTCTAGTTATCCAGAGGGTAGACAGGAGACCCAAGAAGGCTGAATAAAATACACCAAACTCCTGGGGATAATCTGAGTCGTTAATGAGATTTGGTATGCGTCAGAAAGAGTCTCTATGCCTTTTGGACCACTGACCTGGAGGACGTAAACTGTCAGCACCTATGATTCCTGCCACAAGGAGATTAGACTGCCTGAGAATGAAGCCTATGCACAGACAGAAGCAGAATCAACAATGGAGAGAGAGTGTTCCCTGGGAACATTATTTATGGCCTTATATCAAGTCCATCTTGTAGATCCCATTATCTGAGCCAATAAATTCCTTTTGTCCCCCTTCAGTTTGAGTTGAGTGTCTATCACTTACACTTGAAAGAATCCTGAGGAGTGTTGTCCTCATTTTATGGAGGAGGAAATTTGTCCTCAAAATGCTGCATTGCTTGTCCAAGGCTTCACAAGTAATAACAGATCGAGTTAGAATATGATTGCAGGTCTATCCAACACCCATGATCCAATGCCCAGTTTAAAAAATGTCCACACAGTAAAACCTACTCATTTGCTGTACGGTTCTCTGAGTTTTGACAAATGGCTAGATTTGGGTCACTGCTATTAGTTCCATCATCTCTAAGGGTTACTCATGCTGTTCCTATGTAGTCAGACTCTCTCTCTATCCTTAATGCCTGGTCACTATTGACCTGTTCCCTGCCTCCAGAGTTTCACTTTTTCCAGAATGTCATATAAATGGAATCACGCAGCCTTTTGAATCTGGCTTCTTTTCACTGAACACAATGCATTTGATATTCATCTACATTGTTGTATGTTATCAACATAAATGTTTTCTGAAAGCATGCTTATAGCAGTGTTTCAATCACATCTTCATTAGTGTGAGTGGAGCATATGCACGTTTTAAAATGAGGAAAGGGGAAGAACACGGGGTTGAATGTTCTCCTAAGATTTCTATCCACCTGGAATCTGTGACTCTGATCTTATTTGGAAATAGGGACTTTGCAGAGGTCAAGGCCATACTGGATTAGGGTGGGCCCTAATCCAATGATTGGCATCTTTATAAGAAGAGAGAAATCTGGATGCAAAGACCCACAAGGAGAATGTCAGTTGAAAATGGAAGCAGAGATGGAGGGATACAGCTGGAAGCCACGGAATGCCAAGGATTGCCCACAACACAAGAAACTAGGAGAGAGTCACAGAACAGATTCTCCCTCAGAACTAACCTTGCTGGCACCTTGATTTCAGAGTTATAGCTTCCAGAACCGTGACAAAATAGATTTCTATTGTTTGATGCCGTTCAGTTCGCTGTCATTTGTTATGATAGCCCTAGGAAACTAATATAACTGAACTAATGAGGTATTCAGCACTATTTTCAACCAAAGTGGCCTGAGGACATATGATAGGCGAAGACCAAGTTCCTTCACCTCACAATTTGCCTTAGGCTGAGCTTGATTGAATTTTACAGCCAAATTAGTAATAGCATCATATGCACTGTTATATATTACCCCAACTATCAAATTTATTACTAGAAACTAAAAAGTGAAACCTGTTTTTAAGTTATTATAGAAATGTTAGAAATCTAATCCTGGCCTCCCATCAACTAATTTTAAAGTCAACTCATCCAAAACCACTGTGTTTCTATTCTGGGAAAAAAAAGTTCAAGTTAAGGAGCGGACACCTTTCATCAATCTTTTTATTAACAACCTTCAGAAGATTATAGACTGAGGAAATTAAGTATTAAAGTTTAATTAAGTTACTAAGTCACATAAAAAAAAGAAAGAAAAGGGTAAAAAAAATCCACATTCCTTTAGAGAAAAAATCTTCTGAAGTACATTTGTGTCTGCTGCTTGGATTTTAGAAACAAACAAGTTGGGATATTTTGATTAGACAAGCATTTTGACACTTAAGATATGTAACTAAAATGTAAGAACGGTCATCAGTATTTTAGCATTTTAGACAAGCCAAGAAAATGGATTTTTTCCTTAAGAGATACTTAAATTACATGTACAGTCAAAAATATCAGTTAATCTAGTTTGTAGTAATCATAAAAATCTTTGATTCTCAAATCTGGCTCCCTATGAAGACACTCTTGAACAACCTAAAAAGATACAGCTTTGTATCCCTCACTTTCCAAATTCTGATTTGGTAAGTCTGGACTGGGGCCCAGAGACTATTTTATTTTTTTCAAATTCTCCAGCTGATAAGTCGGTTAAGCGTCCGACTTCAGCCAGGTCACGATCTCTCCGTCCGTGAGTTCGAGCCCCGCGTCGGGCTCTGAGCTGATGGCTCAGAGCCTGGAGCCTGTTTCCGATTCTGTGTCTCCCTCTCTCTCTGCCCCTCCCCCGTTCATGCTCTCTCTCTGTCCCAAAAATAAATAAACGTTGAAAAAAAAATTAAAAAAAAAATTCTCCAGCTGATACTAAGGGGCAACCAGGTTTGAGAACCACTAACATGGGAAACACTCTCATGGAAAAAAGCTTTCATCTCCCAAAGTCTGGGGAATTAGAGCTAGGGTCAATCCAAGGTCAAATACCAAAAGCAAAATATTAGAAGGGAAGTAATCTAATACTTAGGGTCAAGAAACAGAGGCAGGGGTCCGAAAGGGAAACCAGGATCCAGTGTGGAAGCAAGTTTCATGAAACAGGAAGGGAGGTCGGAATGCCAATGAGAAATCGCAATCCGAACACAGAAGATTGTCAGGCAGAACACAGGGAGCCCTGGGATTCAGAACTTTGGGATTAGTCTAAACCAGGATTCAGAGAAACTTTACCTATACCAGACTCCTGTCTTTAGAGACATGCTTTTATGCAAATTCCTCTATTAGAATTTCAGTTCATTCAGGGTTGAATAGCCTTTTTTTTTCTTTTTTTAGCTTTTAGCAGTTTGCTTTAGTGTCTAGCATTAGATTCATGGCAATCCACAAAATTGAAGTTTTTTACTAGATGATCTTATTTCAATGCAATAATGCCTGTGTGTGTACATGCAAGCTCGTGTGTGTGTGTGTGTGTGTGTGTGTGTCTTTACATTTGTGTGTATATTTTTTGTAGAACTTTTCAAACATTTAACTGTTACTTAACAATATTTATTCCATGGAGTTGAATTTACAACGAAACCTTCTAGGGGTACCTGGGTGGCTCAGTCGGTTAAATATCCAACTCTTGATTTCAGCTCATGTCATGATCTCATGGTTCATGGGTTTGAGCCCCGCATCAGGCTCTGTGCTAACAGCACAGGCCTGCTTGACATTCTCTCTCTCTCTCTGCCCCTCCCCTGCACACTTTCTCTCAAAATAAAAAAATAAACTTAAAAAAAAGGAAAGAAAACCTTCTAAAAATGAGTTTTAAACTTTAGGTAAATTGAAAGGACAGTTGCTATTTTTTGGGTAACAGTAAGACATTTATTTCTTTATAATTTGTTTTCATTCATAAAAAGGACAAAGCACAGTCCTATACTACTCCATTGAAAAAATGATAAAAAATAACTAAAAAAATCAATTCAATATTTATCAGTATCAAATAAAACTACTATCACCTTTCCTGAAATACAAAGAAACAACAGATATGTCTATATCTATATAAAGTTTAATTAAGAATCTTGCGTCTTAAGCAGATGATACATTAGTTAGTTTGACAACAGTTTAAAACTGATGGTCCCAGTCAAATTTGTACAACTGTATGAGGAAATGAAAAGCTTGAGTTATCAGTGTATGAGAGATTTTAATCTACCTTATCTCTGTCACAAATTTAAAATGAAACAACCTCCAAAGTCTGTTTCTTCTTACCTTTCAGAACCATTTCATGCAAAATCTAACCAGTTTTGCTTTTTATTGCAATACATTAGAAATAAAAGGCGAGCATGCATTTGGCAAAAGATTTAGTTGTTGTCGATTATATAAAAATGCCCAACATGGGTCACATTGCAAAAGGAAAACCCCAAAGTGTAACAATGAAAACACAAACATTTGTACAGAAAGCTTACACAGTATTCGTTTCCCTAAAGTATGAAGAGATTTTGTTTCTTTTTCAAATAATTATGTATTTTATGAAATCTGGTAATGATTTTAAGACTGTTGACATACTTCCACTGGGAAATCATCCATTTCACTTATTATTAAAAAGTTTAATTTTATAACAAAGAGTTGAATGTAAACTAATGACATATTTATTGATATTTTCATAATGAAAGCTCTAAACATTTACACATAGATATATAGTACAAAAATTATACAAATTAAAGAAAAGGGGGTAAAGTAGTAATAGTTCTATTTTGCTGCCTGTAAATATTTTTTTATGAACCTATAAGGTATCCTTTCTAAAAAGATAAACTCTATCTCTAATTAGCTAGCAAGGTTGTGCTAATAAAATAGGATTATACCTCCTGAATCATCAGACATTGCACTATTTCATGAGCCAGCTAATCCTTTATTATTCCATTTCTCTCACATCCACACTCAAACACATTTCCTTGCATACCATGGAGAATGAAGAAATGTGCATCTTCCTTTTTACAACTTATGAAAACCTAAAGCACCAACACTTGGGAGACACCATTGGACACATTATTTGTCTCCTCCTGGCCTTCCAGTTTGCATACTCTCAAAGTACCATTAGCAACATATTGATTTGGTATTTTTAGCCAGTTTTCAGTATTGCATTGAAGTGGGAAATGAGTTTACTAGCAAATTAAAAAAATAAGGTATATTGTAGATATTCCAACCTATAGGTGATTTCTTGATACCTTCAATAAAGAAAGCTTTTACTTAGAAATGGAGCACAAAAACAAAGATCCTTAGAATAGTATTAGATCACACTTATACTCACTTAACGTTGTTTATTTCTAGCTGTGTAACGACTGTCACCTCTCAATTAAAAAATGAAAGCATTCTACTTTTCAAAATTCATTATTCTATGTATGAATAAATACAGCAATATGATGATACTCTAGAGAAGAGCTGTGATTTTTGAGGTTTGAAACTGATGATGAGAAAAGCATAAAATATCTTCAGAATATCATATAAAAGTAAAGAAAAACCTTCCTATGGTATGTTAACTTTACCACTAAAAATCTAACGTAAAATTATTACTGATTCTGAAAATCAAGCATTTAGAAAATTACTTACTTCCAAAATAAGAATACTGATACAATTTCTAGAATTTGGTTTTCAATATTCAGAATCTTTCAACTCATTCAGTAAAATGAGTTGCTCATGGAATTTATGTCAAAATGTTTCAGTTATACTCCATTTTTTTTCAAGAAAACTCAAAATGTCATGAATGATAGGGGCCATTCGAAAATATGCAGGACCCGAAACAGAGAATAGTACAAGAGACTGTTTTACTCTTACATTTACCACATACAGTCAACATTTCAACCTCTATTATATTTCACAACTTGTTATTAAATTTAAAGCACCTGTGTATGGTGATTTTACTTTTCACTCTACAGCCTATAGTATTGAATTGAACACTGTAACTTGTCCCATTGGATTAAATCATGCAACTGTCACAGAATCAGGTTAAGTGGTTTATAAGGCATATTGGAACGAGTTAAAAATCATTTTATACCCATTTAAAAGTTTATTCTTTTGGACGAAGGGGTTCCTGAATGCCTCAGTCATAATGTATGTTGTAAATCAGTTGGAGAGTTTGTTAAAGTATCATTTATTTGGCTTAGGGTGGAGCCACAGAAAATGGAAGGAAATATATTCATCATAGGGATGAAGGTGTCCTCTGTGTCCTCTAAGCTGGGCTGGGAGCAGCAGCTGTCACATCACACTCAGAAATCCAGGTAGACAAGGATGCCAAGGGCAGGCAGCAGTAAGCCAAGAAGGCTTGGTGATAGGGTGGATACACCTGCGAAGTAAATAAAAAAGTACATATTATTTCATTGAGAATGGCACTGTTTCTCATTTACCCTGCTTTGGGAAAGGCCAGATTATGTAGGTTGGAAAATCAAATGGTTCCTTTAAAAAAAATTCTCTGTTCTTAAGTAATATAAAGAAAAAAAAATCTGATCAAGAATTTTGTGTGTGAGAGCACGTGACTCTCTACATGTTCTTATAAATCATTTATGATAAGATCACAAATGCTTAGGTTTTCCCTATAATCCAGCTGTCCCAAATGTCTACCAGAAGGTGATAAGTGAAAAAACATAAGGAAATAAGCAAACAAATGAAAAAACACTGAAGGTGTTAAAAAATAAGATAAAAAGATGTACTAAAAATACTAATAATGTTACCTGGTATAAAAACATCATGGGTATATTAGATAAATTTTGCATAATTTCATATCCCAACAGTTTTAAGGCATTTAGGTGCTCAGATACAAATGATTTGAGTAATATATATATAATATAATATATATGTAATATATACATATATATTTATATATATAAATATATAAATAATGTAATGTATAATAATATATAATATATATAATATATAATATATATGTATATATGTATATATATGTATATATGTATATATATGTATATATATATGTGTATATATATATATGTATATATATATATAATAGGTGCTCATCTCAACAGGTGCCCTCCTCAATACCCATCACCCACCCTTCCCCTCCCTCCCACCCCCCATCAGCCCTCATATTGTTCTCAGTTTTTAAGAGTCTCTTATGCTTTGTCTCTCTCTCACTCTAACCTTTTTTTTTTCCCTTTCCGTCCCCCATGGGTTCCTGTTAAGTTTCTCAGGATCCACATGAGAGTGAACACATATGGTATCTGTCTTTCTCTGTATGGCTTATTTCACTTAACATGACACTCTCCAGTTCCATCCACGTTGCTACAAAGGGCCATATTTCGTTCTTTCTCATTGCCACATAGTACTCCATTGTGTATATAAACCACAATTTCTTTATCCATTCATCAGTTGATGGACATTTAGGCTCTTTCCATAATTTGGCTATAGTTGAGAGTGCTGCTATAAACATTGGGGTACAAGTGCCCCTATGCATCAGTACTCCTGTATCCCTTGGGTAAATTCCTAGCAGTGCTATTGCTGGGTTATAGGGTAGGTCTATTTTTAATTTTTTGAGGAACCTCCACATTGTTTTCCAGAGCAGCTGCACCAGTTTGCATTCCCACCAACAGTGCAAGAGGGTTCATGTTTCTCCACATCCTCTCCAGCATCTACAGTCTCCTGATTTGTTCATTTTGGCCACTCTGACTGGTGTGAGGGGGTATCTGAGTGTGATTTTGATTTGTATTTCCCTGATGAGGAGCGACGTTGGGCATCCTTTCATGTGCCTGTTGGCCATCCAGATGTCTTCTTTAGAGAAGTGTCTATTCATGTTTTCTGCCCATTTCTTCACTGGGTTATTTGTTTTTCAGGTGTGGAGTTTGGCGAGCTCTTTATAGATTTTGGAGACTAGCCCTTTGTCCGATATGTCATTTGCAAATATCTATTCCCATTCCATTGGTTGCCTTTTAGTTTTGTTGATTGGTTCCTTTGCTGTGCAGAAACTTTTTATCTTCATGAGGTCCCAATAGCTCATTTTTGCTTTTAATTCCTTTGCCTTTGGGGATGTGTCAAGTAAGAAATTGCTACGGCTGAGGTCAGAGAGGTCTTTTCCTGCTTTCTCCTCTAGGGTTTTGATGGTTTCCAGTCTCACATTCAGGTCCTTTATCCATTTTGAGTTTATTTTTGTGAATGGTGTGAGAAAGTGGTCTAGTTTCAACCTTCTGCATGTTGCTGTCCAGTTCTCCCAGCACCATTTGTTAAAGAGGCTGTCTTTTTTCCATTGGATGTTCTTTCCTGCTTTGTCAAAGATGAGTGGGCCATACGTTTGTGGGTCTAGTTCTGGGGTTTCTATTCTATTCCATTGGTCTATGTGTCTGTTTTTGTGCCAATACCATGCTGTATTGATGATTACAGCTTTGTAGTAGAGGCTAAAGTCTGGGATTTTGATGCCTCCTGCTTTGGTCTTCTTCAAAATTACTTTGGCTATTTGGGGCCTTTTGTGGTTCCATATGAATTTTAGGATCGCTTGTTCTAGCTTTGAGAAGAATGCTGGTGCAATTTTGATTGGGATTGCATTGAATGTGTAGATAGCTTTGGGTAGTATTGACATTTTAACAATATTTATTCTTCCAACCCATGAGCATGGAATGTTTTTCCATTTCTTTATATCTTCTTCAATTTCCTTCATAAGCTTTCTATAGTTTTCAGCATACAGATCTTTTACATCTTTGGTTAGATTTATGCCTAGGTATGTTATGCTTCTTGGTGCAATTATGAATGGGATCAGTTTCTTTGTCTTTCTATTGCTTCATTATTAGTGTATAACAATGCATTTGATTTCTGTACATTGATTTTGTATCCTGCAACTTTGCTGAATTCATGTATCAGTTCTAGCAGACTTTTGGTGGAGTCTATTGGATTTTCCATGTATAATATCATGTCATCCGCAAAAAGTGAAAGCTTAATTTCATCTTTGCCAATTTTGATGGCTTTGATTTCCTTTTGTTGTCTGATTGCTGATGCTAGAACTTACAACACTATGTTAAACAACAGCGGTGAGAGTGGATATCCCTGTCGTGTTCCTGATCTCAGGGAGAAAGCTCTCAGTTTTTCCCCATTGAGGATGATGTTAGCTGTGGGATTTTCATAAATGGCTTTTATGATCTTTAAGTATGTTCCTTCCATGCGGACTTTCTCGAGGGTTTTTATTAAGAAACATTGCTGAATTTTGTCAAATGATTTTTCTGCATTGATTGACAGGATCATATGGTTCTTATCTTTTCTATTATTAATGTTATGTATCACGTTGATTGATTTACGAATGTTGAACCAGCCCTGCATCCCAGGAATGAATCCCGCTTGATCATGGTGAATAATTCTTTCTTTATGCTGTTGAATTCGATTTGCTAGTATCTTATTGAGAATTTTTGCATCCATATTCATCAGGGATATTGGCCTGTAGTTCTCTTTTTTTACTGGGTCTCTGTCTGGTTTAGGAATCAAAGTAATACTGGCTTCATAGAATAAGTCTGGAAGTTTTCCTTCCCTTTCTATTTTTTGGAATAGCTTGAGAAGGATAGGTAATAGCTCTGCTTTAAATGTTGGGTAGAACTCCCCTGGGAAGCCATCTGGTCCTGGACTCTTATTTGTTGGGAGATTTTTGATAACTGATTCAATCTTCGCTGGTCATGGGTCTGTTCAAGCTTTCTATTTCCTCCTGATTGAGTTTGGTAAGTGTGTGCATGTTTAGGAATTTGTCCATTTCTTCCAGGTTGTCCAGTTTGTTGGCACATAGTTTTTCATAGTATTCCCTGATATTTGCTTGTATTTCTGAGGGATTGTAATAATTCCGTTTTCATTCATGGTTTTATCTGTTTGGATCATCTCCCTTTTCTTTTTGAGAAGCCTGGCTAGAGTTTATCCATTTTGTTTATTTTTTCAAAAAAACAACTCTTGTTTTCCATGATCTGCTCTACAGGTTTTTTAGATTCTATATTGTTTATTTCTGCTCTGATCTTTATTATTGCTCTTCTTCTGCTGGGTTTAGGGTGTCTTTGCTGTTCTGCTTCTATTTCCTTTAGGTGTTCTGTTAGATTTTGTATTTGGAATTTTTCTTGTTTCTTGAGATAGGCCTGGATTACAATGTATTTTTCTCTCAGGACTGCCTTCGCAGCATCCCAAAGCATTTGGATTGTTGTATTTTCATTTTTGTTTGTTTCCATATTTTTTAATTTCTTCTCTAATTTCCTGGTTGACCCATTCATTATTTAGTAGGGTGTTCTTTATCCTGCATGGTTTTTCCTGTGGTTGATTTCAAGCTTCATAGCATTGTGGTCTGAAAGTATGCATGGTATGATCTCAGTTCTTGTATACTTATGAAGGGCTGTTTTGTGACCCAGAATGTGATCTATCTTGGAGAATGTTCCATGTGCACTCGAGAAGAAAGTATATTCTGTTGCTTTGGGATGCAGAGTTCTAAATATATTTGTCAAGTCCATCTGATCCAATGTATCATTCAGGGCCCTTGTTTCTTTATTGACCGTGTGTCTAGATGATCTATCCATTTCTGTAAGTGGAGTGTTAAAGTCCCCTGCAATTACCACATTCTTATCAATAAAGTTGCTTATGTTTGTGATTCATTGTTTTATATATTTGGGGACTCCTGTATTCGGTGCATAGACATTTATAATTGTTAGCTCTTCCTGATAGATAAACCCCGTAATTATTATATAATGCCCTTCTTCATCTCTTGTTACAGTCCTTAATTTAAAGTCTAGTTTGTCTGATATAAGTATGGCTACTCCAGCTCCCTTTTGACTTCCAGTAGCATGATAAATAGTTCTCCATCCCCTCACTTTCAATCTGAAGGTGTCCTCAGGTCTAAAATGAGTCTCTTGTAGACAGCAAATAGATGGGTCTTGTTTTTTTATCCATTCTGATACCCTATGTCTTTTGGTTGGCGCATTTAGTCCCTTTACGTTCAGTGTTATTATAGAAAGATAGGAGTTTAGAGTCATTGTGATGTCTGTAGGTTTCATGCTTGTAGCGATGTCTCTGGTACTTTGTCTCACAGGATCCCCCTTAGGATCTCTTGTAGAGCTGGTTTAGTGGTGATGAATTCCTTCAGTTTTTGTTTGTTTGGGAAGACCTTTATCTCTCCTTCTATTCTAAATGACAGATTTGCTGGATAAAGGATTCTCGGCTGCATATTTTTTCTGTTCATCACATTGAAGATTTCCTGCCATTCCTTTCTGGCCTGCCAAGTTTCAGTAGAGAGATCCGTCACAAGTCTTATCAGTCTCCCTTTATATGTTAGAGCATGTTTATCCCTAGCTGCTTTCAGAATTTTCTCTTTATCCTTGTATTTTGCCAGTTTCACCATTATATGTCATGCAGAAGATCGATTCAAGTTACGTCTGAAGGGAGTTCTCTGTGCCTCTTGGATTTCAATGGCTTTTTCCTTCCCCAGATCAGGGAAGTTCTTAGCTATTATTTCTTCAAGTACACCTTTAGCACCTTTCCCTCTCTCTTCCTCCTCTGGAATACCAATTATGCGTAGATTATTTCTCTTTAGTGCATCACTTAGTTCTCTAATTTTCCCCTCATACTCCTGGATTTTTTTATCTCTCTTTTTCTTAGCTTCCTCTTTTTACATAATTTTATCTTCCAGTTCACCTATTCTCTCCTCTGCCTCTTCAAGCCGAGCTGTGGTTGTCTCCATTTTATTTTGCAGCTCATTTATAGCATTTTTTAGCTCCTCCTGGCTGTTCCTTAGTCCTTTGATCTCTGTAGCAAGAGATTCTCTGCTGTCCTCTATACTGTTTTCAAGCCCAGTGATTAATTTTATGACTATTATTCTAAATTCACTTTCTGTTATATTGTTTAAATCCTTTTTGATTAGTTCATTAGCTGTCGTTATTTCCTGGAGATTCTTTTGAGGGGAATTCTTCCGTTTCCTCATTTTGGATAGTCCCTGGAGTGGTGCAGGACTGCGGGGCCCTTGCCCTGTGCTGTCTTGAATAACTTGCATTGGTGAGCTGGGCCGCAGTCAGACCTGATGTCTGGGGCCTCTGGGGCCACAGTCAGACTGGTGTGTGCCTTCTCTTCCCCTCTCCTAGGGGCGGGATTCACTGTGGGGTGGCATGGCCTGTCTGGGCTACTTGCACACTGCCAGGCTTGTGGTGCTGGGGATCTGGCGTATTAGCTGGGGTGGATTGGCAAGGTGCACAGGAGCAGGAGGGGCAGGCTCAGCTCACTTTTCCTTCGGAGATCCGCTTCGGGAGGGGCCCTGCAGCACCTGGAGGGAGTCAGACCCACCACCAGAGTGATGGATCCTCAGAAGCACAATGTTGGGTGTTTGCACGGTGCAAGAGAAGTTCCCTGACAGGAACTGGTTCTCTTTGGGATTTTGGCTGGGGGATGGGCGAGGGATATGGCGCTGGCGAGCACCTTTGTTCCCCACCAAGCTGAGTTCTGTTGTCTGGGGCTCAACAACTCTCCTCCCGTTGTCCTCCAGCCCTCATTCTCTCCGAGCAGAGCTGTTAGCTTATAACCTTCCAGATGTTAAGTCCCGCTTGCTGTCCGAACACACTCCATCTGTCCCCTCCACTTTTGCAAGCCAGACTTGGGGGCTCTGCTCTGCTGGCGGGCTGCCCCTCTGCCCCAGCTCCCTCCTGCCAGTCCGTGTAGCATGCACTGACTCTCCGCCCTTCCTACCCTCTTCTGTGTGCCTGTCGCCTATGCTTGGCTCCAGAGAATCTGTTCTGCTAGTCTTCTGGTGGTTGTCTGGGTTATTTAGGCAGGTGTGGGTGGAATCTAAGTGATCAGCAGGATGCAGTGAGCCCAGTGTCCTCCTACACCACCATCTTCCTATTCATTTCTCTGTATTCTTGATAATAGTAAATAACCTATTCGAATTTTTATATAAGGAAAAATTGCTTTGAGATACTATGTTATGAATTAAAAATAAAAATGATGTCATGTACTCTGGACTTGAATGACATCTTGAGCTAATCATTACATCTAGAAGGGTTCCTTCTGTTGTCCAGTTTATGGGTGCAGGTATTGCCCACGTTGGAATTCTTGAGAAAAGGCTAACAAAGGGGATCAAGAAGGCACATTCTTCTTTTCCACTCTCCACATCTATTAGGCAGTATCTTCACTGAACACACTACTGGGATGAATGCTGAGCTAAAAACTACAGTCAACAGCTCATAAATATAATAGATGTGTGTCAAGTTATAGACACAAGTTATAGGAGTTATTCTGATACCTTAAAACATTATTAGCTACCATGTTAACAGTGACTCCAAACAGCCCTTTCTGTGGAATATTCCTCTTGTATTAGGAAGAGTCAGGGCATTTATCTTGACTCTCTAGTCATTAGAAGCACATTCCCATTCTCCACAGGATGGAAGATGACTGTGTCTATCTGCAAACATGTATTTCACTAGTACCCTGTTAGTAGCATTGAGTACTGCATGGAAAACTTAAGAGAAGTATCATTTGACACAGACAAAAAAATAAGCATGACGGTGAGGGTCAAAAGTGTGGGCAAACAAGAAGGGCAATATAAGTGGCTGCTTATAGTCCATTAATGCCGATGCTGCATAACATTATCAATTGTGATGATAACACTAATAGCAAACTATGAATGCTACTACTTCCTGATCTACAGCCGTAAGACAGACACTACGCTGGCCAGTTGTATATATTATGACGTTAACACAACAGCCTGTGATGCTAGGTCTTACCATCCTGCTTTTATAGATTAGGTAACTCAGTGTCAGGTAAAATGACTTGTTCAAAGCCAATTGCCAGTAGACTGGCAGAGCCAGGTTTCCATCTCAGATTGGTCAGGCCCCAAAGGCCGTATTCCATTTTCTGCCACTTTCTACAGATAGCTTTGGAAAAGGATCAGTTCTAGAAATGCATAAGGACGCTACCCTCCACACTTAAAAAGGCACAGAAGGAAAATTATATGAGACATATGAGAAAGCACAGCACCTAAGTTGTTTCAAAGAGTCTTTGGATTCACGTAGTATTTTTTCATTCTATTTTTCTACATAGATATTTTAAAAATTATGCCACAGTCCACATGTTATTTTATTCTGACAAGGTGACCAATAGTAAACCTCAATCACACAGAAAAACATTAGTTTTCAAAGTCTGACCTAAGTTAAATGATCTGTTCTGAAGACTTTTGTCTGACAATGAGTGCAGGGTCTCTCTGTACTGCTGCGTCCTTTGACCACAAATTACATCGGTGACGGGTCCACATTCATGTACTTGCCTAAATGGTGGGTTGGCTCATACAAACTTTGGCTGCAGAAAGAAGTTTAGGCAATTGTGGATGCCAGCTTGAAGTTTTGGTGTTAGTATGAAAACCAAATACAATTTCATAATTTGTGGCTTCAACATCAGGATATTTGATTTATTTTAAATAAACTCTTCATGTTTATGTGTGTTATATTTAATTTCTCTAATGGCTCAAGCTTATGTAATTGTGGTCTTCATCTTCAATTCTCTTCCACATTCCAAGCACAAATTAGAGACCTGACTGAATTACTATTTAAAGGGCATTTTAAATGTGGGCTCCCCTTATTCTTCAAGGGTTTTCAATATATATTGGTTTTATATCTAACAAAATGCATATCAAAATAATGCTATCAAGCACAATGTCATAATTATATGGTAAGTAGTGAACACATATTTTGCTTTCACATATTTACTGCATGTCAAACATGAACATGTGAATCATTTTTCCCTATCAGAACAAAACCAAAGCCAATTTAGAGTACTATATTTTTTCTACTGGATTTTCTTGATTTTTCTTTTTACCTAACCTTCACTGATCTATTATTTCTTTCAGAAAGGATTCCTAATGGAGGGAATTTTATGTTGAGAAGGGAAATTCTAATTAAAAGTTAAGCAGTGCTTAACTATCTGTGCAAGTTTTATGATAAGCAGAGAACCATTCTAGTCAGTTTTTAATACAGATCTACTTTCTTGGTTTTTTTTCCATTTATTTATTTATTTTGAGAGAGTGAGAACAGGGGAGGGGCAGAGAGGGAGAGAGAGAATCCCTAGCAGGCTCCACACTGTCAGTGTAGAGCATGATGGGGGGCTTGAACTCATTAACTGTGAGATCATGACCTGAGCCAAAATCAAGAGTCGGATGCTTAACTGACTGAGCCACCCAGGCATCCCACAAATCTCTTTTTTGGTGCTTCAATTTGGACATTATAGTCCAATCCAAATTGCTACTGCTTAGCTATCATGCATGATGCCATGGGACAGAGAATTTCATTCTTGTGGTGTCACTCTTTGTGTTCACACTGTTCATATTTCTAAATTGTAAACACTTCAGGAAAAGGAATAAACCCAAACTGTATTTTCAGCTGTGTTGACTAATACCAAGTGCTGCACATAGTGAATACTTGATCTGTAATGTTATAATATAAATAATTTTAACAGCTAGAAGCCCTTAACCTTTTCTGATTAAGGGTACAAGTTGGGAGAGAAAGCAAAAGGGTAGGAAAGGGGGCTTAATAAAGAAGACAAAGGAAACCACTGTGATCTGTAGTGGAACCGTTGGTATTTCCTTACATTTTATATTCTTTCTACTCCATAATCTCTCTAACTTTTAGGGATCTGGGGCAAGGAAAGGGGTTATCCATTCCTGTAAATGCTTTTCTTCAGGAAATCCCGGGTTTTTTTCTCCATCAGAGAGAGGATATTGAAAAAAAAAAACACAACAAAAAGGCATTTATTGTGGTACCTGGCTGGCTCAGTCAGTAGAGCATGTGACTCTTGATCTTGGGTGGTGAGTTTGAACCCCACATTGGGAGTACTTAAAAATTGGGAGTACTTAAAAATAAAATCATTTTAAAAAGCCATCTATCTATTTTACCACTTGGTTGTGGAATTCTCTTATTTGTCTTGTTAGAACATTACTTCAGATTCTTTCAGTCTTATAATTGGCTCTGGACTTAGGGAAGAAAGATTTTAGATAAGATGGTTGATTCCCCACAACTAGAGGCATGTTTAATATACATTCACTGTATTAGGTACGTATCAGTGGGTGTTTGCTATTGAAATTTGTCAAGTTAACAGAACATTTGTTGGGATAGCAGCAAACTTAAGTCAAAGAGTAGAAATCTGTCTGGGACTGAGAGTGGAAATCAGATTAGATGGAAAAAGAACAAAGCCACATGTCATTATTCAGGTTAGTGTGAAAGACACAGATAATGCCAACTGTAAGCTTCACTGGAGATACTTCAGAGGTCAAGCCACAGCTACAAAATTCCATAATGGCCCCTTCATTGAGGGGCTAGTGCTGTGTTACCCATGATGCCCCCGGTCTGCTTTACTTCCCATCTATTACTGGGAATACTCAATTGATCAACCGCCCTCTACTCATGAGGCCCCCCAACCCTAGTTAATTTCTGCTTCTCCTATCCTTACTTGGGAAACAGCAGGTCCAGAACTGATTGTTAACTCCCTTACACCCTGCTCTGAATTCTTCAGCAGGGACTCAAGTCTCACGTAAGAAGCTTCTCCATCTCACTTGAGTGGTGTTCCACAACTGCTCTGGCTTGTTTCTTTGCTGCATCCAGTCTGACTACATGTCAGACTACAGGTTTGTGCTTGGTCTTCAGCTGTGTAGGTTTTCACAGAATCAAGAGGCAAACATGAGGATCAGTAAGGAGATCAGTGTCCTGGTAGGAGCTGTAAAGCTGTACTGGCAATAGTAGTAGCATGTGGCAGATAAGAATAAGACCTCTGGGGAGAGGCAAAGAAGTCAAAGTCCAAATCCTGCCTCTGCCTTTTACTGGCTAGGTAATCTTTAGTGTGTGTCTTAATCTTTTTATGCCTCAGTTTCTTCAGCTATAAAATGAAGATAATGTCTCATGGCTTTATTGTGAGAATTGAGAAGATGTCTATTAATGGTTCTTATATATATTTTAGCAGAAATCTTTAGAAGCAATCATGCGTGGAAGTCCATGACTGAACTAAGAGGAAAAGGGATGCTTTATTCAAAGATGTGCCTGGAGAAGGAGACTAGAGACCTTTGCCTCCTCCATGGTCATGCTGGTACTTGTACTCCCGCAAACCCATCACTCCACACAGCATGTGGAGATCTGCTTATCACAGTTTGAAAACAGCTGCCTTATGTAAAGCACTTCAGAAAATGCATGGCTAATAGAAAATTCCTGTAAATTGTAGTAATTCATACTACATTTGGCCTGTGCCCAAGTGGGAGAGGGGCAGACAGAGATGGGGACAGAGGCAGAAGTAGGCTCCAGGCTGACAGTGGAGAGCGCGATGCAGGGCTCGAACTAATGAACTGTGAGAGCATGACTGAGCCAAAGTTGGACATTTAACTGACTGAGACACCAGGCACCCCAATACTGTTCATTTCTTGCAATAGATTTCTTGCACTATATTTTTTGAAAAGTATATGGGTGAAAAGCAAAGAAAAACAATAAAAAAGGCAGGTGTCCCTTGCATACAACCTACATTTGAGACATACATGTCTACTTACTGTTCCCCAATCACACACATGTCCTTTTAGTGCAAAAATATTCCTAGAATGTCCTTCCACCTATTAAGACTGGGCATACTGAACTTTATTGTAATGGTCTAGCTCAAGTGTTATCTCTTCTGAGGTATTATAGTTGGGATCTTTGGTTTCTGGTAACAGGAACCCAACTAAAGAGCCAATGTCATACGGATTTTGGACAACTAGAGCCAGAGACTTCAACCTCTGTGTCTTCCGTGTCGCTGACTTTCATCTCTTCTTCCTTTGCATATTGCCTCAAATTCTCAGACACACTTCTCCTCAAGACACAGAAGAGCACTAAGCTCGCTGTCATATATTCTCAAGAAGAAAATGACGACATCTTTTTACCCAAATTCTAGTGAGAAAACTGTGAAGGAAAGATTCTGATTTGCACAGTCTGGATCAAACAGCCACTCCCAGACCAACCACTGTGGCTGAATTAGTGAATTTCTGTAATAGAACCAGCTTGGAACAGGTTCCCATCCCTTTACTAATCAGTGTGGCCAAGGAGACAAGGTGACTTAAGATATCAATGTTCATTCTGATCTCAGGAGGGGGTACCTTCCCCAGGGAAAGAGCTATGAGGATCAAGAAGGAAAATAAGAGTTCTGAGAGAAAATGAGAGCACACTTCAACTAAAAAGTACAAATGCCCACTGAGTCACCAAAGTAACATAGAATAATCCTTATCTCCTAAATTTGTTGACTATGGTATGCATTTTGTCAAGGAATAAGTCACAAGAATAATATTCCGCCCATAACTTTGGAAAATGTGTTTTGTGGTAATTGGAAAAATATGTTTCAGATAATTGCTCACCTCTCTAACTTGCCTTCCTCAACTTTTACATATTTTTCCAATTCCAATCAAAATAAGAAAAGCAAGTGATCTATTTAGCTACTGAAGATTTAAGGACTAATTATTTCTGTAAACTAGTCACAGTAATGGAGCCATTTTTATGGGTAAACATTGAAAGTCACTCAGCATGGGTGCAACATTAGATACTGTAAGCCTGGAGGCTACTTTTCTTTTTTGGGGGGTAGGGGGTGGAGTACACAAATATGTATGGTTATATTTACCCTAAGATCTGAATTTCAGCAGCAGTGATAATTACATAAAGCACGAGCTAAGAAATTTAATAAACTACTATGGTTGGGTCTACATAAGATCTGCATTTCTGACCTTATTTATTTGTACAGGAAGACCTAGAAAGAGTTTGTCATTTTACAAATTCAATCAATCATAAGGATTTAGTCTGGTTAAGAAGTGGTGAAGCGTTTATTTTTGGTTAGCCTAACCCACTGGGAATTCTCCATCTATCTTTTACTAATTATATACCCTTCAGCAAACTATTTAATTATATCTGCTTCTCCACTGGATTGTTGTATGAAGTTGGAAATGATACTTATTTTCCTAAGTTTTGTGGCAGAAATGGTTGAAAACAAGGGTTAAAGAAGGAAGAGCTGTTTCTGACTTTGAGATACTGAAATGCAACTTAAAGTATGGGTGTGTTTTCTTACAAAGACAATTAAGACAAAAATTAGGCAATCCAATTTTCTCGCAGGACTTAACAACGGACCAATGTTTGCCATTGAGGCAAAACCAAATTACTTTAAAATGTTATTTAAAAATTTTCCTTGACTATTGGGATTTTATGAAAATATTGGATTTGGTTGAGTCATTTCTGGAATTTCCATACTTTCTGTCTCTTCTTTGCATACTTTCTCTTGCACGATTCTCCTGCCCTACCAGCCCCAGGTTCCCACCCCATTCTTTATCCCATCTAAATGCTATCAATAACGAGGGTTTAGAATAGAGCTGATGTATAAAACTGGAAAACTTATAAAGTAGGAAAGTTTTACTTGCCTGGAAACTGGCATAAAATTTGCAATAAAACGCCTACAATTCAGTGAGGTTAATGTTAAAATTTCCTTTAGGCCATATACCAAAATTATTTTTATAAATTGCCTAGTGCTTATTAAAAATTAGAGGAGGTGACTTTTTAGAAAGGTAGTTGGATTTTCTTCAAATAGGTCTCCAGGGGAAAATGCTGAGACATGTTTCAGTTTTAAATCAATTATTATAAGCGTTAACTACCTGCCCTTGACAAAATGAAGTAATGGATATTTACCCAGTTGGTTTTAAAAGTTTCTGGGGGAAAAAAAAGCAAAAGGGAAATCAGAAAATAAAATGAGTTTGTTCTTTGAGTTACAGAGTTTTCTGAACTTTTCCATCATTTTTTTTTCTTTAGATATCTATTTTTTATGGTGTCTATCAGCTTACTTATTTTGCTTTTGGTAATTTTGTCTCTGTATGTCTCTTTGAGATGGGAAAATACTAAGCTTTGTGGAGAAGGAAAAAGGTAGCCTAAGGCCTACTTCCAGTTCTTTCAATAGCTAGTTGTATAACTTCAGGCAAGATAATATTTGGACTCAAGATGTGGCTCTGAGGCTGGTGTGATCTTTGGCTATTTTACTTGTCAAGGATGTGAATTTTCCTTCTGGAAAATGATAGGGTTCAATGTTATAAGTCCTAAGGTTCCTAGTATGGCCATGAGTCTATGATTCTAAGCAAGCCATAATGTATTTAAGAATATCAAACATTGAACCATCAAATTTGCAAACATATTTGTTATATTTCCCCTCATTTATAATAATCAAAGTTGATACTAGTTTATAAATACACATTAAAAGTTTGATCATGTAAGTGATAGTGGCTTTGATGGTTTTTTTCACATTCATGCAACCCACTAATCTTTTTTTGGCAGGGGTACGTGGTTTGCTGGCAGCTTATCTTAGCAATTGTACTCTTTCCTTACTGTTGACTCTGGCCCTTTCCATGTCAGAATGCTAGACTGCCAGGAAGCATTTCCTCTTTGAGAAAGAAACGAGCATTTACAATACAATGATGACCAAGTATTTGCTGGGAAATGTAAAAGTACCTTCAAACTGCCTATTGGCCAACAAGCATATGCTCAAACAACCTACTTTGATATGTTTTGGGCAAGATAAGACTGTAACTATGAGGGCCTTTTAATTTTTTTTTTTAACGTTTATTTATTTTTGAGACAGAGAGAGACAGAGCATGAACGGGGGAGGGTCAGAGAGAGAGGGAGACACAGAATCGGAAACAGGCTCCAGGCTCCGAGCTGTCAGCACAGAGCCCGACGCGGGGCTCGAACTCACGGACCACGAGATCATGACCCGAGCCGAAGTCGGCCGCTTAACCGACTGAGCCACCCAGGCGCCCCTATGAGGGCCTTTTAGATTAGCTTACCTAGTCCTGAAGAAATGCAAGGTGATGTTTTCACAAGAGCATGAGACTCCACATTAGAAAGAATTCTATTTGAATATTTGTGCCCTCAGTGCTCTATGTGAATGTATTTGAATATATTTGTCCTCACAAGGTACTTAAGCCTTCAGAGCCTCCATTTCCTTATCTATAAAATGGGGAATGTAATACACAGCAGGGTATTTGTGATCATTAAATGGAAAAAAAACGCTAAAAATGTAAAGTAAAAGTCATCTGATAATTATAAATTTGAAATATGAAATATAATTCGTGCACTAAAACAATTATTTCATGAATTTTTAATGAGAATACACTGAGCCAGGGGTGAGACAGAGAAGACCCAGACCTCAGTATTTGGGTTGCATTCTACACCAAATGTGCAACATGTATATAGTGGATTTCATGGGTTTATTTTTTTTTCAACTTATATGAAACTTTTAACGAATAACATTCAAATTATTTATTTGTGATTAATTCACAAACAACCAGAGTCAGCTTGTTAGATCTCTGCATTTGGCTTTGGAAACAGCTGTTAGAACATTCTTACATGGGTAGCCCTTGTTTTGTGGAATGCATTAAACTACCACGAGAATCAATTTTTTCTCAACCTTGGTTAAAGTTAGAGAGACTGGGGACTTAAAATGCCTATTCTAGTTTGCCATACTCGTAAAAACAAATACTAAAATCCTCTCCTCCTCCTCCCTCGCCTTCCCTTTCCCCATTCCGTTTTTGAGAGAAAAGGACAGTGAGAAGAGTCAGAAAGTTTAAGAATTTGTGTGTGCCCCTTGGCACGGCTAGTGGTGCCCTCTTTAGTGCTAGGCTTGAAGAACCACTTGAGCACATCGGGGACTAATACCTCCTGGACATTTTCAGGAGCTACAGATACATGGTTTATTGGGTTTACTTACAGATGAAGAAAGACTGTTCTGTGGACCTCCTCCACTGACACACTCGCTGGTTCTATAGCTTTGCCTCTTCATGCTTTGGGGAGACCAGCTAGTGTTTTAGCTTATTGACAATAAAGAGGAAGAGCAAAACCTACTGGTCATGACAGACAATTTTCCTTGAACTCATAATTGTATCTAATCAAAAGAAATCCAAACTAAGGGAAACAGGCAGGTATGTCTTCCCACAAAGCCCACTGAGTTCTTCTCAGTAGTTCTGTTCTTTTCTTTTACTTTACTCTATTTTATTTTATTTTAGAGAGAGGGAGAGTGTATGAGTCAGGGAGGGAGCCACAAGGAGAGAGGGAGGGAGGGAGGGAGAGAGAGAGAGAGAGAGAGAGAGAGAGAGAGAGAGAGAGAGAAATCTTAAGCAGACTCTTAAGCATGCTCAGTGGAGAGCCTGATGAGGGGCTCCATCCCACAACTCTGAGACCTGAGCTGAAATCAAGAGTTGGAATTTCAACCAGATTAACCACCCAGGTGCCCCCTCAGTTCTTATTTTATATAAACTTGAGTACATGATTTTTTGCTGATTTTAATACCCATATTCAAGGTCAGGGTGGTGCACACTGTTTTTATGTGAGACAATGGAATCCAAAAAGCTTACTCTATCATGTGGCAGGATGTCATGACTATTCATGCACAGAGGGTCTACTTTCTATAGGCATCCCTAAAATTGTAGGAATAGTGACATATTTCTAGGAGACACACATTTACATGCATATTGCTGGTACCAGTATTAGTGGGACACATCACTCCCCAGTTGTAGGAAAGGATAGGTATGCAGTTATTTAAAATTGGCTTAGAATAGCAGGCCCTTCAAAAAGACGAGAACTATGAGGATAACATAGGGCAGTCTTTGTCAATTGGCGCTATGAGCCCCAAAGTGGGAGTTGTGTCTAGCTTTATGTGGCTCTTTTGTGGGACCCTAATTAGTAGCAGTAACTCAAGTGGCTAGCCTGCCTGGGGGTAATTTCCACATCTCATGCCTAGTTTTATTAAAGTATAGATGCAGATTAATTTGTATTTAAATTTTAGCTCTGTTTGTCTTTTAAAATAAAATCTTCATCTAACGATGAGGAAAACTCTAAAATTTAAATATACAGAGAGTGATAGGAGAATAAAAAGGAGATTTTTAAGTCATTTCATTTAGGGGCACCTCAGTGGTTCAATCAGTTAAGTGTCCAACTTTCGCTCAGGTCATGATCTCAGTTGGTGAGTTTGAGCCCAGCATCAGACTCTGTTGTCAGCACAGAGCCCACCTCAGATGCTTTGTCTTCCCTGTCTCTATCCCCTCCCCTGCTGGTTGCTTCTCTTTCTCTCTCTCAATAAATAAATAAACTTTAAAATTATTTAATTTATCCTAAGTTTTCTGGACAATCTGACCCCTAACACAGCACCAGCAAATATCCATTCAATGGATTTTTTTTAAAATAATTTATGATGTGCCAACTCTGGGGAAGTTGTAACATGTTATTTTGCGTAAGCCATATAATACACAGTTGAAGTATCGTTACCCTCACATATAGATGAGGGGCCTAAGGCTCAGATTTGCCCACCTAGGAAAAGTAAAATGAAGTATTGAACTGAAACCTGACTGTAAGCTCAGTGTTATTTTCCCTACCGCACAGATGCTTCATGAGTGTCTCTTACTATGGCTAGAGAATGCAGTGATCCAGCCTACCTAATGTAATGAGCTGAGAGCTGGAAATTACTACCCATATCTAAGCACCTCCACAGCGGAAACAGCCAAAAATCTTAGTTCTCCACTGGTTTCACTTGGTGATTCAGAGACCTTGGGAGCTTTCCCAGGGTAAAACTGTGACAAAAGGACCATTTGATCTTTCTTGATTCATCGTTGCTTTGCGGGTCTGACAAATGAGTGACTCACCTGTTTGAGGTAGTATTTTGGTAGTTAAGATTTTCCTTCCTAATAGGAACCTGAACTCATTTGTTTGTCAGACCTTGAGGCCTCACTGCAGGATTCAGTGTCATCCCTCTATCAGCGAGGATTACTTGGTGTATCTCTGTTTTTCCACATGCACATTCAGTTCTTCTAAGAAATGGTCCAAATTCACTGAATTTCTACAACTATTATAAGGATCACAACCAGCTGATTCTTCTTTTTGCACTTCCCCAGAAGAAACAATTTCTCAGCTGTTTTAATGATATAGTCTGAAACATGGAAGGAGTTGCTGGCTGAAACTCATCACTGATTACTCTAAACGATTTCTGAGTGTGTGCTTGTTTAAAGCCTCTCAGCCAGAAGATTATAACATAATCCAATCACTTTGGATGGTGTCTGCATGGAATTTTCACTCTGTTTATACATTTTCCAGAATTCTCTTTCCAGAAAGCTCATCCTCAGTCTTATTGTCAGGTGCTAAACTCTGAAATTATAAGTTCTTTTCAAATTCTTTAGGCTCAAAAAAGTGGAGACAAGAAGATTGGCTTTCATCACTTCCGCAAAGAGTTTATTTTAAAAATCAGCAAAGTAGTTACTCTTTGCTAACCACGAGGAATTCTGGGAAATACTTAAGAAACCATTTTGTTTATATTGAACAAGCCAAAGTCCCACACAGTGAGTGGAAACTGAACTTCTTTCAACATTTGTCTGTATTCCTAACAGTAGTGTCATTTTTCTTCTAGTCACTTCATTATACATTTTTTGGAGTCATCACTGTCTTTCTTCCATTAAGACTTGCACCTTGTGCCTTTATGCCTCTTGACTGCATTTTATACAGAGAGACTTTTAGACATTGATGATATGCTAATATGTTTTAAATAACTCATAATTCATTTTCTAGGTATTGAGACAAGTATTATAAAATCTAGAAAGAAGTTTGAGACTAATGATTTGTTTTGAGATAGTATGTCTTAACTGGACTGTCCCCTCTCATTTACCTGAGCTGTTTTTTCTATGTTAGAGTTCTTCAGAATTTGTCACTGAACCTCTTCTTTCTCCCTATATTCTCTTTGTTCTGTCATTGTCATTGTTCTTATAAAATGTGCCCACTGAATTTCTGAATTACTTAGCTCAGTCAATGATGTTGCCATGGACTCATTATTCATAACAGAAAAAACAGAATCATTTGCAAAACCGTTTTGCCCTCATTTGCAATGTACCAACTTGGCCACCAAGCACAACTGAAGAATCTCTCTGTTCCATTTTCTCTACTGCTTCTGCCTTAGTAATCCAGGACCTCATCACCTCCTATTCGAACATAAGAAAAAGTAAAATATGAAAAAAAACCCCAAATCATAAATTCAATATGCCCCTTTCTCACAGTCTGAATAAAATAATCTATACTCTATTTATTTCTACCCTACCCTCCTTTTTTTGAATGCCACATCCCAAATGCACTAAATATGATGCCATTCTTATGTGTTCTTACAGTCAACATTTGTTTCGTTGGACTTGAACCCCCTTTATTCCTGGAAAATTCCCACTGATATTACTAGATTCATCAAACATGCCATTCCTTAAAACAGTTATACGTTGATTTAATCACTTTCTCTCTGTCCTTGCTTCTATAACATTTGATAGATGTGCCACAATTATTTTTCTGCCTCCTATTCTCCATGAGCTCAGGACTCCTGGAGAATACACACTATGTTCCTATTCTTCTTTAAACTTCCTGGGACCAAGTCTTATCTAACATGTTTGGTGCTCAGTAAGGTTTTACTGAATGGGTTGAACTAATGGTCAAAACCTTTTTTTTTTTTTTTTTTTTTTTTACATTTAATCACCAGCTGCTGCTTTGGATTCCCCTTCTGCTGTAGTTCTGTGCAGGGTCTGTTTATCTATGCATGTCCCAGAGGACCATTCCTGAGAAAAAGTATTATAAAGAATTAGTGTCCCTATAAAACCCCCACTTGTCTTAGACTCAAAATCAAGCAATCATTACATCTAATCACATCCACTAGAGTACTCAATTTGTAAATATGAATAAGCAAGGTCAGTTGATCATCCAACTCTGGATTTTGGCTCAGGTCCTGATCTTATGGTTTCTGACATTGAGCCCCACATCTGGCTCTGAGCTGACAGTGTGAAGCCTGCTTGGGATTCTCTCTCTCCCTCTTGCTCTGCCCCTCCCCTGCCTTGTTCTTTCTCTGTCTATCAAAATAAATAAATAAATATTTTAAAAAATACTAGGCATTAACAGAAATTCTTACTTAATTGATAGAAAAATGCTTACATTCAAATATGCCTTAGGAAATATTTATAATTCTGAGTTTAATATTGCCTATAATGTATATTCTTTCTTTTTCTTTTAATATCGATGCTGTAACTCCTGGCATTTATTACTTAATCAATTATAATTTATAACTTATTTATTTATTTTTATTTTTTTAATGTTTATTTATTTTTTAGAGACAGAGAGAGAGTTTGAGCAGGGAAGGGGCAGAGACGGAGACATAGAATCTGAAACAGGCTCCAGGCTCTAGCTGTCAGAACAGAGCTGGACGTGGGGCTCAAACTCACGAACCATGAGCTCATGACCTGAGTACGACACTTAACCCAGAGCCACCCAGGTGCCCCAAATTGTCTTATGTCTTTTTTTGAACCCAAAGTTCTACATAAGTGTAATAACTCAACAGATATAAGATAGTATCTTTTATTGTAATTTTTAGATACACCTTTAAATATAACTCACTTTTTAAAAAAATCTTTTTAATGTTTTTATTTATTTTTGAGACAGAGAGAGACAGAGCATGAGCAGGGGAGGTGCAGAGAGAGGGGGAGACACAGAATCTGAAGCAGGCTCCAGGCTCTGAGCTGTCAGCACAGATCTTGATGCGGGGCTTGAACTCACAGAGTGTGAGATCATGACCCGAGCTGAAGTTGGATGCTCAACCGACTGAGCCACCCAGGCGGCCCCCCTTTTTTTAAATTTTTTAATGTTTTTATATAACTCACTTTTTTAAAGTTTATTTTTATTTATTTTGAGAGAGATAAAGAGCAAGTGGGGGAGGGGCAGAGAGAGAAGGAGACAGAATCCTAAGCAGGCTCCATGCTCTCAGCACAGAACCTGATGAGGGGATCAAATTCACAAACCATGAGATCACGACCTGAGCGGAAGTCAAGAGTCCCATGCTTAACCAACTGAGCCACCCAGGCATCCTTAGAACTCATTTAATTAATCTTCAATTTTACTAAAATAAATCTTCTTCTGGAAAGAACTGTAAAGAGGTTTTAAAATACCAAACAAATAATCACACTATAATAAAAAAGCATCCTTATTTGCGTTTTCATTTATTTGAGAACAATGTAACTTTTTCCCACTTTGAGGAAAAGGGATTAACAAATAAAATTCAAATATGGAGTTATTTTCTTTTATATTTCTTGTATTTGGTCAGAAAATATTGATTTTTTAAAACCTCCTTTGAATATAATTAATGGTTTTCATAGAAAATATTCCTTAAAGAGCAAGAGTATAATAATAATTAAAAAGAATGAGAATAATAATTGGGGTTCTTACTCCAGTCACAAATTATGTTCACTTGTAAACTAAGCAAAAATAAAAATAAAAATCAGAATAAGAAAATTCTAAGTTAAATCATTGTCTTATGTCTTTTTTCTTTTTTTAATGTTTATTTTTGATAGAGAAAGAAAGACAGCACAAGCGGGGGAGGGGCAGAGAGAGAGAGAGGGAGACACAGAATCCGAAGCAGACTCCAGGCTCTGAGCTGTCAGCACAGAGTCTGACCCGGGCTCAAACTCACAGACCACAAGATCATGACCTGAGCCGAAGTTGGACATTTAACTGATTGAACCACGCCGGTGCCCCAGATTGTATTATGTCTTTACTTGAACCCAAAGTTCTACAGAAGTGTAATAACTCAACAGGTATAAGATAGTATCTTTTTTGTAATGATTTTTAAATATATTTTACTTGGTTTAAATGTTTTAAGGATCAGTTAAATTTCTTTTAGGTAAAGAAAGCTTTTCAGTCCTAGGTAAACACAAAAAATAATATATGGCTTCAGGGAGCTGCAAAAAGATGTGTTCAGCCATCAAAATCACCCTTACAAAAGGCAAAGTAATTAACAAAATCACAAAATAACCAGTTTTCCAGAAATGAGCAATCCTCTAAAAGACCAGCTCTGTGTTATCAGCAGAAAAGTATATTCAGGGAGAACAAAAGAGACAGAAACTAAATACATTTTTATCTGTGTAGGACTTTATTCTCTATATCAAATTCATGTTGGGTATCAGGTACCCATGTCAGTATATTTATATGTTTGGAGGTTTAGGCAGCACTTAATGACTATATAAAAAGAATGTCCTTCCATTTATAAAAACCAAAGCTCTCTCCAAAACCTCGGAATATATAATGTTACTACATTAGTTGAGGTATTTGGAAGAATATATATAAGAATTATGATGGCTATATATTTCATATATGGTAGCACCATTTTCCCTACTTCCAATCTTTCTCTATTAAGCTGGTTTGCCTTGTGTTTCAGGTTTCTCCTTGAATTACAATTTCTTTGTAATCTTAGAATCATATATAACAGTTCTCCAGTTGTCATGAAAATCATCATACTAAATAATAAGCACTTTTTAATTGTGTCAATTTTTCATTTTTAACATTTTCTCTAGATTTTATTTTATTTTAGAATACGTTCTTTATGACTTGCTATATTTAAAGAATTTCTTTTTATCTTATATTTTAATCTTATATTTTAATCATGCATATGTTAGAAATATGATACATGTGTCTTGTAGTTCTTGAGGGTCAATACATGCTCTTTAGACATTTATGATCTGTGTTCCTAAGACATTTTAACACATCACTATTTATTTAGGTAACTTTTTTTGCTAGTTAATCTGGGAAAATTCATATTGAGTCAAAATGCTTTGCCAGGTTTTTTGGAGAATGAAATATAAATATTTACCTATAAGTTATATGCTTCCTAATTCTAAAAAGGTTTTAAGATAGTTTGCAAAGATACATAAATTATGACAAAGGAAAAATAAGGAAATTGAGAAGAAGGAAAATAAATTTAGGAAAAAATAAACTAAGCTAGGAGAAAATGATATCAAAATAGCAACAACAACATGCACCAATGCTGCTACTAATATTACTAATATTTATTAAGTAGTTATTTAAAAAGCTCTTTACTTAGATTCACATATCTTCAATTAAAATATACAATGACCTATATACTTTGCTATAGGTATGTCAGAAATATGGTTGTGAGCTTTGGCCAAGCAACATAGAGAAATAGATCAGTCATTAAGTTAATTATCCAAATGATAAACAAACAAATAAAAACAAAAACAGGTAATGTGCTCAAGAAAGACTTTTCTATTCCTGGTCCTGAGATAAGAGGTTAAGGGGCAGTCCATCTGGGCAGGTCCCTGGAATAACAATCCATCATGATGCTAACACAATACTAGAAATGCAACAAATTAGGAAAGTATTTTTTTTTAACTTTTCTTAATGTTTTTATTTATTTTGAGAGACAGAACAGGAGCAGAGGAGGCACAGAGAGAGAGGGAGACACAGAATCTGAAGCAGGCTACAGGCTCTGAGCTGTCAGCCCAGAGCCTGATGTGGGGCTTGAACCCATGAACCATGAGGTTGTGACCTGAGCCAAAGCTGGATGCTCAACCGACTGAGCCACCCAGTCACCCCAGAAAGTTTATTTACCAGAGGGGTTGTTTTTCATCTCCCCTCCCTCACCTGAATTCCTTTTCATGGAAAGTACTGTATTGAAGGAAGATATTTGTAACTTATTTAGAGTGTATGTGCATAGAACATAGATTTCCTAATAAATATGCTCTAATAAGTAATATATTAGTTGCCTACAGAGGAGAATGGATTTATTTAACTGTATGTATTTTTCCTTTTTGAGTGTGAGTGTGTGTGTGTGTGTGTGTGTGTGTGTGTGTGTCAGAGAGGGGGAGTGGTGCTGAGGAAATCGATTTTTCTAGAATTTAGACAACAGTGGTCATATTTCACAACCTACCTCTAATAAGATCTCATCCTTCCCATTAAATAGTATACAAAAATTTCAAGAATACTTAATGTTAAATATTAAATTATCTTATTTAAATATTTATTTACTAGCCTGGGCCAGGGCATTTACTTGTCTAGATTCATCCCTACTTAAGAACATTTTTAACCATTGTTCCTTAAAAGAAGGACACTGTGTAGTACAGCAAAACATATCCTCTACAATCATCTAATAATATGGTAGTAGATTTTATGTAATTGTTTTTTTGCTTTTGTTCTTTTTTCTATAACGTTCCTCAGGATAAGCCAATAGCAAAATACCAAAGTACAATATGATAAAAATTAATCCTATGAAGGTGCAAAAAATGTCTCGTAAAAACACAGCTCACTGACCTTTTGGACTGATAAATTCAGAAAATGATTGCATCTCTTGGGAATGGATGGAAGGGGGTAACTCCAGAGAGAATGCATTCTCCATTGGGACAATATGGCCCTCATGGAGATGAAAACTAGATCTCGTGAGTTGAAAGGATCTAAGATAGTACAATGGTTTTTGCATCTCCAAAGGACTACTGTACATGAAGAGATATGCAGAATATCTGTGGTATTAAAATGTCATGGGTGGCACAGTTTCTAGGCAAAAATGTGTAAAAGGGCTTATTAGTGAGGTAGTAATGAAACAAGGTTGAGAAACACTGATATGGAGTATTATCTCTCCCAATCATGCTTTTGTTTGGAATTGGATGGCAAAAGTTTAAGGCATAATAAAACAGATTTTGATGTATTCATTTATTATTCACAATAATAGTACATAGTATCATTTACTATTCATAATAATAGGAGGTAACAATCTATTCATCACTTATTACTCACATACAAGATAGACACTTAATCCTATTCTACATATAAAGAATAGAATATACTTTTTATATAGAATAGAATAATCAATGCATATAAGTAATACAAATATATACAAATATATAGGAATAATATAGGCATCTTGATTAGAGGAGTCAAATTTTTCAGGGTATTAGAAAACCAATTAAGAATCTCACAGAAACAGATTTATATTTCATGAGCTGGGGAGATCATGGTACTGGCCAAGGTTGAGACAGATAAGACAAAATACAAAAATGAATATGGGACCTAGTCCTATTCTGAGTAAGATGGAAAGTGATTGCAAGTTTTTGTACAGGTAAGTGCTGACATATGTGAAAATGATCACTGTGGTCATTCTGTTGAGAATGAATTGTATGGTGCTAGCTAAGCACAAAGCAGAGAACACAGATGTCTAATGCAATAATCCTGAAGATAAAGCATGATCACTGAACCATGGTGGTGGCAGCAAACCTAGAGGTTTCTAGATATATTTTAGTCGTGAAACCAATAGGATTTTTTGATGAAATGAATATGGTATGTAAGGAGGAAAAAAAGTCAAAGATGACTTCAAGGAATATTGGAAATGTTTTGTTGAGATGGGTAAAAATGTAGGAAGAGCAAATATAGTGGGCCAGGGGGAAAGTTTACTTTAGATATGTAAGCAGAAATAGTGGTTAGTGATTAGAGAGTTGAATAAACCAGAGACTTATAATGGAGAGCTTTCAGCATTTAAATCCTTGGAACTGTATAAGATTACTTAGACACTAAGAGGGATACAGTTACTGAAGTACTGAGTCCTAGGGCATTTTAAGTTCAAAAGTTGGAAATACGACCAGGAGCCAGCAAAGGAGACTGAGAACAGCAGCTTGTGAGGGAGGAAGAAAATCAAGAGAAACTGGTGCCCAGAAAGCCAAGAAGGAGAAAGTGATCAACTGTACTGATGCTACTAAGAGATTAAATAAGGACTGACTCCTTGATTAAAAACATGAAGGTCATTGGTGACCTTGACAAGAGATTTTTGATACAGTGTTGGAATGAAAACCTGATTGAAGCAAATTTAAGACAGAATTGGAGAGGGGAATTACAGATGGTGAAGATGGACAAATTATCTGTTCCATTTTGCTCTGAAGAAAATCATAGAAGCATGCAATAGCTACAAGGAGAGAGCTTTCTTTTTTCTTTTCTTTTCTCTTCTCTTCCTTTCTTTTCTTTTCTTTTCTTTTCTTTTCTCTTTTCCCTTCCCTTCTCTTCCTTTCCTTTCATTTCCCTTCCTTTCCTTTCATTTCGTTTCCTTTCCTTTTCTCTTCTTTTCCCCCTTAAAGATGGGAGCTATTGCTAAATGCTTGTAGGGTGATGCAAAAAAAAAATTGAATAGAGAAAAGGAAAATTATCATGCAGAAGAGAAAAGAAAGAAAGGCTGAGGCAATGCCCTTGAATTAACAAGAGGTGTTGGAGTCTGTCTCATATGTGGAGAGTGGACCTTGAGTAAGAAAGAACACCGAGTTCCTTCAGGGTATTAGGAGGGAAAGTATGGCACATATTTAGATGTTGGCTGCTTCTGACTTCTTCTATTTTCTCAGAAAAACAGAAGAAGTTATTGACAAAAGAGGAAGATAGGAAAGATATGTTGGAAACTGAAGGAAGGAGAAGTGCAAACGAGTTGTCAAGAAGAGGGTAAGAATGAACGTATGAGGAAAATCTAGTGGAATGGCCCAGCAGCACTGTGGTCCTGCTTAAAGTGAGTTGTCATGAATTCAAGGTGGTGTAACCAGTCATAACGTTGGGTATTTTTCTTTAGCCACCTTTAGCTTTGAGAATGTAAACATAGATATAAGTGAACAGTTGGACTTAATCCATGAAATATCAAGTGAGTGTGAAGTAAGAGAAGTAAAGATATGTGTGGGGATTCTATAAAAAGGAGTAATTATAATTTGTGGCTGTGGGAATTAAGGTAGATATGAAGAAATTGAGAAAGAAACAGAAAAAGTGATAAGATCAATGGCTTATGGTTTCTTGTGGGTCAAAAATTTTGGAAGTCAGAGTACTAAAAGATGAGAGGAAAGATAGGTGGTGGTCAGAGACTAGACTCTTTGATATTATAAAAACAGCAATAATAAGGTTGGAATGGAACCACAGAAAGGACAACATAAATGAGCAGTGTTTCAAGTGAGAGGATAGGGTAATGTATGGATTATCTATATGCATATTGAAATCAACAAAGGGTATGACAGAAATAGTTTTGGAGACATTCACAGTGACCTGGGCTTGTAACTCCTCAAGGAATGAATAGAAATGATCCAGGGAATTGGTAAACAAACAAACAAACAAACAAACAACAAAAAACTGCAAAAAGGGAAAATGAATGAGAGGAACAAATGCTATGAGATTCCAAGCAGGGTGTTTTGGACAAGAAAGGAGAATACTACCGAAGCAGCAACAAGAAGCAAGGACAACTACCCTGCCACCAGGCCCAGGGTCCACGGTGTCTGAACAGACTGCAGGAGAAGCAATGTCATTGGGTAGAGCAAGGTTTCAGATGAATTAAGGGGAAGGAAATATTCAGTGAAGAGATGGACACTACAGGAGACTTTGCTGATGACTGACCATGAATTCCAGAGGTCAGAGTGAGAGGTTTTAAGAGTTATGTATGGATAGAAATGGAATAATAAAAGGAGCACCCAGAACTCCTTAATCAGGGACTCCTGGGCTACTTTTGGTTAGTGTAGTAAATGAGACCTATGGGAATGCTTAGACCTGAGGGTCTCCAGGCAGATAGTGTTGGGGGTAAATTTTGGGCATGGGGATGGACAGGGAGATCTTGGCAGGAGCTATTCGGGCACATAGTACAACAGAAATTTGTATTTAATCATAGTTTGGCTTGGCCACGTGAGGAGCATAAAGGGAGAATGAGGCAAACTATAGATAAGGTAGTGGTTTTAATTACAGGCCATGGAATGCTGCAAATAATGCTTTCACATACATTAAATATAATATCTAGAATTAAAGGAAAAAACAATTATATTGAGATACATTTATAGAAATATCAAGAAAGCAAATATATGTTTATTAGCACAATAAAATTTTATGTGCACATCAAATAATAAGAACAAAGATCAGGTCTAATAAATGCCATATTTTTGAAGCAGTAATACTGCAACAGCTGAAATATTATATGAGGATATCTGCAATTGTTATTGGTGACAGTAATTTGTTACTTCAGTTCATATTTCAAGGAATAATACATTTGAGTTAGCAATTAGTGAAAGTTACCATGTCATTTTTTCTCATTAAATTTTCAATGACCACTCATCTTTTTGTTTTTGTTTTTTTTCAATGTTTTATGTATTATTTTTGACAGAGAGAGAGGGAGCAGGGGAAGGACAGAGAAAGAGGTAGACAGAGGATTTGAAGTAGGTTCTATGCTGACAGTAGTGAGCCCAATGCAAGGCTCAAACCCACGAACCATGAGGTCATGACCTGAGCTAAAGTTGGACGCTCAACCTACTGATCCACCAAGGCAGCCCATGGGGACCGCTCATGTTCTAGTTCACATTTAGGTCTGTGAACCCCTGTCTCCATTGTGATCAGAAGCAGGTGACCGAGGCAGGGCAGGAAGACAAGATCATCAAGAAAGAGGACTTGAAAGTCCAGGGCATTGGAAGGGTCATCCACACAGATGTTCATATCCAAAGAATTCACAACTTTTGGGCACATCTACTTTGAAGCAGCCCCTGTGGATTGAGTCTCCTTAAACTACTCCTCTGTAATCTACAACATTCTTCACTCTTCCTGCTTCTAATGGCCATGTGACCAAGGCTGTTAATTTGCAGGGCCTGAAGCAGTAGGTTACTGAAGAAAGACAAGTGGCAGGAGAAATACATACTTTTGTAATATGTTCTAAACGATTTATTTCCTCTTGGTCTGGCTCATTTTGCAGAAGGTGTCTGTAAAAAGTGCCTCTGGAATGTCTTTTGCTTCACTGAATTGCTTTCATACTGTGAATAATCTACTGAGGGGGCTGACTTCTAGCCTTACCTAACTTTGGGAAGGACTTTGAGACCCAAACATTCCTTTCATAAATCACTAAAGCTGGTCCCTAAAGTAGTATTAAATGGACCATTTTAATATGTTGATATATCACTTTCCAGTTTAAGTGTTTCATATTCCTTCTTATTATAGCATTAAAGGTTTCCAGTTCTATTTGTGAGAAATTTCCAGGGATTCAATTTTAACAATGACAAACTCATTTTCTTTTCTAAGTAGTTTTAAAATTTGTGTTACTGTGGGCAAATATCAAAACTACAGAGTGAAAATTTAAAGTCAACTCTCTTTCTCAGTACAGATAATTATCTTTATATTTTCCTGAAAGGGTTACAAATTTCAACATAGCCTATAATGTTTCAAAGGAAATGAATTTTGAAATGGTGTTTTGATGGTTGATGTATATGTCAAAGATAACATAATTATTTTAATTCACTTATTTGTTGCTCTTATTTAAGGAGAAAATATAAAGCAACATCCTATGACTTGAGGGGGTGTACATATATCCTAATATTTCTTCCTTAGGATTATAGAATATTTTCACTCCATTTGTGTATAGAGAATAGAGAATCTTACTGTAATTTTTATGCCACTAATGTACCAACATTCATAAATGTGCAAAATTGAGCTTACTAATAATTAAAATTATACATATAAGACATGCCATTGCAAAAGATTATTAATTTTCTCATGATCAATGTATTGACACAAAATAAAATTTGTTGGAACTTCATATTCCACAGAGTTTGGAATTATGAAAACAAGATGAAAATAGAGAACTATTTAATAAAACTGGAATTTTGCTGATACCCCAAATTCAGAAAAGTTCATCTTTGAATGAAGATATCTCCCTTAGTACAACTGCTTCATTTTCTGAAACTTCTTCCGTGTAATTACATTCTTCAAAAATGATAAATTCCTTTAATTTACAACTCCTTTTTTGAGAACACTTACTTTATGTAGGAGTCCCTAACCATGCTAGGTTCCATTAGCAATGTTCTTTTCAGATTCTAACCTCCTAGTTCAACTTTTTAAATTTAGAAAACATCACCAAATGCAGTCTTTGAGGGGAAGGGATTGTCTCATAGGTTTGAGTATTGCAGAATATATAATCTAAACTACAAAACAAAGCAAAAATAGTTACAATTTTCCTACAGCAGTAATTACTTAAACTCTTCCTTGAACATTTCTGTTTACCCACCCAAATATTCTTTAACAGTTACTGACTTTAGATCGGACTTCTCTCAGTTTATGGACATAATCCTTGGTAACTTGTTCAACATTATTAATCCTTGTTTTAATCTAAAAATTCACATGTGATTACCATTCCTTATTACCTCAGTAAAAATAATCCTGCCTAAATTGTCTATTTTTGAAGCAAACTTTGTATCTTTCCTATAACTTTTTGTCCTTCTGTTGCACTTTTATGAAGTTGCTCTTTGACCCAGTTTTCCCTTCTTCATTTTTCTATATCCTCATTTATTTATTTTAGTTATTTACCTCATTATTCATCTTGTTATCTAACTTTTAATATTAAGTAGAAATCTTTTTCTGTTTCCTTGCCAATATACTCTCCAGTTTTTGCTCAGATGTTCACTCCTTGAAGAAATTTTCACCATCCCCATCTGAATTAAATCTTGATCACTTTGAGCATTCGTGGAGATGCCATTTTACTAGTTTAGTAAAACCAATTTGAGACAATATGGAAAAGATTTTCAGAGAGTCTCTGGTAAAGGTCCTTCATTTAAGATGGAGCTTTGACAGAGACATACCCCTTCTTCCTTGGACATTATAGAGTCTGCGTGCACTAATTCCTAGCTTTGCTACAGCCATACTATAACCACAGAGAGAATCAGCCTTAAATACACCCGGTTCTGAGACCCCTCTGGTGGAGATGTAAGGTGCTGGGAGGGAATGGCCTTGATTACATTTTTGAGACACTGATTTCACTAAGGCCTAATAGCCACCTATTTCTTAAGCAATTTAGAGTTGAGAGTTTGTTATAGACAGCTGAAAATATTTTAATAGATACAAACTCTCTGCTCAGCTACTTAAATTATTCAACTAAAAGTAATGAATCCTTGTTTCCCTTATCTCCTACTACATTAACCATGCAAGTTGCCAACTTTGGGTGATGTCAACAACCATCTGCTTTCTCTGTATCCAGGCTGGTATGAATTGCAGATAGTTATATAATTATGCCACTTGGTTCTCTGACAAATTTGTTATTTGACCTCAGCTGGTCTCTCATTTTTGCTAGATGATTCTTTTCCTTTTTGTTTTTTTAAATCTATCTCCATCTGGATGACTGATGGACATATCATGAACTAGCACATCAAAAATTGAGCTCTTCCTCCTTTTCTCCAGTCATCTATTTTTAGTAGATGATTCTGTTGGCCATTTCACTAGATGATTCTGTTGCCTAATCTAAATTCTTAGAGTCATGCCAAATCCTCTTTCACATCCCTTATCAAATCATCAGAACATATTGTTGGGTCTTCTTCCAAATAAATCCTGACTGTACTTCTCACTTCTACTATGACCACACTAGTCAAAGCTGATTTCATCTCTAGCTTATACTGTCACCTTTTGGTTTGTAACCACTCTCCCTGTTTCTAGAGATTCACAGAGATTTCTGGTCCACCATTTATGAGATTTCTACTTCCTTCCAAAGAACAGATAAAATAAGACTTGTAAAATATACATCTGATCATGCCATTTCCCATCTTAAAATGCTTCAATGGCTTCTCATCACATTTAGAGTAAAATCCAGTCTTTAACCAGGACCTGTAAACCTTGTTATGATTCAGGTTCCAACTACTTCTCCACCATAATTGTGTCTACTCTCCCCACGCCTTGCTCAGTCCCAGTAACACTGGTCTCCTTGCTGTTCCTTGAACAGCCAAAGGCACTCCTGGAATAAGGCTTTATATTGTTCCAATAGGAATACTTTTCCTCCAGATAACCACATGGACCTTTCCCTCACCTCATATGGTTCTCTTTTCCAGTGTTATCTCATCAGAGCAAGCTGTTCCTCCCACTCATTGAAAATGTAGGTCCTAGCTATCTTCCATCACTATTTACCTACCTTCTTCTGGTTTACTTTCTTCTTCAGGTATTATCACTATCTGTTGTTATATTTTGACTGACTGATCTTGCCTCCTCTCTTTAGAATGTAAGCTCTGGGAGGTTGGCTTAGAGAAAGAAATAAGACCTTCACCCACAGTATTTTATGGAAGATTTTCTCTTGAAATTACCAGAAATTACCAGTAACTTTGTTATGGGATGAATTTTGTCCCTTCAAATTCCCATGTTGAGGCCCTAACCCTCAGTACCTCAGAATGTGGCTGTATTCAGAGACAGTCTTTAAAGAGGTAATTAAGTTAAAGTAAGGTCATTAGGGTCAGCTCTAATCCAATATGACTGGTGTTCTTATAAGAAGAAAAACTCAGGACACAAACATACAGAGGGAAGACCCCATGAAGATAGGGGTAAGACAGCTGTCTATAATCCAAGGAAGCCAACCCTGCTGACATTTTGACCTCAGACTTCTAGCTTTCAGAGCTGTGAGAAAGTGAATTATTGTTTAAACCACTCAGTCTGTGGAACTTTGTTATGGTAGCTCTAGCAAGGTAATAGACACCTCTAAAATGTCAGATTCAATAAACTTCCTTATTCGTCAACTTTGTCAATCCTCTTTTAACTTCTACAACTTTGAAATAAATTATGTAAATTAGTACTTTTAAAAATATAATTTAACAAAAAAAACAACAACAACAAGAGAGCACTTGCATACTTAACAGCCAGGCAAAGAAATAACATTGTCACCATCCTATAAGCCTCTTCCTGATTGCCCTCTGCCCCCTCACAAGGCAACACGGTACTGAATTTTGTGTTAAGCATTTTCTCTTTTGGGGGGAAGTTTTACATGTCACTTACATACCTCTTTAAACATTGCTTCATTATTTTCTGCTTTTGGATTTCATAGAAGTGGACTTAAATCATATCTATTATTCTATGGCTTGTTTGTATGCACTAAATATTTGAAGGTTTTTAAGATGAGAATTCATTATTTCGCACATAAATGAACCATATTGATCTAGCATCAATGACTTTGAAATGCAAACTTGAAAAAATATTTGCTACAAATAGGGTATGAAAATGCTAATTACATTGCTTTACGAAATGAGCATAAAATTTTAAGGAAAATTATTAATGTTAAACAGAGAAAAAAACATAAACAGAACTTCTTAGAAATAAAAATATAAGTAGCTATTAAACATATTAATGTATTCACCTCAATAGTAATTAAAAATAATAAAAATTATGAGATCATATTTTTGCCCAATTAACCAAGAATTTTTTAATACTGAAATGCTAGTAAAAATTGTTTAATGATAAAATATAGGCATTACTGTTTAGATAGCAATTTGGCAATTATCAAATATTTGCCAAGTGTTTGAAAGGTTCTGCCTTCTAATCCAGTATTCTACTTGTAAGAATCTTTTCTAAAAAATAAGAAATTTTGAAAAAAGATTTATATACAATGTTGTCCATTATGATATTATTATAACACTGTAAAAGAAAATACAGAGGGGTGCCTGGGTGGCTCAGTTGGTTGAGCGTCCAACTTTGGCTCACGTCATGATCTCACGGTCTGTGAGTTCGAGCCCCACATCAGGCTCTGTACTGACAGCTCAGAGCCTGGAGCCTGCTTCAGATTCTGTGTCTCCCTCTCTCTCTGACCCTCCCCCACTCATGCTCTGTCTCTCTCTGTCTCAGAAACAAACATCAAAAAAAATTAAAAAGAAAATATACAGAATAACTAGATATAGTTGCCACATTGTTATCTGTGATTGTTGGTGATCAAGTGATATTAATCATTATTTTCTATATCTTAGGTAAGTCTCCCTTTTACATATATTTATAATGTAGCCTCGATAGCTATGGGTTTTCTCGCCCTATATTTTTAATAGTGTTTCTAATACGGATTTCTATATCATGAAATCAATTTAGAAGTTAAGAGCAATTTTACTTCTTTTCTCTAATTTCATTTAACATATCCTAAAAACCCAGGTTTGGCTGGGTTTTTCTTGTCAGTTTTGATGGTTATCATGCAAAGCTACTTAGTTTTGGAGAAAGTGTGCTACATTTCTTCTTGGATTTGCAGCAGCATTTCTGGTGGTCACTATGTCCTTCTGCCTATCCCTGGAATAAAAAGGTGAGAACTACATTCCTAGATGCTCTTGCCAATGAGAGGCACAGAGAAGGGGTGGGATGTGGAAGGGCCCAGAAAAGCAGAAGCCCTTGCTGCTTTTGCAGCAGTGGGCAGGGCTCTGGGCCTCGATGGTGCCCAAGGTTCCGGTGGTGCCAGTGCCCTCACAGCTTCTCCTGTGGTTCCCTCACTTGGGAGCTGCTGGCAGATGGACCACCAACAGGGGCTCCTTTCCACTGCAATTTGTTATTTTGCTTAAAGCCAGCAGACATTCTAAAAACTCTTATAAAAGGTTTTATTCTCTCTTTTAAGAATCTAATTCAATACTTGATTAAAATATCCAGAGATGTTTCATCTTTCCTCAAAGATGAAAGCTCTTTCACTGAAAGAAGACAGAAAAGAAAGAACTTCATAGAAAGCTCTGGGTTGATCCTATGAGGTAGATTTTATCAGAAACTAGTTCAACTACTATAGCATTGATCAGAGATCCATAATCTATTGATTAAGGTTATTGATAAGTCTAAGGGCTGCTTGTAAAATGGGTGAACTGGCTCCCCATCACAGATAGTGTTTGAACTGAGGTTGAGAGAGAAAAAGCCATGAATGTCCTGCAGAGAATTCCAATGCTTGGAAAAGAGTCAAACAAGATGATGTAGACATTTCCCTCCAGCAACTTTATAAATCTTTTTTGCTTTTCTTATCTTTTTTATCACTAAATTTCACATATTTTGATAATTCGTACAGAAAACCTTCTAAAGTGTACATTTTCTCCCTCTGAAGCATATATAATGTCTCCGTACACATTCTTTAATCATTTGTCTTAGAAAAGGTCTTGTAGTTTGCTTTGCATCTCAGAGGATTAACAGACTTGTTATCTTATAAAATGATTCTTTCTGGAAGGGAATCTACCTATGCTGATGGGCTGTCAGACTTGCTCTCTTCTTTACCAACTCCCCTTTGCTCCACATCAATATACTGTCTACACTACAACAAAAATGGTCTTTGATCAGGTTGCATCACTCATCTCTGAAAACACGCTGATATGCCCCCCAGAATAAAGTGTGGACTTCTGATGGAAGGCTTCAAGGGTGGGGCGATGGGAGTTGGAATGAGCAAAAAAATGGTCTGAAATGAGTCTGAGATGCAGTCAAGGCCAGGCCTTTCACAGTGTTTTCCCCTATGCTGTCTCCAGCACAACCCCCACTGCTACTTACCAGTCACCCTGGCAGGCTCTTTCCTGCACTCCCTGCACCTATGACTCTCATTCCTACTTTTGTGGTATGGCTAGTTCCTTTCCTTTAAATTTCATACCAGACATCACCTAGTTAGGGCTTGACCTGATCATCCTATTCAAACCAGTTCTATTTCCTTTATTCTCTAAATTAGCCACTGATTTATTTCTTATAAATCCTTAAACCTACATAAAAATGGATTTTATTTTTGGTGTTAGTCCTTTATTCTCCTGATAACCTCTAGAATGTAAGCTTCAGGAAGGCTTCTTAATTATTGTAACCAATAACAAAGTAGAATGCCTGACACATTGTAGGTGTTTGGTAGATGTATATTAAATGAACCAATCTTCTGGAGAACAAAAGTATTATGAAAATATGTAATGTTTTAAATTTTTTTTCAACGTTTTTTTATTTATTTTTGGGACAGAGAGAGATAGAGCATGAATGGGGTAGGGGCAGAGAGAGAGGGAGACACAGAATTGGAAACAGGCTCCAGGCTCTGAGCCATCAGCCCAGAGCCTGACGCGGGGCTCGAACTCACGGACCGCGAGATCGTGACCTGGCTGAAGTCGGACGCTTAACCAACTGCGCCACCCAGGCGCCCCGAAAATATGTAATGTTTTAATACTAAGTTTTATTTATCAAAAGAAAAAATTATTTGCACATTCTAATACTAAAGTACAGCCTCATAGACTAAGACCATCCTTCATAAACTAAAATTATTTTGGTTGTAAGTAAATCTTGGAGGATTATTTTTAATTTTTCTTTCTATTCTTATAATGCATTCCACTGGGGAGTTTCCCAACTAAATTATTTCTAAGTCTAAATAAATGAAGAAAATAATATATTTGGACTGTTGTGTTAACTTACTAGTAGCTAAAAGAAACCTTGGAGAAGATCCAGGAAAACCCGAGTTAGTTTAGATGCAGAAGTGCTATCTTGAAGTCAAATGCAGAGACACACAAAATATTATTTTGTTCAGATAGTTTTCCCTCCATTTCATGATTGTTATGAAAGTAGGAGTGTTATGTACAGCTGGAATGTCAGAAAAGGTTTTAAGTGGATAGTCATAATTCAAAGTTAGTGAAAGGAATCTATACTTTAGAGGTAGTTAAAAATTTCTTAATGCTTTATTTATTTTTGAGACAGAAAGAAAGAGAGACAGAGCATGAGTGGGGGAGGGGCAGAGAGAGAGGGAGACAGAATCTGAAGCAGGCTCCAGGCTCTGAGCTGTAACCACAGAGCCCAATGAGGGGGCTCAAACCCACGAACCATGAGATCATGACCTGAACCAAAGTTGGATGCTCAACCTACTGAGTCACCCAGGCACTCCAAGGTAATTTAATATGTAAGCTGTTTGTCAGCCTAGAAATACAAAGGCTGGATTGGTCCACTTGAACTCTCAAATTGATCCCACACAGAACTTAGCAAAGGAAGACAAACTATTTGGCTACTTCAAAATAGTTGGAGAGATAGCCTTTCCTAAATAATAATATTTGATTATGCCATAATCAAAAATACAAGCTTTTAAAGTTATGATGATGAATTTATAAGAATGGCATTCAACTCTCATATGATATACCATTCCAATTTCTCATCTTAGTATATAATTTATTCATGGCAATCTATTTGTCCCAAATAATGCAGGACATTTACAACGTTACAGATTTGGGGGGGGGGGTCACTAAATTATATAGTAGCCTATCATTAAAGAAGGCAAGATACAATAATTCTAAGCCCATCATGTATACTACCCTCTCCTCCTGTTATACGGACTACTGTACAAGATTAGATGCTCAAAATAATTTTGGCTTTTGAAATGCTTACACTGAAACAGTGATGAAATCAACATAACATTTTAATTTCATAATGTATGAATTAAATCTAAACATCCCAACTACCTTCTTGTTCCTTTTACAATGTACTAATAACTTAGGTAGTAGAGAAGGGGGCATGTGAGTAACAGAGTTAACATCTAAAGATTGTAGAGAACAGTTTCCTAGTCCTTCCTCTGCTGCTAGTGGAAAGATAAGGACAAAGTGAGAAAACAAAATGCGTTTTTCATCAGTGTTTAAGTCAGTGGCTTTGGTTATATAGTTTAATTTAGTAACTTAGGAGTTGCCAAAAGTAGTAGGTTAAATTTTGAGTTTGCATCATCTATGGCAACATCGGAATAAACTACAGATTTATTAGGAGATACAAAATCAACAAGATGAATATACAGCAACTTTAAATCAAATGGAAAAGATGTCTTGTTCTTTTAGAACCTACCCTAGACCTGACTGACCACTGCCCTCTTTCCAGGACAGACCGTTATCATCTTCTAATCATTCTACAATGATCACCTTGTAATTCTACTCCTTAAATCTTTCTTCCCTACTATATACATTTTCCACAATCACCAAAGAGATTTTTCAAGTATAAACAACTGATCCTGTTATTCCTACCTCCTTGAAGCTTTCAAATGATTATGGATTGCCCTTAGGAAGAAGTCTGGCCTCTAAAATGCCCTTAAAAGTCTTCTTTGGGGGCGCCTGGGTGGCGCAGTCGGTTAAGCGTCCGACTTCAGCCAGGTCACGATCTCGCGGTCCGTGAGTTCGAGCCCCGCGTCAGGCTCTGGGCTGATGGCTCAGAGCCTGGAGCCTGTTTCCAATTCTGTGTCTCCCTCTCTCTCTGCCCCTCCCCCGTTCATGCTCTGTCTCTCTCTGTCCCAAAAATAAATAAACGTTGAAAAAAAAAATTTTTAAAGTCTTCTTTGATTTGACTAAGGTATCTTTTACTAAAACTAAAAATAAAAGCTCAAAATATGCACATTCACACATAAATAAGGAAATACGCACTTCTCTGTGGATATTTATTTATGGCCACAGATCCTTGATAATCTATATTCTAAAATTTATAGTGAATATGTAACAAGCCAAACTAGCTTATTAAAATTTAAATTCAAAGTATTTTGTAACTATTAGCACATTCTTAATTTAACTACTAATGATATACAAAAACAAAAGATTCTTAAGAGACAATATAGAATTTCTTAGAGATAGTACATTCTTGATGAAACATTTGTGGTGTTACATTTGCCTAGATGTGAACTGTAAACATCTAATGGGGGATAATGTATTAAGACAGCAGTACCAGTGTTCAGGTCAGAGAGAAGCAGAGATGCAAGTTACCATGTCAAATAAATTTTCTAGACTATCTCTCATATGAAGTCTTAAGTTTTGTAAGAACCAAACTGTGAATTAGCACATGGCATAATACAAACCATGTGCCCAAGGGAGAGAAGTGTATCAACATTCTGGAAATATAAATCATAATTTAAGTTATCCAAGTTATTCTTATAACTAAATTTTACTCTATGCAGAAATAGTAACTTCATTTAGCAATTATTTGTTAAAACCCTGTTTTGTGCCAGATGTGTCCCCGAAGTACTGGGGATTCAAAGGTTGAAGAAGTCAGATAAGAGCTTGTTCCCATGGAGATTTACATTCAAGTAAGGATGGAGATAGATGATAAACAGCATAAATTAATACATGAGGTAATTTTGAGTAGTTATAAATATTATGAATAAAATAAAAGAGTGATGTGATAAGATATAGCAGTAGAGTAGGGGCTATCTTAAATTGGTGGTCATACAAGTCTCCTCTGAGGAGGTGACATCCAAGCAGAAACAAAAATGACAAAAATGAACCTGCCATGCCAAGATTCAGAGAATTCAGGCAGCAGCAGGAACAAGTAAAGATGTTTCAAAGTAAGGGTAACATTGATGTATGTTCATGAAGAGAAAGAAGGTCATGGAACAAAGATGAAATCACTTAATCGAGATAAGAGAGTTTGGCCAGATTATTATAGAGCACTACAGGCCATGGTGAGGAATTTAGATTTTATCCTGTGGGAAGTCTTTTTAAAAGGAGAGTTGCATGATTTGATTTAAGTATAAAAAGATCCCTCTGGCAGCTGCATAGGGAATGGACTGTACAAGGCCAAAATTGGAAGCCAAGAAAATTGTTAGAATCACAGTAGGGCCATCAAGGGGTGATAGTGATGTGGAAGAGGAGGGATATGATATATGTATATATACATACATATAAGATATGATATATATATACATATACATATATAATATATGTATATAATATATATGTATATAATATATATGTATATAATATGTATATTATATAGGTATATATACATATATAATGTATATAATATATATGTATATATATACATATACATATATATATATATAGTAGCACATTTTAAATATATGAACTGTGGGGGCACCTGGTGGTTCAGTTGGTTGAGTATCTGACTGTGACTCAGGTCATGATCTCATGGTTCATGAGTTCAAGCCCCACATCAGGCTCTGTGCTGATAGATCCACTCTCCCCTCTTGCTCTGCCCTGACCTCGCTCACGCGCGCTCTCTCTCTCTCTCTCTCTCTCAAAAATAAACATTAGAAAGAAAAAAAAAAAAAAATATATATATATATATATATATATATATATATATATATGAACTGTGCCTGGACATAATGTAGGCATTTCATGTATATTTCTTGAATGAATAAATAAATGAATGAATACATGAATAGCATAATGCTTATATAAACATTAAAACACAGCAATGTACTCTATTCCTGGCATCATATTTTAGTCATGAAAACAGAAACAAAGCAAAGTATGAGGAGTCTTTTACATTCACAAGAAAGCCAAAAATTTTCATTTGCATTCACATGCTTCTTTCATTTCAAATAAGGTAAACAATTTGCAAATGAATCTAACTTAAAGAAGAAAATTTTAGAATGGGACGACCCAGCAAACATCTGACATTTCCTAATGTTAATTGTGGAGTTTCTTCATAGAGTCATGGCTAGAATAAGAAATAAATAGAAATTCTGCCTTAATAAGAACATTGCCTGTTAGTTGGCAGAAAAAGGAAATTATTCACTTGAGGTTTCTAAAAATAGCTTGCTCTGTGCCTTCTGTACGCGGGCTGTTCACACTAGTGTCAGAGTGTGCCCGTAGTGGGCAGCAGGGGGTCTCTGCCACCTCCCAAGAACCGATTGTTAATTGTTTAGAAAATCGATGAGCAAGTGGTTAAAAATACTGTTATTAAAATTGAAATTATTTAAATTTCTTAAGTAAATGAGGAAGTTTAAAACAAGGTAGTAAATTCTAAAAACTCATCACTTCCTAATTCCTTACTGCATTTTTAATAATAGTCTTTGAATGTTTGTTTATTTTTAGAGAGACAGAACACAAATGGAGGGGAGGGGGCAGAGAGAGAGAGGGAGACACGATCTGAAGCGGGGTACAGGCTCTGAGTGTCAGTACAGAGCCCGACACGGGGATCAAACTCACTGACTCTGAGATCATGACCTGAGCTGAAGTCAGATGCTGAATGGACTGAGTCACCCAGGCGCCCCTGTTCTGGCATTACAAAAAAATTTTTTTCAGTTTATTTAGAGAGAGAGAGAGAGAGAGGGATAGAGAGAATCTTAAGCAGGCTTTGTGCACAGAGCCCAATGTGGGGCTCAAACCCACAAACCGTGAGATCATGACCTGAGCCAAAACTCAAGTTGGATGCTTAACCGACTGAGCTACCCACGTGCCCCTATTTTACTGCATTTTAATATCATCAATGCCCTTGAGGTTATTCCTCTGCATCTGTGTGGTGGCTACCACCACATATGCATAATGGTGTGCTGCTCAGCATTTCATGGTAGCTCCACATTTAGTGATGTCATGTGGGAAGTTTGAAATCAGACATGATGGAAATATTTACACCACAGAAATTAGCAAACTATAAAGCCAGGGCTTCCCCTCACCCTAAGACAGTCTGTTGTTTAGTGCACATCACTAGTTATCACTATGCTGAGGCTACTGTCACTGCTACGCCATCTCCAGCTACGAACTTCTGTAGTTTCAACCCCAGAAGCTGGGTTTTGCTTCACATCAGCGATGAAAAATGAAGGGTAAGGAAATAAAGAGAGCAGCAGTGGGGTATGGCAGGCTTCTTAACAAGGAAGGTTGGTTTTCAAATCGATTTACTGGGTTCTCTTGCACTTTACTACCCCCAAAATAAAGTGCTCATTTTCCTCTGATTTCCTTTGTGGAACAGCCTTGCTGAGTGTGAAACCACTCAAAGTGTGTGCTAGCAAAGTTCAGAAATTAGAAAATGTTTTAAAAATAAAAACATGCCATCTTCTTCTATCATTAGTAATGACTAAAAGGAAAACCAATGTTGGGGCAATGCAATGGGAAATGCACTCATATACAATGACAACAGGAAAATAAATAAATATATTTTAATTTGGCAATATAAAAGTAAAATACTTTATCAAATTATTTCAATTTAACCCGCAGAAAGATTAATTTATAAAAATGTATCCAAAATAGAATTATTATTATAGTGGAAACCAAAATGGGTAGATACATCTTATACATTTGAGAGAATATTATGTATAATTTTAAGTGAAATTTACAATATTCTGAATGACATGAGGACTGTTCGTGTAACATGATTCATAAAAGTAGGATATACCATTATACATTCAACAGAAGCAAAAATGCAAAATTATATATAAATATAAATATAAATATATAAATAATAAATATATAATTTATAAGATATTATATAGTGTAAATATATTATATATAATAATTATATAATTTATATAAAATATAAATATATAAATATATATACACACACACATACACACATACTGAACACTAATTGTAGCTAATTTAGAGTGTTTGGAATATGACTATTTTTTATTTTCAAATTTTGGCAATTTACAAATTTCCTAAAGAAACACAATAATAATGTCTAAACACAAAAAAATCAACATAAATTAAATGCATGAGAAAACCTATTTAAACAATTTGCAAATAAATCCAAACTTAAATGAGAAAATTCTAGAATGGCACTATTCACCAAATACATTAATCTATTTAGCTATAAATTATCATTTTTTTTCTAAATCAGTGATCCCTGTCTTTAATGTAGCATCTTGCAGTGTTTCAGAGACTCATAAAACTCTCAAATAAACATCATTTAATTCATTATAATTAATCTATAGCATGCAGGATGAGAAAAAAGTATCAAAATTTAAATAATAGTGTTGTACAAGTCCACACAAGAGATGAAGTCACTGCCTCATCTGGATTACCCAGTGCTGTGAGAAATACAGTTTGCAGAATAAGGACACATACGCTGAGACACAGAGAGAGATAGTAAAGGAAGGAGCTTCCATCTAGTTATAGTGTCTTTCTATTACTATATTAATATACATAGGACAAAGAAAAAGGAGTTAGAAAAGTATTAATAGTAGTCCAGTGAATTTCTTTTTTTTAATTTTTTTTAATGTTTATTTATTTTTGAGACAGAGACAGACAGAACATGAACTGGAGAGGGTCAGAGAGAGAGGGAGACACAGAATCTGAAACAGGCTCCAGGCTCTGAGCTGCCAGCACAGAGCCCAATGTGGGGCTCGAACTCATGAGCTGTGAGATCATGACCTGAGCCAAAGTCACAGGCTCAACCGACTGAGCCACCCAGGCACCCCGTGAATTTATTTTTGATAAATTTCGGATATTAGTATTTAATGGTCTATTATTACGTAAAATTTTAATGCATTGTGGTATTTCTTTCCATTGAACAATAGTTGACATACAATGTTACAGGTGTACTACATAGTGATGCAACAAGTCTAGATGTAATGCTAGGCTCACCATAAGTGTGGCTACCATCTGTTACTACACAATGCTATTACCATACCTTGAATTATGCTTTGTCACCCAGATAGTAATCAAAAAGTATGCAGTATGTTGCAAAGTTACTTTTGTGACTTATAAGGGAAGAAATGCCAAGTTTCAGGACATCCTTGACACTTCAGATTTCCTTAGGAAAACACTGATACTGGTGTGCATACCAATCCTACCTTTACTCTTGAGAATCCATATGGCCTACAAATATACAAGTAATTAATGGAGATGTGTCTTAAATGACTGGCTTACCTGAAATTTTGACTTGAGACACTACTCCATCTCCTCCATCACTGTGTGCACGAACCTCTACAACATACTCTCCATCCCTGGGGATTGGAACTTCTATGGAGTGTTTATGAGTTGAATACAGCTTGCCATCATGCTGGCCATCGGGTCTATAGAGAACCTGAAAAAGTCCCAAAATATGCATATTTATAAAGTGGTAATAATGAGCCAATGCCAAAACACTAAAACCAAAATAAAAATGCTTAGACTTTTATTAATAATAAAAAAAAAAATCCCAGGAAGCTGTTTAATACTAGCTAGAAGAAAATTATGTTATTTTTAATTCACAGAAATTGATTTCACCTATTATTTTAGGGTGATCCAAGAGAAATGCCTTAAGCATCCGACTTTTTTTTTTTGACCTAACATAGAGGGAAAAATGTGTGTGTGTGTGTGTGTGTGTGTGTGTGTGTGTGTGTGTGTTTTATGGAATAGGTATAAAAATGAGGGCTCTTTGAACATTTTGAAGTAGTCTTAAAACATTGCTCAGAATTAAATTTTTTAATATTATTCCCAAAGTCTGGTATCTAATAAAAAATGTGTGATAGAATGTATGGAAATAATCTTTTTTTGGTTCATTTATGGTATGCAACTCAATATACCCAAGTTTATTGTGTGCCAGGCGACACTATCTTAATCATTGCCAAACAAAAATGGATTTATGCACTGATTACTTTAACAACTCTATTCTTTAAAGCAGTTATTGTACCTAACTTGCTCACTTGACATACAATTTTCATAGAATCACTGAAGATCTTTTCTCATTTCAAAATTTATCACAGTACGATGTCATCTGATTCCGCTATACAGCTAGAATAAGAAAGCTGAAAGGGTTTTGGTGAAATAAACATCAGTCAAGTCCAAACATCAATCTCTCTTTATAGGAATAAAGCCTGTGTGGGGAAAAACCCAGTAATCTTTTACATACCTTATATCCTGTCACTGTAGATTCATTTGATAGTGCTACCACATGATCCCAGGTGATTATATAGCGTGAACCAGATCTTATGGAACTGATGATCCTTGGGGGCTGGCTCGGAGCTGTGGAAAGTAATAATATGCAAGTGACAGCCACCGTATCCAACTTGAGTTCTGCAAACTGCCTTGAGTCAGTGATGATAATGATGTGACAACAACAGCTAATTTTGATGAGTGCTTACTACATAACAGGCACTATACTAAGCACTTTATATCCATGGGTTCATTTAATGTACCCTTGACCCTGTGAGGTAGGTAATATAACTATCTTTTATTCTCTTTTCCTTGTTCTTTACTTGGGTTTCTTTCTCCACCAGTATTTTGTAACTGCTGCTTTTAAAGCCATCAATTATCTCCAGTTGGCCAAATAATGTCATGTTTTACTCTTTTCAGACTTAATATCTTTGTAGCATTCTACAGAATTGATCTTCTAACCCCTTTCTGAATCTCATTCTTTTCTTAAATTCATGATCTCTTAACATCCAGGTGTCCTTCTACCTCTCCGGATGCTCCTTCTCATTAACCATCCTGTGCCAGCTCCTGTCCTCTGCCTAATTTCTAGATGTTGGCATGACCTAGGACTTGATCCTGAGCACCCTTCTCTGATCTATGAATCTTTTCTAAATTTTATATCTGGGTGTATGGCTTTAAGAAGTCAAAATTTTATTTCAGGTGTATGTTTTCTCTTGGCCTCTAGACATATGTGTCCAATTGCCTGTATTAGAACGTCTACAAGACTTCTCAAATGTAATCAAGATGGAACATTTGCCATGTTCTCCCAAATCTGCATCTCTATGGGTCTTTCCCATCTTTGGCAAATGATACAACTGAATCCTCAGTTTCTGAATCAAAAGTACAGTACTCAGGGGCGCCTGGGTGGCGCAGTCGGTTGGGAATCCGACTTCAGCCAGGTCACGATCTCGCGGTCCGTGAGTTCGAGCCCCGCGTCAGGCTCTGGGCTGATGGCTCAGAGCCTGGAGCCTGTTTCCGATTCTGTGTCTCCCTCTCTCTCTGCTCCTCCCCCGTTCATGCTCTGTCTCTGTCCCAAAAATAAATAAACGTTGAAAAAAAAAAAAAAAGTACAGTACTCAGTCTTCCATTCCATCCATGCCAACATCCAAATCAGCACCAAGTTGTCAACTCTTTCTGTAGAAAATTTTCCACTTCTCTTTATATCCATTATCACTTAGTTCTGGCCATCATCACTTCTCTCCTTGACATCTAAAACCGTCCCCTAATTGGTTCTTTTGTTTTTACTCCTACTCCACCACCACCCATTGTCCATCCAGAAGCCAGAATGATTTTTTTCAAGCATAAGTTAACTATCCCTCTCTGCCTTAAAATCTCCCAATGGCTCTCAACAGACTTAGAAAAAACTCTAATCCCTAGCAGGACCTACAACTACAAGACTCTTCATATTTCAACACCAGCATACTTCCTCCTTCTCACTTCCAGCCTACATCCTTGCCCAACTGGCCTTTCTACACTTATGGCATACCAAACTATTCCCACCCTTAGGCTTTACCCTAATTACTTTCTCTACCTGAAATCGTCCCCTCCCTGCCAGTTGTCATAGTAGGTCCTTCTTATGATTCATATATTCATATATATATGACTCAAATGATATCTTATCAAAGAAGCTTTTCTTGACCACTCAATTGGAATTCATTTCCATCCATGTCACTTTCTATTTTATTATGTTTATTCATTTTATTGCCCTGTCATCTGATATTATCATTCATATTGACTTGTCAGTTATTTGTTTAGTTTTGTTTTGTTTTGTTTTCATGTCGTTCCATTAGGTTGTAAATCTTCTAAGAAGAGGCTCTGGGTCTGGTTTGATCCCTTCTGTATTCTCAATGGCTAGAACAGAGATAGTAGACATATAGCATACTTCTGATGAATAAATGGAAAAAAAGAACAAAGGAATGGATGCTGCTCTTACAAATTAGAAAACTAAGGCTTAAAGGTGGGAGGTAATTTGTCTACTGGCACACATTTAGTAAGTGGAAAATACATATCTGAAGCCCATGGCTGATACCAAAGTCTGGTATCCTATCACCATGTTCAGTTACCTTTCCCCAAGTGAATTTCATAAATTTCCAAACACCAGTAGTATTCATGCCTTTAAATTCTTGCAAATCTCTCTAGAATCTTGAATATAAATTCTATTCTTCTATATATTCAACGTGGGTTGAAGAAGGAGATATCAAAGTGAACCCAGAGAGCTAAGAACGACTAGAAGACTTAAGCAGGATGGGCTGTCTTGTTGTATAAACAATGAGAACATATGGTAATAAGAGATGAAACATAATGCTACAACATTTACCTCACATTTGCACTATGCACTGATGAAGGTTTATATAAAAAAAGTATAGAAAAGAAACAATTTTAATTTTCTCATGCTATATGCTATTTATGCAGTCCTATAAAAACAATGTTAAAAATAGTAACGGAGAATACAAATTGATTATCTAGTGATACAAAATTTACAAATGGAGGTTCTGTAATATTATTTCTATAGTGGAACATTAAATGGGTGAAGTCATCCTCCATATGTTTTCATCATCTACAATAACTAAAAATGATTTTTTGTTTGTTTTTGTTTTAAACCTTGGATGGCTGTAAAAGATAAAATTTAAAATGGAATGCGCTAAGACTGCTAGGTAGTAAATTTCTCTCAAATGTAACTTGCCTCATGACCTAATGGATTGGTAGTTTTTGATGAGTCTAAATGCAAATGTTGACTCACGTGCTTTCTTGGTGAAGGTCTCAATCATGTCACTGGGAGGCCCACACCCTGCGCTATTGCAGGCCCTGACTTCCACAAAGTACTGGGTGTCGGGCAGAAGGTTCTCCAGCCTGGCCGAGTACTCTTGGCTGGTGACTTGAACTCTGTGTGCAGCTGCTTCTTTGTCATGGGCAGCCCAATACCGAATCTGCAAACATTCAAATTGAGGAAGATGTTGTCATGATTCAGTGGTGAAAATCCTTTTCACTTGGCTCTGACACCTATGATGTTGGCTGAGTGTCATATACTCAAATGTTACTTAATGCTACTTATACTTCTATTGGTCTTAGAATACGGCAAGGCACATAATGTAGATTTATTAAAGATGTCAAAGAAATCAAGGGCTCACCTCATGGCCTAAAATAGTATCACTCTAACAACAACAACAACAACAACAACAAAAAGATGAAGAAGAAGAAACCAAAAACCTCTTCATATGATTTACCTTCAAATATAACACTGGTTTCTGTTTGGACGTATTTCCACAATAATTTTTATCATTTATTTACTGTTTTATTTCTGTTTGTATAATATCAAGTGTGTCATGGGTCACTGATAAAACAGTTTGACAGGAAATACAACTTTGTTTTATAAAAAGTTATTATATTGCCTAGAACATGCGAGTGTAATAAGTTTCTGCTAGTTCATTTTAGAAATATGTATGAAAAAATATTCCCTTTGAAGCTATATTTTTGCCAGCTATCAAAGAAATGGGCTTAAGAGTTTAATTAGTTGAGGAAATTATTTATTATGAAAATCAATTTATTTTTAAAAATGTTATCCATGTTGTGATTAGAAATGATTACTTGTGGGGCACCTGGGTGGCTCAGTCCGTTAAGTGTCTAAATTCGGTTCAGGTCATGATCTCAGGGTTCATGAATTCAAGCCCCCCCCCCCCCCCCCGCCCCACCCAAGTTCTGTGCTGACAGCTCAGAGCCTGGAGCCTGATTCAGATTCTGTGTCTCCCTCTCTCTCTGCCCCTCTCCCACTCACACTTTGTCTCTCTCTCTCTCAAAAATAAACATTAGTTAAAAAAAATGATTACTTGTACCAACCAGTGTACCAATGACTCTTCCTTGTCTCTTAAAGTTTAAGTAAAAATTGGAAATTATAATTTCCATCCTTCTAATGAGACTATTTTATTGGTTAGAAATTCCTGTATCTAAGGTATAAATAAAAAGGAGCAAATTTCCTTATAAATGTGTTGATATTTTATATATTTTAGATTCCCTGGCCATAAAATAAATGAACATTTAATTTCACAATTAAGCAAAGTGCCTAGACAATAGTATCTAATATTTATATAATCTTGAATAATTCATTTACACAAATCAAATGAAACCATTGTAAAATGGAACTAGATGGTTCCAATTCACTTGGTAACAAAGTAAGGTTTATATGTAGAATGATCACATTTCAGAACAAAGCCTAGTTACTAAGTTGCTAATTTGTTTCCTTTGCAATGTTTTTATTTTGTTTTCTAGTACTCATTTTTCTCATGTCAGCAATACTTTTTCTAATGGTTTTGATAGGCTCTCCTTGGCATTTCCTGTCATCTGACCAGAAGGATGGCCTCAGAACCAAGGAACTAGAATTGTACCCAGTGTCTCCAGAGGCAGATCTCAGTTGGCAGACAAAAGACCTGCTAAGAGGAGGAGCCTCCTCGAGAAGATGTTTCCAGATTCTGAAAGGGTTCAGGCAGTGAGTACATTCATCTGGGAGGACAATGGCCTACATTTTAGTGGGCACTTGAATTAGATAATGCATGAGGCCTCCTTCTAATGCTTGACTAAAGAGAAATAAAATGAAAATTTATATTCTAATGAAATGCCAAGAACCTGAGTAGGATCATCTGTATACATTATCTTCATAATAAATCTAGAATGTTTTATAGCAATCAAAACTGAAATCTATGAGGTTGATGCATTTTTATATGTATGCTTGTTGACTGAGATGTGGACCACATTTTAAAATCTTCATTGAATTTTAACAACTTTTCTATCATCCAGTTTAAAGAAGAGAAACTTTTTAACCAGATAGATATCAAAAAGGTAATTTCTAAAAGACAGACACTATGAGGAATTAAAGTGACAAAATTTTTCTGCCTTCTCACTTAAATTTCCATGAGGCATTTTGGCAATACAAAAGAAAAGAGCTTTCCTTAATTTACTATTTGCACCTATATCTAAAATGACAAATGACTTTATTCATCAAATTTTAGCAGGGATCTGTGGTGGTCAGTCTCCATTAAAATTCACAATAGGGGCGACTGGGTGGTTCAGTCAACGAAGCGTCTGACTTCCACTCAGGTCATGATCTCATGGTTCGTGAATTCAACTCCTGCACCGGGCTCTGTGCAGACAGCTTAGAGTCTGGAGCGTGCTTCGGATTCTGTGCCTCCCTCTCTCTCTCTGCCCTCCCTGACTCGTGTCTATCTCTCTTTCTCAAAAATAAACATTAAAAAAAACATAAGTCACAATAAATTAAAGCAGTGATTTAGCTATGCCTTTTTAACTAGGGAGCAGAAAGAATTATTGAGAGTGCCAAATAGTCCTTGATTTCCTTGTTTTAGAACAGGAGAGTTGTTTGAACTTTTCACAGTATAGTTAATCTTTACAAATGAAAGCATCTGAGACAAAATGATTTAGTTTAATAATCTCTTTATATGTTTACATATAACTTACAATGTTTTCAAAGTATACTAAAATAAATAATAGATAGATATATGTAATGCATGGCATCATCTTTTTTTCTCTGAACTAGCCACTGGCCATGCACGTCATTTCCAAACAGATAATAAATTTGGGCTGTTGCATCTTGATCATCTCACTGAGTTTCTCAATGTGGTGAAGCACCGAGCAAATCGCTTATGAGTGATTTGGAACAAATTGCTTGGAGTGAAGGGTGCAACCTGTAGTCATGGAACAGAACAAATGTGTTGCTTTTGATTAATCACTAGGGAGACCAAAAGAGAGCCTGAATGAATTAGTGGAAAGGGATTATCACTACTGGAAAATACATATGCACATACATACATATAGTAGGTCCTGAATTATGGATAGTAAACCATAAATTCATCTTCATATGCTGCATTAATACATAATGCATTTCTTTTTAATGCTGTGGCATTATAGAATTTTCACTCTTTCTCTACATGTTTCTATAATTCCCATAGCATCTTTTGTCTCTCATAAACCTATCATAGTGCTTATTAGGCAATTATGACTAATTAGACTGCCTCATGACTTGTCTTTTTCCACTTAAACTAGATTATAAGCTCTTTGATGACAGGGTATTTACTATTTATTTTCAACACTATGGGCACAGGGCTACATTTGACGTATGATACTGTTTCATTCATTGAACAAATATTATCAGGTACCCACTTTGTCCCACTTACTGTGCAAGGTGCTGGGAGTGCAGTGAACCCAGGCATACATGTTCTTTGCCATCATAGATCTTATTAAAAAAATGAAGGAATCAAAATGTATAACTTCACATAAAATCCCTAATATCTTTGAGGGAGGGATCTAAGTATATCATTTTGCTCAAAGAATACTTACTCTTTACAAAAGTATTAGGAAGCTAAAAAGAAAAAAGCCTTAGCAGAAGAATATCACACTTTCCATAAATTGTGTGCTACATTAATAATACTTTTGTACAGTGACAATATAGTTATATTCCTTCTCAGAAAAATTTAAGAAATTTGCAGGGAAAATGGCTTTTCTAAAACCTCATTTTCTCCAAAGGGGTTTAGAAAAAAGGAATGGATGTTACAATTATGGAAGTGCCTGAAGATATTTAGCACTTTTGAAAATTGGGTTTGCTCCATTTTATTATTTTCAACTTCAGTAAACTTTTTTCTTAAGTTTATTTAGGTATTTTGACTGAGAGAAAGAGAGAGAGAGAGAGAGACAGAGAGAGAGACAGAGAGAGAGACAGAGAGAGAGACAGAGAGAGAACATGGAAGAGGAAAAAAGAGAGAGACAGAGGGAGAGAGAGAATCCCAAACAGGCTCGTGGATGTAGGGCTTGATCTCCCGAACCAGGAGATCATGACCTGAGCTGAAATCAAAAGTTGGAGTCAGATCCTTAACTGACTGAGCCATTCAGGCAGGCGCCCCTTCAGTAACCTTTTGGATCAGATTTCTAAGTTCTGTCCTTTCAGGTCTGAATTTGCTGGAAAAAAAAATCATAATCATGTGACAAGTGAAGATTCTTTTGTAAAAGATTTAGGAGAAACGGTTAATATGGTCATTTAAGTGAAAAACTGAGACTCTGACACAAAAAAGCTCAATCTCTAAAAATATACAATAACTATATTATCCAAATCTTAGACTCCTTTGATTATTAGAATATTCTATGGGAAAGGAATAGCAAAAATATAAATCATTCCAATCCGTATTCTTACACCATTTGGGAGCTATTCAAAATTCTTTTATTCCAGCCACTGGTGCAGGGACCAACCAATTCTATGGAGGCTTCACTTAGGTACTTCTCCTAAGCATGACCAGTAAGCATTTGACCCATGCTAGTGCTGCTGGCCTCGCACTCCCAGTCCCAGGATGTCTTTGATGCTGCGATGTGAAACTTGTCCCACAGTCCACGGAAGTGGGAGAGGAGGTGATGCTGATGGGGCCACCCTTAACCAGTGGGGGGCAGCAGTGGATGAATGCTCCCCCTTTTATCCCAGGTAGGGCAATTCTAAGCCACATTCTAAAGGTCCTCAAAGATCCCAAGAGATGGAGCACCAGTTGCCAACAGGGTTTGCCAAAAAGATATGCATCTGTCTATCCAAGCTTCCCCTTTTCCTCTTCACTCTGTTTTTCCTCATTTTTTGCTCTCCAGGATCATATTAAAACAAATGGATCAACAACAGCAACAACAAAAACACTACCTTCTCCCACACCTGTGTGTCAGACTTTGCTTTGGGGAGATCAAGATCCAAAATAAGAAAATGAAGTACTTCCTAAATATTAGTACTTCCTAAATATGCTCGCTATAATCAATTAACCTTTAAAAAACTGAGATTACTCAGGATTGATAATCTTTTAAGATAATTGTGAAACTGATTATTTGCATTAATCTCTAATTCAATTGTTAAGAGATTTTGCATTCATTATTCCTGATAGCATATTATGCTTGTTTACATTAAGTTAAGTGGGTGTTGTACCTGCTGGGTGAACAAACTAAGTCTTTTGTGGATTCTGGGCAGGAGCTCAAAGCTCTAATACACCTTTCCTACACTGCAGAAAAACTTGTACCATTAAGGTTAGGAGTGGGGAGCTCTTTAACTAGGCAAGAGGAAAAAATAAGTAGAACTTAAACACTCTACTGAGATACATTTTAAAACCACAAGGGAAGAGATTATTTTTAAACTCAACTGCTCACAGTTCTCACTTGAAATATCAGGAAATTAACCTTGAGAAGGGGTCAATCACACAGGACTCGGGCTTCTCCAGTTTTTATTTTATTTTCTTAATGTGTTACTTTTTTTTCTCTGTTTCTTTATAACTTTGTCCCTGAGTACATTTTTATAGGAAGTGCACTGGGGTATTAGTTTTCTCAATCATCTATCTTGTTAAACCATTGGCTTCTCCCATAATATTTTAGAATAGAAACAATAACCACATTATAGTCAGTCAAATTCCCCCCCACCCCCTATACAGGGGCATTTTCTTACAGGAGAATAAATGTTACAGACATTCTCTTTTAAGCTTTCATGCTTGTCTCTTTGATATTCAAGGTTCTGTGTCAACAACTCAAAAAGGTTTTAAGAAAGAACAACTGGAAACAATAATTTTGCGATTTATGTCCAATATTTTAAATTTATTTGGAGACGTAAGACCTAGGTTCAAATCTGGTTATGCTAATTATTACGCAGACAAATATTTCTAAACTCCAATGCTGTTGAGCATCATAAAGGCTCAACAAATGTTATCATTCTTATCAATATTATCATTATCATTTTCATCACTGTCATTATCATCACTATCACTGTCTTCAAATGTCCAATGACATAGAACAGGGAAAGGCATTAAATGTTTTGATTTCATTCCACACAACAGTTCTATGAGGCATGATTACTCTCTCATCTTTCCAGGTAAGAGAACCAAGGTTCAGAAATTTCAGATAAATTTTGTATCAAATTCCTCAGTGAACAGAGTTGAGATATCAATGCACATCTGCTCAGCAAAAGAGCTCACTGTTTTCTACTTAATATGGAGTTACAGAAAGTCAGATATCTGTGAAACTAAATTCCTCAATGGTATACATTTTCCTTGAAATTATCATTTGAGAAAATATTATCTGATAACTATTATTTTTAATGGACTATTTCATTGAAAATCCTTAACTGATGTTTACTTCCAATCAAAAAAGGTTACATTCTGGTTATTGCCTAAATTCATTGGTGCCAATGCTAGGTCAATGTTTTAAACAAAGTAAAATATAAATTTAGCATTTTGATTCAATGAGTGAGTTATATTTTAAATAATCTTTTTTCTCTTTTTTTATTATTTAAAAATGAATAATATGAAAGAAGAAAAAAATCCTATGGTCCAAGATGACTTTCAAGCTCCAAATACTGATGTCTTCTCCCAAGAAACCTTGGACTTGTTTATTATAGGGGTTTGTAATGCCTAGTGAATTTCTTTATTTTTCCCATTCCTTTCCTACTAGCTTTAAATGTCAAGGTCAATTTAATAAGTTATGAATACTGTCTTTCCAGTTCATTCCTACCATTCCACTCTTTTCATAATAGCTTCAGCTGAACCCTTGCAAAGATTATCTGAAGACACTTTGACATGTACCCAAATCATAACCTATGTTACTGAAGAAAAAAAGCTTCCTGATATTTACATGTTTAAAACTTAAAATCTTGGGTTGGTTTTGTGGTCACATCTCAGAAACATGGCTTTGAGAAGTCCAGATTGTAACATATGATTTGATAATACTGTGGCTCTATTCAGCCTGAATACCTGTTTAGTGCCTACCCTGTGCCCAGCACTTATTCTTGGCGCTGAGAGAAAAACAGACAAAATCTTGCCCTCAAAGAGCTAATATTCCAACAGATGAAGAAGGAAGGTGCACAAGAATTGAGAGGGCAAGCTGGCTGTGTGCGCAGTTCAGCGCCCATGGCTTCAGAAGGGCATTCACTTCTAAAACAGAAAGGAGTCTGCAGTTTGGCATAAAGCCTTGAACTTTGAATCATCAAAGCTGAATTTTAGATACTGATTTGACACTTAATTTGTGCTGAGGCAAGTTGTTGAAACTCTGGCATCCATTTGCTCGTCTGCAAATATCAGATGTTGCCAATTCCTCCTAATTTTCACTCTATGTGCTTAATTAAACATATGAGATGATATCACATTTCCTGCACAATCAAGTCTTAATTTTGCTAGTATTGTATTAAAGGCCCGACTATCATTCTAGCTTCAATTTTCCAGGTCTTCTTCCCTTCAACTAAGACAAACTCTCCCCTTTGTATCTGGTGAATTCCTACTGGTATTTTAAGACTCAACTCAAGGAAAATTTCCTTTGGGACATTTCGAATGTTGCCAATTTTCTACCTTCATAGATAACATTATGAGACACATATTTGGTATATTTATAGTTATTTCCTTTATAGGGACCATTAAAAGTAGAACTACTGAGACAAATAGAATAAACATTTTAAGGATGCTTTTATAAATTATCAAAATGGTTTCCAAAAACTTTTTAAATTTGGCAACAGTTTATGAGAATGTCTCAAGAGATCTCATTTAACTATGGGTGTTATTACCTTAGTTTTTATTTCAGTCAACTGTTCGTCAACACACAGGACTCTGTATCTCTCCTAGATAAGCTAGTTAGGAATCTCCGCCTTACTCTTAACAACTAGCTTATAAATGCCCAACATATTAGACACAGAGATTATAGTGTTAGTTGCCACATAAATTAATGGCCACAGAACATTCAAAGGGACAACATATTTGAAAACTTACGATAATAAACTTTTGAATAAATGTATATAGTTTAATAAAAATTGAACTCACCTGATAGCTTTCCACGATTTTTTCTACAACATGATCCCAATGAACAGATATCTCAGAAGATGATAAGACTTTTACACCTACTTCTGTTGGGGCTTCACTGGGAGCTGAAATTTGATGAGAACATTACATTCCTATATAAGGTGCTTATATTCATATAGCACCATTTGCTGTATGAATGGATTAAAATTACATTTTAATATTTTTTCAAGTTTTCGTATTTCTAAAATAAAACAAGACCAGTAATTTTATTATCTTTTTCTCTGGTTTTACTAATATTATTTTATTTCATGGTCAGCAATGATATATGATGACACACAGTAATCTACATGAATGTTAATATATTCATGCACATGTACATACACATGCACACACACACTTTTACAAAATATAAACTCTTTCACGGATTTCTCCAATATCTGTGAGCAAGAACTGTACTAATTATTTTTTTGTATTTCTCTGTACTAATCTGCTTTAAGAAAGCCTGTGGATGCACATTCAATTCATTATATTTATATAGCTCTATATTATCAAAAATAGGAAATTTGGTATTTATTATTAAAATTGTTCATTACATTTAATTTTCATTTTTCTCACTCACACTTTGTATTTACATAAGGTACAGATACACAGGAATACTTCTCTCCTTTTCTTTTATGTTTAAGCTAAGTTTTTTTTTTTTTTTTTTTTTTTTTAGATCCTTTGAAACAAGTTGTGACATCCACTGCTTCTTGTGCTCAGGAAAGCTTTTATAAGTCTAATCTTCCAACTGGGCATCAAGTCAAGTATGTATCAAAAAGGTCTCTGTTCAGTGAAAAATAAAAAGTAATTTACATCCCTTATGAAAATTACACAAAGAAACTAAGGAAATCTTTAAGCAAGAATGGTCAATTTTTATTGTCTTTTATTAACAAACCATAATCCTCTTTTGTGTAAAAAATGTCCTGCACAGGAACATTGTTGCCTTTCTAAATCAAGGTTAATGTGTAGCACTATGATTGATTTCCTAGCAGGAGAAGAAGAGAGGAACGCTTATACAAGCTTCGGCACATGCAGGTTTTATGAGACTTATGAAACATTTAGGAAAGAAATATAATTAAATGCAGATGGTCATGACTACAGAGATGACAAGCATGGCCCTTTGCCTGATTACTTTAGCATCAAATAAGGCACTAAAAAGTAGATATTGGGTGAGAAGATAACTTGTAAAGTGCTTTTTACTTTCATTTCTTCTGTGGGGGATACTCAGATTGTTCAAACTGGTAACACTGAGCCAAGTTACCATCTTTCTATTGAATCAGAATAAGTATAGAGAATGTAAGAATTATTACTCAGGTCTGAAAGCCCTGACTTGATTATAAACTTAAATAATTTCCATTTTTATTCTCTCCATGTATTTAGTTAACTTAAAAAAAGCATGTGTGTGTGTGTGTGTGTGTGTGTGTGTGTGTGTGCACCTACATGTATATATAACCATATATATAAGATTGCCTTTCATGTTTGTGTTATAAGTAAAGATCATGGAATGATGGGAATACACATTAAATTTTAACAAGTAGGGAAGCTAATAACTGTATGGCTGAAGAGCGTTATGTGAGTTCTGATAGCTAAATGTGTATTTTGAAGTAGAAGGTAACACAAATTGGGCAAATGAATAGAGTGTTTTTCCTCTAAGAGATCAGAGGAGTATTTCCTGTTTTATTTCCTTTTGTGCTTCTCACACGTATGTGAAGAGAACTTGGCCAAGGACAAATGTGGTCAGGTCAGAAGGCAATGGAATCTCCATTTGCTTTTCTAGCCATTAATTGTTTACATAGTGCTCATGAGTACGGAGGTATAATAAGGAGGTCTTATGTTTCTTTAATAGGAAAACAATAAAAAGCATAGTAGCTTAAATAGGAAATCACAGAAATCGATGTTATTATGTTTAATCCAAAACGATGTATTATTTATCAAAGACATATAAAGTCTTTTAAAAGCATTCTCAGTTCAGATAAAGTTTCTAGAAAAACAAAGAGAGCCAGTATCTATATATTTTTCCCCTTAACTAGTTCTCCAGACAAATTTTTCCTTTCCCAATAAAAAAATTCAACTTTCTGACTCCTTCTTCATAGAATTATGCCTAGATTCCCTTTAATAAAATTTCAGCACTCTATTGAAATGGCAAAGAAGTTACATAAAGGATATAATTATACAATTTGGGGGTTAAAAGGGGAAACTTTATCCCCAGAAAAGTATATGTTAAGGAATTTGTAAGTAGTAAGCATTGTGAATGCACAGACATACTAAGGTACCAACCAAGTATGGAGAATTTCTCACTTCACAATTAGAATCAAGAAGCCAAAAACAGGGGTCCAAAGCCAATTATTTTAGTGGAGATTTCCTAATTATCATGGACATGATCTAAAGGATGAAAAAGATTTGGGAGGTACTCTTGTCTTTAAATGGTTGGAATGACATTTTAGTTTTGATCAAAGTAATACTCTTTTACTAAATGCCTAGTACTATGAAAAGATCTTAGCAAGTAAGGCCTGAAAGACAGCAAACAAAATACCTACCAGAGAGTTAGGTTTATCTTCCCTCATCATGTTAGTAAGGTCTTTTACCTACCGTCTTGTGCTGAATTAATGACTGCTGTGAGGCTGTAAGGTCCATCTCCTTTGTTGTTGAAGGCCTTAACTTTGACTTGAAATGCAGTGGAAGGGCGCATGGTCTCATCTTTATGGACATAGCGGCCAGTATCTGGATTAGTTACTGTAACTTTTTTCCATTCTTCCCCATCAAAAGGCTTAAATGCCACTATGTAACCAAAATTGTTGCCGTAGTGGTATTCTCTTGACAAAGGCTAAATAGAAATTGATATATTAAATAGGTTTGAGCAATATAATTAATAAGGAGGAAATCCAACGCAAATAATAATAACAATACACATGGAAGCATGTTCTTTGTAAAAAATTACTTAAAAAAAACATGTTCATAAGTTAGTGCTGCCCAAAAATGCCAGGGCAAAAACATGCCCAAACAAGTAATGACTTTACTTACTAAGTATTCTCTTCCTGGAATATCTCAGGGGGGCTCTCACTCTGGACCTTTTTACATTCAATTCTTTCTGCCTAGAATGCTCTCCCATACATCAGAAGCTTCCCTCCTTCACTTTCTTGAGGTAAAAATCACCTACTTGTGGTCTTTCCTGGCCACAAGATCTGCCATTTCAAGACTATTTCCATAACACCCCATACACCCCACCTCCCTGCTTTATTTTCTTTTCTGTAACACTACCATGATCCACACTATATAATTTACTTATCTATCTACTTCATTATCTTTCTCAACTACTAGAATATAAGTTTCATGAGGGCAGAGTTTCTGTGAGTTTCATTTACTTTCATGCCTAGAACCTAAAACAAAGAGAGTTGTATATGACTCTAGAATATCTGCCCTGTAATCAAACAGTAGACACTGGTCAGAGGAGAAAAGAGAGAAAAGGAAGGAAGAGATGATATTGCCTTCATCTGTAGGAGGCTGGCTGTGGGCCCCTGTCTGACACAGTATTGAAGAATGTTCTCTGTTTGGCATTATTTCCTGAGTTTCTTATCATTACACACATCATCTGCCCAATAAGGAAGTTCATGTCAGCCTTAACAAGTCATTATTTATAAATAACGACAAACCTAGTTCTAGTAAATACTCATTACTTAGTCGTTTTCAGTCAAAAAGAGAAATATGCAATTTGTGTCTTTAATTTTTCACCAGAAAAATCAGTTATCTTGAGGAAAAACCATGAAGTAAATGTACCACAGTTTCTTGAATACACATATGTTAAACAGGATGGTATAGAAATGTACATCCTGAAAGCATAATCCCTAGGATGTACATATTGTGATTTTTTAAATTATTAGATAATATAACCTAGTGTTTCACAGTAGTTTGAACATTTTTTCTTACTGATAGTTATCTACCTAGTTTTTGCAATTTAGAGTATACCAGAGTCAGCTAGAGAATTTTCAAATCCCAATGAAACTGGAGAAAAAAAAATTCCAGAAAAGAAAAAAACAAACTCCTTGGGGAAAAAAATTAATAAGTCTCAGGCCATAGAGACTTGATTTAAAAATTTTAGAATAGGATTTCTAATTATGAATTTTTGACAAGCCTGCATCTTATCCTGAAACAGATACCATCCAATTTTTTTTTTAAACCAATTCATATATATGCATAGGGGCACTTGTACCCCAATGTTCATAGCAGCACTCTCAACAATAGCCAAATTATGGAAAGAGCCTAAATGTCCATCAACTGATGAATGGATAAAGAAATTGTGGTTTATACACACAATGGAGTACTACGTGGCAATGAGAAAGAATGAAATATGGCCCTTTGTAGCAACGTGGAAGGAACTGGAGAGTGTTATGCTAAGTGAAATAAGCCATACAGAGAAAGACAGATACCATATGTGTTCACTCTTATGTGGATCCTGAGAAACTTAACAGATACCCATGGGGGAGGGGAAGGAAATAAAAAAAAAGAGGTTAGAGTGAAAGAGAGCCAAAGCATAAGAGACTCTTAAAAACTGAGAAAAAACTGAGCGTTGATGGGGGGTGGGAGGGAGGGGAGGGTGGGTGATGGATATTGAGGAGGGCACCTTTTGGGATGAGCACTGGGTGTTGTATGGAAACCAATTTGACAAAAAACTTCATATATTGGGAAAAAATAAAAAAAATTCATATATAAAAGAATAGAATATTCTAATTTCCCTAATATCCACACTTATGCATGTTACATTGACTAAAACCTACAAATTAAATAACTTGATATTCAGCTTTCAGTATTTCTAAATCTTACTTAAGAATGTAACCTAAATGCCAAGAATAAAATATGATACAGCACTGAATGAAGTCAATTTTTGCTAAATATCCACTTACTTAAATTGATTTGATTTCTGCAAAAATTAAAACCTGATTATTTTTTTTTTGCACTCCTAAAAATCCCTTGGAGCTAGGTTGTGCTTTTTGACTATCTGCAATGATTGAACACTAAAGATATTTAATGGCTACACATGGACCTATATAAACATGTTACCTAGATAAATAGATGTCTAATGCAGACAAGTTTATACTATTGCAGCCCTCTCCTCCACCAATATCTGTCTCACTTCAAAAATCCAGATGAGAGGCATTGTTTCTCAGACATTATGGTTTCTGAGATAGACTTCCCTTTGGGTCATAAAAGATTAACAAAACGTTTTGGGTGCCTCAATAACAAGTCCCTTGGGTGACTCCTGAGACAACATATTGTAATACATTACACTAGTGGTCAAACTAAGTCTCAGGTAAGAAAGCAAACTTCATTTTGAAAACAGGTGCTGATACAAAAGTTTTTAAATCTTTGGGGTTTTGAATACCCAGAGAAGTGTTATAAATTAAAATTGGGTTACTACACCACAGCGAGCTCAAAATCTATCTAGAATCAGATAGCAAGATGTTTGTTTAATCTTTTAGGCCAGTGGATCAATTTTTGCACAGGAACTATACACTCAGCTATAGGTAAAATCTGACTTGCATTTGAGGAAAAAAATAATTTTAGTAATTTATTCTTGCTTGTGCTCTGAGCATTGATTTTTTTTCTTCTTCCTTTTTTTTTCAAGTAAAGTAACATTTTGGATAGGGGATTGTGACATGAACAATTTTCATGAAAAGAAGTCATTGTGAGTTTGTTAGATACTTCAGAAATAGATGTTCAAGTTGGATAAAGCTTGAAGATAAAATTTGTTTTTCAAAAATGCAATTACAAATGTCATGGAAACATGTTGAACTGAAAGTTAATATTGCGATATTCTATGCAAACAACATAATAAAATCTCAAGGAGTCTTGAAGAAAGAAAATTGCATGCAAAATAATATTAAGTTTAAAAATGCTTAGAAAACAGCTTTCTGTTTTTATTTTACAAATTTTATGACATCATATGTAGAAGATTAGAAAGACCACCCCAAAATGTCAATGTGAGTTATTTCTGACTTGTGTGATCTTGAGTAATTTTTGTTTACATAATACTTCAGCATTGGAGCTATCATTAATTTTAAAAAATGTTGCTTTCTAGCTTAAAAAATTATTTTTACAAAACAAACAAAAGGAGAATACCCCTGCGGTAGAAATATTACCATAATAGTAGATACGGTCTTTGGACTAGCTGATACTACATTACTGATGTGTAAATAGAAAAGGACAAATATATCAGTTTAGTGTAGTGAACAAGAGTAGTACCAAAGAACATACAGATTCCTTTTGGGTAAACGTTCCCCAGTTGAATACCCAATTATTCCAGTACCTTTCATTAACAAGTTTTTCTTTTTATTGAAAAAAGAAAATAAAGTTATTTTCTTTGTATCACTTTTGTGCCTTTGTTGCAAGTTAATTGATCATATGAGTGGGAATCTATTTCTGGGCTCTCTACTCCATTGATATATATCAGTCCTTATGGGAATATCACATTGTCTTAATTAATGCAGCTTTAGTAAATTTTGAATTCAGGTAGTGAAATCCTACACCTTTGTTTTTCTGTGTTTATTTTTCAAATTTACTTGATTCTTCTAATCCATGAACATGCTATTTATGTTCATTTATTTGGATTTTCCTTAGTTTCTCTCAGGACTATTTTGTAGTTCTTGGTAGAGAAGTCTTGTATGTTTCTGTTTAATTTATGTCTATGTATTTTATGTTTTTCTAATTGTCATTATAAATGTATTTTTAAAGTTTTATTAGCAGCAAACCAATAAAATATAAAAGAACATTTGACTTTAGAACATTGATTAGGTATCCTGCAATTCTATTAAATATGCCTATTAATTTTAAAAGTTGTTTATAGGTTTCCTAGAATTGTCTGCACATATACACTTCGTGCTCTTTTTTCTTTTCTTCTTCTTCTTCCTCTTCTTCTTCCTCCTCCTCCTCCTCCTCCTCCTCCTCCTCCTCTTCTTCTTCTTCTCCTTCTCCTCCTCCTTCTTCTTCTTCTTCTTCTTCTTCTTCTTCTTCTTCTTCTTCTTCTTCTTCTTCTTCTTCTTCTTCTTCTCCTCCTCCTCCTCCTCCTCCTCCTCCTCCTCCTCCTCTTCTTCTTCTTCTTCTTCTTCTTCTTCTTCTTCTTCTTCTTCTTCTTCTTCCTCTTTCTTTTCTTTTTTTCTGCCCTATTTCACTGGTTGGGGACTATTATAACATCAAGAGGGGATATATTTGCTCTGTGTCCAAACTTAAAAGGAAAACACTTAGTCTGTCACCACTGAGCCCATTATATTAGCTACAAGATTTCTATAAATACTCTTTACCAGGTGTAGGAAATTCCCATCTATTTCTAGTTTACCTTGAATTTTTAAAAAATAAATGACTTTTTTAAGTTGCCAAGTGTTTTTTATGCATCTATTGAGAAGATCCTATGGTTTCATTCCTTTATTCTGCCAATATGATGAGATTTGTGAAACCAACTTTGCATTGCTGGGATAAACTCTACTTTGTCATAGTGTATCATTCTTTTAGTATTTTGCTGGGCTCAATTTGCCAACATTTTGTTAAATTTTGCATCTATGGTTATAGAAGGTATTTCTTTGTTATGTTCTTTTAAAAATAAAATTCACATTTTATTTAAATTAAAATACATCGTGAACAATTTATTTATTTCACCAAAAATAACAGCAATAACTTTTATATTGTTACTCTATAAACCACAAATTCCTATTTTTCTCCAGGTAATTCTTATAAATCAAGAAAGGTGGTAGATACGGTCATGCAAAGAAAACAAATAGATAGCTAGCATCCTTGGCCTCTGATTCTATCTTGACCATGAATAAAAGTGTTCAATGTACACTCACTAGATTTCTACCTTATGAGTTAACTCATAAGGCATAAATCAACAAATGAATGTCGATAACAACCATATGCAGAACAACAGTGGATTGCTTTCCACTCAAAATTCAATTTTCTCTTTACATTCACTTAATGGAGACAAAATCTACATTGAAATCTCTGGTGAACTCAGTTTCTTCTACTTGTTGATAATTTCCCTAATTGCCAATTCAATTTTTTTATTATATTTAAACAAAAACAAAACAGAACAAAACAAAAACAGTTTACTCTGGGCATTGTCTTTTATTCCATATTATTTCAGGAAACAAAATGGTTTTGAGATTCAGTGTAGGTAAAGCAGCCTATAATAAATGCAACTTATTCATACTTACCACCCATGTTATGGTCAGCTCTCTGTTGCTTCCACCTCCACCTCCTACATCTGAAGGCGCCACATTAGGAGCTGAAACAAACAATAAAAAATGAGGTTATGCAATTTTTTCTGGTACTCCAAGACCATAAATTTTTTCTTCACTAGGAAACACAAGCTGCACACATTACCCACTCAATTATAATGATAATGCCTCACAGTAGCTGCAATCTATTATATATTATATATATAATTATATAAATATAAATATAAGTATACGTATAAATATAAATATAAGTATAAGTATAAATATAAATATAAGTATAAATATAAATATAAATATGTTTTCCTGCCAAGCTAAAAATTGATTCAGTGCCATAGGAAAGTATGGGTTTTCTTTAGCAGGGGGTAGCAAAGCAAATTTGCCCTCCCACACACATCTTTTTTTTTTTTTCTGTGTCCTTTCATTTAATATGATTTTGAAAGATTAGATCTATTTTGTTGGGAAAATATTCCACAGCTCTTACTTTTGAAACGTATGACCTTCTTATAATTTACTGTTGTGTTAGTTTTATGCTTCAATCTACAAATAATATTAAATAGCTCCTGTGCATTAACATTGGATAAAGTTTCTCCCAAACATCTGGTAATATTTGAAATCTAATATTTTTTCTGGTACTCTCACTTCCAGTTCCTAAATACCTTCTAGAACCTTGCCCCATCAGGGACTCCGACTCTCCCACACTTCTGTCTTTTTAGATCTTCCTTCAGTTTCACTTGTTCTACTGGATTCTACCTTACGGTCTCTCCATCTTTAAAAATTATCTGTAATATTGCCTTCTTCTTACCCTCCACACCATTAAACACTTTGTCACAGAGCTGCAAAGAAGAACTGATATATGGCTATGCTTTGTACTTCACTCTGTAATAGCTTTTTAATGACCCATAATCTGTTTTCCACTTCTTTATATTACTAAATTCACTCTCTCAAAAAATCACAAATCACAAAATTGCTTCAAATTGCTAAGTCCAATGACCTCTTCTTTATTTTTCTCCATGTTATTCTCTCTCCCTATAAATCTTTTAGGGTAGTTGCTGTATCTCATCAGATTTGTATACTATTGGATTCTTATCTAACTGGAGTTGCACAGATAAATAAAGCATAGTTTGTCTTGTACTGGATGCACTTGGAGACCAGCTACATGGATGAAGTCCGTGTTTTTACATGCAACTGTTGTGGCTCAGTCTGAGATATCATTCCCAGATCTGTTAAAATTTTAAAGAACAGATGAAGGGCACCTGTGTGGCTCAATAGGTTAAGTGTCCAAGTTCAACTCAGGTCATGATCTTGAGGTTCATGGGTTAGAGCTCCAGTTCCAGCTCTGTGCTGACAGCTCAGAGCCTACAGCCTGGTTTAGAGTCTGTCTCTCTTTCTCTGCCCCTCCCCCACTCTCTCTCTCTCTCTCTCTCTTTCTCTCTCTCTCTCTTTCTCTCTCTCTCAAAACTGAATAAACATTTAAAAAAAAAAAGAACAGATGAAAGATGAATTATCCCTGGATTCCCCACATCCTTCCCATGGAAATAGTCATACCTTCCTCAGAGTGCTCAAAGTAACATGTTCATTTACTAAGCTGCACATACCAACAAATAATTGTGACTCAAAGAAAAATACTTCACAACTTCTCCTATGTTAGCCGTGCAAATTCTTTGTTGAGATATGTATGTTGATTGCACAGAAACAAAATGTATGGTTTTATGTCTATAAACCATGTGATGATTTCCATTTCTGATTAGGAATGAATATGAATTTGAGAGATTTTATTTTACTATTCAACTGTCACCACATAAGTGTTAGAAATAAAAATTGAGTGCACAGAGGTGTTAAAAGATAATTGTAGTGCTTTAGATAAAATACATATTGAACCCTGGATATTAAAATAACTCTTGGAAACCTTTTAAACCACATAACTCATATTCTGAAGTTAAAATTCTACATGCTACAAGAAACAAGAAACAAAGAACATGCTGTCTTACAATCCATGAATAGATCAAATTTTGTGTGTTTAACTCTAAGTACAAGTATTGTGGTCACAGGCAAATAATTTCAAAAATAACTCTTAGAATAATTTATTACACTGCAATTTGTTGAATCAAACATTGCCTTCATCAGATCAAGTATTATTTGCCAAAACACTTCACTGTAATCCTTTTCATTATAATCAAAATTAACCTCTTTATTTAGAGCTAAAAATGAAATATGTGTATTATGTTAGATTGAATTTTTCTCCATTTCATAATGTTTATTTCAAACTCCTTTAACATGCTTCAATAAATCAAGATTGACTTGCCCTTCAAAGATCACCCAGTCAGCTTATGATGCTAAAATAAAAGGCAGGAATAAAGGTAACTGTACCTTCTAATAGAGTGTTTTATATCTTAGGTGAATTATTGACTTAATGTCCTCCATTTAGCTTTGAATGTGCAGATTTAGCTTTAGCAACTAAGGGGCATTTTTTTTTTCACAGGTGGGATTGACATATACATAACTACATAACTGACAAGAATCTGAGCACCTTGGGGCGCCTGCGTGGCTCAGTTGGTTAAGTGTCTAACTCTTGATTTCAGCTCAGGTCATGATCTCATGGTTCATGGGTTCAAGCCCCACATTGGGTTCTGCACTGACAGTGTGGAGCCTGCTTGAGATTCTCTCTCTTCCTCTCTCTTTGCCCCTGCCACTCCCCTGCTTGCACTCTCTCTTTCTCTCAAAATAAATAAACTTAAAAAAAAATCTGAGCACCTAGCTACTGTATATTTACATTCAGCTTTGCAAGAACAGAAAACCTGGGCAAATCATGATTCCTTTCAGGGAAGTAAATAACTCTAACACAAGGCAGTTTATTCAGCGTTAGGCTCCAAAGCAATTTAACAGTGAACAAAGTAAACTTTCTTTTAACAATAAATCATTTAAAAGATTTTAATGAGATATTTAGGAAAAAATAGAAAATTATTGAATTAATCATGAATAAACAATATTTATCATTTTACTGTGACATGTTAAAAATAGCTTTTAAATTTGTTCTTCTGCCTTGAGTTCAGTCTAACAGTGATTTCCTAATGATGTTTGTAAGAGTGCTTCTGTATTTCAGTCACAGAACTCAAAATTATTTAAAAAGAAACTCAAGCCAATGTCATAATTACTCGTTCAGTTTAGAAAAAAACCGATGCTGCCAATTTTACTTTTAGATTTGAAAGCTTAGGTAATTTCCTTAGAAGTACCAATTTGAGCTTTAGCGTTTTTTTTGCTTTTGTTTTTTCTTTCTTTTCTTTTTTAACAGTGTACACACCGACTTATGACAAACCCTAAATTGTAACAACCATGAAGTATATGAAGACAGGTCCTTGATTCAAAATCAATTGTTGACTATTTAGTCCTTGTTAATTATTGCTTAATTTGTATAGCCATTTTTACAGAAATAAAGTTACCATGAACGTAGCTTTCAAATTTAATTTGCATCAAAATCTCATTGTGATTTAAAACAAAATCTTTAGGAAGAGATTCAAATGGTTATAACTGTAATGCTCTAGAATCTAGAAAAACCAAGGGATTAAAAGTACAATTAAAGTCTTGCATCTGCTTTTATTCTACTTTTAAATATACATTCTTTGTGATTAGCCATTAACAAAACCAAATGAACTGCATAATATTTGGATATTCAAATGAGAGTAGCTATTTGTAACTCTTAATGATCTGTTCCGCTGGTGGAACAGATTGCTAATATTGCTAATGCATCTGCCATGTTAAACTGATGCTCTTCCCATAACAGGTAAAAACAATACAGGGTCTGAGATAATTCACAATAATATTAATGTCGTAGGGTCTTCTAGAGCTGAAATTGGAGGTTTGTTTATGAATCTAGGCTTTGATCTCAAACAGGAAAAATTTAAATGGGTGGAACGGAGTAAATTTGTTAACTGCTCAAAAGCATGATAATCTAAAAATAAGTCATCTGAAGAAATGTTGGATGGGCAGAAAAGAATGTTACAAACTGAAATGATCATAAGGTACAGTGAAATTATGAAGAACTCAAACAAACTATGCACTATTCATTTAAGTAAAAGGATGAAATCTAGTTTCTCTCAGGATATTAAAAACAAAACTATTTAATGCATGTGTGAACTTTGTTTTCAAATAGAATAAAATATATTTGGTAATGGGTTCTTTTCAATCATAACGTGCAATTATCACTATGGCTTTATCACTGCTTCTCTTTTCATCCTCCTCTATTAACTGCCAATTTCTAGAACGACCATCTTACCCTTCTTGCTCCTCCTTTTCCCTTCCACAAATAATTTTGTAGCACTAAAGATAGCAACATAAATAGAATCTGATTCCAGTACTGAAGATGCACTTTCTTTAATTTAGCAACAAGTGAATATGTACAACTAATTTTAATTTAATGAGTTAAGTACCCCCAACTTGTGAAAGTCTGCCGAATGAATGAAGCAGCTCAGCTTCATAAAAGACTCATCTAGAACTCAGAAGTGATTTTTACATACTGCACCTAACTGGATACTCAGATCAGCCCTTTGAAGTAAGCATACAGGGAAGTAAAATTATCCCATTTTACAGGAAAGGCAAATGAATCCCAATGGAAGTTACTTAACTAGCCATGTCACAGTGCTTACATGGAGAGTAACTTTAATGCAGGCCTCCTCATTGCTTAAAAATCTATACTTTTTGCTACTTTAAAAAAATATTTCTCTCTTTTATTACCAATGATAGCAAATAAATTTATCAGTAACTTGCTAGCTACAAAACATGCTCTTAGCACCATTTCTCTCCTTTATCAAACATAACTAAAATGACTAAAAAGAAAACTAAATAAAAATAGAATGGCTTCATTAGACACAGAATTAATGTTCTATATAAAGGATCAAAGTGCTGATTCTTGTATTTTTTTCTCTTTTCCTTCTTAGGTTGATCTGGCATAAATAAATGCCAAAGCTGTCAAAACAAACCCAAATGCGCCATTTTAGGATATCAACTCACCAACTGCACCTGCAGATCCATTAGCTATGAGGGTATGTCTTAATGACACATTACTTTGAAGGATGCTTTTGTTATCTCTTTCTTACAGTCAAAATTAAATGGGCTACAATGAATTACAAACACATCTTCTAATTCTTCATTTGGGACCATCCATTTTATAATGCACTTGTCTGAATCCAAAGAATATACCCAACCATGCACTGCGATCTTAACATTAAGTAATTGGACAGATAAGGGCATGTGCTGCATTAGATAATGTTGTGTCTTTCAATCAGCATAATGAGGTGCAGGGGCAACCTTTCCATCAAATGGGAACCAGCCTTTATCCCACATAACATATGCTGGCATCTCTTAGGGAGTTGTTATAATGGTACATGGCAAGACAAACATCCCCTTGTTTTAAAAAGTATTTTTATTTTTTTGTTAGAATGAAGAATGTGAATGTCCAATTTTATGCATATTACATTTTTTAAAATGAAGAAGAAAAGAAAAACAATATTTAAAGATAAATTCTATTTAGTTTTATTATATTAAACGTATATTCTTGTATTTATGTTAAATATAAATATATATATATTCTTCTAAAATGATTAGAAATTACATGAAGCTATGTGATTCTCTGTATGCTTATAAAAAATGGAAATACATTGTCAAATGAGGTGATCAATTACAGAGTAGACAATATTTTCTTATAAGCATATTATACTGTAAAATGAGAATAATAGCATAATAAATGAATATTAGGCAGCAAATATTATGCACTAGATAGTACTAACTTCTTTCATTATATGTTTTTAAATCATAAATCATAAAATCATAAAATCTCAAAAAATAAATAATTTCCATTCTGAGATGAGAAAACAGAGAGGTTACGTAATCTAAGGTTTGAAACAATGGCACCAAGATTCTACTGAAGGATCGGTGTCTCGGAGCTTCAATACTACACACTGCTTTCAGAAGAGCAGGAAGACAGTGAGGTTGAAAGGTCTTTAGAATTTCGTATAAATTGAGTATACGAAAATGATCCTGAGCTTCTAAATATGATACTAAATATAAATCACAAATTCAGATTCAAAAGTCAGACTGAGTCTTTCTCTGAGACACTTTTTGTTCATATTCCTAAAAACATAATCATTTCTACTTTGAGATGACAAAAAAGATCTTACAATAATTCCTTCCAGATGATCAACCCATGTATACCAAAGCAATCACCTTCTGAAATTAAATAATTAAGATATTGTTTGTAACAGATTTCCTGAGGAGGAGAGGAGAAGGTCTGTATCTATCATCAATGCCAGAGAAAGCTCCTTCCTCCTCTAATGAACAATTTAGTATTTCAAAACATGTGTTCAGATTAAGTCTTAGTTCATACAATGTTAGTCCAGACATCATGGAAAGTTAGCCAAGCTCAAGAGATTTTTTTTAAAGGACTATATTTAAATATAAGAATGTTATAATTTTTAATTTTTATTTATTTTTATTTTTTTAATGTTTATTCATTTCTGAGAGACAGAGAATGAGTGGGGGAGGGGCAGAGAGAGACAGAGGGAGACACAGAATCTGAAGCAGGCTCCAGGCTCTGAGCTGTCAGCACAGAGCCTGGCACAGGGCTTGAACCCACGAACCATGAAATCATGAGCTGAGCCAAAGTCCACTTAACTGACTGAGCCACCCAGATGCCCCAAGAATATTATAATTTTTTAACTGAAAAAAGTTTACTTAGGCATAAACTTAATCATTTTATTTTATTTTTACAATTTTATTTTGAAAATGAATACTTGTTAAATCAAATCAAGTACAAGATATCTCAGCATGAAATTATGTGGTTTAAAACCACTGGTCAGATCATGCCCATGTTCCTTTTTATTTTTGTCTTTCAAGAAAGTCCATCATACAGAAGTTTATACTAAAAACACAAGTGGCTCTAGGGACTAATAATAAAAACCAAACACAAGGATCCTGGCTATATGGTATCTGTAATCTACAAAGCTTCAACTTATATTACCTCTCTATCCTAATGAGATGCTTGTCAGGTAGAGCAAAAGAAACAGTTGTGTTCATTTCGCAGGTGAATATACCAAAACAAACAAACAAAAAGTTAGCATTTTATCATATCTAGCTTTATAGTTAAGGATGAAATCTAAACTACTCCTAGAACACTAATAAAGTTTTATATAAATACATATTTGGGGTTTTTTTCATGCTTATTTACTTACTTTGAGAGGGAGATAGAGAGCATGCTGTGTGTGAGTGGGGGAAGGACAGAGAGACAGGGAGAAAGAGAATCCCAAGCAGGCTCCACACGGTCAGTGCAGAGCTCTACAAGGGACTCCATCTCACAAATCATGATATCATGACCTGAGCTGAAATCAAGAGTCAGATGCTTAACCAACTGGGCTACACAGGCTCCCTGTGTACACACTTTTAGAGTCCTGCTTGAGCAAATGCCCTTAAGAGAGAAAGCTCAATGTATGAGAATAGGTGTCAAACAGATCTTGGATTTGAACTGAGTCTTGCAAGTAATTATATGAATTTCACATTATTTACTGTCTCTGAGTCTGTTACCCATTAATGAACACTGGGTAGTAATACCTACCTTAAAATAGTATCAAAAGATTTAACTGAAATATGTGTGAAAATACTCAGTGAAGATCAGTATTTCAATGTTTATTATCTTCCTTAATTACAGAATCATTATTTTTATCTGGTAAATAATGTAGCAAACTACATGAAACTTTCAGAGATTACTGATGGCAGTCCTGTGAATAACTGGCTTTAAAAACTAAGACATGAGAGTTCATAATTCTATTTAGAAGTTAGGCCAAGAAATTGAGGTAGCCAGCAATGTGGATTGGCGGTATTAAGATACCACAACAGATTTTAACAGCAGTCTATCATCCTTTTAAAACCTTTTCTCTCGTAGGCACCTGGGTGGCTCAGTGGGTTAAGCGTCTGACTGCAGCTCAGGTCATGATCTCACAGTTCAAGGGTTCAAGCCCCACATTGGGCTATGGGCTGGCAGTGCAGAGCCTGCTTGGGATTCTCTTTCCTTCTCTCTCTCTCTCTGCCCCTCCCCCACTTGCACTCTCTCAGAGTGAATAAACTTAAAATAAATAAATAAATAAAATCTCTTCTCCCAAATAAAGCACTGAACTTTGGCAAGGCATAGTAAAAAGAAACTCAGAGAGCCTACCAAACATTTTCTTTTCTTTTTTTTTTAATATGAGATTTATTTTCAAATTGGTTTGCATACAACACCCAGTGCTCACGCCAACAATGCCCTCCTCAATGCCCATTACCCACTTTCCCCTCCCTCCTACCCCCCCATCAACCCTCAGTTTATTCTCAGTTTTTAACAGTCTCTTATGGTTTGGCTTCTTCCCTCTCTAACTTTAACATTTTCATTTTCATACACAAGGAATAATAAAAAAAGAGCTATTATTATAATCAGAACAGTATTTTTGCCTGGTAATTCAGGGAAAAGGAAAATAGAGCTGAGTACTTCTGCACCAAAGGCTATTTAAATGGAGTTGGTATTTCGCCTAAAAATGTGAACCTGAATTGGAACAACATCCATGGTTGAGCTAGGGTCAAAGAGCACATTTAGAGTGACACCTAGTATTAAAAGAACACATTCTAGCTATTTCTCAGAGAAACTATGACTCTCTTCGTGGTTTAGATCTGGGAAGTTCTCATTCCATGGTCTCCACTCCCTGCTTATCTTACCCTCCGCCCACCCCCGACCATGCCACACGACCACACAGTTTTAAATGTTTTTGAGTGACATGCAGAATTGTGAATCTTCTAAATCTTAAAACTCGTTACTTAAGAGCCTCCCTGGTTAAGATTCAAAATTTACATGAGAGTTTACAATCTATTTTTTAATGTTTATTTATTTACTTATTTTGAGAGAGAGAGCACAAGTTGGGGAGGTGCAGAGAGAGGAGAGAGAGAATTGAGGATGATTAATTGGCTTTCACTCTAGTGTCTACATAGAAGGTAGAAGCATTTACTGAGGGAGAAGTGAGATTAAGTGCAGGTGAGGACTTAGTTCCATTTTCAAATGGGTTCTCCATTTATTTATGCAGAACTGGATTTCCATCTAGTATACTTTTCCTAAGTAAAAAAGTTTTTTAATATTGCTAATGCAGGTTGCTGGAGTCAAAGACCTTCAGCCTTTGTTTTGCTTTGTTTATAATGTGTATTCATTTTTGAGACAGAGAGACAGAGAGAGAGAGAGAGAGAGAGAGAGAGAGAGAGAGAGAGAGCAAGCGCGAGCAACCAGGGGTGGGGGGAGCAGAGAGAGAGGGAGACACAGAATCAGAAGCAGGCTCCACGCTCTGAGCTGTCAGTGCAGAGCCCAATGCCTGCTGAACCCACCAGCGGTAAGATCATGACCCGAGCTGAAGTCGGACACTCGACCGACTGAGCCACCCAAGTGCCCCAAAGACCTTCCTTCAGCCTTTGTACATTAGGAAATTTCTTTCATTTCATATTTGTGATAATTTTTTGAAAATAAGTTCTAAATTATTTTTTGAGCAATTTAATTTTTAATCTTTAATTTTTTTAAGTTTATTTATTTCAAAAGACAGAGAGTGGAGGAGGGACAGAGAGAGAGAGGGAGAGAGAGAATCCTAAGCAGGCTCCATGCTATCAGCCGGAGCACCATGCAGGGCTCGAACTCACAAACCATGAGATCACAACCTGAGCTGAAACCAAGAGTCCGACGCTTAACTGACTGAGCCACCCAGGTGCCCTTTTAGTTTTTTTTACATTTTTTTTAAGTTTATTTATTTTGAGAGAGAGAGTGTGTGTATGTGAGAGCATGAGAGTGGGAGAAGGGCAGAGAGAAAGGGAGAGAGAGAATCCCAAGCAGATTCAGCTCACAGCCCAATTCAGGGCTCGATCCCATGAACCATTAGATCATGACCTAAGTAAGCAGAAATCCAGAGACAGATGCTTAACTGAGTGAGCTACCCAGGCACCCAAATATGAAAGTTTATATTATAAATACCAATTTCGTTTTAGTCATTCCAAGTGGAATACGCAGAGATTTCTATTTACTTCTTTCCTTACATTCCTTATGTAAAAATATTCTTAAACATCATATGACCTTTTTCTTGATTTTTGACTGTCTTGTCACAGAATACACACACCTGTGTGAAGTACATACACACATTTTTAGATGAATCACTTACCTCAGAGTATTATTTATTTCCAAATACATTCAACTATATATAAAAGTGGCACCATATATATAAACCTTTCAAATTTTCAAAAGTTTCTTCAACATACCAGCACCATCTGTTTTAATTCTGTTTGATGGTATACTGGGCTCTCCTATACCCAACGTATTGGTTGCTACCACACGAAATTCATACTCCATCCATGGTATTAAATCCACTGCTCTTGCTGCCTCCATATTCCCTTCAATGATTGGGGGATCTAAACAAAATGAACATTAAAAAGAATATTAGTTGAACAGCATCATTTTTATAATCTCGCATTTTAATTTTACTATTTTGATACAATGGCACATATTCCACTGAGTTGAAATAAAAATAAAAACTAGACATGACAAAATATTAAGTTCAAGGGAGTAAGCAGAGAGATCATTAATAAATAATAAACTACAAAAAGTGATATGAATGTGGATCATCTATTTCATAAGCCTAAGATCAGAGGGTTGAAATTTGGCACTCCTATCAAGCTCCCAGGTCATGCATTTACTGCTAATCCATGGACTCTACCTGGAATAGCAAGGAGTTGTATTCTAAAGGTAGAATCTAGAAAGATTTCCTGAGGGAAGAGCACAACTGGGACAGTTAAAAACTTTGGGGACATCCACTGACATTGTACATGGGCAGTGAATGATTTATTATTAGGGTACCTATATGTTTATACCCTGTTTTAGTTGGTTTTGTTGATTTTTACCCAAATCACTTGGGGCAATGATAACAAATGTTATAATAGTTTATTAAAAATTCATGCTCTTAGATAATGAAAAGATTATAAATTATGGATAAAATATGATCCAACATTGCTTATTTCATTGAGATATGATAAAACATACAATCAAGGCAGGACTACACAGTATTTTAAGCTCTCTTAAAATATTTCCACATGTGTTTTTAATAACTAACATATACATACATATGCATATAAATACTTGTACATCACTTGTTTGGAAAATGTGTTGCTTTAGGCTTGTCTATGACTCATTATTTACTATTTAGGGAATTTTTTATCTGGCAATGCAGACCATGAATCTATAGTTTTTCAAGATGTTGTTCTCATCTCTACAATAAATGCCAAGCATCCCAGTGTCCTGGTTTCTGCTTTTGGACAAATTCCTGTGTGGCTCAGACCATGCCATGCCTCATCCTGCCATAATTGTAACTGTCCTGGATGCTAATTTTTCCATCTCTTCTCTTATTTTGTGATGAACTTGTTCTATACATTTGATGTAATTTTTGACTTTCTGATTGAAAATTTGGCTTTGTCTTCTCCTATTTTGATTCTGCCTCTTTATTTAATATTTCTTCCACCCTTCCTTCACAGCAAATCAGAATTTGCTTTACTTCATATACCCAAGGACTTCTTTTAGGTAGTTGGAGGAAGGAAGTGTAGTTTTCATTTGTAAAGTGCTCTTCATAAAGAAAAGAAAAAAATATAGCTGGTTGTTATGACACTGGGTAGCCCGCTTCCCTTCTAGAGACCTTCCAATAATTTTGAGCCTAGTATAAAAGAAAAAATTTTATAGTAGTGGGTTGAACTGTGCCTACCAAAAAGTTCTATCTCTTCCCAAATTACAAGAACCTGTGAATGTAAGTCATCTGGAAAACCAGTCTTTGTGTGTCCTTTGAAGATTAAGACCAGAATTATGTTAAGGATCCTGGGATAAGATTAGCCTGGATTATCTAAGTGGGCCCTGAAACCAATAATAAGCATCCTTATAAGAGAAACACAGAGGAGAGACATATGTAGAAGAGGAGGCAATGTGACCACAGAGACAGAAGTTGAAGTGATGTGGCCACAAGCCAAGGAACATCTGGAGCCACTGGAACCTAGGAGAGGTAAGGAATACCTGTTCCCTAGAGCCCCTGGAGACGGTATAGCCTTGCAAACACCTTGATTTTGGACTCTGGCCTCCATCACTGTGAGAGTCTAAATTTCTGTTGTTTTAAGCAACCAGTTTGTTACAACAGCCCTAGGGAACCAATACAGAGTTTTAAAGTCAGAAGCTGATGGGATTATTTATGAGTTTGTGATCTTATGAATTTGGGGCCTAAGTAAAAACATATGGTAGAAGGCTCAAGGAGGCAGTCCAATCTGTCCCCTCCCTGTGCTGCAAAATCCCGGCACCATTTAAATGTTTATTTATTTTGAGAAAGAGAAAGAGAAAGAGAGGGAGGGACAGTCAGAGAAGGAGAGAGAAAATCCCAAGCAGACTCTGGATCTCATGACTGTGAGATCATGACCTGAGCCAGTATCAAGAGTTGGATGCTTAATCAACTGAGCCACCCAGATGCCTTTAATCCCAGCATCATTTAAATGCCTGAAGAATGGGAATGTTGAAAGCCCTCCAAAGGGTCTCTCTTGACAAGGGTATGCTATTCTCATGATGGTCAAAGCTAACCAGGCTTTTTCAAGCAGCTGGGCAGCCAACAAGTACAGGCAAGAGTATGTTGAGTCAAAACAAGAAGAACCAGAAGGATGTGCAGTGGAAACTGTAGCTAATAGACTGATTTTGAGCATGTGTGATCATCCAGTATGAAAACACCCCTAAATAAATGGAAGGTCGAGTATATGTTCAAAGAGTAGAAAATCAGACTTGACCACAGAAAATATTTGGAGGAATAGTGAAAGGTAAAGAAGGAAAGGTCTAGTGGGGTCATTTTGTGGTAGGCTTTGGATTCCAGGTGAAGCTGTCAGTCCTCTGATTTAATGACCGAGATGAAGAAAGAAGGAATAAGCAAAATGCCTTGGAGTTACTACCATAAGATAAACACCAGTGAGAAACCATTGGCTCAGGGATGCAAATGACTTTCTCAGAAGGGGAAACAAGAAGTGGGTGGTTGGTAGGAAGATGGACTTCTGGAATGCATCTTCTGAATGGGTAGGAAAGAATTTGGTATCTATAAGTTAAGGATAGTATTCTCTACCAGGATTGCTAAAGGCATGAAAAGTGCTCTTTCTGGAACAAAACCAATTATAATCATTCTTGTTAATATACATTAACATTAGTACTTATGAGAATATAAATATCCCAAACAAACATGTATTGGTATATTTTTATAATATCTCCTAAATAAAACCATTTGCATAAGCAGTAGGAATAACTTAGCCAAAAAAAAAAGACTAACATTTTCATTTTAGAAAAATGTATCTAGAATTAAAAGTTGCTTCTATCATGCCTGTTTTCCATTCCACAAACTGGGGCAGGACTTTTGAACACCACATCATGAGAAGAGGATTTTAAAGCTTGTGAGAATTTCTCTAACTTTTTCCCAGCTCCAATCTTGACACAGGCAGTCCACACTAAAAATATTTCTTTTGCCTCCCCTTGTCTGTTCATTTGTGAACATCCACGTTTCTTCTACTTCTTCTACATGTTTTGGAATTCTCTGGGCCTAGTATACCTAGTATACGGTTTTGTAAATAATACTACTTAATAAATGTTTGTAAAAACTATACATAAAATATAAATACAAAAGTTACACTTATTTAGAGCAGACAGTGTTTCAATGCAAGAAGTACAGCCCTGTGTAGAACACTCACGATAGTCTCCTTCATCCCTGAATCATGCAGGCTACTGGTGAAAGACAAGAAGATCATTCCTTTACCCTGCCCCACCACAAAATATCTAACACTCTGTGGCTTTGATGCTTATATTAAGTCTATAAATTATCTTCCCTTGTAAGGCAGTATACTTTGTCTCAGTCCCCTTAAGCCCTCTCCCACTCTCTTTAACTGTGAGCTGATCCTTTCTCCTCTACTGCTACTGTTTCTTTTACCTCTGTTATACATTTTTATTTGTTTTATTCTGGCCCTGAATATCCCTATAAATGGATTTTTACCCCATGCAATTCTCCCCCAACTCCTTCAGTCCTGGCAGGAACTATTGGATATATTTTATTTTTCCAAAACCACCCACGTAGACAGGAGCAGAGTTCAGCTTTGCTTTGGAAGCAGATTCATACCCGGGCTGAATGCAGAACAGTCAGAAGCAGAGGACATTGTGTCCCCTCTCTTCAGCCAAGTTCCTTGCCACCTGTTTGTTATTCCTAGAGTCAGAAAGAGAGGAGAGCACTTTGCACAATTGACGCAAGTGCTAGGAATCAGGACTGGGGTCTCAAGATCCTGAGTTTTAAGTGGGTCAGTTCTGAGTCAGGCCATTGTTTAACAGATAATTTCAGTATTGAAAATCAGATCTTAACTGTATCATGACTGCCAGAGGCTTCTCCCTATAAAAACTATATTGAGTATTAACCTGATAGCTGTTTAAATCTTGGTTTTACTCCTGAGTGTAACTCTCAATCAAAGGGATACAGAGCAGGAGACACGCTCCTTACGTTAACACTCAGGTCAAAAGACCCTCTTGAGAAGGTCTTACTTTAACAACCAACCATACACAATAATCCATAGATTCATTTACAAATGCCTTGAGTCCCTGAGGCTCAGAATAAAAAAGATTGTGACTAATCTTTGGAGGAAAAGAGAAGCAAGCCTCATGGGTATCCTAAGACCAATAATTCACAGTGTTTTTGTTGCCTGGAAACCATGCTTATGGCACTCTGCCATCAGGCCACATGCACTAACTGAAAAGCTTCAGAAATAGCCGGAATGACCTCTGGACTAAAAAATATATTGTTTCAAGAATAACTCTAGGCAATGTAATCCCACCTGTTCTAGATTTTTTGAAGTTGCCTACTGAATCCTGGTGTTTCCTTAGAATTTAAATACATTCAGAACCTTTAGGTTCTTCCCTCTCAATCCAAAATTCAAGCATTTGAAACTATCCAGAAGCCACTCAGAGGTTCTAAGTGATAAAGCAGGTCTGCATTTGAGAATGGAAAAGGGCATTTACAGGCTTCTCATTGGTTCTGTGTTATATTAGAGCCTTCAGACCCCACCCACAAGGTCTTCTGGCAGAACTTTGAAAGGAGCCATAGATTTGGCAAAGTTCTCTGCAGTGAAAGAGAAGCAAATTGGGCTCTGGCATCCCAAAAGATGTGATTCATTGATTTTTCTCCAAGGAAATTTTGAATGTAACCTCATAAAACCCCAGAAATTCATATTTGAAATAAGAACAACAAAAAGTGAGGCTACAGAAAGGCAAAAGAGAAAATAGCAAATTCTACAAAGTATCCTACAAGAAGCCTAGTGGTTTTTCTTTTTTTTTTTTTCATTTTTTAAAACCTAACAATGTGGCAAAGAATTAAAAAAAAACACTAAAAACTAAGTAAAGATGTGGTAGAAGAGATACTCATATGCTGGTGGTGGTAATAGAAATTGTTTCTTCTTTTCTACTGGATAATTTTTTAGTTCAGCTCATGGGTTTAGGCATGTTTACACTAAATAATTTAGTTTACAAATATCTATTCTAAGGAAATAATCTAACATTAAAGAAACATTTATGTATTAAGACGTTATTACAGATTTGCACCAATAAATTCGAGGCTTCCACATGACGGAATTTTAAACACAAAGACATTTTTCTTCTTCATTTTAGAAAATATATCTCAGGTTTGTTCTCTTAATTGATCCTCATAGCACGGTTTCTAGGTCTCTTTATGTTCAGTCCCCTTCCATACATACATCCTATCACCAACAATATTCTATAAAATTCCCTCTCCAAGTAGCAGTATAGAATCAAACACAACATTCTAAATCTTATCTATGCATCGTGTAGAACCCTGAGAAAATGGCATCAAATTTCTGCTGTCCATCCCCGAAAAGTCCAAGAGAAGTAATATTTACAATAGATTGTTTCAAAGCATACAGTCTATTCTTTCAGATCATTATTCTAAATGTAATCCTTGGACTGCTGAAACTTGGTATCTTTGAAAAATATTTACTGAATACCTTAAATAATTACCTTCATAAAACAGTTTAGTCTTATACTTTCCATTTCTGGTGGGCACCACTATAAATAAAAACTACATGGTTGCATTTACCGCAAAAAGTATTTTTCATTTCTGCTTAGGACACTGTCACAAGAGAATTTTACTTACATAACTAATAAAAAGAACAGGTAATACAATCTACAAAATAATCATTTTTCATAGCCTATCAGAGAGCTGAATTTGTGAAATTTGTGAAGAAGAATAGGTACAGGAACAGGGAGAGGAGAGCATAGTCATTAATGTTCAGAAAAACAAAACTTTTCACAGATATTTAAAGACAACAGGTAGGCTGGCATGGCTTTTTCGAATCCCGGAAGCCCCCAAATCAAGGAGCATCTATACCCATCAGTCAATTCTTTTTTTGTGGGCCTTCACCAAGTGTACCAAAAACAGCTGGGGGCAGGACAAGAGAACCAAAAGACACCTCCCTCTGAGGCACAGACATCTCAGATCTGTTCAAGTCTAAGAGCAAAGCAGGAAAATGGAGACCACCATATGCACTCCAGGCCTTACCCTGAATAAGTATGTGGTTGTGTGTGGCTGTGTGAGTGGCAAGAGAGCAAAGACAGATCTGCCTCCCCAGAGAGGGACAAGTGTTTTGGGTCTGCTGAAGTCTGAGTGAACCTGTAACTGAGAACCACTCCCCCACCCACCCTCAGGAACTCGGGTCTTCAGACTAATGATTACACAACAGCTGCCTGGGGCAGAAGAAGGGAAGCTAATAGAACCCTCCCAGAGAGCCAGGCTAGAAGAACAAACAAAGTCTGATGGGAAGGCTGGAAAGCATTCACATGTGAGAGAGGTTTTGATCCTCCACTCAAATTTACTTGACCCTGTACTGAACTGAATCTAATGGCAAAAGCCAGATCACCTCAACTACAGATTGTAGTGACCAAATGACAGTTTTGGAAAAATGACATGCATTTTCCAGGATGCAAGTAGTATTCATTTTATGCTCCACTGTTCTTTTTTACACAATGTATGGATATTTAAAAAGTTATCAGGACATGAGAAAACAAAGAAATGTGATTCATTTTCAAGAAAGGAAAAAAAGAAACAATCAACAGAGCCAGACTTAAAGATGGCCAGATGTTAAATGATCAGACAAGGACTATAGAAAAATTACACCACTTGCAAAAACAAAAGTGAAAAAAAAGTGGTGCACCACTTGCAAAACAAAAAGGAAATTTCTATGGAATACTATGTAAACAATATGAAAAGGAACCAAATCCTGGAAACAAAAAATCCTGGAGATAAATAGAAATAAAAAATCAAAATAATTTTTATAGGATCTTCAGCAAACTGAATGTAGCATAGAAAAGAATCTATGAGGGTGAAGACAATTCATTAGCCACTATCCAATCAGAAGCAAACACACACATCCATGATCTATGGAACACATCAAACAACCTAACATACATGGCAACACAGACCAAGAAGAGAAAGAGAGCATGACGCAGAAGAAATATCTGAAGAGATAATGGCTGAGAATTTTTTAAGTTGAAGGAAGATATCAACTCAAAGATCAAGCTTGCCAGTAAACCCCCACCAGGATGAATATATTTTCATCAAGCTGAAAAGCAAAAAGGAAAAAAATCTTGAAAGCAGCTAGACATGATGGACACATTAAATATAGGAATATAAGGTAAAAACAATAAATAGTTCACTTCTTATCAGAAACAACAAAAGCAAAAAGATAAAGAAATAATATTTTCAAAATGTTCAAGGGATGCCTGGGTAGCTCTGTCAGTTAAGCCCTCTAACTCTGGATTTTGGCTCAGGTCATGATCTCATGGTTCAGTTCACGAGATTGAGCCCAGCATTAAGCTCCGTGCTGACAGCTCAGAGCCTGCTTGGGATTCTCTCTCTCCCTCTCTCTCTGCCCCTCCCCTGCTCGCTCTCTCTCTCTCTCTCTCTCTCTCTCTCAAAATAAATAAACTAAAAAATAAAAGAAATAACAAATAAAGGGGTGCCTCGGTGGCTCAGTTGGTTAAGTATCCAACTTCGGCTCAGGTCATCACTACGGTTTGTGAGTTTGTGACCTGCGTCAGGCTCTGTGGTGACAGCTCAGAGCCTGAAGCCTGCTTCAGATTCTGTGTCTCCCTCTCTCTCTTATCCCTCCCCTATTCACGCTGTCTCTCTGTTTTTCCAAAATAAATAAACATTAAAAAAATAAAAAATAAAATGCTCAAAAAACAACTTAGAATTTATATTCAAAAAATTATCAGAAATATGATATGAAAGAAATTTCCAAAAGCTAACGGTCATTGACTTCAGCAACCTGCACAATCAGAAATATTAAAAAAGTTCTTCACTTAGGAAAATTATACTAGATGGAAATTCAGTTCTACATAAATAAATGGAGAACACTTTCCAAAATGGAACTAAGTCCTCACCTGCACTTAATCTCTCTTCTGTCTCAGTGAATGTTTCTACCTTCTGTGCAGATGCTAGAGCCAAAATCTCATTTCCCATCCTCAATTCTGCCCTTTCTCTCAATATACATACTCAATTTGTTAGAAAGCTCTGTTTTGCCTTCAAAAATATATCTCAAACCCATGCACTGCTCTCCATGTGCATTGCTATCCCATTGTCCTAGACACTGACATCTCTGAACTGGACATCCCTCACCTTCAATATCCTCCTAGCTATTCTCCATGTTTCTAGTTTTGGCCCTCCAGAAATCCCTTCTCCATACACCATTATTTCTCCTTCGTTTAAAAATTCCTTGTAGGATCTACAAGCCCCTGCATATCTTGTCATCCACTATTGCTATTTGCATTATAAACTACCTCCAAATTTAGTGGCTGACATCAACTATCATTTTACTCTGTCTCATGAGTTTCATATATATATTTTTTTATTATAGGGGCACCTGGTTGGCTCAGTCGGTTAAGCATCCGACTTCGGCTCAGGTCATGATCTCACGGTTCATGAGTTTGAGTTCAGCATCGAGCTCTCTGCTGTCAGTGTGGAGCCCACTTAGGATCTTCTTTCTCCCTCTCTCTCTGCACCTCCCCCATCATGCTCTGTCTCTCTCTCACACACAAAAATAAACATTTAAAAATATTTATTGTATATATTTTATATTATAAAATAAATTTTTTGTTGGGCCTAAGACATACAGAAGTGTAATATATTTGATAATATCTTAAAGGCAGGTGGATGCGAAGTTTTATCAAAGTAAGGATGGTAACTCAAATCCACAGGAACAAATGAGGAGGACTAAAAATGAAAATAAAAAAGTTAATATAACAAACTCTATAAATATGTATTTGCTTTCCTTTCTTCTTGTAGCTTCTTTAGAAGACAGTAGCAGAAGAATAACAGGTTTGTAATATATAGAGAGGTATAAAAATAATACATAGCACCAAAAAATGGGTAAGATGCAATAGAGTTATCTAGGAGTAACATTTCCATATCTCACTGGAATTAAGTTAGTAAACATATGAAGTATTCTAACAAGTTCAGACGTAGCTGGTGAGCCCTATAGTAAAAATATGTATATTTATATTTAAAAATTCATTTATTTATATTCAGTAATGTATATATAGTATATATAGAGTAACCATTAACTACATAAATATATATATTCATTAAAGTAGTTAAAATGTTATACTAGAAAATATTCACTCAAGCAGTAAAGAAGGAATAAAGGAACAAAAACAAGTAAAACATTTAGTAAGCAAAAATACAATGGATAGTTACCACAGGGGAGGTGGGCAGGGAAAGGGTGAAATAGGTGATGGGGATGAAGGAATGCACTTGTGATGAGCACCAGGTATTATATGGAAGTGTTGAATCACTAAATTGTACACCTGAAACCAATATTATATTGTGTGTCAACTGGAATTTAAATAAAAACTTAAAAAAAATAAACAGAATAAAATACAATGGCATATATAAACCCAGCTATATAAATAGTAACAGGAAATATTAATTGATTAAAGAATCCAATCAAAAGGCAGTGGGTGTCAGGATAAAAAATAAGATGCAGCTATATGTTTCAACAGAAAACATACTATAGATTCAAAGATTGAAATAGGCTGAGAGTTGTGAAAGACACAACATGTAAACAAGAACCATGCAAAAATTGGGGTGACTAGATTAATATCAGAAGCACCCTTTCTTTCAAATGCAACTCCTGTATCATGATCCCTCTTCACGATTGTTTCTCTTTAGCACTAATCACCATAGGACTTACTGTATATTTTACTGTACATTTACTGTAATTATTTGTTCATTGCCATCTTTCCTACTAGAATGTAAACTCTTTTGAGGGTATGGTGTGTGTGTGTGTGTGTGTGTGTGTGTGGTGTGTGTGTGTGTGTCTTCTCTCTGTTTTGCTCATGGATGGCCAGGTGTATATCCAGAATCTAGGACAGGTTCTTGCACACAATGGAGCCCCATCAGCATGTGTTTAATAAATGAGCATTATGGGCCCTGATCTAGGAGTTAGAGTAGGGCAGTGAATAAAAACCTTCATCCTCATGGAACTTACTTTCTAGTGGAATAGATATAGATATTTTAATGATAAGTGTATTTTTATTCAGCTACCTAGTAAGAACATATATTTAATGAAAATGATTACAATTATTACTCCTTTTTCAAAGCAAACCAAATTTAAATGTGTTCATTGCATTCTGTTCTCTAGTATCTATAATCAGTGTCAATTAGGCTAGATATCTAATATTATCATTATCATCCATTTTAATACGCTTCAGAGAAATAGAAAATATCCATACTTTAGGTTTATCAAGCATCTAAATTGTTTTTATATTATTTTTCAAATGGTCTGATTTTGCCAAGTTTATTGCTAGATAACTTACATTCGCAAGCATAATGTAGCAGAAATATTTCACCTGTTTCTAACTCGTGTTCTTTATATAATATATGGAGAATACCTCAGTACTAAAATATATCCAAACCCTCATAACAGCCTGCAGGTTTATATTTAGTTCATTTCACATAATAGGAATAAATTATCAAAGAAAATTAAATCTAAACTAAAACTTCTCAATGATCAATACAATTAAATCCCATTATGTTAGTTAAAGCAAAAATAAGAGCAGGTTTGGGATATTCTAGGATTACTTCTTTTCAAATTGTTAAAAAGATAAACATTTTATTCATTTTGTTTTTTTCTCCCCTTGTGACAACTGAGCACATATTTCTATGTCTCTTCATTATATCTAAAAGAAACTCTAGCAATTACAAGTTTGTTTAAAAATAATGTCAAAATGACAAACAGAAACAGGTTATTTCATTGAAAGGATCCTTCATTTTCTTTGACATTACAACAGATAAACTGATGTGTGATGTTATAGTTTAGTCATGACAAATGGCAATGGGAATAGCTACAAAGGAGGGAACCCACTTACTCATTTATTTTTCCTGATCCACTTTTAGAATACCTTAGTATAAGAAAAAAAAATGGACACCCAAAACTTCATTGAAAATATGTTCTGAGGAAATTCAAAGCAGGTATGATCATCTTTGAAAAACAAAGGCTATAGTAGTGAGAAACTGGGTGCTTAAATTAATATTTATAATCAAAGTGGCTTTTCTAAAAATGCAGAATAATAGTACCTATGTAATTGCAAACAAATGGGTCATAAATAATAAGCTATAGATATCATTTGCCAAAAAAAAGATTTCCTGAAGTTTTTTTCCTAATAAACCTTAGAATTACTCATAGCAAACTAGAAAACTAGGAGGCCTCTCTTTGCTTTCCCATTATAGATTCAGAAATGCTGCTTCCCCTGCAGCTTTAAAATGCCTAAGTTCCTTGTGGTTTTCTTCACTACCATCCCACAGGGATACTTGAAAAAAAAATTAAAAATAGAAAAGCATTTCAAGGTAGATGATGAAATCCTTAAAAAGTCCAGATATTCATTTTTGTGAAAAGAATTCATTTAAAAATATGCACAGATTAATCAGACAAATGAAACTTACCTGTCTTTGCATCTTTCCAGTCATCTGAAAGAATAGTCTTGGTCTGAATAGTGTATTTAGATATAGGACTATGATTGTCTGAACCACGGCTCCAAGTAAGTGCCACAGAAGTGGCTCTAATGTCTTCTATTCGCAGACCACCTGGAGGGCCTGGAGGGCCTGGAATGAAAATTTGGGTAATGAATCAATGAATCCCAGCTAGCGAATTAAGTGCACATTAGAATACAAAAAACATCTTCTATGAAATTAAAGAACATTTGTATCATATAATCGGTGTTCCATATTTCTTTTGGAATATATAAACTATAATAGGCAATAATAATAATAATAATAATAATAATAATATTATGGCCTTTGCTAAATGAATTCATGGTGTCTCTTTGAAAAAGGAGATAAATGCTATCATTTAGAAATGGCATTATTCAAGATAAATATGACAATCTTGGGTTCATAAAATGGATACACATGACAACCTTTGACTTATAAAATTCAATTGGCATTATAGGACCTAACAGAGTATAGCAAGTTAATAAATGTTTGCTGAATGCATAAATCAGATATGGTAGCACAAATAAGTCCAGATATGAGAATAGTTAGTTAAATGTTTCATTGTACTTCCCCCAGATGGAACAAATTCTTTTTTATAACCCTAAATGGTCTAGGTAGTTTATTTTACTTGGAGTAGAAAATTCTGGGAATTATTGTATCATTTTGGATAACACATTCATATTAGTTACAGTAATGGGAATAAATAATATGAAAAGAAATATCTCTATTTCCATAAAATGCAAAAAACAGTCATCAACTCAGATACACCAGAAATGCTCTGAAACACAAAATAATATACTGAAGAGTCTTAGGACAGAAAGATTATTAATGCAGGACATAAAACAATGTTAAAAATAGGTTTTCATAGATGCTTCATAGGTCAGCACCAATATTACTCATTGAGAACACTATGCCAGGTAGTAGAAAAAACACATGATGCATAACTTTTGGGTACGGAGGAGCTTTTCAGGGTCTTGAAAAGAGTGAAATGGACCAGCAAATAAATAACTATAATTGTCGGGGTGCCTGGGTGGCTCAGTGGGTTACACATCCGACTTCAGCTCAGGTCATGATCTCATGGCTTGTGGGTTCGAGCCCCGCGTCGGGCTCTGTGCTGACAGCTCAGAGCGTGGAGCCTGCTTCAGATTCTGTGTCTCCCTCTCTCTCTGCCCCTCCCTTGGTCATGCTCTGTCTCTCTCTCAAAAATAAATAAACACTACAAAAAAAAACTATAATTGTAAATGCCACGATAATGGCATACAAGGGATTTATACTTTACATCACAATTTCTTGTTTTTAAAAATGAGAAAAACATCCTTTAAGTGGTACAGAGGCATCCATTGTTTACAATGCCACAGAAGGTTCTCAGGGAATGGAGACATCCTTGTACAGACATCTCAGAAAATACTCTCACTTGTTTTCTTTACACCAGAAAGGAGTCGATCCCCAACTAAATTAGGCATATTAAATATAATAACAACTTTGGTAAAATGATACCTTTGGCTTTTCATTGTGAATGTAGTACTAAAGACATGTGTAGCTAAATATATATACTTTACTCGTTATTTATCAAATCAGATGCTTAGCCTGCATCGTTTTGGTTTTTGCAAATGGGTTTTGGTTTTTGCTAAGGTATAGATGATTTCCTTGTAGCTGATCCCAAGGGGGAAAAAGTATAGATAGATCCATACAAATACATTAGTGCTAATACTAAAATAACACAAGACACATCCTATTGATGGAAGTAAATTTTATTATTTGGAGGTTTATATAACATATAAATAAACTTTTATAAATCGATCATCTCTAATAGTGTACTTATACTTCTCGATGTTAATTAAAAGCAACATATATACATCATCCAGAATAAATGAAAATAGACACATAAGTAATGTAGAACACGTGCGATATTCTGAAAGAAAAAAAACTGCATTTTTCATGTGTAAAAACCATATTGATTGGATACTTTTTCTGAGCACAAAGGTATGGCATCAATAAAATGTTAAGGGGGATTTAAGACATAATTGCCATAGGTTAGCCTTTAACCATTAAAGTATAAATTATTGCCCTGCTGTTATTCTCTGAAGTTCTTGGAGTGGCAAATGAGTAATATTTTAAAAGTTCAGATTAGAGTTGCATATTAGGAACATATTTGTTGGAATCTTACACGCCAAATAATTTCACTCAGTCATCCATTCATTGAAGAGTAACACTGTTAAGCAAGACATTGTAATTAAATTTGTGCATTTTGTTTCCTCTGATACATGCTTGGCTGCTAATGGGTTCTTAACAAATATTTTGGTGTCTACATAAATGCATATATCACATTTGAACTTCTCTCAGTTCTGTAAACATAACAGTCATCCACAATACAAGCTTTACTTTTCCATTTGCCTTGACTATCATCCTAAGGAGGTAAAATTGAGAGAACAAATGGAAAGGTGTCGGTTGAGATCCTCAAAACCCTGGTGTGGCAATGTTACTTAGTAATGCGAAGTACACTTTTCCATCTAGTAAGTGACTACGGATATCTCCTGGAAAATGCCTGAGAGAAAAGTACTATTAAAGGCAGGGATTGTGGAGTTTAAAAGAGGCTTGACTTTAAATTCTGTGCTCTTTGCCTGGTGACTCAGTGTCAGGAGAGTGAAGCCTTCTTAAGATTCTCTCTCTCCCTGTCCCTTTGTCGCTCTTCCATGCTCACACAAACTCTCCACACACTCTAAAATATGTGTGTGTATATTATATATTATATATATTTATATTTATGAATATATATAATATAAATATATACAAATATTATATATATAATCAGTTCTATGCCCTGATTTATCATGGGCAAGTTTTTAAAATTATTGTTTCCATTTCCTCATCTGTAAACTAGGAGTAATAAAAATTGATCATAATATAGAATAGTTTTTTTTAGGATTGAAACAATATCTTTAAAGAATATAGTGGTAGACTTGATCCATAGAAAGTCCTCAGTAAACTTTAAGTATCAAAAGTATTATTGCTATTATTCCTGTAAGAGCTTCCTGGGCATCTGAGCTACTAAGCAGCAGTAATTATTGAATTGGGAGTGATCTGTTTCTCAGCTTGCTCATTTACAACTTGTTTTCACTTAAAAATAAAGTGTTTTCTGATAAATTTGTTGGAGGTGAGGAAAGGTTGGCAGTGTGAAGTCCCTTAGTTTGTACTAAGAAATCGCGATGTAGCAAAAACGGAGGAGTGGTGCTATCAAGAAAAACTTGCCCAACCCAGGAGGTCAGCTCAGGGCCAGTATTGTATTATCCCCCAGAGGAAGATTTTCAAAGCAGTGTAGCTGATATTACTTGTTCATTTTTTTCCTGTTCATAATGGAGAAAAAAGTTTTATGGTAGAAAATAAAAGGCAGCTACCAGTTCCTCAGCACACACACAAGAAGGCATTCGGAACTGGCCACCCTTGTTATTCTTCCGTCAATGAGGAGAAAAAAGCAATACATGATTCTAAGAGTTTCTCTTCCTCCCTCCCTCCCTTTCTCTCTCTCTCTTTCTCTGTCTCTTCTCTACCTCTACCTCCTCTCTCTCTCTTTCTCTTTTTCTCTGCCTTCTCTCCCTCTCCCTCTCTTTTTCCCTCTCCCTCTCTTTAAGCTCCTACTGTTTTACAAACACTCTCAAGAAATATACAAGCAATGAATTAAAGTCAGGGAAAAATGTAAGCAAATGGACTGTTACATGCAGCTTATTTCATTATTACCCTACTAATATATCTTTCCAATTTCTTAAGTGGCCCTCAGGCAGATAGCTAATTGTTCCTAAGAATTTTATTTATAATGAATTATGTGTATATATATATATATATATATATATATATACATATATATATACATATATATAAATTAAAATGAAATTAAATTGAAATTATAATGACACAGAGACATTGGTCAGATAGAAAGGAACTTTGGAATTTGACATGCATTTTAAATCCTTATATACATTCAATGAGAAATAATTTTAGTCTTCCATTTTCTTTCTTTTTTAAATTTTTTAAAAATTTTTAGATGTTTGTTCATTTACTTTGAGTGGGAGAGGGGTCAGAGAGAGAGGGACAGAGGATCCCAATGACCTAACCCTACATCAAGAGTTGGATGCTTAACCAATTGAGCCATCCAAGCACCCCCATTCTTTTGTTTTTAATCATTACAGATCAGGATGGCAGGAGGAGGGGGAAGTGTGTGTGGAGGAACTGGGATATTTCCCTGACTAACCCTGGCAAAACTTTCTTTTGATTCTTCTCACTACCATTAAATACTTAGGAATCTGGAAAGAGAGGAGTAAGGAGAAAAATAAAAAAAGATCTGGGGGAGGAGATAAAAAGCTTTTAATTTTTATTTTATTTTTTTTTCCAACATTTTTTAATTTATTTTTGGGACAGAGAGAGACAGAGCATGAACGGGGGAGGGGCAGAGAGAGAGGGAGACACAGAATCGGAAACAGGCTCCAGGCTCTGACCCATCAGCCCAGAGCCAGACGCGGGGCTCGAACCCACGGACCGCGAGATTGTGACCTGGCTGAAGTCGGACGCTTAACCGACTGCGCCACCCAGGCGCCCCTAAAAAGCTTTTTAAAGGACGCTTTTTGTTTTTAGTTTTTATGAAGACTGACCAAATTCTCCTAGGATAAAATTTCCAGTGCAAACTTCAGTGTCAATACTCTCTATCTCCTATTCAAAATCATGGTGCTCTATCACTATTTTTCTTGGACCTACCTTTCTGTACTTCTTCAGGTAGAGGCTGCCACTATGTAATTCCTTCTCTATTTGCACTACCCTCTGTCTTACTATCCTGGTTTTTCACTCATATTCTTTTCCTCTGCCTTTAAATATCCCTCGCAGAGATTGCTGCCTGAGAACGCTCCATAAAAAATCTCACCTATAGGGGATAATTAGTGGTCTGTCAAGGTCCTTGCTAGTGCTATGTTTCAACATTGTGGGTTCTTCAAAGTCAGGCAAAAGGAATCTACAATTACTGAAGTTTGTTCTTTTTTTTTTTTTCAACCAGTGAAGGACTGTGGGAAATATCCAGAATGGTCCTCTATCATCTGTGGTTCAATGCAGTGTCATTTGCCACATTGATACTCCCTACCCCTAAATCTCTCCAGGTTCTCAATGTCTTAACTATGAAATCATTGACTGCAGGCAAATAACAAAAATATTTCAGTATGTAATATGGATCACATACATTTTAGAATGCATGTAAGTGAATATCTGTATATTTACCAAAGGATCCAGAAGTCTAGAAAGGTTATTGCCAGAGTCACCCAGATAGTTTGTAACAGAGTACAGATTGGGACAAGAGACTGGGTGTCCTGGCATAACTCACACAAAATGAGAAAAGGCCCATTTGAAATTTAGATCCTGCAGCCCGAAGGTGCCTATCTGCAAAAGCCCTCCAAAAAGCTACCTGAATACTGACAGGTTTACCGTGTTGTTTTCTTGGATTTCTCTGTGTTTTTTTTAAATAATATAATGTATTTTTTAACAAGTATGAACTCATAACTACATAAAATTTATATGACATAAAATGTTAGTGAATAAAAGTTTTATATTTTTATTTTAATAAAAATAATATATTTTACTGGGCCCTTATTATATTGAAGTCACTGGTAAATCTCATCATCAATGATGTAGGTGCTATCATTTTTGCTACTTTACAGATGAGGAAACAGAGACATGGATAGATTAAACGATCATAGTCATACAGCTAGCAAATGACAAAGCTAGGATGTAAACACAGCCAATTTGCCATGAAACCAACTTTCCAATAACTATAGCATGATGATTTAAATTATTGCATTATCAGAATCAAATTCAAAAAATGGTATTGAGCTTTCTTTGGAGACCTCTCTTGTTGGGGACAATATGAATATCTTGGGCACAAGTGTATATTTTAGAAAAAATGACCAAAACTGTTATACAATGACCATAACTTTTTAAATCTTTGCTTGATCTGTTAACTCAGATAAATGAAGATAAACACATCAGCTGTCTATAAATTCATACTCAATATATCCCCAGTTTTTCTTGATCACATAAATCCATCTGTTAATCTTTCTTTAATTTTGCCAGTGTCTTTAGGTAAAAATACCTATGTATGAGCGAAATATAAATGTGCTTTCCACTCAATTCTTGGTCATAGGTAATCAGAGGAAAAAATGAGCAAGAACACAACTGTTTATCAATTTGGCCATTTCTTCTTTGGGAAAGTAGTAACATTCTATGAAAAGGAGTTTAGACACTTGAGAAAAAATGGCCAGGAAAAAAATATTTTAAAATGTCTCCATCAATAATTGAGACACATTTTCAGATGAGTCAAATGGGATAGAAGACTTGAAATTGGGACCCTCCAGAATTAAACAGGGTGCACAGCAGCCATGACTCCACCCTGTGCATTGCTTGAGTTTGTGCTGACATTTAGGCAGTACTGATTACTAATGGACATTCTTCTTCTTAAACACCGACTTTCTAAACAACCGGACCCTAAACTTTTGGTCCTTTTGGGACTCCCTTCCACATGGCACACACATTTAATATAAACCTTCACGTTCCAGAGCTGCTACAAGCGTGAAACACATCTAGCATTACTCTCTACCTGTAATTCCCGTTAAGTAATTAAAGCAAACACCACATGCAAAACTCTGTGATTCTTTGTTTATTTTTTACTAAAATAGCAATTTTTAATGAAAAGTTTGAATGTTAAGGAAACAAAAACTTCTCAGAACAAATTATCTTTCCTTTTAAAATAAAATAATCTTGAAAAAAATCACATTACTGAAAGGACATCAGTTATATTAGGAGGGGCGACCTCTTTTTTTACCAGTATGTGTCAGCTAAAGTCCTTTTATTATTGTAGGCCTATTTCTGTTCTCAAAATTAGTTAAGACAATGGTTCTACATAATGTTCTGAAACACAGTTCAATGTCATGGGGTCTTGTCAATGTTTAAAGCTCTACTAAGGTGAAGGTGAATATTAAACATCCCTACCATTTAATAGGAGCATGGTAGTTTTTTAACCTCTAACACTGAGAGAAGTGAACTTAGATCCATTCGTAATGAGAATAAATCTAACAGGAAAGCAACGAATCTTTATAACCTCTACTTATTATCAATGCAGTTTATTTAAACAAGAATATTCTCCCTTTCCCAGAAACAGGAAAAGCACATTCGTTGTCATGTGATTTTCTTTCAAATTTTTATTCTTTCTTTTTTAAAGCTATATCCCCATCTAGGGGCATCTGGGTGGCTCAGTCGGTTAAGTGTCTGACTTCAGCTCAGGTCATGATCTCATGGCCCGTGAGTTTGAGCCCCGCATCAGGTTCTATGCTGACAGCTCAGATTCTGTGTCTCCCTCTCTCTCTACCCCTCCCCTGCTCACACTCTGTCTCTCTCTCAAAAATAAATAAACATTAATTTTTTTTTTAAAAACCAACAACTATATCCCCATCTGGTCTTGGTGGTATACTTTCAATTACGGTCTATGAAAGAAGATGCCCACAATGATGATTCATGACGATATTTACAGGTACATGAGAGTTTCAGAAAAATTCTAAATATCTTATTAAAATGGCAATTGATCTGGATCTCTATTCTAAATTCTAAGATAGTTCCATCTGTGACAATAATTGAGACTGGAATTTTTTTAAAAAATTAAAAAGATGGAAATTAACAACATCTTGAGCCAGAGATTTTTATTCCTTTATGATGACTAATGAGTTATTTAAAAAAGAACACTACATATATATTTAAGAGTCATATCCATATCCCTCAAAACTTTCCTGAGAGTTCTTCCAACAACAGATGGGGTTGCCTGAGCTACTAAACGAGAAGTTTATATAATACCTTATACCTAAATATAAACCTGTTTAAGAGCAAAATTATTTCTGGTAAAGAGACAAGAATTTTAAGCATGTCTTTTTGACCAAAGGGGAAAAATTAAAGTATTTTGAAACAATGAAATTTAAGCAGTTCCAGAAAGAATTATATATACTTCATTTTAATCTTTCACTTCTGCTCAAGTCCTTCCAGTCACAGTCTCAAATTTCCTGCCCAAATTAAAGATCCAAGAAGGTTGATGATAGGAGTTAATAAAATTAAATACACATCCATGCTGTTAACGGCTTGGTATCTTCACATAAACCTTGCTACTGAGACAACAATTTTCTCTGCATGCTGTCCATTTTCACTTCCCAATCCCAGGAATTGTTCCAAAAACCCTACAGAGCCATGGACAGTCTTGAGTTGTTTATTGCTGCTTTTCATCCATTCTTGCCAAAGAATATATATATGGCATCAGGATACAAAAGACCAATGGAGTAATGCTCCTTAGAATGCATCCTAATTAATATGACACCTTCGTGAATTTGACAACAACACTGTTCATTACCTGCTTGGCTAAATCAAACAGTCCATTCAGTGGCAATACTCCTGTATTATAATTCACCAGTTCTTCATAATTTTTTTCAGATAATGAACTAATTTCTGAGATATGTAATTTCAATGAAAAACAGGACATGAAAACACAAAAATTTCACTTGGCCATTATAAGACGTACTAGGTTAGTTCACTAGCCATTTTTCATATTAGTGAAGCTATAATTATATTTTTAAATATCTTCCTGCTCAAAAGTATGTTTAGAAGTTTCAAAGGGGGAAAAATCCTCTAAGATCTAGATGGGAGGGAAAACTGCAGAAGCTACAAAATTGAGTAAATTAGTATAATCTAGAATAATATGTTAAAAAAGAAAGAAAGAAAGAAAAAAAGGCTTTCACACAAATGGTGAGTGTCAACGATCACCAGGTTGGAGGCAGGCTGGCACAGACGGGGAGAAAAGGATCCACCATGTTTTTCTCTCCATCTTTTCTGTTTTTACCTGCAAGAGGAAAGATCAAGGCTGAAGGGACAGTGTGGATGCCCGGTTAGGGGCAGGAAGCCATGTGCTTTGGGTATTTGCCATGAGTCCTTGATGGGTAAGTTGGACTAATGAGCAAAGGAAAACATCTTCTCCTAGACACTGGAGATGGGAGTCCAAGAGAGAAGGCTAAAGTGACAAGCTTTGGCCCAATCAAACCTCTCTCCCCCTGTAATAGTGACTGACTTTCTAGAGAACAAGAGCTGTACCTGGATCCGTTCCCCCACGTTAGCAAATAAACAAACAAAAACTCCTAGAACCTTTGTAATTTCATTCCAGAAGTGCAAGTCTACTTACTAAAACATGTGCTTGAAGGCTTACAACTAAGAAAAAAATACTGAGGGTGAACTTAGCAATGATTCTAAAAAGTTAATCAGTGTTTGGGACTGGATGTCATGGGAACTTGTGTCTTGAGGTATACGGTATTTATTTTTTATGTCTACATTATGCATTAATAGCAAAGAGGGAAGAAATAAAGGAAGATGTTTATAAAATATCACCATGGTCATTGTGTGAACTGTAACTATTATTATTCTCTTTCATAAATATGGAATCTGAGACTTAGAGTGATTAACTGACTAGCCTAAGACCACAGCTGAATCAGTAGTGGGAGTAGCTTTCTAAGGTACATTTGCTTCATGCCAAATGTCATACCTTTTAAAGTGCACCATATATATCTTTTTCTTTTAATTTTTAAAGTTTATTTATTTATTTTGAGAGAGTGAGACTGAGAGAGAGTGCAAGTGGGGTAGGGGCAGAGAGAGAGGGGAGAGAATCCCAAGCAGGCTCCGCACTGCCAATGCAGAGCCTGATGCAGGGCTCAAATTCACAAACTATGAGATCACTACCTGAGCTGAAACCAAGAGTTGGGTGCTCAACTGACTGAGCCATGCAGATGCCTCACATCATGTAGAACTTTTAATGATTGTATGCATATATTAACTATAGTATTAGAGAAAATCATGTAATTTATAGGATGACCAGCCACCTCTTTCCCTTACCCATAACTAAGTATAATTTGATTATTAGAATTAGACCACTTTACCACACTATTATCTCTCTGGTGGTAACTATTTAACTATGAGAAATAATATCTAAAAACTCGCTTTTGCTGACTGCTTATTGCAAATTTTGTCCTTATGATAAATGGTAACAAAGGACGCCAAATTCACTTGTCATTTTAAACACATGAGATTTCTACATCTTTTAAATGAGAACTGGAAGTATTAATTTTGGATATATTCTGTGCAAACACCACTCCCCTCACTCCATGGCCTTTAAATAAAGTTTTGGTAGATTTTGCTAGATTAGCAGAGTTTGCTTCTCTGAACCCTGAGGTTTTAAGTCTGGTAAGAGGGGACTCTGCACAGTCACACAGCAAGTCTCCCTAAACTGCCGTACAATAGAGTTCCATTTCCTTGTTTTAGGCACCTTAGCTACCAGCTTACACAAGAACATATCAGATGGTGACATCAGACAGATTTGACATATTACTGTCAGTAATGGTCCGTTGCTCCTGGAGAGATTCTCAGGAACACGTGGAGTTGCTCAAGCTCTGGTGTTGACAGCCAGTAAGACGGGAAGGAGCTGAAGTTTACAGGTATATTCTTCAGTGTGACAGAGCCTCGACTATTCAGGGACACTCATACAAGGGATCACTACATCTTGGCATGTCACGAGTTACTTGCTACTCACATGTCTGTGTATTATTTCTTTTCTAAAATGAAGTGGATTCAAGGTTGTCCCTGCAACATGCTAACTCTTAGCTTATGTGCATCATCCCAACGCACTTTCAAAGGAGTTGGCACTCTCGCTGCCCTGGGAAATTCACAGAAACCACAGCCAGCTTCCTCACCTCCTCTCGTGTCCATAGAGTGACCATTACTGATGGCTAATATTGGACAATTAGAAATTAAAATAGTGTTTTACTTTTTAGGGAAAAAAAAGCCTTGGGATTTATGCCAGAATGGGCATTGACTGGTAAGTGTACTGGGCAGTCACATAGTATAACGGGAAAGTGCAGTAGCAGAGGAAAGACAGAAGTCACTGCTGTGCTGATGTAATGATAGGTCCTAAGTCAAATTTAGATAACACATGGGGTATTCTGTCAAGTATGGGATCCTGTAGTTACCTTTAAGGAGGAAGTGGAGAGGATGCGAAACATGGTTGCATCATAGTTCAAATCCACAGTTGGGTGTGTAGGATATCAAGAGAGAGTCTACAGTCAGTTACAGAATACTTTTCACATTTCTTCCTTTCTCTTTGAGTATATCTTAATTAATTTGATGATATCAAGATTTTACTTTCCTCTCTAACCTAACTTTTAATGATCATCAATACTTCAGAGTGGTTTGGGTAGACAATTTAATTAACTTGATAAAATAAACCACATGCCAACAGTGAAACAGATGTAAAATAAGAATGATATGATCTGGCTTTTATATGTTGTGAAGTTAAGCATTAAGTGAAGTAAAATAAGTTAAATAGTAAATTTAGAGCACTGGTATCTGGCCACATTCTGGCTTTATAAGGTGAGAGCTGAAGATTATTCCTTTTCCTTTTTTCAATTCTCTCTGCTTATGAAATGGGATTACCAGTTATTACACTACTACCTCACAGCAATTTTAAGATACAACAAAAAGATGATATGATAAAATTTATATGAGAGTCCTATAGACATATCCATTATAAAGTAAAACATTTAAATATTTGAATAGGTGAATGTTATTTATTTAAAAAAATTAATGTTGATTTATTTTTCAGAGTGAGAGACAGACAGAGCGTGAGTGGGAGAGGGGCAGAGAGATAAGGAGACACACACAGAATCTCAAGCGGGGTCCAGGCTCTGAGCTGTCAGCACAGAGTTGACTCGGGGTTCGAACTCAGACCTCAAGATCATGACCTGAGCTGAAGTCAGAGGCTTAACAGACTGAGCCACCCAGGTGCCCCTTGAATGAATCAATTTTAAAGCTAAAGAGCACATTTTAAAATCAAGCTTTAAAGCTACCTCCTATAGTTATTGTTTTTGCTATTATAATTGCATGATGCTGAGTTGTTATATATATATATATATATATATATATATATATATATATGCACATATTTTTAACTACTATAATTTCCCCTGTTATTAGGTCAGCTATAAATTATCGTGGGCAAAAATAAAATTGCAAAATCGGCATCAGTGACTTTCTATGGAATAAAAAGTTCCTACCAATAAAGAAAGAGGCCTACTTTTTATATTTCCCAAATTTATTATTTTATCTCATTGAATATATCTGGATTAGTGTTTGGTTATATTGTGTTCCAGCCATGAGCTAGATGTTACATCTGTAGTCAGGCTGCTTGGATTCAAATCTCGTTCTGCTTAGTAGCTTGTATGACCTTAAGCCTCATTGGGACTCAATTTTTTTATGTGTAAATTGGGGATAACAATAGTATCCATCACTTCAAACAGTGCCTGTTAAGTAATAAGCCTTTAATTAATATTATGTATCTTTATATAGGAAATACGTGATATATGGTAAGTAATATGTATTTTAATACCATATGACTTTGATACTCTATCTTCTATATTATACATTAAATTATATAATTATATATCTTTATTTTAATTTTATATTCATAATATAATGTTTTTCATGGCCTGAAGATTGGAGTTGTAAACATAATATTCTTCCAACATACATTGAAATTATTTTCAAAATATGAACTGTCGCTTATTTATGCTCATAAAGACTTTTAACTATCTCTGTCTGAACTGTTGTTAGAATTTGACATAACTGGCATAATTGTCACATAAATTTGGCACCACTGGTAAATACACCAGCTGTATAAAGCCTACTATACAGCACTGCAGTGGAGCATGTAAAAGTGTACCATGGCTATTAAGCTCTGTAAAGCTTTCCTCCTTTCTCTCCTGGAATCAGAGTGAGGAGAAGTGAGTTTGCTGATTATTTGTTAAGGGATCCGTGGACACAGACAGACTGTGTAGCAAAGAGTAAGTTTCAGTTTGCCAAAAGCTGACCAGTTTGATTATGAGACGAAGAGGGTCAGGAACAATTAATTAATGAAGAGGAGAAGAAACCCTCCATGAAAACGTCTCTCATTGTATTCCATTGAGGAAAAAGATAAGTAACCCAAATCTTCATCCGTGTATGTACTACAGTGTTGTGTACCAGCTTATGGTTCTTACATAATTATGTTTTAATTTTTGAATTTGTAAAATGAGGTGTTACACTAGATCAATTTCAAGACCCATCTTAAAGCATAAAATCGTACGACTCATTCTGAATGAATTACAAAACGTGTTGATATATTTGAAAGTTACCTTGAATTTATATCAATTTACATTGAACTTACACTGACGAATACAGTTTCAAATCATTGGTGTACTTTATAACTTCAGTAGTATTGGAAGAGTTTTTATTTTTACTAGAGCTTTAAAAAATAGCTTTAAAAAATAGAACTACTACTGAGTTCTAACTTTGAAGCAATCAAGCTACTCTCTAAATTCTGTATTTATTCAAAACAGATACACATTCCAGCTCATTGTTTCAGTATTAGTATGTAACAGTTATGGAGATCTGCCCCCTAGCAGCTTTTGAATCTGTTGATCTCAATGGAAAGAAGAATGCTTAATTTCTGGGCAGGCTTTCACTATTAATAGATGTATCACTGTGGTTTAGTGCCAAGTGGGCTCAGGATGCCTCAGGATGGCGCCCAGTCAGTCATTGTTCCAGCCAGTGTGGGCAGCAAGGGCCATTTTCCTGTCTCAGTCCTGTGAGGGCTGATGAGATGGAATCTTTAGTCTGCCTCTGTGGCAAACTTTCTTGGACAACACAAGTGGAAAGTAGAGGCAATTATCCAAGTATCTGAGGTAAATGTGTGTTTTTCTGACCCAAATACTTGAAAAACTACCTCAACTCTTCTCTTTGGTTTGATTATGATTATCTGGACACATCTTTCTGCCTTTATAAGTGTATCTCTTTCTGGATGTCTTCATATAAGTGCGTATGGTGGCAGGGGTGGTAAGTTGTGTGCGTATTGGTATGCCTAACTTGGTACACATACTACAGGAAATTTTTCTGTCTGTTCTTCCAAATTTTATAGAGACTAAATTGATTAATTTCAAAGGCCTTTGAAATTCATTTAAGCATGCCATGTCTTAATAGTTTTGAATACAAATCCATAGTCTCATATTGGATAATAATTTGAATATAGGATTTCTTAAACACAATTGGAATATTTATGCCAGATACCACAAAAATCTAAATTGTGATTTAATACCAGAAGTTCCACAAATCTTAACATGACAGCAGACTTTGTTTCCTTTTGCTTTTACTCACAGCCAAGGACTCTAGGTTAGCCATACAAGTAGAATTCCAAATAACCCAGGAATTAATAGTTTAATCTCTTTTAGTGACTGTCTTTGGTTTTATCTTTTTCCACAATGTGTTAAACCCTTAACTGCTATTTATTAGCATATGCCACACAATGGGAAGGAAAGAGAAAAGAGCAGAAGCTGTAATCTCTAACTTTTACTACTTAGTAGCAGCAATTCTAGAATGGACTTGGTCATCGTTCTGATACTACACCAAATTAACTATAGAAAGCTTTAAAGTATTAGCTACAGAGGTTTTAGAAATTAACTATAGACTTTATTTATTTGTATTCTCTGGAAGAAGCTCTAATACGATGACAAAACTGGACTGCTTATCACTAAGCAGATGGTAATACAGGACAAATCTCTCTTAGAGTCCAAATTTACAAAATGAAGGCATAGGAATTATCTAAATGACTTCTAGGATTAATATTAAATTTAAAATTGTATATTCAAATTTGAACATAACTGCAGAGATTTCATGTAGTTACTGTGAAGAGCAAACAAGATGTAATTAATGCATGATTTGACAATAACAGAACCAATAAAACCTTTTGATCTTAAATAAAATGTTTATGTATTCCATATTTTTTAAGGAAAGAGTACTAACTAACCTGAAACAACAATATCTGAGTAAATGCATCAAAACCAATTTTGCCTGGATATGCTCTGGATATGAACTCTGCTAATATAAAAGAGCTGAGCATTTCCTGTAGAAAAGACCACTAGCCAACCATTGATTTAAAATATTACAATATTGAGGCGCCTGGGTGGCTCAATCAGTTAAGCATCTGACTTTGGCTTAGGCCATGATCTCGAAGTTCATGAGTGCAAGCCCCACGTCAGGCTCTGTGCTGACAGCTCACAGCCTGGATCCTGCTTTGGATTCTGTCTCTGTCTCTGTCTCTCTCTCTCTGCTCCTTCCCCGCTCGTGATCTATCTCTCTCTCTCTCAAAAATAAATAAAAATGTTAAAAATAAAATAAAATAAAATAAAATAAAATAAAATAAAATAAAATAAAATAAAATATAGCAATATTATTCAGATAAAATGTATATTGACAGTTTCCATCAGGTTATTTATTTGGCTATGTTATCTTAACTTATTCAATGCAGGTTTTAAAAGCGGGTTAGTCATCAGCCAAAATGATCTCCTTAAGAAAGAATCTGGTAACCATGTCATTAGGCCAAGTAATAAAAACTTCAATGAATTACATCAAATAAAAATGACATCTAACATATCCATTTCCATTCTGCAACTGTACTCTGCTTTAGGAATAAAGCGGAAAGCTTCACACACACACACACACACACACACACACACACACACACACACACGTCATCTAAATAAAAATGAATTTCAGCTACCCTTTTTTTTTCAAACATTTCCAAATTTATATAGCATATGTCAGGGTTTGAGAATTTGACCAAAACAAAAGGAAACAAAAGTTTCAGATAGTGAAAGTCTTTTTTCTTTTGTGTTTAAATCTCAGACTTACACTAAGAAATTTTGTTTAACATGGTATTTAAGATGTAAAACAACAACAACAAAAAGCTGGGGCATCTGAAAAATATGGTCTTCATTGCATTTTCTGTTTTGGCAACTTTAGTGCCAAACATTATGTTCATCTGGGTGTCAGGAAGGTCTTCCTAATAATTGGTAGCGATGCCAAGAATATTTATAATACAACAGAAATACCATGGAAAGTGGTAAAACACGGACGTCAAAGCCTAATTTCTTGCCTTTGTGACCTAATTTTATGGTCCATTTTTTAATGTTGTCCAAAAGTACACTCATGAAAGAGAATTTAGGTTTGGCAATCTGCATAAATATTCCCATAAGTGCTGCTGAATAAATCCTGGAAAACCTTTCCCTCTAAAGGACACTCTTAGCTGAAGAGCTTAGGTTTTTCAGAAGTGTCTTTCATTAAAGAACATTCATACAGGGCTCTTCATGTGTGCCAAAGCTTGCTTGATGAGGCTGACCTGAAATACATTTTTATGGCACCTAAGAAGTAAAACATTTATTATAACAACGAGGACATTTTTATCAATTCTCTTAGTTCAGAGTTTTATTAAGAGGTCTAAAAACATTTGAAGTTTAATAACTGGTTCTTTTTTTGTAACTAAGAATAGTTTTAAACTATAAAGTTTTTTTTTTAATATTAAGAAATTTATATTTGTTTGAGTTCTAAATCCCTTTGGCTATACTACACACCCATCTGTTTTAAAAGGTTAATTCTGAAGCTACCTCCTTCTCTGATACAATATTGTTTTAAATTGAGTTTATATATGCTCTATTGGTAGGAAAAAAAAGCTTTCAATAAAATCTTCTCTAAACAAATTTAAACATCATAATACCAAGAATGGTATTATAACCTCTTGTAAAGTTATCTTAAATTTTATAGTAGTGCTCTAGTTGGGGAATGTTTCATCATATTTGGTTTTTGTTTTTTCTTTACTGCTGATATACAGTCAGATTGAGTAGTTCTGTGATTAACTGTAGAGCTTTTGAAGCTAAACCATCTTACTTAGTGGGACTTAGGGTTTAAGTCCAGTTGTGCTAAAATGATGATGAGGGTGAGGGAAAAACTCAAGGCCTTAGTTCTTCTCCCCACCTGGGCTGTTCTCCTCCATTCCCATACCACTCCTGGCCTTCTGTGGCTTCTGGAAAAACATTAATATCATTTTTCAATTGTCCCCTGATTGACTTCTATTTGGTTTGCATAGGACACACTGGAGGAAAAGAGGACCTTTCTCTCTTATGAAACATATTTCTAAAATAAATTATCCCCAAAATACATTGGATAAACAAAACAGGATTACTTGCAAACTATTTTCCATGGATACCCTGGAACAATAATTCCCGAATACCAGTTAGAGACCACTTTATTACAACCATCTGGAGCCTTATTAAAAATAGAGTTTGGCCAACCCAAGCCAGGTTTGAACATTTGGTCACTTTGGTTTGCTTTATTAATTTGATGTCCTCCATAATAAATACCAAAAAATATTTAATGTTTATTTCAAGAAAGACAGAAATGCATAGGGAAAAAAAAATGAAGATGGGTTTTGGGGAAGAAAGAAGAAAACACATACAGTTCTCTGTCGCTTTTCAGTAATTCAGCTCTGGTCCCAAATCTGCAGGCCCACTAATTTTTTTCTAGGTCTGGAGGCTAACTGGACTCACTTCCTTAGAAGGTAGTTTGTGGCCATCACTTGTTTAAATATTACCTCTGGGTGTACCATACTCCACTTCTTCTAAAATTATACTATCCTTGAAAAAAGGAGCCCATAAATACTTATTTTCTTTATACTTTCAGTGTATTATATGTTCAGTGATTTTTAAAACTTCCTGTTTTGAGATAATTGTAGATTCACATGTATTTGTGAAAAATAATGCCGGGAGATTTTGTATCTCCTTTGCTCATCCCTCGCCATATCACTAAAGTATACTAGCACAACAGGAAAATTTACTTTGCTATAATCCATCATCCTTATTCAGATTTCACTAGTTTTACGTGTCTTCATTTGTGTGCCTGTATGTTTCTGTAGTCCTAAGCAACTTTTCTTTTTATCCAATGCATAGACCATCACAGTTACAGAACAATTTCATCAAAAGAATCCTCTGTGGCACCCTTTCCTGGCTACATCTATTTCCTTTTCTCGGCCCTCCCTAACCCATGCCAATCATTAATCTATTCTCCATCTCTATAATTTTGTCATTTTAAGAATGCTATGTAAAGGGAATCACACAGTATGTAACCTTTGAGATTGGCTTTTTCTTCACTCAGCATAAATCTCCCGAGATACATCCAAGTTGTGTGTATCAATAGATCATTTCCCTTTTATTTTTGAGCATTATTCCATGGTACTCATGTACCACAGTTGAACCATTCCCCTATTGGAGGAGATGTGTTTTTTTCCAGTTTTTGATTAGTATGGATAAAGCTGTTGTGAACATTTGTGTATATATTTTTATGTGAACATATGTTCTTATGTCTCTGAGATAAATGCCCAGGAGTACTGGGTTGGATGGTAAGCACATGGCTACCAACTGCCATACTCATGTCCAGAGTGGCTGTCCCATTTCACATTTTCATCAGCAATGTGTGAGTAACTCACTGTCTCTACATCACTATTTTTTTTTTATTTTAGGCATTCTGATATGTATATAGTGATAAGTCATTATGGTTTTAAATGTACTTTCTCCCAGTGGCTAATGATGTTCAACATCTTTTATATGTTTATTTCCTGGGGTGTCTGGGTGGCTCAGTTAGTTAAGCATCTGACTCTTGGTTTCAGCTCAGGTCAGGATCTCACATTTTGAGATTTTGAGCCCTGCATCAGGCTCTGCACTGACAGCTCAGAGCCTGCTTGGGCCCCTCTCCTGCCCCTCCCCTGCTCGCACATGCTCCCTCTCTCTCTCAAAATAAATAAACTTAAAAAAAATTATGTGTTTATTTCCCATTTGTATATCATCTTCATTGAAATGTCTGCTAATGTCTTTTGTCATTTGTCACACTGTTGTTTTAGGGTCTTAAGAATTCTTCACATATTCTGTACACAAATCTTTTGTTGGGCATGTAGTTTGCAAATATTTCCTCCCAGTCAGTAGCTTTCTCTTCGTTATCTTCACACTTTCACAAAGCAAAAGGTTTTAATTTTGAAGAAGTCCACATTATCACTTTTTCATCTTATACATTATGCTTTTGGTGTCAAGTCTAAGAACTCTTACCCTACTCCTAACTGCTGAACATTTTCATCTTCATGATTTTTCCTGAAAGTTCCATAGTTTTACATTTTACATTTAAGTCTATGATTTACTTGGAGTTAATTTTATATAAGGTTTGAGGATTAGGTCAAGGCTCTTTTTTTTTCTTTTTGGTCTATGAATGCCCAATTGTTCCAGCATCATTTATTGGAAAGACTATCTTTCTTCCACTGAAAAACCTTAGCATCTTTGTTAAAAATCATTTGGGCATATTTGTAGGAGTTATTTTTTGTGCCCAGTGATGATGCACCATGGTTCATCAGGCCAATCTTTAATCCAACTTTGCTAGACTCATCCCAGCACTATTAACTCAAAAACTTCTGTAAGAGAGGACTTAGAATTGTGTGTCTTTAATAATAGTGGTAAATCTAATGTACAACCATGTTTGGGGACTCTACCCAGAGGTTACACAAAGATCTCTCATGAATCATTGCTGAGGTTGGTGGTGAGGAAGTGGAGGGTATGAGGTGACTCTGTGACACTCTTTTATTAAATTAATTAACAAATATTTGACATTTAGGGAAACATAAAAAATAAGAAATGGCTACTTATGTTCTTGCTACTTGGCTTAAGAAATGAAACATTACTTATAAAGATGTAGCTTCCTGTGGGTCCCCTCCCTCTTTGGTCACATCCTCCTCCCCTTCTGTCTCCAACCTCAAAAGTAACCACCCTCCTATATTTTATGATTATCATTTTCATGCATTCTCTATATTTGAGCATATAAAATATGCACATACATAGGCATGTATCTACATATATACAGATATGTACCTATGTATCTACATATATACACATATGCATATATACTCATATATGTCTAATTTGTTATTTTAACAGAAATCTGAAGTAAAAGCAACTACCAACTTCATCAGAGGACAAGTTATCATTCTCATTAGTCCTCAAACCCAGACAACACCAGCATATCCTGAAGTCTGGCTTATTAGCTTAGTTTGCTTACATTTATCCACATGCTTACTGGCTTCTTTGTTCACCATGCTTTCTGACATCTCAGAACTTTATTCTGGGATTATTTTTGTTCTTCCTGAATTCTACCCATTAGACATTCCTTTATACATAACACTTTCTTGGAGGATAAACTCTGTTATTGTTTGTCTAAATATAAGTTTATTTTTCCTCATTATCAACGATAATTTGTCTGGATATACACTTTTTGGTGGACATTTACTTTTCCTTTAGCACATTGAAGACGTAACTCCATGGCTGTTGTTGTATCTACAGCTGCATAACAAATTATCTGAAACCCAGTGGCTTAAAATAAACATTGCCTCTCATATCTTCTGTGGCCCAAGAACTTTTTAGTGGCATAGCTGGATAGTTCTTGATCAAGATGTTGACCAAGGCTACAGTCATCTGAAAGCTTGCCTGGAGGATCTGCTTTCTAGATGGGTTACTGGGATGACTGGGAAATTGATACTGGTTATCAGTAGGAGGTCTTATCCCCTCCTCATGTAGGCTTCTCTACAAGATGCTGAAATGTCCTCATGACAAGGCTTCCTCCAGATTAAGAGTTCCAAGAACCAAGGGAGAAGAAGTGATGTGATTTATGACAGTGTTCAGCACTGTCACTCCTGTTGGCATATAGAGCAACCCTTAGTGTGAAAGGGATTACACAAGGGTTGGTATACCAGAAAGCAAAATGAGTGGAGGCCATCTTGAAGTCTGACTCCCCCCAGTTACTTGGTGACTTTTATTGCTGATGCTGATTAGTCTGCAGTCGATGTATTGCTATGCATTTGCAAAGAGGTATTTTTCACTTTTGCTGTACTTACCATTTTCTATCTATTTTTAATGTTCTTGGGTTTTATTTTCATTATTTATTTTTATTGATTGTTCTTGTGTTTCATTGTGATTCTTAAAAACAAGAAACCATATTTCTCACTAATTTCCAAAAATCTGTAGTCATTATCTTTTTGAAAGGTTTTTCTCTCCTACTTTATCTATTAGTTCTTCTGATCATCTGATTTGACAAATACTGTTTTCTCATTAGATCCTTAATATCTTCATCTCATTTTCATAATTTGTTTTTGTTTCTCTGTGCTGAAATGTGTTAATTTCCTTACGTCTACCTCTTAGGTTCCCTGATCCTTTCCTGATCTGTCTCTAATTATTGTTTAACTTATTGATTAATCTATTGTTTTTATTATTTTCAATGATTATATTTTTCATTTATAGAAACTGTCCTTGTTTTTCCCCCTCCAAACTGCTAATTTTTATAGTATCTTGTTTCAAACTCATTTTGGCCAGTTCTTTTATTTATTTAAAGATGTGGGCAGGATTATTCTCATTCCTATTCCAATGATTAGAATATGCGAAGTACCTTGAATTTAAACACTATTGTTGTCCATCAATCTAACTCCTGGTTCTCTCTCATTATGGCTTGTTTGTCATTCTTTGCATAATTTCATATTTGAAGGCTCACTATTTAGAGAGGGTATTCTTCTGCCTTTGCCAAGGCTGTGAGGAAGAACGTATACTGATTTATCCAAAACTTTGGGTGCTTTTAATGAAAGAATTTTTAGAACACTGAATGAGCATATTGCCAGTAAAGTAAATAGTTTTGATTTTTTTCAATCAGTGCAACTTGAATTCTATATATAGGGCTTCCAAAACCATACTGCTTGAATAAAGGTTACTTGTGCAAAAATAAGCTCTATTCTGTACAAAGACTAGCAGAAACATATCCATAGTGAAAGGACAGAAGTAGTATAAAAGGCAACTTTGGAAATCAAAAGTGAAAATCACACAGTAAGTATGACCCCATGATTTGAAATTGTTTGCATAACTGGAGGAATGGACAATGTGCACCACTTTTATGGTCTAATCCTTGAGCAATCATTGGCTCATTTAGTGGGTAAATAAGTTGAAGTCCTATAGATTTTTAATTTTCTTAATGTTTATTTTTTGAGACAGAGACAGAAAGAGAGAGAGACAGAGCGTGAGCAGGGGAGGGGCAGAGAGGGGGAGAGACACAGAATCTGAAGTAGGCTCTAGGCTCTGAGCTGTCAGCACAGAGCCTGACGTGGGCTCGAATCCATGAGCCGAGCCGTGAGATCATGACCTGAGCCGAAGTCGAATGCCTAACCAACTGAGCCACCCAGGTACCCCTGAAGTCCTATTCATTTTTAAACATAAACATTTAGGACTGTTACAATGACTTGTAGCTGATTATTAGACCATTTTCTATAAATTGGTTTTGGTTGACCACATTAGCTATTGTTTTCCTTATTTCTCAATCCCATCATACATTAAACAGATAAAGGTGGAAGATGAGTTTTCTCTGGGCAAAAAGCTCCATGAAATCAGATCCAATGTTACATTTTCCTTGGACTGTGTTTTTCCTATATTTAATTTCATTTTATATGTAGAAGCACTCAGATTTAACTAATGCATTGCCTCTATTCTAAACTCAGTTTAAAATAATGATGAAAAATATAAACCGAAAACACATTTTTCTCTCTCATAGAAATTCCTTTCATCAAACTTTATGAACATACCCACATTCACCCATCCATGGTTACACACACACACACACACACACACACACACACGGTGTGATAACAATAATTTTCATTTGTATTTGTTCCCTTCAAGGTAACATAGGCTAAAAGAAACCACAATGTCTAAGTTACATCTGAATATTTCTACTTTCATTTCAGCCTTCTGATAAGGCATAACAGTTTACACACTAAACTAGTTTTATTGTCCAAAAATTTTATCAGGGATCATCAGAGGAAATTACTTTCCTCTCTAACCTGCTCACTGCCCCACTCCTAACACTAATTTCAGAATCAGCAGTTTAGATCACTGACATCTGAAAATGAATTAGAATTAGGTCATCTCGAATCTGGCAAAATCTTTTATATACACACACACACACACACACACACACACATATATATATATATATACACACATATATATACATATACATATATATATACATATATACACATATATATATAGACATATATATATATAATGTCTAATATATAACATATTCAATATGTTTTGAGACAGATATATTCTTGGAAGGTTGAGTGAAAATTGAGTTTTTCAAAAGCAATTCATAATCTAAATGTGCTACTAGATCTCACTATGTGGAACTTGTTAGTATTTTTTTTATTGGCATGAAGTGAATAATCATCCCTTAGTTTCTCTTTTTAGAGAGTCTTGATCTACAAAAGGCAAAGAAAGAAAAACAGATTAAGCTTCTTGGCCTTTGGGCCAAAAATGGTCTTTTGGGCCACTGCCAGCATTGGAAATCTTATAAAATTATAAATCCACAATATACAATTATAAATGCCATACACACACATGAAATTTTGCATACAATTTCAGGAAGTCCATGGGACCCCTTGAATCCTGTCTATGGACTCCAGATTATGATTTCCTGGACTAGATGAGAAAATAAATTAAATGGATAAATGGACCAATAATAATATTACTTGAGGCATGCTATATTTTCTTATATATTACTCGTTACTATAATAAATTTAAAAGAACTGTTTAATTTTATATCCCATGACTTAATATATAAAGCATATTTGAAGGTTTAATTTATATACATTTTGTAGCACAAGCTATGCAAATATTGGCTTTTTAATAGCAAACTTCTCTTGACATAAATTGAATACCTTTTATATTAATAGAAATAAAGTTTGGAGAATGATTATAACTTGCAGACTTTTAACAGTACTAAGCAATACTTTTTATCTGCCTATATGGTTGTTTTTTAATATCCTGTAGTTTAGGGGCTTAAAATGTTCTATTGTGTTTCTACTGAGTGCACTTGCCAGGTTCTATTGATTTAAAGTATTTTCTCTGGAACTAAAAAGCTTACAGAAAAACCTTTATATTTCCAAACAATACCTGTAATAGCTTCCTTTTATTTGTTTTACCTCTATAAAAACATACATTATGATGATTATTAATTACCTAAGTATGTGTGGATAATACCATTAATACCCTGATTGCATTTGCCAAACTTCTTCTTCCTTCTAAATACTGGGAATTTACCATACTCTAATCATATAAAAACACTGCTGTACAAGCGTTGTAACATAACCCCTTTTGTAACATTAATGCTAAATCTGTTAATATGCAAGCAATTTCCATTAAATACATACATAGGCTATTGCTAAAAAAGGCTTAACAGCTAGTAGTCTGACTGGAAAATACAGGGAACTAGTCTCTCTCTCTCTCTCTCTCTCTCTCTCTCTCTCTCTCTCTCTGATAACTCTTGAATGCTAGATGTCCCAGATCATAAAATACTTTTAATGGAAATACAGAATTTAAATGCACTTTCTTTAAGTTAGCATAAGAGATGTATGGAATGAATGTCTAAGTTCATTTGGATATGAACTTCAGCTGGACTTCTATTATTCCATTGGAGAATATGTTAACTGGACTATAAGCCTTCTCAGCATTTCCCCAGTATGACTTGGGGACTCCATATTACCATTGCTCTAGAGGGAAATACGGGAGATGTATGAGGTTGAATGAAACTATAATGATCCAGAAAGGGTATGAAGACAAACCACATATCTCATGTCATTTACTAAATATTTGTTTGATTGTACAAAAAGTGTCTGAACAAGTGTGCAATAAATATTAGTCAATAAGTATTTCTAGTATATGAAATATGAAAACATAAAAACTTTAACATAAAAAAGAATAAAATTAAAATGTTAACATGACACTGAGAGAGAAAAAGAGAGCTATGAAAATATGAAATGGAATTCTGCAACTCACCTAAGGATTAATAAAAAATACATATGTGAATTTCACAATCCAGTAGAGAAGATAACTCATATGCACAGATTGCTATAAAATGCATTATAGAAAGTAGTAAATGTTATGAAAGTTTAGAAGAGAAGGGCTTATGTTGGTGACATCAGGAAAGGACTCATTAATTTGGTAATACTTGAGCCTAGCCTTGAAGAATGGCTTAAGACTTGGGCAACAAATAGTGACTACAGGAAATGGAAGCAATGTTGTGAACCAAGGAACACAGCTGGAAATACTAGGATATTTTTGTAGACTGGTGGGACACTGGAGTTGGTTATGTAGAATGGTAAGAAATTAAAGCTAAACAGGCTGAGGTCAATACATGGACCTTCTTGGTGCTTAGTTAAAAGGAGTGGTCTTTATTCTGTAGGCGGTGAGGGAAGAGCCAATGAATGATGTTTTGAGATGGCCTTACAGCTATACAGCAAAGACCAGTATCAAAGGAGCTGTATTTTCAAAAAGGGCATATTCCAGCACATTCTCAATTATATATAAGAACAAAAACACTGCTCTGAAAGCTAGCAACAAATAGAAACATGATGCATGTATAAATTAACTTCTTATTCTAAGATTACAGTAATAAATACGTAACACTTGAAGTTATAGTAAACAGTATCAGTATGCTTTTTCCATAAAAAATAAAAATGGAAACACTATTCTCAACACACGAAAAATATTAGCAGAAACTGAGAACTTCTGGTAAATACTGAGTTTAAAAGCACAAACATTTAGTAGGAGGTATGTGGTGTAAGTTTCTAGAAGACATGTAGTTAGTAAAACAAACAAAATCAGTGTTGTTTACTACTTGTCTACCAAAAATCATTCTTAAGCATGGATGAGGAGCTGTTCTCAAGGACCAAGACTCTAAATATATAAGAATTCATACCAGAGTGACCAGAAGATTATACATAGTTATGCAAGTCAAATACCTTTGGTTTCATAATTTTAAAATGTTGAAACTCTTACCTCGCACAACAAGATCAGCTGAAGCTGAAGAATTGTCCACGATTGTCTGAGCAGTGCACGTGTATCTCCCAGCATGCTTCAGCTGGGCATTTCGGATGAGCAGTTCTCCATTGGAATCCAGCTGTTAGCAAAGACAGCAGTCATTCACGTCAGTATAATCTTCACCAATTTTATGGCATTTAGGATTCAAGAGGTACATTTTCTCCTTAACAAAATGAGTACCATGAAAAGGTATATCTTTTAGATATGCTAACTCTGTCCTATGTCTTTTAATGACAATTCTGTCTTTACTTAGGTTACTTAAAGTCTAGACTTTGGTATCTCAAGAGATAAATAAAGTGAGTGAATTGTATAAGATCCCTTTTTTTAACACTTATTTATTATTGAGAGACAGAGAGACAAAGCATGAGCATGGGAGGGACAGGGAGAGGAGGAGACACAGAATATGAAGCAGGCTCCAGGCTTTGAGCTGTCAGAGCCGGATGCGGGGCTCAAACTCAGAAACCGAGAGATCATGACCTGAGCTGAAGTCGGACGCTTCACTGACTGAGCTACCCAGGTGCCCCTGTGAGATCCTTTTGGTCCTAATATCTTTAACATTCTATTATTTGTATTATCAGAAGGCCATACAGAGATAAAATATTTCATTGATATCTTTAAAAGATAAATGATAAAGTCTAAACCTCTTCATTGTAAGTGTCAATGAGGATAACTAAATGGTAGAAGGCTAAGAAGAATTATTAATTTGGTTTTGCAAAGCCAATCTAATTGATTAATTTCAAGATGTACTAAGGTTAATTACACAAAGATACTAAAAGTGTGTAGAAACTGTCAAAATGGACTATTCTAATATTTTCCATTTAGGTCAAAACATAAGCTCCATGTAGGCAAAGAATTTTGTTTTGTCACTGCTCTATTCTTAGCATTTGACTGAGAAATATATATGTTTTGAAGAAGGCTGAGGGAGTCTTGCTTGTGAGAGACAAGGCACCATCTCAATGCAATTTCTAAAAATAGTTAATATTTATTGAATGCCCACTCTGTACGAGGTGCTGGGCTATGCAAGTATGGAAGTGTGTGTGTGTGTGTGTGCGTGCGCGCGCGCGCATGTGCACAAGTGAGTGTATAAAATCTCATTCAATTCTCTTCTGACAACAGTCCTATGAGATAGGTCCTATTCTGTCCATTTTATTGAAGATACAAGTGAGACTTAGAGTAGCTAAGTAATTTAACCAAGGTCACTGAGCTTGTTGCATAGTGGGAGCATGCTCATTATCTCCAAACTATTCATTTAGAGAAAAATTTGGAAAACTCAATTGTTAAGTAGATATTTCCTTTTCTCAAGAACTAAATATATTGATTTACTATTCTAATCACAAATATCCAGCTATCTTAAAATATGAAAAATTGGTGATTAGGTTAATGTCTGAGAAAATAAATGAGGATAATTTTTATATGATATGATAGACCTACACATTTTTAAATTTTGGTTTTTTAATGACTGTGGAATGAAGGCTCTACTTCACCATGGGTTTTGCGAGTGGCCCTTTCATATGTTAATTTCCTTCTGGTTTTGGAAAGTATTCTGGTTTGCTATACTTGTTTAGTTAATGAGATTAGGAATGCAGGCATACCTTGAAGATATTGCAGGTTTAGTTCCAGACCACCACCATAGAGAAAGCCAAATGATTTTTTTTACTTCCCAGTGCATATAAAAGTTATGTTTATACTATATAGTCTATTCAGTGTGTGATGACATTATGTCTAAAAAAGCAATATACATACCTTAATTTAAAAATACATTATTGCAAAAAAATGCTAACCATCATATGAGCTGTCAGCAAATCATAATCTTTTGCTGGGAGAGGGAGTTCCCTTACTGATGCTTGCTGACTGATCAGGATGGTGGTTGTTGAAGTTTGGGGTGGCTGTGGCAATTACTTTTTTTTTTTTTTTTAAATATTTATTCTGAGAGGGAGAGATAGAGAGCAGAGGAGGGGCAGAGAGAGAGAGAGAGAGAGAGAGACAGAGAAAGATTCCCAAGCAGGCTCCTTACTGTCAGCACAAAGTCCGATATGTGGCTCAAACCTATGAACAATGAAATCATGACCTGAGCTGAAGTTGGATGCTTAACTGACTAAGCCACTCAGGTACCCACAATTTCTTAAAATAAGACAACAGTGAAGCTTGCCCCATAGATTGACTCTTCCTTTCATTAAAGATTTCTCTGTAGCATATGATGTTGTTTGATAGCATTTACCCACAACTCAACTTCTTTCAAAATGGGAGTTCATCCAGTCCCTGCCCATGCTTTATCAACTAAGTTGATTTAATATTCTAAATCCTTTTGTTGTCGTTTCAACAATTTTCACAGCATCTTCACCAGGAATAGATTCCATCTCAAGAAAACATGTTCTTTGCCCATCCATAAGAAGAAACTCCTCATCTGCTCAAGTTTCATTATAAGATTGCAGCAATTCAGTCAAATCCTTAAGCTTCACTTCTAATTCTAGTTCTCTTGCTCTTTCCACAATATCTACAGTTACTTCCTCCACTGAAGTCTTGAACCCCTCAAAGTCATCCATGAGGGTTAGAAACAAATTCTTTCAAAACCCTGTTCGTGTTGATACTTTGGCACCTTTCCATGAATTTCAAATGTTCTTACTGGCATGTAAAACTGTGAATCCTTTTCAGAAGTTTTTCAGTTTTCTTTGTCCAGATCCATCAGAGGAATCACTATCTATGGCAGCTATAGCTTTATAAAATGTAGTTCTTAAGTAATAAGACTTGAAATGAAAACACTAATTTTAAAAGATATATGTACCCATATGTTTACTGCAGCATTATTTACAATAGCCATGATATGGAACCAGCCCAAGTGTCCACTGATAGATGAGTGGATAAAGAAGATGTGGTACACACACACACACACACACACACACACCACACACACTGGAATATGAGTCACAAAAATGAAGGAAATCTTGTAATTTACTACAACTTGGACATATTATTCAAAGTGAAATAAGTCAGAGAAAGACAAATACCAGAGTATTTGCTACATATGAAATCTAACAAGAAAACCCAAAATAAATGAACAAACCAACCAAACTCAAATACAGAGAACAATATGGTGGTTGCCAGAAGGGAAGCTGGTGGGGGGATGGGCAAAATAGGTGAAGGGAATTAAGAGGTACAAACTTCCAGTTTTAAAATCACAAGTCATGGAGATGTACAGTGTGGAGAATATAGACAATAATTTGTAATGATGTACAGTGACTATGCTTATTGGGGTGAGCATTGAGTAATGTACAGAATGTGTTGAATTACTGTGTTATATGTCTGAAACTAATAAAACATTGTATGTCAGTTACACTTTAATTATAACTTGAAAGGAATAATAGACTTGAAAGTTGAAATTGCATCTTGATCCATGGGATGCAGAATACATGTTGTGTTAGCAGGCATGAACACAACATTAACCTTGCTGTACATCTCTATCAAGTCTCTTTGGTGACGAGGTGCACTGTCAATGGGCACTATTATTTTGAAAGAAGTCACTTTTTTATGATCAATAGGTTTCAACAGTGGGCTTAAAATATTCAGTAAATCATATTGTCAACAGATGTGTTGTCACCCAGGCTTTGCTGTTCCATTTATAAAGCAAAGGCAGAGTAGATTTTGCATAACTCTTACCAGCCCTAGGATTCTCAGAATGGTAAATGAGAATTGGCTTCAACTTACGGTCACCAGTTGCGTTAATCCTCCACAAGAAAGTCATCCAGTCCTTTGAATTTGTGAAGGCAGGCATTGACTTTTCTCTAGCTATGAAAGTCCTAGATGGTATCTTCTAGTATAAGGCTAGATTTGAAAATGTATTGTTTAGTGTAGCCACCTTCATTAATGGTCTTAGCTAGAGCATCTTGTTGCTGCTTCTCCACCAGCACCTGCTGCTTCACCTTGCATTGTTATGTTGTGGAGATGGCTTCTTCCTTCCAGCCTCACGAAACAATGTGTGCTAGAGTCAAATTTTCCTCTGCAGCTTCCTCATCTCTCTCAGCCCTCACAGAATTGAATAGAGTCTGGATCTTGCTCTGGATTAGGCTCTGGTTTAAGGGAATGTTTTGGCTGGTTTGATCTTCTATCCAGACCACTAAACCTTTCTCCTTACCAGCAATAAGGCTGTTCTGCTTTCTTATCCTTCATGTGTTCACTGGAGTAGCACTTTTAATGTCCTTCAAAAACTTTTCCTTTGTATTCACAACTTGGTTAATTGTTTGACACAAGAGTCCTAGATTTAGGCCTATCGTGGCTTTCGACATGCCTTCCTCTCTAAGCTTAATGATTTCTAGCATTTGATTGAAAGAGAGATGTTGACCTCAGCTCGGGTTAGGATCTCACGATCCGTGAATTCAAGCCCGGCATCAGGTGTGCACGAGCCTCGCTCTGGGTGGGCCCTGCTTCTCTGTCTCCCCTTCCCTCTCTTTCTCTCTCTCTCTCTTTCCTTTGTGAGATTCTCTCTCCCTCTCTCTCTCTCTCTCTCTCTCTCTCTGCCCTTCATTCACTTGTTCCCTGTCATATATGTATGTGTGTGTGTGTGTGTGTGTGTATGCATATATATATAAAGTGAGAGATATGAAACTCTTTCTTTTACTCAAATACTTAGTGGGCATTGTAGGGTTATTGGCCTGATTTCAATATTGTTGTATGTCAGGTAATAGGGTAGGCCAACCACAGTCAGAACACACACAACATTTACTAAGTTCACTGTTTCATATAGGTACAATTCATGGCATGCAAAAACAATGACAAGAGTAACATCAAAGATCACTGATCACAGATGACCATAACAAATATAATAATAATGAAAGTTTGAAATATTGTGAGAATTATCAAAATATGACACAGGGACACAAAGGAAGGAAATGCTATTGGAAAAACAGTGCTGACAGACTTGTTCAACATAGGGTTGCCACAAACTTTCAATCTTTAAAAACACATTATCTACAAATAGCCATGAAGTGCAATAAAACAAGGTATGCTTGTAATCACTAGTTATAATCTGAGCACATTGGTTCAGTTGGTTATAATGGGATCACTACTATCTCCATATAAAGAACTTGTCAGTGGCCACACACATTGTTTCTTGACAGTAACCAGTCTTAGTAAAAATGAAGATAAAGTTTACACAATTTAATGCCAGTTGGGGGTCTTCTGGTGCCCTGAGGTCTAGATTGACTAAAAATCCAGCTTCCAAGATTTCTGAAAATTCTTAGGGTAGGAGAGTATTTTCTTCCTGCTATACTTTTTAGTTATTTTGGTGCCACCAAGGAACACCATACAAGAAATTTAGCTCTTTCTCTATTTTGTCATACAACCTAGTAACACAAGGTACTCTCTAGTAAGGTGGGTTTACTGAATTGAAGATGATGGAATTGGTTGTATCCCACAGGGTGGGGCATATCAACATTAAAAATGATCATTCACTACATATTTCTATTCTTAAAAGTCCTGAGGCCATATTTTTACCGGGGATTTCACAGTGATTTTACCTTTCCCAGTGCCCTGCCATCTTGCTGGCATGCACTCCTGCTCCCGTCTCTTACTTCTCTCTGTTTTCCCCTGGAAACAGAGAATTATTCTTCTTTCTTCATGTTAATCTGCTTAATTCTACGACGGCTGCTTGGATTGAATAATATCTAATCTTTAAAACCTGAATTTCTGTTCTTAGGTTTTTTTCCCCATTTTTTAAAAGTCTCTTAATCCTCAATTCATTTTAATCTGGTTCCCACCTCTTCAACTTATTTTACTTGACTTCTAATAGCATTTGAGCTTTCCTACACACTCAATTTCCAATCATCTAGGACAACACACTTTTCGGAAACTTTGAGGGCATTTTCAATCCTCTTCTTCAACTTCCTTATAATTCAATCATAAATTCTTCAATTTATCCATTCCTCCCATTACCACTATCTCTTTCTTTTTCTAAGCTACCCACATCTCTCACTGAACTACTATGACCTATTAGATCACAACCTCCACCCTTATTCTACTCTATTGTCTTCTCTACTTGGTACCCAGAGTGACCTTTTTAAAATGCAAGTGTGATCAAATCACCCCTCTTTGTAATAATACAACTTATTGAAAGCTTTAAAAATGTTCCTCTTCCTGGAATAAAACCTATATGTGTTATAATGACCAATCTGGTGCCATTTTCTAGAGTCTGTCCAATACGGCAGCTTACCTAGTGCCCCCATTTCACTTACTCTGCTCTCCAGGAGAACATTCCCTTTTTAGGCCCTTAAATGCATCTTGTTCTCTCCCATCTCTGGTTCTTCATAGTGTTTCCTCTCCTGGAATGTGAACCCCCTCATTCACCTAAGTAACACTCTCCACTCACCAATACCACTTCATTTCCTCAAGCAAGACTTTCCATTTTCTCTTGTTATATTTTGTCACAGCATCTTTTACCTTATGTCATATAATACATCTCAACTGTAATAAAATATTTGTACAACTGTATGATTAAAGTTGGTTCTCCTGGAGGACTATAGGTTTTATGTGAGGAGGAAACATGCCTGTTTTGTTCATCATTGCATCCTTATGTTATATATGTACAAAGCTGTCTTCTACTGAGACATGATAATTTTTTGAGGGAGGGACTAGATCGTATTTATTATTATATACCAATTAATTATATCTGACATACAGGGGAAATTCAACAAATATTACACAAATGAATTAATAAATATTATGTAAAATGTTTTTATTAAATTCTTTTAGTAATTTTGTATGACTTCTTCAGATAAGATAATAATATTATAAGATAAAATAACCAAATTAAGAACAACAATTGCTATCCACATACATGAGAGCAAATATATATAATAATATATTCCAAACTAATTTTATGAGGAAATAAAGTTTTAGCACTAACATACAAATTTATAGAAAAAAATGCAGTTAACATATAAGAATGGAAACCTCTGAGTTTTCCAACCACTTATATGTGTTATAAAGAATCTGGCCTTGTCGGAAGAGAGGTCTGTTATTTTCTCAGCCTCTGGAAGGTAATCTATATCATCTTTTTCTGTTTGGGTATCTTGGATGATACTGGATAGACTAACAACATGATTTAGAGTGGGTGTTAGAGACACCTGTATACTTTTAGACTTAGGGTCTAACACTGTCTAGTGACTTAGGTAGTGGCTTTGGTCATGTGGTATCAGTCCAATCTTAAGACTGACATTAACCATATGGTCAATCAAACATGCCTACATAGGTTGATGGGGGGTGGGAGGGAGGAGAGGGTGGGTGATGGGTATTGAGGAGGGCACCTTTTGGGATGAGCACTGGGTGTTGTATGGAAACCAATTTGTCAATAAATTTCAGGAAAAAATAAAAAAAAAAAACATGCCTACATGGTTAAGCCCCAGTAAAATCTCTGGATACGAAAGCTCAGGTGAGCTACCCTGGTTAGCAATACTCTGTGCACACCGCCACACACATAGACTGATAAAGTAAAGCATCTTGACTCTACAGAGAGAGAACAATGGAAGTTTTGTATTTTGTATTTTTCCTGGACTCTGCCCTATGCACTTCTTCCATTGGCTGATTTTAATTTGTATTCCTATAACAAACTGACCATAAGTATAATAGCATTCAGGAAGTTCTGTGAGTCCCTTCCAGCAAATCAAAACTGAGGGTGGTTTTGGCAACCCCTGGAACTTGTAGTTCATTTAAGAAGTGAAGATGGTCTTGGAAACTGTACCCTTTGTGGTTGGCCTAGTTCCTCATTGTGCCTTACTAAATAGAATTCTTCTGAGAAAGGAGATAAAGAAATACTATGGTATTATTTATAAATACTTTTTAAAAATATTTGAAGTAAGGAGAGAATAAATGTGTGTGTATAGTGAAGGTAGTAATAAATTTTTCTTGAGCTATCATACGGGCCATTATGGCACATTAGCCAAAGTGTATATGTGGTTTACCACTTAGAAATTTCCCAAACCTAAATCAAAAGACCTGCAAAATATAAATGCCCATTCCTTCCTTCCCCTTCCCCATGAGTAATTTTCTAGTGAGAAAAAATAAAATTATAGTAAAATAATATAATTTAAACACTATATATTTGTAAAGCATACGGCTTCAATGTGCTTTCACATTCTTAACAGCACTGTACTGTAATACTAAATATTCAGTAATGGAAGGATATTAAGTAAAATCTTTTTAAGCTATTATGACATAAGATAATAAGGTATATTTGAGAAAACTAATGTTTGCATAAAAAATAAAAAGCAGTTCTATTATATGCTTTCATCATGTGAACTCACTACCCTGTTTGATTCCGATATTTAAACGAAAGCTAATCCTGTTGCTAAACTCACACTATTTCAATGAGTCATGTGATTAGATTGGAATTAAAAAAAACCAACACTTCAGAAATATTAAATGTTTTCATTCAACCTCACAATAAAAAATTGAGGGCAGAAAAATAATATAAAAATAAACAAGTTGTGACACCATAATTGCCTTTAGTAAAAAATTTGTATTCTGTATACCTAAATTCTTTTTTTCTTAATAAAATGGCTTTTTCCTCCAGACTCTCAGTTTGAAACATATTGCTGTTTATATATTCAGTTATTTTATTCTCAGAGAAATAATGTGGCATGATTTTTATACTTTTCACATGTAATGAAAACCGCAAACTATTTTATGTCTTAACATTATATTAAATATATACTATTTTAGAATAAACTCTTTAAAAGTTTTAATTAAAACTATTATAAAAGTTTAATGCTAAAGTAACTTAAATGTCAGCAAGTTTTAAACATTAGGACTTAGGTAGGTAATGACAGACTTCTTGTATATCATTACCTTATGCTTACAATAATAAGGGATTTTAACATTTATTTTCATTTGCTCTATATTTGGTAAAGGTGTGGCACTGGAATGTCTCAAGAAGGAAAGCAAGGGAAAATATACTATATCATTTCCAATATAGTTGTGTATGTATAAGAGCTTTCCTGAAGTTTTATAAATGGTAATAGCTCTTTCCATACCTCAAGAGAAGCTGAGGTTCTCTGGTCAGCAGAACGCTTACAAAGCAAGTAAAGATCATGGACCTCAGCACATTCTAGCCACAAATTAGATATGAATGCTCTCTATATTTTCACTAAAAAAACCACAGCTTGGCTGAATTACAAAATCCTTCCCTTCATGTGAGGAGAGTTGAATCACATACTGGAAATTGTGATAGCACAGCTCAGGGATGTTCCAAAGTGTATATGTGGTTTACCACTTAGAAATTTCCCAAATTTAAATCAAAAGACTTCCAAAATATAAATGCCCCTTCCCCCCTTCCCCCCTTCCCCCTCCCCCGTGAGCTAAATCTGCAAATTCATCTCTGCAGTATAAATGAATCTGAATTACTAAGATGTAAATTGAATTAATCATCATGAACAAAGAAATAGGTTGTATGGTGCATACAAGGTCTAGATAAAGGCTATATATATATATATATATATATATATATATCAATGAAAATGGCTAAATATCAATGAAAACATCTATTTTGTTCCATTGAAATGCAGAAGGAAGGGGCAGATACAGAAGGTTGAAGGAAAGAATATCCCTTAAAGAGAATGTTCAGAAACTTAGAAGCAAAAGCTATTAAACATGTTTGATACATGCTATATCTATGAGAGATTAAAGAAATTCTCATTTTAGTTTTGGCTTGTTAGATTAAAAAAGGCATAACTATAGCAGATGTATCACTGCAACTATAAACCTCAATATCATAATCACCAACACAATTTACAGCCTTAGTTAGGGTTCCATAGGTGTCAGACACTATTATAAATAAATATTCTATGTGTGCAGACTCACTTGCTCTTAACAGCAACTCTGTGAGACAGATACTATTCTTAGTCACATTTCAGGGAAGAGGACACAATACTACTATAACTAAAGCCACTACTATTGCCAGTAGTGATGGAATAGAATTGCTGCTGATAGAACACTTCTGCTGCTACTAATCCTACTATTAAAACCGCACCTGTTAATTGCATTATTGCTGCTGCCACTGTGGCCACTATTCCTGAACTCCTTGGAATATCTGATCTAATTTATTAAGTGACGTTTAGATGTCTGGCAATATGTTTTACGTATATACATTTACATACCTTTCTTATGTAGCTTTTATTATACTCAGGGAGATAACTATTTATATTTCCATTTTAAGGACAAGGAATTTGAGATTTTAAGTTGAGGGGCTTGTGGAAGGCTCCACAGTTAACACTCATTACTGGTGTTAAACTGTTTCCAAAATTCTACTTTATGAATCAGACAATGGGATTTAAGTTCACAGTTTTGCAGGTAAAAATGGGTATCTTCTCATAGCAGAAAGAATACAATGCTATTATTTTACATAATTTTTTATTAAGTTCTTAACTTATTTAAAGGTCCAAACATGAGAAAATAGAAAGAATACTACCATGGTCACCTGTATACCAACCATTTGATTCAATAATTGTAAATTTACCATACTTGCTTTACCTAATTAGTAGCTAGCTAGCTCTGTCTTTCCTTGTCTCTATATATACCACGTGTCCATCTTTTTGAGTATTTGAAAAATAAAACTGATATTATCACACTTTCACTCCTCAAATATTAGATTGGATCTACAAAAATGGTTATTATCTTACATAATTGCCAAACCATTCTCACATGTAACATAATTAACACCAATTTCCTAATATTACCTGGTGTAATATTACCTACCTAATATTCAAGTGTTACTACCTAATATTACTACCTAATATTCAAGTGTTATTGTATGCAATGCTTCAGCATTAAGTTTTAATGTGGAAATTTTTTTAAAGATATGACTTAAAAATATTATGAAAATGAAATAATATTATCATAAAGACTTAAATTAGGGAAGTGGTCTAGGATTATTACTAAGGTAACCAAGTGTTTACAGAGTCAATGTAAATATTGTATATCTTTAAATTTGGTTATTTTGATGGCTGAAGTGTCCAATTTTGATCATTTGGACAATTTTATTTACTTTTTTGTTTTGTTTCTTTTTTTTAAACACTTAATATTTTCACTTTTTTTTTTAAGAGAGAGCAGGTGAATGAGGGAGAAGGGCAGTGGGGAAGAGAGAGAATCTTAAGCAGGCCCCATGCTTAGCGCAGAGGCCGATGTGGGACTCGATCCCATGACCCTGGGATCATGACCTGAGCCTAAATCAAGAATCAGAGCTCAACTGGCTAAGCCATCCAAGTGCCCCTACAGTTGAAAGTAGCATGGATATTAATTTGTGTGGTTTCACATCAGTTCCCATTAGCCTTAGGGTTCTTAAGATCTTCAAGGATCACTTGGTAGAAGAAAGGAATCATGTGGGAAGTTTTGTGGGACAACAACCTCATCTTCTTGTCTTTTATTTATTGGGCTTCTGATTTAAATTCTCTTTGCAAAAAGGATTCTGCTGCTAAAAACTTGTTGTTGTTGTTGTTGTTGTTGTTATTTTATTTATTTATTTTTATTTTTTTTTTTTTTTAGTTTTTTTTTACATTTATTTTTGAGGCAGAGAGAGACAGAGCATGAACGGGGGAGGGTCAGAGAGAGGGAGACACAGAATCTGAAACAGGCTCCAGGCTCTGAGCTGTCAGCACAGAGCCCGACACGGGGCTTGAACTCACCGACCGGGAGATCATGACCTGAGCCGAAGTCGGTCGCTCAACCGACTGAGCCATCCAGGCGCCCCTGTTGTTGTTATTTTAAAACTTCTGATGTGGACTAATCTCCTTATATAATAGATGAAAAGCCTGAGGCTCAGAGTGACTGTTTTGACCAAGGACATAGAACTCTGTCAAAGGCAAAACCAGAAAAACACTCCAGATCTTTAGATACTATTATGTTCTTAAAAACAAAATGAAAAAAATTAGATAGAATTTTTGGAATATGCCAGCTAATGACAAAATAGTGTACTGCTGGTGTGATATAAATAAAACATCAAAGTCCACAATGTAAAAATTATAAAATTCTTAAGACACCGAAGGGCTACATGTTTATTTCTTCCTTTTATCTAAATACTTATCATATTGTGCCAGAATAATAACTGCCGTGATGCTTAAGTATGCAAGGAGTTCTATGTAAAACAAGGGACTTTAACTTTGAATGTATTTCTGGACATTTTCCAAGCCAAGACATTTCTGAAGAACAAAGACTTGTTGCTCTATGTTCTTATTTCCACTTACTTAGCATTGCCATCAACAAATGCTCACTAACGACCAGACTATGGGGTGTTATGCTACAGAATAACCTTAGCTGACATGGTCTCTACACAGGAAGTATAATGTTCTAAAAGAAGCCAGAACATGTATAGACATCTCCCTTTTCATCTCCCTTGACAGTAGTTTCTCAATCTTGGCACTATTGACAATATGGACCAGATAATTCTCTGTTGTGAGGGAATGTCCTCAGCATTATAGGATGTTTAGCAACACCTGTGCTAAACAGATGCCCATAATACATAGCCCTTCTCCCTCCTCCCCATAGTGGTGACAACCCAAATTGTCTCCACAAACGGCCAAAGTCCCCTGGGGAGGAAAATCGCTCCCAGTTTAGAACCACCACTTCAGGGCTTGCATCATCTTGCGGAGCCTGCTGGTCTTCTGGTCTAATGCAATCCTTGCCTGGATGATGGCCCAACCTTCCTTTTCTCCTCCAAACTTTACCCCCCAATTCTGGACAATCGTTACCTTCTTTCTGAGCAGTAACAGAGAACCAATAACACTTTTATTGTCATTCCTTCCTCCTCTCTCTCCCTCTCCTCCTCCGCCCCTCTACCTTTGGATATGCAGAAGCAAAATTTCTGTTCAAATTCCTAACATATTCTAGTATGGAACACATAGGTCTTAAATTTAAGCACCATGATGTTACATGTTCAGTATAATTAATATTTTCTTTTAAAAGGAAAACCTGAGGGTAAGAAGTCTGTCCTCCTGTGTTTTGAATGGTGTTGTATATACAAGCAGAACAAATGCACACCCACACACATGCAAACACGCACTACACCTATCTACCTAAAGGAGATCAGAAAGAATTGCCTACAACTACTAAAGACCACCAGAAACCATGTAGACTTGATTTACAGTGTATTGCAAAGTTTGCTAATAGTATAGGGAAAGTGAAGTAATTTGGATAAACCTGAGTGAATGTAAAAAGGTTCATTTAACACGATAGAATAAATTGGGAGTTGAACAGCACTGCCTTATAGTGCTTTGAACAATGGGAGGTGGGTATTAACCAGTGGATGAGAATCCAAAGTGGTGAAGGCCACGGGGTCTGCGGTCAGAGCACCTTGGTTTCAAATCCTCCCTGTCACCAACAAGTGGTATGAGGACTTTGGACAAGTTACTCAATCTTTCTGATCCTCGGTTTCTTCACGTTGAAAGTTAAGAAAAATCACAATAATATATGTTTCCTAGAGGATTGCTATGAAGATCAATGGAGAAACACATGAAAAACATTTAACCCAATGCTGGCCGAACAGGAAGCACTCAATGAATGTTAACCATTCCCTCAGCAAGGAAATAGCTAGAACTTTTTGTTTCAGATTAGGTATCCAGTGCAGCAGGAGTGCAAGAATTAAAGTATGAAAAATTGAGAACTGTAAGCTGAAAAAAACTATGCAGCAAAACCCTCTGGAAATTTCAGTGCGGAATGATTGCCCTCTATGCAGAGTATTAATAACTGCTTACAATCTGCCAGAACTTGTGTCAAGTGCTTTGTAGGCATTCTTTCACGAAATCGTCACAAAATACTAGGAAGCACCAGTTTCGCAAACCCAGTGAAGCAACCTGAATCAAGTAAGTGAATTATTTAAAAAATTTTACAGAGATGGAAATCTGAAAGTTTAGAGAGGTTTAATCACTGGCTCAGGGTCACACAATAAGAAGTGACAAATAGAAGCCTAGACCCCAGGACTGGTTGTGGCAGAGCCTCTGAACAATTCAGATGCTATTAATGAATTCAAAACATACACATAATAACTTATTGCCAAATTTCAATTTTAACATTTATTTGTATTAAGAGAAACAGGAAGAAGATATTAGAGTGGCAATACCTAGAATTGGAAAGTTCCAACTCATGCGGTTAACTAAGATAATGGCTCGGACAGGAAGGCGTTGTCAAATATTTGAAAGAAAATGACTCAAAGTAGATGTCAAAACTTAGATGGTTATTGAAAAAAAGTAACTTCCGCAGATCAGACACCACCATGGGAGAGGCATAAAATGGTATGTTAAATAGTTTTTTTTAATTTTTTTGGTGGATAGTTTTAAGTCCTTTCAGGAACAAAAGGGAATATAAATTAAATTGATAAGTGAAATTACTCTGACCTTTATACTTACTCTAAGGCAGTAAGCAGCTATTTTACTGGAAAATAAAAATAAAAGCCATTTTATAGTTGGGCTTGAAAAATTTATTTATTTGTCACATAACTTTGATAGAATAAAAGAATGCCAGATTAAATTGCTTATAAGCTTATTGCATCCAAGCTTCAATTTTTAAAATTTATGATTCATATATATAATTCTTAATATCCTTCTATGCATAAGTTCAAATGAAACATTTACTGAACCTGATTATATAATAATATAACGCTGAGTGACTCTTTATGGAATGAATGAAAGAATAAATGACATAGCAGGTAAATTAGATATTTAAGTTATTTTTTTCTATAATCAGTATGAAGTATTTCCACACAGCTTTAAAATTAGTATCTATATATATACATATTTTTAATAATCAATTCAAAAGAGTTTTGCATGAAGTAGGATCATTAAATGTAATGGCGATGTAATTTTTACTTTTTTTGTGAGTTCACTATAAATTCTTAAAAGAAATGCACCTTGGGGAGCCTGGGTGGTCAGTCTGTTAAGTGACCTACTCTTGATTTCCACTCAGGTCATGATCTTATGGTCCCTGAGATGCAGCCCTGCATGGGGCTCTGCACTGACAGCACGAAGCATGTTTGGGATTCTCTCCCTCTCTCTCTCTGCACCTCCCCCTCCCTCTCTCAAAATAAAAATAAATAAACTTAAAAAAAGAAATGCACCTCTTGAAAATATACTTTTTTCCTGATAACTATATGAATATAATTGAAAAAATATAAAGTAGAAATTTTTAATTACCTATAATCGCATATATTAGACCTAAGTATGGGAAAATGTATTTAATTTCATAAACCTTCAAGTCCCAATTATTCCAGGCTGTGAAATTTGAAAACTTATGCAAGGTTGCCACATTGTGGTCAAAGTTGAGAATAGCAAGCTAAAATCAAAGCATCGTCATTGATTTGACATTGAATAAAATTGATCATTGAAACTAAATTGGAAAATACAAACTTAGTTTCTGGAAATGAAAACCTTAAATTTTGGTTTACATATTCATTCTTCATTAATTAGGACTTCTGATATTAATTTTTAGCAATTAAATTTATTAAAACGAATGATGATGATGACATCGGTTTTGATAGCTATGGAAACATTTACATTTGAATTTTAAACTCACAGGGTGCCTCTAATTTATTTTGGATCAGTGCCTGTGTTTATCTTATTCAGTGTTTTATTCACCCTAGTGTCTATCCCTGTTCCTGCTTTTGGTATGTGCCCAGTACAATATTTTAAATGAACAAAAATGATATTCACTGATTAAAATGCTGCCAGAATCAAATAAAATATCAACACATTATTTAAGACCCCCCCAAAAATGATGTACTGACATATTTGCCCATGCAATTTGAATAATCAACAGACGCAGTCAGCAATGTCCCTTCCTTTGTATTCCCTCACTACGCTTGAGGTAGGAAGGGCCACTCCTTCTGACGTGGTCTGTCAATGCATACAGCAGCAATTACCAGTCATTAGCATGATCTACCAAGAGGTGGATCAAACACATATGGTGTTTTTACTCAAACTTCGTGTTGTACATTTAGCAGTGAAGTCTGACTTTGAAGTTGGCTTTAAAAGAGAAGGAAGATGCAACTTCCTTAGGTCTTAGGTTCAAAAGACAGAATTAAATTTAATAATTTATTTTAAAATAAATTTCTTATCTAGGTTTTTTTTAATTATTTAGAGAACTGAATCAGCCTGTCCATCTAATGTGCTCCAAATGTGTATTTGATATTTTTACTCAATGAAGTTACATATTTAGCTAGTGAATACGTGTTCTACCAGTGGTTATGACTTGGTGGAATAAAGCTGAAGCGGAGTTGGTGAGGCAAAGCGTGGCCTGCAGTGAGTTGTGCTCTGGAGTAGCTGAGGGGCAAGCCCATGAACTTCTGTGGCTGTCATCTGCAAAAGGAGTCCAGTAAGTAATGACCAAAGTCGTTTATGTTTTTATGATCCATTTTATTATTTATTTCTTAACTATTATTCCAGTTATTTCTTTATTTTCCTCTTTTTAAGCTACCAGGCTCTTTTTCCTTTTTTCCTTTCTCCTTTCCTTCTTATCCCTGTCTCTTTACCTTCCTTTTCTCCTTTATTCCTTTCTCTTTTTTTTGAAATATTTATTTACATCAACAAACATAATGTAACTATCATTTTAAAGTACATAAAGAAACTCCATGTATGAAGTTCCAGCAAATTCAAAAGTCTTTTTCTTTTAAGTAAGATATTTGTTTAGCTCATTTTTTCCCCTTAAAATGAGTGAAAACTGAGTAGCATTCACCTTACTTGCAAAATTAAACACAATTTGAGGAAATTAATAAAGATATCAGTGCTAATTTTACTCATGTTGGGAACAGGTATGAGTAAGCATACCAAAATATTTTTCAGAAACATAAGGAGAGATATCATATAAGGAGTATAATGTTAAAATAGTCCCCTGTTGTTATTTTCTAAAGTGTAAGTTTTGTTCTGAAAATGAAAGACAATCAGCAGGTTTACAGTAAATTTCTACTCATAGCTAGAGCTGTTAGATTTGCAGTTAATATGTAGAAAGCATACATACTGATTATTGCATTGATAGTAGTTTTATGAATCTAATAAGAATTTAAGAAGAAATGTTTTTATCTAGTTAAAATCAGTCTCACTCAACCTGGTTGAATGCTTGTTTGGCTTTTTAAAGTGTAAAGTTCTAGAATTTTTTTAAAAGCTAGACAATTTGAAAGCATGCTATTGTATGTACATATCAATCTTAAGATTTCATAGGACTTTAAAAATCCCACATATTCCATGGAGTTAATTCAAACTTTTATTTATATATTGATAATTAACTTCTAAAATTAAAATTAGTTTTCTTCACTAAGCATATGTTCTAAAGAGGTTTTTAGGTTCCTGAACAATAGCATTTCTAGGAACAGACAGGAACAGTGGCCAATTTATCTTTTATATATAACTGATCCTTGAACAATACGGGGGATGGGGCACTATACCCCTGCACAGTTAAAAATCCATTATAGCTTTGACTCCCCAAAAACTTAACCAGTAAGAGCCATCCATTGACCAGAAACTTTAGTAATTGTTAAACGGTCAATTAACACATATTTTGTATGTTGTATGTATCATATACTGTATTCCTATTACAAAGCAAGCTAGAGAAAAGAAAATGTTATGAAGAAAATCATAAGGAAGAGAAAATACATTTATGTACTGTACTTCTTGAAAACATCCACGTGTAATTGGACCTAGCAGTTCAGACCCCATGTGGTTCAAGGGTCAACTGTTCGCTGTAACATAGATAGTCCTATCTTGCACCAGCGATGTTCCTATGCAAGTCAGTATTCCTGCATTACTTACCAGTCCTTTCCCTTTATTTTCTTTATTTCTACACAGGGACACCACTATTTGTACTTATAGGACTAGTGTCATGTATGATTTCCTATTCTTAAAATACAGCCATTTAACCCTTCTAAAAATCACGTGACTATTTCCTCAAACCCTCCCATATACATATTTTGCCTATTTCTCACCCTCAAAGAATAAGAGAAATGCCTTAAAGTCATCATTATAACAAAGGATAAGCTCTATGCTCTTACCTTATTTAAAATTATTATGAAGGCACTACAACCAAGAGTACAGATACAATGAGGTATAGTACACAGAAATATCAAAATGATATTGTAATGAAAGGAAAAATGAACCTAAAGCCCAATGAATATGTATTGATTAATATCTCTACCAGAATACTTACAGCAAGCCATTTTTGAAAAGGTTCAAGAGTGCTACAGGTAATATAAGTAAACCATGAAAAGCTTTTTTTTCTTTTTCTTTTTCTTTCTTTCTTTCTTTCTTTCTTTCTTTCTTTCTTTCTTTCTTTCTTTCTTTTTTTTTTTTGCTTGTTTTTCAGTCTCGTATGAATGATTAGAGTAAAAGGAATTGCAGTGCAGACACATAGGGGTCAATGAAATGTTAATAAGATGAAACTTAAAACACATACCATAAAATTCCGCTGGTAATGAATGTTCTCTTTGTTAAAATCGATCACATAGCCATTGAAGGACCAAATAAATGTGAGATCCAGGGCGGGATCAAAGGACGCAGCACACTGCATGGTAGCATTTTCTCCAACAGTAATATCAGCATTAATTGGGGCCAATATAATTCGCGTGGGATCTACACATTGGAAAAAAAAAGAATAAAGCACAATTCAAGAAAACATTAGATATCATATTATCTGGCAGTTTCAAAGAATAAAAGGTACTACATTTTTATTTCTCTGAACAAAGGGAGAAAGATGTTTTCAGATTCAAATTCTAGGAACAATTTCATTAAGCAAGAGATTTGCCCAATAGGCTTTTGAAATGGAAACTTATCAATACATGGACTGTCTTTGTGAATCATGTCTTATACTATATTAGAAACTAAGTACTATGAAACTAGAAAAAATTAATATTGATCAAATGGTTTCTTACCTGTAATAACAAGAGTGCCAGTGTTATTAGCCCTCCCTCTATTATTTTCTGCAAAGCATGTATAGATACCTCCATCATTTCTTGTAATGTTATTTATTTCCAAGCTGCCGTCTTCCCAAATGAGTATTCTATTCAAATGAGAGAAACACATTCTTCACAAAACTAATTTAATAAACATTTTACTATTCTGTCTTAGATTACAAACACTAGCTTTTGATCATTACAATTTATACAAATTACTCGACAGTAATATTTTCTAAAGATGAAACATTCTAGCCTTTGTTTATACTATTTTTTCCAGCATTGACCAACTGCTTTAGAAAGCCATCTTCATCTTTTTCTTGGACTATTGCAGTAGTCTCTAACCAGCCTCCTGCTTCTATCCTTGCCTGTCTCTAGTCTCTTTTCCACATGTCAGTCAGACATGAAGACATAAGTGACATAAGTCACATAAGTCACACCATGTCACTCTTCCGCTCAGTGAGATCACTCTGCAGCTAAGCTCCCTCCAGTGATTTTCCATCTCACTCATAGTAAGAGACACTGTCCTTTGATTGCCCTTTTAGTCCCTGGGCAATCCCAAAGCTTTTGCACATTGGAACCTTCAACAAAGCTTTGCTTAATAATTCTAGCTTGCATTGCATGCTGCTGTCCAGGCACCCTCTCCAACCCATCCCTCCTCTAAGATTTTCTCTCCTAATATTCATGCCATCACACATACTTCAGTTACTTATTAATCTATCCTTCCAATAGCTGGTAACATTCCCATGCCAGGAATTTTTTATCTGCTTTGCTTGTGGCCCTGTCTCCAGCAGGTAATACATCTGTTCATTCATTCATTCATTCATTCATTCATTCATTGGAAAAAGAAAATCTATGTGCCAGGAATTTAGAAGAATAAGACACTAATTACTGATTAGGAAGTCAATCAACCTTTTCTTGAATGAATGCACTTCATGGAGTTTAATTGAAGCAAATGGTTTTTCATATACTGCCATAAAATGACTTAAAAACTGCTGTGGAACAGCCTCAAACCAGTCAAACCAGTCATAGGCCTGAAATGAATGAGCCCAGGTCTTCCAGAAATGTGACCTCAGGACTTCAATTTGGACTTTTTAAAAAAATATATATAATTTATTGTCAAATTGGTTTCCATACAACACCCAGTGCTCATCCCATTAAGTGTCCTCCTCCATGCCCATCACCCACTTTCCCCTCTCCCCCAACCCCCATCAGCCCTCAGTTGTTCTCAGTCCTTAACAGTCTCTTATGGTTTGGCTGCCTCCCTCTCTGTAACTTTTTTTCCGCCTTCCCCTCCCCCCCATCTTCTGTTAAGTTTCTCAGGATCCGCATATGAGTGAAGACATATGGTATCTGTCTTTCTCTGCCTGACTTATTTCACTTAGCATAATACCCTCCAGTTCCATCCATGTTGCTGCAAATGGCCAGATTTCATTTTTTTCTCATTGCCAAGTAGTATTCCATCATATATGTAAACCACATCTTCTTTATCCATTCGTCAGTTGATGAACATTTAGGCTTTTTCCATAATTTGGCTATTGTTGAAAGTGCTGCTATAAACATTGGGGTAACATGTGCCCCTATTCAACTCAGACTTTAAAGTTAGCACAGACTATCATTTCCACAGCTACAGAGGAATGCAAAAATATTTTTTTAGTAATGTTTAAAGAAGGATATTCTAAAACCTTCCTTATTAACACCTTCTGTAACAGATTAATATTTAGGAAAGTCTTCTTTCAATGGAACCTAAATCTTTCATACTAACAACCTAAACGTATTCCCTCTGTCTGCCTCTTCCTCAGAGACTAGAGACTATAAAAACTCATTATATATAACTATATTGTATTTAACTTGTATATTTATTTAAAAACTTTACTATGCTATATAATACTTTGCATTTTGATTCAATATCGAATTGCCTATCACTAGATTTTCACTTTCCTGAATGTACCATTCCAAAAACTTTAATTTATCTCTGAAGCTTGGTAGAGCACATGCCAACAATTATCCATCTATTCCACCTTAAGGGCGGAGCTTGATAAAGCAAAAACACCATATATCTACCTTATTAAGAAAATGCGAAATTTTCTTAATGCATTTCCACATAAGAAAATGCCAAAAAATTCCACCAATAATACATTCCAAGATTTCCTTTTGCCTCTTTATCCAGTTCCAACTTAAATTTATTTCAGAATACTTTCTTTTCCTTGAAGAGAAACTGTAGTTTCAAAATAATATAACCTTAAAAGTAACTATTTGGTACTGCAGAAGCTTTGGCACGTGCCTCTAAGTTCTCCACTATAAGAAGTATAATGGATCCACACAGCTGTTGCACTCAGAAATCCATCTCTGTGTATGAGCCAAGGCTATACTTTCCAAAGGCTGGTCTCAGCCAATGACAACCTGAGAGGAATGTAAAGGCAGACCTGTTTCTAGGAGACATCAGATTCTTAGGGGCAGTTTGAGCTGAAGGACTCTCCAGTGGCCTCACCATACTCAGATCTGCCCTGAAATCTGAGTCGTTTCCTTGGGCCTTCCTTCCTGCCCTCCCTTTCTCCTTCATCTGGAATCAGTCCTGCATCTTGGTCAGATGGTTGTCCAAACCTCTACCCAGTGCCCTCTCTATTTTCCCATGTAGGCACTGCCATTAATAAATCTCCTGAATCCTTATTCCTATATTGGCACCTGCTTCTCCAGAATCATATTAACAAGGACCAACATTAATGTGCCACACTTTTTTTTTCACTAAAATCTAATGTGAGCCCTTAGCCAATGTTCCACTGCACTATCATTTAATTATTTTGCAAATGAAGCTATGAAAATTATAGCCAATATGCAATGGAAAGAACAACAGTAATCATTCTTTCTAGAATCCACACTATTATTCTGTTTTCTCACATTAGCTCTCAGTTAACCTTTGGTATATCCAAAGTATATTCTTCTTTATGTCACTCATTTCACCTATTATTTCAGGCACTTATTTCGTGACACTAAAATTAATTTTTGGTAAGGATTACCATGGTAAGTTAACTTGATTTTTCTCTAATAATGGTCCCTATTTTTTAATACATTTTTGGTTTATTTATTTATTTTAACAGAGACAGCATGAGTATGGGAGGGGCAGAGAGAGAAGGGGAGAGGGAGAGAGAGAGAGCAGCAGAGAGAGAGAGAGAGAGAGAGAGAGAGAGAGAGAGAGAGAGAATTCCAAGCAACTCTGCACTTCCAACTCAGAGCCTGATGCAGGGTTCAAACTCATGAAACCCGAGTCGAAACCAAGAGTCGGACCCTTAACTGACTGAGCCACCCAGGAGCCCCTAATGGTCCCCATTCTTAAAACAATGCAGATTAAACTCTAGTGATCTTATCCTTATTTTCAGATAATCTGATATGGATAAGCAGTCCAATAAACTAGGAACTACTTGGTCTTTAATAAATTAGTCACTCACTTTTGCCAAAATTACCCCAGGATAACCTTCATTTTACTTGTTAATTGCTAAAGAATACTAACTCTAGAGAAGAAAAGAATTTTGGAGTTGCTCTCACATAAATGGCTCAGATAAAGATCACTTTAGAGCTGATAGCAGTCCATTAAATATGAAATGAACAACTACAAATAAATTCTGTTGTAAACTGTATATCATTTAGCTCCAAGTAAAATCATAGAATTGAGAACCTAATTACAATTTATCAAGATTTATGTTTCTTCTCTACTGATAGGAAATATCACATAAACCATTTTACAAGCCACTAATCAAGTGTGGCTAACTGTAATGTGGAACCATTTTCTGTGGTTTATTAATCAGAATGAGATTACAGTTATGCTGAAAGACAGTTATTCAGGTGCTCCTTGAATATTATTTTTAAACAGAAATGTTTTATTTCTCTAAAACCAATTTATTAGTTGAATTTTTCTTAATGCATACTATCTTACCACATTGAACTTTATTTTTATGTAAAATACTGTATCTATTACAAAATGGTGCTTAGAATCTGAAAAATTATGGATTAAAGCAGTGAGCAAAAATTGGATTTATAGAGTCTTTTGTCAAGAAGTAATACAACTTGATTCAAAGACTAAAAATATTCTGACAAGATTAAAATGGTAAGATTTTAGGAGCTAGAACACATGTTGATATTTAGGAAAAACAAGGCCATGAAACCAGGTTCTGAGAAATCCTTGGTCAGAAAGGCTCATGACATTGGTCCTCATCAGAATCAGAGCAAGATTTTTTTCATTTAGGGGAGAAAGTTAGTGGCGGGGGTGGGGAGGCTGAGGGGGATGCTGTGCCACAAGTTTATTGCAGGGGTAACTAAGTACCTAGATAAGGGACTTACCCTTTGGTCACAGTCTCTGCATTGCTCACTGTCTGATCATTAATGTTTCGGCAGAAAATTGAACAAATTAATTCTTCCTTTAACACTGATTCTGCTAGCATCATTTTGCTAAGGTCTTAATAAATCTTAGTCAAATCTATTCATTTTAAAAGTTAACGTGCTTGTGGAAATAACTACTGACCCTGTGCACTCCCTACCATCCCCCACCCCCCATCTCGATCTCTGTCCCATACACAGGCACACTTGTGGCCATCCTAATAAGAGAACTGTGTTGGCATATGTTCATTCCATGTCAATATGACCCAAGTTGAAGTTTCAGTTTGGAGATTATCAACATACTTTCAAAAGTTTACTTTAACTGTTCCAGGCTTCAGATACATCAAAATAGCGATAATAATACTCATCTTACCTACTTTTTAAATTATTATTATGAAGAAGATCTGTCTTATGCGCTTTTGCTAGAATATTCTTTTTGAATGCAAAAAGTACATCTTTTTCTCCTTTATTTAAGTCTTTAACAGATTTGGTTACTCAAAGATGGGGTCCACGCCCCCTAGCCTAGAAAACATTATTGATGAGCTGGATTACTATATCTTATCTCTTAAAACTCTTCTCCACTTTCTCCTAAGGGAAAACCTCAGAAACCTAAGAATTCTTAAATTCCTCACCATCTTATACTCTCTGCCTCAGGGCCCTTGTACATACTCCTTTCATTGCCTATAATATTTCTTTCTCCCCCACTTTCACATCCCATTTCCTATCCTGACTTTCTTTTCTCCATATTCAATATTACCTTATCTTCTTCTAGTACATTTATAGAAACCATTCAGTGTGGCTTTTAAATAAATATCATGAAGCCACATGCTTTATATTTTATCCTAAAGCTACCAAAACATTGGTAATCGTTTACTTGTTAGGAAGGTGAGAAATTCCAATTTATTTTAAAAGATGGTAAGGGGTGATTTATTCTTTGAAATGTACCTCTATATTTTTTCTACTGAAATATTTAATGGGCTAACTTCAGAAAACTAAACCAAATATAAATGGATACAGAAGTCCTTGTTAGGGGAAAAGTAAGTCAGAGATCCTATTTTATTTCCCATTGTTCATTTTTCCCCCCCTGAGGACTTGGGCAATTTACCAAAAGTCCCTGAGTCTCAATTTTCTAAATTTCTTATGAATTACAGAAGCCTAAAAATTGAACCTTGATTATCACAGATAATAACAGTGAAGGGTAAGTATTTCTTACTTTTGTTTATCTTAGAATTACAGTGCCTTCTGCAGAGGAATGTTAGAACAACCAACATTTACATATGTCCTCTTTAAAGTCCTCTTTAAATGAACTTGGCCAAAGAGTTCATTGCAATTGGATTTCTAGTTTCCGAACTGACCTGCTGCTATTGACGAGCCACTCTGTCCCTTTACTCCATGAGAATTTTGGCTTGGGTGCTGCTTTAGGTTTGCATTCAATTATGACCCTTCCTCCCTTAGCAGCTAAGATCTTTTTCTTCATAGGATTCATTTCAAAAGTTGGAGCCAAAGCTAAAAGGAAACAAATGATTATTTTTCTCTTTCACTAAAAAGGGAAAATAAAACATTTCTTCTATAGCATCTTTTATTCTTTTGATTAATAATCAACAGAAAACATTAATCCCACCAAATATTATCAGATATGACTATAAATATTTCATACCTAGTATTCATACATTTTTTACTTAGTAACTTAACTGAGGTATATTTTACTTATAAAATTCACCCATTTTAAATGTATAAATCTTGCTGTTAACAGAATTAATTATTATGAATTTTAGTCACAATCAATTGCTATATACATATTTACCTTGAAGGTAACATCCAATTTAATTATTTTGACTTAATTGCACAAAGGAAGTTAGGTGGAAGACTGGAGTTATATTGAGCATCATTATTAATATCGACATACGGTCATAATTAATACCCTCAACCATACTTTGAATGACCTGTCTCCAGTGTACAAATGAGAGAACTGATATCTATTAAGGTTATATAATTTGCCAAAGATGCCATAGGCAGTATCAGGTAGGATTCACAACTGAATCTTTCTCCTACTGATTTGCCAGCATCCTCTTTTAATTAAACAATATGATTCCCCCTTCAGTATGCAAACATTTCTTGAGCACCAACTGTGTGCAGACACTCTGAGATGCCAAAATGAACATATGTCTGCCTTCAGACCTACCTGCAAACATCCATGGGAGTGATGGATGCAATTAATTGAAGGGTACATGATCCACCTATAGTTTCTCCTTATGTCAAAGTACAGAGCTTACGAAAAACAGGATACAGAGCCTCTTAAAAGATTACTTCAGTGATGACGTGCTCTATTTTTCTTTAGGTCTCCCACATCTGGCTCATTTCTTAATTTCCTTGTATTCTAGCAGAATTCTTGGCGGAGGGGGCATTCATTTATTTCTATACATCCAGTCTCTGTATGTAACTGTGTCCATTCTGTAGGCTTTTCCAGGCCCAATTATATCTTTGTCCAGATATTAGTTTGTCATCTGCTAGTCCTGTGACTCTCAAATTCTATTTGTACATCAAAATAATGTGATGATCTTGGTAAAATGTTGATTAAGTAGGCCTGGTGTGGACCTGAGATTCAGCACTTATAGCAAGCTCTCAGGTGTTGTTATTGCTGCTGCTGCTCTGTGGGACACACTTTTATAGCAAGGATTTAGTTTATCCCATTGTTCTTTTGGTCTGAGTTTTGATAACTGACAATAAACAAATAAGTAACCAACCAACTTGTGTTGTACACCTAACTCCGTGTGTAGAATTTTGTAGAGGCTCAATAAATATTCTGGGTGACATATTGCTTGTCAAATAGGAAAGAAAGTTTAATGGAATTATATTTTAAAAATCTAAATTCATTTAGAAAATTAGAATTTTTCCTGAGTCTAAGTTCTAATGAAAAAAGTTGATTTCATACAGTTGTTTAAATGACTTCATACTTATCCAGTATTTGAATTTATAGTGAAAGATTCCAAACTATGTTCCCACATATTTTAGAAGTGGGAAAATGAGGGGATATTTGTCCCCAAACTAAGAAGACATGCATTTTTTTTTGTCTATCATTCTTTACTGTGTCTATTAAAAAGAATAGTATCTGGTGTAGAATAAGTTCCCAAAAAATATTTGGTGGGTGAATAAATGAATTACCTAGATAGAAAAGGAATATATATAGAGAGAAGCATTGTTTCTAAAGCTAATAAACAAAAATTGATTCAAACAAATATAAAGATGCCCAGAAACATTACTATAAGGCTGAAAACACTCAAGCAGTTTGTTTAATAAAAGCCATTAAAATACTGATAAATGTTGTGTTTGAATATGGAGAGATCTTTCATCCTGAGCTGTTGAATTTTCTTATTATTTTGTAACATAGCACGCTAAATAAATTTTAACAAAAAATAAAAAGCTAACATTTGGAAAAACATTCAAAGTCACCTCATTTCTTGTATAAGAGTCAAAATAATTTTATTGTATTTCATAATAAAGTAATATGGTATGAAGCCTGAGCCTGAATGTTTGTTTGATACCCAAATAAAGTAGATTAAATGTATCAGCAAAGAATTTTTACCTTGGAGGGAATAAATGGAATATGATCTTCAGCATTATAAAAAGAGACAGGGAAAATTAAAATTAAGAAGGCCTCAACTCTTCTTAAAGTTAGTTTTTCATATTCTTTCATATTTTTAGTGTTAATTTATAGTGATAGCAATAATTTTTTAAAATTTTTTTAATATTTATTTATTTTTGAGAGACACAGAGACAGAATGCGAGTCGTTAGGGGCAGAGAGAGAGGGAGACACAGAATCCGAAGCAGGCTCCAGGTTCCGAGCCATCAGCACAGAGCCCGACGCGGGGCTTGAACCCACAGAGCTGTGAGATCATGACCTGAGCCAAAGTCAGACACCCAACTGACTGAGCCACCCAGGCGCCCCTGATAGCAATATTTTAAAGAATTTCCCTTTGGTGTAGCAATAATAAAATAGGCCACACTTTATAGTCACTGCTTTATCTTTTTGGTAATCAGTTGTAGAAGACAAAGCCTGGCTACATCTAGATTCATTACTTATAACATGACTAAAGCTGATGACAGCTAATTAAAATAAAATGAAAAGGACATATTACAGTAAGGCCTTAATTAAAGTAGTTGTAATGAAAGTAAGGAGAATGTGAGATTTATGGGATAACATTGAGAAATTTAGTAGATGTGATAGAAAGAAAAGATGTAATGAATTATGTCATTCTATAGAATAGAATTTTTCAGGATAAGGTGAGTGAGAAATAAGATTATAGCTTCAGACACGCTAAGTCTGGGTTATCTGTGAGGTTACCAGATGAACATTCCTATTAGGAAGCTTTATATTGAGCTAAGGATAAAAACCTGAGCCAGTGATATAAAGAATCAATGATAGTTCATGGAAGAAGAAGAAATTATCAAGGATTTCTAAAAATTTGAAAATAATAATTTGGGAATAATAATATAGAAAATGAGAAAAAAAGTGGGTTACAGAATAGAATGAAACCATAAGAATGGAATCTGAGAGCAAGATTTCTAACTGAGCAGAGGAAGGGGTAAAGAGGAAAAAATAAAAATGATCAAGAAGAAATAATCTGGGAGGTATGAAAGCATGGAGTCTCCAAAGCCAAAGAAGCAGAGAATTCAAGAATAAAACATGATTAAAAGGAGAGGCAGCATGAAAGATATGAACACACATATGCACATGGAGAAGAGATATCTGTTCATATCAAGTACAGGGTAAGTGAAAAGAAATGAATATAGGGCAGAGGTAAAGGGATTACAGGCATACCTCAGAGATATTCCAGGTTAGGTTCCAGACCACCCCGATAAAGCAAAAATCACAAGTGAGTCACATGAATTTTTTGGTTTCCCAATACATATAACAGTTATATTTACACTATATTATAGCCTATTCGCTGTGCAAATGGCGTTATGTCTGAAAATAAACAACGTACATACCTTAATTTAAAAATACTTTATTGCTAAAAAATGCTAACCATCATATGAGCTTTCAGCGAGTCATAGTCTTTTTGCTAGTGGAGGGTCTTGCCTCCATGTTGATGGCTGTTGACTGATCAGGGTAATGGTTGCTGAAGGTTGGCGGTGGGGGGGCATCTGTGGAAATTTCTGAAAAAAGACAACAATGAGGCTTGCCCCATCAATGGACTCTTCCTCTCATGAAAGATTTCTCTGTGGTATGTGATGCCATTTGATAGCATTTTACTCACCACTGAACTTCTTTCAAAATGGGAGCCAATCCTCTCAAACCTAGCCATGCTTTATCAGCTAAGTTGATGTAATTTTCTAAATCCTTTGTTGTCATTTCAACAATCTTCACAGCATCTTCACCAGGAGTATATTCCACCTCAAGAAACTACTTTATTTGCTCATCCATAAGAAGCAACTCTTCATCTGCTCAAGATTTATCATGAGATTAGAAGAATTCAGTGAAATCCTGTCTCCACTTCTAATTCTAGTTCTCTTTCCAGTTCCACCACATCTACAGCTACTTCCTCCACTGAAGTCTTGAACCTCACAAAGTCATCCCTGAGGGTTAGAATCAACTTCTTCCCATCTCCTGCGCATGTTGATGATATTTTGCATCTTCCCATGAATCATGAAAGTTCTTAATGGTATCCAGAATAGTGAATCCTTTTCATAGATTTTTCAATTTGCTTTGCCAAGAGACATCAGAGAAATCACCATCTGTGACACCTAGAGCCTTATGAAATGCAGTTCTTAAATAATAAAATTTGAAAGCCGAAATTGGTCCTTGATTCAAGGGCCTCAGAATGGATGTTGTGATAGCAGGCATGAAAACAACATGAATCTCACGTACATCTTCATCAGAGTTCTTGGGTGACCAGGTGTTTTGTCAAGGAGCAGTAGTATTTTGAAAGAAATCTTTTTTTTTTCTGATAAGTAGTTCTCAACAGAGGGCTTAAAATACTCAGTAAACCATGTTGTCAACAGATGTGCTGTCATCCAGTCTTTGTTGTTCCCTTTACAGAGCACAGACAGATTAGATTTAGCATAATTCTTAAGGGCTGTAGGATTCTCAGAATGGCAAATGTGCATTGGCTTCAACTGAAAGTCACCAGCCACATTAGTCCCCAACAAAAGTGTCAGCTGTGAAGCCATTTCCTCTTTTCTCTACTCTAAACCTCATGAACCAACCTGAGCTAGTTTTAAACTTTTCTTCTGCAGCTTCCTCCCCTCTTTCAGTCTTCACAGAATTGAAGAGAGTAAGAGCCTTGCTCTGGATTAGGCTCTGGCTTAAGTGAATAATGTGGCTGATCTGATCTTCTATTCAGACCACTAAAACTTTCTTCAAATCAGCAATAAGGCAGTTTTGTTCTCTTATAATTGATGTGCTCACTAGACCTGCACTTCTAATCATAAGAACTTTTCCTCTGCGTGCACAACTTGGCTAACTGGTTAGCACAAGAAACCTAGCCTTCAGCCTATTTCAGCTTTTGACATTCCTTCCTCATTAAGCTTAATCATTTCTAGCTTTTGTGTGAAAGTAAGAGATGTCTGACTCTTCCTTTCATTTGAACACCCAGAAGTCACTGTAAGCTTATTGGCTGGCCTAATTTCAATATTGCTGTGTCTCAGAGAATAGGGAGGCTCGAGGTGAAGGAATGTGGGCAGTCAGAACACACACATGTATTGATTAGGTTTGCTCTCGTATATGGGCCTGGTTCATGGTACCTGAAAACAGTTTCAATAGTAATATCAAAGACCACTGACTACAGATTAACATACCAAATATAATAATAATGAAAAAGTTTTAAATATTGTGAAATTACCAAAATGTAATACAGAGACATGAAGTAAGCCAATGCTGTTGGAAATATGCCTGCTCGCTGCAGGACTACAATAAACCTTCATTTGGTAAAAACACAGTATCTGTGAAATGCAATGAAACAAGAAGAGGTATGCCTGTTTTAGAGAGGAGAGATACTCACACCTCTGGATGAAGAACATGAAGGGGAAAATGTAGTAAAGATTTACATACTTTTGAATGTGGATAGGAAATTGATATATTTTATTTCAAAGGGTTTCAATTGTTATGGCAGAGTAAGAAAGCAATACCAAAGAAGGAGTCAGGGTGGAGTAAAGAGCTTGAGGAATGTCCTGAGGATTTTAAATATCAATTGTAGGATATGAGATCCAAAGACTGCTATAACTAGCAAGTGCTGAAGATCCATCTGAGACTGGGTCACATGCATTGTGGAAGCATCAATCACCACAATGTGATTTTCAGGAAGTATTTAACAGCCCAGACATAGGAGAGAATAAGACTTGTAAAAACTAGCGTGTGTAAAGTTTGCTTTACCAGTAAAACATTTTTTTAAACTATTGTACTCCATGCTGCCTCTAACTTATTTACTGTTCTCCAATGAAAGAAGGGAAATAAAACAACAATATCATCCTGTTCCAAACGACATTTTGAAAGTTGTCACCTTTAGCGATCCAACATACAATCAAATATGATCTGCAGAAACCCTTATGATCATTGTTTAATGTGGTGCTTTCTTGCTGAATGTTACCAGAAACTAGAAATGATACTGACCCAAGATCTTCAACTCCGCATTTGCATATATGGCTCCATGTGTGTTTTCAGCTATGCACTGGTACATGCCAGCATTTTCAAAAGTCACATCATACAGTCTCAACTCCCCTTTATGATACTGAAAAGAAGACAAAGCAAAATACATTTCCTTGATCAACTTTAACAGAAATGCTTTTATTTAGGTCTGGGCCGGTTTGCCTTTTCATTCAGGTACAACATTTTGCCCCCACTGTTAACTAAGCCAGATACGGTAGGGTTTAAAACCCACTTACCATGCCCAGTGGCTCTTGTTCTATTCATCCTACAGAGCTGGGAGTCCACTTTTTCCCTCTTGGCCCAGCTGGGAGATTACAGAGGGAAGGTACAGAAGGGCCCCACTGCTGCTACTTGTCCCCAGGGCTAAAGGTAGAACCTTCCCTCTTACCTCTGTTTCTGTGGGGTCAGGGAAATAGTGGCCAAAAAAAAGAGGACAATATCAGGTAGTAGAGAAGGAAAAGTAGGAAGCAGGGCAAAATGTGGAACAAAGGGCAAAATAAGGAGAGAGAGGAAGAGAGAGAGAAGGTAGACATAAGATTGCAGAATAGTTGTTTTAAACTGAAAGAAGATAATTTATTGTTCACTTCCTTGTTTGCCTTTTTTAGAAGACTTATTTATTTATTTATTTATTTATTTATTTATTTATTTATTTAATTTTAGGGCCAAGATACCCTTACTCTATTGATTCTCTTGCTAAATTTATCTGAGGACCACTGGAAATGGTGCCTGAGTATGGACTCAAGAACCGCAAAACGCTTGAACATACATACCGCGTATCCATTTTTCAGCCATCGGATTGTAGGGATGGGCTTCCCTGTGGCCACACAAGGCCAATAGAGGTCACTGCCTATATCCACCTCTGTGTCATTGATATGTTCTACCCACTCAGGAAACGCTGAAAGTTAAAGAACATTGTAAGTGTCAGACTCAAATCTCAACACTCAAAATAATCTCAAGAATGCAAATGTCACATTTGGTTGATCTTCTTCTGGAGAATACATCAGATATTATATATGCCATAAAACCAGCGTTAGAGCCATTGAAATTGCATCCCCATAGGTCTTCAGGTAAATTTTATCCTACATTGTTATAACATGAAGTAACTATAATCAATTCATAATTATTTTCCTATTTGTGAACCATGTGTTGTTAGAAAGCTAATTCATGAGTAACACTACAGTAATTTATCTTTTCTTATAACTTAAATCTTTCAAAATGACAATTAAGGTTTTAAAAAATTATGTCTTGGGGCACCTGGGTTGCTCAATTGGTTAAGCATCTGCCTTCTGCTCAGGTCATGATCCCACGGTTTGTGAGTTCAAGCTCCATATCAGGTTCTGGGCTGACAGCTCAGAGCTCGGAGCCTGGAACCTGCTTCAGATTCTGTGTCTTTCTCTCTCTCTGCCCCTCCCCTGCTCACACTCTGTCTCCCTCTCTCTCTCAAAAATGAATAAACATTAAAAAATTAAGAATTTCTCAGGGCACCTGGGTGGCTCAGTCGGTTGAGCATCCGACTTCAGCTCAGGTCACGATCTCACGGTTCGTGAGTTCGAGCCCTGTGTCAGGCTCTGGGCTGGTGGCTCAGAGCCTGGAGCCTGCTTCCGATTCTGTGTCTCCCTCTCTCTCTGACCCTCCCCCATTCATGCTCTGTCTCTCTCTGTCTCAAAAATAAATAAACATTAAAAAAAAAATTAAAAAAAAAAAAAAGAATTTCTCACCTGTAGGAGGGGGGATGGGCTAAATGGGTAACGGGCATTAAGGAATCTACTCCTGAAATCATTGTTGCACTATATGCTAATTTGGATGTAAATTAAAAAATAAAATTAAAAAAAATTCTCACCTGCAAGATTTTTAAAAAATTATGTTTTGGGGCACTTGGGTAGCTCAGTTGTGAGCTCAACACTCAAGTGTCCAACTTTGGCTCAGGTCATGATCTCGTTGTTTGTGAGTTCAAGCCCCACATCAGGCTCTGTGCTGACAGCTCAGAGCCTGGAGCCTGCTTCAGATTCTGTGTCTCCCTCTCTCTCTGTCCCTCCCCTGCTCACTCTCTTTTTCTCAAAAATAAATAAACATTAAAAAAATTTTTTTAATTATGGCTTCATTGAGTATGACACTAAGTATTTTCTTTTGGAATAAAGAATCAAAATTTTTTCCACTTCCTCAGGTGTCCTCCTTTTGATGTACCTTTCACCTAGTGGCCACTGTCACATTTTACTGTAGGATTAGAAAAATGCCTTGATCACATAATTACTCTTTCAATATTAGAAACCACATACAGGAGCTATAATTGGTGAAATCCATGCTTTAGTGAAATTAATTTCAGCTTCATCATTTCATCTGATCTGGTAGCTAAAGAAAACTGCTAGGTATTTCCCACACCACAACTAAATATTTCTAGAGAGCAAGCAAATGGACACTATGACATTTTTTTGAGTATTTAAGTTAAATAGTTTAAATAAATGTATGTAGGGGTGCCTGGGTGGCTCAGTCGGTTAAGCCTCTGACTTCGGCTCAGGTCATGATCTCATGGTTTGTGAATTCAAGCCCCACATTGGACTCTCTGTTGTCAGGACACAGCCTGCTTCAGATTTTGTGTTCCCTTCTCTGTCTGCTGTCCCCCACTTGTGCTCCCTCTTTCTCTCTCATAAATAAATAAACAAATAAATAAATAAATAACTGTAGGTAAATAAATTGATATAAAATAAAGGAGGTAGGAATAGAGAATTAATTGTGAGTGGAGGATAGTATTTTATTTTCTTTAAAAAAGAGAACTTTGATATATTAATTTTATGACATATTAATACACATGTCTTATAGAAAGTATTTAATACATATAAATAATAAAGAGTATAAAACATTTGTATGATCTCACTAGATATAATCCATCAAGATTATATGCATGTGTGTATTTATAACACAATAATCTGATTTAGTATATTTTCACTTATCATTACATTTTGGTAACATATGTAGACAGTTATAAAAATTAAGTATTGATAATAATGTTAATTGAGAGAGGTTTTATTTTGTAGACAATCTTGGCAATACATAAAACAGGAATATGAGCACCTTTCATGCCTTGGACTCTAACACACAAGATATCACATTAAAAAATACAATAAGAATAAATAATGGAATCAGCTTGACTATGATTTAATTTTGTAAACTGGTTGTTTGATTACACCAAAAGATAAAAACTGAGTGTGTTTCATTAGTAAAGGAACAATAATAATTCCCTTAATAAGATTCCCTTACAAATATCTGCTGTCACCTTGATTCTTCTAAAGAATTAGACATTATATAGTTTAGAACTCTACTCGGCTAAGAACCTGGATCATAGTTTTCTTAGTACACTGAATAAAAACAGATCTATAAGCACTAGAAACCTGGTAGAAAGCCAGCTTTATTTAAAAAATGTAATGTAAGACTCTAACCAGAATTTTCCTCTCTTCTGGAGGTCACCTATGTATACTTGATATGTATCAAGTGAATTTTGTTGGGGTACTGAATATACAAGTCTAGGGTTCCAAGAAAGTATCTGGGTCAGAATTTTCAGGCTCTAGAGCCTAATTAAAGCCAACGATCATAAATGAAATCACCAAGGTTGTGAGGAAATAGAGAAGATTTTCAGAGACAAACCCTGCTTGCTCCCATGTTCGAAGGACATATGGATTGAGGAGGAGAATGCAAGTGGTGCATGAGGATGTTAGCAAAGTATGGATCCCAGATGCGAAGCACAGAGAGCGGACAGTGGAGGACAGCACAGTCAACAGGGGCGTCTGTTGCTGCTGGATCAGGTAAGACACAGCTGCGAAGTGGCCATTTGCTTCAGCAACATGACGTCATTGGTGATCAAGACAAGATTCCAGCAGGGAGGTAGGTATGAGACTCAAACAAGAGTGAATTTTAAAAAGAAGAAAAATTGACCACAGCATATTTAGAAAGTATAGACAAATCTGTCAGGGAGACAAGAAGAAGGGAAATGGAGCAGCAGCCAGAGTTAAAAATATTTTAAAGAAGTAGGAAACAAGAGCCACTATACACTGATGAGAATGATCCATTGAAAAAAATGATTACTTTTGCCGGAGAGGGGATTGCTGGAACAACAGCCTTAAGGAAGTAGGAGGGCACAATCAAGCACAGAGTAGAGGTGTCGGCCTCAGATAGCAGCTGAATCCATAGCAATGAAATATGGGTAAAGGTATTGGATAGATGTGGGGTGGGAGCCTGTGGAAGTTCTAACTTGATCTTTCATTTTCTCAGTGAAAGAAGAAGCCAAGTTATCAGCTGAGAGTAAGGTTGAAGGAGGAGGTGTTAGGGTTTGAAGTAAACTGTGAAGGCATGAGTAGGTCATCTAAGGGACTGCAAGAGTAAGTGGGCCTGTGGAAGTAAAATATAATTGCCAGGCAGCACCAAGGGCCCAGTTGAAGTTAGTGATGAATAACTTAAAATGCTCTAATAAGTATGGTGATGTTTATCTCAAGTCATATTCAAGCCCCTGGTTCAGGCACTGTGGGCAAAAACCTCGATTTTTCCGGGGTTGGCCTTTTACAAAGGTAGTAAGACAAAACAGAAGGTGGTGAGTGCATTGTGGAGGAGTGCAGGGGAACAGTTATGAATGATCACAGGTTTAGGGAAGAGGTGGGTAGAGGTTAGAGGAAAATGAAAGAATGTTAAACCGTTGCTAGATTAATTGGTTATAGTTCCTGGTAGAGTCCAAGGGCATTAGAGAGACTGAACTAGAAAGAGAGGAGATAGTGGTTTGAAAGAAATGTGTCAAATTGAGATTATAAAGGGATTGTAATTTGGAGGGGGGCATCTGGATGGCTCAGTTACTTAGGTGTCTAACTCTTGATTTTGGCTCAGGTCATGATCTCACAGTTGACCATGAGATTAAGCCCCGCTTCGGGTCCATGCTGAATGTATAGCCTGCTTGGGATTCTCTCTCTCTCTCTCTCTCTCTCTCTCCCTCTCTGCACCCACACCCCTATCTAAAAATAAATAAACATTAAAAAAATAAAGGGATTGTACTTTTTGGTAAGATTGAGGTCTGAAGTGTGGCCATGGGAACGGGTTGCTCAGGTGGGTTGACAGACAAGATCATTAGGGAAGAGGAGTTCAATAGAACTGAGAGGCCAAACTACTAAAGATAATCATAGTCTAAGTTGATTTTGATGTCACTAAGAATGTCAAGAGTAGTGTTCTGGTTTGTAAGAGCTGCCAAGAGCAAAATCCTTAGAGAAATGAGGGGGTTTGTCCTGACAGACAGTTAACTGGACATTTAAAGGAAAAGAGATGGAAGGTAGTCTAGAAACAGTGTATGGAACAAGAAGAGCAGGTATACTGCAAGCCAAAGGGAATGAGAGCTGTGGAAGAAAATTGGTCACTGCCTGAGAGGATTACAGGGGAAGCAGTGTCTTTAAGGGAGAACCATGTTTTAGTTAAGTGAGAAGTTCAGAGCAGAAGTTATAGAGAAGTTGAGAATATAGGGGATTGCGATGACAGCAGCCTGTGTGTTGTAGAAAGTATGGTACAAAGGTTTCAGAAGTTACGGATGGGGAGGAGATGGAGACTGAGAAGGACATGTGCAGAGCTGTGTAGGTGTTAAAGTTCAGATGATAAGGGAGGCCTGGAGTGCGTGGCTTTCTGTGCCAAATGGAATGAACAGGGTAAAGGCAAAAAGAGCCTAATCCTGGTGAATTCTATGGGATGGTGGTGGTGAGACTTCATGTGTTAAGTCATTGGAGGCACTTACTTCATCCCTGTATAGACAGAGGCCTGGGTCTGGGTAGGGGCCACAATGCCTCTTCCCCATTCTGATATCACAGTTTGGCTCTCACATGTGTATGGAGGCATATGTTCAGTTGCTTGTTTATACTGGTATAAATGTAGAGGTTTGTACATAGTATGAAAACAGTATGAATCCTGGACAGAGGACAGAGAGAGTATTTCTCTTATCTAGTTCCACTTGTTCCTGTCATAGTGTGTGTCTCTGAGTAGACACTCAATGGATGCTTGTCCTTTAAATGAATGGGCTTACTGAAACCTCAGATGTTTGCTTAGTTGTGATCTTTAAGTTTTATATTGTACAATAATACAGAAATGATTTCAGCCGAAAAGTTTCAAGTGGTCCCTGAAACACAACATTCTATCCCCCTAAATATAAGTGTGTGGGTGTGCGTGTGTGTGGGTGTGCGTGTGTGTGTCTGAATCAAACACTTGACCAAGAAAATTGCTTCAAAAAAATTTTTTTTCCTCTTTTGGAAAAAAGGAGGTTCTCAAACTGTGGCTCCTGGTCTGGTAGCATTAGCATCTTTTAGGAACTTATTAGAAATGCAGATTCATGGGCCCTAAATAGAACTTTCTAATTCAGAAACTCTGGGAACCAGCAATCTGTGTTTTAACAAGCCCTCCAGGTGATTTTGAAGCATACTTGAGTTTGCAAGTCAGTGGCTTAGCCTGAGTCATAATGCATAGTTTCTTCTACAAATAAAAAGGTATTGGGGAAAAAAAAGAACAAGGAAGGGAGTCAACAAGTTACATCAATTGTATTTTCAGAAAATTATCAAGAACACTACTATGAATCCATTGGTGTTAGTATGATGCTAATAGAAGTTTATAAGCCATATTTGTGACTTCATTAGATGGATAAATATTTCACCTTTTTGCATAATATAAGATACATCACTGTTTTTAAACTATTATATACTAGCTTTTCAAGTATGGAAATGGCTATAAATAAGATACTGATGCAATTTACAGAAAATTAAAATAACATGTCTACCTTGAACATAAATTCTTGCCTGGTGTTTATCCTTTCCTCTATTGTTCTCAGCCTCACATTCATATGTGCCTTCATCTTCTAGCTGAATATTGAAGATCTTGAGGACAGCCCCAGAGGTGCTGATCTCAGCAGTACTTGGCATTGGTTCTAGGACCTTCCGCCATCGGATATCAGGAACGGGACTTTAAATAGGAGATAACAAAAGCTAAGGGTCCACAACATTTCAAAGTAAATTACTTTGTTTCTCTATAGCTAAACACTTACATCATTTATTTCCTAAATGGTACAAAAATTAATATATTTCTGTATATGTTAATAAAAAATATAAGTATACTTACTTGCCAAGTGCAAAACACTCTAATGTCACATTTTGGCCCATCAATGCATAAATGTCCTTGAACTGAACTACGATATCAGCAGGATATGGTTTTGTTGTTCCTAATATCAAGAAAAATACAAATATCCACTAATTATTAGGCAGAATTAAAAGAGTTTTTTTTTCCAATATTGTAATTTTGATAGAATTACTTCAGTATGGAAGACATTTCTCAAGTACTGGGAACTATGTGATCATATCACAATGCATAGACTTATTTGTTTATGCATAGTATGTATATAGCATAAATTTCATCAAGCATTTCCAATCATATTGACTCATTCTCAATCTGTGTAACTAATTTTACTCAATTCACTAAAAAAATTTTTCAAGGGGCGCTTGGGTGGCTCAGTCAGTTAAGCGTCTGACTTCAGCTCAGGTCATGATCTCACGGTTTGTGAGTTCAAGCCCCGTGTTGGGCTCTGTGCTGACAGCTCAGAGCCTGGAGCCTGTTTCGGATTCTGTGTCTCCCTCTCTCTGACCCTCCCCTGTTCATGCTCTGTCTCTCCCTGTCTCAAAAATAAATATAAAAAAAATTTTTTTTTCAAGAAATCTTAAAGAGCATCAAAAATGTGTGAAACACTGTGCCAGGCACTAAATGAGACTCAGGAAGGAAGAGAAAGGACAAGGGAAATGAGGGAGAAGGGTAGAAGGAAGAGAGAAGAGTGTAAAAAAAAAGAGGCCAGGCGAGAAAAGAGGGAAAAAAGAAGAAAGACATGCATATGGCAAAAGGGAAATAAGTTGAAAAGAGGGAAGGAGAGAGGGAACGAAGAAAAGTGTTTATTCAGACAACAATCAATATAGTGCTTATCAATATAGTTACCTTATTGAATGTATTGAGCACATCTGTACTGAGAGATGCTTTATTCCCTCAATCTTACAGTCACAGAAACAGGCTCAGAAAGGCAAAATGCATGGCTTAAGATTATAGTATGAATGTTACTTTGCACTTCATTGATACTAGAGAGACAAATAGATACACAATGACTGAAAATACAAGTCAAAACAAAAATAAGTGGTCTGAAAGGGTGGAAGCTAAGGAGGATGGTTGATTATGCAGGGCCTATGGGAATTTCAGGCAAGAAGAGTATTTGAATTCACCAGACCAGTTCGGGTTGAGGAAACAACATATTAAGACAAAGTTTCAGGAGTATGCAGGGAATTTTTTTTAAGTGTAGGAATTCACAAAATATATGTGTTGAAGATGAGCTTGAATCTATTATCTAGAAGGCTTGAAACTGTGACATTAAACATTTTGAGCATAATTTCCTTGGTGATTAACTGCCAGTGCATTTGGGAAAGAGAATTTATATGAATATCACCTTTGGTTTAAGTAGAAAATCTTGTTGGAAGTTTTAAAGGATGGAACATGGAGAAGAGAATTTTAGAAGAGTATCTAAGGAAGGCTTTGTCATTACTTCAGGCAAAACAGATGAGGGCTTGAGCAGTAGGAATAAAAAGGAAAGAACTGGTCAAGCTGTCTTTCAGAGGCAGAATCAACAGGACTGCTCTTTGGGTCAATGTTTTCACAACTCATAGATAAAAGATCCAATTCATTGTAATCACTGGGGATGCTTGCTGAACCTACAAATTCCTGGGTCACATCCCAGACCTGCTGAATTAGTATTTCTGGGTTGCACATTTCCACAAACTTCCCAAGTGCTTACATACTAGCTGCAGACCACTGAATTAGCTATCTGGAGGATGAGGAGAGGACAGGACTTGAGGATTAAAAATGCTATTCTAAGATAGTAGAGATATGACAATACCACCAAACAAGATGAAGAACACTAGAAGTTTTAGACATGAGATGACAGATGTGTCTGGAACATTTTGAACTTAACATTCTCAAAAACATTCTGTATGACAAGTCTAGGAGGTAGGTAGAATTAAGTCCTAAACAAAGAGAAAAGTTTTAGACATAAGAATGTGGACTCATCTCCATAGTGCTGCTGTCGAAAGGCATAAATTGGTAAGAATATCTGAAAAAAGATTAGAGAGAAATATAAGAAGGAGGAAGATCTGGGGAAGGGTACTGCATAGAATTTGTCAGAGAGGCAGGTGGAAGATAAGGGGAGGGAAGGAGCTGGGAAAATTAGGAAAAGAAAGAAGAGTTCAAGAGAAGCATAGGAGATCAATAGTGTCAAAGTTCATACAAATTCAGAACAGAAAAGTATACTTTGTATTTAGCAAATAAGAAATTGTCAAGATTGTTTGCAGTTAATACAAAAGAATACACAGAGGGAAATGAATGGAGAATAAAGATTCTGAAAAAAAAAGCAGGAATTAAATGATATAGTGAAGTCTCTAAATGAATCAAATGGTAAATGAACTAGTGCAACTGGAAGAATTAGCTAGAACAGGAAGAGAAACACTTCTTCCACAGAGATGCTAGTAAGAAATAAATAGATGAGATGAACTTCTGGGGTAGAATAAGAAAGAAACCTATAGAAGTTTTTACACACTGGCTCCTTATGATTCTATGAGGTAGTAGATCTCAAGTATCTCCAAGATTGTGGAGAGAAAAAAGAGCCAGAAGTCAAAAAATATTTATTGAATACCAACTACGTGACCACAATCTTGAGTAGAAAAAATGCAGCCACAGTGATATGATGACATTTTCCCCATTTCTTATTTAGAATAGAGGCAGGAACCAAGCCTAGGTCTGTGAACAACAATTCCCAGTATTTCTTCAGAAGCCTGAACTCAATGATGTGAGTGGTAACAGGAGGACTATGATAAAAACAATGGGAAGTAAGCAAATATGTTGAAGTCTGATTTTCTTAGGAAGTGATGCATTAAAATAAGGAATGCTGTTCAACTGGAATCTTGGAAATGCCATTCAAGTCTGTCAGTGATCATCAATTATGGCATCATGGTAGTGATACCCCATGCTACTTACTTATAGCAGAAAGGCAATACGTACACTAATTTGCTTCATGTAAATAGTTCCTTAAAATATCAAAGTAATAAAACTGCGTTTATTTCCTAATTCTATAATCACTATAGCTTGTTTTGATCTAATCATTTGTTCTCTTTCATTAAGTTACTAAAAGCTTTGAATGGACATGAGAATAAAAGCAGAGGTCAGTGATTCCCAGTGTAACCAATATATGGGTATTAGGCTAATGAATCAGTGCCTACACATTCTCTGAACTAGAAGCAACCAGTCTGACCTGGACCATCTTAGGGCACTTTTAACATGTAAATCTCCATCAGAAAAACTAAGTAATGACCAAGACTTTCAAAGTCTTCTGTTTGTGTATCTTCTGTTTGCCCTGACTGGGCAGCCAACAAGTCTTCCCACTGGATATTTCTTTTCATATTGTAAGTACTCCCATAAGCAGACAATCTGCAAAATAGTGTGTAACAAAATACTTACGTTCAGGTAGTGGAATGAGTGGGATAAATTTGCTGAACACACTCTTTGTAATAGAAGGACTGGATACAAAGCAGGAATAATTGCCTTTGTCTGATGCCTCGACATTTGCAATGTAGAGATTTCCATTTGTCTGAGACACAAATCTTCGTTTATCCATTGTGATAAATACAGGAAATTCATTTAGAAGCCAGCGGTAGCTAAGGTCATCTGGAAGAAAATATTCTCTTATAACTGTTGTTTTCTTTTTTTTTTTTTAACGTTTTATTTATTTTTGGGACAGAGAGAGACAGAGCATGAACGGGGGAGGGGCAGAGAGAGAGGGAGACACAGAATCGGAAGCAGGCTCCAGGCTCCGAGCCATCAGCCCAGAGCCTGTCGCGGGGCTCGAACTCACGGACCGCGAGATCGTGACCTGGCTGAAGTCGGACGCTCAACCGACTGCGCCACCCAGGCGCCCCTAACTGTTGTTTTCTAGCATAGGCATAATCCAAGCTAGGCTAAGAAGCTAAGGCATAATCCAAACTAGGCTATTGTAGAACAAATGTTGGATGTAAGCCAAGACAAACAGTGCTTTTTCCAAAAGCTACCATATTTTTTTTTGAGTAAATATAAGCATGGCGATAAGCAATGGTATCTGTCTTTCTCTCTCAAATATTGTATGGACTATTAATATTCTTACTTCGATTTCACTGATAGGCTAGATGAGACTCAGAGGTTAAATGTTTTGCTTAGAATTTCATGATTGGTAAGTAGAATCAGACCCTGCATTAATATAGGAAATTCCAAAATTTCATGACCCATCTTCCCTAATGCATTTTAAAAATAAAATGAAGATTGTTAACCACACTGTGTCTTTATATCTTTCTCCTTTTGCACTCCTATTTTGAGTAACAGATTTAGAAATGAATTTCCACTAAGTCTTTTCTTAAAACAGCAGCCAGACTCATCTTTCTATAACTTAAGCAATGTCATTGGACTCCTCTGGTCTAAGCCCTCCAATGAAAATCTCACTCTAGTTAAAGCCAGTGTAATCACTGTGAATTATAAGGTCCCATGTGATACAGCTCTTGTGTCTCTCCAATTTCATTTCTTACTACCTTCTACCTCATTCGCTCTATTTCAGTCACCCTGACTTCCTTGATCTCCCTCCATAGTCCCATCTCACCCCTTGCTCCTGCTGCTGCATCCGCCTGGTATGCCCTTATCTCAGACATCTGCACTGTTAGCTTCTTCATTTCCTTCAGGGCTTTATTCAAAGTTACCTTCACAGCATTGTCCCTTACAAGAGTTCAGCTATCCCTTTAACACTTACTCTTTCCCTTCCCTGAATTAATTTTCCACCCTGGAGCTTACCTACTACCAATATCTTGGTAGGAATGTAGTTCAAATGGAATCTTGGAAAAGCTATACCTGTTAACTATGGATCTTGTCTGTTGGCTGTCTCTTCCAGTAGCAAATCCCTGAGGGCAGGTGGATTTTCCTGTTTTACTCAAATAGGTATTCTTGCGGCATACACAGTGCCTGGCACACGTAATTGTATAACAGGTGCTCACAAGAGATTTGTTGAATGAATGATTAAATGAAACCCATCCAGTGCTGAATGTAGTCAAGTAGTCATTGGCTATTTATGATCATTATCTTCGTTTGTGGGAAATGCTATGGAGATCAGGGGATTTTTTCCCCTGTAGTTTTAGCAGTTCTGCATAATAAAAGATTACTCTCTCATAGAAAGGTTGTTACATCATTTTGAATTCTATGTTCCTCCTATATTTAGCATTTAATAGTATTTCTCCTGTTTTATTAGAGAGAAAACTACTGATATTTGATATATAAACAACCAGACTTCATATACATATAATTGTAATAGAATATATTCTCTACGAAGGTCTTTAAAGACACATTTATGCCATAATATTAGAATATAAAACATTGTTTTTTTCCACTGTGAAAAGTAGTGTTTATATATTGTTTCAAGAAGATATTTTATAAAAAAAGCAAATGAAAATTAATGAAAGTATATAAAGTGTTCACCTTTTAATTAGCACTTGGTGGCTTTTCTTTTAGCCATATCAAAGTACAGAAAACCTGTATTCAAAGGTTAAATCTTGTTACAGATGACAATTTAACCCCTTTCTAAATTGGATGATTATTCTTGCAGATAGATGCCCTAAAGAGATTAGTAATTTATTATGTCTTTATCCTTTTTAAGCATTTATATAATTCACAGTATACTGTAGATATAATATTTTTAATGAAATGACTGACCACCACTGTTCTATTTTTAAAATAATTTGTAAATACTCTATCATATTTTCTCCTGTGTAACAAGGATGTTAATAAGGGCACAATCTAACATATATGTTGTTTATAAACCAATATGATTCCAGACCTTTGGAATTAGGGCCAAGTGACTAGAGAGCCTAGAAGGGTCTATAACCATTATTAAGTGATACATTACAAGGTTAGACAAATATTGAGTCTTATTTAATCATAAATGTATCATTATTGTTAAGAAAATTAAAACTCGATGCGTTCATTGCACAGATGCTTACAGTCACAGAGGAACTTAACTTACCTGGAAAATGGTAGGGAGGATCACAGAGAAGCACCATTCCCTTCCCTTCTTTCACTCTGACCTCAGGACGCTCCTCAGGTGGGAAAGGGTCAAGATCTAATTATGAAAGCAAAAAGGAAAACATTCACTCTCCAGTCAATAGAGATTTTCATTAAAGTATATTTTTTACCTACTAACTCATTTTTGGATATGATACTTCTCAGTTGCTTGGTGGAGCCTATGCGAGTCAATTCTGCTTTTATACGCTGGCATTTGCATAGACTCTAAAAGACTTCTGTGACGAACTCCAGCAACTGGATATTAGTATCGGCCTAAGTAAGTGTGCTAACAACCCTGAAGATTACAAATATCCTCAACCTTTGCTTCAAGTTTAGGGAGAATCTTAGTGAGGTAATTTCAATCTCAGTAAGTAATTTCCATCTGGAAATACAATTGGCTCAGACAAAACCAGGATTCTACCAAATAAGTAAAGAGGAGTGACTTGGAGTCACAAACTCATTTGAAAAGTCTATTTCTCTTCCCAAGGGGAGGACTCCAAGGGGGTGAAGGAACAGGATGAATGGCAGGATCCTAGTCACCAACTTTTTCTCCTTTTCAAATTCTGAGTTTTCCTTAGTCTCATCTCCTTCATTCTTTTCTGTTTACTTAGAATTCACATTTTGTTTAGTTTCATGATACTCTATTTTTTATATTATTTTTAAAAAAATTTTAACACTTATTCATTTTTGAGAGATGGGAAGAGACAGAGCATGAGTAGGGGAGGGACAGAGAGAGAGGGAGACACAGAACCTGAAGCAAGCTCCAGGCTCTTAGCTGTTAACACAGGGCTTGAACCACAGACCACGAGATCATGACATGAGCTGAAGTCAGATGGTTAACTGACTAAGCCACTCAGGCACCCCTCATGATACTCTATTTTATTCTTTATTTGTTTTACTCATGCTCATTCTGTTTCAGCCCTGCCTCATCTCCTACTTCTCAGTACGTGAATTATAAAATCAAACTGTTACCTCTCCGAATATATTTGTATCTCAGAAAAGTCATCATTCTAATTATTACCTTTTTGCAGAGAGCCCTTCAGATATATATCTCTCATCCTGATGCCTCACTTGAATGCCAACCCTATCCTCAAATACTTAGCTGACATTTCAACAATGATAACTTAATGTCACTATAACCTCTGCATGTGAAGCCATTATTTAAATGCTTCCTCCCAACCTTGAAATTGGTTTTACTTGATCCCATTCCATTATTAAAGAAAGCAGAATGTTTCTGCCCTTTGACTTGACTTTCCTTTTAAAAAATTATTTAGGTTCCTTTTTCTTCAATGCAATGCAATAGTTCTACTGTTTCTTCAAGGACTGGGTTTATTATTTATATTCCAACTGTGACCACATTAATTGAGTCTGATTGTTCACACCCTCTGGTAATCACTGCCACATGGGTCCTCTTAAAACACAGTTTTCAGGGTGCCTGGGTGGCTCAGTCGGTTAAGCGTCCGGCTTTGGCCGGAACCGTGGTCATGATCTCACGGTTCATGAGTTCAAGCCCTGCATGGAGATCTGTGCTGACAGCTAGTACCTGGACCCTGAGAATCTGTCTCAGTCTCTCTCTCTGCCCCTCCCCTGCTTGTATTCTGTCTCTATCTCCAAAATAAATAAACATTAAAACAATTTTTTTGATTAAAAAAACATGGTTTTCATCCTATAATTGATTTTGCAAAGGATTTAAGTGCTAACTTATAAAATCACATACTGGAGGTCATCTAGCCCAACCCCTCTTTCAATGTGCAATTTTCTTCTAGAATAGCTTCTATCTTTAAGTTTAGCACAAGGTTCCTGAAGGTATTTTTTCACAACTGCCTCCATAAGGAGAATATTTTAAACTTAAAATAATTTAATTAATTTAATTTAATGTATTCTTAATAAGGTAAATTAAGTACTATGGATTAAGATTCTGTCAGGTAGAGTTCAACTTTAGAGAACAGAAACTGTTAGTTACAATGTCGAAGATGGTTTCTGCCCCCAAAAGCTTCCATTGAGAACACATGGCTTGACACTTCCACCAAAACTAGTTTTTAGAAAGTTATTCAAAATCCCGCAGAACACGGCCTTTGTTTCACGACGCTTCACTCTTGAAATTTTCTCTCCACAATCTTTTTTTAAAAATTTTTTTACATTTATTTTTGAGAGAGAAAGAGAGAGACAGAGTGTGAGCAGAGAGAGAGGGAGACACAGAATCTAAAGCAGGCTCCAGGCTCTGAGCTGTCAGCACAAAGCCCAACATGGGGCTCAAACTCATGACAGGTGAGATCTTGACCTGAGCCAAAGTAGGATGCTTAACCGACTGAGCCACCGAGGCACCCCTCTCCACACAGTTTTAAATGTGATCATATAAGACCACTTTATCTATGGATCCTTTCTTTCATTTTCTTTTCATCTTGATTTTTCTTATTGAACTCTTATTATGACATCTAATTTTTACTTCACCTAAATACACTTGACCATGTTAAAGTTACAGTCACTTACATCCAAAGCTCAGGGTTGCTTCAGTGCTTCTGACCATCCCATAGTTATTTGATGCCAAACAGTAATATATTCCAGCATCTTTCTGTTTGTCAGGGTTGTTGATAACCAGGTTTCCTCCTACCATACTGTACCGATCACTTGTCAGGTCAATATCCCCATTATTCATTCTCCATCTATGAGAAAGAAAAACAAATGTCATATCAAAGGTCATGAGGCCTGAAAATAGCATACTGGGATAATGTCATTCTAAAATAATATGGGTATGGCTCCATGTGAAATCAGATGATTAAGTAGATGACTTGGTATAGTATTTCTTCACACCCTATAATTCTGGGTCGCTGGGCTCATAATTTATGATTTAGATCAGGCACATAAAGGTAAATGTTAAAGTGCATGAAACATTTTCTCTTTATTAATAAGACATCTGCAGAGACATATATTTCACTGAATTTTGCTACATTAATTGGTTTCTTAGCAGATATACATAGATTATAAATGATAATCATCTATGTACTAGTAAGATTCATGCATATCCAGATGTGTTGCATAAAATATTAATGCATTACTCTAGTAAAAAATAAAAAATAAAATATAAATTTCTGATTCTATATATCAAAATAGTTTTTCAATAAAACTAATTGAAGTCAGGGTTCTACTGAGTAAATGTCACATTCTGACCACTAGAGGTCGATCACACAATTTGAAAATTGCAAAAATCAATTGGATCTTTTGTTTCCAAGCCAATATACAGTTGCAGGTATATTTAGGGGGATTGTGTTATAAATAAATTGACTAAAAACAGGAATCTAACTTCCTTGGTGAGATTATGAGAAGAATAAATGTAGAAAATAGTTTTCAATTAAGCTGACCATCTGTGTAATAAACATACTCATTCTGTATCAGGGTTCATGTCTTCAGCAATGTCACAGGCAAGAGCCATGGTCAATTAGTGGGCTGGGGCCTCATGGCTCATTGCCTTGCACACTTCTAATTAGGGTTAGAATCTTACCAAAAAAAGCCTAAACATTTTAGAATACTTTTTATTAAATCAAATTACTGGAACATTTTTAGTTTTAACTTTTATAATATAGGACATAATTTATTTTTTTTTTTAATTTTTTTTTTCAACGTTTATTTATTTTTGGGACAGAGAGAGACAGAGCATGAACGGGGGAGGGGCAGAGAGAGAGGGAGACACAGAATCAGAAACTGGCTCCAGGTTCCGAGCCATCAGCCCAGAGCCTGACGTGGGGCTCGAACTCCCGGACCGCGAGATTGTGACCTGGCTGAAGTCGGACGCTTAACCGACTGCGCCACCCAGGCGCCCCTAGGACATAATTTAAAAGCAAACCCAGAAAACTGGGCTTTTGCATTTTGAAAGCCTCCCAAATTCCAACCCAATGAATAAATCTTCCTTCCCCCCAGTTTGATGGCAATGTTGGCCCTACTTGAACAATCCATTGTCAAGTTGTTTAGCACTTGCCAAGGCAATGGGCTTCCTTGTTGAGCAATTCCATTTTGTTTTCCACTATGATGACTCCAAATTTTTGCTTATTGCATTAATTCTTCTCCAGTACATTTGATTCTGCCTTTTAGGTTATATAATGATTAAGTTTTGCTACGATTGGGTAGGTTCACTGGTTTACTTTACTTTCAGGAATACACACCATTCTTGTAACTCCTTTCAAACAGTTTTAAATGCAATTTAATTAGCATTCTTATTATTTTGGGGGTCAAAGCAAGATGATGAAAGCTTCAAGGCTGGTAAGTAAAAGGTAAGGTTCCCTGCTGTGCCTTTCAGGGTGTTGCCATGAATAAGACATTACCATGGAATATGCCATAAATATAAAACTACTGTGTGAATGACCCATTGTATGATGACCAAGGTTAGTATGGCTCGCTCTGAATATTAAGTAAATTTTAAAAACTTCAAATGTTCTTTTCAATCAGACACGCTGCATCACGAGCTGAATTCTTTCTTTCCTTCCCTTTCTTCCTCCCTCCCTTCCTCTCTTTCTGCCTTCTTTCTTTCCTCCCTCCCTTCCCTCCTCTCTTCCTCCCTTCCCCCCTTCCTCTCTTTCTTTCTTGTTGTCAAATGCAGACTGCCTTCATAACAGAATTAAACATCTACTTCTCCTTCCAGCTCTCTATATTAAGGTGCAAGGTCAGGAGGCCACACTCATCCTAGGCATTCAGTGCTGGTACAACCTATGGAAGGGAGTTGGTGATATATTTGTCAAGCAAAGCTTTCTCTCTTATTTTTACATTTTAAATTTTGATAAGAACGCTTAATATGAGATCTACTTATATAAGGTATCTATAATAGTGAAACTAGCGAAGCAAAGTATACAATGGTGGATGCCAGAGACTGGAGAGAAGAGAAAAAAGGGAGTTGTTAATCAATGTGTATTTACTTGCAGTTATGCAAAGTTTTGCTTCTTACTGTGTCTGTGGGATTGGGAAGGGGTTGAGCACAGTGAGAAACTCCCATTTCTAGAACACTATCTGAGAACAATCTCTTCTGTTATGGTGCCTCCATTTCAGCCTACAGACTGATCTGCTAAGTTTCCATGTATGAGTGTCAAGGACAAAGTGTCACAAAATAAGCATCACCGAAATAGCTTTTGAGATCACTGAAATAGCATTTGAGATGTTATCAACCTATCTATATAGACACATACTGAAAAAATTATATGTTTCTTTGAAAGCCATAAAACCTGTGTTTCAGTCCTGGATCTGTGATTACTAACTCTGAAGCAAGTCAGTTTATATATTCAAGATTCAACTTCCTTTCCTATAAAACTATGTGCTTGGGTTAGATCTCCTCTACAGTCCCTATTAGTTATACTATTCCATGCCCATAACTATGTATATAAACACCTATTATGTATGGCTTAAGGGTAGAAACAAGTCTAGCTCATCAAATATTTTCAGAACAAACATATTACTTATAATTTATAAAATGTCTATTTATTTTGTACTCGCATGCATGAAATTGAAACAATAAAAATAATTTCAAAGGGATGGTGATTTTGTATATATATTCATATTTTATTTTAAGAATAATTTTGTAATTTAACCCAGAGACTTAAGAGAGTCTCTTGAACTCAAGAGAAAATAAATTCAATTAGAATGAAATTTGATAACGACTTTTTATAACAATAGACAGTTGTTTTTCTACTGAGAAAAAAATACTATGAAAATCAATCTTGTTGAGTGACAACCTTCAATTAAGTTAACTGACATTAATGCACTAAAGTCCCAATTTCCCCATCAATCACTTGCTTTGTCTTCATGGAACCATTTCACAGGTGAAATTCAAATCCATTGGTGTCAGGTTGATTTTTTAATCTAATTCATTGTATCAGGCTAGGAATTGTTAGTATACTTTTCTGAACCATCTGAAGCAGAAAAACCCATTGTTCTTTTATTTATTTATTTATTTATTTATTTATTTATTTATTTATTTATTTTTTGGGGGGGGACAGAGAGAGACAGAGCATGAACGGGGGAGGGGCAGAGAGAGAGGGAGACACAGAATCGGAAACAGGCTCCAGGCTCTGAGCCATCAGCCCAGAGCCCGACGCAGGGCTTGAACTCACGGACCGCGAGATCGTGACCTGGCTGAAGTCGGACGCTTAACCGACTGCGCCACCCAGGCGCCCCTGTTCTTTTTTTATAATATAAATATGTACCTCAGAAAAACAGAGGGAGATATATTTATGTGAATTGTCTAATAGGTGGGGATATTTAAGAAATTTGCTGTATTATCTGGAATATAGATTTGATACTACTGAAAAAAGTGGTGATTTCAGGATTATAAATGCAAGCTCTCTAAATGTAGTTGATACAGGAATATCATCTATAATATGTAAGTATGCATTATCCAGGTCAATGCATATAAGAACATTTTATTCTCAAATGAGTATATTTAAATTGTGCATGATTTTCACATAGCCTTTTATGTGCTTAAATCCATGATCACCATTAGAAAAATTTTAAATGGATAATATCAAAAAGCATTGGCATTATCTGTGCAGAAAATAGTAAGTGGATTATTTGCATATATTTAAGGAAACTTATTATCTGGGCATTAAACTACTCTATTTTGATAACTTGTATGCCAATATTTTTGTTAATATCCCTGTATTTTGTTAACAGCCTTATATTATAACTTTTTTCTATCATTACAGGGTCACAGATGTTGATCTACAATCTGGTCTGACACGCCACTATGAAAAGAGCAGTGAGGTACATTACTTGTAAACTGGGAAAGGGCTGGCTCGTGCCCTACAGTTTAGTGAAACTTTTCCTTCCGGTGATTCCTCTGGATAAATGGTATTGATTGGCTGCTCTTCGAAAATTGGTCCAAATCCTTTGTCTTCCTCAGAAACTACAAGAAAAATAAAATTATTTTACATTGTGTTGCTATAAGTGAAAGAATATTTGGACATGTTTAAAAAGATTTTGGAAAAAAATGCCAGAAACACAGAATCTCCATTCCCATTTGAACAAAGATATTTGCCTTCATAATCCTGAGGAAAACATTTAGGTGCTTTATTCAAAATTCTTTTCTGCCCATCTCTCATTGCATCTTCCAAAGCACCCAGTGTTGTCACGCTTAACTACTTATAGTCCCTCAAATGAGTCATGCTTTCATGCCTCTGAGCTTTTGCAACATGTTTTTTCCCCTTTCTAGACTAATCATCTCATTTTTGTCCTCCTATCAATACTCAAAATGTCCTTTATGATGCAACAGTAGTTAGTTCCTCCAGGAAGCCACCCCTCAACCCCCCTAGCCTCAGTTGGTCCTCATTTGTGCTCTCATAACTCCTCACATAGCTTATGGTACTTAACACACCTTCTGTGATTCTTGATACAATTGTCTGTTCCACGAGACTGCAAATGCTTGGAACAGGTGGCTGTGTCGATAATCTCTCAGCTAGCGGTCAAGCAGTCTGGAGCACAATAGGTGCTGAATGAGTTTTTAATAAGAGAATGAATGAATTTGTAGATGCTCTGGGGAAATTAGGCTCTTCCCTGAGTCACTTTTTCTTTTTTGTTTTATTTTTTTTATACGTGACCAATGCCTGTACTCAGGAACATCTAGAACAGTCAATAAACAAATTACATGGATATGGGATCTGACCAACTAGTTTAGAATTCATCACAAGCATACCCATGTTGGGAAGCAGCTGTTTCTCTGGAAGGGGCGAGTGATGCTTCACAGCAGGAAGACGAGAAGAGAATTACTCATATGACATCAATATGGCAGCACTTACAGAGAAGAGCTAAGAGCCATATGCCCCATATGAATTAATACTAGCATGTGTGGCTAGGAAGGAGGATATTCTTACATAAGATCATTAAAATGTCTCTGCTAGAGCAAAGCTATGGTTCACTCCTCCAATTTATTTTTTAAGAGAGTTTAAGGTGAACGCCACAGAGACATTTTTGTCTTCTCTAAAAACAACCTTGAAGATGAGAGCTTTGTTCCAGCTTCCCTGAATGAGTAGTTTTATTATATTATTTAAATCTTGCCTCAGTAGTGTTTACAGTGTCTTTGGAAAAATTATTTAAACTCTCCAAGCCTCAATATCACCCTTCATAAAATGAGGATAATAAAATCTATCCCATTAAGACACTGCAAGAATTATTTTGAGACAATGCACATAAGACAGCAGTGTACCTGGCTCACAGTCAGTATTCAATAAATGATTTTGCCAACTTTCTCATACATTTGCCAATCCTTTCAAAATTTAATTTATACATCTTATGTACATCTTATGCATATATCATTATATGTATATGTATATATTTGTATATCAACTCATGAAATTTCTAAAAGCAAGAAGCCACACTTTATTCACTCTTCCTGTTCTAGTGTTATTAGCGTTGTATCAATACCTATTTGGTACATGTCGCTGATTAATAAAATCCTCAAGTTAGTTTCTCTAAGTATGAAGCAACAATTTTTCTAAACTTGCCTGAAATATTTTAAAAAGGAGATGACTCATTTTTAGTTGGAATCACTGAAATTGCCATTCAAGAATTTATAGACCTCAGTTACATTCCATATCACCATTCTATTTCAGATAGCAAATTGCTGGATCAGAATCAGAGGAATGACAGAAACTAAGATTTAGTTCCAACAATGTACTTCTCCAAACTGTTGTTTTATGCAAGCTATTTGGTTTACATGATCAACATTTAAAAATGTTGTGGTTTACATGGTCAATGTTTAAACAAGAAAGGAAAGAGTAGGGGCATATGTTCTAAAGGCCCTCAGGCTCAATACAACCATAAATAAGATCACAAATGCAAGGTATTCACAGAAGCCCTCTGCTAATGACTGTGAAAGTCCTGCTGTGAGCAGTGTCTAGTTCCATATTCTTCCTGAGGCTGTAAAAAGCCAGAAATGCATATAACGTTTTCTGCTTCACTTCTAATAATTTTCCTGATGATGCCCAGTATTTCCTGGCCTTTTGGGATATAACCACACACCAGAGGAAATGAGGAGTAAATTCCAAATCTGTGATAACTGGAGACTTTCATTTGGATGTAGCCTCTAGATTTTTCAATCTCTGAAAGAAATGACCTTGTGCGTATCCATGATTAAAATCATATGCCATTTTTCTTCCCACTTGGACAATGTTATAAGCTCTTCCTTGAGTCTCTCCCAATTGCACAGCTTTTCTGATTGGAACAATTTAGTAACACCTGCTGATCTGGAGATGCTTTGTTTCTTCCCAATTCACATGAAAATGCTTAAAACGACAAGCAGAGAAGTGCAGTTTTATCAGTATTTTTAGATTCTCTTCTTGAAGACAAGATGACTACTATTTTAACTCTATCCTCAATCAATGACAATTTTAGTGTGAATTTTTCAAAAAATTTTTAAAAATTTAAGTAGACTAGATATGTAGAGAGTAAAAGTAAATATTATTTATAGAAGGTTAAAGCTCATAAATATCTTCTAAGTACATTGTATTTATATAATGATCCTGATGTTTATGTCATTACTGTTACTACCAATGCATAAGATCATTAAATTTAAGGGGAAATGGATATTTGATGCACTTATGCATATAATTTAAATAGAATATCATTGATCTGCACTGGATTGTATCTTGAGTTTCCATTTGCTACATTAGTGGTAGCGTAAGAATTTCAGAAAGTCACTTGGGAGACCTTTGATGAACTATAGGACTATAGGTATTAGTTGTTCCCAGTTCAGTCAATGACTTGAATATGATCTTGGGTATGGCGATGGATTTTTAGACAGAACACAAAAGCATGGTTCATTAAAGAAAACAAAAGACAAGCTTGATTTTATTAAAATAAAACAAACTCTGTTCTGTGAAAGATACTCTTAAGAGAATCTCAGGTCTTCAAGGTTAGGGTTTTTCCTTTTGATTTTCTCCAACTTGTATTCCACAAACAGCAAACAGGAAAGACTTACAACTAACTAAATCTTTGTTGTATTTAATAAGAGGGATATATTAGTGACTGCACACTATTTCACAAAATTTGTCCTCATCTCAACAGGTACAGGTTTGTAATAGTTAAACCCCCTTTAACATTATTGGGTTTCAATGCAGAAATAGCCAGTCCTGGCCCATCTAACATCTGCTTCTCTAGTGCCCTCTGGCAGTACCATGAAAGAGATTGTAATAATCACAAATTCTCAATTTATAATTTCATTAGCTTTCTTGAAACAACTACTTTTATCACTCTGAAATAGCGTTATGTTCATTCTAAACTGTCCTTAAATTATTTATGGTACTGTATGGTATAGGGGCGCCTGGGTGGCTCAGTTGGTTAAGCACCCGACTTTGGCTCAGGTCATGATCTCGCAGTTCATGAGTTCAAGCCCTGCGTCGGGTTCTGTGCTGACAGCTCAGAGCCTGGAACCTGTTTCAGATTCTGTGTCTCCCTCTCTCCCTGCCCCTCCCCAACTCATGCTCTGTCTCTCTGTCTCTCAAAAATAAATAAACATTAAAATAAATTAAAAAAAAAGGACTGTATGCTACCTTCAAATTCAACAAAGACAGAAGTATATATATATACATGCATATATGTGTGTATGTATATATATATATATATGAAAGTGGACTTGCATATTTTAATTAAATGTATAATCTTAAATATTTCATTTGATAGTGTATCTTTTGATTTTAAGGCATATATGCTTTTGAGATAAAAGTTGGTCAGCTTTTAGAAAATTGGTGATATTTCAGTAGTTTCTTCATCTTGATCATATGCATTAAAAATTATGTTTTTTTTTTTCAGAAAAGAGACCAGCAATGAAAATTTCCATGGAAAATAATCAAATGTCACATACTTATAATGACGAGGTTGTATCTCTTGCCAACCAATATCTCAAGGAGTATATGTAAAGATTAAACACTTTTTGGGTGAAGTGAGTTGAAATTTATATGCCAAACTGGGTAATATTAGTAGTACCCCATGCTATTTTTCTTTCTCAAAGACAAGGACTCTTCATAAATTACATGTATATTTCTTCATATTCCTCATCCATCTGGCCTTTATAGGAACAGACAACAAAACATTCAGGGGACAAAAATATGAAGCTACTTTCCACCAAAATATTGGATTTATTTTTCACATTGAGAGAACACTGCATTCAAGCAAGATACTTTCCTCGTCTCATTCTCTAGGTCAAAAGCAGAAAAGGACACACTTCACATCACAGTAATGTTCCTGGTAAGCATTATTTTATAAATAGAGGGTCCCTGCTTTTGTAAAATGTACAGGCCTAAATAAACAATGTATTCATTTAGATGGTTTAGCAATTACTGTACATATTTTATTTGGGGAACATATTTGAGTTCTTAAAAGATAAATTACTCAAGACAAGCTTGTGAATTGCATGGGCATGCGGGTGAATCTCTGAATGTGATCCTCACAACCCCCTTGAAGAGGGTCTGAGCTCATCATTCTGTTCACTCCACTAGGGCACTCAGATCAAGGAAAAAGAAATTTCTGGGAGGACACGAGGCTCAGTAAAGGAATCGTTAATGCAAGCATTACACTCTCAGAAACAGAAAATATGACCATCTTACTGTTTTTTTCTACAGCCATGGAAGTAATTACATGATAAATTACAGTGCTTTGGATGTATTATGAGGGTATAGGGCACCCAAGACAAGAAATAGGTATTACGTTACAGAAAAAGAAGATTAGTTTTTAAATATATGCCCTTTTTCTTAGTGGGTAAACTCTTCTAAAAAGAAGCACAAAATTATGGATAATTTCTCAAGCTAATTGAAGACAATATTTCATATCACTCTCTTTTGATTTACTCTTAATGCAAAATCACCAGTTTTCTACCATGTAATATTAGTCTCTTGCAGAAATAAGTTCAATTCTTTAAGTTATTTAATTAATTAATTAATTTATTTATTTATTTATTTATTTATTTGAGGAGTGCAAGTGGGAGAGAGGGGCAGAGTGGGGGGGAGAGAGAGAGAATCTTAAGCAGGTTCCACATTTAGTGCTAAGCCTGAAGCAGGACTCAATCCTACAATCCTGGGATCATGACCTGATCCAAAATCAAGAGCTTTGATGCTTAACCAACTGAACCACCCAGATGCCCTATAAGTTCATTTCTTAAATTTGATCACGAAGATTAATAAGAATAAAATTATATAAGAATATTTGTTGTCAAATTTACAAATGTGAATGACAGGTAAAAGTTACTGCTTTTTTCAGTACCATTCTTAATTCCAACACTAACATAATCAGTTGTATTCTCTAAACTGGGATTACCTCACCTCTCTTTATGTGGAGATGGTCCACTGTAATCTTGCTATTCTATTTTATGTTTGAAAATTGGAAGCATAATTATGATTTGTACTTGAGATAATTTTTTATTCATTTTATATCTATTTTGAAACAAATTCTGTTTCTCATTCTGTAATATGTCATCTCAATCTGTTAGTTATAAAAACATAATTTTACATAAGTATAAGAAGAATCTCAAGGAAAAAAAAAACTATTAGAAAAAAGCAATGGCAAAAAATTTTGAACAGAGTCTAACACGGGGATTTTTACAATATTTACAATGTTACAATTATGGTAGTCTTATGGAAAACATGTCATGAAAATGTGGGTATAAGTGCCGTGAAGACAATGGAAATTCCATATCTGTTCTCTCTTCAGAATTTTAATTTTCCTTCATATTAGCTTTGAATATTATAGTCATATGGTAATCCCATTGCACAAATTATAGATTGTTTTATACTCTAATTCCTACAGAATAAGTATTATACTGCTGTTTTATCTCTTCTCATATTCTTTTTTGTCACTAAATTACAAATGAATTAAAGAGATACTTATTTTCATTTTTGGCTAGTATAGGTGAATGTTGGTCCTGAAATAGCTGTATCTTATTATTTTTTTTCTTATTGTTAAAGTAAAGTAACAGCAGACCGTAATTGAGAAAGCATCTAAAATAAGTATTTACCCTCAAATATTCAGTTATTAATTAAATATCTGAATATTACAGGTTCACTATATGGAATTCAGTTGTATTCATTCTCTTAACTCAATAGGATACATGTTGGTTTCATACAATCTAAAAAATAAAAGAGGAAGAAATTTTTAAGAGACATGGAGAAGAATGGAGTTGGGCTTTAGGATTTTTAAATAAATTTTGGTGTATTTTATTTTTCAAACTAAAAATATCTATGTATTATTTTAATGCATATATTTATTTTATTTAAAAGCTAGTCACCTAGGCTATTAAGACTACTATGAAGTAATAGTTAAAAACTACTGTAGATCCAAAATGATATATTGGATAGAACTCTCCTATTCATAAGTGAAAAAACAAACCTTACTTTCAACTCACCTAAGTGATGTAGCAGACATTCTTCTTTGACTAACCAGTTCTAGTCCTCCCCTCCTACCCTGATGACAAAGGTCAGATATGTTTAAGGATCAAATCTTCAGTCGCATGACTCAGAAATATAGGTCAACTCTCATTAAGGTCATTACATTACTCCTTCCTATTGGAGGTAAATGTGTGAACCCACTCTGGACATTGAGGTGACTGGAGAACTACTGAAAGGTCTCTTACTTTTAAAAGAAATACATATGAGAAAAAATACAACCTGTAGATGTTATTATGTCTACACGTAATATCTGCAACTGCATCACTTTTCCAATAGGTCAAGTAGAAAGCCTTAGTGTTGACCATTGGATTCACAACGTGTACATCATTGGTGACATGGACAAAGCATCTTGGTTGAATGCTGGGGTGAAAGTCTGATCAAAGTAGGTTCAAAGGGAAATATGGGTCAGAGAAGGAAAGACAGAAAGCATACTCCATTTTCTTTTAGTAATAATGTTGAAAAGAAGAATAGAAAAGTGGGATATTAGCTATACAGTATGGGATTAGCAGAGACATGATTACTTAAATGAGAGAAATTACTACAGAATGTCTATATGTTGACAGTAATAATCGAGTAGAGAGGGAGAAACTGATGATGAGGAGACATGGCAGGCAATTACTGGAGCAATGAACTTAAATAAACCAGATGGGATAGGACAAGTGCACAGGTATAGGGTTTGGTATGGTGAGATCATGTATAAAACAAGCAGGAAGACACAGTCTATGAATATAGATGTGGAAGGAAACTACATATAGTGGGGTGAACTTGTGGAAGTTCTCTTGAGATTGCCTCTAACACTTCTGTGTAATAGAAAGTAAAGGACAGCCAGGAGCTGTTGGAGTTTTGAAGAGAGGGAAGCAACTCTGACATGAGCTAGGAAAATGAGGAGATGAATTCACTGGGGAAGTGAAGTATGTTGTCTGGGCAGTACCAGCTCTTAATTTGAAGTTAGTAGTCATGAATTTAACTTGATATCGGTCAGCATAAATGAGGTTTTTTTCCCTTCGTAACTACTAGCTGGGTGGGTGAATAAGCTTGGGAATATCTGGATATTTTACGACTCTTCTTTCCTCAGAGATTCACAGAACTTTTCTCTCGGTGTAATAGTGTTGGTTGAATTGTGCTCCCACAAAAAGATATGTTGAAGTCCTAATCCCTGGTACATCAGAACGTGAACACATTTGGAAATAGGATAATTGCAAAAGTAAAATCAAATTAAAATGAGGTTAAAGGTGGGCCCTAATCCAATATGACTGGCAACTTTAAAAAGAGGGAAATTCAGGGGGGCCTGGGTGGCTCAGTTGGTTAAGTGACCCACACTTGATTCTCGCTCAGGTTATGATCTCACAGTTCGTGGGATTGAGCCCTGCGTTGGATTCTGTGCTTACAGCACGGAAGGTGCTTGGGATTCTCTCCCTTTGCTCCTAACCTGCTTGCACTCTCAAAATAAATAAATAAATAAATAAATAAATAAATAAATAAATAAACAAACAAACAAACAAACAAACTTAAGGAGGGCAATTCAGACACAGATGTAGACACACACAGAGGGAAGATGTGAAGAGACATGGGAAGATGACATATGAAGATGGAGGTGAACATTTGCAGTCATGCTGCCATGAGCCAAGGAATGTCCAAAGCTACCCAAAGTTGGCAGAGGCAAAGAAGAAGCCTTCTCCTACAGGTTGCAGAGGAAACATGGCCTTGATGATACCTTGCTTTAGACTTCTAGCCTCCGGAAGTGTGAGACAATACATTTCTATTGTTATAAGCCACCCAAGTTGAGTTACTTTATTACAGCAGTCCTAAGCAAGTAATATATGTATTATAATTACATACATAGTATAAATACTTATTACTTAAAGTTAACAATAACCACTGAACTTTTATGAACTAACCTTTCCCAAATTTATTTGACAATGAAGTCCTTTTTAATGTAATTCCTACTAAGATACTGTAGAACAAGTGTTTTCTGAAATGCTTGGAGAAACACTGACTTGACACAGCCCATATTTCCCTAACTCTGTGTTGTTTTTGTTCCACATCATTTATTTGGAATTAGCTCAATTTCTAACTTTTGAAATACTTCAAGATTCCCTAATGTACTACCCCCATCTTTAAATATTCCTTTTTTCTTCAAGGAAAATCTTTTAAAATGCTCATTATATTTTTCTTATAATTTCGTTGTGTACTTACTTATTTCCTAGTATACAGTAAGGTTGTTGAAGTCAAGAAACATATCTTACTGATCTTTATATAATGTACATGCAGTGATTCCTAACTCACAAGGTGGGAACAGAAATGGCTTTGGTGGAATTCATGCTAAGACTTTCCCATAACCCTCATGGCAACCTACAAATGAAAGTTCTTCTGACCCACTCTAGCATGAATATTGTTGATTTGGCATGCAAGTTGTAGCACTGTTTGCTCAGTGCCTCTTTCTAATTTTTTCATTCTCCTACCACTATGCAGTAGCTTTTATAAGCTACGAGTCTTAGTGTGTTCACTGAGCACCTATCATGTAAGATCACTATGCTAGAATCTATCACCACATTCTTTTTTAGTCTTTACAAGAACCATGTGATTTTTATACATGGGAAAGTCAAAGCTCATAGAAGTTCAATAATTTGCACAAGATCACAATCTCTAGTGAATACCAGGTTGAATATGCAAATCCAAGTTGGTCTTACTCTAGATTCTGTCTTCTCCAGTATACCACTGCCTCTATTCCTGGCCAGAAATGTTCAGTGCTTGAAGTACAATCTAAATTAGCAGAATCACTAGTTATACTTAATAAATTATAAACAATAAACTCTGCACCATCTTTGGGGTCCTAACTAAACTGTATCTTAAGGTTCCAATGTCATTAACTTTAACAAGTTAAAGAACTTGCTGAGAGTTCTTTTTCTCTCAACAAAGCAAGAGGATTTCAAAAGTAAGTTAGGTGTTTACAATATTTAAAATATTGCTTCAAAACTTCATGGCATTAAATTGTTACAAAGCATTAGGAAAAACTAAAGGCCACCTAGAATGTATTTTCAATCTGCTATAATAATCTAAGAGCATATTTGTTTGTGGTGTATCCATTCATTCATTTTGGCAATCAAACAAGTTGTTTTATGACCCCAGATAAACTATCTTATAGAATCTCCAAGTTATCTAACATTTATTTGCCATTAAGTTTATAGATTTAATTGCTTAGAGATAAAATATGGTTCGTTTGGAAAAGTTATTTAAAAAATTTATTCTTTTATCAACTTACCTCCATGACCATATCTTCTGTACCATGTAAACTCTAAAAATAAAAGAAAAAGCAATTTTAATCCCAAAGCAACTTTTCAAGCTGTGGTTTGAAACATTACTCAAGTAACTGATACTAGTTAATAAAATGACATTACTGGCCATTTCTTATTATGGTTGATGTATCTTCACATGTTAGCAACTATTTGTTTCATCTCTTTGCATTTGATAGTTGCATTAAAATTTGTGGTCAATAGAATTAGGACAAATTTTCAGTACTAATAAGTTTATTCCTTCATTTTATTCATACAAATAAGACTTAGCCAAAATAATCCTACCACAAAATTTTATTATATTTGTATAATATGTATATAAATATGCATGTAATCGTGTGTGTGTGTGTGTGTGTGTGTGTGATTCCTGTCATTATAGCAACGTCATTAAAATTCTCAAGCACTGATGGAATTATTATATTTTATGGATTCTGAAGTCATCATAATAAAAACTAGTCCCCAAAATAAAATAGCATTTTTACTTCCTTAATAATAAACAAAGAGTACAGTAGGATGTCTAGCAGGTTCATCATTAAAACAAAAATGGGGACTGATAAATGAAAAATAATTTCCACCTAAGTCTTACACTCAATAATAACCAAACAAGTATTTACTGAGTTAAGGCAATGAAATGAAGGTATTAGAAAAATGGATTGTTAGAAAACATGTTGCTTTCAGATAAAAATATAATGCCCCTCTCCTTGTAGGAAATATTTCTGAATCCTTTGTAGTTGTCTTTGAAAGACAGAGGTATAGTATCTCTCCTAAAACTACAGCACTTTCAAAACTGCTTTGTTGTTTTTAATGTCCTTGAACACACTGTAGATTATTTTAAAATTGTTTTTCACAACACCAGCCAGTAATAGGAATTGAATATTAAGTTACAAATCAATTCATTAAAAACAAAAGTAACAAATGCTTAAAGCCCATTACTCTAATTATTTTACTACCTTTTACTTTTATTTATGCAATTGAGGTTACTTAAGGTACTGTATCCTTACGGTGAAAATACTATATAATGGTGAGCTATTGTATATCTTTTCCAATGGCACATAAAATTATGTCAATTTGTCAAGACTGGGTATAGCAGTAATATTTAGTCCCCAGCCATTGATAAATGTTACGCAGCAGGGACACTTTTCTCTCCCAGAGATCCACATTTTAAACATTAAGCAGCACACTACTACATAAGATTGATTTAATCTTGTGACATTTTAATTGAAAATAAAAAGGAAAATAGGGTCGGCTTTAATATGTATTAATTTACTTGTCTGACACAGATGTCAAAAAATATGAATACTAACTTCATGCACCAGATTTAATAAGGTGAATACACACATACTGATTACATTGACATAATTCATGGAGAATATGCAAAGGATATTTCTTACCTGATAAGCAGGTTGTAAAAGATATTATCACAAGGTGAGTGACCAGCAACCACATTTTCATCTTAGGTGCAGAAGTTAGTTTTGATTTTTCAAAAAAGCTTTAGCTTTATGACAGTTGGATAGTAAACACCTACATCCAAAACAGAAGAGAAAGAAAAGAGAAGGAAAGGAAAGAAAAAGATAGGATGGGGGAAAAAAGGGAAAGTGAATGTTCATCATTTGAGGTCAACAATATTATCAATTCTATTTTATTTTAGCTTTCTTGTTTATAGAATAAGTTTTAGTTTATTTAAATACATTTGTTAGCACCATGTTGTATGAAATCAGTGCACTTGGTATCAGAGGGGTTATCAGCTGCCTCCCAGTCTTAACACTGTACAAACATGAGCAAATCACTCAATTTTAACTATAACCATTGAGCATAACAGTACTTTTCCTATAAATAGCACAGTAGTAAACATTTTGATATTGACCAATTTAATTGAAGATCAAATTTAAGCGAAGGGCTGGTAGGAAGATTCAATTAAAGATATGTCTGTATACGAGCTTTGGAAATTCATAGACATTATACAAAAGTGATATGTTAGGATTACCTGTTTGGTGGCTTGTGGAACATTTTTTGCCAGTAATGCTAATTTCCAAATACTGTGTGGAATGTGTTGATTAATGGAATGTGTTGATTAATAACACACTCATCCATCATCCTCTCCTTTATTATTCATTCAAAAAAAAAAAGGCAAAGTAAAACTTATGTGTCAGCAAGGGAGAATCTAAGTTTTGTGGGGCCAAATCTTTAAAAGTTGGAAAGCTGTATTTAAGAACAAGACGACAAAAATTACTAATGTAAAGTAAACCACAGAACTATGCAGTAGTCTAATTAAAATACCTTGCTTTTATAAATTTTGCAAAAACTTAGGATCATGTGAAACACTGGGGAGGACCCATCCAAGAGGTGCTGGGGATACCCTGGTGAAGGCTGTACACCACAACTTAAGCTTATTTAGCTTTGTGCCAAATCCATCTCTGTGAGTAAGCATATAGATAGAGGAATCAGAAAAGACTTAGTTGGCTTGCCCATAAGAAGCTCACAATTCAGTGGGCACACAGATGTGTACAAAAATCAGTGTGATGGAACAGTTGTTTGGACCTAAATGCTATTAAACTTGAAAACACGTTAATTACTTTAATTAAAAGCATCGTAAAATACATTATGGTGAGAATGGATCTGACTGTGGCAGCGAGAGCATCACGGTGGAGGTATTACACTCTTAGATTTGAGTCATTGGGTGACATCAGAACCCAAGCAATTCTTTCTGCTCTCCTTGAGAGCTCTCTCCTGGAGAGCAACATGGTTCAGGGCACTAAAAAGAGACCCTTCAGTTGGGATACAACAGTAATTCCAACTTCGGAAGATATTAAATCACGTTCTCAAACAATGTATAATAACGTTGGAAACTCTCAGGACCTAGAGTTGAATGTAAAATCTAAATTAAGACAGAGCCTGAAAACAATACTGAAAAGAAAATATCTAATGTTATGATGTTCAATATAGAAATATATTTAAACATTTTCTTTTTTTTCTAATATATGAAATTTATTGACAAATTAGTTTCCATACAACACCCAGTGCTCATCCCAAAAGGTGCCCTCCTCAATACCCATCACCCACCCTCCCCTCCCTCCCACCCCCCATCAACCCTCAGTTTGTTCTCAGTTTTTAACAGTCTCTTATGCTTTGGCTCTCTCCCACTCTAACCTCTTTTTTTTTTTTCCTTCCCCTCGTGGCAATGAGAAAAAATGAAATATGGCCTTTTGTAGCAACGTGGATGGAACTGGAGAGTGTGATGCTAAGTGAAATAAACATTTTCTTAAGTAGCAAAACCAAAATGGTACTAATTGCTTACATCATAAAGACATGTAAAAAAAACCCATAGGATTCTACTTATTTTTTTCAGTTGTGATGAATTTTAAGATCATATTTAGCACCACCCCCCACCACCACCCCCACCCTGATCTGCCAGAATTCTAGCATTTCCAGAGACAGGTAAAAATATTTATTGGTACTACATGGACCAGGATAAACCCATATTTCTCTTTTGGTATGTAGATTATTCTGCACTGAAAAATCAATCAAGAATCAATTATTTCAAGAAAAAGTTGAGGTGAATTCTCAACTTTTAGAGAAACATAAAAACAGAAAATACAGTGGAAATGGGTCAAATTAGCATCAGGAAATGTTTAAAATATACTTGCTTAAGTACAAATATCAACAGTTAATTTTGAAATGCCAGGATCAATTTATAACCAATTTCTTTCTCTTGGATGTAGGTGAGAAAGTGAGAACTACAAGTTTGTATAAATTGTACTTTCTGGACTTTTATTTTAATTTTATTTCTTTTACTAAGCAGAGAGAAAAAGAGAATATTCCTTCAGGAATCGGGGAAATCAATTAAATGATCTATGGAAAGATTTCTAGCTATTCATTTCTATGATGTACAGTATCATTAGTATTTAAAGATAGACCTAAATGAAATTATTGAAACCTGTACACATTGCTTACATCTTGCAAAGCTTGTCTAAAAAATTTACATTTGAGCATTTTCTTGATCTGCTTGATCAAGATCTTATTTCTTCTCACAGAGTTATGTACACTAATCAGGATGAATTCTCTTCATGAAAAGGAAGGTAGGGGCGTCTGGCTACCTTAGTTGGTCAAGCATGAGAGTCTTCATCTCAGGGTCATGAGTTCAAGCCCCATGCTGGGCATGGAGCTCACTTTAAAAACAAAAAGAAATGAAAAGAAAAGAAAGGAAAAGAAAAGAAAAGAGAGAAGAAAAGAAGAAAGAAAAGGAATGTAGAAAAGGCAAACAGATAAACTATGCCAAAACTGTTGTGTCAATCACTTCTTTTTTTGTAAATATTAACTTAGATAATATACTGCAAAAATTTTACAGATTATAAAGCATTACACTTTAATGTGGTGGTAATTATTGTTTTTTAACTAGTTCTAATTTACCTATTAATAAACTATTATGATTTGCGAACTCTTAATAATTCTCACAGATATTCAACTTTAAGAGCCAGGGATGGTGCAGCAGTTTGGTATTGAGGGTAGAGGAACCAGCACTGACCAGACAGAAAAAGAATCAGGTGAATCGAGGCAAAGAATGAAGAACAATTTCTGTGAAAGTTTTCATGAGGTTTATAATTCAGATGAAGTATGTCAGCGAGATTTTGGTCTATTTATCTCATTAACTTTAAAAGTAGTCTCGGAAAGGAGAGCTGGTCTAAAGGAGGATTAGCTGTGCCCACACAGAGCAAGTGATTTCAGAAAATTGGAGGTAAAATACATAAGAATTTTCTAGCTCTGGAAAATCATTTGACATTGCCTTCTTATATAACCACCACACTATGTGGGAAACTATGGCAAGGCAGAGTCAAAACAGAACAAGGGGAATTCAGCCAGATCTTGCTGGAATTTTGGCTCACCCAGTTTTTATGATAAAAATATATTTTATTTGCCATATAACTAGAATCTCAAAAGAAACATGAATTCAATCTCAGATGTTTCAAAAATTCAGAAAGTCCCCATATAACTTTGGGTGGACATATTAATATAAACTGATTAAATTAAATTATGATTTAGGTCCATTAAATTTGTCTCTTTAGAAAGGGATGAATAGGAGCATGTATCCTGTGTAATTAGAACTCATCTCATCTCCTGCCACATGTGGATATCGTACTGTCCAGGGAAGTCACCAACTAAGAGCTTTCCTCACTTCCTCTGTCAGAAAATGTTAATCAAAACTTGCTGTAAAACGAAAGCTGATGTCATTAATCAATTTTTAAAACCAGAGTGGGGTTTTCTCAGTTATTCAAAACTGCTACAGTAGGATCACCTGGGTGGCTCAGATGGTCGTGTCCTATTTCAGCTCACGTCATGATCTCACGGTTCGTGAGTTCGAGCCCTGCATTGGGCTCTGTGCTGACAGCTCAGCATGTGGAGCCTGCTTTGGATTCTGTGTCTCCCTCTCGGTCTCTGACCCTCCCCCCATTAATGTTCTGTTTCTCAGAAATGAATGTTTAAAAAAATGAAAAACTGCTGAAGATTTATCTATATGAGTGCCTATGTTCTAACAAAAACACATTACCCTTATTATATTTTCCCAAAATTAATTATGCTATAGATTTGGCTATTAGAACTGGGCCATAATTCAAGTCTAATGGTTGAATACGCCAAACATATAAGATTTTGTGGTTGTTTGTTTTTCTTTTAAAAGTTACTACAAGTGCTCAGTTGGTTAAGTGTGCAACTCTTGATTTCGGTTCAGGTCATGGTTTGTGAGTTCAAGCCCTGTATTGGGTGTCATGGAGTCTGCTTGGGATTCTCTCTCTCACTTTCTGTCTGCCCCTCTCCCACTTATGCACATGCTCACTTTCTCTCTCTCTCTCTCTTTCACACTTTCTCTCCCAACAAATAAATTAAATTTTTTTTTCAGTTAGTGATAAATTACTAATGTACTAAATAATGAATTTCATGATTTTTTGTAATAGAATCTTCATCTTGGCAAAGTTTTCACAAACAGCACATTGTACAAAGAACCTGGGTACCTGTTATGAAAAGTTTCCCCATTAATGACAAGGTCTTGTTGCTTTTTTTTTTATTGTGGTAAAATACACATAACTTCCATTAAGTTACACAACCAACACCACCATCTATCACCGTAACTCTTTACATCTTTCAAGACTGTAACTCTGTACCGATTATACAATAATCCCCCAAGACCTCCTCCTCTAAGACCCTGACACCCAACAGTCCTCTTGATTTTTTTTACCTCCCCTTTCCCACACCCCAGCATCTGTAGCGTCCATTCTACTCTCTGTTGCTATGAGTTCACCTTTTCTCACCCATTCTTTAGCTTGTAGCTTGTGACAAGTTACTCAATCTCCAACCCTCGTTTTCCTCATATGTAAAATGGAAAGAATGACTATTTCATAAGACTGTTGTAAGAGTTACATAACATTGTACATGTGAAATATTTATGATGAAAGTGTTTAATAAATATTAACTTATTATTCTACCAGGCCATAGACCCACCAGGTTAGGGAACATGATTCTTATTCATTGTTGCTTTTATAATGCCTGGCACATAGAAGTCTCTCCATATACATTTAATGAATAAATGAAGGAATGAATGGACCATTCCGTAACTATTCCAAAGCACTTGCCGTAAACAAAGTGAAATTTAACTTTAATTGCTTAAAATGAGGGTAGGATGATGAAAAATAGTAACAAGGAATGTCTCCTAGGCAAACCATAAGAGACACTTAAATACAGAGAACAAACTGAGGATTGATGGTGGGGGGATGGGGGGGTAGGAAGGAGGGAAAAACAGTTATGGGCATCAAGGAGAGCATTTGTTGGGATGAGCACTGGGTCTTGTAAGTAAATGATTAATCATGGGAATCTACTCCTGAAGCTAAGATCACACTGTATACACTGTATGTTAGCTAACTTGACGATAAATTATATATATACTTAAAAAAAAAAAGGACTGTCTCCTATTAGAGCTCTTTTCTCTGTTAGGGATTATTGTTGCTTATAAACAGAGTCTAGAAGAGGGTATTCTAACTAGCAATATTTAAAGCATTTTTAATATGTACTTTATTAAGTGTTGGAAGTCTCTGTCTTCCGATATGAATATGCACATTCTAGTCAGAAGGAAAAGTTTTTCATTATTTTGAGCCTCTCTGTGTCATACCACATTATCTTTTCCTTCACTCCAAAATATTGCCTATTTCAATAGGACAGTGAGTCATCAGCCTGACAACATGTAATTTATTTCATTTAATGAGTTTCTTGCTGTTCAAATATAAGAGCAGCCTTCACATCTTGTTCACACATTTGTTTTCTGCTAGTGATTTGTTCCATTGTGTTACCAGTTATCTTATTATTTGTGACTCTCTGATCACATCCGCTCAGCAGTGCTGCAGAGGAGAGAGGCAGTGAGGATGGGCCCATTTCTGCTAACTCAGAAGAGGCCGCTCTTCTTACTTCGCTCTGGAGGACATACCATCCAGTAATTCAATTTACAGCTCGCTCCCCAGCCCCCACAGGCCCGAACACATTGCAGCAAATGAAGCGACGGAGGAAGAAAACAAACAACTCTGACAAAGATGTGTCACTTATGGGAGCAGACATTTTACTTCCCCAAAGCTGAAAATACATAACGACCAAAAGCAGAAACCAGGGATGCATTCCTGTGCCCAAGGCAGCGCTGTGCACCCGGAACTTGCTCGCTTTCAGAGCCCTGTGGCCTCTCTACTCTACTCGGGAGATGCCTCCCAGCCAGTCCTGCAGATGCAGCATCCCCCAAACCATCACAGATCTCTAGGTGTCTAGTGACTGCTGGAGCCCAGGGAATTCAACTTCTTTTCCACTTCTTTTCTCCAGCATCCTTCACTAAATCTCTCAGTCACATTAAAACAAAAACACATTACAATGAGACAACACAAGGCGGCATGTTTCTCCCTTCCGTCCTTTTCCTTCTTTTTTCCTACACTTGTCTTTCCCCCTACCTCTCCCTTTCTATGTTAGACAATGCAAGAGTTCTCCTTTGAGAAATTTGGTCCATATCTAGATATTCATTTTTCTGCCGGACAGACACCATCTAGCTCTTTTGTTTAGTTCTGGCTTAGGCTAACACACATAAGCTATTTAAAAGCTTCAGCGATACATTAGTGGTGAGCATTTGGGCACTAACAATTATTTGAAAATTATTTAGTTTTGCTATAGAATCAAAGGATGTTTCATTAAGGCCAAAACAACTAATATTTCATTGCACTGATGGTTATATAATCATTTACATTGGTAGAGAACAAGATCTTAGGAGTATTGATAAATGATACATGTAATCAAATGGTCACATCTCTATTTTAGAAAGAAAAAAGAGATTTGTGGGAATATCAGGAGTCTATCCTGATCTATTCTTAACACAGCTCATGAAAGGCCATGTTAAAAATATTTACTTATGGTGCTCGTTGTTCTGCTCTGGTTCAGAAAAACATTTGCTATAAAGTACTATTTCTAGAAAATAGTAAGAGGAAGCTTATTGGAGTTGAACACAGATTAGTCTAGGTGAAAATATTCCAATGTCTTCTACTCTACATTTTAATTTTTTTAATGTTTTTATTTATTTTTGAGAGAGAGAGAGCACTCAATCAGGAGAGGGGCAGAGAGAGAGAGAGGGATACAGACACAGAATTGGAAGCAGGCTCCAGGCTCTGACGTGGGTCTCGAACCCGTGAGCTGTGAGATCATGACCTGAGCTGAAGTCGGATGCTTAACAGACTGAGCCACCCAGGTGCCCCCCTACTCTACATTTTAAAAGCAGAGGACATTTTATCCTGAAATTTATCATTCTGAAATTCTGCCTCTGCTGTACAAGTCATTTAATCTTCCCAAGGGGTCATCACCCAGTCTGTAAGTGGAAATCCAAGTTCCTTCTTCACAGGATTATTGTGAGTACTAATGTATGTATGTGTGTGTATGCAAGTAAAAGCCCTACAACATAAGTACATAATAAAAGTAAATATTAAAGTGGAGTAAGTTAAATTTCCCAGAAATAAAATTAGTTTTTGATCTTAGAAAAAGGGCTACCCCTTTAGAGAGGGGATATTATATATTTAAATGTTAAGTCCATTAAACATCTTCATATTGGGGCACATGGGTGGCTCAGTCAGTTAAGCATCTGGCTTTGGCTCAGGTCATGATCTTGCAGTTCGTGAGTTCGAGCCCATATTGGGCTCTGTGCTGACAGCTTAGAGCATGGAACCTGCTTCGGATTCTGTGTCTGCCTCTTTCTCTGCCCCTCCACTGCTCACACTGTCTCTCTCTCTCTCAAAAATAATTATTAAAAAAAATCTTCATATCAATATTCTAATTTTCAGATTATGAAATGTAATTTAAACATAGGTAACACATCTCCCTCTAGCTGAATAATTGCATATTTCAGATGTTCTTCTCCAGTCTCACACTGACTTCTTTAAACTCTATCATCAAATTATTATTACCTCAGTTCACTAGTTTTTCTGCAGTCATTAACAATATTTTAGCAGCTTACTGCTATGATCAAATATACTTAGTAAAAGTTTCTGAAGAACTTGCTGTCTAAGCCAAAGAATAATAGCACAGACTCGAGAAAAACACCCCATTTTCTGAAACTGATTATAAACAGTATCCTTTTTCAGAACAGGGTCATACATTGTTCAACTAGTAGGTAGAGCATAATATTCTTTAGATTGCAATCTTCTTAGTCCTTGAAACAGTCCACCACTTGACTGTGTATGAAATATATGTAAAGACTGAAGTGATACAATATATTTTAAAACATTTCAATAAATATGACATCATCAGATTGTGAAGTATGTCTTAGGGGCTGCTGAAGAAAAAAATATCTGAAGGCATTTTGAAGATGTGTATATTAATTGAGTACTGACAGTATAGCTTGCATTTAACAGAACAATTGACTCCTCACATTTTTAGATTTTATGATTAATTATCCATTTATTTTTAAAATTATGTAAGACATGCAGAGGAATTTAAAAATAGTAGAACCCCTGTTTGTGATATTTATAGCACATATATTTTCATAGGCAAATTTAAGCTAATGATGTCATATAAGACTAATGATGCAGTCATGCTTATCACTGAGACAATTTCAGGAAACCATCACTTTCAGGTAGTAAACAGAAAGTCCTACATATATTTTGTCCCACATTTTAGGAGTGTGTGTATGCGTGGTTGGGTAGCTCTTGACATTTGAGAAAATGCAGAAGGGTCCTGCTGATTGCAAACTAATCCCCCAACATGACATACTGTCAATTGTGCCCGTTATTTTGCTTGAAATTACAAAAGTGAGATGCTATTGGAAAATGGAAACAGTAATCATGAGCAAATCAGACAACATGATTTCGTAAGTAATTCCATAAATTACCAGTTCAGTCAATGAACAAGGGAGGAGCTATTTCATCAAGAAAGATTTAAAACTCAAACGTATATTTATGAATTCCACTCAACCTCTTTCCTATCAGTCTATCAATATGGCTCACTTTGTTATTCAAGGGCAAACACATGTTTTACTCTACTTTGAATACAGTGCTACATTTGGCAAACAACTGTTACTAAATTAAAAAAAAAGAAGAGAGGAATATCAAGTGAGAGGTGAAACACAGCAGGTAGGTTTTAGGACGAGTTAGGAAGGATACTGGGAAGCAGAACTGATTCTTCCTGTGTTATAAAGAATAGTGGAAGCAACTGAATGGAGCCAATGAGTAGGAGTGTTGACAGTAACAAGGTCACCTCAGCTACTGAGAACCATAAAGGAGCAATACCAAGGATTGGTGCTAAAAATTTTACAAATCATTAATCTATATATCATCTCCTCTGACACTACCAAATGTCTAAGATTTTGAGAGACGAACAGTTATCAAGATCATGTGGATTGCCCAAAGATACACAGAGCCAGCATGTGACTCCTTCTATTCTAGAAAGATTTAAAACCTTTACTCTTTATTGTTTATTTTTTGAAAGATACTTAGAATTTATCCTAGCTCTAGATTGCAAAAAAAAAGGGTTTTTTTTTTTGTATATTCATGATCAACATATTTTTCAAAATGCTAAGATGGTACTTCCCAAAGCATGGTCTACGGGCCAGCTACCTTAACAGTATTTGGATGTACTTGTTAATAAAATAGATTTCTGAAAAACTCCCAAGAATAATTACAGTCTCTGTGGGAATAACCCAGGTATCTACTTTTTAATCAAGCTTCCCAGGTAATTTGTAGGCATACTACAAAAACTATAGTTCAAAAACTACTGTATTGTAGTAAGTGTATTAAGTGAAAGTCAAAATATTTCCAACACTCACAGACAACAATCAAATGTGTTCTGAATTCATTAGACCACATCTTTAAGCGGTGCACACTAAATATCAGAAGATAACTAACATTTAACATTCAATAACTCATCTCTTAAAATTATGTCTGCACTGTTACTTTGTTGTGGCTTTTGGTCTGGGTGAGAATTGAATATCCTGTATGTCTACATCTGATTTACTTTACCACATCATAATGAATAAGGCATTTTGACATGTTGCTTTGACTAATACCTAGAAGTTGTCTTACTATTAAATGAGACTTGTGGGACTATAATGACATGACTGAAACGTACTATTAACTTCTCTTGCAGTCCAACAGCCGTTCAAACGGATCTGAGATAGCTGGACTACATCAAAGTAATGTGTTTCATGATACCTTCCTTGTGAATCATATCTAACAATCCAAAACAGGATTGAATAAGTCTTTGACAGCAGGAAAAAAATTCCCATGCCAGCAAGACAGAACTTTCCCTTTTGCTCTCCCACAGACTCGCAAGAGAATGAAACCTGGGAAGAAACCATACCAGATGGAAACATGCACTCAACTTACACTGGGAATTTTAAAGACTTCCTGGGCTGTCAGCTCTCCTCTGTATGACTTTATTCCTCTGTAGAGATGGCCATGTCTAATACCAAGGATTCACTGCTACGGCCACTCTGCTTTCTGAAGCTCCATTTGTAGCCATTCTCCCTAAAGCAGCTGCTTCTTGCTCCACAATATCTGTATGTCTTACATGTAAAAGAGCAGGTATTTATACTACCTCACCAACCTCAAGGCTGAGAATAAAGGCTCAAGAATAAAGCCTCAAGGCTCAAGAATAAAATTTCTTACTGTCTTCTGACAAGAGATCCACCCATGATTGAAGAATGAGGCTAATGATCTTGTATCTCCTAATCACTGCTGTTCAGGTTGAGATACCGTACAGAAGGAAAGAGCAGGATATAACCTTGACATTCTATTTTTCAAATAACAGGGGAGAATCACTAACTGTAGGTCGTTATATCAGTATTTAAACTGAGGAGTGATTCCTACCAAAATAATTTAGGCCCCTATTCCTAGAAACAATAGAAGAGAATTATTTTTAAATGCACTTCAATTCAATTAAACAATATGTATTTAATAAGTGTTTATTTTTGAAACACATATAAGAGGGTATATGTGAACATTTGTGCACTTGAATCAGATATCAGTTTTTATTGGGTGCTGTTCAAAGATCAAGAAATTTGTTTTATTTCCTTTGAAGATGATAAAATAATCATATAAACATAGCTGGATGATCCTTTTTAATTATTCATTCCTTCCACACTATTTGTGAAGCACCCATCAGTAGCAACATTTTGTAGCAACAGCAAAAGTATTGGTAAATCAAGGATATACATTCAGTGACAGAGTTTCTAGATGTAAATGCCTCAGCAACAGTTTGTCTCATTCCTTTTACCATATTCCATATTGCTTAACACAAAGCCTTACTCATTAAAGGCACACAATTAACATTGGTTGAATAAGTTTATGGAATAACTACTAAAAGCAAATCATTGGTCTATATTTGACAGGTAGATCCATGCAAGCAGGTGGAAGTGCCAATAGTAAAAGCATACAGAAGGAAAGTAAAGGTTAAAGTCCGAGAACTCTGCAGAGTTTAATATGGCCAGGGCATACACTCATGGGAGAATTAGAAAAAAGATAAGTGGGAAGAAAATGGAATCAAGTTATGGAGCCTTAAATACCAAATGTTGAACTTTGATTTCTTAGGTGGTAAGTGAGTTTCCCTTGCTGAATTGTTCTGCAGGAAAATATCATCATTCTATTTGATCCCAAGTGCTTTGGTTGATGAACACTGTGTTCTTCAGTCTCCTTTTCAGTGTTCCATTCACAGAAGAAATACTGGGGAAGCTCCCTAATTCTCTCCCTATTCTCATGCTCTTTTGTGGAAGTTTCTGATTTATAACAACAATGTAGTCTTGAGCTATACAAAGAATTTTACTCCTTGTTATTCAAATTTGTTTCAAGTATTAATTAAATTTTCCATAAGACAAGAGTGGATATATCCCTCCACTTAAATACAATTTCAGAACAAAGATATGGCTAATGCAAAGTCTGAAGTCTAAAGGAAAGGGATTCCACAGTTTCTGATAATGCCTTTATTTTCTCTTAACGTAAGGAATTATTTCTTTTTATGAAACTCAAGTCTTATCAGACAACAAGTACTTATTGAGCACCTACTGTATGAAAGGGCCCAGACAAACCTCAGTTAGTATTAGAAGTAGAGGCAAATTTTCAATCTTCAGATACATAGAGTCTACTTAAGCACACCAATCATAACAATCTTGCTGGATCTATCCTTGATCCCGGTTACCAAGAGGAATCCATGCCAGAATTTTATTATTTTAAGGAACATGTATCGAAATATCTGAAGCTCAGTGAATAATACAAAGTTTAATTTGATCTTCAAAAAAGTTAACTCTCTTGTACTCTGCCTCAAAATTTGTCAGCAGTACACCAACACTTCATACTTCCTTCAATATCTATTGAGTATTTTATGTGTTATACTATACATTATATTAGGTTATAGAAATTACAATACTATAGCATATTTATACTTTATAATCATATTATATATGCTGTAATTAGAATTATAAATATTTTAGAAATTAAAAGATCAATTAAATAATCCTTAGCTTCATAGTTAATATAACCACACCCCATTATCTCTCAACTTGAAAGGCAGATTCTGTTCTAGAAGCTTATTATTAATATTCATATGAACTCAAATGATACAGTAATTATTATTAACCTCAGTTTATAAATAAGAAAACAATGTCTCTTCTATATTTCAAAACTTAAATCAAGCTTTCTATTTATAGGAAAATCTAACCTCTGGCAATGTCCTATGAGATCTTCTCCCTTGTCTAAAATCAGGGAGCATTTGTTTAACTCACTCATGGATTCCTTATTATTAGGTTCTTGCTTATCTTCAAATGCCAGGCCACTTCCAACTGAATATAGGGACACTTTATTAGAAGACTTATTTGAAGACAATTTCAAGAACTAAGGGGTGAAAAAAATATTTTGGAGAAGTGGTTTCTTAGCCAAAATTTGGTATTTTTGACAGGTCTTGATGGCTTATGAAGATAAATATAGCAGAACATCTGACTATAAAACTGTCTTGGAAAGTCTGTGCATATGGTCACAGCATTTTAGATTTTTATATTATCAAAAGGTAATGAGATTAAAACACAAGAATGTAGATACAGTGAGAATTCTTTCATATGGCTATTTCATTTGGGCAAATTATTTCAGCAACTGGCAAGTAGGAACACTAATATGTACTTACTTGTGAGAACTATATGAAAAAATGTAAATAAGACACCTATATTACTCTTTCTTAATCTCTAACTAGATTAGAATTTACTGAGTAAAAAGAACATGCCTTATACGTATCTTCATATTCCTATTGGGGCCTCAAAACCTTGCACAGTGTGAGATCAATAAATGTGTGTGCATGTGCATGTGAGTGTATTTGTGTGTGTATTTAATGCCACTGAAGATATGTCATAGAAGAAAACTGATAATTAAAAGAAAAAGCACTACACCTGTGAATGGCTATGTAACTGCCTTCATTTGGAAGTCTTTAAGCACAAGAATCACTACTAAACAGTTAACATTGGTTTGAAGATAATTCCATGCATTTCTACAATTGGGAGGAATGATACAACACCATTTCTCTTCCAAGATCTAATGAATTCTCTAATGCTGTGAGGTTGCCAATACAATTTCCAGTGTAGATATGTAAAGTGAGTAATTTACTTATAATTTATTTAGCAAATGTAGAAACAGTTATATAGGCAATTATATCTGTTTTTAATATTTAAGGGTCTATCATGTACCCTGTGTTAGGTCCATAGAGATTCAACAGACCCAAGCTCGATGGTCCTCAGACCTGTGAGAAATAAACAGTTTGGAAGTAGAAGGTGAGAGAAAGAGAGAAGCACAGGGGTGAGTTCTCACCTCTTGACTTGCCCATTGGTGTGGAAGATGCTGCCACTTGGCAAAGGGAAAGTAGGGTTTTGGTGGAGAATGAGTTGGCCAAAAATTTAGTTTTGAATGTGCTGGGTTTCAGTTTCCCATTATACATCCAAATGGAGATACCAAGTAAACATTTGAATAAATGAGACCAGAATTTTTGGAGGGGGTTGGGGTTGGGAATAGGTACCTGGAAGTGATCTGCATAGAAATACTATGTGAAGCCCAGTAACAGGTAGAACCTTCAAGTCAATTTGTATTATGCAGTGGAAAAATGAAACAAAGATAAAAGAAACAGCAGAAATATAAACCTAAAATGATTTCCCCCCATCATGGTCCTCTCACTAACTAAAAACATAAAATAAGGGAAGAAAGCAGTGACAGCTGTAAATATTGGCAGGAGCCCTGCAGCCCTTTGCTCTATTGCCAGAATTATTTACTTTCTTCGAGTTTCTATGAGTTTAGAAGAAATACTGTTGGCTTTTGCTCAAAAATTCTTGCTGAATTAAAACAGATTTTTAAAAATGCTTCTTGGTGTTTTGAAGATTTAAGGAATTTGAAGATTTAAGGAAGATTTAAGGAATATACCATGACTGTAGTTTCAGTTTTTTAGAATAAACATATTAGAAATTCATAGGTTTTTGGGGCACCTGGGTGGCGCAGTCGGTTAAGCGTCCGACTTCAGCCAGGTCACGATCTCGCGGTCCGTGAGTTCGAGCCCCACGTCAGGCTCTGGGCTGATGGCTCAGAGCCTGGAGCCTGTTTCTGATTCTGTGTCTCCCTCTCTCTCTGCCCCTCCCCCGTTCATGCTGTGTCTCTCTCTGTCCCAAAAATAAATTTTAAAAAAACGTTGAAAAAAAAATAACAAAAAAAAAAAAAAGACATTCATAGGTTTCAGAAATTCATCCTCTCTTATTTTTGTGAGCTAGTTTTGAATGCATCAGGCTTATTAAGGTTATTAAAAGACTTTTAGTCCTATTCAAGAAAATATCAGTGGTGAATTCAATATGTCCATATTTATATCTCCAAATCTCAAATTATCATTGATATTTTAAGAAATTTGATTTAGCTGGAAAATTAAACTCCCTACACGACCATACAGAAATGATATAATGATCTCCACAGTTAAGATGAAAAAAGTTAGGCAATTATTTTATTATTATTATTATTATTATTATTAAGCAGTAAACTTTAGGCAAAGGCAATATTTTCACATAAATTATTTAAGCGACCATTCATACTTTACTTGTATTTGAGCTATCTCTGAAATCTTTAGTAATAATAATGATAATAATAATAACAACAACAACCAGATTATCCCTGCTTAATATTTTTTGGTATTTTAATAAGTATTTTTTCCTCTATCAATAGGTATATTTTGCTTCCAGCTTCATCATGTTTTCGTTTATTCACCCTCGAGTTGTTTTCATTTGTGTTTGTTTCCATTTGCTTAGAATAATGTGTCTTAAATTTCTGGGAATGATTTATATCATTACATACTAAACCTCTCTGACTCTCAGCATTCCAGCAGAAACAAAAGCACCACGTACTGCCTTTTATATTTCCTTTTAAATACGTCATCTAATAAGATGTTGGCAAATTGCCTTATAGTCAAGTCTGGTAAAAAGTTAAAAATTCCAGGTTGCAAATCTCTTGCCCTTGCAGAAGTGAGCTTCTTAAGAAACTAAGAGTATACAGTTATTGGATAAGTTACGTCCCCCAAAACGTTCAGTATTTTTATCAAAGGAAGATATCTTAACTAAATCAGGTATTATTCCTAGTACACATGCAGGAGATTTGTCGATTACTATAGATACTCATCCTCAGGTCTTCCTTTAAAATGCCAAGAGTAATGATTGTTTAATTATGGTGGTTCTGTCATCTCCTGTTAGTGTGCCTCTTTGTTTGGGAAGGATTCCATTTTGTTTTTTGCAATTAGTATTTTTATTTGAAAGTCAGTACCTAATGTTTTGCTGAGAATGAGAAACTCCCCTATCTGAACATACATATTATTTTATAAAGCTGAAAAACCCCATTGACCACAGCATCTTTAGGGGTATACATAGTGACATAGATTTTTTAAACCTGAGATTAGCTCAACTACACTGTTATGTCCTTCCCACCACTTTCTGCTAATTGCATCTAATCTATACACCTTTCGCCTTCAGACATGCCTGATGCAAAGGTGCAACCTCTCAGTGGTAGATCTTTATCAGCCAGCTGGCTCCTTGGCTACAACTGAGCTGCATAAAAAGGACAAACTTTTGCAATATGGCTATGGTATGGAAGAGTTCAATTTATTGTTTCATTAAACAAGTATTTTAGCACATTTTCATGCAAAGATGAAAAGGTAGAAGACTCAATATTGTCAAGATGTCAGTTCTTCCTAACTTGATCTATAGATTCAATACAATCCCAATCAAAATCCCAGCAAGTTATTTTATGTTATTTTGTGTGTTGAAAACCAATTCTAAAGTTTAGATGGAGAGGTAAAAGACCCAGAATAAGCAACACAATATTGAAGGAAAATAACAAAGGCAGAGGACTGACACTGCCTGACTTCAAGACTTACTATAACGCTATAGTAAACAAGACAGTGTGATACTGGTGAAAGAAAAATAGATCAATGGAACAGAATAGAGAGCCCAGAAATAGACCCACATAAATATAACTAACTGATCTTTGACAAAGGCACAAAGGCAATACAATGGAGCAAAGGTCATCTTTTCAACAAATGGAGTTGGAAAAACTGGATATCCACACGTAAAATCTGACTCTGGGCACAGACTTTACACTCTTCACAAAATGGATCACAGACCTAAATGTAAAATGCAAAACTACAAAACTCCTAGAAAGTAACATAGGAAAAAACCTAGGTGACCTTGGGTATGGTGATAACTTTTTAGACACAACACCAAAGACATAATCTCTGGAGAAAATAATTGATAAGCTGGACTTCATTAAAATTAAAGGCTCTAGCTGTCCAAAAGTCAATATGAGAAGAATTAGAAGGTAGGCTACAGAATGGGAGAAAATATTTGCAAAAGACATATCTGATAAAGAACTATTATGCAAAATACACAAAGAACTCTTAAAACTCAACAAGAAAACAACCTGATTTAAAAATGCACAAAAGATCTGAAGAGAGACGTCAGCAAAAAAGATATACAGATGGCAGATAAGCATATGAAAAGATGTTCAACAACACATGTCAATAAGGGAATTGGAAATCAAAACAAGAAAATACCACTTAGAATGGCTCAAATCCAGAATACTCACAACATCAAATGCCGGTGAGTGTGTGAAGCAACTAGAAATCTTATTCATTTCCCATGGGAATGCAAAAATGGTACAGCCACTTTGGAAGACGGGTTGACAGTTTCTTACAAAACTAAACATACTCATAGCATATGATCCGGCACTCTTACTCCTTTCAAATGACACTAGGAGTATTCCGGATCTTTATCATTCTTAGAATTTACAACGGATACATCTGTATTCGATTTGTATTAATAATTTTTATATAGTTTTAGGGACTAATATCCCATGAGTAGTAGCCCAGTAAAAGAAATTAACTTATTTGTTGAATACTTACTATGTTCCAGATACTGGGCAGGTGTTCTACATATCTTTTATCTTCACAATAATCAATAGGTAACTGCTATTAACCACAATTAACAAATCAAGAAAATGAGTTTAAGAGCAGTTACATAACTTATCAATGATAATAAACGATGGTACCTGGATCCTAACATCTTCATCCACAGCACTGTGATCATCTTCAATCTGCTCATCATTAGAATATGAATACAGCAGTTCAGTTCTTGCGGGGTCCCTGTCAAGTACTTGATTTGAGTTACCTCTTTTAATACTATTATGACACACTGAGGTGGTTAATATAATGATCCACAGTTTTTATGTGAGGGCATATAGTCAGAGAGATTGAGTATATCTCTTCTGTTATTGTGACAAAATATGCACATCATAAAATTTACCATTTTAATCATTTTAAGTGTATAGTTCATATCATTTTGTAACCATCGCCACTGCCCATGTCTAGATATTTTTTTAAATATTTATTTTGAGAGAGAGAGAGAATGTGTACACATGTGCACAAGCGGTGGAGGGGCAGAGAGAGAGGGAGAGAGCATCCCAAGAAGGCTCCATCAGCACAGAGCCCAACTCAGGACTCGATCTCACAAACCATGAAATCATGATCTGAGTCAAAATTGAGTTGGGCTTTCAATCAACTGAGCCACCCAGGCACCCCTCCAGATCTTTTCACTATTCCCAAACTGAAGCTACAGTGTTTTCTAATATTGGAGATATGATATGTTCCCCCTCCTTTCATGGCCCACTAAATTTAAAATAATAATAATAAATGCATCAATGTGGGTGACAAGGTTCTGCCTTGTTTAATTCCTGCTTGCCTATCACATGCTTTTCATCCAACTCAAGTGTTTCTCAGAATGCGACCTAAACTGACTTTCCTTAGAGAAGCTGTCTGTCAATCCCCAAGTGAAATCAGGTTTTCAATGACACTTTCATAGTTCCTGTGCCTTCCCTTTATTGCAAGTATGCTTTTTTTGATCAGACGCTTATTAATGACTTTTGCCCCATTGGTCTATAAACTTCAAAGAGGAAGCTCTAGCTAGAAGCTACCACCTGCATATTTCACAGGAAATGCTCAATAAACATTTTTTTTAAAATCCCTGAATATATAAAATAAATGCCTTCAGAATTATTTCATCGACCTAAAAAATAATGATTACATGTTTGTACATCACCTGAAGTGATAAACTGAAGAGACTGAAAAGGGAAGGAAGAACCTATCAATTGCCCTTTTCTCTTTCTTCAATCACATTCTGTCTTGGCAATTTTTTTGTTTTAAACCACTCATAGCATCCCCTCTCTTTGCCTCTTCCTCTTCACATCATGGCTAAAATCCATTCACTGAGGGTCAGTGATTCCAATTACAACTCTAGCCACTTCTCACCAACGTTTTAAAGAATCTCCCTAATTTATTTGTAAATGAATTAGGTGAACAGGTAGAAAGTGAATTTCCTAAGATAGTGGATTGAACCCTTACAGATAATCACTTGAGAAGGAAATTTTCAATGCTTTAACTTTTTATATTTCCATTCAAAGTACTTTCAAGGATTTCAAGTGACTGGCTCCATGAAGCAAATAATCTGCTGGCCCAGGCCTGCGTACTTACTGGCATGCTACAGTGGGGCAAAGTGAGAGGCAGTTGGGGGAGTGAGGCTTGTTCTTTGTCCACATGAGTGGGTATCTGCCACACTGTTCAACCTTGTTTTGTTTGTGGAGAACCACCTAGCTGGCTAGATTCTTACTCTGTTGAACCAATAAAGTGCTCCCATAGTCACTACATCAAACCTGGAGAAAGTCCTGCTGTCTTCCCTAGCAATCAGGTAATAGAAATGTGTAAAGAATAATTACGGGCAAAAGAAAAAAAACAAACACAGACAAGCCTATTTGTTTACTTTTCATTTAAGCACATTTCTTTAAACCCCTAATCTTTAGTCTAGAACAAATAACCATAAGTTAAGATTGCAAACCATCCCCAGTTTATTCCTTTTCCTTAGAAACCAGGGATGAAAAATCTGTGACTTGAATTGCATTTCAGTTGATTTTTAATACTCAAAATATTACTTTTTAAAGTTTAAACTAATGTATCTCTAAAGAGTCTTTTTTACAATGTGTATATTATTTTAACAGATTTCTATGAAAAATTAGTAACTGATTTTTCAGAATGTGGATAATTTTTAAAATATGAATATATTAAGGAAACTGATATTACTACCATAGTTGCTTTCAAATATAAAAAATCTATAATAGGGAATAAGAACATTTAAATCATTATGAAGTAAAATTATTCAGAATACAAATAAGGCTTAAATTTGTCACCATAAATTAGGACTAATTGTTCTCAAGCTTTTGTGGTGATAAACTTTTTGATAATCTAATGAAACCTATCTAACATCTTCCACAAATAATGCAAACCCACACACAACATTTGATATATACTATGTTAAAACCATGGGGCTAGTTTTAAAGTTCTCCAAGAAAAGGACCCATAGCTATGCTGTCGGTTGGTTTATCCCAAGTTCTTTCCACAGAACCTGAAACATGGAAACCACCCACTGAATATTTGTTAAACACATAAATTTAGCATTACTATGAAAGCTTACGCAAATACAGTTCAAAATTTAGTAAAACTCAGATTTTAAACAATTAGAAAAGAGGCGAAACTATTATTTGCATACTATGTGATTATATACAATAATAGGAAAGAAAATGGATTTAAATAAAATACTAGAATTAAGAGCAAAGTGGCTACAAAGAAGATAAATATAAGCCAAACAATGGTTTCCTTGAGTACTAATGATAAATATTTAAAAATAAGAAAAATAAAATATTTATTTAAAATATTTAATATAAAATATTTATAATATTAACAAGCATAATTATTTAGTAGTACTTTTTAAAATTTGTTTTAAAAGTTTATTTATTTATTTTGAGAGAGAGAGAGAGAGAAAGAACATGAATGAGCAGGGGAGGGGCAGAGAGAGAGAAGGAGAGAGAGAGAATCCCAAGCAGACTCCATACTGTCAGAGCAGAGCCCAATGCAGAGCTCAAACCCACAAACCGTGAGGTCATGACATGATCTAAAACTTGATCCAACACTCAACTGACTGAGCTACCCAGGCACCCTTCTAGTAGGATTCTTAGAAAATAGTGTGAAGAAAAAAACTGTAATTATTTACTGATAGATGTAGAAGCAGTGTTGAAAAAATGGAGAAATACATCTTTTCCCTTAGTAAGAGGACTCAATATTATAATTTCTTTTACAAAACAATGTACTTGTAATCAAAATAGAAATGGGATTTCTCTAAACTTGACAGAATAGATCTCAATTTCACTAGAGGATAAAAATGGATGAAAAGGACATTAAGAACATTTTGAGACAAGTAATAGTTCATGCTAGCAACACATTTACCACTAACTACTTTATATATATTTAATCCTCATTGAATCCTCACAGTAAATCTCTGAGGCAAATGCTATACATATCTCAATTTTATAGATAGAGAAATTAAAAAAAAAACAAATATGTAAAGCAATTATCCAAGGTCATATAATTAATTAGTTTGGATGTTGGGATTTATATGCAGGCAGTTCAGCTCTAGAGTTCATATGCTTAAATACTATGCCAAATTGTCTCCCAAAGCTAATAAAATGAGAAAATCCCAAAAGATAGAAAACTATAAAAGTAATCTCCATCTATAAAAGTGTGATGCTCTTCCAAGATAAAAAGATTCAATAATAGGTAACATTTCCTGGGAATTTGCTATGTGCCATATACCTGAGATATATTATTTGATTTACGCCTCACAATTACCCTATGATACAGCCTCTTTGACAAACTCAGGCACATAGATGCCAAAGACGGTGGTGTTACTGTGTGCGGGAGCTGAGATCTGACCCCAGGCTTACACTTACAATGCTTATATTTTCCATTTGTCAAATGCTAACAGATAAAAATATAAATATGATTTCATAGAGGACATTGAAGCAATTAGACAGTTGGAAAACTAAATAAACATTCCAGTCTCACTTCATACATCAATATAAACTCAGACAAATTACAGATTGAAATGTAACATAAAAATCAAACCCACTGAAGAAAAAACTAATAGAAAAAGGAAAAGCATATATCAATCTCTGAATAAAAGAAAATGCAGAGGAGAATTTCAAAATATAAACGGAGGGAAAGCTTCAAAAAGATTACAGACACAGCTATATGGAGCTCACAGCAAAAGATATGAAAAATTATTAAGATTACAATAGATCCATTTATGAAAAACATGGCTAGATACTTATAGAAAGGAAAAATATGAATGATTAAAAATAAACCAAAATGGGTGCCTGGGTGGATCAGTTGGTTAAGTGTCCAATTCTGGATTTTGGCTTAAGTGATGATCTCATGGTTTATGAGTTCAAGGCCCACATCAGACTCCGTGGTGACAGTGCAGAGCCTGCTTGGGATTCTTTTTCTCTCTCCCCCTCTCTCTCTGTCCTTCCCTTGCTCATGCTCACTCGCTCTGTCTCTCTCTCTTCCAAAATAAATAAATAAACTTCAAAGACTAAAAAAAAAAAAATGCAAGTTTTAAAAAATGCTATGTATATTTTACCTGATCAAATTTTCACAGCATTAAAATTAATAATACTCATTGTTGGCATGGATGCAATGGTTAACATTTTCTCATATTGCTACAAGCAGCAGTAACCAAGACAATCTTTTGAGAAAATAATTTAGTAATATGCATTAAGGGCTTTTAAAGAAATCTATTCTAGTGAAATAACTGGAGATATTTATATTATACTACAGCAATATGGTAAAAGATCAGGCAGGACTTAAAATTATGCATCATAATAATCAGAATCAGAATCACAAAATCTCATACTATACTATTATGTAAAAAGCAGCACTAAATATAATAGATTATGACTTCAAAAATGCAAGGTATACAAAAGATTCTCAATTGAATAGAAGGGAGAAGAAAGAGAAATAGTATCGAAAGTAAAGAAATAAAACAAAATTTTAGAAATACACCAGGATTCATAATAAATTATAATAAATATAAATGGATAAAACTAATTTATCTGCAGAAATCAGGGAATTTCATAACTTAAAAACCGGAAAAAACATTTAGCTAGCATTACTATTTAGAATAAATATGAAGTAATAACACCAAAATATGGTTGTTTCTGTGTGGCAGTATGGGTGATCTCTAGTATTTGCTTCATATTTTCTACAATCCAAATTTTCCTGTGATAAAGGATACATTACTTCAATAGTCAAAAAATTATTAAAGCTAAAATTAACATGAGTTTATTTATTTTATTTTTTAATATGAACTTTGTTGTCAAATTGGTTTCCATACAACACCCAGTGCTCACGCCAACAGGTGCCCTCCTCAATGCCCATCACCCACTTTCCACCCCCCCCCCCCATCAACCCTCAGTTTATTCTCAGTTTTTAAGAGTCTCTTATGGTTTGGCTCCCTCCCTAACTTTTTTTTTCCCTTTCCCTCCCCCATGGCCTTCTGTTAAGTTTCTCAGGATCCACATAACAGTGAAAACATTCGGTATCTGTCTTTCTCTGTATTACTTACTTCACTTAGCATTAACACTCTCCATGAGTTTATTTTTATGTTTATGTGTATTTCTTTTAAAAGTGACTATTTTGACAAAATATCATTATATGCTTACAATTTTATCTTTGCCCAAATAAATAACAAATTATGTGGAAGTTCAGTGCAGCATAAATAAAAACTATTTCAAAAATGAAGCTATTTAAGTAAACCAATAACAGATTCCCTCTGGGTGTAGCTTTACTAGATTATTTTTCCATTTTCTACATCAGAACATGCTACCACTGCACTTGTTTGTTGCAGGATGGAAGATTGCTCTGTAGGGGATTTCATCTTCAAATTGTGTTTCCTAGAAACTTCCTTGAAGCCAGAGTCTTTTTTTAATATCAATCACTCTTATCTGTGGAGAATGCTTAAAAACATCTCTCTTATCCTGTGAATAAACAATGAAAATTGGGCCAGCAGACAGTTGCAAAGTGAGAAAAGCATTATCAATTCCATAATCACTAGAATTTTCTTAATCACTTTGGATGCCTATGCTTTAAACAGGGAAAAATATATTTGAATTTTTTCAGTCATATGATTTCAGCAATACTGTTAACTGTCAAGGATCTGGATTGAAAAACAACAGATACCGGGGCGCCTGGGTGGCGCAGTCAGTTAAGCGTCCGACTTCAGCCAGGTCACGATCTCGCGGTCCGGGAGTTCGAGCCCCGCGTCAGGCTCTGGGCTGATGGCTCAGAGCCTGGAGCCAGTTTCCGATTCTGTGTCTCCCTCTCTCTCTGCCCCTCCCCCGTTCATGCTCTGCCTCTCTCTGTCCCAAAAATAAATAAAAAACGTTGAAAAAAATTTTTTAATAAAAAAAAAAGAAAAACAACAGATACCATAACTATATCATCCTTATTTTCTCAAGACCAGAAATAATTAGCAACTGAATCTAAGGAATACCTTTAACTTAAAAGAGCAGGCTTCTCATTAGATCATACACTACCTTGAATGAAAATTAGAAATACTCAGGACTCTTTTAAAAAAAAAATTAATGTTCATTTACTTACTTTGGAGAAAGAGAGAGAAAGAGAGAGCCCAAGTGGGGGAGAAACACAGAATGAGAGGGAGACACAGAATCTGAATCAGGCTCCAGGCTCTGAGGTGTCAATGCAGAGCCTGATGCGAGGCTCAAACTCACTAAGCTGAAGTTGGACACTTAACCAACTGAGACACCCAGGCGACCCAACTATCTGGGACTTTTTTAAAACATGCCCACGTCCTGGTTGAAAACCTCAGTTATTCTGTCTTGAGTGATGATTAAAAGCTCATCACTGGGGCGCCCGGGTGGCTCAGTCGGTTGAGCGTCCGACTTCGGCTCAGGTCATGATCTCACAGTTCGTGGGTTCGAGCCCCGCATCGGACTCTGTGCTGACCGCTCAGAGCCTGGAGCCTGTTTCAGATTCTGCGTCTCCCTCTCTCTCTGCCCCTCCCCTGTTCGCACTCTGTCTCTGTCTCAAGAATAAATAAACGTTAGAAAAATTAAAAAAAAAAAAAAAAAAGCTCATCAGGTGATGCTAACATATGTCCTGAGTTGAAAACCATTGCATCGTTACAGGATCTGCAGTATCAGTTTTTGTTTCCCTCATACCGTAGTGTTGTAAGTATGTAGGAAGTGATGTAGTAAGTGATAACTAAAGTTTGTGGAATAAATTAATAAAATATTATCTTCAGGCCTATCTTAAATATATTAATTTATACAGATTTTCTATAATGATTGAAAGGTAAATTTCAAATAAACCATATAGAACCCAAAATGAAAAGTCAAAACCTTTTAGAATGTCTTTATTTTACTATAAAATATTTTGCTTTTACTACATATTTATTATGCTGAATTCAAATCATTTTATAAAGAGATTATGTGTTCATGTGTGTTGATATTTATTTTTCCTTCAGAAGGGTGTGTATATCACATGGGTTTATTAAAGATGGAATACAATTTTAAGCTCTAACACACCATGAAGTATAAAGGGTGAGCAACAGGTGAAAGAGGTCCAGATATGATTGTGTCCTCTGAAAGGACTAGTACCTCTGGTCCTAGAAGAGAGAAAATCTAGAATAAGTAGTGTTCATATCACTCAGTTTTCTGTGTTGTACATTCCAGTCAGTCTATAGAGAATTCTCTGGGAGATTGAGTCAGAAAGCAAAAATACTCTAGGACATATACCGTTTATTTTCACTCTTCACAGCTTTATAAATGTCTACTTTTATTATTGTTAATGACATGTTTCTTCTTGTATGTAACAGTCTTGGAATCAAATTAAGAAAAGGCACAAATATATTAATAAGATTTATTTAACCCATGTGTCTAAATAATCAGAATGAATCACTAATAGAATTTAAAGTATTTCAAAATGCTTGTTAGTTCAGCTGTTCTCTAAATATTTATTGGTATGCCTATTTGCCAGATACTTACTTAGCTCTTTTGTTGACTTATCCAATCATAATCAAGGTTAAATCTTGGAAAATTAAGAAGTGATCCAAATTTATCTTAGGTTATCTTTGCTCCACTTCTATGTATCTTTCCTGTCCTTGTGTCCTTTCTCTCACCATCTATTGCCCATTTTAAAAAGGTTCAATTCTCCTAACTTTTGTCTCTCTCTTCCCCACAAAAAATGATTTTCTGATCATTCACAGTAAGTTATAAATGACATAAAATCATTTCATATATCCAAAACCAAATCACGTTGTGCAAAGGGGGCAAATTGTCTAACCTGAATATACAGAAAACAAGTCAAATTTTCCCCAACTATAAATGCCTGATACGTGAAATTAGTTTTCTCAAATTTTACTTTCTAATCAGATTCCATTAATCAGAACTCAAATTGGGCAAAATTTGGACAAAATGGTATACAGTAATCATCTAGTCAAGATCTGTATGAGTATGCTAATATTTTATATGCAAGGCTACCAAACAAATGTCTGTGAAACTCATGTTATCTGTTTTTGATTTCCTGATTACTCTCAAAAAGTAATGGCCCATTTTCTAAGAAAATGGCTATAGCCACAGTTTACAAAATAGGGGTCCCATAGGGTGTTTAAAAATTTTTAAATGAAACCCATCCATATTATTTCACAGATTTAAGTATTTATTAAACAGATCTCTTAGGTATTTATTTTGGTGTAGGGGTGCCCTGAATAAAAATAACTGAGATATTAATTGTGATGTAATTTGAAAAAGTTTGGGAACCTCTGGGCCATATTATAACTCTACATCATGTATAACTATGAAAATACCTAATATTGGAATATTAATGGATCACCAAGCTCCTCCTCCTCCTCCTCCTCCTCATCATCATCATCATCATCACCAACAACAATAACTAATTAATATCAAGTTCTACTAAGTCAACCTTGAAAAATTTTGCACTCTAAGGTTACTGTTTCCATTTCAACATATATAGATCATATTCATATAATTTAAAGCAATAGTATTTCGTGTTCCTATCTCCAGGCTTTCTTTCTTCCAACCCATTTTACATACTGCTATCATACAGCAACCTGAAGTAAACACTTGGGTTGATTTCAGCCTCTAATATCCAAATTGCACTTGGTTCTCTCCATCCCTCTCTCTCTCTCTCTCCCTCTCTCTCTGGCTTTGTCTCCCTGTCTCTGTCTCTCTCTCCATAATATAAAAAAAAATTCCTCTGGGAAACAACCCATCCTCAATTCTTATTTATGTGGTTGTAGGGAATGATATGAGTGTTCAATGCCCAGCCAGTCATAATATTAAATTATTGAATTATTTTATCCATACGAGTTATGGTTCAGGGATAGGCTTATGATCCACACCTGGTAAATCTGTATAATTCCATTCGTTTAGCCACAGTAATTGGCTCAGAGATGAGTTTGTGACTCTAGAAATTTCAAGCATAAAATATAGTAACTTTATTCAGGAGTCAACAGAAATTTCTGTCTCTTATTCTTGACTTAATCCTAGGAGAATGTAAGCCTAAAACTGAAGGAAAGTACCATATGGAGCTTGAGATTTAAAACAGAGTTAAGAGAAAGATAAAAACCAATTCCTTATTATATCATCTGTATCCCCAGCATGTTTCTGAAACCCAATTTACCTCTAAACTTTTCCGTGATATGTACAAATCCTTTCTTTCTTCAGTCAGCTATAGTTTGGTTATCTGACAATTATCAGTAAAGGAGTATTACGCAATGCACAGTCTTTCATTATGTCATTTACTTGCTTAAAAGTAAATTCTTTTTTTTTTGCCCAGAACACCAATACAAATATTCTGGCTAGTGACTAAAATGTGTCTTTTCCAAAACTTTCACTTGTATCTCATTTTAAAAAAATGTTTTTTTAATTTTTTATTTATTTTTGAGAGAGAGAGAGACAGAGCACAAAGAGGGAAGGGGAAGAGAGAAAGAGGGAGACAAGGAATCCAAAGCAGGCTCCAGGTTCTGAGCTCTCAGAACAGAGCCCCATGCAGGGCTTGAACCCACGAACTGGGAGATCATGACCTGAGCTGAAGTCAGATGCTTAACCAAATGAGCCACCCAGGCACCCCTACTTCTATCTCATTTAAACAAAAATCTGTTTGTACCCTACAGTCCAGCCAAGTGATTTACCAGTACTATACCCTGAAAACTTAATGGCTTTGCTTTACTTAGTAAATGTATTTGATTCTACTTAGGAAAGAATGCTCTCCTACTACCTGTTCAAATCTACCTATCCATAGAAACTCAGCAAAAAAGAAGCCTCTTCCTAAAAAAACTTCCTACATCAGAATTGACAATGATCTTTCAACCTCTAATATCTACTTCATTCTAGATTTTGTGGTACTCAACAAATAGTTGCTAAATGAATGAATACAAAATCTTAATATGTATCACCTAATTAGCCTTTCCTTTACTGCTATTCTAATTTCTCTATTGTATAATATGTTGTTTATGAATATTTATCATACCAAGTAAACTGCTCCTAAAAAGAACACTTTGTATTACAATACTTTCTTTCCTTACAGCAATCAGCACCAAACTCCCTGAAGCACAAGTATTATTGCAGATATTTTTACAATTTGTATTGTATTTTACAATTTGTATTCAGCTTACTCAATGTTATTTATTTGCGAATAGTGTACAATTAACACTAATAATTTCTTGCTTCTAAAGAGTTAACTATTTTTTTTCTCGTTACAAACCTTTAAAATGTACAACAAACCATCAACAAACTATGAAATACAGTTGCACAATATACATAGTCACAATATACATAGGATTGATTATGATGAAAAACTTCTGTATCTGTATGATTCTCTGCTCCTCTATTATTATAGCAGACTGCATTTTACTCGTATGCATAGGAAATCAAGAACAAGACTGAGAGAATTTTCTTTTTCCAGCCTCTAGTTAGTTTTTCAATTTCCTTCCCTGTTTCCCAGCACAAATGTCTTGCTTTTCTGTGGTGATAATACTAGTCCCTTCTTCAATTCTAATCTTCTCACTTCTTTTCTGATTTCCCTTCTCTTGTTTCTAATCTCTGTCACTTGACTCATTTTGCATAACATGTAGAGAAAAGAGAGAGAAAAACAGGACAACTCTGAGTGCAGTTTATAATGTTTTGATTTATTTCTTCTTCTTGGGAATCCTGTGTCTGGGTATTTCTTCAAGCACCCAAATTTTTGTTGTTTTCTCAGAATTTTCTCACTAAGCTAAGGGATTCTAGAGAAAATATACCAAAGAAATGGATTTTCTTCATTGTAGAAGGGATACAGGGAAATCGTCTAGAGAGGTAGTAAATAAAACACTGATTAGATGAGTACTCTTCCAAAAGAGATACTGATGAATATTCTATACGGAAAGAGCAAACCATGCTGTGCATAAATGATTCTATATATGTAATTAAGGTCATCATAGTGCTTCAAAATCTCAACTTGAAAAACCATGACATTGATTTAGCTCCTGCAAATGAGCCACCTCCAAGGCACAGCTTACTTACTAATCAATCTCTTAATAAACCAAGGAAGGGAGATCTGACCTCATTGCCCTTCAGACTCCCCAGTTATGTTGATTTTATTTCCATAATAGTATTAATTCCACATAGAGTTCAAAAATTAATCCAAAACATCTCATAGGAAGATAAACAATGTAGACAAATCTAATTAACACATAGAAAATGCATTAAGCATGTCTAGCTCCTGAAGATTAAGATGATCTGTTCTTTTGAGCAGAAACATTTTTTAATATGTTTAGGTTTCTTACTTTGATTCTTTCACAAAAAAACTTCTAGATTAAAAACCAATGTTCTATTAAAGGTGATTTAAAAATTACTGCAAGATGTTGTGGGTGCATTTATTAATCAGTCATGAGTCTATTTAATTGAACATACCATTTTGGTTATTAACCTAGAACAGTGACTAAATGCACAATAGCAATTGCAACAAAACAAAACAAAACAAAACAAAACAAAACAAAACACCCTCAAGGTATAAATTTGACACGTTGATGTAGAAAACCTCAACTAAATATCCCTGACCTTCACTGAGTCCACAGTGATATAATTAAATATAAGTGTTAAGCTAGGTATAATGGTACATCAGCAACAGTGAGGACTGTTGAAGGGAAAATATGCCAAGTTGTTCAGATAAGAATGTCACAAAACAAGAAAGCTCACATCCACAATTATTTTGGTGAAATTCACTTTTCAGAGCATCTCAAAACCAAGTGATTCATCACAATGGAAAATGAAAACACCCTTGAGTTTCAGGTTTTGAAACATTACACACAAATAGTTCAAATTTATCTAGGCTACATTTTAGAGAAAACAATGCATAGAGGCAAACATATTGGACTTTTCAGTTCCTTTATAAATGTACTGAACTCATGAAAATGATATCATCACAAAAGTCACCTATCAAAGTTTTTAGAAAATGATAATGTGTCCTACAGAAATACAATTATATCTCTGTCTTAAGGAAGCAGAGAAATCTCTTTTTGCAGCATGTGGGAAAAAGAAAATCTGATAACTACAATATGTTCATTACATAGATATAATAGGAAATGTTTTTGTATACAAATAAACATATTAAAATATTTGAATAAGTATAATGGATTATTTTTTTTACTTCTGTGATGATTTAGTTATATTTCCCTTACTAAAATGCTACGCTATATTTTTGTTGGCTCTGATATCCTGACAACTTTCAAAAATAAACGCGGCCACAGCGATGGTTTAGTCCTATTTCTATTAAAGAAGACAAATTGTTCTCAGATTGATATCACTCAATGCTAGTCAATTAACTTTTCCATGACATTCTATACAGTTTAAACTTAACTTTATATCCAGGTTACTCTAAAAATTGTTGGGTATTTTTTTTCTTCAATTTTTCTTCAAATTCCTATTACTTTGATTTTAAATCAATGAACACATCATTACAAATATATGCTTTTTTTCATTTGGTTCTAAGAGACTACAAAAGTGTTTAAGCATTTTATTTTTTTCTCTCTGACATGTTATATCCAAAACACAAAGCTAGTCAAATGGATGCATAGTGCCATCAATCCTACTAAACTTGTAGTATGCATTACAAACTGGAAATCCTAAAACAATAAGTTCTCTTTTTACTAAATCATGTTAGCAGTATTTAACCTGTGGTTATTTCATGTTTGCCAAGGTCGTAGAAATAACATTCATACCCAAAATTAAAAAAAAAAAGTTTGGTGATAAAAGTCATCATTAGAATAAGAAAAATATGTATTTTTACCCTGAGAGAGACGTTTTTACCTCCAAGTGTGATTAAAGGGAGAGGTATTGGTAAATCAACATAATTTCCTTACAAGTCAAGACTAAGTCAGGATGTCTGCCTCTACTCCTTCTATTCAACATTACACTTGAGCTGTGTACCACAAGGTCAAAAAAACAATAAAAGGACTAGGAAGGAGGAAAGAGAAATGCCATTATGCACAGACAATATGATTGTCTAAACAGAAAATATAAAACACAAATTACAAATTAAAGCAAATAGCACAGCAATGTTCTTCATATAAAATCAATTCTGAAAATCAGTTGTAGTCCTATAAACAAGCAGAAAACAATTAAATTGTGATTTTTAAAACATCTACATTAGCAACGAACTATTAGACATTTAGGAAAAGTTTCACAAAAGCGGTATAAGACCTTTCTGAAGAAAATTGCTAACTTTATTAAAAGACTTTGAAGAATTGCTAATTAAATTAAGAACTATTATTAAATGTCCAAGAATAAGGAAACTAAATACATTAAAGATTTCAATTTGCTCCCAAATTAATCTATAAATTCAATTCAATTCTAGTCAAAATCCCCAAAGTTTTTGGTAAGGAATTTAGTGAGATGATTTTAAAACTTATGTTAAAGAGCAGATAGTCAAGAATAGTCAATTGGATATTCTTTCCTGCTTTGTCAAAGATTAGTTGACCATATATGTGTGGGTCCATTTCTGGGTTCTCTATTCTGTTCCATTGATCTGAGTGTCTGTTTCTGTGCCAGTACCAAACTGTCTTGATGATTACAGCTTTGTAGTGTAGCTTGAAGTCCGGGATTGTGATGCCTCCTGCTTTGTTTTCTTTTTCAAGATTGCTTTGGCTATTTGGGGTCTTTTCTGGTTCCATACAAATTTTAGGATTATTTGTTCTAGCTCTGTGAGGAATGCTGGTGTTATTTTGATAGGGATTGCATGAATATGTAGATTCCTTTAGGTAGTATCGACATTTTAACAATATTTGTTCTTCCTATCCAGTAACACGGAATATTTTTCCTTTTTTTGTGTGTGTCTTCTTCAGTTTCTTTCACAAGCTTTCTATAGTTTTCAGTGTATAGATTTTTCACCTCTTTGGTTAGATTTATTCCTAGGTATTTTATGGTTTTTGGTGCAACTGCAAATGGGATTGACTCCTTGATTTCTCTTTCTGTTGCTTCATTATTGGTGTGTAGGAATACAACTGATTTCTGTGCATTGATTTTATATCCTGCAACTTTACCGAATTCATGAATCAGTCCTACCCGTTTCCTAATGGAATCTTTTGGATTTTCCATACAGAGTATCATGTCATCTGCAAACAGTGAAAGCAGGAAAGAATATCCAATGGAATAAAGACAGTCTCTTCAGCAAATGGTGCTGGGAAAACTGGACAGAGACATGCAGAAGAAGGAACCTGGACCATTTTCTTACACCATACACAAAAATAAACTCAAAATGGATGAAAGTCCTAAATGTAATACAGGAAGCCATCAAAATCCTCAAGGAGAAAGCAAGCAAAAACCTCCTTGATCTTGGCCACAGCAACTTCTTACTCAATGTGTCTCCAGAGGCAAGGGAAACAAAAGCAAAAATGAACTATTGGGACCTCATCAAAATAAAAAGCTTCTGCACAGCGAAGGAAACAATCAGCAAAACTAAAAGGCAACCGATGGACTGGGAGAAGATATTTGCAAATGACATATCAGATAAAAGGTTAGTATCAAAATCTATAAAAAAACATACCAAACTCAACACCCCAAACAAATAATCCAGTGAAGAAATGGGCAAAAGATATGAATAGACACTTCTCCAAAGACGACATCCAGATGGCCAAATGACACATGAATAAACTCTCAACATCACTCATCATCAGGGAAATACAAATCAAAACCATAATGAGATACCACCTCATACCTGTCAGAATGGCTAACATTAACAACTCAGGCAACAACAGGTCTTGGCGAGGCGGAGAAAGAATATCTCTTTTGCACTGCTGGTGGGAATGCAAACTGGTGCAGCCACTCTGGAAAACAGTATGGAGGTTCTTCAAAAAATGAAAAATAGAACTATCCTACGACCCAGAAATTGCACTACTAGGTATTCATCCAAGGGATACAGGTATGCTGTTTCGAAGGGGCACATGCACCCCAATGTTTATAGCAGCACTATCAGCAACAGCCAAAATATGGAAAGAGCTCAAATGTCCACTGATGGATGAATGGATAAAGAAGGTGTGGTATGTACATACAATGGAGTATTACTTGGCAATCAAAAAGAATGAAATTTTGCCATTTGCAACTACGTGGATGGAACTAGAGGGTATTATGCTAAGAGAAATTAGTCAGAGAAAGACAAATATCATATGAATTCACCCATATGAGGACATTAAGATACAAAACAGATGAACACAAAGGAAGGGAAGAAAAAATAACATAAAAACAGTGAGGGGGAAAAAACATAAGAGACTCTTAAATATGGAGAGCAAACAGAGGGTTACTAGAGGGATTGTGGGGGGGGATGGGCAAAATGAGTAAGGGGCATTAAATAATCTACTCCTGAAATCACTGTTGCACTATAGGCTAATTAACTTGTATGTAAATTAGAAGAAGAAGAAGAAGAAGAAGAAGAAGAAGAAGAAGAAGAAGAGTCAATACAATACAATAAAAGAAGTAGGTGGGGTCCTTACTTCAGCAGATCCATGATATATTATGTTATAATAAATAAGTATAGTAACAAGGCGGGGTGGAACAATGAGGGGTGGAACAATAAGTCAGTAGATCAAAAGAGAGAGTCCAGAAACAGATCCACCATACATGGAGATCATATAAATGATAGAAATATCTCTGAAACTAGTAAGGATCAATTATTTAATAATTGGAGGCTGTGACACCTGATGATCCAACCAATGATGACCCTACCCTCACATTAATTCTAAGTTTAATAAAGAAAATAGTTTGTAGGGCATCTTGAATGGCTCAGTCGGTTAAACAGCTGACTTAGCTCAGGTCATGATCTCACGGTTCATGGGTTCAGGCCCCGCATGGGCTCTGTGCTGACAGCTCAGAGCCTGGAGCTTGCTTCAGATTCTGTGTCTCCCTTTCTCTCTGCCCCTCCCCCATTCATGCTGTCTCTCAAAAATAAATAAAATGTTTTAAAAATTTTTTTTTAAATAATTTATAACACAAACTTCAAAACTTCCAGAAAATAATAGAAATATATTTATTACCCCATAATGGGAAAGAATTTCTTTTAAAAATGAAAGCACAAATTAAAATGGAAATGGTTCATAAATTTGGCTATATTTAAAACAAAACAAAACTTCTATTCATCAAAATTTACCATAAACAGAGTAAAACAACAAGCCAGAGCTCAAGGGAACTGATTTACAATTCACATAACTACCAAAATTTTCATATCCAGAATATGTTGAAAAAGAAGCCATAGTAATCAATAAAGAAAAAGTCAAAAGCGAAAGATACTTAGAAAAGTGATCAGAGACTTGACCAGGCAACTTAAAGAAGATGAAAGCTGCAAAGTCAATGAAGGTATTGAAAGACACTTAATCTCATTAGTAAGTAGAGACAAGTAAAATAAAACCATAATAAAATGTCATTAAACATTCATCAGTTTGCAAACATTTAAAGATTTTTAAAGTATTAAGTGATGGGGAGGAAAGAGCAACACACTCACTTATAGGAATACAAATGATCACCTGATTTTGTAAGCCAGTTTGCCAAAATCTAGTAATGTTGAAAATATATATACCCTATGTCCTCCTAAGTAGAACCCCTACCACCATGATGCTCAAATTATGAGGAGCTCTGAAAATACATCAGGGCCATTTGAAAGTTAAAAAACTAAACATGCAACTACCAGATGACCCAGCAATTGCATTCCTGGACATGTGTCCTAGAGAAATACAAACACACGTTCAAACAAAAACTTAAAAATGAATATTTATAGCAGTTTTATATGTAATAACCAGAAAACCTGGAAACACTCAAGATGTCCTTCTACAGGTGAATTGTTAAGCAAACTCTGGTACATTCATACCATAAAATACCACTAGTAATAAAAAGGAAGAAACTATTTACACATGCAACACATTAGATGAATCTTCACAGAATTATGCTAAGTGAAAAAAGTCAATCACCAAAATTTACATATACTATAAATCTATTTACATAATATTCTTGAAATGACAAATTATAGAAATGGAGAATAAATTAATGGTTGCCAGGGTTTAAGAAGGGATTTGGTGGGAGAGAAATGGATGTGGCTATAAAGGGGCGATAGGAGGGATCCTTGTGGCGATGGAACTGTCTTGACTCTATTAATGTCAATCCTGGTTGTGATACTGTACTATCGTTTTGCAAGATATTATCACTGGGGAAATTGGGTGAATGAGATCGTTCTATATTGTTTTCTACAACTGCATGTCAATTTGCAATTACCTCAAAATAAAAGTTAAATTTAAAATAAGAGCCTAAATGTCCATCAACTGACGAATGGATAAAGAAATTGTAGCTTTATATACACAACAGAATACTATGTGGCAATGAGAAAGAATGAAATATGGCCTTTTGTAGCAACGAGGATGGAAATGGAGAGTGTTATGCAAATGAAATAAGTCATACAGAGAAAGACAGATACCATATGTTTTCACTCTTATGTGGATCCTGCTAAATCTAACAGAAGATCATGGGGGAGGGGAAGGAAAAAAAAAAGGTTAGAGAGGGAGGGAGCCAAAATATAACAGACTCTTATAAACTGAGAACAAACTGAGGGATGATGGGGGGTGGGAGGGAGTTGAGGGTGGGTGATGGGTATTGAGGAGGGCACCTTTTGGGATGAGCACTGGGTGTTGTATGGAAACCAATTGACAATAAATTTCATATGAAAAAATAAATAAATAAAGTAAAATAAAATAAAATAAAATAAAATAAAATAAAATAAAATAATAAGATTCAAAGACATTTATGTATAGACCCTATCTACAGAGACTTTGAGTCAACTGATCTGGAGGGAAAATTTGACATACGTCATTTTTTTTAAATACTTTTAAAGTTTATTTTATTTTGAGAGAGAGAGAGAGAGAGACAGAGAGAAAGAGAGAATCCCAAGAGGGCTCTGTGCTGTCAGTGTGGAGCCCAATGTGGAGCCTGAACTCACAAACCATGAGTTCACAATCTGAGCTGAAACCAAGAGTCACACGCTCAACAAAATGAGCCATCCAGGTTCCCCAGATACATCATTTTTAAGTGCCTAGATAATTCAGATGGTTAGACAGGATTGAGTCCTGTCTTAGAGCCACTCTCATGTATATGCCCAAAGAGATATGTGGTTAAGAAAACTGATTCTTAGGGGCGCCTGGGTGGCTCAGTCGGTTAAGCGTCCGACTTCAGCTCAGGTCACGATCTCATGGTCCCTGAGTTCGAGCCCCGCGTCAGGCTCTCGGCTGACAGCTCAGAGCCTGGAGCCTGCTTCCGATTCTGTGTCTCCCTCTCTCTCTGCCCCTCCCCCGTTCATGCTCTGTCTCTCTCTGTCTCAAAAATAAATAAACGTTAAAAAAATTTTTTTTTAATTAAAAAAATAAAAAAAAAGAAAACTGATTCTTAAGCCTTATTGTCAAGTTGATTTCTAGCAACACCATGTACTAGCTGTGCAAAGTTGACTGAGTTTCCTTGTCTGTACATTATATACAATAATAGTATTTATTATAAATTATTGTGGGACTAAATGATTCAGTCACTTACATAAGTCACCTAGAACAGTGTCTGAAACATAATAAACACTAAAAATGTGTTTTATACTAATTTCATCATTATATTATTGCTATAGATATTTATAAAAATAGAATGGAAATTTGTAAAAATTTATAAAATTTTATAATTCATAAAATAATAATTTTATGATTTATAAAATTTATAAATATAAATTTATAAAAATTTGTAAAGACATCTAAATATACATCAGTAAAAGAATGGATGAAAGAAACCAGTTTCACTCATAAAATACAATACTGTATACTCGTGAAATTTAGTGAAATTTAAAAAGCCAGAAGTTTATGTATCAATTATAATGACTTTTGCAAACATAATTATCATAAAATGCAGGTTACAAAAAATATATACTTGGCCTCATCATTTAAAAATCTGAAAATTTCTCTAGATATTGTTTAGTAATATATAGAAAATGTGAATGTAGTAAATGTATGAAAATAGGCATGAGAAGGATATTGAAATTAAAAAATAGCTCCATCTGTGGAAGATAGGAGTGAACATAATCAGGGATAGGTATATCTGTGTTCCAACTGTGTTTATATACCTTTTCAATTTCACTGTGAGTACTTTGATTTTTTATTATCTTTCTAACTTTTGTATATATATCTGAAGTGTTTTATAATAACAATAATAACCTAAATTTATTTTTCTATACATATTGTGCTCTGTGCTAAACTCTTTAAATGGCCTAGTCACTTTTTTCTTCTTATAACCTGATAAAGTAATCTTATTTGCCCTACTTTATAAAAGAAGAAACTGAGGCTAAGAGAGTTTAGGTGATGCACCCAAGAGCATGGTTAGAAAGGGGCAGAACTGGGATTTGAATTAAGACAGACCAAATATAGTGCCTGGAACATGGCAGACATTTACTAAATGGAAGATGAAATTTCTGGCAATCATCATTTCCTAGTAGAAATAATTGAAAGTGAAATCAGACCTGAGTTTCAGGTTTATCTCTCTGAACCCTAATTTTCCTGTATCTATAGTAGAGTGGTTGGCAAGAGTAGAAGCAACATACACAAAGGTCCAGAACATAGTGAATATCCAATGGTTGACAGTTATTGGTTGGTGTTTAGTTTGGGGGAAATGAGGCACCATTGCAGGTTTTTAGCCCAAAAGTGTCAAGCTGGGATACAACTTGTAGAGGATTGAAAAGAGTTGAAGAAACTGGAGGATTAAATTTATGTTTTAGTTTTGTACAGACATAGCCTTTAAAACACATTGGCCTATTGTAAAATTGTATTGTGTTTTTAAAGCAAGATTCTTGGCCAAATATCCTAGAATCCACAAAGATATTAACATAATGCATACAATAATAAATGCCCTTTGACCTAAAATACTAAAATTTAGTATGAATAGTTGGAAGCAGCAAAGGCAAATTGCTAAGTTTTATATGCTTTCATTGGAAAAATGTTCTTAGAATCAAACCAAAGTAGAGAAAAATACTTGTCTTATAATGAGAAGTTTAACCAAGGAAAGGTCTATCAAAATTGCATTTAATAAAGAGGATACACTAACGGAGGTGTTAAGTGACACTTGGCAATTTATCTTCCCTCAGAGTAAGTTTATGCCTCTGTTAAAAAGTGCCAATAGAGGGGTGCCTGGGTGGCTCAGTCGGTTGAGCGTCCAACTTCGGCTCAGGTCATGATCTCAGTTTGTGGGTTTGAGCCCCGTGTCGGGCTCTGTGCTGACAGCTCAGAGCCTGGAGTCTGCTACAGATTCTGTGTCTCCCTCTCTCTCTGCCCGCCCCCCCCCCCCACTCACACTCTGTCTCTCTCTCCTTCAAAAATAAACAAACATTAAAAAAATGTTTTAAATAAAAAGTGACAAGAGAACCACATCCGTAAGACTCTTATGAGGACACATTAAGACACTGCATATAAAATGCCTAGTGTATACATTAACTATTACTATTATTATTAATTACCATTATTATTTTCTAAAGGTCAAATGAATAGCAGATAAATTTTACTAATACCTCTCAAGATGTCTGCATAATAAAAAATACTCAAGGTAGAATAAAAACAGCATTCCAATTGTATTGTGGAAGCCTTTATTGAAATCCACACCAATTCATTTAATGGTTCTTCTATTTGATACTGATTTGTTACACTTGATATAGCCATAAACGACAATATATTTGCAACTAACAAATATTGTATTTTTTCTATATTATGACAGCACAAAGAAACAAAAGATAACAACAGCAAGACACTACCGGAATTTCAAAAGATTGCGATCCAATTCTGACTGACCTGTGAGACTTTTGTCAATTCATTTTTTAGTTCAATTTTTTCCTATCTGTAAAATTAGGAGTCACACTGGATGATTTCTGAGGTAACTTCAAGAAATGGATCCAAGCAAACTGAAAATATTTTTTCATCATTCCATGTCAAAAAGTATCCAACCGCAATCAGCGATGGACAAAGAACAAATATAAATGCATATTGTAAAATATAGAAATACCTTTCACACAGGAAATCGCTCACTAAACCATACTTTTTGTATGTCTGAATTTCTACTCCTCCTGGATGGCAAAAAAATGTCTGAAATGTCTCTGTGAAATCATCACCAACAACAACAACCTTGAGGCAAATAAAAATAATGGATGAACATTCCAATTATTTTAGAATGATGCAAGTTGGTCTGACTCACTCCATTAAACTCAGTAATTTTCGCCAAACTGGTTCTATTTTGTTTTGGTGATGTCAAAAGCAAAACATCACCTTAAAGCTTTACATAAAATGTTTGAATATATTGAAATATATTGATAACACATTCAATTTTGATACACTGAAATAAATTTCAATATATTGAAATAAATACTGATTACTTCTTTCTCTCCTTTGATATCTAATCTGTTAGCAAGTCCTCTAGAATCTAGCTTCAGAATATCCTGAATCTAAATACTTTGCCCTATTTCCTCTGTTAGGATCCTCATCCACTCATCCCCCCTTAACTGGCTTCCCTAGAGTCTACTCTCCACAGCATTGCTAGAGTGATCTTTAAAAAAAAAAAAAAAAAAAAAAAAAAGGTCAATCATGTTCCTCTCCTCCCTTGAGTCAGGACAATGAGGGTTCATCTCAATTAGGCATCTTATAAGGCCCGTAGGACTCAACCTATCTCAGCTCTAATCTACTCCCAGAGCATATCCCATAACACTTTCTCCTGGGTCATTATCCTCCAGCTTCTTTTACTTCCTCTACCATATCCAAGTGCTTCCTTAGTGTCTTTGCACTAGTACGTCACCTACTCCTAGCAAGGAATTGTCTTTTATGTTAGCAGGTAGAAATATGAATGGGGATTAGTCAGTCAAGAGTACAAGTGATTCTGAGATCTTGCTTTTTGCTTTGTGGCCTAGCAGGATCCTCCTTTGACTCTCTCCTCCTGAGAGATGGACCACAAATTTAGGTGTGCCTCACCAAGTGGTTGTGCATCTACTTACTCACTTGTACACTTAGCTTCTTGTTTGCTAGTTCTGTGCAACCTAACATGAAAATATCCTTAAACCCAGAACATCATAGTTCTTGTTAGTCTTTTGTTTTTTTAATGTTTAATTATTTTTGATGGAGAGAAAGTGCGTGTACATGTGCAAGTAAGGGAGGAGAAGGGGGCGGGAGGGGGCAGGCAGAGGATCCCAGCTGGGCTCTGTGCTGACAGCAGAGAGTCCGATGAAGGGAGCTCAAACCCACAAACCATGAGATTATGACCTGAGCTGAAGTCTTAATCAGCTGAGGCACCCAGGCACCCCTGTCATTAGTCTTGCTACTCAGACCAACCCTTTATGATCTGACCAAACTCAATGATATTTTAAGCTTTATACGTGTGTGTGTGTGTGTGTGTGTGTGTGTGTGTGTGTGTGTAATCTATATAACCAGATAACAAGCTTCCTTGGATCAGGAATTGTTTCACAAATTTCTGGCATCCCTTTACTCATATGTATCCCTACTATAGCATCCATCATAGTATGTACTCAATACATACTGACTAAAAATTGATTTATTAGTTCCCTTCAAAAATGATGCTCAGAACTTAGAAATATTAGCTTGAGAATTACCATCTATGATCTGTCTGATTGTGAATTCATAAGTACCTTACATCAGAAATGCAAGTCAAAAGAAATTTGATAACTGGAGTGTCAACCTTAAGAAGTTAAAGTAATTCCAAACTCTTTTAGGCTGAAAATAAGTTATTGTACATATCACACTATATTTGCTCCAAGAATTAAAAAATCTTCAGTAAAGTAGCATTTTAGACAAAGTGTAAACATTTTTGCTATAATTAGTGGATTCTTCCTTGTGTACTTCCTTCTTTCCATAATTTTGCCATTTTTTGTTAATTTCTTTTTGCTTCATTCCTTGAATGATTACAGTGGAATATGAGAATTTTATATGAGAAAAAATAACCATTGTCTTCAAAGTATATATTTGTATTTGCAGTTCAAAATAATGTCCTTTCCATTCCAATATCTTCCCTAAGGAACAAAATAATCAGTGGTAGTTCATCTGTATTTAGTTTGAAAACTATGATAGCAATATGAAATGAAAAGCCAATATGTAGATTTTTCAATAGTTTTAGCATAATAGTAAACATCATTAATTGAGAAACTATATGTAAAATGTTTTCTAGAAATACATTTCTATAGTTCATTCTGATTGATTATAATAATGTTGTATATGCAAAACGAATGAAGTGATAAATTTTAGTATCCTGTTATTTAGATTTTTTTAATATTTAAATATGTATTTAGGGGCGCCTGGGTGGCGCAGTCGGTTGAGCGTCCGACTTCAGCCAGGTCACGATCTCGCGGTCCGTGAGTTCGAGCCCCGCGTCGGGCTCTGGGCTGACGGCTCGGAGCCTGGAGCCTGTTTCCGATTCTGTGTCTCCCTCTCTCTCTGCCCCTCGCCCGCTCATGCTCTGTCTCTCTCTGTCCCCCCAAAAAATAAATAAACGTTGAAAAAAAATTTTTAAAAATATTTAAATATGTATTTAAATGTCCCAGGATCAGATCTCATAGAATATCACTTAAATTATAATTATACGAATACCCATAAAATGTGACATCTTATTCAAAATTATCCAGAATCATAAATTTAATCAGAAAGTTTTTCCAATTTTTATGTAAATATGGACCTTAACATTTTTAGGATGAATCTAAAGTGAATTATGATATGGTAGTGTTAAAAATCTTTAAATAACAAGTAGCCTCAAGATCCACAACTCAAACAAAGCTGTGAATTGGTTTGAGTTTTATTCATTTGACAACTTTTTCTTAAGCATTCCAAAATAAAACTAATAATGGGGACTCATGAGATTCCAGCTGCTGACAAAATATAACACAGTTGATCTCAATCCACATGGGATCTATAATCCACTATGGACAAGTTGTATAGACAAGTTGTACGGTCAAGTAAGTGGCAACAATCAGCAACACGTGTCGACTACTAGGAGTGAAATGCAGCAGCAGGATCAGCGGCCACATAAAAATTAAACAGGAGCATTCGCAAAAGCATCAAGAGAAGCAAAGTGCACAGTTTTTAAGGAAGTGAAAGTATTTCCAACAGGTTGGAGCAGAAGTGCAGGGCTGGTAGGGATGGGAAATAAGGAATAGAGAGATGCTACTGCAGAGGTCAGTGTTTGTTTTGGGCATCTTTATACTACACTTTTGTGGCTTTTATAGAAATTGTTATGGCTAATGTACTTCAGGCATTCTGGGTTTTTGATTCATAGTCTTATAGGTAGATGCCCACTCAACCTGAATATCTGCTCCCATCTCTCAGTACTGTCCAACTGCACAGTGAGTCCCAACCTATAGAATGTGGACTATGAGAGTACCAGAGATAATTGCAATAGATCCAAGAGTCAACAGGATTACCAAGCTTTACTCCTTTTACTTTAAATGAAAGTAAAAATTTTATCATACAAGGGGGGCTTAAACTTTTCTTCATATTGCTAAAGATTTTATGTCACTGCTTTTCTCTTCCCTCTATACTCATTTCTAAAGAAAGTATAATGATTTATGTTCCATTCTTCAGAACTCTGTGGGGATGCTGGCTAGTATAATGAACTCATCTGTGCTCTTGTGATAAGAGATCATGATGGCTTCAATAATTGTTATTTACATTTGGCATCTTAACATTTGAACAGAGGTTTTCAGGAGAAAATTACTTAACTAAAATGGCCCAGTAAATGTGAAACTGGAACATAGCTGAAGACATACGGGAGACACAGTAACCTAAAACAAAAACTCTGTTAAATAAATAACTACCTTTTTGTTTTGCCATGGCTTATAAACTTTTTTAGGTCAGATATGGCTATATTCATATGGGTAGAGCCCTACTACCTAGCATAGTGCTTTATACAAAGGTATTTGAAGAATAAGTTAATAGGACCAATAAATCGGATGTTACTAAACAGCTAATGGCATAATCCAATTTAGATAAATTATTTTATAATTCACTTAATATATTTTTGAACACTATTAATAATAATAAACATTCACTATGATTCAAGCATTCTATGTAATTAACTTACTTAAGCCTTACAGCAAATGAACAAGAAAGAGGGCAGGATCCTTCAGAAGATGTTAATGCCATAGATGGAAGGGGTAACAAACAAACAAACAAAAAACTAATCTAGCAGCATGTAACAATATAAATCAGAGAAAAATCTAAACTTCTTACCCATAAAAACATAGGAATATACTTATAATTTCATGGACATTTCTTAATTTAATAAATTGAAAAATTTCTACCTAAAGTAATGACATGTTCCATGTAGTTGGTTACACGATCCTCACATTTTCCGGTTTTCACTTACACATTTGCATTCTCTCTGAATTATACCCGGATATATTTTAGAAATTAGATTTAAGTCACCAATTTTTTTAATGCAGGTCAATTTTTGGCTACTTGAATACTCTCAGATCTACAAATTGCATAAATTGAATTACAGAATTCTCAATATTGATTTGTCCTTCCTAATTTTAAGAAACTAGTCTGAGTTAGGGATGATTAGAAATGTTGCACATATTCTATTTTGATTGACTGATATGTGGAAATATCTCCATGTATACTGGCATATTTATGAGGCAAAGCATAGAAAATATTGGAATAGCTGAATTATTTGAAAATACTTAGAGACGGATGGTATCTTAGTCTATTTAAGCTGCTGTTAAAGAATATCATAGACTAGTTAACTTTAAAACAACAGAGATGTACTTCTCATCATTCTGAAGGCTCAAAAGTCCTATATCAAGACACTGGCAGATTTGGTGTTTGGTGAGGGACCATCTCCTGTTTCATAGATGGTAGTCTTTTTAATGTGTCCTCACATGGGAAAAAGGTGAAGGTAATTTTCTGGGGACACTTTTATAAGGGCATTAACCCCATTTGTGAGTATTCCATCAACAGGACCTAATCACTCACCAAAAGCCCCACCTCCAAATACCATCACATTAGTTATTAGATTTTAACATAAATTTTGAGGCAAATAAACAGTCAGTCTGTAGCAGATAGACTATCACACTTACGAGGGAAAAGGAAAGATTTTAAAAAGATATCTTAACTTTTCCATATATAACTTACACACCTTGCACAAAAGAAATATAATTTTCTGACTGATATTTTCATGGTTCAACATGTCAGTGATAGTTGCTACAGCCTGTAGCCTTGCAATAATAAAGATTTAAAAACATTTATTTCAGTAAGCACTTGTGCATAATCAAGAATCTCTTGGTAAGACATTACTCTGAGAGGAAATTGGGCTATATAACTTCTAATATTCTTTCAAAGGACAAAAATAATGGAAGTAGATACTCTTAATCCTGTTTGATAAACTAGATCATAAGCTTCATTTTGAAACATTAATTACAAATGACAAATTTCTGTCCCAATTAAAATCTTAATGGCTTCTATATATATATAAAAAAAAACAACTTAGCATTCAAGTGGCAACTTAGTTCTAATAACTAAGAGATTTCCATGGGGATGATTACTTTGATTTATTGAGATAAAGATCTTATACACTATGAGAAAGGAATTACATGAGACATAAAAACAAAAGAAACAGGAGCCATCAATGCAAGAAAAAAAAAGGATCTAAAAAATCTTAGTAAGATGTGACTTATCAATGAAACTTTTAACTTCTCAAAGCAAATACTGTTTCCGGTAGTTTTTAATAAAGGCAAAATTACAAATTACAAGCAGTCCCACAGTAATGTCCAAAGTTAAGATGTAATCCAAAGGTTTTTTCATCCATACTGAAGCAAACATGAAAGTACCACCAAAGATATCACACACACAAAAATACATTATAATAAATAAATAAGTGAATCCAGAAAGCCCAGCTCTAGTTGTCTCCCCTTTACATAAGGGAACGAGCATTCATACATTTATATTTTTAAATATGTAACAAAGAGCAATCATATACATACATTAGAAGAAAATTAATTCCGAGCATACTGATCTTAGATACTATCCTACTAACTACTGATCCTTTTAAAACATATATTTCCATATGCTCTAGTCAAGGTGACTAGGGAAATTCGCTTAAGGCTTACAGGGTAATTATAATTAGACATATGGGCTGCTATTAGGTATAGGTAATTTATACTGCACAGTCAAAAAATCGATCCATTTAGGAATAACTAAAATTTAACTTGATTTTTTATTTTTAAATCTGACTATGTTCCAATTCTTTTTAGTCTGGAAGGCCATTATCCCTTCTCTATCTAGCAAAACAAGATTCATGTGTCATTCTCTTTGACTCTGAAAATTAAAATCTGAACTTCTCTGACTGCCCAAGGCAGAGTTAAACACTGTCCCTCCTTGTATCCCTCTAGCATTTTGGTAATAACATACAGAGCACACTGCCTTCTCATTATCCACAATTCTGTGTCCAATATGTCTTTGTTTTCTAAGTGTTTCTACTGTTCTAAGCATATCACATGCATTGAATAAATATTATTTGAGTAAAAGCATTAATAAACAAATAGATCAGAAAGCCAGCATTGTTTGGCAGTTCCAGGATATGAAAGGAGGCTTTGGAAAAATAGTAGATTCATATTGATTTCATTATTATAAAATGCTTTAATGATTGGCAGAGACTGCAAGTGCTATTCTTCTGTTCTGCATTTATAAGGTTGGACCCTTATGACTGCTCCTAGACCATGGCATGTGGACAAAAATGGCGGAAGGCATTTTTCTAAGACTGGCCCTTAAAATTCTCCAGCCATCTCTTCCTAACACAGTGGCTTGGGAGGCTACGCATTCCAAATGGCAAAGCCACAGATGTGGCGTGAATAAGTTAAGCCTTTGAGGTTGAAAAGCCCTACGAAAGGGCCAGCGGCCTCGAGGAGCTGACAGTAAGCAAGAAAATGGGGACCTTCTTCCTATAATGGCAAGGAACTGAGTTTTGCCAACAATCAGAAGAGAATCACAGCTCCAGAAAGAAACAGGGCCAGATGAACTTGACTGCAGCCTAATGAGACTCTGAACCAAAGACCATAGCTGAGCTGTGCCCATACACCTGACTCACAGAAACTGAGATAATCAGATTTAAGACACCAAATTTGCAGTGTTTTGCTTGCAGAACAGAAAAAAGTAATATCCATTGCCACCACAAAAGACAGGAAAACAAAACGGAGAAAAAAAAAACCCTCAAAGGACCTGTTAGTTTGATCCATGGAGCTGTGAGCCTGGCTAGATGGTTTATGGTTATGTGTTATCTCAGGAACTGTAAAGAGCTTTATCTGCAGAGCTCAGACTTTTGTATCTGAAATTCAATAGTGATTGACATTCTTGGGACTATTTTTTATACAAATTCATGAGATTTACCCATTTGGAATAATTTAATTCATTAATTTTATACTATTTTGCTTTAAGGCTTAAGAGTTCAGACTTCAGTTTTCTACAGTAAGCAACTTTGTATCTTCATTGTAGTAAGACCACAGTTCTGCCTACTTTTGAGACCCCACCTGCTTTCAGGTCATTAATTACCTGTGAATGACTTAAACATCATAGAAATGTTTCTAGTCCCAGGCCTGCCTCCCATTAACTTTCCTTAAGGACTCACATGGCATCTCCTCCATGAGGAAACTGCTCATGGGAAGCCACAATGTAATAAAAACAAATTTATCAAATTTTCTGCTAAAAGAAGTAGCATGTCTCCACTCCCTCCATTATTTTCCACAGCTGTAAAAGTCTCTTAAAATGGGTCACACCTTTGGAATACTTATAGTTACTCAATTCTTTGGAAAAATTATATAGATTAATCATTAATTTTTGTCTGTAAAACTACCACCACAATTATACCATATCCTATGTTATCCAGCATCTAGATTTAATAGCATCTTCCCTAAACCTCTGTTCCTAGGTATAAGTACTTCATTTCAGTGGTATTCAAAGTTTTTGTCTATGAATTACATAAAATAATTTAGAAAAACTTATATAGTCCATTGCATACTAGTAATTGGTATCTAAACTCTTACTGAAATATGTATATATATTTTGAAAGAATCTAATTTTAGTGTATATTTACACTATATTTAGTGTATATTGTATCGTATAGTTGTATCGTTGCTTTAAACATATTTTTTAAACCTTGGAAACCATTACAAAATGAAAAGGCAACCTCCTGAATGGGAGAAGATACTTGCAAATGATATCACTGATCAGGCATTAATATCCAAAATATATGAGACTAAGCAAACAAGATTACTAAATGCAGTGTAGTATCTTGCATTGGATCCTGGAAGAGAAAAGGGACATGTGTGGGTAAATTGGTGACCTCTGAATAAAGTCAGTAATACTGTGTTAATATTAGTTATAAACAAATGCACTCTGATTATGTACGATGTTACCATTAAAGGAATAGAATATGTGTGTGTGTGTGTGTGTGTGTGTGTGTGTGTGTGTGTGTATGTGTGTGTGTTATACATGGCTTTCATAGTCAGAGGGGTCGGTACCCTAACCTCCACATTGTTCAAGTTTCAACAATAAATTCCTCTGTTTGTGTATTCTTTTATTTTATCCTTTTCAGAGAAGCTAAACTACTTTCCCATTTCATCACCTCTATTCTTTTCTTTGAAAAGCTCAACATAAGGACTCAGTTGAGCATCCAACTCTTGGTTTCGGTTCAGGTCATGATCTCATGACTCCTGGGATCAAGCTCCGTGTCAGGCTCTGCACTGACAGCATGGATCCTGCTTGAGATTCTCTCTCTTCCGCTCTCCCTGCCCCTCCCCTGCTTGTTTTCTCTGTCTCTCAAAATAAACATTAAAAAAAAGGTCAGCATAATAAAGACTTTTTCCCCCTCTTATAACAGCCCTGGTTAGATGTTTAGGTCAATAGAGCAGAGTTCTCCTCTACCCAGGAATCTTCTATCTTGAGAACTTGCCTTCTCCAGTATTTGGTGATCATCAGTTTCCAGCTGGCAGAATAAGTAAGAGCATAAAGGAGTTTTTTGTTTTGTTTTGTTTTGTTGTTTTTTGTTTTTTGATGTTTTTTAATAGGCCAGGCCTGGAAGCTGTGCACATCTACTCTGCTCACTTTCAACTGGGAAAATCATAGGTACATTTCACACTTGAAGGAAGCTGAGGAATGTAGTGTAATGTAGGTGTATGGCCAACAAAGAGAAGAATTATTTTGGTGGATAACTAAGTCTTCACCACAATATTTGTTGTTTATTTGACTTACCTTCTGGTGTCTCACAAAAACCTCAGATTAACCTAGATAGAAAATCACTCTGGATTCCCCACCCTCACACCCACCACATCTTTCAGTCACTGAATGGCACCATCATCTATACAGTTACTCAAACCAGACATCTGCAAATTATCCTCGACTCATTTCTTATCCTCACCTTTCATATTTAATACTCCAGGAATGTCCTGTCAACTCTACCTCCAAAACACACCTTAAATCATTAGCTCTCTCCATCCTTTCTGTCAGCTCCTTAGTTCAAACATTATAATAACCTCTCATCTGGATTATTCCAAGAGCCTACTGATAGCTCTCCATCCTTCACTCTTACTTGCCCATGTTTCGTTCAGGAACATATCACTATTTAGTTTAAAACCTTCCAATGGCTTTAGGAAAAAAAATAATCAATAAAATCCAAAGTCCTTACAGGATCACTAAGACCATATATGGTACGGCTCTTGCCCAACTCTCTAATCACATCCTTTATTACACTCTTTCTACTGACTGCTACTCCAGCTACAATGACCTTCCCACTGCTTCTTGAAAATATTTAGCTTACTTTCATTTGAAAATCTTTGTACTTTCTGTTCCTGAGAGACCTTCTTCACATCCAGTTATTCTCTTACTCAGCATCATGTTCTTTGTCTTCTTAGCATCCTCTTAGGCTGTGTTTTCCATTTATCATCTGCTTCTTTCTCCTGAATGTAGGATCCACGAGCCAAGTACTGTTCCTCATTCTCAATATTTCCCTAATTTCTAGTAGGCCTGGCACACAGTGGTGCGCACTAAGTAATTAAGTGAATAAATGTAAAACCGTCTAAGGGTGATCAGAGAAAACCTCCTGCAAGGCCTTTTGGTATATTGTTGGTGTAGTATAAGGAACACAAACTTGGCTTACAATTCAGATTTGACCCCTTCTCAGCTTTGCACATGAGACTTCAGCTCTGTGAGCTTCAATTACCTAATGTGTAAACGAAAGTAAAAAAAAAAATCCCTAACAGTGTCAAATGCCTACTTTATTAAGAAGAAGCTAATGGAGGAAAAGAGCTCCAGGTAAGATTAACCCTTCTCCGTAAATAAAACTATTATCGCTACTATCATGTACAATTCTGTTCCATTATGGCAAGACCCTCCCAAGGCAGCCGTTTCTTCCTCTTTGTAATTGGTTGACTCCTTTCTGTGGGGTGTTTCCGGTGGCATAAATCTCCACAACACAAAGAGAAAGAGGCTTGTCAACTCCGTTGTTAATAATTCAATCCATCCATATCCCTCAAAACCAACTTTCTTTTTTTTAAAGGTTAATTTATTAAGTTTTGAGAGAGAGAGAAATAGGGAGTGAACAGGGGAGGGGCAGAGAGAGAGAAGGGAGAGGGAGAATCCTAAGCAGGCTGTCTTCTGTCAGCAGAGCCTGATGCAGGGTTCAAATTCAGGAACCATGAGATCATGACCCGAGCTGAAATCAAGAGTCTGATGTTTAACTGACTGAGCCACCCAGGCTTCCCAAAACCAACTTTCTGAAATTAAAATTAAAAGCCTTCAACCTATGCCTTCTCTGTACCTTCACACTGGTAACTAATGACTGCAAAAAAAAAAAATTGCAGTTTGTAGTTCAGTGACTTTATCTCCAGTTATCAGACAAATCATTCCGTTTCTCTGGTCAATTCTTTTCCATGCTCTAAAAGAATATTTAAAATGTACTCCACTTCTGAAATTCTCAAAATTTTACACATGCATTGACTCTAATAAAGCACCAAAATTCATTGATTTTTTTTCCACCTCATATTTTTCATTATTTCTTTTGTTTTACTACTTTTTTCCATGACCACTATTACTGCCCTAATCTAAGTTACTAGTCTTCTAACTCGTGTATACATACATGCTCTTGAGAGTACAAAAATCCTCTCCATGGTGTTCCCAGAAAGAAATTTAAGGCAGAAGTGAAGGTACCTCCATAACAGAGGTATAGGTTCTATTTTCCAAACATTCCTCTCTTAGTTACCTTTCTCTTATGTTACAATGATAAATAAATTAAATAAATAAATAAAATTTTCTCTTATTTCATAATCATAAATAAGTAAAATTATAAATAAATAAATAAATAAATTATCCTATTTTACAATAATAAATAAATAAATAAATAAATAAATAAATAAATAAATTATGTTTAAAAACATGATTCTTACCCATCCACAATTTTATGTGCATTGACCCAGCATGTAAATCTTATGGGGGCACCAAACAAAAGGACAATTGAGATAAATGTTAGGAAGTACTAGTGTTACTATTGAAAAAAATGAATGACCACTAAAGAAATTATTTTGTAAATCCAACTCTTTGCTTTCCACAAAATTAATAGATTACTAAAGATAAATTCTGGTAATTGATCATCATGTAGTTCTTTACATATAATCAGAAAGAGCTCAGATAATTAAATTGCATCATTATAACTCAATTCTTCATCTTTTAGTTCACATCTATAAAAATGAAAAGTCCAAATAAATACCAAATTCTGTCTCATTTTGGCAATAAATAACATTGTTCTAAAAGTAGAGGAATCAATTAAAATAAAGAAGCCCATCTGTCACATTTAGCACTGCATTTCTAATAAAGTTGTATTTTTTTGTCACTAACAACTTTTTCAGAGTTTTAAATACAGTTACATAGTTTTGGTCAATTATGAGTTAATAAAAACCATGATGATTAATTCTAGAAGAAAAATTAACCTTTAAACCTTATAGCCATAAGAACTTGAAAAAAAATCAAATTATATCACTAAAAAATATGATAGGGTACTGAACTAAATACTTTAAAACATAATATAATAACAGGATAAATTTCCATGGGAATGGAAATATGAGTTCAAAAGAAATGAGAACTACATAAAATGTTTTAAAGTTCTGCAAGAGCTATTTCAAATATTTTTAAGTGGATAACAATGAACATGGAATCTCAATACTATTCAGACTTTAATGGATATATTTTAGTGATATAACAGATTTATTTTAATATGTCAAAACTTGCAATATGTGAAAATGACTTTTTTTGCTGCTATTTAAAATTATGATGAATCTGTATGTCAATTCATAAGTATATGTGAGGATGTACAGTTTTAATATATTCTCTTGGAGATTTTTAAGGAAAAAAGTTTGAAAATCACTAGTTTAGGCCATTATCATCTCTTTCCAAGGTTACTGTAATACCTTCTAATATTTTTCTTGCCTAGCATCCATGCTCTACTCAAAAATGTCTTCAAAAATGCTGTCAGAGTGATCTTAAAATTTTTTTTACATTTGTTTATTTTTGAGAGACAGAGAGAGATAGAGCCCAAGTAGGGGAGGGGCAGAGACAGAAGGAAACACAGAATCCCAAGCAGGCTCCAGTCTCTGAGCAAGCTGTCAGCACAGAGCCCCACACAGGGCTCGAACCCATGAGCCAGGAGATCATGAGCTGAGCCAAAGTCGGATGCTTAACCAAGTGAGCCACCCAGGTGCCCCTATTTATTTATTTTTTTAAGCTTATTTAATCTTGAGAGAGACAGAGACAGTGCAAGTGGGGGAGGGACAGAGAGAAGGAAAGACAGAGAATCCCAAGCAGTCTCCACACTGTCAGCGCAGAGCCACCCAGGTGCCCCACAGAGTGATCTTTAAATGCAAAAAATCAATCAAGTCACTTCTCTACTTAATATAATGCAGTATCTTCTCATTGTCTTTCCTTGTGTACCCTTCCATTGACTCTTGTCATGGCTGCACTTTATCATCAATTCTATGGAAACTGAACTACAATACTTCCCAGCCTCCTGCCTCTGGGCCTTTACTGAGGTTTTTCTCTTTTTCTGACTCATCCTCACTCCCTCCCTCCACTTCTCCTCCTTCCACCATCTGCCTTTCTCCTAATTAACTCCTACATCACTTAGATTTCAATTCTGATATCCATTGTTTTATAAATATTCCTTGGCCCTCCAATTCTGAGTTAGAAATCCCCTTAATTTATGTTGTCACAGCACATAAATTCTTATTTAGAAACATAAATTATAATGGAAGCTGAAAGCTTTCCCTTGGTTCATCTTGCTTTGTCTCCTTGAATCTTCATATTTTAAATGGTTAGATGTTTGCATGAGCGTGTTTTTTATTTTCTTATTTCTCCAGCTAATTTCTGATTCAGGTTTATAGACATTCTCAGCTAATTTCTGATCCAGATTTGTATACATATAAACTTAAGGTAATTCACGTTTTCATCAAATAAGACCAAATTTGTAACTCTAGAAACATGAGATGAGCTGAGGCTACCTCTTGATTATTCCCCCATGCTCTGGCTTAAATAAATCTTTAACCCTCAGGATTCAAAATAAATCACTCTTCCACCAAGAGTCTTTCCACTGTCATATAAATTAGCTTTCACTCATTCTTATCTGATGAGGAAATTCTATACCTCTGCAAACTCCTTCCTAGCATTTGTAACAAGCTAACAATCTCTATAGACAAAAAAGACTGTATGTCTATTATTTACCATTGACCTTCCAATGTGAAACATAGCATCTCATATACAGCGAGCATTCAATACATGGATGCTGAATGAGTGAATGAAACCATACCAAGACAAGGAACAAATAAGCAGCTGTTTCACTAACTGTGAAAAACAATTTTGATATCATAGGTATAATACAAAGTAGGCCTTGGATTGAGTCCTCACTTGAGTTTCTCATTAACCTTTACTAATGGCTATGTCCATTCAATAAGGATTCAGCCTCAGTTTCCTACTCTATAATTTGCCATGCAAAATTGGAGCCATTCTTTTAAGTTACAGTGAACATAACCCTTTGGAATGCTATCTACCTCTACATTTTCCTTAACTCTTAGAGGCAGTGGTTTGGACAGTTTAATTTTTTTCAACCCCAACTTTCACTTTGCTCAAGTCCTTGACATCCCTGGTAACAACCTGAACGACTTAAGGAAAAGGTAGAAAAGTTGAGCAAAAAATATGAAACTCAATTTTCACATATATGTTTCCTCGTTAAGTTGAACAAGTAGTGGGGAGGTGTCATGAAGTATAGGTAAGTTTGGGACAGAGTAATACTTACATTAACACATGGAGAAAAGATGATTTAATAAATCAGGCTGTTACTGAAACATTTCAGTAACTATTTAGTGAGAACATTGAAAAACTGATATATATTAAATCAAATTCTCTCAGAAAACTATACAATGAAAATTATCTTCTCAGGAGGAAACTAGCTTCAAAAAGTACATTTAGGGGCCCGTGAGTGTCTCGGTCAGTTGAACATCCAGCTCTTGGTTTCAGCTCAGGTTATCATGTCACAGTTTGTGGGCTCAAGCCCCACGTCAGGCTCTGTGCTGACAACATGGAATCTGCTTCAGATTCTGTGTCTCCCTCTTTCTGCCCTTCCCCCAGTCATGTTCTCTCTCTCTCTCTCTCTCTCTCTCTCTCTCTCTCTCTCTTTCTCTCTCTCTCTCTCTCTCAAAATAAATAAACAATATATACATTTAGAAAATTATGAAAATTAATAAAGGAAGATTTGCCAGTGGTTTGGGGAAATTGTAAGAACAGAAATAATGAAATAGAATTTGAATTTGAATCTTATATGAAGTCTTCACATAAAAGTAGAGAATTTTTTTTCAGGAATAAGGGAATTCAAATATATGTATATGTATATATATACAATTTTTCTAAACATAGGATGGAACACAAAAAAACTGCCTTCTCAGTTCTATTACAACATTTGTTTTATCAATTTAATTTCAGATTTTGTGAAAACATCCTTGTGACATTAACTATTGTGGCATCTTAATTTCAATAACATTAAATTGAGAGAAATATGCTATTTAGAACTGAAAAAATACGCTGCTATAAAAAAGGCACATGTGATTCATAAAATATTAATAAGACATTTTGTATAAAAACTATGAAATGTAAGGAACCTGGTAAAAATCTTGAAGCCAAGCCACAATCATACCATGTAGGGAAAAAGCAGTGGTCCCAGAGAAAGCTGGTCTAGATTAAAAATAAACATTGGTGCTCAGTCTGGTGATATTTATTTTTTTTTTTTTAATTTTATTTTTCCAACGTTTATTTATTTTTGGGACAGAGAGAGACAGAGCATGAACGGGGGAGGGGCAGAGAGAGAGGGAGACACAGAATCGGAAACAGGCTCCAGGCTCCGAGCCATCAGCCCAGAGCCTGACGCGGGGCTCGAACTCCCGGACCGCGAGATCGTGACCTGGCTGAAGTCGGACGCTTAACCGTCTGCGCCACCCAGGCGCCCCAGTCTGGTGATATTTATGAAGCAAACTTTTCTGAATCTGTTTCCAGCTGTAACATGGTAATAGAAATGCCTTTCACATCAACCATAAGAATAACTAAGGGATTATTATGGGAGGATAAGATATGTTTAACAACTTTGCAAATTAATGTTTAACAAAAATGAGCATATAGTTCTGTAAGCAAGACTAACCCCTGAGAACCAAAATGTGAATGGTTGAAAGATGTCCCAGAGGGATCCCAAAATGTTGATGGAAATTCTTATTTGACTACACATTTCACATGAAATATCTATTCCTTTGTGAATTATGACTTAAAACATGCAGATACATACAAATTATTAGGGCGAGTAAATTATTAGTACGGTAATAATGCAAAGATAAACAAATAGCCTCATCCACAATTCCCATTAACAACAACCACAACAACAAACACTCTGGGGGCAACTGAGTGGCTCAGTCAGTTAAGCATCCAACTTCAGCTCAGGTCATAATATTACGGTTTGTGAGTTCAAGCCCCACATCGGACTCTGTGCTGACAGCTCGGAGCCTGGAGCCTGCTTCAGGATTCTGTGTCTCCCTTTCTCTCTCTGCCCCTCTCCGCGCTCTCTCTCTCTCTCTCTCTCTCTCTCTCTCTCTCTCTCTCTTAAAAATAAACACTAAAAAGTAATTTTAAGAAAACACTCTCATATCAATTGTCATATATTTGAATCGATCATAATCTCATAGACAGCTGAATAATACAAAAGCTATCTGTGCTTATTCATTCAGACATGCAAGTTACTCAAGACTAGCTCATATTTTGATATCATCACTTTGGATAATTTTGATTATGTCAGCTGAAACAGTAACAATAATATATTCAGACTGTGTCTGCATCTTCTGAAAGCTTTCTCTAAAATACAGAGCATGGTCAAGGAATACGTTGGAAGCTTTAACAATTCCATTTTGTTTTACGACACATAAAGGAGCAGAACTTTCAGTAACTATTACTCCTCCTACCACACTCCTTCTGGGTAGCCCCTCAGGACACTGTTTGGGATTCATCTAACATAACAGTTGAAAAGTACTGAATAAATTCAGGGTCTTGGTTGAAAAATAGAGAGAAAGAAAAATAATAATTCTGGCCCAGTCCTTAGATGATTTGAGCAAGCTGACAGTGCTCAGAGATAGTTGAAGAAAAAAATGAGCAAATTGTCAGATGCCTTTATATAAAACATCCTTTAATTTAAATAGAAATCTACAAACAGTATTTATAATGCTAAAGGTGTAAGCATTAACAAATATACTACTTCAATATTATTTTCTAAAGAGTTGATTAGTTGATTAATTCTTTACTGGATTCATATATCCACTAAGGTAGTATTCTACGTCTCACAGAGAAAAAATTAAGAGGTTCTTCCTAATTTAAGTTTGTTTTAGTTGCACATGACATGGCTAAGAAATTGTTTGAAAATACTTTAATGATGCAAATCACTGTTAGATATTAACAAATATGACAAAAGTATCATAGAAGTTGTTGTTAGCATTTTGTATTTTATGGAGACTCAGTCTCCTTTGTTGAAATTCTCCAGATGACAGAGGAATAAATCAGAGACTCCAGCATAATGCCTAGCACTACTTAACTCTGTTTCTCCAAGTGTTTCTCCACTGTTACCCAACAAAGTTTTGTTGTTGGTATTTATGGAACAAGAGGATAGATGGATAGATTAGATTGGAGAACAACTGTCTGAGTCAGTTTTGCAGGAAATGATTTGAAGATTGAATATTATTTCCATGGGGTCGATCATCAATGTAGTTTTTGCATTTGTTTTACTTTCCCTGAATGCATGATTTTCTTTCTTTTGTCCATTCATTCTTTCTTCCTATTTATATTTATATATAAAGTAAAATTTACCTTTTTAATCAAAGGTTGATTGTTTCATTGTTGCTATTAATATTAAGTTTACTTTTCTTTGGCCCTTATACCTTTTAGAGGCGTAAAAGTTATTAATGGTTCCAGGAATGCTTTATCTGTATTTCACAAACAGTTTGAGAATTGGTGAGGGCAGATATTTCTAATCCCCATTTTAAAGATTAGCAAACTGAAGTTTAGAGGGATTAATCCATTTGTCTAAAATCTCAAGGGATAAATTTCAAGGTTTGCTGGTTCTTTGTTCAGTAGTTTGATGACACCACCCCATTAATATTTATTGATCTTTCTAAGTGTGCAAGGATGTTTTCTTTTGATTCTTCATTATCTATTGCTTACTACTATGAATCTATCACAAAGTCTATCACATTACAGTTGTATATTATATTGGATTATTTTGTATGAGAAGCCAATTCATGGAGAAGGAAGTGATTTTTCTCCTTTATAATCCTATTGCCCTTTTCTTTTCAATAAAAATGGTGACGTTTTAGATTCCATCTGTACTACAAGACTATGATACGTCATTTAATAAAAGAGGAGTTTCATCTTTGAGAAGACCTAAGGACTAGCTACCAGCCACCAGGTATATGACATGCATTCTTGAAAGGCCTTGAAAAAATAACTCAGCTGGAGAAGGTTTTGAAATATCCTTTCTTCATTTTATTATATCTACATCTTTTTAAAAGAGAGTTGGAAGCAGTCAGATTAGTATTTACCCCAAATCCAAAACAGCATTTGGATCTCTTGACTCATCAAATCAGGTGAGGGTCTAGATGCTAATTCAAATTATTCACATATTTACATGTTCATTATATATGCACTAATACTTAGGAAAAGAATTTGTGGCAGCTAATAGAGTCAATAAAGCTTTCAACATAGTGATAAAAGAATGAGACTCCAGTATGAAGAGAATCAAGTAAACTAGCCTAGGGCACATTACTTATTAACTGAATAGAAATTTTAGCTATAAGCTGCCTAGCTTCCAATGCAAAGTAAAATGAAAAGAAAGTAAAGGCAATCAGTTATACAGCTCACACTGAATAAAAGAAATAAGAATAATTTTGAATTAAAGCATTTTCCCAACATTAAACACTAAGAGAAATTTTGACTTTACAGAAACGTCATTGGGAAAAAAACAATTTAAAATAAAATCTTCAATGAATATTAGAAGCATTCTTTACATACAATTCTTATGTTCATTCTGATATCAAACGGCAGCCCTGAGAATCCATCTTATGTAGCCATAAAGCTTACTGTCCTATGACAATATATGTGTAGAATTTAGGAGTTCTAGAGTAACAACTCACTCCTTCCTGCTGAACTCACACTATTGCTCCTTATTTAGGCATGTGCCTGTGCATAGCTAGTAAGATACAGCTCTAATTGCTGTCTACATTATCAATTCATTGTTTCATCTCTAAGATGTTTGAAAATAAGAAAATTCAAGTAATTTTCAGCTCACACTTTTACTTGTCATAAATAGGTCACACAATGTTTGAAAGTGACACAAACTGAAAGGAGTAACCATTAGTGGATTTGAATTTTTTTCTCAAAAATATGCACATGAAAAAAAATATCTGTGGCTGATTTGAATTACTTTGTTACAGATATTGGACAATAAAAACTGCTCTATGGGGTGATGATGCATAGGAAGAAATGCAATGAATACTTAGGTCTGCAGGAGACTTCACGGAAGCATGTGAGTCCTTAATACTCTCACCATCCACCCCCATTGCTGCCATCTCTTTTTTTTGCAATTACTGATAGATTTCCTCTATTCTTTTCATATCAACTGTCCTTATGGTTTTGTGGTTTTTCTAACTTCTACTGCCATGCCATTGCTAAAGTAAATTCTTCTATCACCTATGAACTGAAACTTTCCATTGATTTGTTTGCTGAATTCATTCTAGATCAGGCTCTAAATTCATCACATGATTCTGTTTCCCCAATTTAGTCAATCTGCATATAATCATTTTTACTGCCTACATGGAATATTTAATTTCCATTCTACTCATATGCATTTTTGTTATGTTTCTTTACAGCCTAAACCTAATCACTCCATTCTTTTAAGTTTTGTTTTTTAAGTTTATTCATTTATTTTGAGAGAGAGCAAGTAAGGAGGGGCAGAGAGAGGGAGAGAGAGAATCCTAAACAGTCTCTTCACTCTCAGCACAGAGCCTGATGCAGGGCTCAAACTCATGAACCATCATTATTTGAGCCAAAGTCAAATGCTTAACCAACTGAGCCACCCAGGTGCCCCTAATCACTCCGTTAACAAAATAATAAATAAATAGGGGCTTTATTTCTTTGTAATTTGTTTCATATACAATTATGTAATGGTTTATGAAGATTAAATCCTAAATTACATCTTAAATAATCATATATATGACACAATATGACAAAAATATTTCCTAAACAAAATTAAAATATTGGTTTTTATTAACACAGTTGACCATGTTTACAGGCACATGGGTGGCTCACTAGGTTAAGACTCCAACTTTGGCTCAGGTCATGATTTCACAGCTCATGGGTTTGAGCCCCACAGCTGGCTCTGTGCTGATGATTCAGAGCCTGGAGCCTGCTTCCGATTCTATGTCTCCCTGTCACTCTGCCCCGCTTCCACTCGCGCTCTGTCTCTCTTGCTCTCATATATAAATAAACATTTTTTAAAAAGCCATGTTTATTGTTACACCAACGATAGCATTTCAATGTGTGGGGGATAAGCTCAGGAATCCCCCGGGTTTATACCAATGGGTTAACAAAGCATAAAGAAATACAAAGTCAAAAAATGCTCACACCTGAGTTTGGGTAAACCAGATTGGCACCCCAATAGAGGGGGGGGGCAAAGGCACACCAAGAATAGGGAGGCATAAAGGTGCCAGGAATAGGGAGGTGCAAAGGCACCCCAAAATAGAGAGGGGGGTGCAGAGCCCCCAGAATAGAGAGGGAGAGGCAAAGGCCTAAAATAGGAATGGTGCAAAGGTACCCAATACATAGGTATATAAAATAAACAGGATTAGATATTCAGGGTGGAAGCACCCCTAATTTAGTACTAAAGCAGAAAAGCTGCTTTCACAGGAGGATAGGGCCAGGTTAAGTAAATTGGTGAATTGGACTATGAACCACTGTACTGCAGGCAAAGCAGCCCAGAGGGGAGATGGTTAACAAAAGAAAAAGTGCCTTATTAACCCTGAGGTTATTCCCCCTATCTGTCTTATCCTCTAGGCTAGCTAACTTAAACAGACATGGTACCTCCTGTCTGCCATTAACAACCATCTACCCATCTGCCCGGCACCAGGATTTTGTTTTATATTGACCCAAACCCCAAACACTGTGTATCTTCAAAAACCCCCTTTTCCCTCATGTCTCCAAGTTAATGCTCCCAGTTTGTCTCTTTGCACATGTCCATCATGTTTGTACACCTTCTGATCTTAATAAATATGAGGCAAGGACCCTTATTCAGGACTCTTGTCTTTTCCCTGACATTAGCCATCTCTCATTTTAATCCTGCGCCTGCTCTTTTGCTGGCCAAAAGACTTAGAGTCTATAACATTAATGAATATGCAAAACACTTATCACACTTCCTAGCACAAAGTACAAAATGAACAAATGTTGGTATAACCAATTCTCCCTCTAAATAGTGCTTTATTTTGTCAGCAAAATAGAGTAATTCTGCCGTGACACAGGTGATAGCATCTTCAGGCAATTAACAAATTAAATTTCTGTTCTTCATTCTCCTTATTTTACCAATTGCTAGGCAGTGCACTCTTCATAGTTCTTTGTATGTAGTATCTATTGCATTTCTACTGGACTAATTTAATCCTAATCAGCTTTGTATATGAGAAATGGAGATTTATACAATCTCCATTTCATTTTAACACATTTACTCATTTCTTCCTAAATTACAAGTGACTGAAATTTTTGTTTTTAACAGTATAACCAAAGCACTTATTTTCAACCCATTGATTGACAAATGACTAGTTCTTTTAAAGAACTAATTTTATACTGACTCTGAGAATGTCTCAGTGAGTACCCATTTCCTAATCAATGTTCATGAATTTCTTGCAACATTATACTTCTGTAGTTAAGATCTAAGAATTCTGTTTTGAATCACAGAGGAGTGATTTTCTTTCACTGAAGTTTCCTTTCTTTTCTTAAGAATGTTTCTCAAAATAATTTAGAGAAGCTAAAGAATTCATTAAAGAACATTTTCCCTTAAACTAAGAAATTAATTACATGAAGAACATTAAATCTGAATCAAGAGTCCTACAATTAAGGAAAAAATACTGTAATTTTTGTATTATTATTAAATTTCTAACCAGTATGCTTTGAAACTTATTTTTCTATATGTAGGTATGCCTAAATAGTAGATCCTTAGATAATAAGTTTCAATCATCAGAAACTCAGTTTCCACATGTAAAAACTAAAGATTAGTCACAGTTTTATAAAAACTAACCCCTTCCAACTCTAAGATTTCATTTCATCCTTGATGAGGTAATGGCCAACAAATTCTAAATAATCTTTCTCTTAGGTTACCCAAAAATATTTTTTTCATTACTGCATGACGCATCTATTTAAGTTCAATTTCAATGAAAGGAGGGTGTCACTTAAAGACATTAATATTTCCATAGGTGAGGCTACATCCTACTACCATAAAGACCATAGAAAATAATATTTGTAATACTATTTTGTATTTAATAACTTCAAAACAATCATTTTGCCAAAGAATTTTATTTTTTCCTATAAAAAATGATTTGTTTAAAAATCAACACTATTTGGTATTCATGCTCTCCTGCACAGGTCTCATCCAAATATATCCATGTAAACGATTGGCCATGTTTTCTCTCTTCTAATTGAGTATTCTGGCACAAATAACCATGTCTCTCAAAATATTTATTATTATTTATGCCTGATCTACTCCCCTCATAAACTTTCTATTTATTTAACATCTTCATTAAGTTCCAGTGAAACAATGTTGCATTTCAAGTCATCTTTAACAATATCAGACAACTCAAACTCAATAAGACACATTTTTATGGCCTAGATCTCTGTTTATCTGGCAGGTCATTTATTTCTAAACACATTGTTTTATATAATTTGTCATTCAGCTATGAATAGGCCACAGTATGGAATATATTCACCACTTTTTAAATATTTTCTTAACAATGCTACTGCCTCATTGTGAACTATTTTATTATCATTGTTATGACTTAAATATGTAAGTCAAGAAGACCTTAGTATCAACATATTAGTGACAAATATTAAACAACTGTTTACAATAGATCAGGCAATGTGCTAAATGCTGAGGATATGGATAGATATAAACAGAATGATGATTGTGCCCATCAGTCTGAAAACATTTTTAATATTATGTAAAATAGTTTAAAAGAGTTCAATTATTTTCATCCCTGCTATTTACATAATGTAAGTTCTACTAATACATGATTTATCTTTTATTAAAATATTCAAAATATTTTTGTTGGACAGAATATCTGCTCATGTTTTAAATCACTGAATATTTTTATATGAATTTTCTAGTCAATAAAAATCAGTAAAAAAAAAAAATAGAAAAAGAAGAAAAAAAAGAAGAAAGAAACCACATAGTATGGTCATTCCAAATCCCTGAACTTGCCATTTACAACATATTCCTTGTGAAAACTAACACAAAATATACTCATGGATCATGGTGGTGGGAGAGAGGGTGCTATAAGACATAAAGATATGTAAATCTTGGTAGCCAGGCATATTCCCTAAGTCATAGCAAAGTTGGTCTTCATTGAGATTGAAGACCATACTCATAAAGAAGCTAAAATTGTTGACTTGACATTCAGATCTCCAGGTACAGGTATACTTTAGGTCAAGATAGACTTTTGTCATAAAAAATTCCTACTACAAAAAAAAATTCCTACTACTACAGGATTCATCTTACATTTGATATGTCCATTTACATAATATGATCCCCAAAGTCTATTAATTTAACAGTGTGACTCAAACATAGTGTCTTAGAATTAATAAAATGTGGTAACATTAATTCATGTGACCATTCATTCATCACATATTTATTGAATATCTACTATGTTCATGGCCCTGTTCTAGACTCCAGGAATGCAATGATCAATAAAACAGAAGTGATACCCTTTCTATTCTTTAGTTATATACAGAAAACTTGCCTGATTAATATCACATTTTCTCCTGAAGGAGTTAAGAAGGAAAAAAGTTTCTGAAAGCATCCTCCCAGGGAAAAGCAGTAAAAAAAGTTCTTATCACTAATTCACATTTAGAGGAAACGATAATAAACTGGGTACTATCAATTTATTAAAAAGATATTACTCATCAATCTACTCAACGACATTTAAGCTGGTCCATGTATTGGGCATCTTGTTAAATGTATGTATTTCCTCAGGTGTCATTTTGTTCTTTATCCATCATTCAAATTTTCCACACTTGGGCAAAGTGACCTTTTTTCTTTTAGAGTTTGTTTATGGATAGTTTACTTTTCAAATTATACTTGACTTTCTTCTAATTACAAACATCCTAATAAAATAAATTTGTAACTTTGCACTGGTTCCATTATATATGTCCATTTTAGTTAAAAGATAGGTGAACACACCTATGAACATAGGAGTACAAAATATCATCGAATGCATCCATGCTTTGACATTTGAAGGTTCCTGCAACATGCAAAAAAAAAAAAAAGCAAAAGTATGGGAATATAGCAGAGAAATTTTAATCTCTTAATCCTGAACCTATAGTTTTAAAAACAGGGTAAACTTGGGGCGCCTGGGTGGCGCAGTCGGTTAAGCGTCGGACTTCAGCCAGGTCACGATCTCGCGGTCCGTGAGTTCGAGCCCCGCGTCAGGCTCTGGGCTGATGGCTCAGAGCCTGGAGCCTGTTTCCGATTCTGTGTCTCCCTCTCTCTCTGCCCCTCCCCCGTTCATGCTCTGTCTCTCTCTGTCCCAAAAATAAATAAACGTTGGAAAAATAAAATTTAAAAAAAACAGGGTAAACTCAGTCTTGGTTTTCTAACCTTTAAAGTGAGAATCTCATCATCTTCTAGAAAGGATTAAATGAGAACATGCATTAAAGCAATTATCTCAGCACTAAAGACATAGTTTGCTTCCTCTATCCTTTCAAGTTGTGTTAACTACCTCTTTTTAGTGTGAACCTCTAAATTTTTCACTGAACATCATTTATAACTATAAGTAATAAACAATGATACAAATATTTTAAAATATCCTAACTGTCCTTTGCTGCATCCAGGAGATTATTCTTGATGCCTTCCCCTACTTTTGTCTAGAGCCCAATTTACATGCACTATTGTACCTGGTTTACATCTTTACAAGAGCTATCTTTGTCCAATAAACTTTGTTTGCTCCTCTCTTTTTTTCAAGAGACTGTTTTTTTTCCATGGCAACGGGGAATAGACTTCCTTTTGCATAACCACTGCACAGAGAAGGGTCTTAATAAGCATTTGCTGAATTAATAAATTAGAATGTTCTGTGACCTCAAGAGATTCATAATTATGTAGCGTGGAATACATATCTATTACCTATGTACATAGCATTATTCCATCTATTAAATCGTGCCATAGTATCTAACATATAAAAATCTGTTCCACTAGAATATAAACTCTTTGATGGAAAGATTTATGTTCTATTCATCCTTGTATCCCCAAAGTCTGGCATAGTGGCTGACATATGTGTAGAATTTGGCAAATGTGGTTCCCCAGCGGAAGAGAATTACTTAGAACTTGGGAAGATGCTATTAGCCTTGTGCTCAAAAGTTTAATTCAGAGGATTAAAATGGCAACTAAAAGCTTCACTTGAAAAGAACAGTCATAAAGCCCAGATAACCCTTGGTAAATCATCTTTGCTTCTGTGTGTGGAATTCATTGGAATGCAGATATTTTATTTTTTTAAGTAAACTCTGTGCCCAACATAGGGCTTGAACTCATGACCCCAAGATCAAGGGTCAATGCTCTACTGACTGAGCAAGCCAGGTGCTCTGGAATGCAGATATTTTAGAAATGATCACACCAGCAATAAATATCAAAGTTTCAGGTATATTGGCATAAGACCTTTGGCTAGTAAAATAGATAGCAATAGAGTGACCTGAGAAATATGGTTGATGTATGAGAAAAATAAGTTTATCGTTTAGATGGAAGAACAAAGGAAAGAATGGTGTTAATTCAAAGTTTATATATGTGGTAAATGGAAGTATCTCTTCTGCTTAGAACCCATGTATCCATCTGAAGGTCAATTAGAATAGCTGTAAAGTCAGCACCTTCCTATGAACGTTACTATGCCTGGCACTTTTTCAGGGTGGCAACTGTCATGTAAAAAGTACTTAATTACATTAAACAATTCTACTTAATTTGTAAGCACAAATAATTACCTAAGAATATAGTGATTTAAAGGTAGATAAGTCTGAAGACAGAAAAGAGACCAAATGACTTGTAATCATCTTTATGTTCACCGAGGCACTGCTATCACTGCTTTTTTTTTTAATTTTTTTTTCAACATTTATTTATTTTTGGGACAGAGAGAGACAGAGCATGAACGGGGGAGGGGCAGAGAGAGAGGGAGACCCAGAATCGGAAACAGGCTCCAGGCTCTGAGCCATCAGCCCAGAGCCTGACGCGGGGCTCGAACTCACGGACCGCGAGATCGTGACCTGGCTGAAGTCGGTCGCTTAACCGACTGCGCCACCCAGGCACCCCTATCACCGCTTTTAATAGCCAATACAGGGAGGTGCACCTGGGTGGCTCAATGGGGTTAAGCATCCAACTTCCGCTCAGGTCATGATCTCATCATTCCTGGGTTCAAATCCTGCATCAGGCTCTGTACTGACAGCTCAGAACCTGGAGACTGCTTCCAGATTCTGTGTCTCCCTCTCTCTGTTCCCCTCTCCTGCTCATGCTCTATCTCTCTCTGTCTCTCAAAAAGAAATAAACATTAAAAAATTTTTTTTAAACAGGCAATACAATATAAGGAATTTTTCTAAACATACAATTAAATTCAAATTTTTCATAGACCGAAAAATTCTCTTTTTGGTAGGGGTTAAAGTTCTGATTCTCTACTTACTTACTTACTTACTTACTTACTTACTTACTTACTTACATTAACCTTCAGCATTATTTTCCAGCCAATTTTTCATTTACTAGCCAATCCAAGGCCAGAATTCAAATATAGAAAACACAAAACTAGGAAATAAAAAATAAATTTCATGCTCTCGATAATTTTACAGAATAATTTTTTTCAGTAGTGAGCATTTTGAATTTTCTACTAAAATGTTCCCTCCATAGATGATCACCATTCATCATGATTTCAAAGCACATTAAAAAATTATAATAAAAGCCGTTTCCTAGGTTCGAGTAAAGGGAACAACTGCAATTGTTTTCCACTCTTCTTGCCTACTTGTTCTGGAACTTGGGTGCCCTCATACTGACCTATTTTGTTTATCACTGGTCCATCCAATTCACCTCTTGGCTGTCTGCTCAGCCAGTTCTTCAATAGATCCTCCTGTTTGTCACCCAGCTTCTCTTCTTGCCAACTAATATATCATCTTCCATCTGTTTAAATTCCTATGTTCTTTCTGGCACAGCTCTGCCTCCAGATTCCCTCCCAGCCACCTACCTTGCTGCCCTCCATCTGCTAGCATGACTAGTGTCTTTTCTAACCTATTATCAATCTAAATTGTCTTCAACTTTCCACTTGAATTTCTTTATCAAAGGCTCATCTCTTAAAGGGTTACTGCCCTTGCAATCATAGCATATCATACAATCTTGAAGTAGAAAGGGAAGTTAAAAACCATTAGGTTCAAACATGCATTTCATGTTTTAATTCTTCTACCCTTTAAAGTCAATTAATGTTCTCAATTTCTCTCAGTGATGGTATTTTGAAGTAATAGAGTGTACCACTGAAAGAGATCATTACTGTCTTTTGGTATATATTCTTCAGAGCACTACCTCTGTGTGGCCCAATTCTTATTAGTCTTATAGTTAATTGTGTTTGGTTCATTGTTCCAAAGTTTGGCATTTACTGATTACCAAAAACCTTTTTTTGGACACCACATTTTCAAGACAATTCAATTCAATTTTGTAGGCTTAATGTAGCAGAAATATTTCTTAATTAGGATGTGTGTTGCTTACTGGATACCAAAGACATTATATAAACAACACTAGCATTTGATAATTACAGTTTCAGAATTTGATATTTTAGGAGCATAAGGTGGCATTTTCCCTTGACATTGATTTAGTCGCTGGATGAGGTAGATCCTTGTTTTTATGTAACAGAAATGCTACAAGTTAAAGCAGACTCAGGAAAATGATGAAACTTTAGACCTATGTAGCTTGCCATTAGACTAAAAACTTCTAATTGTCCATTCATATTTCTAGAGGATATCCCCTCCCTCTTTCAACCACAGCTTAGAAAAAAGCTAAGCTTATGTTTAGAGGAGGTTCACTCAGGATCTGCCCTTAAATCTGAAATAATATAGCAATTTAATAAAATGGTAATTATTTTTAAAGACTTAAATCATTTATTTTAAATACTGGGAATATATAATTTCCATTGATGTTAATTGGTGTTAAAGATGTTAAGACTTCTTCATGTTTGTTTTAATACAGGTTTTATTATTGTTTGAGTATGGTAAAGCCAATGGATCTGATGATAACTGCCACTGAAAAGATACTTGTTATACTCACAGATCCCAAGAGAAGGGGGGCATACCATGCATGGGGGCACACAGGGAATCTTAGGGCTTGGGGGTCAATCAAGAGGCAGAAGGAGAGGGGGAACTATAGGCAAAAAGCCTTTAGTGTGATTTTCTCAGGAAGGAGAGAGGATAAAAGTGGATTTACGGGGGTTAGTTTGAATTACTTCAGAAGCTCTGGGTAAGCACCAGAGCCATCCCTAGTTGTCTGGTACAGGTCCCAGGGGTGATTAGGGCAGGAAGAAATTGGCCAGAGTGTGAAAACCTTGATAAAGAAGAAGGTTTAAGGTGTGGACTCCAGGTTGCTTGATTTGCACTTGAAAAGTTCACTCAGGGGTCATTGGTTTACTAACTAGTAATTGGCTAACCTCAGGAAGGGCAATCCTCCCAGGGTCAGCAAAGCGAGGCATTAGAATACAGAAAATAAAAGGCAAGATTAATACAATATTTAATTTAGAATGAACAATCATTTAAAAATGTTCACCATTCATCTGATTCAGGGGTCAGAAACTTTTTGAGCGTTAAATGCCCCCCAATGGGATTGAATAACAGATGTGAGTGCCCAATCACTATAAAAATAAGTCTAAACATGTTATTCTAGTGGTTAGGGTCTTAATAATCTGCTCCCACCGTCTTTGTTCTCAACTCTACCAGTCCAATTCCTCTATTTCAACCCTGACACTGGAATATAAAATATTAATTTTTGCTTCCATGCTTTTATGTATATTCTTCTCCTGGGCTCCATTTAAAAATTTTGATTATGGTTCCTTATTTGTCCTATGACACTTAAACTTTTACCAAATGTTTTAGATGACACTATGTTGTACTTTTTTTTCCTACATTTGAATTATTTGTTCTAGTGAAAGCACCGCCCCTCTTCTTTTTTCACAACTAGAGAGCCAGAATCCCTAGCAAGAGCACACAGGAAGATCTTTAAATAAATTCTTCATTACACTGACTTGTTTTATGAGAGGAAAGTAACTAGAAAGAATGAAAAACAGAGTAAAATTTATATTTATAATCAGAGGGAAGACATTGCTGAAACATTCATGAAGCTGTATTAAAATGACATATCCCTCAGAGTCAAATTCTAGGAGCATTTTTAAAAGGAAAATAATTCAAACACTAATTTCTTAGAAAATATATTTGAGGGAGAAATTAATGTTACTATTTTTCCAAAGGGAGAAAAGAGAAGATACAATTTCTTGGTGTCACTCTTTGTTATAAATTCATACTTAAAAAAGTTTCTGAATTTTACAAAGTTTACAATTCTTCAGAACTATTTACTAAAAAAATACAGGGAAGACTTCCTTATCATAAAAAAATAAACTCAGATTGAAAAAAACTTTTATGTGTGTTTTAAGTTTGGAAAATGGACATATTATCTCTCTTCAAATGTTTTTAGTCTCCTATTCTTCCATTAAATGATTCGTAACTTTTTACAACCCTAGTTTATGGCTAATGTTAAATATAGGACATATAGAGATATATAAAAATATAGAGATAGATTTTTACTTAGATTTATTATAACATATGTACAAACAACCCTTATTAGTATAAGTATTATACTAAAAAGAAAATGGACAGCTTACCATTTTAAAATGCCCTTCACTGATTTCTTACTCTACTAAGTCACCTTTAAAATACATTTTTAAAGTAAATTACAAAGCCTTACATTAGTGAATCATAATATTTCAGAATTCTTATAAATTGATTTTAAGGGGCATTAATTATGTATATCAATTATTCATTAAGTACATTTTTCTTTCAAAATCTTATAGCTAATATTTCACTGCTATATGGGTTTCTCATTCCATTTCCTCTTTCCATTTATCATACCCTTTTTGTATGTCCTCAGTCTCCTTTCTAACTGTATCTAATATGATTATGCTTTGCCATAATAATCATTATTTAAACTCATTTTGGCATCTCACTTCATATATTGTGGTCAATATTCAAATTTTCTCATTAATCTCTTGTTAGTTTCTCCCAATTGACAATCTATAAAAATTAATTACAACTACTGTGGGAACTGGGAGCAGAGCACATCTCATTCCAGATTTCCCTCACATGATCCAGGAAATATTCTTTATCTAACCATCACATATTTTCAGTGATATTGAGTAATGGTTTGAGTTGAGACTAGAACAATGACAGAGAGATTTAACAAGTGCAGTGCTACTCAGACCCCTTTGTTTATACAATCTCCCCATGTTAGCCCATTAATTTTACTGCTACCTTCTTGTCATCCAGCATGGGGGCTTTTCTTCTACTGTCACCTCTGCCTGATCAAACAAGTAGCACTGCCATTATGCTCATCACTCAGAATTTAGTATGTCTTTGGGCAATAAATATCTTTTAGTTTCTGCCCCCTCAGTTCTTTTTCATTTTCATTTCTATTCCATTTTACTAGCTGTTAATGGGCCACCTCAGTCAGGAGGCATTTGAGCAGGAATGAACACCATGACTCAGCATCAGGAGACTCTAAAATGTATAGGGGCAGCTACTTCTCCTTCCTATCTTCCCCTCCCTAAGGAAAAACTCAACGTGTGAGTTTCCTCCTGTGCCTAAACTAGCTCAGCTTTGCAGATTTAAACACGTTCTATAATGTGAGTTCTGTGCCACCATACTACCAGGCAGTTGAAAGGAAACTCAAATATAATAGAGTAATACCACAACAGAATTAAAATGCATTGTGAAATGCTTGAAAGGTAGTTTCCCTGTGTTCTTATTATCATTACTCTGTATTTCTCTCCTTTTTTTTTCTAATAGGTGATGCTTATTCACAAAGCATACTTAGCATTATCTATTACCGGTTCTTGATAGATTATTTAGCAAACATAATTTTAAAAACTTAGCATCATATTTGAAGAAGGACATATACATACATGTTATATTGCATATATTATGTTCTATCAATTATATATTATAGTGTATATGTGTAGAAATACATATGTGTACATATATGCATGTGTGAATATATACTAATAGTGTGTATATATATATATATATATATATACACATTAATAGTGCATATTTACTGTTTAAAATTATCCTTAAAATGTTATATTTAATGCTATTTTCCCACCCTGAAGAGAGGTCAAGGAATTCATATCATACCACACATTATTTGCATATTTATTAATTATTTGCCATGATATTTAAACAAGCAGTTTTAATTCACAAAGACTGATAAATATAGTAGTACATTATTTTTACTGTTCAGTTTTTCAGAGTTTTTGTGGATTTTATTTGGCTTTTCTATACTGGGTTCTATAATTCCATAAGCTTAATTTTGAAAACATCAAGAAAAAAAAATAAAACTTTTCGGGGGGTTGTAGTAAATTCAAAATATGCCATCTACCCACTCTTTTTAAAGTAAGGCATTCTGGACAGGAAGAAAGAAAACAAAACACATAGAAGTCAAACTGTTTTGTTTCTGACAACAAGGTCTTCCTTCAAGGACATGCTATTCCAAATTATTTCAATTCCATCTGTTCAATTTGTATGCAACACAGTATTTGAGTTTGAGTACCTCAGTGCCATCCTCTACTTCTGGTAGAAGGATTGAACATTTTTGGTGTCTATCAACATCTTTCACCATCATTTGAAAATGTTGACAATAAGGAAATAATCTGAGCCAAAGGAATACCACAACCCTGCTAAAACTTCTCCAGAAGGAGATAATTTTTTTTATTGATTCAGCTCACGCTCAGTGCTGCCCCTCCCCAGTTTGCAGGCTAGCTATCTAAGACACACACATCGGAGCTCTGGTACATTCTTGAATAGCTTTTGCATGCAAATAAAATACCTTACGGCACAATACTGTCAAAAATATAAAATAAAGTCACCTTTCAATGAACAAAACAATTCAGAACCCTGATGCTGCATCGCAATACTGAGGTCTGAGTCAACGTTACTAATACCGCATCACCGTTATCCCAACTCAGCACATTCTCACTTACAATTACCTAGAGAAAAACCTTGTGCTTACCTGATATGCTGAGTTATCTGTTGTGCTGGGTATAGTATTTATTGCAAATTGTCCATTTGAATAAATGCAGCGACAGTTATACCACAATACGCCTCTCTCCTGCAGCAGAAAGCAAGTTAAAAGGACTTCAAGCTGTGACCTCAGAGGCAGGCACAGCCGCTCCCATCCTTCAGCCAACCTTCTGGGAAGAGCAGGTTAGATGACAGCGAAGCTGGCTCTCTACATAGCAATACTTTCAAATAAAGCATTCTGTGCTGGGAGCTGGGGGATTTACATCTTCCAAATTCGACTGGCCTGAGTCAATGCTGCTTCTATGCCTGAAAATATTAAGCATTTCACTGCAGTCACTTAATGCAAGAAACTATCTGAGGCGACTTCACAAACCCTGTCATTCTGTTCGGAGACTAAAGAATGAGCACCGCATGCATAATTCATGCATTGAAATCTTCAATGCACTTCCTGTAGCTGCTGTTCTAATCCAGTAATGGGCTATTGATCACCTCATCGCTAAGACAATTGAAGCTCCGCAATTGGTTTATTTCCACAAATAAAATTACAACCTAAATCACAGGCAGAAGGCTCCAACTCTGCAACATCCACTCAGGGAAAACACTCACATCGAGGAGATAACATTTGCATACTGCAGAATGTTTAAACTGGACTCTCTTTGGCAGAAACACTGTACTATCTGCTTCTTTTATTCAAAAGACATACTTTCTGCAGATTTAGACTGAATATTTTACATTATAAGTGAGATATACAGAGTTGTTTTTTTTCCTTACCATTTCAGGAAAATCAACAGGCTAAACTGAAAATTAAGAAAAAAAAAATAAAACATAAAGAGTGATGTATGGCTACAAATTATAGGAGATGTTTCCTGGATTCATGTGGATAACCTTTCTTAGAAGAATTTAATTTAAAAACAATTAACTTTTATTTGAATAATGTGGAAGAGATTTTTTTAATCACCATAGTGGGTACATGTGTTCATTACTGCTAAGTATTTTGGATGGTAAGCACCTTTTTTTTCTGGTAATGTCAATAGTTCTGAAAGCCCTTTCTCTTAGAATTCAAGCTTCTAAGAACACACCATGGTTTCTATTGCTCTTTTTTCAGTGCCTCAAAAAAGAAACCTTTAAAACAAAATGTTCATTTCATTAGGCTGATATTCATCAAGGAAAAATACACATAGCATTTTAAAATGTCATAATAATATTTACAACAAACACTAGAGTGAGAGAGCCATGTAAAATAGCAAATGTATACAAATGCTTGTCAATTTCCCAAAGTATCTTTAGTGTAAAAATTAATTAAGCTTTCTTTTTCCACCAAAAGCAGACTAAATATGATGTTATTAAGATCATTTAGAAGCCTAATACCATGTCTTTTCAAAGCCTCTCTTTATTACATATACATAGGTACCAGGTACACATACAAGTGTCACAGTTTTGTGTTATCACATCTGACTATTTGTAAGATCTGAGTGAAATCTGCAATTTCACAGCTCAGGGCTAGACTAGACTAGAGAATAATATAGACCAAGATATAGACCAAGAATAGAATATAACCAAGGTTTGCCATCTAACAGTTACACTGCACAAGAAGCAGTTCAGCCTTGGAGGAAGAATGGTCACAGTGATTTCCAGTCAATAAACCAGGAGCAACTGATATCAGCCTGTGAGGGTAGGAGGAGTGCTGATGACAACATGGATGGAGTTCACGGAAGTTCGGGGAAACATTTCTTTCTTCCAATGCATGTGAGAGCGTGCCTACTAGGTCATAGAAAAGATAATTGCACCTAACTGATCAAAATGATGCTAAAATATTCTAAATGGCAATCTGAGAAATTAACCATCCAATTGCTATGTTTATTACATATCCCACATTCCATAATGTTTTGTCCTACCCCGGGCAGACTATATGCACATTTATATATATTGCCTCTAACCTAATAAACTTCAAGTGAACTACATAGTAGACCTTATTTTAAAATATTTATCTGAGTGACATTCTTTATTCTTTAAACAGAAGATTGAAAGTCTTCAAACATTTTAAAAATCATAGAAGTTATAGCTAAGGATTAATATCTTGCCATGAGTTTTATCAAATTAATCACCTATAGAAGCAGTTTTGTATGAAGATAACATCTCATTTAAAAATAGTAGGAAATTGAAAACTTTAAAATGTAAGTTATCAGGTATGGGGATATAGAGTACAATCATTTTGGAGATATAAATTGCTGACATAAACTAAAATAATTACTCATGTAAGCATTAGAAAATTAACCTCTCTGAGATGACGTGATTCAATAATGCATAACCAGGTGGATAGGAAAAGCTGAGTTCATCCCTCCTGCAGTGAGTGAGGACAAAGTCAGTATCTTTTCTCCCATACAAATACTCAAGACCCAAGTCTACAATGAAGATAGCAACTTTGTATCTACTTGGTGAATTTTCACTATCAGTGGTCTTAAAGGTGGGGAGAGACCTGAGAAACACACACACAAACACCTCATCAACCTAAAGAGACCAACACTAGAAGTCTACAAAGAAGAATACGGCATGAGAAAAGTTATAGGGGTGGTAAATCCCTAAAACATCAGAGTGGGAGCCACAAGTAAGCCTTGAATCAAAACAACTCAGGAAAAATAGCCAATCATACTCTTAGATAAAACAAACCCAAAGGTGATAATAAGAACCAATTTCCACTTTCCGGAAGTCCAGCGATGCGTAAGAAAGACACTTGACCGATCTTTTCAAATAGATGGAAAACAGAGATGGAGATTTTGAGATGAATTTCATCTCTTTGCAGATCAAGAGGCTTTCCAATATTTTGAATTTATAAAGCATGTAAAATATAAACTCCATAATGTACGATAGGGTCAATAAAATGAATCAAAATTTGGAAATAAATCAAAGCATATTTAGTGTACTAAACTTGTGATATCTATTAAGATATATAACTAGACTGTCTGACTACTGTCATTTGGAAAAAACGCATAATTTACCTTCATTATAAGAAAACACAATGACATGTAACCTTAGGAAAATAACTGAGGCTACCAAAGTTTCTACATTCCTGAGCTCAAGGAATGTAGGAGCAGACTGCATTTGTTCTCTGAGATTTAAGACACTCCTTCTTTTCTTGCTCTGTCCTACCAATACTATAATCATCCCCTAATCATAGCACATTCATTTAATTAAACATATTTATTATGTACCTTCTACAAGAAGGGAATTGTGCTAGATGCTAGGAAAACAAGTATGTACAGGTCAGTGGCTGCCTCCAAAGTAATCATACTTTAATGATGAAAACAGGTAAATACATAGATGCAGAGTGATGAATATAATCACTTTGATATACTTTAAGATATGCAAATGAGATAATTACTAAAAGGCACTGTGTCTGCATGCTAAATAACGGCTGGGTAAGTGTTAATTGTTAATTTTTATTCCACTAGATGAGGCATAGAGGTATAGTAACAGAAGAAATACTGGCATTACCAACTGCCCATAGGGCATGAGGAAAAGATTCATGGAGGTGGTGATAGTTAAAGAAATTGAGTGGTATAAAGGAACTAACATGGGTTTTAATGATTGACAAATTTGAAAATAAATTCAGGCTTCTTTGAATTTATGTTACTTTGCACATGCTACCCATATTCCATGAAGAGCAACTTTATATCATTCGTGTCATATAGAAATCAAGTTAAACATCCATCTCTAGCTTTCTGTGAAAATTAAGTAATTTAGAGCACAAGAGTTAAAATATAGTTTTTGTAGTCATACAGATGAGACTTTAAATTCCACCTTGATTTCCTCATCTTTAAGATGGAGAGGATATCAACATCTTAGAGTTATTAGGAAATTCAAATATTGCAATGTCTATATGTCACTTAACACAGTTCTTGACCCAGTAAGACTTTAGAAACATTGATTAATTTTTCCCCAAAGCTTAATCTTGGAGAATATTTTTGATGGAAAATTCATTTTCAGTAAGGAGAACCATGTGCATTTGTGGCAAGGTAGGATATCACATAATATGCTTGAGAAACTGAATTGTGTATGTTATGAGAATCTGAATACAATAGACATTTGTCAGGTGATAAGGCACAATTATATAAAATCTGATTTATATAAGGCTCTTTTAAAAACTTTGTTACAATTCTGACTATATAGAACATTTTTAGCACTGTTAAGAAGTTTGAAGCTATTCTGCAGAGAAAGAAATATTTAAAGATTTCACCAAGAGAATAATATGACTAGATTTTGTGGCTGGAAGATAGACTGGAAGCAGTAAACAGACGAAAAAAATATGTTTAAGAGAATACTATTTGGAATCTACCAGAAGTGATAAGGATCTAAACAAGGCAGATATAGGGATGTGGACATAGGGCAAATATTCTAGAGATATTTAAACACCAGAGTCAGAAGAACTAAGTAGTATGAAGAGGTTGGGAGGAATCCTGGAAGGCTTTCAGGACTTGGGTAACTCAGTGTCCTTCTCTCACTCCTATCCAAAGGATAAAAGAATGACTGATATCATAAGAAGATGGTAAGATGGTATTATAATATTATACACAGCAAGGGGGGAATAAACTACCAAGATTAAGAGTTGGTAAAGAATTGGATACTTAAAGAATTTACAGCAGACATTTTGAGAATGAAACTATAGCTCACTAGGTGTTTGGGAGCAACCAGAATTGTTTAAGGAAGTCAAAGAAATAACTCAGACTTGAAATTGTGCATTGAAAATAAGGTGGATACCCTGAGGTGTAGGAAACAAAATGAACTGAAAGCCCTATGTTAACTTGCTATCTTGACATCATTTACAAATTGATTGCAAAAGGGAAAACTTCTAGTATATATTAAACATATCCCATAAGAATAAACAATGCTCAGTACAGCCCTTGTGAAATAAGTAGCACTTACTTCTACTTACCATGAGGAGTTCCGCTCAAAGAAACTTAAGAAATTTGGCCACATCACGTTACTCGGTGATAAAAAAGAAAGAAATCTTGCCATTTGCAACAACGTGAATGGAACTAGAGTGCATTATAGTGAGCGAAATAAGTCAGAGAAACACAAATACATGACTTCACTCATATGTGGAATTTAAGATACAAAACAGATGAGCATAAGGGAAGGGAAAGGAAGCAAAAATATTATAAAAACAGGGAGGGAGACAAACCATAAGAGACTCTTAAATACAGAGAACAAACTGAGGATTGCTGGTGGGGTTTTGGGTGAGGGGATGGGCTAAATGGGCAAGGGGCATTAAGCAGGGCACTTGTTGGGATGAGCACTGGGTGTTATATGTAGGGGATGAATCTAAATTCTATTCCTGGTATCATTATTACACTAAATGTTAACTAACTTGGATGTAAATTTTTAAAAATAATAATTAAAAAAGACCCAATTATAATTCAATCTCCATGTAAAATAAAGGTACTAAGAATCCTACTAATGGTTACAAGTATAATTGAAAAATATAATGTAAAGCCTTTCAAGTCTGTGACGGTATAATATCTCCCAAATAATTATTATAATCCTTATTTAATCATATTTACTTTTAGTTATTTTAAGAGAGGCAGGGTTTTTTTTTATTTAAATTCCAGTTAGTTAACATACAGTGTAATATTAGTTTCAGGTGTTCAATATAGTGATTCAACAGTTCCATATATCATCCAGTACTCATCACAAGTGCACAGTTTAATCCCTATCACCAATTTACGGTAGTTTTTCTTTTTAAGTGACTAAAAGCTCTTGAAGGTATATTTAACTTCAAGTCAAGAGATCAGCAACCAATTCTACCCCATGAGATCTACTGAACAGCTCTGAATATATGTCAATCTGTCTCTAGATACACATTAGGGAAAAGCTTTGAAAATTATATCCTACTTGGAAAAAAAATAATAAAATAAAATAAAATAATTAGGGGCACCTGGGTAGCTCAGTGGGTTGAGCGTCTGACTTCGGCTCAGTTCATGATCTCACAGCTTGTAAGTTCAAGCCCCACATCGGGGTCTGTGCTGACAGAATGGAGCCTGGAGCCTGCTTCAGATTCTGGGTCTCCCTCTCTCTCTTTCTCTCTGTCCCTTCACCACTCATGCTCTGTCCCTCTCTCTCTCAAGAATAAATAAACATTAAAAAAAAATTATATCCTGCTTGTCTTCTTCCAGTAACAAATTTAAATACTTACAAAACATTTTGGTCCAAATATATTTCTAGTCTCAAGATAATTTAAGCCTACCCTCACTATGTCTCGATTTTTTATTTAACAGAAGTCTGTACCTTCTTAGGTCTTTTAGGATGTTTAAGCTTTTGAAAAGAATGATCCAACCCATAAGTAACTTCTTCAAGCAGGCTTAATGGGGAAAAAAGGTTGATTTTATGAATTTATGAATGAACAAATGCCAACAAAAAATAGATGATACATTTACTATAATATCTGATTGTATGATACTTTAAAATAGAAACTGTTTTTGTAGACTTTTTGTAAGTTTTAGCCTCATTATTACTAAATAGATATATTTTTAACGTAACCACATCATGATTATAAAGCACAAGTATATATTGTGTGCATTCATGTGAGATTTGCATATATACACAAATATTTTAAAACTTGAATTATACTGTAGTTCATATTAATGTACATTTAACTTGCTGAATTTCCACAAACGGACTCAGCTATGTCCCTTGCACTCCGATCAACAAACAATACGTAATTAAAGGCCCACCCTCCACTACCTCCCCAAAATAGCCACTGTTCTGACTGCTAATAAGATAGGTTACATATTTTTACACAACGAATCTATAGTGATGCAGAATTCTACAGATCTAGAGCTATTTCAGAAATAAGCTGCACAAGTGTTTGGTATTCACACTCTTCCCATTCTTATTTGACCATAGTTTCAAAATATAAAAGGTAACTTTTACACTCTCATTTAATAAAGCAATTTTGTAGAAGTTCCTTTTGATATGAATACCTCAGAACACATTTTATTTTCTACCAAGAGCTAAGTCTCAAAGCAGGATATTAATGTACCAGTAAATTCTTTTGTGAAATATTTGTTTTCATGGAGTTATTACATAAGGCAATCAACTTTACTTTTTCATAAGAAGTTTTATCTTTAAATGTGCAACTGTAATTTCCTGGATAAGATTTTATCACAGATGGTTGTCCTATGAAATTAAAGAGGCATTCATAAAAGCATCTTGAAAATATAACTAATATTTTAGTTTTAGGGAGTGAATATAGGGATCTTTCTGAACAAAGTGATACTTCACTGAAATGCATGAGGATTTAAATTAAAAGTTGATAAGCAATTTAAAATAGGAACAAGTTCTAATTTATAAGGATAACCTATGACCTAGACTGCCTTCTTAGTGCAAAACTACCAAATGCAAAAAACCCTTGGGTACAGAGGCCGTTACACAAGCCAGTAATAATTATGTTCGAAAACTACTCCTAATTAGTGATACAAAGAATGACAGGTTTATGAAAAAGAGGGGAGGAAAAAAGGGGTCGGGGGCATACAAGTGTGAATGTAAAGAAACCTGGCTTTCTTCTGATCCAAATACCATTGATTTGAGCCCTTTAACAAATATTCATTGATGGGGCTTATGGATCCAAATCCAGCTCAGTGCTGAGAATTTAATGATCCTTATCCCAAAGGGTTTGGAATCAGTGGTCCATTGGAGCCAGCCCATACCAGCTTTTAAGAGTCTATTTTAATTTTGGGGAAATTGGCAAGCCAGTTTTAAATATAATCATTATTAATAATTTAATGATATAAACCTACATGTAAATAAATTTTATTTTAGGAGTGCCTGGGTGGCTCAGTTGGTTAAGTGTCCAACTTCAGTTCATGTCATGACCTCACGGTTTGTGAGATCAAGCCCTGCATTGGGCTCTGTGCTGACAGCTCAGAGCCTGGAGCCTGCTTCAGATTCTGTGTGTCTCTCTCTCTCCACCCATCCCCTGCTTGCACTCTGTCTCTCCTCTCTCTCTCAAAAATAACATTAATTTTTGTAATAAATAAATAATAAATTATATTTTAAAAAGATAAATACTCAAAATATATCACTTCATATACATTTTACTATTGTCAGTGCTTTAAAGATTGTTTATACATATTTTATCTGTATGGTGGAAATGTATATAATAGTGTGCTATTGGGCACCTCTAACTCCATGTTCAATGACATCATGTTGCTAGCTTGAAATCAACCATGGTGAAAATATTTACAGGACTGAAATCAGCAAATGCTAAAACCCAGGGTTTTTTTCTTTTCCCCTGAAAAGCTAGTTGTTAAACATTTAGCAGCATACCTCAGCTTGGAATTCAGTGTATAGAAAGTTGTAAAAGTAATTATGCCCAACTCCAACAACACTATTTTCCAATTTTAATTTTAACAGTGTTCCCTCAAAATTTCAATTAATGTTACCAGTATGGACAGAGAAAAGTTGAGTTTTGGTAACCTCTCTTAACCAATTGTACAATGATTGAAACTATAGAAATGTCTGAGAATATTTATACTAAAAGATCTGTTCTTTTTCCCTATTAAGAACTGGAAAAAAAAGTCAAGATACATTCAAAAGTAGTTAGATAATCCAGGTAAACAAATAGTTTATCAACTTACCTTTCCCTTCATCAAATTATAGAAATATTCCTTTATCAAATTATAGAAATATGTTACATAATTCTAGCTATATATATTTTTTTAACCATCTGACTGTCCTTCCTTCTTCCACAATAATACTAAAAGATTATTTTTTAATATTTCTTTACTTTTGAGAGAGAAAGAGAAACACAGCACAGGGAAGTAGCAGAGAGAGAGGAAGAGAGAATCCCAAGCAGGCTCCACACTGTCAGCACAGATCCAGAGGTAGGGCTCGATCCCACAGTGAGATTATGGCCTGAGCTGAAATCAAGAGTCAAACACTCAACTGATAGATCCACCCAGGCACCCCAAAAGATTTTTTAAATGATAAAAAGTTGCATATATACCATAAGTTCCAGATGTGCATTTTTGCTATAGTTGAATAGATTATTAAGTTAGCCACCTAAAAAAATATAACAATAATTTAAGTGTAGTGTAATGGTTTAAAAGAGGAAGATAGAGGGGTGCCTGGGTGCCCCAGTTAGTAAAGAATCTGACATCAGCTCAGGTCATGATCTCAAGGTTGGTGAGTTCTAGCTCTACATCGGGCTCTGTGCTGACAGCTCAGGTCCTGGAACCTACTTCTGATTCTGTGTCTCCCTTTCTCTCTAACTCTTCACCAGCTCGCTCTCTCTCTCTCTCTCTCTGTCTCTCTCTCTCTTATTTATTTTATTTATTTATTTATTTATTTATTTATTTATTTATTTATTTATTTATTTTAATGTTTGTTTATTTTTGAGAGAAAGAGAGAGAGAGAGAAAATAAGCATTACAGATTCGACTTGAAAAATATATAGGGATAGAGAATGATAATGAGATTCTGCCAGTGTGTGAGAAGAATGCTGGGAGGTCCATTCCTAGTCAGTCTTAACTAGAATCTTTAAACCCCTCCTAATTTGGAGCACTTATCGGACTACCTCAGAATCTTTGAGATTGATATGCTTTGATTTGGGTACAGCAGAAAGCTTCAACTTCATAAGACAGTGGCACTAGCTTTTGGACAGACTAGCACCATCTTTAGGTTTCCTTAAGCTAGCTGTTTGGAAATATCTAACATCAGAGTTCTGCTGGAACTCTGTACACTCATATCTTAAACGCTACTATAGTTAAAGTCTTTATCCTACCCTTTAAAATACCTTAAATTAGTTGTGAATTAAATTTAACCAAAGTGGCAACAAAGCCTCCATCTGGATCTACTATAAATTACATTGACTCAGATGTCCAGACTGGTGACCTGAAAGAAGGAGCATGCTTTGTCCTGGTGATAAATATTATTACTTTAGTCCTTATTTTCCTTTTACACACAACCTACAATATACAATAAAAAACGATTGGGGGATATCAAAAGAGACAAGAAACTGTGTCCCATATCAAGAGAGTAAAGAGTAAAGTAGGAGTAGATTCAATAATATAGGGACATAGAATATTTTAAGATTGGAGAATGTTTGAGGAGATGAGACTTTAAAATGTATTTTATAGGCACTTAAAAATAAGGTGGACCTGGCTGGCTTAGTTATTAGAGCATGCGGCTCTTGACCTTGGGGCCATGAGCTCAAGACCCATGTTAGGAGCAGAGATTACTTAAATAAACTTAAAAAATGTATATTGTAGTCAAATGGTGAAGATAAATAAACTGAGTCTGAAAGGAGACACTGACTGTAAGCATAAAGAAGCAAGAGGACCAAGAGGAAGTCCACCTTCTCCGCCAGATGTTGACAAAGGACCTGGAGGAGTCACAGGGCAGTGAGTCCTGGGAGGCTGTGTGAGCCACTGAGCTCAGGGTCCAGCTGGCCCAGAAGGAGCAGGAGCTAGCCCGAGCCAAAGAAGCCTCGCAGGCCATGAAAGCCAATCGGAAGCGCCTGAGGGGCGAGAAGACCGACCTGGTGAGCCAGATGCAGCAGCTGAACACCACGCTGGAGAGCTGCAAAGGAGCAGCTGTGAGACCATCTGCAACCAGCAGCAGCACCGCAAGGGCAACCCCAGGCACACCATCGAGCAGAGGTCCTGGCTTCCCCTGTGAGCCATGGGTGCTGTGCTGAGCATTTCAGTGGCACTGTGGCCATCCTGGGCTTTAATGGCCAGCACGTTTCCTGTCTTTCAGTGAGTCATCAACTTTTACAAATGTGCTTTTACTTGAAAATAAAATTTCCAAAGAGATCCAAGAAAGGAAGAAAAAAAAAAGAAGAAGAAGTGAGAAGAGATCAAAGACTTATCTGAGTTTGCTGACTGATTCTACGTGGGGGATAGAAGAAGCAATGTTGGGAATAATACCAAGGTTTCTACCTTAAAAAATCAGTGGGTGTTGACAACAGCCAAAACTGATTATCCAAAAATGACAGAAAACAGTGAAGTGTATGTGTCTACTTCACCTCCCCTTTCTTGACTCCTCAGTGTCCTGTCCAGTCTCTAATAACCAGAACATCCCTTTATTTGAATACTAGGACCGCATACTCTCCTGGTTCCTTCCTTCCTTCTCTAGCATTTATCTCTCATTATCAGCTCATGTATTTCCCCTTAACTCTCTGTAGCCCTAAAGATTTCTCTCTCCTGCCCTATTCCCACCTCCCATCTCCATTTCTCATTTTGTGCTCTCCCTGAGTAGTCTCATCCACTCTCATCACTCAGCAGATAATGTGTAATGAATTCAAGCTTATATCTCTAGCTAAAAGATCTTTTCTGAACCCCAGGTCCATCAGCCCGCTTATATGCTTCATGTTTATCCTTGGGTATCTCACAATCCTCTTCAAACTCAGGCAGTTCACAAATGAAATCAACTTACTTTCTCTAAATTTGGTTTTCCTTTTTACCTCTCTATGCTAGAAAATGTTACCACCATCCACTCATCTGCTCATGCCAGAAGCTGAGATCTCATCTTTCAATACTTGAAAGATCATATATATGCTCATGAACTCCAACTGTGTCTCTAGGCAAGATATCTCTTCTGAAGTTTAGACACATAAGCTTTATATTTCTACTTGGTTCTATCACTGTGAAACAACTAGATTCTCAATATTGTTTTCCAAAGTGGGTTGCCCTCCAGGCCTTCCTATCCTGGTGAATGGCACCACCCTACACTATGTACTCATGCCTAAAGTCTATGGCTGCACCTCTCTTTTCTACCTCCTAATTATATACTGAATTCATCTATTTTTCTCTATCTTTATTGTCAATAACCAAGGTCAAACTATCATCATCTCTGGCTTAGACTACTGAAATAGGTGTTCTCCCCAGATCCACTCTTGTGCCTGCTAATCCATATGAAATAGCTTATGAGACCACCTAAAAGAATCTTTTAAAATGCAAATGTCATCATGTTGTTTACTGGCATAAAAACATTCAGTGTTTTCCACTACAATGAAGATAATATTGAAAATCTTCAGCATTGCATATAATGTCCTACAGCCCCCTAACTAATCCCCTTGCTTCAACTGTTCTCTTTTCCCCTCAGGTCATCTCTCTGTTTCTTCCTAACTTCAAGAAGTTATTCCCCTTCTGCTGGGAATGATTTTTCTCCAAATATTTGCTTAGCTAATTGACTCATCTTTCGGGCTCTATCTTTTATTTAACCCCTTGAAAAGGATATAGTTCCTTCTGTGATTCATTCTCACAATACTCAGTAACTTTCTTTTACAGCTGGCCCAAATTGTAATTAATTATGCATTTAATCCCTAATTTCCCAGTATAATGTAATTTTCACTTCAGTAAAGACCATATTTGTCTCATTTGCCTTTCATTTATCATAGGTCTGGTGTTCATCCCTGTGACTGGCACATAGATGATATTTGCTGAACGCATGGATGAATGAATCAATGGCACAGTGTATGCTTGAATCAGAGGATCTGATTCTTTAGGTCGGAATTATCAGTCACTGTGATAGAGCTAACCAGACAGAACTGAGCTGCCTGCCTTTGAATAAATAGTTCAATTCCAACTTCAGATCTTTGGCTAAGAAAACTTGTGTATTAAACTTTCTTCAAAATTCTGTACTACTTGTCTCTGTCCCAGGATTTTGCCTCCCTAGCTTGTCAAACCTGTACAGGTCAATAGACTTTGACCTGTGGTTACCCATGCTGGACAATCTGCTCTGACTTGGTGTTCAAACTCATTTGTTCTTAAGTGGTAAAGTTTTATTCTCTCCACAACCCTACCTACACCCTGACCTACTTGAATTCTCAGTTGTCTTGTATTTCCAGCCTAAGACAGAACACCCATTAACTGTTATTAATTCTAATAACTCTAGCTATTGTTTTCATTTTGTTTTCTCCTGGGAGAGTCTCTTCAGCCCTTTGAGAATTTTCTTAGCTGGCTCATAAATTTCTGGTAGTTTAAAACTAATGTGTTCAAATCTAGTATAGAAATGATTGCCAGAGATGTGAAAAAAACCCTTATGTCTTTAGCTTTTCTGACTTCTAGTTTCCAAAGTGTGATCTATTTCTGTAGTCTTAATAACTAAACTATCACTTTCCTCCTTCATAAAAACTCAGAAATCTCAAATGGTTAATAAGCTTTTTAATATTTTTTTAATTTAATAATTTCATAAATAATGCTTAAAAGTAAAGATTATTGTTACAAAAAGAAAAATTTAAGAGTGTTTTACTCCTATCTTGTATTAATATTTTCAACTATATCTTCCTTGCCTCCCCAATGAGTTGTAAAGAGAGAGACGCAGGTAAAAGAGTAAGTTTTCATTTCTTACATCCTGGTGTTTAGTTCTGTGTTTTATACTTGCTGTTTTTCCATAACCAAATAGTTAAGCTCCTAAAATCTCAATATCTTTGTCAAATAAAAATATTACTAACAATAATACTTCCATCATAGGAATACTGTGAGAATTGGTTAAATGCAAGAACAGTCTAGTGCCCCAATTTAGCAAGGGTTAAAAGTTGTTAGTTACTATTATTGCATAAACTCTCTGAATGCTAGCACCATGCTTTATGCTGCTGGAGCATATAGATAGATAGGGATAGATAGATAGACAGATAGATAGATAGATAGATAGCATGGGGCGTACATAAAATAAGTTTATAATAAATGCTTACTGATTGATCAATAAATTCAACCAGACTTTCTTAGTACTTCTGCTTTGTCAGGTCTTAATGACTCAGAAAATACTATCTCCCACTAGGAAAGTCATTCATTAAAAACACAAGGGTTACTTTCTGCCAAAAATGATACAAACACATTAAAGTGTTTACTGATTAAAAAAAATTTTTTTTACTAACTCCTTAATGCTGAGAGGAAAAAAACCTTCTTACCAGGGATTTAAAGTGATTTAAATATTGAACATAACATGAACCTATTTTATATTCCAGCATGGTGAAACAGATCAACTTAGTTCAAATTCTAAGAAGGAATAGAAGTAACTACTCAATAATAGATTTTACTGTGCATACAAATGCCAAATATGTATATCAAAATAGATTATAGATAATGGATAATAGGAATTTGATTACACATTATCAAATAATAATGGCTTACAAACATCGAGATTTATTTGCACCAAGCATTTTCTCTAATACTTTACATGATTTATCAAATCTAATAATTCCAGCAACCAATCTCTATGGACTTCTTTTCTTTTAGACTTCTGTATTAATTTAATTTACTGACATTTATCCATAAATAAATAAAAAGTTAGAAAATAGGTTATAATGACACTTGAGCTTATGTTCAGACTGTTTTCAGCTTCCGACTCAAAATTAGTGTGGATGGAATATGGGCTTTAATACTCTGAGCCTCTGTATTGTATAGCTCCAGTATCCACAATTGAACTCCTGACTTTTCTCTCAAAATTTATTTCCTCCAACTTTCCCTGTTCTATCTAGTTAATGGTACCAGTCTCTATTTATACCAGAAACCTAGATCCAAACAAACCTAATCCAAAACATCCCTTGCTTGAACTATTACAGTAACATCCTAAAGATTTTCCTGCATAATCCATATCAGATACCCTACCATAGCACCTGGAAGGATACAATTTTTAGTAACAATGTCATCATATCATTTACTGGCTTAAAATCATCCAGTATTTTCCTACTGCAATTAGCATCGTATTCTCTGTCTGCAATGGGACATAGCAGATCTGTATCATCACTAGTCTCATCTACTGTTTTCCCCTCATTCGCTACATTCCAATCCCACTGGTTATCCTCCTATTCTATCCTAAGGTGTGCATTCTGCACAGACTGTTCTCTTGGCCTAGAATTCTTTCCCTCAACAGTTCATCAACTTCATCTTGTCTTTAAGGTTGTACCTTAAAATTCACTTCCTCTGAGGGGCACCTGGTGGCCCAGTCAGTTAACCATCCTACTGTTGATTTTGGCTCAGGTCATGATCTCAAGGTCAGGGCATTGAGCCCTGCTTTGGGCTGCACGCTGAAGAGCCTGCTTAAGATTCTCTCCCTCCCTCTCCCTCTGGCATTCCCTGGCTTGCACATGCATATGCATGCCCTCTCTCCCTCCCTCTCTCTCTCTCTCTCAAAAAATTTCAGAAACTTTTTTCAAAAAATTTATTTTCCCTGGGAAATGTTCCTCTGGGAAAGCATCCTTTTAACCTTCCTCCTTTCAGGCTAGGTTAGGCATCTTGTGACTCATTCTCACAATACCTGTATTTTTTCTCGATGGCACTTACGGCAATCAGAATTACCTACTTGTATAATCGCTTATTTAATGACTAACTCTTCTGATGGCTGAGAGCACATTTGTGTCACTTACATTTTATCTCTGTTTATTGATCATTGTATATGGCATATAGAGGATGCCAAAAATACTTTTTGAATTCATAAATGAATGAATCAGTGGTGCAATCTGTGACTGTATTAGTTACTAATTAATTGTATTAGCTATTAAGACCTGATTCTTTAGGATGGAGAATTGGCAACTGTCATAGGGTTGTCCTAATATATCTGGGATGCTTGCTACCAAATAGTTTATAATCGACTTCAGACCTTTGGCCAAATCTTCAGACCTTATATCTTTAGTTTCTCTCTAAAATACTCTTCCTTTTTCCCAGGATTTTTGCTTCCTTGTCTTACCAAGTCTGCCTTAATCTTTAATTCTACTTTGATATTTGATATATATCATCTTGACCTCTTTCACTTATGCTGTGTAGCCTGACCCTGTGTCCAAACACATCTTCACTTGAATGAGAGTCTCATCATCTCCACGACCCTACTCAAGTTCTTTCCCTCAAATTTATTTTTGTCCCAGTTTCCCATACTGCATCTCAGCCCAAGACGGAACATTGATCAACCATTATTAATTCTAGTTAGCTCCAGCTTGATTTCTTCATTCTGCTTTCCTAGAGAAGCTCACCTCAGCATCACAAGACTCTTCTCTGCTAGTCCCTGTTGCTATAGTGCAGTTCTTTTCCAACTTTACATGACATGGATCACTTGGAAAGTTCTTTTAAAACACAGTCTCCCAGGCCCCACTCTAAGAAATTCTGATATACAAAAACTGGAGTAGGGGTGGCTTGGGTGGCTCAGTGGGTTAAGCATCTGACTCTTGGTTTCGGCTCAGGTCATGATCTCATGGTTTGTGGGTTCGATCCCCGCTCTGTGCTATTAGCACAGAACCTGCTTAAGATTCTGTCTTCATGGGGTGCCTGGGTGGCGCAGTCGGTTAAGCGTCCGACTTCAGCCAGGTCACGATCTCGCGGTCCGGGAGTTCGAGCCCCGCGTCGGGCTCTGGGCTGATGGCTCAGAGCCTGGAGCCTGTTTCCGATTCTGTGTCTCCCTCTCTCTCTGCCCCTCCCCCGTTCATGCTTTGTCTCTCTCTGTCCCAAAAATAAATAAACGTTGAAAAAAAAAAATTAAGATTCTGTCTTCTTCTCTCTCTGTCCCTCCCCTGCTCGCTCTCTCTCTCTCAAAAATAAATAAATAAACATTAAAAAAAATTATTTTAAACCTGGAGTAAAGCCTCCAAATTTGCATTTCTAATAGTCTACCAGGCCACACAGAATCATACTTTGATTAGCATCACTGTAACAGTTTGAGGTAAGTTTGTTAAAGTCAGGTAGAAGTTGACTGTCAGGTTTTGAAAATGCCATGATTGCTTTACCTTTTCTAGGATCTTGCCATCACCATCTAAGCTGCCTTTCTACTTTTACTGTTTAAGCCATCAGTCTCCTTCTACAGTCTTTCTATAACAAACATGGCTATTTGTTATCTTTTATGAATATTTAAAAACATAGTTTTATTCTGATCACAAATCATTGACCACAGTTAATATATTCTGCTTTCTATATTCTGCTCACTAATCATTGACCACAGTCGATATATTTATATCTACACATATGCATGACATGTATGTATAATATATAGAATATATATGTATAACATGTAAAATATATATGTGTAATGTATGGAATATATTTAAAGAGATTTATTTCAAGGAATTGGTTCACGTGATTATAGGTGTGTGGCTGACAAGTAAGAAATCCCTCGGTAGGCCAGAAGGCTAGAAACTTGGCAGGAGTTGATTCTGCAGACTTAAGGCAGAATTTCTTCTCTGGAAAACTTCAGTGTTTTCTCTGAAGGTCTTTCAGTGATTGGATAAAATCCCCTACCTTATGGATGGTAATCTGTTTTACTTAAAGTCAGCTGATTTTAGATGCTAACTACATCTACAAAATTCTTCCACAGCAACACCTAGATTAATGTTTGATTAAAAAACTGGGCACTACAGCCTAGTCCATTGGCACACAGAAAAAATAACTGCCACAACTCCTTTATATCTAGAGAAAAAAATAAAATTTTCTCTCGGTAGTTACGGATTTCCATGATCTAATTCATTCCTCTCTTCTAATTCCTCCCTCCTCATTTGTGAGACTCATTTTTCAAGTTCCATCATTTCATGAAGCCAATTATTCATCTCCATGGGAAGTACTTTCTTTTCAGTGTCCTCATAGTTATTGTAACTTTCCCGTATCCTTCTGTGTTGTAATCCTCTGTACATGAAATAATTTTTCTCTGTTTGTTGAGAGCTCTTTGGTTGGGGGAACTTTATTTTTATTTCTGTCTCCCACAGAGACTTTTCACCATGGTGCTCAAAAGACAAGTTTTTAATTTTTATTAAATTATCTCCCAGCAAAAAATTTCAAATAATGGCTGTATCAATGATATAAGATTTAAGTCACTTCACTGGAAGGAACAACATTTTAATAGTGTAACACACTGGCAAACTGTGCATTTCCAGTTTAAATAATGTTATGATTTACTAAAAAATAAAACATTTAACATATAAGCCATTTTGGCAATATACCATGTGGGTAAAATACCAGGTGGACATATTCTTTAATGACAATATTATGAGTTCAGTTTTATTTAAATTATATATTTTCTCACTCTCATTCAAGAAAAAAAGGGCAGTTATTCATTTTCAAATTCAAGGGGCAGAGTATAAAACAGCAGGAACTCAGGCAATTCAGCAATCCATCTATCTTGAGAGGAATAAAACACTATTCCACTCTGTACTGGCTGGCACAACTCTTCACCAACAATCCCCCATTTAGATATAAAAACAAACTGGCCTTTGTATTTTGTTTATGCTGTCACCGGGGCATTGCTCTCAAAGCACTTCAGCAATACAAAAATAATGTTGCTGTCTCTCACAGGCTAAGCTAAAAAATACTCACAAAAAGTGCTGCTCAAAGAGCATATTTATCTCAGTTGGTTTCTTCATTGTGCAATGATACAGACATTAAACTAAATTTATTATTTTTGTCAAGACAGTGAACATTTTCTCATTTTACATACATCTAGGTAAAATCCTGAATTGTTGAACTTATTAGGTATGTATAAGAAAAATGATCTAAATTTACCCATATGAAATTCCTCCCTACTCCTCTCCCATTCAGTGTTTAAATTTGTAACCTAATAGGGAGAGATGTGAACAGATGAAATAATGTATTATAGGTGCAATGATGAGAATAAGTACTGAGTTCAGAGGAAGCAGAAAGGATAACTGTATAATCGACCTGAAAAGGTGAGGAAGAAGGTCAGGAAAGGTTTCATTCAGTTGAGCACTGGACAAGAGTAGATATTTTCCAAACGGATAAGATGGAGGACAGAGGAGTTATTCCAGGAAGAGAAGGCCACTTAAAAGCACTGAGGAATGACCCAGCCTGGTACATGCTGTTTAAAGAACCACAGGGAATGAAGTATACCTTAGAGAGGACGAGAAAGGCACTCCTTTCACCCCACGAGTATCAGATTTTACGTCCAAGTCCAACGTGCTTCATGATCTGGGTTCACGTTATCTATATAACCTAAATTTATTCACACAGTAGGTGCTCAATAAATATTTACTTAATGAATACATAAATGAATAACATTTCCTAAGAATCCAGATGCAAGAAACATTGCCAAGGTTTATGGAGAATAAAAACAAATAACTATAACTTAAGAAATAAAGCAAAAACAAAAGCAGTTAAGCTAGAAATATGACAATTAACTGTAAATCAAGATAGAAAGTAATGAAGGGGCACCTGGGTGACTGTCAGTTAAGACTCTTACTTCAGCTCAGATCATGATCTCACAGTTTGTGAGTTCAAGTCCTTCATTTGGGCTCTTTGCTGATAGCTCAGAGCCTGGAGGCTGCTTCAGGTTCTGTGTCTCCCTCTCTCTCTGCCCTTCTCCCATTTGTTCTCTCTCTCTCTCTTTCTCTCTCTCTCTCTCTCTCTCTCTCTCTCTCTCTCTCAAAAACAATTTAAAAAACATTAAAACTTGGGGTGCCTGGGTGGCTCAGTCGGTTGAGCGTCCGACTTCAGCTCAGGTCACGATCTCGCGGTCCGTGAGTTCGAGCCCCGCGTCGGGCTCTGGGCTGATGGCTCAGAGTCTGGAGCTTGCTTCCGATTCTGTGTCTCCCTCTCTCTCTGCCCCTCCCCCGTTCATGCTCTATCTCTCTCTGTCTCAAAAATAAATAAATGTTAAAAAAATTTAATAAAAAACATTAAAAACTTGTTTAAAAAGATAGAAAATAATGTGGAGGAGGTCTCTGGAAATTAAGAATATATTGTTTCCATTGTTCCATAGGTAAGCTGGTTTCTCATGCTGTCTAGGCTTACTCTATTCATTCCTACTTTGTGATTGGGTTTACAGTATTTTACCTTTTCTACCTATTTGATTATTTCAAGTTCCCTTGTTTACATACCCAGATTTTACCTATCTCAAAGAAAAGAGGAGAAAGAAATTCTGGTGATTAAATGTCTTATTTCCTTTTTTGCCAAGCATTCTAAGTATTTTATATAAAACATCTTATTTAATCCTCACAGCTTTTAAAGTGAGTAAAGTAGACATTGTCTCCTTGTTTCACCCCTATGGCTATGTGTGATTCAAAGAGGTTAAGTAAGATTCTTCCAAAAATAAAAAGAGTGAGTAGAGGAGTTGTGTGCTCAGCCCATCTCTGTCTCCTCTTTCCTGAGCTCAGCTCACGTTATCTTTTAGAGGAATCATTCCCTTAGGCCACAATCCTCTGAATTCCTAAGGTCAGCATGCTACACCCTAACAGGTAATTATTTTCTAATACTTCTTCAAGGTGAATTCTATCCTCTTGCTGGATTATGAGATCTTTGATGAATAGAATCACATTTTATGTTCTTATGCATCACCCACAAAACCCCATAGAGTGCTGATCACATAGCAAGTGACTTGAACCATCTGTGGGCTGATTAGGCTGTATCTGCAGGAATTTCATCCCTTATTTTGCTTTAATATAACCCTCTCCCTTCCCATAATGAATCATCAACTATTGCCAGTGCTCAGTGGGAACATATAGGTTGGTTGTTTTTTAATATATAGTATGTATGCATTCAGAGTCAACTCATATATCTTAACAAAGTGGTATCTGCATTACCTTGTAGTTTTACGACTAATGGTCTATGAACATGCACAAGCTACCTATTTCACAGGCATTTTATGAAGCTTAACAATGATTATGTATGTAAATGAATGATAGAGGCTTTAGAGCAATGAAATATAGGTTTATGTTTATAATACTTAAAGAAATAATCTACTTGTGTTTCTTAGTTCCTACCAAATTTATCCCTGAGCTAATCTGACAATTGAGTCGATGTCCCTGTTTCAAATGAAAAAAAAAAAATGAAATCAGTGCCCATATGTATTTTAATTGAGCTGGTAGAGAAAATGGCCCAACTTTGGTCACAAAGAGCATTAGTAAGTGAGACGGGGGGAATTTCACACTACAATAGAGAATTTGGATGTATTGAGAAGTAATAAAGGTGAGCCATACAACCACCTGTAATTACTGCTAGGATACGGTGATAAACCATTTCTGGAGGCAGTACAATGACATAGGTTAGGCAAAATCAAAGGTAACCGATGCCATCTTAAAAGTGATCACCTTTTCATGTGTTAAAATGTAAACAGGAACCAATTGATAAATTACATACATACCATATGCATCAATGTGTACAAATAATTCAAATTTGTCAAATATGGCACTTAGGGTAGGAAATTAGATCTAACTGCAATAAATATTAAACATTGCTGTAATCATAGAAAATAAAAATTTGAGAAAAATGCTCCTCCCTAACCTTAGCCATAGAGCAGTGGAAAGCCTCTCTCATCCGTTGTGTCTAAAAGAAAAAGGCAGGGATTCTGTGGAGGTAAAGGCTACCTGAGAATAAAGGCTCAGCCCCTAATTGCTGCAAAACAGCCTCTCTCAAATTTGAGTGAAGGCATTGTTTTTTGGGCAACAGGCAGAACTGGTTTTATGGGATCTTTTAACGGAAAAAAATTAACAGAAGCTTCAGTAATAGAGCTGCAGAGAAGAATTTATGGTGAAATAAGAGATTCCTACTGCTCCCCCTCCTCTGTTGGGTGGTGGCAGGGGCAGGAGAGGTAAACAGAAAACTCGCCCTTGAGGTTTGCGAGGGATTTTGAATGTGGGATGCTGGCTCTCCTTTCCTGCTTGCAGGTTAACGGAACAGCAGAAAGCCAGATATTTCCAGTGCCACTAGGACCTGGGGACTGAACTGCTACAAGGTGGCCAAGAGGCACAAACTTTTCTTCCTGAAAAAGGCAAAGTCCACTCTAGTTTTCTATGTGACTCAGTGATGCACAGAGAAAACTGTGAGTTTCCTATTTTAGGGAGTCCACCGACCATGAATGGAAGTCAAGTCTTATAAGAGATATCCTGGCAGAATGAAGGGATAGTACTAGAATGGTGATAACAGCTCACTTGGCCTAAGAAAGGAATGTGGCTTCCTATCCAGTAAGACTGTCTCCCTCAAAAAGCTGCTAGGGAGATTCACTGGCTCCTCCAGTTCATCTGTGTTACCGTTAGAGGCAGCAAAGGGCATCAACTGGACCTGTCAAGTGCCAAAGACCAACCAATTGTGGGCCTCAACAGCAGAAATAATACGTATCACACAAGTCTTTCATGTCCTGGAATTTCTAGCTGTGAAAGAACCTCAGAAATATGGTGAGAAAGTGCCACTCTCTTTCTGCTTTATGAGCACAATGTAATCGACACTAGCTTCATTCACAGCTGGTGAACTGTGGTGCTGCATATAACACTTTTCTCTTCCCAAATGTACAACTGGTGTCCAGTCATATCCTTACTACCCCGTATTTATAGAATTCTACTTTCAAGTGTAAAAGAGGACATTTTGTATTTATTTCTGAAATATTTTATCTTGTTGGTTTGAACTCGGTATTATAATTGTAATCGGTTCAAATGCTGATTCTTTCACCTAAAATATTAGCTACTGGGTTAAATTATGACAGTTAGTTGTTACATTTAACTTTTATTTTCCCAGGTTTCCATTACACTATGTAGAATATAATTAAGCTACCACTTTCATTGTATAAACATAGAATTCCAGCTCTGATACCAAATCTACCAAAGGATAAGATGGAAAAAATATAGATGTGGTCATAGGCGCCAGGTAATAAATAAAACCCTAGCAAATCAAGCTCCAGCACGACTTAAATGTATACTCTTTTGGGTAAAAGGATGGTTTATGTTAGGAAAACTGGATCTATTATAACACCATGATAAGGAGAGATTAACGTGGACCATGGAGCAGAGAGATCAATTAAGCTGAATACAAGGGAACATGAAGCCCCCGGACTCACACAATAGATTAAGTACCTGTAATTGACAATAGCCTTGGGCAGCAAAGTATGAACTGCAAAATAACAGCTGTCTACAAGCCATGGATCTGTGGAGCTATTTCAAGTTTAGACGGACCAAGCAATGTTAAAGTAGTAAATATCAAGGGTGTAATTATATAAAAAGTCAGAATCTTACAAATTTTCATAGGTTATGTTCTGAAAAAATATACACAAATATGGGACTATTTAAAGCATGTTAAAATAAAAATTATTTTTAAGTGAAACATTAGAAAAAGAATTTATGTAGCCAGGAGAAATGGCCAAATTATATAAGGTATAACGTTAAAGTGATGTTTTTTGAAGAATTTGTGACAATGGAAAGTTTCAAAAATCAGCACAAGATGAAGTGAAAACAATGAATGTTAAAAATTAGGTACACATGACTTCAAAATATCTCAAGATGTTAATAAAAGCTTATCTCGGACATGTGACACTATGAGTTACTGCTCTCATTTTCCAAATTTTTTCAAAATAAGTGCATTTTTAAGTTAAATCACTCCTATTAGAAACATGTTTTCTCTAATTGTTATAAAAATCTTTTAATTGCCACCCCATTTTGTCACATGAGGAGCAATTAAATGGCTTGCCTATACTCTTACAGGTGTCAGTGGAGATCTAAAATTCAAATTTAAGTTTTTTTAGATTCTTTCCACTGCAATACATACAAATATATTCTTGCCTCACCATTTCTGAGAAAGAACTCCATCATTTCAAGTGTTCGTGATAATTTCTAAGCAATTTAAGTGTTATTGACAGGTGATTCAGTAATCAAAATGCAAATATATGGATTAGAATTTCATCTCCTTTCATTGCCAAGTTTCTGCTCAGAATAATAACATAAGTATGACAGCCAAAAATCATACCAGGAAATTTAAAAAGCTGATTATGTTATCTACATATGGAAAAATCAATCTCAAAGTAATCACTAAATCAATAATTACATAGCAATTGATATTTATCTATAGGGCATTGTGCTGAATAATCTATGGAGGTTTTAAAGATGCACAAGATATGGGGCACCTGGGGGGCTCAGTGAGTTAAGCATCTGACTTCGGCTCAGCTCATGATCTCACAGTTCACGGGTTTGAGCCCCGTGGCCGGCTCTGTGCTGACAGCTCAGAGCCTGGAGCCTGCTTCAGATTCTGTGTCTCCATCTTTCTGGCCCTCCCCTGCTCGCTTTCTGTCTCTCTCTCAAAAATAAACAAAAATTTAAAAAAAAACAATTTTAAAGATGCACAAGATATAATTCTTTTCCCTTAAATGTTTTGTAATCTCATTTGGGATAGATATATATATATATATATATATATATATATATATAATTTTCATATATATATGAAAAAAGAAAATAACAATAAAGGTTTAGACTAAAATTTAAGAATACAAACAAAGGAGTAAATTAAAATGTATTAACGCCTCTACTATGTAGTGGGTACTGATAGGTGCTTTATATATGTCACCTCATTAATTCTCATGACATAACTCATGAGGCAGAACCTAAAAGGAAGAGAAGCTTCTCTAGTGAACTTAAAAAATCATCTAGAAAGAACTTTTTAAAGAGCCATTTTATTTGTCCCTAGTAGATACTTATTTCCCTTGAGAAGTTAACAATAGGACCTTTCATGATCTGCTAAATTATGGCTCACTCCTCTATGAGAGGGTCACTGAATAGACTTTCCAAGAGGTTATTTAGGGTTGGGGAACAATCCTTTTATGACTTAACGTTATTGGAACCTCTTTGAAGGATTCCTGTTCCTGTTTGAGGTTGGGGGCAGGAAAGGATACCAAGACCCTCAAAGAGATCACCATGAGGTGAGGGAGAACATGGCCATGACCCAAGCTTAGAACCACGGTTTAGATATTCCTGAGGAAAGGCTGAGGCTGGCAAACTTTCTCCTTTCCTGGACATGGTATGACAGTGGACATTACAGGAACAATGCCTGAGCTTCTTCTAGCTGACAGATGGAATTATAAAGCCCAAGAGAGTGCAGAAATTTGTTTCGGGCAGGACATCCCAGTAGCGGTGCAAAATCATCAGCTGGACTGAGGCGGGGAACCAGTTTTCCATAGCATCTCTGTGTGTAGGGACAGAAAGCAGCAGATGGACTTTGTTCTTTCTGCTTAGGATTTGGAAGCAGGGCAGCCCATATTTGATGGAATAGTCCTCTGAGAATCTTGGGCAATGGAAGTGGGTGTGGAAAGGACCTCAAGATGCAGACATTGGGCTTCCTGCTAATACAGGCATGCCAACTTAGAGTTATATAAAAAAATAAATAAATAAAAGAGACATGACTGCATTTGATGTCCACTTTTTTGTTTGTTTGTTTGTTTGTTTTATTATGGTGATATAAAAGTTCAGAGAAGATATATACTTTGAGGTGTCATAGCTATTATTGCAAAGCTAGGATTGAAATGAATTCTGTTTGACACTAATATTTTGCCCTCTACAAAAGAAATGTCATAAGAAATTATGGATTTTCCAGATATAACTATATATCTAGTAAGACCCAGTAAATAATTATTCACTAATAATTAGTAAAATGTTTTCTTAAACTCCAGATAAATGGCACTGTGCAACTCAGAAAGAAAATAAAGCTTATGTTTTCATTATGAAAAGTTACAGTCATTTTATTTTATTCTTCATCGAATCTCAGACACTAAATCCCCTGTGTCGTCTTGGATTTCCTTTTATTGAATAAGGAGTTCTTGTTCTGATGAAATGGAATAGAAAGTCATGAGATTTTCCTACATTAGTCATGCTTGAAAAATAAAGCAATAGCTTTTAATATGTATTCTATAATTCATTCTAATATAATTGATGAGGAACTCACGTTATTAAACATTCAAAATAATTCAGATGTGTTAACAGAAATAACAATAAGGAGAGTCTGCCAAGATGTACTACAATAAATAGGCTTTAATGACACTGAGAGATACACTAGAGCTCTACAACTTTTCCCAGTGTTCAAAAAATGCCAAACAGAATAGTGAGCACAAATTTGGTGCTAAACAAATTACTTTTCATTGATGATAGCCACTAAGTCCTACATGAACTGTAGCATTTAGGGAGAGTCCACAGAATTGTTGAAAAATCATATAGCATAAAAGTTATAGGGGCGCCTGGGTGGCTCAGTCGGTTAAGCATCTGGCTTTGGCTCAGGTCATGATTTCACGGTCCGTGGGTTCGAGCCCCGCGTTGGGCTCTGTGCTGACGGCTCAGAGCCTGGAGCCTACTTTGGATTCTGTGTCTCCCTTTCTCTCTGCCCCTCCCCTGCTCATATTCTGTCTCTCTCTGTCTCAAAAATAAATAAAAACATTAAAAAAAATTAAAAGTTATAAAGATGTAAAGGATTTTAAATGACAAATGAGAGAAGTCACCTTACAAGTAATAATAATGGTATGGCTATACTCATAACTTATAATTGATAAAAAATTGATATAAATAGATACTACGACAGAAGGATAGATTTTTTTTTTTAATATCCCTAGTGCCTAGAGTAGAATCTGGGGTATAGGGAGCATCACAGTGAGCTGATAATGGATATCTGTTGAATTAATGGGTAGTTAAAAATATCACACATTTATTTATGCTCATATTTGTTAGATATTGGAAATGTTACACAGTATTTAAAAGTTGAGTGAAGAGGGGTGCCTGGGTGGCCAACCAGGTTAAGCAGCCAACTTCGACTCAGGTCATGATCTCAATTTGTGAGTTCAAACCCCACATCAGGATCTGTGCTGACAGCTCAGAGCCTGGAGCCTGCTTTGGATTCTAGGTCTCCTTCTATCTCTCTTCCCCTCCCCTGCTTGCACTCTGTCTTTCTCTCTCAAAAATAAATAAACATTAAAAAAAATGAAAATAAATAAGAGCTGAGTGGAGAAATGCAAAGAAGGCCTTCACAATAACATATAATTGGAAGATAAAAGTAGGTAGAATGAGGTAGAAGCTGTTCCCAGAGAAAGGGAATCTTCCAAGTAGATCCCATATCCCAAAAGTTCTGGCTTGCATTTTAGCTATTTAGAAGTCAACCATTAACCTAACTGCCCTTCCTTTAGCAGTTGTTTTTCTAACTCCTGCCAATTCTTCTTTATTGTTGGGATTTTGTGGTTTAATTTTTATGTGTTCAGATGTAATTTTCTTGTAATTTATGCTCTTTCAGTTTCCTTGGACTTTCAGGATATGACAATTAAGTATTTTTCAACAATTCTAGAAAATTCTCTGCAATTGCTTCTTCAAATATTTCCTTTTCCTTGTTTCTATTTTCTCCATTGAGAATAGCAATTACATACATTATATCTTTATTCTGCTCATCATCCATTCCATGGTCTATTTTCTCTCTGGTAAATTCTACCTTTTTGTTTTCTCCCTATAATGTTTCTCTCTTTGATAGCCATTTCTTTGGATCACTAATTCTCTCTTTAGCTGGGTCAGTCCTACTAAACTGTTCTTTAAGTTTATAGTTTTGGTAATAACATGTTTCTATTAGATTCTTTTCCAAAATTACTTCTCATTTTACACTCTCTAGTTTCTTGCTCATATTTTCAAACATTTCTTTTTTTTAATTTTTTTTTAATGTTTATTTATTTTTGAGACAGAGAGAGACAGAGCCTGAACGGGGGAGGATAAGAGAGAGAGGGAGACACAGAATCGGAAGCAGGCTCCAGGCTCTGAGCTGTCAGCACAGAGCCCGACGCGGGGCTCGAACTCACGGACCGTGAGATCATGACCTGAGCCGAAGTCGGACGCTTAACAGACTGAGCCACCCAGGCGTCCCACAAACATTTCTTTAAATATACTTTTGATAGTTGGAATAATATCCCCCTTCCCCACGCCCCACCCCCCCCACCGGATGCCTGTGATCTAGTCCTCGGAATCTGTGAGTATATTATTTTACATGGCAAATGGGACTTTGAAGATGTAATCAGTGTAAGCTTACTTGAGATGGTAAGATTATCCTAAAAGTCTGGATTGTCCCAGTCTAATCACGAGTCCTTAAAAGCAGAAGAGGAAGGCAGAAATATTGGTCAGAGAGATGAAAAGCGCAAAGGACTCAGCCCACTGTTGTTGGCGTTTGAAAGGTAAGGATGGGTCCATGAGCCAAGAAATGCAGCAGCCCCTAGAAGCCAAGAACAAACTTCAGCTTATAATCATCAATAAAATGGGACCCAGTCCTTACAATCATAAGGATTTGAACTCGGTCAGGAATTTGAATGAGCAGGAAACTAATACTCCCATAGAGCCTCCAGAAAGGAATATATTTCTGCCACTCTTAAGTTTGAATCCATTGAGAACTATAGTGGACTTCTAATCTAGAAAACTGTAAAATAATAAATTTGTGTTGTTTTAAACCATTAAGTTTGTAGTCATTTGTTAGCAGCAGTAGAAAAATAACATGGATTTCAGTATCAGGAGTGAGGTGTTGCTGTAACAAATATCTAAAACTGTGGCACTGATTTTTGATATCAGGCAGCAGGCACAGGTTAGAAGAATTCTGAGAAGCATGGCAGGCGGGGGGAGGAAGCTGACATTTATTTGAATAGACTGTTAGCAGAAAGAAGGGCTTTAAAGACTGTCCACGAGGGCTCAGAAGGAAGTGCAAGCATTACAGAGAAATTCTATATTTTCTCAGAAGAAAACATAAATGGTGATGAACAGACTAAACAGAAATGTAGATTTTAAGCATGCTGCTGGTTGAAGGCTCAGAAGGAAATGAAAACATGTTATTGGAAACCAGACGAAAGGAATTTTTTCCATAGTGGTACAAAACTGTGTCATGCAGTTATGTGGAAAGCAGAACTTGTAAGCAATAAATTTGAATATTTAGCTGAAAAGATTTCCAAGCAAAATGTTGAAGGTGCAGGCTGATTTTTTTTTTTTCTCTTTAGAGTAAAATGCGAGGGGAGAGAGATAAATAGAAGGAGAAGCTGTTAAACAAAAAGGAACCAGGGCTTGAGGATTTTGGAAATTCTTAACCTATCTGTATCCCAAATATGCAAAGATGCTAAAATTAAAAGATTATTTTAATGCAATTTTTATTTAAAACTAAGTGATTAGTTTTCTAATATTCTTCAGAAAAACCAAGAGAGCAAAGTATTCTGTAGCAAAAAAAGACTCTTTAAAGAAATTCAGGAAGTGATCATAGACACCCTCAGCCATCTCAGCCAAAGCCAAAAATAGTGAAGAGATTTTCTTGTTAAGATCTGTTGGTGAGGCTCTTGTCTAATGGGGTGAATCCTCCATAGAATCCTTCCATCCACGGAACACCCACAGAGTTCTACAGAATTTTATACAACCAAAGATACTGCCAACTTGAACTGAAAGGGGTCAGAGTGATAGGATGTGAGAAGATCTCAACCTGCTGTTGCTGGCTTTGGAAGAAAAAAAAAAAACAGGGGAGGTGGGACCAATGCAAGGCATGAGGTAACAACTGGAAGCTAGGAGAAATCCTCAATTTAGAGCCAGCAACAAAACAAGGAGCTCAGTCCTACAACCACAAGGAACTGAATTCTGCCAGGAAGCCAAGTGAACAGGAAACCAATTCAATTCTCCTCTGGAGCTTCTAGAATGAAATGCATCCTGGCTATATACTTTGTATCTGGTGACACTCGTTTTAGACTTCTGATCTATAGAAATGTAACCTGATAAATCTGTGTGTTTTATGACACTTAGTGTGTGGTGATTTGGTATGGAAACAATAGAAAATTAATACAGTATTAAACATATTTTTCTTCCAAATCTGCTCATTGTAGCATAATATACCTTTTAAAACTGTATCTTCTGTCATGGCTTTTTCCAGCCTTTTAAATCCATTTTATTCTTTATGTTTTGTAGTTTTGACTTGTTAACTAATTTCTCTAGAAATTTATCTTGAAAATGTTGAATTTAGATTCGTGTGGCAAATTATTTCTTTTGCTTCCTCCCACCAATTGTGAATTCAGAAACATTCTAAATTATTGGATGAAATATGTTGGATCACACCGGTGAATCTGCCACCAAATCCCAGTGAACGCTGACCAAAAGTTCTGAATTCTAAGGGCAAATCTGTGTCACTTCACTCAGTGTCAAAGTCTAGATAGGCAATTTTTGGATGCACCTTCTCAGTGGTGGGTTTCTTGTGCATCCTTACTCTTACCGTTGTCCTTGAGGATCCTGGTTTCCTGAGAAACCATCTATCACACTCCAACTTGGACTAGCCCTAGACTTCACCTTGTCTCCCCAGCTTTGGTCTTGCTTTCCTCTGAGGGTTGCTTCTTTTGCTTGTTTTTATCCTCTTTAGAGTCTTTACTTTCCTACCATCTCAGAAAAGCATTTTAAAAGAAGGGTTTCGTAGTTATATTTTTACAGTTTTTCATTTAACAACTGCCAGAAAAGGAACTGTCTCCCTATTTTTTAAAACCTATCCAACTTTATTTTTATAAATTGAAAGAATACATCCCATTGCTTATATAACAAAGGTTTTATTACTTAAGTAAAACTGTTAACAAAGTGATAGCTTTCCCAGTCAGCTTCTTAATGCATTTAACAAGTAACATTCTTGATAGTAAGGCTGTCAAGGAAAATCAGTAGCAAATCGCAGGCAATATGTTTCACATGTTAAATCCCTACTTGCTAAAAATAGATGGTCCATTATATGAAGACTCTCCTCCAGACTGCAATCAAAACAAAAAAAAAAAAATCACAGTCTTTGAGAATCAAATTCTAAGAAATTCAAAGCCTACTGTTAGTTTTTGCACTAACATTAGAGTTTTCTAAAACATGATTAAGCTTAAATCCAAATTTCAGAAGTATATCTTCTTTCAGGCTTATGAAGCTCCACATTCCCTTGCTGATATTTATGAGCAGTCCTGATCCACTGAATCAGAAGTAATCCTATCCTTTTGCTTCTATGGCAAGGAATTACACTATACTATAATAACTTGTTTACATATTTTTTTTTAAACTAGACTCTGAGCATCTTGAAAAGAGGAACTGTATCTATTGAAAATGTGGTAGACCCAGAATTTAACACTAAATTTAGGTCCTGAATTAATATTTGATGAATTTAACCTATGAGTGAAAATGGTTAGTAAAATGTAAGAAGTTTATAATTCTGTAGTACATATCATTTCAACTTGTCCTTTTTTTACTAATCCTAGGAAAAAACAGTTATGGTATTATAAAAAATATTATAGTATTGTAAGCCAGCCTTAATCAGACTTCACTCCAAATGAATTAACTTGTAGCCTAAATTGAGCTTGTTCTCGTTCTTTCTCTTCCTGTTTATCGTCTAATTCACATATTTCATTACACAATGGATGTTTTCATTCTGAAATAAAAGTGATTTTAAATTGTATTTTACCTGAAGCATAATTAACAAGATAATACTCAATGAAAGGCAATCAATATTGTCAGCATTTAAAATAAATGTTTTCCAGAGTTGAGTTTTAAGTAATTTGCATTTACCTAGTTAAAAAAATCAACATTATATTGCCAAAGAAATCCCAAACAAACAAAGTTTATAAGTTTAGAATTAGGCATAGAAGGTCGGACTATTATCAGGTTGCATTATCTCACATGCATTTTTCAGCATTACATAGTTGTATTTTATTTTTAAAATGTTCAACTGAAAATGGTGTTTAGAATATCAGCCCCCAAAAGGCATCCAAATTGGTAAGGGAGAGGTAAAACTTTCACTATTTGCAGATGACATAATACTACATATAGAAAACCTGAAGATTCCACCAAAAAAAAAATAATTCTAGAACTGACAAATGAATTCAGTAAAGTTACAGGATACAAAATCAATGTACAGAAATCGTTTACACTCCTATACACTAATAATGAAACAATAGAAAGAGAAATCAAGAAAACAATACCATTTACAATTACACCAGAAAGAATAAAATACTGAGGAATAAACTTAACCAAAGAGGTGACAGACTTGTACTCTGAAAACTATAAAACACTGATGAAAGAAACAGAAGACAATACAAAGAAATGGAAAGACATTCCATGCACATGGAGGAAGAGCAAATGTTGTTAAAATGTTTATGCCACCCAAAGCAACCTACAAATATAATGCAATCCCTATACAAACAGCATTTTTCACAGGACTTGAAGAATCATAAAATTTGAACGGAACCACAAAAGACCCTGAATAGTCAAAGTCAAGAAAAAGAAAAACAAAACTGGAGTCATCACAATTCCAGAATTCAAATTATATTACAAATCTGTAGCAAACAAAACAGCATGGTACTGGCACAAAAATAGACACATATATCCATGGAACAGAAAAGAAAACCCAGAAATAAATCCACAGTTATATGGTCAATTAACCTTTGATAAAGGAGGAAAAAATACATAATGGGAGAAAGTCTCTTCAACAAATGGTAGTGGAAAATCTGGACATCTACATACAAGCAAAAGAATGAAATTGGACCACTTTACTTTCTTACATCATACACAAAAATAAGTTCAAAATGGATTAAAGACCTAAATGTGAGACCTGAGCCCATAAAAATCCTAGAAAAGGGCACAGGTGGTAATTTTTCTGACATCAGCCATAGCAACTTCTTTCTAGAGGTCTCCTGAGGCAAGGGAAATAAAGGCAAAAATCAACTATTGGAATTACATCAAAATAAAAAGCATCTGCACAACAAAGGAAACAATCAACAAAACTAAAAGGTAACTTATGGAATGGGAGAAGATATTTGCAAATGACATATCTGACAGAGGGTTAGTATCCAAAATATATACAGAACTTACACAACCCAATACCCAAAAACCAAATAATCCAAATAAAAATGGGCAGGAGACACAAACAGATATTTCTCCAAAGAAGACATACAGATGGCCAACAGACACATGAAAAGATGCTCAATATCATTCACCATTAGGGAAATACAAATCAAAACTACAATGGGATATTACCTAACACCTCTCAGAATGGCTCAAATTAAAAACACAAGAAATAACAAGTGTTTGCAAAGATGTGGAGAAAAAGGAACTCTCATTCACTGTTGGTGGAAATGCAAACTGATGCAACCACTGTAGAAAAGATTATGGAGGTTCCCTAACAAGTTAAAAATAAAACTACCCTATGGTCTAGTAATTGTATTACTGGATATTTACCAAAAAAATACAAAACTACTAATACAAAGGGATACATGCACCCCTCTGTTTATTGTATTATTATTTGAAATAGCCAAATTAGGGAAGCAACCCTGTGTCAAACAATAGATAAGTGGATAAGAAGAGGCAGGATATACATATAATGGAATATTATTCAGCCATGAAAAAGAATGAAATCTTGCCATTTGCAATGACATGGAAAGAGTTAGAGAGTAAGCAAAATAAGTCAGAGAAAGACAAATATCACATGATTTCACTCATATGCAAAATTAAAGAAATAAAACAAACTAGCAAAGGAAAAAAAGAGAGCGAGACAAACCAAGAAACACTCCTTAAGTATTGTTCTCTTAACTAGAGAACAAACTGATGGTTACCAGAGGAGAGGTGGTAGGGGAATGGGTGAAATAGGTGATGGGGATTAAGAGTACACCTATCATGATGAGCACAGAGTACTATATAGAATTGTTGAATCACTATATTATACAGCTGAAACTAACATAACATTGTATATTAACTATGCTGGAATTAAAATTAAAAACTTTTTAAAAATTTAAAAAGAAAATGAAAACTAAAGAAAAAAATCAGCCCATGTGCTTCTATTTTTATACTAATCCTTCCACAGTTATCATCCACTCTACAGCCTCTTAAAAAATACATTTAATGATATTAGAACCCAATCTTCACCTGTTTTCTTCATGTAATTTTCTGTGTCCTATAGGATATATGAATATGGGGCTCCATTGACATTTTGGATGCAAGAAAGAAAAATCAAACTTACTCTGTTGTCTCACAATATTTCCCTTTCATCAGTTTTGTAGTTTTTCTTTTTTGCTATAATAAACTTGAAACCATCTCTGCTCTTCATTCCCCTTTATTCCTTTTATCTAATCTACCATGAAGACCTGTAATATTTGTTTACTTTCATGTCTTTTGGTAATAGCATGCCTCTCTGTTTCTAACGCCTCTATCAGGAGTAGGCTGCCATTTCATGCTTTAACAGGACTACGTAATTTTCAATGATCCTTCCTAATTCTAGTATTTTATTGCTAATTGATTTTTTTTTAACTGGCTACCCTGACCAGATTGTAGATTACTGTACTCAACTATAATAGCAAAAATCCAGATTAGTAGTTTTCGGGTAGAGGGCAATAAAGATGAAACTGGAACACTCGGTATTTATCCACCAAAATATGTCCATAAGCTCCATCTGCTCTGGCTACACAATTTTCATTACATTTTCCTCAAATGTTCTTCATTCCAACTTGTCACTCAAGCACAGGGAATATCTAGATCACCTTTCACATTTTTGTTAAGTGGCCTTCATACTGCAAAAACTTCCCTTCTCATTCTCTTCTGAATCCAAAGTTCACAACATGCTGCTTAACTCTTACCTTCCCCAGGCAGTTTATATAGTGGTAGGAAACCAAAACTTGCTGTGGTATAGACCTCAGCTGGTAACCATGCCACTCACCAGCTACATGACTCTAGACATGCCTCGGGTTTCTGATTATAAAATGATATTAACAATAATAATGAGAATAATAATACTTTGGCTTCAGAAATTTGTAAAGATTGTATGACATAAAGCATTTTTATAAAGTATTTAGTAGACTGGATTATAATGATAAGTAAATATTATTATTGCTGTTGGTGTTATTGTTACTGTTATTACTATTAATTCCATGATACGTCCCTATTATTCAGCCCACATCTGATAGCTCATTCCAACATCTATTAACTCAGCAACATTGAGCATTACACTATTTAGTATTAATTGTACTCTAATTGTTTTGTATATTTTCAGTGATTTGCTCATATGGGCATTTGCAGAAAGGATACTTAGAGGACATTTATCATATGTTTTGATATATTTTTTAAGTTGAGAAATATTATAAGTTAAAATGGAATCAATATCATTTTCAATATCAGATTTTTTTATTCTGTAACACACACACACACACACACACACACACAATCTCTTTCTCTAAGTAAACACCTTACCTTAAGATTGTTCTGAATTCAGCTTCAGAAATGATCCAAATTGGATATCTACAAATCAATAATTATGAAATTATAGTCAATTAGCTTGAAGACAAAGGTATTGCTACTTGAGCAATGATTTTTAACATTTTCTACAAAAAAAAGTTGCATTTTAATCCTCTACAAGCTTTTGTTTGTTGCTTTCACCATCACAGTAAAATTTTAGCATATTTGCAAAATACATTTATAAAATCAGTAAGCACTTTTAAGTTAAAGGGATTTGATTTTTTCATTGTTTGCAAAGCCTATTGATGGCTCAGAGTCCAAATATCCTGTTATTCACCATCATTAAATTGAACTAAAAATAAACACTTTAAATAAAACAGGGTAATAGCTGCTGAGCTGGTCCCATTTTATGATACTGAACACTAGATTGGAATATATTTTAGAGAAGCCTGTATATACACCATACCCACATTGTATATACTGTGTTTGTGTGTGCACATTACATATGTATGTATACATATTGATAGTACACTAATACGTACACATACACACAAACTTAAGGGGAAAAAACAGGTAAATCTAAAACATTTCACAGAGGAAACCAAATATTTGGGTAAAATCAAATGGATTAAATTAAACATAGCTCAGGTTTTGGATAAACTGATACTTCAGTGATATTAACAACAGTAAATGCAATAAAAATTCTGTGTTAAGTCTTACAGTTTACAGAATATTTTCACATTCTTGTCCAGGTCTTTAGTACCCCTCATAACCACAAATGTTTCCTCTCAAATACTGTTAGGGTAAGCTGGGCTGAATCGACACAGAGGTAGAAAACTTGTCCCATCAAATACACATTGTGAGAATAGCCTTTCCATTTAAAATGCAGCCCATGTCATATTCCCTCATAAACAAAACATAGGTGTAAAACCTAGCTCTACATATGGCTGAAGCTCATCTTTTAGATCTTGCATCAAACACCCCTCTCCAAGAATGACAGCAGATATTAATCAGGTAATGATTCAACTTCATACATAACTATGTACCACATTAAATGTCATGAAGAAGACTCATAAAGTACCTTGACTCCAGTGGGGATCCTCACTTAGTAAACTGGGAGGATAAAGGAGAGGGATAAAATTTGAGCTGAGAGTTACCAGGTAAAGATAGAGTTGTCAAGAAGGAGAGAATGCCCATTTTAGAAGGACAGGCAGGTGCAAGGTGCTGAGGCAGGACAAGTGTGGCAGTGTTGAGAAGCAGGAAGAAGGCTGTTAAAGCAGAAACAGGAATGGAACAGTGTGTAGGGGTGCATAAAGCTGGCGAGGTCATGCAGGGCCATAGCAGGCTATGAGGAAGATGAGTTTCTATCTTACAGACTACAGGAGGCCACTGCAAGGTTTACACACAGGAGTGTGGTAGTGTGATCTTGAAGATGGTAGCTCTGGTGAGGAAAGAGAAAGTAGAGGAAGAGTGAACGTAGAAACCCAGTTGAAAGGCTATTGCTCTAGTTCAGGAAAGAAAGATAGTGCCTTGGACTAGAATATTTGCAAAATACATTGATAAAATTGGTTTGTTTTAATAAGTTTGGAGCGATAGATTATAATCTGTCTCTCTCACTTGATTGTAAGCTACATGAGGTAGAGACCTCAATTTTTATTGACCATTATATCCTCTGACACAATACTTTGCACACAGTAGATACTCCAAAAAAATGTTTTTTGAATGAATGCATAGTAGGAAAATATGAAGAATTTGGGGAGTGTATAGAACTTCATGAAGGAGTACTATTTACTGTGATAAGAATTACTAGCCAGGATCAGGTTTGCAAGTGAAATCATGTGCTTAGATTTAGGCAAATTGTACTTAGATTGCTTATCAGATATACAAGTGTAGATATGAATTAGGATATTTTAAGTGTCTAAAGCTCAGAGATCTTGACTGGAGACATAAATTTGGAAGTCATAGGAATATCAGTAACACTGATGCCATGAGAGTGGATGGGGAGAAAATAGAGTAATAATGATAACTGAATTTTTTCAAGTTTATTCATTTATATTTTGAGAGAGACAGAGATAGTGTGAGCAGGAGAGGGGCAAAGAAAGATGGAGAGAGAGAATCCCAAGTAGGCTCCAAGCTGTCAGCACAGAGCCCAATGCAGGGCTTGAACTCACGAAACTGAGAGATCATGACCTGAGCCAAAACCAAGAGTTGGGCACTCAACCGACTGAGCCAACCAGGTGTCTCCATTTTTTTAATGTTTATTTATTTTTGAGAGAGAGAAAGAGACAGAGTGTGAGTGAGGGATGGGCAGAGAGAGAGAGAGAGAGAGAGAGAGAGAGAGAGAGAATCTGAAGCAGGCTCCAGGTTCTGAGCTGTCAGCACAGAGCCCGACACAGGTGCTTGAACTCATGAACTATGAGATCATGACCTAAACCAAAGTCAGATGCTCAACTGACTGAGCCACCCAGGCACCCAGGCACCCCAATGATAACAGAATTTTTGCAGACTCTTACTATGTATCAGTCACTGTTCTGTTTCGCATGTTTCAATCCAGTTAATCCTCACAATAACCCCATAAAGAGTACTCTGTTTATCATCCCATTTTAAAGATGAGAAAACCAAGGCACAAAGAAATTATAGAATTTGCCCAAATTCACAGACTTAGTAAATGGCAGAACTAGGGTATAGCAGGCAGAATTCTAAGACGGCCTCCAACATGCCCAACTCATGATGTTCACACCTTGTACAATGTCCTGTCCTGTGTAGGGCAGAACCTGTAAATGTGATGGGATATAATTCTCATGATTTAGTTATTAATGAGTTGACTCTGAGTTAATCAAAACCAAAAGGGAGAGCTTTGTGGGCCTGGCCTCATCAGTCGATCCCTTCAGAGGAAATGAGGTCCTCCCTGCCACCAGAGATTAAAAGCGTGAGAGGACCTATGCAGGGGGCCACATGGCAGAGCATTGCAATCAGCTTCCAAGAGCTAAGAACTGCCCTTGGCAAACAGCCATCAAGAAAATGGGGAATTCAGCCCTATAGCCACAACAAATTAAATTCTGCCAACACCAGTGAGCTCAGAAGAGACCTCAAGCCTCAGATGAGCCCTCAGTCCTAGCTAACAGCTTGAGTTCAGGTTGTGAGACCCTGAGCAGAGGACCCAATTGAAACCCACCCAGACTTCTGACCCAGCGAACTGTAAAATACTAAATGAGGTCTGTCTTAAGCCATAAAGTTTGTATTATTTGTTACGCAGCATAGAAAACTAATGCACATGATAAAATCTGAGTAGTTGGTTTACATGACCTGGGCTGTTAAAGACTTAGCTACACCTCAGAAGGTAGAAGAGGTGGGAAAATGAGAGGAGAGACTAATAACGACAGAGCCCTGAAGCAAATGCAGACATTTAAGGAATGGGCAGAGGAAAACGAACCAGCAAAGGAGATTGTAGAGAAACCAAGAAATCAGGCAAATCCAAGAGAGTATGACATTACGGAAGCAAAGGAGAAGATATGTGCAAGGAAAGAGACTGAGTAAAAGTGTGCAGCACTACAGACAGCAAACCAGATGAGGACTGGAGAGCGTTCGGTGGATTCAGTAAGATCCAGGAAGGTAACACTGGCTTTTCCTCTGGTCAATTAAAAAAGCAGAGTTGGCATTTTCGAACTCCGTGTGTGTGTGTGTGTGTGTGTGTGTGTGTGTGTGTGTGTGTGTGTTTGTGTGCGTGTGTGTTTAATTAAGGGAGGAAATCATGTGATGAGTTGGGGAGAAAAAAAATATGTTTTCCAGACATATTTTTACTATTCAATATTTTCATGCAGGAGCATTATAAACCTCTCCTTAAGAACTCAGTATATTTTGTTATTTACAGCAGACCTGACAAGTTAATCAACTAAAATATTCTGTCACAAAATTGAACTTCGAGGATTGACAATTTCTTGTGACAAGGCAAGATTGCACCCAAGTAATATTCTACATACCATTTAATCTCATGAGATGACTGCTGAAAAGCAATAGAAAGAGGACAGAAAAGAGAGCATTCGATTTCTAAAACTCATTCATTTATTTTGATCATTTATATAGCCACTCTAAGGGGAAGTTATTTTTTTTCTCCTAAGAAAATATGAAATCAGATGCGGATGCCAAAATATAAAGAGGCATTAACTAAATCAATAAAGATCCATTTTGACTGTAATAGAGTACAATTGAGAAGACAAAGGGTACACACAGAGGCGATTAAATTTATGGCTTTTTATGCTGCTATATTCACCCAATGATGCTGCTTTTGGATTCTCTGGCACCAGTATTTCACTTTGGTGACTAATTTCATGGGAGGCAGAACAAGGACAATTCTCCCCTTATCCCATATAAGATAACAAAATAACAAGATTTAAACTACACTGTTGGGGCACCTGGGTGGCTCAGTCGGTTAAGCGTCCGACTTCAGCTCAGGTCACGATCTCGCGGTCCGTGAGTTCGAGCCCCGTGTCGGGCTCTGGGCTGATGGCTCAGAGCCTGGAGCCTGCTTCCGATTTTGTGTCTACCTCTCTCTCTGCCCCTCCCCTGTTCATGCTCTGTCTCTCTCTGTCTCAAAAATAAATAAAACGTTAAATTTTTTTTAAAATAAAAAAAAAAAATAAACGACACTGTTATTCTTATACATGGCAGGGTGGTGGGGGGAGGGGTTGGGTATACTTATCTCCAATGAAACCCTTAGGAAAGGAAAGGAGAGTTTGTCCAAGGATCTCTGACACATAGTCAACATAGGAACAGGGTCATGTTCAATGGCTCAACCTGAACTGAGATTTACATTTTCTATTTTGAATGATCAAGACAGATGTGCAGGGGTCCCTGGGTAGCTCAGTAGATTAAGTGTCCGACTTCAGCTCAGGTCATCTCACAGTTTGAGTCCGAGCCCTGCATCAGGCTCTCTGCTCTCAGCACAGAGGCTGCTTCAGATCCTCTGTCTGTCTCTGTCTCTCTCTCTCTACTCCTTCCCTGATTGTACTCTCTCTCTTTCTCTCTCTCTCAAAAAGTAAACTTAAAAAAAAATTTTAAGATGTGCAATGTTAGAGATACGAGTGCAGGAGGGCAGAGTCATTATGTCTTCTGGTGGCTTAGGTGAAATTTTTCTTCCCTTTGTCTCATCTGAAGCCATTTTTCCCAGATATGGTTGTGAATTCACCTGCTCCTAACACTTTACTCATGCACAGATGGTTTAGGAGGCCTGATACAATCATTGCTTACATCCCAAGATTAACATTGCTTGTGCTGTTCACTTACAGTTTAAGGATCTTGAATTTGTTTTACATCCAACTTAGTATCATTTATTTGGCTCCTACTTTTAGTTGTTTATGAATGAGACAGCTCTTACTAACAGAGGTAACGTTACTAGTGAGCACATTATTACTTTCTAGTCTAAGACAAAGTTTGATTAATTAATGAGTCATGCCACCTTAATAAATGATAGCCTTTTATCATTCTGGTATAAAAATTCTTTTAAAAAGACAATTTTTTCACTCATGTGGAATTCAAGAAACAAAACAAATGAGAAAATGGGAAAAAAAAGAGAAAGTGAGGCAAACCAAGAAACAGACTCTTTAAAAAAAATGTTTATTTTTGAGAGACAGGGAGAGAATGCAAGGGGATGGGATGCAGAGAGAGGGAGAGAGAGAATCCAGACCAGGCTCTGTGCTGTCAGCACAAAGCCCAACCTAGGGCTCGGATCCATGAGCCATGAGATCATGACTTGAGCCAAAGTTGGGCACTCAACAGACTGAGCCACCCAGGAACCCCCGGGCCTGTAACTACAGAGAACAAACTGATGGTTACCAGAAGAGAGGTGGGGGGGGGGGGGTTAAAAAGGTGATGGGGATTAAGGAGCACATGTGTCATGATGAGCGCCAGGTGTTGTGTGGAAATACTAAATCACTATATTGTACACCAGAAACTAATATTACACTGCACGTTAACTAAGTAGAATTTAAATTAAAACATTAAAAAAAGAAAATCTACCCATTGGTGTGATCAATTCCAGGAAATAGATCACATCTTCCTACTCTATGAGCCCTGAACCCCTAACCAAAACAAGAAGCTTGAATAGAGCTCCTATTTTAAGGTCTTCTCTTTTGATTCATGGAATTTGGAGATGAACCTTAAAATGAGGCTTGATCCTTTGTTTCTCAAAACAAAAAGGAAAACACCACACTTTTATATCTCTATGAAGATACAAAAGACAAGTATCAGAAAACATCTCAAATTTTACTTCATATGTCAGATATCCTAGAATCGTATTGTAGTTTCCCACAGAATTGCCAACTCAATAAATTCTTGGCTGATGCTTCAGAATTTTCATCTCTAATATTCCAAATCCCTAATGGCCTTAAACTTCAAAGTCTAATCATTCAGTTGATTGATATGCCTCTTCCCAACTGGGTTGTGCACACAACAAATCTGAAACTTCTCCAGTATTTCCACCTTCCACAAACTGTGAGATGAGTGGCTCCTCATGATTGTCTTTTCCAACCCTAACTTCTTATAATTTTCCCCAAAGTATGTTCCTCTCAGACTACACTTACTGTATATAAATACTTCATGCTGGCTTCAATTACTTCAAGTTCTAGTACACATGCATATGCTGTTTGTTTTGGTGAGCAGTGATCCTGGTATAATAAGAGTATAAACATCTCTTCCTTAACCCTGTACTGATAAACTATAGTCTCCAGACTAGGTAATTTTAAGCTTCACAGGACCTATAATAGAATATTAAAAAACAAAACAAAAACAAAAACAAACAAGAACAACAACAAACTATACTTTGGTCTGAAGTATCTTTTCAAAAGAAAGATACATTGTCCTGAAGATTTTAGGAATCCAGACTACATTCTAACTTTAAAACCCTTATATTTGCCCCCAAACTACACTTACTCTATAGATATTTAGATTTCCAGCAAAAATGAGTCCTCATAACTGTGATAGGAGCAGAAACCAGAACTAGATGGCTTTGAACTATGCTTGTATATGAAAATATATCCTGTTGTACTTTGATTGTAGCTCTATTTTGGTATCAGTGGAAATGATATTTTTAAAAATCAATTTCTTCTTTTAAAAAGGGATTTCCCTTCTGCTCCAATTTTCACTTAACTTTGGGAATTTTCTATATTGGATCCCCAAATATTTCTTAACTGCTTCACAGTTAAAGTAGAATATTTAACTTTCATGACTTGACTCTAAAACACATTACAAAGAATGTCTTAAGCGACAGCAAACTTCTTGGAGAATGTACTTACAGTTAAGGCCCAATCCATAACCATGGGTTTAGGACATTGGAAAGCTTGACAAAGAAGTAAATTTCTTAAGGCTTAGTAGATATTCTTGGGCTTCATAACCAACTATAACTTTAGGTGTATCGACACATCCAAATGACACCACACAAAAGTTATTAAAAACTAGCTTTTAAATTATAAATCTTCTAGGGGCACCTGGGTGGTTCAGTTGGTTCAGCATCCAGCTTCAGCTCAGGTCATGATCTCACAGTTCACGAGTTCAAGACCCATGTCAGGTTCTATGTTGACAGCTCAGAGCCTGGAGTCTGCTTCAGATTCTGTGTCTCCCTTTCTCTCTGCCCCTCCACTGCTCGCTCTCTCTCTCTCTCTCTCTCTCTCTCAAAAATAAATAAACATTAAAAAAATGGTTCTAAATTATAAATCTTCTTTGTAGAATTCTTTCAAGTGGGAGGTAAAAAAAGGTGAGGAAGGTTACATTTTTATTCATTTTAAAGAATAAGAATACACAGAAGGTATTAAGTAATTGGAAAAAAACAGGAAATTGAGTATTAAGTAGACTTTTTGAAGGGCAAATTGAAATAATTTGATATATTTTAAATAATGAACTTAATCTTTAAAATAAAAATAATAGCTATTAATTGAGAAATACTCATTTATCAAGTTTTTAACATACATTATTATATTAGAAATCTTGCAAAATAGAGATTATTTTCCCATGTGAAAGGCATGGTTTCAACCACTTGCTTTAATGAACAAGACAGGTACTAACAGAATTCCCCAAGTTTCAATCCAAATTTGTTTTCAACAGTGAACTAAGTCACTCACTGTGTCATCAAATAGATGGTTCATTGATATTAAGCGGGCTTTTCCCTACTATCGCTTTTTAATGTCAAAAGAAGGGAAAAGGTATTTATTAAATATTTATTTCGTATAAGAAGCATTTTCTAGATAATGCCAGTAGTCTGGGGAAAAGGAACAGGTTATTCTGCCTTAGAGTTTTTTCATTTGTCTTGTTTTATTTTTCGTAAAACCTAAGGAACTGAATGCTTTTAAGGCAGCACAATGCACCTAGGTTTCCACTGTTCATCAGTAAAAGATACTCTGGAGGAAAGAGTAAGACCCACTAGACTCCAGATCAATCCAATCTTTCTTTTTCTACGTGTAGAATTGAGCAAAATGGACGTTTGACTGAAGCAATATTTTAAAACTATCAAAAGGCAGGGGTCAGCAAACTCTATATGTAAGGGCCAGATGGTAACTATTTTATGCTTGTGGACGAACAGGTCTCTGTGACAACTACACAACTCTACCATTGCAGTGGGAAAGCAGGCAAGACAACACATAAATGAATGTGGGTAGCTGTGTCCCCATAAAACTTTATTTACAAAAACCATACATGGGCTCGATGTGGCCCCTGGCCTGTAGTTTGCTGACCCTGAAATAGGAGAAAAATAAAATATAATCATAAGTTGGAAATGATGAAGTCAAGACATTTTCTTGTAGTACCTTAAAAGCCTTCTCATTGTTTTGTCCCAATAGCTCGCAGCAACATTCAAGTAGAAACATTAGGTTCTGAGCTACACATTTACTCATTGGAAAAATAGGGCAACTGCTCCTCTAGCTCTTTTACAATGTCCTTAAATGAAATATTCTCAAAGACAAAATTTTCAATGACATAGGGTGAGCTGTTAAAAACAACAGTAGTTTCATCTCTTCTTCAGTGTAAAGAATTTCACAATCTGGCATGTTTAATGATTTGTGCCTCTGAAGCAGTAGACTGAGAACATCTGTCGGTAAATTTGAACTTTCTAATTATATATATATTTTTTCCTAAATTACCCTTGTACCCTTTTTTTTTCCTATTTTACCCTTCTAGAACCTCTGAAAGAGATAATGTTATTAGTCACCTTTTATAGGTCATGAATCTGTAATTTAAAGTGACTAAGTAAATTACCAAGGTTATATAGCTACTAAACTCTAAGGCCAGGATCTGAACAATGTAGCCCTATACTTAGAGCTACTCTGTATGATTGTGCAAGTTATGGACCTCTTACAACACATAAGGGCACAGATGACATAGGTATGCTTATTGTAGAAATTTTCCACAGGCAACAATAAATTTCATATGTCTTACAAAATCAGTATTAGGAAAATTTTTCTGATAAAAGAATATATATTTTATAAGCAACCTTTTGTAATTCACAGCAATGTGCCATATATGATAGCTTCAGTCCTATGACCTTGTTCTTTTACACTATACTAAAGGAAATCTGTACCAGGATGGCCACCTGGAAGGTTACAAAGAGTAAGGTCTTGAGGGAAGTCTGTGTTCCTAGACTGTATATGTAACATCAGCCTCTTCCCAGCCTTTAAGTCCTGGGAATAGCTTATTACTATGAAAACGGATATAGAGGATGAAAAAGGAGAGCAGAATTAAAGATACTCTGAACATTACAGCATGATTGACTGGATATATAAACATAATATTAAGATTGGGAGATAGAGTCTTGGGAGAGAAGGAAAATGACTTATTTTTAAGGTTCAAAGCATGCAGATGATGGAGAAGTCACAGAGGAATGGAATATATGTACCCAAAGCTAAGAGAGTGGCCAGGGCTAGAGTCAGGGATATGGGTGTCATTTCCATAGAGGTGTAAGAGCTAAGGCCAAGAAAATGAGAGAACATACATGGGAAGAATCTAGGACTAGCAGCGGTGGGATCTACAAGATGAGCCAAAAAACAGAAAGAAAGTTAAAGTGTGATCAGAGAATGGATATAACAAGTTAAAAACAGGATCACTGAAGCCAAAACAAAACATGTGTTAATGAAAAGAGATTCTGGGTTTTTTTTTTAGTTTTTTTAAGTTTATTTATTTATTTTTGAGACAGACAGACAGACAGAGGCAACGAGAAGAGAGAGGGAAAGAATCACAAGCAGACTCTGCACTGTCAGCACGGAGGCTGATGCAGGCTCCAGCCCACGAAATGTGAGACCAGGACCTGAGCCTGAATCAAGAGTCGGAAACTTAACTGACCTGAGCCACCCAGGTGCCCTGTGAAAAGAGATTTTTAGGAATGTCTCCTGCTTCAAGGAGTTCCAGGAAGATGAGAACTGTGCAGAAATCACTTCAGCTCGCAGTTCAAGAGTAACTGGTGAATTCTGTAAAGTCAGTCTCAATCCAATAGTAAAGGAAGGGGCTAGAATAGGGTGAGGGATAAAGAGGTGGAAGGAGAGTATGCAGGGGCGCCTGGGTGACTCAGTTAAGTGTCCCTCTTGATTTCAGCTCAGGTCATGATCTTGCAGTTGTGAGATCGGGCTCTGGGCTGAGCATGGAGCCTGCTTGGGATTCTCTCTCTCTGTCTCTCTCTCTCTCTCTCTGCCCCTTCCCTACCTGTGCACACACTCCCTCTCTCAAAAATAAACATTTAAAGAAAAAAAGAAAAAGAAACAGAGGGCGCAGGCTATTTTTTTAATCTAAAATTTAGAAGGTAGAAAAGGAGGAAGAAAGGAAAAAGATTTTTTCTTTAAAAAAAAAAAACCAGAAGCTCATTCGAAATTTTTGAAGTTGAAAAATATAAAAACAGGGGATAAATCATTGACACCACTGTATTTCACAGAACACCCAAAAATCCCAAGTCACAAATCACTAGTGGATGCGAAAATAAAATCCTGTCCTGGTTCTCTTTTTTTCTAAGCAGCTTTATTGAGATATAGCTTTATTGAGATATAATTTGCATGCCATAATACTGACCCATTTTAAGTATAAAATTCAATGAGTTTTAGTATATTTACAGAGGCTTTAGTCTTACACGTCAAATAATGGACATAAGCATAAGAATGCTTAGTCTTGTTTTAGAATGCTGCAAGAACTCAGAACCTAATCATGAGAATAGAAATACAAAACAAAATAATACAGAAACACCAGTGCGGTGTGCTGCAATAACATTACAGCTTATCATGTGGAATGAGACAAATGGCTTAAATAGTCACTTTTGTAGTCTTTACAATAGATAATTAATGAGCCACATTCTATGAATCAAGTAAGCTTTTGTTTCATAACATTAAGAATCTATCTAGATCTATAATTGACTCATAGAGTAACTATGCAGTAATATATTACTTCTGGTACATTTTGCCTCATATTGATCTCTAAGGTTTCCTTTAATTTGTTCACTTGCTTGTTTTTGGTCATACATCCCAAGGCAATTTAATACCATGCAAAGTAGTCATTGTGTTAGTTCTTTGTGTTTAACCTCAATCTTGGGTTGTGAAAACTTACTGGTGCCTACAAATAACAAACATTATACAATGATCTATCTCTTTCTGTAGTCATTTGTGAAATTCACAAATTTAGATATCTGCACACTTTCTTTCAGAATGATTTCTAGACTTACAGCATGTTTATGCCTTACCTAAATTGAGAGAAAAGGCTCTTCAATTAAGTAAAAAGCAAACAGTACAAAAATGAAGATTAACCACGGTTTCTTCGTAACATACCTATATATGTTACCCCTCATCAGGTTATCAGACTTACAGAGATGTAAGGGAAATTGTATACTTATTTTATATTCAAAAATGTAACAGAAAAAAAGAATCATAAAGCTAAATCTTAACTACCCAAGCTTCTAAGTAATTAAACCTCATATCTAAAAACTTCTTCATGGGGCGACTGGGGGGCTCAGTCGATTGAGTGCCCAACTTCGGTTCAAGTCATGATCTCATGACTCATGAGTTCAAGCCTCACATCAGGCATCAGGCTCTGTGTTGACAGCTTGGAGCCTGGATCCTACTTCAGATTCTGTGTCTCCCTCTCTCTCTCTCTGCGCTTCCCCCACTTGTGCTCAGTCTCTCTCTCAAAAATAAATAAACATTAAAAGAAATGTTCTTAAATTTTCTCACGTTAACAGATTTAGATAAGGAAATCTACCTAAAGAAGTATATATTATATTTTTAAAACCATTTAATTGAACCCTTGATTTGAATATGTTAGCTCTCTTTCAACTACAGTAGGTAGTTATTAAAACAAATCTCTCCTCCATAGAACGGACAAAGAAAAATAACCACTTTCTTATTAAACATTAGAAAGAAATACATAAGACTTACTCTAATTTCTCTCTCAAAGTTTTAGTAAACATTGATTTTTTTAAAAAGCTAAAGAAAGGTAAAAAAAACTTAAAAGTGGAAGAATATAAATCTAATTTAAATGTTTTTATCATAATGAAAAAATAAAGAATAATTCAATTACATTTTGAGACAAGATTTAAATGTGTGATTTCTATAAGCATTCATGAAATTAGACTGGCTGGGACGAGGTGAAGTACTTTTTCAAAGCAATGACTTTATCACCTTTAGTTTATTTGTCTGTTAAAATTCTCACAGGAGTTGACGATCACCATTAGTGTTTTCCTCCATGAAAGGAGACTATTACCGCCTCAAAGGTATTTTCTGTAATCATTGTTCAACTATGTGTTGTCTTGTGAAATTGCAAATATTCTCAGGGTTGATAAAACTACTGACAGATCCATTGCTTCCCTTAATCATCCAAAAATGAATTTTGGTCTTTGAAATTCTCCTGACACAGTAACTATTACCGCCTCCTTAGAGTTCCATTCCAACCACACAAAGCCCATACTGCTTGGGAATCTTTCAAGCAACTCTTTCAAATGTGAGGCTTCTTCCATTAGATATGGTTTTGAAAGACCACTTTTAGATATGGTTTTGAAAGACATTATCCCAAGTCCAAGTTGTTTTCTACTCCTCTCTTTTCACTGATCAACTCAGCCCACAGACATCAGTCAAGTGACTTGTGTTACAATCTTTTTGGTCTGCAATTCTGTTTTTGCTCATAAGAGTCTCGCTACCTTTTGTAAATTAGCATCAACTACTAGTTTCCAGTCGCATTCATATAGGATGGGGAAGTCACGATTTTGAACAAGGAAGGAAAAAACAGAAATCTGGAAATCTGAATTGATAATGTTGAATATGAGTCAATACTAATGAGATAGGTTTTATTGCATCAGTAACCACAGAATTAAAAAGTTATGTTAAGGATAATAAAAATCATTAACAGAAAATTACTGAGCTCGTTCTATATGCCAGACGCTTCTGGATATTGCAAATACAGTGATAACCAACAGGAACAAGTCAAACACATCTTTGTTACAATTAAGCTTAAATTTTAGGGAAGGAAGATATGAAGTGTGCTGCTAAAAACAGGTGCTATGAAGACTGTATTTGATCAGGACCCTATCTAGAGTCCTGTGTCCAATATTAACACATGTTTATTAACACATGTTTCTGATAATTACATATAAATTATAAATCACGTAACCTAATATCTGCTGATACATTGGTTTGAAACTGTATTCTACCTTTGGTGTACAATTTGTGTCTTAAGAACGGAGATCTGTGTCAAATACCTGCCACAAAGTACTTAGAATAGCAACATGAACAGAGCAGAGGTCAGGAAAAAAATACCTTTTTTTTTTTTTAAGTAAAGAGTTCTGAACACTATCACAAAGCAAACATCTTTTGTTTTGTTTTGTTTTTTCATTTGGGTTTTGTTTTTGGTTTTCTAAATCCCTGTTGCTTCCTACTGTGCACAATAGCATACACTCTTTTTAAGTAACAGAGGTGTTGACTTTATTGTGGACATCATTTCACAATATATATGTGCATTAAATCATCACATGGGACACCTTAAAGTTACATAATGTTATATGTCAAGTGTATCTCCAGAAAGACAGGAAAAATAGTTTCAAGATGATAACAGCAGAGCATAAAACCAAGCATGGGCTCTTCTGAGCAAAGGACTTTGTGTGATAACACAGATGTCAGACCTGTGATGTAAGCCCTGATTCTACCCCAAAACAAGTCTAAAATCTGACCACTTGTCACCATTTCCATGGTTAACAACTTGGCCCATGCTATCCCCCAGGTTACTACAATGGTCTTTTAAATGAAATCCTTGCACAACGTCACAAATTTAACTCTTTGAAAGTAAAAAAAAAATGCTGTACTATGTAAAATAAATTATTTTCCAGGTGTATACATCTATTCTTGTTTTTTAAATCTAGCTTTTAAGCATTTGAGAGGGTGGAAAAATAACTGAATCATCACTGTTCCAAGGGATGAACATAAAAGTAAAAATTAAGTGCACTTAACCATACTGCTATTTTTTTTTTCAAATGGAAAGTGCCAAGCCAGTCAGTTTCAAAAGGAAATAGGCTACAGACTTACATAGAGTGTTTTATCAGCAGTTTGCTTTATGGAAGTCTGAAATTCAGTTTTCTTAAATTCAGGTATTAATTTTCACGGACTTAAATTTTTTAAAGGTGTTACTTTATATAGACATGAATATCAGAGTGTCAAGATATGGTGACTACATTATATTAAGCTTTAAAAGAGACGATACAGCCATGGGGTAATGTGTTATGCACATTTGACTATAGAAGATCAATTACTGAAAGCTTGTACTAACACATACATATGGATAAATAGACATAGATACATATATAAGTATAGATACAGGACTTGTTCTGTAGTTAAATATTTTGAGTATCACTCAGATTATTTATACACACACACACACACACACACACACACACACACACACACATATGTATTCTCAAGGAAGAGGGTTCATTTAAGGCATAAAAATATGATATATTTTGGCACCATAAGGTTTTTCATAAACTATATAATTAACTTGAGTAAACTGTGTAATACAAAATTCCATGAGAGGAATATTTTAACCTTATGTTATATCTTAGGTGGAGGAAAGACAAAATATTCTAGCCTGTTTTGAATAAGAAGAACATAAGGAAAGTAAGAAAACAATGAAAGAAAGGAAGGACTACTGAAGTAGGAAAAGAGAGGTTTATCTGATTTTAGAACATGAAGCATAGTGACTCACAACAATGCTTCTTTTCTTTCCTGTCGACAACTCTGAATAACGGAATAAACCAAAACACACAGATAATGTTTGGGACTCTGCCTCTCATCTACATTTAAGTCCCTCCACACAACAGGAGGCACTTTAGAGGAAGTCTGGGGGGATATAATAACATAAACTTGCAGCTCTGTTTTGTCATCCCAAACCCAACTTCTGAGAGGAAGAGCTGGAACTTTTGCCTTCTCCTTTGACCTTGCATCGCTCTCCTTCAACCTGCCTTTGCTTCCCCATCACACTGGTAAACTCCAAGATCTCACATCCTGTCCAGGCCTTAACACTGCAGATGGCTCTCACCTCCCTCCCTGCCCTGAATGTTTTCTCATCAAGGTCAACTGCCTGATTACAAGCAACTCAAAAACATACAGATAGTTCTACTTCTGATCTTGCTTAACCTTTATGCAGTTTTATCACCTTTTATCCCCCTTTCTGTTTGGAAAAGCATTCTTCCTCCAACTCACACCACAATTTCCTTATTTTGTTCCTATGCTTCGGTTTCCCTTGTGAGCTCGTTTGTCCATCCTTTAATGCAGACGTCCCCCAGCAATCTGTCTTGGGTTTTATTTTCTTCCTATGCATATTATCTATGGGCAATTTTACTTACTTCTATGGTTTTAATGACCAGCTCTAGGCTGATAGGCCCAAATCTCAACATTGCTAGTTCAAGTCTCTTTTCTGAGATCCAGAAATAAATACAACTCCCCATTGATCAGGTTTACTGATGGTCCATAGAGATATCAAATTTAACAAATCTAAAACTGAATTCATTGCTATGTCATTACCCCTCCCCAAATGAGCCCTCTTTTTAGGTTTTCTGATTTCGTTGTAGGCACTATCTTTCATCCTGTCGCTCAAGCGAGAAACCTTGAGTACCTTCCCAGCTCCTCCCTCACTCTCAACATCATACATCCAATAACCAAGTTCTGTTGACCCTTCAGTTCAGACATCTCTTAAGTCTATCCACTTTGTCTCCATTTAAACAATCATAGCCATTTCTTCCACAGCTCACATCTATGTCTGCACCAAACTGGCTGCTTACAATTATTCCTAGATCAAATCTCGCATCCTAATTGCAGCCCATGTGACCTTTCTAAAATGTGATGCTAGTCATTTCATTCTCCTCTTCAAAATCCTTTAACTGGTTCCCCACTGTTTCTTTCATTCATTCAGTATACTCCTTGTCTATTTACAGGCTATTATATTATGTTAAGTACTTCGTAGAGTGCCAGGGCTATGGTGACCACAAAATATTATCCAGCAAGACACTGTTTTTTCCTACAGCAAAGATTTGGTTCTCCTGCTAACCCCAGACTTCAGATTTATGGTTTCAGAACTTTACATTAATCATAATTGTTCATTCCTCTTAGTGATAATGATGCACTGACACATTATTTCTCATCCTATAAATGTTTCTGATATCTATTTCCCTGCTTTGCTTCTGTTTTAGTTCTCGATACCTTCCAGATTGAACCTGGACTTACTTTCTGTCTACTAATGGGACGTTTTGAATGCCTTAGCTTGGCTGCATTCTACAATGGAGCTCCTAGAAGTTCCCCAAGTTACATTTTTGCCAAGAACCCTCCACCCCCAAAGTAAATACCACTTTGCGTTATAGCTGCTACACCCTGGCTTGGTCTCTGAATTACTGGCTTTTCTCATTAAGGGCTACAGAATTGTTTCTGCTTTCTCATATTTTTTATCATTAATTATTTTCTACTTTCAAAATACAAAGCTTTGTTCTTAACTCTTTTTACCCTCATTTTCTTTACAACATATTTATTGGTGTTGTCCAATTTTTTTCCTTTTTAAAACTCTTTTTTTTTTTCCTTTGGTTGTTATGATGCACCACCATGGGTACTGTGATAGCTGTCCATTGTCTTTTCTGCCCTTACCACTGGCTTGCATATCTCCTGTCATCCATTAAAAGTAGTAGCCATTACCTAAAGTACTGACCATCATTCTATTATCTTTTATCTCTAAAAGTAAATGGTTCAGTCATATACTTTGAAAGCTTCAATGATTATTTCCAGATCACTCTTGTCAGTTCCAGAACCAGATGCTCACAATTCTTGAATTTCCAAATGCTGCGAGAGGTTCTGTGTCTGAAGCTCATGGGGCTCCTCTTCTTTAATCCCCTTCATAGCTTCTTTCTTTTCCAGTAGACTGCCTTTTGTTATTATTAGATGAGATAATATATGTAAATGGCATATCATGGATGGCACACAGTAAGGCACCACATTTATTAATCCCTTCTTCTGCATGTATCTACACTTGAAATGTTAGTAATGTTAGTGAATTTTACCTCCACTTCTCTTGGAAAGTGAATGTAAAGTAGCAATTTTCATGGAGTCTCCATCCTCTGAAATCTCACATTCCCACCCAAATGAAGCCCTTCTTTCTATAGCTTTGATGAGCACAACTTTCCAACTAGCTTCCTCTTTCTACTTTATCCTGCGCACTGATTCCAGACAAATATTCTTGCGTCACAGCCTAATTATCTGAATGGCCTGTTCAGATACATTCAATGGCCTCCCAGCACCCGTTGAATACTAATTTTGAGATTATGAAGGTACAGAAAGATACTCATATCCCTTTTGGTGAGCCTAAGTATTCAACTCAGAGTCCTGGATTACTAGGTGATAGAAGACATCCTATAGGTTATAAAGTGAACCTTCAAAACATATAGCACTTGAACAAGCATTACATACCTCCCTTCTATTCCATTTCTTCTCTGATGTTAATTCTAGAATGGATTTTAGTTACTTATTCTCTGGCTTTAAATGCCTCACATTACAATTAAAATTCCTGTTCCAGGTACTTGACAATGGAATTCAAATATCACAAAGTGAATGCAACAGAAAGTAGGACCATGACTGTGGACAAATGAGTTATGATTGTTTCAATCAAGGAAATAACATTCTTATTGCTTTTGACTCATACTATATAAATTTATGCAACGTTTTTAAAGTAAACTCTACCCCCAATGTAGGGCTTGAACTCACAAACCCAAGATCCAGAGTCATGTGCTCTACTGAAATTTATACAAATTTATATAAAATCAATTTTTCCTTATAATCCAGATACGTGAAGGTAGTTTAGGAACAACTCTGTTTAGACTCACTCGAATAATTCACAGCTCTATATAACATCGACATTATATTATTCTACAAATAAAACAGAATTAGAAATATGCTTACATGAAAAGTAAGAGGTAAAGCCAAAATTAATATTCTAATTTCAAGCTATTCAGGCTTCCTTCTTCTTGGGCAAATTTACTTTAACATATAAAAGTATAAGCATGATTGCCTGGGAAAGTTAAGGAGTCAGGATCCCTTCAAGCAGACAGCATAGTCTTCCTCTGACTTTTATGACATGATTCCTCCCAAATTGCTGGGTATTTATCCCACATTGTCTTATTTAGAAAAGCATCTACTCCCTCAGCATTGCCGCCAAAGTGTTGAGAAGACTAACGGAATGTATACAACGAAGTCTAAGATAAAGGAGAAAAACCTCAAATGAAGAGGAAAACATTTATTTATTTTCCAAATGAATTACATTGCTTTGTCTCCCACTGCTCCCATCAGCTTTACTGATGCTGGGGAGGCCACTCCCCAAAAGAAAGACTCTCCTCTCCTAACCACAACCATCTCCTCCACATTCACACCTTTCCTCTGCATAAGCAGCTACAGGGCAGAGGGAGAAGATAAGGAACATTAAATTGTTTTTGCAACAACTAAAAATCTTTATACAATTGTTATGATTAAGTAATTGGTAGTATCAAATAATAACAATGGATCATATATTTTATTTTCAGTCAGCTATGCTTGAAATCCACCACCCACCCAAGCTGATTTTGATTTTATAATGGGCCATTCTCCTCCTGGACAATGCTATAAGCCACCACAGCCCAGAGGGGCCCGTCTTGCATGTTCACACGCAGCTCAGGTGTTCACAAAAATAGCAATACAAATCTTGATCACTTATTAATATTATCATTAATGAATACCAAATGGAGGGTTTTCTGCAACAACATAAATATTCTAAGTTTCTTAATTCTGAACTACCTACGCCAGAACATATCCTCTTAAATATATAATTTCCCATCTATAGCAGAATATTTGCAAGAATAACATTATTAAAGAAATAACACTGGACATCGACTTTAGTTTAATTGAAAATTAAGCTGATCAGTAAATTATCCTCAAGCCAGTGTGAAAAAAAAATGTGCATATTGACAACTCAAGAAGGTGACGGAGTCAGGCTGGTATAGGGGAAAAACATCTGGTTTGTAATCCATGAGAACTGGTTTTAGCCAAGATTCTAATACGTTCAAACTGTGATTCTGAGCAAGTGAACAAACTTTCACAAGTGTCATTTTTTGTTCTTTTTTTTTTCTTTTAGATATAGTACAATGAGATTTTCCTAATGTGATTTCCTACTGGAATAACATATATGTCTAAGGATTTCATCAGACCGTATGGATTTCTTTCCTAGGTTTTCCTTGGAGAAGTCTTCTCTACTACATGCACAAAATATTTTATCAACAAATGGAAATGCACTGAGGCTTCTAACTTGATAAGCAAAGCAAGATTCAAGTCATGGGATTGGAAAACAATTAATTAAAATTGAAATCCTAATAAGGAAGTTTCCACATCATTAGTTTCATAATGTACCTGTTTCTGCTTATTTCACTGTCACTAGTAAAATTTAATTGCTTCATATTTCATATTTATTATTTTGCATATAGCATGTGTTTCAGATTAGAGAAAGTAATAGAAAAAGCATTAATCAAGCCAGGCCAGTCTCAGCCTTTTTTGCAGTCTCTGATCATCATTTTTATACACACATTTGAGCAATTCTTGTGATTATATTTTTGTTAATTATATGTTATCTCTTAAGCGTTCTGTACTCCTTATGGCAGCATCTAACCACTAAAATTACAATTTCAACCTTAATATGCAAATCGATATTAACTATACAGACACCTTTTTTTTTATGTTTATTTTTGAGAGAGAGAGACACAAAAGAGTGTGAGTGAGGAGAGGGGAGAGAGAAGGAGACACAGAATCTGAAGCAGGCTCCAGGCTCCAAACTGTCAGCACAGAGCCTGATGCAGGGCTTGAACTCAGGAACCACAAGGTCATGACCTGAGCTGAAGTCACATGCTTAACTGAGCCACCTAAGTGTCTGTACAGACAACCTTTAAACATTGTTTTCATGGCCTAAATATCCAAAGCTCTCATATATACACAGATAGTTTAAAAAGGCAATACTTAAAATTTTGAGGTAGAAAAATTTGGGTTTCTTTTTTTTTTTAAGGTTATTTATTTATTTTTAGACAGAGAAGGGGTGGGGCAGAGAGAGAGAGAGAGTGAGAGAGAGAGAATCCCAAGCAGGCTCTGCACCGTCAGCCTGGAGCCCAACACAGGGCTTGAACCTGTGAGCCACAAGATCATGACTGAGCCTGAGTCAAAATCAAGACTTGGGACACTTAACCAGCTGAGCCATCCAGGCTCATTCATTTTTATATACTTTTTATGTATAAATTTAATTTTTCTGGCACAAGTGTTATTTCCAGTTTTAAATAATACAGCACCTAAACTGGTCTTTAGAATAAGCTTAAAGGATCTTAATTACTTCCTCTGAAAATTTTCTGAATCAAACACTGGTCCTGAGAACTATTCTTTTTCCAGATGGCCAACTTAGTGAATTTGCCTCTCTAGAAAAACAGGGATTTTGAAGACCACCAATCTGTTATACAAGGGACCCTCTCTCCAGGTAAAATTGGCATCCTTTGAGGGGCTCAAATAACCTGATTGCTTCATACAGAAGTTTTTGGTAGTATTTATTGAAATACAAAGCCTGGCATAACTAAGGCCACACGGTGCCTTCAAACTTGATGGGAGTATAGTTTCACTTTCATGACCTCTAGAAATAACATTGTACCAGAATGCAAAAGGATCTAAAAACTCTCTTCTCACTTCTCAACAATACAGTCCTGAAGCCCCGTGTTTTCTCCCCTCAATATGTAACTCTCTTTTTTTCCCCTAATAACATTGTCTCAAAGAGATATTACAAGCAACTAGTAAAGATAATGGGTAAACTATAGGTATAGTTCCACAAGCAGTGCAATTTATTATTGCCTTAAAGTATCTAAACACAATCCAGGGCCAAGCCCATGATGATAACAGTAAGGCACTTGTCAGAAGGGAAAAATCTAAGAGGAACCTCCCCAAATTCAGTAATCAAGACAAGTAATATTATTTTTAAATGGTTTATTTATTTTTGAGAGAGAAAGAGCATGAGCAGGGAAGGGGCAGAGAGAGAGGAAGACACTGAATCCAAAGCAGGCTCCAGGCTTGGAGCTGTCAGCAGAGCCCAACGCCAGACTCGAACTCATGAACTGTGAGATCATGACCTGAGCCAAAGTCAGATGCTTAACCTATTGAGCCACCCAAGCACCCCAAGATAAATAATATTTTAACGGAATATTCTAAAACATCAAAATTAAAGCAAAAATCCCCAATGAACAGAATATTAAAAATTTAAGTAAAGAAAAGATATTATATACTATATCTAGCTAAATAAGTCCTCACACCTGCCGTTTGTTTATCTTGCACTGGTTTATTGTAGAATAGCTACAGTTGTTCAAGTCATCAATGTCAGTACACATATCATTAAACACTAAATCTATACTTTTATTATTTTTCCATACTTATAAATAGAATTTTAATTGTTGGTCATGGACACTCATGAGATGCACTTTATATTCTGCTGCTGTTTCCAAAAGAATTTTAAGGAGATCCAATTTAATAGAGTGCTAGTCTTCTCCCCTTCTTAATAATAATCCAATTACTCATGTGCTTCAGGTAAATATATTATTATAACTATTTAATGTCACCTTGATGACGTTATCCCACCTATGAAGTTTTTTTAAGCATTTTGAATCCACAAATAATAAATTCTTTATACTTCAATACAGAAACACTATAGTATAACTTTATAATTTATAATAATTATTTACAACTAGAAAGCACCTGTACTCTCTCAGACCCTTTGCTGATGCTGCTTCTAGAGGCGTGGCTCACACTGATCCTCACTGCACACTGCTTTAGGGAAGACCACCAGAGCTCGAGTAGTTACATAAAACAAAACAAAACCAACAAGCAAACAAAACCAAACCAAACAAAAAGACCAAAAAAACAGGTGCTTATGTACAATAACATAAAAACAAATAGTCCTCGATTGCAATAAGCATTAAGGTTTCAATTATTTAAAATTTCAGAAATTTGAGAGATACTTTCTTGCTCCAGCTCCCTTTCCTTGTCCACGTTTACCATTTTGCTTTAGAGCAGAGGGGGCAGGCTTTCAGCTGACCTAATGAAACACTGCTGCAAAATTGAGAAGCCAACCTGTGTGCAATTGCAGTTCAGCCAGAAAGAATGCTAATTCTTGGCTTCAGTGCTTTCTTTAAAGAAATCATTCAGGCTTTTCTGTGGCATGGAACACTGTGACCAGCCAGGAACTGTTAGAGATGAAAATAACCTTTCTTTGTTATGATCCCAAAAATGTAGTATTTGTTTCAGTTTCATATGAGACCCTCGTACCTAGTTTAAAAAAAAATTGGGGGATGGGTGGGGTGTGGAATTAGTCAGGCCTAGCCATTGTCTATAAAGGATATAATCTCCTAACTTACAGCGTGCTCCCAAGGGGCTTGTAAGAGGCATACAGCAAATGCTTTAAAAAAAATAGGGTATCATTTTGCAATTGCTCAAGTATGGTCAAAGAACCCTGGATATAGAGGAGGAGGAGCTGAGTTGAGGGCCCGCGCAACCTTTACAAGCTGTATGACAATGAATTCTGATATGAGATATCCTTTTCCCTAAAACGGCATTACTAATACCCACATCACAGAGTTGTAAGAATTAACTAACATGACAACTATAAATAATATATAAATGATAAACTGCAACACAAATGCCATGAAGAATTTTAAAAGATAACAAAATATAATAAGAATGTAAAGTAGGATTGTAAAGCCAATCTCCATTTCTACTGGAAATAAAATTAAGTTTTAAATTATTGTGATCTGTCCATAGAGGTATAAGCTAACAAACTGAGATATTGCAACGAAATAATTTCTTAGATTAAGATTTTCACTTTTAGGAACATGAATTCAAAGACTGCAGAATCATTAATATATGATCCTTTCAATTTTTATTAGGTTAGAAAAGTCAATTCAAATAAAAACACTTAAAAGATATTTTCACTTAGAAAAAAAATCAAAAAAGTGGATGGAGAATTACCTCAGTTTGATAACTTTCCAAGTGGTTTTTAAGTAACATAAGAATAATGGATACTAAAAATAAAGTAAGGTGATTCCATTATAAAGAAATAATTGAAGAGTAAAAATTTTATGTCATAGTACCATTTGACTACTAGTAGTTACCAGAGTAGATAGAATATAAATTAAATTGGAAATTTTCAAATACCCTTATTGGGTATGTTAAAAATGTATCATTTTTTGATTTGCTACATTTGGTTCCTTTATTTTTTTTTTAATTTTTTTTTCAACGTTTATTTATTTTTGGGACAGAGAGAGACAGAGCATGAACGGTGGAGGGGCAGAGAGAGAGGGAGACACAGAATCGGAAACAGGCTCCAGGCTCTGAGCCATCAGCCCAGAGCCCGACGCGGGGCTCGAACTCACGGGCCGCGAGATCGTGACCTGGCTGAAGTCGGACGCCTAACCGACTGCGCCACCCAGGCTCCCCCATTTGGTTCCTTTAAAATAACTTTATAAAACACAGACATGTTTTACATGGCAAAAGAATTTTGAATAAGGCATATAAAATTCTTAATTTTTTTTTATCCTGATCATTTTTGTTTTCTCTTTATTCTACTAACTCTCCTTGAGAAATATTACCCACTCTGGTTTTCATTACTATTAATATATGATTCTCAAATCTACTTCCACTACCAATATCTCTTCTAAAGTCCACATTCCTGTTTTCAATTATCTACTGGACATAATACTTGGAAATTTCCCATGGACCCTTTGGCCCCTTCCAAAACAAACTCAACATCTCCCACCCTCTGACATCCACTTCTGTCTCTATATTTCCACCTGATTAAAAAGAACAGCTACCCACACAATGACTCATGTCTAAAATGTGGCAATCATGATTTTGCCTAATTTCAGACCCATCTGATCGGTCACCAAGTTTAATGGGTCCTACTTTTAAAATATCTGTCATTTTGGATTTCATCCCCACTCTGCAACTTATCTTCTCATCTTGTTCCCCATGTATCTTCTTCTACCATATCATTTGTCTGTCTAGAAACACCCATTGGGGTTTATGGATAAATTGAGCAAGAGAATCTACTTGAGATTTCTAGTTTCTGGAAGAAATTAACTAAACTTCCTGAAGCCTTGCGTTTTAATTGCAAAAATCAGTATGAACTCATAATGTATTTGATGTTCAAAATCAAAACATTTTTCTTACTCTTTCAACAAAACAAATGAATGAAAAACCCAATAAGCAACCATAAGAGATCCCTTAGCAACAAAACTGAAGACTAAATGAATCAAAGAACTTGGAGGAAATGGTTGATTCCAGACTGGAGGCAAGTTATATACAGTGGGTGAGGTAAGGGAAAAAAAAAGATTCACCTTGAGTTGGTAACTGCTGAAACTGGGTCATGGGTGCATTAAGAATTCATTAGACTTTTCTGTCTAGTTTTGAACATATAAGAAATTTTTCATAATACACACAAAATAAAACAAAAAAGAACCAGGTCCCACAGTCTACTTGGATGTAAATTTTTATAATGCAGAGTGTCCATAAATGTTTTATAATGTATATAAAACACAATTTTGAAGCAGCTACAGAGGGCTACATTCCAACAGAAAATCTAAATGATGGTAACCTCTTGCAATTATACTGTATCTGATTTTTACTTCAAAAACGTTGTGTGTATTTTTTAGCTCAAAGTCTGCTATGGACTGAATTGTACCTCTTCAATTTCATATGTTGAAGCTCCAACTCCAAAAGTGATTGTATTTGAAGATGGGGCTTTGGGAGATAATTAGGTTTAAATGACATCATAAGAGAGTAGCCTTCTTATAAAGTTCTTATAAAAACAGACACTATAGAGTTTGCTCTCTCCTCTCTGTACCATGTGAGGACACAATGAGAAATGGCCATCTGCAATGTAGGAAGAGAATTCTCACCAGAACCCAGCCATGATCGTGGACTTCCCAGCATCCAGAACTGTGACAAATAAATTTCTGTTGTTTAAACCATCTAGCTTAATGTATTATGTTGTGGCAGCCCAATCTGGCTGATACAGGGCCTTTCATTTTTAGTGCTCATTAAATGGCAGAATTTAAAATGGTAGATTTCTAAGTTGCCTTGAAAATTCTCAAAACACAAAAGAACATTTTGTCTTAAACTTGAAATATACTGAATATACAAACATAAATCAACTACTGTGTAAAATATTCATAATACCAGAGGCTTAAAAATGTAAATGATTAGAAACATTAAATCACTGATGTGATTACAGAGGGGTACTTCATAAAAATAAAGCAGCGACAATTAGAATCATGCTTCATAATAACCATCTACAATGTGGAAAAAATTTCTTGCCTTGGGCATCAAATTAAGGTGGATAGTTTTATTCTGTCTAAGAAGATGAATAACACATATCTGGTCTGTTAGAAAGAAAAAAAAGGGAAACTAATTTACATTTGTTAATTAATCCTTGACAACACCAAGGACTCATTCTACTATAACCATGCTATATATAGTTTTCTACATATAAACTAAATAGCATGTTAACTAATTATATAACCTTTCTACTTACTGACAAAATATAAGAACATAAATTGATCTCTAGTACTTTGTATTTAGCACAAAAATATAAAGATTTTTAATATAAAAAACTGAATATAAATTGTTCTATTTTTACTTTTTTACTGATTAACAAGATTGTCAATTTATCTTTAATCTTTTTCAAAAAAGCAAGCAAAGGTTATGGTCACACATAGGAGAGATTCAATTTTACAGTTGTGGGTGCTAATCTGTGAAAAGCTGACTATTGGCTGATCATAACAGGAAAAGTGATGGTTGAAACCAATAAATCAGGAGATATAACTATACTTCATTATTCTGCTGGTAAGAATTTCTGGAAGTAATGAGTGACAACATCTTTGAGTCCTAACTAATAACTATCATAAGGCAAACAAAACAACTTTATACCTTCTTCTTAATTGTGATACTAATTCACCTTTTGTGAGGAGAAGCTTGTGAATAGCAATTCTTATAAGATGAATGAATACTCTGAGTTGGAAAATTCCTTTAAAAAGTATATTTGGATTTTGGAAGAAGTCACAGGAAAGTGGGAGATGATATTGAACCCTATAAATGTTCATTCATTCATTCAACATTGAGTTATTGACTGCATACTACGTGTCAGTAATCATAAGTTGGGGAAATCTGCCACAAACAAGATATGCAAAAATCACTGTTTTCAAAATATTTGTATTCTATAAGAGGACCAGTGTATGAAAACAAATAAATATACAAGTTAGTTTCAGTTAGTCATAAATGGGTTTAAAATATAAAACAAATAAAACACAAAGTAGAGCATGCCTTAGGGACGATTTTAGATTGGATGATGGGCAAAGCCTCTTGAAGGAGGTGATACTTAGGCAAAGACCAAATTAATGAGAAGGAACAAACTATGGGGGGCAGTGGTCTGGTGGAAAATGTTCTAGACATGAGGAACATCTAGTACATGAGCTCTCCATATCAACCCTCAATTTTGATAGAGTACCTCTTCTTGGTGCAGTCACCTACCCAGTTCTCAGAAATCTGTATTTACTGTCAAAACCTCCAACACTAATCTCATCTCAACCTCATTCAGTGATCTTGTCATCAACACTACCTCAGCTCCTCTGGTCATATCCATAAGAAAACTCCTACCACTGGGTGGCTCCGTCAGTTAAGAGTTAGACTTTGGCTCAGGTCATGGTCTCATGGTTTGTGGTTTGGGCCCCACATTTGGCTCTGTGCTGACAGTGCAGAGGCTGGAGACTGCTACAGATTCTGTGTCTCCCTCTCTCTCTCTCTGAAATAAACAAACATTTAAAAAAAGAAGAAAACCCCTCCATAATCTCAATTTCTAACACCACATGCCCTGACTACTACTCCTCCTTTCTTACCAGTTCACTACCTCTAAGTACCCTGACTCCAATAACTCTCTTATCCCAGCAGGATCTACAATCCATGGATTTACCACTTGTTTCCTATATTTCACTCCCAACTCTTGCCTTCACCACTTTCCTTTCTCATCATAAATTTTATGGTACATCACTGAAATCACTCCACTATATAAAACTCCAACTTTCTTGCCCCTTTCTTGCTTTATTCTATTCTTGAATAAATCCAACCCTAGTTAAAATCAATTCCATCTATTCTATGCCCACATCTATGTATCTGAACATGGCTAGAAAAACAAATCACAGCATAGAATCATACTGAATGGTTTGGCTTACATTCATAAACAGTATCCTAAAAAGAGCTGTTAAACCAGACTATTTAGTCTCCCACTGTCCTAGATTACAAGTTCATACTTATTGTTCTCTCCTACAACTGTGAACATGTCTTCCCTCATTCCATCCTTACTGAATAAACACCATGTAAGTGTTATTCTACAAAACCACAGCTGCCACTTGTACATAAGATCCCATCCCTCTACCCAACCAGCATCACTTCAGCAAATCTCCCCTTGTCTTCTTGGGTCGACAGTTTCTTTCTACACCCACTGTTCATTCTTATCAACATACAAACTTGGTGTAACTTGTTTTTTCCCAGATAATTTTCTTTAGGAAATAAGAAAATAAATATATTTTTTTTTCTGGAAGAATAAATGATAAGACTAACCCTGTATTTTCTTTTTTTTTAATTTACCGAATTGGCGAAGCTGTGGTTGTGTTAAAAGTATTAGGTCATGGGGCACCTGGGTGGCTCAGTTGGTCAAACATCCGACTTTGGCTCAGATCATGATCTTGTGGTTCGTGAGTTGGAGCTCTATGTCAGGCTCTGTGCTGACAGCTTGAAGCCTGGAGCCTGCTTCAGATTCTGTGTCTCCCTCTCTCTCTGTCCCTCTTCTGCTCATGCTCCATCTCTCTCTCTCAAAACAATGAATAAACATTAAAAAAATTTTTTTAAGTATTAAGTCATATTATAAAGCCCAAAAAAATTATAAAGCATAATAGCATGAAGAATGATACTAAAAACAGAAATAGAATTTTTTAATAGAGGCAATAAACAAACCTAACATTAAATGTGATAATTATGGCACTTCAAATCAAAACAAAAATAGGTAGATTAAGTAAAACCAAAACTCTAAATATATTGAAAACCTGGTGAAAATTTGCAAAATAATTAATAGAGAGAAAATATTAAAACATAAATGTTACAAAATATCGCTCAAAAGAAAAAAGTGGGCAATTCTCATGGTTAAGAAATTCAGAAGAAGATGTATAGATAGCCAGTAACATATGAAAAATATTTAACTTTACACATATTTAATAATATTAAAAAACAAAGGTGACATATTATTCTTGCTTATATATACATATATACATATACATGCACAATATACACACACCTATATATATAGATGTACAACATACTTCCACCCCAATGCCTATATTTCTATCTCTAACGTAGTGTACCCTATATTATGAAACATACAAGAAAGTATTTTCATACTTGTTATCAGCTGATAACTCCCTGAAGGCAACTTGACAATATAAAGCAAAGGTCTAAAAAATGTGGCTATTTTATAACAGCAAAAAATTAAAAATAATATAAATTCCCGACCATAGGAGATTACATAAATTATAATATATCTTTATGTTAGAATGTGATATGGCAACAAAAATCATAATCTTGAAGAATATGTGAGGATAGCTGATATTACTCCAGGCACCCTCCCACATCCTACAAAATAGTATAAAATAGTACTACAAAATAGTATAAAATAAGTGATCTCATCTTCCTAAAGTATTCATTATAATATTTATTATAAATAATATACCAAAAAATGATAAGAGCAAAGTATTCGGAGTAACTATTCTCAGTTATGGAGCTATGGGTAATTGCAACTTTCTTCAGTATTTTCCACCTTTTTTTACAGCAGTATATTTAGAAAGTTAAGAAAGCAACAAATATTGAAGATGATGAAGAGGAAAGAGGCAAGTTGAGAAGAGTAAAGTTTTCTTCTCTCCACTTTTTTAAGTGGGAATTGGTCAGAAATCACTAGTGCCTCAAGGTAGTCACATGGTTTGTAGGTCCTTGCACAGGAACAATTAGTTTATTGCAGGTTCTTCACGATCACCCCCACCACCATATTTGCAGATATTTTATGAAAGCCACCAAGGGCAATGACATCTAGCACAGCAATGAGGAGATTCTAGGCTCTCTATGCCAACCATGTGGATTGGGCAGTCAGAGAGTATTTCTGAACTTCAGTTCTAATCACAAAATAAATGGATTGACTTTTTTTGCAATGGGTTTGCCACCAGAACACAGATGTTGTCAAAACCACTGCTAAACCTAAACCAAAATGGGAAAGGAAAAGACTCATATTAACACATTGTCATTGGACATGTAGATTGAGCAAGGCTACCTCTACTGCTCAATGTGGGATCGACAAAAGAACTATCAAAAAATTTGAGAAGGAGGGTGCCAAGATGGGAAAGAGCTCCTTCAAGTATGCCTGGGTCTTGGATAAACTGAAAACTGAATGCGAATGTGGTATCACCAGTGATATCTCCCTGTGGAAATTCGAGACCAGCAACATCGAGACCGACATCATCATTGATGTCCCAGGACACAGAAACTTTTTCAAAAACATGATTACAGGCACATCTCAGGCTGACTGTGCTCTTCTGATTGCTGCTGCTGGTGTTGGTGAATTTGAAGCAGGTATCTCCAAGAATGGGCAAACCTGTGAGCATGCCTTGCTGGCTTACACACTGGGTGTAAAACAACTAAATGTTGGTGTTAACAAAGTGGATTCCACTGAGACACCCTACAGACAGAAGAGATACAAGGAAATTGTTAAGGAAGTCAGCACCTAATTAAGAAAATTGGCTACAACCCTGACACAGGAGCATTTGTGCCAATTTCTGGTTGGAATGGTGACAACATGCTGGAGCCAAGTGCTAACATGACTTGGTTCAAGGGATGGAAAGCCACCCGTAAAGATGGCAATATCAGTGGAACCACAACTGCTTGAAGCTCTGGATTGCATTCTGTCACCAACTCATCCAACTGACAAGCACTTGTGTCTACCCTTTCAGGACATCTACAAATTGGTGGTATTGGTACTGTCCCTGTGGGCTGAGTGAAGACTAGCACGATGGTCACCTTTGCTCCAGTCAATGTTACAACAGAAGTAAAATCTATTGAAATACACAGTGGGCTTTGAGGGAGGCTCTTCCTAGGGACAATGTGGGCTTCAATGTCAAGAACGTTATTTGTCAAAGATGTTTGTTGTGGCAATGTGACTGGTGATAGCAAAAATGACCCACTGATGGCAGCACCTGGCTCCCCAGTTCAGATATTTATCCTCAACCATCCAGACCAAATCAGTGCTGAATATGCACCTGCGCAGGACTGCCCCACAGCTCATATTGCTTATAAGTGTGCTGAGTTGAAGCAGAAGATTGATCATCATCCTGGAAAAAAACTGGAAGATGGTCTCAAGTTCTTCAAATGTGGTAGTACCGCCATCATTGATATGGTTCCTGGCAAGCCTATGTGTGTTGAGATCTTCTCTGACTGTCATCATCTGGGCCATTGTGCTGTTCATGACATGAAACAGACAGTTGCTATGGGTGTCATCAAAGCAGTGGACAAGAAGGCAGCTGAGCTGGCAAGGTCACCAAATCTGCCCAGAAAGCTGAGAGGGCCGTGTGAATATCATCCCCAATGCCTGTCACTCCAGTCTTAATCCATGGTGGAAGAATGGTCTCAGAACTACTTGTGCCAATTGGCCATCTAAGTTTAATAGTAAAAGATTTGTTAATGATAACAATGCATCATAAAACTTTAAGAAGGAAAAGGAGAATGTTTTGTGGACCATTTGTGCATGCATATGTGTGTGTGTGTGTGTGTGTGTGTGTGTGTGTGTGTGTGTGTGTAGCAGTTTTAAGCCATTATTTTTTTTAAAATCAGTACTTTTTAATGGAAACAACTTGTACAAAAATATGTCACAGAATTTTGAGACCCATTAAAACAAAAGTTTAATGAGAACAAAAAATGGATGAATGCGATATCCTCTTTACCTTAGTACTTTGATTACTTATCTGTTTGATTTAGTAATGTAGAGAGAATAAGGGGAAATACAGAACTATTACTTTTATAAATCATATGGTATGCACATATAAAAAGATTCTAAAGCACTGTAGACTTTAAAATTCTGTAGACTTCAAATTTTTAGTCTTTAACTTTTATGATATCATTTGAAAGCATTAAGTAATAGTCTTCAAAATTATTGGAAACTCCTGGGAATAGAGATTACAATTATAAGCAATTTAATGTACCATGAAATTGTCCTATCTGGGATTAAATAAAACGACCACAAATTGAAATCTATACTTGGATCTCACTCATTAAAACTAGCACCTAGATGGGGGATGAAAGACAAAGCTGATCCCATGCAGATAACATAGTTAAATATGTTTTTCAAAATCATATGACATAAAGTGTCTGCCATTTGAAACATTTCATTGTTTTACACATTTCAATATTTTAACAGGAGTTTCTAGACTGTATAATGAAAAGAATCTGAAAAGTCCTAAAGTTATTGTCTTTTGACTAAAGCAAGAGAGCATCATTCATAGGACAATGAATGTGCTACACACGTAGCTCTGAAACAGTGAATTTAGGACAAGTTCAATTGCACTAAGGCATGGGCTAATAAACATCAAACAAAGCAGTCATTGTAAGCCAAGCCTCATCTATTATAAACATGTGATCACACAGGGCATACTAAAGTCTTTGTTCTTGTGTTAGTGCACAGTGGTCAAAGGAAATTATATATTCTATATTTTGTTAACTTACTCATAAAAGACAATCAGGGGGTCTTATAAATGTATTTTACAAATACAAAATTTTAAATGTGAAATAAAAAGATGTAGTTTCACTCTAAACATATTCAGATAAATATTCAGATAAATAAAAATTAAAAATGATTATAAAAAGCTGGATTTTAAGAACTACAAAAAATAGGTCACAAGATTTTGCAGATATGCTTTACCAATTATCACTTTCTTATAAAAAGATCTTTGATTTATAAGGTTTTTTAGAGAATATATAATCCCATTTGACCAATGCAACACCACCTTCTGATAGAACATAGAACTCTTACACGTGAGGAAGCTATGGTTTCTCAAGGTTATTTCCTTCGCTCACATAGCTTGTTACGTTTTGGATATAGACCACCACAGTCTTCTGAAAACTATTATATTCTTCTTTTGACTGAACCACCACATTTTTGTACAAAATCCTCGTCCATGTAAATGCCATAAACTGAAAATTAAGGAGGCCTGTTTTCTATCTTATCATGGATTTTTCTTGTGATGTCAAGTGACCCCACGCACTTCCTTTGGCTCTTCCGTGCCCTAGATTCACACTGTTTATTTTCGTCTTTTCTTTGACTTTCTCGTGATATGAAAATTTTAAATGCTCAATGCTTTCTAGGCTAAAAGAAGCCACCTAAACTAGAATATAAGATAGTGAGGACTGGGATTTCTGTCAAATTTGTTCACAATGTCCACTTTGTTTAAGGATACCTGGCACAGAGAAGATACTTCGTAAAATTTATTAAAACATAAAAGTTCCCTTTGTCTACCTCACTTTATTTTTTTTAAGTTTGTTTATTTTGAGACACACAGAGAGAGAGAATGCACACTCACGCATGCACACGTGAGTGGGGTAGGAGCAGAGAGAGAGAGAGAATCCCAAGCAGGATCCACACTGCCACTGAGGCACGCCAGTGAGATCATGACCTGCTCCAAAACCAAGAGTCAGACACTTAACTGGGTGAGCCATTCAGGCGCCCCTGGTCCACCTCACTTTAAAACTACTAACCTCTCATGATGTTTCCTTTCACTATCATAATCAAATATCTTGAAACTTCAGTTCCTGTATTATAGCTTCAAAATCACCCACTCTTAGGTTAGGTAATCAATAACTTCCTAATAATCAAAATGTAATGGTCTTTTTATAGTCTTCATCCTATTAGATGACATTTACAGGGCACCTTGGTGGCTCAGTCTTTTAAGCAACTGACTCTTGGTTTCAGCTCAGGTCATGATCCTGCGGTTCCTGAGGTCAAGCTACGAATTGGGCTATGCTTGCAGCATGAGTCGGCTTGTGAGTGTCTGTCTGTCTGTCTGTCTGTCTCTCTCTCTCTCTGACTCTCCTCCACTTGCATTAACTCTCTCTCAAAATAAGTAAATAAACTTAAAAATAAAAAAAAAGAGGCGAGCCTGGGTGGCTCAGTCAGTTGAGCATCAGACTTCGGCTCAGGTCATGATTTTGCGGTTCATGTGTTCCAGCCCTATGTCAGGCAGTGTGCTGACAGTTCAGAGCCAGGAGCCTGCTTCGGATTTTGTGTCTCCCTCTCTCTCTGCTCCTCCCCTGCTCTCACTCTGTCTCTTTCTCTCTATAAATGAATAAACTTTTAAAAAACTAAAGAAAATAAATAAATATTAAAAATAAGAAAAACCGAACACTCTCTCTTATAACTATTATTGCCATTTTATATCTTAGTTTTCTTTGTCCCTTTCTGCTTCCTTTCTCCATTGCTGGCATTGCTTCCCTTACTTAAATAAATAATAAAATTCTTTAATTATGACCTTGGCTCCTCTCTTCACTTTGCTAGTTCTTCCTGGCCATATCTTTTACATCATGGTTTAAATTACCATAACTGTGCCACTAATATTCAAAACTGTTTCTAGATTTCATCTCCTGACTGAGCAAAAAGATTGCATATCCTGTCTTCTTGAATGACCCACAGAACCTCAAACATAACACCCTCAAAATAAACATTTTTTCTTTATAATCCTCTTTCACCAAACTGAGTTGTCTTGAGTTTTCGCACTTGGCTCCCCCCGCTTGTATATTTATTTTTTTTCTGATACTCAGCTGATGTCTATGCTTTCTATTTCTTTGGGGGAAAAAGAAGATGCAATCAAAAAAGAGAAGGCCTAAATATTGCCAATACCACATCCACCAACTTACTTTCATGTGTATCCATATACCACATCTTTTGTTCTGTTAATATGCATAAGCTGACCTACTCCTACCTAGAGCTAGTCTCTCCTTGTATACTTGGAATCTAGCCATACCTTTTAGCTACTCAAAGACAATACTCCAAAACCTGTACCCCCCCTTGCCTCTTTGATTTTTCCTCTCTAACCAAGATTCCAAATATCATGCAAACCTGATTTTTAAAAACTTTCCATCTTAAAAATGACAACAAATTCTCTTGATCCACATCTGCATCCAACCACTGTTTCATTTTTCTGCTTTCATTTACAGCAAGGCTCAAAAGAGGTGTTAACACCGTCTCCCCTTCTTTTCCCAAACTCTTGAACTAGTTCATTTAGGCTTTTGTTTTTCCCAATCTATGCAACAGCTCTTGTCAAGGCCCCAGTGTCTGCTGCACCACCAAATTAATGGCCAATCCTCAATTCTCTTTCATAGAACTAATAGGGGCATTTGACACAGTATATCACTCCTTCCTTCTTGAGACCATTTCAACACTTCCTTAACCAAATATATAAAATAGTGAATATCCTGTCCCCAACACCTCAGACCTCAATGCCCCTTCTTCTCCACATTTATTTTTCCCCTTATCCAGCTTTACTGAAGTTCTTCACAGTACCTATTACTGTGTGTATATACCTATTACCTGTATATATAGTTATTTTTTGTGAAATATAGGCTCAATGACAGCAAGGGCTTAGATTTATACTAGTCTCCAGCCCATATTAAGCACTCCCTAAATATCATTTATATAACTCATTTTTACTATTTGTACAATCATACTAATTAATATACAGTAAAACCTTGGTGTGCGAGCATAATTTGTTCAAGAACAATGCTTGCAATCCAAAGCACTTGTATATTAAAGCAAATTTCAAGAACCATTGGCTCAACAGTGATCATGTGACATCTGGCACCATATACTACTTGTATTACAAGACATCACTTGTTTATCAAATTAAAATTTAGTAGAAATGTTTGCTTGTCTTGCAGAACACTCACAAAACACTTTACTTGCGATCCAAGGTTCAGATCCTTCTAATTCTTACTTACACTATTTCATGTGACAACCAAATGGATATTTTTACGTCAATTTTCTTTCCTTTAAAATCACTTTTTATGTTGTTATTATCCAGAAGCACAAATCAGATAACATAGTAAATACATCTACAACAATGGTAACATGCTAAGAAGAAGGAAGTCAACATAGTATCTTACACAATTTGATTAAAGTTCAGGAAAACTCATATTTTACTGAACATTTGCATAGGCCAATTAACATACCTTTTAATTTATATTAAAATATGGTTATTAGGAAAAATATATGTAGTTATTAGGAGTACATTATAGCACTCAAGGTCATATATACCTGGATTATAACTGTGGCTCTTCTATCCAACGACTTGAGTCATGTTATTTAACCTCTGAACTCATTTTTATTATCCATGAAAATGGGTGATCATAAGTAAGAGCTGGGTCCTGGGTTGTTGGAAGAATTAAATGAACTAATGTGTATAACTACTATTATTGCCATTATATATATATATATAGGTAATTATTCATTTTGGTCAATATTTACTCAGGACCTCGCATCTACCAGGTCATTGAAAAAAAAAAGTATTAGACTGAACTTCTATTCTGTCTTCTATCTACCCAAAGATGCTTTATTTCCTTCATTTGATAGATATCTCAAGTAATATTAACATACCTCCCAATATTTGCAAACACATGTATTGGACTAAGCATAATTATACAAAGAAATATTTTTTCAGTAAAAATATCACTGAGTTGTGGTGGGTTAACTTGAAAGGTGGAAAATGGGGATATAGGCTGTATACTTTAAATATACTCTATCTACTTTACTATAATACCTGGTCCACTGTATGAAGTCAATAAATATTAATTTATGTCAATGTACCTAAAATCTTTTAAAAAGGACAACTGTATACAATTATCATATAGTTTAGTTCCTGGACAATTCTTAGAAAATGGAATAGAATCCAGAGACATAATAAAGAATTGGTACTCTTTAGTTAGCACTAATAAATAAGAACACCAAGTTAATCATTGCAATAACAATTCAAAGAATTAAATGGAAACAATTCATTAATGTCAAGAATGCTACAATATAAAAGCAAGTATAAGAACCTAAAAGGTGCTCTGTTTTCAGTCTTAAAATATTGTAATTTTAACTCTGCAAGAAAAGATAGATTAAAAATACATATTGTAAAGGGGCACCTGGGTGGCTCAGTCAATTAAGCGTCTGACTTCAGCTCAGGTCATGATCTCATGGTCTGTGAGTTTGAGCCCCACGTCAGGCTCTGTGCTGACAGCTCAGAGCCTGGAGCCTGCTTCGGATTCTATCTCTCCCTCTCTCTGCCCTTTTCCTGCTCATGCTCTGTCTCTCTCTGTCTCAATAATAAATAAAAACATTTAAAAATTTTTAAAAATATATGTTGTACCTATAATTTTTAAACTATTGTTTATGAGAAAAGCATTTTCTTTTCTGCTAAATTGTTTCTTAGATTGATTCTTCTTTGTCCCACTCTTTTTTCTTATGCTTGGTGGTATCCAGTTAGACTTGTAGAGAAATCATTGATTGAATCAGTAATGAATCATTTGCAGTAAAACATCTAATATATGACATTAGAAACCAATATATTAATGTAATTTTTATGATTAAACAATGAGAATAAAAGCCAAAATTCTATTAAGACAGTTTTCACTTTGCATTGTGTTTTAAGTATCTTGAGTACAACAACAGCAACATTTGTAAATGAGCATAATAGTTTTCAAGTATAACTATTCCAACATGAAAAAAAAATCTTGAGAATATAGCACTATATCTATGCACAACTAATCTTTAGAAATATTAGATTTTCAGAACATTTTGCAGATGGTGTTAAAATCCCATCTGACACTCAGTAGTTTGTTGAAGAGATTAAAAGTGATATATATCTTTTACTTAAACCTTGGAGTTATTTTTCATTCTTCCTTCTCCTTCAACCCTTCAATACACAGTCTTTCCAACGTTCCTCACCTAATAATTAACACTAACCCTGACCTCTGCCCAGATGCCTCCTATTTCACCTATTACTTTACTCCCCAGATCCTCTTCCGTCCAATATTAGCTCTTTAGACAGTACTACAAACCACTACCAAACTGCACATTCCCCTCTCCTCTTCAAATATCTGTAATGACCCCCACTGCCTACACAATGAAGTACAAATTCCTGACCTTGTATTTTATGCCATCCACAATCTGCATCTCTTGTCTATACAGCTTTATTGCCTAATATGCTCCTTCACGAATACTCCATTTCACTCAACTAGTACTAATCATTGCCTAAAAAGAAATAATGCAAACTCAAACCTCCTATATCAAAACAGTTCTCCAGTGCCTATAATGGATTCACCCTTCTCTGTATTACAGCTTCCTATCAAGGAGTATTTTTTTTAGCAGCATATCACAGTCAAGTCCATTAACACTCATTATCACTTATTTTTCTTAAAACTTCTTGTATTGCTATTTATGCTGTCATTTTACAGCAATAACCTCCTGACTAGACTATTTCTTCTTTTGCGCTCCACAATACATTCTCCATATAGCAGCCAAACTGATATTTTAAAAATGCAAATCATATCAGGTCACAGCCTTGCTCAAAAGCCTCTACTGGCTTCCTATACTCAGTAGGAAAGACAAAAGCATCACACATCACTCTGCAGCTGCCTGCCCTGCGTCCTCATTTCTGCTCTGGGATTTATCATTCTGCCCTTGCTCACCAGACTCCTGGAACCTACACTTTTAGCCTTTTTCTATGCAATTCTTCCTACACATCTCTGCATGGCTTACTTCTCTGACAAGACCTTCTGTGACTACCTTTTCTAAAAGATTCACTAAAACAAACACATACATACGAATGCACACACACGCATACACTCACTCACACACACACGCACATTCAGGCACGCATGATCACTCTACCCTTTCCCTTCTTTGTTGTCTTCTTAGAATTTAGCATCATCTGTCTTTATTAATTTCTGATGCTACTCTATGGCCAACTCTTCAAATGGAATGTAAACTCCATACAGTGGAGATAATCTTTATAGCTATATCCCTAACTTACTATATTGGAAATGCACAATAAACATTTGTTCAATTAGTAAATTAATCCTTCTGTTAACAAGCATATAATCTGTTTCCTTAAACAGAATACTAATTCCCTAAGGAAAGACATTTGTCCGAATGCTCGAATGTTCTTGAATCCAGTAAAGCGGCTTGAATGTAAGTGCTCAAGTGTGTGTGTGTGTGTGTGTGTGTGTGTGCGCGTGTTTTTAACAAGTAGAATCAATTTAGAGTAAAATGCATGCTAGGAATTACATGAAAACAGGTAGAATTTCCAAAGTGAAACAAAAAATAGAATAAAAATATCTTTCTACCCATTTTATAAAATAGCTGGTTTCTCACTCAATATGCTATGAAAACCTGCTTTATGGAGAGTTTTTATTGCCAAAGTCATTTGTGGAATTATTTTGTACATAATTTCAGCTCTTTTGAAATGAAACTAAACCACAGGGCTTTGCAAATCCGAGATGAATTGAATTCATTAACTCTAGGTCCCACAAAGCCTACAAGGTACCTTTTGGTCAAGTGCGTATTTCTAAAACCAAGACAATGATTTTTAAGCTTTTTTTCTTTTAGCTTTTTTTTTGGTACCAGACAAATTTGTCCTTCTGATAATATAGATGGGGAGCACAGATCAATAAAAACACCAACAGTCTTGGGGTGCCTGGGTGGATCATTCAACTGAGCATCCAACTTCGACTTAGGTCATGATCTCATGGGCTGTGAGTTCAAGCCTCTCTTTGGGCTTTGTGCAGACATCTTGGAGCCTGCAACCTGCTTCAGATTCTGTGTCTCCCTCTCTCTCTCTATGCACCTCCCCCACTTGCACTCTGCCTCTCTCTCTCTCAGAAATAACATTTAAAAATTTAAAAAAAAAATAAAAACACCAACAGTCTTAAAACTTCAAAGGAAATCAAAATAATTCACATCAAAATATTTTCAAAATCTAATAGCAAACTATGTTGCTGAGCCATTTCTTTTTTCCATCCCTCTACTCAACCCGCATGCTGAAGTTTACAGTGAAAGATTTAAAAAGGCAGACAAGAGCAAAATGCCTGGCACATGGTTATTATTCAATGATTATTTTTAAATGAATAAATAAAACACTTTAAGAGGCCCTCAGTAAGGAGATGGACAAAACATCTGGTCCCTGAATATTATTATAATATTAGTATAACTGTCATCCAGTTTAAAAAAATGAGATAGAAATGCAGTATGTGATCATTTCATTTGTAAAAGATACACCAATTGAGAAGAAAGGAAATTTTTTTTCAATTGGAAATTAAGTAATAGAGACAGAATGGGTTTTTATATTAACATATCATTATTTTTTCAATTATGCAAAACATATTTAGTTTATATTAATCTACATAAGTGCTCATATAGTTTGTTCTTTAATTAACAAGGAATAAAGAACTAAGTTATTTAATATATTTTGGAATATCCAAGACTATTTGAAACCGTTTTTAATACTTCAAAATGTTATAAAATTAAATATCAATCAGTAATAGTAACCCTGGCTAGCACTTTATCTTTTTTTTTAAAGTGGGGCACCTGAGTCGCTCAGTTAGTTAAACGTCCAACTTCACCTCAGGTCATGATCTCCTGGTTTGTGAGTTCAAGCCCCACATTGGGCTCTCTGCTGTCAGCACAGTAAATTGACTTCAGATCCTCTGTCTCCCTCTCTCTCTGCCCCTTCCCAGCTCATTCTCTCTCTCAAAAATAAATAAACATAAAAGTGAAGTATTTGTTGCCAATACCCATATCTTGATTGAAAATGACTGTAATAATGTGGAGAGTGAAGATGTCAATAATAATTAAGTTATATGAATAATAATTGTTGGAAAGGTATATATGCAGTTCATTGTAAAAATAAATAACACATCTGTTAGAGAATAGGCAGTTTGTGATCAGTGTCCAGTCTCATACATACCGCTGCCTAAGAAAAAATGGGAAATTTAGAAAACAGGTTAGGTCTTGATATTTGCCTGCACAAAGTAAATAAGTAAAATAATGTATCTCCCCATAGAGATAAATTGTACAATAAATAAATACAATTCAACATGAACTACTTTACAGCTGCTAAACATGGTGATTATGATTATGTGGCAATGTGGATCATATTAAATGTTAAGTGAATGAAGCAGGTTATACATTGTTATACTCCAATCACAATTATGTAAAGAAACATTTGTTTACCAAACAAAAGACTAAAAATAGACACATAAAATGATAACCATGGTTGTGATGGGAAAAAAAGATATTCCTTCTGGTAGTCTCTAAGAAAGTGATTTTATTTTTCAAATACATCTCACTAGTAGTATATATATGTCATGCTTCCATGAAGGAGTCTTTGTACCCAAACATCCCCCTTCCCAGTATATCTATGAATCTATCTTTAGAGATTTCTTCTCTGTCCATCCTGAACAACTGGGGAAAGAGATTCTTTCCATTTCTTACTTCCTACATTCACCCTCAATGGTTTTAACAATCACTTTTATTCCACTAACTCTCAAGTCTCTCTCTCCTACCTACTACCTCTAAGTTCCTGCCCTGTGTTTTCTAACAGGAACTGAATGTACATTTTCTTGAAAGGATTTTGTACAAAAATGTTAACAGGAGTTTTCTTTATCACCTCTGGCCTCCTGTACAGGGTTTCATGTTACCATGCCTATTTCTCAAGTTGGAAACCTTAATAGGTAACTTCACTCCTTTCTCTACCTCTCCCGTCATGAATAGCAAGTCACCGATTATCAGTTCTTCCACTCTGGAAGTCTCCTGAAGCTGACATATCTTCTCAACTCTCTCTTTATCCATACATTCATCTCTGGTGTTCTTATATTTGTTTTCCAAACACTCCTTTCAAAAACTCAGTCAATATTACCGCATTTAATCTTCATGCCAATTATTTACATTAACACCGTTTTACAGACAAAACTGATGCATAAAAGGTAAGTAATGGGATAACACAGCTTGTAAGTGGCAGAGTTGGCATCTTTCACTATTCCAACTATCTCCTGTGTCTATGTCACTCCTAATTATTTTTTTTCAAATACTGTTTTGTCCCCCATTGCCTACATAGCAATTCAAACGTATTAGTGTCTCAAAGAAAGTTCTTGCAAGTCTACAGCAAGTGTACTTGTCCAAGCTTATCTTCTGATACTCCCTTACCCTACACCATGTATTCCTGCAGAAACTGATCAGAATGAACTCAGGTCATGGTGATCCCTTCTCAACCCCCATCACTATGTGCAAACCTCAGCTACTTAGAAAACTGTCCCAATCCCCTCCCCTCAAAAATCCTTTACAACCAGACTCAAAGCTTTCCTCTTTAATGAAACCTCTCCTCCTGTCACCAGGCTGCAGAGTAACCTTGTTCTGTTCTCCAGATCTCCATTAACACTGTATTCATATATCTAACACATTCTCTACTGTAAATTAACAGAATTTAATTGCTGGTTAATCTATCCTCCTTCCCAAATGATAATCTCCTTCAGAGCAGGAGATCATATCACTTTTTCATCCAAATATACTAGTTGCATATCTACAACATGCTAATGCTTAGCTCGGTGCCTAGCACACAGTTGATACTCAATATATGGTGAATGTGGAAATTTTTCAGAGAACCATATTACAAAACAGATATTCATGGAAAGGGTAATTCTTATAGATCAGATAGTTCAAGATCAAGGGCACTTATAAGAGAACTAATACAAGACCCTGAAAGGCCTCTAGGGATAGAAGGCGAAGGACATGAAAGAGAATGAGATATAGAAAGGATGGAAGAGTTCAAGGGGCACCCGGGTGGCTCAGTCGGTTGAGCGCCTGACTTTGGCTCAGGTCATGATCTTGCTGTCTGTGAGTTCGAGCCCCACGTCAGGCTCTGTGCTGACAGCTCAGAGCCTGGAACCTGCTTCAGATTCTGTGTCTCCCTGTCTCTCTGCCCCTCCCCCACTCATGCTCTCTCTCTCTCTCTCTCTCTCTCTCTCTCTCTCTCTCTCTGTCAATAATAAATAAGCACTAAAAAACTAAAAAAAAATGAAATGATGGAAGAGTTCAAAAGCAGCAAAGACAAATTTTACTCCCTTGAAAATGTTGCCATTTCTGAAATATTAAATAATCAAATGCAATTCGATTTGGATAGAATTCTCTGCCACAAAGACAAAGCATTTGTCCTCTTTCCCTCTTTGTGTAAACTCTTGGTTCAGCTATTGACCGATGGAGCTATTATGGTGAAATACCACTCTACTAAATGCTTTCAGTTTTAGCCCATTTCAGCTATTGTAAAACTCAACTTGGCAGTCACCTTGCTGCACAGTGAAAGAGCAGGATAAATGAAACTTCCCTCAAGTTCTTTTTATCTTCAAACAGTAGGAGAACATTATTGGCTCCCTCCAGTTGTGGCTAGGTTACATGGGTTATATTCTAAACATTTCAGGGCAAACTCCCACTGTAATGTGATATTACTGGGCCAGTTTGTCTAACTTGAGAGAAAGTCCTATTGTAAGTAGAAGTACTTTTGCTTGATATTTTGAGAGTATACGTAAAACACTTGGAAAGTTTATAAATCTAGATTTTTCCCTTTTGGGTAAAAGGAAAAAAAAAAGAAATTCAGTCTCTCAAAGCAAATTAAAAATACATAATGTTTAAATGTAATGAATTAGTAATGATATTATAAATTCACTGGTAGAATTTTCAATCTTTCCATTAAAATTCAATTAATCTAATAAAAGTTATTTATAAACATCTAACGTACAAGGTAAGTAAAAACAAGATCATACTTGTAATCAAGGAACATAAGTCTGAAGTAAAATCAATTAGTCTACTTCTTTGCTTCTCTGTGGGTTGACATTGATCATTCATTATATTGAACAATTTATTTTATCACTCAGTGTGACATTTCCTCATCTGCCAAACAAAAATAGTATGTAAATGCGCTGACTATTTCAAGTATTCCGTTGATATTTATAATATTTGGTACAAATAGGTGATCAATATATGTCATTTGAAATGAAATTTAAACAATAAAGGGATCAAATTTAGTATCTCATTGAGGGGATTGTTCAATAGGCTTTAATTAAAGCTAAATGGTCAGATTATTTCTAATTAAATTCATCATTTTAGTTTATCTTTCTTATATCTTTTGTGGTAAAGTATATGATATTTTATAGAACATAAAAGGGAAAAATAACGATGGACCATAATAAAAGAGGAAACCTTATTCATTAGAGGCTTTTTTGAACCACACTTGGAAAATTGAAAAAATGTGGATTATGATTTATTTATTTATAAGTTTAAGTCAAGTCAAAATTCAAAATTATTGAAGCTGATTTAAAGTGAAGGAAACAAGCAGATGTAAAGATATAGCCCAAAAAACTAGAAATATTACCGTTCACCTTCCTATTCTAGGAATTTTAGTGTGCTTTTTTTCCTGCTTATTGGTATGAGAGATCATTTGCCTGACTATGTGTGTGATATTTTACTGAAAGGGCTGCAACTCACATTCAACAAGTCACTTTAATGTTTATTAATCACTGATTATGTATACACTCTATTGGGAACTAAGTGAAAAAAGTAACAAAATTTTGTCTCCAGGAGTACATTGAGTAGTGGAAAAGACTGGTATATAATTTTAAACTTGCAGGATTCACTCAGGAGATTCACTTGTGAGCTATAAAATTCACACTTACTGGGAGATATCCAGAGGAGGTACACTTAGTCCATCCCACTGGAAAGGTGTAGATATGGTGGATGAATTTATTTTGGGGGACGAATAAAAACTGGCCAGGTGAAGTAAGTTGAAAGGAAACTCCGGGCAGTGAGAAATGGCCTGGTGTGTCGGAAGGGATGGGGGAAAACTTTCAGTTATTTGAGTGCTAAAACAGGGCTGAAGGGGGAGGCAGGGCTGAGCCCTAGAGTGTCCTTCATACCTTGCTAATGTGATTAACATTTGTCTAGTATGCAGTGAAGAGGCATTAAACCATTTTATGTAAGGAAGCTAACACATTATGTGTATTTGCCATCGATCGTTTGAGGTGGGAGGAAAGACTTGAAAAATACTACAAGTATGAAGAGAAAGTGAAGAGCTATTACAATTTCCTGATGAAAGGTGATGGAGAACTGAACTAGGGCAGAAAGAAAGAGAAGGCAGTGAAGACTCAAAAGTAAATTGTGGGAAAATCCACATTATGCAATGATGGTCACAATTTTACTTCTATGGCCATCCAATATGTTAGGACAGAACCTCAGCTCAAATGTAATTATGATATTTTTACATACCACTCATTTTAAAAACCATAGATTTATTCATAATATATTTTATTACAAGATTGTGTTATTCCCTTTATCGATCATCATTCTCGGATTTATCTGGCAGTTCTTGCAAATTTATTTATCTTTATGAACTTCAGAATCCATTATGTTGTCTAGTTTACAAAAAATTATACTGAGAGTTTTTAAGGAAATTGATTAAATTTATTTAATAACAAGAAAAGCATGTTTCTTTACATTAAGTCTTTATATCCAAAATAAAATACAGCATGTCTTTCTATGTGTATCTTCCTTCCTAACCTTAAACAGTATAGTATGTGTTATTCAGTGCATCTCAGATTTATTGATAAGTTTACATCAAGATAGCTTTTACTTTGTGTTACTACCAACAAGGTCTATTCATCCATTGTGTTTTCTTTAAAATTATTTTTACATTAGTAAATAGGCTTATAAAATGCATACCCCTGTACTAAACACCTACCTCTGTCAAATTCTAGATTTTGACTATATTTGCTTCAGATTTTTTGTTAATGAAATCAAACATTACAGATGTGACTGGAGTTTCTGTTTACCTCTCTAGATCTCCTCTGCAGTGGGAATGCCATATAAAATTCAGGATTGCTTGTTAAAACTGAATTTTAGATAAACAGTGACTCAATTTTTAATATATCTCATGCAATAGGCAATTTGAATGATAATCTTACTTCTTGAGGTATAGAAATATCCTTAATTTGTTCTTTTATTATTCTTAAACATTTCAAACTATACTGTTACATATTATGTGATCTTAAATACTTAATGGCATTGCCTTTGAAAGTCTTCAAAACTTACACAAATTGTTCAAACATGTTGTTTCCCTTAGCTCAAACCAAGGATTGTTGCCTTTTCTCTTTCACACGGTCTGAACAACGTGTTTAGCTGGCTGTGTCTGAGATGTAACTGCATATGTCTTCTGACAGTATTTTCATGTATCCTGGATCGATATTTATTGCGTTTGACAATGCTTCATCTTAAACTATGATTCAAGAGTACAGATATGCCTAGTTTTGTCAAAACGTGATTTATACTTTTTTTTTTGCTAGTCTTCTTTCAGTGATTACAGACTAGAAAAAGGGAAAGAAAGGTCTGTACTCCCCCTTCTCACAATTGGAATTCGCTTATGTATTTGAAAATTATTGATGCCTTAAGCAGCATTCTACTAATGGAATCAGTCTCCCTTCAAGGGTCAGTCCAAAACCTGTGTAAGCTGACAAACTCCATAGGTGATTCTTCTGTGGGAGTGAGACCCTTGGCTTAGCTAAACAAAGATAGATTTTAACAATACTTAGAATATTCTACTTTTTTCTTTTTTTTAATTAAAAAAAATTTTTTTTAACGTTTTATTTATTTTTGAGACAGAGAGAGACAGAGCATGAACGGGGGAGGGGCAGAGAGAGAGGGAGACACAGAATCGGAAGCAGGCTCCAGGCTCTGAGCCATCAGCCCAGAGCCCAACGCGGGGCTCGAACTCGCGGACCGCGAGATTGTGACCTGAGCTGAAGTCGGACGTTCAACAGACTGAGCCACCCAGGCGCCCCTCTACTTTTTTCTTCTTACTTAACTTTGTTTTCTTTGTATCAAACAAATGTACATTTTTAAGCATGTTGTTATATATTTTTAAGATTCTTGCAACTTCTTAAAAATAGTACTAAATTGACTTCCATAAAAGCTATCAGTTTTAATCTCTAAAAGTTTATAAATGGCTTTAATTATTAACTAGATGTTAACTTAGATTTTATAGAAATGTTTAGTTCAGGTTCTGTTGGACTCCCCAATGGTGTAGAATGTTAGCCTGCAAAAAGTAAATAAAATATCCTTTGAAACTTTCAAGGATTTCTTGGTGATTTAATTATAGTCAACCTACGGGGCATCTGGGTGGCTCAGTTAGTTAAGCTACTGACTTTGGCTTAGGCCATGAGCTCACAGTTCATGGGTCCGAGCCCTGTGTCAGGCTCTGTGCTGTCAGCTCAGAGCCTGGAGCCTGCTTCAGATTCTGTGTGTGTGTGTGTCTCTCTCTCTGCCCCTTCCACATTCACACACTATCTCTTGCTCTCTCAAAAATAAACATTAAAAAATATATAGTCAACCTACAATATTTATCCAGCCTTTCTTTGAGGTATAATCTTCTTTTGCTTTATAATAAAATTTTATGACCTATTAAAATGATTGCTCTTTCCTGTTCCTCAATTATGCTTCATGCTTTCACTGCTACATGATTTCCTCATACTCTTTACTGAAATACATATTCTCACCTCAGTTGATAAATTAAACCTGTCTTTTAAAAAACATTTTCAAAATCAATTTCTCCTCCTTCAAGGTCTTGTACATGCTGGTTTTCTTTTTCTGAAACCTAAGGGCAATTCATTTGTATATTTCTTGACATGCTTATTACATGATATGATAATTTGTGTACTTGACTTTTCCCATAGTGATAGATCATAATTGATAATAGAATGGTAATATGTGATAATTATTTAACATCTACTAAATGCCAGGCAATGGGCTAAGGTCATCATTTGCTTTAATCCTGAAAACAAACATATGAAGTATGTAAAATTATTTTTTTTCTATTTTTCTAATGAGAAAATATGGGTAGAATCAAGTTTAGTAGTTCCAAAATCACACAACTAGAACAGGCCAGCCTTTGAACATGTCTCACTGCAGAAGCAGCCTTCTTAACCACAATGCCCTGCAGTGCCGCAGGTCACCTACTGCCTCTTTGGGGTCTTGCTCAGAAACTTACGTGGCAAATCCTAGCATATTTATTCCACTGAATTTCATCATTTACCCCTAACCATCTGTTTGATCTTATTTGGGCTACTTTTATATAATTATAAATGTGGGAATCTCAAGTCAACATGTTTTAATGTTTCTGTTTTCCCATTATACTTCAGAATTCTAATGAGAATACGTTCCCAGCTAGAGAACATGGCCTAATCACTAGTTCTTATGCCTCCCCCTCCCGTTTAGTGGACTCCAATTGTTCTGTAGATCTGAATTGACAGCCATTACATAAAGCAGCCAGAAGATGATTAGCCTGGAAAGCTGAATTTTGTCAAGTTAATTACCAGTGGTACACATTGACTTTGATTCATGAATATGGCTTTTAGCAGAACTCTTAAAGTAAGATGTTAATCAGTCAACACTAATTGTTTACAGTTTAATGGAAATGTCACAAGGAGGGTTGCAGGGAAAGCCCAGGCAAGAGGGACCCTGGTGTGCACTGAAAGAATCACCACATATAAAAGAAGCATTCATTTTAAAGAAGTGTTTTTCAAGCTTCTTGATCATAAAATGAACAGACTTCTAACTGCTAGAGCTGTAATCAAATCAATCATCAGTGCTCTTGATAAACAGAGATCAACTAAGAGATTATGCTCCGTTTTTCAGGTAAAAACCTTCCAAATGTAATGGAACTGTGTGGTACTAAGAGTGAATGCAAAAAGGCAGGACAAAGAAGAAAATGTATCTTTATTAAATATAAAATATTTAAAATGTATTCTATACTTTGTGATCAGATGAAAATATTCTGCAATCTCTTCCTAGTTCAAAACTGAACAAATACTATTAGGGATAAAGACTTCCTCACAGTCAACCTAAGTCATTCATGCTGCTTTTTAAGCTTATTATCTTTCTTTGTCTCAGGGTGATAAAAACCTCTTGCATATCTACCTCTGGGGGGGGGGGGGGGGTGAAGATCTCCTTATCTGAACACTTTTGAAAATGATAGCATGATAGGAAAATGCAAACCTTATGTTTTGCTGCCAAATTTTGCCACTAAATGTATATCAATTTCTGGGGGGGGGGGGGGGGCGGATCTAACTTTTATGGCATCTAAGGTATCCTAGTTTTGAAGGTATATTTTAGCTTTCATTTTTAAGCTGTTTTTTTTTTTCATGACCAAGAGAAAAAAATACTGGAAAATAAATGGAGCCTGGTTGGAGTTTATAAGCTTTGTTTCCAGGCAACATTGAATTTCAAAGACACTGTATTTCGTATTTCAAATACTGCAAATCAAGTATGATATCAGCCACAAAATATTATGACCAAATTCATTCACTTATAATATTCATAAATACCCATCTTGGTCTCCCTGTCTCCACTCAAAGCCCAAGTTCATACGCAGGAACTACATCTCTTTTATAAACAGAATGCAAAGATCCCCAGTCTCTATGAGTCACCACATCCATGACTAGAAGAATTTCCTAGTATAAATAAAATCTAATTAAATCTATCTAATTAAAATATATGCCAACTTGGTAAGGGCAGAGAATGATATAAAATGCTTGCCTCATTTTTTTAATATCATAAAGGCAAAAATTAGCATTTTGATATTTAAAAGAACTATCAAAGAATGCTACAGAATTAGTTTTACATCAGTAAAATCATTTGAAAGAAAGGATTCCTATGGAATTAACTCTTGTCAATTTTTCCAAATATTTAGACAAAAAAAAAAAATGTAGGCAAATCAGTAACAAACACTTCAGTGCTTTTCATTGCCTTTTCCTCAATAGAGGCACTAATAGGATTTCTGAGCAAATGTGGATTTCAATCTTCTTTTCAATAAAGACCAGTACAGTCAATGGTTTCCTGTGTCCCCTTTTATAGTAGAGAAGAAAATAACTCAACTACAATGCTGAAATGCAGTTTTCCTGGTAGACCATGAACCTGGTCTACAAAACTGTGACATCTTTCAGGACTCCATTTTTGAAGTTTGAGAATAAGTATAATGAATCAGTAAAGTGCATTTGATACAATTTCATATATCAGTATAACAAATAAAATACTCTGTTACCATTCGATTCTGCACATTGGGACAGAAGCTTTCCTCTTGAGATTGTATTACTGCATTTATCATTGATGTTTTCATTATTTCCCACATCAGGTTATATCTATAAAATTTAATTGGTTACTTTCAAAGATAACCATAAAGGTGACATAACATCTCATAATGAGATCTTATCAGATAGTACACATACTAAATCCATGAAGGAAAAATAATTGCCTAAATTGAGCATGATAGACTTACAATTTTTTTAACCCTTCCACATGATAGGTAAATAATTTAATGAGCAATTTCCCTAGCTCCCCTCATTTGCAATTTAAAATTTTCTATTTTATACTATAAATATGTTTTCAATCATTGATTCAACAAATATTTGCAGAGGTCCCTCTGTAGCAGGAATATAACGATTACCTAAACCAAATGCATGCTCCCCAAGAGCACATAGTTTGGTGGAAAGTAATACATTCATGGCATGTGCTCATTCTGTTTACTTATTGGAATTAGACAATTAAAATCATTAACATTCCCTTCACTGAGACAGAGCCATGGTTAAAATACTGGGGTATGTATGTGTTGGAACATGTGAAATCACTGTTTTGTAGACTTAAAATGGTCAATTGTAACAATGTCATACAGCTCACTCTAATATATTTCACTGTGTATATTGACCACAATGCTCTACAGTGGCATACTTAAATAATGTTCCATATTTTTCTATAAGTAATGCTAACAGATAGTGCAACATTGCCTATCCAGTCACATAAATCTTTATACACACCTCTCATGCTCCACTCAAGAAAAACTCCCTGTAAGCAAAATATCTAAGATATGTACTTTTTTTTATCTTGCAATGTAATTTTAAATGGTGCTGAGTATTTTACTCAATTGTTGGTTCCATTACCATTTGATTTATGTTACTCTGAAACTGAATGACTAGCTTATCCATTCCCCGCTATGGCATACTATTATCTATTGAATAAATTTTGGTTATTTATTTACTTATTTATTTAACAAAAAAACCACCCATTTATTTTAGCCACATTTTTGCTTTTTCTTAACATAGAATTGTCATGGTATCATTCTTTAGTCTTAAGGGGAAAAACACCCAACCAAAATATGTTGTTATATCCCCTCAATCATTCCTTTTCTTCTCCTTCTTCTTCTCCTTCTTCATTTCCCCACATGCACACACAAGCAAGGGAAGAACAGAGGGAGAGAGAGAGAATCTTAAGCAGGCTCCATGTGGAGTGCAGAGCCCTATGAGGGTCTGGATCCCAACAGCCAAGAGGGGCTCAATCCCAGGAGTCTGGGATCATGACCCAGTGGAAATACCGCCTGAGCCACCCAGATGCCCGTATCCTCCATCATTCTTGATATAATATAGGGAACTTCTCTTTTGTTTCCAGTTAAGTGCTGCTACGGGTTGGTCTATTTTACTGACCTGGTCAAAGAACAAATTTTGGATTAAATTAACAGTGGTATGTTCCCTTTTTCTGTCTAATTTTTAAAGGTCAGTTTTTACTTTGGGTGATTTATTTTCCTTAAGCATATTTTCCTATTCTATTTCTATTTTTTGTTTAGTGTAATACTTAGTTCACTTGTTTTCAGTCCTTACTATGTAAAATAATTGTATTCTGAGTATAGCTTAGGCCTATTACATAATTTGTATAGTTTATATGTACTTCTCTCTATTTTGTAAGGCACGATGTAATTGTAGAATTGAATCTCTATTTTCCTAAGTTAATTAAGAGAGTCATTTATCTCAAAGGTAAAATTTTTGTTTGGCAAATATTGTGGGTATTTAGAGTCAACCCAAAAATCCCTTCTCATCTGATCTCTTTTCCAATGGAAGATGGACAGCTAAAATTCTCAACAACTCATTGCAACTAGGGGTGAGTGTGTGGCCTAGTTTTAACCCATGAGGGTATTAATAGAAGTCTCTTGGTAGTATTATTGGGAAAGCTCTATAAGAGTTTTTTGTTGTTTTGGGTTTTTTTTCCCCATATTATTTTGTTTTGTTTTGTTTTGTTTTAAATAGAGCTAACTTTACTGGTTGGCTTGTCCCTTTAGGCCTTTAGTCCACTTCCTTTCCCCTTGCTCCTGCCTAAAATGTGGTTTTTGCCCAAGGATTTAGCAGACATCTTGAATATGAGAAGAAACTGCACACTAAGATCCTGCAGCAGGAAGGAGAAAAGAGCAGAGATAGTTAAGGATATACTGGAGTTTGGTGCATAGGTCTAAACTGCCCACCTCTAGACATATTGTTTCAAGAGAACAATAAAGCCTTTGCTTTGTTTAAGCCAACTTTCATCAGATTTTCTCTTTCTTGCAGCCCAAATTCATCCTAACTAAAAGTGTGGCTATAGTAGATGTTGTCTGTCCTTACCCTTAGATCTCCTTTATCATCAGTCTACATGTCCTCCAATACTGTCCTGGACGAAGAAGAGCTGTTTACCATAAGGCAGTACAAAAGCCCAACTTCTCTTGCCTGAAGGTGGAATACTTCTATGGAGTCATACTCCACAGTTTCTATTGGCAGTAACTGAGGGTAGATTTCAATCCTCCCCACCCCCATTCTAATCTGATTCCCTCAGTTTCTTATAGTTTTTTCTAGTTCATACACTATCAAGCAATCATTTTCTTCTACAAAATTCTATCTGATTCAGTGAGTATTTTTATGTCATTTTTAAAAATAAACACCTTGTTTTATTATAGTATAAGTATACAGCATGTATAATTTTCACTTCTTATAATTTTTAAATCATTTCTCTATGGCCTAATATAAAAAGGATTATGTTTATATTCATAGACATTTTTTTTCTCTAAGTTACCAAGTTTGATATAAAGTTAACTTTTCTGGTTATATCACTTAAATTCAGGATGTTCACAGTTACCTATGATTTGACTTTACTTGTATTTACTGCACTTTTTATATTTTTTAAACTTTCATGTATGTCTTCTGACTCATTCAGGTAGACATTTGTCTTTTACCTGTAATGTAAATTTTCTTGTTATCAATAAAGTCAACCCTCTATATTCATTTTATGCTCTTTGCTTTGAATTCTTTCAAATATTTCAATACTGCTACTTTGCTTTTCATTTGTTATTGTATTTTCAGACATATTTTCCAATTATTTAAACCTTTATGTCATTGTATATGACTTTTAAACTTCTCTTTTAGAAATAGCATATATTAGATTTGTATTTTTTGCCCCAATATAGAGTCTTTGTTTTTTCTTTTCTTTCCTGTCTTTGAAACTTAGTCTTTGTAGAGATGCAATTAGCCATTCACATTAACTATGATATGTCACAGGTTTTCCTTTAAATGTTTCCTTAGTCTCTTTTTTACTGTTAGAATTTTTTTTATTTGTGTGGCTATTTTGGCTTATTTTTCTTTATTACTTATCAAGTGGTTTTGAAGATAAAAATTATATTTTTATTCCAACAGAGACTTTTTAAAATTTCAGCACATTTTACATCTTTCCTTGGTATCATTAATCCAAAAGTAACAGTGTCTATTGTCTCGGTAAAATTCATTTACCAAGTTTCCGCATATCTAATAATATTACAAATCTACAGTGTAATTATTGAATTGCAGTATGTTTACTTTCCAAAATATTTTGACATTTTTATTACTATATAATCACATCAATAATAATAAAGAATAATTGCTGATGTTCTAATTCAGAAGTTATTCAAACTTATTTTTTTCTGTTTGCCACCTTCTTCCCCCTTACTGTTGTCATAACAATTTTTTATTGTCCTTGTAATGTAAGATATTTTACCATTTCTTTTCATTAGTTATTCCTATACTTTAGCCATTTTAATTTGCTGAGTCATGATTGTCTTTAATTCATGAAATTTTCTTCCATTGTCTTAAAGGATTGCTTCTCTGTTCTGGTCTTCTTAAAAAAACATTGTTATTGAATGCCTACTAAACATTTGTTGAATCTCAAGAATCTGGCCTCAATTGGAAAAAGTGAAATAGCACTAGACAGATTTAAACAAGCAAGGAAGACTTTATTCAAGACTAATGCAGTAGGCAAAAGAGATTGAACTCAACTACACTGAAACAACAGTGGAAGAGTTTGGGGGAGGGGACACAGTTGGTGAGCTAGTGGAAAACTGATAGACATTGTCTGGGAGCACCCAGTGTGATCAGGCCGTCTAAGTATGCTAATTGTTGCAAATTTAAGTTTCTATCCTCCCAAAGAAACTGGGAGTTAAGGGCATTATCTTTCTTGATGATTACATTTCAAATGATGGCTCCCTGGTCCTTGAACAAGATCTAGATTGTAAAATTGGCTAGAGGCTGAAGAATGAATATACATTTCATAGGAGCAGAGAAAAAAAAAATGCAATTCCAAGTTTCTAAAGTAAATCCTTCAAGAAAAGGAAGATCAGGAGACCAGAGTCAAGAAGAAGCCTGTCTAAAGTTAGTTAAGATGAGGGGAATTTTAAGGCTAACTTGGTTACCTGGTCACTTGTCTTTTGTTATCTGGGTATCTTACAGATTTTTCTAGCTTGTAGTTTTTTGTGAATTCCTGGATATTTCTTTTTTTATTTATTTATTTTGAGAGAGAGAGAGAAACAGAGAGGGAATGGAAGGGGGGGAAGAGAAAGAGAGAGTCAATCCCCAACAGGCCCTGCACTGTCAGCACAGAGCCCAATGTGGGGCTCAAACTCACAAACTGTGAGATCATGACCTGAGCTGACTCCCTTATTTGTTTTTACCTTCAGAGTACAGAGGTTTCCTTGTTGACTGTGCTTTATTTTATTAAAAAACAAATTCAAAGATGGTTAAGAAAAAAGTTCTACTACTCTCTGAAACCTATTACATCACTAGACTTATTCTAAACTAATACTACTTTTGTCCTATACTGCAAATTGACACTAGATAAATTATATATTATAAATTATGTTACGTAGTTTTATAAGTATACACATATATGTGTGTATATCATTAAATAGACTTTAAGTAACTCTGTGTTGACTATTTGAGGGCAGTGTTTCCAGTCACACAGCTCAATAAACTACAAGCTGTTTGAGGGTGAGGACAATATCTAATAGAGACCTATAACCCCTTTCCCAAAACATATGGCATCAAATATGTTTTAAGATATATTTTGGAATTTTTGGAATTTTGGAAGAGCACATACCGGTCTAGAATCACAATATGTAATGTAAAACATCAATATTTCTTTAGGAAAAACTGAATATTCACACCAGAAAACAATGAATAAGGTATAAAAGGCCTCAAACCAGTTCAAAGTAGGTTTTTCTATCAATTCAAGTCAAGATGAGGTTTTGTCACCAAATGAGTCACAAAGACTGCATGTTTAGGGCTTTTTTGAATTCCAGAATTATAAGAAAGTAAATGGTGACTAGTAGATCCTTTGCACCCTGGGTAGCTCCCATGAGGGAGCTACCATGAGGTACTTGTTAGTTAATGGAGAAGTCTGTCATTCACCACAGCTTGGATTCGTGTGATATCACCCAATTTACCAAACAGCATCCCTTGACAACAAATTAAAAAACAACATATAGGGCTTCTGGATGGCTCAGTCAGTTAAGTGTCTGACTTCAGTTCAGGTCATAATCTCACAGTTTGAGTTTGAACCCCACATCAGGCTCTGTGCTGACAGCTCAGAGCCTGGAGCCTGCTTCTGAATCTGTCTGTCTGTCTCTCTCTCTCTCTGCCCCTCGCCTGCTCACGCTCTGTGTCCCTCTCTCAAAAATGAACAAACATTAAAAATATATATATTAAGCCTTGAGATTGAGTGTCAAAGTCAAATGGGCATTCCTCTGTACCAATAAAAATTATATTTTTTTGATATTTTTAGAGTCCTTTACATAACAAAGAATTTTAAAATGTAGACAAAAGATCCAACATTAAAGAGAAAATAGGAGCTGGTCTTGAGTGCTTTTACAGCCATCATTTACATAGCTTACTTTACTGACTTTTGGGGCAGAATGTTAGAGGAAAGGTGACAACCTGAGCACTTGGGATCATTATGAAGAAGGACTGAGATACAAAATATCACATCCTTTATATGAGCATCATTGTCTGAAAAATAACTCTGATAAATGAGGACATCTGTATGAGTTGTGATGTTCGGGGTTTAGAAAGAGGAGAGACAGGATCAACAAGTAAAGTTAACTATTCTCTCAAAGGGCAAAAAAAAAAATGCATTTTCCTCACTTTATATTTTACACAACCATAGCTGGGTTTCACTTTAAATAGCCTGACAACATTATGTTCAAAAAGTTGAATTATACCAAAAAACTATTTGATTATAGTTCATTTTGGGGAGATTTATAACAGGATTCAATTATCTGATACCATATTACCTTTGCATTTCAAATAAAACTCAATTTTCAAAAACACAAAACAAATTGCAACATAAACTAAATGCTATTTGTTCAAAAATGTTGAATTACACCAAAAAACTATTTGGGGTATAGTTCATTTTTTTTGGAGATTTATAACAGGATTCAATTATCTGGCACCATATTACCTTTGCATTTCAAATAAAACTCAATTTTCAAGAACACAAAACAAATTGCTACATAAAGTAAATGCTCTTTGCCTGCATTTCTAGTCATTTTTTATACTTCTCTACTCCCATGTATACCCAAACACACACACACCCTCTGAGATGGGTAACTATTTCTTAGATGGAGATCTGTCTATAGTGTTTAACAACAAAACAATCAGACTCTGAACTAAACCTTTGAAAGTCAATGAACAAATCCAGAACTTAAAAAGTCCAAATAATTGTGAACAAACATGAGCTTCTATACTTACCTTTTTGACTCTAACATACTTCAGAGACAAATTTTAATGAAAAATACAGAGAATAGATTCATAAGCAGATTTGATTTTTTTTTAAAGGCACACTGTTGAATGTCAAAATCTTAGACGAGCAAGGTAGATCTTTTGACAATATTCTACTCTTTTAACTTCAGCATGGTATTGACATATGGTAAATACTTAATAAATACTTACTTTGTTGTCTAAGAGACCTAGCAGTTTATGTAGCAAGCATATTATGTACTTCCTCTTAACCATGGTAGAGTACATTAAGCAAATAAGAATGATTTATTTTATTGATCACATAGCACAAGGAGATAAGGTGAGTTCCACAATTTCACATGAAATATAATCAAGGTTCTGGTCCTGATTCAAGGTTTAATGCTTTTTTCAATAAAAGCCACTATACTTCCTTTCTTTCAACTATTATATTTAGTTACTCTGTCCTACATTCCAGATGATCAGGTTAAGAGTGATACTATTTAGAAGCTGCCTATAAAATAGCTTAGAAATTATAAAGCAAGTTTCTGAGGTAAAAATTTTTGTGATAATTAAAAAGGCCTATATGGAAAGTTTCCCTAAATATTGTGCTTTGAAAACATAACTATCCTCAATTTTAAATCAAAGTGACTAATACTTCATCATTCCATTGTGTTCTGTAACACGTTGTTAAGGTGACAGTAACATATTCCTGATTTAGGTGCTCTAATATTAAAAAATCTATAAATGTGCATTATTCCATACGATGAATCAGCAACTGTTAATTTTTCCATCTTGAGCACATTATTTCCAACCGAATAACACTTCTGTCCTCAAGGCACACATGACTATACAATTAACTTTAATTGTCCCGTGTTTAAAAAGGTTCAAACTTTGATAATATGCAGGTAATCAGACAGGAAAGAACTCAAATAGCTTCCCTTAAAAGATTTAACACCCCATACCACCCAAGGTGAAGGGAAATAAAATTAAATGAGGCTATGCACCTAAGGTCACTTTGGAAATATGCTTTGATGGAAAGAAATCCAAAATTTTCATCGATAGACAGCCAGGACCCAGAAATGCTTAATACAAGTCTGTTCAAATAAAGATAAACAGTAGAATCTGTGAAAACCTTAGAGGATATCTACAAAGTCCATCAGAACTAAGAACTCTAAATATGTAACAGAACTGTAAATACATAACTTCACCCGGCCTCAGTTTCTTCATCTGTAAAAAGGGAATAATCTCTGTCTTATAGTGCCACATGCATAATCTACTCAATTTCGCTGCTCCAGCATGTTGGGCCTTAGAGCACTTCTACCATTGCCCCAGAGGGCTCTTTTTTGCCCAGTGGAACAGAAACAGACTAATGGACTCGACAGACATGACTAAATTCACTGAAGCCAACTCTTGGTGTTGACTGGAAGCCACCTGGGTTACTCATTAGAGAAGGCATTAAAAAACTTTCATAACCTTCAAAAGTATCTTTAAAACCACCCAGCATGTGCTTGGTTTCGAATGAAAATGCACATTGCACTAAAAACAGATATCCATCAGGTGGGATAAAAGAAATATTATAAAGGCCCCATGTCACATGAAAACATAAATTAAAAACTGAGAAAAATTAAAACTTAATCTATTGCATTTATTTTTATTTATTTATTTATTTATTTTTATTATTATATTTTTAACATTTATTTATTTTTGAGACAGAGAGGGAGAGAGCATGAACAGGGGAGGGTCAGAGGAAGAGGGAGGCATAGAATCTGAAACAGGCTCCAGGCTCTGAGCTGTCAGCACAGAGCCCGACACGGGGCTCGAACCCACAGACCGCAAGATCATGACCTGAGCTGAAGTCGGACGCTTAACCGACTGAGCCACCCAGGCGCCCCAATCTATTGCATTTATAAGTCAGTCAATTAAAAATCTGGAATCTTTCTCTTGAAAGACAAGGTATGTAACTGATTCCCAAAGAAACCCCAGTTACCTTAGTAGCTTTAAAGCTGATTAAAGAATGAATAATACACACCTAATTATGATAAATTTATTTTTGCAATAATAGGCACAATTCTTTTATAAGAGGCCCCTACTTTGCATGAGAAATACTAAAAGAGATTCCTCCAACTCACTAGGCATCATGCGTAAAGGAGCAATTGTATCCAGTGTCGGTGGCAATGCTGATTTTAGCTTAAACCAATACAAGAAAAACAAAACCATGTTTTTATATACAGCTGTGAAACAATTTTCCTCAAGAAGCTATAACACTCCTTCAAGAAAATAGTAGAACTGACTTGACATAAAAGAAATGAAACATATTTGAAGATGATTTTATATTTTCTAATGCTGACACCCAGTTGATATGCAGAAATTCTCTCATTTAAATAATGATTTATCTTACTACTTAAAACTTAAGGAGTTTACTCCAGAACTTAAAGCAAGAATTTCTTTTCAGTTGGAAAGCCCAATGTATAAAATAGTATGAATAGGAGTATGGTTGTATACTATAGGAATAGTTGGACATTCATTTTGCTTTAGTCTAATGAATTTATTAGTGCTTTAGCCTGGTGAATATCTGTCAATAATTTTATTGTCCCTATAACCATGTGAAGAGATCCAATTGGTTTTCAACTATGGTTACACTAATAATTGATGCCAGATTCTGAATCCAGGCCATCTTCCTATCTTCTGAAGCCCTTTTCACTTTTTACCATAGGTTAAGCCTATGGGTTCCAGACATGCTTGGGAAATACAGCCAGAATTCCTACATCCAGAGAGTTGTATTTATCCACATCTGACAGCAAGGTTCTATAGGCAATAATACACTGAGCCTGTATTCTACAGGAAACATTGCTCATCACCTTGCATTCTAGCCTTTCAACATTTGTTACAGTTTGTCTCTTCTTCCAAGCTGTTTAGATTTCAGAATAGCAGTAGTAGTAGAGGTAGTAGGAGTAGTAGTAGAATGAGAAACAGAAGAAGTGAAAAAAACAAGAGAGAAAGAGAGAAGAACGAAAGAAAGTTATCCAGTATCTCTATAAGGAAATGGAGAAAGACGGACCCTAAAGCCATGTCTATCTAGGCTCTAACGGCCAGTCCCTTACTTACCAAATAACCTCTTGGCATAACAAAGTTATTCTATCCCTATATTTAAGTCTTTTTGCTTAGATTTTTTAAAAAATGCCTTTACCTTATAGCTATCTTTTGAGTTTATTTGAAGTTTAGGGGCAATATTGATAAAATACCTTATCTAATGCTTAATATATGGAAAGTAGGTCCCAAGAAATGGTAGTTGGCTTTTTGTCTGCACTTCTCTCCTTAATCATTCTCCTTTATCCATTTCCATATATCAAGACAGGACCCCAAACAATTAAATCTGAATGTCTGAATGGTGGAGCCCAGGCATCAGTATTGTTAAGGTCCCAGGTGATTTTAATACCTAGCTTAGGTTGTAAGATATTCTATCATCCTGACTTTCAAACTATTAGAAATATCTGTGGAATTTAATCCTAAATCTCAAGGGTACATTTACTAGATATTTGTCATGGCAAATTACATCCCCCCCCCCATATTCTCTAACTGCTATACTATAAAGAGCTTAAAATTACTTGTTAATGAGAAAGCATCAGGGGTGTCCTACTTGCTCCCCCCAGACTTGATTGGAATAAAAACTTGATATCTTAACAGATTTATTTCATTTTTCATTATTAATATGAAATTTATTGTCAAATTGGTTTCCATACAACACTCGGTGCTCATCCCAACAGGTGCCCTCCTCAGTGCCCATCACCCACCCTCCCCTCCCTCCCACCCCCATCAACCATCAGATTGTTCTCAGTTTTTAAGAGTCTTTTATGGTTTGGCTCCCTCCCTAACTTTTTTTTTCCTTCCCCTCCCCCATGGTGTTCTGTTAAATTTCTCAGGATCCACACAAGAGTGAAAACATATGGTATGTGTCTTTCTCTGTATGACTTATTTCACTTAGCATAACACTCTCCAGTTCCATCCACGTTGCTACAAATATGGAGGTTCCTCAAAAATTAAAAATAGATCTACCTATGATCCAGCAATAGCACTGCTAGGAATTTACCCAAGGGATACAGGAGTGCTGATGCATAGGGGCACTTGTACCCCAATCTTTACAGCAGCACTTTCAACAATAGCCAAATTATGGAAAGAGCCTAAATGTCCATCAACTGATGAATGGATAAAGAAAGTGTGGTTTATATACACAATGGAATACTACACGGCAATGAGAAAGATTTATTTCTTAAAAGTAAAAGGAACGTCAGTATTTTCTCCAACACAAATCATAAAATCAGGCCCTGGGAGATTACTTGTGTTATTTTTTGATAGTAAGGAAAAAATGTGTTAGTAATGTTCAATCAAGGCAAAGAATCCTGCTAATGCAGCATCATCCTATACAATAAATAAATCGCTTTGTTGTTTTCTTCCATTATTTAGTACCTTTGGTGTGGCTATTATTTTCTGAAAGTAAGTATTATCAGTTAACAAAGAAGGGTTGGTCTAAACTTAATTAGAGCAATACTACCCAAAGGGTAGTTCTCAGAAAGGCAACATTAGCATCATCTGAGAGTTTGTGAAAATGCAAATTATCAGAACCCACTCCAAACTACTGAATCAGAAACTTTGAGAGAATCTGTTTTTTAGAAAGCTATTCTAGTGATACTTGATGCATATTCATACTTGAGAATCATAGGCTTAGAGGATGTCTAAGGCAAATAAAATTGAGTTCATGACTTATCATGTTCTATATTCTCATCTTATTCCTTTCTTCACCCATTTTTCCTTTTTCTACAAAAAATGCTTATAAAATATCAAAGTCATGTTATATTTCAGCACGTCCTGAAGAAATCTGAATCACCAGGAGCTGGATAGTATAAAATCTAAAAGTTGAACAACGTTAACCTGAAATACTCACTTTGTAGCTCATTGTAATAAGATCTTGCATTTTGGTTGATCTATGATGTATGCCTATATATGTGTTCATAAAAGAATTCATATTAAATAGAGTTGTTGACAACGATTACATCTCATAAGGTAATCAGTTCAGAATTGAGTAAATGAAAATCTGTAGGAAAGCTAATTCAAAGTATAATTTCTTAAAGCAAATAATACATAATATTGTCCAGCAACGTTTATATCTGAGAATATACAATAGATGAGAGCACCTCAATGAGGAAGCATTAGCAATTTGATATGCTACTGTATCTTTCACTTTCTACTAAAGATGGACAATATAACTTCATTAATGATCAACATTTTAACCATGTATGGAAGGGAGAGATGAAGGAGCTATAATTCAGTAATACTTGACCCTTTGAGTGATATTTAACAATTGCTATTCCCTAACCTATTAATTCCAGAAATGCCCCATACTACCACTCCAGGAAATCTGTTTCATGTTACCCATGAACTTCCTGGGTTTACTAATGCTTCAAATTAACAACTAATTCTTGAAATTAACATAAAGTTCTTGAAGACCTATTACATAATCTAAAAAAAGGAAACATAATTTAAATTTTTATATTGACTTTTATATTAACTACAATACAAAATATTATATAATAGACCACACATTTATATTCATAGGTGGTCAATCCTGATTTTGTTTTTTAGTTAGTATCCCAAATTCTAACAAGAGAAGAGAATGAGGCTATAATTAATCATCCAATCTCTTACCACTTAGGTAGTCAGAGAGAAAGAGTCTTGGAGTGATCAGAAGAATCCCAATTACTTCTCAGGGAGGTCACTTGACCTCATCTAGCTCCTCTTAGCAGTGACAAATAGAGCAGAGTATAATTTGAAAATACCAGGGGAAAAAAGCAGTAGGATTCTGCTATTTAATAATAGATTAAACCAAAGCACCAAATACAGAAAAGACATATAACTTTACTTCCCAATGGTTCTCAGGGCAACAAAGCATAGAGTTTCTGGTTGGACGTTTTATTTACCTTTTCATTTATTTCATTACATACATAACTCCTCAGTATTCTCCCTAAATACTAACAACTTTCTTCTCTTGTGCCTTCATGACACATTTCTTTGACATGATAGGACCTTAAAAACATAACATTAACAGCATGACTTCCCCACTAGTTCCATTATCAAATGCTTCTTTTGTGAGAAACTGTTCTAAACAATTTACATGTGTCCTGCAATTTCATAAATTAAAAAAAAAATCTGCCTACAAAAATATGCCACATAATCAAGAGGTTATTAGCATACAGGAATAGAAATCACTGAGTAAATCTCTTCCACTTTTGGTTCCACATACTTTAATTTACTATCGTATAAACAAATATGATGAAGACCTGGACAAATAAGCTTCTTGAGACTGCAGCTTTGATTTGGGCTAACTTAAAGTTTAGTTAAATTTATGCTCAATATATAAATCAATTCCTATAATTTTATGAATTCATGATTTGAGAGAAATATTTCTCTAGATGCTATGTCACTTCAATGATATTTTTGAGAAAATGGTAGAAGAAAAAGCGATGATATGGGGTTGAAAATAAAAGATTCAGTTCATTTAACAACTCTTCAATGAAATGTAGTTGAGTTCAAATGAACATAAAATAGGAAGCCCACACAAACTTTGTGTTCAAGAGACAGCTTAAAAAGTTGGAATATGGAAGTATGAAGTAACATAGAAGAATTATATTATAGTAATATTTTACTTGCATAATCCAACTAAGTTGAACATTTCTGTGAGGTAGATACTATTTACATATAATGTGAAAACTTCCATATGATTAAGATCAGTGTCTTGTAAGTACTTTACAATGAATCTTAGTTGATCAATTAGAAAAATAAATATTATGGGTCCTTAAGAAATCGACTAGTGTCATTGGAAATAATCTGAGAATCTTTCATAGAAGCCTTAAGCTTCAAATGAATGTAGAGACAGGATACCACCATTTATAACAAATATTATGAACAAAGACACAGAAGCAGTAATGTGGGTGGTTTGTTTGGAGGATAGCAAGGAAGTTTCTTTTTAGGGAGCAGTAATGGTTATTGTTGAATATATACGATATATATTAAAAAGATGATTGAAGAGTTTGTTCCATAAATTTATAATTTAAATAAGCAGCCAATATTTTTGTATGTGTGACATACTTCTTAATCTTCTTTTTTGCTTATTAGCCAATACTTATTTAAGTTCAGGTGGTATATATTTTCTAAAGAGCTCTTCTAGTGAGTGGAGAATATTCAAATAAGTTGTTTCTGCATTAGTGGTTTGGGGATGTCCGTAGAATGTGGGGCATTAGGGTCATACAGATTTGCATTTGATCTAGCTCATCCCCTATTACCGATTAATCATAGATTATTTGATTTCTAGGTCTCTCATCTGCAAAGGAGGACACAATAATATATAATCCACAGAGTCATTTTGACAATTAAGTCAGATAATTCATTTAAAGGCATAAAGCAAAAATGCAATAAATCATTAATTCCCATGCTAATTTGTGTAATGCTATTGATAATACAGAACTGTTTTAAATTTTTTCTTTCCTGTGGTTCAGTATGAAATAGATTGGGGAGGGGCATCTGACTCAGTCAGTTATGCATCCAACTGTTGATTTCAGCTCAGATCATGACCTCACAGTTCATGAGACCAAGCCCTGCATCAGACTCTGTGCTGACAGGCTGACAGCATGGAGCTTGGGATTCTCTCTCTACCTCTCTCTCTACATACATAGAGATACACGTTATTCTCTCTCAAAGCAAATAAATAAACTTAAAATACATTGTGGATAAAAGCACAGCATTCAGGAAATAGAGTTTAGTGTGCTTATTAAACCACTAAACTGGAAACCACTAAGTGAAAATATACAATGCATTTTTAACAAGATGTGCCTACTGTATAAGTCAAATTGAAATTATTGACTTTGAAGTTATCAGCATATAGACAGCAATCAAAACCATCATTGGAAATAATATCTCATAGTAAATGTATTTAAACTGAGGTAATGGGTTTAGGACAGAAGTCTCAGAAAATTTAAGCTTAAAAGCAAGGTAAAGAAAAGACTAGAAAGGTTACAAAGGTTTCTAAGACTTAAAAACCAGAAGATGGTTCCATGAAATCCCAAGGAACTGCATTATATCCATGAGCTATTGCCCAATAATTCTGCAAAACAAACATTCCAAAATTATAACAAGTTCCTTTTTTTTTTTTTTTTTTTTTGATCACAAGTCCACAGTTTGGGCCAGATATGCTTCAGGGTGAGTGTGCTTGGCTCCCAGCTTTGTATTGACTTCATGTCTGCTCACATGTTTCCACATTCTCCTTGGATGAGCAGGTTCTCAGCATATGTGCTTCTCACAGCAGATAACAGAGTATAAGAACTAAGCCAAACTACAGATGCATAATGTCCGCTTAGTTCACACCCACTACTATGCCGCTGGGCAGAGCAAGTCACATGACTGGGCACAACACCAATGGGTGTGGTCATATGCTTAACTACAGTGGGAATGAAAGAAAAACGAAAATGTCTTAACAATAAATCCAAACTACCAAACTATTTTAACAAGAAGTGAAATTCAAGAGTGTAGCATCTGCCAAAGGGTCTAGTAGGTGCTATGTGAAAGGTACCCACAGGATTTAGGAACTAAGAGGTATTTGAGTGACCTTATAAAGCACAGTTTTACTGAAATGTCTGGTATAAGAACCAGGTTTCAGAGATTAGAGAATAAATTGAAGGTAAGGAATGGCAAAGTGAGGGGCACCTGTGTGGCTGAGTCAGTTGAGCATCTGACTCTTGATTTTGACTCAGGTCATGCTCCCAAGGTCGTGGGATTGAGCCTCATGCCGGGTTCTGCACTGGGCATGGAGCCTGCTTAAGATTCTCTCTCCCTCTCCCTTAGGCCCTCTCCCCAAACTCTCTTAAAAAAAAAAAGGTAAACTGAACATAGATGAAAGTTCAAAGAAATTTGGCAGTGGGACAGAAAAGGGAAAAATAAATACAGTAGCTTGTGGGAGGCAAGAGTTCAAGGAAGGATTCTGTTTGTTTAATTTTGTCTGCATGTTTTTAAGATGAAAGAGAATTAGGCATGCTTAAATGCTGACATCAGGAAACTAGTAGAGAGGTCAAGGTTGAAGATTAAAGAAAGAGGTAATAATGGATACAATGACAACACTAAAAAAGTGGGCAGATGCAATCCTGAACTAGGAAGAGAAAAACATGTAGACAGAAATTGACTTTCCTCTTTCATTACAATGAATTGGAAGAAGGGAAGGAGAATGTTGCCGTAGCTTAGGTCATATATTTAGAAACTACAGACTAGTAATTCTAAAATAAGAAAGAGAACAAAATGAAGTTTAAAAAGTAGCTAGAAAAGTTAGTAGAAAAACAAAACTGAAAGTTTGAACATAGGGAAAAATTAGGGAGCTGAGTAGGAAAAAAATTGGAATTTCTGGGGAGAAAGCATATAACTACAAGAGCAAATATTTTCTCGTGCTGTACGAAATTGAGATCCAGAATACAAGTAGAGGTATTGGAATTAGGAAAGAGAAAAGATCACTCTCTCTGAGGTTTAAAGGACAGAAGTAGGGATACAGACATGTTGAGTGAAGCCATATTTAATTTACTAAGGCATTTCACTTGACACTGATATTTTTAGTAACATACATATTAGTGTCATCTTCCAAAATATGTTCCAGAAGTGTTGGAGAGGAAGGCTGGTTTAAAATTCAAAAACAGAAATAAATAGGTTATGTGTCAATTACACTAAGAAATCTAATAAATAAATAAATACATAAATAAATAAATAAATAAATAAATAAATAAATAAAATAGTTGCTGAATCCAGCAAGATGGTCTCCTTACCTACATATTAGCAAAAACCTAAAAGAAATTCCTTTGTTCTTCAGTACTCTTTTCAAAAACAGAAGGCAATATGAATAAACATGATTTGTGGCAACATCTGTAGCATTGTTTCTCAGTTTGTTTTTAAGAAGTATTTAATTGGCTATCAGTCATCATAGTCATACCACCTTAGATCAGACAATAGTCAATGGAAATTTTTCAGTATATTATCAGAAAGCAATAATTAATAGAAAATGTGAATAGAGAATCTTAGTGATACAGTTTGATTTCTAATATAAAAGCATATCTGTGAGTAATATGTTATTATTTCTCTCAAATATAAAACCAAATAAATGGAAGAAAAATGTAAACTTCAAATTAGACACAAAATTCTAGTACATAAAACAATTTACAGTGGAAAAATATACGCAGAAATAAAAAGCCACTGGGGAAATTCATATTGTAAAATAATGAATCAATTTTATTAATATTTATATAAGAATTAGAGCAAGTTATCTTTGCTCTGAGTTTGTAAATAAATTATTCATTTTTCCCAACCACCTTAAGAACTTGGCAAAGTACAACATCTTATTTTAATATTCTTAGCAATCCATAAACCATCCCTCCAAAGGTCACCCAGGAAACTAAAGATTCCATAATATTGCTCCCTCTTTACACTTCTTTCCTCCTCCTACTCCAGTTAGGCACTTGTTTTCGAGACCAATCATTCATCCATGCTTATTATCAAAAAGGAGAAAGAAAGAAAGAAAGAAAGAAAGAAAGAAAGAAAGAAAGAAAGAAAGAAAGAAAGAAAGAAAGAAAGAAAGAAAGAAAGAAAGAAAAGAAAGAAAAGAAAAGAAAAGAAAAGAAAAGAAAAGAAAAGAAAAGAAAAGAAAAGAAAAGAAAAGAAAAGAAAAGAAAAGAAAAGAAAAGAAAAGAAAAGAAAAGAAAAAAGAAAAGAAAAGAAAAAGGAAAGAGAAAAGAAAAGAAAAGAAAAGAAAAGAAAAGAAAGGCCAAGCACAACAGAAGACCCAAAGATTAAATTATTTTATGCATCAAAATAGGTTAGTATTTAACATGAAAGAATAGGATGCCCTGGCTGGCTAGTGATACTTGTAGTAAGTCATCTTTCGATACCAACAAAAAAGATAATAAAAAGGAAAGAGGAAGGGGGGAAAGCAGTGAACTGAGTGATAAAAAGAAATAATGGCTCTGGCAACGTGGTGATCCTTAATGTATTTAAAAGCAATTTTTTTAGGTTTAGTCTGAGCTGCTGCCGTAAGTGTGTGTGTGTGTGTGTGTGTGTGTGTGCACGCGCGCGCATGCTTGCGCGTGTGTTTATATGTATGTATTATTAGGCTATGAGCATTGGCTCCATCTAGGCTGACTGAATTTTTTCTTAAGTTTTTATTTCTTTATATTGAGAGGGGAGGAGGGGCAGAAAGAAATCTCAGGCAGGCTCTGCACTGTCAGCACAGAGCCAGACCCGGGCTGGAACACAGGCCCACAAGAAATGCTGTTAAAAATGCAGATTTCTGGGTCATATTTCAGATCTACTGAACCAGACTCTGTATTGATGGAGGTCAGGAACATCATTTTTAACAAATAATATCAGGTAATTCTTATAAATTGCCAAGTCTGAGAGCCACTGCCCCATTGTATATCACTTGCAGAACAATTGTAGGATTTTAACTGTATTTACCAACATGAAGAAAGTAGTGTGAGCACCTGCTATTACACTGATGGTTTCCCTCTTGTATTTTCATAATATGGAATATTTTTACAATAGAACATTTCTAGAATATCTTATTTGTTTACTAAAATAAAAAAGACATATGGAGACTTGAATATCCCTAAATGTTCACTCTAGTAAAGAAAGGCAGACATAGGTATAAATATGAATAATGAAGGGACTATGGTAGAAGTTTGTAAGAGGTACACTGGGGACATAAACGCAGAGGTGCTAATATAACTGGAAGAAGTCAGGCTAGGAGAAACTTCCTGAATGAGGTGGCACAGAGTAATCTGAAAGGGGAGAAGATGCCTGCTAGATATACATTGCAGACACAAGCAAAACTTTCTACCTCATTATAAAGTATTGATGATACTTTAAAAAAAACAGATGTTGCTTTTGCTCAGGATTCTGTCTGAAGTCCATTATTAAAGAAATATTGAAGAAAACAATGATATGCTATCAATTAAATAATTCTCCATTACTATCCATTATCCACAGCATTTGTCCCATCTCAAATATGAGCAAGTCTGGGAAACATGAACAGATACGCATTTGTCAGCTGAACCGAACAACCATGGCAATAATGAAGCAGAAATAATAAATCAAGATTCAAATGGTAGTATCAGATCAAAAAACATTGCAACCAATTGTGAAGGAAAATATTCTCTGACTGAAACAAAATCCCCTTGGGGAAAGGCTTCCTTAAATTTTCATTCTCAAATGAATCAACTAATGGGCAATAACTGGCTTTGAAAAGTACATTAGAAAACTTCTGGACATTCAAAAAGTGACCAGTATCGTCGGTATACCTCAGGATGATACTTACCTGAACAACATCAGCATTCAAAGGAGACAGAAAGTAAAAAAAAAAATAAGAAATTATGTACAATCACTAAACATCAGATATTTGTTGTGACTTCTCAATATATGATTTTAGCAGGGTATCAGAAAATATAAATATTTTTTATTGCAAGTATAAGCTTTTCACATGTTAAGCAGTGATTCTTTAAGTTCATTTTACCAGGACTAATAAGTTCATTTAGGTCAGTAGTAATGGCAATTTTTCCTCTTTACAGCTATCCACCTTACCACCATAAAAATAAAGAAGGAAAAATTTTTCAGTCCAGTGATATCAGACACAGGGAGCATTTTATAGAAACCCTCTGTTTCAAATATCTCTAAAGATCTCACTACCACTAGAAATCTTTCTTTAGTGATTTAGGCATGTAATAAATGCCCATTTTATATGCCTCTGTAACAAATATTATTATATGCAAACAGGAAACCATATGTGTTTCAAATAAGCATGGTGGCGTTCTGGTGCTCTCAGCCATGGCTGGGGATGAAATCCAAAGTCCTGTACACCTGTGGATGTCTATGGCTCTTAAAAAGATAGGTATCTCTTAGCAGAAATCTAGCTCTTAAAGATGCTATGAAAAACATTAAGATGAAAATATATGACTTAGTACATTTACTAAATTTTTCCGTAATTACTCAAAGGGCATTTTCATAAAATTATAAAAACAAGATGAAGTAAAAAATGAAATTATGATTAGAGTTTATCAAAAGAGACAATTTAGAGACTACAGGCCAGCCAATTTTGGAGCAAGACTTCTTATTGAGAATTGTGTAGATATGCTGCTTCAAATCTGGAGTAAATTTCCTTAACATTTTTGAAATTACAAAGTCCTCTATTAACTAATATCTTTCTTTTACTTTATTAAATCCTCAAAGAACATTTTAAGATATTAAACCACTGTCTTATGCAACCATTGCTCCTAGGCTAAAATACAAAGAACATTCTTTAAAAGAACTATTTTCCATTCTTCAGCCATGTATCTAGCTACTGTATAGTTTATACTCTATCATATATTAGATTTCTTTCAGTTATTTGAATCAGTCATGCTCTACTAAATGCCCCTGACATAGACCATTCACCTAACACACTGATTCTCCTTGCATTAAAGCACTCATCACAGTTTGGGGTTATCTTTTTATCTATTTTTCCCACTTAGCTTAGAACACTTTTGAAGGCAAGGAAAAGTCTGACTTATTCATTACTATTTCCAGGCTCCAGTGCAATGTCTACCACACAGTAGATCTGTATTTCTGGACTCATTCTCATTCTCTCTCTCTCTCTCTCTCTCTCTCTCTCTCTCCCTTTTATTCCCTCCCTTATGAATACAATGTAGAACAAATGATGAAAAAAATTATTATTCACTTTATTTCTTTGCATTTCTAGCAGAAGGACCTGCTTTGTAGATTATTCAGGGGAGAGAGATCCTTTGCCTCGTCTGAAAGCTGATGTTTTTGTTTTCCTTGAAGAAAAAGCAACTTTGAGAGGGTCATAAATAGTTAAGTGAAAGACAAGAGGCACCTGCCTAACTAAGATGATTACCTAAATCAAACCTAGAAAACAATCAGACAGAAAATACTGCAAACATACTTTCATATCTATTCCCCTCACTTTACAAAATGAAGTCACTCAGGGTTACAGAAGTTGAGTACATTTCCCAAGAATACATACCTATTCAGTACCAGAATATTGACTTAAATCTATGTCTATTGAATAGCTAGTATTACAGTCTTTCCTGCATGAGCAAACATATCATATATTATCTTGAAAGTCTATGACCCTAAAATGACAATGAAAGCAAGGGAATTTCTCAGTTCTTGAATTTTATGAAAACAACATAGGATCCATTTTAACTGAAATGTTCTACAAGTCTAATAACAATTAAAATATTTTTATGCATAAAATAATAAAACTTGATCTATAGCAAAAAAATGTTATGCTTATGATGTCATCAGCACATAATTATGCTTCTCTAATATAATTTCTTTATTTAAAGCTTAATTTGGCAAGACAAAATCTTCTACAAGTGTTTGAAAGATTGACAAGACTCAACACCGAAGACAAGATGCAAAAGCAAACATTCTTATTCCTGTTACTAGGATTATAAATTAGTACAATCTCTTTAAAAGACCATTTTGAAATAGTGATAATGTGTAAAAGATGCATCTCTTGCCAGCAATTTCACTGTAGAAATGTATCTTAGGGAAATAGTTCCAGGAATATACAGAAGCACATGTAGAACAATGTTGCACATTCTTAAAAGAAAGAAAAGTGGAAATAACCCAAAGAGCCAATCCTGGGACATCAACAAATTAGGTTCCATGCTACGGGGTACTTGGCAATGCTAAAAGGAATGTGTTAGTACTATAAGGTAAGGAAATAAAAGTTGACCAAGATTTTTAAAAAGCAACAGAACATTTTATATAGTATGATGCAATTTTGATAGTAGTATATTTAAAATTATAGTCTATGCATAAAAATATTTATTTTAAATATATATATATACATATATATATATAACGTCAATAATAGCTCTGTGGTTGGACTTAAATGAATGGAAAGAGTCGTCATTAAAATTTTTATAGCTATTGAAAAATAGTAAAAAATTATTTTCAAAAATACTATCGAATATATTTGAAAGTTTTGATGGATAAATTCCTAGAAAAAAAACTTATCAAAAAAAGATTAAGTAATAATTAGGAAATATATATAAACTCATAACTCCTAAGACAATTGATTATTTCATTTAAAATTGTACCACACACAAAAAAATTCAGGACCAAATGGCTTCACCAGTGGATTCTATAAAATATTTAAGAAAGAAATTAACATGTATCATCCAGAATCTTAGCAAATAAAAAGAGGCAATCTATTCCAACTCATTTTATGAGTTCAACCAACATAAACTTAAGACTAAACTGTAACCAAATAATATTACAAAAATTGAAAAACAAATAGCTAAAAAAAATCCTAAGCAAAACATCATCAACCCTAATCCAGCAATATACATAATGGGTAATAAACAGATCATGAATGAGTCAAATTTATTCCAGAAATCGGGTTTAACATTTGAAAATCAATCAATATAATCCACTGCAATAACTTAGCATAAGAGAAAAATCATATGGTCATCTAAATAATTTAAAATTATTAAATTTTTAAAAAAATCTTAACAAATAGAAATAGGGGGGAACTTCCTTAACCTCATAAAGGTTTTCCAGAAAAATCTAATACTTAATGGTGAAGTTTGGAGGAATTTTCTTATGATATCAGGAATGAGACAAAGATAAGTTATCACCACTTTTACTCAACATTGCACTAGAGATCCTAGGCAGTACAAAAAGGGAAATTTTTAGTAAGTTATAAAGAATGGATCAAAAGAAATAAACTCATTATTCTCAAATGATACAACTGAAAATCTAGAAAAGTAAAAGGAATCAACAGAGAAATTAACATTGATAAGTGAGCTTTACAAGTCTATAAAAGGTCAACATATAAAATTGGAAATTTGGAAATTATAGTGCTTATGATGGCATAAAAAAATCAAACACCTAGGAATAGATACAACAAAATATGTGCAAGGCTTTCACACTGAAAAATTTAAACATCATTTAAAGAGTTTTTAAATATCTTAAAAAAGTGCTATATATATATATATATACACACACACACACACACACACACACACATATATATAAGCCATAATAAAAGACTTGAGTTTTTAAATATGTCAATTACACTCAAATTGATTTCTAGATTAAGTGCCATCCTAGTGAAATTCCAACAAGGATTTTGTAGAAATTGATAAGGAAAATTTCAAATTTATATAGCAAGGCAAAGAGTCGATAACAGTCAAGACAAACTTAAAGGATTAGCAAGCTAGAGAACTACTCTAGCAAATACTAAGACATAATTTAAATCTATTCATTACGACTGTGACTATGGCCACAATGATAGACAAATAATCCAGTGAAACAGAATAGCAAATCCAAGAACAGATCTGCCCATACATGGTACACTTGATTTAAAACAGAGGTAGTAGCATTGCCAAACAGTGGGGAAAGGACAGCCTTTTCAGTAAATGCCCCTGATGACTTCTGAATCCATAGAATTAAGAAAGCAAAAGTCAAACCACACACAAAAATGAATTCCAGATGAAATGTATAACAATATAGTGTCTGGAACACAATACAAAAAAATCTCTGTAACTTATAGTTAGGAAAGATTTATTAAACAAGACCAAAATAATACTAATTCTGGACTACATTAGAGCTGAGAACAGCTGCTGATAAAAGATAACATTAAGAGTGGCAAAGCAAATCATAGAGTGGGAGAAGATATTTACAAACATTTTCTAAGGGCTCAAATTCAAAATATATAAGGAACCTCCTATGAATCAATACGTAAAAGATAACTCAATAGCAAATTGGATAAAATTTCTGAATGACACTTCAAAAGAGCATATTCAAATGGCCAAAACACATAAAAAAGGTGTTAATTTATTAATAAAAAATGCAAATTAAAACCACAATTAGGTATCCATTGCCACTAGGGTAGTTTAAGTTAAAAACACTATTAAGAGCAAGTGTTGGTAAAGCTAAGCCACAGCTTGAAATCTCATACACCACAGGCTCGACTGGAAATTGGCTCAACCACTTGGGAAAAAGCAAACAATTTCTATGTAGCATTAGCCTATGAATCAGTAATTGCGTATTACAAAACATGTACAATAACAAATGTACATAGAAGAACTATTGGTAATAATACAAAACTGGAAACAACCCAGATGCCCAACAAGCAGAACAGATATGTACATTCTGAAGTATTCATTAGATGGAATTCTATTGAGCAAGAAAAATGTTCCTGTTATATGCAGGAACATGGATATTTCTCACCCAAAAGGTTGAACAAAATAAATCTGATGCAAAAAAAAAATTGCAGAATATATGATTCTGTTTATATTTATTTCAAAAACAGGCAAAAACTATTCTATGGTCTTGAAGTCAGAATAGAGTCTACCTTCGGGGAAGAGCAAGGTGGTAGTGATTGGGAGGGGCTGGAAGAGGCATTCTTGGGTGCAGACAAGGTTCTCCATCCTGAATGGAAGGTTGATTTCATGGGTAGAATTACTTTGTACTTCTCATTCAGCTCATTTAACTGACACTTCTCTGTATTTCTATTATTCTTTAGTTAAAAGGGTAAAACAAAACAAAACAATACAATACAATGTTTTATTTAAAGCAAAGGCCTTAGTTTCATTGCCATTCAACTTGTGCCTAAGCCAAAATTTAAAAACAACTTTTTAAAAAAAGCTGGGTTAATTTTCTAGTACCAAAAAGGAGTTGCTATGATCTTTAAAATAATATATTCTGGGGCGCCTGGGTGGCTAGGTCGATTGAGTGTCCAACTTCAGCTCAGACCATGATCTCAAGGTTCCTGAGTTTGAGCCCTGAGTCCAGCTCTGTGCTAACAGCTCAGAGCCTGGAGTCTGCTTTGGATTCTGTGTGTGTCTCTCTCTGTGCCCCTTCCCTGCTCATGCTATGTCTCTCTCTGTCTCAAAAATGAATGTGTTAAAAAATTTTTTAAATAACATATGTAAAAATATAGTCAATCAATCCAGTAGGTATTTTTAAAGGTTTTCAATTAAAATATAGTATATTTATTGCATAAAAATATTATGCCATGGGAATTTTTATCTGACATAAAATTATGTTATATTAAGCAAGTTGAGTCCCAAACTGGAATATTATAAATATCATTTGTAATATTTTAGCAGGCAATATTGTCTGTTATAGATAGCAAATCTGTACTTTCTGTAACCATGACAATTAAATACTATAAGATGAGATGCCTTAAGATAGCATTACTGTTTATGGTTCCTGGTGTTAGGAAGCAAAATTAAGGCAGAAATGCATAAATACTTCTGATGCATAGATCTAAGTTAAAATAACAAATTTTTAAAAAACACATTGCAATCACTTAATGTTTGGGAAACTGCCCCACGTAAATCACTATAGTAGAAGACCACTTTGTTTATATGATATCCATAAATAAAACATGTAATGTTATGAATGTTTTAGAATTAATATATTTAGAATGAACATATGTTCATTCTAAAATGTTTTAATCTCTTGTGTGGATACTAAGTTTATTTGAGATAGATATTGGTCACCTAAAATGGAGAAAATTTAAAATGTGACTCACAGAAAACTAAAACCGGATATCATGGAAAGGCGTTAAGCCTAATAATAATTTAGCCTTAGGAGTTAAATAACTTGGGTGTAAATTCTAGCTTTTTAGTATCTCTAATCTTTCTCATCTGAAGAATAGTAAAAATAATACAAATCCACTTACTGGATTGGTTAAGTTAGGAGAAATCACATTGAACACATTTAAAACAAAGCCCAACACTGAGTAAGTGCTCAATAAATGGTTTTTGTCATCAATAATTGAGGTGAGACTACAGAGAACACATTGCTTACAAAAGCCAAATAGAAAAATCAGCCTCATATCTCAGTATTTTTAATTTTCAAACTAGGCTACTTCAATGCTCTAGGTAAGTATCCATCTATTTTTCATAAATGTCTTTTTTCAATACTTTCATTAATTCTGAAAAACATAATTGACTCACTAGATTCTCCAAGTTTATATATAATACATGCTAAACCAAACTGAAAATGTGAATACTGTATACTTAATTCTGGAAAAGGAGTGAAGAAATGGGCAAAAAACATGAATAGACACTTTTCCAAAGAAGACATCCAGATGGCTAACAGACACATGAAAAGATGCTCAACATCATTCATCACCAGGGAAATACAAATCAAAACCACACTGAGATACCACCTCACACCAGTCAGAGAGGCTAAAATTAACAACTAAGGAAACAACAGATACTAGCAAGGATGTGGAGAAATGGGAACCCTCTTGGACTGTTGGTGGCAATACAAACTGGTGCAGCCACTCTGTAAAACAGTGTGGAGTTTCCTCAAAAAATTAAAAATAGAACTACCCTACGACCCAGCAATAGCACTAGTAGGAATTTATCCAAAGGATACAGAAGTGCTGATTCATAGGGGCATTGTACCCCAATGGTTATCGCAGTGCTTTCAACAATAGCCAAATTATGGAAGAGCCTAAATGTCCATCAACTGATGAATGAATAAAGAAGATGTGATTTATATATACAATGGAATACTACTTGGCAATGAGAAAGAATGAAATCATGCCATTTGCAGCAACGTGGATGGAACTGGAGGGTATTATGCTAATCGAAATAAGTCAGAGAAAGACAGGTATCATATGTTTTCACTCATATGTGGAACTTAAACTTAACAGAAGACCATGGGAGAAGGGAAGGGGGAAAAATAGTTACAAACAGAGAGGGAGGGAGGCAAACCATAAGAGACTTTTAAATTCAAAGAACAGGGCGCTTGGGTGGCAGTCGGTTAAGCATCCGACTTCAGCCAGGTCACGATCTCGCGGTCCGTGAGTTCGAGCCCCGCGTCGGGCTCTGGGCTGATGGCTCAGAGCCTGGAGCCTGTTTCCGATTCTGTGTCTCCCTCTCTCTCTGCCCCTCCCCCGTTCATGCTCTGTCTCTCTCTGTCCCCAAAAAAATAAATAAACGTTGAAGAAAAAAAGGAATATCTGGAAAAGGTATTTTAATAATTCTAGTAAAGAAGACATGTGTGAAGAGCATTGTACTTGTTGCCAGAAATAAAAAGAAATATGTACTGGGATGCCTGGGTGGCTCAGTCAGTTGAATGTCGGCCTCTGGCTCAGGTCATGATCTCACGGTTTATGAGTTTGGGCCCTGCGTCAGGCTCTGTGCTGACAGCTCGGAGCCTGGAGCCTGCTTCGGATTCTGTGTCTCCTTCTCTCTCTGCCCCTCCCCAACTTGTGTTCTATGTTTCTCAAAAAATAAATAAATGTAAAAAAAATTTAAAAAAACAAAGAAGTACGTCCTGAAGTAAAAGAAAAAATAAAAAAAAGAAATACGTCCTGAAGTAAAAAAAAAAAAAATTATAAATGTAATATGTACCCACACATAAACATATCTAGTCTAAATAATCAAATATACACAAGACTTCAAAATATTTTTGACACAATGTTCCTATCAGTAGGTTTCATCTCAGACATTAAAAACCAAAGTAAAAACTGTCTATAAATATTAGTGCAGTGAATTTTTACTGGATTGTTCCAGAGTCTCAGTATAATATCAGTGTCCTAGACGTGGGCAGACTGGTGGCTGGCATTGAGGAGAGATGTTTTGGCTAACCATAATACACCAAACAAACAACTATAAGTAAGATGACCTTACTTCTTGTCCAGATTTGCCACTAGCTAACATGATTTTAGGCAAATTACTTATTTCTCTGAGCCTGTTTCCTTATCTGTAAGTCTGAATAATCATGCCTTTCCATCTAACTTTCAGAATTGTTGCAAAGGATAAACTGCAGTTATGAATGTAACCATGTTTTGTAAACTTCTGGAGATCACACCAATGGAAGGCCTCTTATTAAATGAAGAGAGGGGGATTCGTTTTGTCAATATTAGTTCCAATAAAACTAAATATATATGTACATTATCCATGTAACCACACATCTTTTATTCTTTTTAAAATGTAGATTTAAAAGAGAGTTACCTACCAGTTTAGCATTTGGGAACTATTCAGTGTCTATGCAGTGTCCAAGGCATGAATCTTCATGTCAAAATTGCTTATTAAAGGACTCTTTTTAATGTATCTTGTATAAATCAACAGAACCAGGAAATTAATTCTTGAAAAAAACAGGTGAAGTTTGACATAGCTTCTAGTTTTTAGTTGTTTGTTTCCAAGGTAGTGATACAAATCCTTTATTCATTGAAATCCTGAAAACAAGAATCTTAACCTTCCTTTATTCATTTCTTCAGAAAATATTTATTAAGTATCAACTATATGTCAGAGCCTTAACTGGACCTAAAAAAGGAAGAAGGCATGGTCTCTATCCTTTAGGGCTTACAGTGGGGATAATAGACATAAACAATCAGTTACAATTTAGTATAGTAAGTGCTATGGTTGGGGTATCTACAGGTTGTTATGGAAGCACTAAATAAGGACCCCAAACTCGGCCTAGAAGTTCAGGAAGTCTTCCTAGAGAATGTGGCAGCTGACTTAAGCCTTGAAAATGTTAGGCAGATCAGTCACACTGCAGAAAGGAGACAGGTCATTTGTGGCAGAGAAGAGAGTATGGATAGGTAATGAAGTTTGAGGAAAAAAGAGAAAACATGATGCATTAGGGGAAATGCAAACAGTTCAGTGTGACTGGCATTGTGGGACTGGAGATGGAAGAGACTAGAATAATAAAAAAATGAACTTGGAGAATTAATCAGGGACCATTTAATACAGAACTTTAGGTGAAATGCAAAGGACCTTAGGCATGTTACTATCAGTAGAGGAGACACAGGATGGAATTGGTTTTAGAAAGATAACTGATGAGGGTGTGGAGGATGTGCTTGAGAAGAGACTATAAGAGAGGGAGGCTCACGTAAGGACCCTAAACTCTGAATATCCTCATTTCCTACATGGGAAAGAAAGATTTACAGAGATTAAGTAACTTGCCAAACATCACACCATTTGTAACTGGTTAAACTGACCTTCCTGCAAAGCTTTGCATAATTCTAATACATACGTTCTTTAAAGACCAAGGAAACTGCTTCTCATAAACGAATGTGACCAACTCTCAGTATTAGAGACTAGTAACAAATAAAACTGCAGGGAAACAATGACACAGGTCTACATCATCAAAATCAAGTACAGGAGTGAGCAATTATCCAGTGAATTAAGGACCATCTGGATAATCCTAGCAAAAGCAGATTTAGTGCCTGAGTCATTCAGATAATTGTGCAAACAATGTGCCTTGCTCTGGCTGAGTAACCTGGTCATTAATATCTTCCATAGTACGTTTTGCCCCGTGGCACTTCTGAAATGGACAACAGTAGCTCAGAAAGAATTAAGATACTATTCACTTCATGAGAAAGCCACATAAATAATAATGGGATCTTAATAGACTGAGAGGGTATTTTATATGTCCCCAGGAGCCATTTCACACAGTGATATATACACGATATATGTAAGCCAAATCCCACTTCAAAGAATAAAACAAGCTCAGCAATAGCACCCTCAAATGTGTGTTTTAATTTCAATTCTTTGTCAGAAGAAAGTTTTCTGAGCATTAAGGCAATGATAAATACTACTGCAAATAGACTTATAGGTTAAACTACAATAAGATTAAAAATTTCTATATGTCCAAAAACATAAAAGGTAAAAGGCAAAAAAAAAAAGTAAGAAAAGTTTCACAGTATACAATAGATTCTTCTATGAAACAAGTTAAGAAAAACATAACCCAATAAAGTCAAATAAAATACACACATTAAGAAATACAAAGAGCCAATAAACATGAAAACATATCTCACAATCATCCAAAATCATAGAAACATAATTCAAAAGAATAACCAGATCCACAATTTCTACTATCAACGTAGTCACAATTTTTTAAACCACAATACCAAATGTTAATGAGAATCTTGCCCAATTAGTTGACACTGGGTATCAATTTGTGCATAAACTTTTCCCTGGAACAATTTAGCAACGAGCACTAGGAGTATGAAAATATTTACATGTCTGACCCAGTAATATCTGTGAAGTTATTATAAGGAAATGGTCAAAATTGCAAAGGTTAATGTATAATCATGTTCATTTCCTTTTTTTTAAAAATGTGTATTTATTTTTGAGAAAGATAGAGAGACAGACAGAGCATGAGGAGGGAAAGGGCAGTGAGAGAGAGGGAGACACAATCTGAAGGAAGCTCCAGGTTCTGAGCTACCAGCAGAGAGCGTGACAAGGGGCTCCAACCCCAGGAACCATGAGATCATGACCTGAGCCAAAGTTGGATGGTTAAACAACTAAGCCACCAGGCACTCCCATGTTCATTTCTATAAACGTAAAAAACAGGAAACAATCTAAAGTCTCTATCTATAGAAAAGAATAGGTGGCAGCCATTAAAAAATTGGTTAGTAAAAATATTAAATAAAATAATGTTTATGGTATGATGTTAAGTGGGAAATAAAGCTAAATATAAAAATAAATATTCACTTGAATTCTAAAACTGTATGTTTAAAATACCTAGGTATATTCACAGAAATAAAATTGGAAGGTTCAGAGTAGATTTCTCTGCATGGTGGAATTTTCTTTCATTTTCAATTTTTCCTGAAAAAATCTGTATTTCTTTATAAAAGTGTTATTTAAATGTAATATTAATAGGTATACTTTTGAATGCCATTTTATACACTACATTGTTCATACAACCATAACAAAATAATAATCTATCTTCCTCCTGCTACATTTCCAAAGTCACAAAACTGGTAAGTCCTATTCTCAGGATTTGAACCTAAGTGTCCTTGCTCCAAAGTTAGCACTATGGATATAAATATATGAAGTAAAGCACAGGAAAAGTTGCAAAGAAGAGCATCATCAATAATGAAAATTAAAATGTGTCAGTAATATGTGACATCTTAGATTAAAACAGGAAAACATACATTGGGAGATTTGAAAAATTGCCTCCTCTACTAATCCAAGGCATGCAATGACATATACACTGGTATTGGGAAAAATATATGATACAGATTGGAGATCAGAATAAAAATGGATAAATTAATTATTGAATAGATTGTGGGCACTTGGAGGTAGAGGAAGGAAGTCTGAAAAAAAATAATCACAAACCAGAAGCCTGGAAAACTGTGGTATGCTTTGCTAAAAGCCAGTTGAAGGGTGATGACTATTGATGGGGGGGAAAAAAGTTTTTACTATGTATATTATCACAACTTTAAACAGTACTTCTACTAATGGCTATTATTTATGAGTAATGACTACAGCCAAGCCTTATTTTAAAAGTGTTGTGTGCATTATCTTATTTAATACTAAAAAAAAAAAAAATCCCACAAAAAAACTCTGAGGTAAGTGCTATTATAATCCCCAGTTGACTTACTGACATTCACTTATCTGCATAATGATATATAGATAGCAGAAGTAGGCTTCCTTCCAAAGCCTGTGTTCTTAGCTGCTAGGCTAGTAATTTGAAATGGCTAATGGAGGAGAGATGAGAAAATAAATGCAGGAGAGAATTTTGTTCCCAATAAAATAAATTGCATCAACTGGGGGAATTCACTTGAAAACCTGAAGCAGGAAGAGGAGATTAAGAGGAAGACAAAGAAAAGGTTAGAAAAAAAGTTAGAAAAAAATTATCACATCAGATCATTGGTGGTATCAAAAAGTAAAAGATCAAGGAGGAGATGGAGAATATGGAAAATGGCAGTTCAGAGGGGAAGAAAAATGAACAATACACCAGTAAAAGAAAATGAACATTGGACTTAATGAAGAGCTTACTGGTGACCTAGAATGGGTTCTTTGCTAGGATGTAAACTGTGGCCCAATTTGTATATAAAAATGGATGGACATTGTTGATCTCTCTTTTTTCTTTTAAAGTTTTTTTTTTCAACATTTATTTATTTTTGGGACAGAGAGAGACAGAGCATGAATGGGGGAGGGGCAGAGAGAGAGGGAGACACAGAATCGGAAACAGGCTCCAGGCTCTGAGCCATCAGCCCAGAGCCTGACGCGGGGCTCGAACTCACGGACCGCGAGATCATGACCTGGCTGAAGTCGGACGCTTAACCGACTGCGCCACCCAGGCGCCCCTGTTGATCTCTCTTTTAATAGAGATCTAACACTGCATGTTTTGTACAGAAAAGTATAAATCATCTGTTTCAACTTGGACTCTAGTTTGTCTCACGGGCACAGATAAGAGAAAATATATAGAATAACTTATACATAGCCATAACCCCTACTGGAGAATTCAATTATTTTGTGGAAGGATATAGAAATGTCTGATGTCATCCATTACTCCTTTCGAGAGAATAAAAGAGCTAAGGGAAGTTTCCAAAAGTAGTTCTCAGCACACAGCTTTCCAATATATAGGATAAATATATTATCCCTAAATCATTGCTCCAAATCATTCCTTAGTATGATGTTTACTCAACAAGAATCTTTGAGGCTACTTAGAACTGTGTTCAGTGTTGTGGAGTATACAAAAACATAGGTCATGGTCTTTTTCTGCAAAGTACTTCCTTGCCCAATTAGAAGACAAATCAGATATACGTAAATGGCTATGCAAATAAATAAATAAGACCGAGTGCCTGGATAACTGAGTAACCTTGGCCTGTATTGTTACTGGTATAACACTGAGCAAATTTTGTTATCAATACCAAAAATCACAGGAAGCTGAGGTATTCTATTTGAAGGGAAACTGCTATGCAATATAATTCATAGTAGGTTGTTGAAATATTAGGGTGGAAATAGTGGAATTTCAGAAAGCTTTAGGCAAATTACAGGTGTCCTCTAAATCTTAGTTTTCTCATCCAGGAAAACGAAAAAGTTATCATCAGGATTAAATAATTTCAGGCAATGGGAAAAATAAATGCACATACATTTATAAAACAAAGTCCGTGTAGTGCAAATAGATATGAAAAAGCAGCGCACATTTAAATATCAGATCCACAAGTAAAATCTGTACAAAGAAATAGATTTATACCAACTTCAAAGGTTTCAAAGGTCCCTTAGTTTTACCTCTTGCAAGGTGGGTGGATCTTTTTCCCCCCAGTTCTCCAATTGCTGCTATCTGTAAGTTACCATCCAAATACATTTACAACCCAAAAAGGAAGGCAGGGCATATAGAAACCATTATGCTCTGATGAGTTTAATAAAATATCTTGGATATGATATGTATTTATTTCATGTGTGTGTTACACTTCAGGTTGGTAAGGCTCATATGTACACTGTAAAGCTGAAAAATTCAGGGAAATAGCACACTCTAAGGATGTATTCAAAATAATATCTGGAAATACTGATCTTCAGACATGTTACAGAAACATCATTTCATGCAGGGTTTCCTCAGTCTGAGCACATCTTCTCAGGCTTTTCCCCCAGTGGAGAATTTGATTCCCTTTTGCCCCTCCCACTCAGTGCTTCCAGATTGCTTCAGAAGGCCCAGGCAGCCTGCTCAGCAGCAGGCAAACGAGCTATATATAGCCCCACCTTGGAGATGTGCACACAGAAGCACACATGCAAATGCCCATGCTGTATTTGGCATGAATAAACGAGAGAAGGTTGCAGCTTTCCTCTCTCCTTCTTCCCCATCACCCCAATTTTTCAATAATTTTCAAAGCAGGGTGTCATCGCTTCCCTAGAGTGATGCAGCCTCTAATTTCCCTGCGATTCTTCTGCCTACTGTTTCCAGCAATCCGACTCCGGCAGGAACCGGCATTGGGCCAACACCTACTACCCAGATGCGGTCATCCAGGGAGGCTGCCTTGCAGCCGCGGGGAGCCCATCCGGGTACAATTACTTGAGTCTCTGGAATCCCTGTGCATAAACCCATTTTTTAGAAACCAGGCTAGGAGGTGGGTCCCCATGGACATCGGCAGACTAGAAGAGAGAGGAGAAGCTTTCCTGTCTCTCCCCTCCCTGGCCTGCAGTAAATAGGGGAGAAGGGCCCAGGTTTTCTCACTGGAGGCATAATTAATCGGTAAATGCCCTTAGAGTTGCGGGATTTCTTCCCCACCGCATCACTTCTTCACAGAGGAGCCGGGGAACAAACAAGTGCCTTCCTCCCCTCGGCGCAGTCATTCCCAGTTTTTGCAGGGATGTGCTAGTCTAGACGCAAGGGTCGAGAGGGAAAATGAGTGGGTGCGGACAGGCGTGGGGAGAAGGAGAAGCCCTTCCTGGTTAGGAAGACCTGCGGGCTCCCGGCTGCTGACATCCAAACCCTCCCCTGCGGGTCGACATGGCTTTCCTAGGGCGCAACACCCGCCGCGGCGGCCAAAGCCTCCGGGAGGAAAGTTGACGAGACGCGGATGGGGGCTCGGTCCCCCCTCCCAGGGCACTGCCGCCCTGCCCCGCCCGTCACCGGGGCTCCCGCGCCCCTCCTTCCCAGCAGCACCCAGACGACCTCCATCCCGGTCCTTCCAGCCGTACTTCGCGACCAGAGCTGCGGCGACCACATCAATTTGGGGGTGACGAGGGCGGGGCAGAGCTGGGGGAAGGGGAAGGCAGGCAACAGTAGCACGAAAATACGCATTCTTTTTCCGAGCTGCAAAGAAGGAAAAGTCCTGCCTCCTACCTGTTCCGTGCTCCTGCTCGCCTCGGCGCCGCGCGGCTGGACCATAACCTACAGGTTTCCCACTTCCGCTGCAAACACCTGGGAGCGCATCTCCGCACCCGGCGCCCCTCCTAGCCTCGGCGGAGCCCTGCCTAGCTACTTGACAGCAGAAGCCGGGCCTTTTAGAGCGGTCATTGGGGCCGCGGGGAAAGCGGGGCGGGCCCCGGAGAGAAACCCGCGCCTCTCATTGGACAGGCGGGATGCCACTCTCACCCCAGACCAGGGTTTGCTGCGGACTGAGGTAGCTGCTAAGCCCAACTGCAAAGGGTCTCTGCAGTCCCTGGAACCAAACCCTGCTGCCAAAGGATCAAGGACCCCTCAGAGGAGGGACACTGGTTTGATGGCTTGTCATCTGGGGCCCCAAGAGGGAGGGAAGGGCCAGGCAGCACCAGACACCCAGCACTTTCCAGAGCTTCCCTGAAGGGACCATCTGCTCTGGGAAATTTGACAGGAGAAAATATCAGGAGCAGTGCCTTGATAGGGAAGCACGAACTTCAGTTAAGAATGAAGAAAAATACAAGAAATACGTATATTGACGTGAAAAAAAACACAAGAAATAAAAAGACATGAGGGTTGTGTTTATTTATTTCAAGTTTCCTTTTTTTTTTTTTTTTTTTTCCTAAATGTAACCCGGTAGTTTTTCCTGTGGAATAAAGGTTGAACTGTTTCTTCTGTACTGCAGAGAGACTCCAAAATATTCCCTGGTGGGAACAGTGCTTTAAATGGGAAGACGCTGCAATAATAACCTCTCCAGAAAGACTAAAAGAGAGAAATTAAGGCCAAACTGCATAAGGAACTTGCTTTAGGCAGTTCATTTGGTGGTGGAAGTCTTAAAATAATCACCACCAGACTGATAATGGATCTGTTTCTCTTCTACTGATATTAGTCCCTCATTCCTTTTATGCTCAAACCCTGAGGCTGCAGAGGATGCTTAAGCCAACCCCAACATAGGTAATCCCAAACCTGCCTTTTAGATGAAGGGGAGCAAGGGTAAAACCATTTTGTTCCCATCTTTCATCTCTGCCATTTGGCCAGGTGGAATCAGTGAATCAACCCACAGAATTCTTAAGTGGGGAAAATGATAGAAGGAGTACCATAAAATTGGGGGAAGGGAGGTGTCTTGTTTTAGTGCCATATTAGAAAACAATCGTCTCACTTCCAGCCTACCTCCTTTTTGCAAATAGCCAAGTTCTTCATCCACCTAAATTAAGTAGCCGTCTTAACTTGTGCTGAGCATAACACAGCCCACTGGACAACTGTGCGAGAAGATAGCATTGTTATTAAATGCTAAATAAGTGTAGGCTCTTAGCTTAGTGCTTATGGTTGTTATTACCATTAGGGGAGACTCTTCATAAAATGTTCTCTTCATAAAACTGGATGATTCAAATTAATGTACTTGGAAGTGGGAAAGGACCCTAGAGATAATTTACAGAGAACAATAGATATGGCTTTTATGCTGGGAACTTAACTTACCACTGACTGGGAATAACTAAAAATGCAATGGGAAATTTCAAAACCTTTCAGCCATGTTTCCACGTAATATGCCCATTAGTTTGTGTCTCCACCCCAGGGACCCACACCAATTGTTCCATTGAATTGGACCAATCATTCATTACTTAGTGCATTTACTGAGCACTTATTCTGTGCCACACCCTGTGTTAGGTGCCAGGGAACTAAAGAAAAATAATACATTGAACAGGAAGCAATAAAGATAGTAAAATATTGTAGTAAGGAATATGTAATTTCCTTTTTTAATATTTTTAAGTTAATTTATTTATTTTGAGGGAGACAGAGAGAGCGCGAGCAGGGAAAGGGCAGAGAGAGAGAGAGAGAGAGAAAGAGTCCCAAGCAGACTGCACAGGGTCAAGGCAGAGACTGAAGTGGGGCTGTAACTCACCGAACTGTGAGATCTTGACCTGAGCTGAAATCAAGAGTCTAACGCTTAACCAACTGAGCCACCCAGGTGCCCCAGGCATATGTATTTTCAGCACTAACTTCTTTCAATTCCTAAACCTAAATCATTTTGAGTAGCGATGAACTCTAGCAGACCTTCCCCTAAATTTAAGCAGAGAGGAGAAGGTGAAATATCAAGGAAAGAAACTGAACATTGGGTTTAGCACAAGAGTTGAAATTGGAAGTGAAAAGAATATTAAAGATCTCTGCTATCCTCATTCTTTCATTCCTTAATTCATTCCTTTCTTCAACAAATATTGCTATCACAAATATAGTGGTGAATAAGGTAGGCAAGCTCTCATGGAGCATATTTATTTTTTAAATATACAGTGTTACTCTGTATATTTACTGATATAATTACAGCTCTCTAGGAGTGCGTATGTGTGTGTGCACACACACAATTTGGGAACAGTATTAAAATAATTAAAATTTCTATCTGGGCATCAGGCACCTCTTATATTTTCAAATAAAACAAATTATCTCCAGGTTATTGCTTGTTATCTCAGAGAGCAACACCTCCCCCTCTGTTCCTGGAATAAGTATGTTCTTACGTATATGAATATATCAAAAGTATCTGCTACAGCACATTTTACATTTTTCAGATCACTTTCAGATAAACTCCGCCCCCCCCTTTTTTTTCTTAAGTAAGCAGAAGAATCATTATCAGCTCCACTTCACAACTCAGGAAATGGAAGTAGCCAAGGAAACGTATTCCTTTGAAAGTAAAGGTAATTAAAAAATAGTTAGGTATTTAATGCTTGGTATATAGGAGATAATATATACTTACAGATGAATATATGCTTTATAAAATGTGAGAGTTTAAAGAAGTTCAGAAACTATCAATTTCCACCATTAGTCTGTGAAGGAGACAATCAATTATTATAATTTGCTCAGGGTATTGTACCTACTCAGAAGCAAATGTGAATCTAGAACCCAGATCTTAGAGCAACTCCTTCATTATTTTTACCAGCATAATGAACAATAACTTTCTCTGGTATATCTTCCACCAGAGTTCTTGCCCTTTTTCCTCCCCGAACCACCCATCCTTTTGAAATTTTCAAAAAATTCTGACCCAACAGTGTACCCATCTTCCAGCATCTATAAAACTATATGAGAGCATGCCACTTTAAGTGGAAATTAAGCAGGACATAATAAGTAGCTGAGACTAAGTTTGCTTGTAAGTTTGGGGTCTGCCTCAGAAGACTGGGATCAGAATAATTGGGGCTGGCGTTCAGGTACAAAGAAAGCTGATGAAAATGGGTGGCTAGCTAGGCAGATTGCCTCCAGCACATGCTGTCCCTAAAGTGAGGAAAAAAAGAACCGCAGAAACATCAGTCTGAATCCCCACTGACAGCCTGGGATAGAACCTATTTGCAAATCTCTATAAGAAACAGTAGGAACATTTTGCCTGGTTCTCTGGCTGGCTCTGATTCCCTAATCACTCGCAGAGTTCCACGGCACAATTTATTGGATATTACATTGCTAAACTTCCCTTGGCCCTGTTATTGAATTCTCCTGCCATCCATCCCCTCCTTCTTCCACCCGGCATTGGCCCTCTTTCTTGAAACATTCCAATTTCCTCCAACCAGTGATTAAATCTTGGTGAGAGGAAAGGAAACTATAGCAGCAGTACAGTGTTCCACAGCATGTATTCCTTTTCTTTCTCTTCTGCTCCACCCACCATTTCCTCACTCCGAAGCTTCCCAGAACAGTTGCTAGCATAGCCTGTTGTAGCAAAGAAGGGGGAGAATGAGAAAAAAGGGGCTTTTCCAATAGAAATTTCAAACTAAACACAGCAGAAAGACAGCAGAGGCTCTGCCCACTAGTATGAACAGAGTCATGCTAAACCCAGTATGCAGCGTCTCAAAGAAGATCACATCAGCCCACTGACCTAGCTTTCACATAGCCAATAGGGAATGATTGCAAAGCGATGCACACACACGCGCAGCCACACACACACACACACACACACACACACACACGCACACTGTACCATGTGGCTGGCAGAAGAGGCTGAGAAGATAGTTTTCAAATACTGCATACTGGAAATACAGTCCACAGCAGCAGCTTGCTACTTAGCCCCGGGCTACTGCAGTATTTTTGGAGATTAACAGTAAGATTAGAATTCCTTTTGTTTTGTCAATGACTGCTGTGCACCAAAAGGGCAGATTTATAGAAAGCCACATGCCGATATTTGCAAGGATATCTTCACACAGATTCCGTTGTTTCACAGGAGAATCCACTGTGTCTCCTTAAAATTGCCCCATTTGCATAATAGGAACCAATGTGTGATATAACAAAAAGGCATGTTACCCCTTAGTCAGCCAATATGTCCTCCAATTTATTTCACCTCCTGAAACTCATGGGGAAGGACGATGCTCAATTCAATTGTTAAATTGTAGCTTGGTCTCTGTTATTCACGGAGAGTAAGCAGTCAGTTATTATTAGTGAACTCCACTGTCAACCTTAATTAACATGTCCTTTCCCTTCTCTCCTAACAGCCACTAACACTGAAAATTTCATTTACTGAGTATGTCCTTGAAATGATGCATACCTTCACATCTGGAGTGGACATGGGATGAGACAACAGAAGACCTTTGTTCCACTCTGAACTAGAAAATAGCTGAGAGGGTAGGGACAGAATCCTCAGTTGCTATGCTATAATGTGTCACAGCAGAGTGATGCAAAACTATTTGCTAATAATATGGTATCAGCATCTTTATAAAAGGTCATCTACCCAAATATACCTCCTATCCCCCAAAACAACCAAAAGAAGCAAGGGGAAAGATACAGAGGAAAGGATTTTCCACTTCACCAAAATTTTCAAATTTATTGGACTAAAGTTGTTCATAAAATCCTTTTTTTGTGTGTGTTTAATATATATTGGATCTGTATTTATAATCCAATTATCATTTTCTTTTTTTTCCAATTTTCATTTTCTATGTTGATAAATTATGCGGTTTTCCCCTTGTTTTCCAGTGTTTAGAAATATTGTTAATCATTTCAAATATTAATTTTGGCTTTTTAATTTTTCTGTAATGTGTATATGTCTTCTATTTTATTGATTTCCACTCTTATCTCCATTATTTCCTTCCTCTTACTTAGTTTTGCTTTGTTCCTTGTCTCTATTCTTGAAGTGGGAATTGATGCCACTAATATTTCAGCATTTCATCTTTTTTTAGTATCGCCTTTAAGGCTACACTGTTTTCTCTAAGCACTGCTTTAGTGTATCTAACAAGTTTTACTATGTCTTATCTTTATTATCAGTCAGTTTAAATAATTTCTGAACTCTGCTTTTCTTTTTTAGTCCAATGATAATTTAGAAGTACATCATTTAATTGAGAGCCACTTAAGGTTTTCTACTTATCTTTCTGTTTCAAAATCTCAGTTTGATTTTATCTTTGTCAGAAAAATACTCTAAAAAGATTTCAACTTTTAGTGATATGTTGAGGCTTTGTTTATAATGCCAATTTTTGCATCTTTGGTACATGTCCCCTGTACTCAGATTTTAAGCTGACTCCTAAACTATATATACACAGGATAGATCCCAAACAGTATAGATAAAGTTTAAAGAATTGTAGTAGGATGAACAATGACCCCTGACTCTCTGGAACCTGTGAATGTTACCTTATATGGCAAAGTCTCTGCAGAAGTGATTAAGGATCTTGAGATCCTGAGATTATCCTGGATTATCCAACCAGGTCCTAAATGCGATCACATGTATCCTTGTAAGAGGCAGACAAAGAGCGATTTTACTATACACAAAGCAGATGGTGATGTGAATGAAGACAGAGCCGAGAGAGATTTGAGGATGCTGGCCTTGAAAATTAGAGTGATGCAGCCATATGCCAAGGAACCCCCGCAGCCACCAGAATCTGGAGGAAGCAAGGAATGGATTCTCCCTAGAGCCACTGGAGGGAGTGTAGCCATGCTGGGCCACCTTGATTTTGGCCCAGTGATGCTAGTTTAGATATTTTGGATTCTACAGTGGTGAGAGAATATTATTTATTGTTTTAAGACCTTTTGTGGATTTAAGTGAGAGGATAAATGCAATTGTTTTGTTGTGGTGGTAATTGGTTACAGCAGCCACAGGAAACTAGGATGAGAATTTAGGAAAGATTTCAACTGCACAGAGGAGAGAGAATTCAGAATTGGAGGATATCCTAGCTAACTGCCTTATAAACAAACAAAGAGGGTGGCTCAGTGTGTTGAGCATCTGATTTGGCTCAGTTCATGATATCACAGTTCATGAGTCTGAGCCCCTCATCAGGCTCTCTGCTGTCCCTGCAAAGCCTGCTTCAGATCCTCTGTCCCCCACCCCTCTCTCTGTGCCTCCCCCGCTCATGCTGTCTCTCAAAAATAAATAAAACATAAACAAAAAAATGAAACATATTCATGCTCTTCAAAAAGACACAACAGAATCCAAAAATCACTAAATGTATAATCGCGGGGCACCTGGGTAGCCCAGTTGGTTAAGTATACGACGCAGGTCATGATCTCTAGGTTTCATGAGTTCAACCCCCGCGTCGTGCTCTGCACTGACAGTGTGGAGCCTACTTGGGATTCTCTCTCTCTCCCTCTCTCTCTGCCCCTCCCCCACTCACACTGTCTCTGTCTCTCTCAAAATAAATAAATAAACATAAAAAATTGTTTAATGTCTCATCACAATTTCCAGGATATAATCTAAAATTACTATACCTACCTGCCTCCCCCTGCCACTGCCTGCCTCTCAAAAAGAAAAACAAAATCAAAAACAAAAACAAAAAAAAAAACAAGTGAGATTCATACTTCAGAGTAAAGGCAGATATTACAGTTAGGAGACTAAGATTTTAAAACTGCTATTATAGTTATGCTCAAGGGCAAAAAGGAAAATTTGTCCATGATGGGTATTTTCCCAAATAAATTATATACACACAAATCTTCATCCTATAATGTTTCCTGGATGACTGAACACAATTTAATAAATCATACATGCTCATTATATAAATGTATGACAAACTAGAAGAGATAATAGTTGGAAAGAAATCTACCCAGAAATTAGCAAATTATTGTGTGATATTATTAATTTACCACTTAATTTCTGTTCTTCAATTATTCAAAATCATATCAAACTCAAAATGTCCAAAACTGAAATAATTACCTTGTTATAAGTTACAAAGGAACATTATGAAAACAGAAACTTAATATATCTGAGAGAGAAAAAGGAAATAGAGATGATATCTAGGTATATTGTTACAGGAAGAATTGTCAGTATCTAGAACTGAAGACAATGTTCCTAGTTAGAAAAAAGTGTGAAAAATATAATGTAAAATAGCAAGGCATGCTCAATAATTGAGATTTGATTATGATTAAAGCATAAACATAAAGAAGACAAAAAACAGACTGGAAACTACATTGGCCTTGTTGCTATTCCTTATATGAGGTACACTCTAATCATAGGGCTTTTATACTTGCTGGCCTCCCTTCCTGAAATACTCTTCCTCAATTCCAGCGTGAACTTTTTCAGATTTTTATTAAAATGTTATCTTCTCAATCAGCCTCCCTCTGATCATCTCACTTAAAATCAATATGCCCCACCTCAGAACTCCCATTTCCTTAACTTCCTCCATATTTCTCCATGATGCTTTTCATCAGCTACTGTGCTACATATTTTTTGTACTCATTTGATTTCTTGACTGTCTTATAGAATATGGCCACCTTATCTTCCCTTTAGAATTTAAGCTCCACTGTGGTTTAAACTGACTCTTTTGTTCACTTCTGTGTGCTTACTTATCATCACATGCCTGTCCATGGGGTATGATAGGTACTCGATAAATCTTTGTTGCCTGTGAAAAAGAACCCCCAGAAAGAGCACCCATAATGCCATGCTTTTTGCTTGACTCTGTCTTCACACTTGTTCTCTCAACCTGGGATCTATTCTTCCCTCCTCCCTACCTGCTTGCAGCCAGGTGAACTCTTGTTTATCCTCTAAAACACTGTTAGCTGGTATTTATTTTGTGAAACTCAAATTCTTCTCTTATAACAACATACAGTCACGGCCACTTGTGCACTTCTACACTTTACACATAAATTTATCATTCTATTACATTTTATTGTATGCATTTGTTGGTATATCTCTCTTCATTACAAATAAAAAGCAATGAAAAGAATATATCACTTTTTACCTTAATGGGGTATAAACTTGAAGCTTCATTATGAAGAAATATGGCAATTTGCTGATAAAAACATGGAAAATTATAAATCCATCTGGACAACTAGAGAATATGTAAAATTCAAATTTTGGGACTCTGAATTCTTGCTTGTTTCTGAAGAAAAGGGGTCAGAAATGCCATTCCATTAGTCCTGCCCTTCCCTTGGGTGTTCAGTAATAGTAGGAGGAACATGCAGCACAAACAGCACATAAGGAAAACAGAGTACAGTTTAAGAATGAAGTATTACCTACTGCCAATAAGTCTGAGCTTTCTGCTGCTATCCAATTATCAAATTGGAAGCACTACTTAAAAGAAAGTTTACTTTAACCTTTATGTGGACATAGTCATTCATTTTTCCAAAAATCTGTACCATTTGACATTGCAATAAAATTGGCTCAAAGCCTGGATTCCTCTCCAGCTGGTTGCCTACCTGAAGAAAGTTGATATATATTTTTTTAAATGTATATCAATCATGTATACATGACTAGGAACTGCTCACCCCCCCTTTCCAGTTGACCTGAATACCTGAATATTTTCTATGCTGTTACTGCTGTTTACAACTTTATTAGTCAATCTAGGTTAACTGGGTAGTTCTTTTTTTTTTTATTTTTTTAATGTTTATTTATTTTTGACAGAGAGAGACATAGCATGAGTGGGGGAGGGGCAGAGAGAGAGGGAAACACAGACTCTGAAGCAGGCTCCAGGCCCTGAGCTGTCAGCAGCACAGAGCCCGACGCGGGGCTCGAACTCACAGACCGCAAGATCATGACCTGAGCCAAAGTCGGACGCTCAATGGACTGAGCCATCCAGGCGCCCCTAAGTGGGTAGTTCTTATACTCCCAAGAAGTCCTCTGTTGAGCAGCAAATTTCTAGAATGAACTCAAAGAAATAGGACATAGGGCAGGTTGTCTACAAAAGGAAAAAGAGTGGTTCATTTAGAGTGTAGGCTTGAAAATGATAGGAAAGCCTGGAGTTTTTCATGTGTTGCACAATTCTTTGGAGAGGATGCTTGCAGAGGTCAACAGAATTGAAAGGAAAATCCAAGGTTGTGGACACAGGATTACTCCATCCTGGGATGGCCTCTCACTCTGAGTCTCCTCCTGTCATAGTCCTCCCCACATTTAAAATTCCATAATGGCCTCGCATTGCAATTTTGAATGTCCAACTCTTTTTCCATTACAAATGGTCTGGCTCCTGCCTACCTGTCTGACTTTACCTCAAACCACTCAGCTCTTTGCTCACTATGCCCCAGCCCACATTGGCCTTGATTGACCTCGAATGCCAAACTCAGTGCTGTTCCTTTTTTCTAAAAGGTTCTTCTCTTGGTTCTTCTGTGATGAGATTTCTACGATTTTTCAAGTCTCATCTTACCTGTTACTTCTCAGAGAAGACTTGGTGATGACGTGACTGGGCATGTTACAGCAGTAGCAACTGCCCCTGGGCCATCAGCTGAATCCTGACGACACGGTGAAATTCAACTGTAAATTTGAGCAGGTGCAACAGAAGAAAATGGAAACTTCCCACCGATCCCCTGTTTAGCTTTTTCTCATTCCTCCTTTCTCCTTCTGTGACCACGCTACAGTGTATCAGCAACAAATGCTGCAACATTAAATGCCAATTTGTTTAGATTCTTTTCCCAACATTCAATCAGATGATCAGCTCCAAAATGTAGAGGTCATCCTCCATTCTCCCCTTTTCCTCACTAACTGATTTAACTTATTTAATAACTTCTTTTTTAAAAAAAATGTTTATTTATTTTTGAGAGAATCCAAGTGGGAGAGGGGCAGAGTGAGAGGGGGACAGAGGATCCAAAGCAGGCTCTGCACTGACAGCGCATAGCCTGACACAAACTCAGGAATCATGAGATCATGATGTGAGCCGAAGTTTGACACTAAACCAACTGAGCCACCGAGTTGCCCCTCTATTGATTAATATCCATTAACCATCCTCCCGATCATATTCTAATGTATCACAGTGCTGCCACTCTGACTAAAGCTACCATTCCCTTCTTCTACGACTAGTGCAGTAACCTGATCATTGGTCTCTCACCTTCCATTCCCAGCTATTTGTCAAATCATCCAGAGTAATCATTTAAAAACAGGAATCAGTTTAGATCACGTGCCCAAATGATACTTTACAGAGACCTTGCATTAGAGTTTGAATGTCCAACTTTCCCATTATAAACGGTCTGGTTCCTCCCTATTTCTCTGGTCTCATCTCAAACCAAACTCAGTTTGTTGTTCCTTTCTTTCTTTCTTTTCCACCCAGACTGCATCCTCTCCCTCTTACTCCCACGGAGGACAAGAACAATCATCAATGGCAATAGACGGTGGCAGGAACAACACCTACAGCCAACTTCATGCTCAGGAGAGAACACTGCACCCACCCCCCACCCCACCCCCCCCATGGTTTCAGGCACTCTACATTCAGAGAAACTTCTCTAGTAACAAACTATAGAAATGATCCCTGCTTTTTTTCTAATACTCCTCTCCTGGTTCTCCATATGATTGGCTTTCTATGGTTTTTCAAGTCTAATCTTAAGTGTCACCTCTCACAAAAGACCCCTGTAACACTCCCAACATGTATCCCCTAATTCAGATTCTCTGTCATATCACACTATTATTTTTTCCTTCATAGCACTTCACTGTGAGAAATAATATTTGGTATTTAAATGTTTGTCTGTGTATCTTCTTTCTCTCCCTGTAGAATGTAGGCTCCATGAGGACAAGAACGTTGGCTGTCTTATTCACTACTATCTTCCCAGTGCTAGCATGGTCCATGGCACATGGTATGTGCTCAACAGATATTTTATACTAATTAATAAAAATTGTGACATGTGATTCTTTTTTTTAATATCCATGACAGGCCATATACATTTTTTAACATTTTATTTACTTTTGATAGACAGACAGAGCATGAATGGGGGAGGGGCAGAAAGAGCAGGAGACACAGAATCCAAAGCAGGCTCCAGGCTCTGAGCCATCAGCACAGAGCCCGACGTGGGGCTGGAACCCGCAAACCGCGAGATCACGATCTAAGCCGAACTCGGACGCTCAACCGACTGAGCCACTCAGGCGCCCCTATGACAAGCCATACAAATGATCAGTGAACACTGTTGGTGAGCACTCACAGAGTCCAGACTGACAGCTCCCTCTGGATACAATGTCTTGTAGAGTTGTCCATCTGGACTCTCCAGAGCAGGCTGCCTGGTTTTACTTCTTGGGAAGTTGGTGGGCTCCTGAGAATCAGCACCCCATTGATACAGTACATCGAAGAAAATCTTTCTGACATTTTTCTATGAAACAACTCCGGTGTTTCACTTCCTAGTGGTGGTCATTTCCTAATCCCTTCAAATAATTGAAAGAGCCCCATAATTTCTGGATATGTATCCAAACTTTCAGGCCCCTACACAGACTAAATTTCCCTAAAGTTAGAGTAAACATAAGCTTCACACCAAAGGGAAGAAAGGAAGAGCTGGAAAGCTACTCAATTAAACCATAAACAGACCAGATTTAGCAGCATGATCACAAGATTGAGTCGAGGGAGACCAACGTTAATTTATTTCTGTTATCAATTTATAAAAAACATTTCTTGAGGGGCAACTGGGTGGCTCAGTTTCTTAAGCATTCAGCTTCTGCTCAGGTCATGATCTTGCGGTTCGTGAATTCGAGCCCTGTGTCAGGCTCTCTGCTGTCAGCACAGAACCCACTTTAGATCCTCTGGCTCCCTCTTTCTCCGCCCCTCCCCCACTGGCTCTCTCTCTCCCTCTCTCTTAAAAATAAATACACATTTAAAAGAATTTTCTTGAAACATACTAACCTTTTCAGAGAAAGATGCATTCCTAGGAGAATAAAATCATATTGGCATGCTACAAAGAAATGGAAATTTTCGGAAGAATGTGAACCTGGGCGGCTTGTCTCACTAGGACAGTACATATGGAGACTTAGCTATGTATTTTCTAATATAGTTTCAATTTGGAAACACCTGTATAGGTAAAACTTCATGTGTGGAGGATAATAGTGATTGCCTGAATGTCAATTTCTTCACGACTTACCCCCAAAACATCAGAGCAACAGGAAGGCGTATAAAGCCACATGTGACAATAGTATCCTTTAATAAGATTTTGATACACTGAAAGAGGTAACTTTCAATTCAGGCACCTTGTCCATTGGATGTTCAGAAATAGAGAAAAGTAAAATTTCATACATAGCTATTGAAATAAAAAATACAAACTGTAAATCAAAGATTTCAGTAGAGAAAATTCTCCTCAAATACACACACACACACACACACACACACACACGTACACACAACTGGAGAAAACTGCAACACAACACTTGAATCTGAATTTTAAGTCCTTAAATGAGAATTTAAAGGTATTTTCTAAAAAAATAAGGATCAAAAATTTAAAAATTAAAAACAGAAATGGTTTCCCAAATAACAACAACAAAATTCTCACAGAAGGAAAACAAGAGCTTAGTTAGCTCAAAAAAGGAATTTAACAAAGAGATAAACCATTTCTTTAAAAAAAAGAATAAATTACAAAGTGCTCAAGGATAATAAATTCACATGAAAATTTAATAAGGCCCATTGAAGAAAGGAAGAAAAACAATCAAGTAAATAAAATGAGGTAAAGAAATAAAAATGATTAAAGAGATGGTAAATGAAACAGAAGGCAATCTAAGAAGGCCCAGCGTGCATACAACTAGAGTTTCAGAAGAAAAGAAAAGCAATCTAACAGCAGTAATATTTAAAACTGTAATCTAACAAAGCTTTCAAAACGCAACTAAATTTACATACTGAAAGGCCCCCTTGTGTACCTGGGAAAATGGATCCAGAACAATAAATTCTCAAAAGTATCTTAGTAAAACCATTAGTCTCTAAAAACAAAAACAAAATCATCAGGATTCCTGGACAAAAACATTAAATTATAAAAATAAAAAAAAAATAGGGGCGCCTGGGTGGCGCAGTCGGTTGAGCGTCCGACTTCAGCCAGGTCACGATCTCGCGGTCCAGGAGTTCGAGCCCCGCGTCAGACTCTGGGCTGATGGCTCAGAGCCTGGAGCCTGTTTCCGATTCTGTGTCTCCCTCTCTCTCTGCCCCTCCCCCCGTTCATGCTCTGTCTCTCTCTGTCCCCAACATAAATAAATGTTGAAAAAAAAATTTAAAAATAAATAAATAAATAAATAAATAAATAAATAAAAATACACTGGTGCCAGACTTTTCAAAAGCAAGGCTGCAGTGCAGCAGCATTTCAAAAAATCTAAAAGTGTGAGCCACGGATGTTATATCTAACCAAACAATCCTTCAAGTATCAAGCCTATAAAAAGACACGACTTTGAATCAGAAGGAACTCAAGTTACAGTGTAACCATGAGCTCTTCATGTGGCTTCTATAAGATGAGCTTACTGGAGAATAAACATGACTGGGAAGTTTCCCCAAAAGGAGAAAAGATGAGCACTTAATATACTTAAGTGCAGAACTAATGCAGGGTTCAGTGTAGGTTTAGGTACGTGAGGGAAAATAGTATGTAAACATCATCTATTCTGACAAAATAGAAGGAATGCAACTAATAAACAGAAGGAGAAACTAGAGAGGAAAAAGTGGAATAAGAGCATTGACTGGTGTAAATGTAATAGACAGCAGGCAAAGAATGCCATTTACATTTCACAAACAGCAGAGGGAAATATTAAGTAGGAAATAAGGTGATTAAAGGCATTATAAAGGGTATACATGAATGGGTATACATGAATAAAACATAAGACAAAACTCCCTCGATATCAAAAGAAATGTTAAACAAAGGAAGGAAGACTCAATAAATACAGAAAGAGGTGCAGTAAATACAATACACTAGACACAGCAATCATAAAATACTATTATAAAAGCAACATATTAATCATAACAATAAATATGAACAGGCTTCACTTATGTACTAAAGGAAAAGATTTTCCAGTTGGCTCATAGAGCAAACCCAACTCTCTGCTGTGTACAAGACGCACACTTAAAATGGTAACTGAAAAGTGTGGACCATTAAGGCCAAGGCAAAGACATACTAGGCAAAGGGGAACAATAAGGAAGCAGGGTTTGTGTTTCTGTTATCAAAGTAAAATTCAAGCCAAAAAACATTACATGAGAACAAAAAAAAGGGCATTTTAAAATGCTAGAAGCCATAATTCACAATGAGGAAATAAAAGTTATAGCTATGCCCCAAATAATACAGTAAGCATTTAGTGAATACAAATCACAAAAGGTACAAGATGAAATAGAAACATTAAAACCAAGAGACTTTAACACATTATTTTTGGTTCAAGGCAAATCAAAATTTAAAATTTGGACCAGAGAATATCTAAATAACATAATCCACAGCATAGAATTTATAGGGATATATCAAACACCACACAGGAATATGTTTTCTTCTCAAATGCATGTGGAATGGGGCACCTGGATGGCTCAGTCGGTTAAGCATCCAACTTCGGCTCAGGTCATGATCTTATGGTTTGTGAGTTTGAGCCCCGCGTCCGGCTCTGTGCTGACAGCTCAGAGCCTGGAACCTGTTTCAGATTCTGTATGTGTGTCTCTCTCTGCCCCTCCCCTGTTCATGCTCTGACTCTGTCTCAAGAGTAAATAAACATTTTTAAAAAATTCAAATGCATGTGGAATATTCACAAAAATAAACCATATAAGAGATCACAAAGGAAGCATCAGTATTTTCCATATCAGAATCAATTACAACAACACTCCAATCACAATGCAAAACAACTTGAAATTAAAAGAAATTGCACATGGAAATAAAAAAAAAACCTTCTCTTAAATAACTCTTGGGTGGAAGAGGAAATACAACCAAAAGTAACAAAATCTCTGAAAAAAGAAAAAACAATACATAGTAGAATCTGTGGGATATATTTAAAGTAATGATCAGGAGAAAATTCAGTCTTAAACATCTATATCACGGGTCAGAAAACTAAAGTCCCCGGGGCAGGTCTAGCTCAATGCCTGTTTTGTATGCCTTGCAACAACAGCCAAGTTTATTTATTTATGCATATCTTATGGCTGCTTTTCACTACAACTACAGAGTTGGATAGTTGTGACAGAGATTATATAGCTCACAAAACCTACAATTTATAATATTTATAAGACCTTTACCAAAAAATGCTGATTCTTACTCCATAGCAATAGAAAGATAGATAAAAATTAAATAAATTAAATTCCCAACTTAAAAAAAATTCAAACAAAAATAAGCCAAAATAAGCATAATGAAGATTAATTACGTAGGGAACAGAAAAGAGTCTATTAAATTAAATCCAACTCCTACCTACTCTTAAAAAAATCAACAAAATAGACAAAATACTAGCTAAATGAATATGTTTTAAAAAGAAGAAGAAATTACATGGGAGACATAACTATTGATAGGAAGAAATGTATATTACATTATACATGTATATTATATTAACATGTATATTATATTATATATACATATGTAATATAAGATAATCAGAAACCAATTTTTCACACTTGCATAAAAATGGAAAACAGATAAAATTGATAGTTAATAAATCATTAGGAAAGTAAAATTTGTCAAAATTGTCTGATAGACAATAGAATAATTTCCATAAAAGACATAGTGAAAGTTATCAAATTTAAAAAAAAAACAAAACAACAAATACAGAAATTTTGTGCAACACATATCAACAGGTAAAGGATAATATAACTAGCATATAAAAAAAAGTATTTTTTAAGCTAGGTAAAAAAAATCAAACTTCTATAGAAAAAGTGACAAAAGACATGAATATAGATAAATTCACAAAAATCATGCAATGCTTAAACACATGGAATGGTGTCCAATTATTTATAATAAAGAGTTATTTATAATGTTATTTATAATAAAGAGATTTATATTAGAATCTCACTAAGTTACCATTTCTCATGATAGATTGGTAAAAACTCAAAAGCTTAATAATGAACTCTGTTGGCAAAGCTAGGGGAAATAGACACTCTCATGCCTTGCTACTGGAGTGCAAGATTGTATAACTCTTCTGGAGAATTTGGCAATATCTAACAAAAATATATGCATTTATGTTCTGTACCAGAAATCCCACTTCTAGGAAGATATGTTTAAAACAGTAGGAAGATATATGTCATACATTATTTGTAATGACAAAATATTGGAAACCATCTGGCGTGCCTAGGTGAGTGGCTCAGTCGTTTAAACATCCGACTTCGGCTCAGGTCATTATCTCGCAGTTTCTAGGTTTGAGCCCCATGTCGGGCTGTGTGCTGACAGCTCAGAGTCTGGGGCCTGCTTCGGATTCTGTGTCTCCCTCTCTCTCTGCCCTCCCCCACTCGTGATCTGTCTCTCTTTCTATCAAAAATAAATTACGAAAATGTTTTTAAATAAAAACAATTGCAAACCATCTAAATGCCCAGAGAGATTGGTCTACTAAAGTACATCCACATAGTGGCAGACTACATGGCTGTAAAAAGGATGGGGAACACTTCTAAGAATAGATATGGGGTGATTTTTAGGATACATTAATTAAAAAAGCAAAGTGCGAATCAGTATATGATATACTCTATGTTTGCGTGTGGGCATATTGCTCACCTTTGAAAAAAGAAACAGGAAAGATGACAGAAAATGAAATTGGTTACTGGCAAGGAGTTCAGGGGAGCAGGAGCCAAGAAAGATACATGGCTGAGAGTAATATAGGCCTGGTTTACATTTTGGTTTGGTAGTTTGGTTTTAGAAGCACATTAATATTCTCCATATTTAAATACTAAAATAAAAGAAAAAAAACTAAAACCTCATGTAATCAAAAACAAATGAACCCAAATGAATTATATAATCATACTGAAATGGTATGGGGAGACCTAACCAACATAACTTTTAACAGAATACTTTATATATCCACAATCTGTATTTAAAAAAAGAAATAAAATCAAATATTAAAGGCATTTTAGTAAGTATCTTTTTCATAACTGTATCAATTATTTTGTTTGTTTGGGTTTTGGTTTTACTGAGGTATAATTGCATCTAATATCATTTAGTTTCAGGTGCACAATATAATGACTCTGTATTTATATACACTGCTAAATGATCACCACAGTAAGTCTAGTTACCATCTGTCACCATATAAAATTACAAGTTTTTTTTCTTGCGATGAAAACTTTTAAAATGTACTCTCTTGGCAACTTTTAAGTCTGTACTACATTATTACTGTTATAGTCACTCTACTGTACATTATATCTCCATGACTTATTTATTTTATAATTGGACATTTGTACATCTTAACCCATTTCATCCATCCTCAAACTTCTTCTCTACTAGAAACCACTGTTCTGTTCTTTGTATTTATGAGTTTTGCTTTGTTTTATTTGTTCACTTATTTTGGTTTTTTTATTCCACAAGTTAGTGAAATCATACAGTATTTTCTTTTTCTGATTTATTAGCATAATTCCATCAAGATCCATCCATGTTGTCAAACTGGCAAGATTTTATTTTTTTCAGGCTGAATAGTATTCCATATTGTGTGTGTGTGTGTGTGTGTGTGTGTGTGTATCTCACATCTTCTTTACTCATTCATTGAGTGACAGTTATTTAAGTTGTTTCCATATCTTGGCTATTGTAAATAATGCTTTAGTGGGGGTGCATATATCTTTTCAAATTAGTGTTTTTGTTTCTCCAGATAAATATCTAGTACTGGAATTATTGGATTATAAGGCAGTTATATTTTTATTTTTTTAGGAAAGTCCACACTGTTTTCCATAGTGGCTACACCAATTTACATTCCTACCAGCAGTGCACTAAGGTCGCCTTTACTCCATATCCTCCCCAACACTTCTCTTTTCTTTTCTTTTCTTTTCTTCTTTTCTTTTTATAATAGCCATTCTAATAGGTATGAAGTGGTATTGCATTGTGGTTTTCATTTGCATTCCCCTAATGATTAGTGATATTAAGCAACTTGTCTTGTGCCTGTTGGCCATCTCGATGTCTTCTTTTGAAAATGTCTGTTCAGGTCCTTTGCCCATTTTTGATTGTTTGGTTTTTTGCTACTGAGTTGTATGCATCCCTTATATATTTTGGATATTAACTTAAAAAAATTTTTTTAATGTTTATTTATTTTTGAGAGAGACAGAGACAGAATGTGAGTGGGTTAGGGGCAGAGAGAGAAGGAGCCACAGAATACGAAGCAGGCTCCAGGCTCCGAGCTGTCAGCACAGAACCCAATGCGGGGCTCAAACTCACAAGCTGTGAGATCACGACCTGAGCCAAAGTCAGACGCTCAACTGACTGAGCCACCCAGGTGCCCCTATTAACATTTTGTTAGGTATATAATTTATAGTATTTTCTCCCATTCAGTAGGTTGCTTTTTCATTTTGTCGATGGTTTTCTTTGCTGGACAAATGCTTTTTAGTTTGATGCAGTCTCATGTGTTTATTTTTGTTTTGTTGTCATTGTTGTTGTTGTTGCCTTTGCTTTTGTAGTTAGGTCCAAAAAATCATTGCCAAGACTGAAGTTAAGAAGTTCATTGCTTATGTTTTATTCTAGGAGATTTATGGTTTCAAGGCATTCAAGCCTTCAATCCACTCTGAGTTAATTTTTGCGTATGTTATAAGATGATAGTCTAGTTTCATTCTTTTGTTTGTAGCTGTCCAATTTTCTCCGTACATTTATTGAAGAGCCTGTCCTTTTCTTACTGTATATGCTTGCCTCCTCTGCAGTAAATGAATTGACCAAATATGTATGGGTTTGTTTCTGGGATCTCTATTCTGTTCCATTGATCAATGTGTTTTTATACTGATATTGTATGCTTTGATTACTATAGCTTTGCGGTATCATTTGAAATCAGAGGGCATAATGCCTCCAGCTTTGTTTTTCTCTCTCAATATTGCTTTGGCTGTTCAGGGATTTTTGTGGTATCATACAAATTTTAAGATTGTTTGTTATATTTCTATGAGAAATGCCACTGGAATTTTGGTAAGGACTGCATTGAATCTGTTATAACCATATCAATTCTGATTCTATCTCACATGTATTGTAGGATTGAGCAAATGAAAAAGTTGGTTAATATTGTTGAGAGTTAACATTGATACTGTGAAAGAAGGAAATGAAATATGGAATGGGAAAAAGGCAAAGGATGATCATGTGGTATACCATTGAAATAAAAAATGTCATTATAAATTTATGTTTTCTGTCGGTCCTAGAAGCAATGACACCTCTATGGCAACATAGAACAAGATGTAGCATATAGGCAACAAAGGATCAAACAGAAAAGAGAAATAAATATAGAGGACTTCTAGGGGTGGTGCAAAAGAAGGACAAGGAGGCCGTGGAGCACCAGGTGGCTCAGTTGGTTAATCGCCTGACTTAGGCTCAGGTCACAATACAGCAATTCATGAGTTCAAGCCCCACATCGGGCTCTGTGCTGACAGCTCGGAGCCTGGAGCCTGCTTTGGATTCTGTGGCTCCCTCTCTCTCTGCCCCTAACCCACTCTCACTCTGTCTCTCTCTCTCTCTCTCAAAAATAAATAAACATTAAAAAATTAAAAAAAAAAAGGACAAGGAAGCCAGCTGTGCAATAGGCTAAGGTAGAATTAAGTCCTCCTTGAAGTGGGACAACAGAGGATTCCAGATGCCCTTCCAAAAAATGTACTATATAAATATAATATAAAAATATATCATATGAATATAATATATCCATATACATGTGTCATAAATATACACAATATTTATTAATTACAGAGGGTGTGAATATATTCACCAAAGGAAATGTCATCATGGAACATAATAAGAGCTTCTACTTTGTAAAAAGTCTAGTTAAATGGTTTTACAAGAAAGGGAAGGAAAGAGTGCAGAAGGTTCAGAATGAAACATTAAGAGTGGTCAGTCTTCATCTTTAGATATTTTGAAAATGACATGTAGACAAGTCGATGTTTTGTAGAATAAACATACAACATGGTTGTGGCAATAAAGGCCAGAAAAAGTATTACAAGAGTTAAAAATTTGGCCGTAGAAAACCAGAAATTGGGAGGAGGAAGAGCAGAGCAGGGGACATTTGCTATTTTTGTAGTATTAATGACATTTCAAGAGTTTATATTCTTACTAGGAAATTATTTATGAATTGGTGACATTTTTGAGGAGCTATGTTGCAGACTATCACAGAATGATCTGGTGGTCTCATTCTAGAACAATTCTCCTGGGATTATACCCTGGGTCATTTCTCTGCCCTTTTCTCTGTTATGCCCCAAGACTTGCCCACCATCCTACTTGATTTGCTACTGCTTCACCACTGTGGATCAAGAAGTATACTTATAACTTTGTCCTCTCTGTTCTTGTCCTCGCTAAATAAACATACAACACTGGAAATTTCTTGGACCTATTCTGAGCAATAACTATAACAAAACAGTTGTGAGTTCAAGCCCCACGTTGGGTATGGAGGCTACCTAAAAAAAATTGCTAGTCTTAGTCTTAACCGCCATATAAATAAATGCACCTCATCCTGATGCTGAGTTTCACTGATTCTCTCTTTGCTTTCTTTCTTGGAGTCAGATCCATTTTTCTATTCCTTTTCAAGGGCAAAAGATATAAATTTTAGAAATTCAGGTCTCATAAAGTATACTACTTGTGAATCCTTATGAGGGGGAAAATACAAGATATAAAGATGGTCAAAAATGGATTAATATACATGAATTAAGAAAGGGGAAATCAGAGCTAAAACAAAGACTTTCAGGCAGGAGGGAGAGGTGGAGTGACTGGATACATTATCTGTTGTTTACAACCTCTGGAACTGCCTACGCTCCAAATCTGAAAGAGAAGGCAAAGAGAGACAGAAGAGGGAGGGAGGCCACTCCGGATCAGTAGGTAGCAGGTTAATAAGCAAGGGAACTTAGCTGTGAGATGTGTTTTAGGCAGCAACAAGACAGATGGATCTCTGCCTCTGCCTGCTAGAATCTTAAAAGTTTATAAAGAGCTCTTAACTGGGTTAAGCCACATAATTTAGTTCAGATGGTCTCAACAACACATTGTTCTCTCGAGATTGTGTCCTTGTATAGCCAGGACACAGATGTGCAAGAGCACCTGGATCTGGGGGTCCCAAACAGACCAGATTCGGCAACTCACCACTGACAAAATCCAAAGGCAGAGAGAACAGTGGTGCTGAAACAAGAAAGGAATTTCTTTCAGGGAGGCCAACACCGGGAAGACTGGACTAATGTCTCAAAGACTGTCTCCAAAGCGCCAAAAATTCTTCCAGGTCTATATAAAGAAACTGTAGACAAAGATCAGTGCAGATGGGAAATGAAAGTCAAGTGGATTATTGTCCTGGAACTAATCATGGGGTCTTGCTGGCTCAGGGCAGTCCTCTTTGCTTGAGAGGGTAGTTTCTCCCATCAAGGGATGCTTTGCTTACAGGGTCCCTTGCCTGAGTTAAGAGATATTTTAGGAAAAAGAACTTAAGTAGAAAGTTTGAGGTCAAAATGGTGGTAGTTGAAGTCCTTTTTCACTTGAAACTTACCCTAAAGTGGGAATGGTGGGCAGAATGTACTTTCCAAGGACAGGAAAAGGGGTAAGGAGCCTCTGATTGCCCGAGTCCAGGTTGCGGGTCAACTGGTGATCATATCCTCTTGATGACCTCCACCACCATCACCCTAGGGACAGAACATTAGAAACTATAGAAATTGTAAGTATCAAAGTATAACTATAATCTGAAAAGACATCTTCACTTTTATAATTATTTTTATTTTTAATCATAATATTCCACCTATTTTAAAAAGCAGTTAGACATTTTATGTGCCTCAAAAATATATCTGGGTAATAACTTTTTTAAAGCTGGAATAAGCTGTTATAAAATATCTGACAGTATATCTTATATACTGGCTGGCTGGGTCACTCAGTCTGGTAGGCGTCCAATTCTTGATTTTGGCTTGTGCCATGATCTCATGGTTTGTGAGGTCAAGCCCTGCGTGGGGCTCTGCACTGACAGCACAGAGCCTGCTTGAGATTCTCTTTCTCCCTCCCTCTCTGCACCTCTTTCCTGTCACATCCACACATGCTCTCTCTCTCTCTCTCTCTCTCTCTCTCAAAATAAACATTTTTTAAAAAAAAACAATAAAGTAAAATATATGACAGTGAACAACAAAAGGTATCTAGAACAGAAACAAAAAAATAATAGGAACAAAAGTAGCAGATGTCAATAGCTTTAAACATTGATAATTAAATAAAATTGGTTGAAAGACAATTTTCAATGTACAGGCCACCACCAAAGGAGCAAAACAAGATGTATACTGTCTAAATCTTTAGGAGAAACTTCTAGGAAAAGAAGATAGACAAAAATAAATCTACAGCCCATTCATTAGACTTCCTTTTAACTTTGTCTTGTCTTGGAGGTACTGTGAAGCATTACTGCTAAATAGTTAAGGCAAAACCTTCAGAAATAATAAAGTACAGCATAGCCAGGCAACTTGGAATAAAGGAACAACAAAGTTCTCAGATTCAACGAAGCTCCTTTTGAGTCAGGATTTCATTACAAATCTTTAAGATAGGCACCGTACCCTCATTTTTACAAATAAGGAGAATGAAACTCAGAGAAAGCAAATAACTCATCCAAGGCCATAATTCTAATGAGCATCAGTGTTGTGATTCAAATCCAGATATTTGGACTCCAACTCCACCATCCTCTGAATTACTTCACATCACTTCACTACAGCTTACTGGAGTTCAGCAGTGCTCAAGTTCAGCAAGTCAACAATCCTTTTCTCTTTCCTCTTTTGTTGTGCTGACTTTCCTGCTCTCATCATTTATGCAAAGAATCACATCAACACAATAACATGTGCATTTTGCCTAAGTAAACAGGATGTTCCCAGTTACAAGATGGAGTAGCACAAATTTGTATTCTATCCAGCCTCAGGCATCAATCTCAACAGAAGTGAAAAGGAGGGCAACTCTAGCTGCTTCTAAATTTCCCTTACATTCTAGGAGCAGTGCCAAATGAAATCTTGCAGCTTATACTAAAAAAATCCAAAACCCAAAAACAAACAAACAAAAAAAAAACCTTTGTGCATTCATTCTAGTAAGTAAGCACACACTCACAAACTCCTTTATTTATAACAATCCCCAATGGTAGCCAAGTAATTTTCCATTTTATTCTTAAAACCCCAGTTACATAAATCTTGCATTATTTCCAAAACTATGAAAACTCAAGACAAATATTCACTCCCCTGTCAAAAGGTAAAGAAAAAAAAATCTGTCAAATGGTCAGTACGTAGGGGTTTCTCCAGGTAGACTCCAAGTTTTTGTGTAGCCATTGGTTATGATGAGACAGGAAAAACGCTACTTTAATAGATTCACCACGCCCCTCCCTGCTGTCTAACCAACTAAACAACCTAAATAAAGAGCTGGGATATTGGACAAAATGGGTACCTGAAGAACTGAGGTACAGATTTTCTGTTGAGAACATGAATTCTTAACTCGAATGAGGAATTTAGACCAAAACAATTATATAGCATACACTTATTATACTGGGGAATTCGAAACCACCAAATTTACCACGAACTAACAGGGAAGGCAGACTAATGATAGTGAGGCCGTCCTGCTTTATTAATGCTTTTCCATTTGTGTGCCAAAGGTCTTACATTTTCAGAAAAATGCATGAATCTCTCATGCCATTTATTTATCCAACAAGATGGCAACGCAGATGATTCTTAAGTGTGTATGATCTAGGAAAAATAAAGACAATAATAACTAATTGAACACGTGTAAAAACCACACCTTTAAAACTTTATCTGCCTCTGTAACTTCTTTAGTGTTAAGGAGTCCTTTTTCTTTCTTTTCCTAAAAAACGGGGGCAAGAAAAGCTAACCTGTTCTCAGCTCTATTGCAGAAATGCTCACTGGTATAATGCCCTGTCCTTTTAAGTCTTGCCTCATGTTAGTAATTACCAAATCAGAGAGGCCATGAAATAATAATTTCAAAGACCAAATTCCAATTTTTATGTAGTACAAGATGTTCTCATGCCAGTTAAATGTCTGCTACATATATTTTAAAGCACGGTGTATCCTAAATCCTAACATTTCTTACACCCCTAGTCCTAACTCCTCCTCCAGCCTGAGCTACAGTCAGTTCTGACTTGATAACTATCCCTGGCTGCCTGCCTCCCCTTGGCCATCTGCCATCGTTTCACCACTCAGCTGTAGAAAGAATGATACTTTTCCAGTGAAAATAGATCATGCCATCCCTATTCTCAAAAATCTCCTAATAGCTTTCCAGCTCCCAGAAGGAAAAACAAATTTTTTTTTCCCATGGTTTGAAAGACCTTAAGTTATCTGGCTGTGGCCTATCTCTAAGTGAATCCAAAGAGGAGGTGCACGTGACCAGACATAGGGTGCAGCTATAAAATGCTCCTAGCAAACAGGCCTATGGGAGAAATTAGGGTTGTAATTTTGATAGCAAATTTGATTCTCTATAAGGAAGAAATAAATAGTTTCCAAAAAAAGAGAAAAGAAAAAAAAATAGAGTATTTCCAAGTAGAGACCAAAGCCTTTTACATACGTAAACTGAAATTAAGGCATGTTGAGTGTGATGGTTAAAGAAAAACTGATGGTTTTATTTGGAAATAACTACTTTGCATAATTTCAATGTAAGCTTGCTTGGTCATACCAAGCTGAAAAAGAAAAAAAATTTCACTTTGTCATCATTGAAAGAGTTGAAGACAGTAGTGGAATCCATTTTGCATTTACATCTTCTGTGGGTTTAATTTTTTAAAGTTTTAAATTGATTTAAAAGTTAATTACCCCTCAATAAAAAAATAAATACTTTTAACTAAAGGAGATTCCTCCAGAGAACTGTATATCAAAATATGGAAATTAAAATATTAAACAATTTCCAAATTTTTAAATATAGTTGGAATGTTGTTAAGAGTCCAATGAGCTCAACACTCAAACCTCTGCACAATATCGGAATACTTTCTTTCACAGCTTTGAACACATGGTTGTGTAATTTCTAGCTGAAAATTTCTAGTGATAAGGGACTTTTCATCTTAAGATTTCTTTGATCATTGGGGCACCTGGGTGGCGCAGTCGGTTAAGCGTCCGACTTCAGCCAGGTCACGATCTTGCAGTCCGTGAGTTCGAGCCCCGCGTCGGGCTCTGGGCTGATGGCTCAGAGCCTGGAGCCTGTTTCCGATTCTGTGTCTCCCTCTCTCTCTGCCCCTCCCCCGTTCATGCTCTGTCTCTCTCTGTCCCAAAAAAAATAAATAAACGTTGAAGAAAAAAAAATTAACAAAAAAAAAGATTTCTTTGATCACAATTCTGATGAATGGAAAAGTTTTTACATTGTGTCAAAAGCCTCTTTATAATTTTCACTTACTGATTTTAGATTTGTCTTCTTGACCAATATAGAATAAATCTAATTTTCTATCTATGTATCGTTGCTCTATATATTTGATTACAATTGGCATTTCTTTTGCACACACTCTCTTCTACAGTCTAAACATTCCCAGATCTTTTAATGCTTCCTCACATTAGATGGTTTCCAGTCTTTTCACTAGATCACTTTCATTCTTTTGAAGAACCCATTGTTTCCAGATGTTTCCATTAAAATATTACATCAAGTATAGATCTTCCTCAGCTTATGATGGGGTTATGTCCCAACAAACCCACTGTAAGTCGAAAAAATTGTAAACTGAAAATGCATGTAATATGCCTAACCTACTAAACATCGTAGCTTAGCCTAGCCTACCTTAAACATGCTCAGAACACTTACATTATCTATAGTTGAGCAAAATCAGATAACACAAACTATTCTATAATAAAGTATTGAATATCTCACATAATTTGCTGAATACTGTACTGAAAGTGAAAAACAGAACAGTGGCATGGGTACAGAGTGGTTGTAAGTGTATTGGTTGTTTACTCTCACGATCACATGTCTGACCAGGAGCCATGGCTCACCCGCCCAACATCATGAATGAGTATCATACTGTCTATCCCTGGCCCAGGAAAAGATCCAAACTCAAAATTCAAAGTATAGCTCCTATTGAATGCATATTATTTTCACACCATCATAAATTCAAATAACTGTAAGCAGAACCATCTTAATTAAGTTGGGGACCATCTGTACTAAACATCATACCCCAGATGTATCACGACCACTGAAAATGAAAATTATACTGCCTTTCTTGGTGTATACAATATTAATAGTCATGAGATATTTATACCTCCAGTTTATCAAAACTCCCTTTCTTTTCCCATATAGACTTCTATGAAGCCAGGTATCCCCCACCTTATGCTTTATTTTTTAAAGTAAAAACCATTTTTTATTCAAATGCAAAACTTTAATCTTCCTTTATTATCACATTGTTAGTTGCAGTCTTTTGGACTGTTGAGTTCTTGGACAATTCTCTGGAATCTTGATTGTATTATAATCTTGATTGTATTACCTTTCTCTTCCAGTTTTGTTTAATTAACAGATTTGGCAAGATAGCTTATATCACTATGTTCTTGATACAATGTTAAATAGAAGAAGATCCCTTAAGGTATATCTTACTAGAATGAATATATTTGGAAACAATTGTTCATCTATTTTTAAAATTTTCCAATCTGTATTGTCATCCAATATACATTGTTCTGGGGATATCTGTCAACAATACCTTGAGACATTTTGTCAAAAATTTTGATGAAAGTAGTACACAGTAATATATGTAAATCTAATGACTTAGCAATCTATTTATCCCAACTCCCCCAAAAGAGTATCATTTGGGTTAATTTACATTTAGTGAAGCCATTTTCTAAGTAGATAACACTTTTCATCCTGTTATCACAAACCAATTGTTCTGAGTCCCCTGTTCTTTTACTGGATATCTTAATTAAGCCTAATTATTAGCAGAAGACTGTGAGTGTGCGTGTGTGTGCATAATTTTAATAATTATTAAAAATAATTATTTGAATCTATCCACACCATTTCAAACACCATGCTTTAACCCTGAAAGCTTGAATATACTTCTTGCTTTAAGAACTACTTCAGAGTCATTAATATAATTGACTCCACATTCCTGTGGGTAAAAAGATAATAAGACACCAAAAAGAGTTCTTTTTAGGTGCTTGGGCTGAATGGCTCTGTAGAGCAGTGCTGTAGCAAGTTTTTGACATTGATATAGACCACAAAGAATCATTACTAAGCAGAATCAATTTAACAAGCTTCACAGATGTATGCGTGAAATTTTTAGAAGTTTTCAAAGCAAGGTTTTAGTTTTACATAGAAAAAGTATGGTTTGAACAATAATTAAGATATTTTTAGACCTGGAAACTCTTCATTCTCTTATCATCTACTCCCACTTTTAGCATATATTTTAAACAAAAGAAAAAAGATATTCTTTCTTTCCTGGTAAGTATCAGTTTGGCAATGACAGATTAGGTCAGGCTGCTTAGAAACACATGCTTCAAAATCTTCTTAGTCATAATTGATCTGGTAATTGATTAGCATTCAGTACAAAATTGAACTCATCTGTACTGGTACCCACCATGCAGCAAGAGCAACATCCTTACCCAGAAAGAATCACATACCCTGAAAGGACCACCACTCGCACAGGGAGAAGTCAACAGTGTTGTGAGGTAGGGGTGAGCGCTGACCTCGGGGATCCAGAAGCTGCAGCCAGAAGAGTAATGAGCCCTGCACTCAGGTGATAACCATTGGGCAATTGCCTTCCCTTCTAGCCATTATCTTGCCCCTCACCAGCATGCTCTTCACCGGACTTTGCAGGACGAGGTGAGAAAAGCCAACACAGGACCCACAGATTGGGAAGTCGATCACATAATCCTGGCTCCAGACTCCAAAGCCTAAGCCAAACACCCAGAGTATAACATCCCCAAAGCAGAGCTTTTTTGTCCCCCTTTGATCCCTGCTGTGTCCCAACAGCCTAATCAGTGCCTGGCACAGAGGATGTGTTGATAAGTGTTGGTCGAATGTATCAGTTGGGATACCTTCATGATATATTAATAAGCAAACAATAATATTCCACATTTACAATCTTCTTTATTTCCTCCTACTCTAATTCTCTTTTAGAAAATTAAATCATATTAAGTAATATTAGTAGCTAACATTTGTTGAGTGCTATCAGCCAAATATTGAAGCCCTGCACTTGAATTAAACTCTTCTACTTAAGCCAATTAAGGAGGCTTCCTGAGCTCTTTTCCACAGCATATTTCACAATCTAAATTTCATGCTCCGATGTTACTGCTCTGACCAAAAAACATCCTCCACTGGAAAGTCCTTCAACTTGCCCAACTTCGCATGTAGGGCCTAAACCAGTCACCCACAGATCTGGCAGAGCGGAGAGCTCTAGCTCTAGCAAATGTCTCTCTTTATTGTATCAATATTGAGTGAGTCATATACAAATTCAGAGAAGGATCAAAGGAATGCCAACCAGAACAGATTTTGTTTGTAAGTATGTTGTTTATACATTTCAAGTTTTGAGTACATGAAATAGCCATCCAAGAGAATCACACTTGCTCAGGGTAAGTTCCAGACCTTTTAATGATTTATGCAAAGCAGACCATGATCTGGTCTCTGCCTTCTAATCAGTCTCATTCCCTGGCACTTTCCGGCACTTTCCATTCCTGCACACACCATGCTATTTCCTGTCCCCACGTCCCCTTAGCTGTTGTACTGCCAATTGCGCCCTAAGCTGGAGTTCTTGACAACCTCCCCAGACTTTAGCATGCTAATGTGTGCTTGGTACTCAGAAATTTCTATTGGATAAATGAGGGAATGGATAAAGAAGAATCAGTGCTGGAGAAGGATGAACTTTTTCTTCTACTCTTGCTGGCATGAATGCTAACCACATTATTTACCAAATATGGTGTAATAAAAAAACCTCCTTCAGCTACCACATCGTTGTTTTTCATAACAAGTCTCCAGAGGCAGCTTGGAATCCTGTCTTCCTGACACTCTCTTAACTCTCCAAAGGCTAGATCAGTTAAACTGTTCAACATGAAAAGAGGAGCGAAAAGAAAGAATAGCAAATATGTTCCTAAGAACCCCATTCTCTCACACAGCCCAGATGTGGTTGGCTCTGTGTTTTCAGGGGCTCTAGACACTGCTCTGTCCAGCCACAAACCATATGTATGACACAAGAGAGGTAAAGGGCAGATTTCTCTTTCTTCCACTTCTAAGCATTTATCGCATTATTGCAATATATTTGCAAATACCAGGAAGAAACTTTAGTTTAGTAAACATTGTGAAACATCTGGAATAGTTTTATTTTAATCACTTACATAAGCCCAGATAAACATTAAATGCAGACACTTAAAGGTCAAACTACTTTTCCTCATGCAAAATTCATTAATAATAGCTGTATGACAAATTTCAAGAACCAGCTGTTAGTATGTCCGTTTTTCCCCCAGACTTTTCATTATCTTCCTCCATTCTAACCTTAGCTTATCCACACCAACCGATAGATTGACTTCCAAAGCACGTCACTCTCTGGCTCTAAAGCTTTTGGTAGAACACTATTATGAAATAATGTACAAGCATATCTGTGTGTTATTCAGAGGCCTCCAAGTCCAGTTCAACTTATCTTCCCAGTCTCACATTCCTCCTTTCATCTGCATGTACTGTTTTTCCAGTCAAATTATTCCCCTTGCTATTTCTAATTCTCTGCCCAGAATGGCTGTCTTCTGAACTGCCTAATCATTTCTGCCTTTCCTTATTACATGTATTATATGTTAGCATATTTAGCAGTCCCTTGTGCATGCACGAGTATGTGTCTGTACACAATGTTGATAAACTGTTAAGTTTTTGAGGACATTTCTTGTTTATATCCTCTACAACTCAGAACATTACAAATAGCATGTACTCAAAACATGTGCCTTGAATAAAAAAGTAAATGATGGGGGCTCCTGGGTGGCTTAGTTGATTAAGTGACTGACTCTTGATTTCGGCTCAGTTCATGAATCATGGTTTGTGAGTTCGAGGCCCATGTTGGGCCCCGCTTGGGATTTTCTCTCTCTCTCTCTCTCTCTCTCTCTCTCTGCCCTTCCGCTTCTGTTCTCTCTTTCTGTCAAAAATAAATAAATAAACTTTAAAAATAAATTATTACATTTCTCAGTAAAACCATCATTCAATCTCACAGTTTCATCCACACATCAGGTGTCTTTCCACCGGTTGCTTGTTATATACCCGTTAGTCAAAAGTTACAGAAACCTTGCTTGGCAGAAGAATCCCGTCTCTCTTGGAGAGTAGCGCCATTTTCTTTTCTTTTTTTTTTTTTTATGAAATTTATTGACAAATTGGTTTCCATACAACACCCAGTGCTCATCCCAAAAGGTGCCCTCCTCAATACCCATCACCCACCCTCTCCTCCCTCCCACCCCCCATCAACCCTCAGTTTGTTCTCAGTTTTTAACAGTCTCTTATGCTTTGGCTCTCTCCCATTCTAACCTTTTTTTTTTTCCTTCCCCTCCCCCATGGGTTCCTGTTAAGTTTCTCAGGATCCACATAAGAGTGAAACCATATGGTATCTGTCTTTCTCTGTATGGCTTATTTCACTTAGCATCACACTCTCCAGTTCCATCCACGTTGCTACAAAAGGCCATATTTCATTTTTTCTCATTGCCACGTAATATTCCATTGTGCATATAAACCACAATTTCTTTATCCATTCATCAGTTGATGGACATTTAGGCTCTTTCCATAATTTGGCTATTGTTGAGAGTGCTGCTATGAACATTGGGGTACAAGTGGCCCTATGCATCAGTACTCCTGTATCCCTTGGATAAATTCCTAGCATGGTATTGGCACAAAAACAGACACATAGACCAATGGAATAGAATAGAAACCCCAGAACTAGACCCACAAACGTATGGCCAACTCATCTTTGAGTAGCGCCATTTTCTGCAATGCATCTTGACGGTGCTATTCTTTCAATTTAGGGTGAATATGCCAACCCTCAGGAAAGGAAGCATTCTGGTCACACATTTTTATAATTATATCAACGTAGAACTATTACAAAATAATCTGACCGCTTGCAAACATAGATTCTGGCAATTCACTTTCTGCTCCACAGACTTCCAAATCATGGCAACTTTAGAAATGGCCTATAGATAGGGTTGGAGATTCAACTGTGGCTCCTTAAATTCACAGTGATACATCTGCATATTTGAAAGTCAGGATCATTCTTAGAGAGGAACAAAGGTGTATTCATGAGAATGAGAGTACATTCCTCTCTCTTACATCCCCAGAGAGTCTTAAGTTTTATACTTTCATTTCCAAAATGCAATTTATTATCTTAAAATATATTTACTGGCTTCTCCTCTTAAATAATATTTTCAGGACAAACTACTACTTGGCATGTGCCTTTTGATATGAAAGCACAATTGATCTCTTCATGAAGATTGTATATGTGCCTGAGTGTGGACTGGGAAACTCTTTGAGGAGGACTTTTAGATATGAAACTGTAAAGTCAATCCTATTCCAGAAAGGAGAATTTTTGTGTATAAAGTACTAAATGCTCTGCATAATATCTCTTGAGTTTGTATGTCTGGACTTTGAGGTGGAAGGACCCATTGGAGAGGAACATGATCATGGAAAAGAAATCAGAGTGGCAACTTGCAGTGCCCTGGAAGAGGGGTATGGCACATGGATTGCAGCAACTTTTAGGTCTGCTATATGGTAGAAAAGGGAATGGTGGGATTTCCATGGGTCCCTTCCCCGGTATACATTGTAGCTTTTTCTATTCTCAGGCCTTTGTGTAAAACTTTGTGAAGCAGTAAGCTTTAAGGAATTATTGGATGGACGTGTTCTCACACTTACGAGAGCTTCAGGGTCCTGGAGGAATAATATTGACCTGGCAAGCAGGGATCTATATAGAGGCCAAGAGAAGCAGCCCAAATTGAAGACGCCAAGTGACATACAAGAAACACTTGTAGAACAAGAAAAATTCCTGAAAGTTACCAAGAAATATTGCGGGGGGAGGAAACTTAATAAAAAAGACACTATTTCCTGTAAATCAAACAAGAGAGAGAAATGCAAACTTCTATTATTTGGGTACTGAAGAGAGAAGTGAGACAGAAGGCTGCAGAATTTAGGGATGTTAAATTCTTAAAAGACTCAGACATAAGCAGAATGATTCACAAAGTGTAAGAACTCCTGGTCAGTAAGACTTTATCATTAATGTTTATTTTCAGCAACTCTTCATTATTCAGAGAAATTCAGTTTGGCTCTAGAACTGAACCACATCTAATTAATGCTGCATACGGTATATGTTTCCACTCCCCATTAGAAAGAAACAGTAGTTCAAAGGAAAGCATATATGGCCAGCCAATAACCCCAAACCCCTTCTTCCGCAATATAGATATCTTTGCCTCCTACACTGGCAGAGAAACATCCCTTAATTAACTGTAAAAAGAAATATGTAAAAGTAGAAATAGTAAAAAATATATATACTATAAAGATTTGTACAGGAAATATAGAAGGTAATTCTATAATTATAATTTAAAAATTGGGCCACGGGTAAATGGTAAAATAATAGAAAAGGTCTGTATTTTATTTTCATTTTTAAGCCATAAAATATATTTTCAACAACTATACTGAAAATCCATAATTCTGACATTTCTCTGACATCTTAAGATTAGCTAGTTTTAAACTAATATTCCATGTTGGGAGAGCATATTTTTACCTGCCAATTATGTAAAAGACAAAGAAAAGGTTATAGAGAATTCATCTTTTTTTTTTCTTTTTTGAGAACACATCCTTTACCTTTTAGTCTGATGTTATTCAATTATTGCTTTTTACTGATACATATTCTGGGGAAAAATAAATATTACAATGGCATACTGTCCCTTCTTTACTAGTATCTTTATCATCTGGTCATTCCTACCTAGCATGTATAAAGAATTCATTTTTCTTTCCTCACATTAAAAAGATTCCCTCACATCAAATACCTGGCAGTTTTTCTGAGTTTTTATTGCCTATGTATGCAGTAGATATGTATCGTTTTTATCAATGCAGTTTTCTCTACTTTTTATTCTGTAATAGAATCCCTCATTCCTTTAGGGAACTCATTGTGGTCATGTGAATCTGGTTATTTCCCATGAATCATGGGGAAGGGAATATGATCCAGACTTGGTGAAGTCCCCCCATTTTCCTGGACATTCTGGCTGGTTCAGGAACAAGTACAAGGTTCAAGCCCATGCAAGCAGAATCTTCCCTGGAATATTTCTTCTAGAAATAAACCCATTGGGGTTGATAGGCTCTGGGCTTGCTAGGGATAAAATGGGGCAAGCCATCTGACCTACCATGAAGCATGAATCTGTTCAAGAGATGAAGGTCAAGACAGAATACTAATATCTTCATTTAGCCCCTAGGTCTAGCTGTAACTACAACTTCAGTGCTTTCAGACTTCTTGGTACATGAACCAATATATGCCCTTTTGTGAGAAATCTATTTTTAGTTGGGTTTCTGTCATTAACACTGGAAGAATTCCTCACCAATAAACTGATTCCTGGATTGCATCCTCTGTGTCCCATCCATGTGCCAAGAATACTGTTACTTTAATACCCCCATTCCTGTGAGATTTGCTTTCCTAGACTACCTACCTATTTAATTTTGCCCCATGGCCTCTTCTCTTTGTTGGACCTACACCCATTAGCTGCTCAATTTAATGGGCCATTCTGTCTCCAGAGCCAAGCCCTGGCCCACAGTAGATAATGCTAGACCATGAGCAACTCTAGCTGTGTCTGGAGATACAGTAGTATTCCTCACAGAACAGAATAACAGGCTAAACTCATTGAATTCTCTTGACTCCTAGATAGAACAACAACAACAGCAACAAAACCCCACAAATTTTTATTTTGTAACAACGTAAGCAAGTTACCCAGACATCTTGGATGTTTTTTTTTCTTTTGCTTAAGTTCTTTAATATTTATAGCTTATTGTTCATTCTAAGAAAATACTTCCTCGCCAAACAAGCCAGATTAGCTAATCTTATTGTGACGTTCATTTCTTCATTCAACAATATTTATTGAAATTTACTCTAAGATGTATATTATTCTAGGCATGAGGGACTTATCAAAGAACAGGGCAATCTTCTTGCCCTCATGGGAAAGGAGACAGCTAATAACAAAAAATAAACAAAACAAATGAAGAAAGAATGGTATGATAAAGTATAGAGTGGAGGGGATACTTGTGAGGTGTGGATGCTTCTTAACACACTGAGTCAGGGAGGCTTTTCTGATGGAGGTTACATGAGTGTAGGACCTAAAGAAAGTAAAAAAAAAAATAAAAATAAAAAAGGAGTCATGAAACTGGCAGCAGAAGAGCATTCCAGGTAGGAGAAAACTAGGTGCAGAACTCTTGACGCTGCCTTTTACCAGAAAAGTAACAAAGCCGGTGTGGCTGAAGCAGAGTAAACAGTGAGGGGGAAGTGGCCAGAGACAAGGTAGAAAGGCTGGGTAGAGGAAGGAGGGCTTTGTAGTCACTGTAGTACTTTGTTACTCTGAATTGGGAAGTCATGGAACAGTATCGGTCAGTAATGTAACAGGACCTGACCTTACATTTCCGAAAAGGTCATTCTAGCTGCTGTATAATAATTAGATTGAATACTAAAACAGGTGTGGAAATAGACTAGTTAATACCTTATTACTATGATGCAAATAAGATTATGGTGGCTTGGACAGTGGTGATAATGGTAGAGTTTATAAGAAGTTGTAAGATTCCAGATATATTTTTAACATAGATAAAGTAGGATTAATTAATACATTGAACATCATAGAAAGGGAATGGTGATGTTTTGTCCTAAACAATGAAAAAATGAAATTGCCATTTACTGATATGGGGGAGCTTGCAGGGCTGATGGGTTGGGGCAGGATATGGGAAATTAGCATTTGGTTTAGATATGTTAAGCTTGAGATGCATATTAGACATTTAAGTAGAAATGTCGAGTAGTTTGGTATATGAGTCCAGAGACACCAGACACTTGGGCTAGAGTTATAAATTTGAAATTGACAACATATTGAAAGCCATGAGAGGAGATCACCTAAGAAGTGATGAAAGATGTTTGAGTACTGAGTGATGGAGCCCTCCAATTTAGAGTTAGGAGAGATGAGTGGGAACCAGCAAAAGAAACTGTGAGGGTGTAGCTAATAAGGAAGAAGAGAGAGGAAATGGGGGGAGAGACAAGGGGAGAGAGATGGGGTGATGGGAGGAGTCAGAGAGAGGGATTGATTGATTCTAGAAGCCACGTGAATTAAGTGAAAATGAGGAAATGTTCAACTCCATTAAATATTAGATGAGAACAGAGAATTGACCACTGTACTTGGCAACGAATAGGTCATTGGAGACCCCGAAAAGAGCTGTTTCAGTGAATTAAAAGCCTAATTGGCATGGGTTCAGAAAAAGATTAGAAGAGAGGAATAGAGACAGAAAACATAGACAACATTTTCAAAAAGTTTTACTGGAAAGAGGAATGGAAAATGGGACAGTAGCAAGAAAGTCATGGATTAGGGATATTACAGCTTATTGGTCTGATGTTGGAAAAGATCCAAAAACGGGGGGGAATTGATGATACCATGGAAAAGAGACTGGATGAATTAATGTTATTGAATTGGCATGAAAGGTTGGGATCCTGTGTCCAAATGAAGGGATTGACTTTAGATAGGATGGTGCATATGTCATCCATAGTGACAAGGGAAAAGTAAATTTACCAGTACATTTGTAGGGATGGCGTTGGGAAGATGTGAAATTTTTCCATCTGGTTTTCTCTATTTTCTGTGGAGGAAGAAAAGCCAACAGTTCAGATTGGAAAGGAGAAAGGATATACCGATGGTTGGAGGAGAGAAATGAAGGCATTAAATAGTCATATATTTCAGCAGATATATGAATATACTAAGAAAACATGGTGGAGTTGCTGGGTGACATGGAGGGCTGTCTTGAGAATGAAGGCCAGGACAGTGGGGAAAATAGGGGGCAAGAGTATGTAAGAGAATAGTTAAGTCAATATATTCCAGCACAGTCATTAGGTACATATTGTTAACAATATCCCAGCTTTAGTGAGGCCCCCAGAGATTCAGCATAAATGCAGAAAGAAGGAAATCATATAAAATCCTGGACCTTGCTTTCAAAGAGATTGGGAGGAGGGCAGTGTGGCTCAAACCAGAAAACAAGGAGATTAAGGTTAAAATGGAGCAAGAGGCAAATCCAGATACGTAACCAAGGTGCAATCAATAATGCAAAGATGCAAGAGACAGAGCAGGAATCAAAATGACCTTCAATAAAAGATGTGGGACAGGAAGAGGGTCTGGTTAATAACTGAGAGTGGAGCTTATGAGGGAAGACAGACCTAAAGAATGAAAGGAGAAATAGCAATATAGGAGACAATGGAAATCCTGAGATGCAAAACCATTTCCTGGTCCAGGAATCTGGAGGTTAATTATAAAGGAGAGTCTCCACAATGATATTCTTCCCTCTTAGTAGCTATACTATTCTCTATCTTAAAAGGGAGATCACTATTCTGACTCAGAAAACAGCAACCATCACAAAAGGATTCTCCATCCATATATTCTAATAATTTGATGGATGCCAGAGTCTCCTTGGATTGCCTGTCCTGATTCCTACATTGTGGATTCCACAGTTAAAACATACTGTACGTGGTTTGGAGCCAAAACATCGAAGTCCCTTTGGAGATTCAAGCTTTGAATGGAAAATGAGCATCTCTAGGACTTAAATCCACTTCACTGAGCAGTGATTAGTCATTTAAATGCAAGAAGATTAATCTTTATGATTTCCACAGGATGAATTATGAGAGCATGGAAAATGAATGAGCTTCACAGTCAAAATGAATTTGAATCCTAGCTTCAGTTTACTTGAATTTTTCATGGGTCTCAGTTTCTCCACATGTATAAATGGGGTAATAATATTTATCTAGAAGTTATTTTAAAGATTAGATCAGGTGATGTATATGAAAGCACCAATCATTGTGCCTAAAATAGTAAGCCCTCAGAAACCGGTTCATTTTCTTCGCTTTCTTCTTTCCTTTCCTCTTCTTCCTCCCTACCTCCTTTCCTCATTCTCAAATGGTTCTCTCCCTTTCCTCCTTTTCTCTCTTTCCTTTTTCAGGCACTAAATCCCATTACTATCAGGTGTTGACAGGGAACGTTTTATTTCAATATATTATCCTCCCGCCTCCGTGTATCAGTAGAAACTGTGATAAATTCATGCACTTATAGGAAACATAAGTCTGCTATTTGTCACAGAATCCTATTGCTTTTTTTTTAAATGAAATTTATTGACAAATTGGTTTCCATACAACACCCAGTGCTCATCCCAAAAGGTGCCCTCCTCAATACCCATCACCCACCCTCTCCTCCCTCCCACCCCCCATCAACCCTCAGTTTGTTCTCAGTTTTTAACAGTCTCTTATGCTTTGGCTCTCTCCCACTCTAACCTCTTTTTTTTTTTTTTCCTTCCCCTCCCCCATGGGTTCCTGTTAAGTTTCTCAGGATCCACATAAGAGTGAAACCATATGGTATCTGTCTTTCTCTGTATGGCTTATTTCACTTAGCATCACACTCTCCAGTTCCATCCACGTTGCTACAAAAGGCCATATTTCATTTTTTCTCATTGCCACGTAATATTCCATTGTGTATATAAACCACAATTTCTTTATCCATTCATCAGTTGCTGGACGTTTAGGCTCTTTCCATAATTTGGCTATTGTTGAGAGTGCTGCTATGAACATTGGGGTCCAAGTGGCCCTATGCATCAGTACTCCTGTATCCCTTGGATAAATTCCTAGCAGTGCTATTGCTGGGTCATAGGGTAGGTCTATTTTTAATTTTCTGAGGAACCTCCACACTGCTTTCCAGAGCGGCTGCACCAATTTGCATTCCCAACAACAGTGCAAGAGGGTTCCCGTTTCTCCACATCCTCTCCAGCATCTATAGTCTCCTGATTTGTTCATTTTGGCCACTCTGACTGGCGTGAGGTGATACCTGAGTGTGGTTTTGATTTGTATTTCCCTGATAAGGAGCAACGCTGAACATCTTTTCATGTGCCTGTTGGCCATCTGGATGTCTTCTTTAGAGAAGTGTCTATTCATGTTTTCTGCCCATTTCTTCACTGGGTTATTTGTTTTTCAGGTGTGGAGTTTGGTGAGCTCTTTATAGATTTTGGATACTAGCCCTTTGTCCGATATGTCATTTGCGAATATCTTTTCCCATTCCGTTGGTTGCCTTTTAGTTTTGTTGGTTGTTTCCTTTGCTGTGCAGAAGCTTTTTATCTTCATAAGGTCCCAGTAATTCACTTTTGCTTTTAATTCCCTTGCCTTTGGGGATGTGTCGAGTAAGAAATTGCTACGGCTGAGGTCAGAGAGGTTTTTCCTGCTTTCTCCTCTAAGGTTTTGATGGTTTCCTGTCTCACATTTAGGTCCTTTATCCAAGAATCCTATTGCTTTAATTCTGATTTGTATTTGAAATTTCTTAACTACATGTATTTTATAGTATCTCTGCCCCTGAGATTTAGTATGACTTCCCAGAAAGTTCCCCATTGACCCTGTTCTTGTGAATGTTACCATGGATAGGGTGAAGTCAGAATATATTTCTTGCAATGTATCAGGCACTTTCTTTTAAAATAACAGAAACTTAGGGGGCCTGGACACTCTTAAGTGTCTGACTTTGGCTCAGGTCATGATCTCACAGTTTGGTTCATGACTTTGAGCCCTGCATCTGGCTCTCTGCTGTCGGCACAGAGCCCGCTTCTGATCCTCTATCTCCCTCTCTCTCTGCCCCTCCCTTGCTTGCACTCTCTCTCTCTCAAAAAATAAATAAACATTAAAAAAAAGGGAAAAAAATAACAGAAACTTTCTGGAGTAATATGGTTATTACATTTTTGTATATTGTTTTATAAGCCTAAGATCTTAAGTATATAAAAATACCTCAAGTGTGGAAAAAGAAAATTCTGCCTTTAAGGAACTACTCTGAAAGTAAATTCAGCCTTCTCTTCCTCTCTACAAGACACATGTTATTTTTGCTTGAACAAAAAGTTCTTGAACTCTTAACAGCCACATCAGCTTTCTCCTCTGCCTGGCCTTCCATCATCTCAGAAACATCCCAAGGTTATGAAATTACCTCTCACAGTGGGGTGATAAATGGCTGCTGTTGTTGATTCCTGTCTAAATTGTCAATTTCTCTTCATTGATTATCTCCCAATTGTCTTTACTTAGTTTGATTCAAGTAATTTCATTCAAGATTATGAACATATAAGAATTAATGAAGTATTTTGTAATATTCTTTCCCATGGCTTAGGTAGATATGAAACAAAATATTCTAGGTGACTCTTGCCTTCTTCAAGGCATGAGTAAAATACAGCTTTGCAATTTCACAGATATTCCTAAGAAATTGTATTAACATTTTATCAAAATTATTATTGTAAATAATTCTTCTACAAAGAGTTGGTTTGTATAGCCATTTAGTCAAGGCATGGAAATACTGAGAATATAAAAAAACAGACATGAGAGACAGGGAAATGGGGAGCTATTGATCTATTGGGTATATAGTTTCAGTTATAAAAGAGGATCAGTTCTAGAGATCTGTCTGCTGTACAACACAGTGGCCATAGTTAACAATATGATATTGTGCACTTTAAAATTTGTTGGAAGTTAATCTCATATTAAGTGTTCTTACCCAGAACACACCCACAACCCCCCCAACACACACACACACACACACACACACACACACACACAAAGGAACACAAGGAAATTTTTGGAGGTGATAGATATGTTTAGTACCTTCATTGTGTGATGGTACCATAGATGTATGCATATGTCCAAACTCATCAAAATATATAAATTAAATATGTACAATCTTTGTACATCAATTTAAGAAAAGAAAATAGACATTCAAAACTCAAAGGACTGTACTGTTTTATGAGACACCATCAATTATTCAAATAAATTATGAGGTGATATAGGAAAAAAATACAACATCAAATAGTGATAAATGAGCTTTTATAATATAGTTCTAAAAATGTATAAATAATCTAAACTATTATGGAAGAAGAAAAATTAACTTTCATTTTAGGAAATACTGGTTTAAGATCAAACCAGAATTAGCTCTAGAGAGTATGAAATGCAAAGCTCCAGAATTCCAAAAGAAGGGTCTGGAGTAGGCAGAGGCCCTGCAATATTCCTAGAGGTCTCTATTAAAGGGCTCTGTCATTGAAGAGAAGAAAAAGAAGGTGATTGGACAACAAGGGAATGAAACGCCAGAAGAAACTTTCTCCCATTTTCTTTTATGACAAAGGTGGGAATGGCTTGTGAAGCTAGTAATGGGATATCATTCTAAGAGTACAGACATGATCATCCAGGCAAACTGCCCTCCTATAGAAGCCATATGGCTGTCTTTAGATTTTGATCATGTACAAGAAATATTAGCCCTATCCAAGGTTTAGTCTTTGATGCCAGCCTTTCTTGGAATTTCATCCTTAGTTCTTCTCTGAAGTTTAAATTAGCCAGTCATTCTAGGAATGATTAAAATGTGTTAAAGCATGTTAAAATATGTTGTCTTCCAAAAAAACATTGATTTTCCTTTGGGAAAAGAGCAAATTAAAAAAACCCTTGTATAAATTCTAAGACCTTTACCTGCTAAGAAACATCACCATTTTCCCCAGAAACAGAAAGATCTTATATGCCATGTTGCTTCCAGTTTAAATCAACAACATTAAAAGCTGACAGCTCATGCCAATTTTTCTACCTTTAAGCATTCTGTTTAAAATAACTTTAAACAAGTAAGAATAACTGTAGGATTTTATGAAAGGTTTTGACATGCTATTCCCTAAGAAAGCAAACCTTGCCAAAAAGCCAAAGTTATTAAATTTGTGGAAGTCACATAAAATATTAGTTTTTGATGCCAACCTAGTGTGGATTTGTTTATCCAGTCAATCCATCAGGGAATTAAAATGAATCAGAAGCCTGGGGGAGGAGATGGACTGACATCAGGAAACCTGTCAGTGTTAATTCCCTGGAAGTCAGTGGAGGGAGCTTGGCAACAGGATTGCTTTCTCCATGTGTTCTTCAGTCCAGAAAGTCTCCTTGGCTCTGCAATGTTTCTCTCAGACATGGAAGAGAGAGTTAGACGTGTACATTCAGTGGTCCATCAACTTTAGGGAAATAGGTGATTTATTCTAGCTCAGATATGTGATCTTTATTGGCAAAGCATAATAACACTTGGCCTTGTTTGAATGTTCTCTAATACCCAGGATTTAAAACTTGATTCTGCTTAAAACCTTTCCCAACCTAACCTCATTGAAAGTTCATAATTGCTTAGATATCATTACATATCTGGGATAAGCTTTATTTTTCAACCAAACATTGCAAACACCAAATAATCGCACAGTCAGCAGGTGTCATGAAGTCTGGAAGTGTTTGGGCAACCAGCCATTTCTTTATACTATTTTTCTTTTGGCCTTCAAATTTATTTTAATGAAACTATGATTTAGTCCAGCATGAGTTTAAATGCCAGGATTTTAAAGTTCTTCATTGATTGTAAATTGTGTTTTATATTCTATGATAGTTCAGTTGCCAGATTTGGTTACATTTCATGGGGTAGTTTGGGTTAGGTACTGCCATTATAAAATTCATCCCTATTGTTTATCTACTATGACTATGTCTCCCACCATCTGCTGAGGTACACATGATTTTACTCAAACAAGAGAAGCCATGGTATTTTCTCCCTATCCCCAGTACCTCAGTTTTACTTTTTAGAATGTTCTTATATAAATATATAAGTAAATATATTTGACTCAGTGATTACCAGTTTTTATAGTTTCAGGGACAGGAAACTCATGCTTCCAAAATGCAATGCCTGGCATGGATATCTTCTTTACTGGCCACTTAAAATTTCAGTAACTTTATTAGGTGATCAGCCCTCTATAAATACAAATGTGAAAACAGTATTTTTAACTAGCTGCCGGCTAGCATAGATAACACCCTACACACTCACACACACACACACACAGACACACACAGACATTCAGGTACACACTCCCTACATGAATAGCTGGTATCAGGTACTCTCCATTCTTGCTGTTATGTCCATGAGAGATTTGTGGGGACAAGGTTTACTCTGATAGAGAAAAGAAGATGGGGACTTAAATTAGAACATGGAAAGCATGAGAGGGATAGTGAGGACTTTTTCTTTCCCCAGGCATTTGAGACTGGTTTTCAGCCCATGGAGAGTTAAAACCGAAGCTTATAGCACTTCTTAAAGGTAACTTGTGAGACTCGGAGCACAAAGAGAGATGCTTTGGGGTCATGGGTAGAAATCATACTCAAGGCTGTGTCCGGACAACCACCGACCTCAGCTTCCACGCCTGTCTCTGCAGAGAACCCTGCGCTGTTTAGATACCTGGATGCTGAAAGCTGTGGTAGTGTGCTGAGTCAGCATTCTTGGCATGGTTATTGGTGGTCTTTTGATTGACAATCCTGGCACACTGAGGCTTTTACAAAGGATTTGAGCCTGTTCATATTCTAGAGCCGAGGTTGGCAAACTTTTTCTGGAAAAGACCAGATGGTAAATATTTTTGGTTTTTATGCCACATGCTATCTCTGTCACATTGTGTCTCCTTTTCCCACCATCCTCCTTCTTGTCCTCCTTCTCCTCTTCTTCCCCCTCCCACCCTTCCTCCTCTTCCTTTTTAAGTAGACCCTTTAAAAAAAATTAAACACAGTTTTAGAGGCAGGCTGCACAAAAACAGGCCACGGTGAGATTTGATCAAGTCTGTAGTTTCCCAACACCTCCGTGAAGGGTAGGTGCGAAGTGAACAAATGATCTTTAATGGCAGCACTTTATTTTCCAAAATACTCTAACTTCTGTTACAAACCATCTCTAAATACCATGACTTAACAAAATCAGTTACTTTTGACTCCCATCTAGGTACAATGTGGAGGTTGGTTGGGATGGAGCCAGTGGGAAGTGGATTGCCCTGTCCGGAATGGTCTTCCATGCACTCAGGTTCCTTCTGTCAAATGACCCTGTAACCTAGGCTTCCCTGTCTGGCTCACAGAGAAGGGGGGTGGGGGCAAGAGAAAGGGCACCTTGAAAGGGATTTTAGGGGTGAGGCTTATAAATGCTGTATATCACCAAACTCATCCTCATTGCCACACCTGTGAAGGGACTAGACCACGTGATATAGCCGTGGCAGTGGGAATTAGAGGTGAATATGGATGTTAGAAAGTACTAGCAATCTCTGGGAAGCAGCGACAAGTAGGCTGACAGCAACAGTATCCAAGACTCTGAAAGTATGGGAGGTGGGAGTGAGAAGGGGGGGTAGGAATGGGTACAGAAAGAAGGGGAGTAAAGATAAATCACTACCTATGTAGCAATCTTAGAAGCTGAGTCTGTTTACATGCCATGTACAAGATATCACGGTGGAATTTGAAATGATAGATACTGACATGATAGATAGTCAAATTGGATGTGTACTGAAATCAAACAGTTAGAAAGTAATATTCTCCAACTTGACAAATTCCATCAGTGGAATTTGAAATGATAGACACTGACATGATAGATAGTCAAATTGGATGTGTATTGAAATCAAACAGTTAGAAAGTAATATTCTCCAACTTGACAGTTTCCATCAGCAGCCTTTCCAATGCAGAATGGGAGTTTGGGTCAAGTTGAAATAAAAAGTCTCTAATATTATTTCATTTTAATCAGGGCATTAATGAAAGTTTAGATTTTTTTTTTAAAGATTTTATTTTCAAGTAATGTTTACGCCCAACATGGGGCTCACACTTACAACCCCAAGATCAGGAGTCACATACTCTTCCAAGTGAGCCATAGTGCTTCTTCCATTGATCACACTCCCCATTGGCTAAGATATTTTGTTTAAGACATCTGTGTCATTACACATGAATATTTTAATTTTAGTCATCTTCTCAGTCAAGAGGAAATGACCTTTGTTTGACATTGTTTATTTTGTTGTAAATTGTACTTAAATAACTTCCATTAATACCACTGTGGGAAGTTCAGCAACTATAGCAGAAATTTACACTTATAAAACTATATTAAATTGGAAAGCTCCATGTAAGCATTTGCTGGTAGTAGCAGCCATAAATCAATATAATTATCTAGAATGTTACTAGTTCCAGGTTCTTTTGAAGAAAAAAAATAGTGTATTAGGCAACATTTTCACTGTGTTATGTGTATTTTCCTAAGATAGAAGTTACTGTTTTTGATTTTCAAGAGTCCAGAATTTTTTTTTAATTTAAATGTTTTTAATGTTTATTTATTTTTGAGAGAAAGAGTGCAAGTGAGGGAGGGGTAGAGAGAGAGGGAGACACAGAATCTGAAACAGGCTCCAGGCTCTGAGCTGTCAGCATGGAACCTGACCCAAGGCTTGAACTCACAAACTGTGAGATCAAGACCTGAGCCAAAGACTGATGTTTAACCGACTGAGCCACCCAGGCATCCCAAGAGCCCAGGATATTTTTCTAAGCTGACAAATCTCAGTGACTTCAAAAGACACTTTAAAATGAGTCCTTCTTTTCTCTAAGCCATTGTAATTATTGCGGTTACAAACTTGTCAAGAGAAGCACCATTGTTGTATTTGTAATGGTATAGATCATTTCAGTTCTCCCTAAATTGATTTATAGATCTAGTATTTGCACAATTAAATCCTCATCAGGTATGTAAAAGTTGTAAAATTAATTATTTTTCTTTTGTTGCAAGTTTTTATTTAAATTCTAGTTAGTTAACATATAGTTTAATACTGGTTTCAGGAATATAACAAATTAATTCTAAAATTTACATGAAATTCCAAAGAAGTTAAAGAACACAAAACAATCTTGAAGAATATATGTAAAGAACTTACAATTCCAGGTATCATGACTGATTGTAGAGCTACAGTAATTATGACAATGTGGTATTATACAAGGACGGTAAGTAGACACCAATGAAATAAAAGACAATCCAGAAGGAGACACATACACACAATCAATCTAATTTATGACAAAAGTGTCACTAACAATCAATAGGGAAATTATTTTTTTTCCTGGTAAATGGTGCTGGATCCAATGGGCATACATATGAAAAAAAAATATATTGACTTCCATGTTGCATTATGCACAATAATGAATTCACAGACCTAATTGTGAAACATAAATTCATAAGTTTTTAGAAGAGAGCGTAGGCAAGTCACTTTATGGCCTGAGGTATACGGATTTCTCTAAACAGAACATAAACATCAGAAAGAGAAAGATTAATAAATTGTCCTTCATTAAATTAGGAAGTTCTGTCATTAAAAGATACTGTAAGGGGCCCCTGGGTGGCTCAGTCAGTTAAGCATCCAACTCTTGATTTCAGCTCAGGTCATGATCTCATGGTTCATGGGATCAAGCCCTGCATTGGGCTCCATAATGATAGTACAGAGCCAGCTTGGGATTCTCTCTCTCCCTCTCTCTCTGCCCCTCCCACACTCTGTCTCCCTCTCTCAAAATAAATAAAAATAAACATGAAAAAAAAAGATACTGTAGGAAACAGAGCAGTGAGAAGAGACAAAACTGAAGATAAACACCAGAAAACTGGTTATCTTGAGGGAGCACTCTCGCCTGTGGGGGAACATCAGAGAGCCATTGGGGGTGCTGGTAATATTCTCTATCTTGTTCTATTTGGCGGTTTCACACATGTAGACATATTAACATCAAACTAAAATTATAATTTGTGCATTTCATCGTACATAAATTCAACTTAAATAAAAGAAAATAAGAGTTCTTGGTTTTGCATTTAATTTTATGACTTTATACACAGAAGTGCTTATGATTAAATCTCCATATTTGTTTTTAATTATCACCACCAAATATTGATTTTAATCCATCCTTTGTTGGGAGCACTTTCAAGTAGTTTTCCTGGCAAGAAATATGTTCCTAGCATTATATGATCTGAGACCTTGCATACTTAAGAATACCTCTCACTTAATTCACACAAATGTGAAAACAGGTCACTCAGGTCATAACCTGTTTAGCCAGTACTTACTAGTCAGGCCATGCCAGGCCAGTGCCAGCATCCATCATGTTGGTCTGTTTCTGTGCCAGACTGATTGCTAAATGCATTATTTTGAATATACCTCTTTCCTTTATTTTTCCTTTTTTTTTTTCTTTTGGCTTATAAATAACAAACTTATTTCTCACAGCTCTAGAAGTCTCTGGTCAGGGTGCCAGCAAGGTCAGGTTGTGGTGAGAAGCCTCTGCCACATTGTAGACTTCTGACTTTCTGTTGTATCATCCCATGGCAGAAGGGATGAGAGATGAATTGTCCCTCTTAAGATTACTTTTTAAATTTTTAACCTTTTTTCTTTGGAAATGTAAATTTGGATAGGTCCTCTCTTTGTTGTTTTTGTTTCTGTTGCTGTTGCTTGGGATTTGGTGAGTACATGCAGTCCAAAACATGCAGGTTCTTCTTCAGCTCAGAAGAATTTTCTATAAAGTAATTACTTATTATGTCCAGTTTCCTTTGGAATATTTCTTAGGTCCCACAGTGGTATTAATGGAAGTTATTTAAGTACAATTTACAACAAAATAAACAATGTCAAACAAAGGTCATTTCCTCTTGACTGAGAAGATGACTAAAATTAAAATATTCATGTGTAATGACACAAATGTCTTAAACAAAATATCTTAGCCAATGGGGAGTGTGATCAATGGAAGAAGCACTATGGCTCAGTTGGAAGAGTATGTGACTCCTGATCTTGGGGTTGTAAGTGTGAGCCCCATGTTGGGCGTAATTATTTCTGCATATATCAAATATTTTATGTTCTCTTCTGATTTTTATTTTTTTTATATATGAAATTTATTGTCAAATTGGTTTCCATACAACACCCAGTGCTCATCCCAAAAGGTGCCCTCCTCAATACCCATCACCCACCCTCTCCTCCCTCCCACCCCCCATCAACCCTCAGTTTGTTCTCAGTTTTTAACAGTCTCTTATGCTTTGGCTCTCTCCCACTCTAACCTCTTTTTTTTTTTTTTCCTTCCCCTCCCCCATGGGTTCCTGTTAAGTTTCTCAGGATCCACATAAGAGTGAAACCATATGGTATCTGTCTTTCTCTGTATGGCTTATTTCACTTAGCATCACACTCTCCAGTTCCATCCACGTTGCTACAAAAGGCCATATTTCATTTTTTCTCATTGCCACGTAATATTCCATTGTGTATATAAACCACAATTTCTTTATCCATTCATCAGTTGCTGGACGTTTAGGCTCTTTCCATAATTTGGCTATTATTGAGAGTGCTGCTATGAACATTGGGGTACAAGTGGCCCTATGCATCAGTGCTCCTGTATCCCTTGGATAAATTCCTAGCAGTGCTATTGCTGGGTCATAGGGTAGGTCTATTTTTAATTTTCTGAGGAACCTCCACACTGCTTTCCAGAGCAGCTGCACCAATTTGCATTCCCACCAACAGTGCAAGAGGGTTCCCGTTTCTCCACATCCTCTCCAGCATCTATAGTCTCCTGATTTGTTCATTTTGGCCACTCTGACTGGCGTGAGGTGATACCTGAGTGTGGTTTTGATTTGTATTTCCCTGATAAGGAGCGACGCTGAACATCTTTTCATGTGCCTGTTGGCCATCCGGATGTCTTCTTTAGAGAAGTGTCTATTCATGTTTTCTGCCCATTTCTTCACTGGGTTATTTGTTGTTCGGGTGTGCAGTTTGGTGAGCTCTTTATAGATTTTGGATACTAGCCCTTTGTCCGATATGTCATTTGCGAATATCTTTTCCCATTCCTTTGGTTGCCTTTTAGTTTTGTTGGTTGTTTCCTTTGCTGTGCAGAAGCTTTTTATCTTCATAAGGTCCCAGTAATTCACTTTTGCTTTTAATTCCCTTGCCTTTGGGGAATGTGTCGAGTAAGAGATTGCTACGGCTGAGGTCAGAGAGGTCTTTTCCTGCTTTCTCCTCTAAGGTTTTGATGGTTTCCTGTCTCACATTTAGGTCCTTTATCCATTTTGAGTTTATTTTTGTGAATGGTGTGAGAAAGTGGTCTAGTTTCAACCTTCTGCATGTTGCTGTCCCGTTCTCCCAGCACCATTTGTTAAAGAGGCTGTCTTTTTTCCATTGGATGTTCTTTCCTGCTTTGTCAAAGATGAGTTGGCCATATGTTTGTGGGTCTAGATCTGGGGTTTCTATTCTATTCCATTGGTCTGTGTGTCTGTTTTTGTGCCAATACCATGCTGTCTTGATGATGACAGCTTTGTAGTAGAGGCTAAAGTCTGGGATTGTGATGCCTCCTGCTTTGGTCCTCTTCTTCAAAATTCCTTTGGCTATTCGGGGCCTTTTGTGGTTCCATATGAATTTTAGGATTGCTTGTTCTAGTTTCGAGAAGAATGCTGGTGCAATTTTGATTGGGATTGCATTGAATGTGTAGATAGCTTTGGGTAGTATTGACATTTTGACAATATTTATTTTTCCAATCCATGAGCAGGGAATATCTTTCCATTTCTTTAAATCTTCAATTACCTTCATAAGCTTTCTATAGTTTTCAGCATACAGATCCTTTACATCTTTGGTTAGATTTATTCCTAGGTATTTTACGCTTCTTGGTGCAATTGTGAATGGGATCAATTTCTTTATTTGTCTTTCTGTTGCTTCATTGTTAGTGTATAAGAATGCAACTGATTTCCGGACATTGATTTTGTATCCTGCAACTTTGCTGAATTCATGTATCCGTTCTAGCAGACTTTTGCTGGAGTCTATCGGATTTTCCATGTATAATATCATGTCATCTGCAAAAAGCGAAAGCTTGACTTCATCTTTGCCAATTTTGATGCCTTTGATTTCCTTTTGTTGTCTGATTGCTGATGCTAGAACTTCCAGCACTATGTTAAACAACAGCGGTGAGAGTGGGCATCCCTGTCGTGTTCCTGATCTCAGGGAAAAAGCTCTCAGTTTTTCCCCGTTGAGGATGATGTTAGTTGTGGGCTTTTCATAAATGGCTTTTATGATCTTTAAGTATGTTCCTTCTATCCCGACTTTCTCAAGGGTTTTTATTAAGAAAGGGTGCTGAATTTTGTCAAAGGCCTTTTCTGCATCGATTGACAGGATCATATGGTTCTTCTCTTTTTTTTTGTTAATGTGATGTATCACGTTGATTGATTTGAGAATGTTGAACCAGCCCTGCATCCCAGGAATGAATCCCACTTGATCATGGTGAATAATTCTTTTTATATGCCGTTGAATTCAATTTGCTAGTATCTTATTGAGAATTTTTGCATCCATATTCATCAGGGATATTGGCCTGTAGTTCTCTTTTTTTACTGGGTCTCTGTCTGGTTTAGGAATCAAAGTAATACTGGCTTCATAGAATGGGTCTGGAAGTTTTCCTTCCCTTTCTATTTCTTGGAATAGCTTGAGAAGGATAGGTATTATCTCTGCTTTAAACGTCTGGTAGAACTCCCCTGGGAAGCCATCTGGTCCTGGACTCTTATTTGTTGGGAGATTTTTGATAACCGATTCAATTTCTTCGCTGGTTATGGGTCTGTTCAAGCCTTCTATTTCCTCCTGATTGAGTTTTGGAAGAGTGTGGGTGTTGAGGAATTTGTCCATTTCTTCCAGGTTGTCCAGTTTGTTGGCATATAATTTTTCATAGTATTCCCTGATAATTGTTTGTATCTCTGAGGGATTGGTTGTGATAATTCCATTTTCATTCATGATTTTATCTATTTGGGTCATCTCCCTTTTCTTTTTGAGAAGCCTGGCTAGAGGTTTGTCAATTTTGTTTATTTTTTCAAAAAACCAACTCTTGGTTTCCTTGATCTGCTCTACAGTTTTTTTAGATTCTATATTGTTTATTTCTGCTCTGATCTTTATTATTTCTCTTCTTCTGCTGGGTTTAGGGTGTCTTTGCTGTTCTGCTTCTATTTCCTTTAGGTGTGCTGTTAGATTTTGTATTTGGGATTTTTCTTGTTTCTTGAGGTAGGCCTGGATTGCAATGTATTTTCCTCTCAGGACTGCCTTTGCTGTGTCCCAAAGCGTTTGGATTGTTGTATTTTCATTTTCATTTGTTTCCATATATTTTTTAATTTCTTCTCTAATTGCCTGGTTGACCCACTCATTGTTTAGTAGGGTGTTCTTTAACCTCCATGCTTTTGGAGGTTTTCCAGACTTTTTTCTGTGGTTGATTTCAAGCTTCATAGCATTGTGGTCTGAAAGTAAGCATGGTATAATTTCAATTCTTGTAAACTTATGAAGGGCTGTTTTTTGACCCAGTATATGATCTATCTTGGAGAATGTTCCATTGCACTCGAGAAGAAAGTATGTTCTGTTGCTTTGGGATGCAGAGTTCTAAATATATCTGTCAAGTCCATCTGATCCAATGTCTCATTCAGGGCCCTTGTTTCTTTATTGACCGTGTGTCTAGATGATCTATCCATTTCTGTAAGTGGGGTGTTAAAGTCCCCTGCAATTACCACATTCTTATCAATAAGGTTGCTTATGTTTATGAGTAATTGTTTTATATATTTGGGGGCTCCAGTGTTCGGCACATAGACATTTATAATTGTTAGCTCTTCCTGATGGATAGACCCTGTAACCATTATATAATGTCCTTCTTCATCTCTTGTTACAGCCTTTAATTTAAAGTCTAGTTTGTCTGATATAAGTATGGCTACTCCAGCTTTCTTTTGGCTTCCAGTAGCATGATAAATAGTTCTCCATCCCCTCACTCTCAATCTAAAGGTGTCCTCAGGTCTAAAATGAGTCTCTTGTAGACAGCAAATAGATGGGTCTTGTTTTTTTATCCATTCTGATACCCTATGTCTTTTGGTTGGTGCATTTAATCCATTTACATTCAGTGTTATTATAGAAAGATACGGGTTTAGAGTCATTGTGATGTCTGTATGTTTTATGCTTGTAGTGATGTCTCTGGGACTTTGTCTCACAGGGTCCCCCTTAGGATCTCTTGTAGGGCTGGTTTAGTGGTGACAAATTCCTTCAGTTTTTGTTTGTTTGGGAAGACCTTTATCTCTCCTTCTATTCTAAATGACAGACTTGCTAGATAAAGGATTCTCAGCTGCATATTTTTTCTGTCTAGCACACTGAAAATCTCATGCCAATTCTTTCTGGCCTGCCAAGTTTCAAAAGAGAGATCAGTCATGAGTCTTATAGGTCTCCCTTTATATGTGAGGGCACGTTTACCCCTTGCTGCTTTCAGAATTTTCTCTTTATCCTTGTATTTTGCCGGTTTCACTATGATATGTCGTGCAGAAGATCGATTCAAGTTACGTCTGAAGGGAGTTCTCTGTGCCTCTTGGATTTCAATGCCTTTTTCCTTCCCCAGATCAGGGAAGTTCTTAGCTATTATTTCTTCAAGTACACCTTCAGCACCTTTCCCTCTCTCTTCCTCCTCTGGGATACCAATTATGCGTATATTATTTCTTTTTAGTGTATCACTTAATTCTCTAATTTTCCCCTCATACTCCTGGATTTTTTTATCTCTCTTTTTCTCAGCTTCCTCTTTTTCCATAACTTTATCTTCTAGTTCACCTATTCTCTCCTCTGCCTCTTCCATCCGAGCCGTGGTGGTTTCCATTTTGTTTTGCATTTCGTTTAAAGCGTTTTTCAGCTCCTCGTGACTGTTCCTCAGTCCCGTGATCTCTGTAGCAAGAGATTCTCTGCTGTCCTGTATACTGTTTTGAAGCCCAGCGATTAATTTTATGACTATTATTCTAAATTCACTTTCTGTTATATTATTTAAATCCTTTTTGATCAGCTCATTAGCTGTTGTTATTTCCTAGAGATTCTTCTGAGGGGAATTCTTCTGCTTGGTCATTTTGGATAGTCCCTGGTGTGGTAAGGACCTGCAGGGCACTTCCCCTGTGCTGTGGTGTATAACTGGAGTTGGTGGGTGGGGCCGCAGTCCGACCTGATGTCTGCCCCCAGCCCACCGCTGGGGCCACAGTCAGACTGGTGTGTGCCTTCTCTTCCCCTCTCGTAGGGGCGGGATTCACTGTGGGGTGGCGTGGCCCGTCTGGGCTACTTGCACACTGCCAGGCTTGTGATGCTGGGGATCTGGCGTATTAGCTGGGGTGGGTAGGCAAGGTGCACGGCAGCAGGGGGGGCAGGCTTAGCTCGCTTCTCCTTAGGTGATCCACTTCAGGAGGGGCCCCTCTTCTGTGGGCCTCTCGTCTGCGCTTGGGTCTGGCGACTCCGTTCTGCTAATCCTCTGGCGGTTTTCTGGGTTATTTAGGTAGGTGTAGGTGGAATCTAAGTGATCAGCAGGACGCGCGGTGAGCCCAGCGTCCTCCTACGCCGCCATCTTCCCAGAATTCCTCCTCTTCTGATTTTTAAATTGTGATTGCTTTCGGTATTTCTATCCATACCTTTTCACTTCTGCCATTTCCTTTTATGTCCTTGCCTTTACTTCTTACTCCCCAGGGGGTTTTATTATTCCATATCTGCTTCAGTCAGATGTCTTTTAACATGTTCTAGTATTCTGTTTTTCTTCTTCTTTTTCTTTTTCTTCTTCTGAGAGAGAGGTCAAGTGAGCGAGGGGCAGAGAGAGAGGAGGGGGGAGAGAGAGAGAATCCCAGGAGGGGCAGAGACAGAGAAAGATAGAATTGGGGCTTACCCGAAGCTGGGCTCATGTTTGCCTTAAGCGGGGCACGAGCTCACCCAATGTGGGATTCAAACTCATAAACCAAACCGTGAGATCATGACCTGAGCCACAGTTAGATGCTTAAGGACTGAGCCACCCAGGTGCCCTCTAATGTTCCACTTCGAATGGAAATGAATGTTCACAACTATACCTCTCAGCCATTAGCATTTTTAACTATATCTGTGAATTATTTTCTCTTTACTACTTTGGAGAATGAGCCTAGCATCTGCTAAAAGACAAAGTAGACTATCTCTTGTACCACTTATAGCCCACTTGGCTACTCATAGCCTTCAGTACAAATGGAAAGAAAGCTTGATAATATCAACTGGTGATACCTAACCATAATCCAGGCTGGTTTTGAGGAGTCTAATGTCAGCTCTTACACTTTCCTGGCAGGGATTTCAGACTAATTACCAATAGGTGCTGTTTACAGTGTTATTCCTGCTTTCTACTGAGGAAAAAAAAAATCCTTGGCAACCAAAATCCCAGAATGCAGTTAGCCATTGCCCTGCTTCCCTGGTATGCTGCTCATTGCGATTTATGGTCTCTGAATGATACATAGAGATAAGCTAGGAACAGACAGCTTTCAGTTGCAGGAAACAACACGCTTTAGAAACGTTTTAAGAAGACATTGGTTTAAAATATAGTAAATTGGGAGCTTACAAAAATCACTGAAGGAAAAGCAGGCTTTAGTGATCCAAGATCAATACCATTGAACTGACCCACCAGGGAGCTACAAAAAGCTCCTTACCAAAAGGAGATTGGAGAGACAAGGAGGGCATCTCTGAAATTGTGATCCAAAGAATGGCTGTGACCCAGAGAATCAGAAGCCACTACCTCTGCCACTACTTCCTGGCAGCCACAAAGTGAGTGACTAGAAAACAAAATGCTGAGTTGGACCACAAATGTCCCTTGCATCTGCCTTTGTAAACCATGCTCTAAAAGGAGCTTGGCAGACTTCGGCTCCCCAGGCCAGGTTCAATCAGCAAACACAGCCAAACTCCTGTGTTTACAGTTTGTCCATGGCTTCACTCACCACAACAGCAGAGTTGAGTAGTTGCGACAGAGTTTGTGTGTGGCCTCTGGGCCCGCAGAATGTAACAGATATATAGTCTGTCTCTCTAAAGAAAAAGTAATGCCAACCTCTACTCTAGAAGTCAGTGGTTGGAATGCCATTTTAGAAAAACCCAACAAGTATACAATGCTGTCTGCCAGAAACAATACCCAATGAAACAGGAGAGTTCTGCCTTCCCTGCATTAGGCTGTTCCATCCAAAGGACACAACCCAATTCTTATCCTCAACCTTCAAAGGAATTTTATTTATTTATTTATTTATTTATTTATTTATTTATTTATGTATTCATTTTTCAATGTTTATTTTATTTTTTGAGAAAGAGGGAGAGACAGGGCATGAGCAGGGGAGGGGCAGAGAAAGAAGGGAGACATCCGAAACAGGCTCCAGGCCCTGAGCTGTCAGCACAGAGCCCGACACAGGGCTCCAATTCATGAACCATGAGATCATGACCTGAGCTGAAGTCAGAGGCTTAACCAGCTGAGCCATCCAGGTGCCCCTTCAAGGGAGTTTTAAAAATGGACTTTTTATTTTCCAACTTTTGCACTGGAGGAGGCCACATCAGGAGAAAGCTGGAGGAAAATGTGTCATTTCACCATATCCACCAAATCCAACCTTTATGAAAATAATTTTTACACCCATTTCTCCTTATACTTCCAACAACAATGGCAACCTGCAATACCCATTGTCATACAGATATAAATGCATTTACCCTCCCCTCAGGAAGGTAGAATCAGTCTCATCAAAGACTGTTTTCACCTCTAGATGATACTCATTCCTCTTCAATTCAACCCAAATGGCGTCTTAAACATGCTGTCCCATTTTTCTTTTCATCTCTCTCTCTTCCAGGCTGAATACAGATGTGGAGGTGAGCTCTATTTGACGTGATGGGTAGGGTCACCATTTAGGAATGGGACAAGAAGCAATGAAAAGAGTTTCAATCCCTGACAATGGCTCAAACTATCATCCAGCCTTAGACCACAGTCCAGACTAATATATGAGAGAGACATGACTTTTCTCTTAAGCCACCCTATTATGGATTGAGTTACCACAGTAGCAGCTTTGATTGTTCTCTTATCCATAAACCTAAAATTTTAATTAAAAAATGAACATCAATGATGTATCTTAAATTAAAAAAGTGACAGAAAGAAAAAGGAGAAAAATTAATTCGTAAGTTAAATGCATACCTAACATAGACACAAAGAAATTACGTATTTCTAATAGTAGTCACAAGGCCTATGCCACATCATCTTGCTTTCATGCAACACTCGGCTGGTTACCTTTGCTTAATTTGCTTGATGGTTTATTTGTTTGGTCTGTAGGTTGATCCAAGTCCTCTCTTCTGAGATATCTGGCCTCTTCATGGTCTTGCCTGAATGACCATTTGGTCAGTATCATCTTCTATTAACTTTTACCACTAGATTGGCCAATACAGGAGGCAACTCAGAGATCACTTGACCCCAACCACATTCCGCTTTGTTCCCATCGCAAGGCACCAGCCCTATTTCCCTTTGGAAATTAGATAAATCACTAGAATACAAAGTTATTCTAGCCTCACCCTGGTGGATGTTGTTTAATTTTATTTTGTTTTGCTTGTTGCAAGAAGAGTCTAAAATGCAACCATAATTCACTATGTACCCTGTAGAAGCATTCTTCCCTTCAGTAACTTGACAAAAATATTGCCCCAAGCCTGGTATGATACCTATTCCTTAACCTCCTTCGGAGAAAAAAAAATTGGCATTTCTAATGAAATTGCTTAGGTATCATTGCATACTTGCCTAAGGAACTGTAATAAGCCTAAGATCTGTTCTGGCTATGAGCCACACTTTTCTGTAAATGGAACTAGAAAGAGATAAGCCTTTGAATTGGTCTGCTTAGGCCCCTTTCCTTGAACAACCCTGAAATAAAGTTTTGACAGGTTCACATAATTAAACTGTCAGAATAGATTTTTGTTTTTAAGTGGAAGAGGTTTTTTTGAAGGTGACATTGCTCCTGTAGGTTAGAACATCGCTTTCATGTCCACTCCTTGGTTCCTCAACTCTTATATTATGGCTATGGGGGTGGGGGAGTATCCTTTACAATATTTCTTCTATTTTAAGTCTTTGCATTCTGTTTGGTTCTGTTTTAGATTTTTGTGTCTCTGACATTGGCCTGCTTCTTAAAATGACTGCAAATCATAGTTTACCTGATACCGTGTTTTTCCTTCTTAACAGTACTTAAAGCAATGATGCTCCTTATAATCAAGGCCAGTTACAACATGAATCACTGCTTAAGATCATATAATGCATTCTTCTTAGCCTCACAAGGTACTATCTTCCCCAAACTGCTAAAACTGAGGCTTCAATATGCTATTTTATTATTCTAAAAAGGCATCTCCTTTGGGGTAACAGGAAACATAGTACAACCAGAAAATTCCTCAGGCTTCAGGACATTGTCCCACTTTTCCCACTAGAAAACAAGTCCATTGTGTGGAAACAACATTACAAGGAATCCTGAAGCTGTGAATGAGGTATTCAGTAAGACCATGGATAAGTGTCTGTTCTAGAGAGAACAAATCACTGTGACGTGGCTCAGAATAATCAACCCGCCTGCAAACGTTTTCTGGTACCTCTGGGATCAGCCAGCATATGATGTACAGCATTTAGAGGTACAAAACAGAGATTTGGGCAAGTGGGACACGTCACAGTACTATTAGCCAAATTAGCCTTGGTGAGGAGAAATCCATACATAAATGCCACCATGGCCATTTCGTCCCTGTGTCTGAATGCCTTGAATAAGCACTGGACTGGCTGGGGGAGAGACTAAGAAAGATGCATAAATCTTACTCGTGGAATTATTTTTATGCTCCCACATTTGTGATTTATTGAACCAATTGACTTACAACACATTACAGATGTCACAATTATAGTAAACTAATTTAGCAGTCTGTGGTTAACTGGTACAGTTTGCTGAGTATGTTCTGTAAAGGAAGGGAAATACCAAATCCCTGAGATAGCGGTTCCACTACAGTCTAGGAGACAAAGGAGATTCTGTTTCTCAGACATTTGAATCGGACTAATGAAAGAGAAAAGAACATTCTCCATCTGAAGCACTGCCTCACTAGAAATACTCTAGTAAATATAAACTGCACTGTTTATAGTGTAGCTCTTAAGATAGTTCACAAATCATAACGCCCCTTTCCTGGGCTTCAAAGTTAGAGGGTTTGGTCTTTACATTTGTACATCTCCAGCATTGGGACTTTTCAGCCTCAATATTTTCATTCTGAAGTTAACAATCTACTTCACCATTTCTGTATGAAATTCGAACACAGTACTTTAAGCCAGAACTTCAATACGGAGCACATACCACAAGCCCTATTGCAAACTGTTTTTGTGTTTTTGTCTTCCTCAGCAGGTTACAAAATAGCTCAGGGAGGGTTGGTTAAGGCCGTGGGTGCCTCGGAGGGGGTGCAGATAAATCCTACACAATTTGCTGATACACAAAAACTTGTTTCCAGCTTAGTGACTCTGCTACTCTGTAGTCAAATGGTAATTATGACAACATTGGGATTTCTCTTACTAAGTGAGTGAAAACCTCTTTTACTAAGTTTAATTCTGTGGCAACAAGATGCAAGTTTCTTTTATTTCTTTAATAACTAATTGCCAGGGAATTAAAATCCAACACTGTTTTTGATAGCTTTTGGAGAAACTGAAGGGAAAAGAAGTCATGCTCTGTGTTGAAGGAATTATAAGCACTAGGAAACTGACACAAGAAGATAAGATGTCACAAAAGCTAAATCTGTATCACAGTCACAATGCTCAGGGGTGACCTTTCATGGAAGCCTTAATCCACTCCCCAGAACTATTTGTGTCTTCTTTTGACTTGATTTCTCTTGTTTTTGTGTTTGCTGCATATAATTAGCAATAAACTCTTTATCCTTTTCAGGTTGTCACTGTCCAATAAGATGAATGCATTTTGAATAAATTCCTTTTTAAAAAACACTGCATAAAAAGTGATTTTTCACATTCTATAACTGTATCACTTAGTAACTTCCCAAACTGCTTTATAAATATGCTTCAGAACATCTATTCCATGGATTTTGTTAATAATATAAAAACCAATTTCCTATTTCGATCTCTCTAAAATTTTTTTTCATTTCATTTATTTACGTATTTATTTTTGAGAGAAAGAGAGAGAGACAGAGAGACAGAGAGAGAGAGAGAGAGAGAGAAGACAGAAGCAGGGGACAGACAGAGAGAGAGGGAGACACAGAATCTGAAGCAGTCTCCAGGCTCCAAGTGCAGTGCAGAACCCAATGTGGGGCTTGAACCCATGAGACGTGAGGTCATGACCTGAGCCAAAGTTAGATGCTTAACTGACTGAGTCACCCAGGTGCCCCTTAAATTTATTTTTCTTAACAACAACTTTATTGATGTATAATTAATGTACCATAAAATTCATTTTTAAGTATAAATTCATGATTTTTAGTGTATTCAGTATTTGTATAAGAGTAGTCACTTTACCATCTGCAACTACGTGGATGGAACTGGAGGGTTAATTACGCTAAGTGAAATTAGTCAGAGAAAGACAAATACCATATGACTTTACTCATATGAGGACTTTAAGATACAAAACAGATGAACATAAGGGAAGGGAAACAAAAATAATATAAAAACAGGGAGGGGGACAAAACCTAAGAGACTCAAATATGGAGAGCAAACAGAGGGTTACTGGAGGGGTTGTGGGAGGGGGGGAAGGGCTAAATGGGAAGGGGCATTAAGGACTCTACTCCTGAAATCATTGTTGCACTATACGCTAATTTGGATTTAAATTAAAAAATAAAATAAAATAAATGATGTCTGCCAGGCTTCGCCACATCAGGTAACTCCAAAATAAAGTTACTATTTTTTCCATTTGGAATTAATGAGTATTAATTCTGTAAGGAGATATTTTAGTTCTAAATAAATATTTTATTCCTCATCAAAAACAAATAAATAAAGTAGCTGTTTTATCCACGAAGCTTTGCTTTTAGCAAGACACTTACTTCATCCCCGATCAAAAGTAACAATTTCAAGAATGACTTTGTCACTATCTACCATGTGTTACCAGTGCCTCATTGTTTAATGGCAACGGGTCCCTCCCCACCTTTAAACCCAAATTTGATCAAATCTGCAATTCCACATTTCTATCCATGAGGGTGCATTGACCATACCACTTCCTGTATATGGTGCTTCCTGTGCTGTTATTCAGAATTCAGATGCAGGAAACAAGAATCACTCTACACTCTAGCTATCTAAAGCACAAAAAGTCAAATACCTAAAGGGAATGGGGGTACTTGTAAGATCATTTGATCTCTTTTGTTGGGGTGGGAGGAGGGAGGATGAGCGTCAGAATTTTTATCTTCAATTTTGCCTGTAACAATCATTTCTGTTGTGTTATGTTTATATTTCGTTAAGAATAACCTTGATTCTTTGGTTTTCTCCTCTTCATCCTCTACATCTATCCTCACCTAGCTTGTTATTTTAGTTCTTTGTTCTTTCCTCTGTATTCAGTAAGTGCCATTCCAGTTTATCCCCAATATCAGTGGTTCTCTTTCCCAAGAGTCAATTTGGTACCTTACCTCCTTGCAAATATATTTTAAGTCATTCATTGATAGCAATTTGGGGTGTTTGTTTTGTTTATTTTGCATTTGTTTGTTTTGCAAACAGTCTTCATTTTTTTAAGCCATTGTTTTATCTCTTGGAGTTAACCTCTTTTATTGTGGCTATGTGTTCTTTTATGCTACTCAGAATGCCACAATGTTTTCTTGTAATAATTAGCGTCCTAGAATCTTTTTCTTTTTCATGTTAATGCTTGTTTTCTTAATGCTACAGCACTGGATCTTCTCAGAAATTCCATATTGAGGGTATTTTTTTCCACTGAGCTTTTCAACAATAAATGTGGCCAAAGCTGTAGAGAACCATGGGGTGCCAGAAACAGAATATATAGACAAGTTTGGGTCAAGAACATAATCCATTTGGTCAAGAACTATACATCCATTGTATTGTAGTAACACATTTTCAGAAGATAAGCTCCATGCTGAATATTATATGCCTATTACATCTAAGGGGTCTTCAGAATCATAAAACTCAGATGTGCAAAAATTGAACTTTCTTTTGATTCTCCTTAATTGAACTTAAACTTAGCTCTCAAGCCTCCATTTTGTTTTTACTAAAGACAAATTGTAATCTGCCAGTTCTCTTTAAACTCAGTCTGTACTAACAGTTTTAATTCTGTTCATTGAAGAATATTTATTCCCTTTCCCTTCCCTTCTCCCCTGCAAGGAATAGTTGATTAGTTGATATCTATCCATTACCATTTTCTTCCCTAGTTTACCTTCACTGAGATATATAATCCATATTGTTCTAGAAAGTTTGATATTCATTCCCTCTGCTGTCAGCTGCTAATACCTGTGATACTGTCTTGCTCTCCACTTGCTAGGATAATGTACCTCACCCTACATATTCCTCATCACAGCGCCAAGGCATATGTAACGCCATCTGTACTTTCTCAGCCTTCCTCTGTATCATTTTCAAGGGGACATAGAAATCATTGAGGTGCTCACGTATACTGTTCTTGGTCCTTGGAGAGAAGGAGGAAATGAGTAATAGCCTGTCATTCTATAACTGCCCTGCATCCATTCTTGTTCCATTATGACTAGGCACTCTGTGTTAATGTCCCCCCCCTCCTAACAATTCGAATAAGAGGAAGAGGACAGGGCACCCCTGCTTTCCAATTGACAAACCCCTTTGAAAATATCTATCAAGACCAACCCAGACTTTGGCCTTGAGAGGGAGAAAGGCAAGATACCTTTCCTAAGTGCCCACATAGAAGAAGGTTTCTTTTGCCGAATTTTAACCTTTTTCTCTCAGACCATAAAGGACTTTTATTATTTATCTTCTGTGTCATGAAAGAGGAAGATGTATATAGTGGAAAGAACCAGAAACTGACTCATCTACTTTCTCTCCAGCCCATTAAATTTTCTTCTGTTAAGTTTTACCTCGGGATTCTCAAAGCTTCTATTTTTATATTTACATATTTACTTTGGAAATTAAAATCATTTTTCTTTTTCTTGTATTTAGAGACCATTCTTCCTGGTACATTGTTACTTAAGAAATCATTCAGAAATTTCTTTTTTTCCCTAAAATGTTTCATGTCCTCCCTTTTCAGAGGCAGTAGAAAGGCACTTAAGGCAATAAGGAGCAGTTGCTTCAATGGGTCGGTGGGTAGGTGGATGAACAAGAAATTCCATCTTTGTGAAAAATTAGAAGCTAGAGCTCCAAATTTCATACCACTCCCCAAATATTCGTCTCATAGCCTTTCTTTTTTTTTTTTTAATTTTTTTAATGTTTATTTATTTTTGAGAGACAGAGACAGAGTGTGAGTAGGGGAGGGGCAGAGAGAGAGAGAAAGACACAGAATCTGAAGAGGCTCCAGGCTCTGAGCTGTCAGCACAGCCCGATGCAGGGCTCGAACTCACAAGCCATGAGATTATGACCTGAGCCGAAGTCGGGCACCTAACCTACTAAGCCATCTAGGCGCCCCTCATAGCCTTTCTTATGAGGTAGAAATATCCTCTTGTGTTCCCTTCCTGGTTTTCTAAGTGAATTAATGTAGTACATGCAGATAAAAATCTCCTGGATTCTTCAGGACTCCTGTCTAGCCAAACCTAAGCTGCTTCCCTTTACCTGAATGATGGGGGTGGAGAGAAAAGACCAAAAGAATAGCCTTCTGACCAAATTCAAAATAAGGATGAAACTGGCAAAGGAATGATTTTCTTTTTCTCTGGTTGATCAAGAATCTGAACTGCTAATGAAAAGATAGACCAGTGGGGAAGGATCATAGGTCTTGCATCCTTCTTTCAGATGGGTAGGTTTGCTTTCTTTCCCTTAGAGAAGAAAAGTGGGCAAATCACCCTATTTTTCTCACTCCAAATCCCATGAAATTTAAAATTAATGGAAATTGCTAAGGTTCCTGGAAGTCGATGATCTGTCATGCAATGGATTGCCTGCCGGCTTCCTCAAGATTCTACATGAGAAGTGTGGGTGTGAGGAGGCTGCATTAGATACTGCCTGCCATTTTTAAGACTGGGAATTTTTTTTTAATAATAATTATGCTCGGTGTAATTTGTTTATTGGTAAAGTCAAAATTCTGGAAACCACAACACAGCCAGTCTAAAATAACCTTACTGAGGTGAGCTTTTTTTTTTCTTTTCTTTTCTTTCTTTCTTTCTTTCTTTGGTTTACTCTAATGGTCCTTTTTGTGCTCTCTAAATAGTAATCATCTAACCCTGTCTCTGCACCTGGAAGTAAAAGAATTCAGCATTATGTGAGGAAGAATGCTCGCCATGACCCAGTTCTATCCTTCACTGCATAACTTTCTCTCCTGAAAGCACTGATTGATTTCAAAGAGACTGCTGCAGAGAGATCGTCTGCGATGTGAAGAGAATTAGAATTGGACCCAAAGGTACAAGTGTAACTGGTGCTAAAAATAGCTCACACTTTAGAAAGTTGATTAACACCAAAAGAGAGAGAGAGAGAGAGAGAGAGAGAAGTTATTAAAATGTTCAATTATAATCTCTGCAGCTTGGTGATTCTATTTTTAATCTTTAAGTTATTATGTATGCAAAATGCAGAAGGGTGTGAACCCTACCAGGAACAGTAAAATAAAGAGTGGGAGCTGCAAATGCTTCCTTTAAGAAGCAGCCACAGAGTTTGATGACAGCAGGTATTATTATTACTGCAAATGTCTTGGTCCAATATATCCATCCCTATCAGGGCAAAAAAAATTCCTACAACTCATATTACTTAGGAATCCCAGGAATCCCAGAATTTCTTTTTAATGTGAATTTTTTAGAAATTCCAAGGGCACCTGGGTGGCTCAGTCAGTTGAGCATCCTCTCTTGGTTTAAGCTCAGGTCGTGATCTCACTGTTCGTGAGTTCGAGCCCCACATTGGGCTCTGTGCTGAGAGAAGCATGCTTGGGATTTTCTCTCTTTCTGTCTCTCTTTGCCCCTCCCCCACTCATTCTGTCTCTGTCTCTCTCAAAATAAATAAATAAAATTTTAAAAATCTTAGAAATTCCATATCCTAGATTTAATGTATGCTTACATTCATTCTTGATACTTACACATTCTTGTACACTTATATGTATTCATTCTTCTACACTTTTGACCACATTAAAAATAGAGTATCATTGTATCTAAATATTAATTGGTAATGTAAAAATCCATTTGCTCCTAGAATTAGGACAACCATCCGTCTATCTGATTGCTCAAACTAGAAGCTTCAAAGCCCCTCTTGATTCCTTCTCTCTCACTTCCCAAAGCCAAAAACCAGGTCCTGTCAATTTTGCCTCTTAAATAACACTCAAATCACCATACTTCTTTCCATTCCCATGGTTGTAGCTCCCATCCAATCTACTAAAATCTCTTGCCTAAACTATTATAAAAACCTCCCTACACTTTCCCAAACCTACTGTGTTCTCCTCTACCCAGTCTCTATTTTGCAATCAGAGTAGTAGGTCAGAACTACATCTGGTTATTTATTCCCCTTCTTAAAAGCTTCTGATGATTTCTTCTCACTGTTGGGGAGAGTCCAGTATCCACACCAAGACTTTAGGAAAGGTTCCCAAACCAGCCCCTGCCAGCTCTCCACTTCATACATGCTCTTCTTCCCCTCACTGACTCTGTTCCAGCACAAGGGGCTTCTCATGGTTCCTCAAACTAATACATGCCATCCTCTAACTGAGGGGGTTTATGCATGCTCTTTCCTCTGCCTGGGATGCTTGTCTCTTTGGCTGGCTAACTTCTCATTCTCAGAATTATTCCCCAAAAGCACCTCTATTACATGTAAAAGGCATGTTTTCCTAACGTCTTCATACCTTCATCATACTATTAATTGTTCGTATAATGTCTCCTTACTTTGCTAGTGTGTATGACAGCAGTGACATGATGATTGTATTTCTTGGCACTCAGTGTAGTTCATGGCTAATTAAATAATTATTTCCTAGGTGAATGACTAAAGTGCCATCTATAGTTATGAAATCCAGAAACTAAAAGAAGAGTGTCTTGTGGCCTGAAGGAAAATGAAAGGGAGAAAAGCTCTCAGTGGAAGATACATTCACCTCGGGGCTTGAAAAATAAGTAGGGCTTGTCAGGTAGAAAGAGCTGGTAGATTATTCCCAGAACTGGGACTAGCACAAGTGAAAGCACGGAAGTGAATGAAATGTTTAGGGCTTGGTGAGTTCTCCGTGACTAGAGTAGGTGAGGAAGAGGGAAATGATGTAGCTACCCTAGCATTGGTAAAGCTAATTCAGGTTCAAGATGTTAAAAGCTTCTGTGCTACCCTAAGTAGTTCAGTTCTAACAGGGGAGCAAAATGATCATAACAATTAATAAAATCACACAGGTGTTAGCATATTACTATTGACAGCATCTGATACAACACACATACCTTTTCTCATTTTCTTTGACCAAAATTGGTGTCAAGTGAATTAATTCATCTTCAAATAGAAAACATTTATATCATACCAGTCATCTCATATATATTGTTATGTTTATTCTATGATTCTTAGAGAAAAAATAATTTTCTAGAAAGAGAAAACCTATCATTTTAATTCAATACATTTGCAACTTTGAGATTTTTTTTCTTTTCTGAAGATATTCCTTTATGCAATGGAATTTTCCCATTGATTCTACAAATAAGCAGTGTTTAAAATAAAGAAATATAAATACCACATGGTTAAGTGCATTAATGCTTTAAATATATCTAGAAAACAATCATATTTTAATATCCTTAATGGGGGCAAAATTAATAGGTAGCCATGCAAGAAGAAACAACTCTTTGCTGCCATCTGATGGCAGCCCATTTTGCCACCGGACTGTCTGTCTCTTTTGGTCCCACTTCAAGCCCCTGTGAAGATAATAGGCCAGCTTAACCAAAAAGCAGTCTGTTGAGAACCCAAGAGAATTTGTTCCAATGGACATAAGGCTTCTCTGACTTTCATAGTTATTAAAATGTTCAGTGGTTCCATTTCTTCTTTAACAGTTAGCAGGTAAAATGTCAGTGACATTAATATAAGAGATAAAGCAGATTCCTTTGAGTTAAGGCAGGGCTAACAAGGAATCCTGGAGGAGCTCTTCTTCTCGAATGTTGTCAGCCCAGTACTCCCTGGAAACCGCCCTTAACCAGAGAAGCCTCTCTTTTTCCATCTTCTCAAATGGTTCCTTGGTACAAACAAATGAGGCTTTTGAGCATTAACCAATTCATTCATTTAAAAAGTGTTGACATCCTTTGGTGAACAATGTAGACATGGAACTTACATGGTAGTAAGGATAACATGGGATAAAAGGAAATAGACAAATTAACAGTGGAAAAGTATAATAACAGTTTTGAAGGAAACGAGGGTCCACTGGAATATCAGATGAGAATGTACATTAGGAAAAGGGATCAGGGATAGACCTCATAAGGATATAACAGTGAAGTTGAGACCTAAAGGAAGAGAATGAGCTAATCATGTAGAAATGTGGGATGAGTGCATTCTAGACATAGAAAATAGCACGTGTGAAAGGCAGGAGATAAGACAGAGCTTGGAACATTCAGTACGTAGAAGATGTTAGACGGGTGTGGTGGGTGGGAAGAGTAATGAAAGATGAAGCTAGGCCTGGACAATGCAAAGTCTTTAGGCCACTGAAAGGACTTCAGGTTTTATTCTGAATTCAGTGAAAAAATATAACATAAAGATGTTATTTGAATCCATGAGAACTGAAAATACCACCAAGGGAATGTGAAAAAGGACAAGACAAGGCAGGACTGGAGGAATCACATCCTGTTATGTGTCCTTCACACTAGTTTTTTTTTCTCTTGATCCACTAACTGTGACTGCTATGTATCCAACCCATGGTTTTTTAAAAGTCTCCATCTCTGTAACAAACTGTAATCTCTGTCTCATCCTATAGGTTTGACCTTCAGCCTGCTTCTGCCTAAGGATTTATCAGTAGCCATTTCAGGTGAATTAGACGTTCCATCTGTGGGCCCTGGTTCCTGGTTACTTTTGCAGTCATAGCCTTGAATCTGGATAACTGTCCACTCTGGCCTTTGGCCAGGAACCTAAGTCTACTCCGATAGATTGGATGACCTGAAGATTTCTGTGAAGGAAGGGTATCATGAAAAATCTTCATGAAAGGGGCACCTGGGAGGCTCAGTCAGTTAAGCATCCTACTCTTGGTTTTGCCTCAGGTCATGATCTCACAGTTCGGGAGGTCGAGCCCCACTTTGGGCACTGTGTGGACAGCGCAGAGCCTGCTTGGGATTCGCTCTCTCCCCCTCTCTCTGCCTTTCCCCTGCTCGTGCTCTCTATTTTTCTCAAAATAAATAAATAAATATTTTTAAAATCTTCATGAAAAATAAAATTTCTCAGGTTCTTTTCTTAGAAGTCTGTTCATTTTGGAAGTGGAAACTTGCTAGTAAAAAGAAATTACTTGCATGGAATTACTGATTTCTGCTCTTTATTTTTATTGCTCCAATTCATGCCATTTTACCATGTTGGTATATATCTATATATTTCTCTGAAAATTAATATATCACTTACTCTGAAAGCAAATGTAATTTCATCTTAACACTAGAATGGATTTTAAAAAGGATAGAAATAAAGCTCTTTGTTCTAGAGTCCGCATAGATATTTTTTTTCATGTACACAGTTTGCCACAGAAAATGACTTCTCAAATTAATGTTCTTTAAATTTTTGTAATGATTTATTTTGAGAGAGAGAGAGTGCACATGCACGAGCAGGGGAAGAGCAGAGAGAAAGGAGAGAGAGAATTCCAAGCAGTCCCCATGAGGCAGTGCAGAACCTGATGTGGGGCTTGAACTCACATATCATGAGATCATGACCTAAACCAAAATCAAGAGTAGGACACTTAACCCACTGAGTCAGCCAGGTACCCTCAAATTATTATTCTAGGAGTTCTAAAACATTCATTTTACACTTTCAATTGAATAATTGTTATTGGAGATTGCAAAGAAATTGTCTTCCTGTTGTATTCCAATCAGCAATAAAGATGAGAGGGTCAAATTTAAATGTCCGTTGAGTTTGCTATCCCCATGATTTTAAACAAAAGAATAATTCCTTTCTGGATCCCTTTATTCCCACGCTGGGGTGGTGGCACATCTGGTCTTAGCCTTCGTTCTCTTCTGACTGAGACTTATCATTTGAAATGATCAAGCAATTTTAACCAGATAATAACTTTTCCTTTTAAATCACATTTGCATGCTACTTAAGTTTCTCTTCTACCCAAATGAATACTGATAAGTTGGCTTAAAACATTCTGTTTTCAAGTAGGCAAACAAATCTTTGCAATTGACGAAGAGCTGAAAGTCAGAATGACTAACATGCACTAAAAGAAAAGCCATGAAAGGATTTCAAAGACTCTCTTCTTTCCTGGCTTTGGGAAATGTTAGAGTGCAAGTACTGTGTTGTTTTGTTTTGTTTTTCAAATTCAAAGCTTGTTTATTATTTCAGGAAAAAATCCTATAAATAATAAATATAAATTTAAAAAACCCACTAACTTCTTTTGACCACAGTATAAGTGAATGACATAGAAATTGGAAGAATGACACAACAATCTGATGTTAGGGCATGGAAAGCAGGTGTGTATGGCCATGCAATCCACACAGGTTTGGAATCAAGATGCACTTCTGTGGGGCCGCACATCCTTGGGCATCCCAATTAATCTTTCTAAGCCTAGGAATACATCTGTTAAGTGGGGAAAGAAAACTTACATGTGGTTCTTGTGAGTATTGGAGATACTGAGTATAAAACATCTGGCATATAATAGACATCCCATAAATGGTGTGATACTGATGCTTTCCTGGCTGGCATATGTGGGTAAAATGAGCTGAGGATCAATCCAAAGACGTGTCTCTCTACCTTACAAAGGCAGTCTTTTCATGATTGTGTTTTGTGCCGCAACATAAGAAAGATTTACTACCAATTCACTTTAAACCAGTAAGACATGACCCAATTTCCTAAAGCCAGATGGCAAAGCTACTTCCGGTGGGGCAGATGGGCCTATTGACTTTCAGTCCCATGAAAACATCAGGCTTGGAAGATTCCCTGGGATCCAGCTAATGCACCAAGAAGATAGAGGAATGCCTTTGACATTGGCCTGGGTATCAGGGAAGCAAAAAACTATCAGAAAGACATGTGCGGTTTTAGACACTCACACAGTATTTGGGGCATGAAATAGAGTATTCAGAGGAAGCCAAGTTGCTTTCATTGGCACTTGGGATATTCAAGAAGCTTCATCAACTAACCCTCTTTGTGTGAGATTGCGGCAATGCTTCTGAGTACCAGATGTGCTTGCCCTGAAAGGAAATGGAAAAACTGGACACATTCATATTCATTAATTAGGTAATATCAAAGTTAATTTATAAAGGCAGTTATTTGCTGGACGCACATGGGCAACAACTATCAAAGAGAAATATCACTGCAATGGGAAACATACCAGAAAATATCTACCTCTGAAACAAACGAAAATTATATTGACAATAATAACAACCCCAAACCCAACACCATGCATAGACAAGTATCTATTTATCATACAGTATATTGAAATTCCAAGAGATGTTCTTACTTTTTTTAAGAACTTTGGCTCTAAAATAGAAGACTGATTTGAGTCAGTAAAGGAAAGAACTTTCTGACAGTCCGATATCTCTAGAAATAGAATTAATTCCTTAAGAAGTGTGAGTTTCCCACCTCTGGAACTCAAATGTGCCTAATGCAATATAGAGGGAATTAGAATAAGCTCTCTGTGGATGGCTAAAGCATATGACCTTATTGGTAAATTCAACCCTTGATTTATCTCTCTTTATATAAATCACACTTCATAGCTGTATTGTTTTAAAGCATCACCAAAAAAATAGGTATTATTTCCACTCTTTTCAGTATAAAAAATGAAATGGATGGGGATGGGATTAGAACCCAGGGCCGAATTCAATCATGCTTTTTCCACTACATGATGAGCCTCTGGTCTTGTTTATACACAAACTAACATGTAACCCTCATGTATATATATACCTATTTACAAATTAATCTCTTAGGCATACTATAGCTGAGTAATCATTAAATACAAAATTCAGTATGCATTGCATCCATGCTGGATACTGTCATTTCCCTATCCAATACGCATCCTTCCTTCATTTGTTAGTCACAGTCAAAACCCCAACTTTATTTAGGGTAGAAATAATTACCTGTGTTTCTTGGCAGTTAGGTAAGACCAGACAACCCCATTCAGGCCCAAGGTTATATAAATGGAAGTATATTTTGTTAGGGTTTTGGGGAAAGCAACATTTCCCCCCTTTAAAATGCTTTCCATTTTATATTTGCATTATGAAAATAATGCAATGTTATAGAATAGAGATGTGGGAAAATAAGTACATCTATAGTTGACCTTATACGGATAATCATTGGTAGTTCTTGATATATGATCTGTTAGTGCTTTGTACACACTTGTATAGACTCTTAACATAATGTTATTTTTAAAGAGTACAAAGTATATACACTTCTCAGTTATTGCTTCTTTACTTAATATATTTGCTATGGTCTGAATATGTATGTTCCCCCAAATTGATATGTTGAAATCCTAACCCCAAGGTGATGGTATTTGGAAATGGGGCCCTTGTGAAGTGATTGGGTCATGAGGGTGTGCCCCCTTGTGATTGGGATTAGTCCTCTTATAAAAGAGATCCCAGAAAACAAGCTTGTCCTTCCCTCCATGTGAGCCAGACTCTCACCGGACACTGGGTCTGCAGGCACCTGATCTTAGACTTCCCTTACTCTAAAACTATGAGAAATAAATCTCCATTGTTTATAAACTATCCAGTTTATGGCATTTTATTATAGCAAACCAAAGAGACTAAGACAATATTATAATCACCTTCTTATGCCATTAATGATTGTTATACAAGTTTATATTCATGACTCTAACATATGCCTTTATATGGCCATGGACATTCACGACAATGACAATGAGAGTCTCATGTTGAAGATGGGAAAGCAGGAAGCTAAAAGAACTTTAGCCTTGATGACTGCTTTCAGTCAGCACACCAACCATGGAACACTGACTTCTGGACTCCTTTTCACATGAGAAAAACATGCCTACCCCTAAAGTAGGATGTTGTATGTGTATGTGATGTTGAGGTCTCTCCCTAAGTTGAACAGAAAATAAGTCATTGAAGCTTACAAAGAGGAGTTATTGATCCTCTAGTGATGTGGAAATTTGTTTATTTACAAGTTACAAACAACTCAGTAGATGTGATAAAGACAATAGAATTAGTAATGTTATTATATATATGGGATATGTATATATGTGATAGAATATAATACATTGTACATGTGTGTATATATTGTATATAATACAATATAACAGAAGAAACCCTCAGTGCTCAATATATCAATTAATTTTCCTGAAAATAATGTTATACTGCTCAAGCATATTTTCTATTCCTTAAAAAGAAATAAGCCCATAGAGATCACAGATTTCAAAAAAGCACCATTTGGTGTATATCCTATGAGGAAGTTTAGGCCAGAACAACTCATCAATATCAATAACAGAATAATTTTTAAATGTGATAATGTATTATCAATTTAAAAAGGTTATATTCAGTTTGACAGACTGTTCACAAAGTAAGGAGAGGTATAAACAAGTTTAGAGAAGTGATATTAGAAAAGCTTCAACACAGCCTCCCTGTTGCCACTAGCATGCAGATTCTTGCTATAAAAGGAAGAACAAAAAGGACAGCAAAGCATTCTAAAGAGATGCCATTCGAATGACTTTAGAGTTGTAGTGAGCTAAGTTGGAAGAAAAAATGTGGGATTCAATCAAAGAGTTAATAGGTAAGTTAAATCATATTAAATGGAAACAAGGGTTGATCTATGAAAGAATTAGGCAAATGGCCACTTGAAAATGGTGGACTCATATATGAAAAGCAATATGTCTAAAGGCTGTGAACATGAACCTTCATATCAAAAAGCATAAAAAAGTCTCATTAACTCCTCTACATAACAGCTCCCATTCATTAATCCTCATCTTAATTCTCAGACTGATAAGCAATGTATCAATAGCTTTAGTCTTCCTGAGACTGAAAAAATGTTCAACCAAGCTGGTGGGTTCACTATCTTTTCAACTCTGGGAGGATTTACAGTTAAATTTTAAAATGATGAGATAAATAAAACCGATAATACGAACATTTTAAATTTGAATAAGGGAGTAACTTGAATTTTTATTAATTTTAATGATTTTAAGCAGAAAGTCATCAAGAATTTGATTTCGTTTGTAAACAGAATTGAAATCATTACAAAAAATTGATTTGATGTATTTGTAAGCTTAATTGTTTTTTTAGATCTGTGAGAGTTTTTCATTTTTAAAATATTTTTCTCAGAATTTTTAATTTGTCCTGCAGAATATTTGAAAATCTTAAATAGGTATCAAGTATATACTTTGTAGCATTTTTACTAAGTGTGGTAGGCAGAATAATGACCTCCAAAGATGTCTGCATCTTGGAAACTATAAATATGTTACATGGCAAAAGAGGCTTTGCAAATGTGATAAATTTAAGGATCCTGAGATGGAAAATTATCATATATTGTCTTGGTGTGCCCAATGTGATCACAAGGGTTTTTATAGATAAAAGAGGAGCAGAAGTCAAAGGGTTGTGACTATGGAGGCAGAAGTCAGTGATACGGGACCATGAGCCAAAGAATGTAGGCAGCCTCCAGAATCAAGCAAAGTCAAAGAAACAGGTTTTCCCCAAGAGCCTCTAGAAAGAAGGTAGCCCTATTTTCTATTATTACTATAACAATTACCACAAATTTAGTGATTTTTAAAAAAATTTTTTTTAACGTTTATTTATTTTTGGGACAGAGAGAGACAGAGCATGAACGGGGGAGGGGCAGAGAGAGAGGGAGACACAGAATCGGAAACAGGCTCCAGGCTCTGAGCCATCAGCCCAGAGCCCGACGCGGGGCTCGAACTCACGGACCACGAGATCGTGACCTGAGCTAAAGTCGGACGCTTAACCGACTGAGCCACCCAGGCGCCCCCAAATTTAGTGATTTAAGGAAACAAATTTTTTATCTTAGAGTTCTAGAGGTCAGAAGTCCAAAATAGGTTTTGAAGTACTAAAATCAAGATGTTGACAGGGTTGTGTCCCTTCTGGAAGCTCGAAGGGAGAATCTGTTCCCTTGCTAGTGGTTTCTTACAGGGATAATCCCATGTCTTTCATTTCTCTAGTTTCTTTTTTTTTTTTTTTCAACGTTTATTTTTTTGGGACAGAGAGAGACAGAGCATGAACGGGGGAGGGGCAGAGAGAGGGAGATACAGAATTGGAAACAGGCCCCAGGCTCTGAGCCATCAGCCCAGAGCCCGACGCGGGGCTCGAACTCATGGACCGCGAGATCGTGACCTGGCTGAAGTCGGAGGCTTAACCGACTGCGCCACCCAGGCGCCCCTCATTTCTCTAGTTTCTAAAGACTATCAGCATTCCCTGGCTCTTGGCCTTTCTCCATATTCAAATCCAGAAACATAACATCTTCAAATCTTTCTAACTCTAACATTACTGCTTCCTCTTATAAATACTATTGTGATTACACTGGGCCCATCCAGATAATCCAGAATAATCTGCCCATTTCAAGATTGGTAACTTAATGACCTATACAAAATTCTTTTGCCATATGAGGTAACATATTCACAAACTTTGAGTATTAAGACACGGACATCTTGGGAGACCATTATTCAGCTACCAAATTTCCTGTTATACACCCTAATGCAACCATTTATCTGCTTTCTATTTCTATGGATTTGCTTTTTTTTTTAACATTTCATGTAAGTGGAATCAAACAATATGTGGTCTTCGTATGTGGCTTCTTTTACCTAACATAATGTTTGGAGGGTCATTCATGCTGTAACATCTCTCTTTTTTTGTTGCTGAATAGCATTCTGTTGTATGGATCCACCACATTTTGTTTACCACTCACTGGTTGATAAATATTTGGGTTGTTTCCACATATTGGCTATTATAAACAAACTGCTATGATCATTTACATAGAAGCCTTTGTGTGGGCATGTTTTCATTTTGGTTGGATAAGTACCTAGAAGTAAAATTGCTTGCAGCACCTGGGTGGCTCAGTTGGTTAAGTATCTGACTTGTGCTCAAGTCATGATCTCACATGTCGTGAGTTTGAGCCCAGCATCAGGCTGTGTGCTGACAGCTCAGAACCTGGAGCCTGCTTCAGATTCTGGAGTCTTCCTCTCTCTGCCCCTCCCCCACTTGAGCTTTCTCTCTCAAAATAAATAAACTTTAAAAAAAAGATGTGGGGCACCTCGGTGGCTCAGTTGGTTAAGGGTCTCTCTTCGGCTCAGGTCACAATCTCAGGGCCCGTGAGTTCAAACCCCATGTCACCTACTGTGTGGACAGCTTAGAGCCTAGAGCCTGCTTCAGATTCTGTGTCTCCCTCTCTCTCTGCCCACCCCCGATTGCAGTCTGCCTCTCTCTCTCAAAAATAAGTAAACATTAAAAAGTGTTAAAAAAAAGATGTAAAATAAAAAAGTTGAACTACTGGGTTACATGGTAAATTTATACTTAACTTTTTAAAGAAACTGACAAATTGTTTTCTAAAGAGACTTCACCATTTTACATTTCTACCAACAGTGGATGAGGCTTCAAGTTTCTCTGTATTTCACCAATACGTGTTATTGTCTTCATGATTATCATCGTTATTATGGATGTGCAGTAATATCCCAATGCAGTTTTAATTTGCATTTCCCTAATGACTAATTGTGCTAAGCATCTTTCCATGTGTTTATCCATAAATCTTTTCTGGTAAAATATCTATCTAAATCTTTTGATAATTTTTTAATTTGGGTCACTTCTCTTCTTACTGAATTACAAAAATCGTTTATGGTTTTGGATACAAGTCATTTGCTAAATACATGTTTTACAAAGATTTATTGCTTTCTGTGTCTTTTCATTTTGAAAACGGCATCTTTTTGAGCACAAAGTTTTAAATATATTGTCTTTTTTAATCACTTGTGCCTGGCATCACTCTTAAGAAATTTTGGCCTAACCCAATATTATGAAGATTTACTTGGATGTTTTCTTCTAAGAGTTTAGAGTTTTAGCTGGTGAAGTTAGGTCTGACCCATTTTGAGGTAATTTTTGTGTAGTGTATGATGATGTAAGGGTCTAAATTTATATTTTTGCATATGAAAAATCAATTTTGTCAGCATTTTCTGGTGAAAAGACTATTTTTCCCCCAATGAATTGCTTTAGTACCTATATCAGAATTCAATTGGTGATATATATGAGGGTTCATTTCTGGATTCTCAACTCTCTTTCATTGATCTATTTGTCTATCTTTACCACATTGTCTTCATTACTGCGGCTTAGTAATAGTTTTTGAAATTGGGTAGTGTAAGTCTTCCAACTTTGTTCTGTTTCAGGAAATTTTTCTCTTCATTAGAAATTTTAGACTTGGCTTGTAAATTTTAGCAGAAAGAGTCGGTTGGGATTTGTGCTAAGCTTTACTGTATTTTGCTAAACTTTACTGTCGATCATCTTGGGAAGATTTGTTATCTTCATAATGTTTAGTCTTCTGACCCATGAATATGGACTATCTCTTAATTTACTTAGATATTATTTAATGTCTTTCAGTGGTATTTGGTAGTTTCTTTCACAAAGTTTTATAGCTCAAATATGTTTTATTCATAAAAGCAGTATAAAATGCTCCAGGAAACTTAATTAAATTAGTAAATGAAATTACTTGTTTAAGGGAACAAGTAATTCTGTTCAGTTTTTCAAGTATTCTGTTCAGTTTTTTTTAACTAAAGCATATTAACATGCAATGTTATATTATTTGTATAATTTTTATATAGTTTCAGGTGTATAACGTATTGATTCAACAGTATCATACAATCCTCAGTGCTTGCCACAATAAATGTAGTCACTATATAATGTTATTACAATATTGTTGACTGTATTCCGTATGCTGTACTTTCCATCTCTCTAGCTCATTTATTTAATAACTGGAAGTTTGTACCACTTAATCTCATTTTTATATTTCACCCATCTTCCTTACCCACCTTCCCTCTGGCAGACACCAGTTTATTCCCTGGATTTAAGAGTCTGGTTTGGGGCACCTGGGTGGTTCAATCAGTTAAGTGTCTGACTCTTGATTTCAGCCCTGGCCATGATCTCACAGTTCGTGAGTTCAAGCCCCACATCAGGCTCTGCACTGAAAGTGCAGATTCTCTCTCTCTCTCCCTCTCTCTCTCTCTCTTTCCCTCTCTCTCTCTCTTCCCCCCTCACTGGCTGTGTGCTGTCTCTCAAAATAAATAAATAAATTTCAAAATATCTGTTTTTTTGGTGTGTATTCTAATTTTAGTCGTGCACTAATTCAAGAAAAACTGGAAGGAAATATTCTCATTTTGCTAGATCTATAAATATCATAATGAGATTTGTAAGTAGAACTTCAAGGCATATGGAAAATTATGTTATTTTATTTCTAACTTTAATAAATTAAATATTGATCTAAATCCTGATAACTTTAAATAGTCCTTTCTGTGAACAAAAGCTCTGCTAACTTGTTTTTTGTTTTTTTTTTAAAGAAATCACATTGATCCTATTAACCAAAACTACTTCTGAGACTTCCTTTTTGAGAGTTTAACATCTTTTTGTAATACCATCTGTTAGTATAAAAAATGAATTTAGGCAAGGCGCCTGATCTCAACTCAGGGACTCAGGTCATGATCTCACGGTTCATGAGTTCAAGCCCCATGTCAGACTCTGCACTGAGAGCATGGAGCCTTCTTGGGATTTTTTTGTCTCCCTGTCTCTCTGCACCTCCCCACCTCATACTCTTTCTGTGTCTCAAAACAAATTGTAAAAAAAGCCCTCAGATTTTCTGATACTTAAATATTTTTAAAAAGAGAAAAACATTAACCATGGAGAGGTTCAGTGACATGCCTAATGTGTAGAAAATGAGTGGCAACCTTCTCTGGGAAAAAATATCCCTTTCATATCAGAGATGTTTTTGGCAAAACTAGTTTCATAAATTTAACGTCTGTGGGAAATGATATTCTATCTTTGGTGTGCTTAGGATCAGACAGATGATGATCAGATATTAAGAAATGGTAATAATAATGTGCTCAAAGGGAAGCAATTATGTAAAATACAATGTGGGATTATAGAAGATTCTAAGCTATTATATTACCCTTAGAAGTATGAATTTAGTTTGAATTTTAAAAAGAGTAGTGTGTATTAAGGGAATATGCAGATATAAAAATCTTTAATACCAGATGAAATTATTTCCCCTATACAGGGGAAATGTAATGTACACCAGATGCTTGCACTATTTAAGACACCTGATCAAATTTATATTCCTTGTGATTAAAAGAGTGTTTTGATTGCACTGATTCTCACTGCTGCCACAATCCCTCCAGGAATCCTGGAGGTGAATTTGAGTGATGATTTTTTCCATTTCATCATTTTCCTGCAAGGCTTCCCCTACTACAACATCCACAAGCACTCTCAAAGCCCCAGATTAAAATGAATCATTTAAATTAATTATTCAGCTTCTTCGTCTATTCAGTGTTTCTTTTTGGCTGATTTGTGCATCTATAGGTGAGTGATAACAAATTATAAGCTTCAGGGGAAAGCTTCACATTTGTCATAATTTGCTTAGGACAAAAACCCAGACATGAATACTGAATAGTTAGAATTAAAGGGATAGAATACCTCACAATATACCTTCAATAAATTTAATAAACTATAATGAGATTAATAGCTTTAATAAACTAACACACACACACACACACACACACACATACACACACACACGCTTAATGGATCATCGTTTTAGAAAGATAGCATTTGGCAAAATTTGACCAAACACTTTGCCAACTATATCCTTGACTTTTCCAGATTCTAGTTTGGAAGTATAATTATGAATGTAATTTCAAAGCAAACATTGATTATTTTAACATAATCCATGGGAACAAAAGGCACAGCATAAGGAATATAGTCTGATATTATAATAGTGTGGCATGGTGACAGGTGTCAGCTATAATTGTAGTGAGCCTAGCATAATGTATAGAGAAACTGAATCACTATATTGTACACCTGAAACTAATGTAGTATTGTGTGCCAATTATACTCAAATAAAAATTAATCATTTGGGGGCACCTGGGTGGCTCGGTTGGTTAAGCGACCAACTCCTGATTTTAGCTCAGATCATGATCTCACAGTTCATGAGTTTAAGCCCAGCGTCAGCCTCTGCACTGAGAGTGCAGAACCTGCTTGAGATTCTCTCTCTCTCCCTGCCCTCCCCCCCATGCTCACTTTCACTCTCTCTCAAAAAAAAAAAATATTTAAAAATGAAAGAAAAAATAACCATTGTAACAATAGTACATTTGTTTTCCTGACTTGGAAAGCAAGGAGGCAGTGGTATGGGGCAGGGCAGTATCAGAGATAGAAATGGACTCTCTACTCTCATAAAACAATCATGCCAGAATACAATTATTCTTTTACCTTCTTTTTCTTTCCTACTACCAATACTAGTGCATTAGTCATCTTTGAATTCCTGCCACACAGCAGAAAATTGGCATGTAGTAACCTCTCAATACCTGTAGAATGAACATAAAATGAAATTCTAGTACTTTATCATGAGAAAACTATGCAGCTTTAGGTAAATCAATTCATTTTTACCTATAAATTACCAGGAAATTTGAGAAGATTGTTCCCTAAGTTCCCTGTAAGCTGAAGAATTCTCTAAAGGCACATTTATATGTCCTCGGATTGTGCCCTACAACAGATATTTTCATGATGTTATTATTATTTGTATTTTACAGGAATTTTAACTTTTTTATCAGATTATGCCATGGATACAGATTAAATCGGCAGTCTAGCTCTGAAACTAATTTGTTTTGTAATATCATGCAAGACCATTATATGTCTATGTGTCAGGAGCGATTGTACGACACGGTTGGTGATAGCTGCCATTTTCTTTAATGTAACAACATTTTGTTCAAAAGCTCTTTGAAGACCAGCAAAGAACACTATTATGGGCAACTGAAAATTAATAGTATAGAAGACTTTCCCAGGAATTTATTTAAAATATCCATGGATGAATAATCAAAATGGTTTTGAAATAAAAAAAAGACATAAAAGAAACATAAAAACATGCTTTATTCCTTGTTTTGATATGGGTCATTTTAATGAAATTGTTGTTACTAATATACTGTTGAGATATCCAGGGAAACCCATAATTATCATAAAGTATACTTAATTCATAATAGAAACTCCATAACTGAACAGCAAGGTTAAAAATTTCCTGAGTTAAGTCAGATACTGCTAGTAAAAACATCCCCCAGATTTAGAGAGAAATTTGGCCTACCCAGGCTGCTTCTAATCTGTACCTTCTCCTTAGTTATCCTGCCTAGAAAAAATGTGTTTCCTATATGTACTTACCTGCATGCTATTCACAAAGACCGTCACATTATCCCAGCTCAGCAGTAATAAATAAATAAATCAGTAACTGTGTAGAGCCCTGAAACACATTCACTGATTTGCAGAAGAGCCCTGGTTGTTGAAGAAGTTAGTTATATTTTTAAGAATTACTAGAGCTAATGATCAGTTATTGAGCAAAAACTAGAGATTGCTTTCCTTAGTATTATGTACCATACTCTTTTTTAAAGATACTAATAAGTTAAACAAAAACATAGAAGTAAATAAATACTATGGCATGCCAGTTAAGAGAGTAGGCTCTGAAATCAGACTAAATTTAAATCTCAGTTTGGCCAGCCTCCCATCCTAATGACCTCAAGCAAGCTACTTAATATCACTTTTCCTATTTCTCCATCTGTAAAATGGAGGTGATAAGAGTATACTACCTTGTAGAGTTGTTGTAAGGATTAGATAAGCTTCTATATATAAAATATCCTTAGGACAGTGCTTGGCTCAGAGCAAGTATTCTACATAAATAAAAGTTGATATTGTTGGCATTATTATTGATTTAAGTCCTTAAAAAGACGCTGCTATGGACTGAAAGTTTGTGTCAACCCCCACCACCAAAAATTTATATGTTGAAGCCCTAAACCCCAGCGTGATGGTATTTGGAGAGGGCCTTGGGGAAGTAATTAGACTTAGATGAGATCTTGAGGATGGAGTCCCCGTGATTGGATTAGTGTCTTTGTAAGAAGACGAAGAGTCCAGCCTTCATTCTCTAGGCCATGTGAAGATATAGCAAAAAGGTAGATGTTTGCTAACCAGGAAGAGTGTCCTCACTCTACATAAAATCTGCTAGCAGCCTGATCTTGGACTTCCTATCCTCCAGAACTGTGACAAATAAATGTTTGTTGTTTAAGCCCTCCCTCCCCCAATGTATGGATATTTCCAAACTAACAGAAACATTGGAAATGAGGAACATGAAATAATATGAAATTTCAAAATTAATGAAGTAATTTAATTAATTGTATGTGGTTTAAAAGGTTAGCATAATTTGAGCCTGGTGAAAATTGCCAATATCTTAAGAATAGTTATTTCTGCTTCTGAGACATGTGTGTAAAACAGATTTGGAGTCCTCTGCAGTAATATATCTTTTAACAAAGTAGATCAATTCTTTTTTTTTTTTAATGATTATTTATTTTTGAGAGAGAGGGGAGGGGAGGGGAGGGGAGGAGGAGAGACAGAGGGAGACACGGAATCCGAAGCAGGCTCAAGGCTCTGAGCTGTCAGCACACAGCTCAAAGCAGGGCTCGAACACACTGACTGTGAGATCATGACCTGAGCTGAATTCAGATGCTTAACCGACTGAGCCACCCAGGCGCCCCAAAGTAGATCAATTCTAATGACATTCTAATGTCTGACCTTTGCTTCCAAGAGTAGAAATAACATATTACCAGAGACTAGGTTAGCAAAAATTAAAGTGAAAGTTGTAGTTTTCAGAAGAAAGCATTTTTTCCTTTCTTTATGCAATTTTTAAAACTTTGACACATGCTTAGTGCCAGTTTTTAGGATATGTTGTGTCTAATTTTTTTTCTAGAGAAACATAAATTGATGAGGGAAAAATATTCACATATCTGAGATGATTTTTAAGTCCTCTATTTTTAATTAAGAAAACATCAGCTCTACTATAAATAATTGCTATACCTGGAATCCAGCAGCACATTTTCAGATTCCACGACCGAAAACCCACTATCACTCTGGGGCACCTGGGTGGCTTAGTCAGTTAGGCATCTGACTTGATTTTGGCTCTAGTCAATATCTCATGATTAGTGAGTTCGAGCCTCCCATTGTGCTCTATGCTGACAGTGAGGAGCCTGCTTTGGATCCTCTCTCTCCCCCTGTCTCTCCTCTGCTTGCTCTCTCTCTCAAAATAAATAAATAAACTTCAAACAAGCAAATAAATACATAAATAAATAAAGCCAAACTATCTCTCTAAGGTCAGCCAGGGTGGATAGGCCAAACCTAGTTTTATATACTCTGCTTTATAACTCCTTGAATGACTTGGAAGTAGAACTCAGGGAAGCTAATTCGGCGTCCTATGCTTGTCAAGCTGTTTTCTAGACAGTGTAGCCTTTTTCCATCAGTGAGAAGTAGCAGGTGGTGATTACCAACAAGCCATTGCACCAAACGCTATGATGGGACACATTACGATAATTTCCAAGTTTTAAAGCAACTCATTGAACTCATTTGCTACAAAGGGAAAAATAAGAAGTATTAAAGAGGAGGATTGAAGTGTTAAAAATTTATCACGTTTAATATTCCTACCACCCCGTGTTCTTGTATATCTCTGAGGATACTTTACTCAAATTAGGTGATTTTAATAAAGCAAATGACATCTTGTCAGTAAAAGTAATATTTTTATGAATATTTATATAGTTTCCAGTGGAACCCTTTGTTCATTTTAGGAGATTTAATGGCCCTTATGACTAATTAGTTCCTTTCTTGGAAACTTCCTTCTATGAGAAAACATCAGTTTCCTCTAGTAGGCTGAAATAAAGTTATTTTTTAATTTCTTCAAGGGGATTTGACAAAATTAGACATCTTAAAAAATAATTAACCTCAAATTTTAGTATATATTTAACCTTTTAAAACTTCTTTCAGATTTTGCCATATTTTAAATGTTTGCTTCTAATAACATTTCTTTAAACCAATGCTATTAAGTCTGCTGGGAATTCCAGAGACTGAACAATGGTAAAAAGAATTATAAAGAGACAACAAAAAGTCAAATGAAATTGAGATTATCCATGATTGAGTCATCTACCTTTTTGGATAATCTGAGTCAGTTTCAGATTTTTTCACCACTATGTTCAAGTTGTTCTTTGATTACCATAACATAGTACCTGATTACCATCAATATGAGGCATGGCGGGCACATATGTAGGTATACCAAATGCCCATTACTCTGTGTCCAAGAGTAAATTCCCACATCAATCATAAGTCATTTTGGGGTTATCTGTAATTTGTTGTTTACTCCCAAGTGAGTGAGAATTATACATATTTAATATATGGTAAGTGTTCTCTTTTTTTCAATTTAGATTTATACTTTAATGGGGGTGTTTATAAGGATGATTCAGATTTATTATATGTTTTTTAGTCACTCTGTAAAAAAGGGAGATGGCTGAGATGATGTCTCAAACTTCTTTTCATTACCAATGTTGTGTTGTTAATAACCATTGGCATAAATGTTGGTTCCTAATATAGAAATAGAGAAATAGTGATCAAGCCACATTCTAGCAATTGGTTTAACAAAGACACTGAGAGTGTATGGTCTAAAGACATATGGTAGAAACTCAGGCTTTCCTCCTCTCTCCTGAGTCACTTCATCTGGGCTCTCTTTGCTTATTGGCTTCTTTGCTTACTGGTGTGCCCCAATGATCCAACCCAAAATTTCTCTAGCTAGACTCAGTCTGCAGGTGATCCTCTCCAGGGCCATGGTTCCAAAGATTATCTATAGTGCACAAATGACATGCATTTTCACATGCATGTCCAGTACGAACTATCCCCTGATCATCAGCCTCAGATACCCAACTCATTCTGTGGTATCTCCACTTGGTTGTTAAATAGGCATCTTAAAGTTAACATACACAAAATGCTTCCCCCCCAAATTCTTCCTCTCTCAGTATTTCCCATCTCAGAAAATTGGTACTACCCAATTATTCAGAATCAAAACCCTAGAGTCATCCTTCTGTCTTCTCTATCTCATCCTTTCCACTCCTTATCTTCTCAGTGCTACTGCCACAGCCGCTGCCAACACCATCTTTTGCCTGAACCACTGCAAAATTCAAATGATCACTCTCCCTACTTTCTCTTTGTAGTCCTTACACTACAATCCACTCTATAAGGATTACTAGTAACCCTTTAAAATTTTTAATTTGGTCACGTCAGTCTCTTGCTCTCAAACCCCTTTTGGTTTTCCGTAACACTTAGAAAAAAATCCAGTGTCCCCCCCATGGTGGTCAAAGTCCCATGTGATCTGATTCTCTGTCATGTTCCTCTCATTCACTTCCCTAGACACCTTCGCCCCTTTAAAAACTATCAACCAGGGGCTCCTGGGTTGCTCAGTCAGTTGGGCGTCTGACTTTAGCTCAGGTCGTGATCTCATGGTTTGTGAGTTCAAGCCCCGTGTCAGGCTCTGTGCTGACAGCTCGGAGCCTGAAGCCTGCTTCCGGTTCTGCCTCCCTTTGTCTCTGTCCCTCCCCTGCTCATACTCTGTCTCTCTCTATATTTAAGTAAATAAGCGTTTTAAATAAACAAATAAATAAATAATAAAAACCATCGACCATATTCCCAACTCACTATTAGAACTCGTTTTCCTTGTCTAGAATATTTTTCAGCTATAAATTTTTCACGTTTATGTATTCATGAAGCCTGTTTCCTTATTCTTCTCATGCCTATATTCAACAGTTTCTAAGAGAGCCTTCATTGAAAGCCCTGTCTAAAATAGCTCCTTCCCCCTCCCTCCCAACTCTGTTCATCCCTGCTTTTTCTTTATGATCTGTCTTCTTTGTCATATCCAAAGGGAGAAGTTGACAAAGAAGACAGATCATGTACATAGCATATAGAAAGGAAGGAGAGGCACCTGGGTGACTCAGTTGGTTAAGCGTCTGACTTCGGCTCAAATCATGATCTCATGGTTGGTGAGTTCAAGCCCTGCATCAGACTCCATGCTTACAGTGTGGAGCCTGCTTGAGATTCTCTCTCTCTGCCCCTCCCCAACTCATATGTTCTCTCTCTCTCAAAATAAATAAGTAAACTCAAAAAAAAAAGATGCTACTTTCCTTCCCAGCTTTACTAATTAGAAGGAAGATGACGAGGACGAGGTGGAGGAGGAGGAAAGGAGGAACATGTACAGAAATTGGTAAGCTAAAGCAGGTACTTTTCAGAAGCAGAGGCTTGGCCAGTGGTTTCAAGTTTCACAGTTGTCCTGGCAGGAGTATTTGATGACAGGAAATGCTACTTCAACACACCTCTATTCATTTGTTTTGGTACTATCTTCCCCAAGCAGTGGTTGTATTACGGTTTCTCATGAAAACTGCTTGTGCTGAGAGACAGTTAATCTCATGAAGTTTGATGATGAATGAGGGTAAGTTAATAAGTCCTATTCCACTAGCCGAAATCATAGTGCATTTTTAGAATCTATAGCATGAAGGACCCAGCTGAGTAAAGTCTTTAAAAGGCCTTGATGAACCTAACACGTGTAAATGATCACAGCATTTCCCATGGAGAATGTCATACATTCCATTGTTAAGACGTGAAACAGAAATAGGAGAAAGTACAAATGCATAAATAAAAGATTTGCTTAGTATTAATGGTCCAACCTATTCACATCCATGGGTCTCTTCTTGTCAATAAGCTGTAACTTAAAATGCTGGACTATTACTAGAGTTCTGAGGAGCCAAGCTAGGGCTGGAAAGGCTGAGAATGGAGATATGGAAGCTGGAAGTAAGGGTAGTCTTGACACAGGCTTCCAGGAGTAAAACTTAAATTGCATCCTTGGCCTGAATCTGAAGTGGCTGTGGAAGGTACAGGGAAACAAGAAAGAAGTAAAAATCTAAACAGAAGCATTAAGAGAGGAGGCCTGACACAGAACATGAAAATGTTTCTCCAGTCATAAGAGAGAATCTGCAAATCCCCCTTATGAGGTGCTGCACACTTTTCGCATGACTCGTAAGACAACTTGAGGGCACTGATAGCTTCTTATACCTCTTAATAAAGATGAAATTTCTTAGACTTATAAAAATGTTTATTTATTTATTTTTAAGAGAGAGAGAGAGAGAGCATAAACTGGAGAGGGGCAGAGAGAGAGGGAGACACAGAATCTGAAGCAGGCTCCAGGCTCTGAGCTGTCAGCACAGAGCCTGATGCGGGGTTTGAACTCACAAACCATGAGATCATGACCTGAGCTGAAGCTGGACGCTTAACCGACTGAGCCACCCAGGAGCCCCAAACCCATAGACTTTTGAAACCAATTTTGAATGAAGAATCATGGCATAAATCTGATCATCTTAGAAATATTTTAAGGGAGTATATACTCTACTTTTCACACAATGTTTATATAATATAATGGTTGTTGTCAGCTTTAAAAATTATTTTTCTCCCCAGTTTAATAAGAAAAATCTACAAAAACCCTGTAGCTAACATCATACTTAGGGGTAGGAAACTTGAAGCTTTTCCACTAAGATGAGGGAAAAAAGCTTGGATGTTCTCCCCTCACACTTGTTTTCAACATCATACTGAAAATTCTAGCTAATGCAGTAAAACAAGAGAAGGAAATTAGCAGTATACAGATAAGGAAGGGAGAAATAAAACTGACTTTGTTTGCAGAAGACATCATTGTCTGTGTAGAAAACTTTAAAAAGTCAACAACAAAACCCCCCTTAAACTAATAAGCAATTATAACAAGGTTGCAAGATATCATCATGCAAGTCAATAGCTTTCCTATATACCGGCATTGAACAAGTGGGATTTGAAATTAAAAACATTATCATTTATGGTAGCACCCCAAATAAGAAATATTTAGGGATAAATCTAACAAAACATGTATACAATTTATATGAGAATAACAAAATTCTGGTGAAAAAAATTAAGAAGATCTAAATAAATGGAAAGATATTCCATGTTTATGGATGGGAACACTCATATTGTCAAGGTGTCATTTCTTCCCAACTAGATCTATAGATTTAACACAATCTAAGTCAAAATCCCAGAAGGGTGTTGTGAATATCAACAAACTGATTCTAATGTTTATATGTACAAGCAAAAGGACACAATAGCCAACACGATATTGAAGGAAAAGAACAAAGTCAGAGGAATGTCACTACCCAACATCAAGAATTGCCATGAAGCGACAGTTATCAAGACATTGTGATATTGGTGAAAGAATAGATAGGTCAATTGGACAGAATAGAGAACCCTGAAATAGATCCACATAAATATAGTCACTGATCTTTGAGAAAGGAACAAAGGCAATACAAATGAGGAAAGATAGCCTTTTTAAACAATGCAAAGACACACAGGGAGCTTAAATGCATATTACTGGAAAAACTAGACATCTACATGCAAAAAGGACATAGAGATACAGATCTTATGCCCTTTCCAAAAATTAATTCAAAACAGATCATAGAACTAAATGTAAAATGTTAGACTAAGAAATTCATACACTATAACAGAGAAGAAAAGCTAGATGACCTTGAACAAGGTGATGACTTTTTAGATAGAACACCAAGACTTTTTAGATAGAACACAATCTATGAAAGAAATAATTGATATACCAGACTCATTAAATTAAAACTTGTGGGGGCGCTTGGGTGGCTCAGTCGGTTAAGCATCCGACTTCAGCTCAGGTCATGATCTCGCAGTCCATGAGTTCCAGCCCCACGTCAGGCTCTGTGCTGACAGCTCAGAGTCTGGAGCCTGTTTCGGATTCTGTGTCTCCCTCTCTCTCTGACCCTCCCCCATCCATGCTATGTCTCTCTCTGTCTCAAAAATAAATAAACGTTTAAAAAATAAATTAATTAACTAAATAAATTAAAACTTGTGTTCTATGAAAGACAATGACAAGAGAATGAGAAGATAAGCCACAGACTAGAAGAAAATATTTGTGAAAGACGGAGCTAATAAAGTATTCATCTAAAATATACAAAGAACTCTTGGGGCGCCTGGGTGGCGCAGTCGGTTAAGCGTCCGACTTCAGCCAGGTCACGATCTCGTGGTCCGTGAGTTCGAGCCCCGCATCGGGCTCTGGGCTGATGGCTCAGAGCCTGGAGCCTGTTTCCGATTCTGTGTCTCCCTCTCTCTCTGCCCCTCCCCCGTTCATGCTCTCTCTCTGTCCCAAAAATAAATAAACGTTGAAAAAAAAATTTTTTTTAAATATACAAAGAACTCTTAAAAATAAAACAAACAAGCCAATTAGAAAATGAGCAAAATAGGGGCACCTGGGTGGCTCAGTTGGTTAAGCGTCCAACTTCGGCTCAGGTCATGATCTCGTGGTCTGTGAGTTGGAGCCGTGCGTCGGGCTCTGTGCTGACAGCTCAGAGCCTAGAGCCTGCTTCAGATTCTGTGTCTCCCTCTCTCTCTGCCCACCCCCACCCCCGCTCGTACTCTGTTTCTCTTTCTCTCTCTCAAAAATAAACATTAAAAAAATTTTTTTAATGAGTAAAATATTTAAAACAGACACCTCATCAAAGAAGATACACAGATAGAAAATAAGCATGTGAAAGGATGCTCCATATCACATGTCATCAGGGAAAGGCAAATTAAAAACAACAATGAGATACAATTACACACCTGTTAAAATGGCCAATACTGGAACACTGGCAACACCAAATGCTGACAAGGATATGGAGCAACAGGAACTCTTTCATTGTTGATTGGAACACAAAATGGTATACCCACTTTAGAAAACAGCTTGTCAGTTTCCTACGATACTCAACATACTCATACCATACAATCCAGCGTTCATTCTTCTTGGTATTTACCCAAAGAATTGAAAATGTATGTCTATGCAAAACCTTGAATACAGATGTTCATAGCAGCTTTATTCATAATTGCCAAAACTTGGAAGCAACCATGATGCCCTTCAGTAGGGGAATGAGTAAACAAACTGTGGTACATCTAGACAATTAATAATATCAAATACTAAAAAGAAACAAGCTATCAAACAATGCAAAGACACAAAGGGAGCTTAAACGCGTATTACCAAGTGAAAGAAGTCAATCTGACAAGGCTAAACAGTGTATGATTCCAACTATATGACATTTTGGAAAAGGCGAAACTGCAGAGACAGTGTAAAAAAATTTTTATTTTAGGGGGCTAGTGGGGCGGTCCTAGTAGAGCATAGAGGATTTTTAGGGCAGTAAAACTACTCTTCAGATGCTATAATGGGGCGGGGTGTGGGGGGGTGGTGTATATGTTGTTATACATTTGTCCAAGCCTATAGAATGTACAACACCAAGAGTGAACGTAATATGAACTGTGGACTTAGGGTGATAACTCTATGTCAGTATATGGTAGTTTCACAGAGGTACCACTATGCTGTAGAATGTTGATAGTGAGAGAGACTGGGGGGTGGGGAGCAGGGCAAACAGGAGGTATGGAATGCTCTTTCTGTTCAATTTTGCTAAGGACCTAAAACGCTCTAAAAAATAAAGTACATTTAAAAGGGCACAAAGAGGGGCGCCTGGGTGGCGCAGTCGGTTAGGCGTCCGACTTCAGCCAGGTCACGATCTCGCGGTCCGGGAGTTCGAGCCCCGCGTCAGGCTCTGGGCTGATGGCTCAGAGCCTGGAGCCTGTTTCCGATTCTGTGTCTCCCTCTCTCTCTGCCCCTCCCCCGTTCATGCTCTGTCTCTCTTTGTCCCAAAAAAAATAAATAAACGTTGAAAAAAAAATTTTTTTTTAAAAAATAAAAGGGCACAAAGAAATGCTTTTCCCAATATTTATAAATTGCCATTTAAAACACATCCTCACTCCTAGTTAATTCCTTATTAGTCAGATGAAACCCTCTTTTCTTAATAAGTGCATCCCATTTATGTTCTTTCTTCCATAGCAACATATAGATTCCTTCTTAGGTCCTTGAAGGTATTATTTAGTTTGGCATACCCCACTGTTATTTTTTGGCTTCAGCCAAAAATTAAATTAAATGATAAATTAAGTCTTAGGTCTCAATTCTTTATCTCTCCTTATATTTATGTCTTTTTGACATAACTTTGAAATTCAACTCACAAAAGGTAAATATACTTCCTACCTCTTGAGTTCGGACATGGCCATGCAGTCTATTCTGGGCAGTGAGTTAGCCGACTTGATGCAGGTTGTGTGCTCTGGTGGCCGGGCATGCTACTGCCATGCATCTGTCTTCACCATGAGAGGAGGCTGAGAGACACAACCAGAAAAGCCACCTTCTGACAGGCAATGTGAAACTAAGTTACTTCAGCTGACCTGCAAACTTGTGAGCTAGCAACTACTTTCATTGTTGCTTGCCGCAGAAATTTTGAATTTGTGGGATGCCTGAGTGGCTCAGCTGGTTAGGCCTCTTGATTTCTGCTCAGGTCATGATCTCACAGTTCGTGAATTTGAGCCTTGCATCGGTCTCTGCTCTGACAGCTTGGGATTCTCTATCTCTCTCTCTCTCTCTCTCTCTCTGCCTCGCCCCCTACTTGTGTGCTCTCTCTCTCTCTCTTCAAATAAATAAATATTAAGAAAAGAAAATGAAAACTCTTTTAAAAAGAAGCTTTAAATTTGTTGTGAAGCAATATTACACTGACCAAAAACTGACTCCTCTCCACTCTCAAGTCCTTTGCAATCCCATCTCCATCTGTTTTTATAATACATAGAATATTCAGCTCATTCATTCATTCATTCATATATCTAAAATTCTTATTGAGTTTCTACTCTGCCAGGTATTGTATGATTCAGATATTGGTTAAAAATGCATCTAAGCATATATATCAACTATATATATATAGGTGCACATAAGTATGAATATGTGTGATGTGTGTATATACAAATTTATGGCACATACATACCATACACACATATATGTGTCCACACACATATAAACACATCTACTTGTATAATTTCATATTGTTAATATTACCACAAACAGTGGTTTAAAACAACACAAATTCATCATCCTACATTTCTGGAGCTCAAAAGTACAAGATGAGTCTCCCTGGGATGTCTTTCTTTCTAGGAGAGAATCTATTTTCTTGCTCTTTCCAGCTTCTGGTGGCTTCTTGCTTTCCTCAACTCCTAGTCCTTGTCCACCATCTTCAAAGTCAGTGATGTAGAGCTGAAAACTTCTCTCACTGCCATCTCTCTGGTTCTCTCTATCCGGACTCCATTCTTTCTCTTACAAGTAGAATCACCTGTGATTACCTTGACCCACTCAGATAATTGAAGAGAAACTTTCCATATCAAGATCAGCTGATTAGCAACCTTAATCCATCTAAAACCTTAATTCTCCTTTTCCATATAACCTGACACATCCACAGATTCTAAAGAGTAGAGTGTTGACATCTTTGGTTGGGGTGAGGGAGGATGACTTTATTTTGATTACCACATAAATCCACCATGAATCCACATGTGTTGTCACATTTCTTCTCTATATCTTCTTGGAATTCTCTGAGAGTCAGAATAAAAGTTTTAAAACATTTTTTAAAAAGGACATAAAGCCCCATATTAAATCCTTAGGATCAGATGTATTTTGGAATTCAGAATTGTTACAATTTAAAGGTAATTACAAACATTACAAAGATTCAGTGGTATCTGAAGCATTATTCTATGTTGAAGCACATTAATCTTCAGGAAATGTATGAGTATTCACTCCAAGTGGGATAAATTAAGAGTATAAATAACCTCATGTCAGCTGAGGTCAAGTTCCATTACTAAATAAGTTCAGCTCAGGTCAGAATTTTGTTGCCATAGGACCTATGGAAAAAATTGATTTTTGTACTTTTGGGATTAGAAAAATGCAGGCAGCATGTGTATGCATAAAATGTAATAGGAAATGCAAAAATATTAATAGTTGATTTCAGCTTATTTAATATTTTCTGTGCATTCCCAAATTTCTACAGAGATTAGTTATCCTGTCTTTAATATATTTTTATTTCTATAGAATCTACAAAAACTTTTACTCCATAGAAAAATTTATAACTAAATAAATTTTTACAATATGAACACTTTGTGTAACCAGCATTCCAGATCAAGGAACAAAACATTCCTGGAAGTCCAGAAGCTCCCTTGTGCCCTCTTTTGGTCATTCCCCTAACACTACCACCTGAGGGTAACTACTCTGTTTTCATCATAGATATGTTTTACCTGTTTTTGATCTTTAAAAAAATGGAATCATAAAGTATATATTCTTTTGTATATGGTTTATTTGCTTTAATATTATTAAATATTATTTTGTGTAAAATTTAGTTGCAAGATTTTTTTTGTGTGTCTTTGCCTCGTATAATACTCCATTTTGTGACTGAATACAGTTTACTTGTTGATTTGAATGTTGATGTGTTTGAGGTGTTTCCATTTGAGGGTTATCAGAATTAGTGCTGCTATGAAAATTCTTGGTAAATATACGTGCACATTTCCATTGGGTATATAACTAGGAGTGGAATTACTGGGCCCTAGGGTTGGTTGCAAATGTTCAGCTGTAGTGGATACTGCCAAGCAGCTCTCCAAAAATTTTCATATTCATGTGTTATTTGGATAATAAGGGGGGAAAAGTAAAATTTTTAAATAAGAGAAAAAGTTCTGATTTCTCAGAAAAAGCACTTGGATTATACCATCAGGGATGTATGTGTCTTGTCTGGCTTTGTCACCAACTCTGTGACTTTGGACAGGTCGTCTACCCTCTCAGGGTACCCCTGACTTCGGATCCTCTGTCTCCCTCTCTTTCTGTCCCTCCCCTGCTCATGCTCCCTCTATCTCAAAAATAAATAAACATTAAAAAAAATTAAAGTAGATCTGCCTCCACATCCACCAAAACAGAGAAACTCTTAAATGGGTGGAGGGAACAGTGGCAGTTGCTGAAAGTAGCATTCACAAAGTGGGAACTAAAAAGGATTTGTGGTATTTGGACACTTGACGTTCATTAATTTTGGAAAAAGCAGAATCAGTCTGAAATCATATTATCTGAAACTGTGAGTTCCCAAAATGCTTAAAAATACATATGTGCAGCCCTTACCTCAATACCAGTAAATTTGAATTTTTAACAGTCTTATTATTAGGCACCAAGAAAGTACCTATTTGTGCACTCAAATTTGGAAAGTACCAGTATATTCTAGAACATTAAGAAGGATGAAAGGGAATGATAATAAAATAGCTTCAAGGGAATATACAGTCAAGACTTTTCATTTTATTTTACTTACTCATCCATTCAGTCTTTCATTTATTTATCCATAAATATGTAATCAGCACCCAATTATGTGGTTGGCACAGTACTTGGTGCCAGAGACATAATCTCATAAATAAATAAATACATACATACATACATACATAAAAGAATCCAGCTCTAGAAGCTTGGCGTTTAATGTGGGGCAGATGGACACATAACAGTACATCCGGGAAAGGTTTCTGGAGTGTTGTAAAAGGACTTTGCACAGGATATACGAGGCATCTGAACATAAGAGGGCCCTTTTACCGGGAAAGGAAAGGAAACAAGAGGCATTCTTGGAGAGAAATGGCTGTGGAGCTGGAAAGGTAGAATGGACTAAAGTAGAGAGGTAGTGTTCTAATCAAAACTAATCAGTGGGTATAGGGGGTGCATGGTGGCTCAATCGGTTTGGCATCGGACTCTGATTTCGGCTCATGCCATGGTCTCACGTCCTGGGATAGAGCCCCATGTCAGACTCTGTACTCAATTGCAGAGCCTGCTTGGGATTCTCTCTTCCTCTCTCTCTGCCCATCCCCCTGTCATTCTCTGTCTATCTCTGTCTCTCTGTCTCTCTCTCTCTCTTTCTCTCAATAAATGAATAACTAAAAAAAAAAAAAGCTAATCAGTGGGATAAAATTTCAGTTAAGCAAGATGAATAAGTTCTAGGAACCTGTTGTACAATATTGTGTCCGTAGTCAATAATATTGTGTTGTACACTTAAGATTTATGAGGGTAGATCTCATGTTTAGTGTTCTTAACACAATATTTAAAACAACAACTTTTGGTTAAGAAGTACAGAAACCCACTCCAATTACCTCAAGTTGAAAAGGAATTCAGGGGCACCTGGGTGGCTTAGTCAGATAAGTGTCTGACTTCAGCTCAGGCCATGATCTCACAGTTTGTGAGTTCGAGCCCCACGTCAGGCTCTGAGCTAACAGCTCAGCGCCTAGAGCCTGCTTCAGATTCTGTGTCTCCCTCTTTCTCTGCCCCTCTGTCACTCATGCTCTGTCTCACTTTCCAAAATAAATAAATTTTAAAAAAAATAAAAGAGAAGGAATTCAGTAAAAAAGATATGGAAGGAAACCAGTTTGTCTCACTCTGCAGAAATCAACAGTGTGGCCTCTTGAAAATGGCACATTTATGTTTTTGTTCTCTCTGACTCTTTCTCGAAGACAGCAAGTTTCTCAGTTCTGCTTCTTTCCATTTTTTACACTTCTCTTCTTCAAGAATTAGTTTACCCCCCACCATTATTTCAGTTTGCATGTGGCTGTGGCTCGCTGGCATCAGTTACACCCAGTTTTGTATGATCTTTCCACTCCCTATGACCATCACTGGTTTTGTCCCTCCCAGTATCTGTTTTTGTACAAATCCCAAATCCAAATTCCTGGGGAAGAGATCCTGGGAAAGAGAATCCGATTGGCCCTGGATCTATCAGTTACCCTTCCTGATACAGTCAGCTATGCTTGGATGGAGCGGGATCTTTAGACATACAGGATTTTTCTTTTCCAGGAGTTGCATATTCTCATGAGAAGAGCTTGTTGAAAAGGCAGGCAATGCTAGACGAGTTGGTATTTATCATATGCGCAAAGTAGGAAAGAAAAAATAAATGACAGAGAGAGGACATAGAAGGGCATGTTCAAGAAAATGTCAGCACTTCACTAGATTATTTTATAACAAAGAATGCTTGAATATTTAGGGTAACTAGGAAATAGGAAGAAAAAGAGAAGGAAGGTATTGGTCTAACCCTTCACGTATTGTGACTAGAGAAGAATATCTAGCATAAAGTATCTCTTTGTGAAAGGGCAGCCACCAAAAGAAGTAAGTGAATGAATTTGCACCAAAAAGAAGAATAAAGATGTAGAAGAGAACATAGAGAGTGAAATCATTTGTATATCCTACACTAATTTTTCAGTTATTGCATGTAGTTTCTGAGAACTACCTGTGGATTTCACTCATTAAAATGCCAAATGCAGGGGCATCCGGGTTGAGCGAGTGTCAGACTCTTGATTTGGACTCAGGTCATGATCCCAGGGTCGTGGGATCAAGCCCCACATTGGGCTCCACACTGAGTATGAAACCTGCTTAAGATTCTCTCTCTCTCACTCTCCTTCTGCCCCTCTCCCCCTCTTAGGCACTCTCTCTTTCACTCTCTCTCAAAAAAATTAAAGTTAAAAAAATTGTTTTTAAAACATTGCTAAATGTGGTGTTCAGAAAGGTTTTATTTTTTTCTATACTACTATCATCACTAAATTTGGCCCTGGATTAAAAATTACCACTGCTGTTCACTAATTTGCTATTAGTGTCTATGTTTTGTTAGTTTTTAATTAAACAAAATAGGTTTCTGGTAACAGGAAGGGAGACCTTTGCAGAAATACACATCAGATATTTTAGAAAATGTTGACAAAGTTCTGAAGGTGCAAACCACAGGGGAATTCCTTTTTCTTAGTCCTGCCACGGCAATAGACAAAGGTTTCAGTAGTACCTCATACATTAGTCGCCAGGTCAATGTGAAATAAATTAACCTGCCACATTCTTGCTCCAGAGAATTCTTTAGGCTGTCCAAGTGGTAGATAAAACAGTTTCTAAAGTCCTTCAAATGTACGTTTGCTGGTCTTCTGTCCTTTTACAAAACTAAATGTTATAAAAGGAAGACCTATTTGCCTATGTTTTGTTTCCATTCCTTTAAATGTCTCTATTTGAAGATTGAAAATAATATAAATTTAAGTAAAAGCACTGGGGAGCAATTGTTGTATTATTTTTACAAATGAATTCATTCCTCTGTCATGTTTTGACTGTTTACATCACATTTGATTACCCAGTCATTCAAGGTTTAGATCTAAGATGAGCTTGGATCCTACTTTATATTAGACTCTAGGTTATTACTGTGTTCACTTAGTCCTTGAAATCCATTCTCCTTAGCAAAAGGTTCCTGAGTGTCGATTATTTTAATTGCCTTTATTATGCAAACATTTTCTCCCTTTCCAAGTTCATCTAAATTAGAAAATGAATTCTTGGCCCACTCTTCAGGTAAGATACTAAACAGTTTTTTAAGCATGTTTTATAATTGGTCAAAGTCAGAAAATAAAATAATCCTTATAAATGCAGGACTTGGGAGATCCAAATTTTTTTATTTTTACTTATAGACTTGTATAATAATCTGTCCTTGGGGAGAGGATATCAGTTTTTATGCCCCACTGCCCTTATTCCACATTTCTCCATGACACAGATCATGTCTAGTCCAGATTGGCTGTGTCTGGTTAAATTATGAACACAGCTGGATTACTGATTTAAAGATCAAAATTCTAGCTCTCTAATCACATGGTTGGTTCTTTCAGGAACCAGCCCCACTTTAGGTGTTTTCCAAAAGTCACCTCATTAAACTAACAACAGACGCCTCTGCTGCTCTCAAGGTTTAGGAAATTCCAAGAGTTTGGGGAGCTCTGTGCCATGAATGGGGTCCAAAACCAAATATATATTTTTATTATAAATCACAATATCACACAAGACCATAGGTATGGCTTTTTAAAGACTATAGATGAGTAGGGCAGGGATCTTGACCTCCCAAATTCTAGCTTTGGCTCCTAATTGGATCTTTCCACTGTCGGACCCTTAGTGTAACCACAGTGTTCTCCAACTCCTGGTTGGGTCCTCCTGAATGGTTTACTAAAGACTTCAGGCACCCAACAGTAGTTTAGGCATCTCTTCAAAAAATTCTAAAGTAATAGAGAAATAAGTTTCTCCACCAAATAGGTATAGCTTAAATATCATATGGAACTATAAGAATTAGAGTTATTTGACCATGTTGACTGACAAAACTAGTAAGCTAGTGTGATTAAAACAAAGAAAACCAATTCTTCTACATAAAGTGCCTACACTATTATTATGTTATGCCATAAGGAGATTAACTTCCAATGTATTATAAATGTTAAAAAATAGCCTACTGGCTATTCCAAAGGAAGTGTTTGAACTTCCACCTTGTCACATGTCACATTCTTCTTCAATATCGTGGTGAGGAAGGAATCAACAAGACATATACATAACTTTCCTATTGAGAGTATCTACCAAATTACAGTAATGTCACCCTTGAGTGCTCAAATTGTATGCCCCAAACCCTATAAGCAGACTGTACATTTTTGTTGTATGTAAATGAGTTGGACATGCACATTATGATGGCAACATCAGACAATGAAACTTGCAAGATGGCACTAAAAATAGGTCTCATTTTTACTAAAATATGCAAGAACTTTTGACATGTGGATGTATAAGAGAGCATGGACGGGGCTCTAAACCGCAGCAGACAGCGCTAAAGAATGATCAAGGCATTGGTGTGACAAGCTGATGTTCCACACACACTGTGAACTGTTGTCACACTGTGAGAGTAAATGTTCTGTGAATGCCATGGACTTGTTTCATGCCATTGTGTCATGTCTTTTTATCCCTTCAAGTTTGCAAAAGCAATTGTAACATTTGAAAGTATGAAATGAATAAAATATTGAGAACTCAGTATAACTTTACTATAAAAAGAAGAAACCAGAGTCTAGGTATTTCTCTGAAATATAAATACATTTTGTTTCAAGCCTTTGTGTAGTCAAAGCCCAACATTATCCCCTTTGTGCCTCATTGTCTCTAAAGAGCCCTTTTTGCCAAATTCCATCCAACATGTGACATAGGAAATACCCAGGAGTAAAACCTATTTTTAACACTGTGAAAATTTGAAAGCAAATCAGAGATGTCATATCATCCCACCAGTAAATATTCAGATATTTATATCTAACAGATAAGGATTAAAAAGGAAATTAGAAACTATCATCACAGTACCATCATAGCAACCAATGGAATTAACATCAATTCTTTCATACTATTTACTACACAATCTATGCTGTTTTCCCTGTCTCAAAATTTTCTTGTTATGGTTGATTTATTCAAATCAGGACCCAAGCCATATCCATGCATTGCATCTAATTCATGTGATTCATAAGTCCTTTCTAATATAACATTTCTGCCTCCTTTATGCTTCTATTTGCTGAAGAAACTGGGTCATTCTTCCTTGTTTTGACAGTATATCTTCACAGTATCGCTGAGCATGATTTCTATAATTGGTATTTAGATTTAGAGGCTTGACTGGATTCAGGTTTAATACCGTTAAAATTAAAGACAAAATGGAGGTCACACTTGAAAAATTCCCTGAGCAGACAAAACCATTTAAGCGAGGTAAACAAAATTAAATCTAGCTTATTTCATGAACATAAGTGAAACTTAGGTTATTTCCTGTAACTGACTCTGATAATCATAAAAGAAACCTAAATCATCTTCTAAAAATGGAATGAGATAATCACTTTTAACCAATTCCCTCCCATCTCGAGCCCCCTGCCCCCTGTAATAACCAACCATTGTAACTTCCTCATTTGGGGCACCTGAGTGGCTCAGTAGACTTTGAGCCATCAGACTTTGGCTCAGGTCATGATCTCGTAGCTCTTGAGTTTGAGCCCTGCGTCTGACTCTGTGCTGACAGCTTAGAGCCTGGAGCCTACTTCAGATTTTGTGGCTCTCTGCCCCTCCCCTACTTGTTCTCTCTCTCTCTCTCTCTCTCTCTCTCAAAAATAAATAAACATTTTTTTAAAATCTTCATTTTTACTTTATAAGTCATCCTTGTAATATCATTCCCATAGCTTTTTATGAGTTTTAAATTTGAATTCTTTTAATTAAAAAAATTAAATTTTTAATTTTAAATTTAAAGCTCCCAGTTTAAATTTGAAAGCTCCCAGTTTGTGCGTTGTTCTTATATACACAATAAACTCTTAATAAATACTATTTATTGAATTGGGGGCTTTAATCTCACTATTTCTGAATTTTTGACAGTACTTTCAGCTAGAATAGCTTATAATTAGTGCCATTTCTGTCTATTTCAGGGCCAACCATAATGTCTGACTTCTCCAAATGTTAGTGATATTACTGACAAAACATGGACCAGGAGGTTTTAGCCTTTGTAAAACAATCCTAATCTTTTACATAATGGTTTAAGCAGCCACTGATGATCATTGCCTAGATTTGCTCTTTCATTAGGAGTTACAAAATAGTTATCTTTGAAGTCCATCCTTCCTCCTACATGTATTATTTTCTATAAAAAAGAAATTTCACTCATAATTTACTCAGTTATTTTATATAGACATACTAGAATGGCTAGATAAATATTTGATTCTTTCCCTTTAACAATTTTTAGAAAAACCAATTGATATTTAGCAACAATGTGAAGGTGGCTAGAGAGCTCTGTTTTTTTAAATACCATTATAAACCCATGTTTTAAAAATCTGTTTAGCATGTTTAAATGCATTTGAATAATTACAATTTTGATGCTCAAAATGATTTATCTTTAGCCAGAGTGAGCCCTTTCAAGCTGTCTTCTGTGTCTTTTTGACACAGTCTCAAGAGTTTTTGGAGGAAGAGCCAAGATTGCAGAACAGCATGGAAGTTTTTTGTGTGTCTCACATCCATGAAATATAGCCAGACCAACACTAAAGCATCCTACACACCTAGAAAACTGATCTGAGGATCAACACAACAATCTGCACAACCTGAACCACAGAATTCAGCAGGTATGTGGTGCAGGGGGGTGAACTGGGGGAGAGAGAAGCTGCGGAGGGCAGGGACCCACTTTTGTGGGAGGAGAGGATGGAGATGGGGGGTGGGGTGGGGGGAGAATATGGGAAAAGCACCCTCCACAAAAGCAGCTGGAGAGAAAGTGGAAAAGTGGAAACAACTGCAGGGACTGAACTAAAAAGGGAGAAATGAGAAAGGAGAAAGGAGAGGGTTTAAATTCCATTAAGAGTATAAACAGGGGGAGTTCAGAGTCTGAAACTCCACAGCTCAATAACTGTCAGTGCTCTGGTGGAAAGGGAAAATCCCCAGGAGCATAGTGGAGTCTAGGGTTCTTCAGGCCACAAGGGGAGAGACGGTTTCCCTGCTGGGAGGACACCTGACAGAGGCTGTGTGGGTCCCCCAAAGGCAAAGCCCCAGTGGACTCGGGAGAACAATCACATTCTCTGGTGCTGGAACAAAGTTGCTATGGGTGAAGCCTGGTGCCAGATGTGTGTTGTAATTTTCCATAATCCCTGAAACGCTGCTGCTACACTATCTTGCAAACTTTTTCTGGGGTGGGCTGGCACCTGATTGCGGTCTCTGGGCATCAGCAGCACAGTCCCACAAATGTTCCTGAGTGTGGTTGGCACCCAGCCATTGCTTGGTGAGACCCTCCAACAGAGGGTAGAATGGGTCAAAACCGCAGTCCCTCAGAAGTAAGGGGTCGGGAAAAACTGCCGGATCTCAGACAAAACTTGGGAGGAAGGTGCTGCCTGCGGCTTGGTAATGGACTGTGTAAAAGTGGGGAGTGGACAGAAACTGAAGCCAGAGGACGGGTACACAATTGCTGTTCAGAGAGAACGGAGTTCTGATACTAGAGACTGGGTAGCTGGGTGACGCCATTTTCACCAGTCCCACACATGCGCATGTGCACGTAGTGCCACAACAATCTACCCCAGTAAGCTAAGCAGCACTATCTAGTGGAGAACAGAGCCGTTACACTAAGCCCCACCCAACGGGGCCAACCTCGCTCTTCAGAACACCTGCTTAGTTTATGGACTATAAAGTGCTTCATAGTTTGACTTATAGGGGACAAGAAAGTAATTTCAGTTGTATTCCAGTCTGTTTGCTGATCCATCTATTCAATTTCTTTATTTTTTCTTTTCTCTTTTTCGTTTCTTTTTTATTGAATATAGAAAGAGAAAGCATTCATTTTTATTTTCAATTTTTATTAAAAATATTTTTCTTCAATTTTTTTCTACTATATTTTTCACTTTCGTGTAAATTTTTTCAAATTCTATTTTACTTCCATTATTTTATTTTAGTCTACTTCAGTGTATTCATTTTTTCAAATTTTCAAACTATTTCCTTTTTTTCTTTCCCCTTTTTTCTCTAATCTATCAAGACCATTTCAACACCCAAACCAATACACACCTAGGATCTGCATCATTTATTTTACTTGTGTGTGTGTGTTTGTTTTTAATATTTTTAATTTTAACATATTTTAAATTTTAATTTTTTTTAATTTTTTTTTCAACGTTTATTTATTTTGGGGACAGAGAGAGACAGAGCATGAATGGGGGAGGGGCAGAGAGAGAGGGAGACACAGAATCGGAAACAGGCTCCAGGCTCCGAGCCATCAGCCCAGAGCCTGACGCGGGGCTCGAACTCACGGACCGCGAGATCATGACCTGGCTGAAGTCGGACGCTTAACCGACTGCGCCACCCAGGCGCCCCTTTTTTTTTTTTTAAATAAATTTTAATATTTTTTAAAATTTTAATTATTTACCCCATTAATTCTTCTTCTCCCTTCAAAATGACAAAACGAAGGAATTCACCCCCGAAGAAAGAGCAGGAAGAAATGACAGACAGGGACTTGACTAACACAGATACAAGCAAGATGTCTGGACTAGAATTTAGAATCACAATAATAAGAATACTAGCTGGAGTCGAAAAAAGATTAGAATCTCTTTCTGCAGAGATAGAAGTAAAAGCTAATCAGGATGAAACAAAAAATGCTATAACTGAGCTGCAATCTCAAATGGCTGCCACGGTGGCAAGGATGGATGAGGCAGAACAGAGAGTCAGTGATATAGAGGACAAACTTATGGAGAATAATGAGCAGAAAAAAAGAGGGAGACTAAGACAAAAGAGCCTAATTTAAGAATTAGAGAAATCAGTGACATTAAAAAAGAACATCAGAAGCATAAGGGTCCCAGAAGAGGAAGAGAGAGAAATAGGTGTAGAAGGGTTATGTGAGCAAATGATAGCATAAAACTTTCCTAACCTGGGGAAAGACATAGACATCAAAATTCAGGAAGCACAGAGAACTCCCATTAGATTCAACAAAAACCGACCATCAACAAGGCATATCATAGTCAAATTCACAAAATACTCAGGGAAGAAGAGAATCATGAAAGTGGCAAGGGAAAAAAAGTTCCTAATCTACAAGGCAAGACAGATCATGGCTGTAGCAGACCTATCCAGAAACTTGTCAGGCCAGAAAAGTGTGTCAGGATATATGCAATGTGCTGAATCAGAAAAAGAGGCAGCCAAGAATTCTTTTTCCAGCAAGGCTGTCATTCAAAATAGAAGGAGAAATAAAAAGTTTCCCAGACAAACAAAAATTAAAGAGTTTGTGACCACTAAACCAGTGCTGCAAAAAATTTTAAGGGGGACTCTCTGAGGAGAGAAAAGATGAAAGCAAAAAACAAATAAATAAAGACCAAAATCAACAAAGACTAGAAATGACCAGAGACCACCAGAAACATCAACTCTACATCAACATAATGGCAATAAATTCATATCTTTCAGTACTCACTCTAAATGTCAGTGGGCTAAATGCTCCAGTCAAAAGACATAGGGTAACAGAATGGATAAGAAAACAAGATCCATCTATATGCTGTTTACAAGAGACCCACTTTAGACCTAAAGACATCTTCAGATTGAAAGTAAGGGGATGGAGAACGATCTACATGTTAATGGTCAACAAAAGAAAGCCAGAGTAGCCATACTTATATCTAGACTTTAAAATAAAGACTGTATCAAGAGATGACAAAGGGCATTATACCAGCATTAAGGGATCTATCCACCAAGAAGACCTAACAATTGTAAATATTTATACACCAAATGTGGAACACCCAAATATATAGATCAGTCAAACACAAACATAGAGAAACTCATTTATAGTAATACCATAACTGTAGGGGACCTCAACACCCCACTCACAGCAATGGACAGATCATCTAATCAAAAAATCAACAAGGAAACAATGGCTTTGAATGACACACTGGACCAGATGGACTTGACAGATATATTTAGAACATTTCATCCTAAAGCAGCAGAATATACATTCTTCTCCAGTGCACATGGAACATTCTCCAGAATAGACCACATACTGGGACACAAACCAGCCCTCAACAACTACAAATAGATCAAGATCATACCGTGCATATTTTGAGACCACAATGCTATGAAACTAGAAATCAACCACAAGAAAAAATTTGGAAAGGTAACAAATACTTGGAGACTAAAGAACATCCTACTAAAGAATGAATGGGCTAACCAAGAAGTTAAAGAGGAAGTTAAAAAGTTCATGGAAGCCAATGAAAATGATAACACCACAACCCAAAACCTCTGGGACGCAGGAAAGGTGGTCATAAGAGGAAAGTACACAGCAATCCAGGCCTTCCTAAAGAAGGAAGAAAGATCTCAGATACACAACCTAACCTTACACCTTAAAGAACTGGAAAAAGAACAACAAATAAAACCCAAAGCCAGCAGAAGACAGGAGATAATAAAGATAAGAGCAGAAATTAATGCTATCTAAAGAAAAAAATAGTAGAACAAATCAATGAAACCAGAAGCTGGTTCTTTGAAAGAATGAACAAAATTGATAAACCACTGGCCAGTTTGATCAAAAAGAAAAAGGAAAGGACCCAAATAAATAAAATCAAGAATGAAAGAGGAGAGATCACAACCAACAGAGCAGTAATAAAAACAATAATAAGAGAATATTATGAGCAATTATATGCCAATAAAATGGGAAACCTGGAAGAAATGAATTGCTAGAAACATATACACTACTAAAACTGAAACAGGAAGAAATAGAAAATTTGAACAGACCCCTAACCAGTAAAGAAATCAAATTAGTAATCAAAAATCTTCCAAACAACAAGAGTCCAGAGCCAGATGGCTTTCCAGGGGAATTCCAGCAAACATTTAAGAGTTAACACCTATTCTCTTGAAGCTGCTCCAAAAAATAGAAATGGAAGGAAATCTTCCACTCTTTCTATGAAGCCAGCATTACCTTCTTTCCAAAACCAGACATAGACCCCACTAAACAGGAGAACTATAGACCCATTTCCGTGATGAACATGGTTGCAAAAATCCTCAACAAGATATTAGCCAACCGAATCCAACAATACATTAAAAGAATTATTCACTACAACCAAATCTACATTTAAAAATGAGGTTCCTGGGATGCATGGCTGGTTCAATCTGCAAAACAATTAACGTGATTCATCACATCAATAAAAGAAAGAACAAGAATCATATAATCCTCTCAATAGATGCAGAGAAAGAATTTGACAAAATACAGCATCCTTTCTTGCTAAAAACCTTCAAGAAAGTAGGGATAGAAGTATCATACCTTGAGATCATAAAAGCCATATAAGAAAGACCCAATGCTAATATCATCCTCAATGGGGAAAAACTGAGAACTTTCCTCCTAAGGTCAGGAACAAGACAGGGATGTCTACTCTTGCCACTGTTATTCAACATAGTATTAGAAGTCAGCCTCTGTAATCAGACAACACAAAGAAATAAAAGGCATCAAATCAGCCAGGAGGAGATCAAACTTTCACTTTTCGCAGATGACATGAAACTCTATATGGAAAATGCAAAAGATTCCACCAAAAAACTGCTAGAACTGATTCATGACCTCAGCAAAGTGGAAAGATATAAAATAGATGCACAGAAATCAGTTGCATTTCTATACACCAATAATGAAGCGACAGAAAGAGAAAGCAAGGAATCGATCCCAGTTACAATTGCACCAAAAACAATAAAATACCTAGGAATAAATCTAACCAAAGGGGTAAAAAAAATCTATACACTGAAAACTATAGAAAGCTTATGAAAGAAATTGAAGAGGACACAAAAAAATGGAAAAAGATTCCATGCTCCTGGATAGGAAGAACAAATATTGTTAAAATGTCGATACTACCCAAAGCAATCTACATATTCAATGCAATCCCAATGGAAATAATACCAGCATTCTTCACAGAGCTAGAACAAACAATCCTAAAATTTGTATGGAACCAGAAAAGACCCCCAAGAGCCAAAGCAATCTTGAAAAAGAAAACCAAAGCAGGAGGCATCACAATCCTGGACTTCAAGCTATACTACAAAGCTGCAGTCATCAAGACAGTATGGTAGAGGCACAAAAAGAGACACTCATATCAATGGAACAGAATAGAGAACCCAGAAATGGACCGACAAATGTATGGCCAACTAATCTTTGACAAAGCAGAAAAGAATATCCAATAGAATAAAGACAGTCTCTTCAGCACGTGGTGCTGGGAAAACTGGACAGCGACATGCAGAACGAACCTGGACCACTTTCTTACACCTTACACAAAAATAAACTCAAAATGGATGAAAGACCTAAATGTAAGACAGGAAGCCATCAAAATCCTTGAGGAGAAAGCAGGTTAAAACCTCTTTGACCTTGGCCACAGCTACTTCTTACTCAACACGTCTTTGGAGGCAAGGGAAACAAAAGCAAAAATGAACTATTGGGACCTCATCAAAACAAAAAGCTTCTGCACAGCGAAGGAAACAATCAGCAAAACTAAAAGGCAATGGGAGATGGAATGGGAGAAGATATTTGCAAACGACATATCAGATAAAGGGTTAGTGTCCAAAATCTATAAAGAACTTATCCAACTCAACACCCAAAAAACAAATAATCCAGTGAAGAAATGGGCAAAAGACATGAATAGACACTTCTCCAAAGAAGACATCCGGATAGCTAACCAACACACGAAAAAATGCTCAACATCACTCATCATCAGGGAAATATAAATCAAAACCACAATGAGATACCACATTACACCTGTCAGAATGGCTAACATTAACAACTCAGGCAACAACAGATGCTGGCAAGGATGCAGAGAAAGAGAATCTCTTTTGCATTGCTGGTGGTAATGCAAGCTGGTGCAGCCACTCTGGAAAACAGTATGGAGGTTCCTCAAAAAATTAAAAATAGAACTACTTTATGACCCATCAATTGCACTACAAGGTATTTATACAAGGGATACAGGGATGCTGTTTTGAAGGGACACATGCACCCCAATGTTTATAGCAGAACTGTCAACCATAGCCAAAGTATGGAAAGAGCCCAAATGTGCATCGATGGATGAATTGATAAAGAAGGTGTGGTATATATATACAACGGAGTATTACTCCCAATCAAAAAGAATGAAATCTTGCCATTTGCAACTACATGGATGGAACTAGAGGGTATTATGCTAAGCGAAATTAGTCAGAGAAAGACAAATATCATATGACTTCACTCATATGAGGACTTTAAGACACAGAACAGATAAACATAAGGGAAGGGAAGCAAAAATAATATAAAAACGGAGGGGGACAAAACATAAGAGACTCTTAAATATGAAGAATAAACAGAGGGTTACTGGAGGGGTTGTGGGAGTGAGGGATGGGCTAAATGGTTAAAGGGCACTAAGGAATCTACTCCTGAAATCATTGTTGCACTATATACTAACTAATTTGGATGTAAATTAAAAAAAAATAAATTAAAAAAGAGTTTTTGATGGTTTCCTTGATTTCAGAGATGACAAGTTATCTCAGATTCATCTTACACATTCCTGATAAGGAATCAGCAATTTTTCTAAGGGGCCCTGGTTCCTTTTAGAGGGAATTGGTGTTTGAAGATAAAAATTGTGCATTGGGGTGCTCTTTTTTTACTAGTTAGTAATTGCCTCTAGATAGCTGGCAATTAGTGGATAATACTAAGAAACATACATATTTTTAAAATGAGAAAAATACTTTCAGGATTTATAAAACTGATGCTTCCAATTAAAATGAAAATAATATGAGGTTTTGCCTAACTTATTTCATTTATATCATGTATCTCTTAAACTATTATCTCTTAATCTTGCCATGAGATCTAGGTTTTTCTGTAGCAACGTAATCGTGAGAGAGACTAGTTATTTCCTATATACTTAAGAATGTCACCTCCACTCTGTTTTTCTCAATTTCTCTATTTGAAGGTTGAAATAAAATTGGGGTACCTGGGTGGGTTAGTCAGTTAAGTGTCCGACTTCAGCTCAGGTCTGATCTCTCGGTTCATGGGTTCTGGCCCCACGTTGAGCTCTGTACTGACAGCATGGAGCAGGAAGGATCCTGGAGCCTGTTTCAGATTCTGTGCCTCCCTCTCTCTCTGCCTCTCCCCCACTTGCACTCTCTCTTTCTCTCTCTCTCAAAAATAAATAAACATTAAAAAAATTTTAAATAAGTAATATGGAAGTCAGTTCATAGAAGTATCATGGGATTGCTTTGCAGTGTTGAGGAAAGGCAGAATAATAACACTGATTGAAAACATGGTTTTGCGAGGCAATGTTGTAGCAGATGTTTATATATCACACATATTTCTCATTCCAGCCTTAAACAAACCTATGAAGTAAATATTTTTATTAGTCCCATTTTGCAAATGAGAATCCTGGGACTTAAAAAGAAGTTAAATCATCCAGTATGGTGGCTATAATAAAAAAAGACAGGTAAGTAACAAGTGCTAACAAGGATGTACAGAAACATTGCTGGTGGAAGTGTAGAATGGTGCCACCACTTTGGAAAACGACAGGTCCTCAAAAGGTTAACATAGAGCTACCATATGACCCAGAAATTCATTCCAGTCTGAGATTTATACCTAAGAGAATTCAAAATATATGTCCACATAAAAACTTACACATGAAGGTTCCTAGTAGCATTGCTCATAATAAGCAAAAAACCCAAAATAACAACTCAAAATATCCATGAATGGATAAACTTAAAGTCATATAGCATAATAATAGAATATAATTCAGCCATATAGAGGAATGAAATACTGACATATGCTACAACGCAGATGAACTGGGTTCTTTTAATAAACGGAAGGCCACATATTGTTTGACTCCATTCGTACAAAATGTCCAGAACTGGCAAAGCCATAGGAACAGAATGCAGATTAGTTAGGGGTTACCAGGGGCTGGAGGAAATGGGGAGTGGCTGCTAATGGCATGGAGTTTCTTTTTGGAGTGATACAAATGTTCTGGAATTATGCAGTCATGATCATTGTACAACTTTGTGAGTATACTAAAAACTGCTGAGTTGTACAATTTAAAAGGGGGAATTTTATGGTATATGAGTTATATCTCAATAAAGCTGTTATTTAAAAATGAGGTTAGGAATTTATGTAGCATTACAAAATTGGAACAGGGTAAGCCAATACTTGAACCAAAACAATCTAGCTCTAGAACCTGCATTTTTAATGGCTCTATTTTCTATATCTCGAGTGAGAAGAAATATACTAGCTGGTATCATTTTATTTATCATCCACTTGCCCCAAGGTAGAATTTAGTCCATGTCTAATGGCCAGACTCAAGACTTCCATGAATAGTTTTCTCAAAACAGAGATTTTGATAATAATCAGTTATCATTAATTATTATCACAGGCAAGAACCTGGATGACATATATTTCATTGGAGATAGAAGCTAAATAGTGTTCATTAACTTGCTATCACTGATTCTTCTTATTCTCTCACACCCCACATCCAACCTATCACAAATCTTCCCTTTGTCTTCAGAAAATACCAGAATCTGACCTCTTCTCACTGCTGCCACCAATGTCACCTTCATCCAGGCCACCATTATCTTTCACCAAGACATCACAGTAGCTTCTTAACTGGCCTTGCTGTCCCTTTGTTCCTATCTAGTACATGTACTCTGCACAGTAGCCATAATGTTATGTTAAAAATGAAGATCATTAGATTCCTCCTTTGCTTCTTCTCAAAGCCCATTGCTCTCAGTATAAAATCCAAAAGCTTTCCTAATCCTCCAAAATCTGTTAACATCTCTGACCTCATCTACTCATGTTCTTTTCTTATAGTACCCAGATATTTTAGTTTCATGTCTTAAACAATCATCTGATCGTACCTCAGTAACTTTGCACTTACTATGCAAGGAACACATTACCTTCTAAGTAGCTGTTGCCCTAGAAATCCACATGATCCCCTCACTACATTAACATCTCCTCTCATATTCCACCTTAACAGAGAGGTCTTTCCCAAATGTCTTGCCTAAATGATATGCTCTCTAACCTCTTGCCCTGCATTTTTTTTTAATAGCACTTATCACCACCTGACATATATTTGTTTATTGTTTTCTCCACGCACCACTCCTAAACAAGTCAGGATCTTAAAGAGATGCCTGTACTTTCATGTTCTTTGAAGCATTATCCACAATAGCCAAGATATGGAAACAACTTAAATGCTAACTGACAAAAAAATCAATAAGCACATGTGATATATACATATAATGTAATATTACTCAGCTTAAAAAAGAAAGGAGATTTTGCCATTTGTCACATGGTTGGACCTGAAGGACATTATGCTAAGTGAAATAAACCAGACACACAAAGGCAAACAATTTATAATCTCACTTATAGGTAGAATCTAAAATAGACAAACCTATAGAAGCAGAGAGTAGAATAGTAGTTGCTAGGAACTGAAGAGAGGGGAAAAATAGGGACTAACGGCCAAACGGCATAAGGCTTCAGTTATGCAAGATAAATATATTCTGGAGACCTACTATATAGCATAGTGCCTATAGCTAACAATCATATATACTTAATATTTACTAAAAAAGTACATCTTATGTTGTATTCTTACCACAATGAATAAATAAATAAATAACAATAAAGGAGTCAGGAGGAAACTTCAGAACGTGATGGATATATTCAATACCTTCATGGTGGTGATGGTTTCATATGTGTATACTTTTCCACAAATTCATTGAGCTGCACACATTAAATATGTATAGTATTTAAACATTTTCAGCTTTGCTGAGGTATAAATAACAAATAAAATTATAAGATGTAAACATGATAATTTTGTATATGTATACATTATGAAAGGATCCTCCCTCATCAATTTAATTAACACATCCATCTGCTTCGTACTTACCTTTTAGAACATTTAAGTTCTAATCCCTTAACACATTTAAATAATACAATACAATGTTATCAATTATAGCCACTAAGCTATACACTAAATCCTCAGATCTAACTCATAACTGAAAGTTTGTACCCATTTACCAACCTCTGTCTATTTCCCCAATTACCCATTCCTGATAGTCATTTTCTACCTTGTTTCTGTAAGTTCCAGATATTTTTTGGTTTTTTTTTAGATTCCACATAGAAGTGCGTTATATTTCTTGGTCTGGCTAATTTATCTTAGTATAATGCCCTCAAGTTTCATCCATGTTGCCACAAATGGCAGGATTTCTTCTTTTTTTTAAGGCTGAATAATATTTTATATTTTATTGAATACATATGCCACGTTTTCTTTATTCATCTGTCAAAAGACACTTTGATTGTTTCAAAATCTAGGCTATTGTGAATAATCTTGGAATGAACATGGGAGTCTTTTGGAGCAAGGCCACACCACCTTTTGGAGCAACTATTCTATTTTCAACAAGAACTAGCTTTTTACTGGCTTCTGGCAATAACAGGTAACCATGAACCAAAGCAACTCATTCTGGACTGGGGATTATCTTGTTTATACAGCCATGAAGTTAGGCATTTCCAGCAGTAATCTATTATCCATTAGAAATCATGTATACAGAGTGGAAACCCTGCCCCCATTAAGACCTCAAAGGCAAAAGTCCGATCCATGGATGGTTTCTTAATGTTTGCAAATATAGTTCCACCTATCTAGCTGCCACCTTTCTTTGAATTTGTGTGTTTTGCTTAAAGGGGTAACTTGAGGCCAGTTGACACAAAAGAATAAAACTCAAGGCCAGATTACCAATGACCCAGTATCAGTGAAAAGTGAGCTATGTGACATTATAGTGTGTCTCAGCCATGGACAAAGAAGACAACTGGAAAGGAAATTTCTCATTGGCCATTGTGCTTGCTAGAAGTTTGGCTTGAGGACAGTCCTTTTTTTCTTATATAACCTGTTATTGGTTTTGATTTTCCTCTCATGTCTAATATGCCTCAGAAAGTACTGCTACCCACAGGCTTACTGAATATTTTATTTACTACCATAAAATGTTGCACAGCCCTTCTTCTAACCAAGTAATTTGTTTCAAAATGAAAAAAAAGGCAATAGGTACATATTACATCAGGGATTTTATACTTCCTTATTATTCATGGATAGTAGACGTTGAAAGATTGGCCTATTGAGAATTCCACCCGAACATCAGCTGAGGGACACTGCTACATAATTTGGTGTACTGATTGCAGGAGGTGATATATTGGCTGATCCATAAGTCAACATTTACATTCTCTTCCATTTTCTGAAACTCCCTCCTAGCCATTTGAGTCTTTTGTGACTCTAGAGCAGCCTTTCTAAGCAGAAAGGCTATCATCATATTGTCTCAAATGATCAATTCTGACCATCAGGAGAAAAATAGAGCTACCGCCACACGGTAAGGTCTGGAATGTAAGTGCGCTGCTGTCTCTATGTTTTATCATTCCCTGAGGTAAAAGGCATTGAGAAACTACAACTTCATGCAATTGGATTTTCAAGGACTCAAATCCCTCATAATTTTTCCGACTGACAAACTCTGCTACAGACTACAAAGAAGAACTAGCTGGAATGAGTGACAGACATGAAGGAAAGTTAAGAGCCTTGGGACTAACTATAGAAGTGACACTTGTAATATACACCTGTATTTAGCTATTGTTCATCTTTTGTTGGTAGGTACTACCAGTGATATACTAATATACCAACTTTCTTTCCCCATCATTGGGCATAGTGTTTAATGATGGTTAAATTTACCGTCAGTCCAGTTTACATAGAAAGGTGAGTAGTACATAAAAGGTTTATGATAAATTAGGTTGGGGAGGTGTTAACAACCGTACATTTTTTATTAAGGTAATTAATGTTGTGGGGCACCGGGGTGGCTCAGTTGATTAAGCCTCTGACTTCGGCTCAGGTCATGATCTCACAGTTCAAGAGTTCGAGCCGCACGTCAGGCTCTATGCTGACAGCTTGGAGCCTGGAGCCTCCTTCAGATTCTGTGTCTCCCTCTCTCTCTTTTCCTCCCCTGCTTGTGCTCTGTCTCTCTCTCTCAAAAATAAACATTAAAAAAATGATAAAAAATAATAAAAATTAATGTTGTACAAGGCATATTTAGAAATATATGTATAGGAAGAAGAATATGTGTGTGGGCAGCAAAGTGTGTAGAATGTACTGAAGATGATAATCATGACATTACAAAACCTCAACTTCTCCTTCTAGCTAACTACCTCAATGGTATATAAATACAAAGACAGAAGTGGGTTAGGGGGAATAACAGTTCAGTTTTAGTCTTGTCGAGTTTGTTCTATCTATAAACCATCCAGCTAGAGGTGTGTATTCAGAGCTGTATCAATGTGTCTGTAATTCAGAGAAGAGCTGAGGGCAGGAGACATAGACTGGAAATCCTCCTCTGTGTATAAACACAACTACTTGTGTTGATGAAATCATCCAAGGGGCATGAATAGAAGAGAACAGGAACATGATGAAACTTTGGAGAATTGAAATTTGAAGGACTGGCAAAAGTGAGGGCAAGTCAAGAGCCTTGGGAGCTCCACAAATGTAGGAGCACTATTAAAACTGATGTCACAGTGGGGCACCTAGCTGGCTTAGTAGGAATAGTGTGCAACTCTTGATCTCAGCATAGTGAGTTCGAGCCCCACATTGGGTGGAGAGATGACTTAAAAATAAAATCTTTTAAAAAATGATGTCACAAAAAAAGCGAGAAAAATGTTTTAAGTGGGAAAGAGTGATGGGTGTGTGGGTAGGTCAATAGGATAAGCGTCTGACTTGGGCTCAGGTCAGGATCTCGCAGTTCATGAGTTCAAGCCCTGTCTCGGGATCTATGCTGACAGCTCAGAGCATGGATTCTGCTTTAGATTCTGTGTCTCCTCTCTTCCTCTTCCCCACTTGTGCTTTGTTTCTCACTTTATCAAAAATACATAAACATAAAAAAAGACTTTAAAAAAAGTGAAAATAGCATCAGACCCCACTTTTTTATTTATTTATTTTTGAGAGAAACAGAAACAAAGTGTGAGCGGGGGAGGGGCAGAGAGAGAGGGAGTCACAGAATCTAAAGCAGGCTCCAGGCTCCAAGCTGTCAGGGCTTGAACTCATGAACCGTTAGATCATGACCTGAGCCAAAGTTGGACACTTAGCTGACAGAGCCACCCAGGCGTCCCAATATCAGACCCTACTTAAAGAATTTTGAGGCTGCTGGTGTCCTAAGCAGAGAAGTTGTCATAGAGTGAAAGGGTGATGTAATTGGCATAGAAAAGTGGGGGAAGGGAACAAAAACATAGTTTCAACAAGTTTAACTGTGAAGGGAAAGGACGAAATAGGATAATGGCTTCATGAGATAAAGAGTAGAAGAAAAACATTTTGGAGAGGCATGATATGACTCAGTTTCTCATTGAGTTGTAGCATTCTTATTATTATCAATAAAAACATACGCTCATGAATTGCTTGAAAACTTGTATTTATTTTTCACATCCAGTCAACAAGAGAACAAAATGCCTCAGAATGAGAATTCACACTTTGAGTGAGATACAAATGTTTAGTTATTCTATTTTAGTGATTTTTGTGCATTTATAAAATAAATACCTGGCCTGTTATACTTGGAAAGGTGATACTGGCGTTAACTGACTGTTGGGAGTGTAGACTGTTTGCACATATCTAAGCAAGAACATGCCGTGATGTGCCTATATCTGTAAGGTATTGTATTGCCATTAGGACAGTCAAGAAAAATTTCCCGGAATTCGTACTTATCTTCTTGGCAGCAAAGACATGAATTTGCCAGCTGAAAGATATGATAATTGTACCTAAAGGAAAAGAATATTCAGCAATAAATATTTTTGGGATATCTTCTGAAACAAATTGACATCAATGCTCAAATTACAATTGTCTAAGCGATTTAGCAATCCTTCCAACCAATTTATTCTTTACCTATACTTTGCATTTCCCCTTCACCATGAACTTCTGATGTGGATCAGTGATAATTGGTATGTAAGACAAAAGAAATCCAAAATGGAAATTTATAATCTTATAATTAGAATGTTATGGTGAAAAAATATAAACATACTTTTAAATATACAACTTCATACCAAATTATTATTTTCTATATATTAATCTACACATGAAAGTGTTCATGAAGGAAAAACAATATATATTATGTCTAAAATGCAAGTGACAGTTTAAAAACACATTTTTAAGCAAGACTATCTGCTTAAGTACTATCAGTAATTACTGTGTGAAAATAAAGACACTTGCTATGAATGTATTAGGTTTGATTTATTTATTTATTTATTTATTTATTTATTTTATTTATTTATTTTATATATGAAATTTATTGTCAAATTGGTTTCCATACAACACCCAGTGCTCATCCCAAAAGGTGCCCTCCTCAATACCCATCACCCACCCTCTCCTCCCTCCCACCCCCCATCAACCCTCAGTTTGTTCTCAGTTTTTAACAGTCTCTTATGCTTGGCTCTCTCCCACTAGGTTTGATTTATTTAGAAGGCTACTTTAAAACCATTCATTACTGTTGAAAATGTTTATTTTATTTCTAAGATCTTAATGTCTTAGATATGTGTTTCATCAGGTTTTGATCATTAGCTCTCACGTAAAAAATGTTCTATGTAATTTTTAAAACTTAATTTCCTCCACAATGTTACAAAATTAATGCACAGTACACATTCAAAGAAACACTCACCTGACAGTGTTCTTACATTCCCCTACACATCTTGCCATCTCAAGTTTTTTCTGGCAACCACGGTACTTAACAGTCACATTCACAAGTGAAGATCTACAATTAGTATTACCTAAAACAAAATGATAATAGAACCAGAAATGAGGTTTAACATTAGCAATTGCTAAGTCTCAATTTTCTGAACCTTTAGTGGAGAATCATAACAAAAAATACTTCATAGTGTTGTTGAAGGGATTAACTACTTCAGCACCCAGCACAAGGTACCTGGTTAGTATTCAATAATTATGTTTAATAAATGTTATCTTTTCATTAGTGCTATCATTATTATCATAGGAGAAAGAGGAGGGAGGGAACAAGGAGGAAGGGAGGAGAGAAGAGGGAAGGGAAGATGGAGCTGAATGGATTGTTTCTGACATCCATTTCTCATTGTTGACCATTCTTATTATCTAATGTATCAGTTTACAACACAACCTGCTTATATTAGAGAGCAAACTATATTTTTTTTTTCATGAGAATCAAATTTCTTCCTTGTAAACACCATTGTTTTTTACTGGGAAGAATGTTTCAACCCACACGAAAAAGTACAATACATAACGTAGAGATATCAATTGTTAGTTTCTGCATAAAGGTTAGATGACCTGTTATGTTAAAAACACAGGAGACTTTCTATTCATGATCTGACATTTTGTTTTAAAGAAACACTAAATTTTTGTCAACTGTTGACATTTCCTCTACATGTGGAACCTAATGTTACTTACATGTATAGCAACATTTGTTTGAATCATAGACTCTGTCTTCCTATAGGGGTAAGAGAAATAGAAAAAAGACTTAAAAACATAAGTATTATTTTATAAATAATATAACATTACTGAACTTACTGAAATTACAAAGGGGAAAATGGAACAGATAAATATGCTGATCTCAGATCCAAGAAGCATGGATGAGAGAGCATAATAATAAAAATGAGTCTGAATATTTACACTAAAAATTTTCAACCGTAGGGAGAAAGGGAAAAAAATATCTAAAATGAAGTCTTCTTTAAAATAACATGCAAGAGGGGCGACTGGGTGGCACAGTCGGTTAAGCGTCTGACTTCAGCCAGGTCACGATCTCGCGGTCCGTGAGTTCGAGCCCCGCGTCAGGCTCTGGGCTGATGGCTCAGAGCCTGGAGCCTGTTTCCGATTCTGTGTCTCCCTCTCTCTCTGCCCCTCCCCCGTTCATGCTCTGTCTCTCTCTGTCCCAAAAATAAATAAAAACGTGGAAAAAAAATTTTAAATAACATGCAAGAAAGTAAAAAAAATAATCCTCCCTTAGGTTAATTGAAAAATACTTTCATACTGATATTACTACTAGACACTGTAAGTTTCTTACAGACAGGATTTTAACCTTACACGTTAAAACTCAATAAATGTTTAAATCCAACATTGGAGTACTGAAATCAAACTTTAAACTATATTATCACTTATATCTTCAGAAAGAAAAATTACTTAAGTTTGAACTGGTGAGCATTTATTAACTAATTTAATTAAGACTTAAGCTTAAAACTTGGCATTTACTAATACAAAATCCTCACTATATGGTGGGGGACAGTAAAAATGAAGACTGTGGCATAAAGAAAGAGCTGAAAAGTACACTTAAATGTGATTTTATGAAAACTTTGTATTTTTATAAGAAATGATTAACCCGAATCCATGAGCCTTAAAAAAAAAACAAGGTTGGTGTGTTTTGGGGTTTTTTTTTGTTTTTTTTTTTTGGTTTGTTTAAAAGTAGCAAAATGCTTTCTAAAGTAACATACTTCTTCTAGAATAGCACTAGATTAAGCTTCACGGAGCCTGCAAATATAACTTTGATATGAAAAATATACTTGGCAATAAAAGGTGTGAAACAGATCTGGAATGGAACCCATAAGAAATTTATGTCTGTTGGCCAGACAGACTTTTCCAAATGAGAAAGAAGACAGATTGTGTTTATATTTAACATAAGAAGTGGATGTTGTTGATCATTACTTAAGAAGATAACTTACTTCTGCACACCAGGTCTGCTTTGGGCAGTCCTGGACCACTGCGATGAAACCAGTGCTATGGCAGGAGTAGGAGATGCATGGATTGCTGGGGTCATCAAATGAAGCACCAATCTGGGAGGCAGAGAGGAAGAAAGAAGAAAGGAGTTATTCATCTTGATTTCTTGTTGAGGTTGAAAATAAAAATCTGTAAAAAAAAAAATTCAAATTCAGATTGTTAAGTGAATGTCCAGAGGTACCTTCAGTCACTAATTAATATTTAAGAAAAGTGAGTTAAAAGCTGTCTACTTCGATGAATAAATCAATATGCCTCCTTGAGAGCACAGATTGTGAGTCAAGATTCTGAATCCTCAAGTGAAAATTCACATATTCTATTCACCTACTCAGTCACTGTATTATATTTTATTTTTAAATTTTTTTTTTCAACGTTTATTTATTTTTGGGACAGAGAGAGACAGAGCATGAACGGGGGAGGGGCAGAGAGAGAAGGAGACACAGAATTGGAAACAGGCTCCAGGCTCTGAGCCATCAGCCCAGAGCCCGACGCGGGGCTCGAACTCACGAACCGCAAGATCGTGACCTGGCTGAAGTCGGACGCTTAACCGACTGCGCCACCCAGGCGCCCCACTGTATTATATTTTAAAAATATTTTCAAGAAAGGTTGTATTATGATAACAGGAAATCAACCAATTGTTATGCTCTAAATTTTAGGGAAAAGAAGTAATCTAAGTAGAAAAATTGGCACAAAATAGTTTTATCAGATTACTACAAGTGATAAATGATAACAAATGATATATCCCACGAGACATCCTACCTCTACTTCTGCTTGTATACTTGTAAAGTTCTCTGGATTGCTTTAAAAATAATTTATGTTCGAAATTCAAATGCCAGTTTGGGAAATTGTATTTATTTCAAACTGCAAAATGAACTTTCTGATAAACTGGAATTTTATTATTTCAACTATTTTACATACAAATGGTTAGAGGTAAAACTTTTCCTTTGTTCTTTAAACATCATCATATTTTATGTTTAAAAACTTGCATAGATTCTATGGGGCACCTAGATGGCTCAGTTGGTTAAGCATCTGAATCTTGATCTCAACTTAGGTCACGATCTCATGGTTTGTGAGTTCAAGCCCTGCATTGGGCTCTGAGCTGACAGTCCGGAGTCTGTTTGTGATTCTGTCTCTCCCTCTTTCTGCCCCCCTTCCACGCCACTCTACTCTCTCTCTCTCTCTCTCTCTCTCTCTCTCTCTCTCTCTCTCAAAATAAAAATAAAATGGGGTGCCTGGGTGTCTCAGTCTGTTAAGCATCCAATCTTGATTTGGGCTCTGGTCATGATCTCATGGTTCATGAGCTCGAGCCTCATAACGGGCTCCATGCTGATGCCATAGAACCTGTTTGGTATTCTCTCTCTCTTCTTTCTCTCTGCCCCTGCCTCCTCACACTGTCTCTCTTTCAAACCAAATAAATAAACATTTAAAATAAATAAATAAACTAAGAAAAAAAAAACTAGAATAGATTCTCAAATCACATTACCTTTGGAAACCAAAAATTAAGAAACCAAGACAGAAATGTGAACATGATAAATAAGTTAAAACACTCATCAGCTCTGTTTTATATATTTCTTAACATACCACATAGATTTTATGCTAGACTCTTAATATTTAGTATCACCAGCTCAAAAGGATTATCAATTTGAGAACCATGTGGGTTTTATGGCTTCCTGGTACCTTTTTTAAAAAGTTAAATTACTTTCCAAAATGCCAAATCACTTGTCAAAATCTAGCCCTGAATATACGTGTTGTTATATTCACATAATGGGGTTCCAGTCTTTTGGGGTTTTTCATTTGATCTCTGACAGGTTGGCCATCTGATATTTCTGGCTATAATTACAGTTTAACTCTGTTCATTGATTTGAATGTCACAGAGTGTGCCTTCTCCATCTGGTCAGACCCCTGGGAAATTTTATTCAGAAGTTAGGTAGTTAATGATCAAGTACATTTTCCTCCTTTGAAGCGAGCCATGCTGCGTGTTACATTTGATGCTCCTTTTGAAGTGAATATAGGGGGGAAAAATGAACAGATTCTGCTCCACCATTACCAATGATTTTTTCAAATTATAAACTGAAAAAGCCTACATTTATTCATAATTATATAAATAAAAATATTTTAAAGTAAAAACAGCCTTACCTTATACTCAGTATTGTTAAATAAGCACGTTCTTGGTTCTGAAAAATAAATACATTATTTTACCCTAAAATAAACATTATAATTCTGTTTTTATTTATAAACCAGAAATTGCATATGGAATCATATTTATCAACCAATTAAAATGTTTCTTCCCACAACACCATCATCTCCCTTTAATAAACTCATTATATTCATAATTATTAATTCTAGGTTTCCCCCACTCCAAAGATAGTGAGTTTTAAGAGATCAAGTATGATTCTGTTTTATTTATCACACTCCTCTAGCATGGAGTTTAACACATATTAGAAGCTCAATGAATATCTCTTGAATATGTGAATAAGTAAACAACTATTCAATTCAAATAATGTATTGTGAATACACACCACAGTATCCAATTTCACAGCAGGAATCATCAGCTTTGAACTTTACAAGCCTCTCTCCAGTTTTGCATGTGGGTGCAGAAGGGCACTCCTTGGGTTTACAGTCTACAGCCTTTGCATCAGTACAGGTGCATTTGTGGCAATTGGCAGTCCATATATCTCCAGGCTACAGACACAAACCAAGTTCAGACTTCTATTCAGATACAGGAATGACAGCAATTGGATTAAAGTAGAGACAAAGTGTGTACTTACAGATTTCTCTTCTCCCAGCGGACCATGACAAACTGTTAACATGAGATGATAAAAGGTAATTAAATTTGGCAAAATAGAACCATCTGTTATACATAGATAACCACCAGGTGGCCAATACAGAAAAACAGAATTATGGAGAATTGTATGGTGCCTTCAGGTGGGTAAATCACATCCACCTACTTTGAGCAAACTGTCTCTAATGAGTATAGATATTTCCTACTTTACAATCCCAGCACAGGTTAATTATTAATTTCTGCTGGCAGTGGTCAATAAATCTTATGACTGTTGTTTTACTTACTGTTTTACAGTCTGACTTCTGCTTCCATACCCTGCAAGTCACCAAGACTTTGTAATTACCAGTCCCTAAGGCCCTTTATCAGTTTTTCAAGTTCCCTACAATTGCTGACATTTTTAACACTCACCTTCTTGAAAATGTTCTCCTCCCTTCAAATTCAACACTCTGAAATTCCTTTCTTTATTAGCAACTTTTTCTCTTCCTTCTCATTGTCTCTGACCTTTCCTGGTACTTTTCTGTCTCCAGTATCCACTGTAATGTCAAGTGGATGACTCTCAAACTTGTAGCTCCAGTACAGACATCTCTTCTAAACTATGGGCCCAGGTTTCCCTTGGCCTAATAAATAGCATTGCAGACCTAATAAATGGCATTATTGAGACCCTCAAACTCAATAAGCACAAAACAGATTATATCATCTTGCCCCTAAAACCAGTTTCTCATCTAAACTGACTTCTTCCTATTGAGAACCAAAGTATTCTTTCAATTATTTGAGCTTAAAACTTAGGAGTCATTTTGATTCCTTCCATTTCATCACTTGGCACCCAATCGACTGCAAAATTCTGTATCTTCATCTTTACTTCATTCCCTTGCTTTCCTGGTTGTACTTGCTACAGTACTACTCCAGGATGTTGTTATCTTTAATCTAGCATATGTGGGCTTTTCCAGGGGTAACTCTGACTCAGATTTCTTCCTGATCCAATCAATTCTCTATACCGCAGGTAGAACAGTTTTTCTAATGCCTAGTTTTCACCTCATCTTTGCCTTGGGTTAAAAACTTTGGATGGCCTCTAATAGACTAATAAAATAAATACCTAATTTCAGCATTCTAGCTTCTGAGGTCTGCCACAATGTGGCTCCAATCTATCTTCCCAACTTAGTCTCATTCTCTCATTTACATGCCCTGGACTAGCCTAGCCTACATGTTTCTCTCAAATTCCAATTCTGTAGTGAAATACCTAAAGATTCCTCCAAAGTATACAATATATGTAATATATACATGACAGATAATATGTGCTCTCTATATAATACATATTTCAAGTCTTTTTTATTGTGAAATTTATTTTCAGCCTTATATGAAAACTGTTTTTCTTTAAAAAAATATCCCTTCTTCCACTATATCCTAAGATTAGAGAATGATTTTCTTTTTGGGGAGGGGGCGGGTAACTTCTGTCACTTTCTAAAAAGCACATCACATTGGCTGGAGAACAGTGGGGACTCAAAATCCTCTAAAATTATCGAACTTTGGTTAACTTTAATTTCCCTTACTCCTCAAAAAATCGGGAATTATCTGGTTTAAAAAAATACTATTTTTTAAACAATTTTTTGATGACAATCTTTTGATGAAGCTATCATATAATTAAATAAAACACTTTATTTAGTAAGTAAACTCTATTTTGAGTAAGTAACAAGAGGTATTTGTTTGGTTTGGCTGCATTAGTCTGTGGATGAGAAAACAGACTACCATTTGCTATGTATTTGGTGAATAAAAGCTAAATTCCTCCATTTCCAGTTTTCCTATTCTGAAACATTTCCACAGCTAGCAACTTTCATAGGCATGACCTCTGATATTTGATTTACAAGAAGAATCATTAATGTAGAATGGTTGATTTTCAAGTAGAAGTATTCTTGTTTTTTTTAAGTTTGTTTATTTATTTTGAGAGAGAGCGAATGCATGCAGCAGAGGGGCAGAAAGAGGGAGAGAGAATCCCAAACAGGTTCCACACTGTCAGTGCAGAGCCCAATGCAGGGCTTCAACTCACAAACCATGAGATCATTGCCCAAGCTGAAGTCAGAGGCTTTACTGACTAAGCCATTCAGGTGCCCCTTGAGTGGAAGTATTCTTACCTGGAGGTGGTGGAAGTGATGCTGGACATCCTGTGTGAAAACAGGCACCTCATGTTAGCCTCTAAAGTTACTGAAATTGTTTTGGGGTAAAATAGTTATCTAATAACTGAAAATAATTGGCTACATTGCTAGTCTTACAGACTTATTTCTGTCTACCTTCCTGTGGGGAATAAGCTTAGGCATTCCCTGAGCCTGCACTGATGGGTTAACAAGGCATAAAGAATTACAAAGCCATAGGATGCTCGTACATCCAAGTTTGGGTAAACAAGATTAGGTAAATAGGTATAGAGAGGGCAGGGCAGACGCCCCAATATGGAACAAAGGTATATGAGGTAAACAAGATTAGGTATTCAGGGCAGAAACACCCCCCCCCAACTTAGTACTATAGCAGAAAGCTGCTTTCACAGGAAGGAAGGAACAAATTAGGTAAACAGGTAAATAGGGCAAAGGGGAAGTTGCCCAGAGCGGAGCTAATTAACAAAAGAAAGGCTGACCCTGAGGTTGAGTGCTCTGTCTTTCTTGTCCCCTAGACCAGTTTAGTTAAACAGAGGTGGTGCCTCACCTCTGCTGTAAACAACCTTCTGCCTGACCTCCTGGCACAAGGATTTTGTTTTGTATTAACCCAAACCCCTAACCCCTCATATTTTCAAAACCCCCTTTCCCTCATGTCCATGAGTTAATGTTGACAGTTTCATTATCCCTTTGTGCATGTCCATCACCATGTTTGTAAGCCTTCCGATCCTAATGAAAATAGATCAAGGACCCTTAATTGGGGCTCTCGTCTTCTCCCGGACATTAGTCATCTCCCACATTTTAATCCTGTGTCCCATTTTCTTGCTAGACAAGAAAGAACTCAAGACCCAGAGTCTATGACACTTTCCTTTTCTGCTTCTCATGGCATTTCAAATTGCACCTTAGAGAAAAATCCCTTTGGACCTCAAATTTGAATGGGAGGGGAAAATGGGAGCCTAAAGGAGAAATGAGAAAATATCAAGGTAAACTACTCCTTGATTTTTTTTGGCAGACACCTCCTATTAAAAGGACAGTAAAATATGCATTCAAAAAGGAAAAGGATAATTCAGGTATAGGAAAATGTGTTATTAGTAATCTAGTTTTAATCCTTTAAGAACTTTTATCCTTTTTTTAACTTCCTGAAATATTTCAATCTTATTCCATCTCCACCTGCACCAGATGGCATAAGCTGGCCATATGTTTCTTTTTAAGTCTTCACATATCACATATTTTGGTCAACCCAACAATTCACTCAAAAAGTTCAAATTGTATTTCCAAACTTCTAAAAAATCAAATTAATATTTTAATTCTACCCACCAAACAAAAGTCCAGCCTAGAATATTTGAAAGAACTTAAAATTGTTACATGTTGAGGTAAAGGGGCCACAACAACCAATAGGGGCAGAAGAAACAGAAAGAAAATTAGTTAAAGATGTGGGAGCTTGGGGGTCAAATGTCTCTTTTAACTGAGGGAGGCTAAACTAATCCCCAATTATAAATGCTTAACAGATTAGCAGAAAACAGCAACCAGAGAGACAAATGTCCTATTAGGGATAAATACAGCAGAAAATCTTCCCTGATCAGAATTCCAAGGGTTCATTGAAGACATTTGTAAGAGGAGCCATAAAGAACAATCTCCTAATCTCCACATTGCTGTCAGAGTCAATTCTCTAAAACATCTTTCTGATCATCTCATTCTCTTGACAAAATCCTTAAGGGGATCCCATTTAGTATATGGATATGTCTCATTTAAATTTAGAAATAAGGTTTTTCTTGAACTTGCTTCTACTTTCCAATCTCATTTATCCCCTGAACCTCATACATTCATGACCGATACCTGGCTGATTCCTGAACTCATTCATGATATCACATGTCTCTGTCTTCTCATGGCTGGTTGGCAGGAATTCCCTCTTCACCCCAGCCAATATTAAACTCAGTCATCTCCTTTCTGATGCCTTCACTCAACATTACCAACTAATAAGCAGAAATTAATATTCTATTCTCACTATACAACTGGGACCATAATGATTATACATGTTTGGGGGTTAGCTTTAAATATACTGTAATGATAGTATCTGTGCCCATAATAATCTACCTACAAATATACAAAAGTAATAAAACAGCAAGGACTTTATTTTATTGATATTTTTGCTATTAGCTTCTGCTACAAGTCTAGCATATGTAAAGAAATATTAGTTAGATAAGTAAAGAAATTGGGATTTGCCCCATACTGACCTGTTTTATTTTCAGTGTCTTGGTCTCTTGTTGTGACTAGAGTGGTTTCTAAAGAGAAATAAACTAATGGTATTGTCATTTTATTTATTAGGATAACACATATGCATATCAAGTCTCTCTGTGTATATGCACAAATGACAGTGCAAAGTCATGCTCAAAGGAAGCTTTGTGTGAAATAAACAAGTCATTCCAGCACAGCTGGGTCATTTCATTTTACCTGGGTAGGATACTTTGGGTCTTGTTGTGATTTTAGTTGACAAGGAGGTGGAGCCTACAAAAGGAAATACAAAAAAATTTCAAGAATAGCACATTTCATAATCCCATTCCCAGAGATTTCAAGCTCCATAATTAAGTCTTCAGATGAGGAATTTTGGTGAAAGCCTAAACAATAAAAACAAAAACAAAAACAATCTTAGATTTTATATATATATATATATATATTTTATTTATTTATTATTTATTTATTTATAAATATATATTTATATATATTATATTTATATATATTTATTTTTATATATTTATATATATTTTTTTATATATATGTGTATATATTTATATATATGTGTATGTGTGTGTATATATATATATATATATATATATATATATATATAAATGAACTTCAAAGTCATGTTCCAAAACTTTGGGAAAATCTTCCTGGCCTTTCTCTCCTGTTTCTTCTAGCTTTCCTCTCCCCAAACCCAACTCCTCATATATAATCATAGGTGCACAGATCATTGAGGAATTTGTACTGCCAGCAGTCACCTGTTTGCATTCTAGTTCCAGAGGTTTCCTTGACTCCAATGGAAGCAGTGGCTGCTAAGGGAGTTACAAAAGCAGTAAGTATAGGGGACTGGAGAAGCTAGACTTTGTCTTCAGATAAGCTGGTCTGTCTTCTGAGATGTCACCAAGAAAAGTTCATTTATTATTATTTTACTTACCTGTGGTAGAATTTCCAGGAGCAGTGGTTGTTTCAAATGCTTCCCTGGAGGTACCTAAAATAAAGACAGGAAGAGCAATGCGCTTTTTCTTGTCTCACAAGAAAATGTCCTAAGACATGTCTACATGAGACAAGAGTTTTGAGCACCTAGCATGTACCAATGCATCTACTAATGCTAGGACATCCTCCTGCAATTGAAACATAAGAGGCCCCTATCTTAGAAACTCCTTGATCACAGAAATGAATTGAATATTTTCCCACAACCCAGGTAAATTTCACACTTACAGGTCTCCTTCTCTAAATGATACAAATTTTTTTCACATCTAATTCTTTGTTTCCTGGTTCTCTTCTATTAGTTTTTGGGACAGTGAAGTTATGAGAGTAAAAAAAAAAAAAAAATGAGAAAACATCTGTGTTGATCAAGATGGCCTAAACATTCCCCTCAGCTTGACTAAATTTATAGACGTATCTTCCTGATTAAAGGGCCCTGGACTCTCTTTTCTTAGAGCATTTACTTTAGAAAATTTGTGGCTATAAATTCTTTCTCTGTCCTCTTGAGATACAAATCTTTCCCTAGTCTCTGGACAGTTTTACAACCCAAGAATGTCTTCCCCAAAGACCTTGGAGCCACCTCTTTGAAATATAATCACTGAGAATAACAGTAACCCTATCTCTTTGTCTCTATGGGAAGTTGGAGCCTAACTTTATTCTATAAGCACCAATTAGCAAACTTAGGTGGCTTAATCGTATAGACCAGCCTCCCCTCCAGTACTTTTCCCACTAGCTCACCCCAGCCCTTAAAATATCCCCTGGATTTTATTTCAGAAAAGAGGAGGTAAAACCTCACTGCTATTGCAATGGGCTTTACAATAATTACAATAATCTTAAATAAAGTCTTCATTGCCATTTAAATTCCATCTGGTGCAATTTTTCTTTTCGAGTTCAAGTCTGGCATTCATTCATAGAGATAAATATCGGTTATCTGAAACACTTAGGTGTGAAAAAGAAGAATGTCAAGGATATAAACTTCATTTGAAGTCATTTCCATTACCTTGGGTGGGACTTTCTGGGACACCAGTAATTCTACTTGATGCCACACTAGTACCTACGAAGGCAAATGAAAAACATTTCATATCAGACACACCTCCTATGGCCATCCCCAAAAATTAACAGTGAGAAGAGAAAGTAAGCCGGGTGAAAGTCTGGGTCAATACTGTATCCAGCCCATAGATTCCCCTTGTGAATTACAAAACACACCCTTTTTGGGCAGATGTGGCCTCATAGATTTATGCCTTTTTAGAGGAATGTTGGCTGGATTTCAGCATCTATTCCTCCTTTCAGCATTGTGTCCTGTGTACCTACCTATACAAACTTACCTGGGTGCTCTGGTCTGAGTCCAGAAACTCAGAGCAAGAAGATAACAATGGCTGAAAAAAGTACATTCCTAATGAGATTCTGCCCCATTTCGTGGCCCTTTATTTTTACTCTCAACATTCCCCTACACCGAATCGAAGCTTTAGGAGTCTTTAATGAGAATTCAATAGATTTGAATCACTGACTCTTACTTATTTACATTTCAACTCCAGTGGTCGCCCCTAAGAGAGGCAAACAAGAATGAGGTCAGGACTGCTCTGTTGATGTTGCAACAGTTAATTCTAGAGAAAGGATATTATTTTTTTTTAACTTAGATACTCTGCCACTTACTAAATATCTACTAACCTGTATTGGAGCTTCCAGGAATAACTGTTGTGCCAGAGGCTACCCCAGTGGTACCTGCAATAAGAAGGAAGGATGAGCCTCACAAACCCTTTCTCACCCTAAGAAAAGTGTAAAATTGGCAAGTGCTCCTATTTCTCTGAAGCAACAGAAAACAATTTAAAACAATTTTTCTTGTATCATGTGTTAAACCTGACATGTTTTCTAATGCACTTTCTCATGATTGAAATGTTCAAAGAAAATATAAGAGGAAAAGCTACAATTGTGTCAAAAATCTTATTTCTCTAGATCCAGAATCATCTAGAATCTTATTAGTAAAGGAGAGAATGTCTGTCTTATATTCACATGGTTTACTTCCAGTGACTTAACTCTTTCACTCTCCAGTGGAAGAAAACCAGAGAAAAACAACTGCATCTATACATATCTTGGCTGGTGGTGACTTTCACTAATTCTGGAGTATTGCCTGGCAAAACAAAGGGGGTAAAGTTTCTTAAAAAAAGGTGTGTCTAGAGAATTACATCTATGGTTATGTTTCCTAGGAAAACTCAGGGAACTAACCTAATTTGACCCTATGAGCTATTATTAAAGGAAAAGGAACCACTTCCAGTGATGTTCATTTTCATTCACTATCTGTGTATAGTGAGCTCAAATGAAAAAAACCATGGAGAATCCAAAATCCAGTAAAATTCACCTGATGAAATTCTTGCTTCCATAGTTCCAACACCTTCTTTAAAAGTTGTGGTTTCTATAAGAGCAAAGAAGAAAAAAATTGAGAAGATTAAGAATTTGAAAATAGGAGAATATACGGCAGTGTGCAATTTTGTCCATAGGCCCTTAAAGGGGAATTCCTTTAATTTCCTGATTTACCTGCTTGGAAACTTGCAGGTGATGATATATTTACAGAGCCTGTCCCAGTGGTAGCTGGGATGTGAGAGAGAAGAAAGAGACAGTAATGTGAGCACTGACTTTCTTATTGGATGGGGATGATCATTTAGGAAAAATCCATGTGTTTCTGTGAAACAACATATTCCTTCTCCAGGACTCCTTGCCCCCAAAAGTAAAATAAACATTTTTTCTTGCTCTGTTTTATCCCCTATGGTAAACTCCATTCTTCTACGATCCCTGTTTTCTGGAATTAGTATCATGGAGATAGGTGCCTTCCCCGTTTCACCTTTTTCACTTCCCCATGCTTACCTATTTTTCTTCCAGTAGACTGGCTCCCTGGAATTAGGTTGGTGACTCCTGAAGCTTAAAAAATGAAAAGAATTAAGAATCTTGACATTTTAATTATTTCAAAACAGTTCTCCCTTCCTATTTCAAAGTTTTATATCTATTAGGTCAGGCCCTCTGAAAAATGAATCTTACTAAAAATTACATATGTTGTCTGAAAATTCTGTTTGCTCCTGTTTGATCTGGGATTCTGAATCCCCAGATTAGAAGCAGAACAGTCTCCTAAGTCACATCCCAGGACTCCAGCACTCTGTCTTATAGACTTGACTTAATCCATACTGGCTGAGCCCAAACTATCCCCTTTTCCAGGCTCCTCTGCCTTTACAAAGCCCTTTTTTTGTAACACCTTTTAAATTTACTTTGAATATGTGTTTTTGTTTTAACTGTTTAAATTTCAGTATAGTTGACACAGTTTCATTAGTCTCACATGTACAACAGTGATTCAACAACAAGTCTATCCATCATGCTGTGCTCACCACCAGTGTTGCTACAATCCATCACCATACAACACTGTCACAATACAATTAACTATATTCCATATGCCGTCCCTTTTATCCTCATGACATATTCACTCCATAGCTGGAAGCTTGTTATCTCTCACTCCCCTTCCCGCATCTTTGCCCACCCTTTGAGCCAGGGTATCATGTTTTAACTTCTTGGTCTTCTGACTATGTGTGTTTACCCTAAATAAACTCACCAGCACCCAGCACTTAAATATCATTTGTAATCAATCGGCTGACAAATGTGTATCTTCAATGTAGGCCTCTCTTCTGTACTCTAGTTGCACTTAACACTTCTCCTGAGCATACTACTGAATACATCAGAGCACTTTATTTTATTTTTTAAATTTTATTTACTTGTTTGTTTGTTTCTTTAAATATGGAATGCTTCTTGAATTTGCATGTCATTCTTGCGCAAGGGCCATGCTAATCTCTGTATCGTTCCAATTTTAGTATATGTGCTGCTGAAGCGAACACCTCAGAGCATTTTAAATTCAAACTGCCCAAATTTGTCCTCACTATATCTTCTATCAGTTATCAATTTTTTTTCCTCCTCCAGTATATTCCCAAATTTGGGGATGGCACTTCCATCCGTCTACCTAAGCATCCAAACTATGAGCTAGATTCACCCAAAACATCCTTCTCTCCTTCACCTCTCCATCGCATCATAATAAATGCCAACTTGCCAACATATTGCACATTCTTTGTGACCTCCATTTTCCGACATGATTGCCTCTGTAATCTGTCTGTAATCATGTCTTACCTCCAACAGTCTCAAACTGGATGACATACCTCCAACACTTGCTTTCTTACTCCCCTTTAAATCAGGCCTAACTTATGCCTAGTTAATCTTCCAAAAAAGTAAATCTATGCATGATAGTCAATCTATCCAAAAACCTTTCAATTTCTCCTTATTGTCAATGGAATCACAATTTAATTTTTTCATAACTGAATCCTATAATATTATGGAATACAAAACTGATGGGTGATCTCCTTTTTTTCCCCCTTTTCAGGACATTTCTGTCACAACTTTGACAACCAGAAATTTTGACAAACCTCCCAACATCTGCTCTTGCGATGGTTTCCCAATATCTGAGTTGTATTCCACAAGTTTAGATTATTATAATTTCCTATTTTATACTCCCATGCTTTTTAATAAATGTTTCTTTCCTTGATCATTTTCATTGAGTAGACAAAAAATATTAATGTGAGATTTTAAAAAAATGCCCTAAATTTATTTTAGTCATCTTAATTTACTTGGGTTAGAAACTTTTGAGTAACCTGTGATTTCACCTATGACCATAGTACCTATAAAGACAAGTAGGAAAATATTTTACCAAAAAGACTCCTGTTTTCATTAAGAAATGTACCACTAAGAAACTACATCCTAATAAATGTGCATATGATGAAGTCTGTAGTCCAGGAGATTCTAGTACATTAAGATCACAACCCCAATTATCTCATAAGTCTTCAAATTAAAAGTTTTATCATCTTCTGTCACTACCAATATCCTATGAGTAATCAGTGAAATCTCAACAATTCTGCAATGCCATGACTGACCTGTTTGAATTACATGCACAGTGGTGTCACGGCTTAGTCCCAGAGTTGTAGCCCCTGTGAATAAACAAAAATTTAAGGTGATTTTAAACAATTTTGAAATCTGGAAAAAAGTTGTATGTTATGAAAGTAGAAGACATACTCTCAAAGAAGATGGCTTTTGACTGAGATACTAATAAAGAGTATTAGTCTCTTTGTAACTTTGACTAACTCATGTTGGCATTTCCAGAAATAAGTGTGGTGAAAGACAACCCTGGCGGAATTTGAAATGGAAATGAAAATGAGATTTAAAAGAATGAGAAAGATACCGTGAAATTGAGAGAGAAAGAGAGAGAGAGAGAGAGAGAGAGAGAGACCACAGTAATACTTTTTATGCCCTTAAAATATCATGGACAAGATAAATTCACATGTTTCTAATAAGCAATAAAGGGGTCTCGTTATGCACAGAGAAGCAAACACCATGCTCTCCCACAGACTCTTTCATTTCTCCAAACCAATATATGGTAAAGTTTCATTCTGGAGCTCTTTGTTCTCTGTGGTTTAATGCTTTTTGTAATAGCGTTTTTCCTCTGCTCATTTGTTTTCCCTCCTGTGACTTGTCTTCCTGATGCTTCAGTGGGGATTCAGGTGTGTGAAGGAGCATGTAAATTTTTTTTTAATTTTTTGAGACCTTAGTTATGAGGAAAACCTGAGAAGAAAGGGTTTTTATGTGCAAGATAAGTCTAAGGCTGATGAATTAAATCCTACTAACCAGGACTAGAATTTTCTGGACCCCTGGAAACTTCAGCTGACTCTGAAGTAGTATCTGCTAAGGCAAGATGGATAAAGAATTGAGAGTAATATATCATTCTTAGCTTCATAAAATATAAAAGGCTGGTGTATAGAGAAAATCAATCTGAAGAACAAAGTCCACGTCTGATTGACCTAACATATGGTCTCTTCAAATGGAATACAAAACCCTAGCTTAGCTGGTCTGCTCACTCATTCATCATCTAACACAAACTTAAACATAAAACTGTTGAGAACACAAAAGGTTGAAAGCAAACCACTCACTAGTGGCCATTCCAAATACAGTGGTAGCTTCAAATTCTGTAGAAGTTGTAGCCTCTGAGAGGAAATAGGAGAAAGCAATATGAAATGCAGAAATTTGGCTAAAGTTCATAGAAGCAGGTTTCCTCAACTTTTTCACAACTTACTTGTGTTGGAACTCCCAAGTGCGATGGTTGTACCTGTGGTTATCCCAGTGGTAACTGAAAGCACAAAAGGAGATAATCAATGTATTAATTCCTTTTTACTTAAAATTAGGATTTAGTTTAGAAGACATTGATGGGTTCCTCTAATCAACTAAAAGGTTTAGATCAGGAACTTCCTTGTCTTAAGTGATATATCAATACTGGTTTCTATTATACCATTTTATTACAAGTCTACAAAATATAAGACAATTCACATGGGATAAAGAGTTAACATCGTGACAATTTGTACTCAAAGAGAGATTAAGGTAAGGTAGAATAGAATTCCCTCTAAGTTCATTACAGTCACTGTGATTGACTTTAAGATGTAGAGAAAAATATTATTTGACTGCTCATACTCATTTATTTTAATTCCACCCTTGGTGTTTCCACCACCTCCAAAAGAAGTTGTGGTCCCTAAGTGAAAGGAAGAAAGGAGAAGGAAAGTGAATTCAGAAGGATCATATAAATGAGAAATGGTGGTTTCCCAGGGAATGGTAGGGAAAGTGTGATTGGGAGGAGATGTTGAAGCAGGAGGCAGGGGAGTGAGTTTTCCATTACTGAAGCTCGTCACATTCCCTGTTAGGTTATTGATTTACCTGTGTTGGAACTTCCAGATGCTGTTGTGCCAGTGATTACACCTGTAGTGCCTGCAGTAGAAAAGAGAAAGACAGAATCCAAATGGTGATGCATTTACCTTTCTGAGAAGAGCATGGCCAACCAGACTGTCTGTGACTGGAAAGTAGCAGATCTTTTTTGAGCTATCCTGTCAAGATGAAGTTCATTCTCTATTTTTAAGTTCAGGGCCACAATAAACATGGTGGCTTACGGTCCAGCTTTGATGACTAGCTTCCCTAGGATTAAATATCAGGAGTCTCCAGGCCTTTCCAAAGCTTACCTGTTTTACTTCCAGGGCTTGGTGTCTCAGATGCACCAATGGTAGCTCCTGATGACAAGAATAGAAACAATATTTGTGTAAATGTATTTATTTGTATTCAATGAAATAACATCTGAAATCCAAAATTTTCTAGACCTAAACTTCCAGTTATTTCTGTCATCTTTGCTTCCCTAAATAGAACTACATGGACATACTGCCTCCAACTGATACTGGGGTAATATCTTCAATATCAAAAAGGGACCTTTCTGAACTCCCCTTATGGTAATAAGAATTACCATATAAGGTTTGCCCCCAGAAGAAATGAAATCATTTTCATAAATATAAACTTCCTCTAACAAATGTCCCCCAAGAAAAGGCAAAGACAGAATAAATCATCAGGAACTCAAGAATTGCCGAATCCTGGGGCACCCGGGTGGTTCAGTGGGTTAAGCGTCTGGCTCTTGATTTTGGCTCAGGTTCTGATCTCAAGGTAGTGAGATTGAGCCCCGTGACGGGCTCAGCATGGAGCATGGAGCTTGCCTGGGATTCTCTCCTCCCTCCCTTCTCTCTCTCTCTCTGACCCTCCCCCACTCATGCCCATGCTTTCTTGCTCACACTGTCTCTCTGTCTCAAAATAAATAAATATATTTTTTAAAAGGAGTTACCAATTCCACTTTCACTGGTTATACTTCCTTGTAATGGAAGTTGTAGCTTCTGACAGTGAAAAGAAAGTAGTGATGGCTAATGGAAAGTCATAAAAAAGAATCACATGCTATTCCTCCAGAGCTAGTCCCAAGAAAGAAATTATAGCACATCCTTCCTCGTTGGCTTACCTGTGTTGGAAATTCTGGGTGAGATGGTACTTTCTGAGGTCACTCCAATAGTACCTGAAAGCAAAATGGAATGATATGATCATGTGAACTTTACTCCTATAAGAAAAGCATATTATAGAAAAGGGTGGGGAAGCTACACAACTTCTTTATTATGCAAAAAAGATTATTTTTGGCAATAGCTTGTTTCAGAGTTGTTTGTGCACTTTCTAATGTTCCATTCCCAAAATAGTGGTGGGAGAGCACAATGTGGGATAGTGGTGGAGAGTCTCAAGACAAAGGTATTTTTCCTTTATTTACCTGTTTGAATGCCAGGGACTTGGCTACTGGATCCCCCTAGAAGAAGAAACAACAGGATTGATCACCAATTAAATTTACATTTGGGTGAAGTACTGATGTTATAGAAATTTTAATGTTCTAGAAATGTTTAGACATGTGACAAAGAAATCTAGTGATATAATGTAGTAGTAATATAGTATCATGATTAAGAGGTTAGACTTCTGAACCAGACTGCCTGAGTTGAAGCCTGTTTGTTTGCTGTATGACGTTGGGCAAGTTGATTAATATCTCTAAGCCATGTTTTCTCATCTGTGAAAATGATAGTACCTCAGTTTGGGGTAAGGTTTAAAATAATAGCAAGAAGGGTGTAGGATAATGCCTGGCACATACTTAGAGCTTGAAACTGTTAATTGTTATTGCTGCGCTTGTATGTGAAAAGTGGCAAGGTTAGGAAGCTTCTGAACTCACCTGTATTAATTTCAATTCCTGTGCTTCCACTGCCTCCAGGGGGTGTTGTAGCTTCTAAGACAGAGGAAAGGTAGAAAAAATGTGAGGTGAAGAGGATTTAATGTTTTTTCAAAATATAATTTATTGTCAAATTAGCTTACATAAAACACCCAGTGCTCATCCCAACAAGTGCCCTTCTCAATGCCCATCACCCACTTTCCCCTCTCCCCCACCCTCCATCATCCCTCAGTTCTCTGTATTTAAGAGTCTCTTATGGTTTGCCTCCCTCCCTCTCTATTTGTAACTTTTTTTCCCCTTCCCTTCCCCCATGGTCTTCTGTTAAGTTTCTCAAGATCCACATACGAGTGAAAACATATGTTATCTGTCTTTCTCTGACTGACTTATTTTGAGGATTTGGTGTTCTGAGGCAAGTTTATTATGTATTTTTCTGGGCCACTGTACCATGAGAGATACTTTACTACTAGAAGTTTTCCTGTGGAAGACTCTCTTCAGCTGGCTGGCTCACCTGTATTTGAACTCCCTGGTGCAAGTGTAGTGCCAGAAGATACCCTAGGGGTACCTACAACAAGAAGAGTGGCTTTTCCCCTCATGGAGTTGGGGGTGGGAATTCTGCTTATCTTGTGGGCCTTTTCAACTAGTGATAAATTATTTCTGTTCTCTTATGCATAGTTTTATTCCCAAATCAAATAAAGATGGAAATTCCTCAACAGAGAAGTCCCCTTTTCTGAGATTTAATGGCAGAAAAACAAGGGTTATTCATATTCTGCCTCTTGTTCTTCTGATCCGCTTCCCACTGGAGCCACCTAATGTGCTTCCAGTTCCTTTATTTATGGATACTTCTGTAGTAGCTCCTATGAGAATGAAAATTTTTTTTTTAATTTTTTTTTCAACGTTTATTTATTTTTTTTTTTGGGACAGAGAGAGACAGAGCATGAACGGGGGAGGGGCAGAGAGAGAGGGAGACACAGAATTGGAAACAGGCTCCAGGCTCTGAGCCATCAGCCCAGAGCCCAACGTGGGGCTCGAACTCACGGACCACGAGATCGTGACCTGGCTGAAGTCGGATGCTTAACCGACTGCGCCACCCAGGCGCCCCGAGAATGAAAATTTTTAAAACTTAAGCATGAAGATAGATAGTTACTGGGATAACCACTGCACATTTCAGTTACTTCTATGCTCAAAGAAGAACATAATGAATAGAGATAAATTTTCTGTGTTTGTTGTGGCCTTCTGTTTACCTGAAATAAAACGCTCTGCCACCATCTTTCCATCAGCTAATATCATGGTGATACTTAAGATGACAAATAGAAAAAGAAAACTCCCTAGACAATTATCACTTTCACTCTCATATTCAGGGAGGTATATATGGAGGCTGGACCATGAAAATGAAGATATTTCAAAAATCTGCCCCAACTGATTCAAAATCAAGTAAAAAAGGAAAACACTGTTGATCTTAGATGTAAGTTCCTTAAAAGCCCCTCCTCAAGAAATTATCCTACTAAGAAACAAAAAAGTAATTTATAATCAACCAAAGTCCCCCCTGCCACACAAACACACCTACACCCACACACACTAATTTCCATCTGTTTCCTAACGGACTCTAGTAGTAGTATGGCTTCTAGAAGAAAAAAAAGAAGAAACAGATAAAGGTTGGGTATTTAGGAAGAAAAGAAAATATGGTGCGGTGCTCTTACATGAGAAGATCCATGTGAAAGACATTTTTTCACCTTATTTTTAGGAAAGATGCTTTCTTCCCAGCTTGTTAACCTACCAGTATGGGAACGTCCAGGTGCAACAGTTGTACTTGAGGCCACACCAATGGTACCTGAAATAAGAATGTCATGGGATCATCACAGAGAATGTTCTGCATTGAGGCAATCTGAGTATAAAGTAAGTGTATATTTCCAGGGCCATATCTTCAGTTATATTACACATTGACAACTCCAGGAAGGACCATTCATAGAGACTATTTTGTCCATATGGAAGCTCTATGAGCATGCCTTTCTGCTCCTGGATTGAATCGTGTAATTTTTCCCATGTATCAAATATTTCATTCATTCAAAAATATTTATTGAGCCTGTTGAACACTAGAAATTCACCAATAAATAAAATAAATGAAGACTTTTTTTTCCCTTAAGAAGTCTATCTTCTAGTAGGCTTACTTAGCAAATATTACACTATTTTCAACTGGGAACAGAAGAGTTTTTCACCATGTTTATCTGTTTTACTTTTAGCGACTTGATTGATACTCCAGAGGTAGTTCTTAATGGTTGAAAGTAGGAAAAATATTTTGAGTATGTTATCACTTTAATCAACCTCCGAGGCAACCAGTCATTAAGCAACTTAGAGTTTAAAGTTCAAGATAAAAAGTCAAATGGAAGGCAAAAAATTTCTACTTTCATTTTAGTCACCTACTTGCCTGAGATAGAAGCTTTTGGGACAGTGTTGACTCCTGCCGATTCTGCAATAACATCAATCATGTCCAGTGGGTTAATCTTCCAGGAAATTACTACTACCACCACCCTATTCAGAAATCCACACCACATGGCCAGGCACTGGAAAAGGGTTGTCCAGAAACCAGCAGAGGAGTCTGAATCAATAGCACCATTGGCCTGGGTGTGCGATGGAGGACCTGCCTTTCCTGTATAACAGTCTTTCTGATCCAGAGGCAAACTCATGATCGTAATCAATGGCAATGCTAACATCTGGCACTCCTAATTCTCATTGATTTCATCACAGGGTCTCTGATGCTTTCTAAGGAAGCTTTGGCCTCTGGAAACAAAAAATTAGGAAAGTAGAAAGTATGTTTGGGGTGACATATTTCTGCTTGATGTTAGACAAGGAATGATTGCCTCTGAATACATTCACTTACCAACACTGGATCTTCCAGATTTAATAGTTGTGCCAGAGACTACTCCACTGGTACCTAGAATCGCAAAAGGGAAGGGATTGATATGTTATTTCCTTTACATTAAAAGAAAAGCTAAGAAGAAAAATGTTACAAGCTTCTTTTAATTCATAGAAGGCTTATTCTAGGGTTCCTCATATATCTTTTCACAAGAACATTTCTTTCCAAAAGAAAAAAAAAAGCTGTTTCACATTATAATTCTCATTCTGAATATTGGTAAATATCAGGGAGATATTCACATTTTCTCATGCTTACATGTTTGAATGTCAGAGATCTGGCTACCTGGTATGGTAGTCGGGACTCCTGAGGAGGAGAAAAGAGATGGGGGTGGGGAGAGATATTCTGCCTGATATAAACTTAGGGATGATTAGGGTAAACCATTAACACACTGGAATTTGGAGGGTTAGATAAAGACTTCCATAGGTCAGAAATCATTCTGTGTTTATTTTAGCCAATTTAAATTACTAGAAGGAATTCACAAAAAAAAGGGAAAACTTTCTGGTGTTATTTGCAATACCAATGGAGAAATCCCATCATATCTTCAGACTTAGAGCAATGAAACTCAGTGCTGGAATTTATAGATTTTCAAAAAGATTTTTATCCCTACTATTAAACCTATTTTGACTCACTTGCAATACCCCTAAATTAAATGCAAACTCTCCAAAGGAAAGCCGAGACAGTCCTAAATCTGTTGACCCCCAAATCATGGGCTCTTCATGCTCACCTGTTTGGGCTCCAGTTCCAGTCATTTCTGTGGAAGTTGTGGCCTCTGAAGAAAGAAATAGGAGAAAGATGAAATCTGGGAATTTGAAATATTGGGAAAATATATTGTGCTATTTCTTTATTATAACAGCCCTGAAAGCAAGATCATGACATCTGAGATTAAATAAGCGAAATTTCTTCCTTGTTAACCTATTTGTGTTAGAACTTCCAGATGTAATGGTTGTTCCAGACAATTCTCCAGTGGTACCTAAATTGCAAAAAGGTAAACAGAGTAGTAGAGCATTTCACACTCCCAGTTCATCTTAGAATCATTAATGTGGCCCTAAAGCACTGAAGCTCCTTCCTGAAGACTATGAATAAAATTGAAAATGAACAACTTCACAGCATTGTATTTCTCAGATCAAACTGGGATGGATGTGTTGCTATGGATTTCCCTTTCACTATGTGTTAAAAAGAAGCAGGTCTTTAAATCACCCTTACCTGCCTCACTTCCAGGAACGTATCCACCTGTCGTGCCAGAGGTGCCTAAGGATGGGATTAAGCATGGTTTTAATTTTTATAAGTAGTAACCTTTGATGTAACTTGGAGCATTTTGATAATCAGTTGTCTTTATGAAGCCTTCTAGTGAAAAAGGATAGAAAATAAATAATAAGCATCATGTATACGAGAGAGATGATAGGAAGTGGCAAGCCCTGGGGAGAAGGTAAACTGGGTAAGGAGGATTAGGAGGATTGGGGGTTAGGATATATTCAATATGCACTCATACCTTTCTTCAGAAAAACAAAACAAATCAACAACAACAACAACAAAAAAAAAAAACACCTCTGTGAGTCAGAACATAGAGGACAGCCTAGGCTTGTAATTCCCAAGCTGAATAACTTGAATATACTCTCATTGGTATACTACAATATTGTTAGAGGAGGTCATTGAAAGGACATGAATGTCAATTGACCTATGAGCTGGACTCTGGAAATGGAAGTATGGGATGTATGTTCTGCCTACATTTCCACAGCTGGAGCCGTTTTCAAGGAAGCAGCCTTGAGAGGGAAATGTGTCATTGAGACCATCTGGATGGTATAGAGTGACTGAACCCACTTAAGATCTCCACATAAGCTTTTAAGATTCTGGTGGTGGGTGCAGAGATCTACTCATCTTGTGGCCACCCAGGACAAGGCTCGGAGGTAAGTTCCCTTATTACACCTGTCACCTACCAATCCAGAGTGGCCTGCTTCTTTCTTCCATTCTCTTCGCTGTTTGTGTACAGGGCCAGGCTCAGACTTTACCTGGGAAGCTCCCTAGTTTTGCAAACCAACAAATAGGGCCACAGGGAAAATGTAGGACCCTTTCTCACACTCCCTCCCATTTTCATGCTTAACCCAAACAGAGAAATAATGAGAGACTTAGACCTCCACTGAAAAGCTCACTGCCTGGCAGTACTCCTTGGGTGATCTCGCTCCCTCCTGTGAAAGTTGTGGCTTCTAACAGAAGAAAAAGGAAAAAGAAAATGTAAAGGCTAGGGACACATGGGTGGCTCAGTCGGTTAAGCATCAGATTTGGCTCCGGTCATGATATGGTTGGGAGTTCAAGCCCCACCTCGGGCTCTGTGCAGACAGCTCAGAGCCTGGAGCCTGCTTTGGATTCTGTGTCTGCCTCTCTCTGCTCCTCCCACACATGACCTCCTTCCCTCTCTCTCTCTCTCTCTCTCTCTCTCTCTCTCTCTCTCTGTCTCTGTCTCTCTCTCTCTCTCTCTCTCTCTCTCTCTCTCTCACACACACACACACACACACACACACACACACACAAATAAATAAATAAACATTAAAAAAAAGTAAAGACTTGGAGTGTGCACAGGACATTCAGGTATAATACGTCCTAGGTATACATCCTGTGTATAACTGTCAGGTAATGGACCCCATAATGCCCTGATGAAGGCTCCTTAGAGCACAAAGAGGAAAAATTAAAGTGTCTGAACAGATTTTATTGATGTCAAATATTGAACAACTGCTAAATTTTTCACCAGTCTGCTAAATATGGAACATCCAAAGAGTTTTGATATATATTTTCTTATTCTTTTTTAAATTTTTTAATGTTTATTTACTTTTTAGAGAGAGACATAGCATAAGTTGTGGGGGGGGTGGTGGCATAGTGAAGGAGACACAGAATCTGAAGCCAGCTCCAGGCTCTGAGCTGTCAGCACAGAGTCCGAAGCAAGGCTCAAACTCACGAACTGTGAGATCGTGATCTGAGCCGAAGTTAGATGCTTAACCGACTGAGCTACCCAGGTACCCAAAGAGCTTTGATATATTTCAGTCAGGGCCTTTTACTGAAGTTATTAGAAAGTACCATTAGTGCCTTAACAGGGCTCACCTGTGATGATCCTCATTCTTGTTCCACTTTCTCCCACAGAAGTTGTGGCTTCTGAGAGAAGAAAACAGGAGTTGAATGGAAACTATTTAAGGACCACAGAAAGGAGTGTGTAGAGGAGACATCTAATTTGTGGGAGGACATGTGGAAGATTCCCTGTTGTCTTGTTGCCTCACCTGTAATAGAACTGCCAGGGGCAACAGTTGTACCAGGGGCTACCCCAGTGGTGCCTGAAACACAAAGGTCTGAAGTCATCACAGTGATTCATGTTTATCTCCTGAATACCTGTCTCTAGAAGGAAATCTGGATGTATCTCATATCAAGGGGCCCTTTCACTGCTTCCTGATGAAAGTGAGAATCATATACCTTTCCTGTGACCTATAGCATTAAGAAAGCAATCAAAATAATAATTTTTCCAAGTTGAGGCAACCTCCTCAAACATCCCATGATTTCAAAACAGAGAATAAGGTGGCTTTCTTCCAAGTGTTCACCTGTCACACTCCCAGTTGCTTGGCCTCCCGGTACTGCAGTGGTGCCTACCGTAAGACGAAACAAACAAAAAAAAAATGAATTTCCCAAGGAAAATACTGAGCATCAATACTGTTTCTTTGAATAAGAAAATCTTTATATAGGACAGGCCTATTTAGGAGTTCACATCATTTTCACTTCTTCCCAAGTGTATAATATTCCTCAGCTCCCCCTGACATCTTAGTGATATAAGCCATCACAGGAGAAACCTATCATACAGTTTACATCACCAGCACATCTTTAAAAAATAGCCACTGTGAGGCTAGATGCTGGTGTTAAGAGCTCTTCCATATATTAAATATGTGAAATCTAAGAAAATGCTGAAAATAAATACAAACTACTCTGTAGGAGAGCACACCTCCCAACAGGTGACTTCAGGGAGAGCCATAATTCACACTAAACCCCAAACTGTAAGCTAATTATTCTCACTGCATCTGGATCCAGTTCCAGAAGTACCACTGCCTTCTGTTAAAGTTGTGGCCTCTGAAGGAAGAAAATGATGAATGATGAGGTCTGAGGATTTGGGATATTAGGGAAAGAATTATGTTGATATTTTTCAGAGCAGGTCTACTAACTATATTATGAGGTTAAATATGGAGATTTATTTCTTATTAACCTACCTGTGTGGGAACTTCCAGATATAATAGTTATCCCAGAGAATTCCTCTGTAAGACCTAAAAGAAGAAAAATAAAGGGATCAACACAGCATTATCTCCCTGATCAATATGGCGTTGAACCACTGGAAGACCTTTCCTGAGGATCTTTGTTTCTAAAGGAAATGAACCATCAATTACTTCCCACAATTTCTTTTCCTGACCCACCTACTAATCCTTGTTCTACTGGAGTTGCCTTTCCATACATCCCACTGAAAGCAGAAGGAGACCTTATGTCACCCTCCCAGTTTCTCTTCCAGCCCCTGGACTCCCAGGAGTGAGAGGTGACTAAAAGAATAAAAAGGCAGATGATCAATTATTTGAGGTGTTTGGGTAGTCAGATGTTTAAAATAGCACTCCTTAACTCTAATACTCTCATATGATGAGTTTATTTAGTCCATTATACCTGGCTTGGAACTCTGTGAACTTCTACTAGCTCCAGGTGAAATCATGGTGGTACCTATTAAAGCAAATAGAGTGAAGCTTTAAAGTAAGTATACATTTTATCATTACTCTAGTATTTATAGACATCTCTTATGTGCAATATTGTTTTTGGCCCTTGAATGTATCAGTGAGCAGGATATTCAAAGATCCCTCCCTTGATGCAGCTTATATTCTAGCAACTGGAAACCATCAGTGAACAATCAACAGGACAAATAACACAGTGTGACAGATATTAGGAAGTGGTATGGGAAAACAGCAAACTATGTAAAAGCTCTGGGGCTTTGGAAGGCAGGGGCTGACCAGCATGTTGCCTTCATCTTTGCTATCCAAAGACTAGCTCTGCAACACTGGGCATCTGGAAATCCATATGGAGATATCTTGAGGCTATGGAATTTCTAAGCAGGCCCAGGTGTGTGACTCTTGGCATGTTATGTTTCCTAGATGAAATGCAAGGCCCTTTCCCAGGTCAGGTGTTCACTGTAGCCACACAAACAGATTTGATAAAACCCCCAAAGCCTCACACTAAAACAGCTCACTTCCTAGAAGTTCTGTTTGGGTGGTCACACTTCCTCCTGTGGAATTCGTGGCCTCTGATAGGGAAAAGGAAGGAAGGAAGGAGTAAAGACTAGGGTGTGGGAAAGTACACACTGTGCTGTTGTCAGAATCTATCATCCAATGGCCCAATTTTGCATGTATTTTCAGACTTACCTGTGCTGTAATTTCCAGGTTCCACAGTTTTCTCAGAGACTATACCAGTAGTACCTAAAACAAAAAAGGGGCAGCAGTCACTCAGTTCAATTGCTTGTCCACTATGGGATTTAAATAGGAATCTAAAGTTTCCATATAGCAGTAAACTATAACCCCGAGACTTTGAATTCCAAGAACTAATTCATATATACCCCGTGTAATATTTCTTTCTACAATAATTTTACTGAGAAAGTTCTCGACTCTCATGTCCCTTTCTTTGGGAGGAGAGATAGGAAGTTTCCCTCCACATTACCTGTCCATCTGTCATTAGTTTGACTTCATGATGGTCTACTGAAGGTTCTTGTAAGCTCAGGAGATAAGGAGGCAACGTAATGACTGTCTTGTCCTTTTTTATGAATTTGCTTAATATAACATATATAGTGTAGATTTTTTTCAGAAGACTGTTTTTTATATCAATTCTTAGCATTTTATTTTTTTTAATATGAAATGTATTGTCAAATTGGTTTCCATACAACACCTGGTGCTCATCCCAACAGGTGTCCTCCTCAATACTCACCACCCACCCTGTCCTCCCTCCCACCCCCATCAACCCTCAGATTATTCTCAGTTTTTAAGAGTCTCTTATGGTTTGGCTCTCTCCCTCTCTAACTTTTCTTTTCCTTTCCCTACCCCATGGTCTTCTGTTAAGTTTCTCAGGATCCACATAAGAGTGAAAACATATGGTATCTGTCTTTCTCTGTATGACTTATTTCACTTAGCATAACACTCCCCAGTTCCATCCACATTGCTACAAATGGCCATATTTCATTCTTTCTCATTGCCAAGTAGTATTCCATTGTGTATATAAACCACAATTTCTTTATTCATTCATCAGTTGGTGCTCAGAAGACTGTTTTAAGAAGTTATTATGAAGTGCAGGTATTAGATTAGCAGCACTCACCTGTGGCTATTCCAACTCTGGTTGTTTCATTTTCTCCTAGGAAAGTTGTGGCCTCTGATGGAGAGGAGGAAAGAGTTAATTGGAGAATATTTAGGGTCATGGAAAAGATAGATGGTACTCCTGCAAAGACTAATACCAGAGGAAACATCTAACTTATGGGAGGACATGTGGAAAGTTCCCTACCATCTTGTTGACTCACCTGTGTTAGAATTTCCAGGGACAACAGTTATGCCAGGGGCTACCCTAGTGGTGCCTGAAACAAAGGAACAGCAGTGCTCATGTTTCTTTCCTAAAAACATGCCTCTAAAAGTAACCCAAGTATGTCTTCTTTATATCTAACTGGCTCACTCTCTGGCCCTTCTCTGATGATGAGCCCTATGTATTTTCTTTTCACCATTTTATTACAAAGCCAGAGTCACAATGTTGTCAACCTAAGATAATTTTTCCAGAATTCTATGTCTTGTTACGCTCACCTGTTTTACTCTCAGTGACGACTTGCTGATGCTACAGTGGTACCTGCTGTGGAGTGGCAACAGAAGGTATGAGTGTGCTCAGAACCCCAGACATTGGGAAAATATCTCACTCTTCATTGCTTTCTTGTGAAAAGCAAACATCTATCTATATAGGGCAGACATGTCTCCAGGGTCCATGTAGCTCTTCTCCATTTCTCCACAATACCAAGTTTTCATACCCTTCCCTCTTCAAATGCTTATAAGGTTTATAATTCCACAGGAAATAATTCTCAGAATAATTAGTACAATCATCCCATCTTCAGGGATTACAGCTAAGATGGTGGACCCTGTTATTAGTAGCTTTTCAGGAAAAAAAAGTTCAAAACTGAAAAAGAATTAGTTGGCCAAATGTGCAATATTAATAAGGTAAATATGGACTGCTCCCCAGAAACCCTCTCTCTCTCTCTAGGCTCTCCTACAAATGCCATAATTAGTGGTAACAAGAAGACAGGAACTGGTCCCTCTCACCTGTTCTGAATCCACCTCCACTGGTGCCAACACTTTCTGTGGAAGTTGTGACCTCTTGAGGGAGGAAATGGAACAGTAAGTTCTGGGTGTTTGGGTGGTTGGAAAGAGATATTTTGTATTATTTAATCACCACAATCCTACAAAAAGCTTCATGTCCAGAGTGTCCAAACAGATGGCTTTCTTATTATTTCAACTTTAACCTGTCTTGGGAATGCCTGTTTTAACAGATTTCTCTGGTAGTAGGCACTGAGTGGCTCACTGAGTGATACATGTTGAATGGTCCTTAATCAACAAAGGGAGAATCTAATGGATCAAGTGGATAAGTATTGAAATCAAACACTTCATCAGATAAGGACCCCAAAGGAATTTTATATCAGTGAATGAAATAAGACAAAAATGCCTGTCTTCAAGGAGCTAACATTTGAACGTATGTACTGAAAGAATGTAAATGAGAGCAATTGAGAAAAAGTGAGATGTTCTAAAGATTAAACTTCTTTTAAAACTGTTAAGTCTAAAAAGAGATACCAGGATGCAATAAAAGCTAAAAATTTTCATGGAAAGGATAGGTGATAAATAACGCTAATAAGCTGAGAAAAAAAGCTGCCTTTTTTTAATAAGGGGCATATTTCAGAGTTATTTTCATTTATTTGATTGATTTTGCACATTTGTACACAACTGGTGTAGAATTTAACTATTATGTAAGGGAATCAATATGACTTTGTTATGATTTAAGAAGGCATAAGAATAGAAAAATCAAAAGCCCTATGCTACCAGAATCTAATTTGAAGTTCATGTTTTATTAATCTGATAAAATTGAGATTTCTATTATATTCTCTAGTCTAGTTACTGCAATACCAATTTTTTCCAGATGCACATTTACAATTTCATATTTTCTCACCTGTTACTGCAAGCTATTTTGACGTCACTAAAACTTAAGCTATATTTATAAATGCACATTTTTAATTTTTCATGAAAAGATTAATTTATATTAGATTATAATTTGGGAAGAATATCACAGTCTCATATATTTTTCAGTGTCCAAATGGAAAACATAAAAATGCTGAAGCCACATCCTACAGAGCATATTTTTGTCATTTTAATGTTGACTTACCTACAATTAATACTGGTGGAACTCTCTTATCTGACCCTAAAAAAGGAAAGATTAAATTCATGTTTCCATTAAAGAATATACTTGAGGGGCGCCTGGGTGGCGCAGTCAGTTAAGCGTCCGACTTCAGCCAGGTCACGACCTCGCGGTCCGGGAGTTCCAGCCCCGCGTCAGGCTCTGGGCTGATGGCTCGGAGCCCGGAGCCTGTTTCCGATTCTGTGTCTCCCTCTCTCTCTGCCCCTCCCCCGTTCATGCTCTGTCTCTCTCTGTCCCAAAAATAAATAAACGTTGAAAAAAAATTAAAAAAAAAAAAAGAATATACTTGAATTCCATTTTTAAAAATCCCTTTGGTGCTTCAACTGCCATCATATATAATTTTTTTATTAAAAAACAGAGGTATGATATTTTCATAGAGGCTGATCTTAGAAATTGAAGTCAGAGTGCGAGATCACTTGGGAGAGAAGCTGCGAAGTGCTCTGTAAGGAATCACCTATGAATTACAAATTATCAAACTGAAAGCAAAACCATTGCCTTTTTCCCAAGTAAAATATTTACACAAATATAATTCTTGTTTGCTGCCATTTAATTAAAGATTAAGGTCTTAAATTTGGAAAATGCAAGAGTACTATTGTCAATAACAATAAAGTACATACTATGTCCAATAGTCACATCCTAGTAGCCATGATATTAATTTATAATATAATTATGGTGTTCAATATATAATTTGAAACATTTCAATTTATTTACATTTACATAGCCACAGATTGAATAAAGAATAATTATAAATTTAATCTGAATCAAATTATTGAACTATTTTCTAGTGACTAGTTTGTAAAATAAATTTATATAAGTCATCTTTGTAAAAGTAGTTAGAATAAGTGTAGCATAATACTTTACAAGAAAAAAAGCATAAACAATCTTTTCCTTAAATAATGGACAATTTCATCATGAACAGCTAGGTTCGGTGAGATAACCTACAAACAGAAATAATGCCTTTCTCAAGTACTATAATATATTACTAGTCCAAAAATTTAAATACTAATGTGCTATCATCTATAATACATTTTCATTTATTGGTAAGAAAAATAATTGCCTCGTAAGTTGGAATGATTGTAAAAAGAAATGAAGTGATAAAGTTTTTATTTATAAAGCAATAGTATTATAGTTTTTGCCAATGTTTTAGAATTGACAAATGCCACAGTTTGTCATTATATATAAAAATTTAAACCCCTTTTTAGTACCTGCTGCTGTGGCTTGGAAATGGAGAAAATTTGAGCTTTATAAATATTAAAAGCAAGGTCTTATTGATGGATCATCAAAGACCATTTTATATTTGCCTTACAGGAGGATGGACATTGTGGGTAGGAGCACAGTCTTTGGAGTCAGTATAGAATGGATAAAAATATTGGCTCCAATATTTGATTTGCTGTAGAATATGAACAAATTTAGGTCATATCTTTTTTTTAACGTTTATTTATTTTTGAGACAGAGAGAGACAGAGCATGAATGGGGGAGGGTCAGAGAGAGAGGGAGACACAGAATCTGAAACAGGCTCCAGGCTCTGAGCAGTCAGCACAGAACCCGACGCGGGGCTCGAACTCATGGACCTCGAGATCGTGACCTGAGCCGAAGTCCGAGGCTTAACCGACTGAGCCACCCAGGCGCCCCTAGGTAGTATCTTTTCTAAGTTCCCCATGAGTAAAACGAGATAACAAAATTTATTCTAATAGTTAAATGAGAGAATATATTTAAGGACACTATAATTATGTAACTGGAATTATTACTAACTATTTTGCCATTTTTAATTAGCCAATAAGCATGAAAAGTGTAAAAAAAAAATCTGACATCCCCTGCTTACTTACCAGTAGTGGAACTTTCTGGTGCAATTGTTGGGCCAGGGGCAGCTTCTGTGAAACCTGAAATTAAAATGAAAAGTAATGTGTCGCCTGTGTAACCCAGTCAGTTAAGCAGCTGACTCTTGATTTTGGCTCAGGTCATGATCTCACAATTGGTGAGTTCAAGCTCCTAGTCTGGCTCTGAGCTGACAGCACAGAGTCTGCTTGGGATTCTTTCTTTCCCTCTCTCTGCCCCTCCCCTGCTCATGATCACCTGTGCTCTCTCTCAAAAATAAATAAACATTTTAAAAATTAAAAAAACCCAGAAAGTCATGAACAGTGTTCTTATTTTATGGGGACACTACCTAGACATTTAACAATGTAACTACTTTGAGTTCAGGTGTTACAGTTCCAGTACCTGGTGTAAACACACCTAACAAAATATAAGGTCCTAAATCCCAGATGACTTGGATCTGATTTTCTGATTTCTACTCAAAATACAATAATATTCATCATTAGATTTATCAGGAAACCTTATTTTGTGTTACAACCTGGGCCAACACTTTCCCTTCCCACTCGCCTGATTTTCCAGGTGTAGTTAAACTGGTTATGCTTTCACCTGATTTGGTTTCTCCATATGGTTCTTTTTTTTTTTTTTTAATTTTTTTTTCAACGTTTATTTTATTTTTGGGACAGAGAGAGACAGAGCATGAACGGGGGAGGGACAGAGAGAGAGGGAGACACAGAATCGGAAACAGGCTCCAGGCTCTGAGCCATCAGCCCAGAGCCCGACGCGGGGCTCGAACTCACGGACCGCCAGATCGTGACCTGGCTGAAATCGGACGCTTAACTGACTGCGCCACCCAGGCGCCCCAACCATATGGTTCTTCAGTTGTACCTGATTAATGAGATAATTGAAAATTATGTGTTTCATTTTAGGAAAAACAAACCTACCACTATTTAAGTATATTTAAAATTTAGATGTTAATACTAAACCTAGAATATCTCTTAATATTTTCTCCAAATATTTGGTGCTTGATTAATATAACAAACTCATTATCATGATGAGTCTAAGCTACACTTGCATTGGAATACCAACAGATACCTGGGTAAGCCTTGACTGCTTGTTTCCCAGCAGTGGTGGTTATAGAGTCTGATGCTCCAGCTGTGCTTCCCCTGTCTGAACCTGTTGTAGCTCCCACTGACACTCTGGTTGTACATGGTCAAAAATAAAAGTAGGAGGGATAAAAACATAAACTTCTTAAGAAGTCTGTGGACTCACTTCAAAACAATAATGTTCTACAAAGCTCCCATCTTTAGTAAACAAGTTGAGTTCTAAATATTGTAATTCTGACAAATGTATATAGTTCAAAAGTAGAAATCTGGACAAAATTAAAATTGCTTACAATAAATGGTCTATTTTCAGTGAACTTGACTTGCCTTCAGATGTGGTAACCTCATTCCTTAACATCCCAGTGGTTATCCCAGTTGATGATCCACTTGTCCCTGATCCTTCTGGTGATGGTCCAGTTGTCCCTGAAATTTCATGTGATGGTCCATTTGTTCCTGATGCTCCAGATGATGGTTGAGTTGTCCCTAAACCTAAAATAGCTGATCTAGTTGTTCTTGATTCTCCATTTGATGGTCCAGCTGTCACTGATCCTCCAGCTGTTGATGCAGTTGTCCTGGATCTTTCAGATGCTGGGATAGCTGTATCTGAAACTAAAACAAGTAGTCCAGTTGCTCCTGCTCCTCTAGATGATATTCCAGTTGTCCCTGGTGCTCCAGCTGATGGTCCAGTTGTCTCTGAACCTATAACAGATGGGGCAGTTGTACCTGATCCTCCAGATGATGATCCTGTGGTCACTGAACCTTCAGCTGATGGCCCAGTCCTCTGTGATGCTACAGATGGTCCAGTTATCCTTGAATTTACAACAGGTGGTCCAATTGTCTCTGCTCTTTCAGGTAATCTTACAGTTGTCCCTGATCCTTTAGTTGATGGTCTAATTGTCCTTGAATCACTGACTGATGATATAGCTGATCCTAATATTTCAATTGATTCAGTGGTCTGTAATCCTGATGATCCAGTTTTGGCTGATCCTTTGGTCGATGGCCCAGTTGTTCCTGGTTCTATAGCTGGTGGTACAGTTGTCCCTAATCCTTCAGATGATTGTGGAGTTGTCCCTGAACCTAAAATAGATGGTCCTGTTGTTCCTGATCCTCCAACAGATGGCTGAGTGGTCTCTGCTGCCCCAAATCCTTGTACAGTTGTTCCTGCTTCTTCAATTAATTGTCCAGTTGTCTGTGATTCTCCTATGGATGGTCCCATAGTCTCGGACCTTACAACAGAGGTTTCAGTTGTTTCTGATAATACAGAAAATATTCCAGTTGTCCTTGATCCTTCAGCTGAAGGTCCACTTGTTCCTAACTCATGTAATGTTCCAGATGTCCCTGTAAATCCTGCTGATGGCAAAGATGTTCCTGATTCTACAACAGATGGTCCAGTTGTCCCAAATCCACCCATTGATTGTCCAGTTGTCTTTGATATACCAACTGATGATACAGTTGTTCCTAATAGTTCAGATGGTGGTCCAGTGATGGATATATCTCCAGATGATGATCCACTTGTCCCAATCACTCCATGTGATGGTTCAGTTGTGCCTGAACCTATAACGGATGGTCTAGTTACCCTTGATTCTTCAGATGATGGCAGGGTTGTCCCTGAACCAAAACTTGATGATCCTGTCATTCCTGACAATCCAATAGATGGTCTTGAGGTCTCTGATCCTAGGGCTGATTGTACAGTTGTCTTTGATTCTTCAGTTGATTGTTCAGTTGTCCATGATCCTACTATAGATGTTGCAGTAGTCTCTAACATTGGAACAGAGGTTTTGGTTGTTTCTGATACTCCAGCTAATGATCCAGTTGTCCTTGATCTGCTAGCTGATAGTCCTGTGGTCCCTGATCCTCTAGCTGCTGTTTCAGTTGTCCCTGATCCTAAAACTGGTGGTCCAGTTGATTCTGTCAATCCTGGTGCTGATGAAGGTATTCCTAATCCTACAACGGATGGTGCAGTTGTCCCTGATCCTCCAGTAGATGGTTGACTTGTCCTTGATATTCCAACAGAAGATCTAGTTGTTCTGAATACTTCAGTTGATGATCCAGTGGACCCAGATTCCCAGGATGACAGTCCACTTGTGACTGATCCTGTAGCAGATACTCCAGTAGAGCCCGACTTTACCAATAAAGGTCTAGTTGACCTTAATTTTTCAGAAGATGTTAAGGTCATCCCTGAACCTAAAATAGATTGTCCTGTAGTTTCTGATCCTCCATGGAATAGTCCTGTAGTCCCTGACCCTCCAGATTCTAAACCTGTTGCCCCTGCTTCCTCAGCAGATTGTCCAGTTGTCTGTGTTCCTCCTATGGATGTACTCATAGTTGCTGAACTTACAACAAAGATTTCAGTTGTTTCTGATCTTCCAGAAAATGATTCTGTTGTCCCTGATCCTTTAGCTGATGGTCCAGTTGTTGCTAAACCAGCTGATGGTCCAGGTGTCCCTGTCAATCTTGACGGGAGAGATGTTCCTAATCCTACAGCAGATAATCCAGTTGTCTCTAACCCACCAGATGATAGTCCAGTTGTCCTAGATATACCAGGTGATGATCTAGTTGTTCCTAATTCTCCAGCTGATGGTCCAATTGTCCCTTTCACTTCAGATGATGGTCCAGTTATGCCTGTCACTCCAGATGATGCCCCAGTTGTCCCTGAACCTACAACAGGCAGTCTAGTTGTCCCTGAAACCAAAACAGATTGTCCTGTTGTTTCTGATCCTTCATGGAATTGTCCTATGGTCCCTGAACCTCCAGCTGTTGGTCCTGTTGTCCCAGCTTCTTCAACAGATTTTCCAGTTGTCTGGATTCCTCCTATGTAGGGACCACTAGTACCTGAACTTATAATAGAGATTGATGTTGTTTCTGATCTTCCAGAAAATGATCCAGTTGTCCCTGCTCCTTCAGCTGATGGCCCAGTTATTCCTAACCCATGTGATGGGCTAGATGTCCCTACCAATCCTACTGATGATACAGATGTTCCTGACTCTACAACAGATGGTCCTGCTGTCATCCCAGATCCACCCATTGATAATCCAGTTGTTTCTGATATACCAGCTGATGAACTAGTTGTTACTAATTCCTCAGCTGATGGTCCAGTTATTCCTGTCATTCTAGATAATGGTCCAGTTATGCTTTCGACTCTAGATGATGGCACAGTTGTCCCTGAACCTACAAAAAATCTTCCAGTTGTTCCTGACCCTCCTCGAAATGGTCCTGTTGTCCTTGCTTCTTTAGCTGACAGCCCATTTGTCTGGATTCCTCCATTGTAGAGACCACTAGTACCTGAATTTACAGTAGAGGTTGCTGTTGTTTCTGATCTTCCAATGAATGATCCAGTTGGCTCTGGACCAGACATCCCTGTAAAACCTATTGATGGTACAGATGTTCCTGATTCTACAAAAAATGGTCCTCTTGTCATTCTAGATCCACTTGTTGATGGTCCAGTTGTCTCTGATATACCAGCTGATGATCCGATTGTTCCTAATACTTCAGATGATGGTCCAGTGGAATCAGATACTCCAGATGACAGTCCAGTTGTGGCTGATCCAGTAGCTGATACTCCAGTTGTGCCTGTCTTTACCAACGAAGATCTAGTTGTCCTTATTTCTTTAGAAGATGGTAAGGTCATCCCTGAACCTAAAGTAGATTGTCTTGTTGTTCCTGATCGACCATGGAATGGTCCGGTGGTCCCTGATTCTCCAGCTGCTTGTTCTGTTGTCCCTGCTTCTTTGGCTGACAGTCCAGTTGTCTGTGATCCTCCTATAAATGGACCAATAGTCGCTGAACTTACAACAGAGGTGGAAGTTGTTTCTGATATTCCAGAATATACTCCAGTTATCCCTGATCCTTCAGCTGATGATCCAGTTGTTGCTAATCCAGGTGATGGACCAGAGGTCCCTGTCAATCCTACTGATGGTATAGATATGCCTGATCCTACAAAAGATGGTCCTGTTGTCACCCCAGATCCACTCATTAATGCCCCAGTGTTCTCTGATATACCGGCTAATGATCTACTTGTTCCCAATTCCATAGTTGATGGTCCAGTTATTCCTGTCACTCCAGATGATGGTACAGTTGTTCCGGACAAAACAACAGATTTTCGTGTTGTTTCTGAACCTAAAACAGAATGTACTGTTGTTCCTGATAATCCATGGAACAGTCCTGTGGTCCCTGAGGCTCCACCAGCTTGTCCTGTTATCCCAGTTTCCTCAGCAGGTGGGCCGGTTCTATGAGATCCTCTTGTGGACAGACCAGTAATCCCTGCACTAAAAACAGAGGTTTCAGTTCTTTCTGATATTCCAGCCAATGACTCACTTGTCCTCGATACTACAGATGATTGTCCAGTTGTTGCAAATGCAGGTGATGGACCATAGGTCCCTGTCAATCCTGTTGATGGTACAGATGTTCCTGATCCAACAACAGACATTCCAGTTGTCCCTGAACCTCCAGAAAATAGACCAGTTGTACTTGATATATGAGTTGATGATCTAGTTTTACCAATTACTTCAGATGATGGTTCAGTGGACTCAGATACTCCAGATGACAGTGCAGTTGTGGCTGATCCTGTACCCAGTACTCCAGTTGTGCTGGACTTTACCAATGAAGGTCTCGTAGTCCTTATTTCTTTAGGAGTTGGTAAGGTTGTCCCTGAACCTAAAACAGGTTGTCTTGTTGTTCCTGATCGTCCATGGAATGGTCCTGTGGTCCCTGATCTTCCAGCTGCTTGTTCTGTTGTCCCTGCTTCTTTGGCTGACAGTCTAGTTGTCTGTGATGCTCCTGTGGATGGACTGGTAGTGTCTGAACTTACAATGGAGGTCACAGTGGTTTCTGATCTTCCAGCCAATGACGCAGTTGTCCTCGACCCTACAGATGATTGTCCAGTTGTTGCTAAACCAGGTGATGAACCAGAGGTCCCTGTCAATCCTGCTGATGGCACAGATGTTTCTGATCCTACAACAGATGGTCCAGTTTTCCCTGACCCACCAGAAAATAGGCCAGCTGTACTTGATATACGAGTTGATGATCTAGTTGTTCTGAATACTTCAAATGATGGCTCAAGGGACTCAGATACTTCATATGACTGTCCAGTTGTGGCTGATCTTGTAGCTGATATTCCAGTGGTGCTGGACTTTACCAATGAAGGTCTAGTTGTCCTTATTTCTTCAGATGATGGCCCAGTCATCCATGAACTTAAAACGGATTGTCCTGTTGTTCCTGAACGTCCATGGAATGGTCCTGTGGTCCCTGATATTCCAGCTGCTTGTTCTGTTGTCCCTGCTTCTTTGGCTGACAGTCCAGTTGTCTGTGATCCTCCTGTGGATGGACTAGTAGTGCCTGAAGGTACAATGGGGGTTGCAGTGGTTTCTGATCTTCCAGCCAATGACTCAGTTGACCTAGATCCTACAGATGACTGCCCAGTTGTTGCAAACCCAGGTGATGGACCAGAGGACTCTGTCAATCCTGCTGATGGCACAGATGTTCCTGGTCCTACAACAGATGGTCCAGTTGTCCCTGAACCTCCAGAAAATAGTCCAGTTGAACTTGATATACCAGTTGATGATCTAGTTGTTCTGAATACTTCAGATGATGGCTCAGCGGACTCAGATACTCCAGATGACTGTCCAGTTGTGGCTGATCTTGTAGCTGATATTCCAGTGGTGCTGGACTTTGCCTGTGAAGGTCTGGTTGTCCTTATTTCTTCACTTGATGGCCCAGTCGTCCATGAACTTAAAACAGATTGTCCTGTTGTTCCTGATCGTCCATGGAATGGTCCTGTGGTCCCTGATCTTCCAGCTGCTTGTTCTGTTGTCCCTGCTTCTTTGGCTGACAGTCTAGTTGTCTGTGATCCTCCTGTGGATGGACTGGTAGTGCCTGAACTTACAATGGAGGTAGCAGTGGTTTCTGGCCTTCCAGCCAATGACTCAGTTGTCCTCGATCCTACAGATGACTGTCCAGTTGTTGCAAACCCAGGTGATGGACCAGAGGCCTCTGTCAATCCTCCTGAGGGGACAGATGTTCCTGGTCCTACAACAGATGGTCCCTGTGTCCCTGAACTTGCAGAAAATCGGCCAGTTGTACTTGATATACGAGTTGATGATCTAGTTGTTCTGAATACTTCAGATGATGGCTCAGTGGACTCAGACACTCCAGATGACAGTCCACTTGTGGCTGATCCTGTAGCTGATATTCCACTGGTGCTGGACTTTACCAATGAAGGTCTGGTTGTCCTTATTTCTTCAGATGATGGCCCAGTTGTCCATGAACTTAAAACGGATTGTCCTGTTGTTCCTGAATGTCCATGAAATGGTCCTGTGGTCCCTGATATTCCAGCTGCTTGTTCTGTTGTCCCTGCTTCTTTGGCTGACAGTCTTGTTGTCTGTGATCCTCCTGTGGATGGACTGGTAGTGCCTAAACTTACCATGGAGGTTGCAGTGGTTTCTGATCTTCCAGCCAATGACTCAGTTGTCCTCCTTCCTACAGATGATTGTCCAGTTGTTGCAAAACCAGGTGATGGACCAGAGGTCCCTGTCAATCCTGCTGATGGTACGGATGTTCCTGGTCCTACAACAGATGGTCCAGAAGTTCCTGAACCTGCAGAAAATCGGCCAGTTGCACTTGATATACCAGTCGATGATCTAGTTGTTCTGAATACTTCAGATGATGGCTCAGTAGACTCAGATACTCCAGATGACAGTGCAGTTGTGGCTGATCTTGAAGCCAATACTCCAGTTATGCCTGACTTTACCAATGAAGGTCTTGTTGTCCTTATATCTTTAGAATTTGTTAAGGTTGTCCCTGAAACCAAAACAGGTTGTCTTGTTGCTCCAGTTCGTCCATGGAATGGTCCTGTGGTTCCTGCTACCTCAGCTGCTTGTTCTGTTGTCCCTGCTTCTTTGGCTGACAGTCCAGTTGTCTTTGGTCCTCCTGTGGATGGACTGGTACTGCCTGAACTTCCTATGAAGGTTGCACTGGTTTCTGGTCTTCCAGACAATGACTTAGTTGTCCTCGATCCTACAAATGATTGTCCAGTTGTTGCAACCCCAGGTGATGGACCAGAGGACTCTGTCAATCCTGCTGATGGCACAGATGTTCCTGGTTCTACAACAGATGGTCCAGTTGTCCCTGAACCTCCAGAAAATAGTCCAGTTGAACTTGATATACCAGTTGATGATCTAGTTGTTCTGAATACTTCAGATGATGGCTCAGTGGACTCAGATACTCCAGATGACTGTCCAGTTGTGGCTGATCCTGTAGCTGATATTCCAGTGGTGCTGGACTTTACCAATGAAGGTCTGGTTGTCCTTAATTCTTCAGATGATGGCCCAGTTGTCCATGAACTTAAAACAGATTGTCCTGTTGTTCCTGATCGTCCATGGAATGGTCCTGTGGTCACAGATCTTCCAGCTGCTTGTTCTGTTGTCCCTGCTTCTTTTGCTGACAGTCCAGTTGTCTGTGATCCTCCTGTGGATGGACTGGTAGTGCCTGAACTTACAATGGAGGTTGCAGTGGTTTCTAATCTTCCAGCCAATGACTCAGTTGTCCTCAATCCTACAAGTGACTGTCCAGTTGTTGCAAACCCAGGTGATGGACCAGAGGTGCCTGTCAATCCTCCTGATGGGACAGATGTTCCTGATCCTACAACAGATGGTCCAGTTGTCCCTGAACCTCCAGAAAATAGGGCAGGTGTGCCTGATTTTTGAGTTGATGATCTAGTTGTTCTGAATACTTCAGATGATGGCTCAGCGGACTCAGATACTCCAGATGACTGTCCAGTTGTGGCTGATCCTGTAGCTGATATTCCAGTGGTGCTGGACTTTACCAATGAAGGTCTGGTTGTCCTTAATTCTTCAGATGATGGCCCAGTCGTCCATGAACTTAAAACAGATTGTCCTGTTGTTCCTGATCGTCCATGGAATGGTCCTGTGGTCCCAGATCTTCCAGCTGCTTGTTCTGTTGTCCCTGCTTCTTTGGCTGACAGTCCAGTTGTCTGTGATCCTCCTGTGGATGGACTGGTAGTGCCTGAACTTACAATGGAGGTTGCAGTGGTTTCTAATCTTCCAGACAATGACTCAGTTGTCCTCGATCCTACAAGTGACTGTCCAGTTGTTGCAAACCCAGGTGATGGACCAGAGGTGCCTGTCAATCCTCCTGATGGGACAGATGTTCCTGATCCTACAACAGATGGTCCAGTTGTCCCTGAACCTCCAGAAAATAGGGCAGGTGTGCCTGATTTTTGAGTTGATGATCTAGTTGTTCTGAATACTTCAGATGATGGCTCAGCGGACTCAGATACTCCAGATGACTGTCCAGTTGTGGCTGATCCTGTAGCTGATATTCCAGTGGTGCTGGACTTTACCAATGAAGGTCTGGTTGTCCTTAATTCTTCAGATGATGGCCCAGTCGTCCATGAACTTAAAACAGATTGTCCTGTTGTCCCTGATCGTCCATGGAATGGTCCTGTGGTCCCAGATATTCCAGCTGCTTGTTCTGTTGTCCCTGCTTCTTTGGCTGACAGTCCAGTTGTCTGTGATCCTCCTGTGGATGGACTGGTAGTGCCTGAACTTACAATGGAGGTTGCAGTGGTTTCTAATCTTCCAGACAATGACTCAGTTGTCCTCGATCCTACAAGTGACTGTCCAGTTGTTGCAAACCCAGGTGATGGACCAGAGGTGCCTGTCAATCCTCCTGATGGGACAGATGTTCCTGATCCTACAACAGATGGTCCAGTTGTCCCTGAACCTCCAGAAAATAGGGCAGGTGTGTCTGATTTTTGAGTTGATGATCTAGTTGTTCTGGATACTTCAGATGATGGCTCAGGGGACTCAGATACTTCAAATGACTGTCCAGTTGTGGCTGATCCTATAGCTGATATTCCAGTGGTGCTGGACTTTACCAATGAAGGTCTGGTTGTCCTTATTTCTTCAGATGATGGCCCAGTCGTCCATGAACTTAAAACAGATTGTCCTGTTGTTCCTGATCGTCCATGGAATGGTCCTGTGGTCCCTGATCTTCCAGCTGCTTGTTCTGTTGTCTCTGCTTCTTTGGCTGACAGTCCAGTTGTCTGTGATCCTCCTGTGGATGGACTGGTAGTGCCTGAACTTACAATGGAGGTTGCAGAGGTTTTTGATCTTCCAGCCAATGACTCAGTTGTCCTCCTTCCTACAAATGATTGCCCAGTTGTTGCAAACCCAGTTGATGGACCAGAGGTCCCTGTCAATCCTGCTGATGGGACAGATGTTCCTGGTCCTACAACAGATGGTCCAGTTGTCCCTGACCCACCAGAAAATAGGGCAGGTGTGCCTGATTTTTGAGTTGATGATCTAGCTGTTCTGAATACTTCAGATGATGGCTCAGGGGACTCAGATACTCCAGATGACTGTCCAGTTGTGGCTGATCCTGTAGCTGATATTCCAGTGGTGCTGGACTTTACCAATGAAGGTCTAGTTGTCCTTAATTCTTCAGATGATGGCCCAGTTGTCCATGAACTTAAAACAGATTGTCCTGTTGTTCCTGATCGTCCATGGAATGGTCCTGTGGTCCCAGATATTCCAGCTGCTTGTTCTGTTGTCCCTGCTTCTTTGGCTGACAGTCCAGTTGTCTGTGATCCTCCTGTGGATGGACTGGTAGTGCCTGAACTTACAATGGAGGTTGCAGTGGTTTCTAATCTTCCAGACAATGACTCAGTTGTCCTCGATCCTACAAGAGATTGCCCAGTTGTTGCAAACACAGGTGATGGACCAGAGGTGCCTGTCAATCCTGCTGATGGGACAGATGTTCCTGGTCCTATAACAGATGGTCCAGTTGTCCCTGAACCTCCAGAAAACAGTCCAATTGTACTTGATATATGAGTTGATGATCTAGTTGTTCTGGATACTTCAGATAATGGCTCAGGGGACTCAGATACTCCAGATGACAGTGCAGTTGTGGCTGATCTTGAAGCCAATACTCCAGTGGTGCTGGACTTTACCAATGAAGGTCTCATTGTCCTTATATCTTTAGAAGTTGGTAAGTTCGTCTCTGAAACTAAAACAGGTTGTCTTGTTGCTCCAGTTCGTCCATGGAATGGTCCTGTGGTTTCTGCTACCTCAGCTGCTTGTTCTGTTGTCCCTGCTTCTTTGGCTGACAGTCCAGTTGTCTGTGATCCTCCTGTGGATGGACTAGTAGTGCCTGAAGGTACAATGGAGGTTGCACTGGTTTCTGGTCCTCCAGACAATGACTCAGTTGTCCTCGATCCTACAGATGACTGTCCAGTTGTTGCGAACCCAGGTGATGGACCAGAGGACTCTGTCAGTCCTGCTGATGGGACAGATGTTCCTGATCCTACAACAGATGGTCCAATTGTCCCTGAACCTCCAGACAATGTTCCAGTTGTGCTTGATTTTCGAGCTGATGATCTAGTTGTTCTCAATACGTCAGATAATGGCTCAGTGGACTCAGATACTCCAGATGAGTGTCCAGTTGTGGCTGATCCTGTGGCCAATACTCCAGTTGTGCCTGACTTTACCAACAAAGGTCTCGTTGTCCTTATTTCTTTAGAAGTTGATAAGGTCGACCCTGAATGTAAAACAGGTTTTCTTGTTGTTCCTGATCGTCCATGGAATGGTCCTCTGGTCCCAGATATTCCAGCTGCTTCTTCTGTTGTTCCTGTTTCTTTGGCTGACAGTCCAGTTGTCTGTGATCCCTCTGTGGATGGACTGGTAGTGCCTGAACTTACAATGGAGGTTGCAGTGGTTTCTGATCTTCCAGCCAATGACTCAGTTGTCCTCGATCCTACAAATGACTGTCCAGTTGTTGCAAACCCAGGTGATGGACCAGAGGTGCCTGTCAATCCTGCTGATGGGACAGATGTTCCTGGTCCTACAACAGATGGTCCAGTTTTCCCTGACCCACCAGGCAATGGTCCAGTTGTGCTTGATGTACGAGTTGATGATCTAGTTGTTTTGGATACTTCAGATGATGGCTCAGGGGACTCAGATACTTCAAATGACTGTCCAGTTGTGGCTGATCCTGTAGCTGATATTCCAGTGGTGCTGGACTTTACAAATGAAGGTCTAGTTGTCCTTAATTCTTCAGATGATGGCCCAGTCGTCCATGAACTTAAAACAGATTGTCCTGTTGTCCCTGATCGTCCATGGAATGGTCCTGTGGTCCCTGATCTTCCAGCTGCTTGTTCTGTTGTCCCTGCTTCTTTGGCTGACAGTCCAGTTGTCTGTGATCCTCCTGTGGATGGATTGGAAGTGCCTGAACTTACAATGGAGGTTGCAGTGGTTTCTAATCTTCCAGCCAATGACTCAGTTGACCTCGATCCTACAGATGACTGTCCAGTTGTTGCAAACCCAGATGATGGACCAGCGGTCCCTGTCAATCCTGCTGATGGGACAGATGTTCCTGGTCCTACAACAGATGGTCCAGTTGTCCCTGACCCACCAGACAATAGTCCAGTTGTGCTTGATATACCAGCTGATGATCCAGTTGTTCCTAATTCTCCAGCTGGTGGTCCAATTTTCCCTGTGACTCTAGTAGATTGTCCAGGTATACCCATCACTCCAGATGATATTCCACTTGTTCCTGAACTTACAACTGATGGTCTAGTTGTCTCTGAACCTAAAACAGATTGTTCCATTGTTCCTGATACTCCAGGGAATGGTTCTGTGGTCCCTGATCCCCCAGATGTTGGTCCTATAGTCCTTGCCTCTTCACGTGATAGTACAGTTGTATGGATTCCTCCTATGTAGGGACCACTAGTTCCTGAACTTACAATAGCAGTTGCCGTTCTTCCTGAATTCCCAGCAAATGATCCAGTTGTTTCTGCTCCTTCAACTGATGGCCCAGTTGTTACTAACCCAGGTGATGGGCCAGATATCTTTGTCCAACCTACTGATAGTACAGATGTTTCTGACCCTACAACAGATGGTCCTTCTGTCATCCCAGATCTACCCGTTGATAGTCTAGTTGTTTCTGATATACCAGCTGGTGATCTAGTTGTCCCCAATACCTCAGCTGATAGTCCAGTGGTGTCTGAATCTCCAGATGATGATCCCATGGTCTCTGTGTGTCCAGGTAATGGTCTGGTTGTCTCTGAACCTAAAACAGATGGTCTAGTGGTCCCTGATTCTTCAGATAATGGGTGAATTGTCCTTGAAACAAAAACAGATGACACTGATGTTCCTGATCCTCCAATGAATTGCCCTGTTGTCCCTGATCCTCTAGCTTCTTGCCCAGTTGTTCCTGAATCTTTAGTTGACCATCCCATTGTCTGTGATCCTCTTACAGGTGTTTCAGTAATCCCTAATGTTATAACAAAGGTTTTTGTTGTTTCTGATCCTTCAGCTAATGTTCCAGTTTCTCCTGATGCTCCAGCTGACAGTGTTGTGGTCCCTGATCCTCTAGCTGCTGTTCCAGTTATCTCTGGTCCTCCAACTGATGATCCAGTTGACCCTGTCAATCTTGTAGATGATGTAGATTTTACTAATCCTGCAATAGGTGCTGTAGTTGTTTGTGATACTTTCATTGATGGTACAGTTGTTCCTAACCCAAATGATGATCCAGATGTCCCTGTTAATCCTACTGATGTTACTGATGTTCCTGATTCTGTTCCTGAACGTCCGGTTATCCCTGACCTTCCAGTTGATGGTCCAATTGTCCTTGACATACCAGATGATGATCTAGTTGTTCCTAATTCTCCAGATGATGGTCCAATTGTCCTTTTCACTTCAGATGATGCTCTGGTTGTCCCTGAACCTACAAAAAATAGTCTACTTGAAGGTATCGTTGTTCCTGGACCTACAACAGATGGTCTGGTTGTCTCTGAACCTAAAACAGATTGTCCTGTTTTTCCTGATCCTCCATGGAATGGTCCTGTGGTCCCTGAACCTCCAGCTGTTGGTCCTGTTGTCCCAGCTTCTTCAGCAGATTGTCTAGTTGTCTGTGATTTTACTGTGTAGGGACCAGCAGTCCCTGAAATTACAACAGGGGTTACTGTTGTTCCTGAATTTCCAGCAAATGATCCAGTTGTCCCTGCTCCTTTAGCTGATGGCCCAGTTATTCCTAACCCATGTGATAGGCCAGATGTCCCAGTCAATCCTACCGATGATACAGCTGTTCCTGATTCTACAAAAAATGGTCCTGTTGCCATCCCAGATCCAGCTGTTGATGGTCCAGTTGTCTCTGATATACCAGCTGATGATCTTGGTGTTCCTAATGCTTCAGATGATGGTTCAGTGGACTCAGATACTCCAGATGACAGTCCACTTGTGGCTGATCCTGGAGTCAATACTGCAGTTGTACCTGACTTTACCAATGAAGGTCTAGTTGTCCTTATTTCTTTAGAAGTTGGTAAGGTCATCCCTGAACTTAAAACAGATTGTCTTGTTGTCCCTGATTGTCCATGGAATGGTCCTGTGGTCCCTGATATTCCAGCTGCTTGTTCTGTTGTCCCTGCTTCTTTGGCTGACAGTCCAGTTGTCTGTGATCCTCCTGTGGATGGACTGGTAGTGCCTGAACTTACAATGGAGGTTGCAGTGGTTTCTAATCTTCCAGCCAATGACTCAGTTGTCCTCGATCCTACAGATGATTGCCCAGTTGTTGCAAACCCAGGTGATGGACCAGAGGTCCCTGTCAATCCTGCTGATGGTACAGATGTTCCTGATCCTACAACAGATGGTCCAGTTGTCCCTGACCCACCAGACAATAGTGCAGTTGTGCTTGATATACCAGATGCTGATTTAGTTGTTCCTAATACTTCAGCTGTTGGTCCTGTAGTATCTGAATCTTGAGATGATGATTTAGTTGTTCTTGTCACTCCAGATGATGTTCCAGTTGTCCCTGAACCTAAAACAGATGTAGTTGTTCCTAATCCTTCAGATGTTTGAGTTGTCCCTAAACCCAGAACAGGTGTTTCTGTTTTTTCTGATTCTTCAGTGGATGGTCCTGTAGTCCCTGATCCTCCAGCTGCTAGTCCACTTGTCTGTGCTTCTTCACCTGATCGTCCAGTTGTCTGTGATCCTCCTATGGATGGTCCAGTATTTCCTGACTTTAGAACAGAGCTTTCAGTTGTTTGTGATACTCCAGCAAATAATGTAGCTGTCCCTGATCCTTCAGCTGATGGTCCAGGTGTTGTTAACCCAAGTGATGGTTCAGTTGCTCCTGTCAATCCTTCTGATGGTACAGATGTTCTTGAAACTACAACAGATGGTTCAGTTGTCTCTGATCCTGTAACTGATGATCTTGTTGTTGCTGATCCTCCCAGTAATGGTCCTGTTTTCCCTGTCACTACAGATGACAATACAGTTGTCCCTGATTCTTCAGCTGATATTCTAGTTGTCCCTGATCTTCCCTCAGATGGCCCAGTTGTTCCTCCTCCTTCAACATAGTGTCCAGTTGTTCCTGTAAAAATAAATAGTAAAAATACAATTTTGTTTTTAAGATATATCGTGGGATTTTTGTTGTTGTTGTTAAACTAGGAGCTTTCTCCACTATAGCTTTCAAGCATCTTCATGGGCACCACCATATTTCATACCTTTTATTCTACAGTGTAACTTCTTTCTGTTTATTCATCTAGCAGTACTTTACTGGGTATCTTGTGTGGTATTGTATAAGTTCTCAGAAACATATAAATATTACTCATTTTACCATTGGAACTACCCTATGGCATATATAGTACTACTTTCCCTTTTGATAGAGTAGAAACTAAAGCAAATATAGTTGAAATAGCTTTTCAAAAATGATGTAGCTAGTAATTAGAGAGTTCTCAGTTTCATGAAGCATTCCTAGTTGAATGGAAGAGACATAACAGACATATAAATTAAATTATATCCAAACAAACAAATCCACACACAAGAAAAGTGTCAAAGCACTAACATAAAGTGAGGTAATACTGAGCAACTGGGATTCTATTTTAGACTGCTTGGATAACAGACCTCACTGAAAAAAATGTCTTTTATTTTGAGATATGACAAAAAAGCAGAAAACTATGTGAAACTCTAGGGAAATAGAACTCAGGCAGTGGGAACAGCTAGGGCAAAAGCCATAAGGCTGAAATGAACTATTTGTGCTAGAAAAGCAGAAGTAGAAGGTGAATGTACTTGGAAAATTGGAGGTTACAGGGAGGACATGCCAACAACTTGGCATCACCCAGAATACTCTGATATGAGACCCTTATATCAAGAATTCCACCAAGGGAACAGATGAGGTTGGAAACCTTGGATTTGTTGAGACATGGATCTACACAGTAGTGTGTGTGTATGGTGCCTATTTACATCAAAGCTTCATTACTTGGGAATAGCAGCAAATAACCTACTGCCTACCATATCTTCAATCCTTCTGGAAGGTTCTCTTTCATAGAACCTGTTGTTTTATTTTGTTAATAAAAGTAAAGCCTCTGAATCCTTTACCAGATTGGGAACTCTTATTCATCATTTCACATATTCACCAGATATCCACCAGATATTTATTAAGTCAGGCACTAAGCTAGGCACTGGGAATGCAAATGTAAACTAGCATAGGCAAGGTAACAAGACCTTTCTCTAGTTTTGATAGTAATTCACCATTGTACTAGACAGTGGCTGTCTAGTAACAGAAAATGACTGGATGAAGATTCAATCATCTAGGCCCTGTTTTAGCCTCCAAACATATTCACCTATGACTAAAGTAAACACATTGATTTTTTTATTTATAAAATTTGAATAATCACTAATATATTGTCAATTGCACTAGGTGGTTATATGATTCGAGTAAGTGAATATATGTGAAAACACTTTGTCCATCTTATACTTAGTATAATTTTATGTGATTATCATTTTTATTTTTTGCTAAAACAGGTTAAGATGACTTACAAATGATATTATACGATGGTAAATGACTACCTCATATCTTTATTTCATTGAATAAGTTGTACTCAATATATCCAGTAAAAAACAAAGTATAAAAACAGTTTTATTTTACTAATTAAATTTTTAAGCACTTTTTTTTCCTATTTCATGAGAAATATTTACCAGTCCCCTTTCCTTCTCTCTTTTTTTCTCTCTGGTCCGTATCTTTGATCCTTTGAAACAATTTAAATATTATGAAACACAAACATTGTTTAGTAAGGTGTGGCTATACCCATTGCATATTGCATACCCTCATTGTATATTTTCCTGTAAGGTGAGTTTTGAGCAAATGAGGTATGTAGAGTCATGTTCTATTTGCAAATTCTAGAAAAGAAGAATTTTTTAAACCAAAGTGTAGAGATTTTAAGGAGCAAACTATTTGCTGAATGTTTAGACAATTCAGAAGGCAATGTTACTGAATATTCTTAGAAAAGAGAAAGCTGTTCATCAAGGTTCTAGATCATTTTTCTATTCAATAATGAACTTATAAAGAAATATATTAATATTTTAAATCATGACTTTTTAATACTAAAGAACCATGACATTTTTCTAATACTAAAGATAGCGGGTTTTTGAAAATAGATTGCAAAAAGAAAAATTCTAACTTGAACTTGAACATCCCTGTTGATGGCTGAGAATCATTTAATATCCAGAAGCCTATTATTCAACAAAGAAAAGAATTTATTGAACTCTCAAATATTTCTGTTATGGGAAAATCATATTATCAATCAATGAAATGCGGAAATACTATTATTTAGTACTTTTGTATTTATATTTGTTTGTTGTGTAAGTGATTTTTTTGTAGAGCCACTCAAACCTTAGATGAAGAAATGTAACTAACTGGATGAGGAAACATCCCTAACTCAAAAACAACATTTAAGGACCAAATATAAGATGAAATGTTAGATGGTTACTATTACATTTTTAATTAACTCAGTTATAGTTGTATCAGGTAACATTCCAGTGATTTCTGCATTGGCCACATCAGATTCAAAATGCTGCATTTGTCTTGTTTAGTAACAGGGAACACCTGAACTGTCAGATCACTGTCACACTGTCATGTGCTGTTCTGAAAACCCAACAGTGCACAAATACTGAACAACAAAAAATTTAATGGCAATCTTTCTAGTACCACCAGATGTTCCAGTTGTACCTGCTATAAAGGAAAAATGGATTGGGTTCATTCCCAGAATATCTTAAGCTATGAGATAACCAAATCTGACTTAAATGAACTTCCAACCAAAGATTACCAAAATATCTGTTTTTCTACATCAATGATATTACCCTTTATACATTTCCAAAGATGTGCTTTGACATACATTTATTTATTTTTTCACTGGATTCTCATCACAATCCTACTGAATAGATTACATTCCCATTTTTTACTGATAAGAAAACTGAAGTTACAGATGTTAAGTGATTCATTCACTTAATTGAATGAATTGCATGATACTGGTTCTAGGAAAAGTATTGACATTTGAATACTGCTCAGGCAGGTTGTTTACTCGGGATTTTTTTTTTCTTCCCATCTGAAATGGTTATTGAAAATTTATCAAATGTATTTTTAGCCTGAATGTAGATAATTAGTTTTTTTTATTTCTCTTAGCTCTATTAGTATGAACCATAAATATATATAATTTTTTTTAAGAGAGAGAGAGCAGGGGAGGGACAGAGAGAGAGAGAGAGAGAGAATCCCAAGCAGGCTCCACACTGTCAGCACAGAGCCTAACATGGGGCTTGAACTCAGGGGCTCAAACACATGAACAGTGAGATCATGGCCTGAGCCAAAATCAAGAATTGGATTTTTGACCAAGTGAGCCACCCAGGTGGCCCTATTATGAACTGTATCAGTGGACTTCCTAATTTTGAAAAAATTTTCACCAAAACTTAATAGAAACTATTTTTAAACATTATTTTAGTGTGCTTTTGGATTCCAATTTCAGCCATTTGTCATTTGCTATGCACTCTTAAATTGCTCCCTTTTTTTTTTTTTTTTTTGCTTTTTGCTTCTTTATTTCTATTTTGATAGGTTCTATTTTCACAGTAACACTTTTATATAATCCCATTAGCACACTCCCAATTTTCTTTCAGGTAGTATCTATTGTTTCTCAACAAATAATAATAATTATTACATACTTATCATTATATAATAATTATTATTAATGTAAGTATTATTATTTCTTCTTCCCTTCTCTTCTTCTGTGCTTTCCACTTTAAATACCATTTTCTTTCTTAATATTCATTGTTTTTACTTCTTTAATAAATGTGAATTTCTCTTATCTGGCTCATGGGCTTTAAATAATTTGACTACTATCTAATCAATAAGATTATCGCATCTTCCTTCTTATTCCTATCTATTTATTAATATGATATTTTTAGTTGGTTAAATATGTAACATTTATGTATTTTTCTTCAGCCTTTCTTTCAACTTTTGTTCTAATTTTAGATATAGTTAAAAATAGTGCCCTATATAGGGGCACCTGGGTGGCTCAGTTGGTTAAGCAACTGGCTCTTGGTTTCAGCTCATGATCTCATGGTTTGTGAGTTTGAGCCCTGTGTCAGGTTCCTGGCTCTGTGCTGACAGTGAGGAGCTTGCTTGGAATTCTCTCTCTCCCTCTCTCTCTCTCTCTCTCTCCCCTTCCCCCATTAGTGTTCTCTCTCTCTCTCTCTCTCTCTCTCTCTCTCTCAAAATAAGTAAACTTCACAATTCTTTTTTTTTTTTTAACTTTTGTTTACTTTTGAGAGACAGAGCACCAGCAGTGGAGGAGCAGAGAGGGAGACACAGAATCCGAAGCAGGCTCCAGGCTCTGAGCTGTCAGCACAGAACCCAACAAGGGGCCTGAACTCACAAACAGTGAGATCATGACCTGAGCCTAAGTCGAATGCTTAACCAACTGAGCCACCCAGGTGCCCCAATAAATAAACTTTAAAAGGAAATAGTGCTATAACTTTTGGTCATTTTCAAAGCATCTCTTTGTTGCTTAATGCACTCACTCTACAGTGATTTTATTATGAAGGTCTCCATGGGTGTATATTTCTCTGAATTCCTTCATGTTTTCAAGTATTTCCCGATAGCTTGATACTTGAATTACATTTAGCTCGATTTAAAAACACTTAGCCTACATTTCTCTTCCTTGAGTTTCTTAATGATCCTACTTTATCTCACTAAGCCTGATACCAACCTGAATTTCTTTCATTTTAAAAGACTTTTTCTTTTTGCCTCAAGGTCCAGAGACTGTATCTTTCAAATCTGACACTTTTCTAAAATAACTCACCAAATTGACCATTCAGGATTAATTCTTCCTGATATATGGAAGATCCTTTCAACATGTAAATTTAGGATTTCCCTTTTAATTACGGGACACTTGTCCTGACTTACAGTTTTACACATTGTTTCATTGTTTTTTCTTCTCCAGAAACTGAAATATACATATATATATATATATATATATATATATATATATATATATGTTGGATATTTTTGTCTAGTTCCTGCAACTATGTCTTTCTCTGATCCACTTTATTATTTTTTTTAAGTCTGAAATATTTTGGGGGATCTTTTCTTTTTTTTTTTTCAACATTTATTTATTTTTGGGACAGAGAGAGACAGAGCATGAACCGGGGAGGGGCAGAGAGAGAGGGAGACACAGAATCGGAAACAAGCTCCAGGCTCTGAGCCATCAGCCCAGAGCCTGATGCGGGGCTCGAACTCACGGACCGCGAGATCGTGACCTGGCTGAAGTCGGACGCTCAACCGACTGCGCCACCCAGGCGCCCCTTGGGGGATCTTTTCAATTCTGTCTTCTGCCTCTCCTGCTATGATTTCAATATCATGTATATTCTCTTTTGGGTAGCTTGTAACTTGGTCCTTATTTTTAAGATAATTTTTTTCCAATATTACTCCTGAGTTTTCATTAGTTCCAATTTAACTTCTTCCTACTGTTTATCTATTTTTACCCTCAAGTTTCATAATTTATAGTTCTGAGACCTATATCTGCAGTTTATTTCTTAATTTAAATTCTGTTTCCTCTGTTTCATGACTAGATTTTTAGAATTTGCTTGCTGTTGCTGAAAATTGTTCAAAATATATATGAGTGAATAGCTTTATATAGATATTAGCATTTTCTTTTTCTTTTTCATGTTTTTTTTTGTATTGGATTTTCTTGAAACAATGATGGCAGGAGATCCTATGCAGTAGGGACAGAGAGGCTTTTGCAATGGCTCACCACATTTTGCAGATCAGGAGCTTCGTCTTAGGTTATGGTGAAGGGAAGCTTCTTTTTATTTATTTTTTAAAGTTTATTTATTTATTTTGAGAGAAAGAGAGAGAGAGAGAGAGAGAGAGAGAGAGAGAGAGAGAGAATCCCAAGCAGGCTCCATGCTGTCAGTGTAGAGCCTGATGTGGGGCTTCAACTAATGAACCATGAGATCATGACCTGAGCCAAAATGAAGAGCTCGATGTTCAACCCAGGCACCCCGAGAAACTTCTTTTTAAGTGGCTTCTTTCCTTTGTCTGTCTTCTAATTCTTAATTACTATCCTGTTTTCTTGAGGTTCTCGGCTTTAAATATATCTCTCTTTTTTCTTTGACACCCAGGCCGCAAGGATTCTTCTACCTTCCAGTGCCCTTCCCTTGCCTTCACACAGTCTAGTGCCTTCTCATGGTTCTATAACTGCCAGTCCTCATTCCATGAACTCTCCAATCTTATTTCTTTCAACTCCACATCCACAAGAGCTCTGACTTGTGAGGTCTCAGATCTTCTCTCAGTAGTCTCCATTCAGGGTACGGCCCTTTCCCTCCAGGGATAAATCCTAGTTGATGCTATCTATGTTCTTCCACTATTAAGCACTTCTTTATATTCTCCTTTCTTCTTGGATGCCCTGACCTGAATCTCAGCTCCACTATGAGCCCCAGAGTCATCTTTCCCAGTCATTGAAGTCTTAGTCTCCTCTCTCCTTCTAACCACTCTAGGTGTGGGCTCTGTGATATTTATGGTTTGTAGAAGGAAGTGTGTGTAGATCTAATGTATGCAGCCAACATTTTCCTGACTCCTTTTTCCCCATTGGGTCTTTGAGTTTAAAGGCTACTCAATTCTAAGACCATAAAAGCAAATTAAAAACCAGGTTAGTCCAGATCACACCCTGCTGAGGAAGGTATGGTTGAACACAGCTGGAAAGTCAGGACCAGCGTTGTCTGCTTTCCCAGGACTTGGAGTTCTAGTGCCTGCTTCCCCAGGGGTGTTGTCACCTCTGGTTCTGGAAGTGGCTTTAGGCAATACCCTAGGCATGGCTTAATTTTACAATAGAAAGAAGAATTAGGTAATTAAAATATGAAATTGATCATCTTTTGAGGATGGTTTATATAAGGACAATGAAAATTTAAAACAAAAGGCTTAATTCTTTCTGATGAAAGTAAGGAAAGAGACTTTCCCTTTCCTTTGCTTAGAACAAATTTGTAATTTTAGGTTTTTTTCTTTGAAATGTGTGCAAATCTTCAAAACATCTAAATAGGCCTAATGACCTAGGTCATTCTAGGTCTTTCTCAAGGACCTGGGGGCTCTTTGAAATGTAAACATCAAGGGAGATAGTACCCTTATCTCCCTCTAGTTATAAAACTTCCTCTTGTCAAGTGGCTCAGTGGGTAAGTGTCAGACTTTGGCTCAGGTCATGATCTCAGTTCTTGGGTTTGAAGCCAGTCTGGGGCTCTGTGCTGACAGCTTGGAGCCTGCTTCAGATTCTGTGTCTCCCTCTCTCTTTGCCCCTCCCTTGCTGGTGCTCTCTTTCTCTCTCTCAAATAAACTCAAAAATAAATAAACATTAAAAAAAAAAAAACCTTCCTCCTTCAAGACTGGAGTTTATTTTCTCCCGTATAAAATCAACTAACCAAATTGTCATCCCAACTACTAAGTGAATTTAAGATGAACTATGTATAATAAATGGGGTTTTAAGGTCCTCTTACTTCAAAACTAGTAATAATTTTTCTTGAGAATATGTATGTAAAGGTTGTCTGCTTGGTGAGATTCCTTTCTGTTTTTAGAATCTCTTAGTAAATTGTCTGTAATTTGCATCACTTTCTAGGTTAAGGCTCATTCAATTATAAAACTGTTTTCTTTCTCTACTACCTTTATGGATTGGGTCTCTGGGCTGAGAGAAGATTTTGTTTTCAAACATATTACCGCAACAACTGAAAAATGACTGTTGTTATTCCCATGAAATTGAATATATCCCTAAAATTCCACCCAACTCACTTATGTTTTGAGTTTTTGCTTGTTAAAGTGTATAGATATAGTAATAGTACACTGATCATAATATCATATAATGTTCAAACTAGAATAATCCTGTTGTTTTTAACCCTATCTAATCAGTTCTCTTACTAGAATTTCCTCTTGAGTTCCCACTCCAATGTTTGTCACTGAACATTTCCTTGATATTGACTGTTTTCTGTCTTACATGGTATTTGCCTTTGCATGTATATAAATATTCATTTCTCCTGCTCAAAAAACAAGTTCTAAGAAAACAAGTACATTACTATTCTCCTGTGTTCTCTGGAGCATCAGTCTGATGCTCTGTGTAACATCAGTTTGATGTTACACACACAACAAATAGCTCTTGATTTATTTCTGATCTTCTTCAGTTTTGCATTACACAAATAATGATAATTAAATTCTTCAGGAAGCTTTGTCTCTGTAAAAATCGTAAGTAAAGAAATCACATTTCTCTTGTCCGGATTCATTCTGATTATGTTCATTCAGTACCTGAGGCTCGGGAAGTGTTTTCACCAACAGTTCCAGTGGTGGCTGCATTTTCCCCTTCAGTTGTTCCTAATTGAGAAGAACAATGGTGCTCAGTCCACAGTGGGGTTGCCAGATTTAGCAAATGATAACACAAGACATCCAGTTAAATTGGAATTCCAGATAAACAACAATCATCCCAATGGGACATACTTATAACAAAGTATTCTTTATTTATGTGAAATTCAAATTTAAATGACATCCTGTGTTTTCATCTGGAAATTCTAGTCTTCATCGATGGTTGTAATGAAAATGCCCAAGCTACTCATATTCATTTGTCCTAAAATAACAGCCATTAAAACTATAGCCATTGCTAAATTCATTTAAATGTCTCATAAAAACTTGAGGTCTCAGCTAAGCTCATGATGGAGCACCACCAAAATGCCCAGGTGAGCCTGTGCCTTGTCTGCTGAATTCCCAGCTGGGCTGCAATCAGTGAAAGGTCATCTAGTTGTGATGCCATCACCAGTTCCAGTGGTAGTTCCAACAGGTTCTCCTATTACACTTGATAAACACAGTACTGGGAAAGCATGTACATTACTGTAGCTTTAATCTAGTACTTTGGCATTTTTGAAGGGAAGATTTGGAGAAACCAGAAAAAAAATATCATACTGAAAACTTAATTCTTTTTATACCATTCAACATCCTTCTTGGGCATTCGATTAACCAAAACAAGTTAAATCAGCAGGGTTCTGACAAAAGACTCTTCTGTTTTGTTTGGGGGATTTTGTTTTGTTTTGTTTTGTTTTTACAAAAACCATGGTCTCTGAATGACATTCTCTACTCACCTAACTTGCCTTCAGATTGTGTCACTTCACTACTTGGGGGTCTAGTTGTATCACTAGCTGATGATCCGGTAGTCCCTTTCAAAATAAAAACTAAATATGAATCATGATCTTTGGTGAAGCAGAACAGATTGTGCTGTTCTCTGCTTTCAAAATACTTTTCATATATTTGTTTACATATTGTTTCATATATTTGTTCATTTCTCTACTCAGTTCTAATTTGTAGCCAAGATTGGAAACCATGACCCTAATCCCACTCCAGACTCACAGTTTCAGAAGTCCTCAAGCAGGAATCTAGCAGTTTAAAATATATCATGTTTTGCTCTATATCACATCTGAGCTGATGTTGGAGAAACACTGCCATTAAGCTCATAAAAACAGGGATACTGAATATGTGCTGCAATAATTAAAACTAATCACTCAGAAGCCACTGGCAGCTTCCCTAAGGTCAATAAGAAGATGCTTTAGACCTTGCACTTCCATACCTGGTCTGCCTCCCACGGTTGAGCCTGGGGCAGTTGTGTCTCCATTTGTGTTCTCATGCCCAGGTGCTGTTGTGAAGCCCTCTGAAACCTCTGGGGTCCCTGACACAACAGTGGGGAAAGGGGTTTACTTCTCAAGTTGCAGGATTCTATATATCACTCTTTTCTGATAGGACAGTATTGAGGTTTCAAGACAAAAGAATCTTAAAGGACTCCTAGGATTTCTGCAGCTAGATATCTAATATCAGCCTAATATCATATAGAGCTTAATCTTTTTTTAAGGTTATTTATTTTGAGAGAAAGAGAGAGTGCGGGAGGAGCAGAGAGAGAGGAAGAGAAAGAGAATCCCAAGCAGGCTCCGCGAGGGCATCTTGGAGCCTGATGTGAGTCTTGAACTCAAAAACTGTGAGACTGCGATCTGATCTGAAGTCAGATGCTTAACCGACTGAGCCACCCAGGTGCCCCACATAGAGCTTAATCTTTAGTTCAACCTGTGGTATATTCAGTGTATTTAATAGGCGCTAAAATGTGTATCTATCTGACTTGCCTGGTTTCCCTGGGCTTGTCGCCCCTGTGCTTGGTTCCCTGGGTGTGCTGTCTTCAACTCCTCTTGCTGGTGCAGTAGGGCTGCCTGTTGTTCCTCCTGATAAAATACAGCAGTTTCAGAAATACACTAGACCTAAATCAACTCCTTTAATCTTATAGAAATCCGCCAGAGCTGGCAGTATTATCATTCCCACTGATGACGTGGTGAAGTGAAGTGTTCCGGGCCACCCAGTTATTTGGCAACAGATCCAGGAGCCAAACCCAGGCAGTCTCACCCTGGAGTTGATACTCCAAATGTGCTTCTCAAATCAACTGTGGTAAGAGAGAAATTTTGTAAAATTTCCAATCTGCCTTATTTTGGGAGGAGGAAGGGGGAGAATGCCATAAAAGTGAAGAAATGAAAATTTTAAAAGGGAAACCAAAGAAAACATAAAATTTTATTCAACAGATACGAAATCACTGTGTCAAACCGCTGCTCAATTCTTACCACATCATGGACCAGTAAAACAAACAGTTCTGGATGGCATACCTTTGTGGACCAAACTTGGAGCAGCCCTGCTCAAAACCATTGTACAGATTGTCTGATCCCCAAAAGAGATAGCTGATTGACTCATCATCATGACCCAGTAATTCTGATTCAAATTTTTGGAAATATAAACTAGATGGTCATTACCCTAAGAGTTCAGTAAATTCACTGATCTAACTGGAATCGACCAGTTTCTTGACTTGTGCTACTGTACATTATATCTTTTAATATGTTATTTTTATGTAAACTGTAATTTATTATAGTATTTAAAACAAAAATTTTAAATCAAGAAATCTGCTAGAGGAAAACAAATGTAGGAAAATAAAACCAGGCCATGGATTCATTAATAAATATGTAAAGCAAAGTCCCATTGCGTATACTAAAGAAATGATTTTTAATGGTATGTAAAGGAGTTTTGATTTATCCTAAAAGCAATCAGAACAATTGTCGAATGACCTGAAGACAGTTGAATTTTTGGAAGTTCATTCTGGCGTGGTATTGACTAAAGAGTAAATTGGGACAGAAGTGGGGAAAGAGTGGAAATGTTCTCAACTTTGATATGCATCAGTTGCTTAAAGGGCTTGTTAATATGGTTTGCTGGGCTTCACTTCAAAAGCTTCTGAATCAAAGCAGATGGGCCTGAAAATCTGCATTTCTAAAAAATTCCCCGGAGACACTGAGGCTGTTGGTCTTGGAACCACACTTTGAACACCTGTGTTGGAGGAAGATGAGCCATGTGGACAACTGCAGGTATTAAATGGAAACTGTTTAACACCTGAGCAAGAGGCAGAGGCAAATGTGACTCAGAGGAATTTTAAGAGGTGTTTGAAATTACTGACTGATTAAGGGGCAGGCTTGTTTGTTTTTAATTAAAATCATCTATGCTTAAAAAAATGTCAATAATATTTTATTCTTGAAACCAACAATAGTTAAAATTTAGTCAATGATGCACAATGATAAGCATATTCTCACTGGCTTTTCTTGGATGCATGCTCTTATGCACAGATCACAAAACTGTGGGGCCATTACAGAGGAGGATAAGAGTTCTGGGTTCTAATCCTGCCTCTGCCAGTTTTGAGACCTTTTATTATTTTCTTCTTTCTGGGCATAAAAATACTTAATGGTGTTAATGTGAATTAAATTACATATTTTCCATTTGAGAATAACTCAGAAGTTTTAGTGTGCCATATAAATATTATTGAATATATAAATGCAACATAAAGTGCAAGTGGGGGATAGGCAAAGAGAGAGAGAGAGAGAGAGACGGACAGACAGACAGAATCACAAATAGGATCTGCCCTGTCAGCACAGAGCCCAGTGTGGGGCTCCATGGTATAAACGGTGAGATTAGGACCTGAGGCAAAAATCAAGAGTTGGATGCTTAACTGACTGAGCCACCCACGCACCCCCTAAAGTTCTACATTTTAATTATGTATAAAAAATACCTAAGGCTGATATTATACCTAACTCAGATATCTTTATTTTATACAATATTGTCCTGAGAAGCATTGCCTGAAACCAGTTGCTTAGCTGTGGATGGTATACCTTGTTCTGAATTCAGTTTACCTGCCATGTGCCCAGGACTGGTCGGGGCGGGGTACACTACAGTCGTGCCTGCAGTGCCAGCACTGACGGTCAAGGGAACGGGAGTTCCAATAACACCTGCGAAAAACATGAAATGAGCTTCCCATGTCAAGTATACTTGGATTTTGTTTCCAATGGGTGGGTGATTTAACTATTCAGTCAGTTCCCACTCCAGAAAATGAAAGTGTGAATCCAGTGACTTTTTGTCCAGAGTTCCCTAAGATTTTGTTCTACTATAATTTCCTCAAAGATTTTGGTTTAGTTTTTACTATTTTGTTGTTGTTATTGCTTTTTTTTTTTTTTACAGTTATGTTCTAGGCATCTTAAATTGGGTCATGCTAAGTCTTCATATATTTGTCTCAATGAGGTTGCTTTCAAATAAATGGAATCTTAAGCTCTAATCACACTGTCACTCAGGGATAATAACAATGATGAAATATCATGAAAGAGCTAATTGCTACTTTTACACTTAGAATGCCTAAAAGAGCAAAATACATCATTCGATATACACATGTTTTCTCTTATCCTATATATTACATTTTTAAATTTTGAGCTTGATGTTATTTATTTCTGTTATACTCTACTAATAGTTACTGATAAGGAAAAAAAATAAAACTAGAAACCATATTATAGCCAGCCAATATAAACTGGTCAAAAACAAGATAAATTCAGGCTTTTTAAAGAATTTTAAATCAGTGGGAAAAGCTTAATAAATTACTTGTTCGCAACGTTGTGTCAAAAGCAAAACTCTCATATAAATTCTTTCTTAAAACCCCAAAGTTACTAATAATTTTCCCTGTTAGATTTTTTTTCACATATAAAACCAGGAATTAATATACTAACCTGTAGTAAAAGGTTCACCCAGAAGAGTTAGAGTTGTCCCTGATAAGAAAAAGAGAAATGATGTAAATTTGTCTGACCTCAAGGGAAAATACTGGAAAGATTGCTGGATTGTTAGTTTTCGATATGTAGTAGTTTGTAATATATTTAGCACTGAGAGTTAATAATAAAATTTGATTTCAGTTTTAAAATAATGATATCATGGGGCGCCTGGGTGACTCAGTTGGTTAAGCGTCCGACTTCAGCTCAGGTCATGATCTCACGGTATGTGAGTTCGAACCCCGTGTCAGGCTCTGTGCTGACAGCTCAGAGGCTGGAGCCTGCTTCAGATTCTGTGTCTCCCTCTCTCTGACCCTCCCCTGTTCATGCTCTGTCTCTCTCTGTCTCAAAAATAAAAAAACGTCAAAATTAAATAATGATATCATAATGTACTTTACAATGCATATGTGTATGTGTGAAGGGGCATGGATATGCATGTGTATACTATACACACATATGCTGAATTCCAAATGCAAGGTAAATGCAATAAATGTATATCAATAATGACAAAGTTAATTCTGTGTTAGCAGAAGCTAATGTTGAAGTTAATGACTTCTTTTACTCTATTTCTGGTGGTCAGTGCCTTCCATAGTTGTCTACCGAGTGGCATTTAGTCTATATTTGGAGTAGTGGGAAGAAGGAATATTTTTTAGGATTTGTTTTTATAATTTTATATAGTAGGTTTATGGAGATAAATTTGTAGTTACCAGTAAACTCCTGAAGGAAGAGGCCATATTTTTACTTTGCCTTCCCAGTGCCTGCCCCTCCAACCATTCCTGCCAGGAATACATTAACAGCTTATTAACTGTTTATTGACAGGGGTGTGGTGTACTCAAAATTAAGCCTTTGTTAATCTCTGGTTTTCATAAATAGCAAAATCAGCTATTTTCTGTATTTTCATCTTAGTCTCTATTGAAAAGCCCTGCAAGTCTATCATTTATATGGAAATTCACACTTTACAATATTATAGTATTTTGCAACTTACAAAAGAAGAAGAAAAAGTGTCTCACACAACCTCCCTATTTGATCCTCATCCTTTGTTCAGCCACCATGGCTGCTTTTCAGCGTCTCATACCTGCTATTTGCAGTTCCCTGGCCTTGGAACACAGTTCCTTATTCTTCTCTGAGTTAAACCTTCACTGGTCAGTTCTCAACTCATCTTTTCCTCAGCCTTTCCTGACCATCTTGACTTGTTCAAATCTCTTCTCCACCTAACTCACCCCCATGTTAAGCACTTCATAGCTCTTGTCATTGACGGAAATTTCCATTTGTATTTGTAATTGCTTGATTGATATCCATCTTTCTCACTAGACTATAGGTTTTATGAACACAGGGATTGTACCTATTTTGACTCATCTTTATATCTCTAATGATAGCAGAGTGCCTAGCACCTAATAGGTGATTGATAAGTATTTGATAATAGAAGGAAAGAAGGAAAAATATTATGCTTATTCTGCATATAAAGAATTGGGCTCAGAAAAGCTATGTGATTTGTACAAGATAGATGCTAGTCAGTGACAACGCTGGGACTAAATCCAAGTCATCCAGTACCTAGGACTATAACCCAAATGGCTTTTTATATAATATAAAAATATTATGTATAAAATATCTATGTATAATGAACCACCACTTGTAGTTTTTTTAATTATCCATTCATTATATCAATGGAAATGTTATGTTAGACTAGAAATATATAATATCACATCAAATAAATAATAAAATATCCTTTCTTGATTACTTCAAAAATAGATATTATAGGGGCGCCTGGGTGGCGCAGTCGGTTAAGCGTCCGACTTCAGCCAGGTCACGATCTCGCGGTCCTTGAGTTCGAGCCCCACGTCAGGCTCTGGGCTGATGGCTCAGATCCTGGAGCCTGTTTCCGATTCTGTGTCTCCCTCTCTCTCTGCCCCTTCCCCGTTCATGCTCTGTCTCTCTCTGTCCCAAAAATAAATAAACGTTGAAAAAAAATGGATATTATAAATATGTTAAGTAGTTTGAGAGAAGGTTTATGTGCAAATTCTCAAAATTAGTGTCAAGCTTTAGTTGAGAAGAATTTTTAAATCAGTGTCAAGAAGACCACCAACAGACCAATTCAGATCTTATCTTTTCTCATGGATGAACACATTAATTGGACATTGAATTAAAATACCTTGCTGATCTGGATGCAAGGATCACATAGAAAGACTATTGTTCCATGGCCCACAGAGACTATCAAGATTATAATGATGCAGCAGGATACATCGTGATACTTCAAAAGAATATGTTGCAGATTTCATTTCCCAGTATAGATATAACCTTTAGGGAACTGCAGTGATTCCAGTTTGAGCTCTTTCAAATTGAGCACAATAACATTTAATTAAAAGCAGCATTATCACATGGAACAGAATCAAAATCTTCTCCACAGTTTCCACATTTGAATATTCTCTGATCAAATGGAGTCAAGGGGAACACAGTGGCTCACCATAGATGGTAGAGCACAGACTGCAAATATTTTTAGCATACGAAGGAGAAAACACATTTATAGGCCTTTCCTCGCGATTGGTATGGCTAACATGGCAACAGGCTCCAAAGTGGATCTCCAGGACCCATCTTAAATCAGGGCCAGAAGATTTATCTAAACTAGTCACAGATTGGAGTACATGCCAGTTGGGCTACTATATATAATATAGCAGTTATTTCCCCCCACAAATAAACTTCGGAAGATATGTCTAAAATTGTTGATATAGTGATAAAAATATGGATAAGTTTTTACTAACATGAATAGAGAAGAATCCACTTTTCTTCATGGGTTAATGACCAAAACTGATAAAGCATTACTGTTCTCATTAATTTTGGCATCCATAACCGCTGCAATCACAGTTAATATTTTCCTTCACTTACAAATGAACACATATGCTTAAAGGACTTGATATTGTGAATTACTATGTATCAGCTGCTTTGTTGCCAAGAGGTAACTGCTCATAATAAGAGCTGCCAAAATATTGATAGCTCTGTGCATTATGAACTAATAATCCACTCCAAAAATTTTCAAAGTGATTGTGTTGATTTATTTTTACCTCATAAGCTTAATTAAAAAATAACTTAATTTACCTTGTTTATTTTCCACCACATAATAGACTGAATAATTAAAATAAAATCTTGCAATTAATTTTCCAGCTACTACTAAGATTTTCTGATTAAAGAATCATTTTAATTTTTATAAAAGTATTATTTTGCCATTTTCCCTGAGTGGATTCCATTTTGCTTAATATTAACTTCAGAAAGATAAGCTTAAGGAGTATCCATAATATTTCCCTAATAAACAACAATTTTGGTACTTCAAAGCTTGCAGTTTTTCTAAAATATGGTATTTCCGAAAAAAATAACCCAGGTTTTGATCCAGAAAGTAGTTGGGTTTCTGATTATAAAAGATACTTAACTCCTTTGCTAAAATCTAAGTTCATTTACACAATAAATTATTCTTTATAAAAATGTTAATAGTAACTGGTCACCTGGGTGGCTCAGTCAGTTGAGTGTCTGACTCTTGGTTTTGGGTCAGGTCAGGAGCTCACGGTTTGTGAGTGAGAGCCCCACATCAGGCTCTGCGCTCACAGTGCAGAGCCTGCTTGGAATTCTCTCCCTCTCTTTGCCTATCCCCTACTTGCTTTCTCTGTTTCTCTCTCAAAGTAAATAAACTTAAAAAAAAACTTAGTAATAATAGAGTTGATTTTACTGAGTCTTACTGTGTATTATTCTAAGCTGCACCATTACATTTACTCTTTACTCAAGTCCTATAATAAAGATATTATATCCTTCCCACTCAATAAATGAGAAAACTAATGTTCAGAGTGTTTGAAGATTTAAACTAGGGTCATACAGCTAGTAAATAGAACAGAAGAGATTCAAATTCTTATTTTTCTGCTTCTACTTCCCACTACACTGAGGTGACTCTCTATAATATCCCAATGTAATTATTTTCTTTCTATGATGGATACTATTTTAGAATAAGCTCCTTATGCAAATTAGTTGTAACACTCTAAGATTTTAACTTTTTGAGAAAGTAAAAAAAAATGTATTTTAAGATATCAAATCATTATGTCACAAAACCCACTTTTTAATTATATGAACCAATATCCCATATGGTCAATGAGCTTTTTTATAGTTTAATAGAAAGTTACTACATAAATCATAAATTTTAACACAACTACCAAATTGAAATTGGAATCTGAAATTATATGCAACTATTTCAATAACTAATTTATATTAAATTCAATTTTATTCTCTTTCTTAAATACACAGCAGCATTAGGACTGGAATCTAGAAAAAGATGTCCTGAATTTTAATCCTCTCTGTGCTTCTTATTAGCAGACAACCTTGGACACATAACTTAAACTTCTTGTGCTTCCATTTCCTCATTTGTAAATTGGGGAAAATAATGGCACTTACTTCACAGAGTTTTCTGTATCAAATGAGATAATATGTGTCAAATACTTAGAAAACTGCTCAGTAAGTGTTAGCTCTGTGTCAAGATCTGTCAATTTCAACAGGAAAAAAAACCATAATTGCATAATATTTCTTCTAAAACTAACATACTTATTGGAATGGTTGGCTAGGCATCTCTCAGGATATTTTAACCCTTTGAAAGCATTTACTGTATAGAAAAAAAATAGATATATAATGCATGGAGAAAAGCTTAAGCTTTGCAAATTGCTTCCCTTGTGATTTTAAAGTTTTCTTCAATGTTTTTCTAAATTAATTAAAAGTACACTTCACTCCTATGCTATTTAACTCAAAGAAATGTGCAACAGTATAATCATACCATAACTTCTATACAAGATGCTTGAATATAAAATCAAATAAATCATCAATCCCTCTCCTGAGGACCTAGTCACTTCTCTTATCTGGCCTTCCATCCACTTGAGAAATGTCATTTGAATTTATGGAAAGAAACTTTATTTTTTTTTAATTTAAAAAAAAAATTTTTTTTTCAACGTTTATTTATTTTTGGGACAGAGAGAGACAGAGCATGAACGGGGAAGGGGCAGAGAGAGAGGGAGACACAGAATCGGAAACAAGCTCCAGGCTCTGAGCCATCAGCCCAGAGCCTGACGCGGGGCTCGAACTTACAGACTGCGAGATCGTGACCTGGCTGAAGTCGGACGCTTAACCGACTGCGCCACCCAGGCGCCCCGGAAAGAAACTTTAAAATAATTTGTTTAATCTTTTCAAGTTATAGATTAAAAAATAATAATGATCAGTAAAAAGTACTTGATTCAGGGAAGTATTTCATCTAGTACCTGATCAAAATTACTTCACCCACTGAACAAGACAATGGCCAACAGCTGCCCTTCTGCCCAGTCTCTTTTAAAAAATAAATCTTGGGACAGATATCATATGTTTTTGCTCATATGTGGATCTTGAGAAACTTAACAGAAGGCCATGGGGGAAGGGAAGGGGGGAAAAAAAAGTTACAGAGAGGGAGGGAGGCAAACCACAGGAGACTCTTAATTACAGAGAACAAATTGAGGGTGGATGGGGGGGGTGGGGAGAGGGAAAATGGGTGATGGACATTTAGGAGGGCACTTGTTGGGATGAGCACTGCGTGTTGTATGTAAGCCAATTTGACAATAAATTATATTCGAAAAATAAAATAAATCTTGGGGCGCCTGGGTGGCTCAGTCAGTTAAGTGTCTGACTTTGGCTCACTCAGGTCACGATCTTGCAGTTTGTGAGCTCGAGCCCTGCATTGGGTTCTCTGCTGTCAGTGAGGAGCCTGCTTCAGATGCTCTGTCTCCCTCTCTCATAAATAAATGAACATTTAAAAAATCAATCAATCAATCAATCAATCAATCGTGGGGCACCTGGGTGGCTCAGTTGGTTAAGCATCCGACTTTGGCTCAGGTCAGGTCATGATCTCAGGTCATGAGTTCGAGACCCACATTGGACTCTCAGCTGTCAGTGTGGCACCTGCTTTGGAACCTCTATTTCCCTCTCTCTTTGCCCCTCCTCCACTTGTGTGCAAGCACACACGCTCTCTCTCAAAAATAAATAAACATTAAAAAAGATAAAAATAAGCCTTACCTATGTGTTCAAGAAATATAGGTTTTTATACCTATAAATTTTATAACTGTAAATTGAAATCTTAAGACAAAGTAGAAAATAAAAGTAGAAAAGCTTTGACTAAATTAAATCAACCCATGAATCACACTGGTTCAATTCAAACATACTAACATATTATCCAAAATGAAACTACACTTAGAACACTGAGACTATAAACCAAAATTCTGGGTGAAATGGGTTCCCATATCTAAGAATGAAATCTCTCTACCTACTTCCGAGAGTTCATGAAGAGACAGTACATATTCAAAATGATGTGTCTTCCTAGCTATAATATCTGGAAAATGTTAAACGTTTACTTTTAAGTAGCCATTTAAATATTTTAGTTGATGTATACTATATTCAGAAAGTAACAAGAAACTTTGCCAGTGATGAGGACAAAACCCTTATTTCAGCACCCATTTTCTCATCACTGATCAAGCAGTTCACCCCTAGAAAGCTGAAAAACAAAAAATGATTATGTAGCTATGGATTCATCCCAGTTTGTCAAATGCTGTTCAACTTTTAAACCATGGACGTCAGTAAAAGAAGTGGAATGTAGCTTTCAAGTCTACAATTGGTAAGGCAACTACTCCACAAAAAGAATGTATTTCTTTTAAAAGGCAAATACTATAAGCTGTTTTATTTTTACTATATTATGATGCTTATTGGATGAATTTAGAAAAAACAAGTTTAAAAAGGAAACATATGTTGGTATGTCTTAAAATGAAATATCTTATTCTTACATGGAAAATGAAAAACAACATCACCAGGCTTGGCTTTTTTTTTTTTGTTTTCCTTTTAGAACTTCAAAATAAAATTCCCAGTAAACATATGATTGGTATTTTCTAAGATTGTTCTGATTGACATCCTCACTTCATGTAGATTGTTATGATTCCTGAGTTGGGAGTAAATGGACATGTTGTCTCTTATGGTTGTTAAAATTCAGAAACTTCCATTTTATTCTGAATATTTTGTACCCAGTCCAGGAGTCTATAGCACATGCTGAGGTAGACAATTTATGATTGTCCAGTTAATAGAATCCACCAAGATGAATGAGAGGTATGAGCCAAGCCTACCAGTCACAGCTTTTTTGGGGGAAACTAAATAAGTTATTACTTGAGTAACTTCTAAATTCCTCTTGATATAAATGATATAGGCATAGTCTCAGAAAAGATATGGGACAGTGAATGAGAAGCTAAAATTTAAATCAAGTTTTACCACTATCATTCATTTAAAATTGAGATTTAATTAATAATCAAAATTTTGTCTGCCTCAGTTCATCTGGGAAAAAAGCATTTGCAGATTTATTCCAGCAACAAGATAAGCTATAAATACATTATTAACGAATGCTGAAAATGTCTCAATAATTTGATAACTTGATAAGCAATGTTTTCTGTGTATTGGGATTATTTGACTAAATTTATTTAAAAACACACACAATTTGTGGCACAATTGGACAATTTTAACATAAAAAATTGTTTTTGTCTCCTGATTTTAGAATAATGTTGGGGAGACCTTAATGATTTATGTCTTTGAAATGATAATTTCTGATAATAATTTCTGTATTTCATGGATAATAAGGAAAAGAAAAACAATGCTAGTTTCTCTCTGTATCACACCAGAAAATTCCTTTTCTTCTGATCTTTATAACTCTGGAAAAATTATTTTAGCTCTTTGTATCTCATTCCCTGCAAAATGATGAAGACAGAGGGGTCCACAGAATATTACTTAATCAGGCAATTGTTGAGATTTAATGAGATAATGAATGAAAAAGTGTATCTAATCACTGGAATACAGTAAACCCTCCTTTAAAGTTGTTATTACCAAAGGAAATAATCATCAAAACTAAAAGGCAACCAATAGAGTGGGAGAAGATATTTGAAAATGACATATCAGATAAAGGGTTAGTATCCAAAATCTATAAAGAACTTATCCAACTCAACACCCAAAAAACAAATAATCCAGTGAAGAAATGGACAAAACACATGAATAGACACTTCTCCAAAGAAGACATCCAGATGGCCAACCGACACATGAAAAAATGCTCAACATCACTCATCATCAGAGAAATACAAATCAAAACCACAAGGAGATATCACCTCACACCTGTCAGAATGGCTAAGCAACAACAGATATTGGCAAAAGATATTGGAGAAAGAGGATCTCTTTTGCACTGCTGGTGGGAATGCAAACTGGTGCAGCCACTCTGGAAAACAGTATGCAGGTTCCTCAAATATTAAAAATAGATCTACTCTATGACCCAGCAATTGCACTCCTAGGTATTTACCCAAAGAATACAGGTGTGCTCTTTCAAATGGGCACAGGCACCCCAACGTTTATAGCAGCACTATCAACAATAGCCAAAGTATGGAAAGAGCCCAAATATCCATCGATGGATGAATGAATAAAGAAGATGTGGTATATACATACAATGGAGTATTACTCAGCAATCAAAAATAATGAAATCTTGCCATTTGCAGCTACATGGATGGAACTAGAGGGTATTTTGCTAAGCAAAATTAGTCAGTCAAAGAAAGACAAATATCATATGACTTCACTCATATGAGGACTATAAGATACAAAACATATGAACATAAGGGAAGGGAAGCAAAAATGATATAAAAACAGAGAGGGGGACAAAACATAAGAGACTCTTAAGTATGGAGAACAAACAGAGAGTTGCTAGAGGGGTTGTGGGAGGGGGGATGGGCTAAATGAATAAGGGGCACTAAGGAATCTACTCCTGAAATCATTGCTGCACTATATGCTAACTAACATGGATGTAAATTAAAAAATAAATAAATTGTTTTTAAAAAGTTGTTATTAGCTATATCTTACAAAATAGTACTAAAGTGGCATTTTAGTAAATTATTAATATTATACTTCTGGAACATGAAATACCTGCTAGAAATTCAATGAAATGAAATAAAACACTAGGATTTGGGAAGCCTAAGCATAAATTATAATTAATACCTCATGAATTCTGGGGGGGAAAATCAGCCAGGTAATCTCTCCTATAATTCAACTATACATTAGATTTATGATTTTTTAAATACTATGGTGAACATAATTAATGAAATTTTTGTAGTGTTTTAAGGTAAATTAAACATTTTACATCTACAATTTCATCCGTTGTTCACAAAAACTACTTCAGTAATCTATTCATGACCTGCTGTTTTATATAAAAATTTGCTTGCTATAATACAAAGTGTCGACAAAATGAAATTTCCATAATATTATGTTCAAAACTGAATTCTTGGGGATATAAAAACAATGAAAGGAAATACATGTATAAACTAAACAAAAATCAAGCCAGTTTTCATATTTCTGAATACCTACTGTGATATAGGATGCAGATAACATCTTTACATTGAAATAGTTATCAAAATTGCTTATGACTCATGCACAACTGTACAATGCATCAAATCCATAGTCAAGAGTAGTTCTATTTCTTTAAATGGTCACAATATTCAAAAGTTTTAATAGCTGAACAAATGATTTTAACTAAAAGAGAGCTATATAAAATGAAATTAATCTTCATGGAAACAGAAGTGGGATGAGAATTAGAAGTTTAGTCATTGCTAATGACTGAAATAATACATGGCCAGAAAAATTTTCTGCAGTATAAGAAACAACATAGAAGGACTTTGGGGATGAAATTTTTACTATGTCTTGGGAAATACACTTACACTTGTAGAATAGAGAAAAATACTTCTAAAACCTGTCAGTCTTTCCAAGATTTACACTGAACAACTCAGTAGTGCTTAGTGTTGCTAATAACATGCAACATGAGAGAGAGTTTGACAAAAATTAAACATGTTAGTTTAGGCATTTTTAATGATATTCCATACTGTGATGGGCTGATACTTAAGAAGTATATTTGCCCTTTGAATATATAAGAAATATATTAATTACCAAATAAATCAGACACTGATGATAATTACAAAATACCCAAAATTATAGTTGTAATTCTATATCATGATATAAAATTATAATCCAAAAGTAGTCTTGATTTTGCAGTGTACATTTGCATTTTATAGAAAGAAGATTAACTGCAATGAATGAATGTATAAACTGTAAGAGTTTCAATACAATAATAGCTAACCAATAGTCTAACCTTCACCAGAAATTCTATTGCCCCCCCACCCTAAAAAATACCTGAATTATAAATTTGGGACGGGGAAAAAGAAGAGTCATTCATTTATTCTACAAATATTTAATGAATGATAACTATTACACAGCTTGGGACTAGGTGCATTTGGGAATACAGGTATGGCAAAACATGGTCTGAGACTTTAAGGATGTAAACTAGACTTATCATGGTGATCATTTTGCAATATATATAAATACCAAGTTGCTATGAGGTACACCGGCAACTAATATAATGGTATGTGTCAATTTTACCTCAAAACATATCGTGCATGTAAATATATATCCATTTTTTTAATAGAGAAAGTAATAAATAATAGGAGAAAGTGAAAGTATTCAGGTGGGGAAGAAAAAGTCCTAAATATAAACAAGTGGGTATATTGATTAAAATAGGCTTTAAGTTAAAAAAAAGTTTAATATATGTAAAAAAAAACCCTGCATTGTATTTTACAAGTTTTCTGATTCACCCACCTATTGTTTCGCTGCTTGATGTTGTAATCACTGGAATGGAAGCTGCTGATTTAGAGAAAACAATGGAAAATAATTAGTTTTGCACAGAGGGAACATTATGCTTCTGAGAACATCTATGGTCATGTATAAAATGGGTCAACTTGAAATTAATGTTTCAAAGAAATTTAATCATATAGGTGGATAGATGTTAAAGTATAAAATTAAAGCTTTCAAATCCATAGACCACAAGTAAAAGGTCAAGAAAACACATTTTGCATAACAGTTTTTCCAAGGTCTTCCTCTAAAGCATTCTTAAAAACAAACAAAACAAAAGTCCCCATAAAATGTCATTAGAAAGATATAATAGTGCAAAAAGAAGTTTTGTTTTTTGGGTTTTTTGTTTTGTTTTGTTTTGTTTTTTTGTAAATGCCCTCTTGATTAAGTTGTGGGTAAAGATTATGGCTTACCTGCACCTGAGCTCCTGGTCACCAATGTTATTGCTATACAAAGAAGGAGGCAAATATTTGGAAATGTATGTTAAAATTGTGTTAAAAGACAAAATTAAAAGTATTTATTTAAAGATGTATTTACATATATGTCTAATGCAAATAAATGATTAAATGTAACAGTTAAATGTATTAATCAGATGTCCACACATTTCAAAACACTTTTTGTAGTCTTTAGGCTATTGCTTTACTACAAATCATTCAATTAACATTGAGATTCTTTGATATTAGTAAAGGATAAGTTGTAAATCATTTTTAAAGACTTTAACATAGAATGCTCTTCAGTAGTAGAATTTTCTTCACTTTCTCCAAACTAGTACGGAGAATGTTCTTTTTAGGATGCATAACCTCTGAATAGGGAAGATGCTCTTCACTAATATTATAACTGGATGTAGACCCTGCTATCTGGCATTTAGGAAATAAATAGAGAATGACAAATTTGAAAAAAGGGCCAAATTGCCACATTGCAAATTCACTTTGCTGCTGATTTAGAAGCTAAAAGGCAAACTTTTTTTTTTTTTTTTTACCTGCTTCAGTGCTTAATATGGAGGTAGCTGTTGTAGCTGAAACTGTGTAGGGAAGAAATTATTGAAGAAAAGTAAATTACTTGGATAATTTTACCAGGAAATTTAGTTTAAAAAATCACTTACCATAAACTAAGTGAAAATTTCTAAACCTGTGTTCAGAGGTTAAGTGACAAAATAATCTCTCATTTAAATAAAAAAAAAATAAAAAAATAAATCAACACAAATAATTCTATGTATTTATTGTATGCCCCCCCAAATAATTTTTCTGTTTTTATCATTTAACCAAAATCTCACAGGAATTTTATAAGGCCTATTTAAGGACCAAGAAATAAAGTTCAGAACCCTGACGTGGGATACCTTAGCTGTAAGTAAGTGATCAATAATAACTAAAAATTTAAATAACATTTTACAGACAATAACACAACTTTAAATATAGTATCAAAATATAAGGCTTCCAATTTACTCCACGATCTCTTCACTGATATCTCTGAATATCGGTCTACAGGAAATAAAACTCCCCCTGCATCACACAGAACAGGAATACGGTTAAGTGTACTGCAGCAACTCTAACTATGCTTATATTGCCAGTAAGTTGCAAGTCCCAAAGCTAAAATTAGACTGCATTCTGTCAGCGCTCTTCCTGAGTGGACATGACTGAAACGTCCTTGGAGCTTACAGCCGATATAAGAGTTAAGAAAAAGAAAGTAACTTTTTATTTCTATATTTTTAAATTACCTCCCGGTGTAATCATGATTTTAAAATTTTACTCCATGGGAGACCACATTTAACTCATTTTCATTCCACGTGTTCCAATTATTATCTAAAAATGTCAAGCTTTGGATGATGATATTTAACTAATAAGCATATATTACCTAATATATGTTCTAATCATATTCCTAGCTGAATACACTAGAGTAAAATGAAATAACATTTTGACAGATTTTCTAGTAACTGTTCATTCTAATTTGAAATTTTTGTATCAGATTTACCACCATATTTTTCACTGGCATAGACTGATGTGAAACTGTAAAGGATTATCCACAAAAAGAAATCAGAGCTACACATTGAAAACCATGATGATTTGGGGCACCTGGGTGGCTCAGGTGGTTAAGCGTCAGATTTCAGCTCAGGTCACGATTCATGGTTCACGAGTCTGAGCCCTGTGTCGGGCTCTGTGCTGACAGCTCAGAGCCTGGAGCCTGCTTAGCATTACGTGTCTCCCTCTCTTGCTCTCGCTCTCTCAAAAATAATAAACATTTTAAAACTTTAAAAAAGAAAACCATGATGATTTTACCTGTGAATGTTGAATTTGTAGGAGCAGTTTCTGAAATAAACATAAGTTACTATTATTGAGAAGAATGAAAAAGGGTGAAAAAGTCTAAAATCTCAAATTGCCAATGAATTATTTGTATCTTGTTTATTTTACTCCCTGCAATTTCTAATACAAACCAGGGAGTAGCTCATATATTTTTTTAAAGCTTATTGAGATTCATCTTTAAGATTTGTTGCTCATGAGTGATCCCTCAATTATTTAATTCTATCTTATCTAATCCTGACCTTTCAGCTCCATCCCTTCATGAATCTATTTTGAGTGATGTCTTACTGCCTTAATTCCCAGAGCCTACAGATAGGCAAGGGCTTCCATGCAGCAGGAGGACTACCTACTTGCTAGTTGTTGGAAATGCCTTGGCAGCATTGGTTTTGAAATGACACAACATGAACAAATACACAGCAATGGAATTGTCCAAACCACTGAGGGAGGAGCAGTTTAAGCCTTAAGTACCTACTCCTTTTTCTGTTGATGATCTGAAAGGATCCCAAACCCCATACCTTGTCTTCCCTAATTCAATTAGAATAAAATGCAAAGACTCACCACTGCACTCCAACTCTCCTGCGATGCAATAGCTGAAAGTTAAATTAAAAAAAAAATGAGGTTGAAATTTTAACTCCTACTGGCATACACCTCCTGAATTTGAAACAAAAAATAGTCTAACCATGAGAATGGAAACAATACCAAATAAGGGAACAATAAATAATCATTTCCCCAAAGGACGTTTATTTTTTGGTGTACTGTACCATTATTCCTAATCATTTCACTGCAGTGTTCTTGACACCTAAAAAAATGCTTTGCAGTCAAGCTGTACAGTTAGTTCTTACATTTTCAGCTTTAAACCTGACATCTTGGCCATGCTGCTCTTGTAGAGACTTCTCCTATTTGCTTCCATGTCACTGTCTGAAGCCTGTAAACATGATCTTGCATTTATAGAATTAAAACTTTCTTTTTACCCAAAATTACCAGTGACATTTTCTGTTCCTGTTTTCCTCATTATAAGATTTAACAAGCCATTTGTTGACACATGGATTTACTGAAAATATGAAATAACTAGCATTACTGACAGAAAATTGAACCTAATGCTAGCCTTATCATTTAGAAACAGGAAAGCTAAAAATTATACATGTATACTTAATTTTTTTTATAAATGAAAATGCAAGGAACAGAATTGCTTCTTAGAAAGTTAATAGAGAATGTACCATGTTCTTCCACAGTTATCCTGAATCACTCCACCTGCTGGTATGATATCATTATAGAAGCAGCTGCACTCAGATAAACTGACGCATTTCATGGTGTTCTCATCCAGATAAGGAGCACTATCTGGGCACTTAGCATAACATCCTGTATGAAAGATGACCCATGGTTCATTTCTGTTTACAGAAACTTGTCACATTGCATTACATATTTGTAAAGTTACTTAAATGCCTACATGAACTGAAGTAGATAATAGCAAAATGATATCATTTTGGATTCAGGATTCAGATCTTCTTGCAATGGAATATCAACCTAAGAACTGAGAACTTATACATTTTCACTGATTTATTTTTCTAAAATGTTTCCTGAAGTATTTTAAAATAATTTGCAACTTTAATGATGGTATGATGTTGAATGTAATACAACACTTTGATAAATACATATCTTGAAAAGCGAATGCCAATTCTAAATATCTATTTTTTGTAAGGATAGATGAAGATCCAGGTGTCATAATAAAATGAGCTGAAAAGATCTCAGAGACTGGGATCTAACACAGAGGTGACTCTGGGAAGTTACTGCATCTTCTTATTTTCTTGCCACTTCTTCCTTTCCAAGATATGAAATGCTAAGAACAAAGTGCTGATGACGTGTGGGATATAGTTAATTGGACTATATAATACATTGCATTCTGAAACTACGTTCTCAACAAACTATATTGTCTAATGAAAGGTATAAAAATTGACAATGGGACCGAAGCACTGCATTCTCCCCACTGCTTGTCTGTCTTATTAAACAGATAATATATGTCTAGAGGAAATGTTTCATTTTTTATGTTTATTTATTTTTGAGGATAGAGAGACAGAGAGAGAGCATGAATGAGGGAGGGACAGAGAGAGAGAGAGAGAGACTCATTATCTGAAGCAGGCTCCGGGCTCTGAGCTGTCACCTGAGAGCCCAATGCAGGGCTCCAACCCACAAACCGTGAGATCATGACCTGAGCCGAAGTTGGCCACTCAACCGACTGAGCCACCCAAGGGCCCCTAGAGAAAATGTTTCTTATGTAGAAATATTAATGTCATAACAAGTATAAATGCCTATCCGTTAAAGTACAGAATGTGAGGACCGGGGTGGCTCAGTCGGTTAAGCATCTGACTCTTGATTTCAGCTCTGGTCATGATTTCGTGGTTTGTGAGATGGAGCCCTGTGTAAGGCTCTACAGGAACAGTACCAAGCCAGGCTGGGATTCTTTGTCTCCCTCTCTCTCCCCTCACCATCAAAAATAAATAAATAAACATCAAGTAAATGAATGAATGAATGAATGAATATATAAATAAATAGTAAAATGTAAGATTCTGAATTGGCAGAAATAACATTTTCAGTATTCAAATATCAATATAATTCGCACTACTTCATGGATATTACTAAAATTTACCTTACCTTCTAAAAGTGCAGAAAATTTCTGGCCAATAACTTGATCTTTGCAAGTTTTTGCAGTCACTGTACCACAAGGTTCATAGTGCCAACTGCATTCCCCAGGGGCATTGTAATAATCACAGTAGACAGCTGTAATTTAATTGTATCAAATTACTTCCATCTATTATGTAACAATTTTCACCTTTCCCTTTCCAAAGCATTTTTGAATGATATTAACAAATAAACAGACCTAGCATATATCATTCTATCTTATCAGGTTCCTTTGGCTTTATCCAAATTGCCCGATAAGCCAAAATAGCTCACAAAAAACGGAGGGGGAGCATATAGGATCAAAACAGCACTTTCCTTTGACACCTCACAAAGTTGGTTTGGGGTAGAAAAGTAAACACTAATTTTCCCATTTTAAGGTATTTTAGGTCACAGTCTAGATTCATAGTTTTACTGTTCAAGACTAAATAGCAAAAATAAATCTCTGGGAAAAGAAGGCTCCTTTAATATGTAAATAACAGTTCCTGAATGAGGTAACTAAAGATTTCAATATAACACTTCGCATAATAAAGAATAAAATGTGGATTCAATGTCAATATTTCTCATCTGTCATATTTTCTCTCGTAATACTTTCCATTAGAAGGGAAAGAGCTGATTTCTACTAAAATTATCACATTCCATATATATCAATATATGTATCAAGACCAGGGCTCTATAAACGTTTTTAAGATAATGTGTAAGGACTTGAACCCAAAGTAGATGAGGTAAATGTTCAAGGATATATGGCTACACCAAGTTAGGTAAACAATTCATTGTTCATCTAAGTATGAATAAGAGATACTTTCCATCAGTATTTAATTTCTCCCCTGTTATAAGAACTTCAGAAACTCCAACTGAATTTGATGTACTGTGCCAGGTGCTATACTTTTTAAAATAGGGATTTTTCCCATCATAAACATATTAACATGTTTTGAAAACTTTCTAGGCACAAGAGTATGTATTTTATAGAAAATATGGAAAGAAGATTGATCACCTAACCAAACAATGCTATCTAATTACCTTTTATAAGAACAACACATGGACCTCACTTACGGCAGAGCTCTGGTTTTCTCCACCTGACACAGACTCCAACCGCACTGCACGCCTCTGCGTACATAGCCACAGCTGTGCAGAATCCCAGGTACTTCCCTTCCATGTCACATGCACAGGCTTCTTCAATGCATGCATCATAGTAGGCATTGGGGTCCACCTAGAGAACACGGCCCATGAGTCTCTGGGAGCAAAGCCTGTGCAGGTCCCTGCTCTCAGAGCCATACTACCTTGCTGTGGCAGTCTCTGAAGGTGCTGTCCCGGATGATCTCACATTTCCGCACAGCCCAGGCCTTACAGTATGGGTTTGAGTCACACGGGAAAGCTTGAGCTACTGTGTCTGAACATTCTTGACTGGTTTTCCAGCTATTTCCAAATTCCAGTGTTCCAGCAGCTACTGATGAATATCGTGTTGTGAAATCATCCTTGAGATCACCATTGTTATTTCCACAAAGACCACATACTTTGCCCTGTAGAGATCCGAAAGGGAAGTTAACAAGTAGGTTGTAGTAGGGATATAGATATATGAAGAGATGAGATCAGAAGGGAAAATTAACAAGTGAGTTGCACTATAGTGGTATACAGAGACAGATATGTAAAGATGTTATGATCATTTATAGTATCATAGATCTACTTTATTTATTTTATTTTATTCTTATTTTGTATTTTATTTTATTTTTGAAGAGAGAGCATGTGACAGGGGGAGGGGCACAGGGAGAGGGAGAGACACTCTTAAGCAGGCTCCAACTCAGCATAGAGTCCATGCGGGGCTCGATCTCATGACGATGAGATCATGACCTGAGCCAAAATCAAGAGTCAGACACTCAAGCCACTGATTCGCCCAGGTGCCCCCCCCTTTTTTTTAAGTAAGCTCCATACCCAACATGTTGTTTAAACTCACAACCCTGAAATCAAGAGTTGACATATTCTGCTGACCGAGTCAGCCAGGTGCCCCCACCATAAATCCATTTTAAATTCCAAATTTTAGAAGGAAATTAAAATCTGTGGATAAGATTCTGGTACTGTTTAACCCGATATCCTATATCACAAAATGATCTAGTATCAAATAATATAAATGCATTAAGAATTATTAAAAAATAATTATATTCACTAGCTTCAAATCATACATGAGTAGACTCTTAGCCTCTTAGAATTTTTGTTCTAAGAAATATATTTAATTCTATATATTCACCAGCTACCTTAAAATTGTATTATGCAATAATCTCAAGTAACCAAATATGGTTAAACTAGAACGCTTCAGGTTTATTGCATTTAGTTTTCACCAGGTCCTATCATCTTTGATTACATTTCTTATTTCATCATAAGGTTGAACAGTTGTGGAAGGCTTATTCTATGGAAGAAACTACCACTCTCTCACTTTCCACTGATGAATTGTCTCTAGTTCGCAGAAACAGAAGTTATTTTGTTTCCCCGTTAATCACTTATTAGTGATATACATACATTCCAGTGTGGATCCAGTATAACAGAAACTCTTGTATTCTTGTCCCAAATTATGGTTATTCCATTTAAAAATTTCAGAATCAAGTACAGGCCAACAGTATGTACAGAATATGTATTTCCATTGATTTCACATTCCTTACTTTCTGTAATTTTGGCTGCTGTTACTTTCCCATCGTGCAGAACAACATTCTGATCCTATAAATTAAAAGACAGACTTATAATATCAGTTTTATTTGGCCACTCATAATCTGAGAGAAAAAATATATAAAGAGAAACAGTACCATACCTGAAAAGCAACTATGATTTTTCTTGAGCATGTAAGCCCATTTTCACAGCATGGGACGCTTTCAGTTAAGAGACGGAATGTGCCATTTTCACGACCACAATAATCCTTTAAAAGTAAATTATCATAATACTTTATAAATATCAGGGACGTGGAACTCAATTACAATATTTGCATCAGACAAAGAATTCTTAGACAGTGATACCTTAAACTCAATAAATTACCATATGCTGTGTTATGGAATGTCCAGAAGACAATAATTTAACTGCATATATGGAGAGGTAGCCCTCCCTGGCTGAATCCAACCTAGTTAATTTGCTTTCACTCGGTCCTTTTGTAATATTTTATAAAAGTTTAGAATTATAACATATTACATAAGTATTTAAATGATATAACATGGCTTATAATCATTGATTTATTTCTAGGCTCTGTACATAACTAGATAAAGTTGTTTATTTCCCCTCACTGATTTTTATGAAATTTGCATAAATATAAAACAATATAAGTTTAAAGCATAAAACAATCCAAATTTCAGGAAATTAGATATTACTTAGGAAGCAGCTTAGTAGCATGTAACAAGTGTGAACTCTGGAATCACACAGATCTGGTTTTGAATACGACATTTTCTACTTAGTTCATGTTGCTTAACCTCTCTAAGCCTCAATTTCTTCATCTGCATCATAGGAATAATAATATCAGCCTTTGAGTATTGCAGTGATTAAATGTAATCAATTTGCTTTGGCAAAGAAGCACTCATAAAGTGGTAACTGTCATTGCTGATAGCGCTGTTGTTAAATATCTAGCATTCATTGAGCACTTAGTATGTGCTCCAATATTTGCCCAAATTTGGTTTCAAGGAAGTTGTTTCCATCCCCATTTTATAGATAAGGAAACGGAGACACAGAGGGATTAAGGAATGTGCCCAAAGTCACACAACAGAGAAAGGGTAGAGCCAAGGTTGAAATCTAGACCTACCGCCTCCCAAGTCAGCATGATACTGTTATATTGTACTGTCTTTGAGAAAGACTTAAGGGGCCATTTGTTTAAATTTCACATTTTGAGAATAAAATTCTCCAGAGAACATCTGCAGATAAATAATAATTATTAAGTATAGAAGAATTGTGATAAAACACACTAGTAATTACCTCAAGAAATGAATACTGGCAGAGACCATCAAAGCTGTAACTTTTTCCATCAAAAGTTCTAACATGACCTTCCCCATAGATATGGCAAGTGGTTTGACATTCATTGTGTGTACAGCTCCAAGACCCTTTTATGCAAGTACTAAAAGAAAAAAAAAATGATAGAGTGAGGTAATTATATTATGCCAAGATTCACATTCTCACACTGTTTTTGTAAAGAAGCACAAAACCTTGTTTTATATTGACTTAAATTTGGCAGTTGTCTTCATTATATCATGTTAACCATAGAAAATGCCAAATAAAGGCTCTATTTCATAAAATATAGCCTAGGGAATACAGTCAATAATATTGTAATAACTTTGTATGGCAACAGATGGTAACAACACTTATTGTGGTGAGCGCTGCATAATGTATACAATTGTTGAATCACAAGGCTGTACACCTAAAACTAATAAAATATTGTATGTCAACAATACTTCAATAAAAAATAAAATTATAGTTTCTATTTAAAAAATAGCATTTTAACTATATTTGACCATTATTCTTCAATATCTCAAAGTATGACTTCTTTCCTATAAAATAAGAGCAGACTATACTTTCTAATATCCAAAACATATGAAATAGTCTTTTATTTTTTAAGGTTTTAATTTAAAGTTGATTTATTTCAAGAAAGACAGAGAAAGAGGCAAAGAGAGAGGGACAAAGAGAGAATTCGAAGCAGAGTCTACACTGTCAGCACAGAATCCAAGCAGAACTTGAACCCACAAAATGCAAGATCATGACCTGAGCCAAAACCAAGAGTTGTCGCTTAACCAACTGAGCCACCCAGATACCCCTATAGTAATTCTTTATTATGCACCATTTGTTGCAGCCAACCGAGGTAACACTTCCCTGGTCATACTCCTGTCCACCAAAAGAACATGGGCAGTCTTCAGGAAAGACACAGTTTCCTTTAGAATTTCGAACCATGCCAATTGGACAATAGCACCCACGTTTGCAAGGCAAGTTCTCCTATAGGAACAAATAAAAAATATACATCATCAGGTGCTGCTGTAACATGTCACATTATCAGCATCCATTTACCATGCATAACTATATACCAAGTATCCATTTAGAGCCAACATTTGACAAGTCAAAATAACACACAATAAATATGACCTTCGAATTCTTTTTCAATGATGTTTTGGTTGGCTTCTATCCTGACACAATGAAAAGTTTCAAAAAGTTTAACTGCACAGCCATGTTCCTTACATCAAAACTAGGTATGTTCCGAGTGCTACAGGTACTGTCAACTCTTCTCTGTGCCTTCGGGTCCCTGCAGTCAACAAATTCAGTCCCTCCGGTACAGTTCTCTGCAGGATAAAGGAAGTTGTTAATCAAGGGCCTCTTGATGTGCTTGGTTTAACCGAAGTAGATATTTTAAGCTTAAATTATGATTTCAACACTTACGTAGGGTTAAATCAATGGGAGTCTGGCAAAGAAGAATTCCATCCCGACAGACACTGGAAATAGAAGAAAATTATACATTTAAACATCAAACTTCAATGACAACTTCTTAATACACTGTTAGAGAAACTTTTACCCCTCATTCACAAGTTTTATCCAAGTAGATGGATGAGACACACTGCCCAGAAATAACACGCACCCAGTTATAACATGCAGCCTTGTGCATATTATAGGAATATACAAGCAAGGTTCTATGGGTATCAGAGAACACATGAAAAGGATGGCTGTATCTTGATGGATGAATTAGATCCAACAGATAATTGCTCATAAGATACAAAGCTGTGATGCAGGAAACAACAAGGTATGTTCCAATGACTTGTTTGGATTGAAAGCAGTAAGTAGGATAGGGAGAAGTGGTAAAAGCAAGGCAGGGCCAGATTTTGGATGGTCTTAAATGACGTGCAAGCTTACGTCTATTCTTCAGGCAACTGTCACCATTAAAGCTCCTGAGCAGGTAAGTGGCACAATCAGAATAATGCTTCACGTTAGTCATTATAGAGGTAGTGCAAGAAATATGAGACACAGAGACAGGGCAAAGAGCAGCCAACTTAACCATCATGGTAGTGATGGGGATCTGAAATAGGGTAATGATAAAGGGAACCATAATTTGGAGGCGGTAGCCCAGGTTTCACTAAAAAGGTAATCTACCTACTGATTCCTCAACATCTACAGAGAAAGTATCATGATCAAAGCCCAACCAAATGTCTTGTGTGCTAGAATAGAATAGAAAGAGGTTTTTACCTATGCTTTCCTTTTAAATGGCCAAGAAAAAATCATCCATTTCTAAATGATAGTTTCATGGAACCAAAGAAAAGAGATAAGGTGTATCCAAAATTTCTTGGAATGGCTACTTCATTTTTACAGTTACATTGTTAAGAGTTGCTACCTCTGCCTATGGAATTAAAGATACAGATAAATAACTTTGCCCAAAACTGCAGAATCACAATCTCCTTAGCCATTACAAGAAGTCACAATTCTTCAACTTCTCCTACTGCCCAGGAACTTAGTTCAAATTCTTGAGTACAGCCTGGCCACAGTCTACTTTTCCAGCCCAATCCTTTCCAGCCCAACAAGAACCTACATGCGCAATACTTTCAAGCATTTCCTATGTTAGTGTGTTCTGTTTACGCTATTGGAAATCTCTCTTCCTACCCCAATTTTGTCTGGAAAAAGTTTCAAATCCTAGTAAAACTCAAGTGCTAGTCTCCTCTGAAAAGTTCTTCTTATCTGCTCAGGCACTAACTGGCTCTTTCTGCTACCATATTATAGTATACAAACCTTGCAAAAGTGAGCACTCTGCTCATTCTGTGAGACAAAGGCAATGTTCCTTCATCTTTGTAATTCTAGCCCTCAGCACAAGGCCTGGAACATGGCAAATATCTATTTAATAAGTGTTTGTTGAATGGTGAATGCTGAGAGACAACTAGAAAACATCGTTTGAATATAAAATCATTTTTGCATCCTCTGTATGTAGGGCATGCTAGAATGTTTTTATATTGGTATTTGAAATCAAACAAAAGTAGAATAAATCAGTTAGAGCCATTATGATGCCGTGAGCACATCAGGTTAAAGGGAGCAATAACTAACTTTAATAAATACAAATTTTAAAATGTGGTAGATCTAAAGAAGACTTTAGGAGACATCTATTTCTCTGGAAAGGACAGTCCCCTGATTTCAAAGTCATAACAAGTATATATGCAATTTCCATACCATTTATTGTCATCAATATGGATGAGTTTGCCTGGTTGTATGACCTCGTCATTTAGGTAGCAGTCACACTGAGATTTTGGAACACAATTCTCTTCATTATTATGGTACATTCCATCAGGGCAAGTGCACCCATCAACTGGAACATCTTCTACATCACAGCTCCTATCTCTCTCTGACAATGATCGACAAGAACTATTGCAGGCTTTTACATTGTACTTGAAAACCAGGCCACTTGGGCAAGAGTGATCTGTTGGTATAGGAATAAAAAATATTAAATATGTATGCATCCAGAAAAAGTAGCAATTCTATTTCATCTTGATGTTTATAGATATTATAGTGAATTATTCACAATTGAGGTTATGAATAGTCAAGAAAAAGTTACTTGCTGTTCACTGGTATTTTTCATTCTTTTTTTATTTGCAGTCAATATTGAGTCCCTACTATATGTTTACATATTCTGCTGGGGATAAAGCCCATAAACAAGATAGGAAATACACTGCTATCATGTGACTTATATTTCTGGGGAAAGGACAATTGTGGCACGTGCTATAAAGAAGCAAGATGGGAAGCTCTAAGTATGTACAACTGGGAACTTGCAGTCCATGTAGAGCATGAAAGCTTCCTAGAGAAAGGTAATTCTATGCCTGGGGAACAGCCTACATCAGAAGACAGGGAAATTCTTTCAAAGAGCAAGAAGAATAGAAGGTATAAGCCCAGACACAAAATCAGTAATTAGAACTTGCAGGGCCCTCTTAGTTTGCTCTTTAGCCTTAGAGCAATGAGAAGCCATTGACTCATTTTAGACTGAAATATCAAATGATCAGGTTAGTTTTTTTTTTTAACATTTATTTATTTTTTAAGAGACAGAGGGAGACAGAGCATGAGCAGGGGAGGTGCAGAGAGAGGGAGACACAGAATCTGAAGCAGGCTCCCGGCTCTGAGCTGTCAGTACACAGCCCAACGCGGGCTCAAACTCATGAACCGTGAGATCATGACCTGAGCCGAAGTTGGTCGCTTAACTGACTGAGCCACCCAGGCACTCCGATCAGGTTAGTTTTAGTTGGTTTTACTTTAAAGATTATCCTGACTTCTTTGTAGAAAAAGTGGATATTAAAGGAAGCAATTGAAATAACCCAGGAGAGAGAAAAAAAAAAAAAGAGTTTTTTTTTTTTTGAAGTAGGTTGGTGGCCATAGAGATGGAGAGATGTGAATGTATTTGAGAGAAATTTTGGAGGTGAACTTGACAGACCTTTGATGGGAAATGAGCTATGAGGTATTGTGATCTACAAGAGATGTATTTCTATAAAGTTTTCTTTTTTTGGGTAAGCCATGTATTTTTCTGAAGTCATATTCAAATACTACAATAAATATGTTAAAAAAATGCAAGATTCAATAAATATGATAGTTGAACTCCTAATTTAGTTATTTTTATTTTCTTAAAAATGTCACTAATATTTAACACTTCAAAATGTAGTAGGAGTTGGAATATTAAATTTCAGCATATAATAACTGAACAGAAACCCATGTTAATATATAAATATGTATATATTCTGTTCTTATTTAAATCAAGATCAAAGACTCAAGAAGTAAAACTGCATGGATAACTCAAACATATTTAAAAAAAAACAGGAAATCATCTTTGAAAGAAACAAGTACAAGTTTGTAAATACATGTTTCTAAACTACACACACACACAGACACACACACACACACACTGACACACACACACTATAGTAAAAGTGAGAAGGGAGTCATCTAAAGCCCCTGTCCTGCTCACCACATAGTCCAGTTCTCCATTCCACTATGTATGTTTCTTTCTCAGCACACGCTTTTACATAGTTGCCTAAAATCGTGCACAAACAATCTTCACTGTTGTCACAAGTGCAAGTGTATTTTTTGCATTCCTTTAAGGTAAGAAATAAATGCATATTACTTTATGAAAATGTTCACAAGAACAGGTAAACTGGGTATCTTAATTCAGTTTATAACCACTCCTCTTCCTTGAAAATAATCTGTCTTGAACTTTGGGAAATACTTCCTTTTGAAATATGCAAAGTAGTAAATCAATTATTAACTAAGTTTTCCACAAACTTAGAAAACTCAGAAAGAGGAACTTATTCAAGATTTTTCTCATTCCAGGGGTGCCTGGGTGGCTCAGTAGGTTAAGTGTCCAACTTCAGCTCAGTTCATGAGCTCATTGTTCGTGGGTTCGAGCCCCATGTCGTTCTCTGTGCTGACAACTCAGGGCCTATTTCCCTATCTTTCTGCATTCCCCAGCTCACGCTCTGTCTCTCTCTCTCTCAAAAAAATAAATAAACATTAAAAAAAAGATTTTTCTCATTCCAACTTATTTGCCAGTACTGTTTTTTTTTAATTAGTATATCTAACAACTGAATAATGTTAAGTTTAAAGCTATGTCTTAATGTACTGGCAGTGCCTGTTATTTGAAAAATTTTAATGTCTACAGGCTTCTATTGATATTATCAGAATAGTTTGCAAAGAGCTGTTAATCTTAGACCCTCACATACCTCATGATATAGTTTAGGATTCACAATTGGATGGCAGGAAGCAAAAGGCCCACTTGAATCAAGAAGAATTCCACAGTGCTTTTCAGCATATCTTTCTGGAAGAAATTTAATGCACTCAAAATTAGTATCAGTAATGTCATAATTTTTAATTTAAAATGTGTGATTGTGTTTTTAAAGTGTTTTTGCGGGGCACCTGGGTGGCTCAGTTGGTTAAGGGCTTAACTCTTGATTCTGCTTCAGGTCATGATCTCAGGATCATGAGATAAAGCCCCATATCAGGCTCTGAGCAGAGCATAGAGCCTGCTTGGGATTCTCTCTCTCCCTTGCTCTCTGCCCCTCGCTGCATCCCCAACCCCCATCCACCACAAAATAAATAAACTTTAAAAAGTTAAACAGTAAAATGTTTTTGCTAGAACATATCTAACTTATTATCAATATATACAAAAATAGCATGATATAACCAGAAACACCTTAAACTAAGAGGCAAAGTCTTTCTTTTTTTAAATTGAAGTACAAACACACAATATTACACTAGTTTTAGGTGTACAACGTAGGGATTAGACAACTCTATACATTATGCTGCGTTCACAAGTGTGGTTACCATCGGTCACCATACGATGCTATTCCAATACCAATACCACTGACTATATTCCCTATGCTGTTCCTTTCAACCCAATGACTTACTTATTCCATAACTGGAATAAGTGGAAAAATCTTTATTAGCTTCATATATTTGTACTAAATCAGTTAACCTGTTTGCAAAATGCAATTTCTACCAAAAAAAAATGGGACTAAGGGAACCAGATTATTTATTCAGGTACATAGCAAGTGGGTAAAATGAAATCATCACAACACCAGCACCACCTCGCCCCGTTGCCACAATAATCATGTCAGTTTTAGGACAAGCAGTATCAACAATTCAAACACACATTTTATTTTTTACGGGCTGAATTGATATTTGGTTGCTTCGTAAATCACTTCTTGTATTAAATTAACAGAAAATGAAGTTCACAAAAATAACATCTGAGTAACAAATGCTTTGCTCAATGATTTGCAAATACTTAAAGATGATGTCAGTGACTAAAAGAAGGATTGCTAATTTTTTTAACCATCTTTCAATTGGCCTTTAAAAGTTACTGTCACCAGGATGCAATAAAGAAGCTGACTGAATCTATTAAGAGGACATTGAGGCCAATTGTTTCTAGGTGTGCCTGGGTGGCTCAGTCAGTTAAGCATCTGACTTTATCTCATGATTTGTGAGTTTGAGTCTGGAGCCTGCTTTGGATTCTGTGTCCCTCTCTCTCTCTCTGCTCCTCCCCTGCTTGTGCTCTCGCTCTCTCTCAAAAATAAATAAATAAACATTTAAAAAATAAATAAAAATAAAAGGACATTGAGGCCAATTATTCCTAAAATTTTGACGAACTTGTAACCAGGTTTTACCATTTTTTATGTTAATATTACTAACAGCTTATTACGGCATAGTTTCATTTTCTTATTTTATTTTAAGTTAAATATAAAAGATTGAAAATAGAAATAGTTAATTTATATAGCTCTCAAAAGTGTTAATATAGTCTCCTTAACAAAAATTGGCTTGGGTTCTTATGAGATATATATTTGTTTTCATTTATTCGCATTTTAATTATTTTCATTGCAACACCTGCAAAACAAAATAACATGAAAATTGAACCTTCAAATGCATATTACCATGTGGATGTTAATGCTTCTATCAACTCCTTTCATTAGTCAAAACAAGTAGATGAAACTTTCAAAAGAAATTGCTTTGTAATTTTTAAATATTGTCAAAAGCTGATCAGACATTTGCTTCAAATATGGAGATTAATTTAGAGACAACTGATTAACATATAAACAACATATTTTAACTTACTTTCCATTGAATTCCATTATTTACGAAAGAAGTAACTTAAAGTATTTGTTAAAATCAACAACACTAAGTATGGGAACAATCAGAGCAAGTCTTTGATTCAAAATACTTGGATTATCAGAAACAGACCGATAAATACAGAGGACAAACTGATGTTTGCCAGAGGGGAAGGAGATTGGGGGATGGGCAAAATGGGTGAAGGGGAATGGGAGATACAGACTTGTAGTTATGGAATGCATAAGTCCCAGGGATAAAAGGTACAGTATAGGGGATGTAATCCGTTGTGTTGTAATGACATGGTATGGTGACAGACAGTAGCTACACTTGTGGTAAGCATGACATATTGTATAGACTCGTAGAATCACAATGCTGTGCACCTGAAATCAACGTAACATTGGGTGTTACCTGTACTTCAATAAAAATATTTTAATTAAATAAATAAAAATAAAATACTTGGGTGACAGATTCATCTTTAACCCTTATTAAGTACACTCTATCTGGAGTCCATTATCAACATCAACCTTAATGGAGATAATAACTACGTCCGTGCTCTTCATGAGTGTTTGTGGGAATAAATGGAACCAATATTTATGGAAATCTTCGGTAAGCTAAAACATGAGCTGAATCCTACAAGTGTAAAGTTTTCCTCGTAAGATCTGTATTTGGGGGTTGGTATAATTAACAGACATGACAGCAGTAGTTAGGAGATGTGGATCTAGCTACAGCTCTATTGTTAAGTAGCTGAGCAATTTGGGGGAGTCTCATCATTTCAACCAATGATCATTTCCATGCCTAAAATAAAGGGTAAGAATAATAAATGAAATGATCTGTAAAATTTCCTCTAACCCTACTACTCTATAGCTATGAAGAAAACTGTCAAAGAAGGAAAAGAATGCGTATAGAAAAAGACAAATATGTTGATCCCCCTCCCCAATGAAAGATGTGTTTTCTAGTTGCGCTCTCAGCCAGCCAGACTGTTTCTCCGCTGTTCCCTGTAAAACAGGTACAGTAAAACAAGCACTAGCTAAAAGCAGGATTATCTGAGAGTCTCATATTACTAACAGAATAAGTATACAATTCCTAGTACCAAATATTTAATCACAGAGTTTAATGTTCAATTACCAATACCTTTTTCTATACTGATGCACGAAGTGGGGTTTCCTTTAGGACAGGGCATCATTTCCCAAGAATCAGCAAATGCCTGAGACGTTTTCTCCAATATATTCTGACTTGACATGAAATCATCCTCTGCTCTGTTGTTGTAGGAACCACAGAGTCCTGTATAGAGCACAAAACAAATTTTAACATTTCCTCCCCTACTCACCTTTTTGGATTCATAGTCTCACCTCATATTCAGTTCTTCACTCAAATCAAAACACATAGAAGCTACCTGAGCGTGTATGTCTTGGTTAGTCTTTACACATACAAGCAAAATTCATGACACTTCACATTAATATCCCATTTTATTCAAATACCAGGAGCACTGAGACACTATTTTCCATAAATATTGTGTGTTTCCTGTTTGTCACTATAGCTTACTTAACCTCCTCTGACAAGGTGGGGGGAAACGTGCTTACAAATAGGATGTTTGGGACTGCACATTTTCAGTTGTAGTGTGGAGAGTTGAATCATGTTAAGGGCCATATGCATTTGATCTGGATCCAGGGATTACATTTTTTTCCCTATGTATAAATAAGTCACCTTTTCAAGTAAAGACATGGTGCAAAAGCTTAGACTTTTGAAATTAGTAGCTGTGGGATTTGCCACTGTTTTGTTTTATCTGACATCCATGACACTATGTGGGAGCTGATTTCTATGACAGAAAACAGCAGTGAAAGATAAGAACATGTGATCTATCAGCAGGAAGACAAATTGTAATGTCGTTTGTGTTTGAAACTTGATATTCAAAAGATGTCTAAGTATAATATTTTCATCTTCTACAGGCAAAAGCTCTGGTAATCTACATTAGCAAAGTGATATATATCCTATATTATCAAACCTGACTTTAAAACACCTTAATTTAAAAACCTTAAATTTGTGGAAAACCATTTAGGAATAGGTTTTGTAATAAATAAAACCATCTTTACTGTAAGTTGAAACTGTTTTACTGCAATATTGAAAGGAAGATTAAGTAAAAATGCTTTATGCATAATGTCATTAATTGAGAAACAATTGAAAATTAAAATAAGTGATAGTAACATTAGAACCTTGGAAATAAAAACATATCCAGGGGACTTACCTACAGTGTCTGTGAATTGGTTGGGTGGCATGGAAACATATAATTGCATCACAGGAACAATCTGTATCTGCATCTTTACATGAAAGTTTGTTTCTACTTGAAGGTATGAGGAAGATGCTTTGAAGATCTGCATTTGGTCTGTTAAAATAATTATTAACATTAAGAATAATAATTTAAATAGTGAACAATTTTTAATTCATTAAAATGGTTTTATATTTTCATGTGTTAAAAAACACACATTTGATATCCTTAAAAATTGAATAAGTGAATGCATCTTACATTTAAGTGGATTTATTAAACTTACCTGAATAATAATAACCTTGATTTCTAATCTTATCATTTGTGACTGTTCCATCTCTATTGAATATATATTTGTCAACTGAAACAGACTGATATTTAAAACAATTGTTAGTTCATGTTAATTTGTAATACTAATTCATTTTAATGCAATATATGCACCTTCATTTTTATGCCATAAAGTGTTTAATTTTACTAGATTAATTTTATCTTATTATTATTTTACTATTAAATAAAATAATATTATATTTTTATTATATATAATTACTATGGTGATGAGAAATAAATAATAATTATCATTTACTAATAATAAAAACAGATACAGAGTGCTAACGGGGGAGGGACAGAGAGATAGGGAGACACAGAATCTGAAGAAGGCTCCAGGCTCTGAGCTGTTAGCACAGAGCCTGACGCAGGTCTTGAACCCATGAACGGGGAGATCATGACCTGAGCCGAAGTTGGATGCTGAACCGACTGAGCCACCCAGGCACTCCTTAAATTAATTTTTAATATCTAAAATATAGAACATTTTTTAAGCACTCCTCATATGTTTTTTCATTGCTTCTTATACCAATTCTTTGAGAAGTATTGTAAAGGAATTTCCATCCCTAATTTGTAGATGAGGAAACTGAAACTCAAGAAGATAACTTACATTTCTAAATGTCAGAAGCCTTCTAAGTACCAAAGGCAAGTCTCAATGTCCTCCCTCACCATTTAGGTCTATTTCCTTTTACAATGTCACTTCCAAATACATGAAATTCTAAACAAATATAATTGCCTTTTAAATGGCCCACAGAGTTTAATAATTTAATAAGCACATAAGTTGATCTGTAATTAGTGCATTAGTTGTATACGTATGATAACTTTTATGTACTTAAGGATCCTTAGAAGTATCTACCTCTTCCAGGGACATTATCAATTTTCTGTACAATATCACTTGTTATTTCAATTTACAGAGTAAAGCCTCTCTTCTACCACAAAACTTCTGAATTTGTGAAGTAATTGATTTTATTTTGCTCTGGATAAACTTTAGGGAGTGGACTACTCACCGAATTCAAGAGGAGTGTAACACTATTTAAGCACGTTCCTGACCGACCATTTGGACAGGGACGAAGTTCAACGCTAACAGACCAATCTTTATCCTGTTAAAAAACGCATTTCATTGATATATTTATTAAATGTCATTGATTATATGCTATTACTGCATGATTCATTCACAATGCATGTTTGCATTTAAAACATGTACAATTCCTACATATAATCTGTCTGCTCTGAAAGTAAAACCTCATTCAGTCCATGGTAAGTGTAGAAATGGCCACTTTACAGAAGGTCCAAGTATCTTCCATAAACTATATCTGATTGGTGGGTTTTCATAGTCCTCATTTTTTTCTTTTATCTTTACTTTTTGTCATCTCCTCCAAGGGAATGTGCTGCATTGCAGAGACAGATAGGAATTAGAGATGACATAGCTTGTTTATTCTCTGGACAATCCACAATGTCTGTTTAAAGCCAATGTGAAAGGTATTTAATTTGTAAAACCAAAATATAAGTCATGTCAAACATTGACTTCCAGTTCTCTCTGCACGATCTAGGAATCTAATATAGGAGAAGCAATTATTCCACATATTTTGGTGTTGTTTCCCTTTCAGTTTGCCCATCCCCCACCCTCACAGATTATGTGAGGAGCATAAAAGGAAGAAAGATTTGGAAAATGGTCTTTTAGTAGCCAGGACAGAATTTTTCAGACTACTGGACTTGAGCCATCCCTCTCGCTTTAGGAGTAACAAATTCTGCTCATCTTGGTTCCTTACCAAAAGATTAAACAAAATTCTATTTTCAGGCTGGCTATAGGCACAAGATACAAGATGGAATTCCCCTTTACTGAAATCCAGATTACTTAAAATTTTAGTACTGAACAGAATTTAAAAGTCAGGATAGCTTCTATCATACTAGTGATATTGTATTATAAAAACTAAAAATAAATGTAAAGGGGTAACTATGAAAAAGGAAGATGTTTCATGGACATAAAAGATAGTTTCAATTGAGGCACTAGTGAAAACATGCAAAGAAAAGTAGAAGAAAATATTTTTCCAGTGTACTTAGAAAATTATTAGTGATGAAGGGAATTTTGGGGTTTGTTGGTTTGTTTAGCAAGGAATTTCTAAGAAGTGCATGTAATACTTATGGTCAATGTCAACATGTGACAGAAAACAGATACCAAAATATGTAACAAATAATTGAAGGGCTGCTTGTTATTTATTTTTTAAATAGTAATTTGAAATGAAGATTGTGTTTTAAATTGGATGAAAAACAGCTTGGCACATGCATCAGTTTTCTCAACTGTTCCAGGCTATTACATACGTGGATGGCCAAGAAATGACAGTTTCCAGGATGGTTATATTTAACACCATCAAAGGTGGTGATTGAACTTCCTTCCACCTTACATCTTCCAGGACATAATGCTTCAGTGCAAGACCACTTTGCTTCTTGGCATGTGCTGGTAAAATGCAATGGTTACATTAAAGGTCATCAGCTGTGTTTTCTCTATGGCCAAAATAAATATCCCAACATTAAAAATCAAAATTTAAACTAAGACATTTACTTAAGTTTTATTAGACCATCTTTTTTGTTTTAAGTTTTTAAGTAATCTCTACAACCCAACATGGGGTTCGAACTCATGACCCCAAGATCAAGAGTCACATGTCTTCAAACAGAGCCAGCCAGGAGCCCCTATTAGACCACCTTTGTTTCCCACTCAACATCTCAACTCTGATCAAACGTCTCATTGATGGTGGCATCCTGTTTTTTTAAAAGACTTGAATGCCATGGACTAAAATAATAGCTTCGGCCTGAATTAAACATATAAAAACATTTAAACTGGATTTCAGGTTTGTTTAAAAGGAACCCATTTCACTATTAGTACTAAGACACCTGCTAAATGCCACACTGTAGACCTGCAGTGTTCAATATAGCATAGAGACATATAGCTATTGATTACTTGAAAGTGACTCATCCAGATTGAGATCTGCTGTAAATGTAAAATACACACAGACTTCTAAGACTTAATCTGAAAAACAGATCATAAAATCTCTCATTAACTTTGCATACTAATTTCATTTTTAAATGATAATACTGTATTTTGGGTATATAAAATACAGAATTAAAATTCATTCTACCTCTTTCTTTTTGCTTTTTAAAAATGCATCAACTAAAAAGTGTTAAATTATATATGTGGGTCATATTTGTGACTCACGTGATATTTCTCCTGGATAGCACTGTCATAGATATTCAATAAATCATAGCTATTGTTATATATAATTATTACTAATGCATTATGACCACACTAACAAGAACATTTCTCATTTATAAAGAACATATTATAATATCAATAATAGATTAGCTTTCATTGAGTCAGATTATTTCCCTACAAGGGCATAATACATTTCTAGAAAAGTCCTCTGGACTTCTGCACAAATTTGGAGTTTCAGAGAAAAGTTGTAATGAGGAATGGGGAACTCTCTCTGATCAACATATTGCTGCTGAACTCAAATAGTCCACACTAATTTCTGGCACATTAAAATTCACTCATTAAATATATCCATAAATATTATAAATATATATAATACATAAATAAAAATATATAAATAAAGATTAAATATGCCTTCACCAATGTAGCCTCATAAAAATTATTTGAAAAGTATTAGATTGTTTCTGATTATACATTAGATTGTTTCTGATATACATTCTGATTAAATATTCTTGGCATTTTGCACAATTATTGTTTCCTTGTTGTAACCATACTCTTATATTATTCTTTGCTCTATATTTGCAACCACTAATTGGCTTACAATTTGAAACACTACTTCAGTTAGTGAAAAGCATTACCTTTTAAAGATACATAGAAAGCGTATACATTTTATTTTAAAAACACACTAAACTTTCCTTAAAAGATAAAAGGCAAATATGAACACAGAAAATACAGTGAGGTTGCATTTTATTTCTGGAAAGTTTATTTTAAGTACTTAGGAAATATTTAAAATTGATTAAACTATTAGTATTATTTTGCTATTAATAAAATGTGGGCAAAAAGCATGCACCTACCACTGAGAACCACAAGGACCATCTCGGACTTCTCCTGACTGATAGATCTTTCCATTTGATTCACAGGGACATTTAGCCTTTAATACACATCTACCTTTTTCTTCAATATCGTCCAATAGATAACCTGGAATAAATATATTATATTAATCTCAGAATTATATAAACATCAGTAAATTCTCAAGCAGTGAATTGTGAAATCACTCTTGAGCTAGTTCTTTTTTTTTAATAAATTTTTTAAGTGTATATTTGTTTTTAAGACAAGTAGAGACAGAGCATGAGTGGAGGATGGGCGGAGAGAGGGAAACACAGAATCCGAGGCAGGCTCCGGGCTCTGAGCCGTCAGCACAGAGCTCAGTGCAAGACTCAGGGCTCAAACCCACAACTGTGGGATTATGACCTGAACCTAAGTCTGACGCTTAACTGACTGAGCCACCCAGGTGCTCCTGAACTAGTTCCTTCAAGTGTAAACATGCACTTGAAATGGTAAGTTCCATTTAAGCAATTACTCCAGTTTGAGAACTGACAAGAGTATAATTTTCTGAGCCATAGAGTATTTCTACTGAGCGCAATGTAAGACTAGAGGATGATCTGTGGAGCACTATGGCCCTCAGGTACCATAGACATAGCCATACACATTAACTTTGTAAGTCTCTCTCTTGCCCTCTTCTGCAGTTTGCTAGAAGGATGGATTATGAATAGATGATTTCATTAAATATCTAGTTAGAAATAAGACCCACCATACCAGAAGCACTGTTTTCAGTTGTTTCAGTGTAAATACTCTCATAGGGTGTATTACCTTCTGGGCAGGTGCAGCCACTCACACATTCACTGTCTTGAAAAGGAGCCACATTAGAACAAGTTGCAGGGTTTGAGGGACCACATTCTTTGTAGATATGTTTTTCTGGGCATCTAGGTTTTTCTAGAGAAATATAGATATAGGTATACATGGAAATTAGAGGAAATGAATGTGATAAATAGATAATACTTTAATGGGGATCTTTTCAAATGAGCTTCTTTGAGTCTAATGTTCAAGATATGAGTCAGTCTTTAAAAATATTCAGCACAACTAAATTGTGCCAATTTTTCATGCATTATTTTATGATACAATATTTAATCTGGAGAAAAAATAAAAAAACAAAGACAAAAATTAGGAGGAAATGTACTTATATATATCATTGCATCTTACTTTGGAATTGATATTCTACTCATATTTTAACTTCTAAGGATTTAGCTAAACATAGGTTGAAAGTATATTTATATTTGTGTGAAACTCATCTCTATGTTTTATTTTTTTGAAAGGAAATCATAGTACTAATCAATATACTTTTGATAACTTTTCCACTATTTTCAATTTTTACAGAATTTCTCATTTTTCCCAGTAACTTTTACTAATTGTAAAGACTATAAATTTCCTAACTGAGATCGTAACACAAAGCGGTGCAACTTACGGCAAGTCACTTCGCCAATACAGGTCTCAGTTTCCTCACAAGTATCTGAGAGATAGGACTCTAACATCTCTAAGATCCCTTTCAGGGCTTACAGTCATTTGAAAAGATTACTTTGAAATATAGTTCAATTTTAAAGTGCTATAGACACTTTCTGTCTTGGAATCTGCAATACAATTTAAAACCTACCACAAACCACATCAGAATCATCTCGCCAGGATACGTAGGGACCGGGACCATCTGAGGCACAGAGGCGGGACAATTCTGTGTAAGTGTCACACGTAGAATTTTTGTCTCTATTTTGGCAGTACTCATCAATGCAGATCATTCTGTAGTCATTGGATAAAGTGGTGACCTTTCTACATTTCTCAAAGTAAGTTCCAATAATTTTGTCACAGTGCTACAAAATAAAGCATGAAGTTTTATTGAAACATAAAAAAATGGACAATCAAATAAACATTTATGAAAAGATAAATTCAGACATGTTTGATTCTGCATGATAACCTGTAGCTTTGGCAGGAAGAGTTGTTGACTTCTGGTTGAAACGGAGAGTTTTAAAGTATTATACTCGGTACAGTGACTCCTAAAAGAACACTTCACTTATGGTGTTTTGGATTGTTGTACAACAGCTTCAAAAATTGTTGTACCTACACTCAACCAAAATTTCTCTAAAGGTGACATGAAGTTTACAACTTGAGAAAATGGAAGGGTGAGAAAAAATAAAGATTGTTGATGCCAGAGAGTGGGATGGTAAATGACTGATACCACAATAGACAGAAGGGACATCGGCCCTTTATCTATTAATATTCTTATATTTGATGAGCAACCATGGCAGTAAAATAGAGCGAATGTGTGCTTTCTTAGTGGGGGACATGTGAGTTGGCGCCAGAGACAACATATTTGTTCTCATGTTGGTTAAGAAAGTAAGCACATATATTACTGAACCCAAAAATATTTAAATGTCTACATTTTTTAACTACCACGTAGCTGTTTTCTTTCTTAACATGTTTGTAACAGAGAAATATAAAAACCACTGTTAAGCAAATGTATAATTTGTACCAATTAAGCCTAAGACAACTGATAACATTCTCCAGGTTAGGTATAAGATTAAGTGAAATAAAATCTTCACGGATTGATTATCATTTATTATTTTTGTATAGTTTTATCACTAAATTACAGGTTCCTTTAGAGTAAAAAATAGAACTTTGTATCCTCTTAACTTACCACAATATCTTGCATGTAGCAGGTCTTTAGTAAATATGCATTAGCTTCGTAATGTGTATTTATTTTGAGAGACATAGAGACAGCATGAGTGGGGAAGGGGCAGAGAAAAGGAAAGTGAGAATCCCAAGCAGGCACTGCACTGTCAGCACAGGGCCCAATGCAAGGCTCAATCTCATGAACCATGAGATCATGACCTGAGCTAAAAACAAGCATTAGAGGCTTAACCGAATGAGCCACCCAGGAGCCCCTGCATTAGCTTTAATATAAATTTATATAATCACTGAACTGACATTTTTGAGCAACCAGGAGTAAGTTCTCATACATTTTGCAACTACCACAACAGATAAAACATAAGTCTTGTCATCATCGAATGCATAATCTTACAGGGAACATAAAAACATGGGAAATTTTTGTGGATGGTATCTTATCGTAAGTAGTAAGGAGTGGCATAGGGTAACAGAGGAAAAAGAGAAGGCAATTCTAACTGAAAACCAAAGAGGGTTTCACAAGAAAGACAGAAGATGATACAGAAAGTCATGGCTTAATTTGCTTTGCTAGAAGGTAACAAGATGGTTAGAAATGCAACATCCATTGTCGAGAAAACAAAAAGTCTCTTCTATCCATTCTATCCATACATCTTGATCTGGAAAATTTTGTTCTAGATTGAAACAGGAATATGTGAACATTTATTCAGTCATAAAATAAATGCAACCTATCCTAAAGGACCTGAATGTGAGACAGGAAACCATCAAAACCCTAGAGGAGAAAGCAGGAAAAGACCTCTCTGACCTCAGCCGTAGCAATTTCTTACTTGACACATCCCCAAAGGCAAGGGAATTAAAAGCAAAAATGAACTATTGGGACCTTATGAAGATAAAAAGCTTCTGCACAGCAAAGGAAACAACCAACAAAACTAAAAGGCAACCAACGGAATGGGAAAAGATATTTGCAAATGACATATTGGACAAAGGGCCAGTATCCAAAATCTATAAAGAGCTCACCAAACTCCACACCCAAAAAACAAATAACCCAGTGAAGAAATGGGCAGAAAACATGAATAGACACTTCTCTAAAGAAGACATCCGGATGGCCAACAGGCACATGAAAAGATGCTCAATGTCGCTCCTCATCAGGGAAATACAAATCAAAACCACACTCAGATATCACCCCACGCCAGTCAGAGTCGCCAAAATGAACAAATCAGGAGACTATAGATGCTGGAGAGGATGTGGAGAAACGGGAACCCTCTTGCACTGTTGGTGGGGATGCAAACTGGTGCAGCCACTCTGGAAAACAGTGTGGAGGTTCCTCAAAAAATTAAAAATAGACCTACCGTATGACCCAGCAATAGCACTGCTAGGAATTTACCCAAGGGATACAGGAGTACTGATGCATAGGGGCACTTGTACCCCAATGTTTATAGCAGCACTCTCAACAATAGCCAAATTATGGAAAGAGACTAAATGTCCATCAACTGATGAATGGATAAAGAAATTATGGTTTATATACACAATGGAGTACTATGTGGCAATGAGAAAGAATGAAATATGGCCCTTTGTAGCAACGTGGATGGAACTGGAGAGTGTGATGCTAAGTGAAATAAGCCATACAGAGAAAGACAGATACCATATGGTTTCACTGTTATATGGATCCTGAGAAACTTAACAGAAACCCATGGGGGAGGGGAAGGAAAAAAAAAAGAGGTTAGAGTGGGAGAGAGCCAAAGCATAAGAGACTCTTAAAAACTGAGAACAAACTGAGCGTTGATGGGGGGTGGGAGGGAGGGGAGGGTGGGTGATGAATATTGAGGAGGGCATCTTTTGGGATGAACACTGGGTGTTGTATGGAAACCAATTTGACAATAAACTTCATATATTGAAAAAAAACCCCCCAAAAAAAACCCAAAAAATAAACATTAAAAAATTAAAAAAAAATAAATTAAAGGTAATAAATGAATACTACAAAGAAGAAAATATTAAAAAAAAATGCAACCTGTCCTAAACAACAATAACACAACAACAACAGGGGGCACCCGGGTTGCTCTGCCATTTAAATGTCTGACTCTTGATTTCAGCTCAGGTCATCATCTCGCATTTGTGAGATGGAGTCCTATGTCCTCTAGCTTCACACTGGGTGTGGAGCCTGCTTAAGATTCTCTCTCCCTCTCCTTCTGCCCGCCCCCTCACATACGTGCACACATGTGTGCACATGTGCTCTCTCAATAAATAGATATAGATAGATAGATAGATAGATAGATAGATAGATAGATAGACAGAAGGATGCAACCTATCAAATTCAATGTGACAGAACTACAAAAGTGCAGAAAATTCAGAGAGGGCTATTTTCAAGTATTGTAGTCAAAATAATTACATATTACTCTTTCAAAAAGAAAGCAAAGTATACAAAGTATGACAATTCAGATTGGCTATCTGGGGCAAAAGTAAGGGAGAACAGAAAGTAGTTTTTAGGGACACAGGACATGGATTTCCACAGCATAAGAGCCCATCAATATCCATCAGCAGACTTAATGGAGAGGTGAAGCATGTCAGTTTACGGACAAACTAAAACTCTGTGCAAAGAAAATCAGAATTGTTACACTAATATATAGTAAATATCATAATGTTTTAGGAAAAAACTTATTTTAGCATCTACAGCTAAACTAAAGCTGAGAAATAGACTATAAGGACATTAGAGAAAAAGTAGTTGCACAATTCCAAGAATAAGGCATGAATGCTTAGAAGAGGATGTTGGGTATCTAAATTGAAACAAAGGGAAATAGTGCTGAAATTTGCTGCTAGGTGAAATATAAATCTCTTACCTGCACACCATCTTCACAAACATCATAGCTTTTACTAACAGCTTTGGGACAATCACCAGGAATTTTACTATTGGCAATGTGTTCATTGATATCATCTCCTGAAAATGAAAACAATGCTTAGTTCAAGAGATTCATTATGTACATATACATTATTTTCAAGCTAAATATAGCTAAGTTGACAACATAAATTTTGTTTTATTTTAATGATTTCTTATTCTTTAGACAAATGCAAATTTCTGTTGGATTTATCCAAATGTGAGTAATTATTTTCTAATTTTCTTTCAGGAAGCAATTTTCTTAGACCTAATGCATTGAAATCTTACCTGGAGTGCTGTTGAAGTTACCACAGAGACCACAAGTTGGATATTTCTTGTGAAGAGTAAGCTTTTAAAAAAAATACATGTACATGTTTATACAATATTGAAAATACCTCAAAATTTAATTTACCCAAACCAAAGGACAGTGTCCATTCATTTTCAATTCTATCTAAGCTGGTTACTTAGGAAGTACTATAGGACGTTTTTTAAATGACCAGGATCTAGAAGTTGGAAATTTCCTGACTCCATCTCTTACTAACTATGTATCTTTGGGTAGATAATTTAACTCTTATTAGCCTGAATTTCCTGAGTTCTATCACCTATAAAATAAGATTAATAACAGTATGTACTTCAATGTATTTTAAATATTAAATAAGATAATGCCTAGCACGTGAATAATATATAGAGATTTCTCAGTAAACGTTAGCTCTTATTTTCCTTATAATGTATTCTTTTCATAACTGAAAGCAAAGAACAAAAGGCCCAAGAATGTAAGAAAATCAGAGACAGACTTACTGAGAGTTTGTTATTTTTGTCCCACATTAAAGACATGATTCCTCTGCGGCTATTCAGGACATTATGTTCTCCATATTTTTTAATGTGTATCAATTTATTGTTATATGGTATCTGTATACTGAAAAGTTTAAAGCACAAGTACACATAAGGGTAAGAATAGTATATGTTTTTCTAATAATTCATGTTCTATATTTAGTATCACAAATATAATACTGGCTAGTAAATATTGCAGCTTTGTTTTTCCTACCATTTCAGAAGAGACACAATGGCTTTGTTTTTCCAATTTTTGAAAGACTTTTAAAGAACAATGAATAAATCTTTGGGGCTTTGGAGAAATTAAAAAGAAGAAACTGGTGCAGTGTAAGGAATAAATGATCAAATAATTTGAAATGTTCACAAGTAGAATATCATGTCTCAACTTCTTATCCTGAAAACTATTCAAATATTACACCCTTCCAAATATGAATTGCTACTTCTAAAAACAATGACCTAAATTTAATCTATTGAAAAATCTCATACTTTAAACAACAAACATACAAATGAAAATTGAAATACTCTATTAACAGAGGTGTTGAATATGCATGTTGTCCCAAATCTAAGTACTCAAAATAGTCAAACAACAAAACTAGTTGTTTGTCCCCACCATGTTATAGGAATAAATATAGTTATAGGAATAAATTGTTATAGGAATAAATATAGGAATAAATAAATTGTTATAGGAATAAATATAGGAATAAATATAGACTCCTGTCCAAGAATTTAATGTAATGAATATGAGCACCAAAATAGGAAAAGAGTATCATCTTTTCCTAGTCAACCTTTTCTCTTTTTTGCTCAGGTTACTGTAAATCTTTTTAATGTTCATTTACTTTTGAGAGAGATAGAGAGACCGAGCATGAGCAGGGGTAGTGCAGACAGAGAGTGAGACATAGAATCAGAAGCAGGCTCCAGGCTCTGAGCTGTCAGCACAGAGCCTGATGCGGGGCTTGAACCCAGGAACCAGGAGATCATGACCTGAGCTGAAGTTGGATGCCTAGCCACCTGACCCACCCAGGCACCCCTCTTTTTGCTCAGGATAGGTTAAGTCATTCTATAGTATTTTTCCATAACACTGTGGCATTTACCTTTCTTCATTAACTAGGATGATATCACCAAAAATAGAGACGTCATTAGTGTCGATTTTAACTATTATTTTTTCAATATCACTATTATTGTTTCTTTTGATCTCAATATTGAAATCTTCTCCGGATTCCACGCAATGACGGCAGAAGGTGTATGCGCATGACGAGTCAAAGGAAAAGATGCGGCCATTGAAAGCTTTATATGCTCCTTTGCCCCAAGTAGAAGCTTCGCCTACAAAATATTTAGAGTAGAATATTCAGAGTTCTTTGTTTTTTTTACGTGTTTGTGTACCAAGATAAAACATTACTGAAAGTTTCTGCTCTCCCCAGCCACCACCTTAAATAAGAACTTTTCTTTCTCACACAGAGCAAAAACACACTAAAAGTAGTGCCTGAATCCTTGGGAATACACAAAGGTTGCTGTTCTGTCTCAAACAAAACATGAATAAAAACATCTTGTTTCCTATGGGAAAGGGAAATTGTCTCTACTTGTGGGGAGATATATATGATCGGAGTTGTGGTCTGTTTGCCTGTTTATTTTGCTTTTTGTAGAAATAGTCTTTCTAATGTTATACGAGTTGGTTACCATATATCAATTAAGTATAAAGAATATTGTTTCTCTATGTACATGTATATGTACATACGTATGTATGTTATATAGTTCATGTATATGTGTTATGTATATATGTGTGTATATGTATCTTTGAGGAAAATAGTATGAATGTGATGTCATTCAAACATAAAATGATAAAATGGATAGGTGACGGGCAAATGTTTACAACTAGTTTCAAAATATTGGTTAGGTACTGGCTGGCTTGGACATAAAAATATGGGTAGAAATCAAAGTCCTTTTTACTTACCAATAATTGTATTTGTTTCTGAGTATTTCGGAGTTGCTTCTGGAATATGGGATCCTTTTTCTATTTCACATAATGCATAGATTATTTAAACTTAAAAACATACATTGATTCTAAATATACAGAATATTTGGGTTTCTATGTAGGAATTTAGAAGCTGATATTGAAGGCCATCAGTGGGTTTCTTTATCCTGATCATATAATTTGATTTTGTGAGAACTGTGATTTGCCACAGTCATGTACATGATGATCTCTGAATTTTAACATATTTTTGGTACAATTAGCCATAGTATTTTCAGAAATCATTACGAGCTTATTCATTTTGAGTCATGTACAATTACTAACATATGCTGCATCCCTTACAGAACTATATTTTCAACTTCATAAGCAGAACTTTGCTAGCATACTTTCATTGGGAGTCACTAGCTAAACATGCCCAAGGTAGACTGTACTAAATCAGTCTACTGTGTAATACTAATAATTCAATTATCTATATATGAAGAGAACTTCATTCTACTGATCAAAGGGGAAAATTCATATACCTTGAAACCTTCCCCTGATTATTTTTAATGCATTGACCCTTGTATGTAACCAAGTAAATTTATATGAAATCTTAGAGCAGTTAAGCAAGCAGAATAGAAAAGCAACAACAACACAAGTGAATATTTTGATAGAAGTATAAAATATTTTTCTCATGTTATTTACTGTGTATCTTGAGGCCACTTGCCTTTACTACAGTTGTCTTTTCTTAGGTAATATAATATAATATAATATAACATAATATCTTTATAAATTATTTTTAAAGCCATTTAAAAATAGTGTATCTAAAATGACAAAGGAGAAGTTGTATTATGCTTTATTTAGGTTCCCTTAAAGTATAATTTAATCTACCTTATTAATGAAATTATTTAAAATATGCAGTTGGTGATCTAAACTTTAGTACTCAAAGAGAAGCATTTAGAAGCTCAATTCAACATGGAAAACACATAATAATATCATGTCCTAGTAAATCAATAATCCACAGTACACTTAAATTTCAGAATTATGTATATATGTATAAACACACAGATATATACACATACATCATATATATGCATTGTTAAGCACTGGAAGTCATAAGTCAAACTACCTGGTGTAGTGAGTGGTGCAGAGGTACTGTGGTCGGCTGGGCTTGTGACACCTATTTTAATACGAAATAGTTAGTCTGTATATACATACTACTTGGTAAAATATGAAAAAAAATGTTTTTAAAATCTGATGGATAAACCATGGATCCAAGTTCAGCAATACTAATGCCAGCAGATTTAGAACAATGTGAAGCTGTATATATATATATATATATATATATATATATATATATACACACACACACACACACACACACACATATATATATAAAATCAACTTAACAACCTGTGGGAGTAACAAAATTAAATGTCTTGCCACAAAATGAAATGATCAAATTAACTTACTCCAGATCAATTGCCTTAAAATGTGTTTAGGAAAAGAGAAAGGTTTGCATAAACAGGGTCCAGGGTCTCCTATCCCAGTTTCAGTCACACTCCCACTTTGAATTGCTTTACATTTGGAAAATCTAGCTACCATTTTAAGATGTCAACTGAACAAAGGGTTCTGCACTCACAGAAACTGGAAGTCTGAAAACAACTGATCTAGTTGAACTGAGAGTTCATCTCAACTTGTCTAATGTTAAGACAATAATGCCAACAGATCCAGAACTTGCCATTCAAAGCCACTAGATTTACTGCTATTAGATACACTACTGGAAAGAACACTAATTAAAACAAGTCTGTCTCATTTGAAAAACATGAAAGCAGTCAAAAGTTGGTATCCAAACAGCAGAGAAGTCTCAGATTGGTAACCACTCCACAATAGTAAGAGGAGAGACAACTACTTCTTAATACATTTTTCAGGAACACATCCTAAACTGGAATACCTGAGCTAATGGCAGCAGATCTAGGGGTTAAAAATTCAGTGTCTCTTAAACCATTTTACTAACTGGTTTTAAACAAGGTCAATGGCAATAAATAATCAGGGATCTCAAATTTCTCAGTTCCACTGAAGTGTTGACCTCAAAACTGATGTCCAAAGATTAAGAACAATCCAAAAGTGAATTATTATTTCTTTATAACCAAGCCTTTTCTGAACAGATTCATTGATAGTCAGTCCTGACTGAGGTCAGCCATTACTACACTAAGTATATCTCTTGCTAACTAGACTTTACCTTTTAAAAACATATCAATCCCAAAGTTGATTTCTAAGTATGAATCCTGAATATCTTTCAGATCACTTAAGTCATTAGAAGTGAATCTACTGCCCACAGTTCTGAGATCACTTAGTCTAGTGGCACCCAAGACTTTCCAATAGAAGAATCAAAATAGTCCCCATATCACAATAAATATTACGAAAAATTCTTAGACTGTTCACTATAATGCTTGCATTAAGAAATATTAAAGTTTGAGATGTTCAAAAAGGATGGAATTTGTTTACTCTTATCAGAAATAAACTTGCAAAATAATTTAAAGTCCAGATCCAGAGCACAAAGATCAAACCCAACAAATCACCTCTTCACATATGTGACTCCAAATCAATTTTGCATGAAGGCAACAAAAACAACTCCACATAAATATAATCACAGCCACAAAATCCATTCCACATTCTACAAAAAATATTAAATGATTTTTTTTCCTGATCACGTCTAAATACAGTTTATCATTTCAGGATTTTGTCTTGCTTTTTATATCATTATTGATGTTTATGATTTTCATTGTTATTTTATAACATATGTTAGAATCCTGACTCTCTAAACGCCAGACATAAATCCCAATTCTCGGCCATGGGAACCAGACCCAATAACATCCTTTCCAGTATCACAGGTACCTGTGCCACTAACGCCAGTTTCACCAAATTCATTTGGTCCAGAAGTACCAACACCAAGTCCAGCTGCACCCTTCCTTCCTCCACCACTTCCAGAACCAGAAGACCGAGTATTTTCTCCTAATGGAAAATCAATTAATTGATTAAAAGTGTGATTAAAAGAAATGAAGAAGGAAGAAACTAATTTGTATTTCTTGGGAACAGAGTCCAGGTGAAGATACCTGTGCCACTGACATCAGATCCAGGACTCAAGTATCCAGCCCCCACGATTCCACTGCCACTCTCTCCATTCCCACCAATTCCACTGATTCCAAATCCCTGCTGATCAGATGACCCCAAATTGAATCCTGAGTCTTCAGAGATACCACTAGAATATTCATCCCCATTTCTTGCATTTGAGTCACCTGCTGAATACAAAATGATGGTCATGAGAATTATTTTTTATGCATACCATGATTCAGAATTTTTCTCTGCACAGAAATTAACCATAAATACCTAGAGCCCTGGAACTATAGCCTCCAGTACCTCCTAATCTATTTCCATCCAAGTCTGTACCACCATGGCCATTGATTTGAACCAGAATCTCCAAAACGAAATTGAGTTTCACCTTTCCTTTCTCCATTTTCAAAATTAGACAACAAGTCCTTCCCTCTATTGGAAAATTCTTAGTGTTACTTTGCGCCTGGGTGGCTCAGTCGGTTAAGCATCTGACTTCGGCTCAGGTCATGATCTCGCGGTCCGTGAGTTCGAGGCCCGCGTCGGGCTCTGGGCTGACAGCTCAGAGCCTGGAGCCTGTTTCGGATTCTGTGTCTCCCTCTCTCTCTGACCCTCCCCCGTTCATGCTCTGTCTCTCTCTGTCTCAAAAATAAATAAACATTTAAAAAAAATAAAAATGATCAAAAAATTGAAACCTATTTCAGTTTCCCCAAGAGTCCAGGTTAGGAGAATGCCCAAGTTGTGGGCATTGGACCTGAGATTCAAGGATCCAGACAAAACACACATGGTGCTGCTCATTCTGTCAATCCCCTGCCTCCAAATTCCTTTTTACCAAATACCCACATACCAAATCCCGAATATTCAAACTTTTCACCAGCATGCTCACCACCACTTCTTGCACTGGTACTTCTACCAGAATATTAAAAGTTTGTCAACAGGTTATATTTAATAATTATAAATTATTAAATTCATTAATTATAAATTTTATAATTGAGAAGTTTTTAAGCAAAAAATTAACTGTCAACATTCATACCACTAAAATTAGATTCTCTAGTACCTTTTATTACATTTTCACTAAGGCCAATGTCATCAAATCGATTTGAACCAGAATCTCCAAAATCAAATTTAGCTTCACGTTTCCTTTCTCCATGTTTCAAATCAGAGGATGAGGACTTTTCCACTAACAGAGAAATAAAAATGTTATAAAATAATAGATGAAAGGCTGAAATCAATTTAGATTTCACCTAAGCAGAGTCCAAGATTAGGCTACCTGAGCCACTGACATCAGAGTCCCTGCTGCTCTTACTCCAGTCAGATCCTCTGCTTCCAAATCCCTTTTGACCAAACTTCTCAAAACCATATCTCAAACTTTCTGATATGCCATCAAAAAGACTATCTCTAATTCTTGCACTGATGCCACCTGCAGAATGTAAAATGATTGTTGTCAGAACATTTTCCAATAAATTTTATGATTCAAATATTGTTTATGCACAGAAATTAAACATCAACACCTAAAACATGGAACTATATTCATCATTATATTTTACCCCATTTTCACTAAGTCCAATGTCACCACAGCAATTTGAACCAGAATCTCCAAAACCAAAATCAGTTCCAAATATCTTTCCCTCAAGTCCAAAATCAAAATACCCAGGCCTTCCCACTAATAGAAAATTCAAAATAATATCAAAATAAAAGAATGACTGTTTGAAAATCCAATTGGATTTCTCAGGAACAGAGACTGAGTGGAATACTTGAGCTATCAGCATTTCTTAAACCAGCATCACCTCCAGAATATAAAATGATGTCACAGAGTACATTGAAAACATTTCATGATTCAGAAATTTTTATGCATAAAAATGAGATATCAATACCTAGATCATTGGAAATGGGTCCTCCAGAACTACCCACTTGATTTCCTTCAATTTTTATTTTGCTATTAATGCCACTGCCACCAAATGAACTCGAACCAGAAGCTCCAAAACCAAATGCATTATCGCCCTTCCTTTTTCCAAGTTCCCAACCAAAAGACCCGGTTCCAACTGACAGAAAAATTAAAATGTTATTAAAAATTAATTTTACATAATTAGTTGATTGTTAAATATTTAAAAAGTGTATTTTTAAACAAGTAGTTAATTAATTTTAAATTTTCTGGAATGAGTCTTAGTTGGAATACCTGGGCTACGGGCATCAAATCCAAAACCTATTGATTCACCCCCAGCAGATCGTCTGTTGCTCATTTCACTCCAGTCAGCTCTACCAATGTCCAATCCCTTTTGATCAGATGTCCCCAAACCAAATCCCAAATTCCCAGAGACACTGCTACTAAATCCATCCCTATGTCTTGTGTTGGTGTTATCTGCTGAAATGAAAAAAAAAAAAAAGATTGTTACCAGGTAATAATTAAATACAACTTACGACTCTGCTTTTTATGCACAAAACCTAAATAATAATACTCAGATCACTGGAACTTGATTTTCCAGTTCCCTATTCATTTTTATGAATGTTCCCTATTTCATTTTTTAGCAAAGTCTTTTTGTTCAAAACCACTGACACCCACTCCACATGAGCCAGAATTACCAAGACCACATACAAATTCGTCCTTCTTTCCACCACCAAGACCAAAATCAAAAGGCAAGTGTAAAACTCAACAGTTGTCAAGAGCAAAACCAAAGGATGTAAATTATTTGTATTTTTTTCTTAAAGGTCTGAATCCGAATTCCTGAGCACTGATATAAGAGCCAAAACCCATGGATTTACCAACAAACTCCTTTCTATTCTTCCGTTTTCCACCAATTACCACATCTTTTAAGATAAATTTCTCTGACACAAAAATAGCTAGATTTAATGTACTTTATTGGCCCTAACTTCTTCCACCAACTGTAATCTCCAAAATATAAAATGCTATTTATTCACACTTTTGTAAATTTTTTTTTCCTGGCATTCTTTTTCAAGAAACTAGTTAAAATAGGAGTGCTGAAACTTCAGAAGTTAGCATCACAAAAGTACGGAAACATGTGACCAAAATTTTTCTGTTCCTTATGACAAAACTTGGGAACAAGAGAGCTTAAGTGGCTTTCCCAAAGTCCACAGAAGGTTAGCAGGAAAGATTGGGGATAGAAACTGGATCTCTCCCTACCAGATTCAAGCTCCTTCATAAAAGCATTAAATCTAATTGTCTCCTCATTAAAATGTTTAAGTTGCTGATTTCTGTTAAAGATAATACAGATCCTTTAAGAATCCAACAGAATTTAAAAATCATTTCCATGAGTTCCTCTAATATTAAAATCTGTATTGGTCAAAAGAAACACCCTGCTTTGCTAATTGATTGACTTTTTCTGTCAAAAGCAGAAACTAAGAAACAACTTAGAATACCTGTTTCACTGGGAGCAGAATTAGAGTCAGCTAATCCACTTACTGCATTCACATCAAATCCACTTTGGCCAGACGGACCCCTACCAATGTCATTTTGATTTGAAGCAGTGCCACCAAATTCAATACCACCAGAGATACCATTGGCAAAACCACTTGCTGAACGGGTTTTCTCTACCACACAAAAATACAATCATTATCAGAGAAAAGTTGCATTCATTCATAACGTACAACAAATTAATCTATATACATTACTTGAACTAGGCCTTCATTATAGGTTCAAAAATATCCCTCCCCTCTATACAACTTTCCATATATAATTCCACAAAGTGTAATCAGGGGTATGCGTGACAACCAATTTACCACGAGGTTTGAGAATTCCATAAGAAAACTGAAGTATTGAGGCCATTTAAGAAAATCTCACTGTGTTCTGTAGAACATGAGCAAACAATTAACACCTCGGTACTGTAAACAAGAGCAAATATATCTGCATTAACTTATAGGTCATACTGAATTTGTCAGTCCCAAGACAGGTGACTGGACAGACAGGAAACTTCTACCCTTCCTGAAATATTTCAACTGCACCCTTGCATCCAAAGCTGTTTCTCCCTTTTCAGTTGTCATCACTCGGACTCAAATTTCAATATAAATATTGAAGTTATTTTCCTCATTGGATCTCTTTCTTTTCTGGTTGTTTGTTTGTTTGTTTGTTTGTTTGTTTACAGGTATGAACTATAGAGATTTCAGGGGCTAGGAAAGTAAAGTAAAAGTTGGCCAATTGGGAGAAGTATGTAGAAGCAGAGAGAACATGTTTCATCTATAGAAAGTTAATTTTTTCTCAAACAAAACAAAATTGCAGTCTATAAAATGTTTAGAAACCCTGTTTTATAGTATCACTCAGACAACTGAGTATGTAATTTAAAGAGAGAATCATGGTATTGAAAATAAACTGTGGTTGGAGACAAAAACATGTGTAGAGAAACCTTACACTAAATTTGGGTCCCAGAAGTATCTTAATTAATTTAAACAATATAAAAATGATTTATAATTATAATAATAGCACCAAGTAGAAAAGTAGCATAAGAAAATTAAACCTATCAGGAAAAAAATGTAACTTAATATAAACATCTTGGCCAAAATTCTCTAAAGACAGAATTCATCAGTCTCATTGGCCCTGAAATTAGTTTTTTTATATTCTCCACTATTAATATTAAGGCCATGTGCTGCAAATAATACAAAAATTATCAGGTTGTCCTAAATGAAAAAAAGCACTTGTTTCCTAGGTAAGCATTTTTCTCTAACAGTACCTGCTGGAGTGTCTTTTAACACTAAACTATCAGTATCTCGATGTTTTCTCCACCGATCTTCAGCCCTTTCGCGAGCATTAAATCCAAGGTCAAGGAGTGAACCAACAAGAGATTTCTTTCTTCTGTTTGGGTCAGCAAAGTTCAAATTACTGAACAAAAAGCCACCTAATGTGAATAACAGAAGATCATGTTTGAAAACTGTATTGCTAACACAAGAAGGTGATTTGATTGTGACGCTTTGAAAGCATATGTTTTTTTCCTCATTTTTCTGGCAGTCCTTGGAGTTACATACACTGCTTATTGACTTCATTGCCATAACCATATCTTTTTGTCATGGTTCTAAGACTTCAACAAAGAGAGATAAATAGAGCTGTGAAGATTTCACTGTTGTGTGCTAGACATTCTCCTCACAGACAGGGCAGACACCTCTCCAGCTGTTTTCCTCGCCATTGCTAGGCCCCGAGTTCCAGTGTCCCACCTTCCCCCATCAAAATTGTCTGTTGTGTTGAAGCCACGCTGTCCTTGGCTTAGTAAGAGCTGGTAAAGTTAAGATAACATACCTAATTCTCTTTTCTGTTTTTCTGCAAAGAAAAAAAGGTGAAAGTATTTATTTATAAATTATAGCATTCACTTCCTTCGGGTATCAGCTTAAATGCCATCTCAATGAGGTATACTCTGACAATTTAAAGTTTCCACCCCCATTCTAACGCTCCCAATTATCATTGTATTACTTTAATTTATTCCAGAGATTTTATCACCTTGTAATATACCGTGTTTACTACTTATGTTTATTGCTTATTGACTGTCTCCTTCATCTAGATTTTAAGCTCTATGAACTCAAGGTTTTTTGCCTGTTTTCGTCACTAAGGTATCCCAGGTGTCTAGATTCTGAATCTTAATATCTAAATATCTTAGTTTGATGCCAAAGCAGAGAGAAATAAGGCAGCATTCAGTCGTGGGAAACCTATAGGCTTTTGAATCAAACCCATCTGGACTCCCAGACCTGCCATCAGAATGGCCTTTGACAATGTCTCTCTTAGACTCAAGCAAGAGGGGTTCCTACTTGGAACCACTCAAGTCTCACTCTGACCTTCTTCATGCCATGGTTCTCCTTGGAGGGCAAAGAATAAAGACAGAGGGGTCAGGAACACCTGGTGGCTTAGTCAGCTAAGCGACCAACTCTGGCTCAGGTCATGATCTCATGCCTCATGAGTTCAAACCCCGCATTGGGCTCTCTGCTGTCAGTGCAGAGCCCGCTTCAGTTCCTGACTCCCTCTCTCCCTGCCTCTCCCCAGCTCATGCTTTCTCTCTCAAAAATAAATTTAAAAAAACAAAAGGGGGACAAAAGGGCAGAGGGGTCAAGATACACCAACCCAGAGCCTGTGCCCTCCTCCGTCCCTCACTGTAGACCCTACTAAGTCCCCAGAGCCCTATAGTCCCAAGCCTGTTCTCAGGATCTTCATAAGCATCCTTCCCAAGACCATTCCCCTAAGGTGAGACCACACTGCAGTGACGAGAACCTCTAGGCCTGGGGGGAATGATCAGGGAGTGCTTGTTTGCAGAAGAAATAGATTGTGCTGAGACATGCAGGCAAGGGTATCTCTCTGTGTAGGACAAAGCCAGAAATGGAAAGAGCAGGGAGAGGGACACATTGGCAAGGCCACTACCCACTTGGCTCCTGCATGGAATCCAGTGATCTGAAAACTCTGCAATTATAATCAGGCCTTCTAAGTGGTGACAAAGTTCTAAGTGGTGACTAAGTTTTGTCAAGTTGGAAGAAAAAAAAAAAACATTTTATTTTAAATTTTGTTCCTTTATTTATGCATGTGCTATTCTTGCTCCTAGCTATGCCCCTGGATACATTTAATACTTATGAAACAAAGTTTCTTTGTCTGTTAAATGGAGACTACATAATAAATGATAATAAGTACTCAATATGGAGCTAGGGTGCCTGGGTCAGTTAAGCACCCAACTTTGGTTCAGTTGGCTCTGGTCATGATCTCACGGTTTGTGGGTTCGAGCCCCACGTGGGGCTCTCTGCTGACAGCTCAGAGCTTGGAACCTGCTTCAGATTCTGTGTCTCCCTCTCTCTCTCTGGGCTCCCCCACTCAGGCTCTGTCTCTCTCTCTCTCAAAAATAGATAAACTTGTAAAAAAAAAAAATAAGTACTCGATAGAGAGAGACTGTATCTTTTAATGTATTTTATTCTACTCAACAAACATCACATCAAACTCATGTAGAATTTTTATTTAATTTATTAAATCATGGTAAATATTCACTATACTTATACCTCTCCTGAGTTCAACCCCATAGGTATATTAGATCTTTCATTTTATTAAACCAATGTTTCCACTGAACTTATTCATTCTATTGTTGAAATGAATGGCTTGGTATCTTAGCCAGTGGGCCATGTTTGTTTCTACTAACTTATTTGTCCCTTTTTTATATACAAAACTTACTCAGAAATACATTGTCATCGGGGTGACTAGCAGTAACGGTTAGTGTGTGTTTTGTATGTACCACATCTTAGAAATGTAACAGTACCTTCCATATCTTATCTCTTTAATCCTCACAGTCTATAAGGGTGATACTATTATCATTTCCTCACTTGTAGATGAGAAAACTGATATTTAAGAGGTTTCATGACTTGTCTAAGATCACAAGGTAAAATCTGCCAAGAAATCCTTTTTTCTTATGCAAACTGTATAATGCCATCACCCCGTTTAAAGATAGATTGCTTATACAATGCTTAAAGATAAATAAAATGTTTACCTCATAGCTCAAAGATAGGTACAATTTATTCATTTATATTGCATACATTTTGCACAAATTTTTGGAAGAGTTAACTTACACTTCAGACCACAACATGAAATAGAAAAAAGAAATAGATATAATTCTGTTCCTCTACCTTCATTCTATGGAGAAAAACTGCTGGATGACAGAGGTGAATATGGATGAACTACAGAGAAGGGGAGATTTTTAAAAGGAATGGCAACAAACAAGTTACATTGTCTGAAACCAGTAAAATCTAAAAATATCAAAAAACAAAGTCCTATACTGCCTTATGGATACTTTTCTCAAATATGTGAATCTTTGTCTCATTAAGGAATAAAGACTGTGGGGGATAACATTGCTCTGGAGTTTGACCAGTTTTATGTCGGCTGGTAGAGTGGCTGGTTGAAGCATCATTGCTTGGCATTTTTATTCATCCAATGCTGCTCTAGCCTCAAAGATCCTCAAGTCCCTCCCAAATAATACCCAGCCTTGCAATGTTCCCTGAAAGACACAGGAAAAAACTCAATTGCTAATAATTTCAGAAGATTCTCAGAGAAGTATAGAATTCCAAGTTCTCCCTCTCTTCATCCAAACTTCTTGAATAAGGACTTTCAGAAGAATGCTCAAGACTATTCTAATTAACATTCAGATTTTCTACACTTGGAAGTAGATAAACTCTTGTTCTATCATTAGAGTGAAACCTAATGAACCTGTCCATAGTTACGATGAGGTGATTTTGAGGTCTCTGAGACAACTGACCTCCTACTTATTCTCAGTTTGCCTTTACCTCAAAGAACACATTTTCCAATTGCATTTTATTGTATTTAGGTTGTAGAAAGACACAGAGATCTAAAATATCACATAATAAAAACATATAAAAGTAATCTTGGTCTATTTTGATTGGTATATATGTTAGACCAGAATCAAATTCAATCTATATTGACATTAGCCAAAATCCTTTTGTTCAATTTAAGAAAAAAACATAAATGCAGTCTTGATTTGTTGTGGCCAATTTTTCATATTGGTGGATAGGGAAACAAAATAATGGGTAATATTCAATGTTATTCAATGTTCTGGGGGAATCTGTAGTACCACTAATAAGACTAGGATCAATTTTAATTAAAACAATTCACTAAGAAATTAATCCTGTAATACAAAGTACTTATTTAAGGAAAGTAAATCCTTAAATCTAGATCCACATTTCACTTACGGGTTTTAAAATTTTCTATTTTAAATGTCACCACCTTTATGAGATTAATTATTAAAATATCTGGCCCAGATTCTATAAAAACACACTAGAGTATGTTTGTTTGTAACAAGGAATATTTCATTTTAAATGTTTTAGTGTTTTTTTCAGAGGAGATCTATCTTCCCTCAAAATAAAAGCAGTCACTTTATTGTTGTTTAGTATAAACAGTATAAGAAAAATAAAAAGCAATTTACCTGATGTGCTTTCAGCTATTTTTCCATCTGGAGAAAAAAAAGGAGAATTGCTGTCATTAGTAGTTTCTCTGACAGATTTGCCAACAGAAAATGAATTTTGATTACAGCCATTTCTTGTCCTTGGGAAGTGTTCCCACAGATATTCTCACTGAATTCAATACTCAGGCATGAATATAGTAATTATCCATTGACCCTGGTGTATTTATACCCCTCCAGAACACCCCCATAAAGGGTAAAGTCTCCACTGGTCCCCCAGCTGGTTTAAAATACAGCCTAGATGGAGGAATTAGAGCATAGCAAAAACAAACAAACAAACAAACAAACAAACAAACAAACAATAATTCTGGGATGGCTGAAAAGGTGTAAAGCATTAATTACTATTCTGTTGTGAAATTCAGAAGTTTTAGTTAAGAGATTTTTTCAAAAATATTCGATATAACTAACCAGTTAATTTGAATAAAATTCTACAATTTCTATTGCACCACTGAATATAAAAGTCATGTACATGCTACTTACAAATGATTTCTTATCATCAAGGTGAATTTTCTTCATATTTAAGTAAATGGCATGCAAATTTGCAAGCTTGTCAAGTTATAGTATAACTGAGTCAAAAACTCACAATAAGAGTGAGTATAATGAATGACAATTTACATAGAAGTACACATGTTATATTTAAAGATAAACCTATTTTCATCATATACATAAAAGCACTGGTTTCCCAGAGATTTTTTTCAAAAATTATGTGAAATAAAACATTTAACAATGGGGAGTGCCTGGGTGGCTCAATTGGTTAAGCACTGGACTTCAGCTTGGGTCATGATCTCACGGTTCATGGGTTCAAGCCCTGCAATGGGCATCTGCTGTCAGCACGGAGCTTGCTTCAGATCCTCTGTCTCCCTCTTTCTCTGCCCCTCCCCTGCTCATTCTCTCTCTCTGTCTGTCTCTCTCAAATATAAAAAAAAACATTTAACAATGGCAATAGAATTTTGCATAAATTCACATTCAAGAAACCTCAAAAAAAAAACCACATTTTTTGTATAACATTTTAATTTTGGTACTTAATGGATTGTAGATTTTTTTATGTTTCTCCATGCTCTATAATCTTGAAAAATTTCCTAAAACCAAACTGCCTACATCATTCAAATAAGATAACCTTGCAGAAATTGGACTGTCCTAGAAAATCCAGGACTTATGGTCAGCAAACCTATGCCAGAAACAAAGGCATAAATTAAGTCAAACCGGAAACAGAGCCAGTTATAAGATAAAGAGTTTCCCACGTGTTCTGATAAATTGTTGCCAAAACCAAGTTGTATGTAATTACACATACAACTACATATACACATATTTAGCCAAAGGCTATGAAGAAATGGTCTGGAGATACTTAATATAAATCCTTTGAAAGAAAATTGTACAATAACATTCTCCATATAGGTTAAATACCTGGAAAATTCTAATTATTTAAAATGTAGTTTGTAGTCCAAAAGTCATTCCCAAATCCTCTTGCAATAAATAGAGGTGTTACAAAACCCATGCATGAACTTTACCCATCAGAAAGAAATCCCATGGGCCCCACTCAGCACACTTTGTCTTAAAACAGATGCAAGACTAATGAGCTTGGGGTGCCTGAGCGGCTCAGGACTCCTGATTTTGATGCAGGTCATGATCTCACCATTCTTGGGAACAGCCCCACATCAGGTCCACACTGACAGTGCAGCACCTGCTTGAGATTCTTTCTCCCCCCTCTCTGCCCCTCTCCTGCTCGTGTTCTCTCTCTCTCTCAAAATAAATAAATAAACATTAAAAAAAAAAAAGACTAATGAGCTTGAATCAACGGTATTATCATCCCAACAGACTGAAAGCAAGGAATAAAAATTGGAACTGGGCATAAAAAACAGACATCATAACCCTATCAAGACACAGAATTAATGGGGTGCCTGGGTGTCACAATCGGTTAAGCATCAGACTTCAGTTCAGGGTATGATCTAATGGCTTGTGGGTTCGAGCCTCATGTGGGGCTCTGTGCTGACAGCTCAGATCCTGGAGCCTGCTTCAGATTCTGTGTCTCCCTCTTTTTCTGCCCCTCCCTTGTGCTCTCTCTCTCTCTCTCTCTCTAAGATAAATAAACATTTAAAAAAAAAGATACAGAGTTAAATGTTCAATAGAAATGAGAAGACAGAAAGGCAAATCAAAAGCATATACTTAGAAACCATCTTTAGGGTAGGGCCCAACTATCTTCCACACAGCATTAGATCCCAAGGGCATCATTGCATGATATATAATGTGATAACTGGCATTCACTTTTATGTCTCCCCAAAAAGATTAGGCTGTGTTCAGAAGTTCCTTGTATTCTTGGGTAAAAAGATAGAGTATCTGCAGTTCATTTCAGAAATTTTACTTTGCAAAAAGTTGGTTATTTTCATATGGAAAATTCTTGTATGCAGAATGAACACTATAAACAATCCCAAATTATATTTCTAATTCAAAACAAGTATGATCTAATTACCTGTTTCATTACAGCTTCTGTTCTCAGTATTGTGAATACCCAACAAAAATCATAGACCAAAATCCTATCCGTGAGGAGTTTACAGTCATGTGAGATAAATGAGTAAGGAGTCATAGTATTTCATTCCCAAATCAAGTTTATACAAAACACATTGATTTCTGATTTCTATGATGGCAAGAATGTAAACTGGTTCAGCTATTAGAGTAAATGGTATGGAGGTTTTCAAAAATAAAAATACAATGACCATACGACCCAGAAATTCCACTTCTGGGTAAATATCCAAAAGGAAATGAAATCACTATCTCAAGGAAGTATCGACACTGCCATGTTCATTCCAACATCATTGATAATAGCCAACAACCTAAGTGTCCATCGACAGACAAATGGCTAAAGAAAGTGTCGCATATATACACATGGAATACTATTCAACCATAATAAAAGAAAATTCTGCCATTTGGGACAACATGGGTGGACCTTAAGACATTATGCTAAGGGAAAAAGTCAGACAAAAAAAGACAAATACTGTATAATCTCATTTGTATGTGGAATCTAAAAACATTGAACTCACAGAAACAAAGTAAAATGGTGTCTTCCAGGGATTGGGGGTTGGGACAAATGGGGTGATGTTTATCAAAGGGTGCAAACTTCTAGTTCTAAGATGAATAGGTTCTGGGGATCTAATTAATAGCTCTTAAACTGTAGTTAGTAATACTGTATTGTATACTTGACAGTTGCTAAGAGAATAGATCTTAAAAATTCTCACCACACATACACACAAAAAGGTGATTATGTGAGATGGTAAGGGTGTTGAATAACTGTATTGTGATAATCATTTTACAACGTACACATGTATCAAATCATGTTGTATATCTTAAACTTATGAAGTGTTATATGTCAATTGTATCTCAATAAACCTGTAAAAAAAAATCCTTATGTTCCAAAAGAAGCAGGCTCAGAATACACCTTGATGTCTCAAAGTAAAGATAAATTTCTGGAAGATACAGACCTGATTCTTGTCTGTAAAATAGGGCTTCTCCATCTATTAAAAAAAGAAGAAGAAAAAGTATTAACAATTAGGTCATTTTATACTTCTCCATACCATATTTTTTATAAGAAAATAATATTCTTCTTGTTTCCATTCTTTTAAGTTCAATCCAAGCAATCTACTTTTTATATCTGAAAATTATTATTTTTCAGCATTAATTTATTATTTCGGAACTTTCTTATGTAAATGTAGGTAATTTATTTACCTATCAACATACTTAAAAATCTAAGTTTTCAATGTCAACTCACTGGAAAAACATATGGCCAACTAAATTGAAACCACAAATTTATATTAGTCAATATTTTATATCTTTTTCACATTATCAAAGCCTTTTACTGCTGTTAATCTGAAGTATATTTTCTGATTGAAATTTCACCTGATTTGATTTTGCCCTAAATATTTCTGGTTAGTGTCTTCACAAGCAGTGAATTGGACAAAAGACGAAAAAAAAAAAAAAAAGAAAGAAAAGGAGAAAAGAACAAGAAAGAAAAAAGTAATTATATAGATTTTACTCTACTGAGAAAACAGGATAATGCAGGAAAAGTAATACTCAGTCAGGGTGCCTGTGTGGCTCAGTGGGTTAAACATCCAACCCTTGATTTCAGCTTCGGTCATGATCTCACAGTTCATGGGTTCAAGCCCAACATCTGGTTCTGTACTGACAGCACAGAGCCTGCTTGGGATTCTCTGTTTCCGTCTCTCTCTGCCTCTCCCCTGCTTGCACTCTCTCACTCTCTTTCTCAAAAATAAATAAATAGGGGCACCTGGGTGGTTCAGTTGGTTGAGTCTCCGACTTTTGATTTCCATTCAGGTCATGATCTCATGGTTCCTGAGTTCAAGCCCCATGTCGAGTCCTGCATTGGGCTCTGTGCTGGCGATGGGAGACTGTTTGGGATTCTCTCTCTCTCTCTCTGTCTCTCTCTCTCTCTCAATCTCTCTGTCCGTCTCCTTCTGCTCCTCCCCACACTCTCACTGTCTCTTGCTCTCTCTCAAAATAAGTAAACTTAAAAAATATAAAAACAGGGGCGCCTGGGTGGCGGAGTCAGTTAAGCGTCCGACTTCAGCCAGGTCACGATCTTGCGGTCCGTGAGTTCGAGCCCCGCGTCAGGCTCTGGACTGATGGCTCAGAGCCTGGAGCCTGTTTCCGATTCTGTGTCTCCCTCTCTCTCTGCCCCTCCCCCGTTCATGCTCTGTCTCTCTCTGTCCCAAAAATAAATAAAAAACGTTGAAAAAAAATTTAAAAAATATATAAAAACAAATAAACATAAAAAATAATACTTGATTATACATATCTATTTCATGCCAGTTCTATATTTCATATCACTAAAGTTTTTTTTCCACTTAGCCAGGGTACTGTTTTATTTTGTTTTGTTTTGTTTTTTCCTTTTCTTAGTACAGTTATGGTTAAACAATGTAATTTTTTCTTTTGATTGAACACATAATGCCTCCCACATATCTGCCTTTACCGACTTCCACTCCTGAAGTCTTTACCATTCTATAATGTAAAGAAAATAAAGGGAGGGGCGCCTGGGTGGCGCAGTCGGTTAAGCGTCCGACTTCAGCCAGGTCACGATCTCGCGGTCCTTGAGTTCGAGCCCCGCATCAGGCTCTGGGCTGATGGCTCAGAGCCTGGAGCCTGTTTCCGATTCTGTGTCTCCCTCTCTCTCTGCCCCTCCCCCATTCATGCTCTGTCTTTCTCTGTCCCAAAAATAAATAAACATTGAAAAAAAATTTAAAAAAAAAAAAGAAAATAAAGGGAGTCTGTTTGGACTATGGAGCTGATTGACAAAGGAACAAAAATTCATTTCAACTAAGGCACCTGTAATTTCTGCAGAACGTTTTCCAGGTATGTTTCTTATATCTCAACATGGCTTTATTAATACATATAATCTCTTGTTTTTGTCTAAAACAACAACAACAACAACAACAACCAGAGTGCCTGGGTGGCTCAGTTGGTTAAATGTCCAACTCTTGATTTCGGCTCAGGTCATGATCTCACGGTTCATGAGATTGAGCCCCAGGACAGGCTTTGCACTGACAGTGCAGAGCCTGCTTGGGATTCTCTTTCCCTTCCTTTCTACAATCTTCCCCACTCACGCACATGCTCGCTCTCTCTTTCAAAATAAATAAATAAACATTTAAAAAAATCACCAATCTATGGAAATCCTATTTAAATATTTGTAATCATTCTTAAAGCCACCTTAGATATTTAAGAATTTACTTTAGAAATTGTTTCCAATTCTCCGGTGAACTTAATATACTTCACTAAATACTTTTAAAACATTTTTTGTGATACAATATCATTTAATAAATGCTTTGAAAATAATGTGTTTTGTGCATTGTTATTTAAGAAATAAACACATTTATGCAAAGTAGAAGCAAAGAATATAACAAACTGCTATATAAGATTATGAAAGTCACCATTACTTGAATAGTCATTTTCTAATGGTCCATCAGATGATTTCCCAGGTAGTTGGATTAAGGATAAAAATATTTTCTCTTAATCACAGCAAATAATCATAGTCCTCCACATTCTAGCTTCTCATAGAAAAGTAAATAGTACTCTACTCGCAAATTTAAAAAATAGATTTTAAATTTAGATACAGAATGAATTTTCTCCCTTTTACCGAAATTTTTTCCTTATGTTCAGATGTTGTTGCTTTTCTTCTCTGTTTATAAATAGAACTAAAGAGCAAGAAATACATTTGTTTCTAAAGATTTTTTTCCATTTTGCTCAATTTTTAATTAACAAAATTAATGATGTCCTACTTTTCAATTAATTTTAGAAATTAATTAACTGACTTTGTGAAATATCCAGAAAAGTTGTTAGTTTAAGAAATATTTTCCCTACAAAAAAAATTTTTGTGACAAACCAGCCTTTTAATTGGTGATTTGTAAAAATTGCAATTACCTGTGTGGGTCTTTAGTCTAAATGAGGATTTTAAGTTCAAGATAGAGTCATCAAAAAATAAACTGTGATAAGATAAATAACAAAACTAATACCATGTGCATCTAGAGTAACCTATTCATTAATATTTCCTTAAAATAAACTCATTAAGCCTGAGTAGGATGAAAATCTAGTTTTCTTATTATACTACTATCCTTACCATTATCCTACTGAGGTAAAGGAAAATTTTATGATAGAGATAAAGTTTGACACTAAACGTTTAAGCAAATGTATAAATGGGTCTATCAAATTTGAAATGATTATTTAAATTAGTCCCTTACCTTTGCAGAAGACGCAAAGGGCCACAACCAAATACAAAAAAATTAACTTCATGGTGGTGATTTGGGACCTAGAAATGGGGACCAGTCATCGTGAAGAACCAAATCTGTGAGGGACCCTGTAACCGTAGGTTTTATACCCTCTATTACCTCTGTCTCTCGTCATGGGCTAGGTGTGGTAAAGTTAGTGATGATAGAGCAAAGATAAATATAATAGCATGCCAAAGATGAAATCCGTTTCAAGTCAGTTTAGTGTCTTATTTCTGTGACATCTTCTATATTGGATCAGGTCCAGCTCATGACAAACCCAGACCATGCCTTCTTGCAACCCTTGTGCAAACAGCAAAGGCAGGAACAAAAAGCTCTAGGATTAAAAACCAAATATGCCAATGGTATACGTTTGTCTGTACCCTATTAATCATTGTAAAAGTCTTAATACCTCAAGAAACTCAAATAGTGTGATTCAATATTGTAATATTATCTCTCCCTTAACAACAAAATTTATTTTAAACATTAACCTACCTTGAAACAAAGAACTCTTTGCCTACCAATATATTATTAGGTATTTCCTTGCAGAAATATGTAATTATCACATAGGTATAAGTATAGGAGTAGATATACTAAGACATACAATGCACTACTATTACTGTAATGCTTTATTACTCACAAGGACACATGATATTCCAATGATCTACATGTTTACCATGACCTTTATCATAAAGTATATAAATAACTAGAAGACATGAAAATGAGAACAAAAGAAAAAGAATGTTATAGAACAAAAATAAAATTAAATAGAAAATACCACCCATGAATTATACATGTAGATATTCTAGGGTAGGAGGAGGAAGTTCAAGTCATGGTCTTGAGGTCTAGTCCATGCTGAGAAGGGTAGAGATGACTGACCACCAAAGGTGGACCTGAAACATAGAAGGGTCAACTCCATAGCTTTGATGATGTCTCTGTTTCTCATCTGCTCCCAATCACCGTCAAGGAACGGTTTCAGTACATTTGTGGGGAACATAGCATAATGTATAAACTTGTCAAATTACTAGGTTGTAAACATGAAACTAATGTAACATTGTGTGTCCACTATCCTCAAATAAAATAAAAAAAGAAAAGGATTTCAGTAGCCAAAGGGAAAACAATTCTCAGTTAATCTCTCCAGAAAAGCAGAAAAATCCCAGGAAAAGGGGAAAACTATGGATAAGCATCCCTTTCCTTCCCCTTTATCCACTCATTCTCAACTAACCTGAAGGAAATAAATGAGCCCTGCATTCTCAGGGGGCTTTACCAATATAGAGTGAATGCTTTTATTCATGTGTTTCCTGTCCTCATCAAATCTTAGTCTACTAAGTGATTCCTTAAGTCATTTTGAAATAGGACAGAATTCAACCGGTTTAAATATTTTAAATGCATTCTCCTGTTGAAGGTAATGCATTTACTGAAGTCCATGCATTTTTTAATCTGACATCAGTGCAGTATCAGAGTTTTCTTCATGGGGCAGGGATTTGAGGGTGGGCAAACAATAGACATAGGAGTGCTGTGGAGAGGACGCACTCCAAGAACAGAAGAGGAGGTAACAGGTTGGAGGGGCTAAAGACCGACTTCGCTGACTTTGTCCAAACCCCAGCTCTGACCGTTTAAATATTTTGCAGATAAAGACTGTGTATTGAAGACTTTTCTCCAACACAGAAAAAAAAAAAGGTATAGTTAAGGGGCAACGTTTCCCTTTTGACATTTATGTATTTGTTGTTTAATCATACATGACTGCATTGTGAAGGAGATTTGGTCTTAGAGAGCCCATTTCTCAGATTATCATTATAACATTATTATTCTGCTATGTGTCAACAGTGGCCTACATAGACCAGAAGGGAATAAACTTACTTTGAGACTTTGGGGTAACTAAGAATACATGCAAGATGGGAACTTTTCCATAAACAGAGTTCAGCTGAAATGCTATGGAAGCTCGAAGGAAGGTGGCATTCTTTTAGCTTGTGAGAATCAGGGAAAATTCCATGGAGAGGGTAGTCTAAGGACTGAACCTGAGAAAAGTAGATAAAACCTGGACATGCAGAATCACAGAGGATTCCAAGTGGAACATGCATTATAAAAAAGTCAAATGCAATTTCAAGCATTCTAATGTCTTGTCACCCACTTCTCTTTCTAGGTCACTCATTCTAGTAGTGCGATTCCAAGAATCTGCTGGTTCTCCTGGGGCCTACAATCCATTGATCCTGCTTCATTTCATTTATCCTCACTCCTCTCAACAATTCAAGTACCCTCATACTTGGCTTACATTCTATAGGGAGTTATTATCATCATTCCCTTCATGTGCTCTTAATTCCATTGAGTCCCCCCACCCACCCCGCCCTGTTCTTGCTTTCTTGGCAAAACCCCAACCATGGTTTAAATTAAACTCATTTCCTTTCCCTACCTAAACCATGCAGATGAACATGACAGTACAAAAATATAGTCATGCTAATTGTCTCTCTTAAATCTATTACCCCAAATGGGCCCTTAAGATAGTCAGGCACTTATATTTTCTAGTCTATTTGCTTTCACACTCTTCATATTTTCTCTTCCCTTCTCTAATATCCAATGCCTCCTTTCCATCCTCCCTCTCAGTTAATGACCCTACTTCCAATTTTACTGAGCAAATATAAGCCATCAAAGGAGAAACTCTATAAACTCCCATCCCCAAGTATATCCATCTACTGGTGTCTGGACCCTGTTCTGCCTGCCTTCTCGTTAATACACAAGAAGTCTCTGTGCCAGCATGGAAGGTCAATGCTCCCATTTGTACACTGGATTCCCTCCAAGAACATTAATGCCAGTAATTTGTTCACCTCTGTCCACATCACTAAGGCTTCTTTTCTCTTTTGGATTAATTCCAACAGTATAAATACTTGCTGTTATGTGTTCTTACTAAGAAAAATAAATATAACAAAAAATTAACTTTATGGTATCTGAATTATATCTCGATGAAGCTATTTTTAAAAAACAAGTTGTTGAACTTACTTCCCTCCCTGCTCTTTTCCCATTTCTCTTCTCCCCTTAATTGTTTGACTTCACAAGAGTTACTGGTGTTCACTGACCCCAGTTCCTGATTTCTCATTCTCCCATGACCCATTAAGCTCTCACTCCATTATGGCACAAAAATAAAGAGCACAGGTGATCTTTTGTGAATCCAGTGGGGAGTAGTCAGTCTTCATTTTATTGACCTCTCAACATTTGATGCATGGTTGATCAATTCTTCCTTCTTAGAACACTTTGATTTCTGCAGTTTCCATGGTTTTCCTTCTTCCTTTGCTGCTCCCTCTCATTCTCCTCTGCTGAATCCTCCTCATGTCCAGCACTTCTGAACATGAAGGTTTGAGACTCAATTTTGGAGCTCTTCTTTTTCTCTAGACACTTCACTCTCTTGGTGATTGTACCCAAGTTCTATGGATTTACATACCACTCAGATAGTCATGACCTCCGGGTTTATAAATGCAGCCCTGGACTATTCCCCTGCCTCCAGGCTTATTTTCCACATCTTCACCTGTGTGTCTAATAGGCAACTACACTTAATGTGCCCAGAATGAAACTCCAAACTCTCTCCTTCCACAAATGCGCTTCTCCCAGTGTCCTCTGTATCTCAGTTAATTGGGTTACCTCCCCCAAAATGTATAGCCATTCTTGAATTTTCATTTTCTTTCACCATCCCTCCCACGCACACCTATTGCACCAGAAAATCCTGTTGATTCTCAATTTAAAATACATCCAGACTAAAATCTCACCCACCTCCTCTGCTTCCCCTCATGCAGGCCACCAGCACCTCTGACCTAGATTACTACCATGGACTTCCAGCTAGTTTCCATTTTATAATCTCAGAACATCAGCCAGCATGGTCCTGTGCAAACTGACTCATACTATGTATTCTTCTACTCAAAACCCTTCAGGGACCACCCCCCCTCACCAAATAAAACCAGCACTATGGTCTCCACGACCCTACTCCATCAGCCCCAATGCTGATCTCACCTCCTGCCTGCTTGCTCTCACTCTCTCTGTTCCAAACTGTGCTGTCACACTTTGCTCAGAGGCCTCTGTGCTGTCACTGTTGCTCACTAGGCAGTCCTACCTCAGAGTGTCTGCATTTGCTGTCTCTGCTCCCTGGAATTCGCTCCCCTCAGGTATCCACAGAATGTGCTCTTTCACCTCATTAAAACTTGCATTTTAATGACATACTTTGCAAATAGCTAGTATCCACTTCTACATGCTATAATTATTTTTCCACCAAAATAACCTTTTTTAGGGTTATGATTAAACTTTAGCCTTAGTGAGTTAAAGCCTATCTATATATAAAAGTTCTTAAATATGGATAGTTTGCATATGTTTTAAACAGATGTCCAAAAAGATAGTTCATAACATAATTCTTTGGCACCATCAATGTTTTATACTATTAAAACTAAATATTTTAATTTCAAAACAAATTAATGCTCTTTTAAATGTCTTCTAAGTCATTTATATGTCTATATAATTGCTAATTCTTCCCATAGATATCACTTCCTCATCTCATTTAAGTCTTTAAAAACCAGCTTCACATGGACACCTTCTCTGAATACTTTACAAACCTCACCGAACAGCACTTCTTCCCTCGAATCTCTTTTCTTTCTTGTTTTCTTTCTTTCTTTCCTTTCTTTCCTTTTTTCCTTCTCTTTCTTTCCTTCTTTTCCTTTCTTTTTTCTGTTTCTTTCTTTCTCTGAGAGAGAGGGGGAGAGAGCATAAGGGAGAAGCAGAGGAAGAGGGGGAGAGAATCTTAAGCAGCTTCCACACCCAGCAAGGAGCCCCATGAGGGGATCCTGACCTGTCCTCTACTCTCTGTTCTATTTTTCTCCATAGCTTTTACCACCATCTAATGTATGTTTTTAATTAATCTGTTTAATACATTTAATTTTTGTCTGTCTTTAGAACTAGAATTTTTAAATGTTTATTTATTTTTGAGAGGGGGCGGGGAGGGCAGAGAGAGAGAGAGAGAGAGAGGGAGACACAGAAACCAAAGCAGGCTCCAGACTCTGAGCTGTTGGCACAGAGTTCGATGTGGGGCTTGAATACACGGACCACGAGATCATGACCTGAGCTAAAGTCAGATGCTTAACTGACTGAGCCACCCTAACTTGATCTAGAATTTAAATTCAATTAGGGCAGGGATTTTTATGTGTTTTGTTCACTGCAGAGTCCCAGTGCCTAGAAAAGAGCTTGGAACATGCTAGGTACTCACTAAATATTGAATAAGTAATTTAAGGAATAACTTATTGTGGTCAAAAATAAAGATTACATTAAATAATAATGGCAATAATAATGATAAACACATTTTAGTATTGAAGCCCTTTATAAAGAGATTTAATTCAATATAATATATTGAGTTAGACACACTACAGTAAAACTGGGGAAATACTGACGGTTAGGAAAAAGTTACCACCATTTGAAACTTCTAGTCCAGATTCACCCTCAATTATTATTAGGGGAAAATGCCCTAACAGCAGTGTTTTGTTTCATTTCACCAGCTCAGTTGCCTATAGTAAAATAAATAGTCCAAAGTCCCAGATCTTTTTCACTATCATGTTAATAACTACCAAAGAAATTGGGTTTATAGTTGTGAGAAGGTGGAGGCAGGACAGTAAATTATCCTCCACCCTAAGAAACTACTTTAAGACCGAGAAGTGAAGCAAGCCACTTTGATACATTGACAGGGTCAGTCAGGGTGACTTACTGAAGTGGAAGCAGGCAACCCCAGTGTTGTGCAGCTATTCTCAGCCCAGTTTGGACCGTAATCCACAGTTTTTGTAAAGCAAGGGGCATTGGGATGAAGCCAACGGGTAGTTATCTAAAATGGGAACTCCTGTGCACAGGTCATCTCTGTTAGTTATCTAAAGTGGTGTTTTCTGTGTGCCACTTTAGGGAAGATCAGAACAAGCCTTCCTTCACTCAGGTCAGGGCACACATTAATCTCCAAGGGGCCTGGAACACGTAGCCCCAGGGAGATCATTGTGAGGGCATGAACAAGATGGAGTCAGTGTTGTCTGCACTCCCAAAACCATGTCCCTGAAAGTCAAGAAGACAATAAAATGCCAATATACTAGATTCATATTGATTGCCTCTCCATGAGTTTTTTTTTAACGTTTTTTAATATTTATTGATTTTTGAGAGAGAGACAGAGCATCAGCTGGGTAGGGGAAGACAGAGAGAGAGAGAGAGAGAGAGAGAGAGAGAATCTGAAGGAGGCTCCAGCCTCTGAGCTGTCAGCACAGAGCCCATCATGGGGCTTGAACCCACAGACCAAGAGATCATGGCCTGAGCCAAAGTCGAATGCTTAACCGATAGAACCACACAGGTGCCCCAGTTTTATTTATTTTTGGGAGAGCGCAAGCTGGGGTGGGGCAGAGAGAGGGGGACAGAGGATCCTTCAGGCTCTGCAGTGACAGCTACAAACGATGTTTTCTGGATTCTAGTGCTTCTGTCCTCCCCAAGCCACTCCTTTCAAGACTACACTGCAGGTTTTCTTTTTTGCCTTCTAAAATTTTAAAGTATCCATGATTGATATTACTATAAGAGAACAGTTTTAAAATGAATTAAAACTACCAACTTGGCAAATGTTGAAGAGGGTTCTTAGAAAGAAATTAAGTTTTCTGGGAGGCTGGCTCATTTTAGTTCTGGAATTTTTCATTAGTTAGCTTGTATTTTATAAGGAAATTAAACACTTTAACTCTTTTGTAACAACATACCCATCAGATAAAACCATCTAATAATATTAAAACATGTATTGCATAACAACTGTACATAGTGTAAAAGCATATCCACCAAAAAGAACAATAGTCAAATGTTTCCTTCTTGATTTAAAAGGATGTGGCTTAAGTGTCCGTACACTTAATGATATGCTGTCAAAGGAAAAGTCAACAGTTGAAAGAACAATAGCATCAGTATGGGCAAGACAGCTTATTTTTTTTAACTAACAGTTGTACCAGAAGCAAATACAGAAAATGTTAAACAGCATTTATTTGGATTATGGGACAAGAAGTTCCTTACTTTCATATATATTGTGCTCTTATATTGGAAAGTTGAGTGGAAATTCGAAAATTGTTGTTATAAGGGAGGTTTCACACCAAGAAAAATAAAAATACAATTAAATTCTTGAATAAATATTATTTAAATTAATATAATTATTTAAAATACATTGTGCTTAACATCAGATATTGATAATACACAATTTTTCGTAGTAAATTACCGCCTCCAATTTAACACCTCAAAATTGTGTATAGTAATAGTTAGCAGGCAGACGAAACTGGTAATATCAGAACAGATTTTCTTTTTTATTTTTAATGTTTGTTTATTTATTTTGAGGGAGGGACAGAGAGAGTGCATACGAGTGGGAGAGGGGCAGAGAGGGAAAGGGAGAGAGAGAGTCCTAAGCAGGCTCTGCACTGGAGGTTTCCAATGTGGGTCTCGAACTCATCAACTGTTGAGATTATGACCTGAGCTGAAAAAAAGAGTTGGATGCCTAACTGAGCCACCCAGGTGCCCCAGAACAAATGTTCAAATATTGATTTTATAAGAGAGTAAAAAATTCTGTCAGGGTTCTGAGTAGGATATGATATTGGCATTGATACAGCTATAGCATCCGCTTTCCTGAGTAAAATTTTAAGAAGAATTTGGACACTGGCCTTCTCTTGATAAGGTGGTCCATAGTAAGTCATATTCCAGACAAAGTTTTATTATCTGTGTTTTCTCTCTGCATTAGTATCACTGAAACGCCTTCCTGTGCTCAACCTAAAGCCCTATTTTTAAACATCACCCTATCATTTGTCCTCCACAATTACCCCCATGGTTGTTATATCAATTCCTTCTTTCCAGCTTTCTTCTACTTCTTAACATTCATGGCTGTATTTTCATCCTCATTGTGCCTTCATAGTTACACATTCTTCTCTACCCACTTCAGTTAGCTTTTCATTCTATAAACTGTCTCTAAATGATCATCACATAATGGCTTCATCACCACACTCATTTGCTTTATTCAGCCCAGATGGATCCTCAGGGACTATCCCCCCACTTTCGATTCCACTGATCATCTCCTTCTTTAAACTATCTATGTCTCTGTCTGTCTCTTTCTGTTGTTTCTGAATATGGATGTTTTCCAGAGCCTTTTTCCCCAATATGTTCTCTGCCATCTCATCCTCTCCCCCATTTTGAAATGATGGTATTATGAGCTGAATTGCATCCCCTCAAAAATTCAGATGTTGAAATTCAATTCTATAGCACCTCAAAATGTAGCTATAGTTGGAGATAGGGCCTTTAAAGAGGCAATTAAAATAAAATGAGGTCATTGAAGTAGACTCTAACCCACTATCACTTGTGTTCTTATAAGAAGAGGAAATTTGAGGCGCTCCTGCATGGTTCAGTTGGTTAAGCATCCGACTTCTCAGGTCAAGATCTCATGGTTCATGAGTTCGAGCCCTATGTCAGGCTCTGTGCTGACAGCTCAGAGCCTGGAACCTGATTCAGATTCTGTGTCTCCATCTCTCTCAGTCCCTCCCCCACTCACCCCTGTCTGTATCTCTCTCTCTTTCTCTCAAAAAAAAAAAAAACATTTAAAAAAATAAGAAAAAAAAAAGAAGAGGAAATTTGAACACAGACACATACACAGGAAAGATGGTCAGAGATACAAGGAGAAGATGACAATTTGCAAGCCAAATCTCCTGTCATACTTACAGTTTCCTGCACCCTATATATATTTTCACATCTGTTATTATCTCAGATTTTATGTTTCACTATTCACATATTTAAACTTTTAGCTGGTCTCCTGCTCTGAGATGATCCTGAATCTTCTCTCTCATGTCTTATTTCTTGTAGCCTTTGTTTATTTGGACTGTATAATACTGCTTATTGTCTTTAAAAACTTATTTATATTAATTGGGTGATAGAATAAGTGTATATTCCTTCAGAGAAAATGCCAGTTTTCCTCTTCCAGGTCCCTAACACCACCGGTGGAACTACTTTTGGCAGCAAATCTTCTGATGTTTTTTGGAAACACATGTGATGTAAATCTGGTCTATAAATCTATTATGACTTCAGAGCTACAATGGCTCTGATTCTTTTATCACCACCTTGCTATGCTCAACATCAACACAATTTTACTTGGAGGGAAGGGCTATAAACGTGTGGGGTGAGTAGGATCTGGTTTACCTGAGAGTTTACTTCTTTGGGGTTGCAGCTTTGAGGAATGAATCTTTAATTCGACTCCCACGTTTGGTAGATCCTCATTTATGTCTTCTGTCCCATATGCTCCATAAGTCCTACAAAACCTCATCCCAATCATACTGGAATGAACAAATGCATTCAAAGCAAATGGTGATGGATATATGTGTTTTACTACTTTAGAGATGTATAGTGACTTTGGTTATCTCCCATAGATGTTGCTCAATGCCACCCAGAACTGAAAGACACCTTTCCTCGTTGGCTGGGAGCTGGTCAACTTGTCTTAATCCCTTTCCTACAGATGTCTCTGCTCAGAGTATTGTCATGCTCAAGTTCATTCTGCCCTCTCCAGGCATCCCACATAATGCCTGGTCTACGTGGGTACAAATTTCTTCATGAAGTTAACGGAGGTCCTGTCATGTGTGTGGCACACCCAACTTCTTCCTCTGCCCCATCCTGCTTCCTTTCTACCCACCCCCCATCCATATGTGGACCCGTAAAGTACTCCCTGAAAAACTTCCTGCACAAATTCCTAGATCAGAGTTGGCTTGCCAACCTGTGACACATTTTCGCAATTGACTTTTATCTTAATTACGTTCTGGTGAGAGAATAAACTTGTATGATCTCAGCCCTTTAAAATTAAACGATTAGGGGCACCTGGGTGGCACAGTCGGTTAAGCGTCCGACTTCAGCCAGGTCACGATCTCGCGGTCTGTGAGTTCGAGCCCCGCGTCAGGCTCTGGGCTGATGACTCAGAGCCTGGAGCCTGTTTCCGATTCTGTGTCTCCCTCTCCCTCTGCCCCTCCCCCGTTCATGCTCTGTCTCTCTCTGTCTCAAAAATAAATAAAAACGTTGGGAAAAAAAAATTTTTTTTTAAATAAAATTAAATGATTAAATTAATGGCTTGTGAGCCAGTTTATGGTAAGTTTTTATAAATGTTCTTTGTGTGGTTGAAAAAAAAAACACATATGGTAAAGATATAGTTTGCAATATTCTTTTTATTTCCATCATGTCAAAATCGCTCATCGTGCTATTCAAACCTCTGTCCTGATTTGTTCTTCTAAGTTGCTCTATCAATTACTGAGAGAAGTTTGTTAAAATTTCTCACTCTTATGTGTCTAGTTATTTTGTGCAGTTTTGCTAATTTTACTTTATTTGAAAATGTGTGATTATATAAATTCAAATGCATATTTTGCATATATATTTAAAAGTTACATCTTCAAAATGAATTAAACACTTTGTATCATGAAGTGATCCTCTTTACTTCTAGTAATGATATTTGCCTTAGTGTTTAGTTTGTCTATTAATATAGCTTCCTTGGTTTCATTTTGGTTACCATTTGTGTGTCTGTGTGTATTTCTATAATTTTATTTTCAACATTTATGTATTTTTAAATTTTTAATGTTTATTTATTTTGAGAGTGGGAGAGAGTGAGAGAGAGAGAGAAAATGAGCGAGGGAGGGGCAGAGAAAGAGGGAGACACAGAATCTGAAGCAGGCTCCAGGCTCCAAGCTGTCAGCACAGAGCCCGACCCGGGTTTAAACTCATGAGCCGGGAGGTCATGACCTGAGCCAAAGTCAGATGTTTAACGGAATGAGCCATCCAGGTGCCCAACATTTATGTATTTTTAAAATTTAGTTGTATCTCATAGTGAACAGATGGATTTTTATTTCTTATCAAGTCTGAAAAATCTTTTCTTAATTGGATCACCAAGTATATTTACATTTAATGTAAAAACTGATATATTGGATTGTACACCTAGGTTATATTTTTTTGTCTGATTTTTTTTAAGATTCTAGTTCACTCATTTCTTGCCTTCATTTGGATTGAAAAATATTTTATAATTTCTTTTTTTCTCCTCAACTAATTTGTAAATTACACATTCTGTCCTTATTCTTTTAGTGGTTACTCTAGAAAGGACAACACATATCTATTTATCAAAATATAAATTGAAATGTCTTTGCCATCTTCCTTGTCAATTCAAGGACTTTAAGACATTTTTAATTTAATCAATAGTTCGAGTGATTTTGTTCTTAAACTATGGATGATGAGAATTTGGATTGCAGCCCCAGGAAGGAGAACTCTTGGGCTGTCCCCCACAGTGGGAGATGATGGGGCAGTTCTATGCCTGCTTCCCACTTACATAGAGATGTAGCCCTTCAGTGTCCCTGCCTAATGGAAACAGCCGTCTGTTTGAGTCCTAAGTGTGGGTGTGTTGGGATATAGTCTCTGCCCTCCAATCCACTCAAAGCTGAGGCATCTGAAGCTCAAGTTCCCTAGGACCATCAAATGCTCCCCCCAGGGAGGGGGACAGCTTTGGTGCTCTGCTTACATCACTGTGTTCCTACCCTCACTGATAATTCCATACATCTTGTCAGATCTTCCTTTTCATCTAAACTTTTTAGTTTTCAACAGGTGGACTTCTCCAAATCATTGCCATATTACTGGAAATGAAGCCAAGGTCAATTTGTTTTCATATAATTTTTATTCACACAAAATCAGTTTCTCCTAGCTGTCATTGAATAAAGGCAGAACAAATACTCAGTGTGTTAGTTGGATGGGATACCAAGTTACTACTTTCTCAGCTGCTGATACTTGCGATACACGATCCACAGGCCACCGTCTGTCACTTAAGCAACTCAACAGAATGAATAATCGGAATATTGTCTCCATATACCAGCTGCAAACTTCAAAACTCACCTTCCTTCCATCAACAAATATAAAGCAGCTAAAAGTTCTTTTAGGTTTGAGGATAAGGAGGATCCGAGAATACGTTTTTCACAGCTATATGTGATAGTATTTTTTACTCTTTTACAATGAGGACATTGACACAAAAGAGATTGAACAGGACAGCCAGGATAACAATGAGCCCCAGAGCCCATGCTCCTCACTCCCCCAGTTTCATTAATTCTGATGCACAAAAGGGGAAAAAAAATAATTCTTCTCTCTATATAGACTTATAAGGGAGATTTTCCCACAAGTTTTTGACACACAGGCCTTCAACCAATGATTAAAGATTTAAGTTGAATATTTCTTCACTTTTTCCATAATGTGCAATCACGTTATAAAAATCTTCAGTCAGTATTTCAAATTGTCAATTTTCTTTCCTCCTATTCACATTACCTTGAAAGTGTAAAAATTATTTGAAGAAACAATTGAATAATTTATATTTTGATATCTAAAAAATAAGTCAATACCTGGAAAACCACTTTAATATACAGTGAATAACCCAAAAGGAGGTTGTAAAAAGTGAAATGTCATTATTCAGTGGATGAAGGACTACTTATTTCACTATAACTGACACACACTAATCATCTTTATGGGAACACCAAACTGTATAAAATAATTGAGAGCATTTAATGAAAATGTGACTGAGTTGACTTAAAAGCTTAACATAGTAGTTCACTTAGGATATTACTACATATTGCTACCACTTATGTTTACTTTTGAAATAAATATGTGTCAATGAAGACATTCTATTTTATGTAGCTAAAACTTGTATTTATCTTTGAAATAAAATCCCTCTTGCTAAATGAAGATACTCCCAGCCTTACTCAAGCATGCTTGACATAAAACTGAAATGATCTCATTTATTTTATAATTCCCTACTGCAAGAAGAAAGAACTGTCTAGAAATTATCAGCAATCCTTAGAAGGTTTTGAATGCCAGTTTAATTTCCCGTATGTAATTATGTGCCACAGACATTGTGCCAGTCAGTCATGTAGCTCAGATGTAGTAGATACGAAACAGATGAATAGCAAAACCCCATATTGTATGAGAAATCAGAGAGGTTATTGTAATGCGTAAAAGTTACATGGAAAAAGCAATTCTGTGCTAAGGCAGAATTTTTATCAGATGAACCTCAACCTCAATGTTCTCTTCTCCCAACCCTACACCCCTCAAAACAACAACAGGATCAATCTTACTCTCTTCTGATGCACAAAACATTATCCAAGCAGCTACAGGCAATTCATGGGAGGAGAGAACATCACAAATCTTATCAATTGCACTGATCAACATAGTAGCAAATTAAGCATGTTTGCAGTTAAAGTCATGGATAGTGTTGCACTTAATGTGTTGATAGCAGATAAAGAATAAAAACCCTCATATAGCCCTTTGCAACTCTACTTTTTTTTTTTTTCAACGTTTATTTATTTTTGGGACAGAGAGAGACAGAGCATGAACGGGGGAGGGGCAGAGAGAGAGGGAGACACAGAATCGGACACAGGCTCCAGGCTCTGAGCCATCAGCCCAGAGCCTGACCTGACGCGGGGCTCGAACTCACGGACCGTTAGATCGTGACCTGGCTGAAGTCGGACGCTTAACCGACTGTGCCACCCAGGCGCCCCTCTACTTTTGTTTTGATAAGAGGAAATCTCCTTGCTGTTACAAGCTAACATGTAACTCAGAACAGCGTAACAGAAAACTCTTCAATGGGTCTGCTTCAAAATTAGCTTTTCTGTGTGTGTGATCCTCCCAGATCCTCCACTCTGGCTGGGTGGACACATTCTCTATTTTCCCATAATACTTCCTTTTGTTTGTTTGTTTGTTTGTTTTAGTTTTTATTTAAATTCCAGTTAGCAAATGTAAAGAAACTAATATTAGTTTCAGGAGTGGAATTTAGTGATTCAACACTTAACACCGGGTGTTCATCACAAGTGCATGCCTTAACCCCCATTACCTTTTTAATCCCTCCCCCCACCCACGTCCCCTCTGTAACCATCAATTTGTTCTCTACAGTTAAGAGTCTGTTTCTTGGTTTCTCTCTCCTTTTTTTCTCTCCAATGATCATTTGTTTTATCTCATAATCCTTCTAACACGGCATTTAACATGTTGGTTTGTATTTTCATAAATAAATGTGGATAATAACAACCTCCTCTCAGTGGGGATGGATACATGTAACGAAGCCTCAATCACAGTGACACAAATAAGGTAGTCCATGAAATGTGCTTTTCTGAGCCCTACTGCCATGGGACAGTGGATTCTCTGGAGGCCAAGCAGTAGCCCCCACAACCCAGATGCTGATACTTGCTGCCCTCTCCCCACTCTTTGTCTTAGGCCAAGACTCCCCCAAGCAGAGACTCCCCAATTACCCTGGAAACCAGGGGAAGAGAGAGGACAGCACAGAGGGAAAACCAATCGCTGATCACCAATCAGTGCATTCAGACTACAGGCCTGGCTCCCACTTGAAAACTAAGCTGTACTCCAAATACCTTCAAGAATTGGAAGAACCAAGTACCTGTGTACTTTTAAACAGCCATATTCTGAATTGCTACTGGAAACAATGGCGCCAAGGCTGGGACACTGGGAAGATGCAGAATGAGGATTTCAATTTCTCCTGAGATGGCACAGTTTAAGAATTTACTATATTGCTGATGAGAAGCATTGGGTTTCCCAACATAGGTGTTAAGCTATCTACAGTGATGAATTACATAAAGATGCAAAGTCTGTTTTAGATTTTATCTACTCTCATCTGAACATCTGTACATTCACCTTTAATTTAGGAAAATTATCAAGATTTTTTCCTACTTTTGCTACTTTTCATTTTAAAGTAGTTCACATATAATCAATAGTTCTTGCCAGAATTAGATTCCAGGGGTTCCCTTTTTAAACTTAAACTTTCCCCCCAAAAATATTTTCTAAATACTTATGGGGAGGAGCCAAGAAGACAGAACAGCATGGAAGGTTTTTTTTGCATCTCACATCCATGAAATACAGCCAGATCATCACTAAACCATCCTGCACACCTAAAAAACTGATTTGAGGATTAACACAACAATCTGCACCACCTGAATCACAGAACTCAGCAGGTACGTGGCACAGAGAAGTGAACGGGAGGAGAGAGAAGCCACGGAGTGCAGGGAGCCGTTTTTGCATGCTGAGAGAGGACAGACAGGGGGAGAATACAGGAAAAGCACTCCCCCCCTCCCTACCAAAAGCAGCTGGAGAGAAAGTAGAAAAGTGGAAATAGCCACAGGGACTGAACTAAAAAGGGAGAGGGGAGAAAGGAGAGAGTTTAAATTCCATTAAGACTATATAAACAGGGGGAATGCAGAGTCTGAAACTCTGCAGCTTAATACCTGGCGGTGCTCTGGTGGGAAGGGCGAATCCCCAGGAGCAGAGAGCAAGGTCTTCAGGCCACGCGTGGAGAGGCAGTTCCCCTGCTGGGAGGACATCTGGTAGAGTCTGTGCAGCCCTAGGGGTCCCAGCAGACCCCATAAAACAACCACATTCACTGGTGCTGGAACAAGGTTGTTAAGGGTGAAGCCTGGTGCCCGATGTGTGTTGGCGATTTTCCATAATCCCTGAAACTCTTCTGCTACACAATTGCGTGAATGTTTTCTGAGGCGGGCTGGCACTTAGCCGCAGTCTCTGGACATCGGCAGCAGCATGGTCCCGCAAATGTTCCTGAGTGTGGCCGGCACCCGGCCATTGCTCCATGGGACACTCCCGCAGAGGGTCAGAAAGGGTCAAAACCACAGTCCCCTCACCCGAAGTGAGGGGGGGGCGGGAAACACAGCCGCATCTGATATAAAAGGAGGGAGGTGCTGCCTGGCAATCTGACGGCTTGGTCACAAACAGTGTAAAAGCAGGTTGTGGACTGAAGCTGGAGACAAAGGATGGGTACGCGATTGCTGATAGGGGAGAACAGAGCTCCCTTACTAGAGACTGACGCCATTTTCACCTCTCCCGCGCATGCGCATACACACCTATGAGCGCCACAATCCACCACAGTAAGCTAAGCAGCGCCATCTAGTGGGTAACGGAGCCGTTACACTAAGCCCGCCCAACTGGGCCAACCTCTATCCTCAAGAACACAGGTCTCCCCACCTGCTTAGTTTACAGACTATCAAGTGTTTCACTGTTTGACTTCTAGGAGAAAACAATGTAATTTCAATCGTATTTCAGTCTGTTCGCTAGCCCATCTATTCATTTTTTTTCTTTTTCATTTCTTTTTCTTGAATATAGAAAGAGAAAAAATTTTTATTTCAACTTTTATTAAAACTATTTTTTTCTTTTTTATACTATATTTTTTACTTTTTTGTAAACTTTTCAAATTCTATTTTAATTCCATCATTTCATTCTATTTCATTGTATTCATTTTTTTTCAAATTTTCAAACGTTTTCCTTTTTTTTTTTTTCTTTTTCCCTTTTTTCCTCTAATCTATCAAGCCCCTTTCAACATCCAGACCAAAACACACCTAGGACCTAGCATTATTTATTTGATTTTTTTGGGGGGTGTGTTGTTTTTAACTTTTTAATTTTAATTTTTTTTTACCTTATTAATTCCTTTTCTGCCTTCAAAATGACGAATTGAAGGAATTCACCCCAAAAGAAAGAGCAGGAAGAAATGACACCTAGGGACTTAATCAACACAGATACAAGCAAGATGTCTGAACTGGAATTTAAAATCACAATAATAAGAATACTAGCTGGGGTCAAAAATAGATTAGAATCTCTTACTGTGGAGATGAAATAAGTAAAGCTACTCAGGATGAAATAAAAAATGTTATAACTGAGCTTCAATCTAGACAGATGCCACAGCAGCAAGGATGGATGAGGTAGGGCAGTGAATCACCTATGGAGGACAAATTTCTGGAGAATAATGAAGCAGAAAAAAAGAGGGAGACTAAGCCAAAAGAGCCTGATTTAAGAATTAGAGAAATCAGTAACAAATACTTGGAGACTAAAGACCATCCTACTAAGGAATGAATGGTCTAACCAAGAAGTTATAGAGGAAATTAAAAAGGAACATCAGAATCATAGGGGTCCCAGAAGATGAAGAGAGAAAAAGGGGTAGAAGGGTTATGTGAGCAAATCATAGCAGAAAACTTTCCTAACCTGGGGAAAGACACAGACATCAAAATCCAGGAAGCACAGAGGACTCCCAATAGATTCAGCAAAATTGACCATCAACAAGGCATATCATAGTCAAATTCACAAAATACTCAGGCAAGGAAAGAATCATGAAGGCAGAAAGGGAAAAAATGTCCTTAACCTACAGGGCAAGACAGATCAGGTCTGCAGCAGACCTATCCATAGAAACTTGACAGGCCAGAAAGGAATGGCTGGATATATGCAATGTGCTGAATCAGAAAAATATGCAACCAAGAATTCTTTATCCAGCAAGCCTGTCATTCAAAATAGAAGCAGAGATAAAAAATTTCCCAGACAAACAAAAATAAAGTTCATGACCACTAAACCAGCCCTGCAAGAAATTTTAATGGGCACTCTCTGAGGGGAGAAAAAAAAATGAAAAAAAAAATACCAAAAGCAACAAAGACTAGAAAGGACCAGAGAGCACCACCAGAAACTCCAACTCTACAAGCAACATAATGGCAATAAATTCTTATCTTTCAGGACTCACTCTAAACATCAATGGACTCAATGCTCCAATCAAAAGACATAGGGTAACAGAATGGATAAGAAAACAAGATCCATGCTGTTTACAAGAGACCCACTTTAGACCTAAAGACACCTTCAGATTGAAACTAAGGGGATGGAGAACCATCCAACATGCTAATGGTCGACAAAAGAAAGCTGGAGTAGCCATACTTATATCAGACAATCTAGACTTTAAAATAAAGACTGTATCAAGAAATGAATAAGGGTATTATATGATAATTAAGACGTCTATCCACCAAGAAGACCTGGCAATTGTAAACATTTATGTGCCAAATGTGGGACGCTCAAATATATATCAATTAATCACAAACATAAACTCATTGATGATAATACCATAATACTAGGGGACTTTAACACCCCACTTACAACAATATACAGGTCATCTAAACAGAAAATAAACAAGGAAACAATGGCTTTGAATGACACACTGGACCAGATGGACTTAACAGATATATTCAGAACATTTCATCCTAAAGCAGCAGAATGTATATTCTTCTCGAGTGCACATGGAACATTCTCCAGAATAGATCACATACTGGGACACAAATCAGCCCTCAACAAGTACAAAAAGATAGAGATCATACTGTGCATATTTTCAGACCACAACACTATGAAACTCAAAATCAACCACAAGAAAAAATTTGGAAAGGTAACAAATACTTGGAGACTAAACACCATCCTACTAAGGAATGAATGGGCTAACCAAGAAGTTATAGAGGAAATTAAAAAGTTCACGGAAGCCAATGAAAATGATAACACCACAGCTCAAAACCTCTGGGACGCAGGCAAGGTGGTAATAAGAGGAAAGTATATAGCAATCCAGGCCTTCCTAAAGAAGGAAGAAAGGTCTCAGATACACAACCTAACACTACACCTTAAAGAACTGGAAAGAGAAGAGCAAATAAAACCCAGGGCCAACAGAAGACAGGAAATAATAAAGATTAGAGCAGAAATCCATGTTATTGAAACAAACAAACAAACAAACAGTAGAACAAATCAATGAAACCAAAAGCTGGTTCTTTGAAAGAATGAACAAAATTGATAAACCACTAGCCAGTGTGATCAAAAAGAAAAAGGAAAGGACCCAAATAAATAAAATTAAGAATGAAAGAGGAGAGATCACAACCAACACAGAGAAATAATAACAATAAGATAATGTTATGAGCAATTATATACTAATAGTAATCTGGAAGAAATGGACAAATTCCTAGCAACATATAAAACTACAAAAACTGAAACAGGAAGAAATAGAAAATTTGAACAGACCCACAACCAGTAAAGAAATTGAACTAGTTATCAAAAATCTCCCAAAAAACAAGAGTCCAGGGCCAGATGGCTTTCCAGGGGAATTCTACCAAACATTTAAGGAAGAGTTAACAACTATTCTCGAAGTTGTTCCAAAAAACAGAAATGGAAGGAAAACTTCCAAACTCTTTCTATGAAGCCAGCATTACCTTGATTCCAAAACCAGAGACCCCACTAAAAAGGAGTACTATAGACCCATTTCCCTGATGAACTTGGATGCAAAAATCCTCAACAAGATACTAGCCAACCGGATCCAACAATACATTAAAAAAATTATTCACCACAACCACGTGGGATTTATACCTGGGTTGCAGGGCTGGTTCAATATCCACAAAACAATTAACGTGATTCATCACATCAATAAAAGAAAGGACAAGGACCATATGATCCTTTCAATAGATGTAGAGAAAGAATTTCACAAAATACAGCATCCTTTCTTGCTAAAAACCCTCAAGAAAGTAGGGATAGAAGGATCATACCTTGAGATCATAAAAGCCATATATGAAAGACCCAATGCTAATATCATCCTCAATGGGGAAAAACTGAGAGGTTTCCCCCTAAGGTCAGGAAAAACACAGGGATGTCTACTCATGCCACTGTTATTCCACATAGTATTGGAGGTCTCAGCCTCTGTAATCAGACAACACAAAGAAATAAAAGGCATCCAAATCAGCCAGGAGGAGGTCAAGCTTTCACTCTTTGTAGATGACATGATACTCTACATGGAAAACCCAAAAGATTCCACCAAAAAACTGCTAGAACTGATTCATGAACTCAGCAAAGTGGCAGGATATAAAATCAATGCACAGAAATCGGTTGCATCCCTATACACCAACAATGAAGCAACAGAAAGAGAAATCAAGGAATCGATCCCATTTACAATTGCACCAAAAACAATAAAATACCTAGGAATAAATCTAACCAAAGGGGTGAAAAATCTATACACTGAAAACTATAGAAAGCTTATGAAAGAAATTGAAGAAGACAAAAAAATGGAAATATACCCCACGCTCCTGGATAGGAAGAACAAATATTGTTAAAATGTCGATATGACCCAAAGCAATCTACGTATTCAATGCAATCCCTATCAAAGTAACACCAGCATTCTTCACAGAGCTAGAACAAATAATCCTAAAATTTGTATGGAACCAGAAAAGACCCCCAAGAGCCAAAGCAATCTTGAAAAAGAAAACCAAAGCAGGAGGTATCACAATCCTGGACTTCAAGCTATACTACAAAGCTGCAGTAATCAAGACAGTATGGTACTGGCACAAAAACCGACACTCAGATCAATGGAACAGAATAGAGAACCCAGAAATGGACCCACAAACATATGGCCAGCTAATCTTTGACAAAGCAGGAAAGAATATCCAATGGAATAAAGACAGTCTCTTCAGCATATGGTGCTGGGAAAGCTGGACAGTGACATGCAGAAGAATGAACCTGGACCACTTTCTTCACCATACACAAAAATAAACTCAAAATGGATTAAAGACCTACTAAACGTAAGACAGGAAGCCATCAAAATCCTCGAGGAGAAAGCAGGTTAAAACCTCTTTGACCTTGGCCACAGCTACTTCTTACTCAACACATCTCTGGAGGCAAGGGAAGCAAAAGCAAAAATGAACAACTGGAACCTCATCAAAATAAAAAGCTTTTGCCCAGAGAAGGAAACAATCAGCAAAACTAAAAGGCACCTGACAGAATGGGAGAAGATATTTGCAAATGACATATCAGATAAAGGGTTAGTATCCAAAATCTATAAAGAACTTATCCAACTCAACACCCCAAAAACAAATACTCCAGTGAAGAAATGGGCAAAAGACATGAATAGACACTTCTCCAAAGAAGACATCCGGATGGCCAAATGACACATTAAAATATGCTCAATATCACTCATCACCAGGGAAATATAAATCAAAACCACAATGAGATACCACCTCACACTTGTTCAGAATGGCTAACATTAATAACTCAGGCAACAACAGATGTTGGCGAGGATGTGGAGAAAGAGGATCTTCTTGGCATTGTTGGTGGGAATGCAAACTGGTGCAGCCACTCTGGAAAACAGTATGGAGGTTCCCCAAAAATTAAAAATAGAACTACCCTACGACCCATCAATTGCACTACAAGGTATTTATCCAAGGGATACAGGTGTGCTGTTTCGAAGGGGCACATGCACCCCAACGTTTATATCAACACTATCAACAATAGCCAAAGTATGGAAAGAGCCCAAATGTCCATCGACCATGAATGGATAAAGAAGATAGGGTGTGTGTGTGTGTGTGTGTGTGTGTGTGTGTGTGTATACACACAATGGAGTATTACTCGTCATTCAAAAAGAATGAAATCTTGACATCTGCAACAACGTGGATGGAACTAGAGGGTTTTATGGTAGGTGAAATTAGTCAGAGAAAGACAAATATCATATGACTTCACTCATATGAGGACATTAAGATACAAAACAGATGAATATAAGGGAAGTGAAGCAAATCTGCACTGCAAAGGAATCAACAAAACTAAAAGGCAACCGACAGAATGTGAAAAGATATTTGCAAATGACATTATCGGATAAAGGGCTAGTATCCAAATGTATAAAGAACTCATAAAACTTCACACCCAAAAAACAAATAATCCAGTGAGGAAATGAGCAGAAGACATGAATAGACACTTTTCTAAAGAAGACATCCAGATGGCCAACCAACACATGAAAAGATGCTCAACGTCACTCCTCATCAGGGAAATACAAATCAAAACCATACTGAGATACCACCTCACTTGTTCAGAGTGGCTAAAATGAACAAGTCATGAGACTACAGATGCTGGCAAGGATGCAGAGAAATGGGAACCCTCTTGCACTGTTGGTGGGAATGCAAACTGGTGCAGCTGCTCTGGAAAAGTCTGGAGGTTCCTCAAAAAATTAAAAATAGAACTACCCTATGACGCAGAAATACCACTGCTAGGAATTTACCCAAGGGGTACAAGAGTGCTGATGCATAGGGGCACGTGTACCCCAATGTTTATAGCAGCACTTTCTACAATAGCCAAATTATGGAAAAAGCCTAAATTCCATCAACTGGTGAACGGATAAAGAAGATGTGGTTTATATATACAATGGAATACTACTTGGCAATGAGAAAGAATGAAATCTGGCCATTTGCAGCAACGTGGATGGAACTGGAAGGTACTATGCTAAGTGAAATAAGTCAGGCAGAGAAAGGAAGACACCGTATGTTTTCACTCATATGTGGATCCTGAGAAACCTAACAGAAGACCATCAGGGAGGGGAAGGGGGAAAAAAAAGTTACAGAGAGGGAAGGAGGCAAACCATAAGAGACTCTTAAAAACTGAGAATAAACTGAGGGTTGATGGGGGGTGGGGGAGAGGGTAAAGTGGGTGATGGGCATGGAGGAGGGCACCTGTTGGGATGAGCACTGGGTGTTGTGTGGAAACCAATCTGACAATAAATTATATTTAAAAAAATAAAAAGGGAAGGGAAGCAAAAATAAAAACAGGGAGGGGGACAAAACATAAGAGACTCTTAAATACAGAGAACAAACTGAGGTTTGCTGGAGGGGTTGTGGGGGCATGGGCTACATGGGTAAGGGGCATTAAGGAAGACACTTGTTGGGATGAGCACTGGGTGTTATAAGCAGGGGATGAATCACTGGAATTTACTCCTGAAATCATTATTGCAGTATATGCTAACTAACTTGGATGTAAATGAAAACCAAATAAATACATACATACAAACAGACATACATACATACATACATATATAAAATGTAGAGATTGACAGAATGTCCTAAAAAAGATGATCCAATTAAAAAAAGACAAACACTTATGTTTTTATAATGATAAGTAGCTCATTTGGGGGTACTAATCAGGGAAAACTTAAAATGAGTCTGCCAATTTTTTTAATAAATTGTTCTAAAGTCATTTTTTGTTTCAGTACTCAAGAGGGAACAATTCTATTTTAAGAAAATTTTTATGAGAATTTGAAAATGGAATATATCATGCCTATCAGGTTTTATTCTGGGATCCTAAAAACTATGTGTACTACAGGCAACTGAATAAATCCCCAAGAGAAAACTTTAGTTAGCATTTTTTAGATGTCCCATACACAGGTTAATAAAAAATTTCATATTAGACAGATACAGAGCTATATGTGAAAAATAAAACATTATCACAAAGTTTTAAAATTCTTAAACATGCTTTAAGAATGTTTATTATTCCATTTAAATATAATGTTCATTTACGTATTTCTTCATAATTTTCTTGGTAAAAAAATTACAATAAATACAAAGTAACAACGAGAAATATCACAGGAACAAACTCGTCCATTATTTTTTAAATCATCCTATAATACAACACTGGTGAGTTCTGAGAATATTAAATGGACAAGTTATCCTGTCATAGAGAATTGTTTGAATTTATGACTATTGGCGAGGGCCAATGGATTTACCAAAAAAGTTTTTCCTTAAGACATAAATGTCACTCAAATTGTTACCTAGACACTCGGCCCTGACACTCCTACTGTGGGAAGATACTCCAACAATTTAGGCATAATTTAGAAGACAAGGTTAGCAGGTATTTTTACCTGTCATAACCTGAAACTCCTTTCTTCTTCATCAAAATAAAGAGTGTTATAAACTTGCCCCCACAGTCACAATGGGAGTTGTGGAATTCTATATTTCTGGAAATAGGGTTTCTTCCTGAGTGATGCAGGATTTGCAGAATCACAAATTTAGGAAGTAGGTAGGTAGAAATGTTAGGGCGCAGGTTAGAAACAAGTAACCAGTGGTCTGGCTTACCACTGAAAACCCGAATTAAAACATAAAAAATATCACGTGAAGACTGAACACTGTATTCACACCAAGTATACAAATTTCAGGGTATCTACATTCAAAAATTGAACTGCACAACAGGAAAAGAGAAAGTGGCCGTGTCTTTACTGGGAATGAGAACAATACGTTATATTTCCTCATCAGCACTTTCCGTGACATTTTCTTTTAAATGGAGGGAAGATGCATGAAACGCATTGTTTGCATTAGCAACAAAGAGGATGCACATTCCAATGAAGGGATTTATTGGTGAAAATTCAGTTTACAAGCATGTATGAGACGTGCATTTAAAAGGAATTTAGGAAGGAATGTATTACATGTGAACCAGTCCTGATATTACTATTCTACTTTGCAAAATACCTAGAAAGTAATCAAACAGCAGTCCCGTTTAAATGCAGAATTTTAAATAAAGTTTACTTTCGTTATGGATAAAAACAAAAAAATTAATCACTTTGTAAATTTTGGTATGAGTCCTGCAATTATGTACTTTTTAGCTTTCCTTTCATTACTTAACCCACAAAATTAATTAGGATGTGGGAAATATAATGTCATATTTTAAATAATTCTTTAAAACATTTCCAGTGAAATTATTTTTACACATATTTATATTTAAAATAAAATAAAATATATAAACATTCCTTCATATACACATGAGCTTTTTCAAAAAGTGGAAGTGTCCTTTTCATATGTAAACATTTTTAAAGAAATATTTACAGGAGAATAATTTTCGCATCCAAAGGCAAAGATCTCCAACATCCCTCTTATTCAACAGATATTCTTCTCATTTTTTCAGCTAATTCGTTTCTTACTTCAATATGTTTTTCTAAATTTTGCACTTCATGTGGAAGGTTGATATCCCAAACAGACAAACAAGACTGTATCTCTACAAAGGAAAAAAATGAAATAATGGTTCAAAGATCTGCCATAAGGCCTTTTTATTTTATTTTATTTTATTTTATTTTATTTTATTTCATTTCAATTTTGTTCATTTATATTTAGTTGTCTTATACAAACATATACATAAAAACAGCTATAAAAATTTACTAAATCACTGCCATTCATAAGAAACTACATTTGGAAAATGTTTGAAGTGTATTACAGAAACAACTACATTTCAAAAAGAGTGTGAACTTTTAATAATCTGATGTTTCACTTTCTGAAAGAAATAGTTTTTTCAAACACTGTTCAAAATCGGAGCTCATATGGATATAGGTAAACTGTAAGGAAAAATAACCACGTTTAGTTTAAATTTGGGCTACTTCTCATTTTATAGTGGTTGATATTTCTACTTCATCTGAAAAAATACTACTCAACTACTAAAACTTAATTTTGAGAATTTATGTTTAAATTATTTACACTATAAAGAAGCTACCAATTTAAAATGCTTGAAGTATTATAGTATATGTTATATTTATTATAAATGTATAAAACACATAACATGTTATAATCATCAGTGTCATTGTACTGTGTTTGGACTACAGTATCTTATTAAACACTACCTTTTTGGTGTTGTGTGCCTTCAGTACTTTTCCGGATATACCCCAAAACCAGCATGACATTTTTAAGGCTTCCTTTAAAAAAAAATATATGAGTCTTCTGTTAAAACAATGTAATAAGATGAACTTTAAAAAGTCATTAGAAATTACCGTATATTCTGCTTTTAGGAGACACTTCAATTATACTGAATAAAATGCTCCAAGATCAGCAATTATTTAATGTTGGAAAATTTGTGGCCCATTCCTTGCTATAATTTTTATTAATTGTGTTAATCTGAGAAAATAATTTAACTTTTGAAAAATGGGTCTAATATTTATACACCCAGAGTTATAATATTAAATGAGATGTGTGTGAAACTGCTTTGGCATTAGTCAAATGTGAATCATTTGGATACAAAGTTGGATGGATGATACACTGATACTCTGTCACAGAACCATACGTTCTTCTCAAGTCACTCACTAATTTACTCAACAAATATTTGTCATACATCTTCTATACAGGAGGAAAGGCCCTGGGGAGTAAAGAAGTAAACAAACACATGCAGACTCAACCTACATGGAGTTTATATTCTAGTGAGGAGATTGACACTAATGAAAAAAAAAAATCGTGACCAGGATGTATGCTATGCAAGGGAGATGTTATGAGAACTCCAAAGAGGGAAGTTGACCTAATCAGTGTTCACTTCTGAAGGTTTTGACATATGAGTTACCATTTGGAAAAAAGAGTTAGTGTACCTTCTTGGCTTAATTAACTACAGAAATTAAATAAGCAAAGAATGAGCAGCACATGAAAAACATTGAGGCAGTGTGAAGCATGGTATCCCAGAGGGACTGAACATTCTCCAGATCAGAAAGCACTGGGAGCAATGTGATAAATGGCAGAGGCTACAAAGGTGAGGTGAAGCCACATTGTACCTGCCGCACCTGTGGATTATGTTTAAATTTATCTTTACTTTAAAAATCAATTAAACCACTGAAATTCCACATAATTTCAGTAATGAACAACGATTTGGGTACAAAAGTACAGACAAATTAAAGGACTTAACAACCTTGGTAGAATAAAAGTAGAGAGACAACCCACTATTGTTGTGAGATACAACGCTGGTATGCTGAGAGTCACCAATCACTCACAGCATCTAGTGTAACTCCTGTGCAATTTCAACATCCAGTCATAAAAAATGGGTGAGAGTAAGGAGTAACACTTGTCCCTCCTTAATATATTCCTGTAAAAGGAATTGACCATTTGCTTCACCTGTCAAACACACTAGGACTTATTTACTAAAGTTATATAAACTCTCGTTTTGCAGAACCTAATCCCATGTTATTTTGGTGATCAACTTAGTATATATGTTAATACTATTCTCTAAGCCTAATAATTAGTTAAAAGAAAAAAATGGAATGTATTTATGTAGAAAATATATTTCATGTGCTGTTATGATTTCTTCATACTTAAATAGAAAAGTAGGAGCAAGAAAAGACATAAAAGTCTGCATAAAACATCATGATTGTCAATACCTGCAGATTGTAGAGTTAAGCATATATTGTTACAAGCATATAAATTTGTTGATAGAATGAAAAACCAAATTTAAGAAGGGTAGGAAATTTAAATTGGTTAAAATAAGCATTTGCTTTAATACCTTTTGTTAAAAAGTTAAAAATACTCAGGGTGCCTGGGTGGCTCAGACAGTTAAGCCTATGACTCTTGATGTGGCTCAGGTCATGCATGATCTCACAGTTTGTGAGTGTGAGCATCCCACTGGGAATTTCTCTCTCTCTCTCTTACTCTCTCTCTCTGCCCCTCCCCCACTCACTCTCTTTCTCTCTCTCTCAAAATAAATAAAGAAACATTACAAAAATATTTTTAAGTTAAAAATACTCAAAATTATCTATTTCCTCTTTTGCCTTAGATACAGAGAAAGTAGAACAGAGAATCGGTGCTCGGCTGCAATAATCTTCTCTAATGGGACTGAAAGCATCCATTCCCTCCATTTTTTAATGACCCTATTAAAATGTATCCCAGTTCTATGTTTCACGATGTGACCTACTGAGACATGTCCAATGGCATTAGAGAGTGAGACTAAAATTAAAAATAAAAGCATATTTTTAAAGTCTTAGACAATATCACAAAAGATTGAAAGGAAAGAAACTTACCTAACTGTGCTGTCATCATGACTCTGACAGAATCACAAAAATTGTGAACTATACGTATAATTCGACGAGTTGAAAGATCAAGGAGTAAAACATGGCCTCCTCCAGTTCCTATCCAGAGGGCAGTGTTCTTCTGGAGGCAGAGAGTTTTCACTCTCCCAGAGTAAGATATTTTGTGTTTTGATTCCGCGTTTACTTTTACCATTTCCTCCCTAAAACCATAAAGTATGCATTAATAATTTTATCAACAATTAAGAGATAAAGCAGATGTCTACACATGCACACTATATATAGCATTTTAAATTATGAATGCGTAATAGTATACATTATAGATCATTAAAATTCTACAAAATGAGTGTTGCTAAATACAGAACATCAAAGTGGCTTCTCTCCTTGAAACATAAATTATCAAAGATAACACAGCCCCTTCAAGAAATTCTAAAGTAAATAAAATGGATAAAATAAAGTGGCTCAGTTGGCTAAACGTCTGTCTCTTGATTTTGGCTCAGGTTTGCATCAGGCTCCACGCTGACAGAGTGGAGCCTGTTTGGGATTCTCTCTCTGCCTCTCTCTCTCTCTCTCTCTCTCTCTCTCTCTCTCTCTCTCAAAATAAATATATAAACTTTAAAAATGGATATAATTTTTATAAATAATAAGCCTATATAACCCAGTGTAAAAGAAAAGAATAAATTTGCCCAATATAAATAGAAAAAGTTTCTTTCCATGAAGTCTAAAAGTTACAAAGGAAAATTAAATTTTAATCATTTACATGTAAAAGATATCAATACAAACCACTAAATGTTTCTCTGAGCCAATGAATAATTCATGACGAAAATGAGGTGTCCGGAAATAAAACAGTTCTAATACTTTTAGGACTTCAGGAAGTAAGGGAACCTTTACCAGGCAGAACTGTCAACACTTCAGAATGTCAATCTCCTTACCATCCAGAGAAAAATGAAAACATTCTGGGAAAGTCAACCTTGAAGTTTCATTTTATAGATACAGTGTGTAATCTAAATGTTCTCCAGAGAATAAAAAATCTATACATAAAAACAAGATAAAACAGGGGCGCCTGGGTGGCTCAGTCGGTAAGCGTCTGACTTCAGCTCAGGTCATGATTTTGTGGTTGGTGAGTTCAGGCTCCGTGCTGACAGCTCAGAGCCTGGAGCCTGCTTCAGATTCTGTGTCTCCCTCCCTCTCTACCCCTCCCCAAATAAGGTTGAGTGGTCCCCTTTCCCACCAGCAGCACACAAAAGATGTGCGTGATTTAAAGTCTGAGATGTGCTGGATTAGACTAAGAACTGGTTGTCAGTCTGGTGTCTTGATCCTTCATCCTTAAGCAGTTCGTGCATTGGTCAGTGCAGTAGGTTTCCCCCATTTTTTAAATTGTTTCGTGACTTTGTCTTTAGAACAAAGTATCCTTGGACCTGTAGTCTAATTACAAGTAGTAAACTTTGATATTGTAACACTACTAAATGTACAGTCAGCAAGGAATCCAGTATGATCACTTTCAATCACGTACTATTTTTTCATTGGTGAATATTCTTTGTAATATCTTGAAGAAACCATATATATCATGTTCCTATTTTTTTTTTAGTTTTCCAAAATGAAACTACTTGCTAGATAGCAAGAGATGGTGCTGAAAAGAATTAGCAATTTTGTTTCTGAGTTGTTTAGTGTTCTAGTTAGAGGTAGAAACAAAGTAAAATTAGGCATACTGCCTCTCTAAGTCTGAAGTATATAAACGGCTCTAATAAGCACAAAATAAGAACCAATGACATTGTACCTATAGTGAACAATAATATGTTGTACACCTAAAAATTTGTTAAGAGGGTCAATTTCACACTGAGTTCTTTCCACAGTAAAATACAATTTAAAGAAAACAATTTACTTTAAAAAGTGCACACAGTCTATAAGTTCACAGAGTTTTTCAGTCTTCTTATCCCATACTTCCACAAATGGGCTATTTTTCTTAGCAACGTAGAGAGCCGTGTCCACCACCACTGCTATGATGTTGGAATCACTGAAAGCTGCATAAGAAAACCTAGAGGGACAAAAGAATGTCACTATTCTTCATTTCTTGCAAACAGATTGGCTAGCATAGGCCCTACCTTCATGGCAAACTTCTACTTAGCCTTTGATGTTTAACTTAAATGTCAGCTCCTCTGGAATACTTCCCTAACCTATCAAAATATACCAGTCATTCCCTTTCCCGCACTGGTATACCTGTAACACTACAGACCTCATTAAGTATCAAATCGTATTCATTAATTAGTGTGTCCCTGACACTAGACTGCAAATGTGGTTTCTTAAGGACAAGGACCATGTCTTTTCAATATACCCACAATCCAGTAAAGAGTCACCATGGATAAGTACCTATCTATCTAGCAAATACAAGTGTAGATAGATAAGAACCTATCTAGAAAAAAATGCCTAGCTAACAAAGTAGGCAGTTTGTTAAGTAGACGGACAGAGGATGGATGGATGCAGAATGAACTAATAGAAGGAATGAACAACCAAGAAAAAGTAAAAATGGTTAAAGTTGCAATTCGACCAGATAAATGACATGAAAATGTCACACCGTTTAAAAGCCTTTAGTTTATTGTAGGGCAGGAAGATTTTTTTTTTCTTCCTCTTTCTTATTCTGGCAAGGGAGGCAAAAATATGTGCTGCCAGAGAGCCACTACATTCTAGACAATTTCTTTCTGAGTTTTTTTTTTTTTTTTGCTGTTTATAACAGAAGACAGTTCAAACTAGTACAAATATTACATAACATTTTAGAATTTATAAAATGCTTCTGTGCGTTCTCTCATTTGATCCTCAGTAACAATCTTACAAAATACTACAAACCTCCATGTCTGCAATGAGAGAAAGTTAACAAAGGCTAAATAACTTGCTCGAGGCCACATAACCAGCATGCCACAGAAGCAGGACTCGACAAGTCTCTGGAGGCCTGTGACTCCAGAGACCACATCATCTCTCACTACCCACCATGCCTCTGTCAGCGCGAACTGATGACAATGAGGAGGGTAATGAGGATGAAGCAGCATCTAATTAGCAATGAGGTATCTGCTTAGCCAGGGAGAGACGAAGGCAACAGGAGACACTTTTTGAGAAGACAGCAAATACTTCCAAGTGTCTATGAAACCAGATCCTCGTCTCTTTCAGGTGATGAACAGCTTTGCAAGTGCCATGTTTATGGGTGTTCTCTCTAGTACAGCATTTATACTCCAAATCTTATGTGGAATTTTAGGGAGTTGATTCCCATGATCTCATAACATGCTCTATGAAATAAAAAAAAATTGGGGGCCTTTCTTTTTAAATATTTTCAGTTTTGGTTTTTTTTTTAGGTTGATTAAAAGTGGAAATTACAGGGATGCCTGGGTGGCTCAGTTGGTTGGGCATCCGATGCTTGGTTTTAGCTCAGGTCATGATCTCACCATTGTGGGACTGGACTGAGCATGTAACCTACTTAAGATTCTCTCCCTCTGCCCCTCCACAGCTTGTGTGCATTCTCCCCCCCCCCCTCTCAAAAAATTAAAATTAATTAATTAAAATGAATAAAAACGTGTTTTTTAAAAAAAGTGGAAATTACAGAATGAAAATGGATTTATCCATTTACCACACATTAGGAAACAAATCTGTGAATGAGAGAGAAAAACAAAAGTCCTCATCCATGAGAATTTACAATACATAGCAGTGTATCTGAACCCCAAAGACCTTAGAATCACATGAGAGCCTGAAAAGAAAAATACTGAAATCTGGGCCCCACCCATGATTAATTCATCTGATTTAATTGGTCTGGAGGTGAGTCCCAGGCATAATAGTATTTTCAGCTACCTCATGGTTTCTAAGTGGGGCCAATGCTGAGAGCCAGTTAAGTTCAGTATTAAGAGAGCATTTTGAAAATTCTTTTATAAAAATGTATGGCAGATGTTGTGAAGGGAAATAATAGCTGAACTGGAAGAACAAATCCAAGGCATCTAATCTGCACAGGAGGAATCAAAGACAACCCACTCAGAAGAAGCGACATTTGCATTAAAACGAGCAGGGAACATATTAGTAGTCCAGGAAAAAAAATCACAGTCACAGGTTGGGGGTGAAAGGGAGCAGGCTGTCTTTGAGAACTGAGATGATTTCAGCTTGTCTAAAGCACAGGCAGCAAGGAGGCTGCAAAATACTAATCCAGAGAGGGAAGCAAGGACTAAATCCTACAGGGCCTGGTAGACTACCTTAAGAAATCTGAACTTCAAACAAAGGACAATGGGATGTGACTGAGGGTTTTAAGCAAGAGACTGACACCAACTGAGTTGTGTTTTAGAAGAGCTCCTCTGTCTGCAATGTTGAGAACAGACTGAAGGAACACAATCAGAGGTTGAGAACTGGTTAAAAGATGCTGTTGTTAGTATGGTTACTGATGATGGATGGTAGCCTGGCCTGTGGGAGCAGTAGAAGGAAAGTGAGAAATGAAAGAATTTGAGTGTCAATTAGAAGAGTTAAATGGACAAAGGGAGTAAAAGATAAAGGAGTTAAGGATTACTCTCAAATTTAGGTTTTAGGTGATTAGATGGATATTGAGAAGCCAGGATATTCCCTGAGATGAGGATTTGTGACTCAAAGCTAATACTAATCACGAGTAATATTTATTGAGAGCTTACCAAGTGCTAGGCATTATGTTAGCTCCTTATATTAATTTTCTTGTTTAGTCTTCCAAACATCCCTTTGAGGTACGATATATTACAATCCTCAGATTAGAGAAGACTGGATGTTTGAGTAGTTCTTGCCCAAGTTCACATAACCAACACACAGCAAAGCCAATATCTGAACTACAATTTATGCTGTTATCCACCAACCTACCCTGCTTCTCACTGAGGAATGTGGCTCTTATGAGAGCCAACTGCAATGATTTGGTTAAAACACAACTCTAAAAATTGAAAGAACAAATGGGGACAAGGTTTCTGTTTTATTTTTGCTTGAAAGTGGTATCACTAACTTTGCTGTAGAAAGGGTATGTGTATAATTACCGAATCTAGAGATGACTTTATTCCTGAGGTGCATGTTTCCTACAATCAATACTTAATGCAAGTTATCTAAAGCACGTATGTAAAACCCACAGATGAAGTAAAATACTGACTTTATTACCTTTCAAAGTTATGTTTAATTTGATACAGGGGTAATGAAATTGTTAAAAATTGAGATTGACAAATACTACTAAGATCATCACGGCTTTTCATATTTTATCCCAAACGTGACTAGGCTGGGTGACATTTTTAATAGAAAAATTAATTATGCATTTTAAAAGATTTTTGCTTGGGTTGCAACAACATTATTAATATGATTATAAATAATAAACATGGGGGCACCTGGGTGGCTCAGTTGGTTAAGCGTCTGTCTTTTGATTTCAGCACAGGTCATGATCGCAGGGGTCATGAGATTGAGCCCCAAGTAGGGCTCCATGCTGGGTGTGAAGCCTGCTTAAGATTCTCTCTCTCCCTGCCCCTCCCCACTCTCTCTTTCTCTCTCTCTCTCTCAAAAAAAAAAAAAAAAAAAAAAAGAATAAATATGAATAAAGTAGCAAATTAATTGTATAGATAGAAATAACTTACAGCTGATTTGTCTTTGTCTCAATGAGCTTCTGAATGGTGAAATCATCAGAAAATGAGAAAAGTTTTGTGCCACATCCTCCCCACATAATGTTTTTTTCAGTTGAATTCATAGATTCACTCAAACACATCAGTGGAGTACTGACATTTCCTATATTTAGTATCTTCAAAGGAGCGGCTCCTTTACACTTTGCCAAGAAGAGAAACACATTCAATAAACTGAGTAGCTGCAGAATGAAACACTGTAAAATTTGCTGTGCTTTCTAAAAGCTACCATTCCATTTTAAATGGCTAGAGATCTTAAGATAAAAATTCAGGATACATTTTTCAAAGGATTTATGAAAACAGTATTCAAATTCAAGTGGTATGCAAAAACATTATCCTTATAACCAATCTCTTTACATTTCCATGCAAAAAATGTACAGCAAATAACCCAGGGGTTATAGTCTACTTGTCTGTCTCTCATTAGTAATGTTTTTTGATAACAAGGAGTATAAAGGGTAGGATGTTGGATAAATAGATGGAACCACAAGATGAATGGATGGAAGGAGGAATAAATGCTTTATTGATAAATGAGAATCTGAAGAACAGAAAGTTAATTGATTTCCTCCAGGCTAAAGAAAAACTTGGCAAACCAGATTTAAAACTTAAGTTTTGTTTTTTTCCACAATATATTTATTAGGAATTATCACTTCATTTATATAAAAATAGAATTACTTTCATTCCTAACATTATAAATCAGACCTCATTTACCATTTTTATCCTTAGTTCATTTATATAAAATGTACAGCCAGTCCACATACATTTATAGAGGTTCTATTGTATGCAAGATTTAATGGGAAAAAAAGGTGAAAAGAGTATTTGTGATCTTTGCTCTTCTGGAGTTTATAATCACTTAGAAGGGGAGTGGGGATAAGCATACATAAAACAAAGAACTTAACATTTTTTTGATGTAGAATGGATTCAACATTTACCTTAACAGTTTTATCTTCAAAAATTGCTAAATTGCCATCAGCAGTTCCCACCAGAAGAAAGTTTTTTTGCTTGCTAAAAGAAAAAAATGTCAAAATTGTTATAAAAAGAATGCTTATATTGACCAAGATGGCCATAACGTTCCCCCTAGGTTGACTAAACTTTAGACAGATTTCTTCATGACTCTATGGGTGCCTGACCTCCCTTTTTTATAATTTGCTTATTTTTTTACAGCATTTACTTTAGAAAATTTACAACTGTAAATTCTTTCTCTGCACATTTGAGATGTAACTCCTCTCCCAGCCTGTCAGTTTTACAACCTAGATATGTCTTTCTCAAGGAACTGGGAGCCTTCCTTTTGAAATGTAATCATCAAGAAAGGCTGGACCCCAGGGCACCTGGGTGGCTCAGTCGGTTAAGTGTCTGACTTCAGCTCAAGTCATGATCTGAGTTCATGAGTTCGAGCTCCACATTGGGCTCTATGCTGACAGCTCAGAGCCTGGAGCCTGCTTCGGATTCTGTGTCTCCCTCTCTCTCTGCCCCTCCCCCATGCACACGCGCACGCATGTGCGCTCTCTCTCTGACCCTCTCTCAAAAATAAATAAACATTAAAAAAATTAAAACAAAAAAAGAAAAGCAGGGCCCCACCTCACAGTCTCCATGGGAGGGTAGAAGCCTAACTTCAATGAGCAACAATTAGCAAAGACAGATCAATTAATCACATGGAGCCTCCCACAATGACCTGCAGTATATTTCCACTAGCTCCATCAATATTAAAAACTCTCCCACCTTTTGTATCAGTAAAGTTGAGTTCAATCTCTGCCCCCTATTGGAATAATCTTAAATAAAGTCTTCCTTGCTTATTTAACACCATCTGATGAATGAATTTTTTCTCTGACAATACCCAAATAATTTCAACTCCAAAACTGCCAGTGGAGTTTATATTTCAGCTGCCAAAAACTTGAGTTTCACGGTTTTCTAATGTACTTATTTATTTTCCAGTATTGACTTAAACAGGAGAAATATATGGGGTATAATCTTAATGGCTCCTGGAAATCATCCTGCCCCAAGTATTATAACAATCAGCCTGTTATTCACATCTGAAATTCTGCCAGTTAGATAAATTCATTTGAAATGAGATCCCTGTAACCAAGAATGGTTGAGTCGTTTTCACCTATTAATAACTTACGAATTCATTTATTAGGTATTTTCCCAATTTGATAGTTAACTGACATGTTTTAAACCAATATGGAATAGGCTACTGATATTCAAAAAAAAGAATAAATGGAAAATTATCTCTGAAGAGGACTTACAAAGAAAAGTAACCTGATGTGAAGGGTGGTAATGAAATCGATCAGAGCTGTGGTAATACCAGCAGTAGGGCAGGTTGGCCTGAAGAAAAGGACTGACCTGTCTCATACTGCCTCAGCTTGATCTATAAGAATATCTTTGTGGCCTCCCACAATGCCCTTTAATATATGCATATTGATAGAAATATGTTAAAAATGAGCAGTCTTTGCTGAAGCAATCAAAGTTTTCCACACAATCAGTCATCTAAAAGGTGTGGAACTTTCTCCAATGGTCAGATTCACTACCATACCTTTGCTTGGGAACGGAATTGCAATATAAGCAAGTTACAGAATCAGTCATCTTTTTAAGGGTATGTCTCTTTTTCCCATCTTCGGTACTGATGACCAGGAGCATGCCAGACTGTGTCCCACACACAATCCAGCTTTCCTTTTCAGCAGGAAGATGCACCAAAGCTAGGCACAGTATTCTGCTGTCAGTAACTTCCTGTTAAAAAAAGGAAAAAAAAAAAACAACACTCTAATGAACTTGATTCTGGCTTAAGTGACTAGAATTGAATAGAATAAAAACATTGTTATCCATACACTGAACTCTTTTTACTCTCTTGCTCTTAATTTTAAAAACAATGCCGATTTTATTTAACAAGTTAACTGGCAAACAACTTTGCCTATCTAAAATGCATCTAAAACTAAAATTAAAATTGAAAAATATTTTTCAGTATCCATATTTCTCACTCCACCAAAATAATGTGAGAGGATTGTTCAACCTTAAGAATAATGATTAGGCATAACATGTATTTCACACCAACAGCCACAATATTAGCTTATTTTTTAAGTCTAGAAGTTTATCTTATCTCTGCTAATACAATTTGTTGACCCATCTTGTAGAGCAGTACCCGGATTTTCTCTTTCGGTCATGAGCACCAACCCCCAGCTGCTGTTGAGTGCTGATTACTAACAGCTCAGAGTTGCACCCTCCACCACATAACTGCCCTCCACTGCTGGGAGCTGGCTTGGTCAGAAATGGCAGGCAGGGGGCGCCTGGGTGGCGCAGTCGGTTAAGCGTCCGGCTTCAGCCAGGTCACGATCTCGCCGTCCGTGAGTTCGAGCCCCGCGTCAGGCTCTGGGCTGATGGCTCGGAGCCTGGAGCCTGTTTCCGATTCTGTGACTCCCTCTCTCTCTGCCCCTCCCCCGTTCATGCTCTGTCTCTCTCTGTCCCAAAATAAATAAACGTTGAAAAAAAAAAAAAATTAAAAAAAAAAAAAGAAATGGCAGGCAGGCGTGGCCACACCCACCCTTGGGCTGACCGCAGCCAATGCCTGACTGCCATGTGGGAATGAAAGACTGGTGGCCTTGAGAGACCAATCTGTGTTGATATCCACACCCCAGTCTCTCATGGCTGAAGACTGACAGCAGACTTCTTCAAAAACTACATTGTTGTGGAATTTCTTCCCCTGTTCTATTGGCTTCCTTCACTTCCTTAAAAGTTACTCTCTCCTTACATCACTTGTACAAGACTCTTTTGTCTTAAACTCTGTTTCTAGGGATCCTGACCGGAGACAAACATATACTATGATTTTAAAACAAAACAAAGACTATTTAATGTTATGTAAATACTCTTGTTCCATCAGAAAACTAACCTAACAACACTCCTACATTGCTTTCATTTCACTTCTTTCTAAGTAACTTTTTAACTGATACATTCTTTAGCATAACCTGCAAAATAAATTTTCTAAAGTATTTGTAATTTAAAGAGTATTTTGATTTACCTCAGAAGTGTGTTTTTCCATATTTAGGTCAAGAAATGAGAGCTGTCCTTTGTCAGTGTGCCCACAGCCCAGCCAGATGCTTGCACTCTTGCTGTTATGATTTGTAGCAACCATGCATTCAACTATAAAGTTTTTAGGTATCGATATATGTCTCATCAGACAGATTAACTCAGCTGAATTCAAAATGTCAAAGACCTGAGAAAGTTTATAAACAACAAAACAATATGCATCAAGTTAACACATGTCCTCTTGAAAGATCATATTAGTGGGCACAACGTAGAACTGCATGTTATAACAAACTGTGATCTAATCCAAGCAACGAGATTAATAATCCAAACTACAGATAAAATTACATTAAAATAATACTTAGTTTTAGACTAGGCATAAAATATACTCTTTTGTATGTATGTTTTGTAACTTGAAAAAAGAGAAAATCCCAAAAGTGCCAACTGAACAGAAATGTAGTATAGACTGGAGCTATTCAACACTCAACTCTATACTGCAGAGCCACATCATGTTACAGATAAACACAGGCCACCCACAGAATAGACTTTCTGCCAGTTGCAGGGAAAAGAAATTTTGATCTTTGGTAATGAAATTCAGAAATCAATTCTAGATTCTGTTTTCATGCTTTTCCTTGAAGCACTAAAGAACAAGAGAGACAGGGTGGGGGTGGGGAAGAGAACTGTAAGAAAACAGAACCAGGACTCGGGAGAGTGGCATTAGAGCCACGATACAGCCACTTGCCTTCCACTCATGAGATGCAGAGAAAGCTCCTTATTCTCTCAGTGTCTCATCTGACAAAGGTAAGGAGTTTACCCATCTTGTCTAATATATACTGTATTTAAAGATTAAGTGGGTAGGTCAAAGTCAAATACTATCATATACTACAAGAAAAAAAAAAACCAAGGTGAAGTATTGTTGAAAATAAAAGGAGAATAGAGTAGGGGCACCTGGATGGCTCAACTGGTTAAGTGTCTGACTCTTGGTTTTGGCTCAGGTCTGATCTCACAGTTTGGGGTCCACCTCGGGCTCTGTGCTGATATTGTGGAAACTGCATGGGATTCTTTCTCTCCCTCTCTCTCTCTGCTTGTCAGCCAGTCACACACTCTCTCTCAAAATAAATGAATGAACTTAAAAAGGAGTAAAGAATAAAATAATAATTAAGCTATGGAAATTTTACTGTGAAAAACAAATTAAAAATACAAGAAGTCTATGTGATGAATACCAGTTATAACCAAAATTTAAAGACAAGTAGACATACAAATGGCCCGCTCGTACATGAAAAAGTGCTCAACATCACTAATCATCAGAAATGCAAAACAAAACCACCACAAGATATCACTTCACACCTGTCAGAATGGCTACTATCAAAAAGACAAGAAAAAAGAAGGGCTAGCAAGGATGTGGAGAAAAAGGATTCCCTGTACACTGTTGGTGGGAATGTAAATTGCTGCAACCGCTATGGAAAACAGTATGCAATTTCTCAAAACATTATAAATAGAAAAACCATTCAACTTTTATTTCTGGGTATAAACTTAAAGCAAATGAAAGCATTTATGTTTAAAGGATATCTGCACCCCCATGTTCACTGCAGCATGATTCACAATAGCCACAACATGGAAACAACCTAAGTGTCCATCAACGGATGAACGGATAAAGAAAATAAGATATATACGTATATGTATATATGTATGTGTGTACCTATACACACAATGGAATATTATTCAGCCATTAAATAAGAAGGAAATTTTGCCATTTGCAATAGCATGGATGGACCTTGAGGGTATAATGTTAAGCAAAATACATCAGACAGAAAAGGCAGATACTGTACTGTATCACTTATATAAGTGGGACCTAAAAAAGAATAAAATAAAATAAACGAAACAAAGCTTCCAGATACAGAAAATGGACTGGTGGTTGTGAAAGACAGGGCATGGGAGTGGGTAAAATGGGCGAAGCGGGTCAAAAGATACAAATTTCCGGTTATAAGACAGGAATGTAATGTATAGCATGGTGACTAATGTTAACAATATCACACAGAATATCTGAAAGTTGCTAAGAGAGTAGATCTTAAGAGTTATTAACATAAGAAAAAAATTATAACTTTGAGGTAATGAATGTTAACTAAACTGACTGTGGTAATAATTTCAGAATACCTACATGTATCAAATCGTCATGTTGTAAATCTAAAACTAACACAGTGTTTATGTCAATTATGTCTCAATAAAATTAGGAAGGGGAAGGTAGGGAAAGTAGCCAAGATAATGACATAATTCTTGATAAAATCAGCATATGTATTCAGCTATTTTTGAGTAGACATTTTAAAGCTGAACAAAAAATTTTCGGGGCGCCTGGGTGGCTCAGTCGGTTAAGCGTCCGACTTTGACTCAGGTCATGATCTCGCGCTCTGTGAGTTCGAGCCCTGCATCGGGCTCTGTGCTGACAGCTCAGAGCCTTGAGCCTGCTTTGGATTCTGTGTCTCCCTCTCTCTCTGGCCCTCCCCCGGTTCATGCTCTGTCTCTCTCTGTCTCAAAAATAAATAAACGTTAAAAAAATTAAAGTTGAACAAAAGATTTTCAATAAATTATGATACCAAATCAAGAGCCCACAACATAAAGAGAGCTCTTATTTTGATCTATTAAAATCTTTTTCAGTTTAAAACACAATAAGGGGGCGCCTGGATGGCTCAGTTGGTTAAGCATCCGACTTCAGCTCAGGTCATGATCTTGCGGTCTGTGAGTTTGAGCCCCGCATTGGTCTCTGTGCTGACAGCTCAGAGCCTGGAGCCTGCTTCATATTCTGTGTCTCCCTCTCTCCCTGTCCCTCCCCACTCATGCTCTATCTCTCTCTCTCTCAAAAATAAATAAACATTAAGACACAGTAAAAAATTTACTTCTGACAATATGGTGGGAAAGGTTATTTGGACAAACCACCCATCTAAAAGTAACTTAAAATGCTAAGGAAATTATTTTTTAATCTCTTAAAAATATTAAAGATCTGACAACATCATAGGACTTATCAGGACAAAATATTAGTGAAAGAATCCAATGAAAGACAGAGAGGTCAACTGAAACTTAAAGCCAGATATTTCCTTAAAGGCATTTGTCTATTGAAGGCAAAAACTGATGTGTGGTTTCTGATATCTTATCAGTCTGCAAGAAAGAAGTTTAAATCTAGAGCATTCCCAAAGTGGAGTCCAATAAAAGCCTGTTCCCATAAATCTGGAACCCCAAAGGACTACATATTCAGAGTAAATGAGAACCAGAAATAAAGCCACCCCATGCTTCCACTTTCACTGGTATGAGGAAAGTTACCTTTGACAAAGGGGGAGGAAGGAAAAGAACCCTGAGAAATTGTTATTCAAAAGCTTGTTCTCATGAACATTTGTAGACCAGATTCCCATCGCCTAGGTAGTTCAAAAAAAAAAAAAAATCTAAAACCAGGAACTGAGTTTAAAGCAATTTGCAGCAAGAAAATTAAGAAAAAAATGTGGAAGACCTGTATGCAAAATCATAAAACTTTATTGAAAGACAAGAAAACATAAATAGAAAGATAACCCACATTCAAGAATAGAAAAACTTAATGTAATGAAGATAAAATCCTCCCCAAATTGTCTGCAGATTCAATGCAAGGCCAATCCAAGTCACAATAGGTTTTTACATAAAAGTTGACAAAGTGATTTTAAAATTTATATAGAAAAACTAAATCCAAGAAAGCTAAAGCATTCCTAGCGAAGAAAAATAAGTAGAGAAACGAAATTTATAAAGTGACAGGAATTAACAGAGGATAGTATTAGAGGAAGAACATATAAGTTGACCAATGGAAGAGAACATCTGTGTGGATGTGTGAGTATCTGACATATTAAAGAGTAAAACTAGAGGGAAACGATCAACAGAAAAAAAAGGAAGAAACTATTTAATAAATAAAGCTGGAAAATTTAGTTATCCATATGGAAAAAAACTGGATCCAGATAAAAATTTCAATTCCTAATGGGTTAAGAACTTAAATGCCAAAAGCAAAACAGTTTTTTTTTTCTTTTCAGAAAAAGAGCACATAAGCAGGGGAGAGGAGCAGAGGGAGAGACAGAGAATCCTAAGCAGGCACCACATTCAGCACAGAGCCTGACATAGGGCTCAGTCCCACAACACTAGGATCAGGACCTGAGCCAAAATCAAGAGTTGGGATGCTTAACTGACTGAATCACCCAGGCGCCCCCAAAAGCAAAACTTTTAACCACTTTGAAGAAGCCATAGATAAATATTTGTGTGACTCTAGGAGATATGAGGATGTCTTAAAACAGGACCTCATAATGGCAATAACCATTAAAAGGGTTGTTAAATTTATCTGTATTAAAATTAAGAAATTCTATTCATCAAGAGGCACCCTACAGGAAATAAAAAGACAAACTACGAATTCAGAAAAGAACTTTGAAGTATATATAACCAACGAGGGATTAGTATTTTTTTTCTTTTACTTATTTTATTTCTATGCAAATAATCCCATAGAAAAATCGGCAAAATAATGAACAGGTATTTCCCAGAAGGGTAAATACATATATAACCAATGAATATATAAAGACATGGTCATCCTTAGTAGTATTTAGGAAAATGTAAATCAATACATAAGACAGTATATTTGAAAAAATTAAGAACCCAGATAGCACTAAAATTTAGGGAGAATATATAGAGAAATGGCTACACTCACATCCAGGTAATAGAAGTGTTAAGCTGGTACAGCTTCTTCAGAAAATAATACGGATATTCATATATTCTATGATTCTGCAATTCAACTCAGGTATATACCACAAAGCAACTCTCATACATTCTGCACTAGAAAAGTACAACCATAGTCATAGCAGTACTGTTCATAATAACAAAAACCTGGAAACAATACCAATACCCATAGATATGACCATGGGTACATACACTGTTGATCATTCAAACAGTGGAATGGAACAGCAGTGTAAATAATCAATGGGTATGTTTAACAACCTCCATAAAGCTTACAAAATAAGGTTAGAAGAGCAACTGAAAATATCTTGGTAGATGACATGATTACAATTCCATTTTAACTAGAAGATGAATACAGGAAACTAAACTGGATAGCAAACATAAGGAAAAGAAAAGCAGGGATTATCTCCAAAGTTAGAAAGTGACTACATCTCTAGGGAAAGGAGAGTGATACAGTCAGGAAGAAGCATATGGGGGCTTCCAGGGTGTAGGCAATGCTCTTTATTTTGTGCCATGGGTGGTGGGGAATATAGGAGTTTTGCATTATGACTGTTTTAAACTGTATGTGTATGTTTACTTATATATCTGAATATATATGTGAAGATTATATATGTGTATACATATATTGATGTTCTGTATAAAATATTGATAAATTCTGACTATAATCATACCTGGGCAGAAGTAGGCCTTTCTTGAGGATTTTCTTTCAAACACTTTTTAATTAACTTCTCCACCATAGGCCATGGGGCACAACCATATTCTTTAACTGGATCTAAAACATTCAAAAACATATCATGCTAGAACATTAAACAAATCAGAACAACTATTTCATTTCCTTTCATTGTGTATGAGAGGCCCAGACCATGCAAAGAAATACTCTGATCTCCATAATTCTATATTTATTATGGATCTACTTATATCACAAACTTAAAGATAATTTTTCTAGCCTTATCTCTACTAGAGACATCAAAAAAGACTTCCTGATTTTTTATTATATAAAAAAAGACACAAATACCAATTGAATAACAGATTTTCATTCCACACCTGCATTTCACAAATACTGTGAAAAAAAATTTTGTGCATATAATAATTAGACTTCTGTGGAATTACTTTTAATTTTAATACTTAAATTTGGCAAGCATTTAATCCTCATATACCTACAGTCAGTTTGTGCACATTTCTTTTTTATAAGAGGTATGCCGTTCTTCTGGTTGGTATAAACCACAGACCTGGGATTTGTCACTGGAAAGATAACTGGTAAAATAAGGGTGATGATCTAGATTGTGTTGAAAGTTTATCCAAATAATAATAAATTTTCTTTTAGTGGGCATCTTTAAAGGTCCCCCAAAAGGAGGTAGTTAAAGCTATATTCTCTGTACCTGGAACATAGCATACACTCAAAAATATTCCTTAAGTGAAAGAAAAAGCGGAAAATATGAAAAACAGCTACATATATTTAAAAGAGTATTTTGTAAGGGGAACTGAAGTAATAATTAAGGAATGAATGACAACATCCTAGAATTTCTTAAAAACATGAGACAACCATTCAAAATGAGATCTGATCTCACTAAACAATCATTTACTAATTCTTATTAATATTTACTACTAAAAATTATTATTATAAATAATTCAACCTTCCATTGCTGCATATAAATTATCTCCCTCCAAGAACATGAAAACACTCCAGGCTAATGAGCACATAGTAACTCTTTATAAGAACAGAAATCACTAAGCATGGAGCTCCAACAGCAATTTCCTTTTCTGAATATTCTTCTAAATTTAATACCAAATACATTAATATGAATTTGGGGTATTTTTAAAAAGCCTGAAACTGCTATCTTTCTCATGTGATTTTTATTGTGTCACAGGAATTAAGAATATTCATGTGCTAAACAAAAAATCATCAGTTGTGAAATGAATTAAGTCTACAACCACAATTAAATAACTTGGAAAGAAAGCTGATATTAAAAATAATAATCTTTATTGCACATAAAATAACACTTACCAGGTAATTTCCCTTGTATTGCCAGTTCATCAAACTCATTTGGAAACTTCAAACCCTCTGCTATTCTACCTCCAGTTGTCAAGATGTCATAGAGTAGTAAGCCAAATGAATAAACATCAGCCTGCTGGTTATAAATAACATTTCCTCTTGCAACTTCAGGTGCACGAAACCCTGAAAGGAAGCAGATATATGAATAAATATGCCCATCCTGTTGGGATGAGCACTGGGTGTTGTATGGAAACCAATCTGACAATAAACTTCATATTAAAAAATATATATATATATATGCCCAACACTAGAGCCCATACACCCAAGAAGGAATATTCTTAGGCATATATGCTGATGAAGAGTCAAGGAGATGAGCTCTATACCAGGCTATGTCCTCTTATAAGGAGACATGTAGCCAGTTAACAGCCCTGTGCTACATTTCACCTCAAGGTTGATCTTGAAAAATAATAAGGATAAACATCCAATAATGATTATTAAATCATGTTTCATAATTAAAGTAAGTCTAATAAGGGGAAAAAACCTATATCATTTTTCTCATTCCTAAAAATAACTATTCCCAGGAAAGTGTTGCAAACAAAGGTGGGGTCAGGAGGGACAAGATTTCTAGACTTCTTTAACCTGACTAAAGTCCAATGCCCTCATTATTTCCAGGGCTTGTGATTCAGCTCTTCCTACCCAATGGAAAAATAAAAATTAAACCATGACTAAAAAACAAATAAAAGCCCTCTCTCTCAGGTGCTGGTTCATTACTGAAACTCTTTTAAAGGTAAATAAAACCTCTCATTTCACAATAGAAATAAATTGCTTTTAAATTCTTCAAAAAAAAGTAATTTTAACATGATTCATAATAGTAAAAATATCAACAATTAATGAAATCCAACTATTTAAGGAAATTGGTTAAATGTGCACTATGCATTAACTTAAAATCATTTTTAAGATGACACGTAGGACATAAATCCTAAAGGACAGAAATTTATCAAATATGTGAAAAAAATCAGCTGAGTTCATTTTCTTAGATATGATAATGGTATTGTGATTATGGAAACACACATCCTTATTCTAAGGAAATATATGTCAGTATTTTTAGGCATGGCAGCATGATGTCTGCAATTTAATTTCATGTCTCAAATTCATATACAAATAAAGTGAGAGAAAGAACAGTGTGGCATACAGTTAATAATCCATGTCAAGGGCATATAGGTGTATATTGTACTATACTTTCAGCTTTTCTGTAGACTTAAACATTTTCAAAATAAACAGTTTGCAAATATATCTGAATGTAATAATGATTATTATCCATGTGCTAATTATGGGTAGCTTTTATTTACCCATTTTTAATTTTTTATACTTCTAAATTTTCTATAATGAACATAATATAGTAACAGGATTGTTACTGTAGTTTAAATATGTAGCCAGGGAAATAATGAACTCACAGCCTTCAAGAACGAAATGACTGAATTTGGAAAGAGTTCTGTTGGACAGAGAGTTCACCATCAAAAGATGAGAGGCCCAGCAGTCCTTCACCAGGCAGGAAGGACATGAAGAATCAGAAAGATGGGATGTCATTTTTGAGTTTGATAATCCCTATTGCACTAATCGTTAACATTCTCTAGGTAACATGTTGCCACACTTGTTCATGCTCTCTCTTTCTACACACATACACTCACCATTTTCCCATATATATAATATATATATTGATCAATCTGTCAATCGACCAATGGATAGATATAATATGTATTTTCTTAGAATAAGGAAATTTTCCTATATAGCCATAATTTCATACTCATACCCTAAACTCAAGAATTGTATAAGTAATTAAGACAGTTCTTAAAAAGATAATGTAAAATATGAATACCCAATTCATATTCCTATAGCACCTTACAGATAATTTCCTAAGTATTTCATTAGCTATGCACAAAAATCACCTGTGGTGGGCAGATGAGGACTTTCCATTTGACAAATAACATAAAAATGTTATGTGTTTTCCTAAGGCCACAAAGATAATGAATGGTAAATTCAAGAGTACTTAAATGAGCTGCTCACACATTAGCTAGTTCATTAAGAATATTTATGCTTACCTTTCTAGAATGTGAAAGGGATTTTAGAGGTTAAAATAAATCTCATCCAATTATTTATTATTCATTCAACACATTTTTGGGGTATCTATTATATCAAGGTACCATTCAAAGACTATTAAAACATTCACTATATTTTGTCTCTTGGTAAATTTGCTGTTAGAAGCAGTAGGATTTGGAATCATGGGACCTTAGAGCAGAAAAACTCAAGGGTCACTTAATCTAAATTCTCATCCAAGGCACATCCTGTTGCAACAGTTTTTAGCCCTCTAGGCATCAATCCACAGATGTTAGAGCTGCACAGAGGGTTAGAATTTTTTTTCTTGGTGAGTCAGGGGATGCTAAGAAAGATAATTGTGAGGATATGGAAAGAAATATTGACTTCAACACGGAAATGATTTTAACCTTCTTATCTTCTTCCTTTCAAAATAAATATCTTCATTGACACAATTCCCACTGGGAGAACATAATCCTTATTTATATATTCAGGAGATACCTCAATTACAATATAAGGCACTTCTAAATGCTGCTTGAAATTCACCTGATGAATTCACAGTATCTTTAGAGAATTTAAAAGTAATAAACAACTGACTACAGTGGGACAGACCACCCCCATCATCCCTGTTCTTGGTGTAGCACTGATGAAACATGTCAGGAAAATCAGAATCCAAAAGGTAAAAGAAACAAAAGTTCTGTACCTCAAAGATTCAAACCCTACATTGGCATATGCCATAAACAAGGTTGAAGGAAAAACCCTACACTTGAAAATACCTGCAATATAAGAGAGGCAAAGAGTACACATGACTAAACGCAGATTGATGAATGGTAAGGACAATCGACAAATGAATAAAGACACAAAATCATATAGAACATGAAAGCAAAAATAGGTCCTATATAATAAAGATTGCTTAGCCTCAAATGAAAAATAAGCAAATAAATGCTTTAAAAATAAAAACATTAAACATAACAAAAACATAAAACATTTTCATTTTTGGTTATGAATTTTATGAAGATTAAAAGGAGTAACAAACCCCGAATGGGAAATGAGAGCTCTAATTTGAGTATGAAGGGAATTTTAATTTACTAACTTTTCTATGAGGCAATTAATGTTTCAAAATTCAAAATATGCACACCAGCAATACCATGCGTAGGAATTTAATTTTAAAAAATTAGTTTCATAAATGGACAGGGGCACCTGGGTGGCTCAGTTGGTTAAACGGCCAACCCTTGATTTTGGCTCGGGTCATGATCTCTCAGTTTGTGGGATAGAGCCCCATGTTGGGCTCCATGCTGATGGTACAGAGCCTGCTTGGGATTCTCTCTTCCTCTCTCTCTCTCTCTGACCCTCCCCAGCTTGCATGTAATCTCTCTCTCTCAAAATAAATAAACTTTAAAAATTATTTCTTATAAATGGACAATTTAAATTTACAATTATGCCAATTAAAGCACTGTCAATATATCAAAAAGTCAGAAAAAAATTTAAATATACATCAAGATGTGGTTAAGTAAGTAAATACTGTGCATACTAGCAATGAAATGCGACGCGACTGCTAAAACTGATGTTTGACACAGAAAGATGTCCATGAAATATTAATTAGAAAAAGAAAACTAAAGCAGAATTTACAATACAGCTATTAAAAACTTAAGCACAATCGAATCTAGATACAGATATATCTCTATCTTATGACAGTGGTAAGAATTATGTCTGCTAATTTACTAGAAACACGTATTTTGACCTCCTTAATAGCATTTTCTGCTTTCACCTTGTGCCCTTATGTTTTGTAAATCAAATATTACTTTAAAGTGACTTGGCCTGGGGCGCCTAGATGTCTCAGTCAGTTAAGTGTCAGACTCTTGGTTTCTGCTCAGGTCATGATCTTGTGGTTTGTGAGTTTGAGCCCCGCAAAGGGCTCTAGACTGACAACGTGGAGCCTGTTTAGGATTTTCTCTCTCTCTCTCCCTCTCTCCCTCTGCCCCTCCCATGCTCTCTGTCAGAGTAAATAAATAAAGTTTAAAAAAAAATAAAATGACTTGGCCTGAGATGCCTCATCATGGAGTCCTTCACCTCAAAACCAAAATGACTGGGAAGAGGGGGACTGAGAGCGTTAGGACCTAAGCTGCCAACATGATGTTTGATTATCAGTCTAAGCCATGTATTCTACATGTACCTTATCACCAAGGCGTCCCCTGGAACAGCGGCTGCAAGTACTTCCAAAGTTTTCACTTTACATTTAACTATGCTTGTCACCATAGTAGTAACAGGAAGAATGAACTTTCAAGCTATGCAATTTATTCACCACTGAATTTAATTTGGGAAGAAAATGAACACTTCTACTATCACCTGCCATTGAGAAAGGTTAGAAATAGGAACATCTCCTGCATCTTCACAAAGGGACCATACTGCCACATGATCTATGGTCTAATATTATGAATGACCTCTGATGCTCATGGACCATATCACCACACTGAAGGAATACCCTGTTTAGCATCAATGGCCCTCAAAGACTAGAAATGTCAAGTACTAACTGACATCCTAAATGTGCATTTGTTAAGTCAGGCTGTCCAAATAAGTCTTTTATTTAAGCATGTGTCACTTTTACCTCTAGCTAAGATGGAACAAGAGGGGCTAGATTTACCATTGTGCATAAAACAATGAAATAACCAGACAAAATATATGAAACACTGGACACTAGGAGCACAGGAGAGTGATCCCTGAGAGACAGCGAACCAACAAGATGAGTCCTCTGATGGCCCTGCAGAGAGTTTCCAGCCCACAGCACAGGGAAGGGAAACAAAATCAGAGCCTGGTGCCCTCTAAGTTGAGAAGAAAGAGCAGAAAGTCGGGGAAAGCAAAGGCAGGTAGAATGTGCCAGGCATTGTACCAAACACTTTTTATGAATTTCTTTATATGAATTTAATTTTCACAGCAATCCCCTAAAATAGATATTTTTATTAGCTACTATTGTTTAACCAAGGAAAAAAGGTAATTTCTCTGGTCTCAGCTAGTAAGGGGTAGAGCAAGAATTCCAACTCAGTCTGACTTCACAGCCAGTGTTTAACAGATTCCAGACAGCCAAAAAGTTCACAAAGTCACATCTATCTGTGCATCTCCAGAATCCACTATGGTGCCTAGAATGTGCACCATAGAGAAAGATTAATTGAAGGTGGCTGACATTACTTTTTAAAAATTTGGATATAAGTCCAAACTCCATTCATATTTATTTACTCTCTTAAATTTTTGTTTCTATCATAGGCACATACTTTCAAAATCTAGAGCAAATACTTATCATCTTGTTAAAAGTTTTTCTATAAATAACATTTCCCCCCACTGTGAGACAGAACCAAAACTTCAGTTGCCCATTTTATCATCGATTCATGCCGGCATGATGCCGAGATGCAAACCTTTCGCTAACAAATAAGAATATTTTTCAATGACTTCCCCAAACTGAAAGATGCTATTATTTGGCATGATTTAAAAGGCCCTTCATGAGCTAGAAAAGTGTCATACTGGGCTGTGTATCAGAAATATTTGCGTGCTCGAAACACTGAAGATGTTCTTGACCCTCATTCTAGACCAGTGGCTCTTGAACTTGAATGCACATTGGAATTACCTAGAGATATTTAATAATATCAATATCTGGGCTCCATCCCAGACTTCACAGAACTTAAATCAGAATCCCTGGCAATGAGGTCCTGAGATCCATATATTTGAAAATTCTCTAGGAGCTTCTAGGCTGTGGCCAGATTGAGAGTTCCACTCCATGCTTACTAAAATAGAATTGTAAATGATACAACCCCAGGAGATACATTCTTTAAGCTCTACATGTCATCAGTACACAGCCACAATTGAAAAACACTTAACTAAATAACCCCCCATACTCCATCTATTACTTAGACCATAAGAATTTCTTGTGCAGTTAGCTGAATAAAACAAGTCATATTATACCTTAGTACCTTTTGCCTGGAATGCCTACTCCTGCTTTTTTATTATTTTTTGTTTTATTTTCTCAAACTTCCTGCTTAGAAGGAAGTCCTGACAACTTACAGCTCAGTTAATTACTTGTTCCTTTGTGCTCTTATCACTATACATTGATTGCCTACTGAAACTGACAAAATATGATTACTGGTTTGTGTAATCCTATTTGTCATGGCAAAATGTGTGCCTCCTGGAGGGTAAAATTCACATTTATTCACGCACATTCCCCCAAATTCACTACTAGAGCAATTGCTGACATAGAGCAACTACAATATGCCAAGCCCTGTTGTATGCTATTTGTGTGGATTATTTCATTTCACCCTTAATACAACCCTATAAGGTAGGCATTATTTTTTCTCATCACAATTTTCTTAAGTGAAAACTGAGCCCCCAAAAGTAAACCTTGATCAGCACCACACAGCTATGAAGCAGTTGCACCAGTTTGGTATTTGGAAAACGTTCAATAAATTATTGCCAGATGCCTGAATAAATGAGTAAAGAATAAAGAAAATTTTCCCTGGGGAATTATCATAACAATTACAGTATCAAAATAATTGGAAAAATGTAATTCATTGTCTAAACACCATTTTTAGACAATTTTTAGACATTTTTTCAGATAAGCCTGCATTTTAACAAATGCAATGAGGAAATAAGGTAAAGATCCATAGATCAAACATCTAAGAAATTTGTAAGTTAGGTCTGACTATATATCACATCATGCAGAGAAACATGTTTTCTTTCCTTTTTTACTTTCAGAGAAGTATGAGTAGAGCATGTTTCATAATCTCTCTCAGATAACAGTGTATAGCCAGAGAATAACATTGTTATTTGCCCAAAGACTACTGTATTTCCATGGATGCTGGCACGGTTGAAGCCATCATTCAGCCATCCACCTCAGTCAACAATGCAACTGTCACAGGACCCAGAATTGACTGGCACTCAAGACAGGATATGATATAAATACATCTATTTAACTGAGTTAAAGTTGATGCTCTCCAAGTTATTTACAGTTGAAAGTATCCATCCCATATTTACCTTTCACAATGTAAACAGACACTGTGTCAGTCCTTGCCAATAACTGAATTGTTTCTAACTTGCATTCCAACTCTGGCACTACCTGGCATGGGCTGTGCGCCTGGGTGGCATGCATTTGCTTCTTGTATGACCCTATAGACATTTCTAATGGTCCCTAGGCTTCAGTTTCCTTATCTTTAAACCAGGAATAGTAATAGGACCTATGTCAGACAGTCAAAAGGATTAAATGAGATAATCAACCCACATAAAAGTCAAAGCACAAGGCAGCACACTGTTCATACCACAAAAGGTCTGCTCCCATTCCCATCTTCTCTGAAACAACAGTAATGAACCCACACTCACATGCGTACAACAGAGTGAATGCACCACTGTAAGGGTAGTATAAACACACACACACACACACACACACACACACACACACACACACAAGTTTAACAAATACATGGTCTTTTGTTTCTCTAGAAGCTTCCAAGTTAAAAGTTACAACATTAAGAGGAAAAAACCCATTAAAAAGAAAAGACAGGAGATAACTGAAATCATATGAAAGGGGATGATTTTCTGCTCAAACATAATTGCTTTGGGGAAGGAAAAGTCTGGTGATGGTGGTTAGCAGTGGTGACAGTTACTGTTATTTAAAATTTGAGGTCAAGTTTTGGGCTGAGACCATCGGAAGTTCTCTAACAATAATGAATTCAGTAATGTTAAAGAGAAGGTCTGGGATATAGCAAGAAAAAACTGCTTACAACGTATTAAGCAGCCTGGGGGAAAAGAGGACAGAATAGAAGGGATCAGGCTTTAGGTTTTTTCTGTCATGATCTTTCTCCATGTGTATGTTGTGACACATTGATATAGCAGATTAAAAGGATCAGTAACAAGTATCTGGCTTGTTGTGAAAAAGTAGTTGGATATTGAACTTTAGGCAAATTTTGACCAAAACCAGGAAGCCATGAGTCTGAACAGAGTTGAACTGAGCCCAGCCCACTGAGGGAGGTGGCAGGTTTGAGTTCCAGGTCATAGTCACCAGGGACCATATAGAACAACTGTCCAATTGGGGCGCCTGGGTGGCGCAGTCGGTTAAGCATCCGACTTCAGCCAGGTCACGATCTCGCGGTCCGTGAGTTCGAGCCCCGCGTCAGGCTCTGGGCTGATGGCTCAGAGCCTGGAGCCTGTTTCCGATTCTGTGTCTCCCTCTCTCTCTGCCCCTACCCCGTTCATGCTCTGTCTCTCTCTGTCCCAAAAATAAATAAACATTGAAAAAAAAAAAAAAAAAAGAACAACTGTCCAAGAAGATGAACAAGGTTTCAACAATAGGATTTCTACTCCATGAACACCATTACCGGATTAGGAGTTGGAGGGGGAACAAACTGCAGGTCCCAGGTGAATGGCTTGGCCCACTTTCATGTCACACAAGAGTAATGAACAGATCTCCTAAGAGAAGACCCCTCATCCTGTGCCCACATTTTCTAGGCAGGAATATGTAAGGCCTATGGAATTCCATCTCCCACGATTCTTCTTCCAAAACTATAGTTGACAATGTCTGCTATTCCTGATGGCCCCATCATTTTGCTTTATTTTGATTTTTTAGTAACTAAGATGAAGTATTTAAGCCTTTTTAAGTACGTGTTAGAGTTGCATGTAATCGAGGAGAGAGATTTAGGATTTAAAGCCAAATAGCTCTGGATTCATTTCTCACTTAGATTGAGTTCTTATCTTGACCACTTACTGCGTGACTTCCTACAAGTACAGAATCTTGCTCTGAGCCTCAGCTTCCTCATTTTACAGATGAGAAGATAAAAGCTAACTTTCAGCCTTGGCATGAGGCTAAGATATCATGTGTCTAACGTACTTGGCACTGAGCCTAGTACACAGCAGGTGCTCAAGAGATAATATTATTTTATTATTATTAAACCCAGTGACACATGCAGCCATATGTACTTTGAAAGGTTTATAGGAGGGCACACTCTACTTTCAATACATAGGTATGAAAAACAAAAGGGAGGATAGATATTTGAAGCAAAAATAAAACCAGGCATCGGAAGCTGGGGCCATCTGCTCATCTAAGTACGTAAGTGGGGGGGGGGGGGGTAGGAGGGAAGGGGGATGGTTAAAGAACAAACTAGTATTTTTGCCTACTTTCAGACATCCCCTATTATCTTCCATTTTAGGCATCTGTTTTAACTGAGCTACAATCATCAAGATGATGTAAAGTCACCTGTAACTTTATTTACAAATAATAAACAATACAAAATTCTCTGAAAATGGAGCTGTTCCCCCAAACATAAGTCAACCCCTCAATCTTCTATTCCCACTCAAACTAAAAGCCAAAACACAAGATGTCTGTACAGAGCACCTGTCCTATGACTATTTCTTACTAAACAGAACCTGAGACTTTGATGAATCCGAGACTAGAAGAAAGAGAATGGGAGTTGAGAAAGGAACAGGATTCCATGGAGTAGAAAGTAATGTGAAAGAACACGTCTAAACATTAAGCCCATGCAAACACAAGAACACAAAGTGGATTTTCACTGGTAGAAAGTCAGGTAACAGAAGTAATAGGATTATTAGAACAGGCATGAAAAACAGGGGCTGTGGATGATCCTAAAAAGCAACATTCAAATCTAATGCAAGAAAATAATGTCTTTGATTTTTGGAGATAATAGATATAATGGCATCCAGAATGGGTACGTTTCACTTTACATAGTAACCATGACTCATCTTGCTATAGAGGGCCAAAGACAGAAGCTGTTTTTAGGTATTGAAGTATTAACAACTAATAAATTTTGAAGAAAGAAAACTGAAGTGCAGGATTTAAAGGCTTAAACTCCTGTACCAATCTACCAATAAAGAAAGAAAGAAAGAAAGAAAGAAAGAAAGAAAGAAAGAAAGAAAGAAAGAAAGAAGAAAGTATGCCTGTATCAAAAACAGTACAACTGAAAACTCTAGGCCCTAAGTCCCTATCTGAAACTCTTAGAGCCAGAAGTATTCAGAAACTCATACCTTTTCATATTTAAGAAAGTTAATAATAATGCATATAATTACATAAACTCATTAAGATTGGGGCCAGCACCCTGTACTCAAATGTGCTCTTTTCTGCCATGAAACATACGCATACTCACACTGAGAATATGTGTGAGAAATAAAGACTGTATTAAGCATCAAAGTAGTTGGGGTCAGATTTTGCCACTAAATCAGTTATAAAAAAATTCTTTGGGTTTTCCAAGTTCTTTGGATTTCAGAGTTACAAGAAATGGTTTGGGAATCTGAATTTAGTTTGTCTCCTAAAGGTAAATGTGAACAGTACCTAGATTGAAATTTTGCTGTTCCTTTTCACCACCTCTGGAGTATCAAAATGTTTTAAAAATCCAACTTTTAAAAATATAATTTGAGGGGCGCCTGGGTGGCGCAGTCGGTTAAGCGTCCGACTTCGGCCAGGTCATGATCTCGCGGTCCGTGAGTTCGAGCCCCGCGACAGGCTCTGGGCTGATGGCTCGGAGCCTGGAGCCTATTTCCGATTCTGTGTCTCCCTCTCTCTCTGCCCCTCCCCCGTTCATACTCTGTCTCTCTCTGTCCCAAAAAATAAATAAATGTTGAAAAAAATTAAAAAAATATATATATAATTTGACATCAAACATTATCTACTTTCCCCCATGGCAAATTATATCAGTAGATCACTTCTCCCCTACAGAATACAATGATTAAAATCACTATGTACTGGCCACAGTTATTCACACAAGAAATATCTGTTCACCACGTGATAAGACATGGCGTTCTCTTGATTCTCCTGAACTTACAACTGAAGTCCCTGGTTATCCATCCTGAGGAAGGAATTACCAAGCAAACCTTGTCACGTACCTGGTGTGCCCTCTGATGTCTTTATCCCCATTCTACAGCAGTACTGAGCAATCCCATAGTCAGCAATCTTTGCGATGATGGCAGCATTGGGGTACAGGGTAAAGAGCAGCACATTGTGGGGCTTCAAGTCACGGTATATGATCATGGCTGAGTGGAGGTATCTGCCAGAAAACACACAGGCAGAGTCATTAAAATGTGATTATATTATTACAATTTCTGTCATGATTTCATTAAATATGTACGTACCTCTATTATCCAAAGCATCAAAAATTCTGTGCTAAGTTTGACCCCTCAAAGCGAAGAGATATCATAGAAGGGAATGAAAACATGCAAGCCAAATATTACAAAATGAGCTTGTGCTTTTAAAACCAAACAACAAACCAACAAAAAAAACAGGTCAATCCTGATATGTGAGTGATTTAAACTTTAAGGCACAACCAAGTTTGCTGGTACCAAGCAAAGTACCAGTTTTTGGTGAGTTTTCTTTCATATGCTTAATAATTACTGAAAAGGAATTCTGAATTCTCTCAAAGGTCATATGACTATTTTAATTAGTTTAAAATGTAAATATGTTAAATATGAGTTGATAGTATTTTCTGTAACTCCCATTTACTTACTAGTTCTGATTTTGTTAAAACCATATAGAAGTTTATCTTAGCTTCTAAAATTCTCTCTATTCCATTTCTCTTTTGATATTTATTTTTCTCTGACTAAAATGTTTCCTAATTTGGGGGAAAATATTTTCACCTTTTTCAGTAATAACAAATCAACATAAGAAACTTTTCTAGCTATCCATATCATATTCTGTTCAAAGATGTAATTTACTTTAAACCCAATTCTATTATGAATTAAGGCTAACAAAGAACATTTTGGACCTAGAGTTGGCACGAGTAAAACAATGTCTTGGTGATATCGGATGATGTTAAAGTAATCTCCTTCAGAGACTGATCCAATTAAATATAAGTGCTAGAGTTGGACACTGCAGGTAAAGATTAAAAAACACAATGAAGTTTTAATCTGAACCAGGTCATGTCTATTCTGGCAACACAGCAAGAGAGCTACTCCTGTGCTCCAACAAGTAAAGTAATTCCATCACCACCTTTCCTTACATATTCACAAAGTTCAGATTCCCCCGCACCCCCAGCTCAGTCTTCCCTGCTCCATGATGTCAAATTTGCTATAGCTCTCCACGTGATCTCCCAGGCAAATTATGACCTACCTTGAAAGGACAATTTTTTACAGAACTTAATAGAGGTAAATTTAAATCCTTTCTTTGTTGGCAGCTTTTGGTTTGGGTTCACACTGTATCAATAAATATTTACTCCATTACCTAATACGAATCACTGCTAGAGGGATTATGAGCAGAGTGGCAGTGATACTCTAAACTTTCCATTGCATGATGGCCTGAAGTGTATGCATCATTTAATTGCATCAGCTACTGCACAAGTTTCTTTCTCTTCCAGGATGTAGTCAGGACATTTGACGTTAGGCCTACTCATTTCGCTCTACATATTTTTGGCTGAAAAATAAGATAAACGTACTAATGAAGTTGACCTTAACAATAAGTAATGGACTCGAGAGAAAATTTACTAAGGGCTTACTGAAAGGCCATTAGCTACCCTTGCCCCGTTGAAGAGAAAAGCTGGGAGATTAAGAAGAAAAAAGTTAAAGCCAAGTCATGCATAATTGAATAGCATCCAAATCCTTCCTAATGCATGCCTCTTTCAGAATATTTATAGAACATAGACTCTCTCAGAATACTTCTCAAAGGTTAAAAAAATACTTAAACTTAATTTGAAATAATGTCTGTGGGAGGGAAAGATTAACTGGGTTAGTTAAAATGTTCAATTATAGAATTTAATCTTAAAAAGTACAGTTTTAATAGCTTCTAATACACTAGCAAAATAGCTTTTGATATATTAACAAGTGCAGATCTTGCCTTACTGAAAATAATTCAGCTGTAATTTATGCATTATGTGACAATGAACACTGTCAAATATTTTATTAAAATAAACTGGTCCAAACTCAGTTAGTCATTCTTTAATTGTGATTATCATCTGGGTTGCTAAGAAACTCCTTTCTTTATAATTGAAAGTAAACTTTATCTCATCCTAAATGGAATTAGTCTAAAAAATGAGATGCATTCATTCACATAACAAATCTGTATTGGGTGTCTATGAGGGCCAGTCACTAGGGGATATAATAATATCCTTATATCTTATATATCTCTTATATCCTTATATCTCCACTCCTGAGCAGTCACAATCTAGGAGAGACAGGTTATCAAACAAGATTGCAGAACTGCAGTGGGTACCAAATGCTACAAAAGCCAGAGAGAGAAAAAGAGAGCTAAAGATAGCAAAGCAGACTCTCCCACTAAACTGCAAGTTTTCAACCTTGATAAGATAATACACATAAGGTCTGCCTTTTCCTCTCCAGCACCTAACACAAAGCCCTGCATACAGCCAACCCAAGAAACTTGTGCCAGAGAGACCATCTATTCAGAGCTTCATCGTGGAGACCGTATGTGAGCAAATTCTACAGGAAAATGAATTCTCTAGGCAGACAAGTGTGTGAAAAGAGGAATGACAAATGAAAGAAAGACATGGATGTCCAGGAAAAGTCAAGACCTCAGAATGATCAGAATGTAGAGTGAGGGCAGTGGAAAGGCAAGAGGCATACACACAGAGTTCTGATGCTCTGCCAAGTGGTTTGCATGTATTTCACAAAGAACTTGGAACTCCCAGGGAATTTCAAGCATAATTAGATTTTTATTTTAGCATAAATATTCTGATAATTCCCTGGAGGTACTGGACCGAGGCGGCAGTAGTGGCATAAAGATAAATGAAATGATAATGTGAAATAAATGAAAAAGATAATATGAAATAGTCAAAGACCTGGTGGCCAAATGGATACTTACTTTTGGGACGAGAGGGGTAGCCTAGATGTGACTACAGGGATTGCCGTCAGCAAGTGGAAGACACAAGGGAAAGAACAGATTCATGGCGGGAGGAAGTAGCAGAGAGAATAAACTCAATTTTGTAAATACTGAAACAAAGAAACTTATGGAAAATACAAGTGACCATATCTTCATAGGTAACTGAGAATTACGATAAATAGCTCTAGGGAGAAGACTGAATTAGGAATGAAAGCTAAGAGTGTAGGCAATACTGTAAGAGATAGAATATGTAATGTGAAAAAAGTTTTGTATATCTTTCTAAACAGCTCCATCATTTAAGGGACTCCAGAGGAGTGTGACATTATTGTCTCTTTCTACCTCTGTATTTACAGTTCTATGCTGAAATTTGAGGAAACAAACATTAATGCTCAGTTTTTAAAAATATACTTAGTGCTGGTAGAAGACTGAAAGCTACCGAAATCTACTAGCTTCTTGTGGCACAAGACCCAGAAAGCTGTCTTGGCATTCGGCTGAGAAGAAATCAGGTGAATTAAAGCAAAATATGTTGAGATTTCATTTACTTCATCAGAAACTGCAGAAGTTGTTAAAGTAAGGTCTCAGAGAACCAGAAAAGCTACCTTAGAGGTGAGGTCTTTCACATGGTGGTGAATGAAAGATAGAAATTCATCATTTTATAAATAAGCATTCTGGGAATTATTTGCAAGAATTAGGGGAAAACTAAGATCTGGACTTAGGAAAGTGACTGATCCCGCTCTGAAATACACCAGGCGTTGTTGCCTGTTATCTGGATTAATTTAACACATGGTTCCCCCTGGTGTTCAAAAGCAGATATACCAACCCAAATCCAAACCTCCGCAATACTGTTTCATTAATAATCTGTATGATTTTTGGCAGTTTCCGGAGTCTTTCCAAAAAGGAAAACCTATTTATTTTATGTGTCTTTTATAGTCTCTATACACTATTAAGTTGTATCTTCCTGGTTTGGTCTTATTTGTTTGTGAGCAGTGTTTCTTTGTGTTCCTTGCCATCTATTCCATTCACATTTCTGGACACTGCCTGAGAGGAATAGTCACCGTATTTCAGAAGGGAAGGAAGGGAAAGAAATTTGCATTCACTGTGTGGTTATATGTGCCAGGTACTGTATTCTTCCCTCTCTCCTATCTCCATCTCTCTCTACTGCCCACACATATTTACTGGGGGTTCACCATTCCAGGTGCCAGGGATATGAAGGTGAACAAGATGGCAAGTCCTATCATGGCCCTTAGATTTCCAGCAGCAGAGACAGATAATGAACAAACTCTTTAAACGAAAATATAAAGAACAGCAGGCAGTGATCAGTGCCACAGGTGCCAGAGAGACATAAGGTGGACAGGGACATCCCCTCTGAGAGGAGACCTGAAAGAAATGAGAAGTGAGCCAAGAGGATATCTGGGGGGCAGGCTCTCCTGGTCCAGAGAAGAGCTGGTATAAAGCCCCGGGCACATCCGAGAAACTTCAGAGAAGCAAGTGGCTGAGCACAGTGACTGAAGAATGAGATAGGAGAGGGTTGAAAACAGGACAAAGACTTGAGCCAATTTCCACATAGAAAAGCCCCCTGGCCACTGCCATGTGAACAGGAATACGGGGCAAAGGTGAGAGCAAGTGGGCTGGTTAGACAAGGAGCCATGACGGCGGCTCAGACACTGCAGGTGGGCAGAGAGGCTGTGAGGAGTAGCTTCATGAAGATAGGTTTTGATGGCACTGCTGAAAGTATTTGCTGAAGGATTAGGTGTGGGATGTGAGAGAGAGGAAGGAAGGAAGGACGACTCCAAGGTGAAATAAGTGTGTGACTGGAGACGGGGACAGTGGTGGAGAAGGAAATCCAGACTTTAATCTGGGATGTCTCCAATTATCACAAAGTCCTTGAAATGTCACACACTGTATTAGTCACAGTTTACAGACTCTGACAGATGAGTTTCGGAGGTATAAAATCACAGGTATGTGTGTGGAGCCATGACTTCTCCTAGTCCCTCTGTCTCCCAAGACCGTGGCCCTTCTGCTCTTTGGTGCTGCCTCCCCGGCACTCTGTTGTGGTACCAGCTGGCTGCAGGATTGGGTATGCCTTGGACACAGAAAATCACTCCAGTCCCCTTCAGAAATATGGACCAATCTTTCCTTATTAGAATTGTCCATGATACCTGACACTTTCCTTGGCACTTTGAAATTTAACCTGTATTTTTATAGGGCAAGGAGGTCACTACAGTTTTAAGAAAATGAGCTCTGGAACAGGTTTCCTGGGCCCAAATTCTTTTTTTTTTTAATTTAATTTTATTTATTTTGAGAGAAAAAGAAAGTGCAAGTGGAGGAGGGGCAGAGAAAGAATTCCAAGCAGGCTCTGCACTGTCAGCGTAGAGTCCGATGCGGGGCCCGAACCCACGAACCATGAGATATGACCTGAGCCAAAATCAAGAATTGGATGCTTCACCGACTGAGCCACCCAGGTGCCCCCCAAATTCTACTCAACTAACTATGACGTTCTGCATGGTCTTCTTACTCTTATTTTATGGAATTACAAAATCTGTTCAGGGAAATGGTAATTTTTCCCTCAAGTTGTTTGTGAAATGTTACTGGGACATGATATTACTGGAAAGTGCTATTCTCCAAGCCCTGGGAGGAAGTTGAGGCTCACTCTTGTCACACACAGAGTAGAAAACCATATGACCTAATTAATTACCTCAAGCCATCAGCCACATGGAGTGCAATCCTGTGCTGTAGGGTTCTGGTGAGACTGGCTTTGTCCTGCTGAAGCAAGCGGTCCAGTGAACCCTTGGAGGCTAACTCCATCACCAACATTCGAGGACGAATCCCAGCCGCCAGCAAAGATATTAAGCTGGGGTGGTGGAGGTGGCAAAGGACCACCAGCTCCTACAAAGGGAAAAAACCATTTAAGAGTACTATAGCCCCAGTACCTCCTTCCTTAAGTGTCTCAACACTTTGAGTGTGGTTTTCTCTGGGTAACTGGATTATAGCAAATGTTCCATTTCTTCTTTAATCTTTTTTGTATCTTCCACATATTCAGGAATAAACGACTGGTTTTAAAAACGTATTCTGAATGAAAATGTTAAGTTCTATCTTTCCTTATTGCTTTGCGTTTTTCAGAACATTTAATGCAGGGTCAGTACCCCTGCTGTGGTCACACGATCAGGTCACGTCAATCTTATCTAATGAATCCTAGTTAGCCACAGAGTCCTTCTCAGGCCAGGATTCTGAGCAGCTGCTACTAATCAACTGCAATGGGCATGTGAGGTACCACCTGCCTATCATTTCTGGTTTAATGACTAGAAAAGCCCATGGGTGTCTAAGCCCATGGGAATACATGGTATCACTCCTCTTGAAACTTCTCTAATAACTTTCAGTTACTTTTGAATTAAAACCCTGTGTACTCACACAGCCTCCATGGCCTGACCTGATCTGGTCCCGGCCCATCTCTCAAAACCCATCTCCTTCTGTGTCTTCTCCTCTTCATGGGCACCCTTCTGCCACACTGGTGTTCATTCAATTCACTGCACATGCCCAGCTCCTTCATTCCAGCCACTGAGCCTTTGCCCCTGCTGGTCTCTATGCTCTGAAACCCCTTCACCTTTCTGAAGGCTTCTCATCATTCTGATCTTAGCTCAAATACTCTTACTTTCTGAGAGTAACCTGCCTTGAAACACCCTCGCTAAAGCAATCCCCAGCTGCAAGAATCTCTCTCCAAAAAGTCAGATACCATTTTAGCTTGAACAGAGAGGTCGCCATTCTGATGTAATCCTCTCCCTAGACCACATCCTGTGAGACTTTACAATCTCCTTTATATGTGGTTTGTGAATTCCATATATACTTTATTCTGCATATTTCACTTTACTCTGAAGCCCTAATTTAGTTGAAATTTATAGTTCATGTGATATTAAATTGATTCATGTTATAAACTGTGATTTCTGTCTGCAGAACCTCTGCTTCTTAAAAACCAGCTTCAAAGATGGGGAGTATCAGTGCCAACTGCATTTGTCAGGAAAGTGCAGTGTGGAGAATTCTGCAAGCTGAAGAAGAAAGGCTGAATACCCTGAGCGGGGATTTTCCAAGAACAAAAGCTACAGACTGCAATCATATTTCCTCAGTGGATAAAAACCTTTTTTTTTTTTTTTTTTTTTTTTTTTTTTTTTTTTTTTTTTGCCTCTGTCTGATTATCCCAGTTGTTTAAAACTGATGAGAACCAGTCAAGTTAGGTCCATTTTCTTTCATAGGCACAGACAGAAGCTGAATCCAAATTTTCCATCCTAGAAAAGCAGCTCACTGATTTCAAAGAGAAAGGAGCAGGAGACTGTAATAGATCAGCCCCAGTTCATGACCACTGGTAGAATGACCCTCAGAATGTGGCCCTGAACACTGCAGTGCTTTCCTTTTCTTTCTTTCTTTTTTTTTTTAAAGAAGCACATTATGTACGCTCTACTCTTACTATTTCTTCTATCATTTCCTTGGTTCCCCTAGCTGCCTACACACTACTCAGTCCTGTATACATTCTTAATGTTTTGATTTCCAACAGGGTTCCCTGAGCACACTGAATAAAATTTGGAACATACATTGAAGACTAATGACCAAGGCTGAAAAATCAATTTATACAACCAATTGCCTACAGATTGAAAGAGACTGTGCCCAGATTTGGTTCATAGACTTGCTTCTATATATAAAATGTTTATTAACTTATTTGTAAAGCCACAGTGTAGCTTTTAGTATTACTAATAAAATTACTCCAGGATATTTTACACAGACATGGAATTATTTTCATAATCCATAATTAATGTATTGTAACTGGTTTTGTTTTGTTTTGTTTTGTTTTAGTTTGCACATGTCATTTAGTTTTAGATTTAGGCACAAATTATTTTCTTTAAGTAAGAATGAATAGATTCAAAAACATAGTTGAGTTCTGGCATAAGATTACAGAATTTGAATTGGATTTTACCCCTCTTCTTACCCTCTCTCTCTCTCATTCCTACTGTCAGGAAAGACTCAGAAAACAGAGTAAATCCTCATTGGTACTCAAAACCAGACAGGGTACTGGAATGACCACTGTTTGCTTTGCATCCAATATCCACTCACTTTTCTTTCCTCCTAAGGGTACTTTGATTTTTGCTGAGGCATTCAATCCTCACCCCAGTAGCCCATGAACTTAGGAAGAACTGACTCTAACCCCAGCCTCGGGAAAAGGTGGGAATATTCTAAATAATAGCATTCACGTTACCATAGAGACTGATTGAGTAACACAGGCCTAAGTCCATCGGTGCAAAGCACTATCCTGGACATAAGTGCTTATGGAGAAAAGAACATGTGATATAAGTGAAGCCAAGAGAGATTTTTAAATGCGTATCGGATTTGGTTCCTTTGAAACACAGGACCTCAAAAGAGGTACCTTCTTTTCTTCTGTACTTGGGGGAGGTAACTGTGAAGCCTGGGACAAAAATTCTCAGAATACTGCCTTTTCTTTGTTTTTCAACAGGAGAAACAAAACAATCTCTTTTTTTTTTACTCCATAAAGAGGGACAAAAGTGGGATTTCATAACTAAACTCAGGTAGACTTTGGGGGGAAATGTGATCATTTTGCATTTTCATAAACACATGCAAAACCAGAGCTCCAGGAGGTTAACATGTCCGATTTAATGTAGTAATATTGGATTTCTTACTTGTCTTAACAATCTAAGTGATGTATGTTTATTGAAAATCTTCACAGCCACTTCTTCTCCTTCATAGGCTGCTCGATAAACAGATCCAAAACTGCCATCACCTTTTGAAAAGAAAAGTACAAAGCACTTCTGTTAATCTGTCTAAGCAGAAAAGCTAGATAAATTATTTTGGTTGTGATTATATATGTTTTATACATGAAGAGAAATCTGACCCATGTGTTTCATTGAATCAAGTCTCCTTTGATGCTTCCTCTTCCTTCTGCTACTGTGTGAACTACAATGCACCTGAAGATTGTGTTTCAACCTTCTCATCTTCCATCTACACACTCCGCACGCAATTACGTCACCGACTCCCTAACTCCATCAATTCCGATACATTGAGTGTTTCCACATCTTAATTTACAGCCACAAGCCACTTCTGAGCTCTATCCTATATTTACAACTTTGCATTGGAGACCACTGGCATGCCCTTCCAAATCTCGACCATGCTCCATCACAAGCCACATTCATTATCTTGTCTCCAAACTAGTTTTTATTCCATTTCACATATCTTATTTAAAAAAAAAATTTTTTTTGTGGTCATTATGGACTCAAAACCAAAAAATCATCTTAGCTCTTTGCCCCATGCCTCCTTTCCATTTCCACTCCCTTGGTTCTTTCTGCCTAGACCATGGAGGCATTCTGAGTTCATTACCTCCAACTCAGTCTACCTCACCTGCAAAATCAATCTCCCTATAATCACACTTTGTGACACTTTTTTGTTCAAAAACAAATTATTCTATGCTGTCTGCCTAATAACATCCCAAATCAGGCACATATCTAACCTGTAGCTCCGAATTTCCCCTGAGGCTCTCTTCCTGCCCTACTGCTCATTCCCTAGGCTCCAGCCCAGTAGTGCTCTGGGTCTGGGCTGCAGGAGATACCTGAGGAGCTTCTAAAAATACCAATGTCTGAGTCCACCCTCAAAGATTCTGACCTAATTAATCACAGGAGTTACTGGTCATTAGGATTTTCTTTTAATTCCCTAGGTGATAGTAATGACCAACCAGCCAGGGTTGAGGACAACTATCCTGGAAAACTGAAAGAGCCAAAATCTCCTCATCATGCTTGGTATCTTCAGGCTTCCATGCCCTTGTTATGCAGTTACTTAAAGAGCTCCATTGCTCCATCATCTCAACTGTGTAGTGTTTATCAAGTCTATAAAGTACAATACATACTGAGATAGCAAGGCCTGAGAAATCAACCATGATCAGCTCCATGGGCTATTACTCTTCACTGACATACAGTATAGCCTTTGTACAATATTTGTGATTCTCATACAGTGTTTTGAAATATAAGCACTTGACCGACATAAGTGAACGAACTCAGAAAAATCTACAAAGAAATAGAACCATGTTGAGACCTCTTATGTCTAAGTGGTGAAATTATGCATCTATGGGAAGCTTAGATATTTTACATTTTTAAAATATTTTTGTATTTGTATTAATTGCGTATTTTAATCTCTATAAGTATACGTAAGTATATATTATATGTTCAGAAACAATGCACATTAAAAATATATTCATAAAACAAGTCTATTAATATACACAAATCTATTAAGAAGTGTCATATAGGAACTGCTATGTCAGAAGGAAAATGTCAACTGAAGGCTTGAAATTCACTCCCATCCTACAAGGAAAATGGAAATGAATGACCTCTATCATATTACCCTAGCATACTACAAATAATGAATGGGGAGTCTCTGATTATAAAATGTTTTTAATATTTTTTAATGTTTATTTTTGAGAGAGAGCACAAGAGCATGCGAGGGAAGGGCAGCAAAAGAGGGACACAGAGGATCGAGGCAGAGGCTCCACGCTGTCAGCACAGAGCCTAAAGCGGGGCTCAACCTCACGAACTGTGAGATCATGACCTGAGCCAAAGTGGGACGCTTAACTGAGTCACTCAGGTGCCCCATAAAATGTTTTTGGAAGGATATATCTCATTTATTTACATCAGTGATTCTCAACTAGGGTGATGTTGCTCCCCTACCCCTACCCCCTATCTTTTTCAATGTCCAAAGATATTTTTGATTGTCACACCTGGGGAGGGGGAGGTGAGGAGATACCATTAACATCTAGTAGGTAGAGGCCAAAGATGCTACTAAACATTCTACAATGCACAGGACTGCCCCCATAACAAAGATTTATTCAGTCTAAAGTGGCAACAGTGCAGAGTTTGAGAAACCCTGATCTAGATTGTGAATGAACATGAAATTTATGGGTCTATGGGGCATGAGACTAGAGAATGAGGAGTACTTATATAAACACTTCACTTGCTGTGTAATTAATGAAATACAGAACACAGGTGCTTTTGAAGGTGGTCAAAAGGTACAAACTTCCAGTTATAAGATAAAAAAATACTGGGGATGGAATGTCCAGCATGACAACATGTTGAAAGTTGTTAAGAGAGTTAGTTAATCTATGAGACCTCAACATAAATTTAAAAAATGTATTTGTTTCTTTTTCTTTTATTTTGCATCTAAATGGGATGACCAATTCTAACTAAATTCATTGTGGTAGTCATTTCATGATATATGTAAAGTCAAATCATTTGCTGTATACCTTAAACTTCTACAGTGCTGTATGTCAATTATATCAATAAAACTGAAAAAAAAAATCCCACAGGTGCTTAAAAACAAACTTTGTGAGCATTTCTACATATGCTGTGCAAAGGGTCCTATATATGAAACTCATCTTAATGCACTAATAAAAGATATTTTGGGGAGCTTTGTCTGATGGCTTGAGACTCCTTCAGAGAAAGAATATGTATGTGTGGTATTTACCTGCACCCTTTGAATCACAGGTCAAGTCTGGTGTTGGTTAAGATCTAGGATTTGGCATTGACTATTCAGCATTTGGTGTTAACCCACTACTACTAATATATTCATTTCCAGAGTTCCAAAACATTCATTCTAAAATTCTCTATGTAAAGAATAAAGGTACCAAGCAGTTTATTTACCTTTACATGTCATGCCCCAAATTTTAGACATTCTCTGTTAATAGTTTTAATGTATTGACATGTTTCAGGCATTCTCTGTGGAAATTTTATTAAAATGAAGTGTATACACAGACAACAACCAATATTCCACAAAGTAAAGCCAGAATTGTCCTCAAATAGTTTACATTAAATCAGTGCTCTTCACAGTTCCCAATGACTCTCAAGAAGGCTTAGAACTTGAGTATGTCACCAAATTAATGCTTCTGAATTTTTAATCCCAAATTGTTTTATGAATATTTTTATGAGAATTCATGCCTGTCACCCTAAGGTACAAAACTGCTACTATGAGTACCTAGAGGTGTTCTTCCTTTACTTATTCTGTCTGAGACTGAAAAATGACTGCATTACACAACTGAAAATCTCCTTATCTCCCTCCCCCATTTCTGGCACTTAAAGCAAATGCAAGGATATATTTCACAAATGTGTGCTTTTATTGTAGCCGCATTCTTATCTCGAACCTAGTCTATTAGAATGTGTGAAAATCAAATTCTTTATGTGACACGTTACTTTAAAATATATCATTCCAATTATAACATTAATCATTATATCACTATAATAACATTATATCATTATAACGATAATATCATTCCATTATAACAAATATATGAAGACACTAAAAACTATGATAATATAATTATATTTGAATATATTCTAGATTATAAGGAAAAATTATATCCTAGTTTTTATTCTCAAACCAACAAAAACAGTTACCTAAGAGGAATTCTGGAGCTTGTTCAAATTCCAATTCATCATTATTCAACATAATATTTCTAGGCAGGTCAGCCAAAATTAAGTCAGGAGCAATTTGAGATATAGGAATGGTGAGCCTTGGTTGCTCCGGATTGACTAGAAGGTCTCCTGAGAAGTACATAAAACATTTATTACAAGCAGACTTTGAAGGATGAACATAAATGTGCGCTTTTGACTTACAAAAATAATCGCATTTCCTACGATTTCTAATCACTCTCTTAGGTTATCTTACCAATCCTATTTTTCTCTAGAAAATTTGAGAAAGTTTTAAAGGTTTAATTAATACCTACCTACCTGGAATGTTAAAAACTCATTCCTAGGTTCACTCATTAGAAACTAGAGTTCAGAACTGCCGCAGACTATCTGACATAGATTAGGAAATAATCTATTCTCTTAACCACCTTCATGGGGGCACTTATTATATGGTTAACAAGTTGTAAGTTATTTCTATGTATCATCTATTTTATTTTTTATGCAAGTATAATTAATATAAAGTGTTATATTAGTCTCAGGCATATAATATAATGATTCAAAAATTCTTGACATTTCTCAGTGCTCATCATGATAAGTGTACTCTTAATTCCCTTTACCTATTTCACCCATCCCGCAACCCACCTGCCTTCTGGGAACCACCGGTTTGTTCTCTGTATGTAAGCATCTGGGGTTTTTGTGTCTCCTTTTTTTTCTTTGTTTGTTCATTTGTTCTATTTTTTAAGTTCCACATATGAGTGAAATCATATGGTATTTGTCTCTCTCTGTCTGACTTATTTCACTTAGCATTATACTCTCTAGGTTCATCCATGTTGTTGCAAATGGCAAGATTTCATTCTTTTTATGGCTGAGTAATATTCCTGTGTGTGTGTGTGTGTGTGTGTGTGTGTACACACCACATCTTCTTTACAAAAACATCTATAGATGGACACTTGGGTTGCTCAACATCACTAATCATCAGGGAAATGCAAATCAAAACCACAATGAGTTATCACCTTACACCTGTCAGAATGACTACAATCAAAAACAAGAAATACCAAGTGTTGGCAGGGATGTGAAACTAAAGGAACCCTCAAGTGATGTTGGTAGGAATACCAACTGGTGCAGCCACTGAGGACAACAGTATGGAGGTTCCTCAAAAAGTTAAAAATAGAATTACCATGTGATTCTATAGATATTTACCCAAAGAAAATAAAAACACTGTTTTGAAAAGATATATGCACCCCCATGTTTACTGAAGCATTATTTACAATAGCCAAATTATGGAAGCATGCATCATCTATTTTAATCCTCATTAACAATTCTATAAGGTAGGTTTTAGTATTCCCATTTCACAGATGAGATTATTTTGCTCAATGAGCCAGTATTCAAACTCTCAAACCAAAAATCTTCTGAATTTAGAACACAAAGGTCTTTTTGGTAACAAATACAATCCACCTTTGATCTCCGTAATTGAATGCAGTATCCTCTAACTCATACCTTAGAGGTAAGAATTATTTTTACATTCATTGCAAAATTCCACAAATACTAAAAGGATCAGTTAAAAACATGTGAAATTGTATCAACACTACCTTCTTCTGCTTTCTTCAACAAGTCATCAAGCAAGATTTTTTGATGTTCTTCACCATCATTAAAACTATATAATGCCCATTTCTTCAACAGAGTTTCTCCTTCACCACAGATATCAATTTCCAGTAATCCAGGAAACCATTCTTCCATGAGAGAATCAATGTGGTCCACAACTTGGCCCAAAAGAATACAGCCTACATAATCCAAAAAAGATCTCATTAACACCCTACCCGAACCTCGTCATGTTGCAAAGCTAGAAAAGAGGATCTGTAAGTATAAAAAGAAAAGTTTAGATTTCTTTAGTGGTACAATTCAAAGTTGAATTAATTTCCTTACCTTTTCTACACGAAGGAACTGTAATTTTTAAGAAACTCTCTGGGTGATGGTCTAAAACTTCAGATCCTACCAGACAATAAGCTTCAGGAGACCAATTCAAGTAGATGCCTTGTCGCCAATACATTCTGTTTGGGCGAAGTGCTCGTTCTGAAAGAAGTTTAAATGGACCCAAATGAATCTATTAATCATTAACTATTCCATAAAATAAAGGGGCAGAAAAATCACTGCACATACCACATTTGACTAATAGAGCTATATTTGTTTGAAACAAAGTATTGGAATCATTAATGACACAAGTCCTCATCTGTATCTATTATACATGAAATTAAGTATTTTATCCTTAATTTTGCAATGAAATAAACAAAATGCCCAGTAGGTAACCTAAGAGGGATTTCAGGTTCATGATGTTAAGTAGTGTAATATGTATATTAATAGAAGATAAAGAATCATAAGTAAATTCTTACAACTTTTAAAAGGAGGTTGTTGGCCAGGCTACAATAAAAACTTCCTGAATGTTTCATTTTAATGCAATGTAACTACTTATATACTGATCAGTTGCAAGCAAGATAAGGCTTATTTCAGAATATAGTAGTACCTCCATAAAGCTGATTTTTAACCCCCCAAAATGGCATTTTTCCCTGTGGAGCACTAAGATCTCTCTGTCTTCTAGAAGGAAGCACTAGCATTATAAACACTCATTTTTATTCCCCCCCCCCCTTTTTTTTTTTTTGTAAATCCCTCAGGGATGGTGCAGCAGAAGAGAACTATTAATGGTCTGAATGGCCACAACCTGTTACCTTGTTAAATAAAACTCCCTGGCTTTGCAGTGACAGTCATTTCTAGTTTTATTTTGTTCATTTGTATGTATGTATGTGTGTGTGTGTGTGTGTGTGTGTGTGTGTGTTTATATGCCATGACTCCTAGTAATCTCACTTTCTAAAATTGTTGCTTATGGTCTACTTGGGCTTGGAAAGCAAGACATTCATACTTGTTATAAATGTGTCTAAAATAAAAACAAATAGGCTTTGAGTGAGGACCTGAAAAATTTCCTTTTTGACAAACCACATGAACTTATATGAGCCTATCTGTCTTTATCTTGGCTACTCTGAAGTCTTTTGATCTTCTTTTCTGATTTTCAGTGGCCTTACAAATAAATAAACTCTGAAAATGACATATTAATTTTAATATGCTTTCCCCCTAATTTCTCAAATATTAAGTCTTCATTAAATACATACCTCTTCCTGAAAGCATGTAAGGTGAAATTTCAAGTAATCGATTGATTAACCTTGACCAAAATCCCATTGGAAAATAAGGCATTTCATATAGTCGAATGATAATTTCAGAGTTCTCACAATGAGGGAGCTCTATCACAGGCCTGTGGTCAGACAAACTAAAAGAGAAAAGGACATCAGCATTATACGGCTTCATAATACACCCAACCATGCTAACCAAAGTGCTTTACAACTTGAGAATCAATGAGTTGAAGAATAAATATTCTAGCTTATTGCACTTTTTTTATAATGTTCTTTTGCTACATGTCCTTTCTTCCTCAAAAAATTCAATGGCTATTTAATCAATGCAAATGCATGCTCAGATGCATGAAATTTTTTCAGTAATCCTCTTTAAACTAATAAATAAATTATTACAATTAGTCATGCAGAGACAAGTTTGAAGCGATTATATAAAACTTAAAAAATGCAAGTCCTAGAAAAAAGTATATATGTATTTTTGGAATTGGATATCATGTAGCAATCAATGCAATTTACACTTTTCAGTATCACATACCTTATAACATTTCCTACTAATAACATATAAAGCAACCTTCTATAATAAAAGGTTAGAACCAAGGCCTCCACTGTGTTGCCGCTCCCACTGAAAATTCATTGCCATAAATTCTTCTGGTGAAAACTCAGTATCTTCCCAGAACCTGTCTAATATAAATCTCTCAATGCCATGTAAGAACACACATGAACACACACAGAATAATCACTATTTACCTTTAAGTAATTTAAGCAGTAGCAAACCAAACTATATACATAAAACAAGTTTCACTGTATCTTTAAAATGTCAAATGCAGTGTTTTCACTAAAAGTAAATGTTATACTTCAGTAGAATGTGTACACCAGAAGCAAAATAAAATTAGTACATTTATCATAAACAAAAGTTATTTTGACAATTAAAATACATAACAGATGGTGAGTCTCCACAAGGTAATTGAAATTTTAAGTTTAGGTTTACCTGCTTGGAACCAGCAAATATTCTTCTCCTATTGGCAGGGCAATCTGGAATTTTTCTAGGAGTTTAAAGTACTGTGACATGTAGTTCTTTGGAAACCTCTTTTTCTTTGAAAGAAACTTTTCCACATCTCTGCGTGAAATGATTCCCTTAGGATGTTTTGGATAGCCTTCCACTTTCACTGTCAAAATCTGAAAGATTTAAACTTGTAAATAATCACTCCAATTTATTTTCTGAAAAGTTCTGAATTTAAAGCATTTGGTGTCGCTTTGCTCAGTGAAAATGATCAGAACAATTTTAACATTGTCAAGTACAACATGGGACCTCATTTCTTTACTAGAAGCCCAGTGGGACAACCACTCCTCCACAGGAAATTTATTAAATTAAGGGAGTGAATTCAGATCAGATGTTATAGATATCCTCTGAAATCAATGAATCTTAAGCTTTCCTAGATCCAATTAACAGATCAATCCAACACCCCTCATCCTTATTATAGTCTCATCAATGATACATTCATAGGGAAATTATCTTCCAGACTGTTCTCACTACAGGTTTGCCACAGAAATGTTACTTTACATTTATATAATAGGAAATGGTTTCTATCAATGGGAAGAGAAGCAGTATAGTACAGTTTTGTGGTCCTCAAACAAACCAACTACAGAATTTTGCTGGACTCCACTCAGTCGGAAATAGGTCTGGGATAAAGCTTGAGAATCTGTTTAACAAGAAACTCAGATGACTCTAGTGTAGAGATCATACTTTGAGCTTTGATTATCATCATGAGTTAAAAGTAGAAATTCAGAAGAACCCAGGTCATATCCAGGCTCTACTACCATCTCTGTTACCTTGAGAAAGGTATATAACTTCCTTAAGCCACAATTTAAATGAGATAATAACAGTGACTGCTTCTTAGATTGCCATAACACTGAAATAAGGTAACATACGTAAGGCATGCAAAGTGCATATGACAATTTTTAGCATATAGTATGCCCTCATATGTCAGCCATTACTATCCACATATTCCTTGATGAATGAAATGAAATCACATTTCATTTAGCCAAACTAATTTTTAAAAGAGGTTTGTGCTTAATTTCTTTGGTAGATCTGTAACGTTCAAGGGCTACTTAAATAGGAGCAAACATTATGAACATTATCATGCAGTTGAGTGAAACACTAGATTGCAAAATCCTTAGGCCCAGGGACTTGTCTCACTCATCTCTATTTCTCTATTTGGTACATATAATGTTTATTGAATCAATGAATGCATGACTGACTGAACATAATGGTGTCTAATGACAATATATAATGGGTCATTAAAGAATACATTGCAGTTGGCACTTAACCGACTGAGCCACCCACGCGCCCCTGTTCTGGCATTCTTAAAGTTTCCTTGTCTCACAACTCACTCTCTATCCCTAACCATATTATATATTTGCTTTATAGCACTCTACCATCTGACACTGTAAGAGTTTAGTTGTTGGTTGTTTCCTTCAACTTGAATGTCAGCTTCATGAATGCAGGAAACTTGTTCCCTGCAGAACAATATCAGGAACATTGTAGTTGTCAAGTCAATATTGTTGGATGAGTAAATTCGGGTAAAATGAAGTTTGGAGCATTTTATCCTGGGGTTAGTTTTTTAGACACTGGAGTCAAACTACTTGGTTTGAAATCCTAATACTTCTTCCTGAATATGTAACTTTGGATAAATTATTTAACCTCTCTGTCCATCAGTTTCTTCATCTTCAAAATGGGGACTAGTATAGTACCATTAAAATAGCTGTTCTGAGAATTACAAGAGAAAATGTTTAAATTAGCACATAACTAACCCCTTGTATGTTAGCCATTATTGTATACTATTCTAATGTATTTTATTTAGACACATTGATTTTAAAATAGGTGGTTTGTGCTTGAGTTTTTAGTAGATCTATGGTGTGCTGCCACTGTTTGTAGTAGATAGTTTACAAACATAGACACATCAATATCTTCTCATCTTCTACATGCATGGTGTTCAATCCTTTGAGAAATTAAATCCATCCATTCTCCTCCTCTTAGATCTGGACGGGCTTTGTGGTTACTCTGGTCACTAATAGCAGAACTGATATTTTACCAGTTCTGGGCCTAAACTTTGTGAGTACTGGTCATATGAGGGGCCACACAGAGGAAGACGAACATACCAAAAATGTGAGTGTGGCATTTTTAGACTTTCCAGCCTCGCTCAATGAAGGAAGCCAAGTGAATGACCCTTGCCAATGCCATGTGGAGCAGAACCACCCAGCTGAGCACAGTCAATCCACAGAAAAGTGAGAAACAATAAAGTGTTGATGTTTTACCTTAAGTTTACTTGTTTACTCAAGTTTTGGGGTATCTTGTTTCATAGCAATAAAAAACTAAAACACTGCCTTAATTTTATCACCTTTCAAAGACCTAATATTCCTTCAGCCTAGTAACTTATAATGCTAACTTATGCACTTATGCAAAAAAGAGAATTTTCCAGATTCCTCACCCAAGTTTTTATCAAGATTAAATTGCCATGCAAGCTTTTTAATGTTCCACCTGATTAACTCAATAAGTGTATTTCATATTTCTTTTATCATACATTTAAATGAGTTTTGTAAACTTCTCTGTGCAGTGATGGAAATGTCTTTAATAAGTTTAGTGACCTAATAGTCTGGGTCACAGAGAGGGTAGGAGGCTCATTAGAGCTTTTGCACCATGAAATTATTTCTGCCCTTCCTTTGATGATTCACGGAGGTGAATACGCCTATTTATTTTTGTTGATGGGTATCAGATAAGTCATTCTTGTTTTCATTTGATTATTTATAGCTTTCATTCTCTTCAAGTGTTCGTGAAAATGACATTATATTTTAATATATCAGCATAAATAAAAATATAGTACTTATAAAATTATTAAAAAATTCAAGTTAATATCATACTGGCTCTTTAGATCTATCTCTCAATATAACTTTGGACTGTTCAAACTATTGACTTAATTTTCACTTAAATTATCATGTTTATAGTAAAACTATGCTGATAAGAGTTTCAACTTAATCACTCCATGAATCTTCAGGGATTTTATTGTGGTAATATGGAAGGCTGCTTTTGTTAGAAGATGGTGATTCTGAAACAAATCACTTCTTTATTCTACTGAAGAAGATACGCACACCCTAATACTACCCACATCTGTACAACTTTAACTATTCCCAATTCACAGGGAAACACATCATTTTGGGGGGCAACTTTAGCCTTTCCTTGACTATATAGAGTTTAGTCATTTTCTGATATAGTGTGGCACACAGGACAATAAAATCTTCAGGGTATATTTAAAACTCCCTTTGCTATATCTGGGGCTCCTGGGTGGCCCAGTAGGTTAAGCATCCAACTTCGGCTCAGGTCATGATCCCATGGCTCGTGAGTTCCAGCCCCATGTCAGGCTCTGTGCTGACAGCTCAAAACCTGAAGCCTGCTTCAGATTCTGTGTCTCCTTCTTTCTCTGCCCCTCCCCCGCTCATGCTCTGTTTCTCTCTCTCAAGAATAAATAAACATTTAAAAAATAAAAAAAAATTTTAAAAACTCCCTTGGCACCCACCTACACATATGTTTTATTTAGCCCCATACCTGACACACATTCTAAAACTACATGGATACATCTTTACAATTTTGAAAAAATTTTTTATTACCTAAAATAATATCCTTAAATTACTAAATAGGTCAAACATAAGATTAGCTAACAGTTACTTCTCACTTACACTGAATTAGGGAAGCAATGTAGAAGATAATATTGTTATTATCCTTATTTTACAAGTGAAGAAACAAAGGCTTAAAATATTAAGAAACGTCACAGTGTTGGGATGGATACAGAAGAGATTTGAACACGGGTCATGCTGACTACAGAGCTTGTGCTCCGGACCAGTCAACGTTACCAGCTCCATTCTCATTTAGCAGATGAGTGGAAACACACTTTCCAGGGCATATGTTCAGAGGGATGAAAATCTACTTAAAAAATATCTACCAAAATAGGTATTACTGTCACATTACAATTGCCAATTGCAATACATTTCAATATGCTCTCAAGGTCCATGATATAGGATTTAGGCCAAAATGAGTTCCCTCTTCAAACTACCTGCCTTTTTTTTCTTTAGATAAAATTTAGGAACTATCAGTCAAAATTATCCGAGGGAATTTAATGACTACTATGGTTTAATTAGAAGAGATGATTCTAATGTAAACAGATAGAATCATTTTAGGGTCTCAGGGAGTCACATGCAAAACTCTAAATTATGCCCACACTCAAAATAGCTGCCAGTGAATACATGTGCTGGAGATGGCCTCCCCAAGCTCTCTTCAGTTCATGATTAAGCTAGATGCAGCTGTTCTCAACCAGGGTGATTCTGCACCCCCACTGATATTTGGCGATCTCTGGACACATTTATGCTTGTCATATTGGGTCAGTACTACTGGCACCTCGAGGGTAGAGACTAAAGATGCTGCTATCATCCTATAATGCACAACAAATAATTATCTGGCCCAAAATGTCAATATTGCTGACACTGAGAAACTCTGAGCTAGTGCGTTCTGATTGAATGGCTTTCTGTGGCAAACCTGTAGAGATGGGTTATGCTAACTATTAAGATAATCTCATTGGTAATTATCACTGGCAGAAGAAAAAATATTTCCATATGAAATATAAATGGAGAAAAAACAGCCATAACCACCACCATCCAAAGTTTTCAAAACAATAAACGTTTATAGCTTATAATCCACTCAAGAGTCAAAACTCCCCTCCATGTTGTCCAGTTAAAGGTTTTACATCCATAGACTCAATTTTCTTATGTATATTTGCCCCAAGAATTTTCACAAAGCTTCCATTCAACTGACTATATCAATAACCAAACTAAAGTGTCATAAGGATCTAGAAAAGCACTGTGGAACAGAGTGGTACAACATCTGTTCACAAGTTGGAAACAAAGACATTAAAGTGAACTCTCAGACATTTTCCCTTCTTCCATGAAGCTCTTCTTTATGCAGTCTTCTACATGAACTGCTCTACAGTAGTCTACATTTATAGGATTTTCTACTTTAACTGAATACAAACTCTATAATGCTCAGTTCTCCGGGTGTCACTTGTTCCTCTCTTCAGTCATTGCCCTTATGCCACAAAAATACAAAATACCAACCTGTGCCATGACTTTACAAAGCCACTTGGGTTCCACAAAATATAAGTCACTTAACTGCAGCGCTGGGTCTTGAAAATGAAGAAGGACCCCTGTAGTAAAAATCAAACAGTGAAACATGGAATCTAGAAGATACAATTATCAAGGGACTTTGGAGAGAATCTAGTCCAACCTCTTCATTTTACACATGAGAAAACCTCAGCACTGTTGGTGGAAGAGCTGAGGCTAGAACCTGAGCATCCCAGTTTCCAATCCCTAAAGTCCAAGTATTAGAAAGTATTTTTGGAACTACATAAAATGATCATATATAAGCATATTTGAGATAATTGCATGCACTGTCTTTCATATATTTACAAATAATCAAAAGTTCACAAAACGTTTTGGCTTTCTAAACATATTCTATAAGCCATCTTATTTTCAAATATAGGTAAGAAACATAGGATAATGCAGAAAGCTACTAGTTTAAGAATAATGGAGGGAAAGGAACAGATTATAATCCATGTGAAGGTAATTTTTCATACAACAGACTCTAGGGATTAAAAGCAGCTTTGCAGTCACTTACCCTAGTACTACAAACTAACTCACACGTTTTTAGCAGGGTTATACTGATCAAGTACACAAATAGCACAGACGCCACTATAAGCATCTTTATCTGTGAGACCATGCTGACAATGAGTGATGCAACAGGCAAGATCTGCCATTCAATAGGTTTATTGTCTCAGGTACCACTGATTCTCTAAGTGCCGAGTTAGACCATCCCAATAATACTTACCCTTTAGAGTATATAAATAACTTCCACACACAGTAAATTCAATTGATACCATGAAAGGATATGGCTTGTGCTTGGGGTCCCAAAGCTCCTCAATAGTTAAGTCAATTTCTAGAACCCACATGTTTTAACTCCTCAGATACTTTTCCCACCACTGCCCTTAGATGGTTTCCTAAATGTTTTTTTCCTATGGCATGACATATGATTCAATGTCATTGCACATGATGACCTTTCAAAAGGAAAAAGTCAGTGGTCAAAGAATTCTGTTAAATTTTGAATGCAAATTCTATACAAGGTTCAGATACATTTTTACAATGACTACAGAGTTTTGAAAAAATATGTAACAAACATACTAACCTGATTCATTTAGGAAGTGAACCGCATGAGGAAGCTCATTTTCATCCAACTGTAGCTGATTTTCTTTTACGAGTTGTAATAATCGTTTCCGGTCGATTACAGGAAATTCAATTGGCACATTTTTACGTTCCAATAAAATGATTTTCTCAAGTTCTACATAGCAGTCTGGAATCAGCTGCCCAACGACAGGCTGATCTCGGATCTGTGTAATTACAAATGACAAGCTGTAAAAATCCATTTTATTCATCTGCCTGAAGGTGGTTGGTAAATTCAGTGCTAATAGTTGTTCAGAAATTGATATATTATTCAAGTGTGATGTAAAACTATTTAAGCTGTGAAGGATAAATAAAATGATACTAAAATAAGAAAAATATAAACACAGAAGCCAATTTAGAAATAACTGTCAAACAAAATAGTATGGAAATATTTAACTACCCAAAAAAATCCATGATATACTCCAGGATAAATCACTAATCATAAAGAAAGGATTTTTTATTTTCTAAGACATTAAACATATATGCAATAGATACGCTACCATAATAAGTCAGGAAGTATTACAAGAGCTTTGGGGCCTTATTTATTAGATGAAAATATCCATGCCCCAAAGTAAAACATTAAATTTTGTGCTCGTTATTTGCAAAATGTACCTGATATGTGTATATTCCATGTCTCCCCAGGAGGAGACACGAAATCTCCTCACCCAAGAAATACTTTTTCATGGAATTTTAAATTTGGGAAAATAATAAACCATCTGCACGCCAACAATTTTGACATGAGAGGATGATTTTTGGTCTGTTACATTTACAATATAATCATTGTCTACTTACGTACATATAAAAAATAACAACTTTTAAAGAATAGCTTTAAGATGATAGTTTCTATCATAAAACATCTTTTCCAATTTTTTCTTTTTTCCAGGAAAATCTAATTTTAAATAGAAATGCCACTGAAACAACAGTAACTAAAATGCCTCTGAAAGCCACCAGGTGGCAAACTCTCCCCATTTCTCAACCCATGTATATATTCTATATTCTTTTTACCTGAGAATTTCTACTTAATTTCTTAAACTTATTATAAACAGAAATTGGGTTTTATCACACACACATGCAAATTTAACTTGCTCTTTTTTCTACTCCTAACTAGAACTTTAAGGGGCTTTATTTAAACAGTCATACTATCACTTACATATTCACCTCCAGTCATTCAGAACATTGTTTTCCTGTATCCAATGCCCTCCTAGTAAATTAAATACAATTTCACTAATCTTCACTTTTCATATTCACCTTCCTCATCATTCATAAATTACGATAAAATAGAAATTCATATTGAAGTTTGTGTTCTAACTCAAGAAAGAAAACCTACATATGGAAGTAAACAGGGGTTCTCACAGAAAGCAAATTACACAGCAAAGGGATGAACTTTTTATGGCTGAGTTACAGGGCCAGCAAAAGATCCCACTGCTAATGGGCTGGACAAGTTTGAAAGAGGCAATGTTGGCAATGAACTCTGTTTTGTCCTACTTCTCCTTTTAGCTTGATTATGAGGTCCCCAACAGCCAATAAAAAAAAATTATTTTAGAGTCTGCAAAGGCACGTGTTAATAAGGGCAAGACAGGGAAAGATTAGAGAAGAGCCAAGAGAGAAGGAGAAAATGAAAAACAAGTGAGAGGGCAAAAAGTGATCTCCAGTAAATTCAAAGCTGCTATTTGAATACAAGTTGAAGCATCTCAAGGAGGAAACAATATTCTAGTTCTGGCAGGCTCATTGATTCTGGGTGATCCTGAAAAAGCCAGAATTCTACAAAGCAATCAAATGGATTTTCAAACCAAAATGCCAGAACGGTGCAGCCATCAACAATATACATCCATAGCAATATATGGCCATTTCTCAAAGCATTTCTTTTACCTCCTTGTATCAGCCTCAGTGATCAGTCATAAGCTCAGGAGGAAAACAGGTCTTGTTGATGGACAGTGATAAATTGCTTTACACTAAAGCAGTACTAGTCCAGCCAGCTGAACTAACCAGTTTATCCATACTTCAACTAAACTATCCATACTTTATCTATTTGTTGCAACTAAATTCAGGCTTTTTCAAAACAAACTCATTCTTGAAGAAGTCTTTTTAAAAATATGATATATGGTCCAACATAAATGATGAAAATAGGAACTATTAAAACATAATAAGTAAAAACAAAGTTCTGTATGTATAGGTACAATCTCAGAAGGAAACCGCCTGCATAAAAAGAATTATTTAATTGGATGTCTGAATTTTGTGTATTTGTTTCTTACAAGTCACAATACTTTCTAATCCTATGTCCAATTAGAGAGTAGGAAAATTTGCAAATAAACAATGTATCATTCTTCTTACATAAGATGCCACTACTGACCCACCATTGGTAAAACCTTTTAGTGATGGTGACAAATGTGTTGAAAGATACAAACATGCAAATTCTCCCCCTGGGCATCACAAAGACCAACACATTTATAAATGGCTCATTAGGTTTTAGATAGGAGCATAATCTGTGAAAATGGAACAGAACTAAGCTAACTGGCCAACACATTATAACCAGGGTGACTGTGTAATTTATCATCCAAATTGGAATGCTTTTGAGAATGTAGTAGGACACTATTAATTATGCTGGGAATGCCCAGGCTACACAGGACCCTAGTTATAAGCCATGGCCTTGATCATTAGTGCTAACGAACGAAACCACCAGGGACTAACAATGAAATTCACCATTGTGTTTGTCACATTGAACGATTTGAGGAATTTTCAGTGCATTTTATACCACCGTATCTGCAGAACTCAGGAAAGATTTCTTTTTCCTGCAAGTATTAAAAATAACGTTTCTCCTGGATAACCAACTTATTTGTGCTTTATGAACCCTATGAATTACATTTGGCTTACCAGAACTTTGGAAATCAAAACATAATTTCTAAAATGGAACACCCAGTTTATATGTACTAAAAATTGTTTAGGCATTGTTGAAAATCAAATTCATGACCTCGGCAACCACATCAAAGAGCCATCTCACAATACTGAGGGGGAGATTAAAAGGTGGAATGGGTATCGTCACAGTGACAAGAGACAAAAGGAACAGCACATAGATCAAAATGCAGCTAGAACAGGAACTCTGAAAGAAAAGAGCAAGTGAAACAACAAAGAACAACAGAGGGAAGATGATCCCAAGATCCCAATATTCATGTGTATTCTTTGAATCACCACGACAAAAAGTGAGAAAAAGGGCATCAGAAACGTTCTCAGATTCTCTCAGAAACATTCTCTCAGTCTCCCAGACATTCTTAGTGTTTGTCCTTCAGGATCCTCTAATGATGTTTATTCTCATTTCTATGCATTTGAAATGAGATATGGCATAAGTAATTTTAAAACTAAAAGCGCTTTAATAATGCTAACAACTATGAAAAAACCACAATTTTAAGATAGTTGTTCTTTTCTCAAGACTTCTGACATTTCTAAGCAGTTGTGTAGCATGAGAGTTAATAAATTATGTTTACCCACCAGCCCACAATAGGCATTAACCACGTTACCTTGAAATTAAGACTCTCATTTATGATGGTTTTCCGAAGCTTTGCCAAAGCATCAGATTCCTCTGTGGCATTCACAAAGTGGTAATCTCTTATTGCAGGAAACCCTCGCTTGTTCAGCAGTTCCTTGGTGATTTTACTTATGCAGGCTTTGCGCTGCTTTTCATCGGAAACATCCAAATGTGTGCCAACAAGAATCACAGGGGAAGAAGAAGCACGGGCCTACAGGAAATGATACAAAATACTCTTGTGTTTGTTTTAAAATCAAGACTGCTTACAGTTCTATTCACATTCCGTTTTTATGAAATTCAGTTGAAAGGAACTGAAAAACTCAAACACGTCAAGAAGAAGAAAATGTCAACTGTCTTTCCTTCCTTAAACCTAGGGGAAAAAATGTAACCTTAACGAAATTTTGAAGTCATTTTTATGCCCCTTCTTATTCCAATTTTTATCATTTTTTCAGGTGGCCTGTATAAGACTAGTGGTCTGTTTTTCTTTTCTTTTATGCCTTAAAATGGGTTATTCTCTAAGTGTACTTTGGACTTCTAAACAAAATAAGCATTTAATAAACGCAAGACCGTATCAAAGTGACATAATATGGTTTATATTTTCTCCTCCTTATCTGTAAAGTCAATCTCCTGAATTTATTTTAAACTCATCCAATTTGTAGTCTACATGAACAAGAAAAAAAGGCACTAAAGTATCACTGCCACTATTCACTTGGGCTAATTCTGACCAATACAAGGAAGTTAAAAAAAAATTACCAAAATTACAAAATGAGCTTGTACGCAGCCAAAATATCTGCTAAAATGTCCTCACACAAACCTTTTTAAGGACTTGACTCACAGAAGAGCCCACTGAAGCTTCATTCAAAGAGCATCACTCCTACTTTATTTCAATTCTAAGAACCAGTAAGTACTACATCAAGGAATAGCTAACAGCATGACAGCAAGGGACAAAATGGAAAAATTACAAAAAGAGATTCCAAATATAAGAGCATATTAATAGGGTGCCATTTAAAAGTTTAAGATCTGAAGGACTTCCTACTAAATCACCAATGAGGGCATAGCTAATGATTCGTGGATTGCTTTTGTTTAGTGTAGTTTATTTTAAATTAGGGAGGTTTGTCCTTCATTTAAGAAATAAAGTGATTGGGGTGCCTGGGTGGCTCAGTTGGTTAAGCATCCAGCTTTGGGTCGCGTCATGATCTCACGGCTTGTGAGTTTGAGCCGTGCATTGGGCTCTGTGCTGACCACTCAGAGCCTGGAGCCTGCTTTGGATGCTGTGTCTCCCTCTCTCTCTGCCCCTCCCTCACTTTCTCTCTCTCTGTCTCTGTCTCTCTCTCTCAAAAATAAACATTAAAAATTTTTTTAAAAGGAAATAAAATGATCAAAAACATTATATATATATATCCATTATATGTATATATATATATATATCCATTATATGTATATATATATATATAATGTATATATTTTCAATTTTTATAGCTTAAAAGGGTTTTAAGTATCTTCAACATTCATCAATATGGAACACACTATTTTCATGTCACAGCCTAATTACACTAAAAAGTCCCCAACTCAAAATTTTAGTGCTTCCTAGTTTTAAATTTTTTTAATGTTTATTTACTTATTTTGAGAGAGAGGAGACAGAGAAAGAGAGTATGAGCAGAGGAGGGGCAGAGAGAGAATCCCAAGCATTGAGCTGAAATCAAGAGTCAGATGCTTAACCAACAGAGACAGCCAGGTTCCCCCAAATTTCAGTGCTTCCAACTTCATTTTTAAAAACTGAGGAGACTGTTTGAAGCAACTGTCCAAAATAAATTACCTTACACATACAAAAATAAATGTTATTTTCTATTTTCAAACGATTAAAATAAATGTTACTTTCTATTTTCAAACGATTAGAACAGACGACCTTTATATTGAAGAGCCAAGGCTTCATGGCATCGACTTCAGCCTGCCCTTTGCTGAGGTCATAGACAGCCAGGTAGAGGGCCCGCTGGGTCATGAAGTGAGGATGAGTGCTGTAGAATTCCTCACGACCTAAATAAAGATTGGAGCCATTGTTTTAGGTGATAATATCACTATTTATCATACAAAGAGAGAGAGAGGAAAACAGCCAACAGACGATGTTTAGAAGACTACACTGGGTTTTTGCTAGGGATTGACAAGTTTCAGCATATATGTCAGCTACCAAACCAAGTATTTAAGCTTTAGCTGGCTCCTATTGGTTCCTAACATTTCCCTCCATGGAATTCACCCTGGTGGCAAGGGTAAAATTAGAAGTAAATGGCTTTGGAATAATTCTGTAGAATCCACCAGGTCTCGTTGCAGTATTGGAACAAAATCTCGGCTTTTAAATCCCTGTCCTAAGTAAAAGATAAATGTGAATAAAATATTCTAGTGAAAGAAATACCTGCAAAATCCCACACATTTAGAATGAGGTCTTTCTTCCCTTTGCCTCTTATTTGGATAGGCCAGTCCTTCACATCTATACCAACTGTGGCGCTTTGCACCCCAGGATCTGATTTCTTGCTTTTCGTTAGTTGCTGCAATAAGGTGGTTTTACCACTCCCAGTATTTCCCACAATCATAAGCTTCATTCGGTTATAGGGCACAGCCTTTTTTAACCGCTGCTGAAGAAACCTGGTATTTGAAAGACAAAAGTAAAATAATAAGCTGCTTAACACTGTTACTTAAGATATAGGTGAATTCTTAGGTGTTGAAATTTTTAAAATACCAGACTGTTCTAAAATATAGTGCCAAACAGTGCTTAGCTCATGGACCTAATAAGGGCACATGTCTTTCAACACACTGTTAGTGCATATATTTTGTGAGCAAGCGATGTTAATGTAGTTGATAATGACTGGTAGCATTATCAAAAAAATGACCTGTTATACTATCACCAGAAATAATCAAAATATGTTTGCAGTACTAATTAGAATGCTAATAATTATGAAGTAATTAGCATTGTGTGTATATATATGTACATATATATGTGTATACATATATATATATATGAATTTCTTTAAATAACACAGATAAAACCCTAAAAATTACAAGGTATAAAATTTTACAAAGCCCCTATGACAGAGAATGAAGATAGAGTATATATGCGTACTGTTATACTAAACTTTGATAGTGAGGTCTCACTGGATATATTATATGTGCCTGTGTGTGTGCGTGTATGTATATATACTGTATATATACTATATATTGTATATATAATGTATACATTCATATATATCATACATACATATATATAGTACAAATGGAAACTGAGAACATATTGGTTATGTTATAAGTTAATACATGTAAACTATTATACTATCAGCAGATAATATGTTCCTTTTTCTAACAATCTTAATGAAAAAAATAATTGAAACTAATTCGAAGTGGTGTAGGTAGCTAAGCAAACCACCTTTAAATTAATACTAGATTTTAAATGTTCTTAAAAATATGTTGGATATAGAAAGTCATATTTTTAACTATGTTGAAATGTCGCGACAGTTTAAATTTAAAGGAGCAAAACTGAGACATCTGGGTGGCTCAGTCGGTTGAGTGTCTGACCTAGTCTCAGGTCATGATCTCATGGTCCATGAGTTCGAGGCCCATGTCGGGCTCTGTGCTGACAGCTCGAAGCCTGGAGCCTGCTTCGGATGCTGTGTCTCCCTCTCTCTCTGCCCCTCCCCTGCTCGTGCTCTCTCTCTGTCTCTCAAAAATGAATAAACATTAAAAACTAAAATTAAAGGAGCAAATTAAGTAATATGTCAATTTTAGGGAATATTGACTGATCCATTAGATCCAGAATCTAATAGGATTCTGACCAACATTCTCAAGGATCTGAACAAAAGGCATCATTACTTTTCATGATTTAATTCGATGGTTGAGAAAATACAACCTGACAGATCAGATATTGTGCCTGTTATTATTGAAATCATTTTCTCACATACAACTTACGCTGTTTTGTTTTTGTTTTTTTAATTTTTTTAGTGTTTATATATTTTTGACAGAAAGAGAGCATGAGCGGGGGAGGGGCAGAGAGAGAGGGAGACACAGAATCTGAAACAGGCTCCAGGCTCTGAGCTGTCAGCACAGAGCCCGACGCGGGGCTCGAACTCAGACTGCGAGATCATGACCTGAGCCGAAGTCGGACGTTCAACCGACTGAGCCACCCAAGCGCCCCTCTGTTTTTATTATCAATAAGCAAGAATATCGATGGCCCAAATGTCTAGTAAGAAGTCAGCACACTTTGAAAAAGTCATCCTTCAAAAAAGGAAATGATGCCTACAATTTCTAAAGTACTCCAGTCTCCCCTACTCAAAATGTTAAACACATTTACAAGTAGATATAGTGGCTTCATCATACAGCATAATACACTAAAAAGTAGTTCTGCTAAATGTTTACCAAGAATTGAACCGATTTTAATTTGAACATCTATCCAGTTTCAGGAGAGAAAATCATGGGAAACAATCAGGTAGAATAAAAGGTAGTCATGTTTAGTTTAGCTAGTGATAAAGCCTTTCTTTGCAAATTAAATCAAGTCTAGGGGAACAGAAAACCAAATCTTTCCTCATAAAAAGATAAAAAGTAAAATGTAATTTAAGAAAAATTAAGCATAAGAGAATTAAGTAAGTATGTAGTTCACTGGTAATTCAACAATGATCAATTATATGCCAGGCTTTGTGTTAGGTGACAAGAATCACACTATGAGTGAATGCAGCCATGGTCCCTGCCCTGCTAGATATTATAGTCAAGTCATGGATACAGAGAGGTGACAAATGAGCTGAAGCCTGCAAGATAAATATAGATAGGAGTAATTTGGTGGAAATGGGATTAAATAACTTTACAAGTAGGTAATAGTAAGACTGACACACTGAAGTGGTGACAGAGAGTAAGATACAGTCCATTACCAAAGATATTTGAAGTTCATAATGTGTGAAGACCACAAGCAGTGATGTCTGGAGAGCTTTGGTGGTTTCAAAAATGACCAGGGTTAGTAGGTTATTCACCCTCACAGGCAAAATCGAAGTTAGTAATTTTATATCATTTAAGTATCTATAATGCTTTAAGATATAACAGACACATGGTAACTATTCACTATATGAAATGCAGCTTGAGAAGTCATTATACTTTGCACTATTTCTTTAGAACATATATTTGTAACAAGAGACCAAATAGCCATAATTTCCTTTTAGAGTCCATTTCTAATGAAAAGCATGGATAAGAAGGGAAAGCCATTCTCTCCACATCAGCTTGGCTAGGAGAAAATGAAAAGCTCTTCAGTGGCACCAAATGAACCCATTTATTAAATAAAAGGCAAATGACACATAGCATATTACCATGAAACAGTACTATGTATTATTTCCTAAATCATAACTATTATATCCATCGAAGTCACAGACTAAAAAACATCTGAAGCAAACTTAATTTTAAAAATGGAAATAAAATTATCTAACCTTATGATGTCTTTGGCTTTACATCCTATATGTTTAAAATCAAAATTAAGACGTAGTTCATCCAAAGGAAGATCCCATATTTTGCTTAATTTCCCCATTTCATTAGGAAAGGATCTCAGTTCCAGATTGTAACTGACATCAAAGGAGGTCAGGTTTTCAAGACAGCCAATCTCAGGAGGAATCTTAATGAGATAAAAAAAAAAAGGGGGGGCAAATCCTGTTGGTAGGAAGGAAGAAATGTGTGTTGCCAAGAAACAAGGTGCTTACTAGGAAATGAGAAAGGCTCAGAGAGCCTATCTGCAACTTGAATAATCTCTCAGCAGAATCTGTCATAGTTGTCAATACAAATATATGCAAGTATAAATGACTTACCCCAAACAATATATATCACTTATTTATAATCTTTAAAGACCCATTCTCCCTTGGTAAACATCTCCTCCTCACAACACTGAAAGTAAAGAAGTTTTTTATATTTATCTAAATCCAGTCATCTGTGACTTCAGCCTGTTCCTTTACACTATGTTCTTCAGTAAAACTATAAAGATCTAGTTATAAACTTACATACAACATAATGTTCTAAAAATACAACTAAATGTTTACACTTTAGGTAGTATCCTGGTAGGGGGTCTTTTTATTTTTTCCTCTTCCAAATTGTTAAGCAGTGTGCATTACTTTTACAACAGAAAACATTGATTTGCTGACAAAATAAAAAAAAACACAAGTAGCAAAAAATATTCACAGTTTCTTTTTTTTAATTTTTTTTTTAATGTTTATTTTTGAGAGAGAGACATAGTGTGAGCAGGAGAGGGGCAGAGAGAGAGGGAGACACAGAATCTGAAGCAAGCTTCAGGCTCTGAGCTTTCAGCACAGAGCCCGATACAGGGCTTGAACTCATGAACAGTGAGATAATGACCTGGACTGAAGTCGAACACTTGACTGAGCCACCCAGGTGCCCCCACAGTTTTTCTGAACTTAATTCTTTTTGGCTTTCATATACAAAAAAACTTGAAGTTGGCAAAAATATATTTTTTTTCTCGGATGAATGGAAAAATCAGTTTTAGATTTACAACAGAGGCAATGGAGTGAAGCAAAGAAGGCTGACCCACTGGGGTAAAGGGCAGCATGATGGAGGCATGCACAAGTTTAAGAAAATAGGAAAGTCAGCTGAAAAACACATACTGCGTATGGCTCAGCAACAACTTGGGAAATATAGAGTATCTGTGAGTCTGTGATGAGATCAGAGATTTAGCGAAAAATAAAACACTTAGAGCATTACACATATTCATAATTAAATATATATATCCATATAATTCTTCAAAACTAGAACACAAAGTGATTTTTAAGAAAGATAACCTACGCTAATATGCCCATTTACTTCATGGTAGGATTGGATGTTATTCAAAGATAAGAAATATCAAGCAGATTTCAAAATGGCCAATCCGTGATGTTTTCAAATCACAAAAGCACATTATTAAATCGGCAATCATTTTAAACAAATAGGATGACCTCTTACCTCTTTCAGTTTATTATGAGCAAGATGCAGTTTCTCTACTCTTGACCACACATGTGCTTTTTCGCTCAAGTCCAAGACGCTGATCTGATTAAAACTGAATAAGAGTTCCCTTAAGTTCAAAGATTTCCAGTGTGCAGGACTTGGTAGATATTGAATATCATTGCTGCTCATATCTAAGGACCGTAAGCTAGAACAATACAATGTCAACATAAAAGCCAAATGAGTGCTTCCACAACACGTGAGATAATATCACAAGCAATTTTCACCAGAGAAACAACTTTAAAACTAACATTATTTACATTTAAGTATGCATGTGTTCTTGTGTGTTCATAGAGACATATATGGGCTAGAAAAAAGTATGTCTCACTAGGAACAACATTTAAATGAATAAGGACCATTAAAAACAAAACTGAAGCATAATTTCCTTACTTCAGAACCATGACAATGTCAATCTTAGAATGAAAGAGCCAAGTGTTTACCAATGTTTATGATGCATGAGAAATCATAATTAACAAAGGCAAAAATGGTCACTTCTATACAAGATTTATAAATATGCCTTCTATACAAGGGTTACAAATATGTAGCTCCCCGCTTCTCTTTTCAATTTCCCTCGTTACTGGGAGGATTCTTCAGAGGTTATGTCCTGGAGCTAATTAATAACATGCAGGGGCATAACCTTTTAACAGCTTGTCTCAGTATGATAAATATCTCAACACTGAACATGATGTCTTGCATGTGGTAGGCCCAATGCAAATTGGTTGCTTTCATGCAGGAATACACTCCCCAAAGTTTGCAGGAAACGACAGAAAAACACATGTCACATATAAGCGTACATGTGTAGGAAGAATACACAGTCAGTGATTGATGGTGATATATTTGACCATGTAAAGGTTGCCTGGACTTTTGCAGTTATATACTGACCCCTTGCATGCAGCATATCTGAACCATGATGAATTGGTTCTACCTAAGCTCACGCAGTCGTTCAACCATTTACACCAAGATTCAGGTCTACACGTTTTTGCTCTCATTTTACAATTATCCTGGATTCTGCCCTAACTATCTCATAAAGATGTGTGATGGGGCGCCTGGGTGGTGCAGTCGGTTAAGCGTCCGACTTCAGCTCAGGTCACGATCTCGCGGTCTGTGAGTTCGAGCCCCGCGTCGGGCTCTGTGCTGACCGCTCGGAGCCTGGAGCGTGTTTCCGAGTCTGTGTCTCCCTCTCTCTCTGCCCCTCCCCCGTTCATGCTCTGTCTCTCTCTGTCCCAAAAATAAATAAAAACGTTGAAAAAAAAAATTAAAGATGTGTGAAAATAAGAAAATTAATTGGACTGTTTTAGAGAAAAGATGTGAATATCTAACAAACCATACAACTTAGATAAAGCCAAGAATCACCAGACTGTTCAAAAGCAATCCTTTTTAGCCTCAATGGGAACTTAAGCTGGCCAACTGCATATTCTTTTGTTTCACAGAAAATTGTTTTAAAGAAATATATACAAAATGCTAGAAATGTATATCTGGAGATGTTGTCTAAAAGTATAGAGTAATTAAGGACCAAATAACATTTTTAGTTATTTGGGAAGAAACCTTTATGGTAATATATCTACTAACTTTCATAAATATTTGACTTTCAAACACATTTTCAGGAACATATTATGTTTTTTTTATTTTTAATGTTTATTTATTTTTGAGAGAGAGAGACAGAGCATGAGTGGTGGAGGGGCAGAGAGAGAGGGAGACACAGATCTGAAACAGCCTCCAGGTTCTGAGCTGTCAGCACAGAGCTTAACGCGGGGCTTGAACTCACAAACCATGAGATCATGACCAGAGCCAAAGTCAGATGCTCAACTGATTGAGCCACCCAGGCACCCCAGGAACACATTATGTTTAAAATATAAGACCACCTGTATTCTAGAGGTGCCTGTATACATGAGTTAAGACTAGAAGGTTGAGCCACCAGAGTTTAAGAATTGTGACTTTAGGCAAGTTACTTCATCTCTTTAATAAAATCATATTCTCATTATAAAGTGGAGATAATAACAGCACCTATTTCCAGTTCTATTAGGACAATTAAAGGCAGCATCCACCATTGAGCACTTAAAACAGTGTCTAACACATTCTAAAGCCAGATTGAAATTAATTATTATATGTCTGTTTGACATCTATGGCTAGATTATAACTAAGCATTATTTGCCTATACATACATATATATATATATATATATTTGTATATATATATATTTGCACATATACACTTATGGATTTGGTTTATAATATATACAACACAGTTATAATGGTACTTAAGATAACATAGGAAGCTTTCATTTTTTTTAATGAAACTAACTAGAAACATCCCCAAATACCTAGAGCTATATAAATTGTCCTAATCCTCACCAAAAATGTCTTCGCCAAACATTTCCTTGCCTCCACAGTCTGGATGAGATCCTCCCCGAGGTACCCTTGTATAACCCTCAACTTTTCCTCACAGCATGTAGCTTAGTTATTGAATGCCTGTCTTCTGAACCTAATTACTTATTCCCTGAGGACAGAGACTGGGTTTGCTTTGCTCATTAGTGAGGGAACCACTCTTTCTCCAGTTTTTACTCAAACATAAATATAATTTCAAAGTTAATAATATCTTAGTAGCATATCAACCTCTGAGAGCAAGCAAAATTTTAAAGTTAAAGTGATAGCCACTATAACCTCAATCGTTTGTAATGGTGCAAACATTAATTAACATTAAATTGTTTCAAAACAATAGCACCCTGATATAAAAGTTAAAGAACACAAATAGCAACTTGGGTGTTTTGCCTAGTAAAAAACAAACATTCATAGATTTAAGAACATTAAACTGAATAGCTTTAGAAATCAATTATGAATTATAAATCAATTGATATGCCTAAATCAAAACCATGTTTCTGAGGGCTTTGTTCCAGCTCATGTGGTTTTAAAATTAAAATAGCAAACTTACTGTGGAAGATTTAAAATTGCTTCAGGAACACATGTAAATCTGTTTTGGGACAATTTTAGGCTTGTCAGAGAAGAAGGCAAAAAAGGCACAGCAGCTAAAAGAAAATAAAAGTGAGATAAGGGACATTTTAATCATTTTAACTAGATTTCCATTAGATTTGACAGTAAGAACAGCTACCAAGGACCTGTCACTTAATTCAATTTCCATTTTCATGCTGACTTTTAAAATAAGGTAATATCCTTACTCCTAACACTGAACATTAAAATAATACACCATCCTTATAAGAGTATTTTCATCTGAAATCTAAACAATTATCTGAACACAAATCTCTGCCCAACATCTGTACAGAGTAAAAATTATTAGAATATTCATTCCAAATTATGTGATATTATGTGTACATAAATTATAAATTAATTCATATTACTCTTAAGTAAATATAACAAAACACTTTGAGGGGCGCCTGGGTGGCGCAGTCGGTTAAACGTCCGACTTCAGCCAGGTCACGATCTCACGGTCCGTGAGTTCGAGCCCCGTGTCAGGCTCTGGGCTGATGGCTCGGAGCCTGGAGCCTGTTTCCCATTCTGTGTCTCCCTCTCTCTCTGCCCCTCCCCCGTTCATGCTCTGTCTCTCTCTGTCCCAAAAATAAATAAAAACGTTGAAAAAAAAATTAAAAAAAAAACACTTTGAAAACTAATACACAATACAACGTAAAGATAAAAATTCTTTACAGTACCACCTAATAAAGAGTGTTCTATGCAACAACAGTGGATGTTACTTAATAAAAGTATTCTTTGATCATATGATCGATCTTAAGAGATTGGGGAAACATTTAAGTAAAATAAGGTGAAATATCTCAGCGTCCTCAATATTCTCATATGTTTTATGAACTTCCAAAAAGGAAATACAGTATGAAGTATAATAAATAAAACTCTGTGGACACAATTTTGGAAAATGAGCAAATCATTCAGCCTATTTTTTATCTGTAAAATAGTGCAGCTACACTAGATGAATTCTGAGATTCTTCAGATATCTAAAGCTCTATGGTTCTATGCAAGTGGCTTGAGAAATTACTTCTTAGCATTTTCAATGGGTTATATTTTCTCTAGTAAAATCTTCAAGAGTCAAAGTGTTCCAAAACACTGCTCAAAGCTGTTTTCCTGAGAGGCTGAAAAGGAACATGCTATTATTTTTTACCTATATCTGAAAAGTATTTGTGGCAAAATAAATGATTCTCCTCTTAAGAATTAAGAGGTTCAGATGCTGTATGGAAAATACACTCATAAAGTCAAAGGACTGAAACTATATTTCACGTAGGATTATTTGTAATGGTTAGTGGTTCTGCTCAGATATCACCTTCCTAGGGCATCTTTCCAAATGAAAGACCCTAAAAGTACACAGTTGTTGTAGTGCAAAGCAAACAGATTTTTGAACTTGGTTATATTCAAGTTTCCACTACAACTAGTTAATTCATTCTACACCTCTATGTCACACAAAAATCTCAGTCGATCAGAGATCATACCTATCCTACCCTATAGGATTTTTATGAGATTCAGCTGAGATGACGTATGAATCAAGCCTCAGGTTTCTTGGGATGCTCTTCTTTCCAGATCCAACTTAAGTGTCAGAGACACAGAAACCTTTCCCTGTCTCCACAGTCTGGATATGAGCCTCCACTCCCCACCGAGGTACCCCAGTAGCATCCTCAACTTTTCCTCACAACACTTAGCTTAGTTACTGAATGCCTGTCTTCTGAACCTAACTACTTATTCCCTAAGGACAGAGACTGGGTTTTCTTTGCTCATTAGAGAGGGAACCACTCTATCCCCCATTTTCAGGTCCATAGTAGGAAAATGGGCAATATTGAAGAGGCCTAGAAGAAGGGAGAAAGGAAGAAAATATTATACAAATTTACATATCTTTTATCATTACTAGCTTCTGAAAGTTCCAACAAAATAAAATATTTTAGGATATGTCAAATTGTATTCTGCTTTTAAGCAGTATTAAAAAGTATTTTACAGAGTCAGTCAGTATACATGGATGGGAAGGTACACGTGGCCTCCTTTTATCTTCTTGAGGAAGATAAAATATGGGGAGTCCCCATATATTTCCATAAAAGTATTTTGTCCCTTAATACTAGAATGTTCAGATAGACTACTGAACTTATGTTCAGATAAACATAATTCCCTGCTATCTCACATGCTAAGAGAAAATGGAGTATTCCCCAACTTTTAAGAAAAGTGATGATCATATTCTGTATTACTAGAATATCTTGTAGTATCAGAGCAAGTGCTCAATGAATACACATTAACCTTACTAATTTGAAAACTGTTAACTGATTAATTTTATTTCCAAAAGAAATAATAACAGTAACTATATTTATAATCCAAAAAATTGAGTAAACCTCAGTTGGGCACTCAGTATTCTGGCTTCAACCAGTTCATGCAGCCATATGCATTTTTAGTTTTCCAGACTAAAATGAACCACAGTATAAAGGACTATCTGGGAGTCCAAGGAAATGTCATTTTAGTCTATGACAACAGCAATCTGCTGCAATTTTTTAAATTGAAAATTTTTTCAGTATTAAAAATTTTTATGTTTTAGAATTTAAAAATAAACTAGTTTTTAGGGTAGCTTCAGGTGTACAGAAGAATTGAGCAGAAAGTACGAAGAGTTCCCTTAAAGCCCTTCTCTCTTCACCATCACTCCCCCTCCCCACACACACACATTTTTATTCTTATGACTAATAACTTGCATAGCTTGGTGTATTTGTTACAATTGGTAAGCCAATATTAATACATTATTATTAACTAAAAGTCATCATTTACAATAAAGTTCACTCTTCATGTTGTATGTCCTCTAGGACAAATGTATGATGACACGTACCCACTTTACAGCGTCACACAGAATAGTTTCACTGTCCTAAAAATCCCACTCACCTCCTCATTCCTCTCTCCCTCCCTCCAAACTCCTGACCATCACTGGTTATTTTACTGTCCCCACAGTTCTGTCTTATCCAAAATGTCATATAGTTGGAATCATATAGCATGTAGCCTCTTCAGATTGGCTTCTTTCATGCAGCAATATGCGTTTAAGTTTCTTCCACGTTTTCATGGCTTGAAAACTCATTTTTTTAAATCACTGACCTGTTAACTTTATATCTGAAATTCCCCCATTACATTTAAAGTGAAATGCCACCTTTATATCCCCACCTGAAATGTCCATGTATGACTCATCCTCTAATACTGGTTAAAAGGAGATTCCCACAGGATACTTACCAAGATAATTCATTCGGGCACTGAAACTCTCCACTTTAGGACATGCCTCAAGGAAATCTTCTGATAGGGATGTAATGTGGTTTTTACTAAGGTTTAAAATTTTCAGTTCCTTCAGGCTTAAGTGGGAACATATTCCTGATATTTTATTTCTAGTTATAAGAAACAAAATGAGGATTAAATTGCATAAATTCATATGCTTTGAAGAAAAAAATCAAAACAATTTGCCTTCAAAGAATAGCATCAAAGCAGACTGATTAAGTTTTAAATTAGTTGTAAAAATTTAAGTCAACTGATAGAAACTATAATATTAATTCCCTCAGTCTCTTCTCATATTATGGTTTAAAACCCATTGCTATAGAAATAATGTCAGCATATTTTGTCATTCTTATGAAACTTCAATGTAAGGCAACCCTTTTGTATTTAATGAGCCCCTTTCTTACCCTTCTAAAATGAGCTGTTCCAATTTCTCTACCACATCACCAAGGTTCTCAGGAAAAGAAGACAGCTGATTATATGACAAGTTAAACTGCTTCAAGGTTGGGCACTTCACTGCAGGATCCAAAACTACTGAGGGGTTGATGTCGTTTCGAGAGATATCAAGGTTGGCAATACAATTCATTTTCAACAAGTAAGAGGGAAATGATGTAAATTTATTACTGTGCAAGTCCAAATGTGTCAAACACTTCAGGGTCTGGAAAGACAATATTTTAAAATTCTCTAACCATCTGAAAACCATCTGAAAAACTTCAAATTAGCTAATATTTCTGCCTTCCATACCGCTGGTAACTAGAACCTTTAAGAATTTTCCAAAAACCTGAAAACACAATCCATAAGAGAGCCTCAGTATAATGACTAATCCAACCATCCCTGCTATTAAATGGGTAAAAACCAGGAAAACATAACAGGTAACTGTCAAAAGCAATTCAGAAAAACGGGGTTAAGAGCTTATTTCAGTTTTGTTTTGTTTTTGCAAATTATTCCCGCAAAGAGTGAAATGGAAGCAGAATAAGCCTCAACAAATATTTGAATTAATTAATGAATAAACAGTATGACATAATCCTGGGAATACATTTTTAAATACTAGCTTTTAGAAACTGTTATACATTTTAATATAAATATGACTTAACCAAAAAAGTAGTCATTGTATACAGGTTTCATTTTAGGACTTCCTCTTTTTTATAAAACTTTTTGTTTCAAATCTCTATTTTCCATTTTTAAGCACTTTCTAATTTTACCATGACAATAAGAAACTTTCCATTTATATGTCAATGTTTTAAATCTTTGGTATGGATTGTCGTCAAAGGGCTACAATATAAAAAATAATCTCTTCTCTCTGCTCTTCGTTATATACCAATATATTTATCCTCACAGAAATCTAGAGTTTGACATGATTATAAAGCTTATATTAATGGATCTTTGCCCCAGAAGTTGTTTCAAAATATCTATCACTGTTTCAGATCCTACCAGATTATTCAAAAAAATGTATTTTTACATTATTCATTCCCAAATTTTAACCAGGAAATTTTTTGGCATAGACACCTACAAGCGGTGATTTTATTTTTTTTTTATTTTTTTTTATTTTTTTTTTTAACGTTTATTTATTTTTGAGACAGAGAGAGACAGAGCATGAACGGGGGAGGGGCAGAGAGAGAGGGAGACACAGAATCTGAAGCAGGCTCCAGGCTCTGAGCCATCAGCCCAGATCCCGGACGCGGGGCTCGAACTCCCGGACCGCAAGATCGTGACCTGAGCTGAAGTCGGACGCTTAACCGACTGCGCCACCCAGGTGCCCCTCAAGCGGTGATTTTAAAAACTGCCATCTATTGGTGCCAATTTAAAATTTCCTTAAGAGATTCTGAGCTGGTCTGGTCTTTAAATACCCTGATGTTTTTCAACCTGTCATGCTCTTTTCAAATCCTCTTTTTTTTTTTTTAGCTAAGCTATATTCTAGTCCTATTTTACTTACTCTGTAACTAATACTTATTGAAGGTGTACCAAGTGTCAGTCATTAATTCCTTCATGAATTAATTCAATAATCATCTATTAAGGCTCTACTGTATGGAAGACATTATGAGGCACTGAGAACAGACATGAACAAGCCTGAAACAGTTCCTGTTCTCAGGAAGTTGACAATTTAGTGAAGAGAATATACCTTAGATCAAAATTTATAAGTGAATGAGCACTGGGGGAAAAACATGGATGCCATGGAAATGTAAATCGGGTGTGTAGCCAACCTGGTCTGGAGGGATGAAGAGGAGAAGAAAAGAAAAGGGTAAGGACCCTTGTGACTTGGTGGATTTAGACTGGCGAAGAGGGGGAGAAGGAGAGAGTGAACACATTTCAGACATGGGTTGCAAGAAGACTGTCCTCCCTTTCTCCAAATACACACACTGTAAAGGAAAAACACCACTTAAATATACTTAAAAAATGCAACGTTAATGTTGCTTTAAAAAGTCTCAAAATTATCGTAAGCTTTATAGGTGAGAAAAGGGAAGAAAAATACAGTTTTTTCATCAAACTTTGCAGTTCAGTCTAAGAATTCAGTTTAATAATTTAAATATTTTATTAAGATTATTTTAATTCATCAGTGTATCTTTGGCTCTTGTCTACAGTACATAAAAATGATGAACAAAGTCAATATTCAGAGGACTATTCTATTGGCAGATCATCTAATACTTTAATTTTTGAAAATAGGAACTCTGAGCAAAAAGAATCAACTTTTAAGTCTCATATAATTTTAAAACTCAATAAATGCCTTACGGATAGTTTAGCTGAGCCTCTGTATTTCTGCAGGTAAGGAAATGAAAGCTTAGAGCAGCCAAAGTAACACTTATTGTTAAACAGCTGGTAGCTAAGCCAGAGCCAGTGCCACTAAACCAGGTGTAACAGTCTACCTACTTTAAACAGTTTAAGTTGTCTTCTAGAAGTAAATAACTGAAAGTATAGCCTTGATACATCCTACCATGTACACATGTATCATCAGGACAGAACCTAGCATTCCTTTTCATCAGGTCCCCATCCTCAAAGATGTTCTTGAACACCACATAGACTGATACTAATGTGACAACTACAAGAAAGGGGGAATTACTATCCAATGAAGCAGAAGCAGATCCTTCTTTGTAAAGATTTAACCATGCAAATTAGATCAAACTGCAAAAGCTCTTCAAATATCCTGAGAGTAATAAGGATAAATTAAATTTACTTCACACAATTGTTGTGGAAAGTTCGTGAGTCCATTCTGGTGAAGCTCCAGCTTTTCAAGATGCTCCAAATGACCACTTATACAGCATTTCTGGCTTAGGGCATCAATGTCTCTTAGTTCATTTGCTGAAAGGTCTAATGATGTAATATACTCTCTCTCAGAAGTCAGGGAAGAAATGCTGTCTGAATGCCTCATATGGGATTGAAGTTTTGATGACCCTTTTGTCAAAAACAAACAAACAATGGAAACATAAGCAAGTAATTTAAGTTCACTTGGTAAATACTTACTGATCACCTACTACTGTCAGGATCCCTTCCAGGCACTGGAGATTCAGTAGAAAACAAACTACAGAGCTTACATTCCAGTGGCAGAGGTGGACAATAAATAATACATATTTAATCAAATGGTATTAGTAGTGTAAAAAAAAAAAACAATAGACCTGCAGAAAGAGATGAAGAGTTGCATTGGTGACGGTACTATTTGCCTTTCAGGAAAGTAGTAGAAAGGATAAAAGAGTCAGTCCTACATAGCATCATAAAAGGTAAAGTTTTAAATCTATAACTGTATTTCATTTTTCTACAGTGTGTGATATCATTAGGTACACAGAATTTGAAGGTTATGTACGATGAAATTAACACCCAAAAAAATTGAACAGAGGAAATTTAACAAAGTACTGTATTCTCCTCAAAATATCTATTTATTTACGATTATTGTCAAATACTTACTGAGTGAGTCGTCTGAAGACAATATTTTTCTTTTTCGCCTCAGTAAATCTTCATGATCGAAAATGGGTCCCTATTAAACAAATAGACATTTATAATAAAATCACTATCATTTCTTGCAGCGAAGAGAACAGTTTCCTATCTGGTTTCCTTAAGTATCACTGTAAGACTTCCAGCAAAAGTACTCAGAGGACCAAGCCACACCATAAGACAGAGAGACCTAGCCTGGGCTCCATAGATACGGAGCTCTGAAAAAAAAAAAAAAAAAAAAAAAAAGATAAATCATTTTGAAGTGTACTTAGTACACATATGGTCCCAAAAGCTCAAGAAATGTACATTTAGAATGGTTTATATGTATATGTGTATAAATGTATATATATATATATATATATATATATATATATATATTCTGTATATAAAGTTTTCAAATATTAGGGAATTGCTGTACCAGTAGCTCCTAGCTTTGACACATAATTTCAGTTATCAAGAGAATACTAATAACAAAACACACAACATAATCACAATTAATCATAACTTACCAATGAATTGGAATGTCTCTGCAAATTTGGTGAGCAACGCTGTAAGGCACGATCTCGGTAAAATTCTCCCACACTAATTGAATTGGATTTTCTTTTCACAAGAAATGAGCCTTCACTTCCTATTTTTAAATGATAAAATAAAGGCAAATAAGAAATGCTGACTCAATCATAAGATGCTAGTATCATAGTACAATCATAAAAGATAACACATATATTCATTGATGGAAATTTCCCAATTCCCACTGTAACAGTTTTACAATGGAAATAATAAACTATGTTGGCTTTTCATTTTCAAAATTCAGCTACATTTCTCTTCATCCATAAATATTTACTGAATGGCTATCTTAGACCAGATACTGAATAAGTGCAGAATAAAGATAAGCAGGAAAAACAATCCATGCCTCATCTGAGTTCATAGTACAGTAGGAAAAGCCAACTAAAAAAATAGTTACATGCTATAATAAATACATGTATGTACAGGAAGCAAAGAAAGTTTACACAAAAATCTGACCAATGTTATTCTTCTTGGTTTCTTTGAATTGCTTTTAGCAAATTTTCAAATTTTATTTAAATATTGGGATCACACTAAATTATTTAATATTCAGCAATCTTGACAACATCTCTATTTAAATTTCATATTATATGGTTTCATTTATCAAATGACGTTAAAGTAAAATAATGAGTTTAGTTGTCAATATTCTGCTGAGATAGAGGAGAGGAGCACTACTTCTCTTTTAAAAAATTTTATTTAAGGACACCTGGGTGACTCAGTCGGTTAAGTGTCTGACTTCAGCTCAGGTCATGATCTCACTGTGGGTTTGAGCCCCACATCTGACTCTGTGCTGATAGCTCAGAGCCTGGAGCCTGCCTCAGAGTCTGTGTCTCCCTCTCTCTCTGTCCCTCCCCCACTCACGCTCTCTCTCTCTCTCTCTCTCTTTCAAAAATAAATACACATTAAAAAGATGTTTTTAATGTAATGTGTATTTATTTATTTTGAGAGAGACAGAAAGATCGCAAGCGGGAGAAGGGCAGAAAGAGAGGAAGAATCCCAAACAGGCTCTGCGCTGTCAGCACAAAGTCTAACATGAGGCTCAAACTCATGAAACTGTGAGATCATGACCTGAGCCGAAATCAAGAGTCAGGCGCCCAACCAACTGAGCCACCAGGCACCCTAGAAGAACTACTTTTAAAATTATGGATTTCCAGGACTCCTGGATTGCTCAGTTGGCTGAGTGACTCTTGATTTCTGCTCAGGTCGTGATCTCATGGTTGTAAATTGAGGCCCGCAGTGGTCTCCACACTGAACATGGAGACTGCTTGAGATTCACTCTCTCTCTCTCTCTCTCTCTCTCTCTCTTTCCTCTTCCCCTCCCTTGCTAGCACTCTCTCTCTCTCAAAAAAAAAAAATTACTCATTTTCAACAAAATAAGAATCAATAAATATATTTTTAAGGACAAAAATATATTACTGAAAAATTATGAGATCATAAATCCTAGCACTCTATCTTATAAGCATAAAGAATGAATTTTAAGTTTCAAAACAAATTATAAAATCTACATATCCAAAAATCAATTTTGTAATATTTATATAAATCTTAAAGTTGAAACAGATACTTCCTACTTGGTTCACTATTAAAATTTAATTTACCCTATAATTTTAATTATTTCATGCTTAAGGAACTTAATAAAATAGACTTCAAAGTTAATTACATTTTTGTATCTTATAATTATTACATTTTCATAATTATCCCACTTTATGTTTGTGAAAGTTCTATGAGCTTATTGTTTATAGAAGCAACAAAGGCATTTTATAATTATTTTTATGTCAGCAATTCTAACATTTTTCTTTATTTAAAAATACATAATAAGAATTCTTCTTTCAGGCATGATGGAGTAACAGACAGCAAACCTGACAACTCTCCCCACAGACAACTAGAAACTTGGAAGAAATATTTTGAACAACTGATTTCAAACACTAGGCAACCAACAAAAGGTTCAGGATGCTGTAGTGCCTGAAAGAAGGGATACAAATTATATAAGCCTTACGCTCACCCTGGCTTTCTGCCTGAAGACCATTAAGGGCCACAGGCACAGGGAGAAGGAATTTAAACAAAGCCCAATGGTGTTCCTGAGATGAAGAGGTGGAGATCAATGCTCATGGAGACTAACTAAGCTGGGAGTTCTGGGCAGAGTCTTGAAAAAAGAGCTTCAGTAATTGGCACAGGGGTTTCCAGCAGATTTGCACTATAAGAAATGTGAACAGGAGTTCTTCAAGAGGAAAAAAAGGATACTAGATGGATCATATGGAGGGTTTGAGTCACCAAAAAATTACAATCCTTAATTTTTGTGCATTCAATAACAAAGCTCCATAACACAGAAAGCATAAACAGATGGAATTAAAAGAAGAATTAACAAATCCATGGTTACAATTTCAACATTTATTCATCAAATACAATAGAGAGAAAAATTAGTAAAGATATAGAAGACCTAAAAAATACTACCAATTTGACCTAATTGACCCCACAATAGCGGAATACACATTCTTTTAAGTGACACATAGAACATTCACCAACACAGACCAGACAGTAGTCCAAAAATCAAGTCTCAATAAATTAAAAAGACTATAAATCATTAGATTCTCTGACCACAACAAAGTTATATATGATATCAATAACAAGGGGATATTGGAAAAGTTTCCAAATATATGGAAAACAAACAACACTCTCCCAAATAATCCATGACTCCAAAAAAATCACAAAGGAAATCAGAAAATTTTCAACACTGAATATAAACAGAACATACAAAAATTGTGGGATGCAGCTAACGTGGTCCCCAAAAGAATTTGTATTGGTCTTAAATGTTTATACTAGAAAATAACAAAAAGGTCTAAAAATCAGTGTTCTAAGCATCCACATTAAGAATCTATAAAAAGAAGAGCCAAATCAAATGAAAATAAGTAAAATAAAGGAAACAAAGATTAAAGCAAAAATGAGTAAAAAAGAAAATGGACAAATGACAGAGAAGAATCAATGAAACAAAATGCGGATTCTTTGAAAACAGCAATCAAATTAATAAACTTGAGCCAATGAACATACAAAGGGAAAGACACAAATTACCAATGTCAAGATTTAAAGCATTTTGAGGTCTAGTAGAAATTGTGTTCTGTTGATTGGGGGCGGGGGCTGGTCTGTGTGATTGCAAAGGTGTACTACAACAGCCTTTTTATCTGGGAGCCCCTGTGTCATTCAAATATCTAACTCTGAGTTGTACAAAGTGTCACATTATACTATCTATACATTGTGCTTTCTAGGCAGATCTATATTGTGTATTTTTTGGAAATTTTTATTTAATTTCTTGGAGATCACTGTGAATGGATCAAGAAATCCAGAATAGCCATTTTTTTTTTAAATATCCATTTAAAATCTGCTCATTTAAGTGGGACCATTAGCTTGTCACCAAGCAGGACTCTTTTAAAACAAATTTAAAACTACTTGTGGCCTATATATGTTTAATCCTGATTGAAGAGGAAGCTTCTAACTCAACACAGTAACCAGTTGTAAAACCCAGACCTTTATCAACACCAGGTAAAGAATTTCAGGACTCATATACAGATAGACAATAAAGCCAATTTGAAAAGCAGTGTTTCATTATGAAAGACCTCTCAAATTCCTTTTAAAGCTAATCTAATAAAAAAGATGTATAAATGTTCTTGAAAAAAAGAATTAAAGATCAGGTATCTCTTACAAAGGTTAACAGGACAGTAGGAGAATTATTATGAATGACATTAAATACAAGTTTGGCAACTTATGTAAAATGGACAAATTACTTGAAAGTTGAAAATTACAAAAACTGAAGCAAGAAGTAATAGAAAATGAAAATAACCATAAAGCTATTAAACTTATTAAATTTATGATAAAAATAGCCCCCCCCCCAAATAAATTTCCAAACCTACATAGCTTTACTGGTGAAGCCTATCAAACATTTAAGAAGGAAATAACCTCTATTATACAAAATTTTAAAGACAATGGTGGAGTTGGAAACACTTCCCAACTCATTTAAAAGAGGCTAGCATTACTCTCATAATTATAAGAAAACATAAAACTACAGACCAATACTCCTCACAGATGCAAAATGCTTTAACAAAATTTTAGACAATCAAAGCCAATAATATATAAAAAAGGATAATGTATCACACCAGGTGAGATTTATCCCACAAATGCAAGTTTAGTTTAACATTAGGAAGTCAATCAACATAACTAGCCATATTAATAGAATAAGGGGGGGAAATATGCCCATTTCAACAGATGCAAAAAAGCATTTTCCAAAACCCATTAGTAATAAAAATGCTCAGCAATTAGTTGAAAGGAACTTCCTCTACTTGATGAAGGCTATCTATGAAAAAAAGTATAGATAATATCATACTTAATGATGAGAGACTGAATGCTTTCCCCCTAAATTTGGAAACCAGGAAACAATGCCTACTCTGAACACTTCTATTCAACATAGTACTAGAAGTCCTAGTCAATGCAATAAGACAAGAAAAACAAAAAAGACATATAGATTAGAAAGGAAGAGATCTGTCTTTATTAGCAATTGGCCTTATTGTGAACATAGAAAACTGTGGAGTCAACAACAAGCTGTTAGAGACACACATTAAACAAGTAAGTCCACAAAATACAATATTAATATACAAAGAAATCAACTGTATTTCTCTATGCCATCAGTGAACAATTGGAAATTGGAATTCAAATACAATACTATTTACAATACCATCAGAAAATATACAATAAAAAAATTGGTTAGAGAAACTTAAAATAATAAATGAAAATATATACATTTATATGTCAAAAGACTCATATTAAGATATCAATTCTCCTAGATTTATTATAGATTTATCTGAAGAAATTATTCATATGTTAATTCTATATTATGTAATATTAATAGTATATAATTAATAGGGTAATTCTACATTAAATGTATGTATTTAATTCTAATAAAAACTCCAGCACAAAATTAATTTGTTGACTCAAAATGTATACGGATATGCAACAAACCTAGAATAGTGAGAGCAATTTTGGAAAAAACAAACAAAAAACACCAGAGGATTTACACTATCTGATTTCAAGACCTACCATTAAGCTAAAGTAATCAAGGCAGTATGTCATCAGCATACAGATGAAGACATAAATTAATCCCACAGAATAAAGAATGCAGAAATAGAACTACGCTTATATGGTCAATTAAGTTGGACAAAAATGCCATTAATTCAATGAAGAAATATAGTGTTTTCACAAAATGATGTTGAAAAACTGGATATCCATATGTAAAAAAAAGTACTGTCAATCCTTCAGTGACATACATAAAAATTACTTAAAATGGATTATAGACTAAATGTAAAAGCTAAGGTTTTAACACTTCTATGAGGAAACACGGGAAAAATAGTCACAAATTTGGGATAGGAAATATTTCTTAAAAGGAATAAAAAACACAAACCATAAAAGAAAAAACTCAAAACCTGTACTTTATCTAAATTTAAAATCTATGCTCTTTAAAAAATAACATTAATAAAATGAAAGACAAACTATGACAGGGAGAAAATATTTGCAATTTATATATTGTCAAAGGAATTCTACCTAAATATGAAGAACTCTTTATGACATAAAGAACTCTTATAATACAATAGTAAGACAACAACCCAACTAAAAGTCAGCAAAAGTTCTGAAAAGATACTTTGCAAAAACAAATGTGAATTGTCAATAAAAACATGAAAATATTCTCAATATCTATAGTCATCAGGGAATGAAAATTAAGCCCAAATGAGTTAGGACTACACCTTCACTAGAACGGCTAAAATTAAAGTGCCTGATGATATCAAGCAGTATAGTATGACAAAGATGTACAGCAACTAGAGAGTTCATATTGCTGAAGGAAGTGTACATGGTGTAACTACTTTGGAAAACAACCAGACATAAAAGAGAACATACTGTATCATCCTATTCATATAAAACTTAAGAAAATACTAATTTAATCTATAGCGACAAAAAGATCAGTAGTTGCAGGGACCAAGGATTGGGGGATTTGTGAAAAGGCATAAAAGGAACTTTTATAGATGATGGAAATGTTGCATAATTTAATAGTGGTGATGACTGCATGGATGTACAAATTTTTCAAAACCCATGAAAACACACACTTAAAATGGGTGCATTTTATTTCATATTAATTATATATAAATAAAGTTGGTTTTAAAAAATACTTGGGCCAAAAAAGAAAATATGTGGGCCAGAGATTTTGAGATTTGGGGAGAACTCTTACTGTTTGCCTTCTCAAATACCTTTATGGGTCACCCAAAGTTTTCAATCATACTGTTAATAAAAAAGCACTACACCCCATTTTTACCAAATTGCATAATGTTAAATATGTCCACCCTAGTTACTGTCATTAAATATATTGCCATGTCAATTATTTTAAGTTATTTCAGGAGAGTTATTAAAATATTAAAATTACTTTATTTCCTCTAAAGGTAAAAATTTTTTAATGAAGCATTTCCTATTTGGCAAGCACTCTCCCAGACATTTTACATACATTTTTTCTAATGCTAGAAGATTTGCAACACTATCTTCAGTAAGGGTGAGGAGCATACAAACCCACAAAAGGACCTTGTCACTGATGAAACATGGAATCCAATTCTAGCCTGATTCAGTGTTTTCACTACATTAGTCACAATTAACTGATCATGGTTAATATTCTAATACTTTGGAAGTGCAGATACATTTTCTTGAGTCATTGCCTTAACTGGAATTAGTGAGCATTAACTATTTCCAATGATGAACACGTTTCCTCAAGTTTTACAAACGAATTAAATCAGATTCTTGTCTCAGTTTCTGTCGTTCAACACCAGCGCGTAAATTTTTTAAAACATAAAGGGAATATTTCTTTGTAATACATACCTTCACTATCCAGGTCGTCACTGTGACCAAACACACTGTCTACACAAGAGTCTGGAATGAAGGTCCATTCATCAACTTTATCAAGAACTTCTTCAGGAAAATTCCCATCGCTGCCTGAGGCTGCTCCTTCTTCCACAACGCTTTTCATCTGATATCTGAGCACCATTCTTGCTAGGGTGGATCCTATATCTACAATAAAAAGATACACCAGCAAGTTATAAATCAACAAACATAAACACAAATCATACCAAAGTTCTTTCCAGAGAAATTTTTATTCTTCTTTCCAAAGTCACTTTGTAACCATGATATTGCATAAAAAGCAGGCAGTGAATTTAAATTTTTTAGAAATCATAAAAATTTACTCAAAGCTTTGGTGGAAGTGACAAAACTGAATATTTATGACACGAACTTGACCCGGGAAAGAGCCTGGGCTTTGAAGCCACACAGACCTGTGCTCAAATAACAGTAACAGCACTTGCAAGTTACATAAGCTCTCTGAGTGTTAGTTTCCTCACTTGGGAAATGGAGATGACAATGTAGGATTATGGAAAATATTAAAGGAAATGGTGAAAATAAAATGTTTACTTAGCACAATGCTTAGAACACAGAAGATGCTCAATAAATGATATAGTTACTTTTTTATAAACTATTTGCTAAGTGATTCATTCTACTGGGAAATTTGGTGAAATTCAAAAGTTAACATCCTATTTTATTACATCTTATATTATGCTTTGTTATGAAGAAATTAGTTGGCAGAACTCTCATTGTGTTATGTACAGCCTGGAAAATCTCTTCAAATATTACTTCCATAGCTCACATGACTGACGTGTATGAGACTCAGTCAAGTAGTACCTGAAAAATGTTTTGAAGCTATGAATTCAAAATGTTCTTTACTCAGATGAACCGCTAATATAATTATGGTCATACCCTCCAATCAATCAAATGACATGACTGTATTTTTTTAATTAGGTGAGACTTATCAAAGGTAAAAAACTTCATGTAGAACAAGAGAATACAGTGGATAGGAAATCTCCCTTCTTCCCTCTCCAGTGTCCATCAGAAATCAGAGATTTAAGTAAACAGGTTGCTGGCGGGAGACTGAAGTGATAGAACATGGGATCTAATCATATTTCATTAGTTTCCAAAGTCCCCAGAGGGAAATCAAGTAATACATTTCTGGGGTTTTTCTTGTGACAGAGTCTTTTCATATTCAAACATTTATGACTACCATATCTCACCAACATCAGTATACTAAAAACACTGCTCTGTGCTTCTTTATTTTTATTATTTTTTTACTTAATAATGCACTCTCTATCTGACCATTTGGATTTGTTAGATGGTTTTTTCTCCAATGATTGCAAAGCATTCCACTGCATGAATGTCCCATGATTGATTCAAATACTTCCTTTTGAAGGATACTTAGAATTTTTCCCCTAATCTCTGGGTATTATAAACAATATTTTATTGTGCACCCCTGCATCATGGATTCCTATCAGTATGTAGCTGGTCAAAAAAGCATGGATGTGCATTTAAAATATTAATGGATATTGCCAGATTGTCCTCAAAAGAGGATAATTTGAATTTATATCAATAATGTGTGAAATGCCTATTTCCACTTATGTTTATCCACACAATTACCAATTTCTTATTTTTGCCAATATTATGAATATTTAATTAGCCCTACTATGTGCAAAGTACTAGTTAGATGCTAAAGTTACAACACTGGAAAAAAATGACATTGACTTCATGATGCATATAATCTACCAAAAGGTAGATCATAAAAAGAAAAAATACAATTATATAATGTAATAAATGCTACTACAGGTAAGAAACAAGGTGCTACAGGAATATGGAGGATGATCTTCCACACAGATTTCATATGGGCAGGAATGTTTTCTTCTAAAAAGTGATTTGGGGCTGAAGCAAAAAAAAAAAAAAATAGAAATGAAGAGACAGACAAGTGGATAGAAGGTAAGCAGGCAGGTAGCTACATTAACACTGGAAGACACATGACACATTTAGACACATTTTATGACACATTTTAGAAACCGAGGGAAGGAGAGCCTGGGTGGCTCAGTCAGTTAAGCATCTGACCCTTGATATCAGCTCAGGTCTTGATCTCAAGGTCATGAGTTCAAGCCTCGTGTTGGGCTCTACACTGGACATGAAGCCTACTTTAAAAAAAAAAAAAAAAAAAGGAGAGAAACTTAGGGAAATTAGCCTGACTGGATCTTCTAGGGCCCACCAGAATGTTGGAAACCTGGAATTTGTAGAGGCACTAATAAGCATGGATGGATACTTTCTTCCAGCAGCATTTTCAGCAACCTTGGTGAAGGGAAGGGAAAAAGCAGACCACTGGACTGAACAGGAATAGGATATTGCCAGGTAAATGCACCAGAAAAATGACAGGAAAGCTAACATGTTGTTAACAAGAGAGTACTTAAGGTGACGATCACTGTAGGGAAGGAAGCAGGCATGGAAGTTAAGTTAACAGAGGGAAATAGGGAGCTCAAACTTTAAGAACACATTTAGCGTGAGTGACTGACATCTGAAATAACAGAAATCTTAACAGAGGATGATGCTAACTTGTCATTAATATATTTAATATGTACAAAACATATATTAACTCAAAAATTTCAAGAAAATACCTTTTTAGCTGAAATATTGAAAAACTGAAAACTAAATATGTTAATATGAAGATGCAAAGTATATATGAATGAGGCACCTGGGTGGCTCAGTTAAACGTCCAACTTCAGCCCAGGTCATGATCTCATGGTTGATGAGTTCGAGCACAGCGTCAAGCTCTGTGCTGACAGCTCAGAGCCTGCAGCCTGCTTCGGATTCTGTGTCTCCTCCTCTCTCTGCCCCTCCCCTACTTGTACTCTGTCTCTTTCTGTCTCTCAAAAATAAATAAATGTAAAATTTTTTTTTCAAAGTATATATGTGTATAAGTTTCTGCATATACATTTTAATGCATATGTATATGTAAGCATATAAAAAATCTGGTAAGAAAATCTACATTGATAAGGGACAAAATAGTCATTTTCTTTCTTATAGTTTTTATGTGTTTTCCTATTCTTAAAATGAGCATGGATTAGTTTTATAATAAAAAAATATATGTTTCTTTAAAAAGCAACTGCTCAGAAACATCCCACTGTCCCACTCTATCTTTATAAAACATTTGCTAGGAAACGAAGAATTAAATACAATATCACTTTCAAGCATTTCATAACCAAAAAAAAAAAAAAAGATAACAACAACAACAACAAAAAGATACCCAAACCTTCACAATATTTTTGGCTTAAGTTGTACCAAATTGAAATAAACCTAATGAAAATATTAGTGACTTAAAAAAAAATACTAATAGGGGCGCCTGGGTGGATCAGTCGGTTGAGGGTCCAACTTCGGCTCAGGTCATCTCACTGTCCGTGAGTTCGAGTCCCGCATCGGGCTCTGTGCTGACAGCTCAGAGACTGGAGCCTGTTTCAGGTTCTGTGTCTCCCTCTCTCTCTGACCCTCCCCCGTTCATGCTCTCTCTTTCTGTTTCAAAAATAAATAAACGTTAAAAAAAAATTTTTTTTAATACTAATAAAAACCAGACTTGGACAAAATCGTCCTGCTAATACTCACTTGTTTCTTTTCTTAAATTAGATGTCCTATCTGGAAACAAAGGACCAAGCCATGAAGGTTCGATTTTTCCTATACAAAATCCTCCAAGGCAAATGCTATTATTGGCCAGATCCAGGGCAAGTCTCCGTAAGAGTAAGCTGATGATCTGGCTGTCACCTTTTCCAATGCTTATTGTCAGAGCTTTCCGGACATCCTGTTCACGGGAACCACCATTCAGTAACAGTTCCACCAATTTGGGACTGCTTGCTTTCTCACATACCTATTAAAGGAAAAAAGAAGGTGACCATATTAAAAGCCTGTATGTCTTCCTTTTGGTAGACATGTAAATTGAATTTGGTGTGATTTTTCTCTACACCCTCATTTAGACAGAAATAAAATAAAATAAGGCAAAACTCATCCTTGAAATAGATTAGGAAAATACAATAAGGTTAGCACCACAAATATCAGAGTAGCAGAAGCCAAATAATCTGCCACATGAGTCAGGTATTATGAAAAAGGCACCATCATATGGAGAAAAAGCTCTTAACACCTGACTTAAGAAAGCTGAGGCCTCACCAATGATACACATTGCTTACACCTTCTGGGATTCCGTCTGCTCCTTGTAAGACATCTGGGAAACTAGTACCATACACAGTAAAGGCTACTGCCCTGCCTTCATTCATGATATAGAATATCTAAACGAGAATATGAACATCATAAAACTTGTAAATGCCACATACAAAGGCTTCTGGCTTTCCAGCACAAGACCCTGAATTTCCACAAAGAAATTTCTTATCTGTTTTCTACCTTCCCCTGAATACTGTTTTCAGAGCATGTGCTCAAGGTAGGTTCGCATGCTGGATGCTACAAAAACTACAGTGACCACAGTAAGCAGAGGGAAGGCTTAGCAACCTACAGCATACTGGCCTACACAGAAGCAGCTTCTAAAAGGTGAAGGAATGATGGTCTGCTAACAAGAAGATCAAAGTAATAGATAATAGAAATATTGTATGTCAGGAACTGTGCTAAATTCTGTATACACTTGATTTGTAATCCTTATTAAAAACCCTTTGTCAGGGGCGCCGGGTGGCTCAGTCAGTTTAGCATCTGACTTCGGCTCAGGTCATGATCTCACGGTTCATGGGTTTGAGCCCCATTTTGGACTCTGTGCTCACAGCTCAGCCTGGATCCTGCTTCAGATTCTGTGTCTCCCTCTCTCTCTGCTCTGTCTCTCTCTCAAAATAAACGTTAAAAAAAAAGTCTATGTCATAAAAATTATTATCCCCATTTTACAGATGAATATTTAGAAAAAGTATGTGATTTTTCCAAACCTATTAGAGGTAATCAACAAGAGACTTGGATTTCAAGTCAAGCCTGTGCTCCTTTCACTGCCCATAATTAAGGATTAATTTTTTTTCTTTTCTTTTTTCTTTTATCTTCTTTTTTTCTTTTCTCCTTTCTTTTCTTTCTTTTCAAGCCAAGACCCTAAGATCGAAGGTACCAGGTGAGGGGAAGGAGACTGGGGAAAATTCCTGAATTCTCTAGAATTATGTATGTTCAAGAGATTTGAGGGGATCATTCTGTGGTTTCATGGCACCAACTCAATGCCCACTAGTCTCCAGGTTACCTACCTTCAACCCATTCTCCCCAGAGCCACTATCATACCTTTCTACTTCAGATAGGAGCAGGTCACTGCCCGGAAATCTTCTAAACCCCTCTGCTCTAAGACATTCCCCCAAACACAACATGAGGTTTTTCTAAAACTTCATTACCTTCATTTATACTATTTCTACTGCCCTAAATATCTAATTCTACTCTGCATCCAGCAAAAAGATGTTCATTCCTTTTTTTTTTTTTTTTTTTGAGAGAGAGAGAGAGAGAGAGAGAGAGAGAAAGAGAGAGAGAGAGACAGCGTGAGTGGGAGAGAAAGAATCTCAAGCAGGCTCCAGGCTCAGTGCAGAGCCCAATGCAGGGCTCAATCCCATGACCCAGGGATCATTACCTGAGCCAAAATCAAGACGTGGACGCTCAACTCACTGAGCCACTCAGGCACCCCAAAAGATGTTCATTCTTGAAGGAACAGCTTCATAATCTCTTGTACGGTAAGTCCTTGCTACTAAGCTCCAAAGCCACACACACTCTTCCTCCTCCAGACTCCTGTCCCATTTGCTTACACATAGCACGTAGCACACTAAACCAAAAACGCCTATCAGTTTTAAAACTAGAATGAAAGGCTTGGATGCTATTGCAATTCAATTTGTACCTCCATAGCCTAGTACAATGCCTAGGAAATATCTTTCATTTAACTAACAAATCACTAATATCCTATTTAAAAGCCCACAGGAAATTTATTTTTTTTTTAATTTTTTTTTTTAATGTTTATTTTTGAGACAGAGAGAGACAGAGCATGAACGGGGGAGGGGCAGAGAGAGAGGGAGACACAGAATCGGAAGCAGGCTCCAGGCTCTGAGCCATCAGCCCAGAGCCCAACGCGGGGCTCGAACTCACGGACCGCGAGATCGTGACCTGAGCTGAAGTCGGACGCTTAACCAACTGAGCCACCCAGGCGCCCCAGGAAATTTAAAAGGAGTGGGAGGAAGGAAGACGGAGGGACAGAGGGGCCAAAAAACTCAATCACAAATGCCCTCTCTGTGGCCTAGCAAATTTTTTATGTCTAAATTGGCACTTACTGCCTACCTCATATTAAAATGATTTACATTTTATCCTCTCTCCTTTCCCAATACACACTTGGAAAGAATCCATCCAGAAACAGAAAAACCCTTGTATATTCTTTACTACTTATCTAGCACTGTGCCCTCCACCTAGAAATTGCTCAATACACTTTTAAAGAGTATTTTCCTTGAGGGCCCAAAAGATCCCAGCTGACTTTAGGTACATGGGGATGAAGCCAGAGATGTATAAGAAAGTGTATCAGACAAAAGACAAGCTGGTTGAGTGTCCAACTCTTGGTTTCAGCTCAGGTCATGACCTTGTGGTTCATGAGTTTAAGCCCCATGTCAGGCTCTGTGCTGACAGCTTGGAGCTTGCATGGGATCCTCTGTCTCCCTGCTCATGCTCTGTCTCTCTCCCAAAATAAATAAACTTTTAAAAACTGTATAATTTACTATCTTTTGCAATCTTCTCTCTCATCTTCAAATTTATCAATAATGCAGCCCATGATAAAAACCAAATATTTTAGACTAGCCTTTGAGAATCAGTGAGCAACTCTCCCTACTCCCCTCCCTATCACCACCACTACCAAGAATCTATGGTATAGATGAGATTAAAGCATGCATTTGGGAAGCCGACTTTCCACTACTTACCAGGAGAGTGTCCTTAGGCAAGTTACTTAACCTGTCTGTGCCTCAATTCCTTCCCTGTAAAATGGGAATAATACTAGACCCCACTTCTAAGGTTGTTGCAAGGGTTAAATTGTGTAAAGGACTCAGAGCAGTGCCCAGGTGGTAATGAATACCACAACAGTTTGTTATTACTTTTATTCAGACTTCATCACAGTTGTTCTTCCTACCATGATCTGATGGTTTTCATCTTTGGATCTCTATCCATGTATTTTCATGCCCAGTATCAGTCTTCCATATTCTTCTATATGAATCATGTATATTACATCATTAAATTCTCCTCAGAAAGCCTAACAAGATTAACTCCATCTTTGCTCCGAATAGTCCTTAATTAAACAGCATTGGTACATAAATAGTGATTACCTCATTATACACTAGTATCTAAAATAATGTATGTTCAATCTATCCACAAAATTTAATCAATATTTTTTAGAGGCAAATAATCTCTGACAAGTATGATAAATTCTTTAAATTTAACATACCCATGGATGCAAAGATCTGATTTTGCTTAAAAATATATAAATAAGTGCTTAAATCCAAAAGAATGCAAGAAGAAGAATAAAATAAAAAGCTCCTATACAAAGATTTAGGTAAATTGAGAGAAGAGCAGGAAGCATTTCCTGTCAGAGATTTAAAATTATTACACTCGGGTGCTTTGGGTATGCTATTTCCCTAAAAAAAAAATTTGAAGGGGAAATTCCTTTTCAGTTCCTTGGCATATTCCAGTAATATTAGTGCAAAGATGTGCAGATCACACAAAAGATACACAATAAAAATGTATTATATTATTGAGGGAAATAATTTAATTACTTTTAATAATAGAGAAGCAATTATTTTTAAGGTGGATTTCTTAAATGAAATTTGACTAAATGTAAGTAATTTGATTATTTATTTGGTCTTAATGTACACATTAATTGTGCATGAAAATAAGTTACAGGTTCAGTTCCTTTTTATGTAGAGTACTAATTAGTACTAACTTAATTTACAGTTGACAAATTGAATTGAATCTATAGGCAAGTGGGAAATTAAATAAAGTAAGGCTTTTAAAGTAAATTACTGGAAAATACAGTACTCTGTTGGTTATTTAATAATGTGCATTAAATCACTGCATAATTGCTTTGTTAGAAATATTATTAATTTCTAGAAAATATACATGGTGCTACCCAAATGCTATTATAAACTGAAATTTATGCAATGACAACCCTGAAATAACATGTAATGCACTTTAATAAATACTTACTAAATTCACACTGTATGTAAAGCAATGAGTTAGGTATTCTAAATGACATGAAGATGAACACTGTACATTTCCACTTTCATACAACTAACAAAATATAAAAGATACATTGTGTATATCACATATATTGTCATGGACTCAAAAGAAGTAAATCTTTTATTTTGTATGGAGGTCAGGGGTGCCGGCAGGGCTTTACTGAGGAAAGAGCATTTGGGTTGGATTTTGAAGGTAAAGTAGAACATTTAGATAGAGGTGCTTGCCCAGTGCATGAGTGAAGGGAGGGAAGGAAGGCAGGACCACAGTGCTACACAACCAAGGGGGTGGTCAATGGCAGGGGATGCCAACGTGAACAGTGTCCCCAAAGGGGTGTAGTAACCGCCTGCATGGCCACATGCAGTACAACTGAGGAGAGAATTTGCTATCAGAGAAACTGGAAACAGAGAGAAAACGGTTGAAAGATTACCAAACCGAACCAAATGTTGTGTGGAGTGTGCCTGGAAAAGAATCTGGACAGAGATACATTGTAGGAGACACATTTGGAAAGTTATTAACAATATAACAAGGTAAGTAAACAAGTAAAATGAAGGATTATATTGGGGGGCCTGGGTGGCTCAGTCGGTTAAGCGGCCGACTTCGGCTCAGGTCATGATCTCACGGTCTGTGAGTTCGAGCCCCGCATCGGGCTCTGAGCTGATGGCTCAGAGCCTGGAGCCTGTTTCAGATTCTGTGTCTCCCTCTCTCTCTCTCTGACCCTCCCCCGTTCATGCTCTGTCTCTCTCTGTCTCAAAAATAAATAAACGTTAAAAAAAATAATAAAAAATTTAAAAAAAAAAATGAAGGATTATACCGGATATGCCTAAAGGACCCTATTACCTCTGAAATTCTGTGAATCTAAATTCCTACTACAAATCACAAGCAATTGTGAAATAAACTGGTGAATTCTGTAGTAAAGAATAACAGGATGTAAGCAAGAGCTGTACAATGGTAGAGTCAAATAACACAGAAAGACCAAAGTTAGGCCTTGAATATTTACCTGACAAATTAAAGAAGTTGCCTCCTTTGTTCGATTGGCGTCTGCTCCCAATAGAAGCAAGCATTCAACCATGATACTGTTATTCTGATCACATGCTTTCTCTAACATCACGCTTTTTAACTCATCGTCCATAGCTAATTTTGCAAAGCACTTGCAACAAAGGTTTAGAAACTGAAAAGAATGGAAACGAGCATTAGAGTGAGCTAAATCCATTAACAGTTAGCATACAGGTGAGAAACACTGTACCTGTTGATCCTTTTGTTCCATGATACTGGAAGACATCTGATGGAATATCACCGAATCAAAGGAATGATGCACCAGCAGGTTGGAAAAAGACACTGACAATTCCAGTATTGTTAAGATTGTCTGAAATCCCTGAAAGTGGGACCAAAATAATAACATAAGCAATTCTGGGCCAAAAGAATAAAAAATAAATAGTATAAAACAGATAATTTGTATGTGATAACTAACTAGATAATATTTATTGGGTTTGTACTTAAAAGCTATAAATCTTGGAACATTCCCATAAGCAAAGCTTGCTCTCTCATTACTAAGAAATAGAGCAGGCACACAGAGAATAAAATGCAAGCTAACAAGCCATTGTCTAGCAAGGCAGAAAAAATCCCTAATGAATTAAAAATAAGCCATACTCACAGGATGAAAGCAAGATATTAATTAATATTAGAAGAGCTGAATCAGCAGAGCAACATACCCAAATCAGCCAGCAAAGTGTATTTCTTATTACAAGACTACAGATTAAGTTCTCTAGATAGCCTAGCATTTCGCTAACATTTTGGTGCCTTCTTGTGAAATTTCAGCTGCAAAAGATGAATATGAGCTCCTAGATTTCATTCATGTTGAATATAGTTGAGAAAAGCTCTAAAGGCAGTCTGAGGTTTACACCTCTGTAGCAAATTATTTATAAAGAACTAGTCAGTCACATCATTACTTTTCAGAACCACCTCAAGCATATTCCTAAGAGTTGTCTGGGCTCTCCACACATGAGAGAGTTTCAGGAAAGAATGAGCTTTGGAATTTACTATTATTTAGCTTGGGTAAACTCATCAAAGATCAATTTAACCTAAAAAATTTTTATTATCTTTCAATATAATATATTAATGAAATTGTCTAATAGTTACTATTTTGTGGTTTTAAGATGCTGAATTTTGACAAATACTAACATTTGATAAGAGAAGTAGTCTTAATTTTTGCAGGTCTGAGGGACATGTGGTCCACCCACCACTAGACTAGAGGTCCCTGCAAATTCAAATGAATGCACCAGAAAAGCAAGTAATACAAATGTGCAGAAGGCACATAATTCAAAATAAAAACTTATAAACACTGAACTGACCAAATAAAATATGTTGACAGGCCAAATTTAGCCGATTGGTCAATAGTTGAAAACCTCTACTACAGAGATCCTAACATTTATACCTTTATGTATTAATACTGAGTAAACTGAGAGCTCTATAGCTGTACAGATTTATCTCTTTTTTCTAGGATTACTTTTAATCAGTTCTGGCTTGGCTTTAGTCATCCTTGCCTGAGGCAAATTATAAAAATCAGATTTATATAGCACATTGTTGTTTTTAATCTAAGAATGCTGCACGTTCAGCACTTTATAATTAAAAACTTTACATACATTATCTCATTTACTAGTAATGTCTGCGACAAGGTTATAGCCTGGATTTTTTTTTTATTCCTGGTCAATTCTGCCATTTATGAAAACATTGGTTGAGTGTGGTTTATGAAAGCTGCAAATTCCATTACCAAAACAAAACAAAACAAACGAACAAACAAAAAAAAAACAAAACCAAAGCAGAAACTCTTAAAGAGACTACTTGTTTTGCTAACATTAAAAAAAATTTTTTTTAACTCAAAGCAAAGTGGATATGGAAGGAACCTACCTCAACATAATAAAAGCTATATATGGCAAACCCACAGCTAACATCATACTCAATGGTGAAAAGCTGAAAGCTTTTCCTCTAAGATCAGGACAAGGATGCCCACTTTCACCACTTTTATTCAACATAGTATTAAAAATCCTAGTCACCACAATTAGACAAGAAAAAGAAATAAAAGGCATCCAAGTTAGAAAGGAAGAATTTAAGCTGTCATTACTTGCAGATCATTTGATATTATACATAGAAAACCCTAAAGACACCACCAGAAAACCATTAGAACTAATAAATGAATTCAGTAAAGTTGTAGAACACAAATTAAAATACACAAATTGATTATATGTCTAGACACTAATTATGAGTTATCAGAAAGAGTAATTAAGAAATGAATCCTATTTATATTTATATCAAAAAGAATAAGACACCTAAAAATAAATTTAACCAAAAAGATGAAAGACCTTTGCACTGAAAACTATAAAACACTGATGAAAGAAATTGAAGTAAACACAAAAAAATGGAAAGATACCCCATACTCATAGAATGGAATAATCAATATTGTCAAAATATCCATACTGGCCTAAGCAATCTACATCTTTAATGCATTCCCCATAAAAATACCAATGGCATTTTTCACAGAACTAGAACAAAAAACTCTAAAATTTGTATAGAACCACAGAAGACCTTGAATAGCCAAAGCAGTCTTGAGATAGAAAAATTAAGTTGAAGGTATCACACTCCCTGACTTCAAACTATACTACAAAGCTATAGTAATCAAAACAGTATGGTACTGGCATGAAAGCAGACACATAGGTCAATAATATACAACAGAGAGCCCAGAAATAAACCCATGTATATATGATTAATTAATTAACCAATAACACACAAAGGGGAAAAGACAGTCTCTTCAATAAATGGTGTTGGGAAAACTGGACCAGCTTACATGCAAAAGAATGAAACTGGATCACTATCTTACACCACATACAAAATGAATTCAATATAGATTAAAGACTTGAATGCAAGACCTGAAACCATAAAACACAAGCAGTAAACTCTTTGACATCAGCTTTAGCAATATTTTTTTTGGACCATACTCTTCAGGGAAGGGCAACAAAAGCTATAATAAACAAATGAGATTGCATCAAACCAAACAGCTTCTGCACAGCTAGGAAAGCCATCAACAAAATGAAAATATAATCTAATGAATGGGAGAAGATATGCGTAAATCATACATCCAATATGGGGTTAATGTCCAAAATATATAAAGAACTTATAGAACTCAAAACCAAAAAGACAAACAACCCAATTAAAACATGAGCAGAGGACTTGAATAGACATCTTTCCAAAGAAGACAGACATGTGGTCAATGTCTGTTGATGCTGATCTGCTCAACATCACTAATTATCAGGGAAACACAAATCAAAACTATAATGAGATATCACCTCAAACCTATCAGATTGGCTATTATCAAAAAGACAAAAAATACAATGTTGTTAAATATGCAGAGAAATGTGAACCCTTGTACACTGTTGACGAGAATGTAAATTAGGGTGGCCACTATAGAGAACAGTAGGGAGGTTCCTCAAAATATTAAAGATACCCATATCATATGACCCAGCAATTCTACTCTTGGGTATTTACCCGAAGAAAATAAAAACATCAATTCAAAGAGATATATGCATCCCTATGTTCATTTCTGCATTATTTATAATAGCCAATATGAGAACCTAAGTGTCCATTGATGGACAAATGTATCGATAAAGAAGATGGGGTACACACATATACACAAAATTGAACACTACTCAAACATAAAAGGAATGAAATCTTGCCATTTACAACAACATAGATGGACCTAGAGGGTATTATGCTAAGTGGAACAAGTCAAACAGAGAAAGACTAATACCATATGATTTCACTTATACATGGAATCTAAAAACCAAAACAAATGAACAAAAAATGCAAAACAGAAAAAGACTCATAGACAAAAGGGAAAAACTGTCAGTATCATAGTGGGGAGGGGTTGGGGGCAGGTGAAACAGGTCAAGGGGATTAAGAGGTACACACTTCCAGTAATAAAATAAATAAGTCATGGGGATATAACATATAGCATGGTGAATATAGTCAATAATTTTGTAGTAACTTTATATGATGATAAATGGTAACTACATTTAAATTGGAGATCATTTTGTAATACATAAAAATATCAAATCACTATGCAAAATTAATAGGATAATGTATGTCAGGGCGCCTGGGTGGCTCAGTCAGTTGAGCACCTGACTTCGGCTCAGGTCATGATCTCTCCCTCTCAAAAATAAATAAACATTAACAAAAAAATAGGATATTGTATGCCAATTATATTTCGATAAAAATAAATAAATATGTGATGGGAAAAAAATCTGAGCCAATTTCTTTCTTAATCTCCCCTAAGCCAACATCTTTCATTCTTAATAAGGAACACTTATTATATATCACATGTGAAATGTTGTTTGATGAAAAATACTTAAAATATTTTACTGCAAGGAAAAAAAATATCAAGGAGAAAAACTACTAGAGGTAAGCATCCCATAATAAAACATTGAGAATGACAAACCTTGAAAAATTATAACTTCTATTTACCTAAAATCTAAACAAGTAAAGCTCAGCTGGCTAGACTTTCTCTAGCACATTCTCTGCCCTTTCATGAAAAAGACAAATGGCAAATAAATATGCTGATTTTAGAGATTTAATAATGAATCACAGGATCTCTGCAATTCAATCCAATTCTCTTCACCTATAATTAAAATAATACAAAATGATAAATAGGTTTCAATTAACTAGACTATCTCCATTAATGCAAAGTGGGAATTGTACCAGCTGCTCTGAAAGAGAAATCTTCACAAGATCCCAAATTCCTTTCAAGATAAATGCACATACTTTAATCTGTACTTCAGCCATATCCTTAAATCGTTGTAAACTGGAAACCAGAATTTTTGCCAGCAGATGCCCAGTTCCTATGCATAAATTCTTCTTTGTAATCAAGCATCCTATAAGACCTAAACCCAGACATTGAATTTCTAGAAAAATAAAAGAAAAAAATAATAAAATTAGTGGTTTTAAATCTCAAAACTAAAGAAAAAATTTGAAGACACCCAGCCAATAGCTAAAGGCTTATACAAAATCTATCCTAATCCTGGGGTGCCTGGCTCAGTCAGTTAAGCATCCAACTGTTGATTTTGGCTCAGGTCATGATCTCACCCACAAGATCGAACCCTGCATAAGGCTCTGCACTGACTCTGCACTGACAGCAGGGAGCCTGCTTGGGATGCTCTCTGCCCCTCACCCGCTCGCCCCTCCCTGCCGTTCCAAAATAAATAAACATTAAAAAAAAATCTATCCTAAGAGTGCCTGGGTGGCTCAGTCGGTTAAGCATCCAACTTCAGCTCAGGTCATGACCTTGTGGTCCATGGGTTCGAGCCCTGCATCGGGCTCTGTGCTGACAGCTTGAATCCTGGAGCCTGCTTTGGATTCTGTGTCTCTCTCTCTGTCTGTCTCTCTGTCTCTCTCTCTCAAAAATAAATAAATAAAACCATTAAAAAATCTATCCTAAATCCTGACTTCAAATGGTACCAACCTTGGTCATCTGGATACATCTGAAGTGTGTGAAGTACCGAATCAATAGCACCTTCCAGGGATAATACTTGTAATGCATCAGGAAAATGTGCTAAGGAAGAAATTACTTTCAATCCACATTTCTGAATCCCAGGATTTCCAATGAACTGAAATCAAAAGGACAATTGATATTTGCTATTTAAAATGAATTATTAATACTTCAGTTAAAGCCAGCTACAGACTGACAAAATACAAACTAGTCCAAATAAAGATTATTACCTTTGATTTTGCCTTACATTACTAATTACTTTTTAATTATGATTAAGGGTAAGAGCTACCATTTTAATACTGAGTACCTCTTCTGTGCCACACAGCATGCTTAGTACTTTACATGCATTTTCTTTTCACACGAATCTAAAGTCCATACTAATATCACTCCCAATAGCAGATGAGTTTACTGGGGGTTAGAGAGGTTGCATATTCCTAAAGTCACACAGATTGTACATTGCTGAGATGAGACCAAATCAGGGATGTTGGAGCCCTTCGCCTGTATACTGTGTATTAGCCAGTAAAATGCAATGCTGACACTCACCTACAGAAAATACTAATCGAGAATCTACTCTTTAAGTGTTTTATATGTCATGTCTCATTTATTACCCCTCAACAGCCTCATGTGATAGATTCACCAAATTTCAAAGATATGGGAACATGAAGAGCTCAAATCACAAAGCTAGTATGTGTCAGGTCTAGGACTTTAATATAAATGTGTCTCCCTTAAAAACTCAGGAGCCAAAAACAAAAACAAAAAACAAAACAAAAAAAAACAACAAAAAAAAGAAAAAGAGGAAGAAGAAAAAGAAAAGAAAGCACAGGAGGTTAATCGCTACCTCTTCCAACTTTTTAATCTCAACTCTTCCAGATGATTTGACATCATTTACAGGTATCCTAATACAGGCCACTTCTTTTTCCAAACTATCCTACTTATCAACTAAGAAGAAACAGTCAATACACTTCCCAACCATGGACAATCACAGTTACACCTTCTCTCTTAAAAGCCCGTGGCATATAGCTAACTCTTATATGGGATGGGCCATCTCTGCTTTTCCATAATGTTTTCCATGATATGAATGCCCACCTAATAGCTTTCCTTTCAAAAATTACAATGCTATCCTTCACAGCACTTTTGTTTACACAGACACTGGTTTCATGGTATCTCTACTCCAAATGTGTGATTGGCACTACTGTGGGTATACACCACGGAGCTGAGAGCTTCAAGTCAGATCTCAAGCTCTGTTACAGCTTTTTCAACCAAAACCATCTACCCTCCAACCTTTCTCACTTCCATACTGTCAACGAACAGACTTTCATTCCTTTCCAATCTAGTCCTCCAATGCCTCTCAATTGTCCTTATTCAGCATCTTTTTTTCTTCATAGGGTATGAGGAGAAGCATCATTTTGTCATCCTGTGCCTTTCTCTTCCACCCTAATTGCTCAGCTCGGACATCAGTTCACCTATCATTTCAACAACACACTCATATCCTTGCCCCACTTCATACTCTTTCCTGTCATTGTTTCCATCTTACCAACTCTCTGAGTAGCAATTTGGAGCCAGTTAAATTTAGGTTTAAATTCTACCTCTTTTCACTTAATAGTTCCATTAAAAATTAATGAAATAACATTTAATGGTATTTACTCAGAAGGTATTATTCAAGAAATGAAAAGAAATTCAAAGTAGTTCAAAGTGAAGCTGGAGGGATGGCTCATGTGTCTCTGCCTCCTCACCTTAAACTGATCCTAAAAATCGAGGGTTGTTATGAGGATGAAATGAGATGACTCACTTTCTGTGCAACAAACCCTGAGTGATGGCCACGGTTCAGGCCTTGGGCTAACCACCCTCCTCATAGATGAAAAACTTCTAACAGGAGACAGAATGTCCCTTAATTGGTTTTCCATTCCATCAAGCTACTATTTCTCCTCCATTTCTAAACTTATTAATAGAAACATCTACGCCCACTGTCTCCACATTCTCCCTACCCCTTAATTTCATATAATCAGACTTCTGTCCTTACCACTCTGAATTAAAACCATTCAAAGAAAAAAGTCCTTTAACAACCAAACTGCTGCTTTTTCCTCCCTTAATTTCCATGACATGGTACACCCCTAATTATTCTCAAACTTTAAAACCATTCATTTGCCCATCTCCTTTACAATCTCTTCTTTCAATGTCAAACTTTTTCCAAAGTTCTTTTCTTAAAACCCTTCTACTTATGGATGGGACTTCGTACACTAACATGGTTCATGTCACCGTAACAACAATAGCGACAACCACAACAATAATACCAAAATCTATGCAGTACTCGCTATGTGCCAGAGATCCTTTTAAGCACTTCTTATATATTAACCCATGTAATCCTCACAATAACCCTATAATGTAGAAACACCATTATTAGCCCTATGTCACTGATGAAAAAAATTGAGACTCGGAATCCTTTAAGCAGATAACTCAGAGCACAAGTTTAAAGTCTCTTAAGCTCTAAGCCCACATTACTCTATGCTTGACGCTAGTATCTTAAACTCGGATGTTCAAAGCTAAAAGTTTATTAACTTATCAGGAAAACAGAAAAAGGAAAATGTTAGATTGTAGACTGTCTGAACTTTCTGTGTGACGAATAGTACCACCATTCCTACTTCCTAGGCAGGGCCAGCCTCCTGCGTACGCACCTGCGCAGCCATAGTTCTCTGTGCTTCCAAGGGCCCCACACTCGGTATAATGCTCTGCTACCACCATCTTGAAATTCTTAGTTTTTAAGCAAGGATTCCTGCATTTTCATTTTGTTCTGGGCCCCACAAATCAGGTAGCCAGTCCTAACCTCAAAATGCATCATAGGCTTATTTTTTTACGCTAAAAATTAAATAAAAAGATATTTATAAAGCATACATATTTGTTCTTAATACCATCCCTCTAACAAGTTTCTACTCAACTATTGGTTCTGCTACCTTAAACTCCTCTAATCTTGAACTATTTATTTCAGGTACAGTTGGATGATGACTAACGACTCCCTTACATCAGGAAACCTGTGATTGGTCCATGCAAAGAGAATGACAGCTTCACATTACTACATACGATGGAGCGCAGATAAACTGTTGGATAATTTAAAATAGTGGTATTTGACTTCTGACCAATTCATAAATCTGAAAATATTTATACAGGGGCACCTGGGTGGCTCAGTCAGTTAGGCTCCCAACTCTTGATTTCAGCTCAGGTCATGATGTCACAGTTTGTGAGACCAAGCCCCACACTGTCAGCCCAGAGCCTGCTTGGGATTCTCTCTCTCTCCCTCTCTCTCTCGCCCTCTCCCCCCAACCAAATAAACTTATAAAAGTATGTTACATGTATATATTTGTATTTACAAGCCTACAGTAGTCTTCTCTTTCAGTTATCAAATATTCTGTCTTGAAAATAGTGATATAATGTATTGCTGTTCAAATGGAAATTAAAATCAGTTTACTAGTTTATACTTAGCAATGTTATCCGAATGAAATGTTGGGAAATGCCAGTGGAAGGACACATAGAGATGTTAAACAGAAACATCTTATTGCCTATGCCCCACAATTTTCCAAGTTTTTCAGAAAATACATAAATAATTAAAATGGTTTCCTCAATGAGCTAACTAGCCAGCTCAAGTCACCTGGTTCAAAAATAGTCTCTTTCCTAGCTGCCAGCTACGTCAACTGCAATTCAAGAAAACTTCCCAGAAAAAATAAAAATATGGAATGTATAGCTAACAAGAAGACACCGTAGTCCAGGACTAAAATTAAGATACAACAGGGGCGCCTGGGTGGCGCAGTCGGTTAAGCGTCCGACTTCAGCCAAGTCACGATCTCGCGGTCCATGAGTTCGAGCCCCGTGTCAGGCTCTGGGCTGATGGCTCGGAGCCTGGAGCCTGTTTCGGATTCTGTGTCTCCCTCTCTCTCTGCCCCTCCCCCGTTCATGCTCTGTCTCTCTCTGTCTCAAAAATAAATAAATGTTAAAAAAAAAATTTAAATAAAAAAAAAAGATACAACATAATAAAATATCTGGATTTCAAGAAAAAGAATCCTTTGGTATCCAGGTGAAAATATCACTCATTTTAAAGTGAGAAAAAAAAAATCAAGCTGGTTTTAGACTTTTCCCCTAAAACATTCAGCACTAAAAGACAGTGAAATGCCTACAAGTTTTTAAAGAAAATAAACCCCAATATTTTACACCCAACCAAACTGTTTTTTCAAGAGTTCAAATATAAAGCATTTGAACAAAAGATTTGAACTTCAGTCTGAATGTTACTGGAGTTTTATATATATCCAAACATAAATTCACTTTAATAAATACTTTCCAGGGTGCCTGGGTGGCTTAGTCGGTTAAGTGTCCAACTTCAGCTCAGGTCATGATCTCCTGGTTCATGGATTCCAGCCCCACACTGGGCTCTCTGCTGTCAGTGTAAAGCCTGCTTCGGATCCTCTGCCCCCGTCTTCCTCCCTCTGCCCCTCCCCTGCTCTTGCTCTCTCTCTTTCTCAAAAGTAAAAAAATAAAAACATTAAAACATTAAAAAAAAAACAAAACAAATAAGTAAATAAATACTTTTAATAGTCTTTGCACTGTAACCTTAGTTGAATCTCAAATTCTATCTAATTGGGAATTCTGCTTTCCAAGAATAGACTTACTTTTAAAGGTGATTTGTTTCAGGTGTCTGCAGTATTTGGGCCCAAAATCTCTGATGCTTTGTAACATTTATTCAGAGTGAGACATGCAATCACAGAATTTTAGAGCTAAAGAAATACTTATATTCCTCTTTTAGAGTATTTTTTTTCCTCAAAAGTGGTGAGGAATTAGGGGAATAACTTTTAGGAATTAAAAACAGGGGAGGTTTTTAAAACTAAAACACTGTCACTTCTATTTCCCCTGACCTTAACTCCCTGCCTCCAAATGACAGTCGCTGTTTAGTGAGATGCCTTGTCATTGCTCAGCTGTTGAAATGGCGGAACACATAGGGGAGGCAGTGGTAGGCTTCTCAACCACTGCTTCTGGAAGTAGCAAGCAAAAGAAAGGAAGACCTGGGAGCTTTTCTTGGCATCACGGTATTTACTGACAGGGTGGGGTCTCCTGATCGCTGACTCCTTCTACGATATCACACTTATAGTCAATAACTTTAGAAAAGATGGGCTACCCAGAATCACAGTTACCTGTGAAGTTGTTCTGGTACCTCTTGCTTCTCACCAACATATACCATGAATAAAATTAACCACCCCCTCCTCTACACGCCTATTGTCCATAAAGCCAGTATAGTTCGTAAGTCCCAATGCAGAACATGTGGTTTACGCATGGCTGTTGTTGTTATTCTCCTCACCCAACTGTGAGATCCAAGAGAGAAGGGCACAAATCATGTTCATTTTTGTCTTCCCAGTGCCTAACACAGTTCCTTCCACATACTTGTTTTCATCAAATATTTCCGGAATTGAATTCAAGCCATTATATTGCTATACTCAAAAATCATACTAAGGTTTCAGTACAAATGACTCAAATATATCATAGACAATTACATTATAAAGTTCAGTTTAAATTGAATTGTTAAAGGAGATCTCTCTACAGGCTATTCTGATTTATGACATTTTTCAAAGTATACTAAATCACAAGGAATCATTTCCATTAATCACCTTGACTGCTCTCTTCCTCTCACGAAAACATTAACTCTAATCATTCTTTACATCTTTACTCTTGCATCTTTTATAAAGACCAATTCATCTTACATTAAGCCTCCAAACCATCTTAATTCCATCAATTCCTTTTGCATTTCACAATGTAGATTTAATTCCCTGCTTTTTTCATACTTAGTATGATTGTTGATTATAGTAATTATATTATTGCAAATGTAGATCGATACGTAAATATATGTAATACACGTAAATGCATATAGATATGTAAATATCTAAAAATGGTCAGAAACAATGCACACCGAACCATTTCAGAGGTTATCTCTGAGGAGAGCAATGAAAGTGAGCCCAGGCAATTGAAGAAGCTTTTAATGTTGTGCCCTGTGTCTTCATGGACTGAACCTTTCAGACCAGAAAAGACCCAAAAGAAAGACAACAGCAGCCACAGTTCCTGACATCACTCATGAGGCTTAGCTTAACATCTAGCTCTTTAGTTCTCTCTCTGATTGAGTAGACTGGAGTGGATTTATGTTACCAGCAATCTAAAGAACCTGTCCACGTGTGTGGTCAATAGTATACTCCCCTCAGCTGGAATGGTACATCTCTTCACACCTTGCATCCCTGTTGGCATCTTACATCTCCACCCACATAACTTCCTACTATCATAGTAAACAGAAGATGGAAAACTGAAACTGAAACAGCCCTTCTATTTCTCCAAATCCCATAGTCCAGGGAATGGTATAAAGGCAGAAAACTTATATTGTACATACCCTGTTCAACGCTGCTAGGACCAGTTTGTGAATATCATTCCTGAAACACTGTTTTTTAACCATATGTAGCTTATGTTGATATTCTGTATCTTCCTTGGACTCTTCTGGCATGCCTAAATAAGTAAACAAATAAATAATAAGTTTCTCATAAAGATTTAGGCTGAGCAGATTGTCACTTCCTAGAAGTGATCATAATTAACCTAACAATACATACACATGTTGTACTATTTTCTAATGCATAGTTCCTTATCAAAGAAATAACCCTTATCTTTACAGAAATTATAAAAAGTTTATCATTGAATGTAAAATAGATGCAACGTGTGTGGGTGTTTACTGAAGTAGCAAGAGCTACTACCTGGAGAGGTTTTCTAGAGCAAACAATACTTTTTTTGTCTGAATACTCTGTATTCATACAAGATGTTTATGCAACAATGGACAGCTTGAGAAAAGCTCAGTTATTTGGGCTACACATAAAAAGGTCAGATATGAAATGCAGACATAAAAGAACAGCTGGAACAACAGTGAAAAGAAAAAAGATTTCAGTTTCAGCGTTACGGTGGTAAAGAGCATGTACTTTTGTTAAAAGTCCTCTAAGGCTGTATAATAGTATTAAGTTACTCACAGGAAACATATTCCTTATTAAGCTACATGGTAATTAAACTATCCTAAAACTGTTAAAAAATAAGAAGTCAAAAAATAGTGGTTACATAATTGATACTGCATACTACAATTATTATGAATGGATGATGTTTCCAAAACCTATGCCTATAGAAATAATTATTAATAAGCAGTTCTTTATATAATCTTTCACTTTAATAATCTGTATTAACAAGGGGCACCTGGGTGGCTCAGTCAGTTAAGCGTCAGACTTCGGCCCAGGTCATGATCTCATGTTTCTTGAGTTCCAGCTCCACATCAGGCTCTGTGCTGATAGCCTGGAGCCTGGAGCCTGCTTTCGATTCTGTGTCTCCCTCTCTCTCTACCCCTCCCCTGTGCTCGTTCTCTCTTAAAAATAAACATTAAAAAATATTTTTTAAATTATTTTTATTAACACAAACTATTAACTGGCTGCATATATAGCTTTTCATTTACCTAACAACAACAACAAAAAAAACTTAAATGCTAACTACATGCCAGAGCTGTTGCTACATGTTGGGAATAACACAATGAATAACAAAGGCTGGGTGGATCTCCACCCTCCTGTAGCTTTCAGTCCTCATTTTAGAATATATTCAGACAGGTTCAGACATTCACTACAGCTGTATGACCTTAGGCAAGTCGCTTAAACTCTCTGCCTTATTTTCAGTAACCAAGCCCACGTTAATTTCTGAAACGGCCGATTACATCGCAAGCAGATGTAACCACTAAGAGGAGGCCTGTTGAGTAATAAAAACTTTATCACATGTAATAAGTCTTAATAAACATCCTTCTTACATTAAGACCAAATGAACATTACCATAAATTTCATCTCTGGTCTTTGTTATATCACTTGAGTTTTTACTATCCATAAAGGATATAATCTCCTCTCCATGTAACAGTCCTTTAAATTGTACATACTGCAAAATTTTGAGGGCAGGATCCATAACCTAATCATCTCCAGATCACCAAGAGTTCCAAGCATAGTGTTTTAGATCTGTTATTCAATGTATGCCTGTTGCACAAATGTATACATAGGAGTGCCTACTCAGGAGTCAGGCTGCATAGGTTGAATACCTGACTCCATTATACAAGTTGTGACCTTAAAATCTCTACTTCTCATGCTTGTTTCATCATCTGTAAAATGGCACACACACAAAAACAGGTATCTGCCTCATGGGTTGCTATGAGAATTTTAAAAATTCATACACATCAAGCACTTTGAACAATGCCTGACACATTTTAATTCTTCATGTTTTTCAGCATATTGTTACTAACTACAAATGAATGGGGTGTTTTACAGTTTTCATAGCATCCTAAGCCATCTCCTGATTAAACAAATTCAGTTTCTCTTAATGTTCTTTCAGATGTGGTTTTATACTCATAATCACCTTCCTCTATATAATTCCCAATTTGCATAAGTCCTTTCTTAAAGAATTTTACATTATTCCTTCTAGATCTGACACCAAGTCAAGAAAAATAACCAACGCAATATTTTATTAAAATAGCTGTCTTATCATTTTATTAAAGCCACAGAGTCAGGCACCTGGGTGGCTCAGTCCATTGAGCATCTGACTTCGGCTCAGGTCATGATCTCGTGGTTTGTGTACTGTACTGGGCTCTGTGCTGACAGCTCAGAGCCTGGAGCCTGCTTCGGATTCTGTGTCTCCCTCTTTCTCTGTCCCTCCCCCGCTCATACTCTGTGTCTCAGAAATAAATAAACATTAAAAAAATGTAAAAAAAAAAAAATTAGACTTCCATTTTAAGCTCAGTCCACATTGATAAAAAAAATAAAATGAAGACAGAAATTACATCAACTCTGATCTTGTACCTCTGAAGGGTAATAGGTAAAGTTGCCAAAAGTTCTATTTTTGCACATATGCTTTCTACTATTTCATTCAAAGAGACAGTTGAAGGTCTACTCTCATCCTGGTTTGTGTTAGTAGCTGAAATAGAACAGGAAGACCTAGTTTCTGCCTTTCTCGAGCCCAATGCTTAGCTTTAGAACACATATGTAAATAAACTATTATAGTGGTTAACAAAATAGAGGTGTGTGCAAATAATAAAAGGGAAAGAAGAAGTAATGACCAAAAGAAATGAAGTCAGGTGCCCAAGATTTGTAGAAACTATAAGGAGTTTGGGTAAAGTGAAGTTTACTTCATCTTAAAAAATGAAGAAAGTGGAGGGACTCCTGGGTGGCTCAGTCAGTTAAGCATCCATGATCTTGTGGTGTGTGAGTTTCAGCCCCACCCCAGGCTCTGTGCTGACAGCTCAGAGCCTGGAGCCTGCTTCGGATTCTGTGTCTCCCTCTCTTTCTCTGCCCTCCCCTGCTCGTGCTCTGCCTCTCTTTCTCTCAAAAATAAGTAAACATTAAAAAAACAAATCTTACAAAGCTACCGGGTCAATCACTTCAGTAACTTATTGTTCCAAAAAAGAGGAAAAATTGAAAACTACTACATTGAAAGAAGTTTAAGAAACCTAACAGCCCATATGCATATGTGGGCCTGAACTGGACACTGAATTATATAAATTTGCTATAACACACACCTTTGTTACAATTAAGACAATCTGAATATGGGCTAGTTAATAAATGAACTGAGATATTATAGGCACCTACCTCAACTTAACATGCTCAAACCAGAATCATATTCAACCTCAAAACTACTGGGGTACTGATACTATAGTTAACTCATTGATACATAGAATGGTTAAGATACAGCAAATTACTGTGTAGTATGGTATAGTAATACGGTATGGGAGCATAGAATAAAATAGATAACAATAAAGAAATGTATTTATATAATGATATGTTTATAAATGTGTCAACAAATACGTATTTCTACACATGAAATACAACCCTAAAATTATAAAATTATTTCCAAGGGTACCCATTAATAGATCTAAACATCATTATAAGAAAATCACTTAATTGACCTTTTAAATACATAAGTTCACATATCTAATGATTATTGCTATCAATGTGGCTTCAGAGTCAATTCTAAAAACAATAACAAAATTATCTTCAAAAAATGTTTTAATGTTTATTTATTTTTGAGAGAGAGAAAGATAGAGTGTGAGTGGGACAGGGCAGAGAGAGAGGGAGACACAGAATGGAAGCAGGGTCCAGGCTCTGAGCTGTCAGCACAGAGCCTGAGGAGGGGCTCAAACTCACGAACTGTGAGATCATGACCTGAGCCGAAGTCGGACGCTTAACCAACTGAGCCACCCAGGCGACCCCAGTACGATTTTTTAAAATATTTATTTATTTTTGAGAGAGAGAGAGAGAGAGAGAGAGAGAGAGAGAGAGAGAGGGTGTGAGTGGAGGAGGGGCAGAGAGCGAGGGAGACACAGAATCTGAAGGAGGCTCCAGGCTCCAAGCTGTCAGCACAGAGCCTGACGTAGGGCTCGAACTCACAGACTGCAAGATCATGACATAGGCCAAAGTTGGACACTTAACTGACAGCCTTGAAGGCACCCCCAAAACTTGTTTCTTAACCAAAAGAATATTATTTTATTAACTAACAGATTTGATTCTGAAAGTCTTCTGCTTACCTTTAAAATTTAAAAGATTAAGGCTGGCACCTTTAAGGATGATCAAAATGGTTCTGTTTTGTTTTGTTTTTTACAATCTACAAAGTTCAAAAAAAACTGTAATAATATTTTCAAGCAAAATTATGTCTGTTAAGTTATACCTTAAAAGTTGCATGACAACTATGAATAGCACATCATGATTCAATTCAAAATCTACTAATTGAACAGCTATTTTAGTTCAATACGCCAGGGGATTAAAAACACCAACAACGACAACGACTGAAGAAAGCCCCCTCCTTGAAAAAATGTATATTCTTGTACCGAGTATGCTTTTATTCTTAGAAACATAAAATACAATTATGATTAAAGATAGTGGTAGATTTATGAGGATTTCATTTAAAAACAGTGCATACAAAAAAAAAAAAAAAAAAACAAACCTGGGCTGTAAAAGAATAGGAATTTTACAGAGCAACAAAAAGTAATTACGTCCTTGATATTCAGCAGTCAGAAAGTCCTATCAAACGAATGTCCTCACTGTCTCTCAGATCCACCGTCTCCCCTGCTTCCATCGCTGGGCCCCCACCACGTCTCACCTGACCATCATGGCCTCCAACGCAATCTCCCTGGAGGAGGCTTTCTCCCTGCCAATCATCCTCCACAGCACAGCGCTTTCACTATAAACTGCAGACTTGTTCATGACACTAAAGTTTTTGAACACCTTTAATAAATCTGAACTGACTTCTGTTCAAAAAAGCCACACACTTGCTCAGTGCTGTGGTCAGGCCCTTAACCTCAGGCCTCCGCCAGTCCTTCCACATTCATCCACAGGCACTGATCTCCTCACACCTTACTCACCCAAGACCATGTGCACTCTGTCCTTCTGCCTGAAGGGTCCTGCCCAACCTTCCTACCTGGTCAGCTTCACACACCCTTCAACTTCAAATATCTCAATCTTGACCTACTCCTTTGATTAAATTACTTGTGCCTCCACCAATATTCTCACAGCCTTTTATACTATGGCAGTAACAGCTCTGCTCATACTGTCTGGTAATTATCTATTTACATATCCATCTACCTCTAAGCTCCAATAACAGTACCGTAATGTCTTCTTCATTCATTTTTCACCATTGGGCAGCCATCACAATATTTAGAACAAAGGAGGTTCTTAATAAATATATACTGAATGAATGGAGGAACAGTTGTTTTAAATGGGCTTTGGGGGTGCCTGGGTGGCTCAGTCAGTTAAGTGTCTGACTTCGGCTCAGGTCATGATCTCACCATTCGTGAGTTCAAGCCCTGCGTCGGGTTCTGTGCTGACAGCTTGGAGCCTGGAGCCTGCTTCAGATTCTGTCTCCATCTCTCTGCCCCTCCCCTGCTCACATTCTGTCTATCTCTCTCTCTCTCAAATATAAAACATAAAATAAATTAAAATAAATAAATACAAAATAAACAGGCTTGGAAGGACAAGTGAGGTCACAACAGATGTAAGCAGGGGGTAAAGGGGAGAGAACAGAAGCTACTGAGGTTAATAAATAAAAGCCACAGGGGCGCCTGGATGGCGCAGTCGGTTAAGCGTCCGACTTCAGCCAGGTCACGATCTCGCAGTCCGTGAGTTCGAGCCCCGCGTCGGGCTCTGGGCTGATGGCTCAGAGCCTGGAGCCTGTTTCGGATTCTGTGTCTCCCTCTCTCTCTGCCCCTCCCCCGTTCATGCTCTGTCTCTCTCTGTCCCAAAAATAAATAAACGTTGAAAAAAAAAATTAAAAAGTAAATAAATAAAAGCCACAGGGTTATATTTGAGAAAGATTCATTCAACCACAGAGTGAAAGAAGGACCGGAAAGAGGCAAAAGAGAAAGTGTGAAAATTAGTTTGCTATGTTTATAGTTCAGACAGGAAGCAAAACAAAACTTGGATGGCAACAGAAATAGAAAAAATTACCAGAGGTTGACACTCTCCTTGGAAGCAAAGCTCCATACTCTATATTATAGTGATTGCTTGTATAAATAAATTATCCAATTTTCTTATAAATTAATCTGACCCTTCCACGTCATCATTTTTCCTCTCTTTTTACTTTTGGATTAGTGGGAAGATTTGCTTTTGGTTGAGAAAAGCTGGTCCTTTCATTTTCGCCTAGAAAGTTGGTATTTCGGAAGAAGTCAAAAAAAATCCATTGAAATTGCCATCTCTTCCCATATCCATTATGTGACTTACCTGGAACTATAAAATGTAAAATAGCTCGAAGTGCCTCCAGCTGCACTGATAATGATGCCTCATGATATTTCATAACTGTTATTATTTTGGGGGCCACTACCACCATTGTATCCATGGAAGCATTACTGGAAATATAAGATTGAAACGCTTATTAAAAGTACAATCTTATTTCATTGTACAAACACCCAGGTTAAACAAATACAGGAAAACAGAACCATTCTATTTTACCAGAAAAGGCGATATGGAAATGCATTTGCATTCAGTAATATGAGCACACCTATTTTAATTATTATTTAATTAAACCCTGACCTCAAGAAGTGGAATTCCTAATAACCTGGGAATTCTTTTATTTAGTTTCACAAGACACAGCTCCCTTCTGATCTGCACATGGGTCACTGGCAACAACCCTGAAAAAGTAGGTGTTATTATCTGCATTTTCCAGATGAAGAGTTTAGCCTGACAGAGGTGACGTATCAAGGTCCTATAACTAGAATGTGACAGAGCCAGGACTGGAACACAAAAACTGTCTGAGCTCCAAGGTCAGGGATCTTTAGAGCATACCAACCTGCATCTTCCAAATTAACACCACTGGACTCCCTGTATGGTATTCTTAATTAGTTTCATCTGCGTTGAAGTCTTGAGTTTCTCTAAGGTATTTTGTCTATTCTTTCTCTTCCATATGAAGAAATCCCACTGGATTAGATTTCAGTAGGTACTACAAACTGTAAAACAGGCAGGCCTTGCTTTGCACAGTGCCATGTTAACTGAAACCTGTGCATTACTCCAACCAAGCCCTCACTTCGCGTGGTTCTGTGGTCACGGTAAGCTTCTCTTGTTTGGTCATCCCACTTCATTCACTCTCCTCTAACCACTGTGCCCTTACTCATCCCTGCCACTGCATTATCACACAGTATTTACTGTAACTGTCTCTTTACACATCAGTCTCCCCAACTAGACAGTGGGTTTTTTAGTGGCACGCCCACTGTCATAGTTATCTTTGAATCCCCAGGACTAAAACTGTATATTTTACCTATGAGGAAACAGCCAGAAGCATTAATTGCACATAAACTACAGAATCTTAAAGGGTAGATTATTCCATGGTGTTTTTGTCTCATTTATAAAGGTTTGCACACTTCCGGGACCATAAAAATCATCATTGGAGATCAACTTTGCATTTAAATATTCAATAGCAACATTTAAATAAAAGAAATATGACTCAAAGATATGATATATATAAACATAAATAAATTAGCTGGATGGATGTTAAAAACAACATAACCTTATTCCTTAAAAGCCTACCAATGTGCTACATACATTTTACCATGCTATTTGCATTTCATTTATTCATATTTAAGAACAGTATTAATAATAATAGCTGTGATTTATTGAGTGCTTACAATGTATAGGCATTATCTTAACTTTGTAAGAAGTAAGTGATTTAATATTTACATTATAAACTTACAACTGATGAGGTTATTACTATTTATCCCTCTTTACCAAAGAGGAACCTGATGTTTAGACATCAAATGGCTGGCTCAAATTAGTGGGAAAGCCAGGACACAAAATCATTTTCTACTGCAACATTTGTGCTAATTATTTTTTCTTTTACACATTACAGTTTCCTAGAGAGCTTATTTTTTTGTTTGAGATTCACACAGATTAGGCCAAAGTTACTTCCCATTCTTTGGCCTAATAAAATGCAAAAAGGCACTGAGCATATCCTGCAGTAGGCACCTTCTGTACATAATTCAGTTTTAGCCTTTTAAACGGGTTTTTCTTAAGCCCCCCCACTCACCACTCTACCCCCCAACCCTGCCCTATCGTCCACCCCAGATCTGGTCCTGTTGTGCCTCTAACCAGCCATAGAATCTTAACATCTTTGGACTTCCCAGCTAAGGAATGAGAGCAGGAAGAGAAGACCAGGTTAATTCAAATGAAAGAATCGCAATAAATATTTGTTGTGAAAAAAAACAGAAGCCATATTCTGATTTTATCTCATGCCTTTCATACACAATAATTTGAAAAATTGATTGTACAACTGCCATTTTCCAAAATGTGGTCAGCACCAAGCACAAAGTACAAAAGCCAATTCAACGTGTTTCTACAATCTCTGCCATCCCTTTCCACAGTCAGATAAAATAAGTCTACAGTATTGGTGATATAAGATTATATTCCACAATGTTTCAATCTGCAAATGTCTTATGTTTTTCTTTTAACTCTTACAAATATGCTTGAAACATTGATATATTCCTGGCCCAACCTTATATATTCTGCATAAGTTCATGAATCTGTATTACCTTCCTTCAAAAAGATGATTTAGCATTTTACAGCCGCTTTCTGCAACCTCAGGAGAATGTATATGCTTCTGCATTAACTCCAATACATTCAGGTATATTCCTTTTGACAAGAGGATTTTTCTGAAATTAACTATAAAATGTTTTTAACGTTACTCATAGAAATAAAAGCACACTTTCATAATTCTGCAGTAGACACAAAATGCTAAGATAGTCCAAATTCATAAAAAAGTACATGTAGAATTTATATTTCATTGCAACTTAAAGATCATTAATGTTTATCTTTCAAATGTGCACCATTTTCAATTTTTCACACTTATTCACAATTTCAGTTGAGGTTTTGATTTTTAAAGTTTTATTCATAGACAAGACTGGTTCCAATATAATCCTATCCCTGTGAAAGGAGTGTTTTTGCAGGAAAATATTTTAAAATAATGCCCTCCAAAATAAGAATGAAAGTTAACATTTCATTCTAATATTTGTAACAGTGTCACAAAATAACCGCACTTACACAGACTTACTAGGCACGTTAGACACTAGTGAGCTGGGAATAAGTTATAGGTGCATGCAGGTACTGACCATCCACTCAAACCTTGCGGGGGCAGGGGGAGTAGGGTGGGACAGGGGCTGGAACCATGTCAGGCTGCCTTCAGCCTTGAGCTACCTTCTCCATGCATCCCAGCGAACTGTACAAACATTATTTATAGGTACACCATCATGTGCAAAGGGACGGAAAGCACTGACAAAATTATTACATAATTTCACAATGCCAAAGCTTAATAAATATGCTTTACAACTGATTTTATACTCTATGTGGGAAGATAACTATATCCCAGCAATAATGATTACAGAATAATTTTTCTTTGTTATAAACTTCCTTCACTAAATGCACATTATCTTATACTGTCTATTTAAGTATAAACTGTCTTGAAGACTCTGTATAAATATCATTCCAACATTACACACTGCAGGTCAACACTCGGAAAGGGGCAGGAAATGAAACTTAGATTAAGTACCACAGAGGGTCCCGACTTCAGATGGCTCGACCATCGATTTTTCGACCTTTGTGATGGTGTGAAAGTGATACACGTTTAGTAGAATCCATACTTCAAATTTTGCATTTTGATCTTTTCTCAGGCAGAGTACAATACTCTTTCTTAATGCTGGGGAGTGGCCGCAAGCCACAAAATAACAAGAGTAAACAACCGATGCACTTACACTCTACCTCTCATCCTGTTTTTCACTTTCAGTATAGCATTCAGTAAATTACGTGAAACATTCAACACTTTGTTATAAAACAGGCTTCACGTTAGATGATTTTGCCCAACTACAGGCCAACATAAGTCTTCTGAGCACATTTCAGTTCAGCAAAGCTAAACTATAATGATCAGTAGGTTAGGTGTATTAAATGCATTTTCAACTTCCAACATTTTCTACTTATGACAGGTTTATTGGACAAAACCCCATCATCATAAGTCAAGAAAGATCTGTATTTTGAAAATGAGTTATCAACCTCAAATTGGGACAGGAAGAAATGATAGAAAATCGGGAAAAGTCAGAAACAAGTGGAATTGATATACACATTCTACAATACTGCCAAAATCTGAAAAATTCATACCTTTTAAAGACACCCAGAATAACACACACTAAAATATGGTAAGTTGGGTTATTTTGCTTGGTCATGTCAGAAGGTTCAATAACCCCTCCTAAAGTGGTTAACTTCTAACCAAGAGGATACTTTTAAAAGATGGAAGTCCCTCTACACCAGCAGCGCTCACACTGCAGAGAAACGTGGAATCACTCAGAAGGCTTGCTGAAAAACAGATTGCTGGGTCTAACCCCAGAGGCTGTGGTTCAGCAGGTCTGAACAGGGCCCTAGAATTTACATTTTTAACAAGTTTCCTGGAGATGTTACTGGTCCAGGCACCATACTGTCCTAGACATTCACCTAACCTTTGACTTAAAAATTGAGAACAGAAATTTCATCAAACACTGGACCTAATAGAAATTACATCATGCAGTGACTTCAGAGTTCACAGAACATTTTAGACACCTTATCTCCTTTACCTTATATCTGCATAAAGTCCTGACCTCTTCTGCTCCATTTTAGTAATAAATTATCTGCTTTAAAAGGCCAATAATAATATGTAACTTCCTGCAGCTCTTTATCCAATATTCACCTTCTTCCCTGGCTGCCTCGTCACCATTTTATCTCCTCTGACCCCTCACACACATCCTTCTTCTCTGATTCATTTTCTTCTTTCGTAGCTACCTCACACATATGTTATATAATCTTATTATCTGTCTTCCCCACTACAGTTGAAGCTCCCTGAACCTGGGAGTATCCTATTTATATGATAATCCAAATGCCTAGGTCACTGTCTAGCAGGAGCTCAATAAATATTAACTTAATTCATTAAGTAGATAACTAATTAATTGAGGGAAATGTCACACAAGATGTTCAAGCTTTGGCCTGGGTAACGTCATGGCAGAAACCAGTTCTGCCTGCCAGTCCTGTTGGTTTTCAAGAAAACCCATTCCAACCCTGCATACTCCATGTTTCCAAGTGTCTTTCAATGAGAAGTTGCCCACAGAGGTTGGTGACCAAGCTGCTCAAGGTCTTAATACTCTCCTAAGGCAGAACTCCAAGAATAATACAAGGGATCTGAGTACAGTTTACCTAGCAGGTGGCCAAGAACAAAGAAGTAAGGAACAAGGAAGAGCAGGGCACTGATTCTGATCAAAATCAAAGCTGACTCCACATGTAACTAATCCTCAGACACTGGTCGTTTTGTTGGCGTATCAAAGATTTCCACAGGGCAAAGAACAACAGCACCAGCACAACATTTGTATATAGCCAAGGTTACTCTCCTCTACTCGATGTGCCACACAAAAGCAACCAAGTGAGGCTCTGGTCCTCATTTTCAGGAGGGAGATCCCTATCCAGGTCTCCGCACAGTAGAAGATGGGAGATTTAAGGGCAGCAATTCCCTTTCCTAACACTCCTGCTCTGACTTACTATCCCAGAGGGATACCCCTATCTGTCTGTGAGGGCTCTTCCCAGCTCAAGTTTTTTTATTAAAGTGCCACCTGAGGGGCACCTGGGTGGCTCAGTCTGTTAAGCGTCTGACTTAGGCTCAGGTCATGATCTCACAGGTTCAAGCCCTGCATCAGTCTCTGTGCTGACAAGCGCAGAGCCTGGAGCCTATTTTTGATTTTGGGTCTCCCTCTCTCTCTGACCCTCTCCCGCTCTCTCTCTCTCTCAAAAATAAAAACAAACACTTAAAAACAAACAAACAAACAAACAAACAAATAAATAAATAAATAAATAAAATGCCACCTGAGAGGTAAAGTGAGAAAGAAGGAAAAGGAAGAATAAATTATTTTCCTCTTGATTCGACTTAATAACAGCATTGAGAAACATGCATGGACTGTTTTGTTGATTCCCTTCACTTCTATGGAGGTTCTCTACTAACAGGTGGTGCAAACACTGGTCTCTGGTTCGGGCTTTCAGTGTTTTTCTCTATTTTGCTCCCTCTAAAAATATTCTGAAAGAGCTGCCAAGTCCAAATGCCTTTATGATGAGTTTTCTCCCAAGATTTTCTGGCAGGATTTCCTGTTCATGGGAGCCTGGAATCTGAACATCCAGAGCCTCAATTTTAAACCTCAGAGTCTTTCCAAAGGTATAACAGCCATTTTTCTCTCCCTAATAACAGAACGCTTACATGTAAAGGACAATTTTAACAGATTTTACCATGGTGACTATCTCTCTACGCATTGCATTATCTAGAAAGTTTTCTTTAAAAAAAAAATAACAGGAACAGTACATGAAAGAAAATGGAAAAAAGTGACCATTTGGTGTTTATTATAGGTACCAAAAAAAAAAAAAATCCCACTCAACACAAAGTAAAAGTCTATCAATGAGAAAATGGTTCATAAAATAGAGTATAGGTGTATGTGGGAAGCTACACTGCTATTAAAAATGATAATACAGGGGCGCCTGGGTGGCGCAGTCGGTTGAGCGTCCGACTTCAGCCAGGTCACGATCTCGCGGTCCGTGAGTTCGAGCCCCGCGTCAGGCTCTGGGCTGATGGCTCAGAGCCTGGAGCCTGTTTCCGATTCTGTGTCTCCCTCTCTCTCTGCCCCTCCCCCGTTCATGCTCTGTCTCTCTCTGTCCCCCCCAAAAAAATAAATAAATAAATAAACGTTGAAAAAAAAATTTTAAAAAAATGATAATACAAAATTTTACATTTATCAACACAAAAAAGAAAACATATACAACCTGTTTATAAAAGTATTAATATTATCCCATTTCTGCAAACATAGAAAATATACAATATATTGTACATATTGTATATATGTATGTTGTACATATATACAATACATGTTATGTGTGACTACACACATAGAAATTCAGGAAAAAAATCAAAATGTTTTTTTTCTTCTTTATCTTTTTACCTATATATCAACACATCTACATATCAGATAAATATCTACTTATGTGAATTTTTTGTAATGTATTACCTTTACAAGTTTAAAACAATACAAAATGCATTTCCTTTTATTCAAAAATGATGTACTCCTTACCATTTTGTTCTAACAGAGTGGACAACGCATTTGCAGAGGCCTGGAAGACTTCTTTCGATGAAGAATGCATCAGCATGGAGAGCATCACTTCCCTGTGAGCTGGGAACCTTTCACAAATTCAATCACAATATTAACGGGAACCTTTTGAATAATTAGTTCAAATATTCCCTTATCATTATCTACTCTAACAACAAACAAGGCCTTTAAACAGGATTTCATGTCACCTCCACTTTAACAAGTCACTTTGTGAATTACAGGTAAACAGTTTTTACATTTAAAAGGTAGTTCAAATCCACTAAATACTAATAAATTAGTATTTCTCTGTTCCTTCAAAGTTGATAAGCAGTAAAGGGGGAAAAAGATCCAGCAAATATATAAAGAGGTGTTAAGAGTAAAAAGATAAAGTGAGAAAAAGAATGGAAACAAGAAAAAAATCATAAAGAAACAACATGAGTTTTAAAAGTGTAGAGCATAATATATATTCTTTTAATATATTTTAAAGGTTTCCTATGGATATTAAGGAAATCAGTGTGCTATGAGCTGAAATTTATAAACTGCAACAAGAACTTAATCTTAAAAAGATTGCTCAAAGTGGATTAGGATGCTGGTTTAACATACAGTTTTCTAAAGTATTATTGTTGCCTTTTAAAATGGAGATATATAATTAAATAGCATTTGTGTCATTAATTCTCTCCCGACGGGCAATGGACCCATATGCATCCAGGTTTCCAGGATTTGAGATGTACGCTATCACTACTTAAGTTTCCAAGAAAAGTCATTCAAAAGTTCTTAAAGCAGGAGCATACCCAGGGCAAACATCACACGTATAAGCATTGCCATAAAGCACAGAGCCTTGCGGCCATGAAACAACTCTGATACACACCAAACTCCTGTTTACAGTTTGTATCTTTGAGAGAGAGGGCTGCTCTTAGGAGGCTTGAATGGCACTCCCATAGAAAGCCTCCTCCAGAGCTGACAGCTACAAATAAGCCTCTAAAGAGAAGACACATCAACACTGCAACATCAAGTAGGGAATCAATTTGGAGGCTTCTGACCACACTGAACTCCTGATATCGACAACCTGCTGGCTAGTCACTGCAACAGAGAAGGTCACAGATGGCTCTGCAATCTCTGTCACCTGAGATTAATTAATACAGCATTTTTAATGATCAGCTAGAAAACTGAAAGGTTCTTTCTCGATGACCCATAATTTCTGAATGATGTTTGATTCCAAATCGCTGGGTAATAATTCTCAATCACACTAGGGATCAAAATATTATGGATACACCACTATTTTGTGGCAACACTTGAAACATATATGCCTACATCAAAAATGTTTCTAAAAATAAAAGTTACAATTACGGTATTTTATATGGATTGATTAAAAATGTAACTGCAATTCTCTATCATGTAAAATCAAAACTACTGACTGGCCGTCTTCATCTCCGATCTTCTCATGGAGACTATTTTGGTACATGAGGAGATTGTTTAGGGCCCAGCATGCAGCTTCCTGGATCAGGGGAGAAAAAAGAAACCTGTCAAAATATAAATTATTGAACCTGTCAAAATACAAATTATTAAACAAGCACAATTCTGAGTAACTATAATATTTACAAAAGTGTCTGACCTGCACGTGCTTGTTCTTTCTATGCCACGTCAACGCTTTGTAACAGGCTTCCAACCAAAACAATTTTTCTTCTTCCTCATCATCATTCTCCTGATTTTCATTCTTTTCCTCCAAATCTTGATTTAGGAAAATGGTCTCAGCTTGAAAAAATTTAAGTATATGACTTACTTACAGTCTGAATGACCAACTTGAAGTCCCTATTTTGAAACATTATGAACGAAGTGAGGTATTCCTTAGTAGTGGTCTTGATTCATTACAAAGACTTTAAAAAATACATTACACACCTCATAATAATGCTATTCCAGTTAGTCAAATGATCAAATGAGGAAGAGGACACCAAACAAAACTAACAGACTAGAGGAAGATGAACTGAGATTAGCTGCCTGCTAACAAAGCTAAATCAAGGATGTAATTACTCATGTATGAAGAGGAAAGGTGTACTAATCACAACTGTTAGTTCCCTTGAAAGTATCTTCTATGAGAAAACAAACTACAGGGGCGCCTGGGTGGCTCAGTCAGTTAAGCATCTAACTCTTGATTTTGGCTCAGGTCATGATCTCAAGGTGCATGAGATCAAACCCCGCATCTGCCTCTGCGTTGGCAGCAGGGAGCCTGCTTGGGATTCTCTCCCTCTCTCTGTCCCTCCTCCTCCTCTCTCTCCCTTACAATAAATAAACTCAACAAAATTTTTTAAAAGAAAAGAAATTACATAAGGACAGAAAAGGCATTTAATGCTTCCTTCCCTACATATGACTGTCTCGATAATGTTGTCTTGTTATAAGGTTCCCATTCAAGATCAAATGCCCCATAACAATTTCTTGTTTAGTAAAGTTACTTACTGAGGAGTGCTAAACAGCTGAGCGCTGCAATTTGTAACGTGGCGTTCTCTGAATACCGCCGCACAGCTTTCACCACAAACTCATGTACATCGTTTAATACAAGAATATTAAAAAAATTACCTAAAAGGTTAAGTGAGATTTTAGCTGAATTCTCATCTGCGAAACCTAAATTACTTTGAATTGTATAACAGTATTTAAATCAACAAATTTGAGTAGTAAATATTTTTAATGACATTAAAATATACATAATTTAAGTAGCTTAGTATAATTGCATAAAGTTTTGAAAATTTATTTCATGTAGTCATTAAGTTATCTTAGACAATGGAACTGACCAGGCAAAAATAATGATATGTTTGGGTTACATTAATTTTTTGTTCTTTGACACCTTCTCCTGTCATCCCATAAAACAATGGTATGTTATGCATGGCACTACAATAGTCATTGTACAAAATAGCTTAATTTTGTAAAGATGGAGAAAAACTCCCTCCCTCGTCATTAAATGCTTTCGCTGAACTCTTCTTTCGCTTAAAGGAATAATGCTCAGAAAAGCCACTGGCACACTTCGTTACTTGATTTTGTCTGCGATTTTAGAAAAAAAGAGTAAGAGAACACTTCACCACTTCTAAACCAAACCAGAAAGAAATCTCACGCCTTTTTACACTCATTCTTCTGAAATCAACACACAACCCAAAAATCTAAGTCATTATGAGGAAGGAATTTTTAAATGATATTCCAGAAATACGTGCCTCCTTCTAATTAAGCTTATTTCTAACTCTACAACAGTCACCAGTTTCCTTCCAGAAATAAGAATGAAACTCCTATTTAGCTGTAAGTCTAATTAAATAATCCCTAGGACACAAAGCCAGAATTGGAAAAGATCATATATCTGAAAAGCCTAAATATCAATCAACGGCTTCAATATCAAAAGGCAGCTTAATCAGGTATAACTCTTCTTTCAACACCTTCCTATGTTCTTACCTCTTTCACATCCACCCACTAAGCAGACATACCCCCCCGCCCTTAGTGATATCTAGTCTTGGAAAGTCATTTCAAAAGACTCTCCTCTACTTTTACCAACTTCTCTAAACCTGCATTGTCCCTTCACCTTGTCTTCCCTGCCACACCACTGCCAACAACCGCTCTACCATCCACCAACTCTATGACTCTGGGCAAATACCAGGGACACTGGCCTTATCTTACTTTCAGACAGTTTACATGAAAATACATAGTAAATTATATAAGGCCTTTATGTGCATTAAACCCATAATAAGGTTACATAATTTGACAAAATGCTAAATATTTATTCATTGACTTTGGGTTTTTTAATTACGAAGAGAAAGTTAAGCTTCTTTTGAAACAGTAACAGGGGCAATAAATTCTCTAGTCATTAAATGGAACAAATAATCTGTTAACAGATGAATGAGAACAAAAGAAAGGTATCCTTATCTGAAGATCAAGTTGACAGCTTTTTAATACTGGATAGTGTTAACTCTATAGGGAAAGCAGGGAGAAGAAGAAGCCCAGGGGACCTTCACCAGCATTGGTAATGTACTAATACTTCAGGTGGGTGGGGCATTCCTCTGCATTGTGCTTCACGTTTTCTACATGTTATGCTTATTCTTTTGTTTGGATCAGCTATATACATAGTTATACTTTAAATATAGCACACACGCATGTGCTCTCTCTCGCTCTCTCAAAAAATAAAGAAAAATTCTAAGCATGGCAGGATAGTTTGCTACTTTACAATACTTCCATCCAGTGTATGTCAATATGCTACTTATCCAACATACAACCTCCATATGTATGGTATATACACTTACATCATATAAACCGTGACAACAAATTAACCAAGAATTAGAACTCACCTAAGGTAAGCCTATGGAGCAAGCAGCAACTCACTTCTTGAATTTTTTCATTGTCAGGGAATGCTTTCATGGCTTCTACCACAATATTGTAACACCTCACGTTGCCACTCATGAGGACTTCAACATTACTGCCTAAATTTAAAGAAATAATAATTACCCACAAGGTAGTAATTTCCCACTTGAAATATACATACAAAAACACCCTATACATTTTGCAAATCTATGGCAGGATAATGGCTCTATTTCCAAATTTAAGTACCATGTTCTGTCAATACTGTTCTGTCAGTGTTCTCTCAATAGCTGTAAAAAATACCATGTTCATTGCTAATATAATAGGATTTAGGACTCTTCTCTAGCATTAAGGGAAAATTGATTTACTCCTGTTTCTAGGCTTAAAAACTTAAAATACAGGGATAATTGAGAGTGTTTTTATGTAAGTCTAAAAACGTAATGTCTTGGCCGAAAGTTTTCAAATAAATGAATGTGGGGCCTTTCCCTAATGAGCCACTACTCCTTTGGATAATGGCTTTTACATTGTTCCTCTCCCTCAAACCAACAGAAAGAAAACCAAAATCATGTCACATAATAGAACAGCCAAAGTCAGCTATGACTTATTTCCTGTCTATTTCAGAAAGGCAGCAGAGCAGCCAGTGTACCAGGAAACGAAATCAAGCTTCCTGAAGGCTCTGAGATAGATGGAGAAAAGAATGGGGGACTCAGGGGATGTGTAACTAAGAGACAAACACGGGTCAACCAGAAAGGAAGGAAAGAATCTACTGGGAAAGGTAGGTAGCCAACAGCAAGAGTGAGTGTGTGAACTATATTTAATAATGTTGACTATTATTAAAACAAACAGAAAAGGTGATTACAGAACATTTTTCTGCCTTTTTTGGCATAACCAAACCAACCGTTTTTCAAAAAATATGTTTTTAGTGTTTAATTGTATTTTAAAGAGCATTGAAAACATGTTGTAATGAAAAGAAATGGCTTCCGAAAATAATTATTTGCTTTACTCAGAATATGAGACATGATTTGCTCTAAGACCCAAAGGCAAACATCTTTCAGTTAGAATCAGTGTTTACAGACTGATGAATGGATAAAGAAGATGTAGTATGTATACATATAATGGAATATTACTCAGCATCAAAAATAATGAAATCTTGCCATTTGCAACAACATGGATGGAGCTACAGTGTATTATGCCAAGCGAAATAAGTCAAAGAAAGACAAATATCATATGATTTCACTTATAGGTGGAATTTAAGAAACAAAATAGATGAACACAGGGAAAGGGAAGGAAAAATAAAATCAAAACAGAGAGGGAAGAAAACCTTAAGAGACTCTCAAATACAGAGAACAAACTGAGGGCTGATAGAGGGGACGTTTGTGAGCGGATGGGCTAAATGGGTGATGGGCATTAAGAGGGCACTTGCTGTGATGAGCACTGGGTATGATATGTAAGTGATGATTCACTAAATTCTCCTGAAACCATTACTACACTGTATATTAACTAACTTGGATTTAAACAGAAAAAAGTACAAAAAGAAGATTCAGTGTTTAAAACATTTCATTTTTCTTATTTTTAGATGCCTCCTTTGACCTTTGTATGATGAATCGACACATTTTTCACTGTAGTTACGTCAGATGTGGGTGGAAAACAATGAATTTCAAAGCAGCCAGCCCAAAACAAATAAATTTTACTTGTTTCACAAACAAGTAAAATGAGAAACATATTCAGTTTGTTGACAGTGGATGGCTCAGAAATTTTAAAGTATGTCCATCCTCAACTGTAATGCAACTCCATCTACTTTCAAATGTTTAATTTCCCACGGAAAAGAAAATGATGGATTTTATAACAGTCATGAAGAAAGAGCATTACTTCATAAAGGGATTGGGTTTTTACTGAAAACTCAGCAGATATCAACAGATATCCATGTCTGAAACCATGTACGTGTATTATACATAACACATTACAGTGCACATGTATGAAATACAAATTATGTAATAAATACTATCAAACGTTTTCACACTTATTACATACCAGGTACTATTCCGTATTTTCGAACTCATTTCACCATTTAATCCTCACAACTTCACATGTGTGAAGATGAAAGCATCACTAGATAAATGCACGTGTACCTCCTGTATGAACCGGCACAGGCGATACATGAATAGTGACAAAATGCTCACGTGCACTTACAAAACAAAAGTAACAGAATCTGAAGCATTATTCCAGCCCATTGACAATCACTAGTAGCATACACAGCAAATTAATTTCTTCTTATTTGTACTTATTTTGTGATAAAAGTGCCTAGATTTCAAAGCATCAAGAAAACGCTCAACAAGCATCACTATAAAGTTCAAACTCCTTCCTGTGGCTTTTCAAGCCCTTCAAGATCTGCTTGTGTCTCCAGCCTCATCCACTGACTCTTATCAAGCCCTGCCCCTGCTTCCATTAAATGACACACAAGCAGACACCCTCTGCTCAGCGCTGGGCATGCACATGCACACACATATGCACACACACGTACTCTTAAGTGCAAAGGTTCCTAAGCTACTTCTACCCTCTTGCTCTCTCTTCCTCCAGGATCTTGACACAGGATGCTCACTGCTTGGGACACTCTGCCTACACCTTCCACTTCACCTCAGACATCCCTACACACAAAGCTCTCCTCAAAGAGCTCCTCAAAGTCTCTACCAAGAGATCCTGCCTCCCTTCTTTTTCCCTCATAAGGCCAGCCACTTGTGCCAACACTTGCCTTACAATACATTGTAATCACCTACATACTTATCCATATCTGGCATGGTACGCCATGGGTTCTGAGAAGGCAAGAAATATGTCTATATTTTCTGCTACTGTTTCCCAGCACAGGAACCAGCTGCAGGAGAGTATCAATAAATAAAAATTAACCAAATAAATAAAGAAATGGGTTTTGTATCTACAAGTTTCTACAAAATCAAAAAAAAAAATTAATGGACTTAGAAAGGGGGTGCCTGGGTGGCTCAGTCAATGAAACATCCAACTCCTGATTTCGGCTCAGCTCAGGATCTCACAGTTCTTGAGATCAAGCCCCACATCGGGCTCTGTGCTGACAGTGCAGAGCCTGCTTGGGATTCTCTCTCTCTCTCCTTCTCTCTCTCCTCCTCCCTAGCTTGCTCTGTCTGTCTCTCTCTCTCTGTCTCTGTCAAAAAATAAATAAACATAAAAAAATGGACTCAGAAATGAGGTAAACTGTAATTTTTCATATAGAAAAAAGAAATCATGCACATGGGGTACTTACAAGGAATTGCTAGGGAGTGTAAACAGTGCACTACATGGAGCACAATTTCCTCTTCATCTTTAAATTTTTTTAATGCATTTAGCAAGATCATATAATCTTTATTCTCAACAAATTCAGTCAGCTGCTCCTCTGAAACTAGAAAAATAAAGACAAAATACTGAAAAGCTTAAAGTTTACTTACTCAAAAACATAATATTCATGTCAATCATGAGATACAGTAAATACAACAGACATAATTTTAAAATACATATTTCAGCAAAATCCTTCCTAAGAATTTCATAATGGGAAAAAAAAAGCTACTGAGATTAAAATAATTTCTTTTTGACCTATATTAGTTACTCCATATTTTAAAATGCAGAAGTGTTAGTGACCAAACAATTCTATAAAAAAACAAAATTTATAATTGCATTTGGGAGATTATAGAGAAAACTGACCAAGGACTAATAAAGATGGCCTACTGGAGGGGCACCTGGGTGACTCAGTTGGTTAAACATCCAACTCTTGGTTTCAGCTCAGGTTTCGTGAGTTTGAGTCTCGCATCAGGCTCTATGCTGACAACATGGAGACGGCTTGGGATTCTCTCTCTTCCTCTATCTCTGCCCTTCCCCTGCTCTCTCTCTTTCCCAAAATAAATAAATAAACTTAAACAATAAAAAAAAATATTTTTAAATGGCCTTCTGGAAGCGAACATATCACAATACTTCAAAGGAGTGGTTAATGGTACACTGTTGAAAGGCAGCTCAGCTAAATCCATCAGTCCAAGAGGGGTGAACTTTGGCAAACGACAACTACGTAGACTTCAAAATACTCTATCTAAATGGCCTTGATTTCATCAGAATTATCATTAATTTTCATAATGAAAATAGTTTGATCAAGCCAATGAGTTCCATTTGGAGTCATTTTATTGGGTGGGTAGCTCAAAAACATGTATGAAAGTCTGGTTTATCTAGCCTGAGAATTGTGCTGACAAAAATGTTGGAAAACTCAGCACTCTTCAGGATCAACCTTACTTTTTTTATTTTTCAACTTGATACCAACCGTACATGTAAAATGATATGATATTGGTTAGGTTCTAATAAATGAGTATTATGGAACTTTCTCATTTTATGGTACAGTTTCCACAGTCTACTCTCAAATTTTGAAAATTCACTTCACAGGTGCCAATACATCCAGAGAACTTGATTTCCTGGGAAATTCAGAAAATTTTCTACTCCATATTTATAATCATAACACTGTCAGCACTGATGATATTTCTTTTGAATAAGGGCTTCCTTTTAACATTCCCTGGTCCTTCTCCATATGTCCTGGATGGGTCCCACAATGCTGGGGAGAGAATGATGTTAACCCTTCTTCCATGAATGAGACCATGCCCTTAAACTGCAACACAGATTACAGGCCTTGCAAGACTCATTCTGCCTGGTTCTCTTCAAAAGCTTAGTTCCAAGATACAACATTTATAGAAGATATCCCAAAAGATGTTCCTCGATTCCCCACTCACAGTAAGCTGTCTTCTCCACCAAGCCCGATCTTCAGAGAGCTGGGTTCCAGGACCATGCTGTTCTGACTATTAATAGAATCTCTTTCACTGAAATACACTTTGTACTCCTTATAAAATGTGTGTACTTTATCATCTCATCCAGGGAAAGCCAAGGGAGTATTTCCTCAGGTCTCCCATGACACTGATCACTTCTCCTGATAAATGGGTTTATTTTTATCTCAAGTAACTTTGTAACGGACGATGTTTAACTCTTTGCCTCATAGGAAGCAGAGAGCCAGATTTCTGCAAGTATACAGGACCTGAAGTAACCAGTAAATTTAACCAGGCTTTATATTGTTTCCCCTTCATACATTTCCTCATCCATTTTTCTCTCCTTTATTATAAATAACTATAAGCTGTTTAAAGTCCTTCTGGAACGAGACAGGGAATTAAATAGCTCCATTCCTGGAGCTGCCAGAAACTAAAATGGCAAACTGACAGAGACACAGAACCCACATAAGTTATTCTTATCCTAAACCTCCAGCACTGTTGGTTCTCCTAATGATGCAGAACATGCTCGGAAAATTGGTGGTAAATTGAACTGCAGTGGTGCTGACTAGCTGTGTGCCCATGGGCACGTTGCTCATGTCACCTCTCCAATCCATTTCCTCACCAAGCTGATGGAAGGACTACTGGTCCCAACCAAGTCCAAAATTACACAATAATCTCTGTTATCAATCTTAGTGCCATGCCATAAAATACCTATTTGTCTTTTTCCTAAGAGGTACTTTGTAAACCTCTTGGTTCTTTATACTGAGCCTCTAGCAATTTCTAAAACCCCTGGTGATGACTCAACACCATAAATCTGAATTTAATCTATGCTTTGGCTTCATAGTTTTATTTTTTCTTTCTTAACTCCTACACATCCGGTTTGCAAAGAGAATCTTATGCCTTGTTAAGCAATGGAAGACAGTCTACTACAATGGCATAATTTATAACCCATGAATAAAATTCATTCCACAAAACAAGCAATATTTCTTAATTAACCCCATTATGTATCCTAGACTGACAGTTCCCACTTCTTAATAAAGAATAAAATTTTACATACCTTCTTATTACCATAATTGCATTTTACTTTTCCCATAATAAACCCTTGCTTCTTCTATAAATATAAAAATAGAGATTTTGACATTTTTAAGTACCTCTTTCAAACAGCACACATAAAGCTTTGCATCCAAGTTTTTGGACTTCGTCATTGGCTGAAAATGTGCGCATGGCATCAAAAATTAACAAGAAAATATCAGTCTCTTCATCCAATATCAGCAAAGTGATTTTACCTATTTGGAAAAAAAAAAAAACATGTCCCAGATAAATAGCTGCTTTAACATTTAATGTGTTGGTTTTTACACGATGACTATAGTCTGTGGACTCTTCTTTTTGATAAACCACTTAATTCCCCCAGATGTTAGACCTATCAAGCTCTATGATCTTTCTAAGTAAAATAAATGCTCAGTACACTTTACTACAATTCTATGATTCCTAGTCAATACCTGTAGGCAAGACTTCTTTCCCTCAACTCCTGAAACACATTTCTATCTGCCTTTTAGACAACATCATTTGACTATTCCATGGGCACCCCCATATCTAGCCTGCTCCTGCTCCGTATCATCTTCGGTGATACGATCACCCAAGTTACCCAAGAGAGAAACTACCAACTCATCTTCCTTCTTCCATCCTCCCTCTCTCTTCTTACAGTCTACCTAAGCAAAGTAGGTAATTGGTCTACCAAAATTGGTCTACCTACCAATCAATTCATTACCAAGTCCTTCAAGTCTATCTTCTAACTATCTTAAAAATTCCCTTTGAAGTGCCCCCCCCTTCCTATTGTATCCAGGACCTCATCATCTCTCATTTGAAATGCAAACCCAATTGTTTAATGCTTTGCTAGGCTGAAATCCCTCCCTAACTGGCTTATGCCCTGCACTGTATTTCTAAAACACAAATGTGATCCTATAAATCCCATGCTAAAATATTCTAAGGTCTTTTCATACTGTTCAGCCTGACAAACAAGACCCTTTACAAACTCACTTCATGAACCTCATCAGCCCCACTCACTCTATGCATTGCCTCAACCCCACACATGCTAAAGTCTTCTGCTTATCACTAAACACTTTCTTGGATATCTCTTTGCATTTGCACCTGCTGCACTGAATGCCCTTGCCCCTTCCCACACCAAACATATTCCTGCCATAATTCAAGAGATAACCACACACAGCACCCATCCTGTTAATAAACACAAGTACCAGAATAGGAGTGTTAGTAGTAGTAAACACACGTCTGGCACATCACATGTCATCCACGGGTTAAAGCAGATCACTCTAACGACACATGTAAACCCACCACGACTCCATAAGGTAGGTGTGATCCCCATGTTAGAGATAAGAAGACTAAAGCACAGAAAGGTTAAGTGACCCAAAGTGACTCTGTTCAAGGTCCAACAACTAATAAGAAGCAGAGTTGGATTCCTTAGGCAATTTATGTCCATACTCCTAAGTCCTTTGAATGGGTTTGGCTACTCTCTTCTTCTCTAATGTTCCTGCAGTGGTTTCTGTCCTTTCCCTGTTGTAAGACTTTTCTCATTAAATTGAAATGATTTCTTATACTACTTTTTATGTCTTTGCCTGTCCTGTCCAATTCAGTAGCCACTAAGCACATGTGGCTTTTTAAACTAAAATTTAAATTAATTAAAAATAGATTAAATTAAAATTTAGTTTCCTACGTTTCAAGTGTTCGATAGCACGTATGGCTACTTGCCATGATACTGAAAGGTGCAACATATCCTTTATTGCAAAAAGTTATATTAGACTCTGGTGCTGGACTGTGAACTTCTACACCGTAAGAAGGTTGCCTCATCTGCCTTAGAATTCTCTGATATCAAGCACAACTGTAAGTGCCCAACAGCTACTAAATCAATTAACTAATAAGCCAAACAATAAAAACAATCCATAAGTTAACCTCGGATAAGTATCTGAAATGAACTTTAAAACACATTAAAAATGGTCTTACAGTGCAAAATTCTACATGTCATATGGAAAATACTAACGTAACCAGTCTTTTCAAGACCCATGTAAAATTTTCTAATTGTCTGCACATTGCTGACTTCAATATATTCCAGTGTTGGGAGATTTTTCAAATTCATAAACTCTCAGTTTCCTGTCCATTGCGAAAGGAAAACAAACAAAAAAGAAAAAAAGGCTCCCAAGGATGGGTTTAAAATAAATCATGGTTAAGACTAGCTGGCACATCCCACTGTATATTGTAATAAAAGGCTGTGTTGAGGACCTTCTGGCCTATCTGACCCCTCTCCTCTCATACTCTGAACTTCACCCTCCTTCTTCCTCTTTCTCCCATCTTGTCCTCATTACTTAACAGGGCCAGTGAGGGCATTTCAAATCTTTCCACCCAACAGGTTCAATCCTTATCATGTTTAGCATGATAGGTATCTTCCTGGGTATTTGCATGCACCCTCCACCACTTTGAGGGGGAAAACCCCTCCCTATCACCATGATTAGCTCCCCTGTGAGCAACCTTTCTTGTCAGAACCTTATATAATAGCAAGTGTCCATCACAGCAATGATCACAACTATTGCACTGAACCAAGATTCTTTGTTTTCAGGTACATAATCCTCCAAGCAGAAGTGTCCTCAAGGAAAGAACCTGATATGTGGACTCAGACCCTGTTTCTACTAGTTATTGGCTGAGGCGACCTCTTTGTGTTTAAATGTCCCTCACTAGAAAACTGAGATCAATACCTATCTCAAGAGACATTCTGAGGATTACGTTTGTAAAAGCATGTGAAGTATTTTACATGTGAAGCCCGGCATCTAACATGCATTCAAGAAGTAATGTTATGTAGTTTTAAAATATTACTATTATGTCATACCCTAGAATATACAGAAAACATATAAGAAATATAATGAAGAAAGGTAATAATGACAAGGTCATGTTTAGCCAACAAGCTAACGGGAATGTGACGTGTAGGGCCAGGTTGGGGAGCAAAGCTGGGGACAGAAATTAGGTTTGGGAAAAACACATAAGGTGATGCTTAAAGCCAAAGATATTGGGTGGGATTTTTGAGGGAAAAAGTATATGCAAAAGAGATAAGATGAGAAAACAGAAACAGAAAGAATTTTAGAAGTCAGATATTTAGGTTATATTCTTATTCTTTAAAAAGACATTTGGCAAATCGTTTAAAATACTTCTTTAATTTGAGTCACCATTAAAAACATACCTGTGTATATATTACCTGAAGTTAGGAGGAGATCTAAGGCCTTTAGTCCAACTGTTAACAGGTTTACACTGGCATTATGAACTGTTAGCATTTTAAGAATCAGTCTGTAATTAAAAACAGAAATGAAGATAAGAGCGAATTATCATATCTAGATGTTTGCTTTTTCAGATATTGTGTTTCACTCCCCTATATTTTCATTCATCTCATTGTATTTCATTCCCTACATTGAATCTTGTGTAGTTTTACTTCCATTAAAACTGAGCCAGACTTGGGGCGCCTGGGTGGCGCAGTCGGTTAAGCGTCCAACTTCAGCCAGGTCACGATCTCGCGGTCCGTGAGTTCGAGCCCCGCGTCAGGCTCTGGGCTGATGGCTCAGAGCCTGGAGCCTGTTTCCGAATCTGTGTCTCCCTCTCTCTCTGCCCCTCCCCCGTTCATGCTCTGTCTCTCTCTCTGTCCCAAAAATAAAATAAACGTTGAAAAAAAAAATTAAAAAAAAAAAAAAACTGAGCCAGACTTATAACAATTAAGAGGGCAATATTATGAGTCTCAATAAAGAAGTTATACCTTTTTCCTACGAATATTCAAATTCAATTATTAATTACTTTTACTCAACTCCATATCCAAAGTATCACAAAGAATTATATACATCAAGAGATGAAGCTCATTTTTATGTGTGATATAAACTTGTGAATTACATGTTATGCATGTTGATATATTAAAATATACAGAGGTGTAATAAAGATGTTAGTTTGTACAGATAATTAACAATCCACATGAATAATTAAATCATTCATTTTTACTAATTTTGAAAGAGGAATTAATAATATTTTATCATAGTGAACTCAGTATTAATCAACAATATTCAATTAGTTCAAATTCATTAAATTTCTCCCTGAGCTAATCATTTCTAAAATATACAATTTTTAGTCTATCTCTACCTACTAGTACTTAGCTTTACATCATTAGAAGACAGAGCCTGGTGACATTCACCAGTTGGCAAGGTGAGAAACTGAGACACTCTGTCCCTCTACTCCCTGTCAATTCTCTTCCAACCCCGCATTGCCCTGCAAGCCCCTGCACCACACCCCACGCCTGACTTCATCTCTACACCAGATTTCTTCTTTCATACTGTAAGCCTTTGGTGGAGAAAAGCCCTTGAATATGGGGAGATTATGTTTTACAATAAAGTTTGCTGGGAATGATCTAATATGCTCCACTACAGAAAGCAGTGTGTCTACCTTGTTCACACTACCTCAGGCCTAAAGTAGGAGTGAATAAATGATGAATGGAGGGTAACTGAATAAATGAATGAATGAGTCAATGAGACTCCCTATAGGAATGTTCATGTAATTTAATTTGAATAGTCGGTTTGTACTGGAATATGACTAGATAAGTTTTCTAAAACTCCCTAAGTTATAGATTGCTAATCTTTGGGGATTTTGGAAATTCTCAACCAAACCAAGGGACATGTAACATTTCAGTTACTAATTACAGTTAAATTTTATATAATTCCACATTAAATGCCATATACTTTAGAACTGACTCATAGAATCTCAGAAATTGGTTTGGAGATGATTAGCATACAGTAAATGTGAATATGTCCTTTTCAAAACACTCTTTAGATCCTGGAAACTGAAGAACAACAACACATAAAACTTCAAAGATGGAAAAACAAGCACAGATAGGGTCACCTATGAACAAACATCTCTGATCTGTTTAGATTTGCAGCAATGGTTGATACTAACAAGCAATACAAAGATGTTACGTTTGTTTTGCATAAAAAAAAACGTTTTTTACAAGCTATTATGTCATTGAAAGCAATCGGTATTCACTTCTCTGTGGTAAAGAAAAGTCACATTAGTTACCCGGAACACCTAAGGTTAATGCCAGAAGACAATTTTTAAATGTCAAGGAAAAAAGCTATCCAAAAGGGATTTTCCTGGAAACACTTTTTTCATCAGAAAATTTTTTCTTAACTAATTATGGCTAAAGAAGTGGTCTCATCCATGAAGTCATTGTGTTGCAAATTGCCGTAACCAACATAGCTGGTAAAACAGCTATCAAGATTCGGCTGCAGATGTGCTAAAAGGTAATTTCCTCTTTTTTCTTCATTTTGAAAGCTGTGGTTTAAGCTCATAAATATAGATGTATGAATATAGAGGAAGGTACTTTTTAAAGACAGTAAAGCATAAACTTTAAAATTACTATTTACAGAACTTTTCAGTACCCTTCATTTTTTTTAACAACTAGTGGCTTATATCAGTTCTACAATTAAAAATTAAAATACTTCTCGGTTTGAATTCATAAGTAGTCATCAAAAATCTAAAACTTAATCAACTGCATAACTGGATCATTACATTATTAAAATAGTAATAGCACCTAAATTCTACCTCAAATACTGGCTTTCTAATTCAATTAGAGAACATACTCCTGAGTCGAAAGCTCTCTATAAATATAAGCCATCGGTTCAGAAAAAATACCCGCATTTTAAAGGATTTTGCCAGATTGGCTTGGATTACAAATATATGATATATAAAAGGTGGGGCTGTCATATGTACAGGTAAATAACAAGGTTTGTTTTTACACGTCTGTCATACTTACTGGTGGATCCCAAGTACTTCCCAATCACGTCCAATATCCTGCGGTCCCATTAAGCTTTGCATTGTATTTGGACAGATTTCTATCAATTTGCATAGAAGTGACCAACCCACCTGAAAGCAAGAAAATCAAATATTCACATCTTTTAAACATGCTAATGGAACAGATTCATTCTAAGTGGAATAGGTGACTACAATATTTTTAAATAATTATTTTAAAACAAAATGATATCCTAAAATGCTTACTGAGGAAAGCAAGCCATATAATTAAAATACATTTTTCTCCAAATATCATACCAAAAGCGCATACAAAAAAATAGTAAAGCGTTTCTGAATGATGAAGGAAATAGACTGTCTATTATCTAAATAAAAAGAAATGAAATGAAACACAAAAAGTAGTTTCAGAGGACATACCAAGATTATGGAAGTACAAGATTTTCAAGTCACATCTACCTGACAGTTGGTGGTAGGAAAAAAAATGAAGTGGTTGAAATGGAGGATTAGAGGAAGTTGGAGATTTGATAGCAAAGTAAGTTATTAGGAAAGACTGCCCGCGCAGGTAGGGTAGCTAGAATAATTAGCAGAGAAGTAGAACTGTCTGACGGCAAGCTAATGTCTGTTACAGGAAGAAGAGAAAGGCGCTGTAAGAAAGACAGGAGGTAGAATTTATCAATGGATCCCTCTAGGTTTCTTTAGAACATCTAAATATGAGTTGATGAGATGTCGGCATCAGAAATGCCCCTAGACTTTTTCACATTTCCAAGTGAAATATGATCTTACTGATGTATTTTAAATATATCTTCTTTCAGTACGTTCACATGATACCAACTTGAATAAGCTGCTCTTCTGGAAAAATACAATTTTTTTAAATACAACTTTTTTTTAAATGCGGTATTTGAATTTCAAACAAGAGATTAAATTTAACTCATTCCGCTCTATAGTCCTTTCTAAACTTAAGGAATCCTCCATTCTTTCTCCTATACTACAGAACTAGATTTGATATAGTCAAAAAAGGAAAACCCAAATAGAAAATGCATAAATATGTAGCCTCTAGAGATTTATGAAAAAGCGTCTAAATATGATGTGTGATAAATGCCGATATTATATGAATCCTGACAGTGGGATTCACTGTTGGTCAGAATTACCCAGAGAACGATACAAAATAGGAAAGGTAGGACTTGAGCCAGATTTCAAAGGAATTAGAAACCTGGGCATTCAAAAAGGGAAATGGAAGCCTCTGAAACTGATAAGCTGTAGGGAGAGTAAGGTGCTGAATGGTAAAGATAGGGCTGCGGGAGGGCTCTTGCTAGACAAAACCGGATGCATAAACGAACCCAAGTGATGCAGAGCTCAATAACAGCATGAGAATTTCTGCGCATCCAATGAGGGATAATGGCACAAGTTTGTTGTTTACAGGAATAAACAAGGTATATTTCCTAAAATAAAAATGATTCCACAAGATCTCTTTACAACATTATTTCTTAATGTTTTCTGAATTAAGCATGGATTGCTTTACTCTGCCATTACATCCTTTTACATAATGTCAAATTGCTTGAAAAGGCAGCAATTTCTGACAGCTATTTTTACCTATATTTAAGTAGGACATCCTCCTCCATGTAAGCTGAAGAGACATTGACAATCCAGCTGTCATAGAAACTGGCTATTTTTGTGCTTGCGTAAAACACACTGAGAATTTTTCCCAAGTATTTAAGAAAATAACATTTGGAACAGCTTCCAGTGGAAAATAAATCACAAATCACATAGAATGCACTACTCACTTCTGTACCTGCATGACTGGCTCAAGGAGAAAACCTGTTTTGTTTTGGCTGGTGAATAAGGAGCATCAGTAATTGCTTTGCAAAAAGACTGAGGCAACTGAACCTCTAGGATTAAAGAGAATCACTGGCAGCAGAGCAGAGGTAACAGGTGACCCATTAACCTATTCAATTAAAAGCTTATCTCCCAGAGAGAAGGTTCCTATCCCATGCAGTTATAATACAATTAAATTGGTAGTTTCACTTATTATAATTATTCCGTAAATTCCAGCATCTAATTAATGCACAATGGCAAAGAGTCTAGGGGTTAAAGGCAATTTTAGTCACTCTCATTTATTTTGCTCCCTTACTTCAAACGTTGAAACTGTGGATAAATACAAGTAACGTAAAATTAAGGAGCACAGAGAAATGATGAGATGCCTGTCAGAAAAAGGAAAATACAAGACAGCTAGCCTAACTACTAATTCCCTAAAGACTGTCATTTATTAAGGGGCATTAATAAAATATAAAAGACCTTGAAAATGCAAATTTGGAATCTGGAATATCATGTTAAATGAACTCTGGAAACAAACTTTTTTTTTTAATTTTTTTAATATTTACTTATGTTTGAGAGACAGACAGAGCCTATGTGGAGGAGGGGCAGAGAGAGAGGGGGAGACACAGAATCTGAAGCAGGCTCCAGGCTCCAAGCTGTCAGCACAGAGCCCGATGCAGGGCTTGAACTCTCGAGCTATGAGATCATGACCTGAACCAAAGTCAGATACTTAATCAACTGAGTCACCCAGGTGCCCCTGGAAACAAACTTTAATATTTACTTTTGAATTCACCTTACCTTCTTAAATTCATCATTCAGTAAGTTTCAATTCCGCACTTCCAACTAATTCAATGTAGAAAGCATTAAAGAATATCTGTACTAATTATGCCACAAATATGAAGAAATTTGAAACAAAAAAAAACCCACTTCCTTTTAAGTGGGGTATTAAAGTATCAGTAGAGAGCGGCGCCTGGGTGGCTCAGTTAAGCGTCCAATCTCACACAGGTGAGCAGTCATGATCTCAGGGTCTGTGAGTTCAAGCCTTGCGTCGGGCTCTGTGCTGACAACTCAGCCTGCTTCAGATTCTGTGTGTGTGTGTGTCCCTCTCTCTGCCCCTCCCCTGCATGCTCTCTCTCTCTCTCAAAAATAAATAAACATAAAAAAATGTTTAAATATCAGTAGAAAGACCTGTTTCTACATCTCTTTCATAAGACCCATGATAATTAAAATTGATAATGTAATAGTGCCTGGCTTGGCCACGGTATTTGCAGCAAACCACTGTGTTTCTTACTTGTACAAAAAGCTTGTGAATTCAGCAGCTAGTGGACTACAAGGTGGAAAGTGAATCTGAAGATATATGAAGACTTGAGTCCTGGCTCTGTCATTAGCTTTGTGATCCTAACTGAGCTACTTAACTCCGAGGTAAAAGTGGCCAGTGAGATTTCTGAAAGGACACGGAGATTCCGGTGAGAATCAAATGATGTCAAATACATAACGCATTTTGCATACTGATACACGTATGGCGCTAAAACTAATAATTTCATTCCATTAAATACCAAATCAAAAGACAATTCCTTATTTCCTTGCATCCTTTGTCTCTGGTACCCACTGGACAAGGATATCAAGTGACATTCATAACTACTCCAGACAAACATGTCCAGGCTTGGGCAGCTTCTAAAACAAAGAATGAAATGGTGCATATGTTCCAGCTTCCCCTGGATTCTCAAGTTTAGCACTGTCTCCTCTGCACCCTGCAGACCAAGCCCTCCCAGGGCCCTGAGGATTCTGAATTTCACCCAACAAGGGGACTCTCTCTATCGAGCATGGAATCCAAGGAAGACAGGCTGCCAGACAAGGCACTTTTGAACACAAAAGCAGAGGCAAGTAAGAAGGGATGGTGTGGGTGGAGAGCAATGTGACTCATATTTCATGGGCAAAATTCAGACACTGGGTGCTAAATGGAACATTGTCTTTATCATGCCTCCATCTTTTCATGATTTTGTCTGCTAACAACTGAAAATTAATAGTCAGATGGGAAATATTTCAGTTGAAGAAAAATTAAAATAACCATTTATCCCAGGTAGAAATATCCTCACAGAATGGGGCGTCTGGGTTAAGCAGTCGACTTGAGCTCAGGTCATGATCCTGGGGTCTGTGGGTTCAGGCGTCGCATCAGGCTCAGTGACAGCTCAGAGCCTGGACCTGCTTCGGATTCTGTGTCTCCCTCTCTTTTTACCCCTCACGCTCTTTCTCGCTTTCTCTCTTTCAAAATAATAAACATTAAAAAATATTTTAAAAAATAAATAAAGATAAAGGAAGGTAGGTGTATGGTTCATCCAAACCAGACATAGCTGGATACAGAGATGAACATAAAAGATGAAGGTAGATAGACACAGATTTGGAGATCTCCAGATAATTTCTTACTTCTGTTTAACCTCTCCAGTATTAAAAAAAACACTGGCTTTCTGACTACACCTTCACAGAATTCAAAGTTCAAATCTCTTTCCCTCTAGCACCCAGCAGCATGCAAATGACAAAGCTGCTTTCAGTTCTCTAAATCTCAAAATCTACAAAGGAAGTTAATACATTAGGCAATAATTTGTTTTGACTGTAAATCATCCTTAACTATCACCTCAGGACCCCCTTTTTTTTAACATATTTGAGGTATTTAGCAAATTGGCCAGTTACGTCTTTTTAATAATTTAACTATTACTAAACTTTCTTACTGTTACTTATTCTCCTTTCCCAAACTATTCACTCTTGTGTCATCTCTAAGACATGCTGTACATTGGTAAAGATTCTTAGAATAATTTGATTAAATGCTGATGAACTCATCCAGCCAATAACAGAACTAAATCTCAACCCATTAGTATTTCCTGCCCACCACCAACCATGTTCTGTAGGTCTGTGGTATAAATTCATCTCTACAAAACCATTAGGGGGCATTCAGTGGGCCCTTTCGCACCATTAACATTTGATAATGATTTGACAACCCTTCCTTCTTAAAGTCACAGTCAGTGGTCTGTCAAGCCAAATGTCAGAAATAACCCAGCACTTCTGGGCACATAATATTGACAGAAAAACATGTATTTCCAAAGAGAAGGGGGAATGGGCAACATGAAAACAATTCCTTTACCTGCTGCACACTAGCGACTCTCATATACAAGTCCAAGACGATCAACACAGGCACGTGGACATTTTTGCCTTGAAATAACTTGGAGGCTGGAAAAGAAGGGGGTAAGGGAAAAGAAGCAAAGTGAGGACTCACGCACCCCCTTTTGGGTCGGAAACAAAAGTGGGCGCAAGACCTTCCTGGTATTCTCAGCTCCTTTCTTGCCCTAAGGAGTAGAGAGCGTTTGTGGCTTCTCAAGAGTCCAGGTCTGTGCAGCTCCAAAGTGCGAGAGAGAAAGTTTGCAAAAGAGGCAGCGCGGGGGTGGGGGATGGGGGGAAGCAAATAGTTTGCTTGCAGATGATTACCGTGGTCCGCGTACGTGAACACCAGCAAATCCTCCAGAATTTGGACCAGGGTCTCTATCTGTTTTCCTTCCTGGACATTGTTCAGCCTGACTATCAACTTCTTCAGAGTTTCCTCGTCCTCCTCCTCGCACCCCTGACAGCTACCACTGGCCATGATGCACCCTGCTCCAAGCCGACCGTCCCTCCCGCACGAAGGCCGGCGGTCCGGGCAAGGCGCAGGGGCGCCGCGGCGGCTCTCGGGGACGAGCGCAGTTCACGGCCCGCAGCCAGCGCTCCCCGCCAGCCCCATCCGCACCCGCGCCCGCCTGTTTATGAGGAAGGCGGCGGCTCCCCGCCCAGCTCTGCCCTCCCTCTCTGCAGCCCTCCTCCTCGGCTTCCTCCTCCCCCACCCAGGCTCCAAACACGAGCTCAGGGGCCTGCGCGAGGCTCGGCCGGGGTACGGCGCCCGGCAGAACCGCGGCGGGCTTGCGGGTCGCCGCCTGAGCGGGGCCCCGCCGGGGGACCGCGGCCCCGGCCCCCGCGCGGGCCGAGACCCGAGACCCGAGACCCGACCCCCGACCCCCGGAGGGCGCCGCCTCCCGGGACCGGATCCCGCTCGCCGTGGCGGCGCAGCCAGGAGTCGCGGAGGAAGAAACTGACTCAGCGCGCCCGGCGGGCTCCCAGGCCCGGAGCCCCGCAGCCGCGGCGGGAGGAGGCGCGCGGTCTGCAGCCCGGCGGGAGACCCGCCCCACCCCGACCGCCTGAGCTCCTTCTGCCCCTCGGAGGGTCTGGAAACTAGGAAAAAGGAAAAGGAAAGCCTCCGCCTATCTCAGATCTAAGAATAGAAATCTGGGCGTTGGGAAAGGAGGACACCGCCCAGTTGGCCCCTTTTAGGAAAACATGTTCCCCCTATAGGGAGATGAGTAATTCTCTACCTCCCCCCCTCCCAGGGATGGAGAGAGATTTTTGCAATCAAAATGAGCCCAACTGAAGACTTTTTTCTATGGTTGTTGTGGCTTTTTGCAGGGAAGGAAATAATCACACACACACACACACACACACACACACTTATCTAAGCTCTGTTGGCTTAAGTGAGTCCACTAAACTTAACTTTTCAGGAAAATTTCAGTTCGCACTCTGTAGGGTCTTCGTAATCAGGGCACTCCAAAGTAATCAGTCCTCAGCACTATTAAAACTAAAGAGAAACACTGGGGAAATGAAAAGAAAAACAGAAAACCAGAAAGGGTGAAACATACAATCCGATACATTGTTCCGTTGGTACTGAAAAAAACTTAGTAGTGTCTGTAACCCTAAAGTAGAAAAAGAAAAAATAAAAAGTACCAAAGTAAAGTGTTTTTCAGGAGGAGAAACCTAAGCAAGAAAGCAAGAGCCGGTGTCGACAAGGTTGGACAAAGATGAACTACTGCCTTCAGATGATCTGTCCTGGGGGTCATACACAGAAGTTAGCTCTGCAGCTTTAGATGGCTTGCTTTTGCTTTAGTTGCCTTATCCTGATGACAATTCTGAAACGGATAAGAGGACTACTTATCCTTCTTGTACTAATGAGGACATTGAGATTTAGAGTTGATAAGATAAGACGATTGTAAGAGTCGCACTCACGGATAGGAAGCTGAGAGCCTTGACCCAGGTAGTTCTCTTAATGCCAAGCTGAAGGTTCTGTACACTCTACCCCTTTAATCACAATGAGCTAGGTTTCCTAATATGTTAGTAAATTTGCAAATTCTAATTCAATCTCAATATTGTGAATATGCTATGTTGTCATAAAAACGTTTTTATCTTTCACAGACACATGCTAATATTTCAGTTCAAATGAGAGAACCGCTAGGATTTGCTTCAGAGTAATCCAGGAGTGAAGAAAGGGGTGATATATACAGATGGATGTAGAGATGAAATAATACTAACTTTTGAATGGATAGTGGTTAAACATAGGTGATGGGTTCATGTGGTCTATGGCACTATTTACTCTGTATAAATTTGCCACAATGAAAACAAAACAAAAAACTCTCAACATTGTTATCTTTATCTTACCTGCATTACATCCTTTTCTAATTGGTTTCTGAACTTGTTTCAACTTCTGACTAACCAATCAATATCTCCAAACATTCCTAAAAATTCTCCCTTCCATGCCTTCCTCCCCTTTCCTCTGATTCTGTTTCTCCTCCCCAGTCTGCTGGATATTTTCTTGCAAAAAATCAAAAACTACCTCCCTTCCAAAGAAAAATAAATCTAAATTAAAAAGTGTCTCCTCTTGTCCGCAATTCTTTCATCCACCTCTTGACTATTGAATACTGTGTGTTACCCAGATTGTCGGAGAGGTAATACAGAAACATAAATTCTCTGCGGCAAGCATTCTGTCAAACTACTGCAGTGGTCAGGTAAAGTATCTGCTTAGCTTTCAAAAATGTTAAATTGATTAACTAAAATCCCAAGACACATTAACTCTGCAGATAGTTAATAGGACTGAAAAGGAAGGCTACAGGCAAAAATTCTTGATAGGGGTGGTGTTCAGTGGAGAATAAAATGGTGCTGGAATATTTGGCTAACTTCCTAGGAAGAAAAAAATGAGATACATGGCTAATTACAGCAAACACTAAAACAAATTCCACGTGGATAAAAATGTTAAATGAAAATTATTTTAAAGAGAAAATATAGATAATAGTTATTTAATCAAAATTTTATGGGGAAACATAAAAGCTAAGAGAAAAAGCACAGAAGATTAGTATATGTGACTCCTTAAGAACTTAAATTTTCTACTGTCAAGGAAAAAAAATAGGAGTAAAAAGCAAAGGGTAAACTTAAAAAAGGGGGCAATACATATGAAAAAAAAACAATTAGACTTAATCTTTTAAAAGTTCTTACAAATCACTGGGGGAGGGGGTGGCAGTGGGAGGAGGAAAGGCACTCCACAGATATCCCAGGAAAAAAATGGGTTAAAGATCTGAACAGGACATTCACTATGAATGGACAATAAGAAAACTATGTTCATAACTATACAAAAAATTGTATTCCTCAACATTAGTAACATACAATGATACAATGTAATTCTCTGTGTATGTGTGTACAATACCAATAGTGAGAAAGTAAGAGAACTTGAGAATAGATGTAACATTTTTTAAATCACTTATGAAGAGGGGCGCCTGGCTGGCTCAGTCCATTGAGCTTCTGACTTCACTTGGGTCTTGATCTCACAGCTCCTGGGTTCGAGCCCCCGTGTCGGGCTCTGTGCTGACAGCTCAGAGCCTGGAGCCTGCTTGGGATTCTGTGTCTCCCTTTCTCTCTCTCTCTGCCCCTCCCCCACTAGCGCGTGTGTTCTCCTCTCTCAAGAATAAACATAAAAAAAATAATAAATAAATCCTTATGAAGAAATTATTAAACTATGTTAAAAGGCATTAATAAGGGATAAATAAATAGATGGACCATGTCAATTAATGAGAAGATTAAATGTCAAAAGGATGGTAGTTCTCCACAAGGTAATAAAAACAATGCAAGTCTAATGAAAATCTCAGCAAAAAAAAATGTTATAGATTTAAACAAGAATGAAGGACCTAGAATATCCAAGACACTTTTGAAGAAGGACAAAGTGAGAGAATTGCTCAATTAAACATTGAGTCAGGACCTCCATTGCCTTTTGTTAATTTTCCAGAGGAAAAAAAGTACCAATGATTGGGTGGGATATGGAGCAACCAGAATACTTACACAGAACTGGTAGGGGTGTAAATCAGGACAATCACTTTGGAAACCAATATGACAGTATCTAGTAAACCTGAAGATGTGTGCATCCTATGACCCAGCACTTTCTCTCCACAGATATCCCATGGGGACACTCACATATGCGCAAGGGAAGTTGTATAAAAATGTTCAGTGCAACGGTGCCTGGGTGGCTCAGTCAGCTGAGCATCTGACTTCAGCTAAGGGCATGATCTTGCTGTCCGTGAGTTCAAGCCCCGCATTAGGCTCTGTGTTGACAGCTCTGAACCTGGAGCCAGCTTCAGATTCTGTGTCTCACTCTCTCTCTGCCCCTCCCCTTCTTACTCTCTCTTTCTCTCTCTCTGTCTCTCTTTCTTTCTCTCTCAGAAATAAATAAACATTAAAAAAAATTTTTAAAAAGACTAAAAAAATGTTCAGTGCAACATTTTTGCTTATAATGAAAATGAAAACCACTTGAATGTCCCATCAACACTTATATTGCATATATTTATATAACGGACTTATATAAACCTGTGTAAATTATTGAACTAGAGCTCCATGTATCAACATGACTAAATAGCAGAAAGTATAATACTAGGCTTTTATAAAAGTTACAGTAGGATACATATTCTACTATGATATCAATACTCTAATGTTATAAAACATGCAAAGTTGCATCTACTTTAGGGATATATACATATGTAGTAACAGTACAAAAATTATACATGGGAATAATAAATTCTAGCTAGTGGTTATCTCTGGGGAAAGGAAAGTAGAAACACATCCAAGAAGAATTGGAAGCTACAATTATGTCTGTAACCTTTTTCTCTTAAGCTTATTATTGGGTACATGAATGTTCATTATATAATTATCTATACTCTATATTTCTAACTTATTTCATAATAAAAACAATCAGATGTATGTGCAACTTCCCTGGTGCTCAAAATAATCAATAAAGCAACAGATTAATTCTTTTTACTCACCAAATTAACAAGTCTTTGAAATTTGTAAGCTTGTACATGAGGACAGAATAAATTATTCATAACATATAAAACTATGACATAAATTTATAGACTTTTGATCCAAATTTTGCTAATAAATAATAAAAATGTACCTGCCTAATGAAACTGCTGAAAATAGATAAAATAAACTCATGCATAATAGTGGTTCTTGTTAGATGATAGAATTACAAGTGATTTTTATGGTATTTATACTTTTTCTGTGTTTTTCAAGTTCTCCACAGTAAATGTGTATTACAACAAGAAATAAGGCAAAGTAATTTACAAAATACAATTTTTTACCTTAAAAGTAGAAAACTTATTTGGAGAATATGACTTACTGAAGTCCAGTGGACTCATTGGATATGTGCTATAATTCAAAAGTCTACATAGCCCACAGATGATAACCCAAGTAATGTAGTCTAATTCTCAGAAATATTTCACGGATGTCGTATATTCCACAGAACATCTTGGATTTCGTTCTATACCCACACCCTGACAAAAGAGTCTCTGGAACAGAACAACCCTTCCATGAGTTTCCGGTACTTGGTGGAATAAGTGAATGAATGGCAATGGCAGACCAGAGGAGTAAAATGATCTTCCCAGAGTCATCACTAGAAGGCAGAGCTGAACTGCATCACATTGAGTTCTTAGACTCTGCGTCCAGACTTTTTCCATCACTTTGTTTTTTTCTTGTTTTTTTTTTTTTTTTTTTTTTTTAGGTGAGTTTCATTAAGCCAGAGACAGGCTATCTAATCACTGAACCCTCACTTACCCTTTATCATCTGTGCCTTATTTATTCAGAAAGCAACTTTCTTTTCTGGTTTCTGAACTACAGATAAAAATTACAGCTGTGCTCATGATATGATATTTTCCTATCAGTTGAAATAATCTCTCATTAAAGTCAAATCTGATACTCTGAGATTATAACAGCAGAATATCTGTAGTCTTCATGCTTGGTTTGCTCAGGAAAGCAGCCTTCCAAATTTATATGCTGTTATCATATCCTTGTTTAAAAGTTTTAGAAGTGCATATATATATTAAGGGTGCCATAGAAAAACAGAAACAAAAGCATAAAAAATTAACCCAATATCTATTTCACCCACAATAGATCATTGTCCATATGATGCTGGGCACCTTATAAGTAATTAAAAATATTTGGGGGGTTAAATAAAATAAATTCTTGATCACGGTACTTAACCTCTGCTGGTAAAATAATGTTAAGAATAAAAATAATGAAATGATTAATATTTATTATTACATTCTTTTATAAGAAAAAAAAGCTACTAAAAATTTCATGTTAGGAGAAACATTGTTTTTACCACCTGATAAATAAATGGTATCTTTAGAAAATAGTTTCATGGGGCACCTGGGTGGCTCAGTCGGTTGTCAGACTTCAGCTCAGGTAATGATTTCACGGTTCATAGGTTCAAGCCATGCATTGGGCTCTGTGCTGACAGCTCAGAGCCTGGAAACTGCTTGGGATTCTGTGTCTCCTTCTCTCTCCACCCTTCTCTCTCTCTCTCTCTCTCTCTCTCTCTCAAAAACAAACATTAAAACAAACAAACAAAAAAAAGAACATAGTTTCATATCCCTAACAAAGATAGTTAGAATATAAAGGCACATACATACTTGGGTTCCAAATGAAGAGATACATATTAATCTTATCTTCCACCACTAATACTAGTTTCTGGAAAATTTAGATGACTATCCTAAGTGGATGATTTTTTTTTTTTTTAAGTAGGCTGCATGATCAGCACTGAGCCCGTCGTGGGGCTTAGAACTCACAACCCTGAGATCAAGACCTGAGCTGAGATCAAGAATCAGACACTTAACCAACTGGGCCACTCAGGTGCTCCCTAAGTGGATGATTTTATTTAAATCTATTGTAAGGAGTATACATCTTTCTACACTATTTAAAAATTTTTATTGTCGAATTAGTTTGCAGTAGTTTTTTGAGATTAGTAAGAAGACAAATTTGGACCATAAACAGAAGAATATTCCCAGATATTCAGTCAGTAAGTCAACAACTACAGTAGGCCCCTTTAATCTGCAGTTTCACTTTCCGCAATTTCAGTTACCTATGGTCAACTGCAGACAGGAAGTAGAGGATCCTCCGTGGGTAGGTCAAAAGCAGCCTAAGGGCACATCACAATGCCTGCCTGAGTCTTTCACTATACTTCATCTAGCCCAGGGGCATTTTATCTTCCACATTAGCACAAGAAGACAGTTGAATACAGTACAATAAGATATTTTGAGAGAGACCACATTCATATAACTTTTATTACAGTATGCTGTTATAATTGTACTCTTATAGTTAGTATGCTAATTTCTTACTGTACTTAATTTATGAATTAAACTTTACATAGGTGTGTTACCTCAGAGATATTGCAGGTTCAGTTCCAGACCATCACAATAAAGTGAATATTTCAATAAAGTGAGTCAAATTAATATTTTTGTTTCCCAGTGCATATAAAACTTACATTTATCATATACCACAGCCTATTAAGTGTGCAATAGCATAATGTCTAAAAAAATGCACATACTTAATTAAAAAATACTCTATTGCTAAAGTAGGTTTACCATCATCTGAGCTTTCATCAAGTCATAATCACAGATTACCGTAACAAATATAATAATAATGAAAAAGTTTGAAATGTTGGAGAATTATGCAAATGTGACATAGAGACACGAAATGAACAAATGCTGTTGGGGAAATGGTGCTGATAGACTTGTCTTTGCAGGGTAGCCAAAAACCTTAATTAAGGGGAAAAAAATGTAGAATCTGTGGAAGCACAATAAAACAAGGTATGCCTGAATAGAGGGCTCAGTAGTATTTGCGGTTTTAGCCATTCAGTGAGTCTTGGAACATATCCCCCGCAGATAAGAGAGGACTGCTATATTGTATACCTACCCAGTTTGAGCTCTGCGTTGTGTCTTAGGGACCCAAAAGACACAATCTGTACTCTATAGTAGCTCATAGTCTAGTGAGACCAATTTTCAGACAATTGTGAAGCAATACAGCACAGAATTATTCTAAGGGAAGAAAGGAAAGGACCAAGACTGCCTAGCAAATGTTTGAGGCTTGACGAAATCACCATGCATGTAAACAGAGGAAGAGAGGGAACCCTGGAATGTGAGGAGTGAAAGAGAAACAAATGGCCCAGGAGGTATACAGTGAGGGAGTGAAAGGAAAAATAGGGGAGAATGGAGGAAAGTATGTGGAAGGGGAAGTGTTTACCAGTAAGGTCAAGAGCAGGAAAGACTTAAAAGTACCCTTTGAATTGGGTAACACCGGAGAACAGTTCTGCACAGTGGTGAAATCTAAAGCTCAATTACAGAGATGGGAATGCATGAGTGTTTTACAAGTGGTGTTAGTCTTCAGGTATTATTTGGATATTACTGAGGTGCTGTTTTTCACATTGTATATGTCTGTAAGACGACTCTAATTCTTGCCTCTGATTATCTCTATATTGGAATGTTAACCTTTCCCCCTAAATTAGCATTTCTTTCCATTTACAAGTAAAACTCCTGCTTAAAAAACAACAACAACAACAAAAAAAACCAAAACCTAAGTTGCCACCAACAGTTGGAAAATTTATTTGTTTTATTGTGAGCTAGAAAAAGAACCAAGAGAGAAAAATATTGACACAGTCCCTTACACCCCCAGGGGTATGTTGTTACTGGCAGCCAGAACATGGGAACCAGAGAGAGGAGCTCCCAACCCCCTTAAGAACTTGGGGAAAAATGAGGCACAAAATCAACAAAAGCAGAAAAGACCAAAATGATACATGGAAATCATTTCAGAGAAACACCTTCACCCAGATTAGCAACACTATATTTACCTAATGAAATATATTAACATATCTAAAGAACAAATGTATTTATCTGATTGGTATTGGAGGTCAACTAGGGAAATATAGGTGAAGAACAAAATAGGTAAACTTTAGTGCTTATCCAGGAGAAGTCATTGTTCGGATAAACTCTGACAGAACGGTGACGCAAAAGCAGACTGCCCTGTTGGATAGCGTGTCTTGACCATTAGCTTTTAAACCCTCTGATGAAGTTATGCTATCACCAAGATGAAGGAAGGAAAGGAAAAAAGAAAGAAGAAAAGGAAAAAAGGAAGGAACCTATGAATACATAAATTACTTCAACAGTTGTTTAGTGAGTATCTGTTATGTGCTAGGCATATAACATAACTGTTTAGTTAAAACTAAACATAGAGTTTACAATCTAGGGACGTTACAGTGCTGAGTAGCAAGTACTGTAATGAGGAATGTATAAGTTACTATAAGAATATATTAAAAAGAGAAACTTTTTGGATAGAAAAGTAAGATGAGAGAAGGCCAAACAAACCCCCCAAAAGCTCTGGAACTGAGATGGCCCTCAGGGTTTTTCTGAGTTGTGATAATGAGACCAAGTCTTTATTACTCTATGCAGACCAGCCATTGGATAGAGGCAATTTTTGTAGTGGAGAGTGCCAACCTTGTGTAAGAGAATTCTCTTCAGCTAAGATAATTCTGAGAAGGGACTACAGCTGAGGGCTGTCTGCTAACAATAGTCCCTGTAGCTGGCAGAATAAAGCTTTCCAGTCCTCAAGGCAGGTCTAGTAGATTAATCACAGCATGATCGCAAGAAAGATGGGAGATAAATCTGGGAAGGTGAGCCAAAACCACATCATGGAGGGCCTTGTAAATCAGTGACTTCGGATTTAACCTAAGAACAACAGAGTGGGTACTGCAGAGTTTTGCTTAAAATAGTGATGTACAAAGATTTGTGTTTTTGAGTGATCCCTATGGCAGGGTAATGTTTTAGGGTGGAAAAGAGATTGAAGGATCAAACTGGAAGAAAGAAGATTGTGTTTGGAGACTTGTGAAGGAAACCAGGAGAGAGATTATGGTAGCCTGAATAAGGCCATGGCAGTAAGGATGGATTTGATGAAGGATGGATGGATGGGTTTAATGGATTTGAAAGAAGTTTTCATCACAGAATAGATTGAATTTGGTTATGAATTTGACGTAAAGGTACAAAGGAGGAAATATGAAACTTTACCAATTAAGTGAGAACAGTGTTGGGGCACCTGGGTGACTCAGCCGGTAGCGTACGACTTCAGCTCAGGTCATGATCTCACGGTTCCTGATTTCAAGCCCCAGGTTGGGCTCTATGCAGACAGCTCAGAGCCTGGAGGCTGCTTGGGATCCTGTGTCTCCCTCTTTCTGTCCCTCCCCTGCTCGTGCTCTTTCTCTCTCTCAAAAATAAGTAAACATTATTTTTTTTTTAAGTGAGGGCAGTGCTGTTTATCAAGCCAACAACCACCAGAAATGGAGCAAGGCCTAGTGCGGAGGGGAAAGGAGGCAGGGAACAAGTTCGGTTTTAGAATCATAGTTGTTGTGTGTCTGTAGCAACATACAAATGGTAAGTGGTTATAGCTATGGGTCAGAAGCTAAGAGGAAAAAGTGGGCTATAGATAGGTTTCCTTCCAACTTAAAAATAATAAATGACTCAGAGAAAAAAATGAAATCTTCCAGGAAAAAATAAAAATAAAAAGCTATATACTAGCAAAGGAGCACTTAAGACAAGAAAGGAGGAGTCCAAAAAAGATGATAAGGAGTAGCCAAAGAGTTAGGAGGAACATGCCTGAAGAATGAGCAGTGAGAGATCAGGGAGACAATAGGCTCAAGGGACATGTGTGCCACCATGTGTCTGCATTCGTGGCAGGGAGATCAGTGGTTCCCTTCTGAGAGCAATGCCAGGAGAGTGGTGTGGGCTGAAGCCAGACCACAGGGGTCAAGAGTCAATGAGTTCAACTCAAAATTCAACTCTGGCCAAGAAAGCATATATTCTGGAGGTGGTTTTGGGGTGGCCTCAAGAGTAGGGTACTTCAGGGGCACCTGGGTGGCTCAGTCGGTTAAGCATCCGAATTCGGCTCAAGCCATGATCTCATGGCTCATGAGTTCAAGCCCCTCATTGGGCTCTCTGCTGTCAGCATAGAGCCTGCTTCAGATCCTCTGTCCCCCTCTGTCTCTGCCCCTCCCCTGCTTGTTCTCTCTCCTTCTCTCAAAATAAATAAAAATTTTAAAAACATTTTTTTAAAGAGTAAGGTACTTTGTATTTTCTTATGATATAGAAAGTTAGAGCAAAGGGCTGAGGGAATAATCTATTGAACAAACTCCAAGTGGAGGCCCTATGGGCATGCAACTTGGAGTATAAATAACAGGGTTAGAATTGACCTTAGGAAGATTTTAGAGTAATCTAAAGGAAGGAGGAAGGGGTACCTGTGGAGACAGGTAAGTTTGTAGGTGGAGTAATAGGAAATAAGAGTTCCCACTGCAAAAGTAGGAGATGAATGAGATCACTTGTGAGCATGAAGGGTCAGGGAGGGATTAGAGCTGGTGATTAGAAGAAAGAAAGTTTGAATTTGTGTTGAATGGGAAAACACCTTACGGAGGTAGCCTATTGCTTCTAAACGTTTAAATCGCCTACTCATTTTTCTGATTTCATGCTCATCAAGCAGCTAGGGTTACACTGACTTCCTAGAGTTCTCTGAAAAAATTTTGTTATTCAGGTGCCTGGGTGGCTCAATCACTTGAGCATTAATTACACCCTTGATTTCTGCTCAGGTTAAGATCCCTGGATCATGATCCCTCAAGCAGGATCGAGCCCGCTTAAGATTCTCTCTCTCTCCCCAGGCCTCTCTCCTCTGCTCTCACTCTATAAATTAATTAATTAATTAATTAAAATTTGTTATTGTTATGGTGGTTGTTACTATTGCAGGGAAGAAAATGCCCCATGCAGGATGATACGTGTATTCTGGCACACATAGCCGTTGTATTTCTTACTCTAAATCAGTTTTTGTTTTTCCTTGGAAGGAATGATGAGTTTGATTGATGTGAATGTCCTTGAACAAGTTCAATGAGAATGTGTTGACTAGAGAGGGCAAGTATCAGTGCCATCAGGTCCAGGATCACATGGGACAATATCAGGTTTGCCATGCGCTCTGAGGAAGGTGTCTGGGAGGACGGCCAACCAGACTATTCCTATCTTGACTTTCCTCTGTCTTGAATTTCATATACTGCTCAATGATGGGAAAACCCCAAACCAGAGCCAAACTAGGGTAAATAGAACTGGAAGTATCACAACAAGATACAGAAAACAGTTTAGGTCCATTCCAAAAGCAAAGAATTGCAAAGGGAAAAATTTGGTAGAAAACAGAATAAAATGGCTGATGTAATCACAGTCAAGGCAGCCATCTTCTCTAAAAGGCACATTATAGGGGCACCTGGGTGGCTCAGTTGGTTAAACGGCTGACCTCAGGCCATGGTCTCACAGTTTGTGGGTTCGAGCCCCAAGTCGGGCCCTGTACTAACAGCTCAGAGACTTGACCCTGTTTCAGATTCTGTGTCTCGCTCTCTCTCTGCCTCTCCCCTACTGTCTCTTTCTCAAAAATAAATGTTTAAAAAAAATTTTTAAGCCACATCAGTTCATCACTTTATTTTCTCATTCAGTAAGTATCATTGATCACCCACTACCTACTGGGAAGATGGTAGGAGCAAGTAAGATTAGCTCCATTCCCTGCAGCATCTGCTCCAAATATTGCCAACATCAAAAGTTTGCAGAAGGAATAATAGAATAGGACAGACTAGAAAGGATATCCAACTGCATCTCTCTTACTGACAAAGTTCTGTGACTCAATCCAATTGCTGAACAATTGACAGAGATTAATGGAAAAGTCTTGTGCCATATTTACCATAGAAAATAACATGAAGGTACTAAAGAATCTTGTAAAAAGGAAATTATGTTGCTTAAAAAGTAAGTTGGATAGGGGCACCTGGGTGGCTCAGTCAGTTAAGCATCTGACTTCAGCTCATGTCATGATCTTTCGATTGGTGGGTTCAAACACTGCAACAGGGTCTGTGCTGACAGCTCAGAGCCTGAAGCCTGCTTTGGATTCTGTGTCTCCCTCTCTCTCTGCTCCTCCCCCGCTCATGCTCTGTCTTTGTCTCTCAAAAATAAATAAACATAAAAAAAAGTTGGATAAGGCATCGATGAATTACGGCCTTTATTTTTCTGATGTGAAGAATAGAAGAGAATGATAGAAGACATTTAAATACAATGTTGCAACTGAAAGATAAATCTAAATAAAAATAGTAACAATAATAATAATAAATTAATACAAGCCTCCAGAGTGGGATTTTATCATCAAAATGTATTACATTCTTTAGGGATATTATAACAAGATCTCTAGCCACAAGGCTAAAAAAGGACTACTAAAAAAGCAAACAACAAGGGATATAATACTAAAACACACATACCACCATATTCTATAGTAGAGCTCTGGTACCAGTAAGAAATAGAGAAGAAAGAGAAACAGTATTTCTACTAGCTATCAAAACCAAGTCAGGTGTTTTTTTTTTTTTTATTGCTTTGCATTCTACACACACACACACACACACACACACAGTCTACAATGACCCTAAAGAGGGGTAAAAATTTTTTTAAAGGCTAACATCTTAATGCTTGCTTTCCACTTGCTACAGCAGAAGTGGAAAGAGAAAGAGAAACCACACCTTGAAAATGTAGAACTATGTGAGAGAGTGACAGTGCTTTCCTAGTATGATATTTCTTCATACTTCTGGCTCAAGGACATTATGGAAACATCCTTGGTAAAGCTTAAAGCCAGTTTCTTCAGTGTTCAGCAATGATTATGTAGGGCAGGAAGGATTTCTTGCTACAGTTTAGATGGCTACATAGAAAATAAAGGGGGATGGGCAGTTGGAAATAAAGGGAAACAAAATTTATTGAGCACCTATGAATACCACTTTACTCAAGACATTTTATATGTATGACGTGTTTAAGCTCAACAACCCTAGGAGGCAGCTGTTATTCCTATTTTTAAAGAAGTAGTGTTTGAGAAGTTATACATTGTCTAAGTACGATACTGGAAGCTGGTACTCAAACACGTAACTCTGTAACTTGGAAACAGTTCTCACCATGAAGGACCAGGCCGTATAAGGCCATCACTGTATAGAGACAGAAAGGAAGTACCCAGTGATGTGGCAGGTCTGGGGTCTAGATCATAATTGCAATCAAGATTTGCTTTGGCTGAGAGCATATCAAAACCTTAGATAAAAGTCTCTTTGACTTTAACTCATGACTTAGAGACAACAAAATGAGATTTATTGTAAAAAATGAGATTGAAATTTGGATTCCTACACAGTTAATTTACGTATCATAAAATGTAACTCACATTTTGTTGGCCACACCAGACTAGGGATCCACAGAGACTCACAGCAGGCAAACAGCAGTTTTCTGGAGCGGTCACCCATATTCTCCCATATATGCCTTGGGTCCCCAAGATATTTATCTCATGTGCCCCCCAATGTATTTTTTTTGGCTACCAAGTAGGATTTACCTGTATTTTTTTCTGTTCTTCATCGATTCAACTATAAAGTCCATGATACTCAGTGAGTTTTTTCTCACTCTTGCATCCTCAGAGCTTAGTCAAATTTCTTAATTCATGAAGACAATCCATAAATATTAAGTGAATGGGAACCCCTGTTTCTGACATGGCAAAAGGTAGGTGATTAATTCTCACTACATGACTGAGGGCACCGTGGCCGCTGCTGCCTGAGCCCAGGAGGCCATCTCTAGTCCCTCCAAAACAGCAGGCATGTCCTCTTACTGTGGCCAAATTCTCCTGATACTAAAGCTACAGACACTCTTATGCAGTGAATACCCCACAAATGATATTCATGATACTGTGATTTTAGTTTTTATTTACCTGATTTCTGCAATCCTCTTGTTTTCTGCTTCAGTCTAAAGGCCAGGCCACAGATACTGTGCTATTCTCAGAAAAACCTCACCCTCTAAATTTTGTGCCACTAACTTTGAATAGTGGGACATACCTTTTTCCTCTTAGAATAACCATTCTTAAGTCTATTATACATGTACTTGTTTATTATATATAAGCTTTTAAACACATGCATATGTATGTATACATTCACATGTGTCTACAATATAATAACATATGTAGTACCTTTTGCATTTATTTTATTATATATAATATATAATTTATTATTTTTATATTATATATTTATATATTATTCATAATTTACCATATTTATATACTTATATATTTATATTAATTTATTTATATATATTTATTGATATATTATAGTATGTTATATATTATATTATAATATATAATATATATAGTATTATAATAACATTATTATATTATATATAATATATAATATTATTATATTATCATGTATATAATATATTATTATATTATAATATACTATATTATATATTATTAATATATTATAATATATATCTATTAATATATATCTATTAATATATTTATATTAATATACCATATTTATATTTTATATATTTATAATTCTTATATATATAAGAGAAAAGAGAGAAAACAACTTTATTTTTTTTAATTTTTTTTTAACGTTTATTTATTTTTGAGACAGAGAAAGAGAGCATGAATGGGGGAGGGGCAGAGAGAGAGGGAGACACAGACTCGGAAGCAGGCTGCAGGCTCTGAGCCATCAGCCCAGAGCCCGACGCGGGGCTCGAACTCACGGACCGTGAGATCGTGACCTGAGCTGAAGTCGGACGCTTAACCGACTGAGCCACCCAGGCGCCCTGAGAGAAAACAACTTTAAATACAATACAGTGTGCTTGGGGTTTTAATTTCCAGATATTCCTTTCTAGAAATTGGTGCCCACCTTAGCTTGTACCTGAGGGAAGTAGTTCCTATATCTTGTACCTGAGGGAAATAGTTCCTATCGTCTTTGCCCATCTCCATTATTGAGTAATCCTGTATCTATTGTTATTTACATCCTGGGTCCCCTGGCCCAAATCATCACCTAGGTGGGTCAAGAGGTAGCAGGATTTTGTAATTGTCATCATTGTTGGAAATTATGTTGGAATTTTGCTCTCAGTATTTTTCCTTCCACTTTCCATTTCTAACTGGTTGTTTATGCTCTTTGTGTTTCTTGCACAAGATTTATGAGCTCAGAGAGAAGACTCCTTCCCAGCTTTCATTATTCTAAGTCTGTCCTCTTTTAAGAGATTAAGCTAAGTGCCAAGGAAAGTGAGGTATTATCTGAAGGGAAAGGGGAAAGAGAGTGGGGTAAGTGCAATTTTCCCAAGATTTAAAAGAAATGTCAGGGGCGCCTGGGTGGCGCAGTCGGTTAAGCGTCCGACTTCAGCCAGGTCACGATCTCGCGGTCCGTGTGTTCGAGCCCCGCGTCGGGCTCTGGGCTGATGGCTTGGAGCCTGGAGCCTGGAGCCTGTTTCCGATTCTGTGTCTGTCTCCCTCTCTCTGCCCCTCCCCCGTTCATGCTCTGTCTCTCTCTGTCCCAAAAATAAGTAAAAATGTTGAAAAAAAAATTTAAAAAAAAAAATAAAAGAAATGTGAAAATTGAGGGGTGGGAGAGTGGGGACAGAGGAGGCATGATCAGGCTTCAAAGCAGATTCCTTTTGGGAGTGACTAGGAAAGCTGGGCTCTGGTGTGGGGACTCCTAAAAGCAGCTCAGACTCCTGAATCCCTGTGGAACCCAAGAGCAGGGACGGGCAGGACATCTGTAGGCTAGGACTGGGCAGCCCCAGAAGGACTCCCAGAGCCCTTTCTGCCATTTCCTTGATCACATATAAACCTCCTGATCCTGTGCAACCACAGGGCTGGATCCAGGCCCTAAGTGACAGAGACTGACTTTTCTGCTATCTGGTAGAACTACAGTTTGGAGTTAGAATTCAGTTGATTTCAAGATAATAAAGACAGTCGTAATGTTTGCCCAACCTGAAATCTGATCCTGCTATTATTTGTAAAATTTTAAATGTAAAAATTCTTTAATACATCTGCAATGAATTCACTCATTGAACAAACACTGATTGAAGCACTTCTAAGTGCCAGGCATTTGGGATACAATGGCGAACGGGACAGAGAGGCCAGAGCTTGCAGCCCAGCAGCAGGTAAACCAGAAAATGGAATTCAACACAGTGCGCTAAGAATAATGATAGGGTAAGGTAAGCTAATTAGGGGAGATACAGGAGGCTACTTGAGTCAGGGAGCAGACAAGAGAATGTTCCTTTTGGAATGGGGCGTGCGCAGGAGGGAGTGCGCTGAGTACTGGAGAAGGGGAGATAATCTGGAGTTCCAGGTGGGGGTAGTAAGAATGGAGCCCAGAGAAGCCACCAAGTGATTAGTCCACATTACCAATGGCTTTGAAAGCCATGTGAAGGAACTCGGGCTTTCAAGTGATTGCTCAAACTTGTCATATCTAGGACAAATTTTCTTCAGGTTTCTGAAAGAGGTTTTCCTTCTTCCACTGCATTTTGCACACATAAGTGGCCACAGCTATGGAAGCAACCAGAAGTGCCTTTCTGATTTGCAAATTTCCTGGTTTGTGTCTCCGTTTCACTCAGAGCTGTGCTATGCAGTAAACAGTGAAGGAAGTTTTATGAGTCACAAATGTTTTTAACGAGAAAAGGGCAGTTTGCAATCCGGCTATGACCTGAAAACAGCCCCTCCTTGCACAGGATTCCTTTATCTCTGTTTTGCTTCCTTTGTTGCAACAGCGAACATCCCCAAGATTGCAGCAGCTCGGGTCCGCTTCTGTATGAAATAAGGAAGGGAAAAACTGCTTCTACTTTCAATTTAGGTTTGTGCCCTCACCTTTTAATATTTCAGTTCTGAAAAACAGCTTGAATTTAAAAACTAACCGGATTAACTGATTTACGCAACTAGGCAGAAGCCTGACGACCCACCCAGAACTACAGAGGCTCAGGCCCCATGGGTTTAGCACTGGTGAGCAGTTTGCTCAAGGGCAGGATAACTAACATACACCCTCCTATGGTAAAAATGTTACATGGTCATATTTGTGTAAATCTTCTTTCAACTATGCCACCAGCACTTGAAAAGTTGAAGATAGCTTAAACATTAACTTTCAAGTCACTGGGTAAAATGCTTGAGTGTCGACTTACCCATCACTAAAAATTTCCATTTTCCAAGGGCTGGAAAGATTCCAATGAATGCTCGACCTGTTCAAGGCAGTTGGATGAACAAGCCGTCATTATTCAGCTGAGTTTATATTCACCGTGTGTCACAGAGTTGCAGCTCAAAGTTTAAAGAAAGTTACAAACATTTGAGAGCAGACAATGGATGCAAAAAGGTTATCTCAAACTTTTTTTTGTACTTCTGAGTGTCAAGAGGCAAATTGAAAAAGGAAGTCAACCTACACAATAGTATCCTAGCCAGCAAGAGAGTGAAATTAATTTGTAAGGTGATAGGCTTTTGTGTCCATTTAGCTTGATAACTTATCTAATACTTTGTTATATTCGAACTTTACCAGCATGGGTGAATTCCGTATGGGATTCTTGATGTGGACTGCTAGAGTTTACATAAATACCTTATGTTCCCTGCTCTGTAGTATCCAGCCGTGCCATCCATTAGGTCCTCATGACAAAGGCCTATACTGTGTAACTGTGCCTAATATCCACTAACACATGGTCTGGTCTTCTGTGAGGGGACTAGGCAGCCTGTGTGAGGGGCCTGCGTGGCCATGGACGCTTCATGTGTTTCAATCCTTGAAAGCAGTGAGTTTACGGTTTTGTTGGGGTCACTGACATAACCTAGCAACTCTGATTTCAATTGTGTCGGTGAGGTGGGAGCCATCACACACTCTGGCCATCTTCCAGGATAAGAGACGAGACCGAACACTTGATGCTCACTGCTGGGTGATAAAGAAGCGCAGCTTCCAACCACAGTTGTTCATGACTTCACTGTGACTCTCCTAATGGGAGGTCCTTCTAAAGCCAGAGTTTGAGGAAAGTGGTCATTGTGATCTCTTACATTAATAAACAATGGGGAAAAAAGGGGGGGTGGTGAATCTCTCATTCCAACAAAGTATAGGTTTAGAAACCTCTGGGCGAAACAACTGGAAGCCAGGGGTTTATAGAAATGTAAGCAAAGAAATTGCTAAGTTAGACTTACGTTAGAGTTGAATGCTATACAGAAAGAAATAATTATGTTGGAGTATCATTAGAGTTTTATTAAAAAGGAGCTTTCTCTAAAGCTGAGTTAAAATATAGAGCTCTTGAGTAAACACAACCCAAGAAATTTATTGACACTAGGGATGCACAAAAAGATCACAAAACAATTATTAGTCACAATGCCCATCTCTACTGCATCTGTCTAAAATACATGGGTTTACAGATTATCATTTACCTGGAAGAGTATGAGTCTTTTGAAGACAGCTTTACAAAAATGGATCTACAGGTGACATTTAAAAAGTAGTTTAAAATCTCAAAATGTGTTCATCACAGTCCTTTGATGAAATTAATAACAATAACAAAAAACTAACATTGGTAAAACACCCAGAATAATATCTAAACTATGCTTAGAATGATGGGGTGCCTGAGTGGCTCAGTCGGTTAAGCATCTGACTTCCGCTCAGATCACGATCTCATGGTTCATGAGTTTGAGCCTCACATCACGACTTCTGCTGTCAGCGCAGATCCTGCTTTGGACCCTCTGTCTCCCTCTCTCTCTGCTCCTCTCCCATGAGCACTCTCTCTCTCTCAAAAATAAATTAAAACATTTCAAAATATGCTTAAAATCGTTGTGGTCATTATTTATTTATTTAAACCTGAAAAACTAATTATATTCCTATGTCATTGGGCAAAGACATATAATCCTTCAATCTATATTAGTATAGATTTCATTACTGAAGACTGAATGCATCATGAACAAAGCATACGTGTATTAATAGGTACTTAGTAGATTTCTTTTTATTGGCATAAACTCCTACTGTAAAGTTTATCCTAAAAAAGAACATGCAGATTATCTATATTTTAGTGAATAACTCTCTAATCAGTTATGGCAATTCCTACTCTTGTAATTAGGAAGCTTTTTCAAAAATATCACTTAAAAAACAAACTCGTAAATTTGGGAATAGAAAGATATACCCTTAATGTGGATCATAATCAATGGGGAAAACTTATAGACATTCCTATCTTTTTTAACTTTCTTAAAGTTTTTATTTAAATTCCAGTTAGTTAACATCCAGTGTCACCTTAGTTTCAGGCATACAATGTAGAGGTTCAACACTTCTATACATCATCTGGGGCTCATCACAACAAGTGCGCTCCTTAATCCCCATCACCTATTTAACCCATCCCCCCACCCGCCTTCCCTCTGGTAACCATCAGTTTGTTCTCGATAGTTAAGAGTATGTTTCTTGATTTGCCTCTCTCTCTCTCTTTTCCCTTTGCTCACTTGTTTTGTTTCTTAAATTCCACATATGAGTGAAATCATATGGTATTTGTCTTTCTCTGATTTATTTCATTTAGCATAATATTCTCTACCTCCATCATGCCATTGCAAATAGCAAGATTTCATTGATTTTTATGGCTAAGTAATATTCCATTATATATAAATATACCACTTCTTCTTTATCCATTCATCAGTGATGGAAACTTGGGCTGTTACATCAAAACAAAATGTTTCTGTACAGTGAAGGAAACAACAAAACTAAACAAAACTAAAAGGCGACCTATGGAATAGGAGAAGATATTTGCAAATGACATATCTGATAAAGGGTTAGTTATCCAAAATACATAAAGAACCGATACAACTCAACATGCAAAAAAAATGAATAATCCAAATAAAAAATAGGCAGAAGACATAAATAGACATTTTTCCAAAGAAACATACAGATAGCCAACAGACCCATGAAAAGATGCTCAACATCAAACATCATCAGGGAAATGCAAATCAAAACTGCAGTGAGATATCATCTCACATTTGTCAGAACAGCTCAAATCAACGATGCAAGAAACAACAGGTGTTGGCAAAGATGGGGAGAAAGGGGAATCCTTTGGCACTGTTGGTGGGAATGCAAACTGGTGCAACCATTCTGAAAAACAATGTGGAGTTTCCTCAGAAAGTTAAAAATAAAACTACCTTGTAATCAAGCAATCGCATTGCTAGGTATTTAGCCAAAGAGACATACCTATTTATTTAAACAAACTTGTTGATGAAAATTTTTTAAGTGCACCTCTCTTATTCTAGGTGTTGTGATGGGTGCTGAAGCTTAAAAAAAAAAGCATGAGTTCTTCTCTCAAGGAATTCAGAATCCCTTATTATTTGTTATCAGAGGCATACTTCAATGTCTAATGAGGAAAACAGCTAGCATCATTTAGCATTCTTTTGGAAATTTTGGATACAGTGTAGGATAAACAGAAATTACAAAAAAATTAACTATTTACAAGAGTTTCATTATTTGCAAGTAATACATTCACAAGTCTGGAAAACCTAAGTGAATAATTACAAATCTTTTAGAGTTGGTAAGAATTTATTAAAGTGATAGAATTAAAGCTTTATGTTAAAAAATAGTTTGCAATATAACAGCAATAAAGAGTTTGTATACATAATAGAAAAAAAGAGTTTACATAAATAACAACAAAACAATAAATAGAAAAAATTAAAAACAAAAAACAAAAAACCCTAGGGATTTCTCTAACAAATGTGTACAGGGTCTATTAAATACCTAAATACGTATACACACACACACACACACACACACACACAGAAAAGACCCTTAAAATTACTAAAATATATGATGAGATGGAAGTAAATGAATATTTTATGTTTCTGGATAAAAAAATTAAATAATAAAGATCTGTGAAGATATTAATTCATCCCAAACTAACTTACAAATTTAACATAATCTCAGTCAAAATGTCATTGGTTTTATTCCTTTAGTGGAATTAAACATGATGTTTCTAAAAGTTCAGTAAGCAGGCAACTTTGTGAGAAAAACTAAGAAAATTTTGAAAAGTGGAAATTTTGGGAGATTTGCCCTATTAGACCTGAAAGTATATTATAAGGCAAAAATAATAGAAGAGTAGACAAGCATTGCAAATATTGTTAGACAATGAAACAGTTGATCTAAAAGAGAGCTTAGTGTAGATGAGAGTTTAGCAGTGATCAGGGAAACCATGAATCGGTAGGGAAGAAACGAATTATTAAATAGCTCTAAAGAAATTCAAATTACTGAAGGAGGGTATCAAGTTTATTTCTCACAATGTACATCACAATAAATTCCAGATGGATTATCGGACTAAATGTAAAAACTAAAAATGCAGAACTGCTTTCTAATTGTACATGTTTTTTAATTCTACCATAAAAAGGAATATTACATTTAATTGAATTTAAAATTTTTAAAAATCCTGTACCCAAAAATACACTCGAATTTTATTTGGCAAAGGACAGAGGGAATATATTTGTAAAATACGTGGTGGGTAAAAGGTTGATTTCCTTTCTTCTTTTCTTTCCTCCTTTCTCTCCTACAATAAGCATGTATTCAGCTTTGGCCAACAACGAGTAGCAATTGAAAATGCAGTGGCAAACAACATAGATTTTGTCCCTGCGACTGCTGCCACCTCAGGGTACCTCAGTGGAAACTGGAGTAAGAGGTGCCCTGTTGGCAAATTGTGGAATTAAGAAGGGCTGGATTTCAGGCTTCACTGGCTTTCTTTGTTGGTGCCCCCAGGGCAAAATACATGTACAGCCCAATCTGGGGACACTCCACTCGCCCATTCACAGCTAAACAGGCAAAAAGCTCAACTGAACAATTCCAATATAAGGATGGAAGGCAGAAAGAAGTAGGGAGTACTTAACCTGAACTGAAGAGTGTAGGGAGGCTAGCTGGGAGAAGTGGCCATTAAATTGAGAAATGAAGAATGAGCAGATTTACATATAAATACACATGTGCAAAGGCAAGATATTCACTTTATAAAGAACTCTGACAATCAACAACAACAAAAATTGGCGGTCACAAAATAAAATTAGGCAAAATACACTAAAATTCATAGAATATGAATCAGAGAACATAACAATTGCTCAGCTTCCCAAATCATCAAAGAAATGCAAATTGAACCAGCAGTTGAGATATCAATTTTGTTCTAAAAACTTGACGTACTTGACAGTTTGTATTAAAAGCCCTGAAAGAACACATACCCTTGATTCAAGTAATTTTGCTTTTAAAATTCCAATATTAAAAATAACAATAATAATAGTAATGCCAAGATCTGAGTGTAAGATGATTTATTTTCAAACATTATACCACCAACTGACAAGTGGATAAACGCAAAGTAGTACATCCAGTGGAATAAAGTTCTAATACATGCTACACCTTAGATGATCCTTGAAAGCATTATACCAATTGAAAGAAGCCAGTCACAGAAGACCAAGTGGAGCATTGGTGGTTGTTTAGGGCTGGGGAATGAGATGGTGAACTTTCTTTTATGATGAAAATGTTCTCAAATTGACTGTGGTGATGGCTGCCCACACTCATAAATATTCTTAAAACCACTGAATTGCACAATTTTTTTTAAGTTTATTTATGTATTTTGGGAGAGATAGAGACAAGGTGAGTTGGCGGAGGCAGAGAGAGAGAGAGAGAGAGAGATTGAGAACCCTAACCAGGCTCTGCAGCACCATCAGCCCAGTCTGTTGAGGGCTCAAACTCACAAAACCATGCGATCATTACCTAACACAAAAAGAAGAGGCCGAGGCTTGACCGACTGAACCACCCAGGCGCCCTGTATTGCACACTTTAAATGGCTATACTGTATAGTATAGTATTGAGTTATATCTCAATAAAGATTTAAAAAACAGTATGTCTGATAGCAAATAAGAGGGAAAAAACCAATATCCAAAAAAATTTTAAATGGTTAGACAAATATCATATTGCAAGTATAAATTGAAATAGTATAAGTGACACAGTGCATAATATGATGTTGAGGTGTAGAAACAGTATTATTAAATCTACCTATTATCTATTATATAGCATTGACATCTGGTAATTTTTGGATATTGGCATTTGTGAATTATTTTATCTCTTCTGTTTATTGTTGTTGTCATTTATTAAAACTTGTCTGTAGCATAGACATCTCATTATTTCTACAATTAAAGGGTGTGACACATTAGGGAAAAAAAGGTTAAAACAGATTTGTAAAATTTAAGAGAATGCCCCAAACAAAACTCTGGAAGAAAATATAGGACTTGGAAGTTAGAACATTAAAAGCTAGAAGCTTATTGTGTTTCTTTTCTGTTTGTTCTCTTTTTTGAAAATGCGTGTAATATTTTACACAATTAACTTTATTCCCCACACTTCCGGTGGGGAGCCACAAGCTAGTTAAAGCTTTTTTCTCTCATATTAGTCATTCAGAAGAAAAAGGAAGCTGTTCACAAATGGTATACAGCTCTGAAAATCCTATGTTTTTCTTGCAATTCCAACGTAAAAAAGGGGGGGGGGAGTAATTCAATGAATACTTAATAGTAAGATTTCTAAGCTGTTGATTCAGTTAGAAATGAAAAAAATATTAAAAACTTTTTAAAAATTCTTCAAACCATGATACAACTTTTAGAAGTATTTAAGCTGAACTTTCTCCCAAAGTGTGGAGTTTAAGCAGCTTAGAAGCGATCTTTGCCAAAATCAGCTTCACATTTTCAAAATGGAAAGAACATATTGTGATTATGTACAGTAATATCTATATTTTTATATGTAGGGCTGGAATGACAAAGTGTGTATTATTTGCTTTAAAAGACTTAATAGTAAAAGAAGGAAAAATGGATGGACAAAGCATATGTGGCAAAACTTTGATAATTATTAATTTTAAGTTACTGATACATTTAGTCTTACTGTACATTTTGAGAGTTTTAATAATGAAATTTTTAAACTTTTTTTTAATTTATTTTTTTAGTTTACATCCAAGCTAGTTAGCATATATTTTTGAGATAAAGGGACATTTTAAATTTCTTAAAAAGAGTATAAATATAACCTAAAGTAAGGGATCAATAAATCACACAAGGCAGAGGAAGCTTACAAATCTTAGTTAATATAAATATGCTAAAGACACTTAAATTCATCATGCGATTCCAAACATCAGTAAGTCATGTAAAAAAACAGAAGTCCAACTTCATATTCAGTTGTAAATTAGAAGAGGGAAGAGACTTTATATCGTCCTAAGAGGTAAAACTCTGACCAGTGGAGATAAACTCAAGGAAGACAAATATTCCAGAGATGGAATAGGTTGCCTTGGGAAGCTGTAATTTACTCACCCCTGGAAATATCAGCTAGACATTCTCTCAGAAAGGCAGTTAGAGGAAGACTTCAGGCATCAGCTGTGGGGCAGGACTAAATAAAAGTCCTTTAAGCTAACTTTGTTATTCAACCAAAGAGTGAGGTATAGTAATGAGCTGGTTGCTAGTTCCGTGGCTCTGGGGGCAGTCATGCTAAACCCCTAGGTGCCAATGAAACAGTATCCATCTTTCAGGGTTGTTGTGAGGATGTAATGATAATACATATAGGAAGCATTAGAACAGTGCCTGGCATGTAGTAGGCACTCATCAACATTAAGCTTTATTACTATAATGATTAACATTGGAAGCTCTGGAGTCAAACATCTGCTTTGTGACCCCAGCTTTACTATTTGCTACACTTTATTTATTTATTTATTTATTTATTTATTTATCAATATCTGGCAGCTTATTCAAGTTTTTAAAAATTCTTTTACACTAAACTTTGGGTAGTAAGTGCTGGAATTGATTAAGTAATGTATATAAGATTGACTTAATAAATGACATTTATCTTATTTTAATGACATATAGTAATTATGTTAAAGTTTTGTTTATTTAAGAAATCTCTACATCCAAGGTGGGGCTTGAACTCTCAACTTCGAGATCAAGAGCCACATACTCTTCTGACTGAGCCAGCTATATAATAATTAATTAATTAATATTAATTATTATTAATTATTTTAAAATTTCACTTCCAACCATGTTGCTTTTGAACCTACTATGTATTGTGCTTGAAATTACTTTGAGAATGTAAAACTAACTGCAGTCAGCATTTGCTGACAGTCATATTGGCAGCTGGCAGAGCTGAGGAACCCCTTGAGTTTTGTTAGCTGGAACTTCCACCAGAGGCTGCCAATGCCACAACAGATGACTTATTCTTTCCAGTGCATCCACATCTCACCATCAGGAGGCTCTTCCAGAAGTAAAATCTCTTTAGTGTTTATGACTTAATTTAAGATCTTTGGAAGAAAAGAAATGTAAAATATGAGCATCGCAGCACTTTTTAAATAGGCTGTTACAAACTCATCAGCATCTAAGGGGGAGAAAGCTATATTTATCATTCTGACTCCTGATTGCTGTTTGACAACAGTTTAAGATTCACTGCTTTGTTGTCAAAGAAATATTTTCAAATAATGTCTGTATATTTCTCTCTATATCTCTGTAACTAAACAAGGAGTCCAAAACTGAAGGCACTTTGAATCAGTTTTAAATATGAAGCATGAAATTCGGCATCAGCATTTAGCATGATGTTCTTCCTATAGTAAGTGCTCAAAACACATGTAGAATATAACTGAAAAAGATTATTGAAAATAAATGCTGTTTGCAATTTAGCAGTATTAAAGATGTATTATGAAAGATGTAAGAAGGCTTAAGCCACTGTATCAAGTAGTTACTTCTAAGTCCGGCAAAAATTGTAATGTATAAAGAAGATCTTAAACATATTACTCATCGGAGTGCCTGGGTGGCTCAGTCAGCGAAGGGTCCAACTTCGGCCCAGGTCATGATCTCATAGTCTGTGGGTTTGAACCCTGCACTGCCAGTGTGGAGCCTGTTTGGGATTCTCTCTCTCTCTCTCTCTCTCTCTCTCTCTCTCTCCCACCTCTCCCACTTGCACTCTCTTATCTATCCCAAAATAAATAAATTTTAAAAAGAATAAAGTTTTATTTATTTTGAGAGACAGAGAGAGAATATGAACAGGATAGGGGCAGAGAGAGAGGAAGAAAAGGAGAATCCCAAGCAGGCTGTGAACTGCCAGCCAGCTCAGAGCCCAACGTGGAACTCAAACTTACAAACCATGAGATCGTGACATGAGCCAAAATCACGCTGGCTCATAGGAACGATTTCTACTTCTTTATAAATTACATCTTCAACCTAGATTTAGCCTTTTCTTCTAGATAAGATGTATTTAGATATCTAACCATAGAATTACCCCCCACTTCCTAATAGTATTCAACCCAAAGCAAAACCTCTTTCCTTAGACCCTACCCAAATTACCTAATTCAAGCAAAAACTCTGTAAGTATTTTCTACAAGCCTCTTACTAAAATCCCCTTAGTTGCTCAAGGTTTGCATTTTCCTTTGTTGCCAAAAGTAATAAATCCAAAGTTTTATCACAGGTGTGTTCCTGGTGGTCTTAGCTGGAAGACAATGACAAATGTATAACAGTCCCTTTTCTTTCTTGCATTGCCAAAATTTTCATCTTCCCCCTCCTTGCTCTTAGCATACAAACTTTTAAAATAATAGCAAAATAATTTTACTTTGCTCTGCTGAGTGCTGCTTACCTGTTCTCTCCTCCAGTGTGTCAACTGATAGAGTAGGCACACAGGAACTAAGAGAAAAATGATTGGATGTCAGCTTTTTTTTTTTAATTTTTTTTAAACGTTTATTTATTTTTGAGACAGAGAGAGACAGAGCATGAACGGGGGAGGAGCAGAGAGAGAGGGAGACACAGAATCGGAAGCAGGCTCCAGGCTCTGGGCCATCAGCCCAGAGCCCGACGCGGGGCTCGAACTCACGGACCATGAGATCGTGACCTGAGCTGACGTCGGACGCTTAGCCGACTGAGCCACCCAGGCGCCCCCGGATGTCAGCTTTTTCATGACACTTCTCCCAACATGGGTGAATGCTGCTGGGTCCCCTACCTCCCATTGTTTACAGGCTTCTCATGTAGGGTATGGCAAGTGGCACTTACTACTTCATAACAGGAAATGGATAAATCCTTAAAGCCTTGCAAGGGTGTGTGTGTGTGTGTGTGTGTGTGTGTGTGTTTGTGCCCATATGTATGTGTGCACATACATGTGCACAGGTGCACAAGAGCCAAGAGCAAAGAGTGAAAGAAAGAATTAGCTTCAAGAATTAAGATAACTTACGGACAATGACCTCTAATACATTAACTTGGCCAGTAAAGAAATTTGGGCCAGTGGATATCTGAGACGCCTGCAATTGTCCCAGTTTTCATCCTATGCCAAGAAGGTTAAATTCAAACCACAATGGGAGGGTAAGGAGCCCAGCAGCATTCACCCATGTTGGAAGAATGTCATGAAAAAGCTGACATCCAATCACTTTGCTCTTAATTCCTATTTGCCCACTCTATTAGTCAAGACACTGGAGGAGAGGACAGGTGAGCAATATTCCGCAGAGCAAAATTAAAACTAAAACATCATAGTTTATGTGTTTCTTTGCATCAAGAGAATAAAAGTTTCTTCTTATAAGTGCTTTAGGTAATTGAAGACTGCAGAACACCAAAACTATGAGCTTTACATCACTACTGGGCAGAATTCACAGGTGACCACAAAAGCTACATAATGCAGTGTTTTTCAGTTGTGACCCACAACCCATTAGTGTGTCAAGAAATCAGCTTAACAGATTATCACAAGGATTTTTAAAAAGCAAAATAGAATATAACAAAATTTCAAACTGCATTGGGATTTTGGGGAGCGAGAGGGACAAAAAAAAATCTCAATGTGGTTAATGGTCTTATTAAGATCTTAAAAAATTTACAGGTCTGAAAGTAGGGATTTGAATTCAGACCATCTGAATCCACCATATATGCTTTTGGGTGTATGATGCCTCTCAGTTTTGCTGATTTCCAACAACTTATCTCCTAAATTCCTCAGCCAATTGCTTTCTTAAATATGACCATGGGGATTAAATGCATAGATCTTGGAGTTCAAATCCTAGGCAAGTTACTTTACCTCTCTAAATCTCATCCATGGAGATAAATACTGTACTAACCTCATAGGATTTATTATAGGCTGGACCGTTTTCCCCTGCCAAGTTCATGTGTTAAGGCCCTGACCCTCAGTTCCACAGAATGTGACTGTATCTAGAGATAGGATCTTTAAAGAGGTAATTAAATTAAAAGAGAAACTAAATTTCTGTTATTTAAACTACTCGGGCTGTGGTATTTTGCTATGACAACCCTAGCAAAATGACGTGGGGTTATTATGAAGATTAAAAGTCTCTCTCTCTCTCTCTCTCTATATATATATATATATATGTGTGTGTGTGTGTATTGATATGTATAATATAATATAGTAAATATGAATGATATAATAATCAATATATATATATAAAATGATTGGTAATATGAGTTTTCTATTGTTATTGCTTTCTTCAAAGTCAATTTCTCGGGGCGCTGGGTGGCTGTCGGTTGAGCGTCCGGCTTGGGCTCGGGTCATGATCTCACCGTTTGTGAGTTCGAGCCCCGCGTTGGGCCCTGTGCTGACAGCTCAGAGCCTGGAGCCTGTTTCAGATTCTGTGTCTCCCTCTCTCTCTGTTCCTCCCCAGCTCTGTCTCTCTCTGTCTCTCTCTCTCAAAAATAAATAAACATTAAAAAAAAATTCAAAGTCAATTTCTCTATATCTTCAATTCTTAAAGTTTACTTACTTCCTTCTTATATGTAATTATATTTACTTATTTAACATTTGCTCTTTTGGTTCATTTATAAGCCCCCAAAAGAGGAATTGTTATGTTGGCATGTGCAAATAGAAAATAGTTTAGAACATATTAAGTACTTACTAAATATTTACTAATATTGATGAAGGCCTCATGATCAATGTAGGTGCTCTGCTGAATTATTTTTCTAAAATTTTGTGAATTTATTTGAGAATTTATTTCTTCACACCCATCTCTGTATTCTTGCCTCATATTTTTTAAAAAATATATACTTAAGGGTATAATGCAGGGTACAGACTTAAACCTTATTTTCCTGCTGACCTTACAAAAAGATGTTGAAAGAGGAATAGAGGAAACAGTGACAAAGAGTGTGATGACAGTGCTTCAGTAACCATAGGAAACACATCAAGGAGGCATCATGACTGGCCTCACAAAGTGGAAATCACATTGGCTATAGATACCCCTCCCACTCTCTAGTGTGGATAAATTTTACCTCTGTGACAGGAGAACATTCAGGATAAGGACAGGAGTCATCTATGATTCATGACTTTTATGTAGCAATGTCAAAGCCATTGATATAAAATCCCCAGTCCAGTGCCAGAAATGCAGGCACCATTCACTAATCTCACATACATCAGTGTTTAAGCCCTAGAGCTCATAGTAGGGGATAGAATCCTGTTTATGACTCAGGCCTGTAGAGACTCTGCTGAAGTTTATGTTCCTGAGCATGAAGTAGGAAGAAAGAGGAAAAGACACCATTGAGTTTCAGGAAAGGGTTCTATTCTTCTTATTTTCTACTTGAGAATATGGCAGTGCCTAAGAGGTAGCAAAGACAGTATCTGTGGATTGTGCAATATAGCCAGGCATTAAAGGATCAGATAAGATTCAATAGAGACAAAAGCAACATAACCTACTGTGGTAAAAATAAACCCTAGTCTATTAATAGGACAATGACTATGACTCATCCCTTAGTAAAGACAGGAACATCATTAAGCCTTGAAAATATCAGTGTAAGGTGCTATTTGCTCACAAGAATCAATATACTGCCAGTCATTTTTAGGAAGGAAGCAAACTGTGAAACAGGAAGCTTGCCTTTAGTTTCTTTACTATGCATCTTGTCTCTTAGGCAGTGAAAAGAAGTTTGGGGTCAAGAAACTCTAAAGATAACAAATTTGGTCAAGGTAAGAGAATAACACATAACTAGCATACTATAAGAGGTAAAGCAGCTTCTGTATGTGAAAATACGTATGACTGGTTAGTCTAAAAAGAAGAAAAAAGACAAAATCAAAGTTCACAATATGCTGACAGGTTTATATAGGATACATGTAGACTTCTTTCCCAATCACTAAGTGTTAGAATGGGAGAGGACAGACTTGATAGAACATCAGGACCATACAGGAACTTAGAAGTCATTCTAATCCAATCTCCTTATTAAAATTCAGGGAATTGAATTTGGTGAATTTTTCATCCAAGTGAGGTGACTTTCCTGAGAACACACTGATAATAGCTGAGCTGAGACTGGGCCTTATTTCTGTATTCAACCACCTCTTCTGACTCTATTTGGAGGCCTCATAGAGCACTCTGGCTGGTAAATGATGCTTACTATGGAATCTCTTTGAGGCCTGTTCAATTCATTCTCTTTTTGCAGTCCTGAATCAGACAACAGATGAAGTAATTTATTCTAAGGTGAAAAGAGCAATAACTGTATGCCTTATCTCCTCCATGGATTTCTTTTGAGCACTGTTGAAGAGGGAAGGTCATAAACCAAGGAGTCAAATGCCTACCTCAGAAACACTATGATGTGGGAGATAATGAGAGCCAGGGCCACTCTCTTGGACTTTCTAAAGTTACACAACCCAGAGGCCCACCACTAAATCCTGTTAAAAACAAGACAACAGGCTCAAAATGGAGTCACTTATGCTAAAGCCCATGTCATGAAACTGAGACTTAATTACAGTTTTGATTCTCCCAGAAATGGAATCTTAAATTCGTCAATCAGGAATCACCTAATTAGCATTAGTTAGGTAATCAGCCCAACAAATTCTTGCCATCCCCTATCAGGAAAATAACTTTTCAGTAATCAATCTGCCTTTTTGCCTAGTACTGCTTCCTTATTCCTCCTTCCTTCTGCCTATAAAATCTCTTAACCTTGTATAGCTTCTTAGAGCTCTTTTCTATCCGCTAGACTGGATGCTGCCTGATTCATGAATCACTTAATAAAGCCAATAAGACCTTTAAAACTTACAGTTGAATTTTATTTTTTAACTGTTTTGGTGGTAGCAGTGGGATCTGAAGTTTCAGAGACCATAAGAAACCTAGGCATCTGTACCCGTTTAACCCTTTATGATTTCTCTTTCTCACCATATCAGAGACCCATACATTAGTTCCTCTTGGATCTGAACTCCTTATTTGTTTTTCATCTGAACTCTCTGCTTTTATCGGGTTTCCAGTCTAAATTTAAGAGGTCAATCTACACTGATGGGAGTCTCTAATAGAGCACCAATCCTTATCAGTCCAGGGCTTAGCAGGTCAGCTTGAGCTAGCAGACTTGGAACTCCAGTCCCCAGCCCTTGCCAAGTCCACAGTGTCATTTCTTTGGTTACTGCTGGTATCCACAGTACCATTTCCTTGGTTATTGTTGGATTCTGCAAATGTGCACATCAAGCAAAGGAATACTAGACCTATTGTTAATGGGAATCCTGGTAGCCCAACTGCAAAATTGATAGGGGCAGGTCAAGCACTTTGAAGCTGTTCGAGCACTGGTCATGTAAACCTACAATTCCCGTCCAAGGATAAGTTGGTCTCACAACAGGTTAGATTGACACTAAATCACAGGCCAGCCTCAAGAAAATTTCCACATAATGAGGTACACTGTAAAACACCACAAAATCCCAACTCACATCCCTTTGGGGTATTAATTTGGTTCTGAGAGACCTGAGACTTAACTAAAAAAAATAGGATCCTCAAGTGCCAAAGAATTTAGTCAATGGGCTAAAGAAGTGCACTTGAAAGCAAGCATTCTTAAACAAGCAGAAGAGGATGTCTATTTTAACTGGCATGCAGAAGCATCCCAAAGGCTTCAAGATTCTACACTAGCTTATTGAAGGATTCATTGTAAAAAGCTAGTGAGGGGCGCTTGGGTGGCTCAGTTGGTTAAGGGTCTGACTCTTGGTTTTGGCTCAGGTCATGATCTCACAGTTCGGTGAGTTCAAGCCCTTCATCAGGCTCTGTGCTGGCAGAATGGAGCCTGCTTGGGATTCTCTCTCTTTCCCTCTCTCTCTTTGCCCCTCCCCCACTTACACTGTCTCTGTCTCTCTCAAAATAAATACATAAACTTAAAAAAAAGCTAGTGAAAAATTAAAGATACCAGATGTACCCAAAATGAAAGACTGTAAGACTGATGTAACTCCTATTGTTTTCCTTTATCCTTCTTTATCTGAGTACTATTAGTCCTCTGTCTGAATTGTCTTTCCACTCTGAAGAGATTACTAAATAGTTACCTTTTAAAATAAGACCACCCAAGACCGCAGGTGATCCCTTTCAGGGAACTGTTACTTTTTGGTCAAAAGCTAAACTAAGGGCTTTATTTACCTAAACCCAGGGAAGAGCCCTAAAAGTTTTCTGAAGAGCTTACAGTCTTCACTGGGACCTATGACCCTGGGCTGGCACTTCTTGCAGCCCAAAAGTAGATGTGGGAAGCAGAATGGCATAACTCCAAGAGTAAAATTTGAGACAGAAAAATATCACAAGAAAACAACTGATCTTTAAAAAGCTACTCCCAGAGTCTTTCCTTAGCCACACTGATTGGTCTATTATTCAAAACTGCAACTAGAAGAAAGATGAATCTGTAGCAACTTTGAAGCCCGTCTGTAGTTTCTCTTCCGACAGCATGAAGAAAGGGCATGGAAAGGTGGGCAAGGGCAGGCCTCAAGAAAAATATCCTATTTCTCCATTGTAGCTGGGTCTCTTACACTCTTCTTATTGTTGACAAAGCCATTGTAGCCTTGGAAGCAAAAGCTGTCACCATTCTGCCTTTTCCCACAGCGAATGCTTGCCTTTAAATTTCCCTTCATAGGTTCACCCCCTAAGAATGTTACTCTCTGAGACGATCCTGGATTGTTTGGAATGGTACTGTAGGGTAACGGAATTTGCCATCCCAAAATATGTCTCCTTGACATAAGGATTCCTTTAGGCTTTTTTTTTTAACATTTCAAAAAATTTTTAAGTATAAATAACCTGCAGTTTTATATTAGTTTCATGTATACAATATAGTGATTCAATAATTCTATATATTTCTCAGGGCTCACCAAGATAAGTGTACTCTTTTTTATAAGTTTATTTTATTTATTTTGAGAGAGAGAGTGTGAGCAGGGGAGGGGCAGAGAGAGAGAGGGAGGGAATCCTAAGCAGGCTCCACCGTGTTATCAGTGCACAGCCTAAGGTGGAGCTGGATCCCAGGAACCGTGAAATCATGAGCCGAAATCAAGAGCCAGATGGCTCAATGAACTGATCCACCTAGGTGCCACAGGCAAGTGTACTACCAATCCCCTTTTATCTATTTCACCCTCCCCCTCATCTACCTCCCCTATGGCAATGGTCAGTTTGTTCTCTGTATTTGAGAATACAGATATATATAGATAGATGATACAGATGTAGAGACAGATATAGATATACATATACATATACATGATATAGATATAGGTATAGATAAATCACCTTATTTACCAATTCATCTATAGATGGATACAGGTTGCTTCCATATCTTGGCCATTGTAAATAATACTGCCATAAATGCAGGGGTGCATATGCCTTTTTAAATTAGTTCTTGTTTTCTTTAGTTGAATGCTTAGTAGTGGGATTATTAGATCATATGGTAATTCCATTTTTCATTTTTTGAGGGACCTCCATACTGTTTTCCACAATGGCTGCAACAATTTGCATTCTTACCAACAGAGCCACAAGGGTTCCTTTTTCTCCATATCCTCAGCAACATATGTTATTTATTCTGTTTTTAATTCTAGTCATTCTGACAGGTATGAGGCGATATCTCATTGTGGTTTTAATTTACATTTATCTGACGGATTTGTGATGTTGAGTACCTTTTCATGTGTCTATTGGCTGTCTGTATGTCTTCTTTGGAAAAATGTCTATTCAGTTCCACTTTCCCCCTATTTTTTAAAAATTTTTAATGTTTTTATTTATTTTTGAGACACAGAGAGACAGAGCATGAGCAGGGGAGGGGCAGAGAGAGAGGAAGACACAGAATCTGAAGCAGGCTCCAGGCTCTGAACTGTCAGCAAAGAGCCCGACATGGGGCTCAAACTCACAGACTGCAAGATCATGACCTGAGCCGAAGTCGGACGCTCAACTGACTGAGCCACCCAGGCACCCCCACTTTCCCCTTTTTAATTTTATTATTATTATTTTTTTGGTGTTGAGTTGTATAAGTTCTTCTTATATTTTGAATATTAACACCTTATTGAATATATCATTTGCAAAAATACTCTCTCAATCACTAGGTCATCTCTTTTGTTGATGGTTTCCTTCACTGTGCAAAAGCTTTTAATTTTGGTACAGTTCCAATAGTTCAATTTTGCTTTTGTTCCCATAGCCAGAGGAGACATATCTAGAAAAATGTTTCTATGACTGATGTCAAAAAAATTACCACCAATGTATTCCTCTAGGGATTTTCTGGTTTCAGGTCTTAAATTTAGGTCTTTAACACGTTTCAAGTTTATTTTTGTGTATGGTGTAAGAAGGTGGTCCAGTCCAACATCTAGCTGTCAAAGTAGCTGTCAAGTTTTCACAGCATCATTTGTTGAAGAGACTTCTTTTACCCAGTGTATATTTTTGCCTCCTTTGTGGTAAATTGATTGACGATAAAAGTGTGGGTTTATTTCTAGACTTCTACTTATGTGAAAAAATGCTATACGTATTTTGATTTACAGTCCTTGTTTTTAAGTCTAGTTTTGTCTGATAGAAATATTACTACACCAGCTTTCTTTATGCCTCCATTTGTATGGTAAATGTTTGTCTGTCATTTTACTTTAAATCTTCATGTGTGTTTAGGTCTGAAGTCAGTCTCCTGTAGGCAGCATGTAGATGGCGTTGCTTTTCTTTCTTTCTTTCTTTTTTTTATCCATTCAGTCATTGTATGTCTTTTGATTGGAACATTTATTCCATTTACATTTACAGTAATTATTGACAGGTATGTACTTTATTGCCATTTTGTTACTTATTTTGTGGTTGTTCTTGTAGTCCTCTGCTGTTCCTTTCTTCTCTTGCTTTTGTCTCACAATTTGGTGCTTTTCTTTAGTGGTATGCTTGGATTCCTTTCTCTTTATGTTTTGTGTATCTACTACAAGTTTTTGATTTGTGTTTGCCATTAGGTTTATACACATAAAGCAGTCTATATTAACTTGATGGTTAGTCAGTTTGAACTCATTCTAAAAGGACACAATTTTTACTCCTCCATTCCACATTTTGTGTATATGATGTCATATTTTACATCATTTTATTTTGTGAATTCCTTGACTGCTTTTTATACGTATAATTGATTTTATTGCTTTTGTTCTAATAGATTAACTAACTACATCTATCATGTTTGCAATTTACCTGTAAAATATTGTCCTTTCCTAATTTTCTTGCTCCTGATTAATGTTTCTTGTAAGGATGGTTTGGTGGTGATGAACTTCTCTAACTCTTGTTTGTTTAGGAAATTCTTTCTCTCTCCTTCTATTCTGAATGATAGCCTTGCTGGATAGAGTGTTCTTGGTTGCAGGCTTTTTCCTTTCAGCACTTTAAATATACCATCCCACTCCCTTCTGGCTTGCAAAGTTTCTGTTGAAAAATCAGCTGATGGCCTTCTGGGGTTTCCCTTAAGTAACTATTTTCTTTTCTCTTGCTGCTTTAAAAACTCCGTCTTTAGCACTACTTTTTGCCGTTTTAATGATTATGTGTCTTGATGTGAACCTCCTTGGGTTGATTTTGTTGGGGGCACTCTGTGTATCCTGCATCTGGATTTCTGTTTTCTTCCCCAGATTAGGGACATTTTCAGCTATTATTTCTTCAATAAATTTTTTTCCCTTTTTCTCTTCTTTTTTTGGTATTCTTATAATGCAAATATTATGCTTGATGATGTTGCTGAGTTCCCTTAACCCAACTTCCTTTTTTATTATTTTTTTCTGTTTGCCATTAAGCTTGTTTGCTTTCCCTTACTCTGTTTTACAGGTGACTGATCCATTCTTCTGCTTCCTTTAATCTGCTACTAATTGCCTCCAGTGTATTTTTACTTTCAGTTATTGAGTTCATCATCTCTGATTTGCTCTCTTTGTTGAAGGTGTCACTGAAATCTTCCACCTTTTTCTCAAATCCAGTAAGTATCTTTATGATCATTACTTTGAATTATTTATCAGGCATATTTCTTATCTCCATTTTATCTAGCTCTTTTGTTGTGGTTTTGTCCTGTTCTTTCATTTGGGACATATTCCTCTGTTTCCTCATTTTATCTAACATTCTGTGTTTGTTTCTATGTATTAAGAAAGTCAGCTATCTCTCTTGATCTTCAAAGTAGCAGCCTTATGAAGAGGCCCTGTGGTGCCCTGTAGTACAATGTTCTCTGTTCACCAGACACTTCAGGGGTGTCTGCTATGTGGATTCCATGCGCTCTACTGTTGTAAATGAACTGCTTATGCCTTCAGTCCAGTCAGCTTCAATGGCCCACTTTGCCTGTTATTGGTGTATTGGGTGGCGTTTTGTCCCTGCGCTGTTAACTGGTCAGTCTAGAAATGCCTTGGGTTTGTAATTGAGTGCGAGCCAATTAATTTTAAGAAACTGCAGACACTGAAGCTCAGAAATCTGAGTAGAAGTTACTTTTTTTGTCTGAGACACTTATATTTATAAAGGAAATCTCCATTTGTAAGAGTTGTACTAGGAAAAGGGGAATGACTCAATCTCAAATTTGTCAATGGAGAAGCAACAACTTAAATCTATATAACAACCTTACTTTTATTTACTGTGTTTTCTTGGTAACTTCCCATAACTGGCTTCCCAATCCTAATATCTTATTTGTCTTTAGCTGAAGATGGTATTTAAGGTGATGGCTTTGACCATTTTAAGGGGTTACTCAGTTTTCCTGGGTATCTCCCTGTATATAGAAGATGCACATGTTATTTAAAATGTTTATTTATTTCTCCTGTTAATCTGTCTTAAATCAATTTAATTATAGATCATCCAGAAGAACCTAAAAGGGAATAAAAGAAAACTTTTCTACCCCTACAGAAGGAAGGAGAGAGGATGGCTCTCATTACTTCTAAAGCATAGTTTATAATTCAAGCCCTAAAGGGAAAAAATACATAGGATATGCAAACACAAGTTGAAGTATATTCAGTCATTGAGTCTGTGTGATTAAAGAAATGAAAATCTGCAGAGAAACAAGCTCGACAATCCCTGGGACTATTGTTAAAAAGAATCTTGGCAGCCTTTCATTTCATTAAGCAGAACTTGGGGAAATTATCCATTACAGACAAGTTCTTTAAAAATGGTCATTCACCCAAGCTTTACTACAAGATTTCAAGGAAATACCCTTTTTTCTTTGAGAACCCAAAAAGTAGGCAATGATCTCTACACTAATCATTAGTCACCTAAGCACATAGGTTAGAAGTGATTTCAAGGGCTCATCTGATTTATCCTCTCATTTTGAAATCTTCCCAAAGTCAAGAAGATCCCTTTTTAGGGGTGCCTGGGTGGCTCAATGGGTTAGCATCCAACTCTTGATTTCAGCTCAGATCATGATCTTATGGTCATGAAATGGAGCCCCACATTGGGCTCCATGCTAAATGTGGCGCTTGCTTGGAATTCTCTCTCTCCCTCTCTCTCTCTCTGGTCTTCCCCCACTCACTCTTTCTCTCTCTCTTTCTTTCTCTCTCTCTATCTCTCAAAATAAATAAACATTAAAAAAATTTTAGGGGTGCCTGGGTGGCTCAGTCGGTTAAGTGTCTGACTTCAGCTCAGGTCATCATCTCACAGTTCATGAGTTTGAGCCCCATGTCGGGCTCTGTGCTGATAGCTTAGAGCCTGGAGCCTGCTTCAGACTGGGAGACACAATCTCTGCCCCTCCCCTGCTCATGCTCTCTTTCTCTGCCTCTCAAAAATAAATAAACGTTAAAAAATTTTTTTAAGTGTTAAAAAGAAGATCCCTTATTTTAAAATATTCTGGGGGCTTTATCAAGAACTTCAAGTGTGAATTTTTTTGAATTGTAGACATGAACATTTTTACTTGCTTAGTTTATAGTTTATAATTAGATGATGATATTAAAAAATAGTCCAGCAAATAACTGTCCTATAAGAGTTTTGCTAATGCCAGAAAACTTTAAAATCATTACGAAAAAGTGTGAAATATTACTATCTGTAACAGAAGCAAAGTATGGTTTAGATTGCAATAGAATTTTCAGTAAAATGCATACATGGTATGCTAAGAGCATAAGAAGTGCTCAGAAAATATTTGTTGAGTGAATGACTGATGTTTTGCCTCACGGGAAAAAGTGCCACTTAATGATAAGAATACAATGTTTTAAAGAAGAGAATTGCAGGAACTTAAAGGAACAACTAAATGCCAATAAGTTTTGAAATAGTACTATCAAGCATGCAATTGATAGTGTACTTCTTACTTATGATTAGTCAATTAAATAAAGTAATGAACCTGCATTAGATTTTTAGAGAGGCATTCAGATTTTGAAAGCTTTGCTTTTAGGTGAAAGCAGCAGAACTAGTTTATTCTGCTTATTTTGCCGGAGTGTTGGTTTTAATCGGTTTTAATTGGGATTGTCAAGTGAGAAAAGGAGGTGAATTGAAAAAGAAACAAAGGCCTTTATTGCAGAGGTCTCAAAATTGCAAATTGGGGAGCACAGATTCTGGCAGCAATCAGGAAGTTTCTTGCCTGTACAAGGAAAACAAGGGATTTTTATGAGAGAGAGGAAGAGGGGGAGCAAATGCTCGACTTAGACAAGGAGGAAAAGGAAAAAAAAATTGCCAACTGGTTACTAACATGATGAGCCACCTTTGTTTTTACACTTTGATCGACAAACTTATTGGTGTTACAGTTTATTGGTATACGCATTAGTTAACTACTCTGTCTTCAACAGGTTCTCACTGACAGTTTTATGGTCTGGATGCCAGTGGTCCTGTCGATTTTACAAGCAACCGCTTGTAAAACAATTAGCATTTCTGACCCAGTTCAAAAGGTCTTTTCGCCCAATTCAAGAGTTCATTAGTTAGAAAAGAAAATGAAACTTCAAATGGAGACTCTCTTGTTCAGAAGTTTTATATAATTTCACAGTAGAAAGGGCTCTCTTCCAAAAGTATCACTGCTTACCCACCTAAAATGAATCTCTTTGCATGAGAAGCAAGTGATATAATGTAAAAAGCACAGAGTTTGGAATCTGACACACTAGCACAAATCAAAGCCCCAACATTTATAGTTGCATGTGACCTAGGGCAAAAAACTTAATGTGTTTGAGCCTCTTTATTTTATCTGAAAAATGGAGACAATAGCATTTACCTTCCAGGATTGTTGTGAGAATTAGTGATAATAAATGTAAAATTCCTAACATATAAATGTTAAATTAAAAATTACTATTATCAGGGTGCTTGGGTGGATCAGTTGGTTAAGTGTCTAACTCTTGATTTTGACTCAGATCATGATCTCGCGGTTCATGAGATTGAGCCCCGTGTTAGGCTCTATGCCGACAGCCAGAACCTGCTTGGGATTCTCTCTCTCTCTTCTTTTCTCTGTGCCCCTCCCCTGCTTGCTCTCTCTCTCTCAAAATAAGTACTTTTAAATATTATTATCAAAACTATAAAGAATATTCCAAAATGAGAAAATGTTTAAAAATAAGACAAATTATGGAATAATTATTAATTTAAAAATAGTAATGTTCAGGACTACATTCTAGATAGGCAGCATTAGCCAGAATCTGAAGTATTTTCTTTTTTTTCTTTTTTTTTTTTTTTTGTTTCAAAATAGTTGACACACAATGTTACGTTAGTTTCAAGTGTACAACGGTAGTGATTCAACAGGACCTGAAGTATTTTCTACTCAGTATGTTATTTTTTAATTCTTTGGTTTGTATCAAAACATCGAAGCTTACATTAAAGTTGAAGACTAGCACCTAGAGCCAACAATTGGACATCCAACGTATTGCCACATTCGCGCTCTCTCTCATTCTATTACACACAAATACGCATACACGCACGTATTTTTTTTTACATTTTGAGAACAAAATGAAAAATATCATGACAATTCATTCCTAAATTCTCTAGCATGCTTTTCCTGAGAATGAGGACATTCAACAAGCTAATATATTTTAATGCACCAATCAGGAGATGTAAACAAATTGTAACTGTGAAAACCAGAGTCTTTTTCTTGAGTTGGAAATCTCTGCACTTTTCTAGGTACCAATTTGCACTGGTAACTAGTTTATTACAAAGTTAGAGTTTTATCATCAGTAACCGTATTCATGAAAACGTGCTTTTTTTTTCCTGAATGGCTATAAACTATATCAAGTTATTTTAAATGTCAGCATTTATATAAAATAGTTACATAGAACCTTCAAGTCCCTGAGGTGTAGATATGGTGAGCCTGGTTGAACATGAGCTTTAATATACCAATACAGCTGTGGAAAGATACAAATGACTGTGTAGACACACCCAAAGATGTGAAGACCAATTTTTCAAATTTTATAACACACTGCTGGGTTTTCTCTAGTCTTTGTTCTACACCTTCTCTGGACAATAACTCAGTTGTGCCGGGTTAATATTGTCATGCAATATCCACCCACAACAGAGAACTCTTACAGAAAGGGACTTTCACAATCTTATTCTTTCCCTTCAGTTTCCCCCTCAGCTCTAGTCAATCTTCTCTGCCTTTATTTATGCACAGTTGAGACAATTCTACCTGAGGCAACTTTTCAATAAGTGAACTCACCTTTGTTAACAAATCCCTCTCAAATTCCTCTTTTGAAGCTTTCGCTCAATTATCACATCTCACTCCCTCTCTATATCTTAGCCTTTCTCTTTTCCTTCTCTTTTTTATTATGGACTAATAAAATAATCCCAATCACTATCAATTATCTAGTTAACCTTGGGCAAATTGCTCAAACCTTCCTGGACCTCAATTTTCCCTCCTGGCAGCCAAGGTTGAGTAAGTTCTACTTGCAAAAGCAGAATTGAGAGTTCTGCTTGAGCGAGATTAGGTGAATTCTGACTTCAACCTGCTTGAGTTCAAATCTCTGCTTCTCAACTACTAGTTTGCTGGCTGTGAGTGAGTTATTTAACTTTTCATACCTTGGTGTCCTATTTGTAAGGCAGGCATGTTAATAAGAGTAGCTGCCTCTTAATATAGAGATAATATTTGTAACCAAGGACATTGTAACTGAAAAATGTTAAGAGTGGTGCTGGAATTCACCCACATTAAGAAACAAACATCAGTAGCTCTGAGATCCGTATGGATAATAACGAACCAATAGAATGAAAGGTCTAAAACTACTGAGCACGTGTCAAACATCCTATCAGAACAAATAACTATAAATGCCTCCCCTTTGCTACCTGCTTTCTTCTCATCCTCTAACCAAACCTACTTGTCATCAAAAAGTCAATTAAAATAAAATTCCTTGACATTATTTTAAAATTGCTTTCATTGTAACAGTCTGATTTTCTAAAAGTTAATTGTATATTACACCAGGTACCCTCAGAGGCTAATTATGTAGGATGTGGTTAGGGCTTAACCACAATGTATATTATTTCTAAGTTCTCATTAGGTAAAAGTATGAATTTCAAAGAGTTAAAAACAAGGTTCATGAACAGAGCATATGTCAAAGACATTTAACTGCTTAATTAGGGAACAAGCAGAATGATGAAGCTAGTTCCAAAGAGAAAAGGAGAGACCAGTATACACAGAAAGTGGAAGAAAGAACACTGAAAAAGGGTTGCTAAGTTAGCTTTAAAATAGTGATTGCTATGATCTGAATGTTTTTGTGCCTCCCAAATTCATATGTTGAAATCCTAATCTTTGGGAGGTGCTTAAATCAAGAGGTAGATTTCTTATGCAGAGGATTACTGTTTTGTGAAAGAGGCTCCAGAAAAATCCTTGGTCCCTTCTGACATGTGACCTGGAAGGGGGAGTCCTCATCCAACTATGCTGGCACCTTGATCTCTGACTTTTGGCTTCTAAACTGTGAGAAATAAATTCTGTCATTTATAAACCACCGAGTCTGTGATATTTTGTTACAGCAGTGCAAACAGACTAAGACAATGATTAATTTCCTTCCTGGCAATGAACTAGAAAGTTGGGGCTTTCTTTCCTCCTAGAAAAACATTGTTTGCTTCTCTAGCAGAAAAATAATTTGCAATTTAACAATCTTTGTCAAACATCTACCTTTGTATAGTCTGGGCTCAACTAACACCAAGCTATTGACTAAGTCAAACAAAAGTTGCAATCTCTCAATGCCTTTAAGCATGCCTACTGATTAGACAGTACTTTAGTATGATAGTGGAAACACCCTCAGTAATATTTTTGAATTACCTTTAAGTTTGGGGTCATATTGTTTTCAATGGTTTCATTTTACAAGGAAACATTTGCACCACTCTAAATTCTAAGCCATTTATAAGCCATCTGTAAATTGAGTTTTTCGTATACAAAAGAAATAGGCAAGTATGACCTGTGACTTTGGGTTTCATTTACTTAATTTAGGAAGACAGCATATACATGCAGAAATGACTCAAAGATACTTATGAAAATGTTTTTAAAAGTTAAACTCAGGGGCACCTGGGTGGCTCCATCGGTTAAGCCTCTGACTCTTGATTTCAGCTCAGGTCATGATCTTGCGGTCATGAGATCCAGCCCCAAGTCAGGCTCTGTGCTGGTCATGGTACCTGCTTAAGATTCTCTTTCTTCCTCTCCCTCTGCCCTTCCTTCTGCTCACATGCGTGTGCACTCTCTCAAAAAAAAAGTTGTTTTAGGGGCACCTGGGTGGCTCAGTTGGTTAAGCATCTGACTTTAGCTCAGGTCATGACCTCATGGTTTGTGAGTTCGAGCCCCACGTCAGGCTCTGTGCTGACAGCTCAGAGCCTGGAGCCTGCTTCAGATTCTGTATTGCTCTCTCTCCCCCCCTGCTCAAGCTCTGTTTTTCAAAAATAAATAAATGTTTAAAAAAAATTTTTTTAAGAAAAAAATTGTTTTACAGTTTAATTCAATGAATGAATAAGTAGTTGGAATCAGTGCTAGCTTAACGCAGGTAGTCAGAAAACTATAAACACAATCTTTACACTTAAAACAATATACCAACTTTTGAAAGAAATTACATAGCTTCAACATCCATACTATGTACTATACATTTAAAAATTTGTATTTAGTTTATTAACTTGAGAATTCATTCCAAAAATTCTATCAGTTTAAATTCAGTTCTTATACTAAGCCAATAATTTTGAAGTCCCCTCTTCTCCTCTGACTCCTGTGTATATATAGAATGGAAACCCCAAAAAAGCCTGGCTTTTTCTATGAAAAGTTCAGATTAGTATGCAGGTACAGTGAAAGAATACATACTCCACAGTAATTTTTTTTTTTTTTTTTTTTAGTTTTACTGAAGGCAATGCCTTTGAAATCACACATCCGATATTATAAAAACATGCAGCTAAAATGAGCAATTCCGGTTTTGGAGAAATTTTCTTTAAAAATTCTTTTCAAGGGGCGCCTGGGTGGCGCAGTCGGTTAAGCGACCGACTTCAGCCAGGTCACGATCTCACGGTCCGTGAGTTCGAGCCCCGCGTCAGGCTCTGGGCTGATGGCTCAGAGCCTGGAGCCTGTTTCCGATTCTGTGTCTCCCTCTCTCTCTGCCCCTCCCCCGTTCATGCTCTGTCTCTCTCTGTCCCAAAAATAAATAAATGTTGAAAAAAAAATTTAAAAATTCTTTTCAAAATATCATGTCTTCTCTTTTGAAAATCCGTGCTTAAATAAAGAAGAGAATGTCGAAAGTTTCCAAGAGACTACTATACCTATTGTACCTTACTTCCTTGTAGGAAATGTAATCTTGAGTTAAAACAGTTCTTATTAAAAAAAAAAAAAAAAACTCATACAAATCAATAAGAAAACACAAAGACACCAATCGATAAGAAGGCTAAAAGTACAAAAAGAAAAGAGAGAGGAACTGCTGCTCAGCAGACTTAAGGGAATATGTTCTTAGCGCTCAAAGAAAGCAAATTAAAGCAAACTATCAATATTCACCTTAATTGGTATATTGGTTTTCTAGGGCTGCCTTCACAAATTACCATGACCTGTATGGCTTAAAACAACAGAAATTTATTCTCTCTCAGTTCTGGAGGCTGGAAATCTGAAATGAAGGTGTTGTCAGGGCCATGAATTCTCTGGAGGCTGTAGGCAAGAATCTTTCCTTGCCTCTTCCTGGCTTCTGCTGGTGGCAGCAACCCTTGCTGTTTCTTGACTTACCATTCCATCTCTCCAATCCCTGCCTCCATCTCCACGTGGCATTCTTCCCCTGCGTGTGCATCTCTGTGTCCGAAGTCCCTCTTCCAGAAGTCATTGGACTAGGGCTCATCCTAATCCACCATGACCACATTGTAACTTGATTGCATCTGTAAAGACCCTCTTTCTGAGTAAGGTCACATTCTGATGTTCCTGATAGGCATGAAGGTGGGGACCATGGGGACACTATTCAACCCAGTACAATTAGCTAAGATTTTTACTTAGTAGTAGGCTCAGTACTTGGAGTCAACAGAGACTGGTCTCCATCTCCCATACCACATCTGATCACTAGCAAGTCTGTTGTTACTTTATGTTTAAAATATCTTCTGGGGGTGACACCTGGGTGACTCAGTCGGTTAAGCATCCAACTCTTGGTTTCAGTTCAGGTCACGATCTCACAGTTTGTGATTTTGAGCCTGCTTGGGATCCTCTGTCTCCCTCTCTCTCTGCTTCTTCCCTGCTTGCTCTCTATCTCTCTCTCTCAAAAGTAAATAAAATATATATATATATATATATATATATATATATATATATGTCTTCTGGGGGCACCTGGGTGACTCAATCAGTTCAGGGTCCAATTCTTGATTTCAGCTCAGGTCATGATCTTAGCAGAGAGCCTGAGCATAGAGCCTGCTTGAGATTCTCTTTCCCTCTCCTCACTCATTCTCTCTCTTTCTAAAAATAAGAAAAAAAGAAAAGAAAAGAAAAGAAAAGAAAAGAAAAGAAGAGAAAAGAAAAGAAGAAAAGAAAAGAGTATCTTCTGAATCTGACTTCTCACCATCATCTTTCTATGTAGACTATTGCAGTGGTCGCCTACTTGGTTTCCTGTCTCTGCACTTACCCCCCTACATTCTCTTCTCCAGACTGTGCCAGGGTAAGCCTTCAAAACCCCAATCACAGAATGTCACCTCTTCATTCAAACTCTTCCAGGATCTTTTCATCACAATTAGAATGGAGTACAAAATCTGTCAGGTTGTAAGAGGCCTTATGTACTCCAGACCCTGGAGTCCAGACTTCTCTGGTCTCATTTTTAACCGTTTCTCCTTGTTTCATGCCTCTCGGGTCACTCCACCCTTCATATAAGGCATCTATGTTCCCACTTGCAGCCATTTGCACGTGTTCTCTCAGTCTGCAGTGGTCTTCCTCAAGGTCTTACCATGGTTGACTAATTTACTCTATTCATATCCATTCACTCTATTCACAATAGCTTTGGCTATTCATTGACCTTTAGAGTGAGTACTGAAAGATATGAATTTATTGTCATTATGTTGCTTGTAGAGTTGGAATTTCTGTTAGTGTTCTCTGGTCCTTTCTAGTCTCTGTTGCTTTGGGTCTTTATTTATTTATTTTTCATCTTTTCTCACCTCAGAGAGTCCCTCGTAAAATTTCTTGCAGGGCTGGTTTAGTGGTCACAAATTCCTTTAATTTTTGTTTTCCTGGGAAACTTTTTATCTCTCCTTCTATTTTGAATGACAGCCTTGCTGGATAAAGAATTCTTGGCTGTATGTTTTTTGATTCAGCACATTGAATATATCCTGCCACTCCTTTCTGGCCTGCCAAGTTTCTGTGGATAGGTCTGCTACGAACATGATCTGTCTTCCCTTGTACGTTAGGGACTTTTTTTCCCCCTTTCTGCCATCATGATTCTTTCCTTTCCTGAGTATTTTGTGAGTTTGACTATGATATGCCTTGTTGATGGTCAGTTTTTGTTGAATCTAATGGGAGTCCTCTGTGCTTCCTGGATTTGGATGTCTGTGTGCTTCTCCAAGTTAGGAAAATTTTCCACTATGATTTGCTCACATAACCCTTCTACCCCTATTTTTCTCTCTTCCTCTTCTGGGACCCCTATGCTTCTGATGTTGTTCCTTTTTTATGAGTCACTGATTTCTCTAATTCTAAATCATGCTCTTTTGCCTTAATCTCCCTATTTTTTTCTGCTTCATTAATCTCCATAACTTTGTGGGTCTGTATCTTTTTTTCTCTGTTCTGCCTCATCCAGCCTTGCCACTGTGGCATCCATTGGAGATTGCAGCACAATTATACCATTTTTTAAATTTCATCCCGACTAGCTTTTACTTCTTTTATCTCTGAAGAAAAGGATTCTAATCTATTTTCAACTCCCGCTACTATTCTTATTATCGTGAATTCTAAATTCTGGTTCAGACATCTTGGTTAAGTCCCTGGCTGTCATTTCTTCCTGCTCTTTCTTTTGGGGTAAGTTCCTTAGTTTCATCATTTTGAAGGGAGAAAAGGAATTAATGAGGTAAAAAAATTAAAATAAAAAACAATATTAAAATTAAAAAATGAAACACACACATACACAAATCGAATAAATGATCCTAGATCCTAGGTGTGTTTTGGTGTGTGTATTGAAAGGGGCTTGATAGATTAGAGAAAAAAGGGGAAAGAAAAAAAAGGAAATCATTTGAAAATTTGAAAAAATGAATACACTGAAGTAGAATAAAATGAAATGATGGAAGTAAAATAGAATTGAAAAAACTTACACAAACATATAAAATATAGTAGAAAAAATTAAAGGAAAATATTTTTAATAAAAATTGAAAATAAAAATGAATTTTTAATCTTTCTTTATTCAAAAAAAAGAAAGAAATGAAAAAGAAAAAAGAAAGAAAATTGAATAGATGGGCCAGCAAACAGACTGAAATACGACTGTAATTAATTTGTTTTCCCTAGAAGTAAAACTATGAAGTGCTATATAATCTATAAACTAAGCAGGCAGAGAGACTTGTATTCCTGAAGAGTGAGGTTGGCCCAATTGGGCGGGGATTAGTGTAATAACTCTGTTCTAGGTGGTGCTACTTAGCTTACTGGGGTGGATTGTTGTGGCGCTTGTAGGTGTGTGTGTGCGTGCACATGTGCGGGAGCAGTGAAAATGGCATCACCCAGCTACCTAGTCTCTAGTGTCAGAACTCCTCTGATCAGCAATTGTGTACCTGTCCTTTGTCTTTGGCTTCCATCCATTCCCTGCTTTTACACTATGACCAAGCCCCAGGCAGAACTTCCCTTCTGAGTTTTATCTCAGATGTGGCTCTTTTTCCCAACCTCTTATTTCTGAGGGACTGCAACTTTGACCCGTTCTGCTCCTCTGTGGGAGGGTCTCACTGAGCAATGGCCTGGTGCTGGCTGCACCCAGGAATGTTCACAGGACCATGCTGCTGAGACTGCGGCTGGCTGCTAGCCCACCCCAGAAAAAGTTCATGCGATCATGTAACAGCAGCGTTTCAGGGATTATGGCAAATCACAATGCATCTGGCACCAGGCTTCACCCCCAGGGACCTTGTTCCAGCATCAGTGAAGGCAGTTGTTCCCCCAGGTCCACTGCAGCCTTTGCCTTTGGGGGACTCACACAGCCTCTACCAGGTGCCCTCCCAGCAGGGGAACCGGCTCTTCCTGTGTGGCCTAAAGACCTCCAGGCTTCACTCTGCTCCTGGGGTTTCGCCCTTCTCACCAGAGCACCACCAGGTATGGAGCTGCAGAGTTTCAGACTCTGCACTCCCCCTGTTTATAGAGTCTTAATGGAATTTAAACTCTGTCATTTCTCCTTTCTCCCTTTTTAGTTCAGTCCCTGTGGCTGTTTATACTTTTCCACTTTCTCTCCAGCTGCTTTTGGTGGGGGGGTGCTTTTCCCATATTCTCCCCACTGTATCCATCCTCTCTCTGCATGCAAAAGCAGCTCCTTGCCCTCCATGGCTTCTCTCTCCCTCAGTTCACCTCTCCACACCATGTATCTGCTGAACTCTGTGATTCAGGTTGTGCAGATTGTTGTGTTAATCCTCAGATCAGTTTCCTAGGTGTGCAGGATGGTTTAGTGTTGGTCTGGCTGTATTTCATGGACACGAGACAAGAAAAAACTTCCATGCTGTTCTGCCATCTTGGCTCCTCCCTCTAGAAGTTTTTTTTTTAAATATTTTTTTAATGTTTATTTATTTTTGACAGAGAGACAGAGCATGAACGGGGCAGGGGCAGATAGAGAGGAAGACACAGAATCCAAAGCAGATTCCAGGCTCTGAGCTGTCAGCACAGAGCCTGACGTGGGGCTCAAACTCACAGACCATGAGATCATGACCTGAGCTGAAGTCAGATGCTCAACTGACTGAGCCACCCAGCACCCCTAGAAGTTTTTTTTTAATGTTTATTTATTTTGAGAGACTGTGCACATGCACATGTGAGTGGGGGAGGGGTAAGAAGAGAAAGAGAGAATCCCAAGCAGGCTCCACATTGTCAATGCAGACCTGACACAGGGCTCAATCTGATGAACCATGAGATCATGACCTGAACCAAAATCAAGAGTTGGATACTCAACCAACTGAGCCACCCAGGTGCCCCCTTTTAAAACCCACATAGGTAAGGCTGACCAAATATACCATGAAATAGACCAGCCTGTTATATTAGAGTTTTTAGCATAGAGATGCTACAGAAATAAAATAGAAACCAGCTTCAGTGAGTTATACATATTGAGTACTAAAACATATACAGGATCAGAACCTAATGGGGAATGAAGTATACCATGATCAAACTAGACAAGCATGCTTTAATCTCTCTAAATTTGGTGCTTCAGGTAAACTGTATTAGAGAATGCCATTCAGGTTTGAAGGTAAGGTAAAGTTTCCTTTCTCTTCCCTCCGAGTTGAAGGCAGCTGATTCTACAGGGTACACACTCAACCTGAATTGCTCACCCAGGTGCAGGAAAAGTTGTAACTGAGTCAAAGAACAGTGATCGTCTATCACTGTGATAGGTAGGGCTCCCAGATATAAATACTGCTCAGCCAAATGCACAGAAGTCACTTACACCTGGATGAAGAACATAAATGAACATGGTATATCTTCAAGTCTTAACGTTGAGACAAAAAGAATCTGCCCAATATTAAATGTGCACCAATGAAGCTCAAATTCTAAGTAATTGGAATCACCATCTCCTCATTGAGGGAGCGTCGTGGTTGAATTGTGTCTCCCCAAAAAGATACCTTCCAGTCCTAACCTTCCCCCACGACGTTCCCTTGAATGTGATCTTATTTGGCAACAGTGTCTTTGCAGACGTAATTAAATAAAGGTGAAGTCATGATGCAGTAGGGTAGGCCCTAATCCAATGACTAGTATCCTTGTAAGAAGAGGGAAATTTTGTCCCAGAGACAAACACCAGAGGGAAGAACACCATGTAAAGATGGAGGCATAGAGGAGAGTTAGAGCAGCTGCAAACCAAGGGTGCCAGCAGCCACCAGAAGCTAGGAAGAGGCAAGGAAGCATTCTTCCCTAGAGCTGTCAGAAGGGAGCATGGTCCTACCAATACCTGGATTCAGAATTCTGGTCTCCAGCACCGTGAGAGAAAAACCTCCTGTTGTTTTAAACCACTCAGTTCGTTACAGTAGCTCTAAAAAACGAACACAGGAAGGAATAAGAAATAAGTTGGAGAGAAAATTTGGAAGTGTTTCTTCCCTTCCAACTCTCCCTCAAATGGAAGAAAGAGGCTTTATCCCAATGGAATAAGAGAGGATAAATATTGGAAAGTGAGAACTTTTCTGTTTCTCTCCTGCATTTCTGCTTCTACTGTTTGATAAAAATCTACAAAAGCCTTTCTGCTGTGTTTCCCTTGGCCAGTGAACTGGAAAGTTCAGCAATGAGAGCTAGTGATCTCTGAAATTGGTAGGAATGAGATATTAATTATTTAACTCCACAGACATGGTATGCCCTAAGCCAAAAATTTATTTTCTTTACTATTTCATATTTCAAAATATGCTTAACCACTATTTTTAAAATACTCACCAGAGATTGGTAATAAACTAGAATAGTATCTTTGGCTCCAATTTTGAAAATTAAACTCCTGCTCCCAATATTACTTCCTAATTGAAAATCTTACCTTATACAATCTCCCCTTTATCACTGATGAAATTCAAGCTAAATTGAATTTTATGTTGACAAAAGCAAATCAGAAAGTATTAGTGTCAAAATATAAAATTAAAATATCAGTCTTTTCACTCATTAAAGAATACAAAATTGTCTCTTAAAAATAAATATGCATTGCCAGTAAAATAAATTTACTCTAGGACAAATAATAAACAATTTATATATTAATTTTCTTTTTTAATACAGCTTATATACAAATTAACTTCTGGTGAAGTGACTACAAGGCCATATTCTTAGCTAGTTTCTACTTGTGGTGTTGGGAGTTTTCACATAGAGACAAAAATTGGGGAGAAGTTAATCATTTTTTCTAGATTTGTAATGTACTTATGAATAAATAAGTAAACTTTGAAAAAAAATGGCCAGAATGTTAAGATCTAAGATGTCTTTAAGAAACAAATATGTTTACTCTAAAAATAGAAAGTTAAAAGGCCAGATTTGTAATACAAGACAATTTAGGCAAATGCTTCAATGTACTTATCAAATCATGCTTTTAAAAAAGAATTATCTCATTTTATTGAGGAAGTTATCTAAAAAAAAATCTGTCACATATTGAAGGAGCATGGGTATAAACAAAGAAATAAAGGAAAAGGATTTCTATTTATTTCAATTATTTTATAGCTCTTACATGTTGATTATTTTACTTGAATGAATCCCTGGACTTGAACTGATTTTTTAAAAAAATAACAAAAAAGAAGGAAAGAAAGGTGCTGGGGATAGACTTTTAAGATTGAAGGGAAGGGACTCCTGGGTGGCTCAGTCAGTTATCGATGTGAAATATCATATTGATAGCAAAACTATTTTAAATATAAGCTTTGTTTTTAATAGCAACACATGCTGTTTATGCCTTATCTTGTCTCTATTCTACATGACTAACTTTCACATCTGCTTCTTTCAAACTTCTATTTGACCTTTGAGCTTCTTTTTCTCTCTCCCTTCTCCTTCCCTCCCCCTTTCTTTTTTTAGAAAAAGGATGCTGTCACATGCTGATAATAGTGATGAAAGTAGAAGAAAAAGTGAGATTCGTTGGTAAGTTTTTAAGTCAAAGGGGGTGAAATTTATTCATTATTGTCTCTGTAGCATAAAATAATTTAAATTCTTATAAATTTAAGCAAATTTACAATTAACAATATCCTAAAATTATACACAAAAAGGTAGATTTGAAGTTATTTGTGAATGACTTCCTCCATACTCCACACCTTCCCCTACTCTCCAGATTCCTTTAAAGCTAAATTTTTTAAAATACAGAAATAATGTCTTTTCAAGGTTATTTTTTTTAAGTCAAAGATTCAAAAGGTAGAAAATGAAGATCAGTCTTGTACAGGCTTAGTTCATTTCACAAAGGCAACCACTGTCAACAGTTTTGTTTTGCTCTTCTTGTGGGTATGGTCATCATTTACCTCAATTCCTTAACTTCCATACAGTTTTTATAAATGATTAACCTACTGGGTGTCTGGGTGGCTTAGTTGGTTAAGCGTCTGAATCTTGGTTTCAGCCCAGGTCATGATCTCATGGTTTGTGGGTTTGAGCACCACATCAGGCTGTGTGCTGACCGTGTGGAGCCTGCTTAGGATTCTCTCTCTCCCCTTCTCTCTCTGCCCCTTCCCTGCTCATGCTCTAAATAAATAAATAAATAAATAAATAAATAAATAAATTTTTAAAAAGTAAAATAAACAATTAACCTACTACTTTCATTATGTTTCCATTTACATGTTAATTTTCCTAATTTTCTTACTCCTGATTATGCCCTTTCCTGTCTGTTGAAAGAATTCCCTTTAACATACCTTGTAAGGATGGTTTAGTGATCATGAATTTCTTTAACTTTTGTTTGTCTGAGAAACTTAATTGCAGGGTTTTTTGTTTTTCTTTTACCACTTTGAAAATACCATCACCACTCCCTTCTGGCCTGCAAAGTTTCTGCTGATGGCTTTCTGAGGTTTCCGTTGTAGGTAAGTATTTTCTTTTCTTTTGCTGCTTTAAACTTTTGTCTTTGTTACTACTTTTTGCTATTTTAATGATTATGTGTCTTGGTGTGGTACCCCTTGGGTTGACTGTATTGGGGTTGCTGTATATATCTGTATCTGGATTTCTGTTTCCTTTCTCAGATTTGGGAAACTTTCAGCTATTATTTCTTCAAGTTTTTCTGCCCCTTCTCTCTCTCCTTCTGGGGTACCTATCATGTGCATGTTATTACACTTGATAGTATTTACTGAGTACCCTTAAACTATTCCCAAGGCTCATTATTCTGTGTTCTTTTTGCCATTCATCTTGGTTGCTTTGTATTACTCTGTGTTCCAGTTGTTGATTTGTTTTTCTGTCTCCTCTAATCTGCTATTGATTCACTTGACTGTGCTTTTACTTTCAGGTATTGAGTACTTCATCTCTGATATTCCTTTTTATGTTTGTTTGTTGAAGTTCTCACTAAGTGAAGGATCTCACAAGTCCCATGAATGTCTTTATGATGATTACTTTGGATTCTCTCTCAGGCATATTGCTCATCTCCATTTCACTTAGATATTTTGCTATGGTTTTTCCTGCTCCTTCATTTGGGACATATTCCTCTGTCTCCTGACTTTATGTAACTCTCTGTGTCTGTTTTTATGCATTAGGAAAGTCAGTTACATCTCTTAATCTTGAAAGTAGTGGACTTATGAAGAGGGTCTTGTATTACCCTGTAGTGCAATGTCACCTGTTCCCAGAAACTGTCACTTCAGGGGTGTCTCTTATGTGTTGTGCTCTCCCTACTCTTGTGGTTGTGCCACATTTCCCTTCAGTCCAGTCATCTGCAATGGTCCCCCTTGCTTGTTGTGGCCAGGTTTCAGTCCCTGTGCTGTTAAGAGGCCAGTTTGGGCTGTCCCGGGCTTGAGTTGGGTTAGACCAGATTTTTGCCTGAACTATGGCAGCTCCAAACTGCAGGGAACTCTCCCTGTATTGTCACCTGAGAGGCTTCTTTAAGTGGTCAGGGCCTGTAGCCCAACAAGATGTCTGTCCCCAGTCCATCTGTTTGGGTTGCAGTGACCCTGAACTATGGAAATCCCTTTTTGTCCAGCCCCTTGTAATATTTTTGTTGGTAGGTGAAGTCAGCAGTGAGATCAGATGTCTGCCCCATCTCCCTGCCCAACTTCTAGGACTGCAATGGGACTTGTCTGTGTGGTTATCTTCCCTTGTCCTGAAGAGTATCTTTGCAGTGGTGCTGACCACTGTTGGGTCTGCTTTGAATGCCAAGTTGGGCAGGTTGAATGGGGCTATCTGCTGGGAAACAGGGGGTTGGGGGCAGGACACATGGTGTTAGCAAAGTATGCACTTGTCTGCTTACAGGATGGAACCTGGAGCCACATTGGAGGGACTTCTACTAGTGAAGCAAACTGGACAGCACAATCCACAGGAGAACACAAGGGTGGACATACAGTGTTAGCAAGCTAGGTTGCAAGTATTCTTACTGGTTCCTGTAGGTGTTCTAATATCCAGGCTAGGAAGTGTGGGAGAGAAATTGTACCCACCAGCTCTTCTGTTCTTGGATAAATCTCCTAAGGATCTCTGCCCCTCCAGCATACATTAAGAGGTTAGTAAATAAATACCCTTCTTGTGTACCCCAAGCACTTTCAAAATGCTGTTTCTATGCTCTAACTCAACAGGGCTGTTTGTTGTGCTGTTTTTTTTTTTTTAAGTTTATTTAATTATGTTGAGAGGCAGAGAGGGTGAGTAGGGGAGGGGCAGAGAGAGAAAGAGAGAGAGAATCCCAAACAGGCTCCATGCTGTCAGTGCAGAGCCTGATGCAGGACTTGAAATCGTGAACTGTGAGATAATGACTTGAGCCAAAACCAAGTCAGATGCTTAACTGACTGAGCCACCTAGGCATCCCTGTTGCCCAGTCTTTTTTAAACGTTTATTTATTTTTGGGACAGAGAGAGACAGAGCATGAACGGGCGAGGGGCAGAGAGAGAGGGAGACACAGAATCGGAAACAGGCTCCAGGCTCTGAGCCATCAGCCCAGAGCCCGACGCTGGGCTCGAACTCACGGACCCCGAGATCATGACCTGGCTGAAGTCGGACGCTTAACCGACTGCGCCACCCAGGCGCCCCCAGTCTTTTTAAGGGCAGAGAATGTTTCCTATTGCCCTCCAGCTCTCCCAAAGCTGAGCTTATTGATGTTTAAACTTTCTTGTGGTAAGCCCTACTAATTGCAAAAACTTGCAAAGTTAAGTCCCTCTGGTTTTCAAAACCAAATGATATGGGAACTTATCTTCCCATTGCAGGTCCCCTGTGTCTGGGTGCCTGGGGTGGAGTCTGTTCCTCTCTCTTCTGCATACTTATGGCATCCCTCCCTTTTGTGGTTGGTCTCACAGGTTAGTTTGATTGTTGACTACATTTCTGCCCTTCCATCCATTTTCGATGTGGCCTCTTCTCTACGATGAACTGTGAAGAGTCTGTTCTGCCAAGACTCCACATGATTTTCTGGGTTAGTTACGCTGATGTGGGTGTTATCTACCTGTGTTCATGGTCCAAGGTGAGCTTAGGTTCTTCCTATTCTGCCTTCTTCTCTGGAAGTTGGCTTTCTCATGAAGATCTTGATCTCTTTGTCTCTCAGGACCAACATTTTTCAATTTTGTTAAGAAAGCCCTGACCTTTCCCTGGATGAAACACAAAGTAAAGTAAAAGCACTGGAATGACTGGTTAGAAATATAAATTAATTAATAACTTGAAAGGAACCTGATTCCATTTCCCTTAAATCTCCAATGACAACACAGAAAAGCAGATGAAAATCACAATATTACAATTTAATCATGTGGACCACCACGTGCTGGAATTGTGGAGCAAAGTCTGCCAATGGTAAATCTAGTACCAAAGGATTCGTAGAAAATGATTCAAGTTTTGCCTCATAGATAGGCTTTATTTTATTTAATAATAAGAGAGACAGAGAGTGGGAATTAAAAAAAAAAAACAAAAAACAGAATCTAGAAAGTGCTTAACATCTGCCCCTCAGTGTGTAAGATCAGAAGCCAAACTCTATTTCATACTGCTGCTCTGTGACACCACAGAGAAGAGTCAACCCCATCTCCTTCCCTGTTTGTTTCCAATATGTACCCTAAAGCAGAATCTCCCAGCAGGTAGGGAGGACTTGTGGTAGCTCCTTGATTTAAAGACATAGTTGGGGGGGGAGCGGGTAGGGGGAAATTATGGTATAAAAATTCTTCAAATACCCCATTAATGAAAAGTATCAACTAAACGGTGAGTTTAGGTTTGAAAACTGCCTCAGAAACCAATAGAAATATTTATTGAAAGCCAGCAAGAAACTGGAAATTAATATCTAAGTATATCCGTCTGCATTTCAGCTAAAGATTTGGAAAGTTTACCAAGAGTGGGACCTTAACCATTTATTCTCTGGTCTTTTGACAAACACTGACTTAGGACTGAATCTCTTTCTGTAGGAATTAGCAAAACACACACAGAAAATACAGGACCTCTGGGAGAAAAGGGAATGAATTTTGCTGTAGAAGAAAGAGTGATAAGGAAATCCTGTGATTTCAACAACATGGATAAACCTTGAGGGTATTATGTTATGATAAATAAGTCAGACAAAGAAAGACAAATGCCATATGCTCTCACTTGTTTGTAGAATCTAAAACAAAAACAAAAACAAAAACCCACTCTCATAGATACAGAGAACAGACTGGTGGTTACGAGAGGCAGAAGTGAGGGGTGGAGGAAATGGGTGAAGTTGGTCAAAAGATACAACTTTCCAGTTATAAAATAAATAAGTTGTGGATATGTAATATACAGCATGGTGACTATAATTAACAATACTATATTTTGTATTTGAAAGTTGCTAAGAGACATCTTAAGTCCTTATCGAAAGAAAAACAAATTTCTACATATGGATGGTGATGACTGTTAACTAGACATACTGTGGTGAGTATTTTGCAATACATATCTAATCATTACATAATACATATCTAATCTAATATCTAATCATTATCTTGTACACCTAAAACATAATGTTATATGCCAATTATATGTCAATAAAAAATGAATGTGTGACAACTAAAATGTTTAGAGAAAAAAATTCTAAAAATATAAGATTCTAGAGAATATTTCAATAAGCTGGCATTATCAACAAAGGACTCATGGCTTCTATGAAAAGAGAATCAGAGAAAAATAATAGAAAAGCCATAAAGCAACACTATGAGATGAAAAAGTAATAGAAAGAGAAGAAAGGGAAGGATGAACACATTAAGATGGAAAGGAAAAATGCCGAATCATGGAATGAATGTAACCTCCCAAAAATCATATGTTGGAGTCAAAAATCCAGTGTGGCTCTTTGGGAGATAGGGCCTCTAAGAAAGTAATTAATATTAACTGAGGTCATAAGCATGGGGCTCTAATCCAATAGAATTAATGTCCTTCTAAGAAGAAACATCGAAGAACTAGCTCCCACTCTCTGTTTGTGTACAGAAGAAAGGCCATGTGAGGACAGTGAGAAGGCTACCAGACAAAAGAGAGAGAACTCACCAGAAACCGACCATGCTGGGTCCTTGACCTTGGACTTCTAGCCTCTAGAACTGTGAGACAACAAATTTCTGTTGTTTAAGCCACCAGTCTGTGGCATTTTAACTATGGAAGCTTGAGCAGACTAACATGCTGAGATTAGAATGTTTCTATTTAGAAGGAAGCCCAAAATACAATAACTAAATTAAAACCTGCACTAAAGGTTGGAAACAGCAGGATGTATACTGAAGAAAATGTAATCAGTGTAGAGTGTGTTTCTCACATTTCAGTGTACATGGGGGTCACCTGAGGTTCTGATCAAGTGGGTCTGGGATCTGAGATTGTACACCTCCAACAAGCTCCACCACAGCTGGTCTGAACACACTGGTCTACACCACAGTGGCTGCTGACAAGTTCAGAAGGTTCTAGACATGACTGAGGAAACATATCGATGTTCATGTGTCTAAAAGAAAGATCAGTAAATGCAACAACAGAATAATTAAAAGTACAATAGAAAGAAATGTTGCTGAGGTCCAGAGGAACTGAGAGTTCAGAGAAAGGCACTACCATTTTATGTGCAAAATTCAGTGAAACGTTTTGGTACCTCTTCCCCAAACTGAAGAAAAACAAAACAGAACAAAACAAAACCAAAAAAAAAAAAACAAAAACAAAAACAAAAAACAAAAAACAACTAACATAACCAAAGGGGTAAAAAAGGAAGAAGATGAGACAGATTTATATTTATCATAAATTCATTTGTAATAGAGGAAAATGCAAACAATCTCAATGTCCAATAATAAACTGTTTTAAAATGGTGGTATGCTCATAGAGCAGAAACTATGCTACAGGTAAAGTTACATAGCAGAAATATAACCAATAATATTAAAAATGTTGACAATATGTTGTAAAGTGGAAAAGGAACGTTGCAAACCAGCATATAATTCTGCTCCTATAAAATATGTGAATATATTCATTGAAAAAACTGTAAGGATAAAGGCCTGCTTCCTAATATGTGATTGCAGGTAACATTTATATCCTTTCTTGCTGGTATTGTCTAAATTCTCTATAGTGATGATAAAATAGGTCTAGAAAAAAAAGTCTAGAAAATATAAATCATTGAGGCACCTGGGTGGCTCAGTGGGTTAAGCGTCCAACTCTTGGTTTTGGCTCAGGTCATGATCTCACAGTTCATGAGTTGGAGCTCCACATCGGGCTCTGAGCTGACAGCATGGATCCTCTTGCCTGAGATTCTCTTTCTCTCTCTCTCTCTCTCTCTCTCTCTCTCTCTCTCTCTCTCTCTCCCCCTCCTCTGCTTTCACTGTCTCTCAAAATAAATAAAACATTTTTTAAAAAAGAAAATATAAATCACTACTGATGTTATCACTGGGCACTTTATGTCCAATATCTTATTTCATATTTAACTATAAAGATCTAAATGGTTTTAGAAGGTAAATAGACATTGATTGTATTCAAGGAACATTAATTACTACTTATCTTCGGGAAAATTTTCAAGGCAACCAGGGACAGCATTGCTGTAACTTGACTTCTCTTGTTTGAGAAAATAATTTTCTTGTCCCATTTCTGATTTTCTATCTTAACAAAATTTCAAACATTCAAAAGAGAATAAATAAATGATATTGGAGATGGTTTTATGTTTTCTTAAAATTATTTTTCAAATCAAAATTCACTTCTGTAAAACTAAGAATAGATAGGATTCTCAATTCTACTACAAATGTCATGACAATTATATCTACTGAGCAACAGATTTTTAAAGTAAAAATGAGGGAAAATGGGTGCTAGAGCAGATGTATTTTTATGCCCAAGTGATGATAGAACCTGTGGGTTTTTTTTAGTTAGAAGGAAAAAAAACCCATACTATTTTGGAAATAGATTTTTTTTTTTACTGTTTTTCCCTAAATGTACTTTGGTTTTACTTTCTATGGGCACTTCCTAAATCTAACTGCATATTCTGAATCAAAAGTTACAGAGATTTTCCCACATATATCCAATCTGCAAGTTCAACATGATTGCCTATCAAGCACAATGTAGTGGGGAAAACATTAGATTTGAACCACAAGTTGTGTGCTCATATCCCAGATATACTCCCAATTATAAATCTTGAGCAAGTTACTGGAAATTTCTTAAGTCTCCATTTTCTCACTTACACAATGAGATTAGTACCATCTACCTTACAAAATTGCTGGGGAGGGGCACCTGGCTAGTTCAGTCAGTTAAGAGTCTGACTTGATTTCAGCTCACAGCTCGTGAGTTCCAGCCCTATGCGGGGCTCTGAGCTGACAGCGTGGAGCCTACTTAGGATTATCTCTCCCCTCCTTTGCCCCTCACCTGAAATTTCTCTCTCTCTCTGTCAAGAATAAATAAATATGGGTGCCTGGGTGGCTCGGTCGGTTAAGCGTCTGACTTTGGCTCAGGTCATGATCTCGCAGTCAGTGAGTTCGAGCCCCGCGTCGGGCTCTGTGCTGACCGCTCAGAGCCTGGAGCCTGTTTCAGATTCTGTGTCTCCCTCTCTTTCTGCCCCTCCCCTGTTCATGCTCTGTCTCTCTCTGTCTCAAAAATAAGTAAACGTTAAAAAAAAATTTTTTTAAAGAATAAATAAACCTAAAAAAAAAGATTAAACTTGACAAAGTTATTAAATAAGCATAAAGCATACTATACCTTTGTTTCCTTTTTATTTTTTTTCCATCTTCCCTGAAATTTGGTTAAAGCAAATCTTGTTTCAAAGACCCAACATGTGTGTCTCTCTTCCTTGAAGCTAAGGCCATTTCTGGTAAGAGTATGCCCATCGAACTGTGTAATATAAGACGCATATTCTTGTTTTCAGTGGAGACCTTTGTAATTTGTGTCATTTCGCTCTTACGCAAATATTCTCCAACTGTAGATCTCAGACTGTGGCTCTGTCACATGGCATATATCTTCCATGCGCTCGCTGTGTGAGCCCACTTTATCATCCCTGTCATATCCCTACTATGGTAAGGACCTACATAATTAGAAAGTGGTTGCACAGTAACCACATTATCAAGCATCTCATTCCACTTCTGTCTTCTATCTCCAGACAACTAGTGGAGCATTTTTGGTTAATAGTCTTTAACCAGAAAGAGAGAAAGTAAAATTCTAGGTTGCTGAGTCAGGTTTTTTTTAAGTTATTTCCCTCTATTTTTATATTCACCAGGCTTGTGTGTGAAACAAGAACTGAAGTGCTCACAGATGAGGCAGCGATTAGCATCCAAACCTACCCCATGCCAAGCAAGAGCTGTTGTTGCTGCGATCCAAAGTTATCTAGGTGATCACTGACAAATAGCTTCCCCCAGAACATGAGAAATCTCCAGCCACCTGCTCTTTCTTGGCTGGTGGAGTGAAACAGATTTCCTAGTCTACTGGCTCTGCTAAACTGTGAGTTCCAGGTGAGCCAAAGCCACTCTTCCAGCCATTGAAAGAAAAAAATGACCTCAGTCAGCAGGAGGACTCTCTCCTGCCAGAAGAAAGGGAAAGAGACTTGAGAAATCATTTAACCCAAGACCCTCATTGTACAGATCAGAATTCAGGTCAAGTGCTTCGCCTAAGTCATAAAGCAGTTATTTCATTGCAAAAACAGTATGAGCAAAAACCTCTCTGGTTAAATTAAAGATACTCCCAGGGGGGCATCATGATGTATGTAATGAGCAGAGTACTGGTATTGATGGAGACTCTCTTGGCTTGTATTTTAATTCTTCAGTTATATGTAAGCTACCAAGGTAACTTTTAGCAACTTCAGTTTCCTTGATGCTATCTTACAGGGTCATTTTGAAGAGTACGTGTGACAATTCACATAATAGTCATGTAATTGTTATGTAATTGTACATAAATTAAGTACATGCTAGCAATTATTATTATTATTCAGTGGCCCAGGAAATGTAAACCTATCAGCTATCTACTGATATCTTCAAAAGAAGAGGACATCCTACAAGGAACTGTGAAGTCAAATAAATTTCCAAAATTTAAAGCTAAAGTTAAATAGTTGGTCTAGATCACCAACTATTCAGTCTTTTAAAAATTCTCTCTTCCTTATCTTTGGAATGACTATCCAAAGATTTCAGCAAATGCAACTGGCCCAGAAATGTAACCACATATAATATAGAGCCTAAAAAATAAAGGTTTTTATTTCCATCTAAAACTCTTATTTGAGCCTTTAAACCAGATTCTAGCTCTTTTATAGAAGAGGGAAAAAACAAACAAACATTTACAAAGTATGAGGAACTCTGCCTAATTTGAGCCTTGAGCCATGGTTTAAACATTCTTTTCAAGAAAAGCCTCCATGATTAATTATCACTAATTATATTTTTTTTCTCTAGGAGATCAACAATGAACTAGATAACATTTGGGAGAGTTTATTTTTGGTTAGCCTATTAATCTTAGCCAGAATAATCAGGGGTTGGGAATATGAAAAGATTTCAGGAACTATTTCATCAGAGATAAGGATTTTCAAAAAGGAACAAGGCAGGGTTTTCCCCCCTCCCCCAAAATAGCAAACAAACAAACAAACAAACAAAACAAACAAAAGACACAGGGGTGAGGTGAGGGTACTTATAGAGGTTACTCCTTTAAGTAGATTCTTTAAAAAAATCATTTTGAGTATTACTCTTAGGCCTGGCCATGCCTATTCCTTCTTTAACTTCAAAAATCAGTAAATATGAGCATACAGATTCAAGAAATCACAAGCTGTCATTTAGCTTACCTCCCTGGTACCAGGTATGTTTTCTCAAATGATTTCCTAGTGTCCTTTTACTACATACATAAAAACAGAAGCCATTGGAAGTGGCTTATTGTCTTGCAACTATGGAAGTTCCCTCAGGGAAAATCTGAAACAAGCCCCATACACAGGAGAGAAAGGGACCGAAGAAAGAGGCAGGCAACTCCAGATGGATAGGTGGCAGTTTTAATAAGCAAGGAAATTTGCAAATAACGCTGGTCTTCTTCACCAAGCAGATCCCTGCATCCTTCCACCAAAACCGTGAAAGTTTACACAGAGGCCTTACCTGGGCTCAGTCACGTGCATACAGTACAGAGGGTCTCAACAACACTTGGCTCTCTCACAGCTGTGTTTTTCAAGTTTCTCCGAACTTGATAAGAATGGGCAAGACATATACTTCAAGACAGGGGAAGGGTTAATACATAGCCTCTGATTGCTGGAGTTCAGCTCAGAGGTCAAACGGCAGCCATGTCCTCTGATGACCTCCTCCAACATGGCGGGATCAAGCAACTGGGGCACCCACATGGAACTTTCAGATGTTTCCTATTCCAGGAGTAATTTCTCTGATTCCCTTAAGGAGGTTGCTATGGTATTCTCTGGCCAGCTTCATTACAATATTATAGGCTGCTACTCCAAAAATATTTGTTTCATTTTCTTAATGGTACAGTGGACACTGAAAGACATTGTAGGTCTTTTTGTTTGATTATTTGTGTGCGTGTTTTGTATTTGGAAACATGAATGCGGAAAAGGAAAATGATAATAATGAAGATCCTATAGTGTTAGAGTTCATTAAGCTGGTTAAAATTTTCCCAGCTGATACTTTCTTCTCTTGGTGTGTGAGGAAACTGACATATTTTTTTGTTTCTTTATTTAAAAGGATATAGTATTAGGTGAGAGAGAAAAATCATTTTGAGTATTCCTTCTAGGCCTGGCTGTGCTTATTGATGATAAGCAAAACTTAATCAATTGGGCAAGGCCACCACCCTCCTCCCCCAGCTGTCTTCACTCGAACTGAATCAGGAAGCAGTTTTATAGGCAATTATGTTTGCTTTTTGGTGCTGTCACTTTATATAAAATTTGCCAGTAAAAAAAAAAAAAAAAGTTGCCACTATGTTCAACTGCAAATGTGGAATGATAAATCATTTAAATGAGAATTGAAACCTGTAGTAAGGCATGAATTTCTGTGATGAACTTAGTAAAGCAGCTGGTTTGAATTTGACTCACCAAATAATGATGAGTTAGGAAGTTGAGGGATGTGGACAAATGGAGAAAAAAAAAATGGATAATAGATCAAAAAAGATCTGGCACAAATATAGAAGTGCCAATAATATAAGCCTTATTTTTTTATTAAAAAGATTTTTTTTTACATTTACTTATTTTTGATAGAAGAGAGACAGAGCACAAGTGGGGGAAGGGCAGAGAGAGAAGGAGACACAGAATCCAAAGCAGACTCCAGGCTCCAAGCTGTCAGCACAGAGCCGGACGCTGGGCTCAAACTCACAAACCGCGAGATCATGACCTGAGCTGAAGTCGGATGCTCAACGGACTGTACCACCCAGGCGCTCCTATGAACCTTATTTACTTTCATTTGTTTCCTAAAGCTTTGGTCCTTAGTAAGGTTAGAGAAGGATCATCTTAAGAATCATCTAGAACAACATGAATGAATTTTGAAGAATTATGCAAAGGGAAATAAATGAGTCATAAAGAGACAAATACTGTTTAATTCTACCTAATTGAGGTATCTAGAGTAATCAAAGTCATGGAGACACAATGTCTGATGGATTCCAGAGGCTGTCGAGAGGGGGAAATGAAGCTGTTTAATGGGTACAAAGTTTCAGTCTGGGAAGATGAAAAAGTTCTGGAGATGGATGGTTATGATGGCTGTACAATATGAATATACTTAATGCTACAGAATTGTACACTTTATTTTCTTGAGAACCATAACTGGAGAAAGAAAGCAAAGAAAAAGATTGATTACAATGATAAAATTGAAATAGCCATGGAAAACAAAATATGTGTGTGTGTGTGTGTGTTACCAAATTTCCTTATAAAATCTGGTTTAACCTTAAAATGTGTAGAAAAATCTCAGCAAAAGAGTGCCCCCTTGTGGACCTCTGTAAGGTGGCAAAATCCATAATGAATAAGCCCTGTTGTCCCTCTGAAGTCTCTTGAATTATACATTCCAGTTCTTGCACGTAACCCCCACACTTACATTCCTTGAGGGCAGAAGAACTCAAACACCTCCCCAAAGTTAATTCAAAATCAGAGACCAAAATAAGGATTTTGATATATTTTGGAGAGATTCTTTTTTTTTTTTAATTTTTTTTTAATGTTTATTTATTTTTGAGACAGAGAGAGATAGAGCATGAATGGGGGAGGGTCAGAGAGAGAGGGAGCCACAGAATCTGAAACAGGCTCCAGGCTCTGAGCTGTCTGCACAGAGCCCGACGCGGGGCTCGAACCCATGAACTGTGAGATCGTGACCTGAGCTGAAGTCGGATGCTTAGCCGACTGAGCCACCCAGGCGCCCCGAGATTCTTTCTTTCACTGTTTTTGTTGACAGTCAAAAGACAATTAAATTTCTTAAAAGTTTTAAAAGTTGAAGCTCAATTTACATGGTAATTGTAACATAGGGTATTTAAATTCATATTGGGTTTCTGGAAGAAGCCTCTTCAGCAGAAAAAAATATTTGGAGTGAGTTTTTTTGGAGGGGTATGTTTTTGAAGCTTAACTTTATTTCATTCATTACTGTATTTGGTTCTGTTACTCAGCAGGAACGATTTTGCTGTTATTGGCATCTAATTCTGTTGTTAATAAAATAGAAACTGGAGAAAATAAATCTCTCTTTCATCATCACAAAATGGTATAATGCCCTTCCACAATAGATATTTTTTGCTTTTTTGATGATTGCATAATTGTTTCTTTTTTAACCTAGAGAATTTCATCAATCTCATTTGGTGGCCAAGGAACATGTTAAATAAAATTTCTCAAGGTCATTGAAAGAATGAGTGGGAAAGCAAGATTAAAATCCTGATGTACTGATTCTGTACACTAATCTTAGCTGATTGCCAATGCTGCTGCTCTAAAAATGCATATTCTTAAGTGGAAGAAATTTTGAGTTGAGATTTCTCAAGGTAATTCTATGATTTTGAGGGGGAAATAACTTATAGGATTTGATACAAAATTATTTTGTAAGTATAGGTTCTTAACTACAAATATCTTAAGTTGAAGAAGACAGCAGAATGATTAATTGCACCTGCTGGCAGCTTTCACTTGACCTTGTAAAGGTTAGAGTTCTCCAGAAGTCTTATTAGACACCCTTTCTACCCTTGGGCTTATTTTTCCTTAGGATCTAGAACCTGAACTAATCTAGTATTAATGAAATAACTGTAAGTAGCTTAAGCTATTTGTAGTTCTGCATCCTGAGATTCTTTGGAGACCATTAATTAAAAGTTCATGATGTCATTATAATATCTCTTTAACGGGCTAGTATCACATCCGATTGTAACTATGTTGGTATTTTTAAAAACGTCTTATTTGGGGATAATTTTAGATTAACAGAAAATTCCGAAGATGGTATAGAGAATCCCCATATACTCTTCACGCAGTTTTCCCTCATGCTACCATCTGACACGACCACGTTAACTGTGTCAATATTTAGAAACTAATATTGGTACGTCAGTATTAACTAAACTCCAAATTTTATTCTCTTTTTATTAATGTTTTTTTCTCTATTCCAGATTCCCATCCAGGACATCACATTGCATTTAGTCATCATGTCTCCTTAGTCCTCCCATCTGTGACAGTTTCTCAAACTTTCCCTGTTTCTCATGACCTTGACAGTTTTGAGGAATATGCATTTTGTAGATTGTCTCCAAATCTGGTTTTGTCTGATATTTTTCTTATGACTAGACTGGAGGTTTTTGTGTGGAATACTAAAAAGATGACAGTAGCCTTCACATCACGTCATATCAGAGACATGATACCACTGCTAAGGTGACCTCAGTCATGAGGTTACAATAGTGCTTGCCAAGTTTTCCACTGTAAAGTTGCTGTTTTTTCCATTTTTTCTTTTCACTGTTTTTTGGAAGGGGATCACTATGTCCAGCTCACACTAAAGGTGGAGGGGGGGCTGGTGGTGGAGAATTTTGCTCCACCTGCTGGAGGGGGGAGTATCTGAACACATTATTTGGAATTTTCCATAAGGAAGACGTATCTCTTCCCCCCACCCCCCATCTATTTGTTTATTCAATGGTTTTTTTATATCAGTATGGACCTGTGTATATTTTATACTTTGGGTTATAATCCAATACTACTTTATTTTGCTGCCTAACTCATTCCACCTTTGGCCATTGGGATCTCTTTCAAGATTCGTTCCTGTGACCTTTTGCTATGCCCCCATTCTTTTGTTTTCTTAAACACTTCCTTACATTTTAGCATTACAAAATGCTCCAGGTTCCTCTAATATCTACCTTGCACCAGACCTAAAATCCACCATTTTTCCAAGGAGCTCCTATCGCTATTGGCAAATTGTATTTAGAAACCAAGATTTCCACACTTGGTGCACTCATTGCTATTGGTGTCACTGCTTCTCGGCCCTCTTAGCAGATGGAGCTAGGAAACATGTATGTATATTAACCTATGCATACACATATATCTATAATTATCTCTGTATCTCTCCAGCTGTATATAGATCCTGGGTGGATGGATGGATGGATGGATGGATGGAAGGATGGATAGGCAGGTAGGTGGTAGATAGATAGGAATTCATACTGAAGTCTCTGACACCAATCCAGTACCAAAGGATTTGTAAAATTGTGAGAATTTTTTTTAATTCTTGAATTTTATTTCCTCTTATTAACTGAATTTTTGTAACTTGTTTTATGTTACTCAATAAAATTCCCTTATTCAGCCACTGCCAGTGTACTTTGGTGGCGTAATCATGTTGCCATATCATTCTGTGTAAGTCGAGTAAAAGTTTTTTGACCCAGGTATAGACAGTGCTGGTTGCCTACCTAATATCTATTCATCTCTTCTCTGTTCCCCAAATTTTAGAGGTAGCCCTATATCCAATTTAAAAATTCTCCTCTCCAGACTGTCTTTAAGCTGGAGTTGCTCTATGTAATTTATATTTATAATATACAAGAGGAAGCTCCCTGGGTGGAGCACACAGGAGAGCTATTGTTTTCCCAACAAAATACATCTTTGTTCTTCATTCTACTCTCTCCCTCTCATCTGAGACATGCACGTGACGTCTGGAGATGGAGCAGCCACCTTATGGTCAAGAGGATAAAAGCTATACAGTAAAGATGGCAGAGCCACAAGATAGGAGTTGGTCTCATGAGTTCTCAGACACCTGCACCAGCTTTAGACTGACTACCTCCAGACTTGTTACTTGGGGAAAGTGAGTTCATATTATGCCAGTTACTGCAGTCTGTTATGTGAGGTTGAACACAGTCTTTTTTTTTTAATAATTGATTTATTTTTAAATTTACATCCAAATTAGTTAGCATATAGTGCAACAATGATTTTAGGAGTAAATTCCTTAATGCCTCTTATCCACTTAGCCCATGCCCCCTCCCATAATCCCTCTAGTAACCTTCTGTTTGTTCTCTACATTTGAGAGTGTCTTATGTTTTGTCCCCCTCCCTGTTTTTATATTATTTTTGTTTCCCTTCCCTGATATTCATCTGTTTTGTATCTTAAAGTCCCCATATGAGTGAAGTCATATGATATTTTTCCTTCTCTTACTGACTAATTTCACTTAGCATGATACCCTCTAGTTCCATCCACGTAGTTGCAAATGGCAAAATTTCATTCTTCTTGATTGCCGAGAAATACTCCATTGTATATATATACCACATCTTCTTTATCCATTCATCCATCTATGGACATTTGGGCTCTTTCCATATTTTGCCTATTGTTGATAGTGCTGTTATAAACATTGGGGTGCATGTGCCCCGTCAAAACAGCACACCTGTATCCCTTGGATAAATGCCTACTAGTGCAATTGCTGGGTCGTAAGGTATTTCTGTTTTTAATTTTTTGAGGAACCTCCATAACTGTTTTCCAGAGTGGCTGCATCAGTTTGCATTCTCACCAACAAGGCAAAAGAGAATCTCTTTCTCCACATCCTCGCCAACATCTGTTGTTGCCTAGTTGTTAATGTTAGCCATTCTGACAGGTGTAAGGTGATATCTCATTGTGGTTTTGATTTGTATTTCCCTGATGATGAGTGACGTCAAGCATTTTTTCACGTGTCGGTTGGCCATCCGGATGTCTTCTTGGGAGAAATGTCTATTCATGTCTTTTGCCCATTTCTTCACTGGATTATTTGTTTTTTGGATGTTGAGTTGGATAAGTTCTTTATAGATTTTGGATACTAACCCTTTATCTGATAATGTCATTTGCAAATATCTTCTCCCATTCCATCGGTTGCCTTTTGGTTGCTGATTGCTTCTTTCAATGTGCAGAAGATTTTATTTTGATGAGGTCCCAATAGTTCATTTTTGCTTTTGTTTCCCTTTGCCTCCAGAGACGTGTTGAGTAAGAAGTTGCTGCAGCCAAGGTCAAAGATGTTTTTGCCTTTGCCTGCTTTCTCCTCAAGGATTTCAATGGCTTCCTGTCTTACATTTAGGTCTTTCATCCATTTTGTGTTTATTTTTGTGTATGGTGTAAGGAAGTGGTCCAAGTTCATTCTTCTGCATGTCGCTGTCCAGTTTTCCCAACACCACGTGCTGAAGAGACTATCTTTATTGTACTCAATATTCTTTCCTGCTTTGTCAAGGATTAGTTGGCCATACGTTTGTGGGTCCATTTCGGAGTTTCTATTCTGTTCCATTGATCTGAGTGCCTGTTTTTGTGCCAGTACTATACTGTCTTAATGATTACAGTTTTGTAATACAGCTTGAAGTCTGGGATTGTGATGCCTCCTGCTTTGGTTTTCTTTTAAAGATTGCTTTGGCTATTTAGGGTCTTTTCTGGCTCCATAAAATTTTAGGATTGTTTGTTCTAGCTCTATGAAGATTGCTGGTGTTATTTTGATAGGGATTGCATTGAATATGTAGATTGCTTTGGGCATTATTGACATTTTAACAATATTTGTTCTTCCTATCCAGGAGCATGGAACATATTTCCACTTTTTTTGTGCCTTCTTCAATTTCTTTCATAAGCTTTCTGTAGTTTTCAGTGTATAGATTTTCCACCTCTTTGGTTAGATTTATTCCTAGGTATTTTATGGGTTTTGGTGCAAATGTAAATGGAATCAATTCCTTGGTTTCTCTTTCTGTTGCTTCATTGCTGGTGTATAGGAATGCAACTGATTTCTCTGCATTGATTTTATATCCTGCAACTTTGCTGAATTCATGAATCAGTTCTAGCAGTTTTTTGGTGGAATCTTTTGGGTTTTCCACATAGAGAATCATGTCATCTGCGGAGAGTGAAAGTTTGACCTCTCCTCGCTGATTTGGATGCCTTTTATTTCTTTGTGTTGTCTGATTGCAGATGCTAAGACTTCCAATACTATGTTGAATAACAGTGGCGAGAGTGGATATCCCTGTCTCGTTCCTGACCTTAGGGGGATAGCTCTCCGTTTTCCCCCATTGAGGATGATATTAGCATTGGGTCTTTCATATATGGCTTTTATGATCTCGAGGTACGCTCCTTCTATCCCTACTTTCTTGAGGGTTTTTATCAAGAAAGGATGCTGTATTTTGTCAAATGCTTTCTCTGCATCTATTAGGAGGATCATATGGTTCTTGTCCTTTGTTTTATTGATGTGATTGTTTTGTGGATATTGAACCAGCCCTGCATCCCAGGTATGAATGCCACTTAGTTGTGGTGAATAATTTGTTTAATGTATTATTGGATCCAGTTGGCCGATATCAAAAATATGGAACGCTTCACGAACCCGAGTGTCATCTTTGCACAGGGGACATGCTAATCTTCTCTGTATCTCCCCAACCTTAGTATATGTGCTGCCAAAGCAAGCATTGTTGTGTCATATTTAGGTGTTGAAAAGTATATTTAGTTTCAAGGGTTAATATACAAAGAATTTAATGGCATTCTTTTTATCATCAGGGCCAGCAAGTTTCAGGACTAAACAAAGCTTCATGTATACATACCGGATAAAAGCATACATTTTAGAAAAACAAGGGACTTGTGTATGGGCCCTCAGATATTCATATCATAAAAAATTGATTTTCAGGATGTGATTTAATATATTAATAATACAGCCCAAAGATTTTTGGGAAGGGAGGAGAAGATACAGGGTAAGGATTGGAAGAATTCAAGGATTGTAAGGTGGGAGAATACGCAGTTTGAAAAAAATCATATTAGGGGGCGCCTGGGTGGCTTGGTCGGTTAAGAGTCCGACTTCGGCTCAGGTCATGATCTCATGGTCCGTGAGTTCGAGCCCCGCGTCGGGCTCTGTGCTGACAGCTCAGAGCCTGGAGCCTGTTTCAGATTCTGTGTCTCCCTCTCTCTTCCCCTCCCCTGTTCATGCTCTGTCTCTCTCTGTCTCAAAAATAAATAAACGTTAAAAAAAAAGAAAAAATCATATTAGGAGTATGACTTTTGATCACTACATTTAATATTCTTTGAAAGTTGATAATAATGATAATAATAATAGATATGTTCTTCTATGTTCCAGCCAAAATGCTAATCAATATAACATTGACTTGCTACAATAATACTTTGCAGTATGTACCCTCAGTGTCTGCATTTAAAAAATGAGGAAACTCAAATATGGAAATATAAGCTCACATATCAAGTTAGTGCATGGTATTCAAAACCAACAGCATCTTATTCCAGGTCCTATGTCCCTTCCCACCTCACCAAACTGTTTCCTTGCTAAATAACATTAAAGGAAATTATAGGGCTCCTATCTTATCAGATAGCACTTTACAAAAGGTGTTTTTAAAAAAGTGAAGTGCTACCATTACACTCTGAGTGAAAAATGAAAAGATGCTTTGTTTTTTGGTTTTTTTTTTACCTACTGATAGAAGTAAATCACATTGCTAAATCACATGCATTTCTAGATGAATATAACAACTTAAACTGACATTTGATTTGCAGGGGTCTATGACCTTAGGTCACTGCAGTGTCACTAAGAAATATTTTCTCAATCCAAAGATAAAAAAATGAGATATACTTCTTTCACACAAATTATTTGTGAAAGCAATATGTGTGGTCCTACTTCCTTGCTCATAATTCATTTTTATATGAGTTATTTTGAATTATGCTAAAAATGACAGGCAGCTTCAACTGTCACTTTGATTTAGGAAATGTCAGGTATGTGTGAACTCACTGACATGCATGACTTACGAAAGATCTTAGGAAGATTTTTGTCATTTTTTTCTATACATATCAAATGCATGTGATTGTATTCTAGAAAAGGATCACTTGTTTAATAAATTAGGAAGTATAAATATGTACCAGAACGAGAAGAAATAACTTCCAACATTTACAGTATAGTCTTTTTAGTAGACATGGTAACTTTTTTGCCCTATTTAGAATAGTCACACTACCTATAATAGATTAGCACAGACACCTCCAACCACAAACTTTTGAAAACAAAGATTTTTGTAAACAGCTTATGGCATGCTTAATACAGCTGCACGGAACTGAATCAATTGTCTCTCAAATGGTAGTTCCCAGCTATTGACAGTCACAGTAACAAAAGCTCGTATCTGGAAGTGGCATCAACAGTAATTCAATTCTAACATCAATATATAGCCTCGTAAATCCTTCTTGATTAAAGAAATAAATGTATCCTCTTTCCTAAAAAAGACTTCTGCATTTATTCATTTGTTTTTTGCTTATCTGAAAAAATAAAAATCAGTATCATTGCAGTAGTAGCCTCTGACGAGGAACACTGCTTGACAAAGTACGAGTTTTATATGCAGCCCGGGTGATGTGTGGGATCCCCAGTCCCCCTACTGTCTGAATCAGATTTCTTCCATCATCCCATTCCATGCCTATGTCAGTATAAAACTTTTCTTCAGTTTTCTAAAAATTACCGAGGTCTAGCATTTTCTTGGTCCTTCTGGCTTCCAACTTTTTGTCCTTTGAATTAGCTTAGCTGATGGCTAACCTTTCCATCTGGCAATATTTCTTGTTACAGGTCATGTTAACCCAGGTATGAAACTCAGTCTTTTGTTATAGTGCCACAAAATAAGAAAACTAATAAAACATATCCGTGTGTGATATAATTTACTAAATTTTGGGGGAAGAGAGGGTTGGGGAGACTTCACATTGAAGGAAGATCAGCATCTTACATCTAATAATAGGCATCCTAGTTATTAAAAAATCCTTCAGGCATCCCATCCACTGTCGGGGATTTTTCACTGCTACCTCACTGCAAATAGAACCCAGCCTCATACTATCTGTTTGGCTCCTTTCTCATCTTCTCATTTCTGTCTCATCTCTTCCCTGCCCTCCCCTTCCCCTTCCTGAATTGCTAAAAAGACCTCCAAATTCAGAAGAAAAAAAAATCTCATTTTGTCTTTCCCTGAGTACTCTTAAAAACAGAGCAACAATAAAGAACACTTCCATGCTTTTTTATCAAGAAGTCAAATTCCAGGGGAACAAGAAGAAGGTAAAAAGGAAAATGAAGCGGGGAGATGAAGAAAGGAAAAGATGAGGCGGTGCATTACTGACCTGGCTGTAGTTTTATAAGGAAACACAACTTAAGTGTCACATGGACTTTTTGCATCTCCAAACAGCCAGAGGATGGAAGGGGGCAGAATATATCTGCAGGACCCTTTCCGCCACCTGTCTCTCATTGATGAGTTTCTTTCCAGCTGAGTGTTAACTTTGGGGTACTTGTGGTTTTAAATCCCAGTATTCCTCATCAGATACATGTGTAACAGTATTACTTGATTCCTGGATACACTTAAATGGTAAACTGTGCTTCGGGATTTTACTTAACAATCAAACTCACTGGCACCCATACTCTGTCATTTTCAATAACCCCTTACCAGTGTCGTAAGTTCTTCTACCCTGGTATATCTTTGTCACAACCTGCCAGTAAAAAACCCTAGAACAATGTATCGTCATCGAGTATTACTGCAGAAAATGAAACAACCAGAAATTCTGCCTTTAAATTCAATAACCTTAACTGGATTCTCAACATTGCCTAACCTGACTGCTTCCTTTGTTATCTTGCTTTCCTGTTAACCACATAGTTGGAACTCTTCATTCTCCTCACACATCAAGCCCCAGGCTTTTCCCCGACTCTCATGAGATGACTTTACCACCCACCTCAGAAAGAAATGGAAGTCTTTACCGAGACATCCATCAAATTCCTATCACCCGATTTTCAAACCTACTGCATCCCTTGTACCAACAACAGGGCCTGGCAGATAGTAGGTACACAATAAATATCTTCGAAATAAATACACACCCATTCTTACCTCCCTCATCATGTATAATGAAGAAATGGAAGGTTCCACTTGTCTCTTTTTACTATCAACCTTCCCCTCCTTACTGATGGGCATTTTAATATGATATAGGGTCTCTCTTTTTTGTTAAACTCCCTTCAGCTTGACACACAACCTCCCACAGCTGTATAGTAGTATAAATATCCTATAATTTATTTATCCACTCTACTGTTGGCCATTTGAGTTGTTTCCAGTTTTTTGCTATCACAGTGATTCTACAAAGCTACCTGCACATGTTGTTTGGTGGATATATACTATTTTACACAGAAGAATTGCTGAGTCATTGAGTATGCATATCCTCAGTTATACTACATAAGGTCAAATTGTTATCCAAACCGGCCATGCCCTTTAAACATCTGCTTGCCATGTGTAAGGGTTTTCATAGCTCCACATCATAGTGAGTTGATTTTGTCAGATTTTTTAGTTTTTGCAAATCAAATGGATATGCGATCAAATGGATTGCATCGCACTTTGGCTATAATTTGCACAATCTTTCTTATTGATGAAGTTGACCATATTTTTATGTTCATAAAGCATTCTTTCTTCAGTGAGGAGCTTGCTCAATATTTTTGTTCATTTTTACTTTCGATTGTTTACCTTTTTTTTCTAAATTTATTTAGTTATTCTTGGGGGGGGGGGGGCGGGCAGAGAGAGAAAGGGAGAGACAATCCCAAGCAGGATCCGCACTGTCAGCACAGGTTTCAAACTCACACACCATGAGATCATGACCGGAGCTGAAATCAAGAGTCAGATGCTTAACAGACTGAGCCAATCAGGCACCCCTGGGTTGTTTATCTTCTTAGTATTGGTTTACTGTTCTTTATATATTCTACATATTAATGTTTTAATTACATTTGTTATGATATATTCTATTTGTCGTTGTTTTCACTTTCTATATGCTGTCTTTTGATAAATAGAAGTATTTTTTAAAGTTTATTTATTTATTTTAAGAGACAGGGAGTGTGCGCAAGTGGGCGAGGGGCAGAGAGAGAAGAGAGACAGAGAATCCCAAGCAGGCTCCATGCTGCCAGCACAGATCTTGATGTGAGGTTCAATCTCACGAACTGTGAGATCATGACCTGAGCCAAATCAAGAGTTGGATGCTTCACCAACTGAGCCATCCACGTGATCCTAGAAGTCTTATTTTTAATGTAATTGAATTAATCAATCCTGTCTTCTGTTATTTAAGTATTTTTTTCTTGTTTGAGAAATTTTTGCTTTGAGATCATAAATATATTTTCATAGATTGTCTTAGTTTTTTTAATTTTATTTTTAATTTTTTAAAATTTACATCCAAATTTGTTAGCATATAGTGCAACAATGATTTCAGGAGTAGATTCCTTAGTGCCCCTTACCCATTTAGCCCATCCCTTCTCCCATAATCCCTCCAGTAACCCTCAGTTTGGTGTCCATATTTATGAGTCTCTTTTGTTTTTTTCCCCTCCCTGTTTTTATATTATTTTTGCTTCCCTTCCCTTATATTCATCTGTTTTGTCTCTTAAAGTGCTCATATGAGTGAATTGATATGATTTTTGTCTTTCTCTGACTGACTAATTTCACTTAGCATAACACCCTCCAGTTCCATCCACGTAGTTGCAAATAGCAAGATTTCATTCTTTTTCATTGCCGAGTAATACTCCATTCTATATATATATACAACATCCTTCTTTACCCATTCATCCATCGATGGACATTTGGGCTCTTTCCATACTTGGCCTATTGTTGATAGTGCTGTTATAAACATTGGGGTGCATGTGCCCCTTCGAAACAGCACATCTGTATCCCTTGGATAAATGCCTAGTAGTGCAATTGCTGAGTCATAGGGTAGTTCTGTTTTTAATTTTTTGAGGAACCTCCATAAAATGGAGTTTTCCAGAGTGGCTGCACCAGCTTGCATTCCCACCAACAATGCAAAAGAGATCCTCTTTCTCTGCATCCTCGCCAACATCTGCTGTTGCCTCAGTTGTTAATGTTAGCCATTCTGACAGGTGAAAGGTGATATCTCATTGTGGTTTTGATTTATATTTCCCTGATGATGAGTGACATTGAGCATTTTTTCATGTGTCGGTTGGCCATCCAGATGTCTTCTTGGGAGAAGGGTCTATTCATGTCTTTTGCCCATTTCTTCACTGGATCATTTGTTTTTTGGGTGTTGAGTTGGATAAGTTCTTTATAGATTTTGGATACTAACCCTTTATCTGATAATGTCATTTGCAAATATCTTCTCCCATTCTGTCAGTTACCTTTTAATTTTGCTGATTGTTCCCTTCGCTGTGCAGAAGTTTTTATTTTGATGAGGTCCCAGTAGTTCATTTTTGCTTTTGTTTCCCTTGCCTCCAGAGATGTGTTGAGTAAGAAGTTGCTATGGCCAAGATCAAAGAGGTTTTTGTCTGCTTTCTTCTTGAGGATGTTGATGGCTTCCTGTCTTACATTTAGGTCTTTCATCCATTTTGAGTTTATTTTTGTGTATGGTGTAAGAAAGTGGTCCAGGTTCATTTTTCTGCATGTCACTGTCTAGTTTTCCCATCACCACTTGCTGAAGAGACTGCCTTTATTCCATTGGATATTCTTCCCTGCTTTAATCAGATTAGTTGGCCATACGTTTCTGGGTCCATTTCTGGGTTCTCTGTTATGTTGCCTTGATCTGAGAGTCTGTTCTTGTGCCAGTACCATACTGTCATGATGATTATAGCTTTGTAGTGTAGCTTCAAGTCTGGGATTGTGATGCTTCCTGCTTTGGTTTTCTTTTTCAAGATCGCTTTGGCTATTCGGGGTCTTTTCCAGTTCCATACAAATTTTAGGATTATTTGTTCTAGCTCTGTGAAGAATGCTGGTGTTATTTTGATAGGGATTGCATTGAATATGTAGATTGCTTTGGGTAGTATTGACATTTTAACAATATTTGTTCTTCCTATCCAGGAGCATGGAATCTTTTTCCATTTTTTGGTGTCCTCTTCAATTTCTTTCATAAGCTTTCTATAGTTTTCAGTGTATAGATTTTTCACCCCTTTGGTTAGATTTATTCCTAGGTATTTTATTGTGTTTGCTGCAATTGTAAATGGGATTGATTCCTTGATTTCTCTTTCTGTCGCTTCATCATTGGTGTGTAGGAATGCAACTGATTTCTCTGGACTGATTTTATATCCTGCAACTTTGCTGAATTCATGAATCAGTTCTAGCAGGTTTTTTTTTTTTTTTTTTTTTTGCGTGTGTGTGGAAGTCTTTTGGGTTTTCCATATAGAGAGTCATGTCATCTGTGAAGAGTGAAAGTTTGACCTCCTCCTGGCCGATTTGGATGCCTTTTATTTCTTTGTGTTGTCTGATTACAGAGGCTAAGACTTCCAATACTATGTTGAATAACAGTGTCGAGAGTGGATATCCCTGTCTCGTTCTTGACCTTAGGGGGATAGCTCTCCATTTTCCCCCATTGAGGATGATATTAGCATTGGGTCTTTCATATATGGCTTTTATGATCTCGAGGTATGCTCCTTCTATCCCTACTTTCTTGAGGGTTTTTATCAAGAAAGGATGCTGTATTTTGTCAAATGCTTTCTCTGCATCTATTAGGAGGATCATATGGTTCTTGTCCTTTGTTTTATTGATGTGATTGTTTTGTGGATATTGAACCAGCCCTGCATCCCATGTATGAATCCCACTGGGTTACATGGTGAGTAATTTTTTTAATGTATTGTTGGATCCAGTTGGCTAATATCTTGTTGAGGATTTTTGCATCCATGTTCATCAGGGAAATTGGTCTATAGTTTTAGTGGGGTCTCTGTCTGGTTTTGGAATCAAGGTAATGCTGGCTTCATAGAAAGAGTTTGGAAGTTTTCCTTTCATTTCTATTTTTTGGAACAGTTTCAACAGAATAGGTGTTAACTCTTCCTTAAATGTTTGGTAGAATTACTCTGGAAAGCCATCTGGCCCTGGATCTTGTTTTTTGGAAGATTTTTGATTACTAATTTGATTTCCTACCGGTTATGGGTCTGTTTAAATCTTCTATTTCCTCCTGTTTCAGTTTCGGTAGTGTATACATTTCTAGGAATTTGTCCATTTCTTCCAGATTGCCCAATTTATTAGCATATAATTGCTCATAATATTTTCTTATTATTGTTTTTATTTCTGCTGAGTTGGTTGTGATCTCTCCTGTTTCATTCTTGCTTTTATTTATTTGGGTCCTTTCCTTTTTCTTTTTGATCAAACTGGCTACTGGTTTATTCATTTTGTTAATTCTTTCAGAGAACCAGCTTCTGGTTTCATTGATCCGTTCTAATGTCTTTTTTTGGTTTCAATAGCATTAATTTCTGCTCTAATCTTTGTTATTTCCTGTCTTCTGCTGGTTTTGTGTTTTATTTGCTGTTCTTTTTCCAGCTCCTTAAGACTAAAGGTTAGGCTGTGTATCTGTGATCTTTCTTCCTTCTTTAGGAAGGCCTGGATTGCTATATACTTTCCTCTTATGACTTTGCTACATCCCAGAAGTTTTGGGTTGTGGTGTTATCATTTTCATTGACTTCCATATACTTTTTAATTTCCTCTTTAACTGCTTGGTTAGCCCATTCATTCTTTAGTAGGATGTTCTTGAGTCTCCAAGTATTTGTTACCTTTCCAAATTTTTTCTTGTGGTTGATTTCGAGTTTCATAGCGTTGTGGTCTGAAAATATGCACGGTATGCTCTCAATCTTTTTGTACTTACTTAGGGCTGATTTGTGTCCCAGTATATGGTCTATTCTGGAGAACGTTCCATGTACACTGGAGAAGAATGTATATTCTGCTGCTTTAGGATGAAATGTTCTAAACATATCTGTTAAGTCCATCAGGTCCAGTGTGTCATTCAAAGCCATTGTTTCCTTGTTGATTTTTTGATTAAATGATCTGTTGATTGCTGTGAGTGGGGTTTTGAAGTCTCCTACTATTATGGTATTATTATCGATGAGTTTCTTTATGTTTGTTATTAATTGCTTTATATATTTGGGTGTTCCACATTTGTAGCATAAATGTTTACAATTGTTAGGTCTTCTTGGTGGCTAGACCCTTTGATTATGATATAATGCCCTTCTGCATGTCTTGATACCATCTCTATTTTAAAGTCTAGATTGTCTGATATAAGTATGGCTACCCCGGCTTTCTTTCGTTGACCATTAGCATGATAGATGGTTCTCCATCCCCTTACTTTCAATCTGAAGGTGACTTTAGGTCTAAAGTGGGTCTCTTGTAAACAGCAAAAAGATGGATCTTGTTTTCTTATCCATTCTGTTACCCTATGTTTCTTGCTGAACATTGAGTCCATTTACGTTTAGAGTGAGTACTGAAAGATAAGAATTTATTGCTATTTTGATTCTTGTAGAGTTGGAGTTTCTGGTGGTGTTCTCTGGTCCTTGCTTTTGGTCTTTTTCTTTCTTTCTTTTTTTTTTTTTTTTTTTTTTTTTTTTTTGTCTTTTCTCACCTCAGAGAGTGCCTCTTAAAATTGCACGGCTAGTTTAGTGGTCACAAACTCTTTTAATTTTTGTTTGTCTGGGAAACTTTTAATCTCTCCTTCTATTTTGAATGACAGCCTTGCTGGATAAAGAATTCTTGGCTGTATGGTTTTCTGATTCAGCACATTGAATATATCCTGTCACTTCTTTCTGGCCTGCCAAGTTTCTGTGGATAGGTCTGCTGCAAACCTGATCTGTCTTCCCTTGTACATTAGAGGCTTTTTTTCCCTTGCTGCTTTCATGATTCTCTCCTTGCCTGAGTATTTTGTGAATTTGCCTATAATATGCCTTCCTGATGGTTGGTTTTTGTTGAATCTAATGGGAGTCCTCTGTGCTTCCTGGATTTTGATGTCTGTGTCTTTCCCCAGGTTAGGAAAGTTTTCGGCTATGATATGCTCACATAAACCTTCTACCCCTTTTTCTCTCTTCCTCTTCTGGGACCCCTATGCTTCTCATGTTCCTTTTTAATGAGTCACTGATTTCTCTAATTCTTAAATCATGCTCTTTTGCCTTAGTCTCCCTCTTTTTTTCTGCTTCATTATTCTCTATAAGTTTGTCCTCTGTATCTCTTTTTCTCTGTTCTGCCTCATCTATCCTTGCCACCACTGCATCCATCCATGATGGCAGCTCAGTTATAACATTTTTAATTTCATTCTGGCTATTTTTCACTTCTTTTATCTCTGCAGAAAGGGATTCTAATCTATTTTTTACTCCAGCTGGTGCTCTTATTATCCTGATTCTAAATTCTGTTTCAGACATCTTGCTTGTATGTGTGTTGGTTAAATCCCTGGCTGTTGTTTCTTCGTGCTCTTTCTTTTGGGGTGAATTTCTTCATTTTGTCATTTTGAAGGGAGAAAAGGAATTAATGAGGTAAAAAATTAAAATTAAAAAAATTAAAATAAAAAAATTAAGTACACACACACACAAATCGAATAAATGAAGGTAGATCCTTGGTGAGTTTTGGTCTAGGTGTTGAAAGTGGTTTGACAGATTAAAGAATCAAAGGGAGGAGTAAAAAGAAAAAAAAAGGAAATAGTTTGAGAATTTGAAAAATGAGTACACTGAAGTAGACTAAAATGAGGTGATGGGAGTAAAATAGAATTTGAAAAGATTTACACAAAAGTAAAGATACAGTAGAACAAAAATTAAAGAAAAATATTTTTCATAAAAATTAAAAATAAAAATAGCTTTTTTCTCTTTCTGTATTCAAGAAAAAGAAAAGTAATGAAAAATATAAAAAAGAGATAAAAAGGAAATTGAAAATTTGAAAAAGTGAATACTCTGAAGTAGACTAAAATAAAATGATGGAAGTAAAATAGAATTTGAAAAATTTTACATAAAAGCAAAAAGTATAGTAAAAAAATTAAAAACAAACATTTCTAATAGAAATTTAAAGTGAAAATTAAGTTTCTGCATTCAAGAAAAAGAAAAGAAACAAGAGAAGAAAGGAAAAGAAAAAAGGAAATTGTTTGAAAATTTGAAAAAGTGAATACACTGAAGTAGACAAAATGATGAAAGTAAAATAGAATTTGAAAATTTTTACATGAAAATAAAAAAATATATTAAAAATTTTAAAGAAAAATATTTTTAGTAAAAATTGAAAATAAAAATGAATTTTTTCTCTTTCTGTATTCAAGAACTAGAAAAGAAATGAAAAAGAGAAAAAAAAGAAAGAAAATTGAATAGATGGACCTGCTAACAGATTGAAGCAGGGCTGAAATTATTTCGCTTTCCCCTAGAAGTCAGTCTATGTGGCACTTTATAGTCCATAAACTAAGCTGGCAGTGGGACTTGTGTTCTTGAAGAAAGAAGTTGACCTAGTTGGGCGGGGCTCAGTGTAACTGCTCCGTTCTCCACTAGATGGCGCTGCTAGCCTACTGGGGTGAATTGTTGTGGGGCTCATAGGGGTGTATGTGCATGTGTGGGAGCAGTGAAGATGGCATCACCCAGCTCCCCAGTCTCTAGTATCGGAACTGTGTTCTCCCCAATCAGCAGTCGTGCACCAGTGCTCTGTCTTCAGCTTTCTTCCACTTCCCACTTTTTCACTCTCTGTGACCAGGCCCCAGGCACTACCTCTTTCCCGAGTTTTGTGTCAGATGCAGCTGTTTTCCCCGGCCCCTTACTTCTGAAGGACGGCAGCTTTGACCTGTTCCACCACTCTGCAGGAAGGTCTCACTGAGTGATGGCCAAATGAGCAATGGCCGAATGTTGGCTGCACCCAAGAACTCTTGCTGGACCTTGCTGCTGCCAGTGCCCTGAGACTGCAGCCAGGTGCCAGCCTGCCCCAGAAAAATTTTGTGAGATAGTGCAGCAGCTGCATTTCAGGAATTATGGAAAATCACAACACACATCTGGCACCATGCTTCACCTTTAACAACCTTGTTCCAGCACCAGCGAATGTGGCCGTTTTCTGGGGTCTGCTGGGACCAGGTGGCTTCACAAGTCTCTACCAAATGTCCTTCCAGCAGAGGAACCGCTTTTCCCTGTGTTGCCCGAGAACCTCCCGGACCCCACTATGCTCCTGGGGATTCGCCCTTCCCACCAGAGCACTGCCAGGTATTGAGCTGTGGAGTTGCAGCCTTTGCGCTCCATTGTTTACAGTCTTAATGGAGTTTAAACCCTCTCCTTTCTCCTTTCTCTTTTCTCCTTTCTCCTTTCTCCTTTCTCCCTTTTTAGTTTAGTTCCTATGGCTGTTTCCAATTTTCCACTTTCTTTCCAGCTGCTTTTGGATAGGGGTGCTTTTTCCATATTCTCCCACCTACCCCGTCTCTGTCCTCTCTCTGCCTGCAAAAGCACCTCCCTTCCCACGGCTTCTTGCTCCCCAAGTTCACCTCTCCATGCTGCATACCTGCTGAATTCTGTGGTTCAGGTTGTACAGATTGTTGTGTTGATCCTCCAATCAGTTTTCTAGGTGTGCAGGATGGTTTAGTGTTGGTCTGGCTGTATTTCATGGACATGAGACACAGAAACAAACTTCCCTGCTGTTCTGCCATCTTGGCTCCTCCCTCATAGATTGTCTTATAAAAATAGTATAGAATTCTCAAATCTACCTATAATTTGTTTTTTGTATGTGGCAGCCAGCTTCCAAGACAGTCTCCAATAATCCCTGCCTCCTATTCATACTGTTGTGTGTCTCCCCACATTGAATAAGGCTAACCTGAGTAGAAAATAAGATACACAGAAATGATGGTATTTGACTTCTGCACCTAGATAATGAAAGGCCTTGAAGTTTCCATTTTGCTCTTTTTCATGTCACTAATTATGATAGTTATAGGAGTAACCAACTGCCATGTTGTGAGAATGCTCAAACAGTCCTATAAGGTAGTTCATGCAGTGCGGAACAGAACCCCCCAACCAAGAGCCAGTGAAGGACTGGTTGACAACAGCCATACTGATAAGCCATCTTACAAGTGGATCCTCCCCTTTCAGTCATGCTTTCAGAAAACTGTAGCACTTGGCTAACATTTGACTGCAACCCCATGAGAGACTCCGAGGCAGAATCACCAAATAAACTGTTCTTGAATTCCTGACTTGTATTAACTGTGAAATCAATATCTATTTACTGTTTGGAGTCCTACACTTGGGGCTACTTTGGTGCACAGGAACAGATAATTAATACATTATATATGTAAGGTAGCATTTCATTTTCAGTATTTTTCATTTGTATAATCAGTTATCCAACATAATTTATTTTAAAAGCCCTTCTTGTCTATAGTTATCTGCAAGAGTAGCTTTGTCATAAATAAAGTTTCCAATTATACATGGATCTGATTCTGGACTCCTTAGTATATTTCACTGGTTGATCTGTTCATCCTTGAGTTAACTCTTCATCAATCTTTATAAATAAATGGATGAACATCTACATTTATTTTTGAAGTGGCAATATGTCTACCTATAATGTACACTTCAGATACCACTCTACCTAGGTGCTCAATATTCTCAAGGAGATTTTTCCTTCATAATAAGAAACACTGATGTTTCTGATTCTTGGCTTAGTATGTCACAGATAGAGGAATATAGGATCTAAAGGAAGAGCTTCAAAGTGGTGGAACATGGCATTTTATATCACCTTGCCTTTCCCTTTTCTCCCTTATAACTTTTGGCGTGTGTAATGGAGCCCTCCTGCTAAGTATATTCAGCTCAACTCATTGTACTTCATTGAGGCTTTCACAAACCTTTTCACGTGTAAGGATAAAACAGAGTTATATCTTTTTTTAAAGTTTATTTTATTGATGTTTTTGTTGTTGTTTTCTTTTGTCAGCTATAAAGATTAGCTTCTTGTTCAATGGAAAATATGACCAACAAAAGTTTTCAGAAATTATATTAGGGCCCCATCATCACTACTATCATCATTATTCCCGTTGTGTATGGAATTTCTAAATATTTCCAAATGCTCAACCCTAAACATCTCCTTTCATTGATATTTTAAGTTTCTTAGGTACCACATCAACTTAATAGCTTCTTTTTGTTCTTTTTTCAAAATCTCAGGAAGAAACTACATGTTGGAATTGAACCAACAATATGTATTTCTCTCTGTGGATAAGCAAAATTTCATAAGAACTAAAATGATTCAAGCAGATGTTCATCATAGAAAAAGTGCCAGAAAAAGCACTGGGAGTCACAAGAATAAATTCAAATCCACTGTTTAGAAATCTTCCCACCATATTCGAGCATCTTTTGAAGTAGGTATTAGATTGTTTTTAAGTACTGTTAGAGACCTTTCTAAATTTCATCTAAAAAATACTTTTGAAATCTGGAGTACTGTTCCTGGAAATATATCTTAGGTGGATTTGGGTGGAATGAGAAAGTAGACGTGGATCTTTATTTTGTCTTTTAGTGGCTCATTTATAGGAACACATATAGGGCTCTCCCTCTTACAGCCATTGCTTATTTCTTACCACCTATCTTCAAATCCTCTTCCAATCATGTGAAACTTAACAGCATTTCCTAAAGCATGTCATGCTATTTCACACCTTTGTGACTTTGCTTACATTGTCTATTTTCTCTAGAATGCTCTCCTTAACCCCCACCTCCAAAACCCACTAGGAAAATACATATATGTCTTCAGATTTAGCTCATCACCTCCTGGAAAACCTCTTTTGACTGCCATTCATCTCCTGTAGGCAAAATAACTTACCATCTTTGGTACTCCCTCTCTCCACTCTAGACCTTTCTACATGGTTCCTATAACACTCCACTGGCTTGTTTGAACGTGTGGCTCTCACTCAGCAACCATAAATTATTTGGAGGCAAATTGTGTAGCCCACCTTTGGATTACTAGTACCTAGCATTGCCTGACTCAGTATGAACTCAGTGAAATTATTATAAAGAAATGAGTGAATGAATGAATGACTGCCTGTATCTGTATCAAGTATTTCATACTTGAGTAGTAAAGGTTTTTAATTTTATTCTCCAATATTTTGAGATTTAGTCTTGTGTTAAATGAATTAATTGCACACATTAGACATTACTTTGTCCTTTTCAGTTGTCCCTAGCACATATGGGGCAAATAATTTCTATAAAGTTTGAGGAAACCTTTTGTAATATATTGTACCATAGAAAAGGCATCTCTAAAACATCATAGTGCAAACACTGTTTCCAATGTTTTATATAATGCTGGAGTAAAATTTAAAGAATCTTGAAAAGAAGGAATACTTAAAAAATGACATTATTATAATGTGCCATTTATATGCTTGTAACTGTACTGTGTTCTTTAAATATTTTACCTCATTTTATTCAATACTCAAAGTAAGCCTTTAAGATTTCTTGATATTTTCCTCATGGGCAGAGAAGGAAATTGAGTCTCAGAGAGATTACATAAAAAATTTCCCAAAGTCACAACAAATGACTTTGGCTCTGGTCTTTCTAACATGAAATCCTAAGTTTTTGTGTTTGTTTTTTGACTTTTCCTTTTTCTTTTTTTACTATGCTAAGTACACTCAACATGAGATCTACCCTTTTAATAAATTTTTAAGTGTGTAGTACAGTATGGTTAACTATAAGCACAGTGGTATAAAGCAGGTCTATAGAACTTCATCATCTTGCATACATGGAACTTTATACCAGTTGAATAGCTACTCCCCATTTCCCCCTGCTCCTAGACCCCAGAAACACCATTTTATTCTTCACTTTGACAATATGAATACTTCATATAAGTGGGATCATTAAGTATTTGCCCTTCTGAAAGCCTATGCTTTAATTTACTCTTTGAAAAATAATAATAAACTGCATCCGCAATGACGTGGATGCAGCTAGAGAGGTTGGGTGTTAAGTGAGATAGATCAGTCAGAGAAAGACAGATACCATTGGATTTCACTCATATGTGGATTTAAGAAACAAAATAGGTGAGCTTAAGAAAAAAAGGGAGAGGGACTCAAACCATAAGAGGCTCAATGGTAGAAAACAAACCAGGGCTTATCGGAGGGGTGGCGGGTAGGGGATAAGCTAAATGAGGGATGGGTATTAAGGAGGCCCCTTGTTGTATTGAGCACTGGGTGTTATATGTGAATGATGAATCACTAAATTCTACTAAAACAAATATTACACTGTGTGTTAACTAACTGGAATTTAAATAAAAATTTGGGGAAAAAAAGAAAAATAATAATAAACTATAGTATGTTAACATAAATAACACTTATGAACAAGAAGTATTTTTTCAAAAAATTAGTTTAAAAGAGAGGCTTGGCTAGCTCAGCTGGTTAAGTGTCTGAATCTTGATTTCGGCTTAGGTCATGATCTCGTAGTTTGTGGGTTCAAGCCCTGCATCAGGCTCTGCACTGACAGTGTGCAGATTCTTTCTCTTCTTCTCTGTCTGTCCCTCCCCTGCTCCTGCTCTGTCTCTCTCCCTCAAAATAAATACATAAATATGAAAAAAATTTAAATATTAAAAAAATGTTTGAACTATTGGGAAGCATCAAATTCATGCTGATGGACACACATTTTCCAAAATTTAGCGTTTCCTTCAAAATCAAAGTTAATTATTGCCAACAATTATTTCAGTTGTCCTCCCTGAAGTAGCAAACTCACGTTGTTCATTTTCAAGAAAGTATTGGCCAAGTCTGAATAGTTCTAGTTTGTCCATCAGTACTCTTTTAATGATGTTCTGTTCAGTTAAAAAAAAAAAAACAGTGGCAAGTTCAACTGGCAACTCATTTGTACAAACACTCTTCTTCAAGACAACCATTATACATTCATAAACAGCAAGAGAGCTCTATGTATACTTCCCATTTCATCACACAGAATTATTACCAGGAATGTTCTCTGGAATTGAGATTTAATCACATTAAGAATATCTACTACTTCAACAAGGATATGCTTAAGTGAAGCATACTATTTATTATTTACTTATTTTTATCTGAGTTTGTGGAGAACACAATGACTATTCTCGGAGTCTCGAGTCACGGTAAGGTACCAGCATGTTACTTATTATTGCTTTTGCTCCATCAGTGCATAAGTCAACACAGTGAAAAAGAAAAACAGCATCTTCCTTATCATGAAAATAGTTTTGACTTTGTGAACCCCTGAAAGGTTCTTGGTATTTCCCTGGGGTTCCTTAGACCACACATTGAGAATTACACAACAAGGTTCTTGGTAGGTCTTTACACTCTATACTATAACACCCAGAAGCATAACTTAACATAGTGTTTCCTAAATAAAAGTTCACAGATAGAACTCGGGATATTTGTTAAAGCACAGAATCTAGTCTCCACCCCTAAAGGTTTTGATTCAGTCAGCCTAGGATGAAAAGAGGGAGAATGTATATTTAAAAATTCCCCAGATATTTCCAAAGAACCCTCAGTTTTGGGAACTCCCTTCCTAAGCCAACTTGCTACTGTCTGATGTAAGGCATTAGTAGATACAGCATTTATATAAAAGGCAGCTAGGCAACCTGCTAAATCATCATTCAGATCATTCAGATTTCTAAGGGTCACCATAAGAACACATAACTGTATAGAAAGACCACATAAAATAGAATGAAACACATATTCTATATTTACTTAAGTATAATATCAATATACAAAAATAAACTGTATTTCTATACATTGGCAATGTTTTACCTGAAATCGAAATTAAGAAGGCGATTCCATTTAGAATAGCATCAAAAAGAATAAAATCCTTAGAAATAAATATAATGAAAAAAGTGTAAGACTTATGTATATTGAAACTACAAAATATAAATAACTGGAAGGACATCCCATGCTCATAGCTGGGAAGACTTAATATTGTTAAGATGGCAGGGTCCTCAAGCTGAGCTACAGGTTTAATCCAATTCCTCTTCAAAACCCCATTTGGTGCTTTTTTTTTTTTTTTTTTTTGCAGAAAGTGACAAGCTAATTCTAAAATTCACATAGAAATTTAAGGGACTTAGAAGAGTCAAAATAATTTTGAAAAACAAGAGTTAGTTTAAAAAAAAAAAGACTTTCCACAAATAATAGTAGGACAGCTGGAATGAATTTGGATGTCTTCCTCACAATATACTCAAAAAAACAATTCAAAGTGGATTGTAGCCTACATTTATGAGCTAAAACTATAAGATTCTTAGAATATAGGAGTAAATATAGGAGTAAATCTTCATGGCCTTGGCTTAGTCAAAGTCTTCTTACATATGACACCACAGCACAAATGACAAAAAAAAAATTGACTCATCAAATTGGAATTCATCAAAATTAAATGTTTCTTGCTTTAAAAAATACCATCAAAAAAGTGAAAAAAACAACCCACAGAATGGGGGGACATATCTGCAAGGAACTAGTCTTTCTAGATATAAACAACTATTACAATTCAATAACACAAACAACCCAATTTAAAACTCAAGTGATATAGACATTTCTCCAAAGAAAATAGTCAAATGGCCAGTAAACATGTGAAAAGATGCTCCAAATCATGAACCTTCAAAGGTACGCAAATCAAGATCACAATGAGACATCACCTCCAACTGACTAGGATGACTAAAATAAAAAGACAATAACAAGTGTCAGCAAAAATGCGGAGGGGAATTGGGACCCTCTCACATTGCTGGTGGGAATTTAAAATGCCACTCTGAAAAACAATCTGGCAATTCCACAAAAGGTTAAACATAAAGCTATCACCAATTTTACTCCCAGGAAAATGTCCCCCCTCAAAAGGAAAACATATATAAGTGAAAAAACATGTAATTAATATTCGCATCAGGATTATCCATGATTACCAAAGAGTAGAAACCACCCAAATGTCCATCAACAGATTCATGGATAAATAAAATGTGGTATACCCATAAAAGGGATATTATTTGGCAATAAAAAGGAATGAAGTACTGATACATGCTACAACACAGATGAACCTTGAAAACATTATGCTCAGTGAAAGCAGCCAGTCAGACCACGTATTATCTGGTCTCATTTGTATGAAATATCAAGAATAGATCTATAAAAAGAGAAAGTAAATAGATGGTTGCCTATGGTGAGTGGGGGCTTAGGGGAGATTGAGTGTAATTGCTAATGGGTCTGTAGTTATGTAACTTGTTTTGGGTCTGTTATAGCAACCTGAATGGTTCAAATCTTTGGTGTCTAAATCCTAAGTGTGTCAAATGTGTATTCTTGCCAATCGTGTTACCTTCCAAGATAACAAAGAGAGGAGACTTCCAAGGAGATGGATCAGCCCCTTGCTGAATGCCTGTGTTTCCCTTCCTATTTTCCTTGATCAATTTATGAAAAGTTACATTCTTTTTATGAAATGTGGCCCTTTGTAGCAACATGGATGGAACTGGAGAGTGTGATGCTAAGTGAAATAAGCCATACAGAGAAAGACAGATACCATATGGTTTCACTCTTATGTGGATCCTGAGAAACTTAACAGAAACCCATGGGGGAGGGGAAGGAAGAAAAAAAAAAAGAGGTTAGAGTGGGAGATAGCCAAAGCATAAGAGACTCTTAAAAACTGAGAACAAACTGAGGGTTGATGGGCGGTGGGAGAGAGGGGAGTTTGGGTGATGGGTATTGAGGAGGGCACCTTTTGGGATGAGCACTGGGTGTTGTATGGAAACCAATTTGACAATAAACTTCATATATTGAAAAAAAAAGTGAAAAAAAAAGAAAAGTTACATTCTTTTTAAGTTATACTCCTCATTAGCTACGGAATTTGAAGGGGGAGATAATTTTAAAAATATATTTTCTTAACATATACCAATAGAGGGTAATTGAGGTGGGTAGGGATGTTCATTCTTCTCCGACCTTTCTTTCATACACTCACATACGATTTAACACTCAAATGTCCTTTCATTGCAACATCAAAGTACCTAATTCACCATTCCTATTTTATTTTCATAATTAAGTCCAGCCTAAATAATATTAAATTATACAGCAAATGACTTTTTTATTGTAGTAAAATATACATAAAATAGATTTACCATTTAAACATTTTTAAATATATAGTTCAGTGCCATTAAGTTCATTCACATCATTGTGAATCATAGCAAATGACTTTTATATCAACAGTTCAATGAAAAGTTCAAACATGTATTCAAATCTACAAAGTATCTTTTATTATTAAAGTAAAATCATAGTTCGAATAAAGAACACTATCACAAGCCTTCAGATGAACTAGTAACCCCATTAATAAATTCATGACATTATTATTTATGGAACCATATTTAAACTATATTTGTATTTGTAATTTCCTTTTACGACCCAAAGATTTTCATCCAGACTTCATATTGAAAATAAATTCACTGATGCATCAAGAGACAGACTGCATATTAAGTATATTAAATGTCAGGCTTGTTATTCCAATTTCATTTGAAAAACAAACTCTTCCATAAGGCATGGACAGATGTTGATAAGATAACAGCAGCTGTGGCAGAGAATACATTTTCATTAAGTAAAAATGACAATGTTTTCTTTAATGGATGAGATTATTAACAGCTCTTTGGAAGTATTAGACAGAAGTTGTTACAAAACATTTTAAGATAATCAATAACCCGTCCACTATGTGTCTTATTGTGAGACCAGCTGCTGCTATATCTTCTCTCTTGACAAGACATCAGAGTTCGACACCATGCCTACCTGACCATATCAGATATATCAAACATAGCCATCCATTTGACTAAGAGAATTATCCACTTAAGCCAGAATTTCTTCAATTTGTCCTCTCCTTTCATGTCCTTCCGTCTTTGAGCCTGGGTCTTTTGTTGGTGGCCTCTCGGTCCTTAGGGACTTGCTATCAATCATTTTCTCTTCAGTGCCTTTATTTTCAAATTTTATAGGTTCTTTCCCCTCACCATTTTCACACTTTGAAATAAAAAAAAATCAGAAATCAAAATATCTTTTCTTACCTCTCCTATTCCCACCTTGCTAATGTTTAAGCTGTCTACTGCACTTCATAGCCTGACTTCTTTAAAGAGGACTGACATCCTGTCTTCACTTCTCACCATGACTCCCTCTCTAATCTACTAGAATGTGGCTTCTACTGAAATTGCCCATGCTGAGGCAACTAAAGCCAATAGATACGACTTGTTTTCTTACTTGACCTCTCTCTGCTTGTGATGGTTTTATGGATTCTTACTCTTGAAACTCTCCTGCGGTGGCCCATGTAATACTACACTCTCTCAGTTCTCCACATGTGTCACTCCTTTGCAGTTTCTCTCATGGACTTTTCTTTCTCTGTCCTCTTCATGAGTGTTGATGTTTCCCTCGTATTCAACTTCTTACTAAACATCTATAATTGGACAGCATATCTCAGACTCAATAACAAAATGCGATTCTGTATTTTCTCCCCCAACCTTCCACTCCTTAGATGTTTTCTGTCTTATTGAAAGGCACCACCATTCATCCAGTTGTCCAAGTCTGAGCATCACCTTTGACTTCTTTTCCTTCCCCTCCTACATAACATCAGCCTCCAAGTTCTCCCCCTAACCCAATTACGACTAGTCTCCCTCATCATGCTGTGCCTCATGTTCAGAACTCATTTACTGCAATAGCTTCCAGCCAGTTGCCCCATTACTCACTTCGAATCTCCACACTGCTCCAGAGTCATCTTTCTAGTTTTTATATACAATCATGTCACACCTTTACTTAAATATCCACGAATGGCTCTCCAAACAGAGTTTAAACTTGCCTCAAGGTTTTCGTATTATCTGCTTCCCACTTTCCACTGTATCCTCTACTTCCATTGTTCCCAATAATCATCCTTCACTCCAGCCAAATGGAATATATTAGATTTCCTCCAATATATAATCCAGTTTTCCTTTTCTTAGAATGCCCTTCTCACTTATCCCTTATCCATTCAAAATAAGCTGGACTACCACTACCCCCATGAAGTGTTCTTTGTTCTTACTTTCCCCCTTGCTCCCCAGGCATAACCTCAGGCCAACTTTGGTATCTCCCATTTGCTCACCTAAAGCTGCCTCCACATACCTCTTCCTAACTTAGCTCATATCAGAGTAAATTGTAATCCTAGGTGTCCTTTTCTTTCCTCTTCTACTGTCTACTCTTAAAGCAAAGGAATATGCTTCACTTCCCTCCATAGTCCTAGAACCAAGTATAGCATTTGGCTATAGTAGTGAGCAATAAAAAGTTGTTGAATTAATGAATACAGAAATGAATCGAATCAATTAAATTTGTTTTGCCTTAAATATATGGCCAACCATACCATAACATAAGAACCCAGAATTATTGTCCTGCTACTTGAAATGCTCCTTTATAAACTAAACCTACTAAATGCTTGGGTTTGACTATGGTTAATTCTTAGACAAGAAGGCTTAGTGTACTACAAAAGTCATTTTATTACATTTTAGTTTCATTTTCCTTATTTTTGCAATCTCTCATATATGTATACTCTGATGGAAAAAAAATATTTGTGCTTAACTTAACATTCCGTGGGTATTTGTATGGTTATGAGTATAAAGATCTATGGCCACCAGAATATCTTGATCCCAATAATGAAGCAAAAGGAAAAGAGACTTTAAGGAAAGTTGATTACATGTTATAATGACAGGGGGTTCCTGTCAGCAGCTCCGAGGCAAGAACCAAAAGCTATGGTTGGTTTATTTCTTTGCTTCTTTTTTCCTTGCCTCCAGTGCCTGACAATGCTAAGTACAGCGTAAGAGCTTATAATTTTATATATTTATATATAAATTTACATTTTAAAGGACTTTCAAGTTAATTTTTTCCTTTGAAACTTTTGCTGATATGTTAATTTTATTCAATCCTCCTGAAACTTCAATGGTTCTAATAAGAAAAAAAAGTGTGGGCTCATTTTACTGTGGCTGAAAATTAAAATCTTACTTTGTCTTAATTTTTTGACTGAATATTTGTATCTATTTATTTATTAAAAATCTTTTAATATTTATTTATTTTTGACAGAGAGAGAGAGAGAGAGAGAGCACGAGCTGGGGGAGGGGCAGAAAAAGAGGGAGACAGAAGTGGCTCTGTGCTGAGAGCAGAGAGCCCAATGTGGGGCTCTAACTCATGAACCATGAGATCATGACCTGAACCCAAGTCGGACACGTGACCGACTGAGCCACCCAGGTGCCCCATTGTCTGAACATTTTTTTAAAGCATTTTCATTATGTTTCAGTTTTGTTTTGAATTTTAAAAAATGGTCTATCGTGTGTTTTATAATGCTTTTAAATGGGCTTTAAATTATTTGTTTTCTATTTAAAGATATAGGCATAATTCAGGGAAATAATTTTGAAGTTCCTCCTTATTCTTGCAATACTGTTATAATATATAAAATATATTTACATATATAAATATAATTTTTTTCTTTAATGGAAAGAAAGCAGTTATTGTTATTTCCAAGCTTTAGAAATAACTTTCTCCCCTGTCTTACCCTTGAACCTGAACTTTGAAACCCTACTGAACTTATTCTTACATGTTCTCTGCTCTCAATGTCTTCTTATTCCCATAGAGTCTTAACCAAGAATGCATACATGATAGAATTTATGTTTTATATTGTCTGTAAGGCTCATGTAGCTTCAGTCAGCCACACATAGAGATTCTGTGATTGGGCATAAATAGTTAAATCATTAGTCAACAACTAGTTTTTGACCCTTCTTAGGCTGGACATGGTGATAAACCCTGGCATACAGTAGTGAACAAACAGTAGTACCATTGATATGTTACAATCACAGAGAATAACCAATACTGTTTTACATACATAAAGTATCCTGGTGCCCATCATTCTGTTCAGAGTGACACCTAAAGTTTTATATCTATTTTTCCTACCTTAGTGTTCCTTTTGCCTTTAATTCCTTACACATTTTTAAAAAATTCTTGATTTGTATGCATATTTTTAGGACACCTCAAATCATTATGCAGTGAGACACGATATAAATAACTAAATTCATCTCAGAGTAACAGTACATTTTCAGCACAATTACAATAAAGAAGTCATTTTCCTCCAAGTCAACAGGAAATGAGGTCTCCTTTGCCTCAGCTCATTAGAGAATGCAAAGCACTCAAGTCGGAAACCAGAAATTCAGCACCAAGGAAGCAGAGATGGAAACCGTTCCCAGGATAATCAGCAACACACATTTTGCAGAGTAAACTTTTCAGGGATGATACTTACATTTTTCAAAGCGTTGGTATTTAAAGGGAACCTTGAAGAAACAAGCAACCAAAACCAGAATGTGGAAAATTCTACAGGACAAATGATCCAATTTCTTCAACAGGTAAATGGAAAAAAAAGAAAAAGACAGGAAGGAAGGAAGGAAGGAAGGAAGGAAGGAAGGAAGAAAGGAAGGAAGGAAGGAAGGAAGGAAGGAAGGAAAAGGAATTGTGAGAGGTTAAGAGAGTTATAAGATACAGATTGACCAAATAAAATGTACAAAACTATTATAATCTTGACTCCAATAAACTAACTATAAAAAGACATTTATGAGACGATTAGGGAAAACTAAACATATATTAGGCATTAGATAATATTAAGAAAATATTACTTTTAGGAATGTAGTAATGAGATTATCATTTATATTTTTCAATGGCCTTATATATTAGAGATACATACTAATATAGATGAAATGTGTCAGATATTTGCTTTAAAATAGTCCAGATTTATTTAATGTATTCATGAAATAGACAAGTTTATCTGTTTAAAAGTGAGAAAATTAAAGCATACCTTGAATCACAGGTTTCTAAGAGTTTCAATGAATACAGATTATATTCTTATCTCAGTCCATTCTTCCAAAAGTAGCAACTGATAAAAAAGCATATTTGAGAAATTATTTGGGAATGTGATACCAGGAAACAGCATTGAAAGTCAGAGAGAGTGGGGGTACCTGGGTTGGTACCCCCAAATCAGTTGGTTAACCCTCCAAATTTGGTTCAGGTCATGATCTTGCGGTTAGTGTGTTTGAGCACCGCGTCGGGCTCCGTGTGGACAGCTAGAAGCTTGGAGCCTGCTTCAGATTCTCTCTGAAGCTCCCTCTCTCTCTGCCCCTCTTCCCACTTAAACTGTCTCTGTCTCTCTCTCTCTCAAAAATAAGTAAACTTTAAAAAAAAAACTTAAAAAAAATGAAGAGAGTAGAAACGGGAAAGAAGAGAAAGTCAATAGAAGAATGCACATTGAGTTGGGTACCACTTTTAGATAACAGGGAGCTCAGTCCTGCAAAGAACATCTGAAATCCTCATGAAACACATCTCAGAAGCATCCATCCATTAAGGGAAGAAAAAAGAAAGCATTTATCAATCATCTCCTTTCTCCGTTGGTCAAGGGCTGCAGGCCACAGGACACTAACTCCTTTGAACTTTTTAGTTACAGAAGCATGAATGCTAATATAGCTCTGTAATATCTAATGACTAGGCATAATAGAAGCCCTCCAGCAGGAAGTAAGAGGTGTCCAGTGGTGGCCTGAGGCAATGTACTGACAGACTGCACCTGAATGCATCTGGGTTAAGTCTTCTTGGGAACTAGTCTCCACAGCTAAAATGAGAATGAGAGGATCAGAAGAGGTACATAAGCGTTGTTCCAATACAGTTCATTCTCTGTGCCTACCACCCATATCTCCTTTTTCCTTCCATTAAGTACAGTCAGTTACATAAAACCCTTTAATATGGTGGTGAGCTGAAATCTGCAAAGACCAAATGTAAGATAGTTACTGAAACAAGCCGAAGTCCCCTCAATGATGCTTCTGATTCCAAGGCCATAATAGGTATTAATTTATCTCCCTTCTCCACTGCCAGTTTTAGACTTCACTTACCCTAGGCCTGCACCTTGCCTGGGCTGTTTGCCTCCTGGGCTGACCCAAACTTTCATCTCCAAAGGGCCTATGCCCTGGATTTCCTTATGTTTGTCAGGCCATGGTTGCTTCAATATTCCACGATTTTCACTAGGCATGGTAGCACCAAGAGATATACAGTGAGCAACCCCTAGACACTCTGTGAGTCTCACATATATATCTCTCTGCCTTCATTTTGTAGCAGGAACCCTAGTTCCTCATGGTAAAAATTAGTATAATTACACTACAGTACAAACTCTTTCTTTGCCTATTGTTAGATTTCAGGACTGAAAGTGCTCAAACGTGACAAAGTATGGGTCACCAATAAGACACTTAGAATGTAACATTGAATATACTAACAGAATCCTGATCGAGGTTACAAATAGTCTAATTATTATTAGCAGGTGACATGTTATTATTTTGTAAACTTGACCCCAAGCACCAATCACCTTAAAATAACAAAACAAAACAGAAACAGGAGGGTGAACATGTCTCAAAATACAAGACTAGGTTGTGTGAAATTTTCTTCTCATGAACCATTTTAGAAAACTCTAATTCCTATCATTGTTTTTCTATCTAAAATAGTTTATACTTTTTCTCATTTAACAGGAATTTGAAGGGGATGCATTGGCTTAATAATTTTTAGCAAGTGTGGACAAAGTCCTAAGATATTTTGTTTAACAGAAAAGTGGAGTTTTATCTCCCTCACTGGTTATGCCTTTCTAGATGCATTTGCTTATTCAAATCATAAGCAAATAATACAAATTCTTTCATTTGTCTTTTGCATCTGTTGTGATAGGTTCTTATACGAATTGACCTCAATCTCCACAATAACCCTGTAAGGTAGGAAACTGAGGAGTTAGAGGAAATAATTTATCCCAAATCAAACACCTAAGCTAGAATTCCAATTCAAAACCTATTGCTTTAGGGCCACCTGGGTAGCTCAGTTGGTTAAGTATCTGATTTTAGCTCAGGTCATGATCTCACTTTTTGTGGGTTCGAGCCACATTGGGCTCTGTACTGACAGTTCAGCCTAGAACCTGCTTCAGATTCTGTGTCTCCCTCTCTCTCTGCCCCTCCCTTGCTTGCGCTCTGTCTCTCTGTCTTTCTCTCTCTCTCTCAAAAATAAATAAACATTAAAAAAACCTGTTGCTTTAGGTCGTTTACTAATCTGGAATAGTAAAAGAAATCATTCAATTTACAGTTGTAAATATTGTGGGAAAACTTTAGATTTGCAGTCTTTAGATAGTCATTCTGTGATTCCAAATTAAGAACAGCGGTGTAGTGAGGAACACAGAGATAATTCACAGCCTGTGGCTTTCAAACAGCTGGCTTTTATGTTATTCCATCATAGGCAAAGCAGACATAAATAGCTTTTGTAGGTTGTAAATCAAGGTGCCCCTGTCCACCTTAGCCAAGGAGTTGTTATTTGACTTAAATCCAAGGTCACATTTTCTCTCCTGAGATTTTGATGCATGAATGAAGTGATACAACACAGAAAAACAGGTGGAGCATACTTACTTCCTGGGGCAACATTCTCATAACACAATCAAACAGCTCAGGCAGCTTAGCCTTTAGATTATGTCATTTCCATGGGTAGCTCTTTAGTCTTCCTCTAGATTTTGTAAGATATCATGACCTCCTTCCAATAAACTTTCCTTTTCTCTCCATTATGCACAGTTAGTTCCTGTTCACTAGCAATCAAAGAACCCTAAGTTGTATACCATTACAGCCAAGAATGACCATTTATTTCTCCAAATACGTATTGTATTGACTATCCACACCACACAGTTCAGCATCAATGTTCTTTAATTCCATGAGAAACGTTGCTTCTGCTTGCATATAAACTACTTGGGCATTTCTATTATTCTTTGTGTTCCCTCATATGACCCAGCACAGGACTATATGCTAACTTGATGAATAAATTTTAAAAACAATGGTAATAGATACTGTGGATTCAGTGGTAAGGGGCGAGGTGTTGGGAAAGTCAGGAATAGGAAATGGAACATAAATCCCAGAGAGTGCCAAGATAGAAATACAAAGCCTTCTCCTTAAATCTTGTGTCAGCCTGCTCATGACGATTGCAAAGAACACAGTTCTCCACTGGACAGCGATCCGGACTAACAATAAGTACATAAAAAACAATTTTATTGGGCATATCAGCTTGTGTGTGTGCTCAAACCTACTCTTTCCAAGAGGAGAAAAGAGTTGGAATCATTGGATACCCATGGAACAATGACTCATAAACACATTTTTTTTTGCACACATATATAAAAAGTTACATAGAATGGTATTCTCATCTTTCAGCAGCAGTAATGATTGTTGAAAATATTAAGGAAATTACCAGGGTGAAAATATAGTCTCTTAATAGATGCCACCGTAAAGGTAGTATTTTGAAGAGTATTAAAATTGTAGCAGAACGGCTTATTTTCCTCAGCTGGCAGAGTACAAACAATTTATTTCACAAAAAAAAACCTCAATAGGAAAGGGTGATTACTTTTAGTATATTGAATCATTGAAGGAGTGCTTATTCTACCGTTGAAGTCATTCTGAGATATGAATTCAGACCATTTGTTGGTTATTCACAAGGCGTGGCTATTCTTAACCTGAATGCGGAGAAAACAAAAAGGAATAAAAACCCGTTAAGAAAAATGTTTAGATTTTTAAAAAATTGTAACTGTTCTGGTTGATTAGTGTAATGTCTAGTCTTTTCTCTTAGCTTTTGTCCATATAAATACATGCCTTTTAACAATTACAAAAGGTGACTCCATCTCAGAATGGTCTTATTTACTTTAAGATGAATTAAACATTACCTCACTCTGCCTACGACGCTTTCCTTCATTCCCATAATTTTCTTTGAAATTTATTTTAAAGACATGCTATTATGGTAGAGTACATAAGGGATAACTAAATTAAACATGTGTTTGAAATTTTGCATAGAGAACACTTTCCAAAACCAGCAATTGTCTGTGAAGTCATTCAATTTTGAAGGACATTTGTGAACTCTACCTCCTAAAAATCTGCAAAAAATATTTGAGGAGTTAATCCAGGGAGATGTAAAGAAATACAAAAAAGGAAAGCTAGGATTCAAGAAACAGGGCCAGCAAAGTCTAACCCAGAAAAAAGTGTTTTTAAAAAAAATCTAGAGAGAAATTAAGAATATCATGAGTATAAGATGCTTATAGATTTCCCTTAAAGTAGGAAAATTTAATGATACAGGAGTACATGTACTTCTTTAGGTATTCAACTGCATTACTTGATTCAAAAAGAAAATATCATGTTATACAAACATACATTACTATATGCAATATTGTATTTGCAGTTTATTGGCTTTTGGAATGAATCTACGGAGGATAAGAAACATAATTTTAGTGAGTGTTATAAACTTTGATTATCGACACAATAACACAATAGCACAACTATAAAACCAGAAGGTAAATGAGGAAAAGAAAAATTTGTAGGTAGGGTAGGCACGCTTCTGAGTAGGCAATCAATAGACACTGTCTAATATTGTTGGTAAATCTAAATATGGCAACCCGGGGTGGATTGACTCTAAAACTAATAAAGCTTAAGCTTTGGGAATCTTTACTTCCAAGGCACTGAGAGGAGCACTAGAAATTTTGTAACAGTGTGGGTGTTTTTTTCTTAAAGGTGTATCCTGGCTAAGCTATACATTTTAGGCCCCTCATAACCTGGATCCACTCCAGGACCACTCCCAGGGCTTTGGCAGAGACCTATGCACCTGGAGGATCCTATAAAGTTCCTTTAGCTGCAAGGTAAATGCAAGCTTGATGATAACCACCCAAATAACTAAAAGCAGAAATCATTGACACTCTTAGCTTCTGGGGGATAGTCCTGGTCAAACTGGGGCTGTGAGAAGGGAAGAGGGCTGTTTGTACTTCTCACTTTATAGCAACTAGTGTGGTTTTGTTTTATTTATTAACCCATAGATGTATTGTTTTTTTTTTAATTTTTTTTTTCAACGTTTATTTATTTTTGGGACAGAGACAGAGCATGAACGGGGGAGGAGCAGAGAGAGAGGGAGACACAGAATCGGAAACAGGCTCCAGGCTCTGAGCCATCAGCCCAGAGCCTGACACGGGGCTCGAACTCACGGACCGTGAGATCGTGACCTGGCTGAAGTCGGACGCTTAACCGACTGCGCCACCCAGGCGCCCCAGATGTGTTGTTTTTTAAATAGCAACAATTAATTAATAACTTATTAGTCAACGTGCACTTTTCTCCTTGATGTGTACTAACACTACAGATTAAAGGTAAAAGATAAGGCTACAATGTATATATGTATATTTAATATATCTTTTTTTTTTAATTTTTTTTTCAACGTTTATTTATTTTTGGGACAGAGAGAGACAGAGCATGAACGGGGGAGGGGCAGTGAGAGAGGGAGACACAGAATCGGAAACAGGCTCCAGGCTCTGAGCCATCAGCCCAGAGCCTGACGCGGGGCTCAAACTCACTGACCGCGAGATCATGACCTGGCTGAAGTTGGCGCTTAACCGACTGCGCCACCCAGGCGCCCCTTAATATATCTTTTCCACATCTGTGGTAACTATCCTTATTTTCTCCTCACATACATATTTATTCTGGGTCCAGTACCACCTTTCAAATTAGTAGGAATTTCACATGTGAAAGCAGCAGTGTGTGAGATACCAGGAAATAAAAACAGCTGGCATTATATTCTTGTCCTTAGGAAGAGTAACTACAGAGAGCATCAGTGATAGTCTTTTCTTATCAAATAGATGGCATCACCGATGGCACAGTTAAAAGTATAGGAACATTTTCTTCTTATAAAGAGTTTTCTCGTGAATGGAATCTTATTCTTTCTCAAGGTACTTTAAAAAAAAAGGAATTCATTGGTTTCATCATAAAATCTCTGCAGCATTATAACAGTATTTTGCTCCTGTAAATAGTAATATTGTTTAAGGCAGATATACTTAGAGCTTGCAGTAGAGTAAGGAAACAACCAATTTATGGAAATATTTCAAAGTCTAATGAACCACCTTGCCAAGATGAAGTGTTGCTTTTTGCAGATAATTAGACTGTTCTTTACCTGCCACTGAAGGCGTGCAACCGTAAGCAGACGCAAACTCCATGGTAACATGCAGATCAGCATTTTCCTTGTCAGTACCTGGGAAATGTCATTTCTCTGAAATTCTGCTAAGGCATTTCATCTCAGTAACTGACTAGACAACTAACTAGTGACAAAGAAAATATTTAAACATCTTTAAACTGAAAAGCATTACTGCGGTCAGCCAACTACCTAAGCAAGAGAGGACAGTCTTAGCAAACAAAGGAGAATGAGAGAAGAAGGCATATGCCTATATCCTCCCAGTCTGGAGATGAGAGCAGATTGGCTGGAGGATTCCAGCGGGTAACTGGGAAGCCTGACTGCTCTCTCTTCACTCATCTCCTGGACGGCTCGGCAAAGGATGGCAGAGTATGAAAACAGGACCTAATTTAATGACCTGTCTTGTGGCTTCTTTGTCACATTGCTTACTTCCAGTCGAATGGTTAACATTAGCAGTAAGATTTTTATTACTTTATGGATACGAATGTAAATTTGGCATAAAAGACATGCAGCTGACAAGTCTATTTACCTGGAAGTTTAGGGATGATTAATCCTCAGTGTGCATGTGTGTGTGTGTGTGTGTGTGTGTGTGTGTGTGTGTTTTAAAATTTCTGTTTTTAAGGTTTGCTAAGAAAGCCTCCAGAGACATTTATAATACAAATTGTAAAGGATCATGAAGAAAAGTTAGGCCATTTTAAATAAAAAGAAATTAAGAAATGGAAGTATTACATTGAGATTATTAAACATTGTATGATGAATAGTAAGTTAAAGGAAACTTATTGGTAAAATGAAGTTGGAAGACTATAGAATTTCCAAGGTCTACTCAAGTCTATGTTTCTTTGAGCAACAAAACAAGAAAAGACGAATGAGGAACTTCAGAGGTAAAAAAAATAGGGTTCAATTAAAAAAATTCTAAAGTACTCTTGAAAAATATTTCACTATAATGACATGGTAGACTGTCGTGTTTGCGAGGTAAATGGTGAAAACAATGATCTGTTTGTAAGAATGAGCAAAAAATATATGGCTTAGGGAAGTTGTGGAAGCAAAGACAAAATGTAAGAAACCTAGGCAAAAATACCTATGGGTGGAATATCATCAGAGGAATTATGTTAGAAGCAGGCATTTAAAAGCCCCAGAGAAGTTGGTGATGGCAGAATTAACAGTAAAAATAACAATTATCTTGAACTACAAAAATGAATAATGTTAATTTCTATACAATTACAATGTAATAACAAGAACAGAATGTCTTGCAAGAATATTAAAGACTAAATGAATGATATGTCTCATATTCTAGAGTTCAAAAGATCAAGGGAAGAGAAGAAAACATCAAAGAGGATCAATAAAAAATTTATTAGAAGTTTATCAATGAAAGACACTTATTCTACAAGATTCTATAGATCTTGCCCCTCCTATTTCTCCAAAATCATCTCATTCTCCATTACCTCACCCCTCATGCCCTGTGTTCTGGTCACATGGTCTGCTTTTGCTTATGTGAACATGACAAAATCACCCCACCCTCAGGTCCCCTGATTATGCTGTTTTCCTGTGCCATGAATGGCTTTCCTCCTACTGTGCTTGGCTATCTCTTTTCCATCTTTTAGTTTTAGCTTAAAATATTATCGTGGCCCTTTATGTTCCCTGTTAAAGAAAACTCTAAGCATCCCAGTGCTACTCCATGGCTACTGACTGCCGTTGTTTTTCATGTCAGCTATCCTTGTATTTGTTTTCTACGGAACACATAACAAACTTTGCAATCATTTTATTTCTTAAGACTAGAAGTTAAGGGTGCCTGGGTGGCCTTCCAGAATAAGGGCGCCAGTCGGTTAAGCGTCCGACTTCAGCCAGGTCACGATCTCGCGCTCCGTGAGTTCGAGCCCCGCGTCAGGCTCTGGGCTGATGGCTCGGAGCCTGGAGCCTGTTTCCGATTCTGTGTCTCCCTCTCTCTCTGCCCCTGCCCCGTTCATGCTCTGTCTCTCTCTGTCCCAAAAATAAATTAAAAAAATTGAAAAAAATTTAAAAAAAAAGACTAGAAGTTAATTTCAAAACTAGAAATTAAGCTGATAAGGGAAGGGACTGTGTCTCTCCTTGTCACTGCTTGAGCCCATGACCTGGTACGGTACTTGGCATATGATAGACACAAGATAAACAGTGATTGGACAAACGGGTCACTTACGATTTGATCAACTGATGGATTAATAAACAAAACATGTAAATAACGTGGTGTAAAATACAATGGAATAGAAGGACAAACATCTGTTCTAAGGTTGCCTTTTACAAGCATAGCATGTTTTCCCAAGTCTTTATTAAATTCTGGCTTAATTTCAACCATAAACCCACCATGTAGCTGCCAGAGATTATGGAGAACAAGTATTTGGCCTTTTTGGTTACTCTAGAGGCCTCCACCAACAGTGGTATACTAGTAAATTTTCCAAAAGTCAAAGGGGGAGTCAGATACTAAGGAGCCAAAGCCTCCAGAGATATACTCACAAGAGCCAAGAGTCCTCATACTGTGATTAATTGTGTACAAGGTCTAGGGAAGAGCACTAGTTAAGAAAAACAGGTGAATTCGTTCACCAGTGATTACTGAACTCCGTTGAGCACCTGTTGAGAAACTACTTTGTGCCAAGCTTACTACCAAGTCCATAGAAGGCAAAGAAGAATAAAGAGCAGTCTCCACTTGCATGAAACTCAGTGTCTAATACAAGAAACACACATGTATACATATATAATTTTCTGCAACCTTAAGAATTACGCTTTTGAAAATTTGAGCAGAGAATTTGTGGCTAAGAATGTAAGAATTTAAGAGACGGTAGGAATGTGGGACAAAGTCCATAATGAAAATAGGAAAGTCTTATTAAATGTGAGATTTTCCTTCCCTTAAGAATGGTTTCTCAGTGCAGAAAAGATCATCTGAGGATTTCCTTTGATATTAAAATCTGAAACACAATTTATCAAGATTCTTCTTTAAAGTTTTAAGTTGAAACAACAAACCTATTTTAAAGTTCAGTAAATTTCAACAGTTTCTGAATAATGTTTGATAGTTACCAAATATTATTTTAAAATATTTTAAACTATATTTATAAATATAAAATATTCAATTTCCTTAAGACTTATATGACTTAAAATTTTCTCAAGTATAAAATCAGTTCTTGTGAAGATATTCAATTAATCTAAATAATTCGATTCTTCAGTTGTCTTAAATGTTTCAATATATGCACTTAATAAGAGCTTAACTTAAAACCAAAATTCTAAATTAATTACCAAATTACTAAATTAGAACTAAATGCTTGACATATGTTGCTCTAAAAGTCCATTTTTTAAATTACAAGGATATTTCAAATATACTCAGATTCCATCACATAGAAGTGTTAATATGATAAATTCTGATTCTTTTTAACATCTCTGTACAGTTGACCCTTGAACAACACAAGGGTTAGGGGCACCAACCCCCCATGAAGTTGAAAATCCAAGTATAACTGACTTCCCAAAAACCTTACTAATAGCGAGAACAGGAAGAGATTACTTTTTTATTATTTTTAAATTTTTTTAATGTTTATTTATTTTTCACAGAGAGAGACAGAGCATGAGTGGGGGAGGGGCAGAGAGAGAGGGGGACACAGAATCTGAAGCAGGCTCCAGGTTCTGAGCTGTCAGCACAGAGCTCGACATGGGGCTCAAATGCACAGACTGCGAGATCATGACCTGAGCCGAAGTCGGCTGCTCAACCGACTGAGCCACCCAGGCGCTCCAGGAAGAGATTACTTTTTACTGTAATATGCCATTTACTGCCTGCATGGAGATGGTTGGCATCACACAACATTTTAGGTGGATACCCACAAAACCTGAGCTCACTACAATAGCAACAGGAGGTGGTTGTGAAATTACTAGAGTAGTACAGCATGCACTACAAGTGATTTTATGCAGTTATGATTTAATACTGCATCTTTATCTTTGTTTACATTTCTCTTGACTGCCAGTGCCACCATGCATGATTTGTGTTTGTGTGCAGAAGTTCTGAAAATTCTGACTTTTTGTAATAGATTTGTGTATATTTTATGGTAGTAAATGATAAAATAGGCTGGCATGTCCAAAAATTTTTCCAATATATCTATTGAAAAAAATCTGCATAAAAGTAGACCTATGCAGCTCAAACCTGTGCTGTCCAAGGGCCAGCTGTATTTAATTCTAAATCTTTTGGGGGACCCGGGTGATTCAGTTGGTTAAGCATCCGACTCTTGATTTCAGCTCAGGTCATGATCTCATGGTTCATCAGTTCCAGCCCCATTTCGGGCTGTTTGCTGTCAGCGTGGAGCCTGCTTGGGATCCTCTGTCTCCCCTGTCTTTGCCCACCCCCCATCTTTCAAAACAATCAACATTAAAAAAAAAATAAATCTTCTAATAGTTGAGAGATGCTTACTTGATGAGGAAATCACTGTCATCCCCATCAAATTTCAGCATAACCAGCTTTGATTGGTTTCACAACCAGAACTTTGAGCTTTGGTGCTGATTGGCTTCTTGTTAGCAGCTGATGGAACAGGTGAGCATTGCTTGTACTCCTATATCAATGTGCAATTTACAGCTGTGTAAATCACATCACTGGGTTCAATTTATGAGTATCTGATTCTTCTGCCTACTCATAGAAGTCTCATAGCCCTACCTTGCTTATATCACATGATTCATGGTTTGTAAACACTTGCTACAGGTAAATGTGTTTTTTGGCTATTTTTGATCTAGAAGAAATCCTACATTTAAAATATATACCTCCCATTTCTTAGGACACCTAACTTATGCGTATTATAATGATAACTCATTTTTTAATGGTTAGCATCACATTTAATGGTTTAGCATTACTATTCAGGTACCACTTCTGAATCAGTCAAGATTTTAGTTAAACTACTTGAAACCAAAACATAAAAATTAAAAAATCCAAAGATCAGTGGTTTTTAAAAACTGGCGCTTTTAATTTTCTCATGTATGAGGAATACAGGGCTGGGCAGAAATAGCTGGTATGGCAGCTTCATGATGCCACTGAAACCCTTTATATCTTCCTATCTTTCCCCCAACCTTCTCATCCTCATGGACAAAAGATTTTACATGTTTAAAATAATAATAATAATGTCAACATATAAAATAGAAAGAGTACTCTATGTCTTTTTTGAAAGAAGATACATATTTAAGCTTTTAAAAACAGCTTTATCGAGGTGTAATTAACATTCAATACAATGCGTATATTTAAAGTGTCCAATCTGATAAGTCTTGACACATGCAGACGCATGAAAACCCATCCCCACAATCAAAGCAATAAACATAACCATCCATCTCAAATGCTTCCTTGAGAGCCTTTGAAGTTTCTTCCTTCTGTGTCCCTTTCCCCAATGCCATCCCGAAACAACCAATATTTGCTTTCTTTTATGCGAGATTAATTTGCATTTAATATAACTTTATATAAACGGAACTCTACAGCTTGTACTGTTTTTGTCAGGTTTGTTTCACTCAGCATGACTGTTTTGAGATACATCTATATTGTAACAAATCAATAGTTCATTACTTTTCGTTGCTGATTAGTTTTCCATGTACACATATACCACAGTGTGTCTATTCACCTGTTGATGGACATTTAGGTTGTTTTCATTCTTTGTCCACTACAAGTAAAACTTCTATGAACATTAACAAAACATATGGACATATACTTTCATCTCCATAGAAAATACCTAGAAGTGGGATGGTTCTTTTTTTTTTTTTAATTTTTTTTTAAACATTTATTTATTTTTGAGACAGAGAGAGACAGAGCATGAACGGGGGAGGAGCAGAGAGAGAGGGAGACACAGAATCGGAAGCAGGCTCCAGGCTCTGAGCCATCAGCCCAGAGCCTGACACGGGGCTCGAACTCAGGGACCGCGAGATCGTGACCTGGCTGAAGTCGGACGCTTAACCGACTGAGCCACCCAGGGGCCCCGCGGGATGGTTCTTTTTAAAGAAAATGCCAGGCTATTTTCAAAAGTGGTTGTATCATTTTACATTCCTGCCAACAGATGAAAGTTCCAGTCTCACCACATTCTTGTCAACAATTGATATGGTCAGTATATTTATTTTTAGCCATTCTGTTAGGTATGTAGAATTACCTCATCACAGGTTTTAATACATTTCCCTAATGACTAATGAATGTTAATCATTTTTATATACGTATTTGCTATCCATATACAGTTTTTGGTGAAGTGTTTTTCTGATTATTTTGCCCATCTTTTAATTGAATTGTTTGCTTAATTATTGAATTTCAAGAGTATTTTATTTATTCTGGATATGGGACTTCTTTCAGATATAAAATTTGCAAATATTTTCTACCTGTCTCTAAGTTGTCTTTTTATTCTTACCTTGCTCAGAATTTTTTCTTTTTTTCTTCTTTTTTTTAAAGTTTACTTATTTATGGGGCACCTGGGTGGTGCAGTCAGTTAAGTGTCCTACTTAGGCTCACGTCATGATCTCATGATTTGTGAGTTCAAGCGCCACGTTGGGCTCTGTGCTGACAGCTCAGAGACTGGAGCTTGCTTCGGTTTCTGTGTCTCTTTCTCTCTCAGCCCTTCCCCCCATTTTCACTACGTCTGTCTGTCTGTCTGTCTCTATCAAAAATAAACATTAAAAATTTTTTTTTTAAAAATAAAGTTTTATTTGAGAGAGAGAGAGAGAGAGAGAGGGAGACTAGCTCCAAATCAGGGGAGGGACAGAGAGAGGGAGAGAGAGAATCCCAAGCAGGCTCCATGATGTCAGAGCAGAGCCCAACACGGGGCTCGATCCCACTAACTGTGAATTCATGACCTGAGCTGAAATCAAGAGTCAGACACCTAACCCACTGAGCCATCTAAGCACACTCAAAACTTTTTTTTCCTTATTCAGAAATGGATGCTGGGGCACCTGGGTGGCTCAGTGGGTTAGACATCTGACTTTGGCTCAGATCATGATCTCACGGTTGGTGGGTTTGAGCCCCACGTAGGGCTCTGTGCTGACAACTCAGAGCCTGGAGCCTGCTTCGGATTCTGTCTACCTCTATCTGTGCCCCTCCCCTGCTTGCACTCTGTCTCTCTCTCTCGCAAAAATAAATAAACATTAAAAAAGTTTTTTTTAATATAGAAATGGATGTTGTATTTTTTCTAATTTTTTTTCTGCATCTATTGAGATAACCATATGGTTTTGTTAAAATAAGTTTTTAATACTGATGAATTATTCTTTTAATATATTGTTGGCTTTAATTTTCTAAACTTTGTGTAGAAATGTTGCATCTCGGGGCGCCTGGGTGGCGCAGTCGGTTAAGCGTCCGACTTCAGCCAGGTCACGATCTCGCAGTCCGGGAGTTCAAGCCCCGCGTCAGGCTCTGGGCTGATGGCTCAGAGCCTGGAGCCTGTTTCTGATTCTGTGTCTCCCTCTCTCTCTGCCCCTCCCCCGTTCATGCTCTGTCTCTCTCTATCCCAAAAATAAATAAAAGTTGAAAAAAAAATTAAAAAAAAAAAAGAAATGTTGCATCTCTGTACATGAAGGTTTTATAGTTTTCTTGTAATGCCTTTGGTCTTAGAATTAGGATGTTGAAAGACATCAATTTAGTGCCATTGTGTTATCTATAGATTTCATGTTTATTGTGATGTTTCTGGTCCTTTGTAGTCTTTGTTGCTTTCCACTATCAGAGTCCCCTTTACGATTTCCTGAAGTGCTGGTTTAGTGGTCATGAGCTCCTTTAGTTTTTGTTTGTCTGAGAAAGCCTTTATCTCTCCTTCTATACTGAATGACAGCCTTGCTGAATAAAGGTTTCTTGGCTGCATATTTTTTCCTACTCAGCACATTGAATATCTCCTGCCACTCCCTCTGGCCTGCCAAGTTTCAGTGGACAGGTCTGCTACTACCCTTATGTGTCTCCCGTGGAGGTTAAGGACCGTTTGTCCCTAGCTGCTTTTAGAGTTTTCTTGTTCTCTTTGTATTTTGCCAGTTTCACTATAACATGTCTTGGTGTTGACCTATTTTTGTTGATTTTGAGGGGTGTTCTCTGTGCCTCTCAGACTTTGATGTGTTTCCTTACCCAGTTTAGGGAAGTTCTCAAGTATAATTTGTTCAAGTAAACTTTCCGCGCCTTTCTCTTGCTCTTCTTCTTCTGGAACTCCTATGATATGGATATTGTTTCATTTAATGAAATCATTTAGCTCTCTAATTCTCCCCTCATGATCTAGTAATTTCTTTCCCTCAAGATAATGCTGAAGTATTCCCTCCTCTTCAATTTTCTAAAAAAGTTGGTGTGGAATCATAGTATCTCTTCCTTAAATGTTTGGTAAACTTTACCAGTGAAGCCAGTGGGACCTGGAATTTTCCTCACAGAAAAGTTTTAAATTACACACGGTTTCTTAGTGGATCTAAGGCTATTTAGATGCTCTCTTTCTTTTTGAGTATGTCCATTTTATCAAAATCTTGGCATGAAATGTTTATAATTTTCTCTTATTCTTTTAATATTTGTGGAATGTATAGTAATATAAAGTCTCTCATTCTTAATACTGGTAATTTGTGTCTTCTGTCTTTTTTCCTTGATCATTCTAGTGAGAAAATTATCACTTTTATTAATATTTTTAAAGAAACAGCTTCTATTTCATTGATTATTGCTGTTTTCCATTTAACTGATTTCCATTCTGACTTTTATTATTTTCTTCCTTCTACTTCATTGATTTCCACCCTGACCTTTATTATTTCCTTCCTTCTATTTAGTTTCATTTGCTCTCTCTTTTCTTATATCTGAAGTTTGAAGCTGAGGTCATTGATTTGAAATCTATTTCCCTTTCAATTATAGAGGCTTAGTGCTCTCAATTTCTCCTGAGTTATTTAAATGGGATCCCACAAATTTTAATTTGTTGTGCATATATTTTCATTCAGTTCAAAATACTTCCTAATCCCCCTTGTGACTCCATCTTTGACCTATGGTTTATTTAGAAGTGTGACATTTATTTTTAAAATATTTGGGGGCACCCGGGTGGCTCAGTCAGTTAAGCGTCCACTTTGGATCAGGTCATGATCTCATGGTCCATGAGTTTGAGCCCTGCATCGGGCTCTGTGCTGACTGCTCAGAGTCTGGAACCTGCTTCAGATTCTGTGTCTCCCTCTCTCTCTGTCCCTCCCCTGCTCGTGTGCTCTCTCTCAAAAATGAAATAAAAAACATTTAAAAAATTTAAAATATTTGGCGATTCTTTAGTATTGATTCTAATTTAATTCCATGTGGTCAGACAATATACTTTGAATGTCATGAGTCATTGTAAATGTATTAGCACTAATTTTGAAGCCCAAGATATGGTCTAACTTTGGTAAATAGTTTCTTATATACTCGAAAGAAATGTGTATTCTGCTATTGGTGGTTGGAAATGTTCTTCAAGCATCAATTAGAATAGTATTGTTAATAGTGTTATCCAAATCTTTAATATGCTTATGATATACTAGTTTCTGTATACGAGTTCTATCGATTATTGAGAGAGGGGTATTGAATCCCTGACTGTAATTCCAGTTTTGTCTGTTTTTCTTGCATTTTTGTTACATATTTTTAAGCTCTGTTTTTAGATGCCTAAACTTTTAGGATTGTGTAATCTTAATAGATTCCTTTATCATTCTAAAATAATCTTGGTATATTGTTTGCTCTGAAATCTTATTTGTCTGTATTAGTTTAGCCACTCTAGATTTCTTTTGATGGTGTTAGCATGATGTATCTTTGCCCATCCTTTTATATTTAATATATGAAAATAAATATAATAACCTTTAACATATCATTTACATTTACTGTTTGTTTCTTACAGGCAGCAAATTGTTGAATTCTGTGTTTTATATCCAGTGTGATAATTTTTGTCTTTTAATTGGTGTGCTTACACTACTTACCTTCAGTGTGATTATTGATCTGGTTGGGCTTAAGCTGATCACATTGCTATTTTTCTTTTATTTTCCCCACCTGTTCTTCATTCCCCTTTTCCTCTTTTTCTACCTTTTTTTTGGATTGAGATTATTTTTTCACCTTATCTCCTTTTTTTGGCTAATGTACTGTAATCTCTTTTGTATTATTTTGATGACTAAAGCTTTGTTATATATCTCCAATATACATAATATTATATTATTTCACATACAGTCTGAGAATATTACAAGAATGTACTTAATTTTTTTATTTGAGTATAGTTGACACACAATGTTATATTAGTTTCAAGTGTACAACATAGTGATTCGACATCTCTATACTTTATGCTATGTTCACCACAAGTGTAGCTACAATCTGAAACCACACTATGCTATTACAATGATCATCAACTATATTACCTATGTGTATCTTTTATCCCCATGATTATTTATTCCATAACTGGAACGCTGCATCTCCCACGACCCCTCACCTGTTTTACCCAGTGCCCCACCCCTGCAAGTGTATACTTTCATTTCCCCTCTCCTAGCATTCGTGCTATGGCTGTCATACATGATATATGTATGAAGTCAGAGTTTTGCTGGAACCGTAGAATCATACATACAGGCTATGCTTCCAACTATATCCTGTCTTCTACAGTGGAGACCCTCTGCTGCTGCTGGGTGAAGACACTGCAGTTCCTGTTGCCAAATTTGGACGTGGCGCGTAGCCAATGGGCCCGCCACTGCCACCTTTTCAGGCTGGGTGTAGCCTTCCACCAGCGTGTCCCATCCTTCTAGGATGGACTTCCCGGAGAGCCTCCCTGTTCCTGTTATTCTCTTCCAATCAAAGTCTTGTGCAGAGGTGTTGAATTGACTGAGCCTGGGTCACATACCTGCCTCTAACTCCAAGCGTTGCCGGGGAAAGTGAGCTTCTGGCTTCTATTTTGACAAAGTGAGACTCCTAATACAGGCAGTTTCCCAAATAGAGACTGTCCCAATGTGTGAGGAGGACACAAAGTATGATATAAGTTGGGAGATTTAAAAAAAAATGCAGGTGGTATTAGAACATAATTTTGAAAAGAAAGTTTTAAAACAACACAGGCTTTAAAAATAGAAGACATAGGGGCGCCTGGGTGGCGCAGTCGGTTAAGCGTCCGATTTCAGCCAGGTCACGATCTCGCAGTCCGCGAGTTCGAGTCCCGCGTCAGGCTCTGGGCTGATGGCTCAGAGCCTGGAGCCTGCTTCCGATTCTGTGTCTCCCTCTCTCTCTGCCCCTCCCCCGTTCATGCTCTGTCTCTCTCTGTCTCAAAAATAAATAAAACGTTGAAAAAAAATTAAAAAAAAAATAAAAATAGAAGACATAAAGCAATTTTCTACATACCTACGCTGTAACAGAAACCCGAAGCATTGTTTCTTAATGTCAATAGGGGCTTTAAAATTATGAGTATATATAGTCGACTGCTTTTCACCCTATCATTCACACTCTGAGTCTCTCATCCATCAGTATGATAATTGGAAGCTGAGTCTACACTTAGCCTGTAGGTCTGTGAGAAATAGCTGTGATTACTCCAGGGCTCCTGCATGGAAATTTCATGGCAATTTTACAAAATAAAGATCACACAGAAGAAATTGACTTTGTTTTCCTTGTCAGTGCAGTATTACATTCTTATTTTCTTACCAAATCACTCCCTGATGAATATCTGTCATCATTAGCCAGTGGCAATAACGTGTTTACTGGATTTTTCTGTATTCATCCAAACATCTCTTAAAACAATTCAATGATTCAGAGAAAATAATGAAATTATCTTAGCTCTTCAGCTCAGAAACACATATGTGTTTGTTTTGCAACCTAAGGGATGCTTTTTCGCACTTGGAAGCTTTATTTTTTCCTTTCTCTCTCTCTCTCTCTCTCTCTCTTTCTCTTTTTTTGCAGGGGGTGGGGAGTTGAGAAGGGCTGCTAAAATAGTTAATCTCTTTCTTGTTTTCCATAGGGTTGAAAATAATTTTTCAAGATGACAGACCACTGATTGATAAGTATATTGACTTAGCTTTCAGCTTCAAAATTATCAAGATTTTCTTTTCAAAGATTTTCAAATTCTATTGTAACAGTTTTGTGTTTTATGTTATTGCTTTGAACTGGGGGGAAATAAATACCATTTAATTCTTTCAAAATATTAAACTTCAGTCCATTGATTTCTCCTCTCCTCTCCTTTCAGGTTAACCATGATTTTGTCTTTTTAAATAGTTTGGTGTATAATAATTTATATGATCAGCTTTTTTATACATGGGAAGCAGGAAAATACTGGGAAAGAGGACCATGGAGGACAGTGCGAAAGAAAGTGCTTTTCATAAAGTAAATGCTAAGATATTGTATATTCATTTCTATTAAAATCTATATTCTATGCTATGCATTTCTTAGGAAAAGACATGCTTTAGTAAAATCTGACACTGCTTGAGTTACATACAGAGTTGGGGTCAGATGGTATGTTATACAGATACTTCGTATTATTTCAACTTGTTATTTCGTTATATTACGTAGAGATATGGAAAGTGATGACTTATGGCCCCAAGCCAAACAGATTCCATACTGACTGATATCACTCACTCATCCACTCAATTCGTTCATTCAATAAATATTTATTGAGCCCCTATATGTACCAGCAATGTGTTAGACACGGGAAATAGTGATGAACAAGGCAAACACAAGCCCTGCTCTCATTTACTAAAGCTTTTAGATTGTGAGCTGACTTACAGATAAAACTTCTCTAATAACACTTTTAAAGACACATTTTGTAAGAGCCCCTACTTTGAGAAAATCACAGGAAGAGAGTAGTGAACGCTCCTGCTTTCACCATAAAGGTTCTCTGTCGCACACCTGTTGACTCACCATCGACATCAGATGAGAGTAATTTCAGCATTACTCAAGTGTCATTTAGTGCATTTGAGATATAAAGATATTCCATGGTATACAGTGTAAAAATCGTGAGAGAGAATCTGGAGGGAAATTATAATAGCATTCTTTGGAAACATTGAGGTTGGCCACTCTGGCTGAAATATTTTTTGCCTTAAGTTAGTTTAATGAGCATATTTTACATGTTCACAGTACTACTGGCTGGGGAAGACAAAGCATCCTTCAAAGCAGTATTTATGCTATGCAACTTACATGAACAAGGAGTTATACAATTTGTATTCTCAAATTAAAAGTTTGTCGTTCTTTCAAGTTAAGAGGATAGCATAGGAGAGAGGAATTTATTGATTTATCCAAATAACTTCACAAATCAAATATAAAATACAAGTTGATTGTTTCAGATCAATATTTTGCTTAGTTTTAACATGATAAATACACTCAATATGGCAAAGCAGATTCATAATATCACCATGCTTAAAACCTCAGACTGTCACTATTGCAACTGATTTTACAATTTGGATTCCAAATACAAAACAAAACCTATTGAATTGTTTAAAGCAAAGTGATTAGTGAGGAGCTCATCATGTCACAAGATAACATTTGAAAAGTATTCTCCACTACTAACCAAAAGATTGAATTTGGCTGAAGAACCAGCATCACACTAAATAAATCACTTCTCAATTAAAGAAGGTGAGTTCTTGGGGCGCCTGGGTGGCGCAGTCAGTTAAGCGTCCGACTTCAGCCAGGTCACGATCTCGCGGTCCGTGAGTTCGAGCCCCGCGTCGGGCTCTGGGCTGACGGCTCAGAGCCTGGACCCTGCTTCCGATTCTGTGTCTCCCTCTCTCTCTGCCCCTCCCCCGTTCATGCTCTGTCTCTCTCTGTCCCAAAAATAAATAAACGTTGAAAAAAAAAAATTAAAAAAAAAAAAAAAAAAGAAGGTGAGTTCTTGTTAGTTTCATTAGTGATTCCACTTTGAAACAAATACTTCCTTCCCACTGCTCTCATTTCAGATTACTGGATCCTGCTTAGAGTTTTTGAAATGGCAAGCCAAGTTGCTTTCTTTCAACTATTATCATTTGCAGCTACTCATTTGGGTCAATAAGGAATATTTTGACATGTAATCAAAGTGGAGTGCTATTGGAATTTTTGTCTCTAGCAAAAATTTGGTACAATCTGGTTTGTATTGTTAGGTATTTTCATATATGGTCATATGGGTCTCTTACTACTTGGAAGATATTACAGTTCAAGGTAGGGACTAGGCACTACCTTTTTTTTTTTGTATACATTGGAAAAATATGATACCAGGAAGTGTATACTGCTTTCTTACCACTGTGGGGGAGGCCAGGTGGAGGGCAAAACTAATATGTACACAAAGAATAGTAGAGGGGAGAAAAGGATAGAATTTGGATTTTTGATAACCATGTTTTGAAGACTGATCATACCGTTCCTGATGCTGCCCACCTCTGACATCAAATGTCTGCAACAATGCATTTCTGTAGTGTATAATAACACAGTTTGAATATGCACTTTCTGTTATTCATAACTGAAACTATGTAAATACTGGTGCAATATTATCATTCCCCTTTTACAGAGAAGAAAATTGAAACTTAGAAAATAAGTTAGGTGGCTGGAGTTCACATAGTCAAGTAAGTAGCAGAGTAGAGATATGAACCTAGGTCTTTCTGTTTACAATATCCAAGTTTACTCTATCCCCCCTTCCCCACCCTATTATTCACTTAACAGAATACTTTCCCCATTCTTGTTATTAATACCATGTTCTTTCCTGCTATCCTTTTTTGTTTTTTGTTTTTTGTTTTTTGTTTTTTTTTTTTGCTTGCCTTTTTTTTCTCAGATGAAGAAGTGGTCCTTCTCCCTATGGCTAGATTAGCCTCTCCCCTAATGATCTTGCTATTATTCTCCTTGCCTTCTTCAGGATTTTGCTTTATCAATCATTCAGGCTCTTGAATTGTCAATTTCTTCTTTTCACTTCGGCATATGAATAAATTCAAGTCATGCCTGACGCCTCCACCCTTACTCTTGGTCCTGATGATAACTCTTTAAGCTAGTCCCTCCTTTATTACATGCAGCAAGAAATTTCTAGAAAATGCGGCATTTGTTTGCTATTTTCCTCTTAATTGCAGTTGCTCTCCTAAGAGTCTCTGAGTAGGGAGAGGCGTTGCAACCCTCCCCACCCAAAGGAAAAGGAAATATTACATTGTGTTACAGGTTCTACTACTGGTTGGGTCATGCTTATTAGTGGGCAGGGTCAATGTGTGTTAAAATATCATCCATGACTCATGTTTTGTTTTGGGTTTCCTGCCCCCTGTCTCCCTGTAGTAAGCAGCAGATCTAGACAGGTCATTGCTCTAGTGGGGCATGCTGATCATCCATTTTTTCTTGCCCTTCCTCCCTCCCTCCCTCCTACTCCTCCTTAGAGCAAGTCAAAAAAACCCAAGATTTTGGGGGACCTCCTAAGCACCTATTTTTATATTCCATAACCATGCCATGGGACTATGATTTACTGTTGTACCTATTAAAATATAATACGTTTATTCTGATGCTGCTATTGTCTATTACATGTACAGAAAGGAGGAATGGTCAATAGGGCGGGGTTCTGACATTACTGGGTTTCTGAACATACGACCATCAAACGAACATTCTGATTCTCAGCAGAAATCTTTGACCCCCCCCCCCGCCCCCAGCCTTACTATGGTATGATTGATAAACAAAAACTATACATATTTAAGGTGTATCATGTGATGTTTTGATATACATTATGAAATAATGACCACAATCAAGCTAATTAGCATATAGTATATTCATCACCTAACAGTTTTTTTTGTATGTGAAAACACTTCAGATATACACTATTAGCAAATTTAAAGTGTACAATATATTAACTATTACCTATAGTCATGGTGGTGTACATTAGATCTTCACCACTGACTTTCTTTTGGCAACATTCAATGAATTCAAAAGAATTTTTATTCTTTTTGATGTCTATGCAATTTGTTTGATCCTCTTAGCCAATCTCTCATTCTTGAAATGCTTTACTTGGTTTTTATGCCATGTAATTGTACTAGTTACTCATGGTAACTCAAATCTGTTGATTATATAGTCCAGGATTTCTTTGCTTGTCTTCTGGGAAAATAGTACCCCAGATTTCACAACCTCAGCCATGATTTACTTGCACTCACAGCTCAAGATGTGGGCCCTGATCGGCTCTAATTGGTCAGCAAACAATCTCTCAGTTATGGTAACTGGGTCAAGGAGCGGCACATAATTGACAGATCCAATTGGATACTGTACAATAAGTTTTTGAGGACTTCAGAGAAAGAAACCTTTTTTTTTTTTTTTTTGCCCCTTAGATATAAGTGGATATAGAGTTTGGAGCTTGCTGTAGCCACATGACCACCACATGGAATTTGAAAATGGCACCAAAGTATCAAGAAGCAAAGTGGAGAGATGAAGCAAAGTCTCTTGGTGACCTCCTGGAGTTTGAGTCCTACATCCAGCTACCTTGAAACCAGCCTATTACAAACTTTTTAGAGACAAGAACCAATAAAGTCTCCCTCTCTCCTATGATTTTGGCTTAAACCTGTTTGGTCTGTTTTTGTTTTTTTTTTTTTTTTCTCCTTTGCAATCTAAATAATGCAAAAACAAGACAATCTCTCCATTTTATTGTGTACATATAAATACATACATATAAATTCATGAATTCTAGAAAGATACATTTCAAAGTGCTAGGACTGGTTATCTTTGGGGAAGGGGGGCTATAGTGGCAGGAGAGATGATTGGTAAGAGATTTATGTGTTTTTTCTTAGACTGCTTTACAAAAAGGATCAATTACTCATAAAATTAAAAACAAACATCCAATAAACAAAGACAACACTCTGTTACCAGCCCCACCACCCCTTCCCAACAATAACAACATCTATTGAATTACATTAGTGACCAATGTCTTTGATATTCAGGATCTGCAGCAGTGTGACTAAAGCTTCTCTCTTCTTTCCCTCTTCTATGACAGGTCCTTAGTGTTCCTGGAGGTTTGTAAAGCAAATGTAGTTAAAATAGAGGCTTTAGAACTTACCTTGCAAACCAGTAATGATTCTTATAATTCGTATTTACCCTGCAATGGTAACCAGTTATATCTTAAAATACATTTTCATGCTTACTCTAGTCAATGAGTAGTTGCTGCACCATTTATCTGTTCTGCAAACAATACAAACAAAGCACAATCTAATCTAGAGGCTTGTCTGAAGTTGCACAGTGAAACAGTGATTGTGATGGGACTCATGCCTTTTGATTCTCTGGTGATGAGTTTTCCATTTCACACAGTCTCACTTGAGGCAGAGTCCGGGAAGCTCCATTTAGGACTCATCTCAGGTGCTAAAATAAACTTGGCTCCTTCCAATGCCAGAGAGAACTCTGCTTAACTTTCTGATGCCTTTTTTTTTTCATGTCATATTTCTTTTTAGATGTAAACTGACGTTAGGTATATAAATCCACTAATGATACAGAGCAGAACAATTTTAACTGGTTTAGTGTTCCGTGACACAAAATCTGAATCTCCAGCAAGGGATGCTCAGGAGCATTCAGTGCACCTGCCTGGAGTGAAAGACAGTTTGTTGCATCTCAGCATGAGGAACTGTTAACCAGTATCAGATGAATCTCATCTGGGGAGCCTGTCTCTTCAGAAGTGGTGAACCGACTCACCACTAGGGGGCGCAGGCTTACTATAATAGAGGCGGAAAAAGCTAACGCTCTCACCTGAATCTTTCCTCAAGTCTGAATATTAAAGAATTCCTTGCTCCGGAGCTAAAAGCTCTCTCTCTTTAACTGATCTCTGGGAATGATGGTAGAGCCTTGCTTTAATGCCACACAGTAAGTTTAAGCAATTAAGTCCTCTGAGCTCATTCATCCGTTTTGTCCTGGTCTCTGGAAAAGAAAGTGTTATATTATGGAGATAATCATGACAGATAATCCAAATGAAAGCAATTTTGACAAATTCTAATATAACTTTTTATTGAAATAGGGATGACAAAATCCTCTTCTCTAAAAGGGAAATCGTTTAGACTTCATGAAAAATAGGTCTCAGGCTAAGGATCTTTTGCTCGAAAAGAGGAAGTAAAAGAGATCTGGAACTGTGAGAAATCGAATCCTATCCTGCTTTACTTCGTGCCCTCAGCCTGAAGAATGAAAGCAAATTAGAGAGTCAAGGTAATCTTTCTTTCTCTTTTGAAGTGTAACTGTATAAAATGATTTACAAATGATTTAAATCAAAGTGGAGGGAGGGGACTCAACAACTGGCGATGAATTCAACAGTTAAAAAAAATTGGTCACAAATAATGCCATCTTTGCTTTGTTACAAGAAAATAAGGCACATCCTTCTTTTTTTGGTAAGCATGTTGGGGAAGGGAGGTGGATGTTGCCTGTTAAATCACAGATTGGATTCTAGGAGTTTACTTTCTACCAGTGGGAACTACCTGGTTATACAAGAATGTATAACTGTAAGTCTTCCTTTACACATCAGGGATTCATGGAAGGAATTTTGGGATTCACCTGGGGAGATACATTATGTCTTCAAAGAATCAAGATGCACCATGTCTTTACAATAAGCATAAATTGAGGAAGGACTGGCAATGAGAAGAAACTGCTTATGGAAATGGGAGGATACAGTCCTGAATGCTCCAGAACAAACTCAGTTATGTCACAATATTATAAAAGAAGGAAGGCTTGCCATGTACCATACCAGGATATATTTTCTAGGCCCTTTCCAGCTCTGGCCAGCCCCAGTTTTTAGAAGGCCTATCAGGATGTTGTGAGGGGTTCTCTCCCTAGCCTCCCATACCGTGCAAGCATTGCAGGCCGTTTCTGCCGTCTGGAAGCCTATTATTTGGCATTCCCACATTGGCCTGCTCCCCAGTTGCGGCCCCCAAGCCAGTGTTCATTCCCTGCAGATGCCAGTCCCCTAAATTAAGGAGCCTTGGTCACAGGTCGCCCTCAACCAGGAGGGTGGGGTTTGGAGGTCCCAGCAGGCTTGAGCCTGGCCCCGCCCAGAGAGGGGGCGGAGCCTCTCCGCGGCCCTGCCCCGCTGGCCCAGGGTGCACGTGACCCGGGGCCCCGCCTCCCGCCCGCTCCGCAGCGCCAGCTCGGCAGGCGCGGGGCGTGAGTCTCGAGTGAGACCGGCCAGCCTCCAACTCCGCAGCGCCGGAGCTCGGCGGGCAGCAACTTTCTCCCCGGAGCGGCCGCGGCGGCGGCTGCGGCCGTGGCAGCCGGAGCGGGAGCCCGGAGGACGAAGGCGGCGGCCGTTGCTCCTGCCCTCTCGGGCTGTCCAGCCCTCCGAGACCGCCGGCCCGCGGAGCCTCGTCCCCCCGGGAAGTCCCGGGCCCCTGCCCTATGTCCCGCAAGGCGAGCGAGAATGTGGAGTACACGCTGCGGAGCCTGAGCAGCCTCATGGGCGAGCGGCGCAGGAAGCAGCAGGAGCCGGACGCGGCGAGCGCGGCCGGGGAGCGCAGCCTCCTGGCGGCCGCCGAGTCGAGCGCCAGCCTGCAGGGCGCGGGCGCGGGCGGCGGCGGCGGCGTCGGGGACCTGGAGCGCGCGGCGCGGCGGCAGTTCCAGCAGGACGAGACCCCCGCCTTCGTGTACGTGGTGGCCGTCTTCTCGGCGCTGGGCGGCTTCCTGTTCGGCTATGACACCGGCGTGGTGTCGGGGGCCATGCTGCTGCTCAAGCGGCAGCTCAGCCTGGACGCGCTGTGGCAGGAGCTGCTCGTGTCCAGCACGGTGGGGGCGGCCGCCGTCTCGGCGCTGGCCGGCGGGGCCCTCAACGGCGTCTTCGGCCGCCGCGCCGCCATCCTGCTGGCCAGTGCCCTCTTCACGGCCGGTTCCGCGGTGCTGGCCGCGGCGAACAACAAGGAGACGCTGCTCGCCGGCCGCTTGGTCGTGGGGCTCGGCATCGGTGAGTTCGCGCTCTTGGAAGGGCGTCCTTGGCCCTGGTCGCTGCATTCCTTTTGCCCCTCCGGGGTTCCCGTCGGGGCTTGCTGGTCCCGAGAATACTCGCTTCTCTTGCTCCTTGAGAGCCCATCTGTCTGTTACTCCAGCATCAAAGGCTCCCGCGAAGGTTGTGGGGCGGCGGAGGTGGGTGGTGTTCTCTGTGGGCTCCCCTGAGCCCGCGTGGAATCACTCACGGACAAGTGAATCCGCGTGATTGTTGCATATCTCAGTACTTCTAGGAATTCCACTCATCACCTTGATCCAGCCCTACCTGATGCCCCCCTAGGGCTTATGAGAGGAAGGTCTCCTTCCTGTAGCGCCTCACTGTGTTTGTTTTTTTTTTACTGCTAGCGCCTTTCTTTTTCTAGGATTCCAAGCTCTGAACCTATCAGTCTTAAAGTCCCAGTAAGATAATTTCTAAAGTTAATTAAGTGATTCTGGACTCTTTTCTTTGCCCCCCCTACTCTTTTCTTATTTATTTATCTTTAGATGTAGTATTATTTTTCTCTCCTATTGTTTTTACTGTTGTATTACGTCTTGCTTTCATGTTTTCCCCAAGTGAATTCCTTCTTTGTTTTTCTAACTTTTTCCTTTAAATCCATATCCACCCATTCTCCTTTCCCTTTTGCCTCTCTTGCTTTCCTGTTGGGAACCAAATTATCTATTAAAGGTCATGTTCACTTATTAAATTCATTTAGGAGCCACTCCCCCTGTGGATAAATGCCCAGCAAGATAGATGTTTGCAATTACTTTAAAAATGAAAGGATTAAGGTTCCCCTGGCATTGATTTTTCACCCTGGTTGCTGAGCAGGGGAGGTACAATTGGCAAGTTCTTGGCAGACGGAAGCTATTTGGAATGTGCTTGGTATTATTAGAAAGCACTTTTGAGGGAAAGTAGGGGGTTGAGACATAAATCTCACTAGTAATTTTTCTAAGACACACTGCTGATGCTTTATAAATGTTTCATCCCATACTTCAGTTTGTTTCGTTTAGGGTGCTGTTGAAGTATTTTTTTCTCCCTATGACTGGGACTTGAAAGCTCTTGAAACCTAGAACTCCTAAAGATTTGTCCATTCACCACTTGTTTGACATATTCTGTATTTCACCCCCTTTCTTCCAGTCTCCAAGAGGAAGTGAGACCCATTTATATAATTCCACGTTCAGGAACTGTGAGCCTAAACCCCAGCTCACTGCACTTTACATCCAAACTATTTCATTGCTGACCTTTCTTTTGTTTATTGTACTGTTAATTACTGAAGCAGGGCAAGACTCTCAGTAAAATATTAAGTTGGCACATGAAGGTCCCAAATGACCAGAAAGTACAGCTGAAATGAAACCTGTCTGTAGAGGAACTACCTGTGCCTTCAGGACCCTTCGATAAATAACCTGTGGTTAAAGCCAAGTGATCAGGATTCTCTCCTCAGTATTCTCAGCATTCTCTGCTTGGGACACCTGGACCATGTTTATTGTTTCTTCTGACCTAGAGATAACATAATTGTAGGTCGCAAGATATGTTCAGTGAGACCGAATCTTGTGATTTGGAAACTGAATAATGTTTTACAGAGATCTTTGAATGAAGCATGGCAAGTATTGCGTATTTGGATATTGTGTGTACTCTTTTTTATCGGCTGGGAAAATTGAGCCCCTGTTGTGTGTAAGGCCCCCTTGGGGATACTGTGCTGTAAGAATAGCAGGGTGGGAATAAAGCCAGGTAGGACTTGCGAGGCTCCATAAGAAAGTCTCTCCCCGGAGAGAGGGCTGATGCATTCAAAAAGGGTACAGTTCCCTAACAGAAGCTGGAAGGAAGCGCTTCCTCCTGGAATTGGATTGTTGATGCATGAGTGGTGTTTGGACAGAGGTGCGTGAAGGACCTTCTCAGCCAGGGAATGAATAAAGAAAGGAAAGCATAGGGCTTGCTTGGGGAACAAGGTGGATGCGACAAAGAGGATTAAAACCGAGGTAAGATCGGAAGAGTTGGTGTGCAGGAACCGTAACACCTCTTACCTCTGCCTCATTCTGTGGCACTTGGGCTGCTTGCCTGACGGTGCATCCCAGTTGAGACGTGGTCCTGATCTGGTCCTGGTGTGACCCACCTCCCTTCTCTGAAAGGCACTTCAAATAGAAGCACTGCTACAGAGTATCATAAAAGCTTTCTTATAAAATGAGGAATGTTAAGGTCATAAACACGCTTTGAAATAGGCCACGTTTCGAATTAGGATTATGCAGAGCATGTTGTACGTGTAACATCCTTAAGTCACAAAAATTACCTCCCAAAGGAGAAGTCACAGAATTATTTTTAGCTGCAAGGAAATGGGTCCCTAACATGATTTTTTTTTTAAGGGACTTTAAATCAGTTTTGCTTGTTTAGTACACTAAATCTGGGTTAATTTCATGCTACTTCTTTTTAAGTAGTTAAATTTTATGTGTGGTGAGAATTTTTTTTTTTATTTTTGTTTTTTGGTCCTTTTCATTCTTAGTAGATGATGAATAAGACAAAATGTGGCTTTTGATATCTTTTCAGACAAGTTTGCAGTGATAATTTCTTTCATAGATTTACCTGTGGTAAATACAAAGCCCATGGGGACACAGCTTTTGTTCATTTTGTTCATGGCTGTATTCCTAGCCTATAGGAGGCACTTGTTGATTAAATGAATAGTGAGCAGAAACATTAAAAAAAAAATAATTCCAGGGGCGCCTGAGTGGCTCAGTCGGTTAAGCATCCGACTTACACTCAGGTCATGATCTCAGGGTTGGTGGGTTCAAGCCCTGCGTCGGGCTCTGTGCTGACAGCTTAGAGCCTGGAGCCCACTTCAGATTCTGTCTGCCCCTCTGCCGCTTGTACTGTCTCTCGCATTGTCTCAAAAATAAGTAAACGTTAAAAAAAAAAATAATTCCATTCTGTTAGGGTACCAGTTTAAAATGGGATTTTTCTTAAAAAAGTGTATTATCAGAATATTTGAAAGACCATCTAAGGGTTTTAGTTTCTAACAGTTTAAAGAAATCATTCATTTATTCACAAAATGCTAAGTAAGCTGTATTATTGATTCTGTCAGATTTGGAGTAGGCATTAATTAAAAAAAAATCTCATCCTGGAGGTGTTCATTCTCTAATAGAAAGATCTTTGACAAATGATTAAAATACAACAGAAGTTTCTCTAAGAGCGGGAAACAGACTAGGCAATGGATTCTTTTGGAGAGAAGTAAATAGAACACATAGGTTTTACAGAAACATTTAAACTGGGGTTTGAAGGGTGAGTAGGAGTTCAGCAGATATAGAGGGAGCTGGGAAAGGAACTAATATGTATTTAGTGCTTTGGCTTCTATTAGGCACCCTGCATTACTTACATATGCTATCTCACTTAATCCTTCTAACTCTGAAATAGATGGGGCACAGGTTCCCCTTTTGCTGGATGTGGAAATAGTTTACAGCAGTTAAATGACAAGGTCACCGGTACAAAGTCAAGATTAAAAAAAACACTCAGAGTCTTTTGCTCTTTATATTACTCTGCTGGGCATTTAAAGTAACATTAACAGCAGATGTAAAGGCACAGAACAATCAAAGCAGTATTTGAAGCATAAAGTGAGTGAAGGGTCGTGATGGGGGTGCTCATTGGGGGGAGGGTTGGACTGATTAGGATTAATTGGCCATGCCTATACAGGGACAGTCATGGGAGGTTTTTAGCTGGAAATGATTCAACCAGATTAAACATCCTTTGTATCTGGTCTTCCACCAGCCCCCAACTTTTAAACTCTTACTTTCTTCCCGAAACCTTCTTGCTTCTTTGAATTTTGTAGTATTAGAAATCCTTTGCCGAGATGGTTACTGCAGGGTGACTGAAGCATACCAAGTGGCCAGGAATTACGGGAATGGGAAGAGTCTGTGGGGCCTTCAACAGAAACCTTTGAAAAAGATAAAGCTGTCAAGCAATAGAGTGTAGTTAATGTGTATTAAATGAGTCATGGTAAAAGAAGCATCAGAAATCTGGTATTAGTGTTTGCTTTAGTTTAAGGGTTCTGTTTTCTTTACAAGTTGCAAAAAAAAAATCAGCTTACTGAGTGCCTGTTTGAGTAGGGCATTATTTTAGGTTTTTGTTTTCACCAGAGTTGGCTTTGGTTTCTCAGGTTGGTTTCGCTGGTGTCTAGAGTTGGGTTTTGGGACCAGGCTGTCTAATTTAGCCCTTTCCCCACAGTGTTGGCATGTAGTCTACTGTTCGTTATAAGCAATGATTTAGTGCCTGTGTAGGAAATACAGATATTCAGATATTCATCAATATTCAAAACCTTTCCTGGGAATTGACATGTTAATTTACATAGCGCCGGTTTATTGAATCGATCTTAGATCTACATCAATTTCTGCGGTGTCGCCTCTGTCCCAGTGCTCCCTCTGCTGGAACACACTATGTGGCTGCATATTGCTGCTTGGAATTGGTCTCATAACTTGTTGAGTAATATTTTTAACAATATGACTTTTTTTCCCCCAAATAGCCCTTTGAATTCTTATTCTTTGATGCAAAGCAAATGTGAAGTCTTGTTGGATCAAAGACTCATTCGTTACTGAGATTAATGTCAATAAAGAATTTCCTGTGAGGTAAGCAAGGTTAGTCAGAATCAACCAGATTTTTAAAATACCAGCTGATGTACTTTTATTTTTGCTTTTCTGCAATTGTTTTTTTTTCTACTCCCTCACCTCCCCCTCCCACCTCCCTCCCCCACCCCCGGACCAGTTGCCATTTCTTTCAGTTTCATCTCTTTTTTTTTTTTTAATTTCTTTTTTTTTCAACGTTTATTTATTTTTGGGACACAGAGAGACAGAGCATGAATGGGGGAGGGGCAGAGAGAGGGAGACACAGAATCGGAAACAGGCTCCAGGCTCTGAGCCATCAGCCCAGAGCCTGATGCGGGGCTCGAACTCGCCGACCACGAGATTGTGACTTGGCTGAAGCCGGACGCTTAACCAACTGCGCCACCCAGGCGCCCCCAGTTTCATCTCTTAAAGCAGGATTTCTTTGTTGGATTTATGGTCTCTACCAGCATGAAACTGACACGTAAAGTAAAACTTTGTTTCACTTCCTCTGTTTCCTTGTTTCACACACATTATATATGCCCCTCCCCACTTTTCTCTCCGGTGGCCTTGACATTGCAGAGTTACAGGGAGGGTTATGACCTAATTATGTTTGCCTAGTAGTGTTGCGGCCACACCCTTCTCGAGTGAGTTACAGTAAGATGACAGAAGTCTGTTCACATGAGTTGTGTGAGTTGTTTAGTGACTTCAGTATAAAACATTCTTTTTCATCCTCATTTCTATGTTTTAAGCTCAAAGCCAGAACACAGTCTAAGTTGACTGACTTCACTCTGGTGTCTTTGCTTTAACACATCTAATGGTCTAGCACCTGCTGGTAGATCTCAGCTAGCAAGCAGTCTCTGCCTTCTTACTGAAAAGTCCAGGAGACTATTTTTTTCGTTTTCTGATCCAGCTTGGTCCCTTGATGCGATTCTCCCAGTCTACAGCTCTTTTCATTTCTCTTCACTTTCTTCCTTCGACCTTCAGAGTAGATAGTAGGAACACTTCTGTGGAGAAAACTTTGTCAGGAGGAAAATCTCACCAGAAACCCCAAAACGTGTTTTCTACATTTAAAATGTAATCTCCCTGATAGCCAAGTTTTACAGATACTTCTAAACTTGAGTTGGGAGTACTGCCTGCTGTATGTTTCGGCCTTTTATTAAATAATAGCACCACTGTTAGGAATGATGCGGTCTGGACTGTGTGTCAGAAGCCACATGGCAAGAATTTCACTTCACAGCAAGACCGCAGTGTCACGGGGGATCACCAGCATGTGACCAGCGTTCTTCTGTCTGATTTCATCATCTCTCTGTCCAGCACTGGGGGAGTCTCAGAAGTCAGTCTTCATGGCAGAATGTGAATAGGCAATCAACTTAGCTCCCAGTGCCCAGGAAACAGCACCTAACGCTTGTCCAGTGCTTACTCTGTGCCAGGTACTTTTCTCAACATTTTGCGTATATTCACAGAAGCCTCATAAGAACCCAGGCAGGTAATATTCTTTTTCTTTTTAAGATGAAGATGTTTAGATAGAAAGAGAGGAAGTGATTTTCTCATGGTCACAAAGCTCCTGAGGGGCGGAAGCCCAAGAAGTCTGGCTTTGGAGTCTGACCATGCTCAACTGCGCTGTGACAACTGCCACTTCTCTCTGAAACTGGCATTATTATTTTCACGATATTATGTGGATGTTACTTTTAAAATAGAAACTTTTAACATGAGTTAAAAGTACATGAGTTCAAGAGTACAGCCGTGGCACATAAGGAATGTCAGTGAGAAAAGCAGAGTTGGTTAGGACATTTCTTTCTCTCGCTAAGGGCTGTGGACAGCAATGCCTGTAGTTGGGGCTGTTGAGTTGTGCAACGCCAGGGGCTCCATATCCCCCCCCCCCCCCCCCGAGGGGCTGCGTTCATATGGAATATGGTGAAAACTGGGCCCCAGGAGTTGAACAGCACAGAGATACTGCCTGTGGCACAGCAACTAAAATTTTAAAAATGCCTTTTTCTGCTTTTCCCTTTAAGCTTCTGATCTCTTCTTGGAATGGGCTTTTCCATTACATTCTCTCTACCCCTTGTCCCACAGCCATTTTCTGAGTGATGACTTTGTTGAGTGCTAGAGAGACTCCGAGAAAAATAATCCCTGTTCTTAAAAGACCTTACTGGGGAAAGACAAACATGAGAACACAGTAATGTGTTGTTAACTCTACAATAAAAGTATCTGTAGGATGTTTACTCATTCTGCCAGGTCCAGCGTGATCATGAAAGCTTTCTTAGTAGGCCTCTGCAAAATGTTGATACTTTGTCTGGGCCATGCTCATAGCATTTAACTTGTTGCAATATGTCTTTTTGACCATGACTCCTCTCCTCTGGTAGACCAGAAACTCATCGTGTTACCTAAATAAAGTGTGGATAGCATTTGTATTCTCTCACTGCAGTTAGTACCGTACTTTAAAAATATTAAGCGCTTAAATATACCAAAGATTGTAGGTAAAAAAAATAGGTGTAGGCCACATATGTAAAGGTAAGGAATGCACGGATATAATACTCAACAGGACGTTGCTGTAGTTGAACACTTAGAAACCTCAGGTACGTACTCAGTTGCTGCACTGTTAATTCGGAAAGTGGAGAAGCATGGTGAAGCTTGAGGCCTCTGGGCCACACTGGCTGGGCTCACACCCTGGCCGGCCACATACTACCTGGGTGCTAGTGTTAATTCTTGTGCTTCAGTTTCCTCACCTGAAGAATGGGGACAATACCTGCCTTATAGGGGGGTTATGAGGATTGAATGAGTTATCTTGTAAATTGTTTTTACAGTACCTGGCAAAGTAAAGCCTCACTGTTAGACATTCACATGTAAGCTGTGCAGCCGTTGGCACGTTACCACCGTGTGCCTCAGTTTTCGCATCTCTAAAATGAGTGTTATGATAGCACTTAGAAACAGGTTGTAGTAGAAAGTAAATGAGCTTGTGCATGTGCAGGTAAGTACCTGGCTTTCAGTAAATGGTAGCTCTTGTTATCAGGTGTAAACATCTCTGTCATCACCTTATGAACATTTTATAAGCAAGGGAAATAAAATTATGTAGTTAGATTTTAATGTTGCTCAGAGCTGGTAACAGATGAGTAAAAATTCTGTAATATAAATTGAACAGAAAGAAAGACATTATGAGTAATTTGAAAGTGAGACAGTACTGTCTTTCAAGTGTTCAGTTTACATTATATAAGATTTATTTCTAGCAAGACAGATGAAGTTTTGAACTGGGTCTCGAAGAAGGTTATAAACATAGGTAGTCTGAGGGAAGGATACTTTTCTGCTGGGAGAAAGCGGGGGTGACAAATTTAAAGCATTGAAGAAAGTAGCAGTTTTTCTTGGCTAGGCTAGGTGTAGGGGTTGAATAAGAAAGTGGTAAAAATGTGACCTGTTTGTTAGACTATAATCTTGGCTTATGGTAAGGGACCAGTTGGGGCTGTGATATTAGATAGGTCTTATAATGTAGCATTTTATATGCCTGTTTATAGAAAAAATAGTTCAGTTCCTAGTGAAAAAAGATGTATCTCCTTTTCAAGAGGCAAATAATGAATAGTTTTAATAACAACTTGAAAGTAATAGCTTTGGAATAAAAAGAATTTTAGTACTGGAAGCTTTCATATAAAACTTCCTTATATTTTTGGGCTTAGTTTATGACTCCATGTCAGGAACTCATTCCCTACAACATAGAGAGGAAATTGGAAACTAAAATTGTGAGCATCCTATTCAAGGACTAAACACTGACCATTTAATGGTTGGTTAGCAATTGCCTGTCATTTCAAAAAGTAAAGTATAATGACTGAAAATGAGTTGCAAACACATCTAACAGTGGACTTCAAAGATTGTTGAAATACCGGCCTCATTATAAATTAAAATCAGGGTGAAACCTGAAGCAGTTGCCGCTGAGTCTACCTAATTCTAATATTTACTCTACAATCCTGAAGAAGATGGCTTCTGATACTCCTCCCCCCACCATTTGGGACCAGCAAAGTCACTGTAACATGGCCGTTGGTGATTTTGTAGGTTAAGTGGCATGTATGTCTCAGACGTCATGCAGGGCCCACAGGCCTCCCCCTGCAAGGAAGTTGGGGAGGCTGGAAAACATGCAGAAAACACAAAACCCTTTGCCATGACTGTTGAAAGCAAGCTTATTGGGAATTCTTCTAAAATCTTTCATTTTATTCACTTCTATGTCAGGAAAATAGGTAGAATTTTTAGTTTACTATTCTTTCTCATACTTGTCTCTTAAATGATTTCTGATGTTAAAATTCATCCAAAGAACCTAGAGTTCTCTTTAAAATGTTTTTTATTTATTTTGAGAGAGAGGGAGAGAGAGCACAAGCGGGGTGGGGGGAGCAGAGAGAGAGAGAGAGAGAGAGAGAGAGAGAGAGAGAATATCCCAAGCAGGCTCTGTGCTGTCAGTGCAGAGCCTGATGCAGGGCTTGGATTCTTGAATCATGACCTGAGCCAAGATCAATAGTTGGATGCTTAACTGGCTGAGCCACCCAGGCTCCCCCAGAGAACCTACAGTAATAACAGTTTGTCATTTTTCCTTGAATACGCTCTGTACGAAAATCTCTAATCTTCATCTCCTGGGGTGTAATGCACACTTAAGGGAAGCTTATTAGAAATGTAGTAAAAAGTCAAACTATGGTAGACCTTGAAACAACGGCCATCCTTTATGCCTGTGTGTGTATGCATTTTATGTGTATTCGCTCATTAACCGAAGGTCAATTAATGGAAGTGCAAAGGGGTTAGGTAACTAACTTAGCCCTGTTAGTGCTGAGATTCAGATCCAGGTTTCTGATCAAGCACCTGTGTGTGCCCTACCTCTCCGTTATATGATACATTCAGTTCTTAATTGTGAAAGCTAAAATAGTCACAATGATATTTCCTAGATTAGTAGATGGATTTAATGTACTTAATGTAATTTAATTACATGTATGTAATTTAAATCCCTGTAAGATACTTTATAGAATTTTTAAAATGATTGTTGAAGGAATAGTGATGAGGTTGGGGGAACAGTAATGAATGACTAGATAGAAATTACTTCAAATGTGTAATATGTTATTATATGACATAATAATATATTGTGAAAATCAGAAAAGAGATGAATGGAGCAGAATAACAATTTGAGCAATAGATCCAGGTATTTGTAAGGGTCTAGTATTTAACAAATCAGAGAAGACAGCAGGTAAAAGAATTATTAAATAGTTGAGAAAAGGAAATAATATGAGTAAAAACAATGTAAATGAAATTTAGATCTTATATTCTCATTAATATTGATGTTTAAGAATCTCAAGTTTAAAGAAACTAGGAATGGAGTGATTTTCTTCTAGCCTTTATCGGTGACATGGTTCATTATAGTATAATTTCTTAAATCTCTAAAGGTTTTAAAAGCAAGGCGACAGATGGGAAAAATATTGTGGTACATTTGTTTAACTAAAGGAAAAAAATATGCTCATAGCATATTAAGTAAACTCTTTACAGCAAGATAAATGCAATTAGTAAATATACTCTTGGAAAAGTGTTAAACCTTGTTAATAATTAGATATGAAAATTAAAGTGACATTATACTCACTAAATTAGCAAGTTGGAAACAACTCAGCACTAGTTGTACTCTAGGAAGAGCCTTTCTGGTTGTAAAATAAATTGGAATAATTTTCTGTACATATTCCAGATAATATCATGGCATGTTTAATATTTTTCATTCTTTTGCTCATTAATTCAACACACCTATTTTGAATAACTTGTGTGTATTAGTACCAAATTAAACACTGCAGCGCAGAAGTTAATATGGTGAGGTCTGTGCTTTTGGAGTTCATTTGTAAACTGCTAATATTCTTTGATTTGGGAATTTCATTTGGATTATAGTATAAGGAAATAAAAGAAACTCATTTTGCATGAAGGTATTTATAGATGTACAATATATAATTTGGAAAAAAAAACGGGGGGGAACCTCCAAATGCCTAGTGATTGGGAAATAATTATGTAATGTGGTAGAACATTACATTGCCATTAGAAAGAAAACATGAGCACCTGAGATATATAAAATTGTGATTGGAGGTAGAGTTTGAAAGAAAGCATAATACTGTATATATATAGTTAACATGTGGGAAAATAAGTTTTTTAACTTTTGTTACTGTTCCTTTTATATTATTAAAACTTTACCTGGAATTCAGATTTCTGTTTTAAAATACACAGACACATGTGTAACAAGACTTCGGTAACAAAGTCTCTTTTTTTTTTTTCAAATGAGATTTTGTCTCTTACTCTGTGGAATGAAGTTTTTGAGAAATGGCAAAGATGTTATCAGTAATCTAATCATATGAGAAGGTGCTTAAAAGTATTTTCCCCTAACTTTTAACTCCTTGCATGAATTAATAAGACCCCATGGTGTGTGATGTACATTTCTTGGATCTTATTATTTTATATATCCCAGGAAGGTTTGTGGCTTACTTTGTCACAGGGAAAAATAGAAACAATCAGAATGAGAACATCCGCAAACTCCGTCATCTCCTCTGCATCCTCACATGTTCCTGCCTGCACCTGCCAGATGCCCTGCCTTCCTCCGGTACCTGCGGATGCACTGTCTGTGCTCCTGCCGAGCGCAGCCTTGCACTCGTGGTTGAGAGCTCCTCTCTCTCCCATTTAAAGCTATTATTCCAGCTGTTTCCGTCTTTTATTGCATAAAGTTTCCCCTTCTACTGGATCACTCCCATAAGTGGGCACAAATTGCTGTTTTGCCGTCTTTAAAAAAATCCTTTCTACCTCACTTCATCTTTTAGTTACTGCCTTGTTTATGTCCTTTTCTTTACATGACACAGTTGCATATATTCCTCCTCTTCAGTTCTTCTCTTCCCATTCTTTTGTGACCCCTTTCCAGACAGGTTTTGCCCTTACCAGCTGACCAGTGTTGGTCTTGTCAAGATTACCATGCCCTATGTTGCTCATCCCAAAGACAGTTGTTGGTCCTAATCCTACTTGACCTGCCATAGACTTTGGACGCAGTACATCATGCCTTCCTGGGGTTCTTTCTTTGGTTTCAAGGACGCCACCCTCTCCCTCTTTTTCCTTAGGCTGTTCCTTCTCAGTCTCTTTTTGAGATTCTCCTTCATCTTCCAGAACTCTTACCTTTGCCAAGCTCCTCCTTGGAGCTCTCCTGTTTTCTGTTAAAATTGACTCTTTTGGTGCTCTTAACCTGGCTCCTGGCTTAGAATGCCTTGTGTTTGCTGACAGCTGTCTAGAATCTCAGCCCAGATCACTTTCTTGATCTCCAAACTCCTGAGCCCAGCCGCTCACCTAGCTTCCTGCTTTGCCTCCTATCTTCCATGTACCAGGTGAGGGCATCCTTGGTGTTTGAGTCCAAAGCCTGAAAATCTTTGAATCTAGCTTCTGATTGCATGTAGGATCTATTTTTCATCACTTCCACTGCTAAATCTAACATGACATCTCTCACTTGGAGCATTGCAAGTCTCCTAACTGTTCACCCTGCTTCTTCCTTGACACTTCTGCCTTCTTTTCTGCACTCGACAGGCAGAGTGGTTCTTGTAAAATATAAATGAGATCATGCCACCTCAGTGCTGCTCACAGTGCTACCCTCCATAGCTCCCCAGCTCGCTCGGGAAAAACCAGTGGCCTGCAAGGCTGTAGTATTCTTGCCTCTCCCCACTCCTCTTTGATCTTTCTCTCTACTACTTTCCTTCATTCCTGCTCCAAGCTGCGCTGGCACAAGTTATCCTTCCAGCCCTTTGCACAGTCTCCTTCCTCTGCTGGGAAAGTTCTCCCCATATATCCACATGGTTCCCTCATCTTTGTGTTTCCATGGTTGTCTTAAAGTTGCAGCCTCCCACCACTGGTACTTTCTAGTCTATTTTTATTCTCACTTTTTATTACTTGTTACTTTCTATTTTGTTTCTCCTTGCTTTGGTGTTCTCAGTTCCTTTTTACTAGCTGGTATTTATGTTGCTTGTTTCTCTCCACTAGAATGTAATCTCCATGAAAGCAGGGTTTGCTTGTTGCATTCCACCAGCACATAGCGTAGCTCAGCTGGTAACACACAGCAGTCATTCAGTAAATGTTTCATGTGTAGATAAAAACAAAAGCAGTGTAACTCTGGTGAGTAAATTTTGAGCCGAGATTGGATTACGTATGCATCAGAAACGTGGGAAATTTGTGCCCTGGATGGGGCTAATTAAATGTTCTCTAGGGTTACTTCTGATTCATGTCTGTGGTTTCAAACTTTTTAAAGTATTTGAGAAAAAAATAGACATTTTAAGTTCAGTTAAGACATTTTAGTCTAACCTTATTCTCAGTACCTGGGACAAAAGCAAATCTCTTTCTCAGTCTTGCAAGTCCAAAACATGGAAGTTGATTCATGTTTGAAAAATGATCAGAGACTCTGATGGATGCACTTAGAGGTAACTACGTTGACACCTGATGCCAGAAGCACCTGGCGTGCAAACTTATTACGTGGTACATGTCCTTCTCTCGTGCTACTGATGCTCTAATGTCTGTTCTTTCCTGGCAGAGAGGTTTGTGGGCAGAGGGAACTATTATGATTCAGTAGTTGCATGTTTGTATTTGAACTCGGAATTAAAGCAAGGTGGGAGGAGCTTGGAGAGTTGTGTTTCACCCCGACTGTAAAGAGGCCTGATCAATTTTTCCTGACCTTCAGGTCATCTCTGATTTCAGTTTTCAAAATTCAGTGAATCTTTCTCCTGGAGCATGCTATATATGGAATTTGGAATCTCATCTTGTTCTCAGTACTCAATCCACATTGCATATTCTGTAAGAGAATTCATTAAGTAGTTAAATCCTGATAGTTTAAGATTAAAAAAATTAAAGCCACTGTATTTTCTGTTATGGATCTGGTTGTAAATTTAAAGGACAAAACATATATGTAAGTGTATTATGTGATACGTTTTAAAAGATAGTATTAAATGTATGGAATTTGAAAAGTAAGTATCATGATCTTGAGTTTGCTCTGATCCTTAAATTACTTAGATTTAATTCTGGATATGAAAAGTGAGGTTATGTTTCAAGTGAAGCCAACCTATAATTTTTCATAGCAATGAAATGGCATGATCACTAGTCCAAACTGTGATAACAATTAAAATAATCAATTTATGCTACGAACACCTGGCTTAAGCCAGATTTTCCAGTTTACCATTCTATGAGACTTCTAAGTTTGTAAACCCCTTGAACTTTTAATACCTGTGAAACCATCCTTGTTATCCCAGACATGCTTTCTTACACCTTTCTTTATACTAGCTATTAACATGTATTTATCTATCATTGTGTTGTGTATTTTTCTATAGAAAAATACACAAGGCATAGTCATACAGATGAAGTCTGCCTGGCGCTAGTAAGTCAGGCTTCACAAAGAACTTCGTAGGGTTTTCATGTGGGTCACTTGGTAGTAAGTACTTTGTGTTAAAAGCTTCGTATAGTTCCTAGTACTTAATAAAGGCTTAATAAATATTAGCTTTAATGTTCTTGCTGTAATTGTGTTTTCATATAGCTGTGTTCTCTACCATTCTGTAAGTTTTAAAGGTGCAGAAGCCATGTCTTTTGCCTCCCCCCGCCTTTTTTTTTTTTTTTTTAAATCCCTGTGGTCTAGCCCAGTGCCTGATAGACTGCTGGTACCTGTGTTTGATTAAGTGATATGAATTTTTCCTCCCATTTTATCTCTCTTGTAGACAGACATCAACATCTTGAATTGGTGAGCAAAACCAGACTCTACTGAGTAAGTTTTCCTGGCATGTTAGTAAGGAAAACCTTCTGTAGAGCTATAATTTGCATGTTATAAGTACAAATGGATGAGTTATGTAGTTTCACATCCATAGTTCCTGGTTAAATGGAGAGAGAAATTATGAAATTTTCATAGGTGATTTTAACCTTGAAATACAAAGAAATGGAATTTACTCCATAAGATTTATGACGTGTCCTTATTCTTTGATGTCAGTAGGTGGCCAATTTAAACTTTAGGGGAAGTTCAGGCTATTTTCTGGTATACAAAACCCAACGCAAGATCGTAATAATATGCTGTTATTTTTATATGCTGTTTCCACCTCCTTCTGTGAAGTAAATAGGATTAAATAAGTGATACTTTAATAACGTCAGCATAAGTAAACTTTAAAGAATCTAATGATACTCATGAATGAATACATCTTGTCAATAGTTACTGCACAAAGTATGATACATAAAGTGGAATTAAGGGATCTTTTTTATTTTTTTAAAGCTTGTTTATTTATTTTGAGAGAGAGATAACAAAGGATCTGGAGCATGAAGCAGGCTCTTTGCTGACAGAAGAGGTCCTGTGAGATCAGGACCTGAGTAGAAGTTAGACACTTAACCAACTGAGCCACCCAGGCGCCCCAGGGATCTTATTTTATATAATACAAAGTTTCTACATGTATACATCTTTACCAAGAATGTCTTAGTAAAGATTGTGTGGCAGTAACTTGGTTTGCGTTTTTATAAGGTAATATAAAATAGCTACAGATATAAAGGTTGTTATTGTGAAAGAACAGATGTTGAGAATTGGGGAAGAACTCGATTTTTAAAAATGAGTTTTTAACCTGATAGAGAAAAACATGAATGTTGGAAAAGAAACACATAATTTTGTGATACTCGCTTCGTATTTACACAAACATTTATTAATCTTCATCTGTGTAAGAGATCGTTCTGTTCTGGAGCATTTTCAAAATAATATTTTTCTAAATATAACACCCATTTTCTTTTAAAAAATTTTTTTTTCAACGTTTATTTATTTTTAAGACAGAGAGAGACAGCATGAACGGGGGAGGGGCAGAGAGAGAGGGAGACACAGAATCGGAAGCAGGCTCCAGGCTCTGAGCCATCAGCCCAGAGCCTGATGCGGGGCTCGAACTCACGTACGGCGACATCGTGACCTGGCTGAAGTCGGATGCTTAACCGACTGCGCCACCCAGGCGCCCCTATAACACCCATTTTCAAATATGCATTTATATGTATTAAGCATTCAGAGTAATAGTTATTAATAAGCATTATAGCTTTGCATATACATAGCTGCTACTGCAATTAATAGTTAAATTTACTTACTTTAAGTGAATCACTAGCAGACTTAATCCAACTTGGATTAAAGGAATTTGGAGATGTGAATGCAAGGCTATTGTCACAATTTTTTTTTATTATTGAGTGGTCATGAAGATGAGGTATCCAGACATAAGACTTACAGGCAAATGGTGCCTTAATTGTTCAAAAGGGAATGAATTCTAGGAATTAGAGATCAACATTATCATTGCTAGAAAATTATAAAATATAATTACAGTGAAGATTTGGAAGCATTTAGAAAAGAGTGTGATGTTTACTAAGAGCTTTTTGGGGTTCACCAGGAATATGTCTTATTAAACTAACCTCATGTTTTTTTCTTTGAACGAATTCCTGGGTTGGTAGATTAGGGAAATTCTTCAGGTAAGGAATCTGACACATTCTTCTTTCATTTAACATATTTAAAATTTTTTTAATGTTCATTTTTTGAGAGAGAGAGAGAGAGAGAGAGAGAGAGAGAAAAAAACGAATGTGAGTGGGGGAGGGGCAGAGAGAGGGAGACACTGAATCCAAAGCAGGCTCCAGGCTGTGAGCTGTCAGTACAGAGCCCAGTGTGGGGCTTGAACCTGCAAACCATGAGATCATGACCTGAGCTGAAGTTGGACGCTTAACCGACTGAGCCACCCAGCTACCCCCCGTTTAACTTATTTAATAGAATATTTACTTTGTACTAGGTGGTAAACAAAACAAAACAGAAAAACAACATAGTATTTCCATGGAGGATAATGACCAAAGTAGTCTCTGAAATCTTGCAGAGAAGAAAGGATATGACTTGGTTGGATGCTCTGTCAGGGTTGAAGAGTATGCCCAGAGGGAGGTCTCCAGTCGGTGCAACCCACAGCTCAGTCCTAAATGCTCCATATTTATCAAATCTGGGGAGGCCAGAGCAAGCTAAGTGGCTGTTACGCTTGATAACAGAGACAATACTCAAAATATTTTCAAGATACTAGAAGGCTCTTGAAAATCAAGAAAATAAGTAACTGGTAATATGTGTACGATGTTTATCTTTTACATTTTAGATATGCTTGCATTATTTCTTTTAACCCACGCTTAGACCTGGGCAATACTGACACAGACTCCTCCAGTGAATATCCAGTTTTTATAAGTGGGCAGTCTACATATGGCACGGAGACACCTGTCCAGGAGTGAAGGAGAAATCCAAAATATGAAGGGCTTCTTCAGTGATTACAGTGGAGAAATGGTTTTATCAAAGCTACAGGGGAACTTGTCCTCTGAAATGGAATAAATCAGCTGAGATACTCAATATTGCAAACTACCAAAGGGGGTAGGGGCAGTGTCCTTCGTAACTTCCTATTAGTGTTTATTTAGTAAGTGTTGGTTTGATTCACTGACAATGCCCAAGTCATTTTATTACCTTTAGCTCCTTTTAAATTGTTAAATTTACTTTCCTCGAATTTAGTTTGAGTCTCTTTATGAAATCAAGGACTTTTTTTATGTTTGTAAAACATGAACAAGGCAACTCTGGAAGCCACATGTCTCTGGCACCCTCTCTAGAGTGCCTCAGTTCTCTTTAAGTGATTGATTCTGCCACTTACCTGAATCCTTTCAAGAAAACGTTATGTAGTATTCTTGAAGTGATTGACTTGCAAATAATGTGCTCATAAGCACTTTTTTGGTAAATTTACCAATTTCTGGAAACTAGAAATTATTTCACACTTACTCTAGTTTAATTGAGTTATTTAGATTGGATATTCAGAGATTAATTAGACTCTCAAAACCAGTAGGTGCTGGCACCATAGTACACATTTTATGAAGATGCTAGGATAAACATGCATCTTCACTTTGCTGTTGTTAAAAAATATTTCACCAAAGGAATTCTTGTAAAAAAAAAAAAAAGCCAGTTTTGTCACATGGCTTTCCTGGAGCTTAGGTTCCCGTCTCTCTCCTCATCCTCTCATCTTTATCTACCTTCCCAACCTTCAACACACTCTGGTGTTTTTATTTTTTAATAAAAAAAAAAAAGATTGCTGTTTCTCAATCTTAAAGTGGAGTAAAAACACTGTTAGGATTTCTTCAGTGTAGTATACTTGCTGTGTCTACACTACTTCAAGACAAAGGCCCCTTGCTCTTCTCCAGACAGGTTAACACCCCCCAAATCCCACCTATCGTGAACTGCTGTTTTGGTAAGGCTTACCTTAAAAGGCAGCCGTTGCTGATTGTTGGGTTTTCAAAGGTATTCTGAAGAATCTGTGATTTTTCTCCCCAAACAGTGGGTGACTAGTCAGGTGCAATTCCTTCTGTAATTCCTTTCATTGTGTGATGTGGAGGTCAGAAAGATAACAGTTTTAAAATAAAGTGGTTTGGTGAAGGCAGTGTTTAAATGCCTTCCTTTTCAGTTTTGGTATTTGAAGTCCTGCAAAGCAGGTTTGTATGTGTGTTTTGAGTAAGAACTGCCTGTACTTTGGGACTCGTTATTTTTAACTGTACCCCTTTTGTGCTTCATGTCCAAAAAGAAATGTTAATTTTTTTTGTTTTTTTACTTAATAAATTAAACATAATTTCAGGCCATTAAAAAATGAGGGGCTTTTTCCCTCCTCCCTTTTCCCCTTCATTTATACAAAAATTTAGTAAAGTACAGTGCAAGAAAAAACTTGGTAAGGAAAAGGTTGTAATATTCTTTCTGCCTAATTTTTATTTTTAAAACTTTAGGAGCACCTGGGGGCTCAGTCTGTTGAGCATTTGACTCTTGATTGTGGCTCAGGTCACAATCCTAGGGCTGTGGGATCGAGTCCCATGTCGGACTCTGCAGTGAGCATGAAGCCTGTGAAACCTGCTTAAGAGATTCTCTCTCTGTGTCTCTCTCTCTCTCTCCCGCCCCATCTCTCCTCCCTCTCTCCCCCTCCCCTTCCCCTCACCTCTTCTTGTCTCCCCCTGCGCTTTCTCTTTATAAAATAAACAAAAAATCCACAAAACTTTATTGTGGTAAAAGCACTTAACATGAGATCTGCTGTCTTAAATTTTTAAGTGTATGGGGTAGTATTGATAACTAAATGTGCAGTGTTGTACGTCAGAGTTCTAGAACTTCCTCACTGTGCATACCTGAAACTTTATGCCCGGTGAGGAGCAGCTCCCCGTCTCCCCCTCCCCTCAACCCTTGGCAGCCACAATTTTACTTTCTACTTCCATGTATTTGACTATATTAGATACCTCATGTAAGTGGAATCATGTCATCTTCTGATTCATCCAAATTGAGCTCTTTCTTCTTTTTGAAATACATTTCTTCCCCTAGGCATTGCATTCTAATGTATTAACTCATTTAATCTTCATACCATACAGTAATGTTATTTTTCATTTTACAAATGGGAGCTTAGGCACAGGGAGATTAAATAACTTACTGAAGGACATATACCTGAAAAGTTGTGGAGGTGAGATTCAAACCCGGTGTTTTATATTAACCCCAGAGTCTGGTCCCTTAACCACTGCACCATGCTGCTTCAAGATGGTGACAAGAACACTTTTCATACAGAGTTGGCTTGAAAAGTAAATGAGGGGCACCTGAGTGGCTCAGTGGGTTAAAGGTCCAACTCTTGATTTCTGCTCAGATCATGATCTCCCGGTTCGTAGATTCAAGTCCTGCTGACAGTGCAGATCCTGCTTTGGATTCTCTCTCTCCCTGTCTCTCGGTCCCTCCCCTGCTTATGCTCTCACCCTCTCTCTCAAAATTAAATAGACATTTTAAAGAAAAGTCAATGAGACAAAGTGTACAAATCTCTTATGACAGTACCTGGCAGATAGTAAACGTATAGTAAATGTTAGTTATTATCATTATTGCATTTTAACTTAATGTATCTATTATGTTCAGCCTCAGTGGAATAGTGTAAAGGATATATATATATACTGATTGTAATGTAAATTATTTCATGAACTGATATAAATTACTGGCCCCTCTGAGCCCTAGGTTTCTCAGCTTTAATTACAGGGAAAATATTGCCGGATTCATAGTGGGTTTACAAGCATTAAATTACGAAGCATTACGTGAGGGTACCTGGTATATATAAATGTCTACTAGTGTTAGCTTACTCTGTTCACTTATGAGATATGAGGTCCCTAAGGACAGGGTCATTGTTTTATTATTTCTGTATCCATCTCAGGATCTATCACTGGTACTGGCACATAATAGACATTAAGTAAATGCTTATAGAATAAATAAATGAGAGCATTGGAAGGAGAAAGAACAGAAGGAAGGACAAATGTGTGGGAATTTTTCTCCTAGAGTGAACTTTGTTTTAGGGAAAAAGGTGGTTTTAAGGCCACATGGATATAATAAGTTTTTTTTTCTAATTTATAGGTTAATTGTTCTGATATTCTAAAGTATTATGAAACCACCGGTATGGCCATTTGAGTTCTGGAGAATGGGAAAGAAGAAAAGGGAGGATAAGGGGTTTAGCAGGTACTATAGACCTGTTACACTCAAGTAAAACTCAAGTTACACTCCTGGGCAGTGGTTTCAGAGTCTTAGCACTGATGATCAGAAGGCCTTTATTTAAACAAAGTCATTTACTGTTTGCCTTTGTGTCTTTGAGGAGTCCTTTCTGAATGGAACCACAGCCAAAGGTGGTAGTGAGGGTGTAGAAGGTCGAAGAGGGTGTGTGTGTGTGTGTGTGTGTGTGTGCATGTGTGTGTGTGCATGCGTGCGCGCGCGTGTGCGTGCACGCCCACTGCTGGCAACCAGACCAAACAGCCTGGTATCTGATGAGATCAGTCTGAGCATTGGGTACATATTCTCCATATTCTGTTAGAGGGAAGGCAGCGGTTGGGAGGCACTGCATTTCTAGAATTGGTTGTGATGTCCTATCTCCAGGCCTAATTATGCCTCTTGGGATGAGACAGTGAAACTTAAGTCCCAGGACTGACCTTTGGTAACTGCCTGTGAGAAGTCTAGCCTGACAGGTCATTCCCTCAATTTGGAGATTTCTTCTCAAATGTACTGCAGTGTTAGGTCAAGGGAATAAACCAGGATCTGTCCTTGGCTGTAGAGTTAACACCTAATCACACCGCCCATCAGTTGGGTTCTGGCACTTTCCGATGCCTCGTTCTTGTGACAGGTCTTCCTGCTTATGGACAAGAAACAACACGGCATCTATTGTTTCTTCCTCTTAGCTTCTACCAATTTAGCTTTTAAGACTGAATTGTCTGGAATACCTTCTGCTGTTGATGCAATAAGAAAAAGCCTGTGGTGTTTTTAGCCAGTGGGGAAGACTAAAGTCTTTCTTACCCAGAGGGATGAAACATGAGACCAGACATGTCGTGTCTCATTTGAGGGCCTGTCCTGTTTCTCAGCTTGGGCTTCCTTGTTCCCAGTTCCCAGTAGCTGCCAGTTAAGAAAACAAGTGGCCCTGAAGGAAGAGACCGCATTTGGGTTTATGGCAACACGTGTTTGCTCTTGTTTACTTATATAAATGGATTTGAACCAAGCTGTTTTTCCGGAAGGTGATGAGGTGGGAACAAGGAGATTTTTGAAAATCACCTTCCTAGGCCACTTGCATCTTGACTGCCGGTGCATGTGTTGTTGGCACTGGACCAGCACCGCCCAGGGGCCGTCTCTTCAGGACTCTCCCAGTTTTTGCCTCTGTTGAGGAGGCAGCTCGGACTAGTGGAAGGACCTTGGGGTGGGAAATTAGAAATCCTGCGTTACGGACTTGCTTTTGTGTTTTACTTAAACACATGTTTATTTAAACATGATTCTGGACCGGTCACTTGACCCCACTGAGCCTGTTTTCCCTTCTGTGAAGCAAGAGTTGTGTTAGATTCTGGATAAAGTTTTTCTTTAACAGAGGTACCTAATTGGCCAGGTAAAAGGAAACAACAAAGAGTACTGACTGAGATTTGTATCTCCCGCCTACTCAGGCCCCTTCCTCAGTGTGAAATGGACGTAAAAACATGTGTCAGGCCTGGAGAGGAGAGAGAGCTCAATCCTAGTCGCATAAAATTATATGCTGCTAAATAGATAACCTAAGTCCATTATAAATATGCAGTTTGAAGTCCAGTGCTATCCTATAGTGTATCTTTTTACATTCATCCTAACATTTTAAGTTTTAATAGGCTGCTGTTTTCCTCCGTTGGGAGTTGGTGCTCAGTTCTGGGTAGCTCTTCAATCAAATGACCTGACTTGGTTTGAATTGTGTTATTTGAGCCAGCCCTGTGAGCAGACTTGCCTTGCTAGCTATTTGTGTGTTTCTTGTTATTTAAGGCATCTTGTTGAAGCTGAAGAGTACACTCTTTGAATGTGTTTTTTAATGGAAAACTGTTGCATTGAAAAGTGGCTTTGTGTTTTCATAGGCCACACGAGTCTGAGCCAACTGACACGGTTTCCAAGTAGTTATTGCTGGGTAGAGAGCACACTGGTCAGTACTTGAGAGCCTGGTGCCAGTAGTTTGAAGTATTTGTTAAGTATTCATGATGGAGAAGGAAGCATGAACCAAGTCTAGAGTTTCCTGTTGATTATTTTTATAGTATCTTAGAATAGATCAGTGTTTTGCTGTTACCTTGACAGATGTGCACTTCATCTTTAATTAGAAATGTTTAACTATATTACTTAAAGAGCATCTGGTGCAATATCCAGTATTCCGAGCACTTAATTGTTAGTGATATTATTGGAACGCCTTTTACTGGCTCTCAACCCGTATTTGTAACTATACCAAATGCTATAAAGGAAAACCATTGCATTTTAAAATGGGAAGAGTGCTGTGTAGTGCTGGTTAAAATGGAGCAAGCAGGTAAGTCCTTTTACATCTTGTCTCTGCACTTATAGCTAAAAATTCTGGAAATAATGCAGAATGTCACTGAGTATTCTGAAAAGTAAATGATGGCAGGTAGGTTAGGGAGGTAAGCCAAAATTTGAACACTAACTGATACGGCAATGATTTACTGTTTGCTTTTTCTCTTGCCTTTGACTTGTGGAGGGGTTGTGGTTCAGTAGACACCAATATTGAAGAAACTCCAGGAGAAATCTTTTCTTTCTAGCCTGAGGACTGAGACAAAGGACTTGCTGTGAGCTATAGGTATGAAAGGACACCTTCCCCATTTTCCCCCCTCTTTTCCCTCCTGACCCTACTTTCAGGCCAGGCCCAGTTGCAATACTGCATTGCTGCAGTAGTGGTGGTAAGGGTGTAGGCACAAGATATGCTCAGATAGAGCTCACTCTCTGTATAAAGGAACCAGGAAAGAGGTTCCTGGGGTCTAGACAGCACGTGGAGGCATCGCTGTTATTTTTCTTTCCTTTCTCTTGCCACTTTGTCCCAAGGGTGGTCCCAAATCAGTGGAACAGCAGGACAGTGTAGAACATTAAAGTTCTGAAAGAAATCCTGAATTCTGGACAGTAGATTGGGTAAAGGGGACCCTGGGAGCTAGAGAGAACTGAAAAAGCTGATCCCCTAAAGTGTGCATAAATTGATACAAGTCCCAAGCTCACTCCTAAGCTGCACATGCATAGAGGAAACATATAGTGGTTTAGCAAGGTTTTGAGAACTGAACCATAGGGTAAACCGTTCAAGTTCCAGACTGTCCCCTAAAGAACCCAGGTGACACAGACCATGAAAACCTAATTGACAATTGAATTATCTCCTACAGAAGGCAGGACAGAATTTGTGTCCTGAGTCTTAACTAGGTTGGTTGCTTAAACAAACAATAATCAACACTTGCTAACGGATTTTGACAGGACCTAGAGACTCACAACATAGTATTCAACATTTCTGGACTATTACCCAAATTACTTGACATGCAGAGAACCCGGAAAATCTGACCAGTTCTCAAAGGAAAAATTAACAGATGTTGTCACTGTGGGATGATCCAAATAATGGTTTTATCGGACAAAGAATTTAAAGTAGCTTTTGTCACTATGATCAAGAGGTAAAGGTTTTGACGTGAATGAAAAGGTAGAAGTTCTCAGCAGAGTAATAGAAACTTTAAAAAAGAATCAAATGGATATTTTTAAACAGAAAATACAATATCTAAAATTAAAAAAAATTTGGATGGGCTTGAGAGAAGAAGGGAAATAACAGAAGAGTGAGTGAATTTAAGATAGATCAATAGAAATTATTCAAACAATAGAAATTATCCAGAAGAAAAGAAAATTAAAAAGAACGAAAGCCTTAGGAACTTATGGTACAATGTTAGAGAGTCTAAAGTTTGTGGCATTTGAATTCCAGGAGAGGAGGAAAGAGTTGGCTAAAAATATAATTGAAGAAATAATGACTAAAAACTTAAATTTGGCAGAAGACATAAACTTAGAGATTTAAGAAATTCGATGAACTGCAAGCAGTATCAATTCAAAGAAAACCATGCTTAGATGCATTATAATAAAACTGTTGAAAATCAAAGATAAAAAAACTTGAAAGTGGTGAGAAAAAAAAACATAGTATACACAGGGACCAATGACAAATGATTGTCAGTTTTTTGTCTGAAGTCATGGAGGGTAGAAGAGAATGGAAGAAAACCTTTAATGTGCTGGAAAAAAGGGGGAAAAATATATTGACCCAGAATTTTGTATCTCTTTTAGCAATGAAGGCAAAGAAGGGCATTCTCAGTAAAGGAAAACTACGAGTATTTGTTGCTAGCCGCTCTGCTCTACAATACTAAAGGAAAATTTTTTCATACTCAGGGGAATACTCAGGGATACCAAAAGGAGTCTTAGAACCTCAGGAATGAAGAACAACAAATAGTTGCATTAAAATAACTATAATAGTCTTTTTCTCCTCTACAGTTCTTTAATATATGTATGATGTTGAAGGCATAATTTATGAACGTGTCTAATGGTTTTTCAGTGCGTGTAGATGTATTATATGTGACATCTATACCAAAGGGAGAGGTAAAGGGATCTTTATTGTGAGCAGTGTGTATTTCACTGAAAGTGGTAAAATATTCTAGGTAGATAATAACCCAATATTCTAAGTAGAATATTTTACCACTGCAAGTTGGAGACGTATGTTGTAATCTCTAGAGCAAGCACTTGGAAATATTTAAAAAGTCCAAAACAAGTCAGTAAAGAGGAACAGAAGAACAAAAAGCAAAGGGTACAAGCAGAAAACAAATAATATATCAATTAAATAATTATGTGAAACATAAATGGTCTACACACAGCAATTAAAAGACACAGATTATTAGATTGATTTAAAAACAAAAAGCCTGGGGCACCTGGGTGGCTCAGTCAGTTAAGCGGCCGACTTCGACTCAGGTCATGATCTCGTGGTCCGTGAGTTCGAGCCCCGTGTCGGGCTCTGTGCTGACAGCTCAGAGCCTGGAGCCTGTTTCAGATTCTGTGTCTCCCTCTCTCTGACCCTCCCCCGTTCATGCTTTGTCTCTCTCTGTCTCAAAAATAAATAAACGTTAAAATAATAAAAACAAAAAGCCTAATGTATACTTTTTACCAGAAAGTGACTTTAAATATAATAGTAAAGACATGTTAGAAGCTAAAAGGATGAGAAAATATAATACCATGCCTAACACTAAGTAAAAGAAAATTGAGTGTTTGTTAATATGGGATAAAGTAGGTTCAAAACATGGAAAATTTCCAGATTTCCTTCAATAAGTGAATGGATAAACTGGTGCATCCATATAACCCAAAGATGTTATTCAGTGCTAAAAAGAAATGAGCTATCAAGCTATAAAAACAAAAAAACAAACAAAAAACAAAACAAAACAAAACAAAAAACCCTGGAGGAACCTGAAATGGATATTACTGAATGAATGAATCCAATCTGAAAAGGCTATATATATACTGTATGACTCCAACTGTATAACATCTAGAAAAGCCAAAGCTTTGGGTATAGTAAAATGGTTAGTGGTTGCCAGGAGTTTTGGGGGAAGGAAAAAGGGAGGAATGAAGAGGTGGGGCACAGGACATTTTCAGGGCTGTGAAACTGTGCTGTGTGCTTCTTCTAGTGGTGGTTGCATATCATTGTACATTTGTAAAAACTCAGAATATACAACACAAAAAGTGAACCCTATGTAACTATATGTAAACTGTGGACTTTAGTCAGTAATAGTGTATAAATATTGGCATATCAATGGTATCAAATATACCACACTAATCTGTTAATAGATGGGAGGTGCTAGGGCATGCATAAGGGAATGCTGTACTTTCTGCCCAGTTTCAGTAAGCCTAAAACTGCCCTAAAAAATCGCTATTAATCTTTAAAAGATGTTCAATATCATTATTTGAGAATGGCAAATTAAAGCCACACTGGATACCGCTACATACCTATGAGAGCAGCTAAAATCAGAAATCTGACAATACCAAGTTCAGATGAGTATGGAGTGCAACTGGAATTCTTATACATTGCTGTTGTAAATGTAACATGGTATAGCCACTTTGAAAGCAGCCTGATAGTTCACTCTAATTTAAATATACACTTACTGTACAATCCGTCTGGCCCACTAGTAGATATTATACAAGGGAAATGAAAACTTATGTTCACACACAAGTTTTTATGCAAATGTGTATAGCGCCCTTTATTCATAATCACCAAAACCCGGTAACAGCTGAAATGTCTTCAAATGGCAAATGGATAAGTGAACTGCGGTACAGCCATACAGTGGAATACTGCCTCTTCAATAAAAAAGGATAAAGTATCGATACATGCACCAACATACATGAATCTCAGATGTGGTAAGTGAATAATCCAGATTCAAAGATTGCATATTGTGTTACATTTATATGTAGAGAAGGAACTATAGGGACGGTGAACACTTAAGTCCCTAGTTGTGGGATTGCAGCGTGACTCAAATGGAAAGCACGAGGGAAGACTTTATGGTGATAGAAATGTTCTGCATCTTGATTTTGATGGTGGTTACATGACTCTACATTTGTTAAAATTCATAGAACTGTACGCCAAAAGGAGAAACTTTTATGTAAGCTTAAAAATCAAGTTTATTCTCTTTTATACAAATGAAGGAACTGAAACTTGGAGATGTTAAATAAATTATCTGAGCTAGTCCATGGCAGGGACAAGATTCATTCATTCCTCCTATCTCTCCTAACCCAGGATTTCTCAACCTTGGCGGTGTTGCTTTATTAGGCTGCATAATTCTTTGTTTTAAGGAGCTTGTGCATTGTAGGATAATTAGCAACATCTCTGACCTGCATCCACTTGATGCCAGTAGCAAGTCTGTCCCCAGTGTGACAAATGGAATTTCTTCAGATATTATCAGCTCTCCCTGCAGTTGTTGACGGTGGAAGAGCTGTCCCCACCTGAGAACCACTGGGCTAACCCAGTGGTTACATGCAGAGATTCAACCATGACCATGTTGGGTCATTGGTTCCCTTATATGAAAATGGGCCAATCACTGGCCCTGCCTGTTTCAGAAGGTGGTCTTAAGCATCAAGTGAGATTATAATGTGTAAGTGCTTTGTCAAATGTAAAACTCCACATAGATTTTATTATTTTAGATTGTGAGGAATAAGAAAGAAAACCAAGGAGGTGGGGAGGATGCTCAGAGGAGAAGGGAGGTACCTACTATCATCACAACTGAAGAAAAAATATTCTTGAACAGAGATGGAGAAGATTGACATTTAAGGAAGGTGTAGAATGGCTGTTCAAACAGGACCTCATTGGATGGTATGATATAAGTGAGGCCACTGAAGTCTAGGTGCTGACCCTCAGTTTTCACATGTATAGAGTTGATTTTGATCTCCAGTTTTTGCTGATTTGGTTAGGTTTAGGGGTGCTGATTCCCACAAACCCAGCCAAAAGCAGATGGAGGAAAATCCAGAATGCCTTTTGTAAAGGAGAAGAGTAGGTGCCAGTGGATTGCAGCGCCCAGTTGAGCTGGTCAGGGCTTGGGGTTTTTTGTTCTGTGTCTCCTCCAAGCCACTCCCTCTCACCGAAGGTCACTTGGCAAATATGCAGGACAAAGAGAACTAGTAGTATACCTGGAATATAGTTTGGTGATTGATGACCATTCATTTTTCTTCTGTTTATTTGTAATATAGAGAAAAACTTAGCAAACCAAGTACATTTCACTGGTTTGTGGGGGAGCTCTTTACCCTTTCAGTTGGTGGAGACACATTAACATGTCTTTGTGACTTTTTTTTCCACCCTAGAGTTTGTACAGACCAGCAACATACTTGTTCAAACTAATAATAACATGACTGACTAACTTACGTTATATTCCATTCATGACTTTCTGAGAGCATGTTCCTACTGCCTTGATTTGTAATAGCTTTGGTGTTTGGAAACCTTCAATCAAGAATTTGTTTATAAACCTTCTCTTAGAGGAGAGAACCATAGTAATAGTAGCTCTCTTACAGTGATTACAAGTTACTCTTAAACTGATGATTGTACTTAAGAAATAATGAGCAATATAAAATTAGGTGTTCATAATAACAATTTAATGTGAAACATATTGATGAAATCCAAAATTTTAAAAATTAGCTGGTGCTGGTGTCTGGGGAAGAAAAAAAAAGTTTAAATGGCAAATGATTAAGAGATTTAAAAAAATGGACTGTTGGTTAAATGGATAAGTGAACTATTGAAAGACACTACTTCCTGGAGAGGGTAGGCACCATTCTCTGTTCTTTTCACCACAACTCTAATTAATTCATATATAATGTATTTCCATGGTAGCAAGAAACCTCTCTAGATGCTTCTAACTTAATAGTAGCTAATGGATTAAAATGAAATGCACTATTTACAGAAATGTCAGCAGTTATGTTGGACACCACAGTCTAGGACACTCTTTTTTCTCTGGCTTCCCTTCTTCATATTGCTTGACACATCATTTACAAAGTTAATATTTCATCTTATTGAGTGGATACAATCAGTAATTAACTTTATTTTTTAATACCATCAAAAGGATTGTTTAGAAACCTTTAATGAGTAAGTATAATATGCAATTTCTTTCATTAAGCTGTGTACACTTTTTTGAATACTTAGAGATCTAGTTAAATTTTGTTTTTTTTCTTTTTTCCCCTCCCTCTTCCCTTTAACAGATACTAAGTAACTAATACTTGCAAACTTATATTAGGTTCTCCTTATACTTTGTTTTTGTGACTGTTGTATGCGTATGAAATATATAATTAGCTTATCCATTAGGCATACATCAGAAACATCAATGTATAAAAAGACCATGTTCCTCTACCCATTTTATGTCTAGACATCCCTCAACATGGCTGGTCAGTGAGTTGTTTGTTCACCAGGGCCCCCATTCCTTGCAGGTGAGCACTGTGGTCAGTGCTTGGTTGTTCAGATTCTTCTTAGTCTTTGCTTAGCCCCTTCTTCTTAGTCTTTGTGCCATTTCATTTGGAGAAAAAACCTCGTAGTTATTTTTAAGTTTATGAAAAGTAAATTTCAGAAGGTTAAACTTTGTATAAAATGAAATACTTGCTCATCAAAAGAATAATTTTCACTAGAAGCAGCCTGTGTATGAGGCTAAACAGTGAAAAAGGTGAAAGTAAATGAAAAAAATGGTATTTATGACAAATATTCTGTGAGCAGGTAATATAAGGGTTGAGGAGAGAAGAGAAAGCTATTTGCTTTAATATTGTTAGTGTTTCTTCAGTTGTACATATCACCAGCAACCTGTTAGTGATCTGAGTGCACATGTAATAGATTAGTAAATACTAATTATATGTTAGGAGAAAATTATATGTTAGGAGAGGTAGTAGGATATTAGGAAGTCACCAATTCTATAGAGTTAGTACTTCTGCATAAATAAAGCTGGTGAAAGGATTTTGAGAATATTACCCATGTTTATCATATTTAAATAACAGACACAGTTCATTATTAAAGTCTTTCAAAGAAATGGTTTTTAGATAAAAACAAAAACTTATTTAATTTAGACTACGAACTTTATATTAAGTTTTAATTTATTTGTTTTGAGAGAGAGAGGGAGAAGGGGGGAGGCGGAGAGACAGAGAATTCCAAGCAGGCACTGCACTGTCAGCGTGGAGGCTGACACAGGGCTCGAACTCACAAACCCTGAGATCATGACCTGAGCTGAAACCAAGAGCCAGATGCTCATCTGCCTGAGCCACCCAGGTGCCCCAACTAAGAATTTGAGTTTAAAGAATTTAGATAATAAAATTAACACCTATAGTTTCCTCCAGTATATTGTCTAATTGAATCATAAGGCTTCTTGAGTTAGTATTATCACCCCTGTTTTATAGATGAATAAACAGGATAGGTTAAATAATTTGCCCATAGTTACAGACAAAGTGTAAGGGGCAGAGCTGCAAATTAAAGATTGTCTATTACTGAAATCCAAAACTTTGTTCTCTTCATGCCACTTAGAATATGTGGTTTGCTTCAGTAGTTTAAATTTCCCTAGGAATGTTAAAGCTTAAGTCTTTAGGATTTTTAAATATCATGATTCTAGAAAAAAGCTTTTTTTCCCCAGCTTTTGGATTTAGCTTTTGGCAGTTATGTGGCTGTGGAAACTATTAGGATATAATAATTTTCCTTTCATTAATGCACATCCTTTGTACTTCCAAGTCTGGTTCTTCCATGAAGCTGCCTGACAAACTGATAGTGATCTTCCTCTCCTATGAATTCAGAAGACCTTCTTATATTATTTCACACTTATATTGTTATGCATTATTAATTGATTGTATTCTTGTGCCTCTGGCTATGCTACAGGTTCCCTGGATTTTGTGTATTTTTATGTGCAGGCATAGTATCTTAGGGCATATTTTAAATAGTTTTTGAATGATTAATGCTCATTTACATCTTAGTTCTACTTCTAGAACATGATGAGGCATCTCATGGTGAATTTTCATTAAGTGGAGTTTGTAGGAGCTGGAAGCCTTTGCTACTCTGATTTTGTAAAAAAAAAAAAAAAAAAAAAAAAAAAAAAAAAAGGAACTTCATGTTGTTTCTTTGACCAGACACTCATGTAATAAAGTCAGTTTTCCCTTAGAGTAGTTAGATTTTAGGTAAGTAAGATTAAAAGAGACATCTATGGGTTTGTTTGATTGCTGGCTTTGGAGCCACTAACAGTTATACCCAGTATGGCTACCTTTGCACTCACTGCTTTTTAAAGCATGAGATACAGGTCTAAAACTTCCTGGCCCCACTTCTTTACTTGGGGACTCTTGTTCTAGGGACATACAGTTGATTTAATCTCAGATGCCTACATTGAGTTACAAACATTAGACAGCTCCATTTAATTTTGTATGTGTGTATGCCTGAGTGCTTTCTTAAATTGTTTTTAATGTGTTAAGTTTCCTAAAACCCTTTTGGAAAAGTGGGCCAAATACAAACACTTTTAGAGAAACTGGCTAAAACATGGATATTCAGATCAGACAGTCTTGCCACTTAATAGCTGTGTGACTTTGGGTATTTTGTTCAACTCATTTATGCTTCTGATTCTTTAGCCTGTTGTAAATGGAACTCATAATACCTATTGCAAAGTATAGTTGTGAAAATTAAAAAGAAAGCATATATGTAAAACCTGGCCCACAGTAGGTATAAATAAATTATTATCCATCTCCTCATTCACTTTGTTTCCATTGTAGTTAGATTTTGCAATATAGTATCAGGATCAAATATTCATATCCTCTTAAAATAATAGGGCTCTTTGAGTCCCTTTAGGTTGCCATGGGGAAGTTATAAGGTGTCTGTGCCATATAGAACTCTTAAAGAATCCTAGCAGATAGGTGGTATATATTTTATTTATTTTTTTGAGAGAGACTGAGTGTAAGGGAGGGAGGGTCAGAGAGGCACAGAATCTGAAACAGGCTCCAGGCTCTGAGCTGTTAGCACAGAGCCCTACGCTGGGCTTGAACCTGTGAACCACGAGATCATGACCTGAGCCCAAGTCGGACACTTAACTGACTAAGCCACCCAGGCACCCCGATAAGTGATATTTTTGAGGAGATATTTTTTTAATTTTTTATTTATTTTTATTTTGATTTTTTAAATTTACATCCACATTAGTTAGCATATAGTGCAACAATGATTTCAGGAGTAGATTGCTTAATGCCCCTTGCCCATTTAGCCCATCCCCCCTCCCACAACCCCTCCAGTAACCCTCTGCTTGTTCTCCATACTTAAGAGTCTCTTATGTTTTGCCCCCCTCTCTGTTTTTATATTATTTCTACTTCCAATCTGTTCATCTATTCTGTGTCTTAAAGTCCTCATATGAGTGAATTTGAGGAGATACTTTGAGATCTGAATAAGTTAATAGCCAGAAGGATATGTAATTGTATAATCTCAGCGATTTATTTTCCTGTTGAGAATTCTGTTTATATAGCCTACTGTAGACTAGAGTTGCCTTATTTTTTTTTATCTCTCACTTAAATATTAAAGCTCCATTTATTTGTTTTCTAGTAGCTAGATTTTTAAGCTTTTCAAGATTGAGTATTAAAAACTTCCTGGTATTGTCAATATAGACCATATGTGATATTTGTCAAATGAATTATAAATAAAAAATAGGGGGTTGTTTTGTTGTATTGATTAGCTATAATGAAGTGACTTTAGTTTTTGAGGTTTTTATTCATTTTTTAAGTTTATTTACTTAGAGAGAGCGAGCTAGTGGAGGGAGGGGCAGAGAGAGAGAATGCAAGCAGGCTCCCTGCTGTAGAGCAGGAGTGTAGAGCCTGGCACAGGGCTTGATTCCACAAATTGTGAGATCATGACCTGAGCCAAAATCAAGAGTTGGACCCTTAACCAACTGAGCCAAACAGGTGCCCCAAAGTTTTCATTTTATTCAGTATTTGGTTTTAGCAAAAAAGTCTAGTTTTTTGTGGAAATAATTTTTATATTGATGTTTACGAGTTTTGATTTGAATAACCATCAGAGTACAGGCTTTTAAATGACTTCTAGTAATATTGTTAATGATTCACCATTATTTCTCCTATTGTTTCTTACCATTAACACTTTCGTATTTTAGGATAGGCTTGAATAGCACCCTTGATGGAATTATTGATAGTCTTGATTAAATATTTTTTTGTGTTTATTGTGATGGAAACTTAATATACTGAGACATCACTGTGAGATATTACTGGCTTGTAATGGGTTCCAGTTTCGGTAATTTTAATAAGGCAGAAAGCCGTAGGACACTTGGAGTGAGAGTCTCTAGATCATGAATAGAAATTTCTTGCTCTGTGGGAGTCCATTAGTCTTTTTTAGAAATATTGTCATTTTTATTCTTTCCTTCTTTCATCAATAAATAATTACTCCGCACTGGGTATTTTTATTTAGGTTGCAACATATAAAAATAACATTTATTATTTATTTTTGAAACTTCTTTGTTAACAACACAAGACAACTCAGTTGTAAGAAACGGACCTGATATTTTAAACTACATTTGTCATTGATACTGAAGATTATTCTACAAACAGTCCACTGGAGAAAATAACGCAATGTTTGAAAAATGTTGTGTAAACACTGATGTTTGGTTTTAACAAAATGGGAAAAACAGCTTATAAAATAACATAGTCATTAGTTTTCTAAGGTAAGATGAAGAAAACAAACTGAAGTTAAGTCTTTAACATTTTTGAAGTTACACACCTTAATCTGTCCTCTATGACTTTCTTATTGGAGCCATTCTTCCAGTTATAAATAGTCCAGTCTTGGAAGTCTAAATGAATGTGTGTGGCTATTGTCATTTCATTGCTATGGCAATTCTACAATTAGTTTGGAAGTTGTTGGCAAGCTCCTGGGTGAAGTTTTTGATGTACTGACTTGGAAATGGAAGAATAAAACCTTTTTCACAGCTGCTGTGTGATTCTAAAAGAGACACAGCAGCTGCTTTTTTTTCCTTCAGTTTTATACTAATTCAGATATAGACATTATGCTTCAATGAATTGTTAGCAGAAATATCTCCTTATTCTCCTATCAAAAGGAAAACAAATTTAGGTTTCAAGTAAATATTGGGGCAAGTTGTTTGTGAAAATTCCAGAAAGTAGTGCTAGAATGGAGTTTTCTATCTTTTGTCTTTAAAATTGAAATGCCACAAATGATGAATAATCATTAATCTGCAAAACTTCATTAGATTTTTTAGTTTCTGCAATGTATAGATTTATCCCATTTCTTGGGATTAAAAGAAATTCAGAGGGATTATCTATATAAAACAATTTATAAAATAGATAATGGAAATAATAGTTATATATGCATGTAGCTAGTTGGCAGTTAACTCTTTTGCTAAATGTCATTTTAAAAATGAGATATAATGAAAAGGCATTTGACAAAGTACAACATCCGTTCATGGTAAAATCTTTGTACAGAGTAGATTTAGAGGGCACATACCTCAACATAATAAAGACCATATATGAAAAACCTACAGCTAATATCCTCAACAGGGAAGAATGGAGAGCCTTTCCCCTGAGGTCAGGAACAAGACAAGGATGTCCCCCCTCACCACTTTTATTCAACATACTGCTGGAAGTCCTAGCCACAGCAATCAGACAACAAAAAGAAGTAAAAGCCATCTAAATTGGTAAGGAAAAAGTAAAACTATCACTATTTGCATTAGATATGATACTATATATAGAAAACCCAAGACTCCATCAAAAAACTACTAGAACTGATAAATGAATTCAGTAAAGTCATGGGATACAAAATCAGTCTACAGAAATCTGTTGCATTTCCATACACCAATAGTGAAGCAACAGAAAGAGAAATTAAGAAAACAGTCTCACAATTGTGCCCATAAAATAATAAGATACCTAGAAATAAACCTAACCAAAGAGGTGACAGACCTGTACTCTGACAACTATAAAATACTGATGAAAGAAACTGAGGACAACACAAAGAAACGGAAAGACATTGCATGCTTATGGATTAGAAAAACAAATATTGTTAAAATGTCTATTCTATCCAAATCAGTCTATACATTTAGTGCAATTCCTATCAAAATACCAACAGCATTTTTATGGAAGTAGAACAAAGAATCCTAGCATTTGTATGGAACCATAAAAGACCTGGAATAGCCAAAGTAAACTTAAAAAAGAAAAGCAAAGTTGAAAGCATCACAATTCCAGACTTCAAGTTATATTACAAGGCTGTAGTAATCAAAACAGTATGGTATTGGTATACATATAGACACGTAGATCAATGGAACAGAATACAAAATCCAGAAATAAACCCATGACTATATGGTCAGTTAATCTTTGATGAAACAGGGAAGAATATCCAGTGGGGAAAAAGACAGTCTCTTCAACAAATGGTGTTGGGAAAACTGGACCACTTTCTTCTACCATACACAAAAATAAATTGAAAATGGATGAAAGTCCTAAATGTGAGACTTGAAACCATAAAAATCCTAGAAAAGAGCACAGACAGTAATTTCTGACGTTGGCTGTAGCAACTTTTTTCTAGATAGGTCCCCTGATGAAAGGGGACCAAAAATAAGCTATTGGAACTAATAAAAAAAAAAAAAAAAAAGAAACCAAAAACAAACAACAACAACAAACCTTCTTCAAAGTGAAGGAAACAGTCAACAAAACTAAAAGGCAACCTTTGGAATGGAAGAATATATTTGCAAAAAATATATCCAATAAAGGGTTAGTATCCAAAATACATAAAGAACACAACTCAACACCTAAAAAACAATCCAATTTAAAACTGGGCAGAAGACATGAACAGATGTTTTTCCAAAGAAGGTATCCAGATGGGCAATAGACACATGAAAAGATGTTCATCATCATTTATTATTAGGGCAATGCAAATCAAAACCACAATGAGATCCCACCTCACATCTGTCAGAATGGCGGAAATCAACACAAGAAACAACAGATATTGGCGAGGATGTGGAAAAAAAGGAATCCTCATGCATTGTTGGTGGGAATGCAGACTGGTGCAGCCACTATGGAAAACAGCCACGTTATGGAGGTTCCTCAAAAAGTTAAAAATAGAACCACCTTACCATCCAGCAATCAAACTACTGGGTATTTACCCAAGGAATACAGAAACATTAATTCAAGGGATACATGTACCCTTATGTTAATAGCATCATTATTTACAATAGCCAAGATATGGTAGCAATCCAAGTGTCCACCAATAGACACTAGAAAAGAGGTGATACATATAATATATGTACATACAATGGAATATTATTTAGCCATAAGAAATCTTGCCATTTGCAACGACATGGATAGAGCTAGAGAGTATAATGTTAGGTGAAATAAGTCAGAGGAAGACAAATACCATATAATCTCACTCATGGGTGGAATTTAAGAAAGAAAAGAAATGGGCAAAGTGGAAAAAAATAAACAGAGACAAACCAAGAAACAAACTCTTAATTATAGGAACAAACTGATGGTTGCCAGAAGGGAGGTCAGTGGAGAGGTAGGTGAAATAGTGATGGGGATTAAGGAGTGTATTTGTCATGATCAGCACTGAGTGATTAAAATAAAAACTTAAAAAAGGCATAATGGCTTCTAATGCTTGCATCACCAAATCTCTTTAGGTAAAGCAGGATAAATAATTCAAGCTTTAAAAAGGAAGAATTTTATGTAAATGTGTAGATAATTGTTAATGTTACCCTCAAAGATTTTAGGAAAATTTTTTCCTATTTAAGATAAATCTGAATATTTAAATTATTTAAATTTATTGTTGTTGTTCCCAACAAATAAGTACTTTTTATTTTTTAAAAGAAAATTTTTTTAATATTTATTTTTTAGAGAGAGAGGCAGAGCGTGAGCAGGGGAGGGGCAGAGAGAGAAAGAGACACAGAATATGAAGCCGGCTTCAGGCTCTGAGTTGTCAGCACAGAGCCCGATGTGGGGCTAGAACCCACGAAATGTGAGACTATGACCTGAACTGAAGTCGGACATTTAACCGACTGAGCTACCCAGGTGCCCCCAAATTAGTACTTTTTTAAAACATGGAAATCCAGTGTAATTTTTTTCTAAGAATATGGAAGATTATGCAGTAAAATTTAGTTTAGCCATTGGTTTCTATTTTTTTTTTTTTTTCAACATTTATTTATTTTTGGGACAGAGAGAGACAGAGCATGAACGGGGGAGGGGCAGAGAGAGAGGGAGACACAGGATCGGAAACAGGCTCCAGGCTCTGAGCCATCAGCCCAGAGCCTGATGCGGGGCTCAAACTCCCGGACCGCGAGATCGTGACCTGGCTGAAGTCGGACGCTTAACCGACTGCGCCACCCAGGCGCCCCATTGGTTTCTATTCTAAAAGTACCCCTAAGATAATTTAGAGTTGACTTTCTAATTTTATTTTTAATTACAAATGTCTTTTCATTTGTTTCTGAAAATCCTCAAATGTATGAAATCAGATGTCTTTTTTTCCCCATTCTGTTGTGTATGTCTTGTCTATGTTCACAAACTATAGATGTTTAGCTTTTTCTTTCTGAAGCCTCAAAAATAAGAAAATAAGAAATTTAGCGTTTTTGTGACTCTGTTCTGTGATAATCTTATATTCTGGTCATGGCACTGCCCTCTATTATCAGTTAGGGAAGGTTAAATTGAAGATTTATAGACTTTCTTATTGCAAAACCATAACTTCTGAAGACCACCTCTTTTGTCTTCTAAAAACTTCATAGGTTTACTTTGGGTATGTATTTCTCTCTTTGTATCTTTTCTCTTTAACTCAGTTACATTTGTGAATAATGATTTTTTTTTTTCTAAATCTCACACATATTTTCTTAACTTACTGCCTTGGCTGGAACCTCTTGTGTTGAATGGAAGTCTACTAAACTTCATATAAAATTCTTTAATCATTGTCTCGTTGAGCATATGTTTGCTATGGATTTTTTCTTTACCCTTTATCAAGTTAATGTAGTCCTTATTTATTTTTAGTTTTCTTTTCCTTTTTAATTATTAATGGATGTTTAATGTCATCTGATACGTTTTCTAGATCTATTTGTTTCTATTTCTTCTTCTTTAGTCCCTTAATAAATACATTAATTGATACTGTGTTGAAAAGATAATCTTGTGTTTCTGGGATATCATGATGTATTTATATGTAGTGTTGGACTGCTAGATTTAGTTTTATATTTTTAGTATATTTTTTTCATCTGCTCATTTGTGGTATATGATGTGTGCTGACCTTTTTAGATTTGAGCATGTCAGGAACTATGAAAGGTGTGAGGTTTTATCCTGCTTTTAAGATAAAAGTTAATCTTTCATAGTTTTATGGATTCTGGTAGAAGACACAAGATTTCTGGGTCAGAGATGAAGGATAGCTTTTTATGTCCAATAGTACCCAAAGAATTGCCGATTTTGCACCTGTTCCTTGAGCTCCACTTCCTACATGGTCTATGAAGAAGACTAGATAACATTTCACATATAGTGGATTATGATGTAGAAGAGGATCCATGAACTTGAGGAATCCAAACTTTGTAATGGGCAGTAGGCATGCCTGCTTTATGCTCTGGAGGGAGAGATTTATCTTTATTTTCAAGACTATCTCCAAAACCTACCCTTTGTTCCAGAGGGATACACTATTTCTCTTTTACTAGATTAGTTTGCTGTACTAAACCTCCTTGAAAAGATAGTATGGAACAAAGACCAGTCAGTGCCTACTTGTAAGACATGAAGAAGAACAAGATATCTGAATTGTCTCCCAGTACAACAAACATATTTCTAGCCCATAAAATTAGTTACAAAATACTACTTTTTATTTGTTTACATTTTTTTAAATGTTCATTTCTTTTTGAGAGAGATATAGAGCATGACTCGGGGAGGGGCAGAGAGAGAGAGAGAGAGAGACATAGAATCTGAAGCAGGCTCCAAGCTCTGAGCTGTCAGCACAGAGCCTGAGGTGGGACTCAAACCCATGAACCACAAAATCATGACCTGAGCTAAAGTCGGACACTTAACCAACTGAGCCACCGACGCGCCTTGTTTATTTGTTTAATACTGCTTTTTTCTAATATTATAGAATATTTTGTGTAAGAGTAGTTTATTTCTTGAAAGTTTGTTGGAACTAAAGCCATCTAGATTTGAAGTTTTCCTCATGGGAATTTTTTTTAAAAGTTTATTTTCAGAGAGAAAGAGTATGGGGGAAGGGCTGAGTGGGAAGGGAGAGAGAGAATCCCAAGCAGTCTCCACACTGTCAACACAGAGCCCTATATGGGGCTCGATCCCAACTATGAGATCATGACCTGAGCCAAAATCAAGAGTCAGACGCTTAACTGACTTGGCACCCAGGAATATTTTTTTTTGACCATCAGTATCCTTAATGGTTATAGGAGTATTCAGGTTTTCCAATTTTTCCTGAATAAATTATTTTTCTGGGAATGTGTTCATTTCATCTAAGTTTTCAAATTTATGTAAATAATGTTCATATTGGCTCTCTTTTTTATGTGTGCAGGTTTTGTAGTTTTTCTTAATTTTTCATTCTTGATGTTGGTTATTTAAGCTTTCTTTTTCTTGACCAGTTCTTCCAGATATTTGTGAAAATTTTTACTGTAAAAGAACCAGCTTTTGGCTTTTGAATCCCCTCTGTGTTTTCTATTTCATTAGTTTTTGTTACTTAGTATTTCCTTGTGCTTTTTTTTTTTTTTTCAACGTTTATTTATTTTTGGGACAGAGAGAGACAGCGCATGAACGGGGGAGGGGCAGAGAGAGAGGGAGACACAGAATCGGAAACAAGCTCCAGGCTCCGAGCCATCAGCCCAGAGCCCGACGCGGGGCTCGAACTCACGGACCGCGAGATCGTGACCTGGCTGAAGTCGGACGCTTAACTGACTGCGCCACCCAGGCGCCCCTCCTTGTGCTTTTTAAAGTTAATTTTTTTCCCCTAAATTCTTTGGATAGACATACATGATTTATTTTCAGTGTCTCTTGTCATTTAAATATTTCTTTTGATGAATCACACAACTATTAATATGGAGTATTATTTTTATTCACTTTCAAAAATATTAAATTTCCAATATGATTTCTTTGACCTGTGGATTATTTGAAAGCATATTTTTAATTCTCAAACATATGGCTGATTTGTTTTGGCTGATTATCTTTTTTATTTTTAATTTGTTTTCTGTGATATTGCTTTCAGGTGCTCCATATTTGATATTGGTGACGACTGCTTTATGGACAAATGGCCAGTTTTTATAAATAATTTTTTGTGCTTGTAACAGTAATGGATGTGTCACTGTTATTATGGATTTGTGTATTTTTTGTATTTCTGTCATTTGTTTTCTGTATTTTCCAACCACGTAATAAGGTCATATGTAATTTAACTGTTCTCTCTTGCTTTTGAATTGAACCCTTTATGCATATTACATGTTATACTTTCGGTCTTTAGTTACTTTTTGCTTTATTCTCTGTTTTAACTGAATGAACATGGCTGCCTTGGCTTCCTTTGTTTTGTTTTTTAAAAATATTTTTCAGCTTTTGTTTAGACTTTTTTTTAATTCTTTTGCTTTCAATCTTGTTAATGTTCTTTTAATTTGTGGGCTTATTTTTATACAAAAATAAAGTGTAGATTTTAAATCCAGAGAGATTACCTTAACTCCATATGGATTGCTCTTCTTTTTACTTAATTCATTTGATCCTTTTATACATATTATAATTATTGATATAATTCAATTTATAACGGTCTTTGCACCCCCCAAATTATTTGTGCTGCTTTTTCTCTCTTTTTGAATTGCCCTGTATATATAAATTTTTCTCATGCAAATTTCTTTCAACTAGTTTGGAAGTTAGATTTTGTTTACATATATTTTTTGGTAGTTGCCATTTAAATTGTACCCAGATTTAACATAATGAAGTCTGAAGTTAAAAAAATGTCAACCTTCCTTCTGAATAATACAAGCAAATTATAGCACATTAACTCCCTTTTATCTCCTCACAACTTTAATTCTTTTGTCTTGTATTTTGATTGTCTTAAGTTTGCATGTGTATGTCCTGAGATCTTGCTAATGGAGTTTTGTTTAGTTTTAGTTTTTAGATGTTCGTATGTATTTATCACTTTTTCTACGCTCTTCATTCTTTCTTGCATCTTTATTCTATTGCATCATCCATTTGGGATCCGTGATTATCTGAAATGCTGTGATTTTACGAAATAATGTATTTGGTCTTAATCCATAGTTCCTGGCTTATAGCTCCCAAAACCCTTGGAATTTCCTAAGTGCAGAGAGTGATAAATGTGACTTTTGTTAAGCACCTAAAGATGGGGGCTGGTTGCCAGGGGCGTCAACCCTGTGATTAGAAGGTTGGAACTTTCAGTCTCATCCCCTGCTCTCAGGGAGAAGGAAGAGGGCCTGGAGGTTGAAGGTCAGCGAAATCCCCATTGAAACCCAAAAGGGATGGAGTTAGGAAGGCTTCCGGTTGGTGGAGATTCGGGAAGAGTGGCACACTGGAGCGGGCATGGAAGCTCTGTGCCCTTTACCGCAAACCTTGCCCTGTGCATTTCTCCCATCTGGCTGTTTCTGAGCTCTGTTGATAACAAACCAACAATGTAGTAAGTACAATTGATGCTTCAGCAACATGGGCTTGAACTGTGTGGGTCCATTTATGTGCTGATTTTTTTCAGTAAATACAGTGTAGTACTGTAGCAAGAGCATCTGGCTGCGGGGTTCCCAAACAGACCACGTTCTGCCACTCGCCACTGACAAAATCCAAAGGTGGAGAAATGAGTTATCGTGAAACCAGAGAGGGATTTGAGGCCAACACCAGGAAGACCATGGACCAATCTCTCAAAGGCTGTCTCCAAAATATTGGAAATACTGGTTTATCTAAGGCAAATGTGGGACCAAGGTCGGTTGGTAATGTGGAAGTGGGCAGAGAAGGTCAAATCTATTATTGTCATGGGATCTGTTACTCAGGGTCTTGCTAGCTCAGGGCAGTCCTCATGGCTTGAGGGGATAGGTTCTGTTCCCATTAGGAGATGTTTTGTCCCCAGTCTTTTGCCTGTGTTAAGAGATAAGCTGGAAAGAACTTAATTATAAAGTTTGAGGTCAAAATGGGGGTAGTTGAGTCTTATTTCAGCTATAAATGTATTTTCTTTATGATTTGTTTTTTAAACCATACAGGTATTTTTTTTCCCTTTTTTTTTTTTTTTTTTTTTTAACAGTTTGAGAGAGCATGCACATGCATCTTGTGTGTGTGGAGGGGGGCAGAGAGAGAGGGAGAGAATCCCAAGCAGGCAGAGCCTGACATGGGGAGCAAACTCATGAACTGTGAGTTCATGACTTCAGGGTCATGAGGTCATGAATTCATGAACTCAAGGGTTGGACGCTTAACTGACTGAGCCACCACTTTAGGTGCCCCTTTATGATTTTCTTAATAACATTTTATTTAGCTTCTGTAATTGTAAGAATACAGTATATAGGGGCGCCTGGGTGGCGCAGTCGGTTAACCGTCCGACTTCAGCCAGGTCACGATCTCGCGGTCCGTGAGTTCGAGCCCCGCGTCAGGCTCTGGGTTGATGGCTCAGAGCCTGGAGCCTGTTTCCGATTCTGTGTCTCCCTCTCTCTCTGCCCCTCCCCCGTTCATGCTCTGTCTCTCTCTGTCCCAAAAATAAATAAACGTTGAAAAAAAAAAAAAAATTAAAAAAAAAAAAAAAAAAAAGAATACAGTATATAATACATATAACTGTGTACTAAAACTGTAGTAGGTGACTGATGTCCACCTTCTGTGATGATCTCAAGTGACCTCAATGAGATATCAAAAATAGAACTGGAAAATGAGTTAAGTGCAGGTATGCAGGCAATAGTTTAATCAACCAGATATGATAGAAGCAATGCATTAAGATGATCTAAGCGTCTTTCACATGTGTTGTGTGGAAATCACTAAACCTTAATTTTTACAACTGAAAAAATAATACCTTGTGATGTGCAGGTATTTGGAGAGCTGCTTGTAACACATATAACCTTTTTTGCATTTAATGCCCTGTAAGCTAATAGGTTTCAGGGCAGTTCTTCAGAGCAATCTGAAATACTGTCTCCTGGGCTGTAGCCCTCAGTAAGAATGAATAAGGTGTTTACTAACCTACTTTGAGGTTGGCTTTTTTCAGTTAACATAATACGCAAAATATGTGTTATTTGACTGCTTATATTAGGCTAAGGCCTCTGGTTAACAGCATACTATTAGTAGTTAAGTTTTGGGGGAATCAAAAGATATGTCCAGATTTTCGAATGTGTGCGTGGGGTTGGCACTTGTAACCCATGTGTTCAAGGGTCAGCTGTAAAATGTTTCTGAATTCCGTGAGTTGCTGTAGCAGATTAATTGAATCTGAGGAGGAGATTGTGGTTATCTCTGGTTTGTAGCCCACTGGTCAACAACTTGAACTTGGCAGTTGCATCCTGAGTTGTAGGGGGGGTCATTGGAACTGTTAGTTTGTAGGCAGTTGGTCAGCAGCACAGGTGACAACCTGGGCCTGGGGTTGGCATCTGAAGTGGGGGCAGTGGCACAGTTTTGTAGAAGTCAGCCCTCAGCCTGTGGCATATGATGCTATCTCTGGGTAGATCATATCAGAATTGAGTTGAATTCTTGAATCTCCTGTCCATGTCCAAGAAATGGTTTTTGGTATCAGGGGAACCCTCCTCCCCCCACACATTGCAGTTGGGTCCAGAAAGCCAAAAGAAAATAGACTTCTAGAATTTACTTATTTAGGAATTTTGCTCTTGTTCTTGAAAGAGACTTTTTTCTGTTGGGTTAGAAACCTAGATTGATGGTTATTTTCTCTTAGCACAAGGGAAGTACCATTTTACTGTCCTCTGAGTTCCACTGTTCCTGCCGAGAAGTCCGCTGTCATTTAACAGAGAAATTCTAACGGCACTAAGAAGGTGGGAGATGGTCAAGATACCATCTTGAAGTGGTTATCTTTGCCTACTTTTGTATTTTCACAGAAACTAGTCATATGTGGGCATTTCTTCTCTTGTTTGTGATCCCCTCCCATAAATACGAAGATAAACACAAGCTTCCAGCTAGGATATATGTGAAGAACGGAATCCTCAGGGTTTGGGGGATCCTTTCCAACCTGGCAAGAGAAACGTTAAGAGAAGGACGTTTTAATTTTTTTGCATTTAAAACTACCTATTTAAGAGTTTTCATCAAGTTGAAATTAGTACTTTGAAAATGAATATAAGTGATTTTTAACTGTATCTCTACCATCTATTATTTGTCATCTCTTCAGTGTCCTCCCACATCTGTCTGTCATCTGCCTTTCTGCCTCCTGTCTCCTCCTGAGTAGGAAATTGACTTCATGTAAATAAAAGCCTGTTGAAATATGCCATTGGCCTACTTGTAGATGGATATTTTGCAAAATATTATTCAAAAAGGGTGAGACGAGCTAGGTATTTTTACAATTAAATCACTAAGGGAAAATGTGAATAGCAGCAGTGATAAAAGTCATTTTACCTCGACATTTGTTAAAGCATTACAAGTCACTACTTTTATTCTGGCTGTGTTAGTGTCTCAAAGCTGCTGGAGCAGAAATAAGAGATAATGCCAGCTAATTTCTGCCAAAACTAGGCTCTGTTGACTGAGTCAGAGCTGCCACTAGATCTGCAAGCAGAGTGAAAAGATGTTCATAAGCCATGGAGAGTAGTAATACAAGGGTTCATTTTAATAATCTCTTTCTAAAGCCAGCTTAAGAGAGATCATACTGCCCTTTTCACAGTCACCCATATCGTTCATTATTTGTCATTTCACTTGGAGTCTATTTCTAAGAGTGTTACTAAGCTACAGGTATGGCATCTTGCTTTTCACCTTTCGTAAATGTTAAAGATCTGGTATATTCTTTTAGACACTACAAGAAAAAAGAAACAGCATTGATAAATGTTTCGCTGTGCTGGTGCCTACCAGTTCAGAGAATCACCTAAACAGTCTTTGAATTATGTATACATTCTTGGTATACTAAAGAACAAGATACAGAGTTGGTTATGTCTATTAAAACAATTTTAACTCTATGCTAGGGAGAACCTAAAGATCTCTCCCTGTCTTTCACTCCATTCTCTTTTATCGCTAGTGAGATTTAGCTTTCTTAAAGCCAGCTGATACAGAACTAGAGCTCCTAAGAGTAGACATTTTGTTTAACTTTAGTGTGGCTCTGATGCTTACCATTGTTCTTTAGCAAACCTTTCCATTTTCTATTTCTGAAGTATCTTGAATGATAAATGCAAAAACTGTACATGTAGAACATCATTCCCCATTCTGTGGTAATAAATTAAGAGGCAGTGAAAGCTAACATGGCTTTGTTCCTCATCAAACATCTAAAAATTTATTACAGATAGGATTCTGTGATTACTGGGGATATTAGTGAAGAATCTGGGAAAGTAGGTTGTGTCATTGTAGATGTTAAAAAATGTGCCTTTTTTCTCTGCATATTTACTTTAAGATTTTATTACTTATATTGCTTTTTTTTTAAATGTAAGAAGCATAGGGATATTCACATAGATGGAAAGATAATATTAGAAGAAGCTGGAGAAAAAATATCTAATGATGGGTAGTTTACATGATTTTCACCACCTTAAAACTCAAAGGCTAGGGTCATTCAGTGTACTTTTTAGAGACATAGGAAATCACTAATAGAGACTTTTGGTAACGAAGATAGACATTATCTTGCTCTACAGATCTTTGCCTTTTTGGACATTAAAGAAATAGAAATTTTTATTTAATTATTTAGGCATAATGTTCTAACCAAGTAAAATGTTTAGCCATTGCTACCAGGTGCTGGAACAGAAAAAAAAAAAAAAAAGTTAATGCTTTAGAGTGGTTATCAGACAAGCCAGGAAATTCTATCTGTGCAGCTCAAGAAATGTTACTTAGAACTGAGAAAAGAGAGGAGCCATATGAAGAAGGGTTGAGTGAACACTCAGTGGTCTACTTACTCAGAAGATTTCTGTAGTCCAGACTAAATGAGGGGCAGATCCTCTGAGCTGTTTATACCAAAACTTCCCTATCCTTAAGGTTTTTGCTAATCTTGGGGTTGGTTTAGAGGTTGTTCCAAAAATAGTAAATGGGTGGTTTATCAGAGAAGTTTGCTACTTGAGAATGTCTTTCACATTCTCACGCCTGAAAGACAAGTTGGCAAGATCTAAAATACTTGAATCACATTTCCTCTTTAAATATCTGTGGTCCTTGCTGGCATTCCATATTGCCGGGTTAGGTGGGTGAGCTGTTTTTTTCTTTTGCTGTATACATAAAAGATTTGATGAATTTTTGTTAACTTTGCAAATCACAAAATTTTCCAGAGTGTGTTTTGCTGTTGCTACCTATCTGTAGGCCCATTTATTTATTTATTTAATGATGGTTTATCTTTCTTTTTTTTTTTTTTCCAACGTTTATTTATTTTTGGGACAGAGAGAGACAGAGCATGAACGGGGGAGGAGCAGAGAGAGAGGAAGACACAGAATCGGAAACAGGCTCCAGGCTCTGAGCCATCAGCCCAGAGCCCGACGCGGGGCTCGAACTCATGGACCGTGAGATCGTGACCTGGCTGAAGTCGGATGCTTAACCGACTGCGCCACCCAGGCGCCCCGATGGTTTATCTTTCAATGATATCTTTTGTCATTTGAATTTCCTTTGCTTTCCATTCTCAGAGAGCATCTCAAATTGATGTTCCATACTGATTCAGATTTCACGCAGCCTCCAATATGGTGCTTACTTCTGTAATTATTTACATATTCTATTAATTTTTTAGTGTTTCTTACCCTACCCATTTCCTTGTTTAATTCTTTTGTCGGTAAGCTGATTCTCTCCTCATGGCTCTCTGCTCCTGATTTTTAGGCAAGGCCAGATTTTATATTGAAGAATAGATAAAAAATTTGGGGGGATGGGTGTTCAGTTATTACTTTGCTACTCTTAATATTTAATATCTTCTTCTGTTTTACTTCTTAGCCCTTTATATCTGTTGCATGAATATTTCTACAACCAGATTCTAGCCCTGGGCTTATCTTACTCTGGACACATTTCTTTTGTATTTTGTCTATGCCTATTCAATTACAATCTGCATTCAGGTGATTCACAGCCTTGAGCTGCTGTTTAGGTCCACATTGTTTGCTGTACTAGAGCATTTACCTCTAGATGTCACATAGAGCTAAATATGACAAAGCACCACTTAAGTTCCTGTTTGCTAAATTCACTGCCTCGAGGAAAATGTATTGATTTCTTATTAACCTTTGTGTATTACATTTGTCAGGTGTAAAAGCATACTGCTTCCACTTTTGTTGCCATTTCCTACAGTTATCTTTCTCTTATAACCTCTGCTCTGTTTTAGGACATTTCTTACATATGCGTTGATTTCATTATTTTCCATCTCTCCCCGTTAAAAAATTCTTTCCTTCTCTGTTCTTTTCCTGCCTGCTTCCATCTGGGTGTTCTAGGAACACTTCTTTCTTCTCTTTATCTGAATGCTGGAATATTATGCCATTACTTAAAATGATCTTGTCCTACAAGGTTGACAAACCAGACTCCAGATGGTTGTATAGGGCTACACAGGGATTTGTTTTGTTTGGTGGTTTTCTTTGGCCTGCAGAGTATGTTGTACCTTCTATGTCTCACTCATTTGGCTTCTATATTTATCATACCTGACTCGCTTCTGTAAGAAGTTTGAGGTGTTTTTTTTTTTTGAGAAAAGAATAGTTATAAAGAGAAGGAAAGTGTTTGAAATGTAATGAGTTAAAGCTACAGAATTATGTAAAAAGTACTGCAAATTATAACCAAATTTTAATAGTGGTTATGTGTGGGTGGTGTGATTAGAGGTGATGTTTATTTACTTCTGACCCATGACCTCCAAATTTTCCCTAATGAATAATATATTTAGTGTAAAACCAATCAGTTGGCAGTAATTTTAAAGGATATGGTTTTCTTTTTTTTTTTTAATTTTTTTTAATGTTTATTTATTTTTGAGACAGAGAGAGACAGAGCATGAACAGGGGAGGGTCAGAGAGAGGGAGACACAGAATCTGAAACAGGCTCCAGGCTCTGAGCTGTCAGCACAGAGCCCGACGCGGGGCTCGAACTCACGGACCGCGAGATCATGACCTGAGCCGAAGTCGGCCGCTTAACCGACTGAGCCACCCAGGTGCCCCAAAGGATATGGTTTTCTACATCCATCCCAAAGTAATAGTCAACGGTTAAGCCAAGGTCTGTGCTTGACACTTAGGCAAGTTATAGTACAGAAGATAGGTGAGTTATAATCATTCCATTAAAGGGCTTGTAGTTGGGCTTGGAGAAACAGCGTGATCCAGATTTTACTGAGATGTTACTGGTAAAAAAGAACATGAACAGGTCAATATTATATTCGTAAGTAGTATGAAAGGAGAGGTCATTTAGGCCGTTAAGAGATGGCACTGGCTTTAAATGATGGTGACATGTTTATAATGCCTTGTGAAGAGCTTTTTAACATTATAGAACACTAATTCTGCTAGTTATCTCCATGGATAGAATCTCACCCATAACCTGGCTCCTTTGTTCTAGCAGTATTTTGTGTTGTATATATTTTAATATATAAATAATTTGGGGCTTACAGCTCTTTGAAGTTGCCTAGCAGTGTTTGTGAAAGTCTTAGCCTCCTTAGAATAAACTAAAAGATAAATTCTAGGGTGTTAACAACCTGGTAAAGGTAGCTCTTTGACTCTTCAGCAGAATGCAAACAGCAGTTGGGGCAAGACAGCCAAACTGAAACAACTTTAGTAAGGGGCACTTTTTAAGACAAATTCCTTCTTTTTATTAAAATTATTCCTTTAGAGATCATAGGGCAGTAGTTTGCAAAATGAAGTTAGGACTTCATAATCCTTCTTGTTCAGGAAGCATTATTATTAAAAGGTAGATTCATGTGCTTCTTTGTGAGAAGCTAATTAGTTGCTGCCTGGCTTGTGCTGAGAGGCTACTGTGGTTCATGGGTATTTACCCATCGCAACAGGATTTTCTAATGCTGTTTGTTTATGAAATTATTTATACTTCTGACTCAGAGCTTTAAAAGGGCTTCCAGCAGTTTTTGAAAGCCAGCTTCTACACTCAAGAGCGTTCTGTGCTGCTGATGGTGCTTCAGCTTGGCAGCATGAGAGTGTGAATCGGGTTGCACTGTGGTGTCTGAGGTGCAGTTTTCTGGTGAAACTCCTCAAGGCCAAGCATGATAATGAGTTTTCACTGAGGTAGACCTCTTTATTTATTTTGTAAGAAATCAAACTTTCTAACAATATTCAGAAACAATACCAACACAGATATTTGTGGTTGTGTTTAAGCCAATAAGCTGTTAACAGGACCTTGTATCACTCCGTTGCTTATGTTAATTTCCAGTCATTAGTTTAGTGTGGACTATTAAGAATTTGTTCTTTACCAGACATTTATTTTGATTAATGTTTGGAATAGGGAATAAGTCCAAAGTTCTTCATAGAACTCTCCTAAACTTTATTCTTTTTTATATGAAATTTATTGTCAAATTGGTTTCCATACAACACCCAGTGCTCATCCCAACAGGTGCCCTCCTCAATGCCCATCACCCACCCTCCCCTCCCTCCCACCCCCCATCAGCCCTCAGTTTGTTCTCAGTTTTTAAGAGTTTCTTATGTTTTGGCTCTCTCCCTTTCTAACCTCTTTTTTCTCCTAAACTTTAAATATCATTAATCCCACTTATGAAATACTTGATTTTTTTTTTTTTTTGAGAGAGAGAGAGAGTGTGTGTGTGTGTGCGTGCATGCGCATATTGAGGAAGAGCAGAGGTGAGGTGTTGGGGAGAGAGAAAGGATCTTTTTTTAAAATTTTTTTTAATGTTTATTTATTTTTGAGACAGAGAGAGACAGAGCATGAATGGGGGAGGGTCAGAGAGAGAGGGAGACACAGAACCCGAAGCAGGCTTCAGGCTCTGAGCTGTCAGCACAGAGCCTGATGAGGGGCTCGAATCCACGGACCATGAGATCAGGACCTGAGCCGAAGTCGGACGCTGAACCGACTGAGCCACCCAGGTGCCCCAAGAGAGAGAAAGGATCTTAAGCAGGCTCCACACTCAGCACTGAGCCCAATGCGGGATTCAAACCCATGACCCTGGGATCATGACCTGAGCTGAAATCAAGAGTCATTGTCAATCGACTGAGCCACCCAGGTACCCCTGAAGTACTTCTTAATTTAGGGGATTTCATACAGTATTACTTAACTGCCCTTCATTGGAACAGTGACCTTTGTCTAGAGATAGAATTCCATTTGTTTCCCCAAAGTAGAAAAGAGGGGTGATAGAACCTTAATGACCCAGGTTTGTCAAAACTTGACACCATGTTTAGAAATCTGTAAGTTATAGTTTGCATGGCTATTTTATTAATAGCAAGGTGAGCTAGCAATAGTGAATGTGGAGTTTTCTCCTCTCCCTGAACACCAGCATCTTTTTTATAGTTCTCTGTTGTGGGTTTACACTTTTCTAGCTGGAAATTATACAGTGAATCATATTCAATTCACTAGTTAGCTTGAGCTCTTTAACATGACACCTGATATTAGTATGTCACAGCAGCCGGTAGTAGGGGGCAGAGAAAAGACCCGCCTGTCCACTAGAAGTTCACGTGTGCTAGCTAAGGTAATAGATCCAAAAAGAAAATGTGTCTGAGAAATTGCTGAAGGATCACATTCTAATCAGAGGCACAGTCCTTGGTCCTCGAGTGACACATAACAGAGATTAGGGAACCTGAATCTGTGAGACTCACTTTGACATTAACCTGCTTTTGTGACTTTCTGAAAATCTCTTCCTGTCTGTCTTTGATGCTGGGTTTCTTTACCTTTCCTAGAGGGATAATGAATGATACCTGTCCCACCTCCCTATTGATAAGGTGACCCGATACGTGATAATACAAAATGGTAACATAAAAAAAACACTTTAGAAAAGTCTTTGTTGCTCCTTCATACTTTCTTCATCTAACAGTTCCATAACTACTGGAATTTTTCAGGACTCCATTCTATGCATTCTTTTCCTCTTCCATTCTGGGAGCTCTTATCCATTCCCATGGTTCCCATTTTATGTGCCATCCACACAGAATTATCTTCTGAGCTTCAGAGATTTGTGTAACTTCCAAGCCCCACTGGACCTAGTCTCACCTTGAAGTTGCATTTAAATATATATAGTCTAGTAACTAAAAAGCAATTGGATTGTAATATTGTCTTTTTGTGTCTTGAAGAATATAGTAACATGTAGGTTATAACTCAGCAACATTTCTTAAAATCTCTATTATCTACCCCTCTGTCCCCTCATCTCAAATCAGGCCTCAGTCAGTCCCTGAGTTGTAGGCTCCCATTTTTTTCCATACTGACCCTGAGCTCCTCACAACTGTCTCCAGGCTTTTTTTTCATTTGCACTTCTCTCCATAAACTAGATCTTTGGTCCATGTTTTCTTCTCCATCCTTTTTTTTGCCTAGCATGATAATGGCTCAAGAACTAGGGTGACAAATACCAGACTCTCCCTAGAGGATGAGCGAGGAAGGAAAGGTTGGTTATTTTGACAGAGTTACTGGGTGGCAGAAATGAGGCAGGCTGGGAACACTCACATGTAAATAATCTGTTATTTCCAACATACCCAGGGAATGTTCTACTTGCTGTCTACTTGTATGTTTCACAGAGCCCCTCTGGCTCAACCTGGCTAAAATTTGGCCTTATCATCTTCGGTCCACACTTGGCTTCTTTCGTGTTCTTTATGTTTGTACAAAGTACCTATCATGCTCCTACTTGCTCTTTCCGGACATCTGACCATCATCCTTGAGTCCCTCCTCTCTTCATCCTTCATGTTCCATCCCAATTCCTGCTAGCCTAGGTACTAAATATATACTTCTGGAATCTCTCCTTTTTACTCCATTGCCTCTACTGTACCCGTTACTCCCTTGCAATTGGTTTTCCATACTCCAACAAGAAGGACTCTTTTAAACATGATGCTAATTGTGCCTTTTCTTCCATTATACTATTTAAAGGCTTCTGAATACCTAGTCCTCAATACGTCCACTAAGATCTTATATAGTCAGGTTGGTCTCTGTGTCTCTAGAAGTAGTCTCCCTTATTGGGGCTCCTGGATGGCTCATTTGGTTAAGCGTCTGACTTCAGCTCAGGTCATGATCTCACAGTTCATGACTTTGAGCCCCCCTCTGTGCTGTCAGCACAGAGCCTGCTTCAGATCCCCTGTCTCCCTCTCTCTCTCTGCCCCTTTCCTGCTGGTTCTATCCCTCTATCTCAAAATAAGTAAATAAACTTAAAAAAAAGATAGTCCCCCTTCTCTAGCAGGATGCATCTCCTTTTGCCTCAAGGCCTTTGTCTAAGCTGGTCTGATCATTTAAAGTGTGTATCACCTTTCCCACAGTATCATCAAGCTCTAACTTACTCATTCACCTAATCTCTGCTTAAATGTGAACTTCTCATCCAAGAACTCTCAGACTCCTCAAGCTGAAGTCCTTTTGCTATTAGTCCTTCGTCGTAACTTTGCTATGAGCTCATGTTCCTCACACTTTCCCTTTGGTGACACCCATCACATTTGACTTCTAATTACTTGTTCAAACACATTTTGCCTGTCAGATGCTAAGCTCCATGAGGACGGAGGACATGTCTCTCTTACAGCACTGTGTCCCCAGTGCTTAGCACAGTGCCCAGCTCAGATCAAATAAGCGATGAGCATATCCAAGTGATGGGTACTTGCTTCTGTGATTTGGGCTCTCTCAGCCTCTCCTCTCCACAAATACTCTGCTTCACATCTTTTGTTTACCTCTGAGAAAATCCCATATCATTTCATATTTATTTTAAGCCCATGCCCTTCTCTGTAGAATTGTCTACCCAGCCTCTCTGAGCTGGCATCCAATCATTGTTAGCATACATCAGTTGTCAGCATCACAGGATGGAGCCCAGTGTGTCACTGTACTGTGACCCTTACCATGGTATTTGGAAATTATTATCTGATTGGCCGTTTATATGAGTAGGGTTTGTGTGCAGCTTCTTTTATAACAGAGACCCTGTTTTGTGGACTTACATTCATCTTGATAATGTTAGCACCTAAAACAAGTCAAACTAAATCAAAAAAGTTAGAATGCCTCACAACTAGAGGTATAGTAATCATAGAAATAATTGCTAACATTATGGACTACTTCCAAAAAAATTTTTTTAACATTTATTTTTGAGAGAAAGAGAGACTGAGAGCACGAGGCTGGGGAGGGGCAGAGAGAGGGAGACACAGAATCTGAAGCCGGCTCCAGGCTCTGAGCTGCCAGCACAGAGCCGATGCGGGGCTCGAACTCACGAACAGTGAGACCATGGCCTGAGCTGAAGTCAGATACTTAACCAACTGAGCCACCCAGGCACCCCCATTAGGGACTACTTTCTATATGGTATGTACGATTTTAAGTGCTTTGATTGTGAATTCATTAAATCTCAACTCCTGTGAAAGAATTGCTTTTATTTTTCCCATTATATGGATGAGCTGGAGACCAAAAAGGTTAGTTTGTCCAGACTTAACCAGCTGGCGAGTGGCAAAGCTAAAATTTAAACCCACTGGTTCCAGAGTCTACCCTCATCTGTTGTGGCCAGACAGTAGAGTCTAGAGCTTTCAAAATTGGGTTCTGGAATGTCTGTCTGCTTCAGATTCTGTTTCCTCCACTTATTCATCATGTGACCTGGGTAAGGTCCTTCTTTGCAAAATGGGGATAATCATATGTCTTTTAGAAAGGTGTTCTGAGGATTAGATAAAATAACCAGTCCTTGTGAAATATTGAACATAGGCTGTTCTAACACTGGTTAAGTCAATGTGAACACTCCTTGGACACATCTTTTGGGGTTCTTTTCAATTGTAAATCCAGTGAGTCTGTCTTTTTATAGTTCCTCAGTCTTTTCTCTTTGCCAATTCCTGTTACTTTTCAAGGTTCTAGTGTTTATTTTTAATAATAAACCTTTATAAGGGCCTGAGGACATCCTTGCATTTCTGTCAAGTAAAATCTATGGGCTATTTGACAAGCATGTGCTGCCTAAAACCACAGTCCTGATTTCCCATGCTTAAATGTGCAGGTTACGTGGTTGAGTGAAGATGTCTGTCTGAAGAGAGCAACAGAATTTCTGTTTACAGCTAGACCAAAGCCGGAAAAGAAGTCCGGACAATTAAGTTTATTGAGATGTTCTAATTGTAAAAGAACTAAAAAGAATATACAATTAACTTGTCAACATATGCATCAGATGTTTCCTCTTTCCAAGTTAGATGAAAACCAATTTAGTATGATTTGTGTTATTAAATTGATTAGCAGTCAGATGGAAACTTTCAGCTGTTTAGGTGCTGATTTAATTGTAAAGACTATATCTACTGACACATGCTTATTTTATGAAACTCTTAAAATCTTAAGGTTCTTTTCGTGTATATTTATGTATGTTGACAGATGCTACAGCAGCAAATAATACTGGTGGAAACTACAGAGTGTACAGTTCAGAGATTTAATCGTCTGACTTGTGTGCAGACTTATTAGTAGTTTTTCAGTAGTACGGAAGCAGATATATTACTTAAATCTTGTCTGTTTGTTTATTTGCTTGGGTCAAAGATGGAACAAAGCAAATAAAAATGTGGTAAAACATATGTTTAAAATAGGTGGAAATTGAGACAGTGGTGGCATCAGGAGGGAATTGAGCTCGCAGAACAAATACCATCAAGTCCAAAACGCTTGGTAGAGGTGGGCCTCTGTGACTGCCTAAAGAGGGAAATAAAAGACAACTGTGTGGTTTATGGTGCCCATAAACACAGGTCAGTTGTTGAGAGGCACAACTATTGTAGTCACTGAGACTGGAGACAGATGTCTCCCATTATCTGGAATGTGGTAGATAGCACCTTCAGCAGCCCTTGTACAGAAAACACGGCAACAGGTTTTTTGGTACTGCTACCTTTAATATAGGCTATTTTGTTGGCATTGTAATGATTAATTAATGAAAAGCAGTTTCTTCTTAGGGCGCCTGGGTGGCTCAGTTGGTTAAGTGTCCGACTTTGGCCCAGGTCATGATCTCACAGTTAGTGAGTTCGAGCCCTGTGTCGGGTTCTGTGCTGACAGCTGAGCCTGGAGCCTGCTTCAGATTCTGTGTCTCCCTCTCTCTCTGCTTTCCCCCACTCATGTGCGCGCTCTCTGTCTCTCTGTCTCAAAAATAAATAAACATTAAAAAAAACAAGGCAGTTTCTTCTTCATGGGTGTGTTATGCAACCCATTGGTGTTCTGGTTTAATCTAGAGGTCAACTTATAGTATCTATAGATATAAAAATGATCATATTTTCTTAGATAATCCTTTTTGATTGTTTTTAACTTTCGTGAATATCGATTAGATGAATATTGATTAGTTTGGGATTAATTAATCAGACATACCTAGAAATTGGAAGTGCTACTGGGAAGTGAGCTAGATACGGCCAAGAGTACCAAGATTTTCTTTTAGGTAATAATTCTGGATTAGCTCAAATTTGGATTAGCTCACCTGATGGTGTGCATCAGGAATGCTTGGAGGATTTTTAAAAGACAGATCCAGGTGCTTGGGTGGCTTGGTTGCATGTTTGACTCTGGATTTTGGCTTAGGGTATGATTCCAGGGTTGTGGGATCAAGCCCTGCATTGGGATCAGTGCTGAGCATGGATCCTGCTTGAGATTCTCTCCGCTCCCCCCCTCCCCAACTCACTCTCTCTCTAGAAAAATAAAATAAAAATTAAAATAACTAAAGTCGTAAAAAGACCCATCTCCCATCTCTGTAGTTTTTTATTTAGTAGGTCTAGGATGGGTGAGGTGAGAGCATCTTCATCTTCATTAAAACAGAGAGAAAGAGAGAGAGAGAGAGAGAGATGGCCACATAAGTGATTTAGTGATCAGTGAAGTTCTAGAACTACTACCATAGATTATGCTGCATTAATTTTAGATAGAAACAGATTTTAAGCACATACAGCTAAATACACCTTAGCCATAAAGCCATCTATTTTATGGTTAAGATCATATGTTCTTGAGGACTGTAAATTTCCATAGTATTGTCCATTATAATCAACTTCAGAATTCTCTACTGAGCCAATTGAATAGGGTGATTTAATGTATGGATTTCTTATTAGTAAACCAATTAACAGTTTTGGTGTGTGTCTACTGGAACTGATGACTTTGAATAGTTAATATGATTCTGGGATAATTTTTATTCTCACCATTGTCTGATTATATTTCTGTATAGACTAAAAATATTTTGATAACTATATTCTATCTAGAGAGCATTTTCTTATTTTTCATCCACAAAACTTATAAAGTGTGCTTTATATGCGTTATAAAGTTATCTGATAGCTCTAGAGGTAGTTTTCATTTGTAGGCATTTACATGATAATATGAAAAATGATATTCAGAGATTGGTATCTCCACATATGTCTTATCTGTGGTAGTCACTAGTTACAGAATCTTTAAGTATCTGGTGAATCTTGGTTTAAAGTAGAAAACCAAGGCTGTGTATGTGTGTCTTTGTCTAGCATCAGTATTTACAACAGAAATCTTGAGTAAATGTCCTCTGTTGACTTTCCATTGCTTCTTTACAGGCATTGCCTCCATGACAGTGCCAGTGTACATCGCTGAAGTCTCACCGCCCAATTTAAGAGGTCGATTAGTCACCATTAACACTCTCTTCATCACTGGAGGCCAGTTCTTTGCAAGTGTTGTGGATGGAGCCTTCAGTTATCTCCAAAAGGATGGATGGAGGTCTGTAAATTGTCCTTACAGTTAATTTTCAAATCATCTTTTTATGGAATGGGAGAAAAATTGAGAAATGATAGGAAAATATAACTGGGTATTTTGGATCATTATAACTAATTTATAAGTGGGTGGCATTCAGCAAAATTGAAAGTGGACAAGAAGCTGATATTTATTTTAATGATAGACAAGGAACCTACCATTATGAATTGATATTTACAGACTTTTTAGCATTTAGGTGACATTTCTCACACTGTGTGTAATCTTTGGCAATATTTGTTTAAAAATGAATGCAGCACTAAATATGTATGGAGTTCTTGAATTGTATCAGTGATTGACAAGGTGTTTATGAACTGCAGATATAACTAACATCCTTTTTGGATTGAAGAATCTACATTCTGACCTGAGTGAAAGAAAACCCACTCTTTAAAGATACAGATTTAGCTATATCAAAATATGTTATTGTATACATAAATTTAAAATATACAAATTGTTCTTTAATCACTATTTGGCTTATTTTGAATCAAAAGAGATGAGAAAAATGTTTTTAAAACTGTTCTAAAATATTTTCAAACTGACTGTCATAGAAACAAACTAATCTTCTGTTAAAGCTTAAAGATATTATAGGCTCTGGATTTTGATATCATATTTCATAGTATTCAAAACAACAGATTGATGTAACTGCTTCGGGGAAATTTTATTAAAAACCTGTGGCAGGTTACACAATATTCTCTAAGTTATTTTCTTGCCACCATGTATTACAACAAATGTTTATTGACCATCTACTCTGTATGAGTGCTGGGGATAGAATGTTGAACAAGACAGACTCTAGTCCTTATATAAATGCATGGTGCTTACAGTGTTGAAGTGAATTCTTAACAGCTGAAGAAAAAAGGGTTTGATGTGGTGCGGATGTAGGCAATCAAGCTTCTATGTGAAAAGCACAGTAAATCATGTGCCTTGATGAGCCATTAAAGACTGAGCCTGATGAAGTTTTATTAAAAGTTATGTGAGAAAACTCATTGATGCCAATTAGGGCCTACATTTGTCGGGACATTAAAGAGAGGACACAGTTCTTAAAAGCATTAGCTCTTTCTGCAGATGTTGCTAAACCACTTTCTACCTTTGAAAGAATGAATCTCTGCCAAACTGAGAAATTACTGGAAAATTGAAGAAACAGGAAATTTCATCATTCTTTTCCACTCTGTAGATGAGCAGAAAGACAGATAACTGTTACTAGTGTAAAGTGATATATTGAGTTTTTCTTGGAAACTCAGTGCAAGTCAGTTTTCAACCCATGTCTTTAAACAGATCTAAATCATTTACATTAAGTTAAAAAACTTATTATGTAACTAATATATATATGCTTTTATTAAAAGTCTATTTTTTGGGTTTTAAGTTTGCAAAGAGACCTTAACTGATAAAAATCTGTTTTTAAATGAAAACATATAAAGTGCATAAGCCATATTTTTTTTTACTTAAGTATAGTAATGTAGGTATCTTTGTACTGGTTAGAAAAAAAGAGAAAGATCATACAGTATTGAAAATTATTTATGAATGTGGTGTCCCTCTGTAGAAGTGGGAGACTTGCTTGGGTCAGGCATTAGAACACTTTCAGAGGCGGAGTGATATAGTTATAGACAAACTTGGATTCAGATCTGCTTTCTGCCTCTCATTAGCTTCAAACCTTGGACAAGTTACTTAGCTCCCTGAATTTTACTCTTGTATTGTAAAAAATGGGACCAAAAATACTTGTCTTGTTTGATTATTGTGGGATCTAAATTATTATAGGTGAAGTTTTCAGCCCACTGCTTCACATATGGGAAATGATCAATAAACACTGAATCACATAGTTATTTATTCTGATGAATGAATAAAAGGATGGTGCTCTTATAGGTAAGTTGTGAGGTTGAAGGAAAAGCCATCCTATGGCTTGTATTTTCTTTATCAGTACAGATGAGGCTTGGAGGTGATAGGGAAGATGCCTTGGGAAGATAACTGTTAAATGCTTATAGCTTCTGTAGAAAATATAAAAGACTAGAGACAAAAACGATTTTCCACATATCCATGGGATCCCAGCTGAAGTTGGGGCTATATACTTGCAGTGCATTTTCCCCACAATACTAGAGAACCGAGGGGTAAAAAAAATAATATATATATATATATATACATATATATATATATATATATACACACATATATATATAAGAGGATGGGAAAACTAACTTGGGCTGGTATTCAGATGAATGCATTAACATCTTAGATCACTTAGAACTCCGCTTATTGTTTGCATGAATACACATTCACTTGTGTCCACGTGCAAACATGTTACCTTTTTTTCAGCTGGTGAATTTTCCGTGTGTTCTTTTCTTCCAGTATTTAGTATTCTTAGCAGTGTGTTTAACTCATCTGTTTCCTGGGCTAATAGGAGTGTGGTTATAAGCAAATAAAGGTTGAAGTACTACCTCAACATCAACTTTAGAATTGTCAGCAATACTAACTTATTTAAAATTATAGCAATTGGGGCACCTGGGTGGCTCAGTCGGTTGAATGTCCAACTCTTGATTTCAGCTCAGGTCAAGATGTCATAGTTCATGACGTGGTTCACTGACAGTGTGGAGCCTGCTTGGGTTTCTCTCTCTCTCCCTCTCTCTCTGTGCCTCTCCCCTGCTCGTGCTCTGACTCTAAATAAATAAACATTAAGAAAAATAAAATTATAACAATAAATAATTCATCCTTTTTGTGGCAGTATATTTCAAAAATCCTAATTAAAATGTGGGTGTAAATGTTAAGTACAGCATTTTTTTCATACTCAAATTTTTGTATATTACGAAGTAAGATGTCCCCTATTTTACAAGAGTTTTGATATTTTAACATTGTTTCTTTTTTATTCCTTTTTGACTTTTATTGCCTCTGAAACTCTACTTCAAGCTACTAAACATTTTAAATATTTGGTTGGGGCCAGATGGCTGTTAACAGAGTAGACTTTAAAGCCAGTTTTTCCTACTTGAAATGTAACCTCTTTCTTCCTCCTTCTCCTTCCAACAGTTTATAATCTAAAATGTGGTTACTGAAATTTTCTACACTAGTGATCAGATTAAAACATATAGAAGATGACACTGATTAATCAGATAGAAAAACTTCTTAGCTTTTGATGTTCTTGAAAGAATAACCCATGTTTTCTGCCAGATGGGTCAAACCTACTGTTCTTTTATTGTTTGGATGTCATAGAAATAAATTATTTTCTGCTGAACGACTAGAAGATGAGTTTTTCTAGAAAAGAGCATTGCCAGTAGAAAATTGAATGCTAGTATTTTTAAAGCACTCTAGTGTTATCAGACCTTCTTTTCTGGGAAAAAAAAATGTCATCTGGCTTCATGAGGAAAGAGGAATAAGGATTTTGAAGAGATCATTAAAAATTAGAATTTTGTAAAATCAACTTTAATGAGATACATACCATTCAGTTTACCCATTTAAAATATAATTCATTGGCTTTTAGTGTATTCACAGAACTGTGCTGCCGTTACTGTAATCAAATTCAGAATATTTTCATTATCCCAGAAAGAAACTCTGTACCCCTTAGCTGCCACCCTTCAACCTTCCAGCTCCTCCAAGCTCTAGGCAATCAATTTACTTTTTGTCTGTATGGATTGGCTAATTTTGGATATTTCATGTAACAATATGTGGTCCTTTGTTGACTGGCTTCTTTCACTTAACATATTTTCAAGGTTCATTAATGTTGTTAAATGTGTAAGTATTTTATTTCTTTTTATTGGCAAATAGTATGGATAAAACCACTGTCTGTTTATCCATTTGTCAGTTGATGGACATTTCTGTTTTTTGGCTATTATAAAAATGCTGTGAACATTACAGTTTTCAGGGTGGACATGTTTTCATGTCTCTGGGTATATACCTAGGAGTGGAATTGCTAGGTCATATGGTAACTATGTTTAGCCTTTTGAGAAACGGGCAGACTATTCTACAGGGTACTGTGCTATTTTACATTTCTACTTAGCAATGTATGAGGATGCCAGTTTTTCTGCACAGTAATAAATAATTATCTTTTGATTATAATCATCATAGGTGGGGGTGAGATGGCATCTCATTGTAGTTTTGATTTGCATTTCCCTGATGACTCATGACGTTTGGAAAAAATTTATTTTTACCTAATGTATTATAGTGCTTCTAAAGATGGCAGAGGTGTTTCAGTAGTTAGCATTAATGATACCAGGTTTTATCACTGTTTGCCATTTTCTGTGCTGATATTTTTTTAATCTTGCTTATTTGAACATAGATTTACTCATTACACTTCAAGCAAATGAAGACTTTTTCTTTTTAATTGCTGAGTTAAAGCCTGGCATGCGGCAGGCCTTTGGTAAATATATAACAGAGTAAATTTAACAAGTGTCACCATGATTGTGTAAAACACTTACTTGGACATGCCACTGCTTAAATATTTCAAGTCCTCTCCATTTCCCATGGGAAAAAACAAAAACAAAAACAAAACAGTGGTTTGTGGTGTCTTCCATTGTCCAGTCTCTGCCTGCTTTTCTAGATGGTAGAACTTAGCGTTGCCTCTCTCCCTCCGCCTCTATACAACAACCATGACTGTATATCCTATACACCAATTGCATCTTGCGTTTTTTTCTTCCTTCTGCTCACTTCACCTCTAATGCTTTCCTAACCTGTTCTGCTTTACTCGTCCACCTGTTGTTCCTCCTTTAAATCTCTGCTTTGTGTATCATGTGAAACTGGTTTTGTCCTTTCATTAGACTTTATACATAGCTTCACTGTTTTATACTTCTGTTATATTGAACTAGTTACTTTTTTGTCTGTCTTCTCTAATTCACTTTGGAGCTCCTGAGTGTCATTGACTTTGTACTCATTTTTAGATCTAGGAAAGGCCTGGAACATAGAAAATGCTCAATTAATGTTTAGCGAACAGAGCTGAATTGATTTGGCTCTAGGGAAGGGACTCTTACCTAAAGTGAAATGGTATTGATTTTTAAACCAAAATACCAATTCATTAATGTATGTTGAGGAATACATTTACTTCATAGATAGCTTAAAAACTAAATTATTAATCATAAGTGTTTCTTACTTAAGGATAAAAATCAGAGAATGAAACTTAGTTTCTGAGCCCATGTAACTTTCCATCTCTCAAAATAATATGCCTCCCTGGCCCCAGAACACTTTTTGTTCCTCTCTCTTGGCCAGAGCTGGTTTCCAAATGAGTATTCCTCTCTTTATAATTACATAAATTACCATGTGACTTAGAGTAATAAGACTGGTTTATCTATAGAGAGGCTAAGTCATACTCTTTTGTGTTGAGTTTTCTTCATTCTCAGATTTAATTTTTTAAAATTAGAGTTAACTCACTAATCCATGGACAGTTGTTTGTGAAGTGTTTGAGTGTGCTAGATATTTTCACATGTATGTGCTAGATAAACTCATCATTTATGTGATACTTTTTGTCTGTGTGCTAAAGAAATAGAATTTGAGGAAATGTACGTGTTGAATGAGAAGCACAAAATATTAGTGTTAGCACCATCTGTATGAGAGATTTCTCTGGAATATCTTCAAGCTAATTCATGGACAGTGTGACATTGTTCTGAGTTCTTTGAAGAATTTGTGGACAGAGGTGGAAACCGGGACAGAGTATAGGCTAGCTGACGGTAGGATCAGAAGGCTCAAAACCGAGGTGATGAGGAACATGAAAGAGGGGAGCCAGATTCTAGAGGTTTGTGAATTCTAGGCTTCAGAGGTTTTGAACTTCCATCTATAGGCAAAGGGAAGCTATTATTTTCTGAGCAGAGCATGCTATAATGTGAGTCAAAGATTAACATGAGAGCAATGCCCAGAATTGATTGGAACACTTGGCTGTTGGATGGATGCAAAGAAAATATTTATGAGGCTCTCGCCAGAATGTAGGTGTGAGATAGTGAGGTGTAACACTTGCAGACTTCAATTAGTGTGGAAATCATTCAGTCGTTAAAAAAAATTTGGGGGGCACTTCCTGTAAACCACTGGTGTGGTTGGGACTAGAGATAGACCAATAAGAAACATACCTGTTCTCAGCCACCTCACAGACTAATGGAGAGACTTTTTCATCAGTATGTTAATTAAATGGTGGATAGTGTTATGGAAGCTCTTAGGGTGTGTGAATAACTTAGCTTTATGATGGAAAGATATTTGAATTGAGTCTTTTTGAATAAGTTCCAGGCTTAGTGAGGGAGAAAGAAATTCTAGGTGGCATGTAATTTTCAAAAACCCCCTGGTATGAAAGGACCAGTCATGGGTGGGCAATAGTGAGAAGTTTTATTTATTTATTTAATTTTTATTTTTTTTTCCCTTTAAGTGTTTTCTTTTTAATTAATTATTTTATTATTTTTTTTAATATATGAAATTTATTGTCAAATTGGTTTCCATACAATACCCAGTGCTCATCCCAAAAGGAGCCCTCCTCAATATCCATCACCCACGCTCCCCTCTCTCCCACCCCCCATCAACCCTCAGTTTGTTCTCAGTTTTTAAGAGTCTCTTATGGTTTGGCTCTCTCCCTCTCTTAACTTTTTTTTTTTCCTTCCCCTCCCCCATGGTCTTCTGTTAAGTTTCTCAGGATCCACATAAAAGTGAACACACGGTATCTGTCTTTCTCTGTATGGCTTCACTTAGCATAACACTCTCTAGTTCCATCCACGTTGCTACAAAGGGCTATGTTTCATTCTTTCTCATTGCCACGTAGTACTCCATTGTGTATATAAACCACAATTTCTTTATCCGTTCATCAGTTGACGGACCTTTAGGCTCTTTCCATAATTTGGCTATTGTTGAGAGTGCTGCTATAAACATTAGGGTACAAGTGCCCCTATTCATCAGTACTCCTGTATCCAATAGTGAGAAGTTTTAAAGCAGCTGGTTGGAGGGCTGTGATTACTGTTGGGAAATTTGAGGGTGACATAGAAAGGCTGTCTTCAGTAGGTATGAGTAGAACTTTAAATCCCTTGGATTCTCTTTATCAGTACATTGAATTTATTTTGCTTATTCAAAGTACTGAAAATAATTTCCAAAATAATACCACTTTGTGATGAAAAATTAGCCTCTCCATAATATTTTACAACTTAAATCATGTCAATAATACGCTTTTCAGAATATTTCAAAAAGGGTGACATTTCTAAACAAATTGGTGCTGGGGAAAGTGTTATAATTTAGTACTAATAGATCATTCATGTTGGCTCCATACAAAATACAGGATATAAAGGTGTCTTAAAAATCTAATTGTGTTGGGGCGCCTGGGTGGCTCAGTTGTTTAAGCGTCCGGCTTCAGCTCAGGTCATGATCTCACAGTCCGTGAGTTCAAGCCCCGCATTGGGCTCTGTGCTGACCACTCAGAGCCTGGAGCCTGTTTTGGATTCTGTGTCTCCCTTTCTCTCTGACCCTCCCCCACTCATGCTCTGTCTCTCTCTGTCTCAAAAATAAATAAACGTTAAAAAAAATCTAATTGTGCAGGGGTGCCTGGGTGGCTCAGTCGGTTAAGTGCCCGACTTTGGCTCAGGTCTTGATCTTGTGGTTCATGAGTACCGGCCCCAGGTCGGGCTTTGTGCTGGCAGCTCAGAGCCTGGAGCCTGCTTTGGATTCTGTGTCTCCCTCTTTCTCTGCCCCTCCCCCGCTCATGCTCTGTCTCTCAAAAATAAATAAACATTTAAAAAAATTCGGTGCAGTGGCCATTTTAAGGAAGATGGATTTGGCTAGCAGCTTGATTACAAGTTAATATCTTAATGCTGAGGATATTAGTAATTTTGTCATTGACAAAATTAGGATACAAGACTATTTATTATAAAGGTATCATAGTGTTGTGGGAGGAAAAGATTTAAGACTTGTTTCACAGCACATTAATTTACCTGAGTTCTAATATCCTCATGTAGCTAACGTTTTAGCAGTTGTACAGTGTTATTAGGATCAAATGAGTTAATGATGGCCAACATATTTACAAACTCGTAAGATATTGTTTGCTGTTATCTCCAGAAAGTTTTAGGTTAATTTTCTATCTTATATCTAAATATGGCAATAAAAATATCCCTCATATTCAGGTATCTGAATTTTCCAGGTAAAAAGTGAATATAGTTTGCTAATGAGAGTGGTTTGTATAAGACTAATCTTCCCTGAAGATGACCGTTATAAACCACAGACAGAATGTTAAAACTGTTTAAGGCATTGGAAAACACCATCTCCAAAGGTGGGTTGGAACTGAAGGGGTTTTGATTCTCAAAGTCTACATTTATGACTTTTTACTTGAGGACAGCCCTTAATCTATACTGGACAGCTATAACTTCAGTAGAAAACTACAGCTTTATTGGCTTACAGTGTCAATGGCTAGAGTTTGGGGTGGGCAGAGTGGGATGGAATTTGAAGGTGAAAATCCAGGAAAAGAATGACTCACATAGGAGGAAATCCCCCAAATCTGAATATTAATTTACTGCAAATATTTACTGACCTCAGAACTATGAATACACAGGAGAGATTCCTTGGAGCCTGTGGAAAACAATAATTACAGTATGATAAAAACTGGGAGAGATTTTATTTCTTGCCCATGGGAGGAGTGACATATTTGGATTTTGAAACTTGAGGCTGCAGCTTAGGTTTTCTATTAGAACTGCAGAAGGATCATGCCTTAGAAATAAAGACTTTGTTGCATGACTAAGGATTTGCCCCAAGACCAAGCCAAAACTGAAACAGATTCACACTAACCCAAGTATAAAACCAAAGCTCCCCAAACTCAAGGAGGCTGATAGGAAAAAGTCAGCATTATTTGGAAGAAGAGAACAAAATCTAAGAGTCTTTATAGTTTATCATTCACGATACTCACAACACAAAAAATTATTAGACATGTGAATAAACAGAACTTATGATATATAATTAAAAGAAAATTGGCCAATATAGACACACCTCAAGATGATACAAATGTTGGAATTAACAGAAGACTTTAAAGCAGCTATTATTAATGTGGTGAAGGACTTAGCAAACAAGATAGTCATGTTGAGTGACCAGATGGTGAATCTCTGCAAAGAAATGTAAACTATAAAAAGAGAACCAAGTATAAATTCTAATACTATAAGTACAATGTCTGAAATTATAAATTAAATTAAAACTTAAAAAATCCATTGGATGGGCTTAACAAATTGAAGATGACAGAAGATAGGGTCTGGAGACTTGAAGGCAGATCCATTGATATCACCTAATACCAAAATGAGAAAATAAAAAAGTTGAAAAAGAAAAAAGCCTCAGTGACCTAGGGTACAATGTTGAATATTCTTATATACCTCTAATTAATTCTAAGTAGTTTAATATACATTAGACTTTTGTCTACATTTGTTGAGGTCCAACAAAAAGAGAATGAGGGAAAAATGTGTTAAAAAAAAAAGAGGGGCGCCTGGGTGGCTCAGTCGGTTAAGCATCTGACTTCAGCTCAGGGCATGATCTCACGGTCCATGAGTTCGAGCCCCACGTCGGGCTCTGTGCTGACAGCTTGGAGGCTGGAGCCTGCTTCAGATTCTGTGTCTCCCTCTCTCTCTGACCCTCTCCCATTCATGCTCCGTCTCTCTCTGTCTCAAAAATAAATAAACATTAAAAAAAATTTAAAAAGAAAGAGCAAAAAAAAAAAAAAAAGCGGCCAACTTCCAAAATTTGGTTGAAACACTAGTTACTGATTCCAGACCATAGTGAATCCCAAGTATGATAAATATAAAGATGAGCAAACACAAGCATATCATAATCACACGGCTGACAACAGAAGGTCCAGAGAAAATTAGGATCCCAGAAAAAAAAAAAAAAGACACATTACAGGAACAGCAATAGAAATGATGGCCAACTTTACAAGAGGAACATTAGAAGGTCCGGAGACAATGGCATGTCGTCATTAAAATACAGGTGACTTTTGAACAATGTGGGTTTGAACAGATTTTTTTTTTGATAAATATGGTATAGTATTATAGATGTATTCTCTCTTAAGATTTTTCTTCTCTCCAGCTTTTCTATTGTAAGAATACAGTACATAATACATATCACATATAAAATACGTGTTAATTAACTTAATTGAATTTTATTGGTAAGGCTTCCAGTTAACAGTAGGTTAAGGTTTTAGGGGAGTCAGAAACTGTTTTTAGATTTTTGACTGCACAGGATGGGTGCCCTCACTCCCATGTTGCTCAGGGGTCAACTGTACTGAAAGAAAAATGTCAGTCTGGTAGGAGAATATCCTTCAAAATATAGGTAAAATAAAAATGTTTTCAGATAAAGTAGAATTAAGAGAATCTCACCACCAGACCAACTGTATTGTAAGAAGTTCTTCAGACTGAGGGAGATGATCCTAGATAAAAGCTCATCTACAGTAAGGAAGAATACCAACTATCATAATAGGAGGCTAAATATAAAGGACATTATCTGTTTTTTGTTTCTTTGTTTTTGCCTCAAACTTTTCAAAGACCTGTGACTTTACATTTAAATGTAATGCATAGAGCTATAGAATATATGATGACAATAGTAAAAAAGTTGAGGAGAGTAAATGGAAATTCTACATGTTTCTGAAGAGTTATATTATCTTTAAATAGTAACGATGCATGTTTTTATCCTCAGAACAACCACCAGAATACATTATACAAAATACATAGCTAAGAAGCCATTATAAGAATTAAGATGGAATATTTAAAATACTTGGATAAGCTAAACAAAGGCTAGAAAAGGAAGAACACAGGTAAAAACAATGGATGGAACAAATGGAAGGCAAATAGTGAATGGTAGACTTAAAACCCAATTATTACAACAATTATAAAGGGTAAAAATTTTCATTGTGCACAAAAAGCATGACACAAGCCTATGTTGTCTAAAAGTGACACAATTTAGGTATTATGGCATATGGCATTATAGCCATAGATAGGTTAAAAGTAAGAGATCTATGCGAACAGTTAAGTATAAGAAAGCTAGTGTGGTTATGGTAATAATCACACAAAGTAAGACTTTAAGATTAGCAGTATTACCAGTGATAAAAGGGGACATTTCATAATGATAATACAATAAACTAATCAGAAATAATAATGATAAAAAATGTATAGTTTCTTTAGAGAGCTTTCAAGATGCATAAACACAAATTAGCCGATGGTAGTTGCACGATATTGTGAATGGACTTAATGTTAATAGATCTTTACACCTAAAAATGATCAAGAGGTAAGCTTTATTGTATTTATATTTCACTACAATAAAATAAAAAAGCTTTGCAGGACTAAAGGAAAAAATAGATCAATCCAGGCTCATATTTGGAGAATTTGAAATGTTTTGCAACTGATAAAAACAACCAGACAAAAAGTTAGATTATAGGAAAACCAGACAACACTGTTAACTGCCTCTTTCAGATTGACATTAGACATTCTCTAAAACTGACCATATCCTGGACCATAAAATAAATGTTAATAAATTTTAAAAATGAATCTTAACAGCATATGGCTTCTGACCATACCAGAATTAAATTAAATATTAGTAAGATAGCCAGAAAATCTTCAAAAACCAGCATGTTCTAAATAACTTCTGAATCTAAGGAGAAATCAGAAGGAAAATTTAGAAAATAGTTTTAAATGGAAAGAAAATGCAGTATGTCAAAATGGGTGGAATTCAGCCTCAGCCGTGTTTAGGGCTGAGTGATTATATTAGAGGAGGAAAAATCAGATGGTCTAAGTTTCATGTAAGGCTAGAAAAATATGGGCATGTTAAACCCAGAGAGAACAGAAGAAAATAATAAAGACTGGAAGTCAATGTGATAGAAAGCAGATAAGCAATAGAAAAAATTAACAATGTTGATTCTTTGGAAAGGTTAGTAAAATTGATAAACTGATTATGACTTATTAAACCGGTTAAGAAGAAAAAGCTAAAGCACAATTTATCAGTATCAGGAATAAAAGAGAGCACATCATTGTAGTGGACGTTATTAGGATAATGAGGGAACACTTTGAACAACTTTGTGCCAATAACTTCAACAACTTAGAGGAGATGGGCATATTGCTTAAAAATCACAGCACTACCAAAAACTGGGCGCAGATAAAATGGAAAAGTAAAGTAAAGGATCTAGAATTGCCAAAAACATCTTGAAGAACAAAGTTGGGAGAGTTTTGCCTGATTTCAAGACTTAGCATAAAGCTAAAGTAATCAAGACAGACTGGTAAGGATAGATAATCAATTAGTGAAATAGAACAACATGGATGTATCTCAAAAACATTATGATTGAAAGAAGCTAGATGCAAGAGAGTAGAGTCTCCATAATTCCATATGAAGTTCATTAACCTGCAAAATAAGCTATGGGGACAGAAATTCAGTCATTGGTTGTCTGGGGCAGTGGAGATTGACTGGAAAGCAGATGGGTATAGAGAATTTCCTGGATGATGGAAATGTTCTGTTTTTTTATTAGGATGGTTATAAGGATACACACACACACACACACTCTCATATATATATATATATTTTTTTTTTCTCAAACTCTTAGAATGGTATACCTTGGAACTCTTTATTCTATGCAAAATTTCCCTAAAAAATGTTAACCTGCACTTTCTGTCAGCTCCCTCCATTATATCCCTTTTCTGCATTGGCCAGTGACTAATATAAATGTTGTTTTTGCCATGACACTTTTTCTATCTTTGTTGAAATAACTTTTGTCCTTTATTCCTAGACTATGCCCAAACTTCAGTCATAGCAATTAAATGTAATCCTGTTTTGTTCGATGATTACTAGTGTATAAGTTCCTTGAAGCAAAGGGTGTCTGTGAATCATTGTATCTCCAAAATCCCTAGTGCAGAGCTTTGGATATAAAGCTCTGAAAAAAAAAAAAAAAAAAAAAACTGAGTGGAAAAAAAAAAAAGACAATATGTGTGTAGATGTGATTGTGTGTGCTTTATTTCTAGCACTAGTACTGTGCATTTTGTGCAAGTCCCTATATTTTGCCATGTAGTTTAAAACTAATATCTGTGCAAAATACATTCATTTGTTTAATATCACATCTTATTCTGTCAAAGTAAGCATATCTTGCCGCTTTTAATATAATCACAACTCTCTAAATAACCTTGGTCAAACTACCTATCTCATATACCAATATCAAATTACTTCGAGGTGTTTCCCCTACCTACGTAGAATTAACATTTTCTTATGTTTGCATATTTGGCAAGATATTTTGTTAACACAGAATCTTTCACCAGGTAACACAAAATTTGCTCATTTGCTGGTCATATATTGTCTGCTTATTACTTGAAAGATTCCAGCGGGGACATGCTGATTTTTTTTTTCTTATGTACTTTCAGCCTTGGTCTCTTGTTTACTCTCTGCTGCCATCAGGTTATCAGATATGTCAGTCATCAGTGTTGATGTTCTACATGGTCCTTGAAGGCAAAGGAGAATTAATTTACCAGCCTGGAATCTCAATTTTCAGTGTTTTATTATTTTAATTTTTTATCTGTTAAAATGGAGTTGTGAGTCTTGCACTAAATTTGAAAAATATGTTATCAAGTGAGTTGTAATTACAGCAGGTGGCTAGATTCAGTATTATCTTTTTGCATCTAAAACTTGCCTGAAGTAGAAACATATTACATACGTTATAATTGATCTTTGGTGATTATCATGTAAACATCTTGTGATTAATATATGATGGTGAGCATTTCTTTTGTAAATCCAAGAATAGTGATCTTTTAGTAAATATATCGCTCACATGATTATTAAGTATATGAGAAGTCTGTGAAAAAACTCAAAATCCATAGGAACATTGAAGTCAGGTAGCTCAAGATGTAGTGGTGAAGGAGCAGTGTTCTTGAATGTGTTTTGAAAGGATTGGACTATGCCTTTTTAAGGGGAAAATATTTCACTACCCTAAACAGGGCACAGTGATATATATCAGAAAGTTCCAGCTTGGGGAGATGTTTTTGGATTGACACAGCACTACACTGTCTCTGGTTTTAAGTGCATTCATGATGCTTAAGGATTGGTGTAGAGTTTGGCATTTAATGTACATTAAAGGTGATGTTTGCTGGGTAAACAGTTCAGAGTAGCAACTCAGAAAGATCATAGGAATTCAGCCTTAGCTTTCCAAGCAAATAAAGCAAATCTTCATTAGGTATCACTTTCAAAGAATGTACTGATTCTAACTGCTGACCCTTTTTATTTTCAATGAACTGTTTCAAGAGAAAAAAAAAAAGGTGTAGTTTATTTCATAGTTCTGTGTAAAAGGATGCTCGTTGGAAACGGTAGAGTTTTAAAGAATAAGGCTTAGTATCTTAATAGTTATGATATTCCTCTTCTGCATGCTATGCAGAAAAGGGCTAACATAAACCAGATTTGTAAATCAATAGGAAATAGATATAAACAGAATGCAAGCTAGAAGACAGAGGATGGAAATAAAACTATTGGAATTATATATATAGTTTTGTCACCCTTTTTTGGTGTATTCTAAGACAGTATTGGATATTAGAGAATATTGCTACAAATCCTTACTATCTCAGGGACAAACTTCAGAGATTGTCGCTGAGCTAATCTAAGTGTTTTGAAAAATAACAAGATTCTCTGTGACTAGAGTATAAGGTGGAGATTTGGTTTAAAAATACATACTTTTAACAGTGTGAGGTTGAGCGACAAGGAAGTGATTATTGAACTGTACCTTAATGCTCTCATGGCCTATTAGAATAATTGGTTAAATGACTGCAGTGTCCAAAAAACCTTTATGTGCTTCTCAGAGTGAAGTGTCTTCCCTTAGAACTCAAGACCTATAAAAACAATTGCATACGATTTGTTTTAAATATAACATATTGTAATACAACTTCCTTAGCCGTGATAGTTTTTCTATAATAGCTTGACTTATAATTAAAACTATAAATCATTCAGCTCTTCTATCATAAGGCATTTGCAACCTTTTTTACATTGGGAATTTAAGGAAGAAAAACAGGAGAAGAGAAATGAACAGAACGTGGATGCAGGGTGCAGTTCCTCACTCCTGCACAATTCATTTTGGAAGGGGAGAGGCTTGGAGAGGCTTTTGAGAAGGAGAGATTGAAAAAACAAAGTGTTATGGAAAGCAGGGTTAGATCTGTCATGTCCCTTATGTAATATATTTTAAAAGGATCAAATCAAAAAGACAATTTTCTGTTCCCAATCATCTTTTAAAACTATCTCCTGCCATGTATGTTACTTATATTTTTCCTACATGAAAAATGTATGTGTATGTTAAAGAAAAAAGATACTCAAATTCAGTTTGGTGCAGTGTTCAAAGCGAGCAGTACAAGTTTACCCTCACAAATGAGATATTTTCTTTTAATTAATAGCTGATTATTTTTATAGTGACACTCTGGTGTTGAGAATAATAAGATATTCGTTTGACACCAGCAGGTCTTTGTTGTTAAATTTGCATTTCCCCTGCTCCCTATGACTGGGGGTGGACTGTTCCCAGGTAGCCCCTTTGCCAGGTTATTCTGCAGTGCTTTTAATATATTTGATAGACGTGAGTGAACAATAAAACTTATAAAAGTTATCCTTGAAAGTCTTTAAACATGAAGTTAAAGTAAATTAATGTTCTGTTTTATGATTTCTGCAGAATTGTTAACTAATCATTAAACATTTATTATAGCTTGACTTAGAATAAACATATTTATTATAGGAGCCAAATTGCCTAGATTTTAATCCTAGTTCCACTGCATACTAGTTCTGTATCTAATTTGTACCTGGTTTCTTTGTCTTTAAAATGGGGATAATAGGGGTGCTTGGGTGGCTCAGTTGGTTAAGCATCCGACTTCAGCTCAGGGCATGATCTCGCGGTTTGTGGGTTCAAGCCCCCACGTGGGGCACTGTGCTGACTACTTGCTCAGAGCCTGGAGCCTGCTTTGGATTCTGTGTCTCCCTCTCTGTCTCTCCCCTGCCCCACTCACACTGTCTACCTCTCTCTCTAAAATAAATAAATGGTAATAAATATGTAAATAAATAAATAGGAGATAATCATGATACCCACCTACTAGGGTTGTTGTGAAGACAAATGAATTAAGGTTTCTTAAGCCCTTTGAATAGTGCTTGGCACATACTAACTAGTGCTATGTATTAGCTATTACTGTTGGCTGCTGTTAAGTGGTGACATGAATAAGCTACATTCAAGTAGATTTTTTTCATGTATTTGGAACATAATCATTACCTTGTGGAACTACTGGAGAATAAGTAATGTGTTCATCATGTTATCAGTAGACCAGATTATCAGATAACCATGTTGTTATCATGAGAGAAGTGGGACAATTATGAACTACACAGCTCTGTGTCTTAAATGGCCATCTATTAGAGCATACTTGCCTTCAGTTTTGTAGGTGGGAGCAACATGATTCCTTTAAGACAATAATGGTGGTGAATGCACAGTACAACGCAGGACCTCTTTGGTTTTGTGTGAGGTACCTGAGTCTGCTCGGCCACCATGGGAAGGACTGTCACCAGGGAATGCAGAATCTTTGGTTCACAGAGCTTCAGCTCTTGGCACTGGGAAGAAGGCTTAATAGGTGAGGTGAAATAGCTGGGCTTGTCTCCTTTGGTGATAGCTGGCCCAGCCACACCATTTGAAAGCATTGCTTACCATTTGAGGGCCCATCCTTAGTTTTCTGGTAGGCAGGTGCTGGTGTGGCTAGTTGGGCCAGAAACTATCTCATTTGTTAACTTCAATTGAGAAAGTTAAAAAAGATAGCTCAGTGAGTGAGCAGGATGCCACAGAAGATTCTAAAGAATTTTAGAATTTCTGAAAACATGGCAGTTTTGCTGGAGTCCACCTACTTTACCTTCCTGTCAGCTTGGTGTGCCTCTAGAAGATAAATAGCTTTTGCCTTAAAGCGTGGACCTTGGGTGCTCATTGTTTACTTTCACCCCTTGAGTTTTTAAAAACAGAGTGGTGGTTCTCAGTCCTGACTGCACATTAGTACCACCTGGGGAGCTTTTAATAAAGCAGAATTTCCTGGGCTTGGAGCCCAGGCCAGTTAATCAAAATCCTGGGTCGGTAGGGCCTGGACACTGTAATGTTTTAAAAGTACCTCCCACCTCCATTCTATTGTGAAACTAGGGTTTAGAACCCTTGATTTAACTCACGATGATGAGCTCTTCCATATCAATAGGTAACTACTTGTTTGGGGATTGACTGCCCTGGTTTATCAGTAGACTGTCTTATTGGTACGTTCTCTATCATTTATCTGGTTCCCTATTCCCTTGGATTTAGAGGACTCATGGTGAGTTCTGAATACATACTGCCTTAACTGAGCCTAGAGAGTTCCTGCTTTTTTAATCTCATAAAATTTTTATCAGTAACACAGCAAAAGCAATCCCTTATTTTTCCTATTCTCCAGTGTGCGCATCAACAGAGCAACAGTTTTCCTCGGGAAAGAAATTGGTTAGTTCTACCTACTGGATATTTGTGTGGATGATACAGCCAGGAAAGACAAGTTACATTGAATTGATTGAGAGGTGAGGGAGACCCTTACAAGTAGAGATTGTAAATGTAAATGTCTCTTACAAAAGGGTGACTTCTGTATGGTTTTCAAAGCTTTCTCTGTGCTTGCAATTTGTTAAAAATAATCAGTCCAAGATAATCCTTATGCCAGAGAGACCCATTTTGGGGGGCAAATTCTATTCCTCTACATCATGAAAGATAAATAAAATATAGTAAAATAATCTCCTTCATTTTACTTCTAGAAGAGAAGCGTTAGGTTGTACATGTATAAAAAATGTTTTATTTTGCCTAGTCTCTGGAACCAACCAGGCTTTAATATCCTTCAAAAGTTGGCAGATGAGTGCCACCCACCTTAGTGTTAGGGCATTGAAATGTATATTTCAGATCATAACCCTTATATTTTAAAGGACTGGAGAGCTCAAGTATTCTGTCTTCTATAGCTTGGTTTAGAAACATAGGCTAACATGTATGTTTGCGATTTTCTTTTTGTGTTTTCTGTTTTCTTTCCTTCTCTTTTTCCTTTCAGTTTTTAAAAATACTGTGTTCTAGGATTAAATAGTGAGTAGTAAAATGCACAGTATTATGTGAGCATCTTTGGGCCTGAAAATGGTTCAGTTTCTATATTCATTTCAAGGGCTGCTTTGAAGTATTCTCTGTAGCTCTGTAATCTTAATGCATCATTAAGGAGTTTGGAGAAAAGAAGGAAAACTCATGAAAGGTGTAGACAAATGACACATGAAGGCTTCCATTTTGAGGATTTTTAAAATTATTTCCTAATGCAATATATTTGTGTTTGCCTTTTATTGCTTTTCTTTTATGTAATTGGCAGTAATTGGCAATACAATTGTGTATAAATTTTTCTTCAAGAGAGAACACAAATAAAAATGTCATTCATTTACAGCAATAAAACATACATTAGAATAACAGATTTGGTTATAAAAGGTAACATCTAAGGGGAAGTTGCCACAAGTACACATTTGTGTAAACTGATCTCAACGCTCATCTGAAGACTCTTCAGAAGTCTTCTTCAAATGAGACATCTTCTTCAGAAAAGGTATGATTGTATCTGGAATAACAAAAAGGTTCATTGGAAGGAATTACTGTGCAACTAAGTTTACAGAGCTAACTGATCCAGAATTGCTACGTGAACTTCTATGCGAATGTGAACTATACTTATTTTCTGTCTAGTTAATACAGAAAGTTTAGATGAATAGCTGTTTTTGTAACATTTCACAAAATACTAAGTGCCTACTGTGTGCAAGATATTTTATTAGGTGCTTTATCGAATGCAAAGTTACATACACAATCAGGTGGGACAGGCAAATAATTTATTATAAAATAAGGTACAGAGACATAAATGGATGTTAAAACACTGTGTTCTGTAGGTTACCAGAGTAAGGAATGATGAAATATTGGTATAATTATCACAGCCCATGGATTAAAATAAGATTAATGGATTAATAAGATTTTATTTAATACTGAAGGCCAAGTGATTCATTAGTCATTATAAAAACTTTGTTTACTTTAAAAAATCTTAAAAGTTTCTCATTCCGTGTGTAGTTTTAGCTGCTGTTTGAAATGAGAGAGGTTTTTTGTTTTGTTTCAAGTTTTTATTTAAATATTAGTTAATATAAAGTGTAATATTAGTTTCAGTGATTCATTTACACACAACACCCAGTCCTCATCACAAATACCCTCTTTAATACACATCACCCATTTAACCTACCCCCCACTCACCTCCTCTCCAGCAAACCTCAGTTTGTTCTCTTTGTTAAGTCTGTTTCATGGTTTGCTTCTCTCTTTTTCCCACTGTGTTCATCTGTTTTGTTTCTTAAATTTCACATATTTGAAATCATATGGTATTTGTCTTTCCCTGAGTTATCTCACTTAGCATAATACACTCTAGCTCCACCCATATCATTCAAATGGCAAGATTTCATTCCTTTTAATGACTGAGTGATATTCCTTTGTATATGTATATATTTTTATCTATCAGTTGTATATATTTTTATCTATCAGTTGATGGACATTTGGACTCTTGCTGTAATTTGGCTGTTGTTGATAATGGTGCTGTAGATACTGGGGTGCATGTGTCCCTTTGAATCAATATTTTTGTACCCTTTGGGTAAATACCTAGTAGTGTGATTGCTGCGTTGTAGGGTAGTTCTATTTTTTTTTTTTTTAATTTTTATTTTTGGGACAGAGACAGAGCATGAACAGGGGAGGGGCAGAGAGAGAGGGAGACACAGAATCGGAAACAGGCTCCAGGCTCCGAGCCATCAGCCCAGAGCCTGACGCGGGGCTCAAACTCACGGACCGTGAGATCGTGACCTGGCTGAAGTCGGACGCTCAACCGACTGCGCCACCCAGGCGACCCAGTTCTATTTTTAACTTTTTGAGGAGCCACTGTACTATTCCAGAGTAGCTGCACCAGATTGCATTCCCGCCAACAGTGTAAGAGGGTTCCCCTTTCTCTGCATCCTTGCCAACAACTGTTGTTTCCTGTGTTTTTAATTTTAGCCTTTCTGACAGGTATGAGGTGGCATCTCATTGTAGTTTTGATTTGTATTTCCATGATGATGAGTGATGTTCAGCATCTTTGATGTGTCTGTTAGCCATCTGAATGTATGTCTTTTTTGGAAGAATGTTTCGTCATGTTTTCTGCCCATTTCTTAACTGGGTTGTTTGTGTTGGGGGTGTTGAGTTTGATAAGTTCTTTATAAACTTTGGATACCAATCCTTTATCAGGTATGTCATTTGCAAATAGCTTGGAGGGAGAGGTATTCTTAACACCCATGTGACAATTATATTTTTTTCTCTGCTGTTTGTGGAATTAAAATGAATTTGTTTGAAAAGTAATGGACTTATTTCACAAAGATGCACTACTAGAGGCATCAAGGCTTGCTTACTCCACTTTGGATTTAACACAGCTTAAAAGTTGGAATAGCTTTGAAAACTGTATTGAGTCAAATGACTTCTAATTGATTTATGACTATCAGTGGGTATGGTTGTTATGTAATCACAATTGGCCCTCTGAGCTCTACCGTCATGAATCTGCCATGAAATATACCCAGGGAATTTGGATCAACAGAAAACATAACACCTGTCGTAGATTCATAGAAGTTTCCATTTGAAGACCTTGAAGTTTATCTAATCTAACCCCTCCATTCAAAAAGATTGAGGTCTAACATCAAAGAGATAATAGGAGATCAGTCTAGTGGTCAGAATAATTTTGGAGATATCTTTGATATTGATGTACTCATATTGCTATTTTTGTTATTTCCCTGATGGATTTAAACTGATCTGCTTATTTACTGTATTTCTGTCATCTTAATAATAATTATTTGCTTCTGACTTTTTTTCTGCTTTAGGCTTCTCCTTAATTAATGAAGGTGAACATGAAGCTTGATGGCAAAATGAAATCATTACTAATCATTCACAGAGCAAAAATAAATAAATACATTCGGGCATTTTTAAAAATGAAATGTGTATCTTTTTAAATAGATTATCAGAATTTTGTTTTAGCTCCTTTTTCTATTGTAAAATGCAGAATCATATATATTAGTATTAGAAAGGGATTGTGATCATGGTGCTTTGCATGATGTGTTTGGTTCACAGTGCATATATATAATTATTGTGACTTTTGCCCATTTTTTAATTGTAATTTTTGTGAGAGAGAAGAATCCGATTTTTCTCATTTTTCAGCTTCTCACTACAGCATAAAAATATCCTTTTTTTTTTTCTGATCACGCACACACAAACACAAAAGATCATTCTAATTTAATATTAGATCCTGTTTCCAGTGTGGTGAACACAAACCTTTTTTTCATACTCCGTGCTAGTGTAAGTCCAAATTTTACAGTAATATGTCGATTTCTTATTACAGGTACATGTTGGGGCTTGCAGCAATTCCAGCAGCTATACAGTTTTTTGGCTTTCTCTTTTTACCTGAAAGCCCTCGATGGCTGATTCAGAAAGGACAGACTCAGAAGGCCCGTAGAATCTTATCTCAGATGCGTGGTAACCAGACCATTGATGAGGAATATGATAGCATCAAAAACAACATTGAAGAAGAAGAAAAAGAGGTTGGCTCAGGTATGTAGATTTTATACTTACACAAATCTTAAAACTGCATAGTGGTGTTATCTAGAAACTATATTCTTTTGCTATTATTTAATACCTCTAAATGATATAGTGGTTTTATGTGTATAAAAAAATCAAAATAAATATATTTTAATTTAATTTTAAAAGTAATATAATAGTGTTATAAAAGAAAGAAATATGTTCCCATACTACCACTGTTCTCACATAATTACTATTTTTATTTTTGTGTAGTCTCTTTTATTCTTTCAAAATTGGATATGCTTGACATGGTTGTCATCATTGTGTGTGCAGGCGGTAATTTTTGAACTATATGTATATTTTATATATATATGCATATTGACCTTTTCATATTAACTAAAAAGTCATAGTGTGAACTATTGTCAAAATCACTTTAGTAAAAATACCTTGTTTACGTGCGTTACATTAATTTCCATATCGTTTTTTTTTTTTTTTTTACGTTTATTTATTTTGAGAGAGAGAGAGAGAGAGAGGGAGGGAGAGAGGGAGAGAGGGAGAATATCCCTAGCAGGCTCCATGCTGTCAGCGCAAAGCCTGACGCGGGTCTAAGTTCCACAACCTGGGATCATCATCTGAGCCGAAACCAAGAGTTAGACACTTAATTGACTGAGGCACCCGGGCTCCAGTTTAGTTTTCATAGAGAATAAGAATACCTTCAGACCCTAGTTGTGGAATCATTTTGTGTTTCCCTGTTTTCATTAAAATGTTTAACTAACTATGTAATCAAAATTTCACCATGTTGGAAAAGCAAAAAAAAAAAAAGTTTTTAGTCAATTTATGTTGATGAATTTCTTTCCAGAGAAGAAATCATGTAGAGTTTTTGCAAAATTCTCAGGCAGGATCTCTAATCTTGACGGTCTGATTTGGGGAAGTGATTTGCAGAATGTACATGATGGGAAAAGGTAGACACTTTATAATCAGTTTCTCAACAGTAATCATTGCCCTGGTAGATTCACATTTCCCAAAATTGTCTCATTTTCTCTTGACCTTCCTTTTGCCCCTACATTAATTGGTAATCCGAGCAGAGATGCTGACTGGTGTCAGATTATTTTCCATACTTGAGAAAATGCAGACGTCCACACTGCTATATTGATATATGTCACACAGGTCTTGGAAGGTCTGTCCTCTCTCCTTCTCCTACTATTATTTTTGGTAAAACTGAAAGCTGTGCTTTCCTGAAACAATAGAATAAACACAGCTCATCACTGTGTTAGCCACACTCGGTTTTCTCACTTTTATATGTATGTAATGCAGTTGTGTGATGCTGTTGTCTGCTCAGGTCAAAGCCCCAGTGACCTGTGAGCTGATTGAGTGAAGGTCATTTTTAACAAACGAGTTTCTGGGCATATACTATGTGCCGGGCACTGCTAGCATCTCCAGAGTCAGATGTTAGTGCAAGTATCAAAGAGAACTCGGCTTTAACAAAACAATTCACCGTTACTGAGTTGAACATTGTGTTGATTTTTAAAATACTATTTCAAATGTCCATTTGAATTACAAATACCTTCATTTATGCTCCTCTCTGAATTTCCCTCAGCCGTGGCTTAAATGAAATATGAGCTTGGTTTTATAGTAATCAGTATGCTTGAAGCCCATGTACTAATGTGTGGAGAAATAACCTTTCAGAGCATTAAGTTCTATTAAATACTATCTAGAACTTAAGTTTTTATCATGTAAAGGACAAGTCAACAATGTAATTGAAAAAGCCTTCCCATTTAGGGGTCGGGTTACCACTGATTTTACTACGAAGCATTGACGATGTAGCTGGATTTTGACTACTTAAAAATTTGTCCAACTGGTATAGCCGTGCAACTGTTGACGGTGCACACTGAGTTTCATGACTATTTGAAATACATAACCAGGGCGCCTGGGTGGCTCAATTGGTTGAGCATCTGACTTCAGGTCATGATCTCACTGTTCCTGGGTTCGAGCCCTGCGTGAGGCTCTGTGCTGACAGCTCCAAGCCCGGAGCCTGTTTGGATTCTCTCTCTCTCTCTCTCTCTCTCTCTCTCTCTCTCTCTCTCTCTCTGTCTCTCCCTCTCTCTCTCTCTCTGCCCCTCCCCTGCTCATGTTCTCTCTCTCACTCATTCACTCAAAAATAAACATTAAAAAATTTTGAATAACCAAAGTTTTTGTTTGTTTTAAGAAACTTGAGATAAAGATATTGCAGTTATCTGCATGTGCTTTAGTTTTTATGAGAAGTCTTTGGGAGTTAACCAAGGCACTTTTTCTTGGGTAAAGATAAAATATTAAGCCATTTACCTGTTTCTCAATATTGCTTTGTATACACACTTGACATGGTTTTTTTTTTTTTTTTTTTTTTTTTTTTTTCCCTTAAATACTGTTACGTACTGAATCCTAATAATATTTATCCCATGCTTGGGTAGATATTTTAAACTTTGTAACTAATAGGATTGCTAATTTATCCATTTCTAGATTTATACTATTTGGGTACTATCATCATTAGTTTTAAAGTTAATCTCGTGTTCTTTTTCAAAGTGCAGAATTAAGAGTTTTATGTGATGAATTCATAAGGGAGATTTGCCAGTCTTAAATAGCACCAGTAATTTTGGGGCCTAATTTTTACAATTGAGAAATTTGGCCAGAGAAAAACCTGTTGTGCACAAGTGTGGGTTTTATTTCAGCAGTTGTCATGTCCAGGAGCAAGACTCTGTCAGTGCAGTTGGAAAATAGAGATCAGTGGTAGGTCTTGTGTTAAACCGACAGGGTCCTGGCTCTCCGTCACCTTTCATTCGCAAATGATAGGCTAGGTGGACAAATACACATGAAGAAACAGCTAACTTCAAAATACTAAAAATGCCCTGGTCCAGGGAAGACAAGTCAGCCATTGTGTTGCAGGGTTAGAGAGTGGCCTGGGTTCATCTGTGCGTGGATCCTGACAAGGTAAGTTTTGAACCCCGACTTCCAGCTTGGGAACTCCAGGCAGTGGAGTACAGCTGCATGGAGGGAGGAGCTTTGGTCTAGCCACGGCAAAATACTCTGATATTTCGGGAGGTTAGAAAAAAGTGGTATGTGATCCCTGTGTTTTCCTAAGGAGAAGGGTTTTCTTGTCACATGTGGTGTTACCTGCTACCTGCCTGTGAGCTTACTAAATGAGCTTACTGATTGCAGATCAATCAGTCTTCATGTCCTTCTCTGGGAGTTTGCAGTGACTTCCTACTGTTATGGTACTTGCTTCTGTGACTCTTCTCTTTTCATAGGATTTTTTTTTTCTTGGTCACTTGAGCTTAAATTTGACTTCGTCAAGGAAAATAGGCCTAGCTACTGAAGTATGTATTAGTTAATTTATTTTCTGGATGTGTGAGGTATCCATGCATATGGGATTTACTTCTCCTGGTTTCAGATGCACTTTGTGACCTTCTGTAGTGAATATGGTGGCTCCTCTGGCTGTGTCAGCAGCAGAGGCACGGCTCACAGGCCATGTTGTAGAACAGGATTGGATTGTCATGGTATTCCATCTCTTCCACACATGGCACAAAGGTCAACCTCCGTAGCATGTGGTTTCTCCACTGTAGTGGGCAAAAGAAAAAAGGGCATTTGATGGAAAAAGAAGCAAATAATTGTTTTTCATGTGTATTCAACACTGTTTATACATCCTGCAGGACTCATAAAGTAAGCCTGGAAGTAACAGCTTGGTTTGGAAAGCTCCCTTGTGTGGGAGACAGGGAGGAGAAAGACTTGTCCTGGCTTCACCTTTACCTGGTAATCCTGAAAAGATTTTCGGGGAGTTGTCGAACCTCACTTTGTTTCTTGGTTTGTAAGAAAAGAGAGCCAGATTATAATAGCTCCACAGTCTTTTTTTTTTTTTAGAGTTTTAAAAATCTTTGAGATATGCCTGTTTTTTTATTTTTAAATACCGTGCAGCAGCCTTTCACTGAAAAATATTTGTTGAGTGACACTCAGTAGAATTGGGGATGTGACAGTAAGTAAGACAGACAAGGTTCTAGTCCATTCTGCTGGAAAGAAGCACACAAATCATAAAGAGTAAATAGTTACTGGATAACTACAAATTGTGGTAATGACTTTGAAGGAAACAAACAAGATAATAACATTTATAGAGGGACTGAAGGGGGATGGTCAGGAAAGGCTTCTCTGAAGAGGTGAGTGTGAAGCCTGAGAAGGAATCAGTATTGTAGAGAACTGAAGGGAAGAGAGTTCCAGGCAGAGGGAACAGCAAGTGCAAAATTATGTGTATCATTAAGTGGACCAGGTTAATTTTCTTGGAAGTTATAAAGTGTACATATGCCTGATTTTTAAAACATTGCAGTAAGAACTAACTATTCATCTTTATTTATGCTTAGGTTTATTTATGCCTAAGCTTTGAATTCGTGGGGACACAGTTACTGCTTTTAGAATTAAAAGTAAATGTGCATATGATTTCTATCATTTTGTTGCTTATCTCTTACAGATTATTGCCTTAGTTTATTATATGCTGCATAGATATGTAATAGCCTCCTACCTTTTATGTACAACAGAGGTATAAACTGGAGAGAGGCCTAGGTAGTCACTTAAGGCAATGATTCTCGAACTTTGCCACTTCCCTTCAAAGGTGAGTGGAGAGAGGCTGGCCTCTTGAGGCCTGGGTTCCACAGCAAAAGGCTACTGCACTAAGCCCAACATTTACTTGAATTTTTATGCTTTATCCTAGTAATTAACAAAAGTTTGTGCTCTGCTTCATAACATAATTGTTTACTTAACTTTAAAAGTGTTTTCTCAGTATATCTAAAGTGTTTATCCGTTGACTTTATGTGTTCCATCACTCTGTCGTGTACATTCCTGGGACAGATGTCCCGCAGTTTGACAAACATGACCTTAAAGCATTTGGGAGCTCCTCTCTTGGGCAAACGCATTAGGCGGGGTAGGAAAAGTTGGAGCGGCCTATATTACTAGAAGCAAGTGTTCAAAAAAAAAAAAAAAGAGGTTAGAGTGGGAGACAGCCAAAGCATAAGAGACTGTTAAAAACTGAGAACAAACTGAGGGTTGATGGGGGGTGGGAGGGAGGAGAGGGTGGGTGATGGGTATTGAGGAGGGCACCTTTTAGGATGAGCACTGGGTGTTGTATGGAAACCAGTTTGTCGATAAATTTCATATATAAAAAAAATAAAATAAAAACACACACAAAAAAAAAAGGAAAAAAAAAAGAAGCAAGTGTTCATCTTATCATTTACTGAGCATATTGAAGAGTAGAGAATCTTTGTCAGAAGCTTTAGTTTATAACAGTAATTGTCTCATAACAAAAGAAGTAAAATTAGTCACCAAGAGAGACAGGACACTTCTGAAGGCAATCTTAGGAAAGAATCTAGAAATGAACATTGTGTATTATTTGCTTTATAACACCTTGTTGGACAGCACTCTCTAATGATGTATTCAGTTTTTTTTTTAATTGATACATAGTTGACATGTAACTCCTATAATCCTAGTTGATATACAAGTTCCAGGTGTATGACATAATGGTGCAGTATGTGTATATACTACAGAATGATCACCACAGTAAATCTCGTTAACAGGCATCACCACACATAGTTACAAAAATTGTTTTTTTCTTGATGTCTTCAATTTCTTATCCTGCACCAGAGGACAAGAAGTAGATTCCTGGGATGAGGTGAAAGGAAAGCAGAGGCTGCTGTCAACATGCCCAAGCAGAAGCAGAAGCAGCCCCATAGGCAGGGCTTAGGGAAAAAAGTCTCACACATTCTGCACCTTGCTGCCACTCCCTGCTCTGCTCTGCCCTGGGGTGTTAAGACAGGATCCTTGGAAGGAAAATGTAAACCAGGAAATGTTTCTGACCCTAGAGAAATGTGCAAATATTGACGTAGAACCAGTACACAAAAAAAAAAAGCAGGGGGAAGGAAGCAGTGTTTGGGGAGAATGGAGTCGTTAGGGAAGCTTCATGCAACAGCAGGAGTAAAAGGAGCAAAGCAGGGGAGAAACTGAGTGCACATCTTGAGGCAGTGGAGAGCAGCCTCCTGCAAAGTGTGTGTTTATAGCATGGGGCGAGTCCAGGGAACTTGAAAATGTATATGGCCTTTTCTTTTTTATTTTTTTTTACTTTATTTTTTTTTAAATATTTTATTATTTATTTTTGAGACAGAGACAGAGCATGAACGGGGGAGGGTCAGAGAGAGAGGGAGACACAGAATCGGAAACAGGCTCTAGGCTCTGAGCCATCAGCCCAGAGCCCGACGAGGGGCTCAAACTCACGGACCGCGAGATCGTGACCTGGCTGAAGTCGGACGCTTAACCAACTGCGCCACCCAGGCGCCCCAAGAATTTTGTTTTTAATGTTTATTTATTTTTGAGAGAGAGAGACACAGAGTGTGAGCAGGGAGGGACAGAGAGAGAAGGAAACACAGAATCCGAAGCAGGCTCCAGGCTCTGAGCTGTCAGCACAGAGCACGACACGGGGCTCTAACTCACAGACCATGAGATCATGACTTGAGCTGAAGTCGGATGCTCAACCGACTGAGCCACCCAGGCACCCCTGGCCTTTTCTTTTTTAAAGGAAAATAGTATTTTTGTTCATCCTGTCTTTTAAAAATTATAGGTAAAATTTTTTTACAGTTAATATTACTTTGATCACCGAGATCCATAGATGCTTCCAAAATAGATTTATTGAACAGAAGAATATCAGTGAGAATGTTGGTCTTGGCTATTTTTTCACTAAAATCTTAATCTGCATATGTGAGAAGTATCAACCCACAGGCACTATCAAATGCTTCAGACAAATTAGATTCAGGCCCAGTGGTTGCTGTTATAGGGTGTTCAGGTTACCTGCGCAGTGTGTAATCTTGCAAAAAAAAATCTCGCCCACAAGATTTGCATTGTTACATTTTATCAACTAATCACCTCAGTAACTAGGCAAGTACCGTTCTGTGTTTTGCCTGTCAGGTAGTTGGATCTCCAGCCTGAAGAGGAAGAACCATGTAGGGAGGGGAATTTATTCAAGACCCTCTCGTGAGCTCAGTTTGAAACCTGTTTTGATTTATGTCCAGCTCTTAGGGGGTCGCATCTATCCTATACAGGAAGGGACAGCTGCATGCCCTTTTTTTTTTCCCCCTACAGTGATTTTGCAATTGGGTCATCAAATCTTATCTTCTCATAAGTCATTTTCTTTTCTTCTGAATTGATATTGCCTGTGGCTATTTCAGCAAAGCATGTTCTGCAGAGAGGTCAGAGAGGGTAGATATTTATCATATTTTGGTAGAAATCCTTCCAAAAATTCTTTAGAAATCTAATTCCAGCATGACATTGCAGTAGAATGCTCATTGCCGTTGACATCTGTTGCACTTAGAGGAAAGTAGTCCTTTCCCCCAGTATTTCTGGTATTTTTTGCTTATATTTTCTTCCTATGGTAGCGCAGTGTTGTCTGACCCAAAGTAAAGTAGGTTTGTTATTTACTGGATGAACCTGAAATGGGTATTGACAAATTGTTTTTCAGCAAGATGACCCCTAACTTTATGAATATAGGTGAAGAAAACGTTTCTGTATCAAATATTCTCAAGGTTGTTGTAAAACTGCTAAAATTGTCCAAATGTGAGGCTATTATCATACATCTCTCTTATGGCAAACAGATTAAAACAAAAGGTCAAGTAAAAAGCTCCTGTAAATCTATATCCTTGTGTTAACAAGCTGTAAGCTGGACCACTAAAACAATATGCAATTCTATTCAGTTTTTAGTATAACTTATTATTTTAAGTATGATGACTTATTTAAAAGAAACTATTTAATTCAACATAGCTTTTACTAAAGGTTGCCTTTGATTTTCTAAACCCCAGAGTACGTTTAAGATCTTAAGTAGAATTGGAATAGTTCTTAGTATTACATTAAAATGTCATTGACTCACCTTTTACATGGGATAAAGAATAGCACAGAGCCTACTCATGGGAGAAGGAAACGTTTTTCATATTATACCTGTAGGCTTTCAAGCCATTTTCCTTGATTTATATTGGAAATCCAGATTGTCTTATAACTTGATAGGTAATACTTGAAGGCTCATCTTTCTGCTTTCTTACTAAGATGTACTTAAATCCATATTTCATTAAAAAAAAATCCATGCTGTGAAGGAGTTTTGACTACCTCAGAGTTTTCTTTTAACCCCCAACACATTGTGAAGTTCATCCTGTTACACATTTTTTTTAAGTTTATTTATTTACTTTGAGATAGAGAGAGAGAGAGAGAGCACATGGCGGGGGGGGTGGGGGGTGGGTGAACCGAGAGAGAATCCCAAGCAGGCTCCACATTGTCAGGGGGCCTGACATGAAGCTCGAACTCACGAACCATGAAATCCTGACCACAGCCAAAACCAAGAGTTGGATGCTTAACCTACTGAGCCATCCAGGTGTCCCTCATCCAGTTTTGTAATGCTCTGTATTTAATACAGTGAAACAGGAGGAAAATACCCAACTAGGTAGACATTTCAAAAAGAATGTAGTTCCTTAGTTGCTGCTTCAGGGCAGTTCATTTTCACCTAAACAGTGAACCCACCATTCAGCACAGGTGGTAGTCTGCTTTGTAAATAGAACCATACTCGAGAGATTTTTTTTTTTCCTTGAGATAAGACAAATTGCTGTGCCCTTTAAAGGTTACCTTGTCTTTGGAGAAGGTTAAAGGAAGATCCTGAAGAAAACCTTGTTTTTCTATCTCAAAGTGGAGGGCATATGTATGAGCCACTCTCTAGCATTGGGACTTTTCAGTGGTCACGGGACAGTCCCAACGAGGAGCTCTGGAATCAGAATATTAATAGCCATGGTGTGTGCTATTTGAAGAAACTTGCCTGTTTACAAATTTCAGGAGAGATTTTCTAGAATGTTTCTCAAAAACCAAAGGAATTACTCTTGTTTTTCGAATATTTTAAATCCACTTTATATTTGGGAGATAGGGTGGTCAGATAACATTTTTCTCCTTTGTTTTCTACCCTACCATAGGCACTCTAAATCCTCTTATCTACCCATTGAGCAATGTTTGTAATCAGTACCTTACTAACACTACCAAAGATGTACATTTTGGTTAATTTCTCAGCATCTGTATCGCTTGAAACGTAGTAACCTTCAGTTAAGAGAAGTATATATTTGGCAGGATAGATTGAGGAGAAAATTACTAGGTTTATGAAGCTAGAACAACATTAAAGTGCTGTGTAAGTGTCTCACATTTTCAGTATGGTTTCCCTCCCTGAACTCTTTTAAGATATTTCCTTGAAAATGACTCCCACTGCACATCTTTTAGAATAAAGTAAAGCTTCAAAATAAATTCCTTTAGAGAATGAAATCCGATAACTGCTTTTTCCTGAGAGGTGGGTGGGCAGATACTTTTAAAAACAACTTTCTATGAAAGCAAAGGCCTTTTGTAGGTTTGTCTTAACATTCATCATTCATATTTGCATAATACTAGTGTAAAAATGCTAGTAGCAATTACTTTTTTTTTTTAATGTTTGTTTACTTTTGAGAGAGAGAGACCGAGTGCGAGCGGGGGAGGGGCAGAGAGAGAAGGAGACACAGAATCTGAAGCAGGCTCCAGGCTCCGAGCTGTCAGCACAGAGCCCAACAGGGGGCTTGAACTCACTGACCGCAAGGTCATGACCTGAGCTGAAGTCGGATGCTTAACGGACTGAGCCACCCAGGTACCCTTAGTAACAATTACTCTTCACTGAATGCCTGTTTATGTAAATGTGTGTGTGCACATACATGTTTCTCTCTGTCTCTGTGTCTCTGTTGAAACAACACTAAAAATTATGCAGTATGATCCATATTGCGCTGGGAAAAGGAGAGCTGGGAAGGTTGAACAGCAAAGAAATGAAAGAGGCAAGATCTGAGCCCCACTCTGCTGCCTCTCATGTCTCTCCTGCTTCCACCTGGCCAACTCTGCATCTCATGCCACCTCCGTGCCCTCCAGTTCGGATGTAGACACTGAAAAAGACATAGGGTTGTGGTCCTTGTTCACAGGGAGCTGAGAACCTATCAGATTTCCTTAAGAAGGTCCTCCATTTCTGAAAGGGAAGAATATAAAATATAACTACAAAATAGAAACAAGACAATAAACGTTCAAAGTCAGTTGACTAATTGAGTTCAGTTGCTTCCACCTTGAGGGTGTAGTTCCTATCTGTTTCCTCTTTCCCACTCTTGCTATCATTGCCTGGGTTAGGTCTCTGGTGTTCACTCCCCTCTGCCTGGGTAACAGTGTCTTCTATGTTGTCCTTCATTCTGGTATCTTCCCTCTCTGTATTCCCTATGGCCTCCAGAGTTACCATCCCAACACACAGACAGGATCAGTCCCTCTCCTCAGAAACAAGTTCCTTAACTTGTTATCATTTCCTTTAGAATCTGGTTTAAATTGACATTTCCAGTTCATTTTGCTAGAGCCAAAACTCCATCCTCATTCCAAGAAAGAAAAGAAGAGGCACTCCAATTGACTGCATGCCTCCTGACTCTCAGGGCAGGGAGGGGACATGGCTGGAAGCTGAGGGGTACGGCAGAGTCAGCAGTTCCTGAGCTTGGCTGTTTAGTCCAAACTGAACTCTGCAAAGAAAATGTAAAAATCATCTCGCACAAAGAATATATTACATTTGAGAACTGGTAGGTATTAGGGATTTTCTGTGTCAAGTCCTTTTGATAACTCATCATTAGCAAATTTAACACAGTTCAGTGTTCAGTTTACTTTTAGGGCCTTTTTGAAAAAGACTGAAGTAGACATGTTTAAGTGTTTCTTCCTGGTCAGTTCAGTAGATGCTGGTATTTTATTGTGTTGCTTGAGAGTACAGGGTCTACAAAGTGTAAAATGATGTTTCATCTGAAAGAACCAATGAGAAGGTAGTAATAAGAATGTTCTAATTTTGCTTTTAATAGGTTTGGGGCTATTCCTCTTTTTAGTAAAAAGGAATTTCGGTGCTTGATTCCAAGAGTTGACACACTTTTTCTGTAAAGGGCCAGATATTAAGTACACATACTTGGCTTTGTGGCCACGTGGTCTCTGTTGCAACTCCTCAGCTCTCCATTGTAGCTTGAAAACGGGGATGGACAGCATGTAAAGGAATGAATGTGGCTTTGTGCCAGTAAAAACAAAAGCTCATTTTTTTGTGCCCGTTAGGTTTTATTACTTACAAAAATAGGAAGTCGACTAAATGTGGCCTGTGGGCTGGCTTGCTGATCCCTTCTTTAATTAGTCATTGTGTCTACTTTATCAGTTGCTTCGGTTTTTACTCTTAGGACTAATTTGGGATGCTGTTCATTTTTTTTCTGAAAAATGTGCATTGAAGCCTCTTCAACCTAGTGTTCGCTAATAGGTTGTCCCTGTTGATTTCTGTGCAGATGGTAAATCATGCAGACGTGTCTGGTGTGTGTATAAGTGTGCACATGGTGTGGTGTCACAGAAAAACCTAAAAAGCAGTGTTGCAGAGAAGCCTCTGGATAATTGAAGCAATAAGCTTTTATGAGACCACTGTTCAGAGTATGTGGCTTTCTTAAAGGCTGAGCCACAGCCTAATGGGTCCATCAGGACATACAGTGTCACCTTTGATCTAATGGGGCTGGAGAAGCAAGGTTCAGTGTGAGGGCTGGGTCTCATCTGATGCTGTGGCTGGCTGCCCTATCACAAGGGTTTGACCCCATTGTTCATTCACACATGAACAGAAATTGTTGCTCCCTTTATTTGGATTACAGTCAAACCAAGATGATATACCCTCCATGGAAGACAAAATGCATTGACAAAGAGGGAGGCGATTTTATTCAGGCTGTTGCAGTAGGTGGTAGGTTCATTAACGAGGAGCTCCTCAAAGAAGAGGGAGCACACCTGGCATTTCCTAAAGAAGGCAAACAAGCCCTCCTTCCACCCTCCTCAGAACTCCCTTATCTCTGAGCACACAGGGCTGGTGCCCACTTTCTCTTGCTGCCAGCACCTGGGTAATGCATCTCTGTGGCACTCAGCATTTGATTTTCACGTTCCTGTCCCACTAATGACTCAGTGTTCCTTATCTTTGCATCCCTACCACCAGATACAGTCCCTGCTTTACATCAACAAAGTACTTACTAAATGTTTCTCCAGCTGACTTTCTGTTCCTGTGGGAGAAGTGGACGGTGAGGTCTGACCTTTGATCCCTGAGATTTAGAGGAGGAAATGGAGTGTTTACAGCATGAGAACCCTTCCTTGTGTGGGACTTGGTTATCCCAAAAGCCCCTGGGACCCCCAAGTGGTTGGTGAGGAGATGTTATTCAATTCAAAATGATTATTTTTGAATGACCCACTTTCCAAGGGTAGATGGATATGTTTAGAATCTTTGTGGATTTTACCAAGACTATTTGGAATTTGTGTATCAGGAGTTATTATTATTTTCTCTTGGTCTCATACATGTTGGGCCCAATTTAAAGTTTTGAGGTAAAGCATTTATGAGGACAATGAAATTTAAAATATGAGTTATAAAACATTAGGGTGTCAGGGTGGCTCAGTCGGTCAAGTGTCCCGACTTTCGATATCGGCTCTGGTTGTGATCTCGCAGTCGTGTGACTGAGCCCTGGATAGGTCTCCATGCTGAGCGGAGCCTGCTTGGGATCCTCTCTCAGTCTCTCTGCCCTTCTCTCGCTTGTGCATGCTCTCACTTTCTCTGTCTCAAAATAAATAAACCTTAAAAAAAGTTATAAAATATTATGTGATTTATTATCATTTCAGAATTTTAAAGCAGACCCTTGCTGATGTCTAGAAAATACCACTTAAGCATGAGTTTATTAGGTTTTTGTTTATAATTATGGATTATAATTATAATTAGATTATAATTCAGAGTAGGCCTGTATTGCAGGTGTGCACACCTCAAATGTGGTAAAATCTTCTGTTATGAAAGGTGAATCTAATGAAACCCAAACATATTTCACCAGCCTTGGCTGCAGTGGCTTTGGTACTCCTAAAACAAATGGTAGTCTTGTCTGGACAGTAGTCCGAACCATAGATGTGAAATTGGTTGTTTTTGTTTGTGTTCTCATAAGCTGGTGTATATTTAGATATATCTACTTCAGGAAGTAAGTGGAAACTCCTATTTCTTAAAACTATTCTGTAATAAATGTTTTAATTTTACTGTTTGAAATCAACAGCCTATCAGGTTCTCTGTTCATTTCACAAGAATTGCTTGGGGCGCCTGGGTGGCTCAGTCGGTTGAGTGTCTGACTTCGGCTCAGGTCATGATCTCATGGTTTGTGGGCTTGAGCCCTGCATCCGACTGTGTGCTGACCACTCAGAGCCTGGAGCCTGCTTCAAATTCTGTGTCTCCTTCTCTCTCTGCCCTCCTCTGCTCATGCTCTGTCTCTCTCTGTCTCTGAATAGTAAATAGATGTTAAGGAAAAAAAATTAAAAAAAAAAAAGAATTACTAAAATACACTGTGCCTCATTCTTTTCTTTTCTTCCTTTCCTTCCCTTCCCTTCCCTTCCCTTCCCTTCCCTTCCCTTCCCTTCCTTCCCCTCCCCTCCCCTCCCCTCCCCTCCCCTCCCCTCCCCTCCCCTCCCCTTCCCTTCCCGTTTATTTTTGAGAGGGAGAGTAAGAGCACAAGTAGGGAAGGGCCAGAGAGAGAGAAGGAGACAAAGGATCTGAAGTGGGTTCTAAGTTGTCAGCACAGGGCCTAAGGTGGGGCTCAAACTCATGACAACCATGAGATCATGACCTGAGCCGAAGTCAGAGGCTCTACCAACTGAGCCACCCAGGCGCCCCTGTAGGTTTTTCTATCTCATGCTTAATAGTCTTGCTGAACATTTATCCAACTTTTTAGAGTAGTGGTTTATTTATTTATTTTTTTTTCTGAAAAGTATGTTTTAGAATACAAGTCTGCTTACTTATGCAGGTGACATTTCAGGTGGCAAAGGGAGAACAATGGAAATTTGAAAAACAATCATGGTTTGTAAACATTTTAATTTATCAGCAGTTTGTTTGAAATTGTAAAAGAGAATGATCATTTTTAGGAGCATTTGCATTTACTTTGTGCATAGCACTTTCCATGGTATCATTGTATCTGAATTCCACAACTCTGTGAAGTGGTTTGAGAGGAGAAAAATGAGGCCCAGGAAACAGAGTTCTTCCTGCCTGATACATGGCAAAAGTCAGAACTCAAGCCTATTTTGATTCAGATACATTTTCTTAATCGTTCATTGTCCTGTATTTAGATGTATTTTAAGATTTTTACATTAGAAAAAATATTAATATTTTATTACCATGCTTTAAACTTGTCTTCAAAATGGATTTTATTACAGTTTCATGCACGTATACTGTATTTATTTATATAGAAACACATGCTATTCCATTTCTTTGGCACTTTTTCTTGAACTGTACTATATCACATCATTTTAATATTTGGAATTGATCAAAATGATGCTCTCTTCTATGGTTAGTATCAGTTCATTTGTTTATAGTTCCTGCCATGTTAAAATGAGTTCCCAAAGAGAAATATTCATTCAACCTTTTTCTGACTCGTCAGAGAAGTTTTATTTTTCTCAAATAAAAGTTAATCAGACTTTATTGATTGACTATCAGCCATAATAGGGGAGAGGCAGTTAATAACTCAGACTGGAGTTTATAAGGCTAAGATCATTCATTCATCCACAGGCATTGTTTGACTGGTTACCCATGTGTCAGGCCCCGTGCCTGTTGCTGGAATACAGGACTTTGCAAGGATGATGGCTAACATTTGTTGGGCACTTTATGTGCCAAGTATTCTATTAATGTGTCTCACCAATATAATTTTCACAGCAACAGAAGTCCATACTATTGGGATCCCCATTTCATAAATGAAGACATAGACTGAGGGGAATTAAGTAATCTGCCAAAGATCACACAGCTGATCAGTGTCAGAACCAGGATTTGATCAAAGTAAGGGTCTCTTAACCACCATTCTCTACAGCCTTTCGCAGTGAACAAAATGGGCAAGATCCCTGTTCTGGTGGGGCTTCTTTCTAGCTCAAGGAAACAGCCACTAACAAAATAAATAAACAAGGTACTGTCAACTGCTGTCAATAAAAATTGAAATTGTTCTGGGGAGGAATGGGAGGGACTAGTCTAGGTTGGATGGTGACAAAAATGACTCGCAGAGATAAGTGCAGGCAACAGTGGGCAGTGATACAAGGGAATCAGTATTCTTAAAATTTTTATTATATAAAGTGTTCAGTAATGCTAGCTGTTAATGTTACATTTAGCATAGCCCTTGAATCAGCGATGATAGGCTATCATGTGATATATTTTTATTTCTTTCAATGATTCCTTTAAGCAATGAAGAGTATGTAGCCAATAAATCCAAAGGTTTCTAAGAAGGAAAGAAGGGTTTGTGCAACTACATTTCATTATTCCAAACCTGGTGTGTCCCTTGAAAACTTGAAATAAGTGAGTTTAGGGCATTTAATCATTTTCCAAAAGGAGGTACAGCTTTCACAAATACATTTAATAATAATATCACAAAATATAATTTACCAAAAGATACATGCTATCAAAATTCTTGGTGACTTCTGTAAAAAAAATATATGACTCTTTTAAACTTCGTTTATTTCCTATTATTTTAAAGTTTGGAAAATTGATGAAATGACCATACAGTCTATGGTAAGTGACAAACTTGTATATCCATCGACAGAAGAACTTTTATTCCATTCATTAATTTATTCATTTAACAAAATTTAGGCACTTACCAAATTCCAGACTCTGTTCTCACTGCTTAGGTTACAACAGTTCCCATAGCACAGACTCTGCCTTCACGGACCTTCATTTGGTGAGAGAACACAGTGAAGGAATATATAACATACCAATGAGTGGTAAGTGTGACGGGGAAGGTAAAGTGATGGGGGAAGAGGAGGTTAGGTGCCTGGGAGTGAGGAAGGTAAGGAGCAGCCTCTTTGATGAAGTGCCCTCTGACTAGACCTGAGGAAGTTAAGAGAACGGGTCATGCACATGTGTCCAGTAAATGGTCCAGGAGGGGGACCACCCGGGAGAAGATCCCTGGGTTGAGACTGTACTTGGTATGTTCAAGGAAGCTAGTGCTGCTGGCATAGAGTGAAGGAGGGGAGAATAGAAGGAAATGAGTTTTGAAAGGTGGTTGAGGAGCAGATCATGGAAATGGTCTATATTATTTAAATCATTATTCACCTTAATATACCCAAAGCCTAGGTAAAGAGCCTGGAGCTCACTAATTATTTGAGGGACGTGTTTAATTTTAGGAGGTGACATTAACCAGGACAATTTGGAATTATATTTTGGAAGCACAACTCAAAGTAGCTTGAAGTTAAAAAGGAGGGACAGGGTAGCCTTATGTGAGTTACAGAAGCTTCCTTCTAGTCTGTATGTATGAATATGTAGGCTTTCTTCACAGCTTGGCTCTTCCTATATGTTAACAAAGGTGTCTGTTAGATGTCTTGTTTTGTCTTAAGTTTACTCCTGAGGAACACTGATGTCAGTATAGTACTCCTCTCCTGATATCTCCCACAGAAATTTCAGAGAAGGTTCTTACTGGCCCGTGATTTATGTGCCCACCCCTGAACCAATCCATGTGACCAGGGCTTTTGTGGCTGATTAGTCATACCTGTTCCAAACAATATAGATTGAGAATTGGGGAGGGATAATTCTCCAAACAAGTGCTGTCAGGTAAAAAAAAAAATATGTGCAAGTGGAAGAATAAGAAATAGAATTCTAAATTGTACGGAACCCAGAACTATGGTTGCCTTTAGTTTTATTCAAAGGGCAAATTGGTCTGAACAGCTCTGCCTGCCAAGGAAAATAATAAGCTGCCCAGGGACACTGGCCAGAGACTTCATTATTGAGAAGATGTGGGTGTTAATGACTTCCTCTAAGAGCAGAAAGGTGCTATTTTCAAAGTCAGAATTAGCCTCTCATTGACAAAAAACAAAGGCAAAGTCTATAAGCCACATGAAGACAGGCATTCTGATTTGTCTTTTCATTATTTCTCTAGCAGCTTAGCGCTACACTTTGAAAATATTATATTGATATCTACTAAATGATGGAAATCTGTGATAAACAGCAAGTAGGGAGCCAAGCCAGAGGGTAACCTTCCCATTGGGCTAAAGTGTTCTCTTTCTTTTAAATCTTCATGCAAATTGTTGTTCCAGTTCATGCACTAATTAGCCGTGGTACCTTATTTATATGACAGCCATTTGGGGCTTTGGTTTCTCCAACTATAAATTAAAAGAGAGTGTTGCATGTTGATGGCTTGGTGTTGGGATCTTTTTTTTTTTTTTTTTTTTAATATATGTCCATTCCTCTTGTCCTGTCATCTGTCACATACACATGTGTACACATACACACACCAATACCCACCCATGTACATACATTCTCTGTAAACCTACTGGGACAGGTACAATGTTCTATACATCTTTCCTAGTGTTGACTTCTCAGTACATATTTACTGAACTGTTGAACTGAACTTTTCCCACTCTAAAAATCTTATAACTCTTAGTATTTGTGTTTTACTTTTTAATAAAAGCTAGTTTATAGATTATTGTTTAAGTTTGCTTTTATTGACATATTTTAAATGAAAGGTTAGGTATTCACCCCTTTTTAAGTGTCAGATCTTATAGAGAAGTACAAGACTTGTACATTGAAAACAACAGAGCATTGTTGAAAGAAATGAAAGTATACCTAAATGAAAGGAAAGAAAGCCACCCCCGTGTTTATGGATTGGAAGACCTAATCATTAAGATGCCATCATTAGGATGACAGTACTTCTCAGCTGGCCTGCAAATTCAGTGCAGTTGAGAATTTCAGAAGCTCATGAAAATTATATGTGTCCTTTTCTCAGAAATTGACAAGCTGACCCTAAATATCATGTTGAAGTGCAGAGGACCCAGAGTAGCTAAAACAGTCTTGAAAAAGAGCAAAGCTGGAGGACTTAACACTTCCTGATGTGAACAGTTGTCCCAAAGCTACAGTAATTAAAAACATTGTGGTACTGGCATTAGGCTAGACCTGTATATCAGTGGAATAGAATTGAGAATCTGGAAATAAACCCACAAATCTGTGGTCAGATGATTTTTAACAAGGGTGTCAAGATCATTCAGGGGGAAAAGAATATCCTTTTTAAGAAATGGTGCTGGGACAACTGGATACTCTACATACCAAAGAATGGAGTATGACCTTTACTTTATACCATATATAATCATTAGCTTAAAAAAAGAATTCAAGACCTTTAAGAGCTAAAACTATAAACTTTTAGAAGAAAACATAGAGGAAAATCTTCCTGTAGACATTGGATTTGGCAGTGATTTCTTTGCTGCACAGGCAGCAAAAGAAAAAGATAAACTGGGGTTTGTCAAAATTTAAAATTGTTATGTGTCAAAGGACACTATCCAAAAAATGTAATGGCAACTTACAGGATGGGAGAAAATACTTGCAAATCATAATATCTTTTAAGGATCTGATATCCAGAATGCATACAGAATGCTTACAGCTAGAAAATAAAAAGACAAAAAAGTGGGCAGAGGATTTACATAGATATTTTTCTGGGTGCCTGGGTAGCTTTCCATTGGTTGGGCATCCAACTCTTGGTTTCAGCTCAGGTCATGATCTCGCAGTTCGTGGGTTCAAGCCCTGTGCCAGGTTCTGCACTGACAGCGTGGAGCCTGCTTATGATTCTCTCAGTCTCTCTCTCTCTCTCTCTCTCTCTCTCTCTCTCTCTCTGCTCCTACCCCTCTTGCTTTCTCTCTCTCTCAAAATAAATAAACTTTAAAATAAATAAATATACAAATAGGCATGTTTTCAAATAAAATATAGAGATGGCCAGTAAACACGTGAAAAGATGGTCAGTATATTAATCATTAGGGAAATGTAAGTCAGAACTACTGTGAGATAACCATTTCACACCACCAAGGTTGGCTAGAATAAAAAAAAAACAGACAAAAAACATGGATAGTGTTGATGAGGACGTGGAGAGAGATTGGAACCCTCATACACTGCTGGAGACCATGTAAAATGGTTCACTTGCTATGGAAACCAATATGGTAGCTCCTCAGAAAGTGAAGTACCAAGTTACCATAGGCATACCAGAGATACTCTAATATATATCCAAGGGAATTAAAAACCTATGCTCACATAAAAACTTGTATACAGGTGTTCATAGCATTATTATTCATAGTACAAAAAAAAATGGAAATAACCCAAACATGTATCAGGTGATGAATGGATAAATTAAATATAGCTTATTGATACAACAGCCTATTTTTCAGTTATAAAAAGGACTGAAATACTGCTATGTGGTACAACATGTATGAACCATGAAAAGATTATTTTAGGTCAAAAGAAACAAGGCACTAAAAGGCCACAGATTGTATGATGCCATTTAAATTGTCCACAATAGGCTAATCAGTAGTTCTTTGGTTGGCTGGGGCTTGAATGAGGAGTGATAACTAATGGGCGTGGAATTTCTATTTGGGGTAATGAAAATGTTCTGTAGTTAGTGGTAATTTTGCACAGCCTTGTGAATATACTAAAACCAATGAAGTGTGGACTTTCAGGTGGTGAATTTTATGCATGGTATGGTAGGTGTCTGTAATTTTTAAAAAGTATGCTTGTCCACTGGGGTGGTAGCACATTAGGGTCTAAGAGAAAGTAGTCAGATGGAAAATTTTCTTTAACCTTATTGTTTTACTGGAGATAGATTTCTCAGCTTTTAAGATCTTTTCATTCTCTGGTGTCAGACCTATAAGATATTGGGTAAGATGAAGGTTTGTTCCTGGTAGTGAGAACCCTAACGTTTCACTAGTGATCCAGAAATATTAATATGTGCACTACTTATAAAATAGTCATCATGTTGATTTGTCTTTGATTTTACATGAACTGTAGGCATCACTGTTTTTTATCTGTGGCTATGAGATATTTTTATTTTATTCAGTTTACTCAAAATAAATTTTATCAAAGAGATGAGATTCTAATATGAATGAACAGGTTGAGCTTAACCATTTAATGCCAGAATTAACTATCTTTTTTTAATAATCTGTGAGTTGTATTGGAAAATGTTTCCCCTCTTGTGTGGGACAAATACACTTTTTGTTCTAATATTCTTAAGTACCCAGATAAGAATAAATTACAAGTATTAAGTAGACTTATAAATAATCTGAGAAATATCCCTTTTAAAGATTCTTTCAGATGCTTCATTACTTGTTAATTTAGCCCAGCAGCAATACAGACATTTCCCTATAAGATGTTTACTTAGTAGAGTTTTGGAGTTTTTATCAAGTATTTTAATTCGGTTATCTTAGAGAGTCCATCTTCCCAAAGTAGTCATTTGCATCAAATTTTTTATTATTATAATCTCTGAAGAAATAAATGGCTGGATCTAGTATAGTTTTGTCATACTAATTTTATATAGGAAGGTGATAATTCAGTAATATCTTTTGTAAACTGGGATGAGTCTAATACTTGATTTTTAAATTATTTAAATGGAGTCTTTTAATGGAATTCTTAGATGGATTTTCTCTCAAGTTGGTGTTTTGGTGTGTTAGTTTACTCGGTTGTAGAATCCTCCCCTTTTACAAAAGGGATAAACTGCGTTTAGGCAAATTTCTGGGAGCTAGAGATGTCCACAGAAGTTAGCAATTTGCTCTTCGCACTTCACTAGCATGCCAGACACATTAGTTCTTTGGTGACTTTTGCTTATCTCTAGTCAGATGTGCATGTGAATCCATTACTTGACACATATTTATGAGGGGTTTACGACTGGCATGTTAAGGTACTAAATGCCATGTAGTATATACGAAGTTTTTAAAAAAGTTTCCAGTCTCTAGGAGCTTTTATAATCTAGACAGATAAAATCAAACACCTGAAGAAGGAAACAGGAAATTGTGTTATATGATGTTTGAGTATAGATATGTTCTAGATACGTATGCTTGTGTCTCAGTAGACTGCATTTTCTCTTGAACTTATATGTTTTTGTTTAAATACAAGCCTGTGTAACCATAAGCAAGTTACTTAATTTTTGTCCTGAGTCTTAAGTCTCTTAAGTCATAAAGTCACGTACTGAAGTTGGAGTTGGCCCCACATATTATAAGGCGTGAATGGGACAGTGTGTACAATATCTGGTGCTGTGGGGCTATAGACAATAAGAGCTCATCAAAAGTGAATTCCTTATCCTTTCTTTGGCACATTAGTGAAGTAAGCCCTATTAAACATGCCCACAGTTAAGTGATATTTTCATTTTTAAGTTTTCATTGTACAATTATATATATGTATATATGAATAAAATGTCTGAGTGGCTTACTGTTACAGGTTTAGGAAAAAGAGTTTTTATATAATATAGTGGGATCAGCTTTGCAAAAAAAGACAGACTTGAGTGGGCTCAAGGCCAGGCTGTGATGCTGTGTGCCTGTGGGTAAGTCACTTAACATATCTGAACTCATTATTATCCCTAAGATGGAGATAATGGTATCCCAGAAGGCAGTTGTAAGATATAAAGGATCCTGGCAATTGCTGAATTAATATCTTCATCTGTAATAACCTCCTGGTCCATTTTTTAAGACATATACTTTGCAGTTGTTGTACATATTTACAGGGTTTCTCGCCTAGGTATTGGCTCTAATTCCAGTATTTTTGTCTGGAAAGCTGCCTGCTTTAATTTCTGTCAGAGTCGATAGTGGCTTTAAGGACCTAGGTAGCAGTTATTAAGAGAAATTTGGGAAAATACAGCTACCATTGTAGCTATTTCAGGAAGACCCTCATTGCTTTTCTTAATTTCATAAGGGTTAAACATAAAACATGAAAACATTTCCGTTAAACATCATATTTCCATATAATACTCTCTTTTGTTACATACACTGAATGTGTAAGCAAGTCTCCAGACACCAGGTAGGCTGAGAGGGAGGAGAGACCAACTGTCTCATTTGATGTACTTATTGGGAAGTACCAGAGGGTTCTGGAATTGCCTCACTCTTTGTTTACAGTGGCCACTTTCAAAGAATATGCTGCATGCAGTGCAAAATGGTCTGTGAATTAGGGCTGAGGAGAAGATGCCCACATTTCTTTACGAATAGTTTGGGGAAGACTGTTTAAATTTTTTTTTTTTTTTCAACGTTTATTTATTTTTGGGACAGAGAGAGACAGAGCATGAACGGGGGAGGGGCAGAGAGAGAGGGAGACACAGAATTGGAAACAGGCTCCAGGCTCCGAGCCATTAGCCCAGAGCCCGACGCAGGGCTCGAACTCACGGACCGCGAGATCGTGACCTGGCTGAAGTCGGACGCTTAACCGACTGCGCCACCCAGGCGCCCCAAGACTGTTTAAAAGAGAAGTGAAAAGAAGCAAAAGAAATCATGGACTATAATAAAACAAACAAAAGCTCCTTAACCTTTCCTGTATATTGAAAATATAAACCATTTGTCTTGTTTTGCTATAAATTGGGCAAAGGACAACCTTATACTTTATTGGCAGCATAAAAAAGAGTTTAATCCTCCCCTAGATTTGTGAAATTATGACATACTCATTGTAAGAATAGAAAGGCAATGCTTTTCATCATATAGTCTTTTATCCTGTAGTTTTCTTTATACTTGTGGCACAGGAAGGAGGTTAAGAACAAGAACTCTGGAAACGGACTGCCTTGGTTTTAATCACAACTGTGCAACTTTAGGCATTTTAGTTGACCTCCTTGTGCTTCAGTCTCCTCTCCTGTAACATGAAGATATTTATCATATGTGTCTCCAAGAAGTATTTTGAAGATTGATTTAATGTGTAAAGCTAGGAGAAAGTGCCTGGCACATTATAAGCTCTTATGAAAGTATTAGTTGTTATCATGGTTAGCATACAAACGAAGCAACAAAGGGTGTGCTAAAAGTAATTAACTTGAACACTTACTGTGTTTCTAAAAGTAGGTTTCATATAAGGAATGAGAAGTCAGATTCTAATCCACTGTGTGCCAATTTATTCTGCATTTCTTAAGAAGCATCTTCTTTTCCTTCATATTATTTGAGGTGATAACTGATTTCATTCGCTCAATAAGTTATTTCTTGATTGCCTACGGCATTCTAAGCATGGGGGAGAGGGTGGTAAACAGGATTCTCTGCTCCAAAAGCATTAATCCATCCCTTTTCCGCTCTGTGGTAAAGTGTAGCCCCCACTTAGCCTTTGTAGAACAGTTCATTTTACCCACTTTTGTTTCCCCATTATTTAGTAAAATCACTTGATGATTTGGGATACCCTCTTTGCAAACAGTTTCTTAGAAGCTATCCTTCTAAGATAGCTCAAGTAGGCTCAAGTATGTCTAGTACCTTTAGCAGGTAAGACCAAACTGATGATATTAGAGCCAGGTGTGCTCACACACCTGCAATAGAAAAATATAGACATTACTTCTGTAAGGAACACATGTTCTGACGTCTTATACTAAGTGGTTATATCTCCCTTGATTACAGTGTAAACACAATGCTAATTTCCACACCTGGAGTCAAAAAACTTGCCAAATGGCAAGGATGATTTAAAGAATCCATTGCCAAAGATAATTTTTGAGGAAAGAGTATCTGTCTGTTCCCAAATGGCAAAAGAACATCATCAATATCTTCTTTAGCATTCAAGACAGGAGACAGATGCTACTAATAAAATATAACAAGCTCCTCATGGTTTTGTTTTTAATAAAACACAAATGATTTCATGGTCCTATAATTTGAACTGTCAGTCTAATGTAGTAAGTTTGTATTGAAAATTTGATTTTTTAAAAACTGGAGTGAGAAGTTAATTCACTGTTATATGCAACATTTTTTCTGTGCATAGGGAATAATAGTGAAAAAAATGTGATAAAGAACAATTAGACACCTGAAATATTAAAACCTTCTGACTCATTGAGATGCAATAGATATTAAAGTGCCTCTGAATTTAGTAGAAGAGCACCTGGAATCTTGGGTTATTATTACTCCTTCCCTGCCCGTGACCCGGTACCGTTGGCAGAGTGGCTTCATGGATGTGTGCCTTCTGCAGTAGCTCAGGTCACTCTGCTTGGTTTAGTGCTCTGCTGTCACTGTCTTAAAATTCTTAGTGATTTTTTAATGAGGATCCCACATTTTCATTACGCCCTTGGCCCTGTGTATCATGGAGCCAGTTCTATCCATTGACAGGTTACTTCTCTGAATTTCAGACAAGGCAAAAAAGATCTTGATAGATCCAAAACTGTGGAATTCTGTGAGTCCTAACAAAGTTCATGAGGTGTTGAAAGGTCCTGCTCCACCTTAATGCAGTGCTTCTCAACCAGGAGCAATTTTGCCCCCTAGTGGGCATTCCACAAGGTCTGAAGACTGTTCCTTGTCCCAGCTCAGGAGAAGGTGTTACAGGCATCTAGAGGGTAGTAGGATGTTTGACCCTACAATGCAGAGGATAGCCCCCACAACAAAGAATTTGGAGACCCTAAATTTCAACACTGCTGTTGTTGAGAAATCCTGCACAACCCACTATTTGTGTCTCCAACACTTGGCACTAGCCCCGGGAAATTACTCAGTGCTCGTTGAACCAGTGGGTGCAGTCTGGATCTCAGGTTGTTGTATTCCTTATTGTATGCAGACTGAAGAACAAATCTGGTGATTACTCAATGTAATGTAACATTTGCGTGAGGTGCGATGCAGAGATGCTTTCCTTAATGCTCTTGCACTTCTCACATTTACCCAATTAACTGGCAGGCCCCTTACTCTCTTAAAACCTTCTCTAAAGCATACCACACTCACAGTTGATGGATGGCTTTCCATCACGCCCTTGTACATCTGACACCTGTTGTGCTGTCTGTCGATGTACCAAGTCATTTGGGTTTGTTCCGAAATCTGTTTATGCCATTGTGTTGGTTGCTATAATTATGCATTGTAATCAACTCTTACGGAAATGCAGGACAAGAAAAACACTAAAAAGTAGAGAGATTTCAGTGAAAGTCTAAGTTGAATGCTTTGGAAAGATTCAATAAAGGTGTCACTAAAGAAAACTAATCTTGAATTAACTGTAGGCAAGAAGATTCTAAAGGATTTGGGAGGGAACCATTAAAATTAGATTCTGTGTTGACTTTGCATAACTCTCCTAGGTTTTCTGTTATTTATGGAGATTATAGACAATTACATCTGTGATTTTTGCAAGAAAGACAATACTTTAGCTAGCTGATCCATGCTCAGAGAAAGGGCCTTGTCCTACATTATAGGATTGCAGAATGAATATTTATATATTTTAGGATGATACAGATTGTTAGATTTAGGAATGTAAGTTTAGAGGACTTCCTTAATAGTGCATCAGACAGCAGGGCTTCTACTGTATTTTCTGGTGAGAAACAAAAAAGAAGAACATAATTAGATATTCTGCTTTTGTCACTTCTGGAGCCAAACAGCTCTCGGCTCAGGGAAGTCTGTGAATAATTTTCCTTGCTTAACACCACCTTATATCTTAAGAAGATACTCCTTTAGTTCTTGATTCCACAAACACCAACATAAGGTCTGTCTCTTGCCAGATTCAGTACTGAAGTGTTGAAGAGTAATTTGCTTCCTTTTTAGTTCACATATTTTCTCCCTTGCATTTTCCATGTGGCTATATACATTAGAGGTAGTGTGTCACAGTCTTTCAGAATTAAATAAGTAAAATAGAGTATATCAGAAGTGTAGTTGAATCACTTATTTTCAGAATTCTGTTAGAGCCGAAGTAAGAGACTTTTGTCAGTCTGGATGATTGCAGGATGACTTTTCATTATCTTTGCCCTGAGTCAGACATGAGAGCTGACTGGTGGGGCTTTGAATCCTGAGCTTAGGGAGAAAAAAAAAAAAAAAAAAAAAAAGAGTGACTATCTCTTGAATATAAATTAACCCTTGCTATTTTTTTGTTAATTTTCATAAATACTTTATATGTTTTATTTCCACTTTCTGTCACAGTGTTGCAGATAGTACCCCAACAATTTATAGCCATAAACATCTTACTTGGCTAGTAAAAGAAAGGATTAAATGTTTATGATGGAAGACATCATGCTCTCTTCTTTCTTTTTAAAGTGTCTCAACAAGTAATAAAGAAGTACTGTCTCCCCTGAAAAGATTACAGCATTACAGATGAAGCTAAATTCCTCTTTGTCCATCTCATGTGACTAGTAATGTATCCTTCCAGACGCACATACAGAGCTCAATAGAATTTTTATTGTTGTGGTATCACACTGCATGTCTTGTTTAGTTACTTGTTTGCTTTCTTTAGTCAAGTTGAGTCCATTTGAATCAGATCTTCTATAAATTGACTTCATCTTTTCAGTTGCTATATGATATTCCAGGTATGAATAGTGTGTAATATAGGTACATTATAATGACTCTTGCACGTATGCTTCTCCTCCTTTTATTTAGGTCCTAGAAGTAGAATTGGAGACCATTCGTATACAAGCATTGCATTGATGTCTTGGTTCATTTGTTTCCATGGTGGGTTCTTTCTACACTACGTGGTGTGGGGGACAGAAGTCACAGAATCAACGCTTTTTCGACATTGAAGGTGTCTTAGATGTCACCATATGATGTGAAGGATTGATTTGTTTCTCTGTACTCTTAATATTTAATATTTTTCCCTGGAGCTTCCTCTGTAACCTCTCCTGCTTTTGCTACCTTAGGAAAATCCTTTTGGCTCCTCTGTTGCTTCTACTTGAGTAACAAAGTTTCAAACTAAACGTGTTATCTCCTAAGGAATCATTTTAGCAGGTATGTTAGTATATTCAGTCTAAAATTAAAAAAAAAAAAACACTTCATTAACTACTTTCTTGAAATGTTTTGAGTGACTGATTCTTTTAGAATTATATCTATGTTGGATATAATTTTAGAATTATATCTATATTAATGCTTTAGATCTTTGAATATTGCTTAATTACCTGACAAGTGGAAAGGGCTTAGATTTAAAATCTAGGTTTTCCTGTAAATCCCACTGTGTGTCATAAATGTAGAATCGGTAAGGCACACTTGTATGTAGAAAACTTTAGGAGTGATCATCTCTTTCCTATCTTCCTTATCTGGATGGTATTTCTTTGCTTGAATAATTATACCCTGCTCATTTAATGGCTTCTGTGTGTGGGGTGTTGTACCCATGATTTTTTCCTCTAATATTTATTAGCAAGAGTAAGAAATCAATATTATTCTCATTTTGTAGTTGTAAAAATTGATAGAGAAGGTAAGTAACTTTCCCAATGATTACCCTGTTAAGAAGTAAGAGAGCTAAGAATTCAAAACAAAGCTTAACCTCTTTAGAACCATATATACTCTTCAACATGCTATGTTAACATAATCTCTTTCCCACCATCATTTAAAAATCATGTGAGTCTCCTTTCTGGAGGTATGCTTAATTTTAATAATTCTTAAAATAATTTTTCATTTGCTTTCAGGCATAATTGTAGATAAAATAGTTTTGTGGCAGACAATCACAGTTAATTTTGTATGCTTTTTTTAAGTAATCAAAAGAGCTTACCAAGCTTCAGAACACTTATACTTTTATTTTCATTTATTCACAGACTGTCTCTTGACTTTTTGTTTTCCAAATTTTTCACATTTTTAAAGTAATACATCCTTATCATAGAAAGTTTGAAGAGTAACCTAAATTATTAAGAAAGTGAAAACTACCAGTGATTCTATCAGCTCTATTTCTAATAGCAAATGAGCAAATGACTGCTCTCCTCCCAAGACCCCAGCATGTGCTTGTGAACCTGCACAGTGGCCACTTGTCAGCTGCATCATGGGGATGGGAGTGGTGTGGTAGTTTCAAGAAATTCATATGCTCAGTCAGGTTTAGCAAAAATAAAGTAAATGAAGAGTTGGACACACATGTCCATTTACTCATTAGAAGATTTGGCTCATCTTCGTTATGAATTAATGACGCACTGCTGCAGGCTTGAAAATTCAGAAGTACATGCACGTCTGATCACGTTACAGATGCTCAGTTGGGGATTTCTTTTCATTATCAGTGATTAACTTAATGAAGAAATTAAGAATATCTCGATGTCTAAGAGAGTAAGAATTTGTTATCCACGTTTGAGACCACAATATGGGAATGAGTTTTATAACTCTTGCCAACTACTTTTCTTAAGAGATACCTGAGTGAACAGGTGATTGTTCCACTTACAGAGTAAGGGGTGGTGTGGGGGGGGGGGGCTGTGAATGTGATGTCTATACCTACTTGCTTCCTACACATTAGCTATGGAGAACTTCCCCTACATTCTCAGTATTGCTATCTTGATACATTATTTTTTTTTCTTAGCTTTTAATTACTTTTTTTCTTAGCTTAGAATATCAGAAAGACATTTTACCAAACTCCTAGAATTTACTCATTGTTCTGTTACTGTATTTTCATTTTAATGCGATTTTCTTCTTACTAATAAGTCTACACTTATTGAGCATAAGCTATGTGCCAATTACTATGCTAAGTGCTTTACATGCTTTATTTAGTTTTTCCATCTTTTTGATACAGGTTCATAATATTGACTGTTTTACAAATGAGAAATGGAGGCTTAGGAAGGAAAAAAAAAAATTAGCCAAAATGTTAGAGCTGATAGATGACAGAACCAAAAACTCTCACCCACATGTACCTGAGTTGCAAAGTCTATTTTCTTACCGCTCTGTTATAACTTGTATATTTCAAAATTTCTTTATGGAAAAAATAATTTTTCATTTAATTTCTCTCTTTAGACTTGTCTAAAATCTTTTAGTTTTATCATAATCCTGGGTTTCTAATTTCAACTTTAAATTTCCCCTAAGTGTTAGTTGACTCTGTGGTTATTTGAGTTATTAATATATGTTTATTAGGCAGGAAGTTGAATATTTTTAGGCTTAAAACATTTATATACTGTTTTTCCTTCCGAAATTTTTACCCCTGTTTGAGTGACGTTATAAAAGTATTTAAAAACCTGTTTCTCAACCCTGACTTAACATTGTGGGATACAAAGAATCTAAACTAATATTTTAAATAAGCAAAATCTATTATTTCAGACTTTGTGAGCTGGGACCCAACCTCAGAAGCTTCTAGTGCTGCTAATGTGCATCCAGCGTACAGAAACAGAGACTTAAAATGCAGCTTTTGGTGGTAACATGTCACTGAGTGTCCTTTAGAGCAGTGGATCTCAATTAGTATGCATCAGAATCCTGTGCATGGAGAGCTCCTTAAAGCACAGATTGCTGGGCCCAGTGCCCTGAGATCTGAGGTGGACCCAGGAATTTGCATTTCGAACAGGTTTTCAGGTGATGCTGACACTGCTTTTTCTGGCTGTCTTTTGAGAACCACTTCAGATCTACATGTTACTCTTTGAGGATCACTGATTTAGGATCTCCCTTTCTGAGTTTTTTTTTTTTTTTTTTTTTTTTTAGAAGTGATCACCATACCTACCCACCCTTCCAGCTGCTTACCCACATAGACTTTTGAAACTGTCTTCAGGATTACTAGGAGGCCTCAAATGCTCATTACCAATGTTGAAGTTCAGTCATATCTCCAGAAGAATTTGTTTTTGTCCACATGGAAGAACCTCAGATGAATTTGACTCTGCCCTTTCATCTGTTCTTCAACTATAAAGCAGAGTACTTCGATTTAGAGATCTCTTCATACCAGAGCTATAGGGCTTTTTTTAAAGTCCTTTGGTGATTTTTTTAAGTTTATTTATTTCTTTTGAGAGAGAGGGAGGGAGGGAAGAGCAGAGAGAGAGGGAGAGAGAGAATCCCAAACAGGCTTTGTGCTGTCAGCATGGAGCCTCCCATGGAGTTTGATCCCATGAGCTGTGAGATCATGACCTGAGCCAAAATCAGGAGTTGACCCTTAACCAACTGAGCCACCCAGGCGCCCTGATTTTTTAAAATCTCAAAAGGCAAACATTTTGCCTAATTTCAAATTCCAGTTTGTTTCTGGCAAAAGAGTGTCTTTGTCAGTGGACAAAGTTATGTTAAGTGATATGTTAAGAAATATGTTAAGTGATTTCAGATAAATTAGGGTTAACCAAAATTTACCAAAGGATCACTGAACTTGGAAAGTTGGAATTAAAATTTTTTTTCCCATTATGGTAAAAAAGACAACATAAAATTTACATTTTAAATGTTACAATTCAGTACTATCAACTACATTCATAATATTATGCTATCATCACCACCTCTAGCTCCAGAACTCTTCATTTTGCATAACTGGAACTCTCTATCCATTAAATAGTAACTTCCCATTCATTCTTCCCCCCAGCCCCTGGCAACCACCATTCACTTTCTGTCTTTATGAATTTGACTATTGTTGATATTGCATATAAGTGGAATCATACAATATTTGTCTTTTGTGACTAGCTCATTTTACTTAGTATAGTGTTGAGGTTCATACATGTTGTAGCATATGTTAGAATTTAATTGCTAAAAAAGGGCTGAATAATACTGTTTTGTGTGTGTATGTGTGTGTGTATTATATATAATTACTACATTTGCTTAATCATTCATCTTTCCATCAACACTTGGGTTACTTCCACCTTTTGGCTATTGTGAATAATGCTGCTGTGAAAACAGGTGGGCAGATACCTATATTTGAGTTCCTACTTTCATTTCTTTTGGGCATATATGCAGAAGTGACATTCCTGGGTCATGTGGTAATTCTTTTTAATTTTTGATGAACTGTAAATGGAAGAGAAAAGAACAGATAAAACCTTGTTATTCAACTTTTAAGTTGTCAGTATCTCTCTATAAACTACAGATTGCTTGTATAAGCATGATTTGGGCAGAGACAATTTCCATTTTAAAATTGAAATTAACAATTCCATGTTCAATCTGTTGTTTAATAAAATTATCTACAAGATTTTCTTTGAGAGGAGATAATTTAGATGCATACTGTATCAACTACACATATTTCTAGGTCCGTTGACATAAGTCCTATAAAATAACATCAAAAATCTCAAATTCATTCCTTTATGGGTGGTCCAAGATACCAGTTAGAACTGTCTTCTTTATGTTGACTTTAACTGGGAAAGGATAGGTGGAAGGTAGAAGAATTAAGAGTAACAAATTCCTTTTGGCAAGAAGTTCTTCAGTTATAAGAAAAATTATGTCATCCCTTAGTTACAATACCTGCAGTTCATTGTTTCCTGTAGTACAGTGATACTGTTTTCTACACAACCACATGAAAAGGTTTAACATAAAGGCAAGCACGTGAACTCTGAACTCATGCAGACAGGTTTCTCTTTCTCATTCTGCTACTTAATAGAAAAATATTTAATCTTGCTGTAGGTTATAAATCAATTTACTCAACCCATTTTTTTCTTTTTCTTATTAAAAATTTTATCTTTACTTTAAGAACTATGAGAGCAGCAGATGCCCAAAGTTTTGTTTGTTTTATTTTTTAAATAAGTAGTTCGAAAGACTTATAATACAAAAAGATCAGTGTCCAAGCTATCTCATCTCCCATTATCTTGTTGCACAGAGCAAACCCTTTTACGCTCTTAGGAGATACTCACCTTCAAATATAAAGTAATATGTTTATATGGTTATTTCTTACTGATTTTAGGCAGTATCTATTATGACTATGGAAAATGAGGATTGGCTGATAAATATGGATTTATCTTATGCTTTACTATAACTTTCACATACCTACTTCCACCATCACAATATAGATCTATTACTTATGAATTTATAATCACTATTTACATTATTGTAATTTGGTAACTTTGATTTACTACAGAAATACAAGTAGTATACTGTGATGACATTTCTTATAAAGCCTCTCTTCTAGGAGTTATCAGTTGTCTTAAAAATTAAACTATTTTTAGAATAGTTTTAAATTTATACAAAAATTGCAAAGATAGTACAAAGAATTCTGTATGCCCCACACCCCATTTTCCGTATCCTTTGTTGGTATGGTACTTTTGCTCAGTTGATGAACTGATATAATTATTTTTAATTACACCTCATACTTTATCCATATTTCATTAGTTTTACCTAATGGCCTTTTTTCTCTTCCAGTGATCCATCTAAGATCTCACATTACATTTAGTCATCATTACCTAGGCTCCTCTAGACCATGACCATTTCTCAGACCTTCGTTGATTTTGATGACCCTTGTAGGTGTTAAGAAGACTGGTCAGATATTTTTCAGAAGCGTCCTCAGTTGGGATTTACCTTATTTTTTTCTCATGAACTGGAGTTATGAGTTTTGGGGAGGAAGACCACAAAGATAGACTGCCATTGTCATTACATCACATCAAGGGTACATATTATCAACATGACTTACCACTGCTCATGTTGACTTTGACCCTATTAGGTTGCTCCATGGTAAAGTCACTCTTCGTCACTTCTCTTCTGTACTGTACTTTTTGGAAATGAGTCACACACAGCCCTTAGTTAAGGTGCGGAAATTACACTCCCCCTCTTTGAGGACAATGATCTACATACATTATTTGTAATTCTTCTACATGAGAGATTTGTCTGTTCTCTTCCATTTATGTATTATGTCACATGTGACTCTTGGATATTTACTTTATAACTCAAGCTATACTCCAGTATATTTTGTTGCATAAATTGTTCAGGCTTGGACACTGGAAGCTCTTTTAGTTGGCCCTTATATCCCTTTGACATACTTCCATCATTGTGGGGTTTTTTGTGTGTGTTTTTTAAAGCGTTTCCTTACTTTCTGGCACTGCAGAATGCTCTAGAGTTATGTCTTATATCTTCTGCCCCAGTTCTAGAATTAGCAATTTCTTCAAGTTCCTTTTATTGGAGAAAAGTAGAAACCAAGATCTAGCACTCCATGTGTTCATTGCTGTTTGGGTGTTAACTGCTTCTAGGCCCTTTGAACTGAGCAAGGAAATGTCTGTGTTTACAATTCCATGTAGATACAAATGTCTATAAGTAATTCTATATGTAACCATCTGTGTCTTTATTAAGCCAAACATGAGTTTATTCTGCTATCTCTAAGTAGGACTGCTAATGTATATGCAGTAAGGATAGGAGAGAAGAGACAGGACCCCTGAGAAAGAGAAGAGAGGAAGAGAATGGATAGTACAAACTACTGGATATAAGGATGTAACCCTAATTTCTGTCAGTATTTCTCTGTCTCTCCAAAAGGCGATTTTGAAAATTTATTCATTTAAGAAGATTTAAAATATATATATATATATATATGTAATTTAATCAAAAGATGATAAAATAAAGAATACCAATATTTGTGATTAATTGTTCTGAAGATGGTGCATCATAACATTACCCAAAGGACTTTTACTTTTTACATACTTTTTCTTTTTTTATGTTTTAAATGGGACTGTATATTGAAATGCAGGGAGAGACATAGGGGCTGTAAAGTGAGAAGTAGAAAGGATGACAGAAAGAGAGGCGAATTGATTGATGGAATAGTATTGCCACCTCATAGCCTTTCAGGATTTCTACTAAAGTATTTTGCATATGAATGAGGATAAATCATCTTGGTTATGGTCTCTATACAGAGATGGATCAGCTTTTCAGTAAGAGCTCTTATTACCTGGGTAAAATAGGGCAAGTTTCTCAACTTCTCTCTTAATGTTTTGATTGAAAAAAACGGGAATAGCAATGCCTATTTTACTGAGTTGTGAGGATTACATGAGATGAAGTTTCTAAAGGACCAACCATGGTGATTGGTGTAGAATAGAGAATTACCGGATACAGCTCCTGGTCTAATTTGTGTGCCAAATGGCACTGAAAGGACCAGGGCTTTTCAGCATTTTTCTAGTATGTGTGTGGGAGGCTGGATTAATTCTAGGACTTGTCAAAGTTTGGGTGTGACTTATGTATCACCACCATATGTGCTTCAAACTTACTGCCCAAGTGAAAAAAAAAAAAGATGTTTGATTTGATGTAGTTTTACCGCATTTTAAGGAGATTTTATGAATGAGAAACTGAGCTTATATACATTTCAACACTAGAATTGTTTTAATGAGTTACCATTATACATTTAAAATTATTTGACTTGCTTTACAATCTCATAATTACAAACCAGGCCACATTATTTTATTCAGTTTTTTTTTTGTTTTTGCAAATAAAGTTTTTTTTTATTTGTCACCATTAAAAGTCTGAATTTTAAACAGATTCTTAGAGTGGTAGTTCACATCTTATACCTCATTCGACTTTAACACCTGTCCCATCCCCAGTAGCATTTCCAAAACTATTACTTTCACTGGGAAGCTCCCTGAATTTTCCCAATTCAAACTGTGCTTCTTGAGCATTTTTACCTTTCTAATGACAGCATCACAGAGAAGATCGATTGGCAAGCCTTTTCTGGATCTTTCCCCGTGCTATCTGTAGTCCATTTATTGACCGCTTCTTTCAAATCATTTGCATCTCTCAGGTCATGATCTCCGTTGTGTCGATTTGGTGGTGAGCATAAGAGGTCTTCAGACTCTGATTGTTATGTTTTTTAGGTAAAACTAACCCCCGTTGAAACAAATAACCATCTGTCATCTTGACATCATCAACATGAGCTTGAGTCATGATCTGCCTTTTTTTTTTTTTTTTTGACCGTGGAGCTTTTTTGTCATGGTTCATGCAGTGAACATTCCAGTAATTAGGTTGAATTTTCTAAATGCAAACTTATCATTTTGCAGATTAGCAAGGCTCAGTTCAGAAACCTTTGAGGCCATCCCATCCATTTTGATCCCCTGGAGTCTTGTGACTAGTATTTTTCTGAAATTTCTTAAATTGACAAAGCTGGTGCTTTCGTATGAAACCACTCTTTGTTAGAAAATGGATCTAACTTTATTCTTGGTCCATTTTTTGCCACTTCTCATAAGGTGCTTCGCACTCCCCCCCCCCCCCCCCCAGCACCCCCAACTGCCATGGTGCTGCTCAGAGAGCAAAAAGGGCACATTGTATAAATTTATTCTTTAGGTCAAGTCACTTAAACCCTTACTTGTCTGTTTATCACCACGTTGAGAATTATCCCTAAACTTCACCTCATTGTGTTAATTGAATATTCTGGAAAATCTGGGGGTATACTCAGACTGTAGAGTGGGGGTGGGGTGGGAACTGGCCTTACATTGGCGCACTCCTGTGGTGGAATTCATTGCCAACAATGGGCTTTTTGGTTCCTGTCCAGGTTGCAAAGATGTTCCACCTGGCTACTAATACGTATTAGTTTCCTGTAGTATGGAAACAAGTTGCCACAAATCTACGATGGCTCAGTTCTGTAGGTCAGGAGTGTAGGTTGTCTTGTCTGATTCCTCTTGTGTCTTAACAAGAGCAAGGTGTTTGCCAGTCTGGACTCTTTTTTGGAGCTTCTGGAGGGAAATGTGCTTCCAGGCTCATTCAGGTTGTTGGCAGAATTCATTTCCATGGGGCTTTAGATTGAGATCCTGCTTTCCTTGCTGCAGTTCATCCTCAGCTCCTAGGGGCTGCCTGCATTCCATGGTTTGTGATCCCCTGCTTTAGAGGCAGCCAGAGCGGCCTGAGTCCTTCTCACCCTTCAAGTCTGTCCAACCTCTCCTTCTGCCGCATCTCTCAGACTCTTCTGCCTCCTTCTTTAAGGGCTTAGGTGATTATTAGGTTGAGTGCACCCAGATAATGCAAGATAATTTCCCCATTTTAAGATCCAAAACCTTAATCACATCTGGAAGTCTCTTTGGCCATGTAATGTAATGAAAAGATGATAAATGATAGATAATGAGAATAAAGAATGCCGTATGTATGAAGGTTCTAGAGATGAGGGAGTAGAAAGTAGGTTGTTTTGTTTGTTTTTTCTTTCTTTCCTTTTTGTTTGTTTGTTTTGTGGTGGTGGTGGTGGGAGGCACCTTCCTTTGCCTACAACACCAGATTACAACTTTTTTTTGGTTCAATAAACCTAGACTCCACTGTTGGCCCCTAAAGTACATCACCTCCCAGTGCAGAGGCATACCTTGCAATAGTCATATGTTCTGCTATATTGAGCTTTCTGTCTCCACAAGCCCTCAAATCCTGGTGTGGGACACAGGTCACCAGCCTGGGTGCTCTCCTTCCTCAGTGTATATATTTTTATTTCAGAGATCTTGTTTTATATCCCTGCCACTAAGCTGCTGTCAGGAGGCCTCCTGGTTTGCTGTGAAAACATGTCCCTGGATACATTTTTCTAACTTCACTATTAAAGGAGTTGAGAAAGGGGTCTTGATCTGCTGCCCCCCAGAAGCCTCCTGCCTTTTTATGCAGATTTATTTCTTCTGTAGAATCAGCTTTGAAGGACAGGGATGGAAACTCTCTTAGAGTTGATAAATGGATTAAATGAACCAGTATTCAGGAAGCAGAATGGTGAGGTGGTTCTGAGCATAAGCTCAGAAGTAAGAGCTCCTGGCTTCAGAGCCCATCTCTGTTGTTAAGGAGCTGGGCGACCTTTATATGTTGCATAACCTCTCCTTACCTCAGTTTCCTCATCTGTAAACTTCACTGGATTGTGGTGAGAATTAAATTAGTACATCTAAAATGGCACTAGACACATAAAAATCACATAAAGATGTTTATTGTTATAATTATTATTTGCATAAATACAAGGAGCAGAATAAGTGACAGTTAGAATATTGCTCTGGAATTAGGCTGCCTGAGCTTTCCTCCAACCTGTAGCTGTTACTAGCTTTGTGTATTTGGATATCTAAAAGTTACTAAAACTTTCTATACCTCAGATTCTTCATCTATAAAATGGGAACAATAATTGCTCTCATTTTGTGGTATTTTTGTTGGTAGTATTATGAGAAAATGAAAAAAAAATTGTAAGAGCTCAATAAATTGTAGATTCAGTGCATGTGTTAAAGTTGAAAAAACAATACTTATTGTGGGTTTCTTTTATTTGGGGAGGATTTGTTTTTTTATACCAGGGGTTAAGGCATAATAGGGATTTGGGATTTTTAGCCCCTTCAATAATCCACCTTACTAAGAGTCTCAGAATTTGCTGTCCCACTGTGTAGCATGCCCAAGGTTTACACTTAAGGATTCAAGAGTACTTACAGGTATTTGCCTAACTCTAACTTTTAAGTTTGGTTTTTGCTGTCAGCTCCCATTTATTATTTGGTTAAATGTTGTTTTTGTATCTCATCTTCTTTGGTCTTTGGAGATACCCATTATTTTCTTAGGAGGCTAGCACTGTTATAAAAATCATATGTATTGAAATTTATCTAAGACCGTAGTTACTAGAATAATTAATATACTGTTCTGCTTAAAGCAGAAGTTGAGGATAACATAATTTATAAGTCCTTCTTAATAGGTGTTACTTTTTTTAGAAATCATTTCTATTCCTGATTACATAAGTTGATTTACAAAATTGTATTTGGTGAACTATATATACTTTGCCATTTCTAAATAGTTGTGAAACATTTCTGCCTGTTCTGCCCCCATTATTCTTCACTGGGGGGATCCCATCATTTTTCACTGGGGGAGAAGGTAAAGGTGGAAAATAGAATAGGGTGGTAAGATTCATTAAGTGAATATCCCTTTCTCATACATCACAGATTTAAATTATTCATAGTTTGTGTTTTGAATTATTAATCATACTTACCCTGTAGATCGCAATCTCATGTGGTGTATTTTTTGTTCTGCTCAATTCCAGTATTGAGGAAAAACTTTTTTTTCTCTGTCAAATTATTGTTTTTTTGTGGTGGTGGTAGTGGGTGGCACCTGCCTTTGCCTACAACCACCATATAAACATAGTGTGTCACCACAGTTGATCAAATTTATGTTGAGGCATGTAGTTTTTGGAAATTTTCTCAAGGTACTTTTGATTTTTCCCCTGATAACTATAACCTACAGAGACCAGGAGTTAGACAAATACTGATGTGAGAAGTTGCAGAATGAATAAATTCTAACTTGTATCAAGTCGAGCAGCCATCTTTGAAGAACAATTTCAGAGTATCTGTAATACGAGCCACACAAGAAAGAAATAGCTCTAACCTCTTGCAAAAAGCCTTTTCCATTCAGGTACTCTGTGTTTTTTGATTAGAGAGTTTAGTCCATTTACATTTAATTATTGATGGGTGTGTACTTATTGCTATTTTGTTCATTGTTTACTTGTTTTTATAGTTTCTCTGTTCCTTTTTTCTTCTCTTATTCTCTTCCTTTGTGGTTTGATGACTTCCTTCAGTGGTATACTTAACATTCTTTTCTCTTTATTGGTTATGTATTTATTATAGATTTTTGCTTTATGATTAGTTACTATGAGGTTTACACACACCACTTATTTCTATAATAGTCTCTTACCAGTTGTTAACAACTTAAGATTGGTCCCAGTCTAAACCTCAATATTTCTCCCTCCCTCTGTATTTTACAATTTCAGTGTCAATTTTACTTGAGTATCCCAAGTAATTAATCCACTATCTTTACTGTATTTTTACTTTTGTAGTGAGATTTATTCTCTTGTAGGTTTTATTGTAAGTAGTGCACTTCTTTTTAGACTAAAGAAGTCCCTTTAACTTTTCTTGTAAAGCCTGTTTAGTGGTTGTGAGCTCCTTTAGTTTTTGCTTATCTAAAAATATCTTTATCTCTTCTTCAGATCTGAATGGTAACTTTCCTGGGTAGAGTATTTTTTATTGGGATTTTCTTTTCTTTAAGCACTTTGAATATGTCATGCGACTCCTTTCTGGTCTATAAGTTTCTGCTGAAAGCTCTGCTGATAGTCTTATGGGGATTCCCTTGTACATAACAGGTTGTTTTCCCTTACTGCATTCAATATTCTCTGCTTGTCTTTAAATTTTGACTTTTTAATTACAGTGTGTCTCTGAGTCTCTTTGGGTTCATTGTGTTTGGAACTTCCTGGACTTTCTGCATCTGGCTGTTGGTTTCCTTCTCCAGGTTAGGGAAATTTTTAACCATTATTTCTTAAAACAAGATTTTTGTGCCTTTTCCTCTCTCTTCTTCTGGGACCTCTAATATGAATGTAGTCCATGTAATTTTGTCCTATAAACACCTATAGTTGTCTTCACTTTTTTTTCTTTTGACTGCTCTGATTGAATGAATTCTACTGCTTTGTCGTTCAGGTGACTGATCCTCTCTTCTGCTTCATCTAGTCTTCTGGCGAACCCCTCTAATGTATTTTTCAGTTCAGTTATTTTATGGTATTCTTTAGCTCTGTGGCATTTGTTTGGTACTTTCTTGTATTTTTTATCTTGTTTTTGAAGTTCTCATTGTGTTCATCTGTTCTTCTCCACAGTCTGATGAGCATCTTTGTGACCATTATGTTGAACTCTTTATCAGTAAATTCTGTTTCATTAAGGTTTTTTTCCTGAAGTTTTATCTTGTTCTTTCATTTAGAATATATTTCTCTGTTTTTTTCAGTTTGCTTGTCTCTCTGTTGTTTTTTGTACAGTAGATAAAACAACCACCTCTCCAATTCTTGAAGGAGTGGCCTTGTGTAGGGAACAAACTTGTCTTTCAGCTGTGCCCTAAATCTTTGTCTTATCTCAAACTTTTGTGCTTGTCCAAGCAGACTTTTATATGTTTAAAATTTTTTTTAACGTTTATTTATTTTTAAGACAGAGACAGAGCATGAACGTGGGAGGGTCAGAGAGAGGGAGACACAGAATCTGAAACAGGCTCCAGGCTCTGAGCTGTCAGCACAGAGCCCAACGCGGGGCTTGAACTCATGGACTGCGAGATCATGACCTGAGCCGAAGTCGGGCGCTTAACCGACTGAGCCACCCAGGCGCCCCTGTTTAAATTTTTTTTAACATGTATTAATTTTGAGAGAGAGTGCACACACACACAAGCAGGGCAGAGAGAGAGGGAGACACAGAATTTGAAGTAGGCTCTAGGCTCTGAGCTGTCAGCACAGAGCCTGATGCGGGGCTCAAACTCATGAACCATGAGATCATGAGCTGAGCCAAAGTCAAGCACTGAGCCACCCAGGTGCCCTGACCTTTTATATTTTTAATAGCTCTCAGTATTTGAGAATATGCCAGGACCTGTCAGTGTCCTTAAGGGGAAGTTCTCAGCACCTAGATTCAGACTAACTGGAAGCCAGGTCATCAGGCAACAGTTTTTAAAGTGTGCAGATACATACAGTCCTGTGGGACTATAAACCTAAATCCCATTATGGTGGCAGTTACAGAAATTGAGGTTCTAGACAAGTGTAAGCTCTTTTATAGAAGATACTGGTGAGCTGCAGGAAGGCAGAGTACCAAGATAGCCTCTGTAACCTGAGTTTCTTAGAAATATCTCTAAAGTCCACCAGGTATATGCCAAACCTGCCCCTCAGGCCAAAGCTTCAGGACAAACAGAGGCTTCCTTCACCGAAAATCAGGGGTGTGCGTAAATCTGCTGTCTTTGTAGTGCCCTGAGTGTGGCAGCCTGCCAACAACTATTTATCTGATTGCCACAATATCATAGGACCTAGAAAGGCAAGCTCCCCTGGCCACCAGAGCCTGGAGGTCAAGGGATGTCCACTGGGCAGTGACTGTAAAAACCATGGAGCCAGACGTAAAAACTAGGACACCAGCTCTGTGTAGGGCTTTTCCCCAACCCCCAAAGGAGACATTGGCACTCTGGAGCACAGCAGATACAGTTAACAAAGGTAGCTCCTGCCCTTCAAGGTCTCTGGAAAGGATTCGAATCAGCCCTTAGATGCTGCATGTTTAATTAGAAGCCTGCACCTTAGGTCACAGCCACAATGATTACCTAATAGGCCCTATTCACAGAAAGACTAAGCTCCTGGGTCTGTTGCCTCTTGCTGTGCACTGGGGGAGGTAACTGTTTAAGAACTCTTTCTCTGTTGGTTGGAGTGTTGTGGGACTTAAAATCATAAACCCATGTGTATGCTACCTATAACAGACTCACTTTACATGTAAGGACACACACAGACTGAAAGTGAAGGGATAGAATAAGATATTCTATGTCAATGGAAACCAACAGAAAGCTGGAGTACAGACAAATTGAACTTTAAAGCAAAGACTGTAATAGACAAATGGGTGTTACATAATGATAAAGGGCTCAATCCAGCAGGAGGGTATAACATTTGTAACTATTTATGTACCCAACATAGAAGCACTAAATATACAAAAGCAAATATTAATAGACTTAAAGGGAGAGATAGGCAGCATTACATACTAATGAGTTTAATACCCCATTGACATCAGTGGATAAATCATCCAGACAGGAAAAACAAGAAAACATTGCCCTGATATCAAAACCAGACAGGGGTGCCACAGGAAGAGAAATTACAGGCCAATATCCTTGAAGAACATAGATGCAAAAGTCCTCAACAATATATCAGCAAACTGAATTCAACAGTGCATTAAAAAGGATTATGTACCATGATAAAGTGGGATATTTATTCCAGGGATGCAAGGATGGTTCAACATCTGTAAATGAACTAGTGTGATACACCACATTAACAAATGGTAGGATAAAAATTATATGATCATCTCAAAATGCAGAAAAAGCATTTGAGAAAATTCACCTTCCATTTATGATTAAAAACTCTTAACAAAATGGGTATAGAGGGAATGTACCTTCATACAATAAGGACATATATGACAAAGCCACAACTAATATTGTTCTTTCAGGAACAAGACAAGGGTGCCCATTCTTGTCACTGCTATTCAGCATAGTATTGGAAGTCCTCACTAGAATAATTAGGCAAGAAAAGGAAATAAAGCCATCCGAATTGAAAAGGAATTGACAAAACTGTCACTATTTGCAAATAGCATGATGTATTTGGAAAATCCTAAAGACTCCATCAAAAACCTATTAGTACTAATAGATGAATTAAGTTTCAGGATACAAAATCAGTACACAAAAATTCTGTTTGTTGTGTTTCAATACACTGATAATAAACTTTCAGACAAAGAAAATAATCCCAATTACATATGCATCAAAAATAATAAATTTCCTTGGATAAATTTAGTCAAGTAAGTGAAATATCTGTATGCTGAAAACTGTAAGATATTAATGAAATAAATTGAAGAAGACAGAAATAAATTGTAAGAGTCAATGTTGTTAAAATGTCCATGCTAACCAAAGCAGTCTATAGAATCTGTGCAATCTATATCAAAATTCCAATGACATTTTTCAAAGAAATAGAACAAATAATCCTAAAATTTATATGTAACCACACACACACACACACACACACACACACACACACACACACACACAAAATCCCAAAATAGCCAAAGCAATTTTGAGATAGAATAAAACTGGAGGCATATGCTCCCTGATTCAGACTGTCAAAACTGTATGGTATTGGCATAAAAACAGACCCATAAATCAAAGGAAAAGAATAAAGAGCCCAGAAATAAACACACCAATATATGGTCAATTAATTTACAGCAAAGGAGCTAAGAATATATTATTGGGAAAGGATAGTGTCTTCAATAAATGGTGTTGGGAAAACTGCACAGCCACATGCAAAGGAATGAAAGTTGACCACCATTCTATAGCATACTCACAATCGAAACAGATTGAAGACTTGAATATAAGACCTGCAATCAGGAAGCTCTTAGAAGACAACATAAGGTGTAAGCTCCTTGACATAGGTCTTGGCAGTGATTATTATTGTTTTTAATCTGACACCAAAAGCAAAAGCAACAGGAAAAAATAAGTCAAGTGGGACTACATAATACTTAAAAACTTCTCCATAGCAAAGGAAACCATCAAGAAAATGAAAAGGCATCTTAATGGGATTAAATGTTTGCAAATCATAAATCTGATAAGGGGCTGATTCCAACATATATAAAGACCTCAAAAAAACCCTCAGTAGTGAAAAACCAAACAATCGATTTAAAATGTGTGTGTGTGGGGGGGTGTTGAATCTGAATAGATATTTTTTTTCAAAGATTTACAAATAGCCAACAGGTACTTGAAAAAAAGCTGAACATAGTCATTGTGACTAATTATGCAAATCAAAACCACAATGAGATACCACCTTATATCTATTAGAATGACTATTAAAAGGACAAGAAATAGCAAGTGTTAGCACAGATTTGGAAATATAAATAGTTTCTCCACTATGGAAACCAGTATGGAGTTTCCTCAAAAACTTTAAAGTAGAATTACCATTAACCCAGCAATTACATTTTTGGGTATTTATCCAAAGAAGACAAAAACACTAACTCAAAAAGATATGTACACCCCATGCTTGTTGCAGCATTATTTGCAATAGCCAGGATATTGAAACAACCTTAGTATCCATTGGTGAATGAATGGATAAACATACACACACACAGATAATGGGATATTTCCACCCGTATAAAAGAATGAACTCTTGCCATTTGTGACAACAGGTATGGACCTTCAGGGCATTATACTGTGTGAAATAGGTCAGACAGATAAAGACAAATACCATGTGATCTCTCTAATTAAATAATAATAATAATAATAATAGGGGTGCCTGGGTTGCTCAGTCGGTTAAGCACCTGACTTTGGCTCAGGTCATGATCTCACAGTTTGTGAGTTCGAGCCCCATGTGGGGCTCTGTGTTGACAGCTCAGAGACTGGAGCCTGCTTCAGATTCTGTGTCTACCTCTCTGTCTCTGCCCCTCCTCCACTTGGGTGTGTTCTCTCTCTCAAAAATAAACATTAAAAAATTTTTTTTTAAGTAGAAAAACCCTCACAGATAGATTAGTTGTTGCTAGAGGTAGAGCGGATTAATGTGTAAAGAAATGGGCAAAGGAGATATAAATTTATTTTAAAAATAAAAAGCCTTTTTGTGTACTACTGATTTGTATTCATATCTTGAAATTGTTCATTGTAAAATACTTCCTTTGCCCAATTTTCAGATAAAATATTCTCATATATAAAGTGATAGAATAAGCAAATATTTAATTTGCAAGCCAGAAATATGTTAACTGCTTCAATTCTCCTTGTCTTTTTAAGTACAGGAAGGTAGAAATACTAACAAAAAGAAACTGCAATAATAATCACTACAAATAATAAAAAAACTTATAACTTTCTTTGCTTAGCAGTTTGTTACTGAAAAACCTCCAGAAATTTTACTCTTGAAATTGCTAAAATATTTTTACTTTTTGATGATGTCACTCCACAGTAAGAATCATGATTTGTATGATTGACTATCTCATAAAAAATGTGAATTCTTTATATTTGACAGCTATTTCAAGTACTCCAACTCAAAATAAATTTAAAAAAATTCAATGTTCATTTATTTTTGAGAGAGAGAGCGGGGGAGGGGCAGAGAGAGAGAGAGAGGGAGACAGAGGATCTGAAGCAGGCTCCTCACTGACCGCACAGAGCCAGATGCAGGGCTCAGACGCACAAACAGAGAGATCATGACCTGAGCTGAAGTGGAATGCTTAGCCAGCTGAGCCACCCAGATGCCCCCAACTCAAAATTAATAGGGGAGACTCATCCCACAATCCTGGGGTTTATTTAGTGTGAAAGGAATATTTCTGATTGTTGGTTAGTAAGATGGAGTAAGGCAGATAAATAACTATTATCCTACACATTGTTTCACATTGAGAGTGTTTCAGTGTTCAAATTGTTCGAAATATATTTTCACCTGAAAATTTCTTATTTTGAGGAAAGAGTATGAACTGAAGGTAGGTGAGTGAATAGATGTGAACAAGATGATTTTAAAGTAACTAGTTTCAATTATCTATGAAAAGTTTAATTTTTTTTGTTTTGCTTTGCTTTTTGTTTTAAAAAAAATTTTTTTAACGTTTATTTATTTTGAGACAGAGAGAGACAGAGCATGAATGGGGGAGGGGCAGAGAGAGAGGGAGACACACAACCGGAAGCAGGCTCCAGGCTCTGAGCCATCAGGCCAGAGCCCGACGCGGGGCTCGAACTCACGGAACGTGAGATCGTGACCTGAGCTGAAGTTGGATGCTTAACCAACTGAGCCACCCAGGCGCCCCATGCTTTTTGTTTTTAAATATCATCTATAACATTCAGACAAGGCAGTACATAAATATTAGAAATAACCTATTTCTGTTTATATATTGCAGTATATACAGAATTTAAATCCTATATAAAGATATGAATTTGCAACTGGAGCCTCAATAGATAGAAAAATGCAAAAATATTGAGTATCACTAACAAATACACATGTATTTCTGTTTTCAGTAACAGTACTTGTTCAGGATAATGCAATAATAGATCTTTTATCTATTTTATCTTAATAAAAGCATTTTAATGAACTTTGGAAATTGAAACATTTCAATATCTGAACTTTCTCCCTTTCTGGTTCCCCTGGTCCAAGAATGAGACCCTGACTGGGCCCAACAGCCCCCTCAACTGAGGTTAGCAACATTGAGGGGATGTGTTACTGTAGATGGTTTCCATGTCCCAAGAGGTGCTCTTGTCTTTTGTCACTCTGTTGATAGCCACACCTGTGTAGCTAAAAGGTCTGCCATGACCAACTCTGGATATAGTTTTCTTTTTTGGTGGGGAAGTCATGGTTGATGGCTGAAGCAGTCTGCTTCACATCAGTTTGTGTCCATGTCAAGAAAAATGACAAGTTCAGTGTGTGGATGGGGAGACAGGAGGACTGAGACATATATGTAGGCAGTCAGAGGTCAAAAGGAAACATCACCTTACCCCACAGACCTTGGGCATTCCAGATTTTATCCCAGGTTTCTATGTTTCTGGGGGTTGGAAGTCACTAGTTGCACCTTGTAGAGAGGCTCACCTTTGAAGAACACGCTATGTAACATCTATGAGTGATCAAATGGGCATTTTGTGTTAAAGGACTGTAATGTGCTTGTGTGGGCATTATTGGAAGGTCACTAACATAACATTCTATTATCTTATCTGCAAGCTTATGTAACTCTTTTAGAAACTCTTACCGGTTTCATTATTTCTTCTTATTTATTGCTAACCTGCTGAGTCATTTAGCCATGAGACTTGAAGAACCGGAGTCTCTAACTCATGTTTCATCACGTAATGTTTTTTGGGGGGTTATTTCTATTTGCTTTGTATATTTCTAAAAAAAGCCTCTTTCAATTCTTGTATGTGTATAATAGGGTAGGTATAAAGAAATTTAAATGTCACTTTATAAAAAATGCTAATAGCCAGGGGAAAGAGGGTGACATGATCACTTATTACATTTGTGATGCTCATTTGATAAAAATTATCATTTGTTTGCAAGAGGTGCAGCTTTTCCTGGTTTTGAAACATAAGCTCCAGTTTGCTCCATTAGTCCTTATGGGACAGACATTGTGATGTAGGAGGGTCAGCTCATCAACAGATTCTGTAAAACAGTATAACTTGATTTCTTTCTTTCACATTATGATTAAAGGTCAGTTTCAAAAAAATTTTTGTGTGTGTAACATTCTGAAGGATATACAATTAATTCTCCTTTAAAATTTTTTGAGATCTAAAATTGACCTTACAGTACTATACCATAAGATTGACCTTCACTTACTATTTAGATGGTAGAAATTTTGTCTTTGGATCAAGGCTGCCTGTCAGAAAGTTGTGTATTCCACATAACTTTGGCCCATCAGCAATTTGCCTTTTCTCAACTAACAGAATATTACTACATCACTGGTTTGCAAGGAGAATGAAAAATAGCTTTATGATACCCTTTCCTAAAGCAGTTGTGTAATCCTAATCTATGCTGTTACCATTATTAATACCTTTTAAAGTCTCTCCTATGTTTATCTTCCTTAGAAAACTTCAAACCCTCCAAGGCAAGGGATTGTGTTATGTTCTAGAAGTTTTGAGAACCTAGGAGAGTGCCTGGTTTGTGGCATGTGCTCAACAATTTTGTTGTGTAATAGAATAAATTAATGAAGGTAATTCTTTGAAAACTTTTACATGAAATTCCATAATCCCATTCATTCATTCTGTTTAACAGTGCATGCTATTTGGAAATTTTATTTTTGTTACTCTTTTGGCCCATTTCATCACCTGTATTCATTTGTGATAGGCAATATCTGATTCTTTATGTTCGAAATCAAGCAGTAGAGTGATGGACAGTTCAGGCTTTGGAGTCAGATGGGGGGTCAGTTGTAGCTCTGCCGCATTTTAAATATAGATTATTGAATATATTAACCTCACTTTTATTCCTGCATTTGTAGAATGGGTGTGAGGTAGAACCCACTTCACAAAGTGGTTTGTGAAGATTGACCATGTAAATAAAGTACTTAGCCTGGCACATAATTAGTGCTCGATGAAACAAGTTTTATCATAGTTGATATTCAGATAGTTGACTTTCCCTTCATGCTAAATAAGCCTAATTTCTTTAACCTGATTAATCAAAGTCTAGTTATCCAGTAGTTCAATTCTCCTTAATTTTAGTTAGTTGAAGAAATGTTTATAGCCTAGGGAAAATGCAAGTAGTAGACTACTATCATCTAGTTAATAATGCCATCTGGTTGCTAGGTTAAATTGTGCCTTGTATTATTAATTATGGGAATTCCTGTTTTGTTTTTTTTTTTTTTTGCTTTGATATCTTTAAAATGTTACACTTGTTGAAGAAATCAGATTTCTTTTTATTTCAGATTAAATTCATTTTGTGGTCATATGCAGAATTTCAGCAAATTTTATTTATAGACCTTTACATCCCCGTGGAGCTAAAATAAACAAAGTGAATTTTGCAAGATTGTGGTTTCAATACCCTGAATGTCATTAAGTCCCAAAAATAAAGAGTGCTGGCTTAGATGTCAGAAGTCCTTCATTCTTATTTTTATTCCCTTGGTTATTAATTTGTGACCTTGGGCAAGCCATTTAACTTCACTCTTATTCATTTTTCTCATCTTTTCCTGCCTTCTCTACCTCACAGAATCTTCATGAGGCTGAAATGAGAAAATATTTGAGGATGGTAAAAACTGTAGAAATCTATGGTTCTTTTGTGTTAAGGCAGTGTTTTGTGATGTTAATTTTATACACAAGATCATAATGTAGTCTGAGGCAATGAAAACGTGTCTGTTCACCTGACTTTTTATACCAGATCAATGTCAGAAATATTCAGGAACTGCATTTAATGATTTTTTTATAGTTTCCTTTGAAAGAAAACTTGCAGAGTCATCACATAATAGCTTGTTATTTGTGTCCCCTCCACAGAGTTTGCTGCTACTCAAGCATTGTGGTTCTTTTAGATGAAGGCCCAGCCTAAGTAAACGGGAAAGTCAGCAGATAGAGCTGCAGGAACTTTTTGAAAACAGCTGAACATACCAGTGTTTGTCCTTTTAGTTTGTGAGCCCAAAAGACCTCTGTTTCCTCAGCTGTGTTGATATTTACGTATGTTAACATAATTACTCCTAAATGGCCATGCAATGGCTGCATTGTTTCCTTTCTTGACAAGGACCTGGAGATTTTGAACCTTGAAGAATGCATTGCAGCCTGCGTATGGAGCTGTTTTCCTTTTAGCATTTCTTAGTTCTTAGGGTTCCACTGAGATCAAGTGGACGTGGAGTGTTACGGGCTAAATTTTGTGTTCCTCCAAAATTCATATGTTCACTTCTTAACCTCTACGACCTGAGAATATGATTACATTTGGAGATAGGGCAGAGGTAACTAAGGGCCACCCATGTGGGGGGCGGTACTCCACTCTGACTGATGTCCTGAGGAGAAGAGGATGAGATCTAGGGATGAGCTTGCACAGATGAAAGACCATGTGGAGACACTCACAGAGGAGGCAGCCACCAACAAGTCAAGGAGAGAGGCCTCCAGAGATGCCAAGCGTACGACACCTTGATCTTGGACTTCCGGCCTTCAGAACAGTGAGAAAATTCTGTTGTGGAAGCCTCCCAGTCTGTGGTATTTTGTTGTGGCAGCTCTAGCAAACAAATAGATCCTGGATGCTGGGCGTTCTCCACTGGGAGTGTAAGAAACTCTACTAGGAGCCTTAAAAAGCCTCCATAATCCACGTATAAATAGAGTTTGAATTTGAGGTTCACAGTTTTTATAGTTTGTAAATTCATTTTTTTAAAAGGTAGAAGTGATGGCAAAGCTGCTTTTAGGCAGAGAAAAGACAAAGAGGACAGTATTTGAGATGGTTTACTTGAAAGCTTACTTTTAGGGGCACCTGGGTGGCTCAGTTGGTTGAGCATCCAACTTGGTATCAGCTCATGTGGTGATCTCATGGTTTCATGGGTTCAAACCCCGTGTCAGGCCCTGGGCAGTGACTACATGGAGTGTGCTTCAGATTCTCTCTGTCTCCTGCTCTCTCTGCCCCTCCCCTGCTTTCACTCTCTCTCTCTCTCAAAATAAATAAATAAACTTCAAGAAAAAAAAACGCTTTTACTCTTGGGATGCCTGGATGGCTCAGTCGGTTAAACGTCCGACTTTGGCTCAGGTCGTGATCTCACGGTCTGTGAGTTCGAGCCCCGCGTCGGGCTCTGTGCTGACAGCTCAGAGCCTGGAGCCTGCTTTGGATTCTGTCTCCCTCTGTCTCTGCCCCTCCCCTGCTTGTGCTGTCTCCTCCCTCTCCCTCTCCCTCCCTCCCTCCCTCCCTCCCTCTCTCTCTCTCTCTCTCTCTCTCTCTCTCTCTCTCTCTCTCTTAAAAATAAACCTTAAAAAATTAAAAAAAGCTTTTACTTCTTTCATAGTTTGATATACTTTTTTACTTTAAAATTATAGAGGAATTGATACACATGGCTTAACATTTCTTTAAGAAACATACCCAAGGTAAGTTCTTTTGGTGGTTTTTTGTTGATTGTAAATCCTTACATTTCCCATATTAGTAACTCAAAACAAGTGTTTTGATGTTAATATAAATGAAATGGTCTAAATTACATATGAAATTTTGGTGTGGGGGGGAATTCTCTATTTCCTTCATTAACGATTTATACTTGGCTTAATTTTGATTTTCAAATATTGAATCCTATTCATATACCTGTTCACTGAAATGGCCATTTTTAAAATACAATATTGATACTGTCTTTACACACATAGTGCTGTACTATTTTAAAATGCTTGCACATGCACAGCATCATCCAGTCCTCCAAACATCTTTTGGGGTTAGCATTATTCTGTTAATTTTCCAGGAAATGATTCCCAGAGAGATTAGGATACTTTCTCAGAGTCACACAGTGGTTTCACAGATCCCATATTTTCTGAGTCCCCATCCAGAGTTCTTCCTCTGTTTCTTAGACACGGGGACACCAAGCCCCATGGCTGAGAGATGCATTTTATGTGTGTGTGCACATGTGCCTGTTGTTTGTGTGTATTTCCCTTGTTTCTAGCTCTTCCCTTTGCTCTTCTGATAATTTTGTGGCAAGTATTTTACTATGTAGTGGTGATGTGCATGTTTTCTTTTTTCTTCTGGTACTTGTATGCACATGTGCACATGTGTGTGTATGTTCAGTGATATCAAAATATAACTTGAAGCAGTGGAAAGATTTGTCATCTGTAAGCTTGGCTAGTAGGATGGGTGCAACTTCTGGCTGAAAGAAAAAAAAAAAGATTTTAAGATGTCCATGGCTGTTACTTCATATTTTAGTGGATACCAGAATCTGTTTATAATAGTTAAAGGCTAGGTCTCAAAATTTGTTTCTCTGGAAGCACATCATTTGTAATCTTTAGCTCCTAAGGTAGACAACCTTTATGAGGGTTATGTGTTAGTATTCAGATCATTATTAAGCTAGCTCATTGTTCCTCAGGCCTAACACGAAATCCCTGTCTTTTCACGTTTCCTAGCAACTGGCTCACACGTGGAGGATGCAGAAAGAAAGCCATCAGGGACTTGATCTGCATTTCTCAAACAGCCTCTGAGAAATAGTACCCAGACTACATTGTTTCTCTTCACTGTTTCTAGTAAAAGCTTGCCTTTTATGTTCATTAGATTCTAAGAGAGAAGTTATAGAGGATGAACATGAAAAATTGAGTAGTGATGATGAAATATCAAAGCCAGATTATTGGAAATTTTTATCATTAGTAATATTTTTTTATAGCCATTTCTATTTATTTGTATCTTGAAATGATGGTTACTAAGGTAAGGAGATGAAATCAGTTCTGTTTTATACTTGAGAATTAAGGTAGTTATTATTATAAAGTTACTCCTCTTAGATGCCTAATAAGTACTTGTTCATAATTGTGAAATAAAATGCATCTTCAGTTTTTCATTTCCTTGAAGGGAGGACAGTGTACCCTAAATTTATTATATATTTATGTGTATGTAACTCTTTGTACACACACCTGTGTATTTTAAACCTTTAGACTGACAAATTGAAAAATGCTTTCTGAACTAAATGATACATTTCATTACATTTAAACAAAATGAACAAATAACTTCATCCCAATTTCTCTGTATGGAAATTGATAGTAATTTGGTGTTGAAGTTTTAGCACGTTTAAAATAGAAACTATGATTTTTATACTTTATTGTATTTTTATTTTCTTTTAATCTTACCATTTAATTTGGGTGGCCTAAAATGTAAAATACAATGACATTTACCTGTTAATAATACTAAGACATATATACTAGAAAAAAAGTGCCTTTCAGATGACAAGAATCTGAAGTTATGTCTCTTCTCTTAACTGTCCTTGTGCTGTTTGCTGTAACTGACCCTAGGAAAGGGGGCTGTGGAAGGAAAAGAGTGATGAGGGAAGAGAAAGCAAGAGGAAAATGGAAGGAAAGATGAAGCATGAGTTAAAAAAAAAAATGGTTGTGAGGGCACCCGGGTGGCTCCGTCAGTTAAGCATCTGACTTCAGCTCAGGTCATGATCTCACGGTCCATGAGTTCGAGCCCCACGTCGAGCTCTGTGCTGACAGCTCGGAGCCTGGAGCCTGTTTCGGATTCTGTGTCTCCCTCTCTCTCTGCCCCTCCCCTGCTCATGCTCTGTCTCTCTCTGTCTCAAAAATAGATAAAAACATTTAAAAAAGTTAAAAATAAATGGTTGTGACTAGTGAACGGTGGGGCAGTGGGATTGAGTGGAGTTGCTATGTCTGTCTCCCTACCACCTCTGTGAAAGTAGTGTTCTGCTGCTGTTACTTTGCCAGGAATGAGCGTGTTTACCAGCCAGCACCCGCCAGGGTGCACTGGTGCTCTCCATGCAATACCCAGCATGAAGAACGTATACAGGTAGAAAACATAATCTTGTGGGTCCTTGAGCATGAGTTGAGGACATTGTTTTCATGTCAAATGAAGACTTGGGCTAGATCAGTTCTTTCCTAAAAGCCAGTCTGGGGACCTGTGCTGATCCATAGAATTTTCTTGGGTTTTTAGCCAGCTTAAAAAACTAAGTATTTTATAGCTGGTTCATAATTTAGTCTTCATGGGGTTCAGACTTTTTAAATTTTTATTTTTTTTAATATTAAAAAAAATTTATGTTTATTTATTTATTTATTTTGAGAGAGAGTGTGTGTGTATAAGCAGGGAAGGGGCAGAGAGAAAGAGAGACAGAATCCCAAGCAGGCTCTGCACCATCAGCACAGAGCATGATGTGGGGCTTTAACTCATGAACTGTGAGATCATGACCTGAGCCAGGATGAAGAGTCATATGCTTAACTGTGCCACCCAGGTACCCCTAAATTCTTTTTTCTGTTTTCTTTCTACTCACTGTATCCAACTGTACTTTGTACAACTGCTCTTTCTCATGGGAAAGCAGAGTTCTCAAATTCTGTTCCCCACTTAAAAAAATTTTTTTTTGTCATGTTTTCATTATTTTTTGAGAGAGAGAGAGAGGGAGGGAGAGAAGGAGAGAGAGTGAAGAAAAGAAAGCGGGGCTGGGCAGAGAGGGAGACAGAGGATCCAAAGTGGGCTCGGCGCTGATAGGCTGACAGCACTGAGCCCAGTATGGGACTCGGATGCTAAACCAACTAAGCCACCCAGGCACCTACCCCCCTCCATTTTTTATGTCCATTTGATTTTAACTTCAGTTTCATATCTGAATTAAGACTTCGCCCTTCACCTCAGATGAGCTAAGTGGCATTGTTGTCCAGCCAAATGATAGCTGTTTATGTCACTTGGTTGCTTTGCCTTACCCCTACCCTTCTTCCATTTTCCACCTTTCAATCCCACGGCCCTTAAGTCTCCACTTCTCCCTATTTCCTGCTTAAATATACACAGGGGGCTGGTTAGTAAGGATACTTCATAAATGCATGCCTAGCTAGGTAGACAATGAGATGTTGGTCTTTTCCATTCATGCGGGTACCTCTTATCTTTATGGGTGATTTTCCTGATCCCTATCTGTAGCCTTGAAATGTGAGGAGAGCCACCCCTCTCTTCTCACATGCACTTCTCTAAAATATATGTTACTTTATTGCTCCTTGGTCCACCACTGCTTTGGACACAGTTCAGGAACAAAAAAGAAATGTCCTACTCGCTATGATACTAGTTTTCACACATGAAAAAATTAGGCTGCCTAATATTCATTCTTTGTAAGTACTGCTCCTTAGAGTAAAATCTTAACTGCGTTAAATTCCCCCCCCCTTTTTTTAATGAAATGGTCACAGTAGATGATAGTTGGTTTATTTTTGTTTCTGATGGAAAAAAAAAATGAAAACTGCTAGTGTCTTATAGCTCACAATACTGACTTGGTAAGTCCGAATATTCTTTAGACATCATTTTCCTCTTTGGTTTTGATTTTGCTTAAGATCTGAATGAGGTACATCCACTATTATCTTAATGGTGATTTTAAAAGGAGAGAAACAACAATTGTGGCAGGGATTACAGCTTTATCTAAAACACTGACCGTCACTGAGCTTCCCAGGTGTCTGGCTTGTCTAGCTTCCAGCCTCAGCAGTGGAAACATTTGTGACCTTGTTCAGGGCCGGCTAGTATGGGGAGCGGAGCAGAGGGAGGGAGACAGGCCTTTGTGTGGGTGGGGAAGGCAGTGGCGAAGCACCCTTTCTTCACAAAGCTAGTAAGGGAGCTGCTGTTGCCTGAAGAACCCGAACCTGAGGGGAGAGAGGGTTCCATCTAGCATTACGCAGCATTCTTCATAACTACCTGCAGTGATTGGCAGGGAATCAAAACAGGTTGTAGTTCCTTAGCCAGTGAAACAGTATTTTACAATGTTATAAACACAGAAAAGGGGTTGTTGAATGATGCCGACAGCTGTTTATGAAATGTATAGCTAAACAAATGCATAAATGAATTAAAAGAATGAGTGAATTTTACGGGTGAGAGATGGAAGGTGGGATGGGGGAGGGAGAAGTGGAAGGATGTTGTTGCAATGATGAGAAAAGAGAAGAGACTTGGACCTCTATGCTTAGGTTTGTAAATTTAATACAGTTGAGACTAATTTGAGTGTGTGTGGAGTTTGGGTGTTTAAGAAGCACTAGTATTTTGGAATTTACTACAGCTTTTATTATAGAGACATTTGGCATTGCTTAAAGTCTAAACTGATCGTGCAATGACTGCAAGAAATGTGGATGAGGATGTAATAAAGTATTCCTTGCACAGCTGCCACTAGGGGGCGACATAAAGCCCAGTGTCACTTCTTGGCATATTGCGGGTATCTCTCTGCCTTCTTTGCCCTGTTTCTTGTAGCACTGTATCATCACAGCTACCATTTCCCAGACTTCATGCTTCTCTGGCATGTGCTGAGATACTTTTCCTAGAATATGCTAAAACAAGACATGAGAATAATGACACAATTCAACTTGTACTTTTGATACTGTTGAGAACTCAATCAGAGAGGGGGCGTCTGAGTGGCTCACTTGGTTAAGCACCGACTTCGGCTCAAGTCATGATCTTGTGGTTCGTGAGTTCAAGCCCCATGTCAGGCTCTGTGCTGACCCCTCAGAGCCTGGAGCCTGTTTGAGATTCTGTGTCTCCCAGCCTCTCTGTCCCTCCCCTGCTTGCTCTCTGTCTCTCTCTCAAAAATGAATAAACATTAAAAAATATTTATAAAAGAAAACTCAGGGAGAAATGCACTGCTAAAAACAGGTGCCAGAAGTTAAAGTCTTAACTCCTTATGAAAAATAATCATTTATTTATAATTTGAATTTTATTTATACATTCATTGAGCATTTATTGGGTGCTCTGAGTGCTTGGACCTATCAGACCCTAGGGATACTATGGAGAAAAGAGGTAAAGTCTCTTCTCTTTTCACTTTTTAATGGGATTTCACTTTTTAATGGGAAGATGAGAAATCTACAAGAAAATTAATATAGGAAAGACAATTTCAGATAGTGAAAGATAATATTTGAGAAATATTCCAGAATGGCCATAGTCCATTGAATATTCCATGGAACTCTGAAGTTCTAGATGTTGAAAACTGTTTTTTTTCTCTTTGGTTATCTTTTTAAAATCAGAGCACTGTCTTCAAGAAACAACAACAAAAAAGAACTATCCTATGATTCAGCAATTGCACTATTAAGTATTTACCCAAAAGATAACAAAAATACAGATTTGAAGGGATACATGCACCCCAGTGTTTATAACCGCATTATCAACAATAGTCAATTTATGGAGAGAACGCCAAGGTCTATCAAAGAAGATGTGATACACACACACACACACACACACACACACACACACACACACTGGAATATTACTTAGCCATTAAAAAGAATGAGAATTTGGGGCGCCTGGGTGGCGCAGTCGGTTAAGCGTCCGACTTCATCTAGGTCACAATCTCGCGGTCCGTGAGTTCGAGCCCCACGTCCAGCTCTGGGCTGATGGCTCAGGGCCTGGAGCCTGTTTCCGATTCTGTGTCTCCCTCTCTCTCTGCCCTCCCCCGTTCATGCTCTGTCTCTCTCTGTCCCCAAAATAAATAAACGTTGAAAAAAAAAATTTTTAAAAAAAGAATGAGAACTTGCCATTTGCCATGATATGGATGGAGCTATAATGTGTTATGCTAAGTGAAATAAGTCAATTAGAGAAAGACAAATAGCATGTGATTTCAGTCACATGTGGAATTTAAGAAACAAAACAGATGAACATATTAGAATTAGGGGGGAGAGAAGAGAGGGAAACAAACCACAAGAGACTCTTAATGATAGAGAACAAGCTATGGGTTGAAGGAGGGAGGATGGAGGGAGATGGGCTAGGTGGGTGATGGGGACTAAGCACTTGTGATGAGCACTGGGTGTTGCATGTAAGCGATGAATCACTGAATTCTACTCCTGAAACCAGTATTGCACTGTATATTAACTAAAATTTAAATAAAAAAGAATAAAATTTTTAAAATTTTAAAATGCTTAAAAATAAAATTAGAGAGCTCTAGTCCCATCATATAGGGAAAATACTAGGAGAATGAAATTGAACACTTGCGGCAAAAAAAAAAAAATAGTCAAGGAAACAATAAACGGGTTACTGAGAGCAAGTTTACCTTATTTAGAGCTTAATGTATTTTGTGTAATTTTTCATCTGTAAAATTTTATGAGGACTATGGAAATTTTCTTATATTTTTTAAATTAAAAAGTGTTTTTATTCTTTATTTTTGAGAGAGAAAGAGAGAGCACCAGCAGAGGAGAGGCAGGGAGAGGGACACACAGAATCAGAAGCAGGCTCCAGGCTCTGAGCTGTCAGTACAGAACCTGCACAGGTTTTGAACCCGCAAACACAAGATCATGACCTGAGCTGAAGTCAGATGCTTAACTGACTAAACCACCCAGGAGCCCCAATTTTCTTATGGTTAATCCATACCCTGACCTTTTTCTGAATCTTGGGGAGTAATTTCTTTTGGGGGGAATTTTCTCAGCTAGCAAGTTAATAGTCTCCCTTATGATTATTATTTTTTTTTTAAGAGAGACAGGGAGAGAGAGAATCCCAAGCAGGCTCAGTGCTGTCAGCGCAGAGACTGACACGGTGCTTGAACTTACAGACCATGACACCACAACCTGAGCAGAAATCAGGAGTTGGATACTTAATTGACTGAGCCCCCCAGGTGCCCCCATCTGTATAATGTATTCTTGTGCTTCAAGATTTTGTGGAAAATGTGCATATGGCAGTGATATTTTTAGTCTTTTCCATGTCAGACAATCCTGAGTCTTCTTTCAAGACCTAGTTTCAATGTCATCTGTTTTGTGTAAATGCATCTCTGGCACTTCCTATAACCAGCCAGATCATGACATCCGTCTTTGATCATTCATTCATTCAGAAAATATTTTTGATTAGCCATTACTTATGAGGCACAGTTCGTGGCCCTGAAGATTTAGCAGTCAATGAAAGGAGGTCCTCTTAAAGTTTTCTTTCTCATGAGGAGAGGTGCCAAATGAACACATAAACTGATGAGTGACAGGTGGTGATAAGGTTAATGTATAACGGTGATAAAAATTAATGAGCAGATGAGAGCTGGTAGATGGCAGTGGGACAGAGGGCTTATACTCTTACCAGCTGATCCAGGAAGGTCAGAGAGGTGGTACGTCTAACATAAGTGAGGAGAGTAAAAGCAGGCAGCATAGCTAAAGCGGAATTGCTTGGGGAACTTTAGGAGGTAAGGTCAGAAGGGCGGGTTAGGTCGGGACTGAAAGGGCTTAGGCTTTAAAGCCACTGGAAGTTTTGAGCAGAGGACCCACCTGGCAGAGTTGGGTTTATAAAGGCTCCTCTGGCTCCTTTGTTCAGAATAGACTTAAGCGAGACAGTGGTTGGATCAGGTCCCTTAAATTGGGGGCTGTGAGAATAATCCAGGAACAAGAGGCCTAGGCCTACATGATGGCCATGGGGAGAGTGACAAGTGGTAGAGTGTATTGTTGACATGCTTACTTATGCATTGGAAGTGAGGTACATGAGAAACTGAGGAATTGAAGGTGACCTGTGGTTTTTGCCTTGAGCATCTGGAAGGATGGGGTAGATGTTAATTGAGAAACACTGTGGGAGAAGCAGGTTATGCTTTTGGGCAAGGAAGTTAGGAGTTTACTTTGTACCTGTGTGAGATGCCCACAGATGTACAGGTGGAGAAATTGCGGACAGTTGGATGAGCAAATTTTTGGTTCAGGAGACAGGGTGTATTTAGAAATGTGAATTTGGGAATCATTGTTTGTATAGATGGTATTTGAGACCATGACCTTTTATACATGTGTCGATTATAGCACTTCATTTTTTTTTTTTTAATTTTTTTTTTCAACATTTATTTATTTTTGGGACAGAGAGAGACAGAGCATGAACAGGGGAGGGGCAGAGAGAGAGGGAGACACAGAATCGGAAACAGGCTCCAGGCTCTGAGCCATCAGCCCAGAGCCCGACGCGGGGCTCGAACTCACAGACCGCGAGATCGTGACCTGGCTGAAGTCGGACGTTTAACCGACTGCGCCACCCAGGCGCCCCAGCACTTCATTTTATCATTGTTGATATATCTGTCTGTCTGGGTAAGATCTTTCAGTACAGAGACTGAATTTTACTTGACATTTTAATATTTTGTTCATGGCAGCCTGACTGTGGTATGAAGCTGGAGATTTTCATTGGGGGTGTGAGCAACTGGGTTTACTTACAGCCTTATCCAGGGAAAGACATTTTTACTAAAACTAAAAAAGCTACTGAAGTGGGAAGTCAGGTTGTTAAATGTACAGTTTATGGTCAAAGCTTAAAGATTTTATCATCTTGAAGTGTCTTGCTCTCAATTGCAGTTACCCTTGTGCCTCTAAGAAATACGTTCCTTTGGGTAGCCCAACTCAGTACAGTCATAACATAGGTTTAAGGGGCAGCTTTAATCCAGACTGATGCCCTGGGGAAATAAACCTCCTGTAAACTTAGACCTATAACCTGTTGGCTAGTACCATAGATAAGCCTGAGATTTATGCTCTTTGAAATTGGTTGACTTGGTGATTATGACCTGACCTGGTGTCGCCCCTTCTTTTTGTTTTTTTCTTTTTTTTTGTCCGCTGTGAATTAAATAAAGAAATTGAGAGTACTTAGAAACTTTGGGGTACCTGGGTGACTCAGGTAGTTAAGCGTCCAACTTCAGCTCAGGTCATGATCTCACGGGCTGTGAGTTTGAGCCCCATGTCGGGCTCTGTGTTGCGATCTCTGTGTGTTGTGTTGCGGCTCAGGTTGCGATCTCACGGTTTGTGAGTTTGAGCCCCGCGTCGGGCTCTGTGCTGACAGCTCACAGCCTGGAGCCTGCTTCGGATTCTGTGTCGCCCTCTCTCTCTGCCCCTCTCCTACTTGCTCTCACGCTTGCTTGCTCTCAATAAAAATGAAACATTAAAAAAATAAAAACTCATATAGCAGTGGACAGTAATTTTATGTCTGTTGAATCTCATTAAACATGCTTGTATTTTTTTCATTTTATTTTTCTAGTAATTCACTTTATTGTATTTAACAAAATATCAGTCTGCAACAAACTGAATTTTTAAAAAAAAATCAGTCCATCACACATAGTTTGAGGAACAGCATACATCTTCATTGTATCAGAAGGCATTTCACTAATTGAGGACTCAGCTAAATCAGTAATTCTCACAGGAGGCGGAGTGGATCAAAATGTAGCCAGCAGGCATGATTAGTATTTCCAGAAAATGTGTGTACTTTGAAAAACATTCGCTCCATTTTTCATGTCATGACTTATTGATGGGAATATGATATGCCAGCATGAAAAGAGGTAAAGAACCACTTACTATACCCCGACAAGGAACATAAAAGAATTAGGAATTTCTTTCATATTTTGTTGATCTCAAGTCTGACATTTTGGTGGGTAGATTATGAGATAAACAACCACTGCCTGGTTTTGTAAATATTTCCTTTTAGCATCCAAACTTTAGGTGTGTCTTCATATGTCAGTATGTTGTTTTATGGTTTTCTAGAAGCAATCTGATCTGCAACTTATCTATGCACCAGATACTTAACTTTGTTTCTTAGCTTCTGGAACATTTTTACTCCTTTCATTTATCTTTTTTGACACTTCAGAAGGAAGTTATCAGGAGACACACTGTGAATTAATAATCATTTTGATCCATTCCTTAATATTCTTCTTAACCAGTATTACCTTCCATGAATAATTTCATTTCATTTTTATTAAATAAGTGATGGTAATATGCCTCAGAGGATGCAATTAATGGCTAACATGGTGATTTCAGAAAAAGAAAATGAATGGATATGAGGAATAGAAGTAAAGGGAAGCCCTAGGAATTGTATCAAACCACATGACACTGAGAAACAGCAGGATGAGTAAAGCACAGTAGAGCCCTGGGAAGACCACAGTTGGAGTGGCTTCTTCTAGGTTGTAAGTTTTGAGATGGTCTCCCCTTGCTGTTTATTATCTTGGAACTTCCTAGATTACCAACATTAACTGCATATTGTTATTACTATTATTATAGAAATTTGTTTACATATAGCCCTACCCTGAACATGGAAGTATGGTCAGATAAGCAAGTTGGTGCATTTGGTATTCTGGTTTTGATGCTCTTGGTTTTGAAGAGCTTAAAAATTCCTGTCAAACTCTTTCTTCTTGGTGATTTCCCCAGTGACTGGCTATAGATTCCTTCTTTGGTCTTTGTAAAGCTATATGCCAGCAAATCTCTGCCAGTTAAGGAGCACGTGAAAAGCTGTTTATCTAAGGGCTGTTTGTTTTGTTACTTACAAAGCCGTAAAGATGTCAAGAAAAATCTCTCAATCCCTGTAGAATACTTTCAATTTTAGCAAACAAGGGCATTAGCCACTTAAAAAATTAAGTGAGAGAAACTATTGGCTGGCTACCTTTTATGAAACATTACCAAAAAAGTGTTTTGACTAAAAAACAATCACTCTAAAAAATAGTGAATGGAATATATTCACTGGATGTTAATAATCCAGAATTTTTGCATTAAGCCTTCATAATTACTGGTAGTAATGATTTTCTAATAATTTACTGTGTATACAGTGTAGCATAATGTATACTAGCTTCAGTACCAGAAATTTACATTTGAAATGGGCAGAAACAAAAGGTAAATCAAAAAAACTACTTTCGTATCCTTTTTTTCCATTAAGCCCTGTGTTTATAAAAAGGTTACATTTATTATTGCTCTGTTGTCCTGTTTTGTAAACATCTTATTAAACAGAAAGTGTGACTGTAAAAGTAAAAGTTTCTTAACCAACCAAGAAGAATTTGCCCATTCTCTCATTTGGGGCAGGGGCACTGTAGTTTAGAGATGCTGCTATTTATTGCTCAGAGTACTTCTAATTTTACTAGAATTGCCTCAAGAGCCAGTTCTTGAGTCACAAAGCATTATGTTCCATTCACTCACTCAACAAAAATTTATTGAATGCTTACTTACGTCAGTTCTCTCTAGATGCCAGATACATGGTGGTGACAAAACTGTTAAAAACTCAGCCTTGTTACTTTATAACCACTCTTAATGAGAATTAGAAAAGGCCTGTTTTTAGAGAAGCCTAGTCCACTGTTTTTTCTTGTAGAGAAAGTGGAGACTGAGACAAAATAATCTCTGTAATCATGAACGAAGTTCTCTTTGGCTCAGTTGCTTGTTCCATGTCTGAATGAAAGTAGAGAAATAGTTTGATATGTAGAAAGATCAGGGACTGTTTTGGACTTTGAATTCAGGTAAGCACTGACCTTAGCATGTCCTTAGCTGTTTGATCTTTGGAAACTTACTTGGCCTCTCAGAGCCTTTGTTTTCTAATCTGCCAGATGAGATTAATACTACCAATTTCTTTGGTGGCAGTGCAGATTAATTTACATACAGCTTGAATCTAGTAGGTGTCACATATTATTAGCTCATGCCAACCTTGCTCTCTCCAGTCCCTTCAAACCCCACTTTACCGCAGATGTCCAACCTAGTGAAATCCGGTCATGATATTAAAATACACATGTTGTTTTCATACTTTCCTTTCTGGTTTTTTAAAATTTAATATTGAGTGGGAAAACATGTTAATGTATTACACGAGATAGCAGTGGAAGAGTTAGGGTCAGAAAAAGACAACATATTTGAGGTTTTCGAGAAGGATATTTTATTCTTCATCTAACGATAAGGCCAGAAAGCTTCAAGAGATCTAACTGTGTAGAAGGTGGGAGTTTGGGTTTGGTAGTTAGAAAGTATTCAGTGAAAAAGTCTTACATAAAATATTTCATAAGGTGGGTCAGTTTGGTTTCTCACATTCAAATGATACATTTCCCATCAAAAGTTAAAACATTATTATAAGTAGAAACACCAGAAATGACATTTATGAATCCAGCATTGTAACTTGGAGTGAATCATGGAACTAATAAGTGTGTCCAAATATAGTCTTCTTCAACTAGACTATGTCTTTCCTGTTCTCAGCTCTCAGTCATTAATTCACCCTTCGTGGCTCTTACCATTGTCTGCCATGGTAACTGCCATCCATAGCATAAGCTTCTTGAGGGCAAGGACCATGTCTCATTTATCTTTGGACCTGCCACTTTGTATAGAGTTTTCTCTGGTGATGACAATGAATTGCGTTTGATGGTTACTAGAAGGAACTTACTTTAGTGCTGTCATAATAGGTGTCTAAGATGATTATCTTAGGGATTATATAAGGGAACAGCTATCTTAAGGTCTTTTTTTTTTTTTTTTTAGTGTTATTAGAATACAAGAAGCTGAAGTCCTGGGCAAGGCTCACACCCAGTGACAGCCATGCCTTCTCTGTGAGTCACATTTTTGAATGACATTGTCACTGTTGCAATGTATGAGTTGTTATATTTAGAAACATAGCTTAGAAGGGAGTGCTACTAGTCTGTTAGTATACATAATTATTTAGAGTGTTCAAATTTAAGACTATGGTTTGACATTTATTTACATCTTGTGATTTATAAACAAATATGCATTATTGAACATTGGTATATTTTGACTCTTTAGAGTTGCTCTATCCATTTGTGATGCATGTTAACTAAAGTGAAATAAAAACAGTTGCATTTAAAGAGCTACATCTGTTCTGTGCATGGGTTGTTTGAAGTTTGGAAAGCTATTCTGATCAAATGAATAAATCTTCATCCAGACAGGTGGCTTACTTGAATACTTATAACTTATTTTCAGATGCCCTCCTGGGAAATCTTACATTTGGCTACAATCTCTAAGCTGTTTTATCTGCCAAGGATAGGCTGGGAATGGGAAGTTTCAATTAAAATTAATGGGACTTGTCATGGAGAAATTTAGAGAATTTCCACTGCTCTTGAGTGACACCATTATATAAAAATGTAGGCATTATCCAAGCAGTCACTTGAAGAAAGCTATTTTTTTTCCCATACTTATTTTTGTATGGGAATTCAGAATGCAGATAGATTATATTTTTTTAATTTACTTTTTATTTAAAAAAACTTTTTTAACATTTATTCATTTTTGAGAGACAGAGAGAGACAGAGCATGAGCAGGAAAGGGGCAGAGAGAGAGGGAGACACAGAATCTGAAGCAGGCTCCAGGCTCTGAGCAGTCAACACAGAGCCCGACGTGGGGCTTGAACTCACGAACTGCGAGATCATGACCTGAGCCAAAGTTGGACTCTCAACCAACTGAGCCACCCAGGCACCCTGCAGATAGATTATCTTTAAAACGATGTATGTAGTTAAAATTACTATGTTGGTTTAATATTATTAAGGAGTACATAATTTTCTCAGTCCCCTCCCTGGGCATTATTTTCTTCCTGTTCCATAGCAAAGTAACAAAGGGTAAGCCAGATGGAGGAAGGTGAATTTGTTTTTCTCTCCCTCAGTTTTCTAAAATTAGTATTTAACAGAAAGTATACAGTTTGCCTAAGTGAAATTTGCTCTCCAAATCTGTAAATATTTGTCTCTCTAAACTGGAGGCATTTGTAAGAAAGAATCACTGTAGTGAGTAGCAGTTAAGCCCTTTCCAGGCCTAGCAAAGCATTTGGTCATGTGACACAATGGATAAATCTTGGAGAGAAAGAATATATTCTTTTTGATGCTAGTATGAATTTTTAAGATTTCTGAATGGTAGAATAAAATTGAGTTATAATTCAGTTATAACATATAAAAGTACCCGAACACAAAACATTTGATTAATTCAACATTGAGGAAATGTTGACAAAAGAAATTAATTTTGTTTAAGTGTTCTGTGGAAAATTATGTAAAACATTACAAAGAAAATTTATAGTGTAATCACATTATAAGGGGAATAGGAATTATTTGTCACAATTCATAATGTAAAACTTCTCAGTTTATAGGCAATGATATTCAGGGATAGTCATCATTTTTCTATGCTATTTTTCTAAAATTGTACAAATTGTTATATAATGATACTTTAATAAATATGAATATGTCTTGAAAAATCTGTAGCATTTACATTTAGATTCTCAATTTGAATTCTCAATTCAAATGTACTGGAATATAATACAGAGACTAGGGAAAACTTCACGACGCAACGTGAAACTTTTAAAAATGTAGTCACATGCATGTAAATGTTAGAACTCAGGACAGGGAGCTAGAAGCTGTTGAGTGCACTCATCTCATTCTGTGTGATCATCACTGTGCTTTATAGATGATGGCACTGATGTCATCAGCATCATTAGTAAGAACATGAGTTGAGGCCAGATGTGGCCTTGAGTCCTCTTTGCGCCATTCATAGCTCCACGGGAGACCTTGGGCAAGTTGTTGAACTGGAGCTGAAGGAGAATATATTGGTTAAGAGGAGAGGCTTTGGGAGCAGGTCCTGAACTAAGTCCTTGCTCTACCAGCTAGCAATTGTGTGATGGGTGAAACAGGGATAATAACACTTGCCCCATATGTCTTGTTACAATTTAACAACATGTATAAAGAAGTTGACATACTTTGTGGAGTATACTGAGTGCTGAATAAATGATGTCAATGATGAGGATAATGCTTCTGGCAGGGGTGTGGGAGGGCAGAGCTCATAAAGAAACCCAGGCACGTTTAATGCCAGAACACTTGCTTTTTCCACTGACTCTGATTCTGAAAGAGATCAGAAAGAATGGTATGGAAATGTGCCTGGAATCCAAAGCGGTCGTAGGTTTTGAAGCTAAAGAATTCTTTTAACACATATGCAAGGCACGGAATGTCCTAGGGATAGGCATTAGAGTCCAGAACCCCAGCTGCATAGAAATTCATCTAGTGAGGGAGATAAACAGTAAACAAGAAAACAAGTAAATACATAACCTGGCTTTCGATCAGATAGCTATGCGTGCCTTGAAGAAAAGGCAGCTTAAGTGGATAGATTTAACTGACAGGTGTGAGAATAAGAAGACTCTAGTTGCTGAAGCAGCTGGATGAATGGAGATTTTATTTTGTGCAAAGGGGAATGCTCAAGAAGTGAATTGCTGGGGAGTCGAGTACGGTTTTGGGTAGCACATTTTGCAATGTCAAATATTCAAGTGCAGATGTGAAGTCAGAAGTTGGGTTTGTGGGTCTGGAACTCAGAGGTGGGGTTGGCATGGCAATGTCATGGGAGTCATGGGGGTTGGAGGAGATCAATGGGGAATACATGCATGCAGAAAAAAGGAGAGATCTGGGCCCCAGGGCATTCCAAAGTTTGGAGGTCAGCTGGAGGAGCAGCAAAGGATCCAGCAAAGGAGATTGAGCAGGGGCATCTAGTGATGTAGGAGTAAAACCAGGAGAAAGTGGTTTCTGGAAACTGGTGATGGAAGTGTTTCAAGGAGGAAGGAAGGAAAGAAGGAAGGAAAAAAAACTATTTCTTGATGTTGCTGATAGTTTAGGTTTGATGATTGAATTTGCAAAGTGGAGATAGTTGGAAGCCTTTACAAGGACGATTTCAGTGGATAGGTGGGGATGAAAGCCTACTTAGAATGGGAATGAGGTGATAATAGGAGGTAGTGAAGTGGAGATATAAAGACTAAATGGTTCATAGGGAAATTATCTGTGAACTAGGGTGGAAAAATTAGGTATAAACTACAAGGTGATGTGGTTTCTTTAAAAGTTGATTTTTCAGTTTTATTTTATAGATGATACTACATCAGGGTTATATGCTAATGGGAAGGATCCAATAAATAGAGGAGACTGACACTGGGATAGAGAGAAGGATAATTATTATAGGAGCAATGTTCTCCACAGGCTCACAGGGATAGAATTCAGATCAAAAGTACAGACGTTAGCCTTGTACCAGGGGGTATGGCAGAGCATATGGGTCAAGATACATGGAGATTGCTGTTGTGGTGAGAAGATGAATTAGTTCTCTTCTAATTGCTTCTGTTTTCTCAGTGAAATAAGAACTGAGGTCATTAGCAAGTGCAATATAATGGATGAGTCATGTTAATTAACAGCATCTGCATAAACCACATTCTTGGGCAGCAGGCTCTTGGGAGATATGTTTCCCAACAGAAGATCTTTGGGCTTTGTGGGCTGTGTTCCCTGCCCTACTTTAGCTATAAATGCTATTCCTGTGTTTTTACCATGTGATTCTTACAGATTTCAGTTGAGCAGTGAAGTGTGAGTGAAAGGAAGAAGAGCCTACTTTATACCTTAAGTTTTTCACTATGTTTTATCAGATAGTTTCCTAAGAAGTAGGCCATCACAGTCAGTCTGTATGCATACGGTGTTTTCATTTTTCACTGTAGGCATGTGCATTGCTCTAAACTCCAATATAATGATTTGTAACTATAAACAGTATTTATAGTGAGTCAGAAGGTCATGAGAGGAATCACCTATGAATTTATTCACTACCATAAAGAAACTATAGCATAGGAATTTTCATGCAGCCACAGATGCTGACATGACCCAAGCCACTTCTGAAATGATGGAAATAAGTTATGCTTGATAAACTTCTTGTACCTTTTGACAAAGATGGTAACATTTCAAATTATTTGTTAATACCAGATCTTAAAGAAATGTTTATTAGGTGAAAAATGTTTAAAGGAGAGATTTTGTATCAACCAAATTATTTTTAATTCAGTTTGATAATTGATCAGTGAGCATTACCTGAAAGCCACAGTGAGGAAACAAACATATGTATAACACATGGACTCAACCAGAAGGGACTTAAACTAACCTAATGGTAGATAAAGAAATGTGTAAAAATAGTCATTGTACAAGTTAAAATAAAGTGATGTAAGATGAGTGTGAAAAATAGGAGCAAGCTAATAATTCTGACATTTGAGTCAGGTTAGGGAAGACCCCGAGGATAAGATATTATTTGAGCTGGACCTCAAAGGATGGTTAGAACTTTGGAAGAGAGATTTAGGACTGGTTTAAACATTCCAGAAATGTGAAGAACTTGAAATAGGGCACAGAGATATGGCAGTGTATGTGTGTCTCTGAGTGGTGACAAGTTCACTGTGTTATTATGGGAGATTTGAAACTGGATACCAGACTACTTTGGGCGCCATAATAAGAAGTCTTTAAGTATTGGGGCAACCTTGAAATTGTGACTTGAAGAAAGGAGTGAAATGATTATGACTGCTTATTAGTTTGATTATTCGTCACCAAGCATGGGCTGGAATTAAGGGATAATCTGAAGACATTTGACAAGTGTATTTGTTGATCAACCCAAAGTAGGATATACAGGGCAAAGAGAAAACAAAAAAGAGCTGGTATTCCTAGAAGGAATTTTGTTTACACCTTTTCCAAAAAAAGAGACACAGAGCAGGGATATCATATTTATTTTTATGTGTATAGCTGGGATTTAATGATTTGATTCTGAATTTGTTGAGTCCCTACAGTTCTACATTATGTGTTTGCTTGGTTGTTTGGTTATATCTTGGCTTATTTCCTATATGATTTTAGGAAACTTACAGAAAATACATTCAGGAAAGTGGAACTAAAATAAAAATCAAAACATAATGATATGGGAAATTAAGAATTAGAAGAGAAAGTCAACGCCAGGGGAGGACTAAGATGTAGATATATACTATTGACCATAGAGGTATAGACAACTTAGCGACAATTGGTTGCATATTTGACTTGAGCCTCCTGTCCGCCATAACTGCAAGGATAATGCAATCAATTGCATGATTCTCATTGTCTATGAGGGGAGAAAATGAAATAATATTTATACTGTTATTTACATATTTTCTTACATGAGATTTCCTACAGGGGATACCCTGTGTGGATAGTGAAAAATGCCCTCCATGATAGCAGATTGATAAAATTAGTTGTTGAAGCATCAGGACACACAGTTTGATGATCAAGAAACAGGACAGGATTATATTTAAAAATTGTGTGTATATGTGCATGCTTTTTGTTGCATTTTTTAAAATGAAAAGATGGAATTTTGAAAGTAAAAGAGACTACAATAGAATTTAAAGGACTTGGGGTAGAATCTTAGAGAATGCCTACAATTAAGGATAACAGAAGAAAAGGATCCAGCAAAGGTCACTGAAATGTAACAAAAAAATGTTAGAGATATAAAATTCTCTAGTATCAGAGAAGGCAGGGAATGAGCTTTACAAAGGAATTGCCCATAGCGTGAAATGTAAGGAGATAAAGAGAATGACTACTCACTCTTGGTATTAGCAATTAGAATTTCATTAATGACATTTTGTTGAGTGTGAGACTTTCAATACCAGTGGTGGAATAAGGGGAGGGTGCTTATATCATAAACATGGTGGAAATTGAAAAAAGTGTATGTAGACCTATTCTTCCAGGAGGTTTAGAGATGATGGAATTGTTGTTTGGTATGATCGGGGTGGAGGGACTGCTTAAAAGGGACCATCCCAGAGGAGGAAGGAGATAGTAAGATGGGGCACAGAAATAGGGAGTCAGAGAGGAAAGAGTTGCTTTCACTGAGCTGAAAGAGGATAAGTTACACGAACTTACATCAGATGACTTCGGGGTAATTTGCAGAGTGAGGTGAAAGTACGTTGGGATAGGGAATCTATTTAGGTCATCACTTGTTAGGTCAGAATACCATTTTACAACAGACTTTTTGTGGTTATTTAAATGCCATTTTCTGGTTTTAAATATGCCAGTTCTTTGTCTCATTAGAAAGAATTGAGCTTGCCTTGCCCCTTCACAACCATTCAGCACTCACACAGATGTATTTCTTTTTCATTAAAAGACCAAATGGATATATAACAACAAAGTGAAAGAGCTTTATACCAATTGTCTAAATAGAATATTTATGAATAGTACTTTTTAGAAAAGTGGTGGAAAAATGGTTTTTCACTATTTTCCTATAACATTTATAGTAACTTGATGAATAATGAATGGGAATAATTTATAAAAGCTATATTCTTCACTCAAATAGAACATTTGTTTATACTCCTACATAACAGTTACATCATGGCTATATTTCACATAAAGAGCCATATATTTTTAACGTAAATGTTGCTAAATTAGTTTCATTCAACAGAGTCATAGAATCATGATGTTTTAAGGGACCTCAAAGGACAGGATGTTCTAGGACATCCCTGAGAAGCATGCAGCTACACACTGCTTCACTTCTATTTAAATTGTACATTCAGATGATCATGAGCCATACTAGAATATAGTCTAAGAAATGAACAAGTTGAGTAGCAGGATTAGAACCATTTCCACATCTCAGTGTGCTTTTTATATATGCATCCCCGAAAATATGTAGAAATGAATTTTATTTTGTAATTGAATTTTGCAGTACAGCGGGCAGATTGCATTTTTAAAAGACTAACCTTCAGCATTCAGAAAAAAGTAGATGGATGAAAGCATTTCTAAGGAGAAACTCAAGTTTCAGTCAGTATTTTAAATAGACACATCCTGACTCCCTTCACAGATTGCCATTGACCATATGGTAACTGCAGACATGCCTCAAAATAAAACAGCCATATGTAGATTTTCAAATACTGACCTCATCCCTAGAGAGCCATATTTATCTAGAAGAGCATTTCAAACCATATCAAGTAAAATTACGGTTGTGTCATGTTAGAAAAGTAGGAGAATCTGCCTAATGAAAAACAATCACAAATTAAAACCAAAGATGCCAAGGAAATAAGGTTAGATACCCACAGACATCTAAAAGCTAAGGCATCTGGAGAAATGTCTTTCAAATTCTCCTTGTCTGGTCGTTATATGCAGTAGGATAATACATAGAAGAAGCATTAAAAGCTCTCTTGTGTCTGGTTGTGAACGTAGATTGAGTGAAATTGCTTAGGGGATGATTGGTTGGAGTGCTGTTCTCAGGCTCGCAGGCACCGAATGCAAATAGTGGTCTACTATACCGGTATTTTTCTGGTTCCTGCCATACAATTTCTTGAGTGGGACATATGGAATTCACTTCTCCATTTCCTCTAACAATTGTTTTCTGTTGAAATTCTGCCACAGTTTTTCAGAACTCTTAGATTTGTAGGCATGTGCCTATGCATTACATAGAAACATGGAAGTAGGAACAGAATTATTGTAGCAGTTAGAAAAAAACGTACTTATATCTTCAACGATATCTCATTTTCTTCATCCAAGTAGGCGTGGAGAAGAGGTCAGAAAGGGGGATGAGCAACTAAAGGTCTGCAAATAATGAGATTCTATAATGGTGATCATTGTAACTATAAAACATCTTTTTTCTCTGTGTGTGTGTGTGTATGTATACATATATACATATGTACACATATATATTTTATAGATATATACACGTGTGTGTATGTACGTGCACATAAGAGAAAAAGGAACATGTTAACACCCTCATAGTATACAGGCAAGCCCAGTTCCCACAGGCGTTGTGTTATTCTAGCAGATCTCTCATGTCCCAAGTTTTATTTAAATCTGTGGGCTCAGGGATATGCTCTGTGCCTCAAGTTAATAAAATAATATTAATGTTTCTAAATGTTCATTGAGAGTTTTCCTTTTCCTTTGCTTTCCTTTTGATGTAGTAGTATTTTATTGGGTTTCATTGAGTGATGAGTTGTGTTCTAGGTGTAATGCTATCCCTCAGGTTTATCTTAAATTAAAATTGTGATCCTTAAGGAAATTACCCTCATAATGAGCCAGAAACTCTGAAAATTGCACTTTGCCATAAAAAAGGTCACTGATCCTTCCGAATTGATCTTTATAACGCATGAATCAATGTAAACCACGTCTTTTATACAGCTGAGTCCCTCGCTTATGTATCACTGGACCTATAAGTAGATATTTGTGAAAATTTGTCACAACCAGCCACAAGAGAGCTTTTAATGCTTCTTCTATGTATTATCCTACTGCATATAACGACCAGGCAAGGAGAATTTGAAAGACATTTCTCCAGATGCCTTAGCTTTTAGATGTCATAATTTTATTTCTGATAAGTTAGAAGATACGCTATTCTGAGCCAGATTTATGAGTAGTTTTTGGAAGTTATTTGAACTTACTCAGATTTATCAATCTCTCCTACCTTTCCAGGTTACCTCATTTTGTTCTTTTTCAGATTTGCTATGAGTAACAAGATGAGCCTTTAAAAGTAAAAGCTTAAAATTTTATCTTCAGTAAAAGTGATCAAATCCGTATGGAAATCCAATAGCTTTTTTTAAAATTAAAATTAATGTACCAGCTTGTTAATGGACATAAATTTCCTTTTCAGTATTTATTTTAGGTATTGATCTGAGGTTGGGGTATTTAGTTAGCCGCTTTAGGCCATAAAATATTTTGGGCAAAAGAAAAGAGATTGTTTTGGTACTATGTTGTTCCTAGCACATCTTTCTAGAATAAATGAAGCAGTGTTTATGCCCGTTAACCGGTCTTCCTATTAAGTTGTATTTGATTGGGAAATACAGTGATTATATTTTGTCATTTGTGTTTTACATTTTATTGATGTATATTTTCTTCTGAATTTTGTAGATTAAAACAAGAAGACTAAAGGGCGTATCTAATGAAGTCTTTTGTTGTTGTTGTTGTTGTTGTTGTTGTTTTGGTTTTTTTTTTTTTTTTTTTTTTTTTTCATTAAAAATCCAGGCTTTTGTTCATCCTTGCTGTGTAGGTCAACCTTTCTGCTAAGGTCTTTGGAAGTGACTGGTGTTTTTTTGTTAACTCAAAGCAAGCTCAGCAGCCACACAAAACTTTTTTGGAAAGACCTTAATTGCCAAGAGAGCCAGTGTATAAAGCAGCCCTAAGTGAGATTTTATTTATATGCTGATGTAGGATACTTTTGGATTGCAGCCCTGAGCAAAATAGATTCCTGAATACCTCTTCCACCCTGTGGCCTCCAGGGTCCAGTGCACCAGCTCTCTTGGATTCAGCAGCCAATGTTTATAGAGCTCCCTTGCAAGCTTTGTGTGTTGTGTTCATGGCTTAGTACAGACATTTTAAATCTCACATGTCTTAGTGTATCTGAACAAATGGAAGATGCAGTTATTATCCTGTTCCCTTTTTCCATAGCATTTACATTCTGCGATAAGTGTTATTTATTTTTGGAGTTAAACCTTTATAAGCGAAAGATGTGAGTCTTGGAAAAATCCATATTTTGAATCAGCTCTTCATTTCCGTGAACCCAATACTCTACTTCCTACCCTATTTTGGAGAACTTAGTACTAAATTCTTTTTATAGAATATCTTTATTTCTTATTCTATATTTTATGACTAACGTGGATTTTTTTTAAACACATAGGAGACCAAGATCTCTCCTTCCCATTGCCTTTTTTTTGTTGTTGTTGCTGCTGGTGGTAATTGGAGAGTGGGCAAAGAGATAAGAGTGTGGAGCGGGAGAACTACTTTAGAATTAGTGAATACATTTACAGCCTCATATGTTTGGTTCATTTTTAAATCTAGTTCTTGGCTATTTTTGGAATAATGATGAGTTTTTGAAAACCATGCTGACAGAAATCTGTCTATTTTCTTTAAGATGTTATATTTCAAGGTACCACCTATGTTTGCAACAATCATGCTTCCAGGATCTGGCAGGACATTTGTAATTTTTCAACTTTCTGCCCTACTGTAAAATTATGAGCTATTTAATTCGGCCTCATTTTTATCTTTTTGGTATCTCCATTCATGGTAACTATCAGGTATAAAACCAAATAGAAAAAGAAAGAACACTAAAAAATGCATGAATCCTGATTAGATTTTCATCTTTATTCTCAGTGGTACTTATTTGTTGAATGCTTAAATCTAAAAACAGAAAATGCTAATAGAATATTATTCAAATATTCATATAAAATTTAAATATCCATATGAATACACACTTTTTAAACCAAGGAAAGTATTACTGTTTAGAGTTATCCTTTGTATATCTTAAAAAATGTTCTGATGTAATAGAGATATAGGAATATTTAAATTCTCAGGAGTCTACACATGATCTAAAATGAAGACAGGCAATGGGATAATTCTAATATTTCTGTGGTTGTGTGAATAGTTTGACAGCATATGCCATTGAATTTGATAGAACTGCCATTCATTCTAAGTGCCTGTGGCATAGGCATTATTGATTTATCACCTAGTGGTTTATTAGTAATCTGTATAGGAATGTTCTGTTTATTATAAAAGAAATAGAAATTATAAGTGTATCATTTACTTTTTTATGTTAATGGAGCTCTTTAAATTGTATTTTTGTGGAATCTTAAAAGTAAAGATACTTTATTTGCTTACCTAGAAAGAAAACCCATGTGATTTATCGACAATTTTTCATTTAAACCTTTCTACTTCTATTCATCTATGGAGAAATTCTAGAGAGCTGATAAATGAAACAATAGCTTCATTATTTGAGTTTTGGTGCAATACTTCACATGCATTACCACTTTTAATCATCACCATATAACTGTGAAGTACATGTTATCATATATGTGGCATGTGAGGCTCAGAGAGAGTAAGGAACCTGCCCAAGGTCACACAGCTTCAACAAAGCTAAGCTAAATTCAGATCTACTGATTTGACTCCCTGATTTGGAGACTCTTGGTCCCTGTGGTATCCAGCATTACTTATGGTTGCAGAATCCTTCAGTAGATGCAAGTTATACATAGTCCTAGATCTTAGTGTGTAATAGAAAATTTGGGTAGGTGAGAGACTTTTTATATCACTAAGAATGACAACTTGTTATGAAAATACTGCAAAAGACCATTAGGTTAAGAGTATATATATTCTTTCACTTAAAAATTGCTTTGTCCAAAGACAGTATTGTTAAGAATATAGTTTAAGAAAACTGTTCACTTATTTTTAAAAAAGGATATCTCCCTTAGCTCAAGAAAGACTGTCTAATATAGTAATTTTTAATATTTTTTTCCTCAGCAACATACCATATTCCCATGGCTGTTAGGAACTTCAGAGGTCTTGTTTGAGAATTGCTGGGCTAGATGGTGCGTTTTATGATTGCCATCATTTATGTAGATACCTTTAATGAAAGAAATATTTTAGAATTAAGATAAAACCAAAGTTTTTGGGGAAAACCAGGATTTTAGTAGTATAAAGCCCCATTATCATTTCCTCTTATAAATAGGAAAAAAGTCTTTGCTTTAGCAACCTAGAATAATAATGACTGGGTTAACACAGTCATTGCATATAGGCCTTAATGTACCATGATCAGCTCATAAGCACGCATCTATAGACAACTAGCCCAACACAACATCTTGGCAAATTGATTGCCTTAGAAGGATCTCAGAATGTATTGGCATAAATGCCAGACTGTGAAGGAATGATTGAGCCACATGGGGTTGAATTTATCAGTAGCAGCAGTCCATTCTTCCAAACAAAACATGTGCCAAGCACCAGCTTGTAATCACAAACATCATCTGCCGCATATTGAAGAGGAAAACAGCATAGATATGCTCAGGATCTTAGTGATGGTTTATAATTAATCACAACATTGTTTAGCAACTTGCAGTGTATTCAGATTGCTTTATTCTTGAGTTCTCAATTACCATTATTTGCTCTGGTTCTTTCTCCTTCCTTCCCTTCCCTCCTTTCCCCTCATATTCATTAAACATATATTTATTGAATTTTTTCTGTTTGCATGACCTTAGGCTAAGTACAGTGGGAAGCAAAATGATAAAGTAGAGATGAAACCTGAGCCATTCACCCCACCCCATGTAATTCAGTGTGGAAGAAACATCAGCTACCTACCCTGCAAAACAAATTAGCCAGCAGTGAGAGCATAAGAGAGGTATAAAACTGACAGCATGATTCAGATGACAGAATATCCTCTTTTGGTAACAGGGGTGACCTCATAGAACAGGAACATTGTAAGAGACAGAGATGTAAAAACATGAGGCTTCTTTCTGTAAAACAGGTTACCCCAAGATTGTTGAAGTATATAGCGTATTAGAGAAGAAGTATTGTGAGATAAGTCTAGAAAGATAGTCTGGGACAGGTGTGTGCCCTTTATCAGATAGGCCCTAGTGGGTCTGTTACAGAAGATTTTAAGCAGGTAAGTGAAGTAAGTGATCGGTGGTATGCGTTAGGGTGATGGCAGTGTGGAGAGGCTGAACTGATCCAGTGGAGACCATATATAAGGCTTTGTCACTGAATACAGAATGTATTTCTTAGTCAGTGTTAGTGTTCTTCAAAAAACAGAACCAATAGGAGAACTGTGGGGGAGGGGAGAGTGTGGGGAGGAAGATTGATGTATTATAAGGAATGGACCTCACATGGTTATGGAGGCTGAGAAGGTATCATCATCTGCCCACTGCAAGCTGCAGACCCAGGAGAGTGATGGTGTAAGTCCCCGCCTGAGGGCAGAAGACCAATGTGCCAACTCAAATAGGTGGACTGAGAGAACAGACTCTGTTCTCTTTTGTCTTTTTGTTCTATTTAGACCCTCAGTGGATTGGATGATGCCCTCCCACATTGGGGAGGGCAGTGTGCTTTCCTCAGTATACCCATTCAGATGTTCATCTTATTCAGAAACACCCTTAGAGAAACACCCAGAAATATTGTTTAAGTAAATATCTGGTCATTCTGTGACCCAGTCAAATTGACATATAAAATTAACACCTACTGTATGCCAGGAAGTTTATTATCTCAATCCTGATAATGGCCAGTGCCACTACTATACCCACGTAGCTGAAGAGAAGATAGAGGCTTAGTGAGGTTGAGTAACCTGCTGAAAAGCTCCCAGTGGCCAAGTAGTGGAGTTGTAATTTCAGCCCTGGTCTGTGGATTCACTGCCATCCTCTGCCCTGTGCTGTCTCAACTATGAGCTGGCTGAGAGTCCAGCTGGGGCAGCAGAGAGCTGGGGAGCCACAGACAGCACAGATACAAAAACCAAAGAAAAATTTCTGATGTTTTGTGGAAAGAAAAGAGGCACACATACATTCATTTTCATTAGAATTTAGCAACTTGTTGGCTATGGAAAGTAGGAAGAGGGAATGAATAGCCAAGTGCCAAGTTTTTAATCTTCATTAATAGCACATAAGGTAAAGAACAAGTTTGAGGTGAGAAATGATGACCTCTGTTTTATATGTACTTGAGCTGGCATGCCTTTTCTGGGTCCTTCCCTAGGCCTGAATCCTTACTTTATATGTACCTCTGTTAGAGCACTTAAGCTGTTGTGGAGTAACTTATTTTATTTCTGTTGGTGACTCCCTCCCCACCCCGATATTAGGAGCTCCTCTGAGACTCCTGGTGTTCCTGTACCTAGCACAGAGTAGGCTCACAGAATGTGCTTCACGCATGTGCTTTATGCTAGGAGCATTTGGTCACAGAGGCAGGAGGGAACAGTGGAAGTCCAAGGAAGAAGACCTTTTGAAATGCATGTTGTGAAACTATAACTTGGACCCAACTAGAGATGAATGAAAGACTTCCCCAGCAGCACGGAGGGCCTGCTTCACAGACACACTGAATTTATCATGAAACAAGTGTGTCCATTTTCCTAATTATTTGCAAATGATGCTCACCTCCCTGGAGATGGGAATGGTGGAGGGAGTAGAGTAAAATGAATGTTCTGAAACCAGTTAACTCTGGAGTTAAGGCTTGAGACTGTGGCAAGTGAGGCTATGAAAAAGAGAAAAAGAGGAGGTTGAGGGATTAGAGTCTTGAGCACAGACCATGTTTATTATTGCAGCTTCAAAGTGCTTCAGTTCTGTTTTGTTATACTGTTCACAATTGTTGATTTTTTTATGCTAAGGAAAATCAGCTTAAGTATGCATATAAAACTTCCTGTCATTTATGGATGAACAAGAAAGTAGCTCAACTCCTAGCTCTACATGCTTACTGGTTTGTCACCTTCGGAAATCACGTGATCCCTTTGTGCTTCCTTTGCTCATTAACACCAAATGCTCTCACCTACTTATGGCTCTTCTGATGATGAAAATTGGTTCATAAGACATGAAGAGCTATTGAAATACTAGAAAACCCATTGGGATTTGAGCAGATGCCTTGAAATCCTCATTGATCTGTTGGTGTCACTGTGGTTGGCACACGTCCTCCCTTCCCGAAGGCCTGTGGAGCGTGAGAACTGCGTCCTCTAGTTGTATCAGGAGAGGACTGTGGTGTTGGGTTCTTACTGAGCTTGTTTGCAGCCCAGTCATGGAGCCCCAAATTGGGGAGCAGGGAGGGTGCTATCTGAAGCCGAGCAGTGATTCTTTTGCTCCCACTGAGGGCCCTGCTTGTCTCCACAGAGCATCTTCCCTTTGACAAATAATTTAGTCTGTGAAGACTCAGCAGTGGAGAAGCCGCCTACAGTTTGCGTCTTGGAATTCATTAGTCATCATATGTTCTACTTCTTCTTTAAGTTTTCTTTAGTACATGGCAAAATCCACAAACAAAAACAAAAGGAAAGGGAAGAATAAAAGCAAGGAAAATCTTGAAGAGATTCCAAGGGTCCTGCATCCTCGACAGTTCTCACTTGATAATCTTGCAGCTGATTGCATCAGTCCAGTTTAATCAAATATTGTTGTTGCATCTAATTAATAACTCCTTTGTGCCCTTATTTCAGCGAAGGTTATGGTCTTCGAATGTTTGAATTTTCTCCTTCCCAATCATTTCACTGTGTCAGCCCTATTGACATAGTTTATTTATTTGTAAAGGTGTGTGTGTGTGTGTTTGTGTGTGTTATGTTTTAGTATATCCAGTGAGGTATAATTTACATATAATAAATGGTACATAGTTAAAGTTTATATGTTGGTACATTTTGACAGATGTGTACACTGTGAAACCCTCACCACTGTCATGATGGTGACCATGTCCTTGCTTCTTCAAAACTTTCTTTTGTGCTCCTTTTTAACTGTTCCCTGTACAAGCAACTGCTAATCTGCTTTCTTTTGTAAAAAAAAAAAAAAAAAAAAATTTAATGTGTTTTTGAGAGAGAGTGGAGGAGGGGCAGAGAACGAAAGGAAGAGAGAGAATCCCAAGCCAGTTCCGCACTGTAAGTGCAGAGCCCAGCATGGGGCTTGGTCTCACAAATTCGTGAGATCATGACCTGAGCTGAAATTGGGAGTTGGACACTTAACTGACTGGGCCACCTGGGTGCCCCTGATCTATTTTATTTTCTGTCAAAGCATTGAGACTTGGAGGAAAGTTTTTAACTGCAAACTCATTATTTTAAAATAGCTTATAGTATATTCAGGCTATTTTTTGAGTTAGCTTTGGAAGATTCTGTCTTTTAGAGAATTTGCCTATTATATCTAAGATGTTGAATTTGATGCCGTGAAGTTTTTCATAATACCCCTTTATTATTTTTTAAATATCTGTAGAATCTGTATCGATGACACTTCTCTGATCCATGATAACAACTTGTATGTTCTCTTTTTTCCTGATTGTTCTGTGTATTATCTTCCTATGGCTGTTGTAAAAAATCACTAAAACTTGGTAGCTTAAAACAGTAGAAATTTATTCTGTCTGGTGGCCTCACATTTGAAATTCGTTTCACTAGGTTAAAATCAAGGTGTTGGCAGGGTCATGCTCCCTCTAGAGGCTCTAAGGGGACAATTTGTTTTTTGCTTTTCCAGCTTCTGGTGGAACTGGCATTTCTTGGCTTATGGCTGCATCAGTCCAGTCTCAGTGTTCATGGCCACATTGCTTTCTCCCATCCTGTCCTGATTCTCCCTTTTCCATGTCAGAATCCTTAACTTAATTACATCTGCAAAGTTCTTTTATGCCATCTAAGGTAACATTAACAAGTTTCAAGGATTAGTTCATATGCATATCTTTTGAGGGGCTATTATTCAGCCTACCACAGTGTGGCTCAAAATTTACCAATATTATTTATATTACAAAGAACTAACTGGCTTTTGGTTTCATTGATTTTTTTTTCCCCTCAACTGTCTTTTTATCTATTTCCTGGATTTCTATTCTACTCTTTATTATTCTTTTTATCTTGTTTATTTTGGGTTTCATTTGTCCCTCTTTTCCTGGTTTTGTAAAGTGGAAGCCATGGTCATTGCTGTAAATTTTCCTCTGTTTTAAATTAGCTGCATTCCACGAAATTTCATTTGGTGTGTTTTCATATTCTTTCAGCTCAAATACTTTCTGATTTCCCTTTATTTCTCTTTTCCATGGAAATGTATTGTTTAGTGTCCAATAAGGAGGGAATTTTCCAGTTCAGTTATTGATTTCTGCATTAATTTCTTTATGGTACAAGAACATTCTTTGTGTGACTTAAATACCTTTAAATTAATTAATACTGGTTTTAGAGCTGAGAATATAATCTATCTTGCTAAGTATTCCGTGACATTTACCATTTACTATTGGAAAGAATGTGTATTCTGCTCTTGGTCAGTAGAATGTTGTTTAAATGTCAGCTCAAGTTTGTTGATCATGTTGTTGAAATCTTCTGTATCTGCAAATTTTCAGCCTACTTAATTGTATGAGTTATTGAAAAGAGAATGATAAAATATTTGAGTATGACTTTTTCTCTATTTCCCCTTGCTGTTGTATCAATTTTTGTTTCATATGTTTTGAAACTCTTATTAAGTGCCTCAGCATTTAGGATTGTTGTGTCCTCCTGATGAATTAGTCCCTTTGCTGTTACAGGCTGTACTTTCCTGCCTTTTTGCATGTCTGATAATTTTTTATTGTATGCTAGACATTATAAATTTTATCTTACTGTTGAACTTTGTTCTCAGATGCTATTCAATTCCTTGGAAGCAGGGGGGCCTTGATTTTTAAACTCTTTTGGATGGTACCCAAGCAGTGTTTAATCTGGGTACTTTTGATTACTCTTCCTTACACTCTAGATCTTTCCCTCTGATTGGTACAAACAAGTCCTAGAGTGGAATTCTTTAATTCCTTCCTGCAGCTCTTACTCCTGCCTTGACTAGTTTCCTCACACATACCCACTCAATGGAGGAATACCCAAGGGGGACTGCAGATCTCCATTGTCCCCTCTCTGTGAATTTCTCTCCACTCTGGCACTCCACTCTGGCAAGTCTAGCTGCTTTGGCATCCCTGCATTCTGAGCTGCATCCTTTCAATTCAGGGAGACCACCAGGGTCTGCCTAGCTTCCCCTCTTTGTATTGTGTCCTGGAAACTTTTTTTGAGGCATTAAGCTTGGGCAGTCTTTGTTGGGTTCACTTCTTTTGTGTCCTGAATCTCAGAGGTCACTACCCTTTGTTGCCTGTTACCCATTATCATGAGAACTATTGTCCAATACATTTTTCATGACTTTTAGTTGGTTTCAAGTTGAAGGCAAATCTGGTAACCATCACTCCCATCTTGTGTGGAAGTGGAAATCAGGAGCTGGATTTTATTCAGAGTGAGTTCTAGTGCATTTTTAATTACACCTGGAGAAACATCTGTAGGCTTGGCTCATAGACAGCCATTAACAGGAATGGCTACACTTGTAGGACTGTCCTTTTCATCCTTGCCACTGGAGTACCTGCCACACTTGGACAGCCATTGTGAATATTAGTATGAAGTGTTCAGAATGGAGGAAAAGATGAACCTATGTTTGGTTCTTTCATCTGGTGTTTTAGTGTATGTTATATTTTGAGTCCAGTAGGTTTTATTGTGTGGGAATTTGTGTCCAAAGACAAATAACTTTTTAAAAATTGTAAAATGTTTGTATACACTAAGTGTTTTTAATTATAAAAATCAAATATAATAAGTAGAGCATGACATTTTTTTTTTAATTTTTTTTTTCAACGTTTATTTATTTTTGGGACAGAGAGAGACAGAGCATGAACGGGGGAGGGGCAGAGAGAGAGGAAGACACAGAATCGGAAACAGGCTCCAGGCTCTGAGCCATCAGCCCAGAGCCTGACGCGGGGCTCGAACTCACGGACTGCGAGATCGTGACCTGGCTGAAGTCGGACGCTTAACCGACTGCACCACCCAGGCGCCCCTGACATTTTAAATTTTCACTTACAAACATTCAACCAATTAATATGTTTGATCTTTTTCTTCTGCTTCATATCTTCTGTGATACAAAAATTAATGATAGTTTGCATTTAAGTCAATTTTACTGCCTAATAAAGCTGGTTTATAATTTTAATGAAAGGAAATTATTCCCTTTTATTTATGCATAATCAGATGTGCACTGCTGTGACCAGAATTTATCTGTATATTAAAGCCATTCTAATAACAGAACAGCTATTGTTTATTTTTAGCAGGAAATCAAAACCAAGAAAAAGCTAAAAAACTCAGAATTTTAAAAACTAGGAAATAAATATGTGACATTTATACAATAGTATATATCTTGTTATTTATACAAGTCAAACTTTAATCCTAATTTGTCCTAATTTTCTCTTTATTTTTCTGTCTTCTAAAATCATTATTACCTAGTCTGTAAATCAAATCATGGAACAGTTTAATAGCGAAAGTAGGCACAGCTGCCCACAGATTATAATAGATTCCTTGCAAAACACCGGTTTCTCATCTATGGAGGTTTAGTACTAAAAGCTGAAAAAGGGGTTTTATTTTTGTGTTGTCGTCATTGTTTTAAATTTTCCATGGTACACAAAGTAAGTGATAATATTTTTCACTTAATTTTTTTTTATTTATGGAAATTGATGTATCATTTTATGATGCTGTGTGTGTGTTTTTCATGTTGTGGTTCATTTACAGATAGCTGAATTTGCAGGCGAACCTGCTACCTTTCAGTCAACTGATCCAGATGTATTTCAGTATTGTCACAGTAAAGCTTTGAAAATCTACCTATTTCAGCTTTTCTGATACACTAGGTTTAAAACTGCTTTACTTTAAACTAAAACATTTGACATTAAAATACTTTCACCCTCCTTTCTAAAGGGGTTGTCACTGCATTAAGCTTTGAATGACCATAAATGCTTCTCTGTCCGTATCCTGTCTTACCATTTCAGGACAAAATCATTTGCAGTAAATCAAGTTTTTCATGTGGTTTTAATCCCATGCATGTAGAGATGAATATTCTCACTCTGATAATGTTCAGTTCTAATTAATACCCTGGCTCAACATCCCATGTTAACTTTTATTGCCAAGACAACAGCATATTTTATTCCATTTTTGTGAACTGGGATATTAGATATCCTAAAGGTTGCTGAAATGGTAAAATTAACTTGGATTTTGAACTTGACTTGGTTTAGGGTTTACTAATGAAACTTGGCCTCCAGGAAGAATTCCTCTAATTAAGCAATTAACATTCCAGTGATCCTAGGCCATGTCTTCTAACAGCGGGAATACCATAGGTCCTGGGAGTCAACCCTGGCCCCATGAGGACACTGTATAGAATGCCTCTTCAAGCTAAGGTAAAGGTGTGCTTGAAGTACTTCTGGGACTAGAAGGGGCAGTTTTAATAATTATGCCCAGACTATAGACGTCAATAAGGTTAGTTATCTTACATATGACCTCTGTGGTTCATATCTGCAGCTTTCCAAAATTGATCTAGTGTTCTGACATAGAGACCAACGCATCTGTGCCATTTTGAAAGCCCATTTGTATTTTAAAAAGATCACTGAATGCCCCTTAGGGAACTATTCAAAATCTAGAAAAAAATATATTTATATATATATTTATTTATACTCCTATGTAATTTTTTTCTTTTATTATCTTTTGGGTAGCATTTATTAATAGTATACACCATATAAACCATAACCAAGTCTGATACCTTGCCCAAATTTCTTAACTTTAATTGAATAGGTTGGAAAGAATTTTGTTACTTAAGTCAGATAAATTGGAATGAATTCTGTTCCTTGTTTAATTGTTTTTAATGAATGCCATTCTTTTGGTTGATTAAAGCAATTTGCCAGTGACTTTGTAAGTAGTCCCACATTGAATGGATTTTTAAATAATAATTGCCAAGAAAGTGGAAAAACGAAGAGTAGTTAATGCAGTTTGTAGGGATTTAAGGAAGAATAATTTCTGACAGTTCCAATTATGTAGGTCTTCCTAGAACTCATAAATTGCTTTAACTTCAGGTGTTCCTTGTTGCTTTTACAGTTTAAACTCAAGTATATACTAAATCTGTTTTAGAAAATACATCGTGCCCAGATTTCTGTAAAGTATATACGTTCTATTTTATAATGCCCAGTTATGTTGACTTCACAGAGATTTGGGGAAATTAATCCTAATGGGAACAATGACTGTGGGAGCTGAAAATAATAGATGTGTCCTTCTTTTTCTTTCTTTTTTAAAAAAGCTGGACCTGTGATCTGCAGAATGCTGAGTTATCCCCCAACTCGCCGAGCTTTAATTGTGGGTTGTGGTCTGCAAATGTTCCAACAGCTCTCAGGCATTAACACCATCATGTATGTATTTCTTTCCTGGCTTTTTACTGAAAAGGAATTGTGAAGGAATTATTTTACATGGAAAAAAAAAAAAAAGAATAGGACTTTTGGTGTTTTGTTGTATTAATTGTGTAGGATCCTCCTTTTGGAAGATACTTTGCAATTTTTAATCCTGTCGATGTGTGGTTTAGAAGGAGGTGATTTATATTGTTATATTTTATTGCCTTATTTGATATCATAAATTTCTTCTTGTACATCATCTGGTACTTCCTTATATTCTGAGCTAATGAATGTATCATTTTCATAAGCCATTACTTGATGCTGGTTAGAAAGTGAAACAAAAGGGAATCATCTGGCCTTGCCAGGGATTAATGGGCACTCAGATAACTAGTTTGTTTCTTTTGGGAGCAGTTACAATACAATGTGATGAAAACATTAATAGAAGATGTTTATTACCATCAGAATGGGAAGACACAGAAGTTTCATATTGTCTAGTTTCAGATTAATCCCCAAAGTTGTATGGGTTTGGGAGGTGGAGCAGGATAAATAGGTTGTAGCATGTTTCATTCATTCAACATTAAACACATTTTTTAATGGCCTATTTTATACGAGACACACAAGAATGAGTAAAGTAGACATGAATAAATTCACAGTTTAATATAGAATTTCAAATTGTGATAAGGACTGGGCAGGACTATTCCAGTCCTCCACAGAAAATACTTTTAAGATCCTAGGTAATACAACATGGGTTAGAGGAAAGTCATGAGTTTTGCCGAGAAATTAGTTGTTGGGTGAAAACCTGCTAAATCTTGGAAAATTCTCCCCCACAACCTATTGGCTGAAATTATTCACCAAAAAATGCAAATCATGTAAAATTCAAATTTGCTTGGTAAACCATTTGTATTTAGGACTCTTGACATTTTCCTTTGAAGTTACTTGGGATTATGTTTGTTTTCTGGATGAGGTGCACCACAATGGTTCTGTGTCTACCATCCTAAGTGTGGTGATGGAACAGAATTGTAATGAGGCTCATACTTTCAAATAATGCAGTGCAATGATATCCTATGTGAATATCTATTTTATCAACCTAACTTAAAATATATTCTCTGTTTCTGTTGTTTGTTCTGCCCTTTTCTAGGCATTTAAATTTGACAAAGTAAATTTTTGTTCTGCTTTATTGTATTCCTATAAAACATCATCAACAGAGCCAACTCTTATTGATGGGTAGTGGCTGAGGCCAGTGTGTTCCTAGTTGAAATGGCTGTCATAGTCCATTCACAGATATCTGGTGTAAACCATGCTGATTAAGGTTTTTAATTTTTTAAAGTTTATTTTATTTTGAGAGAGAGTGAGAGAGATAGTGAGTGGGGGAGGGGCAGAGAGAGAGGGAGACAGAATCCCAAGCAAGCTCCGTGCTGCCAGAATAGAGCCCCATGTAGGGCTCCAACTCACGAATCATGAGCATGCCCTGAGCCGAAATCAAGAGTAGAATGCTTAACTGGCTGAGCCATCCAGGCACCCCAGGGTTTTCAGATTTTAATAAGGCATTTATTTCTCCAAATACTCAGTCTTTTCACAGTGAGATCAAGTGATATGAGTCTAAGAATCCTGATATTCCTTAAGATTTATGGTAGTCATTATGTGCTTTGCTTATCACAAACTGTACATAATAGAGGTAGCATTGTCAAACAGCTTTTGCTTGCAGTTGAGTATTAATCCTGGAAAGTAGGAAGAATAAAATAAGGTAAATGATGGCTCAATTTAGATTGCTTCTACGTGATGCAAAACAGATGGCCAACTCCCTGAAGAAATTAATACGACATTTTAATGTCTGGAGGTTAGAGGGTTAGACACTTAAATGAAAGATGCCTATGATAAATAACTGCTGGTTATTCATAATACAGTTTCAAACATTCATATTTTAAGCCCATAAAACTTAATGCAAATCTTTCATTATAACAGACTGCACTACTGTCATCATCTGGATGGAAGATGACTAATCTGGGAGTCATTCCTATAGTGTGTTATCCTTTACTCTTTCTAGTCTGCATTGGTGTGTGTGTCTTTCTCCATTCTTAAGATTCAGTAAATACTGTCGTAAGTTTTGTTGCTTCTAATTTAAAATAATTTCTTAACTGGAATCTAGTAGTTTATGTTTTGTTTTTAGTAGAAAATATTAATTACGTATTTTTCTTATTTTAAAAAATGTCATTTTGTTAATTTGGAGTTCTGTTTTTATGGATATTCCATTATGTGTATTTCATTACTTTTTCTTTCCAGCTTTTTTCCTGCTAAGTGGGAAATAAAGTAGGCAGTGCTCTTCAGTATTCACAGCCCAAACCTAATAACCTGTAGAAGTTGAAATCTTTTTACAAAGTCTGTCTTTCACCTGGAAGTTTGTGTGAAACTGAAATATGAGGTATTTTGTATTCTCTCACCAAGAAAAGTTCATAGGAAGATCATATGGAAAGATACTGAAAGATAAATCATTCTCCCAGTTGCATTATATATCTTACCATGTTTAGTTTTGTCTGTTTTCCCTCATAGAATTTTTGTTTCTATCTCCTTGACCTATTTAGTATCCTACCTCAGTCAAGGAAATAGATATTCTTCTCGTAATATTTAATTTTCACATCCTCTCCAATGGAAAAAAAATACTTTGTTTGTGTGTATGTCTAAGTATTTCTTATTCATATAACTCACATTTATATCCTAACCTATACCTTATCTGCTATCCTATCAAACAGTGAGCTTCTGAGTTCTTAAAAAGCATTACATACTTTATACACTACATTAAACTCTTAGAAGAAGCAATTTTCTAATAAGACTTTAATCACTTAATTTCAAAACATGTTGAATAGATTATTTTCTTTTCACAGTAGAGAAAGAACAGAGTACATGGAGTACTAGCTTTCCTAATATAAAAGTGTTGATATTATTGCACTATATCTCACAGACCAATAAAATATTTCCACATGTGTTAAAAAGGAGAGGAGTAATAGATGAAGTTGATGATGATTAATGTGGAGGAAACTTTCTTAAGAAACTCTCATTGTGATCTCTTCTAAGCTCTACTTATAAAGTCAAGAAAATTTCCATTTCCTATCTAACAAATTTTATCTGGATGACTACTGATACTTGAACCCTTCCCACATTGTTATTACTACAGCCAAAATGTGTGTATATGTGGGAGGGAAAGGAGGAGAAAAAGTAAGAAAAATAAGGAAAACACCTGGCTGTTTAGAGGTTTGATAGCATGTTGCTTCTTTTGAGCAACTTATAAGCTGTATCTTGATACATTCTTATGAACATGTAATCAGTCCATCTTAGACGGGTGGGAGTTAACAGATTTTTACCTGGGAAGACCACCAAGTGGTTAAATGGCCCACTTTAAGGTTACACAGAAGATCAGTAGTAAAGAGGAGAAGGAAATCCAGAAATTTAAGCTTCTGAGTCAGCTTCAGGTAAAAACGATTGTGAGAGAATAGATTTCTTTCAGGTACTCTGTGCCAGTACTCTACTTTTAACCTATTCTTCTTTTAGATTAAGGTTCCAAGATTTCTCTCTTCCTACTCTTCCCTGTTCTACTAACTCAAAGTGGGAGTGGGAAATAGGCATTTATATTGGATGGGCAGTGATTCTTACTTCTGTAGCTGCATTCCCTTAATCCCCAGGTGATCTCTTCTTCTCTCATATTTACAAGAGATAATAAAGGATTTTGGAAAATATGCCCTTATAATAATAATGTTAAGGGCTATCCTTCACTGAACATTAAATACCAGATATTCCTGTAGCATGCATTAACTCATTTAAATATTCACAGAAAATGAAAAAAATTAGGACAAAACTGCTAGCCCCTCTAATGGTATAATTATGTATTATGATCATGATAATAAACATTTTTACTATGTTACATGTGTAACACTATAAAGTATTTTTATATACTTATATATATATATATACACTTTATATATATATATATATATATATACACTTTATATATATATATATATATATATATATATATATATATATATATAAACACTATAAAGTATTTATAGACACGATCTTTCCAGATGTTCATAAAAATCCTGTCAAGTAGAGCCAGTTCTTCTGTTTATTCTGTAGCTAAGGAGGCTAGGGCTTAACAAGTTAAATGACTTATTCATTGTCATCCAGTTAATAAGTTTTAGCAGTGAGAGTGGAACCCTGATTTTCTGACTCCAGATCACATGAACCACTCTAGTTTTAGAACACCTGAAATGCCCAGAGCTGACTGTTTAAAGCTTGTTTGGGGGTAATATAAGGTAAGAAATCAAAGTTAGTGGAACTCATTACCATCCAAGGATTAAAAAAGAATGTGGAATGATTGTGTGTATCCATCTCAAGAATCATAAAGCTCATTACATTCTTTAATCTCCTGGTACCCAGTTAAGTAAAGCCTTTGCTTTCTACCCTTATCTAGAGTTCCTGGACAAGCCAGCCCAATCGATGACTGGGTGAGGCATTTATATTTGTTAATCATTTCATTAATTTCATAAGGGCAGTATTTCTGTATCTGTTCCATTCTCATATTTTATCCTCAACAAACTCTCCTAGTATAAAAAATGATCATGCAGTCAGGAAACATGGTACAGCAAGCAGGCATGGGCAGATGGTGGTAAATGTAGAGACAAATAAAAGTGACAAGAAATAAGAGGAAAACAATAAGGATTTATGCGTTCTCCTGTTGTAAATCAGAGCCAGAGGTGAGGTTTTGCTCTCGGAGATCTTCAGCAGGCAGGATGCATGGACCAAAGCATCTGCTCACTAATGTGAACATTCTTCTCTCTCCACCACCTCAGTAGGACTCTGAACATAATCCAGAAAAGCTGTTGAATGATAACATGCTTACCCCATTGAAATGCTTCAGGATGAGTGTATTTGTAGTCAGTTGTGTTCATTAGATGAAAGTGATTAAACAGATGAGAAATAGTGAAGGTTCAGGGTTCACTCCTTTGCAAGATGAGTTTAATGTGTTGGGAAGAATATTGGCCCAGGAATCAGGAGAGAATTAGTTTCAAAATCTGTCTCCACAGTGGGACTTTAGGCATGCCAGTTACTTGCCTTCATTCTAATTACCTGTCAAGTGAAGTAGATGAGCTTTAATGTACATTTGATGAGGAAAAATGGGGTTTCAAAAATGGAAGCTAAAACATTTGTGTTTGAAATACTTTAAACCTTTCTTGTTTGGAAAGTTATCAGACTGCAGGAGATCAGTTTTAATCTAAAAAGAGAAAATGTATTTGGTAGACATAATTTTTGAAAGATTGGTTAAATGCTTGTCATTGTCCTAGATACTTAGCACCTTATTTGTTAAGACCACACTTTTATTTCCAAAGCATATCTTTTTTAGAAGCACGATCTTGGTTATAGGTGACAGTGCTTTGCCCCAAGATTGTGTAGCAAGCCTGATGTGCGAGAACATGGCTTCCATAATGTTGTAAGGATAGGCTCAAGCTGAGTGAACTTCACTGGCCTCTCAAATTATGTACAAGGGAAAGGATGCAACTTCCACCTTTGGAGTCTAAGGCCATTTTTCATGACAGATCACTGTCACTGTCTTAATGTGCAAAACAAAGCATTCTCATCAGAGAAGCTCTAAACCCTCTAAACAGAAGGGCTTTCTAGTGTGTCTGTTTGCTTTCCATTTCCCTCTGTATATGTTGCACACCTGTCTTAGTTTGAGTTCTCCAAAACAGGCTCTAAGATCAAGAATTAGATGCAGGTGATTTTGGGAGGGATGCTACCAAGAAGCATGAGTAAGAGAGCAGGGAAAGTGTGGTAGGGTCTGGGATGCAGTGAAGCATCTCAGCTGATCTCAGTAAGCAGAGTTCAAATCCTGCTGAGGAATAGTGTAGAATGTGATTCAGCACTATTCCAGGAATACTTCTTCACCATCCCCAGTCCCTCAAGGTAGTGTCATGCCTACAGTCATTCTTTGGTTCCCTGAGCAATCTCTCCTGGAGCCAGAGTTCTCAGGACCTAAGAAGAGAGACACAGTTTAACTAGAAATTGTCAGATTCTAGAGTGAGTTTCCATAACTAGAGGACATTTGTTTTTTATATAATTTTATATAATTTTTATATAATTTTATATAATTCATGAATAATTTTGTCTCGTCATAGGAATCTTAAAACTAAAGTATTCATTTATTCCTTCAACCAGCATTTCCTATATTATTGATAGAGCTTCAAACATAATTCTTGTCACTGAGAAATCTTTATTCTACCAGCAATTAGACACAAATACTTAACCACACAGCATCATAAAAGCCACGTTAATATGTTGTTAGGAACACTGTATATGGAAAGACTAGTTTTACCTGGAACATGAAGAGGACATATATAAGTGATTTTTTTTGATACATTTTTAAAATTTCTTTACATGCCTTTGTTTTCTGGCCGGAAACGTGATGTATCAAATATAAACCCAATGTTTGGTGTTCGATCTGAATTTGAATCCAAACCTGGTACACTTGCTGTGTAAGCACTACATGCTGTTTTAATTTCTCAGAGTCTCAGTGATCTGGAAATCCAGAATAATACTTTTACGATGATTAAATGAAAATATTATGTATGGTTCAGGCCCATGGGAGGCACTGGGTCCATGCAAGCTTCATTTCTGCTCAGCATGTATTGCATTTTGTCAATTCCAGGGAATTTGTGGAAAGCAGGGACATCCCGCAGTTAATGCATCCTCTTTGGCCCATGCCCATTAATCCAGGATTTAAGCCATCCTCTGTAGATAGAAAATTGTTATAATATTCTTTCATTCATGTCTCTGTTTTCAGAATATAGAAAGAAATCATAGTAGTGTTTTTCTTGTAACTCACAGATACAGTAGGAGTGTTGTCCACTTCAGTATTAGGGGTGTTCTTTTTATCTGAAGTTTAAGTCAGGGAGAAAAGACCTCAGTGACCTTTGAGTGATCAGAGCTAATATACCTCACGTAGCCTGACTTGTGGTTTACATCAAAAGATGGTCATATCCTTTTGCATGCTTTCTGAATCAGATGTGAGTTTTAAGGTTCTGTGGCAATTAATGGAAATTTATCTTCGTGGTTTGTTAACGTATCAACAACTAAGATTCTGGGTTCCCCAGGACATCTTCAGTAATATAAATACATGAGTTCTTTGCCTACCCGTTCTCTGACTACTGCTTTGCTGAAAGGTAAGTAGATGAAATCGAGATGCCGTTAATAAGTTGAAATAACAACATGAAATCCAGGGCTGTACCCTAAGAAATAGGCTTGCTGTGAAACCTTGCCCCCCCCCCGCCCAATCATAGGTAAATTTGAGAGTAACCAGTCTGGGTAATTACAGGTAGACTATTAAAAACTTGTAGAGATGTTCACTTCTTTCTTCATTCGTTAAACAAGTGGGTAGAAGGCACTCTGCTAGGGACTAGAGATACACAGTAGGACTTAGCCCATCCCCAGGGAACTTTGGTCTTTTCCCCCTCATCCTTAAAAGAATATGCTGCCACCTGTCTTGAAAAGTTCCTTTGAAGATGAAAGGAGGCAGCAAAATGACTGCCATAGGAGATAGTCAGATGGTATTGGGGGCGGGGGGGGGGGGGTTGATTCTCCTTTCCACACTTGTATTTGTTGTCCACTCAGTAAGTGAGCTGTCTAGGCTCTCCTCACTTGGTCATGGTTCTTTTAAAATGTTTCCTTTGTTGGCACATCACAGCATGATATCTTGAGTCTCCTTCATGACTTTGCCTACTTGTTTTGTTCCTTAATGTGGGTGCTCCCCAGACCTTGGCTTATAGATCTGCTGGAGATTTCATCCTCTCTCATGGTTTTGATGACCATCTACATGTGAGGGATGACCCGAATCCACATTTCTACATCAGAACTGCTCTGAGATACACAATTATATCCAACTACTGGACATTTTTACTTGGATATCCTACTCTCACCAGTGTCCATATGTACAAAACCAAATGCCTATAATTTCTCTCCAGTTTTCCCTTTCCTGTAATCCCCATTCCAGTGAGGTGGGTGCCCAAGACACTATATGGGAGCTCACCCTTGTAAATACAACAATTGCAATTTCCTTCACTTTTACTTCCTGAACATCTCTTCTATCCTTTCTATTTGCTTTATTTTCATTATATGTCTGAGTTCAGGCTCTGCTTTAGTCAGGGTTCATTGTATTTGCAAACACCAGAATCCCATTCAAATCTAGCTTAAGGAAAATAAGGGAGTTTGCAGTAAGAATTAGAGACTAAAGGCAGGAAATGTAGCTGGGCCTACAAAGGGGCTGAATCCAGAAACTAGAGAGTCACTTGCTCAGCCTCTGTGTCCACATGGTACTTTGTCCTTGCTTTTCTCTGGCTGAATGCATCCTCTTCCTCCTTTCTTTTTGAGATCTTCCTCTGGGTTTGTTGTTGTTGTTGTTGTTGTTGTTCATATTTGGTCACACCCTGCCACATAACCTTAAATGTACTTCTGAGTTCAAGAATCCACAATTAATTGACTGGAGTTGTCTCAATTTTTAATTCCTAAGAGAGAAAAATCAAGGTAGACCTACCCTAGTTCACGTATGGGAGGCCAGGGGCTGGGCAACACTGTAGGAAGAGACTCAGAGGATTTTTCTGCCTTAACTCTCACCTCCTTCAGTCTGTCCTTATCTCTGCCTGTGAATTTTCTGAAACAAAGTCAAATCCTATCCCTTCTTGACTTAAAAATCATTAGTAGTTCTCACCGCTTTCAGCTCAAAGTCTGGAGCCTTTCATGTCCTGACTTTTGTCCATCTTTGCATGGCCTGTGTCCAGCCACTTCCCACACACTATACCTCCTGCTATACTGAATATCCTGTACCTCTGGTGATGCTTAAAACGAATCCAGGCCTCAGTGCCTTCGTACATACCATTCTCCCAGACCTAAATATCCAGCTTACCCTAAAAGAAGTTAGACTTGGGTTACATGCCATCTGCCTGCCTCCCTGGGCTGATTTATATGATCCTCTATAGCACTCTGAGTAGATAATTGTCATAACAGCTATTATGCTTTATTATAACTGCAGATTTATTTTTCCCTAAGGAGCATACAGACAGTAAAATTTCCCTCCTTGAAGTACTCCCCAGGGAGAGCCAGCTAGATTTTAGTTACTACTTTTTTTTTTTTCCTTCATTCTGTTTGTAGTCAGGGTCATAGCCTAGTGTTATGATTGGATCTATTTTGGCCTGACTATGTGAAAATCTTTGTAACTTCTGGTTTTCATTTGTTGCAGTTATGGTCTTAGGAGAACCACAGCTACAGCACTCAAGATTTGAGAACAGGATCTTCCAAAACCACTGCCAAATGAGTCCTGACCTTTAGAATCAGTGACAAACTGCAACAGCATTACTAGTGATTTGTAGTACTAGATGAATACTCTTTAAGTTTAGTTTGGGTTTCAACAGTGAAGATCCATGGCAACAATTCTGCAAGTTAGATGTCTTGGTTCCTTCTTTCTTAGGGCAACGGGAAAGCTAAGTTAGTGACTGCTATCCAAGTTTGTGATTATGCTTCCTGTGACTGATAGAATTGCAGGATTTCAAATGCTATTAAGCTGCTCAATGCAGAGACAGATAGTCTGATGACATGTCATTTGTGGCAGGGAGAAAAATGAACAGTGTCTCTTGATGGAACATCTTCATTTATTTTGATAAGATTATTTTGTACTGGGCAGATTAAAATATACAGAACTAAATATAAGGTGCTCCTATTTCCATTTCTGGAAAAATGCACAGTACCAGAAAACACAAAATGTATAAAGTAGATTTAACTATGCAGTTTTAACTTTAGTTTCCTACACAGAAGTAACAGCCTCCTCACGGATTCTTCTCGTGAGCTTCTTCACCTTCCTTAAGGCTCTCTCCTCAGCCATTTATCATTATTATGTTTAAGGAATTTAATCACGTATCTAAGACTATCTGCAAGAACTAAACTTAGCCCCGAGGTATGTTTTCTTAGGAAAGTGCAGAATTTTTGCACTTGTTACATTTTACATTGAGGTCCAGATTTCAGGGGACCATTTTGCCTCGTGGAGTATATGTGTTCTCTGTCCACATTCCCTGCCACTCCCCACAGCCAGGCCCCATCAAGGCTTTTGAGGTGGTGCCACCTGCCCTAAGGAATCAACATTCAGCTAATATTCTGCTTAGAACTTTCCCCATACGTATCCTGTTCAGGGCTGGGCCAGGATGAGGGCAGACAATTAGACTGGTTTAATTTTAGGAATAGAAATATAGTGCAGTCATTACAACAGTAGCTGTGGACATTAGTAAAATGTTCAGCCTCATTTTTTGCCCCCAAGACCTTTATTTCACATTACAAAAAAAAAAAAAGAAAGAAAGAAAAGAAAAATTTTGAGGCTAAGTGATGAGACTGCCATTTGCCAACACCTTCCTGTCACTTTTATCAGCTAAGAGGGAGTATGTTATAGCTGACTTTGGAATCAGACAGACCAACATATTTAATAATATAGTTAGGTAAATGAGATGCCGTATTTAAGGTACTCCAATGTGACTAACTCATAGCAGTTTATTATTTATTACATTATTATTTTATTTAGCATCAGTCAGACCTGGAGTCAGATTTTGTTAGATTTCCTGACCTATTGTTCTGCGTTCAGTGACTTACAGCTACTCTGAATCTCAGCTTCCTTATGTACAAACGGGATATAACCTGCCATTCAGGGTGGTTTTGGTTTCCCTCATTCATACCCATCTCTTGAGTGGCCCTGCTAAGTTGTTCCAAAGTATAGGAATCCTCTCTGGTTTTCTTTCTTCTTGCTCCCCACATCCTGTCCTCTAGGGAGTAAGCTCCAAACCATGATTCCCAAACTGTAACAGAGGCACGAGACACTTCTCACAGGGGGATCCAGGAGATATTTTAAATTTGTGAGGGAAACACAGACATGCTCAGACCACTACTGTTAGGTAGTCTGTACCTTAATAAGCCGAACCATTAGGTATTTCTTTTGGCTTATGGGTGAAAAAAATTACTGAGATATGAAGGGTTCCATGAAGCAAGAAAGACTAGGAACTTCAGCTCTTACATCTATCCTTCCCTTTATCTTCATCTTCCCTACTACCAGTCATCCTTGCCATCATGGCCTCTTACTCATGTATTGCTATAGACCATCTCCTAACTGGTCTTCCATTGCCATGTATACCCTCCATAAGTCAGTCTCCACAGAACAGCAAGAATGGCATTTGAAAAATAAAAAGATCTTAACGCTCCATTACTCAAAAACTTCTAGTAGCTTTCTACCACACTTCAATTCAACCTAGCTCTTTGCCATGGTCCACAGACTGCCCATCTGGCTCCCGTTTTGTCCACCGTCCTCATCTCCTGTCCCTCTCCCCCCCCCCAGTCACTAGGTCTCAGCCGCACCAGCTTTTTTTTCTTTTCTTTCATCTGTTTCTCAAACTCTACAAGTTTGTTGCCATCATAGAGACTTTGTGATTGCTTTTATTCTGGCTAGAAAGATCTTCTTCCAGATCTTCCCTGTGGCTGATTCCTTCTCAATTGTGTCTAAATTTAAATGTCACCACCTCAACATAGGCCTTGACCCTGTTCTAAAATAGCCCCCTCCTTTTCATCTGTATCACTGCATTTTCTTCTTTATAGTATTTATGATGGCGTAAAATTATCTTCTTTTACTTCATTATGTTCTGTGAGAGGAGAGCCCTCATCGATCTTGTTCCTTTTTTTTTTTTTAATGTTTATTTATTTTTGAGAGAAAGAGACACAGAATGTGAGCAGGAGAGGGTCAGAGAGAGAGGGAGACACAGAATCGATGCAGGCTCCAGACTCTGAACTGTCAGCACAAAGCCTGATGCGGGGCTCCAACCCACACTAACTGACTGAGCCACCCAGGCACCGCCAATCTTGTTCCTTTTGAAGTGTGCCCAGCACATAATTGCCCTCAGAAAATATTGGAGATGCAAACAAATGCTTGTTGTGTTTCCCTTCTTCAGAACCAGAAGATGTCATTGATGATGATGTGCACATTGCTGCTTTTTTATCATGAAGTCTTGCTGAAATTTTGAAAGATGAAGGGGGTTATTTTAAGCCTTGGATCATTTATTAATCTTTCTTCAGCAGTCAGCAAAAGAAATGTAGTCCTACTGTACTTTACGTTTATCTGAAGTGCCTGACTTTTCCTAATCCTTAGTAAAACATTAAAAAATGGAGAGAAAAAAATCCGTTTTCTATTTCCTTCTTAACCTGAGTCTCTGTAGATTCTCACAGTTGGAGAAATCAGAATCATCCTTGTAATACCACTCATTTCATTAAAACTCAGAACTGAAACCAGCATGGAAGAAAGGAGTTGATACAGCCTTTGGGTTTTTCCTTTCACCTGTAACAGGAAATGAATGAACTAGATTGCCAAATTATATTGTTCAGGGTCTGTTTGTAGTTCAGCTGGATGAAACTTTTTTGGTAAAGGAAAGAAAAGGATAGCTACTTGATTAATAGAATGAGGACGCTACTCATTAACCTCAGTAAAATGGCAATATTGTAATAGTAGAGTATTATATACAATAAACTGAAACTGTAGGAATATTTTCATTATTAGGACAATGCAAACAAGTAAATTTGGATAAGCATATATAATTGTAGATGTTTATATTCCAGCTGTTTGTTTTGTGAGTGTGTCTCTCCTTGACTCTTTACAGAGTCTACTTCTAACTTACTCATTGTCTGTTTGCTAAGAATATAAAGTTGAGTTGAAAAATTGTGAGTCATTTCCTAGTAGAAACAGTATGTTAAGCTGGTACACAAATTTCTTTATGCCTTACCATATCTGAAATATTGGAACAATCTTATCATTGCTGTTATGGGAAAACTTCCAAGTTACAACTCAAGATTCCAAGTATGTTCTCCCTCAGCCCCAGAATTCCCAGGTGGGAGTGGAATGAAACTGCAGAGATGCTCAGGGGACCCAGGGTTCTCAAGGTGCAGCTGTGGGTATGTGTAGGTGCCAGACCCTGCTGGGAGGTGAATGGGCTCCGGAGAGATGGGGTGGCAACCACCAAGGCATATCAGCAAGGGCAGCTGTAGTGATGAGAACTCCGGTCATACTAGAGTGTTCATTTCTCCCCTGGTAGGGGCAGAAGGAAGTACAGATGGCATGGTGGTCCTGACATTGACTGTCAGAGATGAAGGTGGCGAAAGATCATTCCTATATATGAGCTGTTTGTACGTTGCATGTTTGTACATAAGTAAATGTTCTTAATATGGATTTATTAATTGATAATTCAGATGATTTCTAAAATCAGAAAAGCTTAAATAGCTAGTGCTTCTCAGTATGAATCAGAGTAATACAGTATTTGTTTCCACGTGTTCATTAGAAACCCAATTTGTGTGTTAATTTGGTGATTAAAATTACATTGCAACTTCTGTTGCATGTGTTTAATGTTTCAACAACCAGGAAAAAAAAATGTTGGTTAGCTGGTTATTTTGATGGTAGAATATGAATCCACTGGCTTGCCAGATGTGAAGATCTATTCAGCACAGTAAAGCAAGTTTTTGTATTTTGCTATTTTTAACTTGTTTTCTCCCCCCTTCAATAAACAATGGGCTATACACTTGAAGTTGAGTCATTCATGTGGGTTAAACAAGTCACTGACTTGTTTTAAGGTATTGATATTTTTAATTTCAGTTTTTGTATTATGTATACAAAAGTCAAGGTATTATACAGTTTATCAGTACAAGCCATAGTCCCTGCTACTCCCTTCCTCTACCTAAAGTTTTGCTCTACAGAGGCAGTTACTTTACTTTGTGTAGGTATTTCCTTTTGTAATAACATCTGTATTTCTAAATAACTAATAAATATGTAATTTTTTATTGACTTTGATTTTTGAAATTCTGAATGACTTTACATTATGGAAGATGAAATACTTCTTCCAACCACTGCCCCTCACCATTCACATTCACAACCCCCCCCATAATTATATCTCAAGTTTGTAGATTAACTAATATTTATCGTTTTCATCATTATGACTACATAAGTAGGGTTTCCAGCTGAGCGACTCAGCATGCTGCGATTACATGGACTCGACATTTGTGCTGCACATCTTCTGCTTGCTACTCTGGTGACATGCTCCACCCTTCACCTTAGCCTGTGCCCTGGAGCCAGACCCCAGGCACTAAATACATTTCTAGCAACAGTTGTTTCCCCTCTCTAGTAAATAATTGCCTCCTTCTTTAATTTGCTCAGTGTTCAATGTACCCCTCATTAATGCTTTCCACACACTCCTCAGTGGAACTATAAAACCCTAGTGAGAAACATCAGGAAATCCATCCTTGTGATTCACTTCCCCTCCCCTCGTCTTTCTTGCAGCCCTTCCTCCTGCAGCATCTATTATCCTGCTCCCTTCTGATCTGGACACTCTCTGCACCTGGCTGTAGAACGCTCTCTACTTCTCTTCTGGTTAACTTCCCCGTTTGCTGGATCCCATGTCCTCTTGTTAGCCTCACTCCTTTTTTTTTTTTTTTTTTTTTTGGTGGTTCTTATTCTACAGTAATTGCCTGTGAAAAGCTCAGTGGGGAGTAAAAAAAAATTGAGACCGCGACATCTTTTTTTCTGTCCTCAGACTTGATTGTTGTTCTCCCTCAGAAGGTTTAAGGCCATCGACTTTCATTTTCAGATTGTGCCTTCCAGCTGGCCTTCACTGTGCCTGCTGTCCTCAAACCTTGCTTGTTCACTGTCTCTGCACAGTAAATGTCCTCTCCGTTCCAGGTGTTGGATGGGTAAGAGCGCTGGGAGGGAGACAAGGGTTCTGACGGACTGTTGCAGAGATTTTCAACCAGTCCTCTTGTTTTTAGTCCCTGAGATACCTAGTACCTCCAGTTCTTGAACTTCTGTGGAGTTTTGTCATGTAAATTATCTTGCTTCTTGCTGGCTTCCTCCATTTGCTCTGCTGTTTTAGGCAAGTTACCCCTTGTCTATCCTCGTTCCATTGTTCAAAATTTTCATCCTTGCATGCTTTAAAAATTTTTAATTTTTTGATAGTTATTTGATGGAGAGGGTGAGAAAATTAAAGCTGCTGAGTTTAACTGGACATCTTTCATAAGCTATTTAAAAATATTAAGAGGCAAAATATAGTCAAGTTTGCAATTAAAATGCTTGTTTGAAATAAAGTTTTTTAACTAAATTAATTTTTTTATTTTAATTTTTAAATTGCATCTGTACAGTGGAGAATCTAGCATTTTGGCTCTGTTTTATCTATTCCTCATTGATTAAAAGAAGCACTCTTGGTCCCACCAGTCACACAGAATAATGCAAGCAGAGCCTGAGTGGAGGATTGACAGGTTCTCAAATTAAACCAGTAAATTTACATATTAGAAGTAACATGGATTTGATGTGTGGACTCTTCTAATAGGAGAAAGAGTAAGATTTTTCACCCAATCTAACAAGCCTAAATTGGGTCAAAGCCTACCAAATACTAGTGCTCTGAAATTAAATATTTTTCTGATATATGAAATATCTAGCATTTTTTTGATTTTTGAAATGGAAAAAGATTTTATTTGGACAAAACATGTTTTCCTTTATAGAGATAACATTGCTATAGAAAAGAATCTAAATGAAGGGACATAAGTAACAAATTCTTAAGTGCCTACCAGGCTCTTGTTACTAGAAATTTAATTCATTTTCATTAACACATGGCATTTGATACTAAGCCTACAGTTACACATATGATTTAATTTCTACTATTATTTAATGGTTTTGTGTTCAGTTTACTCAAAGTGATTCATTTAATCATGTGTGTTTCAGGGACTTGAAGAGTATGTACTGTTTATCTCTGTATTCCACATTTCCATAGAAGTTCAATAAATGTTGAAATAAAGCAGCCACATTTTATATATCTAGCATAGTGGTTTGAACATATTGAAGCTTAATAAATTTGTCAGATTAATCAAAGATTATCCTTAACTTTTCTAAATGTCCCTTAAAATCTTTGAATATGAAATAGACTAGGTTTAGCCAAGTTACTATAGCATTATATAAACACTTCTTGATTTTAAAAAGCAGTTTTTAGGGTAATGATAGCAAATGAATGTTTTCTTGTTTTAAAAAGATAAATTCTGGGGCGCCTGGGTGGCGCAGTCGGTTAAGCGTCCGACTTCAGCCAGGTCACGATCTCGCGGTCCTGGAGTTCGAGCCCCGCGTCGGGCTCTGGGCTGATGGCTCAGAGCCTGGAGCCTGTTTCCGATTCTGTGTCTCCCTCTCTCTCTGCCCCTCCCCTGTTCATGCTCTGTCTCTCTCTGTCCCAAAAATAAAATAAAAAACGTTGAAAAAAAAATTTTTTTTAAAGATAAATTCTAACAATGTAGGCTGCATATAATGAATATACTATTTGAAGTATTTAACATTTTATTAAATTTAATAGAGCATGAAATCCTGAACTAACTTGTATTATTTCATATTTAGCGGTGTGTGTGTGTGTGTGTGTGTGTGTGTGTGCGTGTAAGAGAGCAAGCACCCATGCACATAGAGAAAGGGCAAAGGGAGAGAAAGTGAGCGAGAATCTTAAGGCTCTTCGCTCAGCGTGGAGTGAGACACTGGCCTTGATCCCAAAACCCTGGGATCATGACCTGATCTGAAATCAAGAGTTGGGTGCTCAACTGACTGAGCCACCCCGTAGGGTTTTATATTTTAAATGACAGGAGGGGAAGCCAGGGTTATGCTTTGATTAATGTATTTATGCTCTTTCCAGATACATTTTAATTCATATGACTCCAGTTTCCAATAATTAACTTTGTATTTAATTGTTATTCTATAGCTAAATGAAAAATCTTAAACTTCGCAAATATTTGAGGGCTAGGGATCAAAGGTAGCAGTAAAGTTGTGAAATTTAAGATTTTAAAAATTCTCATGGGGCGCCTGGGTGGCTCAGTCGGTTAAGCAGCCGACTTTGGCTCAGGTCATGATCTCATGGTCCGTGAGTTCGAGCCCCGCGTCAGGCTCTGTGCTGACAGCTCAGAGCCTGGAGCCTGTTTCAGATTCTGTGTCTCCCTCTCTCTGACCTTCCCCTGTTCATGCTCTGTCTCTCCCTGTCTCAAAAATAAATAAAACGTTAAAAAAATTAAAAAAAAAGATTTAAAAAATTCTGTAAAATGCACAAAATGTAGTGGAGCATTTCATAAACACATTGGGAGGGAAACATTATTACTGGACCCACTAGACCATTTGATTTTGATACATGAACTAAAGACTTTTGGCCGACAAGAATCTTACCTGTTTAAAATGCTTAGTGCAGAGTCTGTTACGGTTCCATTAATGTGTGAACAAACTAAATGCTTTGGTTCTGAAGGTACTATTCATTATGTAATGACACCTTGATGGCTGTATCAGCCAAGCAGCTTTTCTCCATTAGATAGCATCAGGAAGAGTTGTTTCTGTATAAATGAAACCTCTAAAAAAAACTTCATGTTTAAAGTTAGAGCTATATTTAGTTTATAAAACTGTAAGGATAGTTGTATTATCTGTTGAATTAATGACCTGGTTGTTAAAATACTGGTGAGAGATCTGCCAAAATACTAAAAGCAGTTTATAGAACAGTGTTACATGACTTATTCATTGAGGATGCTGACCATGCAGTTCATATTTCTGCTGCCATTTCTGTAAATGTCAGAACCATATAAATGTGTTTGGGTTTTTAAAATTCCTCATAATAAGATTTTCTATATTGTTTCCTGCTAGCGCTTCTTATAGCCATATGCCTGTGAATCTCAAGCCTCTAAACCTGAGTCTTACGTGTAGGATGGTCTTAAAAACTGATTTAAAGGAATATTAATCACTTCCTCAGAGTACTTATCAGTTACTCTTTTATAAAATATCATTAAATATAAATTTAATATTTATAAAATATTTAAAAGTAAATATAAAATGCTAAATACTAAAATGACAATTTATATACAAAGGATTATTATATACATACTTTAATAATTGAGGAAAATTTATCATGCTCTGAGGGACATTTTCTTTCTCACTGTTTTAATGTTCTCAACAGTATTTGAGGTTTCTTCAACAAATTCGGAACAACCCACTCTTGAGTATTTTAAGTGTTGAATCAAGCAAATAAAGAAGTTCACCAAATCTATGCCCAGATGAAATAATAGACTTCATTTTTATTGTGGAATCTGTTCTTTTCATGAAGGATTACATAGGATATTCCAATAATTGGGTGAAAGCCACTAAGAAATTAATACAGGTAACTTAAATAAAACAGGAAAATTATTTACTTTATATTAAACTCTGTACTACTAAGAAAGATTGGTAAATATTGATAACTGACTTAAATGTGATAATAGCTGATTCAGTTTTAAATGCTTTAAACAGACTTCTCACATTCAATTTAATTTACCATTCATTTTTCTATGTAATAAAACTGAAGGATTTTCTGAAAGAATAAATATGCATTTGACTTTATTAAATCATTGAATCCTCCATGATAAGAATCTAATTAAAATGCAGCTTTTCTAAAGTAATGGTTTTGGGTTTTTTTTTTTCATTAATTAATATTTGGTAGACCAAATGATCCATCACCGGAATGATCCAGATGTTGGAGTTATTACATAATTTAAAATTTAAAATTTTAATTTAAAGCACCTATTAAAACTGTTCCTAGAGAGATGTACAATAATATGTTTGTAATGAGTGAAAAGACTGGGAATCTCAAGAAAGAAATAGGAACTATGAAGAAGAACTGAATGTATAGTTTGCAACTGAAAAATACAGTACCAGAAGTAAAAAAAAAAAAAAAAATACTGGCTGGGCTTAAGCAGCCAGTAATGAAATAGCAGAATGAAGATGATAAAAAATCATCCAATCTGAAGAAGAGAGAGAAAAACTTCTTTTTTTAAAGTGAAGAGAGCTTCAGATCATGGGATACAATTTCAAAATGTCTAACACATGGATAAATGGAATCTGGGTGGAAAAGAGTGGAGCAGGAAAAGCAAGTTGAAGAAATAATGGCAGAAAAACCTATCAAATTAGAAGACACAAATTTGCAGATTTATAGTTTCAACAGTCTCAATAACCTGTTTGGTTTGTATGTTGTTGAGTTTTAAGGTAACTCTATATATTCTGGATATTAATCTCTTATCAGATATATGATTTGCAAGTATTGCATTCTGTGGGTTGTCTTTTTACTTTATTAATATATTCATGATACACAAAATTTTAAAGTTATGGAGCCCAGTTTATTTACTTTTTCTTTTGTTGCTTGTGTCTTTGGTGTCATATCTAAGAAATCATCACCAGATCCAGTGTCATGAAGCTTTTGCCTTCTTTTCTCCTATAAGTTTTATAGGTTTAGGTGTTGCATGTAGGGCTTTGATCCATTTTGAGTTGATTTTTTTATACGGCATTAGGTAAGAATCCAATTTTATTCTTTTGCATGTGGGTATCCAGTTTTTCCAGCACCATTTGTTGATAAGACTGTCAAGGTTCCATATGAATCTTAAGAAGTTTCTATTTCTGCAAAATACATCATTGAGATTTTGATAGGAATTTCAGTGAATCTGTAGATCACTTTGGGTAGTGTTGATGTCTTAACAATATTAAGTCTTCCAATCCATGAACATGAGATGTTTCCATTTATTTATGTCTTCTTTAATTTCTTTTAGAAAAAAAATGTAGTTTCCATTGTAAGTCTTTGGTTAAGTTAGTTCCTAAATATTTTGTTCTTTTTGATGCTGTTGTACATGGATATTTTTGTAATTTCCCTTCAGATTGTTCATTTTCGATATATAGAAATGCAGTGATTTTTGTTCATTAGCTTTATATACTGCTATTTAGCTGAACTCATTTATTAGTTCTAAAAGAGTTTTTGTGAAAATCTGTAGGGTTTTCTACATGTCATCTTTGAAGAGAGATCATTTTATTTATTTCCAATTTGTATGCTTTTATTTCTTTTTCTTGTCTAATTGCTTTGACTAGAATTTTCAGTACTGTGTTGAATAGGACAGAAAGCAAGCATCCTTGCCTTCTTCCTTATTTTATAGGAAAAGCTTTTTGTCTTTCACTGTTGAGTATGATGTTCACCGTAGGGTTTTCTATAGTTTTTATTATCTTAAGATAGTTTTCTTTTTCTAGTTTTTTGAGTGCTTTTATCATGAAATATTGGTGAATTTTCTCAAATGCTTTTCCTACATCAGTTGAGATGATTGTTTTTTCCTTTTCATTTTGTTTATATGGCATATTACTTTGATTTCCATAAGTTGAAACATTCTTACATTTCAGTAATCTTCTTGTTCACAGAGTATAATCCTTTTAATATGCTGCTGATTTTGGTTTGCCAGTATTTTGTTGAGGATTTTTGCCTCTATGTTCATAAAGAATATTAGTCTTCAGTTTTCTTATAGTTTGTCTGGCTTTAGCATATGGGTAGTGGTGGCCTTATAGGACGTATTAGAATATATTTCCTCCTTTTCAGTTTATGCTGAACTTTGAGATGGATATGTATCAGTTTTTTAATTTGTTGGTAGAATTCACCAGTGAAGACATTGAGTCTTGGGCTTGTCTTAGACAAGAGATTTTTTTCATTACTGCTTCCATCATCTTGCTAGTTATAAGTATATTCAGATACTCTATTTCTTTGAGATTTAGTCTTCCTAGGTTTTGTGATTCTAGGAACTTGTTTATTTCGTCTGGGTTATCTAGTTTGTTGGCATAGAACTGTTCATAATACTGTTATAATGTTTTACTTCTGTAGTACTGGTAGTAATGTCCCCACTTTTGTTTCTGATTTCAGTAATTTGAGTTTTCTCTTTCTCTTAGTCCATGTCAATTTTGTTGATCTTTTCGAAGAACTAAATTTTAATTTCATTGAGTTTTCTCTGTTGTTTTTTCTTTTCTCTACTTTCCCTCTGTTCTAATCTCAATTATTTCCCTTCCTCTGCTAGCTTTTGATTTACTTCTTTTTCTAGTTCCAAAGATTTGGAATCTTTCTTGTTTTTTTTTACTGCAAGTATTTATAGCTCTAAATTTCCTTTTTAACACTGCTTTTGCTGTGTCCCATATGTTTTGATATGTATGTTGTATCTTCCTTTTTGTTTTTAAGTAGTTTCTAATTTCTCGTTTGGTTTCTTCACTGATCTATTGGTTGCCTAAGAATGTGTTGTTTAATTTCTACATATGTGTGAATTTTCCACTTTTATTTCTGTTATTGTTTTTTTTTTAACGCTTATTTTATTTTTGAGACAGAGAGAGAGCATGAATGGGGGAGGGTCAGAGAGAGAGGGAGACACAGAATCCGAAACAGGTTCCAGGCTCTGAGCTGTCAGCACAGAGCCTGACGCGGGGCTCGAACTCACGGACCGTGAGATCATGACCTGAGCTGAAGCTGGTGCTCAACCGACTGAGCCACCCAGGCGCCCCTGTTATTGTTTTTTAAAATTCATCCTGTTGAGGTCATAGAAGATACTTTGTATAATCTTTATTTTTAAATCAGTTGAGACTTACTTGGTGCCCTGTCATGTGGTCTGCCCTGTAAAACGTCCTTTGTACACATGAGAAGAATATATATTCTATATTGGATAAAGTGTTTTGTATATGTCTGTTAGGTCTAGTTGGTTTATTGTGTCTTTTTTCCTTACTTACCTTCTGTCTGTTCCATTATTAAAGGAAAGCGTCGAAGTCTCCAGATCGAGGTATAGCTATGTCTGTCAAGGGTATTCTTGAGGAAGATGAAAATAATGAAAATTCTTCTTTTTAAGTTTATTTATTTATTCTGACAGAGAGAGAGAGAGCATGAGCAGGGGAGGGGTGGAAAGAGAGGGAGAGAGAAAATTCCCAGCTGACAGCACAGAGCCTGATGTGAGGCTCAATCCCACAAACTGTGAGATCAAATCAAGAGTCAGATGCTCACCTGACTGAACCACCAGAAAATAATGAAATTCTTAATGAGTGAGGGTTATGATTTTAGATGAGTGGTAAAAAATTTGAGGCTGAGTTCGTGACAGTACATAGGAAAGTAAGCAAAGTAGGCAGTCATTCTCTGTGTGGGTGGGGATGATTGTGCAGGAAAGGGATAGTAATAATAGTGGAATATAAGACAAAGCTGCCAATAGCTTTGACATGTTTTGAAGTATTGGAAACATTGAATAGTGACATAACTCAAATTACAATATAACAGTATTGGGAGGATGAGCAGGGTGCTTATGTGAGTAGTGGCAGAGGGCAGGGAGCTAAATCTGTACTTTTAAAGAGAAGTAATTAATAGGAGTAGCTGAAAGCTTTTTATCAAAAAGCATCAAAATATAGACAAATAAATAGCAAATGAAAGTAGAGCGGCAATGACCATAGAAATGGGTGAGAAGTGACATAGGGGACCAGTATTATTAGATATTTATATAACCTTTTTAAGAATGAAAACCACAATAATTTGTATAAAAGTGATTAAGCCATGAAAATTATTATTTTCTGACCCATAACTTATAGGCTTTTGAATATTTCCCTTCATTAAAAAAGATAATTCTTGTATTTAATATTTTTAAAGCTATACAGATGAAAAAGTGTGAATGTATTGTTATATATATACTCAGCTGGTACAAGTAAATGCAGTCATTGAGATGTGTTATTGCAGCTACTTTAATAAAGGAATGACAGTGGTAAAAGATAAATGACAGAGATCGAGAGATTTAATTAAAATACATTCTTTCAGCTCATCTTATTATTTCCTGACTTGTTTTAGATAGATACCATAAATGCATCAAAACTAATCTGTATACATAGGACAGCTGACCTTTATGATATATATTCTTAATATGTATGGTGATAATAAATGTCAGGGGCGCCTGGATGGCTCTGTTGGTTAAGCGCCCAACTCTTGATCTCGTGGTTTGTGAGTTCAGGCGCCACGTCGGGCCTGCTGCTGTCAGTATACAGTCTGCATGGGATTCTTTCCTTCTCTCTCTGCCCCTCCTTTGCTTATGCTCATGCTCTCTCTCTCTCTGAAAATAAATAAATAAACTTAAAAATAATAAATGTTGAAAAATGGTTTTAGAGTCATTGTCGTTGGCAGATTTTTTACAACGTACTCATAAAGACAAAGAAACTTCTTCTTCATCATTAGTATCTATGTGGAGCCAGGAAATGGTGAAGGCTTTTTAACTTGCAAAATGACTAATCTAGCATCCCGCATATTTTCCTGATGATGGATGGGTGGATGGATGGATGTCTCTTAAGCTTGAATTTGGTAAAGGTATTCATTTGAGTGAGTTTAGTAATTTTCTCTTCAAGAATATTTTAGGCTTTCTGACAGTCAGAATTGTAGGACATTTTGTGCAAACATCATTTATATTTATTTAAGAATGTATGTTATTAATATGCTCAGAAGAAAAATGAAAGTCATTTAACGTAACACTTTTTCACTTTGTTTTGTTTTTGCTATTTACCTTGATAACCTATATTCAATAAAAGCAATTTTGGAGCTTAAATAAAAGCCTTCAAAAAAATAGAATTATTATAACTTTAGTGGAGAAATGAAAATCAATAGCGTGGTTTGGCTTTAATTGTTCTCCCACATTTGTATTAAAAAAAAGCTTATATGTCTTAAGTTTTTACAAAAAGGATGTAGATGTGCATATTTTACCTTATAACGGTGCTTTGAGTGAAGCACGATGGATGATGAGATTCTAAGAAGTTTGGAAAGGTTTTTTGTTTGTAGTTTTTCCATATTTTTCTTCATTTATTATTTTGTAGTAAAATATACGTCACAACATTTGACATTTTTATTTTAAATGGACAATTCAGTGGCATTAATTACACTTAATGTGTTGTACAGCCATCATCAGTTCAGCTGTATTTCAGAACTTTTCTTTACCCCAAACAGAAACTCTGTACACATAAAGCAATAACTCCCCATCACTTCTTCCACGCCGCCCCCGATAAGTCTAATTCATTTTCTCTTTTTATCAATTTGTATATTCTAGATATTTCATATAAGTGGAATCATATACTATATGTCCTTTTGTGTCTGGCTTATTTGACTTGGTGTAATACATTCAAGGTTCATCCTTACGGTAGCATGTATCAGAAATTCACTCCTTTTATTTTTCTTTCTTTTTTAAAGTGAGCTCTGCACCCAGCCTGGGGCCTGAATTCATAAACCCCAAGATCAAGAGCTGCATATTCCACTGACTGAACCAGTCTAGTGCCCCTAGAACTTCATTCCTTCTTTATGGCCGAATGGTATTCCATTGTTTGTTTATCCCACAGTTTGTTTATCCATTCTTCCATTGGACACGTGAGTTGTTTCCACCTTTGGAAACTTCGGTGGTGAACTTTGGTATAAAAATATCTATTTGAGCGTCTGTGTTCACTTCTTCCTTTTTTTATAATATTTTTGTAATTTTTTATGATATTTTTGAAGACAATGACAACAGAATAGAGGGAGTATTGGGGGAAAATACTGTAGAAAAAAGATTGGCAAGCTAAAATATAATAGGCTTGACTGTTTTGTGTGACAGAAAGCTAACTCAAGGAAAAACTGCAAGGAATTTATCATCCTGTATTTAAGTGCAAAGTTCTGGAATATCTTGATTCTCCGGGACTCTGGTTTTCCATCTCTAGGCTGTCCTTCCTTTACCTTACCTCAGAAAGAATACCTTACGAGTTCAGTAACTGTTCACCAATAGAGCAACAAATCTTAATCCTCATCTGACTAGGGGTATAGGCCAGTGCCAGACACACATCTCTTTTGAGACATGGTACTCCTGACTGATGTGACTTGGGCCATATGCCTACCCCAGGAGGCAGGGTTGGGGAAGATTAGCCCTAGTAGAACCACAGGACAAGAGTGGCAAACAATAGAGGCTCTGTCAGTAAGGGTTACACTACACGATGAAAAATCCTTCCTGTCAAAATCAATAGATTGAAAAGATTCTGTTAAAAATATGGTTATCTGGGGTCCTCTTTGATTTTTATTTTCAACTCAGCTAATATAGAGAATAATGGGGTTTTAAAAATATTTGTAAACATTTACAGTATAGGCCTGACAGACATGAAGAAGACATGTTCCTGATCTTAAAAGTTCTCATCTCAAGGGGCGCCTAGGTGGCTCATTTAGTTATTCAACTCTTGGTCTCAGCTCAGGTCTTGATCTCAGGGTCATGAGGTTAACCCCCACATTGGGCTCCACACTGAGTGTGAAGCCTACTTAAAAAAAAAAAGTTCGTACCACAAGAAAAAAACAATTGCAACTATACTGATGATGATGTTAGACTTATGTAGCAATAGTTTCACAATATATACAAGTATCATTATGTTGTACCTCTAAAACTAATATTATGTAATGTCAGTTATTCCTTAGTTTTTTTAAAAAAGAAAATCTTGGGGCGCCTGGGTGGCGCAGTCGGTTAAGCGTCCGACTTCAGCCAGGTCACGATCTCACGGTCCGTGAGTTCGAGCCCCGCGTCGGGCTCTGGGCTGATGGCTCAGAGCCTGGAGCCTGTTTCCGATTCTGTGTCTCCCTCTCTCTCTGCCCCTCCCCCGTTCATGCTCTGTCTCTCTCTGTCCCAAAAATAAATAAACGTTGAAAAAAAAAATTAAAAAAAAAAAAAAAGAAAATCTTGAAATTACTCTTAAAAAAAAAATTTCACAGCTGCTAATGAGTAAAACTAAGATATAGTCCCAGATCTCTCTGACTCCAAACTGTGTATTTGTAACTGCTATGATCTAATTTACTCCGAAACACAATAAACTCTGTATGTCTTCACTAGAGCAATCAGAAAAATGACTAATTTCATACTCATTTCTAGAAAGGACACTTGGGAATCTTGCCCAGCAAATTCCTGGCCCAGACTTCACCAAGGGCACAATCGGTTCTTATAGCTGCTGGTGGTAACCTCACAGCAAGGTATATTTTGTGTAAATGAAAGAGCTGATACTTCAAGTATATCCCTATTCCTTTATAATCTCAATAAAGAATATTGTGTGGGAAAAATAAAAAAGACCTGTTCTATGATATAAACTTTAAGAAGACATGAAAAATTTGAGAAGTATCTGTTATCCTTATAAACATCAGTCAATCAAAATAACATTGGAGCTTAAACTACAGTTGACCTTTCAACAACACGGGTTTGAACTGTGCCAATCCACTTACATGCGGATTTTTTTTTTATAAGTACAGCACTATGGATGTATTTTCTCTTCCTTACGATTTTCTTAATAACATTTTCTTTTCTCTAGCTTCCTTTGTTGTAAGAATACAGGATGTAATATGTGTAACATACAGAATATGTGTTAGTTGACTATGTTATTGGTGAGGTTTCTGGTCAACTGTAAGCTCTTAGTAGTTGAGCTTTTGGGGGAGTCAAAGGTTACACACAAATTTTTCAACTGGGCGGAGGTCAGTGCCGCCAAAGTTTGCATTATTCAAGGGTCAGCTGTAGTTGTGTCCCTGCATACCTTGATACTTCTGATTTGACCTTTTTATTTGTTAGCACTTTTGTTTGATTTCTATGCAGTGGTTATTTAAGTGGCTTTACCCTGTTGAAAAGTTTATTTCACCATTGTTTTAGCTGTGTAACTATTACTTGAATTAGTGTTGTTGGCACATCAAGTTGTACCTGAATGATTATTATGTAGTTTAACTTTAGTTTTCCTTTTTCCTTATCTAGAATGTTTAAAACACACATGCAGGGATTACTAACATATTCAATATGCTCAGTCAGGGTTACCTTAATGCAGGTGTATGACTCTTAAATCTTGCCTCCTGGCCAAATCAGAATTGTGAATTGCCAAATTAAAATATAAAAATATGTAATACTTATGCTCTGCACTGACACCCTTTGGAGAATAGTTTGGTGTTCATCAGTCATGGACTGTATAAACAGTAATGTCTATCACTTGAAAACACTTTACTCATATACAAGCAATTAGAGGTGTTGGAAGCTACCATGGTTTTTCTGTGCAGGCATGGCTGGGACACATTCCTGCATACTTAAACACACTGAAGAGTCCTGAATTGGAAAAAAACAGGACAGTTAAGGCAGGAGAGAGCTCCCTTTCTTTATCATTGGCTTCTTTCAACTAAAGGGAACTTCAGCTTCAGAAAGATTCTCCAAACTGTTACTTGTAACTAAAGATCATCATTTTCCAGGAACAGAAAGAGGGAAATCCATGAACCTGAAAGCAAGCTAATCTCTCACAACAAATGCCAGATCATGAGCACAAGTCAATTCCTACCCTTAAAAATAACTCCCTTTGCAGCTCCATATAGGCAATCCCAGTGTTAAAGATCCCAATTAGAAACCCTATGCATAAGACCAAAATTGATTGGTTATGTTCTATATTTTGTTTCCTATTTCAGAATCACCTTTAGTGTTCTCTCAGGCTTATGATTTTCTGTATTTGAACTACTCTTTGCAAAAATTTTATACAAAACGCTCGAGTGCTTAGTACTAATGTTTTTTTTTTAGGCCTGCTTATTAGTTATGCCATCTAATGAGAGCAGGGACTAGGTTTTCTTTCATTATTTGTCACTGGCTTTTGGCATAGTGCCTGGCATTTAGTAGGCATTCTGTCTAATGATAGCTGCGGTCTGTTGCGTTTGTGTGTCAGAATGTTATGCACAGTTGACTTTATTTCATCCTCACAATATCTTTATGTGGTTGATTTGATTCCTATGTTTTTAGAAATAAGGAATCTGAACTTAGTGAAGTATTTTGCTCCCAGGACATAGAGCAGTGATCAGTATAGTCGGGATTTAGAGCCTGGACTTCACCCCAGCGCTCTTAACTGTTCCGCTGTACTGTGTTTATGAATGGTTCAATAAAGAAAGGAACCAGGATATATTCTACTGTGCTGCTTGGTTCAGTTTTCAGCCTTATACCCCAGTTTTCATCAGGATGGAGGTTAAGAAATACAGTGATACTTCTGGCACAGTTCTTTTTACTACTAGCTAACCCTTCTGTCCCAACTTGCCTCTTGCCATACCATATTGCCAGTAACCAGTCAGAGGAATTCATTTTGAGTCAACATTTGGTTAAGCATGTGGTCAGAACAATATGTTGGGTCTTCTGGGAGATGATTAATATGTGGAAATTCACAGCTGCTTGTTACCTACCTATATACATGTTGGGTGTGGCTGATTCTAGTTAAGTATGGGAAAAAAGTTTTAAAAAAATGTAAATAAACCCTGTGAGTATAGGAGGAGCTTAATTTTAAATATGGTGGGGTAGGAGCATCTTAGACTGTGTCTTGCATGATGAGGAATGAATGTGTGCTTGGTGAGCACAGGCCAGACAGACTCTTTCTACCAGAGATTAGTTTGTGAGTATTTTACAGCTGTACTCCTCAGTAACAGTGCTCATTAAAAATAATATTATTCAAAGATAAATGTATCAAGGTGCCAAATTTGGTTTAGGGAAAATCATTTAAAATTTAATACAGAGCTTTGGGAAATGCAAAACAACACTGAAGTGAGCAGTGTAGACCTTTCCATGTATAATAATTATCACAAAATATTTATGTATGTATGAAGAATTCTCCTTAAGTAAATAAAGTATTATTAAAGCAGTGATGACCTTCATTAATATATGACTGTCAGAAAAAGTAAAAATTTGCTGATTTTTCATGAATTTTTTCAAATATTAGGTACTTGCAGATTTTCTTTGTTATATGTTAAATGTGTGCTTCCTTTTAAGCTTCTCTGCTGTAGTCTAAAACATCATTATTTATATTATATAGTTTTAATAACCTGTTAAGATAACTATCCTTCAAACCTATGGGTTGAAAGATTTTTTTAAAGTTACTTTGTTAATTATATACCGTATAGAAATTTTAGACTCCTATGAGTAAACATTCTTGAAAAATAAAAGAATAATGTAATATATAATCAGAACTATCATCTCATCTTGATTATTTCCATTTTACAATGTACCTTTTTATACCTTAGCATAAAACAAGATATAAAGACTTGAGAGTTATTTTGCCATCTGTAATGTAGCTATCCATAATTATAGTTATTTTTTAAATGTTAAAATACTAAGATTTCTTTTTAACAGTGGCATCTTATTTAAGCATTAGCCAAGGTGAATATTTACCACATACACAGTTCATATTTTTTATATTGAAATATTCGTGATCTCCGAACATCTAGAAACTTCAAGTCTCATTATAATGAAAAAGTTCTTTAACTCTTCCTGAAACTGTGCATATGAGCAAGCGCTCAGCATCCATCCCATTTAGGACATAGGTATAAAGTATGGTAAAAATAACTTCATAGTTCTTTCTGATGAATGATGAGTTACTGCACCTTGGAGACAGCTTTCTGATATTTACAGTCTTGCTCAGTATGGAGAAGGTGTCAATGGTTGAATGCAGTCTTCTCTGAGCTTATTAAGCACTGTCTATAAAATCTGCAGGGTTGGGGAGATTAATGTCTGCTGTACAATTATTTTATTTGAATTGAATTCTTTGTTTTAGAGGTTGAGGTGTGAAAATAAAAATTGTACTAATTAGGAAAGGCTTCTAATTAGGTAACTTTTATGTAGGAAAGCCAGGGGAAAAGCAATGGTAACTATGTAAAGTGATAGATATGTAAATTACCTTGACTGTAATGATCTTTTCACAATGTATACATATATCGAAACACCAAGCTTTATACTTGATGCAAATTTTGTCAATTATAACTCCATAAAGCTGGTTCTTTTTAAAAAACAAAAAAGGATTGAAGGATGAACGAATGAATAGAAAGCTAGGGTTGCAGTATAGTGGAGTGGTTCAGAGTACAGCATCTGAGGTAAACTATGTGAGTTAAATACCATTAAGATAATTTTCAGTGTTTTCAATTTAGTGAATAACTTACTTCTCCAATTTAATTAATTAATGCATACAGAATAGATAGTACCATATAAATAACAGCAAAATATAAGATCCTTCCAATTAAAGTACATCACATATTTTTGAGCATCTACCATGTGTTAGGTAGTGTTCTAGGCACTGGGGATTCTTTGGGAACAAAACAAATATTTGCAGCCTTCATGGAATTTAAATTCTAGTGGAAGACAGATGATAAATATAAAGAAATTATATATTTTAGAAGGCAGTAAATGCTGTAGTGGGAAACAAAAGGTAGAGATTACATGAGAAGACTGGAATGAGGAATGGTTGAATTCCCTTTTCTTTTCTTTTCTTTTCCTTCTTTTTTCCTTCTTTTCCTTCCTGTTTTCCTTTCCTCATGCCCAACATGGGGCTGGAACTCCCAACCCTGAGATCAAGACCTGAGCTGAGATCAAGAGTGGGACAGTTAACCACCTGAGCTATCCAGGTACCCCAAGAGGGGGTTGAATTTTAAATAATATTCGGGGGGAAGCCTCACTGGGAAGGTAACATTTGAAAATAAATTCTGAAAGAACTGAGAGAATAGGCCATGAGTATATCTGGGGAAAGAGTATTTCAAGTAGAAGAGAGAGAATATACCAAGGCTCTATGAAATGCCTGGTATGTTCACACCAAGGAAGCCAGTAAAACTGGCAGTGAGTGAGTGAGGGATCAGAGAGGTAAAGAATATTGGGGTATAAGAGCTGAAAGGCAGAAGACTCTGGACAGAGTTGGGTTTGGGGAGGATGAGTTCAGTTTTTCACACATTAAGTTTGAATAACCTATATATTAATGTTTAAATGGGGAGAGGAGTTTAGGGAAGCCATCCAGACTGGGGATATGAACCTAGAAGTCAGCAATGGGTAGATGATGGTATTTAAAGCAAGATACTGAGTGGAATCAGCAAGGAAGTTAAGAAAAATGAAGAGATCCAAGGATGTCCTTGAGGTACTCTGCATGAAGTAGATCCAGTCAGGGAGAAAGAACAGCATAGAAAGTGCCCTGTCATGCAAACCGAGTGGGAAAATAGCTGGTTTTAGGAAGGAGGGAGTGATTAGCTGTGTCAGATGTTGCTGATAATCCAAGTGATGGAAGAACTAAGAATTGTCCATTACGTTTAACAATGTGGAGGACATTGGTGACCTTGAGATATAGTGGTGCAGTCAAAAACCTAATTAGAAGAATAAGAGAAGAGTAACAGTGAGTACAGCCAAGTCTTTGGAGTTGCTTTTTTTATTTAAAGGGGAAATGGGGCCAAGAAAGTTGTATGTGTTTTTAAGTTTTTGTTGGTTGATGGGAACGTTCCAGTAGAGAGAAAACAAATGATGCAGGGGAAAGAAGGAAGATTGCCGGAGTGGTGCCCTTGAGTAGGTGAAGTGTTGTCATATGAGCAGAAGAGCATGAGTCAAGTTTCAGACCGAAACACATTTTGTTTAAGAGTGAGTGAAAACTGCAAAGTTCATGTGAGAATCACAAATAGGTTGTAAAATGTCTAGAATATGATACTAAAGAGAACCAAACTGTATTTTGTAGGTAGTGGGGATGCTGTTATAGGGTTCTGAATAAGAGACTGACAAAATACTCATTTGAGAAAATTGGTCTGGCACAAGTGGGCAACGTAAATAGGAAGTGGAGAGACTGTGTAAGGAGACAAAGTGGAAGGACACTGCAAGTGTTCAGTTTGAATGATGAGAAAATACCAAGAATGCTTAGGGCCTTAAGAGTATAAAAACTGTATCAAAAAAAAATCTGGAGGGGCGCCTAGGTGGCTCAGTTGGTTGAGTGTCTGACTTCAGCTCAGGTCATGATCTTGCAGTCTGTGAGCTCATGCCCCGCATCAGGCTCTGTGCTGACAGCTGAGAGCCTAGAGCCTGCTTTGGATTCTGTCTCCCTATCTGTGCCCCTCCCTTGCGCATTCTCGGTCTCTCTCTGTCTCTCTCTCTCTGACAAAAATAAAATAAACATTAAAAAAGATTTAAAAAAAACCCTGGAAATAGGTGGACTACTGCGGTAAAAATGAACCAGAGGTGCCTGAGTTTTCCATCCTGGTGATTGATAAATAAATGGTGGATTGGTCACAGGTAAAGAATATTTGTAATAAGGAATAACCCTTTCTTAATGTTTTTTATGTGTATTCTAGTTATCAAGGATAATTAAGAATATAAAATATTAATTACCCATTATGTCAGTAAACACTTAAGGCCTAGTTAACAGTTATTAAGATCTGTTGAAGTCCCAGCACTCAATGTGACTGTACTTAGAAATAGGACCTTTGATGAGGTACTTAAGTTTAAGTGAGGTCATAAAGGTAGGATCTAATTTAATAGCACTGATGTTCTTAAAAGAAAAGGAAGAGATTCCATAGGGCTTTCCCTCACACATGCGCAGAGAAAAGGTTATGTGAGGACACAGTGAGAAGTTGGCCATCTGCAAACCAGGAGGAGAGATCTCACCAGACACCAACCCCCCTGGTGACTTTGCTTTGGATTTTCAGCCTCCAGAACTATGAGAAAATAAATGTCTGTTGTTTAAGTCACGTTTATGATACTTCATTATGGCAGCTCAAGCAAACCAGTGGAGTGGTGAGGGAGGGGTGTGTGTTTCTGTGTGTGTGTGTGTGTGTGTGTGTGTGTGTGTGTGTGTGCTTGTTTTAAGTGGTAAATCTAGGTGAAGAGTTGGCAAGCTTTTTCCATAGAGAGCCAGATAGTAAATATTTCAGGTTTTGTGGGCCTTATGATCTCTGTCACAACTACTCAACTTGACCATCTCAACAAGAAAGTAGCCACAGATGTAAACAAATGGGCATGGTTGTGTTCCAGGAACCCTTATTAATGGACACTGAAATTGGAATTTCATACAACTTTCATATGTCAAGAAATTTTATTTTCTTTTGATTGTTTTTAACATTTAAAAAATGTAAAAGCCATGTGGGCTAAACAAAAACATGTAGCAGACCAGATTAGGCTGCTGGGCCATAATTTGTAACCCCTGATCTAGTTCAAGAGTGAGTAGATGTTAATTGCGTTATACTTTAAACTTTTCTGTGGAATTATGAAAATTCTTACAGTAAGAAGGTGGAGGAAAGTGAATAACCTTAAAAAAATTTCAAATTTACTAATTAGTCTTCACTACTGGAACAAAAGGGTAATAAATTTCTTGAGTGAATATATTTCTTCCTTAAACTTGGCTTTAGTGAAGAGAGAGAGCAGTGGTTACATAAAGTATGAGTGGGATAACCGTAATTTATCCAAACAGGAACACTTGTGAGAATGAAAAGGGGCACCAGTGGTAATATGACCAGGACATCTGAGACAAATCAAAATGTGTGGTCATTTTCTAGGGCTACCAAAACAAAGTACCACAAAGAAGGTAGCTTAAAACAATGGAAATTGATTCTCTCACAGTTCTGAAGTCTTGAGGCCTAAAATCGAGGGCTAAAATCAGGGTGTCTACTATATCATGCTCCCTCTGAAGGCTCTTACAGAAGAGTCCTTCCTTGCCATTTCCAACTTGTGGTTGCCAGCCATCCTTGGCATCCATCTCTAGGCTTCTAGACACTCCACTTCCTGTCTCTGTTGTAAATTGCGCTTTTTTCCTGTGTGTTTCTCTGTGTCTAAATCATCCTTTCATTTTTTTAATGTTTGTTTATTTTAGAGAGAGGAGGGGCAGAGAGAGAGAGAGAGAGCGAGACACAAAATCTGAAGCAGGCTCCAGGCTACAAGCTGTCAGCAGAGAGCCCAACACAGGGCTCAAACCCACGAGCTGTGAGATCATGACCTGAGCTGAAGTTGTATACCTAACCATCTCAGCCACCCCGGCACTCTTCCCTTTCATTTTTTTTTTTTACAAAGCCACCAATTAGTGGATTTAGATCCCACCATAGTCCATTATGGCCTCATCTTAGCTAAGTACATCTATTTCCAGATAGAGACCTATTTCCAAATAAGGTCACGTTCTGAGATTCTGTGAGGACACTGTTCAACCCTATACAAAGTTTTATTTGGTTGGTGGTTTTAGCTGGTTTTGTTGTAAAACATGAGAGCCTTTGATATGCTTAAGGAATGGGAAGTAGCTAATATAATAAAGGAGGCAGAGATGATTTTCCAGGCACGTCTTTGATTTGTGTTGAACAAAACCCACTTAAACTCTGTCAAGTAAAAAGAAAGTCACCAAAAGACAACAACAAAGTTGTATAGCATCCACCCACTGAGAGTGATGTGCATCTTGCCAAGAGAGTGGGGGTCTTAGGGGAGATCCTAGAACTTGGTATCAGAACTGAGATACTTCCTCTCTTTTAAGCTGTGTCATCTTCTCCCTTCAGCCCCTTCATTTTCTGCCTTCTCACTGCAGGAGGAGGAAGGGATTGGTGTGTGTATGCTGATAGTAATGGGAAAGTGGAGAGGGTACAGGCCTCAGTCAGGTAGGACCTGAGATTATTTACTCAGTGGATTGGCTACAGAGTAGTTTTACCTCACAGGTATTTATTATGTTTTCAACATGCAGCATGTTTTATTGTCCTCTTTGCATATCAAGAAGATCCTTCCATGCTTTTCCACAGAAGATAATGTCAGTGTAGAGTCATTAATACCCCAGTCTCGTCTGAAGTAGTTCTCCATGAAGACTCTTGTGTATACCCTATACACAAGAAAAATTGGAATCTTCTGTGCTGTTACTATGTATATTTATTTTAATTTTCTCCCCTTCCCCCAGAAACAGAAGTTCCATGAGAGCTCAAGTAAGATGTGGCCTCTTAACTCTTGGAGTTTTATACTGCCTAGGATAAGGTTGTTATCCTGGCGGTGTGCACATCCTTATACCCTGGATATGTGAGTGTCATAATATGGGAAGCATGGCTGTAATCTATGTCATTATTATTTACATGCACAAGGACAGTGACTAGTTTTCTGAATCCTAAGGGCTTTGCGTAGAAGGTACACAATGAGTGTTTAAATTCATTTCTCTTTTTGGCACCTTTCCTCATTGACACTTAGATGACAGGTTTTTTGTACTTGAAATAATTTTTTAACCTTTGGAATGATTGAAAAATGGGAAACTGAAATTAGGGAAGAAGGGAAATTGAGATAAAATGAATAATTGAGAAAGAGGAGAGGGAAAGGAGAAGGTTGCTTTGCTTTTGTCATGGATCTAAATACACTTCATCCTACCACTGATCTTTGCACATGCTGTGTCTTCTGGATACATATCCTTCCTTTCCCTTTTTTCTGAGCTAATTCTGGAAAACTGTATTTAATCATTCCTTCATCAGGATAGACTCTTCTGACCACCCTGATTAGGTCATATTTTCAAAGCTCCATATGTTTCTCCTTTTTATTACATTCTAGTTTTAGATTTATTTGTACATATTTGATTGATGTGTGCATTTTTCCCTAGAGCAGAACCGCTGAGAAGAGAGGGACCATGTTTGGTTTTGCTAACAGCGTAGTGGATGACCCATTGCAGGTGCTCAGTAACTATTTGTTAAATAAATATGTAGAAGTGTGACATGCTTCACTGGTGTAATTAGAGGAGAGAATTCTTGTAATCTCATGAGATCATCTAAGGTGGAGAAGGAATAAAGCTGTGTTTTTCTGTGCTATAAGTTAAGGAAGATAATGGAATTGTTAGTACCTATGCATACCCCAGTGAGGAAGAATAACACATGGTCTGTGTTTCCACCTTGATTATTTACATTATACTTTTTTTTAATTAAAAAAAAATTATTGTTTATTCATTTTTGAGAGAGACACAGGGTGTGAGTAGGGAGGGGCAGAGAGAGAGGGAGACACAGAATCCGAAGCAGCTCCAGACTCCAAGCTGTCCACACAGAGCCCGATGCAGGGCTCAAACTCAAGGACCGTGAGATGATGACCTGAGCCGAAGTCAGATGCTCAACCGACTGAGCCACCTAGGCACCCCACATTATACTTTTTCCCCAGGACCATGACTACTGAATCAGGTGGCAAATGGTACTAAGTTCATTAGCTACTTAAACACAAGAACTCATATTTTTTTTGTAGAGGTCAGGTTTATTGCTGTGCTTTTGATAAATGTTTTTTAATATAAAAGGATGTTTTGGGCCAAAGCTGACCCAGCTGCCTGGTGAAGTATGGTCTATGTTCCAAGGGAACATTTATGGAAAACATGATTAGTTTTGGACGTATTTTGCTCCTCACATGAAAAAAGAAAGTAATTAACCTTTATTGTTCATACCATTTCATTTTAGAATGCCAGTGTATATGAAATTGGATATGTGTATATATAATTAAGCTAGCAGCTAAGGTTTCCATTTTCAAAATTAATATTTTAGCAGTAGCAGAAAGAAATTAGTTTTGACTCTTACTTTCACTTTACTTAGCAGCGAGACCCATGTTTATTATTTTTATAAAGGAAAGCACTGCTGGCCTTAATTTCTCAGAAAATTTCCTCCAGGCAACCGAGGGCAAAGAAAAAATTCAATACATGTTGGTGCCTGATTATGTTCAGTTATAGTCTTTATTATGCACTGCCCTCCTTGAGGTGTGTCTGTGCCATAATGGAACTTAAAAATCATACATAATTCATACTTCTTAAATGAACGTTGCCTCTTCATAGTAGTCACATTACGAATCTAGGCACATTCTGAAGATGGTGGTTTTCAAAGTTTTCTTTTTTAATTTGCTTTTCAATTCCTGCGGCAAGTTCTTTTGAATATTCTCAGTTGTAGTAGATCTTTGTCCTTTGAGGAGGATGATTTGATTCTTGGAAATAGGAATAAAACAGTTAGGAAGCATTCTCTGTGTTTTGAATTAAGGTACATGATCAAGCCTTCTTGATTACTTTCTTTTTTTAACTTTTTCATAGAAAATATGAATCAGAGATTTGAAATGAGCCAGTTAGTCCTTGAGCTCTTTACATTACATATACTCTTAAATTTCAGACTTTCTTTATGATGGCTCTGATTAATGTTTGTACTCGTGAAATTTGGCAGGCTACAGTTATTTTTAAGTCAGCAATGTCCTCAGTTGTCATTTTGATGAACCAGCTTGGTCTTGATATTTTTAACCCTAGAAAATTTTGTGTTTTCTTTCTATGTAATGCTCAAAAATCCTGTTTCATCACTGGCTATTTTTAAGCTCTCTGTGAAAGATGACAATAAATGTCATGTCCTTTATTCACTGAAAATCAATGGGCTAATTTTTTAAAAAAGTTTCTCTATGTGTAAGTTTCCTTTCAGAAGGAGTCTATATACTTCTAATTCCTCAGCCATGATTTCTTTCTGGAACAGAACCAGGTATCTGACTTTGCTCTGTAAACATTTTACCTCCTCTTGAGGGTGCATGTGTGACTGTCTTACGCATCATTATTATTGTCTGCCCAGTTAAAACCTTGCTCTTGACTTTGCTTCACTGTTTTCATGTTACTGTTATTAATTTACTTGTCAATAGTAACTCTACTGAAAATTTTATATTAGCTCTTACTCATTTTTATGCCAATATAAAACGTACTAAGGTCCTATCCTACTTTTTCTGTATTTTCGTTGCTATTCCATACATGACTCTTCATTATTCATTCATTAGGCACCCTCTAATCCCTTCTCCATAGGAATTCAACATACCTAGGTATTTAATATTCAGTGTATTTAATGTATATTCTTCCAGTATACTAAATGTCTGGCTTAATTTTGTTTTTTGGTATTATCCTAGAAATCTTGTTCTCTAACTTTTCCCCTTAATATTAGCTTGTTATATGCACCTTTAATTATTTTAACTGTATTTTATACTAACATTTATATAATACATTTAATGTATTCATTTTTCTCCTAGTGAATCTAGATACCTCTCAACTCTGAGCTTTTGTAGATAGTTCTACAATGAGCATCCTCTTACATATCTCCATATGAACCTCTCTGAGGGTAACTCTGGGGTATGTCCCCAAGCATGGGATTTCAGGGTTCTAGGATATTATTTAATATTGTACTATTTGACCAGGTCTTTTCAGATTATTCTCAAAAGTGGCCTCATCCATTTTCATTCTAAGTATTTGTGTATAGAGGTTCCCATTCCTAACTCCCCCTACCCCAACACTGTATATTTTACAACTTTATACCGTGTGGCAATCTGGTGGGTGGATATTGTTATCTAGTATTTTGGATTTGCCTTACTCTGATTATTAAACATATTAGCAATTGAGAATTACTTTTCCATCTATATCCATCCATATGCTTTACCCATTTCTTTCTTTCTTGGTTTTCCTTGCTTTTTCTGGCTGATATGAGGGTATATCTTACGTGTTACATATATCAATTCCTTTCAGTCTAATCCAAGTGAAGAAAATATCTAATCCATGTCTGTCACCTACCTGTTACCTCTTTGTGGATATAGTCAAAAATTTTTTTCTTCATAATTTCTGCATTTTAGATCTTTAAGATGTTCTGTTTTACACTGAAATCACAGATGTATTCATGTTCCTATTAGTTTATAGCTTGGTGTTACACATGTAGGGTTTACGTTATTTTGGATTTTTTTATGATGTAAAATAGAACTCTTTGGGCTTCCTGGAGTTTCATATCTTTTTTTTTTCCCCAGGTCAGGTAAGTTTTCAACCATTACGTATTTGAATAAATTTTTTTTCTCCTCTCTTCCCCTCTCATTTTGGATCCCTAGGATGCATATATTGATATACTTGATGGTGTTCTGTAGTCCCTATCTTCACTCTTTTTTATTCTTTTTTCACTCCTAGTTGCATAAAATTCACTGTCCTGTCTTTTGAGTTCTCTGATCCTTTCTTTCAGTTGATCTAGTTTCATTGTTGAATCCCTCTGAATTTTTCAGTTTACTTATTGTGTTCTTCAGCTCTCTTGTTTCTGTTTGATACTTATTTATGTTTTCTGTCTCTTTGTTGAAATTCTTACTTGGTTCATACATTGCTTTCCTGACCTCATTGAATCTCTTTATTACCATTATTTTGAAATCTGTATTGGGAAATCACATATTTCCATTTTATTAATATCAGTTTCTGGCAATGTTTCTTGTTCTTTTGTTTGGAATATATTTCTGTTCCTTCATTTTCCTTGATACTCTGTTTTGGTTGTTGAACATTAGATAAAACAGTCACTACTTCTAGTCTTGGCAGAATGGTCTCATATAAGAGATATAGTTCACTGATCATCCCAGCATGAGGGTCTTGCTTCCTTTCAAATCTTTTTGATTGTCCAAACCATCATCATTGTTCTTAGTGTCTCCCAGTAGTTGAAGCTGTGCCAAGACTTGTCATTGTCCCAAAGAGAGGATGGCAGTAAGCACCTAGATGCAGACTGACTCTAGGCCCTGAAGCAGCAGCTGATAATGTTGTCAGACTCCTTCCAGGGAAAGACTGGGAGTGGGCAAAAAAAAGACTGGGAGTGGGCATTTTTGCCCACTCTCTCTATGCTGCACCCTGGGAGGACAGCCAAGGCAAATGCTCATGCATTCATTAACAACTGATTCTTGTTGGCTGTAGTCATGTGGGACTTGTGAATGCAAGCGCAGTTGCCCTTCAGAGCTAGGCCATTTGGAGGTCTGTCACCTGGGTGGCATCCTTAAAAGTTGGGGCACTAGATGTGTGGTCCACACTCTTTGCTTCTCAAGGAGAAGCTGGGAGCTGAGGGTTCCTCCATAATTGTATGGTTTCTGTGTCAGGGGAGGAGTTTATGGTGAAAGTGTTTTCCAGCCTTTCCTATTTTGATGTTGGTATTTTCTCATTCACCTGTTGTGTAGGAGACATTCAGCTTGTTGTTGGATTTCTCTCAAAGGAAATTGCTCTATTTGTAGCTATACATTTGGTATGTCCATGAGAGGAGGGCAGTTCAGACCAGTTCTTGGTCTGGACTCCTGTACTATGACATTCTTGCTCTAGAATATTGGTTCAGCTATCCATACATCTTTTTAGGTAAAAATTTGTCCAAATATTATGCCCTTATTTTATTATATTTATTTATTATATTTATTTATTTATTATTTATTATTATTTATTTCTCAAGGTCATATTTAAAGAAAACAACCTTAAGAGATAGGTCAACACTTTTCCACTAGATAGCAAGCAAGCTTGATCCCACATCTTTAAAATTATGTTTACCTCCTATAAGGTAACCCCATGCATGTGCAGGCATTCATATGGATACTTGTCTTGTGCCCAGCATACGTAAAGGTTGAGGGAGAGCCATTGCCAACTATATGATATTCATGCTCTGGCTTCAGTAAAGTCCTGTATCTCTGACCCAGGAGTCTGTGTCTGTGTCTTCTGCTGTGGCATCCATGAAAACAAAAATAGGCTACCTTTTAGCATACAAGTAGGGTAAAATCTTGTGAAGGTAGGACCCTTCACAGATCCTAACAGGACATGATTCACTTACTTGGAATTAGTATGATCCTTTCGAGGCATGCTTTAAAGCTTTGTCAGGGCAGTTCCAGAACTAGTTTCAATCTTGTTCCACTACTGAGGCAGTACCTAGCTAAGGACTTTACTCAGTGCCTTTGTGTGTCCATTCTTTCTGGTGGGTACAGAAACTATTCTTGGCTCCATGTAAGCTTTGGGAGCTCACCTGCTCATTTGGTGGTTCTTTCTCTAGACTCAGTATTTTCTTCACACACATGCACCAAGCTTTACTCAGCAAAGACTCTGGAAGGATGGATGCAGACCTCTGGACACCCTCCCTCTGTGCCATCCTCCTTTTCAGTCCTTTGAGTTCCCTCTCTGTGGGCTACAACCTGAAAACTATCTGTGGCTATTTATGCAGCTTTGCCCATTGTCTCCTCTTCTCTCAGAGTTCTCTGACCTGTGCTGCTTATTGTCCAAAGTCTGAGAAACCCTGTTTCTTACATTTCACCTGATTTTCTGCTTGTTTAAGGTATCAAGGTAAATTCCATACCTGTGACTCCACCATTGTTGTAGGCAGACAGCCCGTTTCTTAATTCCCCATGTAGATTGCTTAGCTTGTCTGTTTTTATTCTTTCATTTAATGTGAAAAACCTATTCAGAGCTCTGCGTTTCACCCTACTGCCTCAGATGCATCTCACACAGCCTTTGACATGTAGAACTTTCTGTAGTTCAGCTTTTAGTGTTCTTCAATTTGTCTTGTTACTTCCACTTCATTTAACTATGAATTCATTTAACTATTTAGTTTACTGACCTTTTTATTATTATTACTGATGTGAAGTTTTACTGATTTTTATGTAGAGATTATGGTGCATAGGTTGATTTTTTGGAATTTGTTGAGATGTCCTTTGTAGTCTAATACATAAAACATCCATACATTCTTGAAAAAGTGAGCATTCACTGTATGTTTATAAAGCTTATATAATATATATTTAGATTGTGGTTGTTAATGGTGTAATTCACATTTACTATGTATTTGTTTATATTTCCAGTCAGTCCATCTCTAAGAGAGTTGTATTAAAATTTCTAAGGAAAGATTGTACCTGTTTCTCATCATAGTGCTGTCAGTGGCTATATACTAGGTGGATATATATTTATGAACATTATATCTTATGGATATTATTATATATCATCTATATTTATATATTGCTTTTTATGAGCAAATTATGTATCTTTTTAAATTGCTTGCTCTAATATTTAATATTTAATTTTTCATTTGGTTAACATTTACCTCATATATATTTTTCCCCATCTCCTCCACCTATCTTTTTTGTTTTTTGTGGACTATTTAATGCTAGATATTTTGTAAATCTGATCTGAGTCTATCAATCACTGAATTTGACAAACATATTCTTACTGTGCTTGTTGTTTGTAGGCTTTATTTCTACCATTCTTTTAAACTGAAGTGTAGTTGACACACAATGTTATGTTAGTTTCTGGTGCACAACATGGTGATTCAACAACTCTATACATTATGCTGTGCTCACCACAAGTATAGCTACCATCTGTCATCATACAACACTATTATAGTACCATTGACTGTATTCCGTGTGCTGGGTTCCTTTCATCCTTGTGACTTATTCATCACCACTTACTTCTGCCATCTTGTTTCATGTTGTTATTCATCATGCTCCTGTTTTTTCTCCTCTCCTGCTTTCTGTTATTTACAACTCCAGCTTTATTCTTTTTCTTTGAAAAGTACAAGTTCTGTCTTTTTTTTCCTTTTGACTGATATCTCTAATTTGTTAAGATTGATTCTATTCATTTTTCCCTTCTAATATGTAAACCTTAGTATCTTGGTCTTCCCCCTCTCTAATAATCTTTCCAGTCTTTGAACTCACCTCTCTACTATGACCTCCCTTCTTTTCATGTTGGCATCATCTGGAATTTTTGTTCTGTATTTTTTATTCTTATTCATGTAACAATAAATTTGCCAAGTTATTACTTGCCATTGATTTCCTTGTTTGGTCTGGAATTCATTTCTCTTCTTGTTGGAATACATCCTACAAGACATTTTTCAAAGAGGATCTGTCATTTTGTGGTACATTTTGAGACTGGTACCTCTTCTTAGGCTGTGCATCTGTGGACACACCCAGAAACACTTCCATTTTTCTTCACTCTTTCATTCAGCAGCTGCTCAGTGGTTACCTATTATATACCAGGTATTACCCTAGGTCTGAGGAAGGAAAACCAACAAAAATCTCTGCCCTCTGGAGTTTACAGAGGTTGCAGAAGAGAGCAGCAGAAAACGCTTAGGCCTGAATCCAATCTTTAGTAAATCTGAGTTCCAACAGAATTCCAGAGCTGCCATGATGTTACCTTGTTATTTCTGGACAGTTCTCAGCAGGAGGGGCAGCTTTTTTAATCACATAATAATGACTGGGCAAGTGATGTTTTAATCAGGGAATTCTGGGAGAGAAAAAAGCCCAGCTAGTGAGCCCTTCCCAGTCCATCTCCATTCTGTGGGCTATTGATTCTGCCTCTTTATATTTGATGTTTGCCATCCACCTTAGGATAACTTCTTCCTCCTCCCCTGGGGTTTCTTGTCTGTTGATATTTTTGTTGTTATAGTTGTTGTTTGTATTTGCTAATAAGTAAGGTTCTGAAAACCACCAAGACTCAGTATTATCTGTAGTATCTCTGGGATTTGGTAGCAAAAGGAGTCCAGCACCCTGTGGTAGTTCTTCATCTTGTCCAAAATTGGTAGTCCTAGTACAACGAATTATTATTTATTATTATTAATTACCATTATTATGGGAGGAAGATGCAAATGACAGTTAAGGCTAAGAGAGTTTTCACAGATGCTGATCAAACATATCCTTAATTTGAAAGAGAAAAATTATGAAATTTAATTATGTATTTTGACCGAGCCTAGAAGTTATCAGAACCTTGGGGAAGTTTTATCTGCTTAACACCTTAGGGAAGTTAACCATGTGGGGAGAAGCTGAGGCTCTCTGAGTGGCCCTCTCCATGGTTCCAGGAGGCTGGACCAGCTCCTCCTTCCAGCTCATCACAGGAGTCAGGAATGAGTGAGCACCCTGTGGTCAGAGTGTCAGTAGCAGCCTTAAATTTTCAAAGAAGCAGAGGCAGCTACGTGTGACTAAACTGTGTTGTCCATCTGCCAGCAACCTGGCAGTGTGTCTTTCTTACCCTAAATCATTTACTACTCCTACCTGTGAAGTCCTAATTTTTGGACACACCCTCACTGCCCTTGACTTTTTTTTTTTTTAATTTTTAGGCAAAGGATTTAATTTTGGATTTCATCTTAGTTTATGGCTCAGTAATTTCCTTGATATTCAGAAACCTGTTTCTGGGAAGGATGCCAACACTGCAGAAGGCAGTGGAAATGGACCTTTGTCTAAAAGTAACCAGAAAAAAAAAGAAAAAAGCAATGTAAATTTTGGGTACTGATTTTACGTTGAAAAACAATATGAGTTGGAGGCCGGAGCAAATGCCAAGAAAGAGTGAAGGCTGTAGAAAATCCCCCTTTTATAATTCCACTTGTACTTTTTTCTTTTGTTCCCTCATTTGTATTAAATGTGATTATAACAGAGGACAACAGGATGAGGTAATTGTATCCTAAAACAACAACAAAACAGGTTGCGTACCTAAAACAGTAGTTATATTTAGTGACCTAACAAAGTCATTGACGTTAGAATAATGTCAATAAGTGAAAGAAAGCATTAGGACAATGGTGATGTTCTAATGTAAATTAAAAAAAAAAAAAACGGGCATTACTAAAAGACAGTTTTATTGTTATTTTAAGCTAAATTTAGTCACGATGAGAATGCCCCTGCCAAGGTGAGGTTTTGAACATAAGCACTCTGCCATGCACTCTAGCCGTCTAGTAGGAGCATGTAATAGAAAACTGTTCATCTTAAGCTAATGAAATGCCAATTGTGATTAAAATTAAAAATTTGGGGCATGTTCTTCCTTTAGCTAAACTAATTAAACCACACACACACACACATAACTCTCTCCCTCCCCCTCCCTCTCTCCCTCCTTCCCCCCTTTCCCCACCCCCTCAGGCTCACACACACTAACATATAAACCCACTAGGTTGTAGTAGAAACTGTTTTTCCTGTCAGAGAGTCTTCGTGAATCATAATTTGTTGAACTGAGAATCTGAGTCCTGCAGCTGTCAGACGTGTTCTGTGGGTTCCCAGGGTTGTTGATTTCCTCTGCCATAGCAGATGGAGTGCAAGAGAACAGAAGAGAATATCCATTTAACTAACAGGAGGCAGGCATATTAGTATTCTAAATGTATTCGTGTATTAAAGGCAGACACTGGCTATGTCTGAAAAAAGTACCATAGAGTTATCAAAATATCATCGATAACACATTGGTAATTTGACAGTGGTTATATCCTTTTAAAAAATCACTTGAGGTTTATCCTGGTATTAACTATACCATATAGGTGGGTAGAGCATAAATACATAGTGTACCTACTAAAAGACATTTGCTTCAAAGAAATGGTTGAATTATAAAAATGCAGATATATTTATTACAGTGCAGCAATTATTAAAAGATATTAAAAATTATAATATCACTAGGATTGCTAATATGTTTGAAATTTAATTATTCAAGAAGGAAATTTATTTGCATATTACACAGTAGACAGTACTGCACAAAAAGGCAGGTAACCAGGTCCTAGTCCCTTTTCTAAGATCTCTAAAGCACATCTCTTAAAAAAGAAGAAATAGTACCATAACTACTGCAGACAGAGGAAGGTCAGAATTCCTTCCTTCCCTTTCCCCCCATTTTTTTTTGTGGTAAAGGCCAGAGTTCAATTTAACTTGCCTTTTATTTCAAACATCAATGACTTGTTTGTTACTGTAACCTGGGGTCATAAAAAGGGAGGAAGGAAAAAACTATACATTTATGGATTCCCTGTGTATCTAGGGAGCCACTTTCTATGTTATTTACTCTCATTCTCCCCGTCTCCCCCCAAAAAATGAAAGAGAAATAAGAGAACTGATATTCATTGAGTACCCACGTGGGTACATTACCTATATTTTTTGCATTTACTTCCCAATGAAATTCCATAAGTATATTTTATTGCCACCATTTCAACAATTTAGACTCAGATTAAATAAATTACCCAATACAACACAGTTAAAGATGGAGCCTGAATTTAAAATTAGGCCTCCTTTAAATTGTTTTTAATGTTTATTTATTTATTTTTGAGAGAGAGAGAGAGAGAGAGAGAGTGCCTACGAGCAGGTTAGGGGCAGAGAGAGCGGGAGACAGAGGATCCAAAGCAGGCTCTGCGCTGACAGCAGTGAGTTTGAGGGAGGTCTTGAACTCACAAACCAGGAGGAGATCATGCCCTGAGCCGAAGTCACTTAACTGACTGAGCCACCCAGGTGACCCTTCAATCCTCCTTGACCACCATGACTGCACAGCTGAAGCGCTTCAAACTCACCTTCTAAATATTCATTGTTTCTTATCTTCAAATCTTTATTTCTACACAAAGACTTGAATTTATTCATAGAGTCTACGTTGTGTTTTGATTTTTTGTTTTGGGAGGGTTTTGGCTACTTTGGATGTGTTTATATCAATGTCTCTAAGTATGCCATGAGTATTCAGCAATATCATGGCAATAAATTAAAGCTTAAGACTTCCTTCTGAAATATTCATGGTAGGCAAAACAAAAAGTATGGAATCCAAAAAATTGAATGGTGACTTTTTTTTTTTTGCCACATTATTGACAGATACAAGCTGTTCACATTTTGTTATTGGGTAAATTTGTTAGTCCTGTTGTAAATGCCATCCTTCTCATCTTGCAAAGCTAATTTCAGAAAAGAAAAGCATTTTTAAAATAGAATTTGGTAATTAGAAGAGACTTATCAAGTAATCGCATGGTTGGAATTTTTATATGTTTGGACCTCACAGCAGTATATGATAGAAAGGTTTTAGTAATTTTTATTTGAAAATGGATGAATACAAACTATTCATTTTCTTATGTTACACTGTATCCTAGTAGTTTCTAAACATGGGAAATATATGTATACCAGAGATTACCTGTGAGCCTTGTTCCTACCCCTATGGGTAACCTCTTTTTGAATATAATAAAATTAACATTTTTTTGTTTAGTTTTTTGAAAGTTGGTTGGAAATACAGATTCCCAGGGAAGGCAAGAGCACCTGGGCTGGAGTAGATGCAGAATCAGTGGAGAAAGAATCACATGTAAAAGAGAAATTATTCTCAGGACAAGTGTCCAGTTCACATACTTTTCAGACCTTAAGAGCTTTCTGTTTCACAGGCAAGAGGGCTTTCTATAGAAGGGTGATTAGTGAGACGGGTCTGATTCTATTTCCAAGATAATGTGGGGGGGATATATAACCATAGTACTCAACACTGGTCACTTAAGACACTTTCCTGTTAAAATATTACTCCCAATTGTGGACAGGTTCTATTCTATTAGTGGTATCTATCAGGTACATTATGGATTTATTAGAGTGTTGTGAGAGCCCTGGACCTCCAGCTTCCTTTTTTCTTTTTTTTTTTTGTTAAAAAAAATTTTTTTTTAATATTTATTATTGGGAGAGAGACAGAGACAGAGTGCAAGCAGTTAAGAGCAGAGAGAGAGAGCGAGACACAGAATCTGAACCAGGTTCCAGGCTCTGAGCTGTCAACACAGAGCTCCACATGGAGGTTGAACTCATGAGCCTTGAGATTATGGCCTGAGCTGAATTTGGACGCTGAACTGACTAAGCCCCCAGCTTCCTTTTTTCTATGGGGAAATTCACACCGAGTGCCACCATTAAATTTTTGGAATCTTAAAAAGTAGCTTGTAAAGTCAGTGAACAAAAATTTCATTCCTCAATTGAGACATTAAATAAGGAAATCAGCATATACAATTTAAGTTTGCTCACTAGGTCTATAAATAATACATGTGTGTTCTCTTTTATTATTTTGTATATTGATGGATTTTTATGACTATATAAATATTTGAAAGACTAAATACATACCCTTACTTAATAAAAACCAATAAAATAGAATGGCTTTCCTATTTAGAAGGTTTATGTATTACTTTAATTACAAAAAAAATAAAAGAAATTGTAGAGGAATACTAAAATGCAATAAAAACAACTAGTTGAGCATTAATGTGATAGCATATCAATATAGTAAACCTCTATTCATTTACCTTGATTTAGGTGTTAATTTGCTCAGTTTCTTCCTGTAGTCAGTTCATTTTATACAGTGAAAGAAATCTAAATGAGACAAAAATCAAGGCATTTTACTCCCTAACAGATGTTGCAAAACAAATTTTATCTACTTTGTCTTCCCTCGTAATTGTTTCACCGACTTTTGTACTTCAGGGGAAGTGGGGAAAACATCATTGCAGTCATCTCCATATCATGAACCTCTGTGAAAAAAATCACAGAACACATAGGAACTCCCTACATTTTAGTAGCTGTCACTTGTATAAGAATTTTAGTAATTGATTTAATATTTTCTTGGCCTGAATAATGCAACTGAAATTCCATGCCACCACCCCATCCTCATTCTCTTGGTTGCTCAGCAACATAGAACAAAGCAGAGACCCAACCGAACAAAAAAGCAGGTTTAACTGTCACAGAAATGAAACGTTTTCTTTCAGATCAGAGGAAATGCCAGAAGGTATCCGTTGATATATATATCTAATATGTGTGAGTATGCATGTATGTACCTAGAAATTTAATTTTCATAAGCAGTAGGAGTAGAGGCAGTTGCCGCTGATGAAATTTAGTCAACAAGCTTACTTAGTTATTCAAATAGAGATTCAGTAGTAATTAAGGTAGTAATTTGCCCATAGCCTGGATTTCTTTCCTTAAGATAGGAAATGAGGATTGGAGTTAACTGACTTCAGGGATGGAGGACTGGGGGGTATAAAAGCTAATAGAAAGGCTTGCCTTGCAAAGTTAGTCACAGTTGAAACCAGTTGTTCTTGTATGCAAGGATTAGAGCCTATCTAATATAGGTGAATGTAATCACAAGTTCCTCTATGGTTATAAAGTTTTAAGTGTTCTCAGAGTTTAGGATGCCTTTCAGATGATAAGAATCGTTTTAATCAGATGTTTGATTTCACTTGAGAAGTAAAATTGTGAGTATACTTCTTATGCCAGATGTAATTTAACTTAACAGAAATGATTATTCATCACAGCCGAAGAGATCTTGATTAAAAATTCCAAAGGATATCTCATCTATGAGAGGCAGTGCAATGAGTTACCAATGGAAGTATGAACAGTTTTTTTCTAGGCATTTTCTTTTTTTTTTTTTTTTAATTTTTTTTTTTCAACATTTATTTATTTTTGGGACAGAGAGAGACAGAGCATGAACGGGGGAGGAGCAGAGAGAGAGGGAGACACAGAATGGGAAACAGGCTCCAGGCTCTGAGCCATCAGCCCAGAGCCCGACGCGGGGCTCGAACTCACGGACCGCGAGATCGTGACCTGGTTGAAGTCGGACGCTTAACCGACTGCGCCACCCAGGTGCCCCTTTTCTAGGCATTTTCTTAAAAGCCTAGCGCCATATCAACTTCTGTTTGAATTTGTAGCAGGGCCTTTTTTCTTTAGGTTAAAAGGATGTGATACACATGATCGCTTCCTGAAATTTCTCTTGGTGTGTGATTCTGCAGTGTGCTTTAAAATATTGATATTTATAGTGATCAGATTTTTTTTAACATTTATTCATTTTTGAGAGGGAGAGAGACAGAGCATGAGCAGGGGAGGGGCAGAGAGAGAGAGGGAGACACAGAATCGGAAGCAGGCTCCAGGCTCCGAGCTGTCAGCCCAGAGCCCGACGCAGGGCTTGAACTCACGGACCGCGAGATTGTGACCTGAGTCGAAGTCGGACGCTTAACTGACTGAGTCATCCAGATGTCCTAATATAGTTATCAGATGTTTTAAAGGGTAGCTTCCTATATTAAAATCGGCAACATTTGTAAGACTTTAATGGGGGAAGCTTTACTCGTAGACATCTACTGTACTTTTATTCAGAATGGCTTATTAAAGAGAGTACAGTTGACTCTTGGGCAACACAAGACTTAGGGTCACCAACCCTGGGTGCATTTGAAAAGTTTGTGTATAACTTCTCATCCCCCCAAAATCTTAACTACTGATAGCCTACTGCTGACTGGAAGCTTTACCAGTATCATAAGCAATCAACTAATACATACTTTGCATGTTATATGTGTTATATACTCTACTTTTACAATAAACTTAGAGAAAAGAAAACCATAAGGAAGAGAAAATACATTTGTTGTACTGTATTTATGGAAAAAATCCATGTAGAAGTGGACACATGAAGTTGAAACCTGTGTCGTTTAAGGGTCACTGTATTCTTAGACTGTATTCGTAAATTTGAGAGGTGGGGAATATGTCACAAAATGAAGTACCTCCTCCAGACACTTAGTTTAAATCATGACGAGATAGTCAGCCTGGAGCTTAGTTTTATTTTCAACTAGTCATCTGCAGCCAGGCTTCCCACAGAGGGAGATTTCCATATACACAGTGCACCATGCAACTTGGATGAACAGCATAAGAGGCTACTTACGAGCATGTTATATCTGGGATCTACAGAGAGCAGCCAGAGCAGCAAGACAAAAGTGCTGATCACAGGGTATTTTCTATGTAGGTTTCCTGCCCACCTGATGTTCACCACTTTTCTTCAGTACAGACTATAGTGGGAAAAAAAATAATGTTTCTAACTTGATTGTTTTTCTGATAAATCCAGCAAGTTTTTCTGATTTTTCTGTTATTATTCATAAGGACACAGTTACATTCTACAGACATATTTGTGTTTTTCAAGTTAATTTAGTGACTTACAGCTGAGGCAGTAAACTGGGGTGGCCACTGTAATGCTAATGAGACTTGGTGAATTTGCCCACTCGTGTCAGAAAGTGGTGTGCCTTATATAAGCAGGTGTACATATGTTCAGAGGAGCAAATACACAACAATAAAGCAGTGCAGATGGTCCATTAGTAGAGGAACATGGCAGGCTTACATCTTAGGATGTAAGTATTCAACAGATACATCGTGAAGAAGTAAGATGCAGTAAGAACTCTGGACATAAAAATAAATAGAACATTGCCTTGTCCTCCAGTGGCTTGTAGTCTAATTTACTTGGCTATAGCAGAGCAGGGCACATAAAGACAGACTGGAGCCTGAGGTCCATCCTTCTGTCAGAAGAGGAAAGATGGCAGAACATTGAATTCATCTGCATTATCTGTGATAGCCAGTCTATAAACAAGAACACTGTCCACAAATTATGGTAGTTGGCAGTTAAGAGAGGGACTGCCCTAACTTGAAGTCCTGAAGTATCCTAAAAGAAAGGTAGTGTGCAGAGAAGAGGTAGCATGCCAGGCCTGAGATTGATATCCTTACAAAGGCTGGTTTGTAAGGTTGGCCTTTGGCTGGTATTTGGGAACAGGAATGATAAACAGTTGCCTAGTGATTTAAAACGTCCTCTAAATGGCAGGAGTGGCTTTCAGCATACTGTGTCTAAACTATTTTTACAAACAGTATGGTTTATACTGAACATTTATTATCCCTGCAGGAGACTGAATTTTTATTTGTGCTAGGCAGAGAATGCCTGTGTGACTAGCCCCCAGTAAAAACACCAGGCACTGATGCTTTAATGAACTTTGCAGGTAGACAACATTTCACAGATGTTGTCACAACTCTGTGCTGAAGAAATTAAGTGCATCCTGTGTAACTCCACTGGTAGACTCTTGGAAGCATATGCATGGTTTCCTACAGACTTCATACTGAGAGAGCCTTTTCCTGGACTGACTTTATTTTGAGTCCTTCTGCTGTAATATGTAACCATCATAAATACAACAACTTCTGCATCCTGTGAGACCCTCTAGTGAATCACTGAGACTGAGGGTTGGTCGTGGGCACTCCCAACAAAGGCAGAATCTGAATTTCAAACCACTGTGTAGCAGCACAGAATTTGATGGAGAGCAGTAGCTTTTCTGTTGTTCTTAAGTCCACATATGAGACTCCAAGAGCTTTTGGTCCAGTTTGAAATGTCTCTTCTTCACTCCTCCTGACAGTTATAAGAGGCATTCAATCTACTCTGCTTTTCCCACCTCCCCACCTATTGGTTTTGAGTGATGGGAAAGTCAAGCTAAATGTGAGTTTATTGATCCCCATAACTCAACAATCTTGGGATAGAGCTTGCTTCAGTTTGAGGCTCAACTCCAACGATGCATCCATTTCTGGGTTCTTCTGCTGCTTTGCGGATTACCTTCTCCAGCCAGCTCTTTCCTTATTGACACAAGGTGGCTGTTGCAACTCCAGTGTCAGATTCTTTCTTGGAACAAGAAAAAGCCAAAGGTGAAAGTTAAAGCTCATGAATTCAGTTTTTGTTATGTGCCCACATGAACCACATGCTCAGCACTCCCCCGACCACCACCCAAGGAGTCGGCATGAGCCTCTCCTACCCCTAAAAAAAAATCAGGACAAAGAATATTTTCCAGAAGCGGAGTGAGTAGATACTGAGAGGCCACAATCACAATCAGTGTTTACTAGCTCTACCATCCCCACCACTTAAAGATCATTGATCTCTCGGATACAGAAAAAGCATTTGACAAAATTCAACATTTATTCATGGTAAAAACTTGCAACAAAAGGGTATAGAAGGAATGTATTCAATATAATAAAGGCCATGTATAACAAGCCTCCAGCTGATATAATCAATGGTGAAAAGTTGAAAGCTTTTCCTCTAAGATCAGGAAAAAAAATGCCTGCTCTCAACACTTCGATTCAACATAATTAATACTGGAAGTCATAACCAGAGCAGTCAGTCAGGCAAGAAAAAGAAATAAAAGGCAGTCAAATCAGGAGTAAGACGTAAAACTGTTTGCAGATAGCATATTGTTATATATATAAAAAAATCCTAAAGATTCCACCAAAAAAACTATTGCAACTAATAAGTTCAATAAAATTGCAGAAGACAAAATTAACAGAAAAAAAATCAGTTTTATTTCTATACAATGACAGTGAATTACCTGAAAAAGAAAGAAAATAATCTCATTTATAATGACATCAGAAATAAGAAAATATTTAGGTATGAATTTAACCAAGTAAGTGTGAAAGATCTGTATACTAAAAAGTCTAAGACAATGAGGAAAGAAATTGAAGAAAACACAATTAAAGGGAAAGATATCTGATGTTCATGGGTTAGAAAAGTTAATGTTGTTAAAGTGGTGATACTACTCAAATCCATCCTTAGATTCAGTGCATCAAGATTCTAATGGTATTTTTTACAGAAAAAGGGGGAAAAAACACCAAAATTCATACGGAGCAACAACAATTAAAAAAAAAAAAGACCCTGAATAGCCAAAACAGTCTTGGGAAAGCAAAGCTGGAGGTATCACACCTCCTGATTTCAAACTATATTAATAAAATAGTATGTTACTGGCATTAAAAACAGACACATAGACAAATAAAACAGAATCAAGAGCCCAGGAAAAAAACCCATACATATACAGTCAATGAATGTTTGACAAGGGAGCCTGGAATACTTAATGGAGAAAAGATAGTCTCTTCAATGAGTGCTGCTAGAAAATTGGATATTCACGTGCAAAATAATGAAAGCGGACCCATACCTTACACCACTCACCAAAATCACCTCAGAGCAGATTGAAGACTTAAGTGTTAGACCTGAAACCATAAAACTCCTAGAAGAAAACATTGGTATCTTTGACATTGGTATTGACAATGATTTTATGGATATGACACCAGAAGCGTAACAATAAAAGCAAAAAGAAACAAGTGGGACTACATCAAACTGAAAAGTTCCAATCAGCTGAAAAGAAACAATCAGCAAAATGAAAAGGCAGCCTTTCAAACCATATATCTGATAAAGTGTTAATATCTAAAATATATAAAGAACTACAACTTCAAAGCAAAAATAAAAATAATAATGTGGTATAAAAATCGGCAAAGGAGCTGAATAGACACATTTCCCAAGAAGATATACAAATGGCCAACAGGAGCATGAAGGGGTGCTCAACATCATTCGTTATCAGGGAAATGCAAATCAAAACCACAATGAGATGATCACTTCACACTTGGTAGAATGGTTACTATCAAAAAGACAAGATAAGTGCTGGTGAGGATGTATAGAGTAAAGGAAATCCTTATATGTGCTTGGTGGGAATGTAAATTAGTACAACCACTATGGAAACAGTATGGCGTTTCCTCAAAAAATTAAAAAAAGAACTACCTTATGATCTACCAGTTCCTCTTCTGGACATATTTCCAGAGGAAATGTAATCATTATCTGGAAGAGATACGTGCACTTTAATGTTCATTGCAACATTGTTTACAATAGCCAAGACATGGAAACAGCCTGTCATTTACATCAACATGAATGACCTTTAAGGGTATTATGCTAAGTGAAATAAGACAGAGAAAGACAAATACTTCATGATTTCAGTTATGTGTGGAATCTAAAAAAAACCAAATTCATAGAAGCAGGGCAGATTGGTGGTTGCCAACGGTGAGGGAAATGGGTGAAGGTGGTCAAAGGGTACAAACTTCCAGTTATATACAGCATATAATAACATGGTGACTATAGTTAACACTTAGGTAATACTGTATTGTGTATTTGAAATTTGCTGAGAGTAGGTCTTAAAAGTTCTCACCACACACACACACACACACACACACACACACATACACACACAGAGTTGTAACTATGTGAGGTGATAGATGTGTTAACAGTATTTTACAATATGTAGGTATATCAAACTAAAAATCACTGGCACACCTGGTGGATTTTATAGCTTTGTTTTCAGTATTTGTTGCTTTCAGAGAAATTCTGCCCCAAATAGCTCATCTATCTTTTACAGTATTTTGATTAAAGGACTGATCACATAGTTTAGTGCCCACTTCTGGAATCTTTTTGTATTTCAGTTAAGTCCTATACCTTAATTAATGGGATAAATATCACAGTTTCCAAATATTGTTCAAACTTTCTGTAAGTAATTGAGCCCATGCCTATCAGATCAATTTAGATTTTTCACCTTAGTTTTCTATCTGGCTTTGCTAATTGGACTCGAAATTATTACTGTATTCCTGTGGCCTTTTAATTCTGTCTCTTCCCCTTATTGACTTGTCTCATAAGCACAGTAATTTAACTTTCCATCACCTTGAAAGGAAATGAGCTTTTTATGAACAAATGTTTCTTGGAATGTGGTCGACCTTTTATATGAAATACAATAGGGAATAAGATGCAGAGTAAGGCACTGAATTCTTAAGAGAATTCATTTCCCATTTACTTATTTCTTTTGAGTTTGGACATGAAGCTGCTGTGGCATTTACCTCACAGTAGATAACTAAAATTATATAAGTGATATGAATATTTAACTCTCATTTATATCCCATTATATTTAAATCCCATTGTCTCTTTTTCTTCCTATTAGCCAATAAGGTAAATGAAGATGACTCAAATAGGGTACACCAGTTCCAAGGCAGTGCAGGAAAATGCTAACCTTAGTAAAATGTTGAGCCTACTTTAGACATACCTTCTTCTAGATTTCACTTGGGTAAAGAAAAGGAATATTCCTTCTCATTTGTGATTTTAAGTACACCTGGCAGAACCTAAAAACAACATGGATCTTCCATGGTGCCTCCTGGGGATGAACCACTTTTTATTACAAGCAGTATGAACAGAACATTGAAATAATACTGCACATTGGCAGGGAGAGAGGAGACACATTTTAGGTTTAAAAATAACTCTCCCATGTGCATACACACATTTTTTCACTCTTCAGTTCTTTTCTTTCTCCTTTTTTTTTCCATCTTTCATGTTCTATACAAAAATATAGAACCTGTTAAATATCCTATAAAGTAACCCCATTTGCACATTTAATTTGTTTATGCTGAAAGAGAGAACAACCCAGAGAGATATAAATAGTGTGGGTGACTGTGGTTCCATTCCATGCACATATGCCCTAGACTGAGCAGTAAAGTGGGAAATTGCAGTCTGCTGTTTTTTCGTGAGGTCTCAATTCCCGGTGTATCTCACAGTGTGAATATAATGCTGACTTGAGTGTGATTCCTTAATTTAAAGATACATATTTTATGTGTAAAATAGCCCTGTAGACAAACCAGCCAGCTTCCCTAGTATTTAACTGGAGAATCGTAATCTGTTCAGTGAAGGAAAAAAAGCCTAGCTACCATGGAGCTCTTGAGTGGCAGAATGTAGTATGTCTGCCTCCAAAAGGACACATAAGTACTGTTTACTGTAATTTGAGGGTAAGCCGAAGGATTTTTTTAGGGTAATTGTGAGATCTTTGTAATCCAATCATCAGCACTGTATCATCGTCCTCACCATCATCTCTTTTCCCTAATGATTTGGGTATCGGGGTTATAAGGTTTCTCTTATATTTTCAAAAGAGTTTTGTCTTTTCATGGGTTCTTTTCTGTGTAGCAATTCGATAATAGTCTTCCACAGTCTGAAAAAAGAGACATTTGACCCATCAAATCCAATTCTAGAAATTTATCCTAAAGGAATATTCCTACAAATGGAACAAATAGATGTACAAATATGTTCACTGCAGGGTTTTTTATAAGAATAAAAATAGGAACAAAAACCTAAATTCCCAACGGTGATGGACTATTTAATAATGCCACTATGGTATAGTGTTGTACTGAGCAGCCATTAATAATAATGACTGAAGTCTATCAAGGGTTTAGTGTATTAATGTAGATAATTCTTAACAGCCATAGGATTTTGTAGATCTGTCTTAAAAATGTCTAATATAATGTATTTGTATGTATTTAGTTCATGTATGCATGCTTACATTTTTTAATTTATGAATATATTTAGTATATCAGAAAAAAATCTGGAAGAATATAACAAAAATGTAAGTAATGATAGCTGAAGGAGGAGAAAGTGATTTTTAAAAAAAAATCTTGTATTTTCTAATTTTTCTAAATTGGAGATACTACTTCATTTGGACCATTAATTACAGATTCTCTAACTTTGTGCTGTCAGTAGAGTAACCGCTGACCATGTGACTATTCAAATAAAAAGTTATTGAAATTAAATAAAATTTAAAATTCAGTTTCTCACTAGGACTTGCTACCTTTCCAGCTCTCATAATGGACACAGCAGAGACAAAAGATTTCTGTCGTCACACACGGTTCTGTTGGACAGTGCTGCCTGACTCTTGAACTAAAAGTTGTAGTCCAGCAACAATTCCTTGTAGAAACTTTAAAACATTTCCACCCTACTACATACAGCGATGTAATTGCTGCATCTCTCTTACTACATACGTGCAGCAGGCAGTTAAGAATTGTTACAACAGCTGTCTGTTAGAAGAGATTGTGAAATCGGAAGCTGCATTAGGGTTTACCTTCCAGATAGACTGTGGCGGCTGGTAGCAGCATAACCATGGACTTGTGTAGTTTTGATTTCTTCTAACATCTGCTATCATACAAATATCAATTGTCACCATCTTCTTTTTTAAAGGATGGAAAGATTGAATCTCAGAAAGGCTGTTCAAAAGACATAATACGTCTCTTACTCCAGAGGTCTCTTAATTCACAGGAATACTGATGAAGAAATAACTTATTAGTATCAGTGGCTTGCCGTAAGGACAGTAAACACTGAATGAAGGGTTAGAGCTTGTCTGTCTCTTCTTGAGTATGTATGTGAGGGTTTTTTTTGTTTTGTTTTTTCCGTTTTGTTTGTTTTTCTACTGCACCTCCATCTTGGTGGTAAAAATTAGAAAAGTGAGGACATACCATTACATTTCCGTACCTCTTCCACACATTTTAACTCTCACAAGTTGATATTCCAGTAAATGAGAAAAGGACAATTTTTTCCCATGCATGTAACTTGATTGCTATAACTATAAATACTGTAAATATTTTTAGCTCACTATTGGCAAAATCATTTGTTTCTCAGTAAAAGCATATATAAGCTTTGTTTATGTGAAAAATTGCAATAAATATGATGGCAAGATGTTTTACTAGGATATACTATAAAATACCGGAAGTCTTTTTTTTTTAATTTTTTTTAATTTCAGTTAACTTGATGTCTTAATTTCTGAGAAAAATTGGGGTATATTTAAACCCCACTGAACATTGTTTCCTCCTTCTAGAAACTACAGCTTTCTTTGAAAGGTAACTTCTGCAGTTTGGTCACATCCTGAGGTACATCCAGGGGTGGTTGACTTCTTGCCTGTTACTTAGCGTTCTGCTCCTGGTGGTTGTGCCTCCTCCTTCCTGCAGGACTTAGGTCATGGTCTGAGGTACTTCTAAAGTGCTGGCCTGGTGGGGTCTGCTCACCAGCTTTCCTTGTGGCAGTAGTTAGGGCAGTTCTTGTTAGTACCCTGTGGCTTCATCTCCATTTCTTTTCTTTTGGCTCCTTTCCTCTCTCCCTTTTTTCTTCCTTTCCTTCTCCTATTTTTGTGTCATTATTCCCTACTCTCTACATCTGCTTTACTCCTGCTTTTTCTTTCCACCCAAGGCCAGCATTCTCCGATGAGTCGAGCTAGCCTGTTAGATTCACCTTGAACTTAATGATTATTGAGGTCTGCTTTAGTTTTTTGCCCTCACTTAAAAAGGTGTACATATGAAGGGTATCTGGGTGGTTCAGTCGGTTGAGCATCAGGCTCTTGATTTTGGCCCAGGTCATGAACTCACGGTTCATGGGTTCAAGCCCCGCCTTGGGCTCTGAGCCTATTTAGGATCCTGTTTCTCCCTCTTTCTCTGCCCCTCCCCACCCCCTGCTTGTGCATGCTTGCACTCTCTCAAGTAAATATTAAAAAGTAAATAAATAAAATATGTACATTTGAGATAGCCTAAAAAAATCCGTTTAATTTTATTATCCTCATTAATCACTTCAGTGTTAGAATTTTTAATCAGTCTCAAATAATGGTCTGGGTTTAGCCACTCCGATATCCAGGCTAAATCATCTCAGCAGGACAAATTATTTTTGTAGACTTGAAGGTTAATTTTATCCTTTCTTGAAATTCTTTTCTTACATCAAGCACATCTTTTCCTTATTAGTAGCTTACTTATCTGAATATTGATTATGGATCAGAGAAAAAACTCAACCAAAAATATTACTGCTGTCATCTATCTACTTTTATTCATCACATTTGTGAATGTTCTGTTAATCAGATTCAACATGTGGATAACCAGTATTTGGTGAATTAAAATAGAAGAAAGTAAAGCAAAATAAAAATTTAATTCAGAAGCTCTGATGGCCATATTTTTTTCACCGGTAACAACTGTGGATACTTCAAGACTTTCAGTCCTTCATTTTCAGTTTAGTTATTAAGAGTTGCTAGTGTTTGCAAAGACCTAGTATATAGCTAGAATGCTGATAGGGCTGTGTTTACTACTTGCTTGCAAAAACATTTATTGAAATGTACTAAATATTTACTATAATGTACTAATGGTCTACCAAACTTACTAAAATGTTTAAAAATATATTGCCATTTGAAATATTGTACATCTGAAATATTGTACATTTCACAATTTTTTCAACATTTATGTTACTCCCTACTAACACCTTAGTTGTAAAAATTAATTTATTGTTTAAGAAAAAGAATGGGTTTACTTTTCAGTTCCATATTGTGAGTTTAAAAATTGAAACTTCAAATTATGAACAGAATCTGAAGATACTTTGGGGGCTTTAATAAATTGCAGAAAATATATTTCTTTACAACTTATTTAATAAATGACTTGAAAATGAAGTATTTAAAACCAAGTCTAGGATTCTTTCCGGACAAACACTCTTCACTCCCCAAAAAGCACATATTAGTTTATTACACAAAAGTTCAGTTTTTCATGTTGAAATATGACTTCATTTAAATTAAACTTACATTTTCTTTTTCTTAGAAAGAGTGGGGAAAATTTCAAAAAAATGTATTATATTCTATAAAATAGACATAGATAAAATAAATTATTGGAAAAAAAACTATCCACTTAAAATTACACTAAACATTTTCCTAGAAAATTGGACAACCTAATTTAAATGACAATATGGTTTTGCATTCTTATTCTTGATAACTGTCATTGGTTCCTCTCATTTACTATTTGTGGACTGTCTTTCTCAGTAGAAGACATGCAAAGACTCCATTATTATGGTTTTCATCTCAGTAATATGGACATGTCTTAATTGAATTTACAGTAACTTGAATCAGATTGTAGTATCAAAATTAAAATCTGATTAAATTTTTAAATTTTATATTTTGATTTTGAGGTTTGGTAAATTATCAGTGTAAATGCCAGAATTTGCATTCCTTTTTCTTTGCTAATATGACATTGTTGCTCTATGACTTTGGATGATTTTCATCATATGTCTGTATCCTCTGCTTTTCATCATATGTCTGTATCCTCATTTGAAGAGAAATTTTTATCCCCTCCTTCGGAGAGAGCTTTTCTGTCACCAGTTTGGGACAAATATATTTCTTGTGTGTTTTTAAAGAAAATTAGGTCAGTATTAATTTCCCAGGATAATATTTACATTTATAAATTTCTGTTTTCTGTGGTGGAGGTGAAAGGCAGATTCATGAGAAATAAGTTTATTGTTTAATGTCAGTAAACAAGTAAATTTGTCAGTAAAAACAAGAAAGTAATGAAAATAAAAATTAAGACAGCAATAGAAAAAAAAGTTGTCTTTCTCTTTACAGAAGTTTAAGTCTCAACAGTACTATAGATCAAGTCAGTGATAGTCATATGTAGTCCAGTGCTCATCCAGTGAAATCTGCTACAGTGTGGTACAATCATGGGTCCTGTAGCCAAGCCAAATTGTTTTGTAGGTCTCTTTGGGAAGTAAAGACATGCGTGAGCCAGCATATCTGTCCCTGTGACTCAAACAAATGAAAGGCTGAATAATGGTGGCCTTGCCAACCTGCTGCAAAACATGCAGATTAATGAAATAGACACTGGTAAGAGACAGCCTTATTAATTACAGAAGTGTAACCATGGCCTTCTGTCAGTTCAGGCTCTTTTTATTACTTATAGTATAAATCACATACTATGTGGAGTACAAGTGGAATATAAACTGTAATGCAGTGCATGCTCTTTGGTGATTTGCAAACTTGAGGACAGAATTTACCTAATATCTAATAATTTGCCTCTTTTCCACAGGACAGTAGAATTAATGTACGAATTAGCAGACTTGAGTAATCCTACTAGCAAACCCATATTCATTATTGAGATAAACAGATTTCCCAAGATAAGGATTATTTTCCTCCTATGGTATCTACAAACTTATTAAAAGCAAAACAAACCCAGAACCATAGACTGTTAATGATTTTGATTAGACCACTTATAAAAATGGTCATTTCACAATAAAGGAGAGAGATGTTCTCAACTGAATATCTAGAAAGGCTGTAGGTAAATGTCTAGCCCGTATGGATTTAGTCAGTCATGTGATTTAGGGAATGAGCCCTGATCTGAGCCCATCCCTACCACTAACTTCAGGCAAGTTCTTAACCTCTCTGAGTTTCTAATATGTAGAATTGCTCTAATACATACTCTTAAGGAGTTTTGGTGGTAAAATAGGCCTGTAGAAGATGATACCTATTATTTCCAAGTTCTTGTCTTAATCCTCACTACAGAACTCATGAAGCAACATATTTTCATTGCTCCTATAATTCATTAACTGAAGAGGCAGTAGGGCTGAAAAAATATAGAGGTTTTTTGCATGCTTTCTTAAAATAAGTTATAAACAAGAGTGACACATTTATTACTTAATGACTGGGGTTATTTTACAGATTGTAGAGTTCCTACTCACCTGAGCAATTTTAAGTGAATTTACTATGTAGAAACACAATACGTCGGCCAGAAAAAAGTGGGAAGTGGAAGTTGATAAAGATGAAGAATTATCCTTATTTCTCAGCTGAAATAATTATACGGGGTTTTTGTAACATGTGGAATAAGAAAAAATGAGGTTTTAGACAAAATACAATGCCATACACCACTAAAGCATAAACTCTGCCTCACTTCAAGAGGATAGTAGTGTATGAGTACCCTACATAGATTTATACTGGAATAATTTAAAAATATAGAGTAACTTGTTAGAGTGTAAGACTGTCCATACTTGTGTTACTGTACCTTAGGATTTCTCATTTAATGTAAATCTCAATGCAAACACATGAAATGCTGAGAGAATTTTATAACATCCTGAGAGAATAAAGCAATAATTTAGAAATACATAATGAAAAATTTAGCAACAGATAGGAGGTTGAGAATTCAAATTTGGTTTTGAATTGGTGATATATAAATGATCCACAGAAAGGAGAATAGGCCTTTTTAGCACTTTAGAATGAAGTGTGTGGTATGATAACATGCGCAGACATCTGGTTTGCTTTTAGCAAAAATAAGAGCACTCCCTTCATCTGGTGTATGTTTGTACATACTTCGAAAACCAGAGTATCACAGCTAAGTTATGTTACTCAGTTTTCATTTTAATTAATCCCTATTTGTGCTTTTGAAAAGTAAACATTTTAAACTATTTAGAAAAAAATATGTCAGTATTTATGGTATTGGAAATCCTGGAATAATTTTAATTTTTTTTTTTTTTTTTTAGATAGAAGCAGATCAGAACTGTATGAGTCAGGATTTAAATTTAAGTCTCATCAGTTATTAGTATCATAAAATTTTGATTCCAGGAACTCTAAATAGAAAAAAAAATACTGTACCTTCAAGAGGCTCTCTATGATGACTAACTTCTGTGCTGGGATGTTCTGTAAACATCATCCTAAGTGTGAGCAAAGAATGATCTCCAACAGTTAGTTCCGTGTCCTCTAGCAATTCTGTGCTGTCTGGGAAAGGGGAAATATCTAAAACCAGGGTAAGTTTTGCACATCTTCACGAATTACAAGTACCTTAGTAAGCCATATGTTTTAAGTAAAAAAAAAACAAAAACAAAAAAAAAAAACAAAAAAAACTAGAATGGTTAAATACATAAGCATTTTCTCCCATGAATTGGACAAGCAGCAGCACTCGGGCTTTGAGGCAGCTGGGCTGGATGGCTCTGTGACTTCCCCAAAACAACATGGGTACTCCAGGGGTTTTTGCTAAATCAACCCAATCAGTTCATCACTGGATACTGACCAGATCAGGCCAATAGAATTTCTAAGCATTCTGTCACAAGACTGTGAGTGGGGCACGAATATAGAGTACTAAGAGGAGCAAACTAGTTTGGGGAGGTTCCTGAAGCTAGAAGGAATAGAGTTGTTGATCACCCGTCTTTTCACATCACTGCCTTCCAGCTTCTGCCTTATTTAATCAGTAAGGGGAAGGAGCAACAGATGGGCCTCTTTTAGGGACAAGAATAAATACTATTTCTTGACTCCAAATATATGCTCTTTCCTCTCTAAACGAGTGTGTCTTCTTCTAAACTTCTGTGTCTTCCTTGCCAAGTAGAAAGAACTTCTAGAAATAAAAAAAATAAAAAGATTTTGTTTCAAACGTAACAATGGGCTTCTCAACAGAATCATAGGTTATTTTCTGAGGAAACTGGGATAAGTAACCAGGGCCTCAGCTATTGTTTTCTTGGTGACCTCATCCAACACTCCAGCCTTTGTGACCCGCTTTTACAACCTCACATACCCCACTCCTTCTCAGTATGCCCTGAGTGGTCAGCAAGGGGTTTCATTAGCATGGAGGCGCTTATTCTATGCTTTCTGTCTGCATTGGAGGTAGACGCCACAGTGACAATATGGGCTCGTGCAAAAGAAAGCATAGGTTAGGACGGTAATTCCCCAAATCAGTGATGTTTTCTAGCAAGAGCCCCATGATCCAAAACATTGATTTATTAAGTTCCCTAGGCTGGGGATCAGATTAGGGCATTCATTTGTATCCTCATGTGATTTAATAAAGATGACACATTGGCAGGCTTACCAGGAGTGAGCACAGAACATTCTTATGGCACACACGAGTGCCTCCTTGCAAGGCAGTAATAATGTCTGAGGCCACCCTATTTTGGAAGACAGCTTTTCTCATTAAAGAAATTTCAGTGTTCAGTAAGGATAGGATTTGTTAGCTATCATTGAAGGCTTGGTGGATAAACATAATGGCTTCTATGTGTGCTATAATATCCAAAAGGCCAGTGAAGGGGACAAAGACAGTGGCCAAATAATTGTACCAGTGGAATACAAAATGTGCCCATCTCACCTTGAGGAGAAGGTGATCGGTAGTTGTTACCATGAGGCAAATTCTCCCTTGTGCAGGGAAAACCCATAATGCAGTGGCCCAGCCACCCAGGTGGAAGCCATGACCAGAGATTGGTGCCACATGGCAATGGGTCCCATTTGGGGCCATCCAGTAAATACCTGGGTGACAAGATGGGTCAGTGTCATTGAAACACTGAAATTTCTCTAATGAGAAAATAGGACAGAATGACTACATAGCTGCAGTGATATCCATCATATATTCCTGGTATAACTGGGTTGGTTCTGTTTAGAGTGGTTTTTCCATTCCCCTCATAGAGTTGCCCAGGTGCTCAAATGTCCATAACCCAGGATAAGCCACATAAACCCATCCCAAGTCAGAGTGTAGCCATCCATAACTCCACTAGTGGTATTTTTAGGATCGTTCTAGTCAGCAGTTTGACTGAAAAAGAATACCCAAGCCTCATGTTGTTGATAGTGTGTGCCACAGGCCAGGCCTCAGGATCAATATTGGTAATATTAGATGAATTAAGAGTATTAGTCTGAGCTTGTTCTTCCATAATGTACTATTTTAGGGCTTTTCAGTCCCCTTACAGGAGTTGTAATGCCCAGCATGGCAATCATGATGAGCTAGAGAAGGGCAGCCCACACACTCAAGAGTTGGATTGATTTCTTTGTCAGACAAATGAGTGGGCTCACTACAGAAAGGTATTTCCATTAGGTGCCCATTCCATGACCAGGACCACAGGAGCAGCAGAATTTTAAGGCCATAAAGACAGATATTTAATAGGAACTTATATGGGGAGTTCTTCCTCTTCATTTATGGCCTGATCCCTAGATGTTGATGTGGCTGCAGCTTTAGGAATTTGACCAGTCCCTGAGCACTATACATGTTGCCTGGGGGAGGCAGCACGGTCAGGCATGAGATGGAGAAGGGGTGGGGTATGCCAGACCAGCACCCCCACCTTCTGTGGGAGGAGGTCATCAAGATGTGAGGGTCCTTGGACCCAGAAGCTGGACACTGGCACCTGGAGGTGCTGGACACTGGCACCCGCTCCCCGGTGCTTAGAATGTGCATTCTGCTTGCCTTTCCCACTCTCAGAAGCTGCCCCAAGGATACACTCTTGAGATAGAAATGTGGTATTGAGGCTGTCTGGACTGGGTACATGACTGAACCCAGTTAGGCCTCTGTATAAGTTTTCAAGATTGTGGTGGGCACGTGTGGAAAACCGGTCATCTGGCAGCCACCCAAGACAGGCCCCGTAAGTTCCCATATTCACTAAAACAGCCACCTACCAATTTGGAATGGTCTGCCTCTGTCTGTTGACTCTCCTGCTCTCTACATATGGAGTGCAGTTTCACATTACACCCAGGAAGCCCTACAACAATTTGTAAAGATGCTCTTTTTGTTATTTATATTCCCCTGTAAGTCTGCTCTTTAAGTTTATTTTAATCGATTCTAGAGCTCTCTGTAGAGAGGAGAGTTTAGTTGGCTTTGAGCCTATGAGTCAGGTTAGTGCTCTGTATCCCCCTTAAGGGACACCACACTTCTGAGAGTTCTTTTTTAACAGGCTGACTGCCCTTCTGTCAGGCCACCTCTGGAGGTTTCTTCCTAACTAAATGCAATTTTATGATTTTTATATTTTGTGAATTTCACTCTTAGTGACAAGTTACTTAGCTGCAAAAGTGCTATACTAGACAAAGGACTTTAGCTATAGAGAATGAAAATACTTTTTTATGTATTTTATGTAGGGGAAGAAATGTGAAATGGTAAGTGTTGAGTAAGGGTTGATGTTTTGCCCTGTATGCAGACGGAATAACCATGTAGGGATTTCTGTAACGGTTTATTTGGGATCCTGAGTATGTGTGAGAATGAAATGTAGAGCTTTTATGCTGAGCTAATTATACTCTAAAAATGCTTAGCATTAACTTTTATCAAGTTTTCATTTTCATAAGGTGTTTGTAATGATTAATATGAGCAAAGTGTATATGGACACCTCTTAGCATATAGTAATTACTCTACAGATGGTATTTCTGCATTCCTCTTCCATCAGTACAGAGTTCTGCCGTCAGTTCCAACTCTCAAATTGAGTTTCACACGCTCAATAAATTTTAGCCATTACCCTTGTTTTTCTATCCTGTATTTTCTTATAAAGCAGCCTTTGGTTTTCATCATAAGAAACAAAAAGTGAAAGGGGTATTTTAGGAATATAATTCTATACACATAAAGGACAATAGAGAATTAAGACAATGCAGCCAATTCAAACAAAAACATTTAACTCAAACTATTTCCTAATTCTCCTGGTTTTTCACAGTTAGCAAGATAATTCAATGCTTCTGTGTAGTAGCTGAGAATTAACATGAATGTCTTTCATGTAGTACTCCCTCAACAAATGTATGTGGACTCATTGGTAATTGCTTTCCTTCTTGAAGTCATACATCACGTGTACACATAGAATTTCTTTTTTTGTCATGTGTGAAAGGTCCTGCAGTTACACTGAAAATTGAGCAAGTATGTCCTAGTGTTGCATGCATGCGCTTGAAATGAACCAAGGGTAGGTTTTAGGGGTTTCCGTTTGAACATCAAAGGACATGGTGCTGTCCATGTGCCTGCATCAAGTCAGCAGCCCAATTTACTATTAATAATACATTGGTGTGGCAGGCTTCTCTTTGCAGTCTTTTTTGCTCAAGGCTGTTAACAGCTCAACTTGTTCCTCTACCGTTAAAAAATTGATCAGCTTTCTTTCCCAGACATTTGGAAAAGGAAAAATAAGATGTATTCATACTCTTTCGAAAGTCTTTATTCACTTCAACCCTTCCTTCTCCAGAAACAGTTTGAGGGCTTAATTAAACATATAGAGAGGAAATAGATACAATATACTTTAAGGTTAGTGATTTAATGGGGGCACCTGGGTGGCTCAGTCAGTTTAGCGTTCAACTCTTGACATCTGCTCGGGTCATGATCTCACAGTTTGTGGGTTCAAGCCCCACATCGGGCTCTGCACTGACAGTTTGGAACCAGCTTGGGATATTCTCTCTCTCTCTCTCTCTCTCTCTCTCTCTCTCTCTCTCTCTCCCCCTCCCCCCTCCCCTCCTCCTGCCCTCCCCACACACACACTGTGCTCTCTTTCTCTCTCAAACTTGAAAAAAACGTTTTTTTTTAAGTTAGTGATACAAGAAACAGAACAAAGTAGGAAAAGATAAGATGACTCAGGCACAAGGAACTTGAATCTAGTAGTGTCTATATGAACTAGGTCACAAAGCCTTTTTGAAAGTGGTCACAGCACCCCTTACATTAGTATCTCTTGAACTGACTCAGAGCCCTGGCTAGGGGTGGCTGGATGGGGCTGAGTGGGTAGGGGCGAGCAGAGGGCATGGATACGTGGGAGTATTGCATTTGTTAGTCTCCGAATGATTCTTAGTCATACTAAAGTTTGAGAATCCTGTTGCTCCTAAAGTTTTTGCAGCCAGTGAAAAAAGGCAGACATGTCATGATACATGAGTCACAGCGTCCCTAAGAAAAAAACTAATCAGTTGCCTCAGAGAAGCAAAAGAATTCCTCCTTACTCAGACCAGAGAGAATTCTTTTCTGGGTGCTTTGGTGGTAATGTAATACCCATCCATATTAATCTACCATTTCATAGTAAGTTAGTTATAATAATCTAAACTCATTAGTATTGGTTTTGATATCTACAACAGTTAAGTAATGCCATACAATTTCTTCATCTATCACGGGAGACAGGGCAAAAAGAATTATCTTTATACTTCTTATCTCTAGATGATGCAGTCAAGTGGGTTACTTTGGCACCTTGCCCAGGGTAGCATTCTATTTCCCTGCTTATTCTTGTTCTGCAAGCCCCCTCTTTGCTTCAGGAGATGAAATCATCATTTTAGAGAGTCAGAGAATGAGCATATTTGGGAAATTCAAGTATGATCAGTCTGTGTGAAACCTGAGCGATTCTGTTGACCTTTATGGCATCCTTCCCTTCGCTGTGCTCTCTTGTCCTCATGTGTGCCAGTGGATGGAGCTCCTTTTCCACTATCATGGATCCCCTGCATCAAAGGCAGACCCTGAATATAGTCACAAATCATTGCCATCTCCTATGAAATCGAAATCTAGAGTTTCCTTCCTGGCCATAACCTCCGTCTCTGCCACTACAGTTTTTCTAGTCAGTGAACCGAGCAGGTATTTGTCATCCTGATGTTAACTTACAGTCCCTCAAGTCCTTTCCAATTCTTTTTGTGCCTGATCCTTGGGCTGGTTTTAAATACTCTCCCTGACTAAACCCTGTGTAACTACCAGCCTAAAGTGCTTGCACCTTTGTATTTTTTTTCAATTCTGGAATATGAGCAGTAGTGATATAGTCAGTTGGAATCACTGATATACTGTTGAGACTGTTAAGTGGAGTTAATCACTGTCTTGATGTTCCAGTAACACTTTACTCTTACTAGTCTCATAGAACTTGGCTCATTGAGGTGTAATTTTTTTGTGGATGGTGGTCTCCTTCAGTGCAGGTAGACACCCCACCCTCCCTAGACGGTCCCAGATATTATTTGTCTTTTTATCTCCTACTGCATCTGGCACATAGGCCCCAAATGAATGTATTTTAATTGCATATAATTGAGATATTTGGCCAGTATATACTAATTTTTCCATTAAAATACATATTACTATTATCGTGTCTAAATATATAGTTTTAAGTTTATTTATTTTGAGAGAGAGTGAGTGAGCAGGGGGAGGGGGACAGAGAGAGCGGGAGACAGAGAATCCCAAACAGGCTTCCTACTGTCAGTACAGAGCCCCATATGGGGCTAGAACTCACAACTCGAACTCATAAACTGTGAAATCATGACCTAAACTAAAATCAAGAGTTGGACACTTAACCCACTGAGGTACCCAGGTACCCCTAAATATTTTTTGAATTGAGAAAGTAAACCAGGTATTTATTAGCAATCAGTCTATTAGTTGTAGTGTTTTGAGCACCAAGAAGTAAAAGGCATGGATTATTTCATTTAAGAAAATACTAAGTTTGGCACCAAAAAAAACCATCTTTTTCTAAAGAAAAACACAGATATATTAGTTGCTCGTGATTATTATTTCATGTTTATTTTACTTAATAGTATTGAATTTAGCTCACAGAACTGGAGGTTTATGGTGCCTGAATACAATATATGACATATTCAGTGTACTAGAATTTAACACTTTAAACAAAACTTTTATTATTTTTTTCTCTTAGTGTTTATTTATTTTTGAGAGAGAGAGAGAAAGAGACAGAGTGTGAGCAGAGGAGGGGCAGAGAGAGAGGAAGACACAGAAATCCAAAGCAGGCTCCAGGCTCTGAGCTGTCAGCACAGAGCCCGCCATGGGGCTTGAACCCACAGACTGTGAGATCATGACCCAAGTCGAAGTTGGACACTTAACTGACTGAGCCACCCAGGTGTCCCTAAACAAAACTTTTTTTTTTAATTTTTTTTTCAACGTTTATTTATTTTTGGGACAGAGAGAGACAGAGCATGAACGGGGGAGGGGCAGAGAGAAAGGGAGACACAGAATCCAAAACAGGCTTCAGGCTCTGAGCCATCAGCCCTGAGCCTGACGCGGGGCTTGAACTCACGGACCACGAGATCGTGACCTGGCTGAAGTCGGATGCTTAACCGACTGCGCCACCCAGGCGCCCCCCTAAACAAAACTTTTAAGTCACAAATGCTAATTATAGAAAATTGGAAACATATAAGGAAGAAAAGGCACCTAAAATCTCACCCCCTGATAATAGTATATGTTAACATTTTGGTGTATTCATTTGTCTTAATTTTCTATAATTTTTCAATAGTTGACTTTCTAGCCTCTAAATAATTTTGCATCTTGCTTTTCACTTCATCTTATATGCTCTTGGTCTGTTTTCCCAGTCTTTATTCCACAGAGATTCAGAGTTATAAATAATGTGCATAAAACTACAGATCTTTGCATAATCACAGTTTTGTGTGGCCATGCTCTAAAATGTTGCTTTTATATAGATTAAAAGTTCTTGCAAACTTTTACTTACAAACCTTGGAATCCATTGCAGCTTAAGATAAAGTACTGTTTTGGGGCACATGGGTGGCTCAGTCAGTTAAGCGTCCGACTTCAGCTCAGGTCATGATCTCGCGGTTTGTGGGTTCAAGCCCCGTGTTGGACTCTGTGCTGACAGCCCAGAACCTGGGGCCTGCTTCAGATTCTGTGTCTTCTCCTCTCTCTGCCCCACCCCTGCTTGTGCTCTCTCTCTCTGTGTCCCTCAAAAATGAATAAATGTTAAAAAAAAGAAAGTTAAAGTACTGTTTTGTTCCTTTTTGGTAGTGCCAAGAGCAGTGTTTTTCATAAAGTAAATGCTATGGCCTGCCCTTTTTTCTCATTCAGACTCTTAAGCCTCCTGAGAGGAATGTTAAGTAGACCATTACCTTCTCTCCTCTTGTTACTTTAATGAGGTGTTAGATGAGCACAATTTGGAGATAAGAAGTGATGATGAAAAGACTAGTTTGTATCAATGTTTGAGTTGAAAAAGCTCATAAATCACATACAGTCCATTTTTAATATTCTCTTCCCTAGCCATGAGGGTACATAGGAACTCAGTACTGGCCAGTAAGGTAGGAAGGATTGTAGCTGAATCAGGAAAGCATGCTGGGGTGGAATATGTTGAAACTAAACCATTCAAGGCGCAATCTTCTAACCTTCCCCTCACCTTACCCCAAGGACTTTTTTTTTATTTCTTTAAACCCTCTGGATTTTTAAAATACTTTATTATGAGCATGAATTATTATAATTATTTAAGAGATTAAAATTTAGTTGTAGATATAGTAAAAGCCACTGAACTATATACTTTTAAAAGATTGTGGTTTTTATGAATTATATCTCAATATAAATCTTAAAGCAAAAAAAAAGGCAATAAAAGGCCACTCCATCCATTCACTCGTTTAAATAAGCACTTAATCAGTGTCTCAAAGGAAATAGCCATAAGCCTGCTTTGGCAGTTGCAGAGGTGTAAATCACATGCAAACTGTTCTTTGGGGAGTTTTTAGTCTAATAGAGGAAATAAAATGTGCATTTAAGTAAGTCTCATAGCAGAAGGAACGTTTGCATTGTAAGAGAAGTGCTGACAAATTGCTGAGGAAAAGCAGAAGATTAATAAATTATTGTAGAATTGATCAGGTAGGTTGGTAGATTTGACGGTGCCGAAATAAGGGAGTAGCTCCCTGATTGCTCACAGTTTCTCAGTGAATATTAGGCAAGATTTCACCTGAGGCTGGATAGATTGGGACAGTAGAAGGAAAGGAGGTGCTATGGTTGTCTCCTGCAGAGCTGTTGCCTGTGTGTCTTAGGGGTTTCCAGGTGAGTGCAATTTGTGTGTTTGTCTTTCGGCTGCTAGGTGTAAATGCAGAGTGGAAGAGTAACTGGGTATAAGTGGGCAGGGTTGGCATTTATGGCATGAATATGACAAAGGGGGGTCAAGCCAGAGAATTTGAGAATGGTGAAAAGAACATGACTGTAATAATGATTTGGGAAAGTATATTTTCAAGGCAGTGTCAACATTGCCTGGGATCTTAGTGAAAATGCAGCTTCTCAGTCCTAGACCTGCTGAATCCGAAACTCAGAGTGGGGCCCAGCAGTCTGTTTTTACAGGTCCATCTGGTGATTCTGTAGCACATCGGTACCTGAGAAGCGCTGGGGATTGGGAAATCGAACGGATGGAGGCAGTATGTACAGTTATGGGAAAAGGGCAGAAATGGGCAATGATGGATAACTAAAAAGAGGAAAGTGTATATACGGCTCAATGTATATACATGAAATTCTTCCATGAAAGTGGAAAAATTCAAGTGAGCCGTGAGGGTGAGGAGTGCTGGTCAGAGACTAGGATACTTGAAGGATTTCAGAAGTGGAGCTGTTAGGAAACTCAATATCTGGATGGTCCTTGTCAAGGCTATTCTCACGAAGAATCACAACACAGAGTAGAAGTGGAGAAGAAAACTGTCAGGCAGGCGCCGGAGTCACCATTGAATGAGGAGTGACCAGCAAAGTAGGTGGCATTAAAGAAGGAAGGTTAGAGGATAGTTGAGCTCACTTCTTTCCCCTTATCCTCTTCAGCTCCTCAGGCCTCCTCCAGTATATAGGAGTGAGACAAAACAAGCTGTAAAAAGTGATCCCCCTAGTTCACAGGGCACAGGGAGAGGGGATGAGAGGAAGATTGAGTAAATGAGTGAATGTACAGGTTAGTGGGGAAGTAAATGACCAGGTGGAAACAGGTGACCTGAAAGTCTTGGACTCTTGCATGATGCTAAAATGAGCAGGTATGTGAGACATGATGGAACAAGGTGAAAGCCCTTGTTCCTGATGTGATTAGGGTCGGCACTTGATTGGTTAACTGAGAAGGACAGTTAATCAAAGAAAGGTCCCAAGGCTCGGACCTTCCCAACCCTGTCAGACCGGCAAGACAGAAATGACAACTGGTTCAGGACTCTTGCCAGCCTCTAGAGAAATCCTGGAATAGGCAGCTCTTAGACATTAATACCCTGCACAGATCGAGAATATCATGGTCTTGAAGATTCTCAAACCAATGGATTTCTCTTCCACCAACATGTTCTCAACCTCAGCCACGAAGTGACCGAGCCGCGCGTACTAAGGGTTTGAATCAAAGAGATGTACAGGGTATTTGGGGCGCCTGGGTGGCGCAGTCGGTTAAGCGTCCGACTTCAGCCAGGTCACGATCTCGCGGTCCGTGAGTTCGAGCCCCGCGTCAGGCTCTGTGCTGATGGCTCAGAGCCTGGAGCCTGTTTCCGATTCTGTGTCTCCCTCTCTCTCTGCCCCTCCCCCGTTCATGCTCTGTCTCTCTCTGTCCCCAAAATAAATAAAAAACGTTGAAAAAAAATTAAAAAAAAAAAAAGAGATGTACAGGGTATTAAACATATACCAAGGGAACAGTGAACTTGGATACAAGGTCAAGATCAGCAACAAGTTCTACAATCCAGTGCTGACATCAGATACAAGCTTCAAGGATTGTATCATTTCTTAATCAAAGAAATGATGCATATATATCTTCAGTATTTTATTTTTAGTTGTACAGTAATTATTTATATCCACTGCTTGAACTTCCACATTGTTTTTCTTGCATAAATCACACTCAATATTATCATCTGTGAATTCCAGCTTTAGTTTCTTTCAAATAGAACAAGAACAGAAAGATACTTGAGAAGAAACCAAAGGGCAAAATCTTCCAGACTTTAACATTTTATCCCCAATTGTTCACAGTTGTGTGGCCCATACAGTTTTTGGGTTTTTGTTTTGTTTTGTTTTGTTTTGTTTTAATGAGTCACCTTTATTCACCCTTTCCAAAGCATATAATTTTGTCTTTAATGCAGCCTTTTTTTTTAATCATCTTATGTTCTATTGCTTTTTGTATTATTTGATTACCTAACTATAATGATGAGCATAAACAGGATGGGGACAGGGGAGAAACACCTGATTTAATATACATACAGTTCAACAGATGGGAGATGCAAGCCTGTATGAAGTCCCAAATGTTCATTTTCCTGTGGGCATATGTTTTATGGAAAGATTTAACAGGTTAATCTGGCAAGTTGGTGAATTGCAAGTCAAATTAGAGAGCTTCTATCATTGTTCTTAGTGTTGCTTAGCTTAGAGCAAGGTCAGTGATCTGGCTGAGTTGGGTGGGTGAGACATGAGGACATCTCTCTTGAGGTTTCCAGAGGTTTGAAGCCAGGTTAAAGGGACTGGTCTCTGAGGCGGAGAGGAGGTCACACTGGGAACACTGAAGGTCTGTAGAATCTCTTTTAATTTCCTTTGACACATTCATTTGTTCTTCGCCAAACACTAATGAAATCATTTAAATTATGAAAATTGTTTTGTAAAATAATAAATATGATTAATAATGATGCTTTCTGAGGATTACTATATTTGGATTATTTTTTTATTTAAACCTAGTATAAGTAGTGTGTTACCTCAAAATATATGCATGATATACATGAAATCCTAATTTCTGCCTTTCTAACTTATATATTTTGCATTACAGCTTGCACCTAATAACGCAGAAAGCAAATTTTTTTTTACTGTTTAAAATACATAAAATTGGTTTAAACATCTTAATCATTTTTTTTTTTAATTTTGTTTTGAGAGAGGTGGGGAGAGAGCATGAGCCAGGGAGGGGCAGAGAGAGAGAGAAAGAGAGAATCTCAAGCAGGCTCTGCACTGTCAGCACTGAGCCCAGCACAGGGCTCAATCTCACAAACCATGAGATCATGACCTGAGCTGAAATCAAGAGCTGGACACTCAACCGAACTACCCATCAAGGTCCCCAAAAAACTTAGTCATTTTTTAAATCATTTTTAAGATTTTCGTATTTGGGTGAAACATTTTTTTCTTAAATCTATTGATGTTTTTTTCATAGTTATCCATGCTTTTGATTGTATAAACACCACCCCAGTGGGAAAATATAATTTTTTCACTTAAAAAACCATCTTTTATTACAATGACATTTAAAATTCTGTAGTCAGTGTACTTTACCATATGATACAAATAAATGTATTTATGATAATAGGAACTAAAAGAGACAAACAATTTAACTTGGATAATGGGAATCTTTTAGGGCTTATAGTCAGTCAGCTATGCTCTATAAGTTCTCATCTTCTCATTTAACTTGGTCTTTATACCAAGTATGAAAGTAACCCACAAGATTGTTGAATAAGACAAAGTTCGTAGATAACTGAATTTGGAAGCTATCTGCAGCATTGCTAGAAAACATTAGAAAGATATAGTCCATATCTGTTTTATTCAGGAAATTGAAGTCTTTACAGTTTTATACCAGAAAAAGTTTGTCTTTATTATGAACCTATACATTTTGTTTTGTCAGACCGTTAAAATTATCATTTACTATTTTTTTTGGCAGCCAGGCATTTTAGAGCTAACTTGTAGTTATTATCTGGCCAAAGTTTTTATATAATCATCTTCATCTTCTACCTCTCTTACTAGTCTTTTTGTTTTAGTGCCCCTATCATGTGATTTTTATTACGAATATCCTTAATTCCCTTTTGAAAGTTGGTGGTAGATAAATTCAATAAATTCAACAACTATTGAGTACCTACTTCTTCTGTTAAGTTAAATCTGTTGTCCTGGCGATAGTGAAAAAGACAGGTATGGCTTCAAGGAGTTAAAATACCTTTTTCAGAAATGACTAGGAAATGCTTTGTTCAAATATAGAACAAAGGAAAATAATATATATATATATGTATACGTATATACATACATATATTGCTAAGCATGTTAAATACACATATTCATTTTATTGGTAGTTTAACATCATCATTAGGATAGATTGCCGTTATCAAAGCCTAGATGTTTTCTAGAGCTGTTTTGTTTTATTCAGATTAAAGATTCAGAACTGGAAGCTGGATCTCGAATAATCTCTGACTTAGCAATGCACATATAGTCTGGCCATTGTGTTCTTAAATGTCCACACAGAGTTGTGAAGCTGATCTTCTCTGAGAGCCCACTGCCCTCAGGACTTTCAACTTCACTCTGGGGAAGAGCTGGCATGTGTGAGATAACCAAAGGTTGCCCAGGGAGTCTTTGAAAAAGATGATAGGCCCTCTGATAGGTACTATAAAATGATTTTGAAAAGAGAAGGAAGGCATCCCTACTTTAGTCTAAAAAGGAAAGAAAGCCTTTTTTCAGTTGTTCATATTGTTCTTTTATGAAGAAGACTCTCTTATGCTTTGTGCAACTTTTAAACAAATACCCAGTCCCTTGAACATTCAGACTACTACATAAAGCCTTAGAAGGTTGCAAATACAGTGGTAGTCCATTCTATAAATGGTTGGCCGATAGCATCATTTCCAAAAACACTGGAATTCACACACTTTAAAATGTAAATTTAGTGTATCTTTTCACCATGAGCTGACTAAAAAACTAGGCTCATGAATTATTCTGCCCTAAATATGTCATCCCCTGCCTTATGAAAGAGAATATAGTTATTGCCTGAATTTTTCTGAAGCTGATTGCCCTTTAAGTGAATGTCCTTGTCTTTTCCTTCTAACTGTTGGCCTTTTGCTTATTTTGCTGCTTAATAACATTTTTACTGGATAGGCAGAATAATGCCCTCCCCCCACAACCAAAGATGCGCCTATCCTAATCCCCACAACCTATGAATATGTTACAATACATGTAACAAAGGGAGATTAGGTTGCAGATTGAATTAAATCTGTTCGTCATTTTACCTTAAACCCAGAGATTATCCTGGGTTATCAGAGCTGCCCCCGTTTATTCACAAAGGTCCTTAAATATAGAAGAGGACATCAGAGTGAAGTGATATGAGAGGCACTTGACCATTTTTGCTGGTTTTGAGATTGAGGAGGGGACCCCAGGAGACTACAAACACGGAGACTTCCAAAGCCTGGGAAAGACAAAGAAACCTGTTTTCCCTTGAGCTTCCAAAAAAGAATGCCTCCTGACACCCAGTGAAACTCACATCAGATTTCTGACCTACAGAACTGTTAGATAATACATTGCTGTTCATTAAAGCTACTAACCTTGTAGTTGCTTGTTATGGCAACAGTAAAAACTAATACATTTACCCATGTTCCAAGAAAGGAAGAACAAAGATGAAACTTGAGGTACTTCCATCCAGAAAAAGATCTAGTGTGTGCTGAAGTTACAGTGCTTTTTGACAAGGAGATAAAAGGCCATCCATGAATTTCAGCACCCTGCTGTCACAGCAATCTACAGGTGCCTGTTCCCGGTGTAATGACCTAAAATACACTTCAAAACAATATACCTTTGTTTCATTCAGCCTCCAGTCTGCCTACTTGGCTGTCATTGGAGTGAGCTTTCCATAGAACAGATCTAATTGTGTTATTTCTCTTTAAAGCCCATTTTATGATTTTCCATTGTCTAGAGAAAAAAACCCCACACATGTGGGCTGGCAGTCAAGGCCCTGCGACAATAGACTCTTCTGTAGCCTATGTCATACTTCTCTTTCTTGTGTACCTTGTGTTAGCCAAGGTAAGGTAATGACGTTCTGTGAGTCCAGCAATGTGCTTTGCACTTTTATTCTTTGTACATTTCATTTCCTCTACCACCAGTGTCCTCCCAGATGTTCACACCTGCTGGCAGTCCCCTATGAATTCCCTGAGACTCAACTCAAACATTAAAGTCCCCTATGAATTCCCTGAGACTCAACTCAAACATTAAATTCCCTGGAAAATCAAAGAACATACCACATCAAATAAAATTGTTTGGTCTATCCTTTATGTCACATTGTGACTAAAATTTTTTGTGATATTAAATTTATTTCAATTTCGGGGCGCCTGGGTGGCGCAGTCGGTTAAGCATCTGACTTCAGCCAGGTCACGATCTCGCGGTCCGTGGGTTCGAGCCCCGCGTCAGGCTCTGGGCTGATGGCTCAGAGCCTGGAGCCTGTTTCCGATTCTGTGTCTCCCTCTCTCTCTGCCCTTCCCCCGTTCATGCTCTGTCTCTCTCTCTCCCAAAAATAAATAAACGTTGAAAAAAAAAAATTAAAAATTATTTCAATTTCATTCTGTTTCATTCTGTGAGTTTCTTGAAGGTAGCAAGTGGGTCTCAATAATATATTTGTGGGATTTTAGTAACTCACGTAGCTTATACAGTAGATACTCATAAATCTTAAAAGAACAAATGATAACGTTTCCTGACCTGGCCAATCTACCACAAGATTCCATTTTAAAGGGAGGTTTCTGATTCCCAGGCCACTATTTGGTTACATTCTGCCTCTAAAAGTTAAGTATTGTAAAAGAAATTTTCTTACATACCTAGGGAACATTTTCATTGTAAGTAAAATTTTGACGCTGACCAGTTTACTTTGTTTGATGCCATTTCCCTTTTTTTTTTTTTAAATTTTTTTTTTTTCAACTTTTATTTATTTTTGGGACCGAGAGAGACAGAGCATGAACGGGGGAGGGGCAGAGAGAGAGGGAGACACAGAATCGGAAACAGGCTCCAGGCTCTGAGCCATCAGCCCAGAGCCCGTCGCGGGGCTCGAACTCACGGACCGCGAGATCATGACCTGGCTGAAGTCGGACGCTTAACCGACTGCGCCACCCAGGCGCCCCCATTTCCCTTTTTAACGCTTGGAATTTCGTGGATTTTATTGTATCAAAATGAAAACATCAAAATAATCTGTGTTGTTCTTTTCATGGGTCTGTTTGCAAGAATTATTTTGTGTGATGTATTTGTTTTTATTTTTTAAATATCAAGACGACTCTGAAATGTAATAGAATAGCATAGCAAGTATCAAATTCTTTGACTTTAAATACTTGAATTTTCTCTCAGTGCTTCTATTTTCTGCCTCTCTAGATTTGTTATTGATGTTAATTTCTCAGCGGTTTTACATAGGTCTGACCTTGCTGCACAAGTCTTTACGAAAATGAGAATGTATATGGTAGAACTTGGAAACTGTGAAACAGTATTCAGATGGAATGAGTTATTTTCATAACTTTTATTATCACTTTACACTGTGACTGCAAAATGTTCACAATTTTCATGATGATGGAAGTAATTCCACTGGGAATATCTCTTTTTTACAACTGCTGTCAGAACTCAAAATCTTAAAATGGTTGGCATAATTTTTAGTGTGATCAGCAAAACACATCCTTCATGTTGCATAATAACTTATAAGTTCAGTTTACTACTTTTAAAAAGGAAAATTTTTATTAAGATGAATGAGTCTGCATTGTTAATGTTTTACATAAGAATATGATCATTAACTTGAGAAAATAGTAGAAGGAAACCATTGATAAATCATTGAAACATAAATGTATTTAAAACAGATTGTGTTTTTGAAATACTATGAAACTGTTGATAAATATCTGGAAACTGTAGGTTGTAATTGTAGAAATATCTAGCTTGGATACCCACTATCTGGTTTGGGTAAAGATTTGAATTCTGTCACTTTTCATAGGTGATTCACCAGGAATATTTTGCTTCCTTTGTTTTAAGGATAGCTTTATTTTTTTAATTTTTTTAAATGTTTTTATTTATTTTTGAGACAGAGAGAGACAGAGCATGAGCAGGGGAGGGGCAGAGAGAGGCGAAGACACAGAATCTGAAGCAGGCTCCAGGCTCTGGGCTGTCAGCACAGAGCCCAACGCAGGGCTCGAACTCACAGACCGTGAGATCGTGACCTGAGCCGAAGTCGGACACGTAACCAACTGAACCACCCAGGCTCCCCTTTAGGATAGCTTTAAAGTAATCTTCTGATTTAACTACTGATACTTTCATCAGAAAAGGAATATAAAAAACCTGACTTCTTTAAATGTACCAGAGGTATCTCCTATTGTGCATTATGACTTATTAGAGCTAGTCTCCAGTAAATTCATTTAGAATAAAATTAGTCTATAGGGCCTAATCATGTAGATCGTGCTAGAGACTTCCCTCACCAAAGATTATACTTTTCTAGAAACCACAAAACCATTCTCATGTATGTCATGTCAGTGTCTCATCTCCTTACAAAATGCCAAATAAATTGACACATTCTTCTTGTGTCTTTAAGGATATTCCTCTACCAGATTTCTGCCATTATATCACACTTTACGTATTATATGAAACAAGTCTATCCTTTTGAAGTACATAAGTTTATAATGTATGATGACTTCTAATTCATTCCATGGACTTGGAGTTATCCTTGATTAGCATTTTAGTCATAATGAAACTACCAGTTGCCACTGCCCCTAGTTTTGGAGTATATTTCACTTTTAAAGCCTTCAACTCTCTCTGTCCTTTTTTTAAAATTTTTTTAATTTATTTTGAGAGAGAGAGAGTGCATACATGCATACCTGGATGTGTGCAAGCAGGGGAGGGGCAGAAGGAGAGGGGGAGAGAGAAGACTCCATACTCAGCTCTGAGCCTGATGCAGGGCTCGATCCCATGACCATGAAATCGTAACGAGCCAAAATCAAGAGTCAGACACTTAACTGACTAAGCCACCCAGGTGTCCCACCCTCTGTCCTCTTGCTTGAGTATCTTTTCTTGATTATACAAAGTTCAAGATAAATTTATCTTAGCAGAATCTCTGTCCTATGATCCTTTAAACACTTTGCATGGATTCCCATGTTAACTTGATGGTATTACTATAGCTCTTATGGTCTTTTTTAGATCTACTATATTTTTCTATGTGAATAATTGTTTCTTTGAATAACTATCAGCAACAATTGTTTTATTCTTTCCTCACAGGTACTACAGTGCAACCATTCTGCAGATGTCTGGTGTTGAAGATGATAGACTTGCGATATGGCTGGCTTCAGTTACAGCCTTCACAAATTTCATTTTCACACTCGTGGGAGTCTGGCTTGTTGAGAAAGTGGGCCGCAGGAAGCTTACCTTTGGGAGCTTAGCAGGTAGGTGACTGGATGAAGAATTCAATTACAAACTTTTCTCTAATGATGGCAAGTTCACCTTCCAAAATACAATACCAATGCTACTTACGATCTTGTTCTCATAGCCAAATGATAGAGTTTTTTACACAAAAAGTTTTTTTTTTTTTAAAGAACTTAACGTTATGATATGTAACTAGAATGTGACTAGAAACTTGAATTGTAAGAACAATTTGAGTCTACAGGGGTAACGTTCTGCTGCTGTTATTTTTGAGTTCTGCTCAAAGGTACAAAAGTGAAAAGAATAATTGTGCTTTTTTGTTCTTCTTTGAACAATTTGATATTCATAAACTCCCTTTTAATCATGTTTTATTTTTAAGTTTGGTATAATATGGAAGTAAATTTGGAGGTTTGTTTTTTTTTCAAAGCTCTTTCAGCAATATAGTGTCAGAACCATATAATTTCTTCACAAAGCAGGGGCAGACTTTTTGTGTTTGAATCAGGCTCAAATTCTAAGGTAAATTCTGGTTGGTTAAGTGTGTTTTCTGTAACACCTAAATAAGACAAAGCCTTTCTCATTTCAAGTATCTTTTGTCTTTGAATTCTGTACATTTCATTATTTATTTCTTTGTTAACACAAAAGCCTGTTTCATTTGACAGGATGAGACCCATCTTTGCCAATGTCTTCTCTTGTTGCATCATATACTTTTCTTATTTTTTTCTTACATACAGATTGCTAATTATCAATTATCTGTCCTCCAGTAACTCCTTTATAAGTGTATTAGAGTAAGAAAAGATTTTTTCATTAAAATGTGAAGTTTCCAGGCCAGCATGAGCTAACTTCTATTTTAACCAAATTATACCTTTAAACACTGATCTAATAGCACTGCTTCAGGCACTCATCCCAGATTTTAATGAGAAAATACATTCTGAGCTGCAACCTCAGTTATTAGGAACTTGTAGTCTCTGCCATCCCTGCCTCCAGAAGGAAGAGTGGAATGCTTCTTTCTACCCTCTGTTCTTGCCTAACCAGTGGGAGGACTTGAGTCTGTCATGTAAGTTGAACTGAGGGGAAGGTGAACAAAAATGGTCTGATTAAGAGGCAAAGGTAATCACAACAGCCCAGGTACACAGGGAAGCAGAAGGGCAAGTGAGGAAAGGTGAAGGACAATGAGGCTAAAAACCATCCATTCATAAACTTGTCAAACACTTATGTGTTCATAAACGCATACACCAGAAGTGTTTAGTCTGGAAAAAAGACTAAAGGGAGACCTAAGAGATATCTTATTCTTTTTTTTTTTTTTTAATGTTTGTTTACTTTTGAGAGAGAGAGAGAGGGACAGAGTGTGAGCAGGGGAGGGGCAGAGAGAGAGGGAGACACAGAATCTGAAGCAGGCTTCAGGCTCTGAGCTGTCAGCAACAGAGCCCAACACAGGACTCGAACCCACGAACCATGCAATCGTGACTTGAGCCAAAGTTGGCCGCTCAACTGACTGAGCCACCCAGGTGCCCTGAGAGGAATCTTATTTTTGCAGATGATAGATGTTATAAGGGCATAATTTTTACTTGATAGGAGAAAAATATTCTTTTTAAAAAAATTTTTTTTTCAACATTTATTTATTTTTGGGGACAGAGAGAGACAGAGCATGAACGGGGGAGGGGCAGAGAGAGAGGGAGACACAGAATCGGAAACAGGCTTCAGGCTCTGAGCCATCAGCCCAGAGCCTGACGCGGGGCTCGAACTCACGGAGCGCGAGATCGTGACCTGGCTGAAGTCGGACGCTTAACCGACTGCGCCATCCAGGCGCCCCAATAGGAGAAAAATATTCTTAATAGAGCTTTCCAACAATGAATTCGGCTGCCTCATTAGGATGGTAAACTCTGAACTGAAGGATAGATGACCATCAGATAGTGATGTGATAAAAATAAATTCCTACAGTTGATTAGAAATTGGGTTTGCTGACTTCTGAGGTTCAGATCAACCCTATGAAGAGGTAAAAGCTACTTTAAACATTTTTAAATAGATACCTACCCTTCCTTTTCAACAAGGCCTCCATTAACTGCTACTTCAAGAGGTCTATTTTTTAAATAGAATTTCTGATTAAATTTGGCTTTTGAGATCTGGGGAAAACTGCTGGTTTTGAGATCAGGGAAAAACATCTTTTCTGGTAGCCTTGGTCCCTTTATTTCTTGTGTTCCAATGAGAAATTTTCTCATCAGTTGAGGTTTTTCAGGCTTTGTAAATCTAAAGCCATACTGCTTGGGTTGGAATTTTATGACTTTGGGCAAGTTTCCATTTTCTCATAGGTAAAATGCAATTAATTATAGTCCCTACTTCATAGGGTTTTAATCAGAACTGAACACATTTATACACGTATAGCATTTGAAACTCTTCCTGACACAGTAAGGTGCCTAGCACATCTTAGCTATCACAGCATTATTATTGACAGAGTGATTCTTTGTTGTTTTAACCATAATGTGAAACCAATATGCATCATCAGAATCCAGGAGCTTTCCTGAAGCCTTCTAGCTGATGTCATGTTTCACCTCTCAGTGTAGGTACTCTGCTCCAAGGATTTCCAGAGCCCATCCCTGACTATTAAGAGGAAGTATTAAGACCATTAATTGGGGGGACAATACCAAGAGATTTCAAGTACTGGTTTTTATGAGCAACCCATAGGCACTTTTCTTTCCTGCCTTGATTTCTTTTCAGCCAAAACCACCAACACCCCAGCTCTGCACATTACTAAAACCATGCACTGATTGATCTGGCATGAAAGAGATATTACATCAAGTAAACACCTGATTTTCTTGTTATGTTGCCAATTAAAGTGATGATGTAGATATTACAGTGGATTAGGAGGTGAAAGGCCTAGTTTTTATTTTTTTTCAGTTTATTTATTTCAAGAGAGAGAGCAAAAGAGAGCAAGAAAATGCCAGCAAGAGAGGGGCCGAGAGAGAGAATCACACGTAGCCTCCACTCTGTCAGCCCAGAGCCCAAACAGGGCTCAAACTCATGCGCCATGAGATCATGACCTGAGCCGGAGTCAAGAGTAGGATGCTTACCCGATGATTGAGCCACCCAGGTGCCCCAGAAGGCCTAGTTTCTTGTCATAGGTCTCCCCTTTTACCTGTACATATACATGTAAATAGGACTGTTTCGTGCAGTTCTGGTTTTTAACTGATTTAATAGGTCCCAGTAGAACCTAATGACAAATGGAAGATTACACATTCAGAAGAAAACTTGCTGTTTCACAGCCTTGCTAGTGGATTAGTATTACTCCAGTGTGACCCTTCCAGTAGATGCTCATTTCACTTCCTGATACCAGTTGATTCTTACATACTTATTTCAGTGTTTTTGATATATACTTACACTTATAAGTTATATACTTATTTAAATGTTTTATTTTCATTTTTGTGTAGGTATAAATATTCTTATAGTGCTAACTATTAGAATACTGTTTTATTTAAAATTTTCTAAAATTAGCCTAGAATTTTTAAATCTTTGATTTGATTTTGTCCCCTGTCTTGCATTTTTATATGATCTGTTTTTCTAAGTTTGCTTATTTTGAGAAAGAGAGAGCAGGGGAGGGGCAGAGAGAGACGGACAGAGAGAGAATCCCAAGCAGGCTTCACGCTGTCAGCACAGAGCCCAAAGCTATTGAGATCATGACCTGAGCCAAAAGCAAGAGTCAGATGCTTAACTGACTGAGCTACCCAGGTACCCCTGATTTATTTTATCATATTGGGTTAAAAATAGTGGGAAAAGTTAAATCAAAATAATTTTTAAATAGGCACTCATTCATTAAAAATTACAACAAATAAACTATGCATATCTAGACCTGGACAAAAGAACTCTTTATACAAAGAAATATAAAATATAGAGTCCATGAGTAATTTTAAATGGAGGACATTTTATGGTATTCTTACCTTAGAGCTTGGTCAGATAAGTAGTCTTTCTTGTAAATACTACAAATTTAAAGACAACCTCTTGATTCTTTTAATAAAAGGTCTATATCTATGTAGCTTTACTGTAGTTAATCAGAAAACCAGAAACACTGTTATTTTTCCCCAAGGATCTTGCTAGTAGAATATTTCTGAAAACATCACTCAGAGGCTGTCTCCATTAAAATTACCAGAGGTACTTATTTTGAAATATGCATTCATGGACCTTATCCCAGATTTATTAAATTAGGATCTCTGAAGACGGGGTCTGGAGCATGTACTTTTTTTTTTTAATATAATTTATTGTCAAATTGGCTTACATATAACACCCAGTGCTCATCCCAACAAGTGCCCTCCTCAATGCTTATCACCCATTTCCGCCTCTCCCTCACCCCCATCAACCCTCAGTTTGTTCTCTGTATTCAAGAGTCTATTATGGTTTGCCTCCCCTGAAGCATGTACTTTAAACAGGTTCCCCGGGGGCACCTGGGTGGCTCAGTTGGTTAAGCATCCAACTCTTGGCTTCGGCTCAGGTCATGATCTCATGTTTTGTGAGATCAAGGCCCATGTTAGTCTCTGTGCTGACAGCACTGAGCCTGCTTATAATTCTCTCTCTTGCTCTTTTTCTCTGACCCTCCCCTGCTTGTAATCTCTCTTTCTCTCAAAATAAATAAATAAATTAAAAAAAAAAAAAAAACAGGTTCCCCAGGAGATACCTGTGTACACAAAGTGTGCTTTATTAGAGTCATGGGAAGGGGAATTACTGTTTTTCTAAGTATTTATTAATTATCCAGCCTTGCATCAGGTAGTTAATGTAACTTATAACATCTGATATTTTTGAGCATGTTATTTATCCAACACACTTCACTTTCTGTGAAGAATATCTTTATTAGGAAAATTATATCAGAATCGCAAAATTTCACAGTATACTTAGTTAAGAGAAACTCTTCTTTTAAAATATAAAGAATATACCCAATGTGCACAGAACACTGGAGAATATCTAAGGCCTTCCTTAATTGGACTTAAATCTGGGTTGGAGTAATGATTCATCAGGCAATAACTATAATTTGAATACTGACAAGTCGCTGATAAGATATCTGTAAGTTATTAAATGAAAGGAAATAGACAATTCAAGTAGTTTTAAGCCTTAAAGGTATATGAATGAATATATGACAGGAGTAGGTGATCGTTTTAAAATTTATTCCATAAATGAAGTCGTTTAAGATACCATTTCCTTCCCTTAAGGAGGTTATCATCTTGAAAGTTTATTTTACAAGTCATATATGTGATATATCAATGATATATGTGATATATCACATATATGTATAAAATAATTTATGCCCAAACATATGTGATGCCAATAACCTGGAGATCTATTTAAAACTCAAATGTTTGATCCCCATTTTCTGAAGACTGATTCAGAGGTTTATGTACATCCCAAGCATTTGCTTCCGATAGGAAATCAGGACTGAGAAACACTGCTATATGTAATAAAGAATGGAAAGGTATAATATTGATTTTAAAAAAGATTGTCATCCAAAATGCATTAAGATAAAATTAAATTTGCACTTAAGAAGGGTTAAACCTTCAGCTCTTTAGGAATTTTGTGTATCTAGAATGGTCCATTCACCATATTTTGCTGGTAAGTTGGACCTTTTCAGGCATAGATGCAAGAGATATGTTGTATATATTGTAGAACTCTTGACTCAAATATGTACCATATTAACCCTGTGACCTCACAGATAGTCTGAAGATTTTGTTTTCTTCAAAAATACTCAATATTGCAAAAGTCTGTGGCACTATGGTCCCTTCATTCAACCAATACTTGTAGGGATCTGCTGTGTGCTAGGCATTAGAGTTGGAAGTCCGTGAGTCTGTGGTAGGTACACCATCTTAGAGTTTACATTTCATTTGTAAATTATTTGATTATTTGATAAACACGATGAAAGAAAAGTATCCTGTTTCCTTACAATGTTAAAGTATCGAAGTTTCCAGGTTGAAAAAAACACTTAAGGACCTAGGTTCTTTGATAGAGAAATTTACAGTAAAATTCATGGTTTGTCTTATTTGAAGAGAGAGGGATGATTTTCATAATAGACCCAGTATATCTCCTCTCTTTCCAAAAGACCTCTTTTCATTTTCCTAGTTCAGGGCTCTGATAGTCTTTTCAGAAAAGAAACTCCTGAAACTATTCCTAGTTCTGAGTTTAAGCCAACAAGGGGAAAACAAATTATGATTTTAGGTTCATGGCATTTTTTTGGCCCAATATGGCAAAATGGACTTCCTATCTCCCCTTCAGGCCTCCCCTTCCTTCAGCTTTTTTCTACAGTTTTGAGTGTGTGTTGCTGCTGCTTCTTATGACATAGTATTACCAAATACATGGTATAGCATTACCAAAATCTTTCAAGTTGAGTATGGTATTTAAAATTCACTGCAGTTCTGCAAGGTTAAGTATTTTCACTAAGCCCCATTTTATAGAAGACAAAATTGATTTTGGGCGTTGCCCAAGATCACAAGAGTCAAGAAACGGCAGAACTGGAAATTAACCACAGATTTAATTTGACCCATCCCCTGTATCTTAAACACATACACCCCAGCCATTATATACTCCCATTGCATTCCACAGCGCTCCCTAACGTTCTTCTTTTATCCATTCGTTTAATAGGATTTGGGGTCATATCTTAAATTATCTCCCAGTTTAATCAGTAAAAACTTTACTACTATGTAAATACCCTCCCTAATCATATTTTCTTTCTTCTTCCTTTTTGTGACTCTTTTTTGTTTATCCTCACAGTGACTAGAACAATAGTCAAATATGAAAACTTTGTTTTTTACTGTCAGGATGTCTCTAAGGGTCTCAAAAGTGAGCCTTTTAAGTGATGCACTTAATCACTCTTTCTACAACTTAAAATCAAGGATTCTACTTCCAAATACCAACAGGAAAGACAAATTAATGCATGTGATATATCATCTCTGGAACCTTAAAGTCATGAAAAAAGAAAGCTCCTCTTCCTTGAAAAGAAATGTTCTTTCAGCTGCTTTTGAATTGTTCAGCATGTTTTTAGTTTACTGATTTGGGGTCTTACATGAGAGAATGCCATTAGAACAATTTTCTTGGCAATGAAAGCAACATGTGGTGCGAATCTATTGCCTTTCATTTTTCTGACATCTTGGGCACGTAGTAATGCTGGTCGTGTTAATTGATTTTGAGACTGTCAAAAATCCAATGTTTTCTGGTTTTTGGTTATTTAAGAAAATTATCACCAGTCTACTGCTTGGCTAGCAAATATATTTGCTTTGAATTTCACTGTTTTCTTGTTTCACAGTGAATGTGCTAGTGAGTTTTTCTGATAATCTGTATATTTACTAGGAACATTTTTTTCAATACTCCAATGAAGATAAAGGTGTTTTTTCAGAGATATGTCTTGGAAAACCCAGTCTGGTTTGAAATAATGTTGCCAACTATTCTCTGATGTAAAACTTGTTTTGTTTTTTTTTAAAGGTACCACGGTGGCACTCATTATTCTTGCCTTGGGATTTCTGCTATCAGCCCAGGTTTCCCCACGCATCACGTTTAAACCAGTAGCTCCATCAGGACAGAACACTACTTGCACAAGATACAGGTGAGTTTTCAGAATGGTCCCTTAACCTAACTCTAGTACCTTCTAGTACCTTTTTGTTTACTTTTAACTTTTCTACAATTTGAGAGATAAGTAGAAGCTTGCATACAGAGGAAGGTAAGGGTGGGAAAGGTGACGGGGAGGGACCACCAGAAGGAGGAATAGCATTTGCAAAGACTCGAGGGTAAAATAGTTAAGGAAAAAGGGAGTTTGACACAATGTTGATGATGTTTTTCTGGAAATTAAAAGTTGGGATTGTTATGCAATCTAAGCAGAAATACTGTGAAACCATTTTAGATTATATACGACTCAGTGGCATCTACATTCCAGGTAAAATAAATAACTTTAGTGAGCAGTTAAACTCTTCTGTGATATACATGTCTGATATAGTAGATTATAATCTGCATATTCTAACAGTCTTCACAGAGTTCCACAGGTATCCCCTCATTCATGTAAGCAGAAAAGGAAGTTTTCTTTCACTGCTGGGGTTCTTCTAGAGCATTAGAAAGTAGAAAGAGATGGTGGAAGAAAGTGAAATATATTCTGATGGCCAACTGCAGGTGTAGGGGCTCCAATGTTAAGTCTAATGATAGACACACTGTGTGATTAGAAGTTGGAGAGATGGATGGATAGACAAGTGGACTGAAGAATGAACAAACAAATTAATTAGAGATTGAGCAGAACAATTATCTAGCAGCAGAGTTTCAAAGTTTATAACTTCATTTTAGTGGTTGAAAAGGCTAGCAGCCCCTTTAAAATATATGGCTAGAACAAGACCTAGCTTTAAAAACAAAATATGATATTCCATCAGCCTCAATTAGATGGACACAGTCAATAGGTGAATGATTTGTTAATTTATTAACTTTTAGTCAGATACTCCTGTATGAAATTAAAACATTACATGGATATACTGAATTCCACTTGGGATCCACTTGCAAGTTCTTATTGAGCGGGTATTATATTTATGGTGGAATTCTCATTACAATAATGAGGAAGCTATATATTGCTATGCCTTCCTGGTCCAAAATTCTGATATTCACTTTCCTTTAGAGATAAATGGTTGTACTCCTTCTTTCTCTTACTAATAAGGTTACTTATTCATTGGCTTACTCATTTTTTTAGTAGTCTTTATCTTGTTCTAAAGAAGACTTAAAGATAAAAGAAGTTAACTTTAGAATAGACCATTCCTAGATGTAGTGATGTTTACTTTCTTTGGACATCCCACATCAACTGCTAGATGATAGAACCATTACCAGAATTCTGCGTGCTCCACTTTTTTTCTTTTTTCTTTTTTTTTTTATGTTTATTTTATTTTTGAGAGAGAGGGCAAGTGAGCGGGGGAGGGGCAGAGAGGGAGACACAGAATCCAAAGCAGGCTCCAGGCTCTCAGCTGACAGCACAGAGCCCAGTGTGGGGCTCAAACTCAGGAGCCAAGAGATCATGACCTGAGCCAAAGTTGGCAACTGACTGATCCACCCAGGTGCCCCTTCTTTTGTTTTTCTTGATGGATATTTTAAGTAAAATGTTTTCAGCAGTTACTTCTGACAAATTATTTAAAAAATCACTGTTGTTTGAGCAACAACTCTAGTATGATATCTGATTTAGATGGAGTAATTTAGATTCAGAGTAAGACTGATAACATGCATGGTCAAATCATCTAAAGATAGAAAGTCAGCTGGAGTATGAGAAAAGTTTTATGAGCTTCTGATACACAAAAAGAATAAATAACTTTTGAATGATTTTCATAATAAATTAGTTTTCTTGACATCAACTTTTAAAGTTTAAATAAAAATACTTATTACCCTAATATAGTTTGCATAGAAGTTTATGATTATCAACCTATTAATCCTTCTGTTCCTTCTAAGTTGTCATCTACCTAATATCTCAACACCAAGGTATAATGGAGTAGGAGAAGTGATTCAGCCTACTTTATTCTCATCACAAAAATGGGCAGCAGTTTTTAAAGCAGAACCAAATTTTTGATGTCCTTTGGGAGTTGGTAAATGTGAAAAACGGTTATATATTTTGTGCCTTCTTTCAGGGTAACATATTAGCCTTTGTGGGTATTTGACAGTGTGTATATATAGTCTGAGTGATTTTATAAAATAGGCCTGCATTCCCCTTACTTATTTTATTCTGTTATCCTTACTGATTTTGTTCTTGTTTTTGTTAAGACTATGTATACATTTTCCCCTTTAAGATAAACATGAAAGTCATGTTTGTAATACAGTACCATAGGATGAGTAATGTTTAGGCTGTAAATGTAGGTGTTGTGCTTTTCCCATGGAATTGAGCAAATAAGACAGATTTAAAAGGGAAATTGATTTAATATCTACATTAAAAATATTGTATACTATTGATGGAAGTGTAAATATTTATTCTTCATTTCGGAAAGAATACAGTTCTGCCTAATAAAAATTAAATGCCTATGCCCACTGACTTAATACTTCTATTTGTAGAGATCTGTAGACTGTAGTGATGAGTATGTAATCCATTCCAATTAGAGTCCAGTAGATGATTTACAAAAATGAATGGTTCAAGAATGGTGGTTCTTTTTTAGTTTGATAGATATTCATTATGTGGCAGGCATTAATGTAGGTTTGGGCCCATAATATTGTAGGTTGAGGGTCACTAAGTATTTGAACCCAAGAGATTGACGATTCTAAATATTTTCCAGTGTGAACTTCCCATTTTTGGATTGTTTTGATTTTTTTTGTTGAAGTGTAATTAACATGCAGAGCTATATTAGTTTCAGGTATACCTTTCACATTGGTGACTTATTTTATAACTGTGAGTCTGTTCTTCTTCATTCCCTTCACCTATTTCTCCTATTCCTCCATCCACCTCCAATCTGGTAACCACCTTTTGTTATCTATATTTAAGAGTCTGTTTGGATTTTTGTTGTTTCTTCGTTTTGTTTTTTAGATTCTGCACATAAGTGAAATCGTATAATATTTGTCTTTCTCTGTCTGACTTAATTTCATTTGGCATAATGCCCTCTGGGTCCATCCATGTTGTTGCAAATGTTAAGATACCATTCTTTTTTATGGCTGCATAATATATAAATACTGTATATTCTTTGTCCATTCATTTACTGGTGGACACTTGGGTTGTTTCATACCTTGACCATATGTATAATAAACATAGGGGTGCATATATCTTTTTAAATTAGTGTTTTTGTTTTCTTTGGGTGAATAACCAATAGTAGAATTATTGGATCACCTGATAGTTCTATTTTTAATTTTTTGAGGAACCTCCTTCCTGTTTCCTGCAGTTGTTGCACCAATTTACTTCCTGCCAACAGTGCAGGAGGATTCCCTTTTCTCCATATCCTTCCCAACACTTGTTATTTCTTGTCTTTTTATTTCTAGCCATTCTAACAGGTATTAAGGTGATTCCTAGCTGTGGTTTTGGTATGCATTTTCCTGATGATTAGTGATGTTGAGCATCTTTTCATGTGTCTTTTGGCCATCTGTATACCTTTTCTAAAAAAAATGTATATTCCGGTTTTCTGTGCATTTTTTGATCAGATTGTTTTTCTTTAGTGTTGACTTGTATAATAAGTTCTTTATATATTTTGAATATGAATACCTTCTGGGATATGTCATTTGCAAATATCTTCTCCATTCACTGGGTCACCCTTTTGTTTTGTGGATGGTTTCCTTTGCTGCATAAAGGCTTTTTATTTTGATGTAACCCCAATAGTTTATTTTTGCTTTTGTTTTTCTTGACTGAAGAGACATTCATAAATATGCTGCTAAGGGTGGTGTCCAAGAGATTACTACCTATGTTTTCTTCTAGGGGTGTTTGGGTTCCAAGTCTTACATTTAGGTCTTTAATCCATCTATAGTTTATTTTTGTGTATGGTATAAGAAAGTGGTCCAGTTTCATTTTTTTTTAATGTAGCTGTACAGCTTTCCCAACACTATTTATGGAAAAGACAGTCTTATCCCTTATTGTGCATTCTTCCCTCCATTGTCATTAGATGATTGACCATGTAAGTGAAGGTTTCTTTCTGGATTCTTTTTTTTTAAACTGTTTATTTGAGAGAGAGAGAGAGAGAGAGAGAGAGAGAGAGAGAGAGAGAGAGCGCGCGCAAGAGAGAGAGAGAGCGCAAGAGTGTGCACACACTGCAGAGGAAGAACAGAAAGAGAGGGAGACACAAAATCTGAAGCAGGCTCCAGCACAGAGCCCAGCACGGGGCTTGAACCCACGAATCATGAGATAGTGACCTGAGCCAAAATCAGATGCTCAATCTGCTGAGCCACCCAGGTGCCCCAAGGACTCTCTATTTTGTTCCATTGATATATGTGTCTGTTTTTGTGCTAGGACCACACTGTTTTAATTACAATAGCTTTGTAGTATATCTTGAAACCTAGGATTGTGATACATCCAGCTTTGCTCTTCTTTCTCAGGAAAGCTTTGACTAGGTCTTTTGTGGTTCTAATACAAATTTAGAATTATTTGTTCAATTTATGTGAAAAATGCTGTTGGTATTTTGATAGCATTGCATCAGATCTGTAGATTGCTTGGGGTAGTATGAACATTTTAATGATATTAATTCTTCCAGTGTATGAACATGGTATAACTTTCCATTTGTGTTGTCTTTAATTTCTTTCATCAGTGTCTTATCACCTTCAGTATAGGCCTTCCACCTCCTTTGTTAAATTCATCCCTAGGTATTTTATTCTTTTGGTACAATTGTAAATAGAACTGTTTTTTTTAATTCTCCTTTTGCTACTTCATTATTAGTATACAGAAAATGGAAGAGATTTCAATATATTACTTTTGCATCCTGCAACTTTTCTGAATTCATTCAGTTGTAATGGTTTTTGGTGGAGTCTTTAAAGTTTTCTATATGTAGTACCATGTCATCTGCAAGTAGTGATGGTTTTATTTCTTCCTTACCAATTTGGATGCCCTTTATTTCTTTTTCTTGTGTGATCACTGCCATAGGATTTCCAGTACTATGTTGAGTAAAAGTGGTAAGAGTGGACATCTGTGTCTTATTACTGAACTCACTGGAAAATCTTTCAGTTTTTTACCATTCTTAACCATTTTTTTTTTACCATTAATATGATGTTAGCTGTGGGTTTTTCATATATATGGCTTTTATTATGTTGACATATGTTCCCTCTAAATCCACTTTATTGAAAGTTTTTACTGTTAATGGATGTTACATTTTGTCAGATGTTTTTTCTGCATCTATTGAGATGATCATTTGGTTTTTATCCTTCCTCTTGTTAATGTGACATATCACACTGATTGATTTGTGAATATTGAACCACCCTTGGATCCCTGGAATAAATCCCACTTGATTATGGTGAATGATTTTTTAAAATGTATTGTCGAATTCAGTTTGCTAATATCTTTTTTTAGGATTTTTGCATTTGTGTTCATCAAAGATACTGGCCTGTAGTTTTCATTTTTTGTAGTGTCCTTGGTTTTGGTATCCGTGTAGTACTGGCCCAAGTTTTCCTTCCTCTTCTATTTTTTGGAATAGTTTGAGAAGAATAAATATGAACTATTCTTTAAGTGTTTGGTAGAATTCATCTGTGAAGCCATCTGGTCCTGAACTTTTGTTTGTTGGGAGTTTTTTGATTACTGATTCAACTTCATTACTAATAATTGTTCAGTTCATATTTTCTGTTTCTTCCTGATTCAGTTTTGGAAGATTGTATGTTTCTAGGAATTTATCCATTTTTTTCTAGGCTGTCCAATTTTTTGGCATATAATTCTTCATAATATTCTCTTATAATCCCTCTGTATTTCCTTGGTATCAGTTGTTATTTCTTATCCTTCATTTCTGATTGTATGTATTCATGTCCTCTCCCTTTTTTTGTTGATGAGTCTGACTAAAGATTTATTATTTTTATCTTTTGAAAGAACTGGGTCTTGGTTTCATTCCTCTTTTCTATTTTTTTTTAGTCTTTATTTCATTTATTTCCACTTGAATCTCTATTATTTCCTTCCTTCCACTTGCTATGAGATTTAATCATCTTTTCCTAGCTCTTGTAGGTGTAGAACCAGGTTTTTGAATTTTTTTTTGTTTCTTGAAGCTGGCTTGTATCACTGTAAACTTACCTTTTGTAACTTCTTTTGCTGTGTCCCAAAGATTTTGGACAGTGTATTTTCATTTTCATTTTTCTCTGTATGTTTTGATTTCCACTTCTATTTCTTACTTGACCCATTTATTGTTTAGTCTCCATGTGTTTGTGTGTGTTCCAGAGTTTTTTCTTGTAATTTTTTTCTAGTTTCATACCATTATGGTTTTCATACCTACCATTATGGTAGGAAAAGACGCTTGATAAGATTTCAGCCTTCTTAAATTTATTGAGAATTATTGTGTGACCCAACATATGATCTGTGCAGTTGAAAAGAATGTGTATTCTGTTGTTTTTGGATGGAATGTTCTGTATGTATCTGTTAGGCTCACCTGGTCTAATGTGTCTTCAAAGCCACACTTTTCTTATTGATTTTTCTGTCTGAATAATCTATTTATTGATGTAAATAATCTATTTATTGATGTAAATGGGGTGTTAAAGTTCCCTACTCTGATTGTATTACTCTCAATTTCTCCCTTTATGTCTGTTAATATTCATTTTATTTTGGTGCTCCAATCTTGGGTACATAGATATTTACAATTGTTATATCCTCTTGTTAGGTCAATCCCTATGTCTCTTGCTACAGTGTTTTTAAGTCAGTTTTGTCTGTTGTAAGTATTGGTACCTTGGCTTCTTTTTGCACCTCCATTTTCATGAGATATGTTTTCTGTCTCTTCGTTTTCGTTCTGTGTCTTTAGGTCTGAAGTGAATCTTATGTAGGCAGCATATAGATGGGTCTGATTTTTCATTTATTCTGTCACCATATGTTTTTTGATTGGATCATTAAGCTCATTACACTTAAAGTTATATTTGATATGTGTTTCCTGATTGCCATTTTGTTCATTGTTTTCTGGTTATTTTTAGTTATCTGTTCCTTCCTTTTTACTCTATCCCCCTTATATTTTGATGGTTTTCTTTGGAGTTATGCTTGGGTGCCTTTCTCTTTCAATTTTCTGTATCTCTTATAGGTTTTTGATTTGTGGTTACCATTGGTCTCATATATATCTGGTGTGTATAGCAGTCTGTATTGATTGTCACTTAAGTTCAAACACATTCTAAAAGTATTAATTCTTTACTCCCCCTCAATGTCTTATGTATATGAAGTCATATTCTGCATCCTTTTATTTTGTGTATCCTTTGACTAATTTTTGTAGGTATAATTGATTTTACTTCTTTTGTGTTTTCATCTCCATACTGGCTTTATAAGTGATTAATCTACTTCCTACCTTTACTATATGTTTGGTTTTTTTTTCTTTCAGAATTTTCTTATTTCTCATTATTTCCACTTAAAGAATTCCCTTGAAGGTTTCTTGTAAGGTTGGTTTAGTGGTGATGAACTCCCTTAACTTTTGTCTGGGAAACTCTCTATCTCTCCTTCTATTCTGAATGATAACATTGCTGAGTATTCTTGTTTATAGACTCTTTCCTTTCAGCACTTTCAATATATCATGCCAGTCCCTTCTTGCCTGCAAAATTTCTGCTAAAAAATGTTGTTAGTTGCATGGTGTTTCCCTTGTATGTAATGGTGTTCTTTTCTCTCATTTTTTTCTTTGCATGCATAATTTATATTTATTGATTTCCTGGCTTTCATTAGCCTATGGATAACAGCAAAAATGCATTACAGAAGAAAACGAATAGTGTGAGAGTGAACCTTGGCATAATGGATAGATCAACACATGCTTGGGGTAAATATAAAGCTTTGTTAATTATCATAAGCAGTTACAATTGATGAGTGATATTTCACTACGTATCTTTCAGCTGATTAATGGCATTTTTAGAGTCATTTTAATGGGAAGCTGATAAGTTGGCTACATTTACATTTTAATCAGAGTATTTATGATAGAGGCAGCCCCAGAAACTCATTGGCAGATGATCAGGCAACATTCCCTGAGGGATTGGGGCAGGGAGTCAGCTTTGGAATATGGCCACTTACCTATTACTTCTGTTATTTATCCAAAAGTGTCTGTATGGGGAAGGGGATGAGAACTCTAATGGCCTCCTCACCACTGGCCACACTCCTACACTCCAGTTAATCTCCAGGAGAAAGGGCCAGATGCTTGTCATGCCCAGAGAATGGAACCCCGGTCACACTTGCATGTCATCTGTCACTGGGTGTCACATGCCAGTGCCATAGGCAGTAGTAGCAGCTCCTAAGCTTCCTCACCAAGGATTCCACATATGAGGGAGAGATCTTGGCCTGAGGAAAGACAATACTCTTGGGGCCTGCTTCCCCTATTTCCTAACTGGGTTGACAGCCAACTCAACAATCTCCAAGGAGAGCACAGAAGAGACCACAGCTCAGATCCAGAGGAGCATCTACTCACATATATTACTCAACAGCTCCCATTTTAAACCTAGAAGCAGGGCCTGCACCTGAGTTGTAAGCCATTAAACTCTGGTTCTATTAAACAAGAACAGGAGTTAGGATGTGGAACAGAGAAAAGTTCTTGAAAGGAAGTAAAGAAGTAAATCCTCATGTAGCCATACCTTTCTGCTCCCTTTGGAGGAGAGGGGAGGATCCCTCCTCTGGAATTTCCATTAGGAGAAGAATAATATGGAAGCTTCCATTATCCTCCTGAACAATTACATGTTCGGAAGTCAGGAAGAGGCAAAAGCTGTCTCCTAAGCTAATACTTTGTTTCCTTTTTTTATTTTTCATTACTTAAAACTTCTCCCTTTATCATTACTTTTTGTCATTTTAATGGCTATGTCCTTTGGTGTGGACCTCCTTGGGTTCAACTTGTTAGGGACTCTCTTTGCTCCTATACCTTGATGTCTGTTTCCTTGCCCAGATTAGGGGAGCTTTCAGCTGTTATTTCTGCAGATAAGTTTTCTGTCCTCTTCTCTCTCTTCTTCTTCTGGGATCCCTATGATATGAATGTGTTACTGATTATTTTTTATATTTTTATCTCTTTGTTGAAGTTCTCACTGAGCTAATTCACTCTTAAGTCTAGTGAGTATCTTTGTGGTCATTACTTTGAATTCTTTATCAGGCATACTGCTTATCTCTGCTTCATTTAACTTTTTTGCTGTGATTTTGTTTATTTTTTCATTTGGAACATATTCCTCTGTCTCCTCGTTTTGTGTAACTCTTTATGTTTGTTTATGTGTATTAGAAAAGTCAGCCACATCTCCTGATCTTGAAAGTAGTGACCTTGTATAGAAGAGGTCCTGTGGTGCCCTGTAGTGCAGTCCTTTGTGGTCACTATAACCAGGTCTCAAGAGGTGTCCCTTGTGTGGGCTGCATATTCCTTCATGTTGTGACTAAGTCTTGATTGATTTCAGCATGGCCAGTTGTAATGACCCACTTTGCCTAGTGTGGGCACACTGGGCCAGCAATGATCCCTAGGCTGTTAAGAGGCCAGTCTGTGGCAGCTATGGGCTTTTTGGTGGGTAGGGCCAGCAGCCAGATGAGCTGTCTGCAGTTAGCCCTCACTGAAAGGCAGTGCTTGCTCCCTTGCGCCTTGCTCCCAGGCTCTTACTGGTGGTTGGAGCCAGCAGTTAGCCTGGTTCTTGGCAGTTAACAAGCTCTGCCATAGCTGCAGGTACACCAAAGGGCAGCAGCTAAGAAGCTCAGCTGCTGGAACTGCAGATACTCTGGTATGTGGGGTTATATCTCCTGATTCCTCATGGTGGGAGTAACTTGGATGTAGCACCAGTCTTTGCCCAGGTTGCTTGCAGGGTCTGGTGGAGCAGGAGACAGTTTGGAGAGAAGCCTGCCTTTGCCAAAGTGGGCAGGCTGTATGGGGTCCACAGAAAAGTGCTGGGGTGGGGCACATGGTGCTAGCAGAGTAGATGGAGAGTATTAGAACTGGGTCCTCATGCATCCAGCTATCTAGGCTGGGGGATGGGGAAGAGAAATGGTACCTGCAAGCACTTTTGTTCCCGAGAAATTTCCTGAAGGCCCCCAAAATTTCCTGAAATTACCTCTTCAGCACGTGTTCTAAGATAAGCCAGTAAATTTTCACATACACCTCTAGGTGCTTTTCAAACTGCTGCTTTGGTTGTGTGTCTCAGATAGAATTATTTTGCTGACTCTTTCAGCGAAGGGACTCAGTTTCCTACCACCTTCTGCTCTCCTGGAGGTAAGCCTGTTGATTGTTAAAGTTCCCAGAATCAAACCCTGCTTATTTTTTTTAATGTTTATTTATTTTGCAAGAGAGAGAGTGAGAGAGAGCACAAGAGCATGCAAGCGTGTTGGGGAGGGGTAGAGAGAGGGAGAAATAGGATCCCAGGCAGGCTATGTGCTCATGAACCATGAGATCATGACCTGATCCAAAATCAAGAGTCTGACGCTCAGCCAGCTGAGCCACCCAGGTGCCCCAAGCCCTGCTTATTTTTAAAGCTCCCCAAGTTAAGACCACAGCTGGGTGTAATGGGGACTCATATTCACAGTGAGGGTCCCAGGGACAGGTGTGGCTAGTGTGGTGGTATTCCTTCCATTTTTTTTTTTTTTTTTTAACGCTTACTCATTTTTGAGAGACAGCGAGTGATCAGGGGAGGGGCAGAGAGAGAGGGGGGGAGACACGAAATCTGAAGCAGGCTCCAGGCTCTGAGCTGTGAGCACAGAGCCCGTTGTGGGGCTCAAACCCACGAACCATGAGATCAGGACCTGAGCCAAAGTCAGATGCTTAACCAACTGAGCCACTTAGGCACCCCTCCTTCCATTTGTGATTAGTCTCACTAGTAGGCTTGATTTCCAACATTCATCCCTCTTATGCTTTTTGATGTGGCCTTCTCTGTATGAGTAGCTGGACAGTCCCTTCTGCCAGTCCTTGGGTTGTCTTTAGTTAGTTGCAGAGATGTAGCTGTTATCTCAGTGTGTCCATAGGGCAAGGTGAGTGCAAGATTCTCCTACTCTATCATCTTTCTCCAAACTCCAGAATATTTCAATTTTTTAAATTATTGATATTTTATTCCAAGACCTGGTTCTATTTGTGTGAAGTGAATTTAAAAGACATATTTCAGATCTTCTTTTTACTGTACAGAGATGGAGATAGAAGCAAGTTGCTGTAGTCAGATATTCAGCCAACTGAATAAAAGCTCTCACAGGGTACTAACCATGACTGGGAGAAGTAACTCCTTTGTGGGTATCATCTAAATCCTAGATCTGTAGGGGCGCCTGGGTGGCGCAGTCGGTCAGGCGTCCGACTTCAGCCAGGTCACGATCTCACGGTCCGTGAGTTCGAGCCCCGCGTCGGGCTCTGGGCTGAAGGCTCAGAGCCTGGAGCCTGTTTCCAATTCTGTGTCTCCCTCTCTCTCTCCCCCTCCCCCGTTCATGCTCTGTCTCTCTCTGTCCCAAAAATAAATAAACATTGAAAAAAAAATTTTTAAATCCTAGATCTGTATAAGAATATATATACATATACTGCCAATACGGCCTTTGGCTTCATACTCTCATATTACTAATGTACTATTTCTTCTGTATCCAATTAAACATATTTTCTTATGAGAGCTATCGAAGCTTTGAAGATTCATACTTTTGCTAAGTAACACTTTCGTTGAATCTTTGACCGTTTATTATTTTCAAGTGTGGTGTAATGTATATGTAAATCACTATCATAAAATCCTTCAAAGTAGACAGATATTTCCTAAACTGCATTTTGTAGAATTTCAAGGTACCCTTGCCCTAGGATTTTCATCTCATTCATTCATTCATGTATTCATGCATTTACTTAAAAATATTTATGGAACACCTCCTTATAAGGTTATAGTAAGGGTGAATTAATATAAGAAAATGGTGTCTGGGACATAATAAGCATTCAGTAAATGTTATAGAATTGTTACAGTGAGTAAAACTTATAATTGGAGATGACTTTGGGATAATGGGTCGTCTTTCAGAAAAGATTACCCTGTGGATAGGATGTTTGAACTGAGCTCTGAAAGGGGGAGAGGAGCATGCCTAGCAGAAGAAACAGCAGATGCAAAGGTCATGCAAGGCACAGGGAACTTGGCAAGTGCAAGGAACTGAAAGAATGCTAATGCAGTCAGAGAAGCATAAGAAAACACTGGTAAAGTAGGTGGAGCCAGATAATGCAGGACCTCAGAAGTCATGTGAGCTACTCTGATCTTCAGTCTAGGAACATGAACCCATTGAGAAGTTTCAAGCAGGGTAGTGGCTTGGCCAGATTTTCAATTCTAAGCTTTCTCTCTCGGGGTGGGGTGCACAGAGGGCAGGCATGTGCTCATGTAGGGAGATTGGTTATTAGGGTTGTCTATGAGAGAGATAATGGTTGCCTGGACTATAGTGGCAATACTGAAGATAAACAGAGTAATTCTAGATAGACTTAGGAGAGAAAAATAAAGAGGAATTAAATAGTAATTGATTAACTATGAGCAACTAGGTAAGGTAGAAGAGATCATGAAAATAAAGTGGGGTTATTGGGTGAGACAATCACTATATTTTAGTAGGAATTTACAAAAGAGAATGGGCCTTTGATTCATTTTTATTTTATCTTTTAAATTTTCCTATTTGAGAGTCTTACTTAGAATCTTCTAAGGAAGTGTTTAAGCTACCCATCCCTCATTCCCATGGATCTGCCTCACCAGAATAGTGGAGGATGTTAGAAATTCTCCCTCAGGTGATTGGAGTACATCTTCCATTAAAAACCACATACCATAATGCTTCAACTTTTTTAAATGCCAGCTTCTTTTCTTTTTTTACTCCCTTGAACATTGTTAAAGCAATAGTACAAAAATAATCAATGTGGTCCTTTTTCTGTGGCATACTATTTTCATGTTTTCCTGTCCAGATGAAGTTTACAAGCATTGAAATTGACAAACTGTTGCTTCATTATAGGCCTCCCTACGGTGATCACGCTAGTTTTGAGAAACTGTATATGCCTAACTAATTAGCTCCTCAAGGTTTATTTACAGTAAAAACATTTTTGCATTCCCTACATTTTTCCTTCTCCTTTCACCAACCTTGTGTGATTTAGCATACATTGTTGGCATGACACTACAAAACTATTAGATTCAATCATAAAATTTAGAAATGTGCAGAAACCCCAGTAGCCCCTAATTTTTTTCTCAGCATTTAGCATCCTGGTGAAGATGTGTTTGTATCCAGTAATTCTTAGCAACTTGACAATGAATGTAGTATTACACTATAAATTGAAACATTCCATTTTGGTCAAATTTTGTTTCCCACCTAGTGATTTCCTTTAAAATTAATCTACTTTAATTTTTTTGGCCTGGTTATACAGGCTAATATGCTTTGAAGTTACAGAAGAAAATATGTCTGTTGAATAATATCCATAGACCTACTTCAGATGAAGATAAATGTACATAAAGGGAAAATAAGCATTGAAATAGAAAGCCCATCATATACCCTTATCTCCAAATAGTTATACATGTCTTTTGGTAACATTTAAATACCCAGGCATGAATTTGACACCTGGATGAGAATTGTGCAAGAGATTCTTGGAAGTAGTTGGCCACTTACGGGACATTTTCATTTTCTTCATGACCTTTTTATCTTCATGCCTTGGCACTTGGCCAAAGACCTACAAAGCCCCACAATAGCAGGATCCTGTGTTCAAACTTGTGTTTGCCATAGTCAAGCAGTGTTTCTTGGGAAACCAGAAAGACAAAAAGGAGGACTCTAGTTTAGCTGTGCAGAGCAGGGAAACAATATCGCAGGAAGAAGGAGCATCATGTGGACAGGCCCTCCCCAGGGAGGGCTTCTTCAAATAGTGTACCAGGGAGGTGAGGTATAGCAGGTCAGCAGTAGAATGGCCCAGAGATAGACTGGATGGCAGGCCAGTGACAGACTGTTCTGGAGCCTCGTAAACCATGAGAATTCAGAACATTGTGTTAGATTACTGAGATGTCTTTGAAGGGTGTTGAGGTGAAATAATCTGATTTGTGTTTTTAAAAGCTCGCTCTGGCTGCAGAGTAGATAACTGATAGAGAAGGACCAAGGGGGCTAGAGGGAGATGAAGTAAAAGAGCTCAGTAGCCTAGGCAGGAAGTAATGCAGGGTTGACACTGACTATGAAGACATAGAGACTCAGTAGGTTGGAGGGGAGTGACAGGGCTGGGTGCTCAGGTAGATGACATGCAAGGACAAAAGCTTTACACACAGTTAGAATCATAGTCAGGTGAGAGGAGCCCAGGGATCTGAAACTTGACTCTCGTCCACCTCTCGGAAACAATGTTCCAGGGGTGTAGGTCTGCAGACTTCCTCGTACTTGCCTATTAAATATAGCAATAACGTAGTAAGAACAGTACTTAGTATTTGCTGTCACTTCTATTCTTCTATTTTCATTCCTTCTGGAATTCAGAAGACTCTTTGAGAAAAGCTCTTCTGAACTTGTCCGTTTAGGTTTGAAGTAACAGAAAAAGGTAAAGGGAAAAACATGTATCTCTGATAACCCATAAGGACCCTTTGTCTCATTCAAGAGCTCTGGTCATTGTAATGAATAAATAAAATCAACCTGGAAGAGTTCTGTTCACATTTCAAGCCAACCTACCTTAGATTATCATCCCTACTTTGTTCTGTGTAAACAAAAGGAATGCACCATCCAGTACTGTGACAGCAATAGACTACAGCCATAACCACTGGGGTATTTCCCTATAATAACGGCCAAGGGCACTGCAAATAAAATGAGTACTAAATGGAGTTTCCCAAAAACTTAACTATTCTCCAATTAAGTTTAAATAAAATAAGATCACCTTCTTATAGATTATGATATTGAACGAGTGATGAAAACAGTTCAGGGATTAACATTTAAACATTATGGTTTGTTGAATTGCAGCATTTCCATCACAGTGTAAAGCATGTTACATACACCCTACTATCTATGTTTTCCCTTTATGTGAGGTAGGGAAATACCTTTTGCAGTGGGCCATTCTTTTATTTTGTTTTTTAAGCTTATTTATTTTGAGAGAGAGCATGTACACAAGCAGGGAAGAGGCAGAGAGAGAAAGGGAGAGAGAGAATCTCAAGCAGGCTCTGTACTGTCAGCGCAGAGCCTGACACGGGGCTTGAACTCATGAACTGTGAGACATGACCTGAGCCAAAGCCAAGAGCTGGCCACTTAACTGACTGAGCCACCCAGGCGCCCCTGTTTTATTTTTTAATACAAAGCATAACAATCTGGTTAAAAGACTCTTTTTAGTGAATGTAACTTCAGAAACTATTTTGGTTAACCGGGTGGTTGGTTGGTTGGTTGGTTGGTTGGTTGGCTGGCCAAGAGAGGGGTTGGCTGGCTGGCTGGAGTTGGAAGAAGGTAGGTGACACTGACTAAAGGAAGTTTCATGTATAGTTTCATAATCCTGGAATTTAGGTATATTTGGTAGAAAATTTGGTAACACTTTGTTGCTATAAAATAGTTGTTAATGTAGGAAGCTTCCAAGCCTTTGTCTCTTCCAATCCTGTCTACAGCATATTTAGTGATTCATTTGTAGGCATGCCAACAGACACAGCAGTTGAGATGGGATGATCTCTGGGCACACAACAAGTCACGCACTTGGTCAGGCAGTGCTTCAATGAGTTTTTGACACTGTTTCTTGGTAATAACAAGAGAATGTTATCCTAATACTAATGAGTAAATAGTGAAACAAGATAGTATGACACATGCCTCTTGGACTATAACATCAAGGTTATATGGTGAATACGTTGGAAGACTAGAAAAATGAAATCTTGTATCCTAAGCAGCCTGGTTTTAGAAAGCAGACATCCAGCAATTGATCATTGCATGATTTCATACACTTTAGCAAATCAAAGAATACCACACTTCAGAAAAAAAAATTTATATACTTTTGGAATCAGTTCATTGTTTAATAAACATTTTTGAGAATGGCAATAGGTCAGGGGATATTGAGATTAAAAGGAAAAAAGGAAGCCTTACTCCACATTCAAAGCTAGAAGGGAGAAAGATGCGAATAAATAACTTCAAAGTAGTGTGGTAAAGGCTGACAGATGTAGCAGAGCCTGTCCTTGCATAATTCACTTCTCCTAGGGCTGTCGTAGAAGGCTTCACACAGTTCTTAACCTTAACATTATTCTAGATGCCTTCATAGAGTAATGTTTCCAGCCGCGTAAAATCAATTATATAAGAGTACAAAGGAAATCAAGTATATTGAAATACAGTTGCCAAAGTATTTTGCTAAATAAATTTGTTAACATAGTGATGTGTGTAGTTCCTCACTAACATTGAGTAATAGATCTGGCTGCAGAGCTAATGCCAAAGTTTCAAAACCATAGTGAATGTAAATGGTTTTTGAGATTTCTATAGCTACTATAATGGGATATGAAAATATACATGATTTCTATTATTGTAGTTTATTGCCTACATTCATAATTGAAGGAAAGGCTAAATTTTAGTGAAAGGCTAATGAAATAGAGGTGAATTTTTTTTTTTCTCATCCAAGTTCACAGGCCCTGTATTAAGTCCTCACATAGGAGTGAGCTTGATCTAATTCTCCAAGGGTGAGTAAGAGTTTCTCAGACCAGGGAAGTAGAGAAAGCCCCCAGGTCAAACAGGTTAGCTCTTCATGGAATTCTAAAGTTTGATAGTGCTGGAGAAAGGGACACCAGTCAGGAGATGAGGTGGAAGGAAGGTTAGGGCTTTATATACTAAATCAAGATGTGTAATAGATGAGAGCCATTCAATGGCATGGGGCAAGGAAGTAACATAATCAAATCTGAGCTTCAGAAACAGTTTTCTGTACGAATTTTGGAGGGCCTCTTGAAGGCGAGGACAAAAACTTCTGGAAAGAAATAACAAGAGTCTGAAGTTATTGCATGATAGTGAGCTTGAGGACAAAGGTATCTTTGGAGATATGATTGAGAATAGACTGGTTAGATAGTCTCCAAACAGTAGACTGTTTGAATAGTTCAATATTATGGATATTCAGTTGGGGATTAAGTGACCCCAGGGGTCAAGGCCTTGGGCCTGCTCACCCCAAAAACCCAGCATGGGGGCAAGGGGTGAGGAAAGAGAAGGGCTCGCCTGGAACGACTGCTGGAAAGGAATTAACTCTCCAAAGGTCTCCCCTGCTCCCTGCCTAGGTCAGGCCTTCATGGTTTCTGCTCTGAGCCCCCCATGAGCAGGCATCAAGGGGGTACTTTGGGAAGGGGCGGACCCCAGGGGAAAGCAAAGGGCTTCTCAGGGAACCCCCCACATTCTCTCACTGAAGTTTCCCACCAGGATGGTCCCATGGCCAGAGCCCCTTGGCATCCCCGAGCCCCCAAGCCCCCTTCAAAGGAAAAAGAGGCTCAGGGTCTGACTTCCTGAACAGTGAGTGACCTGGCTGGCATGGCATGGCTGAGGCCCACTTACCTGTTGTTGGCCCCCCGTCTATGTCCCTCACCCCAGGTCTGAGGCTGGGGACCTAAGCTCTCTTCCCCATCACAGTTCCCATCCCTGAAAACCCCTTTGGAGAGTTAATTGTGTGTGTGAGGTGCTTTACCTATTAGCCCTGAGAACACAAAGCAATAATCTTTGTTAGTGAGATGCGTGGCTGTTCGTAGTTGTTGTTTTTTTTTTTTTAATGTTTCCTAATAAAAGAGAAGCTGCATTTAAAAATATATATATACCTAGGAAAATATATGGACCATAATTTCAGGCATGCTTCTTATTTTAAGATAATAATAGTTTTGTTTTTTAATTTTTATTTTGTTTTAGAGAGTGAGCGGGGGAGAGGGACTGGTGGGGGGGGGGTGGGGAAGGGGGAGAGAGATTGAATCTCAAGCAGACTCCATGGTTAGCACAGAGCCCGGCTTAGGGCTTGATCCCACAACTCTGGAATCATGAACTGAGCTGACATCAAGAGTCAGACACTCAACCATCTGAGCCACCCGCTGCCCCCAAATAATAATAGTTTCTGTGTTAATCCATTCTTACTATATGCAGGCATCATTCCACATGAATATTAGTTCAATTACCTTTTAAGTTTCCCTAAGTGGGAGATGTTGTCATTACTTAATTTTATGGATAAGTGTATATAACTTGCTGAGGGTGGTGGAACTGGTAAGTTGCAGGGCCCCCTTGTTCTCTCCACTACCACGCCCTTTGGTCAGACTAATGGCCTTTCTCTGAACATGTGTTGTGACTACTCATCTATGAGTATTAAAGAAACTAAAGAAACTCTTAAGTCTCTATTACCTGAGAAGCAAAGGGAAGGGCTTTAAATTCCACACGTTTAACAGCCAGGTATTCAGATACTAAGTTTTTATTTAACAAAATGATTCCCTGAAAATCAAGTATCAAATGATGAAAATAATTAAAACAACAACGTAATTAAATTTTATCATCACTTAATGTGCCTTTTAATTGAACTAACATTAAAACTCTTTAAAATCACTGCCAGTCATTTCACCTTTTCAGCAGCTCTGATCTTGGCAAAATAAGGTATACCATGATAAATACCATGCTTTTGTGGCCTGAACAAAGTCCTTACTGACTTCTAGGAGAATCATTTATGAAAAGAAAATGATGCCCAGCATAGAGGTATTAAGGACTAGGTTTATAAACCCCTGCCTCTGGACCTTATCACAATTAGAGATGACTCCCTTCATCCTCTGAAGCTTGCTTTTGATTCTTTTTTAAAAGAAAGAAGTCAGAAGTTTTGGGACACTGACCAAGAAACCAGTCATAGAGACAACGTAGTATAAGCACTGTTCTCTTTCCAAAATAATGCCAAACAACATTTCAATACCACCCACACGGGTTCAGCCTTCTTCTGGTGAGGTGAAATTTCCAAATTTTACAAAAAGAATGTCTAGCCCTGGACCCCCACAGAGGGAGCACAGTAGACACCGAGGCAGTTGCTTGCAGTTCAGCTCCATTCTTTATGTATCCAACTGAGCAGTTGCTTCAAGTGGACAAAACAGTCTAACCCTTTTTAAATATTTTTTTTAATGTTTATTCATTTTTGAAAGAGACAGAGCACGAATGGGGGAGGGGCAGAGAGGGAGACACAGAATCTGAAGCAGGCTCCAGGCTCTGAGCTGTCAGCACAGAGCCCAACGTGGGGCTCAAACCCACGAACTGTGAGATCATGACCTGAGCCACAGTCGGATGCTTAACCAACCGAGCCACCTGGGCGTCCCAAGTCTAACCCTTTTTATTACCTTCTACTAGAGAATGATTGGCAGCAGTGGTCAGCCATTGGTCCCTAATCTTCTTTGAGGCACATTCATTGGACAAGTCCTCTTTTTTCTCTTAAGCAGCACTGAAACATTGAACAGGACAATGACTTCTTGACACAAATTTTTCATAGGCATTGTATAGCATTTTATGTTCTATTTGTTGCACTGTGGAAAGTGCATGTGAATTTTGGGCTTACTCAAGAGCAGTCGATTATAATCACAGTTTGTACTGTCATGTTAACAGGGCCTTAAGCCCATAAAGGGAACTTTGACCAGAATATCCCCCAACAGTTCCAGAAACTGATTCATTATTATTACTCCCCAATGGACTTAGTTATTTCTCATGAAAGAACTAACCTATATGAATGAATGAATGATGAAAAAATCATGACTTACCAAGCTACTTATTTTATATAAAATTTGTAACAAGTAGTATTAGAATCATTAATAACCACTTTATGCACCTTAATGTACCGAAAACCACACACTCCTGTGTTGTAGTCCTTTATAAACCATACTATCCCTTGCAATTGAAAACAGATTCTATAACATCTGTCAATACTCTCTTGTTCTGAGATATCAGGGGACAAGAGATATATTGAATCAATATATCAATTTATATCCTTAGGGAAATTTGCATTTGTAGAAGAGAAAGATGCTTTTACCCAACTGCCTATAATCTGTATTTTAACAGAAGAGTAAGGAATATCATTCTTTCTGATTGTCAACATCGTGAAATAAATAATTCTATCATTTTTGGAAGGCAAACTTTGAAAATTTACTTTAAACTATGTAGGAGTGCTTAATTTGCAGTGATAAACTCAAAGCTTAGCATGTCTTGAGTATTGTATATTATTAGATATTTGATGATACAAATCTGTTTTTCATTCCACTGCTTTTTACTTGATACATCCAGTATAACTGGTAGTTTTCTCCACATGCATCCATATTTCATAGTTACCAGTTTTGTGGAAAACTGTTACATTTTGTCATTAGCATTGGTGATTATGTCCGTTTTGTGGTAATTTCATCTTAGAACAATTGAAATGATGTACATTAGGATCAGCTTGTCAGTAGATTAATGAAGGCTGTAACTTCCACAGAGGCTTAAAAAATGCACCGCTCATTTTTACACTTTATCAGTGTCATAAAGTCATTGCCAGTAGCCTAGCTGAAAATAAGAATTTAACTTTTTCAGCTACTTTTCTTTTGTTTGATTTTAACCTTTATATCATAAATCCATGCTGATTAGTCTTGGGAAATCAGTAATAAAAGTTGTTTCATAGAACTTGTACGATTTTTTTAATATCAGTTTTAAAAGCAAAGAAAAATCTTTATGATAATTGATTAATATTTATACAAATGTTTAACATTGTATACTAACTCTGATACTAAATACTGAACTTACTGATTTTTCATTTTTGTCTTTGTGTGATTAATATGCAACTGTCATGCATATCTTCACAAAAGCTTAGTGTAAAATAATAAACATTTGAAATTGAAGATAATAATTCAAACAACAAATATTGGTTAAGGTAATCAAATTTGGCAAGGATGTGTATTATCCTCATTCATATATGCTATACAATTATGTATTGCACTGTGAGTCAACAAAGACTTAATGAGTGGCAATTGGCATGTACTTATGTTGACACGGTTATAATTCTTTAATTTTCTTTTCATCTTTCACATTGTGTGTCGGGGGGGGAAGGTGTTGGTTTACTGTATAGGATAAGAATAAACTTCAGAAATCTGAACATGCTAAATTAATATTCCTGTTCTTTGCACTTAGAATTCCAGTGTGTATACCAAAGTGGTCTCTTATTCTTACATGCACTGACAGTGTTATTTCAGTTCAACTTCAGAACAATTATAAGAGGAGTTAGTATTGTACTTTTTTTATATCTATTCTATTATTATCTGTAGGCTACCTTATTTTACTTAATACCTAGATTGTTGAGAACTATATATGTGCAATAGAGGAACTCTGTATTTTAAAAAGCCATTTGTCTAATTATATTTTAAAATAATAACTTTTTGGTTCCAGTAACTACCCATTGCCAAATCTGTTGACCTTCAGGATAATATGAAAGGTTTCCCAAATTTGGGCAGACAGCATTCCAGATTAGGGAGTAGGATGTGTGCAGAAACAAGAGGAAGCTTAATATTTTCTAGAAACTGCAAGTACAGGATATTTTCTAGTTTCAAGTACTCAATTTCACAGAATCCACTTTTTTCTTTCATTAAACTATGTGCCTTATATATCTAATTTTTTGGAAATGACCCGAGGAGCAGTAATTTAAGCTCTGTCATTTGGGGGCAGAGTGGGGTGGGGTAGGGGGAGCCACTGGCACTACAAATGTGTACACCATGGAACGGGGCCCGAGAGTTCTTAAAAATGTTTAGGTGTGCTTAGCAGAGCTGCACTGATTCTATAATTCTGATGGGTCTAAAACTGTCTCCTATCCCTTTCTCTTTCTCCCTGTTTCAGGCATAGGGAGCTTACTGGCATGTCAGGGTCAGTTATCGTCAGTGAGCATCCTTTCCCATCATGGCCTGACCCAATCACCTTCCCCATCTCCTGCTTCCATTAGACAGATGGACACGTGCCCAGCTTTGCTGGGAGTCATCTGAGTTTGTAGAATAGAACTGCCCCAGCAGTGGCCTTTGCTGTGGTGTCTGGGGAAGATAGAGACTCTCCCCACCCCCCAGCCCCCCCAGTACCCTTTCCATAGCCCTACTCCAGGTGTCTGTCATAGGCCAGTTCACAAATTTGAAGAACTTGGTTTTTCTAGTCATCTTTCCAGTTCATGTGGCAGAGGGGCAGAAGCCTCTGGAAAGAAGACACTGTCAATGCCCCTAGATCCTAGGGAAGGCTCCTATGGTAGTTCTTCTGTTGGCAGATGTCTCTCATACTACCAGGCATTGAATTTCAGACGGATTTTCAAAAAATGGACAATGCCTATCAATACATTCTGGAAACGTGGAGTGGGCTTTAAACAAAGGTAGGAAATAGGGAGAAATATACCTGAAGAGCCTGTTGGGAACTTAAATTGTAAGAAGTCATATGTACTAGAAATAAGGATTTTGAACTCACATTAAAAAACCTATATGAAACTATATTAGTAAGAATGCTATTATGAGATTTGTATTTTACAAAGATCTTCCTAGCAGCAGAGTAGAAATGGCAAAATAACAAAGTTTTAAGAGCCTAAACTAAGACCCACAGTGAAGGGATGAGATTATTGTCAGATCTTGGTGATGGAATGACTTATAATGTTATTTGTTAATGCTTTTTAAATGTCCAGTTTTTATGGCTTGCCTTCCCAGATAGAAGGTTGTAACTTGAAAGCAGAAAGTATGTTTCTTCTCTTTTTCCCCCCCTCTTTGCTTCCTTTCTTAAAAATACCTAGCAACTAACATAAGGTGCTTCTACTTGTTACTAAACTAACCAAGTACTGAGACCTGAAGTATGAGTGACTGTGGTGTTAACTTGTATGTTTCCTTCTGTGACTGCAATAATTACATAAACTGATTTGGAAATCCAGTAAGATATTTTTCTGTCAATCTGATTACTGCCTCAGCAAATTGAAGGTTCTCCAGCAAGTTCTTTGCAGTACCCTATAAAGCCTGGATTTGCACTGATAATCCTTACTCTTCAATTGATTAGATTCTTACATTTAGCTTTCAGCCCTTGTCTGTTTTGTTCTGATAAACTCAGTGGAAAGACATGAGAATCTAAAGATTTTAAACTGAAAGAATAAAGTAAAATTATATATACCAATAACAAAAAGAAAATAAAAAATTATACCCCCCAGAGAGAATATTTTTTCTAATAACTTAACAGAGACTTGATATCTAACCAGGAAAACAAAAAGAAGGGAACAGCTATATAATTCTGAAAGTAACTTAAGATCTAAAGCAACTTAAGACAAAGGCAACAAATTGAACATACACTAGAACAAGCTAAGGAATTTACACATAAACCAAACTCAAATAGACATGAATCTCTGAGACTCCAAGAGAGAGAAACTTAGTAATTATCCTGTCAGAGAGAAATTAGAGCAACAGAAATTGAGCACTAAAAAAGGAAGTTTAACTGCGCATTTACCCTGTTAGGAAGAGTCACAAAGGAACAATTTACCACCTAACTCAGAGAAGTGCTAAGGTAAGATAGTTATGAGCACCTCAAAAAAAAAAAAAAAAAAACAGAATCACAAAGAAAAGTAACCCTGGTAAGCTAGCACACTCACCATCATCATCATGACCAAGCTCAAGCTTCACAAATAAGAGTAGTCCCCAGCCATAGAGGCTCAGCTGTTCTTGGGTGAGTGAAATTAATGGAGTGAGGCATCAACTCTTGAGATTTTTTTAGGTCCCCTTTCCTAGTGTCCAAGTAGCTTGAAAGAACCAGCTTGCTTACTAAATGCCCTCCTCATTGTAATTGAGGCACTGGGGAAGATCAGCATTACTGATTTACAGTCATGTGCACACACACTATTAGGGGCTTTTTCCCACTTTTCATTCTTTCACTTGACCTACATTGCTGAATACTATTTACCAATTATTATGCCACCTGTTAAGGAAACCAAGCCCTTGTCAGGAGTTGGCAATATCTTAGATTGGCTTTTATTTACACTTTGAACCCATACTCAAGTTTCACATTTAAAAAAATTTTTAATGTTTTTATTTATTTTTGAGACAGAGAGAGACAGAGCATGAGCAGGGGAGGGGCAGAGAGAGGGGGAGATACAGAATCCGAAGCGGGCTCCAGGCTCTGAGCTGTCAGCACAGAGCCCAACGTGAGGCTTGAACTCACGGAGTGTGAGACCATGACCTGAGCTGAAGTCGGACACTCAACTGACTGAGCCACCCAGGTGCCCCTCAAGTTTCACATTTTTAGAGAAATGTGGGGACTTGAGTAGAAGCTGATATGTCAGAATATATTTAGAAGTGAGCAAATATTTGCATTTAAGCTTTGAAAAAATACTTTAGCATTAAATTGTATTTGGCTGTATATAACAGAAGAATTCAAAATAACCATCTTAAACAAGAAATAAATTTCTTTCACTCTTATGTAAAAATAAATTCAAAGGTAGTGAGTTTGGAGAAAATGTACTAGACCTAGTATCATCAGGGATCCAGGCTCCTGTCTTTTTGCTTTACCTACTACACAAGTATTCTTCACAAGTTCACAAGGATGGTCCAAAATGGCTCCAGGAGCTCTGGGCTTGAAGGAAAAAATATAGAAGGAATAATGCTTCCCAGCTGAATCAACTCCCCTTGCCTTCTTCCAGAAAATCCCACACAGTGCTTCTCACAAGCCAGAATGAGTCCTTGACCATTTTTTAGTTGTAATGAAGACTGGGGAGTGTGTTATTTTATTCAGCAGTTGGAAGAGGAAGGGGGGCCACAATGTTCCCAGTCAAGAATCAGATTCTCCTACAAAGGAAGAAACACAGAATGGATTAGGGATAGACTACTAGCATGTTTTGATACAGCAGCAGAGAGAGAGAGAGAGGGAGGGAGACAGAGACCATATTTATGAGTGGTTTTGCTTGACAGCAGAAAAAATGGATTAATTAACCAAATAGGGTTCTACCCATTTTCATGGTTTAGTTCTCTTTATGGTGATTAGAAGTCTTAAGGTTAACTTTACAGGTGTCAAGAAAAATGGCTGTCTTAAGTAACTTACCTCCAGCTTTGCAAGAAAGAATCATTAAAATCTCTCATTTGTTTTATTTCTTTGTTCTTGTAAGCCAGTCAGATAGCTGTCCTTTGTCATGTTTGTTCAAAATAAATGATTTGAGTATTTTGTTCATCTATTCAAAAGCAGTGGTCATGGCAGCCACTATTTACTATACAATCATCATTATGTCAGCTACTGTGCTAAGGGCTTTACATGGAACCTCTTTTCTATCCTTTAAAAAAACTGAGGTAGATGCTGTTATTTCCCCCATTTTGCCAATTACACTGAGGCTTAGGGAAGCTAAGGGAACATTAGAAGATCATATGGGTTAGCAGACACTAGAACTGGGCTTTAAGAACACAGCTCTTAACCACTACACTATTCATTCTGAAATTACCAATTAAGCAGTAGGATACTCTTGTCCAGAGAGTATGTCACATACCCTTTGGGAAGTGAATAATAATTCCTTATGATCAAAGGCCAGTAGGTTTAAAAATTGCTGTGTTTTCACTCATTCACTGAAATTGAGATGACTTTTCTGAGAAATCTTTTTTGTGAGTTGTAGTCTAAAGTTGTTTTTTTTTTTTAATTTTGTTCACCTATTTCATTTACCTGTACTTATTCAGCTCAGAAAATTTTTTTTCTGCTGTTTTAAGGATTATCATAGAATGTCTTTGGTATAAAAATAAGTGCTTAAGTTAAAGTAAAATCATTCTAAAATATTTTAAACATTTCAACCACCTTGGGTTCCCTTAGAGCAGATATCTGAGCTACAAAGTTTTGAATATACGTATCTGATCCAAGTTAAGTTGTAGTTTTTATTTTGTTTGGATGAGTGTTGTTACACAAATAGATAAATATGGAAAAAGTAATTTAGAAGCAATTATAGATGAGATGCACTTACAAAGAGATACCCTTTAGACAAATTAGACTGTATCTGTACATTCAGATGAGAAAATGAAGGCCATGAAAGCCATTCTCTTCCTAGTTTCTTCCTCTAGTTATGGAGATGAATTATACAAGAGAACCTGAATATTTTTCTTAAGGAGAATATTTCATGAAGAGAATATTTTTACCTCTTATCCCCAACATCACTTAACTGATTCCTATTGGTTTCATCCATCTTCACTTCTTTATAATTTTGTGAAAATTCTGTTAGTGTGGCAGGCTCTGCTTTTAAGAGCACTTGAGTACACTAAATGGAGTTGCAGACATCAGAAGACATGATGATATCCAGGGAGATGACTGCAGGGCTATCTTATTTCATCTCTATCACACAGCACAGTTTTCAAATCAAACATCATTCTGGGACTCTGAGAGCTGATTCTTTCTCTCACTCTGCAAGCAAAACTCTCATTGTCCTTGACATTCAAACATATCATTTACTATAAAATAAAAAAAACAAATAACCACGGAAGAACTGATAAGCAAATCCATATAAGCCAGAATATATTTGTCCTTTTGATTTTGTTGTCTCTGTATGAAGCACTTACAGTATGATAAGCTTAGTGCCAAGTGTTGTAGTATTTGATGAAAAAAAGCAAAACAGACGTCACTATGTTTTTTAGTGCATAAGGAGATACTTGGGTAGTACTTAAAAACAGAACCATCAATTATCAAAGCAAACAAATGGACAAATTTGGGGCACCAAAAGAGAGGCAGTTTTAAGAAGTGTTTGCACAGATAGGTTAAAAAAAAATTAAGAGCTCACGATAAAACAACCTATTTTTTGTGTTCACAAAAAGAAAATATATTAAAGCCAGTGTGATCATGCATTCACAAAGAATGCAGATACTGTATACTGAAATTTCAGTTTGTTATACTTAAAATAGTGAAAGTTAATAGGTTCAGAATAAAAATTGATTTCCCTTTTCCAAACTTGTAATCTATAAATCATTTGTAACTACTTATCAGGTGTGTTAGATTAATTTTTCTTTTTGATTTTAAAAGTCACAAATTTACATAACTGCATATGAAAAACCCGCATCATTGGAGGAAGTTAGGAAGACCCTCAGTTCACCTCTTCGCATGGAAACACCAAGTCCATACCTACATGTAGAGCAATTTCTCTTGAAGAACTAAGGGCTGATCGATCAGCTTCTGCACAACAAACGATAGAGGGACCTTACAGAGAAGGGTAGTAGAGACGGAGACAGAGTAACAACAGGAGCCATACCCCCAACACTGCAAACTGTAGCAGGGAGGGATATCACTGAGTGGCCCGTGTGCAGATTTAATCACTCTGGGACATAGCAAAGAAAAACACAAACAGTGATTTAAAAGGCAACTAGACTATAAGTGAAGAAAATCCATGTACTAACTGTAGAGCATTCACCAAATGGGTGGGGAAGTGCTAGAACTCTCTCTAGGGTCAGAGTTGCTGGTGAGAGCCATTTTTGTATTTCCCTTCCAACTTGAAGAGCATGCAGGAGAAGGGTCCAGGCCCTCTAGCTGACCTGCTAGGACTTCCCCTTGGGCCCCACCTTGGGCTTCTCCACTGCAAGCAATGGAGCCTGCTTAGGATTCTCTCTCTCTTCCTCCCCTCTGCCCCTCCTCACCCTCTCTCTCTCTCAAAGTAAATAAATAACATTTAAAATGGCATCCCAGACCCCTAGCCCACACCAGCTCCAGTCATCCTGCCAAGGCAGTGCCAGATAGTATACTTTGGCAGAGCCCCTGGCCTGCACTTGATCCAGCCATCCCACCAAGGTGGCCCCAATATGGCACACTTCAGGACCCACCCACGTACTCCAGCCCCCACTGTCTCACCAAGGCAGCCCTGTCAAAGTTCATACCAGGATACCCTACCCCATTCTCATTCCCCTTGTCTCCCATCAAGGCAGTCCCAGAAAGGTATGCCCCGAGATCCTCAGCCCTTGCCCACTTGAGGTCCAGCAGCTTGACAAAGCTTCCAAACTACACACAGTCTATGCAGGTATCATTTCTATACCAGTCCTTTTTCAATACTGGGAGAGGTAACTGTTCTGCCTCATAAAAACACAGAAAGTCAAACAAAATGAGGAGATAGGAATGTGTTCCAAACAAAAGAACAAGGTAAAACCCCCTATAGGGGTGGGGGTGGGATGGGGGGGACCCTAATGAAATAGAAATAAGTAACTTACCTGATAAAGAGTTCAAAGTAATGGTCACAAAGATTCTCACCAAGCTTAGGAAAAGCAGAATGGGAACTTCTGAATCACTGTGAATGAATCACCAGCAGATAAAATGTTAGAGAAGAATGGATCAGCAATCTGGAAAACAGAGTAGCGGAAATCACCCATTCAAAACAGGACAAAGAAAAAAGAATTTTTAAAAGTAAGATAGGTTAAAGGACCTTTGGGGCAACATCTAGCATACTAACATTCATATTATAGCTGTCCCAGAGGAGAAGAGAGAGAAAGGGGCAGGAAACTCATGTGAAGAAATAGTGGCTGAGAACTTCCCTAACCTGAAAAGGAAATAGAAATCCACGTTCAGGAAGCCCAGAGGTTCCCAAACAAGTTGAACTCAAAGAGATCCACCAAGACATACAATTAAAATGGCAAAAGTTAGGGGTGCCTGGGGGGCTCAATTGGTTAAGCGTCTGACTTGATTTTGGCTCAGGTCATGATCTCACTGCTGGTGAGTTCGGGCCACACCTTGGGCTTCTCCACTGCAAGCAATGGAGCCTGCCTGTGATTCTGTCTCTCTTCCTCCCCCTCTACCCTTCCTCACCTTCTCTCTCTCTCAAAATAAATAAATAACATTTAAAATGGCAAAAGTTGGGGCGCCTGGGTGGCTCAGTCGGTTAAGTGGCTGACTTCGGCTCAGGTCATGATCTCACAGTCCGTGAGTTCGAGCCCCGCGTCGGGCTCTGTGCTGACAGCTCAGAGCCTGGAGCCTGCTTCAGATTCTGTGTCTCCCTCTCTCTCTGTCCCTCCCCTGTTCATGCTCTATCTCTCTCTGTCTCAAAAATAAATAAAACATTAAAAAAAATTTTTAAATGGCAGAAGTTAAAAATGGAGAATCTTAATGGCAGCAAAAAAAACCACAAATAGTCACATATGAAGGAAAACCCCATAAGTTATCAGCTGGGTTTTCAGCAGGAACTTTATAAGCCAGAGGAAGTAGCAGGATATATTTAAAGTGATGAAAGGAAAAACTTATAAACAAGAATATTCTGCCAGTAAGGTTATCATTCAGAATTGAAGGAGAGATAAAAGAGTTTTCCAGGCAAGCAAAATCTAGAGGAGCTTATGACCACTAAACCAGCCTTAGAAGAAATGTTAAAGAGCCTTCTTTAAGTGCAAGAGAAAAGGCCATAACTAGAAATAAGAAAATATATTCAAGAAATAAATCTCACTGGTGAAAGCAAATATGTAGTAAAAGCAGTGGATTAGCCTCTTAAGCTAGAGTTAAGGTTAAAAGACAAAAATAGAAATATTAGCTGTAACAGCAATAAATAAATGATGGATACACAAAATAAAAGGTGTAAAATATGACATCAAAAATATAAAATGTGGTAGGGGAGAGTAAAAGTGTAGTGCTTTTATTTATTTACTTTTTTAAGTAGGCTCCATGGCTTGAACTCAACTCACGACCCTGAGATCAAGAGTTGGATGCACTACCAACTGAGCCAGCCACGTGCCCTGCAGTGAAGTGCTTTTAGAACCTGCACAACTATCAGCTTAAAATAGACTTGAATATATATGTTAGTGTATATGAATCTCATGGTAACAGCAAACCAAAACCTGCATTAGATACACAAAAAATAAAGAGAAGACAGTCCAAACATAACAATAAAAGGGGGGGGGGGCAGAGTGCAAGATGAGAAGAAAGGAAAAGAGAAGAACTACAAAAACAACAAGAAAACAAGTAACAAAATCGCAATATCAGGAATTACTTTAAATGTAAATGGACTAAATCCTCCAATCAAAAGACATAGGGTGGCTGAATGGATTTAAAAACAAACAACCCCCCCCAGACAACATCTATTTAAATGCTGCCTACAAGAGACTCACTTCAGATCCAAAGACGTAGACTGAAAATGAACGGATGGAAAAAGATATTCCATGCAAATGGAAATGAAAAGAAAGATGAAGTAGCAATATTCATATTAGACAAAACAGACTTTGTAACAAAAGACAAAGAAGGACAGTACATAATAAAAGGATTATTCTGAGAAGATTTAACATTTGTCAATATTTATGCAGCAAACATAGGAACACCTAAATATATAAAACAAATAGACATAAAGGGAGAAATTGACAATAATACAGTAATAGTAGGGGACTGTAATACCCCACTTACATCAATGGATAGATAATCCAGACAAACTCAGTAAGGAAACATTGGGTTTAAACAACACATAGACCAAATGGACTTAATAGATATATACAGAACATTTCATCTAAAACCTGCAGAATGCACAACCTTTTTTTTTTTTTTACTATTTAAAAAAAATTTTTTTCAACGTTTATTTATTTTTGGGACAGAGAGAGACAGAGCATGAACGGGGGAGGGGCAGAGAGAGAGGGAGACACAGAATCGGAAATAGGCTCCAGGCTCTGAGCCATCAGCCCAGAGCCTGACGCGGGGCTCGAACTCACGGACCACGAGATCGTGACCTGGCTGAAGTCGGACGCTTAACCGACTGCGCCACCCAGGTGCCCCTTTACTATTTTTTTTAATTCTAGTATTAACATATAGTCCTTTATTAATTTCAGGTGTACAGTATAGTGATTCAAAAATTCTATACATTACTCAGTGCTCATCATCATAAGTGTACTCTTTAATCCCCATCACCTATCCCACGTACCTCCCCTGTGATAACCAAGAGTTCTCTAGTTTTGTCTCTCTCTCTTCCTGTCTTTTCCTCTGTTCATTTGTTTCTTAAATTCCACATATGAGTGAAATCATATGGTATTTGTCTTTTCTGACTTTTTTCACTTAGCATTATACTATCTAGCTCCATCTGTGTTGTTGCAAATGGCAAGATTTCATTCTTTTTATGGCTGAGTAATATTCCACTGTGTGTGTGTGTGTGTGTGTGTGTGTGTGCGCGCCTGTGTGTGTGTGTGTGTGTACACACACACATACATACCACCTCTTCTTTATCCATTCATCAATCAAGGGACACTTGAGCTGCTTCCATAATTTGGCGATTGTAAATAATGCTATAGTAAGCATAAGGGTTGTGTGTATCCCTTTGAGTTATTGTTTTTTTATTTTTTCGGTAAATACCCAGCAGTGCAATTACTGGATCATAGGGTAGTAGAAAAATTCCCAATAAACAATCTAACTTTACACCTAAATGAACTGGAAATAACAAACAAAGCCCAAAGTTAGTAGAAGGAAGGAAATAAAGATCAGAGTAGAAATAAATAAAATAGAAACTTTAAAAAACAACAAACAAAAGATCAACAAAACTAAGCACTGATTCTTTGAAAAGATAAACAAAATCAATAAACCTTTATCCATACTCCTCAAGAAAAAAAGAAGGTTTAAATAAATAAAATCAGAAATCAAAGAGGAGAAATTGCAACTAATGCCACAGAAATGGAAAGAATCCTAATACTTTATAAACAATTATATACCAACAAATTAGACAACCTCAAAGAAATGGGTAAATGTGTAAAAATATACAGTCTTGCAAGATTGAATCATGAAAACATAGAAAACATGAACACACCAATTACTAGTAGTAAAATTGATTCAGTATTTTAAAGCCTCCCAACAAACTAAAGTCATGTCCAGTGGCTTCACAGGTGATTTCTACTGAACATTTAAAGAGTTAATACCTGGAGCACCTGGGTGGCTTAGTTGGTTAAACATCCGACTTCAGCTCAGGTCATGATCTCACGGTTTGTGAATTTGAGCCCCACATAGGGTTCTGTGCTGACAGCCTGGAGGCTGCTTCAGATTCTGTCTCCTCCTCTCTCTGCCCCTCCCATGCTCATGGTCTGTCTCTCAATAAAAAATAAGTGTTAAAAAAATTTTTTTAATAGTGAATACCTGTCGTCCTCAAGTCATTCCAAAAAAATTGAAGAGGAAGGAACACTTCCAAACTCATTTTATGAAACCAGTATTATGGTGATACCAAAGCAGACACACTACAAAACAAAACAAACTACGGGCCAATATTACCCATAAACATAGATGTAAAAATCCTTAACAAAATATTAGCAAATCAGATTTTAAAATAACATTAAAAGGATCATATTCATCAAGTGAAGTGGAATCTATTTCAGGATAATAAGAAAAAAGAACAATTAGCATAGCCTTTCAATTCCATTGTTCTGAGAAATATTTCTAAAGCTTATTTTGATGAAGTCTCCCCATAATATTTCAAGGAAAAATTAACTACATAAAAAAATAAGTAAAATTTTCCTTCATTTTAACCTGTCAAATGAAGAAAGAATGTAATTTCCAAAATCCATCAGACTCACACCCAGAAGTGAGTTTACACCTCCCATGCCTATCTTGGTTCATTAGTCTCCCCCTTTCCACTATGGATGTGTTCCAAAACCCACAGAGGGTGGCTGAAACTGCAGATAGTACTGTATTCTATGTGTACTGTGTCTATTTTCTTATATAGACAGCACAGTAAGAGATGAACAATTACTGATAATAAAACAGAACAGTTATAACAGTACATTGTAATAAAAGTTACATGAATGTGGTGTTTCTCTCAAAATACCTTATTGCACCATACTCCCCCTTCTTGTGATGATATAACATGAAATGCCTGTGTGATGAGACAACATGAGGTGAATGCCATAGGCATTGTGATACAGCATTAGGCTACTGTTGAGCTTCTGACCATACATCAGAAAGAGGATCATCTGTTTCCAGGCCATGGTTGATGACAGGTAAATGAAACCGCAGAATGTGAAACCACAGACAAGGGGGGACTGTAGTGCTCTTGAAACACCACCGAAAACTGGGTACATGACAGAATTCAAATGTGTTTATACAAGTGTTTGGTCTTCATGGATACTGAATATAAAATCCCTCAGTAACAGATACCTTGCTTTTTTGAGTACTGAATGTGTATTTTATATGTTAAACAAAAGAATGTTATTTCTTCTATTTGTTAAGTTTTTTAAAATTTTTCTTAATGTTTATTTTTGAGAGACAGACAGAGAGTGGAGGGGTGGGGGCAGAGAGAGAAGGAGACAGAGAATCCAGGCTCTAGCTGTCAGCACAGAGCCCGACATGGGGCTTGAACCCACAGACCACAAGATCATGACCTGAGCTGAAGTCAGGTGCTCAACCAACTGAGCACCCAGACGCCCCTTTTAAGTTTTTTTTAAACCAACTTTATTGAGATGTAATTTACATGCCATACAATTCACTCATTTAAATTGTACAATTCAATAGTTTTTGTATGTTACAAATTGTCTTTTTTTATGTTTCAAGTTTTTATTTAAATTCTAGTTAGTTAACATATAGTATAATATTTGTTTCAGGAGTAGAATTAATGACTCATCACTTACATATAACACCCAGTGCTCTTCATGTCAAGTACCCCCCTTAATACCCATCACCCATTTAGCCCATCCCCCCACCCACTCCCCTCCAGCAATCCTTAGTTCTCTATAGTTAAGAGCGTTTTTTATAGTTTACCTCCTCCTTTTTTTTTCTTTCCCCTATGTTCATCTGTTTTATTAAGTTCCTCATTTGAGTGAAATCCTATGGTTATGTCTTTCTCTGACTGACTCATTTCACTTAACATAATACACTCTAGCTCCATGTTGTTGCAAATGGTAAGATTTCATTCTTTGTGATGGCTGAGTAATATCCCATTGTGTGTGTGTCTGTGTGTGCATGTATATACATATATGTGTTAGTACATACATATATGTACATACATATACATGTACACACAGACACACACACACACCACATCTTCTTTATCTGTTCATCAGTTGGTAGACATTTGGGCTTTTTCCATAATTTGTCTGCTGTTGGTAATGCAGTTATAAACATCAGGGTGCATGTGACCTTTTGAATCAGTAGTTTTATATTCTTTGGGTAAATACCGAGTTGTACAATTGCTGGGTCATAGGGTAGTTCTATTTTTAACTTTTTGAGGGACCTCCATACTGTTTTCCAGAGCAGCTGCACCAGTTTGCATTCCCACCAACAGTGTAAGAGGGTTCCCCTTTCTCCTCATCCTCACCAACATCTGTTGTTTCTTCTGTTGTTAATTTTATCCATTCTGACAGGTGTGAGGTGATATCTCATTGTAGTTTTGATTTGTATTTCCCTGATGATGAGTGATGTTGAACATCTTTTCATGTGTCTGTTAGCCATCTGAGTTTCTTCAGAAAAATGCCTATTTCTGTCTTGTGCCCATTTCTTCACTGAATTATTTGTTTTTTGGGTGATAAGTTTGATATGTTCTTTCTAGCTTTTGGATACTAATCCTTTATCACATATGTCATTTGCAGATATCTCTTCCCATTCTGAAGGTTGCCTTTTAGTTTTGTTGACTGTTCCTTCACTGTGCAGAAGCTTTTATCTTAATGACCTCCCAGTAGTTCATTTTTACTTTTGTTTCCCTTGCCTGCAGAAACGTGTTTGGTAAGAAGTTGCTATAGCCAGTGTTAAAGAGGTTGCTGCCTGTGTTCTATTCCAGGATTTTTATGGTTTCCTGTCTCCATTTAGGTCTTTTATCCATTTTGTACTTATTTGTGTGTATGGTGTGAGAAAGGGTCCAGTTTCATTCTTCTGCACATTGCTATCCAGTCTTCCCAACGCTTTTGTTGAAGAGACTTTTTTCCATTGGATATTCTTTCTTGCATTGTCAAAGATTAGTTGACCATAGTGTTGTGGGTCCATTTCTGTGTTTCCTCTGTTATGTTGATCTACATGTCTATTTTTTGTGTTAGTAGCATACTGTCTTGATGACTACAGCTTTGTAATATAGCTTGAAGTCCAGGATTGTGATGCCTCCAGCTTTGCTTTTCTTTTTAAAGATTACTTTAGTTATTCAGGGTCTTTTGTGGTTCCATACAAATTTTAAAATTGTTTGTTCTAGCTCTGTGAAAAATGCTGGTGGTATTTTGATAGGGATTGCATTAAATGTGTAGATTGTGGGGCACTTGGGTGGCTTAGTCAGTTAAGCGTCCGACTTCAGCTCAGGTCATGATCTCACATGGACTCTGTGCTTACAGCTCGGAGCCTGGAGCCTGCTTCAGATTCTGTCTCCCTCTATCTCTGCCCCTAACCACTCGAATTCTGTCTCTCTTTCTCTCAAAAATAAATAAACATTTAAAATAAATAAATGTGTAGATTGAGTACAGGATATAAAATCAATGTACAGAAGTCTGTTGCATTTCTTTTTTATTTTTTTTTAATTTTTTTTTCAACGTTTATTTATTTTTGGGACAGAGAGAGACAGAGCATGAACAGGGGAGGGGCAGAGAAAGAGGGAGACACAGAATCGGAAACAGGCTCCAGGCTCTGAGCCATCAGTCCAGAGCCTGATGCAGGGCTCGAACTCACGGACCGCGAGATCGTGACCTGGCTGAAGTCGGACGCTTCACCGACTGCACCACCCAGGCGCCCCACATTTCTATACACCAATAATGAAATAGCAGAAAGAGAAATCAAGGAATGTTATATCTTCCAAAAGGGATACCTTTACTTGCTTTTAAATTTTCATTTTTCTGGGGCGCCTGGGTGGCTCAGTCGGTTGAGCGGTTGACTTCGGCCCAGGTCATGATCTCGTGGTTTGTGAGTTCAAGCCCTGTGTCGGGCTCTGTGCTGACAGCTCAGAGCGTGGAGCCTGCTTCAGATTCTGTGTCTCCCTCTCTCTGACCCTCCCCCATTCATGGTCTGTCTCTCTCTGTCTCAAAAATAAATAAACGTTAAAAAAATTTTTTTAAATAAATTTTCATTTTCTAATTCTAAAAAGTTTCAGAAGAGAGAATATGTATGACCGTGGTTTCTATGGATGGAAAGGTATTTTTGAGGTGCTCAGAATTAAGAATTTTACTATTATATTTAAAAATAGTACAATGCTGGGCACCTGGGTGGCTCAGTCTGTTGAGCATCCAATTCCTGATTTGGGCTCAGGTCATGAGCCCAAGGTCATGGGATTTAGCCTACATCAGGCTCCGTGCTGAACATAGGGCTTGCTTGAGATTTCTCTCTCTCTCTCTTTCTCTCTCCCCCCCACCTCTCCCTCTCTCCTTTCCCTCCCCCTTCCCTCCCTTTGTCCTTGTACCACCCCCTTCCCTCCCTCCTTCTTTCTCTCCCTCTTTCCCTATCCCCGAATCATGTGCTCTCTTTCTAAAAAAATGTTTTAATAACAAATAGAAATAGTACAATGCTAATTAAAAGAAATTATCCCTCAGTTTAGTGCTCTTGTAGTTGTCACTATGATCCAAATTGCAAGGTTAACAAGGAGCCCTCTACCCACCATATGCCTTGAAATATCAGCAAGTTCTTAATAAGTAAAAGAGGTAGTGTTAGGAGCACAATGCAGAAATCAGCAGCTCCCATCAGGTAAGTGTGACTGGTGAAATGTAGATTGCAGTAGGAGTGTGTATTACACACTCATAAGCACCGTCAGTGCTTATACAAATATGATCACAAAGACGTAAAATAAGGCTTATATAAAAAGAGTTTTCAAATGGTGGTGATGATAAATAAAATACAAAATAAAACTGTGGGGGCACTGGGGTGGCTCAGTTGGTTGAGGGTCCAACTTCGGCTCAAGTCATGATCTTGCAGTTAGCGGTTCAAGCCCCACATCAGGCTCTGTGCTGAGAGGTTAGGGCCTGGAGCCTGCTTCAGATTCTGTGTCTCCCTTTCTCTCTGCCCCTCCCCCACTTGTTCTCTCTCTCTCAAAAAAAAAAAATAAACATAAAAAAAACTGTGTTTTTACTCTCAATGTATTTACTGAAAAAGTTGTATATAAATGTCTTTGTATGGTTGTTCATATACTACACACATTTATCTAATACATGTACATTTACAAACATGCATATACATGTCATTTTATATTTGCAAAGCTACAGTTGAGATTTGTGTTTTTAACTATGTTGACCAAAGGTTCCTATAGTAGAATAGGAAAATACTTAGCCCTATTGAAGGTGACAGTCTTGGCAAATAGAGCTCTCTTCTTTTTACCACCCCTTTAGAGAGTTTATTGTGCACTTTTCTGCAATAAGATGGGAGATCCAGTCCAAAAATTCATAAAATATTAGACAGTCACAAGAAAGTAGGGCCTGAAGTACCAGTAAATGTTAAAAAGGAAGGAAAGAAGGGAGGGATGAAACCCACTCTGACAAATAGGCTGAATTTGCCCTATTTAATAGTATATCGAAGAACCAGAGCCTGTGACTGCTTTTAATCTGCAGGCCTTACTGCTGTGAATCATTTTTTTACATCTAGCTCAGGAATCTATTATATTCTTAGGCTCAGTTTCTAAGGGAAGAGATAAGAAATCAGACTGTGTTCCAGACATTTGGAAATATGACTGTGTTCCAAAGTCCATTTGTGTATGGATTTGATCAGAAACCCATGAATTCTAAGGAACAATTCATAGCTTGATGCAAGGCTCAATCCTGTGACCTTGTGGCTCAAGATGTGGGGAATAAGGTATAACTTCTCTAATAGAACTACAGAGAGAACTACTAAATCTGCTGTCAATATAAGTGACACTCATTCTTCACTTTACTTATTCAGCAAGTATTTCTTGAACCCTTATGTATCAGGTAACATGGAAATCACTAGGAATAAAAGATGTACCAGAAAAAAATCTCTACCTTGAGTAGGTCACTGTGCCGTAGAGGAAGGAAAACACATTATAAACCCTTAGACATATAATGAGATGTGAAGTAACGATAGTAGGCTTTTGTTATCCTCTGACAGCATAGTGATCTGATTTTGCTACAGTCAAGAAGATTTACAGAGGAGATGATGCCGAATGTGAATCTTGATGCCTGTGTGTAGGAAAATGAAGGTGGAAAGTAGCAGTCTAGACAGAGACAATAATATGGGAAAAGCATAAGAGCATGTCCTACTCTGACCCTGCATTTCTTGTGGACTGGCCCATGGCACGTGGGGAGAAATAGCAAGAAAAGGTTGCCATGATCAGAAGGGGTAGAACGTACCACAGTAAGGAGTTTGATCTTCATTGTACAGACAGTGGGAAGCTATTGCAGCATTTAAATAGGGGAGAGATCCGATTAGGTGAGATTTGAGACAGTAGAGAAGATGGAGTGGAACTTGGCTGGGGGCAGGAGGACGTGTTAGAAGACTGTCAGAAGAGTTCAGGTGAGAGGTGGTAAGGATGGAGGGTGTAGGAACTGCACACACTTGGAGGACAGACTTGAGGGACTTGTGGCTACTTAAATGTGGGTGTTCTGGATCACACTCAGGTTTTTAATTATGAGACACAAAAGAACACTAGGCTTGACAGGAAACCCAGAGATTAAACTCTAGGTGTGTTCAGTTTGATGTACTTATGAAGCATGCAGAAAATTGGGCATTTGGAAGTATGGGTCTGGCTACAAACTGGAGAAACAGGTCACAGAGTCTTTGCATATCAGTGATAGTAAAGGTCACATAGGGTGATGCTTCCCCGCAAAAGTGTGGAGTAATGAAGGACCATTGCCAAGAACAGAAACAAAGGAGAAAGGACCAAGAGGAGAAAGAAAAGACTAAGGACCACCAGTCTGGGAAAAGGAGGAAACATAAAGGGAGTAGTGTCAAGGGATAAGGAAATGCCAGGAAAAAGGGAAACATTTTTAGTAAATTTTACCACAGAACAATAAATTAATACTAGAAAAGCACCCAGAATTAACAACAAGACGACCACTGGCAGTCTCTCTGAGAGCAGCTTTAGTGGAGTGGTGAGGCATGACTTGCCTCATGAAGTCAGTGCCAGTAGGTCCCCAGCTTTTTAAAATTCATTTACAACCATTTACTTAAGTCCTCCAGCACTTTTTTTTTTTTTACATTCACACAAGTTCCCTACTTACACAGTCCAAATAAGACAGAGGGGTCACCTGACATCCACACTGTGGCCAAGAAAGAAGGCAGGTGTCCTAGAGTTCTCTTTGTAGTGTTCATGGGGAAACCCAGTCGTGCAGAGGGCTACAAGCAAGGCAGGTTGTTGTCCCCTCACCTCCCAGTTAGGGTAGTCTCTGGTCAATTTGGTTCCAAGTCACCTGCTGAAAGCAGCAGGGCGGTAAACAGTGAGAAGGGGATGGTAGGGAAAGTCTAGAGTAATTGTCATGGGGCACATAGTGACATTAGTGCACAAAGTAGGGTGTTAAATTCATGCACGAGGAACAAGCGAATGAACACGGTTTCCCACAGAGAGTGGAAGTGGGCCTGTACCAGCAGATTACCGTCACAGCTGCAGTTGCCATCGCCGATTGTCTGGAAGTTAGGCCACGCCAGCGAGAGGCATTTTAAGACCACTGTTCTTAATGCTCCATCTCATTGGGCTTAATGACACATACTTAAAAACAAATGGACCATTCTCTAGAGGGCTGAGTTCACACTTGACTTCACAGAGTAGAAACTAAAAATGTTCTGAATTAACCCAAATCAATTTTTTAAAGATTTGCTGAGGAGAGAGGAAAGGCCACCTTTGGTTGAGACCCTGGCGCCATATGAAACATGTAAACACTTGATTAAATGAAAATAGGCCATCCCTTCTCTCCTTTAGATACTAAGCTTTTATCCTGCTCTTTTTTTTTTTTTACTTTAATTGGAAACATTTTAAAGTTTCAGAACCAGTTTTGTTCTAAATAAGTGAACACATTTTTCTCCCTTTCTAAAAACGTCAGAGATTGCAAGCGTAAATCTTTCTTCTCTTCAACTATCAAGTAATGAACTGTTTGGTTCCAATTGTAATTATTATCTAGATTATATATTTTCCCATGTGTTGTTGGAATGTCTAATATGCTCTGCATTCAGTTCCCCTAGCAGTTTCTAGAAGAAGAACATCATTGGCCATCGTATAACTTCCCCAGGTGAAAGTATCCACAGCCAAGAACAGTAGCATGAATTCTAGGCACGTTTATTTACCACACATTGTCTCCAAATATCATAATGTCCTATTAAGAAATTTTGCAGGATGTGATTTAAAAGAGGGCCCTCTCGGCACCTGTTGGGATGAGCACTGGGTGTTGTATGGAAACCAATTTGACAATAAATTTCATATTAAAAAATAATAAAAATAAAAGAGGGCCCTCTCTTACTGTGGCTCTTTTCTTTAGGCTTCAAGGGAATTAGCCCTTCTAGCTGGTGTCTCTGAAAGTGAGTTATCAAAATTTACTAACCAATTTCATTTGGGTTGTGGCCTGAATGTTTGCAAATGTCAGCTTTAGCCTCTGGCAGTTTAAAAGCCGAGCTCAGCTTAAGGTATCCTCTAGCAATTAGGTTTACCTTCTTTTTATTTCATTCTCATCATGACTCAGATATTCACTTCACTCCACCCACCCGTCCCCAAATTATTCTCCAGAAATGGGCAGAACAGGCTAATGAACCTACAGTAATGCCTTGATTTATAGAGTTGTCATGCTGATTTATTCAATATACATGTATTGAGGAACCAGCCTACAATGGGATGTAGCAGATAAGAGTTGATAAACATGGTCTTTTTTCCCTTGGGATACAGTCTTCACAGTCAATTTGTAAACCAGTCGGTAAAGAACATTGGAGTTCTATGATGGAGATGTGCACAGTGCACGGAAGTGGGCCATCTCTTCATCAACTGTACTACATATTGATTTGTAAAATAGCGTGTATCGGTAGGGAGGAGTCCCCATTTTGTTTAATTCATTTGGCAATTCCTTTTATAAAGCACAGTCCTTTTGCAAATACCTTCTTAGTTCATTTCTCTTGTAAATCTAGAGCATCTTAAAGTAGGGCACACTTATAATTCTTGTCCTTGAAATCAGCATGCAAGAGTAAATATTTGTTAGATGTCACAGCATTGTAATCTGTTTTAAACTGTTAAAGTTTGTGTGAATTAAGAGTTAGCGTATATGTATTTCATTTTCTTTCATGTAGAATCTTGCAGCTGGATAGTTTCTTAGAGATCATATGCTCTTGAGATGGAAAACTTGAAGTCCAGAATTTAGGACTCACTCCAGTCCACAGTGTGAAAGAAGATAAGTGGGGCCTAATTTGCCAGTTTGCTTTTCACACAAAAATGTTTTCATCTGTGTTTAGAGTATTCTTAGGAGCATCGATCTAGCACCAATATATTTAAGTTCTCAGCTTTTATATGTATAAAACATGACGTAAATTCATCAGGTCATGTTCAAGAAAGCCTTACAGAATAAATTGTGAATTAAAAAATAGATGTTATTCTCTTTTCATGCCGTTTGTTAGAGCCACAGTTATGATATATGCTCTCTAAAAGGTCAATTAGCAGATTCCTCAGGATATTTAAAGTTTCGTGTCACCTTCTAAATGTCATGTTGAAGATAGAAATACTGTTACATTTGGGAGAATTTTTTGCCATAATATAGCCTATATGATGAAAAAAATGCAGGTCAAGAATGAGGGAGTGGTAGGGAATTTTATCTTGCTTCTGGAAGCCTGAGTGTCTCTAAGTCCAGATGACTGTCTGTCGTGGCAAGAAAATGGAATACTGTTTAATATTTGGCCTCTTTTCCCTGACTGACCCACATGAACCAGTATGGAGGACAAGTATGGAGAGTAGAGAGGACAGCTTCTCGAGTTTTTCTCAACAAGGGAAGGGCTGCACATTAACTGTGGTGTATTCTAGAAGAGGTTGGAAAGTAGAAAGAGAAGAAAATAACCAATGGAACAGGGTGTTCATGCTGGTGAAGAGATCGAGATGAAAAGCCCTGGTGGAGGGATGACCTTTTGCAGAGCCTGGAAGAAAAGAGGTGAAGATAGACCTGGCTGTCGAGATCTTTGTTATGTGTGGATTTAAAGCTGAGAATGTTCCTGTCTCATCCCTTCAGTTTTCACTTCGAGCCAAGCAAGGCCATCTTCTAAGAGATGTGGGGGGTGTGGGGGGGATAGGTTTGGGGTCAGAGGAAAGTTGGTGTTTGGGGCATCAGTTGTGGAAGTGGGGAAAGGCGCTGACTGACAGGTAAAAGTTCCCTGGTAGCAGTGAGGATCCAGCTGTGGTTGGCTGAATACTATGAATGTGTACTTTTATCAGTGTGCCTGGATGTGTTAATTCTCCATCAGTATGGAACAACCTAGATATAGAAGGAAAAGAACAAAAATGGATGGAAAGTGTCAAACGTTAAAGTGTATAGAGTGATGTATAGAAGGACCAAAATACAAAGATTTGGAGGGTCTGGTGAGAGTGGTAACAAGATTCACCATGAAAGTTTTGACAGATGAGGACAAAAAGCCATGGAGTGAGTGAAAGATCAGAAAGAAGGGAGTGTAGAAGGTCTCTGAGGTAGCAAAGCAGTTGTCTTAGAGTAAGGAAGTGAGATCTTTAAGGAAAGGAATGAGAAATACGCATGTAGGGTCAGAGTATGTGTTCCAGATCAGGGATCAGCAAACTTCCTATAAAGGGTCAGACAGTAAATATTTGTGGCTTTGCAGGCCACATGGATTCTTGGCTCTGCTGTTGAAGCTTGAGAGCCATCATAGACAGTAAGCAAACAAAGGGGCATGGCTGTGTTCTAGTAAAACTTTATTTGCAAAAACAGGTGGTGGTAGTGGTCTCATTTGTCTCAAGAACTATAGTTTGCTGACCTCTAGATTATGACAATTTCCAGTATGTGGGCAGAGTTAAGTAGAAGTGCATACTATTAGAAAACAGGGGGCTAAGGTGCTTCAAGATTAGTTTATTGACTACAAACCATCCAGATCGAACAGACATTTAGAGAAAACTCCACTACCAATAGAATATACACTCCTTAAGTGCACAGGGAACGTTCTCCAGGATAGATCACATGCCAGGCCAGAAAACAAGCCTCAATAAATTTTAAAAATATGAAATCATACTGAGTATATTTTCCATTAGCATTGGAGTGAAATTGGAGGGGTGCATGAGTGGCTCAGTCGGTTGAGCATCCAACTTTGGCTCAGGTCATGATCTCACAGTTCGTGGGCTTGAGCCCCATGTCAGGTTCTGTGCTAACAGCCCAGAACCTGGAGCCGCCTCAGATTTTGTGTCTCCCTCTCTCTACCCCTTCCCTACTTACAGTCTGTCTCAAAAATAAACATTAAAACAATTTTAAAAGAAATTAGAAATCACTAACAGAAAGAAATTTGGGGAATTCACCAAGATGTGAAAATTAAATAATACTTCTTTTTCCAACGTTTTTATTTTTTATTTTTGGGACAGAGAGAGACAGAGCATGAACGGGGGAGGGGCAGAGAGAGAGGGAGACACAGAATCGGAAACAGGCTCCAGGCTCTGAGCCATCAGCCCAGAGCCTGACGCGGGGCTCGAACTCACGGACCGCGAGATCATGACCTGGCTGAAGTCGGACGCTCAACCGACTGCGCCACCCAGGCGCCCCATTAAATAATACTTCTTAATCTGGTGGGTCAAAGAAGTCACAAGGGACATTAGAAAATTCTTTGAAATGAATGAAAATGAAGACCAAACATACCAAATATGGGATGCAGTGTTTAGAATGAAATTCATAGCTATAACTTCCTACATTAAGAAAGAAGAAAGCTGTCAAATCAAAAAGCTAATCTTTCATCTTAAGACAGTAGACGTGTAAGAAAAAGGAACAGTAATCAAAAGGGTCTGAAATGGGCTAAGGAGATGGAATAGAAATAAAGCCCAGATAGAGGAGAAAAACAATTTCTCTGTAATGGGAGCAGAGGGAAAGTAGGATGGTTTCTGTGTTTGCTGTAAGTGTATAAAGTTCCCATCTTTGCCATTTTCATCTGTTTTCTTTGTGAAGCTGGATATGAAGTGACAAAAAGGCATAGAGCTTTGGAGATTTGAAGAATACTCCTTGTGCCGTATGGTTGAAAAAGTCCTTGTATGGATGGAATTGACTAGAGGGAATCATTAAGAATGTCAGGCCATTGAGGATCCTTTTGATGCTGGCAGCAGTGTATTAGAGAGGAACTACTGATCTACCCTGTTGTGTGATGCCCTCAGCTGCACTTGAGTATACTGGGGAAGGCACAGAAAAGGCAAATGTTCGCACTCATATATGGCCAGGATTTTTGCTTGTCAGCGGAGATAGAAAGATATGGGCAGGGAAATTTAGGATGTTGCTTAGTCAGGCGAGATGGAAAGATAAATGGGCAGGGAAAATTAGGATGGTCAATAAGCTAGAGAAGGATGGAACTAAAAGTAAAAAGCTAATGAGTAGGGAGCAAGTAGAGGGGTCAATTAAGTGGAGATCATATAGGCAAACCAGCTCCTCGAGGGTAGGGAATCTGTTTTGTTTACTAATGTGCCCCAGCCCTCAGAATATTGGCTGGCACATAAGTGGAAAATACTTGTACTGAATGAATCACCATGGCAGAGCGAGAATCATTTATCAGCAAGCTGGAAGAACAGTAGGTTGTGGTCAGGGTCAGAAGCTTGAATGGAGAGTCAGATGGAGGAGGTAAAGTGTCATGAATGAACATCTTGTATGTCTGACATGCACATGTAGTAGGTTTTTGGTAACTGTTAACCTTTATCATTACTTTCTTTGGCCTGTTACAGGAATTATGTTTAAAGAAATAGAGTCGTTTCTCTACAATTGGATGAGTTGACCTTTCCCAAATAACTATCACTTAAAGCCATTGGAACAATCAGGGTTGTTAGATTCTACTTTACCTGGGTGGAATCAACCAACCAAATACTAGTAGGAATTACCATCCTTTCGTAATCAGCCTTCTAACTATGAAGGCCAGAAGCCCAGAGTACTTCGAATGCTACCTGTTGTTCTGTTTAGTCTATCACAAGTGTGGACACTTTTATATTTATAGTGCTGTATCACCTTCCTAAAGTTATGTTGACCTTTCAGTGGGCTTTGAAAGGCCTTTTTTTTCCTTGCTTTTAGTACTGGCATAGCTTACTTTCATGAGTTTTTGCTTTATTGCATTTCACAGAATATTGTGTTTTTTACAAATTGAGGTTTTGTGGCAACCCCACATTAAGCAGGTCTGTCGGCACTATTTTTCCAGCAGCATTTGCTCCCTTTGTATTTGTCACATTTTGGTAATTCTCAAGATACTTCAGACTTTTTCATCAGTATCCTAGAACCAAACCTTCAGTACTTCCAAGCTATGCCTGAAGGAGTCTGAAATCTCATTTAAAATTAGGGATGGCTGTTTGCAAAGGAAAAGTTTACAGAAGGAGGCTGAAATGATAATCTTGTTTTTAAACAATGCTGTTGTTTTTCCATTTAGCTTAATTAGTCAAAGAAGTATTTTGATTTTGAGAATTCACATCTTTTCTGAATAACTTGCCGTAGTTCTTACCCGGCACCCAGTAGTATAATTACTCGTACACAGTAAAAAAGTCTGTACTGACTGATCTTTAATTGTAAAATAAGCAGTCCTCTGAAATGCTCTTCTCTCTACTTCTTTGCCTGGTAAATTTCTTTTATGTCTACCTCAAATATCTCCTCTCACATTATCTCCAGTGCTTAACAGACAAATGAACAGGATTCAGTCCTTCGAGTCATTCACACTAATTTCTATTACACTGCCATTATTTATTTGTCTATCTGTTCCTGTCCTTGCCTTTTATTTACCAAGGAGTAGGGGCTTTGTTTTATTCATCTGAGTGTCTTCAGTGCCTGTGTGTGCCTGCCATGCAGGACATACTCCAGAATTGTCTGGCAAATGAGTTTGACAGCAAGAAAACACATTTACAAGTACTTTGCAGACTTGGGTTGGAAAACCTTGCCCTCTAAAGGATTTTGCCTCTTTAGGATTTTCTGCAATTAGGATACTGCTGTTAGGTGAGCGGTGATTAATTGATTATGGCTCAGTGATGCAACCAGTAGATGTAATTAACTTAGAGAAAAGTTAGCCTTTTATTCCTATACCAGCTTATTTTAAATTTTTTTTTCAACGTTTATTTATTTTTGGGACAGAGAGAGACACAGCATGAATGGGGGAGGGGCAGAGAGAGAGGGAGACACAGAATCGGAAACAGGCTCCAGGCTCTGAGCCATCAGCCCAGAGCCTGACACGGGGCTCGAACTCCCGGACCGCGAGATCATGACCTGGCTGAAGTTGGACGCTTAACCGACTGCGCCACCCAGGCGCCCCCCAGCTTATTTTAAGTTAAGCATAACACACACTTGATACTCAGTGTAGGTTTGTTAAAAGTACAGACATCTACCAAGACATTAACAAGGGACCATTATTGGTGTGGTGTTTTTTAACTTTTTTCTTTATATTTTTTTCACTCTTTTTATTTTCTATTTCAGTATATATATTGGGAAATACATTTTCCATTTTTAAAAGATATGGTACGTAATAGAGACAAGAAATAAATGCTTCGGTACATTTTGGAACCAATCATCTGGGTCAAATTGGGCCAGTCCATGATGCTTTGGCAACAAATCTCAGTGGCTTAGAAAAGCAAAAGTTTGTTTCCTGAGGGACAGCTAGAGTTCTTTTACATCCAGTGTCTCAGATCCAAGCTTCCTCCACCTCTAAGTGGCTTCCAAAGTTGCTGCAGCCAGGGGAGGAACAGATGGAGGAGACTTGCCAGCTCTCACTAGCCTCAGCACACATCACTTTGCCGTGGCTAAGACGAGTCACATGGCCCCAAGCTTCCTGCAAAGTACAGTAGAAAATGTAGAAGAATACCAATTGTCTCTAACATGCTATTTGTCACATTTTGGTAATTCTCACAGTATTTCAAGCTTTTTCATTTTATTTTACAGTTACTGTAATGAATGTATGTTGGATCCAGACTGTGGTTTTTGCTACAAGATGAACAGATCAACTGTCATTGACTCTTCCTGTGTTCCAGTTAATAAAGCATCAACAAATGAGGCAGCATGGGGCAGGTATGTCATTTATTATATACCATAAGAACATGAAATAAGCTTTCAGAATGAAATCTTTTTATTACTGTATTCCCTATGCTATACATTTCATCTTTGTGACTTATTTATTTTATAACTGGAAGTTTATACCTTTTAATCCCTTTCACATTTCACTCATCCCCTCCAACCAAACTCCCCTCAGGCAACCACCAGTTTGTTCTCTGTATTTAAGAGTCTGTATTTTTGTTTTTTTCATTTGTTTGGTTTTTAGATTCTACATATAAATGAAATCAAATGGTATTTGTGTTTCTTCATCTGACTTACTTCACCTAGTCTGATTCCCACGAGGGCCACTCTTGTCACAGATGCAAGATCTCATTTTTTTTAATATTTGAGTAATATTCCATTGTGTATATATGCCACATCTTTATCCATTAATCTGTTGTTGGACACTTGGGTTGCTTTCATATCTAAACTATTGTAAATAACTCTGCAGTAAACATAGGGGCGCATATATCTTTTGAAATTAGTGTTTTTATTTTCTTTGGGTAAATACCTCATAGAGGAATAACTGGATCACATGGTAGTTCTATTTTTAATTTTTTGAGGAAACTCCATGTTTTTCATAGTGGGCCGCGCCAATTTACATTCCCACCAACGGTGCACGAAGGTTCCCTTTTCTCTACATCTTTGTGAACACTTGTTAGATCTTGTCTTTTTGATTCTATCCAATCTGACAGGTGTGAGGTGCTATCTCATTGTGTTTTGATTTGCATTTCCCTGATGATTATTGATGTTGAGCATCTTTTCATGTGTCTCTTGGCCATCTGTATGTCTTCTCTGGAAAAATGTCTGTTTTGATATTGTGCCCATTTTTTTTTTTTACATCAGATTGGTTTTTGAGTATTGAGTTTTATAAATTCTTTATATATCTTGGATGTTAACCCCTTTATCAGATATACATCACTTGTAGATATCTGCTCCCATTTACTAGGTTGGCTTTTTGTTTTGTCGGAGGTTTCCTTTGCTATGCAAAAGCTTTTATCTCAGGGATGCAAGTGTGGTTTAATACTGATAAACCATTCATTGTGATATATCACATTAAAAAGAGGAAGGACAAAAACAATATGATTATTTCAGTAGATGCAGAAAAAGCATTTGACAAAATACATTTGTTCATGATAAAAAAAAAAACAAAACTTTAAACAAAGTGGGTTTAGAAGGAGCATACCTCAAACTAATAAAGTCCATATATGAAAAACCCAGAGCTAACATCATACTCAGTGGTGGAAAACTGAAAGCTTCTCCTCTAAATTCAGGAACAAAAATGTCCACTCTCACCACTTTTACTCAACACAGTACTAGAAATCCAAATTAAAGTAATCACACGAGAAAAAGAAAAGGCATCCAACTTGGTAAGGAAGAAAACTGCCACTATTTGCAGATGACATGATACTATAAAGATTCCACCAAGTAACTATTAAAACTGAAAAATGAATTCAGTAAAGTTGTAGGATGTAAAATTGATATGCATTTTTATACCCTAATAACAAAGCAGCAGAAAAAGAAGAAAACAATTCTATATTCAGTTGCCCCCAAAGAACAAAAGCCTCAAAATAAATTTTACCAAGCAGATAAAAGACCCGTACTCTGGGGGTGCCGGGGTGGCTCACTTGGTTAGACGTCCGACTTCATCCCAGGTCACGATCTCCTGGTCTGTGAGTTCAAGCCCTGCGTCAGGCTCTGGGCTGATGGCTCAGAGCCTGGAGCCTGCTTCTGATTCTGTGTCTCCCTCTTTCTCTGCCCCTCCCCCGTTCATGCTCTGTCTCTCTCTGTCTCAAAAATAAATAAACATTAAAAAAAAAATTAAATTAAATTAAAAAAAAAAGACCCGTACTCCGAAAACTGAGAGACAATGATGAAAGAAATCAAAGATGACATAGACAAAATAGAAAGTTATACCATGCTCATGGATTGAAAGAATTAATATCATTAAAATGTCTATACTACCCAAAGCAATCTGTAGATTCATTGCAATCCCTATCAAAATACCAATTGCATTTCTCACAGAACCAGAACAAATAATCCTAAAATTTGTATTCCTAAAATTTGTATGGAATAAAAAAAGACTTCAAATAGTCAAAGAAATCTTTATAAAAAAGAACATAGCTGGAGGTATCACAATCCCAGATTTCGACAAAGATGGTCCTGGCACAAAAATACACAGATCATTGGAACAGAACAGAAAGTCCAGAAATAAATCCACGTTTTTCTGGTCAATTAATCTATGACAAAGGAGGTAGGAATATACAATGGGGAAAGAGTCTCTTCAACAAATAGTGTTGGGAAAGCTTGAAAGCTGTATGCAAAAGAATGAAACTGGATCGCTTTCATACACCATACGCAAAAATAAACTTATAATGGATTAGACACCTCCTAAATGTGAGACCTAAAATCATAAAATTCCTAGAAGAAAACATAGGCAGTAATCTGATATGAGCCTTAGCACTATTTATGGCTATGTCTCCTCAGGCAAGGGATACAAGCAAAAATAAACTATCGGGAGTACACTAAAATAATAAGATTTTACCCAGCAAAGGAATAGGTCTTATCTTTTTGTTGTTGTTTATTTCTTTATTTTTATTTATTTTATTTATTTATTTATTTTGAGAAGAGAGAGAGCATAAGCAAAGGAGGGGCAGAGAGAAAGGGAGAGAGAGAATTCCAAGCAAGCTCTGTGCTGTCAGCACAGAAACATATGCAGGGTTGGATCTCACGAACTGTGACATCATGACCTAAATCAAAATCAAGAGTTGGACGCTCAACCAACTGAACCTTCTAGGCACCCAGGAACAATTCTTACTTTTATTTATTTTTATTTTTTAACAGACTTTTTCTTTTTTTAGTTTTATTTTATTTATTTGTTTTGAGAGAGAGAGAGTGAGTGACTGAGGGGAAGAGAGAGAAGGAGACAGGGGGTGGGGGGCAGGGGAGGGGAGGGGAATCCCAAGCAGGCTCTGCACTGACAACACAGAGCCAAATGTGAGGCTTGAACTCACAAACCACTGAGATCAAGACCAGAGCCAGAGTCAGACGCTTAACCAACTGAGGCAAGTCTTATTTTTTAAACTTACAGAATGAGTATGTTTATAATCAGTGACTTCAATGACTGCAGTTCTTTTAAACTAGTCTTTTGAACAATCTTTTAAACTGATTTTCATAACAGTATTACTTTCCAGTGTATACTGGTGACAGAAGGGCATGAAACATTGCAGTTGTATGTTACACAAACTTAGAGTAGAAAGCACTCAAGCCTAGACTCCAGGAAATCCAGATTCCAGACCCAACTCTGTCCTAAGCTGTAGGAGTTTGTCTCTTGAGACAAATGTTCCTACATATTCCAAGGCGATTTCTCCCACTGCACATTGTTTAACTGCACCAGTAATTTTCAAACTCTGAAACTTAAGTAAAAGAGAATTTTGAAGTCAACATGAATATCACTTTAAATTCTTTCATGGAACTGTTGTTTTCTTTGAGTGCTTTCCTGGAGTTTAGTGAAATTAAGCAATGTAATGATAAAAGTTGGCAGTCATTGGCATGTAATCAGTCTAGAAAGCTATAAACCTTTCTCTTTTTGACAGATTACATTGTGGTAGGCACATAAATGAAATATTTGTATAGAACAAATATTCCCCACATTTATGAACTAATACATATATCTATGCATGCAGAAAATATGTAAATATTCTTTGATATGGCTTTAACTTCTTATATGTTCTAAATTCCCATAAAAAGAATAATATGCTCTTTTCCTGTCTGCCTCATAGAACTGAAGAAGGCAATGAAATCTGTAAAGTACTTGTAGCTCCTCAAAGCTGTAAAGTATAATGTATCATTATTAATCATAATGCTGTTGTCATTAATCATTTTATTAGGGAATCACTTCAAAGAAGAAGTAAATTATACAGTATTTGACTCAAAATCCAGACCACATTTTAAATATACTAATTACAAAGAAATATGTAAAAGAAATGCAATTATTACTTAAAATCAGAGCTTGAAAAGAGCTTCTTTTAAAAATACCCAGTGTATAATTTTCATCAGCCAAGCTTCATTAGTGAGTTAATTGATTAAATATTTCTGGATGTAATACTTCACAGTTTTAACCCTTATGATTCTTTTTTCAATAGACAAAAACTGAAAGTTTGCTTGTCTAAAATTATGAATATGTCATGAAATTTATCTATGTCATTTCCTGTACTTTGCAGAATTAACTTTAAAACATATTAGAAATGTATACTAATGATAAAGGAGCACTAAAATTAGGCATTTCTCCTGTCCTCAGTAGAAGGTCTTGAGATCAGAGGCCTCAAAAGAGTAGTTTTGTTCTCACTATTTGCACATAACAGATTGTATGGGTTCTTAATAGAAATGTGTATTATTTCTTTTATGTTAACTTATTCTTACGTGTTATTTATATATTTAGACCATTATTCCTTGATTGCACTCACTACTAGAGAAAAGTGAGGCACAGATTATACGTAGGGAAAATACAAATAGTTAAACAGTGTGTACAGAGAACTTTTAGGTTTGTAGAATATTCTTAGAATGATCTCAAACTCTCTACCCCTCCCCTTCAAAAAAAAGAACAGGCTTTCTCACTCTTCTCTGTGTTGAGTGACAGGCCTCTTCTAGCTTAGCCACTGTGATTGGCTGCTTCAATCTGTGCTAGGAAAAAGGCAGTTACCTTGAAAAATTCCTACAACAGATTTTCCATTTATAGGTAAATGACATTCATTATATTTTTGTTGGTTGATATCTTTTATACAGTGCCTTGGGGTAGAATTCTCAGGGCAAAGTCTACCATTGTCTTGTATTTGCATCTGAGATATACTGTTTATAGATATTTCGGGGTCAAGAATTGGGGAAATTCAGAGCCATATATCCTGATCTCTAACTGTAGCTATTTCCTGAACAGACACCAGCTGGAATAGTAATACCACTCATGATGGAGATAGTATGATGATTTTGGTGAACTCAGAATTGTCTCAAAATAACGAAAACCATTTGCCTATATAATCAACTATAATAAGCTGTAGGGGTGCCTGGGTAGCTCAGTCGGTTAAGTGTCTGACTCTCAGATTCGGCTCAGGTCGTGATCTCATGGTTCATGAGTTCGAGTCCCGCATCAGGCTCTGCACTGATGGCACTGAGCCTGCTTGAGATTGTCTCTCTCCTAATTTCTCTGCCCCTCCCTGGCTTGTGCTTTCTCTCTCTCTCTCTCTCTCTCTCTCTCTCTCTCTCTCTCTCTCTCAAAATAAATAACTTAAAAAAATAAGTTGGAAATAAAACTTTAAGTCAGCTGGCATGCTTTTCTAATATCTATGTTGTTAAGTTTCAATAGAAAGTTTTTATTTAATCACTTGTCTAAAGAAGATACATAATTGGCCAGTAGGCACATAAAAAACTGCTCAACATCACTGATCATTAAGAAAATGCAAATCAAAACTATAATAGATACCATTTTATACTCATAAGGGTGGCCACTATCAACAGCATTGTTGTGGAGGATGTGGAGAAATTGGAAACTGGTACACTGTTGATGGAAATGTAAATTGGTGCAGCCACTATGGAAAACAGTGCAGTGGTTTCACAAAATTTTAAAAAAGAGAATTCTATATCATCTGACAATTCCATTTATGAATATACATCGAAATGAATTGAAGGAAAGGTCCTAAAGAAATATTTGAATGCCTATGTTCACAGCAGAATTATTCATAAAAGCCAAAGATGGAAGCAATGCAAGTGACAGGTGACAGATGCATGGAAAAAGAAAATGTGGCCTATACATTCAATGATGTATCATTCACTTAAGGAAATTATGGCACATAGTACAACATGGATGAATCTTGAAGTCATAAGATAACTGAAATGAGCCAGTCACAAAAATACATATGGCTCCACTAATATGTGGTACCCAGAGTAGTCAATAGAAAGAAGAATAGTCATTGGCACAGGCAGGGGGAAGTGGTGAATAGTGTGTTGTCATTTAATGGGTATGGGCTTTCAGTTTTGCAAATGAAAGGGGTTTTGGAGATTGCTTCATACATCAAGATGAATATACTTAACACTACTAAACCGTACCATTTAAATGGTTACAATTTGGAGCACCTGCATGGCTTAGTTGGTTAAGTGTCCAACTTCGGCTCAGGTCATGATCTCACAGTTCGTGAGTTCGAGCCCCTTATCAGGCTCTGTGCTGACAGCTCGGAGCCTGGAGCCTGCTTCTCTGTCCCTCCCCGCTCGTACACTGTCTCTCCCTCAAAATAAATAAACGCTAAAAAAATTTTAATAAATGAATAAATAAAATGGTTAAAATTTTAAATGGCAAATTAAGTTGCTAAGTTTTTGGGGTATCTGGGTGGCTCAGTCGGTTAAGCATCCGACTTCCACTTGGGTCATGATCTCGCGGTTACTGAGTTCGAACCCCTTATCAGGCTCTATGCTGACAGCTCGGAGCCTGGAGCCTGCTTCAGATTCTGTGTCCCCAGTCTCTCTATCCCTCCCCCGCTCATGCTCTGTCTCTTTCTCTCCCAAAAATAAATAAACATTAAAAAAAAATTTTAAATGCTAAGTTTTATGTTAATGTGTATTTTACCACAATTAAAAATAAAAAAGTAAAACCCATACAAAATTATTTAGCATACTTCTAGAAAATACACTGAATTGATGGAAAACATTCTCACCCTATCATCCCTTACACTGCCATATGCATCCCCTACACATGCAAATACAAGTTTCATGCACAGGTGAATTTGAGGGAGATCCCCAGGTGCCACAAATAAGAGCAAGAGCAGCAGCCACAGGGAAATCCGGGAGCCCAGGGAATATCAGAAGGGAAGCAAACCTTGAGAGTGTGAGGCCAGCATTTTAGCTGCTGAGAGAAATGGAGCCCCAGGCTTTGTCTGTGGAGCTATGCAGTGCCGTACAGGCTCTGAAATAGGGACAAGGAAATGTGTCGGGCTGGGCTGGGCTGGGTAAGCTGTAAACTTCTCTGCTGCACGACCTTGATTAGAAATAGTGTCACACAGGAGAAAGGAAAGCCAGGAGCCATTACTTTGAGGAAATACAGGTTCTCATGTCACAGTGCCTATCCATAGAGCCACCTCAGAAATAAACATGCAGTGGTCAGAACCCACGACTTCCATGGAAGGCAACTCAGTAAATGTGAGAGGACCATCAGAAGTTACAAACTACATCAATTAATGAGGGAAAGAAGCCAAGTATGACAGAACGGAGAATCAATACCTAAAGAAGCTTGCATTACAAAAAAGATATGAAATTTTAAAATCTGTTTGAAGAAATAAAGGAAATAGTATAATTTTGTCAATTATACTGACAGTTGCACACTTGATGTGTGCAGTGTATGTATATGTGCATGTATATGTGTATACACATATATAACAAATGTCATACTTATGCAAATTTTGCTAAAAATAAAAATAAACCTTGGAAAGCTAAAATTCTAGATAAATAACATAGAATGGGGTATGGGAACTTTTAGAAAAAAAATCCATGTGCATTCCTTTGTTTGCAGAAGGAAATGGAGATTATAATTAAGGTTTTCAGCTTGTTAATTGTAAGTGTCAAAAATGTGAGTGTAGTCTCTTAAAAATATGTACTAGTTGGGGGGGGGAATAAAATCAAGCAAACTACTAAGATAAGAGGAAAAACTATAGTTAAGGAAAATCACCAAAAAAATCAAAATTAAATGTAAATGCAATGGTTATTATAATAAAAATAAACCGATTAAACAACCTATGAAAGGCAAATATTCTCATACTGGATTTTTTTAAATGTAATGCTATTTTCAAGAGATAATCTTAGAAAGGTTGGAAATATAGTGAAAAAAATTAGGTGTTAGTCAAGAAGACACAAAAAATACAGACTAGAGAATTTGGAAAACTAATAAACTTAATGTAACAGAAATAATGAACCTCATATAAAGAAAATTTTATCATTTTCAAGCAAACATTGAATACTTAAAAAGAGTTACCATAAAAGAATAGGGGCACCTGGGTTGCTCAGTCAGTTAAGAGCCCAACTTTGGCTCAGGTCATGATCTCACAGTTAGTGAGTTGGAGCCCCACATCAGGTTCTGTGCTGACAGCTCAGAGCCTGGAGCCTGTTTTCAATTCTGTGTCTCCCTCTCTCACTGCCCTCCCCCACTCATGCTGTCCCTCCCTTTCCCTCCCTCCCTCTCTCTTTCTCTCTCTCAAAAATAAATGAACATTAAAAAATTTTTGAAAAAGGTATAAGTTTAATGAGTTTGTATAAATACATATATAGTCTAATAAATTCTAAGTAAATTCAGATAATTGGTATGTAAAATATATTTTCTGAACAAAATGCTCTAATACTGCAATGCAAAATAAATATATTTATTGCCCTTTCTGCTTTTCTTCAGAAACTTAAGGAAAATGATCTTAAAATCAATTAATTGGTTAAGAAGAAATCATAGTGGAAAATAGGACATTAAAAGTAATAAATGAAAAAATCCACAAGAAGTTAGAACTTGAATAGAAAATTAGCATGTAGAGTAAGCAGAGATGGAAAATAAGAGAAAGAAAATAACAGAACGCAGAAAAATACTAGAAAGGATCAAAAAACAAAAGTTGGTTCTTAGAGAAGACTAATATCATGGAGACATCTCTGGCATTTCTGGTAGAGGAGAGGGAAGGCACAGAGAAGCGATACTTAGAATGAATAAAAAAGGTATATAACAACAGATAATAAAAATGTAAAAATCATGTGCAGTGCATTTGAAATAATGTGCAGTGCATTTGAAAACAGATAAACTGGACAGCTTTCTAGGGAAAAATACAACTTTCCAAAACCAAATCAACATCTCTGTGAAGTGTAATTTTCATTCCCATTAAACAGATGAAGACAGTGGAACTTAGAGGGTCTCAGTGACTTTCTCAAAATCAAAAGCCAGCCAGTAAGTCCACCACTTTTAGGGGAGCAAAAATGGGTAGTAGGAAAATACACATTTTAGAGTCAGGTAGATTCTAATTTCAGCCTTTATCATTTACCTCGTAAGTGGCACCCGGACAGTCTGGGCTTCTCTGAGCCCTATTTCTCATCTATACAATGGGAATAATACAGTTGCTGTGTTGAACAATATGGCTTTTATAACGATCAAGTAAGAGTCTATCTGAAGACATTTTTAAATGTAGCAGTAACCTGTGCAACTGTCAGTAGTAAGTATCCTGTACTAATTGTTTTTCTTAGATTCTTAGAATGCAATTTTTTTCTTAGATTCTTAGATTCAATAACACTTTTTCTAAATTAGAATAAACACTTCCTAACAGGTAAGTACATTAAAATGCTTTCTATTTATTTCTGCGTCTCTTCATCCACCTCCCTATCTCCTGGCTCTCTATATACACAGAACCATAAATAATCTCTTCTGGAACTTCAGACATCCTGACTCTTTAAAAGTATTGCTAATGAGGCATACTTAATGTGCTGATTCAGTATTTGTTTCCTATAATACAACATTTTCACTCTGTAATTAGCACACTAAAATAGCTAGATAGAGCCCCTATTTGGCAGTTCATTGTTCTATCTCACACTGAATGCCTGGTTTATTGTATTCATTCAGCAGAGATATTTTTCTCAAAGCTGCACTCTGATACAACACCCAGACTTATTTTTCCCAGCATCCACCCCACTCCCACATGGAAGTCTTGTCAACTGAAACCCTTGCTATTACCCTAATAGCCACTGTGATTTCCTACCTCTGTGCCTTTCCTCAGGCTGTCCTTTCTGCCTAGAATTGACCCTCCTTCTCCCTCTTTTTGATCTCTGCCTAACTTCTAACCATTATGTTTTGCCCAGATCAGATGTCATTTTTTTCCTTGCAGTCTCTCCGATTAGCCCCAGGAAACAATGCTTGTTATATCCTCTGCTTGGTCTCCAGCACTCCCCTGTTAACTTACATGATAATTATACTGTCTTATATGTTAGTGATTTGGGTTTGGATATAGCTTCGCTTCTAGATTATAAATTCCAATGTCTGTGTCCTGCTCTGTTTTTAATCCCTTGGTGCCTTGTACATTCAGGCATTCGACAATAACTGTTCACTGACAGAATGGAAAAGGCTGCCATCACTGGAAAATAGATAAGGGTTTCAAAGTACTGCAGTTCCAAATGAAAGGCTGTGGTGTTCCAACTGTAGTGAAATCTTCTATATTCATACCTATTTCCAGGAAAGAGAATCTCTGAAGGAAAACGAGTGATGCTATTTTAATGAACAGTATTAAAGGTTTACCTGGTAGTAATTAAAACACTAAAAAAGTTTAAAAAATAAAACTCCACCACTTGCTTCAGGGATGCATCCTCTATATTGCATGTCGTCACACTACATGAAAAATAATTTTTAAAAATTATTGGAAGAAATATTCAGCACACTTCCTCCGGATAGTCACTGGTATGCAGGGGAAGCAGTGTATCTATGTGAGAGTATAGGATCAAGTGGTATTAGGAAGCCAGGCCAAATAGCCAAAAACAGGATTTTCCCTTCATCACCTCTTTTTTTTTGTTTTTAATTTTTAAAGGAACATATGGGTACCTTTAAAGGTACATATAAAGGTACTATTTTGCATTTATAAAGAGAAATTTATTTTATAATTAATAAACTATATCAGTATCAATATATTCATGTAGAAGATTGATGTTTTTATTAGTTATTAATATTAAGAATTTAAAATCCTCAGGTTGTGCTTCTAAATCAATGATCGCATAGTTCACAATTAATTTTTGCTAGCATACACTAAACGAAGTAGAGAATCTAATATAGAATATTTTAATCCATTTTACTTTTTAAATTACACTTTTCTTCATGTCTTTGCTTAAATAGACATCAGTATGCTAGATACTGCCTTTAAGATCTGTAACTCTACACTATGTATTTGTAAGTTTCATCTATCCACAAGTAATTCACAGGCCTCTGGATTCTTCTTTTTTCAAGCCCAGAAACTTAGCCTATCTTGGATTTAGTGACATTACACAGAATGATGCTGTTTATGTTGCAAAGTATACAATCAGAAAAGCAAAACATTTCTGAATAATTTATCTCCCTCTTGCATGTTAATTTATCCAATTTCTTTTTTTTTAATTTTTTTTAATGGTTTTATTCTTGAAAGAGAGAGAGAGAGAGAGACAGAACTCAAGCTGGGAGGGGCAAAGAGAGAGGGAGATACAGAATCTGAAGCAGGCTTCAGACTCTGAGCTGTTAGCACAGAGCTCAGGCCAACCTCGAACTCGTGAACCGCGAGATCATGACCTGAGGTGAAGTCAGACACTCAACCGACTGAGCCACCCAGGCGCCCCTAATTTATCCAGTTTCTTAGTTGACATTTAATTGTAGTGATAAGCACATTTTAACAGTTTTATCCAAGTAGTAATACTTACAATGTATTTGACTACACTTCATTTTAGGCCAAAACTTTACATTTCTAGTCCAGTCCTTGTTCTGTGTATGTTTTTAGTATTATTCTTCAGTTCATACTTCATTTGTAAAGGAGTCTGACAGTTATTTCTCACTAAAAAAGACTAAAGAAGACTGTGAGACTCAAGGCCAGGAACTGAATTGTACATGCTTGGTAAATATAAAATACCAATGGCAGGTCTCGGTTCAGCAAATAATGGTGCATTTAAGCAGAAGATGTGCTGCTGCAGAGATGAAGTCTGGGGAGGTTGGGATTTGCCAAAAAGGGGGGGTCAGGGAACAGTGGGAACAAGAGGAAGAAAAATGCATGGCTGGAGCTGATACTGGATATGTGAGTGTGAATTCAACTGTTAGCCTTATTTAGGAATTTTAATTTGATATTTATAGGTATGTTTTATAGCTGTGGAAAGCATACTGGCAATTGTTTTAGGTAAATGACTTTATGTCATACCTGAATGTGGATACGAAATGTTATCACATAGTGAGAGAGAGTTCTTTTCCAAATATACTGAATAAATTAAGAAGAAAATCGGTTGGCACTAGTGTGATTTTAATGCTTGGCAGGAAACATTATCTAAGTAGAAATTAATAGCATTGTGGGTTTTTTTTTACATAACTATCTTCTATTCTTGGTAAGTGCGGTGGATTGTATTATTGTTCAGAATATCTGCTGCACTAGCTAGGGAAGGATTAGATTTTTCGAGCACATTAAGTCTTATCCACATGATTTGCTCTGGCCAAAGAAGTGAGAGTGGAACCAATCCATGCCACATTTTTTTTTTAAGAGGGAGAAAGAAAGAGAGATGGTGGGGAGGGGCAGAGAGGGAGAGGGAGAGTCCTAGGCAGGCTCCCTTCTCCTCGTGGAGCCTACATGGGGCTCAGTCCCACAACCCTGGGATCATGACCTAAGCCGAAATCAAGAGTTGCACACTCAACCAACCGACTGAGTCACCCAGGTACCCCCAATCCATGCCACTTCTAAACTGAAGGGGTTTTTTTTTTTTTTTTTTTTTAATTTTTTTTAAACATTTATTTATTTTTGAGACAGAGACAGCATGAACGGGGGAGGGTCAGAGAGAGAGGGAGACACAGAATCGGAAGCAGGCTCCAGGCTCTGGGCCATCGTCAGCCCAGAGCCTGACGCGGGGCTCGAACTCACGGACCATGAGATCGTGACCTGAGCTGAAGTCGGACGCTTAACCGACTGAGCCACCCAGGCGCCCCTAAACTGAAGTTTTAAGAGCAAGTATTTCTCATGTCCTCTTTTTCTTCTGCAGTATAGTTGGCAATGTCCCAGAAGGGGACTATGCCCTAGTAGGTGTTCCATTAGTTTTGGTCACAGAGTAGAGAAAATGTGGAGTGGAAGTGTAACTGACCTCAGATGGACCTGTCTGTAGCATACAACATTTTAGCCCCAATTATGGCACTGGGATTTGGGGCTCTTTTCTTACCTCCGTATAACTTCTCTTCTGACTGAGAAGGCCGGATCAGCTGTACATCACAGTGGAAGAGGCATAAATTTTTTTATATAAGTTTTAAAAGGAAGCTCATTTCCACAAAAAACAAAACAAAACAAAACAAAACAATTGTTAAATAACAGTACAGGAAAACAATAAATATGGGAAACAATCACAAGGGGATTACAAATGCCTTCAGTTTGGGGAATACTTCTATAGGGGTAGAGGGTTGGTAAGGTTCTTAAGGAGGGACTAGTGTAAATGGCTTTGGGTTTAAAAGATAAAATCCTGATAGAAAGGAAGGAAGAATTTTAAAGAACAGGTGGAAGGAGGGTAAGGCTTTAATATAAGGGGTGTGGAAGGATGGTATCTGCATTTTAAAATGTATTATATATTTTAATAAAGACATTTAACAGATTATACATGTTGCTATGATACAGAAAGAAGAACAGCATTTGAAATCCAGATACTTTCAGAAAGTTTCCTGCCAGAGAGCACGTGTGAACTAAAATCCAGGTTTTCAAGTACTGTGGTCCTTCCTACATTCATGATTTCAGCAGTGGCTTTAAAAGAAATCAACAAAATTATTTTTCCGCTTCTAAATCTGGGCTTGCAACACGTACCATTTGTACAGCCACGTCATAGCATTTGGAATTCGCATAGACATACACGAAGCAGCACCCTTTGGAATTCCCGCTGCTGCAAAACAGTTCCAGAGGGGCACCTATAAACTGTCGGAACACAGTACTCTGTACTGGGATTTTTAGGAAGTGTTCTCTGTAACGCCCTTCACTATATTATCACTTGTCCTCTCCTATGAGAAGTGCTGTCTTGTTTTACCTAAGAATATTATTTTTAATTTTTTTTATTTGAGAAAGAGCACATGCAAGCGGGGGAGAGGGGCAGAGACAGAGAAAGTCTCCTAAGCAGGCTCCACACTCAGCGCAGAACCGGACATGGGGCTCAGTCCCACAACCCTGGGATCATGACTTGAGTCGAAATCAAGAGTCAGGTGCTTAACCAACTTAGCCACCCAGGAGCCCCAAAGAGTATTGTTTTTAAAATAAAGAGTTCCCAGTGTTAGCCACCTTTACTTTCAATTTCAGAGGTGCATGTGTCCTGGAACCCTCTGAAAAATAAAACAGATAAAAATTTATTTTAACTTTTGTTGTTTATTTGATGTGTGAGTTTTGGGGTAAAGGTTGGATATAGACCTGCATGAAAAAAAACTCGTAAGTATGAATATTCTTGTGTTTAATTATTGGTATGTTGAATTTTATAACAGAATTCAAATTCAGTCCACATTTGTATGGCCTCTAGGTGGAACTACAGAGAGGCTTTTTGTGCATTCATTTTATAATATTAATATTTGATATCGTGCTACATGCTATTAGAAATGTATTAAAAATACACAGAGGTTACCTCAAGGTTTATAATCCAGGACAGATAGATAGCAACTTTTAAACAAGTTTACTTTAAAGTTACTGTAAAGAAACTAATGTTTCTTTTACAAATACATAAAGAAAAATATTTACCAAGTATACTGCTTAGGGTCAATCGCATTTAAGGAGAGAAGGTTTATGAAAATGAGTTGTAGAATCTGCAACATTTTAAAACTCAATCCTGGCTTTTAGGAATCTCAGATAATGGAAAGCTTGAGGAATAAAAGTTTGTGGCAAACTGTAGGGCAGAGTATTTCACATACAAAATATAGACTGTAGATATTTACAAAATTATGTGTTCCTTCCTTAGAAAATATTTTTAAATAGTGTGGAATCCCCTCTCTCACAATGGCTTACTTGAACTGCCCGTGACATAACTGAGGAAAAAGTATCCAAACTATAAATTCACTTATAAATCATTAATTTATGAGCTTTTAAAGCTCATGAAAATGCATTAACATTTTTAGTTTTATTGAGGTATGAGTAACAAAAATGGTATATATTTATGGTGTACAACATGATTTTTTAGGTGTCTAACATGATTTAATATATGTATACATTTACATTTAATATATGTATACATTGTGTACCATCAAGTTAACACATCCAGCACCTCACGTGGCTACTGTATGTATGTGGTGAGAATATTCAAGATTTACTCTCTTAGAAAATGTCAAGTATTCATTACAGCATTATTAACTATAACCACCATGCTGTACATTCCATCCCAGAATTTATTCATCTCGTGACTGAAAGTTTGTGCCCTTTGATCAGACTCGCATTTCCCCACCTCTCAGCCCCTGGCAACTACCGTTCATTCTACTTCCTGGTTCTGTGAGCTTGACTGTTTTAGATTCCACATATAAGTGGATCACATGGTATTTGTCTTTCTGCATGTGATTTTTTTTAAGTTTATTTATTTTGAGAAAGAGAGAGAGAGACTGAGAGCATAAGTGGGGGAGGGGCAGAGAGAGAGGGAGACAGAATTGGAAGCAAGCTGCATACTGACAGTGCGGAGCCTGATGTGGGGCTCAGACTCCCCAACCACAAGATCATGACCTCAGCCAAAGTCGGACGCTTGACCGACTGAACCATCCAGGCACCCCTTTCTGCATCTCATTTATTTTACTTAGCATAATGACCTTCTGGTTCATCCATTTTGTCACAAATGGTAGGACTTCCTTCTTTTTATGTTTGAATAACACTGCATTGTGTACACATGTGTGCCCATTGACACACATGATATTTTTTTTTATCCATCTACCTGTGGACACTTAGGTTGTTTCCATATCTTGGCTCTTGTGAATAATGCTTCAATGAAGTTATTTTTCTTGACAAAAATTTCATTGGAAGCTAAAAAATGAGATTGATATGTGATTCATGGATACCCATTACTCAAGCCATCAAAACTTCTGAAGCATCAGGGATATGAAACTATTGTTCATGTAAACTATAATGTTTTGTCTTCTGTGGGTGCAGACTGGCTGACTGGGAATGGAAAATCACATTTATTTTAATATTGAGCTTTTAGAAAGTTCTTGATTATGCAGACCTATTGTTATTTCTTAATTATCTGGCTTAGGAAGTAGGTGATCAGAATTCTCAGGAGAATCAAGGGATGTGAGGAAGGGGCAGAGCAAAGTAAAAAAAATAATAATAATAACGTTTATTTTTGAGAGAGAGTGAGTGAGGGAGGAGCAGAGAGAAAGGGAGACAAGAATCCCAAGCAGGCTCCACTCTGTCAGTGCAGAGCCTGATGCAGGGCTCGAACTCACAAGTGAGATCATGACCTGAGCTGAAATCCAGAGTCAGCCACCCAGGTGCCCTGCAAAGTCAACGTGTTTTGTATGTCAGTAACATCTGAAACTTTTCTACATCTGTGTGTTCAAACTGTAGTTATCATCTGGGAGAAAATGTGTATGAAACTTAACATCTACATTTATTCTGCACATTTAATTATTCAACATTGACTGAACTGCTTATCATCTAAAATAGGATTGTAAAACTTGGTGTTTGTAAAAACTTGGAGGTCAACCAGAATAAATACATGCAAAAAAAGAATTCCAAAGGTGTCTACAAAGCAGAGAAATGCCCTTGCCCTGGGCAGTATTACACAGCTACATTTAGTAACACCAAAGTTAAACAAAGCATGCATTTGTCCAGAACATCTTCTTCCCTGTAATTGAGCTATTATTGTCAGTTCTTCATTGATTCATAAGATATCTGATACTTGGTAGCAGTGAACATTTTAGCAAATAGTTCTTGATCTGTTATTACAACTCTGCTCCTTTAATAGAAGTTAGGAAGGTACATAGAAATATTTCATGTCTCTTACAGTTAAAGCAGGAAACATATTTAGTAGTACTGCTGTTCAGTTAAGTCTGAGAACTTTAAAGTGATTACTTCTGTCTGCTCTAAGCCAGAAAGGAGGCAAGCTCTAGGGTACGACATGTGAATGTAAAGGAAGAATGTTTTTTCTCTCACATCTTCGGTTCTGGGATGGGTTCTAGAATAAGACATTTTAACAAGGGAAAACAGAGGCTTGTCAGCCTGTGTGTATCATATATATGAGAGAAACTCAGGAACGAGTAACTCAAAGACATGACTTAGAATTCAGGTTTATGTAGCATCTTCAACAAAGAACAATAAATTATTAGAGAAGTGACAAGACAGAGGAAAGGACCTTGAGTCTCAAGAGGTGGTGAATTGTAGGAAGGCAAATATATGGGAAAGGAGTGGGAGATAAAAGCTAGTTTAGTAAAGTTCGTTGTATAGATGTCTCTGGTGCCATCTCCATGCTGATGGGGATCTGAAGTTGCTCTGTGATTAAGTTTTGTCCTTCCAGGTAGGGAAGGAGGGACACCTTTGTAAATTTATATCCTGCTTTAAGGCACATAGGGTGAGGGCAGAGAGCTTTCCCTGCATTTACTCTTCTTACTTGCCTTCAGCTCAGAATCTCAAAGGCATATTTTGGCGAGACATATTCCGGTTACCTTCATTTGGCACAACTGGGAAGAGAAGGGGGATCACACACCCAGGGATGTCACTTGGATCAGAGTGGTGACCCAAGGAACCTCTCCAGCAGAGTAGGAATGCAGTCAATTAAGAGGCATGGGTAGATGAATAAAGAGACGGCAATTGTTATCACAAAGGTATCCAAATTGGAAAGGCAGAGAAGAAACTAGAGGAAAATAGAATTAAGATAAAATGAGACAAGCCTAGAGAAGTTCAAGGAACGTGTGTCTTGAAACCATCTCAGAAAACACTGTGAGAACATAATCAGCCTTCCCTGTAGTGAGTGTTCTTTGCAGATCTCAATGGACTGGGCAAGGAACTGACTTTGAAGTAAATAGAATTACCCCAGGCGTATTGACAAAGTCCTAATAAGACTGACAGCTTTGAGTTTTTCATATTGGTATCTATATACCCTGGAATATTTAATATATATAAAAAGCTGAAGATAAAATGGTGTATATAGCGTTAAATGTTACTATCTACTGTGTACAAATAACTCTTCTACTAATGTGCGTGCGGGGTGCTGTATCTGTGATTGATTAAACCCCTGAGCCGTCATCAGTTGCTTTCCTCAACTGGCTTCTATAAATATTTCATGTCCTGTAGTGCAACAGTTCCGTTTCAGGGAAGGCATTGTTTTCTGCATTAAGTGAGAAGCTAATTTATGCTTATAAATTATTGAATATTCTGTATCTGTGGAGCAGATGATCCACAACCAGAAGCTGGCAGAGCCCATCCTAAACGGAAAGAGGGATGGAGCTGACCATCCTGTCTGTGGCTTTACTTGTGACTGTAGCAGCCCTGTGAACTTGGCTAGCAACCTCCTCATCCCGCCCCAACACATACAGACACCACCTCCAGTATAAAAACATACAACCCCCTGATCGTGAGTTAGTATCATTCTTTAAAAAGAGACTTTCTGGCCCTCTGAATTTGTTCTGAGTACTCCAGAGATGTTCAAAGAACTTTGTTTTCCCAAATTTAGAGAACTCGTTTGTCTTATAGATCAAAGATTAGATGACATGTTCTGTGCATGCTGCTGTTTTAAAACAAGAAGGATAAAGTCACTCACTACCTATATATTCTTTTATTATATTTTTTCCCTCAACACGTTTGTGGGTCTTGGCTTTCTGAAATTGGGAATGAGCTAAACCATATCAGAATAATAATATGCTTGCCCCAAATAAAATAAATGATCAAGCATACCTAGTATATTAGATATAAAACAAATTCAAAACACATGATCCTCTAAACATTTTTATTAAAGTCTTGTAAACTCTTAAAAATAGCAATATTCAGATTTCTGAACTCAGTAGAGCATTGCTTTTCACCAGCTTAACCAACCCCTAGAGCTTTAGTAGAATAAAGGCAAATGGGTAGAAGTTCTGGCAGCTTAGCCCAGAGAGACCCATGAAAAGGCAGGTTTATTGGTTTTTTAATGTAGTACTTTTTAAATTTAGATGAATTTTCTTTTACATTCTAAAATAAAGCCATGGTAGTTTAATATTTCTGGACAGCCCTAGCCCATTATGTCTCATCTCCTCCTTCACCCTCTGAGCAAAGAAAAAACATTTTTTTAATTGAAGTATAATTAACATACACTTCTATTATTTTAGGTGTACAACATACAATTCTATACATTGCTCAGAACGCACCACAGTAAGTGGAACCACCATCTCTTAGCACTTAATGTTACTATATTCCTTATGCTGTATTTTTCACCTCTGTGACTTACTTTATTACAAATGGAAGTTTATACCTCTTAATTGCCTTTATTTATTTCACACATCATGCCACCCACCTCCCTTCTGGCAACTACCGGTTTGTTCTCTGTACTTAAATGTCTGAGATTTCCGACTTGTGTCTACATTAGTTTGTTTTGTTTCTCCGCCCACCTATTAGTGAAATCTTATGGTATTCATCTTTGTCTGACTTATTTTACTTAGCATTATACCTTCTAAGTCCATATTGCCACAAATGACAAAACTCGTGTGTGTGGTTTTTTTTTTTTTTATGGCTGAGTAATATTTCTTTGTGCGCGTGCGCACATATATTACCTTTGTAAATAATGCTGCAGTAAGCATACAGGCGCATATATCTTTTTGCATTAGTGTTTTTGTTTTCTCTGGGTAAATACGCAGTAATAGAATTGCTGTATCACATGGTATTTCCGCTTTTAGTTTTTTGAGGAACTTCAATACTATTTTCCACAGTGGCTGTACCAATTTACATTCCCACAAGCAGTATATGAGGGTTCCCTTTTCTCACATCCTCATCACCACTTATTTCTTGTCTTTTTTATTCTAACCATTCAAACTGAATAGGAAGTAATATCTCATTGTGGTTTTGACTTGCATTTCCCTGGTGATTAGTGACATTGAGCATCTTTTCATATGTCCATTGACCACCTATATATCTCCTTTGGAAAAATGTCTATTCAGGTCTTCATGCCTATTTCTTAATCAAATTGCTTGGAGGTTTTTTGTTTATGGAACAATTTTAATCAAATTGCTTGGAGGTTTATGTTTTTAAAGATTTTTGGATATGAGCTCCTTATCAGATATATCATTTATAAATATCTTCTCCCATACAGTAGGTTGCATTTTGGTTTTGTGGATTGTTTCTTGGCTGTGCAAAAGTTTTTTTTTTATTTATTTTGGCATATTCCCAAAGGTTTATTTTTGCTTTTGTTCCCCCTTTTCGTGAGGAAACATATCCGTTAATTGGTTGCTAAAGATGATGGGCAACAGGATTACTGCTTGTGCTCTCTTCTAGGGTTTTTATGGTTTCAGGTCTCACATTTAGGTCTTTAATCCATTATGAGGTTTTTTTTGTTTTTTTTTTTATGGTGTGAGAACATGGTCCAGTTTCATTGTTTTGCATGTAGCTTTCCAGTTTCCCTAACATAATTTATTGAAAAGAATGTCTTTCCCCATTGTATATTCTTGATTCCGTTGTAGCAAATTAATAGATCATATACATATGGGTTTATTTCTGGGTTCTCTTATCCTTTTGATCTATGTGTCTGTTTCTGTGACAGTACTCCGCGGCTTTGATTACTATAGCTTTACAGTATATCTTGAAATCTGTGTTTGTGATACCTCCATCTATGTTCTTTTGTCTCAAGATTGCTTTGGCTATTTCAGGTCTTCTGCGATTTCATAGAAATTTTAGGATTATTCTGTGAAAAATGCTATTGGTATTTTGATAGGGATTGCATTGAATCTTTAGATTGCTTTGAGTAATATAAACATTTTAACAATATTAATTTTTCTAATCCGTGGGAATATTTTCCCATTTGGGTCATCTATTTCCTTCATCAGTGTCTTATCATTTTTGGAGTATATAGGTCTTTCACCTTTTCTCATTTAATTTATTTCTAGGTATTGTATTCTTTTTGGTGTAATTGTAAATGGGATTGTTTTCTCAATTTCTCTTTCTACTACTTTGTTATTGGTGTGTAGATACTCAACAGATTTTGGTATATTGGTTTTGTATCCTGCAACTTTTTCAAATTTATCTATCAATTCTTAATAGTTTTTTGGTGGAGTCTTTAGGGTTGTCTATATTTTCTAAATATATTATTAGGGCATCTGCAAAAAGTGGTAGTTTTACTTCTCCCTCACCAATTTGGACGCTTTTTCCTTTTTTTTTTTTTTTCCTTATCTGATTGCTGCAGCTAGCTCTTCCAGTGCTGTATGGAATAAAAGTGGTGAGTGTGGACATCCTTGTCTTATTCTTGATCTTGGAGGAAAAGCTTTCAGTTTTTCACCACTGCATATGATCTTGAGGGTTTTTCATATATGGCCTTTATAATCTATGTTCCCTCTAAATCCACATCATTGAAAGTTTTTTTTTTTTTACCATTAACAAATGTTGTATTTTGTCAGATGCTTCTCCTGAATCTATTAAGATGATCTTAGGGTTTTTATCCTGCCTCTTGTTAATGTGATGTATCACACTGATTTATTTGTGACTGTTGAACCACACTTACATCATCAGAATAAATCCCATTTGATTGTGGTGAATAATTTTTTTAAAGTAGTATTGAATTCCATTTGCTAATACTTTGTTGAGGATTTTTGCATCTGTGTTCATCAGAGATAGTGGCCTGTAGTTTTCATTGTTTATAGTATCTTTGTGTGCCTTTGAAATCAGGGTAATGCTGGTCTCATAGTAGAATTTGGAAATTTTCCTTCCTCTTCCATTTTTTGGAGTAGTTTGAGAATACAATACACCTTTGAAGCCATCTGGTTCTGGACTTCTCTTTGTTGGAAATTTTTTGATTACTGATTCAATTTCATTACTAAAAATCATCAGTCTGTTGAGATTTTCTGTTTCTTCCCAATTCAGTTTTGGAAGACCGTATGTTTCTAGGAATTCATCCATTTCTTCTAGGTTGTCCAATTTGTTGGCATATAATTTTTCATAATATTCTCATAATTCTTTGTATTTCTGTGATTGCAATTATCTCTCCTCCTCCTTCATTTCTAATTTATTTATTTGTGTCTTCTCTTTTTTTTTAATGAGTCTAGCTAAAGGTGTATCAGTTTTGTTTATCTTTTCAAAAATGAGCTCTTGTTTTCACTGATCTTTTTATTGTTCTTTCAGTCTCTATTTTGTTTATTCCTACTCTAATTTTTTATTACTTTCTTCCTTCAACTAGCTTTGGGATTTTTTCTTTTCCTAGCTTCTTTAGGTGTAGGGTTGGTTAGGTTGTTTTTGTGAGATTTTCTCATTTCTTTAGGTAGCATTGTGTTACTATAAACTTCCCTCATAAAATTGATATTGTTTGTCCCAAGGATTTTGGACCATTGTGTTTTCGTTTTCATTTCTCTCCATGTGAATTTTTTTATTTCCTCTTTGATTCTTTGACACATTCATTGTTGGGTAGCATATTGTTTAGCCTTCACATTTTTGTGTTTCTTCCAGATTTTTTCTATTAATTGATTTCTAGATTCATACCGTTGTGGTCATAAAAGGTGCTTGATATGATTTCAGTCTTCTTTAACATATTGACACTTATTTTGAGGCCTAACATGTAATCTATCCCAGAGAATGTTCCATGTGCACTTGAAAAAATGTGAATCGTTCTGTCCTTGTATGGAATGTTCTGTGTCTATCTGTTAGGTCCATCTCATCTAATGTGGTGTTTAAAGCCCTGTTTTCTTGTTGATTTTCTGTCTGGATTATCTATTGACTGATGTAAGTGAGGTGTTAAAGTCCCCTACTATTATTGTATTACTGTCAGTTTCTCCCTTTATGTCTGTTAATGTTTGCTTTATGTATTTAGGTACTCAAATCATGGGTGCATATATATTTACAATTCTTATATCCTCTTGTTGGGTTGATTGCTTTATCATTATGTAGCACCCTTCTTTGTGTCTTGCTACAGTGTTTGATTTAAAATGTTTTGTCTGATGTAAGTATTCGTACCCTGGCTTCTTTTTTTGCTTCAGTTTACATGGTATATGTTTTTCCATTCCTTGATTTTCAGTCTGCATCTCTTTGGGTTTGAAGTGAGTCTTCTATAGGCAGCATATAGATGGGTCTTGGGTTTTTTGTTGTTTTTTTTTTTAATCCATTCAGTCATCCTGTGCCTTTTGATTGGATCATTTAGTCCATTTACATTTAAAGTAATTATTGATAGATACGCACCTATTGCCATTTTGTTAATTGTTTTCCAGTTAGTTATAGTTCTCTGTTACTTTCTTCTTCTCTTGCTCTCTTCCCTCGTAGTTGTATGCCTTTATTACTGTTATGCTTGGATTCCTTTCCCTTTTTCTATATCTGTTACAGGTTTTTGATTTGTGCTTACGATTGGGTTCATATATAACATCTAATAGTATAGCAATCTATATTGACAATCCCTTTTCCTAACACATTATAAAAACAGTAAATGTTTATTCCCCCATGTGTGTCTTATATATTTGATGTCATATTTTATGTCTTTTTTATTTGTGTATGCTTTGGCTAATTTTTGTAGATAAAACTTATTTTACTACTTTTGCATTTAAACCTCCTTACTAGCTTTGTAAGTGATTAATCTACTTCTATTATATGTTTGCTTTTTTTTGCTTTTTATTTATTTTTATTTTTTTTTTTAATTTTTTTTCAACATTTTTAATTTATTTTTGGGACAGAGAGAGACAGAGCATGAACAGGGGAGGGGCAGAGAGAGAGGAAGACACAGAATCAGAAACAGGCTCCAGGCTCTGAGCCATCAGCCCAGAGCCTGACGCGGGGCTCGAACTCACGGACTGCGAGATTGTGACCTGGCTGAAGTCGGACGCTTAACCGACTGCGCCACCCAGGCGCCCCAATTTTTATTTTTTTAGAGAAAGAGAGTATATACAAGCAGAGGAGGGTGCAGAGAGAGAATATTAAGCAGATCCATGCTCAGCACAGAACCTGACATGGGGCTCGATCCCATGACCCTGGGATTGTGACCTGACCCAAAATCAAGAGTTGGATGCTAAACCAACTAAGCCACCCAGGCACCCCACTATATGTTTGCTTTTATGGGAAATTTTTCTTTCTCATTGTGGCCTTTATTTTCTTCTTTAATTTTCTTCTCATTGTGGCCTTTACTTTCCACTTAAGGAATTCCCTTTAAATTTTCTTGTAATGCTGGTTTAGTGGTAATGAACTTTTAAAACTTTTGTTGGAAGAGCTTTTTATCTCACCTATTCTGAATGATAACCCTGTCAAATAGAATATTCTTGATTATAGGTTTTTCCCTCCCTCTTAGCACTTTGAATATACCATGTACCACTCCCTTCTTGCCTGCAAATTTCTGCTGAAACATCAGTGATAGCCTTTATGAGGTTTCCTTTGTATGTAACTATTTTCTTTTTTCTTGTTAAAAATTCTCTCTTTGGGGCGCCTGGGTGGCTCAGTCGGTTAAGCGTCCAACTTCAACTCAGGTCACGATCTCACGGTCCATGAGTTCAAGCCCCGCATCGGGCTCTGGGCTGATGGCTCAGAGCCTGGAGCCTGCTTCCGATTCTGTGTCTCCCTTTCTCTCTGCCCCTCCCCCGTTCATGCTCTGTCTCTCTCTGTCTCAAAAATAAATAAATATTAAAAAAAAATTTCTCTCTTTTACCATTACTTTCCGTCATTTTAATAATTATGTGTCTTCGTGTGGACCTCCATGGATTCATCTTGTTAGGGGCTCTCTATGCTTCTTGTATCTGAATATCTGTTTCCTTACTCAGATTAGTGAAGTTTTCTGCTGTTTTTTATTCAAATAAGTTTTTTGCCCCATCATCTCTCTGTTCTTCTGGGATCCCTATAATGTGAATGTTATTACACTTAATGATGTCGCTGAATTCCCTTTAACGTATTTTCAGTTAATACTATTCTTTTTTCTTTCTGTGTTCACCTTTGTTGCTTTCCATTACCCCATCTTCCAGATCACTGACTTGTTCTTCTGCATTATATAATCTGCTGTTGTTTCCCTCTGGTGTATTTTTCCTTTCAGTTATTGAATTATTCAGGTTTGGTTGTTTCTTTTGTTATATTTCCTAACTCATTTTGCAGTTCTCACTGACATCATCCACTCTTTTCTCAAGTCCAGTGAGTATCTTTATTACTATTACTTTGAATTCTTTATCAAGCATATTGCTTATTTCTATTTCATTTAGCTCTTTTACTGTGATATTTTCTTATTCTTTCATTTGGAACATATCCCTTTGTCTCCGTATTTTGTCTAAGTCTCTGTTTTTGTTTTTATGTATTAGATAGGTCAGCTACCTCTCTTGGTCTCGAAAGCACTAGCCTTGTATCAGAGAGGCCCTGTGGTGCTCTGTAGCACAATCCCTGTCATCACCAGAACCCCAGGTGCTCCAGAGGTATCCCCGTGTGGGCTGCATGGGCTCTCCTCTTTTTTGGCTGAGCTGTGATTGCCTTCAGCCCAGCGGGCTACAATGACCTGCTTTGCCTAGAGTGGGCGCACTGGGCAGGGTTGGTCTCTGCACTGTTGGGAAGCTTGTCTGAGGCTGCTGGGGACTCGTCAGTGGGCAGGGCTGGCATTGAGGCTTACTGTGCGCAGCGATCCTCTCTGCCACAGTTGGGGATGCACAGAGGACAGGTCTTGCTCCCTGGGTAGCCAGCTCAGAGGCTAGGCTGCTGGAACTTGCAGTGCACTGGTGTGTGAGGGTATCTTCCCTGCCTCCCTTGGGTAGGAGTTAGTTTGGAGTGGCGCCAGTCCCTGCCAGGGCTTCCTATAATCTGTGGTGGGACAGGAGTCACTTTGGAGGGATACCTGTCAAGGTGGGTGGGTTGATTAGGTCACATCCACAGGAGAACGTGGGGTCAGGACTTATGGTTTTAGCAAGGTAAATAGAGGGGATTAGCCCTGCCTCCTGCAGGTGTCTGGCTATCTAGTGTGGGGAAGGAGGTAAGAAATGCCACCTCCCAAAAAGTGGAAACACTTTTGTTTCCAGACAAATATGAAGATCCCTGCCCCTCCAGTACACTTTCTGAGATTAGTAAATACATCTCCTTCATGTATACCCCAGCTGCTTTCCAAACTGCTGCTTCTACACTGTGTCTAGGGCAAGTTACCTAATATGCTGCCTCTTTAAGGGTGGAGGGACTCAGTTTCTAGTCATTCTCCCAGACTTCAGCTGTGCTGATTTTAAAGCTCCTAAATTTAAGCCCTGTTGGTTTTCAAAGACAGTTGTTTTAGAGACTTGTCTTATCAGTACCGGGTGCCCAGTGTCAAAGGTGCCTGGTGTGGGGTCTGATCCCCTTCCTTCTCTGTGCTTGTGATGTCCCTCCCCTTTGTGGTTAGTCCTGCTGGAGGTTTGGTTCTTCCCATGTCTCTGCTGGGCTCCTCTCTATAATGGATGGTGGAAGGTTTCTTCTGGCAGCCTTCAGGTCAATTTCAGAGTTAGATGCATAGAGGTAGCTGCTATCTTGATGTGTCTGTGGGACAGAGTTAGCTTAGAATCCTCTTATTCTGCCATCTTAGCCCATCCCTCAGGGAAACCTTTATTTCTAGAAAATATGCTATTCTATTTTGTAGCACATCAGTACATATTCTAATTTGAGAAGCATACAATAAAGCATGGACCCAGAAACAAACCCCTAGTTCACAAAAATTAAGAAGTAGAGAAATTCTAGTGAAACTGTTTTAAACCTCAGTTCAGTATCAGTCTAAGATATATTATATGCCTCATAGATTTAATTGTTACAGTTAGGATTACAAACACTGTAGGGTTTATAGTGTAGTTAATTGAATAAGACTTGAACATCAATTTGAATTTCTCGTACAAAAATAGGCTCAGAGTGGAAGGGAAAATACTTTAGAAATCTATGTCTTCATAATATCACCAACTGATTCTGAAATATAAATATTAACAGATTATTTTACTTCTGCAGTTTTATTGCTACATTTATTTGACATCAGCTCTCTTTTATAGAATGGTGGATTGTGATATAACTTAGCTAAAATAATGGCTATTCTTCCCAGACTGGAAATGTAAGAAGTTATTTCACTGTAGCTAGGGTATATTAAGATTCTTTTTAGTTATTACTCCCAAAATACTATATCCTTACGCACGGAAGCACAACTACTATTTTAGTACTTTGTATATAAGCTTTAATTATTTTCTTTTATTATTTATGGCCATACCTATTTGCTTCTAACTGTCCCCAACTGGAAACTTCTCATGGACAAAATTGGGATAGTATTGTTCTCTCTGTTGGGCATTATGCCTGGCATATAGAAACATCTCAGTACATGTCAATATTATTGAAAGAATAGTAATAAGGAAAAAGAGAGTTCTCCAACCTCCAGTCCTCTCGATGTTTCAACAATGAATCTCTTGGTTTTATTCTTCTGGATGATTTTGTGTCCTTGGAGAAGGCCAGATGCTCTTGAGAAACCTGTAGTGGAAATGGCAATAGTTAACAATAAAGGACAGACCATCACCATATCAGATACAGCTCACAGTTTTCCCTGCCTTATTCCATTTCCTCCATTTATATTTCTGACTTAAAGTTGGGTATATCGTTTTCAGGAAATTTCTTTCAGAAAATCTGAAATCAATGTGCAGCTTAACTCTTTTGTATAACAGAGAGTCAGAAAACTTTGATATGTGTCTGGACTCACTAACTGACCAGAGCATCACCTTAGGTCATTTATTTTAACTGCTCTGAACCTCACTTTGCTGATTTTTAAAATAGAAAACAGTAATAGCACTGGTTCTTGCTTGCCATATGTGATCATTAAGGAAGTGAAATGAAAATACATGTGGAAAGGATTTCCACTTAACTAAATAGAAAACCACCTGATTATAAATCTTATTTCTACAGTCTGTTATATCTTTCTGACTTAACCAGCTGTATAAATTGACAGGGATTGAATATCTAATTGGCAAAGGTAAAATTAAAACTTTCATTCTAAAGTATGCTAGCATTTAAGGATAAAGGAGGAGTTCGTTTTCCTACAAATGCATTGTTAAGTTTGTAAAAACATTCATCAATACATTGTCATTAAGTTTTATACAATTAAAGTGAGGCATAATACTACCAGAATTTTGATTAAATTTCTTTTGTGAGTCAGTATGTTATTTGACATAATAAAATCCGCTCAAGCCTCTTTGTGTTTTTCTTAAAGTAATAGATGTTTCCACTTTTTCCTCTATTTGTAAAAAGTTTAGGCTGGTTAAAAAAAAATACAGTGCTGGAGCCCCTGGCTCGGTCAGTTGAGCATTTGACTTCAGCTCAGGTCATGATCTCACGGTTCATGGGTTTGAGCCCCACATTGGGTTCTGTGCTGGCAGCTCAGAGCCTGGAGCCTGCTTTAGATTCTATGTCTCCCTCTCTCTGCTTCTTCCATACTTGTGCTGTCTCTTTCTCTCGCTCTCAAAAATAAGTAAATGTTAAAAAAATTTTAAGTACGATGAGGAAATTATGAATAACTCATTAAATGTCTTTTATAAACTTATTCCTTAAAAAACTATCCATTGCTATTTACATCTGTAGCTCTTTTCCTTGGGAGATAAAATAATGACATTAAAATTCCAGTATTACAATCTACATCAATATGGTGATTAATTTTTTATTAATTTTTTTGAAGCCTAATCCCTAGTCTTCACCTTTGAAGTTAATTTAACTCCTAACTGTCATAAAGAAATAACACAATGCAGACAGATTTTAAGAGGATGTTCGTCTGCATGTTTTCTCCTTTTGGAAGATGTGATCATGGCTTTAAAGAATTTGGCAATATAATATTAATGAAGCAATGGGAAAATACTCATACTGGAAATTGTCCCAATTGAAGATTTCAGTATAGGCATCAGAGAATTTCCAAGAATGACACTCTTCAATATAAAACAGAAACTCCAATTTTAAAATGCATGTAGTAGCAGGAGCTCTGTTTAATTAATATGGCAAATTAAATATTTTTACTTCCATTTTTAATTTTAAATCAATTGAAAGTCATGTTGGGATTAGAAATGGTGGTAGCAGCAGCAGTGTTTTTAAATTTCCCTGAATCTCTTCATCCCCAGCACTCCAATAAAAATAAATAATAATAGGGGTGCCTGGGTGGCGCAGTCGGTTAAGCGTCCGACTTCAGCCAGGTCACGATCTTGCGGTCCGTGAGTTCGAGCCCCGCGTCGGGCTCTGGGCTGATGGCTCAGAGCCGGGAGCCTGTTTCCGATTCTGTGTCTCCCTCTCTCTCTGCCCTTCCCCCGTTCATGCTCTGTCTCTCTCTGTCCCCAAAATAAATAAACGTTGAAAAAAAAAAATTAAAAAAAAAAAATAAATAATAATAACTAATGATCTTATTTGAATATTAATTCAAACAAATGTGGAAAAATCTTCTAAAACTATGACAGAAAAATCTGAACAATGATTGGCTATTTAATGCTCTGAAGAAATTACTGTTAATTTTTTAATTGAAGTAATTATATTGTTTTTGTATTTTAAAAAATTCTTTACAGAGGGGTACCTGGATGGCTTAGTCAGTTAAGCTCCAGACTCTTGATTTAGGCTCGGATCATGATTGAGCCTCCCGTTAGGCTCTGAGCTGGGCCTGGAGCCTGCTTGGGATTCTCTTTCTTTCCCTGTCTCTGTCTCTGTATCTCTCTCTCTCTCTCTCTCAAAAATTTAAAATTAAAAATTTTTAAAGTCCTTACGGAGATACATACTGAAATAGTTACTGATGAATTAATATATTTGGAATTTGCATCAAAATAATTTAGGAGAGGTGAGCGAGTTTAGATGGCATCAACAGCATTGGCCATGTTTTTATAGTAGTTGAAGCTTTGTTATGGGTTTAGGTTGTCTTTTTGATAAACTTGAATGCATTTGTAATAAAAGAAAGTTTTAATGTTATATCAAAATAAATGCTGGCCTCCATGTATGACTAAAAATTAAAACAAAAAAATGATAGCTAAAAAGCAAATAGAACAGACAAAATGGAATGTGAAAATATATGCAGTTAAGGCAACAAATCCTAAAAAAAAATAACAAATGTCAGATGGGATAAATGTAAAAGAAACAGATGGTAGATTTAAACCACTATACTGATAAATTACATTAAATGTAAATCAACTAGAAACTCCAAATAAAAAGCAGAAATTGTCCAAGTGTATTTTTTAAAAAGCAAAACTTAACTATTTGCTGTCGGGAGTTGGAAGTAACTTAAATATTAAGACATGTATGGGTTAGAAGTAACCAGATAGAAACCGACATACCTTACAAATATGAATCTTATGAAAGATGGAGTGGTTTTGTTAATATTAGGTAAAGAAGGATTGTGATTCGGAGCCCCACATCAGGCTCACTGCTGTCAGCACAGAGCCCACTTCAGATCCTCTGCCCCCCCTTCCCCTCCCCTGTTTGTGCTGTCTCAAAAATAAATTTAAAAAAAAAAAAAGGAAATGCAGTAGATATGAAATCAAAAGCTGTTTTTTTAAAAAGATAAGTAAAGTTGATTAAGTTATAACTAGACACATTGAAGGATAAAAGAGAAAGAGAAGACAGAGTTTACCGCTATTAGAATTAAAAGAAATTACTGGCTGTCTCAGTAGTTGAGCTTTCAACTCTTGATTTAGGCTCAGGTAATACTCTCTCAGTTGATGAGATTGACCCCTGTGTCAGTTCGAGGTGACAGCACCAAGCCTACGTGGGATTCTCTCTCTTCTCTCTCTGCTCCTCCCCTGCTTTATTTCTTCCTCTCTCTCTTTCTCTCTCTCTCTCTCAATACATAAGTAAATAAACAAACAAACTGTAAAAGAGAGGACTTACCAGGAAATGGACAAAATCTTTGAAGACATAAATTTTCTAAAACTGACACACAGAAACACAGAAAACCTAAATCATCACGTATCTACTTTTAAAATCAATTTTTTAATTAAAAACCTCCATACAAAGAAAATCAAACACTCAAGTGACTTCCATGATGAAGTACAACACATATTTAAGAAAGAAATAATGCCAATCTGCACAGCGAAGGAAACAACCAACAAAATTAAAGGCAACCTTCAGAATGGGAGAAGATAATTGCAAATGACATATTGGATAAATGATTAGTATCCAAAATCTATAAAGAACTTACAAACTCCACACCAGAAAACAAATAAACTAGTGAAGAAGTGAGCAAGAAAACATGGACAGACAACTGACACTTTTCCAAAGAAGACTTCCAGATGGCTAACAGACACATGAAAAGATGCTCAATATCACTCATCACCAGGGAATACAAATCAAAACCGCAGTGAAACCAATCAAAACCACATGTGTCGGAATGGCTGAAATTAACAGCTCAGGAAACAATAGTTGTTGGTGAGGATGAAGAGAAAGGGGAACCCTTTTACACTGTTGGTGGGATGCAAACTGGTGCAGCCACTCTGAAAAACAGTATATGGAGGTTCCTCAAAAAATTAAAAATAGATCTACCCTATGAACCACCAATTCCACTACTAGGTATTTCTCCAAAGGATACAGAAATGCTGATTTGAAGGGGCACATTCACCCTAAGGTTTATAACAGCGTTATCAGCAATAGCCAAATTATGGAAAGAGCCCAAATGTCCATCAACTGATGAATGGTTAAAGATTCGGTGGGGGGGGGGGGGGGGGGGGGAGTGGTGGAATATTACTCTGCAATAAAAAAGAATGAAATCTTGCCAATTCAACAACATGGATGGAACTAGAATGTGTTAAGCTGAGCAAAATAAGTCAGAGAAAGACAAATACATGATTTCATTCATATGTGGAATTTAAGAAACAAAAGAGATGAACATATGGGAAGAGAAAGAAAAATAAGATAAAAACAGAGATGAAGGCAAACATGAGAGACTCTTAAATACAGAGAACCAACTGAGGGTTGCTGGAGGGGTTTTGGTGGGATGATGGGCTAAATGGATGATGGGCATTAAGGAGGGCACTTAATTGGTATGACCACTAGGTGTTATATGTAAGTGATGAATCACTAAATTCTACTCCTGAAACCATTATTATATGTTAAGTAACTTGGATTTGAATTAAAAAAAATATATAGAAAGATCACTACACTAAGCCCTACAAAATATTCCTATGAATGAAATTGAAGAACTAAATAGAGAGGTATACCAAGCTAGTGAATTAGACTATTTAACACTGTTAAGATGTCAGTTTTCTCCAAGTTGATCTATATGTTCAAATAACCCCAGTCAAAATCCTAATAAGTTATTCTGTTAAAAAAAAATGGTGAGCTGGTTCTAAGATTTATATGGAAATGCAAAAGAGCTGGATTGACAAAACATTTTTGAAAAAGAAAAACAAGATTTGGCTTAAATGATTTCTATAAAGTTACAGGAATCAAGACAATTGGTATTGGTAGAACAGACATATACATAAATGAAACAGAACAGATTTCACAAATGGATCCATACAGATAGGGCAGATTGATTTTTAACAAAGATGCAAAGTTAATTCAGTGTGAAAAGGATATTTTCCATAAGTGGTGCCAGAACAATTGGCTGTCTGTATCAGGAGAAAATGGACCACAAGTCTTATCTCCATAAACAAAAGATAACTCAAAATAGACCTAAATGTAAAAGCTAAAATTATAAAACTTCTATAAGAAAAGATAGAAGGAAATCTTTGTGACGTCAGCATTGGGCAAATAATTTTTAAATAGGACTCAAGAAGCACAAACAATAAAAGAAAGAAATGATATATTGGAATTGATCGAATTAAAATCATTTACTCTTTGAAAGACACTGTAAGAGAATGAAAAGCCTACCAACTAGAAGTAAATATTTACAGACCAGAAGTAAATATTGGCAATATGTATATCTGACAAATAATTTTATGAATAAAGAATTTTTACAACTTAACAAAGCAACAAATAACTCCCCCCACCCCCCCCCAAATAAACAGCCCAAAAGATTTGAACAAAAGACTTAATAAAATGCAATATAGTATGAGATGGCAAATAAGCAAATAAAGTGATGTTCAGCATCATTAGTCATCAGAGAAATGCAAATAAAAATCACAGTGACATGCCGCAGCATACCTACTAGAATAGCTAAAACAAGAAACACTGATAAATGCTGTATTAGTGAGGTTGTGAAGCATGGTGTTGGGAATGTAAGAAGTTGGTACAAACCATTTAGAAATCAGCTTTGAGGGGCTCCTGGGAGGTTTAGTCGGTTAAGCATCTGACACTTGATTTCAGCTCAGGTCATGATCTTATAGCTCATGATTCAAACCCCGCACTGGGCTCTGTAATGACAGTGCAGAGAGCCTGCTTGGGACTCTCTCTCTCTCTCTGCTACTCCCCAGCTTGTGCTCTGTCTCAAAATGATAAAGTTTAAAAAAAAAATGAGTTTTGAAGTTTCTTAAAAAATTTCTCCTGTTTTCTGTACAACCCAGTAATTTTAGTACATATTTGCTCAAGTGCAATACAACATGCATCTAACAAAGTCTTATATGCTCTTGTTTGTAGCAGCCTTATTTCCAGCAGGCAAAACTGAAAACTACTCCAAATGTTACTTCAATAAGCAGTTGGATAAACAAATGAACATACAGTTAAATACCACCCAAAAATAAACAAAATGAATGACTGATATGTCCAGTAACCTGGTAGAATTTCAGAAACATGCTGGGCAGAAGAATCTAGACACAAAAGAATACATAATGTACAGTTGTCTTTATGTGAAATTCTAGAAATGCATAACTAGTCATTAGTGACCTAAAGCAGATCAGTTACTGACAAGAGCTGGATATTAAGGAACTTTCTGGAATTATGGAAATATACAATATTTTATTTTTAGTGGTGGTGGTTACATTCTCAACTCATTGATTTATATATCTTAAATGAGTTTTTTATTACGTATATTATGCATCAATAGATAGTTGAATTTCTGTATTATTTGGCTTCTAAAAATTACTCCTAACATACAAAATTATATTTTTCTGGCTATCTTCAAAAGGTAGAACAATTCTGTTTTTAGCAGGCAGCATTTGGTGACACCATTAGCCACTGCAAGATTCTCTTGGTACTGTTATTAAAAGCCAAATTCTGAAAAGTTTTATCAGCTCATTTTTTGAAAGTGAGCAAGTAGCCAAGCTGATACACCTCCCAAGTCTTCTAGCCACCCTTTCCTTTTTTAAACTAAATTATTTATTTTTAAGTAATTCTAGAGTCATATGCAGTTTTGAAAAATGACGGAGATACCATGTACTTTCTGTTCAATTTCTATGGTAACATCTTTCATAACTGTACTACAGTATCCCATTATAATCCACCAGCACAGTCTCCATCCACTTCCATCACCACAAGGGTCCCTGGTGTTGCTGTGTTACAACCACCCCCTCCTTCCTTCCACTCCACTTCCCCCAAATGGCTCCACCCATGTCCTTAACCCCTGACAACCACTAATACATTTTCTGCTTCAATAATTTTGTCATTTCAGGAATGTTTAATCAATGGGATTAAACAGTATGTAACCTTTGGGGATTGGGTTTTCTCCTAGCATAATTCTTGAGATTTATGTTGATGTATCAATAGTTCTTTTTTATTTCTTTTTTTTAAGCTTATTTATTTTATTTGGTGGGGGAAAGGGGGGTGTGGGGAGGAGAGAGAATCCCAAGCAGGCTCTAGGCTCCAGGCTCCATACTGTCAGCCCAGAGCCCAACATGGGGCTCAAACTTGCGAACCATGAGACCACGACCTGAGCTGAAGTCAAGAGTCAGAAGCTTAACTGACTGAGCTGCTCAAGTGCCCCTTTTCCTTTTTATTTCTGACTAGTATTGCATAATATTGGGTGTCCCACTATTTAAGCATTCACCTATTGAAGGACATCCAGGCTGTCTCCAGTTAACTTCTAAAAAGGTCATTTCCAAACATCTTGATTTTATTACTACATGATAAAACTTATAACTGTTAAATTATGTTTCCTATATATAATATAATAGGGAGAATTTTCAAATAGTACAATATTTACTTTTTGTGAAGTGTCTAAAGAACCTTAATTTTTTTTTTCCCCTTGAGTCTGTTTAACTACAAGGAGGTTTGCTTGAAGAAATTACATCTGTTCACATTGGTGTTTCATTTGTGTAGCACCTAAATCTACCTTGGATTAGATTTTATCACAACTGAGAACATGCCTTTTTGTGGATGTTTTATAATTTGCAGGTAATGATAAATGCAATCAGCATCCTGTGAAGCCTCTAATTAGAGCCTAGGGGAAAATGTCTCCAGCAGCATTTAGGAGAAAGGGACAGAACACTATTTTATCCTGAGAAAGGGTCATTCATCAGGCATCTAGGGTCAGTTTTTTATGCTCTTGAACAAGACCTTAACAATTTGTTGGGCAAAGGTTTGGTTCTGACATATCCTTCATTCTTTTTTCAAGTGGACTGAAAGCTTTTGGTCTGATTTTTCATCTTCAGAGGTTTCAGGCAAGATCAGAAAGTCAACTCTGAAATACGAACTTGTCAGAAATTTTTTTCTTAATTTTTAATTTGTGAAATCACATTCTCGAGAGCCCTTGTGAAACTGTCACACCTTCGTACATGGATTGGTTTGTGATTCTGTATGACTTGTTGTACTGTAGTTAAGACTTTGCCACTCTACACTTTCTCAGACAGCAGTCCATATCAGAAAGATGGCTATAAACACTGTAGGGAACCTGCTGGTGGTGAGGAAAGTGTTTGATGAAGACAAGGAGCCATTAATTGTCTCTTGCTGGTTTGTCCAATTACCTTGAAACTAGGCAAATCCACGCCACAGCTTCCTGTTCTCTGCCTGCGTTTCAAAAATAGCCATTCAGCCATACTTACTTTTTCTGTTCAGCAAACAAGAATGGAGAAAGACCAGGGGTGCCTAGGTGGCTCAGTCAGTTGGGTGTCTGGACTTCGGCTCAGGTCATGATCTCATGCTCTGTGAGTTCCAGCCCCACACAGGGCTCTGTGCTGACAGCTCAGAGCCCGGAGCCTGCTTCAGATTCTGTGTCTCCACCTCTCTTCCCCTCCCATGCTCATGCTCTGTCTCTCAATAATAAATGTTGAAAAAAAATTGAAAAAAGAAAAGAATGGCGAAAGGCCACATAACTCCTCTTTCTCAGTCATTCATCTAAGACCTTGATTCTGACTTGCCCACTCAGATCCAGTTTCCTTGGTGCCTAAGTTACTGAGGAGGTGTCTCGGGACTCCCCAGTCCCTTCACTTCCCTTTGTCTTTTAATGAACATTTAATGCAAAATGTTTTTTTAAAAGAGGGCTCACAGCAGTATTACAACTTCAGAGCTATTATTTTTAAGCACATCACAGTAGATCTGTTTTTAAATTTAGTTGTTTCTAATCAATAGCCTTTGGGAATAAGGACTCTTTTTGAAAAGAAAAACAAACCAGAGGCATTAGGAACTTTCCAGAAAGAGTGTAAGGGGTGGCTGCTGCCGCCTGTAAAGACTCATCATCTATCCTGTGGGCCCTCTTCATTGTAGTAGAATCTCTCCTCCTTCTCTGCTCTGTCTTCACCTTAGTATGGCGCCCTTACCTGAAAGCGCTGTGAAAATAGCCAACTACCTCCACCTGACTCTAGTCTTACTCTTCTTTTTTTTGTATTTGTATGTTTATATTTAACATGTAACATACACATCTTTGTATGTTTATGTTTTTTACGTGTGCCCATGTAGAATGTAAATTCCGCGAGGGCAGAGACCTTTTTTGTGTTTTGTACTGTGACACTGTCAACTAGAGCAGAGCCCAGAGCCTGGGACTCACGTAGTAAATACTTGTTGAGTACATTAGTTAATTCAGCAATCTGCATCCCCTTCATTTCTTGCTGCATTAGCAGAAGGGGCAGAATAAGCTAAGTGCAGAGGAATTAGGGAATATTAAAGCTACTTAGTAGGCATAACAGGAGTAGGGTAAACACATTGCTTTTGGCAGATCAGTAGTTAGGAGTAGTAGGAAGAATAATTGGAGTAGTGCTAGTAACCTACTAGCTGTTTCCGAGAGTGAACATTAAATTCTACCATCATGATTCTGAAGTTGTCGCATTTTCTTTGAAATCCTGCAGCATTGCCTTCCACAGTTGGAAGTATATTGAATCAAGTGTTTGAAAGATTAGAATATTCTATTTTTCTGGTGAAACGAAGCTTTTATTATGTATATATCATTTATCATTTATCCTTGATGACTATTTTTGCCTTAAAATCTATCCTGTCCATTGTAGTTTTGCCAGCTTTCTTGTTGTTACCATTTGTTTGTTATGTCTTTTTTCCTCATAAATATTTCAGCTGTCTGTGTCCGTCTGTTTAGGCGTGTGTCTTCTAAACATAGTGTTTTTCCCGCCGTGCTAACCAGCTGTCTTTTCCCCACTTTACAGCGTGTTTACATTTGCTCACGTGTGCACCAGGTTTTTATTCATATTTCTTCTTCCTCTTGTGTATCCTGCAGAAGCTTTTTCTGCAGGAGAATTAGCAGTAGACTCTTCTAAGCTTTGTCTGAAAATTTACTTGTTTTCCTATCACTTAGGGTAGTAACCTGAACATAGAAATCTAGATTCACAAACTTCTCTCAATACAGTACTTTGGAAATGTTAGTCCTATCTTCTGAGCGACTAGTCTACCACCAAAGTAGTTACTTTTTTTTTTTTTTGAGAGACAGAGAGAGAAAGAGACAGAGGCAGAAGGAGAGAGAGAGAGAGAGAGAAAGAATCCCAAGCAGTCTCCATGCTCAGGGTGGAGCCCGATGTGGGGCTTTATCCCACAACCCTGGGCCAAAATTAAGAGTCAGATGCTCAATCAACTGAGCTACCCAGACGCCCCTAGTTACTCCTTTCTAAGTAGTCTCTGCTTTCTTTGGATGCTTAAGCCCTTGTCTTTAGAATTTTATATTCACAAGGATGGACCTCGATGTGAATTTAATTTTATTGACCTTGCTAAGAGGTTATTGTTCTTTCTGAATTGTTTTTCATCAGTTGTGAAAAATTCTTTAAATATTGTCCCCCCAAATTCTCTCTCTTCTGTCCTTCTGGAATTCCCATGAGATGCATGTTAACCATCACATGCTGCCCTCTCTCTTATTTCTTCTCTTTCCTTGTGCCATGTCCTGGGGAATTTGCTTAGATCAGTCATCAGTTTCTCTGATTTTCTTCACTGAGGTCTAACTGCTGTTTGGTGCATCTATTGAAGGATTTTTTTTTTCTATGACAACATTTTTTAAGTTGTATTTGATTCTTTTTCAAATCTGAATATTTTGTAGTGTTTTATTTTTTCATATTTTAGATATCTTGAAATCATTTAATCATGCTTGGGTTTTTTGGGTTTTCCTGTTGTTTTTGTTTGTTTATATTTAAATGAGTTTACAGTCTAAACTTTTTGCTGCTGTAATTCTGCTATTTGTCATTGTCTCCTACTACCTTGTGGGGATTGATCACAGTAGATTGTTTCTTTATGTGTTCTATATAATCATAATGGGTTCATTTTCAGCATGTGGTTTTTTTTTGTGGCAGTCCTGTATAGCCTGAGTTAAGAGCTTGTCCTTCCAGAGAGTTTTTGCATTTGCTTCTATTAGGTAATGCAGGGTTGTCACTAACCTGCAGGCTGGTCCCTTAAAAGGGCACCTAATGTGGCTGCCCTGTGCCCTGTGCTTTAGATGAGGGTCCACGGGTGGCCGTACCTTACTCTTCTCTTCTGAACATCACTACAAATAAATTTAGAAATTTCTGTCTTTTTAGTATCCCAGGGGGCTCATGGAAAATTCCTAGAGTGAGGTTTATTTTCAAATGTCATTACCTTACATAACTCCAAGGACATCTTCTAGTGGGTTTTACTGTCCTAGGACATATTTTTATGTTTTTTTTCCTCTAATTGGACATTTGTAGATTATTCAATATACAATGAAAAATCTCAATCCGATATGATACTTGGGCTATGGATATATATTCACAGGAGATATAAACGTATGTATATACACATGTATATATATACGCACATGTATTCACAGCAGGCACGTGCACACACACACACACACACAGAATGTATGTTGTTTCAACCAGAGTTTATACCAAAACATACGAATTTTCCGTGTCCCTCTGAGCTTTACTTATGAACTTAAGCAGGTTTTACTACCTTGAAAATGTCAGTGATACTGAAATTTATCATGAATATATTCTCTTGTGGCTAGATTTCCCCATACCCTTGATCCAAGGATAATCAATCCACTATGATCAGATAACTTAGTGCTAAACCTAATAAGATATAATGCATTTGAATTTGTTAATTTCTGTGGTGCCTCATATTATTTTATAACTTCATCAGAAGGTATTTTAAGATATTTTTAATGAATTTATAATTCTTCTAAATTAACATGATTTAAATTGTTTGTAATTTGTTGTTTACTTAATGTACATGTTAAACTTAAGTTTTTGTTGATTCATAGCACTTGAGAATTAGGTTAATGATCTCCCCAGCAACAGCGGCAATACTACTGATTAAAAATGTGGCAATTGCCAGCTGTATTTCTTACTGCATTTTCTTTTCAAATTTAGGTTGTAAAGCCTATAACGGCTTTTTAAATGCTCCTCTGTTTAGAATTTTACAATGATGTGACAGACAAAGTAGAAGGAGTTTTAATGAAGAACTTGATATTACACCTGTGACAGTTCAGTATTGCTTGAGGCCTATGAAATGCAAAGCCATGTTTTCATCATGATCTAGGAGTTTTATCTATGCAACTTAGTGCCTACCATTAAACGTACCTCATTTTTTAATTGAACATCAATTGCTTTGATAAAGCCATTGTTACCTACTCAAATTAACAGCCTTTCACAATAAAGAATTTTCTTTCTCTTCATTACTAGCTCTTTATATTTCCTATAAATGTGTAGCTTTGTTGAATTACCCTGTCAAGGGGTTTTCTGGTTAGTTATGTTCAATGTAAATGATAGAATGTTATAGTGTGTAAGTGCCCTTAAAGATGATCAAGTCCAAGGATAACAACTATGCACTTCTGCTTCCATTCCTCTACCATGCCTTGACCTAGTTGATTACCATCTTCTTTCGTAGTGGGTCTCCAAGCAGCCTGAAAAGCTTCCTCAACACAATACTGATTTTGCACAAACTAGTAAATATTAGATTTAGTCCAGTCCTTTCATGATACAGATGAGGAAACTGAATCCCAAGCATTTTAAATGATTCACTAAAACTCACAAAAAACCTATTAATAATAGCTGGGCTAGGACAATAAAATTGCTGACACCAAATGAAATCTTGTTTTTTTAAGCATGAGTACCCTTGATGAAATTTCCTACTTTGGTAATCTTTTTATGCAATTACTCGGCTTTTTAAATAATCTTAAAATGGAATATGACCACTTTTGAATTGTACTTTTGTGCCAAGTGGAAGTAGCCTGGGCAAAAAGTCAGCCCTCTCAACTGGACTGCCATCATCTGCAGGGTGCACGGTGGGGGGGCTTCAGGTTATGTAGGACTCTGCTACCCTCAGCAGCCCCAGTTCTTCCAAGCCCCCTCTTGGAAATAGCCCTGCCAAATCTTACTCAACATAAATTGCATTCCTATTTATAGCATTCTCAGAAGAGATTTTAGGCACAAATTTTTCTTCTGTTTACAGTTTTCATCCAAAGCATGTCAGTACTAATTACTTTTCTGCAGAAATCCCAAGAATTTGAAGATGTGAGACTGGTTTGAGAAGCTCAATGGCAGGCTTAGAGTTGCCCTGATTTTCTCATGTACTAAGATCGTAATAGGGCTGAAGAAATAACACATCAAATATCGTATATAAGCTTTTCCAGCCAAGATTGGTTTTCCATGGAACTGCAGAAAAAGCTGGGCATCAGTCTTCATCATATATTTTGTACATATCAACTGCTCCACTGAAGATCAGGAGTTCTTATTCTGAGAATTCTGACAGGTTATGAATTATGCTGATATAAATTTGATTCTCTCTCAACCAATGAGCTGAAAGTTCTACCAAGTTTCTTTCTGAGTCAGTGTGAACTCATGGTCTAACCAACCCTCCACTGTTGTCAGACTTGAGTAATGTGAAGGTACTATTCCTTTTTGTCTCTAAGCATGTTTTTGTTAATAGTCCTTACTATAAGAAGCACTCAATTGCTGCATTTCAATCACATGTTTTCTTCACCTTTTAAATTTCTCTAGTTGAACAGACCAATTTGTAACTTTGATTTTTCCAACCTTTTTGACCCACCTGCTAGCTAACCTCAGATTTTTTTTTTGAGCTGTCATACATGTTTCCTTTATTTGGTTTACTCTGCCAATGGCAGTGCAAATGAGGCTTATTTTTGATGTTGTTTTGGAGATTAGTCTGAGTAGGTTCCTATAAAAGTGTACCGTGAACGTGGTAATGTTCAAAATTAAAGAACATGACTTGCCAGGTAGTTCTACCTTTCCTCAAATGAGAATAGCAGGTAAGGGTTGTAGGATTGCATGTAGTTTGAAGGCAGGTGGTACCTTTATTTCATTACCTGACTTCTTTGGGGGACCATTATATTTTGAGCCTTATTTAGTACTTAAAGGAGTGTGAGAGATTTTTACGATTAGACAAAGGTATCATGAGAAGTGTCCTGAAAGCTTAGGAAAGCCTGGAATGGAGGTGATGTGTCCCAATAGTCTCCCCTTTACCTTAGCACAAGCCTGGAGGAATCCTGGGAGGTGTATGTACATGCCTTGTTAAGGAGGCTGAAACGTGAGGCTTTAAGGCCTCTTCAGGAGAGAAGCACCGGCTTTACAGTTAGAAAAAGTTAAAGGGCTCTTCTTACATGTAAAAGGTGTGGTGTATGTTTTTGATGAGTTAAAAGTTACTTGGGAATATAGATTTTAATTTTCTAGTAAGGTTTATTCTCTTGCTTTCAGATTCTTATTCAAGTTAATTGACCTTCATTTAATATTTGAAAGCCCCTGTATTTTACTAATATAAAGCTATTGCTTTGTAACAAATAGTCCCAAAAACTCAGCAGCTTCAAACAATAAGCATTTATCATGCTATATAGTTTTCTATGGGTCACGAATCTAAAAATAGCTTAGCTGAGAGTTTCTGTCTCAGGTTCATTCACAGATCATTATCATCTGAAGGCTTGACTGGAGCTGGAGGATCTGCTTCCAAGGTGATTCCCCTAATGTGCCTGGCAAGCTAATGCTGGTTATTGTCAGGCCTTAATTTCTCTTCACATGAAGCTCTCCAACACGCTGCTTGGTAGTCCTCATGAGATGGCAGTTGGCTTTCCCCAGAGCAGGTGTTCCAAGAGAGAAGCAGGCAGAAGTCATAATATCTTGCATTAACTGGCTTTGGAGGTCATACTCCATCTTTCCACAATAAGAGTTACACAGGTTAACCCTATCCAGTGGGAGCTACACAAGGGCCTGAATACTAGGAGATGGGATCACTGGGGGACATCTTGCATCCTGACTCCCACAGCCCTGAATAAAAATCATATTTGAAGTAGATTGAATCAAAACAATAGCTTTTATATTCAAATGGTTGGGGTATATGAGTTGAGTCATGACAGGTTTTCATCATGTGTCTGTGTATGTCTGTGTTTACCATAACTGGCATATAACATGTATCTGTTAACTTTTCTTTTTGTTTTAAAGTACATATGTGTCTTGGACTATGATTAGATTATCTGAGGTTTATTTATCATTTTCACAGAATAAAAGCTACCAATTTGAGGCAACAAAACTTAGGGATGCAGTTGTCCTTCCTCATCATTTATGTGAGACTAATTGAAATATTTAGGAACTTTACAAGAGATGAGTTATTGGATTAGCTCCTCTTTGTATGTTAAATCTCCACTTACATATTTTTCACATATTGCTGATGTTTGTGAAAACAGAAAATAGAACTACAATACAAATGAGAAAATATTAAGCTGAAATGGGAAAATAACATAATTATAGCTCAGGAAATGCAAGTCAGAAATCCAAAATAAGTTAAATATATGCTGAAAATGTTAGCATTTTTTAATGTACTTAAAGATAATTATATTGCAAACATAATACAATTTTTACTATTGTTTCCCAGTTGAAGGGCAAAGGGATGCTTGCATGCTTACTTTAAATCACTTGAAGAGATATGTGTTGTTTTCTTAGCATCAGATCTTATACAAACAATAAGATCAACAGTTTCGCTATTGATTACTTACTATTATTTACTGTAGGCAAGTTATCAAAAATGCACTTTTTAGGTTTTTTTTTAAGTTTTGAAACTGAGCAAAAAGCACTCTTCACTGATGTCAGGAGTAAAGCATTTTTCTAAGTGGAAATTTGCCAATATGTATCAAGAGGCTTCATAATATCCACACCCTGTAATTAGCAACTGCACTTCTAAAAATGTGTTATAAGGAAAATTTGGAGAGGAAGCCAAAAATAGATATGTTTGTGGCAACATTATGACTATTAAAAACATTGGAATAAAATCCAGTAGGCAAATGATAAAATAAATGATGCTGTATTCTAATTATGTTAGCATACAGGCTAAACTGCTATCATAAGACCTGTTTAAACAAAGATGTTTATTTCAGCATATTTCAGTATTTCAGAGATTCTAACCCTTGTGTCAGTGCACCACAAAATGGGCAGGGACCTAGATCTCTATTTGAAGAATTATACGTTCTACAGAGTTTTAGCCAAGACCTTGTGCCAGTCCACGGGAATGAGAAAGAGGAGAAAGTGGGCAAGAAACCTTTCTTTAAAAAAAAAAACAAAAAATTAGAAGTCCTATGCCTTGTCTCTGCTCACATTTCAGTGGCCCCAGTCATGTAAAGTTAAAAAGTCAAGGGCTACACCTGGCATTATGAGAGTGAATGAAATATGAAAGTTGCCATGAATAACCTTGAAAACATTATGTTAATTAAAACAGGCCACTTATAAAAGGCCACCTATTATAAGATTGCATTTATATGAAATGTCCAGAATAGGCAAATCCATAGAGACTGAAAGTAGATTAGTGGTTGTCAGGGGCTAAGAAGAGGAAGGATGGGGAAATGATTGTTAATGGGGATGGGGTTTGTTTGGGGGTGATGAAAATCTTCTAAAATTTTATGGCATGTGAATTATATCTCAGTAAAGCTATTATAAAAGAAAGAAAAATGTTCCAGTGAAGAAGGGACACATAGGAAATTTTCCTTTCTCAACCCTGGCATGGATAGAGGGGAAACCACTCTCCCCCAAGAATTTAAAACAGGAAGTCAGCCCTTGTGTGTGTGTCAGCCCGAATTCATGCTCCCTGTGTCTGTAAAACCCTCCAGGTGTCTAGCAGAAGCACATGTAAATCCTCTGGAAATATCCAGCCTCTGTCAAAGCCTCAAACCATTCTGCAGATAAAACTGCAAGCAAAACAAGCAGTTCACAGTCCAAATCACAAAATGCACAAGGGTATCAGGCACCATGAATGGAAATCGTTAACACATAAGACAGCAGTGATGGCCCTGTGGAGATTTCAGGTATTAGATTTGTTCATCACATCTAAAATAACCACAATTAATATGTTTTAAAAATAAAAGAGAATCTTGAAAATATGACCAAAGAATGGGAAGATTGGAGAAATAACTATTCTAGAAAAGAAATATGTGATAAATTAGTTTAAAATTTGGCTATATAGATTTACCAGCAGAATTGACATAGTAGAATCAATGTACTGGAAGACAGATAGGAAAATGTTATCCTGAATGAAGCCTAAGGAAACATAAAGATGAAAACTATGAGAAAGCAATCAGGATAGAAGAGGGGGTTGGGATAAGTGTGATGGACATACTTCACATCAGATTTTTAGAAGGAGAAAATAGAGGAAATGAGGAAGAGGCAGTATTTAAAACTACGCTGAGATTATTCCAGAATATTTGAATGCACAATTTTAAGAAGCCCAAAGCATCCTAAGCAGTAGAAGTAAGACCATATCCACACTAAACATATTAATGTGAAATTGCTGAACAACAAAGAGAGGGTGGACATCTTAAAAGCAGCTGAAGAGGGTGGGAAAAGAAATCATCTTCAAGGCAAGAGCAGTTAGACTGACCGCTTATTTCTCAACAGAATCTGGAAGAGAATCGAGTTCTATCTTCAATGTGCTGAAAGAATATACACATCAACTTATAATTCAATGCCCAGTGAAAATCTCCCTCCGGAATGAGAGTAAAAGTCTGTCAGTTTCTCAGAAATTCTCCAAGCCTCCAAATGCAACAGAAAGACTTTATTCAAGCAGTCGCAATAGGGAGAACACCAAAGGAGGGGTTACTCTGAACATGAAGGAGGTTTTATGGAGAAAGGAGACAAAAGCTGCTGAGTGCCAGCAGCAGGGTTGGCGGGTGTTGGTCAGGCAGGTTGTTGCAGTCTTGTAGAAAGTTGTTTTCCTTGCAGTTTGGCTCTAGGAATTGTTGGCTCAAATGGGGCATTTAGAGTGACTGGGTTAGTTTCTCAGTACCAGAGAACAGGGGAGTTGGTGTTAATTCAGAACAGAAAAAGTTTATCATCCTCCACAGCACCTTCTCCTGGAACAAGGCACACCGAATCCAGCGTCTGCCAACTGTAACAGATCTGTTGGAGATAAAGGGAAAATCACAAGAATGGGGGTCTGTTTTCGGGGTTAAATTTTTCTTTTGCTTCTGCCCTGAGATCATGTTCTGGGAACATTTGTTTTCAAAGTATGCTGCAGCTCACCTGAAAGACCCTACAAATTATACTTGTAATGAGAGGGATTCCTCCCAAGAAGGAAAGTAGGTGAATGAACAACCTTTGGAGGAATGTTCTGAGTGAAGACAGGATTTCTTTCAGGAATATCTGAAATAAAACAGAGGATATTTTGGTTGGCTTTACATAAGAGGGGTTCTGAGGCATGGAGCAGTCATCTGTACAAGAACCCTTCCTCTGGAGGCTACAATGGAGGCAAAGTTGCCTGGGCTCTTTAGCTCCCCTGCAATTCCATATGAATTTTAAAATCCATTTGTCAATTACAAAAAAAATGGCTGCTGGGATTTTGATTGGGTTGTGTTGACTGTATAGATCAGTTTGGGGGGGAAATCGATTATTTTTAACAATAAACCCATAAACAAGGTGTATCTGCATTGATTTAGTTTTATTTTCTGCAGTATTTTCTAGTTTTTAGGTTACAGATCGTGTATATCTTCCATCACATTCGTGGTATTTAATATTTTGATGCTGTTGTTAATAGAATATTTCTTAATTTCTCATGGTTTGTTTTAGAAGGTAAAATGCAGTAAGTTCTTTTTAGAGTACAAAATTTATTTAAATTCAAGTTAGTTAATATACAGTGTAGTATTGGTTTTAGGAGTAGAAGCCAGTGACTTATCATTTATATACAATACCCAGCAGTCATCCCAACAAGTGCCCTCCTTAATGCCCATCACCTATTTAGCCTACTCCCCCCTACGCACACCTCCTCTCAGCAACCTTTCATTTGTTCTCTATATTTCAGAGTCTCTTATATTTGTCTCCATCTGTTTTCATCGTATTTTTCCTTCCCATACCCTGTGTTCATCTGTTTTGTTTCTTAAATTCCACATGTAAGTGAAATCATACGGTATTTGTCGTTCTCTGCCTGGCTTACTTTGCCTAGCATAATACACTCTAGTTCCATCCACTGCAAATGGCAAGATTTCATTCTTTTTGAGCACCAAGTAATATTCCATGGTATAGGGGTGTGTGTGTGTGTGTGTGTGTGCGTGTGTGTGTGTATTTGGGTTCTTTCCATAATTTGGCTATTGTCGATAGTGCAGGTATAAACATTGGCATGCATGTGCCCCTTCAAATCATCATTTTTGTAACCTTTGGAGAAATACCTAGGAATGCAATTGCTGGGTCATAGGATAGCTCTATTTTTAATTTTTTGAGGAACCTTCATACTGTTTTCCAGAGTGGCTGAACCAGTTTGCATTATCACCGATGGTGCAAAAGGGTTCCCATTTCTCCACATCCTCGCCAGCATCTGTTGTTTCCTGAGTTGTTAATTTTAGCCCCTCTTACTGGTGTGAGGTGGTATCTCATTGTGGTTTTGATTTGTATTTCCCTGATGAGTGATGTTGAGCATCTTTTCATGTGTCTGTTAGCCATCTGGATGTCTTCTTTGGAAAAGTATCTGTTCATGTCTTCTGTTCATTTCTTCACTGGATTATTTGTTTTTTGGGTGTTAAGTTTGGTAAGTTGTTTATAAATTTTGGATACTAACCCTTTATCCAATATGTCATTTGCCAGATACCTTCTCCCATTCCATCAGTTGCTTTTGGTTTTGTTGACTGTTTCCCTCATTGTGAAGAAGTTCTTTATCTTGATGAGGTCCCAATAGTTTATTTTTGCTTTTATTTCCCTTGCCTATAGAGACAAGTCTAATAAGAAGTCTCTGCAGCCGAGGTTGAAGAGGTTGCTGCCTGTTTTCTCCTGTAGGATTTTGATGGTTTCGTGTCTCACATTTATGTCTTTCGTCCACTTTGAATTTATTTTTGTGTATGGTGTAAGAAAGTGGTCCAGTTTCATTCTTCTTCATGTCACTGTGCAGTTTTCCCAGCACCATTTGCTAAAGAGACTGTCTTTTTTCCACTGTATACTCTTTCCCACTTTGTCAAAGGTTAGTTGGCTGTATAGATCTTTTACCTCTGTGGTTAGGTTTATTCCTAGGTATCTTATGGGTTTTGGTGCAGTTGTAATTAGGATCGATTCCTTGATTTCTCTTTATGTTGCTTCATTATTGGTGTATAGAAATGCAACAGATTTCTTCACATTAATTTTATATCCTGCAATTTTGCTGAATTCATGTATCAGTTCTAGCAGATTTTGGTGGAGTCTTTCAGGTTTTCCACGTAGAGTATCATATAATCTGTGAAGAGTGTAAGTTTGACTTCTTTTTTACCAATTTATATGCCTTTCATTTCTTTTTGTTGTCTGATTGCTGAAGCTAGGACTTCCAGTACTATGAGGAACAACAGTGGTGAGAGTGGACATCCCTGTTGTGTTCCTGACGTTAGGGGGAAAGCTCTCAGTTTTTCCCCATTGAGGAAGATATTAGCTGTGGATCTTTCATATATGGCCTTTATGATGTTGAGGTATGTTCCTTCTGTCCCTACTTTCTTGAGGGTTTTTATCAAGAAAGGATGCTGTATTCTGTCAAATGGTTTTTCTGCATCGATTGACAGGATCACATGGTTCTTACCCTTTGGTTTATTAACGTGGTGTATCATGTTGATTGATTTGTGAATATTGAACCAGCCCTGCAGCCCAGGAATAAATGCCACTTGATCATGGTGAATAATTCTCTTCATGTACTGTTCAATTAAATTTCTTAATATCTTGTTAAGAGTTTGTACATCCAGGTCCATCAGGAATATTGGTCTGTAGTTCTCCTTTTTTAGTGGGGTCTTTGTCTTGTTTTGGAATCAAGGTAATACTAGCTTCATAGAATGAGTTTGGAGGCTTTCCTTCCATTTCTGTTTATTGGAACAGTTTGAGAAGAACAGGTATTAACTCTTCTTTAAATGTCTGGTAGAGTTCCTTGGGGAAGCTATCTGGCCCAGGATTCTTGTTTGTTGGGAGATTTTTGATAACTGATTCTATTTCTTTGCTGGTAATGAGCCTGTTCAAATTTTATATTTCTTCTTGTTTCAGTTTTGGTAGTGTGTGAGTTTCTAGGAATTTGTCCATTTTTTCCAGATTGCCTGGGTTATTGGCATACAATTTTTCATAGTATTCTCTTATAATTGCTTGTATTTCTGTGGTATTGGCTGTGATCTCTTCTCTTGTCATTCATAATTTTATCTATTTGGGTCCTCTCTCTTTTCTTTTTAATAAGTCTGGCTAGGGGTTTATCGTTGATTCTTTCAAAGAACCAGCATTTAGTTTCTATTCTGTTTTTGTGTTTATTTGTTTGTTTCGGTATCATTTATTTCTGCTCTAATCTTTATTGTTTCCCTTCTGCTGGTTTTAGGCTTTATTTTCTCTTTTCTAAGCTCCTTTAGGTGTATACAAGGTTAGGTTGTATATTTGGGACCTTTTTTACTTCTTGAGATCGGCCTGAATTGCAATGTATTTTCCTCTTAGGACTGCCTTTGCTGCATCCCAGAGGTTTTGGACTACCATGTTTTCATTTTCATTCACTTCCATGTACTTTTTTCTTTCTTCTTTAATTTCCTGGTTAACCCATTTGTTCTTTAGTAGGATATTATTTAACCTCCATGTATTTGAGGACTTTCCAAATATTTTCTTGTGGTTGATTTCAAGTTTCATAGTATTGTGTTCTGAAAATATGCATGGAATTATCTCAATCTTTTCTGTACCTGGTGAGGGCTGATTTGTAACCCAGTATGTGATCTGTTCTGGAGAATGTTCCTTGTGCACTCAAGAACAATGTGTATTCTGCTGCCATAGGATGAAACGTTCTGAATGTATCTGTTAATGCCATCTGGTCCAGTGTGTCATTCAGAGCCATTGTTTCCTTGTTGATTTTCTGCATAGATGATCTGTCCATTGCTATAAATTTAGTATTAAAATTTCCTACCGTTATGGTGTTGTTATCAATGAGTTTCTTTATACTTGTGATTAATCGATTTCTATATTTGGGTGATTCAAGATGGGGGCATAAATATTTACAACTGTTAGATCTTCTTGATGGATATACCCCTTAATTATGATATAATGCCCTTCTTCATCTCTTCTGACAGTCTTTATTTTAAAATCTGGTCTAAGTATGGCTACTCCAGTTTTCCTTTAACCTCCTTTAGCATGGATACATGGTTCTCCATCCCCTCACTTTCAATATGCAGGTGTCTTTAGGTCTAAAATGAGTCTCTTGTAGGTAGCATATAGTTGGATCTTGGTTTTTTATCCCTTCTGATACCCTGTGTCTTTTGATTGAAGCATTTAGTCCATTTACATTCAGAGTGATTATTGAAAGATATGAATTTAATGCCATTGTGTTACCTGTAGAATTGGTGTTTCTGGTCATGTTCTCTGGTCCTTTGTAATCTTTGTTGCCTTGGTCGTCTTTTTTTTTCTTCCTTCCATTCAGAGAGTCTCCCTTAAAATTTCTCACAGGGCTGATTTAGTGCTCATGAACTCCTTTAGTTTTTGTTTGTCTGAAAAACTCTTTATCTCTCTATTCTAAATGACAGCCTTGCTGGATAAAGAATTCTTGGCTGCATATTTTTCCCATTCAGCACATTGAAAATTTCATGTCATTCCATTCTGGCCTGCCAAGTTTCAGTGGACAGATCTATTGCTAACCTTATGTGTCTACCTTAGATTAAGGATCTAATCTGAGAACCTAACCTACATAGGTTAAGGACGTTTTGTCCCTACCTGCTTTCAGAATTCTCTATCTTTGTATTTTACCAGTTTCACTATGATATATCATGGTGTTGACCTGTTTTGTTTGTTTGCTTGTTTGTTTCTTTGGAGGAGTTTTCTGTGCCTCTTGGACTTGAATCCCTGTTTCCTTCCCCAGGTTAGGGAAGTTCTCAGCTATAATTTGTTCAAATAAACCTTCTGCCCCTTCTTCCTGCTCTTCTTCTGGGACTTCTATGATATGGATATTGTTTAGTTTCGTGGAATCACTTAGTTCTCTAACTCTCCCCTCATGATCTAGTAATTTCCTTTCCCTGTTTTCAGCTTCATGATTTTCCATAATTTTATCTTCTGCTTCACCTATTCTCTCCTCTACTTCTTCAGTCCTCATTGTCACTGTATCCAGTTTGTTTTGTATTTCAGTTAAAGCATTTTTTATTTCATCCTGACTAGGTTTTAGATCTTTGATCTCTGTAACAAGTGTTTCTCTGGTGTCTTCTATGCTTGTTTCGAGCACAGCTAGCAGTCTTATGACTGTTGTTCTAAATTCTTGTGCAGATAAATTGCTTTTATCTGTTTTGAGCAAGTCCCTGGCTATGATTTCTTCTTAACCTTTCTTTTGAAGAGAATTACTCCATCTTGTCATTTTGGCAGTTTCTGTCTTTTGTGTGTTTTAAATGCTTGTTGTTTTTCCTGCACCTGAGAGTACTACTGTATTAAAGAGGGGTCATACACTGTCCAGGGTCTGCCACTTCAGGAAGTGTTTCTGGTGTGTGCTGTGTGCACTCTGCTGCTGCGTTTTGGCTTCTCTTTCTCTCTTGTCAGTCCTTGTAGAGCTCTTCTTGCTTACGCTGGTAGAATGTTTCGATCTGTAACTCGGTGTGCTTTGATTTGTTTGTTGAAGTATAACTACCCCTAGAAAAAAAGGGGTGGGGGGTGAGCATGCGCCCCAAAAAAGAAAAAGGGAATGACAACAAAACAAAACAGAGAATCAAAGACTATAAGGCTGATTTCAAAGAAAAAGCAAGGGAAAAAAAAGGAAGAAAAGAAAAAGGAAGGAAAAGAAAAGAACCAAAAAGGCTGATTCCAAAAGAAACAAGGAAAAAACTGTAGGTGTCATTTTGAAGCACTTGATTTTCAGTGTACTTGGTGCATGGGGGAGCTGGCTGTGCTGGTCTGGAGGAGAGGCCAGCTGTGTTGGCAGAGTCAGTCCTGCCCCAGTAAATAAGCAATTGCCAGGCACAGAGGGGCAGGGTTTGGTGTAAGCAGGTCCACTGGGGGCCACTGTGCTGCTCTCTGAAGTCCCACCATGTTGGTGTTGGAGGGAAAATGGCACCATTCCAATCCCTCATCCCTGGACCAAGAATCTCACGCCCGTGCTGTTCAGACAGCCGCCACAGAATAGCGAGGGCTGCACCACAATTCTGCATTTTTCCTCTGGCGGGCGGCTAGGATTCAAAACCCAAAGTCTTAAAGGACTTGGCACTGCATGGATCTGCTCCCCTTCTCTGGAGTAGAGCCTCTCCACACCGTGTGAAGTCCTCTGGCCCTGAGAAATAGCCTGCACAGTACACAGAATCTATAGTGTAGCACCTCTAAAAGCAGCAAAGGTTATATTTGCTCTGGTTGCACCTCCGTCCCCTGCTGATGAAAGGCCTTTGGCTGGCACCTGCAGGGTCTTTTGTCCTTGGGGAGGCAATAAACCCTCTTCCAAAAGTACTCCAGGAAGGGAACTGTTCTCTCCCTATGCACCCTGAGTTCCCCACACCATGTTATGCACTCCAGGGTCAGCTCCTTCCTCCCCAGGAGTGTGTGCCACAGCTCTGCTCCAGAGAAAGTCATGTACTTCCCAAACCTCAGAGTTTGAGCTCCAAAACAAAAAAAAAAGGGGGGGGGGGGTAACACTCAGTACTTCTTGCCCCCCCAGTCCGTGGTCCAGAGAGGTTCTCCTTTTGTACGAACTTGATACCATACTTTCTCCACCCCTCTCTTTCTTTCCCTTTTGTCTCTCCACAGAAAGGGGGTTCACTCCTCTCCATTGCACCACCATACTCCTCGCTCCCAGTTCACTTCCACACACCTCACACCTTCTAATGTGTCTCCCTCCAACTGTGGAGATCCTTCTGCCACTCCACAGATCGACTTCCTGGGTGTTCCAAGTAACCTAACCTCAATACAGCTGTGTTAGATGGACGAGGAAAGCCTAAGATCCCCCTACTTCTCCACCATCTTCACTCCCACAGTCAATTTTTATGTATTGATTTTGAAAAAAGCAACCTTACTATAAATTCACTTTTTCTAGTAACTGTTACTGTTGGTTTCATTGCATTTTCTACATATATGGCCATCTTATTTGTGAACTGTATAATTTTAAACATACAATATTGCTGCATATCTTTATGACCTAGGGGAAGTGAAGGATTTTTTTAAAGAAACCAGTCAGAATATGAAGACCATACAGGAAGTTATGGATACATCTGACTACTTAAATTTCAGAATTTTGATTTGTGAAAAGATACTTTAAAGAAATTGAAAGAAGCCCCACGTTGATAGAAAATATTTCTAGTATATATACCTGGCAAAAGCTTAGTATCTACAATTATGCTGCCCACTGGAGTTAGCCACAAGCCACTGTGGCTTTTGAGCATTTGAAATATGGCTTGTCTCACTATTGGTATGTACTGTAAGTGTAAAATACACACCAGACTCCAAAGACTTAGTGCAAACAATATATATTCTTAATAATGCTTATATTGAATACATGTTGAAATGAAAATATTTTAAATTCATTGGGTTAAATATATTACTAAAATTGATTTCATTTGTTTCCTTTCACTTATTGAATGTGGCTACTAGGAAATTTTTACCTGTGTATGTGGCTCACACTGTATTTCTGTTGCACAATCTTGATCTACAATATACCTAAATGTTTCTGTGAGCCAATGAGAAAAAAAAAAAAACAGTCCAGTTGGAAAATGCAAAACCTTAAACACAAATATTCAAATGGCCAATAAACGTAGAAAGAGGAGGCTCAAGGTCTTGGATGATCAAGAAAACGCAAATTAAAACCACAATGGAGTACCGTTTTCATCTACCAAATTAGCAGATATTTTAAAAATAAATAAAACTGGCAAGGTTGGAGTGCAACATTATCTCTTTATCTTCTGATGAGAAGAATCTAAATGGACCCAGACTGTCCTTAGGACAGTTTGTGTTATCTAGAAAGTTGACTGTGCGTGTAACCTGTGACCCAACAATTCCATTTCTTTATATTTAACAGAGAAATCCTTACACACACACACCAAGAGACATATTAAAAATAGGTTCATAGCAGCATTATATGTAGGTTTTAAAAACTGTAAACAATAGAATAAACTGTTATATTCATACAAGTATATACCATAGTGCACTGGAAATGAGAAGTATAGCTAAAGGCATCAGCATGGATGAATCTCAAAAGCATAATTTTCAGGAATGAAGCAAGTCCTGAAAAAAAGCATACAGTGTTCCATTATGTAAAATTCAATATCAGGCATAATCAAGCTATCGATTTTTAGGAATGCATACATAAATTACATCACAATACAGAAAGATAATAGTTAACACAATTAATGATGGTGATCATCTGTGGGGCCAGGAGAGGCATGCAATTAGAAAGTGAACTGTAAACAGCTTCTAAAGTCTAATAATAATGTAGTTTTTAAACAGGTTGGTGAGAATAGGGGTAATTATCTTACTATTGTTGTTTATAGTGTACATATTTTATAAATTCTTTATATGTCTGACAAATTTTAATAAAACAGGCTATAAAACAATTATGTCATGAACCTAATTTTATTTGCACACACACAGAAACTTTGTTTTTAAATATGTATGAAGAAGGCACTCTGTGCTAAAATATTTATTCTATGATGATAGGATACATGTAGATGAGGAGTTGGAATTTGTAAATTTAGGTTGCAGGGCAGTTTGATCATCAGCTACTTTCTAATGTCAGTGTTCTGTTAATTGTGCGTATCAAGAATATAAGCAGCATTATACCATAATTAGAAAAGTAAAAGTTACTTTACAGGCAAAAAAAATGGGTTTATTTAGAATAACAGAATTTAAATTCGGGACAACCAAGCTACGGCAAAACCACAGGCCAGTCTATCAGAGGAGAAGAATGTTATTTTGAGGAGGAGGAAGTTGGGAGGGGTTGTTTTGAATGAAAGTCCATTCAAGATGGAGAAAAGCAAGAATTCAGGGTGACTGATGACAGTTTTTCATTGACTGAGTTGTAGTGGTTGATTTCTTGTAGAATATTTGAGGCATCTTTTCCTGTTGGGGCCTATAGTTGACGCTTCTTCCTGTAATTGATGTTGAATGGTATGGCTCCCCCTTCTGGCCCCCTACTACACTTAAGTGAAGTTTCCCTTCATTAAACAGGATTTTTTAGAAAGGCTTTAGATAGTTCTTAATTCTTTTACACATACAGAAAGTCATAATTAGTCTATTTGAAAGTACATAAGCCTCCTTAGGAGTAGAATGTTTTTGTATATGTACTCCAACAAATATGCATAATTGAATATTATTTTTATTACTATGCAGTTTTTAGGCTAGATTCTCCTTCTTGGACCAGATTTCTTTGATGGAATTAAGAGTATCATGTGTATTATATTAGTACCAGTAAAACTTGTATTGTGCATTTTTAGTTCTTGATGGATCTATGGCTAGCAAATTGTAATTTATCATCCATAAGCTTGGTGCATTTGCCCTTTTTGATTTTTAGACCGTGAGGAAACGTCAACTAAGTCTCCCAACTGTTTCCATTCACCTTGCATCATGATTTATTCATTCATTCACAGGCCACTTTCTCTTGTCTCTTATCTCTTACACCTTGCTATTTATTCATTTTCATTCAAAAAATTTATAATATTCCAAAAGGTATTTATATACTATTGCATAGAAATAAGAATACACTTATTCATGATTGCATGAAAAGAAAATTTGTTTCAGTGAAGGCTAAAGAAGAAGCCAAGAAAGTATATCAAAATGCAATTAAACGATTAACAGAAAAGCTCTGACTGGGATAAGTAAATGAGCTGAGAAGGAACAAAAAAATATCCTAGGAATCCAGATGATGTTATTTCATTTCTTCTGTAGGAAACACATCATATCCACAAGGGAATATTGTAATGTATAGAACATTATACAAGAAAAAAAAAATTCCTGTCTCTGGGGCCCAGGCCTGCAGAATACATGTGTTTTATTAATTAAACAATTAATTAAATAATTACTTTTGTTTTCATAATAATAGTTTATTACCTGCTAAGCATTTTTAAACGAAGATAGGAAGCCTCAGGTAGCTTAAATAACTTCCTTAAGGTCCTTGGTGGATGCTAGTAAGTGGTTGACCAGAATTCAAATCCAGGTCTATTCCACTGTGAAGCTTGTGCTGTTAACCTTTGTATAAAACTGGCCCTTTACCCATTCCAACTCCTTTTCTTCTGAAGATTTGACCAGACTGAGTAACTCCAGATATATGGATCAGAGATTCACAACATCTAGGTTGATTTCACTGTTTTACTACATTACAATTTTATCTTTTTTTAAAGAAACATTTGCAGAAAATTTATTTGTGGCTATGATTCTATTCATATAAAAATGTTCTAGCTATTATAGGCACCATGCCAAGAACAAAGGCAAGTGGGACCAAAAAAAAGCTCAAAGTAGGCCATTTACTGAAATCTCAAATTTGATCAGCACTTTCTTCCAGGGAAAATATTCTTTGTACCTGTTACCAGAGAGAGAGGATTTAGATAACGTTTTTAACCCTCGGAGCCATCCCACACTCCACAGAGGGTAAAGGCAGTAAAAAGGATGATCACTCACCAAAGTTGAGTCCAGATATAATACTCTCTGTTTGAAGTTTTCCCAACTCCTAAAATTTCATGACTCTGGGTTTTCTCTGTTGTGATTAGGGCAGCCAGACTGATCTAACATAACAATCCCTGAGGACCCACCTCTGAATTGTATGTTCCTCTCTATATGCCAGTATCTGCCTACAATATGCATTTCAGATGCTTCAGGACCCACCTTTCCTTTAAAGGGGTAGAACTTTGAGGCATATATATTATCAACTCCAGGTACCCTCAGGGAAAACTTCTACCCAAGGTAAACACGAGGTTTTTTTTAATTTACTTTACAATAAAAGTATAGCAAGCCTTCCTTAAATTAGAGTATGCGCTTTTCCCTAAGATTTGTCTTCAGTCTCCTAAGACCTTGACCTTATTTGAAGCATAGTTCCAGGACCATGGTTATCTTTTTTTTTTTTTTAACTTGTTTTATTTTTATTTTTTTTTAATTTACATCCAAATTAGTTAGCATATAGTGAATGATTCCATGAGTAGATTCCTTAGTGCCCCTTACCCATTTAGCCCATCCCCCCTCCTACAACCCCTCCAGTAACCCTCCACTTGTTCTCCATATTTATGAGTCTCTTCTGTTTTGTCCCCCTCCGTGTTTTTATAGTTTTGTTTCCCTTCCCTTTTGTTCATCTGTTTTGTCTCTTAAAGAGGACCATGGTTATCTTAACCCCACAGAGTACAAGTTCATCTAGGATCCAAGATAGAGCCTAAACAGTGAACCATCCATAATCAAAGGTTGCCTGTGGCTTGTTCACATGTTCCGAATAGTCTTTATTACCAGGTGTTAGAGCTGATCTCCTGGGCAACTCTAAACCAAAGGACATGTGCTAAGCTCCCTCTTTCAGGATATGTCAGGGTCTAACAGAAGACTATGCACCCACTTTGTCCATAACTACCATCCCTTTTCCCTCTCTTTGTGAAGAAAAAGGCCACAGATTCCATAATACCTCTTCTGCGGCTATGGGTGTTTGTGTGTGTGTAAAGAAATATAAAAATTTCTTACATGCTAATAATACAACAAACATTTATTTGTTGAAATAGTAAGTTAATTCAAGGAGTGATTACTTGGAGTTAAAAGTCTATGTAACTGTACCTGCTATAAAGTAAAAAATCATAAAAATTCGTCTGACAAATATATCACACTAATTCGTTCTCTCCTTACACAAAATTGCTTTAGAAATAAAGGAATTTCAGAATCGTGAGACAGTATTTTGTTACATCGTCAAATGGTGAAAGTGACTGATTCATTTAACGTACTTATTGAGCACCAACTGTGTGTTTGTCACCGTGCTGGCCCATGGGAGCAGGGGTGAGGATGGTAAGTGAGGTGGAGGGAGTGAAGGATGAGGCTGGAGCAGGGGACAGACCCTGCAGTGTGAAGCCAGTTTTTAGGATGGTGAGCCTGAGGGTGGGTGTGACACCATTTGCTTTGCTCCAGTACCAGGAACACAGTAGAAGGAAGGACAGGGTGGATGGTAAAGGACCCGTTAAGCTACTCATTCACCCAAACGGCAGAAAAACCATCTTCAATTTAGAAAGATCACGACACATCTCTGTTGTACAGTTTTGTTTCATTCCCGGCGATCAGTAAGGTGTTTTAGACATTTCTATACAAATCAGAAAGTGAGAAAAAAGGCAATTGCAGTCAAAATGCTTAATTTATGAAGCTATTACATTTTCACTTTAGCAGCAATTTGAGATAAAATAGTGTGAAACTGCCTTACAGTTTATAGTTTTATAATAATGAGTCCATCTCTTCACTATTTACAAAATTCTTATGTCAATAACTAATGGCACAATTTCTTTTTTAAGTAATCTGTGAGACATTCCATGTGTATTTTCATCCTTGTAAGCAACTTTCTGGGGACACCTTTTTTTTAATTTCCTTAATGACAGCTATATCAGAAAAAATCATTATGTGGCTGTGTTTTAGAGTGTGTATTATTTAAAGCCTGATTAACACTGCCATCTTGTTGCATTGGAATGATTGTTCTCCTTGTAATACATCTGTGGTGTTTACATCACTGCCCTCAAATGACTTATCTAGCTATTGAAATTGTTATGTGACATTTTAACTGCCAGCTCATATAAGCATCATTTCTATTCTGATTGTTGGTTTGTGCTTTGGGCAACATGGATATTGAGTCAAAAGAGAATGTATAAGACACAGAGGCTCAGATCTGCCAAGGTGCTGCTCATTTTAATTCCTAATGCTCTTTGGGAAGCATTTTATTCTACTCATTTTGGATAGAGATTTAGTGACTTACTTCAGTAGTGACCTTAAGGAAGAAAACTGGGTGGGTGGCTGCGTGGCTCAGTCAGTTAAGCATCTGACTCTTGATTTCAGCTCAGGTCATGATCCCAGGGTCATGGGATCAACCCCCACATCTCTCTCCCTTCCTCTGCCGCTCTCCCCCGCTCGCATGTGCTCTCCCTCTAAGATAAAAAAAAAATTTTTTTTTAATATTCATTAAAAAAATTTTTTTTTAATTTTTATTTAAAAAAAAAGAAGAACACTGACTTAGGGGAGATTTCAAACAGAGATTTCATCTCCTCTTTTTCCATTTATGTTCCATAAAAGATCAGGCACCTCAGTGGCACCTGGGTGGCTCAGTCGGTTGGGCTTCAGACTCTTGATTTTGGCTCAGGTCATGATCTCATGGTTCTTATGTTCCAGCCCTGCATCAGGCTCCACACAAATAACACAGAGCCTGCTTGAGATTCTTTCTCCCTCTCTCTCTGCCCTTCCTCTGATTGCACCATCTCTTTCTCAAAATAAACAAATAAACCTCAAAAAAATAAGGCACCTTAAGAAAGAGGTTTTCATATATATATGAATGGGTAGGACTATCATGTTGAAGGAGAAAGAAACCAAGAAGACTGAGTTTCAAATGCTGCCCCTCCTGTGTAATCTTGGGAATGTCACTGTATTTTCAAAAGACTTGTCTCATATGCAAAATGAAACTATCGATGCTCCCTTACTTTGGATTATTATGGGATTTAAATTAGTTAATGTATATTAAGGTGTTTTGTGTATGGTAAAACTCCATACAAATATTAGTCAACTGCCTCAAGTGAAGATACACTGCTACCCAAGGACATTTCTGTTGGGAGCACAGCTTTCATAAAGAAGCCGTAGGACTCACATTTGATGGAAGGCAGCTGTAAAACGGATTGAAAAGAATCCAAGAAACAAATTATGCCATTGTGTGCATCAAGATAGCCAACAGCGATAAATCAGCTACATTCACTCCCGTGCACCTGCAAATAAAAATGAGTGGGGTGGATCCTGTGCAGGAACTCTCACAGTGGAAAGAAAATCAGCCCGGAGCAGTGTTATGAAGCTCTCACGGCTTCGGATGATACAGGCAGATTTCACGATGCTTATGTAAGGAAATATGTCTGTCTTGTAGCACCACAGGCAATAACTTTTTAAATTAAGTAGAGATAAATTCTTATAATTTAAAATGTTTAATGCCAAACATATGTCTTCTCTAATACTTACGGTATAGTGGAGAGACTGGTATTAGATGACCAAATGTCCACTTAAAATTGATAAAAGTATGTTTATTTTTTTGTTTAAAAAGCATGGAGCATTGCTTACGTATAAAATGTACTAAGTGTACTAGCCTATGAAGCCCCGGGGAAGGAAGAGGAAAGAGAGAAGTACTGTGTCCTTACTGGAGAAAAGTCCCCAAGAAATGCAGGAGAGTAAAAGAAGTCAGGGAAGAGAGCAAACCCTGATGTGTGGGAAAACCTCAGGTCTCTGAATTGAAACTTGAGAAGGATGGTATCTTTCACATCATGAGACCCTTATCATAGCATCGTCACATGGGAGCCGCTCATAATCCTGCCCCATTATAAACTGCATTATTAATTTCATTTACTTTAGTATTGTCTTATTTGAAAAAGTAGTTTTTCATTATTAAATAGTTCTTATACTAAAGTATTAAATCCATAGCAATCAGCAAAATCGATTCTATTGAAATTAAGCCTTTTCTTCTTTTGTTTACTAATTTTTTTAACAAATAAGCCTATACATTGTGCCAGGTATTAGACATAATCCAAGATCTCACAAGTGGCTTTCAATTTAAATACCATTGATGGGAGCAGTGTGCTTGCAGCACAACCCCATTTAGCAACATCCGCATATTTCTCTAGAGCGCATGACAAACAACTGAACTTATTCTGTTTGTTGCTATTATTTCAGTTACACAGTTTCCTCACGTCTACTCCATTTGGTTCAGTCTCTTTTTCGTACCAAATACGTCAGACTTCCTCATATGATTGGCTCATAATGGCAAGAAATAAAAAAGGGAGGAAGAGAGTTTGTCTTGAGTGACAAAGAAGTAGATTCTGAATATGATCCAAAAGAAACTCCAGAAAATATATGAGCAACAGAGTACAGCATAGTTGGAATAAGAGTAGCATCTCCCACAGTGCCTATACGGGGAAGAGTTATCTTCATATTGTATATCATATTTTCAGTATTGAAAAAAACATTGTTGCAAGAACAGAGCTGTGTGGCCATTGTGATACACTCTCTGAGGACCTGTGGGATTTTACAGATTGAAAATCAGCATCAGTACTCTATCTTAGAACATAGCCATCATTTTGTTAGAACTTTTCATTTTGAGAAGAACAGAGACACAAGATTTCCTGGTTAATGGAAGTTTTATGGTAAAGTTACCCAGGAAAGTAAGAGAACAAAATAGAAAGAAACAAAGAAGATCTAGAATACTATGCATCGGATTGGTGGTAGTCTGCTCTTTGCCTCTCTCTTCTGCACTCCCCCATCACTAACAACGATATGATCCTTCTCATGGCCTCTGCTTACCTTCTCTGAGTCTTTCCACTTCTGTATTGCTCTCTTCACTTCAAATTGGTCGTATTCTGACCTCCTGAGAGAGAGAATATAAATTCTTTGTCAAGTCATTCTCTGGTATGAAGCATCTACCCTATGCCACGGCTGCTGGTGCCAAACATAGTGCTAGCCAGGCAGGCAGTTTGTGCAGCACAGCACTACCATTTGCTCGTGGGGCAGTCCTGAGCTGTGGACAGAGGCAGGCACTGTGAGACTCCTGAGAAGGGAAGCAGTGTGCTAATAGAAGAATGTAAATACGGAAACGAGAGCTTTGAGGCCTTTGGGGTGATACGAAGGAACAGCATACTGGAGGAGGTTTGTAATTCAAAGGCAAGAGTTCCCTTACTTCTGGTGCCAGTTGAAGCAGGAGAATGGCTAATAACATTAGCTCTAAAGCTTGCCTTTACAATAGGAAAAATTTAGAGTGAAACAAAACAATGGAAAAAGAGGCGCAAGAATAGTTGTCCATGAGTTGTTAAAGTTGCTCCCATCTTGTCAAAGTGACATTATCACAACTATAAATTCAAAAGTGAAAGCAGTCATCATCATAACAGATTTTTCTTTCCTCCTAGTTTTCCATATTCCCATTTACTCTTATTCATATAACCTTATATCACTGATAGATCCCGCACTGCCAAGTTCATTGGTATTTTCCATGTTTCCAGGTAATCTTTACAAAGTAGACCATGACCACTCGCTGTCGGTGTAATAATGCAGTAGGAAAAAGAATGATGAAGTATTTTCTTATGAAGTAAGAAAGTGGGAAATTTTTCTTTCACAGAAATGCGGTTGAAACTTGAACACTAATGTAGACTCTCCCCATGGCGGAGTTCAGGGCTCTTCTGACCTGGCAGGTTCTCTACATCGGCCACAGAACTTCAGGGCACAAGTCTGGGAGGAACCAGAGAGCCAGCTGGGGACCACATCCACTTATTTCTGTGTTTGATTGTGCAGACATTCATTGTACTGTTCGTTTGCCAATTTGGTATCAAAACGAAAGTAACCTACATTAGATCTAAGACTTAATCTTCAAACCCACCTTTGTAATTTAGCTCAGCTTACTTTTAATAGTTATTTTAATGCCTACATTATTCTCTACAGTCATGTTGTACCTTAATTGACTTAACTACCCTTCATTGCAAATATTTTTGTTGTTTCTAATTACTTATCTGTGTTAAGCTCCTGGTAAATAAAAGTATAGTGAAGTATCTTTCAGCATGTATTTCCATTTAGAAAATTTCCTAAGAGGGGCACCTGGGTGGCTCAGTCAGTTAAGCGTCCGACTTCAGCTCAGGTCACAATCTCGCGGTCTGTGAGTTCGAGCCCCGCGTCGGGCTCTGGGCTGATGGCTCAGAGCAGCCTGGAGCCTGCTTCCGAATCTGTGTCTCCCTCTCTCTCTGCCCCTCCCCCGTTCATGCTCTGTCTCTCTCTGTCTCAAAAATAAATAAAACGTTAAAAAAAAATTTTTTTAAAGAAAATTTCCTAAGAATATTTCATTCCAGATTTCATTCCAAAAGGAAATTATATCAATTTAAATTCTTACTAGAATTAGAGACTACACCAATGTCACTGCATCTGTATGACTTTAAATATTATTTTCATTTGGTAACACTCTTATTCTGTCCATCTGTTTCCCATACTTAGGGTATATAAGCTAGCCAACATACTGGTAAATGGTTTAGATACCATGTTTTATATACAAATAAAACTTTACTAATTCATTTAAAAAGAGACTTTGAGCTCCAAATATCTAATGCTATTGAAATTTTCCCATATCTGTGATTCATCTCAATAAGTTTAAAGGTTTTCTTTTCATCATAAAATGATAACAACAGAAAATCGATTATTTTTTTCAACTTGCCTTTATGTGACAGTCCTCTGCAGGAAAATTGTGAAACAAAAACGGGAAAAATAAAAGGCTAGACAATGGAAAATCATGTAAGGCCAAGATCTTCAACCTGGTCTACATACTGCAAGCTAGGGAACCATACTTTTCTAAAATTAGTCAACTATATGTGTGTTAGAATTTAAATGCTATGTTGCCACCTTTAACAGAAGTTTATTTCATATTGGATTATTATGTAGGAATTATGCTAGTACACAAAAATTAAAGTGAAAAGTAATGAGTCAAGTTTTTAACAGTAAGTTTTCCTGTTGCTTTGGTGGGATGCCTGAAAGTTAAAATTTCTCACGGTTGGGTTGCTTGTAAATTGACATCATCCTGGCTCTCTGAGTGATTGGCATTGTGTTTATTTCTCCTCAGACAAGAGCGAAGGGGAGATACTCCGTCCTTTTCTAGGTACCCTTCTACCACCATGCTCAGACTATCCCTGTAGAACCAGATTATAAATTCCTATAAAAACTGTTAACATTAACTCTCAGGGTTGTCCACTTTGTTTTGAGATGATAGCTTAATGATATTCTTCAAAGAAATCACAGACCTACATAAGGAACTGGAGACGGCATCATGCTTCTTCACTCCCACTGCTCAGTAGGGAACCAGCAAGGAAAGCATGTGTGATAAACCCTGTAGAAGAATGGTAGATGTGTCAAGGCAAACCACAGTGAGCTTTTGCTTCTCTTCTCCAAAATCCTACATCTTTTAGTAAAATCTGGGAGGGAGACAAAGTACTCTAGGTTTCTCAGTGATTAGGATTGGATAAAAAGATTTGAAGTTTTGCGATTCAAATACAGGTTTGTATTTTCTCGCATCCCCCATGTGTGAACATGAAGCAGTTCATTTCATCACAGTGAATAAAGGAGCAATACAGAAAGAGTGTGCTGTAGAGAAAGCATGGAATGAGTTGCTTATGGTTAACTTTGGCAAAGCAGTTGCACCACTTAGTTCCTTTGGTTATTTCTTTGGATATCTGATGGAGAGGCAACATACACACACAAAACAGGCAGAAGTAGCTCTATACATCTGAACTGGTTTTAGAGTGGGTGTCGAGTAGGCAAGGGAGAATTGTTCTACCTTCCAAGAGAGCTGTTCATTTCTAGATGCGTCATTAAAGGAAGCACTGTGGGTTCGATGGCTGGAACAGCGAACCCATCGTTTATGCGGTCTATGTATCAGGTGTCAGTCTAGTCATGCTCTTGGTACCAGTCAGTTCTCAGAGTCTGGCAAAGTCAGACCTGTTTCACCTGCTCACAGGATTCTGCTGCTCTGTCCACTGCAGTGGCCTCTGCGCAGCTCCTGTTATTGTAGTCCATTTCCTGGGTTGCTGTAGAATGTGGTGAGGTGTCCCATCAGAGTGCATGACTCTTTCTAATCCCAACCCACACACTGATGTCAAAGTATTTTTTGTTCTTTCTCTGGGAGCATTATGTTCTTCCACCGGCACTCGCTCAGCCAGGAAAACATGAGGGTATTTTGCAATAGCATTTGGAATATACATTTTTATCTTTTAGTTGGGATTTCTAGTGCTTGTATTTTAAAGGTCAGATGATGTCACAGTCTTAGTCATTAGCTGTCTACATATTGCTGAGTGTGTAACTGCCAAGTCAGAGCCTGCAGTGGTTTCCTAAAATCAGCACCAGGATTACAGGGAGTCACTCGCCTTTTTACGCACATACACATGCACGGCCAAATGGTGAAAAGCTACATCAGACCTTGCACAGAGCCCACCCTAAATTTGCTACTGCCCATTGTTCCAGAAAAATAGATCATGCAAGTAACTTTGATAATAATGGATGAAATCGTGAATAGAATTTTTCAGTGATTTTTAGTGATTTGAGTATTTGTAAGCATTTCCCTCCCCGGCAACCTGGATGCTTATCTTTTCTCCTTTCCTCTCTCTCCTCATCCTCTCTCTTATTTTCTCATTTTAAGATCTTCAGAACTCAAAAGACTATTGGTGGGAAATGAAGGTGAAGGATTATTGATCAGGAGATCTCTACTGCTGTTTTCTACTCAGAGTTTAGTGCAAAGGCTTCGTTTATGTCCATAGAGAATACTAATATGAACTAGAGGTTGGGATTTAAGAAAACAGGGGTGGGGGTACAAAACTGGCTATTCTTTTGCAAACACTTAAATCACTTTCTTTGTGCCACGCAGTTATCAACTGTGTGTAATCTTCATAACGAGTTTCTTAGGGACTTATTTTACAGATTAGAAAACTGAGGTACAAAGAGGCTAAGCAACTTGCCCAAGGTTATACACCTGGTAAGTAACAGAACTGAGGTACAAAACCATGCGGCCTGACTCTAGACCCTGTTCCCTTAACCTTTGCACTGCGCTGCCTCGGAGGAGAGTCCAGGACAGTAAAAAAGAGAGGCTCTTCAGATAGGACAACATAGAGCCCTTCTGTGATAATGACGTAAATGAGTAAAATGAAAATGCATTGAGAAGAAAGAATTTCAGACAGGTGAATGGGTGGCATCTGTACCTGCAAGAGAGGGAGAGACTTCAGCGAAGCAGCACTGTCCTTACATACTTAGTCACATGTGTCCTGTCACTTCTGGCACATTCTGTTAGAAAGAAGTCACAGGTCACTCCCACACTGAGAGAGGACTGGAGAAGTGCATGAACATCAGGAAACAGATCATGGGGAGGCCACTCTAGAGTCTGCTGTAGAGACGCATGCAGGTGAGGAGACACACACTCAGAGTCTGAATTAGGGTGGTCTTGATGCAAATAGAAAAGAAGAGTCAGATCCAAGAAACCATGTCTGGGAGTATAATCATGAATTCTTACCCATACCACGTGAAGGTCTTTGCATCCATTATCTCAGGTAAGCCTCAAAGTAACTATTTGAGGTGGCTGTCAGGAGAATCCTCATTTCACAGATGAGGACACAGGCTTTTAAAAGTTAAGTTCCTAGCTCACATACATCCCAGCTTCAAATCTGGGTGTCCCAACTTAGGTTTGAACATAGGATGACAGTCTCAGAGCTCCATAGTCTTCGCCACTCTTCATTACTTGGACTTCACAGTATAGAGGATTTAAAGAGAGATGGGGAAGAAAACATTGAAGATTAACTGCAAGAGTTTAACCCATTTCAACTCAAAGGATGGTGGTATTATCGAAAACAGGCATGTCATGAGAGGCACTGGCATACACTGCCTGCCACGCAGTGTGCTAAGCCCTCAGTATGCATCATCACATTGAATGTTCCAACAGCCTGCAAGAATAGTGGATATTCAGCAGATACCCAGATTCCATTAGTGGAGACAAAAGTTAGTGCTAGAATAACCTATCAGGGAGCATCATATGGAGATCATAAATCTCTAAGATGAGAGGGTGTGAGGGTGATCTGGCAGTGACATCTGTCACCCCATTGGTCACCAGGGTTGATTTGGCTGATCTGGCTGGCTAGGCGATATCCCCTTCCTCCCTCACTGCTCTGTGTGCACCCCTCCTATAGCTATGCACTCAAAGAGGGTGACCTTCCCGGATAGAGGAGGGCTGTTCTTCCATCAAGGGTATATGGGAATTGCGCACCTGTTAGAAACTCTGAACAACCTGTCAAGGTCGATTCATAGGAGAATGTAGGGTAGTCAAGATTCCAAGACTCCACACACATCCAAATGAGGCACTGCATGTGACTATCTGCGTTTCTTTTAAAAAATAATTAAAATAAAATTAGATGAGATGTTTAAGAGAGAAAGGACAGGCCCCACAAGAGAACCTTAGAAAACACCTATATTTAGCGGTTGAGGGAGGAAGATACAGTTAAAAAAGCAATGAAGACCTATACATCGGAGAGATAAGATGGAGAGATGGAGATATAACTGTAAAAGCAAAGGGGAAGGAGAAGAAAAAGTGTTGTCAGCAAATACCACCAGAGAGTAATCAAAGAACCTCATAATCAAGGCAGGATAAAGGAATTTGGAGGTTAGGACGGAGGGAGGGACTGACTGAGGGTCAGACTTTTGGGTGAGCAGATTCAGGAAAACAGAGCCTAGCAGGAGTCCGCTGGCATAGAGATGGATGGGCGAGCTGGGCTGTGAAGATAAGAGTGGGGAGTGAGGATGTAGAATTCACCAGTATAAACTTCTCTATAATTGCAGATGAACTAGTAGTAGTAATATGAGAGGGTTTGAACAACTGAGTAGCAGTGATCTTGTGTGTTGTAAACAGAAGGGAAGGTTCAAGTCAGAAGAAACTGAAAATGGTGGAAAGAGACAGACTGCTGATGGAATGTGACCCCAGAGGAGACAGAAGGCAAAGAAGAAGAAGGTGCAGGTCCTTAGAAAAGGGAAGAGACATGTTACCAATGGAGGTGGGAGAAGAACTGAAAGAAAATATAGAAAAACAGAGGTTCAGTAGGTTCAGTTTTCTTCTTAAAGAAGGACCCAAATTCATAGTGGGAAAGCAGAGGAAAAAATGTGAGTACTAGAAGATAGTACTAAATATGTTAATTAATGGAAGCAACAGTTGACCAAAGTTTATTGAATGTCTACTCTGAAGCAGAGAATTCAGTAGAGAACACTTTAAAAGATGTTTATTTTTGAGACAGAGAGGGAGAGACAGAGGGTGAGCAGGTGATGGGCAAAAAGAGAGGGAGACACAGAAACCAAAGCAGGCTCCAGGCTCTGAGCGGCCAGCACAGAGCCCGATGCAGGGCTCAAACCCACAAACCATGAGATCATGACCTGAGCTGAAGTCCAGTGCTTAACCGACTGAGCCACCCAGGCGCCCCTAGCATGAACTTTTAATAGAACCAAGTAGCGTGGTTCCATAATTTTGCCCAGTGTTTTTTTTTTAATTTTTTTTTTTTACCATTTTTATTTATTTTTGAGACAGAGAGAGACAGAGCATGAACGGGGGAGGGGCAGAGAGAGAGGGAGACATATAACCGGAAGCAGGCTCCAGGCTCTGAGCCATCAGCCCAGAGCCCGATGCGGGGCTCGAACTCACGGACTGCGAGATTGTGACCTGAGCTCAAGTCAGACGCTTAACTGACTGAGCCACCCAGGTGCCCCTGCCCAGTGGTTATTGAAGGCAGTTAAATTCCCACTGCACAGGGCTGGAAACTGAAATAGAATGGCAGGTAAGCATGGATGAAAGAAAGATGGATTCTAGAAGCCAACAAAGAGTATCGGCATGGTCTCTACCCACCCAGTGATGAAGGTAAGTGAATACTAAGAAGAGTTTAAAATCTAAAGATTTTGGGGGGTGTGTGGAGGAAATTACAGGAAATGAGGAAACAAAATGCTTGTTATCAGAAAAGGAATGCTCTGAGACCTTAAAGTAAAATAGTTCCAAATCAAGCAAACTACAGAGTGCTCTCTCTGCAGTTTCAGAGGCTAAAGAACTATGAAGCCAAAGTGTTATATGGGCTAGAAGTAAAAATAAATGATTGTGGCAGAGGATGTGAGGGGGTGGAGAATATGACTGACCAGGCACCCAAATCATGAAGACAAGGTGGAGGGTTATGACAGAGGTCAGGGTTATGACAGCAAGGACAGGGCTTAGATGTTCAGGTTCAAACACAGAGGTCGATAGAGGTGGAATACTAGTCTAAAAATGACAATGGAAGCAAGAATGTTTTCGAGACTGGTTATGTCTTTTTGGGAAATTCCAGTTTTAATTAAGTTGAACTTACAACTCTTTACCTTGGGAGTCAGTCTAAGACCAGCGGAGACTTTGCTTCACAATAGAACTAGGAGGCAAAGTCATCAGGGAGTGACTGAGACATAAGTAAGGGCACCTAGCAGGAAGGGAAAGTGTTAGTTGGAATCAGATGTAAGCATTGTTCTCTGCTCACATCTATGCTATCACTTCCTTACAAATGACCCTTTGATCCTTAAAATTACCTGTAAGGCATTATTCCCATTTTATTAAAAAAAAAAAAAAAAAAAAAAGAATCTGGTTGGCTCAGTCGATCTGACTCTTGATCCTGACTCAGGTCCGGATCTCATGGTCCTGGGATCAAGCCCCATGTTGGGCTTTTTTTCCCTGGCAGCATGGAACCTGCTTGGGATTCTCTCTCCCTCTCTCTCCCCTCCCTCACTCACACTTGTTTGGTTTTTTTGTTTGTTTCTTTTTTCCCCCCTCTCTCTTTTTCTATTTTAAAAAAAATATATCTGGTTTCAAGATTTGAATCTTGTCCTGACTGCAAACTCTAAGGTCTTTCTACCACAACTTACTGACACTCAGTAGTCTTAAAGTGTTACTATGGCTTTCAAGAACTAACTAGAAATCATGTCTGACTTATATGAAGTGGGTATAAAATACAATGTGTTTTTTAATTGAGGTATATTTGACCTACAACTTATTAGTTTCAGGTGTACAACATGATTTGGTATTAAACATCCGTCACCTTATATTATTTGCAAATGTCTGTTGTCATGAGAACCTTTAAGACCTACTCTCTTAGCTTTCAGACATGTGGTACAGTATTAACTATAGTCGCCATACTGTATATTATATCCGATGACTTATTTTGTAACTGTAGATTTGTACCTTTTGACCCATTTCAACACCCCAAACTCTGTGCCCCTACAAGCACAGATCTGTTCTCTGTACCTATGAGCTCAGGTTTTTTTTTGTTTTGATCGTACATATAAGATCACATGGTATTTGTCTTTCTCTGACTTATTTCGTTTAGCATAATGGCCTCAAGGTCCATTTAGGTGATTACAAATGGCAAAAATCCCTTCTGTTTTAATGCTGAATCATATTCCTCTATGTATGTGTGGTGTGTTTGCACACACCACGTTTTCTGTCTCCATTCATCCATCAGTGGGCACTTAGGTTGCTTTCATGTCCTGACTGTTGTAAATAATGCCACAGTGAACATGCAGGCACATGTGTTTTTTCAAGTTAGTGTTTTTGTTTTCTTTAGATAAATACACAGAAGTTGGATTGTCAAATCATATGGTAGTTTTAATTTTTTGAGGAACCTCCATCCCGTTGTGTAAAGTGGCTTCACCAGTTTACATTCCACCAATAGTGCACAAATGTTTTCTCTTTTCTCCACATCCCCACCAGCACTTGTTATTTCTTATCGTTTTGATGGTAGCCATTCTGACAAGGGGGGGGGGTGATGCCTCATTTTGGTTTCAACTTCCTTGATTATGGATTTGTAGTTCCCTGATGATTAGTTATGTTGAACACCTTTTCATACACCTGTCGGCCAACTATGTATCTCTTTTAGGAAAATGTCTGTTTAGATCCTCTGACCATTTTTTAATTAGACAATTTTTTTTTGCTGTTGAGCTGTACACACAGCTTTTTCTCTTGAATTATATTCAGATCTAAAATATTCTGTGTGAGCCTCACAGGTAATCCTGTATGTTTAAATCTTAATTTGTTTTTCAAGAAAAACATCGTGGACCCTTTTCCTTAATGACATTAAGGAACTTCCAAAACATTCAAGATGAGCACATTGAATTTCTGCGACTATACCCTAAAACATTAAGTTAATACTTAATATTTCATTATTTTTCAGGTGTGAGAATGAAACCAAATTCAAAACGGAAGAAGTATTTTGGGCTTACAATTTCTGCCCTACGCCATACTCCTGGACTGCACTTCTGGGCCTTATTTTATATCTTGTTTTCTTCGCACCTGGTAAACAAAGGCTTTATGTTTCTGTGTTAAAGTTATCTCTTTTTAAAGGAGACAAACTACTCTTTTTCAAATTTCTTATAAACTACTTTACTGAAAATGTTAATTTTTCTCAGGAATGGGACCAATGCCTTGGACGGTGAATTCCGAAATATATCCCCTTTGGGCAAGGAGTACAGGAAATGCATGTTCATCTGGAATAAATTGGATGTTCAACGTTTTGGTTTCACTGACATTTTTACACACAGCAGAGTACCTCACATATTATGGTAAGAGAATATTTTTTCCATCTATAGTTTCATTTTTATTTTTCCTATTCTTTTTATATGTACTATCATTTGGGTTTAAGAGAGTAGATGGTTATATTTTTGCTATACTCAGTATGTCTACGTGGCTTTCTCATTCCCCAAAGGCCTTGGAAATGAACCTAGGGAAAGAGAAGAGTAATTCTTTACTAAGCAGCATGGCTGCTCATCCCTCAGTGCTTTATAGCCCTCACCCCATACAACCCAAACATCTCCTAGCTATCGCCCCAGTTGGAAATCTTCACCCCAGGCTTTTATTTTAATGAAGAAACATAAATAACAGAAGATGGTAGAAATGATGCAGGCAGGGAATCTAAGGGGTAATGTTGAAGATGTCTCATGATGGAGACAGTCATGTCCAGGTAGCTCCCCCAAAGGCCGTGCTGCGATGTATGCCTTCCACTAGATTATCTATGCTGTTCAGGCCACGGCGTGGTAATTTCAGTGTCGGCCCGGACCAGCACTTACCACTACCAAAAGCATAAACCTGACAGAAGTGTTTATGTGAAAATGTGTGGACCATAACTCAAAACAATATTAGGACGTGGCTGACTCAGGAAAAAAGCTTTGGGAAGCTACTTCAAGTCCATTTTTAACTAAAGTGAAAAGATTTTCTCTTTAGCGAGAGAATTTCTTCACTGTCTATGAGCCAATAGTTTGTAATTGGATTCTAAACGATGGACTATCCCAAGATAGTCCCTGTAAGTCTCTGTATGTATATGGAGTGTCTGTTGCTTAGACCATTCTCTGACCCCTTCCCCATCATTCACCCCACCGCATCCCATGTTCTGGGCATGTACATTCCTTTTTGCAAGAACAGACACACACACATCCCACAGTTGGACCATAAATCACTGGAGCTTAGGCCAGGATTTAGGCCTGGTTTGCCATTATATTCCCAGTATCTTCCAGGGCCTCCTTTTCACTTGATAAGCCCTCAGAAGTGTTGTCAAATTAATAAATACACAGATGAATTTTGAATATGAGGAAACATACAAATCTATTCTTCCTGTCTCCTGAACATACTGTATTAGTATTAGCTCCTATTATCTTTATAAAACTCTTGTCTCTCCCAGTGAACATTTAGAAATTTAGAAACATATTAAAAAAGGAAATGCATTGGCATTTTAAAATGGATATACATATTTCATATATTCAATTTTATCCCATTGGCAATTAAAGTTTTTTACATAAATTCAGAAACTTATCTTTCTGACACTATAGGTATTTATACAATAAATATTTACCCATATTTGCTAGTTCTTGAGAATGCTTAATTTTTTTGTTTGTTTTAGGGAATTCTTAAAGACCTAAATACAGGCTAATATCCCAAGGAAGTATTTTTGTTTGTTTATTTTTGAGAGAGAGAGAGGGAAACAGAGGATCCGAAGTGGGCTCTGTGCTGACCACAGAGAGCCCGATGTGGGACTCAAGCTCATGAGCCCGCAAGTTCATGACCTGAGCCAAAGTTGGTCACTTAGCCAACTGAACCACGCAGGGAGGCACCCCAAGGAAGTATTCTTTTTATTAAGTTGTAGACCAAATACTAAAAGTCTACATGGCAAGACTTTTGTTAGCAAAGCTCCTCCTTCAGTTTATGCAGCCTCAACAACAGGAGGCAACAGAAATAAAATTTAAATAGGGCATACATAGCCATGCTTCTTTCAAAAATATTCAGTTAGAACCAATTGGCAGTTGCCAGAGGGGAAGGAGGGTGAGGGTTGGGCAAATATGGGTGAAGGGTGGTAGGAGGTACAGGCTTCCAGTTACAGAATGAGTGAGCCATGGAGATGAAGAGTACAGCACAGGGCACATAGTCAATGGTATTGTAATAGTGATACGTGGTGACAGATGGTAGCTACATGTGTGAGTATGGCATAATGTACATAGTTGTCTAATCAGTATGTTGTACACCGGAAGCTAATGTGAATTGTGTCAACCCTACTTCCATTTGAATATATACAGTTTATATTGTATTATATATATGGCTTATATATAATAAAATATACATATTGTTTATATATCTAGTTAGAAGTTTTTGCTTTGCATTAAGCCAGGCTTCTAGTATGTCAACACACTGGTCCATTAGGTCTACTGCTTGCTAAGTTTTTTCTCTGTTTTTGGACCTAAATTTTAATCTACATGTTACTGATTTATGTAAGACACATGTTTCTATAGATGATTTAACAAACATACTCCATAACAATGTATTTCTCTTTAAATTTCCATGTCTTCTTTTATTGCCTCCTTTCTTATTTCATAAAACCTCAAATTTTGTTTTCTTCCTGAACTATACTGCTTAGACAAGTCTGCCTTGGCCCCCATTCAGTAACGTTTATTACTAAAAATTATCATTAAAATGTCAGGACTATACCATTTTATGTATAGCACTTGTGACTACTAAATACTAAATCTACTAAATAGATCCCTTGAAAAGCATTGTATCAAAGTTCCTGTACTGAGGTACTGAAATTCGGTCAGACATGGTCTTTGATTCCTCATCCTGTATAATTCAATTAAATATTTGTTTAAATCTGAAACTTCATATAGGATTCTTAATAAGATTGATTTCCTTCAGAATAAAACTGAGGAATATCTGCACTTAACAATCCTGAGAGACTCATTACAGATTTTTGGTTTTTTTTTCTACTTGCATTCCAAGGAGAAATAAGAAAATGAGTCACATAACTGACTTGGCCATTATTTGGAGGCGGCCACAGCCTTCCTGGCTGGCCCCATGCCTCTGTGGCTTAACCATAGGTCTCACCACTTGGGCAGTTTTGGTATTGCCTGCTTTAGATTCTTCAGATTCTGTAAAAGGATCTTGTATTTTATCTTTTGTTTGTTTATTTTTGAGAAAGAGAGAAACAGATCATGGGGAGGGGAGGGGCAGAGATAGAGGGAGACTGAGGATCTGAAGCAGGCTGCAGGCTCTGAGCTGTCATCACAGAGCCCTGCGGGGGTCTCAAACGCACAAACCGTGAGAGCATGACCTGAGCCTGAGCATGACCTGAGCCTAAGCCGGACGCTCAACCAACTAAGCCACCCAAGCACCCCAAGGGTCTTTCATTTTAGTAGAATTTCTTTGATGTTATTTGGATGGGGAATCTGGGTCACAAGCAAGAAACTATATGGCCTTTAAGAATCTTCCTATTCCATCTAATTGTTTTTAACCATAATGGTGGAGGACTGACAGATTTGATTTATTTCTATTCATGCCACTGTTGCTAAATTGCGAAACATGATGAATGTTTCCTCAACATTATATTTTATAAAGCCAAACGTAGTTTGCTCTGCTAGAGATTCTGGAGTTTAGCAGCCTGATTTAGTCTAAAATGTTTTACCATCTGCACTTATTTTTTCTGTATTGTCATCATGATTACCATCCTTTCTTTGTGCCTCCCTGCTAACGATTCCATTTCTCTTCCACCACAAGTTTTACTTATCTGTAATCAAACACAGGACCTCATCTGCTTTTTTTTTTTTTCCTCCAAAACCCAGCATCATCCAAGAGCTAGCTTTTCAGCATCACCCTTTTCATGAAAACATTCCCAGTTTTTAAGTCCTACTAATCTTGTTCTATTCTACCTCTAATAGCAACCCTTCTTCCATAGTCATTTAGATGCATTTGGTAATGCTACCACTTTTTTTTGGCAGCTAACCTCCAGAATTCTAGTAGGCATGTAACATACATTTTTTTCTGTTCTTTGCAGTTTGGCAGGGCAGCAGTTTTTTCCCCATTAGACAGATGAGGAAAGCAGGGTCAAGAGAATTTAAGAAACTGCCCCAGGAGTCTGCCTGCATCACTTTGTGACTTTCAGATCCACACTGTCTACAGAGCCACGGAACCTTCCTGTCACTGTAGCACTCAGCCATGCATCCCAGATGACCTAGTAGTATTTTCTGATTATTTACTAAGTATAAGACATAAAAAATACATATACGCTTGTATGAAATGTTTAACATGAATCAAATAAATGAAATAAAGGACACCTGTATTTGTGTTTTTAAACAAAGAGCATTTCTCTTACACAAGTCCAGCTCCTTGACTTAATCTAGCAAACTATGCCATGATTTAGTCAACCCTTTCGTATTTTTTCTAAATCTTGTAATTTACCTCTTTTTCCCTGAAGTTCTCTCATGACTCCTCGTCCCACCAAGCAGATTCTTTCAGATGGACAATTCAGCAGCATTTTTCTTCCAGTTTTCCTTGAACCTTCCCAAGAATGTTTCTGTATTTATTCCTGGAATGGTTACTTATGTCTTTTAAAAAGTAGTCTTCATAATGTTTTTCCCATTCTGTAATGATTCATCAGAAAGGGAAAATATTATTCAGTTCTTTAACTGCTTGCTATGCTATTTTGCTTACAGCTTGATTTTGAAATATGTCTTTGTCTAGTTTAACCCTTTATTTCAGATCTGCTTGCAGTCAACAAGAGCACATTTATTTCTAGATGCTCCATTGTGTCAGGCACCATATTAAGCATTGGGAACCCAAATACAAACAAGCCATAGACTCAGTCCTTAAGGAGACCAGTTTTGACACTGAAACAGGAGAGCACATCTCCCTCCCAAGCATCTCATAACCATCTCTCCTATGCCTGCTCCTGATTGGGGTTATAAAATTTATAGAATTATAAACTAAAATAGGAGCTGAGTGGAGCACCTAACCTAGATGGCTCAGTCGGTTGAGCATCTGACTTTGGCTCGGGTCATGATCTCAACAATTTGTGAGTTCAAGCCCCACTGCTGTCCAGTGCAGAGATCCTCTGTCCCCCTCTCTCGGCCCCCCCCCCCCTTTTTCTCTCTCAAAAATAAATAAATACATAAAATAGCTGAGAAACCATCTTTTTTTTTTTTTTTTTTTTTACTTGATACGGAAACTGAGGCACAGAGAGGAGGTTAAATGACTGGAAGTCACACAACAAGATTTAAACCTAGATTTTCCAACTCCCAATCTGATATCCTTTCTGCCATTTGTCACATTAGTTTATCATCTTCCATTACCAGGATGATCTCAATTGAACACTTTAATTTAGGCAGGAACTCCACTGTGGTAAGGTTCTTATATTTAAATTGAGAATTATATAAGAAAGACCATCTTGGAAATATGTAGAGAGTATACACAAGTCACATATGTTGCATCCATCTAGACTTGCTGTATTTACACTTAGAATTGTAACACAACCAGGTACTATTTAGGTCTTTGTGTTTATACTGCATTGGCATGCATAGTCTTAGGGGAAAGCAGAATTCTCTGATCTCATGGAACTTATATTCTAGTTGGGGAAAACAAAACAAATTAGTAAGCTTTATAATATGCCAGATGGTGAGAAGCGCTATGGACCAAAGCAAGTGGACCTTGGTGGTCTAAGAGAAGGAACAAGGGGACTAGGTAAGAGACCACTGTGATAGTGCAGATGAGAAGATTGCCTTTAGATCAGAGATACCAGTGGAATGGCGAGAAGTGGTCATATTTGGATTGTATTTTGAAGGTAGATCCAACAGAATTTCCTAACAGATTGGATGTTGGTTGCGAGGGTAAGGAAACAGTCAAGGTTGACTTCTCAACTTTGGGCATGAGAGATTGGAAAGATAAGTTGCCATGTACTCCGCTGAATCATGAACTCAGAAGTGGCATCATGTATGTGATTCCAGAAGTACAAGATAAATGAGAAAGAAATTGTTCCCTCAAAGTGCCTCCATTCTAGTAGACAAGACAGACGCAAATGCATGCACATAATACTTCTTGGTTGTTATGACGGTGGCTTCAGCAAAGTGCTGTAAAAGTAAACAGGAGAGAGAACAGTGATCTCTAGCCAAGGAAGTGAAGAAAGACTTCAAAGCAGAAGTTACATCTGAACTCAGTTTATCATTCTTCTTGAGTTGGGCATTGTATAACTTGACCTTAGAAAGGTAAATTGTATTATGTTCATAGAGCTAGAATAGTAAGAGTAAAGCAGGCCAGTAGTTATTTTTTGCCTCCATGTAAGACCACAGTTATGTATGATTGACCAGAAGGAAAAATCAAAATCAAGTACACTTTCCAACCTAGGACTATTCATATACGTACGTATTATTTTCCATTGCAGGAGCCTTCTTCCTCTATGCTGGATTCGCTGCTGTGGGACTCCTTTTCATCTATGGCTGTCTTCCTGAGACCAAAGGGAAAAAATTAGAGGAAATTGAATCACTCTTTGACAACAGGTTATGTACATGTGGCGCTTCAGATTCTGATGAAGGGAGATATATTGAATATATTCGGGTGAAGGGAAGTAACTATCATCTTTCTGACAACGATGCTTCTGATGTGGAATAATTTTCAGCTGCTGAAATATTTAGGTATTTAAACAAACTTGGGGAACAAAAGCAGCAATTGGTGACCTCACTGCCCTGCTTTTAATCTGGTTCTTTCCAGTCTAGTTTTGAATGACCTCATATTCTAGAATATTTGATTAGGAGGAAGATACAACCATGATGACATTTTTTTTTCACAAGCAGAAATGTGAAACAATATTTAGAGATTTTAAATTAATAATTATTGAACAAAAGTATGTAAATCCTTCCTGAGATAGTCTAAAATGAATATTGTATCCAGTGACTTCAGTGGTATCCTTTTTTCCTAAGACCATATATAATTATTAGTGGCAATAGAGTCAGTGCTAAACTAGCCGAATCGTATATGTATGATATACTTATGAAGAAGGATTCTGGGATATGATCCAAGGATGTTTTCTGTCAAAACATGGCCTGTTGGCCCTAAATTTCCCTAAGGACAAGTAGCTTATCTGTGATCAACTATTAGAAAGTAAATTCCATTTAAGCTTTCAGCAGATTCAAAAGTGCCTCCACAGAGGCATGGTTGTCCTTATCTCCTTTGGATTCCACATTTTGGTCTCTCTCTCCAAGTCAGATCTTGAGAGCTCTTGAGAAACTGACTCTGCACAGGACCTTTGGAACATTATGAAAAGCAGGTCTTTAAGGGTTTATTTTCATACGTATTTTTTTGCATCAGTGATAAGTATACATTTGCACAGATAAGCTGGCAAGTTTTGATAAGTATATTTTATTGCTAGAAAGTAAGAAAGAAAAAATGTTTATGGATCCCTGATCGAGTTAGTCCCTTAAGTATGCACCTATAAACGCAAAACAGTGCCGTGTCTTCAAGTGTATTTCAGGGTTTCTGTTCATGCCAAAATCACCTGATACTCACCACGCCTTCACTCATCGACTCTAGAGCCCTACTATTTGTGCCTTCATTTTTGTTCTGAATAGCTGCTAGCAGACTATTTTCCCCTTTTAATCAAATAATTTCAGAAACAAAAAAGAAAGGAAGAAAATCAGTGACAGAGAATGCTGCTGTTATATTGATGTGTAAGTAAATAGTGGGACTTACGTTTTCCTTAACTTTTTATTAATTCTTCATAAGGGAATCATGACATTCCGTTACTTAATAGTACTTGTCTTTTTTTACTTTAAGAGCACAAATTTGTTTTTATTTTGCACACCCTTTTCTCATTTTCCCTGACAGTTTACCAAAAAAGAAAAGATACATAGATTTGTCTGTGGGTGTTTCCTTTTTCTCATACTTGGCTTGGATTTCTTTCCTTGTCTAAAAATTGAGATTTTCTATTGGAACAGATTGATGTTTCTAATATAGCATACATTTCTGCAGTGTCTTTGCAAAGTGTTCATTGGTTGTTATGCTCATTCATCAATGATCCCTATTTTTTGTTCTTAAGAACTTCACAGGATATACAAAATTACTTGCTAGTTCCAGTGAAAATATGAATGAATCTTAAGTTTGATGCATTTTAATATGGTTCTAAACATCTAATAAGGCACTCTTTGGACTGAAAAGATAGCTATTTCTAAATTCATTGTTTCTGCCAGTCTCCCAAAGGTGTTTTGCTCTTCACTGGAAGTCTGGCTTATTCCTGTCACTATTATCAAAACTGAAAATGTAGCCAAGGAGGTTTATTCTCTTAGCCACCAGGGGTATGATAAGCGTGCTTTTAAAATGTCACTTTACTGGCCTAAAAAATCCTTCAGCCAAAAAAAAAAAAAAAGCTCCCTTTGATCATCTCATACAATAAAAAAATTTATTTTAGAGGGTTTTTTTCCCTGAATTAGGTGCTTTGACAATTGATTTCTAAGGGGATACTAGTATTGATTTTTCCCCCAGAAAAGCAGATGTGATTTAATAGAAAAAGTTATTCATATTTCTTATCCCATAAGAAATTTCTTATCTGTGTAATACTTCACACAGGGAAAGTGAAATGGAAAATGAGCTATTATGTGGCAAAATCAGAATATGGGGAGAAAAAGCATTTGGACCAATTAAAGTGCTCTCTAAAAATGTATTTTTCTGATTTATCCAAATAATTGCCTCAATTCTTCTCTTTATTGTATACATAGCCTTAATTATATGCTTATATACTCAGCTGGGCTGAATGCACAGTAACCTTATTATTAAAGGAGCGACTGGACTTTTATTATCTCCTAATGCAGAACATGGCCTGTTCTCCCTGATGTGAGCAAATGGCACTTTGAACTTTATATCCATAAATGCACATAAAAACAGGGAAAATTAGCCACAGTCCTCCTCCCCTAGTCTCCTCAAACTCTCCTTTAAAGAACTATTTGTTATTTATATAGTGATAAAGACAGTATTCCATATCTTGGAAGTATAAGACAGAATGGCATAGTATAAAGATTATTTATAATTTTTTTAAAAACAACTACTTAAAAAGAAACCTTATACAACGAGGGTGTTGTTTTTAGATTCAGTGAACATTTATAGTATATTAAAAATTAAGTATTTGAACTTTTCAGGTTTTTTTATATTATGTACCTTTTAAGTTCCTAGCATCTTTGGCTACCATTATCAACTTGAAAACATTACGTTTGAAATATCATCAAATATATATTTTTTAGGACAATTTATATATGGTATGATTTGACCTACCATATTAAAACAGACTGAGCACCATGCTTTTAACTGAAATTATAGGTGTCCTTCTAAGCATGCTGCAAATTCAATAGACATGTATTATGTTTCAGGAATACATTGCAGAGCAAGTCATAACTCCTAGTTGAGCCTTAGCTTGGTGGCTGATGAGATCTGCTCTAAAGAGAATAGAACCCTCCATCTGCACCTGAACACAGGGCCGAACGTGAAGTCAGATAAATTGTAAAGATCTGGCATTAATAATTTTCTTCAATACAAACATTCTTAATAATTTTGACTGTCGCACCTTAGTCAGTAATTACCCAAAACATGATTTTTAATGTATTTGTAAAAGATCCAAATAAAAACTAAATTTTAAAGGTAATATTTTCATTTGAAATTTTGTTCCCAGCCATATGCAGTAATTAGTTCCCTGATGGAAAATACTATGATGGTAATGGCTATCATCAAGTGCTTTTTCATAATAATATTTTACCACTGAACTACATTTTCATGTAGAAGATTCTAAATATTATTTTTTAGGTTATTCAACCTAAAATGAGAATTCCACTAAAGAATTTAGAAGTTGTTTACTATAGTTTCAAAATCCATTATCCAGAGGGAGAATGAACAGGAAAAATGTAACTGACAACCTACGCTTTTGCTTTTTATTGGAAAGTAAAATTGATATGTATTACAATCCTAGATCCTTGGGGGAGAATATTCTACAAAATACTATCCATGTGTTCTCTAAGAAAGTCTCATAACTTAATGACACTAACCATTTATAAGTACTGTAATACAGTAAGGAGGAGTGGAAGGATTGTTTTATCTCATCAGCATAGTTCAGAACAATAAAATTATTGAGATGTTTTGTAATAATCAGATTTTTTTAATCATTCTCCTGGTTATAAAATCTCAAATTACACTAGCACCTAAAAACCTACATTTACACAGTTGTTGCAACAAGTTTTCAAGTACCAAATTTAGATCTTTTCCTAACTACAAATGAAAAAGAAAAATATCAGGCCACTAGCAAAGAATTCATAACAATGTGCTTTATAGCAAAATGTATTAAATAGCGGGTAAAATTTATAGCTTATGTGTAGCTGCTGACAATGACAAGACTCAGAATTATTCTCTAGATTAATTATAATGTCCTGTTTTCTGTCACTTTCTATCAATTTTCTTAGCCTCGTGTACAGTAATGTTAAGCTAATTTGATCAAGTGATCAGTGGTAGCAGTGTATCTGTTATCAGTACATTCCCTTCTTCTGGGTGAGAAATATTGCTATTTTCCACAAATAGCAATAATTTTAAAAACAACTAACTGCTACCAACTTTTACATTATCTTTTAGAAAAGGAAATATTTGTGTGCCAATAATCATCAAAGAGATACTTTGTAAATGTGCTAATGATGTTCAGAAGTACATGACAGCATTTTATCCTCATAACTTGCTTGTGAGTGAGTGTAAAACAATATAATTCCTATAAATCTTTACTTTGGATGTATAAAACAGTCTGTTGCACTGAGTGATTTGGTCTATGAAATGTTCAGTAACTACCTTCAGTTAGCAGTAATATTCAGATTTTTATTTCACACTCTTAAGTTCATGTGTTTGATTTTGTCATATCAGTATGAGAAAAAGGAATGCAGCTTACAAGTACTTAAAAACCAATTTTTGTAAAGTTTTAAAATTTTAGTAAATTTAACATCATTCCATCTCATTTGAAAGGTTAAAAAGATGAGACTTAACTCTAGCCAAAGTAGAAATTTATATTCTACATGTCCAAACTGGTTCCTAGCGGCTTTTGGACTATATCTTATTTGATGTTATAGTATCTTTATTTGTAATAAATGTTCAAATTTCTATTTAGAAGCTCTAATGTACATCTAGATTAAATCAAAAGTTTTATGCTTTTAAAATATGTATTTCAAAATGTATATTTTAATTTGAGTGCATGTTATATAGTATTTAATACTTCACATGTCTTAGAAAATTCAGTATAAATATTTATTCTTACATATGTGACATATGGGATGTCTCAAAAATTATGAATATGTATCATTTCCTTCAAAGTCATTCTAGCCTATAGCTGTATCAAAAGTATTGTATATTTTATGGAAATTTAGTGATGTATATGTAAATTTTTTAAGTTATTTTATCGAAGTTCAATCTTTACATAAAATTAAAATCTTTTTTTAAAAAAAGTGTCAGTGCCAGAACTGTAAATGAAAATAATCAAATAAAAGTTAAGACAATTCATTACTCATTTATCTCCCTTGCACTTTTGTATTTTCTTTAATTCTCTTCCTTGGATTTTAGGATCTAGACATAGCAAAGGCATCTACAAAGCTCCACATATTGAATAATACTTTTTTATCTCTTTTGATCATGGGTAAACTCGATCTTTAAAAAAATATAATACCTAAAATTTGTTCCAAGGAATAATTCTAAATAGTAAATATAAAATGTAAAACGAAGTGCTTAGGAGCCCTTGAAATATTATTTCTGTTTGTTGCTAAAACAAGTTGTAACAGAAACCATTATGTCAGGTTGACAAAAATTGTATTTGCTCTGTATGTGAAAACAAAATACCTGCCGGGTGGCCTGATGACAGTTCCTTTTGGCACTGTATAGCTCTCCATTGCCATTTTTCCCCAACTGAAGCTTTAATTTTTTTTTTTTTAAATAGTAAGAATTATCTATTATTTGATCTGGGCAGCTGTTAGAATTATCTCCATAGTTAGGGTGTGCCATCCTGAGCCCAACTATAGAAACAGCATGAAGAGATCCCCTGAAAACACTAGATCAATCCAGAGGCTTACAGTGGAGGGGACTCTCCTATCTGTGTGCCTTCTCTATGCACACAAAATTACATTTGATTTTCTCCTGTTTAAAAAAAAAAAAGCCTTACAGTGGAGTTGCATTTAACCAAGGATTCTGATGTCAGCAGGTAAGGTAAAAATCCTGCAGTCAAAATGACCCAAGAAAATCCCATAAATATGCATAAAGGATCCACTCACCAGAGCACCTAAATAATGCAGTACATATCTGTGTCAGTGGCCAAAGTCTTCATTTAACTGTCCAGTCCTGTGGGGGTAATCATTATAGTGCTTTTATGGGTACTGAACATAAATTCAGAACATTTTGATGACTTACCCAAGATCACACACTAAAAAGTGATAGAAGACCTCTGTATGGACTACACCAATATTCTTCCTCTCTTGGTCATCATTTGGAATGTCTTCTAGTCAGACCCAGGCAGATTTCCTGTGTTGCAACTTAAAAGGCATGCGGAGAAAGAATCAGATACCTCATTTTAACCTGGACTACAGACACAAATTCTGACAACTTTTGGGGATTTTTCTCCAAATATGAAGCCCTATATAGTACATTATTTAAGGAGTCAGCATGAACACACACTCTCCAGTTTTGAATCCCAGCCTTTTCTACTTACTGCCTGGTAACTCAAATTACTGAGTTACGCTTTGCTCCACTTCTTGACTATAAAGTGGATGTGTGACTACCTCATACATGTATTGTGAAGGTTCATCAATCATGTAAAGCATGTAGACCAATAGTATACAGTAAGTGCTGGATAACTATTGACTGTTCTTAGTGTCGTCATCCACATACTATCCCTGATGCTGCTAAAGCCACACTGTGCAAAGCACAATGTGTTTATAAATTCTCTTCCTGTGAACAACTAAGAACAGGAGCACGTGAGCTTCTTTGACATATGTCATACAGGCTGTTTGCAGCAGGCAAGCTTCTGCCAACCAGAATGGTTTGAGCAGATGTCCTTCTTGCTTTCTCCGAGACTCCTTCCCATGGACATTCTCCTGAAGGGCACAGTTGAAAAACACAACATTCTCATAGTCTCCAGATTAACGAGACTACACAACTTCTGTAAATGTGATCTCTGAATCCAGAAACAATCTTAGAATATCTCTCAGTAATCTATCATTTATATCCAGCATTTAAAACAAATTTTGAGGGATGCCTGGGTGGTCCAACTCTTGATCTCATTTCAGTTCTTCATCTCAGGGTCATGAGTTCAGGCCCCGCATTGGGTGCCACGCCCAGCCTTAAAAATAATGTATTTTTTAATGTTTTTACTTTTGAGACAGAGACAGAGCATGAGCAGGGGAGGGGCAGAGAGAGAGGGAGACAGAATCTGAAGCAGGCTTCAGGCTCTGGGCTGTCAGCACAGAGCCTGACACAGGGCTGGAACTCACGGACTGTGAGATCATGACCTGAGCCAAAGTCGGATACCCAACCGACTGAACCACCAAGGCGCCCCAAAGTAATAATTATTGTTGAACTTCTCTCCAAATGAGAAATGACATTAAATAAAAATAATTATTTTTGAAATCTCCAAATGAAAAATGACATTAATACTTCACTAAGAGGCTATGTTGAAATTAAGCTATTATACTAAATGCTATGAATTCAGTCGAAACATTGAGAGTTTTTTACCTTTAATTCATGCATTTTTCAACTACACTTACAAAAACTAATTTCAGGGCGCCTGGATGGCTCAGTCGGTTAAGCGTCCGACTTCAGCTCAGATCATGATCTCACGTTCCGTGAGTTCGAGCCCCGAGTCAGGCTCTGGGGCTGATGGCTCAGAGCCTGGAGCCTGCTTCCGGTTCTGTGGCTCCCTCTCTCTCTGCCCCTCCCCCGTTCATGCTCTGTCTCTCTCTGTCTCAAAAATAAACGTTAAAAAAAAAACTAATTTCAGATGATCAGCACAGTAAGTTTTTACATGAAAGAAAATATTGGCATACTAGCAATGGATATTAATGTTTATTTTGGACAGAGCGTGAGCAGGAGAGGGGCAGAGAGAGAGGGAGACACAGAATCCAAAGCAGTCTCCAGGGTCTGAGCTGTCATCACAGAGCCTGACACGGGACTCAAACTCATGAACCCCAAGATCATGACCTGAGCCGAAGTCAGACGTTTAACTCAGCCACCCAGGAGCCCCCAACAAATGGATATTAAACTCAAAACAGATTTGTTATAGCAGTGGTTCTCAAAATGTCCTCAAACCAGAAGCACTGACCTCACCTGTGAGTTTGTTATAAATGCAAATCTGTGGGCTTCACCTGACATACTGAATTAGATATCTGGGGATATACATAGTCCAGGAAACTATTTTTTAATTGAAATATAATTGACATATAACACTGTGTAAGGTATACAATGTGTTGATTTGATGCATATATTGCAATATGATTACCACCACAGTGTTAGCTAACACTTCTCCCATGTCACATAATTACCACTTCTTTTTTGTGGTGAACAATCCCATCTTTTAGCTACTCTGAAGATTAGTACAGTATTGTCTATAATCACTATGCTGTACATTAGTTCTCCAGGACTTGTCTACTAGTTCTAAGTCTGTACCCTTAAACAACATCCCCCCTTCTCCAGCCTGTGGTAACTACCATTCTACTGATTTCACAAATTCAGCTTTTGATCAAGCACCTTAACAAATTGCCAGGTAATTCTTAAGCACACAATGGTGTGGGTTACCACTGCAATAGATTTTTGAATTCATCACTTTAAAAAGGAATCAGCTAACAAAGAAAGAAAAAATACATAAATAGGAATCAGCTGCGTGTTCTTCCAAATGGTGAGCTCATCTAGTAAATAATAAACAGTGGATTTATATGCAAGTTGCTTAGGAATTCATCAAGCTAAGTCACTTCCACCTCAGGGACTTTGCATGGTATGCCTGTTGCCCCAGTCTTTGTGTCTGGTTCCTTCTTGTCATTCAGCTTTCAGCTCAAAACCATCTCCTCTGAGAGCTTGTCTTGACTCCCTTACTTCCTACTACATCACGTAACCTTGCTTTATTTTCTTCCAAGTATTTATCACTGTTTGAAGAGTATTTTTATTTGCTGTCTGTCTCTCCCACAAGAATATACACTGCATGAGAGCAGGGAATTTTCATTATCCACTACTGACTCTCCAGCACCTCTTACAGTGCCTACCTAACATATAGCATGTGCTCAGTAAGTAAAGAATAAATGCATGCATGCATTTCAGATGCTCCTACAAAGGACCATGGGTAAAGGAGCAAAGAATAAATGGATGCATGCATTTCAGACGTAGCCTACAAAGGAGCAGTGGGAAGTTTTAACTGGACTGGAAAGAAAGAAAATGATACCAAGGCACCAGGCCAATGTCAAAAAGCATGTTTTATAGATCGATCTCTATAGCAAAGCTGTTTTAATCAAACAGCAAACTCCATATGCTGTATGAATGCATGTGTATTCACATAAACACATTTGGATGACAAATTTGGTTTCTTATGATTCCTATTAAAGGAGGGGGAAATCTGGGGCACCTGGGTGGCTAAGTGTCCAACTCTTGATTTCAGCTCAGGTCATGATCTCATGGTCATGGGATTGAGCCCCACATCCGGCTCCAGCTAAGTATGGAGCCTGCTTATGATTCACTCTCCCTCTCTCTCTCTGCCCCTCCCCCGCTTATGTGCCTGCACATATTCTCGCTCTCTTAAAAAAATAAACATTTTTAAAAAGGGAAAAATCTAATAACAAAAATCATTAAATACTAGGATAGCAAGATTGGGGTGGAATTTGCATGTTTTATAATACACTATTTCTATATCCTCTTTATATAATAGTAACACTTATATGCTACATACTTTATATATATTATCCTATCCTCACAAAACCCTATATAAAAAGTACATTACCATTATTGTATTGATGAGAAAGTAATTGAGTCACAGGAAGTAAAGTAACTTCTATTAAGGTAGAACAAACAGGTAAGTTTGTTCCAAGGTCCTTTTTTTAACAACTACTATATATATTTTTTATAATGAACTTTATCATGGAAAATTTTATAATGGCCTCTACCTAAAAATTTCTATTTTTTTTCCCCTGCAGGGTCACTGGTTATGGACTTAGAAACTAAAACATAACTACTGGATAAAACTGATAAATAACATGTAGAGGTAAATGTGTAAGGGTTGGAATTTAAAGTCTAAAATAATCAGTAATTTCCAAAAACATGCCCAAATTTACATTTATGACTTAATCCACGGAATCCTAATAAGCTTCCTTGCTCCGAAGTCTGCTGAAATTAATGGAACTACTCCAACCTTCTTTTGATTAATATTAGCATGGTATATCCTTCTCCATCCCTTTACTTTTAATCTGCATGCATCTTTATATTTAAAGTGGGTTTCTTGAAGACAACATATAATTGGGTCTTATTTTTGATCCGATGACAATCTGGTTTTTATTTGTGTATTTAGACCACTGATATTTAAGCTGATGAAATATCTACCATATTTGTTACAGTTTTCTATTCGTTGCCGTTGTTCTCTATTCCTATTTTTGTTTTCTACTTTTGCCACCTTTTGTGGTTTTCATTGAGCATATTATACTCCATTCCTCTCTTAGCATATCAGTTATACTTCTTTCACTTTTTTTAGTGGTTGCCCTAGAGTTTGCAGTGTACATATACAACTAATTCAAGTCCACTTTCAATTTTTTTGAACATTTATTTTTGAGAGACAGAGACAGAGTGTAAGCAGGTAAGGGGCAGAGAGAAGGAGACACAGACTCCAAAGCAGGTTCCACGCTCTGAGCTGTCAGCACAAAGCCCAACACAGGGCTCGTTGAACCCAGGACCATGAAATCATGACCTGAGCCAAAGTCAGATGCTTAACAGAATGAGCCACCCAGATGCCCCCAAGTCCACTTTCAAATAACTCCACTCCCTCACAGGTGATGCAAGTACATTAGAATGTCAAATATTCCTAATTCTTTCCTTCTGTCGCTGTGTCACTGGTGTCATTCATTTCACTTGTACATAAGCCATACATTGAATACATTGCTGCTTTTGCTATTATTATTTTGAGCAACATGTTATCTGTTCAATCAATAAAGAATCGGAAAAATAAAAGTTTTTCCTATACACTCATTCCTTCTCTACTGCTCTTCTTTTCTTTATGCAGATCCAACTTTCTCACCTGTATCACTTTATCTCTGAAAAACTTTTCTTCTTTTAACAGTGCTTGCAAGGCAGGTCTAACTGGCAACAAACTCCCTCAATTTTTGTCTGAGAAGAGTCTTTACTTCTCCTTCACTTTAGAAGGATAATTTTGCAGCATCCAGAATTCAAGGCCAGTGGGTTTTTTTTCTCCCAACATTTTAAATATTTCACTCCACTCTCGTCTTGCTTACTTGGTTTCTGAGAAGTCAGATGCAGTGTTCATCTTCACTCCTTTATAAGTAAGGTGTTTTTTTTCTTCCAGCTTACTGCAAGATTTTTCATCTTTCATTTTCCAGCTTGAAAATGACATGCCTGGGTGTTTTTTGTTTGTTTTGTATTGTTGTTGTTGTTGGCATTTATCTGGGCTTCCTAGATCCTTGGTTTGTTATATGACATTAATTGGTGAAATTCTTAGTCCTTATGACTTCCAAAATTTCTTCTATTCCTTTCCCTTTCTTATTCTAATATTCCCCTTACAAGTATGTTACAACTTTTGTAGTTGTCCCTCAGTTCTTGGATACTCTGTTCAATTTTGTATTCTTTTTTCTCCTTGCTTTTCAGTTTCGAAACTTTTACTAACATATTGTCAAGTTCAGAGATTATTTCCTGAACTATGTCCTGTCTACTAATGAACCCATCAAAGGCATGCTTTGTTACTGTTACAATGTTTTTATCTCTAGCATTTTTTAAATTCTTTCATAGAATTTCTGCCTCTCTGCTTACATTACCCATCTGTTCTTGCATGTTGTCTACTTTTTCTATTAGAGCCTTTAATATATTGGTCATAGTTGTTTAAAGTCTCAGTCTGAATATTTCAACATTCTTACTATATCTGAGTCCAGTTTTGATTCTTGCTGTTCTTCAAACTGTTTTTTACCTTTTAGTTTGCTTTGTAAGTTTTTCTTGAAACCTGGACATGATGTACTGGGGAAGAGAAACTCCAGTAAAAAGGATGTTTAACTGTGATGTAGTGTTAAGGTGTGGGAGGAGGGGAATTGTTCCATTATCCTATCAGTAGGTCTCAGTCTTTTGGAGAGCCTGTGCTCCTGGGATATAAACTTCACAAGTGCTTTTCAGTTTTTTTCTTCCCCTTAGGTGAGACAGGATGGCTAGAGAGAGCTGGAGTTGGGTAGTTCCCTTCCCCAGGTCTGTTAGGCTCTGATAAAGCCCAGTTCACATTAGGCTCTCTTGAAGGCCTCTTGAAGGCAGGCCTTGTTAAAAAGAACAGCTTGCAAGGGATGCCTGGGAGGCTAAGTTGCTTAAGCATCCAGTTTGGCTCATGATCTCGTGATTGATGAGTTCAAGCCCCTCATCAGGCCATGTGCTGACAGCTCAGACCCTGGAGCCTGCTTAGGATTCTGTGTCTCCCTCTTTCTCTGCCCCTCCCCTGCTCATGCTCTGTCTCCCTCTCTCAAAAATAAATAAAAACATAAAAAAAAAAAAAACTTCAAAAGAACTTGCTCTGGCCTATTTAAAATTGATTCCTTTTCCCCCTCCTCCTGCCAGAAGCCTGAGAGGATCTTTCTCCAATCTTCACTGTTAGAATCTGGGAGAGCTCTTGAAACTAAAATGCAAAAAAAGTGTAAGGGAGCCTCACTATGACTGCACCCTTCTGGAATTTTTAGCTCTCAGACTTGTCCACATAGAGCTTGTAGCAACCCATCAATTAATTTAGGTTTCCTACCTTGGCATTGGTTCCCATGGAAGTGTCTGCTCTTGACTTCCTAGTTAGGTAAGTTGAGATTCTCTGTGTCTTCCTCTCTGTCTCCAATTTTAGGGGCAGTGATTTGCCCTGTGACCTCACTATTCGTGTGGAAGAGTTGTTGATTTTCAATTTGTTCACCTTTTTACTTGATGTTAGGATACAGTATGACCTTCCAAGCCCCTCACATACTGAGTGGAAACCTAGTAAGCTTCTACAACTTTGTAAAATACAATTTTTAAAACTCCAGGTGAGGCAGACACAGTACCTTTTTATGGGCTTTAAGAAGCCTTTTCCTACCATAAGGAACAACTGGGCAAGTGACCGGAAGACACTGAAGTCTTGTCAAGAGGTGTTCACCACAGGCATGAAAATCCTGGAGCTCCAAGACAGCTGTACCTTTAGAAACCAAAAACAGAACAAAACAAAACAAATTACGTTTATTTGTGGGTTTGCTCAGAAATCTCAGGGAACCTGCAGGTGCCAATAGGGAAGCCTTCAAGTTGCTAGATAGTAGAGTTCATTTATCAACACACTTAAACATATGTACCACTGGTGCTTACCGGGCTTCTTCCTCCCTCCAAAAAACAAAAAAAGAAAGAAAGAAAAAAGGATGTTTAACTGTGGAGAGGAACCTGACAAACTGGCCTTTTAAAAAAGCCATCCAGGGGCGCCTGGGTGGCGCAGTCAGTTAAGCGTCCGACTTCAGCCAGGTCACGATCTCGCGGTCCGTGGGTTCGAGCCCCACGTCGGGCTCTGGGCTGATGGCTCGGAGCCTGGAGCCTGTTTCTGATTCTATGTCTCCCTCTCTCTCTGCCCCTCCCCCGTTCATGCTCTGTCTCTCTCTGTCCCAAAAATAAATAAAAAACGTTGAAAAAAAAATTTAAAGAAGCCATCCACACTCCTGGGGAAGATGGCAGAGTAGGGAGATCCTGAGCTCACCTCATCCCACAGACACAACCAGATGACACTCACATCAGTGTAAATAACCCAGAAAACCACCTTGAAGACTGGTAGAACAAACTCTCCATAGCTAAATGTAGAGAAGATGCCACCTCAAAGAGGGTAGGAAGGGCAGAGACACAGCCCAGAGCTAATGGAAACCACCAGACTATCCACTGGAGACAGGGACACCACAGGTACAGAGAGGGGAGTGAAACATTCACGTCAGGGATCCCACAAGGGAAAAAAGGATCCCTATAACATTTGGCTTTGTAAACCAGAGGGACTGAACTGTGTGAGTTCTTACAACCCAGCAGGTCTGAAAACCTAGAACTTTAAAAATATCAGTGGGCTTGGCTCAAGGAGAGCTGAGGGCAAGGGGAAACTGAGTCTCTGCCCTAAAAGAGCACACAAAACAGCCCCATAGAAAGCACAAAAGAAGCAGTTCAAAAAACCCCTGTGGTATATAGGAGGGATATTTGTTTACTGGTCTCAGAGCATGTTCCATAGAGGCAGGGACACTTGGGAGGCTTCTCCAAAAACAAATGAGCCATTTCTGTCCTCAGCCCCTTAACAGGACCTACCAACACTCCCTACCTAACTTGCTACCACTGCCCCCCACCCCTGCCTTCTCCTGCAGACATGCCCCCTCCGGCCAGGCCTCTGCTTCAGGTTTCCCTTCTATAGCAGACCCGCATAAACCTTGCTGCCAGCTGGTGTGGATCTGCCCCCTCCAACCACTCTTGGCCCAATCCACCTAAAGCAGTGCCCCAAGCCTGGCAGTGTGAAAGCAGCCATCCCAAAGTGGCTCCTGCCCCAGGGACAGGGATAGATAACTTCACGCACCAGTCAGACTGTGGCTCCTGCAAAGAGCTGGGGACAGACGGCTGGCCTGACTGCAGGCTCAACTCACTAATGAAAGCCTCTCGTTGAAGGAAAAAGGAAGAGCCCTGCAGTTCCGTGCTACTGCATCCCTGGCAAACACCTGGACTGACACAGCTCAAGCACAAGGAGTCCCCAGACTAGCCCACTGACAGCACAGGAACCAAACACTGCCCACAGCAAGCAAAGAGACCCACTGGACATGACTAAACTGAAGGCAACATCAGCTCAGCAACAACAGCAGGGCACACACAACACATATGGGAGACACCCCTGAAGTGCCAAGTACTGGTACCTCTTCTTAATAAGGCCACTATTTTCAAGAGCAAGAGATGTAGCTGAGTTTCCTAACACACAGAAAAAGACAAAGGGAGTTAGATAAAATGAGGAAACAGAGGCATATGTCCCAAATGAAAGAACAGGACAAAACCATGGCAAGAAGCCTAAGCAAACTGTAGGTAAATAACATGCCTGATAGAGAATTTAAAACATTGATCTTAGAGATAACTCACTGGACCCAAGAAAAGAGTGGAGGACCTCAGTGAGACTCTTTGCAATGAGATAGAAAACATAAAAGAACCTATCAGAGATGAAGAAATCAATAACAAAAGTACACTAAAGGGAATAAATAGATTAGATGAAGCAGAAGAAGAGATCGATTGACAGAGTAATGGAAAGAATTTGAGAATGGGAAAAATGATACAAAGTGGAAATAGGGAACCCAGGGACACCATTAACTATAATAATATTCTCATTACAGGGATCTCAGAAGAAGAGAAAGTAAAGGGGACAGAAAATTTATTTAAAGAAATAATAGTGGAAAACTTCCTGAAACTGGAGAAGAAAACAGAAATCCAGATCCAGGAAGCACAGAGTCTTGACAACAAAATAAACCCAAGGGGGTCCACACCAAGACATGCAGTAATTAAAATGGCAAAAAGTAGTTATAAGGAAGAATTTTAAGTGCAACAAGACAGTGTCCGGGTGGGTCAGTAAGTTAAGTATACTAACTCTTGATTTCAGTTCAGGTCATGATCTCATGGTTCATAGGATCAAGCCACAGCCATGGAGCCTGCTTGGGATTCGCTCCCTCTCTCTCTGCCCATCGCCCTCCCCAAATGAACAATTTTTTAATTTAAAAAAAAAATAATAAAACAAGAGAAAGATGTTTGGTACAAGGGAAATCCCATAAGTTCATCAGCTAATATTTCAGCACAAACTTCACAGGCCTGAAGGGAGTAGCATGATATTTTCATTAAAAATGCTACAATCAAAAGACATATGATAACGGAATGGATAAAAAGCAAGACCCGTCCGTATGCTGCCTTCAAGAGATAGCTGAAATGATTCAGACCTAAAGACACATGCAGACTGAAAATGAAGGGATGGTGAAACATTTAACACGCAAACAGATGTGGGGGGGTGGGGGGGAGAGGGAATCCAGAGTAGCAATACTTATATCGAATAAGATAGACTTTAAACCAAAGACTGTTAACAACAAGACACAAAGCAGGACACTGTATAACCATTCAGGGAACAATCCAATAAGAAGATATGACAATTGTAAATATTTATTCACCAAACCTGGAAGCAGCCAAATACATGAAGCTGTTAATAACAAACATAAGGAAGTAACTGATAGTAATACAATGATATGAAAGGACTTTAACACCCCACTTACATCAATGGAAAAGTCATCCAAACAGAAATACAAGGAAACAGTGGCTTTGAATGATACAGTAGAGCAGATGTGTCTAATATATAAATTCAGAACATTCCATTCTAAAACAGAAGAATATATATTCTTTTAAAGCGCACATGAAGCATTCTCCAGAAGAGATCCCCTATTAGGCCACAAATTAAGTCTTAACAAGTTCAAAAAGATCGAAGTCATACTGTGCATCTTATCCAACCACAACACTATGAAAACAGAGATCAACCACAAGAAAAAAACCTGGAAAGGACACAAATGCATGGAAATTAAATGGCAAGTTAGTAAACAATGAATGGGTCAACCAAGAAATCAAAAAGGAAATCAAAAAATACATGGAGACAAATGAAAATGGAAAAGCAATGATCCAAAATCCTTGGGATGCAGCAAAAGCTATTCTATGAAGGAAGTTTATAACAATACAGGCCTACTTCAAGGAGAAAATTCTCAAGTGAAGAACCTAACCAGACACCTAAAGGAGCTAGAAAAAGAACGAACAAAACCCAAAAGCAGTAGAAGGAAGAAATAATATAAAGATTAGAGCAGAAATAAACAAAATGGATACTTAAACAATAAAACACATCAACGAAACCAGGAGATGGTTCTTTGAAAAGATCAACAAAATTGATAAGCCTTTAGCTAGACTCATCAAAAAATAAATTTAACAATGAATTTTTTTATTTTTATTTTTATTTTTTTAATGTTTATTTTTGAGAGAGCGAGCACGAGCAGTGGAGGGGCAGAGAAAGGTGGGTAGAGGATCCGAAGCAGGCTGACAGCAGAGAACCTGATGTGGGGCTAAAACTCCTGGACCACGAGATCATGACCTGAGCTGAAGTCAGACACTTAACTGACTGAGACACCAGGTGCCTCAGAGAGAAGCTTAAAATAAACCAGAAATGAAAGAGGAGGAAAAAAAATACAACACCATAGAAATACAAAGGATTATAAGAGAATATTTTGAAAAGTTATATGCCAACAAATTGGACAACCTCGACAAAATGAATAAATTCCTAGAAACATACAACCTCCCACAACTGACTCAGGAACAAATAGAAAATTTTAACAGGCCAATTACCAGCAATGAAATTGAATCAGTAATCAAAAAATTCCCAAAAACAACAGTCCAGGACCAGATGGTATCACAGGTCAATCCTACTGAACATTTTTTTTAATGTTTTTATTTATTTTTGAGACAGAGAGAGACAGAGCATGAGCAGGGGAGGGGCAGAGAGAGAGGGAGACACAGAATCTGAAGCAGGCTCCAGGCTCTGAGCTGTCAGCACAGAGCCCAACGCGGGGTTTGAACTCACAGACTGTGAGATCATGACCTGAGCTGAAGTCGGATGCTAACCGACTGAGCCACCCAGGTGCCCCAATCCTACTGAACATTTAAAGAAGAGTCAATACCAATTAATACCAATTAATACCAATTCTCAAACTATTCCAAAAAAATAGAAGAGGAAGGAAAGCTTTCAAATCCATTCTATGACTCCCACATTACCCTATACCAAAACCAGATAAAGACACTGTCAAAAAAAAAAAAAAAAAGAGAACTATAGGCCAATATCTCTGATGAATTAATTGCAAAAATCCTCAACAAAACATTAACAAACTGCATCCAGTAACACACACACACACACACACACACACAATTCACCACAATCAAGATTTATTCCTGGGATGCAAGGGTGGTTCGGTATTCACAAATCAATGTGATAAATCACATCAATAAATCAAAGGACAAAAACCATATGATCATTTTAATAGATGCAGAAAAAGCATCCATTCAAGTACACAAAGTACAGAATCCATTCAAGATAAAAACCCTCAACAAAGTAGGTTTAGAGGGAACATAACATAATAAAGGCCATATATAGAAAACCCACAGCTAACATCATACTTCAGTGGTGAAAAACAGAGCTTTTTCCTAAGGTCAGTAACAAGACAAGGATGTCCACTCTCACCATTTTCATTCAACATAAAACTGGAAGCCTAGCCAGCAATCAAAGAAAAGGAATAAAAGGTATCCAAACTGGTAAGGAAGAAGGAAAACTTTCACTATTTGCAGATGACATGAGACCACATACAGAAAACCTAAAGACTCCACTAAAAAAGCACTAGAACTGATACATGAATTCAATAAGGTCACAGGATACAAAATCAATATACAGGTATCTTGTTGCATTTCTACACACTAATAATGAAGCAGCAGAAAGAGAAATTAAGAAAACAACCATATTTATACCTGCACCAAAAATAAACAAAGTATCTGTGAATAAACTTAACCAAAGAGGTGAAAGACCTATACTCTGAAAACTATAAAACACTAATGAAAGAAATTGAAGATGACACCAACATTTGGAAAGATATGCCATACTGATGGATTAGGAGAACAAATATTTTTTTTTATTTTTTAAATGTTTTTTAAAATTTATTTTTGAGAGAGAGAGAGACAGAGTGTGAGTAGGGGAGAGGCAAAGAGGGAGAGAGATGCAGAATCTGAACCAGGCTCCAAGCTGTCAGCACAGCCCCGATGGCGGGGCTCAAACCCACGAACCACAATATCATAACCTGAGCCGAAGCCAGATGCTTAACCAACTGAGCCACCCAGGTGCCCCAAATAAATATTTTTTAAATGCCTGTACTAACCAAAGCAATATACAGATTTAATGTAATGCCATCAAAATACCACCAGCATTTTTCCAAGAACTAGAACAAATAACCCTAAAATTTGTATGGAACCACAAAAAACCCTGAATAGTCAAAACAATCTTGAAAAAGAAAAATGAAACTGGAAGAATCACAATTCCAGATTTGAAGTTATGCTACAAAGGAGTAGTAATCAAAAGAGTATGGTACTGGCACAAAAATAGACACACAGATAATGAAACAGAGAGCCCAGAAATAAACCCCAAGCTGATAAGGTCAATTAATCTTCAACGAAGGAAAGAAGAATATGCAATGGGAAAAAGACAGTTTCTTCAAAAAATGTTGGCTAAACTGGACAGTTAGATGCAAAAGAATGAAACTGACCACTTTCTTACACCATACCCAAAAATAAAGTCAAAATGGATTAAAGACCTGAATATGAGACACGAAACCATAAAAATCCTACAAAAGAGCACAGGCAGTAATCTCTCTGGCCAAAGCAATGTTTTTCTAGCTATGTCTCCTGAGATAAGGAAAACAAAAACAAAATAAACTATTGGGATTTCATCAAAATAAAAAGCTTCTGCACAACAAAGGAGTCAATCAACAAAACTAAAAGACAACCTACTGAATGGAAGAAGTTATTTGCAATGACATATCTGATAAAGAGTTAGTATCCAAAATATATAAAGAACTTATACAACTCAACACTAGAAAAAGTAATCCAATTAAAAATGGGCAGAAGACAGGGCACCTGGGTGGCTCAGTCAGTTAAGCATCCGACTTTGGCTCAGGTAATGATCTTGCATTTCATGAGTTTGAGCCCCACATCAGGCCTTGTGCTGACAGCTTGGAGCCTGGAGCCTGCTCCAGATTTTGCTTCTCCCTCTCTCTCTCTGCCCCTGCCCAGCTCTCAATCTGTCTCTCTCTCCTCTCTCAAAAATAAATAATGTTAAAAAGAATTTTTTTAATGGGCAGAAGACATAAACAGGCATTTCTCCAAAGAATACATACAGATGGCCAACAGACACATGAAAAGGTGCTCAACATCACACATCATCAAGGAAATGCAAATCAAAACCACAATAAGCTATCACCTTACCTATCAGATGTCTAAAATCAAAACCACAATAAACAATTAGTGTTAGTATGGAGGTTCCTAAAAATATTAAAAATAGAATTACCATATGATCCAGTTATTGCAACACGAGGTATTTACCCCCAAAATACAAAAACAGTAATTCTAAAAGATATATACAACCCTATGTTTATTGCAGCATTATTTACAAAAGCCAAAATATGGAAGCAACCCAAGTGTCCATAGACAGATTAATGGATAAAGAAGTGGTATATACATACAATGGAATATTATTCAGCCATAGAAAAGAATGAAATCTTGTCATTTGCAACAACATGGATGGACCTAAAGGGTGTAAAGCTAAGTGCAGTAAGTCAGTCAGATAAAGACAAATACTATATGATTTCACTCATATGTGGAATTTAAGAAACAAAAGCAAATGACAAGAAGAGAAATTAAAAAAAAAAACAGACTCTTAACTACAGAAAACAAACTGATGATTACCAGGGGGGATAGGTGAAGGGAATTAAATATATTTATCTTTATGAAAACTGAGTAAAGAATTGTTGAATTACTATATGGTCCTACTGAAACATATGGTAACTATATTGAAAATTTTTTTAATTAAAAAGCAATATGCCACATCTAAAAAATAATTTACAGTAATATAACCTTGCTATCATCATGAATAAGCAATTATAGAATGTGAAGTGATACATATAAATTAACAAATTATTTTTGTCTTTGTGTTTAACTTGGTCTCATTTTTATTTGTTATTATTTATTTATTATTTTTTAGTATGAAATTTATTGTCAAATTGGTTTCCATACAACACCCAGTGCTCATCCCAACAGGTGTCCTCCTCAATACCCATCACCCACCCTCCTCTCCCTCCCACCCCCCATCAACCCTCAGTTTGTTCTCAGTTTTTAAGAATCTCTTATGGTTTGCCTCCTTCCCTCTCTGTAACTTTGTTTTCCCCTTCCCTCCCCCACAGTCTTCTGTTAAGTTTCTCAGGATCCACCTAAGAGCGAAAACATATGGTATCTGTCTTTCTTTGCCTGACTTATTTCACTTAGCATAACACTCCCCAGTTCCATCCACGTTGCTACAAAAGGCCATATTTCATTCTTTCTCATTGCCACGTAGTACTCCATTGTGTATATAAGCCACAATTTCTTTATCCATTCATCAGTTGATGGACATTTAGGCTCTTTCCATACTTTGGCTATTGTTGAGAGTGCTGCTATAAACATTGGGGTACAAGTGCCCCTATGCATCAGTACTCCTGTATCCCTTGGGTAAATTCCTAGCAGTGCTATTGCTGGGTCATAGGGTAGGTCTATTTTTAATTTTTTGAGGAACCTCCACACTGTTTTCCAGAGTGGCTGCACCAGTTTGCATTCCCACCAACAGTGCAAGAGGGTTCCCATTTCTCCACATCCTCTCCAGCATCTACAGTCTCCTTATTTGTTCATTTTAGCCACTCTGACTGGCGTGAGGTGTTATCTCAGTGTAGTTTTGATTTGTATTTCCCTGATGAGGAGTGACATTGAGCATCTTTTCATGTGCCTGTTGGCCATCTGGATGTCTTCTTTAGACAAGTGTCTATTCATGTCTTCTGCCCATTTCTTCAGTAGATTATTTATTTTTTGGGTGTGGAGTTTGGTGAGTTCCTTATATAATTTGGATACTAGCCCTTTGTCCGATATGTCATTTGCAAACATCTTTCCCCATTCTGTCAGTTGCCTTTTAGTTTTGTTGATTGTTTCCTTTGCAGTGCAGAAGCTTTTTATCTTGATGAGGTCCCAATAGTTCATTTTTGCTTTTAATTCCCTTGCCTTTGGAGATGTGTCAAGTAAGAAATTTCTGTAGCTGAGGTCAGAGAGGTTTTTTTCTGCTTTCTCCTCTAGGGTTTTGACGGTTTCCTGTCTCACATTCAGGTCCTTCATCCATTTTGAGTTTATTTTTGTGAATGGTGTAAGAAAGTGGTCTCGTTTCATTCTTCTGCATGTTGCTGTCCAGTTCTCCCAGCATCATTTGCTAAAGAGACTCTTTTTTCCATTGGATATTCTTTCCTGCTTTGTTAAAGATTGGTTGGCCTTACCTTTGTGGGTCCAATTCTGGAGTCTCTATTCTATTCCATTGGTCTATGTGTCTGTTTTTGTGCCAATACCATGCTGTCTTGATGATTACAACGTTGTGGTAGAGGCTAAAGTCTGGGATTGTGATGCCTCCCGCTTTGGTTTTCTTCTTCAAAATTACTTTGGCTATTCGGGGTCTTCGGGGTCTTTTGTGGTTCCATACAAATTTTAGGATTGTTTGTTCTAGCTTCAAGAAGAATGCTGGTGCCATTTTGATTGGGATTGCATTGACTGTGTAGATTGCTTTGGGTAGTAGTGATATTTTAACAATATTTATTCTTCCAATCCATGAGCATGGAATGTTTTTCCATTTCTTTGTGTCTTCTTCAATTTCCTTCATAAGCTTTCTGTAGTTTTCAGCATACAGATCTTTTACATCTTTGGTTATGTTTATACTTAGGTATTTTATGATTCTTGGTGCAATTGTGAATGGGATCAATTTCTTTATTTGTCTTTCTGTTGCTTCATTAGTGTATAAGAATGCAACTGATTTCTGTACATTAATTTTGTATCCTGCTACTTTGCTAAATTCATGTATCGGTTCTAGCAGATTTTTGGTGGAGTCTATTGGGTTTTCCATGTAGAGTATCATGTCATCTACAAAAATTAAAAGCTTGACTTCATCTTTGCCAATTTTGATGCCTTTAATTTCCTTTTGTTGTCTGATTCCTGATGCTAGAACTTCCAATCTATGTTAAACAACAGCAGTGAGACTGGACATCCCTGTCGTGTTCCTGATCTCAGGGGGAAAGCTCTAAGTTTTCCCCCACTGAGGATGATATTAGCTGTGGGCTTTTCATAAATGGCTTTTATAGTGTTTAAGTATGTTCCTTCTATCCTGACTTTGAGGGTTTTTATTAAGAAAACTGAATTTTGTCAAATGCTTTTTCTGCATCTATTGATGGGATCATATGGTTATCTTTTCTTTTATTAATGTGATGTATCACATTGATTGATTTGCGAATGTTGAACCATCCCTGCAGCCCAGGAATTAATCCCACTTGATCATGGTGAATAATTCTTTTTATATGCTGTTGAATTTGATTTGCTAATATCTTGTTGAGAATTTTTGCATCCATGTTCATCAGGGATATTGGCCTGTAGTTCTCCTTTTCTGTGGGGTCTCTGACTGGTTTGGGAATCAAAGTAATGCTGGCTTCATAGAATGAGTCTGGAAGTTTTCCTTCCGTTTCTATTTTTTTGGAACCACTTGAGGAGGATAGGTATTATCTCTGCTTAAATGTCTGGTAGAATTCCCCAGGGAAGCCATCTGGTCCAGGACTCTTATATGTTGGGAGATTTTTGATAACTGATTCAATTTCTTTACTGGTTATGGGTCTGTTCACATTTTCTATTTCTTCCTGTTTGAGCTTTGGAAGTGTATGGATGCTTAGGAATTTGTCCATTTCTTCCAAGTTGTCCAGTTTTTTGGCATATAATTTTTCATAGTATTCCCTGATAATTGCTTGTATTTCTGAGGGATTGATTGTAATAATTCCATTTTCATTCATGATTTTATCTATTTGGGTCCTCTCCCTTTTCTTTTTGAGAAGCCTGGCTAGAGGTCTATCAATTTTATTTTTTCAAAAAACCAACTCTTGGTTTCATTGATCTGCTCTACTGTTTTAGATTCTATATTGTTTATTTCTGCTCTGATCTTTATCATTTCTCTTCATCTGCTGGGTTTGGGGTGTCTTTGCTGTTCTGCTTCTATTTCCTTTAGGTGTGCTGTTAGATTTTGTATTTGGGATTTTTCTTGTTTCTTGAGCTAGACCTGGATTACAATGTATTTTCCTCTCAGGACTGCCTTTGCTGCATCCCAAAGCGTTTGGACTGTTGTATTTTCATTTTCGTTTGTTTCCATATATCTTTTAACTTCTTCTCTAATTGCCTTGTTGACCCATTCATTCTTTAGTAGGGTGTTCTTTAACCTCCATGCTTTTGGAGGTTTTCCAGACGTTTTCCTGTGTTTGATTTCAAGCTTCATAGCATTGTGGTCTGAAAGTATGCATGGTATGATCTCAATTCTTGTATACTTATGAAGGGCTGTTTTGTGACCCAGTATGTGATCTATCTTGGAGAATGTTCCATGTGCACTCGAGAAGAAAGTATATTCTGTTGCTTTGTGATACAGAGTTCTAAGTATATCTGTCAAGTCCATCTGATCCAATATATCGTTCAGGGCCCTTGTTTCTTTATTCTCTGTCCAGATGTTCTATCCATTTCTGTAAGTGGAGTATTAAAGTCCTCTGCAATTATCACATTCTATTCAATAAGGTTGCTTATGTTTGTGATTGTTTTATGTATTTGGGGGCTCCTGTATTCAGCACATAGACATTTATAATTGTTAGCTCTTACTGGTGGATAGACCCTGTAATTATTATATAACACCCTTCTTCATCTCTTGTTACAGCCTTTAATTTAAAGTCTAGTTTGTCTGATGTAAGTATGGCTACTCTAGCTTTCTTTTGACTTCCAGTGCATGATAGATAGTTCTCCATCCCCTCACTCTCAATCTGAAGGTATCCTCAGGTCTAAAAAGAGTCTCTTGAAGACAGCAAATAGATGGGTCTTGTTTTTTTTTTATCCATTCTGATACCCTATGTCTTTTGGTTGAAGCATCTTGTTCATTTACATTCAGTGTTATTATAGAAAGATATGGGTTTAGAGTCATTGTGATATCTGTAGGTTTCATGCTTGTAGTGATGTCTCTGGTACTTTGTGGTCCTAGCAACATTTCACTCACAGAGTCCCCCTTAGTATCTCTTGTAGAGCTGGTTTAATGGTGATGAATTCCTTCATTTTTTGTTTGGAAAAACCTTTATCTCTCCTTCTATTCTGAATGACAGACTTTCTGGGTAAAGGATTCTCAGCTGCATGTTTTTTCTGTTCATCACATTGAAGATTTCCTGCCATTCCTTTCTGGCCTGCCAAGTTTCAGTAGATAGGTCTGCTACTACCCTTATGTGTCTACCTTTTTGTGTTAGGGCCAGTTTATCCCTAGCTGCTTTCAGAATTTTCTCTTTATCCTTATATTTTTCCAGTTTCACTATGATATGTCGTGCAGAAGATCGATTCAAGTTATGTCTGTAGGGAGTTCTCTGTGCCTCTTGGATTTCAATGCCTTTTTCCTTATCCAGATCAGGGAAGTTCTCAGCTATGATTTCTTCAAGTACACCTTCAGCACCTTTCTCTCTCTCTTCTTCTTCTGGAATCCCTATTATATGGATATTGTTCCGTTTGATTGCATCACTTAGTTCTCTAATTCTCCCCTCATACTCCTGGATTTTTTTATCTTTTTCTCAGTTTCCTCTTTTTCCATAATTTTATCTTCTAATTCACCTACTCTCTCCTCTGCCTCTTCAATCTGCGCTGTGGTCACCTCCATTTTATTTTCCACCTCATTTATTGCACTTTTTAGCTCCTGCTGACTCTTTCTTAGTCCCTTGATCTCTGTAGCAATAGATTCTCTGCTGTCCTCTATGCTTTTTTCAAGCCCAGTGATTAATGTCATGACTATTATTCTAAATTCTTGTTCCATTATGTAGCTTAAATCAGTTTTGATTGATTCATTAGCTGTCGCTACTTCCTGGAGTTTCTTTTGAGGAGAATTCTTCCATTTTGTCATTTTGGCTAGTCCCTGTGGTAGCTCCAAACTGCAGGGCGCCTCCCCTGTGCTGTCCAAAGAAACTTGTGTTGGTTGGCGGGGCTGCAGTCAGACCGGATGTCTGCCCCCAGCCCATGACTGGGGCCACAGTGAGACTGGTGTGTACCTTATCTTCCCCTCTCCCAGGAGCAGGACTCACTGTGGAGTGGTGTGGCCCCTGTCTGGGCTACTTGCACACTGCCAGGCTTGTGGTGCTGTTTTGATGGGATCTGGCCAAGGGCGGATTAGACAGATTGTATCTGCAAGGTACTCAGGATTGGGAGGGGCAGGCTTAGCTAGTTTGCCATCCGTGGTCTCCTGTGGGAGGGGCCCTGCAGCACCTGGAGGGAGGCAGGCCCGTTGGGGGGATGGATCCACGGAAGCACAGCGTTGGGCGTTTGTGTGGTGCAAGCAAGTTCGGTGATGGAAACTGGTTCCCTTTGGAATTTTGGCCGGGAGATGGGAGAAGGAGATGGTGTTTGCCAGCGCCTTTGTTCCCCAGCTGAGCTGAGCTCTGTCTTCTGGGGCTCAACAACTTTCCCTCCCATTGTCCTCTCGCCCTCCCCACTCTCTGAGAGCAGAGCTGTTGACTTTTAAAATTCCACATGTTAAGTCCCGCTGGCTGTCAGAACTCATGCAGTCTGGCCCCTCTGCTTTTGCAAGCCAGACTTCGGGGGCTCTGCCTTGCCGGGGGCGGGGGGGGGGGGCTGCCCCTCCACTGCCCCAGCTCACTCCTGCCAGTCCATGTATTGCGCACTGCCTCTCCACCCATCCTACCCTCTTCCGTGGGCCTCTTGTCTAGCTTGGCTCTGTAGAATCCATTCTGCTAGTCTTCTGGTGATTTTCTGGGTTATTTAGGCAGATGTGGGTGGAATCTAAGCGATCAGCAGGATGAGGTGAGCTCAGCGTCCTCCTACACCGCCACCTTTGACAATTATTTTAAAACCTTAAAAAAAAAAAAAAAAACCTCAAGTCAGGAAACATTAATAGTCACTGTACTGTCTGCCACCTCTACATCCAGCCATACCCCAAGCCCTGTGAATCTAATCATGTAAGAAAAGTCTTCTGTCCTCGCCCTGTCTCTGTCTCAAGAATAAATAAACATTAAAAAAAGAAAAAAAATTTTTTTTTTTTTAAATTTTTTTTAACGTTTTTATTTATTTTTGAGACAGAGAGAGACAGAGCATGAACAGGGGAGGGGCAGAGAGAGAGGGAGACACAGAATCGGAAGCAGGCTCCAGGCTCTGAGCCATCAGCCCAGAGCCTGACGCGGGGCTCGAACTCCCGGACCGCGAGATCGTGACCTGGCTGAAGTCGGACGCTTAACCGACTGCGCCACCCAGGCGCCCCAAAGAAAAATTTTTTTAAATGGGGTGACTGGGTGGCACTCCATTCGGTTAAGCATCCGACTTCAGCTCAGGTTATGATCTCGCAATTCGTGAGTTCGAGCCCCGCGTCAGGCTCTGTGCTGACAGCTCAGAGCCTGGAGCCTGCTTTGGATTCTGTGTCTCCCTCTCCCTCTCTGCTCCCCCCTGCTCATGTTCTGTCTGTCTGTCTCAAAAATAAATAAACATTAAAAAAATATATTAAAAAAAAAAAGTCTTCTGTCCTCAGTAATACTGATCCTCCTCAGCAAAAAACATTCTCATTATATTCTCTGGTAAGATGAAGACCAGGCTACTTGAATTCTACTGATAGGTTTGTATGTCCCCAGGATTATGGTAGATCTCATATAAGCTAATTTTAAAAAAGGTAAGGTCATTGACCATGAGAAGTTCAAAGTCCATTTGGAATGGCAAAGTAAGATTTAAATTTAATAAAAATTTTACAGGCATAACAAAATAATTTTTCCAAAGACAAATCTATATCTCAGTTTTGGGAAAGCAAGAGATAAGTTGAGATGAGAAAATATAACTTTCTAGAAAAAAATCAAGCAAATTGCATTTTCTGAACAGGTATAGTTGTTTGGACTCCAAAACTCACACTCTTTCTTCTTCACTATATTATTTCTTTAACTACAGGAAAGCAAAGGTCTCACTGATTCCCTCTGGTGACATTGTAAGTGATCCCAAGATGTAAACTGAAGAAAACCTTAATATCAGTTTTACTTACCAAAGGGGGCCTCCCCAAATCAAATCATACAAGCAAAGACATTAAGAAATTATGCCACATTGTTTTAGTGAAAATGAATACCTATTTCCTATTTTTTTGATACAAACTTTTTGGAAATCAATATAATACATGCATATTGTAAATCCTAACTCCATGTCCCTGACAAGGAATCTGCCATAGGAATTCACCACAAAAGAAAATTGGCTTGCTAAAAAAATTTCCAAAAGTATGTACACCATAAAAAATGGTATTAAGGGCTTGGTAATTACAACACAACTACATGCACTTTCACTTACTAACTGCTACATCAGCTAGTTTTTGCTATGTAAAGAAAATAAAATAAAATACAAACAAAAAAACACACTCAAACGCAGGGGCTTCAAATCCACAAATATTTATTTAGCTCACAATTTGGTGGGCTGACAATTTGGACTGTACCCAAGTGATTTGTTCCTGGGGTCACTGCTGAGCTCACCAATGCATGAGATAGGTGAGGTGATAGATGTTCAAGATGGCCTCAGCTGGGATGGCTCATCTCTCTTCTATGTGGTCCTTCATCTTTCAGCTGGTTTGTCCAGATTTTCATCACAGCTGAGCATCCTTTAAGAAAGAAAGCCTAAGTATGCAGGTCTCTTGAGGCCTAGGGTCACAACTGACACAAAGTCACATGTGCTAGATTTTACAGGCAAAATCAACCTACCCAAATTTCAGGGGTAGAGAAATAGATTCCATCTCTTAACTGAAGAACATGCAATATCCTATTGTACCAGTTGTGAAGATCGGGAGGGATAGAGAATCATGACCATTTTAGCAATCTTCAGTACTACATTTGGTTTCTGCTCCTCTTAGACTCATTCTGTTAAAAAATGAAGATGCTCAGCATTTACTTCATATAGCGACTTGGAGTATTTGTAAGTATATCTTCCATATTTGGCCCTGGCCAAAAGTGATATATTTTAAACTCTATTTCTATAAATAATTCAATCATGATATTCTTTATCTTCTTTAGTGTAGCTCCCATTAGACTATGAGTTTTATGTGACTAAGGATCAATCTTGTTTTCTTCTAATGTATAGTCATTGCTTTTGCACTGAGTAGGTGTGAATGAATAAAGGAATCAATCCTTTATTAAACCAAAAACTAAGAAAGGACCTATCTCAATTAATTTCTATCTCCCATAACCTCTAGGTTTTTGCACATACATATTTAAGTCCTCTAAAAATAATTGTTAACTACATTTTTGTACGAAGTGCAGAAGGAGGACTTATTTACAGGTTAAGAATGCTGAAAAATATGTATACTTTCTTTATCCAACAGGATTTTTTAATGTGTGCAGGCTGCATATTTAAAAATATGTGTAGCCATCCCGGTGACATTTGAAACTTAACTAGCTGTCTGGAAATGTGTGCAACAGGCTGTAAACACTGACACCACCACCTTGCAGGGTAGAGGGGAAAAAAAAAGATAAATATGACCTTATGTCTTTAAATACAACATATTATAGTGATTCTGCAATAACACCCCTACCCCAACACCACAGTTAGTTGTAAACCGTGCTGCAACTCTGGTCTCAGTTCAATATCATTATTTCATCAGCCGTTTTATTTATGATAGTCATCTTTTTACCTCCTGTTATAAAAATATGAAGGTTAATGCCCCTAAAGAACCTTTAATAATGGATCTATTAGAGTTTAATAGAATCTGTTAGCTTTAAATAAAAAAGCCTAGTTTCTTTATGCTACATTGTGGGTTCCAATACCATAGAATTCAGAGGAACTCAATATTCTCTCTCTTAGGCTACAAATACTCACTTCAATCAATAATATTATGGGATGATTAGCCAAAGATGACATATGCTGTGTAGAATATAAATTGGTTATTGCTCTTAAGGCTAATAAGCTGAGAAGGAAGTAGGCTTGGTGTGATAGCAAGGAAGGAACTGTTGGTGACATAAGGCCGTAAGTGTTAGATGGCTTGTGAAACTCTAAAAAGCCTAATTCCTGTTCAAGCCAGACCAAATGGTAAACAAAACCAAGTCTAGGCCATCTTAAAAACATCTCCATTTCTGGGGCACCTGGGTGGCTCAGTTGGTTAAGCGTCTGACTTCGACTCAGGTCATGATCTCACAGTTTGTAAGTTCAAGCCCCGCATCAGGCTCTGTGCTATCACCTTTGTGCCTGGAGCCCACTTCGAATTCTGTGTCTCTCCTTCTCTCTCTCTGCCTCACCCCTGCCCAACTGTCTCTCTCTCTGTCTCAAAAATAAACATTAAAAAAAAATTTGTTATGAAAAAAATCTCCATTTCTGTCATTCCAGTGATTGCAGAGTGACCAATGTACCCTAAGAGAGTCTCTTCCTTCAACAAAAATCTAATAAGTACCTTTTGTAAGATACACACTATTCTAGGCATTGTATACACAACATGGCAAAAACTATCCTAATATTGCAGTGAAATTCAGAAAAGATTTGTAGATTAAGATATATACTGAAATATGTTACCTTCATGGGTATTGAACAAAGAACTTGGAGCCATTATGAAGTAATTTAGAAAATGCCAATTAGCAATTTTGGGAGGAAGGAGGTTGTAGTATATAAAGTCAGATGACATTATTTCTAAGTAAAAGCAGTCGTAGACAATACTGACCTTTGGATCCAATCTTATATAAAATGAAGTAGTGCCCCATTATCAACTATTAAAGAGAGACTACAATTGACTAATATCAAACCTAATAATAAAGTTTCAGTATACAATGGACCCTTGAACAATACAGGCTTGAATTGCAGGGGTCCACTTATACTTGGATTTTTTACAGTACTATTAATGTATTTCACTTACTCATGATTTTTTATTATTTTTTAAAATGTTTATTTATTTTTTGAGAGAAGTGGGGAGAGAGGGAGAGAGCAAGACCAAGAAAGCATGCAGGGAAGGGGAAGAGAGAAAAGGGGACAGAGGTTTCAAAGCAGACTCTGTGCTGTCAGTGCAGAGACTGATCCGGGGCTCAAACTGATGAACCGTGAGATCAAGACCTGAGCTAAAGTCAAACGTTTGACCTACGAAGCCACCCAGGTACCCCCCTTCCTTACAATTTTCTTAATAACATTTTCTTTTCTCTATCTTACTTTATTTAAGAACACAGTATATAATGCATATAAATACAAAATATGTTGACTGTTTAGATTATTGGTAAGGCTTCCAGTCAACAGGTTATTAGTAGATAAGTTTTTAGGGAATCAAAAGTTATCTATGGCTTTTCAGCTGCAAAGAGTTGGCACCACTAACACCAGTGTTGTTCAAGGGTCAACTGTAATTAAGTTATGATAAGAAAATGATACCTTTGCACTTCATTGTACTTTGATTTTTCAAATGTTGCTAAATACTCTTTTGGTCTACCTTGTTAATCGCTCTCAATTTTTATACTTCACCTTTTCTTTAACTGATAAATAACATTTCAATAAAAATCCTTAAAACAAATAAGAGGCAAATATTGTTCACATACAACATGTTCAGTGACACTGAAAGTATTCTTGAGAACCAAATAACTTGGCTGAGAACCCAATGGCCAATAGCAGCCAAAAGAATGAACTATTATGTTGATATGCAATAAGAAAATAGACTTTGGAATGTGAATGTTTTTACCTTAATAGGAAAAAAAAAGTACTGGTATGTGAATAAGACTTAAATGTCTAATTCTAAAAACTGAAATCTAACATCAGAAAGAACTGCCATAAGTCTTACCCATTCATTCTTACAAGTCTTATTTTTTTTAAAACATGGAGATAATTCAATGGCTCCAGTGAATATAATGTTTTATATATTTTCCATGGAAAAAAAAAGTTATTCCCCCTATTACTGAAATAGGTCTTAGTTCTGATTTTTTGTGTATGCCTAATTACATTTTTAATGGTAGATTCTTTCCATGGATCTCCAAATTTGAGCAATAGGATAGAATGCAGCAACACACAAATGAGAGGCAAATAAGACAATTGCAAATGAAATAAAGGGTATGAGCAAAGTCAATGGTCAACAACTAGAAACCTATGTTAACATCAAAATGAGATAAAGCAGTCATTAAAAGCATGGCTTTAGAGTGAGAAAGATCTTTGATTTGAATCTTGTCTCTATTGACTGAATGACTTGGGAAAGTCACTTCACTAAAGTTCAATTTCCTTATCTACAAAATGGGGATAATATAATGTGAGAATTAAAAGAGGTAGTGTATATAAATCACTTCAGTGTCTTTCACATAGTTAAGGTCAATCAACAAATTATTACAAATTTTTTGTATGTACTTGACATTCTTTCCAGGGGATACTGTGGCTCTTAAGCTATAAAACTTACATAGAACTCAATATATTTTCATGGTTATTATCATTATCAGGTGAGGTAACAGAAGTTAGGTTAAGGAGTCAAAATCAAGATGAAGTGTAAGAGATATATAAAGATTATGAACTAGAGCCAAATTCAGAAAGTAACTAAGTAAACAAAGCAACAAGGACAAAGTTTCAAAGGAGAAATGAGAAGTGATACAGCTATAGTGCTAGAATGAAGCTGATTTAAAAGAGCTAGGAACACTTAAAAGCATCAACTAGATGTATTGAGTGTTCCCTGTGTGAAAAGCACTATTTTGGGCCATATACATTAAAAAAAATATATTACAAAACAGGCTTCTGGCCCTCATCAATTGTTGTAGCAGTGAGAAGAATAAGACCTGTAAATATGAACTCAGTTATCTAATGCCCCATAACAGGTTACTTCAAACGTTTTAGTAGCTTAAAATAACCTATTTTGATCACAGATTTTCACCATGAGCATGGCTAGCAGGGACAGCCTATGTCTATACACTTTTGGATGGACTACTTAAAAGCATGGGGATGTTTCATTTACTCAGACATCCGGTGCCCAGGCAGAGAAGACCCAAAAGATTGGGGCTCCTCAGGCATCTTACTCTCTCTCTATATGGTCTTTCCACATGGTCCCTCCAGCATGGAGGTTTAGCAGCAACAAGACTTCATAAATGGCAGCTCAGGGCAGCAAAGGTACATGTCATGAAAGAGGAAAAAGAGAGCACCAGCTGGAAAATATATCACATTTTATGATATGGTCTTGGAATTCATGCAGTGTCACTTCTACCTCATTCTGTTTATTAGACCTAAGTCATCAAGGCTCACCCATACCAAGAAAAGAGCAATTAGACCCCACTGTTTGTGGAAAGGGAGTCAAACTACAAACATATCCTTTGGCCTCAAAATATTTATAATCTTGGGGCGCCTGGGTGGCGCAGTCGGTTAAGCGTCCGACTTCAGCCAGGTCACGATCTCGCGGTCCGTGAGTTCGAGCCCCGCATCAGGCTCTGGGCTGATGGCTCAGAGCCTGGAGCCTGTTTCCGATTCTGTGTCTCCCTCTCTCTCTGCCCCTCCCCCATTCATGCTCTGTCTCTCTCTGTCCCAAAAAATAAATAAACCTTGAAAAAAAAAATTAAAAAAAATAAAAACTAAAAAAAAAAGAAAAAAAAATATTTATAATCTTTCTACATGTAAAATACACTCCCTCCCATCCCAAGACAACCCAACCTCTGCAAAAGTCTCACCTATTACAGCACCAGGCATAGGTTCAAAGTCCAGAATCTCATCCAAGTGTGTATGAGACTCTTCAAATGCTATTTATCAAGCACAGCTCCTCAGGTGTAGCTATCCTCAATTTGAAGATACGGTGAACTACAGAGACAAATTATATGCCCTCTACATACCAACATATAATGGTGTAAAGGCATAAGAATCATTATAGGCTTTTCCATTGAAAAGGGGTGAAAGAGAGGCAAACTAGAGTTATCAGTCAATAAGAATTCTGAAATCCAGTTAGGCATGTACTGATGGTTTCTTGACACAGGCCTGCTGCCTGGGAATGCAGCACAGCATGTCTATATATCTTAACTCTACCCTTTGAGCTCATGGTTTAACCCCCTTTGTCATCTTTTCCATAAAGAACTGCTTATGTTTGCAGCTCAGTAGTTTCATCAGTCGGCTTCCTGAAAGTAGTATGTCAGAAGTCCAAAGGTCTCTTTTTATGTTTTACTGTCTCAGTCCCTTTCAGTCCAAGCTGGGAGTGTTTCTGCAAGTACACTTCTCTTAAAACTTCGTAGATCTCTTATGAATATTACTAGGGTTTACCCCATCAGACAAAAGCTACACCCACAAAGCTCATCAAGATAAGGCATTCTCTATCTTTGGCTTGCTGTCCTTGATACTCTTGAAAGCCCTATTGTTGAATAGAGACAATTTGGCATTCATGTCCTTTAAGATCCTTAAAGATATTTATCTGAGATACCACCTCGAATCTGAGGTCTTTGCAAAGAGTTTTAGAATAAAACCTCTGACATCACCTTTATTCTCTATTTTCCTGACATTGTCCTTCAATTGACCTTGTTCAAAAGCCTTTTCATAATTTTAATATTGTTTGCCATCTGAAGAAAATGGAATGAGAAAGTTTTATTTTTGATTCCAGCAACTCCAAGCTTCATTATATATGAAAGTATTTCTTTTACTTAACACTCTCATCTTGCATTTTACTACAGACAGCTAGAAGCCACTTCAATAATTTGAAATCTCCTTAATTTTGTAGTTCTATTTTCTTGTTAGTTCTATTTTCTGCATTACTACAGATCGTAATGTTGCTTAACTTTTTGTCACTACATAATAAATGTCCTCATTCTTCCAACTTTTGATACCATTATCCTCAATTTCCTTTCAGTTCTCACTCAGTGGCCACCTTGAGGACCCCCAAGTTACCACTAATAGTCTCTTCAAGGGCTACTATACTTTAATTTTCTCAAGGTCCTTGCAGCTGTATCCTGCCATTCCATCCCAAAGCCACGTTTTAGGTTTTTGTTCTGGCAGCACCTCACTTCCAGGTACTAAAATATGTCCAACTGTCTACTATTGGGTAACAAGCCCCAAAACTCAGTGGCTTAAAACAGCAACATCTGTCTTGCTCATGAAGCAGTCTATACAAAAGGTTGATATAAGAAATTAAAAATAGGGGCGCCTGGGTGGCACAGTCGGTTAAGCATCTGACTTCAGCCAGTTCACGATCTCACGATCCGTGAGTTTGAGCCCCGGGTCAGGCTCTGGGCTGATGGCTCGGAGCCTGGAGCCTGTTTCCAATTCTGTGTCTCCCTCTCTCTCTGCCCCTCCCCCGTTCATGCTCTGTCTCTCTCTGTCCCAAAAATAAATAAATAAATAAAAGTTGAGAAATTAAAAATAAATGGATATAAATATTCATTGATTGTAAAGCTCAAGATTATTAAGATGCTAATCCCCAAATCACTATCTACAGATTCAACACAATTCCTATCAAATCTAACTAGATTTTTTTGGAGAAATTGACAGACTGAGACCAAATCTTATATGTAAATGCATATAAAGCTAAAATAATTATTTTAAAAAACAGGTAGTAACACTGATTTCAAAACCTGCTTATTATGAAGCTACATTAATCAAGACAATGTGTCCTTCACATAAGAAGAGATACATCAATAGAACATAATCAACAGTTCAAAACCACACATAGTCAAATTATTTTTGACAAAGGCATAAAGTTAATTCATTGGGTGCAAGAATTGTCTTTTCAACAAATGCTGCTGGAGCAATTAGATATCTATGTTAAATTTTTTTTTTTTTTACCTTATATGGTACAAAATAAATAAAAGCTGGAAATAAATCACAGACCTAAATGTAATAACTAAATATACAGAACGTCTAGAAGGAAACACAGAGGAGAATTGTAACATCATTAATTTTTCTGAAAAGATAAATTAGTTTGTTTTTATCAAATTTAGAACTTTTGCTCTTCAAAGACACCATTAAAAAACTGAAAAAAATACTATGGTCTGGTAAAAGTCAAGTTTGCTATAACAACCATTAAGGCAAGGCAAATTTGGGAAACAATTTGAGTACAATGTAATTTACAAAGTAAATTTCACAGATTGATGTGCAATTGCATCCACAAGAAACCCTATGTGAATGGACAAAACTGCACCCATTTGAACTGAGTCACATAGGTATACACAGAATGAACACACACATATTCAAAAACCTACCACTTACCCTGATTCAGTGTATTATCTTTTATGTTTTGCCATTCTTTCACATTTGTGAAAATTATATATATAATGAATATGTGTGTGTGTGTGTGTGTGTATTCAACAAGTCAAAAAAATGAGTGTCTTGACTCAAAAATGCTGAGCAGTGCACATAAAAGGAATGTTTTAAGTATTAAAGAAGCTTGAAACAAAGCATTTTTAAAGAAATGAGAGTGGTATCTCCTCACTAATAGGCATAAAGGAATATATATTGCAGACCATCAGCTATAACACTGAAAAAATAAAAGAAATTCCTAGGTCTTTGAGCAAGTGCTGCAGTCAGTAAGAAGGCAGCCTAAAGAAATAGAAGCAATGAAAAAATTACTGAGCATATGGGCTGAAGACCAAGCAATTAAAAAAAATGAAAAACTTTCCCACAAAGAGAAAGCACTATCTACATACAGAAGCCTTAAGTATAAATCACCAAATCCTGCAGAAATGGTTTCTTAATGCTAGTATTGGCTAGTTTGGTGGTTTCAGACAGTGCTGGAGCTGTAGGGAAAGAAACACACGTCTAAAATGATAGCTTTTTTCTGTCAGGATTTGGAAGGTGTAATTACACTGCATTTTGTCTTCCATTAGTGCTACTAAAACGTCGAACAGTGCAGCTGTCCTTCTCGGAAGGTAGTCTTTTTCTCTCCAGCTGCTTTCAAGATCTTCTGTCAGGCTCTGCCATTTTATTATAGTGGGTCTAGACATGGATTTCAAATTATTTTTCCTACTTGGAAATTCTTGGACTTCCTGAATTTGTGAGTTAGTATGCCTGATCAATTTTGAAAAATTCTCAGGTATTATCACTTTAATTTATGCCTCTTTCCCATTCTCTCTCCTCCACTGTTGATACTTCAATCAAGTATATGTTGGAACTTATATTCTATCTTCCTCATTGTTTCACTCATTTTCTTTTTTTCTTGTGTATTTTGGACAATTTATTCTGATGTATTTCACTTCAAAAATTCTCTCTTCACTTGTGTCTAATATACTGCTAGATGTACTTACTGAATTTTCAGCAGGTGGCAGAAATGGAAAACTGGAACTAGAGAACTGTAAAACTAGAAAAAGTATCAATGTCAGAATTTGAATCACAGAGAAAATTCGTTCATCAATTTGTCATGGTCCCTAACTGTCAATATGGATTCTCCCAGAAGCAAACTAGAAGGCAAAACTCAAAGCAACATTTAAGTGCATGTAGTCTTGGGCAGCATTGGGGGGCGGGGCGGGGGGGGAGGGATGGGGGCTGTGATTTTAAGAAAAACTTGTAGGGAAGTAGGAAAATGAGACAAGAAAGAAAGGAAGCTAATACAGGGTTTATTACCAGCAAGCTACCTTTGTAGGCAACTTAACCCTCTGAGGAATTCTGTAAGGATAGTGTTTCTCCAACATTGGAGTGCATAAATATCATCCATTTAAGCATATATTCTTGATCCCCAGACCCAGAGATTCTGTTTCAGTAGTTTGGGGGTAGGTTCTAAGAATCTGCACCTCTAACTCCTGCACAATAGTAATGTTAGTGTTACAGGTCTGTGTGTCAAACTTTGGTGCAGAAAATGTTTGAGGGAGTTATCCTGCCCAAGAGGACAGTGAACTGGAGTATTTACCCACCAACTCCCATCAGTCATTGTTTTAAAAGACTTCTCTCAAACACCCTGGTACTTCCTGTCTGCCTGCACATAGTCAACACAGATGTCTGCAGCCAAGAGAAACCTCTCAGGAAATAAGTCACAGGTGCTGTCATTTGGAAGTCAGGTTGGTGTGTATTTAAATGCAAAGTGCCAAGGAAGCGTGAGCAGAGCAATGACAGCATTTGCTACGCTGCTGTATGTGGTGTCATGGGGAAAATAAACATTAACCAAGAAATTATACAAATAAATTAAAATTATGGTAAGTGCTAAAAAGAAAATTACATGAGACTATCCCTAAAGATAGCCTCATATTATTACAGATGGCAAATTACTAGAGTAGTTAATGCTGGCCAAAATCACTGTTTTATAAATTTGTTAAGTGCCAACTCCAGATCAGTATCATATACATCAGCCGTAACTGACTGTACATACCTTATTTGCAGTCACTGTGATTGGTAGTTTACAATACAAATGTGTGCATAATCATTGAGCTTTCCATTTTGTTTCATTTGGATAAGCCTTAGTTAAGATTTACTCGTTTTATAAATCTTAAGTTGTGAATATGGAAAGAAAGCTGCTTACTTCTATTGTTTTTTCCATTAAATGGCTTCACCAAAGGACCTAAATCATATTGGATTTTAAGAAGTATGCTACAATCTATTCTACTATGTAAGATGTGTCTTTTTGATTCTGTAAATCCATATTCACTTTCCTTTCCAAATATATGCATCATCTTAAAGCACCTAAAGAATTAGCAACTGCAATGTTAGGGAACAGTCCACAAAACTACCCTTTCTTTAGGGGTTTCAAGAGCACCCTCAAATTTGATAACTTGCTTTACAAGGACTCAGTTCATTGAAAGATGTTATAGTCACGATTACAGTTTATTACAGGAAAAGAATACAGATTAAAATCAGCCTAGGGAAGAAACACACAGGACAGACTCTAGGAAAGTAATAAATGAAGAGCTTCTAGTAGACCTCTTCTGTGGAGTCATAGACTTTCCTGATATCACTGTCTGATAACATATACAGTACTGCCAACCAGGAAAGTTCACCCAAACCCTAGGGTCCAGAGTCTTTACTGGGGCTACATCAGAGTGGCATGCTGACCTCAGTTTCTAACCTTAAGAAGTTGAGCTGAGACTGCTTGATTTCAGGTCTCATTCTAAATCACCCTGTTACTATCTAGCTTGGTCCAAGGTCCCCAGGCTAACAAAGACATTTCTATCAGACATGCAGGACACTCCAAGGGTATAGAGATTACATCCCCAAAGCCAAGAACAAAGGGAAGACCTTATTTTGGGCAAGTTTACATTCTTTACTACACTGTACCTTACCCTCTTCTATGTGTCGTCACTGCACTAAAAAGCCCTGACATTCCTTTTTACCTTACTGAGCTGAACTGCCACATTATGATATTGACAAAAATGTAACTACATGTAGATTTTTGTAATTAATGTGCTTTCAATACTGCTAGACTTTTATTAGCATAGTACTTGGGAAAAATCCATTTATTTGATACTTGAAACCAAGCTAAGATTCACAGCTCAATCTTATGCTAGTATCACAGGTAGAAGGTCTTCTTTTTCTATATTGGTCTTCATTGCTGAGTCATATTTTGCAAAATACTGCTCAGGATAATCAATCCATGACAGAATACTTTGTTTAAAATCACAATGAAAATCTGGCTTTTGAAATACTATCAATATACATCAGATCATTATATTCCCCTTCCAGAAGATGATTACTGTACCTTAAGAAAATTACTCAGGAGCTCTTTGAGCTTCCCGAGCCTGCAAAAATAACTTCCTAAAACTAGCTAAAAACTGAAGACTGCTACCTTTTAAAAATCAGCTGTTAGTGTTTCTAAATCATTATGCTTTAGATCACTCCTACTGCACAAAATACTGATTTGATATGTGTGCATGTAACAATGGAATATCTCATCATCCTTTTCTTTAGAGGCACAGAAACTCCTAACTACATTTTTGGTTCAGTTACATATCATAATGTCCTGTGCTGTATAATTTGTAATACATCCATACAAATGGTTGATTTCAGAGTATAAACATTTAAAATCTTGACAAAAAAAAATAAATGTTATATTGGGAACAAAGACTGTATTTTATAAATGAGAAATTCTGATATAATATTTTTGAAAAGAATCTTAGCAATATTAAAATTAGTATACACAAATTACTTTTTCTAATGTTGAAGATTTCTTTTAGAAAAGCATTGACATATTTTTATAGCTTAAAGAGAAAAACATTCTCCTTTGAATACAAGCACCAACAAAAACCATTATCCAAACAAACAGAAAATATATTTTGTCTAAAAATGCCAGAATTTTTAAATTAGGGCATAATATTTAATATAAGTAGTTAGAAAATATATTTCATCTAAAAATTAATGCCAGAATTTTAATGAGGGTATAATATTTAATATAAGTAGCTAACAGTGCTTGCTTCAGCAGCACATATACTAAAATTGAAACAGCACAGAGAAAACTAGCAAAGCCCTACGTAAGGATGATATGCAAATTTGTAATATGAGCAGCTAACAAAATTCTTATGGGACTACAAAACATATTTGACACATACTTGTTTAACATTAGTTTCTGTCTTAAAATCTTAGAACATTTTTGCTAACAGATGCAACTGCACTAAATTTTAAAATAAAGAAAACACAGCAGGAGGCAATTAAACATACTTTATCCATAAATAGATCATAATAATCACCATGAGATTAATAGACAGTAAATTTACATACGCATTTTTCCAAAAACTTGAAGATATAATATGTATATCTTGAAGATTAGCTACATATGTGTTTAAAGAAGTATCTATGTAAAATTAATGTATACATTAAAATTAAAATGTTTTAAAACAAGCCATAAATACTTTTACCTTGTGCTTGGCTACATATTCTCATTCCTTATTACGTTAATGAAATTCTGAACATTAAGTAAAATGCTAAAACTCAGGCTGAAATTTTAGAATATTAGTCGTTCTTAAGGATTTCCTGCCCTCCAGTGGTATCTGCCTTAATATTTTCACTGCACCTTTCAACATTACAAAGACACATTGCTTCTACATTTACATTATGAAATTATATCACACTGTATGGCAGCATCTAATTTTTTTTCCATTACAGGTTCACTGTCTGTCTGGACCCACGCATCACATCTTGCAACCTGTAGAATGCAGTTATTACTGGTTATATTCTGCGAATTGTGTGCTGAATTACACTGAGACTGTGGAAACTGATCTGTATTATCTTTCATTGAGAGGTGGTGAAGATTCTCATTTTGTTCATGAATTTTGGCATTGTTTTTAATAATCCCATCACATGGAGGTTTTGGCATCCTTTCTGGATAAAAACTACTAGTTATTTGTTTGGTTCTGATGGCTCTCCTATTTGATTCTTCAACGTGCTGCAATATTTTATCTTCTTCTTCAGATAGCTAAAAGAAATTCAGTAATTTTGCTGTAAATTTTTGCTTAAATTTCTAAAAATCATTCAATCACTTCAAAGCATTCTAAAATTCACACTATAGAAAATTTAAAATATAGAAAATATTGGCAGGCTGCAATTCAAAGCTGGCACACCAACAAATAGTCTTCAAACATTAATCCACTGCTTCCAGAGATTCCTCAAAAAATTAAAACTAGAACTACCATATGATTCAGTAGTGCTACTACTGGGCATTTAATCAAAGAATACAAAAACACTAATTCAAAAAGATATGTGCAGCCCTATGTTTATTGCAGCATTATTTACAATAGCAAAATTATGGAAGCAGCCCAACCGAAGTGTCCAGCAGTAGATGAACAGATAAAGAAGATGTGGTATATATATACAATGGAATACTATTCCACCAGGAAAAAGAACAAAACCTTGCCATTTGCAACAACATGGAGGGACCCAGAGACTATAATGCTAAGTGAAATAAATCAGAGAAAGATAAATGCCGTATGATTTCACTCATAAGTGGAATTTAAGAAACAAAAAAAATGAACAAAGAAAAAGGAGACAAGCCAAAAACAGATGCTTAACTATAGAGAACTGATGGTTATCAGAAGGGAAGTGGGTGGGGGAGATGGGTGAAATAGGTGAAGGGGAATAAGAGTACACTTATCATGATGAGCATTTAGTACTGTATAGAATTGTTGAATCTCTATTACACACCTGAAAGTAACATAAGACTACATGCTAATTATACTGGTATTAAAACTTAAAAAAATAATAACCTACTGCTTCCCAGGAGGTTATGGACTTTTAAAATAGCAAGAACAATAATAATCCTTGTATTAAAAATGCAGAAGAGCTAAGAAAGGAAAAGGGAATTTTGTCTGTTCTCAATCCCCATAATAGGCTACATCATCCCCCTACCATTTCACACAAAGAATTGATAAATAAATAATTCACTCATTGACTCATTAAGTTCAAAAATATCTAGCTTGTATCTTTTATAGGTCCAGCTTCATGAAAAATATAATTTAAGGAGAGTATCAGCTAATGGAAAATCAAATCAAATAGACAAAAGAAATTAAATAAGAATAAGTATCTTAACTGTCATCTAAAAAAGTCAAATTTTAAGAACTTTTAATAGGTGTAGATTTCAATTTGGTAGTTCGAATGTTTTAACTTCATGAAAAATTTTATCTTTTTTTTGAGAGACAGCGTGCGTGCAAGCAAGGGAAGGGCAGAGAGAGAGGGAAGCAGAAGATCTAAAGCAGGCTCTGTGATGACATCGTGGAGCCCAATGCAGGTGAGCTCATGATCTGAGCCGAGGTCGGGCACTAAACCGACTGAGCTACCCAAGCACCCGTTGTTTTTGTTTTGTTTTGTTTTAGAGAAATTTATCTTTTAATTACTGAACTAACGAAAATATTTTTTACTAAAATTCCAATATAAAAGTAATGACTGTTCTAGGTTTAAAAAAAAAAAAAAAGCAAAGTTAACATAAAAACCCTGAAATAAGGTGTAGGCTGCAGTAGATTGGCACTAAAATAGAAAAAGTAAGCCCAAGAAATAACATTGACACTGGCTGGGCACAAATTTGAAAAAACAAGCTCAATACATTTATTCAAGAAAATAAATATCCATTTAGCTTCTGCAATGTGAGTGAAGTAGACACGGTTGCTGCCCTCTTAAAGCATACATTCTCACGGGTGGAAATAATACTAATCAAATAATTATGCATATGAATATCTAATTATAAATCGAGAAAAGCCTCATGAAGAACAAGTATGAAGCACTCTGAAAGCATAACTGAGAGGCTAGTTTAGATTGAGGAGCCAACGAGGGGCTTTCAGAAGAAGTGACATATTTGAACTGAGACTTAAAGGATGAGTAAGAGTAAGACAAAGGAAATAGGATCTAAAAATGCCCTGAAACAGAAAAGAGACTGATAAGCTAAGAAAACAAAAAGTCAAAAAGTCAGTACATGTGAAGTGTGGTGTAAAAGGGAGAACATTAGAAGTTGGAGATGTAGCCAGAGGCCAGATTACACATTGCCTGTAGCCACCCTAAAAAGGTTAGATTCTAAAGTAAAACATAAATCCACTGAATACTTAAACACAGAAATAACACGATTCAACTTAGGTTTTCAAAAGATCATGATGACTGCTAACAGAAGAAAGTGGGACAAGAGTGTAAGTAGAGAGATCTCGCAGGAGACCGTCACAATAGTGCAAGAACAATATACTGGTACCTGAGGCTAGCATACTGAGAGCAAAAGTTAAGAGAAGTAGATAAAATATGCAATTTATTTTGGAGACAGAACTGGCTGAAGTGATGGAAACAATGTGGTTAAAAAAAATGATAAGCCAGAAAGAAATGGCAAAGTTAACTAAGTTTCTGGTGTGAGCAACTGAGTGGATAAAAAAGATATCTACTAATATGGGAATTATCAATAAAACTGATCTGGGGCAAAGACCTGTGGGTGTTTAGTTTAAGAGAAAGAAGAAAAGGAGGGGCGCCTAGGTGGCTCAGTTGTTTGAACATCTGACTCTTGATTTCGACTCAGGTCACGATCCCAGGGTTGTGGGATTGAGCCTTGCATCGGGCTCCACACTAAGTGTGGAGCCTGCTTGAGACAGGCTCGCTCTCTCTCTCTCTCTGTCTCTCTTTTGCTCTCTCTCTCTTTCGCTCTCTGTCTCTCTCTTCTGCTCTCTCTCTCTCTTCCGCTCTCTCTCTCTCTCTTCCGCTCTCTCTCTTCCGCTCTCTCTCTTCCGCTCTCTCTCTCTCCCTCTCTCTCTCTCCCTCTCTCTCTCTCCCTCTCTCTCTCTCCCTCTCTATCTCTCTCCCTCTCTATCTCTCTCCCTCTCTGCTCCTCTCCCCTTCTTGCTTGCATGCTCTAATAAAAATATAAATGTTTCAAAAATAAAGGGAGATTTTGGTGAAATATCCAAGAAGCTATATCAAATAGGAAATTGGACATCTAAATAAGCATCTGGGCTAAAATGACAAAGGTGAAAACTGTCATGAGACAGATATTATATGTTGATGGAATACAGAACATCATCTAACATTTAGAGTACAGGTTTAGAGAAGAAAAGTGTCCTGTAGCAAACCCTAAACATTACATTTATATAGGGAGAAGGGTGGCAAAGAAGTCATCAAAGGCATAAAGTAGAATTCATTTTTTTTAACATTTATTTATTTTTGAGACAGAGAAAGACAGACCATGAACAGGGGAGGGTCAGAGAGAGGGAGACACAGAATCTGAAACAGGCTCGAGGTTCTGAGCTGTCAGCACAGGGCCTGACGCGGGGCTCGAACTCACAGACTACGAGATCACGACCTGAGCCGAAGTTGGACGCTTAACTGACTGAGCCACCCAGGCGGCCCCATAAAGTAGAATTCAAAGAGGTATGAAGGAAACCCAAGATAAGTGTATTATCACAAAAGCAAAGAGAAAGAACATGTTTCAAAACAAGAAAATAATTTCTACTAATATTATTAGTTCTCATAAAATGAAAACTTAAAAATGCCCATTAAAATTGGCAAGATAGAGGCCACGGGTGTCCATCCTTAGAAAGAGCCATTTGGACAGTGAGGCAGACACTAAAAAAAAAAAAAAAAACACACACACACACACACACAAAAAACGGCAGATTAAATGAACATGGAAGAATTAATGAAGGAGAACTCCATTTAAACTGTGATTTGTGAGAAATGCAGTATTCCCACTGAGGACATAACATGAGGACATAACACTCCATTTATTCAGATTACATTCTTCAACACTTTATAGTTTTCTTCATCTAAGCCTTCAGACTTTTTCTACGTATTCTTAGTTGTTTTAGGTTTTTAATTATTTTAAGCGGGTTCTTTTAAAAAGCATTTCAAAAGAAATCCAACTTTATCCTTGATAAGAGTGGCTTTGGTAAATAATAATGAACACATCATTTTTATGAATGAATGAATGATATTTACATTTCAATTTTACATTTCTGTTTATATTTTTCTTACACTTGAAGTGTTTAATATTTTTTTTAATTTTCACTATTTATTGACAATTTTTTAGAATGTAAAGGTAACCTATGAAAAATGTAAGTAATTCTAAATTAGCAGAGCATAAATTAATAAGCAAAAAAAAATGTAACTTACCATTTCTGAACTAGAACTGAAGCAACTATCTGTTGGCCTTGGAGAATAACTGGTAGATTGACTACTCTGTGAAGAATCAAGATCTGAAAATAAAGATTTAATTCATGAAGAATGGTATTTATATATACAAAGTATATACATAGGCAAAACTATTTGCCGGTAAAATACATTTAGTTAACATTCTACAGAGCTATAAAGTGTGTGAAAACTAGTTAAAATTTTGTATACTTGGGCAGCTTGCATTTCTGATAGTATTATGGATTTTATACTTAAAACATTTGTATCTATAAGTAAAATAAGAGTATATACATAAGAAAGGATAATAAAGAATATTGGATTGTTTTTTCCCAATATATGAACAATTTATTATAAACAAATTAAAAAATTTTTTTTAACATTTATTCATCATTGAGAGACAGAGACAGAACATGAGCATGAGAGGGGCAGAGAGAGGGGGAGATACAGAATCTGAAGCAGGCTCCAGGCTCTGAGTTGTCAGCACAGAGCCGGAGCAGGGCTCAAACTCACAAACCGCGAAATCATGACCTGAGCCGAAGTCAGACACTTAACCAACTGAGCCACCCAGGTACCCCATATAAACAAATAATTTGAAGTGTCAACTGCAAGAAAGAGGAATAAGTCAAGTTTATTAAATCCCAACATGCAGATATACACTAATCCAGTAAATGAAGATTAATTGTACAATCAAAACTGTATGAAAAAAATCAATTCAAAGCATCCAGTATAATATTCTTTCATTATCTGGTTCATTATCTGGAACCAGATAACTGCAACCAGATAACTGCAACTTGATTACAAGTACAGTTTAAAAGTGCACCTAAGAGGCAGGTCATAACTCCCTAAAACAGTAGGGAGTCAACAGTAGCTTCAACAATTCCTGTCCCTTTGTCTATGAAAATGGGTTTCCTCTCAAGAAAAGCCCAAGGAAGGGTACGAGGGCAGCTCAGTCAGTTAAGTACCCAACTCTTGGTATTCAACTCAGGTCATGATCTCATGGTTCATGAGTTCGAGCCTCATGTCAGGCTCTCTATTTCTATGAGTAGGGAGATAAAGTAACCAAAGTCAATAACAAGAGGGAGTAAGTAACACTCTCCAAAAAACACCTCCTGAAGGGCCAGGCCCTGGACATGTATGACCCCTCTTTAATATAGCAGTTCTCGCAGGTATAAGGCACACAATGAGCTTTTACAACACATAAGGGACAGAAAACTAGCCAAAATGATGAAACAGAAGAATTCTCCTCAAAAGAAATTCCAGGAAGAAATGACAGCTAAAAAATTGCTCCAAACAGATATAAACAATATAACTGAACAAGAATTTAGAATAACAGTCTAAGATTAATTGCTGGGCTTGAAAAAAGCATAGAAGACAGCAGAGAATCTATCTCTGCAGACATTAAGGAACTAAAAAACAGTAATGGTGAATTTTAAAAATGCTATAAATGGGGTGAAAAATAAACTGGAGGCAGTGACAGTGAGAATTGAAGAGGCAAAGGGGGGAATAGGTGAAAGAGAAGATAAAATTATGGAAAAAGAGGAAGCTGAGAAAGAGATACAAAAAACTTCTGGATCATGACAGGAAAATTACAGAAGTGATTCAAGGAAATGGAATAATATCCATATCATAGGAGTTCCAGAAGAAGAAGAAGAGAGAGAAAGGGGCCAAAGGTGTACTTGAGCAAATCATAGCTGAGAATTCCTCAACCCGGGGAAGGAAACAGGCATTGAAATACAAGAGGCACAGAGAACCCCCTTCAGACGTAACTTGAATCAATCTTCTGCACAACATATCATAGTGAAACTGGCAAAATACAAGGATAAAGAGAATTCTGAAAGCAGCTAGGGATAAACAGGCCTTAACATAAAAAGGTAGACACATAAGGGTAGTAGCAGACCTATCTACTGAAACTTGGCAGGCCAGAAAGGAATGGCAGGGAATCTTCAATGTGATGAACAGAAAAAATATGCAGCCAAGAACCCTTTACCCAGCAAGTCTGTCATCCAGAATAGAAGGAGATATAAAGGTTTTCCCAAACAAACAAAAACTGAAGGAATTCATCACCACCAAACCAGCCCTACAAGAGATCCTAAGGGGGACTCAGTGAGTGGAATGCTACAAAGATCACAAAGGACCAGAGACACCACTACAAGCATGAAACCTACAGGTAACACAATGACTCTAAATGCATATTTTTCAATAATAACACTGAATATAAATGGACTAAATGTTCAAATCAAAAGACAGAGTATCAGAATGGATTAAAAAAACAAACAAACAAAAAAAACACAAAAAAACCCCAAACAAGACGCATCTATTTTCTGTCTATAAGAGACCAATTTTAGACCTGAGGACACCTTCAGATTGAAATTGAGGGGATGGAGAACCAGCTATCATGCTACTGGAAGTCAAAAGAAAGTTGGAGTAGCCATACTTATATCAGACAAACTGGATTTTAAACTAAAGGCTGTAACAAGAGATGAAGAAGGGCATTATATAATAATTACAAGTAAATCCATCAAGAAGGGCTAACAATAAATGTTTATGCACCAAATTTGGAAGCACCCAAATATATACAATAGTTAATCACAAACATCTTATTGGTAAGCAATCTTATTGGTAAGAATGTGGTAATTGCAGGGGACCTTAATACTCCACTTACAACAATGGACAGATCATCTAGACAGAAAATCAATAAACAATGGCCCTGAATGATACACTGGACCAGATGGACTTGACAGATATATTTACAACTTTTCATCCTAAAGCAGCAGAATGAATATTCTTCTCGAGTGTACATGGAACATTCTCCAAGATAGATCACATACTGGGTCACAAAACAGCTCTCAATAAGATCATACCATGGACACTTTCAGATCACAATGCTATGAAACTTGACATCAACCACAGGAAAAAGTTTGAAAAACCTTCAAATGCATGGAGGTTAAAGAACATCCTACTAAAAAAAGAATGTGTCAACAAGGCAATTAAAGAAGAAACTAAAAAATACATGGAACACATGAAAATTAAAACATAACAATCCAAACCCCTTTGGGATGCAGCAAAGGCACTCTTAAGAGGAAAATATACTGCAATCCAGGCCTAGCTCAAGAAACAAGAAAAATCCCAAATACAAAATCTAACAGCACACCTAAAGGAAATAGAAGCAGAACAACAAAGAAACCCCAAGGCCAGGAGAAGAGAAATAATAAAGATTAGAACAGAAATAAACAATAGAGAATCCAAAAAAACAATAGAACAGATCGATGAAACTAAGAGTTGGTTTTTTGAAAACAAACAAAATTGAAAACAAACAAACCCCTAGCCAGACTTCTCAAAAAGAAAAGAGAGAGGACCCAATTAGAAAAAAAATCATGAAGGAAAATTGATTTATTACAATCAATCCCTCAGAAATATAAGCAATTATCAGAGAATACTATGGAAAATTATATGCCAGCCAACAGGACAACCTGGAAGAAATGGACAAATTCCTAGATACCTACAAACTACCAAAATTCAAACAGGAAGAAATAGAAAATTTGAACAGATCCATAACTAGTAAAGAAATTGAATCAGTTATCAAAAATCTCCCACTGAGAACAAACTGAGGGCTGATGAAGGGTGGGAGGGAGGGGAGTGTGGGTGATGGGTATTGAAGAGGGCATCTTTTGGGATGAGCACTGGGTGTTGTATGGAAACCAATTTGACAATAAATTTCATATATTAAAAAAAAAAAAAAAATCTCCCACCATATAAGAGTCCTGGACCAGATGGCTTCCCTGGGGAATTCTACCAGACATTTAAAGCAGAGATAATACCTATTCTCCTCAAGCTGTTCCAAAAAATATAAATGGAAGGAAAACTTCCAGACTTAGTCTATGAAGCCAGCATTACCTTGATTCCCAAACCAGTTAGTGACCCCACCGAAAAGGAGAACTACAGGCCAATATCCCTGATGAACATGGATGCAAAAATTCTCAACAAGATACTAGCAAATCAAATTCAACAGCATATAAAAAGAATTATTGACCATGATCAAGTGGGATTAATTCCTGGGCTGCAGGGATGGTTCAACATTTGCAAATCAATCAGTGTGATACATCACATTAATAAAAGAAACAATAAGAACCATATGATCCCATCAATCGATGAAGAAAAGGCATTTGACAAAATTCAGCATCCTTTTTTAATAAAAACCCTTGAGAAAGTCGGGATAGAAGGAACATACTTAAACATCATAAAAGCCATTTATGAAAAGCCCACAGCTAATATCACCCTCAATGGGAGAAAAAACGTAGAGCTTTCCCCCTGAGATCAGGAACATGACAGGGATGTCCACTCTCACCACTTGTTTAACATAGTGTTGGAAGTCCTAACATCAGCAATCGGACAACAAAATGAAATAAAAGACATCAAAATTGGCAAAGAAGTCAAACTTTCACTTTTGCAGACATGACACTCTACATGGAAGACCCAAAAGACTCCACCAAAAGACTCCTAGAGCTGATAACATGAATTCAGCAGAGTCACAGGGTACAAATTCAATGTACAGAAATCGGCTGCATTTTTATACATCAATAATGAAGCAACAGAAAGACAAATAAAGAAACTGATCCCATTCACAATTGCACCAAGAACCATAAAATACCTAGGAATAAACATAACCAAAGATGTAAAAGATCTATATGCTGAAAACTATAGAAAGCTTATGAAGGAAATTGAAGAAGACACAAAGAAATGGAAAAACATGCCATGCTCATGGGTTGTTAAAATGTCAATGCACCCAAAGCAATCTACACACTCAATGCAATCCCAACCAAAATAGCACCAGCATTCTTCTCAAAGCTAGAACAAGCAATCCTAAAATTTGTATGGAACCACAAAAGACCCCAAATAGCCAAAGAAATTTTGAAGAAGAAAACCAAAGCAGGCAGCATCACAATCCCAGACTTTAGTCTCTACTACAAAGCTGTAATCATCAAGACAGCATGGTATTGGCACAAAAACAGACACATAGACCAATGGAATAGAATAGAAACCCCAGAACTAGACCCACAAACGTATGGCCAACTAATCTTTGACAAAGCAGGAAAGAGTATCCAATGGAAAAGAAGACAGTCTCTTTAGCAAATGATACTGGGAGAACTGGACAGCAACATGAAGAACGAAACTAGACCACTTTCTTACACCATACACAAAAATAAATTCAAAATGGATGGAAGACCTAAATGTGAGACACGAAACCACCAAAATCCTAAAGGAGAATGCAGGTAACAATTTTTTTAAAAGTTTTTAAAATTTATTTTGAGAGAGAGAGAGAGAGAGAACAAGAACAAGCAGGGTAGGGGCAGAGAGAGAATCTCAAGCAGGCTCCACACTGTCAGTTCAGAGACCTATGTGGGGCTCAAACTCATGAACCGTGAGATCATGACCTGATCTGAAATCAAGAGTCAGATGCTTAACTGTAGGAGCCACCCAGGCATTCCCAGGTTGATAGCAGCTGTAGCAACTTCTTACTACCTTACTTACCTCTTGAGGCAAGGGGAAACAAAAGCAAAAATGAACTGCTGGGACTTCATCAAGACAGAAAGCTTCTGCATAGCAAACAATCAACAAAACTAAAATGCAACCTTCAGAATGGGGAGAAGATATCTGCAAATGACATATCTGATAAAGGGTTAGAATCCAAAATCTATAAAGAACTTACTAAACTAACACCCAAAAACAATTAATCCAGTCAAGATGCAGGCAGAAGACATGAATAGATATTTTTCCAAAGAAGACTTAAGAAGTGCAACAGACGCGTGAAAAGATACTCAACATCACTAATAATCAGGGAAATACAAATCAAAACCATGATTAGACGGGGACCTGGGTGGCTCAGTTGGTTAAGCATCTGACTTCAACTCAGATCATGATTTCACAGTTCATGAGTTCGAGTCCTGCATTGGGGTGAGCTTGAGTCCTGCTTCAGGTGAACTCAAGGCCCCCCTTCTCTCTCTCTCTTTCTGCCCCTCAGGGGATTTTCTCTCTTTACCATTTCTGCTCCTCACTCACTTGTGCCCTCTATCTCTCAAAAGAAAAAAAAGAAAACACTATGAGATTTTGCCTCACAGCTTTCATAATGGCTAAAACTAACAACACAGGAAACAACAGGTGTTGGCAAGGATGTGGAGAAAGGGGAACTCTCTTGCACTATTGGTGGAAATGCAAACTGGTACAACCACTCTAATAAAGAGTATGGAGATTATTCAAGAAGTTAAAAGTAGAACTACCCTATGATCCAGCAATTACACTACTAGTTATTTACCCAAAGTATACAAAAATACAGATTTGAATGGGGACATGCACCCTCATGTTTATAGCAGTATTATCAACAACAGCCAAATTATGGGAAGAGCACAAATATCCACTGACTGATGAATGGATAAAGAGGATGTGGGGTGTGTGTGTGTGTATATATATATGTACATATACATATATATATATAATGGAATATTACTCAGCCATCAGAAAGAACCAAATCTTGCCATTTGCAACAAGACGCATGGAGCTAGAGTGTATGATGCTAACTGAAATGAGTTAATCAGAGAAAGACAAATATCATGATTTCACTCATATGTAGAATTTAAGAAACAAAAGAGATGAACATAGGGGAAGGGAAGGAAATATCTAATATAAAAACAGAGAGGGAGGCAAACCATAAGATTCTCTTACCTATATAGAACAAACTGAGGATTGTTAGAGCGGAGGTGGGTAGGAGGACGAGCTAAATGGGGGATGGGCATTAAGGAAGGCACTTGTAATGAGCACAGGGTGTTATATGTAAGTGATGAATCACTAATTTCTACTCCTGAAACCAGTATTACATTATATGTTAACTAACTAGAATTTAAATTTGAAACATAAAATATATGTGATAAAAAGTATGAAAATTTAAGTTGGCTGATGATCAAACCACATTTATAAACAATCCGATTTATAAAAGAATGCAATTTCTATAGAAAATTCCTCTTTCACTGAGAAGAGGAACATTTTTAGTATAGTAAATAAACAGAGGTTCAGAAATAGGAAAGAGGCAACCTATAGCTCTTAAAGAAAAAAGAAGTAATTTTATAGATGTTGACTATGAAAGGAACAGTTGAGACCAGAGACAGTTATTTAATTAATAGAAATTTCTAAAACATCAAGAGATGTTTTTAAAACCAAACGTTCAGATATGAGAAATAACTTTTGAGGATCTCATGTACAGCATGGAGTAGATTTTAAGTGTCTCACCACATAGGGGTGGTATGGGTGGCTCAGTCAGTTAAGTATCTGACTTCAGCTCAGGTCATGATCTCATGGTTTGTGGGTTGGAGCCCCTCCATCAGGCTCTGTGGTGACAGCTCAGAACCTGGAGCCTGCTTCAGGTTCTGTGTCTCCTTTTCTCTCTTGCCCTCCCTTGTTCACATTCCGTCTCTTTCTCAAAAATAAACATTAAAAAATTTAAAATATTAATAAATAAAATGCCCAGGGGAGCTACAGTTTAAGTATCTCACCACATACACACAAAAAGGTAACTATATGAGGTGGTAGATGTGTTAATTAACTTGATTGTGGGAATCATTCACAATGTATTTTTTTCATTGTTGAAAGAGTATACTTTCAACGTGCATCTTCATTGTTTCTCTTTTTTTTGCACTAATTACAAAAAATTAATGTTTATTTTTTGACAGAGACAGAGTGTGAGTGGGGCAGGGGCAGAGAGAAAGGGAGACACAGAATTCAAAGCAGGCTCCAGACTCCGAGCTGTCAGTGCAGAGCCCAACGTGGGGCTTGAACTCACAAACTGTGAAATCACAACCTGGGCTGAAGTCAGACACTCAAACTACTGAGAAACCCAGGTGCCCCTATACTCATTAACTTAAATGAAAATATCAAATAACATTCATGTTGGAATGACAGCTGTTTATTAATTGCAACCGTAGCTAGTTGGCTACGGAAACAAAGATATAGCAAAATCAACAAAAGCATTCTGAGGGGCGCCTGAGTGGCTCAGATAGTTGAGCACCCGACTTGATTTCGGCTCAGGTCATGGTCTCATGGTTCATGAGATCAAACCCCTCACTGGGCTCCACACTGACAGCATCGATCCAGTTTGGGATTCTCTCTCTCCCTCTCTCTCTGGCCCTCTACTTGCACGCTCTCTCTCCCTCAAATAAATAAACATTAAAAAAGAAAAAAACAAAAGAGGGGTGCCTGGATGGCTCAGTCAGTTAAGCGTCTGACTTCAGCTCAGGTCATGATCTCGCAGTTTGTGAGTTCAAGTCCCGCATCAGGCTGTATACTGACAGCTCAGAGCCTGCAGCCTGCTTCAGATTCTGTGTCTCCCTCTCTCTGCCCTTCCCTGCTCGTGCTCTCTCTGCCACTCAAAAATAAATAAACATTAAAAAAAAGAAAAAAAAAAGAAAAATTGTGTGAGAATTAGCTATACACAATGTATATGAATATTAAATCATGTTGTATACCCTAAATATATACAATTTTTAAAAATATTTATTTACTTATTTAATCTCTATGCCCAATGTGGGGTCTGAACTCATGATCCCAAGATCAAGAGTCAAATGCTCTACCAACTGAGTCAGCCAGGTGCTCCAATACATACAATTTTTGTTTGCCAATTATACCTCAATAAAACCAGAAAAAAAAAATGTATCTCTCCTTTGACTCAGCAATCCCATTCCTAGAAATTACCCTAAAAATATACCTCCACAACTCAGCAACATATGCACCGAGTTTTTCATTGCAACATTATTTGTAAGAACAAGATCCTGGAAACAACCCAAACATCCATCAACAGGCATTATCTGAATAAACTATAATCCATCCATATTATGGATTACCATATGGTCATAAAGGATGAAAAAATGTCTAATATTACCATGGAGAACACTTCAGGATATTTTATTAAATAAATTAATATATTCAATTAATTTATGAAATATCCTATATTAAATAAAAAATCTACTATTACATTTAGAGTGAGAAAGGCAAGAACTAAGTTTCATGTGTATATGTGTGTTTATAAATTTTTAGGCTGTATTTTGGGGAAAAAAAACCTGGAATGATAAAACGTAAACCAACAAAAAGCAGCTACTCATCTGATGCAGAAGGAAATAGGGCAGCAAAGATAAGGATTGCAACCAAACTAATGTGTTACATATTCTAAAGATTAAATTAATTCCAAAAGAAAAAAAGTCCATAAAGATTTCTAGGTATCCTAGGGATATACACATATAGGTATATAAAAGACACATCCCATAAAGAAAGCCCAACTTAAAAGAAACACAGGCAACAAACATGAAAGGCATTTCACAGATGAAACATGGATGGCCAATCAACCTAATTAATAGAGAAATATAAATTAAAAATACAATGCAATACCAGATTGCCAACAATGAGGTACCAGACCCAGTGTTACAATATTTAACAACTAAGACTCCTACCTCTCACTAGTTGAAGTTTAAAATGGCACAATTACTTTGGAAAACATTCTGCATTACCTGGATGAGGTGAAGATGTTCATACCATACAACTACTCAGTTCTGCTTGTAAAACTGTATCACAGAGGAATTTATATACACGTGTCAGAAGAAATGTCAAGAATTGCCAAAGCAACACTGCTTATCATATCAAAATATTCAAGACAACCTAAATAATCACAGCCAGAAGATGTATAAATAAGCTGTGGTACATTCCCAAAATAATAGTAAACAATATAGTAGTAAACAAATAATGAAATGTACCAGAGTCAAAAGTATCAAAGTGAACAAACCTCAAAATACATTAGTGGGTGAACAACAACATCACAAAAATATGTAGAGTTGGCCTCAATTTGTAAAAAGTTCAAAACTAAGCAATGGAAAAGTCTATGTGTGATATCACAAAAAATAAATTCAGGATAATAGTTACCTCTAGGGGGCAGGATAGGAAATGCAATTGAGAAGACCTTCAAAAGTTCTGATTATACATTTCTTAAGCTACAAAGTACATATACGGGTATCAGTTTCATTATTCATTAAACTGTACATATATATTATATATACTCATGTATAATATATATAATAAAAATAAGTGTAATACTAGTATATTATAACATATCTATGAAATATTTGGTGGCATAAATCTGAAAAAAAAATTTTAAACTTGAACTAACATTTAAATGAAAATCAGTTATTTTAAAGAATAAAATTCACTTGATAGTTATACTTACAGATTTTCTTAGATGTTGGCCTGTCTTTTAAAGAACAAGTTCCTCCTTCTTCCATCGGAATCTAGAAGAAAAACATTATTTTAACAACTCCCAAGTATAAACAGTAATACCCCCTCATATCTCCCTCTTAATCCCACCAATTCATCTTACAGTACTTTTCCTTCACATTAATTCAACAAAGGTTATTTTAATACTACAAAGAAAAATTTGCCTGTGATGAATAATAAAGTAAACAAAATTTAATAGGTTTTGAAACAGTAAGCAACAGAATAGACACTTGCTAAGAAACTTATGACAAGTCTTGAAGTAATCATAGTAAATGCAGTTCAAAAGAGACAAATATACGAATGTAATTTGGAGATTTACTGTTATTCTCTAAATTTCTTAAGTTGGTTATCAATTTATTTATTTTCAGGTTTCTTAAATAATAAAGGCCCTCAGAAGTATATATTTTTGTATAGAACAAACCAGTGATTTTGATTTTCATCAATTTCTATGTAATTTCTTATTTTCACTTTTTTTTCTTTTAGTCTTTTTCTCACTAAAAACCAGAATGTTTCTTAATTTCCAAGAAAGTACGGGAGGTTAAGCATCTTCTGTTGTTTTTGTTGTTGATTTCTAACTTAATGAATTATTAGAAAATGTGACTATGAATCTCTCCTTAGATAAATCTCTTAAATTTTCTTTATGGCTCACTACATGAATTATATTTGCAAGTGTATCATGGACTTACAAAAAAATATACATTCTCTGATGGTAGGATAAAGTGTTTTAAGTAAGATAAAGGAAATTGGATAAAGGAGAAAGCTGCTTACCAAATTGTTTCCCTCTTCTCTTAGGCACAGAGCTAGAGTACATTTCCTAGCCTCCTCTGAAGTCTGTTTGGACATGTGATTTGAATTCTGGTCATAAGCAAAAGTGGTATATGCCACTGCTACCCCTCACCCATAAAAATTTTCCCTAAAACCTCCCACTTCTCTTTCCCTTCTGCCATCTGATGTGAACATACATTTATAAACATGGAAACCGCCAGTTAATGACAGCAAAGTCCCCACCAGCTCAGGTTCCTGAATAACTTTATGCAGTAGAGCCTTTTCTCTAATCCCACTACTCAATCATTTAGAAAGTATTATATGTTCAACTCTTAAATAGCACGCAAGCCCCAGACTTGCACCACACACAAGCTGAGAAAGTTATATATACACCAAGGAAAGCACATAATACCAATACCCACCTCAGATCTGTTTATAGAGGATAAATGACAGAAAAGACCATTCCAAAGAGAAAAAAAACTAAATTGTTCAAAGAATTTCCCCCCATAATCCAGGCGAGCAAGACTTCACAATGCCTGCCAAGCTGGATTTCATAATTGGTATGGATCAGTAACTCAGTATTGCCTCTTCTTCTGTTTTAGAATGAATTTTCTATTGCATTTATACTGTCTTTACTCTGACACTATATATTTTATGTATATCTTCTGCTATCTTTTTATTTTCAAAATTTGGTTATATTCCACATGTTTCTCTCTCCAATTTAATATTCTTTGAATCTTGATTTTTTAAGAAATCAGCTTCTTGGGGCACCTGGATGGCTCAGTTGGTTAAGCATTTTTTCCCCACTTCATCAGGTTTCCTGGTGTGACATGGCAAATTCTGTGAATTCTGAAGTTCTTCCATGCATCTCCATCTCTCTAGTAATAACCTTCCTATTTTTAACAGTCATATTTAAACCTTACTCCTTTATTTAAAAAAAAATTATTATGTGTATTTATTTTGAGAGAGAGACAGACAGAGTGCGAGTGGGGGAGGGGCAGAGAAAGAGGGAGACACAGAATCTGAAGCAAGGCTCCAGGCTCTGAGCTATCAGCACAGAGCCCTGACATGGGGCTAGAACCCATGAGTGTGAGATCATGACCTGAGTCGAAGTTGGACATTCAACCGACTGAGCCACTCAAACACCCCAAACCTTACTCCTTTAGAATTGGTACTAGTTCAAGGTGGCAATGGAGAAGGATGCTTAACTCACCTCCTCCCACAAACACACCAAATCTACAGCTACATACAGAACAATTTCCTCTGAAAAAAACCCCAAAAACTAGTTAAAAGACTCCTTCACAATGGGGGAATGTGAAAAAATCCACATGGAAACAAGTTGTGGGGTCCTGGCTGACTCAGTCACCAGAGCGTGTGACTCTTGATCTCAGGGTCATAAATTTGAGCCCCATGCTGGGTGGACACAGTATTAAAACAAACAAACAAACAAACAAACAAACAAAAAACTTAAAAAAAAAAAGTTGGAGAGGCTGAGGCACAATTTCACCACAAATCCTGTCATGGGCTGATAGCAACCCACAATTCAGAGGGAACCCACAACTCTAAAATTCTCCCTGAAGAGCAAGTGCTTTGAACCCTACAACTAATACCTTACCTTTTAAGACCTGCACCTGACAGACAACAACAATAAAACATCAAGTTCTATATGCCAATGGGACTTGTGTCTATGAGAATAACAAGGCTATGGAAAACTGAGCAACAGTTCTTAAGGGGCTCACACAGGCTCCCTGTAGCTACAACTCAGGGTCTAGAAATGAGGCAGCCCACTGAAATACCCAAGTGTTTTGCAAAAGAAGCCTATGATCATTATATCTGCAGCCTGGGGCTTCTAATTAAACTCACATTAAAGGACCAACTTTAATCCTTTCCAGAGACATCAGAGACTGGGTGCTATCTTTGTGCTCACCCTCCGACCCACTCCAGGTAACTAGTATCTCCCAATAAGGAGACCGTGCACATGTCTGGTGCCCTGGGTTTTGTGGCTGCTGCCCAGGGGACACCCTTGATTACTTAGCTCTGGCAGGCAACAGGTTCCAGGCTCAGACCTTGCATTTGTAGGTCCCATAGGACTGTAACAAACAGAAAAAGAGTTCTGAAACAGCTACCCCGGCAGGGGACAGGAGTGAGAGAAAGCAGAATGAAATGCAACCCCAATCTTTCTATGAAAGAGGCTTATCTAATTATCTTAAATCTTCAGCCTGAGGGGCAGGATTTTAAGTAACACACATTTACAGGCCTACTGAAATATTCTCCCAAGACTGCAGAGCCCAGCAGGAAGCACCTTCACACTCTCCTTCTGCCATTTTCCAGGCTGCAGGTACTGCCGGAAAACAATGCCAATGCACACATAGAGCCCCAGTTTTTGCAGCTGCTGCCCAGGGGACGTCCTTTGATCATCAGCTCTGGTAACCCCCAGAGCTCTCGTAGGTCCCACAGGACTGTAACAAAGAGTTCTTAACCAGCTACCTATCCAGGGACTAATGATGAGGCAGACCAAAACACCTATTCTTTCTGTGGAAGAGGCCTATTAGCTTATATTAACACCTGTAACCAGAGGGGCAAGCTTGTAATTAAACGCACATCTAGGGGCTGCCTGCAATCATCTCCAGATAGCGTAGAGGCCAGCAGGTACCATCTTCACATTCTCCCTCTGCCATGCCCCACATTGCTGGTGTCACCAAGAAAGGAACTTGTATAAACACCCAGCATCCTGGCTTTTGTGGCTGCTGCCCAGAGGACACATCCTTTGATAGGCTGGCTCTGCTGGAGAACAGGGTTTAGGTTCACAGATCCAACAGGAATACAGCAAATAGAGAAACACTTCCTAACTGGCTATCACATCAGGACTCAGAGCAGAGGGAACAGATGCTCACCTCCAAGTCTTACCATCAAAGAGGTAAACTTGCATACTTTAAAAAATCCCACCTGAGGGTGTGGCTTCCAATCAAACAATCTGGTTACTGACTGAGATCCTTCCCAGTGGGACACTGGCAGGTTTTGGCATACACTCAACTACTGGGAGCTACTAAAAATAAAGCAGACTACTTGGAAAATCACAAAGGTTTGAGAGACAACAAAGAGATAGGGCAAGATTGAAACAGATTTTATTTTGCACTCAAGGCCCTACCTTCGAGACTAGAAGTGTCTGTTTTATCTAACACACAGAAACCAACAAAGTCAAAGCATTTGAAGACACAGAACAGCATGTTCAGAAAAACCCATGTTTCAGAAAAACCCATCAGTGAAATGAAGATAAGTGATTTATCTGGTAAGAGTTCAAAATAACAGTCATAAAAATGCTCTCCCTGAGGTCAGAAGCACAATGCAAGAACTAAGAATTTCAACAAAGTAATAGAAAATATAAGAAATTACCAAACAGAAATCACAGAGCTAAGGAATACAATAACTGAAAAATGTAATAAAAGGAATAGAAAATTTGATGAAGCCAAAGGATAAGGAATTCAAAGACAGGTCAGTGGAATTTATCAAATCAGAGGAGCAACAACAAAAAGGAATTAAAAAAGTGTAAATAGTGTAAGGGATTTGGGGACAATATAAAATAAACCAATATTTATATAATAGGAGCTCCAAAAGAAAAATAAGGACACAGGGACAGAAAACTTATTTGAAGAAATTATGGCCATCAACTTCCTTAACTTGGGGAATGAAACAGACATCCAGAGCCAGGAAGAACTTGGAGTTCCAAATAAGCTGAACCCAAAGAGACCCACATCAAGATACATAATTAAGTGATCAAAGATAAAGACAAGAAGAGAATTTTAAAAGCAGCAAAAGAAAAACAACTTGTTACATACAGGAAAACCCCATAAAACCATCATCAGACTTTTCAGGAGAAACTCTGCAGGCCAGAAGGGAGAGGCACAATATATTCAAAGAAAAAAACTATCAACCAAGAATATTCTACCCAGTAAAGGTGTCCTTCAGCATAGAAGGAGAGATAAGCAAAAGCTAAAGGAGTTCATCTCCACTAGACTTGGCTTTATAAAAAATGTTAAAGGGATTTCCTTAAGCTGAAATAAAAGTTATCAATTAATAACAGGAAAACATATGAAGGTATAAATTTTACCAGTAAAGGTAAAAATATATTAAATTTCAAAAAATATTGTAAAGGCTAATATTGAAAAGTTAATAAAGCTAGTATGAAAGTTAAAGACAAAAGTAGTAAAAACAACAACTACAATAATTTGTTAATAAATACATAAGATGAAAAGAAGTTGTGACATCAAAAACATAAAATGTTGGGGGGTTAGTAAAACTGTAGAGCTTAAAGATGCATTTGAACTTAAGTTTTTATCAGCTTAAAATGGACCATTTTCAGAAGTTGTTTTATATAACCCTCATGGTAACCACAAAGCAAAAGCCTATAGTAAATAAACAATACATGAAAAGAAAAGAAAAGAAACTAAGCATAACACAATAGAAAAATTATTAAATTACAAAGGAAAAGAGTAAGAGAAGAAACAAAGGACTTATAAACCAGCCAAACATGAGTAAAATGGCAATAAACCCATGTCTATCAATAATGACAAATATAAATGGACTAAATTTCTCCAATCAAAACAGACAGTGACCAAATGGATTAAAAAAAAAAAAAGACCCATGTATATGCTGCCTTTGAGAGACTCATTTCACACATAAGGACACACACACATACTGAAAGTGAAATGATGGAAAAAAGACATTTCATGAAAATGGAAACCAAAAGAAAACTGGAATAGATACACATATATCAGACAAAATAGACTTTAAAACAAGACTATTGTAAGAGGCAAAGAGGGTCATAGTATAATGAAACAGGGTGAATCCAAGAAGAAAATACAACTTTTGAAAATATTGTACTAAACAGACATATACAAAGCATGTCATCCAAAAACAATAGTGTACACATTATTTTCAAGCACATACTAAATATTTTCCATGACAGACTGTATATTAGGCCACACAACAAGTCTTATTAAGTTTACTAAGACTGAAACCACATCAAGCATGTTTTGAAACCGTAATGATATGAAAATTTACAAAGAGGAAACTGGGAAATTGACAAATACACGGAGATTAGACAACATGCTCCTAAACAACCAATGGATGAAAAAATATTTTTAAAAATTTTAAATATCTTGACACAAATAAAAATGGAAATACAAAATAACAAAACTTTTAGGATGCAGCAAAAACAGATCTAAGTGGGAAGTTTGTGGTGATAAACACCTACCTTAAGAAACAAGAAAGATCTCAAACAACCTAACTTTATATCTCAGGGAACTAACAAACTGAACCTACAGTTAGTAGAAGAAAGTAAATAACAAAGATCAGAGTAGAAATAAATGAATTAGAAACTTGGGGCGCCTGGGTGGCGCAGTCGGTTAAGCGGCCGACTTCAGCCAGGTCACGATCTCGCGGTCCGTGAGTTCGAGCCCCGCGTCAGGCTCTGGGCTGATGGCTCAGAGCCTGGAGCCTGTTTCCGATTCTGTGTCTCCCTCTCTCTCTGCCCCTCCCCCGTTCATGCTTTGTCTCTCTCTGTCCCAAAAATAAATAAACGTTGAAAAAAAAAATTATAAAAAAAGAAACTAAAAAGACAATACAAAAGATTAATGAAACTGAGAGTTGGTTGTTTGAAAAGATAAAAAAAAAAAAAAATGATGAACTGTTCAGCCAGACTCAACAGGGGAAAAAAGAGAAAGGACTCAAAATCAGAAATTAAAGAGATGTTATAACTGATACCAGAGAAACACAAAAAATCATAAGAGACTACTACAAACAATGATAAATCAACAAACTGAATGACCCAGAAGAAATTAATAAAATTCCTAAAACATGCAACCTACCAAAATTGATTAAGAAATCGAAAATATGAATAGCACCAGTTACTAGTAAAGAGAATGAATCAGTAATCAAAAACTCCCCAATAAGCAAAAGTCCAGGACTAATGGCTTCACTGGTGAATTCTATCAAACTAACAAACATTTAAAAAATTACTACTAATCCTTCTTAAAAATCTTCAAAAAAAAAAAAAATAGAGAAATGAACACTTCCAAACTCATTGTATGAGTATTACCTGATACCAAAAACAGAAAAGAACACAAGTAAAGAAATTACAGCACAATATCCCTAATGCAACATATATTTAAAAATCCTGAAAAATATTAGCAAACTGAATTTAACAATACATTAAAAGGATTATACACAATGATCAAGTGAGATTCATTCCAGGAATGTAAAGATGGTTCAACACTGAAGTACAAAAATCATATGATCATTTCAAAAGATGCAGAAAAAGTATTTGTCAATATTTGACACTCATTCATGATTAAAACTCACAACAAATGAGTATAGAAGGAACACACCTCAACAGAATAAAAGGCATATATGTTAAACCTGTAGCTAACATCCTACTCAACAGTGCTTAAGTTTTTCCTCCATGATCAGGAACAACACAAGGATGTCTACACTCACCACTTTTATTCAACATAACACTAAAAGTCCTAGTTAGAGCAATCAGGCAAGAAAAAGAAATAAAATGCATACAAAACAGAAAAGAACAATTAAAATTATCTTCGTTTGCAGATAAAAGGATACTACATATAGAACACACTAAACATTCCACCAAGAAACTGTTAGAAATAATAAATTTAGTAAAGTTGGAGGATACATAACATATAAAATCAACTTCATTTCTATACACTAATAATGAACTATCAGAATGAGAAATTAAAGAAACGATCCCATTTACAACTGCATCAAAAAGGATAACATACCTAAAAATTTATTTAATCACAGAGGTGAAAGATCTGTACACAGAAAACTGTAAGACATTGGTGAACAGAAGACACACTAAAAAAAAGAAAGAAAAGACACAAAGAAATGGAAAGATAATCCATGTTCACGATTGCAAGAATTTATCTTGTTAAAATGCCCATACTACCCAAAGCAGATCCAATGCAACCTCTACCAAAATTCCAAGGTACTTTTCATAGAAGTAGAACAAATAATTCTTAAACTTGTATGGAACCACAAAAGACCCTAAATAACCAAAGCTTGAGGAAAAGAACAAAGCTAGAAGCACCACACTTCCTAATTTCAAACACTATTAAAAAGCTATGGTAATCAACACAGTATGGTACTGGCATAAAGTAGGCATAGACCAAGAGAACATAAGAGAAATCAGAGAAGTAAATACATATATAATGGCCAACTAATTTACAACAAAGGAGCCAAGAATGTACTGTAGGGAAAGGACAGTCGCTTCAATAAATGGTGCTGGAAAACTGGATAGCTAAATACAAAAGAATGAAAATGGACTCCTATATTACACCATACACAAAAATTAACTCAAAATGGAATAAAGACTTGAACATAAGGCCTGAAACCATAAAGTTGCTAGAAGAAAACCTAGGAGACAAGTTCCTTGACAGTGATCTTGGCAATGATTTTTTGGATTTGACACCAAAAACAAAGGTAATTAAAGCAAAACTAAACAAGTGAGGCTACATCAAACTAAAAAAAAAAACTTGTGCACAGCAAAGGAAACCAAAAACAAAATGAAAAGGCAACCTACAGAATGGAAGAAAATATTTGTAAACCATTTATCTAATAAGGGGTTAATATCCAAAATATGTAAATAACTCCTAAATCTCAAAGCAAAAAACAATCTAATTAAACAATAGGCAGAGGAACTGAACAGATTTTTTTCCAAAGATGACCTACAGATGGCCAACAGGTACATGAAAAGGGTGGTCAATACTATCAATCATCAAGAAAATGCAAATCAAAACCACAATGAGACAGCACCTCACACTTGTTAAAATGGCTAATACCAAAAAAACAAGAACTAAGAAGTATTGGCAAGGATGTGGAGAAAAGGAAGCCTTGTGTACTGTTGGTGGGAATGTAGATTAGTCAGCGCTATGTCAGACAGTATAGAGCATCCTCAAAAAAGAAAAACAGAACTACCATGGGATCCAGCAAATCCACTTCTAGTAATTTTTCTAAAGGAAATGTAAACACTAACTCAAAGTGATTGTCCTCACTCCCTTGCTCATTGCCATTATTTACCATAGCTAAGACATGCAAATGAACTAAGTGTCCATAGATGTTTGAATGGATAAAGAAGATGTGGTATACATATGCAAAGGAGTATTATTCAGCCATATTAAAGAAGAAAATCCTGCCATTTGCAACAGGGATGGAACTTGAGGGTATCATGAAGAATGAAATAAGTTAGAGAAAAACTAATACCATATGGTCTCACTTATAACGTGCAATGTGAAAAAAAAATTAAAATACAAACTCAAAGAGAGGGGCCTGGGGTTGCTCATCAAGTATCTGACTCTTGATCTCAGCTCAGGTCTTGATCTCAGGGTTATGAGTTCAAGCCCCATGTTGGTCTCCACACTAAGCATGGAGCCTACTTAAAAAACAAAACAAAGTATAGATTCAGAGAACAGACTGGTGGTTTCAGAGGTGGGACTGGGTATGGGCAAAAAGGATGGATGAAGGCTATCAAAAGATAATTTCCACTTATAAAATAAATAAGCCCTGGGGATGTAATGTACAACCTGTGATTATAATTAGTAAAACTATATAGTACATTTAAAAGTTGCTAAGACATCTTAAAAGTTCTCATAAGAAAAAACAATTTTTTAAAAAATGTTTATTTATTTTGGAGAGAGAGGGCTGGAGGGGCAGAGAGAGAGAGAGGGAGGCAGAGAATCTGAAATAGGCACTGCACTGTTAGTGCAGACCCTGATGCGGGGCTTGGACTCATGAACTGTGAGATCATGACCTGTGCTGAAGCCAGAAGTTTAACCAACTGAACCACCCTGGTGCCCCAGAAAAAACAAAATTTTTACTGTGGTATGGTAATGGATGTTAACTAGACTTATTTTGGTGATCATTTCACATTTTATACATCAAATCATGATGTATACCTGAAACTAACAAATCATTATATGTAATTAAACCTTAATTTAAAAATTATTTTTATACTCCTCCAAGACCCTGTTCTCTCCTATTCCCTTCCACATCCAACAAAAGGATCTTGGGAACACCACTTCTTCCCCATTCCCTACAATCTGCCATCCAAGATGGATATTTGTTTGCTTCTCTGTCTTAATTCTGCCTCAGTAGGAACTAACTGTTTTGATTTTACCCAGCCAGTGGGAAGGCACAGCCCTGCCTTTCTTCTGCGCCTACTCCTTCCTTCTTCCTTTCCTGTGCTGACTCCTGCCTTGGTCGCTCTTGTAGAATTTAAGATTTTAGCCAAAGTTTCACTACACCTTTAGCCCTGTCCATGAGTCACAAATTATAAGCCCCATGTCTAGTCTACCCAAAGACCTCCTCATAGTACTTGATTCCCTGCAGGCTCTACCCTAATGGGCTTATTTTCTTTTCCAACTTGCTCTAGCCACATTTAAGCTGTCATAGATATAGTCAAAAAGAGGTTTTTTGTTTTTTTTAAGTATTTTAACCTGCTGATAATTCCTTCTTTGAGTGAATATATATTATTCTTTTTTTAATGTTTATTTATTTTGAGAGAGAAATAGAGAGAGAGAGAGGGAGAGAGAGACACACACACAAAACCTGCAGCAGGTTCCAGGCTCTGAGCTGTCAGCACAGAGCCCAGCGCAGGGCTCGAACCCACAAACTGTGGGATCATGACCCGAGCCAAAGCCGGATACTCATCTGAGACACCCAGGTGTCCCACAATTATTTCATTCTTATTTAATAATCTAAAATGAGTTTTTCAGGTCAGCAATTTTCTTCCAACTAGTGATTTAGAAACTCAGTCCCTCCCATCTTGTGGCTGCAAACATCCCTTAGGGCTTCACTATCATGTAGCTATCACACGAGGGGTAACATGGAGAAAGAATCCCCACCTTTTACAGTGCATGAAAATGATGCACATCACTGCTGATACCATTCTGTTTTGAGATCTCGCCACATGGCCAAATTTAGTTGAATGGAAGATTAGAAAATGTGCTCCTTGGGGCTTCTGGGTGGCTCAGTTGGCTAAGCATCTGACTTTGGCTCATATAATCTCACAGTCTGTGGGTTTGAGCCCCATGTCAGGCTCTGTACTGACAGCTCAGAGCCTGGAGCCTGCTTCAGATTCTGTCTCCCCTCTCTCTCTGCCTCTCCCTTGTTCATGCTCTCTCTAAAAAATAAACAAAAATTAAAAAAAATTAAAGAAAATGTGTTCCTTGACCGGGTAGCCCTCTCACAGTAACAGCCCTATTCTGTAAAAGAGGGCACATAAAATTTGATGGAGAGTTAACCTTTTCTGCAACCATCTCCCATGTTTTCAGTCTTGGTGGCATCATCCCATCAACCTTTACCCAAATCATAAATACAGGACTTTAGTTTTTCCCTTTTCACTTAACTAATCACCAAGCTCTACCAAAACTAGACCTTCTAAATCTTTGTGATAGCTCTTGTTTCCATCCTCACTGCCACTCCTCAACTTTTTAATACACTGATGTTTGTAATATTCCTCTGCTAAAAATTTTTAGTGGCTCTCTGTTTGATGATAGGGAATTAAATTGTTATACGTCCTACAAAGTCTTTTATGACCTGGCCCTTTATAATGCCCAGCGTTATCTCCTGCCATTCCTCCACCTTTTAATTTATGCTACAGTAGAAGCAATAACAGTAAGTAGAATGAAACAACTTACTTACAGTTTCTTTTTTTTATTTTTAACGTTTATTCATTTTTTGAGAGACAGAGACACAGCGTGAGTGGGAGAGGGGCAGAGAAAGAGACACAGAATCCAAAGCAGGCTCCAGGCTCTGAACTGTCAGCACAGAGCCTGACACGGGGCTGGAACTCACAGACTGTGAGATCATGACCTGGGCCAAAGTCAGATGCTTAACTGACTGAGCCACCCAGGCACCCCCTTACTTACAGTTTCTACAACAACCTATATTCCCTCACCTCTTAGTTTCTATCTGAATTGTTTCTTCTTCATAGGATAAAGGCAGTTTGTCCATTTGGTAAACTTACACCCAAATCAAAAATGTTCTCCTCTATCACATCTTCCTCTGACTGACCATGAAACTTAGAACTGTCATCTTTAGTTTTTATTATTGAAGTATAACTGACATAAAAGATTATATTAGTTGTAGGTGTATAACACACTGATTTGACAATCCTATATATTACTCAATGTTCACCATAAGTGTAGTTACCAACTATCATCATACATTATTACAATATGATTGACTACACTCCCTATACTGTACTTTTCATCCTGTGACTTATTTATTTTATAAGTGGAAGGTTTTACCTCTTAATCCTCTTCACCTATTTTGCCGATCCCTCATTAGCCTCCCCACTGGCAAACACCAGTTTTTTTCCTATATTTAAAAGTCCAGGTTTTTTGTTCATTTTTTTTATTCCACATATAAGTGAAATAATATGGTATGTTTTTCTCTGATTTATTTCACTTAGCATAATAATACTCTCTAGGTCCATTCAAGTCACAGATGGCAAGATCTCATTCTTTTTTGTGGCTGAGTAATATTCCACTGTGTGTCCCTACACACACACACACACACACACACACACACACACACACACACACCACAATTTCTTATTCATTCATCTACTGATGGACATTTGGGTTGTTTCCAAATCTTGGCTACAATAAACAATGGGGCGCATATATCTTTTCAAATTAGTGTTTTTGGTTTCTTTGGATAAATAACCCAGTAATAGAATTACCGGACTGTACAGAGTTTTTATTTTTAATTATTTAAGTAACTTCCATACAGTTTTCCATAGCAGCTTCACCAATTTACATTCCTACCAACACTGCAAGAGGGGTTTCCTTTTCTCCACATCCTCGCCAACACTTGTTATTTCTTATCTTTTTGATACTGGCCATTCTGACTGGTGTGAAATCACATCTCATTGTGGTTCTGTTTTGCATTTCCCTAATGATTAATGATATTGAGCATCTTTTCATGTGTTTGTTAGGTAACTGTTTGTCTACTCTGGAGAAATGTCTGTTTAGGTCCTCTGCTCATTTTTAAATCAGATTGTTTACTTTCCTGGTGTTAAGCTGTACGAGTTCTTTATATATTTTGGATAATAACCCCTTATTGGATATACCACTTACAACTATCTTCTCCCATTAAGAAGGTTGCATTTTTGTTTTGTCAGTAGTTTCTTTTGCTGTACAAAAGCCTTTTATTTGGGTGTATTTTGGTTCATTTTTGCTTTTGTTTCCCTTGCCTAAGGAAACAAAACCAGAAATATGTTGCTAAGGTCAAGAAGAACAAAGCTGAAGGTACCACAATCCCAGATTTCAAGATATACTACAAAGCTACAGGACTCAAAACAGTATGGTACTGGCACAAAAACAGACACATAGATCAATGGAATAAGATAGAGAGCCCAGAAATAAACCCACATCTATATGGTCAATTAATGTACAATAAAGGAGGAAAGAATAACAATGGGGGAAAGTCTTTTCAATAAACCAGATAGCTACATGCCAAAGAAGAAAACTGGGCCACTTTATGTATACCATACATAAAAGTGAATTCAAAATGGATTAAAGATCTAAATGTGAGAACTGAAACCATAAAACTCCTTTAAAAAACTTAGAAGAAGTGTCTTTTACTAAGTTTCTACAAACCTTTGTAATTGGAGCAATGTATCTAAATGTACTAGGTTCTTTTTCTCTGTTTCAGGCTAGCTACCATAGCTTCCCTAAGATATGTTCCATGCCCTTTCCTCTCTGTACCTTTCAGTGTCTGGTGCATAAAAGAATGTAAGCTTCAGAAAACAAAAACTTTTTTTCACCACTGTTGCAACAGTGTCTAGCATATATAAATTCTCAATAAATTCTATTATATGAATACATATTATGTATTCAATGCATATTCATCAAAGAGAAAAAGAGAAAACAATTAGTATATGTGAAAATATAGAGTCAGGTAAGAGTCTGAATCCTGGTTTGAGTGTGTTACCTTGAACAAGTTCTTTAATCTCTCTGAACTTGAGTCTCTTTTGCATTGAAGACCTTACAGGATCAGGCTCTTGGAGATTAGATGTACATAAAGCTCCTAGCACAAAGCCTGGACTGTTAAAACAATCACACACCCTTATTACCAGCAGTGGTTATAACTTACATAACCAGTGCTTATAGATCTTTCAGTATTCTTAAACATATAACTATGCTGACCATAGGATACTGAAACCTGATGTTTCCATCTTGGAAAAAATTTTATAGGACTTATAAGAAGAATTTTTTAAGTATCTAGATTGGTTTATCTTAAAGCATGTTACACCTTTTAAAAAGGTGGTAATTTTACGTCTAAATCTAAGCTATAATTTCCCCAAAGTGAAAAAAAAAAAATAAAACAAAGAAAAAGTATTAACCTAAAAAGAAATTTTTTGATAAAAACTAACTTTAAATCAAACTTTAAACCAAAGTAAACTGCCAACCAGTATTATTATATTATGACATAATACAACTGACTTAATTGGAAAAATAATGTAAGATGTACTTTACCTCACCAAATCCCAAGTCCCATGATGGATTAGAATGCAATCCTTCCAAAGAGATATTACCCCTAAGGATCATAAATAAGATGCTTTTAAAGCGTGCTTTAATCCTACTGAAAACCCTTGTTCTAAATTATTGTTCCCAATGTTGGTTTCAGATCAGAATTACAAGGGAAGCTTTTCAAAAAACAGATTCATAAGCTCCAACCTAAAGAGCTTATTTATTATATGTGGATCAAACTTGGCATTTTTAATTCAAAAAAATCGCCCCTTCAAGTTATGTGGAACTTTAGCCAGATTTGAGGACCATGTTCTAAATCACTTTCATAAAGTACATTCAAAAATTCAAGGCCTACAATGTTTTTTATTCACATGTTTCTGAAAATCTGAGTATCTGTCAACAAAGTAGCTACTTTGGGGGTGCCTGGGTGGCACAGTCGGTTAAGCGTCCGACTTCAGCCAGGTCACGATCTCACAGTCTGGGAGTTCGAGCCCTGTGTCCGGCTCTGGGCTGATGGCTCAGGGCCTGGAGCCTGTTTCCGATTCTGTGTCTCCCTCTCTCTCTGCCCCTCCCCCGTTCATGCTCTGTCTCTCTCTGTCCCAAAAATAAATAAACGTTGAAAAAAACAAAAACAAAAACAAAAAACAACAAAGTAGCTACTTTGTTGATTTTATTAAGTTGTGAATCTACATTTTAATTAATTTGTTGTGTCAATCCCAAAAAAATAGCATTTATGTACTCTTTTTATAAACACATTTTAAATATTTCCATAAGAAATACTTTCAGAATAAAAATATATTCTAGTTCATGATTTTCAATGACCAAAATCTGACTACATCATAATCACTACAAAAAAAGTTTGGGCTCTTCTGAAACTAGAACTTTTGTTTAATTACCTATAATAACAGCCTCATAAACTGTTGATATGCTTGCTTATGCTATTAAGATTTGAATTCTATCACTCTCTTGTTCTGATTTTATACTAACCAAGCAATCTTCCCATAAAGAACTGCCAAAAGTTGGAAAATATGCTCACCATGCAAGGGGGAATAGAGAAGTGACTCTTCTATTTCTTACTATAAATTAATAAACTGACACTATGGTGGGTATATAAGTTTCTTATATACATAAGTCAGTTTTCCCAAATCTAATTAATACTATCATTCCAGTTATTTTTGCACTGCAAATATGAGCACCATACTCTCAAGTGGGGTGGTATTACCAAGATTCTGGTAAGTGGTAAGCCTTCCTTGAGGCTGGACTACCCACTCTCAGACAGCTATTCACCTACCTCATTTTGCATCAGGTCAAACCTTCAACATGCATTATACTAGATGCTGATTTGTATTCTCTGGATTTACCTAAAAACTTACATATAATTCACCGGATGTTTCTGGATTTCATTCTGTGGTGTCTTCTCTTGGCAATCACTTTCAAATTTTCCTTTAAAAATAAAAATATGCACTGAACCAAAACCTTAACATAGACCATCTCTGTTTTTTAATTTAAAGCTTATGACCCATACAGAGGGGAATTACTGATACAAAAAGTCATATAATACAATGCTATTTTTAATTTCATAAGGCTTCCTAAACACACACACACACACACACACACACACACACACACACACGAGGGCACGTGCGAGCGCGCGCACACACACACACACACCTAAAACTGAAAACAAAAAAAACCCCAATAAATTATGTTTTTCGTGTATGACACTCACCTTTATTTTCAGAGCTGGCTATACAACAATCCTTCTTAAAAGTATTTCTTTCATTATTGTTGTACTCCTTCTGATACTTCTTGTTTGGCTGACACCTCTCTGGATAATGTGTTTCATTAAAAGTCGAACAACCAAAAGTCAACTCTGGATCTGTAAAAATACTTCTAATGCATTGACCAGCTGAATGATTTTTATCAGAACTTGTGTTTGCGCAATTATCTCCCATACTGTCATAACCACACTTGTCAAAGGTTTTCTTTATCCTCTGTTGATCTGTGTTTAATAAATTGATCACATTTTCACTAATAAAAGAGTTACAATTCTCTGATATAAGGCTGGCTGTTGGCTGGTTCATGTCTTCAAGAAAATTTGAAACCTCTCTTCTATTTTCTTTCCAAATAGGTTGTACTGATTGTTTTTCAGTAATAAAGTTTGTTTGTCTTTGCTCATTCATGCTTCCACAATCTTCACCCATAACTCTAACAGGTCTTCCAGTAAGGAAATTCCTATTTCTTGGACTTTGGGATACATAAAAACATATTTAGAAAGAAAAAAAATAGGGCATTTTCATTTTGAAGCACTTAAATTCTTAGAGAACATATCAAGTAGCTACTAACAATTACCTTGACTATGTTTTAATTTTTTTTAATTAAAAAAATATTGCTTTGGGTGGGAGTTTGTCTAATCTATTCTTCTAGTGCTTTAGTAAGTATAAAATTAATCTACAATTAGTTCAGTATTTCAACATGAAAAATTAGTATGGGTTCAATTTACTATTATATTAATAAAACAAAATATGCCCAACCTATATATAGTTTGTTTTCTGTAACAAGATCTAGTGAATAACCTAGACACTGTGTGTAGCTGCTGCTTCATTTAACCAGGGAAAGACATTTAAAGACTGTACAGAGAAAAGTTATCCTGTGTTAAAACATAAAATCAAATAATCATGGGAATATTAGAACAGGTTTTTTTTCAACCTAACAATTCTAAAGTTCTCAAGGCAGAAAAACATATACAAGTGCGTATATAAGTAATCTAAGATATAAGATAAATTAGATGAAAAGGTAAGACTAGATAACTTTTAAGTTCCTTCTAATGAGGAAATCATAATTCTAATATGTCCAATTTGTATCAGATCAAAACTATCATAGAACACAATTAGAAATCAAGATATTCTGGATTTTGTTGCCATTGACTATCAACAAATTTACCTGGGATTGAGTTGTTCCAAAGATTGGAGGTAACAAAGAAATTTAGAAAAGATATATAGACCACCAAAACTCTGATTTCCATTTTTTAAGTTATTTATTAAATACTTAATGAGCATGTACGTCTGCTGTGTTTCCAGACACTATGCCATGTGTTGTGGGCAGAGAGATAAAAGAGTTAAGTTTACTTTTAAGCAGAGAGAGATGTTTTACCCATGTATGTTCATAGATAACGATCCTACACTGTTTCTCAATATAGGTCTCATTGATGTTTTGGACAGAATGATGCTATTATGTTATACCAAAAGACATAACCTATACTATGCAGTAATATACATCTTAACACCAGAGAAATTTTATTACTCTAAATAAAAAAAAAAAAAAAAACGTAAAGGAAGGCTTATTTATGTGTATTAAACACATTTAATGTATTCCTACTATGTAGAAGGAGACAACACAGCTTATATTCCAGTTCAGGAAAATTATAAATACATAACCATTAGGGCACCAGGGTGAGTCAGTCAGCTAAGTGTCCGACTCTTGATTTTGGCTCAGGTCACCATCTCACAGTTCGTAAGATCAAGCCCCATGTTGGGCTCTGCACTGACAGCACAAAGCCAGCTTGGGATAATCTCTCTCCCTTTCTCTCTGCCCCATCCCCTGCTCATGCTCACTCTAAACAAACAAATAAATAAACAAATAAAAAAAAAAAAACTTTGGGGAATAAAGGAAAATTCTTAAAATAATTAAATACTTAACCATCAATAAGTACAAAGGGTAAAAGAAATAAATAAAAAAGTAATTACAACAGTTATATAGATGCTACAAGATCACATGATGGAATAACTTGTGTTACAAGTCCTGTATCAGATAGTTTGGTCAGGAAAGTTCCTAGTAAGGAAGTGATAAATAAGAGAAAGAAACAGAATGGCCAGACATGTGAAGAAAGGAGTAAGCATCATCAAGGGAATAGAATAAGCATAGATTTAAGACTGGCAGTACACTTAAGGAACAAAAAGAAAGGAATAAAGCTTGAATAGAATCAGTGAAAGAACACCTATGATATAAGGTTTTAAAAGAACCCAGAGTATACAAAACTTCACTTTTTTATTCAAGTATAATTAACACACAGTGTTGTATTAGTTTCAGGTGTAAATTATGATTCAATAATTCTATGCATACTCAGTGCTTATCACAGTAAATGTACTCTTAATCTTCACCTATTTCACTCATCCTCCCCACCCATCCCTCTCTGGTAACCACCAATTTGTTCTCTAAATTTAAGTGTCTGGTTTCTTGCCCCTTTTTTTTATTTGTTTCTTAAATTCCATATGAGTGAAATCATATGGTTTTGTCCTTCTCTGATTGACCTATTTCACTCAGCATTATACTACCTAGATCCATTTATGTTGCTGCAAATGGCAAGATTTCCTTCTTTTTTATGACGGGTAACATTCCATTATGGATATATACATACATATTCTTTATCCAGTCATCTATGGATGGACACTTGGGTTGATTCCATAATTTACTATTGTAAATAATGCTGCAAGAAACATAGGGCCGCATATATCTTTTTGCATTAGTGTTTTAATTTTCCTTGGGTTAAGTACCCAGTGGTAGAATTACTGGATCATATGGATAGAGCTTTATTTGTTAAGAGAGCAATAAGAAACGCTGAAAGGTTCTACATACAAAAGTAAAACTGACTTGCATTTTGCCTTGAAAAATATGAGTTTGATTGCTAGCTGAATATAAGTTTCAAAACTTCCAACTAGCCAGTATCAAGTAAGACGAACTACATTTCCCCTTTTAATTGACACAATTTAAAAAATTGGACAAAATATAGGACACAAAAGTTTTCAGACATCAACCATCAGGTAGAACAGGATAATGATCTGAGAGAGAGAGAGAGAGAGAGAGAGAGAAAGAATGCAGCAAATGAGGTGAACCCTAGGACTGCTCCTAGCTTACTGCCTACAGAGTATAAAAGCCACAAAACAGGGGCGACTGGGTGGCTCAGTTGTTAAGCATCCGACTTTGGCTCACGTCATGATCTCACAGTTTGTGAGTTCAAGTCCCACATTGGGTGAACATGAGCCCCACTTGAGGTAAAACACAAGCTCCGGTGAGCCCCACTTCTCTCTCTCTCTCTCTCTCTCCCTCTGTGCCTCACTCACTTGCACCCTCTCTCTCTCAAGAAAAAAAAAGCCACAAAATAAAAATAGACAACCCAGTCAGAGCTCACAGATTCCCTTTGTTGAAACAGAGCTAGACGTTCAGAAAGCATACAGAGAATAGAGTTCACAGGGCAAAGTATCATGAAGGAAAGTGCTTCAAAGAAAGAACATTGGAGTTCTACAGAGAGTTCTCAAATATCCAGCTAAGTACTGATCAGCACATGCATAGGAAGTAATACCCAAGGCTGGGGTGTGGAAGGAGAATAAAACATCTAAAAGGAGAAGATGGAACAAGTCCAGGAACTCACACATAGATGGAAAATGTATTTCCATCAGCCAGAGTGGAAAACCTCATAATTCAAAAGGAATCAGAGTACTCAGAAGTGTACCTCAGCAGGGGGCAAAATTAACCATAGACTGAAGGCATATCTGGTCCCACTTAAAAAGTTAAAGCAAGCCTCGGGGCACCTAAGTGGCTCAGTGGGTTAAGTGCCTGACTCTTAATTTGGTCTCAGATCATGATCTCACAATTCTTGAGATTGAGACCTGTGTCGGACTCTGAACTGACAACACAGCCTGTTTGGGATTCTCTCTCCCTCTCTCTCTGCCCCTCCCCTACTTGCTCGTGCGCTCTTGCTCTCTCAAAATAAATAAACATTAAAAAAAATAGTTTTTAAGATAAGTCTCAATAAGATCATACTATTTTCAAGTAGCTAAACTGTATCAAGAACAAAGCTTACAATAATTTATACAGATACAAAAATTTCCAGACACCAGAAGGATGAAATTCATAATGTACATATTTCAAACAAAATTACCAGGAATAGAAAGAAACCAAAAGTTACAACCCATAATGAGAAGAAAAATCGATTAGAAATAGACCAAGAAATGACACAAATGATAGAATTTGTAGACAAGGACATTAAAATCAGTTATTATGACTATATTCCCTATTTTCAAGAAGAAAGAGGAAAGACTAGGCATGTTGAAATAAATGCATGGAAGATATCAAGAAAAATTAAATCAACCTTCTAGAGATGAAAACTATACTGAACAGATTTGAGAAGATGAGACATCAAAGAATATACAATTAGTGAGTTTGAAGATAAAGCAATATAATCTATGTAAGGTGAAACAAAGAAAAAATATTGAAAATATAAAAACACAACATTAGCAAACTATGACACAACTTCAAGTGGGCTAACTTACATGGAATTTGTGTCCCAAAGACGAGAAAGAAATCAGAAAAAAATATTTTAAAAGTTAATGGCTAAACTGTTTTCAAATTTGATAAAAATGTAAGTTCACAGATTTAAGAAGCTCAACACAGCCCAAACACAAGAAATGATAAGAAAATGAACATCCTAAGCAATGGATAAAATCCATAGTAGAAAGTCGATGGTAGAGAACACATGATGGAAAAATCTTAAAAACAGAAAAATTGTATACTGCATATACAGATATTAAAAATGACAAATTTCTTGTTGCAAAAATGCAAGTCAAAATACATCTTTCAAAAAGAATGGAAGAGAGACAAATACACAAAAGATTAAAGAATTCATCACTAGCAGACCCTTCTAGAAGAAATATTAAAGGAAGTCTTTAGAAGGAAAATGTCACCAGATGGAAATCTAGATCTACACAAAATAGTGAAGACCATCAAAAACAGTAAATTTGTACTTAAATATAAAAAACATGTTTTCTCATTTTTTAGCTCTTTTTACAGATAAGCAATAATTTATTACTGGATCTGTAACATGTATATAAGTAAAATATATGAATACAACTACACAAAGGCCAGAATGGAGAAATGGAAGCATACTATGTTATTATAGTATACTTGAAGTGATAAAATTTTAAGATACTCTGTGATAAGTTAAAATATATACTATAAACTAAAGCAACCACTGAAAAACAAAACAGACATAACTAATAAGCCAAGAAAAAAAATAAGTTAAGCCATTAAAAAAACCCAATTAAAAAAAGGTAGAAAAAGAGGAAAAATAAACAGATATGGGACAAATAAAAAATAATAAGAGAACCTATTGAAACCCTACCATATCAATAATCACAAAAAATGTAAACCACATTCTTGACCATAACACAAGTCTCAACAAACGTGAAAGGATTCAAATCATACAAAGGATGTTTCCTGTCCACAATGGAACTAATTTAGAAAGATAACAGGAATGCCTTAGGATGTCTAGGAATCAAACAGCAAATTTCTAACTAACTCATAGATTGAAAAATAAATCAAAAGAAAAATTAGGAAGATATTTAACTGAATGAAAATTAAAACAAAACATATCAAAATTTGGAGAATACAGCAAAAGGACCAGTTAGTGGACAATTTACAGCACTAAAACACCTTTACTGGATAAGAAAAATGATCTCTGATGAATGACCTCAGCTTTCACCCTAGGTAAACATCTCTAAATAAGAATAATCTGGGGGGGAGGGGGGAGCAAAAAGATATATGCATTCCAATGTTCACTGCAGTATTATTTGGAATAGCCAAGATATGGAAACAACCTAGTGTCCATCGAAGATAGATGAATGGATAAATAAGATGGGGAATATATATATATATATATATATATATATATATATATATATATGTATATGTATGTAATGAAATACTATTAGCTATAAAAAAGAATGAAATCTTGTCATTAGTAACAACATACATGGAACTTGAGGGTATTATGCTAAATCAAACAAGCCAGAGAAATAAAGAAAAATAACGTAATTTTACTTATGTACCTAAAAAATTGATAAAAAAAAAAAAACAAACAACAAGCAAACAAAACAAAACTAATGGATACAAAGAACAGAATGGTGGTTACCAGAGGGGAGGGAAATTGGGGAGTGGGTGAAATGGGTCAAGTTGGTCAAGAGGTAAAAAGTCCAATTATAAAATAAGTAAGTCATGGGAATGTAATGGTGACCATAGCATGGTGACTATAGTCAATAATATTGTATTGCGTACTTGAAATTTGCTAAGAGTTAAATCTTAGAAATTCTCAACATAAGAATTTTGTAACTTTGTATCCTGACAGATGGTAACTAGACTTATTGTGATTATTTTACAATGTATACAAATATTTAATTACACTGTACCTTAAACTACTATAATGTTACAGGCCAATTATACTTCAATTTAAAACAGGAAAAAGAAGGGAAAGACATAACTTATCTGTATTAGCAAGGAGAGAAAAGACATCACTACAAATGTTAAAAATTTTAAATACATAACAAGAGATTATTATTAATTTTCAGTCAATAAATTCTACAACATAGATAAAACATAGATATAATCCTTGTATGGAAAACTACCAAATTTCACTCAAAGAAAAAATATTCAGACTAGCCTTGTATTTAGTAAAATATGGAAATTATAGTTTTTAAAAAAACCTTCCCACAAAAAAAGACTCCATACCAATTGGCTTCATTGATGAACTCTATCAGACATTTAAGGAAGAAATTGTATCAATTCTACATAAACCTTCAGAAAATTACACATTAGGGAATACATCCCAAATCACCCTATGACATCAACATTAGGCTGATTTCAAAACCAGACAAAGTTATCACAAGGAAAGAAATATAGAAAAGAATAACCCTCAAAGATTAATGCAAAAATTCCTAATAAAATTTTAGCAAATCAAAATTTTAGCAAATTTAGCAAGAATGCGTAACAAGGATAGCATGCTATAACTAAGTGGAGTTTATCTCCTGAATACAAAGCTTATTTAACATTCAAAAATTAATCAATATGGGACAGACTCTTGGATTAAGTGAAAAGTCTGGCAGATCCTGTCGCCCAAAAGCAATCACAGAAACAGATAACACTTGCAGAAACAATCATTGCAGAATCTGGAGAGTAACCAAGGCATATCAATAAACTGAGAAGCAGTACTTCAAGAAAAAATACTAAACCTTAACACTGAACACTTACCACTGTGGAGCCCTGGGAAGTTACCTCCCTCCCACCCCCAGCTCCATGGCTGATAGCTCTACCAATGCTTAGTAGTCTAGGAATGTAGACAGAGGAGCCCCATGCCCAGGGAATTTGCCAAAAATAATCATTACCTTGGTGGCAAGCCCTCAGGAAAGCCCATCACCACAGCTAACTGAGGTTGCTGTATTTGGAGCAAGCAAAAAAACATCCAGAAATTTCATAGGGAGATCGAGAAAACTCCCAAATACCCCAGCGGTCTGAAAGGCTGCATACATGTGTAAAGCTGTATACACACTCAAGAGAGGGCATCAGGTATCTACTCATCCCTGACTGAATGTGAGTTCTTGCACACAGAAAAAAAGCCTTATTAGCTCAATATGTTTAAACACAACCTCCAAGCAATCATTGGTTGACCTCTAAGCATTGGTTAGAGGGAAATTTACAGTTTTAAATACTTATATTAAATCAGAAGAAAATATCAAATCAGTAAGTTAAAGTTACACTTTAAGCATCTACAAAACACACACACACACACACACACACACACACACACACACACACACACACAAAGGACAAACTAAACCCAAAGCAAGCAGAAAAAGGAAATTATGAGCATTAAGACAAAAATCAATGGAATGGAAAACAGAAAAATAACAAAGAAAGCAAATGAAATGCAAAACTTAGTTCTTTAAAAATATCAATAAAATCTTTAGCTATATTGACCAAGAAAGAAAAAGAAGAAATACACAGATCTAGAATTAAAGAAGGGACATCACTACCAACTTTACAGAAATTAAAAGGTTTTCAAGGAAATACTACAAACAACTTTATCACACAGCTAACAAATTACACAACTTAGATGAAATGGATAAATTCTTAGAAAAACACACATTACCACAATTGACTCAAGAAGAAATTAGAAAACCTAAAGACATTAAAATATATATATAGTAGTTAAAAGTCATCCCATTAAGTAAAGCAGGTGCAAAAACATTTAAGGAAAAAATATAAATCCTCCACAAATTACTTCAATAGAGGACACATCTTCCATCTCACTCTACTGTAAAGTCAGTATCAACTTTAGTACCAAAGCCAAAGACATCACAAGAAAAAAATCAGACCAATTTCTTCACGAACAGAGATGTAGAAATTATCAACAAAATAATAGCAAACCAAATCCCACAAGATATGAAGAGGATTATATACCAAGATCAAGCAGCTTTTATCCCAGGAACCTAAGGTGGTTTAACATTTGAAAATAAAGTAATATACAATATATTAATAGAATAAAAGAAAAAAAAAACAAGATAATCTCAAGAGACACAGAAAGAACATTTGACAAAATCCATACTAAAAACTTTCAAAGAACTAGGGATAGAAGGGAATTCCCTAACCCTGATAAAGGGCACCTACTAAAAACCTACAACTAACATCATGATAGTATAAGGCTAAATGCTTTTCTCTAAGACTGGGAATAATACAAGCATGCCCTCTCTTGCCTTGCTTGTTTGCTATTCAACACTATACTAGAGATTCTAGTCACTGCAGTCAGCAAGAAAAAGAAGTAAAAGGCATCCAGACTGAAAAACCATTAAAAATATCTCTATTTATAGACAACATAATCCAGTAATAGTGAAAAACCTAAAGAATCTACAAAACCACTAGTAGAACTAATAATGAGTTCAACAAGGTCACAGGAGACAAGATCAATCTTAAAAAATTAATTGTATTCCTATATACCAGCGAAAAACAATTCAAAAATGAAACTAAGAAAATAATACCACTCACAAAAGCATAAAAATAATAAAATGCTTAGGAATAAATTTAGCCAAGGAAGCACAAGGCTTTATTGAACACAATACATTACACTAAGAGAAATTAAAGATTAAATACAATGGAATATTGTCCAGCCATAAAAAAATAAGGAAATCCTGACATTTGTGACAATATGGATGAATATAAATGACATTATGCTAAGTGAAATAAGCCAGACACAGAAAGATAAATACCATGTGACCTCACTTATATGTGGAATCTAAAAAGTCACCTTCCAAGAAGCAAAGAGCAGAACTGTCAGAGGCTGGGGAAGGGGCCAGGGGTGGAAATGGGGAGATGCTAGTCAAAGGGTACAAACTTCCAGTTAAAACACAAGTAAGTCATATTTGTCACTAATGTACAACATAGGGACTAGAATAATACATTACATATTTGGAATCTGTTAATAGAGCATCTCTTACATAGACTTACACACACACACACACACACAAAGGTAACTACATAAGGTGATGAATATGCTAGTTACCTTGACTGCGGTAATCATTTCACAACATATATGTATATCAAATCATCATGTTGAACACCTTAAGCATACCATTTATTTGAATTTATTTTTGTCAGTTATATCTCAATAAAACTGTGGGGGCTGGGGAGAGAGGACATTTCAAGCATACTGGAAGGTTTTCTCATGCTCCTCAAGTTTATAACTCTCAACAGTAACCACCATTCTGTTTGCTGTCACCATACATTAATCAAGGCTGTCTTTGGACTTCATATACATGGAATTATACAATGGTCCTCTTTGGTATGGAGTTTCATCCATGTTTTTACTTGCTACTGTATGTTATCAGTAGTTCATTCTTTTCCATTTCTGTGTATTAGTCCATTATATAATTATATAATACTCTATTCTTTGTATTGAAGTAGAGTTGACACACAATGTTTCACTAGTTGCACGTGTACATATAATATTTTTTTAATGTTTATTTTTGAGAGAGACAGAGACAGAGACAGAGAGACAGAGAGAGACACAGAGCATAAGCAGAGGAGGAGCAGAGAGGGAGACACAGAATCCGAAGCAGGCTCCAGGCTCCAAACTGTCAGCACAGAGCCCAATGTGGGACTTGAACCCACGAACCGAAAGATCATGACCCAAGCTGAAGTTGGATGCTTAACCAACTGAGCCACCCAGGCACCCCTTTAATATTCTGTTCTTAATGGACATCTGGAACAGTTCAAATTTAGGATTACTATGAAGAAAGCTTCATTCATATTACTATGAATGAAAGCTGCATTCAAAAAAAAAAAAAAAAGAAACTAATAGGAAAAACAATTCATGCTTGTGGATTGGAAGAATCACTAATTTTAAAATCACAATTTTCCCCAAGTTGATCCCCAAATTCCAAGTGGGCTTGCTTTCTCTCTCTCGCTCTTTCTTTTTCTTTTTTCTTTTTTAAATAGAAACTGACAGGCTGATCCTATAACTTAGATGGAAATGCAAAGACCTAGGAGCCAAAACATTTTGGAAAAAGAAGAACAAATTAAAGGACTAATGTAGTTCCCAATTTCAAAACTTACAATACAGCTATAGTAATCAAGACAGCGTGGCACTAATATAAAAGCAGACATGATTGATCAATGGAATGGAATTGAGATTCCAAGGGAAAAATAAATTACATTTTTCGGTGAACTGACTTTCCACAAAGGTGCCAAAACAATTCAGCGGGGAAAAGATTTTCTTTCCTTTCCACAAATGCAAATGATGAATTTTGAAACTCACTTCACACCATATATAAAAATTAACTCAAAATGGATCACAGATTTAAATGTGAGATCTAAAACTACAAGACAGGAGAAAACCTTCATGACCCTGGTTTAGGCAAAGATTTGTTAGCTAAGACACCATATGCAAGATTCATAAATGAAAAAATTAATAAACTGGATTTCAATCAAAATGAAAACCTTTTTTTTTTTACTTCAAAAAGAAAATTACAGAAATAAAAAGGGTAAGCATTTCACCAAAGATATGCAAATAGCTAATAAGCACATGAAAAGCTGTGAACATCATTAGTTGTTAGGGAAATGTAAAATTAAAACCACAATGAGATACATGTATCCAGCCTTTTCAAAAGCTTACATTATGCCACTTCGCTTTTATGAAAGGATCTACGTTAGTACCTATTTTTACTAACCCAAGGAAATCTGAAAAGGATTTTTGCTTTTACAAAAAAAAAAAGGTGAGAAGTGAAAACAGCTGTCAGTGTTTGTTCTGCAGCAAGCTGTCAGAGACGCAGCATGCACACCGTACCCTGAGCAGCAAGAGTGGCACTGCCAGGCTCCTTCCCCAGAACTACACTCAGCATCTCAGCATCAAGCTACTGCAGCTTTGAACTGTGTCTGCGCGCATCTGTGCCTTATCCCAATTTATTTTGTGCATCATTAGCAAGATGTGTCCTAAGGTATTAGAAAAACCTAAGGGAGATTATTTTTTGGGGTCTGGGAAAGCTCCAAAAATTTTCCATATAAGCTAACTGTAATTGCTTCTTTGCTTTACAACACCATTTCAGTTTATGAAAGGTTTCATAGGAATGCTCTGCTTTCAGATAGAGGGAGAAAGCTGTACTACTACTGACTAAATCTTAGAAGACTGACTGTACCAGCTGTGTCAAGGAAGTGTTGCAACCGGAACTTTCATACATTGCTGACAGGAATGTAAAATGATACAAATCACTCTGGAAAATAGTCTGTTGGTTCCTTAAAAAAAGTTACATATACACCTATCATATGACCCAGCCATTCCACTTGCAGATATTTACCCAAGAGAAATGAAAGCATATGTCCAAAGACTTTTATATGAACTTTCATAGCAGCTTTGTTTGGAATAGCCAAAATTGGAGGGGAAAAAACCCAAATGTCCATCAACAGATGAATAAATTGTGCTGTGTCCATACAATGGAATACTACTCTGCAATACAAAGGAATGAACATCAATGCACACAACAAACAACATAGAAGAATCTCAAAATAATTATGCTGAGTGAAAGAAACTAGACCAAAAAGACAACATACTATATGATGCCACTTACATAAAATTTTAGAAAATACAGACTAATAGAAAGCAGATCAGCAGGTGCCTTAGGCTGAGAGTAAGGGATGCGAAGTGGCCAGAGGAAGATTACAAAGATGCCCAAAGAAACTACCAATGATGATGAATATGTTCATTATATTTGACACAGGTCAAAATTTAGCAAAGTGCACATTTTAGATAAATTCAGTTTGTTGCACGTTGATGATACATCAATAGAGCTGCAAAAATAATAATAATAATAAATGGATCTCAGGACAGAGAAAACAAAAAGAACTGTTATGTGGTTATTACAATTATCCAGGCTATAGTCAGCAGTGGCTTAGACTGGGATGGAACCTATTGAGGTAGAAATGTGAGTAGTTAACTTTAAAGTTTATTAAAGTACAGAATTGGCAATACTTTGTTGATGTAACAGATATTGGCAGTTGAAGGAAAGGAAGCAATCAAGGACAACTTTAATTGTGGTGTAAGCAGGTGAGTGAACAGTAGTGTCATTTACTAAAATGAGGAATACTGGGATAGGATTACAGAGTCAAGGTTTCTCACCACGATTACCAAGAGTGATTCAAACTGGTTTTACAAGTTTAATGGATTTTAAAACAATGAGCCAGGATTTATATACAAATAGCTAGAAAATAAAAGTGGGGCACTGATCAACTACCACAAATATGAAAAATAAATATGTTTATGATACAGAAAAAGAACTAGCAATTTATGAATGTTATAAAACAAATGCAAACACGTTGGCTCAAAAGAGCTTTTTTAAATAATTGAAAGGTAGGCTGTGCACATTAGAAAATAATTACTTAAAACTATTTTAATTAAATGCTCATTTAACTTCCAGTGTTTTTTCTAGAAGTATTATTTAGGTCTGTCTACATTTCTAAAGAAAATGTGTCCATTAAAATCAAATTAATATTCAAAGAATGCTGCAGCCTCTTTATTTCCTTCAAAAACTGCTTTCCTGGACGCCTGCTGGCTCAGTTGGTAGAGAATGTGACTCTTGATCTCAGGGTTAAGTCTGAGCCCCATGTTTTGTGTAGAGATTACTTAAAAAATTAAAAATCTTTGCTTACCTGTTTAATCTTTCGAATAATGACCCAAATTGTGCTGTTTTATATGATGGACTGAGAGCATCTTGATTTTCATTTAATTTGGAAACCAAACTATTAGAATAATTAACTTTAATGAGCTGAAAAAAGAAAGAAGAATCTGCCAAAGTGGTAAATGTACATATACACAATTTAAATTATTTACCATAAAATACCATTCAAGTGGATCTCTATATGCAAAAAAAAAAAAAAAAAAAAAAAAGTCTTTTCTAGTTTAAAAGAAACTAATTGTGTCCTTATTGAAAACAAAATAATGTGCTAGCAATAAAAGCAATACCGGTATTTACATGATTGTTAAAATAACAGAACTGATACTATGAGGAGTACCATTTTCTCAGAGGCTAACAAATATATATATTTTTTACCACCTTACACACCTGTCAGAATGACTAACATTAACAACTCAGGCAACAACAGATGTTGGCGAGGATGCGGAGAAAGAGGATCTCTTTTTGCATTGTTGGTGGGAATGCAAGCTAGTGCAGCCACTCTGGAAACAGTATGGAGGTTCCTCAAAAAATTAAAAATAGAACTACCCTATGATCCAGCAATTGTACTCCTAGGTATTTATCCAAGGGATACAGGTGTGCTGTTTCAAAGGGACACATGCACCCCCATATTTATAGCAGCACTATCAATAATAGTCCAAGTGTGGAAAGAGCCCAAATGTCCATAGATAGATGAATGGTTATATACAATTGAGCAAATTATCTCTGACAGAAAACTATTTGTCTAAAAAAAAGAAAAAGAACTAGCTGTACTTATCTGTTTTTTCCATTTACTGAGTAATTTTAGAATGCTACTTTAATCTTTCTGAATATCAGTATCATTGAGTCCAAAATGGGGAACATATGGAAAAACTTGTGAAAACCAGATGAGGTAATCCATGTGTTAATACAGATGGTACCATATAATGTATGACATTACAGTGGCCCAACACTAATCTATCCAGTAATAATAATTTATATTTGTAACATATTTTATTTATTAGCCATGAAACATAGAAATGAGAAGTCCAAAGACAACCAGTGACAAAGTCAGTAAAAAACAAAACAAAACGAAACAAGGGAAAACAAAAGAGATATTCAGAAAAAGAGGGGGAGTCAAAAGTCAGGGAGAGCTAGAGTAATGTCTGGAAATACATCTCACATCTCAGTTTCAAAGAAACAGTGACAGAAATGCAGGGACAAAGTCATCTCATGAAGTGAGAAACACAAAAACAGACCAAAAGAGAAGAGAATACTATATGTTGGCTCTATACTACTTTTTCAAAGACCAGGAAGCCAAAGCCTACTTTTTCTTCTAGCCTGTTTTTTCAACTCATTTTTTTTGTTTTACAGTTTCATTTTAATTCTTCTCACTTTTTTTGAAACCACTCCAAATAAGCAATTAAAGACTTCTCTAATACTTCACAATGTGACACTACATCCTGGACAGGAACATTAGCCTCTCTCTTTAATTTTCTCTTCTGGGTATTAAGTATATTGTTATTTACCCCTCTGGAGATAATCACTAACCTGCAGCCTAAAAGCAAAGATTATTTAAGTAGAGATTACAGAGAGTTTTATTCTCTATCCCATAATCTATCTAGGATGCACATTTTAGTCTTATAAAATGCAAACTAATAACTAAATGGTTTTTATTATATCATTCCAAAGTTAATGGATCCTTATATTAGTAAGGATAACATATCACTGGAATATAATACTTCATTTTCTCTTCTCTGGAAAACAGAAAACATATTTTAATAAATATCTTAATAAAACTGAATCATACCATTATATATTATATATAACATACCATATATAACTATAATTTATAAAATTGCAATTACGAATTTATCAATTATAAATTCATTTATAAGTGACAAATACAGAAATATGGCATAAAACCAGTGCATGCTAAAAAAATGGGAAAAATTCAAAACTAAATATCACCATTAACAAGACATCATTTTTATATAACCATTTTCCCCCACTACCACTATACATTAGTATAATACATAATTTTATTTATTTTTTTAAAACTCTCTATATAATCTAATAAAATGACTACTTGTATGGCCTATGGCAGATATATTTCAGAATTTTAAACTCTGGATGTTTTTAGATTGTTAATTTTAGAGAATTCAATGACTGAACATTTTAGCACTACACATCTCTATCTATACAAAAAGATTTGTATAGTTTGAATTCAAGTGCACATAACCAGTTGTCACCTCTCAAATCATAAAAAAGAATCAAGCCATCCCAACTCCTACCTTAATGGATTACCATGACATCACTGAGATTATGTACTGCTCTTCATAGGGTCCTTTCCATATCATACAAATTGGGCCACCATGACATCACCAACTAGTCATTTACTGTGATTACCATCATCAGCTCTTATATACCCATACTGAACTATTTTCAATTTCACTGTCAATTATTTTATAAAAGGATGATGATTTCAAATATTTTTAAGGAACATTCCAGTTTTTGAATTCATAATCTTTTACAGTGCAGACAATTAAATTTTGACCAAAGAGGAATTATTATACCTAACTGACATCCTAAATTGGCTATATCTATAGCAATTCACAACCATTATTTTTAAATCCATCAGAACAGAAAAAAAAGAGCATTTGATAAAAATACAATAATATAAAATGTTAAGTCTAGTGATTCAAATGTACCTGCTCATCCTGCTTTTTTTCATATGCAACTTTCTGAGGACTAGGTGCTGTTCTGGGAATGAAATTTTGTTTTGTAATATTTCTGTTAGAAGATAACTCTGCTGCGAAGGATGGTGGAGTAAAACTGCAATTTTCTATTCTGTTGAACTGAGGTTCAAACATTCTTTCTGAGTCCATTACTTGTGACAACTATAGGAAAAGAAGATACAACCATTCGATTTTCCAAAATATATAAACTAGAAAAGAAGAAAGTCAAATAGAAGTAGAAAAGGTCATGGACTGCAGAAGAGGTTCCAAGGAAAAGTAACTCATCAGTAATTAACAAGACTTCTTAAGACGAGAGAGGCTAAGACATGATAGGTTATCAACTAAAATTGTACTTAAGAGCTCCTTTCCGCCTGCCTTTCTTACTACTGATCCACCCTCAAGTTTCATGCCATCTCCAAATGACAGGAAATTTGAGTTTCACTGACCCACAATTCAGGTAAAAAGATTTCCAAAAGATTTTGGTATCACTGCCATTCTCTGATGTAGTTTAATTTTGGCAATTCAAAGCAAAGAAAGATAATAATGTAGCATTAAACCTTAAAATTTCAAGCTTTAATCACAATCTATAGATTTTCTATTTGATTAAAATTTTATTTACTAAAAAAAATCATTTGCAATACATTGAAAAAAATAATCTTGAGATCAGTGGAAATATTGAAAATAATTTGATATAAAATAATCTAGTCACTATGCTAGAAGAGAGGAGTTTCTCAGCTTATCATATTAACCCAAATCAGGAATCCCCAAATGAGTTATCCCTTGTAGCTCATCAGTAACAAGGAGAATCAATTGTTATATACACAGAGGCCTAATCTACATCACTAGAACTCCAAAGGGTTCCTCATAAACAATCAGTTAAAATATTCTTAAGGTATAATTTTCTTATATTGAAAACTTTAGGGGCGCCTGGGTGCCTCCGTTGGTTAAGCGTCTGACTTCGGCTCAGGTCATGATCTCACGGTTCGTGAATTCAAGCCCCACATCAGGCTCTGTGCTGACAGCTCAGAGCCTGGAGCCTGCTTTGGATTCTGTGTCTCCCTCTCTCTCTCTGCTCCTCCCCCGCTTATGCTCTGTCTCTCTCTCTCCTTCAAAAATAAAAAATAAAAATAAAATAAAAAAAAAAAACTTTAAAAATAATTTAAAAGACAGTAAACAAAATTTTAAAGGACAATTTTCTCTGATATTTGAAAAATTTATATCATTTGGTGGTATGTCACAATTGTTAAAGTAACTTAAAAATTTTTGTTTTAAATCTCACCTGAACTGGGGCAAGTTCTTTCTTGTTGCCTAGTCTTTGATAGTACATACAAATGAAAAGAAAAGGTTAAGGTTAAAAAAAATAGCTGGCAATAAACTTATCTTTTTCTATATATTTAAAATGCATACAGTTGTATACAAATACACAAAAACATATAGAACTCTAAATCATTCTCTAATTTTATAAAAATTATATTATTACTCAAGAGACATTTTTAGGATAAGGAAAGTCAAACTACACATATAAAATACATAGTATAAACATTAGCTCATTTGATAAAGGTCTTAATAGTTTAATAATACTGTTAACAGCCAAACCAAAAAAAAAAAAAACCAAAAAAAAACAGCTAGAAGAATAAGTCCTTCGTACATTTTCCAATGAATAAAACAGTACTGATAATGACCCGTTTAAATACCTAAATAATATACAACCTAGATAAAACCTACTTGTTTTCTACATCATCAATGCAGAGCTTAGATGGTATATAGTGAGGTGACATTGGAAGTTCTAAATCATGCTTTCTTAAGGGCATTTTTATATCTCTATGCATATTCACATGGGTTGGTTTTCTCACAGTTTCTATAATGAAAAAAAATTATAAGAAATAAGAATAAAATCTTTTAAAAACAATGTTTAATATACAATGTTCATTAAATAAATGTACATCTCAGAAATCTACTAAAACTACCTATATTCTATATGTACTAGAAGTCATTACAGCACTAAAAACTGTCATAAATAATTCAAATCATCTCTTTTTCATCATCTTACATAGTCCTCATAAAAAGGGCCATAATAATTCAGTTCTATTGTTTTCTTCTCCCAAAACTTCCTTGACCCCCAAACTATATCAGATGCTATGTAATACATGTCCATACCACTACATATGTTCTCTATTATAGCACTTACAGCAGTTTATTGTACTTCATTAACTCTATCTCTCTTAATAGATTTTTTTAAGTCGGCTCCACTGCAGGGCTTGACCTCACAACTGTGAGATCATGACTTGAGCCAAAAATCAAGAGTCAGTCACTCATGGGGCACTTGGGTGGCCTAGTTGGTTAAGCATACTCAACTTACTGAGCATTCAGGTGCCCCTAGATTTTTAAGCTTGATGGAAACATAAGCCTTTTCTCTCCTTATACAAGATATCACGATTTGGTCTGCTCAGTACTTTTAACTACTTTCCTTTTCTGAAAAATGCTTTTTACATACACACCAGCTATATGGTTTTCATAGAGAACTTCCTATCTTCCTATAAAACCCTGTCTCTAGAAAAATAATTGATTTAGGGGTAGCCATCTTACCCAAGATGAATCAATAATAGGATCACATCCTTGTGGTTATAAATAATTGTTCCAGTGCTAGGACCTGGCACCAATAGGGCAAGGTAGTATCCTTTCAGTAAAATTTTAAAACTCAGAACCAAGAAACAACTCTCAGTGTTTCCCTTGTGGCAAAACAGGAGAGATGAACGATATTACTTTTTTAAGGTCAAGTTTTAAGCCTAAATGAAAAAGACAACCTGAGAGAATTAAGTTAATATCTAAAATGAGAAAAAAATCTTGATGATATTCAAGTCCCTGATTCTAGCAGTGGCCCAGCAGCACCAGTGCCCTTTCTTTTAGTAAAGAGTCTTAATCTATTCAGGCTGCACTAACACAATGCCATAGATTGGATGGTTATAAACAACAGAAATTAATTTCTCTGTCTGGAAAATTGGCAGTCCAAAATCAAAGTTTTCTCAGATTCAGGGTCTGGTGAGAGCCTCAGTCCTGGTTCAGCGAAAGCTGTCTCTTCACTGTGCCCTCACACAGTGAAAGAAGCATGAAGAACTCTCTGGGGTCTCCTTTTAAAAGCACCAATTTCATTCATGAGGGCTCCAACATCATGACCTAATCACTTTCTAAAGGTCCCCCTCCTAATACCATCACTAATAAACTTTTGCTTTTGTAGGGAAGGAAAAATATGTTTTTCCTCTACTCTTCTAAATTCTCAGCTAGGGACTCTATAACAGAAGACAAATTAATAAATAAACTTCATACAAATGAAGAGTTTTATTAAATAAATCTATTGAATAAATTTTAAATGGAAAACTTTATAAGGAAATAGAGACCCAAGTAAGTGGTTAAACCTGAGCACTTTTATACTAGGTTTGATGAAGAGTGGAAAGTAGTGGGAAAATGTGACTGAACAAAAAAGGGTATGAACTAAGTGAAGCATAATAAATGTTCCTCAAAAACAGCAAGGCTTGTTTGTTCAGATTGTTCTCAGCGTCCCTCTGTCTTGGAGATAAAGATGTTCCTTTCCTCAAGGTATAGGGAGGACAGCTCTCAAATGAGAATCCTTCCTGTTTCTCTGCTGCTTCTCAAATTCCTTCTGCTTAGAATAGTCAGTATGCCAAGGTGCCTTATTTTGGGGCAGTGTACCCCGACCCCATAACTTTCTATTCTATTCCTAGCATCCAATATACTACTTAGGGTAAGTACTCAAACATGTTGAATATATAAATGAAAAGAAAGTAAAGGAGAAAGGAAACATACGAAGGTAAATAAATCACTGGACAGCCTCATGAAAAAGAAACTGGTCCCCTATCTTACACGATACACAAATTCACCTCAAGATGGGTTAAAAAGTTCAACATATGACCTAAAACCATAAACCTCCTAGAAGAAAACATAAGAGGTAAGTTCCTTGACATCAGTCTTGGCGATGATTTTTTTTTTGGATTTGACACCAAAAGCAAACAAACATGTGAAACTATATCAAACTAAAAAGCATGGAGCTAATCAGGGCACCTGGATAGCTCAGTCAGTTGAGCCTCCAACTTTGGCTCAGGTCACAATCTCGTGGTTCGTGGGTTCAGGTTCAGCATTGGGCTCTGTGCTGACAGCTCTGTGCTGACAGCTTAGAGCCTGGAACCTGCTTCAGAGTCTGTGTCTTCCTCTCCCTCTCTCTCCCTCTCTCTGCCCCTCCCCTGCTCACGCTCTGTCTGTCTCTCTCTCAAAAATAAACATTTAAAAAAATTAAAAAGCATGGAGCTAAAATGTACTATGTTAAGTGAAATAAGTCAGAGAAAGACAAATACCATATGATTTGACTCATATGCGGAATTTAAGAAATAAAACAGATGAACATATGAGAAGGGGGGGAGGAAGAAGAGAAAAGGAAACAAACTACAAGAGACTCTTAACAATAGAGAACTGAGGGTTGATGGAGGGATGTGGGTGAATAATGGGTATTAAGGAGGGCACTTGTGATGAGCACTGGGTGTTATATGATGAACTCTACTCCTGGAACCAATATTGCACTGTATGTTAACTAAAATTTAAATAAAAACAGACAACAAAAAATGAAAAATCTTCTGCACAGCAAAAAAAATCTTTCCCAAAATGAAAAGACAAACTATGGAATGGGAGAATGTACTTGCTAATCATTTATCTAATAAGGTTCAATATGCAAAATATATAATGAACTCATACAACTCTTAGCCAAAAATCAACAAGCTAATTTTGTAAATGGGCAGTGAAACTGAATAGACATTTTTCCAAAGAAGACATACAAATGGTCAACAGATACATGAAAAGATGCTCAACATCACTCATCTTCAGGAAGATGCATATCAAAACCACAATGAGATATCAACCCATACCTGTTAGAATGGCTATCATCAAAAAGGCAAGAGATAAACAAGTGCCAGCAAGGATGTAAAAAAGAGAACTCTTGCATGCTGTTGGTAGGAATGTAAATGGATGGAGCTACTATAGTGAACATAATGTATGTTCCTCAAAAAATTAAAAATAGAACTATCATATGACTCAGGAATCCCACTTCTGAGTATATATTGAAAGGAAATGAAAAGAGCATCATATGGAGATACCTGCACTCCCATGTTCACAGAAACATTATTCACAATAGCCATGATATGGAAATAGGTTCAGTGTGTGTCAATGGATGAATGGGTAAAGAAGATGTGGTATACACATATGACAAAATATTCTTCAGCCATGAAAATGAAGGAAATCCTGCCATTTGTGACAACTTGGATGGACCGTAAAGGCATGTTAACTGAAATAAGCTAGAGAAAGACAAATAATGCATGGTATCATTTACATATGGAATCTAAAAAAAAAAAAAAAAAAAAGTCAAATTCATAGCAACGGAGTAGAAAAGTGGATGCTGGGGGCTAGGGACTGTGGAGTAGGGGAAATACAGGTTTGCAGAGGGTGCAAACTTTCAGCTATAAAATGAGTAAACATCATGACTGTGGCTGTTAACACTGATTACGTTAAGTGAAGAAAAAGAAGGTAAATAAATCAATCAGATTTACAACAAAAAATTTTATTGCTAAAATCCATAAATAATATATTTACTTTTAAAGTATAACTAAATTTCCTTGTGTAAACTATCATCTGCAGAGTAAGATACAAAAATGGCAGAGAAAGGAAAAGAGGATATACTAACAGTAGTTATAAGCAATTTCTATCCTCCTTTATGAACAGTCTTATTTCTTAGGCTCTCATTTTAGCACTTATCTTGAAGATTAAATATCACACACAAGTTCCCTTGAGACAAAAATATACTCTGTCTAAACTTTTTATTTACTTGAAGACTCTAAACATAGGCAAATGAACTTTGTTTTGAAGTATTAGACTACTATAGTTAACATTCTAAGAATGCCTAAGAAATTATTCAAGTTGTGATATATGAAACTAATCATTAATGGAAAAACCTTCTTCATTGCCTCCTATCAAACAAATTCTCTAAATACTGTAAGACAGTAAAGACATTCATTCCCTTAGCTCTTTAGCTAACTTTGGTAACTATCTGCCTAAGCAGACTAATGTAGTAACTAAAACAACTGCAATATAATGTTTGACCATACCTTATAAAGTTAATTTTATATAACACATAACTTAAAAATATGAAGCCACAAAAGATTTTAAGAATTAACAAAAGTACTAATTTATACTTTGAGTTCTAAAGTTACAATTTTATTAGAAAACTGAATGTTACGATTACATTAGAGTCAAAACAAAATGCTAATGAAAAGACTTACCAGGTGTTTTCTTCTGGCAAGATATGTGATTTACCATATACAAGTTAAGGAGGTCTAAACTGACAGTGGAATTTTTGACAGGGGATAAAACCCCCAGTAATTTCATTTTTGATTTTAACTTTTTCTTTTCAAAATATTCCTAAAACAATTAAAAATAAAAGTTATTACAACAGCCATATGGTTTTAGGAAGAATCATAAAAATAAAAAAGCAATAATGCTATTAAATAGTTGACTTGACATTTTTATATTTTTGATACTCCCTTTATATGTTTACATATAAACTGAAATCAATCATGATGACTTATAATTTGCCCAAAAACTCTTAATTTCACAGCCTCTTAAAATCTTTCTTTTGTTAAACGTAATGACTTTAAAACAGAGCCATTCCCCGGTATCAAAAGATTAAAAATTATATGAAATGTAGAAAGTTGCCAATTTAATTCCCTTTGTTATCCTTCCATGACTCCTACTTTGCCATTAGCAAGGGTTGTACTGTGGAGTGGACTGAGAAGTGAATGGGAGATAAGAGTGAAGAGGCATAGCAGGAAAGGGAAAGGACCCAGAAAGGGAGCAAAACTTGTTTTAATAGGGGAAAATTAAGTATGTTTGAGTATCAGTGTAAAGCCTCCAGTTGACAGTGACTGGTTGAGGATACAAGAAAGAGAAGAATTAATTGATGCCATGAAGTCCCTGAGAAAGATGGAATCCAGATTGCAGATTCCTTTGACTAGAGGAAACTACAGTACTTCCACAGTCACAGAAGGGAAAGATTTAGTGAAGATATAAGATAGTTTACACAACTGGTAGTAGAAATCTGAGATAATTCTCATGATACCTTCTATTTCCTCTAAAATATAAGACAAAGTCATCTAATGAGTATGAAAGGATTACAAAATAGAGTTGGGGAAGAGTACTTTGGGGAAGCATGACTTTGAAAATGTCATACCTTTCCTTTAAAAGAAAAGAAGCCTAACTAGAGATCAACACTTTGGGGGAGGGTCATATGTCTTTTCCTTTCTTATAAATATTCACAAGAATGATCCAGAGTTAGAATATTAAAAAAAAAAAAAAAAATTTGGAGACAGACTATATTCATGGTTTATTTACTGAATGTCTACGTTATTGCTTGTCACAATTCCAGGCACAGGCGATATAAAATAAACAAAAATAATAAAATTCCTCTTCTGATGAGTATATATTAATGAAGGTGAGGGACAACAGAACAAACTTATAACTAAATACGAGATTATGAAAAAGAAGAGTGAGGACTAAAAAAGGGTCCTGGAGAGAAAGTAACTAGAGAGTGGGGAGCTACTTAGATGCTGAGATCAGAGAAAAACAATGTTAAGAGGAGATATTTTGGCTGAAACACAATGTTGATAAGCCAGGCATGCAAATATCTGGAGGAGGAATATTCCAGACAAAGAGAAGAATGGCAGAAAGAAGTTCAGTATAGCTAAAACACAATGAATAACAGGGTGAGTAGTAAGAAAGTCAGAGAAGTAGGGAAGATGTAAATCCTTCAGCTCCTTTTCGGCTATGGTTAAATCAGTATTACTCTAAAAGCAGTGGTGTGCTGCTGGGAGTTGTTTAGAGGTTGGCTGAAGGTCCTCAGGTGGAGCGATCACATCGCACAATCGCACAAACAGATTTACCATGCGGACAAATACAACAAGGAGGAGTTCCAGTACAGCATGCCATGTTGCCCAAGGGCATAGCCACGCCAGTCTCAAACACATTTGATAGCTGAATCTGAACTTGGAGGCATCTTGGCTTTCAGCAGAGTCAGGGATGGGTCCATTATATGATCCATGAACCAGAACCTCACATCTTGTTCTGGAGGACACTGACCAAGAAGCCAAAGAAATGAAGCTAACATCTTTCTGATAACATTATTATGTTACTTTCTTGTTTCTCCCTTTGATATTGAAAGGATATTCAGACTGTTTGAATGTGCTGGTGACTGCTCTGCTTCAAGTGAGCAGAGCCAACAGCACCATGGCCCAGCCAGATGAGTGCTATTTGGGCTGCAGCCTTGGCTGAGTGCGACCCCAGAAGCCATGCAGAGCTCTGTACCCAGCAGAATACACTTGGTAGATGGAGGAAGCAACTAATCTAAGAATAAGGTCATGGCTATTACAGGGACTGTGTAAACTTGCTCTTTTGTTTTTTCTGCCAAGTATTGTATGTATGGTGGTTTATGTTTCATTGTATTGGAAACTTTCCATTTTACTCAAAAAATCTGTTCCATGTTATCTTGATAAAAGAGGAAGTTTTTATAATATAAAAAAATTTAAAAAATAATAAAATAAAAGCAGTGAAAAAACAACTGAAGCTTTTAAGCAGGAGGATGACAAATTCTGATTTGTGCTTTTAAAAGATCATACTAACTGCTACATGAAGAACAGACTACAAAGGAATGAAAGATAAAACAGAAAAAAATTGGTAAGTTCAATTACATTAGAATTAGGAACTTTCCTTCAAAGACAGCATTAAGAAAAGAAAAATAAAAGCTACAGAGTACACATATAACCAACAAAAAATTCTAAATATATAAAGACAATAAGCAAAAGACCAACACCACTAAAAAAAATGTTAAAAAAATACTTGGAAAAGTACTTCACAAAAGAGGAAACACGGATGAAAAGATAACCTTATTAGTAGTACAGAAAATACAAGTTAAATTTATAGTGAGACATCATCTAAGTTAATAACTATCCTGCTTTTATTATAATCACTCCCTTGCTTTTTAAATTTTATGAGCTTTGAACATATTTTTTTTCTGTTTTAGAACTTTTGGCAAACAGAATGCTACTGCTTACATTCTGTGACTTGTGACATTTGTTCAAAATTATGTTTGGGGGAGTCATCTACATTAATTCTATGTAGTTGATACATTTTCACTGCTGTACCATTACTTGGGTATCCCACAATTCAACCATTCTACTGCTAATGGACATTTGGATGGTCTCCTTCCCTCCCCAGGCTCTCGCCCTTCTCTTTTGCCTTCTCCTCTTTTTGCTACGTAACAAAGATCCAAACAAGCTTGTATATGTCTCAAAGTACACATGTGGAAGCGTTTCTCTTGAATATACACTACTCAGTTGTAAGATACATACATGCTCAACTTTATATAATAAAATCAATGTAAGAAAAAGAACTAATAAAAAAGTTAGGAGACAGGTTCTAAGACCATCATAATACTCTAGGCAATAAACGATATGAATTGGGGTACTGATAGCACATGTGGTGAGAAGTGATCAGACGTGGGATATATGTTGGAGCTAGAATCAACAATGATCTTTAAGTCTCTACCTGAGCAAAATGGTTGGCTATACAAGCTATCTATAAATAGAGAAAACTGGATAGTCTTTTAGTTGCTTAGGTGAATTTATTAACCTTCAAAAAATATTTCAGAAGATCACTGTTCTCATAATGCTGATATAAATAAAAATATATATATTTTTTACCTTTTGCTTTCTCCTTTCCTGCTTGATCAGAACCCTGGTACTGAAAAAAGAAGCAAAACAAAAAAATATAATGGTTAAAAATTAGTTTCTTAAATGATTGCCATTTTGGCTGAAGACTTGAAATTAACATCGAAAAGTATAGTAACAATTATATTATTTTTTGAAAAGAAAACTATGAAAATGTTATTCATAGCATATACTACTTCAAAAAATTTTCTTAGAAAATTCAAGAAGTAATAAAGACTAACCTCTAATAAATAAAAAACATTAAAAAATCTGAATTATAAAATCAATATAAGCAAAGAAAAAGCAATGCATTGGAAAAGATGTATCCCTGAAACATTCTCATCTGATAGCAATATTCTTGGTCAAAACTGCTATTTTCTTGCCTTTCCTTGTATTTCAATATTCTACTAAAATCGAGAGGGATTAGAGAGAAGATCAAAATCTATATAGGATCTAAGGAAATGTTAAGTTTATTATTAGAGCAACCTGAGTTATATTAATGTATCAGCTAAGTGTTTTTGAAATCATCTAACTTCTTAAAAAAAAACAATAGCTAGTCATTATGGATGCACCTTATACCTATGATCTTTGTGCTAAACACTGCACTAAATCCCAGTGAAAGTACAGTATTTAACAGTTACTAAAATATTTGCTCTCTTAGTAATACTGGAATGCTATAAAACATTCATGACAATACAAGCAGATCTGCACAATATAGCTTTTTTTTTCAATATATCAAATTTATTGTCAAATTGGTTTCCATACAACACCCAGTGCTCATCCCAAAAGGTGCCCTCCTCAATACCCAGCACCCACCCCCCCCTCCCTCCCACCCTTCATCAACCCTCAGTTTGTTCTCAGTTTTTAAGAGTCTCTTATGCTTTGGCTCTCTCCCACTCTAACCTCCTTTTTTTTTTTTTTTTCCTTCCCATTTCCTTTCCCCCATGGGTTTCTGGTAAGTTTCTCAGGATCCACATAAGAGTGAAAACACATGGTATCTGTCTTTCTCTGTATGGCTTATTTCACTTAGCATAACACTCTCCAGTTCCATCCATGTTGCTACAAAGGGCCATATTTCATTCTTTCTCATTGCCACGTAGTACTCCATTGTGTATATAAACCACAATTTCTTTATCCATTCATCAGTTGATGGACATTTAGGCTCTTTCCATAATTTGGCTATTGTTGAGAGTGCTGCTATAAACATTGGGGTACAAGTGCCCCTATGCATCAGTACTCCTGTATCCCTTGGGTAAATTCCTAGCAGTGCTATTGCTGGGTCATAGGGTAGGTCTATTTTTAGTTTTTTGAGGAACCTCCACACTGTTTTCCAGAGTGGCTGCACCAATTTGCATTCCCACCAACCGTCCAAGAGGGTTCCCATTTCTCCACATCCTCTCCAGCATCTATAGTCTCCTGATTTGTTCATTTTGGCCACTCTGACTGGCGTGAGGTGATATCTGAGTGTGGTTTTGATTTGTATTTCCCTGATGAGGGGCGATGTTGAGCATCTTTTCATGTGCCTGTTGGCCATCCGGATGTCTTCTTTAGAGAAGTGTCTATTCATGTTTTCTGCCCATTTCTTCACTGGGTTATTTGTTTTTCGGGTGTGGAGTTTGGTGAGCTCTTTATAGATTTTGGATACTAGCCCTTTGTCTGATATGTCATTTGCAAGTATCTTTTCCCATTCTGTTGGTTGTCTTTTAATTTTTTTGGTTGTTTCCTTTGCTGTGCAGAAGCTTTTGATCTTCATAAGGTCCCAAGAAGGTTCATTTATGCTTTTAATTCCCTTGCCTTTGGGGATGTGTCGAGGAAGAGATTGCTACGGCTGAGGTCAGACAGGTCTTTTCCTGCTTTCTCCTCTAAGGTTTTGATGGTTTCCTGTCTCACATTCAGGTCCTTTATCCATTTTGAGTTTATTTTTGTGAATGGTGTGAGAAAGTGGTCTAGTTTCAATCTTCTGCATGTTGCTGTCCAGTTCTCCCAGCACATTTGTTAAAGAGACTGTCTTTTTTCCATTGGATGTTCTTTCCTGCTTTGTCACAGATTAGTTGGCCATACATTTGAGGGTCTAGTTCTAGGGTTTCTATTCTATTCCATTGGTCTATGTGTCTGTTTTTGTGCCATGCACAATATAGCTTTTAGATATACATGAAACTATGGTCTCAAATTCAAATTTGTGCAAGAATGATAAGTAAAATAATCAAATGTATCTTAGCTATATGAAATAACATGAAAATAATACCTAATAACGAGTACCATATATCTTGTACCACTCTAAATACTTCAAATACTTTATATGTATAAACTCATTTAATCTTCACAGCAATTCCATAAAATTGTATCTATTTTTATCCCCATTTTACTGATGGAGAAACTAAGACACAAAAAGGTTAAGTAACTTACCCAAGGTCACACTGCTAGTAAGTGGTAGAACCAGGATTCAAATACAAGAATTCTGAGTGTGAAGTTTTTAACCAGTACACTACACTACTTTCCAAGTATGTCGACTGTGAATACCTCACAAAGCCATTCATTTTTCCAAATGAAAATTTTCCAAATTTTCATAAACTACATGAATGACAGTTACTGAATACCCTCATACTTTGCCATTTATTGGACTTGTTCTTTAGCATATTTCCCAATAGCTATGTGTTAATTGACCATTTTAAGCTCATTGATCAAAGAATCCAATCTATTCTGTTCTATGCAGCAAAAGTGTACTGCTGGCATTCAAATTTTAGGGGAAAAAAGGAAAATAAATTACATTTCACTGGCATCTCAAATGCTAAGTTTGGATAAGCCCAGAGAGATTAGTTTATTCTCCATCATTTTAAAATTTACAAAAACTTGCAGAGTACAAAGAGACTTTTCAAAGTTCAGAAATATAAAAAGTATGACAGAGCCAGCAACATTAAGCACTTCAGATTATAAACAGATAATAAAAAGAAATATCAATTCTTTTTTTTTTTTCAACGTTTATTTATTTTTGGGACAGAGAGAGACAGAGCATGAACGGGGGAGGGGCAGAGAGAGAGGGAGACACAGAATCGGAAACAGGCTCCAGGCTCCGAGCCATCAGCCCAGAGCCTGACGCGGGGCTCGAACTCACAGACCGCGAGATCGTGACCTGGCTTAAGTCGGAGGCTTAACTGACTGCGCCGCCCAGGCGCCCCAAGAAATATCAATTCTATCAGCAGTTCTCACATTATGAAAATCAGCAGAATTAGGGACAAGCCAAAATCTAAATACAGTCTTTATATATGCATAGATCAAGTGCTTTTATTCCAGGTTGATTTTCCACTATCCAGGACACTTCTTATGGCTCTCACCAAATTCTTTGTACTACACAATCCCCATCACTATGTGCCTAAGAAAAGTCCATTAGGAACTCAAGACTAGCTCCTAGATCAGCCTACTAATCACTAGACCATAATGAAAGTGAAAAAGGATCCTGATGTAGAAGTCAAAGGTAATTTCTTAAATAGGACATTTTAGATTGTTATAAAGGAAACCAATGCTACTCAACAGTGTCTAAATGTTTTACTGAATATAATCACTCTCAATGAGGTGCACTAAAGAAAAAAAACATTGCATCAATTAGGATTCTTGGTTACAAGAAACTGAAAGCCCCTTTGGTTAAACAGAAAATAAATGTATTAGAAGGAAGCTGGGTAGCCAACAGACCTGGCAAGAAGGCTGAGAAAGCAAGTTTGGCAACCAGTAGGAAGAAGAAATCGAGGCTGTTGTGAGGTCATAGTAAAAAATCATGCCATAATCAGTTTCATAGGATACCACTGCTGACATGGTGAACCCTGGACACCACTGACTATACCACTGTCACCAAAAACCCAAGTTTGGTGCCTGTCACTTGAAAAGCCAATACTCAAGAGCTTTGATTGGAAAGGAATTTGAGCTTTATTCAGGAGGCTGGCCACCTGGGAAGAAGGCAGACTCCTGTGCAAAAACCAACTCCAAGGTTTCTGCCTGACCCAAAGATTTTTAAAGGAACTTTAGGGCAGTTAATCAGTAAAAGAAAAAAACCTACGACTATCTGGTCAATTAATCTTTGACAAAGCAGGAAAGAATATGCAATGGAAAAAAGACAGTCTCTTCAAAAAATAGTGTTGGAAACTAGACAGCAATGTACAAAAGAACAAAACTGGGGGTGCCTGGCTGGTTCGGTCAGTACATCATGTGACTCTTGATCTCAGGGTCAGGGGTTTAAGCCCCATTTAGGCATGGAGACTACCAAAAAAAAAAAAAAAGCTAAAAAAATACAAAATTGGACCACTTTCTTACACTGTACACAAAACAAATTCAAAATGGATTAAAGACCTAAATGTGAGACAGGAAAACATCAAAACCCTAGAGCAGAACAAAGGCAGCAACCTCTTTCACATCAGTCATAGCAACTTTTTACTAGATATGTCTCTTGAGCCAAGAGAAACAAAAGCAAAAATATATTGGGACTTCATTAAAATAAAAAGCTTCTGCACAACAAAGGAAACAATCAACAAAACTAAAAGGTAACCTATAGAATGGGAGAACATATTCACAAATGACGTATCTGATAAAAGGTTAGTATCCAAACCTATAAAGAACCTATCAAATTCAACACCCAAAAAACAAATGATCTGGTTAAAATATTGGACAGAAGACATGAATAGATATTTTTCCAAGGAAGACATACAGATGGCCAACAGACACACGGAAAGATACTCAACATCACTCATCATCAGGGAAATTTAAATCAATATTACAATGAGATAACACCTCACACCTGTCAAAACGGCTAAAATAAAGGACATAAAAAACAACAGGTTTTGGTGAGGATGTGGAGAAAGGAGAACCCTCCTGCACTGGTGGTGGAAATGCAAACTGGCCCAGTTATTGTGGAAAATGATATGGAGGTTCCTCAAAAAGTTAAAAATAGAACTACCCTATAACCCAGCATTTGCACTACTAGGTATTTACCCAAAGACTACAAAAATACTAATTTGAAGGCATACATGCACCCTGATGTTTATAGCAGCATTATCGACAGTAGGCAAATTATCTAACAGCCCAAATGTCCACTGATTGATGAATGGATAAAGAAGATGTGGTGTATGTATGTGTGTGTGGGTACACACACACACACACACACACACACACACACAAATGGAGTATTACCCAGCCATAAAAAAGAATGAAATTTTACTATTCACAATATGTGGATGGAGCTAGAGACTATTACACTAAGCAAAATAGAGACAGATGAACAGAAATATGATTTCACTCATACATGGAATTTAAGAAACAAATGATCATGGGGGGAGGGGGGGAGGAAGAAAGAGGAAAACTGAAAAACAGGCTCTTAACTATAGAAAACAAACTAATGTTTACCAGAGCAGAGGTGGGTGGGGGGATGGATTAAATAGGTAATGTGAATTCAGGAGAGCACTTGTGAGGAGCGCTAGGTGTTTTATGGAAGTGTGGAATGACTATATTGTACACCTGAAAATAATATTACACTTTATGTTAACCAACTGGACTTTAAATAAAAACTTTAAAAAATTAGGGGCACCTGGGTGGCTCAGTCGGTTGAGTGTCCAACTTTAGCTCAGGTCATGATCTCGCGACTTGTGAGTTCAAGCCCTGCATCGGGCTCTGTGCTGACAGCTCAGAGCCTTGGAGCCTGCTTCAGATTCTAAGTCTCCCTCTTTCTCTACCCCTCCCCCACTCCTGGTCTGTCTCTCTGTCTCAAAAATAAATAAACATTAAAAAAAACTTTAAAAAATTAAATTTAAAATTTAAAAAAAAATTTAAAAATTAGTAAAAGGGGACACAGTGGTAACACTCCTTCAATGCTTACAGACTCAATGGTGCTAGCTACAAATGTCATTGTGGTAGTTGGAGGTTGTATAAGAGGGTTTGATTCTGAGTCTATCTAGGAAACCATGCATGATCTATAGATAGACAAAGAAAGGTTTAGTTAATCATGAGGGGTGAAGGTGCTTGCTAAAAGTTAAAGACTCTAACAGGTTGGCCAGAGGCGCCAAGGTGGCTTCACCCTCTCCACTGCTGAACAGTAAATACCTCCTTCTGGCATCATTGACATTACTGCCTCTGAAAATTCAATCCTGCTGCAGCACCTACAAGTGCCTACAACTACAATAGATGCTCTGTATTCCTTAACTGCTATTCAATATACAGGACAAGTGCATCAAAGTCTGAGCTTAGATCATATGCCCATTCCCTAGCTGCAAAACAGACTGAAACAAGTATCTGGGTTTGTTTTGTTTTGTTTTGCCAGATTCTATAGAAGAATGTGGCCTATGCCTAGCACCAAAACTCATAAGGTGGGAAATATCCCACATGCCAACAAGGGGCTCAGATGCTGGGCTGCCAAAGAGTGTAAACAGCTACTTAAAAAATGTTATACAATGAAATTAAGAAGTTAGTGACTCAAAAGTAATTTTTTATGTGGCTATGTCAGAAGTATGTGTGTGTGTGTGTGTGTGTGTGTGTTCCTAACAGTTGCATCTAATGTTCTAATGGATTTGCTTAGGTGAAAAGGTGAATATCAAAATAACAATGTTATTATTATTTTTTTTTTTGCTCCCCAAGGGTTGAGCAAAATGGCAATATAGAAGGCTCCTGAGCTCCCCTCTTCCCAGACACACCAAACGTACCACATTCCCTCTGAAAGAGATCCAGAAACTAGCGGAGTGACTCCTACGTACTAGATAAATAAGAAAATACCCACACTGAAATGAGTAGGAAAGGCTCAGACACACTTACCATAAACATGCCCTCCCCCCAGCCATAGCACAGTGCCATATAGTGAGGAGGGAACCCCCAACTCCTAGTTTTGACCAGAGAAGCAAATGGTTTGTACTCCATACACAGCATTCCAACTCTCACCGGAGAGTCAGGTTCCTAAAAATGTAGTTCTGAAAGCCAACAGGGCCTATGTCCAGGAGACCCACAAGACATAGCAAACAAATAAGCAATTCATAATGGGCATGCAGCATTCATCACAGCTATCCCTGAGGGTTCAGCATGGAGTGAGCAGGTAAATCATCTATCTCCCAGCCTTTCCCTGAAAAAGGTTTATCTGCATACTTTAAAAGCTCCCGCCTGAGAGTCAGGCTGATAATTCCATCAGAAATTAGAAAGCCAGAGGATACCTCTCCTGCCTATTTCAAAACCACTCCAGTTTACCAGCATCTCCCTAGAAGAGGATGCTGTGCTCCAGCCAATATAGCTGTCACCCAAAGAACAAGTCACTGGATGTCCTGACACTGATAACCAAAGGGGCTTCCACTCAAGAAACCAATAGAACATTAGTAAACAAAGAAACAATTCTTAGCCTATCACCCCAGGGCTAAGCAAGAAGTAACCAGGCAAAATCTCTTAAATCCATTATTTCTCTGAAAAAGGTTTATCTGTTTACCTTAAAAAATGCTGCCCTGGGGCAAAGATCCTAATCTAGCAAGCATTAACAAGCTGCCTGTGATCTTCAGAGACCTTGGAAGACTGCAAACCTCTCTCATGCCTTCTCCCCACTCCAATGAGACCAAATCTCCAGTATCTACTAGGAAATAGCTTGTACAGCATATTTAGCACCACAACTTTTGTGACAGCCACCTAAAGGACTGGTCTCCAGATCACCTGATTCTAATAGTCAATGGGGCTTGCATTCACCATTCCCACAGAAATGTAGCAAACAATGAAATAGTTCTTTGGGCATAGAAAAAAACCCAGAGGCTGTCCAAGGAGTCCAGCACAGCTAGAGCAAGCAAAAAAAGCTCACCTGTTTTGTTTTTGTTTTTTTTTTTTTTTTTTTTCCCCTGGAAGGAGCTTAAATACATGCATACCTCAAGGCAGTTAGCAACCAGGTGCTAACTGTATCTTACCCACTAGGACCCACCTACTACTAAGAAACAGAACAAAGGAGGCTTAGACAATAATAAAAGTTTGAGAGACAACTAGGAGGTAGAGCCTGGCTGATCAAGGAGATTCAATTCCTTCCTAAGACCATTCTGTCACAACTGGGAGAAAGAGGGAAATTTAGGGAGGATCAAGGAGTAGGAAGATCCTGAGCCTACCTCTTCACACAGGCATAGCAAGGCAACAATTGTATATATAAAACTCACTCTACAAATGACTTGAAGACTGGCAGAACAGATCTTCCACAGCTAATGCCACACTGAGAAGGGTAGCAAGGGCAGAGTTACAGCCAGGAAAAAACCCTCTGGTGAGACAACCTACAAACAGGAAGGATATCATAGGGATGGAGGTCCTGGTGAGGAGTGAGGGAATCAAACCCCTTATCAGGCACACCCAGCCCTGCTGGGGGTCAGAATTTCAGAGTCAGGGGGGCTTTACTGCAAGAGAGCCAGAGGGATACAGGAAACTGATATTCCACTCTTAAAGAGCCAGCATACTAATCACTCAGTCCAAGACTCAGAATAAAAATAGCATATTGAAAAGCACCAGGGTTATAAATAAAAGATTTATTGACTAATTTTAGGGCATGTGCCAGAGGGGCAGGGATCTGTAGAAGCTTTCTCTGGGAATAGAAATGCTGGCACAACTTTTCTTGCCCTCCTTCAACCTAGCTGGTCAGATTCTTGCAAGAGCCAGTTCCAACACTCTCTGTGTGCTCTCTATGTGCTCTCCATGTACTTTGCTAGTACCGCTGGTTCCACCCTGGCATTCCCTTGAAATTCTGCACTACCTAACCCACCTGTCCCAACAGGCACCCCTCCAAAGCAGCTCCCACCCCGCCACACCCAGCAGCCCCAGCGGAGATTAGCACCACTCTAAACCAGTTCTTGCCCCAGAGAAGGGGAAGTCAGGCCAAGCCACCAGCATGCCCACCGCAGTTGCAGATGGGCCTCTCAGCCAGCCATTCCAGTGCCCAGTCCTGCCCAGCAGTGCACCCATAGCAGTCAGGGCCAATCATTGCAGACAGTTGGCTTGGGGGCCAGTCCAAACTACCAGGGAACCCACAGAAGTCACAATCACAACAGGAAGGCACATGCAGCCCATAAAGGGGATACCCCTAGAGTGCCTGGTTCTTGTAACAAGGGGTAATTGCACTACTGGGTGCCACAGGATGCCTTCTACAGAAGACCACTACTTTCAAAACCAGGAGCTGACCTCCCTAATACACAGAAACAAACATAGAATCAGAAAAAAATAAAGAGACAAAGGAATATGTTCTAAACAAAAGACCAAAACCACAGAAAACTAAACAGAGATAAGTCATCTACTTGCTAAAGAGTTCAAACTAATGGTCATAAAGATGTTCACTGAAGTTGAGAGAAGAGTGGATGAACTCAGAACTTCAACAAAGAGATAGAAAATATAAAAAGGAACCATCAAAACTAAAAAAATAACTGAAAGGAAAAATCTATCACAGTGAATAACAACAGATTAAGAGAATGCAGAAGGGGCACCTGGGTGGCTCAGTCGGTTAAGCATCCGACTTCGGCTCAGGTCATCATCTCACGGCTCGTGAGTTCAAGCCCCGGATCGGGCTCTGTGCTGACAGCTCAGAGCCTGGAGCCTGGTTCGGATTCTGTGTCTCTGTCTCTCTCTGCCCCTCCCCCACTTGTGCTCTGTCTCTCTCTCTCTCTCAAAAATAAATAAAATGTAAAAAAAAAAAAAAAAAAAAGAGAGAGACTGCATAAAAATAGATAGCAATCTGGAAGACAGGGTAGTGTAAAGCACCCGAGAACAATAGCAAAAAAGAAACAAATAGAAAAAAAAGGAAAAAAAAATGAGGATAGCTTAAGGAATCTCTGGAATAATATCAAGCATAATAGCATTAACATTATAAGGGTCCCAGAGAAAAAGAGAGAGACAGAATGGGGCAGAAAACTTATTTGAAGATATAATAGCTAAAAACTTCCCTAACTTGGAGAAAGAGATAGACATCCAGGTCCAGGAGGCACAGAAAGCCCAAACAAGATGAACCCAAGAAGGTCTACATAAATACAATAATTAAAATTTCAAAAGTTACAAATAAGAGAGAATCTTAAATGAAGCAAGAGCAAAGTAAATCGTTACATACAAGAGAAATCATATAAGACTGTTGGCTCATTTTTCAGGAGAAACTTTGCAGACCAAAAGTAAGTACATGATATATTCAAAATAATAAAAGGAGAAAACTTACAAGAATCCTTTACCCTGTAAGGTTACCCTGTAATCTTTCAGAATTAAAAGAGAGAGAGTTTCCCAAAAAAGGAGTTCATCACCACAAAGCCAGGCTTACAAAAAATATTAAGGGGACTTCTTCAAGGGAAAAAGAAAGACAAACAAAGATAAAGAAAATAATGCAAGGAAAAAAATTTCACTGGCAAAAGCAAATATATAGAAAAGACACTAGATCAATCACTATAAAGCTAGTATGAAAATCAAAAGACAAAAGCAATAAAATCAATTATATCTACAAATTAGGAAATACACAAAATAAAACATCTAAAATATGAAAAATATATTTTAGAAATAAAATCTTAAAAACCTCTAAAATATATATATAATGTGGAAAGGGCAATAAATGTGGTTATAAATGTGTTCTAACTTAAGTCACATCCAAATTAATATAGACTGTATTATACAAAGGATATTATATATAAGCCACATGATAACCAGAAACTAAAAACCTATATGAAATACACAAAGAACAAAGAGAAATAAATACAAACACCACTAGGGAAAATCAGCAATTCACAAGGGAAGAGAGCAAGAATAGAGAAGAACTATAAAAACAACTAAGAAAACAATGAATAAAATGGCATAAGTACACAACCAATAATGTTTTTTAAAAAGTTTTTAATTTTTATTTTTGAGAGAGAAAGAATGTGAGCAGGGGCGGGGCAGAGACAAAGGTAGACACAGAATACAAAGCAGGCTCCAGGCTCTGAGCTGTTAGCACAGAGCTCTAGATGGGGTCAAACTCATGAACCATGAGATCATGACCTGAGCCAAAGTCGGATGCTTAACTGACTGAGCCACCCAAGCACTCCCCAATAATTACTTTAAATGTAAATGGAATAAACTCTCTAATCAAAAGACATAGGCTGACTGCATGGATTAAAAAAAAAAAAAATTATACACTACTTACAAAAAACTTCAGAACTCAAGACACATACAAACTGAAAGAGAAGAGAAAGGAAAAGATATATTCCAAGCAAATGGAAGCAAACAAACAAAAATTTGGGGCCGTAATACCTAGACTTTAAAACAAAGACTGTAACAAGACACAAAGAAGAGCATTACGTAATGATATACAGATCAATCCAAAAACACTATAATAATTGTAAATATCTGTACACCCAATACAGGAACATCTGAATACATAAAGCAATACTAACAGACACAAAGGGAGAAATTACAGTAGTGGATTAATATAATAATAGTAGTGTATTTTAACACCTCACTTATATCAATAGAAAATCATCCAGACAGAAGATCAATAAGACAACAGCGAATTTGAACAACACATTAGACCACATGGACTTGACAGATATATATACAAATACAGATTATACATTCTTTTCATAAATTTTTTTAAGTTTATTTATTTATTTTGAGAGACAGAGACAGTGGGAATGGGGGAGGAGCAGAGAGAGAGGGAGACTGAGAATCCCAAGCAACTCCATACTGTTAGCTAAGAACTTGACAAGGGACTTGAATCCATGAAATCATGAGATCATGACCTGAGCCAAAACCAAGAGTCAGTCGCTTAACCAATTAAGCCACCCAGGTACCCTACATTCTTCTCAACATAGAACATAGGATGTTCCCCAGAACAGGGTGCATGTTGGGCCACAACACCAGTCTCAATAAATTTAAAAAGGCTGAAATCATATAAAGCATTTTTCTAATCACAGCAGTATGAAACTAGAAATGAATTACAAGACAAAACCTGGAAAAAACACAAATATGTAGAGACTAAATATCATGCTACCAAACAACCAATGGATCAATGAAGAAATCAGAGAGTAAACCCAAAAATATCTGGAGACAAATGAGAATGCAAATTTTCAAATTGGGGACATAGGAACAGCAATTCTAAGAGGGAATTTTATACCAATATAGGTGTACCTCAAGAAACAAGACAGGTCTCAAATAAGTAATATAACCTTTTACCTAAGGGAACCAAAAAAAAAAAAAAAAAAAAGCCCAAAGTTAGTAGAGAGGAATAATAAAGCTTAAAATGGAAATAAAGAAAATAGAGACTATAAAAAAAGGAAAAAAAAAATCAATGAACTAAGAGCTGGTTCTTTGAAAAGTTAAACAAAAATAAAAAAAACCCTTAAACTTAGATTAAGAGAAAGGGGCTCAAAAAAATTAAACCAGAAATGAGGAACAACTGATACCACAGAAATTCACAGGATTGTAAGAGACAACTACAAAAATTATATGGCAAAAATTAAAAATGAAGAAATTAATAAACTTCCAGAAACATACAATAGTCTTTCAAGATTGAACAGGAAGAAACAAATTCTGAACAAACCATTACTAGTAATGAAATCAAGTCAGTAATCAAAGAACTCAACAAAAGGCCAGGACAAGATGGCTTCCCAGGTGAATTCTACTAAATAAGAGTTAATACCTATTCTTCTCAAACTATTCCAAAAAACAGAAGAGGAAGAAATGCCTCCAAATTTATTCTATCAGGTAAGGGTTACCCTGACACCAAAACACAACGAAAGTAAAATTTTAAAAATACATTAAAAGGATCATTCAACAAGATCGACTGCATTTTAACTAAGAGCTGCACAGATAGTTCAATATACACATATCAACATGCTACAGCACATTAACAAAATGAAATATAAAAATCACACATCATCTCAATAATGGCAAAGAAAACATTTGACAAAATTCAACCTCATCACAAAAAGTCACAGCAAAGTGGGTTTATAGAGAACATACCACAACATAATAAAGGCCATATATGACAAACCCACAGCTAACAACATAGTCAATGGTGAAAATCTGAAAGCTATTCTCTAAAATCAAGAGCAAGACAAGGATACCCACTCTCACCACTTTTGTTCCACAAAATATTGCAAATCCTGGCTGTGGTGTTCAGACAAAAAAAAAAAAAAAAAAAAAAAAAAAAAAAAGACATCCAAATTGGTAAGGAAGAAGTCAAACATCACTATTTGTAGATAACATTATACCTAACACAGAAAACTCTAAAAGCTCCACCAAAAAAACTATTATAATTAATAACTGAATTCAGTAAAGTTGCAGAATAAAAATTAATATGCAGAAACCTGTTGTGTTTCTATATACTAATAATGAAGTAGCAAAAAGAGATATTAAGAAAACTATTCCATTTACAATTGTATCAAAGAGAATAAAATACCTAGGAATAAACTTAACCAAAGAGGTGAAAGACCTATACTCTGAAAACTTTAAGACTTTGATGAAAGAAACTGAAGAAAACACAAATAAATGGAAAAATACTCTATGTTCATGTACTGGAAAAATTCTTATTGTAAAAAATGTCCTTACTACCCAAAGCAATCTACAGATTCAGTGCAAACTCAACAAAAATATCAACTATATTTTTCACAGAACTAAAACAAGTAATCCTAAAATTTGTATCAGGCTACAAAAGACACTGAACAGCCAAAGCAATGTTGAGAAAGGAGGACAAAGATGAAGGCTTCACAATCCCAGATTTTTAAGTATACTACAAAGCTATGGTAATCAAGAAAATAAGATATTGATATAAAAACACAACACCAGAACCAAACAGAGTCCAGAAATAAACTCACATTTTTACGGTCAACTAATCTATGACAAGGGAGGCAAAAACGTACATTAGAAAAGACAGTCTTTTCAAAAATTAGTACTGGGAATATTGGACAGCTACATGCATTAAAAAAAAAAGAAAGAAAGAAACTGGACCACTCTTTTATACCATACGCAAAAATGAATTCAAAACGTATTAAAGATATAGATGTAAAACCTGAAACCACAAAAATCTCCTATAAGAAAACATAGGCAGTAAACTCATGGACATTGACCTTAGCAATATTTTTCTGGATCTGTCTTCTTAGAAAGGGAAACAAAAGCAAAAATGAACAACTGGGATATCAACAAACTAAGAAGCTTTTGCACAGTGATATATATACCATCAACAAAACAAAACAGCAACCTTGTTAATGGGAGAAATATTTTCAAGTGATGTATCCAATAAGGGATTAATATCCAAAATAGGCAGAAGACATGAAAAGACATTTTTCCAAAGAAGACATACAGATGGCCAACAGACCATGAAAAGATACTCAAAATCGTCAGGGAAATGCAAATCAAACCACAATAAGACATCACCTCACACCAAACAGAATAGCTAGTATCAAAAACACAAGAAATAACATGTTGGTGAGGATGTGGAGAAAAGGGAACCCTAATACAAAAACCAAACAAAAACACTACAAGGAAAGAAAATTACAGGCCAATAAACCTGTTGACCATGAATGCAAAAATCTTCAACATAATATTAGCAAACCAAATTTAACATAATGACAAAAGATCCTTCACCATGATCAAGTTGATTTAATCCAGGGATGCAATGATGGCTCACCATATGCAAATCAATGTGATAAACCACATTAATAAGAATCATATGATCATGTCAATAGTTACAGAAAAAGCATTTGACAATATTCAACATCTTTTCATCATAAAAACTTCCAAAAAAGTGAACACCAGAGAGAATATGCCTAACCAAGACCATAAATGACAGCCCACAGCTAATCTCATATGCAATAGTGAAACACTGAAACCTTTTCTTCTATGATCAGAAACAAGATGCCACTCCCAACACTTTCATTCAATATAGTAAGGAAGTCCTAGCCAGAGCAATCAGGAAAGGAAAAGAAATAAACAACACCCAAAACAGAAAAGAACAAGTAAAACTGAATTTATTTGCAGATAACATGATATATACAGAAAGCTCTAGAGACTCTACCAAAAGAACTGTTATACACAAATTCAGTAAAGTTGCAGGATATAATATCAATGTACAAAATCAGCTCTATATTAAAAAGAGAAATGAAGAGAATAATCCCACTTACAATAGCAGAGAAAAAAAAATACTTAGAATAAATTTAACCAAGGAGATGAAACATCTGTACACTGAAGACTATAAGACACTGATGAAAGAAATTAAAGAATACACAAATAATGGTGAGATATTTCATGCTCATGGATTGGAAAAAATCAACACTGTTAAAATGTCCATATATTCAAAATAACCTACAAATTCAATGCAATCCGTGTCAAAATTCCAATGGAATTTTTCACAGAAATAAAACAAACAATCCTAAAATATGAATGGGATCACAAAAGACTCCAAATAGCCAAGGCAATTTTGAAAAAAAGAAAAAAACATAGCTGGAGACATCACACTTGATTTCAACTATACAGATCTTCCTTGACTTACAATGGGGCTAAATTCTGATAAATCCATTGTAACTTGAAAATATTGTAGTGATGGATATTGAAGAGGGCACCTTTTGGGATGAGCACTGGGTGTTGTATAGAAACCAATATGACAATAAACTTCATATATTGAAAAAAAATTATAAAATATACCTAATAAAGATCATCTCTTTCTTTCTTTGAAAAAAAAAAAAAAAAAAGAAAATATTGTAGTTAAAAATGCATTTAACACACCTAACCTACCAAATTTCATAGCTTAGCCTAGCTACCTGAAACATGCTCAGAACATTTTACATTGGCCTACAGCTGGGGAAAATAATCTAACACAAAGCCTGTTTTATAATAAAGTGTTGAATATCTCATGGAATTTATTACATGCTATACTGAACATAAACAACAGAATGGTTGTATGGGTACAGAATAATTGTTAAGTGTACCACTCTTAACCATCTGAGTGCATAGCTGACTGGGGGCTACAAAACACTGCCATTGCCCAGCATTTTGAAAGAGTAGCATACTGCAAATCACTAGCCCAGGAAAAGACCGAAAATCAAAATTCGAAGTATGGTTTCTACTAAATGCATACTGCTTTTGCATAACTGTGAGGTCAAAAAATCTTAAGGCAAATCATCATCAGTCAGGGACCATCTATGTTACAAACCCACAGTAATCAAATAGTATGGTCTTGGCATAAATGTAAATACATAGACTGAGACCCCAGGAAAAAATAGAGAGCCTAGCATGTACATATGGTCATTTATGACAAAACTGCCAAAAAACTATAATCGTGAAAGGACAGTCTTTAATAAATTGTTGGGAAAACTGGATAGCCACATGCAAATGAATGAAAGTGGACCCCCATCTTATACCATATACAAAAATCCACTCAAAATTAAGTAAAGACTTGAACATCAGACCTGAAAACATATAAGTGCTACAGGGAAACACAGGGGGGTAAGTTCATTGACAATGGTCTTGGCCATAAATTTTTTTAGCTTAATCCAAAAACAAAGACAACAAAAGCAAAAATAAGTAAGTAGGCCTCCATCAAACTAAAAAACTTTTGCACAGGAAAAGAAATTATCAACAAAATGTAAAGGCAACCTAAGGAATGAGAGTAAATACTTACAAACATTCTAGCTGATAAAGGGTAAGTATACACAATATATAAGGAACTCATACTACTCGAAAGCACACAAAACAAAAACAAACAACCTAATTACAAATGAGGCAAAAAGGCAGCCCTTCCTGCCCAGTCCCCATGCTTTACTAAAAACTTTTGCATCATGGAAAACCCAAAAGATGCCATCAAAAACTGCTAAAACTGATTCATGAATTCAGCAAAGTTGCAGGATATAAAAAACAATGCACAGAAATCGGTTGCATTCCTATACACCAACAATGAAACAACAGAAAGAGAAATCAAGGAATCGATCCCATTTACAATTGCACCAAAAACCATAAAATACCTAGGAATAAATCTAACCAAAAAGGTGAAAAATCTATACACTGAAAACTATAGACAGCTTATGAAAGAAATTGAAGACACAAAAAATGAAAAAATATTCCATGCTCCTGGATAGGAAGAACAAATATTGTTAAAATGTCGATACTACCCAAAGCAATCTACGTATTCAATGCAATCCCTATCAAATAACACCAGCATTCCTCACAGAGCTAGAACAAACAATCCTAAAATCTGTATGGAAGCAGAAAAGACCCCAAAGAGCCAAAGCAATCTTGAAAAAGAAAACCAAAGCAGAAGGCATTACAATCCTGGACTTCAAACTATACTACAAAGCTGTAATCATCAAGACAGTATGGTACTGGCACAAAAACAGACACTCAGATCAATGGAACAGAATAGGGAACCCAGAAACGGACCCACAAAGGTATGGCCAACTAATCTTTGACAAAGCAAGAAAGAATATCCAATACAATAAAGACAGTCTCTTCAGCAAGTGGTGCTGGGAGAACAGGACAGCGACATTCAGAAGAATGAACCTGGACCACTTTCTTACACCATACACAAAAATAAACTCAAAATGGATGAAAGACCTAAACGTAAGACAGGAAGCCATCGAAATCCTCAAGGAGAAAGCAGGCAAAAACCTCTTTGATCTTGGCTGCACCAACTTCTTACTCAACACGTCTCCAGAGGCAAGGGAAACAAAAGCAAAAAATAACTATTGGGATCTCAAAATTAAAAACTTCTGCACAGTGAAGGAAACAATCAGCAAAACTAAAAGGCAACTGATGGAATGGGAGAAGACATTTGCAAATGACATATCAGATAAAGGGTTAGTATCCAAAATCTATAAAGAACTTATCCAACTCAACACCCAAAAAAATATATAATCCAGTGAACAAAGGGGCAAAAGACATGAATAGACACTTCTCCAAAGAAGATATCCAGATGGCCAACCGACACATGAAAAAAATGCTCAACATCACTCATCAGGGAAATACAAATCAAAACCACAATGAGATACCACGTTAAACCTGTTGGAATGGCTAACATTAACAATGGAGGCAACAACAGATGTTGGTGAGGATGGGGAGAAAAAGGATCTTTTTTGCATTCTTTTTGGCAATGCAAGCTGGTGCAGCCACTCTAGAAAACAGTATGGAGGTTCCTCAAAAAACTAAAAATAGAACTACCCTACAACCCAGCAACTGCACTACTAGACATTTATCCAAGGGATACAGGTGTGCTGTTTCGAAGGGACACACACACCCCAGTGTTTATAGCAGCACTATCAACAATAGCCAAAGTACGGAAAGAACCCAAATATCCATAGATAGATGAATGGATACATACAATGGAGTATTACTCGGCAATCAAAAAGAATGAAATCTTGCCATTTGCAACTACACAGATGGAACTGGAGGGTATTATGCGAAGTGAAATCAGTCAGTCAGAGAAAGACAAATATCATATGACTTCACTCATATGAGGGCTTTAAGACACAGAACAGATGAACACAAGGGAAGGGAAGCAAAAATAATATACAAACAGGGAGGGGGACAAAACCTAAGAGACTTAAATATAGAGAACAAACAGAGGGTTATTGGAGGGGTTGTGGGAGGGGGGATGAGCTAAATGGGTCAGGGGAATTAAGGAATCTACTCCTGAAATCATTGTTGCACTATATGCTAACTAACTTGGATGTAAATTTAAAACATAAAAAATATAATGATGAAAATAAATAAATAAATCAAAACTTTTGCACCAAACAGAGAGAGAAGAAAAGATGTTCTGGGGAAGATGTCAGGGTAGAAGGACTCTAAGCTCACTTCATCCCACAGATACAACTAGATAACACCCATATCAGTGTAAATAACACAGAAAATAACCCACGACTGGCAGAACAGAGTCTCCATCTTCACAGCTAAATGTAGAAAAAAGGCAACATTGAAGAGGGTAGGAAGGGGAGAGATGCAGTCCACAGCTAAGAGGACGTGTGGGACTGTGTAGAAGGGAGGGATGGCAGCCCACAAGAAGAGGGGAGAGGAGAGGACTCTGAGCAGGGATCCATTGCACCTCAGGCATGGGGGACCCATACAGGGAAGACAAATCTCCCTAACATTTGGTGTTGAAAACTAGAGGGGCATAATTCCATGAGTTCTTACAATCAGAGGGGCTTAACACCTGGAAGAACAAAATGAGTTGGCTTGGCTCTGGGATAGCCAAGAGGACAAGGGGAAACTGAGTCCCTGCCCTTAGAGACACAGAACAAGAAACAGCCAGGTGATACAGACTAACAGTAGCAGTTTGAAAAAAAATGCCTGGGGAGATTTGTTTACTAATCTCAGAGTATGTGCTGGAGGGGTAGGGATCATTGGAAGATTTCTCTGGGAACAATATATCTGGCAGGTACCATTCCCCTCCCCCACCCTGCAGCCTAGACCCTAGGACAGCTGTAGGAACCAGCACAGTGCCACCACTAGCTACCTAACTTTCTAACAGCATACCTGCCTCTGAATTCTCCCATGGAACTGCCCCCTCCAATACACCTTTGGTCAGATCCATCAAAGTGGTGCCACAGCCTGGCAGTGTGCAAACAGCCCTGGCAGGGTCCAAGACCACTCAAAAGTGACTCCTGTTCCAGGGAGGGGAAAGGTAACTACACACACCAGTCAGACTGTGGCTCCAGAAGTAGGCTGGGGGCAGGCATCTTGCCTGACAGCAAGCCCTGACCACCAACAAAAGCTTCTCAGGGAACAAGACAGGAAAAGCACCTGCAGTTCAGTCCTACTGCATCTCTGGCAAAAGCCTAGTCTGACACAACTCAAGTCCAAGGCAGCCCCAGACAGGCCCAATAACAACACAGGGATCTAAGTCTGTCCACAACAGGCAAAGGGAGCCATTGCAAATGATTGGACTGAAGAAAACATTGGCTCCGTGACAATAGCAGAGTACGCATGCACGCGTACACACGATACCCCTGAAGCACCGGATTCTGCTAAACAGGGGACGCTGCACTTCAGGGCAGTATAGGACCTCTTCTTCATAAGGCTACTACTTTTAAGAGCAGAAGATGGAGCTTCCTAATACAGAGAAACAGACACAAGGAATCAGACAAAATGAGAAAACAGAGGAGTATGTCCCAAATGAAAGAACAGGACAAAAATCACAAGAGAGCTAAGTGAAACAGATAATATACCTGAAAGAGAATTTAAAGTAATAGTTATAAAGATACTCACTGGGCTTCAAAAAAAGAGTGGAGGACCTCAGTGAGACCCTTAACAAAGATATACAAAACATAAAAAAGAACCAATCAGAGATGAAGAGTCAGTAACTAAAACTTAAAAATACACAAAGGGAATAAATAGTAGATTCGAGAAAACAGAAGAACAGATCAGCAACCTGGAGGATAGAGTAATGGACAGCAATCAAGCTGAACAGAAGAGATCCAGATCCAGAAGGCACAGAGAGTCCACAAGAAAGTCAACCCAAGGAGGTCCACACCAAGACACACAGTAATTAAAATGACAAAAAAAGTAGTAACATAGAATTTTTAAAGCAAGAGAAAATAAAACAGTTGCATACAAGTAAAATCCCATAATGTTATCAACTATTTTCAGCAGAAACTCCACAGGCTGAAGGAAGTAGCATGCATGACATATTCAAAGTGCCGAAGGGAAAAACCTTCAGTCAAGAATACTGTATCCAGCAAGGCTATCATCCAGAATAGAGGGAATGATAAAAAGAGTTTCCCAGAAAAACAAAAGTTAAAGGAATTCATGACCACTAAACCAGCCCTATGAGAAATGTTAAAGGAGATTCTTTCAGTGGGAAGACCGTGAGCAGAACTAAGAAAATTAGAAAACACAATAGTAAAATTAAGTGTATCTATAAAAACCAGTCAAGGGACTCACAAAAGGATTTAAAATAAGACACCATGTACCTAAAATGTGAGGGGGAAAGGAGTAAAGAATGGGTTCAAACTTAAGTGACCATCAACTTAATATAGACTGCTACATAAAGAATATGTTATATAGAAATCTAATAGTAACACAAATAGGAAACCAGAAGTAGATACTACTAAAGCAAAAACTAAAGCAAAAGGAACCCAAGGAGATCACTAAAAAAAGCCAGCAAACTCTGAGACAAGAGATCAAGAAAGGAACAGAAAAGAACTAAAAACAACCATAAAACAAGTAACAAAATGGCAATAAGTACATACCTATCAATAATTACTTTAAATGTAATACAGTAAACACTCCAATCAAAAGACATAGGATGACAAAATGATTTAAAAAGTAAGACCCATTTATATATTGCCTACAAGAGACTCATTTCAGACTAAAGACACACGTAGATTGAAAGTGAAGGGATAGAGGATTTATCATCCAAATGGACGTGACGGGTTAGTAGTACTTACATCAGAAAAAAAAGATTTTAAAAAAATATTGTAATAAGACAATACACAAAGAAGGACACTATATAATCAAAAAGAGAACAATTCATGAAGACAGTATAACAACTGTAAATATTTACCACCCAATGTGGAAGCACCCAAATACATAAAGCAGTAACAAACATAAAGGAAATAACTGATCATAATACAATAACAGTAGGGGACTTTTAACACCGCACTTACATCAATGGACAGATCATCCAAACATAAAATCAACAAGGAAACAGTGGCTTTGAATGACACACTGAACCAGATGGATCTAACAGATGTATTCAGAACATTCCCTCCCAAAACAGCAGAACGCAGATTCTTTCCAAGTGCACTTAGAATATTCTCCAGAAGAGATCACATATTAGGCCACAGAGAAGTCTCAACAAATTAAAAAAAAAAAAAAAAAATGAAGTCATTCCATGCATCTTTTCTGACCACAACACTATGAAACCAGAATCAAACACAAGAAAAACACTGGAAGAATACAAATTCATGGAGGTTAAATAGCATACTACTAAACAATGGGTCAACCAGGAAATCAAAGAAGTAAAAAAATACATGGAGACAATTAAAATGAAAACACAACAGTCCAATATCTTTGAGATACAGCAAAAGCTGTTGTATGAGACAAGTCTATAATAATATAGGCCTACCTCAGAAAGCAAGAAAAATCTTAAACAATCTAAAGGAGCTAAAAAAAAAAAAAAAAAAAAAAAGAAGAAATAAAACCCAAAGTCAGCAGAAGGAAGGAAATAAAAATTACAGCAGAAATAAAGGAAGTAGAAACTAAAACAAAAAACAGATCAATGAAACCAGGGGTTACTTTTCGAAAATATCAACAAAATTCACAAACCTTTAGCCAGACTCATCAAAAAATTTTTAAAAATTAAAAAAAAGAAGAGAAGACGCAAATAATTTCAGAAAGAAAAGAGAATTAAACACCAATAACACAGAAATATGAAGATTTAGGAACACCAGGGTGGCTCAGTCAGTTGAGCAACTGACACTTGGTTTTGCTTCAGGTCACAGTCTCATGGTTGGTGAGTTCGAGCCCCACATTGGGCTCCACACTATGATAGTGTGGAAACTGCTTGGGATTGCTCTCTCCCCCCCTTCCCCCCTCTCTCTCCTCCCCCATCCTCCCCCCTCTCCCCTGTCTCTCTCCTCCCCCATCCTCCCCCCTCTCCCCCTGTCTCTCTCCCCCCTCCCCCCCTCTCCCCCTCTCTCTCCCCTCCCCCATCCTCCCCCCTCTCCCCCTCTCTCTCTCCTCCCCCATCCTCCCCCCTCTCCCCCTCTCTCTCCCCCCTCTCCCCCCGTCTCCCCCCTCTCCCTCCCCCTCTCCGTCCCCCTTCTCTCCCCCCTCTCTCCCCCCCTCTCCCCCCTCCCCCCTCTCTCCCCCCTCTCCCTCTCTCCCCCCCCTCCCCCTCTCTCCCTCTATCTCTCCCCCTTCCCCCTCCCCCTCTCGCTCTCCCCCTCTCGCTCTCCCCCCTCTCCCTCTCTCGCTCTCCCCCTCTCCCCCTCTCGCTCTCCCCCTCTCCCCCTCTCGCTCTCCCCCTCTCCCCCTCTCGCTCTCCCCCCTCCCCCTCTCGCTCTCCCCCTCTCCCCCTCTCGCTCTCCCCCCTCCCCCTCTCGCTCTCCCCCTCTCCCCCTCTCGCTCTCCCCCTCTCCCCCTCTATCTCTCCCCCTCTATCTCTCCCCCTGTCCCCCTCTCTATCTCTCCCCTTCTCCCTCCCCCTCTATCTCTCCCCCTCTCTCTATCTCTCCCCCTCTATCTCTCCCCCTCTCTCTATCTCTCCCCCTCTCTCTATCTCTCCCCCTCTCTCTATCTCTCCCCCTCTCTCTATCTCTCCCCCTCTCTCTATCTCTCCCCCTCTCTCTATCTCTCCCCCTCTCTCTATCTCTCCCCCTCTATCTCTCCCCCTCTCTCTATCTCTCCCCCTCTATCTCTCCCCCTCTCCCCTGTCCCCCTCTCTATCTCTCCCCCCCCCTCTGTCTCTGTCTCTCTGTCTCTCTCTCGGCTCCTCCTGTGTGCTATAAATAAATAAATAAATAAATAAATAAATCTTAAAAATATATATATATATAAAGGCTAATATTTTGAAAAATTATATGCCAACAAATTAGACAACATAGATAAAATGAATATATTCCTAGAAACGTATAACCTTCCAAAACTGAATCAGGAAGATTTGAGATTTCTTCTCAAATTATTCCAAGAAATAGAAGAGGAAGGAAAGCTTTCAAATCCATTCTATGACTCTAACATTACCCTATACCAAAACCAGATAAAGACACTGCCAAAAAAAGGGACCTAAAGGCCAATATCTCTGATGAACATAATTGCAAAAATCTTCAACAAAATATTAGGAAACTGAATCCAACACTGCACTAAAAAAAAGAAAAAAAAATTCACCATAATCAAGTGAGATTTATTCCTGGGATGCAAGAGTGGTTCAATATTCACAAAATCAATATGATAAATCACATCAATAAGTGAAAAGATAAAAACAATATGATCATTTCAATAGATGCAGAAAAACCACTGGACAAGGTATATCAATTCAGGATAAAAACCCTCAACAAAGTAGGTTTAAAGGGAACATACCTTAACATATAAAGGACACATACAAAAAACGCACAGCTAACATCATATTTCAGTGGAGAAAAGCAGCTTTTCCCTGAGGTCAGGAACAAGATAAGGATGTCCACTCTCACCACTTTCACTCAACCTAATACTGGAAGTCCTAGCCAGCAATAATTTATCAATTATATCTCAATAAAGCTAGAAAAATAAATAACAGAGCAAAAGGAAAACACAGCCCCTAAATAAAGGGGGAAGTAGAATTTTATACCTGACAAAAATGTGGACATAATTAAAACAGCCAGATATAAACTATGCCAGATATAAACTATAAAACATGCCAGATATAAACTATGAATCCTAAGAAGTCATTTGCTACTTTGACAACTGCAATATTATATAGCTAACTACTATAATGATATTTTAAAGAGTTTCCTGGATTTTATGCAAATGTTCTCCAATACATTTCACTACATTGGTAATCGCAATAAACCCATCTCCGATTATCATTTAGGAACATGGCTTCCATAGTCTGTTCCCAACTCAGATTTCAAACTTGTTTCTGTTCTTCTACTTCATGTATTCCAACACCCAACCAAATTAAAATATACAATTTTCTCCTCCATATATGGACACTTCTCCCATCACACTTATTTTTTCCCCCACCACACTTCTGTATTCAAAACTTTCAATACCTTCAAGGTCTTAATTATATGCAAGTTTCTTCATGAAATTTTTATGTACTTTATAAAAAAATAACTTTAAGAGTTTCTCTAGTTTTTGCCTTAAAATTTAAATCACCAGTTATTAGAAGTGGGGCAGTGAAAATGAGGCTCATCTTTTTAATAGCAATCATTACTTTATTCAAGAAAGTAGACTTTTAAAGAAAGCTATTGTAACCATCTCTTTCAATAAAAGGATGAACAATATTAGTTGCCTTTATAGCTACATACTAAAAGAAAATCAGTAGTAGGTCATAACCCTTCATAGAACACTCTACAGGTTATTAATTCTGGAGAGCAGGAATATGGATATTTGTTACATAATTCTTTGTAAGAAAGAATAAATAGGTGTAAAAAGATTAAGGGAGGGAAAGAAGAGATAGAAGGAGGGGAAGGTGGAAAAGGGGGACAGAGAGACACAGAAACACACTAAGAAATAAAAGCATGCTTTTATCATGAGTATTCTGCCCCTTGCTATTCTTTCTAGTAAGAACATATTTAAAGGAAAAGGCTAAAGAAATACTTCCTTAAAAAAAAAACAAAACGACAATAAGGTTGACAAAGAAAGATAAAAAAACAACACTAACACATTTTACATGGGAGGATGTAGGAGATATTGAAACTACATTATGAATTAAATACTATGGGTGTCATATGTCTTGTCAGTATTGAATTGCTTCTGTTTCTTTTGTTTTGCTTTTTAGTTTGCCGCTTAGTTTATTTTTTAGTGGCATGGTGCCATGCAAAGGAAACTTTCCAGATTGTTAAGATCTTATAATATTATCTTAAGTGTGATTAAAAGTGTAAAATGTAAATAAAATAAACAGAGCAATAACTAACCAATGAAAAACAATAGTTTATGGCTTATGTTACATTGATACCAATTTAATCTAAAACATCATAATCCAACATTGTTAGCCAGCAAGCTTATTAAGATTCAGGACAGTAACTAGCCTAGAAAAAGTACTTACATTGGCTTTCCACAAAACTAAAACAGGTCTACCTGATGTGTTAGGAATAGTAATGATATATGTTAGAACATTATGGCTTTTACATAGGTTTTTTTTCTTATAATACAAGAAAAAGGTTTTTAGAGATGTGTGAGTTATAAAAGGTAAGGTATTGAAAAAAAATTGTCAAATCAATTAAAGCAGAAATCTAATACTCAAAATACACAGCCTAATTTAAATAAGTTCTTGCAGACTGAATTTTTATAGTATTTTCACAAAGAAAACATTGTTTCACAGTCACAGGCTGTAATGATAAACATGAGCAGCCCTCTCCTGATCACATAGTGGAGGAGATTTTGGAAAGTGAATGATATCTCAACATAAATGTATATTTCAGGCTATTCCCAATTAAATCATAAAAATTTTATTTTCAATAATTCACTAAAGCTTCTAAAGTTGAAGTTTTTCCATTCTATTTATAGAATAAAGATTTATTTGTTTTGAATAAAGATGTTTTTGAACAAAATGTCTTCAAAATTTAGGATATTTGCTTACAAAAATGTTCAAAACAATGTAGGACACATTAATTTACAAAGTCATTCTTCAAAATCTCAAGTGATTATGAAATTCAATTAATGAAAGGCAGCAAAAAGAGAAAGCTTATAATGGCACACCAAAGCATTTTTTCAACATTAGTATTGTCTTAGAAACTGTAATTCAGTTATATTAATTGTGCATATATAACATTGTTTGAAATTCTGAAAACTGCAGTTTCTGTTCGGTAAAATATCAAGCTTCTTGGGATATGTAAACCACAATCAATCCAAGTATACATTAGTCACACAGGTTATAATATTTAGTAAGAATCCTGTTTTACACATGATGCTATAACCCATCAAATGTGTATTCATATTATCACTGCAGATATAATTTTGTCTTCAATGTCCTGCAGTTACACGTGTCAAATTATTTGCCGCTATGATATTCTTAAAATAACTACTAAATCTGAAAATAAATCTGGATGCTTTTTCAGTAGATTTTGTTTATTCGGTTTGTCATGTGCTCAGTGATAAAACATAAGAGATGCTAAATGTTGGTAAAATTTTTGTGCATAAGTCCATCATCAACTTAATTTGAAAACAAAGTATCAGTACATAATTTATTATTAAGCATTAATTTTCCTTTATGTGAGGTCCTTGCTACAAAAAGATTACAAAACCATTACTAAACAATATTAAAAAAAAAGTTGACAGAAAGCATCACAGCAACAATATTCCTATTACTCTTAATATGCTCTCTGGCAGGACTGATTAGCCTTGTATTCCTTACAAGTATTTCACTTACACCTAACCTGAAATTTCCCAAGCTTCATATTGACCCCACCCCCAGGTATGGCAGCTATACACATGTCTCAGACTTTAGCATGCAACAGCACAACTAGCTGGTACAAGTGGCCAGCAGGAACAGCAGCATTTAATACTTTCACAACCCCAACCGGCAAATTAATTGTCCCTAGCTGCGCATGTCCCAGCGCATTATCAGCTAGTGCCCTCCACACTATCTTTAAAAGGAGAGGTTAGTTATTTTTCGATCTGGGAAGTGTCTTTCCTGGGTTATCAGTGCAGGTCTTTGGATTTAACCACATGTTAAAGTGAGAAATCTCTTCATGGCATGAGTGGCTCATGTACTAATTCAGACCATGGCAGAGGTTAAAAAAATAGGCCATTCCTTGAATCTATGTGGGCTCATTTTAACAGAAATAGTAATGGTAGTTTCTTTAGTTAAAAAACAAAAACTCCATCAGGGCACCTGGGTGGCTCAATCAATTAAGTGTCTGACTTCTACTCAGGTCACGATCTCATGGTTCGTGGGTTTGAGCCCGTGTCAGCTCTGTGCTGACAGCTCAGAACCTGGAGCCTGCTTCGGATTCTATGTCTCGCTTTCTCTGCCCCTGCCCCACTCGTGCTCTGTCTCTTTCTCAAAAATAAACATTAAAAAGTTAAAAACAAAAACAAAAACTCCAAGACAAATGCTAAACTGCACATGCCACAAGGACCATAATATAAATCATGACTGCACCAGTCAAATGGAAATGTTCACTGTGCATTTAAGTATTATCCCCCTTTAACAGATAAGGTAAAGGATGTTCAGAGACTAATTTACTATAAAAATAATTTATTGTAAAGTTAATTAAGGTTAAGCTTCAGGTGCCTTAACATAAAAATGTCCCTTCCAAGCCCTGTATCTAATTTTGCAGTCATGATTTTGCATTATTTTTCCATACAGAAGGTTCCTCACCACTTGGATCTGCCCTTGTATAGAGAGGTTTAGTAACGAACCCAAATTCACACAGCCCCCCCCCCCCCGAAACATACAAGTGAGTTAGGATTGCTGTTGATTTGGAGAATCACAGAATATGGAAAAATAGTATTAATTTTTCCCCCCATCAGATTCCCGACTGGTATCACGATCTTAGAGTTTTTCTCCCACTGCATTCCAAACTACAAAACACTAATACTACAGTCATAAAAATACCATTTTTATTGTATTACTTCCAAATTTGTATGACTCAGTAGCTAACAGATCAAATTTCAACATCTCAGTCTGGCTTTCAACCTCACCATCAAGTAGACCCATACACATTTTTAAATATTTAAATATTATAATTTTATCTCCAACTACTTATGTAATGTTTATTTGCTTCTTTGTTTTCTCCATCTAAACTTGTTTCTGGCTGTCAAAGCTTCAGCTAAAACTATCCTATATTGTATCGTTCAGAGTATCTATTTTTTAAATCATATATTCTGGCCCCTTATCTTAAATGTTTTCAAACCTAATGGCATGTCATATCCCCACCCCCAATAAAATACGAATCTCTCAGAAAACAATTAAATTTTGTTACTTTGCACGCCCACCTGGCACAGTGCTTGGTCCACAGCACTTAACAAATATTCTGCACAAATGTTCCAGACCTACATTTATTAATGCAAACCTCTCCCTCACCTAAATTTAAACGGGCTTTTATCTATGTTCCTCTTATGACACTGGTTGCATTATTCAATCTAAGTTACAAAAATAAACTTCCCCTAGGGGCACCTGGGTGGCTCAGTTGGTTAAGCCTCTCATTCTTGAATTCCGCTCAGGTCCTGATCTCAGTTGGTTAGATCAAGCCCTGCATCAGGCTCTGTGCTGACAGTGCAGAGCTTGCTTGGGATTGTCTCTTAGCACCCCCCGCCCTCTCTGCCCCTTCCCTGCTCACTCTCACTCCCTCTCAAAATAAACATTAAAAAAGTTTTATTTTAAAATAAGTAAGCTTCCCCTAATTAAAATTTTTTTTCCCTTATACTTCATATATAGTGCTATATAGCCCATCTACAGTCAAGCTCATTCTAAAAGGCATGTTGTGGCCCAAAGACTGGCTACAGCTTTTTATCTTCCCCTCCTCTCCCATCTTCCTAACACCTTCATGTCTAAGGGGCTATGAATTTGGTGAAACAAGTCAGTGATGAATAAACAGGAAAATAGAATCATTTCCAAACTTAAAAATATCAGTAGTTACACCTGTTCGGTCTCAAATTTACACCTCAACCTGACTACAAAAATACAGGCTCTTAGTGGTGACTTATAAATCATACAAAACAAGAATTAGAGTTGTAGGTCAATGATTTCCAGACAAGTAAAAAAAAAATTTTTTTTTTAATTGGCAAGACTGACACTGATATTTTAACTCTGTCAAGAAAGGACGTGGGGGGGGGGAGGGAGGGGGTGGATTTTAAAATTTAAAAAAATAATATAATTTTGGGAAAAAAAGAAAGAACAGACCATTAAATTGAAAAACCTGACATTATCACTGATTAGCAAGTTTCAGACAGTTGATTGGGAATTGCGATCATAGAGGTGTAAATTACTTTCAGCTTAGACCAAATCTCTACCCAAAATGAGATTGTTTGAAATGAAATGTTATATCTTGCAAAAATGTCCACAATCCATAACATTAAAGCCAAATAAAACAATTTTAGTAATTGTAAACAATTTTTTTTTACATTTTATTTATTTATTTTTTTGAGAGAGAGAGACAGAGCACAAGTCGGGGAGAGGCAGAGGGAGGGGCAGACACAGAATCCAAAGCAGGCTCCAGGCTCTGAGCTGTCAACACAGAGCCCGACATGGGGCTCAGACTCACAAACTGTGAGATCATGACCTGAGCTAAAGTCGGACGCGCAACTGACTGAGCCACCCAGGAACCCCTATTTTTAGTAATTTTAAAAAGGAAGATAAGAGGTACCTGGGTGGTTCAGTTGGTTAAGTGTCTGACTCCTGATCTCAGCTCAGCTCATGATCTCACAGGTTCATGAGATTGAATACCTCATCAGGCTCTGGGCTGACAGTGAAGGAGCCTGCTTGGGATTCTTTCTCTTTCCTTCCACTCTGTCCCTCACCCTGCTCACTCTCTGTCAAAAATAAATAAACATTCTTTTTAAAAAGGAAAATAAGGGAAGCTTACTTCTTCCATAGCCACCAACTCTTTACCTTTTTTTATTTCACATAAAAAAAAATTTTACGTATGACCAATAGAGTCCCTAAACAGAAGAGTAGCAAAAAATCAAATGCCAAATTTGTTTAAGGCCAAGAAAAATTGTAGACCTTTGCAATCCTAAGATTCTCCCATGAAATGATTCTGCAATTAAACTTAACAGATATCAGGTTCCTATCATATACAAGAATATTCTGCTTCTATTTTGTGTATGCAATCAGATTGCTACGAGCAAAACATAAACTTGCTATAGCCTGCTTCTTTAATTCCCTTAACAACATTGTAAAGCTTCTTCCTGTTTTCCTGTGTTAATGCAGACCCACCTGCTGTCTAACGAATAATCCTTTCAGTTTCTATAATACGTCTGCTCTCAACCCATCTCTTCTAAGCCTTGCTAAAAACTAGGTCTCTAATCTGATTAATTATTTATCTCACCTACTTTTCAACTTTTAAGAACCTGTGCTTCATCGTTTCCCTGTGATGCTTGTGCTGTTCAATATTGCTATCTTTCAGGTTTAACGTAATTTTGTTTCTCAGTTCCCTAAGTATCCACAGCCCTTTATGTGTGCCACTTTTACAATACTCATGTTCCCACACAGCATAACAGAGTGGTTAAGCACTTTGTTTTCAAATCCTAACTCTACCACAGATTAGCTGGGTGACCTTAGGCAAGTCACTTAACATTTAACAGTGTGTAAGTTTCCCCATCAGTAAACTGGGGGTAGCATTTGTATACACCTCATTAGGATCTTGTTAATGAGCTAGTTTTGAAAAAGCACTTAAACAGTGCTTATTTTGGGGCAGCTGGGTGGCTCAGTCAGTTGGGCATCTGGCTCTTGGTTTCAGATAGGGTCATAATATCAAGTTCTTGGGATTGACCCCTGCATCTTCACACTGTAAGCTCAGAGCCTGCTTGGGATTCTCTCACCCTCTCTCTCTCTTCCCCTCCCTTGCTCACTCACTCTCTCAAAATTAAAAAAAAAAAGGCTCATTTTATTATTAAGTGCTATTTAACTATTCTTTTCAGTATAATAGTCATTTACCAAATTCTATTCTCACCATTCTACCACTGATTATTTTTGTGGCTCAAAAGTATATCTTTTCCTTTTCTGAACTCCCCTCCCCCACGTAGGGCTTAACCATGTCCTAAACAGGTAGGCATGTGAAAATCTATTTGTTTAATTAATGTTGAATGCTCTTTGGGAGCAGTTCTAATGGAGCTTTGTAAGTGTTCTCCAATTATTTATCTATAAGTTCTTAACAGTTCTCAAAATTTTCAACCAAAACCAATCCTAATAACAGAGGGTAATAACAAGTACTTCAAGATGGACTGGGGTATGGATTAAAATGTCTATTCTCTAATAGCTCTAATTAAGCTAGTAGTGGTTACTGAGCACTGTCTTGGATTCTGAGATCCTTCAGGCCTCATGATCATAAACCATGATCAACTCATCTTGTCCACCCTTGTCTACTGTGATAGTAGAAAGTGGAGATACTCATTGTTTCATTACCAATATAGGGTTTGACCTAAGGAGCCCATTCACCCAAGAAAATTTTATCTAAAATTGCATATGTTATTGTAATATTGCAAGAGTTTTGCACTTTACTCCATAATGTATCCATGTTTAAGTTTAAAAATATTTTTTCAGAGCATCTGGGGAGCTCAGTCGGTTAAGCATCTGACTTTTGATTTTGGCTCAGATCATGATCTCACAGTTCGTGAGTTCAAGCCCTAAGTGGGGCTCTTCGCTGACAGCATGGAGCCTGCTTGGGATTCTCCCTCCCTCCCTCCCTCCCTCTCTCTGCCCCTCTCCTTCTCATGCTCTCTCTCTCAAAATAAATAAAATAAAACTTTACTACATCCAGGCACAGCACTACCTCATTTTGAGAAACACAACTACTATTTTCCTGCAGTATTTTGCTTTTGTGTCCTCCTAATAGCAACTAAAATATTACTCCTAGAATAGCCAGAAGTTTTAAATATAGGACAGAATGGCACCTACATCGTAACAGTACTTAAGCATTTGTAAAATGATTTAATCTCATTTATTATTCACATTTTGAAGAATTTCAAATTCAAAAACATCAAATTATAATCATCTATCAACCAAAATCCTGTGAAACCTGTAAGTGAATTTTCAGTTTTCTCCAAAGTGGGAGTGTGATGCTAGAACACCAGCCAGAAATAATTCAGATAAATTTCTAACATACAATGCTAACATATTCTTCAACAGGATAAATGCTCCTGCTAAAATTCCTGGGCATAATTACAATACTTGGTGAACACAAAAGCTGTCGTTCTCCTTACAAAATTCCTTAGAATGTAAATGTGTTACATTCTAACCACATCACCTGGGTCCACCTGTGACAAAAAAAAATTGTATTCAATGGTTTAGTGTTTCAATCAAAACAATTCTCTTCATCAAATGAAATTACAGGCCTACATTATTTCCATCCTAGTGGACTTTAGGCCAATAGGAATGAACATGTTATATAAAACTAAATTGCCAACCCATCACGCTTTAGATGATTAATGCTAAATACAAAACAAATCGCAAATTATCTTGTGAGATAGTGCCATAGAAACTGTTCACCTTACCTCCCTTTAAAAAACAAACTAAATATACGATTGATACTGCCGCCCCTCTCCCCACTGAGGAACTTAGGGGCAGCAGGAAATGGTCGTTTCCGCAATACGGTCCAAGTTCATGAAAAAAATATATACAGTCCTAGAAAGAAAACCTTTTCCAAGTGAGAGGGTCAGGAGCGGGAAGAAGGTAGAAGAGGGCTCAGGCGGTGAGACGCCTCGTTAGAGAAGGAAGATGTGAGACACCTGGGAGGGAGAGCCGAGAGCTTCACCCACGGTGGGCGGCTCCACACGCGAAGCCTTTGAAGAGGCAGCGGGGAGAAGCCCGCTTGCTTTTGGTTTAAGAACAGAGACGTGGTGGCTAGGGTCGCCCTTCCTGGCTCCCGATGAAAAGACCCACGCCTACAAGTTCTCCCCAGCTAAAGCTATCCCCGCCCCTCGACGGCCTAGGAAAGAGGCGCCATTATGGGAATGAACGTCCAGGGACTCAAGGTCTCCAGTCTCAAGCTCCAGCAACACAACTCACCGGGATCCCCCGACCCAGTTCATCTCCCCGAAACGTCTGAAGCCCCAGAGGCTGGAAGCTCAGATGCCTGGGTTGTGTACGGAGCCACAACTTCTTCAGCCTCAGCCAATTTATTAGGCTTCGGCCACCTACTTCCGCCCCGCCCCAGGGCCGACGGCCCAGCCTCCCGACAGCCTCTGCGCCCAGGCTGGCTGCTTGTTAGCCTCCCGAAAGCCTCTGCGGTTTCTGCGGAGCCAGTGGCCTGATAGGGCGGCAAGGGACCCTGTGGGAAAGCAGCCAGTCCGCCTAAGGGAAGAGGAATCAGCAGTTTTAACCGCTCAGGCAAGGGAAGCCTAAGTAAATGAAGTTTCGGACTGTGGCCACAGGGTTAGAGTTTCAGGCCACCGCCACCATAATTTCATTTAGTTCTATATTGGTCTCAGCCTTCTTTTTCAGATCAAAGATCAGACTTGGGGGAGAAAAAGAAGGCAAAGAGAAAGTTATACGATTCCTAACCCTAAAGATAATGTTTGCATTCCTGCTTATCTATCACTCTGTATCCAGTTCCTTTAAATATCTTTCACATACGGTTTTAATATTCCGTAAACAGTTGTGTTTATTAGAAACATTGCACGTTGGTGATTTACTCTTCGGTACATTTTTATAAGTTTCTGAGAGTGATCAAAATTTTATTTAAGCTGTAAAGGCCCAAAGACTCTCAACTTCTTAACGAAAAAAAAAATCTCAAAACAAAAATTGGATTTTGCTATTCATTTCTGTGTTATGTTTGTATATCTTCATAAAACATTTATCCTACAACCTGCTCTATGATATTTTGGCTGGAAACTAGAAATCTCTTGTCCCCCCAAAAATGCACAAAGTAATTCCACCCGTTCCCCAATTGTCAAGATCGTTTCCCAGAATTTAACCTAGGGAATATCTCATAATTTCAAATATAAAATATCTTCTATTAAGTCATTGGGAATAAATACTTAAATAGGATTACCTCCCAGGGTAGATATCTTGTTTAATGATATAAATACCAATTTTTATAATAAAAATTCATCAAAGTATATCTATTATTGGTTTGAATTAGACCGAGTGAATATGCCATTTCAGAACAAATCAATCTTCCACATTTGTATAGCTGGTCATTCTCAGTAACTAAACCATACAGTTAAGTTAGAAGCAACGACCCAATGTTATTAGCTTTTCCTACTTTCAACATTTTTTGAACAGGAACAAATTGACTAAAAGGGTAAAATAACTTGCTAAAAGATTAACTGACTTTTGATATATTATTGTATGTGGAAAGGACATAAAGGAGTGGTTAACCAATTTACTAAAAAATCAAGAACTGGGAGCTGGATATAAACATCTCTTCTCCCTGACTAAAGTTACTGCTTTCCTTCCAGTCAGTCACAGGGAGGTAGTAGAAGTGGTGAATTACGCTAAGGAAAAATTAATCTAGGAGACACATCTTCAGACAAGATATTTTCTGGGTTTTCCTTCACAGCAAAAGACATTTCCTCATGAACTAATTATTAGGTGGTTATTTATAACAGCTGAAATGTTGACCTAAGATCTCATTTTCAGTGTTGTTTTATACCTCACATGAATAAGACTAGCATGATCAATAGATAATGAGTCAAACACAGTGCTATTTTAGGGCCAGTAGGGCAATTAGGTAATCTCTTGGGTCAGTAAACAGTTCAAGAAAGAAATACAGCACAGATGAAATACTACTTACCATTTGTTGAAAGGAAATCCATCTAAAATTCTTAAACCTTAATTTATCTTTGTTACTAAAAATTACTTACTTTCTGGTGATTTACTATATAAACATACAACATATATATTATCTACAATATATATTGTTATTTATGTGTAGATGTCTTTATTATAAAAATCATTTCTGATGTTTTACACTTTTAAAGCATATAGTTTTATATGTTTTGTATATATCCTTGAATATATATAAGCATGGGAGTAGAATTTAAAGGGTTTTAATTAGATCTGTACTTAAGGGGCTCAACATCAAGTCATATCTCACATTGACCTTTTCCCCAGTTCTAGTAACTGGCTTTCAACCTTCCTTATACCACAATTCTAGCAACCAAATTTCTATCTTATTTTCCTCATACCTAGTCTTTCGCTCCAAGACATTAAAAACTTGTTCCTGCACCTCAGTGTCAGTATCAGTTGGTAAACTGACCTACCTACAATTAAGTGTGGACCCATTTGGATCTCTAATGTTCTATGCTTCTAGATTCCCCCTGCACTGCTCCTTCTATACATTGGCTTGGCCTCCAGTGATGTAAGCCACTTGCCTCGACTGCCGGCTGCTTTCTGACCTACACATCCCTCTGTGTAGCATATTCTGCCTGGCTGAACATCTTCCTGTCACTTCCATTTAAGGTTACCCTGGCCCTCCACTTCTCCTGTCACAGTCAGGAGATGTGATATAAAGAATTAAAATTTATAAATGTAAGACAGCCTCATTTTGACACATGAAGAGCATGAGATTAGGAATAAAAGATGTTGAAAATAACCACCTTAACACTACAATCTCTACATACAGAGTTTGTAAATTTTGATGGAATGATTGTGCTGCTAATATGGCCAGCTATCAAAGAGACTTGCATGACTTTGCCACTCACATGTTAGTAAATTTGCTGAATTGAATGCAAACAAATGAAAAGAGACCTGTGATGATTCTTGGAATTAATATAGGTACATGGGAAAGTTAAGAATATTGTTACTTATAAAAGTCAGAATAGTTCTTTACTCATAGTAAAATGAAAATGAAAATCATTCAACACTGAGACAGGTTATATATTCTATCACAGAGGTTGGGAAACTTCTTCCGAAGGGGGTCAGATAGTAAATATTTAGGCTCTGTTTTATCTACCCAATTCTGTCACTGTAGCTTGAAAACCATAAACAATAAATAAATGGGTATGACTGTGTTCCAATAAAACTTTATTTCTGGATGCTGAAATAAAAACCTCATAAAAGTCTTACATCACAAAATATTATTCTTCTTTTGATGTATTTTTGACCACTTTAAAATGTAAAAACTGTTCTTGGCTCAAGGGCCAAATTTGGCTCACTGCTTGGGTTGTAATTTGCCAACCTCCATTTTAGTTTAATGCATATTTTCCCAGGCTTCCAGATGACTAGAAATGTGTATGTATGTTGTGTATGGGGGTGGATGGGGAAGCAAAAATGTTTTTGCATATTCAAGAATATACTCATCCTTACCAAAAAAAAAAAAAAAAAAAAAAAAAGCCCTTTACATTTTTTTTAAATATGCAAAATTTTGCTTGGCTATTTAGCAGTTTAAGTCCTCCATTCGTGATGTAGAGAATTTTTTTAATGCTCTTGGTTATTATCAAATAACAAAAATGGAAGTGGGAAGTAATCAAATTATCTCAAAGCCTTAACAAAAGCTAGAAAAAGACAAAACAAACAAACAAACAAAATCTCTTAAAAATAAGGTTCTCGAGAAGCTATTTCTACCATCTAACTGGGGTTGGATTCCCAAATGGTTAACTTTTGATTATAGAGTCACATACCTCCAAGTAACAACTATCTAAAGGACACAAGGAAGGAGATAGAAGTGAAACCTTGCACTCGTTTATTTAATAGTTACATTGTAAATAAATATGCTCCATTGCTAAAAATAGCCGTTATGGCGTTGGAAGATTTTTACTATAAGGACAAGTAAACATACGGATGGGAGTATAGCAAATAATTATTTTTTATACTACAGAAGACTTCTATTTACCAAAAACAAACAAACACCCCCCAAACAAAACAAAACAAAACAAAACAAAACACCCACAAAAAGGAATATCCTCAATTACAACTTGTCTGATAGGTTCTAGGACTTCATGTGGAATCACAGAAAAAAACAAAATGGGGGTTGGGGCAGCGGCACCAAAGATCATATCTAAGGATTTGATACTTTGTTTTTTCCAGTGGCCTCCACACTTGTCACTTTCTTTTCTCTCCATTTTAGATTCATTCAATACTCTTTTCAGACTCTTTATGTTGACACTCTTGTCCCTCCTCCCCCATTTCCCTCGTTCCTTCTCCCTCATCTCGTTTTACAGCTCTTGAAAATCTCCCTTCCTTTTTGCTCTTCCCCTTGTGGTATCCACTAAAACCTTAGAGAAGAGACGTATATCCTGAAATTTCTGTGGGTTTCTAAGTGACGCTGAGCATGCTCAGTAGCAAGGGCAGGTTTTGTCGCCAGCAGCTGCCCTGATTCGACCTCTCCAAAAATAGACATTTAACTCTTTGAACTCCCGGTTAAGGATGTAATTCGTTTTGCTCTCTCCTCATTTTCAAGGTTCAAAGGGAGGCAGCGAGGATTCCAAGGTCCCACCGCTCTGCCAGCCAATGAGGAGCCTGAGAGGGAGGAGCCTGGGGCGGCTTGGTGCAGCTTGAGCTTCTGAGAGATTCATCCCCGTAGATGCAGTGGAGTCTGAGGTCTGCTGCATCTGTCACAGCAGAACGAAATTAAAACAAAAACAAAAACAAAAACAAAAACAACAGAAGAGGAGAAATGCTGCAGACTATGGAACGCTGTAGGACTTTCTGAAACATTTGCTGGGGATTCCCGCGGAGCATGATCTTTTAAAACCAATTCTTTTTGAAGCCGGTTTGGGTAACTGGGAAAATGACAAATATGCTAAATGCAGCAGCTGATCGGGTGAAATGGACCAGATCGAGTGCTGCTAAAAGGGCTGCCTGCCTGGTGGCTGCGGCATATGCTCTGAAAACACTCTATCCCGTCATTGGCAAGCGTTTAAAGCAATCTGGCCACAGGAAGAAAAAAGAAGCAGTTTATCCGGCTGCAGAGAACAGAGAAATACTGCATTGCACCGAGAACACTTGTAAAAAACCTTGTCCTGGAGTGAATGCAGATTTTTTCAAACAGCTACTAGAACTTCGTAAAATTCTCTTTCCAAAACTTGTGACCACTGAAACAGGCTGGCTCTGCCTTCACTCAGTGGCTCTAATCTCAAGAACATTTCTATCGATCTATGTGGCTGGTCTGGATGGAAAAATCGTGAAAAGCATTGTGGAAAAGAAGCCTCGAACTTTCATCATCAAATTAATCAAGTGGCTTATGATTGCCATCCCTGCCACCTTTGTTAACAGTGCAATAAGGTACCTGGAGTGCAAATTGGCTTTGGCCTTCAGAACTCGCCTGGTAGACCATGCCTATGAAACCTATTTTACAAATCAGACTTATTATAAGGTGATCAATATGGATGGGAGGCTGGCAAACCCTGACCAGTCTCTTACTGAGGATATTATGATGTTCTCCCAGTCTGTGGCTCACTTGTACTCCAATCTGACCAAGCCTATTTTAGATGTAATCTTGACCTCCTATACGCTTATCCAGACTGCTACATCCAGAGGAGCGAGCCCAATTGGGCCCACCCTATTAGCGGGACTTGTGGTATATGCCACTGCTAAAGTTTTGAAAGCTTGCTCTCCCAAATTTGGCAAATTGGTGGCTGAAGAAGCTCACAGAAAAGGCTATTTGCGGTATGTGCACTCCAGAATTATAGCCAATGTTGAAGAAATTGCCTTTTACAGAGGACATAAGGTAAGATAGAAATTAAGGTGATGGGTGAAATGTGAGACTCTTCCAGCTGCCACTGCAGTGCTAGATACCATCTGTTGTACTGTCGATGGACCCACTTCTTTAGCGTTTTAGATTTCTATGACGTCTAAACCTGTATTGAAGTATATGCTTCCTTACCTTTCCAATTACAAGCTGTTAAAGAACTATGGAGTGCAAACTTTTCTAAAGTGTCATAAGAATAAGATATCCAACAATCTGAAAAATAGCCTGCTTAGCCTCAGGTACCCAAATATGCTCAGAATTTTCTCTAAAGCATTTTCTTAAAACTAAAAATTCTAACTAGTCCTAGAGCATTAGAAGAAAATGTTTGTTTGGAAACTAAGTAAACACATTTCCATTGGGATGGAAAATTTAGGATGGTATTCTTGTTGTTGTTGTTCTTTTGTTTTTCAAGAAGGGGGAAAAAAAACAAACCCGATGCTTTTACATGAAAGACAAGTTTGACAATTTTGCCTGCCTGGTCAATGGACTGACTTCAGTCCTAAGAATTGCAGGAGAATGTGTCTCACAAATAGCATTTGCATTACTATTAGTTACTGTTCAGTACCATATTTTGACACAAATAAAAAGAGGCAGTGAAATGAAATTTTGTCTAGCTTTCAGGGAAAAGCTAAGATTAGAGAAGAAATGAGGATGAGAAAAAGAGTTCCAGAATGTTATTTTTAAATATTAAAGATTTTCAACATGAAGCAGATCCCTAAAATAGTTAGCCTAATTACATAAGCAGGCAGTGCATTAAAGTAACTTCAGAATATTAAGTATGATGGAAATTTTTAAGGTGATGAATCTGAAATCTTAACACAAATGACTTCACAAATGAAATATTAAGGAATTCTAAAATTGAAGATGGTATTTTAATTACCAAGCAGCATTATTTAATTTTTGAAGCATCATCAATTATCAAAATACTTTTAAAGTAACAGCAACCTGAAGAAGAAAATTTAAAGCAAATTTAGGACTTTTACTGCCACTTGAAAATTGGTCTCATGCGTTATATTAATCATACTGATTGGTCATTCCTCTTGAATCATTGAACTCAGTGATGTAAATTATAGCATGTTGTAGGCTTCTTGCATTCAAGACAAAATCCAGTAAATTGAGTTAGTTCAAAAATGGAGTCTAATTACACGTATACGTGTCACATCTTTATTTTTAGGTATTTTTGGTGTGATCAAGAAAGATAAGGTTCTAACATTGCTTATTCATGTCTTACAGGATATTATTTAATCTTAACATCTCATATATGTAATTTTGAAATCATAATTGTAAATCAGTTATATGTATTTTATACTTAATATTCTATTGACTTGAGTATCATGGTTTTTTAAAAATAATACAGGTGTGACCAAAATTTAAAAATAATGACTAATTCTAATAGTGATCTATATTCATTCATTGTTAGATCGTAGATAATAATATCCTAGGTAAAACAAAATAATATGTACTTATCTTTTTAAAAAGTCCTCAAACATACAGTATTTAATTCTATAGCTCATGCTGAGTTAATTCTTATCTCTGTTTCCCTCCATAGGTAGAAATGAAGCAACTCCAGAAAAGTTACAAAGCTTTAGCAGATCAAATGAACCTCATCTTATCCAAACGTTTGTGGTATATCATGATAGAACAATTCTTGATGAAGTATGTTTGGAGCAGCAGTGGACTAATTATGGTGGCTGTACCTATTATCACTGCAACTGGCTTTGCCGATGGTGGTAATGGCATTTATGCTCAATCTCAACTATATGTTTAAGATTATTTCTCTTGAAGGTGTCACTGCTGGTTTTGTGTGAGTGAAACTGTGTATATAGTCATTATTCTATGGTCATTTATTGGTCAGAAACAATGGCAGACTTTGCAACATCCAATAATAAGACCAGCAATATGAAAAGAAGTGTCTCAAAACACCTTTCTAGTTCTGAGATATTTCAGAGATCTCTGATGCAGTGTTTCTGGAAGTTGACCTTGAGCCATCTTAATTATTCTGCCTAATACAAAATGATTCCCTAGTTTGCACTTAAATTCAAAGCAAATTAATACCTTCAAAAAGAGTATTATACAAGTTTTCCGCATGTGTTGTAAACTTCAGTTCTGAACATCCTATGCGTTTAGTCTATAGATATTCTATAACTGGATTAGTCCTGATTTGTGATTTGAAGAACTGGTTGACTACATGAAGGAACCAGGAATATTGTTTCAAGGAGTGTTTCATGCCATAGAGCAAGGTCTTCTCTACTTGTAGGTAATGTAGATAATTTCCTCGGTAGCATGATTTAGTGGCATTGTGGAAGTAGGAGTTGGCAAGTTGCAGGCATCTAATTCTATTCTCTCACCATCTCAATGGTTTTTGCCAACATTTTCATCCTTTGGAATAAATGAAAAATATAAGGGCAAGAAGGACAACATTAAAATGTTGTGTAATACCTAAGATGGGAGTTTGGGTTGTAATTGGCAGGGACAGGAGGGAATTGATTAAAGAAGTATCATTCTCTGCTCTTCCACTGATATAAAATATTCCCCTTCCTCTTTAGAAACCACTCGACCAAAATGGGCCTTGGTGTTGAAGGCACTAGAGAAAAGCGTGGGCTTTTAGTAAGACAACTCTTGGCTTTCCCTCTTCTTGCCTGCATCCTCTTAGTCATGTTAATTAAACATTCTAAAACTCAATTTTCTCATCTATAAAATGAAAATCAGAAGCACTACTTCAGAGAATTGTGAGACTTTAGTAAAATAATGTTTTTACAGTACAGAGCATACTCTTGATGTTCTTGATACATGGTGATAAATTATTACCTAGAAAACAAAAGGCAACACTAAGAATAGTATAACAGAATATAGTGTAACAGAATAGTTACAGTTATTTTTGGTATGGAATTGAGAATCAATAGTTATTCATTGGAAGTTGTCTAATAAAAACAAGTACAAAATTACCTTTTCTTTAATGTTTTGAAACAGTGCTTCAATGCTTTAACCAATTCTTACAAAAATATTTGTCAAATTTGGGTCATTCTTAACCTAAAATTGTTCACTTTAGTAAATTTAGATTCGTCAATTCCTTGTGATGAGTGCTATACATATACCAAATAAACTCCACAACTTAACTGTCTAATAGCCAGTGCATTTAGACTGCTAGGGAAAGTGACTTTTATCTGTTTTAAAATTTTATTAAAAAAATCATTTTAATAAGTTTATATTGAAAAAGGTATTGTTAGTAATAATATTTTTAGACTTAATCCTTCCGTAATGAAATAAAATAAATTACTTTTCAAAAGAGTATTAGAGAAAAAAAGACACTTCAAAACCTATGGTCTTAAGATTAGTTTTACTAAGAAACTTGACAAAATTAGCAGATATTTGTAGTAAGTCTCTTTAAATGTAGGGGTATTTTTAAGGTTTCATATATGAGGAATATTAGAGACAACCCCAATGATGAGATAATGGTGTCGTTCTATTAGTCCTTAGAAGCATTGGTCTTATTAGAAAACCCTGGAGTATTCAACAAAGAACAGAGAAAATGCAGCTATTAGTGGGTGACAAATTAACCCTACAGAGACCAGTTGGAAGTAAACAATGTATGCAAAGAATCTAACAATCTTACTTTCATAGGTGATGTAATAAGATATTTAAAAATAAACCCTATAAATTCTAAAACATGCCTTATTAAACTAAAGAAACAACATTAAAATTTTAAATAGAAATTATGATAATGATAACATTTATGCAAATGAACAAAGTAATTCTCAAAGCTTCTTTTCAAATTTTTTTTTAATGCTTATTTATTTTTAAGACAGAGAAAGAGCATGAGCAGGGGAGGGGCAGAGAGAGAGAGGGAGACACAGAATCTGAAACAGGCTCCAGGCTCCAAGTTGTCAGCCCAGAGCCCAATGCAGGGCTTGAACTCACAAACCATGAGATCAGGACCTGTGCCGAAGTCGGACACTTAACTGACTGAGCCACCCAGGTGCCCCTTAAAGTTTCTTTTAAAAGAAAATTTTATACAAAGAGAAGCAATATGACAATTAAATAGACAAAAAATGAATTCACAGGTCAACATTATAAGAGTATGCTTCCACTGGGTGTTGTATGGAAACCAATTTGACAATAAACTTCATATATTGAAAAAAAATGAAAAAAAGTATGCTTCAATATTTTCTGTAACTTCTAAAGTTACTGTATGATGCTTATAATGTTTATATGTATATTTTTACTAAATGTACTTGACCTACAATGATTTAACACACAAAAATATTAGCTTACCATTTTACTCAGACAAAATTATTTATCTATTTTTTTAATGTTTATTTATTTTTGACAGAGACAGAGTGCGAGTGGGGCATGGGCAGAGAGAAAGGGAGACACAGAATCTGAAGCAGGCTCCAGGCTCTGAGCTGTTAGCACAGAGCCCAATGCGCGGCTTGAACTCATGAACCATGAGTCATGACCTGGGCCAAAGTCAGATGCTTAACTGACTTAGCCACCCAGGCGCCCCTATTTATTTATTTTTTTAGATAATGACATAGCTTTGAGTCCTTGGGTCTTGGAATTACATACCCTATATTCTACTCTTATCTTTAATCTTAATTTACACTTATGCCCTGCATTGCCCTTTATGTTAGAGATGAATGAAGTATATGATACTGTATATTTTAAGACAAAAAGACATGAAAAGAAATGGGTGAATAAGAGAGGAATGGCAGGCGTGCCTAATTGTCTGTCGGTTAAGCATCTCGCTCTTGATTTCAGCTCACGTCATGATCTCAGAGTTCATGGGATCCAGCCCCAAGTTGGGCTCTGTGCTGACAGCACAGAGCCTGCTGGGGATTCTCTCTCTCCCTCTCTCTCTACCCTTCTCTCACTCACTTGTGGTCTCTCTCTCTCTCTCAAAATAAATAAACTTTTTATAAAAAGAGAGGAATGACAAAGAGAAAAGGAGAAAAAGTAGGATAGAAAAAAGATAGAATGAAGAAAGAAGCAGGCCACCGCTCAAATTTTCACTCTGCTGTTTAATACTCAACCATCCTTGAGAAAGTTACATAAGCTTTCTATGTCCCAGTTTTCTCATCTTAACTATAGGGATAAGAATATATATCTTACAGAATTGTTATGAAATTATATGTAAAGTATTTAATGTGCTTTGAAACAGTCCTTGGCAACAAACAGAGGGTTACTGGAATGGTTGTGGGAGGGGGGATGGGCTAAATGGGTAAGGGGAATTAAGGAATCTACTCCTGAAATCATTGTAGCACTATATGCTAACTAATTTGGATGTAAATTAAAAAAAGAAAATTAAAAGAAAAAAAAAAAAAAAAGAAACAGTCCTTGGCAAATAGTAAAAGCTTAGGTGGAAGCAATTGTTAATATTTATTGTAGTCTTAACATGTGGGCACTGGAGTCAGATTTTCTGGGTTCAAATGCTGGCCCTTTTGCTTACTAGGTAAAGCTGTGACTACAGGCAAATCATTTAACTTTTTTGTGCTTCAATTTTCTCATTTCCAAAATGGGGGAAATTATAGCAGGGTTGTTATGAGGATTAAAACTGACATACGTAAAACTTAGAATATTCCCTGCCTCATAAGAAATGGTCAATAGATGTTTGCTGGCATGGTTCTCATAGTTAAAGGAGCAAAGCATTTGGAAATGATTAGGAAATCAGAAGTATAGGAGCACAATTTTTCTTTCTTCCTTTCTTTCTTTCTTTTTTTTTTTTTTTGGAGGAGAAAAGGAAAATAGTTCTGCAGTAGTTTTGTTATACCATTTACTTACAGCTTTAAGTGAAATCTTCTGGTAAGGGCAGGATTATGTTTATGTTCAAGTTCCCATTACAAAATTGCATACAGAATCATGCTATTTTCACATCGGAAGAGGAGCTTCCAAGTCATCTATTCTGGAGCCCCAGAATTGCCTACATTCACACAAATGGTTAGTGGAAGCACTAAGGATGGAAGGCACTCCATAATTCCTAGTGCGCTATGTTTTCCCCCGTCACCATGTGGCCTCCATATTAGATACTGGAACTTGCTCTAGAAGGGATTTAACTTGGTTTGACACTAAGTAATCATGTGGCCATATGGTTGAAAAAGAAGCACTGATATAGTTAATTATGTATATTTTCTATTTTATTTTTTAGAGGATATTACTTTTATCTGGTGTCAAAAGAGAGATTGAAATGCTATGAAGAAAATCTCCAATTTTTTTTTATTTTAACTTCCAGTGTAGTTAACATACAGTGTTATATTAGTTTCATGTGTACAATATTGTGATTCAACAATTTCATACATCACCCAGGGCTCGTTATGACAAGTGCACTCCTTAATCCCCAGCACCTATTTCACCCATCCCCCCCAACCACCTCCCCTCTGGTAACCATCACTTTGTTCTCTATAGTTAAGAGTTTGTTTCATGGTTTGTGTGTGTCTCTCTCTCTCTCTTTTTTTTTTACCTTTACTCATTTATTTAATTTCTTAAATTCACATATGAGTGAAATCATACAGTACTTGTCTTTCTCTGACTTATTTCGCTTAGCATTTTACTCTCTAGCTCCATCCATATTGTTGCAAGTGGCAGGATTTCATTCTTCTTTTATGGCTGAATAATATTCCATTGTGTGTACATACCACATCCAGTCATTAATCAATGGATACTTGGGCTGCTTCCATGATTTGGTTATTGTAAATAACGCTGCCATAAACATAGGAATGCATGTATCCCTTTAAATTAGTGTTTTTGTATTGTTTGGGTAAATACCCAGGAGTACAATTACTGGATTATAGGGTAGTTCTATTTTCGGTTTTTTGAGGAACCTCCATACTGTTGTCCATTGTGACTGCGCCAGTTTGCATCCCCCCAATAGTATAAAAGGGTTCCTTTTTTCCACATCCTTGCCAACACTTGCTGTTTCTTGTGTTCGGATTTTAGCCATTCTGATGGGTATGATGTGATATCTCATTGTAGTTTGGACTTGCATTTCCTCCATGAGGAGGGATTTTTGAGCATCTTTTCATATGTCTGTTGGCCACCTGGTATCATCTCAATTTTTTAATGTTATAGGCCCCTTTTCTTCTGTTCGTATCAAGAACAGTTCTGGGCAAGGCCAAAGAAAGCTACTTCAGTTCTCTCCTACCGGATCTTATCACAGGCATATAACAGGGAAGCAGGCTTCTAAGCCACTAGCATTACCGGTAGTATCTGCCTGTTGGTGGTCTGCTAGTGTAAGGCAGCAGAGCAGAAATAGCAACTGACAGATACTGCGCTTAAGAATTGAACTAAACTCTATCATCACCTAGTAACATGGGTGATGTTTTTTATTCCTAAAATGTACCTCCCACAAAATCATAGTTATAACTCCTGTTGTGTTAGTGTCTCATATTCTAATGTCAAATCATTGGAATATAATTTTATATTATGGGTCAATTTGGATGTAATTCCTCTCCTGTTGACCAATTTATTGTAACAATAATTACCAAAACATAAGAAAGACATACTTTTTTAGCTGTAATTAGCTATGCCTATTACATAGCTGTAATTTTTAAAGTATAACATACATGCAGTAAAGGACCCAATCATTAGTGTACCACTCAATGAACTGTCACAAAGTTAACAAATATAAATAATTACCACTCCCAAGAAATAGAAACTTACCTACATCCCAGAATCCCCCATGCTCCTTGCTAGTTTTATTCCCATCTTCAGCCCCCTGTCCCCAGTCCCACTTACTCCTGTTCCCAGTATGCCCCAGTAAAGGCAATTATTCTACTGACCATTCATTAGTGTTTGCGGGTTTGAAACTTGTATAAATAGTATCATACAGTACACATAGGAGTTCTAGTTGCTCCACATCTTTGTCGATGTTTGATGTCAGTCTTTTTCATTTTAGGCATAGTGGTAAATCACTGTGGCCTTAGTTTGCATTTCTCTGATGACTAATGAAATTAAGCACTTTTTTTTTTTTAACATTTATCTATTATTGAGAGACAGAGAGACAGAGCATGAGCAGGGGAGAGGCAGAGAGAGGAGGAGACACAGAATCCGAAGCAGGCTCCAGGCTCCAGCTGTCAGCACAGAGCCGGAGGCAGGGCTTGAACTCACAAACCGTGAGATCATGACCTGAGCCTAAGTCAGACGCTCAACTGACTGAGCCACCCAGGCCCCAAGAGATTAAGCACTTTTTATTTGTTTATTGGCCATTTGGATAGCTTTTCTTTTTAAAAAAATTTTTTAGTGTTTATTTTTGAGAGAGAGAGAGCGTGCGCGTGCGTGCGCGCGTGCATGAGTTGGGGGAGGGACAGGGAGAAAGGGAGACACAGAATCTGAAGCAGGTTCCAGGCTGTGAGCTGCCAACACAGAGCCTGACACTGGGCTCCCAACTCATGAATAAGTTACTTTGGTTTTTTTCATTTTAATTATTATTCTTTTCTTTTCTTGTTTTTTATGTTTAATGTTTATTTTTGAAAGAGAGAGAGAAAGAGAGAGAGAGACAGAGCACAAGTAGGGGAGAGGCAGAGAAAGAGAGGGAGACAGAATCCAAAGCAGGCTCCAGACTCTGAGCTGTCAGCACAGAGCCCAATGTGGGGCCCAGTGCAGGGCTCGAACTCACAAACCTCGAGATCATGACCTGAGCTGAAGTCGGACACCTAACCAACTGAGCCACCCAGGCACCCTAGATAGCTTTTCTTATGAAGCGCCAATAAGTTTTTTGCTCACTTTTAAATTGACTTTTCTGTTTTTTACTTATTGATTTGTAAAAATTCTTATGTACTCTATAATGTGACTTTTGTCAGACATACACACACACAATCTTAAATATCTTTTCCCACTCTATTCTTACCTTTTCAGTCTCTTAATAGTGTGTAAGAGAAGTTCATTTTACCAGTTCAGTTTATCAATCATTTTTGTGTGTATGGTTAGTGGTTTTATGTCTTATTCAAGAAATATTTGTCTAATTCAAGGCCATGAAGATATTCTCCTACTTTATCTTCTAGAAAATTATTGGTTTTTCATTTCATATTGAGATCTTCAATCCAATTAGAATTGAAATTTTATACAGTGTGAGGTAGGGAAAGACCATAAAGTTTTGCTGAGATTTGTCAATGTGATAAAGATAAAATTCAAGTGGAAAGAATTAAACTCAGATTATAAGTCCAAAGAAAAAAGTACAGAGGAATAACCTACTATTTTAGTTTTTAAAAAATTAATAGACTTAGGGTGCCTCGGTGGCTCAGAGTCACCTGCTAAGAGTCCGATTCTTGATCTCAGCTCAGATCTGAATCTTCGACTCGTGAGTTGAAACCCTGCTTTGAGGCATGAAGCCTACTTAAACAAAAAATTAATAGACTTAATTTTCTTAGAGCAGTTTTAGGTGTACAGAAAAATTGAGCAGGAAGTACAAAGAGTTCCAAATAAATATCCAGTTTCCCTCACAGCTTCCCCTATTATTTACATCTTGTATTAGTGTGGTACATTTGTTACAACTGATGAACCAATATGCACACATTATTAACTGAAGTGCATAGTTTACATTAGGATTTATTCTTAGCGTTGTACAGCTGTAGGGTTTTTGACAAGTGCATCATGACATAACCTTAGTTTTTAAATTTTTTCTCACCTTTGCAGTGAATAACAGATGTCACCATCTTTCAATATATACTTTTATTAGCAGAGCTGAAAGGTTGAAGTAAAATGAGCAAATAATGTTAAATATTACATCCTTAAATGAGAAACATTTGACAAAATATTGAAACTATTTGGTGAGGAAAATAAAATTTGTTGACCTATGATACAAAATACGTGAGTGCCCTGGGTCATGAGTTTATATTCTGCCACTAAGGAATTTGGCTTTTTCATAGAAGTTATGCAGTTGGCTGTTGTATGCATGACAAAATACTACTGGCACTGTCCTCATAGTACCTGCCAAAAAACAACCAATAGAATAAAAGTCAAATGAAATCTGTCCACAGCTATTTGTAATTTTGTTGCTAAAAGCATGAAGAAAACCCAGTAAGCACTAATCTGCCAAAGCAACATGGAAAGTACCATGCCGTATCAAGCACAAATCCATCTGTGCTAGTGTTTTTCCTTGTTAACAGAGGCTGTTGATGAAAGCTGCTACTCAAACCCCTTTTAACCTAAATTCATAAAATTCCATAATTATTTTAGATCATCAGCCAGATTCTCTATGAGCCAAACCTATTCTTAGAACTTTAACTGATATAGCAATTCATTATTTTTGTAGCTTGCTGAGAACCCTTCTGTAATTTTTTTGTGGCTATCTAAATTTTATCACATTTAAATGTGTTAAGAATATCTACATTCTGTTCTCAGTCTATTTATCCAATCACATCCTTCACTCCTCACTTCTACCAGCACTCAAAGCCTTTCTTTTTTCATTCTTCAAGGAAACTAACTTCAAGGGACTAATGGTAGTTCTGTAAAGCAGTGATTAACAGTAGGGCCAGGAGGGACCATATTGGATTATCATAAAATGTCTCCATGGACACACGGTGATTCTGATATTCAAGTGAAATCTGTGCCTGACACCATCCATACTGTAACATGAGCAGGCTATTTATCATCCAATTGGCATTGCTTGAAATTTCCTTTCTCTGTGCCATTACTTACGCTGTACTTGTGATTTCTTAATTGTACATAGTCTTCAAGGCCTCTGTCACAGTCGGCTGCTCCGTGAAACATTTCCTGTGTCTTGCAGCAAGAATTGATTTTTGCCCTCTCCAAACACCTCACACTAACTCTTGTCATAGGCTACCCTGCGTAGTTATTTAGCAACTTGTCTTCTGTCTCCTACCAGACTGTAAGTCCCCCAAGGAAAGAGTCTGAAAATCACATTTATCCTTGCATGTCATATAATACTGTGCCTAATTTCTTAACACATCTAGTTGTTGAGTAAATATCTGCTGAGTGAATTTTACCTTATATTATGCATGGAACCCTTTCAAACTCAGCTGAGCTGTCTATGAGCAAGTAAAGGTAAAAGTATTTGGTAGTCCTAGCAGGGCACAAGTTAAATATTTGCACTGTTGTAGAAAACAAAACACAAAAAATGAAACAAACAAACAAACAAAAAAACACTTCACACTGAGATAAAACAGAGAGAACTATATATCAAAACGGGCCTGTGGCTATCTATAGCAGTCTAATACTTTCATTATAGTATTTAATTTAGAACTTTGGAGACAATTTATAGGAGAACCATGTTGAGAATCCTATAGATGATGGGAAATATAAAGTAATGACTGGGGAGAATAATTGAGAAGAGTAAGACTAAATTGAGTACATACGCAATAATAACCAGAGAAAGTAATCACCGCTAACACTTAGAGCACTTATTATCAGCTATGGATTAGCCTAATACTTCATTTGTGTCTCACCTTTAAACCTCACAACAATCCTTTGAGATACAATTGTTTAAGATAGTAGTATGAATTCCCTCATTTACACATGAGAAAATATGCATGAAGAAGGTCATTGGCTTGTTTTATTTCTCTTACCATTTGTCATTAAGTAGTAGAGCCTGCATTCAAACCTAGTCTACCTCCTACTCTTGACCATAATTCTGCTTTGACAGTAATTTAGGATGTTCATCCATGTATCCATTTGTTCATCCATGCATTCAATACACATTGAGGTGTGCTCTGTGCTGGACACTCTGCTGAGTACTGGGAATAAAGAGTAAAAAATAGTCTTGACTCTTAAGGAGCCTATAGATTATTAGAAAAGGCAGACGAGGGTTTCCAGGGAATTCTCTTTTAAAGAGTTGACTTTCTTAAAGAAAGAGCTAGGCAAAAAAAAGGAAGGGAAGTGCAGTAAGTATATATATTAATGGTATATATACCATTTCAAGGAAATGGTATATGCAAATACCAAAGGATAAACAGAATTTTGTATGCTTGAGGTGAATGGAATATCGTATGTTTGAAGTGCTGTAGGTACAGTTTGGGTGAAACATATAAACTAAGTCTAGATTATGAAGATCAGCTAATTTACATTTCTATTGAAGGAATCACCCTAGAAATACTTGCTTATATTCCAGTTATTCCTAGTTTATTGAACAAATCACTAGCATTTTATTGCGTAACTGTAAGAAGGGCTGAATGTTGAATTTGGAAAGGTTTGAAAAAATGCTAAATGAAAATAGTCTTAATTGGTAATTTAATTGCTCTAACTCTCTCCTAAAAAAATAATGAAAGGAAGCTTTAAATAAAATCCGGTACAAATACTGTATTTTCAATAATTCATTAAATTTCTAGAAAATTGCTGATATTAATGAAAAATTTACACGTGGGTTTTTTAGTCACCATTTCATTTGTAAAAATGAAATAGTTACTTGAAAAAACTCAATAGTTTTGTAATTTGCTTTTAGATCTAGAAGATGGCCAAAAACAAGCTATGGTTAGTGAACGGACAGAAGCCTTTACTACTGCTCGAAATTTATTGGCCTCTGGAGCTGATGCTATCGAAAGGATTATGTCGTCATACAAAGAGGTACTTGCATATCTTGTTTTCAATTTGATTAAAATAAAATATTTGAAAATCAAGAAAGATGTAAATCATCAGATATACTTAGCATTTTGAAAGCATCTTTTCTCTACTAAAAATTCCTAAAACTGTAATCAAGATAAAGGGCAGCAACTCCTAAGTGTTTTGATGCTAATACTATTTGAGTTTTACACTCTCAATTGAAACTCCCCTTTTTCGGTGTATAGTTTTCTTTTCTTTTTTTTTTTTTTAATGTTTATTTGTTTATTTTGAGACAGAGCGAGTAAGTGCACAAGGAGGGGAGGGGCAGAGAGAGAGAGGGAGAGTGAGAATCCCAAGCAGCCCCAGCCCTATGAGCTAGAGCCTGACTTAAAGGCTTGATCTCAAGAACAGTGAGATCATAACTGAGCCCAAATCAAGAGCAGGGCGCTCAACCGACTGAGCCGCAGAGGCGCCCCTAGTATGACATATCTGTTTGTAAAAAAAAGTCTATTAGGTGTGGATTCTGGAACCAGAGAACCTACATTTAAAAGCTTACTCCAGTATTTACAAATTATGTGAACTTGATCAAGTTCCTTAACCTGTCTGCATTTGTTTCCTCATATGTGAAGTGGGGATAATGACGGCATTGATTTTGTAGGGTTGTTGTGAGTCAATACATGTAGAATATTTAAAACAACAGGGGCATCTGGGTGGCTCAGTCAGTTAAGCATCCAAGCTTTGGCTTAGGTCATGATCTCATGGTTCGTGAGTTCAAACCCTGTGTGGGGCTCTTGCTGACAGCTCAGAGCCTGGAGCCTGCTTCGGATTCTGTGTCTCCCTCTCTCTCTCTGTCCCTCCCCTGCTCACTCTCTGTCTCTCTCTGTCTCTCTCAAAAATAAATAAACATTAAAAAAATCATAATAATTATAAAAATAACACATATTAAGGAATTCAATCACCGCTAGCCAATAATATCATTTATATACTTTGCAAACTTGTACTCATCGTTCATGACAAGTCAAGCCTCACCAACCTCATATAAAATCCTCTTGTGATTCCACCTTCTTCCCCACCTTCCTTGCAGAGTCTGGGTCTCCCTTCTCCGTGTCCCAGTAAATCTGATGCTTTACCACATTACAATTGTCTATCTGCTCACCAGACCCTGAGTGGAAAGCATTAACTTACTCATCTTTGCAGTCCTAATCATTTTAATACTTGGAATATTGTATGTGGTCAAGAAATGTTTGCTGAAAGAATGGTATTAAGACCTGAAGATGTCACAGTGTTAAAATTAGAAATTATTTATTTCAGATATTATATAATATTCCCATGATTAATCATTTTCACCATTAATTTACTCTTTTGGCTTTTGTATCAATATGAATCACCAGACCATCATTATAAATTTATCTGCCTATTAAATCAGCCTTGAATAGACCATATGAAAGAGTAAGAAAGTTTGTGATTTGCTGACAAAAGTTTTCAGTGTCATTCAACAACTGATTTATTGAAAGGATTTTTTTTTTTAAAAGTAAAACCGATTGTTTAGGGTCATATACCAAAACAACTCAGCTTTAAATTTTCTTTTCAAATAATAATTTTGATAATGTGTACATCATTTTTAAGATAGGTTTTTGATGTAATAAATCATTTATTAAAATTAAATGACAAATCAAAGTTTTACACATCTCATATTAAAATACTTTGCTACCTAAGTCACAGAAAGAAATTGACTAGTTTTTTCTACATTGTATCCAATACAAGAAATAATTTCATTTTGCTTTATTTTCCCTGAATATACTTGGGATCATAGAATGTTCACATCTAAAGAATCTTACCATTGCTGTAACAGCACAAGCAAGAACCATGCGTTCTCTCTGCTGGTTCCAGAAGAAACAAGATTCCTCTCTAGAGTAAGAGTCCTAGGGCAAACTCCCTGCCTTGTATCCCAAAGTAATTTGTCAACAGTCATATACTCACTCTGCCCACTCCACCTTGCATTCTAGCATATTAACTCATTGCCTCTTGCCTTTCTTTAACTGACCCATACATTTCATTTTGGATTTTTTCCTCTATGCAATTACATTTACCTGAGTTTCTTTTGAATCTGTATGTTGTTAATTCTTGGCTCTGTTTTGCTCCACTTGGGGACTCAAGGGATTCTTCTAGATAACATTTTAGAAATTACCGATTAAATAGTTACAACATTAATATACAGAAATGAAATACTAAATACAGACGTCTCACATAGTAGAGACGTGTGCTAGAAGGCTATTGATAACTATCCATACTCATTTACGGCTTAGGTTTTGCACGCACATAAATCTTACACAAATGTCAGCCTTGTTGTATTATTCCACAATTTATTAGTGACATGCCTTGCTTGTTGGTACCAATTTCCTAGTAAATATTCCCATAAGGGAATGGTTTTTGTGCTTTTCTTTTCACTGAGAAAGATGGTCTTGACAGGAGATGAGTCACCTTTCACATTACCCTGATAACAACAAGGTGTTATTTTAATAGAAAAACAGCAAGGGATTCAACCTAAATTGGACAACTGGCAGAATAAGAGCAAGGCACCATTCTACTGAGCCTTAGGGACTAAAACAGAGATTTATCTCATTTTTAATCTCACCCAGAATAAAAATCAGATTTAATGTTTTTCTTTGGGCATGTAAATCATGTTTGGCTGGAAAAGAAGCTGAACTATGGGATTTGGACTGAAAAGGATTTGAAGCTTTTCACTGAGCTCACTTCCAGTATTGATATCCTCTGACAGGAGTGTTTTCTTTGGCGACGCTTAGGAATTTTGACAATCAATTTGACTTAAAAACATTCGTTTCATAATAAGGAAAAAAACCCCTATTTTTCTTATATTTAAAATCTTCCATTTTAAATTGAAAAAAGATATCAAAACAAAGGATTGTTATTTCATTGAATGACGTTAAGCTTTTCACAAAATTTCTAATTTTCCGGAAATAAAATTTGTCATGTAAACAGGAGCCCAATCAGAAATTTGATTGGAAGATTTTAAGCCTCACTAACATTCTGAAATCTTTACATTTTATTTTGAACACTCACTTGAATGAATAATTTTTTATGGGTTTTATAATTCCAATCAAATTTACATTGACACTGTGTTATTTTGCTCTCTTGGTAAGCCTTTTCTGTTATTTTTTATCACTAACAGATGTATTTTTTTTCATGTATTATGAAATAAGATCTTTAATATTAAATCAAGAAGCTAATAGATTGCATATTTATTTAAAAGTCTATCTGGAGTATATTAACTCTATTTTATCTCTGTGCTGATTTTAGATCACAGAATTAGCAGGCTATACTGCTCGAGTGTACAATATGTTTTGGGTCTTTGATGAAGTAAAAAGAGGCATTTATAAGAGAGCTGCTGTCATGCAAGAGTCTGAAAACCATAGCAAGAATGGAGTTAACATAGAATTACCCCTCAGTGACACATTGGAAATCAAAGGTATTAAAGCAAATGTTTTATATTTTCCTCTTTTGAAATGCTTACTTTATCAACAGAACCAAAATTTTTTAGACGATCACTGTTATTAGCTACCAAGAACTAATATTTACTTATTTAAACAACTATTCCTAAAGTTAGTGTCACAATTTGAGGAGTGGTGACTAACATTACCAAGAAAAAATTATGCTATTTTATTTAGAATAAATTTCTAGAATTATTTTTAGAAACTGAACATATGGCAGGATGAATTGTTTGCTTTTAAAATTCAAATACAGAATTAGAGCTAACATTTTATTGTTCTTCATTATTCTATATTTTTTAACTTAACTTTAATTATCACATTTTAAAAAATTGTGTTATTCCACACCTTAATTCTCTTATTGCAGCATTGTATTTTTTCTGTAGGGAAGGTTAATTTAGTGAAATAAACAATTATAAAGAATATAGCTAGGTTATATCAGATAGAGTTTATCTCATTATGCTCTCATTATGATGTTGACATTAGATTATTGTACAATGTTTCTGAGAAATATTTTCTAAATATATGTGTCAGAATGTCCAAATTTACATTAAACCTCTTTTGAGATGTAGATACAACATATACTAGCTTTTATAACTTAAACTATTCCTTAACTTTTAGGAAGAGTTATTGATGTGGATCATGGAATTATTTGTGAAAATGTTCCCATAATTACACCAACGGGAGAAGTGGTGGCTTCCAGGCTAAACTTCAAAGTAAGATGATATTCAAGAATCTTCTGATTGTTGCCATCACACTAATACAAAACAACTCAGAATTCATGTACCTTATGTTAAGTACTTGGAGGAGCATATGGAAAGGAGGGGAAATCAAGAAAGGTATGCATAGTGGCTCAATTACAGAAGCAGTTCCTCAGAAAGCAAAGAGAAAGAGAAATTTGATTTCTACTGCTTTTTTGCCGGGGTGAAAATCAAAATTTCTCAGTGCACTGAGGGCCAATACAAGGTAACTTTTGGGAACAATAGAGAAATTCCTCAGAAATTAATATCTGGAAAAAGATTTTAATTTTTTTCTTATACGGATTACTCAAAATATACAAGCCTATGTTGTAATGTATTTACTAAAATATAAGGAAGAGGTCATTAGCAAGTTTACTTCTGCTATTATATATTCTCTAAATATAATTTATATTTCCAATAATCACCTCTTCCATAGGAAGAAATAATCAGAAGATTCATGGATTGGAATTTAGTGTTTAATTTTGTTGAGATTAAGAGTTGTTATTTATTATTCTATGTCTTGGTAACAAAAACCAAGAAGTGAAAATTGCTTAGTAAACCAGAGGCCCTAATTTAAAGCATTGTAAAATTTGAACAAACATTTTTGGAATTCAAGCACACAATAATTTGCTGATAAGCATTAATGACTACAATGAAGGCATCTAAATTTATGAAGACATGATTGGACTTGGTAACAGAATTAACAAACATGACAATACACATACTAATGATTTCAGCATGGACCTCAGTCTAAGTTTAATTATTACAGATGTGCTTACAAATGAATAAGGGTTCTGGAAGATGATAAGTACTGAACATAGGAAAATTCTGTGTTAATAAATATAGGAGAAATTGTGTTTGTTTGTTTTGAGAGAGAGAATGAGTGGGGGAGGGGCAGAGAGAGAGACTCTTAAGCAGGCTCCTCAGCGTAGAGGCTGATTTAGGGATTAATCCCATGACCCTGGGATCATGACCTGAGCTGAAAGCAAGAGTCAGACGCTTAATTGACTAAGCCACCCAGATGCCTGAGAAATTGTATTTAAATTACAATTTGGTTAGGCTTTATTTTTCCATTTATAGACTTACAGAATGATTTAATTAGTTGGATATGATCATGAGTACCAATTAGGTGCTAATGATGCACCATAATCTTAAGTAGATTTGAAATAAAACATTTGAAGGGGCATATATGGAATGTTTCATTATTTATTAATAGTTTAGCAATTTTTTATTTATGAATTGTTATACAGAATTTGTCAGGTTATGTTTTGTAGTATCAATTCTTGTTGTTCCATTTATTAAATAGTATTAAGAGTCTTGAATTATACCACCTACTAACTACATTATTCTGGACACATTGCACTCTTTCTGTGAAAAAATTCAGGGCTCAGTTTGTTTTTTATACAAAATTAATTTAAAAATACTTAATCTAATGAAATGTCATCAATTTTGAAGTTCTACAAAGATATATGTTAATATAGTATACTTTATGATAGTTGGCTTTGTTTCTGACTCGGGGAGTTTTATTTAAAAAGTGTCAGGTCCCTAAAATATAATGAAAATTCTGTTTCCTATATATACATTGAGAAACAGGTTTCTAGAGGAAAAGGTTCTTATCCATTATGGGATTAAAAAACTATTTGATAAAGAAAATTCAATGATGTGGGAATTATTTTTGCTTCACACTCACTGTTAAACATAAGAAAACTTATGCTAATAAAATAATACAAATATAGAAAAGGCTTCTATTATGACTCAAATGTGTTAAATTTCTGAGAATTCCTAATAGAGAATGATGCTATTAAAATATTTTGTGAATATGCCTTTTGCCATGCCACATACCTTTAAAAAAATCATTTGGGAGGTATTTATGCTTCTACAAAATTAAACTTCCTTAACCCTCTCTTTAGTAACAGAGTGCAACAAATCACAAAATTAATTCTTTCTGGGTTCTTCCCAGGATTTTCTTCAAACTTTATTCTATCAAAATAACTTTTCAATTGGCTACAATTAGGGAGAAAAAAATATCTATAGTAAAATGTTTAGACTCAAGCTCACTCCTGTCTTATGTCCTTGTGGTAGCTGCCTTCAGTGCTTGAAATGTTCTTTCTCCTGCTCTGACTGGCTGTTTCTTGTCATGCAGGCTCAGCCTAAACGTTACCTCCTCAAAGAGGATTTTCCTGTCCACCATTCAAAAGAAGCATCCCCCCTACCACCTCCAACCCCACAATGCCACCATCTTTCCCAAATGAATCTTTCTTGTTTTGCCATTAAAGAAGTATTTATCACTGCTTAATTTTTGTTCACATGTTTCTTGCCGTCTTTCCCATTGGAATATAAGCTCTATGAGAACAGAAATGTGTCTTGGGTAGCACGGTAGCCCTTGTGCCTAGAGGAATGTCTGGCACATGGTAGATATCCAATCAGTGTTTACTAAGGAAATCTAATTATTTAGACAGAACATAAATCTGAACCATTTTGGCTTTACGTATACTTATTGTATACATCCCTAGCCCCTTTATCTTAACCTCCTTCCCAATCCTTCCCTTTTTTCCTTCCCTTCCTTCCTCTTCCCACCACCTTCTTCCAACAAGAAGATTCCAGCTTATGTTATACACAATATGTAGACATGGAAGTGATCCCTTATACTGACATAATGCAAATAATATAGTGTTTTTTCACCTTTGAGTTTTCTTTTTTTTTTTTTAGTTTATTTATTTATTTATTTATTTTTTTTTTGGGTGAGGGGGGTAGAGAGAATGGAAGAGAGAGCGAATCCCAAGCAAGCTCTGTGCAGGCTAACAGCACAGAACCTCGGTGCTCAATCTCAAAAACTGTGAGATCATGACCTGAGCCAAAATCAAGAGTCAAGCCCTTAACAGACTGAGCCACCCAGGCACTCCTTCATCATTGAGTTTTAAATATGACATATCCTATATCACTGATACTTAGATATTTGTGTCCTTATTACACAAAACTGTATATACAAGCATACAGATTTCTGCCTTTCATACGTTGATGCTATATTCACTTTTTAGTACTGATTACAAAATATCATTTGTTCTTAGAAATGTTCTTATCAGTGTTCTTAAGGCAAATTTTTAAATGCTGTTCTTTTTCCTTGTTTTTTACAATGCCTTTTAAATACCACACTAAGACAGCTTCCTGATTCTATTGGGTGGAATGGGAATTCATGAAACTTAACTGTTTAAATTTAAATGATAAATAACATGGAGAATTCTAAAGAGAAGCATCCAACTGATAATGGATAAATAACTTATTATATATATATATATATATATATGTTTTAATTCATTCCTAGAATTATATATTATACATATACAACATATATAATATACATATACAACATATGTAAGGTTGACATATCTTCCTGACAGCTTCCTGATTCTATTGGGTGGGATGGGAATTCATGAAACTTAACTGTTTAAATTTAAATGATAAATAAGATGGAGAATTTTAAAGAGAAGCATCCAACTGATAATGGATAAATAACTTATTATATATATATATATATATGTTTTAATTCATTCCTAGAATTATATATTATACATATACAACATATGTAACATATATATAACACATATAACATATATATAACATATATGACATATATATATATATATGTTTTAATCCATTCCTAGACATAAGACTAAATTATAGTCTTCTTGCTTTCCTCTCTCTTGGCTTGGTAAATGTATTTTCCCCATCTGTGAACAAAACAGAATTAGAATCATTTCATCTCTCTGATGAGCTTTTGTGATTGTGTAACATTTCAGACTGCTGAAATAGAAAATTAAACCAACCATCTGGATCTTAGAATAAACTTTGCTTTATAGCTAATAACTCCAACTGACAAATACAACCAAGTTGTATTTGAATTCAGTATAAATTTAGTCAAATATTAATATAAATAAAGTCAAATTTAATATATGTTAATTTAAAATTTTATACTTTCTTATTTCCCATGTGGTTTTGTTTCTACATATGTGTATAACATCTGATGACAGGACCGCAATTAAAATTTTAGAAATCCAGTGCTCATTCCAAGAAGGTCTATTTCCTTTGGAGTTGGATTATCTTATCATGCTATTAGCCTCAGAGCAAAGTCAAAGCCAAATTTGATGTTCTCAGTCCTGATATATATATTTTTTGAATCCTTGCTAATCCTCGGTTATCATGTGTTTCAAAATTTGCAAAGAATTGCTTTTAAATGCTGCCAAATGAAATCACTTTTAAATATTGCAGTTTATAATTCTATTTCTTACTCTAGGTACAAGAAGGAATGCACCTTTTGATAACTGGGCCCAATGGTTGTGGAAAAAGTTCTCTCTTCAGAATTTTAAGTGGGCTCTGGCCTGTGTATGAAGGAGTCCTCTATAAACCACCTCCCCAACATATGTTCTACATTCCACAAAGGTAGGTACATATTTTATATCACAAGAACATTTCATTTTTCTTTTGAATTATATTGATTTCCTTAGGCTCCTCAGTTTATCACCTTTAAACAAATTTTCACTCAGAGCAGCTATTAATTAAGGAAACAAAAATTTAGTTACCCAAAAAGTTTTATTATTGCTTTGATTAGAAGTTTCCAGGACAATACCACTTCTTTTTATTTTCACATCTATCTAGATATAATGAGCACTCAAAGACTACAGATGTTAATCTCAAGGAATAGCAAGCTAGTTGAAAGAATAATTTGATTGCTTTAGATGTCAACTTATCTCTTCTCACAGAAAAAATATTACCTGGATAGTATACTAATCTCTTCATCAAGCTGTATACATTCATATGTTCTAAAATTGTTCACTTATATTTTAAGAGCCTTTATAAAATAGTCTCTATTACTGTTATGCTATATTATTAATGATTTGAAACTACCTTACTTAAAATTTTACTGTAAGAATGAGTGTAAAGTAAGCATAGAAATATTTAAAAGGAACATTGTTTCTTTTGAAGTCTTTAGCCATCTTTCCTCATAAGCATTTAGAAATATCTGAATACAAAGTCATACGTAAGAATTTGGAATATTTATTCCTGCTCATCTTTTCCATCTGTCATCACCCTGGGTTAGGTAGACATCACAGAGTACTTACTCCTATTGTGTTAGAACATTCTTCTGTGGAACCTAAAAGAGCACTTAGGCTGGAGGTATAGAACCAGAGCAAATGTGAAATTTATATCAAGTATGGTGCTATCACATGTCTGTCTTGCTCCTTTTCTTTTGTCATAAAGTGCTTGCACCTTCCTGCCCTCTGGTCTAATTTTTAGACCACATGTTGTAGTTAGGCAGATGAAGTTATGTGGGGTTCTTTGCTTTAAAGTAAGACTTATGGGGCGCCTGGGTGGCTCAGTCGGTTAAGCGTCTGACTTCAGCTCAGGTCACGATCTCGCGGTCCGTGAGTTCCAGCCCCGCGTCGGCCTCTGGGCTGATGGCTCAGAGCCTGGAGCCTGCTTCCGATTCTGTGTCTCCCTCTCTCTCTGCCCCTCCCCCGTTCATGTTCTGTCTCTCTCTGTCTCAAAAATAAATAAATAAACATTAAAAAAAATTTTTTTAAAGTAAGACTTATGTTAGCAGTGGAAAGCTACTTGAAGTATAAGAGAATTAAGAAATGCGTTAGCAATAAGAAAATATTGGATGTGAGCAGTGTCATGAATTCTTATGTTTACCACAAAATAGATAACATCTTGTGACACCAGAATCCTTCTCTTTCTCTATATGCTTTAAAGTTTCTTGGGAGATCTTCTGAATCTGACAACTAAATTATCCTGCCAAAGCTTAAGTTTCAGACACTAATGTGTTAAGTAAATGGATTTTTAATTTTTAATTTAGGTTATAAGGCATAGAATCATGAGGAAAATGTTCTATCATAGAATTCTACTCTCAATTCAATAAAATCATATATATATAAATTTTATATTTTAAGCTATTTTAGATTTCCTAAATAATATAAAAGGTACAGTTCCTTTTTTTTTTTTAATTTTTTTTTTTTTAACTTTTGAGAGAGACAGAGACAGAATGTGAGTGGGTTAGGGGCAGAGAGAGAGGGAGACACAGAATCCAAAGCAGGCTCCAGTCTGTGAACTGTCAGCACAGAGCCCTACGTGGGGCCCGAACTCATGTGCCGTGAGATCATGACCTGAGCCAAAGTTGGAGGCTAAACCGACTGAGCCACCCAGGCACCCCAGAAAGGTACAGATCTTGAATACAGCTGTAACCTGAACAACACAAGACATTTCCAAGGCATACAAAAGTGCATAATCAAGCAAAATCATCCTTCAGAAATTAAGGAAAAATAAAGACTTTCCCAGACAAACAAAAGCTGAGGGAATCCATCACTACTAGACCTGCCTGAAATGCTGAAAGGAGTTCTTGAAACTGAAATGAAGCTAGCTAGTAACATGAAAACATATGAACATATACAACACTAGTAAAGGTAAATATATAGTCAAATTCAGAATATTCTAATACTGTAATAAGATGGTATGTTAACCACTTAAATACTAGTATGAAAGAGGACAGAGTACTAAAAATCACTACAACTCGTGTAACTTTTAAGTGATACACAATATAAAAAGAGTTAAATTGTGATATTAAGAACATAAAAGAAAGGGTCGAGTTTTTTAAAAAAATTATAATGATCACTCATTTTTGAGAGACAGAGAGAGACAGAGCATGAGCAGGGGAGGGGGCAGAGAGAAAGGGTGGCACAGAATCCGAAGCAGTTTCCAGGCTCTGAGCTGTCAGCACAGAGCCTGACACAGGGCTTGAACCCATGAACCGTGAGATCATGACCTGAGCCTAAGTTGGATCCTCAACTGATTGAGTCACTTAGGCACCCCAGAGTAGAGCTTTTATATGCAATTGAAGTTAGGTTGTTACCACAAAGTGAAAACCTATAGTAGATTCATAGATAAAAACAAGGGAATCAGCATACTACTACATAAAATCACCAATTCACACAAAGAAAAAAAGGCATCCAAATTGGCCAGGAGGAGGTCAAACTTTTACTCTTTGTAGATGACATGATACTATTTGGAAAACCCTAAAGATTCCACCAAAAAAATCTGCTAGAACTGATTCATGAATTCAGCAAAGTTGCAGGATATAAAACCAACACACAGAAATCGGTTGCATTCCTATACACCAACAATGAAACAACAGAAAGAGAAATCAAGGAATCGATCCCATTTACAATTGCACCAAAAACCATAAAATACCTAGGAATAAATCTAACCAAAGAGGTGAAAAATCTATACACTGAAAACTATAGACAGCCTATGAAAGAAATTGAAGAAGACACACAAATAAAATGGAAAAAGATTCCATGCTCCTGGATAGGAAGAACAAATATTGTTAAAATGTCGATACTACCCAAAGCAATCTACATATTCAATGCAATCCCTATCAAAATAACACCACCATTCTTCACAGAGCTAGAACAAATAATCCTAAAATTGTATGGAACCAGAAAAGACCCCAAAGAGCCAGAGCAATCTTGAAAAAGAAAACCAAAGCAGAAGGCATCACAATCCTGGACTTCAAACTATACTACAAAGATATAATCATCAAGACAGTATCGTACTGGCACAAGAACAGACACTCAGATCAATGGAACAGAATAGAGAACCCAGAAATGGACCCACAATGTATGGCGAACTAAACTTTGACAAAGCAGGAAAGAATATCCAATGGAATAAAGACAGTCTCTTCAGCAAGTGGTGCTGAGAAAACTGGACAGCGACATTCAGAAGAATGAACCTGGACCACTTTCTTACACCATACACAAAAATAAACTCAAAATGGATGAAAGACCTCAATGTAAGACAGGAAGCCATCAAAATCCTTGAGGAGAAAACAGGCAAAAACCACAGCAACTTCTTACTCAATGCGTCTCTGGAGGCAAGAGAAACAAAAGCAAAAATGAACTACTGGGATCTCATCAAAATAAAAAACTTCTGCACAGCGAAGGAAACAATCAGCAAAATTAAAAGGCAACTGACAGAATGGGAGAAGATATTTGCAAATGACATATCAGGTACAGGGTTAGTATCCAAAATCTATAAAGAACTTATCCAACTCAACACCCCAAAAAATATATAATCCAGTGAAGAAAGGGGCAAAAGACATGAATAGACACTTCTCCAAAGAAGACATCCAGATGGCCAACTGACACATGAAAAAAATGCTCAACATCACTCATCATGAGGGAAATACAAATCAAAACCACAATGAGATATCACCTTAAACCGGTCTGAATGGCTAACATTAACAACTCGGGCAACAACAGAAGTTGGCAAGGATGCAGAGAAAGATGATCTCTTCTGTATTGTTGGTAGGAATGCAAGCTGGTGCAGTCACTCTGGAAAACAGTATGGAGGTTCCTCAAAAAACTAAAAATAGAACTACCCTACAACCCAGAAAATGCACTACTAGGCATTTATCCAAGGGATACAGGTGTGTTTCGAAGGGATACATGCACACCAGTGTTTATAGCAGCACTATCAACAATAGCCAAAGTATGGAAAGAGCCCAAATGTCCATTGATGGATTAATGGATAAAGAAGATGTGGTATATACGGAGTATTACTTGGCAATCAAGAAGAATGAAATCTTGCCATTTGCAACTATGTGAATGGAACTGGAGGGTATTATGCTAAGTGAAATCAGTCAGTCAGAGAAAGACAAATATCATATGACTTCACTCATATGCGGACTTTAAGAGACAAAACAGATGAACATAAGGGAAGGGAAACAAAACTAATATAAAAACAGGGAGGGGAACAAAACATAAGAGACTCATAAATATGGAGAACAAACAGAGGGTTACTGGAAGGGGTTTTGGGAGGGGGGATGGGCTAAATGTATAAGGGGCATTAAGGAATCTACTCCCGAAATCATTGTTGCACTATATGCTAACTAATTTGGATGTAAATTTAAAAAAATAAAATTAAAAAAAGAAAAAAAGAAAAAGAAAAAGAAAAAAGAAAAGAAAAGAAAAAAAGAAAAAAGAAAATCAGCAATTCACAAAGGAGGGCTGTGAAGAGGAAGAAAGAAGTTAGAGAACTACAAAAAAAGCCAGAAAACAATAAGCCAGTATTAGTAAGTCCTTGCCTATTAACACTTACTCTAAATGTAAATGGATTGAATTCTCCAATCAAAAGGCATAGACAGGACGGATGGATAAAAACAAAAAACAAAAAACAAAAAACAAAAAACAAAAAACAAAAAACAAAAAACAAAAAACAAAAAACAAAAAAACAAAAAACAAAACAAGACCCAACTATATGCTGCTTACAAGAGACTCACTTCAGCTTTAAGGACACACATAGATTGAAAGTGAAGGGATGAAAAAAGATATTCCATGTAAATGGAAACCAAAAGACACCAGGAGTAGCCATGCTTATATCATACAAAACATACTTCTGGTGAAAAATGGTAACAAGAGACAAAGAAGGTCATTATATAATGATAATGTGTCCAATGTGTCAAGAAGGTACAATAATTGTAATATATATGCACCCAACAGTGGAGTTGGGTGCATATATAAGCAAATACCAACAAATATTAAATATGGGTGCATATTAAGCAAATACTAACAAATCTGAAGGAAGTTACACAATACATGAATAGTTGGGGACTTCAGTATCCTACTTTCAACAACAGATAGATCATTCAGACAGAAAATTAACAAGAAACGTTGGACTCAAACCATACTTTACACCAAATGGACCTAACAGACATATACAGATATTCTATCCAAAAGCAGTAAACTACATATTCTTCTCAAGCACGCATGGAACATTGTCTGACATATAACACAAAACTAGTCTTAGCAAATTTAAGAAGATTGAAATCATACCAAGTATTTTTTTTTCATTATAATAGTGTGAAACTAGTATCAATAATAGGAGAAAAGCTGGAAAATTTACGAATATGTGAAAATTAAATAACACACTCTTGAGCAACAATTATGGGTCAAAGAAGAAATCAAAAGAGAAATTAAAAAATCTTGAAACAAATGAAAATGGAAACTAAACATATGGGATGCTACAATAGCAGTTCTAAGGCGATCATTTATATCAATAAATGCCTGTATTAAAAATGAAAAAAGATGTTTCTAATAAACTTAACTTCGTGCCTCAAAGAACTAGAAAAATAAGAAAAAATAAAGCCCATAGTTAACAGAAGGAAGGACATAACTAATATCAGAGCAGAAATAAATGAAATAGAGACCAAAAGAACAATAAAAAAGATCAACAAACCTAAGAGCTAATAATTTGAAAAGATAAACAATATTGATAAACCTTCAGCTAGACTAAGGGAAAAAGAAAGAAGACTCATGAATAAAATTAGAAATGAAAGGGGAGATATTACAACTGATACATCTAAAATACATACGTTCTTAAAAAACTATTGTGAACAATGTTATACTAACAAATTGGATAACCTAGAAGAAATGGACGACTGCCTAGAAATAACCAATTTACCAAGACTGAATTATGAAGAAAAAAATTTTAAAAGACCAATAACAAGAAAGGAGATTAAATTAGTAATGAAAAACCTTCCAGGAAAGAAAAGCCAAAAACAGTTGGTTTCACTGGTTAATTTCTAACAAACATTTAAAGAAGAATTAATGTCAGTCTTCTTAAATTCTTCCAAAAAATCAAAGAAGAGAGAGCACTCCCAAACTTATTTTATGAGGCCAGCACTACCCTGATAACAAAGCAAGATAAGGACTCTACAAAATAAGAAAACTATAGACCAATATCTGAGATAAATATAGATGTAAAAATTCTCAACAAAATTAACAAACCAAATTTAACAGCTCATTAAAAGAATCATGCTATGATTAAGGAAGATTTATTCCTGGGATGTGTTCAACATATGCAAATCAATAAATGTGATGCACCACATGAATAGAATAAAAATCGTATGATTATCTCAATAGATGAAGAAAAAGCATTTGAAAAAATACAACATGCTCTCATGACAAAATCTCCCAATAAGGTGGGTATGTAAGGAACATACCTCAACATTATAAAAGGCCATATATGACAAACGCACAGCTAACATAATACTCAATAGTGAAAAGTTGAAAGTGAAAGCTTTTTATCTAAGATCTCAAGAACAAGACAAGGGTGCCTAATCTGACCACTGTTATTCAACATAGTACTGGAATTTCTAGCCAGAGCAATTAGGCAATATAAAGAAATAAAAGACATCCAAATCAAAAGGGAAGAAGTAAATTGTCTTTGTTAGTAGATGGTATGATCTTACATACATATAGAAAAGCCTGAAGGCTCCACCAAAACATTCAGGACAAATCAATGAATTAAATGAAGTTGTAGGATACAAAACCAACATACAGAAGTTAACTGCATTTCTATACACTAACAACAAAGTATCTGAAAAAGAAGTAAAATAATCTTATTTACAATACCATTGAAAACAATAAAGTACTTAGATATAAATTTGACCAAGGGGGTGAGAGATCTGTATATTGAAACTATATGACTTTGATTAAAGAAACTAAAGAAGACACAAATGGAAAGACATCCCAAGTTCATGGATTGGAAGAATTAATATTACTAAAATGTCCAAACTACCCAAAGCTGTCTATAGATTCAATGCAATTCTGGTCAAAATCTCAATGGCATTTTTTATAGAAATAGAAAAAAACACAATCCTAAAAATTGTGTGGAGCCACAAACTGACCTGAATAGAGAAAGCAATCCTGAGAAAGAAGAACAAAGCTGGAAGCATTGCACTTCTGATTTCAGCTATACTGCAAACCTATAGTCACCAAAACAGTATGATGCTAGCATAAAAATAGACATAGACCAGTGGAATAGAATCAAAAGACCAGAAATAAACCCCTGCATATTTGACAAGGGAGCCATGACTACACAATGAGGAAAGGATAGTCTCTTTAATAAAGGTTTAAAAAAAAAAACCAACTAGATGACCACATGTAGAAAAATGAAATTGGAACTGTATTTACACCACTCACAAAAATGAACTTGAGATGGATTGAAAACCTGAATGTGAGACCTGAAACCATAAAAGTCCTAGAAGAAAATAGGGCAAAAGCTCCTTGGCATTGGTCTTGGCAATGATTTTTTGGATATAACACCGAAAGCACAAACAGCAAAAGCAAAAATCAGTAAGTGGGACTACATCAACATATAGAAGGGGAGAAAATATTTGCAAATCTTATACCTAGTAAAGGTTTAATATCCAAAAAATATAAAGAACACATACATCTCATTAGCAAAAACTCAAACAGTGTGATTTAAAAATGGGCAGAGAATTGAATAGACACTTTTTTCAAAGACAAATGGCCAACGGGTACATGAAAAGATGGTAACATCACTAAATGCAAACCATATCGACAATGAGATATCATCGAACGCTTGTGAGAATGACTGGTATCAAAAAGACAAGAGATAACAAGTGTTGGCAAGGATGTAGAGAAAAGGGGATCCTTGTGCACTGTTAGTGGGAATGTAAATTGGTTTAGCCATTATGGAAAACAGTATGGAAGCTCCACAAAAAATTAAAAAGAACTATCATATGATCCAGCAATACCACTTCTGGGTATATATAACTAAAGGAAATGAAAACAGGATCTTGAAGAGATATCTGTATTCCCATGTTCATTGCAGCATTATTTGCAATAGCCAAAATATGAAAACAACCTCAGTGTCCATCAACAGTTGAATGGCAAGAGAAGATATAGTACACACACACACACACACACACACACAGGAAACTTTCAGCCAAGAGAAAGAAGGAAATCCTGGTATCTATGACAACATGAATGGATCTTGAGGGCATTATGCTAAGTGAAATATCTGACAAAGAAAGATGAATACTATATGATAACACCTACATGTAGAATCTAAAAAAGCCAAACTTATAGAAACAGAGAATAGAATGGTGGTTACCAGGAGCCAGAGAGTAGAGGAAATGGGAAGATGTTGGTCAGGAGCACAAAATTCTAGTTAGAAGATGATTAAGTTCAGGGAATCTAATACACAGTGTCATGATGACCATTAACAATAACATACACTTGGAAGTTGTTGAGAGAGTAAATCTAAAATGTTCTCACCATAATAAAGTAATGATAAATATGTGAAGTGATAAAGTCATCAGGTAACATTTCAGTGATCATTTTGCTATATATAAGTACATCAAATCAACATTTTTAAATCTTAAACTTACGCAATGTTGTATGTCAATTTTATCTCAGTAAAACTGAAAAAAAAAAAAACCCAAAATAATGCCACTGGACTGTACACATAAAAATGGTTAAAATGGCAAATTTTATGCCACGTGTATTTTACCAAATCTTTAAAAAGTGGGAAAATAAAGAAAGTACATAAATCCCAGTGTTTGCCCTCAGAGAGACCTATGTTATTTTGCAATGAACCTAAATCACTGAGAAACTTGTTCTTAGTTATGAAATTTACTGTTGGCTAAGCAAAAGGTCAACTGCAACTTAGGAAGACATGAGACTGAAACTCTGTTTTTTAAGGTTAAAGGTGTTTTAAAATAATTACTGTTAAAAGTCATTTTATCTTGATTATATAGCTTCTAGAAATATGAAAATTTGTATTTATATTTAACATTTTATAAGACAAATATCTCATATGCAAAATAATATGCAAAAAAGCATAAAATGTACATAAATGTATATGTAAACCAAGAGAGACTAAATGTAGTGTTTATTTCTTGTATCCTAAACACTGCTGATTTTTTTCAAGAACATTTGAAAATAATCTCATAAGTGTTTATGATTTCAAAGAAAGCTGTGACAACCTACTTCAAAATATTTGCCAATAGTTAAACATTTCTTCTTCAAATATTCGTATTAATGAGAATTATTATCTAATGGTTTATTGCATTAATTTAGGGAAGCAGAATATTGATCAAGTACTACTTTGGCAGAAAAAAAAAACTAAAGTGAATACAGGATCGAGTTTTATTTACCTACAGAATAAATTTCATGAGTCACTAACAGACTTTATTAAAATCTCCCTGTTTTCACTTTTTATGACTGAAAGACTTCTTGATAGAGGGTGGATCTCATTGTTATTTTCATGGGGGAAAGGAGTGGATTTTGTTAAGGTGCATATCTAATAATATCATTTGTATTCGAAAGAAAAAAAAGTGAACTGAGGAAAATAAATGTTCTAATTAAGCAAATTGGGACACTTACATTTTATTTTATTTTATTTTAATTATTTTTAACGTTTATTTATTTTTGAGACACAGAGAGACAGAGCATGAACGGGGGAGGGTCAGAGAGAGAGGGAGACACAGAATCTGAAACAGGCTCCAGGCTCTCAGCACAGAGCCCGACGCGGGGCTCAAACTCACGGACCGCAAGATCATGACCTGAGCCAAAATTGGACACTTAACTGACTGAGCCACCCCAGGCGCCCCGACACTTACATTTTAAATCACATCTTCAGAGAGTGCTGCTGTGGCTCACTTTGCAAGCTGGGAAACCCGAATTCCTAAGAAATTGTGAAATCTCCTCAATATCAGCCCAGATACTGTCTTCTAATACTTAAACAATGTTAATAATGAGAACCAGATAAAAGAAAATCTGGGCCTTAGTTCAATAGAAATAAATATTGTGCTAGATAAATTAGTTTCAAAACAGCTTCCTCTCATCCTATTTCATTAATGATTGGATACAATAACTACTAGAACATTTGATACGTTTTAGCAAAGAAAAATGTTATCTCTAATGTAGATTTAGTACTCTAAATCTATGGGATGATATATGGTGAAATGTTTTGTTTTGCTCAGATGTAACTTTAAAAAATATTTTGGCAATTTTAGGCTATTGGAGACTGAAATTCCTGAATAATGTGACTGTATTGTAATCTTCAAACTGATGACTGAAACTCATTGTTCCCTACTGTTAGCCATCTTGACCCTTAGGAAAAATTTTCCACTTGAATATAGATCCCAAATTTCTTTTGTCAATTCTTGGTGCAGTTTCTCTGTCTTCCCAACTACCCAAGGGTAGATTTGTGATCTGCTTTTGCATTCACTAATCCACTAATTTATGACCCATTAGTCATGTTGTAGTTCTTCAGCCATTAAACCTCAAAAGTCCAATCTTTTACTTGTTTAGTTCACCTGCTAACAAAACATTATTATATGCTAACATTCACCTAAATGGGGAATTGAAACATTTTGGTGGGGTTTGGGGGCACAGAGTGAGGAGAGGGAAGGAGAGAGTGGGGAAGGAACAAAGAGGGAAGGAATGGAGAGAAGGGAGGGAAAGAAGAAAGACATAAGAAATAGGTGTTTGTTAACAAAAGGTAGCAAAATCTTGGATCTTTCATATTATTTTTTCTTCTTTTTAATCATCCAGAGGACCATTTGAATACTTCACATATTTCTCCTCAGCAACAGTCTCCAGTTGGTCACCAACCCACTATGTAATTCTGTTCCCAGAGCTCTTGCTCTCACTACCCTGCCTTGGTAGAAATATCTTGGGACAGAAATTTTGCCCATGATGTTGTTACTACTCAATCCTTATGCCTTAATACTTAACATTCAACAGATCTGAAATAGATTCAGACTTCCCATAATTGTGTATGAAAAGAAAACTTGTGCAAATTTTTGTCTATCTTTGACTTTGGGGGTTGAGAAGTAAAAGGTTAGGAAAGTGAGAGGACTGTATTATAAGGGTTGAATTAAATTTGACTAAACATTTTTTAAAAGAAACAGACAACAGAAAAAACAAAAGGAGGAAAAAGAGGCATAGAATGGCCAGGATATTATACTTCATATCTTGGGAACATTAATGTATATTATTTTCTGTCAATACTCTTTTTTTTTAATTTTAAGTGTTTATTAAAGCCCTGCTATAAGATACTATGTAGGATAGACAGTAAGACATAATCACTCTCAATGTAGAGCTTATGTTAAATTTGGTTATAAACAAAAACATGCAATCAACTTCAATAAAAGTAGGGAAAAGTGCCTCAAGAAAAGCAAGAAATGCTGTAGATGTTCAAAAGGAGGAAAACCATGATATAACAGTGTGTCAGTTGACCCAGGTTTTGAAAGTTAATTAGGATTTTAACAGTTGTCATGAATTAGATGTTTCTCCCATGACTAAATAGATCAGAAATGCCTCAGATTCAAGTACACATACAATCATTGTTTTTCTTTTTGGACACTTCTAAGCAAGGTTGCCCTATCCACCTTTCCTCTAATATACCACTCTGAGAAAAGCAAACATTTATTAGACTCACCTCCACTAATATTATGTCATTGATATATCCCGGAAATAACAGTACCCATCCCCTAGGTCCTTAAGCAGTGCTAAAGTGTTCTTCATGCTGAATTTCTTTGAATTACTTTTTTTTTTTTAATAAAAGTTTAAACATTTGTTTGTTTATTTTTGAGAGAGAGAGTAAGCAGAGGAGGGGCAGAGGATCCAAAGCGGGCTCTGTGCTGACAGCAGTGAGCCTGATGCAGGGCTTGAACTTACAAACTGTGAGATCATGACCTGAGCTGAAGTCAGATGCTCCACTGACTGAGCCACCCAGGCACCCCTCTTTGAGTTTTTAAAATTTTTTGGTACTTTGTGAGTCTGTCTGCCATTTGTCTAATTTCCACCTAAGGAACTTGTCTCCTCTTTATAAGTAAATGGTACATTTTCCTTATATATGTAATATAACCTTATATGTTAAATTTTAGTCTGTTAATGCTCCTTGAGGAATATAAAAGATGACATAACTTCTATTATAATCATTACTTCTCATTCTCTTTTGTCAGCAGATATTCTGAAATTATAAAAAAAAATTTATTTATCAGTTCAGTAATTGTTTACTACTTCATTCCAGGAGAGTATATTCAAGTACCATGTAGCTTAATCTTCTAGACTAAATGTAAATACTGCTTAATAAAGTAGTTATGAACCACATTTTTAAGTTAAATGAAAGAGAAAAATCCTAAATTTGATTGTATGTAAGAATGATAGCATGATTAAAAAGATTGTAAAGAAAATTAAATATAGATAGTTACCTCTGACTATCTTTTAATGTATAAACAGCACTTACTGATTATGCTCTGCATAAGTCATGCTAAATAGAATATTTTGAATAATTAAATTGGAGTTCAAAGAGATTAGAGACTTTAGTACTTTGAGTTACATAGCATTTCAGAGCCCGAAGTTAGAGTTCATCAAATCTCTGGATATAAATCCCTCTGCATTCACTGCCTCTTATTTTCAGATTAACAAAATAATCACATTAAAAACATCTACCTGTGATTGAAACGAAAAAATAAACCACTGTTTGACCTTAAATGTTTTCTCAGACAATCATAGTAATTAAATCTTCTTGAGCGCTGTCCCAGATTTATGGGGAATGACAAACTATGATTCTTTTATAGTTTGCATTCACTTACAAAAATTTCTGTCTTTTTCAATTGTTTTTCTTAGTTAGATGAGCTTATGACATGAAACCTCTTCTTTTAACAGTGCCAGCATTTAATCCATGCTTTCTGGGATGGCATTTCCACTCATGCCTTTAATGATTTAGCCTATGCATTTTTACTTTTTTTTTTTTTTTTTACTGAAGTATAGTTGACTAGCCTATGTTATTTTTACCATAAAGTGAATTAATATTGATTTTTAGTTGAGAATCTTATGATCTCTTGAAATAATTGATGGATCCTGGGGCATCTTTAGCAAGGGTTAAGTATCTCTGGACTTACTACTTTGTTTTTTGTTTTGTTTTGCTTTTTGTTAATTTAAAATACACTAATTATTATGCATTAGTCACTATTCTACACATATTATATGTTTCTAATTTTTCTGTATGAAAACACATAAAGTTGGCATTAGTATTCCTATTTTATAGGTGAGAAAACTTAGGTTGAAGTCAAGCAGCTGACTACAACTAACATTTGAACTTACGTGTGTCTGACTCTAAAGTCATTTTCACTTGGGTATTGCTAGCAGCAGGGCATATTTCTGTAAAAAATTACTACTCTCTTGCCTGACCTTGCAAGTATCACCATCTAGGGTTGTTTGTTTGGTATGCTAAATCTGTATTAATATTAAGCTATTGTTCAGAAACAGAGGTCCATATAATGCTGGGGGAACATGGCAATCCCAGGCAATTTTAGCATAGTACTGGCTGTCATTCATTTATGTTAATGTGAAGGAAACTATATTCTTGTGTGACATTGAAATTCCTTTAAACTATGTTCAGATCACTTTCAGATTAGAATATGTTCTCTATTCTTTCGTATTCTTCTAAAACCCACTTATCTATAAAGTTTTAAAAAAATCTCTAAAAATATTCCCTTAATTTAAAATCAGAGTTCCTGAAGAGATATAAAACAAGCAAATCTTAATTTTAACAATGGATTATGGCGTTAAAAATCATTATTTAACCTTTATGTTGTCAAAAAAAAAAGAGACTGTATTCTGCAACAGTGCAAGATTTTTGGTTTAAGTAGTTCAACAGAATGAACAAAACACTTAAATAACACTAATAGCACCCACATTGACAAACTGCATCACAGGCCAAGATATGTATGTGTCAAATGAGTTTTGTAGATACTTAAAAATCTGAACATCCTAGGGCACCTGGGTGGTTCAGTTGGTTAAGCATCCAACTTCAGCTCAAGTCATGATCTCCTGGTTCGTGGGTTGAAGCCCCACATTGGGCTCTGTGCTGACAGCTCGGAGCCTGGAGCCAGCTTCAGATTCTGTGTCTCCCTCTCTCTCTGCCTCTCCCCTGTTCAGTCTCTGTCTCTGTCTCTCAAAAATAAATAAATATTTAAAAATCATTTTTTAAAAAAAATCTGCACATCCCTTTGAATTGTTTCTATATAAATATGTCCCAAATCCAGGATTTCCTATTTGGAGGGATAGAAGAACTATGTTATAGTAGACCATCATCTAAGCCACACATATAAAACCAGAGAATGACTATTAGAGAACCAGGAGCATGTGAGATCAGGAGGGACGTTAGAAGACCTAGTTTGCCTCCTCTCTCCATGGCAGACAGAGTAACCTCATAGTCAATAAAGTATTTTCAGTGAGATCCTTGCTTTCCTTTGCTTTGCTTTTTTTTTTCTTTTTCCTTTCTTTTGCCTCAGCTGTCAGATTTAAAAATGAGGATGTGGCCTGGAAAAGGACCTAAGTAAGAATATAGGGGAATGCAAGTTAAATATCTCAATTACCATTTTCCTCTGGGTTTCTAGTTTTCAGACTTTTTGATTCTTAATGAATCTCTAAGTGCAAAAAAAAATAGGGAGAGCCTCTGAAGGACAAAGAATGTGTTTATTTAAGTAAGATGCAGGCTACCCGGACCATTGCCTGAGTGGAATGTTGGTCTGAAAGGGTCGCTGGAATAAAGGAAGAATGTGATATGCTTAATTCAGGGCTACTCATGGAGCCCCATACCCAGTTGGTTACACATACACTGGTCTTGCTGCCCCCAAATTAGACAAATCTGGGCTTAGGGAGTGAGAGTTATTACTAGAACAGACTTTGCCCATGTTGAGTTACTATTGAACAAATCTTTATAGAATATAAGCTAGAAAGGGCATCTGCGTATCTGTACGGCACTGGTGGTATCTACTGAATCTAAAGAATAGTATATTATAACAGTGCAATGAACACCTGATGAATGATTGAATAAATGAGTGGATGAACATCTCCATAGATTTGGTTTCTACTGACAAATCAGTCTGGCTCCATATACTATTTAGGAAGCAAACTATTTATTTTGCTGCATGCACTAGATATGTCACATAATCCTCTTTATGATAGGGATAAAGATTTGCCACTTCACATGTCCCTTGTAAAAGAAATGATTTTTGCCATGAAGAAGGCTCAGTAATATGGCTGTAGCTAATTCACTTCTTTTCCTTTGCTTTATAAGTATTAGACTAAAAGCAAGTAAACTTTGCATAAATATCTTTGGGCAATTGGCTGACAATTGAAAGTATACATTTTGGTACTTCCTGTGTAGTAGTTGGTACAGTTCAGTTTTTTAAAACTCTCTTAAAGAAATCTATAAATGTAAACAATTTCCTATAGCTTTCTTTTGCTTGGGAAAATATTTAGGATAGTTTTTTTCATATTTAACTCTTCTATGGGTTAATTTATGAAAATAATAATGGAAAAAATCTTCCTTTGCTTCTAAAACTTTTCCTCAATTTATGAGTCAATTATTAGGTTGCACCATATGGAATTAGAATTTTTGTAGGTCAGAAAGTCAAATAATAGGGATTTCAAATGGTAATCTAATATAATGATAAATATTCTTAAAGTTGACTTTTAAGAAGTTTGCATTCTCATCAGGTTAGCCATACTTTGATTATTCCACTACATTATTCTTATTACTTGGAAATAAATATAGTCCCTGCTCTTCAGGGGGCAGTGCACATCTCTGCTTTGGTGCCTAGGAATAACATCCTAAAAATATAATTTCAATAATAGTTAATATCTCCTTAGTTGAGTATTTCTTCTTTTTGCTACATATTTATTTAAAGAATATTAGGAATGACTTATGCATTGAGGACTCAAATTTAATTCTTGCTATTCATGAGAAAAATCAGATGACATGATTGGTCCCAGTGTGTACATTTATATGAATTATTAATAGCTAGATCTTATGGCTTTCAGATTGCTAACTTCTTATCACTATGGTTACACAGCAGTACTTAGCAGTACCTTATTCTTAAATTTAACACATATCATGTTTAAATCTAGTTAATATTGCTGTGAAATTTTTATAACCATTGTTGAAAATTAAATTCCAGATGACTATGAAACATTTCACATTTTGGGTGATCATTCCAGACTCCAAGCACAAGAGACAGAGCCAACATTTCTCAACACTTTCTCCTTCTTTCTACTTTTGTCTCTATTAAAGAAAAAAATAGAGATACCATGAGTATAAACCCTAAGAAATGTTAATACATTTTACCAAAGCAATCATAAACTGTCAGATTTTTAAATGTTAACACAGAAAAGTGGGAGTAGAATACAAATTATAAATGTACCCTGAGACATTTGTAATATAAATATAAAAAGCCATAATCACTGTGAATTGATTTGATCTGAAATAATTTTAATTTTACTATTATAACTAATAGTTTTAAATATAGATGCATTTGAAGTCATCCCAGATTACAAAGAAAAACAATTATGATAATTGTTTAAATAATAATTATTATTTAAATGATAATGTGATACCTATGAATTTATTCTGATATCTTTTCCACAGCAAATAGTGGTGATTCTAAACGTTACTTAGAGAAGAGTAAATTGAAACTAGTTAGTGCTTCTTCTTTGATATCTGCTAAATTATAAGCAATCTATTTATTTTGTTGCTTGTAGTAGGTATGTTGCAGGATCCCCTCTCTGATGGGCCAGAGCAAGTAAGCTAATAACATTCTGACATGGTAACTGGTCTGCCTGAAATATTTAGAAGATGATCTAAATAGGTCTATGTGTCTAGAAAGGAAAGTTCAGTAGAGGGTACTTTAAGTGCTTATTAATTCTGTAAAACTCCAGTAGGACCAGAGGAACTTGAGCTAGCTTAAAACATTAAACTCCAGGCCTATGAGCTGGAAAGGATCACATGCAAATTAATCACATAAACATTGGGTATAAGGTCCTCATCTGTTATGTTTCCGAAGACACTCAGTATCATCCCAACTTCTCTGGATATAGCTTTTCCAGAGAGTTTGGTGGTGGCTTCATAATATTTTTAAATGCATATATTAATAAAACCTATCAAAGTATCCTTAGTTGCCATGTACCTCATTGGACACATATAGAATGTGTTGTTTTTACCATTTTACATGATTTTTAAACAATAATTGAGAGAAAATGAGACTTTAATAAAGCAATATTTGTTGAGTCCTTATAAATATATAATTTTATAATTTTTTTTATAATTTCATCTGTATTCCCTTTACATAAATTTTCAAACTAGCAGTTTTCATATTCTATTACATCATTTGATTAATAAATAGCTCAAATAATAAGTTATGTGGACACATTTGCTGTTCCTCATTTTGAATCATAATATGTTTATGATTTGGCATTTTGCTTAAATCTCATGTTGATTGAATTTTAAATACTTTGTGGCTAAACACCACAAAATGGTGTTTTGTTTTGTTTTGTCTTTTATTTCAAGAGTGCTTATTCAAAATGTTATTAGACTTATAAACTCAATAAAAACTTCAGCATTGCAAAAACATACTTACTTTGCCTTATAATGAAGAGCCATTTTGAAATAAATTTCCCTATCTATTCATCAAAGAGAACTGACATATTTCAAAAAGCGTAGCAAAATCATAAATAATGTAAATTAACCTTTTAAAGAAGTTACAAAGTTTTTCTCCTCCAAGTTCTTCTTACAAAGAAAGCACATGGAAGGAAGCCTTACATGCATTAATACCTTCGAGGCCCTTATAAGTTGCTCCAGTGAACTAAGTGGTGCTCCAGTTACTAAGAGAAGTACTTCTAGGTAAACCCGAGATGGTTTCTTGAGTGTTTAACAGAATACGATTTCTAAAATTTACATAATTATGTACTTGTTATTTATTCATTTTGTGAAAATAATAAAAATTTGCTATGTGGTATAAAATCACAAGTATCTTAGCTGGTTAAATAGGAATTCCTTTGCATCTGTTTTTTTTTTGTTTTTTTTTTTTTTAAGATGTTGCTTCTTCACATAGGTAGAGAACTTAAGCCTAAGTAGAGGTGATTTTTTTGTGTGTAACAGTTTATTGAGTGCCTACTATGTGCCTATACTATGCTAAGTGTTCTGACTACATTGCTTCATTTAAGATTTATATAAACCCGCTGCTTCATTTAGTTTTCATAACAAATGCAATAAAGTAAGTTACTCTAAAAATGAGGTAGTTCTAGTTCAGAATTTGGGTCACATTGCTAGTACATAGTAAGGTTGGAATTTCAGCCCAGAGCCTATTATCACAACTATGACTCTATACTATCTTCCCGGAAATGTAGATATAAAATATGATTTCATCCAATATTACCAGTTAATCAAGTCTTATGGTAGAATCCTGTAGAAACACTTGTGAAATGAATATTCAGGTGTATTTTATTCATTGTAGTCTCCCTTATATATTGTGTCATGACTGTTCTATAGATCAAATTGTATCTGAGGTTTATACTAAGGTATAGAATATATCTGTGCTTCTAATTTACTTTGGAAATTAGCAAAAGTACTACCTACTAAGGTTTCCTTGGATTTCTTCCTTAACTTGTCTGAGTATCAGCTGAAAAACTACTCATTGACTCTGATAGTCAGTTTCTATTTTATGCTACTAATATTATTACCAGATATTAACTTAAGATATTGTCACGTTAGATGAATGCTTCATATAATGTAAACAAATAATTATGCATCCTAATTCTGATTTTTTATTTTTTTATTTTTATTTTTTTTTTCTGACATTTATTGACAAATTGGTTTCCATACAACACCCAGTGCTCATCCCAACAGGTGCCCTCCTCAATACCCATCACCCACCCTCTCCTCCCTCCCACCCCCCATCAACCCTCAGTTTGTTCTCAGTTTTTAACAGTCTCTTATGCTTTGGCTCTCTCCCATTCTAACCTCTTTTTTTTTTTTTTCCTTCCCCTCCCCCATGGGTTCCTGGTAAGTTTCTCAGGATCCACATAAGAGTGAAACCATATGGTATCTGTCTTTCTCTGTATGGCTTATTTCACTTAGCATCACACTCTCCAGTTCCATCCACGTTGCTACAAAAGGCCATATTTCATTTTTTCTCATTGCCACGTAATATTCCATTGTGTATATAAACCACAATTTCTTTATCCATTCATCAGTTGATGGACATTTAGGCTCTTTCCATAATTTGGCTATTGTTGAGAGTGCTGCTATGAACATTGGGGTACAAGTGGCCCTATGCATCAGTGCTCCTGTATCCCTTGGATAAATTCCTAGCAGTGCTATTGCTGGGTCATAGGGTAGGTCTATTTTTAATTTTCTGAGGAACCTCCACACTGCTTTCCAGAGCGGCTGCACCAATTTGCATTCCCACCAACAGTGCAAGAGGGTTCCCGTTTCTCCCCATCCTCTCCAGCATCTATAGTCTCCTGATTTGTTCATTTTGGCCACTCTGACTGGCGAGAGGTGATACCTGAGTGTGGTTTTGATTTGTATTTCCCTGATAAGGAGCGACGCTGAACATCTTTTCATGTGCCTGTTGGCCATCCGGATGTCTTCTTTAGAGAAGTGTCTATTCATGTTTTCTGCCCATTTCTTCACTGGGTTATTTGTTTTTTGGGTGTGGAGTTTGGTGAGCTCTTTATAGATTTTGGATACTAGCCCTTTGTCCGATGTGTCATTTGCGAATATCTTTTCCCATTCCGTTGGTTGCCTTTTAGTTTTGTTGGTTGTTTCCTTTGCTGTGCAGAAGCTTTTTATCTTCATAAGGTCCCAGTAATTCACTTTTGCTTTTAATTCCCTTGCCTTTGGGGATGTGTCGAGTAAGAGATTGCTACGGCTGAGGTCAGAGAGGTCTTTTCCTGCTTTCTCCTCTAAGGTTCTAATTCTGATTTTTTAAAAAAAAATTACAGTTAGACTGGAGAAGGAAAGATAAAGAATAAGGCAGAAGTTATAGAAGAGATATAGAAGAGAGGAAGATATAGGGACATGGTAGAAGAAATGTGACCAGAAATGGTGTAGTCACTTCAGAAAACAGTTGGGTGGTTCCTCAAAGAGCAAACAAAGAATTATCATATGCCCCAGAAATTCCACTCTTAGGTGTGTGCCCACTGTTTCTAATAGTCAAATAGCAAAAACAACTGGAATATCCATCAACTTATGAATGAATTACCAAAATGTGGCATATTCATACAGTGGAATATTATTCAGCCATGAAAAAGAATGAAATACTATGACATGCTACAACATGAACAAACCTGAAAACATGCTAACAGAAGGGCCATCACAAAAGACCACATATTGTATGATTTCGTGTATATGAAATGTCCAAATAGGTAAATCCATGGACACAGAAAGTATATTAATGATTGGCAGTGACAGGGAGGAGGGAAGAATGGGGAGTGTCTGCTATTGGGTATGAAGCTTCTTTTTGATGTGAAGAAAATGTTATGGAATTAGATAGTGGCAATGGTTATATGTGCTTGTGAATATAATAAAAAATCATTCAAAAAGTATTGTGTACTTTACTAGGGTGGATTTTATGATATGTGAATTATATATCAATTTTTAAAATATGGCCAGGGATTCCCATATTTTTAAAGACCCCATTGAAAATCTTTACAGGAATGTATATATATCTCATTAAAATATAAATACTTTTATTTTCAAATGTTAGTTAAACCTGTTGTAAAATAACCTTGTGTTATCTGTGCTCCAACTAAATCATTTGCATGTTATGGGAAAATAGGCAGACGAGTGACCTACAAAAATATATTTATATTTAAAACCTTCAACTTTCTCTCTCTCTTTCTCTCACACACTTCCCCTTTAAAAAGTAAGTTGCAGTAATCATAAATCTTCATCCGTAACTACTTTAGGGTGTGTTTCCAAAGAGCAAAGATATTCTCTAGCATAACCACAGTACAATGATCAAATTCATGAAAATTCACATTGGTATTATTATCTAAACACGCTTTTGGTTCCCAAACTGGCCCCTGTCCCTGGAGGCAAAAGTAGACAGAAGAGACCATTCCTAAGTGGCAGGTGGCAGGTGGTAATAAGCAAGGGAACTTACCATATGAGGCTTGTCCTGGGCAGCTACAAGGTGAGTGGATCTCTGCACTCGCCCACCAGAATCTTAAGTTTGTATAGAGGCCTTAACTGGATTCAGTCACATATAGCATCCAGATAGTCCCAATAACACCATGCTCTCTCACGCTGCTTCCTTGGAAACGGTTCCAGCTGTGGGAATGGTAGGCAGAGCATACATTCCAAGCACGTGCGAGGGGGTGAGGAGCCTTCGATTGTCCCAGTCCAGCTCATGGTCAACTGGCAGTCGTGTCCTTCGAATGAGCCCCAACAACTTCCCATATTTAAATTTTCTATTTTTAAATTTCCAATTATCATAATGCTATCCTTTATAATAACTACTTTTTCTCAATTCATTTGCATCTAAGTTGCCATGTTACTCTAGTTTCTTTTAATCTCACCTCCTCAGCTTCTCTTTGTTGTTGTTTTTTCTTTTTTATGACATTTATATGCATAGAGTGCAGAACTGTTGTTATTATTTTAAGAAAGTGCCTGGAATTAGTTTTGATTGGTAGTTTCCTGATGCTATGATTCAGGTTACTTTTTTTTTTTTAGTGCAAGAATACTACCTATTTCCAAGGGTAACCAAAAGCTTGGCAGTTTAAAACAACATAAATGTATTCTTTCATAGTTCTGGAGGTCAGGAATTCAAAATCAAGGTCTTGGTAGGTCTAAACTCCCTAAGCTCTAGGGTAGAACTTTTCTTGCCTCTTCCAGTTCCTGGCAATTTCAGGCATTCCTCTGCCTGTGACAACATAACCCCAATCTCTGCCTGCGTCTTCACATGACTTTCTTCCCTGTGTTTCTCTTCTGCTTATAAGGGCAATTATTGGATTTAGGGCCCATCCGGTTAATCCAGGATAATCTCACCTGGAGATCCCTAGCATAGTTACATCTGAGAAGACCCATTTTTTTTTCCAAATAAGGTCACATTCACAGGTACCGGGGGTTTAGGACTTGGGCATATCTTCTTGGGTCTGCAGTTCAACCCACTACAGTATGTAAATGATGTTGTGTCCTTCTCAGAGGATAACATCAGGACATACCAAATATAGACAGAACAGAAAATAGATTTTTTTTAAAGCATGGATTTATATGGACACTCTAATTCAAATTAAATATTACAGTTCTTTCTTTCCTTCTCACCTTCTGCATTTATATCTTCTTTCTTCCGGAGTGAGAACCCTACCTCCTAATATTATTAAAATGTTTACTTCTTTGGTCAATCCTGCAACATGGGTAAAACAATTTCAGAATTGCTACACCTATATGATTACCAACAAGAAACTTGCCAAATAAGGTTCAAGATTTCTTTGTGGTTCTTTTGGTCTTCAACTGAAATAGTGTAGCCACGCACAAGTTTCATGGATCACTACCTCCTCCCCCTTCCGTGTGGTTGTTATTCATTTGATATACTATTCAGTTCATGTGTTTCTGTTTGTACTTAATGTTAAGGATTCTTCCTTCACCCTTATTGGTTTAATGCTATTTTTTTGAACAATGACATTTTAACATGATTCTAAAAGTAAAAATATATAGAAAGGATACTTAGGCCACTCCCTCCCCTATCCATTCTGCCTTGTTTCTCCAATCTCTAGTAGGTAACCAATTTTATTAGTTTCTGGTTTACTTTGTTTCCTTTTATGAATATAAGCAGATAAATGTATACTTTCTCATTTTGCTTTCATTTTGTATAAAGGTAGTATATTGTATATTAGTGGTTCTCAAATGGGGATGGTTCGGTGTAGGGGGTAATGTCTGGAGACTCTTTATTGGGGGAGGGGCATCTAGTGGGTGGAGACCAGGTAGGCTGCTAAACATTTAGAATACATAAGGTAGCCCTCAACAACAAAGAATTACTGGTTTCATTTATCCATAATGCTGCTGTTGAGAAACCCTGCTATACATCTACTTCTGCACTTTGATTTTCAACATAAAAATATTTTTTGGAAAATCACTCTGTAGAGATGGTCCACATCCTGTTTTACAGCTCCACAGTGTAGATGCTGTAGTTTATTCAGTCTCCTTTGTATGGGCATTTAGGTTGTTTTCAATATTTTGCAATTATAGGTAATGCTGTAATGGATAGCCTTACACACTTTTATCTTTGTAATTTTTGAAGTATATCTTTAGAATAAATTGCCAGAAGTGGTTCAAAGGCCAAAATATATGATGGTTTGCCAAATCCCCTCCAAAACGTTGTGCATTTTTTCACTGTCACCAGTGTTTGAGACGACCTGTTTCTCCATAGGTTGCTAGTTGAGTAAGTTGTCAAGTTTTTGAACTTTTACCATCTGAAAACTAAGAAGCCCAGTGTAGTTTTAATTTGCACTCATTTTATTATTAATGGCATTTCTCTGTCTCTGTCTCTCTCTTTTAGAGAGAGGGATAGAGGGTAAGCAGGGGAGGAACAAAGGGAGAGGGGAAGAGAGAATCTCAAGCTGGGCGTGGAGCCTAATGTGGGGCTTGATCTCACAGTCCTGAGATCACAACCTGAGCCGAAGTCAAGAGTTGGACACTTAACCAACTGAGCCACCCAGGTGCCCCTAATTAATGGTTTTTTTTTTTTTTAAGTTTTGCTTGGGCACGTCTCTGGGCCAAAACCTCACATTTTATAATATTTAACTCAAATAATTTTAGACGGATTACAGAAGCAATGTTTATAAAATACAGTGAAACAAGATATGTGTTTCTGTGTGAAAGTATCCAACTATTCCTTGAGGAAACTTTTCTTTGTGGCTATGTCTCAGTAAATTTTTACATGAACATAACAGAGTATTATCCTGTCATGCCTGAGAGAGAAATACTCGTCACCAGGTTAATAAATGTAATTCTAGAAATACAGTATTTAAAACGTGCTCTCGAGCTTTCAGACCACAAGAACGTCACACTGAGTAAACTAAAATGGCTTTGTACGAGGATTCTTATGTGGTTGGTGTTTTATAGGCCATACATGTCTCTTGGGAGTCTTCGCGATCAAGTCATCTACCCTGATTCGGTGGATGACATGCGTGACAAAGGCCACACAGACCATGACCTGGAATGTATTCTACACAATGTCCACCTCTATCACATAGTTCAAAGAGAAGGAGGTAAAGTCTACCATTTTCTAAATGCATTTAACTTTGTTTCAAAAACTAAACTTATGTAAATCATCCCTATTTTAATTTGAACATGTGCTATCATTGGAACATAAACACACACATGGACTTCATAGCATTTATTGATTTTCCATTCTTGACGTCCTGTCTTCTGCTTGGGTTGTATTTCCTACAGCACACCAGGATATTTTATTGTCTGCTGCTAGCATTTGAAAACAGTTTTTTGGGGGGGGCGCCTGGGTGACTCAGTCAGTTAAGTGCCGACTTTGGCTGAGGTCATGATCTCATGGTTGGTGAGTTTGAGCCCCATGTTGGGCTCTGTGCTGACAGCTCAGAGCCTGGAGGCTGCTTCTGATTCTGGGTCTCCCTCTTTCTGCCCCTCCCCCGCTAGTGTTCTGTCTCTGTCTCAAAAATAAACATTAAAAAAAACCATTTTTTTAAATGAAAGGGTTTTTTCCTTCATATTTGAATATACACGTGTCTCTGAGGCCATCATTAATCTAGATGCATGTAAAATCTGTGGCAGAAATATCCTCCTGTCAAGTTCTCAACTTACATTAAACTTAATAATTTGAAGAGTGGTATCACAGAACCTCTTTTTGTTTTCAGACCCACAGTCTTACCAATACATTTTTTCCCTCTGTCAAGCAGCACATAGAGAATTAGATAAGATATAGAAACTTATTTTTTAAGTATTTTTAATGTTTATTTATTTATTTTTTGAAAAGTGGTGGTGGGGAAAGAGGGAGACAGAATTCCAAGCAGGTTCCATGCTGTCAGTGCAGAGCCTGATGTGGGGCTCGAACTCATGAACTGTGAGATCATGACCTGAGCTGAAATCAAGGGATGGACATTTACCCGACTGTGCCACCCAGGTGCCCCAGGAACTTCTGTGCTGTGTGTTTTATGAATAAAGCATTTTTTTTTAATATATGAAATTGATTGTCAAATTGGTTTCCATACAACACCCAGTGCTCATCCCAAAAGATGCCCTCTTCAATGCCCGTCATCTACCCTCCCCTCCCTCCCACCCCCCATCAACCCTCAGTTTGTTCTCAGTTTTTAACAGTCTCTTATGCTTTGGCTCTCTCCCACTCTAACCTCTTTTTTTTTTTTTCCTTCCCCTCCCCCATGGGTTTCTGTTAAATTTCTCAGGATCCACATAAGAGTGAAAACATATGGTATCTGTCTTTCTCTGTATGGCTTATTTCACTTAGCATCACACTCTCCAATTCCATCCACATTGCTACAAAGGGCCATATTTCATTCTTTCTCATTGCCACATAGTACTCCATTGTATATATAAACCACAATCTCTTTATGAATAAGGCATTTTTGAAAGAGTAGAAATAACAGTTACACATATGAGCTTAAAAAAGAATTACTCTCTAATAGTCACACTTTCAAATAACTTGTAACACATAATTTGATAGCCTAGAAAAAGTATTGAAATAACAAGCTAGAATTCTAGGTTTAATTTTGCATAGATTTTATCTTTTACTTCCTAGCCCATTTACCTATCAGAAATACAGTGATTAAGAATGTGAGCTTTGAAGTCAGAGTTCTGGACTCAAATCTAATTAGCACTGTTCTGTATCTTCAATTCTAAAATGGGGATAAATATCTACCTATAAGGATTCTGTGAATATTAAATAAGACTCTCTGCAGAGTCACACAACTATATGGTCAATTAATCTTCAACAAAGCAAGAAAGAATATCCAATAGAAAAAGGAAAGTTTCTTCAACATATGGTGTTGGGAAAACTGGACAGCAACATGAAAAAGAATAAAACTGGACCACTTTCTTACACCATACATAAACATAAATTCAAAATAGATTAAAGACCTAAATGTGAGGGGCGCCTGGGTGGCGCAGTCGGTTAAGCGTCCGACTTCAGCCAGGTCACGATCTTGCGGTCCGTGAGTTCGAGCCCCGCGTCGGGCTCTGGGCTGATGGCTCAGAGCCTGGAGCCTGTTTCCGATTCTGTGTCTCCCTCTCTCTCTGCCCCTCCCCCGTTCATGCTCTGTCTCTCTCTGTCCCAAAGGTGAATAAACGTTGAAAAAAAAAAAAAAAAAAAAAAAAAAAAAAAAAAAAAAAAGACCTAAATGTGAGACCTGAAACCATAAAAATACTAGAAGAGAACACAGGCACTAACCTCTTTGACATGAGCCATTGCAACTTTTACCTAGATATGTCACCTGAGGCAAGGGAAACAGAAGCAAAAATAAACTATTGGGACTTATCAAAATAAAAAGCTTCTGCACAATGAAGGAAACAATCAACAAAACTAAAAGACAACCTACCAAATGGGAGAAGATATTTGCAAATGACATATCTGAAGAAGGATTAGTATCCAAAATACAATGTTTTGGGGTACAAACAGATACCAAAAACCAAATAATCCAATTAAAAATAGGCAGAAGACATGAACAGATATTTCTCCAAAGAAGACATCCAGACGGCCAACAGACATGAAAAGGTGTTCATCATCACTTACTATCAGGGAAATGCAAATCAAAACTACAATGAGATATCTCCTTACACCTGACAGAATGGCTAAAGTCAAAAACACAAAAAACAAGTGTTGGCAAGGATGTGGATAAAAAGCAACCAAACCTCTTGTACTGCTGTTGGGGATGAAAACTCATGCAGCCACTATGGAAACAGTATGGAGGTTCCTCAAAAAGTTAAAAATAGAACTACCCTGTGATCCAGCAATGGAACTACTGGATATTTACTCAAAGAATACAAAGACACTAATTCGAAAACATAGATGCATCCCTGTTTTTATTGCAGCATTATTTACAATAGCCAAGATATGGAAGCAGCCAGAAGTGTCCACTTATTGAGGAATGGATTAAGAAGAGGTGGTATGTGTGTGTGTGTGTGTGTGTGTGTGTGTGTGTATATAGATGGATATAACAGAGTATTACTCAGCTATAAAAAAGAATTAAGTCTTGCCATTTGCAAAGACATGGACGGAGCTAGAGAATACTATGCTGAGCTAAATAAGTCAGAGAAAGACAAATACCATGTGATTTCACTCATATGTGGAATTTAAGAAACAAAACAAATGAGCAAAGGGGAGAAAAAAGAGACAGAGACAAGTCAAGAAACAGACTCAACTCTAGAGGACAAACTTATGGTTACCAGAGGGGAGTGGGTGAGGAGTTGGGTGAAAGAGGTGCTGGGGATTAAGGAGTGCACTTGTAATGAGCACTGGGTAATGTATGGAATTGTTGAATCTCTATATTGTACACCTGAAACTAATACAGCACTGTATATTAACTAACTGGAATTAAAATGAAAACTTAAAGAAATGCTCTCTGAAGAGCATTTATAACAGTGGCACATAGTGAATACACAATAATCAGTAGCTAATGGTAACATTACTACTTGTAATATTGATACTATGATATTTTGTCTTTGTGTACCAGTACGTGGTATATTACATGGCAATTTCATATATGTTGTTTCATTTGATCCCTATAATAAGCAAATGAGGCAGACAGGAGAGGTATTATTACACTTATTTTTATGGTGTTTATAATCACAATTCATAAGTACTAAAAATATGGAAAGCAGATTATCTTTTTGTTTCATATGATCATCTCCTTCACTGTTTTAAAACACCGGGGAAGCAGAATAAATGCTACATGTTAATCTTGGGTAGGTTTGAAATTCAATAATCCAAATAGAAATTTAAAATAAACATGGGCTATTCTATTCTTTCAGAAGTCATTGAGAAGTTTAAGAACTGTTTCTAAGAATGTTCTTACCTTAATAATGTAACAGTAATTGTTATGGTTTATTGAATGCCTACTGTGCAGAATATATTAAGCAATGCACATTGTCATCTTATTTAATATTTAAAACTGTCTTATGATGGGGGTTTTACTAACCCCATTTTACAGGTGAAATTCAGAATTTTAGTAACTTCCTCAGGGGCCCACAGCAAGTGTTATGACAGGTATTCAAATAAAGATCTCACTTGAAAGTCAATGTTCTATCGTAGGCTATGCCACCGTGCTATGCAATCTACTAGCTTCTTAGACACTAATAAGAATTGTTATATCCTTACGCATAAAACAATTCCAAGGAAACCTACTCTACTTGCTTCATCCTTAAAACACGAAGCATGTTTTTAAGCCAAGCTGAAAAGCATCTAAATTTGCAAGGACGTCACTTACTTTGGAAGAAGTGTACTGAGGTTCTATTTAGACTAGCTAATACTTTGCTTAGAGAAATGCTTTGCTCTAGTAAAAGATGGAATGAAAAACTATGTTTCATTCCATGAAAAGAGATTAGAAAATAGAAAAGAGTAAAAGTGTTACCAAATGTTACCAAAAGTGTTACCAAATGTTAACATGAACTAAATTAACATGTACCTCTCAAGGAAGCAGGAAAACTGTCCTCAGCTGGCTTAGTCTCACTTACTCAGCATCAGAGATGATATTATAACTCAGAGGTTTGATTTATATGTTCTGTGATCAAGCAGTATTGCCTATTAAAACTTCTGGGTTTAGTGGAACAGAAGACATGATTTATTTAAATATGTAAAGCTAAAGTTTCCTTTGACCCAAATACTTTTCTCTTGCCCCTTCTCAGTTGGCAGGAGGAACAAATTTTTAAGCCCCAAATATTTCTCCACTATGAAGCAATCTGAGCTTATTTTTCAAATCCTTGCTTATGTTTCATAAATGCTATAAAATTCAGTTATCGAGAAAAATTATATTTCAACCTTTTTCACTAGAAGCAAGAACTTGAAATCAGATGGCATTTGGAGATTTTTCTCTTAACATAAAATTTTAAGGCTATATTTAAAAAAATTTTTTATGTTTATTCATTTTTGAAAGGCAGAGACAGAGCACAAGCTGGGGTGCGGCGGAGAGAGAGGGAGACACAGAATCTGAAGCAGGCGCCGGGCTCTGAGCTGTCAGCCCAGAGCCTGACGCAGGGCTCGAACTCACAAACTGCGAGATCATGACCTGAACTGAAGTCGGACGCTTAACCAACTGAGCCACCCAGGCACCCCAAGCTATATTTTTAAATGAACAGAAAATTCCTGGAAGTTCATCCAAGAAAATGAACAGTGGTTCCCCACTGGGGAGTATCATTGGGAAATAGGGAAAATCTATTCAATTCACTGCACAGAAAACAACAACGACTCTACTTCCTATTTTCTTTTCCTTTGACCCAGTTTATTTAAAGTTTAATAAAGGTGAAAATTCAGCTGACAGAGAAAGAAGAGGCCAAAGAGCCCGAATTTTTTCTACATGGGAAAATTATGCCTTGAACACTTGGGATTTGGAACTGTTGTCCTAAGTGTATGTGGCAAGTTTTGGCAGTAATTTTGCTCTTTGAAAATCAGACTTTGCCTACTCTGCTCTATTATTCTCTGACATTTCCATGAATAAATATTTGATATGGCCCTCTCTCTTATAGGCCTCATGGTTTTGTTTTCTTTCTTTCTTTTTTCCTTTTAAATATTTATTTATTTATTTTGAGCGAGAAAGAGAGCACACAAGTGAGGGAGGAACAGAGAGAGACAGAGGGAGACACATCTGAAGAGGCTCCAGGCTCTGAGCTGTCAGCACAGAGCCTGATGTGGGTCTCACACCCATGAACCATGAGATCATGACTTGAGCTTAAGTTGGATGTTTAACCAACTGAGCTACCCAGGAGCCCCTAGTTTTATTTTGGAGTACACTTCTTTTGTTACAAAATAAAGATAAACCATAAAAATAATAAAAATCATTATATTTCCCAATATTATAAAAATGTGTAACTTAGAAAGCAAAAGTCTCATAATTCCATTCCTGTGGGGTGTGAGCTATGTGTGTGTTTATAGAAATGCAGTCATAGTTTATATAAATGTGTATGTGTGTGTCTATATCTATACATACACACAATTCTGCAACTTGATTTTTCATACAAAGATGTTCCAAGTACATTTCTACATCAGTATGTATAGATGTAACCAATTTTTTAATATATAGAAGCATTGCTTTTTGTATAAATATCCAACAGAAAGTCAGTAGTGAAGATGTAAGAGAGCGGATCCTGGGTGGCTCAGTAAAGCGTACAACTTTCGATTTCAGCTCAGGTCATGGTCTCATGGTTCATGGGATCCAGCCCTGTGTCAGCTCTGCACTGACAGCACAGAGCCTGTTTGGAATTCTCTCTCTCCCTCCCTCTCTGCACCTCCCCTGCTCTCTCTCCCAAAATAAATAAATAAACTTAAAAAAAAAGAAACAACTTAAAACTAATTTTCAAATAAAACCTAGATGTTGTAAGAGGTAGTGTGAATATAGACCTACATATGGATCCTAGCTCTGATCTCTGGCTGTGTAAACTTAGACATGTCAACTCCTCGATGGATTTCAGCTCACCCACTTATAAAATGCAACAATAAGATCTAACTCGTAAGGTTATGGATCTATAATGAGAATTATATATGAATATATAATGAGAAAACTCAGATAAAGTACCAGGCACATGGAAGCCATTTAAGTTAGTTTCTGTTTTACTCTTTGTAGATTGGGCAATAGGCCTATGCAAATTGTTGGTCTTTTCTCCTACCACCCTCCCAAATAAGTATAAGTGTACCAACTTTTTGGAGATATTCAGAAACAAACAAATTTTTTAAGTGCCAGTATTTAGAATCTTAGAAGATGTTTTGTCAGCATAAGGAATTATTACTATTAAAAAAAAACATGAAATCTAAAACAAAATGTTTACACATGAGGCTCTCTAGTTTATCCAAGCATATGTTCTGTAAAATATCAGGTACTTTGGGATGCCAAGGTGGCTCAGTCAATTAAGCATCCGACTTCAGCTCAGGTCATAATCTCATGGTTTGTGGCTTCGAGCCCCGCATTGGTCTCTGTGATGACAGCTCAGAATCTGGAGCTGCTTCGGATTCTGTGTCTCCCTCTCTCTCTGCTCCTACCCCTGCTTGTGCTCTGTCTCTCTCTCTGTGTCTCAAAAATAAACATAAAAAAAATTTTATTTTAAATACCAGGTACTTTGTGTTAATAACTTAAACTTGCCAGGAATCACTTGTCCGGGGTAAAAACGGTAACAAACAAATGCCTTATAAAAATACATGTTTTTATATATTTTTAAGGATGGGATGCTGTTATGGACTGGAAAGATGTTCTGTCAGGAGGAGAAAAGCAAAGAATGGGCATGGCTCGCATGTTTTATCATAGGTAAGTAGGCTATACTCAGGAAACTAGTTCATTATTGTAACTAAAAAAAAAAATCTTTGAACATGATTCGATGCCCTCATCTTTAAAAATATCTTACTCCTTGGAGCTCCTGGGTGGCTCATTCAGTTAAGTGTCTGACTCTTGATTTTGGCTCAGGTCATGATTTTGCAGTTTGTGGAATCAAGCCCAACAATGGGCTTGGTGCTGACAGTGCAGACCCTGCTTGGGATTCTGTCTTTCCCTCTCTCGCTGCGCCTCACCCACTCATGCTCACTCTCTCTCTCTCTCTTTCTGTCTCTCAAAATAAATAAATAAACATTTGAAACATAGAAATATCTTCCTGGGGAATAGAGGGATGGGAAAAATGGGTGAAGGAGATTGGGAGATACAAGCTTCTAGTTAGGGAATGAATAACTCATAGAAATAAAAAGGCACAGTATAAGGAATACAGTCAATGATATTGTAGTAGCACTGTATAGTGACAGATGTTAGCTACACTTGTGGTTAACATAGCATAATATGTAAACTTGTCTAATCACTATGTTGTACACCTGAAACTAATGTCAACATGTGTGTCAACTAAAATAAAAAAGAAAGAAAAGAAAAAGAAAGAAAAGCTAATCCTTAGAATATATAGGTTTTACGCTTCTTAAGTAATTTTTTTCAGGTGTCAGAAGTCTGTCAGTACTTTTTTTGTATTTCTTATGTTGAGTAATGCTAGATGACAAAATTAAATTTTCATATATAGAGATAGACAGAATATGAGCAGGGGAGGGGCAGAAAGAGAGGGAGACACAGAATCCGAAGCAGGCTCCAGGCTCTGAGCTGTCAGCACAGAGCCCGATGTTGGGCTCCAACCCACAAACCGTGAGATCATGACCTGAGCTGAAGTCGGATGCTTAACCGACTGAGCCGCCCAGGTTCCCCAATAACATGGTATTTGTAATAATCTACATGGTTAGTTCAAGAATATGGCAAGCTAATTTGCAACAACATGGATGGAGCTAGAGAGGATTATGCTAAGCAAAATTAAGTCAGTCAGAGAAAGACAAATACCATATGATTTCACTCATATGTGGAATTTAAGAAACAAAATAAATGAGCAAAGGGAAAAAAGAGAGAAAGAGAGAGAGGCAAACCAAGAAACAGACTCTTAACTATAGAGAACAAACTGATGGTTACCAGAAGGGAGGTGGGTTGGGGGTATGGGTTAAATAGGTGATGTAGATCAAGGACTGCACTTGTGATGAGCACCTGGTGATGTATAGAGGTGTTGAATCACTAATTGTACACCTGAAACAAATATTACACTGTGTGTTAACTAACAGGAATTTAAATAAAAACTTAAAAAAAAAGAATATGGTGAACTAAAAAAAATACAAACCAAAATTTGCTAACTCAGAACTTTTAGTTCAGTGTATTTTAAAATGTCCCTTTCTCAGATGATGTGGTGAGATTCAAGGGTAAAGTTTTCTGTTTGACATTTATGACCAGCTGTTAGCCACTATCACCCTGAATCTGTTTGAGCCTTGTCCATAAATATTCAGTAACATGATCACCAGCATAGCTGGTGAAATATAATATGGTGGAATGTAAAATGTGACCATAAATTTCTCACTGTGTCAGTGTGTTAATAAAATAAACCTTGTAACAAAGAGCAAGAAGCATTAATCTCAACCCAAAGAGATCTGTAAGCACTTGTAACTTGAAATCAATAGTTGATACTTGGTATCTAAAATATTTTGGATATAATGTGAGACTAAATAAGCTCAGGTTACAAACATCACTAGAAGGAAAATTTAGTGATCTGTATAGAAAGATCAGTGAAGATGAGCAAGTTGTTGGAAAGCAGAATCTGTTGAGAAAAAAACAAAATTAAATAGAAATTTCAAAACCAGTGAAGGAAAAGAATAATTATGAGAAACTGCCTTCCCTTGTTCCCAAAGGATTAATATCAATATGTGAATGCAGTATGAAAGACCTGAACTAACTAAAATGGAGAACATTGGCAGGGAGTACTAAGTATCACAGTAGTATACTCTTTTGGAGAGGATTTTAATTTTAATGTTTAAAGAATGATCCGAAGAGTTCTGTCTTAAGGGGGATAGAGTAGATCCTTCACAAAGCTGCCTCCTCTGATGATACATCAAAACAAAAAGAATGGAAAATCTGAGAAACAATATTACATAATGTTTCACTTGGTTATATCAGCCCAGATTCCAGCTATTGCTTAATTTAAATACACACACACATGCACACACATACACATACACACATACCCCAGTTCTGCCAAGAAAACAAAAGTACACAGTCTATCTTACATCTGCTAGACTAAGGATTGCTATGACAAGTGAATGTAAGACATATACTTTATTTCTAATTCTAAGATGGCATCTCTTCTCTGTTCAGCTCAAAAAGCGACACAGTACAATAAGTAACTAAATTACTAGAAGGAGATTCACACAGAAAAAGAAAAGTTTATCTCTCTTTTATACATCCTTTTCTTCTTCCTCTTTTTTACTTAAAAAAAATTATCCACAAAACAGTAATCAACTCTGAGACAAAAATGTAATGCTTAATACTTAAACCGGAACAGTAACCAAAAACCACCCAGCACAACTATTTCTGTTAATGTCATGGGGAATCTCCAGTGATCCTTAAGTTCTTTGCATGGAAAGCAGTTGTTAAAGTCAAATGAGGTGTTAAAGTTAAGTTGACTCCTATATCTATTAGCCTTGTCTACCCATCCTGGAATAGATAAAAAGATCCTATTAATAAGATCATAGAAAAACAATTTAAAGTACTAAATAATTATGCTGAAGGAGAAATTACTACTGGTTTCAACGTTTATCTTTTCAGTGTCATTTATGTTTAAAGATCGGAATATCTTCATGGAGGACAGTGTCCTGGTAAAATACTTAATACTGGTTGTCAGCTCTAAAATACATAATAAATGACAGTGCATGAGTTGACCTTTGGTCCCATTGACCAAGCTAAGTCATGTTGTTGAGTACCAAATATATACCCAAAGTCCAGATGACCCTGTCTTCTTCTTGAAAGAAGACAGAGAAGGGGAAAGAAAGAAAGATAAGAGCAGGGGGTGAGATGAAAGGAAGAGAATAAACAGAAGGAAATGGTATCCAATGATAGGTACCTCTGATGGTGGTAGACAGTCCTTTCCAAAGTAAAAATTGAGCTAGAAAAAGTAATTAACTGAATGTAATCAGAAAATAGTTACTGATTTTTTTCCCTTAAGAATTTGCAAAGCATGGTCTCAGTATTACCAGGTTAAATGCCAGTGTAAATTTGTCCGATTAGGCATACTACTTTTGCAGAATTTTGTAGCAATGAAATTCCATTAATAGTGTTTTGGTACTGACATTGTTGATAAAGTTATCTTCTCAATAAATCTTTGCTAACAGGGCCTTGGCCTTTTTGATAATTAGCTACTGTAATGTATTTTTCATGTAATTAGTCAGAACCTGTCACCAGGAATGAACTTGCCTTCTATGGGAAAATGCACTCAGTGACCTGCCTCATCTTTCCTATGCCTCATACCCATGATTCACCCATTTGCATAACAATGAAGTTTATTGTATAGTGAGTAGGCATCAGGAAATCTATTTAAAATTTAAGAACAATATAATGTCCTAATCCAAAGAGGGAGGGTGACCCCTCTTTTACTTTATCATTTGTCACCTTTACTAATTTCATATACTCTTTTGCTCCTTTAAAGTTAACATTGCAGGGCACCTGGCTGGCTCAGTTGGTAGATAGAGCATGCTACTCTTGATCTCAGGGTCATGAGTTCAAGCTCCACATTGGGCATAGAGCTTAAACAATGAAAAAATAAAGTTAACATTGCAACTCATATTGTCCATGTAAAGATATATAATTCAAATAGGAAAGCCATTAATTTATTTGTGTTAATGGAATACTATGTGGCAATGAGAAAGAATGAAATATGGCCTTTTGTAGCAACGTGGATGGAACTGGAGAGTGTGATGCTAAGTGAAATAAGCCATACAGAGAAAGACAGATACCATATGGTTTCACTCTTATGTGGATCTTGAGAAACTTAACAGAAACCCATGGGGGAGGGGAAGGAAAAAAAAAAGAAAGAGGTTAGAGTGGGAGAGAGCCAAAGCATAAGAGACTGTTAAAAACTGAGAACAAACTGAGGGTTGATGGGGGTGGGAGGGAAGGGAGGGTGGGTGATGGGTATTGAGGAGGGCACCTTTTGGGATGAGCACTGGGTGTTGTATGGAAACCAATTTGACAATAAACTTCATATATTGAAAAAAATAAAAATAAAAAAATAAAAACAATTCAGTAAAATTCTAAAAAAAAAATTTATTTGTGTTAATTTTTTTTCAAGACCAAAATATGCATTACTGGATGAATGTACCAGTGCTGTCAGCATTGATGTTGAAGGAAAGATATTTCAGGCTGCAAAAGGGGCTGGAATTTCCTTACTATCTATAACGCACAGGCCTTCTCTGTGGTAAGTGTTTCCAATGCTAATTTGCAATAGATGGTTTTTCTTTATATTTCTTTCTTTTTTTCTTTTTTTCTTTTGTTTAGGGAGAGAGAAAGAGAGAGATAATGCAAGCAGGGGAGAGGGGCAAAGGAAGAGAGAGAGAGAGAGAGAGAGAGAGAGAGAGAGAGAATCTCAAGCAGGCTCCATAATCAGCCTGGAGCATGACCTAAGGCTGGATGTCACAACCTAGGATCATGACCTGAGCCAAAATCAAGAATTGGATGCTCAACCAACTAAGCCACTCAGGCAACCCTCTATATTTCTTAAATAGTAGCTTTGTCTAGGGGTGCCTAGGTAGCTCAGTCGATTGGCAACCAACTCTTGATTTCGGCACAGGTCATGATTTCTCAGTTCATGATATCGAGCCCCATGTCAGGCTTGGCACTGACAGTGCTGAGACTGCTTGAGATTCTTTCTCTCGCTCTGTCTCTCTGCTCCTCCCCAGTTCATGTGCATACACACGTGTGTGTGTTCTCTCTCTCTCTCAAAATAAATAAATTTAAAAAATTTTTTTAAAAAGAGCCACTTTGCCTAAACTGTCACTATAGAGCATCGGATACTTCACTTATTCTACGTATATTTCTGTTAAGTTGCACACTAGTAGTAGAGATATCCCAAACCTCACATCGTAACATATATGTGCTATTTAAAAACTATTATCACATTCCAATAATTCTGAAAAACAGTGGAAAAATCAAGTGTGTTTAACTGAAAATATTCATAATCCATAGTGTGTACTAGGAATGAATATATTTATGTAATTTTATATCATCTTTTTACCCCTTTTTTCAAAATCCAGGAAAAAACCTGCACAACGTACTATTCCTACAGATGATTAAGTTGGAGAAAACACAAGGGAAAAAAAGCTTTTTTTTTTTTTTGCTTTTGTTTTAAGGAAAATTGAAAATATTTTCTAAATATTATCCCATTAAACCTAATGGGATTTCCCATATTTAAAGAAATGGCAACACTATTTTTACCATTACCCTACTTTTCCCATTGATTGATAACCATAATAATAGTTGATAGTGCAGATTCAGCACCTATTCTGGTCCAGGCTCATTTTATTCAAGTCTCATAACAACCCTATAGAGAGTATAGATAGTCTAATTATTCCCATTTTATGATTAAGAAACTGAGAACTAGAAAAATGAGAAAAGTAACTTACCATGATCACTCTATACTATAGTATGCTGCTCTAGTTAGTATAAGGAGCTCAAAATGCACCTTATATATAAGCCATAAAAACACTGTTCATTTATACTACACTCCACTACTTTGGTATTTGTTTCATCAATCAAAATCTTTTCTTTTGACATATTAGTTACTACAGTGGATTCTATATGCTTTAGCCTCATATTTCCCAAGAGACAGGCAGGACTTTTCCTCTCTCTCTAGCTGGAGTATTCTGTAGCAGGTGGCTAATCACATTCTGTGCCAAAGCCTCCATCACGTAGGTGACTTCAAACCTAGGCTAAGTAACCAGCTTTATTTGAATTAATCCTAGAAGGCATTCTAGAACTTCCACTGTATAGAGAATACTTACCGTAAAATTGTGAGTAAACTGAGTATTCAGTTTAGATCAGGCTTTCATTGTTGAAAATTCTTTGATTCTGTACTTCTATTGAGAAGATAATAACCTGTTTTGTCTTCATTTAAACATTCAGATTTTTCAAAATTTTTCCCTGCAGAGAGTTAACCTGAAAATAGAGCATTTCATGAAATGACCCTTTCTATAGAACTTTGTGGTTTGTCTCTCTGTCATTAAGAACTAATTAGCATCTGGAGTGATAAAATCTCTCCAGAAGCAGTCTGGATCTAGTCCAGGATGAGTACATGGCAATGAATGTGATTCCTCTGACTTTTCCCTGGAGAAAACCAACAGGAACTGAATCTCCACAACAATTACGACATTTGTCTATAAATCCCTGAATCAGTGATGGCATAGAACCACGCCAGAACTCTTGAACCCTTTCTGGTATACACTTGTCATTTCCAGACATGCTTCCTAATTGATCACATGTTAGGGTAACATGGAGTTATGTCTTAGTTCTGGTAATTTTCTGACCTCTATCAATTAATTTATCATGTTATTACGTCACTCAGTTCCTTATTCAAGAAGCCTAAAAAGGCATTGGAAACATTCATTCATTTTTTTTCCTCAATTGAAGGAACAAATAGGTTTTGGTTGCTGTGATTTTAAATACTTTATTTAGAGTAATTTAGTATGTTACAATAAACTGACAGGAAGAGACAGAAATATCCCATATACTCTGCCCCTACATATGCATAGCTATCCACAATAGAATGAAACATTTGTTATGATTAATGAACCTACACTGACACATCATTATGACCCAAAGTCCATAATTTACATTAGGGTCACTCTTGGTGATGTACAGTCTGTGGGTTGGAACAAATTTTTAGTTGCATATATCCATCATTACAGTATTGTATAGAGGATTTTAACTGCTCTAAAAATTTTCTGTGCTCTGCCTATTCATCCCTCTCTTTCCTCAAGCTCTGGAAACCACTGATCTTTAATGCCTCCATAGTTTTGCTTTTTTCAGAATGTCATATGGCTGGAATCATACAGTATGTAGCCTTTTCAGTTTGGCTTCTTTCACTTAGTAATACTCATAGAAGTTTCCTCCATGTTTTTTTATCGCTTGAAACCTCATTTCTTTTTAGCACTGAATAATATTCCATTGTTTGGATGTAGACAGTTTATTTATCCATTCACCTACTAAAGGACATCTTGGTTGCTTCCAGTTTGGGAAATTATGAATAAACCTGCTGTAAACATTCATATGAGGGCTTTTAGGTGGACACAAGTTTTCTCAACTCCTTCGGGTAATATCAAGGAGTGCAAGTGCTGGATCATATAATAAGAATGTGTTTAGTTCGGTAGGAAACTGAAAAATTGTCTGCCAAAGTGGCTGTACCATTTTGCATTCCAACAAGCAATGAATGAGAGTTTCTGTTGCTCCACAGCCTTGTTGGCACTTGGTGTTATCAGGATCCTGGATTTTGGCCGTTCTAATAGGTGTATAGAGGACAGATATTTTTTTAAGCTAATAACAAAATCTGTAATTTTATGCATTTTAATGAGAAAAACATGTTTTTAATTGTAGCTATTCATAGTACATTTCCCCATAAAACTAAAAATTATGTTACTTCTGCAGTATGAATTAATTTAGGCATTTTAGGTTGAAGAAATCTATCATTTCTGATTAACCTTTCTCCCTAGATGAAATTCTTATTTTCCCTGAAAAGATACCAGATGAGGGAAAACTGTATTACATTTTCCCCAAGACAGCAAAGTAGTAATTATTGATTATAAAGATTAAAATCAATATCAGTATATGAAAAGGTCAAAAATTATAAGAGCTTATTAAATTATTTGATTCCTGGATAGAATTATAGCTTTATATCTACCACTTTCCTAAGCTTGACTCGATTTGTGCAGAAAGTCTGTAGATTATCTCTGAGTCTCAGTTAATATAGTAGTTTCCTGTAAAATCCTCTTAAGCAAACCCTGAAATACTATTTAGCCCATTATGTAGGACACACCTTTGAATCTCAGGTAATGAAACACCCATACATTTTCTTCCTCCCATGTAGAAATCAAATGATGTTGTGAGACGGGAGGGACGAGCCAAACCTTCATTATACCTTGAAGATAAAAGTTGCCCAAGATCAGAACTACTGCATTCTGAAATTGCTCCCAGCTGTACATCCAAAGTTAGGAAAAGCCCAGGAATATATATATATATATATATATAAAGATCATTATATATATATATATATATAAAGATCATTAATCTCTGTCATATGTTATCAAGCATATGAACTTTCAACCTTCATCTTGAGAGTGATTTTATTCTTTTTTTTTTTTTTTTTTTTTTTTTTAAATTTTTTTTTTTTCAACGTTTATTTATTTTTGGGACAGAGAGAGACAGAGCATGAACGGGGGAGGGGCAGAGAGAGAGGGAGACACAGAATCGGAAACAGACTCCAGGCTCTGAGCCATCAGCCCAGAGCCTGATGCGGGGCTCGAACTCACGGACCGCGAGATCGTGACCTGGCTGAAGTCGGACGCTTAACCGACTGCGCCACCCAGGCGCCCCTGATTTTATTCTTTTAGACACAGTTTAACCCAGGTTAATTTCCTCGTCTTACAGCATGATAAAACCATCTAATCAAAATGAGATGAAACCACAGGTCCTACAATTGATGAATAGATCAACAAAATGTGCAAATCCATACAATGGAATATTATTCAGCCATAAAAATGAAGGAAGTACTAATACATGCTCCAACTTAGATGAACTTTGAAATCATTTTGAGTGAAAGAAGTCAGTCACAAAAAGCCATGTATTATATAATTGTATGTATATGAAATGTCTAGAATAGACAAATCCAGAGACACAGAAAGAAAATTGATGGTTGGGAGGGGTTGAGCAGAGCAGGGAAAGGGGAAGGACCGCTAATAGGTATGGGGTTTCTTTTAGGGGTAAAGAAAATATTCTGGAATTGGATAGTAGTGATGGTCACATGAGCTTCTGAATAAACTAAAAATCACTGAATTTTACACTTAAAAGGATGAGTTTGTGTTATGTGAATCATATCTCAAGTTTAAAAAAGGAAGTGAATTTACTTGAAATAAGCCCACATATTATAGTAAATAATGACAGAAGAGTGCTTAAAAGGGATCAAGAAGCAACAAAAACTGGAAGGAAAAGACAGGAAAACTGAGGACACATAGGAGTATGCGCCACGTCAGGAAAGTGACAAAATGCAGGGACACAGCAATGCAAGGCCAACTCTGCTAGCATTACTCTCTCCACACATCCCCCACAAATTCCAGAAACCAGTAATCTTAGCCTCTTTTTAGGACAACATGGATTATCTCCTGTGTCATCAATAAAATAATCTCTATACTTGTCTGAAGTTTCTAATTATGAACCAGAGCCATGAGAAAGGATATTAAATTGTATGAAGGCATGGAAGTATCTTTAAAAGATTTCTATCAAGGAGTTCATTTTTTTTAATGTTTTAAAACTGGGGCGCTTGGCGGGGGGGCCAGGAGGGTAAATGTCTGACTTTTGATTTTGGCTCAGGTCACGATCTCATGGTTGTGAGATGGAGTCCCGCATTGGGCTCCCGGCTAGATGTGCAACCTGCTTAAGATTCTCTCTCTCTCCCTCTCCCTCTGCCCCTCCCCAGCTTGCACACATGCACGCTCTCTCTCTTTCTCTTAAAAAAATGTTTTAAAACTTTATTAGTGAGGACTTTTTACTTATGTAGAATAATTCATTCCGAAAAGGTAGTATATTAATGAATTGATATTGTATTTCCTTTATTTTTCTTAGTTTTTTTTCCCCTGTATAACTTTAAAAGTTTACTTTCTTCTCTCAGCTTGCTTTCCTTATTCCCATTCTAACTAAGCTTTGATATTTATTTAGGGGCCATACTGGGTTCTGAAGATAAATAGATGCAAACAGCATATCTTCCTTCGAAGTTCGTATATATTCAGAATATAAAATAAATATAAGCAATGGAATTCCCAAGAGATTAATGACTTTTGAAATTAAAAAGATTATAATATTTAACCTCATGAGGGATTCTTGAAAATCAAATGTATAACAGTCACCTTACTTAAAATTTGCCTTTGGATACCAACTGGAATGATCAACCTAAAATGGCTTTTCACAATTATTGCTAATAATATTATTTCATTTTGATCATGCAGGAAATACCACACTCATTTATTACAGTTTGATGGTGAAGGAGGCTGGCGCTTTGAACAACTGGATACCGCTATCCGTTTAACACTCAGTGAAGAAAAACAAAAGCTAGAATCTCAGCTAGCTGGAATTCCCAAAATGCAGCAGAGACTCAATGAACTATGTAAAATTTTGGGAGAAGACTCAGTGCTGAAAACAATGAAAACCGAAGATGAGACATCCTAATGTGTTTTGACATGTTTTAAAAGTTAATTTTTAGGTAAAGGCTCAGAGACACTCTGTTATGTTGCATGCATTGTGTTTAAGCACAGAGAAAAAGAAAGGAATGTTTTGTAAGACTTTAGCATCAAGGAAATATATGATCTGACTTTTCAGAGGAAAATAAACAAATGCATTATGTGAGATTAGTCATTCTTGCTTATACTAATTCCTAGTGACGGCCTAGTTCACCTGTAAAACAAGATATTCTAGGTGAATTTATGATGAATACCAGATTTGCTATGTGTATGTGATGCATCTGAAGTTCTTAACAAACATGGGAGATATCTTGAGAATGGAACAACTTAACATTATTTGGTTTGAAAACAGGTGCATAAAATTAGAAGTTTGAGTAACGTCTCAGTCCATTTATGGTTATTAGGTTTAATAGCTAGAATTCATGTTCATCATTGCTAGTGGTCAACTAAACCTGCATACAAAATAGCTGACAGTTTGATAAATAATGTCAATATGAAAAAAAAATATTTTAATGGCAGTGGTTGAAAGAAAGAAGCATGGCTGTACGTGTGTAAAGTGCCATATCTTTAAATTTTAGATTTTCAGCATCTTAATGTGGACACATAACAAATTAGTCTTAATGAGAATCTTACATATTTGTTAATAAGCCCTTTCGTTTTAAAAAGAGAATGGCCAATACAGAAAAGGAGTATCCAAACAACGTATGTCTCAGCCTGTTACTTTGCTTGGCAGCATTTTCTACTGCAACTTCTGTCTAGAAATACTCAGCTTGTTTTTGTGCTCAGAGGAGGAGTCCACCACATTTTTAAATAATAGCGCTATCATGGAATATAGGGGTTCTCAAAATCACAGTAGTAATAGCACACTTGAAATAGCACTTTAGAATTTACAATCCTCGTTTATATCATTTCATTTTAATTCTTATGGCAATCTATTGGGGCAAATATTCTTTGCCTACTTCGCGTTTGCGGAAATTGACACTCAGACTTGCCTTAATTATGCAATTTATTTAGGGACAGATCCAAGGATCAAATAAAGTTCTCCTGATTCCTTGATCATTGCTATTTCCACTTTCTACTATTATCCTTGAAATCTAACTGGACTGTAATATCAATAAAAGTTAGATGAGATGTTGAAAAGAAAATAAATTTGGTAATGATAGGGCAGTTACTATGTGGTTATTGTTTACAAGACATGGAAATTAAATACAAAGTGGAAAGGTCATTGGTCTGTGGTTTAAAATGAACCAAGAAAGTTAGCAAATTTTTCAGCAACTATACACTCATACTCAATATTGATGTACCTCCATAGCCAGCAATCAGAAGGGAAATTAGTTGTGTTATAGATAAATTTTAATATTTATTGAATGTAATGAGAAAGAATCTGCGTGGAATAGTCCATGTGAAATAAAGCTTATCCATTCATGTGCCCTGGAGTTGGAAATACAAAATCCAGAACTGGCATTTTAATCTCGTACTGCCTATGCCACCACATTGACAGGCCAGGAAAAATGAGAGTGATCAGTTGTTAGAGGTTTTGGATTTTATTTACATATTTAGACACAATCATAAGAGATGCTAAGTCAGTGATTCTCAGACTTTATCAGGCAGTAGAGTACCCAGAAGTCATTCATGATCACTGTAGTAGAACATCATGACGTGTTCACATTTGCAATTCTTCCATGCTAATCAAGACATTTTTAGTTATCAACAAACGTAACCATCTTGTATGAAGGAAGTCAGTAGAAAATCATAATCAGTACATCTGTCTAGGTTTTTCTGTTAGTATCTTCAGGTACTCAGTGAGGCAAGTGTCAAAGATTCAAAAAAATGCATGGACCCAAAATTTAAACTTGATAAAAATCATCCATTAATCTTAACTTCTGTTTAGTGGTTATTCAGTTTATCCTGCTGTAGGAAACAGTCGGAGGCAAGTGTCTTGTTAACTCTTAAAGGTACAGGAAGAAAATGAAAAGTCCTCATTTGAAATATGTGCGTAATTTCCATGCCTTAATTTTCACAATTTGAAATATAAAGCATTTAGGACCTGATATATTGTTTTGAAACCTAGAAATGAATGCCAAAACAAATATTAGATTTGTAATTAGCCCTTATTTGATACATCCTATCAATGAGCTGAAGTAAGTAACATTCATTATTTATAATGTACAGGATTCAAGGATGTTTAAAATTCTGTACTAACAACTGTACACACTGTAATTTAAATGTTAAAATTCTAAGAGAAACATGGTTTACATGAGCTTTTTGTGCCTATTTATTTTCTGAATTTTCATCAAGGACCAATATCCTCCAACTTGGAGGGGAAAAAAATCTGTGATTTCAATTTGTGTTGATGTACCATCTAACTGTTTCCAAAATGGTCCAATGGGTATACCATATTTTGCTATTCTTATAGTTACATTTTACAAAAAAACACGAACAAGATTAAGATATCAAATAGCCATCTTTGAATACAGCAAAGGGTAGATGAAAAGAAAAAGAAAGGATATTTCAATTTTCAAACTACTTTACTACTTTTACCAGGTTATCTATTTACCCAAACTTTTGACTTCTGGGTTTTTTGGGTTTTTTGTCAAAGAAAGCTGTAAGTTTATGGAGATTGATTTTTAAATGTGCAATTTTTGGCTAACTTCCAACTTGGAAAATAAGTTGCATTCTATAAAAATGTTGCATTTTATTTCTCCAGCATGTAGTGTTAGGCCAAGCATGAATCTAAAATTGTGTGCGTTCTTGTAAACAAGATAATGTTTAAAAATCCCTCTCCGGTAATCTCAAGGACGATGACATATCCCGATATTCAGCCCAAGTTTACATTTGTTTACAATTGGGAAGGTTTTCCTCAACAGTAATTTGGGTTTTGTTTCAAATTATGCTTTTCCAGTAAATGTATAAATGAACATGTTAGTTTTTTATTTGAGACTTTGGTTCCAAGTATAAGTTCATATTTGGTGATAGGCGTCGCCTATTAAAATCTTTTTGGAATAGTTTTTGATTCCATAAGCCTAGAAAAATTTGTGACACATTGGAACCCAAAATCCGGAAAATGTTACACACTTCTGAGGTGTGCAGAATATGGTAATGATGATCAAACCATTGATTAAAAGAGATACCTTTGAAAGAATTACATTATGGCAAATATGGGTCTCATTTAGAAATGTGAAGCACTTCCATAGACCCCAGGGTATTTACATTTCTGCTGATATACCCTTAGGTATGTCGAATATGTTTTAGAGTTGTACTTGTCATGTTTGCCACATGAGAACTTTGAGATGGATGCAAAAAATATTTTTATTAAAAGCAAATTCCTTCTTCATTGTTGGTGCCTTTCTTGATTACCAAATACAAAACTGCTTTGCAGTTTTTATTGTGAAATGTTCAAAACCAGTTGCCTATACTTAGACACAGGGCTTGTGTTAATGAAAGCAAGTGAGAAAAATGTCCTTAATGGTAAAAATAACTATGTAGCTAATCTAGAATGTGGCTATTTGTGAATGCTCTATGATATAGTCTCCAATGTGCAGTTCCTTGAGCTCAACATTTCTTGTGAATTCCTTAATAATCATTAAAAAACGTTTGATTAATCAAAGGAATTACAAATTATTCCAGTGGTAGAAAACACCTTATTTCTATATTTTAAATGACTTTGCTGAGCGTGTCTATATACACCTCATTTACAAGTTGTGTGGTGTACAACTGTATGTAGTGCTATGAACAATAGTCCCCAAATAGTTGCTTAAATATTTATTTTCGTTATTAATTCAACACATACTTACTTATTAAGTACCAGCCTATGCCAGGCACTGTGCTAGGTTCTAGGAATAAATAAAATATGGTCCCTGTACAAAGAAGCTTACCATTCATTGAAAATTAGGAAAATGAGTACCCTGAGAGAAAAACTCAATAGCTACTATTTATTATTTACGAAGAAGGCACAAAGCATTGATACATATTGACTTATTACATCTTCACAAAACTAATTCAATAAAAGTGGAAAGTGAGGACAGGTTAAGTAATTCATCCAACCTCATATAGCTACAGCTATAGAGCTGAAATTGAAACCTAGCAATATTGGATTACAAAGCCATGTAACTCCCATCACTTCCTTTTTAATTAGTTTAGGTCAATTTGTCATTATCATTGTTTTAAACTCTAAACTTTTAAACTCTTAAGTTATAAGTATATTTTTAACTGGCTCAAGGTTTCTGGTTAACCAAACATGCATTTTTTTTTCATCTAAAACAAATTTGTCACTTAAATTATATTTTCACTGTTTTTATTATAAATGTTGGATGCAGTCCTATGGGAGAAAGAGAACAAAAGGCAAATTTTCAAATGTTTTGAAGAAGAAATGTCCAAACCAGTTAACATTCATTCATTCATTCATTCAGTAAATATTTATTGACACATTCAAGGTACCATTTATTGTGCTAGGGATTTTAAGTGAACAACACAGACCTGGTCTCAGTCCTCATGAAACATTTTAGTACATCAATAGTAAACAATTGTATGCCTGTTAGATGTTATGTTCCCATCTAAATGGCATATTTGTTTTGTAGTATTTTCTCAATTCTTGTATTTCCTGCCTAGGACAGCTCTGTTGCAACATTTAAGCAATAAGCATTTTCTGGCAGCAACATTCCCTTGATTACACATTTAAAGGCTTCATAATCCTCATACCCTCTAACTTGGTCTAAATGACAAGGTCCAATAAAACCAGTCTGCAGGACTATATCATCCTTCACCAGTAGGTGCTCCCATGCATTTAGCACGTTTTCTTGAAACCTGAGAAACAGCTTCTCAAGTTCAGGTCATGTAAAGTGAACCAGTTGGGTACAGTGAAAAGTACTGCTCTTGTGTTAACACAAAATACAGATAACTGTAGCAGGATAATTCTAAAGAGCAAAAATTAAATTTAAAATAAATAATAATTGTAAAAGTGAATACACAAGGCTTCTAAAATGAAGTACAATTAAAATTATATGTTCTATCTCAGTACTTGTTACCCAATGTAGAAGATAAAGTGATTAAATATTTACCTTATGTGTTCTTATGTGATTTAATACCTATAATATAGATAATGCAACTATGAAACAATGAAATATTAAACACTAAATATTCACTTGCCAAATCATCTAATTATAGATGATACAAAATAGGAGGCAACCTTATATATCAAATATATTATTCAACTTTTATCTACTGAATGTATTAAACTTAATTAAAATTTTTTGGGCCTATAAATCCTTTACTAATTAAAAAATAGAAAAGTTTATTCTAATGAATATATATAAAATGAATGTAAGTATATATGTACATATGAAGTTGTACACACACGAAAATAGAATGCACATGTTTTAAAATCCCAAAGGGAACATTTGCAAATTTGATCACATATCAGGCCACATAACAAGTCTCAATAAAGTTCAATCAATTTCTATATGAAAAAAAATGAATTGGGCCTAAAAATCATGTAAATGTATAAAACTACAGAACTTTGTAGTGCCTAGGGACTCACATAAGGATGAGGTAAAAGAGGTCCTAGATAAGATGCCATCTTTTCGGAAAGCTAATAGAAAGTGGCCTTTTGCAACATGCAGATATTGATAACTCAAGAGTGATAAAGACTGAGGGAGTAAATGTCAAAGTCCCCTTGTTCGGGCTAACTTGTGGCTCCATGCAACAGCTTTCCAAGATCCACAAACATGGAGTTTACATAAGGGAGGTTAATGTAGATCCAAGCAGATACATATATTGTCCTGCAACTTCTGTCTCTCTCTCTCTCTGTGTCTCTCTCTCTCTCTCTGTGTCTCTGTCTCTCTCTCTCTCTCTCTCCCTCACACACACACACACACACACACACACATTCTAGAAGTTTAATATAAAAACAGCATAATTATTTTGAGACTTAAGTAGTGAAAAAAAAATTTTTCTATTGTGATAAAAAACATAACAAAGTTTACCATCTTAACTATTTTCAAGTTAGGGTTCAGAATGTTAAGTACATTCTCATTGTGAAACATATCATCTTACAAATTGGAAACTCTATATCCACTAAACAATAACTCCTCTTTCTTCCCCTCTCCAGTCCCTAGTAACCATCATTCTACTTTCTGTTTCCATGAATTTGACTATGTTAGGTACTTCATGTGAGTAGAACCAAACAGAATTTGTCCTTTTGTGACTGGCTTATTTCATTTAGCATAATGTCCTTAAGCTTCATCCATATTGTGGCATGTGACAGGATTTTCTTCTTTAAGGCTGAATAAAAGCCATCATATGTTGATACCACATTTAGTTTATCCATTCTTCCATTGATAGAGCAGGTTGCATCTACCTTTCGGCTATTGTGAATAATACTGCTATGAACATGGGTGTGTAGCTGTCTCCTTGAGACTCTGCTATCAATTCTTCTGGATATATACCCAGAAGTGTATTGCTGGATTGTATGGTAGCACTGTTTTTAAGTTTTTCAGGAACCTCCATACTATTTTCCATAAGTCGCTGCACAAATTTACATTTCTTTCAACAGTGCATATTCTTGTATATTAAGCCCATACTGCTAGGTAAAACTCTAAAGTGCAGGGGGTTTCGTCTCCTGAAAGAAAAATTGAGCATCTTGGGGATTACCTAGTATTTGCCTCATCCACTTTCTCTCCTCCTCTCCACCGTAAGTCAAGAAGTGATACTCTGGTTTTAATCTTCCCAACAGGATGCTGATTATAAAATTTTCACAAACATTTCTTCTAATTCACTGATTCAATAGAAATTAGATATCCCATTAACTATCTAACTGGATGGCCTCTCTAACTGCTTCACGTTTTCTCTCTCTGGAACCACAAGTGTACATCCTTCCGCTTTCTGCTTCCCTGGGTAGGTCTCAATACCCCTCCAGGTTCAAAGATCCTATACCCTCATTAAATAAATAAGATGAAGTCTTTCCTCAAATTAGTCATGAATTGACTTTTACTTTCTTTAATGTTTATATAAAATTCAGTACCAAGAGAACAACCTTACCCCACTAATGACCACTGGACTTCTTATGGTAAGAACAAAGGGCTCAATTCAAAGCAGAAAGCAAATTTCAATTACAACCCACAATAGAGCCTGTAAGAACACAGCATCTCTTCTTGCCTCACTGAGAGCAAAGGGTAGGCCGTCCCAAAATGGACAACTTTGGTGTGAACATTATTTTGAGTTAAAAGCAATTAAAACCCAGCAGATTCAGGAAAAGCTTTTTACCTCCCCCTGAACTGCTTGCTTATATAGGGAAGAGAGCTATTAACATATTCCTCTTTACCTAAAAAACTTATCTACATAATAAGGTAAACTTTGTTTTTCAAATACCTCCTTTCACCTTCTTGTTAATGGTCTTTCTCCCCTTTGTATCCTCAGACCCCTCTCCCCTCTCCTTAGCTCAAGTAAGCGTCATGTTGCCTGACTGCCTTTGGAATTTCCATGTCTGTATGAATTCCCCACAAATATGTTACTAAATTTTATTTTCTCTTGTTAATCTGTCTCATGCCAACTTGATTTTTAAAAAAAAAATTTAATGTTTATTTTATTATTTTTGAGAGAGAGACAGAGCGTGAGCAGGGGAGGGGCAGAGAGCAAGAGGGAGACACAGACTCTGAAACAGGCTTCAGGATCTGAGCTGTCAGCACAGAGCCTGACGCAGGGCTCAAACTCACAAACTGTGAGATCATGACCTGAGCCGAAGTCAGACACTTAACTGACTGAGCCACCCAGGCACCCCCATGCCAACTTGCTTTTTAGTCCAGCCAGCAGGACCTTGAAGGGCAGAAGAAACTGTTCCTCCCCAACCCTTACCACAAGCCTCAGGTGTAGGCCATGCTGGGCAGAGATTAGGAACACAGGCTGTGAAGAAAAACTGCTTGGTTGAGTCCTACCTCTGCCACTCCCTACTGAACCTGTTGCTTCATCTTTCCATGCCTTAGGTTTCTAATTTTTAACAAGAAGATAATAATGGTACTTACTTGGTAGTATGTTGTGAGGATTAAATGTATTCACCCTTATAAAGTGCTTAGGAGAGAGCCTGGCTTATGTTTACAGCTATTACCATTTACACATATTACTGCTATGAGTTATTTAAGTAAATATCTAATCAGCATCTTTCCAGAAATGGTTGATTTTGAGAGTCACGGAAGACAGAGGGCTAATTTAGGGGGGAGGGGTGATACTTTGGGGGTGAGAAACCACAAGTGTGAGGTGCTAGCAGACAAGAAGCTCAGCTTATGTTGAAGGGTGGTTACTCAATATATGTTTGTGGAATAAATGACTGAATGACTGAATGAATAAATAGGTGAGGCGTTGGCAGAAGAAAGAGAAAGGGAGATAGGCACATGCCAAAGATAAAACTGCAATTTTGCCTCATGCCAATCATAGCTGGCATATCACTGAAATCGTGTGGACATGCCATCTTCGCAATGGGCCCATTAGTTACTGAAGCCTGAAACTATGTATACGCAGCTGTGCCCAATCAGGTGAAACTAATTTTCTTCTTAGAATGTCCCGTCCCACATCTGCCAGGGTCCCTCCACTTCAGTGTGTCTACTTCATGCTTATTTCTTCCACACAATCCCCAAAAGGGAATTGGAGAAAAAGAAAAATGAAGAGAAAGATAGAGAGGAAATGGTACTATGTTGGTGTGGTGGCAGTGATGTTGGAAAGTATGCCTAGAGAGAAGAGCGTAATCCTGGAGACCTAGTACCCTCGTTACACCCACTTCCCTCATCTTCTCTCTTACCTTCTCAAGAGGAGAATGCCCACATTCCCAGGGAACTTTAGAACAGGTGCCCATTGAAGATCTTCCTCCTTTATGATGAAGATGGAAAATTGAGGTTTGTCACAACATCCTACTGATCTATTTTGAATGATTTTAATGCCCCAAAACTATACTGATCACACCCATCTGGAAAAACTCTAATCATGTGTGACCAAGTCTTTTCATGCCTGGACAAGAGTGGCTGAACAATACTGACAAGTCACTCGTCAAAGTAAAATGTTCACTATAAATTTGTGGTCACCAAAGACGTCTCAGTAGCACTCAGTAATCCCACTATATTCCTTAGTTCACTCACTTTCCCATTCTCCACAACTATTTTCTCTGCTCTCTGAACAAGTCCAACTCTCCCTCCTTCTCTTTTTCTCACAGCTGGTCTCAGATTGACCCTTTCTTTACCTTTTTACTACCAAAGATGACAACTTATCCTCAACCACACCCATTTGACCCTGTCCCTTCTGACACACAGAGGTCTGCTTCTCTTGTTTCCTAAACTGGTGGCTCCTAGGAATCACCCCTGCTACCTTCTCACCCCTCACACTCCATATCTAATTCACCAACAAATCCTGTTCATTTTGCCTTCTAAGTAAGTGCTTTCAAATCAGTCCCTTTTCCATCTTTGCCATGTTAACAAGGTTCAAGCAGAAATCTCCTACTGGGTCTACTGCCATTGCTTCCTGACTGATCTTACTGTATCCATCCAATAACTCCATGTATCTATTCACTTTAACAAAAATTATTTTTAAGTAATTTCTACACATGGGGCTCAAACCCACAACCCCCAGACCAAGAGTCTCATGCTCCATGACTGAAAGAGCTCAGACTGAGACAAACAGATGCCCTTCATCAATCTATTCTTTTTAATTTTTTTTTTCAACATTTATTTATTTTTGGGACAGAGAGAGACAGAGCATGAACGGGGGAGGGGCAGAGAGAGAGGGAGACACAGAATCAGAAACAGGCTCCAGGCTCTGAGCCATCAGCCCAGAGCCTGACACGGGGCTCGAACTCACGGACCGTGAGATCGTGACCTGAGCTGAAGTTGGACGCTTAACCGACTGCACCACCCAGGCGCCCCCATCAATCTATTCTTAAAAACAGGGGCACCTGGATGGCTCAGTGGGTTAAGCGTCTGACTTCAGCTCAAGTCATGATCTCACAGCTCGTGAGTTTGAGCCGGGTGTCGAGCTCTGTGCTGACAGCTCAGAGCCTGGAGCCTTCTTCAGATTCTGTTTCTTCCGCTCTCTCTGCCCCTCCCTGCTCACATTCTGTCTCTTTCTCTCAAAAATAAACATTAAAAAAAAAAAAGCAAACAAAAACTTTAAAAAATGTTTTTAAGTGTGATATTATATAAATACCAAAAACTTCACAAAACATAAATATACAGGGTATACACACTATGTTATCACAAATTGATTACCAGTTTAACCACCCAAGTTAATAAATAGGGCATTGCCAGCCCTGAAGCCCATCTAAGCCACTTTCTGATAACTAGCTCCTCTTCCCCCTCCTAGTATAACCACTATCCTGACTTCTAGCACTACACATTAGTTTTGCCTGCTTTTAACTTTATGCAAGTAGAATCATACTGTATGTATCTTTCTAAATGTGGCTTCTTTCATTTAACATCATGTGCATGAAGTTTATCCATGTTGCAGTGTAAAATCACAGTTTGTTCATTCTCATTTTTATATAGCAGTCTCTTGTATACTTACAGCACAGTTATTAATTTTACTCTTTGTTAAGTTTATTGATTTATTTTGAGAGTGAGAGAGAGCACGAATGAGGGAGGGTCAGAGAGAGGGGAGAGAGAATCCGAAGCAGGCTCCTCACTAGGAGCACAAGAGCCCAATGCAGGGCTCAATCTCACAAACCATGAGATCATGGCCTGAGCTGAAATCAAGAGTTGGTTGCTTAACTGAATAAGCCACCCAGTCACCCCTAATCCCACTCTTGATAAACATTGAGATTGCTTCTGGATTAGGGCTATTAAGAACAGCAAACTGCTGTGAACATTGTTATACATGTCTTGTGCTACAAATGTGCACACATTTCTCTTGGACCCATCCATGCTAGTCATAATAGCTACAGTGACCTTTCCTAATGCAAATCTGATCGTATTATTCTTTCAATGATTTTCGGTAATTCTTGGGAAAAACTAAAATCCTCCATTTGGTCTGCAAAACCCCACATAATATGGATTCTCTCCTTGCACAGCCTTTTCTCAAACCTTGCCTTCTTCTGCTTCATGTTCTTAGTTCCTTTCCTGAAATGGGAAACATCATGGGATCTTTTACAGTTTCTTCCCCTTGCCCAGATAACTACTCTTCTGCCTCTTTACCTAGCTCCCTTATTTTTTCTTCAGATCTCAACCCTGTCTTCAGCCCCAGAGGGAAGCTTTCTCTAACCTTCCTCTCCGGTTTAATTTTCTTAACGCCACATGTGAACTTCTTATCATTTGTCACATTTGTAATTTTATCTTTCTTTGATTAACATCTATACCCATTCGGCACCTCTCCCTCCCTTCCCCAACATACACTAGGTCATCAGTTTCAAGAGGATAAGGACTACGGAACTTGCTTGTGATTGTTTTTTGTTTGTCTGGTTTGGTTCTAGCTTTCACCCTAGACTTCTGCCTGGCCTATAGTAAGAACTCCATAAATATGTGTCCAATGAACGAATGAATGAATCAAATTACCACTACTCATTATGCGTAAGGGCTACCTGAATGAAGGTCAAGTATCAAAGAATTTCTGTTGGGGTCACTAATCATTTTGTGAGAGGATTATTAAAACAACAGCAACAAAACTCTTCTCTATTTTTCTAATGTCAAGAATCTGTCACCACGTTCATCAGCCTCACTTAAAATCAGGATTTGGCTTGTTTCACATGTATACAAGTGTTAGTTTAATTTTGCCAATTGTAGATAGCATTTTATGGGCAGCTTTGTAACTGTCTTTTCTTAAAATATAACTTAAGGATGAGGATATATTTAAACACTTCCATATTGATGAAATGTTAATTACGGGCCTTCTGGTTATTTAGTTCTCTCCAGTGCAGCTCTGAGGCACAAAGACAACTCTCATCACTACTAGCATGTCTATAGTGGAATTCTGTGGGGTCTGGTTTATGCTCAAAAGTACAGAGCAACATTTTTTTAAATGCAAGAATAATGAAAAAATAACAAACAGAAATACAAAGTACTTTCCCGGACATAAGGACTATGGGTAGATGTGTGAAAAGTAAATGAATAAATATAAAGGGTACCATCTGGATTGGATAGTTTACATGGATTTTTCATTTCTTTATTTAATTGTTTGCATTTTTATGTGATGCTTTTAAAAGTATAGGACTTTTGCTTAATCCATTTTTCAATAATAGCATCATAACTTGTATTAGCTTCTAGGTAGGTCTAGGTATGTATGAATACTTTTTGGGATTTTTTTTTATATATTTTAGAATGAGTGGGTGTTCAGCATTAAGAGACTGCCTTAATGCTTTAAGTTACTTGGATATCTAAGTACGGACTAATTTTAATTTGTTGAATATTAAAGCAAAAATTAAAATCTACCTGAGATATTTCAAATATAGATACTTTACATTTTTTGAAAATCTTTTTTTTTAATTTTTTAAAATCTTTATTTATTTTTGAGAGAGACAGAGTACAAGTGGGGAGGAACAGAGAGAGAGAGGGAGACACAGAATCTGAAGCAGGTTCCAGGTTCTGAGCTGTCAGCACAGAGCCTGATGCGGGGCTCAAACTTACCAACCGTGAGATCATGACCTGAGCTGAAGTCAGACGCTTAATTGACTAAGCCACCCAGATGCCCCTAGATATTTTACATTTTTAATTGAATGTGTGGATTTACTTTGCATTTTAAATTATTTGAAGTGAATTAAAGAAAATAATTAAAGAAAATAAAGAAAATGGCTTTGTTGCTAAAGGAGGTTTATTTGCCCTTACATGTATCTTCTTTTTTTTTCCATAAAATGATTTAAAAGTTAGAAAACTTTCAGAAGAAAATGAGATTTATCTATTAACTATAGATTTGTAGAAGTAGTGATTTGAAAACCATAACAATTACCTGTGTTTGTATTTGTTTAAATCTCTAGTTCCCTCATACTTAAAATAATTTTATATTAAATGTTTTCTAATATCTCTTCAGAACTATTATTATTTGACTCTTCTTTCTTAGATTTTATTCTCTGATTTCCTAGCACGGTCAGAGTGGAATTGTATCCTATTATGTAGCCCTCTAGTGGCTAAAACTTAAAAGGGGCACAATATTAAGGGGGAAAAAAAAAAAAAAAAAGAATCCCAATTCTTCCAGAAAGAAGACCATCCATTTAGAGGAGGAAAAGGGGGAGAAAGGGCAGAAAGTAGGTGATAGACAGTGAAAGGAAAATTAAATGAAAGGTCAAAGTTAGCATTGTAAAATAGGGAGATGAGGACATAAGGAGTCAATCTTTTCTGAGCAGATGTGGTTTTAGAAAATTTTTGTGTATTTTCTCACTTTATCTTCACAAAGACTCTATGGACACAATCCTTATTCTACAGGCAAAGAAACTGAGGTTCAGAGGATAAAAGAAATAACTGCCCAAATCACACAATTAGGGACTAGAGAGGTGGAATTTGATTCCAAAATCCATGCCCTTAAATATCAAGTGAAGTTGGAAACATTGAAGATGAGTTGGATGGAAGTTTTCCTTCATTCCTTATGGGGTTGCAACTTCCTGTTGGCTCAACAACTAGATCAACAGGAGTATGATGGATGAATGTGACAGGGGCACCACCCTATCACACACACCTATCCACCTACCTAGGGTTCTTGTGGAACTGGAAGTAAGGGGTGGAGTTCACTGATGACGCCCAGGCTCATACTCTAACCATAATGCATTAGCTCAAAAGGGTGGAGGGGGAAAGAAAAACAGCAATACTATGACAAATTAAGCTAAAGAAACAGTTTCTTTATCCCCATTCTGCAAAACAGTGTTCACATGCAGCATGACGTTAAGAGAGATAATAGCCTTCATGTTTCATAAATGCCTGCTGCTTCTTATTTTTCTTTATCTATTTTCATGATATGTAATACTGTATCTATAGCCAAAGGCTAGGGATGGGCTGTGTTTGGTAAAACATTATACTAGTTCCAGGCAATATCTAGAGGCATTGTGTTGCAGGAGAGGAAACAAGACATGTGTCAAGGAGTACTACCTGTTAAATACGCAATACTATTTGTCAGCTGTTACAGAAGTAGAGATTACTACTTTTTAAAGTAATTTAAAATATACATATTTTAATGAACTCCCAGCACATATAAAGAAGAAAATTTCCTATATGGTAGTTCTCATTATAGTAAAATTCACATGACTATCTGAATTTAAAATTTGAGTAGGTCGATCTTTTTCTTAAAAATATTATTAGGTATGGGCTCCTGGGTGGTGGCTCAGTTGGTCAAGTGTCTGGCTCTGGATTTCTGCTTAGGTCATGATCTCGCGGTTTGTGAGTTTGAGCCCCTCGTCTGGCTCTGCGCTGACATGCGGAGCCTGCTTGGGATTCTCTCTCCCTCCTTCTCTGCCCCTCTCCTGCTCATTCTCTCTCCCTCTCTCTCAAAATAAATAAACATTTAAATATATAATATTTAATATATATTAATATAATTATATAATATAATTTGTTCCCTTTGTTATATATATAAGTAGTAGTTATATATTATATATATATTAGTAGTATATATATATAATATATATATATTATATATATATAATTTGTTGATCTTTCAAGACACATCTATTGTTCTGCCTCTTAATGCTATTTGCATACTTCTCTTATCCCTTTCAAGATTATCATTTCTTTTGAGTAAATAGATTATTTTGCTCAGCACGGTAGTTTTGTTTTTAATGGTAAAAGTAATCCTACTTAAGCAAGTCAAAAAAGTCAAAGTGTATGAGACAAGCACTCGTAATCTCTGCCTTCCCCCTTCCATTCCTATCTCATGATATACCACATGTGAACAAATTGGTGGGTAGTCTTCCACACTTTTTCTATTGTCATACCAACAAATATAGGATTTGGTTTCTTTTTATTGCTTACTTTGCGTATAATTCTATAACTTGAATTTTTTTTTACATATTATAGATATCTTCTCTTAAAACATTTATTTCTAATTTGTTTCTATTTCAGTAGATGCAACACATTCCATACTATAAATGCACTGTTCCACTGTTCCACAAAATAGATATTTTGTTACTAGGTTTTTTAACACTATCAACAATACTACAATAAACAGATTTGTGCATTTGGCCTTCTACATTGATAGCTAAGTTCCTGCAGAATAGCTTCTCAAGAGCAGGATGGAGGAATTAATAGATATTTCCAAATCTCTAACCAAAAAGATAGTAGCATTCCCTTTAGGGATACATAAGAATATCTGTTTGCCTGTTCCGTCTCCAGTGCTGAATATTATCAATCTTTTAATATTTGTCAAACTGGTGAAAAATAGTACCCGATTAATTTTCTAATTTGCTTCTTCCTGACTATTAGAGATGTCAAATTATCTTTTCAAAAGTCAAATGTCAAGTTCCCTTTTTAAAGCTCTATTACCTAACACCCCTCAGCCCAAGTCCTACCACTAACCTGAGTCTTGGCAATGTACATGTGAAAAACTCATTCAAGAACATGGCCATTTTGTTCCTTGACTGTTGAAAAACATCATCAAAAAGACATGACCGCTGATTGACCTGTGAACTGGACTTGGGTACTCAGGGGCTCCTCACCCCTTCCCTTGTCTTTGGAATGTGGGTTCTGCGTTCCTTTCCTGCTCCCAAAGTTTGTTCCAAGGACATAACTTTGAGATGGCATTGTGGTGTTGAAAACACCCACACAGTATTTACCTTACTGAGCCTGTCAGGGCCTCTTTATAAACTTTTAAGATTGTGGCGGGGGGGGGGGGGGGGTGCGGGAAGGAGGTGCGGGAATTCATTTGTCTTGCTGCTGCCTCAGACCAGCCTTGTATGTTAGTTCTCTTTGTTATTATTAAAACTACCACTTACCAGCCTCTTTCTTTGGTCTCTCCCTGCCCTCCACATACAGAGTACAGTTTCAGATTGCACCAGGAAAGTTCGCCAGAGGCCTGGGAACCAACACTGAACTCTTCATCTTTAATGATATTCACCTCCACCCACGTAAGCCATCCACTTCCATGGACACAAATGAACTTGTCATTATCTGGAACTACTTGAACTTCTGAACTTAAATTCAGACATCTCATTCTGACTACTGCCTTCTTTCTACTCTTTCATGTCTCTTTCTCAGATATTCCCACAATACCTGTCAATTCATCTAATTGAGGCTTCCAGTCAATTAGATATTTGCAAGATCATCATACACAAGCAAGAAACACTTTTCCAAATGTGAGCCAATCAAAGCTTCAGAAAGCAATGCTTCTTGGTTTTGGGGGAGATTATATAACATCCAGTGATTTTTCAATCCAAGAAGGACTCGGGGAGTGGATGGGAACTTGGAGATTGGTTTGAGTTGTCACAAAGACTAAGGAGTCATTACTGGCATTTAATGGAAATGTTTCCAAGGGATGTTATATGTTCTTCATATCTGGAACAGTCCCTTATAAAGAAGTACTGTCCCAATTAAAATATAAATAGTGGCCCTAGTTAAGATATACCAACCCCCCTCAATAATTTAAATTAAAAAGACAAATGCAGATGTACATAAATTTTTTTTATGATTTATAGGTTTCTGCTGACCCCTCAAGCCCATTTATGGAGCCCAGATTAAAAACTCCTGCATCAGATTTCTGAAATCTTTATAACATGCCATGATCTTGGAATTTTGTGCTCATGTGCTGACAGATGATTAATAGGGTACATCTGTACCAGAGTATTCCTAGTAGATCAGAAAATAACTCTAATCAAAATTACATTCTTAGGAAAGTAACTCAGAATAGTTCCTAAGATTGCATTTAAGAAGATTGCAATTAAGATTGCATTTTTTGACAGCTTTCATTAGAGTTTTAACTGTTGAACTCAGTCAGGCTCATGGTCTTAAAGAGACCTCATTACAACATTTAAGAAACAAGATTGACAGTTGTAGTCACATCAGAATAAATTCAATTATGCAAGATTTGTAATAGCAAATTTCTGGTATAAAAGGGAAAAACCTATATATGAATATGAGTCTAATATTCCTAAAACCTGAATTTTTTACTTAAAAAGCACTTTTTGTCATTGAAACTATACCAGGTATACAGTAGATTTGTGTTAAATACACTCTCATGCTTCCTTTGCAGGGTGTTCATTTACAAGAAAGCAATACTAATCATCCATATAACTTCCTGAATTTGTGTTCTATCACAGAAAGCCTTATCAGTTCAGTAATTCTAGTTAATGTAATAGGATAATGTAATTATGTTTCATTTTGTAAGGTATACAACAGGGATCTCCTATTTTGCTGTCCCGGTTTTTCAATAAAGTTTTGATTATAGGCCAAAAACAAAAAAACACACAAAAAGCAAAAAAACCCAGTTCCTACATAAACTAGATACTGTTTAAAAATATGACTGGCAGTGTTCAGCTGTTTCAAAACTTCTTTCTCTTGATACTTCTGCCATACTTGAAGCCCACAAAATAAACTGCTTCTCTTTCTCTTTGGAGAACTCTAGTTAAATATGAACATGATAACCCCTTCACTTTGGTTTTCCATAGAACAGCTGAGGTTATAATTTTCACAAGGAGCTTCACTAAATCTAAGGATAATTTTTAAAATACCATAAATGCATAAATTTTATGTAACATTATCATAATTAATCATAAACGCCCTCTTCTGTTTCATATTCCACCTGAAGAATTTATTATTTTTTTTTAATTTTTTTTAACGTTTATTTTTGAGACAGAGAGAGACAGAGCATGAATGGGGAGAGGGTCAGAGAGAGAGACACACACACAGAATCTGAAACAGGCTCCAGGCTCTGCGCTGTCAGCACGGAGCCCGACGCGGGGCTCGAACTCACAGACCGCGAGATCATGACCTGAGCCGAAGTCGGACGCTCAACAGACGGAGCCACCCAGACGCCCCTGAAGAATTTATTATTGAGGAAATTCCTTTTCCTGCTTTTCCTTGGGAAGGGATTAGGTAGAACTCACGTTTCCATAGAAAGTCTAGATAAACAATTGATTTTAAGGAGATTTTTAATCTTCATAGGGAATACATCAACATAAAAAAATGCATCAACGTTTGTACTGAAATTTTTCTTCTCCTCAAAATTAGGTACAGTTATTTCTTCTGTCCTTAATTACAGAAATAAGAATTCCTTTCCGTTGTAATTGTTTTAGCTTCCATTTACTGTATCCGATCCTTTTTGTCTTTATACATCATCACCCCCTTCCACCTGAACCGAATAAGCCACCCAAGTGCCCCTCAAAAATAATTTTTAACTTAAAGATATTTTAGTAAATATTAATGTGACTATATCAGTGAAGAGTGGACCAATTTTCTGGATAATGAAGACAAAGACTGTATTAAGGGGAATTAGTTAATTTAGATTTCTTTTGAATCAGTAGAAGTCACAAAATTATTTTTCCTCTTTTATACAACTTTGCCTTTGGAGGCCTAACTAATAATGCTTCAAAATAATTAAAATGCTATTTTGAAAGTTACACTATTTGGTACTTCTCAATGTGGATAAATAACATTACATTATGTTATTATTTTCGTATTATAAAGGCTTGTAGTCTGAAGTTATAAGTTAAGTCACATAACTATTTACATAAAGAATATATATGAAAGTGATTATTCTTTAAACTATTTTGAGGTTTATGTTCAGACATTTATTTATTTATTTCTATTTTTTAATTAAAAAATTTTTTAATGTTTATTTATTCTTGAGAGAGAGACAGAGCATGAGCAGGGAAAGGGTCAAGAGAGAGGGAGACACAGAATAAGAAGCAGGCTCAGGCACCAAGCTGTCAGCACAGAGCCCGACATGGAGCGCAAACTCACAAACCACAAGATAATGACCTGAGCCAAAGTCAGATGCTTAACCATCTGAACGACCCAGCTGCCCCTCCATTCAGACATTTGGAAATGTACTATCTAATTTATGGGAATTAGAAGTAAGACTGTGTAAATCTTTCTGAACATTGAAATTACCATATTTCATTCTTCTGAATTTTTACTTCCCCAAAACACCTGGGAGAACTGAAAAACCAATTTAACAAATTTTAAAAAACTACTCTCCACAAATTTCTTATCTAAGAACTACTTTTGTTTATGTCTTTTTCCTTTTGATGACATCTATACATTTTAAACATAATTTACAGCTAATTTTCAATTAGTGTTTATTTACTATACATTAGGGAATAATCTAAAGACGAGTTGTGCATTAGTCCATAATTTCAAGGAAGTGACAATCTAGAGACGGAATTTACCCAAAAGCAAGCAGTTATTGATTAGCTCCCATTTCATCTAGAGAAACAATGATGAATTGGATAGACATGATCGCTTCCCTTGTGGACTTTATATTCTCGTGAAGGATTCAGATAGTAAGTTTGTATATAAATAGAGAAAATAACTACAACTTATGATAATCAATAAAGAAAAAATGAATAGGGTGCTGTAAAATAAGTAAAAGGGAATACACTTTAGAAGATGTATTCAAGGCATGGTGCTGTGTTCCATCTTTGAGACAAAAACTCAAAGATGAAAAAGACATAGCTCTGATCTCCAGTTCACTATCTAGTGAAAGGCATATGATAAATATGTAAACAACTACATGTACCAGAATCAAATAAAAACCATAAAAAGATAAAAGCGACATATATAGAAATGAACAGTCACTAAATAATCCTGATTGGAATTATTCAGGAAGCATTTATGGGCAAGGTAATGTTTCAGTTGGGTTTTGAAGGATGACTATGCTTTTGCTGATAGAATAATGAGTAAAAGGCAATGTGACAAAAGGAAGAGAAGGGTGAAATTACACTCCAAATCCAGGAAATGTGACTATTTCACATTTGGTTCAAGTGCATAAAAGGGGGCTTGTTGGGGCTAAATGACTGTGCTAACAATGAAACTAAGACCAAAATTGATTTTCTGTTCTATCTAGTTCAGTCTAAGGTAGCTGCTATTTCTTATCTAATTCATTTCTATAAATATTTTTGGGTGCCTCCATTTTAGTTCCTAACAATTTCAGTTCAAACTGGCCATTCTGAGAGACCTTATAGGTTACCCAGGGTATGTATACATGTGAATATGTGTTTTCACGATTTAGGATAGGTGTACATACCCACTCAAACATTTATATGTGTATACATACCCTATAGTGTAAACCTCGTTTTCTCTACACCTCTCCTGTCATCTCCTTTATTCACCTCCATACCTATCAGGCAATGGACACATGGCTATAAGACCATGACAGACAGCCTAATGAATGTCTATCAAATTCTTTAAATTAGAAAAAAGAAACAAGCTATAAATGCAATGAGGTAGCATTATTTTTATGAAAACATTTAAGCAGAAATGATAATCCCAAACCATACAGAACAATATTTTAGCATTAACCTGTGAAAGAAGAATAGTAAGTTGTAGGAACAACAGAGCTCTGGATTCTAATCTCAGCTTAACCACGACTCACCTGTATGACTCTGGACACGTCATGGAAGCACTCTGCATTTTTATTTCCTCATAGGCAAAAAAGGAATGACAATATTCATCCTACCTCATAGGGAAGATGTTTGGACTATCTAATTAGTGATTGTAGAGTGTTATTAAAACACATTGCATAATTGTTATTTGGTCTGAGTCTCATCCTATGTAATCCAATGAGAGTTTTATTATTACCCCTTTAATTATGGCTGCAGATTTTATATAAGGCTTCCCATTTCCTTTACCTTATTCCTCATAAAAGAAACTTTGAAATATATCTCTGTGGTAAATATAGTAGCTCTCTTTTTCTAACTATCTGTTAAAGAAGGACTATTGAAACAATAAAGAATACTGTGTGGACCCAGAAGATATTATGAAAGACTAAGGACTACAATAGGAGGTCATTTTCTGCCTGAGGAGTCAATAAATTAGCTCCTTGACACAATTAGTAACAACTTCTGTAAAGGAACTATTGTACTTAATTTTAGAATCAACACCAAAAATTGCAATGAGCCAGTATTTCTTTACTACATACAAATTGTGATCAAATCAGCTTTTTACAGTGAGAATAGTAGACTTGAAGTCATGGATATCATTTAGTGAAAAAGCATTGGAACAAAAACTCTAACTTCCGCAGTTAGCGTCTGTTTATATTTGGGCAAGTAATTCCTTCTTGTTACTCTCTTTTCATTTTATTTTGATTACAAAAATCAAACTAAATAAAATAAAGTTTCTCAAAACTTAAATTTAACAGTATTTGCTAAGCCTTTTCTAAGTTTTAAAGTGTTACATAAATGTTGCATTATTATTATTATTATTATTATTATTACTGTCTTGCCTTTGATACTTTCCAAAAAGTGCTGCTTAAAGGGTTATTGTCTATTTCCCTGTCAGTTTCCTAGGGGTCATAATGAAAAATTGTGTCATATAATGGAACCTTCTTGTCCTAGGTGATAAACTTGAGCATATCACAGTAGCTAATGCTCCTGTATGGATTATATCTCAGAACATGTGACTAACTTGAGTCCAGGGAATACAAATTATTGCAAAAAGTACCTAAATAAATACATTGCATGGACTCAAGAAGGAAAGTAAATGCATAGATTTCAGGAAATCCTCTCAGTCATTTTTAATAAGTGAAGAAATTTCATTTGCTTTCTCTACCATCAACTTAACATCCACTGGTATCCCAGAGCTTCATATTTTTTTCTACCTCAGTTTTATTGAGGTATAACTGAAATAACATTGTGTAAATTTAAGGTGTACAACCTGCTGATTTGATATATTTATATGTTGCAAAATGATCACTGTGATAGCATTAGCTAACATCACCATCCTGTTACATAATTATCATTCCATTTTTGTGGTGAGAACATGTAAGATTTACTTTCTTGGCACTTTCAAGTACATAACTTAGCCTTATTACTTCCAATCACTATGCTATACATTAGATCTCCAGAACTTGTTAATCTTATAACAGGAAGTTAGTACCTTTTGACTAATATCTCCCATTTCCCCCACACCCAGCCCTTCATAACCACCACTTTACTGTTTCCCTTAGTTCGATTTTTTTTTTAGATTCTACATATAAGTAATATCATACAGTATTTGTGTTTCTCTGCCTGATTTGTACACTTAGCATAATGCCCTCAAGTTTCATCCAAGTTGTTGCAACTGTCAGGATTTCTTTCACTCTCATGGCTAAGTAATACTCCATTGTGTGTGTGTGTATATATGTGTATGTATATATATGTGTGTGTGTGTGTGTGTGTGTGTGTGTGTGTCACATCTTCTTTATTTATTCATTCATTAAAGACACTTAGGTTATTTCCACATCTTGGTTATTGTGAATAATGCTGCAATGAACATGGAGTACAGATATCTCTTTGAATCCTGGTTTTATATTCTTTGAATATATTCCCTAAAGTGGATATATCCCCAAAGTGGGATTGCTGGATTATCATTATGGCAGTTCTATTTTTAATTTTTTGAGAAACCTCCATATTTTTTCCATAGTGGCTACACCAATTTATATTCCCACCATAGTACAAGAGTGTTCTCTTTTCTCCACACCCTTACTAGCACTTATTTCTATAGCTTTTGTCTTACCCACTAAAGGATACAGAGAAGTGTCATGGGTCCATCTTACTTTTCAGAGTAGAAAACTGTGGAATCAGAATCAGGGTTGTACCCCACGGTGACATCTCACTTTCTGAAATAGGATTAGAGAACCACTAATGGGAACAGGAATGCAAATAGAGTTTGGAAATTCTGCCTCGGGTCTCACTTGAGTCCCAAACAATCCACAGCTGATACCTTCAGAATTTAGAGATATTATTTATGGATCAACATAAGTTTAGCTATTTGCTTTTTCAATGGATTTATCAGTCTTACAGAGATTATTAACATCTGTTTATTTACTTGTTTTTTAATTGAAGAGATTATTTAAACTAGCATGCTAGCATTACAGGTAGCTGGAGGGTAGTCTCACGTGAGGTCTGGAGATCACGGAGGTATAAAGGATGTAAGCTCACTTAAGAATTCACTCACAGTTCTTTTCTTGGTTACTTTTAGATATCACAGGATTGTGGTTTCCTTCCTTCACACCACAAAAGTCACTAAAATGCCAGCAACTTTTGCTAAATTTCAGTGGTGGTCCTTAAAATCAGCTTATTAACACAGTCACCAGGGATTTTTAAAAATATATATTTCTGGGCCCCAACCCCTGAAGATCTATGCTGCAGCCTAAGCACTGATAAGCCAGTTATAGAAAACACTGCTCTACTCTTGCCTACTTTCCTCAAAATAGTATCATCATTATCTTCATCATCAACACCATCATCACCATTCATTGACAGTTTATTAAATGCCATGTGCTATGCCAAGTACTTTTCATTTAATACTTAAAATCCTGGAGAGTATTTTATCCATGTAGCAATATGGAAACTGAAGAATGAAGAGATTAAATAACACAGACACCAAATGGTGGAGCTAGGATTCAAACCTGATCTGTCCAACTCCAGTCTTTCCCTTTGATAATACCTCATACTTGACTCTCCACAAAATTTTTTTTTCAACAGTCTTTCTACGTCCCTTCTTTTCCTTCCTGTTCCTTGCTTATGAAACACAAGCTTGGCTTTTCCAAGAAGTTTTGTAAACATTCCAAAAACGTGTTGAAAGCAATTTTTAAATGCCCTTTACCTCAGAAAACATCTCCCAAAACTTGGAAATAGACCGTTTTTTTTGAATTGACAAAACCTATTTTACTTAATTGCATTATTTTTACTGTCAGTCTACTCCAACTCAGAGTTTTTTCATGTGCACCCTTTTCCCCAGTTTTCCAAGTGTAACTGATTCATACACTAATTTGACTAATGTATCTAAAAGTCTCACACATAATGCTTTCATTTTCTGTGTGTCAATGTTGAAGCAAAAATAAAACATTTTTTTCTAAGTGGCACTGAAACTGAGATTCTTTGTTTTGAGAGTTACAATAGAAATGATTAGGGGCGCCTGGGTGGCGCAGTCGGTTAAGCGTCCGACTTCAGCCAGGTCACGATCTCGCGGTCCGTGAGTTCGAGCCCCGCGTCAGGCTCTGGGCTGATGGCTTGGAGCCTGGAGCCTGCTTCCGGTTCTGTGTCTCCCTCTCTCTCTGCCCCTCCCCCGTTCATGCTCTGTCTCTCTCTGTCCCAAAAATAAATAAACGTTGAAAAAAAAAATTAAAAAAAAAAAAAGAAATGATTAATAAAGGTTACCTGAAACTGTCATGATCATGATTAAAGTCTAAATGTTAGTCACTGATATTTACTAATCTGCTCTACTGGGCCTTGAAAGAGGCTTAAACCTCGTCTCAAAAACTCTCCCACTTAACAAATTATATTATAAGCCAAAGGTAATATGATAATTCTTAAACTTTTTGCTTCATTTTCCAGAATTAAAAATCAAATGCTGGTTCCAGATTTTTAAAAAAGGAAACACACACATATACAAATACATATAGAGTAAGAATCTTAAAATTATCTTTTTTGTGTAACATTTTAATGACTGGAATATTTGTTTCTCATTGTGGTCTTTCCAATATGTGAGTTCAACAGAATTCTGACAGCAATGAAATAGTATGTTTGGCTGCTGTGATAGTAAGGCCCATTGTATCAGTGAAAACTTCTTTTAGATGGGAAAACGTCCTTTCCAGCCTGACTTTCATGACCCTCAGCTCTCCTTAACTATTTATTCTCTTAGGCAAAAAAATATTTATGGATATATGAGTGACAAACATTACAATTAAGTTCTACTTTTGTAGTATTTGTCAAATAAATTAAATCATTAAAAAAGAACACAACTTTGTACTTTTTATTTTGCATTTAATATTCAAGGACTACAATAAATAGATAAAGAAATGGCATATTTTGATTTTTTCCATATACTTATTTACTTTATAACTCTAAACTGTTATTCCTTATACACAGGAACAGAATATATCAGTTAGTGTAAATCCAATGATACAATCTCATCCCAGTAGAACAAGAGACAAAAAAAAAAAAAAGTAGTCATTTCAGCAAATAGCAAAGAAAAAGCTGCTTTAAATGTCAAGGCCTCCATTCTAGTTTTTGGTAAATAAATAAATATATATATTTAGTATATTTATTATTGTTATATTATTATATATAATATATAACATATTATTATATTTATTATTATTATATTTGGTAAATAAATATATTTAATTAATTTATTTATTTATTTATTTTGGCAGAGAGAGAAGTTAAGAAAGAGAATCCCAAGCAGGCTTCCCACTGCCACACTGCCAGGGCAGAACCCAATGCAGAGCTTAAACTCACGAACTGTGAGATCATGACCTTAGCAGAAGTTGTATGCTTAACTGACTGAGCCACCCAGACACCTGGACAAACTAGATTTTAAACTAAAGGTTGTAACAAGACATGAAAAAGAGCATTACATCACAATTAAGGGGTCTATCTATCAAGATCTAACAACTATAAACATTTATGCCCCCAACTTGAGAGCACTCAAAAAATAAAATAATTAGCAATCAACATAAAGAAACTCATTGATAATAATACCATAATAGAAGGAAACTTTAATGCCTGACTTATAGCAATGGACAGATTATCTAAGCAGAAGATCAATAAGGAAACAATGGCTTTGAATAACACTGGAACAGATAAACTTAACAGATGTATTCAGAGCATTTCATCCTAAAGCAGCAGAATACACATTCTTTTCAAGTGGAACATTCTCCAGAGTAGATCACAAACTGGGTCACAAATCAGGCCTCAACAAGTACAAAAAGATTGAGATCATACCATGCATATTTTCTGACCACAACACTATGAAACTTGAAGTCAACCAAAAGAAAAAAATTGGAAAGATCATAAGTACATGGAAGTTAAAGAGCATCCATCCTACTAAAGCATGAATGGGTTAACCAGAAAATCAAAGAAGAAATAAAAAAGTAAATGGGGGCACCTGGGTGATTCAGTCAGTTGAGTGTCCAACTTCTGCTCAGATCATGATCTCACAGCTCGTGAGTGCGAGCCCTGCGTCGGCCTCTGTGCTGACAGCTCGGAGCCTTGAGCCTGCTTTGGATTCTGTCTCCTGCTCTCTCTGCCCCTAACCCACTCACATTCTGTCTCTGTCTCTCTCAAAAATAAATAATCATTAAAAAAAATAAAAAAGTAAACGGAAGCAAATGAACATGAAAACATGACAGCCCAAAACCTTCGGAATGCAGCAAAGGCAGTCACAAGAGGGAAGTAGATGGCAATACAGGCCTATATTAAGAACTAAGAAAACTCTCAAATACACAAACTAACCTTACACCTAAAGGAACAGGAAAAGGAACAGCAAATAAAGCATAGAGCCAGCAGAAGAAGGGAAATAATAATGATTAAAGCAGAAATAAATGATATAGAAAGAAAAAAAAACAGTAGAACAGATCAATGAAACTAAGAGCTCGTTCTTTGAAAGAATAAACAAATTGATAAACCCCTAGCCAGATTTATCAAAAATAAAAGAGAGAGGACCCAAATAAATAAAATCATGAATGAAAGAGGTGAGATCACAACCAACACCACAGAAATACAAACAGAATTATAACAGAATATTATAAATAGATGCCAACAAACTGAGCAATCTGGAAGAGATGGACAAAATCCTATAAAGATACAAACTACCAAAATGAAACAGGAAGAAACAGAAAATTTGAACAGACCCATAGCCACAAAGAAATTGAATCAGTAATCAAAAATCTCCCAACAAACAAAAGTCCAGGGTCAAATGGCTTCCCAGGGGAATTTGACCAGACATCTAATGAAGAGGTAATACCTAGTCTTCTCAAACTGCTCCAAAAAATAGAAATGATAGCAAAACTTCCAAACTCATTTTATGAGGCCAGTATTACCTTGATTCCAAAACCAAAGACACCATTAAAAAGAAGAATTACAGGGGCGCCTGGGTGGCGCAGTCGGTTAAGCGTCCGACTTCAGCCAGGTCACAATCTTGCGGTCCTTAGGTTCGAGCCCCATGTCGGGCTCTGGGCTGATGGCTCAGAGCCTGGAGACTGTTTCCGATTCTGTGTCTCCCTCTCTCTCTGCCCCTCCCCCATTCATGCTTTGTCTCTCTCTGTCCCAAAAATAAATAAACGTTGAAAAAAAATTTAAAAAAAAAAAAAAGAAGAATTACAGACCAATATCCCTGATGAACATGAATACAAAAATTCTCAACAAGATACTAGCAAATTGAATTTAACAGTATGTTAATTCACAATCAAATGGGATTTATTCCTGGCCTAGAGAGATGGTTCAATATCTGTAAGTCAATCAGTGTAATACACCACATTAATAAAAGAAAGGATAAGAACCATATGATCCTCTCAATAGATACAGAAAAAGCATTTGACAAAACACAGCATCCATGTTCAACAAAGTAGGGATAAAAGGAACCTACCTTAACATCATAAAAGCCATATACAAAAGACCCACAGATAATATCATCCTTAATGGGGAAAAACTGAGAGCATTTCCCCTAAGGTCAGGAACATGACAGTGATGTCCACTCTCACCACTGTTGCTTAACATAGCCCTAGAAGTCCTCAGCAATCAGACAACAAAAAGAAATAAAAGGCATACAAATCAACAAAGAAGAGATCAAACTTTCGCTCTTTACAGATGACATGATACTCTGTAGAAAACCCAAAAGACTCCACAAAAAAAAAAAAAATTGCTAGAACTGACACATGAATTCAACAAAATTATAGGATATAAAATCAACAGCAGAAATCTGTTGCATTTCTTTTAAAGAAAATTTTTTTTAACATTTATTTATTTTTGAGAGAGAGACAGAGCATGAGTGGGGTTGGAGCAGAGAGAGAGGGAGACACAGAATCTGAAGCAGGCTCCAGGCTCCAAGCTGTCATCACAGAGCCTGATGCGGGCCTCGAACTCATGAACCATGAGATCATGACCTGAGCTGAAGTCAGACACTTAACTGACTGAGCCATCCAGGTGCCCCGAAACCTGTTGCATTTCTATACACAAATAATGAAGCAGCAGAAGGAGAAATCAAGGAATCAATCCCATTTACAACTGCACCAAAAATCATAAGATACCTAGGAATAAATGTCACCAAAGAGGTAAAAAGAGATCTGTATGCTTAAAACTATAGAACACTTATGAAAGAAATTGAAGAAGACACAAAGAAATGGAAACACATTCCATGTTCATGGATTGGAAGAACAAATATTGTTAAAATGTCTATACTACCCAAAGCAATCTACACATTCATTGCAATCCCTATCAAAATAACACGGGAATTTTTTACAGAGCTAGAACAAATAATTCTAAAATTTGTATGGAGCCACAAAGTTCCCTGAATAGCCAAAGTAATCCTGAAGAAGAAAGGAAAGCTGGAAGCATTACAATTCTGGACTTCAAGATATATTACAAAGCTGTAGTCATCAAGACAGTTGGTACTGGCACAAAAACAAACACATAGGTCAATGGAAGAGAATAGAGAAGCCAGAAATGGACTCACAACACTGTGGTCAACTAATCTTCAACAAAGCAAAAAATAAGATCCAATGGAAAACAGTCTTTTCAACAAATGGTGTGGGAAAACTATACAGTGATATGCAGAAGAATGAAACTGGACTACTTTCTTATACCATACACAAAAACAAATAAAAAATGAATGAAAGTCCTAATGGGAGATCTTCAAAAACCTAGAGGAGAACATAGACATCAACCTCTTTGACCTTGGCTGTAGCAACTTCTTACTAGACATGACTGGAAAAGAAAGGCAAGGAAAAGAAAGGCAAAAATGAACTAGTGGGACTTCATCAAGATAAAAACCTTCTGCACAGCAAAGGAAATAATCAACAAAACTAAAAGTTAGTCTATAGAATGAGAGAAGATATTTGAAAATGACATATTGGATAAAGGATTAGTATCCAAAATCTATAAAGAACTTACCAAACTCAACACCCAAAAACCAAATAATCCAGTTAAGAAATGGGCATAAGACATGAACAGACATTTCTCTTCATTTTTTAAAATTTAAATCCAAGTTACTTAACATAAAGTGTAATAATGGTTTCAGGAGTAGAATTTAGTGATTCATCACTTGCATATAACTTGTTGCTTATCCCAACAAGTGCCCTCCTTAAAGTCCATCACCCATTTAGCCCATTCACTCCCTACCCCACTCACTTCCCTGTACAGACATTTTTCTAAAGAATACATCCAGATAGCTCTTTGTTGAGAGTAAAACGGTAACATTTTATTCTTCTTGTGCACATAATTACATACATAAAAATAGCCAAACAGCATGTACTTTAAAAGAATATATGATGAACTCGTTTTCATGGTAATATTAATAATGTTGATATCCCATTACAACTTGATTTTCAACTGAAGGTATCCATTATATGGATGTATCATTATTTACTTAACCAATCTCTCATGTATAACTTGAAACCCAGTTTTTTTGACATTGTAAAGAAGGGATAAATGTCAGCACATTTATGAATATTTTGTTAGGTTAAATTCTTAGAAGTGGAATCAGTGATAAAGGATTTGTATATTTAAAACATGCTGCCTTAGTGATTATAATTAGTCTGTGGGGTCAGTGACACAGAACTCTCTGTAGTAAATGGGCTTTCTTGAGTAGGGTTCAGATTTTAGAACAAATAGTACATTTGCTGACGTTTGAAATGTGATTAATAACTGACTATTAAAGACAGTCCTACAAGGTAAAGGCAAAAAAAAAAAAAAAAAAGAACTCACAAATCCTTTAGAAGCAACTGAGATAGTTGAAAGATAGTGGAAAGATGCATAGTTGCTGAACAACTGTCAACAATCCAGGGCTCATTGCAGGGGGTTGGGGTGGAGAAGGTATGAACTGCTTCTGTGGTTGCATTCAGAAGCTCATGTCTATTTTAGCACCAGCTGGTCTTATACTTTCTTCCTACTCTTCCAATTCCTTTCCTTGCTGAGTTCCAGTCTAGGCTCTGGACTTTGAAGTGGTGTGTTCCCTTTCAATGTTCAGGCCCCAGAAAATACAGATAATTTTGAGAGAGACAGAGCAAGAGTGGAGCAGGGGCAGAGACAGAGAGGGAGACACAGAATCCGAAACAGGCTCTAGGCTCTGAGCTGTCATCACAGAGCCGGACGTGAGGCTCGAACTGGGGAACAGCGAGATCACCACTTGAGCTGAAGTCAGAAACTCAACCAACTGAGCCACCCAAGCACCCCCCATTTTTTCCCCTTAATTTGATTTGAGAGAGAGAGAGAGAGCAAGAGCAAGCACAAGTGGAACAGGGGGCAGAGGGAGAAATATAGTCCTAAGCAGGCTCCACTCTTGGTGGGGAGTCTGACACAGGACTTGATCCCACAACCCTGGGATGGTGATCTGAGCCTAAACCAAGATTTGGAGGCTCAACCAACTGAGCTACCCAGGCACCCCAGGCGTCAGATAATTTCTTAATAGATGGTGTCAGTTTTGCTTATAAACTGGAATCTGATCATTGTCCCCAATAAATATCCAATAATGTACTGGGACATGCCAATGAGTATCCTGTTACTTTGACATATGAGATCAGCATCTTCTGCAATCTTTGCAATTCCCTATAATCTTGGGCCATAGCAGAAAAGGGATAGTTTCTTTTGAGGCAGAGATGAAGAAATGGAGTTGCAGTTAGGGAAAGGGCAAGGAAACGTTGATCACAATAGAGAAAATTGACCTTAATGTACAGTCTCAACAGCATTATCTTTGTTTGGGAAGGATTTGGAGCACATTCATTCATTTCTTATTCATTCATTCATTTATTGATTAAACATTTATTAAATAACCATGAAGAATCAGGCAATTAGTCACTGGGAAGTCAACATTAAATACTTCATGGTCATTGCCCAGAAGGGGCTCACAGTCTGAAAGATGCACATGCAATATTTTTAGTTGTATCTAAACTTAGAAATGGGGAGAAATGGTAAATATAGTTTCCAATATAAAGCTTAAGTTGGGATTGAAGAAGTAGCAGAATTGGCCTGAGCACAGTCTGCAGCTAAGTAACAGGTTGTAATGTCTGGGTGCCCTGGACCCTGAAGAACCTAGGATTGTATGTTACAATTGCATTTAGGTGATGAATCACATGTGCTTAAAGAATTAGCACTTACTTAATGGCATATCATGGCTATGTTACAGAACTAAGTGCTACTAAGTAAGAACAATTATGCCTTGACTTTATGAAATTTATATGTAAATTCATTGGTCGTTGGAGCACCTGAAGAAGAGGAGAAAAAGAGATTTATTTGATGTTTGGCTAGTGAGTGAGAAGTAAACCTGATACAAGATCTTTTAAGACAAGTTATCAGAATGGTTTTGGCTGAGTTGAGCTTATTCCAGAAGCCACCTACCTAGGTCGAGAAGGAAAGCTGCATAAAACACAGAGTTAAGAAGCAGCTATCTTAGAGCAGCTAATCTGTCTCAATTTTCTCACTAGTTCCCTCAGAAAAGCTGTACCATCTTGTTTGAAAACAACGTGCAATGGTTAGTCAATATTGGAAAGAATGACAGTGCGAAATCAAAGGAAAAGGCAACAGTTAAAATTACATTGCAAAATTATGATAAGAAACAGATTACCCAGGGGAGATTGTGCTAGCAAAAGCCAGATAACTGAAATAAAAAATCTGGCATCTGTGAACTTTGTGATTAAGTAGAATACAAAATGAATGTTTAGGAATTTCAATTAAATTCTATGCTTCTCTTTGGTGATGATCCCACTTAGTTTTATGATACTCCAGGTATCTCCAGCTATCTGAAAGGGTGTTGTGAAATTTTGTAAACAAAATAAACTTACTAAAGACAAATAATTAGGTATAAGAAAATATGCTTGACTGGAACTCATGAGATTTGAATTCTTTTTAGTTTGCCAATAACTGGTGTGAATTTGAACAAAAGAATTCTTTCTGACTCTCAGTTTCTTCACTTTTAAGTTATGGAAACTGACTGGTTTTTACAGTACCATCTAATGGTATAATTTTGTTTTTTTTGCACACCTTGGGCCCCATATATGTAAGGGACTGGGCAGGAAGTGGTATTTGTGATTTGGAAATCAGAGTTTTGTAACTCTCCAAAACTGAGGACTCATTATTACATGCTAAAAACCTCATACTTTCTTTGAGAAGATGGGGATGAAAAATTGTCTTGCAGCTGGGAAGACCCACAGAGCACACAACGAAGCCCGAGGGAAAAGTAATACTTATTGGAGGCTGAGTCTGGCAGTGAAGAAGGGATGGGCCAAAGGAACCCATAAGGGGACTTTTTCCTACCTATCTTATTATTTCTTGGGAACTTATTTTTTTTATTGTATTTTATTATTATTTTATTTTATTTTTCCTAATAAATGTCACTAATATCTGACTCAATAAAGTACCATAATAGTCATTTTCTGGGATTTTACAATCCCTGAAGTCATGTTGCTGATTGCTTTACTTTAGTCTTGGCAGAAGCAGGTAACATACCCCTGCTTTTACATGATTTACAACTGAACAAAGCCTTTTGTTTTCCCCTGCTCAGTTCTTAATAGGGAAGAACAATTGTTTTTTTGTGTTTTGTTTTTAATTTGAAGGAATCATTCTGAGCTGCAGTCAACACCCATCCCAGGCATGTAGAGTCAAGTGTTGTGGCCAGCCAAAAGGTGACTTTTGGGTCAGGTATTAACAGTGAAACGACATTCAGATATTTTACCTATTGGGTGTTAAAAGACTTACTTGTGAAACCACATTGTGGCTTTAAAAAGTGTGCAAATGTTTAGGTTGCCACCATTTCAAGTGGTTGCTCACAACACAACCAAGGTGTGGCATTTGTACCACACAGGTCCTATCTTGCTGATTATTTATGGTAATTACACAGGAAGTGAATGAACACAGTGCAAGCTGGAAAAATAAAGAGAGGCTGTGATTTGAGGGGATGGGAGGGGAGAAGTGAAGAGATAAAGGGATAGTGAACAAAATGGGTGTGGTGTATGTTCTGATTCTGAAACCTTAGTATCTGTCAACCATGCAGTAGATATAAAGATCTCTGTAGCATTGAAACTACTAGAAATCCCCTTTAAGCTTTTGTTCCTAACTGCTGCTTTTGAAATGTATCCTCTTAAATACACACTAGAATTGTCAAAGAACTATTTTCCAATTTAAAGTAAAATAAAGTAATTTGCCATTTCTCTTATCTGAATCTTTATGTGCTGATTGGAAACTATTGCTTGCACAAAACCATTTGTTGATATTTCCAATTTTTTAATTTATTATTCTTCTACTATGCTGCTGAATAGTTCTTTCCATAAGCATCTGCAAAATTTAAAACATACATTTCCAAACAGTTTCTTGTTTAAAGGATTTCAAAACTTTTTGTTTATAATGCTGATTAAAAAAAAAGAACTTGGGGAATATTTCATATTCTGTTTGGTTTGATTCATACTAGTATCTGTACTTTAGCTTCAGTATATATTACACATTTAGTATATATATTAATATATATACTATATACTAAATAATATATAATTACAATTATAATACATATAGTAATTATGTTTAAAATATATAATATATTATATGTATATATAATATATACAAATTTATATTTAGTCCATTTTTGTCAAACTGTCTAAGCTTTAGCTTTCTTAGCAGTAAAACAGGATCTGAATACTTCCTAAAAATTACTGAAAGGATGAAACAAGATAATTAGACAAACAACTAGCACAAATTCTGACAGTGGTAGTTAATGAATGAATGTATATTATTAGCCTGACAAACACAGTTACATCTTCCAGATGTTTATTATATAGATATCAAAGGTCCAAAGGATAATTAGAGATATGAATTCAGAGATCTTGAGAGTCCCATAATTCAAAATTCTGCATCTATTCACATAATTTATATTATGTGGTCAGGAAAGGTTTCCTTGTATATATGTTTGTCAGATAAATAGGATGAGTATAAGCTAGGCATCTTGAAGAAGGGAGTGAAGAATAAACAAAGTGGGGATAGGGATTAGGTCAAGGAGAGGAAATGAACCTATGCAAAGTTTTACTGAGGCTCCCAAACTTGGCTGTACATTGGAATCATCTGGGGAGTTTAAAAACATATTGATCCCTAGCCCTGGGTCCCACCCCCAGAGTTCTGATTTAATTGGTCTGGGATGCCTAGACTAATGGGATTTTTTATAGTTCTCCAGATGATTCTAATGTACATTCAAGGTTCAAAACTATTGTTCTGCAGGCAAGAAATCGGGGAGCTGCAAGAAAACAGAGAGAAAAGGTAATGGGTAAGGAGGATAGAGTGGCTAAGATGGAAGAAGTGGACAATTCACGAAACGTCTTGCAGGCTGTGCAGTGCTATCCTGTGCTGAACTATGCTAAGGACTTCAGGCTTTGTTCTGAACAGAGAATACTTGCAAGGAAAGGTCTTGCTTTCACTGGGTGCAGGGTCAAAAACTGACTGTAAAAGTAATTCTAGAGGCAGGAGAGGGCATCTGGGTGGCTTAGTCGGTTGGGCACCCAACTCTTGATTTTGGCTCAGGTCATGGTCTTGCTGATTGTGGGATTGAGACCCACATGGTGCTGACAGTGTAGAGCCTGCTTGGGATTCTCTCTCTCTCCCTCTCTCTGTTCCCCCCCAGCTCCCATGTGTGTGCACTCTCTCTTAAAAAAAAAAAGACTAGAGGCAAAAGAGAAGTTTCATGAATTAGTTTGCAGTTGTGCAGGCTAGAGAAGATGGTAGCCTAAGCCAGGGCAGTGGCAGTGGATTAGAAAACAATGGAATGATTTGAGAGAACTTAAAGGAAGAGCTGACAGAAGTTGGTGACTGACTGCAAAACAGGGTGAGATGCCATTAATTAAGGTAAGACAGAACAAGTGGAAGTCTGTGAGAAGAATGTAAATTCAGTGTTGGAAATTCTGATTTGAAGTGTCCAATGGATGTCTAGATGGAATTGCTGGTAAGCAGCTAGATATGCAATTCTGGACCTAGAGAAAGCAAGCATGGGGTCATGTGCATTGGATACTGAAGGCAAGGGATCTGTGACTCAGGTCTCACACAGACTTCCTTTTCCTCCTTTCATTGTACCTCCATGGGGCTGGCCCCACTGGACCTGAACTTCATTTAGGGCCTGTCACACAAATCATCTTTTAACTTAGCATGTAATGTCAGTATAATACTAAAATAAAGGGGGGAAATGAGAGGAAGACAACTTATTACAGAGAACTACTTTGTCACAACTCTTTCTGTGGAGATGGTAAGACACTGCATAAGCACCAGAAAGACAAAATCAAATATGACATGGGCTCTGCATCCCACAAACCAAGGTTGTTTCTTGGCAGCCATGTTTTTTCTTACCTGATCCTGGCCCCTTGGTCAAAGCTAATTGGACCAAATGTAGTACCTAACTCCTGCGGGACCAATCTGATACACTCTCTGGAGAATTTAAACTGAGAGACATATTAATCACAGAGCTCTGGAAGGAAAGTCAAAGGATTCCTGCTGTAGAATTGCCTTGTTTCCTCCATTCCTGTGAATGGTTATTAGACTTTTCCTTGGATTCTGTATGGCAGATTATACTCATGGTCCCAGCATAATGTCCATAAATTCTTGTTTAAATTGGAAATATTCTAAATATTTAACATAATGCAGCCATTGCAAAATTGGGAAACCCTCTAATTTACTCTTTAATACTGTCTTGCAAGATTACTCATTAAATGAAAAAAAAAAGGCACTGGAAGAGTAATATGGATGGTATCATCTCATGTGAAGAAAAAAATTTCTGTGCAGGTATGCATAAAATTTGAAATGACTGACAGCCAAATTTTTTTTTTTAATTTTTAATTTTTGCGACAGAGAGAGACAGAGCATGAGCAGGGGAGGGGCAGAGAGAGAGGGAGACACAGAATCGGAAGCAGGCTCCAGGCTCTGAGCCGTCAGCACAGAGCCTGATGCGGGGCTTGAACCCACAGACTATGAGATCATGACCTGAGCTGAAGTCGGACGCTTAACCAACTGAGCCACCCAGGTGCCCCTGACAGCCAAATTTTAATAGTACTTCCTTCTTCTGGGTTTGAAATTGTATAGTTAGTATTTAATTTCTTTTTGTTTTTTTTTTTAAGTTTAAAGATTTTTTTCTGTTTTTCTTAACCTAGCTTGAATTGATTTTTGTAACTAGTAATCAAAAGACTCTTCACACAATTGAATGCATGGAGATAAAAAAACCTCAAGAAGCTTAACTCTGTAGTGAGACTCGGAGACGGGCAGAGCATTAAGTTGGAATGACATTAATAATTAGAAAAGATATTAATTAGGAGGTGTAGTCAGACTCCAGATTATAGCAGTCTGATATTTTTCCAAGTTTATCACTTTATAAACAACAATCCCAGTTTCTAGGAATAATTGAGTATGAATTATCCTTCTTGCCGTACAAGTATCTGAAGATAAAGCTTATAAACCTGTCCAATTTATAATAGCATAAGAGATTGTTTTGAATATTTGAAACATTTTCAACTGAAATTTTTGAACCTAGTCTGGATTTAGTGGCAGTAGGAAAATGTTTGTGCTAACTTGTCCTTAATAACTGCTTCAGTATCAGTATCAACTTCTAAATCTATAAACACCTCCATTAATCTTTTATTTGACATGATATCTAGAACAAAATGACAGCAAACTCAGCAAAGATATTTAAAATATCCAGCTACTTGAAGAATAAAAATATGCCATCTAGTTTATGCATACCCCCAAGGAATAAAAAAGTGATGTTATTTTGTTTAAGCGTGTCTACCACAATCTACTGCCAGCATTTTTCAATTAACAATTTCCTCTCATTACTAAAAGGTAACAATGTAGCTTGTACACTCATCTAGATTCCATGCAGTTATGAATAATCTCTCACTGGTATCAGTTTAAACATGATTTGATTTTTTCAAAGATGTAGGCATATGCAATTAATTGTGACAGTGATTTTTAGCCCATATTTACTGCAAAATATAACACATTGAGGAGAATCTATAGAAAAATGCAAATGTTACCATCTCACATATTAGGAAATAGAACACTGCTGGCAACCTAGAAGTGCACCCATGTATGCCTAAAAGAGTGTATCCTCCCCCCTTTCCTTTAGATATAACCATTATTATGATTTTATGATAATAACTTTATATATATATACCTATACGTATACGTATAGGTATATGTATATATATAGTTTTAAGACCTAAGGTAAAGGTAGAGGCACCTGGGTGCACAGTCAGTAAGCTCTGACTCTTGATTTTGGCTCAGGTCATGATCTTACAGTTTTGTGAGTCTGAGCCCCATGTTGGGCTCTGTGCTGACAGTGTGGAGCCTGCTTGAGATTCTCCTCTCTCTCTCTGTCCCTCCCCCTGTTCTCACTCTCTCTGCCTCTCAAAATAAATAAACTTAAAAAAAAAAGAGGGTGCCTGGGTGGCTCGGTTGGTTAAGCAACCAACTTTGGCTCAGGTCATGATCTTGGGGTTCGTGAGTTCGAGGCCCACGTTGGACTGGCTGCTGTCAGCACAGAGTCTGTTTCGGATCCTCTGTTCCCCCTCTCTCTCTGCTCTTCCCCCAGTCACACTCCCTCTCTCAAAAATAAATAAACATTAAAAAGAAAACAGACCTAAGATAAATGCAGTTTGGTGTGAACCTGATAATTGTATCCAGAATTTTATTTGAAACTGTATTTTTATAGAATAGGGATCTCCAGAGCAACATTGTTCAACAGAGCTTTCTGTAATAATGGAAATGGCTCAAAAATTACTCTCTCTTTTCATCTCAGTTATCCCCTTTTAAAATTTTTCATTCTATGAGATATTTTATAAAGTTTACTGCCTTTGCAAATAAGCTACTCTTTATCACTTTCTACAAATTAAAATGAAATCAGGATAGAGAATCTCTCACAAAATAATTCATTGAGGATACTGTTAGGCCTGATGCTTTTCATAGGAATTCCTGAAACAGCAAAGCATTTACACCTCATGTAAGAGAAATAACTGCTGAGCACACTCCCAGCATGCTTTGTCCCTATTTGGCTGTCACTACAGCTGTGCGACAGGTGCACAGATTCTTTTTCCTTTTTAAAAATAATTGCAAATAGCCTTCCCACCCCCATCCACTCAGTAGGTGGTCCTAAGCCTTAAACAAAACAAAGCAGCAAAGAAATTATCTCCTTGTCATTTAATTCTGCTTATTAGGAATGGTCACTTTCCTGAGTTAATTCAGCAAAACAATTGCCATTCTCTATCATTGCAGAGGTTAAGCACATGATAGGCTTGGCAAAAGTGGTGAGCAAATGCTCAAAACTCGGAAAGTAATTGTGTGATGTACTATTGAGAGCATTAATCAAACACTAGAGCAAGGAGACTACAAACAGGAACAGCAAGAGCTTAGGAACATATTTATGGATATGTCTCCTCAGGCAATGGAAACACAAGCAGAAATAAACCATTGGGACTAAACCAAAACAAAAAGCTTTTGCACAGCAAAGGAAATCATCCACCAAACAAAAAGGCAACCTACTGAATGCAAGAAGATATTTACAAATGATATATCTGATAGGGGTTAATATCCAAAATATATAAAGAACTTTTACAACTCAACACCAAAAACCAAACAATCTGATTTAAATATGAGCAGAGTACCTGAATAGACATTTTTTTTTTCTGAAGAAGACATACAGATGGCTAACAAACACACGAAAAGATGTTCAACATCACTAATCATCAGGGAGATGTAAATCAAAACCACAATGAGATATCATCTCACACAGTCAGAATGGCTATTATCAAAAAGACAAGAAACAACAAATATTGGCAAGAATGGGGAGAAAAAGGAACCTGGTGTGCTATTGTAGGAAAGTAAATTGGTGCAATCACTGTGGAAAACAGTGTGATTCCTCAAAAAATTAAACAGTGTGATTCCTCAAAAAATTAAACAGTGTGATTCCTCAAAAAATTAAACAGTGTGATTCCTCAAAAAATTAAAAATAGAAATGCCATATGATCCAGTAATTCCACTACTGGGTATTTACCAATAGAGAATGAAAACACCAATTCAAAAAGATACATACATACCTCTATGTTCATTATAGCTTTATTTACAATAGCTGAGATATGATAGCAACCCAAGTGTCCACTGACAGATGAATGGATAAAAAAGATGTATATATATGTGTATACATACATATATATACGATGAAATATTACTCAGCCATAAAAAATGATGAGATCTTGTCATTTCCAACAACATGGATGGACCTAGAGGGTATTATGCTAAGTAAAACATGCCAGGCAGAGAACAACAAATACCATATAAGTTCATTCATATGTGGAATCTAAAAAACAAAACAAACAAAGGAAAAACAAGAAGAGTCTTAAATACAGAGAACAAACTAGTGACTGACAGAGAAGAGGTGGGTGGGCGGATGGGCAAAATAGGTGAAGGGAATTGGGAAGTATAGGCTTACAGTTATAAAATAAATGGAGATGAAAAGTACAGCCCAGGGGGTGGGGGGGCACCTGGGTGTCTCAGTTGGTTAAGCATCCAACTTCTGCTCAGGTTGTGATCTCGTGGTTTGTGAGTTCAAGCCCCACATTGGGCTCTCTGCTGTCAGCACAGAGCCTGCTTCAGATCCTCTGTCTTCCTGTCTCCCCTCAGATCTCTCTGCTCTCCCCCACTTGTTTTCTCTCTCTCTCTCTCTCTCTCTCTCTCTCAAAATAAATAAATAAGCTTAAAAAAAAAAGAACATCATAGGGAATATAGTCAATAATACTATAATAGGCTGTATGTCCAGGGTCCTGCAGATCTGTTTCTTGCTTCAACAGTATTTGGACTGTACAGACCCAGGAATGCCCCTTCTGTCAGCCTCTTACCAGCATCCAAACTTTTTTCCAACCTTTTTTCCAGTCACAAACTTTGGAGCCATATTCTCAGCCAGTCTGCCTCTAGGATCAGCCAACACCCTATGTTGAACATCACTCCTTATTACTGATTACCCATGAGCTCCCATATTTTTCAGAATTATTTCACCGACGTGGGAGACACTGTCAAACATCTGGTCAACATGCATCTGCTGGCCTCCTACACCTACCTCTCTCTGGGCTTCTATTTCCAGTGGCTCTGGAGAGAGTGAGCCATTCCATCTACGAGTTGGTTGAGAAGTGTGAGGGAGCTGAATATCTCTTAAAGGTGCAAAACCAGTGCTGCAACTGCTCTCTCCTCCAGGACATGCAGAAGCCATCATAAGATGAGTGGGGTAAAACCCTGAACACCATGGAAGCCACCATGGTCCTGGAGAAGAACCTGAACAGGCCCTTTTGGGTATGCATGGTCAGGGTTCTGCCACACAGACTTCCATCTTTGTGACTTCAGGGAGAACCACTTCCTAGATCAGGAGGTGAAACTCATCAAGAAGATGGGCGACCATCTGATTAACCTCCACAGGCCAGCTGGCCCCCAGGCTGGGCTGGGTGAGTATCTCTCTGAAAGGCTCACCCTCAAGCATGACTAGAAGCCTCTGAAGCCCAGAAGCCTTTGAGAGGCCCCTCTGGCATCCCTCTGGTGCCAGGGCTTATGCCTGAGCCTCTCTCTGCAGTCACTAAGTAGGTTTTTAACCCTCTTGGAGCCCTTCCAAGGCATGGATCAAATGGAAACAATAAAGCTTTTAGCAGCAAAATAATATTGTAATATTATAATAACATTGTATGGTAAACTACACTTATCATAGTGAGCATTAAGTAATGTATAGAATTGTTGAATCACTATGTTATACTCCTGAAACTAATATAACATTGTATGTCAGCTGTACTTCAAAAATTTCTGAAAAGCAGTGATAGAATAAAACATGTTTGGCTACCTAAAAATGTTAAACTCCATATTATTATATGATCCAAATGTAACAATAGGTTACTCTCTATTTTTGTTATGTAAGGAGGAATTTTTAAATCAATTTATAAAAACACTAAATAAATGATCACAAATAAATCCCAAATTAGTTAATACATCTAGTAAACAAATACCTCCTTTCATTTGGTCCCTTCCCTCATCAAATTAGAAAAATCTTGGGAATGCCTGCTATTAGCCTGGCTTGGTCCAATCACTGGAACTGGAGGTGGTAACGCCTTTGCAAACTCCTACTTTAAACAGGTGGCCAGGGCAAAAGTTATACAGAAGGGAGGGGCGGGGAAGAGTATGGTACATGCACCAAAGGAAGGGAGTTTAAAGTGTTGGTTGCACAAAGTGATTAACATAGTAAAATTTGGGAGTAATATAAAATTTAGATCAATTACTTTACTTGTTAGTAGCAGGTTATATGGAAAATGTGATTGGGAAAAATGGAGTTATTGGCTAATACATAATTTCCAAAACTTTGTGCCTCTCTAATGGGAGTAGCTAAGAATTTCCTCTAACTATAAAATTATGTCTCATCTTACCAGAAGAGATTTCATAAGATTGATAGCATAAATGGGGATTTAAATTGAAACTCCAAATTCTTTTGGCATGCAGATACAAAGTATGAAAAAAATAAAAGATCATAGCATATAAAAATAAACATTAAAAAAAATTTTTGTTTCTTTATTTTTGAGAGAGAGGGAGAGACAGAACGTGAGCAGGGGAAGGGTAGAGAGAGAGGGATACACAGAATCCAAAGCAGGCTCCAGGCTCTGAGCTATCAGCACAGAGCCCGACATGGGGCTTGAACTCACGAACTGTGAGATCATGACCTGAGCTGAAGTTGGATGCCTAACCAACTGAGCCACCCAGGTGCCCCTAAACATTTTTAATTTATAGGGAAAAGAAGTTTTATATTTAGTTATCCAGTGAGTCTAAAACCTGAGCTTTAATTCTACTGAAATATTTGGAAGTCATTCTCACTGAGCTGGCCAATTCCCTTTATGGAGGATGAATAGAACCATCTCAGCTCTGAATAACTGAACACAGTGGTTTCCAAAACAGGAAACAATCTGCCTGGGACATATCAACGCAGCAATTTCCTTTTCTGAATGAATGTATTTGTATTAAACTGGGAAACATTTCTGAACATGGTTTACTAGCTAGAAAAACATGCTCTTGGGTAATGTTTTCACAGTTTGCCATCATTAGATGAGAAGAAACATGAACTGTAAAGAACTCTATTTCAACTTAATCTTTTTTCTCACCCTCAATATATATGAATAGTCAAGAAAACTGTTTCTGGTACAATCTATCTTGAATTTCATCACAAAGAATAAACAGCCACAGGAATTCTGCAGGCTTATTATTAAATATGAATGAATATATTTTTAATTGTTTATTATTTTATTTTATTTTTTAATGTGAAAATTATTGTCAAATTGGTTTCCATACAACACCCAGTGTTCATTCCAACAGGTGCCCTCCTCAATGCCCATCACCCACCCTCCCCACCCTCCCACCCCCCATCAACCCTCAGCTTGTTCTCAGTTTTTAAGAGTCTCTTACGGTTTGGCTCTCTCCCTCTCTAACTTTTTTTCCTTCCCCTCCCCCATGGTCTTCTGTTAAGTTTCTAAGGATCCACATAGGAGTGAAAACATATGGCTTCTGTCTTTCTCTGTATGACTTATTTCACTTAGCATAATACTCTCCAGTTCCATCCACATTGCTACAAAAGGCTAAAATGAACAAATCAGGAGACTATAGACGCTGGAGAGGATGTGGAGAAATGGGAACCCTCTTGCACTGTTGGTGGGAATGCAAACTGGTGCAGCCACTCTGGAAAACAGTGTGGAGGTTCCTCAAAAAATCAAAAATAGATCTACCCTATGACCCAGCAATAGCACTGTTAGGAATTTACCCAAGGGACACAGGAGTGCTGATGCATAGGGGCACTTGTACCCCAATGTTTATAGCAGCAATTTCAACAATAGCCAAATTATGGAAAGAGCCGAAATGTCCATCAACTGATGAATGGATAAAGAAATTGTGTTTTACATACACAATGGAATACTACCTGGCAATGAGAAAGAGTGAAATATGAACTGAAATTGATATATTAGAATGGGTAATCCAAAATCTCCAAATTGCTAAACATAAACTCTGTTATTTTTCAATTACATTTTCCTTTTTATTCCAAAACTGAAGGTACACATACTAGAGTGTTTGAACAATTTTGTAAAGCAAAGGTGCTCATCAAGATGAAGATTTGAGGTAGCACATAATGATGGTTGAACAGTACAACCTATGGTTTATTTTTCTATTTGTGTCTTCCATTTTTAAAATACTGTACTTAATAACTGAGCTCATATTGAGGGGGAACATATTTTTAATTATTGAAGAGTCCAAATTAAAATATCATAAAAATGGTGTATAAACACTCACTGGTAAGATATCTTTATAAGTAGTCTATACATTAGGATTACATTTTGCTTTGATTCAAAATTTACCTCAGCAGTGTCTTTTACACACACACACACACACACACACACACACACACACACCACATTCCAGGTAACAGTTGCATGTATCTTATATGTTATACACGCTATACTTGATAATTTTGAGAATTTTTCTTTATTCAAATCTCTTCTCTATCACTCTGATTAATAACAATCAACTTTTAAAACAATTAAATTCATAATTTCAGAGATTGGTTTATAAGGTAAATTCATTCTGGGCTTTGGCACAAAACTGTATTATAAAAGCAAAGCACAAAGCATTTCTTATTAAAAGGATATATTTTCTCTTGCTTTCAGTTTCCATGAGGAAACAAACAAACAAACAAACAAATGCTATGTACCAAAGAATATGGAGGTATTTTCATTTATGTGTCAAGGAGCAATACATTGATATTTGAGCCAGACTACTTATTATATGAATGATCTGGAAAAATAGACAAAATTAAATTATCTAATAAACCTAAGTTAGATAAACATTGGCTAGTTATTTGTAAGCAGGAAACCCACCCGTAAGTATTCAAGGGTTAAGCAACATAGACAAAGCACTATTGATGTAAAAAAGCTGGGAGTAAGTGCAATTGTTAATTAGGTTGACTTGCCCTTCTTAAGTAGTGTGCCAGGCTTCCCTTTTCTACAGTTAAGATCAATGGGGAATTGTCTGTGAGTGTGCGGATATATCATATCACAGTACAGGAAGGTGCTCTTGTCTCTAGGCAGATTCTCACTAAGGTATTGTTGAAATCCCACAGAAGAAAAAAATCAGTCAATGGAAGTGTTCTTTCAGTGGCACAAAGAGCTGGTAATCTAGCTTGTTGGCTTCCACACCCAGTGTTGCCATTGATTTGCTCTGTGATAAAGCACTTAACCCTCAGTTCAGCAGTCCAAAATAAAGGAAGCTTTGCTACAGGAATGGCAGCAGTTTTAATTAATCTTCTTAAGGAGCTCTAAATCCCTGGCTATGTGGCTAGGGGAAAAGTGCATAATTAAGGGTTCTGATCTTCTAGGGAGGGAAAGCACTAAGCTGGAAAGTCTAACCATAATGAGCACATGCCAGAAATGTGATAACTATGGGTTACATACAAAAATTTAAAAGGAAGATAAATTAGCCTAAGAAGTTATACTGAGAAAATATGACCACCTAGCTATCAGCATTGGTTTTGTCATTTGAAATATGAGAACCTGTAAGTACCTAAAGAATTACAGGTCAGGAATGACTTCTTGTTTGAAGGGTAATACTGTAAGTAGTACCTTTTATTCAAATCCTACTATGTTTTAGGCATTCTCTGGAGGCAATTTACATATATATATATAACTTTATCCAATCATTACAACACCACTGAAAGGTAGGAATTATTGTCTTAACACATAAGCAAACAGTGGCACTGCAAGGTTCCTTAATTTGCCCAAGGTGATAGAGCTATTGTTCAGTGGCAGAGTTAAGGTTTAAACACAGATTTAAAAACCCTGTAGTTGTCACTCTAGGTTACAGGGATATGAGCCAGTCTAGGTCTTGATATTATTCTAAGAGAACTTGTTTGATGATGGCTAAGCATAAAGAAGACAATTAATTCCCTGGAAGCTTTCTTCAGTGACATTTTGTCTCTTAGGCTGAATAGTCAGATTTTGTTCCTAAGTGAAGAGTCCTAGAGAATTTCAAAAGAAAGAGGGTAACTTCGGGGCACCTGGGTGGCTCGGTCGGTTGGGTGTCCAACTTCCGCTCAAGTCATGATCTCACGGTTCGTGAGTTTGAGCCCCGTGTTAGGCTCTGTGCTGACAGCTCAGAACCTGGAGGTTGCTTTGGATTCTATGTCTCCCCCTTTCTCTCTGCCCCTCCCCTTCTTGCACTCTGTCTCTCTCTCTCTCTCTCTCAAAAATAAACATTAAACTTTTTTTTAATTTTTTTTCAACATTTATTTATTTTTGGGACAGAGAGAGACAGAGCATGAATGGGGGAGGGGCAGAGAGAGAGGAAGACACAGAATCAGAAACAGGCTCCAGGCTCTGAGCCATCAGCCCAGAGCCCCACGCGGGGCTCGAACTCATGGACCGCGAGATCATGACCTGGCTGAAGTCAGACGCTCAACCGACTGCGCCACCCAGGCGCCCCTAAAATTTTTTTTTAAGTACTTGATAAAAAAAGAAAGAGAGTAACTTCAAGAGCCACTTCCCCAAAGCAGAGAAAGACTTGTGGCCCTCATGAATTCCATGTTATGACAGTCACATGAAAAATATTGGACCATATGAACAGTTTTGAGAAATAACATAGTAACTGATCTCATAGCTAATGCAGCAGGAACTGCTTAAAAGGAATGAAATTATATTTACATTGTAGAAGTATGGAGTTGTTAGTTCACTGCACCATGAAACAGTTACCTGTGATGAAAATATGGGTCTTGGAAAGACTGGCTGGTTCAGTTGGCGAAGCATGCAATTCTTGATCTCGGGGTTGTGATTTTGAGCCCCACGTTTTGAGCCCCACCCCCTGATGGGTGTAGAGATTACTTAAAAATAAAAAAATCTTGGGTGCCTGGGTGACTCACTCAGTTAAGCGTCCAAGTCTTGATTTTGGCTCAGGTCTTGATCTCACGGTTCATGAGATTGAGCCCCATGTCAGACTCTGTGCTAATAGTGTGGACTCTGCTTGGGATTCTCTCTCTCCCTCTATTTCTGCTCCACCCCCTCCAAAATAAATAAATAAACTTAAAAAAAATTTTTTAAATATGGGTGTTAAGCTATATTCCCAAAATGAATAACTGACATTTTTCACCAAGTGGCACTAACTTCACTTAGTTTTACAATTTTGAAAAACTTAAATGTAATACATTTTTACCAAGTTACAATTTCTCTGAAAGAGAGAACTCCTAAATGTTTTGCTTATATATTTTACAAAATTAAATAGATACTATAACATCAAGAACGTAAATATGAAATCAAGAAACTTTCTGGCATGAGAACCGTTGCTTGGAAAATACATCCTTAATTATACTACAGAAGGAACAGAAGAGTGCTCCTAAAATAAAATTAGTTACTTTTACATTAAATAACTAGGAATCAGTGTGAGGTAGTGAAAAGGAGACCTGGGTTTATTTCCAGTTTTCCACCAATTAGATCTTAGATAAATTTCAAAAACAAGAGGGTTGGATTTGGTGATCTCAAATGTTTTGTATGGCTCACTCCATATGTCTAAATTTCCTAAGAGCGGGATGAGTAACTTACAAAATATTTTCTCAAGCAAGGTAGAATCATAACCACTTGAGTCACTGAAATGTTCACTGGACAAGCTCCTCATGGAAGTGCCATATGAGAAGATCCTTCCTTGGCTCGGTGCATACAAAATGATGTAATGTTTTAATAGGCCTCACCTTGTCTGGTGGAATCATTTTATCAGTTGATTTCTGGGCTGACAGCACCAAGAGAAGTGCTCAAAGAGGCCTATATATGAGATTATAAATCCTTTTATTATGCTGCATGAGGAATTTGGAAAAACCAACATTCCAATGTATTCCAAATGAAAAATAGCACTATCTCTCCCCACTTATAGTGCTTACTATGGCAAGGTGTCTGCTGTGTAAAACAGGCAGACACACAGGGGCATCTGGATGGCTCAGGCGACTGAGTGTCTGACTTCAGCTTAGGTCATGATCTCATGGTTCATGAGTTCGAGCTCCACGTCGGGCTCTGTGCTGATAGCCCAGAGCCTGGAGCCTGCTTCGGATTCTATGACCCCCTCTCTCTGCCTCTCCCCTGCTCATACTCTGTTTCTCTCTTTCAAAAGTAAATAAACATTACAAAATTAAAAAAAAAAGCATGCAGACACACAGATAAAGGTTTACTTAGCAAGAAATTCTCAATGAGGAGGAAGCCCTAATGATCTTACAATTCTTATTATCATCATGCATTTACATGGTGAATTCCTTTAAGGAAGCCTTCTTGGAAACTTCTTCCAAGTAATATGGAAAGGTTGACATTTAGCCATGGTTGAAGAATCACCGAACTTTGCTATGTGGGTGGGGGAAATTACTTTGTAAACAGACAACTGGAATATTCCCTCAACATAATAATAATAGGGTGAAATACAGTAAATAAACTTAATGTTTCTCTGGTACTTTCTCCTCTCTTTTTGGTCATCTCTTTCTTTACTTGTCTTGCTTTCATGACCCCAGACCGAGTCGCATGCTCTAATGACTCAGCTAGTCAGGTACTCCACCTGTGTTGCTTTTAAAAACCAAGCAGCATATGCAACAAAAAAGCAGAACACAAACATTTAAGTAACCTTATTAGCTTTTGCTCAAATTTCTCTTTTCTCAGTTTAAAGTTATAAGCCAATCTTTCTCCCCCTTTAAAATTTGGGCATTTGAGTTTTAGGTTAGAAATATAGATCAGGCAATCACTGTTTGTGATTCATAAGCTAAGAGTATTGTATATTACCTCTTCCCTAACCCATGCCCAACCAGGAAAAAAGAAGAGTATTTGTTTTTTTTTACATTTATCTCTGTAGATCATCAAAGTAGTTCAGTTCAAAAAACACATATCAAATACTATGCTAAGTATTGGAAGCAAAAAGCTTAAAAAAGGGTGATTATTGCTGTCATGGAGCTTATAAGTTAAATAGAAATATAATTATAGCAGTAGTAATAATAATGATAATGCCTAACATTTATTGAATGATTCCTATGGTGCCAACTAGCACTACATGTCTTAGATAAATTATTTCATTTAATCATCTCTGGAATAGGGATTATTATTTTATAAATGAGTAAATTGAATAGAGGGAAGTTTAGTAACTTGTCCACAGTCACACTTGCAATAAATGACAAAACTGTGTTGAAACTTGGGTCTATCAACTCTAGAACCTCATAATCTTAATCAGTACCTTAAAGTCCTCTAGATGCGCATATAAAAAGAAATCAAGAGACGTGGGGGCACCTGTGTGGCTCAGTCAGTTAAGTGTCTGACTTTGGCGCAGGTCATGATCTCATGGTTCGTGAGTTCAAGCCCTGAGTGAGGCTCTGTGCTGACGGCTCAGAGCCTGGAACCTGCTTTGGATTCTGTGTCTCCCTCTCTCTCTCTGCCCCTCCCCTGCTTGCATTCACTCACTCTCTCTTTCTCTCAAAAATAAATAAACATTAAAAAAAGAGAGGGAGAGAGAGAGAAGTGAAGATATTTTACAGAAGGACCTTCCTGTAACCTATGACTCCGGAGATGTCCTATTGATGCCAAAAAAGAGGCAATGAAAGTAACATAGATGTGGTCTATGAATTCTAGGCCTTCATACAGAATCAGACCAAGTTTTGATAAAAAAAATAAAATATTCTTTCCTTTTAATTCATTCTCTAATTTCCAGAGGTCTGGGTGGAATGCTGGGACAGGGAAGAACACGGCCCCCGTCCTTATAGATTTCAATTCTAGCAATTCATACATAATGCAGAAACTTCAGATTTCCAGGAATTTGTAAAAGCAAAACTAAACAAAAACAAACCAACAATACCCTGCAACTATCTGCCCAAAATTATCCAGGCATAACAGTTCTTGCTGCTATCTTTATATTTTTAGTTTTGAGTAATGAGCTCTTTGGAGAGAAAAATATTGAGGATAAAGCTACATAGCAAAATGCAGAGAGAGGTAGATTGAGGTACATCTCAATTTATCTTGACAGTTTTTATAGCATTTAAAAAATAACACATAATTAAGGAAGACTTATTAGAATTTAGGCAGTTAATATTCAAAAAATTTCTAGAGATTAAAACTTAAATTTTCTGTCTGTTGCAATATTTTCAAGGTTTATCAAGACTTTACCCAGAAGAATGCACTTTATGGGAAAAGTCTGACAATGAGAAATTGTATCTTTTGAGATGTGACACTAACAGGCATGATAATTCAAGGAAGGATATTGAGAATTAAGGACCAAGAACAAAGATAGAAAACAAAAACTTGTAGAAAAGTTTTTTTTTATTATTGTTCCAAACAGTAAATAGATGTTTCATTTTTGTCATAACTCTGTTAATGAACATTTTATAAAGACTAGAGAAGAAAATTGAATTTTAACTCTGTGCCAGTTCACTCAAGTAGTAGTTAATATTTATTCTGAACACAATTTGCTTTTTTTTTTATTATATCTGTAAGCAAGTCTAACAGATGAATTGTTCTTTACTGTCCATAGACTCTGGGATATACAAAAAGAATATATATTCTTTTTAAAAAAAAAATTTTAATGTTTATTTACTTTTGAGAGAGATAGAGCCAGAGCATGAATGGGGGAAGAGCAGAGAGAGAGGGAGACACAGAATCCAAAGCAGGCTCCAGGCTCTGAGCTGTCAGCACAGAGCCTGACGCGGGGCTTGAATTCATGAACCGTGAGATTATGACCTGAGCTGAAGTCAGATGCTTAACTAATTGAGCCACCCACATGCCCCAAGAATATATATTCTTTTAAAATCAATGAATAATGAGGTATGGTTATTAGGTTGAGTTTTCTTAAATGACCCTATCATAATATAAACATTCCAATATGCATTATTCTTTTTCACATGATCACTGTATAGCATCAAGCCCAATTATTTAATGTATTAACGTTACTGTTACAAATAATTTTAGAGATGCTCATTTGGGAATAGCTTTCCAACTCTGAATTGTATTTTTGAACATTTACTGCTCGTGAAACTTTCCCTTTAAGGGTGGTTTAATTTTTGCAGTAAAGCTAAAATCATCAAGCCAAGTCTTATAAACAAGAAATATTGCTTATAATCCAAAATGAGCTGTCCCTAAAGTAATACGACTAACTCTGATATGAGACTTATGGAAAGTGGAGGAGTGATGATAGGAGAGGCATGTTGCACAATGATTTGCTTGGATAATGCTAAGTGGGTGATCAGCTGGATTACTAACTGATGGTGAAAGAGTAACACATTCATGGTGAACTCTGCAGAACAAACTGTAGAATTCATAGTTGAGCTTTTATTTGAGGATATACTCACTCAGGTGGAGCAATCCTGCTTGTCTGGACTGGACTAACCAAAACGGTAAGTTTTATGGAGGGACAAAGAGCAAAGAGAAAAATGGGGATTATGGTGATATAGGGAAAGGTTCTGTGTATTTTTAGATTAAATGAATAACCTAAAATTTCATTTTTACTGAAAGGTTTGAGACCAAAAGCTTTATGCTAAAATCAAAATAGATAATTTACTCAATTATATTGAATGATGAGGACCAATAAATCATGACACTGTTCTTCCCCCTTTCACCTATGTTATTAAATTAAGATTCACAAAATAAGTAATTAAACCAATCGTTCACAGGCATCATTCAAATATTCCCCACTGTCTTCCCTTTTGAAAACTGGCATTTCTGCTCAAACTATCAGTTAAGGTATATTTTTGTAAAAACAAGAAGAACTTTTCAGAAACATATAATAAATACATTTGCAGTCATTATACTTGAGGGGCACCTGGGTGGCTCAGTTGGTTAAGTGTCTGACTTTGGCTCAAGTCATGATATTGTGGTTTGTGGGTTCGAGCCTCACGTTGGGCTCTGTGCTGACAACTCAGAGCCTGGAGCCTGCTTCAGATTCTGTGTCGCCCTCTGTCTCTGCCTTTCTCCCACTCAGCCTGTCTCTGTCTCGAAAATAAATAAACATAAGATAAAATAAAATAAAATACAAACTTGAGTTACACTTGGGATAATAATACATTAAATTGGCACAGCACTTTGAAGTTTTCAAATTACTTTCCTATTTCTGTGGCATAGAAGTAGGAAAGGTGTATCAGTTAGGGTTCTCCAGAAAAACAGACGAGCAGGGGATAGATTGCATGGATAGATAGATAGGTAGGTAGATAGATAGATAGATAGATAGATAGATAGATAGATAGATAATAGATGTAGGTAGATAGATTTAGGCTAAGGAATTGGCACGCACAATTATGAGGGATGGCAAGCTTAAAATTTGTAGGACAGGCTGACAGGCTGGAAACTCAGGCAGGATTTTTATGTCTTGAGGTAGAATTCTTTTCAGAGAAATCTTGGGTTTTACACTCATGGCCTTCAGTTGATTGGGTAAAGCCCACCCACATCATCAAGTATAATCTTTTTTTTATATAAGTTTAAAATTTTAATTCCAGTATAGTTAACATACAGTGTTATATTACTTTCATGTGTACAATATAGTGAGTGATTCAACAATTCTATACATTACTTGGTACTCATCCTGGTGAGTATACTCTTAATCCCCTTCACCTATTCCACCCATCACCCACCCACCTCCCCTCTGGTGACCATCAGTTTGTTCTCTATAATTAAGAGCCTATTTCTTAGTTTGTCTCTCTCTCCTTTCCCCCACTTTGTTCCTTTGTTTTGTTTCTTAAATTCCACAAATGAGTGAAGTCATATGGTATTTGTCTTTCTCTGATGTACTTATTTCCCTTAGCATTATACTCTCTAGTTCCATCCATGTTGTTGCAAATGGCAAGATTTCATCCTTTTTTATGGCTCAATAATATTCTAGTGTGTGTGTGTGTGTGTGTGTGTGTGTGTGTGTGTGTATATACACACACACACATATATGATGTATATATACATATATATGTATATACTGTATACATATATACATATGTGTATATATATGTATATATATATATACTGCCGCTTCTTTATTCATTCAACAGATGGTTACTTGGGCTGCTTCCATTATCTTGGCTATTGTAAATAATGCTGCAATAAACATAGAAAGGCATATATCCTTTTGAATTAGTGTTTTTGTATTCTTTGGGTAAATATCTATTAGTATGATTACTGGATCATAGGGTAGTTCTATTTTTAATTTTTTGAGGCACTTCCGTACTGTTTTCCAGAGTGGCTGTACCAGTTTGCATTCCCATCAACAGTACATGAGGGTTCCTTTTTCCCCACATCCTTGTCAACACTTGTTTCTTGTGTTTTTGATTTTAGCCATTCTGACAGGTGTGAGGTAGTTTTAATTTGTATTTCCCTGATGATGAGTGATGTTGAGCATCTCTTCATGTGTCTGTTGGCCAATTGTATGTCTTCTTTGGAGAAATGTCTGTTCATGTCTTCTGCCCATTTTATGTTTTTTTATTTTTTATTTTTTTTATTTAAAAAAAAATTTTTAATGTTTATTTATTTTAGAGAGAGAGAGACAGAGCATGAACAGGGGAGGGGCAGAGATAGAGGGAGACACAGAATCTGAAACAGGCTCCAGGCTCTGAGCTGTCAGCACAGAGCCTGACGCGGGGCTCAAACTCATGGACCGTGAGATCATGACCTGAGCCGAAATCGGACGCTCAACTGACCAAGCCACCCAGGCGGCCCTCTTCTGCCCATTTTAAATTGGATTATTTGTTTTTGGGGTGTCGCATTGTATGAGTTCTTTACGTATTTTGAATACAAACCTTTGATCATATATGTCATTTGCAAGTATCTTCTCCCATTCAGTAGGTTGTCTTTTAGTTTTGTTGTTTCCTTGGCTTTGCAAAAGCTTTTTATTTTGACACAGTTCCAACAGTTTATTTTTGCTTTTATTTCCTTTGCCTTAAGAGACAATTCTAGAAAAATATTGTTATAGCCAGTTTCAGAGAAATGATTGCCTGTGCTCTCCTCTAGGATTTTTATGGTTTCAGGTCTCACATTTAGGTATTTAATCTATTTTGAATTTATTATTGGGTATGGTGTAAGAAACTGGTCCAGTTTCATTCTTTTGCATGTAGCTGCCCAATTTTTCCAACGCTATTTGTGGAAGGGTCTATCTTTTTCCTATTATATATTCTTGCCTCTTTTGTCAAAGATTAATTGACCATATATTCATGGGTTTGTTTCTGGGCTTTCTATACTGTTCCATTGAGCTATGTGTCTAGTTTTGTGCCATCAAGTGTAATCTTCTTTACTTAAAGTCAACTGATTGTAGATATTAATCACATCTACAAAATACCTTCTTGGGTTCTTTTTATTTTATTTTTTCTCACTTGTCATATGAGGAAACCATGGCTCAGGAAAGTTAAGTAACTCAAGTCAGTCCCCCATTTAAGAAGTGGCAGAAGCCAGATTAGAGTTCATGTTTTGCTCCCCAGGTTAGGGATTCACCAATTCCCCTCTACCATTTCCTTTTTGACTGTTTTCAATAGGGCTCATAGCTCTTAGTATGTAACAGGGAAATTATTTCCTCCATCACAATGACTTTTTAAAAAATGTTTGATGATTATTTAGCTAGCATAAATATTTTATTCTTGATTGAAAAGATCATTTTCTTGGCTGTGTCATTTACTCTTTTATTTAGTCTCTTAACTTCAGCTATGTGATTCCTTAAAATCCAGGAGAATCTACAGTTTTACTGATCACATGGGGAATTACCTTGATGTGATGGTAGCCTCCAAGTATACTACCAAGCAGCCTATCCCAGGGGCCACGGAACAGAAAGATTTACTGACAAAATTAAGATGTTCAAATTATAGTTTATTAAATCATTTAAAGATACCAGCATGAAACCATAAAAAAAGGTTGATTACATTAATACCCTTAGAAAAGGTTGTGAGTGAGAATACTATACTATCTGAATTCCTTATGCAAAGTTCATATGTCCTGCGTCTCTCTCAGTTGCATTAGATCTCCTGGTTTACAATGTGATTATTAGAATCATAGCTGAGATTTGAACAAGGTGCCCACAGACAGGGTGTGTCTGGGGCAATGATACACGTTTCTTCTATCAGAAAACTCAGGCCAATTAGTTTGTTGAGTCACTATGGTTCTTATTTTTGTTTCTTGGATTGAGAAAAGAACACTTGGGACCAAAATGGGATTATTATGTGTTATTATTACCTAGGGGTTGTCATGATCATAAACTGGTCTTTATGCTTTTTTTTCTGTCTTTAACACTTTTTTTCCCATCACAACTTCTGTCAATTTTATCTATCTTTGGTATATGTTAAAGATTAGTAATTCATTCTTGATATTTCATATATATTTTAAGTTTGCTTATGTTCTACATGCTACTTGTTTACTCATTATCTACACTTACCTTCTGTAGACTTAAACTATATGTCATAACTTAATAGTTTATTTACTATCTATGCTTTACACTTTTTTTTATGAGTTTTACTCATACCATTTGTTTTCTTGCCTTTTGACCGTAATTGAATATTCTCAAATAATTTGAAAATTACAATTTTGGAAGAAATAATCACAAATTTTATAAACCCCCAAGTCAATAATCTTAATAATATGTACAGATCTTAGTAAAAAGTTGCTCTGAGAATAGAGCTTTAATGTTCTCATTGTAACAACAACAATAAAATGGTAATTATGTAAGGTAAAGAATGTGGTAAGTAATCTTATTGTGGTAAACATTTTGCAATATACACATGTATCAAAGGATCACATTGTAAACCTTAAACTTACACAATGTTATACGTCAGTTATATCTCAAAGAAGCTGGGAAAAAGAATAAATTATAAATTACAACTCCATTATGTAATTTGCCCATAACATCACTGCAAATTAGATTTTTATAATGAAGAGTGATTGTGCCGTTACACTGGCAGAAGATAGCAGGTCCCACATTTGAGGCTTACTTCTACAGAATCCAAATGATAAATACAGCTTCTCATGGATTAATCTAATTTCTTAGATATTTATTTTTAAGATGAAGTGTTATGAATATTAATATAGAGCTCTTTTATCAGATGACTTGGATTTTAAACCAATTCAAATACAAACATAAATATGAGGTGGTCTTTCAGTTTGAGTAGCTCCAACTATCAGGGGAAGAATATCTATAATTCCTACTAGAATGAACAATGTCACAAAATAATGGAAGAGGGAATGCTATCTCTAAGAGAATAGCTAGACTTCCGAAGAGAAGCCATTAAGGTTGAGTTTGATGAATAGAAGTTTGCAAGATGGTTAAGTGAGATGAAGAAAACACACATACAAACCATCCAGGACAGATATGGAGGAATAAAAAGAACATAGCATGGACAGAGCACGAGGCAAATTTGGAAAGGATGGAGTGCAGACTTTCTTAGGGTTGGAAGATAAATATAGTAATGTGACTTCTGTTCAGAACGTGAAGGGCATCGCCAGACTTTATTATGGGGTTTGGACTTTCTTTTTAGACAGTGAGGAATGATAAAAGAAATATAAGATTGGGTGTGACATAATCAAATTTGTTTTCCCAGATATCATCCAGTTTGGGTCATGCAGATCAGATTCTGATCTTGGTTTCAACCTCAAGGCTTTGGGTAACCAGTTTCCTGCCAGCGTCTACAGCTCTGTCCAATAAACACCCGTGACCTGCCAATATCTTTTTATAATCTCTGTTAACACTCCTCCTCTTCCAAACACACACTTTGTACTTTTTAGTTATATTCTGAGCTGATGTTTTCCTTGTAACTTTTTATGTGTATAAATCTCAACTATCCCTTTACATAGGCTGAATCCTATTCTTTCTATAAAGTCTTCTTGAGCTGAAAAAAAGTTATAGAGCATCAGCTCAGAAGTTTTCCAGTTCAGCTTCCTCATTCTATTCTATACAGATTTCCTATAACAATTTTGAAAATGTTTTTCATTATTTAGTTCTTAGTTGTATATTTTTATGCAGACTTCCCTTACAGTTTCATTTGTAAGGTTTTTTTTGATGTGAATGTTTTTATAATTATATGCCTTTAATATATTTATTTAACTTTAAAAGCAAAATTCTGAAAAATAATATCACTAACTTCCTATGCAACTCAAAATGTCATTATTAACAAAATTCAAGCCTTGCATTTTTGTAAGCATAATTACAGGAGTTTGGATATATGATCAAGATCACAGAAACAATGGTTGACTTTAATTATTCTTGTCACAATTGTTGCAGATATGACTTGGAACAGAAAACAAGAAAGTTAGCAGACTTATGGTAACAGGTTAAATGAATTGAGCTCTAAATTGCAGGCACTTCTGTTCATTTCTGAAAAGACTCTCTGTTTAATCTCCTGCCTGAACACATTGAAAACTCTCCTTTTGTTGTGGATGACATGTATTCAGGTGTCACTCAGGGTTGGGAAACACCCCTTCTGACTGGTGCCTGGGAACCTTTAGGGCTTCTGGACTGAACAAAGGGGTTCTCTCCAAATACAAAGGGCTCAAATGTCTGTTGTTACTTCTCAGCCCCTCAGGAAGCAACTGCTATCTACCAGTGTGAACAACAAGAACACGAGCAAACCACTGAACTTTGTTGGTAAAATGGCAAGTGTTCTATGGAATGTAAATTTGTTATGCTTAAAACTTTATTTTGTGTTGGCTTTATTTGGTAAAGGGATATGCCAAACCAATTTTATTTTAAGCTTTGACTTAAAAAAATATTTAAATAGTCTTGAATGGAAAAAGTGTAAAATTTGAATATGAATTTGAAAGTTTTATTAATAATATTTATTCAATGGGCTTATGTACATGACACTATTCTAGGTAATAATTAAATTTTCAAAGAATTGTGTGCAGTGGTTTTTATAGTTAAGTCAAGGAAAAGAATAGCCAATGATTTCAGATTCTCCAAAATTTGAAGAATAGGAAAAAGTCCTTCGAAAAAAATTAAGAAAAAAGGAAAAAATGACTTGCTATAGTTCATAAGAAAAAAGAGTAGTAAATTCAACTACAAAAGCCCCTTAAACCTATGTACATCAAAAACTCCATAAGGAAATTCAAAAGAAAATAACAAAATAAGAAAAATATTACAACTTATATAACTGAGAAAAAATAAAATTTCTTAATATACAAAAGGCTCTGAAAATTCAATAAAAAGACAAATAACCCACTAGAAAAATGGGCAAAGGCTATAAAGAAACACTTTATACAAAATGAAATAAAAATGTCCAATAACCATATAAAACATAGTCAACTTCAAACACAAACAAAGGCAAAGCAACTTAGATGGGTAAAGCTAAGAAGTTTGGTAGTACCCTGTGGATGCAAAACATTCTGAAATACTACTAGAGGATAATATATAACATTATTGAAGATAATTTGGTAATATCTCTCAAAATTTCAAGTACAAAATTCTTTAAGCCAACAGTCACAATTAGAAATGTACAGTGTGGGTATACTAACATATGTATATAAAGATATATTCTCAGAGTGTTCACTTTGGCACTATAATAGCAAAAAGCTTTAAAAATCTAAATATTCATCAATGGAGAACTTGTTATTTACCTATATAAAATAAGATACTATGCTGCTATAAAATGATATATAGTATAGATAGATATGAGAGAGGTAGAGAGAGAGATGTGGAAAGATGCCAAAGAATTATTATTTAAAAAAAGCAAGTTGAGGAATAATGGGTATGGTATGATTGCATTTGTGTATAAAAAGAGGCAGAGAAAAAAGCACATGCAACAAAAGAAAAAATAGAAATATAGAATCTCATCAAAATTAAGAAAATTTGTATTTCAAAGGACATCATAAAGAAAGTGAAAAGACAACCCATAGAATGGGAGAAAATATGTATAAATCATATATAGCACAAGGCACTTACATGTAGAATATATAAAGAACTTTTCCAATTCAACAATAGAAAGACAAATAACCCAATTAAAAATGGGCAAAGTATCTAAATAGACATTTCTCCAAAGACGTATACAAATGGCTAATAAGTACATAAAACAATGTTCAGCATTATTAGCCATTAGAGAAATGCAAATCAAAAACACTATGAGATTCGTTTTTACCCCCATCTGAATGTCTAAAATAAAAGGCATACAAGTGTTAGCGAGGATGTGGAGAATTGGAACCCTCATATACTGCTGACTAGGTTGTAAAGTCATGCAGTCACTTGAAAAACAGTTTTTTTTTTTCCCACAAAATGTTAAACGTAGAGTTTATCATATGCTCCAGCAATTGCATTCTTATGTGTATCCTCAAGAGAATTGAAAGCAGATGTTCACCCAAAACCTTGTACATGAGTGTTCACAGAAGCATTATTCATAATACAGGAAAGAGTGGACACTGAAATGTCTATCAACTGATGAATGGATAAACAAAATATAGTAAAGCCATGCATGGAATACTACATAGACATAGAAAAAAGTGGAACATGATATACATGTTACACCATGGATGAAGCTTAAAAACATCATGCTAAGTAAAATGAGTCAGACACAAATGGCAATATATCCCATTTATATGAAATGTCTGGAACAGACAAATTCAGAGACAATAAAATAGACTAGAGGTTGCTGGGGACAACAGGGAATGGGGAGTGACTGATAATATGTATAGAGTATCCTTTCAGGGTAATGAAATGTTCTGAAATGAGATAGTGATGGTGACTTTACAAACTTGTGAATATACTAAAAACCATTGAATTGTACACTTGGAAAGGTTGAACATTAAAATATTTAAATCATATCTCAGTAAAGTTATTTTTAAAAGACAAATGAATAGACATGTGTGTACAGTTGACCATTGAACAATGCTGGGGTTAGGAGCACTGATTCCCCACACAGTCAAAAAAATCTGTGTATAACTTTTGACTCCCCCAAAACTTAACTATTAAAAGCCTACTGTTGACTGGAAGTCTTACTGATAACAGAAAGAGTTGACTGACACATATTATGTATGTTATATATATTATGTACTGTCTTCTTACAATAAAGTAATCTGGAGAAAAGAAAATGTTATTAAGAAAATAATAAGAAACAGAAAACCCATTTACGGTAGTGTACTATATTATCAGAAAATCTGCATTTAAGTGAACCTACACAGTTCAAACCCATGTCTTTTTTTTTTAATTTACTTTGAAAGAGAGAGAGCACGAGCTTGTGGGGGGGGGGAGAGAGAGAGGGAGGGAGAGAGAGAGAGAGAGAGAGAGAGAGAGAGAGAGAGAGAGAGTCAGAGAGAGAATCTCAAGGAGGCTCCCCACTGTTGGTACAGAGCCCTACGGGGGCTCAATCTCACGAACTGTGAGATCACGACCTGAGCCAAAACCAAGAGTTGGATGCTTAACTGACTGAGTCACCCAGGTGCCCTCAAAACCCAGGTGACTCTATGATCTGAATTCATTTATTAAACTTGGTAAAATTCAAGTGGGAAACAACTTTACTTGTTCTCTCCACTGGGCTTCAAACAAGCTCTACAAAATCTTCCTTTTTTGGACAACATCTTAGGCAGATCCCCTTAACTTTCCCCTGCCACTTTCATAAATTAACAAAAAGCCTCATTTATAGGTGACTAAGAGTCCAGTCCAGTCTATATCAAGAATTTAATTTTATCCAGTTCAAAGCTCATCCACTCCCCCCTCACTCTTCTAACCTTCTACCCTTTTATCCCTTCACCTTCTATTCCCTGTAGTGTCTGCTTTCATGGTGCAGTTATCATCTGGCAGGTGTTCAGATTCTGGCTCTTCTTTCTTGGGCTGCTTTTGTGAGCTCTCTGGACAACTCTCTCCATCCCCACTGCTCAGAGCCCTCATTTGCACCGTGCTCTCCAGCAGGACCTAGCTTCTCAGATCCTACCCACATACCCTGACCCTGGGCGGCTGTAGGGGAAAGATCCTTTCAGGATGATTCAGCCCAACTACCTTCTCTGGCACCCATGTAGATCACAGAAAACTTCTGGAAGTACAGGTTTCTCTTCCAGTGCAGGGACTGTTCCTCTGTTCAGGGTTCAGAGGCTAGCCTCTCTCTTTTAATCTTTTTCAAAAATTCAGAAATAGAGACTGCATGTAATGGATATGTACACCAGAGAATAACAACATCAATAATAAATTAACATCTATATACACACCTCCCAGATACTTTCTTAAGAAAGAGAACATTGCCAGTTTCTTTGAATCCTTCTATTTCCCTCTAAGGTTGTATACTCTCCCCTCCCCTACAACAGGTAATTGTAAATTTTGTGCTAATTTTATATTTAATAATAGTTTCTGTCATATCTAGTCACAAATATATGTATATTATTAAATAATATGTTGCTTAGCTGTGCCTACTTTTGAACGTTTATGAATGGAGTTAAACTCCAGACCCCGGAGACAGGTTGTCTGGTTTCAAATCAGGCCCCTCCCGGTTATGTGATCTTGGGCAGTTACTTAACCTTTCTATTCATCAGTTTCTGCATCGTAAACCAAAAGGGTAACAATAGCAGTTACATCACTGAATTGTTCCAAGGATTAAGTAGATTAATATTTATAAAATACCTGGTCTGACACTAGTAATTACATGTTTAAAAATGTTTATGTATGTATTCTATAACTTTTATAATGTTTTTTTAATGCTTATTTATTTTTGAGAGACAGAGACAGAGTGCAAGCAGGGGAGGGTCAGAGAGAGAGAGAGGGAGACACAGAATCCGAAGCAGGCTTCAGGCTCTGAGCTGTCAGCATAAATAATGTTTTATTTAACATCATTTTTTAAACTTTTATGAATTATACCCAAGGTTCATTTGTTAATTTCCCTATAACATTCTACCACACCATAATTTATTTATCTTTTTTACTCTCCATTGATATTTGAGATGTTTCCAGATTTAGGAGGCTATTTAAGACTTAGTCAAATCCTTTGATCACTTTTAAAATTTATCATTTTCTGGCTTTTTTAAAGTAAACTGTAGGAATACCTTATGTATTGCATCCTAACCCATTGTCAGTTTTCTGTTACTAAATAACTTTCCACAGGTTTTTGCTCATCTTTACTCTTAATAATGTGCTTTTTAACTCAGCAACATTTTTTACATTTTGAGATAGTTTTAGATTCACTGATGGTGTGTTTCGATAGAGAAGTTCTTAATTTTAAGGTAGTCAAATTTCTCAATCTTTTCCTTTACAGTTAGTGCTTAAAAAAAATTTTTTTTTAATGTTTATTCATTTTTGAGAGACAGACAGACCATGGGTGGGGGAGAGGCGGAGAGAGAGAGAGACAGACAGACAGACAGACAGACAGAATCCAAAGCAGGCTCCAGGCTCTGAGCTGTCAGCACAGAGCCTGACAAGGGGCCCAAACCCATGGATGAGATCATGACTTGAGATGAAGTCAGTGGCTTAGCCAACTGAGCCACCCAGGCACCCCCAGTTCGTGCTTTTTTGAATCTTGTTTAAGAAATTCATCCCTGAGACCATGAATATCACCTTCTATGTTATCTTCTAAAAATGTCCATAATTTTGCCTTTTATATTTACGTCTTTAAGACACCTGGATTTATTACTATTATTTTTAGTATGATGTGACATATCAGTCCACTTTCACGTTTTTACTTATTCACAGTTTTCGTAGTACTTTTTATGGGAAATTCCTCCTTTCTCCACTCATCTCCACTGCCATTTCTGTCACAGATTAAAGGCCTACAAATTGTGGGTCTTTCTGTGAAGTCTGTAATCATATGTTTCTTTCTCCTCAACAAAAAATTGCGTCTGTTTATTGCCTATATACACAGATGTAATTGGCTTTTGAAAAAAAAATTAACATTTATTTATTTTTTGAGCAACAGAGCAAGAAAGAGCATGAGCAGGGGAGTGGCAAAGAGAGAGGGGGACACAGAATCTGAGGCAGGCTCCAGGCTCTGAGCTGTCAGCACAGAACCCAATGTGGGGCTCGAACCCACGAACCATGAGATCATGACCTGAGTCGAACTCAGATGCTTAAGTGAGCCACCCAGGTGCCCCTGTAATTGACTTTTTAATAATGATTTCTAACTAGCAAACTTATAATAATTTTTTTGTATAGATCATTTTATGTTTTCAATAGTGACAATCATCTACAAATGATAACAGTTTTATTTCTTTCTTTCCAATCTTGATACATTTTATTTCTTTTTCTGGCCAGATTGCAGTGACTATAACCTCCAGGACCATGCTGAAAAGAGCCAGCAATGGGATTCCTTTCCTGTTTCTCATCTAGCACCATTAAGTAGGACACTAATTGTATTTTGTGTGTTTTGTGGAAATGTGTAGATATATTTCATATTATGTAAGCTCCTTTCTATTCCTAGTTTATTAACAGCTTTTATAAAAAATGACTGTTACATGTTATATAATGCTTTTTTAAATCTACTGTGCTGAGTAAGTTTTTCTTCATTAAAATTTTAATATAAATAATTAGATATTCTAATATTGAATGAACTTTCTATTCCTATAATAAAATCAACTTTGACTTGATATATCAACCTTAATAATATATTGTAGGTCTAAATTTGCTAATATCTCATTTAGGATTGATTCTTTAGTAAGGAGGGAAATACAGGCTATAATTTCTCTCTCTCTCTCTCTCTTTTTTTTTTTTTGCATTCTTCTCTGAATTTGGTATCAAGTTCATACCATTTTCATTAAAGAGGTTAGAGAATGTTCCATTTTTTCTACTTTCTGAAAAGTTATGAATAATCAAAAATTTTTTTAATGTTTGATAGGACTTTTAAAACTATCTGGGTCTAGAGTTTTCTTTATGAGACTATTTTTTTTTTTTTTTTTTTTTTTTTTTTTTTTTTTTTTTTTCAACTTTTATTTATTTTTGGGACAGAGAGAGACAGAGCATGAACGGGGGAGGGGCAGAGAGAGAGGGAGACACAGAATCGGAAACAGGCTCCAGGCTCTGAGCCATCAGCCCAGAGCCCGACGCGGGGCTCGAACTCCCGGACCGCGAGATCGTGACCTGGCTGAAGTCGGACGCTTAACCGACTGCGCCACCCAGGTGCCCCTATGAGACTATTTTGATCCAGTGATTGGATTTCTTTTATTGCTACATGATCATACACATGTTCTGTCTTTTTCCAATATACTATAGAGATTTCTAATTTAGATTGGTAATTATATTTTTCTAGAGATTTGTCTATTTTATATGTATTTCAACTTTTGTGCCATAAGGTTGTTTAGAATATTTAAAAATATCTGGTATTATGTTTTATTTTGTTCATTTATTCATTCCTAATACTTTTAAGTTATGCTCTTTATCTATTTTTTTAGTTTTTTAATTTTAATTCCTATTAGTTAACATACAGTGTTATATTAGTTTCAGGTATATAATGTAGTAATTCAACAATTCCATACATAACCTGGTGCTCATCAAAAGTGCACTGCTTAATCCCCAATCACCTATTTAACCCATTGGCCCACCCATCTCCCCTCTGGTAATTTCAGTTTGTTGTCTATTATTAAAAGTCTGTTTCTTGGTTTGTCTCTCTCTCTCTTTTCCCTTTGCTTGTTTTGTTTCTTAAATTCCACATATGAATAAAATCATATGGTATTTGTTTTCCTCTGACTTATTCAGTTTGTATTATACTCTCTAGCTCCATCCATGTTCTTGCAAATGGCAAGATTTCGTTTTTTATGGCTGAATAATATTCTATTGTGTGTATATGCCACCTCTCCCTTATCCATTCATCAGTAGATGGACACTTGGGCTGCTTCTATACTTGGTGTTGTAAATAATGCTGTTATAAACATAGGGGTGCATGTATCCCTTTGAATTAGTGTTTTTGTAAATACCCAGTGGTGCGATTGCTGGATCATAGGGTAGCTCCATATTTAACTTTTTGAGGAGCTTCCATACTGTTTTCAACAGTGGCTCTGCCAGTTTGCATTCCCACCAACAGTGCAAGAGTGTTCCTTTTTCTTCATATCCTCACCAATACTGTTTTTTTTCTTGTATTGTTGATTTTAGCCATTCTGACAGGTGTGAGGTGGTTATCTCCTGGTGGTTTGATTTGCATTTCCCTGATGGTAAGTGACAATGAACATCTTTTCATGTGTCTCTTGGCCATCTGTATGTCTTCTTTATTTTATTTATTTTTTTTAATATTTACATTAAAAAAAATTTTTTAACGTTTATTTATTTTTGAGACAGAGAGAGACAGAGCATGAACGGGGGAGGGTCAGAAAGAGGGAGACACAGAATCTGAAACAGGCTCCAGGCTCTGAGCTGCCAGCACAGAGCCCGACGCGGGGCTCGAACTCATGAACCACAAGATCACGACCTGAGCCGAAGTCGGCCGCTTAACCGACTGAGCCACCCAGGTGCCCCATGTATATCTTCTTTAGAGAAATTTTTTTTATTATTCTGCTCATTTTTTTTATTATTAAAAAAACAACAACAACAACACCAAAAACAGGCACCTGTGTGGCTCAGTCGGTTAAGCAACCAACTCTTGATTTTGGCTCAGGTCATGATCTCATGGTTTTGTGAATTGAGCCCTGAATCAGGTTCTGCATGCTGACCATGTGCAGAATCTGCTTGGGATTCTCTCCCCCTCCCCTGCTCACACTCTCTGTCTCTCTCAAAATTAATAAACTTAATTTTTTTTAATTTTTAAAAAATATTTGAGAGAGAAAGATAGTGCAAGTGGGGAGAGGGGCAGAAGGAAAGAGAGAGAATCTCAAGCAGGTTCCATGCTGAGCATGGAGCCCACTGCAGGCTTGATCCCACAATCCTGGGATCATGACTTGAGTCAAAATCAAGAGATGGATGCTCAACTGATTGAGCTCCCCCTGTGCCCTTCTTCTGCCCATTTTTAATTGGATCATTTGTTTTCTGGGTGTTGAGTTGTATAAATTCTTTATATGTTTTGAATACTAACTCTTTACTGGATATATCATTTGCAGATAATCTTCTCCCATTCTGTAGGTTTCCTTTAGTTTTGTTGATTGTTTCCTTTGCTGTACAGAAGCTTTTTGTTTTGGTGTAGTCCCAATAGTTTATTTTTGTTTTTGTTTCTCTTGCCTCAGGAGACACATCTAGAAAAAAGCTTGCTATGGCTGATGTCAAAGAGGTTACTGCCTGTGTTCTCTTCTAGGTTTTTTATGGTTTCAGGTCTCACATTTAGGTCTTTAATCCATTTCAAATTTATTTTTTTGTATGATAGAAGATCTGGTTCAGTTTCATTATTTTGCATGTAGCTGTCCAGTTTTCCCAACACCATTCGTTGAAGAGACTGTTCTTTTCCCATTGGATATTCTTTCCTGCTTCAGCAAAGATTAATTCACCATATAGTCATGGGTTTATTTCTGGGGTCTCTATTCTGTTGATCTATGTGTCTATTTTTGTGCCAGTTCCATGCTGTTGTGATCACTACAGCTTTGTAATATAACTTGAAGTCTGAAATTGTGATGCCTCCAGCTTTGCTTTTCTTTTTCAAGGTTTGCTTTCATGGCCTTTTGTGGCTCCACACAAATTTTAGGATTGTTTGTTCTAGCTCTGTGAAAAAATGCTGGTGGTATTTTGATAGGGATTACATTAAATATGTAGATTGCTTTGGGTAGTACAGACATTTTAATAATATTTATTCTTCTAATCCATGAGCGTGGAATATCTATTTCTTTGTGTCAAATTCAATTTCTTTCATCAATATTTTATCAATATTTCAGAGTACAAGTCTTTTACCTCTTTGGTTAGGTTTACTCCTAGGTATCTTATGGGTTTTGCTGCAATTGTAAATGGGATTCTCTTCTTAATTTATCTTTCTGCTTCTTCATTATTGGTGTATAGAAATGCAGCAGATTTCTGCAATAGATTTTCAGGATATGTTGATTTTGTATCCTGCAATCATACTGAATTATCAGTTCTAGCAATGTTTTGATGGACTCTTTCAGATTTTCTATATATAATATCATGCTATCTGCAAATAGTGAAAGTTTTACTTTTTTCTTGTTGATTTGGATGCCTTTTATTTCTTTTGGTTGTGTGGCCCTTTACCTTTTTGAGTAGAGCTTGTCAGTTGTATGAATCATTCCAATTTTGTGCCTAGCTGTCTCAGTCATTGGAGCATGTGACTCTTGATTTTAGGATTGTAAGCTTGAGACCCATGTTGGGCGTATAGATTACTTAAAAATAAAATCTTAGGGGCACCTGGGTGGCTCAGTCGGCTTAGGTCATAATCTCACAGTTTGTGAGTTCGAGTCCCACATCAGGCTCTGTGCTGACAGCCCAGCGCCTGGAGCCTGCTTCAGATTCTGTGTCTCCCTCTCTCTCTGTTGCTCCCCAACTCATGTTCTGTCTCTGCCTCTCTGTCTCTGTCTCTCTCTCTGTCTCTTTCAAATATGAAAATAAAGGTTAAAAAAATTCTTTAAAAAATAAAAATAAACAAAATCTCAAAAAAATCATTCCAATTTTCTCTTTGTTGATACTATTTTGTTTTCTATTTTCATTTGTCTATTCTTCACTGTATTCTTCCTTTTACCTTGAGTTTACTATGTTCTTTTTTCTAATTAGTTAAATTAGAAATGCTTAGAAAATTGCTTTTAAAAGTTAATTTTCAAATTTTCTTCATCTTAACAAGCATTTAAGACTATAAATGTACAAGTTCTGATAAGTAGTTTTTATATTATTCTTCTCTTTTCATTATAATATTTCCAAATATCTATTAGAAGATTTTTTTAATTTATAAAAGTTTCATATTATTTAAATTATAACTTTGCTATTATTTTCTTCTTAATTGAATAATAATATAAAAATGGGGTATAAGATTTTAATTCTATCTTGGTTTCTTGAAATGGCATTAATTGAACAATTTATTATTTTTTTTTAGCTTTAATTATGTTTATTTTTTTCTTTGCTCACCATTCTTCTTGTACCTCAAATATTTCTGGGATCATTTTCCTCTCTCAAGTTTATTTACTGAGTTTCGGTAGAATAACAAAGACAAACAGATGATATTAAAAGTAGAGGAAAGAAAATCCAGCAAACTTAGAAAGGAATGACCATTAGATTGACATCTGTCCCAAGAGTGATACAAAAACCAAAGGATATTGGAATGATATCTTCAAAATGTCAAGAAGAAACTTCTAGCAAATTCAAAGTTCTGTATCTCAGTGTAACTATCTTTTAAAAGTAAGAAAAAAGACAAAGACATTTCAAACCAAAACTGAAAAAAATTACTATAAACAGAGTCAAGATAACGGCTGAACATTTCTATTAATTATTAAAAGTCATACATTTTCAGGTCCAGGAACCAAAAGATCATAAGCAACATAAATCAAAATCGATCCAAAACTTTCTCATTCTTTCTAATCATTCTAGGTCCTAGAATGGAGCATATACAAGCCTTTTTCACTCTAAACTTCACGTCTCCTAAGATCTCTTTAACTATATTTCATCTCTTTGTCTCCCATGCTACGTTTGTGTTATTCTTTTAGATCAATTTTTCCAAGTCTAACCTTCTTTCTTCAGCTAGGCATAACTTACTATTTGATCTATCCACTGTGTTTCCAATGTTAATTATAAAAACTTACATTTCTAGAGTTTCTGTGTTTGCTCCCTTTCAAATCTCACTAGCCATTTTCAAGTCTTTTTTTCTTCTTGTCTCTTATTTTCATTTGTTTGCTATTTCTTGAAGTATATCAAGCATGGTTATTTTGTATTCTGTGTCTGATAATTCTGTAACTGCAATTATTGCATATCTGATTTTTTTTTAATTGTTGGCTTAGAGTATGATGGACCATATAGGTGGAGCTCAAGTTTATAATTAGGAAATCTCAGGTGAGATACATATTTTTTCCCATTCTATTTAGATCCAAAGATAAAACATGTACAGATGGTCACAATCTCACATTGTGTGATGAGTATCATTCTTTCCAGATCTTGCTTTTAGGCAGAGGTTTCTCCTATCTAATGTTTCTCTGTACTCAGACTCCAGATTTCCCTCTTGTTCCTCATACAGATGGGTTACTAAACCCAGGTCTGTCCATGGTAATAAACAGATAGTCTTAGGGCCAATACCACCTCCAGTTCTCTTTTATGCCCACAGATTGAAACTTTGTTTCTGGCCTGAGTTCAACCCTACATTTAAGTTTAAAAAATTTTTAATACAGGTTTTTTTAAAGGCTTTATATTTTTACTTATTTATTTTTTAAATATTTATTTTTGAGAGAGAGAGCAGGGATGGGGCACAGAGAGAGGGAGACACAGAATCTGAAGCAGGCTCCAGGCTCTGAGCTGTCAGCACAGAGCCCAATGAGGGGCTTGAACTCATGAACCACGAGACCATGACCTGAGCTGAAGTAGGATGCTCAAGAGACTGAGCCACCCAGGTGCACCAAGGCTTTATACTTTTAGAGCAGTTTTAGTTTCACTGCAAAATTGAGGTACAGAGATTTCCCATATGTCCTTTACATCCATACATGCATAGCCTTCCCTAGTATCAACATCCCACATGAGAGTGGTGTATTTGTTACAACTGATGAACCTACAAGAACACATCATTACCACCCATATTCCATAGTTTGTATTAGGGTCCACTCTTGATGTTGTACATTCTAAGAGTTTGGGCAAATTTATAATTACATGTATCCACCATTATAATACCATACAGAGTATTTTCACTGTTCTAAAAATCCTCTGTACTCTGCTTATTCATCCTTCCCTATCCCCAACCCCTAGAAACTATGATCATTAATGTCTCCATAGTTTTGCCTATCCCACAAAGTTGTGTAGTTGGAAATGTACATTATGTAGCCTTTTCAAATTGGCTTCTTTTACTTAGTAACATTCATTTAAGTTTCCTCGATGTCTTTTCATGGCTTGATAGCTCATTTCTTTTTAGCACTGAATAATATTCCATTGTCTGGATTTACCACTGTTTATCCATCCATCCATCCATCCACTTAAAGACATCTTAGTTTCTTCCAAGTTTTGGCAATTATGAATAAAGCTGCTATAATATCTGTATACAGATTTCTGTGTGCACATAAGTTCTCAATTCCTTTGTGTAAATACCAAGGAGTACAACTGCTGGATCACATGAGTAAGAGTATGTTTAGTTTTAAGAAACCACCAGACTGTCTTTCTAAGTGGCTCTGTCATTTTGCATTCCCACAAGCAATGAATGAGAGCGCCTGTTGTTCCACATCCTTGCCAGCCTTGGCGTTGTCAGTGTTCTGGATTCTGGCTATTCTAGTAGGCGTGTAGTGGTATCTCATTGTTTTCATTTGCATTTTCCTGATGACATGTGATTTAGATCATCTTTTCCTATGCTTATTTGCCATCCGTATACTCTACCTTCTTTGGTGAGGTGTCTGTTAAGGTTTTTGACTACTTTTTAAATTGGGTTATTTATTTTTCCATTTTGTCAAGTTTTAAGAGTTCTTTACATATTTTAAATTAACAGTCCTTTATCAGATGTGTCTTTTGCAAATATTTCCACCTGATCTATGGCTTGTCTTCTCATTTTCTTTATGTTATCTTTCACAGAACAGAAATTTTTCATTTTAATGCAGCCTAACTTATCAATAATTTGTTTCATGGGTCACACCTTTGTTCTTTATCTCTATGTAAGTTTTTAGGATGTTTGATTTTTCGGAATGGGGACTTATCAGAGGTTTATCACTGAACCTCTAGTACACCATACAGCCAGAAACAGAAATCCTCCTGACTGGACTTTTCTAGGTAAGGTCAAACACTTGCCTCTGTTTACATTAATTCTAGTGGGCAATAGTCAACTTCTCTCATTTCTATCACCAAGCTCTACTCCTGTCCTGTAACACTTGTTCAGCAGGTTTCTGTAGCTCAATAAGTATCAAAGTAGGCAGGTGAGGAGGAAAGGGAAAAAGACTATATAGCATGTAGGTCCTTCTCCTGCAAGACACCCCTGTTCTCAAAAATTACATTTCTTGATGTACTTCTTATTTGGCTTGTTATAAGACAGAAGTATACATAGTATTAATGCTCTTAAAAGAAACCTTCACTTTCCAATTTCTCTAGCCTTCTCATTTCTAGGCTGGAAATAGGAGATGGCTATAGAACTACCTAACTATAATCTACATAGCACATCACTTTTGATCACTTATATTTTTCACCTGTGATTCTCAGCTTTGGGGTCCTAGTAGAAACCGGGAGAAGAACCTTTTCAAGGTAAAATATATATGCATTCACACAGTAGTATGAGTATATATGTATAGCTCATCTCTGAAAGTCAAAACATAAAACAGATAATTGTGGCTATCTCTGGGAAATGTGAATACTGAGTTGATAGGAAGGGCTATTGCTTTCCATCATATCATTTTACATTGCTTAATTTTTTTTTTTACCATGAGCACCTTTCAAGTTTATTATTTAAAATGTCTTGAAGAAGACTCGATTTTTAAAAATTATTATTTATGAAGAAATGGGTCAGTTTTATCAAGAATTGTGAGAAGTAAAAGGAGATATGTTTTATTTATAAAAGTTCATTTACCAGACAGTTATTGTCCATTTACTTATGTGTTAAACACATAAACACTTATGTAAAGATAAATAAGTCCCACAAAGACAACTTACAATCTAGTATAGGAAATAGACTTGTACGTAAATAATTCAAGGGAGTCAACCACTGCATTGAAAATGGGAAAAGTGAGTGTGTCTGAGATTTCAAATTAGAAAATATGTCTATTCTGCACTGGAAATTCTATTCCACAGGTAAACCTTCTGTGTCATAAAGATGTTGAAGGATGGCACAAAAACAGACACATAGACCAACGGAATAGAATAGAAACCCCAGAACTAGACGCACAAAAGTATGGCAAACTCATCTTTGACAAAGCAGTAAAGAACATCCAATGGAAAAAAGACAGTCTCTTTAACAAATGGTGCTGGGAGAACTGGACAGCAACAGGCAGAAGAATGAAACTAGACCACTTTCTTAAACCATTCACAAAAATAAACTCAAAATGGATAAAGGACCTGAATGTGAGACAGGAAACCATCAAAACCCTAGAGGAGAAAGCAGGAAAAGACCTCTCTGACCTCAGCCGCAGCAATTTCTTACTTGACACATCCCCAAAGGCAAGGGGATTAAAAGCAAAAATGAACTATTGGGACCTCATGAAGATAAAAAGCTTCTACACAGCAAAGGAAACAATCAACAAAACTAAAAGGCAACCAACGGAATGGGAAAAGATATTTGCAGATGACATATCGGACAAAGGGCTAGTATCCAAAATCTATAAAGAGCTCACCAAACTCCACACGCGAAAAACAAATAATCCAGTGACGAAATGGGCAGAAAACATGAATAGACACTTCTCTAAAGAAGACATCCGGATGGCCAACAGGCACATGAAAAGGTGCTCAACGTCGTTCCTCATCAGGGAAATACAAATCAAAACCACACTCAGATATCACCTCATGTCAGTCAGAGTGGCCAAAATGAACAAATCAGGAGACTATAGGTGCTGGAGAGGATGTGGAGAAATGGCAACCCTCTTGCACTGTTGGTGGGAATGTAAATTGGTGCAGCCACTCTGGAAACAGTGTGCAGGTTCCTCAAAAAATTAAAAATAGACCTACCGTATGACCCAGCAATAGCACTGCTGGGAATTTACCCAAGGGATACAGGAGTACTGATGCATAGGGGCACTTGCACCCCAATGTTTATAGCAGCACTCTCAACAATAGCCAAATTATGGAAAGAGCCTAAATGTCCATCAACTGATGAATGGATAAAGAAATTGTGGTTTATATACACAATGGAGTACTACGTGGCAATGAGAAAGAATGAAATATGGCCCTTTGTAGCAACGTGGATGGAACTGGAGAGTGTTATGCTAAGTGAAATAAGCCATACAGAGAAAGACAGATACCATATGGTTTCACTCTAAGTGGATTCTGAGAAACTTAACAGAAACCCATGGGGGAGGGGAAGGAAAAAAAAAAGGTTAGAGTGGGAGAGAAAGCCAAAGCATAATCGACTCTGAAAAACTGAGAACAAACTGAGGGTTGATGGGGGGTGGGAGGGAGGGGAGGGTGGGTGATGGGTATTGAGGAGGGCACCTTTTGGGATGAATCCTGGGTGTTGTATGGAAACCAATTTGACAATAAACTTCATATATTGAAAAAAAAAGAACAAAGTAAAGGTCACTTAATATCAATATCACCACAAAGAGAGATAATATATGGCTGAATGAAATCATTGCTGTATTGAGTGAAATTATATGTAGAATACAAACCAAATATTGACATCTGTATGGCACATATATGAAGGAGAAGGGCTTGACAAATTTATTTTGTTACAGAAAATCTATGCCATTAATGGATTTCCCTTTTATTGTACAAAGAGTCCTTCAACATCTTTTTTTTATGCTTGTTTTCTCTTTTCTATTGATTTTATTTATTATTATTATTATTTTGCAAATATCTTTTCTACTTTGTTCTTTATAAAATAATTTGCTGGTAGTTCAGTGCTTCTTATACCTGATTTCATAGGTTTCTTAGCCAAGATGTGGCTTATAAATATTTACTTAAAAAAAAAAAAGGAAACTTTAGGGGCACCTGGGTGGCTCAGTTAGTTTATGTCCGACTTTAGCTTAGGTCATGATCTCATGGCTTGTGGGCTCCAGGCCCACGTTGAGCTCTGAGCTGATAGCTCAGAGCCAGGAGCCTGCTTCAGATTCTGTCTCCCTCTCTCTCTCCGCCCCTTCCCTGCTCGCACTTTGTCTCTCTCTCTCCCTCCCTCCCTCCCTCCCTCCCTCTCTCTCCCTCTCTCTCTCTCTTTCAAAAAAAAAGGCAACTTTATGGAAAAGGCAAATCTTTGGAGATGGTTTAAAAAAGATCAGTATTGGGGCACCTGGGTGGCTCAGTCGGTTAAGCGTCTGACTTCAGCTCAGGTCATGATCTCGCGGTCCGTGAGTTCGAGCCCCATGTCGGGCTCTGGGCTGATGGCTCAGAGCCTGGAGCCTGCTTCCGATTCTGTGTCTCCCTCTCTCTCTGCCCCTCCTCCGTTCATGCTCTGTCTCTCTCTCTCTCAAAAATAAATAAACTTAAATAAAATAAAATAAAATAAAAAATAAAAAGATCAGTAGTTGTCAGGGGTCAGGGAGAAGAAAGGAGCAATAAATGGGGGAAGAATGGGAGTTTTAGGCCAGTTAAACTATTCTGAATGATACTGTCATTATACATTTCTCAGAACAAAGAATGTACAATACAAATGATCCCTAATGTAAACTCTGGACTTTGGTTAGTAATAACGTATCAATATTGTCTCATTGATTGTAACAAATGTTCCAGGCTAGTGCAAGATATTAACAATAAGGGAAACTGTGGAGGGTGGAGGAGGTGTATGGGAACTCTACTTTCCACTCAATTTTTCTGTAACATAAAACTATTCAAAGAATAAAATCAATTAATTAAAAAAAATAAAAGGCAACTTTAAATTTAAGTTATCCCTGAAGTGTTGTGTGCTACTTTAGATACAAATGCTTCCATTTAATAATAATAGGCATCAATGTTGCCTTTTTCTGTGCAAACCTGATTGTGTTTTAAACAGAAGGCTGCCAATCTCTTCTGAAAGTTTGATAAAGTGTATAACAACTTTTTCGCTGGTATCTAGATGTAAATGGACAGCTAGAGCAATACAATTTACTTTTCCTATATGCAGCATCAAAATTCCTATTCTCGGGGCACCTGGGTGGCTCAGTCGGTTAAGTGCCCGACTTCGGCTCAGGTCATGATCTCGCGGTCCGTGAGTTCGAGCCCTGCGTCGGGCTATGTGCTGACAGCTCAGAGCCTGGAGCCTGTTTCAGATTTTGTGTCTCCCTCTCTCTCTGCCCCTCCCCCGTTCATGCTCTGTCTCTCCCTGTCTCAAAAGGAAATAAACGTTAAAAAAAAATTAAAAAAAGATTGCTATTCTCACATTTGAAGTTTAGCTACTGGTACAGTCACCACACTCAAATTCATTTGTCCCAGCATGTAAAAATTCCCATTCTAAAGAGACTATTTTGGAAGATGTCATTTTCACTTTTTCTCTCATAAAACCTGTTGGAAACACATTTCTTCTAAAAAATCTTTTCTGACACTACACTTTACTCAATCACTGCCTGACTTTCTGAATAGTCCTCACTCTTCTCTTATTTCTGACTTCTCTTTGTAGCTAGAAATAATAGCACAAATCCCTTACAGGAATACTCGCTTTATTATGCTTCACAGATTTTTTTTTCTTCACAGATTTGTTTTACAAATTGAAGCTTTGTGTCAATCCTGCATCAACCAAGACTAATGCTGCCATTTTTTTCCCAACAGCATTTGCTCACTTCATGCTTCTGTGTCACATTTTGGTAACTCTAAGCATATTTCCAACTTTTATATTTTTACACTTGTAATGGTGATTTGTGATCAGCGATCTTTGATGTTACTATTGTAATTGGTTTAGGATGTCCCAAATTGCACACGTATAAGACAGCAAACATAAGAAATGTGTGTGTTCTAACTGCTCCATATTCCCTGAGACACAACAATATGGAAATTAGGACAATTAATAACCCTACAACGGCTTCTCCGTGTTCAGGCAAAAGAGTCACACGTCTCACACTTTAAACCAAAAGCTCGAAATGATTAAGCTCAGTGAGGAAGGCACGTCAAAAACTGAGACAGGCTGAAAGCCAGGCCTCTTGTGCTGAACAGATAGCCAAGTTATGAATGTAAAGGAAAAGTTCTTGAAGGAAGTTAAAAGTGCTACTCCAGTGAACACAAGAATGATAAAAAAGTGAAACAGCCTTATTGCTGACATGGAGAAAGTTTGAGCGGTCTGGATAGACGACCAAACTAGCCATAACATTCCCTTCAAAGGCCAAAGCCTAATCCACAGCAAGGCCCTGACTCTTCAATTCTGAGAGCTGAGAGAGTTAAGAAGCCACAGAAGAAAAGTTGGAAGCTAGTAGACATTAGTTCATGAAATTTAAGGAAAGCCATGTCTGTAACAGAAAAATGCGAAGTGAAGTAGCAAGTACTGATGTAGAAGCTGCAGCAACATTGAGACAAGACCCTCCACCAGCAAAAAGGTTATGTGTGGCTCACTGAAAGTTCAGAGGATGGTTAGCATTTTTTAGCAGCAAATAAAGTATTTTATTTTATTTTATTTTTTAATGTTTATTTATTTTGGGGACAGAGAGAGACAGAGCATGAATGGGGGAGGGGCAGAGAGAGAGGGAGACACAGAATCAGAAGCAGGCTCCAGGCTCTGAGCCATCAGCCCAGAGCCTGACGCGGGGCTCGAACTCACGGACCGCGAGATCGTGACCTGAGCTGAAGTCAGACGCTTAACCGACTGAGCCACCCAGGCGCCCCTCAAATAAAGTATTTTAAAATCAAGGTTTATACATTGGTTTTTAGACATAATGCTATTGCATGGTTAACAGTACAGTATAGTGTAAACACAGATTTTATACGTACTGGGAAACAAAAGAAAATCATTTCACTGGCTTTATTGCAATATTTGCTTTATTGCAATGGTCTGGAACTGAACCACAGTAACTCCAAAGTAGGCCTGTACTTTGTGCCAGACCCTCTGTGTGCTAAGCATTTTACTTACATTAATTTAATCTTCAAGGCGACCCTTCCTAGTAGGTAGTGTGATTTCTATTTTACTAAAACTGAAGAAAGCCAGGACTATGAAATAGGTTTTGTATGACACTATCAGTCTTCTGCTTTCAAGGACTTTAGTGTAATTTTGTGTTTGGCCTGTACTATTTTAATGTGACCCCCCCTTATATGTTGTTGTACTATATTGTAAATTTAAATCCTTGCCTATGTGCATGTTGTATAACTCCAAGGAAATGGTCAAGTCTGAAGATAAAGCACGGTGAATCCTTTTTCTCTTACCTAAAGCTTCCCTTCTCCAATGAATTCCCAGCCTTGTATTTAGTCCTCAACAAATATTGACAACCATCTCTCAAACCATTTTTAAAGTGTTTATTTATTTATTTTGAGGGAGGGGGTGGGGCAGAGAGAAGGGGAGAGAGAATCCTGAGCAAGCTCTGCACTGTCAGCCCAGAGCCCAATTCAGGGCTTGATCTCATCAACCATGAGATCATGACCTAAGTTGAAACCAGGAGTTGGATGCTTAACCACTTAACCAGCTGAGCCACCCAGGTGCCCCTCTAAAACCACTTTTTTTAGTGCTGAGCACTATTCATGACTTGGCACTTTGTGTGTCTGTGTGCTCATTTAAAATTTCATCAGAATGTCATTATTGTTATCAACAACCTGATGGGTATAAAATTCTGTTGACTTATTTTTTTTGAAATTATTCTGCAATGTATTTAAACAAAAAGATCTAGTAATTGTTTTATTTATTTACTTATTTTGTATTATTTAAAAATTGTTTTAAATTTTTTTTAATTTATTTTTGAGAGACAGAGACAGAGCATGAGCAGGGGAGGAGCAAAGAGACAGGGAGACACAGAATCCGAAGCAGGCTCCAGGCTCAGAGCTGTCGGCACAGAGCCTGATGTGGGGCTCAAACTCAGGAATCATGAGATCATGACCTGAGCTGAAACAAGATGCTTAACCAACTGAGCCACCCAGGCGCCCCAAGTAATTGTTTTATTTTGCATTTTCCTAATTACTAGTAAGGTTGAGCATCTTGTGGTTTTTTGTTCGTTTCTTTGTTTCTATTCTGTGAATGATCAGTTCATAGCCTTTGCTCATTTTGTAAAACTTGTTTTATGTTTTCATACTGATTTGTGTTTTAGAATACATTTGGAGTACTAATCCTTTGTAATAAATATAGCAGTATTTTTTTTTAGTTGTTACTTATCTTTTAACTTTGTTCAAGATGTCTTTTTGTTTGCAGTTTTAAAATTTTATGTACTTATGTTAGTTAAACTTTTCCTTCAGGGTTTTCAATTCATGTCATATATTTTATGTTTTCTTCAATATTTACACAACATTGTTTTTTATATGTGGGTATTTAATACCCTAGGAATTTTTGTGAATGGGGAGAGGGAGGCCCCAGCCTCCCCGCCCCCACCCAAATGGTTAAGTATTTCCACATGAATGATCTGGAATTTGATCATCTGTCCAGGCTTGAGTGCTTGCATTCCTCATCCCTCCAAATCTGCTCTATTGCTTCTGTAGTGACTTCTTCAAAAAAGTAGGGTAGATAATCTTATCAATTCTTTCTTGGCTTTAGTTTTCCACCTTGAATATGGAAACTGACCTTGAGGAAGGTTGTGAACATCAAGCTGAGTACCATTGAAAAAGGCAGCTTGAGATGGGAAGGTGGTGAGTAAGTAGGCAAACAAGTCATTGTTTTAGCTTTGCTCCCATAAGAAATTGCATAGATCAGGAGGTTTAAATAACCGTAGTTTATTTCTCACATTTCTGGAGGCTGGGAAATCCAAGATCAAGGTGCTGGCCAATTTGAGTGCCTGATGAGAACTCTCTTTCTGGCTTGTAGTTGGCTGCCTTCTTGCTGTGACTTCTTTGTGCACAATGGGAGAGAGAGAGATCAAGCTCTCTGGTGTCTTCTTCTTCTTCTTTTTTTTTAAGTTTATTTATCTATTTTTAGAGAGAGAGCATGAGCACACAAGCAAGTGGGGAATGGTAGATAGAGAGAGGAAGAGAGAGAATCCCAAGCAGGCTCTGTGCTGTCAGTGCACAACCCAACACGGGGCTCAGTCTTACCAACTGTGAGATCGTGACCTGAGCTGAAATCAAGAGTTGGACACTTAACCAACTGAGCCATCCAGGTACCCCTCTGGTGTCTTTTCTTATAAGGACACTAATACCATCATGAGAGGCCTACCCTCTAAACCTAATTATCTTTCAAAGCCTCCATCTCCAAATGCTATTACACAGGGGGTTAGGACTTCAATATATGAATTTGGTGGTGGTGGTGGGGGGAGGGGTAGATATAAACTTTCAGGCCATAACAGTCATTCTTACAGGTCAGTGGGTCACCTGTTGGTCATACCTTTCTATCTCAGACAGCCTTCAAGGCTGGGTTGATTTCAAAGGAGGGAATGAATGTCCTCTTGACATTTCAGAGCAATCTCACACAGACTGGAGATGCTGCCATTCTCTGAACCTGAGGTTAGCCCATCAGAAAATAGAAGGTGTGCTACTTCTGTGTGCCCACAGTAATTGGCCCAGTGTAGACAGCATCATCTTAGTGGATTTGGGATTGCCACTAGGCTCCACTTTCCAGCAGGAATGGCATATAGCATAGTGCCCATTTTGGCTGGGATATCAAGGAGCATCATACCCATTGTCATTCACAGGTACCAGCTGGATTTCCCTCTCAATGTCCATCTCCTCCAGCGTCAGATTCATGCTGAATACCACACACTCTGGTAACACAGTAGGGGCTTCATACACATGGTCTGGGCACTGCCATCCTGGCCTTGGCCTCCACCTCAGGCATGGAGTCCCACAGGAAGGTGAGGGGCCCCAGCCTGTAAACATATTACATTTTAAAATTATCCACCCACCAGTAAAAACAAAACAAACTAATTTGGTATTTAGATTCATTAAGAAATTAAAATAATTAGAAAATATTATTACTGACGTATGATGTTGCCAAATGAAAACATCACATATGCATTAAGTAGGAGTATACGGAGCTATAAGGAGCAACAAAAGATAGTAACATATTATGGTTCATATGTTAGCACTCTTTTCTGTGTAAACTCATGAAATTTTATTTATATTTAGCATTTGCTTCTAAATCTAAACTCTCAGGTCAGAATATGATAGGTATTTGGTGTGGTGAAATTTTCCAACTCTTTTTTGTATGTTATGCTGAATTATTTCCTAAATTTAAACATAGCAGAATCAAAATAAAACCCATGGGCACATCTGCATACCCTGTGCATGCAGTAAAGGCTACTGCAACTTAATTGATAAAGCCATGCTCCATGAAGAGCGGCTAGTGTTTCCTTAACTGAAGTTCATGTTCATTAATATTTGGGTTTAAGCAAAGTACCATTCATTCATCCTTTTGCTCAGTGAATACTTATTGAGCATCTACTTTGTGCCATTGCACCATAGCAGGCATTGGGCACAAAGCAGTGTACAATATACATGGTCCATGACCATAGTCAAGTCTGTGGAATTTTCAGCCAAATAGGAAAGAACAAACACGTGTAAAGAAGACATGGACTTTTACAATATGATTTCACTCATATGTTGAATTTAAGAAACGAAACAAATGAACAAAATAAAAAAGACAAACCAAAGAACAGTCTCCTAACTAAAGAGAACAGACTAGTTACCAGAGGGGAGGTGGGTAGGAGGATGGGTGAAATCGGTGATGGGGATTAAAGAGTGCACTTATCATGATGAGTACTGAGTAATGTATAGAATTGTTGAATCACTATGTTGTACACCTGAAACTGATATAATAATTATACTGGAATTAAAATTTTAAAAAGTATTTTAATTAAAAGACGACATGGATTTGTTAAAGAATAGGATTGTGAATGTGATCTAGGTGAAAGCAAATTTGTACAGAAGGCTTAAACTGTATCAGGGTAAAGTAATACTGAAAAGGACACAGAAATTTCTGGTATGGAGATGGTAAATAGGGTGTCTTAGAAACATAGATATCAAAGTATTCTTTAAATTTAATTTGGAAACCACACTATGCTGTGGAATCCTTTTCAGGTTAATACAAGTAGTAAAAAACATTGTTTTTGGAAGAGGTTTTTTAGAAAAATGCATGCGTATATAGCTCATGACACTAGTTTAATTTTTTATTTTTTAAAGTTTATTTATTTATTTTGAGAGAGGGAAATTCCAAACAGGCTATGCACTGTCACTGCAGAGCCTGATGTGGGGCTTGAACTCAAGAATCATGGTATCATGACCTAAGTCAAATTCCAGAGTCAGGCACTTAACCGCCTGTTTTGTTTTGTTTTGTTTTGTTTTGTTTTGTTTTGTTTAAACCAAACACTCAGGTGCCTGGGTGGCTTACTGGTTAAGCATCTGACTCTGGAATTCAGCTCAGGTCATAATCTCAGGGACATGGGTTCAAGCTCTGTGCTGGGCTCCGTGCTTACAATGTGGGGCCTGCTTGGGATTCTCTCTCTGCCCTCCTCTGTCTGCCCCTCCCCTACTCATACTTTCTCTATCAAAAAATAAATAAATAAACCTCAAAACAAACAACCAAACACTTAGGTAAGTATTTACAAAATATCAGTGTTATAAAAAGGATTTACAGATAATTTGGTAGCTGTTCTGGTGCTTAGACACTGACGTTGAGATGAATTGAAAAAAGGCAGACTGGAATCAGAGATACCATTTGGGAAGAAAATATAATAGTTTTGACAATTGCTTGATGTTTGAGTTAATAGTTTTCTTTATGTCTTATAAATACATAGTTTATATATTTATATTTTAATATTTAATAACCAAAATATGTGGGCACTTCAAAAATTTTACTAAAGTTTTATGTTCTTTTAAAAAATCATATGAGTGCCTGGGTAGCTCAGTTGGGTAAGCATCCGACTCTTGATTTTGACTTAGGTCATGATCTTGTGGTAAAATCAAGCCCCTCATGGGGCTCCATGCTGGGAGTGGAGCCTACTTAAGATTCTCTCTCTTCCTCTCCCTCTGGTCCTCCCACCGTGTGTGTGTGTGCATGTACATGTGCTCTCTCTCTCTCTCAAAAAAAAAAAAAAACAAACCCCAAAAAACCCATTAACAAATAAATAAAAAACCATAACTTATTTTTAGGCGTGCCTGGCTGGCTTAGTCAGTAGAACATGGATGGAACTCTTGATCTTGGGGTCGTGAGTTCGAGCTCCACATGGGTATAGAGATTACTTAAAAAAATAACTTTTTTGAAAAACTCATGACTTGTTTTTAGTAGAATACTTCCCATATGTAGTATTCTATGGTTTACAATATATGAGATATTAGTAACACAGTAACTTTTCACCCTGTCAGGAATATACATCAGGAAAGACAAGTATTGTCTTTCTTCCCTCCTGCCTTCCCTCCTTTTTCTTTCTTCTTCTTTTTCTAATGGCTTATAACCCATAGAATAAAATAAATACCCATAAGTCCACGCCTATATAAATAAATAATGAAAGAAAGAAAGAAATGGGGCAAGAGGGCAGCTTTTCCTTCTAGTAGAATTCCAATTAATAAAATAGAAGGAAAGATGGAAATAGAAAATCACTATTAGGCAAATATCCTAGTGATTATTGTAGATAAGAATCATTGACAGATTTTAAAATTAGTGGATGAAAGTATAAGAAAAAAGATGACCATACTGTCAACACATCTTCCCATATTTATTAATGTCAAAGACAAAATATTAATTTTACGGTGAAGAAATCCAGCAGACAACCACCTCAACCACATGATCAAAGTCAACATCAAAGTGGTGCTGTGGACTGAACTGCATCCCCCACAAATTCGTATGTTGAACCCTAAACCCCACTATGACTGTATTTGGAGATAGAATCTTTACTGAAGTACTTAAGATTAAAGGAAATTCTAAGAGTAGGGCCTTGATCTGATGGAATTAGTGTCATTAAAAGAAGAGATATCAGAGAGTTTATCTCTACACAGCACAGAGGCAGGTGTCTATAAGCCAGGAAGAGAGTCCTTACCAGAAACTGATCCTGTCAGACCTTGATTTGGGACTTCTAGCCTTCAAAACCATAACAAAACCAAAGTCTGCTGTTGAAGCTGCTGGGTCTATGGTATTTTGTTAGCACAGATTAAGACATATTGATAAAACATATGTGCACATATTGGCATCATGCACCTCCTGATAGGATGTACTGTGAAGGCCACATCACTTCTCTGGTATTATTAAAGTGTCATTTTTCTTTAATAATAAACTCAATCAAGTCTTGAGAAAACATTAGACATACCCAAATTGAAGAACATTCTACAAAATGTGTGTGTGTGTGTGTGTGTGTGTGTATTTATCTTCAGAAATCTACCACTTCTCACTACCTTTATTGCTGAGCCTGGCCCAAGTCAGATCATTTCCTGCTGAGATTATGGTCATAGCCACCTAACCATCTCCCTCTTTCCAATCTCTAGCTTCCCTAAGTTTATTTCCAACCCAGTGGTCAGAGTGATCCTATTAAAGCGGAGTTAGCTATGTCACTACTTAGTTCAATATAATCCACTGGCATCCTATCCCACTCACCAATTTTATGCCTTGAAAGGTCCGCCCTCAATGATAATCTGGTGATCATCTGGCCTGTTCTTCCCTGTACTAACCCCTCCCTTCTACTTCTCTAACATCATCTCTCAGTGTTTTTTTCCTGGCTCACTTTGCTGCAGCCATATTACCCACTTGGTTGTTCCTTAAACAGGGTCAGGTGTGTTTTTACCTGAAGGTTTTTGCATTTGCTGTTTCTTCTACTAGGGATGCCTTTCCTCCAGTTCCCCCATGGATCATTTCTTCACTTCTTTCAGGTTTTTCTCATGGATGCCTATTCATTCATACCTTTTCTGATTATTTTCTTTAAAATACAAAACATTCCTACTACCCAAGCATTGTGTATACTCCTTTTTTTTCCTATAGCATTAGTCACCATTAAGTATGTGTTACATTTTACTGATATTGTTTTATCTTTCTCTCTTCTAAAAATGAGGGCAAAAGTTTTTGCCCACTTTGTTTTCTGCTAGATCTCCAGTGCCTGAAATAGTGTTGCACATAGTTATTGAATAAATGGTTGCATAGATGGGTAATAATTGCCATCTAGATTGAATTTAAGCCATGAGGGAAAATGTAAAAAGGAAAGGAGAAAGGACCTTGCACCATGAATTGGGAGTTTGAAGATTTAGAGATCAGGAAGTGAAGGCTTGAAAAAAAGTCTAAAATACCTGAATTAGTGGCCTAGCAATAGAGAGTATCTCTGGGAAACAAACAAACAAATGGAAAAAAAAAAAAGCAGTTAACTCTTAATTGCTATTTGGAATTCAAGGGCAATGTTTCCAGAAGAGAGATTTTGGTCATCCATAAACATTTACACACTGTCAAATGATATGCACACAGTATCTACTTTTTAAAAACTTACAATCTAATGGGAAAGACATCTTTAAAACATAAATTCAAAGTAAATTAATAACCTTTATGCCTATGTACAAAGGGAGTGTATAAAAGGGGCCCTTGGTCTAATCTAAGTGTGAGAGCATAAAGAAAAGAGTCTAGGGGTGCCCAGCTGGCTCAGTTGGTATTGTGTGCAACTCTTGATCTCAGGGTTGTGAGTTCAAGCCCCATGTTGGGTGTAGAGAGTATTTAAAAATAAAAAAGAGTCTAAGACACTTTCAAGATTGGGTAGAAGTTCTTCCAAATAAACAGGGGTAAAATGGAGATAAAGTGATGAAAGTACTTTAAATACAGTGTCATTTAGGCACTAAAACACTTGTTGAACTGATGTAATGACTTACAAGTGGAAATGGAACTTAGGTTGAACCCTTTTTGCATCTTCATTATGAACTTCTCAAAGAAGTAAATTATCCCCTTGCCTTCCCATCACCAATTCTTAGTTCCCTGGACACTTAGCTTTTCTTTCCCCTCTTCTACCACAATTATTCTCTATGGTTACAATTAGTTGTGTTGACCTGATAGATCCATTGATTCTTCTTCTGTCCTCGTTCCCTTTGGTTCCTCCCATACCTCCATTCCCATGTTCTACCTACCCTTTGACAATCACTTTATCACATTACTTCAGCCCAAATTGTCTTTCTTCTCCCAAAATGAACTCTCCCTTCCTTCCACCCAACTTGCCTATTTCAGCTAATAGTACTATTCTCTCAATTGTCTAGATTTAGGGATATTTTTGAAAACCACTTTATAAATTCATAATCTCTGATTGGAAGGACCCTCCAAGACCTTTTATTTTATTTTTTTATATTTATTATTAAAAATGTTTTAAGTTTATTTATTTATTTTTGAGAGAGAGAGAGAGAGAGAGAGAGAGCGCGCGCGCGAGCCTGAGCATGAATGGGGGAGGGGCAGAGTGAATAGGAGAGAGACAATCCCAAGCAGGTTCTGCACTGTCAGCATGGAACCAATGTGGGACTCGAACTCATAAACCTTGAGATCATGACCTGAGTCGAAATCAAGAGTCGGACACTTAATTGAGCCACCCAGGCATCCCCTACGTTACATATTTTATGTTTATTTATTTTTGGGAGACAGAGAGAGACAGAGTGTGAGCGAGCAGGAGAGGGACAGAGAGAGAGGGAGACACAGAATCTGAAGCAGGCTCCAGGCTCTGAGCCATCAGCACAGAGCCTGATGTGGGCAGGGCTCAACCCACAAGCTGTGAGATCATGACCTGAGCTGAAGTTGGAGGCTCAACCTACTGAACCACCCAGGCACCCCACGCTATATATTTTTAAATACTACCTTTGTCTTATCACTCTTTCACTCACAAAGTTTAAATGGTTTCCTATATTTTGTCAATCAAACCCTTTGGCTTTCAAGATTCTACTCACCTTATTTCTCTTGGTGTTGCAACACACCTTCTTTGTGGTGTATGCATAAGCAAGTGTGTTTAGTGCTGCCATTATCTTTTGCTAATTTAATGCCCACTGACACCTTAGTGTGTTCATATCTCTTTTTATCTTTATTCTTGATGTCAGTAGAAAGAAGTAATTTACTTATGTATTTATTTTAAAGTTTATTTATTTATTTTGAAAGAGAAAGAAAATTCCAGGCAGGCTCCAGGCTGTCAATGCAGAGCCTGACATGGGGCTCAATCCCACAAACCGTGAGATCATGACCTGAACCGAAATTAAGAGTCAGGCATTTAATCAACTGAACCACCCAGGTGCACCCAAAGAAGTCCTTTAAATAGTAATTTTGAGATGTCTTTGGAGTAAAACTTGAGTTTAACAACTATTTTCCTGTCAGAAATAGTTCCTAACAACTATTTTCCTATTTCCCTTTGGACTTCTGCAAAAATTGGAGGAGTAGTTTGGGATCATAAAACAAACACAAATGTCACCAGTTCCTTCTGTCTGAGGGGGGGGTCTTTCCTGGTGGAGTCCACTGTGAAATAACTGTTACCAGATTAGATCAAGGAAATGAGAGTCAAGTTATATACTGATTTAGGTAAAGCATCTTACAACGTAACCTGTGTGTTTTTACCTAAAAACCACTGATTCTACCAAACAGATATCTGAATAAGGAAAATTTTGAGATCTACATGTAAAGACTTTGTATTCTCTTATTTAATGTGTTGTTGTTTTGAGGGGAGATAAATCTAAGCACATGTTCATTGCAGAAGTTGGTGAAATACTTATTATATAATTGTAGATTATAATTAATTTTAACTTCATATTTTGCTGTAGGTTTTCTGAAATACAGTAAGAATGAAAAACCTAGAGCTTCATTAATCTTTTGGTTTCAGGGTTTCCAGAGCCATGAGAATTTGAAAAATATCCAGGTGGAGGTCACACGAAAAGAAAATGGTGAGAAAATAGAAAATGAAAGCAGGAAATTCAGTTAAGAGATATGAAAAAAAAGTGGTGGTATTGATGGATAAATAAAAGAGGAGGGGTAGTAAACGGTGAAATGTTCTCATATAAAAATAACTAATAAATTATCTTTCAGTGATTCAGTTCTATAATATTCCCCCCCCCCCAAAAAAACCCCCACAAAAACACAAAGAATGAATGACTATCCCAAAATGCTTATCAAGTTGAGTCCTGCACAGTTAGGAAAAAAAAAACAAAACACACTCCTCTTAACGAACTTGGCTCAAGACTTTGGCTCAAGACCAGCATGACTTAATAGCTGTAATTTGCATTTGAATGCAATTAACTGGGCCAGTACTTTGGGGTAATCAAGCTGTGTGCAATACGCGTAAGCTGCAAGCTCAACAAAAGTCCAAAGCACTGGAGAGAAATCTTTACTCTTTGAATTTCCCTTAGATTTGGAATCCTGGTGCAAGCCTTTAAACACAGTTTTAGATTTCAGAACTCTGATTTTAAGTGTGGACACAGGAATTTAACTTTTCTCTACCTGTTTATTCTTAATGAAAAGAAATTTAGATACTCGCCATTAGTTTTCCTTAGAAGAAGAATTTCACTATTTTTATAAAAGTGATTGATGTTACATTTTAAGAATTTCGAGCAATATTAAAAGGTACAAAGAAGGAAATGAAAAAATCCCTCAAACCCACCCAGAAATGACTCCCAGTACTCAAAATAAACATAAATGAGAAAAATGTGAAGAAAATGTGTAGTTAGTTAAAACTTTGATTTTTCTAGTAATGTTATGAGTCATTAAAAAATAAATTTACAAGATGTGAACAAACTCCTTTTATCATGAGGTTAATTACTGTAAGTATTTAAGCTCACCTTGTGTTACTTTGCAGTATATGTTCTTCGTATGCAAACACTTGTACTGTAGGCTGAGATTTTCTAAGCCTTAAGAATAAAAAGTATAGGGGCACCTGGGTGGCGCAGTCGGTTAAGCGTCCGACTTCAGCCAGGTCAGGATCTCACGGTCCGTGAGTTCGAGCCCCGCGTCGGGCTCTGGCCTGATGGCTCGGAGCCTGGAGCCTGTTTCAGATTCTGTGTCTCCCTCTCTCTCTGCCCCTCCCCTGTTCATGCTCTGTCTCTCTCTGTCCCAAAAATAAATAAAACGTTGAAAAAAAAATTAAAAAAAAAAAAAGAATAAAAAGTATAGTGAAATTAACAGTGAAGAACAAAGAACCCAGAATAGGGAGTCGAGATATCTAGATTTAAAAATTTTTTTTTTCAACGTTTATTTATTTTTGGGACAGAGAGAGACAGAGCATGAACGGGGGAGGGGCAGAGAGAGAGGGAGACACAGAATTGGAAACAGGCTCCAGGCTCCGAGCCATTAGCCCAGAGCCCGACGCGGGGCTTGAACTCACGGACCGCGAGATCGTGACCTGGCTGAAGTCTGACGCTTAACCCACTGCGCCACCCAGGCGCCCCAAGAGATATCTAGATTTTAAATGAGCTCTGCCAATTGGGTAGTGTACCTGTGCGTATTGGGGCAGGTTGGGTGTGGGGGTGGGGAGAAAGAGAGTGGGGGAAGGGGCGGCAGCTGGAGGTAGTGAGCAATTCTTCTCTCGGGAACTGTTTCCCTGTCTGTAAAATGGAATGGGGTGTACTAATTGTAAAATGTTCTCCATCTCCAAAGTTATAGGAGCCTAGCTTACATTCGCCACTTTACAGAAACTCAGGCGCTCTGGTTTTCTTCCTGATAGTTTGAATGTAACCTTTAATAGACACCACAGTTTGGAAATAGTCTCTCTGAGAACTATAACCAGTAGGCAGCAGACTATCTACAATGAAAACTTGTTCTGTGTTGAAATCAAAGCATAGCATACCCTTCTGGGAATCACTTATTTGTTGAACAAATAAGTACTGGCTGCACTCTTGAATTTTCCACAGATTCTGCCCTTTTAGTAATTTACAGTCTAGTTGAGGAGTTAAAAAGTGATCATAACAATAACAAAGACATTAATGAAATGTGATGAAGATCTGAAAGAGGAAAAAAATCACACATCTGGTGCAGAGGCAGAGTGAAATCACAAATAGGTTGAAGAAAGGGTGATTTTTGAGTTGGGCCTGAACTATAGATAAGATTTTGACAGTTGTTTGTTGGGAAGGCTTCTGTTTCCTCATATGTTACATGGAGGTGATAACTGTACTCAGCCTCTAACGAGGAAAGAATTATGTAAAATAATGCATGTTAGTCACTTCACACATTACAATGGCATGGTGTGAGAGTCTCATAAACACTTTCCATTGTTATCAATGAGGAAAATGAATAAAACAAAAAGAATCACTAAAGGAAAATTGGTATTTCTGATTGTGGTATTAAGGGTTGGTTTCCTAGAGACTGTTTTCAAAAAGATTTCTGAGGAGATGGCTGTCTAGGCATGCTCTTCCAAAGCTGGTTGTTTGCACATAAAGTTGTAATCAGAACTTTCTCTTTTAATCTTTCTGCTAGCAGCAAAAAGGAAGAAGCAAATAACTTTTAATGACTGATTAGAATGTGAAAACCAGAAAAACACTGGGTAGATGGCCTAGAGGGAAAAAACTCGTGAGACAGTTGCTCTAATGCATGTTGTAGCTTCTTTTTGGCTGCCTGTTTACTGTGTGCTAGAATCTTTCTTCTGAATGTACCTTAGACAGGTGCAGCTGCAGCATCTGTATCTGTTTCTTAAAACACTTCGTATTACAAAGATATTTACCATAAAATTAGCTAGTTTTACAGGGCACTTATTGTGAGTTAGTGCTGTGATTAACATACGATAAAACTCTTTCAATCTCCAAAACAACTCTATAAGGTGAAAAATACATTGCTGACGTATAAGAAGCTGAGACTTAGGTCCCATATCTTGCCCAAAGTCACTTAGTCATTCAGCTTATCTTTAATGATCCATATTATGTGTCAGACACTGTTGTGGGACCTACAAATACATGACTGAATAAAACAGAAAAGAGGGGTGCCTGGGTGGTTCAGTTGGTTAAGTGGCTGACTTTGGCTCAGGTCATGAATTCAAGGTTCATGGGTTAAGATTCTCTCTCTCTCCTGCTCTGCTGTCAGCACAGAGCCCACTTTGGATCCTCTGTACTCTTCTTTCTCTGCCCCTCCCAGCTGGTTCTCTCTCTCTTTTAAAAATAAATAAACATTAAAAAACACATTAAAAACATTAAAAAAAAAAACAAACCAGAAAGGTCTCTGCTATCTTGAAGCTAATATTCAAATGGAGGCAGACAACAATACAAAAAAATTATCAACAAGAAAATATAACCTAGTGAAAAGGGCTATGAAGAAATAAAATAGTGATGATAGTGAATAACTGGGGGTACACAGTGCTGGCTTCATGGGTGAATGGTTAGTGCACTCACACAAGGCCCTGGGCTTAGAGGGCCTTTGCTATTAATTTAATGCTCTACTATCACTGTCTTTTTAAAAATATATATATAGTTTTTTTTTAAGATTATGTATTTATCTCTCAGAGAGAGAGAGTGCATGCACATGCAAGAGCAAGGGAGGAGCAGAGAGAGAGGGAGAGAGAATATTTCATGAAGGGGTCCAAGCCATGAACTAACTATGAGATCATAACCTGAGCTGAAACCAAGAGTTGAACACTTAACTCACTGAGCCACCCAGGCACACTATCTACTACCACTGTTTTAAAATGTTTAATAATTTTATCTTTGGATTTGTGTTTCATGAGGGAGATCTGATAAAAGACTAGTGCATCTGGGTAAGTAGAGGACATAAGACAATATCCATGCCCTCCATTCTTTGTGGCAGCATTCTCCTATAGCTTTTGTGATGTCCTGTGAGCATAGAAATCTGGTTGATCTATAATGTGTGGGAGTTTGGTGGGATTCAAAGCCAGTATAAGTATGAGGTAAACATGTTATGTGTGTGTAAGCAGGGATGCTGATACTTTGAGAGGCTATACTTCCCTTGGACCAGAACTTGCTTCAAATAAAAAAAAGAAAGCAGTGGCATTCTAAGAAATACACTGACCAAAGAACCCTATCATATTCTTTCTTAGTCATCACTTCCCCGTGGGTACTATTAATGATGATGTAAAAGGAAAACAAAGACAGGGAAAAGTAGTTCCTCTTCCTTTCAGTTCTTCCTTACTCATCTGTAAGCCAAAGGTAGAAAGTGTTAGTAGAATATAGATGTATCAACAAGTGAAATAAAAAAAGTTGAGTTCGTTTTGTGCAATGTTTTCACAGTTAAGAATGAAATTCATATGCATGTATGTACTACACAATAGGAACTGTATAATTTTGATAATTCCACATGTGAGTTAATTGCTCTATTCATAGTTAAAGCTGGCATTGCACAATGTAAAGATGAATGGTAAAATTAATGTTAATAATTAAAAATTTTAAACTTTTCTTTGTGGAAAGTAATATTAAATAGCAAATAAATACCATGACAAGTTGAGCGAGAGTTCAGACGAAAGAGCTTTATATTTTAACATCTTTTTTTTAAAGTTTATTTATTTTTGACAATGAGAGAGAGAGAGAGAGAGAGAGAGAGAGAGAATGCATGAGCTGAAGAGAGGCAGAGAGAGGGAGAGACAGAATCCCAAGCAGGCTCCACACTGTCAACACAGAGCCCAACGTGGGGCTTGAACCCATGAACTATGAGATCTTTACCAGAGCTGAAATCAAGAGTCAGACACTCAACCAACTGATCCACCAAGGCTCCCCTGTATTTCAGCATCTTTTTTATTTTTTAAATGTTTTTATTTATTTTTGAGACAGAGAGAAACAGAGCATGAGCAGGGGAGGGGCAGAGAGAAGGAGACACAGAATCTGAAACAGGCTCCAGGCTCAGAGCTGTCAGCACAGAGCCTGATGCAGGGCTCGAACTCACAGACTGTGAGATCATGACCTGAGCTGAAGTCGGACGCTTAACCAACTGAGCCACCCAGGTGCCCCAAGTATTTTAGCATCTTTAACAGAATTTTTATATTGCTTTTCTAACAAGATGCTCTTCATTTTCATTTTGCATTGGGACATGCAAATCATGTAGCTGGCCCTTGTGGGGGTGCTACCTCAGATGGGATGATCAGGAGAGGTCTCTCTGAGGAGAAAAATTTAAGTTGATACCTAAAAGTTCAAAAGGAGCCTACCATGGGAATATTTGGGGAAAGAGCATTACAGGTAGAGGAAATTAGCTACTGCAAAGTCTCTAAGGCAGGAGAGAATTCTTTGTGTTGAAGAAACAGAATGAAGGCCAGTATCACCACAATGTAGTAGTTACGACTTAGAGTAACAACCGATAATGTTAGGGGTGCATGGTTGGCTCAGTTGGTAGAGCATGAGACTCCTGATCTTGGAGGTTCTGAGTTCAAGCCCCATATTGGACATGGAGATAACTTAAAAAGTTTTTTGTTTTGTTTTTTAAAACCCACTGATTAAAGAGAAAGAAAGAAAGAAAAAGAAAGAAAGAAAGAAAAAGAAAAAAGTAAAAAGATAAGGGTAGAATCTGGAGAGGCCAGAGTGTGAAGTGTCCTAAAGTCTAGAAGAACTTACTCTATTTCTGTTACGTAGCTCTTGGAAGGTTTCAGGCAGGGGAATGCTATAAATGACATAGATTTTAAAAGATCACTCTTTCTGCAGTGTGGAAGTGAGAGTGGGCTCAGGGAGACCATCCTGAGTGATCTATATCTGAAGAATTCCTCACCCTTGCAGAAAAAAATTCATCATACTTTTGTTACAATTTCTATTATCGCACTTATGGATTTCCAAATTTGTTTTCTTGAACTAGACTGTAAGCTCCTGGTAGACCTGACTGTCTGTGCTCCTCATAGACTCTACTTTCCACTATTGCTGGCATATAGCTTTACCACTAACTCTGTCTACAGGCATTTATTAAATATTAGTTGAGTAACTGAAATAGGATTTAAACTATACTATGGTAAACAGCTCTTCCCTTAGAGTTTTCTTCAACTTAAGATAATAAATTAGGTGAGCTATGATGTAAGGGGTTAGATAGCAGCTAGAAAAGAATCTAAATTAAATACAAAGATAATTTACAAATTTGGAAATTTTGGGGAAATGACTCAGTCCTCAAAGGAAATTTTAATTTTTATACTGCTTTTTCCTGAAACCGAGCAGAAAGCTACAGCTGTTACTGGTGCTAATGTTTTGGCCAGAAGTTCTAGCCTGAGGGGTTGGAACTGAAGCTGGGTTAATACATATTTTGATTGGTTTGCATGCTATGTAAATGTGGTGCTGAATTTGTTGTTGATGCTGTGAACTAAGGAGTTTTCACATAAAGGTCTGATTTTTCCTTATCTCTTGAGAAGTAACAAACATACAAACAAAAAGCTTGGCAGCATTGGGTCTGCATTCCAGCAGGCCAGAGCTGGTGATGGCCACTGTCTTTGTAAGAGGCCTGGTGTTTTCTATTTTATCAGTCCTTACTCTGCCTGCTCAGACTCATGTTAAGTGACCTGCCTGGCTATTGCTTGGTAGAATTTGTGTTTGTGACATCTCCTACTGAGACTTATGTAAGCTGGTGCTATTTTAATTTATTTTTTAATGTTTACTTACTTTTGAGAGAGACAGAGAGAGAGATAGACAGACAGACAGACAGAGCATGAGTGAGGAAGGGGCAGAGAGAGAGGGAGACACAGAATCCAAAGCAGGCTCCAGGTTCTGAGCTGTCAGCACAGTTCCCTCCGACGCCAATGGGAAGCTCGAACTCATGAACCCGGAGATCATGACTTGAGCTGAAGTCATGGGGTTAACTGAGTGAGCCACCCAGGCGCCCCTTAAATAAGATCTTTTGGGGTGCTTGCATGGCTCTGTCCGTTAAACACCTGACTCTGGATTTTGGATCAGATCATGATCTCATGGTGGTGAGATCCAGCGCCGTGTCAAGCTGGGCTCTATGTTGGGTGTGGAGCCTGCTTAAGATTGTCTCTCTCCCTGTACAGCTTCCGTGCTTATGTGTGTGCATGCACTCTCTCTCTCTCTCTCTCTCTCTCTCTCTCTCTCTCTCTCACACACACACACACACACACACACACACAATAAAGAAATAAGATTCTTTTAAAAGGTCTTAAATTATTTATATTTCTCTTTAGTTTTCTTGCTAAATTTGCTTGGCTTTAGTTGCCTTCCTTGCAGGGTTTATCAATCCAAGAAGCAAGGAAGCCAATTCAGAGCCACCCAGTCCCACCTGGGACTGCCAGGGCTGGAGGAAATGGTGCTCTGGTTTGTTAATAGATAAATACTGAGGGGAGGACAGGCTCTCTGGAGGGCAGAGAAGAGCTTTGCCACTAATTTAGTCTACAGAAGGATACTCCCTATCTCTGCTCTCTTTACCTCCTAGCCTTGTGTCTGTTAAGACTCAGGGGTATGGAGGTTTAGGGACAGAATACCTTTTCAAACTATACACAATGATATACCACACAGGCCTTCATTTAAGGCCATTACACGCGTCTTGTTTGTCCCAGAGTGTGCTGCCTCCTCTGACCCTTGCTGCTGGATCTCTGCTGGCTAGGGTGACTGGGTGTGCGAATTTAGGATGTCAGTACTTGGGGCTGTGTCTTTACTGGGAAGGTGCCATTTAATCTATTACACTGTTTTGTACGAACCCGCATGTTTATTTAGAGAAATGTATGGGGCAGTCCACAAAAGATACTCTGTGGCGAAGCTAATAAAGGCTGTTGCTAGAGAGCTATCTCAAGGCATGTGGAAGCACAATAGTCACAAGCAGAAACCACAATGGCTCAATGTTGATAGAATCCCGGGATTGGGAGGTCTTTTGAAGGCCAGGAAGGGGAGAAAAAAAAAAAAAAAGGCAGTGTGTGAGGATTTACTACACAGCAGGTCTTGGTGGATATTCAGTTCTGGGAACACTTGGTACCAGGGTGCAGTTCATTTACTAGCGTGCACATGACTTAACAGAAACGCATTCAGGAGTCTCGGAGTAAATCGTTTCCATATTCCACGCGGGCTGGTAAACGGCCGACGGACTGCAGAAGAGCCCAGCTGCCCAGACAGTGGCCAAACCGGGGAGCCGGTTTAGCACGAACGATTGACTCCCGGGAGGGAGGGCGATCCGCGGGGGGCTGGGGAAGGGGGTCAAAGTCCAAGCTGGAGAGAGGACAATAAGCCTAAGGGTGGAAACAAAGCGGCCCCAGGGTGGCAGCTGACCGATTCCCGGCGCTGCGCTCGTGCTCCAAGCTCAGACTTTTAGCAAAGGTGCAGGGCGAGCACCCGCTGCTGCGTTCTCCCAGAAGAGCCTAGAAGGGCGCACGGGCTCGTCGCCCTCGGGCGTGGGCAGCCCGCGGCCGGCATCCCTCCCCCGCGCGCCTCCCTGCCCAGCAGCGCCAGGCAGTGCCCGCCGAGGGCAGGGCGGGGCGCAGGCCGGGGGAGGGCGAGCTGGGGCCGGGCCGTGCGGCCGCCGCTGACGCAGTGCGGGGCCGGAGCCCTGAGCGCCCAGGCGGGCGTGGAGCGTTTTAGCCCGGCCGCCCGCAGGCCGCGTCCCCACCGGAGGGGGCAGGGCGCACTTACCGGCCGTCAGGAAGCCGCGGGCGGCCTGCTGGCTCCGCCGCCGCCGCCGCCGCCGCCGCGCTCGCCTTTCAAGCGCGCCTCGTCCCCGCCCCAGATCCTGGGGGGTGAACGGGGGAGAAGGGGCGGGCGTCCGCCAGTCGCGAATCACCTCCTCCTCCTCCTGCCTCAGCGCCGCCGCCACCTTTCCATTCAGTCGCCCAACATGGCTGGAGCGCGGCGGAGGTGAGCCGGTCGCCCCCTGCCGCTCCAGTCTGCGAAGCCCGAGCGCCGCGGCTCCGGCGGTGCGTCGGCTCTGCGGTGCAGAGGCCCAGGGGCCCTGCTGTCGCCGGCCGCCAGCATGTGGGGCGCCCCGGACGAGAGCTCGGTGCGGGTGGCTGTCAGGTGAGGACCGACGCGGCGGCGGGAGGGCTGCGGGTTGGCGGGCTGAGGGCGCGGCGAGGACGCGCTCTCGTCCAGGGCAGCCGTGGCCGCGGTGCCGAGACCTGAGGGGGCGGTCTGGCGGGAGGCCGGCGTTTGGGTAAACTGAGGCTGCGTATCCCCGCCGGCAGGGCGCGCGCGGGGAGACCCTGCAGCCCCCGCGCCGGCGGCCTTTGCAGGTAGCGGGCGGCTGCGCGACGCCGGGTCCCCCGGGCGCCCAGACTGCGCGGGGGTGGAAGCCGTCGCCGCCCGCCCCCGGCCGGTCCCGCACCAGGGGAACAACCGCCTCAGGTGGGGCCGCCTTGGGCGACGGCCTGGCCGGCTTCGCCCGGAGGAGCTGCCTCGGGGCTGGGCTGCGGTGTTCTTTTTATTATTTAGAGAATGTCTGTCCTACGTGTACGTGCAACTCCGGCCTTCTGAGGCTGGAGACAAAGCATCAGACTGACAGCGCTTCCGACGCAGGGTTCTAGATGCCCGAGCAGATGGAAGTCTCGTCAAGCATCACGGAGACACGCGTAGCACAAGCGTGTGGGTGTAGGAGACACATCTGGCTGGCCTGTTTGGCGTTGGAATGGGAATTCTCTGTATGAATTACATTTCTTGGTGTCAGGCCTGTAGAGGGAAGAAAACTCTTCAGCAAGTGGAATACATGGGTGACTGGGTGTAACAGCCTGACGTTAGGCAGGGTGGATACAACACAGCATTATACACGCCTGGGCGTGAGCTTTGAAATACCAGATACATCAAAATTGTATTTTGGTCAACGACAGATGCACGAGTATCGAATATAATTTAGACTGTTTTGATACATATCAAGAGGCAGAGCTCTGACAGTTGCTCACGGAAAATTGCAACATCATCACTGAAATATTAATGAAGCATTCATGGTAGAATAAGTGCGTTGCTTTCACAGCTCTCTGATGGTCCTACTGTGAACCCACTTCTCTTTATACTTTGAGGGATTATAAAAATTTTTAAACTTTGAGGGATTAAAAAAAAATTTCCTCGGATAATTATTGAGACAAAATCTGCCATTCATGGAGCCTTTCTGGAAAGTTATTTTAAAAATGCTGTCATGTCAGCATTATTATTTTAGTGGCAAATCTTGGTTAGGCATAGAAATGGCAGCTTTATACACTTTGTGTCTTTAATCAATTTACAGAATAACATGTATTTTATTTTATTTTATTTTATTTTATTTTATTTTATTTTAAGTTATCTCTACACCCAACATGGGGCTCAGACTCATGACCCCGGAGATCTAGTGTCATGCTCTTCCAACTGAGCCAGCCAGGAGCCTGAGAATAACATGAATTTTAAAGATTTTTTTTTTTTTCTCTTACAGATCAGGAAGTGATCACCCATGGAGGTGACAGTTTTATGACTGTTTAGAATCACCTGTTTTAAAGCTTTTGGAGTTTTAATTTGGCATTTTTGGATATTCTGGGACTACTTATCCAATTGTTGGATTAGTTTATTTCTCCTAAATACTGCTGCTACCTCTCTTTTGGCCTTTTAATACTCATTAATGACTGTACCATGGCAGAAACCCAATAAAAGGCAGTTTTGTTAGCAGAGCTGGTCGAAGAGGTGAAGAAGGAGCATAAAATAGTAATGAAAACAGAAAATTAGGGTGTAAGAGAAACCATTTTTAGAGATTTAAGGTTTTTGTCTGAATTCTCTAAAATATCATAGGGCGGGTTATTTGCCATGCTATTAAATCTGCCACTTGCACTGGAGGTGAGCAGTCACGGGTGACCCGAAAATACAGTTGACAGATAAATAATTTATATTTGATTTTGGTATGTATGTGTGCACTTTTTAAGTGGTAAGCATGGGTCTGTTTGGGAAAGGTTTATAAAAATGTTAACAACTTGGTAAGCTGCATTGTGAAGGTCCTTTTTTTTCTTTTTTCCATTAAAAACACTGAATAGATCCACTCTCTAAACTTATTTTGCATAGGGTAAAAATAACTTATGTTTTTATAGCACTTTGGTATTTATAAAGTGCTTGGAGACATATATTTTCATTTACAGCAAATATTTGTTGAATGCATATCCTTATCTCTGATTATCCTGATTCTGAGCTAAAAACAGGAATAATTCTTGGACACATACCGTGTGCTAGGGTCAGTGCTGTTAAGATGTTTTATATCATGTAAAATTTCATTTATTTGCCATAACAGTCTTTGATTTAGGTTCTGTTATTATGACCATTTTACAGATGAGACACAGAAAGATTAAGAAACCTGCTTAAACTAGTAGCTACTGATGGAACCAGCATTCCAAGCCAGACAGCTTGTCTCTACAGCCCAAATTCTTAGCCATTAAACCCATATAGGTGAAAGGCAAGAACATACTTCACAAAGCTTTATTTAGCTTGAGGTCGGTTGCCTTTTTTGGGTTCCAGTTCAATTACAAATGAGTGGCTTTGACAAGTTATGCATACCTTGATATTGCTGGAAAAGATAAAACTCAAAAAGAGAGGACCTGAACTTAGTTAAAATATTTCCCCAGATTGTCTTTAATCTTTCCAGTGTCCTCCAATCCTACCCTAGTTTGTGACAGACTTCAGCAGCAGGATAAGTAAATCAACACACAGACAAAAATCAACAGACATTTGACCTGCTTTTCCTCTTCAATGAATAATGTAATAACAGGTATAGGAGACTGACTCTACTGTGAAATGCAGAAAGTGTCCTAGAGGTTCTTGTGTTTTGTTAGAGGAAGAGACTTATCAGTATGTTAAAGCTGATGACTCTATTTTAAGATTTCTCATAGTAAGTGCAAGGGTCCTATAAAAATTTGGGGAAAGGAAATGCAAAAGAAAGTTTCTTATTTAGGGAGAATATTTTTTATTCAATTTCTGAAAATGGCTTTTACCTTCTGAAGTATTTTGCAGGGTATCTTTCATTGTGGTGGATATAGATTCAGATAACAGCCCTACTATTCAACCCATGTGGCTTTTGAGCACTTGAATCAGGAGTAATGCTACTCAGGAACTAAATTTATCATTTTCTTAAAATTAAAGAAAAAAATTATCTGAGAGAGAGAGAGCGCGCATGTGGGTATGCACATGCAATCGGGGGAGGGGCAGAGACAGGAGAGAGAGAATCCAGAGCAGGCTCTGCATTGCCAGTCTGGAGCCTGATGTGGAGTTTGAACTCACAAACCAGGAGATCATAACCTGAGCCAAAGTCGGATGCTTAAACCAACTGAGACACCCAAGGCACCCCATTTTTAAACTTAAAAAAGTTGGTCCTTGATTTAGTTTTTGGGTAACTTTTGAATATTCTTTTTTTTTAATGTTTTAATTTATTTTTGAGAGAGAAAGACAGGTGTGAACAAGGGAGGGGAGAGAAAGAGGGAGACACAGAATCCAAAGCAGGCACCACAGAATCTGAGCTGTTGGCTCTGAGCTGTCAGCACAGAGCCTGATATGGGGCTTGAACCCACGAATTGTGAGATCATGACCTGAACTTAAGTGAGATGCCCAACTGACTGAGCCATCCAGGCCCCCTGTGAATATTCTTGAAACAACTTGGTTATATGGATCTACTTTTTTAACTTTAAGTTTGTATAATTTAAATACTTACAAAATATTTCTGGTAAAAATTTAGTGTCATAATGACATATGGTATAAGTATAATATATACACTGGATTTAAAAGATTTAGTAAGAAAAAATGAATGCAAATATGTCAATAATCTTTGATTACATATTAAAATTATATTTTGATATATTGAGTTTTTAAAATTTATTTGGAGAGAGCCTTGCGATTGGGTGGCGGGGAGCAGAGAGAGGGAGAGACAGAATCCCAAGCAGGCTCTGTGCTGTCAGCACAGAGCTTTATGTGGGGTTTGAACTCACCAACCGTGAGACCATGACCTGAGCCAAGATCAAGAGTCCGATGCTTAACCAACTGAGCTGCCCAGGTGCCCCAATATATTGAGTTAAATAAAATATTATTAAAATTAATTTCATCCTGGGGTGCCTGGTGGCTCAGTTGGTTAAGTGTTCGACTTCAGCTCAGGTTCTGATCATGTAGTTTGTGAGTTTGAGCCCAGTTGGGCTCTCTGCCATTAGCACAGTGCCTGCTTTGGATCCTCTGTTCCCATCTCTCTCCACCCCCTGCCCCTCAAAAATAAATAGACATTAAAAAAAAAGAATTAATTTTATTTATTTATTTTTCCTTTTAAAAAATGTGGCTCCTAGAAAATTTAAAATTAAATAAATGTTGTGCTCGCTTCAGCAGCACATATACTAAAATTAAGTAAATGTTGCTCACATTAAATTTCTATTGGAGGCGTGACTGAGTGACGCAGTTGGTTAAGCATCCGACTTTGGCTCAGATCATGATCTCACAGTTCAAATGTTCGAGCCCTGCATTGGGCTCTGTACTGATAGCTCAGAGCCTGGAGCCTGCTTGAGATTCTGTGTCTCCCTTTCTCTCTCCCCCTCCCCCGCTCAGGCTCTGTCTCTCTCTCTCTCTCAAAAATAAACACTAAACCATTAAAAAAAAAAATTCTATTGAATAGTACTGCTCTATAATTTAAAAAATGTGAAAGAAGTACAGAATAAAACTAGGGTACATCAATATATAGAAATAAATCATAGCCACCCCATCATAGACTAATCACACCCTTAGATCAAGAAATTCCATAATAACTAAGGTGTCTTTTTTAGATAGACACACACACATACACACACACACACACACACACACACACACACAAGACTTGATTTAAAGGTAACACATTACCCCCCCCCCCCCCCCCCCCCCCGCCAGGGTACATAGGTGTGGAAAGATACTGATTATGGACTCAGTATGGTAGCTGAAGTCTTAGAAAATGTGGTAAATTAAATGGATGGCTTAGGTAGATGTCATCAACAAAAATGAGCAACAAAGTGTAATATATATTCTATTCTTAATATCTAAGTATACTGATTTGAATCAGTTAAGTCAAAATGATAAGATCAATTAAACATTTTGAATTCTAAATTTAAGACATTATCAGATGATGTGCCTTTTCCCCTTCCCTGTCTATGAATGCTGATTTAGCAGATTTGAAACTTTTTTCCTTTTCAAGAACTTTAGTTTGCAAAATATGTCAAGGGTTGGACAAAAATAGAGATACAGAGAAGACCATTGTGTTTTTGTGTCATTGTCTCTATGGTTGTGAGTTAAAATGTCTTTGTTTGGCTTTGGCAGAGAGCTGTACCTATTCTTGACAGTCAGTTTGGATTAGTTTGTAATGTACTCTAATTGGGTTTCAATTTGCTGTGTTTTTACCTTACTAAAGCAATTTTAAGAAGTGGCATTACTCAGCAGGCTTATGATTGGTTGGTTGCACAGTTAAAAGCTCAGTTTTAGGTCTGTGAGTGGCACTGATTTCCAATGTGACCCTCTGCACTTTTCTTTTTCCACATGCTGAGGTGGCAATGTAAAGGTATTAAGAATTCTAAGAACTTTGCACATGCAGTGTATTAAATATGTGATTTTGTTGTTGTTGGTTAAACTGTTGGCTCTATATTGACAGGAAGGAAGTATTTTAACATTTCAAACTTGACTTTCCTAATAATATGTTTACTTTGGGTACTCTTTGTTATTGAACAGAAAACATTTAGTCTTTTGTGGTCACTTTTTCCCATTCTGGTTATAATGAAAATGTACAATATTTTACTTAATCTTCATTAAAACTCTATCATGTAATCTGTACAGATACCCTTTTCCCTGTTTTACAGATGAAAAAATGAGATGAAAAAAGGCACTGGGTGACCTTTTCAAGGTTTCTCAGCTATTAAATATTTTTGTTTGTTTTAATTGAGAAATAATTGACACATATATTAGTTTCAGGTATACAGCATAATGATTAGGGGCACCTGGGTGGCTCAGTTGGTTAAGCATCTGACTCTTTGTTTTGGCTCAGGTCATAATCTCACAGTTTGGTTCATGAGTTTGAACCCCACATCTGGCTCCTCGCTGACAGTGGGAAGCCTGATTGGGATTCTCTGTCGCTCTGTCTCCCTTCCCCTGCTTGCTCTTTCTGTCTCCCTCAAAATACATAAATAAATTTAAAAAATTGAAAAAACACATAATGATTCAATATCATTGCAATCACGTTGCAAAGTGGTCAGCACATAACGTCTAGTTAAAGTCTCTTATTTCTTTTTTTTAAATTTTTTAATGTTTTATTTATTTTTGAGACAGAGAGAGACAGAGCATGAACAGGGGAGGGACAGAAAGAGAGGGAGACACAGAATCCAAAGCAGGCTCCAGGCTCCGAGCGGTCAGCACAGAGCCCGACGCGGGGCTCGAACTCACGAACTGCAAGATCATGACCTGAGCCGAAGTCGGATGCTTAACCGACTGAGCCACTCAGGCGCCCCTAAAGTCTCTTATTTCTGTTCTTAAACATTTTTCCAAATGTTTTCAAAACATTTCATCTACTAATTTCAAGGTAATAAAGATCTTTCAAGCTGAAATGCTTATATACATGTGAGGTAAATTATTCCAAATAACTTAATATTTAGAAAATATAGAAGTAGATAAATGAGGCTTTTAGAAATATTTATTTTATGGAAATAGATGATTTTCTGGTGTTTGATCATTTGTTTATTCCTTTCTTCATGTAACAAGTGTTTATTAAGTGCCTACTATGTGTTGGGCACTTTTTTTTTAGATCTTATTTTTAAGTAATCTCTACACCCAATGTGGGCCTTGAATTTACAACATTGAGATCAAGAGTTGCTTGCCCCACCACCTGAGCCAGGCAGGTGCCCCGTGCTGAATACTTTTCTAATTCGGGGGATATGCAGCCCATATGACATACTTGGTCCCTGATTTTACATCCCTAACAGTACAAGTCTCTTTAAAAGTACAAAATATGTTGGAACTAACACAAAATGTAATCAACGGTGTGAACTAGAAAGAAAGACAATTGTTGCAGCTTAGTTTTTATTTCTCCTTTATTTTTTATTTTTATTTTTTAAGGATTTTATTTTTTTAAAGTAATCTCTACACCCAATGTGGGGCTTGAACTTACAACCCCAAGATCAATAGTCACAAGCTCTACCAACCGAGCCAGCTGGGAGCCCCTCTACTTTATTTTTTTAATAGCATTTTTTAGTTACTGCATTCATTAAAAACAGTGATTTAAAAAATGAAAGGTGTGCCCTGATTCCAAAGGTATTTCATATGAAAGGTGAACTTCAAAGCCTATGCATTAGGGAGATTTTATTTATATCATGTCCTACTTGATAAAATATGCATGCCCCACTTTGTATGTGTCTTTGTATGTCTTTGTAGTTGGATTAGGAAGTAAGGGAAATGAAAGAAAGGAGACCAAAGAGCTAGTAGATGTAAGCTGAAAGTCAGTGAAATTATTTTATTTACAAATATGAGTTGATATTATTTCTTCAGATAGGGTTTATTCAATTTATGAAGTATGGTAGACCTGTTTGTTGTTTGGAACTCCATGAAAGTTCAAGTTTCATGTCTAATTATTGCTACGCTTTGAGCTCATACCATCATACCTGCTAATTGGTTAATATTTTGATGCATAATTATGGGGTAGAGAATGATGCACTAGAAATTCCAGTTTCGTGAAACCATGAAAGCAGAAATTATCTTGGCAGTTAATTTCATAATCTTCCCAATCTTCCAATTCTCATCAATTTCTCTTCAAAGATGTGAACTTGGAATATGCATTATAATGGATGTTTTCCCCCAAGATATGTTACAACCCACTTGTGTGACTCTGATTTACAAATGGTTATTTTTTGTCAACATTAGACATGACCTTCATCTCAGCTTCAGATTAGGAAGGAAAACACAAAAATGAAAAGGGATGTCAGATAATAGAAAGTATTTGTATATGGTATATCATTAGAATAAGTTTATTCAAAATGAAACAAATATGTTTGTTATTTTCAACACTTCTCTCTGGGAAGCGGATTTGTGAATTCTGTCTTTCAGCTTGGTTTCCCAGTGGATTAGCTATTAATCTTCTCAGAGTGTTAAAATAGTTTTCCTGTAGCTCAAGCTTTATTTGAAGTAAATGACAGCCAAGCCAGAGACAATTGTTGTGACACTGTATGGTCATTATGAGATCCTTCTGAATGTTTAAGAATTGTATTTGAAGTTCCTTTATCCTTTGTTTTTTGAAATTATTAGACATTTATATATGGAAGATAATTTGTAGTATGTCTATGATTATTGAAAAAAATAGATTTTAAAATTGAAAGGGTGTAAAAGGACTAGCTGGTTGAGGCCCCTTCTTTACAATGGTTTAGACAATAGAGGCCCAGAGAAGTTGAGAAAATTGCGTGAGGTACCACAGCCTCTCAACTGTTCTGTTTATTAGTTTTGTAGATTTTCTAGATCTTTATGTTTTTGTGGCAGACATGTTAGAAATAGATTAAGTTTATATCTTAAAAACTACAGTTTTAATCCCTTAAGTACTCCTTATAAAAGTTCACTTGACATTTAGATGAGTTCCCCCATTCTTAGTGCCCATTATTTTTGCTTTATGATGGCCTCAATTCTAGAAAACTAGAACAAGTGTTTCTAAAACGGACCTGTGAAAGGCAGAAACAGAGGGACTCCTGGAATAGAAATTCTGGTCTATATTTTGGGGTTCCTGGCATATTCACATGTGAAGAAATGCCAGAACTGGGTTATTAAAATAATATGGACTGTCTTCAACATTCATAGGTAGCACATTAGTGCTTTAACTACAACCACCAAAGGATAAGTGTGTATAGTCTAATTTGGAAATAATGTTCAACATGGAAATAGGAGGATTTTGTGAATGCTAGGCACATAGCCTTCTCCCCCTTCCCTTCCCTTGGTTCTTAAAACTTTTTTTTCTTTTTACTCCAACGTACTTAAGGATTATAGCACATTGCAGTAATAATGGCAGACTCACTATGAGCAAGATGGTTGGAGGGTAGCATAGGGTAGAGGTGGGGTTGGATCATGTGGGGGGGGGTGAGATGTATTTATTGGAACCTGGAAGTGGAAATGGAACTAGAAATCTGAGTGGTTTAAAAAGACCCCCTTTTGAGTATTACTTCACTTGATAGGTGGTTCTCAAGCTTTTAAGTAATATCTCATCCCTTCCCCTCTTTATTTTAGAAGGAAATAAAGAATACAAGACATTTGGACCATAATGGAGGCCTATCATTCAACAGATGTCTTAAGTCCCACCTCTACATGAAATCTTTCTACACTCCCATGCATAGAAATTTCTGCCCTTTTTTTTTTAATGTTTATTTATTTATTTTGAGACACGGAGAGAGAGAGCACGAGTTGGGTAGAGTCAGAGGGAGAGGGAGAGAATCCCAAGCAGGCTACACTCTGTCAATACAGACCCTGATGTAGGGCTTCATCTCACAAACCGTGAGATTGTGCCCTGAGCCAAAATCAAGAGTCAGATGCTCAACTGACCCACCCAGGTGCCCTGGCCATAAATCCTCTTTATATGAGTCTTCTCTCTTTCCTTCTAAAATTGCCATGAGAGAGATATACACCATGTAATTTTCACTGTTGAGCATTGAAATGTTTCCCAAACTCACAGGATATTTAATGCTTTTTAAAAGAAAGTGCTAATGTATTGATAGTATCATTATAATGGAACATTTGAAGGACATTGCGGTTATTGTAATGAAACAAACAGATATCTACATGTCTAGATTGGAGTGAAGGTCTTTCAGGATTTAACCCCACGGTCAGGCTACTTAGGTGACTATTCACCCTTGTCAGTGTCTTCAGTAAGAGCAGGGAACTAAGGAAATTGTTCATACTTGATTGTGCCCCACCATGAGCCCAAGCAGGGGCTAAATCAAGGACAGCTCAAGGTTTAGTCCCTACTTTTTGGATCTCTTAGTATGTAGTAAAATATTAGTTTTTGAGATTGAATTTGACATTATTCTCAACTTCAAGGAGCTGTGTCTGTCACTTAGCATTATGATATTGTAGTTTTCTGAATATGATGAAGGACGTATTTTGTCAGAGTAGTTATTTGTATTCTTCTACACAGTTACATAGTCATTTTGGAGTTGTTTTAAATGAGAGACTTTCAGCAAGCAGGAACAATAAACCTTGGAGAGGGTCAAGCTGTAGTTAATAATTAGGATGTGGTATGTTGATCACATGGTGTAATGAGGCATAGGCCATCTCTACTCTCAATTGTATTCTTCCTAATCTTATTTACTTTTTAGATCAAAATTCATTTTTTTATTATATAATTATTAAATGTCCACTGAGTACTGGAATCATGTTGGAGACAAGGTAATATAATAGAATGAACATGGGGTGGTTAGGAAGTGTTTTGGTCTGGACCCTAACCAGGGACAAATTTGGCTTTTAGTCAGTAGTTATGTACCTATCTAAGTGGACTTGAAAAAGGATCAAAAGAGCCAGTCATGTGAAAGCATTTGGAAAATGGTTTTTACACAACAGAGGCAGGAATATTATTAGAGATGAGTCTGATATAGCCAATGATGGGCATGTTGGTTATATTCTAAACTCTAGCAATTGGATTAGTCATTCCCTAATGTGTAAAGTGGTTTATATGTGTTTGTATCTGTTCTTTTGTTTTTTGAGTGTGTCTGTGACTTGCACCACTATGAATGGTCCAAAAATGTATATAAATACTTGCAAAATCCTTTCCTTGTCCAATCTTCTAGTTTCATTTTGTTTTCAATATGTGCATCACATACCATCCTTCTCTGTCTTACCAAATTCCTTCTTTTATAGTTTAGTAAAATCCACCATTTTTATTCTTTCTTTTCTCTTCCCACACAGACTTTCAGTTGGTATGGTTTTGAGTATTTTGTAGTTACAGCTGACATTGACAATAGTATTGAGTTACATTTTCCACTAGTTATTTAACCTAATATAAGAGGATGATGACTAAATTGGTTAATAAAAATGTGAATTTTTCATTTTGAAATGGCTTGCACTAGATTTTTGAAAATGTTATTAATGTTTTCCTTGCTTCCTCGTATGAATGTAGGCAACAGCGCACTAAACCAGACTATGGATTAAAGGGTGCTAAAAAGGGTAAACTAAGTAAAAAGACCAGAAATAATACTAATACAAAATTTAAAAAATTTACATTTTCTCTTAAATTTTGGCACCTAGAGCTAATGGGGTAATGTACTTGCAGTATTCATTGATAGAGCTATATGAAGACTTAGCTAAAAACATTTTAAAGAATACTGTTACATAGAAGCAGGAAATAGATCTTGCAAGCCTAGTCTAGTGATCTTAAAATCAGCTTTTCATTTCATAAGTTATGTTTATTTGACTTTTCTCCCTTATTGTTTTCTTCTTTTCTTTTAAAGTTTATTTATTTATTTTTTTTACCTCTACACCCAATGTGGGACTCAAATTTATAACCCAGAAATCAAGAGTCACATGTTCCTCCGACTGAGCCAGCCAGGTGCCCAATTTTTTTCTGTTATTGAAATAATATAATCACATTAGAAACCATCTAGGAAAAGATGAAAAAAAAATCAATCACAGTTCACCACCCTGATCTAATTACTGTCAATCAGCGTTTTGGTATATTTCTTTTTAGTCTGTTTCTGTGGATATACTTTTATAGCCTGATGTTTACCATTTTAGAGTATAGCATAAGAATTTTTACATGTCCTTATATCAAAGAAGGGCATTTTGAGTAACATGTTTAAGTATCTACTGTATTTTAGTGTTTAATATATATTAAATTCCATATATAAAACAGTAATTTAATTGACAGGCTTTTGTTGTCTAATAAGGATGTTAATTTCATTTTTTCTAAGAGTTGGCTCTGCTTTATGATTCCTGGTAATGTTTTCATTTCTACTGATAAGCATAGACTGTACAAATGACCATTTTCTGGAATTGAAGGGGAAGGGTAGTGCTGCCCATCCACAACATATGGTTAAATGTTGTGGCATTGAGGATGCTTTTTAGGAAAAGATATCTTGATTTATAACTTTAATTTTTCAGCTATATCTACAGCAAGATATAATGTATTAGGGTAATACAGATATCATTGAACACATTGGTCTAAGCCACTGATGGTTAATCAAACACAGGTCCATAACCATTCCATGTTTCTTGAAAAGTAGTGCATTTCTAAAGTACTTATTTTGCTTTTGTTCACCTCAGTTTAACACAAAACACTTGCTTGAGCAGCCTGTTGGTCACCTAGTCTGCATCTGTCCTGCTCTAAAATGGAACTTGTCAACTGCTGATTAAACATGAGATTACAGATTTCATTCCTGGTTATTTGGCCTGCCATTTAAGGTTCTTTAATCCAAATGTGACATCTGTGACATTTTTAAGTATCAGTTTAGGCAATACAATATGATACTTTTGAATTTTAGTTTGCCAACTTGCCCTTAGATTGGCAACAAATTCCATCTGTCCTCGATTATATTCTTATCTTTAGATGCTTAAGTGTAATTGGACCTTCTGTTACCTTTGTAGCAGATTCGATTCTTGTCTCTGAGTATAGGGTTTCTTTAGTCATCTTTGGTTCTTAATTTTGTATTAACTTGGTATAGCCAGTCATAATTTTATTTATCTTGTGTATATGTTCTATGAGTGCAGCTTTTCCACATAGAGTAAGTCAAAGACTTCTGATGATTTTGCACTTTTAAATTTGAGTACATTTTGACATCAATTCTGTTGTCTCATTTTATGTTTCAACAGTAGGGTTCTACCTCATTCTATTTAAAAATAGACATAAAGAAATGATGTGTTTTTGAGTACTGTGGGTATTGGTGATCTGTAAGTTCAGTTGACTTCAGTATAATGCTAATAAGGCCAAGATTATGAGTTTTATTCCTGGATGGACTTGTGTGCTTTGCTGCTTTTTAATGTAAACTTTACTATGACAACAAATACTGCTGTTCAGAAGCAGCAACTGGTGAGCATGAATCAGTACAAATTGGTTAACACTGATGAGAATTATTTAACCATGTTCCAGAATTTTCATCCCCCTTATTAGGTCATTATGAGTGAAAATATTTTTATATTTTCAAATAAATATAGGAGCTCAATAAATATTGTTATAGTCAAAGTCTACACAGGCTTAATAAGAGAAAATAGCACTTACATGTTTGCTGTGAAAATTAAATAAGAACATGTATATAAAACTCTTATACTACTGGCACTTAGTAAATAAATGTTTTATAAAGAGTAGACACTACTGTTATTTTCGTTATAATTATTTTCTCTGCTTAGTACCTCTGAGTTTCTGGGTCAGTCCTAAATAAAGCCACAAGTAAATCAGAGCAGTGTTGTTTGCCCCACCTTAGTCTGAAATTTGTTTTGCTGCTCCAATCTTATATGCTGTGCTTTTAGGGTCATAGCTTTCCCTGTAACCTATTTTATTTGTCCAGACTTGACTTCTGTTTTGGTTTCCTGATTTGTATCCCTTTTCCTATATCTTGAATCCAAATTTGCTTAAGTGAAATTATTGAAAGCCTTCTTGTCCTCTTTTTTTCAAGTGAAGTTTCCTTTAACTCAGGTGGGCTTACTTGATTCTAATTGCATATATACGCTGACACTGATCAAGCCTGGGTTACTTCTGGCCCTTAACTTCACTTTCATGTCATCCAGGCTGGTTGTCGAATTTTCTCTCTTACCCCATGCCAGCCTGGCGCCCAGGTATTTTTTGAGACAGACTTCACTTGAGATCAAGAAGCTGTGATTTTGTCATGGAACTGACATGAAACACACACACACACACACACACACACACACACACACACACTCCTCAAAACATAAAATCCACTGAGGAGTTGATGAATCTGGCTAATGTGGTATAAAATATATTAATGTTAATAGACAAAATAGATATTTATTTTTTTGTGATTAAAATTTTTTTTTAATGTTTATTTTTGAGGCAGAGAGAGAGAGAGAGAGAGAGACAGAGAGACAGAGCACGAGTAGGGGAGGGGCAGAGAGAGAGGGAGACACAGATTCCAAAGCAGGCTCCAGGCTCTGAGCTGTCAGCACAGAGCCCAATGCAGGGCTTGAACTCACCAACGGTGAGATCATGACCTGAGCCTAAGTCAGTTGCGCAGCCGACTGAGCGACCCACGCAACCCAGATATTTATTTCTTAACATCAGCTGATGAAAATATTGTCAACCTGTCTGTATGACATTTTGGTTAAAAAACTTATATGAATTTGTCAAATATATGAAATTTTGAGTCCTCATCTGTGGCTTTATTGTCATTTTGTAGTGGAAAATTTTGTTCACCCCTAAACTGTACCTACCTATGCATTAATATGAAAATGGTTCTGTTCTATTGCTGTGGCCATATAATATATGCATAATGACAGCTTAGCATCTCAATTTTTGTTTGTTTATTTATTTGCAGAGAGAGAGAATGAGCAGGGAGGAGTGGAGAGAGAGGGAGAGAATCCCAAGCAGGCTCCAAGGCTCCATGCTGTCAGCGTGGAGCCTGATGTGGGGCTCAAACTCACGAACTGTGAGACCATGACCTGAGCTGAAGTCTGACACTTAACCAGCTGAGCCATCCAGGTGCCCCAGCATCTCAATTCTGATGAAGCAGCCCATAGACTGTGTGTTGGGCTAGGCCAGATCAATGGTATACACTGTAATTGCTTAGTACAGGACTGGCATATCTAGGTCAATTGGCCAGTGCTGTTTCTCACAGCAGCTTCACTGAAGTGAGATGGGATGGGAAGAAGAATGTGTGAAAGGGATCAAGGGAACCGTTTCTTGAAATCAGGTAGCCACTGTGGTTCTCAGTAGCCCTGCACTCTCAATTAAAAGCATCATGGTTCTTTTAGTGATTCTTTTAACCAGTGCCCTGTCTTATCCCAGTATCCGTCAAGGATCTGCCAAAAACCACTTGATATCTCTTTTTCTAGCTTCATATTCCTTATTAATTTTGTCTTTTCCCTTCACCCCAAGCCTGCCTTAATTTTATTTTCCTTTGGGTCATGGCTTATTAAAAACAGCATGGATTTTAGCGTCACAAAGATTTGAGTTCTAAATTTTAGGACAGCCACCTAAGCTTTATGAATCTTGGTTTTCTTATCTATAAAATGGAGTTAATACCTACCTTATAGGTTGTTAAGATTATATGAGTGTTATTATTTTTTTATATGATTATTTTTTAATGTTTATTATTTTGAGAGAGAGAGGTAGAGCACAAGCAGGGGGAGGGGCAGAGAGAGAGGGAGACACAGAATCCAAAGCAGGCTCTAGGCTCTGAGCTGTAAACACAGAGCCCGATGCGGGGCTCAAACCCACAGACTGCAAGACCATGACCTGAGCCGAAGTTGGATGCTTAACCAATAGCCACCCAGGCACCCCAAGATTATATGAATGTTATAAATGCCTTGCATTTAGAAGTGTTTAGGAGATGTTAGATTCTCTTTTCTCTTATAGTTTTCCCTTTCTCCTTCTTCCTCCTCTTCCTACCACCTCTGTTTTTCTCTCTCCATCTATCCCCATCTCTATAAATTTCTGTTTTCCTCTTCTAGGTAGGACTTGTAGTGACTAACCACAGTTTCTTTTCTAATTACCTCAAGACAGGTATAATTTCATTGGTGAGCTCTTGTTTATAAAACTCCACCTTCATCTTGGTTTCTCTATCTGTGAAATAGAGATAATAAGAGTACTAATCTCATAGGGTTGGTATGGGAATAAATTGGCATGTTTATAAAGTACTCAGAATAATGCTTGGCATATAGCAGGTCTCAGTAAGTGTTAGTTGTATTCATTAACTTGCAAAAATTTATTTCTTGAACAGTGATGTTTTCAAGTCATTTATTATGTGTGTCTCTAAAGATAAAGAGAAGAGGTGATGGGGGATAGATATAGGGAGAGGTTGTAACTTCCAATTATAAGATAAGTAAGGTCTGGGGATCTAATGTATAACATAGTGACTGTAGTTGATAAAACTATATTGTATAGTTGAAATTTGCTAAGAGTAGAACTTGAAAGTTCTCATCAGGGGGAAAAAAAAAGCAAATATGTGTGGTGATGAATGTGTCAATTAACTTGATGGGGGAATCCTTTGAAGTGTACACATACATCAAATCATCACAATGTACACTTTATATATCTTACACTTTTACTTGTCAGTTGTATCCCAGTAAAGCTGAATAAAAAGGATGATAATAGTGTGTTTATATTAGATGATATTGACCTTGATATTACCAGTAGAAGTTATCAGCATTGTTTTTACATGATAAAATGGATGTCTTAATTTGTCTTTATGAAACGTTGAGTTGTGAAAGTCAAGGCTGAGATAATTATGCTTTCTTGACGAGGTTGAATAAAATATTTTTAGAAAATCTTTGTCCTTTGTTGGTATGTATACTAATGGAATGACATTCCTTTCTTGTTTATCTTTAAGGACATGGGAATACTGATTGATTTCCAAGTGCTTACCTGGCAAGGTGAGCTGACTGACATGTTAATCCTTAAACCTCTTAAATACATCTCTTGGCATATCATTAACCCAGGCACAATTCTACTTATACTGACAGTATTTACTAAGACCCCAAAAATGATCCAACACTCACATACACACTTATGTATAAGCTCTAAGAGAACATCTATTTCCATGTCTAACGTGAAATAATTGAAAGATTTGATTGAGGCAACAGAATTCCTTTGCTAATTAAACATTTTTTGATTAAGTTTTTTATTTTTATAGTTTATATTATGAGACCAATCATTTTGCATATTTTTAAATTTAATAACCATGATTAAATAAGAAAAAATAAATTTGTGACTCTTTTTAAGACCTTACACAATAATTAGACTTTTCTTGTTTATACAATATTAGCTGCTTAAACTTTTGTAGTTTTGTTTGCATTGAAAAACAAGTTTTTGAGTGATAATGGCATGAACAGAGTTTGAAACTTAAACAATCCTGAAAACAAACTTTACTTTTTAAAGTTTAGAAAAACAAACTTGATTGAACTGGTAAAATAAATACCTTTTTGTGTCCTTTACAAATAGATGTACTGTGAAATGAAACAGTGTGGTGATAGATGAACTTAGAAAATATGTGGTAGAAAGTAAGTGGGATGTTGAAGATGACTAAGACAGCCCATTTGCTGTCTTTGACAAGCATAATCCTCCAAATATTAGCTATTAAAATAACGATCATAGAGTTAGGAATAGAATAATATAACTGAGAATGAATATTCTCCAAAATCATCAGATTCCGAACCCTCATACTATAAAAACAGATACTTATATATTTGAGTTTATTTCTGTACATTCGGATGAGATACATGCTATTTACCTGAAAAAAGAATGCAATAACAGGAATTTCTGTTTCCGAAAGCAGTCCTCCTTTGTGCTTTTTTTTGTACTACCAAATACGTTTATTTGCACATTACATAATTTCCCTTTTATGATTGAATCTTTTAAAATGAACTTTGGTGATGAAAGTAATACTTTTGGACTTTGAATTCAGCTCTTTTCTGTTCCACTGACTCACTCTGAGGTGGCAGTGTGTAAAAGTAACCCTGTGGAAAAATAACATGACACTTCTCTATGACTCAGTCCCTCTACATGTATATAGTGAATTATACTTCTGCTGAGTACATTATAGCTTCTTTGTAAAGTGCCGTTAAAAGTGTAAAGCCAAAGCTATTGCTCCAAGCTTGTTTTAAGTACAGCAGAAGTTATTTAAATATATTTTGATATCTAAAATGGAGGAAAATGGGGTGCCTGGGTGGCTCAGTCGGTTAAGCGTCCAACTTCAGCTCAGGTCACGATATTGCGGTCCGTGGGTTCGAGCCCCGTGTCGGGCTCTGGGCTGATGGCTCAGAGCCTGGAGCCTGCTTCTGATTCTGTGTCTCCCTCTCTCTCTGACCCTCCCCCATTCATGCTCTGTGTCTCTCTGTCTCAAAAATAAATAAACGTTAAAAAAAATTAAAATAAAATGGAGGAAAATGAATTTGTGAAGATGGTAAGTAGCTACCATCACTGATCATTCCAATTTAGTTTGGCTCATATCAGTTCAATATATTTCAATTTATTTCAGTCCCAGTTATTAGTTGTTGAGTCCCACTAAAATCGAGTGCAGTGCAAACACTTTGCTTGCCCTGGGAAATCCAAGATGAATTGGAGGGGTTTTGCCCTTGAGGAACTCAGTCCAGTTAGGAGAGTCTTACGTGTCCCTATCAGATCTGATGGCTCTCTCATTAAACATGCCAAAATGAAGTGTGAACACATTATGTGCAAGTTATTGGAGTATTTTACCTCAGTAGCCATTGTAATCACAATGGCTCACTTTAAGACAGAAAAATGACTCCATATTTTCCAAAATAGTAATGTGAGCTCTTCAATCTTCTAATCCTTTTTTTTTTTTTTTTTTGAGAGAGAATGTGAGTGAGTGAGGGGCAGAGAGGGAGAGAGAGAGCCCCATGCAGGCTCTGCACTGTCAGCGTGGAGCCTGAGCTCACCCAAAGCAGGGCTTGAACTCATGAACCATGAGATCATGACCAGGGCTGAAGTCAGATGCTTAACTGACTGAGCCACCCAGACAACCCAACAATCTTCTGATTTTTAACATAGCTCTATTGGTTTATTTGCTTTTTTTTCTTTTCCTCTGTGCTTATTTTCTCTAATATTTCCTAATTGTCATACTAATTCCATTAAAAAAAAATCCCTCTCCATAAATTTCTTCCTAGTTTCTGCAGTCATTATTTGCAACTGCCTCTCCACACATAAAAGTACATGACTATACACGAGATGCATGCATGTTCACACATATAAACATATCTTTTCCCACACAGTTAGTTAATAACTAATCCATTCAGAGAGGCCAACTTGGATCTAAGTGAGGCAGGAGGCTTCTATGGAAAGTGCCCTAAAATACTCCATTTCTGAGTATAGTTTGAATAAGATTTTAAATCTCTTAGTTGGTTGTGTGTGTATCTTTTCCTTGTGTGTCCGCTCCATTAATCCTGGTGTTCTGTGGGTAATAGGCTGTGTTTTTTCCTAGGAGACTGATGATCTGTTTTATCTTTCAAGATCCAAAACCTGAAGCACTTTGAATATTTAATATTGGTGGAATTATAGACTTCTAGATGTCCTTGGCAACTCCATTTGTTATTATCCAATCTTCTGTTAGATACACCTTTCATAGTAGCTAGCTCTTGTTATAAGGAAGTGGCAGAGATGATTTCCTAAGAGAATGGACTGTGACATTAAGAGACTTGATCGAACCTGATTCCTTTCCTAGTTTTTAACCTTGAGTGAATTGTTTAAACTAGCTGCTCTCAATTTCCTCATCTGTACAAGATCTTGATACTATATACCTCACAGAATTTTTCTCTTCTAAGGGTACCTTTACTGACTAATCCTACCATATTCACATAAGTAGCTATAACTTATGGTGTATGATAGATTGCTTTGTAAATAGTTGTATTTAGTGTCTTGGGTTTATATTGTGTTTTCTTTCCTCCTGAATGGGTATTTAATTATTTAAGAGCAAAGATAGACTTTTATTTATTTTTTTGTCCTCTGTGAAGTGCTTAATACATCAGTATGAATGTCAGATGTGGTTCTTAACATCAGAGGAAAAACATAGCATAGTCTTGATTATTCTTATGGAATCTTTAAGTCAGTTTGTCAAAAAATATTTGATTGCCATTGAGGTTGCAAGAGGGTGCTCTGGGTGTGGAGGATATATAGATCCTTCTCGAGTTACGATGGGGTTACCTTCTGATAAACCCATCGTAAGTTGAAAATATCATTAAGTTGAAAATGCATTGAATATACCTAATTTGCCAAACATCTTAGCTTAGCCTCAAATATGTTAAACATGCGCAGAAGACTTACATTCGCCTATAGTTGGGTAAAAGCATCTAACACAAGGCCTGTTTTGTAATAAAGTGTTGAATATCTCCTGTGATTTATTGAAAGTGAAAAACAGAATGGTTGTAAGCGTGTCGGTTGTTTGCCTTTCTTGTTGTGGCTCTCTGGGAGTTGCAGCTCACTACAGCTGCCCAGCATCATGAGAGAGTATCATGCTGGTATTGCTAGCCCAGGAAAAGATCAAAATTCAAAATTCAAAGTACAGTTTCTCCTGAATGTGTATCACTTTTGTAACATTGAGAAGTTGAAAAATTGTAAGTCAAACCAACATTGGGTGAGGATAGAGACAATAAACATAAAAAAATAATTTCAGATGTTGATAAGTACTATACAGAATATGAAACAGTATGCTTGAGAGTAATTGGCTTTGTCTGGGAGGAAACATTTGAGTTGAGGTCGGAATACTGAGATGTGAGCTATGAGGAAGATCTGAAAGAACATTCTAAGCAAAAGCCAGTGCAAAAGCCTTGAAAAATAAGCTGGCATGTGAGTGGAATGGGAAGAAGAACAGTAGAGCCAGATATAGCTAATAAAAGAGGATGGAGATGTAACTGAGAGGTAGGCAGGAGCCAGATCATTTAGGGCCTTGGAGTCTAAAATGGAAATTTTGGGCTTTCATTTTAGTTGGGAAGGCGATAGATAACTTTCAGTAGAGATATGACATGATCTGATTTACCTTTTAGAAAGAAAAGTGGTTGCTACGGAGAGGGTGAACTATGTTATAAGAGAGTTAAAAATGCAAGTGGGAGACCAGTGAGAAAGCTGTTAATGTGTTACAGGAAAGAGATAGAGGTGACTTGGACTAAACAGTAGCAGGACAGATGGTGAACAGCAGATATGGGGTGTATTTTGGAGATAGAGCTGTTAGGAATTGTGGATAAAGGGTGTGATGAAAAGACAAGAATTAAGTAGATTTTCAGGTTTGAAGCTTTGAGGAAAAATGGATTTTTTTTTTTTCAACGTCTTTTATTTTATTTTTGGGACAGAGAGAGACAGAGCATGAACGGGGGAGGGGCAGAGAGAGGGAGACACAGAATCGGAAACAGGCTCCAGGCTCTGAGCCATCAGCCCAGAGCCTGACGCGGGGCTCGAACTCACGGACCGTGAGATCGTGACCTGGCTGAAGTCGGACGCTTAACCGACTGCGCCACCCAGGCGCCCCAGGAAAAATGGATTTTGGAGAAAGTAGTTCTACTTTGGTTGCTATTATGCTTATCAGACATCCTAATAAAGATGTCGGGTAGGCTATTATAGAAGTATGGCTCACAAGGTAGATGTCTGGGCTGAAGATAAACTTTTAAAGGCAATAGTGTTTATTTTTTTTCAACGTTTATTTATTTATTTTTGGGGCAGAGAGAGACAGAGCATGAACGGGGGAGGGGCAGAGAGAGAGGGAGACACAGAATTGGAAACAGGCTTCAGGCCCTGAGCCATCAGCCCAGAGCCTGACGCGGGGCTCGAACTCACGGACCTCGAGATCGTGACTGGCTGAAGTCGGACGCTTAACCGACTGCGCCACCCAGGCGCCCCTAAAGGCAATAGTGTTAAATGGTTGAAGCATGGGACTGGATGAGGTCACCTATGAAGAGAAAAAAATTTGGAGAACACTTGTGGGGAAAAAGCCCTGGAGACTTTAAAATTTAGAGGTCAATAAGAGAAAAAGATCTAGTCAAGGAGATTGGAGACAAGTAGTCAGTGAGGTTAGAAAAAGCAGGGAGAAGTATGTTGTACTAGAAGTTGGGCAACTGTTTCAAATGTTGCTGGGAAGTCAAGTAAGATGTGAGCAAAGAGGGACCGTTGGCTTTGTAAGAGGTAGGTTATTGGTGACCCATAGGGTCTGTTTCAGTGGATTGCTTGGTTGGAGCAGGATGTGAGATGAGGAAGCAGACACCCTGGAATCAGTAATACTTTCGGAAGATGTTGATGTGAATGGGAGCAAAGAAATGAAGCAGAGAAGGATAAGGTTAAGGGAGGATTATTTTAATGGGTGATGATGAGCAATGCTTATGCCTGATGAAAATCATCCAGGAGAGGAAGGAATCGATAGTGAAAGAAAGAGGAGATATTTGTAGGAGTGAAGCCCTTGAGAAGGAGACTGAGGATGAGATTGGAAAGAGAAAGTAGAAAGAGTGGCCTTAGATAGAATCTGGGACACTTTGACTTTAGTTGTCCTTTAGCAAGAGGAAAAGCAGAATTTGCAGATATAGATGCATGTAGTGAATATAAAGATGCGGTAGTTCCTTTCTGACTGCATTCCCGCCCCCCCCCCCCCCCCCCCGCGAAATGAGAATGGTTTTAAAGAGCTCAAAGAACTGTCACTTAAGGGATTTGAAGTTGCCAAGAATGCTGATAGAAGCAGTGGTGAAGGGGATACTGTAGACTGTAAGTGAGAATAATGGATGAGGCAGTGTGACAAGGACAGCAATAAGGGATGTTGAAATGTGGTAAGTTTTGATGACATGTGCTTTAAAGAAGATGGGATCTTTGGAAGAGGAAGGAGAGACAGGTTGGAAACTACGCTAGAGAGCAAGAAGAAAACTCACCTGCAGGCAACAACCTGTACGTGGTGTGAAAGGAAAAATTAGCCTTACTTGAGGGCATATCAGTGAAAGCCACATCCTCAGGGGATGGGTAGGTGAGGTTTTAGGTTGAAGGCATAGGTGAATTTTCAAGTCTAAATAAATGAACTTTTAAACACTGTGGTAGAAGCAGATGTTCTAACTTCTAAACACATATTAACTCACATAATACTCACAATAATCCTATAATATAGGCACTATTATCAGTTGCACTTTATAAAAAAGGAAATTGAGCAATTTGCTTAGGGTCGCACAGCTATAAGTGACAGGACCGGATTTGAATTCAAGAAAACTTGGTTCTAGCCAGTGTTCCAGATAAAACCACTTGTCTATACTGCTGCTGCTGGACCATGATTTTCAACACACAGTTGAGGTGTGTTCAGGAAGAAAGTGAGAGACACAATGGGGCCAAATTAGAGGTTATATAGAGTGTTGAATGAACATATATTTTTTCCTTTTTAAAGGTTTGTTTATTTTGCATGTGCATGAGTGGTGAAAGGAGCTCAGAGAGACAGAGAGAGAGAGAGAGAGAGAGAGAGAGAGAGAGAGAGAGAGAGAAATAGCCTGATGCGGGGCTCCATTTCACATATGTGAGATCATGACCCAAGCAGAAATCAGAAGTCGAATGCTCAACTGACTGAGCCACCCAGGTGCCCCTTGAATGAATATTTTTGTTTTGGAAGACAATCTGGGAAATTTAGACTTCTGATGGTGACTTTAGAGTTTGATGAGCTTTTTCTATATCTTAGAGCATCTTGAAGATTTTAGATAGCTGATTTTGCTGTGGTTTAGAGATGTTTTGCTAACTAAGAGAAAGTGAGTAATGAAAATTTTGAGTTATCTGGTGACACCACTGGAGGGAGATAGAAGGGTAATTGCTGAGCCATATTCTGATAGCATTGGCCTGCCATGTTACGGTCTTGTAGAGAGCTTGAGTGAACATTATATTGACTAGGTTGTTTTTCCGGCCCTGAAATTCAAGCATTTTTGTAGTTCTTGTCATTTAAAATCGTTAAGGCAACTTCTTTTGGTTACAAAATTTGGAACAATATTATTGACACTAAAAAAAATGATAGAAGTTGATTTGTATTGTAATAGTAAAAAAAAAAAAATCATATTTTGTCACCAAGGCTACTTGCGGAATTTTGAGCAGTTTATTTTTTCTGATTGTAAAAGTGTTATCTATTCATTTTAGAAAATTTGTAAGAATTTTACCACCCTGAGAAATGAAAACATTTTATTTCTGTCTCTTGTATTTTAACATAATCTCATTCTTCATGTAATAAATTATTGATTCAGTTTTCTATCATATTTTATTTCACTTCACATTTTTCATTTCATGAATGTTTCCCTAGGTTATTAAGTTATCCTTTTCAAATCTGATTCTGAAAGACTGTGTGTAACTGATTTCTTGAGTGGCTGCTTAGTGCTTTTTGGAGAGCTCTCTTGGCTTTTACTAGCTGGCTCTTATGCCCTCAGATTCTTTGTAGAGCCTCCTGAGGGCAGTCTTCTTGCTAATGGGGTTGCATTCGGTGCCTGACATTTTGGGAATGCTCTAGCTCTTTTCTTACTCTCCTTGTATATTTCTAGTCTGTGACAGTGAATGTCTGTTTGTCCTGGTGGTAGTCAATACTCATTTGCAAAATTTCTATGAAATGGCTGATTGTCTGGCCACTCTCTTTTTTGTCTGCTTGGGCAATGAGAAATGCCATGTATCTGTGACTTGTTAACAGCGAAAGTGCAACTTGCTTGCTCAGTTATTGCCCTCTAACTTTTTTTTTTTTAACTTCCTGTCTTCAGACTTTTCAGGTGTAAATATATATAACTGGAATTCAGAGGACATGCATCAGATTTTCCCAGAAACTCTCTCACTTTGCTCTGGGTGGACACTCTGAGATGGGACTGTGCTCTCTAACATAGCCATTTTGAGATGTGACAGTCTGCATTCTGCAGAAATGAAATGCCACAGTTGCATTCTTATAACTCTTTAGTCTCTTTAAGTAAACAAATCCTTGGACTGTGTCCTCATTTGACTTGGTAGAGGAGAGACATTTTACTTCCCTATACTGTAGAGAGGAAATGAGAAAACAGTGTTCTCTCTGCTTAGGGATTCTTAAAGTATTTCTACCATGAATCTTTTGCCTTATCATATATAGCCCGAAGATGAGTGGTAAGGACTGATAGTTGAAGGACCAGTTTGGTCACCTGTTGGTAAATGCTGTGGGGATGTGGTTAGAAACTTTTCTTGAGGTTTGTAGTTGAAGTTATGAGATAACAAGAAAAGTCCAATCCCTTCTCTTTTTTTTTTTTTTTTTTTTTTTTTTTTTAAATTTTTTTTTTTCAACGTTTATTTACTTTGGGGACAGAGAGAGACAGAGCATGAACGGGCGAGGGGCAGAGAGAGAGGGAGACACAGAATCGGAAACAGGCTCCAGGCTCTGAGCCATCAGCCCAGAGCCTGACGCGGGGCTCGAACTCACGGACCGCGAGATCGTGACCTGGCTGAAGTCGGACGCTTAACCGACTGCGCCACCCAGGCGCCCCAGCCCTTCTCTTTTTTTTAACTGCTAGTATTTTACCAAATGAGTTAGTAGTTCAAGCAACTTTATAGTAAATATTGCTGGTCAATATGGCTCCTTCATAGAGGAGCTCCAATCAATCTCCAAGGGAGTGGCAAAAAAAAGAGGGACTGTTTATGCTATAGGAATGGAAAGTAGAAGACCTGGGGTTCAGCCCTGCTTCCACCAGTAACTGGATGAGTTACATCAGGCAAATCACGTATTTTCTCATGACCTTATCTTTAAAATTCGAGAGACTAAAAGATTTCCAAGATTCCTTCGGGCTCTGAAACTGATGAACCAGTTTCCAAGGCATTCTTACTGTTAGAACCACAGCACTCTAGGAACTTGTCAACAGATTACCCATGGAAATGGAACTTTTGGAATAGAGTCAGTACCATATTATTCCATCCCATCCCACCCCATCCCATCCCATCCCATCCCATTCATTTATTTTTTCATCAACTTATTCATTTAACAAATACTACTCTATATACTTATATGAATCCAGTCATTGCACCAATTTCATATATGAAGTAGATAATGTACCTTTTTTACTAAAGAGGGGAAAACAATCACAGTTTGAGAAACTGTACTTTAGCAAATAACAGATAAAATAACAGATGTAGATTCTAAATGTAGTTTCTGGCACATAGTAGTTGCTCAACAAATATTAAGAGCAGTTAAACCAGTTAAACATATCCTGGGGGCTTCACTAATTATGCCATATTATTGCTAAATTCTTGGTGATTTGTGGGTCTCTTAGTGCATTATTAATATAATGTAATTATGTAACATCATTATCATCATATACATCATATACATTTAGCTATTTGCTCTTACTTCAAAACTAGACCTTTTAGGGGCGCCTGGGTGGCGCAGTCGGTTGAGCGTCTGACTTCAGCCAGGTCACGATCTCGCGGTCCGTGAGTTCGAGCCCCGCGTCGGGCTCTGGGCTGATGGCTCAGAGCCTGGAGCCTGTTTCCGATTCTGTGTCTCCCTCTCTCTCTGCCCCTCCCCCATTCATGCTCTGTCTCTCTCTGTCCCAAAAAAAAAAAAAAAAAAAAAAAAAAAAAACTAGACCTTTTACTTATTAATGACTAATTCTAATTGATTCTACTATAGATGCTTGAGTATTCACTTATTGAAGAACATTCTGAATCAAATGGCTTTGGTTTATAATTTCTGTTGGTTTTGTAGTTTTCCAGTCAGGTGAAGAATCATAAGATATTGGGATCAACAGACAATGAACTCATAGAGAACTCCAAGAAACTGTATTGTTTTCACATATCAAATATCAAAGTTAAAAGAAGGAGCATTTAGAGACCCCTGGGTAGCTTAGTCAGTTAAGTGTCCAACTCTTAATTTTGGCTCAGGTTATGATCTCATGGTTCATGAGTTTGAATCCCATGTTGGGCTCCCCGCTCCCCGTGTGGGACTTGCTTGAGATTCTCCTCTTCTTTCTCTGCTCTTTCCCTACTCATGTTCTCTCTCTCAAAATAAATAAACTTAAAAAAAAAAAAAAAGAAAAGAAGAAGCATTTGCATTGTTGGAAGAGACTGATCAACAATGCGTGCTATGTTTTTCATCACTCAACATGTCACTTCATGTATGTGGGTCATTCCTATTGAATTACTAACTAGGCAGGCTTCAGAAGTTACTAAACCTCTTTGGCCAGATATAGATTAGACCGTACAAAACCAATATTTTATGAATGCTATTTGTTCACTTAAATGATAGAAATAGAAGTTGGTCAGAAGAGGGGCCAAATTGTGGTATAACCGAGGTGGTACAGCCTTATCATTTCATATTCATGTATAGATGTGTTGTTGTTTCTGTCTTTTATATCTACCCCATTTTCCCTCCCATTTCCTTTGCCACTACCTTAGTTCAGGTTTTAAGTTATTTAATGCCTCAGTGATTACAGTTGTTTTAGTTAATGATGTAGACCAGTATCACCATTCCAAAGAGCAAACCTTCCTTCCAAGATGTTCTGACTCAAATCTAGAGTGATTAAAGATTGTTATGTAGTCTGTTGCCTTTACAGAACTTAACAGGTGACAAGATGAAGGAAGCAATATGTTTTCCTTGTCCACTACATTTGCAAAGTAATACAAAGGAGTTTCACGGCTTTTTTTCCCTTATGAGTTAAAAAAATAGCCGGTATATTTTTCATTCTTTGTTTCAATATATAAATGGAGGAAAATTTAGTAAAATCTGTAAAGATGTAATTGCTGATATTAACAAGTATAATCATGACTGAACAAAATTGTATCCACTTGAGAATTTTATGCCATCTTTACATGGTTTTAGTATTGTTAATGTTTTATTCATGCTTATTCCCACCCCCCCATTTTAATGCTTTAATAATTTGTCATTACCCTCCCTCTTAACAGTGTATCTTTTGGTAATTAGGTTTTTAAAATTACCTCCTTTTCATTTACCCTACTTGTACCAAATCCTACTGTGTTTTTCTCATTAATGCCTCATATTGCACTTATCTCCTCGCCTTCCTCCTAGCAATTCACATTGCCTTCACTCTAGTTTTGGTCGTTACTATTTAATTTACTTTGCTGTGGTCTCTTCACTATGATAGTAATAACTAACATTTGTATGGTTCCTTGCAGATTAGAGAGTGAGTGAATGCTCATGTTTTCTTACTTGAGCCTTCTAATCAGCTTGTTGTTATTCCTATTTTCAAGATGACAAGACAGACTCTGACAGTATCAGAGAATAGTAAGTATAACAGCAGGTATTAGAACCAACTTTCTTTCTTATGAGACAGAGAGAGGGTGCAAGTGAGCAAGAGGCAGAGAGAGAGGGAGAGAGAGAGAGAGAGAGAGGGAGAGAGAGAGAGAGAGAGAGAGAATCCCACACAGGCTCTGCACTGTCAGCTTGGAACCGGAAGCCAGGTTCCAGTTCACCCAAATGGGGCTTGAGCTCACCTGATACAGAGTCATGACCATGAGATGAGCCAGAGTTGGATACTTAACTGACTGAGCCACCAAGGTGCCCTAAAACAAGTCTTCTGATTTTTAACCACATGTTCTTTTTATTGTGCCCTCTGCCTTATCTTACATCCCTCTCCAGTCTATTTCATTGCTATCAGATTGTTCTTTCCTAAGCCATTTCTTTGAACACATCAATACAGACCTCATTGTCTTCTTGCCCCTATGTATTTTTATCTTTTGAAGTTAGACTACTTAACACTTGCAGATTTATCATTTTCCTAGATGCTAGGACAGATCCTGTTCTTAAATACTAGGCCATCCTAAAGCTCTAGTGGTTCAGAAGTTCAGTTTTGTCTTGTCTTTTTTCTGTTTTCATTTCTGATACTCAGTGTATACACTTTTTTTTTTTCTGTATGAATTAAACCCTTTATTACTAGGACTTCCATAGCTCAATTCCAGGAATTAAACTTGTGGCCCTGCCTTGTATCACTATTCCAATAATTTATACTCTGTTTTGTTGCTTCATGTGCTTTAATTACTGTCTTTGTTTACTGCTGAGTACATCATTGAACTTTTCCTTGAACTAACATCCACAACAGAAACAACACTTGTATTCATAGATGTTTAGCACAGACCCTTGTATATAGCAAGGGTCTTTATTTTATTCATAACTGGGTTGTCAGTATCTAGAACTGATTAATTCAGAAGAGACCTTCAATAAATATTGATTGACTATATTTTTTGTAATAAAATAAACATATATATTTTTTCTTTTAAAGAGCGAGAGAGTGAGCATGAGTTGGGGAGAGGGGCAGAGGGAGAGAGAGAATCTCAAGCAGGCTCCATACTCAGGGCAGAGCCTGACATGGGGCTTGATTCCATGACCCTGGGATCATGACCTGAGCTGAAATCAAGAGTCAGACGCTTAACCTACTGAGCCACTCAAGTGCCCCATAAGATAAATCTTTGTCACTGAGTCTCTGACACCTGCCAGTATACTTTCCCTGATGTTGACTGTATCTGTTTAGGTTTCTGTTGCTTGACATATTTCTAATGCTGTTCTCTGTCTACTGCTAGGTCTACTTAGGTGCACTTGCCTTCATTCATGGATTTCTTCGTATTTCATGGTGCTGCTGATACCCCCTGATTGTCAAGACCCTGTGGATCTATTTGGTTTTTAGATCTTATGTTTAGCTGGATCACGTGTTTACCAAGCCTGTGTAGAATTCTTTAATAGATATTTAAAATCTTTCTAATTGTTTATTTATTTATTATTTTTTAAATGGTTATTTATTTATGTTGAGAGACAGAGTGAGAGAGAGAACCCCAAGCAGGCTCAGCGCTCAGCATGGAGCCTGATGCAGGGTTGGATCTCACAACTGTGAGAGATCTCGATGTGAGTGGATATCAAGAGTCAGATGCTTAACTGACTGAGCCACCCAGACACCCCTCTAATTGTTTTTTTTTTAAATAATTTTCTGTGTTTGTGGTACATAGTTGTCAACCAAATACCAGCCAGCAATTTTAACAGTGAAATACCAGAGACAGTGATGTAATAGCAGTTAATGGTCTCATAGTGATCATTTTGGTCTGCTTTCTGCACTGCACTTTTGTAATCAAATGAACTGCAGGGCAAGAGAGAATAAAAAGGACGGTTTGGTGAAGCGTAATCTTTATATTACCATCCCTAGCAACAGGAAGAATAATTACGTTTAAATCTTGATATGAAATGTTTTAGGTGTGTAGAATGATTTAGAATGTTTCTGTTAAGATATAAAGAAAAAGAAAAAGTCAAGTCAAATATCCATGCTTTTCTTTTTTTTTTTTTTTTTTTTAATTTTTTTTTTCAACGTTTATTTATTTTTGGGACAGAGAGAGACAGAGCATGAACGGGGGAGGGGCAGAGAGAGAGGGAGACACAGAATCGGAAACAGGCTCCAGGCTCTGAGCCATCAGCCCAGAGCCCGACGCGGGGCTCGAACTCCCAGACCGCGAGATCGTGACCTGGCTGAAGTCGGACGCTTACCCGACTGCGCCACCCAGGCGCCCCTCCATGCTTTTCTTTTAACGGAGGTTGAGCTATATCCAAACCAGTCCCCAAAAGCAATGCTAGGTTTTAATTTAATGTGGTACAGAAAGATAGTCTTATACATTTTAGTTTGTTATATATATCATGTTAGTTTCTTTTAAGGTTCTTATACAGTAGAATTTTAATTAAGCTAGAGTACATCTGAACTCTTTGTGAAATCAAAACGTATAGTATACTTATGCCCATTTTGTGGGTGTTGGTGTAACACTTTTATTAGCGTCAACAAATAGATTTACTATATTTGTTTTATGGCATTTTGTTGATCTTATTCATCAAGACTGTCAAATATTACATTTTCCTATGGGAAAATACTTTTATGAGATATTTACATTTTAATATAGCTTTAATTCCATATATCGCATTTAATGGTCTTATTTATCATTATGGCCACAAAAAAAAAGACATGGCCTGAATGTATTTTTATATCCTGTGTTATGTATGTAATTTTGTTAGTTTCTATTTCACAATAGTTTGAAGTAATTTCACAGTTAGCTTTGAAGTAATTTGAATTAGTGATTTGTTGTAGGATTTCGGAATTATTATCCATCAGAACTGATTTTATTCTCCTAGAACAAGAAGTGAGGTATGACAGTAGTCATCTGTTTGGACCACAGTTTCTTCTTGTTCCTGAGGAACCTCTCTTAGCATTCTTCATGGTCAAAGGACCCAAGGATTAGACCCAAGGATTATGTGAATAGTATTGAATAGGTAGGAGCAGGAGGGAAGAATGGACCAATTATTTCCAAAATGGAAGTAAGAAACTGAAGCTTGCAGTTTATCTGTTTAAACTAGAAACAAAGGTTTTTAGATACTACATGGTCAAGATAATAAAATTTTGTACCTTCCCAGGTGTCATATTAACTTTTTAAAAGAAGTTTAGCAGGCACCTAGGTGGCTCATTCGGTTAAGCATCAGACTTTGGCCCAGGTCGTGATCTCACAGTTCATGAGTTCAAGTCCTGCATTGGTCTCTGCACTGATAGCTCAGAGTCTGGAGCCTGCTTTAGATTCTGTGTCTCCTTCTCTCTCTGCCCCTCTCCTGCTCATGCTCTGTGTCTCTCTCAAAAATAAATAAACATAAAAAACATAAATAAAAAGAATCACTGTAAGTCAGAGCATTTAAACTTCAGTATGCATTCCAGTTACTTGAGGATCCTATTAAATAGAGATTTTAATTTAGAAGGTTTGGAGTGGGACCTGAAACTCTGCATTTCTTTTTTTTTTTTTTTTTACTTTTGTTTTAATGTTTATTTTTGAGAGAGAGAGAGAGAGAGAGAGAGAGAGAGAGAGAGAGTGGGCGCAAGAATGGGGGAGGGACAGAGAGAGAGGGAGACACAGAATCCAAAGCAGGCTCTAGGCTCTGAGCTGTCAGCCCAGAGGCTGGCATGGGGTTCAAACCCACAAATTGCAAGATCATGACCTGAGCCAAAGTCAGACACCCAACCAACTGAGCCACCCAGGCGCCCCTGAGACTCAGCACTTCTAATGAGCTCCCCAGTTGATGGTTTATGTTGATGGTCCATGAGCAGCAAGTCATAAGGTATAGATGAAGTAGTTGTCATTCTTATTGAAGACTTAGTATTTATACACCTGAGGTATTTAAACAATACTTCAAGATAAGATGTGATTGAGAGGTAAAGGGGCATGGATAATATATGATCTGAAAGTTGAGGGGAAGTTGAGATCTTTAAGGATTCCTTCATAGCAGGGGCGCCTGGGTGGCTCAGTCGGTTAAGTGGCCGACTTCAGCTCAGGTCATGATCTCACGGTCTGTGAGTTCGAGCCCCGCGTCGGGCTCTGTGCTGACTGCTCAGAGCCTGGAGCCTGTTTCAGATTCTGTGTCTCCCTCTCTCTGACCCTCCCCTGTTCATGCTCTGTCTCTGTCTCAAAAGTAAATAAACGTTAAAAAAAAAATTAAAAAAAAAAAAAGGATTCCTTCATAGCAAAGGCAAGGTTTAAGCTGTGTCTTGAAATGAGGCAGGAATGGGTGGGAAGGGAAAAGGAAAGGCCTTACAGAGAAGGGGAGCAATGTCAGAGACAAAGATGAGTATGAATGAGGGCAGTGACATTTCAGAACAGGGAGAAACATTCTTTCACCCTCCCGCCAAATGTTTAAGGTATGCATGAGAATTTTATGGGGAAGAGGAAGCTCTGTAACTTGCTTACTTTTCCAATATTTAGGAATTTTTAGTTATCGGTGTTGTTAATTCCTAGTTTAATTTCACTGTAGTCAGAGAATATACTTAGTATGACTTCAGTTTTCTGCAATTTGTGCAGACTTGCTATATGGCCAGCATATGGTCTGTTTCAGTAAATACTCATATGCATGTAAAGAAAATGTATCCTGCAATGGTTGCATTTAATGTTTTATAAATGTCAACTAGGCCAAGATAGCTAGTAGTATTGGTTAAATCTTCCATATCTCTACTGATTTTTAAAAAAGAATCTGTTAGTTATGGGGCATCTGGGTGGCTCAGTCAGTTGAGCATCTGAGTTTGGCTCGGATCATGATCTCACAGCTTGTGGGTTCGGGCCCTGCATTGGGCTCTGTGCTGACAGCTCGGAGCCTGGAGCCTGCTTCAGATTCTGTGTCTCCCTCTCTCTCTCTGCCCCTCCCCCGCTCGCAGTCTGTCTCTCTCTCTCTCTCTCTTTCTCTCAAAAAATAAATAAATATTAAAAAAAAATTTAGGGGCGCCTGGGTGGCTCAGTCAGTTAAGCATCTGACTTCAGCTCAGGTCATGATCTTGAGGTTTGTGAGTTCGAGCCCCATGTTGGCTCTGTGCTGACAGCTCAGAACCTGGAGTCTGCTTCGGATTCTGTGTCTCCTTTTCTCTCTGCCCCTCCCCAACTTGTGCTCTGTCTCTCTATGTCTCTCAAAAAATAAATAAATGTAAGAAAAAAAATTCTTTAAAAAAAAAATCTGTTAGTTAAGTGATGTGAGTTAACATTCACCAACTATAATGAATTTATTGATTTTCCCTTTGTTGTGTCAAGTTTTGCTTTTTATAGGCATTAGGGTTGTCATATTTTCTTGTTTTATTGATCCTTGTATTAGTTTTCTAATACAAAGTATTAGAAACAATACTTACAAGATACTGCTGTAACAAGTTGACATGGCTTAGTATCTTAAAACAACACAGATTTATTAATTTACTCTTTTGGAGCCAGAAGTCCAAAATGGGTTTTACTGGGCCAAAGACAAGGTGTCCTAGAGGCTCTAGGGGAGAATTCTTTTCCTTGCGTTTTCTAACTTCTACTGCTGTAGTTGTGTTGCTGGGTTCATGGCCCTTCCTCCGTCTTCAAAGCCAGCAGAGTAGCATCTTCAATCTCACATGGTCTTTTGTCTTATAAGGAGTCTTATAAGGTAGATCATATCTACCTTACCTAATGCAGGATATCTGATATCCGATAATGCAGGTTAATTTGCTACCTGAAGATCCTTAATTTAGTCACATCTGCGAAGTCCCTTTTGTCATATAAAGTCATGTTTTCATAGATTCCAGGGATTAGGACATGGACATTTTTGTTTGTTTTTAAATGGGATAGAAAGATGGTTTTATTTATTTATTTGTTTATTTAATCTTAGAGCGAGAGAGAGAGAGAGAGCACAGGGGAGAGGGGCAGAGGAAGAGAGAGAGAGAGAGAGAGAGAGAATATCTTTTTTAAAAATTTTTTTTCAACGTTTACTTATTTTTGGGACAGAGAGAGACAGAGCATGAACGGGGGAGGGGCAGAGAGAGAGGGAGACACAGAATCTGAAACAGGCTCCAGGCTCTGAGCCATCAGCCCAGAGCCTGACGCGGGGCTCGAACTCACGGAACGTGAGATCGTGACCTGGCTGAAGTCGGACGCTTAACCGACTGCGCCACCCAGGCGCCCCGAGAGAGAATATCTTAAGCAAGCTCCACATTCAACATGGAGCCTGAAGCGGGACTCAATCCTGTGACCCTCACATCATGACATGAGCCGAAATCGAGAGTTGGATGCTCAACTGACTGAGCCACCCAAAAGCCCCAAGGACATAGACATTTTGGGGTTGGCGTTATTCTGTCACAATCCTGCAGTCATTATGAGATATTCCTATGTATCTTTAGTAATCTCTCAACTTTACTTTATTTGCTTGGAATTCATTGAGTTTCTTAAATCTCTAAGTTTATGTCTTCCAAAATTTTTAGGTATTTCTTGGCCATTATCTTTTCCAATATTGCTTCAGTCTCATTTTCTTGTTCTTCTCTTCCTGGGACTGTGGTTACATGTATGTTATGTATTGAGAATGTTCCACATCTCCCTTATATTCTGTTCTTTTTTCATTCTTTTTTTCTTTATGTGCTGCAGATTGGGTATTTTCTATTGATCTGTTTTGATCTAGCCAGACGTCTTATGTGCGAGCTGTTATGAAATCTATTCAATTAGTTCTTGATTTCAGATATCATATTTTTTTTTCAATGTTTTTATTTTTATTTTTGAGACAGAGAGAGACAGAGCATGAACGGGGGAGGGGCAGAGAGAGAGGGAGACACAGAATCGGAAACAGGCTCCAGGCTCTGAGCCATCAGCCCAGAGCCTGACGCGGGGCTTGAACTCGCAGACCGCGAGATCGTGACCTGGCTGAAGTCGGACGCTCAACCGACTGCGCCACCCAGGCGCCCCAAGATATCATATTTTTCATTGCCAGAATATCCATTCCTTTTTCTAGATTCAGATTCTCTCTTGAAATTCTTTCTTTTAAGCTTGAACAGACCCATAACCAGCGAAGAAATTGAATTGGTTATCAAAAATCTCCCAACAAATAAGAGTCCAGGACCAGATGGCTTCCCAGGGGAGTTCTACCAGACATTTAAAGCAGAGATAATACCTATCCTTCTCAAGCTATTCCAAGAAATAGAAAGGCAAGGAAATCTTCCAGACTCATTCTATGAAGCCAGTATTACTTTGATTCCTAAACCAGACAGAGACCCAGTAAAAAAAGAGAACTACAGGCCAATATCCCTGATGAATATGGATGCAAAAATTCTCAATAAGATACTAGCAAATCGAATTCAACGGCATATAAAAAGAATTATTCACCATGATCAAGTGGGATTCATTCCTGGGATGCAGGGCTGGTTCAACATTCGCAAATTAATCAACGTGATACATCACATTAACAAAAAAAAAGAGAAGAACCATATGATCCTGTCAATCGATGCAGAAAAGGCCTTCGACAAAATCCAGCACCCTTTCTTAATAAAAACCCTTGAGAAAGTCGGGATAGAAGGAACATACTTAAAGATCATAAAAGCCATTTATGAAAAGCCCACAGCTAACATCATCCTCAACGGGGAAAAACTGAGAGCTTTTTCCCTGAGATCAGGAACACGACAAGGATGCCCACTCTCACCGCTGCTGTTTAACATAGTGCTGGAAGTTCTAGCATCAGCAATCAGACAACAAAAGGAAATCAAAGGCATCCAAATTGGCAAAGATGAAGTCAAACTTTCGCTTTTTGCAGATGACATGATATTATACATGGAAAATCCGATAGACTCCACCAAAAGTCTGCTAGAACTGATACAGGAATTCAGCAAAGTTGCAGGATACAAAATCAATGTACAGAAATCAGTTGCATTCTTATACACTAACAGTGAAGCAACAGAAAGACAAATAAAGAAACTGATCCCATTCACAATTGCACCAAGAAGCATCAAATACCTAGGAATAAATCTAACCAAAGATGTAAAGGATCTGTATGCTGAAAACTATAGAAAGCTTCTGAAGGAAATTGAAGAAGATTTAAAGAAATGGAAAGACATTCCCTGCTCATGGATTGGAAAAATAAATATTGTCAAAATGTCAATACTACCCAAAGCTATCTACACATTCAATGCAATCCCAATCAAAATTGCACCAGCATTCTTCTCGAAACTAGAACAAGCAATCCTAAAATTCATATGGAACCACAAAAGGCCCCGAATAGCCAAAGGAATTTTGAAGAAGAAGACCAAAGCAGGAGGCATCACAATCCCAGACTTTAGCCTCTACTACAAAGCTGTCATCATCAAGACAGCATGGTATTGGCACCAAAACAGACACATAGACCAATGGAATAGAATAGAAACCCCAGAACTAGACCCACAAACGTATGGCCAACTCATCTTTGACAAAGCAGGAAAGAACATCCAATGGAAAAAAGACAGCCTCTTTAACAAATGGTGCTGGGAGAACTGGACAGCAACATGCAGAAGGTTGAAACTAGACCACTTTCTCACACCATTCACAAAAATAAACTCAAAATGGATAAAGGACCTAAATGTGAGACAGGAAACCGTCAAAACCTTAGAGGAGAAAGCAGGAAAAGACCTCTCTGACCTCAGCCGTAGCAATCTCTTACTCGACACATCCCCAAAGGCAAGGGAATTAAAAGCAAAAGTGAATTACTGGGACCTTATGAAGATAAAAAGCTTCTGCACAGCAAAGGAAACAACCAACAAAACTAAAAGGCAACCAACGGAATGGGAAAAGATATTCGCAAATGACATATCGGACAAAGGGCTAGTATCCAAAATCTATAAAGAGCTCACCAAACTGCACACCCGAAAAACAAATAACCCAGTGAAGAAATGGGCAGAAAACATGAATAGACACTTCTCCAAAGAAGACATCCGGATGGCCAACAGGCACATGAAAAGATGTTCAGCGTCGCTCCTTATCAGGGAAATACAAATCAAAACCACACTCAGGTATCACCTGACGCCAGTCAGAGTGGCCAAAATGAACAAATCAGGAGACTATAGATGCTGGAGAGGATGTGGAGAAACGGGAACCCTCTTGCACTGTTGGTGGGAATGCAAATTGGTGCAGCCGCTCTGGAAAGCAGTGTGGAGGTTCCTCAGAAAATTAAAAATAGACCTACCCTATGACCCAGCAATAGCACTGCTAGGAATTTACCCAAGGGATACAGGAGTACTGATGCATAGGGCCACTTGTACCCCAATGTTCATAGCAGCACTCTCAACAATAGCCAAATTATGGAAAGAGCCTAAATGTCCATCAACTGATGAATGGATAAAGAAATTGTGGTTTATATACACAATGGAATATTACGTGGCAATGAGAAAAAATGAAATATGGCCCTTTGTAGCAACGTGGATGGAACTGGAGAGTGTGATGCTAAGTGAAATAAGCCATACAGAGAAAGACAGATACCATATGGTTTCACTCTTATGTGGATCCTGAGAAACTTAACAGGAACCCATGGGGGAGGGGAAGGAAAAAAAAAAGGTTAGAATGGGAGAGAGCCAAAGCATAAGAGACTGTTAAAAACTGAGAACAAACTGAGGGTTGATGGGGGGTGGGAGGGAGGAGAGGGTGGGTGATGGGTATTGAGGAGGGCACCTTTTGGGATGAGCACTGGGTGTTGTATGGAAACCAATTTGTCAATAAATTTCATAAAAAAAAGAAATTCTTTCTTTTCATCCATTTTGTTTATCTTTTTTTCTTTTTCATATAGTCATAATAATTATTTTAAAATTCTCATTAGCTAACTATAACATCTTGATCATCTGTGGATTTGTTTCCATTATCTACCTTTTTTTCTCTTGATAATTGGTCACATCTTTCCTTCCTCTGTTAATATGTCTTGACATTATTGACTTTATGCCATATGTAATGTGTATAAGACCAATAGAAGGAGATGTTTGTTTTTTTGGAAGAGAGCATGGGTTAGGAAATATTGATAATCATGGTGAATAGTATAGTAGGGACATAAGGACACCAGATTGCTGCCTGTGAAGGAATGAGTGGGAAGTGTATGTTAAAATAATTGGTAGAGGAGCACCTGGGTCTCTCAGTCGGTTGAGCATCTGACTTTGGTGCAGGTTATGATCTCATGGTTTGTGGGTTCGAATCCTGTGTCAGGCTCTATGCTGAAGCTTGGAGCCTGGATCCTGCTTCAGATTCTGTATCTTCCCCTCCCTCTACCCCTTCCCCACTCATGCTTTCTCTCTCTCTCTCTCTCTCTCTCTCTCTCTCTCTCTCTCTCAAAAATGAAGAAACATTAAAAATATAAAAAATAAAAATAAAGTAAAATAAAATAAAATAATTGGTAGAATAGAGCTAAATTGTGAAGTTTTCTCTAGAACTTGCTGGGAGGTTGAGTAAGCTTGGTGACCTTGAGTAAGTTACTCGGCATCTTGGTTCCTTAGCTTCCTCTTTAAAATGAGATAACTATAGTAGCTATCCAGCAGAGTTTTTGTGAGGGTTAAATGAGTATGTTTGGCAGCATAGTAAGCATTCAATATGTATTGGCTATTATTTGAGGACTGAGAATAGACTATTGAATTGGTTACATGGTAGTCATTAGTTCATTTGTCTAGTGGGTTTTTAGGGATTGTTGATGGCAAACACCTGAGTTGAGGAAGTTTGGGAGAGAATAGGGAATTAGAGACAGTAAGAATAGGCCACTGTTTTGAGATTGCTATAAAGGGGATTTTTAAAATGTGGTTGCCAGAGGGGCACATGAGCTTAAGTGATAGATTTAAGACATCATGATAATAATAATAATTATTAATAATAATAGTAGTCTTCACAACAACTCTATAAAGTAGATACTGTTTTTACCCCCATTGTAAAAATGAGGAATGTGAGACATAAGAGAGGAATGCAATTATAAAATGTTTGTGAACTGAAAAAATCTAGTAGGGAGGGAAGAATTCAGGAGCCAAAGGGTAATTCCAGGAATAAAGTTGTTAAGTACAGTAGTCTTCCCTTATCCTTGGTTTCACTTTCTATGGTTTTAGTTACCTGTGGTCAGCTGTGGTCCAGAGGCAGATGATCTTCCTTCTGACAGATTGTCAGAGGGTCAGTAGTAGCTGAAGGTCAGTGTGCTACATCACAATGCCTACATCATTCACCTCACGTCATCTTATCACGTTGGCATTTTATCATCTTACATCACAAGAAGAAGGGTGAGTAGAGTACAATAAGATAGTTTGAGAGAGACATTATATTCACATATCTTTTATTAAAGTATATTGTTTTTGTTTTAAGATTTTAAGTAATCTCTATACCCAACGTGGGGTTTTGAACTCACAATCCCAAGATCAAGTCTCATGCTCCACCAACTGAGCCAGCCAGGTGCCCCTCAAGTTTATTGTAAAATTATTCTATTTCATTATTATTCTTATTAATCTCTTACTGTGCCTAATTGATAAATTAAACATTATAGGTATTAATGTACAGGAAAACACATAGTACACATAGGGCTCAGTACTGTCTATAGTTTCAGGCATCCACTGGGCATCTTGGAACTTATTCCCATGGATAAGGGAGTCTACTGTAGGTGATAAATGATGGAATTCAACCTACAAGTGCAGAAATTGACCTTTGATAGAAACAGGGAATGTGCATTCATTTTAACAGTATTGAAAACAAAGTATGAATAGATTTGGGAGTGGAGAGATACTTAAATTTTATTTCCATAGCTTGTATTTTCTCACTGAGGTAAGAAACAAAAGGATTCTCTGAGAGTGGGGTTGGAAATGGAGAAGAAGCAGATGGATCACTTAGACCACAGGCTTTGTCCTTCAGAGGGGGCAGTCAGCACTTCGGGCAACATAGGTGGCTTTAGTGGGAGGTGAGTGTTCATTGGGCATTTAAGTGTGTGTAGATGTGAAAAGGATAATCATTTAGCATCTCTTTGGTTTCAGTATTGTGCTTCTTTCATCCATTCTCACTGAGGTAAGAAACAAAAGGATTCTCTGAGAGTGGGGTTGGAAATGGAGAAGAAGCAGATGGATCACTTAGACCACAGGCTTTGTCCTTCAGAGGGGGCAGTCAGCACTTCGGGCAACATAGGTGGCTTTAGTGGGAGGTGAGTGTTCATTGGGCATTTAAGTGTGTGTAGATGTGAAAAGGATAATCATTTAGCATCTCTTTGGTTTCAGTATTGTGCTTCTTTCATCCAGAGTCTTTGAATTCCTTATCTGTGGGTTCTACTTCCTGTGCAGTTGTGTGGGTAGAGATATGAATTTGTCCATTTTCTTCTAATGATATTACAACTTTACAGTCATCTTAAATGAAGTATAGTCATATTGTAATGACCTTGAATTGTTTTCATTTTCATTTTATGTACAAAATATATTGTTTTAAAATTTGTTGAAACTTAAAATATTAATAGTTTTTTTTTTTTTGAGGGAGGAGCTGCTGTTAGTGAGTGAATAGTAGTAGTATTATTTTCTTACAGGCTATTTTCTGTAACTACAAATTTCTTTCAGAATTTACAAAATTTACAAAAGGTTTTTTGAGTATTCTAAGCTTTCTTTGACTTGAACATGAAGGGTGGCCAGGAAACACATAGGTAAAAACATGCTTTACATATGAACTAAAGGGGAGACTTTGTGTGTGTGTGTGTGTGTACATATATATATATATGTACACACAAGTTAGTGACATATTTGATATAATGATGGGTTTGCAACTGTCCTGTTAGTATTTTGTGCAGTATTGAGTGAATTTAGTATTTTTCTGATTGCATATTTTTTTCTTATGGCATAGTTAAGAATGACCAACTCTATGCTGTCATCAGTCATTTTAGTGAACAGGCAGCCTTCTGTTTCAAACAGAGAAACGTCTGTTAGTAAGAAACATGCAACAATAATGTGGGGCTTTTCTTAGTAGTTTGTTTTGGAACTTTATATACACTTTTATAAAGCAGCTGCAAGGAAAAGTGTGTGTAGGTTTTTGTTTCTTAAATGTTAATGTAAGGAATATTTAAAAACCTGTGTAAAGCTTTCAACAGTGCTTTATTTGACTGTTACTATTTAAATTTTTTCTGCATTTCAGTTTTATTAGATGGTGACCATTTTACATAAGATCCTACATATTTTTTTACATAAACAAATATATACTGTTTATATAGACATTACTAAAAATGTTGCAGTTATTTTGGTAAAGATTTTTTGGACAATTCTATATATATTCCTAATCTTTTGTTTTTTAAAATATCATTTAATATTGAAGACAATTTAAAAAGTAAATTCTCAACTACAATTTTAACACAAAATAGCTTTAAATTCTCTATTACATGTTATAATGGCATCCACTATATATTTTTTTAGTTAAAAAAAGGCCTTATGAAAATTTAATTTACATAGGTATAATTTACTTAACACTACATTTGAAATTAGTGTTTGCTCAGTGGGGAATGTATGATATTTGGAATAGTATAGCTATTGTTGAAATATTATGTAGGTATTGCTAATTTTATATTTAATTTGTCAAGAACTCCTAGGGGTGCCTGGGTGACTAAGTCCGTTAAGCATCCGACTCTTGATTTTGGCTCGGGTCATGATCTCATGGTTCATGAGACTGAGCTCTGTGTTGGGCTCCACACTAACAGCTTAGAGCCTGCGTGGGTTTCTCTCTCCCTATCTCTCTGCACCTCCCCTGCTCATGTGTGAGTGCTCTCTTTTTCTCTTTCAAAATCAATAATAAATTTAAAAAAAATCTTAAAATTCCACTATTTTCTTTATATTATATTTATATAAAATTCAATTTAGGAACATGTAAAAAGTTTCATTATTGAAACTATAGAAAAATATTTGTATGCTATTGACAACATAGTTTTATATTGTCATCTATATCATGAAACATGATGATAGTATTACATTTCAAGGAGTAGGTAGGAGTTTTGCTAAATTATGTTATCTCAAGAGAAAGGAGAATTTTTATATTAATGGCCCCAAATGCTTATTGCGTATTTCTCAACTGCTTTTGGAATGTGTTTTAGTTATGAAAAACAGTAACAACTCAGATTATTTTTACCACTGCACAGGGTAGTGAAACTCATACCTAGAGAGTGTTATCCTTTCTTAATTAAAAAAACATTTTTATGAGAGCTAGAAATGCAGTAATTATTCTTTGTGATGTTTTATTTTCTAATCAAGAGAGTAAAGACAATTTTTTTGTGTCTTGATTAGAAAATAAAACATCACAAAGAATAATTACTGCATTTCTTATCTTATTTGCTAGTATGGTTAGAAGGATAAGGTGATCTTTCACTATAGTTAAGTGGCTCTTACATTTTTATTTTTTATTATTTTTTTTAAAAAGTTTATTTTTGGGGGCGCCTGGGTGGCGCAGTCGGTTAAGCGTCCGACTTCAGCCAGGTCACGATCTCGCGGTCCGGGAGTTCGAGCCCCGCGTCGGGCTCTGGGCTGATGGCTCAGAGCCTGGAGCCTGTTTCCGATTCTGTGTCTCCCTCTCTCTCTGCCCCTCCCCCGTTCATGCTCTGTCTCTCTCTGTCCCAAAAATAAATAAAAGTTGAAAAAAAAATTAAAAAAAAAAAAAAAAAGTTTATTTTTGAAAGAGAGAGTGAATGTGAGTGGGGGGGGCAGAGAGAGAGAGAGAGGGAGACAGAGGATCTGAAGCAGGCTCTGTGCTGAGAGCAGAGAACCCTGTGTGGGACTCAAACTCATGAAACTGTGAGATTATGACCTGAGCTGGAAGAAAGATGCTTAACTGACTGAGCCACCCAGATGCCCCAAGTGGCTCTGACATTTTAATGTGTGTAAGAATCTCCTGAGTGCTTGATAAAGTTGTGGATACCCAAACTCAGCCCCCCTAGAAATTCGGTTTTACAAGTCAGCATATTTAACAGGCTCCTAGATGATTAGGATGTATCTGGTCCTTTTAGAAACTTTGGCTAAGTGTCTATTTCTCAACATTAACTCAATTGCCATTAATATTAAATGCAAAATTAACTTGTTTTTCATTAAATCTTCAACACTGGTCTTAAAAGTTGTTTTAAAAACTTACTTGAAAGTATTTGAGCTATTTTAATAGCTCTGGAAGTTAATAAGTTCTCATGTTTTAGGTTATTACATTATACATTTGTGTAGAATTCTACAAGTGAATAAGGACTATTACATCGTTTGCCAGTTTATCTTCATAACAAGCCTGTGAAGTAGGTAAAACAGATATTATCTTCATTTTATGTGTTGGAAAACAGGCTAATGAACGTTAAGTGACCTGTCCTAGGTCATGTAGCTAATAAGCATCTGAGCTTGACTAGAATGTAAGTCGAGACCTAGACCAGTGCTCTTTCTATATCACACCATGTAAGATATCTAAAATTGAAAATTAAAGTGTATATACTTTATGTGTATACACTTATTACATATGCATATATATCATCAGACATTGTTAAAGTTTTCTAATTAGAAAAATAAACATACTGATTAAATTTTAGCATATTTTTAATAGTAAATATGTTTTATCTTACAAACTCTACACTGTGAGTTGGGTAGGGGCATGGATTATGTGTTATATATCTTTATATTCTAATTGTCTAGCTTACTCTGTTGCACAGAGTACTTAGATGTTTAAGTGTTTGATGAATGAATGAATGGATAAATGAATGAAGGACCTTTAGGCTTTTGTGTCAAGGGGAATGTTTGAAGGTTTTTGATGTGTATTCTTGTCTTAAAATGGCAAAGTCTCATTACTGGGCTCTTGATTAAAAAAAATTTTTTTTTTTAACGTCTATTCATTTTTTAGAGACAGAGAGAGACAGAGCATGAGAGGGGAAGGGGCAGAGAGAGAGGGAGACACAGGATCTGAAGCAGGCTCCAGGCTTTGAGCTGTCTGCACAGAGCCTGACACGGGGCTCGAACTTACAAACTGCGAGATCATGACCTGAGCCGAAGTTGGATGCTCAACCAACTGAGCCACCCAAGTGCCCCTTGGGCTCTTGATTTTTAAACAGGGTTGGTACATGTTCTTGAGTCATGAATACATGGTGGTGCCAGTTCTCACAAACAGACGTCAAATAGTGCTTCATGAAAAAGCAAAGCAATCATAAGATGGCAGTGTATATATATATATATATATATTTTTTTTTTTTTTTTGGTGTTGTGTTGTGGAATATTTTGGTCACATATGCACTCCCAGTAATATATTGTATGTTACCAGGGCAGAACCAAGTTTGCATTAGAGGTAAAAGGAGTTCCTTTTATTTTAGAAATATCTCAAAAACCCTTAGAGAATATCTAAAGAAAATGTTTCTAAATCTGACAAACCTTTAAACTACCATTATAACTTTTCCCTTGCCTTTTTTGATAGAAAGAAATAGACCCACTTCCTGCTCTTCTCAAATAGTTTTAATAGTTCATGAAGATTTCCAGCATTCTGGTATATGTCTAATAGAGATCCTTCTGTGTTACATAAAATAGAATGTCTATGGTGTCATTTCCTAAGTGTATAAAATCTCCTGAAAGGTACTGTTACCTTTCTTTCTCTAGAACCAGATTGTTTCTTATGCCAGTTATTCAGAATGTCCAAATACAGTTTTTGTGGGCTGCTAGTTTTGTTTGATTTTATTTTTGTTTTATCTATGTATCTCTATATAATTTTTTGTTTATAAGTAGGAGGAATAAATGAATCAAATATACTTGGTCTATCTCTCTGCGTATGTGCATAGTTGTATATTTGCAACTCATAACTAGCTTGACAAGGAAGTATATTAAATGAGTAGTTCAAAGACATTTTGGATAAACTGTGGTTTTCATGTATTTGGACAGTTCTCCTTTTTTTTATGTTATGTATAATTGATATGTACATTTATTACTAATCCTGAAATCCCATTTCCAAAGGTAAGTGTCTACCAAAATACCTTATCTTGAAAAACGTTTGAGAAGAATTTAGGAATAGAAAACACTTTAAACACTCCTCCAGAAGACATGCTTTTGACTGATATTCCGAGTACTGGTTTTGATTCAGCATTTGGCACTTCTCCAAGTATTCCTCTCATGCACTCTCAAGTTCTTTGAGTTGTTTCAATAAGTATTGGTAGAATCACGGGAACGTGGCTTTACTGTTGTTAATAGCATTATATTTTGAACACCCTTTAATCCTTGGCATAGTAAACTTCACCTCAGGCATTTTTTTTTTTTTTCAGAGTAAGAAATGTTGTTCAGAAATTGTCTTTATAAATAGGATAATTGGGCGAAGAATATATTTTGAAAATTTTATTGACCCTCCTTTTTTACTTCATTTGCTCACTACACTTGTGCCAGGGCCTCCAGTAAGAAAAAGTTTACCATCTATCTCCCTCTGCGGGAAGGTAAGCAACGATGACAGTGAGCTTAATCTTGTTTGCTGGTATAATCACGAACATCTAGAATAGTCCTTGGCGCAAGTAGCCCCTCAAATACTCGTTGAATAAGTGAAGAGCCAACAATTAACTAAGAAAAGTCTCTCTGTGACTTCATTCACACATTTACTTTTTCATTCAGTCATCTAAATTGAATGTTTAACATCTGTCAGGCCCTGTGGTAAGCTCCACTGAGAGATAATATAAGATGTGAGCACATCTACACATTAGCCTACCCTACCACTGAGGAGAACAAATTAACATAAGGAAAATGCATTGTGGCACAGGCTGTAAATGCTAGAAAGGGCTATCAGATGATCTAGTCACAGTACGTATTAAATGCTTCATCTAGTAATTGTTTTAAATTTAAAACCTAACCATGACAAATGTTCGCATAGTTAGTGGTTAATTTCGTTATGAAAGTCTGACATTAACAATACACTTACTCTGTTAACCTTGTATTCAGTTCACTAGTGTCGCTGACATCAAACCAGCTTATTTCTTGTCGTAGAACAGCATGAAAAAACTCTTGCCTAATTTTCCTGACTTGCCGGCCGGCTGCCAGAGTCCAAAATGAAACCTGTATATAAGCAGCAACAAGAACTCCAGCACCTAATCCTGAGTAATAATATGCATATCTGGAAAATAATTAGAAAGTTTCTTTTAAATACTGTCCTTTTTTCATCTCTTTCAGGAAAAATCTTCAGAATTGGCAATTAAGTTTACTGAAATCACAAAGATTGTGTAGGACATCATAACAAATACACATTAAAATCTTTTCTCTTTTCCAGAGGCACCTGGGTGGCTAAGTCAGTTAAGTGTCCAACTTCAGCTCAGGTCATGATCTCATGGCATGAGTTCGAGCCCCGTGTCGGGCTCTATGCTGCAGCTCAGAGCCTGGAGCCTGCTTTGGATTCTGTGTCTCCCCCTCTCTCTGCCCCTCCCCAGCTTGCACTCTTTTCTCTCTCTCTCAAAAATAAACAAGCATTAAAAAAAAAAAAAAGAAAAAAAAAAAAGAAAACTTTATTTAACACTCTACTATTATTTTTGTTTCTTTTGACCTTGAAACAAGTTTATGTTCCCATGTTCTGTATGCGAACTTTCAGTTCTGAAAGTTACAGCTTTCTATTGTCACAATTATTCCTTACAAATGTTCTGTTTTTTCCGTTCATACTATACTTATGACATTCTCCTGATTTCATTTTGACAGTAATTCCCTTTGGGTTCCTAGAGCTTGTTTTTTATTCCCTTTGCAGTACTTATTTTATCTTGCATTTTTAAATAACATCTGAATTCTCTGAAATGCAAGCTCAGTGTGGATAAACTCTGGTCTTACTCATTTTTGTTTCTCACCAATACCAAACATAGGGCTTTTCAAAAAGTGGGTGCTCAAGATTTATTCTTTTGAATTAAATTAATCTTTTAGTCTCGTTTCCATGAATATAATTCTATAAAAACCTCTTGTTTCCAGGAACCTCTGTAAAATCTGGACAGGCAATGATTTTCTCCTTTGGTATCATCAACCGTTTTCTGCTTTAGATTTTTTGGTCCTGATTTCTTTCTTTTTTTTCCTTCCTTCCATCCTTCCATCCTGCCTTCCTCCTCTTCCTCCTTCCCCTTCTCTTCCTCTCCTTCTTTTGTTTTCTTTCTTTCTTTCTTTCTTTCTTTCTTTTTTTTTACAAATTTAAAAATTTGAATATAGTTGACACACAATGTTACATTGAGAACAGTGGAGAACAACTTTAAAGTCTTGGGCCTGTGGGCTTTTACTATAACCAGGAAGAGCACTTTATTGTATCACATGAAGTCTGCTTTGTTTCTATATTACTGTTGTTAGCAAAAGAGCTTTATGTCATTACTGTACACACGGTAAATGCAATAAATATAGGAGTGATAAATGATGCTATTCATCCCTATTCTTTACTTTTGATTCCAGTAAGATTTAGAAAAATTAATTGGGGTGGAGTTACATTAGAATATATTTAAATTCCTTTAACTTCCATTAAATAAATGCATTTTACATTTAGTTGTCAGAAATGTGAAACCTACCTTACAGAAGGGCCAATTAATTCCTTACAGGTGATTGCTAAGAAAAAGTGTGATTCTCCTTGCCTTTTATATACCAGTCATATTAGCCTAATTTTGTCCTAGTAGAAAATTTGACTTTTTATTGCTGAAGTCATTGCAATTTTTATGAAGGATATTTATACATTACAGATGAAATCCTTGTTGGTCATGGGACTTGAGATAAATTCCTTCATCTCTCCAAGTTTCTGTATCCTTGATAGTAGATTGGAGGCACCCAGATCAGACTCTTTATAGGATCTGTCTTCTTTTCCTAGCCTGGATTAACTTTCCTAGTCATTGGTTCCAGTGATGTCTCAAAGTTTTCTATTTCTATATCTTGTCTCATTCCCCTCTGGTCCAGAGCAAGCAATTATTAAATCATCCTATGATTTCTAAACTCCCCTGGAACCCTCCTATGGAGCCTTTGCACTTTATCAGACCTAGAATTAGGACAGGGTTTGGCTGCCTTGCAGTCAAAGGACTTAGCATTCCTTATTTCCTTCTCCTGCTTTATATGTTGCCTTAGGCTGTTCCTGACCCATTACCCTGAATCCAAGCCTGTTTAATAGTGAATATGCACATGTCAGTAGTCCTCTTGACAACCACAAGAAGTATAGGTACCTTTAGCCTTATTTTAGAGACAAGGAAACTGAGGTACAGGGAGATTCAATTACTTGCCCAGGTGCACTGAACTGTGGAGTGGCAGAACCAAGATTCAATTTTGATCATTTAATCTGACACCAGGGTTCATGTTCTTCACCACCTCAGTATGCTGACACTGTCTGTGCACAAAACCCATGTCTTTGATGCACACATACTGACTGTAGATTTTCTGTGTTTTTTTCCCCCTCCTGAATAGATAATTTAGTGCAGATCAATATCTGCTTTTGATAGAATACTTCTTAAGAGAGTCTCTTAAGGTATTTAAAGACCTAATTACCTTCTTAGAGAACAGTCTCCATGATTGTAGCGTTTCCTGCTGCCTTTTCAAGTGCTTATTTTTATTGGCCCCATGTAACTGGGATGTCTCATCTAGAACTTACAAAGCCAAGATTCCCATTAATTTAATAATTAATTTAATAAAGAACATAGATTATTTACAGAAAACGTATAATTCTGTTCATTTCTTATAACTTTTGTTATTATACATATGTATTATAGAATGTTATGAAAATACAAGAAATTAAAAAGGAAGATTAAAAAGTGTCCATATTCCAGGCCAGAGAATACTACTGTTTGATAAGTATTTACTTTAGACAAACACACATACATATGTGCCATATATCTAATTTCTATTTTCATATTTTTTACTCAATTGTGGCAATTAAGTAGATACTTTGTTTTTATCCTATTCTTTTTAAAAGAAGGTTATTTCCATTTATGTTGCCAATGCATTAAATGGATTTGATAGTTTCTTATTTGGTAGTATCATGACCAAGATCAAATTCTCCTGTTTTAGTCTTTATGACATGTGTCTTTCTATTCCACATATTCATCATTTATTCAAGACAATAATCTTGGATTTTCCCTTATCACATCTTACCTCTAATCCATAACTAATTCTGTTGGCTTTATTTTCTCAAATATACTGTATTCAAATAATTTCTCTTTACCTCCACTGTTGCACTCTGGTCCGTGTCACTGCCAGCTCCTGCTTAAATTATCATAGTACCTTTTAAATTTATCTCCCTGCTTCTGACCCTTTACATTTCTCTACACAGTAAAATTTCTAAAACAGAGTTGGATCATGTCACTCTTCTCCTCAGAACCCTACTAAAGCTTCCCATCTTACTAAGGGTAAAAGCCAAAATCTCTGTAATAGCTTACAAGGTTCTACATGATGTAGTCTCTACAGATTTGTTGAACTCCTACTCTCTCCTTTTTTTCTCTCTTACTCTGTCCCTGCCCCATTGGCTTCCAGACTGTTCTAAACTGCCAGGACCACTCAGCTTGAGGGCCTATTGTTTGGGAAATGGTAGTCTCCCAGGGCAACACCAGGCCATCTATCTATCACAGAAGTAATGGAACAGAAAGGCTCACAGGGCCAATTAAGATGCTCAAACACATGGTTTATTAAGTCAATTTAAAACACACTATGAGAGGTGCCTGCATGGGTCAGTTGGTTGAGTGTTGGACTCTTGATTTTGGCTCAGGTCATGATCTTGTGGTCGTGGGATTGAGCCCCCACGTCAGACTCTGTGCTGAGCATGGAGCCTGCTTAAGATTCTCATTCTCTCTCTCCCTCTCTCTTTCTCTCCCTGTCTTCCTCTCTCCCCCGTTGACCCCCCCTCAAAAATACACACACACACACACACACACACACACACAGTACACTATGAGAAAGAAGGGGAGAAATGGGATAAAGTTAATACACTTAAGATAGGGCACAAGTGAGTGAAGGACCAGATTCCCTGAATTTTGGAATACACAGTTTTCATGCCTTTTCTCTCTCTGCCTTAACAGCAAAGAGGACCAGAATTGAGGTAAGTGAGAGGCCCAGTCAGGTAGAAGATGTTCTGGTAATACCACAACACGTACCTGCTCAATCAAAGAGACGCTGGGGTGAGCATGCCTGGCCTTAGCTCTAGCTTGCCACTTATCTTGGTGAGCAGCTATGGGTTTTATTTTTGTTTCTTGGGGAGAGAACATGTAGGATAACTAAATTAAGACCTCATATATATGTAGAGTGCCTCTTAAGTCTCATGTTTATTTATTGTTCATGAATATTTAATGCATCAGGTATCTCATTATATATAGAACCACTTTCTTTTTTTTAAATGTTTATTTATTTTTGAGAGAGAGAGAATGTGAGCAGGTGAGGGGCAGAGAAGAGGGAGACATGGAATCCTAAACAGGCTCCAGGCTCTGAGCTGTCAGCACACTGCCTGATGTGGGGTTTGAACCCACAAACTGTGAGATCATGACCTAAGCTGAAGTCAGATGCTTTACTGACTGAGCCACCCAGGCACCCAAAGAACCTCTTGAATATTAGGGCTTATTGCATATTTAGTGCCTCATGAACTTAGGCATCTTGGTCCTTCCATTTCTATCTTTTCAGACACATGCTCTGCTTACTATTTCTATTTATATGTTTAACATGTCTTGTGAATTCTGCCTATTTATTATTTATTATTACTTATACATTTATTCAACTTCTGTAGCAAATAGATATTCTCACAAGCAAATGTATACTATAGGACCTCTATATGACCTCTACACTTGCTGTTCCCTCTTTTATCTGTAACACTGGTCCTCCAGATATCTGCATGACTTCCTCTCTTTCTTCAAGGCTTTGCTCAAGTATTATCTCAAATGTCATCTCACTGATAGGCCTTCTCTGACTACCCTATGTAAAATAGCAGCTTGCTTGCTCCCTCAACCTCGACTCTGTTCTCTTTTCTGCTTTAGTATTCTCTATGGTCTTTGCCACCATTACACATACTATATACTGACTTCTTCCTCACTAGAATCTAAGCTACTTGAGGCTAGGCACTTTATTTTATTCAGTGCTTTTTCCCTAGTGCTTGGTACCTAGCAGTTGTTCAGTAGGTATCTGTTTAATAAAAAAATGAATGGGGAGCCAAATGAATCCATGAGGAGTCACTTAAAATAGTGGGTGTCTTTTTCTTCATTAAAAAATAGTGTAGGCATAAGGAAAAGTTTTTTAAAGGCCATTAAACTAGTAGCCTGGTTGTAAAGGAACATTTTATAGTATGAGAGAGTTAAGAATATATAGTAAATATCCTTTCTTAAAGTTTACTTGAGAGCAGAAAAATGATTAATTTTAGTCATTATTTTGAAACTCTGGTTCCATGATAAATCCATTAAAGAATAATTTTTGTAATAGTTACTATGTAATTATGTAATAAGTAGTTATGGAATTTATGTTTTTTTATAAAACAAGCACAAGGAATGGATATGAGGATTAAATATTTCCTATATGAGAAAAAACATTCATTCAAGAAACAGGAAAGGATAATGTATGATAAGAGACAGTTTTGCATAAAATTAGTCATAGAGTCAATAAATGTCGTAGGAGTTTAGAGAAGGAAAAGGTCAATGTGGGTTAGAGTGCTGGGGAGCTCACTGTATGGACTGGGGAGGATGGATTGGATTTGTAGAAAGGGGAAGTGTATATCTGATGGAGATAAGGAAAAAAGATGCTGAAGTCTTTCATAACATGAATTTAAAGAATTTGGCTTTTATCCTATCAATCCTATTTTTGTTGAATCATTGGAAGTTTTGAAATAAGGGAGTAACGTGATCAGATATATGTTTTAGAAATACAATAAAATGAGTGTTATATGGAGAATGCATGGGGGAGAGGTGGTAGCTCCAGCAAGAACAGAACTAAGAAAAATAGAGAAGAGTGTTGTAGTAATTCAAGAGAGATGATGGTTTTCTTTTTTTTAATTTTTAAAATTTTTATTTTTTAATATTTATTTGTTTTTGAGAGACAGAGACAAAGTTCAAGTGGGGGACGGGCAGAGAGAGAGGGAGACACAGAATCAGGTAGGCTCCAGGTTCTGAGCTGTCAGCACAGAGCTTGATGCGGGGCTTGAGCTCACAAACCGTGAGATCATGACCTGAGCCGTAGTCGGATGCTTAATGACTGAGATGATGGTTTTCTGAACTCAAAGAGAGTTAAGTGGGATTTTTGTTGTTTTTGTTGTTTAACTTTTGTTAATATTGTTCATGCAATTTATTACTTTCCTCTTTTGACCACTGATAACCTTCGTATAGGTCTCTGGTGTTGCATGTACTGCACAAAATTGCAACTATTTATTTTCATGCCTCTCATCCTCTACTAGTTTATAATCATCTTGTGCCCCAGGGAATCTAGCTATGCTCAGAAAATATAAGACAAATACCTGAGTTTAATGAACTTAGGCTGTTAGGTTAGGACAGGATGCATTTAAGCTGGTTTCCTTCTTAAATTTAGCTCTCAGAATGTTAGAAGATGCCAGTCTTAAATTGGGGGATAGTCAATGGCTATTCACATAAATACATAAAGTAGTTTGGGTGATTGGCACAAAATAAAAAGGAATTTGCATTTTGATAATGTTTATAAAGGCATATTGCCTACATTTCAAACTGTCAAATATGTCTTTGTCTTCTTTCTCTTATAGTTCATTTGTGCTTGATTCCACTTTTATCTCAGTTGTGATAATGAGATGAAAAGTTTTATATAGGGAGAGTGCTAAAATAAGCAAAATATAAGATTTAATGTTTAAATATAATGGAATAAAAGTAGGCATCCTGCATAGAGGAATAATTTTTTAGTATTTTGTCTTGGAATTTTTATTCTATCAGAAACGTTTCTTTGATGACTCATATCATGGATAAGCCTTGGGCATAGCAGTTTGCTATAAACCCTTCTGATATCAGAGCAGAGATTAAAGTCATTGCCTATTAGAAGTCTGAGGGATAGACTACATAGCTGTAAGTACAAAATACATAATACATATATATATATAAGGTTCTTTAAGTACCTCTAATGATCTGATTTAGCCTCACTATAACTTGAGGAGATGGGCAGACTACATGCTGTTTGTTTCTATTTGACAGATAAACTTATTTCTTTATATCTCTGTGCATGACCTCTTTTTTTTTTTTTCGTGTTCATTTTTTAAATTTATTTTGAGAGAGAGAGAAAGAGACACAGAGAGCACAAACAGGGAGGGGCAGAGAGAGAGAGGGAGAGAGAGAATCCCAAGTAGGTTCTGCAGAGCCTGATGTGGGGTTTGATGGCATGATGGTGAGATCATGACTGGAGCCGAAATCAAGAATCAGACGCTCAACCAACTGTGCCACCCAGGTGCCACCATGATGTCTTTGAAAGAACTTCTCTGTGAACTCTCATGTGATGCTAAAGATGACCACTTTATTATTTTTTTTATTTAAACTTTTTTTTTTAAACTTTAGAGAGCACAAGCTGGGGAGAGGGGCAGAGGAAGAGAGAGAGAGAGAGAGAGAGAGAGAGAGAGAGAGAGAGAGAGAATCTTAAGCAGGCTCCATGCTCAGCATGGAGCCTGACTTGGGGCTCGATCCCATAACCTTGGGATCATGACCCGAGCCAAAATCAAGAGTCGGTCGCTCAACTGACTGACTGAGCCACCCAGGTGCCCCATAATGGCCACTTTAAACAGAGATTCAATGGCCATTTATTTTAATGGTAGTTTTTAAAATGTAGAGTATAAATTTTCCAAAATAAAGTACATATTTTGAGTAGTGTGTAGAACACTGTTGGCACCATAGATAAGAATCTGTCAGTTGCTTTGGATTTACAGCTAAAATTTCAGTTAGAAGAATCCTACTTAGTTGTTAATTTGACTTGTGGTTACATAAAAGCCTCTTGGGATACAACTTAAAAGCCTGGCTAAGAGTATTGTGTTAGATTTGTGTGGGTGGTTGTGGTTGAGGCAGAATTTTATATGTCATACTCCAAAAACTGAGGAATTTGTTCCTTACTTCATCTAACATTGTGATAGGTCTGTAAGCTCAGTACTCAGCTATTTACATCTTTGTGGATTGTCCTTGCCGTTAGATTATTTTTGCCACCACTTAACTTGCTATGGCCATGTGTGAAGACCTGGGCTCCTTATGGACCAGTAGATCCTAAATGTTAATTTGCCATTATTCAGGAGAACTGATGAAGATGTAGATTCTAGGGCCTCACACTAAGGGTCTGTTTAGTAGATCTGCAATGAGGCGCAGGAACATATTTTTCACTTATTTAGCAAATATTTGAGTACTTAACAGTATGTGCCAGCAACTGTTCCAGGTGATAGGGATGTGTCAATATTTTCTTTCTGGAAGCCTTCTTGCCACTGTTTGTGTATGCATGTGAGTGTGGGGATCACAGATGGGAAAAAATAATATAAAAAATAAGCTAATTCCATGGTATATTAAAGGGTGTTGGGGCGCCTGGGTGGCGCAGTCAGTTAAACGTCCGACTTCAACCAGGTCACGATCTCACGGTCCGTGAGTCGAGCCCCACGTCGGGCTCTGGGCTGATGGCTCAGAGCCTGGAGCCTGTTTCCGACTCTGTGTCTCCCTCTCTCTCTGCCCCTCCCCCGTTCATGCTCTGTCTCTCTCTGTCCCCCCCCAAAAAAAAAAAAAAAAAAGGGTGTTAAATACTATGGAAAAAACAGAGTTGGTTAAGTGGGTTAGCAGTTTGGGAGTGGCACGTGTGGTTAGGTATGAGAGATGGAGGTGGGAGTGCAGTTTTATCAGCTCTCATGTTATTCTGATATGTATTTGACCATACATGGCAAAACATTGTTGTAGCCATTATAATTTAAAATGATAATTTAGGGGCACCTGAGTGGCTCAGTTGGTTGAGCATCCGACTCTTGGTTTCAACTCAGCTCATGATCTCATGCTTCGTCAGGTGGAGCCCCATGTTGGGCTCTGTGCTGAAGCCTGCTTGGGATTCTCTCCCCACCCCCATCTCTGTCCCTCCCTCACTTGTACTGTCTCTGTCTCTCAAAATACATAAATAAACTTAAAAAAAAAATAGGGGCACCTGGGTGGCTCAGTCAGTTAAGTGTTGGACTTCAGCTAAGGTCATGATCTTGCTGTTTGTGGGTTCAAGCCATGCGGCAGGCTCTGTGCTGACCACTCAGAGCCTGGAGCCTGCTTCAGATTCTGTGTCTTCCTCTCTCTCTGCCCTTCCCCCACTTGTGTTCTGTCTCTTTCTCAAAAATAAACAAACATTAAAAAAAATAAAAATACAAAATAAAATGGTAATTTAATATGATTTCCTATGAATGAATAGTGGTTCTTCAAATTAAAAAACAATATTAAGTACAAGTTGTGAATTATAAAGAACTGAAACATAAGTTTTTAACAGTTATAGACCATAAAATTCACCCAATATAAGTGTATATAGTTTAATAAACTTTAGTAAATTTGTGCAGTTGTGCAACCATTACCATAGTCCATTTTAAAAATATTTTCACCACCCCAATTTGTGCTTGTTTGCAGGCATTCCTTCCTTACCTCACTCCCAGGCAAATCACTGATCTGCTTTCTTTCTCTGTAGTTTTGCCTTTTCTAGAAATTTTTTATGTATGGAACCATAATATTTAGTCTTTTGAGTCTTGTGTCTTCATTTAGTGTTCTGTTTTTAAGGTTCATTCACATTGTTGTGTGTATTAGTACTTCATTCCTTTTTATTGCAGAGTAGTATTGTTTTGTAGGGAGATACTGCACTTTATTCACCAATTGGTGGATATTTGGATTATTGTTAGTTTTTGGCTATTTTGAATAATGCTGCTGTGAATATTTGCACATGTTTTTGTGTGGACAAATGGTTTCATTCCTATGGAATGGAATTACTGGGTATATGTTAAGGGTACCCTCAAATTTTTAAGATGTTGTTAGTTTTCCAGAGTAGCTGTACTGTTAAATATTCTCACCAGCAGTATATGATGGTTCCAGTTTCTCCACATCCTTGTCAACTCTTGGTCTTGTTAGTCTTTTTGATCATAGCCCATCCTGTTGGATATGTAATGGTATCTATCTGTGGTTTTAATTTGTGTTTCCCTAATGACCAGGGATATCAAGCATCTTTTCCTGTATTTATTGACCATTTGTATTTCTTCTTTAGAGAAATATTTATTCAGATTCTTTGCCTATTTTTAAATTGGATTCTTTATCTATCTGCCTATTGTTGAGTTATAAGACTTCTTTTTATATTCTGGATATTAGACCCTTATCAGATATATGATTTTGCCAAACTGGAGGTCATGAAGATTTATCCCTATGTGTTTATTATCTATTCATATATCTTCCCATAGGATATATTTTTAGAAAGGGAAGACAAAACCAGGTATGATTAGACAATATAGACAGTAATTCATACTTTTGAATTATGGTGACACTAAACTAGGATTCCTTTTTTCTTGTCATTGTACCCTTCCAAATCCTGGACTTGAGTTGAAAATTTTTCTCAGGACTCCCCTCAAATTTATTTCTTGCTATTAACCAACTCTGAGGATGAATTCTGTAGTTAAGATAGATTGGAGTTAAATGCTTCTTAGGCAGTATGATCTCAGCTTTTCAGCTCTAATGTCTTTCTATCTCTTTTAAAGAAGCAAGTAACTTCCTATATAGGCTGGTTTATCTACATAAGGAGAGGTCTTACAATGTCCTCTCGTTTTCTGTGCCAGACTTTCCTCTGTTTATATTTTCTAGTGAAATAGAATGATTATTTATATAGACTGAAATTGATTTTTTCTTTGATATTTTTCCTCCACATCAAGTAAACTTTAATGATTTACATCAAGTAAATCATTAAAGTTTACTTGATGTGGAGGAAAAATATCATATATCATATCATATTTTATCATAGTGTATCATATCACACCCCACCCCCCACCACCACCCTGGTAGGCAGAATAATAGTTTCCCCAAATGTCCAAGTTCTAATCCTCAGAACCTGCAAATAAGTTGCATAACATGGCAAAGGATAATTAAGGCAGAAGATGAAATATTAAGGTTGCTAATCAGCTGATCTTAAAATAGAGAGGTAAACCTGTATTATATGAGTGGGCCCAGTGCAATCACAAGGGTCCTTAAATAGGGAAGAGGGAGGCAGAAGAGGAGGTCAGAGTGATGTGATGTGAGAACTGGACAGCTGTTGCTGGCTTTGAAGATGGAGGGAGAGGGCTCTGAGTCAAGGAGTATGGGTGGCCTTTAGAAACTAAAAAGGGCAAGGAAATTGATTGTCCCCTAGAGCCTCCAGAAAGGAATGCAGCTCTCCTGGTGCCTAGATTTTAGACCAACGAGACCCATTTTGGATTTCTGACCTACAAAACTATAAGATTATAAATTTATGTTGTTTTAAGCCACAGAGTTTGTCCTAATTTGTTACATCAGCAATAAGAACACATACACCCCCTTATTAATTATCTCTAGGGTAATGACTTTGCATTTATATGGCAAATATGTATCACCTTTCCAGGAGTCTAATTTATAATTTTGGGTAAGATTGTTTTATATTTTTATCATATAAACCCTTGCTTATTATGTTTATTAATTGGAAATGAAAATGTACTTATTATCTTACTCATACTTAACTAGGAGCCCCTCGACATTTTAAATACAATGAGCACAAATCTCCCAAACGATGAGCAAATTACAAAAGTAACATGTTCCTAAACTAGGGTGGGTTTCCAGTTTTAAGATCTTGGGCAAGTCTCTTAATCTCTCCTAGCTTGAATTTTCTTCTTGGTAAAATGAAGGAATTAGAATAAACAATCTTTCAGGTTGTCTCAAGTTCTATGATATGATTATTTAGTGCACATGTGTATGTATGTGTATATCCATACAATTACTCTATTCTTTTACCTTTTTAATTGAGGATTTGAATGTCTCCCCTTTAGGGATGTAAAAATGTAAAGTTTTGTTTAGTAGGATGAATTATTGAATTGTTCATTTATTTAATTCTGTTTTTATGGAGTTTTGACTATTGCTTTCTACTGAAGATAGAAGATGAAGAGCCTTTCTGCTCTTGGGGATCTCATGGTATCATGGGGGAAAAGATACTGCTAGACAGCTCTACTTAAAGTGCTGTGGAACCACAGAGAAAGGGTCTTTTCTTTTTTAATGTTTATTTATTTTTCAGAGAGACAGAGAAAGAATGCGAGTGGGTTAGGAGCAGAGAGAGAGGGGGACACAGAATCCGAAGGAGGCTCCAGGCTCCGAGCTGTCAGCACAGAGCCTGATGTGAGGCTCGAACTCACAAGCTGTGAGATCATGACCTGAGCTGAAGTTGGACGCTCAACCTACTGAGTCACCCAGGGGCCCTCAGAGAGAGGGTCTTAACCCTTAGGAGGTCTGGACTGGCCTCCTACAGGAAATGGTGCTGGTCAAGAAGGGAGTGGGTGGGATGGGTGCCTGAGGATGGGTATTTGAAGCAGAGGATAGAGCATTTCCAAAGCAATGGAGAGAGAGAGAGCCTGAAGTGTTGGAGAGTGGAAATACATGGGTCAGGGATGCTACTATTTTTTAATTGAAGTATAGTTGACATACAATATTATAATAGTTTCAGGTGTACAACATGGTGATTCGACAACTCTATACATTATACAGTGCTCACCATAAGTGTAGTTACTGTCTGTCACCATGCAAAGTTATTGCAATATTATTGGTTATATTGCCTATGCTGTACTTTTCGTTCCCATGACTTACTTATTTTGTAACTAGAAGTTTGTACCTCTTGGTTCCCTTCACCTATTTTGCCCATCCCCTGCCCCTCAGGTGCTATTAAGATATTTTAAATAGGAAAATTGAACATTTTTGCAATAGGCATGTGAAGACAGTTTAAAGAGTATAAATATAAGGTGGGGAACCTCAGTGGCTTAGTTGGTTGAGCATCTGACTCTATTTCAGCTCAGGTCATGATCCCAGGGTCATGGGATCAAGCTCTGTGTTGGGCTCTGTGCTGACTGTGGAGCCTGCTTTAGATTCTCTCTCTCTCTCTCTCTCTCTCTCTCTCTCTCTCTCTCCCTCTCCCTCTCCCTCTCCCTCTCTCTCTCTCTCCCTCTCCCTCTCCCTCTCCCTCCCTCCGTCCTTCTCTCTCTCTCTCTCTCTCTCTCTCTGCCCCCACCCCCCACTCATGCTATCTCTCTTTCTTAAAAAAAAAAAAAAGAAAGAAATTGTGTGTAAGGTATACATCAGGAGGGAGATGGGCAGATTGGATAGTGAGAACAGTGAGAAGATTGTTGGCTATTGTCCACATGAGAAAGGACATTCACCTGAACTAAGACAGGAACAGTTAAAATGGAGGTAATGATTTCAAAGGCTTTACACAGACAAAATGGACAAATCTTAGTAATGGATTAGATGTGAAGTGGGTGTGAGAGAGAAGGAATCTAGGATGACTCTGGGATTTCTCATCAACAGAACTAGACATTGATCTCAGAAATGCAGAGGTGTGTGAAAACAGTATGAATAGTATTGGTCATATTGAGTTTGAGGTGCCTGTAGGATATCTGGGTAATTTGACAGGCCTACAACTCAGGTATGAGATTGGAATGGAGGTAAAAATTTAGGAGCTATAACTAACTACATGTAAGGTCATTATAAGTGTCAAAGGAAATGACATCCGAAAGTGCCAAACCGATCAATTTACCTAATGAATAAGTGGTAGACCAAGTTCTCCTAATTTTAACTTGGGTGCTCTTCTGGTCAATGAAGTATATTCCCATGACCAAATCACAGAGGAGATTTAAGTAGTAGTTGGGGGTTGAACTTACATGTCTTTGAAATCTTTTCCAGTCCTGAGGATGAATGAGTTAACAAGTATAGTATGTGTAAAATAGTGCCTGGCACATATATGGATCACATAAGTGTTTGTGATTATTCTGTAAATCTGTAGAATCTTTGTAGTTTCTGTTAATTTGGATACCAATACTATTTAGGTATATCAATACTGTTTGATTGTAAAATGCATACAGAAAAAGCACAATTAGCAAATATGAAAGCCATTATTTTATTTATGTCTTAATTTTTGTAAATAGGTTTGCCAAAAACAGTAAATGTGATTGCTTGGATAGAATTTTTACAGTTTCTTTAAAGATCTGGTTAAAGAAAATGAAGTTTGAATTTAACTGAAATTCAACAGGTTTTTTTTTTTTTTTTTTTTGCTTAAAAAGGGCAAATAGACAAAGACTGAAATTTGACATGAAGATGACGTTTGTATTGCAGGCTGTGCCACATTTACAGAAAATTTGGCTTAGGAAAAGTGCTCTTTGGCTGCCCCTAAGCTTTGATTAGCATATGAATGGTGAAATGAAAAAAAGATGAAAGCAAGCATTCACAATGAGGAGGAAAGGAGGACTAAAGGATTTCCTGCAGATTGGTTACATATTGTAGATATGCCAGTCCTGGAAGATGCCTGCAGGAATCTGGCTGGCTACTACGCAGAATCCAAGCTGTGATGCTTGTTCTGCTGTGGTGGGCTCAGTGTTCCAGTTAAAAACACAGCCACTTCTATATTTCCTTGTTCTTCATTGATAAAGTTGGATGGTACATTGGGAGGATTAAATGAGATTATATGAAATAACATGAAAATTCAGTACAGTGCTAGATGCATTGTAAAATGCTCAACCTGGATTAGTGCCCTTTTCTCTTTATTCCACTGTAAGCACTGTGATAGTTAAAATGCTGTTTCTTTTTTCAAATTCTTTTGGGGAAAGTATCAAAAAGATGCCTCAATTGGTTTAATGTTGCCTATGTTATTAGCCTGTGTTTCCAACAGAGTCTGAGGCAAAGTCGAGGAGTTCATGCTCTACCTGAGTACAATCCCAGGGTAGCAAAAGTGAAGGGGAAAAATGAAGCAAGGCAGCCAAAACAGGACAGCAAATACCTAGTGCACATTATTCATTTGTAAATATGGACATGCCACCGGGTTTGTCTCTGGATAAGCCGTATGGAAACACTCATTTCAGAATAGTCTGTTGTTGGGGCGCCTGGGTGGCGCAGTCGGTTAAGCGTCCAACTTCAGCCAGGTCACGATCTCGCGGTCCGGGAGTTCGAGCCCCGCGTCAGGCTCTGGGCTGATGGCTCAGAGCCTGGAGCCTGTTTCCGATTCTGTGTCTCCCTCTCTCTCTGCCCCTCCCCCGTTCATGCTCTGTCTCTCTCTGTCCCCCCAAAAAATAAATAAATAAAAACGTTGGAAAAAAGAAAAAAGAAAAAGGAAAAAAAAAAGAATAGTCTGTTGCAGGGAAGAAAGGAGAATAATGTATCTATTTCTTCTTCCTGTCTCTTGTCTGTCATTGGTCAACATTTGCCCCCTGTCCTACGGGTTTCTGTTCTTTAGCCCTCTTGGCAGCTGCTGGGAAGCCACATACATGAAAAGTATGTGAACTATGAAACATTAAACACCTATACTTTTAAACTGTTTTTCTTCTAGGACATTCAGGAGACAGCAATATGCATATAAGTGTTTATTGGATAAATATTAAGTAACTAAATATTAATCTGTATGATAGATATTTTCATTGACAGTTATTTTGTTAAAAATGGAACAAATAAATGAAAAGTCTCAATTCTAACCGACTCAAACACATATGTATTAATACAAAATTTGCATATTGAGAAATGCCATCTTAACAAATTAGTTTAAGAATTCCCAAATTTTATAATTCAAAGCATTCTTACTGTGTTTACAAATTTCCATTAGAGAATGCATTTCATTTCAGTGAGGTTTCAGTATGTTTAGAGTTTTCCTAATTTAAAAAAAAAAATAAGTGGTAATTTAGCATTGTATTTTAACTACTATTATTATCTTGTAGCAAATGGTTTTGCAAAACACAGAATTACCATAGTGAGTCACAATCTAAATTAGCGGTTTAGGTGGAGTAGGGTTTTACAGCTATTCTCTGTGTCTCTACACATATCTAGACATTAAATTGAAAAGTTCTTTGTCATAGTTTTATAAGCATGTGTAAGTTAGCATATAGGCTTGACTGCTAGAACAGAGATCCCAAACATCAGCTGTTTTACGATATGCTAGTTCAGGGTGAGGAAGGAATCTGCACAGTGTTGGGGACCCAGGCTGCTTCTATCTTTTCACTTTGTTGTCTCGAGGATATTGATCTCATGCTTATGGATGGAAACCACCATGTTTATATCTCAGCAAATAGCAGAAGAGGGAGGACATGCTCCTTTATTTTTAAGGTACTGATCTGGAGGTAGCACATATCACTTTTTTGTTTGTTTGTTTGTTTTTTCTTTTTGTCAGAACTCTGTTATAGTCATATGTACATATGTACATAGTCATATGTAGTGCAAAGGAGACTAGGAAATGTAGGATGCCATATACCCAGCTAAAATTCCTAGTGGTATGGAAAAAAGAAAACATGGATTTGGGGAGATAGCTAACAGTTTCTGCCACATGCACTCTCTCTGCCAACCATGAAAAATGTTCATTTCCTTTCCAACTGTCATACCTGGATGATGTGAAGTCAGTCCTTTCTCTCAAGTTCTGATACTATTTCTTGTTGTTGGTGTATCTGATCTGAAAGCTAGTTTATCTGCCATCTGCTCACTGCCCAGATGCACATCCAATATACAATGGTAAAGTCAAGGCAGGGTAATACATCCAAAAGATACTGGTAGAGGAAAAGCAGGATAAGACACTCCATTTGGAAAAGGGGAAGATTGGAAACCCAATAGTCACTCTGCAACAGTCAAATCCTGTGTGTAGGAATCATGAAGATTTTTATCCTGGTAGTTGAAGAAGTTCTTTGTTAGCCCTCCTGGCAAGCTTATCCCCTGCCCTTGGGGAGGAAATCACTTATTCTCCAAGATTTCTGGCTTTGTCCTTTGGGAGATTGTTTATTGTCTGTTATTGCCCATGGCCAGATCTAAAGTGGGCATTGAAAAGTATATCCTTTTCTTAGGGATGGATAGCTTTCTAAGCTGGCTTCCTGCTGGTGCAGGAAAAAGAGCCCAAGGGGTTGTCATTGGATTGAGTAATTATAGGCTTTTACAGTCCAGGTGTTATGTGTGTGTAATACATACCTTCAAAAACGTATTGGATTTTATCCCTATTTGCGGTGATTAGTTCCAAGTGAGAGTAACCATAGTCAAACATTAATCAAGACATAGTTGTGTGCATTGGTTTGTTAGTTTTTTCCTAGCTAAGAATGCTGGGTTTTATTTTATTTTTGTGTATTTATTTATTTGAGAGAGAGTGAGGGAGCACGCATGCATGAGTGGGGGAGGAGCAGAGGGAGAGAGAGAATCTTTTTTTTTTTTTTAATGTTTTTATCTATTTTTGAGACAGAGACAGAGCACGAGCAGGGGAGGGACAGAGGGAGAGGGAGACACAGAATCTGAAGCAGGCTCCAGGGTCTGAGCTGTCAGCACAGAGCCCGACGTGGGGCTTGAACTCACGGAGTATGAGATCATGACCTGAGCTGAAGTCAGACACTCAACCGACTGAGCCACCCAGGAGCCCCAAGAATCTTTTTTTTTTTAAGTTTATTTATTTTGAGAGCACAGAGCCTGACGTGGGGCTCGACCTCACCAATTCTGAGATCATGACCTGAGCCCAGATCAAGACTGAGACACTACCTGACTAAGCCACCCAATAGCTCTGGGAGAGAATCTTAAGCAGGCTCCACCCCCAGTGAGGAGCCCCATGAGGTGCTTGAAATCATGACCATGAGATCGTGATCTGAGCCCACATCAAGAGTCAGATAGATGCTTAACCGACTGAGCCACACAGGTGCCCCATTGTACTGAAATTTAATTGTTGGCCTTTGTGCTCTGTAAATCCTCCAGTTTCTAAATCAAGGACAGTTACCTTGAGGCTTAGTGAGAAGGTAGTATCCTTTTTTTAAAAATTTTTTTTTTCAACGTTTATTTATTTTTGGGACAGAGAGAGACAGAGCATGAACGGGGGAGGGGCAGAGAGAGAGGGAGACACAGAATCGGAAGCAGGAGAAGGTAGTATCCTTAATATCTTCTTGATTGGCATACTGGCTCTCATTGTCTGGCTGTAAATTCTTGAGTCTCAGGTTTATATCAGCTTAGGCTGTATATTCTAAAACTCATGTTTACCATGTTTCTTTCGAATATGAAAGAATTTGGCTTTTAAACCCCAGGAAGCCCCACTTTACCAGACCCTCAGTCAGTTGAGATTTCAAGGTATAGGTGGTGTGAACTTTTTTCTGGAGACCCGAATTCCCTTCCACATCTGCTTCATACTGTGTTATTTAGGCTTGAGCTTATATCTCTTGAAGGATTTTGTTGAAAGCAGCGAGAAATAGCCAGTACTTGCTAACATTCCCAATCACTTCATTCAAGCTAGAGACTTGGTTAGTACTTTTAAGGTACTAACATTGAAGATGGCAGTTCGACTAAATGTTTTGCTGTGTCATGGCAAGAGTTAGCTGCTTTTTGCTGTTTGCTCACCATCTGCTGTTCAGCCTCTAAGTCAGTGCCACACCCCCCCGCTTCTGCTGGAGCGGGCATCAAATTCTACATTAGTTAGGACGTGGGTTCAGGTGCTCCAACAAAGACCCTACATTATAAGGGGCTAATCAAAATAGAGGTGATTTCTCTCCCAGTTTATAGCCTGGGCAGAAGTAGCCCAAAGCTAAGTTCTATTGTGTCGGGAATCCAGGATTCTTCTATTTTCTTGCTCCACAATCCTTTGCGTGTTGCCCTTGTCTACATGATCCAACACAGTGCACCACTCGGATCACTTCTGTATTCCAGCCATTGAGAAGAGAAGGAAAAGAAGGGAAGTCCCATCTCTTCCATTTAAGACTCTATTCTTCACGTTAACCATAACTTACAGCCACATCTAGCTGCAAGGATGCTTAAAATGTGCAGAGTATCCAGATAAAAATTTTATTAAGAATAAAATGTTTCACTAATAAGGAAAAAGGGGAAAATAGGTTTTGGATTGCTGTTAACAATTTATGCCACAAAATATAGACGGTACATTTGGATCTTAAAAAAAACAAGAAGACCAAAACTCAAACCAAACACGAAAACCAAAAACTTTTATCACTCTATCAAAAATTAATAGTTGGATACTGTAATATAAAGTACAATACCCTAGTCATCAGTGTCTGTATGGTATATAAATTTAACCTCCTTTATAACAATTTAGTCTGCAGTTTGACTTCCAGAGGCTACAGTGGATATGCTCATGTGTATCACATTTGAGACTATGTGCTTAACAATTTATTTCTTCACCTGGGAATTTTTTCCCTCATTAATACTTAATGAGGTATGAAGTACAGAGTAGACCTAAAATAGCATTGAGTGTCCAGCATTTCCACCAGTCCCCTAACTGCAGAGAGAGAAAATGTGTCGTATACTTTCAAGTGGGAAATTTCTTTGATGGAAGCCTCAAGTTTTATCTACAAAATTGGTAAAAATTTTGTATTTTACTCCATTTCATTGCCCGTTCTATAAATATGCTTGTTTTTAATATAAAAATGTGTAAATTACTTATTAAGTTTACCAAAGATAAAGTTGACAGTCCAGGAAGATGTACAATATTTTTCCTGTGTCTTTTATGTTGACGCTTACCTCCCGGGTGTGTATGAAATAGTTGGGAAATTGGGTACTGATATTTATTTATTTTTTAAGTGTTTACTTATTCTGAGGGAGAGAGAGCATGAGAGAATGTGTGAGTGGAGAAGGGGCAAAGAGAGAGGAAGAGAGAGAATCCCAAGCAGGCTGTGCCCTGAGCCCAATGTGGAGCTTGATCTTACAAAGCATGAGATCATGATCTGAGCCAAAATCAAGAGTTGGATGCTTAAACAACTAAGCCACCCAGGAGCCCCTTGGGTAGTTGGATTTATAAAACGCACACTAAGTACTTTATTTATATTCATTGGCAACCATTGATGAAATGAAAAAATAGGGCTACTGGAAGCAGTCATTTTCATGGCTGCTCCTTTCTTGTGTCCTCTTCTTCCTTTTCCCAGTGGTTGTCTCCTCAGCCCTCTGTTTTCACATAGCTGATTCGTCATTCTTCAAGTCTCTAATCAAATGTCACATTTTCTGAGAAATAACTTTCTTAACCATGGCAGAGAGACTCTAATGTGACACCCAGTGATCCTCAACTGCTGATGTTCATGTCTTTCTGTAATCCTTCTGCCTTAGTTCAGGAAGTGCTTGTCACTTCTTTTAGGCAGTAGAATTTGGCAAGGGCAATGGGATGTCACTCCTATGACTGCATTATGCTATATGAAACTTGGTTTTAGCAGACTGGAGCAAGAAATTCTCGTGGTGGTTTTGAAGCAACAAGTTGTCATGTTGTGAGAAGACCACCCTGCTAGGACCTAAGCGTGGAATTTAGGAACTGAGAGCTAGTTATCTGTTAACAAGAAAACAAGAACCTCAGCTGCAAGCAACTGAATTCTGCCAACAAATTGAATGACCCTGAATTCTAGCTAAGAACATTGCCCAGATGATGGCTTGATTTCAGCTTGGTGAGACTGAACAGAGGCCCCAGTCTGGACTTCTGACTGACAGAAACTGAGAGATAATAAGTGTGTATCATCTTGGTCCCTAAATTTATAGTAATTTTTTACACAGCAATAGAAAATGAAATATAGATGTTCAGAGTTCTGTGTTGCTTGTGGATTTTTTTCCTCCACATCCTACCTCCTGTCCTGATGGGTGTGGCTATTAGTGTTTGGGGCAACCTTGTCCAAGGATCGTGGAGTGGGAAATGCAATCCAGAATAAAATTTATAAGCTTTAATATCTGTTGAGCTGAGAGCTGTCTGACATCATCCCATGAACCACTGATTCTACTACTGTAGTGTGAAGCTGCTTGACTGTGTAATGTCTAGAAACCTAAGTTATTAGGAATCACACTTTAAAAGAATTCTGTTACATCTCTACAGGTAATATGAGAAGGCTCTTTAGAAATGATAGATCATTATTACAATTTATTTTATTTTATTTTATTTTTTTAAAGTTTATTTATTTATTTTGAGAGAGAGAGAGAGAGAGAAACACAAGTGGAGAGGGGCAAAGAGAGAAAGGGAGAGAAAATATCAATCAGGCTCTACACCATCAGTTCTGAGCCCAATGTGGGACTCGAACTCATGAACCCTGAGATTATGACCTGGGCCAAAACCAAGAGTCAGTCACTTAACCGACTGGGCCCCCCCCAGGTGCCCCTATTTGGATTTACTTTAAGTGAGAAACACTCTATTAGTAGAAAAGCACATGTTCCTTTGGTTGATTCCTTTTACCTTTTATTTCTTTTTCCTCAGAATCCTACCTACTGAAGGGACCTTTTAAATATCTTCTCCCCCCTGTCATGACTCTCCTTCCTTCCCTTTTCTAATTTGGGGTAATGTCTTCCACCTATTTTATTGTTAGGCTTTGAAACTCAAGAGTCCTATATCAGCATTACCCATAGGTTATTGGAAATACAATCTCATCTCTCACCCATACCCTCATCATCAGAATCTGTATTTTTAGAAGTTCCCCATTTAACTCATGTATAAAAGTCTGAGAAGTTAGGCTATAAGCCTCTTTTATGGTCTTTAATTTTAGTATTTGCCTCATTTCTTGCATTAGGTGATAAATTCCCAGGTATCAGAAACCAAATTTATTCATCTTTATTTCTCCTGCAGTGCCTACCACTTACATATAGAGGTGTGGAAAATAATTTACACAATAAATTATTTGTTAACTTGAATCAACTCTAGGAAGTGTTCTGTTTTCTGAAAACTTTTAATTCTTATAGTTTCAAATATCTGTTATTTAGGACATCATTTTGTTGATAAAATGGGAACCTTTCTAATCTACTTACAGATATTAGAGCTTTGCAGAGAGGGGAAAGCTGATGGTTTAGAGAGCTCATTGTGGTTCAGAAATCTCTAATGACATTTTTATTCAATTGTTTCCTCAGAATGCACGAATGTAGTTCCCAGCTCTTTTAGTATCCATGCTAATGGATGAGATTTAGTTATTTCTCTGACCTTCAATTCAAAGAAGAGGATTAAGTGCATTCTGTGCATTTGTCAAAGATACTTTAGTCTCTACTGTTTCTCTCTTACATTCATGAGCTAGAATATCTGAGAGAAAGCCAGCTTTCTTATATACCTCTCTTGCCCACTAGCCAGGGACCTTTTCACTTCCCTCTGATCTTGTTCTATGCCCTCTCAATTTTTTTCCAAATACAAAATAAAGGTAATAGACAAATTAAACTGGTGAGAATTGAATAGGGAATGCTGTTTGCATGTTTCATTGCTGATACTTCATGAAAAAATATAAAGTTCTATGATAGTCAGCTGGATTTCTAAAAACAATTTGTAAAAAATGAAGCAAATGTATAGAATTTAACTGTTAGAAAGATAATTTCACTGATAGGTAATTTTATTCCACATGTTAATGTATGGGGTGTGTGTGTGTGGGGGGGTTGTTAACTGTTCATTTTTGAGGACTGCTAAAATAACTTAAAAAAAAAAGTCTCTTTATATTCTGAGTCTCAGTGAGACTCTTTCATTGTCAGTCCTGCCTCATAACACTTACCACGCATAATAGTTTAAGATATTAGAGTTGTTTCATAGAGTGAATCCAATATCTTAGTCAGTGTAGGCTTCTATAACTAGGTACTGTAGGCTGAGTGGCTTAAACAACAGATGTTTATTTCTCACAATTCTGAAGGCTGGAAAGTCCAAGATCAAGGTGCTAGTGGAAGGCCCACTTCCTGGCTTGCAGACAGCCGTCTTCTTACTGTGTCTTCAAATGGTAAGGAGAGAGAAAGAGAGCTTTGGTTTCTCTTCCTCTTGTTATTAAGGACACTAATTTCATTGTGGGAGCTCCACCCTCATGACCTCATTTAAATCTAATTACCTCTCAAAGGCCCCACTTCCAAATACCATCCCATTAGGGACTAGGACTTGGACATTAGAATTTTGGGAGGATACCATTCACTGCATAGATACAGTATGAAAATAATTAAAAACAATTTTTTTTTTTTACATTTACTTAGTTTTGAGAGACAGAACACAAGTTGGGGAGGGGCAGAGAGAGAAGGAGACACAGATCCGAAGCAGGATCCAGGCTCTGAGCCATCAGCAAAGAGCCCAACGCGGGGCTCGAACTCTCAAATTGTGAGATCATGACCTGAGCCGAAGTCAGACACTTAACTGACTGAGCCACCCAGGCACCCCTGAAAATAATTTAAAAAATCTAAGGCTGCTGGGGTGCCTGTGTGGCTCAATTGGTTGAGCGATCACCTTCGGTGCGGGTCATGATCTCATGGTTTGTGAGTTCAAGTCCCACATTGGGCTTACTGCTGTCAGCTGCTATAAGTGTGGAGCCTGCTTCAGATCTTCTATCCCCATCTGTCTCTCTGTCCCTCCCCAACTCAAGCTCTTTCTCTACAAAAAAAAAAAAAAAAAAAAAAAATCTAAGGCTGCTGAATCTGTTAAAAATGCCCCATTGGAATAAAGTCTTTTTTATTAAATACAAGGTGATTGGAAGTTAAGAGACATTGGTAGACTTGCCCTCTTGAACACGATTCATGTTTTTATTTTATTGGCAGTCATATTACCTGTAATTGTTCTTGGAATCATCACAATATGAAGTTTTTAGAATTTTAGAGCTGATGCACAAGGGAGCTTTAGGATTATCTAGTTCATCTCTCACTATATGTAGGAATTTTCTCTACAGCATTGGTTTTTGAATTTACTTTTTGAACTCCAAATTATCTTTTTCTTTATAAAATAAAATCTTATAAATAAATAAGGAGCTGAATGTGCCATGTTTTTAAAAAAATGTTTATTCATTTTGGAGGGAGAGAGAGTGCTCACATGCACATGGGGGAGGGACAGAGAGAGGGGGATGTAGAGGATCCCAAGCAGGCTCTGTGCTGACACTAGAGAGCCCAATGTGGGGCTCCAACCCTTGAATCGTGATTTCGTGACCTATGCTGAAGTTGGATGCTCAACCGACTGAGCCACCTAGGTTCCCCTGAATCTGCCATGTGTTTTTTTTTTCTTTTTTTCTTTTTTCATGTTTGTTTGTTTGTTTGTTTGTTTAGAGAGACAGAGAGCATGAGCAGGGGAGGGGCAGAGAGAGAGGAAGAAAGAAAATCCCAAGCAGGCTCCACGCTGTCAGCTTAGAGTCCAACATGGGGCTCAGTCTCACGAACTGTGAGTTCATGACCTGAGCTGAAATCAAGGGTCGGATGCCATGTTGGCTGAATCTGCCATGTTTTAAAGAAAGTGATGAATGACAAAGGTTCTCCACCCTATGTCCACACATCAACTTGAAGTCCTTCAGGCAGAGGGACTGAAAATCAAGAAAGGCAATTTATTACAAAGTTGGATGATAAAGCCAAACTTAATACATTAGAGTCAAACTCCAAATGCATAATTTTAAAGACATTTGCTTCTCTGAGTAGTTATAACAAACAATGGACACCTTGAAGGTGCTTACTTCTGATGATATGAGGGCTTGGTTTTCATAGGCCTATTTTCAGAGGAGCCCTGATTTCATGAAGGAACCTTAGGGGCTACTATGGGTGGGGAGCCTAGTGGTGAGGAATTCCTGGAGTACCTCTAGTAGAAGTGACTTCATTATATATTTTTTGCATATTTGGCTTTAAGACTAAGATTATGTTTGGGAGGAGAGTAGGTGGTAGAAGTAATGGCATTATTATGTGTGTATATGATTTGAGAAGCATAGGGTGAGAGGGTTTACTACCAAATAAAGTATAAATATCACTGCTCATCATTGCTTCCAAAGTTTGGTGCTAGGCTGGCATTGTGTTACAATCTCTTGGAAGTTTAATTAACATATTAACTTATTAATTTAAAAATATTAAAAGTAAATAGTCTATTTTCATGCTAACTGATTTGGTCAGGATCTTGGTGGGAGACAGATGACACATTCAGACAAAATGATTGGGGGAAGTGTGGTAGAGGATGGGTTGCACTAAGGAAACTCTAAAGGATAAGGCAGTACTCTGTTGTGAGCAACACCTACTGTTGTAGATGTCCTGATAGGAGTTGTGGCCTTTGGTAAAGGAACATGGCCCACCAACAGGATATGGTAGGAAGGAACCAGGTGAATGAATACCTTGACCTCATTCATGCTGTACAATGTCCTATTGGCACCTCCCACTGCTAAACTGCACTGGAAGACTAAGAGAAGAGAGTCCGTTGTTGTAGCTCATGAAGTTTAGTCTCCTAGGGCACAGAGTATGGTGAAGATGGATGAAGAATTGATCTGGAGAAGAAGACTAAAAGACATTTGGCAGAGATCCAATGTGGCTTTTGTGTGCCTTTTGGTGGCATCTTTCATCTTGCAGAGGACACGTGTTCCTTTTAGAAGATAATGTTTTAGTTTGGATGCTTACTTAGGTGGTGTCATAACATTTATAAAACATTCCTAAATTCTAGCCACTTTTATTATCCTGGTGCTTCTCTGCAAAGATCTATGTTATGACTGGGAACAAATGCACTTCCTGTATCTTTGTCTTTGCTTTGCCTGAACTGACCTTTCTTTCTTCTCAGCCTGGAAAATTCTAATCTCCTCTTAAAATCTAGGTCAAATATAATTTCTGCTGAAGCTTTTCCTGTAACTATCGTATTCTCTTCTGACTAATCTTTATTCCATTTCTCCTTTGTATACAATATTCCATTGAGCACATGCTTAATTTTCTTCCAGCTCTTTGTTTTTTTTCCCCCTCTCTGATAGCTATCTTTCTCAGGTTTTTGTTCTTGTTTTTAAAGTCCTTGCTTTACACACTGTTTGACATTTATTGGGGATTTGTTGACTCAAAGAAGTTTTCTGATATTCTTGGGTTATAGACATGCTACCATGGACAGCCACCAGCAACAACAAATTAGATGAGCACTTTGAACAGTATGTCGGTGGGTCATGTCATCACTTAAAGTGTCCCTTTTCCTTACTCCCTCAGTTTGTTGGAGTAGAAGGTCTTCAATTTTGGGGATAGAGGCTAAAGAAGAAAGCCCAGATTTTATAAAAGTATTAATTACAATGATGTAGAGGATTAGACTTTTCTCTAAATCCAGAATTTGGCTACTTTCTTCTTTATTTTGTCAGCCTATGTGCACTATTTCACTGTAGTTCTCTGAACATCTGACTGGTACTTAACAGAGAAAGTAGCATTTGAGGCTTCCCCTTATGAAGTACTAGTTTCCTCACTTACGAGAAAATATTGTTCAGTGTGCTGTATCCTTAGTTGAATCATAGGGATGAAAAGGTATGAGACATGGGAGTGGAAGTAAGAGAAGTCACTGTTCGTCATTCTCCCCCCCCCCCCTTTCTTTCTCTAATTAGCCAGTGGGGAACTGTACTTGAGGGAAATAAATCTTTGTTTTTCTAAGTGGCATTGCAAGCCAGAGACTGAGTAGGTTAGTCTAGGAATTGCAGCCCCAAACATTAATGCATATCTTTTGGTGTTTCTGAGTGAGAATAAACGAGTCAGGTGGACCACACAGAGATGAGGCCATAGGATACATAGCTAATTATACAGATTAGGATAGGATTTCTGAGTAATTTTTAAAAGTGATTCATCATTAATGGATTAAAAAGAAATGAACTTCTCTCCATTTCTTCCATTCACATAAGAGTATACTTCCTGGTCCCAGGTGCATACTGCTGTGCTTTATTGTTCTTAAACATTTTACAGAATTAATCTCTTGAATGGAATTACCGAGGTGTGTTTCTTTCTTGAATGTCTTGGAGAAGTACCTTTCTTCCCACCAATTATCACTGTAATTTAAGATCCATTTCAGGAAGGGGAATTTCTTTTTGTGGACCTATGTTACTTATTATTTATGCCATGCCTGATCTCTTAAGAAAACAATTCAGCAAGGCCACAGATGGTCTACAAGTTCCTATGATTTGTCAGAAACTCTCTTCTAGAACAAAAGGTAGAGGGTTAGAGTAGACTCTTTGTTAATGTGTGCATACTAACTGGAATGGAACTAGGAGAAGATCAAAAAGGGGACCAGAAACTCCAGTGGCTCTGTTGTGGTGGCAATAGGATAGTTGTCCTGATTTTTAAGAAATGGAAGGGAGGAAATTAGTAAGTTATAGTTAACAGTAAAATATCAAATTGGACACTGGTAAGTAGCATCCAATATAATGATCATCCAAAACACTGACAAATGAGAAAAAGGCAAAGGATCTGAACAGTAGACAGATTTATTGGTGTCATGTAAGAAGAACAAAGGTGTTAACAAGGTGCCAAGTGTGCTACTTACAGATAGCTGTGAGTAAAAGAGCTACACAAAGTGGGAATCAGGTCAGATTATTGAGTAAACTGGAGAACTACCACTATCAAGTGGGGATGAGATCAGAATAACTCAAGCGAAAAAAAGAAGAGATAGTTTACAAAGACATTTAGGTAATGGAAAAATTTGTCACATTTTTGAAACTGTAGATTAAGGACATCAGTGTATTCTGACAGAATAAGAGGTTAACAATGGCCAAATGCAGAAAGGAAGACATTTGTGTGTTATTTTCCTTCTGTTTATAGGGAAAAATAAAAATACCTTGACCAGTTAGGAAAAGAAAGGCTTATTTGTTGTGATGCCTTTAATAAAACAGAGACAGAGGGATAGAAGAGGTAAGGGATAAGAGAAAGTCTGGAAGGTACTGCAAAACTACTTGTGTTTAAAAATAGAGGTTTGGGGTATATGGGTGGCTCAGTCAGTTAAGTGTCTGACACTTGGTTTCGGCTCAGGTCATGATCTCACGTTTCATGAATTCGAGCCCTGCACTCTGTGCTGATGGTGTGGAGCATCACTCTTTCTTCCTCTCTCCCTGCTCCTCCCCCACTCACACTTTTGCACTCTCTCTCTCAAAATAAACAAACTTAAAAATAAATTTAAAAAAATATAGGTTTGATTGCCAGCATGTTTGGACTTAGGTTAATGAGTGATGTTAGAAAAAAAAAAATGGTGATTGCACAAGTCCTAGGGAGTATAAATTATAATGGCATACATTTATTTATGTAAATCAGCACCCTTCAGTAACTATAAATCATTGATTAGTTATTTGTCAACATTGTAGTCACTAGCATTTAATCAAATTTAATTCAGAACAAGACGAAAATGTATTATAATAATTTATTTCCCCTTTTTAAAAAATATTAAGATCAGGCTTTAAATTTTTTTAATGTTTATTTATTTTTGAGAGAGAGAGAGGGAGGGAGGGAGGGAGGGAGAGAGAGAGAGAATATGAGTGGGGAAGAGGCAGAAAGAGAGGGAGACACAGAATCTGAAGTAGGCTCCAGACTCTGAGCTATGTCAGCACAGCCATGAGATCATGACCTGAGCCAAAGTCAAATGCTTAACTGACCAAGCCACCTAGACGCCCCAATTTATTTCCCCTTTTTAAAAAAGCCTGTTACTCAGGAACTTGGTTCTCTTCCATTCGGATTGAAGTTTCTTTATTGGCTATATGGAGATAGTAAAAATGATGGTAATATTGAAAGGATAAAAATTCCCATTTTGACTTCTGTATGACATGTTAATATGAATAGCAGGATAATGAGGCTTGGTTATTTATTGCTATGAAAATGTTAACTTTAGGGTTATGACTTTTCATTGCAAATGGAGGTATAATATTATTTAGCTTGATTGTCTTTGAATAGCAATAGATATTTGTATATTTGTATGTATATGTACACATATATATCCAGGTCGTGTTCACTGATGTATTATACCTCTATTCCTTACCTAATAGTTTTACATTTAATTGTTCTAAAGACTCAAGGCATCCACAGGGTGTTTTGAAAAATATGGCAATAGTTTGGGAAGCCTAAGAGAAAATCATGCATACCACGTTGGAAGCCTCAAATGGATTTAAAATGATAAAGGTGCCTTACAAAGGGACTGACCTGGAGAATTTTCAAGTGGTGCTGTAGCAACAATAAGAACAACACTTTATCTGTACATAGACTTTGCCACATATTATCTCATTTGTTCAACATTCTTTGAGGTGGATATTACAGTCATAATGGTACCATTTTTTAGGTAAGGAAACTGAGGCTAAGAGAGTGACTTGCCAAAGGTCCTAGTTAGTATGTAAGACCTGTGAAAGTCTGAGATTCTACCCTATTTATAAGTTAACAAACTAGTCTGTTACTGTGTCATGTATAGTGGCAGAAGCCACAGATTCCTGAGTTAGGACAGAGCACTGTAAGCTTCATGATGATTTGAACTGCTTCCCAATTCTCCCGCTTCCTCAGTTCATGTAGGCAATGCAGGTAGGCCTGTTACATGGATGTCTTGCAAGCTATAGGGCATTGAGAAACACAAACTTGGGGATTCATTGATTTGATAGTAAGCAGGAACAAGCTACCTCTTTGTCCGGTGGAAGATATTATCCCTAAAGGTTGCTTGCAGTAAAATGCAACTTTGAGAAATGATTCTTTTTTTTTTTAATTTTTTTTTAACGTTTATTTATTTTTGAGACAGAGAGAGACAGAGCATGAATGGGGGAGGGGCAGAGAGAGAGGGAGACACAGAATCGGAAGCAGGCTCCAGGCTCTGGGCCATCAGCCCAGAGCCCGATGCGGGGCTCGACCTCACGGACTGAGAAATCATGACCTGAGCTGAAGTCGGATGCTTAACTGACTGAGCCACCCAGGCACCCCAAGAAATGATTCTTAAAGAGAGCAGTCAGGCTCTTGTATTCTTGGCATACCCAGCAAGAATGTGCAAGGATGCTCTGGTCTCATGGTGGATTGCCTCCTCCAACAGTATGTGGCAGAATTAAACTTTAAACTCCATCTTTTTGAATTTGATGACTAAAATTCTAGCTGAACAGGTAGCAACTATAGGCCCCTCACTCACACCCCTATATATTTATCTTCTTCTTTTTTGGTCCTATCAAGAACATTTTGAAACTAGTCCTCTTGGCTTATTTGATATACTCAGTTACTGAAACCAGTTATTGTTACTATGAAGGTAGGAACAGAAAACAGCCCAATTTAAGGAAAACTTACTGGTCCTAGTTTCAGAATCTCCCCTAATCTTTACTAGCTACTGCTACTGCAAGGAGCTGTGTTTATGTTTTTATGAATGAAGTTCCTTGTTCCTATGGCACATGTATATTTGCTATAAAAGTTGAAGGGAATGGTAGAAACCATAAAGAAATAAGGAACAAGTGGTGTAACTAATGGTGGATATAGGGGAAGAAAAGGTTGTTTATTGATACTTCTTTTTTTTTTTTTTTTTTTTTTTTTTTTTTTAAATTTTTTTTCAACGTTTATTTATTTTTGGGACAGAGAGAGACAGAGCATGAACAGGGGAGGGGTAGAGAGAGAGGGAGACACAGAGTTGGAAGCAGGCTCCAGGCTCCGAGCCATCAGCCCAGAGCCTGACGCGGGGCTCGAACTCACGGACCGCGAGATCGTGACCTGGCTGAAGTCGGACGCTTAACCGACTGCGCCACCCAGGCGCCCCTATTGATACTTCTTTTAAGTCAGGATTTTGCTTTCTTTTAAAGTTTATTTATTTTTGAGAAGGAGAGAGAGAGAGAGAGAGAGAGAGAGAGAGAGAGAGAGAGAGAGAAGCAGAGAGAGAGAATCCCAAGCAGGCTCCACACTATCAGCATGGAGTCAGACACAGGTCTTGAACTCACAAACCATGAGATCATGACCTGAGCTGAAATCAAGAGTGAGACGCTTAACTGACTGAGCCACCCAGGTGCCCTAGGATTTTACTTTCTTAAAGGAATAATTAAAAAATAGAATTTGAAGTTAGAAAGGACCTTACGGATATTAAATCTAGGTTCCCCATCTTATAGATTAGAAGATTCAGACATAGAATGGTTGAATAACTGTTCAAGATCAAGTTTCTAGTGACAGAATAAAGTGATGTAGCAATGTTATTGTGATAGTCACATGCCTGGTAGTGAAATGTTCCCCCCTTAACTAGACCAGTTTATAGGATTCATTAATAAATGTTTGTTACATTACTTTGTTTTTATAATAGAAGAAGACCTATTATCTGTCCTCAATTCATTTACTAGTAGAGCGATAAGAATTCAATTTGATAGCTACTATTCTAAAGTCATGTACAAACTGCATAGGTTAATTCAAGCTTGGGGTGTTTGAGCTAGGTCTTGGAAAATAGTTTCTGTGCAGAGAGATGGAGGTTTGGCATTCCAAGCAAAACAAAAACCACATACTTTGGAATGGTGAATGAAAGTATATAAGTTGATCAAGAAATGATCAGTGGTTGGATATAGCTGGATGTAACTAGAATTGAAAATGGAATGACAGGTAGAATATAGATTAGGAAAATATTAGATACCATGCTAAATAACTAAGACATTATGGGGAGGAAACACTGATATTTTAAAGGATGTTGGCATATGAGGTGCAAAAGAAAAAGATTGGTCCAGTAATCAGAATGAGTAAAAAAAGGAAGAGATGTTATAGAAGCCAACTGCAGATAAAGATTTGAGAAATATGATATATGAAGAGTAACAGAATATGCCACCCCAAAATATGCCACTTTGACATAAGGATTATTTTGAGTGGAAGGCAATTAAAAAAAAAAAAAGCAGATAGAAGGAAAGATCTCTGCCCTCCTCCTATTTGTCTAAAAGCAGGAAATAAATTTGTAAAGGTTTTCCCCCACCCCTCTGGAACAGGAAGGACCAAAGTTAGTCACTAGAAATGGTAGCACAGGAGCCTACATAACAAACTTAGCTAGTTAGCCCTTATCTTCCATTAGTTTCTTCATACTATCCCACTGTTTGCTGTCCTAGAAACTCAGTCCTTTTTCCTCTGTTAATATGCTATATAAGTCCAAGTTCTAACCACTCTTTGAATTATTCATCACTGAGTATTTCCATGTGTATGCATAATAGATATGTAAATAAACTTGTTTGTTTTCTGTTTGGTGACTACCAAGGGGAGTAGTCTTTTCTCACTCTAATTTACAGGACTGCAGCCAGTAGAACCTAAGAGGATAGAGGGAAAATTTTTTTTCCTCCCCTGCAAGTTGTAAATAGGGTCAAATGTTGAAGAGAGGTGAGGTAGGATGAAGACTAAAAAGGGTCCACTTTATTTAGAAATGAAAAGTACCTCTTTCTGAGCAGTTTCAGGAGAGTGTGAGAGCAGAAGCTAAAAGGCAACTGTATGTCAAGGGAAAAATTTAGATGTGGGAAAATGGAGATATTTGTTCATGTACTTTTATCTTAAAACTAAATAATGAACATTTGTATCATATTCTGTTTCAAGCCTTGAATTTTTACAACTAGGTACAATAAATTACTTTTCTGTTTTCTGTATGGCTCTTCATGGGTTTTCCCTTTCAGACCCACCCATTGGTCATTGGTCCACAAAGGATAAAGGGTCTGTACCTCATGCTAAGAAAAAAAGCACATTCTCTAGCAAAACTGTAACTATTTTCCATAATTGCCTTACTCTGCCTACATTCATTTCCAATGCATCATTTTTTAAAAAAACCTAAATAGAGATAGATCATCTCTATTAGCAAATTAATATTATAGGTAGAACCCACATGATTGTTGGTCTTTATAATATAATGTTGCTATATACTATGAGAATATCTTACTCTAAGTATTTATGACATAGGTTTTATGCATAATTGTTTTTCTTTAAGAAGCAGTTTCAAATGTTATCTACTTATATAATACACATTTTGAAAAACCTGCAAGGCCTTGTTACTATTTCTTAGTGTTAATGTTAACCAAAATGTTAACACTGATTATGTCTTAGTGTTGGGATTAGATGAATGTGTTTAATGTTCTTATTTTTGTATAAAAATACTAAGAAAGGAGGTATTTCAAAATATTTAATAAATGTCAGATTCTGTTTTTAGTCTGTTATTTCCCAGAAGGGTTGATATATTTTGTTTATATATAATTTCAAATTATAGTTTTGAGATTGAAGTTTGTAGCTGGGTAAATTTCAAACTCTTCACATTATTAAAATAGGTGAATTGGCATGGGTTAGAACTTCATGGGAGAATTCTTGACTTGAGTATAAATTTAGGGAGTTGTAGAGTTTAAAATACTAATATCTGAAGGGAAATTGAAAGGGTGAATATATTTCTAACCTTTGAAGTATAGTCAACCTCCAATTGTCTACATGTGTAGGAGACTATCCCCTTCTAGGTGGGAGTTTCTCAGACTTGCCAGGAAACTGCCATTTGCCTGGATCCAGCTGAAAAGAATTCCACCCAACTTGGTGGTTTTTAAAACCACTCTCCCCTCCCATGCAAATGGGTGGAACTGCACATCATTCATGCTTCAAACACAATCCTCCTTGCCATTAGCAAGGATAAGAATCAGATGAATAGAGTTTAGGAGATTAAGTTCTGAATGGTATTGACATTCTAAAATTGGCTGTCATATCTGCAATTCAAATAGCATTACATTCCTTTGTTATGTTAAAATGAAATTAAAAGTATCTTAATAGCCAAATAAGTTAGCCTATGGTTATAATAATTTACTTAAAATTAATGAGGCACTGATTTCAGATAGTAGCCCAGTGCTCATTTTCATTTAGACAGTTTGTGTTTATTTTTATCTGTTTTATTACATGGGATTTGTTAAGCTTCACAGAACTGCTATAAAGAAGGGAGAGAGCAGAGTCCTGGGGGCATGAGGTCTAGAGAGAAAGCCTCTGTTCATGTATGACTTTATGTTGGAATGCAAGGAGCAAGAGCTTTCCAAAGATGTGAAATTTAAATAGAGACTGAAAACATGTGATGTTCAGGCTGGAAAAGGAGTTAGGAATTGAGAGGTTGGGGAAGTGTCCAGGAGAAGAGAGCAGTATATTTGAAGGTAGAGAGAGCATAGCTTGTTAGTAAAACTGATTAAAAATAAGCCATCACTGCCACCACTATCGACAACCAAATCCTTTATTTCAGAGATGAAGCATGGCAAGAGGAGAGACCGCAGAGGGATTTAGGGATGTACTGAATGATTTTAAGCAAGGTAGTGACCTGATCAACTTCATATTTTACAAATATCACTGATATTGCAACATGTAGAACAGATTGGTGGGGGAAAGAATTGACATAGGCAGGCTAGTGAGGAGACTTGCAATAATCCAAGTAAGAGATAATGGTGGTGTTGATGGGGAAGGAAAGAAATTGGTGGGCTCTTAACTATTTCAGAGATAATTAATAGTTCTTGGAGATCAATTAAGTAGATGGAATAGGAAAGGGAGAGTAATTGAGGTTGACTCTCCTGTTTTTAGCTTGGCAGCAGTCAGGATGGTGATTCTCCCAAGGAGGTTGGGGATTTTGTTACAGTTTTCATACCATGATTGGATGAAGTAAGATAGGAAAAAAAGAGTTTGGAAAGAAGAGACCACTCATCAAGAAAACATGGAACCAGGAAGCCAAAGCTACTACTACATTAGCTGTTTTTGGTTGTAGCTTCATGTAAGAAACCCCTTTTTAATTTGTTTTATCATTTTATTTTTATAGCAGTACATAAATATTATTTTCCTTTCCCCCTTTTTAATAATACAGTATCCTGCAGTCAAATAGTGTTAGATCTAAAAGAAACCTTGGAAATTATAGTTTCTATCCCAGGTGAGGAAATTGAAGCTCTGAGAGAAAGACTGCATGATAGCTGTGGAGTGACAGAAGTAGTTAAATCCAGATCTTCTAATGGCTACTCTCTTGTTCTTTCTACGGTATCTAGCCAGCTCCATGTTGATTATTGTGTTCCATTAAAACAAATAAGTGAAATTGAAGACTTGATGAAAGAAGAATAGCATTATCACAGAGGAAAGAAAAAAAATACATAAATGTATTGTTAGCACATTTTTTTTTTGTAGTATGGAATTCTATTTTAGATAACCAAGGTTGCAGAAATTCAGTCCCTTCTCATTATTATCTTCTCTATCATTCCATTGACCTTCTATCCTGATGAACCTGAAAGGGTTAAAATTTAGGCAATCTGGACTTATGTTTTGTTTTATTTCTATCTAATAAATTGATGAGCCCATTCCACTTCTATTGACTCCATTTAAAAAACAAAAACAAAAACAAACTCAGATCTCAAAAAATAAGAATGTGGAACCAGATTCCTTTAAAATCCTTTCTTTGGTCTGTCTTTATCATTTTATGTTTTCCATTGCTGGTTGTCTTTACTTTCTCCTTAAACTGCTTCTCTTTCATCATGGCAAATAGGAACCTTTTAAAAAACCTAGGTACAGTAAGTCAGTGATGTATATGTCCAAGATAGTCCCTTTTATAGATTAAATATAATAGGGCCATATTTTGGTTTGTTCTGTTAGCAACATATCACCATCTTTACTTTTCTTCTTTGAAAATAGGCCTTGAAATCAGAAAGAGAAGCAGAAGAGGAGGGTCCTAGAATCTGGAGCAGATGGGGGTGGGTGTCGGGTGGGTATAATGCTGTGGTTTTCCCAATAGTGAGAGGATACCCTAGGAGATGTGCTTGATGATTCACTGGGTTTTGGAGAGAAGATAGTGGAACTTCTCTTTATATTCCTTTTTAATTTCTTTCTTTACAAAATTCTGCTTTTGTGTATATCATAATATGTGATATATCAATACAGTACATGCATATCATTTATTATGAATATATATACATATATGTTGGGGGAGTGTGCTTCAGGATGTTAAGCTGACAGAAGGAAGTGGTTAAATAAGTTTGGAAACCATTGGTGAGGAATTTGCAAAAAAGACAAGTCAAGAGCATCAAGATAAAGATTATATTTTTAATTTTTCACTTTTGGGTATTGTCTTCCCTGGAAATAAAGAGAAGAAATTTAAATCAAAAACAACAAGGCACAGCATTTTGGAGGCAGAATTTATTTAACTGAGTCTTTACCTATTACAGAGTTATGGAAAAGTGTTCACCCACAAAAGTATTTAATTTTAAGATTAATTTTATTCTTGTTCATGATTTTTGGGGATTGTCAAGTAACTCATTCTGAAATAGACTCAGTATAATTTAATTTATTTAAACTTTTCAACTGAAGGAACAGTAGTAGATTACATTAGTGTTTTAAAAATATTTGGTTGGGGGCGCCTGGGTGGCTCAGCAGGTTAAGCGTCCAATTTTGGCTCAGGTCATTATCTCCCAGTTCGAGAGTTTGAACTCTGCGTCAGTCTCTGAGCTGTTAGCACAGACAGATCATGTCCCGCTTCAGATCCTGTGTCTCCTTGTCTGCACTCCCTCACTTGTGTTCTGTCTCTCTCTCTTTCTCAAAAAATGAAATGAAATGAAATGAAATGAAATGAAATGAAATGAAATGGAAATAAAATATTTGGCTAAAAACTTTTAAGTCCTTTTTTTTCCAGTTTTTTTTTCCAATTCATTTTAATTAATTTTTTTCCTGATTATTTCTTACAGAATAAGACCACAACTTGCCAAAGAGAAGATTGAAGGATGCCATATTTGTACATCTGTCACACCGGGAGAACCTCAGGTCTTCCTAGGGAAAGATAAAGCTTTTACTTTTGATTATGTGTTTGACATTGACTCTCAGCAAGAGCAGATCTATACTCAATGTATAGAAAAACTAATTGAAGGTTGTTTTGAAGGATACAATGCTACAGTTTTTGCCTACGGACAGGTAAGTACCAAATTATTTTCATAGAAGCTATAACTTCGCAGAAGTGTCAGTTCAGTTGTGTTTTTAGTTTTGTTTCTTTAAGTTATATTATTACACTAAGCATGCATTTTTCTTTGTTCTGTTCTTTTATTCAGACTGGAGCTGGAAAAACATACACAATGGGAACAGGATTTGATGTTAACATCATCGAGGAAGAACAGGGTATTATTTCTCGTGCTGTTAAACACCTTTTCAAGAGTATTGAAGAAAAAAAAACACACTGCAATTAAAAACGGGCTTCCTCCTCCAGATTTTAAAGTGAATGCCCAATTCTTAGAGGTAATAATCTAAGTGTGTCATTAGTTTCCTTTTACATCTTATCCTTAAGACCATAGCCCTTATGATTTTATACTCCCAGTTTGTAGTATAGTATTTGACACTTAGTGCTTGATAAATGACATCTGAGTAAACTAATAGGTAGTAGTAATAGGTAGTAGTAACAATAGATAATAAGTAATAAGTATTCATGTTAGTATTAAAAATTATAAACACTTGACCTGTGTTCATACAATAAAACAATTAATATTGTTTATTTCAGACTCTATCTTATAATTACTGTTATACTGTAGGTAGGCTCACAAAGCTCTGGGAATTCAGTGACTAAAAAGGAGGGAAGGTGTGTGGAATAGTGAATTCAGGCTATAGCACTAGCTGGGCTGCAAAAGCTGGTATTCCTGCTAGGATGTCCACAGATTGGGGCAGGTTTCGATTAATTTAGGGCAGTCTAGTGTGGTGGGAGGGACATGACAGTAAGAGGACATCTAGGATTTGAGCACTATTGCAGTTAGGTGGATGGCAACATTATAATTCTAGGTGCTCGGTCCAAAGAGGGTTCTAGTCTAGTTCTAGTCTAGATTACCTGAGCTAATCATTTTGATCATTAGTTAAATTGTTCAGCATTATATAGCACAAAATAGAAAATGTAATTCAAATTTAACATCAGTTATCTTACTGCTGGTTTTAATGGACATCCCAATTTAGTAAAAACTAAGAATAATGTAATTATTTACATTATGTATTTCTGCGAAAAGAAAGGTAATAAATAGTGGAAAACAAAAAGACATAGCGTTCTTGTGTCTTCCCTTTCACCCTCCAATATGTTGTTAGGCATTGTGACTTTAAGCATATCATTAGAAAAGTAGGTGTATGAGTCCTCTTCTAAGGTTGTGGTTCAATCTTCTTAGCCACTATTAATACAGAAACACTAATATTGCTGACCTTAGAAAAGTACTAAGTGTTAATTTTTAGATACAGTAAGAAATGTGGTAGGGCAACAGGAAATATTTTTAACTGAAGTAGTAAAAATTCTTAAAAATTTCCCTAAGCCTAGGATTTTTCTGCATTTGGTATTTCTAAGTTTACTTGTATTTATAAATATTTGTTTATCTCTTGCAAATGATTAATAGATCATTTTAGCTAGTCTTCAACTCATTAGTCATGATTAAGTCATTTACTTTTCTTACTCTTATAAGGAAATCTGGCACTTATTTGTATTTGTAATAATAACACAAATTTTTGTTTGTATTATATTTATTTTATTTATTTATTTGTACTATTTTTATGTGTTATTTTGGAGAGATGTTATTATGAAGACATTCTAAGATATGTTTGAAAGATATGCACTGTATGTTAATAACCATGAGGCAATTTCTGCTGAAATTAAGCTTATAATATTTTTTGTAGCTATATAATGAAGAGGTTCTTGACTTATTTGATACCACTCGTGATATGGATGCAAAAAATAAAAAATCAAATATAAGAATTCATGAAGATTCAACTGGAGGAATTTATACTGTGGGAGTCACAACACGTACTGTGAATACAGAATCAGAGGTGACATTTATGTTAAAGTTAAAATAGAGCATATTTAATTTTATTTGATATCAACTTTATTGCTAGTTTGCTTAAGATCAGGATATGAAATTTGTATCCTTATATGTAATATGGAGTTAAAGTCTTGTCTTCTTTTCCAATATTTGTATCCAATTTATATCAGGATTTTATTATATAAAATGTCACGGTTATGGTAAAGTCAGTACATTTATCATAGCATCAAAAGAATCTAAGACAGAGAAAGTTTTCTTTCACAGACAGAGAAAGAGAGTTAGATCATTGAAGGTGGACAATGAGACCCCAATTTTTTTGTACCTTTTGCTGCTACATATGTAGGACTATATCATGGTTTCTAAAGGGAAACTATTAAGAAAAATTACAGAAAAAATATTTCAGGAGAGGATACAGAAGGGCCTAAATAATTCAAGTTGTTGCTCAGTTTGTTCCAAAGTGTTCTTCTGTAACAGTTTTGGAATAGAAGCTGCAAATGTCAGCAAATGACAAACAATGGAATCTCAGTGTTTTCTCCTATTAAAAAAATAATACACTATTATACTATAAAGTTCAGCTCAAAAAGTGCCTGTAACTGAAATAATATGAAAATCATATGGTAGGTTTGGGACAGTAGCTCTGATTTCTGATCATATGGTATCATGTTTAAAGATTGTTCAAATAAAATCTGTCTTTCCCTTTTCCAGATGATGCAGTGTTTGAAACTGGGTGCTCTATCCCGGACCACTGCTAGTACCCAGATGAATGTTCAGAGCTCACGTTCACATGCCATATTTACCATTCACTTGTGTCAAACCAGAATGTGTCCCCAGATAGATGCTGTGAGTTTTTAGTTCTAATTTCTTAAGCTTGCAGGCTTCGTTTTCCTAAACATCCACATAAATCCCAGGAGAGTACACTTGAACCAAATTTAGTTTGGCTAATCGTTCCTTTTCCTTTTTTTAATTTTTTTAAATTAAAAAAAAATTTTTTTTTAATATTTATTTTTTTTCCGAGACAGAGCATGAGTGGGGGAGGGGCAGAGAGAGAGGGAGACACAGAATCCGAAGCAGTCTTCAGGCTCCGGGTGGTCAGCACAAAGCCCGATGTGGGGCTCAAACTCACAAACCGCGAGATCATGACCTGAGCTGAAGTCGGATGCTCAACCGACTGAGCCACCCAGGCGCCCCTAATAGTTCCTTTTCCTAATGAGATGTCTTTGATCCTATTCAAACTGAAGCTGGCCAACTGTGTAAGATTTTGAAATAAAAAATTGGTATGTGTCTGCAGCTACCGTAAAGCAAGCTGTGGCTTTATGGTGATGGATGTAGTCATCTGAGACCCTTTCCTTTTGAGGACTGTGTATTACAGGTTTCTCTTCATCAACATAAACAAAGCCTCAGTTCGTATGAGCTGGTTTCTGATTGTCAAGCTCCTTTCTACCTTTGTCTAGGCTTCTAAGTGCCTTTTTGCACTTACATTTATTTGGCTATTTGCCTATTTTTGAATATTATATGTATTAGAGATATATTTATATTTAACTTATTTAATATATAATATGTTTATTGAGGGCAAGGTGGGGTTGGAGGATATTTAGTGTCACATTAATAAAATATTTTTTATTATATTCCTCAATTGCAGGAAAATGTGACTGACAATAAGGTGATTTCTGAATCATCACAGATGAATGAATTTGAAACCTTGACTGCAAAGTTCCATTTTGTTGATCTGGCAGGATCAGAAAGACTGAAGCGTACTGGAGCTACAGGCGAGAGGGCAAAAGAAGGCATTTCCATCAACTGTGGACTTGTAAGACTGAGACTACAGCTTTGTGTTGAGAATATATCAGGGCTTTTCTATTGTCCTTTCCCCTTTTGTAATACATAATACCCAAGTGGAAATCCTTCATGCACTGAGCTGAGAAAGGAAAGTGACAGTAAACTTATAAACTTAAGAGTAATGTACTAAATTCTGATTTCCTCACATTATAAGCTTTCTTCAAAACATTGCTAATTTTCAGGGCGCCTGGGTGGCTCAGTCAGTTAAGTGTCTGACTTCGACTTGGGTCATGATCTCACAGTTTGAGAGTTCAAGCCCCATGTTGGGCTCTGTGCTGACAGCTCAGAGCCTGGAGCCTGCTTCAGATTCTCTCTCTCTCTCTCTCTCTCTCTCTCTCTCTCTCTCTCTCTCTCTGCTCCTCCCTGACTCAGGCTCTCTCTCTCTCTCTAAAAAATAAACATTAAAAAAAGATTAAAAAAAATTTAAAAAAAACATTGCTAATTTTCATGTGTGTAAATTTAGTGGGGTTAAGTTTTATGCCATATATGCAGAAAAGAATACATATAGTGAAAATGATTTTGAAAATTCTTCCCACCTTTAGGGGCCCCTGGGTGGCTCAGTCGGTTAAGCGTTAAGCATCCGACTTTGGCTCAGGTCATGATCTCACAGTTGATGGGTTCTAGCCCCATGTTGGTCTCTGCCGACAGCTCAGAGCCTGGAGCCTGCTTCTGATTCTGTGTCTCCCTCTCTCTTTGCCCCTCCCCCACTTGTGCTCTGTCTCTCTGTCTCTCAAAAATAAATAAATTAAAAAAAAAATTAATTCTTTCCAACTTTAAAAATTTATTGTCAAAATTAATATTTTAATATTCAGTATTAAAGTTTTTGCTAACATTTATGACAGTCACTTTATTTTGGGAATTACAATCAATTTTTTTAAAGTAATGATTGTTTTTAAAATGAGAACTTCCCTAGATTATATAGGAATTAGTTTTAATACCATGCCACCTAGTGGTGTTTTTGGTTGCAAAGCACCTTGTGTGTGCTAGCATAATGCTTTTGTTATATGGAAGAAAAAGTTTTAATGGCAGGTTTTTGTATAATAAATCTTTTCCTGTTGACTTCATTATAAAATGGACATTTGTTCCTGTATAAATGTAATAGAATCCCTAAATTTCTGTGATGTAGACGGCATCGGGTTCTGTGTTTTCTGCATTGTTTCTTTCCCTCCCTTTCTAGAGCTGGGGACTCCAATCAGATGGTCCTATTTTGCTAGTGATTGCACCCCTTGGTGTGGAAATTAACAACCAAGGCTGAGTAAAGAGAGCCAGACCTCCAAACTCCCAACACCCAGCTTGATGCTTCCATCATATGGTTGAATGTTGTGTGAAAGGGAGTCACCTGGATCCTGGACTTTGCGTATTGATCTGAATTTCTTAGGAAATAAATACATAGTGGAATTGCCATTTGTGGGGTCAGGAAAAAACAAAAGTCGTTGATCTCTTTTCCTGTTTAGGCCACTGAAGCATGTTCAGGTATATCTGGTAGAGTTCCAGTGTGGCCAGTGGTTAAAACTGAAGCTTCTCTGGAAAAGGGCCTGTAAGACTCAATGTAATACTGATGTTGGTCTCTGCAGGATCCACTGGCTCTGACAAAGACATGGTTATGGCTCTTTGCCTTACTGAAGGCGGGTGTGACCAAAGTGGAGGATAGTGCTTATGCTGTAGGTGCTAGTTTAGTTTTAGTGCAGTAAGAAAAACAGTAGGAGTGGCAGGAGGTGTGACTAGACAGTTCAATAATTTGACCTACTTTTAAAATATTGGGTGCTTAGCACATAGATTCATTGTATTTCTTAAGACAGCTATACTTGTGTTAGGAACACCTTGTTCAGAGAAATCATACTGATATTTTTGTTATGGTTAAAGAAGATTTTGTTTTACCATAAGGAAGCTATATTACAATAAGAACATTTCATGAATCTGTTGAACTAACTAAACACTTCATTTCTTCATTGAGTTGAGAACTTGAAACATGAATTGACAATTTTCTGGGGATACAATCTGATGCTCTTATAATTCTAAGGATGGTTATTCGTCACCAATTTTATAACATTTCTATTTTTAAAGAAAATCTCTGAGTAGAAGTTTAAGTATTTGTGAGCTATAGGTATATTATAGTCTAAATTTTGAGTGGTGTCAGTTTTTAGTAGTTAATATAGAAAACTTGGAAGTATACTTCATTTTTCAAAATTCAAAATGTGAAACAAAACCAAACATAGATGTTCTTAGTTCTGTCTCTGCATTATTCTCTATAAGCTTTTTTATTTAAAGGTGTTATAATTACTAAAATTTTATCACTTTCTTCTCTCTCTCTGTTTTAGTTGGCACTTGGCAATGTAATAAGTGCACTGGGAGATAAGAGCAAGAGGGCCACCCATGTGCCCTATAGAGATTCTAAACTGACAAGACTGCTGCAGGATTCCCTCGGGGGGAATAGGTATGCAAAAGTGATTATCCTCCATATTCCTGAATTTCAACTACTCATTAATTTTAAAGTAAATTTGTAAGATGATTTGTGACGATCGTTTTTATTATAAAGCAAATTAATAGAATGAGGAACTAATAATGTGTAAATACCTAAAATGCGAGAGTCCTGTTGTATGTGGTTATTTCACAGAATCCTTAATAACATCCCCTGAGGTAGTGTTACTGTTCCTATCTTACAGAAAAGGAAATTGAAATCCAGAGAGGTTGAGTAATTTATTCCAAGTCACTTGGCTTGTAAGCCTAATAAAATTTTGTTGAAAAGTAAATGCTGTCTTTTAAGTAATTACAAAGTAATTAAATATTGATACTTTTTACAAAGTTTTCTAAAATTTGGTATTTCTTTACATGTGGAAAACCTGTTTTAATGTTAATTGAATGAAGTACAGGATGTTTGCTGTTTATTAATTTTGCCAGTATCACTGACATTCCTTTTTCCATACTTTGCATCATTCTGATATGTTTCATCAGCTAAACTCATTCTTCTGGTAATTCATTCCTTTTCATAAATATTAACATGTTTGCTTTACAAGTGGAAGCATTTTTGGCATTTCAGTTTAATCATAGTGTAAATCAACAAGTTACAGACAACCACAGTGAAGCTTCAATGTTTTCAATGGTCTGACACATTTATTGGAAAGATCATTAGATGCTGTAAAATGACCTGGTAATTAGACTTGCAAGCTTCATTTTTGAACAACTGTTATTCAGAGAGTTTTGATAATGTTAAATCTATGTAGATTTAGGAGTAAAGTTTTGTTTTTATAGAATTCAACAGTATTATTTTTATATGTCTTCCTTTTATGTAGTGTTTGCATTGTCTTAACCTCATTTGTCTCCATGCATATTCTGTGTATGGGTGCAATATTGCTTCCTTTGTTGTATTTTTCTTTTCCTCTATATTCTTAGGCTGACCTTTAGTATCACTCTGGGTCTTAAGACACCAGTTTTTGTTTTTTCAGCCAAATAGAAGTTTTTCAAGTTTGCTAAATTGTAGCTCTTTCCTATATTTATTTCTTAGCTGTAAAACAAAGCGGAGATGATAAATGTCCTCCCCTTATAATTTTCAATACTTTCAAGTACTTCAGTACCTCTGAAACTTTGCTTGCCCTGTAAGCAGTCTGAGATATTTGCACTGTGGGCCTTGAATTCCTCTGGAATTTCAGATTGGCTGCAGCTAAATACAGATTGCCTACAGTCTCAGATATCCCCCACCCATTTCCATACTGAGTGCTAACTCCAGTAGAAAAGACCCCTTCTAAGTCTATCCTTAGTGAGCCTCAATTCCTGATTAAATTTTTGAGGTTGAACTTCTAGTAAAAGCATTATATTTTGTATAAGGCTTAGTGAACAGAATAACTTTGTTTTGTAAAGTTTGTACAAATTACTCTTTTTAAAAAATGTTTATTATTTATTTCTTTTGAGAGGGAAATAGAAGCCGGGGGGAGGGGGGGGAGTGGAGAGAGAGAATCCCAAGCAGGCTCTGTACTCTCGGCACAGAGCCTGATGTGGGGCCAATCCCATGAACAGTGAGATCATGACCTGAGCTGAAATCAAGAGTCAGAATGTCAATCAACTAAGCCACTCATGTGTCCCTGTACAAATTACTTTTAAAGAAAAATTAGATCAAAGGTATTTTGGGAATAAGTTGCGTCTATTTATGTGTATAATTTAGTGACTTATTTTTTTAACCAAAGCTGGCTTTCATAAATTTATAATGTTTAATATAACATTACCACAAATTTATAGGAAAAATTTTGAAAAATACAGAAAAATATAAAGAGCAAATGAAAATAAATTATATTTCTATTACCTATAAGTAACTACTGTTAATACTGTGATGTATTTCCTCCCTAATGTATATGATATGACATGATAAAATAATATATAAAATATATAACATAATAATCTATTCAAGTGATATGGTTTCCTTTAAAACAGAGTTGTGGTTTTAAAAAACTTTAAAAATAAACAAGTTTAATGTTTTCTTTGAATTTTTCATAAATACAACCATTCTTGAAATTTGTATCTTTGGGATTTTATTTAATATGTGATCTTTTCCTTATATAATAGATCTTAGACCCTCTCATTACTGGTTTTCACCATTTTTCTTGAGCACTTGATCCCAGTGCTTCATAAAATATTTGTGAAGGGGACATTCTTCTATCCCACTCCTCAATTTGTGGTGGGTTAGTACTGTTCATGATTGTACTCAGCTTGCCCATTTATGACTTACCATGTATGTTCAAACACACTTGAATTCCATTCAATATACCATCATTGATTACAGCAAGTTCAAATGTTGTAAAAGTCTAAAATGTTTACTCTCAATTTCTTTATGTATTGTGAACATGTAACAAATAATTTTCATACTGGCACCGAACTGGGACTGCACTTCGAGTAGTCATGCTCTCTAATCAGTGTCTGTAACCATCACTTTTGCTTGATTACCTTATTTTCTTCACCAAAAGAAAGAGCTAGAGATGCACAAATTGTTTTAACTTTCTGACCTCCAATAAGTAAACATTATGTATATGTGACACACATCACAATTACTAATGACTTACTAGGTTCCATTGTTACACAATGTATACTGAGCAACAAACCTTGACCCTTATCCTTTAGCAGTTTAGGGTCTAAGGATTGGGGTCTATCAAATTTAAGTAAAATAATAATAAAATCAACAAAAAAGAGATACACAAAGGATATGAAGAAAAGAAAGAGAGTAGGCTGAGGATTGAATTCTTGGACTAGATGATACCCGAGTTGAATCTTGAATAATAGTAAGAGTAAATAAAGATGAACAAGCATTGACAAAGGGAAAGGGATAGGTGGAAGGGAGCCCGTTTTAAAAGGTTTACTTTGAGTGCTATGTTGAGATTTATAGGGGAAGGTGGGAGTGGAAGCAGACCAAGAGGCTACAGGTTAGAATTGATAGGCATGCATTTCCTACCCAGGTGGGTGAAGTAATTCCTTAACTGCAGTTCCTATACATTTTCCAGTGAAGTGTTTATTATAATCGCCATGTCTGTTTCGTTAACAGACATAATAGCTGGGCATACCAAGCATTTCACTATAGTATTATTTGGTTGGCAAAGTAATTCATCATGACCATAAAGTACACTTTTCCATTTTTTTTTTCTGTGTAATCTAGCTGAAAACTCAAGGAACTTTGACCACTCAGTTACAAATGAGGTTTTATATTGTAAAACATGTGGATATACTAAATACTCTTCTTGTTCAGATGATATTATTTTATGTAAATTTCTTTACTAATATAAAAATCAGTATACCAGTGATTAAATAAAAAGAATAAAAATGGGGGCACCTGGGTGGCTCAGTTGGTTAAGCATCCGAGTCTTGATTTTGGCTCAGGTCTTGATCTCATGGTTTGTGAGATTGAGCCCCACATAGGGCACTGTGCTGACAGTGCAGAGTCTGCTTGGGCTTCTCTCTCTCTCCCTCTCTCTCTCTCTGCTGCTTCTCCACTTGTGCTCTCTCTCCTTCTCTTTCTCAAAATAAATAAATAAACATTGAAAAAACCACTGCAAGTAAAAAAAAAGAATAAAAATATAAAATCCTGAAATATGAAGTAAGTAATGAAATAAATGATTTTTGAATGTTACTTGTCATATTATGGGTAGGTTGACTTTTAGAATGATTTGTTTGCATTGCTTCAGAAATATTTTGTAAAGAGGTGTGAAATATATGCACTTATACTTTCTCAAAGTATTTTGGGTAAAAGAATGATAATAAAACCTCATTTCCCCCAATTTTACCTAAGTAAAAAATCTTTTTCCTTAAGATAGTCTTAAGGCATGAGGGCTTTTAAATTTGTTTTTATTTTTAAGGTAGTAGTATCAATCTTTTGGTATCCTAAAGAGAAAATACTATTCAAATGTCAGGATATTAAAAAAATGCTTATTTCAGCATTTTACTTTTATCTGTAAACCGAATTATTCTTTTTAACTTCCAGCCAAACAATCATGATAGCATGTGTTAGCCCTTCAGACAGAGATTTTATGGAAACCTTAAATACCCTGAAATACGCCAATCGGGCTAGAAATATCAAGAACAAGGTGATGGTCAATCAGGACAGAGCTAGTCAGCAAATCAATGCACTTCGTAGTGAGATCACACGCCTTCAGATGGAACTCATGGAGTACAAAACAGTGAGTGAATGGGTTTGACTTTGCATTTTGTGGTAGATCTTGCAAATGCAGTGGTGTCTTTTTGTGATGGCTTGTACATATATGTCTCTGGAGTCTCTTGTCTATCAAAATAGTGACTTCCTTCCTTTTGGAGATCAAATTCTTTAGTTTTCCTTGTGGGTGACCTTTATTATTGTTCAGTGTATCAACCTGACCAACCTCTTGTTTCAAAAGCCTTCTTATTTCATCACTTTCTTAGTGACAAATGTACCACAGAGGGATGTAATAGAGGGAAAAAGGTCTCTTTTGCCTTGAGGCTGCTAAAACAAAAGGGCTCTTCGTTGTAAAAGTGCTTAAACAAAACTCTTGTATGTTTAAGACCCCTCAACAAACCAGGAAGTGTTTTCCTTTTCTAGGGTAAAAGAATAATTGACGAGGAAGGTGTGGAAAGCATCAATGACATGTTTCATGAGAATGCTATGCTACAGACTGAAAATAATAACCTGCGTGTAAGAATTAAAGCCATGCAAGAGACAGTTGATGCATTGAGGACCAGAATCACACAGCTTGTTAGTGATCAGGCCAACCAGGTTCTTGCCAGAGCAGGTATGTGTGGAAAATGGGATGAATAAGGGATTAACTCTTGGAGAGCAGGGAATATTCTTTGGTCATTAATTACTTGGAATATTTAAAGTAGAAATATCAAACTGTGTATAAACAGTCTGAGATTTTAAGTTAAATACTTAATTTGTAAATAATACAAATACAAATTGTTTCTTGAAGAAACAAAATGTACCCTTTGCTTTAATAATATTATTTTATTGTCTGCTTATGTCATTAAGAGTAGGAAATTTGCTGTATGAATTGTATATTAAAGCATTATTGTTTTGTTTCCATAACTTTTCTTTTCTCCTATTCTGTTTTGTTGAAGTTTTTAATTTAAAGGAAATTCTAAAGTTCATATTTTATCTTGCAGGTGAAGGGAATGAGGAGATTAGTAATATGATTCACAGTTACATCAAAGAAATTGAAGATCTCAGGTGCAGTTCATGTTCTTAATATGTAATGCACATGTTTTGGGCTTTGCAGTGTAGCAGTATTGCTGTGTGTTAAGCATATTGCTTAGTAACTGTTCACAGTGATATCACAGCCCTTTGATGAGGTTAACTTTAGGAGAATAGGTACTTATCTTTCCCATAATGTTATATTCCAAACTGCTTTTCTCCTTCCTCTTCCCATATTCTCTTTCTATATTATCCTCTTCTCGTTGAGAGCTTACCCAACCTGACACACAGGATGGGCATAACTCATATCTGTGAGGTTACCTTTGGTGCTTTCACTCCCTGTGCCTCTTTCCCTGCCATTTGGGAATGGTCAGCATAAATAAGTCATTTCTAATTTTTAAAATCTGTTATTATTCTTGTTCTTTTCTACTTCTCCAGCTGTTCTTTGTGTGTGACTTATTGAATCCTGACCAATTTTCCTGCCTCTCTGGCACACACAGAGGCTCCTCCAACACTCAGTTTATACAACGTAGTACAAATGCTCACTGTATGTGAGGCACCATGCCATGGACTGAGCAACTATGACATTAACAAGGAGTTTACAGTCTAGGTGGGGCGACTTACATAAATAGTAAATGGAATGACAGAAATTAGTGAAAAGAACACCCATGCCTGGTGTGGGAATGTGGAGAAGACCACTGAATTCAGACTTGGGTACTACAGATCAGAAAGCAGGTCAGGGACACAACTCATTTCTATAATATTGTCGGGTTCCATGGTCCGCTGTGATGGCTGAGCTACTTTCTCTTGAAGTAAAGCTCCATGGAGAGCATCTAAGGAGCTCAGATCTCATTTCTGCTACCCACTTGCAGAAAATAACCAAGTGACCAGACCAAGTGGATATCATCTTTCACAGCCACCCTAACACTGTCCCATCTTGTATTCGTGTGTTCTTTCTCTTTCCTTTGAGCTGTTTTAGAGATTCTCAGAAACAAGTGCTGTTTCCATTGTTTCTGCCACCACAAGGCACACTGAATCCCTTAAGTGTTTTAAAGAAGTGAAAACAGAGGTGCCTGTGTGACTCAGTTGACTGAACATCTGACTCTTGATTTTGGCTTGGGTCATGATTCCGGGGTTGTGGGATCGAGACCTGTGTCAGGCTCCGAACTGAGCGTGGAGCCTGCTTAAGATTCTCTCTCTCTCTCTCTCTCTCTCTCTCTCTCTCTCTCTCTCTCTCTCCCCCCCCTCCCTCCCTCCCTCCCTCTCTCCCCCTCTCTTCCTCTCCCTCTCTCCCTCTCTCCCCCTTTCCCCTTGCGTTCTCTCTTTCTCTCTCTCTAAAAAAAAAGTGAAAACAACTAAGATATCTGATGTGGTTGTAAAGTTACTCAAATAACTGTTACTTTTATTTGGTAAATATGTATCTCTAAAGTTTACCTTTTTGGTGGAGACTTTTGGGGCATTGGGTCCTAGTAAGTAGCTAATCTGGACTTACAGTTTCTATCCTGTGTTGGCAGTGCTCTTTCTTGCCTATTTCCCAAAACCTTTTTTCTGATCTCACTCTGTAGACCCCGTCTTTACCATTCCTTGAGACATAACTGATATCTCTTTGAATTCTTGAAGATTCTCTTTCTCTTTCTAGGTTGCTTCTCTTTATCTCTTTTATTTCTTTGGCACTGGTCAACTGTTAAGGCTAATTCTAAGCTCTGGTTCTTGTGCTCTGTTTCTTCTTCTCCTCCTTCTTCTTTTTTTAAAGTTTTTAAAATTTATTTATTTTGAGAGAGACAGAGACAGAACAAGTTGAGGAGGGGCAGAGAGAGAGAGAAAGAGAGAGAATCCTAACAGGCTCCATGGTGCCAGCACAGGGCCTGACGAGGGACTCAAACCCACAAAACTGTGAGATCATGACCTTAGCTGAAATCAAAAGGCAGGTACTTAATCAACTGAGCCACCCAGGTTTCTTCTCTTCTAAGGAAATATCTAACCTAGATTTCACTTTAAGACAAATGGCTTGACTAGTGTCATTATTTCCTATAAAACAGAATCGTTTCTACTCCATCCAGTGCTAAATACAACATCTAATATCTTCCTTTTTTAAACCATTCTTTAAGCCATTTAGAAAACAGAGATGACTCTCAGGCTCTGAGTTCAGTGATCAAATCTTTCTTGGTGTAAGTTAATAGTTTGTTGTGCTTATCCAGAATTCTTTGATGGCTCTTTAATTAGGTGTATCCCACTCCTGAGGGTAGTCTTCTAGAATTACAAGAGTGCAATTTACAATTTAAAAATAATGGATGTATGGAATAAGCATAAATGAGCTTTGAATTTAAATGAGATTACCTGGGTTGATATTTAAGCTTCTATTTATTAATAAGTGTGTGACCTTAGGCAAGTTACCTAACATCTCTGAGCTTTAGTTTGTTCATCTCTAAGAATAAAGTAATACTTGCTAGTCTCCAGGAGTTATCATAGGGCTCAAGTGAAAGAACAGGATTTCACAGTCTAACATGGTCCAAGTTCTCATACCGTGTTTTTTCTACTAATTCCAACTCTAATCCATATTTCTTTCAAAACTTTTTCTTCAGAAGCCATTTATTCACGACTCCTTTAACATAATGTGCATTTATGTTGATGCTTTGCCACTTGGGAATGTTTATATTTTATATTTTAAATTTTATTCTAGTTGTAAAACAATACTAATTTCCTTCTAATAAATTTACATGTCCCATTAGTTGTTGTGAAATAATAATGGGTACTAATTAATTAATTCTTGGTTTTGGGGGGTTTAAAATTTTTGCAGAAAGTTTTGAGAAGATAAGAAAGTATAAAAAAAAGTCATCCATATTGGTACCATCTGGTAGATCTGATGTTAACATTTTGATATATCTCTTCAGTGTTTTTTTCAATGCATTCTTTAGCAAGATTGACATCAGGGTAGATATATTCTTTTGCTATCTTTTCTATGAAATGTGACAAGATATTATGAACATTTTTAAATGCTGTTAAATAATTTTTTAACATAATTTTTGCATGATTCCATGAGGTCCTATTTTGTCATTGTAATCGATTTATTTAACTAATCTACTATTTGATAATTATATCATTTCCAACTTTTTGATAACAATAGTTATTATTCATTAAATACATTATCATTCTGGTAGGGAAATGTATTACTTTCATTCCCATTTTACTAAGGAAAGAGTAGAGGCTTTTAAAGACTAGTAGTCCATGATCAAGTGAGTTACAGAGCTGAGATGCAAACCCTCTGTCTGCTCCTTCCTAAAGGGGTCCGTATACTTCCCCTTATGACTGACTGCTTGGTTTCCTATTAAATGAAATGCAGGCAGCAGGGTGGGTTGGTGAGTGGGAAGACAAAGAGAAAGAAAGAGAGAGTTGCTATAAAAAAAAGCCCCAAGGGAACTTCTGCTAATGTGTCATGGGCTTTGTGGAGTTGGTCCCTAAGGGGTTCAGCTTTTATCAGTACAAGCATTGAAGAAGCATTGAGTATACGCCCACTAATGCAAACCTTAGATCATTACAAAAAAGAACTTGGCCGATTATTATAAGAATGAACCGATACAAGGCAGGACATTATTGATAGCTAACTTATTATATTTTCATTTATTCTTAACATTCATTATTATGTACCTGGGCTATATTAAAAATACAGAAAAGTGTAAATTTTGACTTTGAGTTTTTATAGTTAAACTGGCTTCTTATAGTTAGGTTATGCTCTTAAATAAAAACATGACACCATCATATTCAGAATTTTCCTTAAAATAACTTTGAGATCATTTAACCTGGAAGTTTGTACACAGAAACTTAACCATTTTAAAATATTGTATTGTTATTCTGCTTACATATGACACCAGACACTGATTTCAAATATATATTCACTGACGTATGTACACTGTATTTATAGCTGAATTCAGCAGTCATGAATAATTTTGGTAGACAGTGAAAAAGCACAGAGCTGACTATGTCTTATAGAGCTTACAATTGCAAATTAATCTAGCATATTTCTCTGAAATACTTGATTATATGGTAAAAGTGCTTTGCAATATAGTTTTGACACAGATACAGTAATAGTACTTTCTCCTTCCAGCCCTGTGTCAATCACCCTTGTGCCAAATTGACCTTGGAAATCTATTATATTGAAGTAGATAATTATATTCTTGATCGTTTAAATGAAATAGAAATAAAGGACTGGTCTAGTGGACTCGGAATCCCTTTTTGTTTCAAGAGTCCAGCTCTTTTAGAATCTCATCATTCTGTGTTTTTTTGCATATTACTGACAGAACATACATTATTCTCCTGTCATTGTTAGAACTGCTTGAACAAACAAAAGAATGTTTTCAATTATCAAACTCAGGTTTCCTTGGAGATACCATCTTTTCCCACACCATGTTTAGGAGCCAGATGTCTTTCAGCCAGTTAGGGGCAAGTTTGACTAACTATTCCTTACAAAGATTTGGAAATGCTATTATAGCATGATGAATGAGGAACTGAAAGAAGGGGGACCATGCCGCTTGTAGATTTTAAGTTTAAATGATGGGTTGACAAAGCAAGGTCTCTAGTGCCTACTGGCCAGAATGCAACTAATCTCATTACCATTGGCACTTTTGAGCACTAAGAATGTTATTTCCAATTTATAATTACTTATTCAGGGAATTAAAAAAATCCTAAACATTAATGTTTGTGCGCACATTTATTTTAAAAAATGCTAGCTTGTAGCAATGTTGAAATATGTTTTGGAAAACTTTTTGGCATACAAAACAGCATATTTAAAATGTTCCCCGATCAATTCCTAGAGTAGTCAGATTCGTAGAGACAGAACGTGTAATGGTGGTTGTGAGGGGCTGGGAGGAGAGGGAGATGAGGAGTTAATGCTTAATGGGTAGTTGAAGAAGATGAAAGAGTTTGAAAGAGTTCCGCAGATGGATGGTGGCCATGGTGGCACAACAGTGTGAGTTACTGTGCTGCACAACCATACACTTAGAAACAATGCAGGTGGTAAAGTTTATGCTATGAATTTTATTACTACAATAAGAAATGTTTCTTGTTTAAATATTTTTATTCACTAGGGCAAAATTATTAGAAAGCGAAGCAGTGAATGAGAACCTTCGAAAAAACTTGACGAGAGCCACAGCGAGATCACCGTATTTCAGTGGATCATCAGCTTTCTCTCCTACTGTGTTGTCCTCAGACAAAGAGACCATTGAAATTATAGATCTAGCTAAGAAAGATTTAGAGAAGCTGAAAAGGAAAGAAAAGAGGAAGAAGAAAAGGTAGTGTTATAAAATCACTGTTATATGAATCCCTGTTTTTCTTACTTTACAGAATATCTTAATTTGCAATTACAGTGAGTATACATAGTTTCACAGTATTTTAATGAAAGAAATGTCATTTAAATTAGCTGACAATTGCAATGATATACTTTTAATTGTGTATCTCTACTTGTACGTAAGAAAAATAAGTTTAATTATAATAATATGGTAGATTTTTAGACTATGACAAGGTAAAATTTCTATTAGAAATTATTTTATTGTTTTTGAAATAGCTGCTTTTGCATTCCACTCATCTTTTCTGCAAAGTTTGTTCTACCATTACAACTCACTGTTTTCATTTCTTTCTCATTTTCTAATGCAATTAAGTAGTCTCCTGGATATAATCTGATTCCTGTCTAGATTAGTTTAACTAACGGCTAAACTAATCCATCAGACTGTCATTTAATGTCATTTGGTCTCTTCAGTATTTTCTGCAGGGCTTCTAATTTGATTATGTCAAAGTTATTTATGCTATTTTAGGCTTTTTGAATCTTTCACCAAGGAGTCACTCAGCTTTTCACCACTGTTCTAGGCTTTCTTTTCCTTGCATCCTGATAATATCTTCCTCTGAAACCAACTGGGTGCAAAGAAGAGGAAAATAAAAATTTGACCACTTGTAATGTGTGGGTGGTTAAATAGTCACAAATTCTTTATGTGTCTACATACTGATTCTGTGGTGCAGTCACATTACCTACTAAACATATTTTGGATATGCCAGTCAAATTAATTTTAAGCATTTTTGGCTAGATATTCAAAAGTGGGCACAGCTATCAAATGGTTTGTTACAAGAGGCTTGCTTTGTAGAATTATTATTGACATTTAAACTGCTTTGCTCAGTCTACTTAGAAATTTTTTAGGCAACCAGGCATTTCTTCCTTGAACAGTCAGTTGACTAAACTAATTGGAGGTTTAAATTTTTCAAATTAATTCTGCTGTGGTGTCCTTGAGTTAAAAAGGAATGATTTGAATAATGAAAACAAGGAGTTACACATTTATGGTTAGGAGGCATTGCAACTGAATTTGCATTCTTAAGATACTAATGTCTTAATAGGTGTTTTTCATGGATGACTGATTATGGCAGCATTAAGATACATAATGATTAGCTTTAATGCAAGGCTGTTAAAAACAAAACCGTGATCACAGAATTATATGATCCAACACACTGCTTGAGTGAAAATGGGGCTTTTGCTCATGACTTACTATTTTCTTGTATAATTCACTTCTATAGTTGGTCAAAATATCAAATGGTTTGATTTGTTTTTAAAGGTCTTGGTGGTTTGTGTTCATAAATAGTAACTATAAGCAAGGTCTGTTTCTCAAGGTCATGAGCTGATTCTGCTCTTTTGTTTTGAGGTAAATTTAGAGATGTTACCATAATCACCCGTTTGGTATGAATAATGAAAAATAGGGATCCCAATAGAAACCTAGGTTGTTTTTGACATGTTTATAGTGATCATAGGTATCCTAAAATAATACTTCTGATAGAGGTTATCTTTGTGACAGTGCAGGGCAGTAAGCATTTTGATTATAACACTGGAAGAAAAACATTTTATTATTAAGATTTGTCCCTGTTGCTTTTAAGATAAAAAAAATTAAACAGCTGTTATTTCAAATTGAAAAATTGATAATTTCAGTGATTAAGGTAGATGTAGTAATTATTATGATAAAAATAATAGCAGATATTATTGCTAAGAAGACCTCATCGAACAAATGTATTTAAACATAAGAACCCAAGTGAAAAAATAAGTAATTTTTTAACAAAAAGTGATAGGAGATTAGAAAATTTTTGATGGGGAAAAAAATTAAACTGGATAAAGTAAATTTAGAGGTAGTGCCTTAATTACCTGTGGGGGGAAAAATGAGTGATAGCTTAGAATGAGAAAAACAAATTAGTAACTCATAATATAATATTTCAGAAAAGGCTTCATAAAGCATTTTCATATACATGCTATAATGTGTCTTTGTAGAACTAAAACCTACATAATGTAGTATGAACCTAGAAAGGAAGAATTTTCTTGCATACCATAAACTGTGTGAAAGCCTTTAGAACCAATTTATGCATTTATATTTATATATATTTATATCCATATAGTAAATTTAATAGTTTTTCTTACCACACTCCATTCAAACCTTGTTGTGGATTTAAACATGAAAACGAATACTGTTTTGCTTAGCTTGATTAAAGCATTTCGTTCATCATTGTTAACTTTGCTGTAGATCCCAATAACTTTTAGGTTGCACGTAATGTTAATTCCTATTTTTAAAATGTAGGCAAGCTGTCATTTTAGCTAAAGGGTTTGCTACAGGTTGAAACAAACAAATAATAAACAAAGAGTTCCAGAAGTATTTAGAATGACTGCAGCTTTACTGAAGTTAGTGTTTAGTCTTCTATAGGAATTCCTTGGAGACAATAGTTCCTGTTTAGGTATATTGATTCTGATTGTGTTGTTTTACATCCCTCATATTTATTTTGTTCATCAGAGAGAGCATTGTAAAATTTGGGTTGTGCCTCAACCCTACGTACAGAATAAGTTCATTTAAAAAATTCTTTGGAATTTGGGACTAATTTTTCTCTAGAACATGTTATGGTGACTCACATAAAGTGATTTTTACCCATGTTGTAGTGTGGTAAGAGCAATTCAGAAGGGAAGAGGAAAAGGAAAAAAAATGGAAAAGAAACTTTCTCTCCTTTCATGGATGTAGGCAACCTTTGGAGGAAAAGTGTGAATTTGTGCCTTAGCATCCTTTTTATTCCATCTGCTGACCCCCTGTGTCCTTATGCTACCTGCCTTGCTCCAGTCAGCTCTCATGTAATTCTACCTCACTCCAAACGAACTATTTCCAATTCCAAACCTATCTACTTCCTTCTCTCCTCCCCTTAAATTTACATTTGGTAGCAAAGCCATCTGACTAAAGGCATCCATGCCAGTGGAGTGACTTATAACCAATAAGCCTCTTTTTAAGGATGTTTGTAATTTTGAAAGAGGAACCATTAATTCAAATACTGAGATTTTGGACAGCAACCTCATGAAGGAAAAAAAAAAAGATCGAGTTATGTAGGGAAGATTTTTACCCTCTTTTAGCTGAGAGTTTCCAGGATCTCTCTGGGGATTCACTTATGGGTTCAGATTTCCTACGCTGTCCTCATTCTCATAGCTGCTTTCTTTCCTCCCCACTAAAGCCACAAATTATTTAGAAGCTCCATTTCTTTTAATTTACTGTGTTTCTTATTTGTCAGTTTTTGGTTGTAGTGACTATGGGGCCTCTAATAAAAGTTAAGTGTTGGTAGGAAGAGTGGTAGCTGGGTTATTTTTATGTCAGAAACTGCATTTATGTTCAAGGAGGATGTCATAAGTCCCGTTTTACATGAAAGTTTAACTTTCTTCTGCATCAAAGTCTTTATCAAATCTACAACTAGCTAATATCTGGAGTTTTAAGGTTTATTCTTCTACCTGTCTGTGCATATTTTCTATTGAGCTATAGAATCATCCATATGTATAGATAAGGGAGTGTAACAAAATCAGGTAAATAATTGAAGAGACTGTATTACCTATTTTTCAGTAACATAAAAGTTAAAATTGTTGGCAAGGTTTGTCATTCTCTCTCTCTCCTCTTTTTTTAAATGTTTACTTATTTTTGAGAGAGAGACACACACACAAAGCATGAGCAGAGGAGGAGCAGAAAGAGAGGGAGACACAAAATCTGAATAGGCTCCAGGCTCTGAGCTGTCAGCACAGAGCCCAACACGGGGCTCGACCCACGAACCATGAGGTTGTGACCTGAGCCGAAGTCGGACACTTAACCGACCGAGCCACCAAGGTACCCCTCTCTCTCCTCTTTATGGAAGAAACAGCCCTTCTCCATGTGATGGAATGAAATGAAGTAAAAACTCCTTTAAATTATGGAGAAATATCAGATTATTATTTTTCTGCCCCTCCACTGTCTTTTGAACGATTTGTCACAATGTTCTTCCAAGTAACAATTGAAAAGGCATCCAAAGTTTATCTACTTATTAGCTCATGTCATCCATACATCTTAATACAGTCCTCTTGTGTAAGGTAAGGAAAAATTCTGCATATTAAACACAGGAAGTTTAAGCTCTTTGCCAGGAAACCATATCCTTTGAGCCACAGTGGCTCATTTTCATCAGTATAAGACTAGATTAGGCATTATTCCCCATGTTTTTGGATATCTAGCTTTAAATGACTTGAATTATAAAAAAACTTTACTAATTCATCAGACTGCATTATCCTTGTGTTTAGTGGTGTCAGATTGAAACTCTAGAAGCACATAGATTTCTTAGGTGATGGCTTTATTTTCCTTTTTCTAGCCATTATACTGGAACTTTTGATCCCTTTTGAATATCACTCTAGAATTTTTTCCCAGAAGGATTGCTAGTCTCTTCTTATAATAACAATATATAAGTTGATTGTGAAAAACAATCGCAGGTGCAGGCACATGAAAATAACTGGCTTGATGAAATAATTTATACTTAAGACTCAGTCTTTTCATTTAAAAATATTGATGATTCTGAAAAATATATTTGGAATTCTGGTGAGAAGTGTGCTATATCAAGATTGCTATGTGCTTAATCAGAGCCTAGCACATCTATCTTTTTGTTTATATGACAAATATTGGTATTCAGTACATTCCATTGAGTAAAGACCCCCAATTCTGTGTATTGGGTATTGTTTAAATTATATTTCAAAGGTTCTAAGTACATAGTTATAATTTTTCTTATACTTTTCTGATTGAGAAACAGTCTTACTAATGGAAAGTACTGCATTCCCCATTTTATTGCCACCTTTGCCTTAGTCCTTTTGATAGTTTCTAATTATCAGCACAGTGATATGACATTTTATTTTCATTTAATAAAATTACAGTTTTCACTGACATCATAACAACCATATTCATTTGACTGTAACACCATTTCATATATAATTTTGAAATAGAAATTTTTTTTTAGATTTAGTGATGTTCACGTGTAGTATATTAAAAATAGAAAAGAAGTTTTAAACGTAGTTTTCTAGTATGTAGCATTAATGGTATTTTCATATTATGGTAGAAAGGCATTACTTTTTGACGTTCTTTTAATGATGCCATGAAAAAGTCTTCTGTGAAGATTTAAAAGGAAGAGGATATCATTGAAAGTAGGCTTTTGGGGGGAAGCTGAGAGAATTGATCCATTTTAAAAAGATTTAAAAAAGCAATGGCATCCAAACACTCTCAATACTTACCAAGTTATATAAACTGAGACTATGCATTTAATTGCTGAATAGCTTCAACTGATAATCTATATATTCTTCTTAGATATAATGCTGCTTGTTTTTCTACTTACTTTTTATTCATTCAAAATGTATTGCCTTTTTACTGTGTATTGTCCTTTGATGATATCTTTTAAAATTTATTTTAAAGTCTTCAAGCTCATGTATCATTTTTACCTTCTTACCACTTTCGCTTTTTACTGTCTGGTTTGTCCTTCATTGGCTTGGCCTTCCAATACTGTGCCTCGTGATTTTGAAGGCTACAGAAACTTGAGGAAAGCAATCGAGAAGAAAGAAGGTTGGAATATTTCCCAGGTTTTTTATTAAAATGTCATTTAAATACTTAGTTGCCATTCACAAGGAAATGTGTTATAGAATTATAGATTGTTTCAGACTAGATTAGCTTGGTGCTCCTAAAATTAATGATGATTTTATAAAATTGACAAATACACCAAATGTATTTTTAAAAACAGCTTTTTAAGAATAAAACCCTCACAAGTTACATGGATTAAAATTCAGGCAATTTCATGTGATTTCAGAATAAATTATCCTAATTATGATAGTGCTTAATGACTTACCTTTTTTAGGTTAAAAATGATGCCCCCCAAAACTCACCATTGACTTTCAGAATATATCTTCCAGAAACTTGTGAGCAGACTGGGAACTTTTAATTGGGTGGGAATTGAGATTTTGTTGCAGCCCATGCTAAGTCACAGGTGGATTTTTCTCTCCCTCTTTCTTATTTTGTATAATATTTGTATATACAAATGTATTTGTATATACAAATATAGATGTATTTGTATATATGAATATTTGTAATATTTGTTGTTGGAAAACAACATTAAATGGCAACAAAGCAAAAGGAAACTATGGCATTACTACAGATAAGCTATCCAAGACATTTTTAAGTTGAATTAGAAAAACAAGTGTTGCTTTTAATATGTATTTGAGGTGAGTGTCAAAATGAGATATTTTCTTTTCTCACTTAAGTTTGAGCAAAATTTAGACGCACATTTCTGAACTCCTTATATAATAAAAATTTGCATCTTAGTCATTCAGAATTATAGTTATTTAAACCAGGATCAAGTAGTATTTTACTTGTCATAACTTCTCTTCATAGATTTTTCTGAATAAACCTCCAGATTATATAATCAAAATAATTAAGAAAATAATATTTAAATATTTTAGAAGCACCAGTTTAGAAATTTCATCTCTTACTTAAAATAAGCCGTTTGAGAACTTTTACTATGTGATCATCAGTTATAGTAATATCTTATTTTAAATATGAAAACTTAAAAGTTATATTTTATTGAAATTATTTAATAGTTTACATCCCACAATTATATTCCACATATTATATAGTATTCAACAATATCTATAATTTATTCTATAATTCTATAACTTATTTAAAGTATTTAATAATGAGAATATAACTCTAATTATAAGTTGTACTAGAACTCAACTAATTAGTATATTTAGAACATTATATTTGTCATTAGAATTAGATCATGGCATTAAAAATGTGAGATTTCTTCTCTTTCAGAAGGTCAAAATAAAATACATGGTTAAAGTATATAGGAGTCTTCCACCTTAAGATATTCAAGTCCTTTAAGTGTCTTTAGTGAGTAAAGTTTGTTTCCAACTTGTATATCATCCTTAAAGGATAGCAAAAACAGAGCAGTTTTGTGCTCTAGGATAGGGCTTTTCGAACATGAATATACATACAAATCACTTGGCTGGTTTGATAAAATGAAGATTCTGATTCAGTTAAAACTGAACTAGAGCCTGAGATTTTGCTTATCTCATAAGCTTCTCAGTGATGCTGATACTTCCCTGAACTTGAAGCATAAGATTCTAGAATACTGACCTGCAGTCAAGACACTGGTTTTAGTCCCCTTGAGTGGATTAATTTCCCTACAACACAGCTTTTTAGGTTGTCAACAAGAATGTTGACATTTGTTGTCAAATGTCAAAGAGGCTAAACCACATGATCACTAGCGTTCCTTCCAACTCCAAGATTCTGATTCTGTGTAACATGCAAACTTAAATTTATCTTTCATTGCTGCTTAGATAGTTACTTTAGATATCAATTTGTCTCACTTTATTGAGGAAAACTTGAATATTTGTGGTGCAATAATTATAAAGCATCAACTTATATTTTAAAAGCTTAAGCCTTAAGTGGTATATAAAGGTAAACTAATAATGTAAAGTTATAACTCCTGATCTTTCTGTATCAGAATTGGTATGAATAGCTTATAATGTATGAGTTAACTTTAAATATAAGTGAAAAGTAACATTTGCTGGACACCAGTGACTTGGAGAAAATAGAAGGGTTAGAATAAAGTGATTATCTAACTATAAGCCTAAACCTGAGTAAAAGAGAATTTGGGTTGCAGTTTATGTAATGAAGTGGCCACCAATAACAAAAATCGTGTGCTGCAACAGTTACAGGTGAGTAAGGAAGGCTGCATAGGGGAGAGACTGGGGAATGCTGATAAGAAAGGTCTTTCCAAACACATTCTCCTGTCCTGGCCTTAACCTTAACTTCAAGCATAGTCTGAGTACATGGTACTGTCCTTTGAATGGGATGATGGATGAAAGGGAGTTTCCTTCTAGATTTTCAGTTGGAACTGCATGATAGAAAATCAACAGTCCTAGTATAATACAAGTGATGTAAGAGTCGTTCCGTATCATCAGCATTTTTCTCTAGCAAAATGATTTAACAACATTCATGGAACCCTGTTATAGTTTACTTGATTTCTTTCCAGCTAAGATTGTTTTATTGAAATTTCTACTGGTAGTTCCTTCTCACTCTAGTGACATGCTGTCTTCTATGTATCTTTATGCATCGTTCAGTTTATGCCATCAGACTCTAACATAATTAGTGCATGAGATACACAGAAGTGACAAACAGAAGTTCTCATGTAGAGTCATAGAGATTAATATATTTGACAAACACTTACTGCACATTTATTATGTGCATCCCTTGGGTATGGGGGACATAATGCTGAGTCAAACAGAGATGATCCCTGCCCTCACAAGGCCCACAGTTTAGTGGGGAAGATAGAAATTAAAGAAGTAATCACATAAAAAAACATAAATTAAGAACTCTGAAAAGTGCTTACAAAGGAAAGTATTTGTCTTACTCTGAATACAAAAGTATTTGTGAGAATTCAGACCTAGGGTTAAACATTACAGTTTAATAATAACATAGCTTAAATAAGATTAAACTTTTAGCCTAGAAGCTAAAAACAAGTCCAGGTATTAGGGCAGTTTTTTAGTGTAGCAGAATATCTGAAAGAAATGATAGTGGTTCCAAAGTTATTTTGATACAGTTTTTAAGCTGTTTCAAGGGGAATTTTATTGGGACAATATTGCCTTTTGAGCATTTTTTTACTCTTGATTTAAAAATGTTACAGTAGCACAAGAAGAAATCTTTCACATATAGATTTACTTCAAGTTTACTTTCTTAGTATTATTTAGTTTGATTAAATGTGTGAGTCTAGCAAACAGAAATGTAACTTCTATGTATAATTGACCATGGTTGCTAGGCCATAAAAGAGTGAGTTAAGTGTGAAAAACTTTGCTCATTGTAGTGTGCACTGTCTTCTTAGGGCCACCAGGGCTGAGTTAGTTGAGCTATATAAACATCACCTAACGTCAGTATGTAGTTAGAGCTGTTTAGTACCAGAAGACTGAGGAAGAGGCTTCCATTTGTATGGCCAATCTTGTGGCAGACCCTGGTATTTCCTCGTCAGTCAAAGGTTAGGCTGAACTTCAGGCAGTTTTGATGTGCAAAGACCCATTTTGGTGAGAACATTTTAAGAAGAGTCCTGTGCTGTAGATATGGCATATGAAAAAGGAGCCTGTGCCATTACTAGTGGATGCAGCCAGTGTAGACAAACTTTGGTGCACAGATTTATTCTGGATCTTTAAATTTATTCTTAAATGTATCAGGTCACCAATAAAAATGCTGCTTCTGTATCTTTGTATTTAGATGGGAAAAGTCATATATTTAGATGAGAAAAGCAAAATATTTGTTTTGATTTCCTTTGAATTTAAATCATCTACATTCTAATTAATTGACTGTTACTGTGACTAGTTCTTAGCTGTCTCCTCAGATCTCATACTCTAGGGGATAATCTATTCCTCAGTGTTTCTAGAAAATGATCTTTTTCCCAATGATAAGTCACTATGGCTGGAATGGCAATTTCTACTTTCCTCTGAAGCATCAGACATAACTTTGCTCAAATGATAAACTCTTAGTTTATTTCCATAAGTAATTGATGGTTTTTAAAATCTGGGAGACAAAAGTGAACACCTTTCCTCTCTACTTAAATACTGTATTTTTTTGTTCCTCTTTTTTTTTTAAAGTGTGGCTGGTAAAGAGGATAATGCAGATACTGACCAAGAGAAGAAAGAAGAAAAGGGTATTACAGAAAGAGAGAACAATGAATTAGAAGTGGTAAGTATGAAAGAATGAACTTGTAAATTTCAGTCCTTGAATTTAGCTTATTTATGGTTGCTGATAGCTACTAATTTATATGTAGAAAAGGGAAATAGTTATCATGCATCCATTTTAAACTATTTGCTTAAGGATTTCTTTTCTTCAGAAATGTGAGCCATAAAATACTGGCAACTCTCAATTTTGTGCAATGTGAAAGCTTTGTGTGTGTGTGGATAGAATACCGTGAGAGAGAAAACACTTAAGACAAATTATGTAATACCCTTACAAGTGTGGAATGATTTTTGAAGTACTGAAAGGTGAAATTTGTATACTTCTGTATTTTGTACTCTGGCAATCTAATGAGGTAATCAGTTTGTTTTGCTGATATTGGACTGTTAATAGTCACAAATCACATTTTAGGAAGAAAGTCAAGAAGTGAGTGATCATGAGGAGGAAGAGGAAGAGGAGGAGGAAGAAGAAGATGACATTGAAGGGGGTGAAAGCTCTGATGAATCAGATTCCGAATCAGATGAAAAAGGTACTTGCTGTCTAGTACAAGGACAAAGATTCATTTGGGGAATATGTTTAAAATTTGGGGAGAGAACATTCTCCATTTCCTTCTTGATGAAGGCAGCTTTTACAACTGCCAACCTGTGTATCCCCTTCCAGCCTCATGTTTCTGCCCTTACTGGATTTAGTCACTATGTGATTTCCATTCTTATTTAGTACAAATAGTATCTGTTGTCACTGCTTAGTGTGAACGCTGTTAATTTACTACCTTTTCATAGTTTTGGGATTACCCAGGATGTTCTCCTTCTAGCTGCAAAGTGAATGCCTGGATGTAGATGCTCATTTTCATGCTCTTGCTCAAAAGCTGGAATTATGATATTGTTGCCTATTGCAGTATGTTTATTTTCTTCCTTTATAAATAGCCAATTATCAAGCAGACTTAGCAAACATTACCTGTGAAATTGCAATCAAGCAAAAACTGATTGATGAACTAGAAAACAGCCAGAAAAGACTGCAGACACTGAAAAAGCAGTATGAAGAGAAGCTAATGATGCTGCAGCATAAGATTCGGGACACTCAGTTGGAGAGAGACCAGGTGCTCCAGAATTTAGGTAAGAATTACATTTAATTCTAATTAAGGTTCCAATTAAATTGCCAAAATGGGTGTTTATCATTGCTTCCCTTAGAAGAAAGACATTACATTAGCGGCCACATTAAATATGAGTTTGTGTCATGTTAAATATTGCCTATTTTTTTTCATTTTGATACCTATCTAGGCTATTTAATTATTTTGTCCAAAGTTGTGGCTGATTGTTTTACTGTCTTAATGCTGGAAACGTTTATTAAATTAAAAACAAAAACTGTTAAAACAAGTTGAGAGTAGATAATAAAACAGAGAGTAATTCAAAGATACCCTGGCTTCTTGAAGTTTGTGTTTGGAAGGTAGTTTTTCTCTAAGGTCCTAAGTTATAAATCTGTGATGTGAAAAATCTGTGTCTCACAGAAACAAATGCAAATATCCTTTGGTCATTTAGGCTCAGTGGAGTCTTATTCAGAAGAAAAGGCAAAAAAAGTTAGGTCTGAATATGAAAAGAAACTTCAAGCCATGAATAAAGAACTGCAAAGGCTTCAGACAGCTCAGAAAGAGCATGCAAGGTTGCTTAAAAACCAGTCTCAATATGAAAAGCAATTGAAGAAATTGCAGCAGGATGTGATGGAAATGAAAAAAACAAAGGTACTGACTGTATTTTGCATTAAAATCTGATGTTGAGGATATGTGTTTCATTTGGGACAAAAAAATTATTGTGATTCTTTCCATATTCAATAAAAGGGTAACCGAGTCTTACAAATGATGTACTTCCTTTTGGCAATTAGAAGTTGCTTCCTGCCCTCATCCATTATCAAAACCTTTCTTCAGAGTAGGTGAAAATCATGTGGTTGAAAATAGGGCTTCTTTTGACTCTGATGGATATCTCTCCTCCTGAAACACGTAAAATATTTCAAACATGAAAAAAATCATTAAAAATTACATAATGAACACTATATACACTATCTTAAACACTACAGTTATACGGAAAATCTATGTATTCCTTTTTGATCATCTTCTTTCCTGAAGAGGTAACAACTATCTTGAATTTAGTGTTTATCATTCCCATGCATAGAAGAATACACATCGTCTTCTCTTAACAAAACAGAGTATGTGAATTCTGATCTGTTATCTGTTTTTTCTGTGGGATGAATTTTTCTTATTAACATTTGGTGTGAAAATCAGAAATGTGAAAATGATTTAGGAAGTTTTAGATTCTTATGTTGTGTCTTTGCTGAGGACAACAATAGCTAAAATTATTAGGTGCTTACAATATACCAAGCATTATTATAAGCACTCTTCAGGTATTACTTGTTAAATTCTCATAATAGTATAATGCCACAGAACTGTTATTTTTTATATATATTTTTTATATATGAGAAAATGAAAACCTAGGGAGGTAAAGTAATTTGTTCAAGGTCACACAGCTACTGGTAATAAGTACCAAAAATTCATTCAAGTTATAGAACAATTGAACATTTATATAAAAAGCATAGAGCACTAAGCAATTTGATAGAAATATATTAGAAAAGTTATTAGAAAAAGAAATGTACTAATCCCACAAAAATAAGAATTGGCCATTTAAAATGTGCAACAAAACTCCACTTGTTTCTGTTAAGTATTCAGAATTGTAACTGCTTGCTTCCATTAGTTTAACGAATGTTGTGATAGGGTAACTCCAATAGATGTGTTTACCTAATTTTTTTAGGTTCGACTAATGAAACAAATGAAAGAAGAACAAGAAAAAGCCAGATTGACAGAGTCTAGGAGAAACAGAGAGATTGCTCAATTGAAAAAAGATCAACGTAAAAGAGATGTGAGTGGACTTTAACTTTCAGTTATATACAAATCTTATACATTGAACAAGCTTGTTTAGTAAATGGAAGAAAATTTTCTTATAACTTTAACTATTAAATGCAGGTTAAGGACAATAAGCATAAGGACAATAAGTATGCATTCATTTAGTAATATGGCAGTTATATGGATTATAGTGATTCAATATACAAGCTTATGAAAAACAATATAATGTTATTATAAATTTTGTTAGGGGCTTATTTCCTAGATGATGAGATAGGAGAAAATGGCAAAGATATAACTGGTTATCTCTAGGGAAATCAGGTAACTACTTATAGTCTTGTATAAGATAGTGATTTTAGGATGGTTCCAAAGACAGTTTCACCTAGAGAGTCTTAGAGATGTTCCTGAATAATAACCCAGTTTCACTAGAGGTGGCTTTAATAAGAGCGCAAAAGTTTTCATATTCTTTCACTCAAGAATCCTGCTTCTTCCATGAACTCAGACTAAGAAAATAATCTAAAATAAGAAAAATTGTTATGTATTAAAATCTTTAATCTAGAGTAATTTGTAATAGTGAAAAACGTAAAAACAACCAAGATACTTGACAGTATGGAAAATAGTTAAATAAATTATAGCCCATCTCATTTAATAGGTTGTTATTCATCTATTGAAGATTAGAATTTGGAAACTGCATAGTAAAATGAAAAATGACTGTGATTTAACATTAAGCATAAAGTAGCATTTCATATATGCATGCTTGATTAAATGAGGGGAAAATTTTAAGGATATATACCAGCATGCTAACTGTAGCTGTGTCAAGATTTTAAGTTACAGCCTATTTGTTTTTTATTCTTTCTAAATTTTGGCAATATGGTTATTTCTTTTTTTTTAATGTTTATTTATTTAGAGAGAGAGCATGAGCACAGTGGGGTAAGGGCAGAGAAAGAGAGGGAGAGAGAGAATCTTAAGCAGGCTCCACACTGTCAGCATAGAGCCCAACATATGACTCAATCTCATGAACCATGAGATCATGACCTGAGCCAAAATCAAGAGTCAGAGGCACCCCAGCAATTTGATGTTTTCATTTATGGTGTTTTTTTTTTTTTTTTTTTTTTCTCAGAAGAAGAAGAGGCCACTGTGGTCTTTTCTCCATTGTTGGTTAGGTTTCAGCTTCTGTTCCTTTTTTCTTGCTCAACTTTTTCTAAGTCCTCCCTGGAGAAAATCTGAGCATACAGCATATTTTAGAAAATAGAAACCTACTTTGGGAAATAAAAAGAAAACTTAAGGAGATAGAAGAGAGTAATGACAGAGAAAAGTAGATATTTTCACAAGATGACTTCTGTATTAAGGCTATATTTCTTTTTTTTTTCCTATTAAAAAATTGGCATATATTCGTGAGCCATAAAGTTTGCTCTTTTAAACTATACAATTCAAGGTTTTAATATATTCACAGAATTGTGCAACAATCATTACCATCTTATTCCAGAATATTTTTTATCAGTCCAAAAAGTAACTCCATATCCATTAGCAGTCACTCCCTATTCTTCCATCTTCCTGACCCTGGCAGCCATTCTGGTATACTTTCTGTCTCCATGGATTTGCCCATTGTAAATGGAATATATGATATATATAGCTTTTTGTGTTTGGTTTCTTTCATTTAGCATGATGTTTTCAAGGTTCATCCATGTTATTACATGTATTGGTAGTTCATTCCTTTTTATGACTGTATGGTTAGAGCACATTTTGTTTTTGCATTCCTTAGTTGGTGGATATTTGGGTTATTTCCACTTTTTGGCTATTTATTTTTAAAGTTTTTATTCCAATTCTGGTTAGTTAACATACAGTGTAATATTAGTTTCAGGTATACAGTATAGTGATTCGACACCTTCATATGATACTCAGTGCTCATCAAGTGCATTCCTTAATCCTTGTCAGCCCCTTCAGTCCCTTCAGCCTATTTCAACCCCTTTCCCCAACTCTCCTCTGGTAACCATCAGTTTATTCTCTACAGTTAAAGAGTCTGTTTCTTGGTTTGCCTCTCTCTCTCTCTCTCTCTTTTTTTTTTCCCTTTGCTCATTTTTGTTTCTTAAATTCCACATATTAAAGAAGGAAATCTTGCCATTTGCAGTGACATGGGTGGAGTTAGTATTCTGCTAAGTGAAATAAGTCAGAGAGAGACAAATACCATATTTATTTTATTTTTAATGAAAACTTTTGGAGGACAGGAATAATTTCCTTATAATGTACTGTACTTATTTCTTTACAACTAATTCATATGAGATAGAGTAATATTGCACAATTAACTACTAGTAAGGAATTTTTGAATCTTATTCTACAACATAGGATCATATATGATATAATATTCTGTTATAAAGATATGAGGCTGGCTAGTCACATACAAAGCCAACATTCAGACTCCTTTGCCCTTCTACTTACTGCTTTGTGTGCATATTGACTCCCTTTCTAAATTGTTTCTTGTCATATTCATCCTCGAACCCTTTGTACCAAAATATGAAGAGCTTGAGATTTGATTTTAAATAAGGAAAAACTTAATTTAGTAACAAGTTTCAAACCATTTGTTTATTTTAATTTTTGGAAGTTCATTTATTTAAAAACATTTATTAACATTGCCTCTATGTCAATCATTGTTGTAGGCAATGAAGATACAGCAGTGATAAGATAGTGTCCGTTTCTCAAAGAATTCTCATCTGATGACATAGGACTATGCATAAACATGAGATGAATGATCTGTTTGCACTAGGGATACAAAACATGAAGGTTATTTGGTATATCACAGAATTTAAGTCCTAGAAGGGATGTTTGTGATTAAGTCCAATTCCTAAGCTTTGCCCAAGATCACAGAGTTAAATAAATGACAGAACCAAAACTAGGATCTGTGTTCTTTTTCAGTCCAAAATTTCTTCCTAAATTATAGCCTTATAAAATGACTTAAAGTTGTTTATAATTAATTGTCTTTATCATATAGAGTACCTAAAAGTAAATTGTTAACCAATACCGACATGTTTTATTTTTCATTTACTTTACCCAACATAATATTTCTGAAGTTTTTGTAAAGTGCTAATACAATTAATATATGTTTTCCCTATATTTAAAATGGAGTTAATAATTACTGATATATTTTAAGGTGACTTTGTTGGAAATATTCTAAGCTGTGTTTCTTCCTTAGCAAAATTAAATGTCTAGCAAAAAATGAAATGATACAATATTTGTAAGGCATTTAGAAAAGCAGTTGTATATAGTAAGCACTATGAATGTTTCTTAAATAAAATTGTGGCACAGAGATAACTTCATTTTTCAGAAAGAAATGGCTGCATCAGTATGTATTTTTGTTTATTGGAATAAAATATTCTTATCTGTAGTAATGGATGCAAGGTCGTTTTTAGCTCAGATTTTGCTAAGAACTGATGGGGCATCTGTTAATGCAGGAGTAGGAAGTATTGGGGCATATGTTAATGCAGTGGGATGGGGCATACGTTAATGCAGGAGTAGAAAGCATTGTATCTTTCAGTTTAATATTTTAACTTATTCAATATTATTTTTATAGCATCAACTTAGACTTCTGGAAGCCCAAAAAAGAAACCAAGAAGTGGTTCTTCGGCGCAAAACCGAAGAGGCAAGTTGATCATTTGGAGGAAACATCTGGCTTTGAGATACGTGATGTATTTCTGTAGCCTAAAAGAGTGACTCTATCTCTGTTGCACTTTCAGGTTACAGCTCTTCGTAGGCAAGTGAGGCCCATGTCAGATAGAGTAGCTGGGAAAGTCATGCGGAAGCTGAGCTCATCCGATACCCCTGTTCAGGACACGGGTTCCAGTGCAGCTGCTGTAGAAGCAGATGTATCAAGGGCAGGAGCCCAGCAGAAAATGAGAATTCCTGTGGCAAGAGTCCAGGCCTTACCAACGCCCACAACAAATGGAACCAGGTCAGTACAATTCTTTTGTTCCTTCTGACATAATCTTTGTGGCATTATTACTGAATGTTGGACTTAAATGAAAAAACAGCTTATTTTTTGGCATACAGTCAAATAAACATATAAGTAATAATTATGTTTATCTGTTTTTATATGGTTATAGAAAAAAATATCAGAGGAAAGTGTTGACTGGCCGAGTGTTTACTTCCAAGACAGCTCGCATGAAGTGGCAGCTTCTTGAGCGCAGGGTCACAGACATCATCATGCAGAAAATGACTATTTCCAATATGGAGACGGATATGAATAGACTCCTCAAGGTGTGGAAAACAGAACATAGATATGTTCTTTCTTAGCTGACTGGTAATTTTAGGTTTCCAAATTTGATCCCTTGGTACATTAATCCTTACCAATTTGTCTTTTTTTCTTTTTCTTTTTTTGTGGGTTTTGATCACATTATGTGTGAACAGATGAACATCGTTTCTTTTTTGTTTTGTTTTGTCTTAATTGTGGTAAGAAAAGACAGCACGAGATTTACCCTCTTAACCCATTTTTAAGTGTACAGTGCAGCATTGTTAACTATAGGAACAGTGTTGATTAGCAGATGTCTAGAACTTATTTGAGTAACTGAAACTTCATAGCACCCCTCAATTCCCCCCAACCTGGCCCCTGGCCCCTGGAAACCACCATTTTACTTACTGCATCTATGAGTTTGACTCTTTTAGATACATTATATGAATGAAATCTTGCAGTACTTGTCCTTCTGTGACTCACTTATTTCATTTAGCATAATATTCTTAAGGTCCTGGATGAATATCATTTCTTAAAATCCAATCTGTTTTTTCAATAGCAACGGGAAGAACTCACAAAAAGACGAGAGAAACTTTCAAAAAGACGAGAAAAGATGGTCAAGGAGAGTGGAGAGGGAGATAAAAATGTGGTTAACATCAATGAGGAGATGGAGTCATTAACTGCTAACATAGATTACATCAATGACAGTATTTCTGATTGTCAAGCCAACATCATGCAGATGGAAGAAGCAAAGGTTTGTAATTGTAAAAAAATGGTTAATGGCTTAAGGAAGATGTTTTTGTATTTTTAATCATGAAAAGCACTTTGAATTTTTATATCAAGGAATTTTCTATTTATGGGTTGACTATGATTCTTAGGTTTTGCATGAATATCACTCCCTGCTTGCTCTCCAGATATCTTTGCTGATTTTGTGATATTATTTATTGTTTATAAAATCAAAAAGAGGGGCGCCTGGGTGGCTCAGTCAGTTAAGTGTCCGACTTCGGCTCAGGTCATGATCTCACGGTCCATGAGTTCGAGCCCTGCGTCAGGCTCTGTGCTGACCGCTCAGAGCCTGGAGCCTGTTTCAGATTCTGTGTCTCCCTCTCTCTCTGCCCCTCCCCTGTTCATGCTCTGTCTCTCTCTGTCTCAAAAATAAATAAACATTAAAAAAAATTTTTAAATCAAAAAGATGTAAAAACGTATATCACTTATTAATCCACCTTGAATTCTTAACTGCTCAAATGTGTCTTTTCTTTTCAACTAACCCATATGTTTCTTGGAGTAGGGATCATAATTTACATTTTTCTGAGGAGTCTTATTAACTTATCCAACACTATCAAATAAATAAATGAGACAACAGGCTTTGCCTCTGAATATATTCAGCTCAAAATAATGTTCTACATATGCTGATTTGATGTAGGAAGAAGGAGAAACATTGGATATCACTGCGGTCATTAATGCTTGCACACTTACAGAAGCCCGATACCTGCTGGACCACTTCTTGTCAATGGGTATCAATAAGGTATGATCTAACTACACCCAAATAATGATTAATTCATTTTGTTTATCTTTCATCAGTGACCCTTTCCTTTATAATAGGTAAGAAGGGTTTTTTTTTTTTAACTAAAAAGTATTTTTTTTTACCTTTCTTTAGAGTTAAGAAAAGTCAGGACTATTTAGATCAATTCCATTAGCTTGTCATCCATTGTGCTTGTGTATTAGAAGAGGTAAACAACTTAAACAAGAAATAATTCATCTTTTGCTTTAACAAAGGAAAAATGAAAAGAAAAATCTCTTGGGGTGCAAACAAAGTTGGTATCATAACTTTGGTTTAGTATTGATTTTTCACAGCTCAAAAAGAAATCTGAAAGTAAAAAATACAGTGGTGCTTCCCTCCTCTTTGAATGTAAATGCATTAATCTGTCACCTGTAAGAATCCTAAATATTGAGGATGATAATGATTTCTGACTCCCCTCCCCCACCCCCTTTTTTGCCACTTTGGGATGGTGCTAGACACTTTATTTTATGTTCTTCCACTTAATCTTCACAATGTGCTAGGAAGTAGATATTATTAATATCATTCTGCATATGAGGCAACTGAAGTAGGAAGATAAGGTAATTTGCTCAAGGTCACCAGGCTAGTAAGCGGAGGAGCTACAGTGAATCAACGTCTATCGGATGTCAAAGTCCATATATCATATGCATTTGTTATTTGATACACATCTTTGTATGGAAGATTCTGTTATATATGACCTGAGATAATTGTTGTTGTTGTTATTATTATTATTATTATTATGTTTTGGTGTTGTTACAGGGTCTTCAGGCTGCCCAGAAAGAGGCTCAAATTAAAGTACTTGAAGGTCGGCTTAAACAAACCGAAATAACCAGCGCTACACAAAACCAGCTCTTATTCCATATGTTGAAAGAGAAAGCAGAATTAAATCCTGAGCTAGATGCTTTACTAGGCCATGCTTTACAAGGTAATTTGGACTAAATTTCTGTTAAACAAATTGCATGGTAGCTTTGCTCTTTGAGAATGCTATACTATACCTCTTTCCCCTATTGCTTGATTGAATAGATGCTATATTTACTCATGCTTTTAATAATTATTCCTTCTTTAATTTGCATGTATAAATTTGGGGGAATTTAATTCTTGTCATTCCAAGAAATGACTACCAACTTTAAAAGGCTTATTTAACCTTATTGAGCACTTAGTTTTTAGGAATAAAGAGGATCAACCAAGTTTCTGAATTGGTTATTTAAAATATTAACCACATTTCATTACTTTACTCTGCATATCTAATTGCCTTAAAAAATAATAAGTGTTTTCTATGGCATCTATTCTACATATCTTATAAATGGTGCATAATCTTGTTTTATGTGGGAGTTCTTAACATTGGATCTGTTTTGATTGGAGTATTGCTTTTTGTTTCCTTTTTGCTGTTATTTACACAGATCTAGATAGCGTACCCTTAGGTAAGTATGTTTAGCTTTCTGTGTACCCTACAGCTGCATGAATTACTAATTGTTCATGTACACTAATTGTGGTACATCTTATGTTTAAAATTTTTATTGGCAGCCAACTGGTTTTTGCATGATCTTTTTGAAATGTATCCATGACCACAAACATACTAAGTCTTTTGTCTTTCCTATACATTCATTCCTGTTTTAAAACCTATTAGATTTTTAAAGAAGTATACTTTAGTTAATTTTCTCTTTTAGTTTTTGACCTCCAGCTGTGACTCCAGTTTTGTAAGCCTTTCTTTCTGTTTCTTGTAGGAAAAAATGGAGTATACATTTCTTTTTAATTTTTAAATATATCTGTTAACTTGCATCTGTTGTTTTAACCTCATAACTTTCCTTAGCATATATCTTTGGTATATACTTGTCTTTGGTATATATTTGCTAGATTCTCAGCTATTCTTAATTTTTGTAAAATTAAATACATATATTTTAACACTGTAAACTGAAATTATTCAAAGCATTCTATATGAACATATTGAAACAATATTTATGATTATAATATTTTCAGATTAGAAGTGGCTTTAGAGATGACCAAATGTAGAGATTTTCAAACCTTCCCCTTGCCACTACAACCTTGTCATGAACTACACCCACCCATTAATAATGTCTCTGCTCCTCTCAATGATGATACACATGAAGGACCAGGAGTATCAGGGCAATTTTATTACTTGTGATTTTTCTGAATGATTATTTTGGAGCAGTTTTTATTTAATTAAAATTTTTTTCAGAATCTGATCTGATCTTTTTTTTTTTTGTAAGCACACAGCTGCCAAAAGTGTTCTAAACGCTTATCCTTAAAGGAGAGGAATGTAATTGAAAGATTAAATGTACTTACCTTTATGTGTCAGTAGAATAAACATAATCTATACATCTGAATTTGTTTTAAATAAGATGTTACATAAATAAAATACATGGGTTATTTGATTTTTTTAGATGTTTATACCGCATGTTAATCTCAAAGTAGTATTTTCTTGAGATCAACTGCATAATATAGGTATGGAAAGGCTGATACTTTTAAGCTGCTTAAGCTATACCAAGTACAGGTAGAACAAATAGGATTGGTTATATCCTAACCAAGACTGTCAAAGTTCCTGGATTATAACTAGGATTTTTGCCATTCCATGTCTTATCAGGCATGTTTCTTCTGTTTCTGTTCTTCTTCCTCCCTTTCCTCCTCCTCCTCTTTGTTCTTCTTCGTGGTCCAATCTATAGTAAAAAGTAAATTCTCTTTGTTTGCGTAAACTTTATTTAGTTAGTTATTTTGAGAGAGAAAGAGAGAGGGAGAGACAGGGAGGGAGAGAGAGTGGGGAGGGGCATTGTGAGTGACAGACTCTCAAGCAGGCTTCGCACCAGCAGCACAGAGCCCAATGTGGGGCTCAAACCCACACCATGAGATCATGACCTGAGCTGAAGTTGGACACTTAACTGACTGGGCCACCCAAGAGCCCCTAGTAATAAGTAAATTGTTATTTACATCCATTGTCTCTTTTAACTTGGAAGAAAAATGTAAGTGTCCTCCTTGATATCCTTTAGTGCAGAAGATATTGAACTGCTAATTTGATGAGCAGTGTTATTTTTTTTTACAACTTTCAAACAACTTCCATTTGTCTATGGCTGGAAAAGGGTCTGAATCAGAGAGTGGAAACCCATTCAGCTGATGTAACCTGTGTCTCATGGCTGAAATCTGTGCTAGGGATGGGGGCCATAGTCTAGCCAAGAGGTGCTTAGAGGAAAAACACAGAAAGAGAAAAAAATGGAAGTTAAATCCACAGAAGCTCTAGGGTCCTATAAACTTTGCTTTAAAAACATTTGCTTAGCTCCAGTTTTACCTCAAACATCAGGCTGAGTGTTTGGATTCAAAAATGAATATGACAGCAAATCTTTCCCTTATCGACTTGATGCCTTACTGAGGGTGACAGACAGAGTATGATAAATTCAGTGAGGGCGATGATTGAGATATGTATAGGGAGTTATAGGAAGAGATAGTAGGGTCACCCAACAAGAATGGAGGAGTTGATAAAGGCTTTTCTGGAGGAGGTGACATTTGAACTGAAACATAAACGAAGAAAAAGAGTTAGCAAGGCAAAAGACAAGGTGGAAAAGGCGGGGGGGGGGGGGGCAGAGAAGAGTCCCTCTGGACAATGACTAAACTAAAACATGGGGACTTAGCCACAGTATCATGTGCCTGAGGCCTTTAAGCAGGTTGGTGCCCTGAACAGGTACATAGCATAGAATGATAGAACGTAAGACCAGAGCGTGAACCATGCCAGCATCCCTTTCTGATAAACTTGTACTTTTGTAGCCTTTGAAGAACATCTTTATTATCCTTTTCTTTTTTCCCAACCTATGTTAGGATCCCTAAGACCTCCCCTATCTTTGAGACTTGCTATGAAGACTCATGGGGCTTAGCATGTGGTTGTTTTTATGGCAAAGATCCATGAGAGCAGTATAGGAAGGATACACAGCTGGATCATAAGGCAAAAAACCACAGATGTTGTCTGGAGGAATCCATGTCTAGTTTTCCTTATGATCTTTCCCTTCTATGGGATATAATACAGAATTTTCATTTCCCTCTGGAGTAAAAATGCAGCAGCATGTGCACAATGTTTATGTCCAGGGAAGTCCCTTGTTACTTAGCACCTGAAGCTTTTCCTGGGGACTGGTCACATAGGTTCCATCTGTCTGGGATTCAGGACTCCCAGAAGGAAAGCAGGAGTTTAGCATAAGCCATATTGTTTATGCAAACAACCTAGGTACAGTAAGTACCTTCGGTAGCTAACTAGTGACTGGGGATGCTCTGAGAATCAAGTTTCCAGATGCCAGACAAAGTCCAACTTTGTAAGCAGGCCATTCTAAGGATAGTAGTGTTTGGGCTGCTATGTTAACTCTTTTCTTTCTTTTTTTTTTTTAAATTTTTTTTTAATGTTTATTTATTTTTGAGACAGAGAGAGACAGAGCATGAACGGGGGAGGGTCAGAGAGAGCGGGAGACACAGGATCGGAAGCAGGCTCCAGGCTCTGAGCTGTCAGCACAGAGCCCGACGCGGGGCTCGAACTCACGGACCGCGAGATCGTGACATGAGCCGAAGTCGGAAGCTCAACCGACTGAGCCACCCAGGCGCCCCGTTAACTCTTTTCTATACACTATTTTTTTTTTATAACTTCTAATAACTGAAAAAAAAAAAGACTTGAAAATACCTGGTTTACTTCCAGTGATGTGACACTGCTCAACTTTACACTGATACAGATGAACTTCAAGGCATTCGGAAGTTGCAAGTCTCTGCCTTTAGCTTTAACTTTCTGGCATTGAGAAAAGAAGCTAGTAGTGGGCTGGATGTGTATTCTCAGAGTTACGAGTACAACAGTGAGGTGATAGTTTGTTCTATTGCCCAGATGACCATAGTGCTCAGACTAAGCTCAGTCCAGCAGAGGAGTCTGATCTGGTGACTTTCCTGGTGGGGGCCTCTATCCTCTGGCCAGGTTGGTCATGTCAAACCATAATTATCTCTAAATAAGTCATACATGCATAAGCAGGAGCTAAGTTTTTACTAAGCACTCATATGATGTTTAACATACTAACTGGTCTCACACTAACTGGTTTCTACAAGAAAAACACTGGCAAATCTTAGCCAGCCTTTATGCATGGGAAAATAAAGATTAGGTTTGTCATTTCTTTATAACCTCATGTTCTATATTATCAACTAATGCAGTCACCTTAACACGCAATTATCACGTCTGTGAAGCAAGTCCTTGAGCCTCCCTCTAGTGGTAGGCTTTGAGGTACACATTGCCTTCAAGACCACCATGATCTTCACTTCAGAAAGTAAATTCCCTTTTACGGGTCCTAGATGGGCTCCATTTTAGATAATACTATCACGTATCAAGTATTACTGAATTTCTATCAAAGTATCTGCTAAACAGTGAGGAAGAAAGGGAACATCAGAGAAAGGAATTAGTTGTCCACAGTCCACATGCACAAAATTACAAGTTAAAAAGGGATAAATCATATATATTTTTGATTAATATATGTTATTTATAATATGTTTGCTTTTGTAGAATGATTTTATAATAAAATGTGTATATTTTAAAAACCTGCACCTATGTTAGGGGCTCACTGACATTTTAAATAGTTTACTTTCAGTGGCTGTTTGATTTATTGACTTCCTACTAGTTTTACTTGTTTGCTTTTTCTCCTCTTTTTTACTAGTCTGTTACAGTTGTTCTGAAATAGTGGTGATTTACTTGTATTTATTTACAAAACTGTTGCATGTGAACCTATTGTTTTTGTCTTTTATGTACATATGAATGAGCTGCATGCTGATGTGTGACTTCTGAATACCTTCACACACACACACACACACACACACACACACACACACACACACACCACTCTCTTACTCTCTGCTTGAAAACAAAAATAAAAATAAAGGAAAATATTTAAGTAAATTGACATATTAAAATATAGCAAGTATGTCTACCCCTATATAGTTTTTGAAGTTGGCTTAGTACATTAAAGGGGTCTCATGCAACATTTACTCTCTCTTGTATTTTACTCTGGGTTTTCATATGTTTGGATAGCATGGGATAAATACATACTCTGAAAAATATATACATACTCTGATAAACACATGATCTCATTTCCATCCTGTGAATGTTGTTCTTCTATATTTTATGATTCAAACTTGTGGTTTTTCTATTTTGGACCCTTTTTCTCATTTTAGGACACATAATCAAAGGGGTTTCTTAGAAGTATTTTTCTACATTTCTATTTGGACTCAGTTACGAAAACCAAAGTGCCCATATTGAGATGTTGATATTTATTATAGCATGGGGATTGCAGTCACTCAAATTGTGGCATGTGGATAATACTTAGATTTTGGACATTTTTTTTTTTAGAAAATGTAGAGGATAGTACTGATGAGGATGCACCTTTGAACAGTCCAGGATCAGAAGGAAGGTAGGAGAGCCTTTAGAAACTTAATAGATGTTATTTGTTTCTGTAATTTTTTAAATACTTTTATCTTGTTGCTTCAATCAATTACCATAAAACAAATAATTTCGAATTTTATGGCTAAGTGAATAGCACTAGAAATAGTATTATGGAAACCAAACTAAGTCATACTTAACCACCACAAAAATACCGGGATATTTAAGGAAAGAAAATGAATAATTTTGTAATTCATTTTGATTTTAAATATTGTCTTTTTTGCCCTGTAGACCTATAAGATGTTTTCTATAGTTAAAAACATAGAAGACAGCATTTTCTATAAGTCCCCTTTTAACCCGTGGTTAATTATTTGCATCTAGCACACTATCTTCAGACCTTATGAAACTTTGTGGTGAAGTGAAACCTAAAAGCAAGGTAAGGAGAATTGAAAATAACAGGTAAGCATCCTTCCCCACAGTTTTCTGTTATCACTAATAAACACATAGGCCTCAGAACCTTAAGAAGGTTAGCAAGTTGGCATGCTTTTACCATCGCTTCCATGTATAACAACTTTAGTTCTGTAATTACCATATTCTCCTTTGAAACAAACATTATGTCACAATATTTCTCCTTTGTGGAACTTGTGCTTTACCGTATTATTGCACTTTTTCCACTGGAGAAGCTATGATTATGGAGACCAATTCTTATTTTCTTCTAGGTTTTTCCTGAAAGTTTCATTACTCATTAAGGAAGTTATGTGGTAATTTATTAAGGTCACCTAAGTTTCCTAATAATTATAAAGGAGGTTGTAGACCCTGTGGTGGCATACAGCATAAATTTGCAAAATTTGTTAATTGGCAGGAGGTTTTTGAAATTTTAACATTTAGTATCTTCTTAAGTGTATCACATATATTTTGTTAAAGTAGTATCTTGAGGTGGTTTGAATAATAAGCCAACTCTTAATCATTAATTAGTTGTATTAAAAACTAATGAGACTATAATGCATATTTGTATAATTAAAAAAATATCAATGCCACATGCTGTTAAATGTGTAAGATATATTTGGTATGTTTCATATTCAGTGTTGGTAGCATTTGATACTAGATGAATTAACTAACTGTCTTAAGATATTTAAAAACAAGGAATTCTTGTAGTCCTTAGTAAATATTTGTTAAATGGATGGAAAGAATCAGGACCTGAAAGAATTAACACTGTGCAAATGGGTAAGACAGAGTTAAGGCCCGTAGTGAATAGTCAGGTAATGCAAATGAATAATTTGGCTGGATGTAATGAGTAGGGGTCATTGTGATTGCCTGACGAGGACATGCCTCACCTAAGCAAATAACCACCACTCAACTCTTGCTCATTTTTGCCATGAGGATTATAGGCCTAAGACAACTAGATCTTCTATTTTTTCCTAAAGAAGCCTTAAATACAGACTTTTATGTAGAATTTCCTGATCTTTAACACACTGGTCAAGCCAATCAAAAAAACATCTCCAGGCTGTATTTATGATCCTTGAGCTTGGTAACATATGGTTTTATTTTATTATTCTAAGTGACTAAGCAGAAGTTACTCCCACACTCAAAGAAAACATTCCGGTATGGTTTGGATCCAGTCTTAGGTAGAGGTGAAAATCTCTTAAGGTCCTGAATGTCTTTCAGGCCCTGTGAAAGCCTAGATATTCATGCCCTTCTGGGACACCAGAGAGAGGTGTAAAGTGGTGCTCTAAACATTATCTACTGAAGGAACCGTTACAGTTTGGAATTCCTAAGAAAAGGATTCCTCCCTACCTTGGGCTGTTGGCAGTGAAGAGAACTGAGAGTGTAGAAAACTGGCCGGAGAGTTTTCTTTTTCCAAAAATTTTCTGAGGTGCTACTTACTACTCCTTTTGAACTTCATTCAAATATGCCTGAAAGGATCTCATATCATTTCTGTTTCTTTCTTTTTTAAATTTATTTATTTATTTTGACAGAGAGAGAGAGTATGAGCGTGCTTGCACGAGCAGGGGAGGGGCAGAGAGAGAGGGAGAGAGAGGATGCCAAGCAGGCTCCGTGCTGTCAGCCTGAAACTAGATGCAAGGCTCAAACTCATGAACCGTGAGATCATGACCTGAGCCAAAATCAAGAGTCCGTCGCTTAACTGACTGTTCCACCCAAGCGCCTCTCATTTATTTTCATCATTGAAAAAGTAAAGTTAACTGTATACGTTAAATAGGTATGTACTAGCACTATGCTATGTACAGGGGAAATAAAGATGAATAAAACAGGGTGTTTGCTCTTTAGAGGCTTATAATCTGGTAAACACCTTGATTATCCATTAATACCTTAGTGATAATAACAACTGAACAACAACAGAGTAGTCAGTTCATTTTCAAGAGTAAGGAAAGGAATTTGTATAGTGAATTTAGATTCTAGGAAAATAACCTTCACTTGCCTAACCATGCTACTAAAGCTCGTGTAGGCTCGTGTTGAATTATCCAGCAAGCAGGTTAAAAACACAGCTAATGCATCAGGAGAATGGGGTCACAAAAACTGAGAAGCAGATTTAAAAAAATGATATTAAAGTAAAATTTAAAACTGAAAGTGATATTAAATGAGCATCTGAGCATGGGGTAAATCAGAATTTAGTTGAGCTTCCCTGCAGTTAACTTTTGGTTTAATTTCTTCTTTCTTTTTTAAAAAAATTTTATGTTGAGGGAGGTGGCCATGAGTGGCAGGGTAGCATAGTCATATTGGTGGCAAGTTGTTTGTTTTTGAATCTGGCTTTGCCACTTACTAGTTGTGTGACTTCGGGTAAATTACTTAGCGTCTCTGTGCGTTAGTCTCCTCATTGGTGAATTGGGATAATGATAGTACATGCTAATGTAATTAAGTTTTCGAACATTGCCTGGCATACAATAAGTATTATATAAATATTGGCTATTATTATGGCCTTTAAAGGTCTTATATGGCTATAGCTCTGGCTTGTCACTATCTTACATGCTATGTTTGACACTTGCTAGGAAATGACACGCTAAATATTTTTACCTATTTCAAACTAATATTAAATCTCTATTCCCTAATCATCTCTGCAAAAGTTTGCTTCTGATTGCTTTTCCTTCCATTCTCTGACTAGGCCCGAAGGAGAACCACCACTCAAATGGAATTGCTGTATGCAGATAGCAGTGAACTAGCCTCAGACACTAGTACAGGAGATGCCTCCTTGCCTGGCGCTCTTACACCTGTTGCAGAAGGGCAAGAGATTGGAATGAATACAGAGACAAGTGGTACTTCTGCTAGGGAAAAAGAGCTCCCTCCCCCATCTGGCTTCCCTTCTAAGATAGGCAGCATGTAAGTCTGGCCCAGCTACACTAACTTCCTTTTCTTTGGCTTTTCTTTTTCTTTCTTTTTAAACATTTTTTATATGCATGTTGCTAATTTCTTATTTCTATTTTTTTAAAATTCTGTAAACAAGATCTCTGGTTTTCAAAGGAATTTCTGTTAGGTGTTATCTCCCCTAATTTTTTTGACATTTGAAATCATTTAAGATGAGATGTTCTTTGTTCAATTCTATTGCTTGTTTCTAAGTTTTAGGGTCATTCTTCAGGATTATAATTTTCATAAAGGCTGAGTTATGAATTATAGACAAAATTTTTTAGGAACACTTAAATCAGGTAGTTATATCTATAAAACCATCATACAAAACAGAAGCTTTAAAACATCTTTTATTTGCTTTAAATGAGCATGATTTTTCGTTCTAAGAGTCTGGTCAGGATAGCAAACCTTTGCTAACCCTATAAGGAAAAAGAAATATCAATCACAAACAATCATTTTAAGGCTTCCTAATTTTTTGCCTTGAAGTACTTGCCATTGCATGTCTGGGATGAGTGTATGCACAAAATATTTTTTTTTTTTGTATTGTTAAAGCTTTAAAGGAGGTAATATTCTCTTTCCCATTTATGTAATATGAACATTCTATTCAAAACAACTATTGTCCTGAGGATGAAGATTTCCCAACTCAGGCTAGTATGTGTATGTATGCTATGTGTGTATGTGTGTTTGGACAGTTATATTAAAATTAGATCATTCACTGGTAAAGTTTTTTTGTTTTTTTGTTTTTTTTATGTTTATTTATTTTGAGAGAAAGAGAGAGAGCACAAGCAGGGGAGGGGCAGAGAGAGAAGGACTGAGAGAATCCCAAGCTGGCTCTGCGCCATCAGCACAGAGCCTGATGTGGGGCTCAAACTCATGAACTGTGAGATCATGACCTGAGCTGAAATCAAGAGTCGGATGCTTAACCGACTGAGTCACCCAGGTGCCCCTGGTAAAGAGTTATAATGATATTTTTTTGCCGTAATCCTCACATATGATCTACCAAATGATTTATGGAATGAACGCATTACTGCATTGAGGAATATTGCCAAAAAAAATGGCACACATTACATGACTCTGCAAATAATAAAATATAACAAACTTTCCCCCTTTGAATATCTGTTTCCCATAATTTCCTTTTTTGTTTTGTTACCTTTTTTTAACTTCCTTCATTTTATGAAGATATTTCTGCCATCTTCCATTGAGTAAGCCCATCTGCTACCTTTAGATCCAAATGTAATTTTAATGATGACAACTTTCTTGCATGTGCTTGATGTGGCCTATGTAATTAACTATTGGATTTGCTGATAGAGATTGCTAACCAGTATAGCTTATGGCTTCAGTGCTTTTTTGATAAGATGACTGTTAAAGAAATGCTTTTGGTGAAGGTAATGATATAAACAGAACAGATTTTAAGAATAGATTGAGTAGAGACTTTTGGAACTTCAAGACTTAATCTATGGCCTGGAATCCAGATTCAGGTAATACCTTCTTTTTGCCCTCCCCCCACCCCTTTATTTTTTTCATTTTTAAGTGTATCCTTTATTACAGGTTGTAGAATATATGTTTTGGACTGTGTCTCTTCACATGATTTGTTCTCAAGTTTTCATAAATTCAGACACTTGTGTAATTCTGTTCAAATTTAAGACATTCTCGGTGTGGTAACTCTTAATGTCATTACTGCATGACTTTAATTGGTTGATGTAAAATAATTTATTTAAGTGGCCCTTATGATTTAACTGATGAAGGATTTTTGAATTGTGATTTCTTGTGGTCAGAAGTCAGGGACATGAAATTTAAATATTTAGTTTTACCATTCTGGTAATTGTACATTCTAATTCCATAGTGTTTTCTTCTTATTAATATAACTAGTCAACAATAATAAAAATTCATTTTTTAATCAGAATGTATTATCACATACACAAAAATAATAGTCTTAAATTGTTAATTATACAGCCACTATTCAACATTTAAAATTTATAATAAGAATGTTTTTATTACTAAAATTTATTTAGCTACTAGTACCTAAATATTAGGTAAAATTATTGTGTGTCATTTGTGTGTGTGTCTGATTACTGGTAGTACTGTTTTTGACTGTGTCTAAGTATTATTTCATTAAATCTCACTGTTTCTCATATTTTGATATTCTAATATTTTGTGTTCTTATAAGATTATAAAGACAATTTTTTCCGAACTGTAACAATTATAATCAACCTAATCATTTATGTTTAAAATCATTTATTGATTTTGGCCATTTGGCAGTATAGCATTGATATTTACATTCAAAGATAATAGGTTTGCCTATATTTAATAAGATTGCCAATTTAAAAGTTAAATATACAGGTGTCAAGCTTCCATCAACTAAAATTACCCATGTAATATATTCCTATCATAGTTTTGTTTTTTTGTTCCCGGGTAATACTCTTTCTCAAGTTGCAGTTATTGATATATTAAAAATTTTAGGTTGAAACTCTGCCAAACAAACTTGTATGTACATATTTAATAAAGTTTGATGATTAAAAGAGGCTTTTTCTATTTTAGTTCCAAACAGTCATCTCTATCAGAAAAAAAACTACCAGAGCCTTCCCCTATAACCAGGAGAAAAGCACACGAAAAAGAAAAATCAAAGGCCAAGGAACAAAAACAGTAAGTTACTTATACTAGATTACATAAAATCTCTGGTGCACTTAGATGCTAAAGGACAATAGTGAAATTATTTTCCACATGCAGGCTAGATCTGTGGTTGTGACTGATTTGACTAATCAAGACGATCAAGTCAGCTGTTGGTTTGGCTCAGTGTTTCTTGGTCACACACATACCTGTAAACATATTTGAACACTTGTCCCTAATCATGTACTCTTATTTATTTTCCAGTTATTTGAGCATATCATTGTAAAAAGTTCATGTACACTTGAGATGAAGTTTAGTGAATCTATATTTCAGATAGTCTTCTAGAAAGATTTGAAATTGATTTTAACTGATAAAACTGACATTGACTTTACCTCTGTAAAATAGCTGACAGGAAACTAGTGTTCATCATAGGGTGTGTTAGTTGTACCATTTTCTTGCTGTTCTTTTACATTTAATTTTTTTTCCTGAAATCTCTTAAAAGCTGTTTGTGTGTTTTGTGAGGGTTAGTTTACTTAACAGTGCATAGTATAATCTGATGAGCCACTTAAATGGGCATTTATAAATTGCAAGGTCACAACATGAAGCTGAGTGAATGGATGAGAGCCACTGAAACCTCTCTCCCCTGTGGCACACCTACTCCTCCCTCAGGTCACCTAAGGTGCTACATGCAACAGGTAGATCTCTGACATGGCCTTGAGGGAGGGAGAGTTTTGGTGCCAGTCTCCATTTAAATATTAGCAAAGCTAATTTCTTTAACATGTAAGTAAACATAAAAAGTAGTTTTCATATATTTTCTGTACCCAAGTGGGCAATCTTATACCATCCTCTCTCCTGTGCCGACATGCACACTCTACTTTGACCACTGGATTAGCTGACTTGAATGTCGTGGACGTTCTCCTTCTAATCATCCTTGCTTCCTGTACTTAAAGTTGTAATTTTCCTATTTCTACTGGATTGAATGTCTCAGGGATATTTGGGAGATGGGGGATGGAGCAGATAAGTAATGTAAAAATAAAAGTGAGTAAATCTTGGAAAAGGCAAATCAGTTTTAAACACTCTGGCTCTCTTTCCCCTGTACTCATCTGTAAAGTGAGTAATTTGGTTTTAACTCTAAAACTGTAATTTTAAATTTGGCTTGCTTTATTTGTATTGACTGTAGATTTCAGCAGACAAGTTTTTCCTTAGTGCCATCTTGTGGGCAATGTAACAAAATCCAGTGGAAAAGTTTTTTGTTTTTTTTTTTTAATTGTTCAGAGTGTATTTTATCTTAGAATAAAGGAAGAGAGGAAGAAGAAATTCTCTAATGAAAAGCTTTTTTAAAAAAGCATGTTTCTTATAACATTCCTAACAAATCATAACTGATTAAAACCACCTATTTAATGTTCTTTTTTTCTTGTAGCTCAGATTCTGGAACCTCAGAGGCTAGTCTTTCACCTCCTTCTTCCCCACCAAGCCGGCCCCGTAATGAACTGAATGTTTTTAACCGTCTTACTGTTTCTCAGGGAAACACATCAGTTCAGCAGGATAAGTAAGTCTTTATGGAAAAGAGCCCCTCTATTTATTACCGTAGTCTGAACCTTTCAATAGAGTCTGCAGAACACATTTAGCCATCTCTTTGTGTGGGAGATGAAGTCTGACTTGTGAACTCTGGCCATATTTGATGTGTTTTTCCAACAGGAAATGAACAATATAGAAAAGATTAGAGAAAATTATTTTCCTGCTGAACATTTTTCCCTGTTGTAGATTTGCATTGCTAAACTTTCAGCACTTGTCTTGCCTTTTCATTTCTATGTAAATTAGAATTCAAATATCTTTGAGACCACTCTAAGTTTAAATTTGTTGGGATACTAAAAGCCTCTAGTGCAGATAGCCTGAGTTGAAAAGAGGCAACTTATTTTACCTTCAGTGCATATAACAGCTTACAAAGTCCATTGTTATATGTGTAAAATGTTGTTAGCATTTGGTGGTTTGACACAAATCCACCACAAAAAGTCAGTAATAAAATAAAATAAAGACAGCTCGTATTTGGGTGGAGGGGGTTAGGACTGAGGTGGATTGTGGAGGAAGAGAAGTTGGAGGCCTGTGAAAATTATAATTTGCATTAAATTTGAAGTGAGAAAGTATTCCCACATTGAGCCAGAATCTCTCTTGCAAGAATTCATACTAACAGTCCTGCCATAAAATATTTATTAACTCTGACTTATCTGCTTTGATTTTGAATGGTAGCATAGTGGATGTATGTACTTCATATCCAGTCTCCCACCCCTGTTGTTTTCAATGCTGTAATCTCCCTGTGTAGATCAACAATTTCTGAGATTTGTAGGATGCTATTTAAGATCTGTCTGGCATGTTCAGAACATGCCAGATGTCTCTGTAGACTTAGAGAAGCACACATTTTGAAAGAATTTTTTAATCTGCTTAATGTATGGACAAAGTTTTTAAAGTTAGATTTTAATATAGTTTAATCAGTAGATGGTCTACCCTTTAAAGTGATCTAGATAGATAAATATTTCATGTTATTGAAAAAATCCTCTAACATTGTTAAGTCATACCTTCCATTTAATTGAGAAAAGAATAGAAGAACGTTAAGAATGCCTTCGGGAAGTCCATTTTCACTAGTGATATGAAGGTTTACTAAATTTTGTCTGTACATTCACAGTCATAAAATTTTGTCAGTATTTTGATAATTTTGACAATCTAGTCATAGTTTTATATTTTCTACTGAAATATTTTATAAGCTACCAGTAATTTGATGCTGTTGTCATCTCTATAAGCTAAAACTCAGAATAAGTGACTACGCTTTCAAAGACTCACCTACCTTTGAATCACTTTCTTTTTGAGGCTAGCATATTTCACCAGCTGGAAGTAGATCCCATAGATAGTTTTTGGTTATGTTCCATGTCAGTATTCACTCTGTTTTTTTCCCCAAGCCTAATAAACAAACTGAGTAGATTTTCTTTTTCTTTTTTTTTTAAATTTATTTTGAGAGAGAGAGAGAGAGAGAGAGAGAGAGAGAGAGAGAGAGAGAGGATGGACAGGGGAAGGACAGAGGGAGAGAGGGAAAGAGAGAATCCCAAGCAGGCTCCATGCTGTCAATGTGGAGCCCAATGTGTGGCTCATTTCCATGATCCATAAGATAATTACCTAAGCTAAAATCGAGAGTTGGGCACTCAACTGACTGAGCCACCCAGGCACTCTTCAATAGGTTTTTATAAGAACCCAACTTATTGTCAGTCGCGGAGGTTTCAGGGTATGGCTGACAGTAGTGGCTCACCTATTTTTAAAATCTCACTAAAGTCTCATATTACTAAGGGACTCCCTCATTAGGAAACTGTTTTTGAGATAAGTCACAATCAAAGGTTATTGAATTCTGGGTAGTTTGCTTTCCATGTAAACATAAAATGCATTTGTGCAGTTTCCACATTAGAATCTAAATCCAAAGTAATTATCAAGATGGATAAAAATTCCTTAATAGCTGTTTAAATGGGAAAAATGTTCTAGTACTAATCAAATTAAATAGAAAGAATCTTAAAGTGATGTATTTTACTTACTTGATATTGTTCCTCTTTGGGGCATTAATTTTAGAAGTGAGGAATAATAGGTTTTCTGTGGATTAGTAATAGAAAGTTTTTACCCCACCCAAAGTCTTAGTAGAAAACATAAGAATCAAATATATTGCCAGATACAGCTGTATATTTGCAGATATCCAGTGCAAATAGAAAAGTGGGGCATTCACAATAAAGGAAATGTTCGCTATATTCCTATTATTCATACTGTCAGTTTTCAGTTCAGTCCCAGTGTCTTTACCTGTTGACATCTGTGTTCTTTTTCCTCATAATTCTAACTCTTTCACTGTAGGTCTGATGAAAGTGACTCCTCTCTGTCGGAAGTACACAGGTACTTTCTTTCTATCTTTCCTACATTCTGGCATTTCATTGATGTTCTAAAATGCCTTCTGAGAAACTATAAGCATATCTCACTTTTGTATGCATAACCAGTTGTAAACCGTATAAACATACTAATATTTTTAAACATATTAATTTTAATATATTTTTGTCATCCCTTTTAGACCAAGAACTGGCAAACCTTTTTTGTATAATAGCACAGAAAGTTGTGATGCTTGTTCTCTGTCTATAATCTAAATCTTTTATTTGAAATAATTTAAGTTCTATGAATATTGATATCATTGCTCCTCAGTGATTAAATGTTTCAGTCTTTCAAAGTGTGGGAGGTAAATAAGGTATTTTTGTTGTTGTTATTGGCTTAATGATTATAAGTAAAAAGTTTATGGAAAGCTTTGTGATGAAGAAAAAAAGATATGCAAGGGGGGGGCACAAAAGATACTATGATACATAAAATATAAAAAGAAATAGAAACTAAAGGAGCTTTTCTAAAATAACAAATATATTTTTACTGATAGATGCTGTTTTAAAGATGACAATGTTGAATTTTTCATGTTGTGGGTTTTTTTCTTTTTGGATCCTTAATTTCTCTCTTTCTATCATTTCCTCTTTCCACTTATCATTTTGTCTCCTCTCTTTTTGCACTTGTTTCTCCTGTTTATGGCCATTTTGCTGATCATCAGTAGATCCTCCAGAAGGTAGGCAGAGGAAATTAATCTCATTTATTACAAGACTTTACTGATTTGCATGGAACAAGAATAAGCTTTTTTCCCCCTTCAACTCAGGTTATTTTACAACTTTGCAATATATAACGTTAACTTAAACTATTTTAAAGTTGATTTCTATATTTCAGAATGTGAATAGATTAATTTTAACATTAAAAGAAATACTATGGATGTATGTTTCCAATTTCTGTATTTTTCTATTATCTTTGGTATAAGGTAATCTCTACAAAATATTAGTACTAATATTGTGAATACTGGAGAGCATTTTTCAGTATCTAGTAAAATGCTGTATTTAATTATGAGATTATTTTTCTTCAGAAGTCTGAAAAATCAATGATATTAAAACATATAAAAATGAAAAAAGCATCTTACCCTCCAAAATTGTGTCATACATAAGTCACTGGAGGCAAATATTTACTTTTGTAATATTACAAACTTTGACATGACAGACTCTTATACCTTAGGCTGGTCACATGGATTTTTTCTTTATAATCAGCTTATTGGAATATACATACATACATATTTTGTTTGAGAAGTAAGAGTAGCATCTGACTGTGCATTAGTTCAAACCTTTTGAATATTTGAAGCTATAATTCTAATTCGATGGCTTCAGTTCATAGATATGAACTCATATCAGTAGGATTTCAAAACGGAGATTCAGACTTTTGGGGGAAGTTTGCTTCTGTTTCAGTTTTAATTTGGTTAACTTCTTAGATTACGAACAAGTTACTGAGCATTAATTTCAAGAATTGACACATGTATGCAAATAATACATTGGACTTTGTAATTACATATCCAGTGGCAACAATTCCTGGTGTCATTTCTAGTGACGATGAACAACTTCTACTTTTCAAAATCATCAATAACTACTCTAAAAATAAAGTTTGTTTGTTTCTTTTAGCCCTGAGCTTATATTTATCTCCTAATGTTTCTATTCATCAGCCCTCTTGAGCTCTGCCAGAATTAATCTTCTGGAATTAATTAATTGAATTAATCCATGCACATCTCTTTTTGTGTGTATATGACAGCTCTTTAAATATTCAGTGCCTTAACCTACTATTGAATCCTCTCCAATGAATGCTTTCCTATCAGTTCAGTAGGTCTAGTTTCATTATCTGCTCCTTATATGATGTAGTCTACAGATCGTTTTGCTTCTACTATTTTTGAAAATGTCCCAATTTTTCAGTGTTTAAAATCTAGCATCTAAAACTCAACCTCCTTCCAGATCCCTCAGCAGAATATAGTAACTCTATTATGTTCTTTCTCCTGAAATATTTACTTCTATTGAACACATTATTGAAAGTGCTTATAGAAGAACCATAAATTGTTGATTCATTGATCTTATATTCTATTAAAAAAAATCTCTTTGGCTATTAGTGTGTGTGTGTGTGTGTGTGTGTGTGTGTGTGTGTATGTATTTCAATTTATTTAAACTGAAATAAACCCAGAAAGCAATTCAGCCATTTCTCCTACCTCCCACTTCCCACCCTTACAATTACCAATCTATTCTCTGTATCTATGAGATTGGGTTTTTTAATGTATATTTTTAAGATTGCGTGTATAAGAGAGATAATATGGCATGTATCTTTGTCTTATTTCGCTTAGCATAATGCCCTCTTCAGCTTTTTAGATCTAGGCTACTATTAAGGCTTTTACTAGTTGAAGCATTTTGTTCTATCTTCTACTTAAATTTTATCGTTAAATTGTATCCAATGATTATTTTAGTGTTAAGTGGGTACTTAAAGCAAATAAATTTTGTTTGTCATTTTCCTAGGCAGTACATACCAGTGTCCAGTTCTTTAATATATCAGTTTAATATATATGCCAGCTCTGTTTTCTGTGCTAGAGAAATATTGACTAGATATTGAAGACTTCTTTGAAATTGACAGGAACATTGACTCCTTAAGTGTGCCTCTCCACCAATGGAACTACCTTACTCCAACTGTTCTGTTCTTACCTACCATGTCCACAAGGATATCATTTGAAAGGCTTAATGTAATGGACCTTTTTGGAGTCAACATGTGTTATGAATATGATATTTCTCTAATTTGCTATTAACCCTACAAAGAACTTCCCCCATGAGATTAGTGTTACCTCTTATTGATGAGCATTTATTTTTAAGTGTTTATAATGATTCGTTCAGTATTTCCCTTTGTGAGACTCAACAAGAAGTCTTACCCATCTGTAATTCCTGAAGTCTACTTTTTCCCCTGCTTTTTGGAAAAAGGGGCCTACATGTTTTGTGCCCCTTATTGATCTTAGTGTACCAACAATGATTTTTGTGTCAACTATGTTGTATCCTTCCAAAACCCTGTGACATAATGATTTAAACACAGAAATACTTGAATTCAATGAATAAGTCTCTATTGTCAGTTCTAACTTATCTTGGGCTTACATTTCTTCTTAATCATTTCTGCCCATTGCATCTTTAGGATTGTTCTCTTTCATTGAAAAGGTGGAAAAAAAACAGTTTTATTTTATTCCTGTTATTTGTTCTGATACTGTGCCATCTATTTTATATAATGGACACATTTCTACATAATAATTTTTCTTCCTGCTCTGAGCAAAGATATATCCAATTTATATATTTATTATGTTATAATTCACTCTCATCTTTAGTCTTCTCAATACAACTATTTCAATTCAGATCCTGTCTTAAACTCCTTTAGGATAGGAACGATGTTTTGATAAACTTTGCATTTCCATAGTGCATAGTACAAAGCATAAACTCCAGAAATATGAAACTTATGAGAAAGTTCCCTAAATAGCCTCACTGTTCTTTTAAAGTCCCATTCTTTTTTCTTTTTTTAATCTTCTTGGAGACTATTAGAGTTTTATTTTTATTTTTTATTTTTTATATTTTTGAGCCATTCTCCCTTTAGAATTTCTGTGTATGTGATCGTTCCTATCTTTTTTCAAATTCACTTGAAAAATTTTTTTCAGTATTTTAGGTGATATGTGTTATACTTTCTCCAGAATGTTCTTTTTGACATAGAGTCATATTTCAGCATAGCAGAGTCACACTTCCAGTTATCCATCATTTATACTTTATTTGTCAGAATTCACTCTACTCAAACAGCTCCCAATATTACTGCATTCAACTTTGAAGAGAATTTGTTGATAAGATGATCTGTGTGCCATAGGCTTTGCTCTTTGCAGAGGGCAGCTGCTGACTGATGCCTCATTAGTTGATGCACTCCATCACTACTGTTACTATTTCACATTTTGTCTCTGTCCTTTTGCTTTAAAAAGAGACAAAGGAGCAGTCTGAGTTTTCCTATTAATTAGTTAGAAAGGCTTCTTAAAGTCAGGAGAAAAATAAAATTAGTCTCATGATATAGCTACTTAAGTAAATCTTATTTTTCCCCACCTCAGGGGCATAATCAACCATTTCCTGCTTCAAAAGGAATCAGAGCTTCTCCACTGCAGTGTATTCACATAGCTGAAGGGCACACAAAAGCTGTGCTCTGTGTGGATTCTACTGATGATCTCCTCTTCACTGGATCAAAAGGTACTTACTAGTGGTTGTTTCAGATGGATATTTAACAGATGAAAAAAAAAATGATTACATTTTAACAGGCTTAAAAGAATAGTCAAACTGCTTAATACCCATAAAAACCTGAGAAATAATTTGGTTCAACTCCTGAATTATAGAAAATCATTGCATAGTTGGGAAGAAAGTAAAACCTCTGTTGATGTTATATGAATAGAGTGTTGAGAAAATACATCTCCCTTCAGTAACTGAGCACTTAATGTATGCAAGGTCCTGAGCTTAGTAATACAAGTTATATACAAATTGACAAAAATGTACATCATTACAATGTACATACACTGTGGTAAAGAGAATAAGATGGGTAGGAAACCATCATTTCTTGAGCACTTAAGCGTATGTCAGAGACTATGCTAGACACTATACAAATTATATCTCATTTAATTCTCGTGGTAACCCCAGTGAGATACATGTTGCATCCTCATTTTACAGATGAAGAAACTAAGGATTCAAGAAATGAAATAACTTCACCAGATAAACTTAGTAGTAAGTGGAAGAATCAGGATTGGAAACCCAGGTCTACTCATCTCCAAACCTGTATTCTTAACCCCCTTTGGTACAAGTGTAGGCAACTGGAAATGAACTACAAATGCTTTGAAGAGTTAAATACTAATCTTTTTGAGGTTTCTGAAAAGGGAGGTTATGCCAACCTGTGAGACATAACAAGGCTTTGACAGAGGCATTTAGGAGGAACCTTACAGGATGGTTTGGATATTGACAGGTAATGATTGACAACCAAGATTGTAGAACAACATAAGCAGAGACATGGAGGGGAAAGTGGGGTATGTTTGGAAACTAAATCTAATTGGTTGAAAAGTAGAATACAGCTGACCCTTGAACAACATGGGGGTTAGTAGTGCCAACCTCCTGCACAGTCGAAAATCTGCGTATGACTTTTGACTCCTCCAAACCCGAACTACTAATAGCCTTCTGTGAACCAAAGCCTTACCAATAATATAAACAGTTGATTAATAAATATTTTGCATGTTATAGGTATTATATACTATATTCTTACAATAAAGTAAGAAAAAAGAAAATGTTACAAAGAAAATCATAAGGAAGAGAAAACACATTCATCGTATTGTACTATATTTTTCAAATATTTTGCATATAAGTAGACCCTTCAAACCCATGTTGTTCAAGGGTCAACTGTAATCATAAGAGAAGTGATGGGCAGTAAAACTAAAAAGGTAGGAAGGAAGCAAGTACAGGTTTGGGGAAGCTAATAAACGATTTTTAGCACTTAGGGATGTTACAAGACTCAGTTTAATCAGCAAGCATTTATTGCTCATTGCATATAAGAAAGTGTAACATATCTAGCTAGAACTTATGAATTGTGAATAACGGCAAGCCATTCTCCAAATAAAAAATAATCTGCACTGTGAAAAATGTACTTTTATAATTTAAAGTAAATTTATCTCCAGAATAATTATATATTTGATATGTCAGAAAAACAAAATAATTAGTTTATAATTATGTTTTGGGGTCAAAAATAAAACCATCTATCAGTGATCCCTGGAAAAGAAAGGTATACGTGTTTATGAGTGTAGAGTGCTGTGAGGCAGTGAGAGTGAAGAGGCTGATTTGGGAATGCCATTTTAAATTCAGGGGAATTTTGAAGCAAGACTCTTGTGATATGACTATTTCAAAGTTTTATATAATTATTTTTTTTAATACCACATAATACATACACCAGCTATCCCTTGCTTTCATCCAATCCTTTATATGTACTTGGCCATTGAACTTGATGCAGAGGGTTGATGTCTGTTGCAGCTAGTGGAATAATTACTTTTTCTTATTTTATTTCATTCTTCTAGGGGAAAGATTGTTAAAGTACTTTTATTGTTAAGAGAACCTAATTTAGTTCATATTGACAGTATTTTCCTTTTCTTGTTTGTTTTAGATCGTACTTGTAAAGTATGGAATCTGGTGACTGGGCAGGAGATAATGTCATTGGGGGGTCATCCCAACAATGTTGTATCTGTAAAATATTGTAATTATACAAGCTTGGTCTTCACTGTGTCCACATCTTATATTAAGGTGTGGGACATCAGAGATTCAGCAAAGTGCATTCGAACACTGACGTAAGTAATTTAAAGACAAATAGCATAAGGGCAAATAGTATAACATATATAAAAAGATAGGACTATGAATACATTTTTATTTATTTATAAGTGTCCAGTTCCAAAAGGATGTTAAAATTAGGACATAGATAATATAACAGGGAAAAAACTATTGAGAAAATGAAATATAGGAGCCTGGTATTAAATAGGAAGGAATAAATTGCCTTTGATCTGTGACTAAGTATATATTTCATATTCCTCCTCCCAAATACTAAGGTATTGCATTTTCATAGTATTTATTACTTGATGTAATATTGATTTACATTACTTGCTTCAAATGAATACCACTCTGTGGAAAATGGCTAAAATCACCATTATAGATAGTTAAGAAGTACTTGTAACCTTTACTTAGCAGGTATTAAATATTGAGAGTTTTTTGTTTGTTCATGTTAGAACCTATACTGCTTTTGTGTGAGCACAAATTCCATAACTGTAGGTTAGGTTGGATAATTGGAGGATGAGTTTGTTTTCTGTGTCATTATATGTGTCTTTAAAATAAAGAGCAAATAATGATTCTTTTTTGCTATAAGATCGATAAACAGTTTTACATAATTAAAATTGGGGTGAACTCTTTAAATAAACAAAGGGAGCATAGGAAAGGGTAATTTTTATAATTTGTAGAGGAAATGTTAACTCAAGTCCTAATTTGTATTTTGAGAGCTACTAATTAATTTATTCTACTAAACACAAGTTTCTTAAGGGAAATTTCATAGAAAAAGGAACACTGTATCTTAGAAATCTGCCAATCCAGTTGACTCACTAAAGGCAAATTTAAAAAGATTGATTATAACTTGATATTTTAGAAGTTAGCTGTGAAAATGTTTCAAAATTTAAGAATATATCTATTATTTAGAATTTATCTGAGGAAATAGAAATAAGTTATGTTTAAGTCTTTAGCACTTGGAAATACTCCATATATGATTGGGTTAGAGTAAGCAAAAACTGAAAATGGTTTGAAAAATCCTCATTGTCTTTAATTCAAAAGGCACACTTAATAAATAAGAAGAATATTGGTAGGCCTGGCCCTCGGGGCGTTCTGGAAGCTATAGGAAAATGAATTACCTTTGTGGCACTGTATCATTTGTTGAGTTTTTTGTTCGTTATCTTTGACATCTAATCTTTTTTTTTAAGTTTATTTATTTATGTTGAGAGAGAGAGAGAGAGAGAGAGAGAGAGAGAGAGAGAGAATGTACCAGCAAGGGAGGGGCAGAGAGAGAGAGGAAGAGGGAGAACCCAAGCAGAGCCTGAAGTGGGGCTTGATCTCATGCATTGTGAGCCCAATCAAGTGTCTGACACTTAGCCGATTGAGCTAGCTAGGCACCCCAACATCTAATATTTTTTGAATGATATTCTAGTCATCCCTAACTCAGGAATCCCTAAGAATTCTGGAATTCTTAGGTTTATAATAGGTTTACAGATTAAGAATTTTAAGCCATTGGGGCTCCTCGGTGGCAGAGTCGGTTAAGCGTCTGACTCCACTCAGGTCATGATTTCACGGTTTGTTAGTTCCAGCCCTGTGTCAGGCTCTGTGCTGACAGCTCAGAGGGAGCCTGGAGCCTGCTTCAGATTCTGTGTCTCCCTCTGTCTTTGCCCTTCCCCTGCTCATGCTCTGCTTCTCTCTCTCTCTCTCTCTCTCTCTCTCTCTCTCTCTCTCTCTCTCTCTCTCAAAAATAAACATTAAAAAAAAAAGAATTTTAAGCCATTTCATCTTGTTTTAGTTATTCATTTATTCACTTATTCATCAAATGTGTTTATAAGTACCAGCTATGTGTGCATGAGTTTGCATGCCAGGTACTGTTCACACAGTGACCAAATGGCACAGAGCTTGTTTTTGCCCACAGCCAGTTTCCTAGAAATTCAAAGAACTGTAGGCTGAAGTCTTATCCAGGATTGTGACTTTTCCCTTTGTTTTGTCCCTGTTAAGGTCTTCAGGTCAAGTTACTCTTGGAGATGCCTGTTCTGCAAGTACCAGCCGGACAGTAGCTATTCCTTCTGGAGAAAACCAGATAAATCAAATTGCTCTAAACCCAACTGGCACTTTCCTCTATGCAGCTTCTGGAAATGCTGTCAGAATGTGGGATCTTAAAAGGTAGAATTTTTAAGAGAATGTATTTCTTATATACGGCAAGTACAATTTTCAGGCATTAATAACATATTAGTGCATGTAAAATCTAACTTTTATAACCCCAGAAGTTAATGTAAAATAATAGGCTTTTCGGTTTGGCCCAACACCCCTAAATGGCTCTTCTCTTCTCATTAGCAAATCCAAAAATTTCCTTTCTTTTATTCTCCATCAATAGAAAGAAAGTATATGAAGGAAAATAGCCTCTCTTAATATTTGTCTACAATTTGTGTTGTTTACTGGGAAGAGATCAAGATTCTCATTCTGTTTCACCAGGACGTTTGAAAGAGTTTTTTGTTGTTGTTGTGGTGGTTGTTGTTTTGGGGGGAGGGGCAGCATCACTTAAACATTTTATATCTCAAGATTTTTAGTTTATAAGCTTAAGTTAATTACTGGGGGCATAAATCTTTATAGGGGTTTTATGAATATAAAATGTATATAAGAGATTAAATATTAATATAAAATGGGTAAAAAATGATAAATTGTAATGTAAGGTGTTATATCTCTGATTTGATTTTTTTTTTTTTTAATTTTTTTTTCTTCAGCGTTTTTATTTTTATTTTTGGGTCAGAGAGAGACAGAGCATGAATGGGGGAGGGGCAGAGAGAGAGGGAGACACAGAATCGGAAACAGGCTCCAGGCTCTGAGCCATCAGCCCAGAGCCCGCTGCGGGGCTCGAACTCACGGACCCCACGAGATCGTGACCTGGCTGAAGTCGGATGCTTAACCAACTGCGCCACCCAGGCGCCCCAACTCTGATTTGATTTTTATTTGCCATGAAATGTGAGCTTTTATCCCTCAGTTGAGTGTTTATTTTAGCTTCTTTTCTAGTTCTTAAAATTTTGGCAGCAAGGGAATATTCATTTATTAGTTAAGTATTTTTTCAACTTCAATTCTGGCAGGCACTGCACCAAGACTATGGTGGGTGCTAGGAATAAAGACTAAGCAAGACAAATGTGGTGTCTACCTTCTTAGAGCTCATTTTGTAACGGAGGATAATGGCCATTAAACAGGCAATTATAGGATACTGAGTGAAGTTTGTAATTCAGGTAATACAGGGTGCCTCCCATCTAGAGGGATTTGTCAGTGGTAAATAAAAAGGATATTTTAGAAACTGAAAATAACTAGTTATAACTTGTAATATGTTAACACATGACTGAGAAAGAATAATAAACATAATTTATAGATAAATAGATGAGAGAGAAAGAAGAAATACAGTCATGAGTCTGCTTTAGAAACAAAATGTAGAAAATTGAACACAGTGCTTGTTTGAGAAAATGAGAAAAGAGGTGAGTACTTGGTTTATTCTTGAAGATGTTAAAACTTGACTCATAGTCAAAACACCATGGAGGAAGATACCCAAAGTCATGACATGAGGCAGAAAAGGTAACAGCTTTTAAAAATCTTTACACTTTCTGTTTTTGCTGAAAAGTTAGGTCCTTTGAAAGCTGCTGATTTCAGCAATGTGATTAAATGTAGATTTATCATAAAAAAGTAAGAAAATAATTTTCTAGAAACGAAACTCTACAAGTTAAATATGTCTTTGTAGTCCAGCAGCTTGATTGAGGTAGGACTATGAAACAAAGGTTCATTGTCACCCCCTGACAATTAACATCACACATTTTTCTACAGTCACCTATATGTCCTGGTCATTTTCAGTCCTTATAATAACTGATGAAATGGACCACTTACTTTCTGATGTGCATATATACATATGTGTGCATAAGTATATATATGTGTGTGTGCATACATGTATATATGATTGGTGTACATATTTGTGTATGTGTATATGTGAGAATATGTGTTTTATATAAAGTAATCTTACTTTTTCCATATTTTTATTGATTGTGTAGTCATGTAAGTGATATAGTTGTTTTAATCAAATTCCAAATTGAACCTAATAACATTGGTCATATATTTTAACATGTTCAGATATTTAACAGATTAAGGTTTACCTGGACTTAGGTTGCGTTTAAAATTAGTCTTTAGCAAGTTTTGCTGCCATTTCATTTACAGTCTGAATGACATCAGTAACTTTGGAATAACTTATTGAGGATTCCTCACACTTCAATCGTAGAATAGGTTAGGTTGGCCATATTTTGAAAAGAGTTGCATGGAGGTGGAGCTAAGTTAAAAAAAAAAAAAGCATTAGTGAACAGTTTCATCAAAGAATGTAGATTATTTACCTTGGGGCTTAACCTCAACCCATTAAGAAATATTTTCAAACAAAATTATTTTTCTTTCTTTTTAAAGGTTTCAGTCTACAGGAAAGTTAACAGGACACCTAGGCCCTGTTATGTGCCTTACAGTAGATCAGATTTCTAATGGACAAGACCTAATCATCACTGGCTCCAAGGATCATTACATCAAAGTGTGTATGATAGAGTTGTTGAATTATATTCTCCTATTAAATGATAGATATGAAGTATCAGATGCACCTAAGACCCTTTGCTCTTAATCAGTTTTCTTTTTTAACAATCCTATCCTTTGCTTTTTCTTCTTGATCTTTTTCCTCATTCAATAGTTCCTGATTTTATTGTCTTATAATTCAATCCCATGTTCTCATTTTTCATAGAAGATTGTTTTGGAGGGATTTTAATGATGTTTGGCTCAGTCATCCAGCTAATGCTTAAGTCTCATTGTCACCATCTTTTACACTGAGTTTAGTATGGTCTTCAGATTTTATGAAATTAGCAGATGAGGGAAGATGCACAATTTGATTCTGGAAATGTTAAATTTGAGATACTAAGTAAGAGAAGTCATCCTCCTATAGGCAAGTAGGCCATTTCAAAGGCAATTCTAGAACTCCAGATAAGTTATGACTAGACATGCAAGTTTGGGAGCCATTTGAAAGAAGCAGATGTTCAGGAGTTAGAGTAGTTGATGTGACCAAAGAGACAGAGGTTGACAGGACTCAGCCTTGTGAATTCCTGTAGGAACCAATAGGAATAAAAAGAGAATGCAGTAACAAAGGAGATAGGAAAAGTATAACTACTCTTTTTGGAACCTAAGATTAAGAGATGAGAAGTGGGTTAGTGACACGAAAATAGAGTGGTTAAAATGAGAGTATTGTGTATTTGGTAGACTTGAGTATTTCTGTCTGTTTAGGAAGCAGGCCCTTTGGAGAGGGAAAGTGATGGGGGAAGTAGTGGTAAGTGATGGAGGTGGTAGGAGTTAGAACCATATCAAAGATGTGAATCCTGGGAAGCAGGAAGCACATGTTAGCATCTAAAAAGAAGAGAAGGGTAAGAGAATGTTTGAAAATAAAAGGAAACTTTTGAAATGGAGGGAAGAGTCCAGAAAGTTTATTTTTGATCATGCGACCCTTTTCAGGAAATCATGAGGTCAATAGCTAAGAGAGATGATGACAACTGAGTGCAGTAGAAGGTTTAGAATAGCAACTTTGAGGGGAATTTGAGATGGCCACCAGGATTGCAGAGCTACATTATAGTGCCTAAATAACAGTCATATCATTTTTCTGACTTTCAACTGGATTGATATGTAGTATTTTTGTTATTGAACATATAGTTTGTTCACCATACATGAAAAAATTGGTTGCCTTTCTAAAAAGCCTATAGACATATAAGCTTATGACATATAAGCAAAAGTAGCATGAATATAGGGCCTGGGTTCTTCCTGAATCATTTATACAAGGTTAATTTAGTTAATTAGTAAAATATTGTAACAAGTCATATCTGGTTAATATACATGTGTATGTGTTTCTATGTATGAACACATATAGGTGCTTATTTATAAGTTAAATAGGATGCCCCCCTTTTCTCTCCTTTTTTAGATGTTTGACGTAACTGAAGGGGCTCTGGGAACTGTGAGTCCCACCCACAATTTTGAGCCCCCTCATTATGATGGCATTGAAGCGCTAACCATACAAGGGGATAACCTATTTAGTGGATCCAGAGATAATGGAATCAAGAAATGGGACTTAGCTCAAAAAGACCTTCTACAGGTAATGTAAAACCTTTCATGGGATGAAGTGGGTACTTCAAAGCCACCAGTAGTCTATATAAGACCTTGAAGAGCCTCTCGAAGAGTGTTTCATCTTCAGCTACCAGGGTTACAAATTATGAGAAGGGCAACGTTCAATATTGAATAATACCTTCTAGATAAGAGTAGTTGGAAACAAAACGAACAAGTAGCACGAATGTCAATAGAACAAACTTGGCAACAGATGAACATATTGCTTTCAAAAGTGTTCTTTAAAAAATTTTTTTTGATGTTTATTTATTTTTGAGAGAGAGAGACAGAGACAGAGCGTGAGTTGGGGAGGGGCAGAGAGAGAGGGAGACACACAATCTGAAGCAGGCTCCAGGCTCTAAGCTATCAGCACAGAGACATGGGGCTTGAACTCATGAGCTGTGAGATCATGACCTGACCTGAAGTCAGACGCTTAAACTACTGAGCCACCCAGGAGCTCCTCAAAAGCTTTTATAGATATACATTCATGGTTGTGACTTTTATATTATTCATATAAATATATTTATACCTAAATGTCATATAATTTGAGTGTATAAGTATTGTTTACTCATTATGAAATATATGCGAGCTCTACTTTAGTTTTCTACAAAAAGCCTTAGGCTTCCATGTTCTTTACTAAAGGTTGAAGGCAGTGATTTTATGAAGCGGTCCTTATTATCTACATACCAGGTTGTAGTTTTCAAACTTGTTGAATTAAATACATTTTGGAGAAAGCTGAGATACTTAACTCCCATGAAGAGAATGTGATGCGAAAAATTCTGTGTACTTTCTGGGTCTTTGAGATTCTTCAAGACTTTTAATATTATAAGTTTTAATATTGATAACACTGATAATAATTGAGGCAAATTGGAAAGCACATTGCAAATTTATTTCTTTAAATCATTAAGAATGATTGCATAGAAAATGATTTGTGGGGCACCTGGGTGGCTCAGTCGGTTAAGCGTCCGACTCTGGCTCAGGTCATGATCTCATGGTTCGTGGGTTCAAGCCCCACGTCGGGCTCTGTGCTGACAGCTCAGAGCCTGGAGCCTGCTTCAGATTCTGTGTCTCCCTCTTTTTCTGCCCCTCCCCAACTTGTGTTTTCTCTCTTTGTCAAAAATAAATAAAAATTTAAAAAAAAAATTTCTTTATGGCTTCCAGGCCATTGAGTGGTCTAAATATTGTTTTGTCAACAAATGTTTGAAACTTAACTTTGGTGTGAAACTGTCATTTTGGAAGGCTCGTCTTCAGCAGCTTATTTCTCTTTCTTTCTCCAGCAAGTTCCAAATGCACATAAGGATTGGGTCTGTGCCCTAGGAGTGGTGCCAGGGCACCCGGTTTTGCTCAGTGGCTGCAGAGGGGGCATTTTGAAGCTTTGGAACATGGATACTTTTGTGCCAGTCGGAGAAATGAAGGGTCATGATAGTCCTATCAATGCCATATGTGTTAATTCCACCCACATTTTTACTGCAGCCGAGTAAGTTTTTCCTATGTGATTTTTTTCTATATTGGCTCTTTGTGTTCAGATTTAATAAATATTGTAAGTTGTAAATAACTGGAAACATAGAACACATGAAACCCTTTTATTACAGTCATTGTAATGTCTATTTAAGATCGCTTATTCATATTTTCTGATTTGCACCTTGGTCACTGCATTTAATCCCAAGATTACATGAGAATAGTGTTACTTCTGTATTAGCACTCAGTTTAACTAGCAAGTCTGATGCTAGATGTTCCCCTGGTGATTTTAATTTAAAAAATCATTTATAGGTGACTAATTCCAGAAAGTCAACAAACTTGCTATTCTTCTCATTTGGAACAAATCATTTAAAAAATCTCTGTTCCCCTTCTGCCTCTGTTTATAGTACAGTTGACTCTTGAACAATGTGGGCTTAGGGACCCTGACCCCTGCAGAGTTAAAAATCCAGATATAACTCTGACTTCCCCCAAATTAAATTAAGAATAGCTTACTGTTGACTGGAAACCTTACCGATAATATAGTCAGTTGACACATATTTTATATTTTATATGTATTAAATATTGTATTCTTACACTAAAGGAAGCTAGAGAAAAGAAAATGTTATTAAGAAAATCGTAAGGAAGAGAAAATACATTTATAGTACTGTGCTATGTTTATTAAAAAATCCACATGTGAGGGGCGCCTGGGTGGCGCAGTCGGTTGAGCGTCCGACTTCAGCCAGGTCACGATCTCGCGGTCCGTGAGTTCGAGCCCCGCGTCAGGCTCTGTGCTGATGGCTCAGAGCCTGGAGCCTGCTTCTGATTCTGTGTCTCCCTCTCTCTCTGCCCCTCCCCCGTTCATGCTCTGTCTCTCTCTGTCCCAAAAATAAATAAACGTTGAAAAAAAAAAATTAAAAAAAAAAAAAATCCACATGTGAGTGGACCCTCATAGTTCAAATCTGTGTTGTTCAAGGCTCAGCTGTATAAGTACATAGTAATACTATCTGGTTCCTCCCTCTTAGGAAGGCTGGATTCATTTGCTTATTTTTTCATTCATGATGAATCTCCAAAGTTGGGCACTGTTCCAGACTCTTAGGAAGACCTGTGAACAAAACAGATCCAAACCCCCAGTTTCATTCTAAGGGGAAAAAAAGACAAGAAATAAGTAAAATATATTATATGGTGACAGGTGCCTAGGAAGAAAAATAAAGCAGGGTACAGGGAAGAGAGTATCGTGGGGAGGGAGTTACACAATAGGGTGGTGGGTGAAGGCCTCACTGAGTAAGTGACATTTAAGAAGACGCTTGAAGGAAGTGGAGAGTTGTTGTGACCATAAAAATGACATAATATGTATATAAGTAATTTGGAAAGGAAAATATATATACCCTAATGTGAGGCATTGGTTTCATTCAAATAAAATATAATGTCTCATGAATATCTATCTTGAAAATCTCCTTTTGGTCATTTTTGCACATTTTAATTTAATCAGAACACCTTCTTGATTCATCTATCTTAAATGTATGATTACCTTGATTTTATTTTGAAAGCTCTGCTCTATTTCTATGGCATCTCTTCTTTTTTGTGCTATTTTCTTCAAATCCCTCTTTTCATTTAGATTTACTTTCTCATATCTCCAAAGTACTTCAAAGTTGATTTATTTTGTGTTTTTCTAAGGTGCTTACCTTTGGTGCTTCATTGATGTTATTTCCAAGATATATTACTTTCTCAAGACTCACCACTTTTGTTTATGTTCTTGGAAACTTTCTGTGTCCTTGGTAATTTATGGAAAATAACTAAATACCTCCCAAAGTTGTGGGACACATAATATAAGACTATAAAAGTATTATATATCACTGAGGTCTGGTGGGTGAAGTATGATGTTACTGTAACACCTCTCTTCCACAATATAGTCTTATTTTTGAAGAACTGAACTTTTTCTCAGTATGTCCATGGTGCACCAGATGCAAATGTATTTACTATGTAACTTAAAAATCAGGAAAATAGCCAATAAAGTCAGAAAGGCTATTTTCAAATTAGTTCCACTTATTTGTTAATTAGCACACACTTGTATAATGCTTAGTATTTACCAGGCATTGTTCTAAGTTCTTTCCAGGCATTAATTCATGTATCTTCATAAGAACTCTAGAAGGTAAATATTATTATAATCTCGATTTTACAGGTGGGAAAACTGAGGCATTTTATAACTTAGTCCTTATATAATAATTCCATCATATCTGATATTTCTAGATTTGTTGCTTTTTATTTATTTATGTATTTATTTATAAATCTGGATCTGTAGTATTGATTAATTTTTCTTATGATTATGGGGCTCATTTTACCTGTGTCTTTTTTGTCAAGTAATAATTTACTGGATGTTGAACATTATATTGTGTTTTAAGATCTGGATTTTGTTGTATTCTTCTAAAGAGCATTGGACTTCGTCAGGAAGTTAAGTTTCTTGTGGTTCAGCTTCATCTTTTTGAGACTGATTTTTAATTCTTGGATTTCTACTGAATACCTTAAGTGTTTGATGATATCTCCTTACTGATCAGAATGTGAACAGCTCATAGCCCTCTGTGGGCTCTGGGAATTGTTCAATTTATAGCTCACTAGTAGATGTTTGTTATTGTTGTTGTTGTTGTTGTTGTTTGTTTGTTTCTTTTTGTTTTTTGGGTTTTTGCTTGGCCTTATAATCTTACTCTACTCATGGTGTAGCTTAGTATTCAGAGAATTAGTGGCCCTTATATAGATTTATGGAGTTTTTTTTTTTTTTCCCACAGCTCCATAGTTCTTTCTGCATAGCTCTTTCCTCTTCTCTCCTCGATCCTGAAAATTCCAATTACTCCACATCCCCCAGGTTTTTATTTCTGTCTCTTCAACTCAGTGCTTCTGTAGTTTTCTGCTTGAGTTCTTCCTCCCTGGGAAGTGTTTCCAAAGCAACAGCCAGGGCTGTCATGAAGCTCACCCCTCTCCCTTTTCTCAGGGACAACAGCCCTGTACTCCCCCATGGTCCAGTATCTGAAAATAGTTGTTCCATATATTTTGTCAGATTTTTACTTTGTTTGCAGCAGGAGAGCTAACCTGCTTCAAATTACTTGGTTATGACTAGTAGTGGAAATTTGATAATTTCAGACTTAGTATGTCCTAAACTGAAATCCCAACCTTCCCAGGAAACCTGCTCATCCTTTGGCATCTCTGTCTTCTCTGTTGATCAGGCTAGATAGAGACTTTCATTCCTTCCTTTCATACTCCATAGCCAGTCCTTGAGCAAATCCTGTTGGTATTCTACCTTTAAATTATATTTGGAATCTGACCATTTCTCACCATATCTTCTAACTCACTGATTTTAATTGCCATCAGCTCTTGGATTACTACAAGAACTGATTATTACTAGTAGCTCCTAAACAAGGAACCTTGTTCATATGTAGTCTACTCTCAACACAGAAGCCAGAATAATCATTTTAAAACACAGATTAGATCATATTCCTTCTCTGCTCAAAACCTTGCATTGGTCCCCTATTTCACCTAGAGTAGAAGCCATACTTAATGTGACCTTGTGAGCATCTGTTATTTCTCTCACCTTTCCTTTTAGCACTTGTTCTTTCTAGACTTGCTCCTTGTTTTGTAGTCCCCAGTAACCTCTTTACTGGTCCTTGAACACATCACCTCATTTCAGCCATAGTACAGAATGCTCCCTTTGCCCAGAATGCTTTGCCTTCAGAGATCCTGACTCTCTTCCAATGTCCTTCTTTCTCACTAAGAGTAACCTTGCCATTGTATTTAAAATTGAAACCCTTCTATCACCTAGCACCCAATTCCCTTTACCATGCAGTCTTTTCTTTTTCTATAACATGGATTACTTTCTTATAAACTTCATAATTTAATTATTATGATTTACTGTCTATCTTCTCTTGTTAGAATGTGTAAGCTACAACAGAAGAGGGTTTTGTTATTTATCTGTTTGTTTGTTTTTAAGAATTGTCCCAAGCACCCAGAATATTGCCTGGAACATAGCAAGTTCTCAATAAGTATTTGTTGAATGGATGGCTGAATAAATGAATGGGTAGATGAGTAGGTGGATGAAGGAACATATCCCCTTGCTGTTACCAATATACATATGCTGTGTGGATTGGTGAGAAGACTATTATTTTCCCCCAGTTTTATTGAGATATAATTGAAATACAGCATTGTATAAGTTTAAGGTATACAGCATAGTAATTTGACTTACATATATTGTAAAATGATTATCACAATAAATTTAGTTAACATCTATCATCTTCTATAGATTCAAAAAAAGAAAAAGAAAGTTTCTTTTTTGCTTGTAATAAGAACTCTTAGGGAGAACAAAGATTATTGATTAAAAACTAGAAAGCCTGGATCCGAGGCTCACCTCTGCCCTTTACTATGTTACATTGGACAGGTAACTGAACTCTCTTTATCCTTGAAATGGACTGCATAATCTCTGAAATGCCTTTTAACTATGAAATTCTATGGAAACTCTTTCTTTTAGCTTTGACTTTATTAGATAATTGGAGAAAAGTAACACTCCCTTAAAGCTATGAGAAATACAGTAAGAAATATGATTGTTTAATGACTATTCCCCAGTACCCACATGGTGGGTGAACAAAAACAAGTTTTCTCAGAAACACTTTGAATCTTCTATGTTCCATGATAGTGGAGTATTAGTCCACTTCTCAGTAGCCTCTTGCTTTTTCCATGGGCTTACGCTGATTTCATGTGAACATAATTCTGACTCTTGCCAGATTCACCAATTCCTGGAATCCCTGCTCCAATCTCCTCCCTTCCCAGAAGCCTTACTGTAACCTTACTCTGGGCTGTTGTGCCTGAAGATCTCTGACCAATGTTGTATTGCGTATTGTTTTTTGAAATAATGAGTGCAGATCCAGTGTAGTGATTAGGAGGTGGGGCCCTGGAACCAAACTGCCTAGATTGAAATCTTGGTTCTGTCATGTACTTTGTAATTTTGAGCCAATTACTTAACCTCTCTGGGCCTAAATTTGCTCATCAATATGAAGGTGATAATAGCATTATCTATCTCTATGGTAGTTAAAAAGAATTGAATGTATTTATATATAAAGGGCACATACTAACAATGCCTGCCATATAGTAAGCCCTTGATAATATGAATTATTTTTAATATTATTATGTGTATCTGTTTGATATACTTATGGGACAATGTATATTTTTACTTACATATATTAAAGTCCTCCTCAGAAAATGTTTTCACAGTAATTCTAAAAGCTATTTCTTTATCTTCCTGCCTCTTTTCACGTGTTCATTTTTAATTTGTTCCGTAGTGATCGAACTGTGAGAATTTGGAAGGCTCGCAATTTGCAAGATGGTCAGATCTCTGACATAGGAGATCTGGGGGAAGATATTGCCAGTAATTAAACATGAGTGAAGATAGTCATAAACTGAATACTGTGATAATACTCTGTACGTTCATATGGAAAAGTTGCCTAATAGGCGAAAATTTATGAATCGGATTAACTGGAAAATATATCTGAATCCAACTGCTGAATATAAATGGTATTCTAATAAAATTGTGTACTAGCCTGTGTGCTTAATTTTAATATCTCCCAAACATATATATCCTATAATCGGTATACTGCTTGATTCACACTTTATTGTGGCTGGATTTTTGTGCCTAGCTATTAAAAAACACCTTAAAGTTATTTGAATTGTAAGATGACTGCTTTTGTGACAGAAAACCCCCAGAATACAATGCAACCCATTGGTAATTCGTCGTATAGTCTGTTCAGATGATTTATATATTTAAACATACTGGGAATGTTAGTCAAATTGTGGTCTGTCTGTCTGGTATTTATATCAGTCTATAGAGGGTTCCCAAATTTTGAAGCTCTTTTAATATAATGGAAAAAAATAAGATAGGAGAATATGATTGATGATTTTGCATAAGGTGGAATTGACCGTCCTCTACTAACGGAAAATGTTAAACAGTTTGTGTTAAATGTTGATGTTTACTTGTATTGACCAAAGTTTTACAGCTGTGCTATATTCTGTGCTCAGGACTAAAATGCTGTTAAATTGTTTTATTAGTGCTGTGCATACATTCTGCGATGGAAGACAATTTTGATGTCCTAACAGAAATATATTTTGATCTATTTTCCTATGGAGTTGTTTCTATTATCACCTTTTAATTTCATTTTTATTTAATAGTATTTCCTTCCCCTTTTATCTAATTTTTTTATATGCTGCTAAATATATTTTAAATACACTGTGTTTGCAAACCTTGGTAGTTATGAGAGCTCTATCATTTGCGGTGGGAAAAGGTATGTAAATAAGTAGATTGTAAAGAATGTCTTACCTTGTAACTGTATGAATTTTTAAATGCTGTAGATTGGATTTTGCAAAAGGATGTATAATTTATCGGTCTGCTCAGAATATTAATTTGTAAATTCTGCAAGTTTAATTTTTATGTAGATGGTATAACATTTGAAAATATTGTCTTGTGATTTTTTTTTTCCCTTTGAGTATATTTGCTTGTAAATGAAAGCTTAGCTACGGCTTCAATAAACATGTTGCTCTGAATTGTTTTTATTCTCTTGTCCTTTTTCTAATTATGAAAATTGTTAGTATTTGTAAAACTTTGTTTTATCTGTGTGTGATATAAGGAAAGGCATTTTTTTGTTATCCACTTCATATGCAATCCAGTTTTTGCTCCTTAGACATGATATATTCTTGAATAGTTTGAATCATAACCTACTCTTGATGAGCCAAAGGAACTCACTATTGAAAGAATTAAATCAGGAATGCCTGGGTGGCTCAGTGGCTTGAGTGTTCTACTTCGGCTCAGGTCATGATCTCACCGTTTATGGGTTTAAGCCCAGTATTCCGCTCTCTGCTGTCGGCACAAAGCCTGCTTCAGACCTTCTGTTCCCCAGTATCTCTGTCCCTCCTCCACTCTCTCTCTCAAAACAAATAAACTTAAAAAAAAAAAAAAGTAAATAGTTGAATCAAACTATGTAATTTAGGCATGTGAACATAGATGGTAAAACAAAAATTTTTCCCACAAATATTAGGACAATAGTGACTTTGGTTATCTGGAGAAGAAATAGAGAGGGTGGTCAGTGGCAGGTATTGTAGGAGGTGAGTTGGGAATGTAGAGGGGGGTGTGGAGGTGTTTTTGGGGTCCTAGAAATGTTCTACTTCTCAATCTGGGTCCTAAGTTAAACTGTACATGTATTTCTCTTATTTTATGTATGTGTGCTATACTTCACAATGAAGTATATATTTCTTTTGTTTTAAAGAAGGGATTTTCCTGTAAAGAGGAAGTCAGCTACTTTGTAATTTTGCCTCCTTTCCTGGAGGAAAATACTATAAGACCTGAGAGACATTTTTAGGACTGTTTTGAATTTCAATACCCTTAGAGTGTTTTTGGTTTTGTTTTTTTTTTCCATAGGACTATTGCTCAACCATTCATTTGACAATTTATTCAATAAATGTTTATTGAGAATGCCCTGGGTCAGGTACTAGGGACAAAAAAATAGCAAGACTGAGTTGATGCTTGCCCTCTGAGTGGAGAGAGAGAATAAATGTAGCACTTACATAACAGCTTGGTAAGTGCTCTGACTGGAAAGATCTGGGTGTCTTCACGCCTATTAGAGGCCTGACTGCAAGGCCAATTAGAGGTCTGTCATAAAGTCCGAGCACCGTGTGTGTTTGTGTAGAACACGAAGTCCGATGTCTGTTTTACCTTTTAAAATGCTTAAGGCTCAAAAGTAAAACATAAAAAAATAAATAAAACGCTGAAGGCTCAGCTAGAGTTGATCTGATTTAAATAGTTCAAATGAATATGTAAAAGAGGCAGTCCTCTTAAAAGACTTTCATTTTGAATTATGTTGGGGGAGGTCATCTAGAGGACATGACCTCTGATTGACCCAAGAGCTAGATCCGGGCAATCAGAGACTCCCCAGCCGCCTCCCCAGTCATTGCAATGTTATGTTTTGCCCACGTTACCACAGCCGGAGCTGTTTCTGTGTTTCAAGGACATAGCCTTGAGAGAGTTACGTGTTGTTGAGACTCTCTGCGTGATATTGGCGACTGAACCCAGGTAAGGCTTCTACGTAAACTTAAGATTCGGGCAGGCAGGTGTGGCAATCTACTCGTCTTGCGGCCGCCAGAGACAAGCCTCGTAAGTAAATTCCCTTGTTTGTTAAACCTGCTACCTACCAGTTTGGAGAGGCCGCTGCGTTCTTCTGTCTCTCCTTGTATTGGGGCTAGTTTCCCAACCGGGGGAAAAAATACCGTTAATCTCTAAAGATTTCATCCAGAAAGGTTAGCAATAACTCTTTTTTAAAATATTTATGTATTTTTTAAAGAGAGCACGAGCGGGGAAGGGGCAGAGAGAGAGGAGACATACGACCTAAAGCAGGCCCCAAGCTGTGAGCCGGATGTGGTGCTTGAAGCCAGGAACTGTGAGATCATGACCTGAGCGGAAGTCTGCCGCTTAACTGACTGAGCCACCCAGACACCCGTTATCGCTAATTTTTTTTTTTTAATTTTTTTTCAATGTTTATTTATTTTTGGGACAGAGAGAGACAGAGCATGAACGGGGGAGGGGCAGAGAGAGAGGGAGACACAGAATCGGAAACAGGCTCCAGGCTCTGAGCCATCAGCCCAGAGCCTGACGCGGGGCTCGAACTCACGGACCGCGAGATCGTGACCTGGCTGAAGTCGGACGCTTAACCGACTGCGCCACCCAGGCGCCCCTCCCTAATTTTTAATACAGTTAAAATAGCGGTTCTAAAATTTAAAAGTGGATTACTCTTATGTATGAAATATACGCCATGTCCCTCAAGAATAGTGTCTTTTTTTAGAAGCTAACGTTTATTTCTTCTTTCAAATCCAAATCTTTTTTAGCTAAAGAATAATGACACTGTTTTGCGTATTACTTATCTCCACATTTATTTATTTCCCAGCTGATATGGAATCTTTTATAAAAATTTAAATTAAAATTATCAACATGTAACAATTTTTCTGTACTGCCGTTTGTAATTTTTCCTAAGCATTGACTGCACCTTACTTCAAAATCAGTTCACATTCTCTTTTTAACCTCAGAATTGGTTGTGTTATTGCTGTGTTGGGGATTTGATTTGCCAGTTACTGTGCAGATACTGATGGTTGGGAATTTGTATTTGCAAATCATGGATATAAAATGTACAGATTGCTCTGTATGAGCATCATGGTACAAAATAAGAGTTATCTATCCTATTTTATAACCATAATGAGATGCTCAGCCAATTTTAAAATGTCAGACTGCCATTAATCTCCCTCTTTTTAAATGAGGTTAATAACTGTAATAACCAACGTTTATTGAACATTTACTTTCCCCTTTGGATGACCCTGAAATGGGGGTAATCTAAGATGTCAGTGAGAGTCAGAAGCATCTGATTTCAGAGATATTTAATTGTGAAAAAGTGTGCATCCTGGAATTTGTGAAGGACAGTATTGTGAGAGAATTTGCCAGACAGACAAAAAATAGTGACAAATGTACAGTACATTATATATGGGAGATAATATGACTCCTTTTAATATGTTTTTGTGTACGTTGGACCTGAGAAAAGCAAAGAACACATTTGTCAGACTTTCTTTCAGCTTGGGTTGCACATTTAACGTGGCTCTCCCACCAACCATATGAACCAGGCCCAAGGTGGAGTAAGAAGGAATCAGGGCCTCTGCAGTATAGTCGTAGAAACCCTCGTTTTCCCAGTGGCAGCAGTGACAGGGCCCCAGCATCTGGCACTAGCTGTGGATGTTGGGAGGCAGGACACAGGGCACTGCTCCAGCCGAGGTGGTTCCTGGAATCTGCAATTGGAGCAGTGGATCCCTTGTTCAGTTCCTTGTCTTCTTGATTGTAGCAGAGGTAGAAAGTGAGTGGGCTAGTTCTTGGTGGGGGGTAATCTGGCACCTACTCACAATTTTGTAAGCACCCACCTCCCTCTTTCTGCTTTCTGCTTAAACTAGCTACAATGGTTTCTGTATTTGCTACTGAATTCTAAAAGATACACTATCTCTTTTTCTTTGTGATCTGTTTTAAAGTATTTCTTCCATTTTTTTCTAGATGCTAATCGTTAACCTACATAATTGTTTGTATTTTCATTTTTATTTATTTTTATTTTATGTAATAGTTTTTGGTTGCCTAGAGGTTTTAGGTGTTAATGGAATCTCCTTAAGGGCTATTGTTATTGTTTGTGAAACTCATGGTCTTCTCTAGTCTGGTAATTCTATTTTGCTAGGAGCCCCCATGAATTATTCCGCATTGTCTTCCTTCCTCCAGTTGTTTGGTCCCCCTTAGGTGTGGTGTGCTGTTCCTTTGTTTTGCCCACTCAGGGTTCTGTTGACCCTGGGTGGTCGGGACAGGCTAGTAGTGAGGACAGCACTCTGCTCTGGTAAACCTGCAATTGACAGCAAATCATCTGTCCTCTCTCAGTGCCCTGGGAAACCCCTGCTCTACCCGTCTCTCGGTGTTAGCCTTCCTTCCCTGCTGTCTGTAGCTCCCCAACGTTTGCCTGGCCTGGAAGATTTAGCAAGCCTCCCAAGGCTACAGGCATTCAGAGGTGTTGCTCTTCCTCGGGGGAATCCACAGTTTTCCTAACGTCTTCAACAACCCAATCAGACAGAGCGGCTCTTCAGGCTTTCAGAGCTGCCTGGTGTTTTACTGGAGAACCAAAGCAGGGAGTATCAGAGAGACAGTTTCATGCATCCTCATCTATTTTAACCATTTAACACCATCACTGAAAAATATCCAACAAATAAAAATAGGCTGATGGGAAGCCTGATTTCAGTAAGGACTGGGTTCACCTGCATGAAGCAGGAACATGACTAGTGTTTATTATCCTCAGATTAGACTATTAGACTATTCTTGTATGTAGTAGTCTCTGCTGAAGGCAGGCAAGTAGGAGTGCCTTCACCAGCCTCGGGGAAGAGAGTAAGTGGCTGAGGATATTATAATTTTCAGCTACTTTGGCCATTAGCTGAAGGATCCTGAAATACCTACCTTCTTATTTGATGAGTGCCTCATCCCACTGTGTTCCCACCTTCTTTTCCTTAGGCCTTCTGCTCTGACTTCTTCCAATGCCTTTGCTGCCTGTGTGTGTGTGTGTGTGTGTGTGAGAGAGAGAGAGAGAGAGAGAGAGAGAGAGAGAGAAGCTGTCAGTTGTTGACAGGAATCCCCACGGAGAAAAAATGCTCCATGAGAATTACCCTGATACATGGTGTGGGTGAGATGGAAGATCTTAACCTTTTGAAACTACTCAGTACCAGCTGAGGAAATCAGGAGGACTCTGGGTAGTATCTGTGGCACAGACTTCTAATTTCTCCCACTACCACTCTCCTGCTTACTTTTAGTAATAAAAACCTGACGATTTCAGCTTAGCACGTGACTGCCCAGCCAGAGGTTGCATTTCCCGCCTGATCTTGTGGTTATCCATAGCCATATGCTATGTTTCTGGCATGTGATTTAAGGGGAAGTGATGTACTGGTCTTACTTTCTTAAAAACTAGAGTGGTTGGCCTTCAGTTTGTCCTTCCCCTTTCCACTGACTAGGATGTGGAAGGGGTGACAATGAACCAACCTTGACCGTGCAGATGAAGACAACATCCTGAGTGAGTGAAGGTAGAACAGCATGACTGAATGAACCTGTGTCCTTGATGGCCTTGCGGAACAGAGCTTCCCCTCTGTCTTGGACCACCCGTTGGCCTTTATGGCAGGGGTTGGCAAATTTTTTTCAGTAAAGAGATAATAATATTTCAGGCTTTACAGGCCACATGTCCCTTTCACACATTCTTTGTTTTTAAATAACCATTTAAATTTGTAAAAAAATCTTTCCTAACTTAAGGACCAATGCAAAAACAGTCTGGACATTGAATTTGTCCCAAAGACTATAATTTGCCAACCCTTGCTTAAGATTGTTGCATAGGAGAAAGACAACTTTTTTTTTTTTTTTGGAGTCACTGAATTTTAAGATCTTTTGTAAAGGAGTCTATCTGTATGGCATATGTATCTATGTAGTTAATGATTTAAGAAAATATACTCTAGAATAGATTTGCTGCAGAGAGGGATGGCTACCAGGGCTATCGCGTGTGGTTGTGCACATTGTGCACTGCACAACCCAAAAAGATGACATTTATTTTTAGATATAAATTTATATATTTGTTACAACATTTAGGGTAGATGGCAGTAAATCATTTTGTTTTAAGGATATAAGAATACAATGATAATTTTCAGCATATGGAACTAAAAAGTATATTTAGGAAGACATTTTTTTCTAATTTGAACAAGGGTGTCTGTGGCCTAGTAATAGACACCCCTAGTGGTTAATTCTTTGACCTCTATTGCCTAAGATTAACACATTTCTTATTAAGTAAGGTCAATTTAAAAATAATGAATATCTTCCCTTAAAAATATTCCTTGCTCAGGAAACTAGCTTCATGTCAGGTTTCATTAAAAATTATAAATTTTAGGTTCCACAATGTTTTCTGTCACATATGCCTTTTTAAAAATAAACAAATGTGCTAAAAAAATAGTCAACTATTTAAATGGAAGGATTTGGACAAGATTCCATTTTAACCTTTTCTCTAGGACTAATAACCCATTAGTTTGTGAACAATTGAAATTTTTGTTAAGATTTTTGCTATTATAGGGGTGCCTGGGTGGCGCAGTCGGTTAAGCGTCCGACTTCAGCCAGGTCACGATCTCGCGGTCCGTGAGTTCGAGCCCCGTGTCGGGCTCTGGGCTGATGGCTCAGAGCCTGGAGCCTGTTTCCGATTCTGTGTCTCCCTCTCTCTCTGCCCCTCCCCCGTTCATGCTCTGTCTCTCTCTGTCCCAAAAATAAATAAACGTTGAAAAAAAAATGTTTAAAAAAAGATTTTTGCTATTATAGAGATTTTCTTATGTTGTCCCGGGTCTGGTGAAGTAGCATGGCAGCATTGGGCACGCTGTCATTGCTTGCTTTCTATCATTCCATCCACAAAGATGGTTAGTCTACAAGTGTGCACTTGGACAGTGTGTGATTGCTATACTTGTTTGCCTGCTCCCCCACACCTGATGGCAAAGAGTAAAATGAGAGCGGAGTGTAAACATGTAAAGGATCCTAAATCTGGATCTAGTGAACATTTGCCATTCTTTTGGATTTCTTGGCACCTTTGAACAATTTTCTCTGTTAGGGTATTCCCACCTTATGAATTCCTTCTCACTTTCGATACCAGTTACTCATTTCCCCTACCTCCTTTTGTGGGCCAGGGTGGCGTGTGACTTAGACTTGGCTCATTAGAGCCACTGACAACAGACTTTGGATTGGAAGCTGGTGACCCAAAACAGGTGGCACCTGGCAGAATCCCTGTGATGGAGGTAATGGGAGCTAATGCCAATTTCCATGGAAGCAGTGGAAGAGGCTGCAGTGTCCATATCAATAATACAAGCCATGGGGTTTGTGCCTACTGGGAAAAGAGGCAGCCAGTTGTGAGGTTTGATTCTAGACATGGTTCTGGTTGCATGGCCTCCAAATCTCTGACTTCTCTGGAAAATGATACAATCACCTAATAACCTCCAGTATATTCCTTTTCTATTTCAATGAGCTGAGTTGGTTTGTATGATTTGCCACTAACAACCTCTACTTATAAACTAGGTCATAGCCCAAAACAAATGATGATCTCTTGGGAACTGAGTTTCTCATTTCTGGAATTGACACAGGTGTCAGTAACAGAACGCAAATAACTATAGACTGTTTTCCTTTTCCTGATGAGTTCACTTTAAGTAGCCTTACCTATTTCACATTCCAATGAGAGACTCACAGAAAAATCTCCAGAAAGGGTCTGAGATTCCAGGTCCTTCAATAATAAATGTTTTTCTTTTTTACATCTCATGGATTATTAATATGTTTTGACTACTAAAGGAAAGCATGTCAAGATCACTGTGTCCTTTCCTAGATGACTGGCTGTTTAATTGAGAATGAATGCATGCACAATCTCTTGGCTAAGTGCCTTTATTTAGTATGATTGCTTGTTTGCAGTAGTTGATAATTCAGTTTTCTGTAAGTAGGTCAGGAAAATCTTGTCCTTTTGTATCCCAAGTAAGCCAAAAGTTGTAACTGGATTTTTCCTGGAGCACGTCATTTCTGCCTTACAGAAAATATGTCATAGACCAAGATACTCTCTCTGTTTCCTGGAACGAGTCTTGGTAGTCCATGTAGGGTGAGAAATAGCCAGCTGTCTCCATCACTGTGTGAGCAATAACTTTGTGACAGCTCAATTGAATAATTAAAGCTTTCTACCTTCAGGTGGGAAAAAAAAGTAATATCTAGAAATTGTTGTGCATTGCGTTTGATAAGAAATAATGGGCATTTGAAAACTATTTGGCTAGTCTCTATCTCTTGGTGTCCTGAAAAGTCTGTCTTATTAAATTAAAACAAATTTTAAATATAACCTAATTTAGAAAGGAGAGATAGTCTCAAATTGGGCAGACTCTAAGACATTCACACATTACATTTTTGTCAAACTCTAACTCAGGAGTTCATTTTACACTGCATAGTCCATGTGATTCAGGGAAACCCCCGTCTTGTTCTGATTAGTCTAAGCTGATGCTTCTGTTTTAGCATTTGCCAGTCAGAATCACCTGGAGGGCTTGTTAAGGCACAGATTGCCTGGTCACACCCCTAGAGTGTCAGATGCAAAAGAATTTGCATTTCTAAAAAGTTCTCAGAAGATACTGATGCTGGTGGAGGGCCCACACTTTGAGAAGCACTAGTCTAAGTTGTTTCTGTTCTTTGTAGTCGTTCAGGAACCTGAGATAGACCCACCAAAACCTGGCATTCTCCTGGCAATGGTTATTGATCTAGGTGAGGACTACTGACCTAGTTCCTGGGTCTGTTGAGGGGAAAGATTAATATGCTGTGACTGGAAAAGCTCACCACACACTCCTGCTGGAGCCATTTAGCAAGCCTGTAACTTCACCTGCTACTGAAAACTATCTCTGACTCTGAGGGAATCCAGCTTTGGCATGACTACAGTGTTACGAATGTCAGAGCAGGCTGAATGTCAGAGCAGGCCAAAAACCTGGGACTCCCCATTATGTGAGATGATAAATACTCATATTGATAAACGTCTCTGAGCAGGGGTTTCTTTCCAGCCCTTGAAAACACCCTAATTGAAAGAGTGTTTTCCAGGGGCACCTGGGTGGCTCAGTCAGTTGAACATCTGACCTTGGCTCAGGTCATGATCTTGCAGTCCGTGAGTTCAAGCCCTGCGTTGGGCTGTGTGCTGACAGCTCAGAGCCTGGAGCCTGCTTTGGATTCTGTGTCTGCCTCTCTCTCTGCTCCTCCCCTGCTCATGTTCTGTCTCTCTCTCTCCTTCAAAAACAAATAAATATTTTTAAAAAAAGTGTTATCCAGGAGAAATGTCTCTATACATTCAGTTAATTTCGAGGCAGTTTGAAGGAATTTGAGGAGTGGATAAGTAGAAAGTTCCATGAATGTTCTTTGGTTGAATGCCTTGGATTGGCTTTTATCTGCCTTTATCTCAGATACATAGAAAACTGAAGGTTGTTCTCTCTTTCTTTAAGAGGCAATGCTTGAATTTCAGTTTAGAGAGGTGGCAGTGAGGGATAAAAATAGGAAGGAGAAGGAGAAAGAGAAATCCAGACAGAGTAATGAGTGATAAACTGGGGGCCAGATCATAACAAACCCTGCATGTCAAGTTCAGGAACTTGAACTTTGGTCCTCCATGGTGAAGTCAACAAAGGCTTCTAAATATGGTAATGACAAATTTCTCTGGTGGTGCTGTGGAATGGATTGAAAGGGATAGACATTGCAGACATAAAAACTCCCAGGAGGCTGAGGGAATAATCCAGGTGAGAAGTTTCGAGGGCATGAGGTAGGCAGCAGCTTTGAAAATAGAGAGAAACTCACGGTTATGAGAGATAAAGGTCTCTGTAAAGAACCATTGGGATGTGGGAGTGGGAGAGGAAGGGAGAAGAGTGCCGCAGGTCTGCTGTGGGTTTGTTGTGTATGTAGTGCCAGGATAGGACAGAGAAAAATAAAAGCATAAAGGTCACCCTCGACACCCTGCTTCCCCATGTGTCATGTCTGCTCTTGCACCCAGTCCCTCACACCTCAGCTTTCCTCCATCTCTGCTGCTGCTAACCATCAACTCTCTGAGGTGGGCTTCTGTTATATCCCCCTCGTTAGTTTCCTCTCCTCCACTCTGATCACCCTCCAGATTGTTCTCCAGAGTGATATTTTCCAACTTTTTTTTTTTTTTTTTTTTTGGGACAGAGAGAGACAGAGCATGAACGGGGGAGGGGCAGAGAGAGAGGGAGACACAGAATCAGAAACAGGCTCCAGGCTCCGAGCCGTCAGCCCAGAGCCTGACGCGGGGCTCGAACTCACGGACCGCGAGATCGTGACCTGGCTGAAGTCAGACACTTAACCGACTGCGCCACCCAGGCGCCCCCAGAGTGATATTTTCCAAATAAAATTTCACCTCAGTCATGTTCTGCTTGGAACTGTTCAAAGGATTTCTGTGATTCTCCAGGCAAAGACCAAGGGCTTTGGGGCTCTCTATGACCAAGGCATCCAAGCACATTAGTCTTTGTTCAGCTGTTCAACCAATCTTTGCACATGGTGTCCTCCATTTGCTTGATTAATTCCAATTGATCCATCAAATCTTATTTCAAGCTTGAATTCCTTAGGAAGTCATCGTTCCTGACTGTGGGACAAATTTCTTTACAACAAAGAGCTATACCCCCTTCTTCACATAACTTACATGAGTTTGTAATTACTTACTTTGCTTATTTGATTTGTGTGCCTTCCTCTCTTGACTTCCAACTTCTTGAGAGAAAGATCTGATCTTGTTCACCCTGTGTCTTCCACATTTAACACAGTCCCTGCCACATAATTGGAGCTCAATAAATATTTGTTGGATGAAAGAGTGATTCATTTTGGAGCAAGAGTGTGAGTTTTCTTTTGGATGTTAGAGACTGGGATGCTTGCAGGAAACCAGAAATAGTGCCTAGCAGCTAGATTTACAAGAGGACAGGTTTAAAATATCAAAAACGAAGTTGATAATACTCAGTTGAATATTGGAAATTTGCTTCATGGCTTTGCTCACAAATGACCAGTTAGCAGTGTTAGCCTAATTCGCCAATGAGATTTTTTTTTTTTTTACTGAAGTAATGAAAACAAGATTATTTAAAAACATGCTAATAACGTTGTCAGATATTTCATACTCCTTAAATGTAAAATTTAAGTTTAAACACTGTACTTCTGTCATTGAAATGTTTAAAAATGATGAGAAAAAGTCCTATTTTCAAAGAATTGCATAAATGATTTCAAAATGTGAAAGCCAAAGACTAAAGAAGAAAAAAATAACCTTATCCTCTCTACTAGAAGTTATTAGTGCAATGATAGGGAGAACTTCAAATGAGTTAATTTCTTCTATTCCATTAAGTTTAGTGTGGTTTTGAGAAGCATCAAGGAGATGATGAGGATGCCAAAAATCAAGAGAATGATTACCACAGGATAAAAGCATCATGAAAAAGGACATTTTCCTGTGTGCTCATGTAATAGTCATAAGAAATTAGAAAGTCAGAGAGAAAATGTTATTTAACATTACTGACAATGGATATAAAAGAGTTGTCAACATTTGAAATCTTTAAAAGTGATTTTATGAAAAAAATGTTTTGTTTTGTTTTGTTTTGTTTTGTGGAACTCATTGCTTGCACAACACAAGGAGCACTAAAAAAGTTGGCAATGGATGAGGGCATACTCAAGTAAATTAAGAAAAATAGTGCTGATGCATTGTCAACAGTTAATCATCAAGGATTTTAGTGAAATTTCCACAAGTGAGTGAATGTCATTTTAGCAATGCACTTTGCAAGTGAAAAAGAAATAATATTCTCACATATGAGGTGTGTGCTATTGATTAGTATCAAAATAGTTAGTAATATTGATTAGTATCAAAACAGTGGAATGGCTAGTGATGAAATAGTACAGAAGACATAACTAATATATGGAAATCCCATCACATGATAAAGTATATATTCAGTCAAATTCTTAAAAAATTTTGGAGATCATAACCTTTGCTAAACAATGGGGAATAGAAGATGGATCGGGAAAAAAACAGACCATGTAGAGAAGTTATGTGGTAGATCTCTAAGGACTGAGATATTAAAACTTAACAAGTAACTAAAAAGTTTTTAAAGTCAATACGTAATTTTAACAACATAGATTCATGTAATTCTGCCTTAAAAATGTACATACTTACAAGATGTCAACTCTATATAATATTTTTATTGGAGTATAATTGACATACAATATTGTATTAGTTTCAGGTGTACAACATAGTAATTTGACATTTATATACATTATGAAATGATCACCAAATAAATTTCTTACCATCTGTCACCATATATGGTTATTATAATATTATTGACTATATTCCCTATGCTGCACATTACATCCTCATGACTTATTTTTTTTATAACTGTAAATTTGTACCTCTTGATTCCCTTTACCTATTTCATTTACCCCTCCACCTCCCTCCCCTTTGGGAACCAACAGTTTTCTTTTCTCTGTATTTATGAGTCTGTTTCTGTTTTGCTTGTTTGTTTTGTTTTTTAGATTCTACATAAAAGTGAAATCATATGGTATTTGTCTTTAACTTATTTCATTTAGCATAAGACCTTCTAGGTTCTACATGTTGTCACAAATGGCAAGATTTCATTCTTGTTGGGGCGCCTGGGTGGCGCAGTCGGTTAAGCGTCCGACTTCAGCCAGGTCACGATCTCGCAGTCCGTGAGTTCGAGCCCCGCGTCAGGCTCTGGGCTGACGGCTCGGAGCCTGGAGCCTGTTTCCGATTCTGTGTCTCCCTCTCTCTCTGCCCCTCCCCCGTTCATGCTCTGTCTCTCTCTGTCCCCAAAATAAATAAACGTTAAAAAAAAAGTTAAAAAAAAAAGATTTCATTCTTGTTAACGGCTGAGTAATATTCTGCTGTGTGTGTGTGTGTGTGTGTGTGTGCGCGCGCGCGTGTGTGCACACGTGTGTATGTATCCCACATATTCTTTATCCATTTGTCTTTCAATGGACTCATAGGTTGCTTCCATATCTTAGCTACTGTAAATAATACTGCAGTTAACAGAGGAGTACATATATCTTTTCAGATTAGTGTTTTTGTTTTCTTTGGTTCATCCGTTTCACCCAGAACTGGAATTGTTCGATCATATGGTAGTACTGTTTTGAGGAACTTCCATACTATTTTCCATAGTGGCTGTACCATTTTACATCCTTACCACAGTGCATGAACATTCCCTTTTCTCCACATCTTTGACAATGCTTATTGTTTTTATTTTAGTGGCCATGATACATGTATTTTTTGAAGCCTACAAAATGCACAGTGAAAATATAGGGCTTAGGGGGGAAATAGACTACTCCCAACCTATGGGACTTTGTAATGAAAGCAATAACCAAAACAGTTATAATCCTAGTAACCAACAGAAGCCCAAAGACCTCTTTTTTTAGCATTGGCTCCAGAATCCCCCGTAATCAAACATTTGCAACATTACACTCTGGTGCCCTTGACTTTTCTTTTGAGAGGTGTGAACTTTAGGGCTTTTGCTTTTAATAGCAATTTCATCAAAACTAAAAAACTGGTTCACAATATAGCTTTCTCATTAAGTTTTTAAAATAGCATGGAAAATGTCTTTGTAGCATATCTTATGCCTGTAGCTTCACCAGGTAGCCAGTGAAAAGGGTTCTGATCCTTGAAGCCAGTAAATCAGCCACTATTTACACCAAAGGAAGGCCCTGCTGTGGAGTTTGCAGTTTTTATCGTAAATCTTCATATTGTGCTAAAGTTTGTCTTTTTAAAAATCTGTTTTTATTTATTTTAAGAGAGAGAGAAAGCACACATGAGCAGGGGAAGGGCAGAGAGAGAGAGGGAGAGAGAATCTCAAGCAGAGTCCTCGTTGTCAGCACAGATCCTGATGTGGGGCTTCATCTCACCAGCCTGTGAGACCATGACCTGAGCTCAAATCAAGAGTTGGCTGCTTAACCGACTGAATCACCCAGGTGCCCCATGCTAAAGTTTATCTTTAATTGTGAGAAATTAATTGTAAAATACATGTGTGAGCCAGCACCATTCCTTGTCATACTGTCACCATGCTCCATGGTCTACCTGATATGAGATAATGCACATTAAGGAATACAAGTTGTAGCAGGACAGGTTGGTGTTTTCAATTGGTTTTATTACTTTTTTCATAATTGCACTGCTTTACTGAAAGTCTTTTCAATTATAGTATGTGGTTATTAATGCTGTAAAAAGTAATTTGATTTCTTTCCAAACAAGTGATTATAAAGTCTATATTAGGTGCAAATTCTTATATAATGATAATAGTATGCTTTGGACTCAAGATTGTTAAACTTTCCTGCCAATATTGGCCAGCATTTTGAATGCTGGTTTCAAATGAGTTTATTATGCTATTGAGTTTTTTAAAATTTTTATTAAGTTTTTTATTTTAATTCCAGTATAGTTAACTACAGTGTTGTATTCGATTCAAGTGTACAATATAGTGATTCAACAGTTGTTTTCATCACTCAGTGCTCACCATGATTGTGAACTCTTTAATCCCCACAACTTATTTCACCCCCCCTCCTGCCCCCCTCTAGTAACCATTAGTTTGTTCTTTATAGTTAAGAGTCTGTTTCTGGATTCCTCTCTCTTTCTTCCTTTTTTTCCCTTTGTTTCTTAAATTCCACACATGAGTAAAATCATGGTATTTGTCTTTCTCTATTTTACTTATATGCTATTAGGTTTTTAAATTTCATATAGATCTTCAAATCTAATCACCTTATTTATTATAATCCAAATGAGAGTGATAGATTTCTAAAACAGTGTCTTAAAGCCAATGTTTACCTAAATACTGCAAAGAGGAACACTAAAAATCCTCAGTGAACACTTTTAAAATAAATTACATAGTCTTGTGGTCTTTCCTTTCCAACCTTTAATGTGGTTGGTGTCATTTTTTTTGCAGTTTAAGAAAGAACTCATTTAAATTTTCAAATATATCTGAAAAGTACACATCCTATCATGAGATTATAATATAAATTTTCATTTTTAATTGATCGAAAAGATTAATAATAATACCAAATAGTAAACAAGGTATTTTTAAACAGCATTCTTTGGAGAGCCATCTTACTCCTATATTCAAAAGTTCCCTTAGCTATTACAGCCAAGAGGTAGTTCATCAGACTAGAGTTGTGTTTTTCAAACAGTGGGTTCCAACACTAGGTAGACTCTGAAGTCATTTCAGTGGCTTCAAAACAATTTATTTTTAAAAAAGAAACTGGATAACTTATTAATAGCATAGAAAACATCAGAGAGCATCTTTCTTAGTAAAGGTAATCTTTTAAAAATTAAGTATTATGTATGTATGTGTCTGGGTATATTTCCTACAGTGGGTCATGGTCAGAAATTTTACTGACCTAGAGGATACTGTGTATAGAACCACAGATAGAAATCAGATTACCTAGAAAAAGAGGAGACCTAATCAGAGAACTTACTGATGATATATCTGGTGAAATGAGGATTCTCAGCTGTCTGGTTAGAGACTTATACACCCAAGGCCCAGGTCATGACCTCCATATCTGTGGGAGCTGAGTTGAGACCACCTTCTCTTGAGATTTCCCACTATAATTTGCACCAATGAGGATATTAATGCAAAGTCATATGACACCTGTGCTACTAGGCAGTAATGAAAATACTCTCACTAAACCTCAGTTTAAAAATGGTTTGTTGGGGCATCTGGTTTGCTCAGTCAGTTAAGTGTCTGACTCTTGATTTCACCTCAGGTCATGATCTCATGAGTTCAAGCCCTGTATTGGGGCTCTGCATCTACTGCATGAACCTGCTTTGGATTCTGTGTCTCCCTCTCTCTCTGCCCCTCTCCTGCTCATGCTCCCTGTCTATCTCAAAAATAAATAAACATTAGAATAAATAAATAAACATTAGAATAAATAAATAAATAAATAAATAAATAAATAAATGGTTTGTTAATTTACAGTCTTATCTAACAAGGAGCCTATTCAGTATCCTTGATTTACGAAGTCATCAAAATATTAAAATGTCAACATGCAAGGAAATTACCAGTGACATAATTTGATTAACATTATCCAGAAAATATACTTGATAGTCACCTGTGAAATTTGATACCCTTGAGAGTTATCTAGCACAGAGATATATATTCCTATCAATTTTTCTTTTTATCAAAATCAAATAGTCCCTTGGGAAAAATCTACCAATTATATCTATTTTGTAGTTGTTCTGTTTTTAAAGACAGAAAAAGACAGTTTATTGCTGAATAAAGATTATGACACAAGATTATTAGAGTAATAAAATGGCATCTCTGTATATAGGACAAACTTGATTATTAATTTGGGGTTGTATATGGCCTTAATATTAACATTTGATAATACCAAGTATTAACCTATTTTTTTTTTTAATTTTTTTTTCAACGTTTATTTATTTTTGGGACAGAGAGAGACAGAGCATGAACGGGGGAGGGGCAGAGAGAGAGGGAGACACAGAATCGGAAACAGGGTCCAGGCTCTGAGCCATCAGCCCAGAGCCCGACGCGGGGCTCGAACTCACGGACCGCGAGATCGTGACCTGGCTGAAGTCGGACGCTCAACCGACTGCGCCACCCAGGCGCCCCACCAAGTATTAACCTATTGAGTCTTGCCACTGAGATGATTGTTGTATCTGTAGGAAAACATGGCAAGAGATCCTTCATTGGAGCTTGTTATTTTACCTGAGGCATCTGCCTCTTTTCTCTCTCATAGCCCTGCTACTTATATTACATAATGACCTTAACTGTACGTGTAAACATGCCTCAGGAGAACTCTGGGATGCTGATGGGAAACTGAGGACACTTACACAGATGTGATCTTTGTAAGGAAAGTTCTGCCGGGGTGGGGTCATGAACCATGAGATTGTGACCTGAGCCAAAGTTGGATGCTTAACTGACTGTGCCATCCAGGTGCTCCATCATCTTCTAGAGATTTTTCTAAGCCAATGCTGTCTGATAGAAGTATGATGTGAATCACATCTGTAAGTTAAAATTTTCTAGTAGCCACATTAAAAAAGTAAAAAAACAGGTAAAATTAATTTTAACAATGTATTTTATTTATCACAATGTACCCAAAATATTACTTCAATGTGTACAATACAGAAATCAATGAGATACATTGCATTTCATTTTTATGCTGTTTTAAAAATCTGGCAAATATTTATACCAACAGCACTTCTCAATTCGGATTTTAAATTTTCATTAGAAATATTTTATCTGCATTTAGACTTTATAAAGCTTACAGTTGAAAAAGTAAATTCACAGTATGCCTGGTTGGCTCAGTTGAAAGAGCTTGTGATTCTTGATAAGTTCAAGTCCAAGCTAGATGTAGAGAATACTTAGATAAATAAAACTTAAAAAAAAAAAGAAAAACTGAATTGATGTATCCAAGTTATTCCAAACATACTTAAAAGTTTTCCCTTGAATTCAGTATCAGTTTTTCAGTTTAAATTTAAATTGACTAAAATAAAAAATTCAGTTCCTCAGTTGCACTAGCCAGATTTCAAGTGCTCAATACCACACATAACTAATGATTACAGTATTGAGACAACACAATTATAAGCAGTGGTGACCTTAAATTAACTCCTCTAGGAATGGATTCCTCTGTTATAAATTCAGAAATGAGAGTTTATATTATACGAATTTTCTTTCAGAAACTAACCTAAAAAGATGAGAGATGAAGCTTCCTACTCTTTTTGACATGAGGAAGGCAGTGGAATTAGAGGGAATTAGGACTGACCTGGGTCACTGGGGCAATTAGTCAATCCATCTATACCACTGTAATGGAGATTATAAGGGTCTCTACCTCTCAGGTGGTTAAGCAGATTGACAAAGGATGTGCTCAATACACAGGTTTTTGTTGTTGTTTTGTTGTTGTTTTGTTTTTAATTAAGTAGATGGTTTGTACTTCAGTAAATTAATTGGGCATATAAATGTTCTTCCTTCTTCCCTATTTCCATTTTTTTCTTTGTAACTGAAATCTAGACCTAGTTGTATCATAGAAATTAGAAATTATTTGACTTACTGCAGAAATTATTTTAGGAATAGAGAGATCAGGGAACTATTCCAGTTGTGGATGAAGAAAAACAGCTGCATTTTCTTCCTGCCTATATTGATATATATATTTTTTAATGTTTATTTATTTTTGAGAGAGAGAGACAGGCAGAGCATGAGAGAGGAAGGGGCAGAGAGAGGGGGAGACAGAACTTGAAGCAGGCTCCAGGCTCCGAGCTGTCAGCACAGAGCCTGACTCGGGGCTCGAACTCACGGACTGCGAGATCATGACCTGAGCCGAAAACCAAGAGTCAGATGCTCAACTGACTGAGCCACCCAGGCACTCCTTTATTTTGATTCTTAACAGTTCTTTATTAGAGTAGTATAGGTTTATAAATAAAATTAATTTACCCATCAGAGGGTCATGTGATAGTTAAACAGCAAAATGTAAGTATAATTGTGATACAATTAAATGATATGCCAATGATTTATTAATCAATGATTAAATATACTCAAAGCTTGAACTGAATCAAGCTCTTCCAGAACCTGAGGGCATGGGAGGAGGGCGTTCTTACAGAATCTGAGGAGCAGTGGCCTCTCTCAAGGTCTAGCTGCTTCTGTTTGGGCTCCCAAACAGCTTCTGTTACTCCCAGCTGTGTGTGAGCCCACATTATGACCTATCAAGTGAAGGGACTGCTTTTATCTTCCACCTGAGGAAGAACTCTTGGATTCTGATTCTCTCCTCAGGTTTGTTCATCATGTGACTTTACACAGGGCTTTGTTTGTCAATCTGTTTGTCAATGGAGAAATGATAAACTGAGAGTCAAAGCTGAAATTATGCACACATTAGGCATCTCTGTTCGTCTATTCATTCAGCAGTAATGTTTTCTAGGGATATAGAAAATGACTCTCACATAATTCTCTCATTCTCACAGAAGTTCTAGCTTTCCACAGGCAGGAGAACAAAAAAACATAGTAAAGCATTATAGGTATGATAGCCAATTCTACCTGGGCCGAGGTGGGGTGCCAGAGAAATGATTCATAAAAGAGGGGATCTTGAGAGTCTTGAAACATTATAAATGCTAATGCTGCAGAGAGGGGTAGGGGTGGGGAAGGGCAGTCCAAGCAGAGCCTGAGGCCAAAGCCAAGAGACTCGACACCATGCAGTGTGCTCCAAGGAGCTGTAAGTCATTGGTCATGGTTGAAGCCTAGCTTTTGCATATCATGCCAGGAAACAAGAATTTCATCATGCCTAGTGAAAGAGCCAACAAAAGGTTATATGCTGGGGAGTAGCAGGATCTAACTGGTGTCTAGAAATATCACTCTGAAAGCAGAGGAGAAGATGGATGGGAAGTATATCTGTTCCCATAAGACACTATATCCATCGCAATAGCCCAGGCACAAGAGGATGGAGACGTATGAATGAAAGCCTTAGGAAACAGAAAAGGGAGTTAATTTTCACGTCAGTTATGTAAGAAATACAAAAGAAATACTGTGCTCAGAAGTTTAAGGTTTACTTAGAGACTTCACTCACTCGTGAAAAGTTTGATTCTCCATTCTCTGAAATCCTGACTCAGTAAGTATGGGTGGTGCCTGGGAATCTGTATTAAGCAATAACAACAACAAACTCTCCAGATGATTCTGTTGAGCAGCCAGGATGGACATCCACAGGCCTAAAAAAATAATTCTTGAAGTTGAAAGGAGTCATATCAGAGTCATTGGAGGAGGCTTCTTCTGTGAAGAAGACTTTTTTTACAATGTCCACTTGGCAGAGGGGAAAAAGTGCCCTGAGGCTCCCAGGAAAGAACTAACAGGTGTTTTGCAAATTGGCTGAATTTGTGCAGAAGCCAGCTCTTTGTAGATTCATGAATTAGAGCTCCCCATAAAATGTTAATAGTGTGTTAATTTTAGTTTATGAATATAAACTTTGGTCTTGTCCTAAAGTGACCACTGGTGTTTTGTCTAAGCCCATATTAACTGAGAAATTTCAGCCTCTCAGGGTTACTATCCTGAAGACATCTGATGAGGAATTCCAGGTGCCTGAGGCTGTTTGAACCAGGGGTTGAGAGATTAGGGAGAAGAAAATGATGTAAGATAATAACACAGTCCCCAGATCCCATGACCTTTTAACTTGCACATTTCTAGGGAGTCAGATTTTTGCTTGATAAACTTTTGGCAAAATTCTCAGGAATAGATTTTAGTATTTCCACCAGAGGGCAGTGATGTCTTCTACAATGTTAGTGACTGTGGTTAAGAAAATTTGTCATTCTTTTTTTGGACTTGCAGTGGGTGTGAGTAGGAAGAACTGATTAATTCTGACTGCCCATGGTCATTAGGGTGGATTTGAAGCCAAATTCCAGCAGAACACAGAGCAGGGAAGGTTAAATAGCATCTGCAGAACTACAGAGTCTTTTAAACCAGAGTGACTGCTTGATTAAATCAGTTGCCACTGTTGGTTAAATCGAATAGCTATCTTAAGACTCTGAAAATTCATAATTCGTGAAGCTCCTGTCTAGTAGCCTTAGGACTCAGATTTGGCAAGAGTTATGGGTCCCATGAAACCACAAGAAACAGATTCATACTACAACAGAGGACAGGGGAAAATTGCTTCTGAGGAACTCATACTCTTAATGGCTTCGGGCTCTGTCTGTCACTAATTCCACCTTAGCTTGTTATGAGAGATTCAGCTGCTGGAAGAATGAAATGATATTTCCACTGGGGTAATATTAATGGGCATGGCCGTTAGCAAGACTGAGGAGCAATCCCGGTGTTATGGTAGAAAAATGATTTCAGAATTGGGGGTAGATATTTGGATGCTGGTGGTACCCTTTTAATGATAGAGGACCGTCACTTACTGTAATGCGTGTGGGTTAGGATCCTAAAATGTGTGTGTGTGTGTGTGTGTGTGTGTGTGTGTGTGTGTGTGTTCCTGGCTCTGCCACTAAGTGTGTAATCTTAACTAAGTCAGTTGTCCCCTCTGGTCTCCACAGTCCATACCTGTAAAATGAATCAGCTTGTCCAGGTAAGCTTTTAGAATCATCACAGCTATAAAATTTTAAATTCTATGAAAACACAAATCTATTCCTACTTCAGGATTGAGCTACCATCTGGACAGCTCAGAGTGGCTCTGTGGAAGAGGCTTTTAAGTATGGACACGAAGTGGGGGACCCTTTACCAACTTTATCCAGCAGCACAGATTTTGAATTTTAGTCATAAAAGAACACAGTTCTTTGCTATATTCAATGGGCAAAGACCTGGGAGAAATGGATGATATCAAGTTTCATCTAGAAGGCATTAGTACATTTATTTCCACCCCATTACTTTACAAATGAGGAAGAGGAGTCGAGCCAAGTGTCTTCAAAATTCATTCATGCAGACACTGTTCTGGGTGGAGATACAAAAGCAAACAAGGCAGACAGAGTTCCTGTGCTCTTGAGCTTAAATTTGAGCTGGAGAAGAGCTAAGTGTACAGTGTTGAGGATAGTGGGAGATCAGAGGGCAAAGTAGAGGAAGAAGAAGGCAAGTACGAAGGTTCCATTTCATCTAGGTTTTCTGAGAAGGCCTCTCAAGAAGACCATTTTGAACAGTGTCCTCAGGAAGTCACCTGGGGATTGTTTTAGGTGCAGAGAACAGTAAATGCGAAGGCTTGGGGGCAACCCAAGAATAATGTGCAGAACCAGGATTTGCTCATTCACTGGCGCATTCATTCACTCGTTCAACAAACACTCAGTGCCTGCTCTGTGCTATGCCCTGTTTCTGCCCCAGGATTAGAATCTTGAATTAGAATTCAAAAGCATTTGTGTTCAACCACCTCAAATACTGCCTCCCTGATATAGTGTACTTTTCTTCAGCACCCACTCTTTGCTGGGTACCTTGTAGGCATTTTGTTGAAATTAATCTTCAAAACAATTCCATGAGACTGTTTTGTAAAGAATAAAAATAAATATACTAAGAAATGAAGAAAAATGGAACCTAATGTCATTTATTTCAGTATGTACTAAGTTAGATGGAAAGACTCATTCCTTTGTCTTGTGAATAACTGCTATAAGTTATCAAAGTGACTCCGTTGATATTATTCAGTTAATTCATGTGGATGTTTACTGAGCTTCTACCTTTGCCTGGTGTGGTATTGGAAAAATGAATAAAGTAGGAAGTCACACCAAGAATTGCAGTTAGTTGATAAATCTTCTAAGTGTCCGGGGGAAGTAAGAATGAACACGGTGGCAAGAGGATCTAAACGAAGAATCTGAGTCTTCCTGGGGGGAGGCAGGAAAAGCTTTATAAATCAATGAAGCCTTGGGCAGGAAATTGAAGGTATTGTGCCACGGGGCCATGGGCACATACCTTCAGCACTGTGTGAAGCAGATACTTTAAAGGGGTTACTACGGGAAAACTTACAAGCAGAGAATTGTTTGTGCGGTAAAGCACAATCTTCTGCTCTCTCACTGACCTGTAGTTTAGTCCAGTGCTAGGATGCATACATGATGGCTTATGTCCCAGTTTAAAGAGGTTCCAACCCTGTAGGGTCAGAGGAATGGAGGACATGCCTGCGACTATGTAACAAGGGGTGAGCAAATGATATTGTTAGAAAGGGGAGCCTCAGAGGCCTAACAGCTCTTGTTTTCTAGACTTTTTATATGTTAACCCAGACCCCCTGAGACGGCTCTCTGTTAATCTATCTGAAGGGGAAGGAGTGAATCTGCAGGTCCATCAAGATCTGTCTTTCATGAAGATGGTACTGAAGGTGACAAAGGAAGCCCCTACCCCTTGCTTTGAAGGTCAGAAAGTGGTGCTGAAAGGCATCCACAATCACACAAAAAAAGAAGATATGCAAGTTACCTACATTCCGATGGCCCAAGACACTGCGTCTTCGAAGGCAGCCCAAATATCCTCGAGAGAACACCCTCAGGAGAAACAAGTTTGACCACTGTGACATCATCAAGTTCCCCCTGACTACCGAGTCAGCCATGAAGAAAATAGAAGACAACAATACATTTGTCTTCATTGTGGATGTCAAGGCCAACAAGCACCTAATCAAACAGGCTGTGAAGAAGCTCTGTGACGTTGACATGGCCAAGGTCAACACTCTGGTCAGGCCCGATGGAGAAAAGAAGGCATATGTTTGACTGGCTCCTGACTATGATGCTTTGGATGTTGCCAACAAAATTGGGATCATCTAAACTGAGTCCAGCTGGCTAAATCTGAATTTAAACTTTTTCACCATAAAAAAAGGATCTGTCTGTTTTTGGATGGATGAGTAGGAGTGTAAAGGGGCAGGAGGGCATTCCTGAAAGAGGGAACAGTATATTTAACTGGAGGAAAACTAGAAACCATGGTGTGTTTAGAGAACTGCAGATATATTGTCAGGATTATACAGTGTGAGGTAGGTGGGAGATGGGCCTCAGAAGGCGAGGGGCATCTGGAAGGGGGATTCTAGAAAGGTCACCTGAAGAAGCATATCCAGATGGTTTTATATGTCGCGTTAAGGTATTTGAAGTTTACATTTTAGGCCAGCAGAGCCAGTCACATACCCTATGTGAGTGATGTGAGCGGTGGTGGACTGTGGTGGCCTGGGATCCAGGGCATCACCATTCAATGGGAAGTAGGTGGCATTCAGCTCTATGTGGTTACTGAATGTGGAAATTTGTGTCCAGTGTTACCAGAGATTTGGATTTTTCAAGCTGAGCCATAAATTTAAATTTGTACACAAAATATTCTCATTTTAATGTTGGAAACAAGTTCAAATTTACTTAAATAAGTGGTCCAAACTGAACATTAACTGGATTGGTCTCTGGTTTCTGATCCTTGCAGGGGAGTGAAAGGGGTGTCATGTGAAATCTTAATAGAGTAGCTGATCAGTTTTGGTTTCTAAAGGGATTATTCTAGGGGTACTGGGTGACTTAGTCAGTTAAACCTTCAACTCTTGATCTTGGCTCATGTCATGATTTCACAGTTTGTGAGTTTGAGCCCCAAGATGGGATCTGTACTGATGGTGTGGAGCCTGCTAGGGATTCTGTCTCTCCCTCTCTCTCTGCCCTCCCCCACTTGTGCGCGTGCTCTCTCTCTCTCTCACTCTCAAAATAAACAAACTTAAAAAAATAAAAGGATTGTTCTGGAAATAATAAGTAGAATAAATTGAAGAAGGATAGGATAGAATCAAGAAGAGTAATAATGAGGCTTTTGAAATAGAAATTGAGGAGCTGAACTAAAGCAAAGGTAGCAGGGATGACGCTAAAGGATATTTAGAGGAATTGGCAAGATTTGGTGACCAGTAGGAACAGGTGTGAAAGAAAAAGGAGTATAGGATGACTTTTAGATTTATGATTTAGATGGCTAAGTAAATGATGTTTGCATTCATTTAAATGAGGGGCTGACACTGGTTTACAAAGCAATATCCAGAATTCTTCCTGCATATATTGAGTTTGAAGTGTCTGTGGGACATCTAAATGAAGACCTCATGACAAGTTTGGTGAATTCTGAAGCTTAGGGAAAAAATCAGATTGAGATTACATATCAGAGAGTCATCAGTGAATGGCTCGTATACATCCTTTCAACAAATATCAATATTTTACTTCAATATTTCAGGCCTTGTGCTAGGTGCTGGGTTTAACAACACACTGGGTGTGTGCCCCTGAAAGGTTCAGTATGGCGAAGCAAGCAGATGGTAAACAAAGAGGCATACAAATACAATAAATACAAATTATTGTAAGTGCTATAGAGGATATATGGTTCATATGAAGATCAAATGTGATATGGGAAAGAAATAGAAGTCACATTGGTCACCCTAAGCTGGTGGCTGAGAGGAAGTCAACATGAAAGGAGAAATAGATGGTCTTTTGTTCAGAGAAGCTCAGTCCTTAGCGCTGGAGGAGAGAAGAGTGAGAACAGCCTGGACATCGCCCCTGCATACTAGACTGGTAAAAGGAGAAGAATTTGAAATACTGGAGTGACCCAGTGCTCAGTCTTGGGGTGTTTCTCTTTTCTATCTTCACTAACTTTGTGATCATCTGGTTTCATAGCTTGAAATGCCATGTATGTCTTATGATCCCTAAATTTGTATCTCTTGCTCAGACTTCTCCCTTGGATTTCAGACTCATGACCCTACTGACTGTCACCCAACTGCCATGCACACGTCGATGTCTGATAGGCATCTAGTGTGGGACATGACCAAAAGCAAGCTTCTGACATTCTGTGATCCTCTCTCACTTCACCCTACCCAGCCTGAGTCTTCCGCATCCCAGCAAATGACAACTCCATTCTTCAGTTGCTGTGACCAAAATCAGTGAGTCTTGTCGTCTCCACCTAAATGTCTTATCCTAAATCTAATTACTTCTTGTCACCTCACTGCTACCACCTTGATCAGGACTCCTAATATTTTTCATTTGGAATATTGCAATGGCCTCCTAACTGACCTTCTTGCTTTAATTCATGAACTCCTTCATTCTATTTCAGTAGAGAAGCCAGTTATCCTATTAAAAGACAAGTCTTCTCATGTCACTTCTTTGTTAACCAACCCCCTCCACCCCGCCATGGGTTCTCACCTCAGTTGGGGTAAAAGCCAAGCTCCTTCCAATGGCATACAAGGTCCTCTATTATCTGTCCCCGGTTACTTCCCTTTAGTGAGTTCCTACTTTTCTCCCCCATGCGCATTTGGCACCAATCACCCTGGTCTTCTTGAAGATCTTCTTCTTCTTTTTTAAGTTTTTTAAAAATTATTTATTTTAAAAAGGGGGTGAGGGGCACAGAGAGAGGGAGAGAGAGAATCCCAGGCAGGCTCTACACTGTCAGCCCAGAGCCTGAATCAGGGCTTGATCTCACAAACTGCGAGATTCCTGTTTCAGGGCCTTTGAAATTACTATTCTCTCTTCTTGGATTGATACTCCCCCAGAAATCCACATGGTTTACTCCCTTACTTCCTTTAGGTTTTTAATCAATACCCAATATCCACTTTTCTGGCTACTTTCTCTAAATTTACAACCCAAACTGCTTATCCCACCTTCCCTGCTTTATTTTTCTTTTTCTTAGCAGTTATTTTCCAGTATTCTAAATATTTTATTAATTTTTCTTTATCTCTCTTTATAACGTAAATTCTATGAGATCAAGGATTGACTGTTTCATTTACTGTTGCATCCACAGAGCCTGTAAGAGTGCCTGGCACATAAAGACCTTCAATAATGATCTTCCAAAGGAACGAACATAGGGTTAGGGACCAGCATGAGAAACCATTTCAAGGAAAATTCATTTTCAAGGAAAGCGTAGCTGATAATCTCCAGTGAACAGAAATACCAATTAAGATAAGGACTGAAATATAGACTTAGGGGTTGTCCAGCAAGAGGCTACTAGGAATCTTAATGAGAGAGGAGAGGATAAAGGTTATTTGAGTACCACAATCAGAAAGGGCATGAGGAAGTAGAAGCAGGGCATGCAAACCTTACCTGTGAACCAAGGTAGGCAGTTAGGGAAGTTGTTGACTAGAACAGGACAAGAGAGTCTTGAGGTCCTAATGTTTCCTGAATGTGTGAGATACTGTTCCTCAGGTTTTTAAAAAATATTTATTTTTTATTTTATTTTTTTTGTATATGAAATTTATTGTCAAATTGGTTTCCATACAACACCCAGTGCTCATCCCAACAGGTGCCCTCCTCAATGTCCATCACCCACTTTCCCCTCCTCCCCACCCCCCATCAACCCTCAGTTTGTTCTCAGTATTTAAGAGTCTCTTATGTTTTGCCTCCTTCCCTCTCTGTAACTTTTCTTCCCCCTTCCCACCCCCCCCCCCCGGTCTTCTGTTGAGTTTCTCACGATCCACATATGAGTGAAAACATATGGTATCTGTCTTTCTCTGCCTGACTTATGTCACTTAGCATAAGACTCTCCAGTTCCATCCACGTTGCTACAAATGGCCAGGTTTCATTCTTTCTCATTGCCAAGTGGTATTCTATTGTAAATATAAACCACATCTTCTTTATCCATTCATCAGTTGATGGACATTTAGGCTCTTTCCATAATTTGGCTATTGTTGAAAGTGCTACTATAAACATTGGGGTACAAGTGCCCCTATGCATCAGCACTCCTGCATCCCTTGGGTAAATTCCTAGCAATGCTATTGCTGAGTCATATCTATTTTTAATTTTTTGAGGAACCTCCACACTGTTTTCCAGAGTGGCTGCACCAATTTGCATTCCCCCTAACAGTGCAAGAGGGCTCCCGTTTCTCCACATCCTCTCCAGCATCTATAGTCTCCTGATTTGTTCATTTAGCTACTCTTACTGGTGTGAGGGGGTATCTGAGTGTGGTTTTGATTTGTATTTCCCTGATGAGGAACAACGTTGAGCATCTTTTTATGTGCCTGTTGGCCATCTGGATGTCTTCTTTAGAGAAGTGTCTATTCATGTTTTCTGCCCATTTCTTCACTGGGTTATTTGTTTTTCGGGTGTGCAGTTTGGTGAGCTCTTTATAGATTTTAGATACTAGCCCTTTGTCCGATATGTCATTTGCAAATATCTTTTCCCATTCTGTTGGTTGCCTTTTAGTTTTGTTGGTTGTTTCCTTTGCAGTGCAGAAGCTTTTTATCTTGGTGAGGTCCCAATAGTTCATTTTTGCTTTTAATTCCCTTGCCTTTGCAGATTACTGCAGCTGAGGTCAGAGAGGTTTTTTTCCTGCTTTCTCCTCTAGGGTTTTGATGGTTTCGTGTCTCACATTCAGGTCCTTCATTCATTTTGAGTTTATTTTTGTGAATGGTGTAAGAAAGTGGTCTAGTTTCATTCTTCTGCATGTTGCTGTCCAGTTATCCCAGCACCATTTGTTTAAAGAGACTGTCTTTTTTCCATTGGATGTTCTTTCCTGCTTTGTCAAAGATTAGTTGGCCATACTTTTGTGGGTCCAATTCTGGAGTCTCTATTCTATTCCATTGGTCTGTGTGTCTGTTTTTGTGCCAATACCATGCTGTCTTGATGATGACAGCTTTGTAGTAGAGGCTAAAGTCTGGGATTGTGATGCTTCCCGCTTTGGTTTTCTTCTTCAATATTACTTGGGCTATTCGGGGCCTTTTGTGGTTCCATATGAATTTTAGGATTGCTTGTTCTAGCTTCAAGAAGAATGCTGGTGCAATTTTGATTGGGATTGCATTGAATGTGTAGACTGCTTTGGGTAGTATTGACATTTTATCAATATTTATTCTTCCAATCCATGAGCATGGAATGTTTTTCCATTTCTTTGTATCTTCTTCATTTCCTTCATAAGCTTTGTGTAGTTTTCAGCATACAGATCTTTTACATCTTTGGTTGGGTTTATTCCTTTGGTTGGGTTTATGATTCTTGGTGCAGTTGTGAATGGGATCAGTGTCTTTGTCTTTCTGTTGCTTCATTATTAGTGTATAAGAATGCAGCTGATTTCTGTACATTGATTTTGTATCCTGTGACTTTACTGAATTCACGTATCAATTCTATCAGACTTTTGGTGGAGTCTGTTGAGTTTTCCATGTGTAGTATCATGTCATTTGCAAAAAGTGAAAGCTTACCTTCATCTTTGCCAATTTTGATGCCTTTGATTTCCTTTTGTTGTCTGATGGCTAATGCTAGAACATCCAACTCTATGTTAAACAATAGCAGTGAGAGTGGACATCCCTGTCGTGTTCCTGATCTCAGGGGGAAAGCTCTCAGTTTTTCCCCCATTGAGGATGATATTAGCATGGGCTTTTCATAAATGGCTTTTATGATGTTTAAGTATGTTCCTTCTATCCTGACTTTCTCGAAGGTTTTTATTAAGAAAGGATGCTGAATTTTGTCAAATGTTTTTTCTGCATCAATTGACAGGATCATATGATTCTTAACTTTCTTTTATTAAGGTGATGTATCACATTGATTGATTTGCAAATGTTGAACCAGCCCTGCAGCCCAGGAATGAATCCCACTTGATCATGGTGAATAATTCTTTTTATATGCGGTTGAATTTGATTTGCTAGTATCTTGTTGAGAATTTTTGCATCCATATTCATCAGGGATATTGGCCTGTAGTTCTCTTTTTCTGCTGGGTCTCTGTCTGGTTGGGGAATCCAAGTAATGCTGGCTTCAAAGAATGAGTCTGGAAGTTTTCCTTCCCTTTCTATTTTTTGGAACAGCTTGAGAAGGATAGGTATTATCTCTGCTTTAAATGTCTGGTAGAATTCCCCAGGGAAGCCGTCTGGTCCTGGACTCTTATTTGTTAAGAGATTTTTGATAACTGATTGAATTTCTTCACTGGTTATGGGTCTGTTCAAATTTTCTATTTCTTCCTGTTTGAGTTTTGGAAGTGTGTGGGTGGTTAGGAATTTGTCCATTTCTTCCAGGTTGTCCAGTTTGTTGGCATATAATTTTTCATAGTATTCCCTGATAATTGCTTGTATTTCTGAGGGATTGGTTGTAATAATTCCATTTTCATTCATGACTGTATCTATTTGGGTCCTCTCTCATTTCTTTTTGAGAAGTCTGGCTAGAGGTTTATCAATTTTGTTTATTTTTCCAAAAAAACAACTCTTGGTTTTATTGATCTGCTCTGCTGTTTTTTAGATTCTGTATTGTTTATTTCTGCTCAGATCTTTAGTATTTCTCTTCTTCTGCTGGGTTTCGGGTGTCTTTGCTATTCTGCTCTGTTTCCTTAAGTGTGCTGTTATATTTTGTATTTGGGATTTTTCTTGTTTCTTGAGATAGGCCTGGATTGCAATGTATTTTCCTCTCAGGACTGTCTTCACTGCATCCCAAAGCATTGGATTGTTGTATTTTCATTTTCATTTGTTTCCATATTTAAAAAAAATATTTAATTAATTATTTTTAACGTTTTTATTTATTATTGAGAGACAGACACAGCATGTGAACAGGGAAGGGGTAGAGAGAGGGGGAAACATAGAATCTGAAGTAGGCTCCGGGCTCTGAGCTGTCAGCACAGAGCCTGACACGGGACTCAAACTCACAAACTGCGAGATTGTGACCTGAGCTGAAGTTGGTCGCTTAACCAACGAGCCATCCAGGCACCCCTCCATATATTTTTAAATTTCTTCTCTAATTGCCTGTTGACCCATTCATTCTTTAGTAGGATGTTCTTTAACCTCCATGCTTTTGGAGGTTTTCCAGACATTTTCCTGTGGTTGATTGCATGTTCATAGCATTGTGGTCTGAAAGTGTACATGGTATGATGTCAATTCTTTTATACTTATTAAGGGCTGTTTTGTGACCCAGTATGTGATCTATCTTGGAGAATGTTCCATGTGCACTAGAGAAAAAAGTATATTCTGTCGCTTTGGGATGCAGAGTTCTAAATATATCTGTCAAGTCCGTCTGATCCAATATATCATTGAGGACCCTTGTTTCTTCATTCATTCTGTGTCTAGATGTTCTATCCATTGATGTAAGGGGAGTATTAAAATCCCCTGCAATTACCACATAATATCAATAAGGTTGCTTATGTTTCTGATTTATTGTTTTATATATTTGGGGGCTCCCGAATTCAGTGCATAGACATTTATAATTGTTAGCTCTTCCTCATGGATAGACCCTCTGATTATTATATAATGCCCTTCTTCATCTCTTGTTACAACCTTTAATTTAAAGTCTAGTTTGTCTGATATAAGTATGGCTACTCCAGCTTTCTTTTGACTTCCAGTAGCATGATAGATAGTTCTTCATCCTCTCACTTTCAATCTGAAGGTGTCCTCTGGCCTAAAATGAGTCTCTTGTAGATAGCAAATAGATGGGTCTTGTTTTTTAATCCATTCTGATACCCTGTGTCTTTTGGTTGGAACATTTAGTCCATTTACATTCAGTGTTATTATAGAAAGATAGGGGTTTAGAGTCATTGTGTTATCTGTAGGTTTCATGCTTGTAGTGGTGTCTCTGGTACTTTGTGGTCCTTGCAACATTTCACTCACAGAGTCCCCCTTAGGACTTCTTGTACGGCTGGTTTAGTGGTGATGAATTCCTTCAGTTTTTGTTTGTTTGGGAAAACCTTTATATCTCCTTCTATTCTGGATCACAGACTTGCTGGGTAAAGGGTTTTGGCTGCATATTTTTTCTGTTCATCACATTGAAGATTCCCTGCCATTCCATTCTGGCCTGCCAAGTTTCAGTAGATAGGTCTGCTACTACCCTTATGTGTCTACCTTTTTATGTTAAGGCCTGTTTATCCCTAGCTGCTTTCAGAATTCTCTCTTCATCCTTGTATTTTGCCAGTTTCACTATGATATGTTGTGCAGAAGATTGATTCAAGTTACGTCTGACGGGGGTTCTCTGTGCCTCTTGTATTTCAATGCCTGTTTCCTTCCCCAGGTTGAGGAATTCTCAGCTATGATTTGCTCAAGTACACCTTTTGCCCCTTTCTCTCTTCTTCCTCTGGAATTCCTATGATACGGATACTGTTCCATTTGATTGCATCGCTTAGTTCTCTAATTCTCCCCTTGTACTCCTGGATTTTTTTCTCTCTTTTTGTCAGCTTCCTCTTTTTCCATAATTTTATCATCTAATTCACCTATTCTCCCCTCTGCTTCTTCAATCTGTGCTGTAGCCACCTCTATTTTGCAGCTCATTTATAGCATTTTTTTATTCATCATGACTATTTTTTAGTTCCTTGATCTCTGTAGCAATAGATTCTCTGGTGTCCTCTATGCTTGTTTCAAGCCCAGTGATTAATTTATGACTATTTTTCTAAATTCTTGTTCTGTTATATTGCTTAAATGGTTTTGATCAATTCATTAGCTGTCGCTACTTCCTGGAATTTTTTTGAGGAGAATTCTTCCATTTTGTCATTTTGGCTAGTTTTCTATCCCTTATGTGTTTTAAAAGCTTGTTGTATGCTCTGCACCTGCGAGCACTGCTATATTAAAGGAGGGTCATATGCTGTCCATGGCCTGGCCCTTCAGGAGGTGTTTTTTCAGGGATTGTTACTTGCTGTCTGTTGTTATGACTTTGGTTATTTTATTACCCTACTCAGTAATATTTTGGACCCTCCACCAGATTTGCTTTGATTTGTTTCTTGGAGTAGCCCTGTAAAGGAAAACAGACAAACAGGAGACAAAAACATGCAAAGACACAAATAAATAACACAAACAAATTAAAACAAAAACCTAAAGACTAAAAACAAAAAAACAAAAACACCGACTACAAGTAAAGAAGAGGGTGGAAGCGGTGCTGATGGAAGAGCACATACAAAGAGAGAAACGATGGGGGGAGGGTTTGCTGAGGGAGAGAATAAATGTTGATTAGGCAGAGACTAAAGGCTTAATCCAGAGAGAGGGAAAGGAAAATAAAGAAGGAGGTGGGGAAAACGAAATGAAGATAAAGTTACCCAGACTGAGAAACTATATGGCTTGATTATTTCAGAGAGAAAGGAGTTAAAGAAGGAGGTGTAGAACATGTATCAAGAAAATGGATTAAACATGTCTGTTTAGACAGACCAATAACCAGAGTAACCAGCCTAGGGGAGGGAAGAGATAAGGAGGAGAAATGGGGGGGGGGACGGAGAATATATCTATATATCCAGAATTGACCTAGAGTTAATCCAGGCAATGCTGCATGGCTTGTAGGTAGCAGCTGTCCCCGTAGAGTCTGTGCCGCTCCAGTGGATATGCAGTTACCCAGTGGTAGGGGGCGTGGTTTGGTGTTTTCTGAACCAGCCTCTGCTATGGGCCCTGGGAGTGATCCCTGAGGCCCCGCCTTGGTGGTGGTGGTGGCAGGGAGAGTGGGGGAAATGGTGATCCCCCAGTCTCTTCTCCACGGAGTCGGACTGGTGGACTCAGTTTGAGGTGTCTTCACTGTGCCATGGGTGCAGATGTGGTAGTCCTTCTCTCTGCTAACTCCCCTCACCCTGCACTTGGCTAGGATTGCACTCTGGCACTGGGGAAGTGCCTCTCAGTGCAGCGATAAGTGGTCCCGGCTGGCTTTGTCTTTTCCCACAGCACTCCAGGGAAACGGCAGCATTTTCCTCCTGCAGACTGTGCCCTTGGCCCAGCCACTGCACTCCGGGGTGGGGTGGCAGACTAGGCATGTTCTGTGCTATCACACAGCCCTCCAGAGACGGAACCACTTTCTCCAGCTGTGGACTGAGACTCTGACCTACCATGGCACCTAGGCCTGGCTCCCCTCTTCCCCAGGTGCACAGGCAGGGAGCTGGCCCCTGTCCGAAGAAAACCCCATGGTTAGAGTTTGGATCCCTCTCAGTCTTAGTCCAAGGTCTTTCTCCTGTCCAGATACAGTCCTTTGCTTCCCTAGCCGCTCTTTATCTTTCCTTTGTCTCTCTACAGAGGGGGTCCCTCCCCTCCATGCCCATGCAGCCTTTTTTTTTTTTTATCTCCCCCAGTTCGCAGTTACCCACCTATCTTTTTTCCAGCTTTCCCATTTTCTTCCTAGTGGATTCAGTCTCTTTTCCTCCCAGGCTCTGGTGTTCAAAGTCCTTTGGCTTCTACACTTCTTTGAGAGACCAGGGAAGTATGGATTCCCCCTACTTCTCTGCCATGTTGGCCTCCCACTCTATTTATTTTTTGGGAGAGTGCAAGCAGGGGAGGGGCAGAGAGAGGGGGAGAGAGGATCCAAAGCAGACTCCGTGCTGACATGCTGACAACAGTGAGCCCTGTGTGGGACTCGAACTCATGAACCTCCTCAAGATCATGACCTGAGCTGAAGTCAGATGCTCAGTCAACTGAACCACCCAGGCACTCCACTTTCTCCATTTGGATTGTCCTGGATTTTATGATTACCTAAATTCTCCAACTTTTTACCTGTGGTAAGATAGGAGGGGATCCCTGAGTGTTTACAGGGCCCAACTCTCTCACTCCTATTTCTTATTGAGTATTTCAGAAATACATTTCAGAACTGAACTGACTGTGTTCAGTTTAGTGCTTTAGTCTTCGATTATCCTCCAATTTTGTCAGCATATAAGTATCATCTTCATGATAATGTTGTAGCCCCTCAAGCTCCTTGTCATGCTCCTTTGGTGTTTCCCTTGGTCAGGGCTCAAGGGTTTTGCCTCTAGCGTTCTTTGTTAAACTGAAGGACATGACTTGGATTGATTCAAAACCTAAGTATTAAAAAATATAAAATCAATTACCTTTGGACAGTTGCTTCTCAATATCTTCTGCCAGAATTCCCGCCCCCCATATTGGTCATTAAAAGTCATCTTCTAAATCTTGATGTATCAAGATGCATACTAAATAAAATATGATCAGACTGCTTTTGTGGTCTATTATAATTTAATTGCAGAGTTTAACTGACTTTTGTTTATTCTTTTATTTTCTTTATATGTCAAATACCTCATCTGTGTATGCTGTGCTGTACTGCTTGATAATAGGCTCTACATAATAGAAATCCATTATGTTCCTCAAAGGAAATTTAAAAGCTGTTCTCTAAGGAGGAGAGGGAAACCCAAGTAGGAATTCAATCTCTAAGAATCAGCATGTATGTTTTTTTTCCAAAGAAAGAAAGAAGAAAATAAATAAAAGGTAGAAAACTAGACTTCGGAAGTGTAGTTTCATGCTGCTGCATAAAAATGAAACCCATATGGGAGAAGACAGACTGTCAGTAATCCTATGGAGCAGATGGGATTTTGTTCTTTCAAGTGAAAAAAAACCTGCATCTTTATTCCCCAAATATCTTGAAGTTGAGGTAAGCAAGGTTTATTTTCACCATCATCATATTCTATTTCAGACTGATATTTCTAACAATCGCTAGACATCAGCAGGAAACTCTTAAGGAAATTAGCATTAAATGCAAAAACTGTGTCATCCACGCCATAGGAAACACAGATATATTTAAAAAGTACATTTACTCTTGGTTTGCTCTTTTATTTCTTCAATTGATTTCCATTTTCTTTTCTCCTTTTTAACTGATTCAAAAATTCTTAAATAATGAAAAGCAATAAATTTTTGTTTGCCCCTGCCTACTATCCAAACATATACCTTGGGGGCAAAGTCTTTTCATAATTTCTGTTTTTATCTTTTGTTGATTACCTCAAAAAGAAAATATGATTACATCTCTATTTTTACTTTATCAATAAATATTTATCAATTTAGATAAAAGTGTAAATTGATAACATGGGTTGGTTTCCACTGTGAAAGTGGAGGCTTTGGCTCATTTATTCCCTTCTATGTTTTTGTCTGGTGGTAGTATTTGTTTTAGTTCCTTAATTCCTTAACTTTCTAACTTTATTTTTTTGAGTTTATTTATTTTTGAGATAGATAGATAGATAGATAGATAGATACATAGGTAGATAGATAGATAGATAGATAGATAGATAGATAGATAGATAGATAGGGAATCTCAAGCAGGCTCCATGCTCAAAATCACAAACTGTGAGATCATGACCTGAGCTGAAATCAAGGGTCAGATGATGCTTAACCAACTGAGCCACCCAGGTGCCCCAACTTTGTAACTTTCGATAGTAACTTTAACTCCCTTTCTCTTGTTCTATTTAACTTCCATAGGGTATCTTGATGCCCCACTAGGTAAGATGAAAACATTAGCATCCTCCTCCTTTTGTCTGATCTTCCTCCCTTCTTTATGATCTTCTTTGTGTCAAGTAGGATTTTGCTTTTATATTGTCAAGGTTATTACAATTTTCTTTCTCTTCAGAAGCCACACCCGAGTCTTGCATGTTTTGTCCTTATGTTAAATCCAACGCTGGACAATGATGCAGAAAATATTATTTTACAACAACAAAAATAAAATTCAATTCTTGAGTAGAGGTTGCTAAGAATTACTTCTCTTCTATTGCAAAGATGTGGTCCCAAGTATTTAAAATAATGCTGCATTTTAGTTTTGTTTTATATTTAAACCTTGACATTTTTGTAGTGCCTTTCCTCCCCCATTTTTGTGGTGTTTCTAAATGTTCTTTTTTCCTAGCATTTGTCTTTGCCATATACTTATTTGTATCTGGTTATATTTTATGGAAATTCTGTTTTTCCTTCGGGTCCTCCCTCTCAGCACTCTCTTAATTCCCCTAGGTCTCTGGTCAGTTTGGGACTTTACCTCTCCAGCCTTCCCATTTATCTCCAGTTTTCCAGCATCCTTTGACTGTCTTTTCATTTATTGATTTAGAGTAAATCCTCAAGTAACTTTTTTTTTAAGCCTATTTATTTTTGAGAGGAAGACAGAGCATGAGTGGGGGAGGGGCTGAGAGAGAGAAGGAGACAGAATCTGAACCAGGCTCCAGGCTCTGAGCTGTCAGCCCAGAGCGTGACTCAGGGCTTTAACTTGTGAACTGTGAGATCATGACCTGAGCTGAAGTTGGATGCTTAACCAACTGAGTGCCCCTGGCACCCCTCCTCAAGTAGCTGTTTAAGAAAAGGTAGAGACAAAGTAAATTTTCTGAGAGTATTCTAACTATGGTTATCAGGTGCCATCACACTTGTTCATTAAATTGACTTGTTACAGAAGTTTTAGTTGAATATATTTTTTTCCTCAGAATTTTGGAAGTGTTGTCTTACTTTCTTCCTATCATATTTTATTGCTGACAGGAAATGTAATGTCCATTTAATTTTTGTCACTGGAAACAACTCGTATTTTCTTTGGATATTCACTTTATCCTTGATGCTCAGAAGTGTCTTTAAAATGTATTTATATTCTTCCATTTCTATTTAGAGTCTATTTTAGTGTAACTATGTCTGTCTTCTTCAGTTCTGGATATTCTTATCTATTATTTCTTTGAAAAATACCTCTCCTTCATTTTGCTCTTCTCTTTTTGTGAGACTTCCTCAGAAAGTCCTAGTCCAGTGTTTGGAACTTCTTGGAAAATCCTATTTCTGTTTTCCTCATATATCTGTCACTTTGTCTTGTTGCTATGTGTCTTGGAAAATTTCTGGGACTCTATTTTCCAGGCTTTGTTTTTAATTTTTTACTTGTTACTTTTTGCAACTTATAGTATTCAGGAATCATTATCAGGATACTATAGTATATAGGATACAAAGACTAGAGACCACATTCTCATCTCTCTCCCTTTACAAACTGCACTGTGTAGGGACATTCCTTCTTGTACTCAGACTATGAAATATTAGGATTCCTGGTTCTATAAGAGGGAGGACATTTGTAGACAGTAGGAGAGGAGTCTACATTTACCCATTAATAAATTTAGCATCTCTCTGGAAGCATTACATAGCATATGCCATATCTTATACCCATTTTAAAATGACTTTCCTAAAGCCCAACAAACAAAATGATCATCATTCATCCATTTCTTTTTTAAGCAAGCTAGCCAAGTTTTTTCTGATTATGGCTTGTATTTGCTAAGCATTAAACTTTCTTTTAAAGACATTAAAATAGGGGCACCTGGATGGCTCAGTTGGTTAAGTGTCTGACTCTTGATTTCAGCTGAGGTCATGATCTCATGGTTCATGGGATCAAGCCCTGCATTGGGTTCCATACTGACAGTGCAGAACCTGCTTGAGATTTCTCTTCTCTGCTTCTCTCTCTGCCCCTCCACCCCCTCAAAATAAATAAGTAAACTTAAAAAAATAAGGGCATTAAGATATAAGAAAGGCTTTTATATTTGCCCGTGATTATCATTTCCATTTCCCTTCATTCATTTATGTGTCCATCTGTCATCATTATCTTCTGTCTGAAGAACTTTCGTTAAAGTGTGTTGTAGTGCATGTCTCTTGACAAAGAATTCCCTTCGTTTTTGTTGTCCAAAAGAGACTTCATTTCACCTTTGTTTTTGAAATGTATTTTTGCGGAGTAAAGAATTTTAGGTCAAGTGTTCTCTCTCCCTCCCTCCCCTTCATTATTTTAATTTTTTAATGTTTATTTATATTTGAGAGGGGGAGGGGCAGAGAGAGAGTGAGACACAGAATCCAAAGCAGACTCCAGACTTTGAGCTGTCAGGACAGAGCCCGATGCACTTGAACCCATGAACAGCGAGAACATGACCTGAGCCAAAGCTGACCGGAGACAAAGTGGACACTCAACCAACTGAGCCACCCAGGTGCCCCAATCCCCTTCATTATTTTAAAGATGGTTTCTCCAGTGTACTCTGGGTTGCATGGCTGCTGGCCAGAAGTGTGCTATCATTCTTGGCTTTATTGTTATTCTTTTTTGTTCTCAAGCAGTTACTGAGGTTTTTATTTGTCACTACTTTCAACAACATATTACAATGTGCTGATGTGTTTTTTTCCGATATGTTTTGTATGGGTTTCTTTGAATTTTTTTGTCACTGTGGGCTTATAATTTTCACCAAATTTGGAAAAAATTCCAGCCTTTTTTTCTTCAAATATTTTTCTCCCCACCACTTTTTCTGGGACTCCAATTACACATATGTTAGAGTGCTGTATTGCCTAATAGCTCATTGAGCCTCTCACCCCCTCTGTCCAGTTTTTTCTCTCTGTGCTTTAGTTTGGATAGTTTCTACTGACATGGCTTAAAGCTCACTGATCTTTTTACCTGCACTGCCTAATCTGCTTTAATTCCATCCAGTGCATTTTCCACTTCAGATATTTCTTTCCGTATCTAGAAAAAACCTTTGGGGCTATTTCATAGCTTTCATTTCTCTTCTTATCATGCTTACGTTTTCCTTTGTTTTTTTGAAAATCAGGATCATATAGTAGCCCTTTTAATATCCTTCTCTGCTAATTCCATTATTACTATAATTTCTGGATATATTTTTGTTGATGAATTCCCCCATTTTGGGGCCATTATTTTCTTACCTTATAATCATTTTTAAATCTAATGGTAGACATTGTGGGTTTTAAAGTCTTTATTGCTGTATTTTGTTGTATTCTATTAAATATGGTGTTGGCTTATTTTTCCCCTCTCATAACAATTTAAGTTAATTAGAATCGGTTACATCCTCTCAAGACTTTTAAGCTTTGTTAAGGTAAGTCCAGGGAAGTCTTTAGGGCCAATTTAGCACCATTACTAAAGCTATATAGTTTTTAGGATTATGCCCAATGTGTGGTCCTGTACAGGCCTCCAGAAATGTTGTGTCTACTCTTTTTTAGTAATTCTTTCCCTGGCTTCAGGTAGTTTCTTCTTACACATACACTGGTCAGGTGAAGACCTGCCCCCACCCATCTACAGATCTCTAGGTCTCTTTCCTTGTAGTTCTCTCCTCTGTTTCATTGCCCACAACTTCTAGCTGCCCTGAGCTCTCTGAACTCTGATCTATGGATTTTCAATTTGTAAGATTATTGGACTCTCAGTATCTTCCTTTTATTCCGTGGCATGTAAACTGACCCTCACCAGTAAATTGATGCAGTTGTAGGGCTTAACCTTTTAGGTTTACTTTCTCTGAGGGATCACTGTCCTGGGCTGCCTGTTTCACATGTCTGAAAACTGTGTTTCATATATGGAGTCTGTTTCCTGATTGTTCTGGGTGGGGCTATTTGATCTCTGTACTTTCACCATGGCCAGAGCCGAGGATCTTTACTCCCCCTTCTTAAATTTACTGTGGACAATAAAGATTGTGTTTTATCCCCAATTTTTATTTCAAGCCAAACCTGCCAACATCCCAGTTAGAAATTGATGCTGCTCTTTATGCAGACTTCTAGGAAGTCCTTGATACTTTATACAATTGATGGATAGTGCAGTTGTCTTCAAGCATACGGTTACCCTGAACCAGAAGCATTCAAAGCTGCCTAGAAAGACTGCCGTGTGACAGTCACATGTTCCATTTGTGTTATTGTTAGTTCAAAGAAGAGGCTGTGGATACCATTAGATTTCCCTCTCAGAAATGTATGGATGAGCATCCTCATCTAGGAGCCTGTCAAGAAACCTGTACAGTGAGCGCCAGGGTCATACAGGGCTGGCCTGCAGGTCTCAGGGCTTTCCAACAGATGACCAAAATGACTGCCCATAAGGGCCAGCCCCATGAGACTGCAAACAAACTGTTTTCAGAATTTTTATAAATAATTTTTCCTTGTAACATTTTTGGCTTCAGCCTCAGTGTTGTATTCATATAATTTTGTTTTACTTTGTATTTTTATTTCTGTTATGATCACTCAAAGCAAAAAAAGAAAGAAAGAAAGAAAGAAAGAAAGAACGAAAGAAAGAAAGAAAGAAAAGTGTTTTTTCCCTCCACTCTATCATTTTTATATCTTAATCATTTGATCAAAACTCAACAGTTGAAGAGAAAGGTCCAACTATTTTTTTCTCCATCAGTTGTAATATCCCCTGCCTGATATCCAGATATGCTTATCACTTTATATGGTGAGGTGTTTCATTGCAAACCAAAAACAAATATAAATACTATTATGGAAAAAAAAATCTAGCATCTGGGTAGCTCAGTCAGTTAAGTGTCTGACTTCGGCTCAGGTCATGATTTCACAGTTCGTGGGTTCGAGCCCCACATCGGGTTCTGTGCTGACAGCTTGGAGCCTGGAGCTGCTTCAGATTCTCTCTCCCTCTGTCATGCCCTGTCTCTCTGTCTCTCAAAAATAAATAAACATTAAAAAAATTGTGAAAATCTAGCTTTCAAAGATTTACAGATACATAAAATTAATAGAAACAATAAATGCTATCTGATTTATAAGTCTGGCATTCATTTAAGGAATCTCATAGAAGAATAAATATTTTTCCTTTGTAATATATTTGACATTTGATTCATTTGGGGCGATATGATTCACCTATAGGGGCCTAGCAAAGACTCCAAACAGCACCCATACCTGCCACTGGCACGTTAAGTATCATCGGATCTACTGGTTCATATGGCTGAGTAGCGGAGAATCTTGCATGGTAGCCTGGACCTGTTGTAGAGCCTTTTCTTGTTCAGGCCTCATTTAAAACTGACAGGTTTGGGGCGTCTGGGTGGCTCAGTCAGTTGAGCTTCTGACTTCGGATCAGGTCATGATCTCACGTTCCATGAGTTCGAGCCTCACGTTGAGCTCTTTGCTGACAGCTTGGAGCCTGGAGCCTGCTTCAGATTTGGTGTCTCCCTCTCTCTCTGACCCTCCCCCGTTCATGCACTGTCTCTCTCTGTCTCAAAAATAGATAAACATTAAAAATTTTTTTTTTTAAACTGACAGCTTTTCAGGTCATTCAGTAACCAAATCTTGTTTAGAAATAATCACTCTTTGATTGCATTGCCAAAAAAAAAAAATAGTATGAGGACAGATTCTGATTTAAAAATGCATATAATCAGTGGTCTTGGTAATTTTTATAGAGATAATGCTTATTAATGGCAAGCTTTAATTGTCATAGTACTCATTGACTACCTCTTAATTTCTTGTTGTAAAGTTAAATACAATTCTCATTTCGCTGAACAACAAATTGAGAGCCTTGTCATATCAATGAATTCAAAATACACCTTTCTCATTTGTTTTAGATTTATATTTTAATTTATTCCTATAATAAATTTATATTTTATAATAAAATTTTTATTTTAATTTATTATTTTATATTTTAATGATCATTATGTTTTAATGATTAATATTTCAGTGATTTGAAATTTCATTTAAAATTTCTTCTTTCAGTTGCAGCTGCTGACCCCATATAAGAGGTGAGGTTTTTTTTTTTTCATTTCCTTTTTGTTAATTGAAAAATAATTGGCATGCAATATTGTCTTATTTCCAGGTATACAATACGATGATTTAATATTTATATACATTACAAAATGGTCACTGCAATAAGTCTAGTCACCATCTGTCACCATACAAACTCATTAAAATATTATTGACTATATTCTCTATGCTGTACATTACATCCCTGTGTCTTACTTACTTTATAATTGGAAGATTGTACGTCTTAATCCTCTTCACTTATTTCATACATCCTGCCATCCCCTCCTCTCTGGGAACCATCAGTCTGTTCTCTTTGTATGTGAGTCTGTTTCTGTTTTGTTTGTTAATTAAAAAAAAAATTTCACCTGTAAGTGAAGTCATACAGTATTTGTCTTTCTCTGTCTGACTTATTTTAGTTATCATAACACCCTCTAGGTTCATCCATGTTGTCACAAATGGCAAGATTTCATTCTTTTTTAGGGCTGAGTGATATTCCAGTGTGTGTGTGTGTGTGTGTGTGTGTGTGTGTGTGTGTGTGTGTCAGATCCTCTGCTCATTTTTTTTGACTGGATTATTTATTTTTTTGATATTGACTTTTATGAGTTCTTTATATATTTTTCATGCTAACCCCTTATCAGATATATCATTTGCCAATGTTTTCTCTGATTCATTAGGTTGCCTTTTCATTGTATTGATGATTTCCTTTATTGTGCAGAGCTTTTTAGTTTGATGTAGTTCATTTGTTTCTTTTTGCCTTTGTTGTCCTTGTCTGATGAGACGGATCCAAAAAAATGTTGCTAAGAAAAATGTCAAAGAGCTTACTGCCTATGTTTTCTCCTAGGACTTTTATGGTTTCTAGTCTTATATTTAATTCTGTAATCCATTTTGAGTTTATTTTTGTATATGGTATAATAAAGTGGTCCAGTTACTTTCTTTTTCATGTAGTTGCCCAGTTTTCCCAACACCATTTATTGAAGAGACTGTCTTCTTCCCATTGTATATTTTTGCCTCTTTTGTCATAGATTAATTGACCATATAAATGTGGGTTTATTTCTGGAGTCTCTGTTCTGTTCCATTGGTCTATGTATTTTTTGTTCCAGAAAACAAGTTCTTGAATGGTTGATTCCATCAACGAGAATTGGAAGTAATAACTGAAGAATAATGTTGCACATTTAAATTATTCTTTCTTTAAAATATCTACATTTTTAAGTTCTTAATTTGACCATTGGCTGTGTCATATGTCTGGAGAAACATATAATCAGAAAAGAAGAACTATTAAAATATGCATTTTATTTTTCAATTAGGTTAAGTCAGTAGAACTTTTCAATTAGTTATATATATGCAGATGGTTTGGGTTGTGGTGATTTTTCTTTCTGAAATCTTAGTTAAAATGAGTGTGTTAATAATTTTCACTGATACTTGAGAAACTTAAGTCGATATTTTACCCCACATTACTAAATATCCTAACACCCAAAAGTTATCAGAATAATAATATCACTAATATATAAAAGGCTAAGTTAATATTGTTCATTCTGTAGTGCTTTTTATAATGTATTATCCATTCATTTTTTCATTCTTTTTTTTTTATTCATCTATGCCTCATTTATTGCCTGCCTACATTGTTATTAACCTGAGCCAAGGAAAATATGTTATTTAAGAGAACTGACATAATTTCCCAAATTTCAGTTTCTCCTAAGCTGGTCAGATAAAATATAAGATCTCCCATTAAATTTGAATTTCAAATAAACAACAAATAACTTTTTAGTATAAATATTTCACCAAATATTACATAGAACATATTTATTCTAAAAAAATGTTATTTATGTAAAATTCAGATTTAACTCACTATTTTGTATTTTTATTTGCTAGTTCTGGCAGCCATCGCTTGTCTGATTATTTAGGCCATCCACAGCTTTGAGGGAAGGATAGCATCTGAGAGGCAGTCAGCACAGTGACTTCCAGTTTGGATCAAGCCAGATTCAGATTCCAGTAATGTCTTGGAGATTTTGAGTTATGGTGACTTGAGGAAATTATTATTTTTTCATATATATCAAAAGTGAAAATAAAGATCTTTTTATAGCGTTGTTGTAATGGTAAAATGATATAAATTATAAGAAGCTCATCCCAGTGAATTCAATAAATGATGATTCTGTTATGGTGGTTTTAGGCTCATGATTTGAATCTACTGAAACACATACATATGTATGTGTATGTATATAAAAAAGAAAGCCTAAAAAATGTTTAATAATTGCATCTTTGTTTTCCTCTCTGGTTTTTCTCTTGGCAAAGTTCTTGCTTGCACTCTTATTCCCCTGGAGCTTACCCCCAAACTGTATGTTAAGCTCCAATTTAACAATTTTAGTCCAACATTTTCAACTCCTTATTGGATATCTTTCAGGATTTTTTGAACAAGGATTTTAGACCCATCAGATCTATTTACCAAGCTCTAGTTACCATAATTCCCCCAAAGAACCTATTCCTTATTAAATTTATAGTTTGTTACTTCCATTTATATATCTTCTACTCCAGTAAAACTAATCAATCTGCAGTATATGTTCTGTCCTTCCAGAATTGTTTCATCTTTATAATTCACTTTAACTCCAACTTTTCCATTAAATGTTTCCCCATATGCTCAGTTGGAAGTTATCTCTCTCCCCATTGAACTCCCATGTCCTTTACATATGTGTTCATTATGGCTCAGCATTTTGTATTACATTTATTGAACTGTTTGTGTCTCCACTCAGTCTGTAAGCTCTCTATGGGACAGAATCTGTTAATTTAATCCTTTTATCCACAAAGAGGCTAACAGAGTATCTTTTACATTGTAGATATTTAATAGATTTTTTAAAGGTTTATTTTATTTCATTTTAGAGAGAAGGAGAGAGAACTTGAGCAGGGGGGAAGGGCAGAGGGAGAAAGAGAGAGAGAATCTGAACATGGAGCCTGACCCAGGTCTCTATCCCACAACCCAGGGATCATGACCTGAGCCGAAATCAGGAGTCAGTCGTTCAACCATCTAACCTACCCAGGTGCCCCTTAATAGATGTTTTTTTTTTTTTTTTTAGTAAACATGTAGCTATCATCAGACACTCATTTAAGAGATGCTAAATAACACAGACAATAACTGAGATGCAAGATGTGGAAACTCCAAGGTTAAAAATGAACAAATATAGGAAAGTGAACAGGAGTACTATCTGTGACACCTTTTCTTCCCTGTCTCCCCTTGGGTTGAGATAGGAAATCTGGCAATGTCTTTAATTGTGGCCACTTTTTCCACAGAGATATCTGAAGCAGAGAGAAAATTTGGAACTTTATTCTTTGGGCTTAACAGAAGCCGAGGAACTAATAATGGAGGGGAGGCCTCAGGAGAAAACCTGGATTGCATGGCACCTACAACTGCTTAAGTGGCACCTACAACTAGTAAGTGCCACCATACTGCTTTCTCAGTTGAATTTCCACCTCCTTAATTCTTTTCAATTGCTCAGGACCAATTAGTTTTGTAGATCAGGTCAGTATAACAACAAAAGACACCCGCCTGCTTTCCCCAGTGATACAGGTTTCCTTCTGTAATAGCCACCTGCTTCCTTTGCTTGGCTATTATAGATAGCTGGAAAGACAGCCTAATACTGCATACTCTGTGACTCACAGTAGGGCATGTTTGCATCATCAGCTTTATGAACCTTGCTTTCCCCACTGCTGAATTTAGAAAGTCACTCTTTATAGAGAAAAGAGAAATATCCCTTCCCAACAGGGATTACCAGTTATTGACTTAGATTTTACTTGATATTTGTGTCCCTCGGTCTCCATGGCAGCCAGCACTTTGATGTAGAACCTATAATCAACAAAAAAAACCTTCATTTGTAGCAGAAACATTTTTTATTGAAAAACTAGAATTTTTCAAGAGTGATTCAATATTTCAACAGAAGTGTGGGTTTAAAGCAGAGCCATAAAACTATTATGCCACAGTGCAGGTAGAAATTATAAGCTATATGTTATTATTGATTAAATTTATTCCTCCCTAGTTCTAAAGTTCAAGATGATTCACTTGATGTTTGAATTCGGTTTCTAGTACACACTGGAGATAGAAGCCTTTGCATTGCTCAGCTGTCATGTTAGAGTCTTAGAATCATAAGAGAATTGGGGTTGGGGGGCACCTGGGTGGCCCAGTTTGTTGAGCATCTGACTTCAGCTCAGGTCATGATCTCATGGTTCATGGGATCAAGCCCCATGTCGGGCTCTGTGCTGACAGCTCTGAGCCTGGAGCCTGCTTCAAATTCTGGATCTCCCTCTCTCTCTGCCCCTATCCCTCTCTCTCTCTCTCTCTCTCTCTCTCTCTCTCTCTCTCTTCTTTCTCTGTCTCTCTCTCAAAAAAAAAAAAAAACAACATTAAAAAAAAAGAATTGGGGTTGGAGAACTCCCTTTAGAGTTCATACAACCATCTTATCTTGGGTTACAGTTATAGACACCAGGCCCCAGAAACGCTAAGAGAAACACTGGCCCAAAAGTGAATTGTTGAAATAAGTCTAGGATTGACCTAACTTCCAGTGTTGAAAGAACTTCCACTATGGCCTCAGCTGCCATCTGACCTTTGGAGAACATCCCAGTTGAGCATACGTATGTTATTTTAGCCATCAGGTACTGCCAATTTCTTTTCGTTAAATGGGGCTTGAGCCATATTTGTATTGGGGTTGAGTGTTGTCACTCAACATGACAAGTGTGCTGTTGTATTGTTCATGAGCAAATGCCAGAGACATTGTTGTCTATATAATCCCTTTCCAAGTTGTAAAACTGGAGGCTTTTTCCCATGTGTTTGTGATGACCCACTCACCACAATGATAGGTGGTAGAAATGGCCTTCTGATACATTACAGATAGCTCTGTCTTCATGGAAGTAACCTCATTAATACTGGCGGAATCTTTTGGCTTACTTAGGCTTATAATTCAGGAACGTGTACTCTTGTGCTGTTGTGAAGAATAACGTTCAAAGGTTACGTACGGTTCCTGCTCTGAAAAGGCTAATTTTACCATGGGATAGGATTAAGGAAGCTTCAAGATGAATGAGGATGAATAATGTGCTTTGATAGCATGGAGAATGGAAAAAGGATTAACTGTGAAAAGCGGATCAAGAATGCCTTCAGCATGGTGGAGGTTTTGAAGCTTAGAGATGCTTAAGTTTGAAAATGATTTCAAAAGGGTTAAAGGAGCTCATTTCGGTTTGGGGAAATATTCCATAAGCAAAAAGTTGCACATTTTTTTGAGAAAAGGGCAGTAAGACCAGTGTGGCAAGTAGAGGGAGGAATTGTAAAAGTAATTTTATAACACCCATACATACACACAATACATACATTCCCTATATCAGCTCACATACACGAGAGAAGTGGAGTGGTTGGACTAACCTGTAGTGGCTCATAAGAAGTGGTTGTTCAATTTTCAGGATTTTTCTGAGCCAGTTGTGAAACACAGCTATCATTAAAAGTTATACAAACTTATAATGAGATGAACTATATAAAGAACAAAGGTTGTGTATATTCAAGATGTATCAATTCCTAATGATTTTACTACATCTACTTCTGAAGTTATTTGTATCTGTTATGTCTCTATAATGGAGGAAACACTGTGTGATGGTATGGTACCGTGCATCTCTTCCCAACCCCATTTTCAGTGATACCATGTTGGTAGCTTAAAATCTGCCCCCTGTGGGAGTATTTACACCACGGAAATTGGCAAAGCTAATATCAGGGCTTGATTTATTGCTTTGTTGATCTAGATCTAAGAATGTAATGGATAAAATGTTACTAATGCAGATTAAATGTAAAAGCGGGTTGTGTCTGTATCTACTTTTGTGTGGTGAACAGCACAAAAATTGAGGGAATATTCTCCCAGTTTTTGAAAACCATAGTTCAGTTCAGCAAAGAAGCTAATGAAATGAGTGGAATTCCAACATGCATTACTGTTTCACTTTTTTCTTACCTTTAACAAAAATGAAATTATATGTATATCCAAATGCAGACATGGATAGTAATCAACTGTTTATTTGTAATTTGAGTTAGTCAAATCAAGGACGAATCACAAATATAGGCTAGCTCTGGAATCAAGATTTTAGCAAGAGTCAACAAAAGCATTATTTGAGAATCAAATGGCTGTATAGAATTTACAAACAAATTGTACAACTTATTATTTACAAACTGTATATTTTATCCTTTGTAGAATTTAAAATAAGCTATATATATTTATGTATGCATTTTTATTTTGGAGAGCTAGTTAAACATTCACCAGTACATTACTGGCAAAGAGAGTGAATTAGAAGAGTTATGTGCTTTTCATTTAAATAGCAACCTTTTAGCTTTTGTACGGGTCAGCCAAACATCAAATACTGGCAGAAATTTCTCTCAAGATACAGTTTTAAGTCATTCATTAATATGTACAGAATATTTGGACTGGCTTATTAAAGACAAAAAAATTTTCATTTATTTTATGAGATAATACATGAAGTCAGATTGTTTTAATAAGATTCATGTTCATATTTAGAAATTGATTTTTCTGGGGCACCTGGGTGGCGCAGTCGGTTAAGCGTCCGACTTCAGCCAGGTCATGATCTCGCGGTCCATGAGTTCGAGCCCCGCGTCGGGCTCTGGGCTGATGGCTCAGAGCCTGGAGCCTGTTTCTGATTCTGTGTCTCCCTCTCTCTCTGCCCCTCCCCCGTTCATGCTCTGTCTCTCTCTGTCCCAAAAATAAATAAACGTTGAAAAAAAAAAGAAATTGATTTTTCTTTGTGAGGTGTAGATGACTCTTCAGTAAAGAAATGGAGCCTTGCAAATGGAAACAATATACTATCTCAGGGTTTTTTGGTCATACTTGTGCAAATTTTGGGGAGAGGTCTTTGGAAGCATTTGTTGAATTTTGGTAAGAGAGTATAATTTCTTAAACATTGTTTTATCTTTCATGAAATTACCAGTAGAGCGGATGAGGCAGACAGGGACCATAGACACTGTTTTTTGTTTTTTTTTTTTTTTTACAGAAAATACATTTTTAAGGAAAAATTTAAATACATACAACATGAGGCAGAATAGCACAATGATGCCACTACCTTCCCATCATCCATCCTTAACAATTATAAAACTCATAGACAATATTGTTGCTTCTCTACCCTACCTTCTATATTAGAACAGTTTGCATAGCAAACCATGGATCTCTTCTACCATCTTACCAGAGCATAACGGAACATTTTTTCAAAGTTGGGATGCTTGATAAAAATAAAAGAATATTAAAATGCTTTCTGGTATATCTCCATTAAAAAAAAGGGAATGTAAAATTATATAGCTTAGCAAAAAATTTTTACAGTTCTCTGGATTTCAGAATCCTAGCATTTAAAGGAAATAAAGAATAGAGCACTCTAATTTCTTAGGTGCTCCATCCATACTTAAGAGTCCAAATACTGCTTATTTTCCCTTTATAAATGTTTTCTTGTCACCTTTTAGGCAAAAGATTAATACTGGCATATCTCATTTTGTTGAGCTTTGCTATACTGTGATTTACAAACTGAAGGTTTGTAGCAACCCTGTGTTTAGCAAGTCTATTGGTATCATTTTTCCAAGAGCATTTACCTGCTTGATGTTGGTGCCTCATTTTGGTACTTCTGGCAATATTTGAAACTTTTTCATTATTGTTATATTTGTTGTGGTGATCAGTGATCTTTGATATTACCATTGTAACACCATAATTGTTTTCGGTGCCATAAACCACACCCTTATACAGCAGCAATTTCAATTAGGCCAATTAATAACCTTAAAATGGCCTCTAAGTGCTCATGTGAAAGAAAGAGTCACACAGCTTTCTCTTTAAATCAAAAGCTGGAAATGATGAAGCTTCATCAGGAATGCATGTTGAAAGCTAAAACAGACCAAAAGCTGGGCATCTTGCAGCAAATAGTTAGCCAACTTGTGGATGCAAAGGAAGTTCTTGAAGGAAATTAAAAGTGCTACTCCAGTGAACATGTGAATGATAAGAAAGCAAAATAGCCTTATTGCTGATATGGAATGGTCTGGATTGAAGATCAAACCAGCCACGACATTCCCCAGAGTGAAAGCCTAATCCAGAGCAAGGCCCTAACTCCTGTCCATTTCATTAAGGCTGAGAGAGATGAGGAGGAAAAGTTATATGGTAGCAGAGGTTAGTTCATGAAGTTTAAGGAAAGAAGCCATCTCCATAACATAAAAGTACAAGGTGAAGCTGCAAGTTATCCAGTAGATATGGTTAAGATAATTAATGAAGGTGGCTACACTAAACAACACATTTTTAATGTAGATGAATCAACAGCCTTCTATGGGAAGAAGATGCCATATAGGTTGAGAGAAGTCCATGCCTGGCTTTGAAGCTTCACTGCCTGACTCTCTTAGGAGTTTAATACATCTGGAGACTTGAAGTTGAAGCCAGTGCTCATGGACTATTCCAAAAATCCTAGAACCCCTAAAAATTTTATTCAATCTACTCTGCCTGTGGTCTATCCATGGAACAAGTCCTGGATAACAGAGCATCTGTTTACCACATGGTACTGAATATTTTAACCCCACCATTGAAACCTGCTGAGAACAAAAGATTTCTTTCAAAATATTAGTGCTCATTGATAATGCACCTGGGTACCCAAGAGCTCAGATGGAGCTGCCCACTAACACAACACCCATTCTGCAGCCATGTGTCATAGTAAATTTTAATTTCAAGAATTATTACTTAAGAAATACCTTTTATAAGGCTATTGCTGCCATAGATAGGGGTTCCTCTGATAGATCTGGGCAAATAATATCGAAGATCTTCTGGAAAGGATCCACCATTGTCAATGTCACTAAGACCATTCATGATTCATGAAAGAGGTCAAAGTATGAACAGGAGTTTGGAAGAAGTTGATTCCAACCTTCATGGTTGACTTTAAAGGGTTTAGAGTTTTAGTGGAGGAAGTAACTGCAGATGTGAAAATAGCAAGAGCACTAGAATTAGAAGCAGAATCTAAAGATGTGACCGAATTGCTTGAAATCTCATGATAAAACTTCCACAGACAAGGAATTGCTTCTTATGGGTGAATAAAGAAAGTGGTTTCTTGAGATGAAAACTGCCCCTGGTGAAATGCTGTGAAGATTTTGGAAATGATGATAGGGATTTAAAATATTACATCAACTTAGTTGATAAAACAGTGTCAGGGTTTGAAAAGACAGATTCCAATTTTTTAAAATATTTTTTTAATGTTTAGTTATTTTTAAGAGAGAGAGAGAGAGAGAGAGAGAGTGAGCATGAGCGCGGGAAGGGCAGAGAGAGGGGGAGACACAGAATCTAGAGCAGGCTCCAGGCTCTGAGCCATCAGCACAGAGCCAGATGTGGGGCTTGAACTTTTTTTGATTGGGTATTGAGGAAAAATATCAATACATGAAGCAAATGGAATGATATGTACTCAAACACAGTGAGAACTTACTTGTTTGAGGAAGGTTTCTCTGACCCCATACTCTTGGGATTAACCTGGAATTCATACTTTTTCTGTATATTCCCAAGACACATCTCCTTCCTTGCTTTTAAATAAGGTTGTGATCTCTGAGAGTTAAGGCACATTTTTTTTTTAATTCATCTAGGTATGTGCCATGAATGTTAAAGGATGGGAAGGTGAGTGACTAGTGTTGGAGGATTTATTCATTGTGCCAATAAATGATTATCAGTCATTCTCCCTATATAGCTTGACTTGCTCATTCTAGTTCTATTCTGTTTTCCTGGATGCAGTACTGATTCTTAGCAGCAAATACATCTTTGAAATGGATGAAATTCTCTAGCATACACACTAGAACCATGGCTTCTCCTGAGTGAGAGGACTGGATTTTGGAAAACAACAAAGGCTATGGAAGTGGCAGCCCAGTACTTGGATCCAGGAGGCACAGGTCCTCATCCCCATCACTTTGGATTTCCCTTTTCTCTTAAGCGATCCTATAGATCACTGGTTCTCAAGTGTCATCCCTGGGCCAGTAGCATTACTATCACCTGAGAGCTTGTTGGAAATGCAAATTCTCAGACCATTTCTCAGACCCATGTAGTCAGAAGCTCTGGGGATAGGACCTAACAATTAGTCTTTTAACAAACCAAGTGATCTGATGGATGCTAAAGTTGAGAGCCGTGGTACCATGTTCTAAAATGTCTACCATGTCCAAATAGGTTTGAGTAATGCTACAAGTTTATATCTCATTGAAAATCTGCAGAGTTCATTAGCAAGTTAAAGATCAATCATTCTGTAGTAGGAAGCCTGATTAGCCTAGCATTTCTATTTGCTAACATTATTTGGTACAGAAACCATAAAGGAGCTGACATTACCTAGCTCTCCTGGAGTGAGGTATGGCTGGGTTCATCCAGTGAAATATTGGTGGGAGTAGTATGTACCACTCACAGGCCTGGTCCCCCACTACCTTCTGCAGAAGATCTTCCTTGCTTTTTTCCCTTCGGCCAATGCCTTGAGCAGTTTTGGAAGCCACATGTTGAAGACAGTATTATCTCTATAAGCTGGGTCTTCAAATGAGATCCCATCCCATCACCTCATTGGAATTGCCTTGGATTCTTTGAATGAGAAATACGCTTCTGTTACGTTTGAGCTGTAAGTGGAGAAATTCCATCTATAACAGTAGTTGCCAAGGAGATGTAAAATTAACTTCTGTGCTTCATTGCCACTGGTTCTAACTTGGTGAAAGATGATGAACTCTTAGAGGGAAGACTCTTACTGGGCCCAAGGACTCTTTCCTGATCCATAAGCAATGGATCTTATTTTAACCAACTGCATACAGACTTACAGATTTATTCTTTCCTATCTAGAATGTTAGCTTTCATGCTTAATTACTTATAGTTATCATGAATGCCCTTTTCTAGAGCTCAAAACTTCCTGATCTTTCTTCCTGAATGAAGTAACTATTGAGCAAATTTCTTCACTAGCGTGTAATTACTTGCCTAGTAAGTTAACAGACTCGACTTTGGGTATATTTATTTTAAATCAGCTTGTTTATTTATAGTTCTGGAGATCTTTGTTTTATTCTTTGATGAAGCCATCATACAATTTTGGATTGATTTGTTACAAAGTCTAATACAGAAACCTATTATCATCTCATCAAAATGTACAAAAGAAACACTGCTCTAGCTATCACAACCTTTACATATGTGATTGGGGTAGGGTGGCAGATAGAAAACTAGGTTTGAGTTCTTGCTTTATTATTAATGACTTTGAATAAGTTACTTAACGTTTCTGAGCCTTTATTTTCTTTTTTATAAAAAGAGATAATACTACTTCATTGGCTCATGATGAGGATTAAGAGTATGACATGCTAGGAGCCAAACATAGTAACTAATGCTGGAGGTGCTCCAAGTACTCATCTCTCTTATTATTTGTTGAAAAAGAATTTTTTGAATCAAGGCTGGTCTTCTCAAACTTGACTGACCTAAGCAGTTACTTTAGGACTGGTTGTGTCTCAAGACTCATTTTTTTTTAAGTTTATTTATTTTGGGTGGGGAGGAACAGAGAGAGAGGGAGTGAGAGAATCCCAAGCAGGGTCTGCACTTTCAGCATGAAGCCCCATGCGGGGCTCAAATCCATGAACCATGAAATCATGACCCGAGCTGAAATCAAGTCAGACACTTAAAAGACTGAATCACCCAGGCCCCCCTTAAGATTCATTTTTGAGATTCACATTATTACTTACTGTTTTGGCAGTTGGTATATTTATTGAATGATTATTTTTTTTCTAGTCATCTTGTAAAAATGGTGAATTCTGTACCATTTACTCTGATACATGAATTTGATGAACATGACTTTATTATTTAAGCAAGCTATGTATTTTACTGGATGTAGATTTTTCAGCAATTAGTCACCAATGGTTGTGTATTCAGTAGAGAGCTTTGTAATGGAACTTTACTTTTCAAATTCCACTCTTAACAAGGGCAAATATGGCATGCATGTCTGTTTATTCAACCGGCAACATTACTCTTTTCTTCCTTGTGAAGAGAACTCCATTTTGTTTGAGTGGTAGTGTGCCAGTCTCATGCCTCCTTGTCAGGGACTGAGAGGGGTTGGTACCTCACCGTTTTTAGCCCAGAATCTGTAGAGGAAGCTTACTAAGTACTTCTGAGAAAGATTTTTTTCCCCCAGTAAAGGGATAAGCTATGTAAGGAAAAGCCCATTTGCCTTTGCTTTGTCCTTCCTCCCTGGGATGCTGTGATTTGAGGACATTTTATCTTCACCTTCAGTAGCCATTTTGCCACTGAAGCACATAGCCAGCAAGATTAAAAGCAGCAGAATGGAAAAATACAAAGAACCAATGTTTCCCTAAGCCATGGAATCACTTCCAGAACCAATAACCTCCAGATCTCTCATAAACAATAAAGGTGCTTGTACTTCTAGCCATCTTTGATCAATTTTCTCTCTCTTGGTGCAAAAGCAATACAATCTAACTGCATACAGCACGGATAATGGAAATGTGTTTATAAAAGGTGCCAAGAATTTAATGCCAGGAGGCATTTTGCTTAAGTGTATTTGTATTTAATCAGCCATGGTGAAATTTTTGGAAATTCCACTAATGTTTTCTAGTGGTCTGCACTCAGACCATACAGTCATGCTCTTTCATTTTCTACTAACAGTTGGTATTCAAATAGACGCTTTCTGTTTTTGGAATTGATACTGGATCTCATTTGAGTAGATATTTAAATGATAATAAACCCTCAAGTAATATCTTATATAGGTGTTGCAGACATTTGATAGCTCTTCTATTTTATACGTGCCTGAGAGTGATTTTAATATGCATGTGGTCTTCTCTTGAACAGCAAGACTGAGTGATATAATTGCCTTGTAAAAATGTAAAAAGAAAGCAAATTTATATGTTAATTTCACCTTTTCCCCATTTATAATTTTTATTAATTAGAACACAGAAATTTAAAATCATTTAAGGGTTTGCATTTCATTTTGAAAAGGAGACTTTGCAGTAAAACATCTGAATGAAGGTAGCAACATATTAAAAATTTTATAATTTTCTTCCCTTTAAAAACAACATATTAGACCTCTAACTAGGATAACCAAGGGAAAAAAAGAGAAGATACAAATTATAATATCATAAATGAAAGAGACCCATTATTACTGATCCCATCAGCATTAAAAGGATGATAAAGGAATATTAGGAACAACTCTAGGCCCACAGCCTTGATAACTTAGATGAAATGGACCAATTTCTGGAAAATAACACGAGACTAGGGAAAATAGCAGTCACTTGAATATACCTATGTCTTCAGAGGCACACAGTAGTTCAGTAGTTTGTCCCTACTTTAATATTTGGTGCCTGACCAGCAAGGTTGCCATGGTCACACATTTGTGTTAACATAACATTTGAATTTATGAAGTGAATAGAACTGGCCTCATGTAATTTATTTCTTTTGTAGGTTTTCTTAACCTGTGCTTGACAGAGTTTTGCATGGTTGAGTATGTGGCATTGTGTAAACATATAAGATGAATATAATTTTATATGCAATTTATAAGCAACTCCATGAAATCCTTTAGGAGAAAAGCATTAACATTACTGTATAGTCAAACGTCAGTAAATTCCTGGACACCAGAGATGTTGGGATTAGTAAGTATTTAGTGTTAGTAGATCAATCACTTAGTTAACATGTGAATAATAGAGAACTTAAAACAGAGTGAGTTAGTGTTACTATTTGTACTTAGATTATTTTTTTTTCCCATCACCACTATCCATGTCTTCTTTTGACCTTTTTGACTGTTGAAGGAGTCCTTCCTTTTTGCATGTTTTGTGGCATCACATCTAAAAGTATTGTACAGCATTGCACAGATAGAAATATATCTATGGAATTTGAATTTAAATTGTCTTCATGCTGCTAAAATGTCTCATTATATTAAAGCACAGAGAATGGAGGGACACTTTGAAAATTCACAAATTGTGTTCTAGCCCTTGAGTCTCAAGGTAATCTTTCCCCTAGTCTACTGAGCTATAATTGACATATAACATTGTGTAAGATGTATGATGTGACCATTTGGTACATGTGTATATTGCAAAATTATTACCACAATAGGATTACTTAATACTTCCATCACCTCACATAGTTACCTGTGTGTGTGTTGTGAGAACTTTCAAGATTTACTCTCTTAGCAACTTTCAAGTACACAACACAGTATGGTTACCTATAGTCATCATGGTGTACATCAGATCCCTAGAAGTTAATCATCTTGTAACTGGAAGTTTGTGCCACCTTTATACATTTGCCTAATACCTTGCCCCTGGAAACTATCAATTTACTATCTCTTTCTGTAAGTTTGATTTTTTTTAGGTACCGTATACAAGTGAGAGCGTATAGTATTTGTTTTTCTGTCAGACTTATTTCCCTTGGCATAATGCCCTCAAGATTCGCTCATGTTGTCACAAATCATACAATTTCCTTTTTTTTATGGGTGAATAATATTCTGTTGTGTGTATATATATACATTTTCTTTTACATTCATCCATTGATGGACACATGGGTTTTTTCCATGCCTTGGCTATTGTAATAAGGCTTCAATGAACATGAGAATGCAGATATCTCTTTGAGCTCCTGATTTCATTTCATATATATATATATATATGTATATGCAAAGAAATGAAATCTATCTATCTATCTATCTGTCTATCTATCTATGCAAAGAAATGAAATCTATATATATAAATCCAGAAGTGGGATTCCTGGGTCACATGGTAGATCTATGTTTAATTTTTTGAGGAACCTCCAAACTGTATTCCATGGTGGCCGCACCCATTTATGCTCCCACCAACAGTGTACTGGGGTACCCTTTTCTTCACATCTTTGCCAGCACTTACCTTTTCTTGTCTTTTCGTGATAGCCATTCTAACAAGTGTGAGGTGAGATCTCATTGCAGTTTTGATTTACATTTTCTTGATGATTAGTGATGTTGAGGATCTTTTCATGTGGCTATTGGCCATGTGTATATTTTCTTTGGAAAGATGTCTATTCGGGTCCTTTACCCATTTAAAAATTGGATTATTTTCCTTTTGCTATTGTAGGAGTTCCTTATATATTTTGGATATTATTCCCTTATCAGATATATGATTTACAAATACTTTCTCCTATTCTATAGGTTCCTTTTTCTTTTCTTTTCTTTTCTTTTCTTTTCTTTTCTTTTCTTTTCTTTTTTCTTTTCTTTTCTTTTCTTCTTTTGCTCTGCAGAAGCTTTTCGGTTTGGTACAGTCCCACTTGCTTATTTTTACTTTTGTTTCTTATGCTTTTGGTGTCATATACAAAAAAATCCTTACAGAGACCAATGTCAAGGAGGTTTTTCTCTGTGTTATTCTTGGAATTTTACAGTTTAAAGTCTCATCTTTAAGTCTTTAATCCATTTCAAGTTAATTTTTGTGAGTGGGTGTGAACTAGGGGTTCAATTTCATTCTATTGGATGTTATTATCCAGTTTTCTCAACACCATTTATTGAAGAAGACACCTTTCTCCATCGAGTATTCTTGGCTCCTTTGACAAATATTAGTTGACTGTATTTGCATGGATTTATATCTGGGCTCTAGATTCTGTTCCATTGGTCTATGTGTTGATTTTTATGCCAATTCAGTACTGTTTTGATTACTGTAGCTTTGTAGTATATTTTGAAATCAGGAAATGTCATACTTTCAGGTTTATTCTTCTTTCTCAAGATTGCTTGGGCTGTTTGGGATCTTTTGTGGTTCCATGCAAATTTTAGGATTGTTTTTCTATTTCAGTGAAAAATGCCATTGGAATTTTGATAGATACTGCATTGAATACATAGATGACTTTGGGCAGTATGGACATCTTAACAGTATTAATTCTTCAAATCCATGAACACAGAATATCTTCATTTATTAGTGCCTTCTTCAGTTTTTTCATTAATGTTTTGTTGTTTGCAGCACGCAGATCTTTCACCTCCTTGGTGAAATTTTGTGTATAGTAAGGTTCTGTATGTTGTGTATATTTGTATAAGTTGTAGTAAGTCACTTACCCTATTTAGTATCAGAGACCATGTTTGCTTCTACATTAAAGTTGGAAGGGGAATAGATGATTGTCACGATTCTGGAATGAGTAGATTAACAGCAATATTACGACTTTGCATGAACAACAGAACAGGAGATAACCAACAGAATGGGTTGATCAAGAAGAGTTTGGGGAAAGAAAATGAGTTTAATTTTGAATATGCTTTGTTAGAACAGTGATTTTAAAGTGTGGTCTCTGGACAAGCAGAGTCAGCATCACCTAGGAACTTTTTGGACACAGATTCTTGGTCCCATAATAGACCTATTGACTCAAATTCTGGGGATGAGCTCAGCAATCTCAGTTTTAACAAGCCCTCCAGGTGATTCTGAGACACTCTCAAGTCGAGCACCGCTGAATTAGAAGAATATATTGCTCATCGCTATATATACATTTTTAGTAGTTTTTTTTTTCAACGTTTATTTATTTTTGGGACAGAGAGAGACAGAGCATGAACGGGGGAGGGGCAGAGAGAGAGGGAGACACAGAATCGGAAACAGGCTCCAGGCTCCAAGCCATCAGCCCAGAGCCCGACGCGGGGCTCGAACTCCCGGACCGCGAGATCGTGACCTGGCTGAAGTCGGACGCTTAACCGACTGCGCCACCCAGGCGCCCCTACATTTTTAGTAGTTTGGTGGAAAGAAAGGTTTAGAGCACTGGAGCAGGCTCATGTGGGAGATTTTGGAGTAATCAGCCCACGGGAATCCATAGAGGTTGGTGAGGATGTCTGGAAACAGTATCTAGGATGAGAAGAACAGAGTACCAACAAAAGGTAGCAAGAACTTCCCCAGCACAAAAACATTAAAGGAAGATGATGGTGAAGTTATTTTTACATGAGGGCTGGACAGTGATGCAGAATTTCTGTCTGGTTTCCCTAGTCTTAATTGCAGCCTTACCTCCTATACCCTAGAATCTAGGAAACTACAAATAAAGTAGTAGTGACATGAAAATATTTGTATGGGAAGGTTTTTTTTTTCCCATTCTGGAAAACTAGATATGAGAAATACATTATGGTTTGTACAGGGAGAAAGAAACTGTTCTAGATTTTTATTTCCTTGGTTTTATCCACATGATGAACCATTTATTGTTTTAGATATACTTTTCAAGCCTAGTTTTGTTGGTTTGTTTTGTTTCTATGGTAATGTTTCAAAGCCTCTTGAATCTGAACTATTTTTTATTACTTTTCTAAAACTGTCAAGCCAATAAATAGACTCAGTAGAAGACAACTGTGAAGAAGTGGTATTAATTATGTCTTGATCATTCTCCACTCACGTTTCTTGTGTTCAGTCTCTAGCCATTCAGTATGCTCATTACGCTTGAGTTCCTCATATACTCAGACTACATTTTAATCATGTTACGTAGAAGAGCATTTATGTTTTCATAAATTTATGTTTTTACAAATATGTATACAATATAAATATTCTGGATTATTCCAGTGACATCACCAAGCAGGTTCTATTGCTATTTGTGTCAGTGTTTTTAAAAATATAATTTTCATAGGAATCACATGGAGATAATATGAAAATGCAGATTCTTCATTTCTAACAAACTCCTAGATAATTCTGATCCTGAGTCCATGTACCACACTTCGAGTAGCAAAGCTTCAGATAATATATGTTGAGATGCATCAGCTTAATGGGATAGTCTGAATCCATTAAAGGGAATGAGGCCAGAAATGAAGAAATCTGCAAGATACGCTGTTTAAATGAAAAAAGTGGGGTGTCTGGGTGGCTCAATCGGTTAAGCGTTTGACTTCGGCCCAGGTCATGATCTCATAGTTCGTGAGTTCAAGCCCTGCATCAGCTCTGTGCTGACAGCTCAGAATATGGAGCCTGGTTCATATTCTGTGTCTCCCTCTCTCTCTCTTTCACTGCTGCTCACACTCTGTCTCTGTCTCTCTCAAAAATAAATAAACATTAAAAAATTCAATGAAAAAAGCAAAGTGAAGAATTGTATATATTATGATTCCACATGCATGTTTTCAAGGAAGTGTATTTATATAAAGAATATTTCTGAAAGAGTGTCTAAGAGACTTAACTAGAGATCATATTTGAGGAGGGGCAGTGAGGATCTGGGGTATGAGGGATGCTTTCTTTTATGGAATATAACCACATTTATTTTTGTTACAATCAAGAAATATTTAAAATACACAGAGATGTGTAGAGCATATTATAAAGAAAACGAACATGTTATATTTGAAAAGGATTTGGGGGGGCATATTTGTTTCAGATTTTTTCCCTTTAGCATATATCATATTGATGAAACAACTGCACGTGCTTCTTAACAACCCTTTTAATCCCAATCCTGAGGTACCAGTCTCCTTAGATTAGTATGAGTTTTTCCCATCCACATTTTTTATAGGTTCATTGCATAGGGAACTTTAAAATATCTGTTGGTTTTGTTTTAAAATTTTACGTAAATGGGGTCATGTATTTATTTTTGAATTATTTTCCATGTGAGTTACAGCTTTTTCAACAAGAACTTTAATAAAAGGAAGAAAATCACAATCAACAAAATAGGACTCTCAAAATGATGTGCTGTAGCTCTATTGTAGGAAGTGCACTGGATCAGGAACCAGAGGTACAACCTTAAGGTAAGTTGCCACTAGGCACGTTATGACATTGGGTGAGTCACTAGATCTCTCTAGACCACAGGTTTCTAATATGTGATCTAGCTGCTCCCAGGTCCCTTTAGCAGTCCAGTTATGAAATATTCTAATACATACTTTCTCTACTGTCACTTTATAATTGACTAAGCCCTCAAACTGTCATTCAGATTCCAGAAAGCCAGTTGGGTGCTGATTTGGCTTCAAGGATTGTAGATTTTGACTGAAGCTCTCACCTCTGGTTAGGTGACAGTCAGCAAAGAGAGGATACAAATGTGAGTGACAAATCTGCCTGACAAAAGTGTTGGGAGATGATGTCTTCCAGCCTAGACCCTTTTGTTTAGTACTCATGGATGGAGTATTTTTTCATATTGAGCTGTGACAGATTTCAACAGTGGCAGTGAGTACTTTGGTTATCACTGGTTTTATCGCTATCACTGTCACCTTTGTAAATGTTTTCTTGGCTTAAATATGTTGAGGCTGTGAGACATGGAAGGCAGTTACCCACCAGGGGGGCCTCCTGCCTGCCTTGGCTAGAAGGGTGAGAAGAGTGATTAGAGGGTCCACAGTAGCTTCTCGCCCGTTGTCAGCATTCATTTGAAAGGCGTGAAAACTGAGAAATGTTCAAATCCAAGATTGTGAGATCAATAAGGTTGCTAAGTGAATGTTTTGGAGAGAAGTTTGAGTTCTGAAAAGGATTAATGGTATTTGTTACTTTCTGAAATGCAGATCTTAGAGTAAATGTTTTCTAAAATATTAGCTATGGAAGAGAAAGTATTTCATAACGTCTTTGCCGGAAAGAATGTGAAAGACTTCACCTCCCATTCAAAGTGCAAAAGTTAGACCCACAGATGGAGAATATATTTTCTTGAATAAAAGATTTAGTAACATTCATTTTATGGATACGATATATCTATAAAATGTGACAAACCTCTTTGAAACATAAATGTCAATTTAATGATGCCAGATACTTTTACCTGCTATGGTTTGCACAAACAAACCTTCTTCTCCTTTCTGTCTCTCTTTTTCTCCTGGGACTCCTATGATATAAATGTTATTATGCTATATGGAGTTGCTGAGTTCTCTAAGTCTACATTTGTGATCTAATATTTTTCCTGCTTTTTCTTTTCATTTTCATTACTTTCCTAATTTATCTTCCTCTTTTTTAGAGAGAGAGTGTATGTGTGCCCAACTGGGAGAAAGAGACAGTGGGAGGAAGAAAGAGAGAGAAAGTGAGAATTGAAGGAGAGAGAGAGAGAGAGAGAGAGAGAGAGAGAGAGAGAGAGAATCTTAAGCAGACTCCATGCTCAGCACAGAGACTGACATGGGGCCTAATCCCACTACTTGGAATCATGACCTGAGCCGAAATTAAGAGTCAGATGCTCAAATGACTGAGATACCCATGCACCCCAATAAGAATTTTTCAATATAATTTGTTCTTCTGCAATTCTATGTATTTATGCATTTAAAATCTCTTCTAAGAACAGGTTGCTATACCAGAAAAGTCCCCACTAGGAGAGTCACAGGCCAATATCTCTGATGAACATGGATGCAAAAATTCTCAATATGATACTAATAATTGAACCCAACAGTACATTAAAAGAACTATTCACCACTTTCAAGTGGGATTTATTCCTGGGCTGCAAGAGTGGTTTAATATCTGCAAATAAATCAATGTGATACACCACATTAATGAAAGAAGGGATAAGAACCATATAATCCTCTCCATAGATGCAGAAAAAGCATTTGATAAAATACAGCATGCGTTCTTGATAAAAACCATCAATAAAGTAGTTATAGATGGAACATACCTCAACATCATAAAGGCCATATATGAAAGACCCACAGTTTAATATCTTCCTCAGTGGGAAAAAAACATAGCTCTTTCTTTAAGTTCAGGCACAAGACAGGGATGTCCATTCTCACCATCACTATTATAGTACTGGAAATCCTAGCCTCAGCAATCAGAAAATAAGAAGAAATAAAAGGCATCCAAATTGGTGGATAAAAGTCAAATTTTCACTCTTCTCAGATGACATGACACTCTATGTGGAAAACCCAAAAGGCTCACCCAAAAATTTCTAGAACTGATACACAAATTCAGCAAAGTCACAAGATAAAATATCAACATAGAGAAATCTGTTGCATTTCAATACACCAGTAATGAAGCAGCAGAAAGAGAAATCAAGGAATTGATCCCATTTACAACTTAGGAATAAGTTGTAAGATACCATAAGATACTTAGGAATAAACCTAATGAAAGACGTAAAAGATGTATACTCTGAAAACTAAAGAACAGTTATGAAAGAAATTGAAGAGGACACAAAGAAATGGTAAAACATTGCATGCTCATGGATCGGAAGAACAAATATTGTTAAAATGTTGGTATTACCAAAGCAATCTATACTTTCAGTGCAATCCCTGTCAAAATAACACCAGCATTTTTCACAGAACTGGAGAAAACAATTCTCAAATTTGTATGGAACAGCAAAAGACCATGAATAGCCAAAACAGTCTTCAAAAAGCAAGGCGAAGCTCGAGGCATCACAATCCCAGACTTCAAGCTACACTACAAAGCTGTAGTCATCAAGACAGTATGGTACTGGCACTTAAACAGACATATTGATCAATGGAACAGAACAGAAAACCAGAAACGGGCACACAACAAATGGGCAACTAATTTTTGACAAGGCAGGAAAGAACATCCAGTAGGAAAAACACAGTCTCTTCAACAAGACTGAACAGCAACATGCAGAAGAATGAAACTGACCACTTTCTTACACCATACACAAAACTAAATTCAAAATGGATTGAAGACCTAAATATGAGACAGGAAACCATCAAAATCCTACTGGAGAACACAGGAATCAACCTCTTCAACCTTGGCTGTAGCAACTTCTTACTAGACATGTCACTGAAGGCAAGGGAAACAGAAGCAAAAATGAACTATTGGGACCTCATCAAGATAAAATCTTCTGTAAAGTGAGGGAAACTATCAACAAAACTAAAAGGCAGCCTACAGAATGGGAGAAGATTTTCACAAATGCCATATCTGATAAAGGGTTAGTGTCCAAAATCTATAAAGAACTTACTAAACTCAACACCAAAAACACAAATAATCCAGTTAAGAAATGGGTACAAGACCTGAACAGACATTTCTCCAAAGAAGACATCCAGATGGCTAACAGACACATGAAGAGATGTTCAACATCACTCATCATCAGGGAGAAATATAGCAAAAACACAGTGAGATACCACCTCACACCCATCAGAATGGCTAAAATTAACAACACAGGAAACAACAGATGCGGTGAGGATGTGGAGAAAGGGGAACCCTCTTATACCCTGGGTGGGAATGCAAACTGGTACAGCCACTCTGGAAAAACAGTATGAAGATTCCTCAAAAAGTTAAAAATAGAATTACCTTATGACCCAGTAATTGCACTACTAGGTATTTACTCAAAGGATACAAAAATACTGATTTGAAGTGGTACATGCACCCTGATGTTTATAGCAGCATTATCAACAATAGCCAAATTATAGAAAGTGTACTCATCAACTGATGAATGAATGAAAAACGGGGATGTGTGTGTGTAATGGAATATTACTTGGCAATCAAAAAGAATGAAATCTTGCCATTTGCAACAATGTGGATGGAGCTAGGGTGTATTATGCCAAGGAAAATAGAGAAGAACAAATATTATATGATTTAATTCATATGTGGAATTTAAGAAACAAAACAGATGAACATAGGGTAAAGAGAAAAAAGAAGGAAGCAAAACATAAGAGACTCTTAATGATAGTGAACAACCTGATGGTTGATGGAGGGTTGGGCTAAATGGGTGATTAAAGAGGGCACTTACTGTAATAAGCACTGGGTGTTATATGTAAGTGATGAATTACTAAATTCTCCTGAAACCTATATTACAGTACATGTTAACTAACTAGAATTTAAGTAAAAACTTTAAAAAAAAAGGAAGGAGGAGTTTCAAAGACTTTGTGAACATATTTTAAAAGTACCATAATGAAATATTACTCAGCTGTAATAAAGAATGGAATCTCACCCTTTGTGACAACATGAATGGAGCTACAGAGTAGTATGCCACGTGAAACAAGTCAGAGAAAGACAAATACCCTATGGTTTCACTCATAGGTGGAACTTAAGAAACAAATGAACAAAGGGGAAGAAAAGGGAGAGAGTAGCAAACAAAGAAACAGACTTTTAACTACAGAGAACAAGCTAATGGCTACCAGAGGGGAAGTGGGTGGGGGAATATATTAAACAGGTGATGAGGATTAAGGAGTGCACTTGTTGTTATGACCAGCAGGTGTTGAAGTGTTGAATCAGTATCTTGTACACCTGAAACTAATATTACACTGTATGCTAGCTAACTGGAAATTAAATAAAAACTTAAACAGAATACCATAATAGTCAATCAGTCAAAGAGGTCTAAGAATCATAAGATCAATTATAAGACTACAGTGAAGCATAACTTTGTTAAGCTGTCCTTTAATTTATATTAATTTCCAGAGAAAATCACTGATAATAACTAATATTGGTTTAGGACTCCATGTATTGGGTACTGCACTTGGCCTTTTACACCATTGATTTTATCCTTAGCACAATTCTAGGAGGCAGAACCACCTATTAACAAGTTTCAAAATTAAAATGCCATAAATTATAACATGCATCCTTGTTTTATGTATGATTAAGAAAGAAACAAAAATGCCAATTAAACCACAGCACAGTGCCTCATTTATTTGAATTTGTACTTTGTCCTTATTGGAAGTACTGAATCTAGGCCTATTTAGAACCTCCCTCCACCCCCAACTTTGGTCATATATGACTCCTGTGCACACATAAAAATTGGAAAACGTAAGTGAAAATAAATTGGTGTTCCTAAAACGTTTTCACATTCATCATCCTATTCTTATGAAACATTGACATTGTTGCTTCCTACCAGAGGATTCAGCCTTGCATTGATTGTAGTTCCCATGCATGCAGCCCCATGGTTGGTATAGTTTAGCCTTGAGGTTATAGCCATTGTATCAACCAACCACTTTGTTTCAGATAAGTATAGGATCTTAAGTTATATTTCCATGTCCTGTTCAGATGCATATTTAGTATTCTCAGGCTCTGAACTGCAAATTCTTTCTTTTTGGGTCTTAGATCCTATGTAATTAGCCTATATATTGCACTTTACTGGATACAAGCAAGTTTTCCTTTAATCTGTTCTGATTTATTCTATGAGTTTTCATCAAATTATGCCCTAAAATTATATTAATAAATGTATAGGAAATTTTCATTTTCATAGTACATGTTTGTTATTTTTCTGATGTAGGGCTTTTCCCTCCTTATGAAGTACATTTTCTTTGCTACAAACACCCATATGAGGTAGCTTTACCTTCTACTTTTGCTAATTTTGTTTTAATAAAGAACAGCCCAAATGCTTTATTTGTATTTAATTTCATCTCTTTATGGTGGGCATTCCCCAGCACATCTCTTTTAGCTAAGGAATTATTCTATTTTTAGAGAAGAGGATAGAGCAGGGAATTAACACTTCCCAATATTACATCAAGGATGACTCTTACACAGCTAACTTCATCTGATCGACCATTAGGCCTGCTCAGCTTCTTATTTCTCCAAATTTTACTATTTTACAAGTAATCAAATTCAAAGACAGTTACTGCAAGATATAAAAAGTTGTGGCCATCAGATAGAGAAATAAAATTTTCATGCAAATAAAGAGAGGTTTCTTCTTGTAAAATTGTTTTCACCATTTAGTTTGAGCAATTATAGCTCTTTACATTTCCTAAGCAATTACAGCCATGTGCATGTGCAGTGATTCAGTTCCCACTGAATCACGATGAAATGGAAAGCAAAAATGAAAAGAACAAAACTAAAATTCTAAAAATGGTGAGCCACCATGTTTCTCTGAGGCTGGTGGGGGTCTAAGGATGTTCGTGTCTCCTCATCAGATGATCCTGGGTAACAGGAAATGGGATATATGAAAGCTAACTGTGCCCTTCCAAAGCAGATCATGGTGGAGAGTAAGTGCCAGCAGAGATGGAAAGTTGGCTTGGTTCTCTAAAGCACCTGGAATGGATGGAAATTTACCAGGTACCTATAGCATTGTTCTAAGAAGAAGCTTCCAGTAAGAGCATGGAGAGTGGCATAAAGGACAGGCTTTGGAGACAGACATACCTGGGTTAGGGATTTGCCTCAGTCATTTTCCAGGTGTTTGAGATAGAACAATCTTCTCAAAATTTCAAGTGTATACGCATTACCTGGGGACTTAATTAAAATGCAGATTCTGATTCAGTAGGTCTGTTGGTAGGGCTCAGAATTCCACATTTCTATCTCCTAAAAAATGCCATTGCTGCTGCTATGTCAACCACTCTTTGAGAAGCTGTTTACTTCCGAGTTTTAGTTACCTACTCTGAAATTTAGAGAAATGGTATCTGATTACACATTTGTGGCTTTGATTATAAATAGTATTTGTGAAGGATGCCACACAGTGCTTGGCATATCATACGTGTTCAAGAAATGATACTAATATGCCCCATTTGATCAGCTTCAAATATTTTGCTGATCTAAGCCAATGAACAATTATACCAGGGATGTTCCTATTAGGTGTGATAATAACAAGATTTAGCTAAGGAAGCTTGCATTTACATATACATCATTGGATCCATCTAAAAATGAATGACTGTTTAGCTACCTGAAGAATTTTGGCTTCCTTTCCCTCCCTTCCCTTCCCCTCCCTCTTCCTTTCAACTTCCTTCATTTATTTATTTATTTATTTAAGAGCACAACATAGAGTCAGAGAAAAAAAAGCATGAATCAAACAAAAGATAGAATTTTAGCCACTAATGTCACTTTGAGCACTTTTAGAAATGAAGAAATAAAAGTGGCTGTGATTTTAGGTGTGTTCTTCAAACAAGTTAATGTACAATGCATTAGAGAAATTTACTTGAAGTCAGTGGTGCTGACATCTTGAGAAATAGACACAATGAAGCAACAGAAGAGTTTCCAGATTCTCAAGGCTATTTATCCCTGTTACAAAAATTCTTTGTATCTCTTTTGCGTTTCAACAGTCTAAAGTTTTACCACTTTGTGGCATTTCTTTGGTAACTGTTTCTGATTTTATAAAGTTGGGCTTTTGACATAATTAGGAGTTCTATTCTGGTTAAAGTACAGGAGTCCTGCAATTACCCACTGCATTCCATGGTAATTATCTACACTTGTGCCTTTTCCCCCTGTGTGGAGCCAGTGGCCTTATTATGATATTGTAAGTGCTTAAAATGTTTTCTCAGGAGGATGTGGCTATGATGAGGCCGGCTCCCCTTCTCTGCAGGTGACAGAAGATTAAAATGTCCAGATTACTCTGTCATTGTTTGCCCTTTTTGGGCACATCCTGCAAGTGGCTTTAACTTCAGTTGAAGATTTTGTGAGCAGGTGAAAATTTTAGTAAAGAATGCCACACATGGTAAAGTGATAAGGCAATGTTTCATAATAAAAGATGTAAGAGTTATGTATTCCTTGAGCGGGTAGTTTTGAAAACTAAATAGGTTAAACTTTGATTTTTCAGAAACAACTCTTAAAAATCTAGTGAGAGCAACTCATTTTCTTTGCAGATAATCTTGAGGTAGGTTCAATGAAGTTTGTAATTAATATGACACAGCACTCCTTTCCTAAGTAGCTCAAAGCAATTTTGTAAAATGGATGATTTACCTTCAAAACTTCAGATACAACTAGAGAAATTCCATTATTCGCTCAATTTTGAATGTGTAGAAGAAGGAAAAAAAAAAGCTTATGCTGGCCCAGATTCAAACTAGCTTTAGATGCATTTGTGCCCTGGATCCTTCTGGTTGTTTCACTTAGTTGTCAATGAAGGATGTTGGTATGACTAAAGGTGAGTGTTGTTTTTTTTTTTGTTTTTTTTGTTTTTTTTTTAGAAACCATTAACTCTCTTGATCCTATAATATGGCCAAGAAGTTAAATAAATTAACCAAAATAAATAAATAAATAAATAAATAAATAAGCATCTTCTATGTTTCAGGCATTGGGTTGATGTTGGGGTAAAGCAGGCCAGCAGGAATCCAACATGGTTCCCATCCTCACAGACCTTGTGGTCTGGCAGAGCAAGGGATGCCAAATTATCATGGACTGGGAGCTTCTTCAGTTTTGGAATTAATACAAAAGTAATTAAAGCTTTGGGTGTGAATGAGACTGGCTGGAGACGAAGTCCTCAACCCTTAGCTGCACATTAGAATAATTTATGGAGCTTTTTGCAAATTTAGGCCTTATCCTTAGACCATTTCCTGGGCCTTGATGTTTTTGTTTTGTTTTAATGTTTATTTAGAGAGAGAGAGAAAGAGAGCACGAGTGAGGGACATAGGGATGGAGACAGAGGATCCAAAGAGGGCTCCATGCTGACAGCAGAGAGCCCAATGTGGGGCTCAAATTCATGAACCCTGAGATCATCACCTGAGCCAAGTATGAACACTTAACTGACTGAGCCACCCAGGTCCCCCTTGATGTTGGTGTTTTTAAAAGCTCCCCTGGCGATGCTAATGTGCAGCCAGAATTGAGAACCCTTAATCTAGAGAGAGGTTAAAAAAGACAGATAAATCCCAGTTATTAATAAGATTAAAAAACATTTTGAAGGAGTTGACATATCATGTCTTAAGTATTGAGAAAAATTATTTAATTTGTAGGAGAAAGGAAGGGTTCCCTGCCACCTCTTGTCTTCCACCTTGCATTATATGTGTAAGGTAGAATTTTTACACTCTTCCTCAAGCATCGGAATGACAAATAAGCCTCATAGGTCCAAGAATGAGCACTGTTTAGATGGCACTGGGTACTGTTGAACTTTGATCAGTGTAAGGATCAAAACAACCCTAGAAACATCACAAGGAAAATTTTCTATGCATGGTGATAGATGTTAACTAGACTTATCATGATACTCATCTCGTAATATGTATAAATGTCAAGTCATTCTGTTGTATACCTGAACTAATATAACGTTATATGTCAATTATACCTCAACAAAAAAAATATACCCCTGGAAAGACATGTCTTTCCAGATGTGCCTGACTGTTCCTGCTCTTCTATGGCAAGAAGATATTTGGATTTGCACTTGTCTGGTTATAACACATTCTCTTCCCCGATATATTCCTTCCTCCTTCACATTTCAGATTTTATACCCATCCATGAAAGACTCTGCTGGTATTTTATTTCCGGATTAATAGGTATTATCACCTATGTACAAAATCCACAGCAGGACATAATTCGCGTCGGAATTTAAAGAACTCCATGTTCGACTTGATAAGTATCTTTTATTTTGAGTGTTTACTACTGTAATAAGTTCAGGAAGTGAGGAGGCAAGAGGGAAGGAAGGGAACATTCTGACTCCCACTCTCAAGTACTGATTAAAATAGCAAATATGTATTGCATGTTAGAGCAAATAGTGTTTAAGAGTTATAATGTATGTGAAGAAGGCATTTTCCCCTGTCCTGTGGAAGCAACTTAATTCAGAAGGGCAGAGATGAGTGTCTGCCTTTCACTTTGGGCATAACTAAAGGCTTAACACCCCATTTTATCTCCTAAAATCATCTGCAGTTTTTCTCCTCCTTGTGCCCTTTTGCTTTATCCAACAATGTGGACTCTGCCTATTGCCCTCCAGGGTGCCACCACTCTGATAAAGCGTCTCTTTCTTACTCGGGATTCTACCTCACAGAAGTCCCAGAATGCCATGTAAACACTCTCAAGTATTTATTTGTTCTTCTAGGTCGCTTTTGTCTCCACAACAGAACTTGACCTTTTTCTGGCTTGATGTGATTAGCAGCTTTGCTTTGGGATGTGAGTGGCCAGGATCCAGGTTGTCAGGCCAACTTGGAGGACAGAGCCAGAGCCCTAAAGGATGGCTAGGCCTGACATTCACAGTGCAAGTTGGACAGAGGAATCCAGGAAAAGATGTTCACCTCCATCTTTTTGTTCACCTTACCAGGCCTTGTGCTAAGTGCTTTATATAGATTGTACCATGAAATCCTCTCACATTATGACAAAGGTTCTCTTATAAACTCCAGCTTGATCATGAGCAATATAAAGATCATGAAGCATAAGGTCCCATAGCTTCTACATGACAGAGCCTGGATTCAATTCTAAGTCTGGCTCCAGAGGACATCATACATCCTACAGTCAGAGCATGTCAAGACAATGTCCAGAAACCTCAGCTGGGTGTAGGAAACAGGATCTGTGGCTGGGACTTGTGTTGAAAAATCCAGCAGATGTGGGCCAATGACTTTAGACAATTAAAGCATGCTTATGTTCTATTTAACACAAAAATTTATTTTCCCCTTACAAATTGAGACCTTCTTTTAAATTTTACCCTTTCATTTAAATATTTCAGGAAAAAAGCGGGACAGACACATGCATCCTAATCACATAGCACTTGGTGCATTTAGGTTAGCACTAAGTATAACTTGAGGCACAGGAAAAATACAATTTTAATGTAAGTAAAGAATTATAAAAAGAATTTTCCTAAATAATTATTTTTGTGGGTTCCTGGGTGGCTCAGTCAATTAAACTTCTGACTCTTGATTTAGGCTCAGGTCATGATCTTAGGGTTCGTAGGTAGAGCCCCACATCAGGCTTTGCACTACTTTGGATTCTTTCTGTCTTCCTCTCTCTCTGCTCCCCACTGCAGCTTGTGTATACTTTCTCTCTCTCTCTCTCTCTCAAAAATAAACAAATAAGCTTTTTAAAAAAAAGTTGTTATTTTTGTGGTTACTCTGAGGAGTCAGCTTATAGGAAGATTGCTTTTATAATAATCAGTAAGTATTTTACTACTCTTCAAATCCTGAGCATTTCTGTGACATTTTAGCTCACTAAGTTCACTTCAGACATTAAACCAAATATGGGTATCTTCTCCAGTGATGACTAGAGTATACTACCATCAATAAGTATAGTCTGGTTAAGTTGCAAAATGTTGGGACATATTAGTAGGTCTGATGTAGACAGAAATGGTTTTGGTCTAAGTAGCCTTCATAGTAATGTCCTAGTTAGTGGGGGATGCATTGAGTTCTATGACAATGTCCTTTAGAATATACTGTATCTCTATATGACAGTCTCTGCTATAAAGTCTTGTTATAGGGAAATGAAGGAAATAAAAATCATTGATTATTTTTCTCTAGTTATGATCCAATTGTATATGCCCATAATAACCCAGCAATTCTTCTAGACCATTGCAAACTATGTTCTCTAACACTCAAGGACTCCCTGGAGGTTTTTTTTTTTTTTTTCCCCTGCCAAGCTATGGTGGAAACTTTATGTAACAGATAAGAATCTATTCTGTAAGTTGGAATTCCATAGTAATATTTTACTTAAGAAAAAATAAGTCTACAGTAGAAAAACTCTGAAACCACTGATACAGATCATACTTCCCCAGATCATTATAATATTTGATATAGAGCACATTTTTAATAATATTTGCCATAGACAGATGACAGTAGTCATTTCCCATTTACCTAGAAATTTCATCATTTTGTTATAAAAAGATTATTGTTACAGTAATTAATACTATGGATTAATATGAAAGATGTAAAAAAGAGTTTCTGTTCTTTACGAGTATACATATTGAGAGGGACAAACTGAATAAGAAATTTTGCTCTAACATATGTTTTAAAATGAGAATTGGCATTTTTTTCTGTGAAGGATCAGATAGTAAATATTTTAGGCCTTGTGGGTCATATGGTCTTTGCCACAAGTACTCCATTCTGCTGTTGTTGTATGAAAAGAAAGTGACTATTAACCAATAGTAAGCAAATGGGCATGGCCAGAATTGGTCTGCGGGCTGTAGGTTGCCAGCCTAAAAAGTCAATGTTAATGGAATATACGTGGGGTAGAATAGAAACAAACAAGTGGTCATATTTAGTGATGATACCGTTTTTTAAAAATGCTACAAGACAGGTTTTAGTGATTACACATAGAATTTTAGAGAACAGTTCACAGTTAATGTTTGGTTATCTTGTGATTTTAGGTTACACACTTTTAAGATTTCCACGATTTTTTGATGTCTCTACAGTACTTTGCATACTAATTTACACATTTAAGAATTTTTGAAATGGGTATTCACTTTCATTCCATCCTTAACTATCACTAATCAATATTTGCCTGCACTGACATTATGCCCAGGGTTTACTTGGAAGGTTAAGAAACTTTTTATGTTTTTTCTAGTCACAGACAAAGCTGTTTTCTTGAGTGCAGTGCTTATAATTTAGCGCAAATACATTTTGATTATTTTAGTGTCTTTATTTAAGATGGTGGACAGTGAAGTGGTAATTTATTGCTTTTAGATAGATGTCCAATTTTCTTATTTTTTCTATGTTAAGTTTGTTAAGTTTCTATGTTAAAGAAAATGATTTTCCTCTCCAATATTTTACTTTATTTACTATGTTATACATATTGTCTGTGACTTTAAGTATTTTCAAAAACTAGCCACCAACATTTCAAAAGCATATTAAAATGACCTTACTAGAGGATTTAAAATCTTATCTATGATTTCAGAAGCTAAAGCCTTGCTTTTTAGTAAATTTCAGAATTACTGGGGAAGAGTATACCTAGGAGCAAAATTATCAATGAATTCTTCAGTTATTAAAAGGTATTCAGCAGTGCTTAGAATATTAAAGAATATTTGTGCTTTAAAATTTTTAAATTGCTCTCTGTCCCCTTCTGTAATACCATCAGCTTCAAATAGAGCTATTTTCATGCACCAATAAATAAGAGGCTATATTGTAGCCCTTCTTGTGGGCAGTAATAAAGAATGACCTGGGGGGGTGTTTTTACTATGTGCCATACAGAGCAAGATTGTGGAGATAATCTCTGCTTGAGATATATATCCTCAAATACTACTAACTGGAGAGCTGGGGGCTACACACAGTTGAAGATGGGTTTTGGTTGGCTTGCATAATGTTTTTAAAATTTTTTATGACTTAAAAATATGATTTGAAAATCAGGTGATCTAAAAAATAGGTTAGTCTGGTAGAGATGGCTTATATTTCTACATGGCCACAATGGGATGTAACTGAGAACAGGAACACCTGTTCCTTTCAGGTGTTGCCTGTTTTCATAGGCACTGTCATTCACACAGAGGTTGCCTTCACTCCAACATTCCTCTCTCTTAATCCGACAAGGTCTCCACATGACCCTGTGGAGGCGTATACATTGTCAGCCTCTAATCAGGATCCCAATCTTAGACCTGGTTAGTTCAGCATCAGCTGCTGTTATCCAGCCCTAGTAATCCACAGGGATCTATTTGTTGTGTCACTCTCTTTGGATGCTTACTGTGTGCCAGCACCATGTAAGAATTCATAAGCCAATCCCGTAAAATGAGCATTGTCATTGCCCCCATTTCATAGAGGCAAACTGAGGTACCTGGAGGTAAAGCGACTTGCCCAATGTCACTGGGAAGTATGTGGGGTGGGCAGCCTAGGCCTGAGGCACTGTAATAATAGTTTTAGCAATGGTAGAAAGTAATTTCTGTTTTTCAATCATTTTTTTCCAGAGACATACCTTCTCAAGCTCTAACTACCTCAAACAATGCAATTTTGTTTTCTGTTAACACTGATTCCACATGAAATGTTGTTTATAGAATTGTTGTTTATAGAATTTATTTTTTAAAATATAGAATTGATTTTCACACTAATCAAATTAATGTATACATGTAGCTTAAAAATAAAATTTCCAGTCCCTACTCCTGAATGGAAATTGCCTCAGATATTTACATTTCTTACATTCCTGAATCATTGACTTCCTTTCTGGTAATTGAGGATTGAACCTTTTACTGGATCTTACCCTCATTTCCTTCTCCCTTGTTTCCCTGAATAATTATGTTGTATTTTTAACTATAATGTTTACGTTTTTATGACTGCAGCCATTGCTCATTAATAACTTAACACTGTACTGTGATCACACTTTCATTCTCTTAGAATATTCTTACCCCTGAGGTAATAGTGCCTATTATTCATTTGATCAATTTTCTATACATTTTGGTTTTAAAAATATTTATTTATTTTTGAGAGAGAGAGTGAGAGAGAGTGTGCATGCAAGTGGGGGAGGGGCAGAGAGAGAGAGGGGGGCAGAGGATCTGAAGAAGGCTCTTCACTGACAGCAGGGAGCCTGATGTGGGGCTCATACTCATGAACCCCGAGATCATGATCTGAGCCAAAGTCAGATGCCCAACTGCTGAGCTACCCAGGTGTCCCTGTTGTTGTTTTCTTAATGCTCCACCAAGCCTTTATACATTTATGAACTTTTAAAATAAAAAAAATTAATGTTTGAGAAGGAGATCTTACATTTTAATCTTTCTATTGAAATATTTGTTTTGTTTATCATATTTTACAAAATGATTGCTCTGTCTTACCTGTTTCTTTTCCATCCATCCCTGTTCTAGTTTGGTGGGAATGATACCTTCTCATTTCTCCAATGATATGATAATAGGCTTCTCTCTTCTTGAAATGTTCTTCTGTATTCATTGTTGTTATTTCCTTATTCATTGCTCTTATTTCCTTCAGGTCTGTTTTTTTATCCCTCTTTGTTTTGGCCTTTCTCCCTTAAGCTAAAGTCTTTCCTCAAGTGTTTGTTTGGTGGTTCCTTGGCTGTCCATTCATATTTAAGAGTGAAGTCTTTGGAAGATCTGTCAATGGAGGTGGGGTTTGTTGATTAGCAGCCTTCATTGCAGGGTTGTCAAGAAGCTTGCCAACCTTGGGGGACTGGCTCATCTCTGAGGTTCAGTTTCTCCAAAATAGAACCAGGCTCCTGCACATAGTCACAGCTGTTCTGGGAGCAGGTCTGAGCAAGGAGGCTGAGGTTCTCACTGTTCATTATCACAGTATTCTCTCAATTCCCTTGTTGTTAGCTTGGCTCCTCATTCCAGTTCTAAATGTTGCCTGGAGTCCCTGTACATAGAGATAAACTTCGACTTCATGTGAGAGCTGGAGGAGCGGGTGTAGATGGAGGAGGCCTCCCCTAGCCAGCGGCATTAGCATGGCTGAATAATACGTGGTTGTTAGACTTAGGCATTTTCATTGCCTTACAGAGGGAACCACAGGTATTAGTTGTGGTGCCATAATGGTGAGTGATAGCACTTCAGATGCAACTGACTTGGGGCATACCAGTTACAATCCATTGTTATACAATCATGACTTTTGAGTAGAACCATTTATCTAGAGCTATACGTTTGGAGAACTTCATAAACTCATTTTTTAAAGAAATCAGCATGAAAGAGAAGTAGAGCATGAAACATGATCATGGAAACTGACTGCCATACCTATCACTAAATTGTTGAACAGTGTTACATTTTACTTGGTTGCATTTATTTGGCTTTGGTTTGTCTGGAGACAGAATGAGTATAAACTTTGACTAAACAATATTCTGAAAAGAAAAGCAACAACAAAAAAATACGCATCTAGAAATAGATCTGCCAGTTGTAGCTTTGGTGGTGAACATAATTTTATATATTTGGAAAATTTACCACATGGTAATAAATTAATACTTTTATGCTACTCATAGAACCCCCCCAAAGTTATAACTCCCCAAATTATTTTAATATTATTCTATTAATATGCTGTCTCCTATTTCACAATAAAAATGCAAGAATTCTATTTTTAGTTCCAACTCAGCATTGAAAAGCCTCCCTTCAGACACCACCACCCACATCTATGCTCTCCAAGAACTTACTGATTGCATCTGAATTATGTTGCCAGTTGGAGTCCTTAAATAAGAATAAAAAGTTTCTTTAGATATATACTTTTCTCAATATGAAGAAGTATAATTTCAAGTCTTTTTATAACTTAAGGGTAAGAATAACACTACTTTGAAAATCTGAACTTAATGAAATAAAAACTATGAAAATTGCTTACCGGAAGGCATAAAAATTGGATCCACCTCCAAAAGGCAAAAAGGTCTTTACCGAGTGTATTCACTTGCTAGGGCTGCCTTAACAAAGTAGCACAGACTGGGTGGCTTGAACAACAAAAATGTATTTTCTCACTGTCTGCAGGCTGGAAGTCTGAGATCACTCTGTCTACAGAGGTGGTTTCTTCTGAGGCCTTTCTCCTTGGCTTGCAGATGGTCATCTTCTCCCTGTATCTTCACATTGTCTTCCCTCTATATGTGCCGATGTCTTCCTTTTATGACACCAGTCATGTTGGATTAGGACTCACCCTAAGACTTCATTTTAATTTAATTACCTCTCTAATCTATCTCCAAATAAGTTTACATTCTGAAGTACTGAGGGTTAGGACTTCAAAATATGAACACTGGGCCTAGGGCACAGTTCAACCCATAATATCAGATTACAAATGGAGGTACTAACCCTCAGTCTCTTCTATTCCTTAACTTTTTTTCTCAAAAGGCAAAGAGGTATTTGGATTGAATCTGTCAGTCAAAACAGTAAGTTGTGTGTACTGTCTGATTTAGATACAAGGTTTGTAACCAGGCTTAACCAGATGTGGAGCCACACCATTTACTCAGCACACTCCATGGTGAATGAGAAGGGCAGAAATTACTGCATTCCCACCATGTGCTAAGTACAGTACTTCCATATATATTATAAGTACTTTATATTATATATAAGTACTATATATTTGTATATAAGTACTATATGTTATATATATATAATCTGTCTGAATGCTCATAGCAATCCCATGGTGAACATTTCACAGGTGAATAAACCAGAAGTCAGAGATGCTAGGTAATTTTCCCAAATTTGCACCACTATTAAATGGTGAGACTTGAATTTGAATCTGTATCTGATTCCACAGACCAATTCTTTCCATTATTTTATACTGCTAGATTTGGCCATTCTCTATATGGACAAACTTTAATCATATGAATCAACTTGGTACTGACTCTGATTGTGACAAAAGCAAAATGTAAAGGAGAATGTTTAACAAACCAGTGAAAATGTCTCGTATTTGCATTCATAAATACGTGTACACTGCAGGGCAGTATTCAGGGATTGAAAATCTTTAATGATATTGTGAGCATTATGACACTAAATCATAACTCATAAGAGGAAGTAATTAAGAAGTGTAATTAAAATGCTTAAACTTGGCTTTAAAAAATGTTTTCATAAAATGTGTGCAATAATTTGTATTCTCAAGCCCTTACCACAGAGTGTATAGTTATTTTTTTTAATGGGCTTTATTTCTTTCAGTGGTTTTAAGCTTACAGAAAAAATGAGTGGGAAATACAGATAGTTCCATATCTCTCTACTCCCACATCCAATTTCCCCAAGTAGTAACATCTTTTTTTTTAACTAAAAATTTTTTTAGTTTTTTTAAGTCCAATATAGTTAATATACAGTGTTGTATTAGTTTTAGAAGTACAATACAGTGATTCAACAATTCTGTATATTGCTCAGTGCTCATCATGATAAATGTAGTCTTTAATACCCATCACCTATTTCACCCATCTCCTCACCCACCTACCCTCTGGTAACCATCAGTTTGTTTTCTATAGCTAAGAGTCTGTTTCTTGGTTTGCCTCTCTCTCTCCTTCCCCCCCACCCCCTTTGCTCATTTGTTTTGTTTCTTAAATTTCACATATGAGTAAAAAATTATAAGGTATTTGTCATTCTCTGACTGGCTTGTTTCCCTTATCATTACACGCTCTAGCTCTGTCCATGTTGTTGCAGATGGCAAGATTTCATTCTTTTTGGTGGCTGGATAATATTTCATTCTGTATGTATACCACCTCGTCTTTATCCATTCATCAATCAGTGGACATTTAGGCTGCTTCTGTGATTTGGCTATTGTAAATAATGCTGCTGTAAACACAGGGGTGCATGTATCCCTTTGAATTAGTGCTTTTGTATTTTTGGGGTAAATATCCAGTACTGTAGTTACTGGATTGTAGAGTATTCCGTTTTTAACTTTTTGAGGAACCTCCATACTGTTTTCCACGGTGGTGGCACCAGTTTGTACTTCCACCAACATTGTGCGAGGGTTTCTATTTCTCCACATCCTCTCCAACACTTGTTTCTTGTGTTTTTTATTTTAGCCATTCTGACAGGTGTGAAGAGATATTGTGGTTTTGATTTGCATTTTCCTGCTGAAGAGTGATGTTGAGTATCTTTTCATGTGTCTGTTGGCCATATGGATGTCTTCTTTGGAAAAACTTCTGTTCGTGTCTTCTGCCCAATTTTTAATTGGATTCTTTATTTTTGGGGGGTGTTGAGTTGTTATATATTTTGGATACTAAACCTTTATTGGATGTGTCATTTGCAAATACCTTCTCCCATTCATAGACTGCCTTTTATTTTTGTTTATTGTTTCCTACACTATGCAAAAGATTTTTTTTAATGTTTATTTATTTTTGAGAGAGAGAAAGAGAGAGAGAGACAGCGTGAGCAGGGAGGGGCAGAGAGAGAGGGAGACAAAGAATCCGAAGCAGGCTCCAGGCTCCGAGCTGTTAGCACAGAGCCTGACACGGGGCTCAAACTCACAAACTGTGAGATCATGACCTGAGCTGGAGTCGGACACTTACTTGACTGAGCCAGCCAGGCTCCCCAGAAGATTTTTATCTAGGGTGATGAAAAGAAAAGGATTTTGGATGGAGAGGATAAAATCACAATAGAGACCTAGTTATCTGTTTTGAAGTATGGGGGTAAAATTTAAGCTGCTGTAGGTAAAACAGCCCTGTTCTCTTTTTCCTGAAGTCCTGTGATTAAAGGCAAAAAATAAGCAAACCAACAGTAAAACTCCATAACATTTATTTACAAAAGATATAGTTGTAGGCTAATAATTTAGGAAGCATTGCTGATATATTAGATTTTGGCATTTTACCAAAGATATAATGATAAAACGAATTTGTGCTGCCATATACAACCATAACATGCTATCAGCATTAAAGTTAAATGCATGTAAGAATTATAAAAATAAATATTAATATGTTCCCCATATGAGCTTATAGCATAATTGTAGCAATTAGGTTGTTTCAGTGATAATGGAGTTTTCATTACATGCTACATTAGAGGAAGGATTCTATATTTATTAGTGAAATTGTTAATGTGATACAGCTTGATATTGACATAAACAAAGATGAAGATTTGAGCGGATATTTAGGGGTGAATGCAAAGCTTACTTAGGGATATTGAATTGGATTCATCCCATGGCATTTTACCTTTTTTCAGGGATCAAAATGTGAAATACATTGCAAGTCAAGTAAAAAAATTCCCTTTGAAATTATAAAAGATTATTACCATATTTTCTGAATGAGAGAATAATTATAAACACACACAAGTGTACCTGTATAAACATGAAGAGCTGAAATCCAATGTATTCTTAAAATTCAACTGGAAAAAAACACATGTTTACTTTCCTGTTATTAATTATTATCGAAGGCTGCAGAAAATGACAAAACTGACAAACAAAAATATTAAAGAATGATGTTTCCTAAGTTTGTGTGTGGATGCAAATTTTGTGTAATTCCTAAGAGGGAAATTAACCTATAAACCCATTTTATCAAAGTACATGGCAGCAGCAAACCGTATTATATTCAATAATTCTAAATAGGCATTTACCCAATCTACTGAATGTTGAATTTCATACTGGTAAGAGGTAGTGTATAGTATGGGCCAGTAAGAAGTTATCTTTCTTTTTGGTTAAAGCAGGGCTTGTTGTGATGTCACTGAAAAGCCTGCCCAGACTTTGTGGTCTAACCCTCTCAGAGAAGGGAAAAAATATGGAAATTATCAGCCTTCTTGAAATAGTCTGAAGTATTTCTGGGAGTCCTTGGCATATGGATCGTCCACTGTGATTTGAACACTTCGTGGACCTTACTTAAATGACAGTAATTTCTAGTCTTGTATTGATGCAAAAGAACTGTTAAACCATTGTTGCCATCTAACATTTTTTTTTTTGCAATGATCCACTATTGTGTCAACAATTAAAATATAGGGAGAAAAATATTCAAGAGTCATTATGCTCCAGAAAAAAATTGAGAGACGAATGACACAATAAATTTCACTTCACCCAATGTATTTCAAAAAAAGTCCTTCTTTTCAATTGGAACAAGAGAGATTGCTATTATTTTTCATTCAATGCTGGATATTAGATACTCTTTGGTACTTTACTCTGCCACTCTTACGGCCCTAGAAATACAAAAGCTTATTCATGTCTGAGCAAGTATTCTATTGATTTCATTCTAGTCTTTTCTGGTTTTCTATAAAATAGATCTAGATGGCCTTGATTAATCTGTACAGTCATTTGAAGATGGTACACAGGCCAATTAGAAGACACTTATTTGTAAAACTGACTATACTTCACAATCAATGAGCACTTACTGAGTAATTATACTATGGAAAACAATATGGTAAGTAGCGTAGAGCATAAAATAGAAGTATATGATAGTCTAATATCAGCAAAGTGGAGAAATTAAACTAACATGAAGATTTGGAAACCAATATAGAAGAGTATAACTAAATTATAATTCACTAATATAGACAGCAAATAGTGTAGAAATTCTCAGAAGGGAGAGATCACTATGGATTGGAATGGGGAATGTTTAGAAGGAAAGCAGACTAGAACTGGATTTGAAGTCTGTTTAGAATTCAGTTTGGTAGGAAAAAAAAATAGTCCATTTAATTATCCAACACTTCTTTGACCAGATGTAAAAATATAAATTTATATACTGTCAGGGAATCCATATCTGTAACAATTTTTATTATATAGTAAATTACTTATATGTTCAGATGTAAATGTTTTGGCAGCATCATTATTCAGAAAATACTTGTACTATATTCAAGTATTTGTGAAGTTTCTCATTATAGGCACTGATTCAATTCTTTTACTTGAAAAAATGAAGAACTATCAAAGAAAAATACACTATTATGAAATAATCTCAACCAAGGCTCAATTCTCAGACACTATCTCGTCAAACCAGTAAAAATAGAAGCATAAATATTGACAGAAACAGCAATTATTTCTGCATATGGTGTCACACGTATGTCCCTCCATGTATGTTTCATGTCACTGAACATAGTAACCTTGTGGAAATTATGAATAAAAATTTACAGAACCAGTTTCTTTAAAGTCTTGATGTTATGCAAAAGACAAGAATAGCTTGAGATAGAATTTCCAGTGATGGCAAAACATACCAACTCCAAATGGCTTTCTACAACTTAGATGGACATGAAAACATATATTCTGGGCAACTCTGTTGGATGCCTTGAAAAGTTTACTTGGTAACCATTAAGGCAGGATACAAAAAATGCATGTTTAAGTAAAATGGTTTGTTAAAATGTCAAGGTGAAAAAACAGTGATACCAGTTAATGTGTTCAAATCTGTTTAAGTTAATACATGTTTTAAGTAGATATTTTAAAATTTTATTTAATTCCAATGAGACAACATAACTTTTTTTTGTAGGTGACCCCAATAAATGTCACTAGATCACTTCCAGGATGAAACCAAGGCCTATGGAACAATGAGTTCTCATTTTTAATGCCAGTATATTTAATTAATAATTACACATTATTACCCAAAAATTTGTCACACCAGATGTAATTTCACCTTTTTGTCCACTGGGCTTCGATTCTTGTTGAGCAGCCTGGATATGCTTAGTTAAGGTTATGTCCACAAAGCATTTTATTAAAACCAGTGATTTCTCACATTCAAAACTAGATTCGTTTAAGATCCTGAGTTATGGAATAAATAAAACACATTCCTTTGGGGAAGAACAACAAGCATCAAAGAAGAGGCAAATTCTAGAATTTTATGCTGCAATGATATGGCTTTATCTTTTAGAGCAGCCTACATTTATTTTCATTTTGTACTTAAAATGAATCCAGAGGTATCATGGCTGAATTTGCTTTTTATACTTTTGATACAAATATCAAAGGTCATATTTCTATAATTATGTAGAGGTTATATTTCTATAATTATAATTTAATTATTCCTTTGATCAACATATATAAATAGACTAAAATATATTTAGTTTCTGAAATAACCACAAAATAATTTTAAAGAAATCCTATTTTGTATTAAGGACTAAATACTTACAGCCAATTGGATTATTTCATATCTTAAGACAACAAGGAATCCACTTCTGCAAATGTTTCAACTGCTTCATCTGGTCTTTTCTGAATAAACCTTGAATGGCAATGGCTCAAATCTGCTTGGCTCTTCTGTTCCATATAATCATCTTGCAGACCTCTAAACAGAATTAGGAGACAGCGTATAAATGCAATCTGCGGTAGGGGGGATTAATGATACAAAGGGTGAAGGCAAATGGATACACACCTTTTGTACTTTTAATATCCCCCCCAACCCCACCACTCCCCCAAAACAGAGAGGAACGCTTTATAAGTCTGAAATGCTGACAGATCTATAAAGATTTTGTTGAGAAAGCATTAGGATTCCCTGAAGCTCTTAAAAATATTTTCATGGCTGAATTGCCACAGAATCCTTTTGTACTCCACTTAGTTTTGGAAAAGCTTTCCACTACCAGCATCCTGGAACTGAGATCAGACCTTTACCGAGGTTAGGGTTCAACCAGTGTCATGTATCTGAGGTTAACGTGGACTCTTGCCTTCATGAGATAAGGTAATTTGAACTGTTGGTTGTTTACTGTAGTCATGCTATGAAAAACAGGACCTATGGCCCAAAGAGGAAACTGTTTTTAAAGGAACCTATTGGCAGTGTTTGACTATGGGCAATTCTGATTTAATACTCTCATCAAAACTCAGTAAAAATGATCGAACATATTTTCAGTGTTTTCATATTTACAGAGCTCTTTCCATGTACTTTATGCTGTCAAACCCATACATTTGCCCTGAGAAAAGTATTGGTACTTCCAGGGATTACATTTAAAATATCTAATCAGCAGGGCAGTAAGTAAGAGTAGAAGATGGCATGCTAGGCAGATGAAAAAGTGATGAGGAACGAGACGGTGGGTGTGTGTCCAAATTTGAAACAGTGGCAGATAAACTCCTGTGGAAGAGCTAGATACTGGAGGGGCTGGTCAGCCATGCCATGTGGGTTTTAACCTGGCAGTAATGAAGTTTTTAGAGAAAGTACATGATTAGATTTGTCCTAGAAAAATAATTCAGGTGTCAGTATTAAGAATGATTTTATTGTATTTTTCAAAAAATGTTTAGTAATTTATTTTGAGAGACAGACAGAGAGAGAGAGAGAGCACATGAGTAGGGGAGGGGCAAAGAGAGAGAGAGGGAAAGAATCCCAAGCGGGCTCCACCTTGTCAGTGTAGAGCCTGACATGGGACTCGATCTCACTAATGATGAGATCATGACCTGAGCTGAAATCAAGAGTTGGTCACTTACACCCCACCCAGGGCCCCAAAGAATGATTTTAGAAGTCCAATAATGGAAGTGATTTTAGTTATCCAGTTCAGAAATGAAGGCCTTAGTCTAGTTATCAATGAAGATAGTGTCCTCTATATTTACACAAGACTTATTTGGAAGATACTAGGGAAATAGAGTTAACACATTTTGGTAATTGCTTTCGGGTAAGTGGGGCAAAGGAAAGGGAAGAGTCAAAGCTAGCTTCCAGGTTTCTGACTTGGGCAACTGGATGGATGGTGGTATAACTCATGAAGCTATGGAATAGAGATGAGACACCAGGTTAAATGGGGAAACAAGTTCAGTTGTAAACATATTGAATATATAGGCATATAAATATGGGACAAAATAGAATTGTCTACCAAACAATTCTCTCTCTCTCTCTTTTTTTTTAATGTTTATTTACTTAGAGTGTGAGTGGGGAGAGGCACAGAGAGAGAGGGAGAGAGAAATATCAAGCAGGCTCCATGCTGTCAGTGCAAAGCCCAGCTTGGGGCTCAAACTCACGAAGCGTGAGATTATGACCTGAGCCAAAATCAACCAACAGAGACACCCAGGCACTCCCCTACCAAACAATTGTTAATGTAGGCCTGTTTCATAGGAGGAAGACAGATTGGAGGTGTAGCTTCGATAGTTTCAGAGGAGAATAGGTGGTTGAAACCACAGAAGTGAAATGGATAATAAAAGAACATATGGAATAAGAAACAAAAAAGTCCGATGAAGAAGGCCTAGTGAGTATTACTACTTAATAGTCTCTTAATATACTTATGAATATATTAATTATTACTGGTTAAAAAAGAAATGTCTGTTTTAATTTTTTCATACCTTGAATGTTAATTATTTTTCTCACAAGCCCATTGACATCCTAAGAGTAATTTCTTGATTTGCCCTGTGTGGAAAAGCTTGATGAACTTTCTGAAAATGAATGACTAATTACTTAATTTCATAATGACATGTTGCTATTAAAAATATAATTGAAATATATTTAGTAAATGTAAGTTTTCAATTAATTACTTGATCCAAGCAGTTTAGAAAACCTGCTGTGTCCTTTTTCCAACACTCTCTGATCTGCTGTCTGCCTTCAACACTCTCTTGAAGCGCCTCTTGTCAGGGTCACCAGTGGCTTTCATATCTCCAAAGCTAATGAGCACTTTGCCATCATTAAGTTATTCACTCTCTCGGTAGCACTGGAACTTTTTACTGTTCTCTTCTTGAAACTCTTTCATATACATGTTTGTAAATTCAAGGATTACCTCTGGAGAAGGATGCTTAGGAGACTGGTAACAATGACTGATTTGGAGAGGGACATGGGAGACAGGAGGAATTTCTTTTCACTGTGAGGTCTTCTATACCTCTTGAGTTTTGACCATCTGTGTAGATCATCTATTTAAGAAAATGATACAATTTTATGAAAACAATTTTATACAAAAGTCTAAGAAGACTTAATTGCCTGAATTTCTACATAAATTTAATTTCTATATAATATGCACTTTAGTCACCATATGGTAGAAATGAAATATAAATACAATCCTAAGATTTATTTGGTGTTTCTCTCACTATGTTTTAAATTACCTTTCTGTTGTTATGGGTGTAATAATTTAGGTCTTTTGATTCTAAGTGAAAGTTTCTGTTTAGAGTGTCTTATCCTTCTTTTTTAAAAAAAAATTTTTTTTAACGTTTATTTTTGAGACAGAGAGAGACAGAGCATAAATGGGGGAGGGTCAGAGAGAGAGAGAGAGAGACACAGAATCTGAAACAGGCTCCAGGCTCTGAGCTGTCAGCACAGAGCCCAACGCAGGGCTCCAACTCACGGACCGTGAGATCATGACCTGAGCTGAAGTCGGACGCTTAACCAACTGAGCCACCCAGGCGCCCCATGTCTTATCCTTCTTTAAGTGTTAGATCTTGTTTCACAAAACAAGAGGTCCTAAGATGGGTAGTTCAGGGTTGATTTGGTGGCTAAACAATAGTATCAGAGACCCAAACTCTCTCCATGTTTTTATGCCAATATTCTTAATGCCAAGTTTTCTGTTATTATGTTTATTGCCTTATAAACACAAATGGCTGGCTGGTCCATCTCCAGGCCTTGCCTGCAGGAGAAGAGCAAATGGCAAAACATATACTGATGAGTTGATGTCTTTAAAAAAGTTTTCCTGGAAGCACCACTGTGTAACTTCCATTTATAACTCTTTCCATAACAGTGTTACTTGGTTTTGTTATGACTTCGTTAATTAACATTTGTTAAGTGGAGCACAGGGTGCCAGATGGCAAATCATGTTTCAATAACACATCATAAGAGAAATTGAAATAGAGAAGTTTATTACTTACAGGGCTTGGAAGAAGTACCTAGCATACCTCCAGGAACCACACAGGAGATCACAGCAGAGTACAGATGAGAGAGGGACAAAACCTGGGTCACTGCCTTTATTGAAAGGGTCTGTGCTTGAAGTGCTTAAGGGTTCCCAGGCCAGGGCCAGATTGGTCAATTCAGACCAGAAGAGTGGGGTTTTGATAAGACCCATAAGGGATCTTATGTCTTATTCAAAGGGAGCATAAGGCAAACAGGCACTGGAAGGTCAGGGAGATTGATCACAAGCCATTGGGAAGTTGCATCAGGAAGTAGCATTTGCCCGTGACTCTGTTTGCTGCTATCTAAGCCGTGCTCTTGCATAAGAGGACTAGTGTCAATGTAAGGGCCCTGCAGCCTGCTTAACCAAACAACATGGATGCCAAGGCAGGAATACCATGAAGTAGCTTAGCTAAACTCTCAACAGACTTTCACTTGATACAAAGATGACTGGGGAGCTGAGTACTATTACTGGGCATATTTCTGTCCCCAGACTCCCCCTACAAATGAAGACTCAGATATTAAGGAAGAAAGACATTAAGTTGGCAATAGCCATGCAGCAGAGTTGGCTCATTATTAATTAATTCATTGTTTATCAAGTATATATTGAGAGTTCATCATGTAACAAGAATTTTTCTGGATCCTGGAAATAGTACAGAAAACAAAATAAGACAAATCTTTTTCTCAATGACATATGATTGACATAACATTATATTAGTTTCAGGTGTACAATGTAATGAGTCAATATTTGTATATATTAGAAATTTATCACCACAATATCAACATTATTGAAGCAATTAAATATTGTTATTAGAGATGAATCTGTATCATCTATTTTATATATAGGAGTTCCATGTACCATTTTTGTGTAATGTGTATTCAAGAAGGTGAAAACCTAGAAAAGTGAACATAGTTGTAAAGCTGGCTTTTACCTGGGGGAATTTTCTGAACCTGAGTGAAATGGAGTTTAACTTAGCCTGGCCTGGCCTGGTGGTCATGAAAGAAATGAAGTGAAGACGTAAGCCCACCCAGTATGGAGGATCAATATTCAAGACTCCCTTGTACAAATATAGGACTTCAGGTGGCTACATGCCGAGTATAAAAGTGAACTAGAAATAAATCTGCTAACCCCAAACTCCAGGTAACTGAAAGCAAAATTATCTGTCTTGAAACTGAATACTAAGATAAGTGGGGAAAATTTTTCTCTGAGAATGCATAATTATAACTCATTCTCAGTTGGGTTTTCAGCCCTCAGTTCTCACTATTTGAGTGGAAAAAAACCCATTAAGAATGCCTTAAGACTAGAGTTTGTGGTTGGTAGAGCCTGTAGTCACCTGGAAGAAACAAATATATATCCTCTCTGAAGAAATTCCAACTTTAAATCAGGTCCCAACAGATTCTCAGAGACAGTAAAGAGTTTTAAAAACTGTAAGGTTATAGGGAAAAAAAAATTACAGAAAAAAAAAAGACTGACGAATAAAATTGGCCAAGACTTCAGGTACTGGAATCGTATTTGATATATTTGAAGAAATGAAAGAAGGGAATCAAAATATGAATAAAAAGCAAAAGGTAATTTCAAAAATGAACTTCTAGAAAAGAAGACATATTAAATAGCATATGAGACCCATTTGAAGGTAGAAATTACAGGACTGGAAAGAGACCTGCAGGAGTTATCCAGACTGCAGCACAAAGAGGCAATGGAATGGAAAGTGTGAACAGGAGCTTAAAAGGTATGGAGGGTGAAAAGAGGGGAGGGGCGCCCACACAAAAGGGGGAGCACATTGTGGGAAGAGGGGAATGGCGGGTGGAGGAGACTTGTCCAACATACGTTTAGTTGGTGTTTCAGAAGAAGAGAGGGAGAGGAGGGAAGATGCATCGTTTGAAAAGATAATGGATGAGAATTCTTCAGAGTCCATGAAAGGTATCACACCATAGATTTAAAAAAAAGCCTAGTTACCCCAAGCAAGGTAAATATGAGAGAAATCCAGAAAATCCACACCCAGATACATTATGGTGAATCTGAAGAATGCCAAAAACTAAGAGAAAAGTTTAAAATCAACCAGAGAGAGAGAGAGAGAAAACACACACACACACACACACACACACACACACACACACACACACACACCCCAGATTACTGCCTTTAAAGTACTATAGCTACAATTAGAACTGGCTTCCCATTGGCAACAACAGGAACAGAAGACTGCAGTGGTCATTACAATGAGTGAGGAAATAAAACAATCATCTAGAATTCCATTCCCAGTGAAAATACATTTTAAAAGTAAGGTAACCAAAAAACAAAAACCAAATGCCGAGAGTTTGCCTCATACAAAAAGTTCTGTATGTTTACTTCAGGCAGAAGGAAAATGACTTCAGGTGAAAGTTCTGAGTAGCAAGAAGGAATGATAATAAAAGAAAATATCAATAATGCTAAATAAGCATTGACTGTGTAAGACAATGGCAATTATATTTTATAAATTAAAACAAAATTTAAAACCAAAATACTTGACAAAAGAGCATATATATTTAGAAGGAGTCATCAGAATTAAAGATCTTTGTTCATAGGTCAGTGAAAACACTGAATAAATTTCAATGTTGATAAGTTATATTTGCATGTTTAAATTTTTATGCAAAGAAAAGAAATGGAGTTACAACTTAACTAGTTTCTAAGTAGATTGCCCATTCCACTAGCCTAGGCTACAGCATTCTGATTTAAGCCTTGTTTATGTTAAAATTTACATATCCTAGCACAGAATCTAATGTACAAGAAACAATTTCCATGGTCAGATTTTGACTGCCCACGTATAGAGAAAGTTGGAGTGAGTCAATGTCTCATCTATCACTACTTCTCTGATAGCCTGATTTTCACAGGACTTTGTTCCTTCACACCTGTCAGGAGAGGATATGAATAGCATAGCCTCTAGGAATACACACTGGTTTTTTGTTTTCTTTTTGTGTGATGAAAACTTGATGCTTTAATATTACAGTGAAGATAACCTAGGATTTACAAGTGCTGAACTTTTTGTAATGGATTTCTCAAATGCCTGTTTTAATCAATGGTTGGCAAAGACCTCTAGGTAATTATTTCTTCATACTTTATATTCTCTTTTAAATGGCCTGTTCCTCATTTGATGGGGAAAAAGCATACATAAGCTAAGCAAGCTCTCAGAAATCATAACAACACTTACACTGTTTATACGGCATTTTATTGTTTTCAGAGTACTTAGGCAAACATTGTTTCATCCAGAAAAGAATTTCAGGAAGTAGAAAAAAAAAAGATGTTAAGCTTATTTTCAGGAGTTGGAACTACAGGTTAGAAAGATTAAGTGATACAGGTAAATTCACACAACTTGTGATTGGCAGGAGTGAAGAACCCTTCTGATTTCTAGCCTGGTGCCTTTCTTACTACTCAAGACTCTTCTAAACAAAGTGTTTGCCACAGTAAGGACACAGAAACTCAGCTTTGAAAATTTTGCACTGAGAAGTTTGTATTTGCATGTCTAGCAGATTCTGAATAAGAGAGAGAGAGAGAGATTTTGATATGCCACTATAGGAAACCAAAATCTCTTTTTAGTTAAAACATTAAAAAATACATTTAATGGGAAAATTTCAGATTTTCCAAACCTTAATATTACCTTCACAGTGTTAGATTGTATGCATTATGTAGTACATAAGGATAAGGTTTTTCTACTTAATAGTATTTTATGGTAGCACTATATGTTAGATATAGTGGTTTTGTTTGGGATCAAACTTCATTCAAAGCCATATTCCTACATGTGGATTTACTTTATCTTTTTCCTTTCTCATCTGTCACAAAAATATTTTGGAACTGAGCACCCATTTCTCAGAAGCTGAACATTTCTCATGAAAGAAAATTGTTAAAAAAAAAACAACAACAACCTCAAAAAACAGTTAAGGAGGGGTTCCTGTGTGGCTCAGTCAGTTAAGCGTCTGACTCGATCTCAACTCAGGTATTGAGCTGAGGTCTTGATTTCAGGGTCATGAGTTCAAGCCCTGCATTGGATTCTGCTCTGGGTGTGGAGCCTACTTAAAAAAAAAAAAAGAAAGAAAGAAAGAAAAAGAAAAAAGAAAAGAAAAGAGAAAGAAAAAACAAAAACAGTGGGGAGACAACTTCAGAGTTGTTGACTAGAATTTGTAGATATTAATTCATCTCAATTTTGTTTGTCTCTAAAAATTTTTTTTTAGTGTTTACTTATTTTTGAGAGTGGGAGAGATAGAGTGCAGGCTGGGGAGGAGCAGAGAGAGAGGGAGATACAGAATCTGAAGCAGGCTCCATCCAGGCTCTGAGCTGTTAGGACAGAGCTCTACGTGGGGCTCGAACACATGAGCCGTGAAATCATGACCTGAGCCAAGGTCAGATGCTTAACGGACTGAGCCACACAGATTCCCCCCAATTTTGTCTTTTATGTACTACTCAAATTCTCTGGCATTGTTACTTTTTAAGGCTTAAGTGAGAGTAAATTGGCCCAAAGCCTCACTCTGAAGCGGCTGATGCCCTTGAAAGGACTGTGATTGGTATTGTTATCCCTTCTTTCTTTACAAAGCCAGTCTAGAGCTGTATTCCCTGTAACATTTAAGAATAAATTAAGTTCTAGCCAATGAGAAACCTTTTGAAACCAATCAATGAAGAGTCCATCTCTGATAAAAATTATAGCTTAAAAACTTACCTTTACCTCAGAAGAGGTTTTTTTTTTTAAGTTGGAAATGCAACTATGATTTTAATTCCGTATTCTCCGAATTTTTAAAAATAAAGACGTATGTTCTGTGAAAATCAAATAATTCAGAAACCATATGGTCATAAATTAGTTTCCTGGCCACTCCTCATCTCCATTCCCAACCCTGCAGTCAACATTAAAACAAAAACAAAAACAGCCTCTACTCTTTTAAGTTTCTAGTGATTTCTTCCTGAACTAAAAATACCTCTATTTTTTGAACCTGTCTATTGATTCCTCCACAGTAAAAAAAATAAAGCTGTAGATCACTTATATGACATCTTCACTCTCCTCTTATGCTCAGTGTTTCAGGGTTCACTTATTTTTAGCTCCTAGATTGGTTACTTTTGTTAACTTGAAATCACATACTTCTTATTGTTCCATCTATTGTGGTCTGTGTCTTAACTCTCTTGCTCTGTGGAAGGATGTAAAGGCAGTGCACCTGTCCTTGTTTCTGTTTGCCCTCCCTTCTTCTCTTTCTACCTGCCTCTTTCTAACAGCTAGAATTTCAGTGTTTCATCTTAAAAATTATTACCATTTAGATTGTGCTCTCCTACTCTAGTAGAGACTTTCATGCTTTGTCCACTTGGTTGACCTGGAAAGTGGACAATTTGTAAATGGCATGTTCATTGTTAATAACCATGTAAATATTGTTAACTGGCCTAGGCAGTGTGTCAGTGTTCGAGTCCCTTAATTACCAGCCCAGTCCTGGCAAGATCAAATACATTCTCTTTTCTTCTACTTTACCTCTTGCTTAAAAGTCCTATTTTTGTTTGCCTTATATCTCACCCACAACTCTCATGATGGTTTAGAATGCCCCAGTGGAGAAATTTCTAACTGCCTACTTTCTAACTAAAAAATGTTTCTAGGTCTTCCATTATTTCTATGCTGTAAATTATACTTTTTGTTTCACTTTCTTTTTTCCTGAGTAGTTTGCCATCCCACACCAGTCTGAATCAGTGGTTTAGCTATGCCTGCTGCCTACCTGTCTTCTTAGGACTGTTTTCCTGAATTAGATCCTAACTTCCTTTAAAAGGATCTCTGTTAAAGACAGCTATTTTTTTTTCTTTTGTAAGAATTGAGTTTTGATTTTAAAAAATTGATAACTTATCTTGATTTGTGTTTTAAGGTAACACACTTTTGAAAAAGGAAACAAGGTACTGAACATTGGCTGAGGTCTGATTTATTTGCAAATTTTAGAGAAATGTCTATGGTAGCCTTTGCCAGTTGATGTTGTCTGGAGTGGAACATGTTCATTTACTTTTCTTTCATCAGAAAATTTGTTACTGCACTTAATTATATAATTACAAAATGAAACATCAGTAAATAATGACTTTTCAGTAGCTATAAATGAAGTGCACTTTTGCTCTTTGCTTGGGTTCATTATTTGGCTCAAGAAATTTTAAATAAGTATTCCTTTCCATAATCCTGCAAAGTAAGTATAATCTCTATTGTATATATGGGGAAACAGGCTAGGAAGGTTGTTATATAACATCCCCAAACAACTGTGTAGTTAGTAGCAAACTATGATTAAATTCATATCTAGTATATTCTGGGTTTTTTTTTTTATAGGCAAATCTTCTCGTGGGTGGTTTTTCCTGGGGATGAGTAACAAAGATAGAAGACTATTCCTTGCCCTGTTACAATGCACAGAAATATTGAAGCATGTTGAGAAATTTCCAACTGATATAATTACTCCTCTAGAGTTGTCTAAATTTTTCTTAGTAGTGTAGATAATTAGACATAGAGAAAGTAGATATTAAACTCTGAAAGAACACAGGTCTGAGTTGAGAGATTTTAACTTGGTTAAGAATCACAATAGGATCTTTAGATAAAATTTCCAAAGGACATTTTCATGACTTGATTTTCAAACTTAGAATGATATTCACATTCAGATCTCCACATTAAGGGAAAAAACTAAAGGATGTTTATTAGGTAATAAAGAGACACATTGAAAAGTCACATTGAAAAGCCCATGTGCCACTATGTAAGATAATTGTTTCAGTAGAGTCCTTTGCTATAAATGAAAAATATGGGTTTTCTCTAGGCCAGTGACTATAAAAATCAAACATAAACATATGGCCCCAAATTTGAAAGAAAACAAAACTAAACAAACAAAAAAGATTATTGAAAGTTTAGAAAGGTAGTTTATATATTGTTCACATTCCGGCCTTGGAAATATTATTCTTTAAAAGAAAGTTATAGGTAATAATGGAGTGAAGGAAAGGAATCTGTGTTCAGATATATTCTGTTTTAGCTTGAAAATATTAAGCCCTAAAAAACTTACCATATGGACCTTCTGGAAAATTAGCACAGTCCCCAGATTTTTGACATTGTCTTCCCAGAAGGCATCACTGCAGTCATTATTAAATTATCTCTTTAGGTCATCACAATTCAGTTTCCCATTCAATATGACCTTCTCCAAAGTTACAATGATAACAGCATGGTATTTGTAACAAGTGGCTAGTTAAGACCAAGCCTATAAGCAATATGGAGCACTTGTAGAAATACCATTATCTGTTGAATTTCAAGAGGTTCTACCTGTTTACATAATTTTAATAAACTTCATGAAATCTAGCTTGCTTCCAGAATTGAATTATTTGAGCCAAAGATATACATGCCCTATAAATATGGCATATGAAAAGCTTAGTTTTCAAAAAATGTATTGTAACTTAGAACCTAGTATATTTACCACACAGGTAATGATATATTTTTATTGTGGCAAATAAAAGAGAAAAGAGAAAAACAAATGCTAGTACTTCAAATTTCTCAAAGGTGATCAGGATTTCCAAGGAGAAATCTATATCTAAAGCTTTCTTCCCACAACTCATTTTATAATATAAGTTATGAGACTCTCTCATTCCATCTCTATGTGTCCATCTCTTAGTTTGAGTAGTATGGATGATAATTCCTAATTTCACTATTACTGAATTACTACCATGTTTATTTACTCAGGTAGTATTTGAAGTATTCCTAATACATGAAGATTCAATGGTGATCAAGTTGTCATTCTACCCTCTGGGATCTTTTTGGTTCAGTTCTTTGTTTCCCCCAGCTTGTGAAATAAAACAGAGAAAAATAGGGAAGAAATAGGGGTTTGTAACAAAGACCAATGATTTTCTTTTAACATCTCAGATCAAGATCCTGATTCTGATGGAAGTTTTCAAGTTCTTGATTGGTTAAACCACTCATTTCTAGGATAAGGGTGTACAGTTTATTCCTTGAAACTTTACAAAACCACTTTGTACTGGAGAAAATTTTGTACTAATAATTAAGAAAAATGTATATATCAAATGTGTTCTAAGTTCCTCGGAAAGAGAAGGAAAAAGAACCACACTTTTATAGTGGTGATCTTATAAATGGCACAGACTTGTTCTTTTTTTTTTTTTTTTTTTTATGAAATTTATTGACAAATTGGTTTCCATACAACACCCAGTGCTCATCCCAAAAGGTGCCCTCCTCAATACCCATCACCCACCCTCTCCTCCCTCCCACCCCCCATCAACCCTCAGTTTGTTCTCAGTTTTTAACAGTCTCTTATGCTTTGGCTCTCTCCCATTCTAACCTCTTTTTTTTTTTTTTTCTTCCCCTCCCCCATGGGTTCCTGTTAAGTTTCTCAGGATCCACATAAGAGTGAAACCATATGGTATCTGTCTTTCTCTGTATGGCTTATTTCACTTAGCATCACACTCTCCAGTTCCATCCACGTTGCTACAAAGGGCCATATTTCATTTTTTCTCATTGCCATGTAATATTCCATTGTGTATATAAACCACAATTTCTTGATCCATTCATCAGTTGATGGACATTTAGGCTCTTTCCATAATTTGGCTATTGTTGAGAGTGCTGCTATGAACATTGGGGTACAAGTGGCCCTATGCATCAGTGCTCCTGTATCCCTTGGATAAATTCCTAGCAGTGCTATTGCTGGGTCATAGGGTAGGTCTATTTTTAATTTTCTGAGGAACCTCCACACTGCTTTCCAGAGCGGCTGCACCAATTTGCATTCCCACCAACAGTGCAAGAGGGTTCCCGTTTCTCCACATCCTCTCCAGCATCTATAGTCTCCTGATTTGTTCATTTTGGCCACTCTGACTGGCGTGAGGTGATACCTGAGTGTGGTTTTGATTTGTATTTCCCTGATAAGGAGCGACGCTGAACATCTTTTCATGTGCCTGTTGGCCATCCGGATGTCTTCTTTAGAGAAGTGTCTATTCATGTTTTCTGCCCATTTCTTCACTGGGTTATTTGTTTTTCGGGTGTGGAGTTTGGTGAGCTCTTTATAGATTTTGGATACTAGCCCTTTGTCCGATATGTCATTTGCGAATATCTTTTCCCATTCCGTTGGTTGCCTTTTAGTTTTGTTGGTTGTTTCCTTTGCTGTGCAGAAGCTTTGTATCTTCATAAGGTCCCAGTAATTCACTTTTGCTTTTAATTCCCTTGCCTTTGGGGATGTGTCGAGTAAGAGATTGCTACGGCTGAGGTCAGAGAGGTCTTTTCCTGCTTTCTCCTCTAAGGTTTTGATGGTTTCCTGTCTCACATTTAGGTCCTTTATCCATTTTGAGTTTATTTTTGTGAATGGTGTGAGAAAGTGGTCTAGTTTCAACCTTCTGCATGTTGCTGTCCAGTTCTCCCAGCACCATTTGTTAAAGAGGCTGTCTTTTTTCCATTGGATGTTCTTTCCTGCTTTGTCAAAGATGAGTTGGCCATACGTTTGTGGGTCTAGTTCTGGGGTTTCTATTCTATTCCATTGGTCTATGTGTCTGTTTTGGTGCCAATACCATGCTGTCTTGATGATGACAGCTTTGTAGTAGAGGCTAAAGTCTGGGATTGTGATGCCTCCTGCTTTGGTCTTCTTCTTCAAAATTCCTTTGGCTATTCGGGGCCTTTTGTGGTTCCATATGAATTTTAGGATTGCTTGTTCTAGTTTCGAGAAGAATGCTGGTGCAATTTTGATTGGGATTGCATTGAATGTGTAGATAGCTTTGGGTAGTATTGACATTTTGACAATATTTATTTTTCCAATCCATGAGCAGGGAATGTCTTTCCATTTCTTTAAATCTTCTTCAATTTCCTTCATAAGCTTTCTATAGTTTTCAGCATACAGATCCTTTACATCTTTGGTTAGATTTATTCCTAGGTATTTTATGCTTCTTGGTGCAATTGTGAATGGGATCAGTTTCTTTATTTGTCTTTCTGTTGCTTCATTGTTAGTGTATAAGAATGCAACTGATTTCTGTACATTGATTTTGTATCCTGCAACTTTGCTGAATTCCTGTATCAGTTCTAGCAGACTTTTGGTGGAGTCTATCGGATTTTCCATGTATAATATCATGTCATCTGCAAAAAGCGAAAGCTTGACTTCATCTTTGCCAATTTGGATGCCTTTGATTTCCTTTTGTTGTCTGATTGCTGATGCTAGAACTTCCAGCACTATGTTAAACAGCAGCGGTGAGAGTGGGCATCCTTGTCGTGTTCCTGATCTCAGGGAAAAAGCTCTCAGTTTTTCCCCGTTGAGGATGATGTTAGCTGTGGGCTTTTCATAAATGGCTTTTATGATGTTTAAGTATGTTCCTTCTATCCCGACTTTCTCAAGGGTTTTTATTAAGAAAGGGTGCTGGATTTTGTCGAAGGCCTTTTCTGCATCGATTGACAGGATCATATGGTTCTTCTCTTTTTTTTTGTTAATGTGATGTATCACGTTGATTGATTTGCGAATGTTGAACCAGCCCTGCATCCCAGGAATGAATCCCACTTGATCATGGTGAATAATTCTTTTTATATGCCGTTGAATTCGATTTGCTAGTACCTTATTGAGAATTTTTGCATCCATATTCATCAGGGATATTGGCCTGTAGTTCTCTTTTTTTACTGGGTCTCTGTCTGGTTTAGGAATCAAAGTAATACTGGCTTCATAGAATGAGTCTGGAAGTTTTCCTTCCCTTTCTATTTCTTGGAATAGCTTGAGAAGGATAGGTATTATCTCTGCTTTAAACGTCTGGTAGAACTCCCCTGGGAAGCCATCTGGTCCTGGACTCTTATTTGTTGGGAGATTTTTGATAACCGATTCAATTTCTTCGCTGGTTATGGGTCTGTTCAAGCTTTCTATTTCCTCCTGATTGAGTTTTGGAAGCGTGTGGGTGTTCAGGAATTTGTCCATTTCTTCCAGGTTGTCCAATTTGTTGGCATATAAGTTTTCATAGTATTCCCTGATAATTGTTTGTATCTCTGAGGGATTGGTTGTAATAATTCCATTTTCATTCATGATTTTATCTATTTGGGTCATCTCCCTTTTCTTTTTGAGAAGCCTGGCTAGAGGTTTGTCAATTTTGTTTATTTTTTCAAAAAACCAACTCTTGGTTTCGTTGATCTGCTCTACAGTTTTTTTTAGTTTCTATATTGTTTATTTCTGCTCTGATCTTTATTATTTCTCTTCTTCTGCTGGGCTTAGGCTGCCTTTGCTGTTCTGCTTCTAGTTCCTTTAGGTGTGCTGTTAGATTTTGTATTTGGGATTTTTCTTGTTTCTTGAGATAGGCCTGGATTGCAATGTATTTTCCTCTCAGGACTGCCTTCGTTGCGTCCCAAAGCGTTTGGATTGTTGTATTTTCATTTTCGTTTGTTTCCATATATTTTTTAATTTCTTCTCTAATTGTCTGGTTGACCCACTCATTCGTTAGTAGGGTGTTCTTTAACCTCCATGCTTTTGGAGGTTTTCCAGACTTTTTCCTGTGGTTGATTTCAAGCTTCATGGCATTGTGGTCTGAAAGTAAGCATGGTATAATTTCAATTCTTGTAAACTTATGAAGGGCTGTTTTGTGACCCAGTATATGATCTATCTTGGAGAATGTTCCATGTGCACTCGAGAAGAAAGTATATTCTGTTGCTTTGGGATGCAGAGTTCTAAATATATCTGTCAAGTCCATCTCATCCAATGTCTCATTCAGGGCCCTTGTTTCTTTATTGACCGTGTGTCTAGATGATCTATCCATTTCTGTAAGTGGTGTATTAAAGTCCCCTGCAATTACCACATTCTTATCAATAAGGTTGCTTATGTTTATGAGTAATTGTTTTATATATTTGGGGGCTCCGGTATTCGGTGCATAGACATTTATAATTGTTAGCTCTTCCTGATGGATAGACCCTGTAACTATTATATAATGTCCTTCTTCATCTCTTGTTACAGCCTTTAATTTAAAGTCTAGTTTGTCTGATATAAGTATGGCTACTCCAGCTTTCTTTTGGCTTCCAGTCGCATGATAAATAGTTCTCCATCCCCTCACTCTCAATCTAAAGGTGTCCTCAGGTCTAAAATGAGTCTCTTGTAGACAGCAAATAGATGGGTCTTGTTTTTTTATCCATTCTGATACCCTATGTCTTTTGGTTGGCGCATTTAATCCATTTACATTCAGTGTTATTATAGAAAGATACGGGTTTAGAGTCATTGTGATGTCTGTATGTTTTATGCTTGTAGTGATGTCTCTGGGACTTTGTCTCACAGGGTCCCCCTTAGGATCTCTTGTAGGGCTGGTTTAGTGGTGACAAATTCCTTCAGTTTTTGTTTGTTTGGGAAGACCTTTATCTCTCCTTCTATTCTAAATGACAGACTTGCTGGATAAAGGATTCTTGGCTGCATATTTTTTCTGTCTAGCACCCTGAAAATCTCGTGCCAATTCTTTCTGGCCTGCCAAGTTTCAAAAGAGAGATCAGTCACGAGTCTTATAGGTCTCCCTTTATATGTGAGGGCACGTTTACCCCTTGCTGCTTTCAGAATTTTCTCTTTATCCTTGTATTTTGCCAGTTTCACTATGATATGTCGTGCAGAAGATCGATTCAAGTTACGTCTGAAGGGAGTTCTCTGTGCCTCTTGGATTTCAATGCCTTTTTCCTTCCCCAGTTCAGGGAAGTTCTCAGCTATGATTTCTTCAAGTACCCCTTCAGCACCTTTCCCTCTCTCTTCCTCCTCTGGGATACCAATTATGCGTATATTATTTCTTTTTAGTGTATCACTTAATTCTCTAATTTTCCCCTCATACTCCTGGATTTTTTTATCTCTCTTTTTCTCAGCTTCCTCTTTTTCCATAACTTTATCTTCTAGTTCACCTATTCTCTCCTCTGCCTCTTCAAGCCGAGCTGTGGTGGTTTCCATTTTGTTATGCATTTCGTTTAAAGCGTTTTTCAGCTCCTCGTGACTGTTCCTTAGTCCCTTGATCTCTGTAGCAAGAGATTCTCTGCTGTCCTGTATACTGTTTTCAAGCCCAGCGATTAATTTTATGACTATTATTCTAAATTCACTTTCTGTTATGTTATTTAAGTCCTTTTTGATCAGCTCATTAGCTGTTGTTATTTCCTGGAGATTCTTCTGAGGGGAATTCTTCCGCTTGGTCATTTTGGATAGTCCCTGGCGTGGTGAGGACCTGCAGGGCACTTCCCCTGTGCTGTGGTGTATAACTGGAGTTGGTGGGCGGGGCCGCAGTCAGACCTGATGTCTGCCCCCAGCCCACCGCTGGGGCCACAGTCAGACTGGTGTGTGCCTTCTCTTCCCCTCTCCTAGGGGTGGGATTCACTGTGGGGTGGTGTGGCTCGTCTGGGCTACTTGCACCCTGCCAGGCTTGTGATGCTGGGGATCTGGCGTATTAGCTGGGGTGGGTAGGCAAGGTGCTCGGGGGCAGGAGGGGCAGGCTTAGATCGCTTCTCCTTAGGTGATCCACTTCAGGAGGGGCCCTGTGGCAGCGGGAGGGAGTCAGATCCGCTGCCGGAGGTTTGGCTCCGCAGAAGCGCAGAGTTGGGTGTTTGCGCAGAGCGAGCAAGTTCCCTGGCAGGAACCAGTTCCCTTTGGGATTTCGGCTGGGGGATGGGCGGGGGAGATGGCGCTGGCGAGCGCCTTTGTTCCCCACCAAACTGAGCTCTGTTGTCAGGGGGCTCAGCAGCTCTCCCTCCCTTTGTCCTCCAGCCTTCCCGCTTTCCGAGCAGAGCTGTTAACTTATGACCTCCCAGACGCTAAGACGCGCTTGTTGTCGGAACACAGTCCGCCAGGCCCCTCCGCTTTTGCAAGCCCGACTCAGGGGCTCTGCTTGGCCGGCGAGCCGCCCCTCCGCCCCGACTCCCTCCCGCCAGTCCGTGGAGCGCGCACCGCCTCGCCGCCCTTCCTACCCTCTTCCGTGGGCCTCTCGTCTGCGTTTGGCTCCGGCGACTCCGTTCTGCTAATCCTCTGGCGGTTTTCTGGGTTATTTAGGCAGGTGTAGATGGAATCTAAGTGATCAGCAGGACGTGCGGTGAGCCCAGCGTCCTCCTAAGCCGCCATCTTTCCCTAGTAAGTCTTTTATGTATTCTTATTACAGAATGTTCCCTCAAACTGACTCAGGCCAAGGCTCTGTCTTTCTGGCTTCTAGCCAACTTTGTCCATGTGTGCTCTGGCCCACTACCATGTCGTTTACCCCTCAACAAGCTCAGGGAACCTCTCGCACAGACTTGTTTTAACAACAGTGTGTAATTAAATTATTTTCACCATTTAAATTTGTGTCCATAAGAAATGCAGCATTTGATAAAGTTTGCAAGATAAAATCCCTCATAGATTATTCCTTATTTAAGGATTGTAAATGGTGTCTTCAGCATGTTAGTTTTTCAACTTTAAAGTACCTAAGGACAATCACTTCATTTTCCTCTCTTCAAAAATCTGGTATTTACAGGCACCTGGGTGGCTCAATCGGTTAAGCATCCAACTTTTGGTTTAGGCTCAGGTCATGATCTTGCAGTTCATGACATCAAGCCCCACATTAGGCTCTGTGCTGACAGCACGGAGCCTGGAGCCAGCTTTGGATTCTGTGTCTCCCTCTCTCTCTCTCTCCCTCCCCCCCTCCCCCCTCTCTCTGCCCCTCCCCCCTCTCAAAGTATATAAATAAATAAACTTAAAAAATAAATCAATGGTACTTAGGAGTAACATCAATGTCATGGCAGCATGAGTCTTTCCATTTATATTGCCCCTTCAGTTTACAGCCAGTGGGACATCCATAACCCAACAGAAGTTCCTCAGCAGGGCAGGCTATGACACCGCAGGAATCCATATGTCTGTGCACCTGAGAGTGGGTGGGTTGGACCTCATAGAGGTGGCGAACTGAGGGACAGTGGTGGAACTGGGGTAACAGTGGCAGTGACTACACCTGTGACCCCAGTGGCACAAACAACAATGGCAGCACTGGTAACCCTCTGACAGAGCAGGTGGGAGTTGGGAAATGTGCACTCCCAAATATAGCCAGCAGATAGTTCCAGTAAGAGAAATAGAAAATTTGTGCTGTCTCATCACTTGCTGGAAAACAAAAGAAAGGGCTCTAATTCCCAAACTGTTGAACTGTTAAAATCAGACAAAGCTTTACCCAAATTAAAACTTAGTAAAGTTTTACCCAAATAAGAAAGGTTCTCATTATTCCAAATGAACTATCAGAGGCACATTTCATTAAGCACCACGAAAAATCATGGTAATATGGTGTCACAAAAAGAAAATGACAATTCTCCAGCAACCCACATTCAACCTTATGGAATATTGGAATCTAACTGATAGAGAATTCAAAATATCTGTTATGAAGAAATTCAACAAACTACAAAACCATTTAAAAACATCAGAAAGGCATTTCAGTGAACTCAGGAGAAAAATGAATGAACAGAAAGAATAATTTACCAAAGAGATTAACATTGCAAAAAAGAACCAAGCAGAAATTCTGAAGTTGAAGAACTCAATAAATGAGATGAAGAATGCATTAGGAAGCACTGGAAAAAGAATAGATCAGATGGAAGTGAGAATAAGCACTCTGAAAGGCAGAATCTAGAAATGATTCAGGTGGAATGGGAGAGAGCTAAGATCTTTTTAAAACTGTTTTAGGTTTATTCATTTTGAGAGAGAGAGAGAGTGTGTAAGTGGGGGAGGGACGGGGGCGGGGAGGGAGAGGGAGAGAGAGGGAGACACAGAATCCAAAGCTGGCTCCAGGCTCTGAGCTGTCAGCACAGAGCCTGAGGCAGGGCTTCAACTCACCAGCAATGAGTTTATGACCTGAGCCAAAGTCAGATGCTTAACCAACTTAGCCACCCAGGTGCCCTGAGCTCTAAGATTAAAAAAAATTTTTTAATGTTTATTTATTTTTGAGAGAGAGAGAGACAGACCATGAGTGGGGAAGGGGCAGAGAGAGAGGGAGACACAGAATCTGAAGCAGGCTCCAGCCTCTGAGCTGTCCGCACAGAGCCCAAGGCAGCGCTCGAACTCACTATCCGGAGATCATGACCTGAGCCGAAGTCAGACACTGAACCGACTGAGCCACCCAGGTGCCCCGGATCTAAGATATTTTTGAGGTGAAGAACCCTTTGAGAGCTATTAATCTCCGTTAGGAAAGCCAACATAAGAATAAAGTGTATACCAGAAGGAGAAGGAGGTATTTAGAGAACTAACAGCTGAGAACTTCATGAACCTGGGAAAATAACTAGAAATACAAATCCAGGACGTTAATAGACCAGCTTATTATCTCAATGCAAAGATACCCTCTCCTAGACACATTATAATGAAGTTGTCAGAAGTCAATAATGAAGAATCTTAAGGGCAGCCAGGGCAGTCCTGGAAGAAAACATGCAGAAGAAGCTCATAGTTATTAGTCTCAGCAATGGTTTTTTGAACATGATGCCAAAAGTGGAAACAAAAGCAAAAATCAACAAATGGGGACTATATCAAACTCAAAACCTTCTTCAGAGCAAGAGTAACAAAGAAAACAATGACATGGCAGCCTAGAGAATAGAAAATGGTTTTGCAAATCATGTATTGGATAAGGGGTTAATATCCCCAAAATATAAACTCACACAACTTAATAACAAAACCCCAAACAATCTGATAAAAAAAATGGGCAGAAGAACTAAATAGACATTTTCCAAAGAAGACATTAAAATGGCAACAAGGCACATGAAAAGATGCTCAGCATCACTAATCATTAGGGAGATGCAAACAAAAACTACAATCAGATTATCATTTCATACCTGTTAGAATGGCTTTCATCAAGAAGATAAGAGACAACTGCTGGTGAGTATGTGGTTAAAAGGAAACCCTCATGCACTGTTGGTGGGAATGTAAATTAGTCCAACCACTATGGAAAAAAAAGTGGTTGCTCCCCAAAAAATTAAAAGTAGATTTTCCATACAATCCAGTAATTCAACTTCTGAATGTGTGCCCAAAAGAAATGAAAAACTATTGCACAGAGATACATGCACACCCATGTTTATCACAGTATTATTTACAGTAGCTAAGATATGGAAACAGTACAAATGCCCCTCAATGGATAAGTGAGTAAAACAGAAGGAGGAGGAGGAGGAGGAGGAGGAGGAGGAGGAGGAGGAGGAGGAAGAGGAGGAGAAGGAGAAGGTGGAATGGAATATTATTCAGCCATGAAAGAGAAAGATATCTTGCTATTTGAGACAACAGGGATGTTCCTTGAGCACATTATGCTAAACAAGATAAGTCAGAGAAAGACAAATATTGTATGATATCACTTATATATGGAATCTAAAAAAGTCAAACCTAGATATCTCTGTTGTTCAATCAGCATGTTTGGTTGTTAAAAAAAAGTCAGGCCTATTGGGGTGCCTGGGTGGCTCAGTTGGCTAAGTGTCTGACTTCGGCTCAGGTCATGATCTAGTGGTTTGTGGGTTCAAGGCCCAAGTTGGGCTCTGTGCTGACAGCTAAGAGCCTGGAGCCTGCTTCGGATTCTGAGTCTCCCTCTCTCTCTTCCCCTCCTCTGCTTGCACTCTGTCTCTGCCTCTCTCAAAAATAAATAAACACTGAAAAAAAAGTCAAACCTATAAAAAACCAAGGAGTAAAACAGTGGTTACCAGGAGATAATGGTGGGGGGGGGATGATATTGATGATGTTTAAAATACAAACTTGTAAGGAGCCATACATACTTGTAAACAAGTACTTACATACTTGTAAACAAGCCATGCATATCCAATGCACAATATAATGAATACAGATAATATTCTACTGTAATGACATAATGTGGTGAAGATCACCTCAATTGCAATCATAATATCTAAATATTTCAAAGTAATACACTGTACATCTTATATTTATAAAATGTAATGTCAAATTTATTAAATAAGAAAATGTTTCCAATAAACACTTGAGATAATAATCCCAATTCTAAAAATAATTTAAAAAGTAAAATTTTGAAAAGATTGAATAAAATTAACAGTACTCAATGCATACAGTTCCAAAACTGGGAGATTAAGATGGAAGTGTCCAGTGTCTAATGATAATACCTATGCAGTCAATAATACTTTATGAATAAAAGTCATTATTTATAACTGAAAACAGATGTGGCCAGGTTCTCATGGGAAATCTCTAGAGATATTTTGCCCCTGTGACCACATTAAATTAGGAAATGACACTTTGTCACAGCCTGAAAAAGCAAACCCAAGCCCAGAAGGTTTTAACAAGGATTACAGGTTACTGAGAATGTTGTTGATAGATAGAGGAAAAAATACATTATAGCCCACTTGACAATACATGGTCAAAATTCCCATTAAACATTTTCAAACTCCTTCTTTAGGAATTCTTCTTCAGCCAAAATCCACCTCAACCACGTCTATATCCAGCTGTCTTCAAGCCTCTCTTTCTTTGCTGCTGCTAACAGCCATCTCTTAATTCCAGATAGGCTCTTGTCCTACCCTCTCTCTAGCTTCTTCTCTTTTGTGTACTCCCATTTATCACTGAGTTCAGCAAGCAAGGCATCCTCTCCAGGGTCAACTCACTTTAGCAAATAGCATGGGATTGTATATTAAAACAAAAACATACAACTATTTTTTGTTGTATTTTGAAAGATTACAGCCATTATCTTTTTTTGACACATTAAATAGAGAAATGTGAGCAGAAATGAAAATTTCATGAAGATGACATCAATTGGAGTTATTTCTAGTCTCATTTCGTGTAGGGCATGATAAATTTCAAATGGTCTCCTCTATGGGAAAAGTATTTCAAACCAATTTTCTTCATTTGCCAGGCAAAAGAAAGCATGGTATACTTTTCTTCTGTGGGCTAATACAGAAAGCAACTACACTTCAGTTTTCAAACCAATAAATAAAAAATAACTCATTAATTTGAGGGTAACTGGTACCAAAAACCAGGCACAGCTGTCGAATCTTTTGCATACTCTCCCATCAGTAAGAACTGAAATTCAACTCAAATTAATTTTAGCAAAAAATGGGGGATTTATTAGAATAACATTGGGATAGTTCGTGCAGTTTAAGGACCTCCTGGAACCTGACAACACTGGGGAAACTCAGGACTTGAACATTGGAGTTGACCCCCAGGATTCTCCCGATTTTATCTTCCATTTATGCCATATCTTGGATGAGAATATGACAGCCAGGAGTTATGGGGTCACACCTGTGTCCCAACCAGGGAAGGAGGCCCTACTTTGCTAATTCCACTTTAGGAAAGGGCCACAGATAGCCTCTGATTTGCTCAATTTGTTAGCAACCACACCTGAGCCAGTCACTGCAGCAAAAAGTAAAGATGCAATGCTTATCTCAGGCACACTGTCACCTATGCAGGGAGGGACTCCCTCTACTCAGGAGAGGCAATAGCACTGGGTAGACAAAACCATAACTGACAGCAGTGATTTTCAGGACAACTATCATTATATTTATTAATGGCTTGAACAACTTTTTTTTTTAATTTTAAAATATAATGCAAAACTGATTTTTGGTGTGGAAAATGTGGAGGACTAATTTTTCAATGTGGTATACATGACTCTTTTTACTTTACATCTCAAAGTGGGCAAGATTGGTATAAATTTTTTATAATGCATGTTGAAATGATCATTGCCAAAATCACACTATTCTTATTTGCCTTCTTGGCTCCATCTGTCTTTTCCTGCAAAGAGAATCTTGTTCATGTTAAAATAGATTATTTCTTGAGGCTCTAATTATGTACAAGGGGAAACACAGCTGGGAATTCATCATTGTCATTGAAGCTTCCATGTATTACTTTATAAGTACACACTTACATAGTATGAGCTGCCATACAGACAAAGTAATCGTCAGTAATCCTGACTTCTGTTATGGTTGCCACTGGCAAAGATAAATTTGTAGGTGGCTTAGACATATGCATATGTAGATAAATTTAGGTTCATTTGAGAGTAATGATAACTCTGGAATCCTATGCTTAAAGTATCGGCCAGAAGAAGCCATTGGGTATCTTGGATTTGTCTTAAGAATGATATGCCTATAAAGAAGGATTCTATAAGGGATTCATAGGATTAAAAAACAATGCTAACAAATTAAGCAGCAAAGAAGGAATCTCTACCTGGAAAAGTATATTTGATTTTTCTTTAAAAAATAAGTAAATTAATTATTAAAATTTCTCACAACTGACACTCACTTAATTGGGACAGAATTTGAAGAATTTTTCATTGCTCTCAGCAAAATACCATAAAAAAGAATGGCCTTTATATTTTCAAAAACTCATAACAGTGCGTTAAATAATAGCAACAGTAATTAAAACAATAAATTAAAGGAAAAAGGCAAATAAATCAATTTTGTTTAACAATTCTTATGTCCCATGCATTCTGGTTGGTACATAAATTTCTTATCTTGACCTAACATGTATCTGAGAGCTATAATTCCCCTTTCAAGGATATGAGGGACGAAGCCTTCAGAGATTAAGCAATTAGTCAAAGAAATACACTTATTAAGAGCCGATGTTTTCACATCATACACAGAAATGAACTGAAAATGGATTAAAGACTTGAATGTAAGACCTGGAACCATGAAACTTCTAGAAGAAAACAGGCAGTAAGCTCATTGACATAAGTTTTGGCAATGATTTTTTGAATGTGGCATCAAAAGCAAAAGCAACAAAAGCAAAAATAAACAAATGGGACTACATCAAACTAAAAAGCTACTGCACAGCAAAGGAAATCATTAACAAAATGGAAAGGTAACTTATTGAATGGGAGAAAATATTTGCAAATCATGTATCTGATAAGGGGCTAATATAAAAAATATAGAAAGAACTCACATAACTCAATAGTAACAACAACAAAAAATCCAATAAAAAATAGGCAGAGGATCTGAATAGAGATTTTTTCCAAAGAAGACCTTCACATGACCAAGAGATACATGAAGCATCATTAAGCATCAGAGATATGCCAATCAAAACCACAATGGTATATGATTTCACATCACTGAAAAAGGCTATTATCAAAACAACAAAAAACAGCAGTATTGGCAAGAATGTAAAGGAAAAGGAACCTTCATGCACTGTTGGTGGAAATCTAAATTAGTTCAGCCACTATGGAAAACAGTATGGAGTTTCTTCAAGAAATTAAAAAAATAACTACCATATGATCGAGCATTTCTACTTCTGGATATTTATCCAAAGAAAACAAAAACACTAAATCAAAAAGAGAAATGCACCTCCATGTTCATTGCAACATTATTTATAATAGATAAATATGTAAACTGAACCAAAGTGTCCATTCAGTGGTTGAATGGATAAAGAACTTGTGGTATATACATACTAATATACACAATGGAATATTGCTCAGCCATAAAAAAGAATAAAATTTTTCCATTTGCATCAACATAGATGGACCTTGAGGGCATTATGCTAAGTGAAGTAACTCAGACAGACAAATGCTGTATGATTTCTCTTATAAGTGGAATCAGAGAAAACGAAAACCCAAACCAAGTTTCTATACAGATTGGTGGTTGCCAGAGGCAAGAGGAGAGAGAGGAGACATGGGTGAAAGGGGTCAAAAGGTTAAAAAAAGAAGCCTTAGCAGGAGGAGTGCGAACGTCTGTTGTACGCTTACTGTGTGCCAGACACTGGGCCGGAGGCTCTAGTGTTTGGTTTAATCTTCCCGACATCTCTGTAAAGTATCATTCTTTTGATTTCACAAAAGTGGAAACCGACTCAGAAAGGTCAAGTTACGTGCTTCAGGTCACACAGCTGGAAAATAATGGACCAGGATGGAATCCCAGGACTGGCTGATTGTTTTTGCATAGGATAGTTTTTCCTGACAGTCATGTAATCTAATCATGGCCACAGCCAGAAAATCGCTACTGCCAGTGCATTCTACAAGGTCAGTGCACACACAGGTGCCCCTTCAATCCCAGCTAGTTGAATTGGTTTGAGATGTCTGCAGGACACATGTTGTTCAGTGAATGTGAGGAAAGAGCACAGAAGGATGCATTGGACCATCCATACTCCTGGAAGAATTTGGACTATGGCAAATGTGCCTTGAAGGAATCCTGTAACTCACATACAGAGTGTTCATCTCCAGTTTGATGTTCTTGAGCAGAGGGGAAAGGTTTGTTTGCCTCCTGAACACTCCATGTCAGCCCTTGGGAAAAAATAAAGCCCCCTGGCATTAGGAGAACTGAGCCAGAGGAAGCCAGCTGACCCAACTCCAACAGCAAGAAGGGGTTCTGCAAATCCAGATTTGTATGGGAAATCTTCCTAGCATTTAATTAAGGTAAAATTTTGTTATAAGACATTCTGGTCAAAGACAGAAGGTCTACATGCTAGATGCATCCCAGGGACACTGACAGCCTTGAGACAGTGTTAGTTTAATCTTGGAGACCTTGGTCCTGGCTTTCCATAGAACAGGCAGCCAGTTTCCTCTCTCTTGTGATTATCAGTCAGCATCGATCATGACCTAAATAAATAAATAAATAAATAAATAAATAAATAAATAAACAAAAGCACCAATATCCAAACCTTATTTGCAAGTTATCTATTTATTTATTGAACCAGTATTTATTGGATATTCAATAAGGGACCAGGTCACATAAGAGATAGGACTACAACAGGAGAAAAAAAAAAGGGACTGGAAACACTTCGCTTGTGGAGCTTAAATGAGAATGTCATAAATAAGACCCAATACAACTAGTAAAGTTTCTCTGGTGTGAACACATCCAACCAGTATGTCTGGTCTTTCATTGAATAAGCCCCTTAATTTCACTTGATTAGTTTCAGATCAAGAAATCCCAGGCCTATGTCTTGTCCTGTACCGTTGATTAATGGAGCTCTTCCATTTCACATCAGTGTTTGATTTGATCTCTGCCCTGGGCCCCAATAAGAAATGAGAGTAAAAATTCTTTTAAAAATTTCAGTATAGTAAATTCTGTGATCCTAATTTTTATTTTATTTTTCTTGTTTATTTATTTTGACAGAGAGACTGAAAGCATGAGAGGGGGAAGGGCAGAGAGAGAGAGGGGGAGAGAGAATTTCAAGTAGGCTCCGTGCTGTCAGCACAGAGCCCAGTGTGGGGCTCAATCTCACGAACCATGAGATCATGACTGGATCTGAAATCAAGAGTCAGACACTTAATCAACTGAGCCATGCAGTGATCCTAATTTTAGCTGTGATTTGAATACATAAGTCATCTCTGATTCCATGGGTTAAATGTAAAAGGCACTTAGCCTATTTTCAGAATAGGCTGACCTTTCCTAAGGCAAATTGTGAGAATTCTAGTTTACATTTTCCCCTCAAGTTTAATGAAATCGTACAGATCTGACCAAACACCTCAGAAGGAATTATGGATGTGGATGAAATCTGAGATTGTTAACCAGTTCTGCCCTGGGGAGGAGGTAGTCTCCCAGTGACAAATCTTAATGACTGGGTAAGATACCATGGAGTGAGGTTAAGGGCATCCCAGATAGAGAGGCCAACTGAGCAGAGCCAGAGACTCTGAACATTGAGGCTGGAGGACAAGTTGGCTGATTCAAGGAACTAGATTCAGAGGGATTAAATCGCTTGACAAGAGTCAGTTGATAAAACCCAGCTTTTGAGTCAAAGTTCAGAGTTTTTGTACAACACGGTGACTGTAGTTAATAATACTATATTACATATTCAAAAGTTGCTAACAGAATAAATCTTGCAAGAAAATAACTTTTTGTAAGTATGGATGGTGACAGATGTTCACTAGACTTAATTGTGGTAATCATTTCACAATGTATGCAAGTATCAAATCATTATGTTGTACACCTGGAACTAATATATATCAAGTATAAAAACAAAACAAAAGAAAAACCCAAAGTTCATTGTTTGTTTTTTAATAAGCCATTACTTTTCAAGTTAAAAAATGTTTTAGGGGCGCCTGGGTGGCGCAGTCGGTTAAGCGTCGGGCTTCAGCCAAGTCACGATCTCGCGGTCGGCGAGTTCGAGCCCCGCGTCGGGCTCTGGGCTGATGGCTCAGAGCCTGGAGCCTGTTTCCGATTCTGTGTCTCCCTCTCTCTCTGCCCCTCCCCCATTCATGCTCTGTCTCTCTCTGTCCCAAAAATAAATAAATGTTGAAAAAAAAAATTAAAAAAAATGTTTTAAAAGTATTTTATTTGTTCAGTAATGTTATATTTAATGGGTACATAGTGCTTTTGCTTGGCATCAATTGAGTTGGTTTTCAAACAATGCAACATTACACCATCTGGGATGATTACTGATCTCTCCATACCTTTGGATGACTCTGCCAACAGGGGCCAGGATCTATTCTGTTCCAATTTGAGTTGCTGTATATGTCCATATAGCAAAACAGAAAGTGGCTCCATCAACTAATAAGGCACTGTCATATTTGTCAGGGAAACCACTTATACATTTCTGACGCTTCTGCTTTGCCATTGTTTGCTGAATGCTTCTACCTTGGAAACCACCAGGTGGTTTTGGCCAAGAGAAATATCAAGAAGCTAACGACAGAATTGCAACAACTGTGGGTGCTGCTTTTGTGTCACTTTTTTTAGGGACCTTTGTCTGTTTTTTTTTATTGTAGCAAAATTACATAATGAAATCTATCCTCTTAATAGGTTTTTAAGTGTACAGAAGAGTATTGTTAACTATAAGCACAGTATTGCATAGCACATCTCTAGAACTTTGTCATTTTGTGTGACTGAAACTCTATACCCATTGAATAACAACTTCCCACCCTCTGCCCCTGCCCCTGGAAACCACCGTTCTTTTTTCTGTTTCTATGAGTTTGACTACTTTAGATACCTTATATAAGTGGAATCATACTGTATTTGTCCTTCTGTGGCTGGCTTATTTCACTTAGCATAATGTCTTCAAAGTTTACCACGTTGTAGCTTATGACATGATTCTTTTTTAGGCTGAATAATATTCCATTGTATTTGTACTGTAACTACATTTTGTTTATGTAGTCATCCATCAGCATACATTCAGGTTATTTCCATCTCTTGGCTATTAGCTATAATACTGCAGTGAGCATGAGAGTGCAAATATCTCTTTAAGATTCTGATTTTAATTCTTTTGGATAAATACTCAGAAGTGGTATCATAACAGTAGTTCTGTCTTTAATTTTTTGATTATCCTTTATACTATTTTCCATAGCAGCTGTAACATTTTACATTCCAGTCAACAGTGAAAAAGGGTCCCAATATCTCTACATCCTTTCCAACACTTACTTTATTTTTCTTGCTTTTTTTCTGGAAGGGGAATGATGGCCATCCTAACAGATATAAAGTAACACCTCATTGTGCTTTTGACTTGCATTTTCCTGACGATTAATGAACTTGTGCATCTTTTCATATATTTGTTGGCCATTTGTATGTCTTCTTTGGGAAAATATCTCAAAATATCAAAGAGATATTGGGAAAATATCTATTCAGGATGTATCTATTCAAAATATTGATAGATATTTTGAAAATATCTATTCAGGCAAAATTTTTTGCCTATTTTTAAAACTAAGTTGTTTGTTTTGTTGTTTTTGCTGTTGAGTTGTATGAGTTTTGTACATATTTTGGATATTAGCCCCTTATCAGATAGATGGGATGCCATTATTTTCTTCATTTGATAGGTTGTCTTTCACTTGGTTGATTGTTTCCTTTGCTGTGCAGTTTGATATAGTCCCACTTGTCTACCTTTGCTTTTTGTTGCCTGCGCTTTTGTTCATATCCAAGAAATCACTGCCAAGACCAATGTTATAGAGCTGTTCCCCTATGTTTTCTTCCAGGAGTTTTGCAGGTTTAAGTCTTATGCTTAAGGCTTTAATCCATTTTGAGTATATTTTTGTGTATAGTGTAAGACAAGGATTCGGTTTCATTCTCTGGGCTGTGGATATTTGGTTTTGCCAACACCATTTATTAAAGAGACTGTCCTTTCCCCATTGTGTAGCTGTACTGGTCACAGCAAGCTGCCCCCAGCTCTTATACGTTCTCAGCAGCCTGGCATCTATCATGTTGTTTACCCCAGTGCTCTAAATGAGGCAAGACAGAAATGAGTCCTTGGGTACCCATTAGAAAGCCAGAATGTTGGATGTGAGCTGCTTTTCCCCTGAGGGAGGAGAAGCGAGGGGGCACCCTTCTTTCCCGGTGCTGAGTTGTGCCTGCTTTTGAGAAAGGCTGATATTAGTAAGGGAAATTGCTCTTCTTGCCCATTTCAGTGCATGTGTTCTCAACTTTGTGCTTGTGTGGGATACTACAACTTGTTAAATGAATTCTAGAATTTTCATAAAGGTATTTGACCTGTATGCCCTCAGACTTTTCTTCTTAGGATTGATATTGGCAGACTGTGAGAATTACATCTTTATTCAACTATATTGAGAGCCAGAGAAGAGAGTAACTCTTCTTTGTGCCTCTTTTGAAGATGAGGAGACTTTTCCCAGAAGTCCACTAAGAATGCTTCTTCTAAATATCTCACTGGGCAGAATTATATCACATGCCCATAATTAAACCAACCGCTGGCAAGAGGGATTGGAATTTCCATGATTGCTTTAGATTAATCAAGGCTCACCCCTTCATATGAAAAGGGGCCCAATTTCCTCTGAAGTTCATGGCTGCCTGACATCTGAAAAGCAATAGGGTTCCATTAAGAAGAAAGATGGTTGAGTATAGAGCAAGTGGTTGCATAGGAGATCAACAATATCAGCTACATTTCTCAACTCCAACAGTCACCTATACAAGTCAGTATCAGGAATATTTATGAGAGACTGAAATGGAGGAAAAGTTAAGTCATTTTAATTATTTCAATGTGGAATAAATCTTCCACTTTAAATGGAGAGCAAGATAAAGTCTGTGGATTCCTAAATGTCAATATTAAACATTTTAGATATTTTTATGAAAAAGGAATACTATTTTTTCTTTTTCTTTTTCTTTTTTTTTTCAATCTCTGTTGGTACAGTTTCAGGAGCAGGGACTTACAGATCTTTACTCCTGCTTCCAAATCAGTGATAACTTTGTTTTCCATCTATAGTCTTCACTGCTGATTTATTAAACAAACTGAATTTTGTCAGATGTCAATGATAATTATAATTTCCTACCTCAAAATGATTAAGGTTTTCATCTTTTTAAATTGACTCTTTATCTTAAGTACTGTTTATTATGCTTCACTTGTTCACTAAATTTATCAAATATTTCATAAATTGTAAGTTTATGTAGTAAAAGCATGTGTGACTCTGAACTGACTGGCTTGTCTCAAAACAAAAGCTAAAAGTATTTCTAAAAAAGAATGAAAATTACTTTAATGAGATTCTGATAATAGTTATAACTCATTCATAGCATCTGTTATATGCTATGCACATTCAACTTTAAAATATATAAATTCACTTAATATCCCCTAAATTTTGTAAGGTATGGAGTTTTACTATCCACATTTTATAAGTGAGAAAACTAAGAAACAGGTTAAGTAACTTATCTGAAGTCAAAAAGCTATCAAGGATCAGAACTAGAATTCAGATTCAGAAAGTCTGTTTCCAGAGACCTGTATTTAATAAGTACACTGGATAAAGAAGACTTCCCATCTTACATATATCTTAAAACTTTTCTTCCATCTGAAAAGCTTTATTTAAATAAGTTTAAATTTGTCTATTAGGAAATATCCTAAAGAGGTTTGCAGTTAGGTAATAGTAACTTAGTGGTCTTATGAAGTAAAGCCCCATGTAACACGTTACCTTAGAATCCCCTCATTGAACAGCTCTATGATTAAGTTGGAGGAACTCTGTTGGGCATAAGAGGATTGCTCTATGTGCTGTTGTAACAGAAATTCCTAGGTAATTTTAACATAAAAACAAACAGATGTCAGCAAGGTGGCAGAATAAAAATCGCAGCCCTTCTTTACTCACAGAAACACCAATTTAACTAAAGACAATGGGATGCTATCTTTTAATTTGCAGCTACTTATAAGAGTATTTCACTAAATTTCACATGTTACCATGGGAACACAGGTTCCCGTAGGGACATTAAAAAAAATTTTCAACATTAAGCTTGGTTCAGTCTACTTGCCTTTCTGAATTCTCATTGGGTAAGAGCACGAGGTCCTCAGAGATTTTGTGTCATGTCATGGAATGTAGTTGTAAAGTGGGTCCATTTCCAGTTCACGTTCTCTGTGGGTTTTTCTAGGCTGCATGTTTATTATTTTCAAAAACATAAGTACTTTCATTAGTTATTTATTATTAATAACCTATAATTAATGTTATTAATCATTAGTTGACAGCAATTAAATAAGGCACAATGAACAATGATATCCTCTGTCACCATTTTATACTAAGGGGAAGTATTGGAACATTTCAGATATTTTCTTTCTTGTCCTTCCTTCCTTCCTTCCTTCCTTCCTTCCTTCCTTCCTTCCTTCCTTCCTTCCTTTTCTTTCTTTCTTTCTTTCTTTCTTTCTTTCTTTCTTTCTTTCTTTCTTTCTTTCTTTCTTTCTTTCTTTCTTTCTTCCTTTCTCCAGTATTGTTAACATACAGTGCTATATTAGTTTCAGGTGTACAATATTGTGATTCTACAATTCCATACATCACCCAGTGCTGTCATGACAAGTGCACTCTTTAATCCTCATTACCTATTTCACTGATTCCCCCACCCACCTCCCCTCTGATAACCATCTGTTCATTCTCTATAGTTAAGAGTGTTTCTTGGTTTGTCTCTCCTTTTTTTCCCTCCTGTGCTCATTTGTTTTGTTTTGTAAATTCCACAAATGAGTGAAATTATATAGCATTTGTCTTTCTCTGACTGACTTATTTCACTTAGCATAATACACTCTAGCTCCATCCATGTCATTGCAAATGGCAAGATTTCATTCTTTTTATGGCTGAATAATATTCCATTGTGTGGATCACCTCTTCTTTATCCATTCATCTATCGATGGTCACTTGGGCTGCTTATATAATTTGGCTATTGTAAATAATGTTGTTATAGAGGCGCCTGGGTGGCTCGGTCGGTTAAGCGTCCGACTTCGGCTCAGGTCATGATCTCGCGGTCCGTGAGTTTGAGCCCCACGTCGGGCTCTGTGCTGACAGCTCAGAGCCTGGAGCCTGCTTCGGATTCTGTGTCTCTCTCTCTCTCTGCCCCTCCCATGTTCATGCTCTGTCTCTCTCTGTCTCAAAAATAAATAAACATTAAAAAAATTTAAAAAATAATGTTGTTATAAACATAGGTGTGCATGTATCCCTTTGAATTAGTGTTTTTGTATTTTGGGGGTAAATACCCAGTAGTGCAATTACTAGATCACAGAGTGGTTCTATTTTTAACCTTTTGAGGAACTTCCATACACAGTGACTGCACCAGTTTGCATTTCCACTAACAGAGCATGAGGGTTCCTTTTCCTCCACATCCTCACCAACACCCATTATTTTTTGTGTTACTGATTTTAGTCATTCTGACAGGTCTAAGGTGATATCTTATTGTCATTCTGATTTGCATTTTCTTGGTAATGCAAGAAAATGTGTCTTTTGGCCGTCTGGATGTCTTCTTTGAAGAAATGTCTGTTCGTTTCTCCTGTTCATTTTTAAATTGGATTATTTGTTTTGAGAGTGTGGAGTGGTACATGTTTTTTATACAACTTAGATACTAACCCTTTAAAATTTTTTTAATGTTTATTTATTTTTGAGAGAGAATGTGAGGGGGAATGGGCAGAGAGAGAGGGAGACACAAAATCTGAAAAAGCAGGCTCCAGGCTCCGAGCTGTCAGCACAGGGCCCATCACAGGGCTAGAATTCACACACCATGAGATCATGCCCTGAGCCACAGTCAGACACTTAACTGACTGAGCCACCCAGGTGCCCCAATACTAACCCTTTATTGGATGTCATTTGCAAATATCTTCTTCCATCTAGTAGGTTGTCTTCTAGTTTTATTGATTGTTTCCTTTGCTGTGCAGAAGGTTTTTATTTTTATGTAGTTCCAATGGTTCATTTTTGCTTTTATTTCCCTTACCTCAGGAGACAGATCTAGAAAAATGTTGCTGCAGCTGATGTCAGAGAAATGACTACCTGTGCTCTCTCTAGGATTTTTATGGTTTCAGGTCTCACATCTAGTCCTTAATCTATTTTGAGTTTATTTTTGTATATGGTGTAAAAAAGTGGTCCAGTTTCATTTTTTTGCGTGTAGCTGTCCAGTTTTTCCAACATCATTTGTTGAAGACACTGTCTTTTTAGATGGAATCCTTTCTTTTTAATGTTTTTTTCTTTTAAATGTTTATTTATTTTTGAGAGACAGAGAGACAGAGCACGAGCAGGGAAGGGGCAAAGAGAGGGGGAGACACAGAATCCGAAGCAGGCTCCCGGCTCTGAGCTGTCAGCACAGAGCCCAAGGCAGGGCTTGAACCCACGAGCCCCGAGATAATCACCCAAGCCAAAGTCGGACCCTTAAGCAACTGAGTCACCCAGGTGCCCCAGATGAAATCCTTTCTTATAAGCCAGACACTCATGTGAATTCTCCTTGGAATATAAAGCTTGGTAAGACATTAGTTAGGTATTTAGACTCAGCATTATAGATCACTAGTTTAGGGCTGTGCAGCTCCGTTTCTTCCTGGTTGCCATCACTGGTCCATGTCTATTTGATTACCTAATTCTCTGACTTTTTTTTTTTATAATTTTTTTCTTATGATGAAAACTTTTTAAAACATTTTTTAATGTTTATTTATTATTGAGAAACAGAGAGAGACAGAGCATGAGCATGAGAGGGGCAGAGAGAAGGAGAGACAGAATCCAAAGCAGGCTCCAGGCTCTGAGCCATCAGCACAGAGCCCAACGTGGGGCTCGAACTCACAAACTGCAAGATCATGACCTGAGCCAAAGTCGGATGCTCAACCGACTGAGCCACCCAGGCACCCTAAATTCTCTGACTTTTGAGCAGAAAGTGACTTGGGAACTGGGGAAGGTCTATTTAAAGTATAGATTTCTCTAATGCCAATCGATCTGAATTTTTTCTTAAGACATGGTGTCTGTTAGTATGTTCATTCATTCAACAAAGAACTAATGGGCATTGATTCTATGCCAGATGTGGCAGAAGATGCTAAGGGTGAGAAAGGAACATGTTCATGAACACAACAAGGTCTCTGGTCTCTACAAGTCCAGTGGGAAAAATGTTGAATCTCTTGATGTGTAAAAGGTGTTCTCACTCAAAAAATGTCTTCTGTTTATTGTTTACTTGTGCTGATTCTGTAAGTAGGACTAAAGAAAATGAAGTTTTCCTTCAATGAGCGGGGAAGGAGTTGGCTTGAAAATACATGTATTCCTTTAGGAGGTTTCAGTTGGCAAACCAAACGTGGCTGCCTCACGCTTTCTGCCACCGCATTACAAAGTGCAGGACCAAGAACTTGATTATCCTTCTTCATCTGAGAGACTAATCAAAACCAATTCCTTCATGCTTCACCTTTGGTCTGGCTTGATCAGCTAGAGAAGTCCAAAGCTTCTAGACCATCCATTCTCCCCTGGACTCTCACTTTCATAAATTTCTGTGTATCCTCTATTCTGACTAAATCTTTTACCCCTCTTCTTCCCTCTAAAAATCATTCACTATGCCCTCTTAAACTATAAGGTTTTTGATCAGGAAACTCTCCTATATTTTTGTCCCCTTTCTGAAATCCCTTTGACCTCTTGCCTTATGAAAGTGTCTTCTGATATCTTTCAAATGGAGATAGTTTTCTCTCACAAATTTCTGCAGCTCGAGGCCAGGAGGAAGGATCAATGTTCCACTTCTTCTCCATTGCCTTTCCTACTGCATCCTTTAAACAAGATAACTCTCTTGAAATTCTGTTATGGGACCGGCTGTAAACCTTTCTTGATGCTGCCATCTGCAAACCACCACATCCTTTACATTAAAAAAAAATTGCTTTATGTTTATTTATTTTTGAGGGAGAGAAAGAGAGACAGAGCATGAATGGGGAGGGGGAAACAGAGAGAGAGGGAGACACAGAATCTGAAGCAGGGTCCAGGCTCTGAGCTGTCAGCAGAGAGCCTGATGCGGGGCTTGAACCCACGTACCATGAGATCATGACCTGAGCTGAAATCGGATGCTTAACTGACTGAGCCACCCAGAAGCCCCGTCCTTTACATTCTTGTACTGAAAATTTTCTTCCTCTCCACACCTACCCTGTCATATTCGGAGGGAGTTTATTATACTTTTAAATGACTGATCTTGGACTCTGAATATATCAGCCGCAGAAGGGAATCCCATGCCACGTAGGTAACTTAACCAGGAAGAATTTATTCCAGGGTAACAAGTGACCCAGTGATCTCATTGGGAGATCTGGGGAAAAAACCTCAACTTAGTAAAAGGCAACCTTGACGACCCCCCCACCCCGCAAAGTGGGGATGGGCCTCCAGAGGAACTGTTGCCCTTCTCTGAGTAGGAAGCTGCTGACTTCAGGACACCATGATAGAAAGCTGCCACTATAAGGAGATCCCCAGAATTTAACTGCTGTGATCTGCACCAGCAAAATGGGTGCACGATTCTCTGCCTTTTGACCCCACAAAGCTAGTGACCAAACACTGGGACCGTGGCAAACATTGCCTCTACCTCCCTGCTGGTCAGGAGAAATAGAAGAAGCATCTAAAGCATGGGATCTACCTGGGTTTTGTCTTCTAAAAACTCAGACAAGACAGAAGCTATCACAGGGGAATTCTTTCATATTCCCAACACCAAAGCCACAAAGTTACATGAAGTTTGACAGATCTTCTCAACCTTGTTCTTGTCATATTGGAATAGGAGCCCTATTTATTTTATTATTTTTTTAATTTTTTAATGTTTATTTAGTTTTGAGAGAGAGAGAGAGTTGAGCAGGGGAGGGGTGGAGAGAGGGAGACACGGAATCAGAAGCAGGCTCCAGGCTGTGAGCTGTCAGCACAGAGCCCGATGCGGGGCTCAAACTAGAGCCCTATTTGTTTTAAAATCAAATTCCACTACTTGTGCTCTGGGTCCTATCTTTTCTTTGCTTCTCAGGGGCTTCTTTCTGTTGTCTGCACTAGCTCTGCACCACCTCTGTGGTGATTAATTCCCATCAGCACACAGACATCCTACAGCGTCTTCCATGTCAGAAAACAAAAACTGCCACAATGATGTCCTTTCTTTTTTTTTTTTTTAAATTTTTTTTTAACGTTTTATTTATTTTTGAGACAGAGAGAGACAGAGCATGAACGGGGGAGGGGCAGAGAGAGAGGGAGACACAGAATCAGAAGCAGGCTCCAGGCTCCGAGCCATCAGCCCAGAGGCCGACGCGGGGCTCGAACTCACAGACCGCGAGATCGTGACCTGAGCTGAAGTCGGACGCTTAACCGACTGAGCCACCCAGGCGCCCCCAATGATGTCCTTTCTGTTCTGCAAACATGTCAAGCCCCTTCTGCCCTCCAAGCATTTGCTCATATTCACCTATTGTAGCCTGGGATACTTTCCTTAGTTCTCTGCATAGTTGGTCTATTCTCATTGCCAGTGTCCCAGTTCAAATTAATCAAAGGGGCCTTGTCTAATCACCCTCTCTCCACCTCCTTCACTCACTATCACCTCACATTCTTTATAATTTTTATCAAATTCTAAAATTGACTTATTTATGCATTTACTTACTTCTTGACCTCACTAAGATGTAAGCTTATAGGGCAGATATATTCCCAGTCATGCTCACTTCTGAATGCCTAGCACATTGCTTGGTACACAGGAGAGATTTAATAAACCTATGTTCAGGAAATGAAGGAGTGTTATGTACCAAGAGGAAGAAGATTGTGAAGAATAGCACAAAGAGATGGGAGAGAAAACCCTGACCTTCCACATTTTCCTAGTTAAGCTTTAGAACCTCACAAAGTTGGAGATGGTTACCTCTATTTCCCCCTTTTTTTGTGCTGGCCTCCCCACAGTGAGTAGAGAAGGTTGTGGATATAACAATGCCCTACACTTACCTATGAACTCCTGTAGCATTTTTTCAATTTCTCATTTCAGAGAAGCGCTGCTTTTTTGATGATTTCTTTGATATGGAGAAATATTTTTTAATGTTATCTGATTTATGATGTAATTTATCAGGTGTCTATTTTTCAGCTGTCCAACCCCTCATCCCCTTTAAAATCAACTTGTTTCCTTCTTGTTTTCTTGGAAAAGCTTTTGATACAACCGACGCTGCTTCCTTCTGTTCAAATTATTATTACTTATGTTTCAGTGGGGGTTGTTTTTCTTGGACCAATTATTCGCTTACTCCCTATTGCATGTGCTTTCTGTCTGAATTGCCTATTCTTTTCCTAATGGAATGCGAGAGCATAATATCCTGTATTGCTTTATCTCATTAAGTCCTATGTCATTGCCTCATTTTGTGGTCCCATTTTCTGTAATTAAATGCCCCTATAGGAAGGGGGGGAGGTTTTGGTTTTAAGACTGTCTTGTTTAACAGAATCATGTCTGACTTTACTGAATCATAAAGTTTTGAAATTAAATAAGACCTTAGATATAATGTACTACAAAACTTTTCCCAACGCATGCATCTCTTGTGGTATCCCACTATGGTGTAAACCTATTCTGTTTGCTGTGCTATCCCCCATATGTCAGCATAGTGCCTGGCATATAGTAGGTGATCATTAAACATTTTTGAATGAATAAATGAAAATCTGCATTTGGGTAACATAATTTTTAAGTTCAGAAAATGCAGAGAGATATTTGAGATGCTTTTTCAAATAGGCCCAAGGAAACAAGCACAGAGATATTCATAGCCTTTTTTTGAAAAGTAAAGTACAATAGAAACATCTACCAGTAGGAGAATATATAAGTAAGTGCTATATATTCCTTCAGTAGAATCCTATATACAGTGGTTAAAGCGAATGAACAACAGATGCACTTAGCATGGAAGAGCCTCAAAAATATAATTTTGAAGAAAGAAAAGCAAATCATAGAAGAGTAAAAAGGAATTACTCCATTATATGAAATTTAAAAATATGTCAAACATACAAAATATGTTTAGCAAAATATATGCATAGCAAAAGTATAGACAATAACTTGTTATTTTTGATTATGGTGAACAAGAAATTCAAAGTAATGTTTTCCTGCTGCTGCTGGGAGTGAGTTATAAAAGTTACTCAGCGAGGCTATAGCGGGGCTTCATGGCAATACTTAATTTTTTAAAGTGGGTGTTGGGTACACACTCTTTGTTTTATTTTTCATATTTTATATGCCCAAAATATTTCTTTAAAAAAAAAATTTTTTTTAACATTTATTTATTTTTGAGACAGAGAGACAGAGCATTAACGGGGAGGGGCAGAGACAGAGGGAGACACAGAATCCGAAGCAGGCTCCAGGCTCTGAGCCATCAGCCCAGAGCCTGACGCGGGGCTTGAACTCACGGACTGCAAGATCGTGACCTGAGCTGAAGTCGGACGCTCAACCGACTGAGCCACCCAGGCGCCCCTGCCCAAAATATTTCATAATAAATGTACTGTCCATGAAACCTCAATGGACTGAAATGAAGTTGAGCAAGGAAAAAAGATATTCTTTCCTAAAGAAAGGGAATACGAGGCTCAGGGAGATATTTATTGCATTTGAATAGGTTCCCTAAAGTCATAAAATATAAATTTTATAAATAATATATAAAAAATAATTTACAGTGTCAATAACGTCTTAGATTTCAACTGGTATAATTTGCTGTTCAGTACTTTTTCCCAAAATTACGATCCCAGTTATTAAAAACATAAATAACTACCAATGTTTAAGTCTTTCTAATTTGCTTGTTGAAAGAAAGTAATATGAAAATGTTTAGAATAAAATGCAAATGTAGCTAGAAGTGTATGTAAGAAGGCCGAGTTTCTGATAGATGGTCACAGAATTTAAGTTACAAAAGTTACCTGGTTAAAAGATGAATTCTACATTTTATAAATGCTTATTATACATTTGATAGTAAATATTCTAAATGAATTATAGATGTTAACTCATTGTGTCCTCATTAAGAACAGTTAATTAAGAACAGTTATTATTTTGCAGAATAAGTAACTGAAGTACAGAAAGGGGAAGTGACTTGCCCAAGGGCCCACCGCCCAAGAGAGGTGAAAGCACGATTATAACCAGGTTGCCCAGCCTCAAAGTCTATTCACTGACAAGTTTCCCACCCATCCTTCACAGTGTGGCAGTAATAGAAAATCATATTTTTAAAGCTCTTTCAAATGTAATACATAATAGTTTTGTGAGAAGGAGAGCTCTGAGTGCATGCTATATGCCTAGTAATTTGTTCTGCATCGCTAAATCTTCATAAGAACCTTATGAGGCAGGTATTATTATTATCCATTTGCCTAGTCGAGTAAAATGAAGTCCAGAGAATGGCAATAACTCCCCCGGTGCTTCATGACCAATCAAGACTGGATTCAAGCCTATAAAATTGCTTTGGAGCCTGTAAAGCTTGTCTCTGAGCGTTGTGCGTCAGTTACTATTACATGCAAAAGCAAAACAAAAATGAAAAAATAAAAACTTACAAAACTCTAATTTGGGGATATGGAGAGAAGTAGAAGAGGGTCTTCTATGGAGTAGCAAGTGAAACAGGAGGGACTAGCTCTGAGTGGATTACAACATTACCACACAGGGCCAGTTTGAAACTGGCCTTCCAAATTTTGGAAGTGCATTTCAGGCTGGAGGCTGGGAGCTCCGGGTCTGGAAGGTTGGCCTTCATAGATTCCCTCTAAGAGGCCTACTGTCTATCGCTCCCTGGTGGCGGCGTCCTCCACTGCCGGGGTTATGTAGGCGCCCCGCCGCGGAAGGAATACGACCCTTCCGCGCTGGGGACGGTCTTGCGAGAGCGTCCTCCGTGCAGGGACACAGCGCCAGCCCCACGACCCAGATCCGACTGGCCGTTCGGTTTCGTGCGATCCTCTCAATGCTGGGTCAGGTCTTCCAGCACCGAGATCTGGAAGCATGCGTATGATTCGGCTGGGGCATGCGACAGGAGCGCGGTCGCAGCTGGGAAAGGGAAGTCGTGGGCACAGCTCTATCCGCCCCCAGCATTGCAACCAGCCTGGGTGTGCGCGCTGCGGGCCTGTGGGCGCCGGATCCTGGAGTCTCCCAGCTGGTCGCATGTCTGAAGGTGGCTGACTCCAACGGCTCTGGAATGTGGGGCGAGGGGGCTGAGGGTTTTGGTACAAGCGCCTTTCGCTGAAGCCCCAAAGAGGGAGAGGAGCAAGTTGGCGCCTTTTCTTTTCACTCCTGTTTGAGCGAAGAGTGGCGGCCTGGAGGCGGGGGCAGACAGGGAAAACGATGCTCAAACTAGGGTTCCTTCCTAGACTTTGGAAGTGGGCGCTGCGGAGCAGGTGGGGGCGCGGGCCCCCCAGGTTGCCGCCCAGGGTGCAGAACCGGCCTGACCGCCCAGGCACTACCCTCCCTCAAGTTCCTGAGTCCCAGGCTTTCTGGTCATACACGTGGCAACATCTGGCAGCCCAGACACGCAGGGTCTATGTTATGGTCCAACCACTGGGGTTTCGGCCTTTCTCCCGCCTCCTGACCTTCCTGCTAGTGGAGCAGGCAGAGAGATCGTCACCCCAAACCCAACCTAGCTATCTAGCTCTGAAGTTAGGAGCTTCGGGCTCCCGAATAGCTTTGCAGTCACATAATTACTGCTTCGTGAAGGTGAGAGCAATCTTGAATGGGCAGTTTTCCTGGAACCTGCAAAGTTCCCCCAAATGGCTTATGATCCCTAGAACTCATTGTTCAACCTCCCTCTTCTTTTTTAAGATCTCTTTTAACTGTCCCACCTCTGAGGAAATAATTGTTAAGAGAGTAGATCTCAATGTTAAGTGTTCGTATCACAATAAAATTTAAAAAGTTGTGTGACTTTATCTCCAATTTTATAGATCGATAAAAAAAAAAAAAACAACTGATAATTCGAATCCTCCAACTAAAAAAAATTATTCCTGGTGGGTATTTACAAGTAGGTAGGTACTCTCTGAGCATTGCAATGACTTTCCTATATTGCATATAGAAGAAAAGGCTATAAAGCAACCAAAGCTGCAATGCAGGAAACAGGGAGCTGTTGGAAATGGAACGTGTTTTGAAAGAATTTTGGTTGGTGCTGGTAGAATTTAAACTATCCAATACAGCATTGGCTGTTTAGCTAACAGGTGTTATCACATTGTGTCATTTCAGTCCAGTGTAGAAGGATGTGTTCTAGGAGGCGGCCCCCTTACTTTGAACAAAAGTTAGAAGTTCACTTTGTCACCAGAATTGAAACAGGAGAGGTGAATAGGCCTTACTCCCTCAGTGACTGTTCCTCTCTATTGTGAGTTGACTCCCTTAGCAATGGTTACTGCATTTTGAATCTTCTTTCACATAATCTGTGGGAGATACAATTCAAGATCCTTTTGCAAAAAACGATCTGGCTGAGTGGCACCTGGGAAACCATTGAAATAGCATGTTGGTTTGTAATTACAATGACAGATTGGTATGACAGGCAGGGAAGGAAGAGATTATGAGGATATTGACCTTAAAAGTAAATCAGCCAGTTATTTTGCCAGCAAAATGGGCTTATTTGTGAATAGCAGAGGAACTGCAATTCAGGATAAGCAAGCCATAGCAAAAGCCATAGGCAAGTCCAGAGAACAAAGAAGAGGAACATTATAGGGAAAAAGGAGGAAGTTGGAGGCAGGGGGGAGGGAAGGCCTTTTTTAAATTATTAATGCAAACCAATTTATTTCCATGCACAACTCTGTCAAATGGAGAAGATTAAGAGGAAAACGAAAATAGAGGAAATGGAGGAATGGGAGAGTCAAGGGTAGTGACAGTTTCTCATTAGCTGAGTTGTGGTATTTTCTTGAGCTTGTTTCTGGGCAAGCCGAAAATTTTCCTTCCACCTTGCTGGAGTAGTAAAGTAGGCTTTTTCACTGTTGGGAATACAAGGTACATCTCTTTCTGCTGGGGTCTGCAACAGACAAGTGATAGGGCATAAGGGCCCCCCCTTTTGGCTGCCGAGATGACATTTTAAAAGAAATTTCCTTTAAGTTTACATTGGACTGGGGTGTTTGAGAAGTTACTCAACAGGGTAGGGACTTGAACACCGGTAGGACAGGAAGGATGTGTGCAGCAGAAGTTGATCCAAGCAAGGAGAAGTAGGCTGGGGGAGGAGGGACTAGGCAGAGGAGTGGCCTGAAGTTTGGTGTGTTTGGGTGACCAGAGGAGTTGGGTCAGAGTGTTTTCTTGGAGGTGTAGTGCAGACCCAGGTCGATACTCACTCTTTCCATTCTGCCACAGCCTTTTTTCTTTTTGTAAACATTTTGCTCTGTTTATTTTTTTTTCTTAATAGCTGTATTCTCTGTGTAATCAACAGTAACTTTGTATCAAATCATAATTACCTACACTTTTATTTATAGATTTTTAAAAAGTCAAATGGCTTATTTTTATAATCTGCATTAATTCTTGATAAAGAAGATAAATGTAGCAAGAGGTTCATCCTAAGTAAAGTGTTTTTCAATATTCTCCTTAGTACCTGGCTCTGTTTGGGTATTTTCTTCCTCAATATTTCCTCTCAATATTCCATTTATTTATCTATCTCTATCTCTATCTATCTCTATCTCTATGTATTTACATCTACATATATATCTATATCTGTATTATTTTAGAGAGAAAGCTGATATGGGGTTCAATCCCATGACCTGAGCTGAAGTCAAGAATAGAGTGCTCAACCAACTGAGCCACCCAGGCACCCCATCAATATTCCTTTTAGTAATAAAGTAATGCTGTGAGGAGATACAAGATAGAGGAGATCAGTGCTGTGGGATAGCTTTTGATCAGTTTGTTGAGATAAACACAAACGGGGTAAATTGTAAAGCAACATATATGCATATGGTACAGGATATAGACTGAAATGTATAAATGGCAAGGGAATATAAAATAAAAGAATAATCAAACAAAAATGGGTTTCTGGATGCCAAACTAAGTTCCATATATTGCTTTCTTTTCTATCACACACATACTGGATTTAACAGTTTGATGCATTAGAGGCAGTTTGTATCAACAAAAATTTTAGAATGGAGTTTCCTCCCTGTGTTGGATCAATAAAATCAATAGCCTGACTTAGAGCTTAGCTGTTTTAAGTTACACAAGCGGTAGAGTAGACGTGCAGGTTGTTTTGTTTTGTTTTGGTAATTCTTGAGGCAGAAAACAGACCAGCTGAAGCAAGTTTTCAAGGACACCAATCAATAAGGTGGCTGACAGATACCTTATCCTAGCAGTCAGAATTTCCTGCTACACATTTAGCTACTCTTTTACAGGGCATGTATTCCCATTTCCTCGCAACCACGCATCAATGTCAGTGAATCCACAGACCGTAACGTTGACCATACTTTTGGAAGATATTCTATTTCAAATTACAAGACATATTGTGCATTTTATTCTTTATTTGCTTCAAGAAATTTTTGAGGAAATTATAAGGAATTCTGTCAAGTAATATGCTATTTCCACCACTGAGAAACATTTCTGTTGAATAGATTAGTGGTTCTCAAAGTGTGGTCCCTGGACAAGCTGCATCAACATTGTCTAAGAACTTGTTAGACATGCCAGTTCTCAGACACCACCCCAGACCTCTTGAACCAAAAATTCTAGAGGAGTGGCAATAGAATGGTCCTGTTCTGAGCAGCCCCTGCAGCCACATATGGTATGAGAACAGCTCATGTCCCCAAAGAATGGTTGTGAGGGCGGACCAAACAAACACCCAGATTACTCACTAACAAATGATTTGGCTACTCATATTGTTTTTCTTCTCCTCCTCCTTTTTCTTCTTTTTTTAAAAATGTTTATTTATTTTTGAGAGAGAGAGAGAGGGGTGCAGAGAGAGAGGGAGACACAGAATCTGAAGCAGGCTCCTGGCTCTGAGCTGTCAGCACAGAGCCCGACACGGGACTCGAACCCACAGACTGTGAGATCATGACCTGAGCCTAAGTCAGAGGCTTTTAAATGACTGAGCCACCCAGGCGCCCCTCCTTTTTCTACTTCTTTAGCAGGCTTCAATGGTTTTAAAAGCACAAGGATCATGTAATGCTTAGAAGATAATTTTCCTTTTACAAGTGTGTTTATTTCCTAAAAAGAATTGTTGCAATGTGCAGAGTATTTAGAAAAATAGAATCCACATCACTTGATGTAAAAATAACATAATTATTATTACTCAAATTGTTATTAATTAAAATTAAATAATTACAAAAAGGAACATATGATTCAACTAGCTTCTTCAAACTTTGGGACTGATGGAAAAAGGTAAGTGAACGTAGGAACAAAAGCAAATGTTCTTGTGTTACGGGGGAAAGATTATTGTTAGACATACTAAAAAAAAAAAAAAGAAATTCCTAAGGTTATTAATGGACAAGAAAGAAGCTGCTCAGCAGGCATATATTGAAAACAATAACAATCTCAACATGAATCTCAAAGGCATAGAATTAGCTTAGAAAAAAAGAATGGTTTAGACCAGTGGTTCTCAACTCTGACTGTATATTAAAATCATCTTTTAAAAGCACAAAAGCCCCATGACCATTTCCAGACATTTACTAGTGGGGCCCAGTGGCACTGCTATATCTCACAGCTCCATGGGATTCCATTCGCATCATAATTATATGCATGGTGCCCCTTGAAGTTGTTCAGTGCACAGCCTGTGCAGCTAGAAACAGTGGCATGAGCATCATTTTTTAAAGATCTCCAGGGTTTGTGGTTTTTTTTTTTAAATGCTTAGCCAGACTTACACCCACTGAGTCTGACTGTTCCTTGTCTCTTATTCATACATCTAGCTTTGGAGTGCCTTTCTGTGATCACTCGTCCAAGTTCTCTTTGTGTGAAACATGACCTCACTGGTCTAAAAATGTGATGGGTGAATTGGGAGTATCGAACACACAGAATTATTTGCTTCAGCCTATAAATGTGATCGGCAACTCTGGAGCACTGCATCTAATTCCAGGGCAAGGGTAGGAAGACCTATATTTGGGACATGTCTGTTAACATTGAAAAACACAAACCTGTGAATGGTAAATGGCTAATTTTGATTTATCTATAGTAATAGCATATGGTAGAAAAAATCATTAGCAAGTAATTACCCTCTATGTGTGCAGTACAATGCTTATTGCCCATCATCTTCCTGATTTGCTTTCTTTTCCTTCCTCCTTCTCCGTCTCCTCCTCCTCCTCCTCCTCCTCCTTCTTCTTCTTCTTCTTCTTCTTCTTCTTCTTCTTCTTCTTCTTCTTCTTCTTCTTCTTCGGTAAGGATAGGACACATACATTAATTTGGAAAAGCAAGAAAACATGGAAAACAAATCATATTACTCATAACCAAAAATTTTAACAAGAGACTTATGTTTTTTTCATTTTATCTGTTGAAGTACCTCTTCTATATTATGTCTTAGAAATAAATGATGAATTGGGGCGCCTGGATGGCGCAGTCGGTTAAGCGTCCGACTTCAGCCAGGTCACGATCTCGCGGTCCAGGAGTTCGAACCCCGCGTCAGGCTCTGGGCTGATGGCTCAGAGCCTGGAGCCAGTTTCTGATTCTGTGTCTCCCTCTCTCTCTGCCCCTCCCCCGTTCATGCTCTGTCTCTCTCTGTCCCAAAAATAAATAAACGTTGAAAAAAAAATTAAAAAAAAAAAAGAAAGAAATGATGAAGAGGGGCACCTGAGTGGCTCAGTCAGTTAGGTGCCCGACTCTTGGTTTCTGCTCAGGTCATGATCTCATGGTTCATGGGATGGAGTGCCATAGCAGGTTTGCACTGATAGTGCTGAGCCTGCTTGGGATTCTCTCTCTCTCTCTCTCTCTCTCTCTCTCTCTCTCTCTCTGTGCCCCTCCCTTGCTCATGCTCTCTTGCTCTCTCTCTCTCTCTCTCTCAAAATAAATAAATGAACTTAAAAGAAATGATGAAGAGAGGTGAAAATCAAATTTGGAACAAACTGTCAGTTTAGGAAGAAATTGTATTAAGTCGTGAGTTGGCGATATTGAAAATTATTCCTAAAATTATACTTTCTTTTTGTGGATGGGAATGTTTGTATAACATGTTTTTAATCAAATATTTATTTTAGATTTTCATGTATTTAACTTCAGAACAAGTTGTGTATTCTTTTCTATACTATTTTATTTTATTTTATCTTATTTTATTTTATTATATATTGTAAGTGAGCTAAACATACAGCTATTCCCATATGCTTCTTTTTGTTTGTGTAACTCATGAACTGCCTATAAAATGTGCTAGTTGCTGACACTTGGATTTTTTTCCAAACAGGATTGATTGATTGATGCTGCATTGTATGCTTATATGTGAATCCTTAATATGTTGTTTGAAGGGCCAACTGTTGGGGCGCCTGGGTGGCTCAGTTGGTTGAGCAACTGGCTTTTGATTTTGACTCAGATCATGATCTCATGGTTCATGAGATTGAGCCCTGCTTGGGGCTCTGTGCTGACAGCGACAGAGCCTGCTTGAGATTCTCTCTCTCCCTCTCCCACTTGTGTGTGCTCGCTCTCTCTCAAAATAAATAAACATTTAAAAAAATTAGGCGCCAGCTGTAAAATTTGGAAAGCTCACCAAAAGTTGCTCAAACTTTTATCATAAGAGGTACAAATGAAGATATGCATATTAATTAAACTCAAAAGAAAGTAATCCTGACTACTGTGATATTATTCTACGTGTGTTTTGTGTAGGATTGGTTGAGTTTGTAGCTGGACTGAGACGATGCTCTGCTTGTCTCCAGGGATGTCTGGAAGTCTGGCACGGATCCCTGGGTGAGATAAGAGTGAGATATGTAGTTAGTGATTTATAATGTGCTGTTTAATGTTCAAAACATCCCTGGAGGCAGCAGGACTGGCTTATCTGCTGTTGAGTGATGTATGAATTGAGGCTTTACACCTAGTGTAATCATTGCACAGCCTAGGTTGGCCAGATGACCAGCAGGGTATAAAAGGCCCCAGTGTAAACTTGCACCTAAGCCCCCCTGAAATCAAGATACGTTTGGTGTTTACTGAGAACGGGTCCCTAAGTGGGCTGGCCTGCAAGTCTGAGCCTCTCTGACTGCTTGGGCATTGTTTCCCCCTCTGTTCCATACCCTTTAGTTTTCTGGAAGCTTCACATGAATACAGTCTGTGGAGTCTTGTGAGTCCTTTCAATATTTGACCCTGTGTAATTGTTGTAGAGGCTGTTTTCACTTTGCTCCACTCATTAGGCTGTCATGAATGCATAAATAAAAAATGTACCTAAATATAAATTATAATCTGGCAAACTTGTATACAACACTGTTCTTGATTTGAATGAATCGTTTTAAATCTACATTTAACTCAATATACACTGCTTGCTTCTTTTATTGTTTTTACACTTATGTCTTTGTCAAAAGCTGTTCACAGTTTTTGGACTACGAGATGTCTGCTTTCTGTGACAAAAGATGGTTTCTTTCACAGAGTTTGTTTAGATGATTTGCATATTGTAATGGCTTGAGCATATTGGTCAAATTCTAGTTCACTTGTCTAGCATTTAAATCAACCCTAACTAGGTTCTCGATACTAAAAGTGCCTTTTCATATTATAACTAAAATAAATTGAGATAAGACACATTTTAAAAAAAAATTGGTAATATTGTTAAAATGAAATTAGCTTTAATCTGTTATCAAAGGGAAGCAGTTTGTGTTAATGTTACCTTTTAACTTGTATTTTCAAACTTGTGCATTTGCCTATATTGGGTTCTAAATGTTATTAATTGATAATTTTCGGGGCTATGTGTCTAATTAGTGCTAAGAAATATTTTTGATATTCTCAGAAATATATTTTAACCTTTCCAGCAGAGTTGTTTCTGTTTTATCTTTAAATTTCATTTTTATTTAATGGAAGAATGTACTTCTTTTTCTATTTAACTTATTCATATGCTATTAAACACATTTTAAAAGCACTATAATTTGTGCTTTTAAACTTTATCACTAATGATGGAAAAAACTATATAAATAGGTGTTATAAGTAATAGTACATTTTGAAACAAGGTGTTCAATCTCCCCACCTATTTAAAATATTATTTTGTAAATTCTAAAAGATTAAATTTTTATTTAGACTATGAGCATTTGGAAATATGCACTTTTTTTGTCTGAAATATTTGTTTCACCATGAAATTATATTATGGCTTCAATAAATATGTCAGAGTGGTATCTCTGTTTTTGTTTTACGTCTGGCTGTATGATCAATGGTTAAAGGGTTTGGAATCTCTAAAATGTTGTTTTATTTGTGAACGATATAAGGAAAGGCAAATGTTCTTATTTAGCAATTCATGGGTGTTCTTCCATGCCTATTTAATATATTCAAATATTTCTGAAAAGTTTGAATTAGCCAAATTACACTGTAAATATATCCACAGAGGCCCATTATTCAAAGGAACCATTTAATGATAATAATTTTGTAAGACTAAGACACTATTTATACTATAAATCTTTATTCTCAACCTTATTTGCTAATATATAATAAGATCTTTTATTAATTTGGAGTACATCTGTTCACTTTTGTTATGTTTATTTATTTTTGAGAGAGAGAGAGAAAGAGAGAGAGCATGAGCAGGGGAGGGACAGAGAGAGAGGGAGACAGAGAATCCAAAGTAGGCTCTGGATGACAGCAGAGAGCCCAAGGAGGGGCTCAAACTCAGGAACCATGAGATCATGACCTAAGCAGAAGTCAAACGCTTGACCAAATGAGCCACCCAGGTGCCCACATCTTTCCCTTTCGGAGTCACCATACAAATTTTGAGATTGCCCCATATTCTTCAAACTGTAAAATGTTGTCAATCTTTGCTGTGGTTAGAGAAGACTTACATATGTTAGAGACCATTCTGTAGAGCTGAAACGGAGAGGGGCAGAACTCCGTCAGGCTTCAAAAGAGAAATCTGAGTAAACAATTTCACTGCTGCTTCCTTAGTAAAGCCCCTCAGGGAAATATTTAATTGCTAATGACAGCAATCCAGCATGTACTAGCCTGAGCAAAACATGGATTTTTGTTTCTTTCAAGAAGCACAAGAGGCTGGCTTGCAGAAAGAAAGGAAATGTCACCAGAACCAGGACAATGACCTGGATCTCAGCAATGCAAAGTGACAACCAAAAGGTTACTCTCATTATTCCCCTCCTTTTCTTTCTGTTTGCAGGCTTCATCTTCTTGGACTTCTCCACAGGGCCAGGATCATGATCCAGAAGGACAGCCTCATTTCAGCCAGTTCCTGCCAACCAGTCCTGGGTAAGACTGGTGACTGCTCCAGTGGCTGTATGATTGGGGCTAGGATTGCTGCTCTGTGTGGTGACTTGGACCCATGTCGTAATAATGTTGGCTGTCCCCATCAGAACAATATGCTCAGAGGAGAACTTATTACCAGAGAAATGGGTAGCTATTCCCAGAAGAAGGTAGAAAGTGATTCTAGGCACAGAAAGTTATCACATGGCAACTTGTACATTGGATTCATTTTGGATGCAATGTGAAAAATAATTCCAAATTAACTTAATTCCCTTACTGATAGGGCTAACCAGGCATGGCTCAGATAAATCTTTATTTTGTCAAATTCTTTAGCAAAGTCCCACAATATCCTTCTGAGGAAACTCTGTTCGAGGGACAACACTTTTTGATAAACTGTTAATTTGAATAATCTGATGTCAGTCTGCAGTGAGGTTTCTAGTAGTATCTTTGTGCCGTAAAACATTACTTTTGTAAGCGTTTCCAAAGAAGAGAATAATTCAACAAGTTTTTCCTAAAAACATTTTATGGGCAGACACTATTCTAGGCTCTGCTGATACAAAGAATATTAGACAAATTCCCTCCCTCCAAGAGCTTATCATCTGTTAGGGAAGACAAATACATAAACTAGTCATTACCTTCAGAGAATATTATTTTAAAGATTTATTAGCCTGAGTTGAGGGAATGCAAAAAGGAATTCCCAGAGACGGTAATGCTTGAGCTGAGTTTTGAAGCGGTCAGTTTGGAGGGACAAGAAGAAGACATTGAAAGCAGAAGCATTACATAAGCAATGAAGTGGGAGCAGTGTCATACATTCGCAAGTGGTTCTGTACATTCAAATATCTATTTAAAATTGAAGTGAAATATCAATATATAAATTAAAACAAATTCTGTATTGGAGTAAGGATCTGTTTGGGGCAGTGCAGAGAGATGTAGCTGATGGGTGGTGACTAGACCTTGAAAAGACTGTGTGAAACTCAGACAAGCCCATTGCATGTTAGTTAATCAGTGTAGCAGAGTGTACAGAAAACTGTTTGGATGCTTTCCAGTTAAAGAAAGTAGAGTAAAGGCATCCCTATGCTGCTTCAATAATTAAACAGTTATAACCTGTAAAGAAGGGCTTCCAGCATAGCTGCATTGAGGCAGGAGGCTGAGGGTAGAGTACCTTGGCCGACGTCAAAAGTAGTGTGCATAACCTCAGGGAATATATCAAGAATACTTCTTTTGAAATAGGCAGATGCTGGAATGTGGAAAAACTGTGAGAATAGCCTTGAACTCCACTTGGCACTTGCCTGGACTGGCTGATGAGGTAGATGAATGAGGAAGTGAGTAGCGGGTTTCCCCAACCCCTCAATTAAACTACTGGTATGACAGATTGCAGTGAAAAATGTGGGTGGTGTAGTTAGTGATGCTGGCCAGCTGCTACAGCAAAACACACACACACGCTTCTTACAAAGAAGGGGCTTCACTTTGAGTCAGTGAGAATCTCTGTTATGTGCTGAGTAATAGCCTTGGGAGAGAATATTGAAAAAGTGTCTGGAAACAAACAAAAGTCCAAGTTATTCTCTGACTCATTACTCCTACCACCTGCCCTTCCCTTGGACAATCTTCAACCAAAAATTGGCCTAGAAAAAAATCAGTCCCCTTTATTTTAAGTTTATTTATTTGTTTTGAGAGACCGAGATTAAGAGCACGAGTAGTGGAGGGGTAAAGAGAGAGGGAGAGAGAGAATCCCAAGCAGGCTCCGTGCTGTCAGAGCAGAGCTCCACATACGGCTCGACCTCACAAACTGTGAGATCATGACCTGAGCCAAATTCAAGGGTCAGACCCTTAACCGAGTGAGACACCCGGGTGCCCCCAAATCAGTCCCCTTTAAAAGACATTATTCAAACAGATAGAATATGGTGATTAGATTACTTATGTTGTATGGTACTCCATCCGGCTACATGATTCCATGTGAAGGCCCTCTCTCCTTTGCTGGCTTTGAGGAAGCAAGCTGTCATGAAACCTACCTCCATAAGGAAATGAGGGGACACAAGTCCTTTCCCAGACAGTTGGGCTCAAACCTTGATTGCAGCCTTGTGAGCCCACCGGCAGAGGATCTAGTTAAGTCAAGCTGAGACACCTGCCCCACAGAAACTGTGAGATAAAAAAGGTGTCATGTTAAGCTGCCAAGTTTGTGGCAATTTGTTACTCAATAGAAAATGAGTACAAATATAGATCTCATTATTGATTTCTGATGTTTACAATCTCATAGGTGACCTAGGCAAATAAAAAGTTTCTTGAAATAGAGTATGGGAGAAGTTATACTGGGAGAAGTTTAGGGGTTAGTTTCCAGAGGAATGAAAGTAATTCGGTGTTACTGATCTCAGGAGAGAAAAAAGCTCTAGAGGGGGGGCAAAGAGCAAATCAGGGAAAACTTTGTGATCCTTGCTAGGAACCTTACTTGCTTTGGAGCAACAGGGAAACATGAAGTGTCTAAAGCATCATAGTAGAACCAAATTTGCATATTAAATTGATCACTTCAGTTGTGAGAAATTTAGGTTCGGGGTTGGGGAGTTGGAGAAATAGACATCATTAAACAGAGAAGATGAGGGCTAGAATGAAGAATTTGTCAGCGAAAAAGGATAATAGAGAGGCCAGCAATGTATCTGAAGATACTGTAAATACGGATTTGTTTGGCTCTGGTGACTCACTGAATTTGGGGGTTGAAGAAAGGAGAAATTGACACTGAGGCTGCTGACTTACATGACAAAGGTGAATGATGATGCGAAAATACAGTTTTCCACAGGCAAAATTATTCCCATGCAGATATAAAATAAACACATGTTAAAGATTCCATTTAACTCAATAGCACATTTAACCTACTAACTTGTTAGATAAACAGTAAGATGTTATAACCAGTTCAGAGGATAACTGAAGACATAGGTAATTCGACTGCTGAAATGAATTTGCTAATAGATGTAAAACATATCCTACAGGATAATAAAATATAATGTTTGGAATAATTGTTCCTATAGGGCGGAAATTAAACTGCTCCAAATGAATTTGTGAGCCTCTAGACAAAAACTATTATTCCTGACTTTCTTCAGTGTACAGAATTGTACACAGCCAGACAAGCATACAAGCAAATGCACAGACCAAACATTACATCCAAAGACATCCAGTAATCTTTTGCCCATTTTGACCTTTCAAAATTTTCCCAGAGGGTGGCACCGCAAGTTCAGAAAGGAGCACAGGACCAGGAAAACTCACTATATCACTATGAGAGAGAACAGCTTTCCTGTTCCAGCAGGGCTGAGAGGGCAAAAGGGCATATTGCACAGCAGCACTTTTTCCTTTCACGGGCCCTACTTTGGATGAGTTTGATGTGGTAGCAACTTCAGAGCAGCTCGGCCCCGGGGGTCAGGAGCCCCAGAGGCGATGGTCCATTTTGCCCGGCACAGCCCCGGGGAGGCTGCAGGCCTGCAGGAGAACAGTGCACTTGGCACAGAACCACATCCAACATTCATGTAGAGAGAATGCAGATTTGAGGAGGAGAGGGACTACCTACGGGAGCCTGAGGGTCAGCCCGCTCTGCAGCCTGCAAGAGGAGAAGTGACCTTTGTTCCCCTTGGAAGCAAGGGAAGTGCTGAGAGGATAGGGGGAGCACTGGAGACCCCAGACCACAGGAAGTGGGAGCTTCAAGGCCAATCCCACACCACCTCACCGTCTTTGCACATTTGGGTGTGCTGGAACATGACAGCTTCATTTTAAAAAAGGTTCCATGAGAGTGCTGTCAGAAAAGAGGGGCAAGTGCATTGTCTTCTCTCATTAAGTATTTATTGAGCAATTACCATGCTTAGGCAATGGGCTGGTATTCCTTTTACTACATCTCCTTTATGAAGAAAAACTAGAGGAAGACACATTTTAGGGAAAGATGAGTGCACATTCTCCTAACTTCTCCCTGTCTCAGGAATGAAGACATTCCTGTATTGTTTCACTTCACAGAAATTTCATTAAACATTTCCACCAGTATTTACTGAGTGAATCCTACGTGCCAGGTGTTACACTCGGTCCTGGAGAATGATCATTAACACCATAGACACAGTGTTTGTTTTCTCTCCAGTCTGGCTGGAAAGTAGTAATTACACAATGGTGATATAGCCTCATAAACATTATGCTGGGGTTAAATACAGTGTGCTATGGCAGACACTGAATTCACACCTACACTCTATCTTCAGGCTTGGTTATATTACTGTTGCAGGATTTTTTACCTCAATACCCAAGATTCATTTTCTTGCGACTTCGAAGAATGAAGAGGTGGACACAAAATGAGCATCAGGCAAAGTTTATTAGACTATAAGATTAGTAAGGATAGTAGGAAAGCCCTCTTTACAGACAATAGGCAAGGGTCCTGGTTTTATAAGGTTCTGGTGTCTCCCCACCTCCTTCCCTTCCCTCAAGTTCTACCTTTATTGGCTGGATAACTCTAGGTGCTGGGTTGTCTATTCCTGATTGGCTTGTTTCCATTGGGTGGTCTATGGCCATACCCTTCCTTGTGGGTCATAGGTTTTATGGTTTAGCTAGGTATTTTGATTGTCAAATTCCTGAGGGGAACCTGAGAGTGAGTAGGTGGTGTCTGTTACATTCTTAAGAGGGACCTTATGCCTGAAGGGGTTTGCTGCAGTCCGACATTCCCAGCATTGTTCCAATATATGTGTCTTTTCCCACCCAGGGACCTCAGGTCCTAATCCTTTCCCTCCCTGCCTGTTTTATCCTATATTTTCCCATCGTATTACTGTTAGGGTATCTGGAGTTTACTTAGAAGGTCTTTAGTTTATACAATGGATATCATGTGTGGAATACTTAGGCTAAGCTACAACCCATTCAAAACTTGAAGACTCAGTCCAAGACTGATCAGCTAACCTGATATCAGAAAGGTCCATACTTTAGAGATGCTGATCAATCAAGTTGATTGATATTTGAACCTTTGCTAATTTCCATACTAATGTCAGAAATGGGTTTTGAGGGGCGTCTGGGTGGCTCAGTCGGTTAAGCGTCCGACTTCAACTCATGTCATGATCTCACGGTTCGTGGGTTCGAGCCCCGCATCAGACTCTGTGCTGACGGCTCAGAGCCTGGAGCCTGTTTCAGATCTGTGTCTCTCTATCTCTCTGCCCCTCCCCCACTTGCACTCTGTCTCTCTCTGTCTGAAAAATAAATAAACATTAAAAAAAAATTAAAAAAAAAAAGAAATGGGTTTTGATTGGTGAAATTGATGACTTGATAACGAGCTAGATAAATGTTATCAATGGGTTCTAATTGTTGAAGTTAAGTCTATTTAAGATACAAGGATTGGCTAAAATTTTTGATATACTCATGCATGAACAGAGGATAATAACCTAGCAAACCTGATAACCTAGACATTAGGAGGTTTGAGCTCCACATGGGCCTGTGTCCAAGCACTGATATCAATGATTTCTGGTTATCTGATGTCATCCGATTCTTCTTCCCTTTGGGGGATGTTATTGTGACCGCCTTCAGTAAAACTTTCATGAAAAGTGGTGGTTGGAATACACAAAGGCATCTGAGATCTATTGAGCTTACAAGACAGGTTATATGAATTATTTTTGTCCCTGCTTACTAAAGAATGTTGGTTTAATAAACGTGGCAGAATTTGGTCTGAGACTTGCTGTACTGTAGCCTAGCAGCAAGGTTGTAGAGCCATAGCTCATTCTCAGGTAACTACCATTATCTTCTGAAAAGAACTGGTACGACTTAAGGGTAACACGAACTGACTTAGCACATTAACTTAGAAATGTCAGTGAGTTAACTCACTAGGAGTCTATTTCTCACTCACATAAAGTACAAATGCTAGTTAAAAGTGAGAAAAACTCCTGCTCCACACAGGCATTCAAACATCTAGGATGTGACAGCGTGTGCCTTTCAAGGTTGTCCTGAGTGTCAACATTCAGTGAGTACAAAGAGGAATTAATTGAGAGGTTTTAAATGCCAAACATTACCTCTATCTGCATTTCAATGTCCAAAATTAAGTTAAATGGCCTCAGCCAGATAGAAGGCTGAAATAATGAAGGCTAATAAAGAAGGCTAAAATAATGTGATCCCTGGCCAGGAAGATGCCTCCGATTGCCAGTTGCTTCCTCCAGTTGCCAGACATGCTGTGGAAGGGGAACACATCTTTGGTGGACACGTGGCTCTGTCTGTCACAGAACCTAAAAATTGTGCATGACCAACTGCTTTAAGTCCATTCCCAGTATTATTCTTAGCATTGTCCATTTTTTTTTGTTTACCAAAACACAAAATTTAGAAGCAAGAAGCCATTTCATTCCTTCAATTTTTTTAATGTTTATTTATTTTTGAGAGAGAGAGAGAAACAGACAGAGCATGAGTGGGGGAGGTGCAGAGAGAGAGGGAGACACAGAATCTGAAGCAGGCTCCAGGCTCTGAGCTAGCAGCACAGAGCCCGATGTGGGGTTCAAACCTACTGACCACGAGATCATGACCTGAGCCAAAGCTGGACACTTAACTGACTGAGCCACCCAGGTGCCCTATTTCATTCCTTTATATGACCATAAAATATTAGTGTCAGAGGTCTCAGTATGATATATGGTGTAAATTAATTTGTCCATGTGGAAACCCCACCAAAGGGAGAGCCGTATTTTGAAAGAGATATTTATTAACTCCAAGGAGAATCCATCCAAAAATAGTCAAATAATTCTTGTAACAAACTTGTGCTTTACAGTCTTAAAACTAGGTTTTTCGCATCTTACATAAAAATAATTTATCTTTCTATTCAAAGAGAAAAGCTGTGTGTGAGTTCTGTAATGGATATCCTCTTTCAAATTCAAATAAGTATTCACAGAATTTTGTTGGATATATCAGCCAGGAAATAGAAAGGAAGAGATGACACCATGAAGCTTGGTATTGAGGAGTTTGTTAAAGGGACTCTACAAAGCTGTGGGACAGAAGTAGGGATATCAACAAGGGATAGTAAAATACCTTCAGGGTAGTACCAGCAAGAACTTGTTACTTCTAGGCCTGAAGGAGCAAGGGTAGGGGTGAGGGGGAGGAGCCCAGAGAGGGTTAGTATATGGAGACCACTACCTAGAGTGGCGAATTGAAAATAACCAGCACAGCTATTACTTCCGATGTGGTTAAATTTCATCTTAGTCATTTAATTTTAAGAATTTCCTATCAACCTCAGAAAAGGAATAATAAATAGCATGATGTTTAAGGACATGCATATAGTGTCAGACTGTCTAGATACAAAGACCAGCTTTGTCACTTTACTTAACCTCTTTGTATCTCAATTTTCCCATCTCAAAAATGGAAACTTAATTCTTGATGCTGTAATGAGTTACTATAAGGAAAGTCTTACAGCAGTGTCTGACACGTGACAAGTGTCATATAACGTTTACGTATTTTATTGAGTCTCTTGCATTTTTACTTTATTAAAACTAATACACATATACATCAAGTTGTCTCATAATGCCTTGGTCATTTTTCCAGATTTTAAAGTATATTAGCAATGGGTAGACCAACCCCTGTTGGGTAGAAGTGAGTAGGTTTTGTCCACTCTGTATCTCTTTGGGGAGCCAGCTGTCCTTCATTCATCGGCCATTCACATGGTTTAGGTTAATCTGTCCTTATGCCCAACAAACACTCCTATAAACTCTTCCAGCAGATTGACACATGAACTAAATAACCTTAGTAGATATCTCCTTTTGAGCAGTCCTGGAACCATTATTACACTAAATTCTCTCTACTGGGATGGTTAGTTGTAAGGATCATCTACCCCTAGAAGCGTTAATAGCCATCTTTCCATTTTGCCATTTTACAGCAAAAAGTAAAGAAAGGCAGAAAATGGAGAACTTATCAGTCACATGAACCAAGAATTTCCTCATAATCTTCTAGTTAGCATGGGATGTTTCTCATTTTCAAGCAAATATCCTAATTTCAAACTTCTATCATATTTCATAGTTAATATCATTATCAAAGCTTTCCATTTTCTAGCTACAGTATTAGGTATGAGATTTGAAGTCCCCTGTCAGATACTGATAGCTGGGAGTTCAAATATATAAAAATTAAAATTGCAGCAGGAGAACCCATCTGGAAGGTTATTGTGATGCCATTAATTCCTTTAAAAATTGCAGGCTAACAACTTTTTTATTGTTGTTGTTAAAACCGTATGTGAGGAATCATCTTAGAAACTTTATGAATTATGGGCACCTGGGTGGCTCAGTCGGTTAAGCATCTGACTTTGGCCCAGGTGATAATCTCACGGTTTGTGGGTTCGAGCCTTGCATCAGGCTCAGTGCCGACAGCTTTCTCAGGGCCTGGAGCCTGCTTCGGGTTCTGTGTCTCCTTCTCTCTCTGCCCCTCCCCCGTTCACGCTGTCTTTCTCTGTCTCTCAAAAATAAATAAATGTAAAAAAAAAAAAGAAAGAAACTTTATGAATTAACTCATTTGATTTTCATAAAAATCCCATGAGGCAGATGCTGCTACTGCTGTTTCCTTGTCAGGATACTTAGTTTCAGAGAGATTAAAATCAACCCTGGGCCCCTCAGCTGTTTTGCAAATAAGTCTGTTAGGGCAGAGCCATGGACTCAATGTGTGTCCCCCAAATTCACAAATTCATATGTTGAAACCCTGACTCCCAATGTGATGGTATTAGAAGCGGGAGCCTTTGGGAAGTGATTGGGGCAAGAGGATGGTGTTCTCATGAATAAGATTAATTCTCTATAAAAGAGACCTCAGAGAGCTCTTTTGTTGCTTTTGCCGAGTAAGGACACAATGAGAGGCTGGCAACACAGAAGAGGGCTCTCACCAAACAGCACCGTGCTGTCACCCTCATTCAGACTTCTAGCTCCAGAGTGGTAAAGAATAAATTTCTGTCATCTGTAACCCACCCAGTCTATGCTACTTTGTTATAGCAGCCTGAACTAATACAGAAGTGTTCTAAAAGATGACATTCATGTTTATTAACATGGAAATAAAGCCAGTACGTACCATTGAGAAAAAAAATACAGAATATCTAAAGTGGAAGAATCTCACTGATATAAAATAGCATTTTTATATTGATACATTTGTACATTTCCATAAAGAGATGTTTAGACAAACTTATGTATATTTATACAATGCATGTTTTACGTTTACATATTTTCTATAAAGAGATCTAGAAAAATGGTCACAGAGAGAGAGAGAGAGAGAGAGATGCCTATGGCATGTATATAAAACATATTACATATTTACCTATTTCCATAGAAAGATGTCTGGGAATATGCTCACCAATAAATCTGGTTTGAGGGAATCCAAGTTATTTTAAACTGTCTTCTCTGGATGTTTTATTTTGTTTGAATTTGTTTTTTTTTTTCTTTTTTTACAGCGAATGCATGTTACTTTTATAAAAACAATGCAGCTTAAAAATACCAATAACTCCCCAAAGACTGGTAAGTCCTTCATGAATAACCCAACATAGAAAAGGAGAAATAAAATAAAAAGGATTAGAATTCCAATATAGCAATCTATGTATTCCCTTAGTCATTTATTTATTCAATAAATCAATGGCAGAGGGTATTGGGGGAGGCACCTGGGGTAAAATGGTGAACAAAGTAGACACGGTTTCTAATGTCAATGTGGAAGATGCTTTGAGAGCAAGTTTCAGAACCTTAATGGAATCTGGCACAAACAAGCTTGCGTTTGTATGTTATGGATGTGATCGCATATATGGGTGTTTGGGGAGGGAGACGGAAGCAAGCAGAACTATTGGGAAGCCCATCCCTCAAGCAATCCCTCTTCTTTCCTGACATCCATGAGCAGGCAGGCTCTGTAATACCCTCATGGGTAAGGCTAAATGAGGTCAGGCACGAGTAAGGGCTTTATTTATATAGGTCACCATCTTCTTTCTCAGAGGCCTACTACTGGAAATCTCTGAATATATGATAGTTTATAATTTACGCTCAGAGGTAGTGACTTTTGTAAGTGCTAGCCTATAAGTGTATACACACACACACACACACACACAAACACACATGTTCACTGTTTCTTTACACCTTCCATGAAAAGTATTTACCAAACACATTGTATAATCCAAAGTAAACAATGGGGAAACTTCATTTCAAAAGAGAGAAATAAAACATGGTTAAGAAAGTTTGAGATGTCATTTTCAGCTGCTTTGGCCATAACCTGAAAAGCCTTGAGGTAAATTCCTTCCCTGTCTGAGTGCTTGCTCTAATTTTTTTTCTCTCTACCTTCCTCCTCCATCAATCCATCCTCACAGAGTGATTTGGAAATACATTGTTGTTTGGACCTGACAGGCAGACTCGCGAGAACAAGAACACGGTCTGGAAGTATGTTCCTGATGCTGGAATAGAGAGGATTTCTGATAACCTGGAATATTTGCAAGAGCTCAGCAACACTCCAGGAATTTTTGAGTCCTTCCGTGTGTCGGTGTGTTTAAGTAAGTGCCCACTTTTATTTATAATCAACTTATTTAAAAAAGACTTTATAACAAGACTCTCCTGGGTATCAAGGAGAGCTTCTCTACCTTGAGCTTGATTCTGGCTTCCCTTTCTCAGGTCTGTTCTTCGGAAAGAGAGCAATGAACTCTCTAAGATATCTTATTATGTAAGGTTAAAGCTTTTGTTATTAAATAGGATCATTCAGAAAATGACAGTTGTTTCCCTTTGCCCAAGAAAATCTGACTTCCAGGAATGTTTTATTAGGAATTGCCCAGGTTTTGAGTACCGTAATATTTACTGTGAGATTTACATTTACTGAGATTTGCATTCCCCTAAAAGAATATGAAGGGGCATAAATCACAATTGAATTTAAGGAGTTAGATTAGATGGTGTCTAAGGTCATTCCAGGTCTCACATTCCGTGATGGAGCGAGGCTGCTGGGGAAGTAGGTTTGAGATTTTATTCCATAATCTGCGAGATGGAAGGTGGTGATAGTGCTATATTGAAGGGGGTGTCTGGGATGGTAACAAGGCACTTACTCTTCTCACGTTTGTGGGTAAGACGGTAGGAAGATAAATTGTGCTTGATGGCTCATACACTTTCTTTGCCTTTCCCCCATTTTTATCACATGGTAAAGTAAGGATTAAAAATTAAAGTTTACCTGTAGTTATCACATATTATTCACAAATACAGATTCAGAGTTACTACAAATGTCCAATAAAGACCTGAGAATCAAAATTCCATTACCTGGAGTCACATAAATATTATAAATATAGAACAACGGGCTATAAGGGAAAAAAAAATGAAGGCATTGCGAGCAGAGCAGACAAGCCCATGCATAATGGTAAAGATGTAGATGTACATCAGTGTGATTTTTTAGGTACCTGTAAGTGGTTCTGCAAGGGTGGGTCAAAGGGCACTATGTTATGGTGGGGGAGGAGGCAAAACAAGGAGTGGAGTAGAAGCCAGGACTAGAGTGGCAATCAGGGTCCACGTCGTGGAGGGCCTTGAATGCTGGATTAAGGAGTTAAAGCTATATTCTTAAGGCTATGTGAATCCTTGAAAAATTATTGAAGGACTCTAAATTAAGAAAGACACGTATAGGTGTTAACTGGGTATAGTGATTTGTACTTCAGCTAGTTTGGAGCAGAAGAATTAAATGTGGCAGTCATCAGCAGATAAGTGATCATCTCTTGAGTAGGAGAAGAGGGTGACAGGAATGAATAAAATACTTGCACTGTGATACATTCTGCTCTTCACCCACCCAACCCCCACTGAGAAAAAATAGAAAGAAGGATGGACTAGAAGGGTTCAGCACCACCTCTTGTCCTCTCTTAGCAAGACAGAGATCACTCCTTCCTTTTACCCTGGATGGGACTATAGTGTAGCTGTGGAGATCTCTATTCCTTTCCAAAGCTGCTTTGAGTTTTTTGCTTTACCAAATTCTATCCATTTAAGAACAGGGTTGAAGGGAGCAAATGACAGTATAATTCACCTCTTTCCCTGAACTTTCTAAAAGGGATCTGCAAGAAGGGGAAGTACTCAAGAGGGCGAAATGATATTTTGAGGGAAAATACTGGAAAATGCAGGATTTTCTCATAATCACCTTGCTCTTTACATCTAAGTAAGGCTTTACTGCTCAACTTGGGTAACTGAGACCTTTTGTTACATTCCCTTCCCTTTTCTTCCTTTCCTTCTTTTTTAAATGAAGAAATATAAAATATGGAGAAATGTTAACAGAAAGAGTTTACAAACTCTAAGTAAACAAGAAAGAAGATGACAAAACCTTATGGAACATTGAACAAAGGATTATAGAAAGGGAAAGTGATGATTCTCTCCTGTAAAACTTTCACATGCCCTCACTGTGTTTTTCTCATTCTGTATTGCCTTAGGGGGCAAACTGCATCCACAATGAGTTTTAAAACTTCATGATTTTTTTTTTTTTTTTTAGCTTCTGGGAAGAAGCTAGGGGATATTTTGATTATAGTCCAAAGACATAATCAGATTTTCTGAGAAAAGAAAGCATCTGATAGTTTGGATTAGGATCTCTTTGTAACCCAGAAATTAGAGGTCCTATCCCCATGCAAGTCTGTTTCAATGACTTGGCCTAACCAATTTGGTCAGGTACAACCATGAGATCCTCTTTGTTAAATAATAGTAGCTACCAGTATTTAAAGGTGGTCAGAGTTAACTACATCCTTCACCTTCCAACCTCCCTGTCAAGTTATAAAGGAAGCAAACTTCAGACCAAATGCTGTCATTCCTATAGACATCCACTAAACAAATATTTATTAACAAGCAGATATGAAGCAATTCATGTACTCTGTTCTGTACACTTAATGAATTCCGAGCTCTCTGTTCTTTTGTGTATTTTGAGGAGACCTAGCATGCAATACTTACTCAAGACAAATGTGACAATATTCTAAAGGCAAAAGTCAGTTAGATTTACAATCTGCATCAGGCAACCAGACTCTTAACTAAGTGGCTGGACCCAGTTCTGTTATAGAACCAGTCTTTGGGAACCTTTCCAAAAAATGAGCGGCTCACTAGATTCTCACATTTATTTTATTTATTTGAGGGCTAAAATATGCATAAATTCCTTTAGCCAATTCACAAACTTTGATTTCATCACTGAGAACACTATTTGGAATATTGGTTATCTGATGAACAGCCCAAAAATTTTCACCAAAATTTTTCCTAGCATTTATTATGTGAATTAACCAAACCTATGGTATCAGCTAGAGATAATGATAGCCAAAAGTCTTGTAGTAACAGCTCCAGGAGCATAGATATCTCTGATTAAATGCTAGCTGATCAGATCTGGAGTTTGTGACTTCCTTCGTAGGGCAATAAATTATTCCTAGAAGGTCACTTCAACTAATATGTGAAGAATATCACATTGTGCTAAAGTATTTTAGATTATAGAACTTATAACCCCTGCTATTCCTGGACTGCATGTTTGTGTGTCTCCCTCCCCTCCCTGACCCCTGCAAATTCATATGTGTTGGTATCTGGAGATTAAGTCATGAGGGTGGAGCCCCTCTGAAGACATTGGAGCTCTTACAAGAAAAGGCTAGAGGGCTGGCTAGCTCTCACTATGCCCCATGAAAATACAGCAATAAGACCTGTAAACCAGGAAGGGAGTGCTCACCAACAACTTGGCCATGCTGGCACCCTGATCTCAGACTTCCAGCTTCCAGAACTGTGAGAAATAAATGTTTGTTGTTTAAGCCACCTAGTCTATGCTATTTTGTTATAGCAGCCCAACCTGCCTAGACCATCTGCTATGGTTAACATCCTAGCCTACTTGCCGATAGAAGCCTCTCTGAGATCCTCCCCTATTCCCGGTTGACTGCACTGGGCCATGTTCATATATAAGCATGAACAGTGATGTTTACGGGAGACCTTCGAAAACAATGAGAGCACTTCCATTAAGCCCCGTTAAGACAGTCTTGTTACTTTGCATTCACACTGATTAACTCATTTATATTCTACAGGAGTAAAGCTTCGCTTTGTAAAATGGTCCAAAATCCAATATGTCAGAGTGCAGCACATATTTAATTACATAATTTGATTAATAGTGCTTTAGAGAGCACACTTGACATTTACTTAGGAAATCTGATTCCTTTGGGAACTGTTTACCACTAAGAGAGAAATCTAAATTTATATTAATGTTATCTTCCAAAACCCAAATTGCCTTTCCTTCAAAAAACAAATCATGCCAGTTTTGGTCATTTAAAAATTGAAATTTGATGAATATTTGTGTATCGTTATTCAACAAAGCCGGATAAAATATAAGATGACCATTTCACTACTGCAAGATAAAAGGGCATCTTTCGGTGTTGAGCAACATTGCAACTAATTTTTTTTAAGGAAGTTCTATTGATATCTATATTTAAAACTGCTTTTTAAAAATGTGAGTAGCTTAGATTACATACTAAATCTGTTTTTCTTTATTTTCTGATAAGACTAGCATCGGGGACTCCTGGGGGGGCTCATCTGTTAAGCCTCTGACTCTTGATCTCTGCCCAGTTCATGATCTCACAGTCTGTGGGTTCGAGCCCTGCTTCAGGCTCTGCACTTACAGCACAGAGCCTGCTTGGGATTCTGTCTGTCCCTCCCTCTGCCCCTACCACCCTTTCAAAATAAATAAATAAACTTAAAAAAATAGTAAGAGTATTGGGTTTATCTTATTACATTTGTAGTGAAATATGATAGTAGAACATACAAATTCAACTGAAATATCACAAAACAGCTTTTGTCTTACTAGAGTGTACTAATGAAGGGGTTCCCACCCCTCTCCATACATTAATTCTGCTGTGTACGTTTTAAAAGCAAATAAACAAGAGAAAACTTCAGATTTAGTAAATTCATTTCAGGAAGAATATTTTATTTACTGTATAAATTGGGCTAAGGAATAGGGACCAAGAAAGTATATTTTATTTCAGTACGAGGAAGATCATGAACAATTTTGTTTGTTACTTTTTCTTCCCTTAAAAATTTTGCTCCCCCCTTTTATTGTTAGACCTCTAGGAATTATTACCTAAGCCTCTTTTTAATATCTCAGTGTATGTTAGCAACAAAATTCATATTTTGTTTTATAAAAAGCAGAATTTATATCATTAGCAATAATGATAATCTAAAGGTCTATGATGTTTAAATACAGATGTATTCTAAGTATTCAGAAACCTGTAAAGATTTTATTTTTTAATATTGTAATATTATTTTGTAATATTGTAAATTTAATATTTAAAATTTAATTTTTTAATATTGTTACTTTAAATAGTTATTTTAACTTTATTTTTAATAATTTATTTAAAAAGTTTTACTTTCCAAACTGATATATTATAGAAATATGTTATGATATGTGATGAGTGTAGTTAACCATGACATAGATAAACTTGTGATAAAATTGGTATGCTGTATCTATGCTTTTTTTCCATGAGTAAATCAAGCTATTATAATCTGGTGAGCCAAAGTTTCAGAACTTCAAGGGATGGGATTGCCTTTCCCAAGGTGGTGCCCTTAGATGCTGATTGGACTATACCTGGTCAAGTTGACTAAATCATCATTTTGATTTTTTTTAGATGAGATTACTCCATCTTTTTATAGAAAGAGGAGTTTCGGTGACTCAGAAGAGGTCAAGTTCTCTTCTAATCCTTCAGGGATTTTTGTCACTTCGTTGACAAGGGAGAGGCTTAGGGAAACATTTTCACTTAATAGGAAATGACATCTATTCATTCATGAATAGGTGGGCACAGTATTCCCTCTTAAACAATTCAGGGCCAGAGGGAGATGGATCACCAACGTGTGTGGTGTGGTTGGAAACAAGTGCATATTTGCAAGAGAAGGTCAAGGAGAAGGCCAGGGAAAGCTGAGAGTTCATGCTTGAGGCAGGGCTTGGAAGTGAGAATAGGTATGTTCCCCAAGGACTTGACAACAATAGCTGGTTTCAGAAATAAAAAAGAACTGGAGCAGACTGAGGGATCTCTTTGGAAAAATAACCTATTAGGACATCTTAAGAGATGAGTAATTAGGGTAAATTTTGCCTAGACCAACAGAGATAGAATTTTTTAACTTATGTAAAATAAATGTGTTCCTCCCTCTTTAGTTGGCTAAAACTAAAATAGTGAATTTCTCAGCATTTACTTTGTACCAGTACTGTGTTCAAACTCTGCATATATTATCTTATTTAATCCCCACTAGAACTTTTGATAGTATAATTGTTCCCAGTTTGCATATGAGGAGGTCAAGGCTCAGAGAAGTTAAGGACCAGAGTCAAGATCGAAACCTGTTTTGTGTGTCTCCTTTGTCTGCAGTCTGATTTGGTCATTTTTGTATACTGTTTCTCTGTAATTCAAGGGATGGTCATTTGATATTCTTCTCTGCATATTAAGAAGGCAGAGTAGATGGAGGAAATTAATGGAGTTTCTTAAAAATTGAATTATCAGTGTGACCTTCTCTGCTATTTCACCCACACATGAAAAAAAAAATATGCACTCAGCCACTTACTCACACAAAGCAGGCACATAAATTATTTATCCTTATTTCCTATTTTAATGGAATTATCTAGTAGAGAGGAGAAGAAGCAATAGCAATTCAAATATTTGACCGTTGGCATATTCCCAGAAAACGGGATTTATTTGAAGAACTAAAGTAGAAATAGTTATCTATACAACTCACTTTTAAAATACTTTGCTGTTTTTAGTTTGTTTGTTTGTTTTTTTCTCTTTTTTTCCTATCTGAAAAGGAGATTGGGTGATGAGGTCCATGTCTTAGTAGACCAGTGCTTTGAAGGCTTGAGGATGGCTCACTTTGTTTGTAATAAAGATGAGAAAGCAGGAAACAAAATGGAAATTTAGGCAAATGCACAGCCAACTGAATGTCAAGATTCAGAAATGAAGACAGTTGTCGGGATTTATATTTTTACTTCTCAAGCTCTGTTGTGAGCTCCCCAGAGAAAATCCATTCTTTAAGAGACAGTGTCAGAATAATTTTGAGTACTTCCACCAGAGGGAGTAATATCATCTACTATGGGGATGGTGAATGAAGTCCTTAACCTGATGAAACAGTGACAGAATGATTAACTCATCTACAGTTGGACAGCAGGGTGGATTTGGTACCAAAGTCCAACAGAAGGCAGAGTAGCAATATTATAGCGATAAATGTGTTAAATAAGAGTTACAAATAGAATAATAAAATTGCCGTATTTATTGAATTGGGTTGGTATCCAAAACTCTGAGTATAGTTAATCCTAGAGGTGACATCAACAGCCTTCAGCGAGGCTTGTAAATTGGCAAAATATTTGTAACCCATGGAATAATAAAGAGATCATCTTTCAGACCAGGAAAAGAAGTAGGGGTTTGGCATTTCTATTGGAGCTCAAATGTCCAAATTACTTTGTCTTATGCCGTGGAGTATGGCTCTTGTCTCTAATTGCACTTGTCTCTCATTCCACCCTTGCACTGGCTTAATGGGATTAGACACTAAGGTGGAATCTGAGATGCAAAATGCTTATTATGGAACAACACCTGTGAAAGGAAGGAGGAAAAAGCAAAACTGGGAAGAGCATGAAGTTGAACTGTGAGGTAGGCCTGGCCAAGCCTTGACCAACCTGTCTGGGAGCTCTAGAGCAAAAATTGCTCTCCAGTGTCCTGTGTTACACTGAACTGACCTGCTCTTTATACCCTCCCCCATCATTCGATAATGGATATGCACTGTACCAGAAGGGCTGAGGAAGACCCTGAAGGAGCTGTGCAGAGGAGAGCGTGTAAGTCCCTTTGAGGGGGACTTACACATGTTGTGGACTGAATGTTTACCGCCAAATTTCGTATGCAGAAGTCCCACCCCCCAGTGTGATGATGTTTGGAGGTGGGGGCTTTGGGGAATGATCAGGTTTAGATGAGATCATGAGGGTGAGGATCCCATCATGAGACTATAGGGGGAGACTAGAGCACTCTATCTTTTCCCAATACAGTGGTCTGCAAATAACCGTCTACCAGTACCTTGGTCTTGGACTTCCTAGCCTTCAGAATTGTCAGAAATAAATGTTAGTTGTATAAGCCACCTAGTCTACAGTAATGTGTTATGGCAGCCTGAGCTAAGACAAGCCTTTTCTTATTATGACAGATAAATTCAGTTTTTGGATGTCAGATAAAGTTGATAAAGGGGCTTCTTTCTTGTTATTCTTTTTTTTTTTTTAGTTTAGTTTCGAGAGAGAGAGACAGACAGAGAGAGCAAGCCAGGGAGGGGCAGAGAGTGAGAGCGGGGGAGAGAGAATCCCCAGCAGGCTCCATACTGTCAGCACAGAGTCTGATGTGGGACTTGAACTCACAAACCGTAAAACTCACAAACCATGAGATCATGACCTGAGATAAAACCAAGAGTCTGACGCTTAACCAACTGAGCCACCCTGAGCCACCCAGGTGCCCCTCTTCCTTGTCATTCTAAAAGATTCCTCATTTGATGCAAATTTTCTAAACAGTAGTTTTGCCCTATGATCATGATAGATACCCTTTTTCAAAAAATTGCAGAGCTAAAAGAATGACAAAGTCTTACTACTCATTGTACATATGTGGACTGTGAAGACTAAGTGTGTTAAGTAACTTACTGAAAATTACACTAGTAAGTTAGTAGTAGCAGGGCTAGAATTTAGATCCCATTCTAGTACTTAATCCCGAACTCAATCTAATTTGGCAACATGTGCTAATCCTGCCACACACACTACTGCCATCTTACTATTGGTAAGATACTAACATCTACAGAATAATAAATGCTAATGTTATTGAATACATCAATTTCATATTAATGGTGATACTTTGTTAACAGTGATTTGTCCTCAATCTTTTTCTCACCTGATATCCCTGACTCACTATATTCTCTTCTTTTTGTTGCCACTGACTGAAGTTTGTGCCCCACTCCCCAAATTCATATGTTAAATCCTAAGCATCAATATGAAGGTAGTTGGAGATGGGGCCTTTGGGAGGTGATTAGGTTACATGAGCAGAGCCCTCATGAATAGGATTGGTGCCCTGACCCCAGAGAGCTCCTTGCTTCTTATACTGTGTGAAGACACAGTGAGAAGATGGTCATCTACGAACAGGGAAAGGTCTTCATCAGACATTGAATCTGCTGGTCCCTTGATCTGGGACTTCCCAGCCTCCAGACTATGAGAAATAGATGTTTGTGGTTAAGCCCTCAGTTTGTACTATATTGTATTGCAAACAGCCTGAATGGACTAAGGCATCTGAAATTGTCCATTCTCTCAGCAGTTGATGACTCAGTCCATCCTGCTAGCTGTCCATACCTTTCCTTATTTTTTCTTAAAAAAACTTTTTTAATGTTTATTTATTTTTGAGAGAGAGACACACACACAGAGTGTTATGGGGGAGGGGCAGAAAGAGAGGGAGACGCAGAATCAGAAGCAAGCTCCAGGCTGTGAGTTGACAGCACAGAACCCCATGCAGGGCTTGAACTCATGAACAGCGAGATCATGATCTGAGCCAAATTTGGATGCTTAACTCACTGACCCACCCAGGGACCCCTATCTATACCTTAAAAAAAATTTTTTTTTAAATGTTTATTTTTGAGACAGAAAGAGAAAGAGCATGGGCAGGGAAGGGCCAGAAAGAAAGGGAGACACAGAATCCAAAACAGGCTCCAGGCTCCGAGCTGTCAGGACAGAGCCCAATGCAGGGCTCAAACTCACAAACTGTGAGATCATGACATGAGTCAAAGTTGGACGCTCACTGAGCCACCCAGGCACCCCTATAATTTTCTTTTAAGGTCAAGTTCAAATACTGTCTCCATTTTGTTTGGTTGAATTTTCCTTCACCTGGTGAGGAAAGAAGTATCAGGTGATGCAAGTTTCTTCCTGATTGGAAGCCAAATGAGAGTAGATTTGGTGGAACTCTGCATGTGTGACATTAGTGAGGGAGGCAAATGAAAGAAAAATAGGAATAAGGAGGAGGTAAGAAGGTAGGTAGCTAAGGAAAAATTTTAGTTGTGCCTCCAGGCTGTTCTGATTATAGGAATCAATTATTACATACAATAATAGTTATAATGTTATACACAGTACCTATATTATTACACTTTGATCATTGTAGCTACCAGGTGAGGTGGAACACTATAGTCCCATGCTACAGATGGGATAACTGAGGCTGTAATAGTTTCCATAGTTTGAGCAAGGTCAAACTGGACCTACTTTCTTTCCATTCTTTCTTTTTTTAAGTTTATCTATTTATTTTGAGAAAGAGAGAGAGAGCGCATGCATGCATGCACAAGGAGGAGAGGGGCAGAGAGAGAGGGAGAGAATCCCAAGCAGTCCCCGTGCTGCCAGCATGGAGCTGATGCAGGACTCGAACTCACAAACCGTGAGATCATGACCTGAGCTGAAATCAGGAGTCAGACACGTAACTGACTGAGCCACCCAGGAGCCTCTATTACTTCTTTACTTCTTTCTCATTTCTTTCTATTTTTTTCATTCAATCTTTTAACACATATCTATTGCCTATCATGCAAACATGCCAATGTGTTTGTGACTTACTTTGGACTGTAATGTGTGAGAAAGAAATAAACTCTTATTTCTTAAGCCACAGAGATTTGGTGGCAGCTGTTTTTATAAGTCTGCCCTGAGGAGTACAAAAGGTATTGGTCAATGTCTGTCCTTGTGACTTAATACATCAAAAAATTTAATATGTAAGACTGGTTTTCTTCTAGTATGAAAAATACATTTGAAATGGCTTGATTGTGGCAATGAGAATGTGTAACAGTTCATTACAGGACTCCATGTTCTAACACATTTCCTATGTTACATGTTTCCATGATATTATTGATTATCTTATTTATTTTAATCTGATGTTTTTATTCTATTTGTACTACACACAGTGGTCTGGTCTTCTCATTTGTAATCCGTTTTCTCTATTTTCTCTCTTTATTGTTTTAGTTTTCCTTGTAGTCTGGTAACCTATTTGATCTCACCTCAAATGTTTCTTTAATCTTTATGTAATTTTTTTTAGAGTTCTTACTTTCAAGTTAGCTATTTTTAATCTTTCTTAGAACTTTAAAACTTTGAGTAAGTAAATGTTCAGTGATGCATACAATTTTTGATTGAATACATAAGCATTCTGAAACTCACATTTTTAATAAGCTCTTTAACATGTATTAAGTTCAAAATCAGTGATGCATGTTTAATGCTATATGCTTAGGACTTTGAAAAATTGATTTAAAATATTAAGCCAATGCATATGCAGAAATGCATTCAATTTTTCAATCTTGAAATTTATAATTTTCAGGAGTGTCTTTCATATCATCACTGATTACTTGCCTTTCACTGCTAGGTGTGATCATTTGAAAATTCACTGAGTTGGAGTGCCTGGGTGACTCAGTCAGTTGAACATCCAACTCTTGATTTCAGCTCAGGTCATGAGCCCAGGGTCTTTGGATTGAGTCCTGTGTTGGGCTCTGTGCTGAGCAAGGAGTCTGCTTGAGATTCTCTCTCCCCGTCTCTCTTTCTCTCTGTGCCCTTCTCTCTCTCTCTCTCTCTCTCTCTCTCTCAGAAAAAAAAAAATTCACTGGACTGAATCTTGGATTCACTGGATTTTTTTAGGTAGTTCTTCAACAGCCCTGCGAGGTTATTACATGAAGAAGGAGTAAAAAATAGGAAAATTGAAAAACAGTGGAAATTATACTTAATGTTACTTACTTTTTGTTTTTAATAAAGCAGAATAAAGGACTTATAGATTTTCTAGAAGAATAATTGTCAGCAGAGAACATTCCCAGAGTGAACTCCATGAACTTAATTCATCAATTTAGTCATTTATTTATTAAGTCATGAATAAACTTGTATTGAGGCTGACAGCTTTGTGCTAGGCACTGGCAATACAAAGATCAATAACACATGAGTTCAGGCCTCAAGGCATTTATGGCTAGAGTCAGTGGGAGTAGAAATGCAAACAAGCAATTATAATACAATAGTTAATGTCTCGGAGAGAGCAAGTACAAGGTGACTTGTACAAAGAACAAACACTTGACCCTTCTTGGGAAAAATAGGGATGCTCCATATAGGATGGGCTGGTAATGAGAGGCCTACTGGGACTTTTGTAGAGTGACAAGGGCATCCAACACTGATAAAGTAGAATGAACAGTGCTGGGTTCAGACAGCCAAGCACTGGATGTTTGCGAAACTGCAAACAGTTTGGTTTGCTTGAAGTACAAAGTGAGAAGAGAGAGAGGGTGCTAGGTGGGAAAAAAGAAGGTGGAGAAGATGACAAGAAAGACTTTGTAGTGATACTGAGATTGAACTCATCCTTAGGAAGTGGCATGTTAACACGTGATTTTTGCTCAGAGAGTCCTAGGATCACAGCTGCATTTCAGGAAGATCATCTGTCCATAGTGTGCAGGGTGGCGGAAGGTGCCAAACATGAAGGCTGACTGGAGTAGGACCAGAGGAAAAAAAGGAAGGGGTAGAAAGAGGAAGTATTTAGTAGGTAGAATTGACTGGATTTGGTATCTCATTAGATTAACTAGGCAGAAAAAAGAGTCCAGGGTAAGAGTCAGGTTTCTGGCTTGGCTCGTCATACTCTTAATCTTTTCATTCATGACAGTAGGGAACACAGAGTGTTATGGACTGAATTGTGTCTCCCCACCCCCCAAATTTATACATCGAAGCCCTAACCTCCAACACGACTGTTTTTGGAGACGAGGCCTTCAAGAAGTTAATTAAGGTTAAATGAGGTCATAAGGGTGGGGCCCTAATCCAACAGTACTGGTGTCCTTATGGGAAAACTGCATGAACAGAGGAAAGGCCATGAAAGGACACAATGGAAGGTGGCTGTTTGCAAGCTAGAAAGGGAAGTCTTGTTAGAAACCAACTCTGTTGCACCTTGCTGTTGGACGTCCAGCTTCTAGAACTGTGAGAAAATAAATGTCTGTTGTTTAAGCCTCCCAGAGTGTGGGATCTTGTTATGGCAGCCTGAGCTGATTAATACATAACACATGTGACAAGTTTAAGGGTAAGTTTCCTTTCTTTTTTCTCTTTTTGATTATTTATCATTATTTTTTATTGAGGTATAATTGACATATAAGATTATATTAATTTCAGGTGTACAGCATAATGATTTGATTTTTGTATGTATGTGAAATGGTCACAATCAGTCGAGTTAACATGCATTACCATATGCAGGTACAAATTTCTTTTTCTTGTAATGGGGACGTTTAAGATCTACTCTCTTAGCAACTTAGCAACTTTCAAATATGCAATATAGTGTGATTAGCTGTAGTCACCATGCTGTCCATTATATCTCATGATATAATCTGATGATATATCTAACTGGGAGTTTGGGCCTTTTGACTCCCTTAACCCATTTCACCAATCTCCCACCCCCATGTCTGGCAATCTTCAGTCTGTTCTCTGTATTTATAAGTTTGGGCTGGTTGGTTTGTTTTTAGATTCTACATATAAGTGAGATCTTCCAGTATTTGTTTTTCTCTGACTTATTTCACTTAGTTCAATGCCCTCAGGTCCACATATGTTGTTGCAAATGGCAAGATTTCAGTGTCTTTTCTTTTGTTGAATCATATGCCATTGTATATATATACCACATCACCTTTTTTGTATTGTTTAAATTTTAGTTAGTTAACATACAATGCAATATTGATATCAGGAGTAGAATTCATCACTTACATACAACACCCAGTGCTCATCACAACAAATGCCCTCCTTAATCCCCATCACCCATCTAGCCCATCTCCCACCCACCTCCCTCCATCAACCCATAGTTTGTTCTTTATCATTAAGAGTCACTTGTGTTTTTTGTTTCCCTCCTTCTCTTCCCCACCCCTTCCCATATGTTCATCAGTTTTGTTTCTTAAATTCTACATATGAGTGAAATATGGTATTTGTCTTTCTCTGACTTATTTCGTTTAGCATAATACATTCTAGCTCCATCCACATCATGGCAAATAGCATTTTTTCATTCTTTCTGATGGCTGAGTAATATTCCACTGCATATATATACCATATCTTCTTTATCCATTAATCAGATCGATGGACATTTGGGATCTCTCAGTAGTTTGGCTATTGCTGATAATGTTGCTATGAACATTGGTGTGCATATACCCCTTCAAATATATATCTTTGTTTCCATTGGTTAAATACTTAATAGTGTAATTGTTGGATCCTAGGATAGTTCGATTTTTAGTTTATGGAGGAACCTCCATGCTGTTCTCCAGAGTGACTGCACCAGTGTGCATTCCCACCAACAGTGCAAGAGGGTTCCCCTTTCTGCACATCCTTGCCAACATCTGTTGTTTCTTTTGTTGTTAATTTTAGCCATTCTGACAGGTATGAGGTGGTATCTCATCATGGTTTGGATTTGTATTTCCCTGATGATGAGTGATGTTGAGCATCTTTTTATGTGTCTGTTAGCTGTCTGGATGTTTCCTTTGGAAAAGTGTCTGTTAATGTCTTCTGCTCACTTCTTATCTGGGTTATTTGTTTTTGGGTGTTGAGTTTGATAGGTTCTTTATATATTTTGGATACTAACCATTTTTCAGATATGTTGTTTGCAAATATCTCCTCCCATTCTGTAGACTGCCTTTTAGTTTTGTTAATTGTTTACCTTGCTGCGCAGAGCTTTTTATCTTGATGAAGTTCCAATAATTCATGTTTGCCTTGTTTCCCTTGCATCCAGAGATGTGTCTAGTAAGATGTTGGTACGGCCGAGGTCAAAGAGGTTGCTGCCTGTGGTCTTCTCTAGGATTTTGATGGTTTCCTGTCTCACATTTAGAGCTTTAATCCATTTTGAATTTATTTTTGTGTATGTGTAAGAAAGTGGTCCAGTTTCATTCTATTCTGCATGTAACCATTCAGTTTTCCCAACACTATTTGTTGAAGAGACTGTCCTTGGATATTGCCACATCATCTTTATCCATTCATCCATTTATGGGCACTTAGGTTATTTCCATGTCTTGGCTATTGTAAATAATGCTGCAATGAACATGGGGGTGCATATATCTTTTCAAATTAATGCTTTTATTTTCTTCAGATAAACACCCATGAGTGGAATTGCTGGATCATATGGTAGTTCTATTTTTAATTTTTTGAGGAAGCTCCATACTGTTTTCCATACTGGCTGCACCAATGTACATTCCCACAACAGTACATGAGGGTTCCCTTTTGCCCACATCCTTGTCAATAGTTGTTATTTCTTGTCTTTTTGGCAATAGCCATTCAAACCGATGTGAGATGATGTCTCATTGTAGTTTTAATTTGCATTTCCATGATGATGAGTGATGTTAAGAGGTTCCTTTCTGAAACATTTGAATCAATATTAAGTTCTTTTGGAACAACTAAGGCAGATCTCTAGTTAAACAGATGAATATATCTGAGTCTGGGGAGAGTTCTGGTTTGGAGATACAAAGTTAGGAATAATTGGGGATTATACATAGTAGCTAAAGCTTTGAAAATGGATGAGATGGCTCCAAGCTAATATGTTGATTAATTAATTAATTAATTAATTCAATAAATAGCAAATATTTTACATATTCTAAGAATTTCTTAATGCACTCGGAAATAGAATGAACAAAACAGTGTTCCCTGAGCCTTTGGATCTGGAAGAAAAACACTATACAATAACTATGTTATTAAAGTAAATTACATAGAATGTTAGAAGATAATAGTATATGGAAAAAGATAAAGTAGATCTGGGTAAGTGGGATTGGGAATGATGAGTTGGGGTAAGGTGCAGGTTGTAGTATTTTGCAGGATAATCAGATGAAAGTGATCTGCAAGAGTAGAGAGACAGCAGGTGCTCATATGGGTGAAGAGCATCCCAAGCAGAGGGAACAGGTCATGCAAGAGTTTAAGGCAAGACCATCAAGTAGGCCAGTGTGTCTTGAGTGGAGTGAGTGAGAAGAGTGGTCACAGTTGAAACCAGAGTGTTTGAGCTGGGGAAGGTGTTCAGATGAAAGCCTATCATAGACCAAGAACTTTAACTTTGACTCTAAGTCAAATGTGAGGTCATTGGGGATTTAAAGTAGAGTGATGATCTGACTTCATGACTTAAAAGGATCACTGGCTGCTTTGTTGAGAACATAAACTGTAGTGGGGCAAGTGTTGAAGCAGGAAGTCTGATTAGGAAGCTAGAAGAGATTACACTTTATAGAATAGATGGCAAGGCTGGGATCTAAAGGAGGCTGCAAGCAGGAGGACTGAATCATTTTAGAATGCCAGAGATTTGAGAATTATCTAACATTTTTGTTTTTAAACATTTGGCGTGATGTGATCTCTCATCTTTATAACTGCTGTGTAGCTTTTGGTAAGTGCTTATGATCATTGACTTTATTCCCATGGGAACAAAACCTTAGAAACATTTCAGGGTCCATTTAAACTCCCCTCTCTTCCTCAGTGTGTTCAGAAATCCTCTGAGAGTCACTGTATATTATTCTTTTTGAAATTTGATCATTTTTGTTTTTGTATGTAGACCTTGGTTGATCTCTTGCTTTCAGGGTTGTATGTATGGGCTTCCCAATAACTGCAAACTTCCTGAGCTGGGACCCTCCCGGTATACATCAGACCCTGGCAGGGGCTGATTAAAAGGACTCCCTCCCTGCTTGCTTCAGGTCTGTGTTCAGATGTTCCCTTCTTCCTCTGTCATCACAAATAGTTACAGTTTTTTAAAAGTTTATTTTATTTATTTATTTACTTATTTGGTGACAAAGAGAGAGAGAGAGAGAACAAGCAGGGGAGGGGCAGAGAGAGATGGAGAGAGAGAATTCCAACTAGGCTCCACACCTGTCAGCATACAGCTGACAGCTTGAACCCATGAACTCATGAGATCATGACCTGAGCTGAAATCAGGAGTCAGATGCTCAACCAACTGAGCCACCCAGGCACCCCAACAATTTTTTCTTTAATCTTTCTTTTCTCCCACATCTCTGCCTATGCTAAGCACCATTCTATTCTCTCTTAATATGAATTTGGCCTTAAAAAAATTTTAGATTCCACATCTATGTGGGATTATATGGTGCTTATCGTTCTCTGTCTGGCCTGTGTCGCTTGGCATGGTGTGTCCTCTGGTTTCATCCATGTTGTTTGCAGATGGCAGGATTTCCTTCCCTTTTAGATTGAATAATATTCTATCATATGTATACCACATTTTCAAAAAAAGAAAAAAAAGAAGGAAAGAAGGAAAGAGAGAGTGGAATGGTGGTTGCCAGGTGCTGGAAGGTGAGAGTCATGGAAATTATTAACGAGTATAGAATTTTAGTGTTGCAATAAGAAAAGAGTTTTAGAGATGGACAGTGGTGATGGTTGCATAACAATATGAATGTGCTTAATACCACTGACCTGTACACTTAAAAATGATTAAGATAGTAAATTTTATGTGTATTTTACCATAATAAAAAAATTGGGGTAAGGAAACCCAAAGCCTAAGTGTCCCCTTCTAAGGAAGCCTGCCATGGACACACTTAGGTAAATGCAACCTCTCTTCCCTCGTCCCAACACCTATACCTCAATTATCCTTACCCTACTCCGTTTTTTTTCCTATAGCTTCAACTTCCAACCTGTAACTGTTTATTGTGTTTAGTGTTCATTTTCTGCCTTCCTCCAAACAGAACATAACTTCTACCATGGCAGGGATTATTTCTGCAGGAGTGCAGTGGTCTCTTCTGTTCAGGGATCAACTCTAAGGGCCTGATACATGGAAGATGCTTCAGAAGTCACTTGCTGACTGAATAAATTTGTTCTTATGCATCTTCTTCAGTGCACCAAGTCTCTTCTGTGGCCTCAGTAAGTCCTTGTAAATTTCAAAGACTGACATGTATTGGTTCAAAATCTTAAAAGTTCCATAAATTCCCAAAGCAATGACAATTGCTTCTTTTATCCTTTAGTGCCAGAGCACATTTTCTGTCTAGATTGGCCAGTCAATGCCTTTTCTTCTTTCTTTCTTTCTTTCTTTCTTTCTTTCTTTCTTTCTTTCTTTCTTTCTTTCTTTCTGCCTTGACTAAAATGCTTGTTGAAATTACATTGACTACTTTTATGTTCCACATTTTTATTTAGAATTTCTTTAATTGATTTTATCTTTTTTATTTGTCTCTTTTTTGTCCTCTTCTACTTTTAATAGAGCTTTGCTGCCTGTTTGATGATTCTGGCTTAGAAAATAGTCAACAGATTTTTCTTTCTCCCCAAAGAAATAGAAAACTTTCCTCTATATTCCAAGGCATATACAGGAAGAATACAAATGTGAATTCAAAGCTATGACTAAGAATCAGCATGTACTTTCCTTTTTCTAGTAAAAGAAAAGTTGGAAAAGTTGAGTTCACAAGCAAGCATTGTTTGGTGTGGCTGAATCAGGGGAAACTACATGAAAAATAAAGGCTGTCAACAGTCTTACAGAGAAAATAAAATTTCCCCTTTCATGTAAGAAAAAGCCCCCTCGTCTTTATTTTTAAAATGCCCTGAGTTGAGGTAAATGGGGATCTATTTTTTGCTAACAAAAATTTCTATTTCTGATATTTCCCTCAATCAATAGAAATCAGCGGGACACCCCAACAGAAATTAGCATTCAAATGCAAAAGCACTGTCATCTCTTCTCTATGATAGATATTGATTTTATGAAATAGAGGCGCCTGGGTGGCTCAGTCAGTTGAGTGTTGGACTTTGGCTCAGGTCATGAGATTCGGTTGGTGAGTTCAAGCCCCGTGTTGGGCTCTGTGCTGACAGCTCAGAGCCTGGAGCCTGCTTTGCTCCCTCTCTTTCTCTCCCTGGCTTGCTCCCTGTCTGTTTCTCTCTCAAAAATAAATAAACATTAAACAAAAAGATATTGACTTTATGAATTGAATTTAATCTGGCTTGCTCTTTCACTTCCTCAGTTTATTTCGGGTTTTTATGTATAGTTTGTTAACACATTAAATACTTTTTGTGGTGATTTGGTTTTTTGTATGTATCATATTTTAATTATATTAAAAATGAAATGCTTGGCATGTGTTTACTATCTGCTGATTTGCTTCCAGTCACTGGTGTAAACGTATTTTACATTGCTGTCAGTGCAGTAAGTCAGTCTCTTAGTCAATAAGGTGAATGAGCCAGTGTGTACGTGCACACCATGTTCTGTATATACTTTATGGGCTTTAGAGTTTTGTAGGTCAGCCCATGACTTTTTCTTTTTAATTAATAGATTTTCGTTTCTAGAACAGTTTTAGGTTCACAGCCAAATTAGTAGAAAGTACACCAAGTTCCCAGGTACTTCTTTCTTCCTTCTCTCCCCCCCTCACCCACAGTCCGCAGCACCATCAGCATCCCACGCCAGCCTGGTGCATTTGATACAACCCATGAAACCCAAACTGACACATTATTATCAATCAAAGTCTGCTGTTCACATTGGGGTTCCCTGTTTGTTTTGATTTTTCTGGGTTTTGACAAATGTATACTGACATGTATCCATCATTAGAGAGAATCATACAGAATAGTTTCACTGCCCTAAAAATCTTCTGCACTCTATCTATCCCTCTTCCTCCCAGACCTCTGGCAACCAATGATCTTTTATATTATCTTCACAATTTTGTCTTTTCCAGAATGTCAAATGGTAGGAATCATGCAGTATGTAGCCATTTCAGATTGGCTTCTTTCACTAGGTAATATGTATTTAAGGTTTCTCCAGGTTTTTGTGGCTTGATAGCTCATTTCTTTTTAGCATCGAATGACATTCCATTGTATGAATGTAACACAGGTTATTTATCCATTAACTAATTGAAGGGCATCTTAGTTGTTTCCAAATTTGGGCAGTTAAGAATAAAGCTGCTATATAATCGTCCATATGCAAGTTTTTGTGTGGACACAAAATGTCACTTCTTTCCAACTTTATAAATTAGTGGAATCCCTCAAATTTCTAGTCAGATTTTTGAAGAACTTAGTAGCCATACTGCAAAATTTAGTTGGAAGAATGAAGATCCATAAATAACTAAATCATCTTTAACGAGGTCTGTAAAATCTTGCCCTTTCAAATTGCCTTGCTTTTTATGATTTTTTTCCCTGCACTATATATATATATATGTATGTATAACCACATATGTACATAAATAATATCTAATAATGTACTTTTGTTTGAAGAAAATTACATTAAAATTTTTTAAATATTTTAAGATAACCAATTCTCTGGAAGATTTCAGATATGATACATTAAACATTATGGAAAAAAGAAATTTCTACATGAACAGTAACTTATAATCATACCATGTGTTGTGATGAATTTCCAGCTTTTCTAACAAGGCATAAGCTATTTTGACCACTAGATTCAGCTTTTATGGTATCTGTATTTGCTTGGCTAAACTATTATCTTTTGTTTGAGTTGAGATCTTCTCAGTTTATTATAATTCTGCCTTCTCCTCATTAAACAATGACAAACTCAACTTTCACATATTGTGTTAGCTTTTGTTTGCTAACAAGGGCCTACCTACCCTAGTGAGAAATTTCACTGAGGGATGTCCCCTGAAGTATCAAGTTCTCACTTGCACTAATAAAGCCCTTAATTAATGAAGCTGCCAATGGCAATTTCTTTTTGTAAAACACTGAATGCTGTTAGACCTTCCACCAGACTGTAAAATAACATTACTGTTTTTTTCCATTGCAACTCTTTCCTAACATAGTAAGTCCACCTTTTAAAAGTCTTTGCCTTCAGAGTTTCTGGTCAAAGTTCACTGACATAAGAATTTTTACTGAATCTCATTTTTTAACTAGGATTCTTTTTTGATTTATTCCAATTGTAATTTATATATATACTGACAGTTATTCTGCTTCTAGGGTATCCAACCAAAGGTCGTAAAAGAAATACTAAAACAAAGTAACTTTCTCGGTAAATGTCTTCTTTTCTATTTTTGTAGTTAGTAATTAGAAATATATATTTATATATTTTTAAAAATGTACATTCAGAGGGGCGCCTGGGTGGCTCAGTGGGTTAAGCGTCCAACTTCAGCTCAGGTCATGATCTCATGGCTTGAGTTTGGGCCCTGCGTCGGCTCTGTGCTGACAGCTCAGAGCCAGGATCCTGCTTCAGATTCTGTGTCTCCCTCTCTCTCTGCCCATCCTCACTCACACTCTCTCTCAAAAATAAATAAACATTAAAAAAAATTTTTTTGAATGTACCATCAGAGACAATCACACACAAACTGAAAATTTTGGGATGTCAAATATTTCACATCCTGCTTTTTGCTACAGATGTATTCTAAATATTTCCCCATGTTGTCAACAGATGTTCACCAATATGATTTTAACAGCAAATTTGTCTTTCATATTAATGCACCATAGTTTATTTAGGTATTCCTAGAAATACATTGATTTCATGTCAGTATAACCCAGTTAGTCCTCCTGAGTGTTACTAGACAGAGCTGTGCCCTTTGGATGGGGTGAGTCTCTCATATCTTCCTGCTGTTCCCTGGAGGTCTCCATTCATGACACTTCCCACCCTGTGTGGTCTGTGAGGTCAGGATTTGAGTCTGTCCTGCTCACAGTTACATCTTCCAGTATCTCGGCAGCATCTGGCCCGTAGTAAGTGCTCAGTAAATATTTATTGACTCAATAAATTCTTTTAAATGTACCTTTCAGAAATTTGTTTTATGAGCAGAAGACCTACCCTTAGGAAATATTTATAATGGAAGCTATATATAAATGTGATGAAGAAGACTTTTAGTTTTGTTAGGGTCTGGAAAAGAGAGAAAAAAAATATATCTTAAATTGATTGTATCATTCATATGCACATGATAAATAAAAAGCTGTCACCTATCTGCTTACTCATTTTTCTATCACCAAATCACTGGTATATTAAAGATAAAGTTTGAAGCAATTACTGATTTATCTCTGACCTTCTTTCCCAATGTCTATTGTATTATGAAACCCAGCTATTTTCCTCATTAGACTAGCTCCTGAATATTCCGTTTCAATATCTTTCTTACTTAGATTTAATATCCAGGATGCTCTCACAAGCAGGTTTTCCTACTTAAATATGCTGAACCCTAGAAAGTGATGGATGTTTCTGATCTATATGTCAATGTGAAAAATGAGAGATGGAGCATATTAGGATTTCTGTTTATAGATGCTTAAAATAGCAATTCACTGCTAACTCATACAAAAAATATGGTGCTTTGTATAATCAGCATAGCTGTTAATGAGAATGTCAGAAAGCGGTGATTATAATTAAATTAGTAAATATGTACCACTGTAAATATTAAAGATATTAAATTTTTATTTTAATTGGAATTTTAAGATAAATTACTTTAATAAACTTTTGGAGAGGAATCTGATGTGTCCTTAGGCTTTCATATTATAAACAGTGATTGAACACAGTCTGCAAAGCTTGCAAACCATACAGTTCTTTATCCTAAGGAATTAGAGAGGTTATTGCAACTAATTAAGATGATCACAGCATAAATTTCTTTTTACACATATGTTCCTTCCCTTGAAAGTATTAAGCAAATAGAAATAACTAATTATAATATGTAAATACAGTGGGGAATTTTAAGTATACCTCTAAGATAAAGATAAATTAATCTATGTGTACCTATAGTTTTTTGCTACCCAAAGAAAAATATTATATGAGCTAAATAGTTATGGGAATTTTAAATTTATTACAGAAAATTTGAACAAAGATTCTTATTACAAGTCACCCATTATTTTGTTTTTAAAAACTTAGTTAAAAAATATATATATACATATATATTACCGTATATGCAAATAGCACTCTGGACGTATTCCTGAATTTCAGTGAATAATGCAGATTTCAAAAATTCTTTTTTGAAAACACACTGAATTTGACCTTAGCACATTCTTAAAATTTTAATAAAATATGTGCTGTGAATAAATGTGTGGTTAAATGTTCCTGACCATTTTCTACTTTGTCACACTGAGAATAAATCAAGTCTAAGATTGTCTTGTGTCTAAGATTTTTCCCGCTGTGTCTGGATTTTAAGTATTCTCTCTTATTTTCCCTATAGAGACAAATTTGTTTTATGTATGTCCTACTTTTTGATTTAAAAATATGCATGCTACAGATATATAAGAGCTTGACAGATTTTTTAATATGGAGAAATTTTTTTCATATTAATAGTTTCTTTTTTTTTAATTTTTTTTTATTTTTTTTTCAACGTTTATTTATTTTTGGGACAGAGAGAGACAGAGCATGAATGGGGGAGGGGCAGAGAGAGAGGGAGACACAGAATCGGAAACAGGCTCCAGGCTCTGAGCCATCAGCCCAGAGCCTGACGCGGGGCTCGAACTCCGGGACCGCGAGATCGTGACCTGGCTGAAGTCGGACGCTTAACCGACTGCGCCACCCAGGCGCCCCAATAGTTTCTTAATTAATGCATTAATCCTACTTAATTGCATCTCCCAATTAATGTAATGAAAAGTGGCTGACATTGAAGCTCCTTTACTTCATTTGTATTATGTACACAGACATATTACATTATCCATAAGAAAAGTAGTGCTTGGAGTAAAAGTATATGAAAAACATGTGGGTCACTGTTCTCAAGGGCCCTGGTTGGGTCTATCTCAGATGAAAAAAATAAGTATGATTGGTTTACCAACAGAAGCATCCACCTGTATGGTAAATGTGGATGTTACATTTATTGGATTTTTTTAATGTCTCTATCCTATGAGACCTATAATTCCCTTAGAGAAGCTGTCTTGGATGTCTTCATGTTTGGTCATATGTTCCTGTCTGTGTAACCAAGGATTCAGCGTTTAGTTATGGAACCTGGTCTGGATCACACGGCAGAAGAACCGAGTGGCTCTCAGAGATCTTGGAAGGTAGGAGGTTTATTTTACACCGGTGGGCTCAGAGGAGATCATTCTCCAGAAGTCTGAGCCCAGAGCATCAACAGAGGAGACAATTTACAGTCTGTTACTTCTGCATTCCTCATTAGTAGTAATTTGGGGCAAGTGCAAGCAGGATGGGAAGAAGAACCCGGAAGGGGAGTCTTCAGGCAGGCACTGGAATTTCCCTATCAGTCCTGTTAGCCATCTTATCACAGATTTTTTCCGTATCATTTTCAGGGCTTTTTCTTGCCAGCTTGAATTAGAAAAGGAAAGACAGTACTATAATCCAGTAAAATCTTCCTACCCACACTTCAGTAGCTCTGTTTAAATCATAAAATGTGGCTCAGCTTTGGTTCAGATCTGGGCCCTGCCATTTGGTGCTGAGATTCTGAACTCCTCTACTCTATTCTGAACTCCACTGTGCCCAGGCAGGATTTATGACAAGGAACTGAGTTCCCGGGAAGCTACCAGTGGAAGTATCACTATATTTGCCAACAGATTCAGTTTCTCACTTGAGGTGATTAAGATATTCTCTTGTTAATGTGAGACAACAAATCTGTCTTTGCTTTTTCCTCTTCTGTGCTTTTGACTATTTGATGTCAACTGCCCCCTTTCTCCTACCTCCTTACTAGATTCCAAGCTTCCCCTGCTGATAATAAACTAATCCTATCAATTAGTGTAAATGGATTAGTGAAAGGCCCTTAGACTCCCAGTATTCTTTCTTTCTGCTAAACATATATATATATATATATATATATATTTTTTTTTTTTTTTTCCACTTTCTTAATTTAAAAATACATCCAGTAAAAATACAACTCCTAGCTCTTATAACCCAAAGTCTAAGACTTTCTGGTTGGGAGAAAAATTCTTATGCAGTGATTTGGGAAAAACACTAGAAGATACCTTCCTAAATTTCAGCACATATAGAGTTGCTCGTTTGGTTATATGTAGGATGATTATCCATCACCAAATATTGATGACTTTGGATAACTTGAATTGTCTACTGAATAAACTTTTTCTTTCAATCCTACTGTGAGGACCCTCAAATTTCAGTGGTTGAAATTTTTGGCCATCTAGAAATAGTTTAAAATACCCATGGAAGTTTCAAAGTTTTGAAAGAAAAAAAATGATAATCTATCTGCGGCTTCTCTCACCTCGTTCTTGATTCCTTCGGTAGGTCATGGCAGATGGGAAAGTACCTGATTTCTCACCAATGTTTGCTGCCTCATGGTGATGTTCTAACTGTGATCTTTTTTCCAACCCCATGAAACAGACAGGGAATGTATTATAACCATTTTACAGATGAAGACTCCTAGACATTAAACTATATATCTAGGCTACCATAGCCAATGAAGAGCCAGATTAAACTCCAGGCCACCTGTATGCTAATCACATGCCTTTCCATTACATGATAATGCCAGCCACTGGTAATTTTGTTGGGAGAATTTCAAGGGGTGGTTATTGGTTTTATTGCCCTGTTGAAAGAAGTTGAGTCCAAAACAATTTATACAAATAGTTCTGTATAAATCAATCACATAACCATGAACAAATGTCACTTTTCTGGGACCATACAGGCCATAAGACTCTTCCATTTTTGTTTCATGGTTCTGGCAGGTAAGTGACTTACCTTTTGATAGTTCTCCCTTTAACAAATTTTTAATCAGAAGTTGATTTTGAAAATCTGGTAAATAACCTATCTAAGTTTTAGTGTTTAATATCTCTTGTCCTTGATGAATTTCCAAAAATGAAATTTAAGGATTTCCTATTTATGACTAATGAAAATTAAGTATTTTTAGTGCATGCCAGTGCTAACCACTGTATATATGTAAAACAGTAACTTAACATACCAAGAGAGATGTGCTCACTGCTGATCAAAAGTCTTTACATGAGTAGCTGAGTTGACCTCTCAAAACCCCATGAGGCAGGTGTCATTTCAACTCCTGTTTTGCAGATGAAAAACTGCAAGAAAGCTAGGTGAAGTACTTTGTCCCAGGACATAGCTAGTGATTGTTAGAGCTGAGATTTGAGAGTAGATAATATGGCTCTAGGGTCCAAGCTGTTAACCAGGATATCTACATATTGTATATTAGTATACTCTACATTAACTTAGTAACAAATGCATGAGCTAAGCTTTCTCATGGCTATTTTAAATATCATAGAACTAAAGCTTAGAAAGTTTGAGTGACTTATCTAAAGTCATACAGCTCATAAATGCCAGGGCCATTGTTGACCCTAGGAGTAAATCCCTACTACAGTTGGTGCAGAATAAGGAAACAGAACTGAGAAAGGGCAATGTGGCAGTGATGAGACTTTTAACGATGAGCAGGAGAAATTGAATGGGAAGCTCAGGGACAGAAAGATAGATGAAATAATAACCTGAGTATAGACTGAACTGACACATGAAAGGGGGGCAAGTTATGATGTACCTAGTTGTGTATATGTGACATTGTTCATTTAATGATAATTGCTTGGCTTGAATTTTGAGATATAAAAGTGAGAGAGTGGAGTTTTCTATTGGAATTGGCATTTGGTATGATGGAAAATTATATGGATAAGCATTCCCAATTGAGTCATGTAATAAGGAGAAGTGGTCTTCTCCCACCAATTTACATACTCCTGGGAATATGTCATGTTGTTCCTGGTGGTTGGTGGGTACACATAGTTTTGGAGGAGTTCTGAACCTGTTGGGGGGATGGGGTGGGTGCATTTGCCTGTGTGTAGCTATGTGCAGTGTGATGAAGTGTGGCAAACTTTTCTTAGAAGAGTTTTAATTGCATAAATACATAGAATTACCATGGAAACTAATTATATTGAAAAATTCTTATCAAAATATTTAAAAAAACACAAATCTGTGATATACCAATATATGTGCTCCTTTATTGATGCATTAAGTAACAAGATCTAGCATCAGGTCTTGTAACTATCATAATTTCAAAGTTATGGTAAGTGTTAACAATATTATGACATAAATACAAGGACTATAATATTATACAAATATATCTGAAACAGCTGATTTCTAGTTGTGATAAAGTGATGTGTGTTGTGAATACTGGTATGGTTTGTTGCCTACTTTAATAATTGAAGGAAATGCTAAATTTTAGTTAGAATCAGTGAAAATGCGTGTAGTTATTTTCCCTTCAAGTTCATAGATCTCCTCATTACATTTAGTTGTTCAGGCTCTTAAGTCTCTTCAGTCTTCCCTACTACCACCTTCCTTTCATACCACTGTTGGATGAGTTGGATTGTTTTGAAGAAAGTCCCCTATTCCAGATTTGACTGATTACTTCTTCATGGTGGTGTCATTTAAATGTTCTTCTATCCCCCAAATTCCTTTTCCTGTACCTGGCATTTTTTTCTAGAGACTTGAACAGGTTCATGTTCAATTTTTGCAGGAATACATCACAGGTCATATTGTGAATTTCTTATTCCATCACATGAAGAGGCACAGAGTATCTCCTGTTTCTGCACTTGCAGTGTGTTAAGATTTATCAGTGGGATAGTGGTGACAGGCTGGTGCTTCATTATAAATGTCTGCATCAACTTTTGCCTTATAGTTTCATTGTCCACTGATACCCATTATTTGTATAGATTATTTCAGTAAAAGCTGCAAAATGGAGTTTAATTCTATAACTTCTTACACATTTAGTAGCTGGGATTTAATTATTAAAAAACAACTTTTCATCGTCAGCTACTTGATTATCTTACAATAGAGTTTATGTAAGAAAAAGAAGATAATGTGTGATTCTTTTTCTTCAGTTATCGGTTTTCAGTGAAATCAATATTCAGTTTTTCCTTTGGCAACTATGCACCTACACACTATTTATCTGTTTGTCCATCCATTAAAGTCAGACACTTATTTTTGGATACTCAAACTGTTCCATTGAATGCCACTGAGAATCACTTCTTGTTGGTGCCAGTAAGATGTGATACTTTTCCTCATTTCTTGAATGGAAAAATGTCCTACACTCCTCTTAAACTTTTCTTATCCTACATTGACAATCAGTCCATGGAATTTTGTCCATGGAATTTTCTCCAAGGATTCCTTTCCTTCTCATGAGGAATAGCACTTAGAATCCACATTGTTGATGCTAGAGGAGCTCATTGCTGTTGGCAGTGTATTGTCATTACTTCTATTTTTTTTTTCCGTAGAGTTAGAAAATATGCATGTTTTGGTTGCGGCAAGATGGCGGCTTAGGAGGACGCTGGGCTCACCGCACGTCCTGCTGATCACTTAGATTCCATCTACACCTGCCTAAATAACCCAGAAAACCGCCAGAGGATTAGCAGAACGGAGTCGCCGGAGCCAAACGCAGACGAGAGGCCCACGGAAGAGGGTAGGAAGGGCGGCGAGGCGGTGCGCGCTCCACGGACTGGCGGGAGGGAGCCGGGGCGGAGGGGCGGCTCGCCAGCCAAGCAGAGCCCCCGAGTCTGGCTGGCAAAAGCGGAGGGGCCTGACGGACTGTGTTCCCACAACAAGCGCGACTTAGCGTCTGGGAGGTCATAAGTTAACAGCTCTGCTCGGAAAGCGGGAAGGCTGGAGGACAAAGGGAGGGAGAGCTGCTGAGCCCCCTGACAACAGAGCTCAGTTTGGTGGGGAACAAAGGCGCTCGCCAGCGCCATCTCCCCCGCCCATCCCCCAGCCGAAATCCCAAAGGGAACCGGTTCCTGCCAGGGAACTTGCTCGCTCCGCGCAAACACCCAACTCTGCGCTTCGGCGGAGCCAAACCTCCGGCAGCGGATCTGACTCCCTCCCGCTGCCACAGGGCCCCTCCTGAAGTGGATCACCTAAGGAGAAGCGATCTAAGCCTGCCCCTCCTGCCCCTGAGCACCTTGCCTACCCACCCCAGCTAATACGCCAGATCCCCAGCATCACAAGCCTGGCAGGGTGCAAGTAGCCCAGACGAGCCACACCACCCCACAGTGAATCCCACCCCTAGGAGAGGGGAAGAGAAGGCACACACCAGTCTGACTGTGGCCCCAGCGGTGGGCTGGGGGCAGACATCAGGTCTGACTGCGGCCCCGCCCACCAACTCCAGTTATACACCACAGCACAGGGGAAGTGCCCTGCAGGTCCTCACCACGCCAGGGACTATCCAAAATGACCAAGCGGAAGAATTCCCCTCAGAAGAATCTCCAGGAAATAACAACAGCTAATGAGCTGATCAAAAAGGATTTAAATAATATAACAGAAAGTGAATTTAGAATAATAGTCATAAAATTAATCGCTGGGCTTGAAAACAGTATACAGGACAGCAGAGAATCTCTTGCTAGAGAGATCAAGGGACTAAGGAACAGTCACGAGGAGCTGAAAAACGCTTTAAACGAAATGCATAACAAAATGGAAACCACCACAGCTCGGCTTGAAGAGGCAGAGGAGAGAATAGGTGAACTAGAAGATAAAGTGATGGAAAAAGAGGAAGCTGAGAAAAAGAGAGATAAAAAAATCCAGGAGTATGAGGGGAAAATTAGAGAATTAAGTGATACACTAAAAAGAAATAATATACGCATAATTGGTATCCCAGAGGAGGAAGAGAGAGGGAAAGGGGCTGAAGGGGTACTTGAAGAAATAATAGCTGAGAACTTCCCTGAACTGGGGAAGGAAAAAGGCATTGAAATCCAAGAGGCACAGAGAACTCCCTTCAGACGTAACTTGAATCGACCTTCTGCACGACATATCATAGTGAAACTGGCAAAATACAAGGATAAAGAGAAAATTCTGAAAGCAGCGAGGGGTAAACGTGCCCTCACATATAAAGGGAGACCTATAAGACTCGTGACTGATGTCTCTTTTGAAACTTGGCAGGCCAGAAAGAATTGGCATGAGATTTTCAGGGTGCTAGACAGAAAAAATATGCAGCCAAGAATCCTCTATCCAGCAAGTCTGTCATTTAGAATAGAAGGAGAGATAAAGGTCTTCCCAAACAAACAAAAACTGAAGGAATTTGTCACCACTAAACCAGCCCTACAAGAGATCCTAAGGGGGACCCTGTGAGACAAAGTCCCAGAGACATCACTACAAGCATAAAACATACAGACATCACAATGACTCTAAACCCGTATCTTTCTATAATAACACTGAATGTAAATGGATTAAATGCGCCAACCAAAAGACATAGGATATCAGAATGGATAAAAAAACAAGACCCATCTATTTGCTGTCTACAAGAGACTCATTTTAGACCTGAGGACACCTTTAGATTGAGAGTGAGGGGATGGAGAACTATTTATCATGCGACTGGAAGCCAAAAGAAAGCTGGAGTAGCCATACTTATATCAGACAAACTAGACTTTAAATTAAAGGCTATAACAAGAGATGAAGAAGGACATTATATAATAGTTACAGGGTCTATCCATCAGGAAGAGCTAACAATTATAAATGTCTATGCACCGAATACCGGAGCCCCCAAATATATAAAACAATTACTCATAAACATAAGCAACCTTATTGATAAGAATGTGGTCATTGCAGGGGACTTTAACACCCCACTTACAGAAATGGATAGATCATCTAGACACACGGTCAATAAAGAAACAAGGGCCCTGAATGATAGATTGGATCAGATGGACTTGACAGACATATTTAGAACTCTGCATCCCAAAGCAACAGAATATACTTTCTTCTCGAGTGCACATGGAACATTCTCCAAGATAGATCATATACTGGGTCACAAAACAGCCCTTCATAAGTTTACAAGAATTGAAATTATACCATGCTTACTTTCAGACCACAATGCTATGAAGCTTGAAATCAACCACAGGAAAAAGTCTGGAAAACCTCCAAAAGCATGGAGGTTAAAGAACACCCTACTAACGAATGAGTGGGTCAACCAGACAATTAGAGAAGAAATTAAAAAATAGATGGAAACAAACGAAAATGAAAATACAACAATCCAAACGCTTTGGGACGCAGCAAAGGCAGTCCTGAGAGGAAAATACATTGCAATCCAGGCCTATCTCAAGAAACAAGAAAAATCCCAAATACAAAATCTAACAGCACACCTAAAGGAACTAGAAGCAGAACAGCAAAGGCAGCCTAAGCCCAGCAGAAGAAGAGAAATAATAAAGATCAGAGCAGAAATAAACAATATAGAAACTAAAAAAACTGTAGAGCAGATCAACAAAACCAAGAGTTGGTTTTTTGAAAAAATAAACAAAATTGACAAACCTCTAGCCAGGCTTCTCAAAAAGAAAAGGGAGATGACCCAAATAGATAAAATCATGAATGAAAATGGAATTATTACAACCAATCCCTCAGAGATACAAACAATTATCAGGGAATACTATGAAAACTTATATGCCAACAAATTGGACAACCTGGAAGAAATGGACAAATTCCTGAACACCCACACTCTTCCAAAACTCAATCAGGAGGAAATAGAAAGCTTGAACAGACCCATAACCAGCGAAGAAATTGAATCGGTTATCAAAAATCTCCCAACAAATAAGAGTCCAGGACCAGATGGCTTCCCAGGGGAGTTCTACCAGACGTTTAAAGCAGAGATAATACCTATCCTTCTCAAGCTATTCCAAGAAATAGAAAGGGAAGGAAAACTTCCAGACTCATTCTATGAAGCCAGTATTACTTTGATTCCTAAACCAGACAGAGACCCAGTAAAAAAAGAGAACTACAGGCCAATATCCCTGATGAATATGGATGCAAAAATTCTCAATAAGGTACTAGCAAATCGAATTCAACGGCATATAAAAAGAATTATTCACCATGATCAAGTGGGATTCATTCCTGGGATGCAGGGCTGGTTCAACATTCGCAAATCAATCAACGTGATACATCACATTAACAAAAAAAAGAGAAGAACCATATGATCCTGTCAATCGATGCAGAAAAGGCCTTCGACAAAATCCAGCACCCTTTCTTAATAAAAACCCTTGAGAAAGTCGGGATAGAAGGAACATACTTAAAGATCATAAAAGCCATTTATGAAAAGCCCACAGCTAACATCATCCTCAACGGGGAAAAACTGAGAGCTTTTTCCCTGAGATCAGGAACACGACAAGGATGCCCACTCTCACCGCTGCTGTTTAACATAGTGCTGGAAGTTCTAGCATCAGCAATCAGACAACAAAAGGAAATCAAAGGCATCAAAATTGGCAAAGATGAAGTCAAGCTTTCGCTTTTTGCAGATGACATGATATTATACATGGAAAATCCGATAGACTCCACCAAAAGTCTGCTAGAACTGATACAGGAATTCAGCAAAGTTGCAGGATACAAAATCAATGTACAGAAATCAGTTGCATTCTTATACACTAACAATGAAGCAACAGAAAGACAAATAAAGAAACTGATCCCATTCACAATTGCACCAAGAAGCATGAAAATACCTAGGAATAAATCTAACCAAAGATGTAAAGGATCTGTATGCTGAAAACTATAGAAAGCTTCTGAAGGAAATTGAAGAAGATTTAAAGAAATGGAAAGACATTCCCTGCTCATGGATTGGAAAAATAAATATTGTCAAAATGTCAATACTACCCAAAGCTATCTACACATTCAATGCAATCCCAATCAAAATTGCACCAGCATTCTTCTCGAAACTAGAACAAGCCATCCTAAAATTCATATGGAACCACAAAAGGCCCCGAATAGCCAAAGGAATTTTGAAGAAGAAGACCAAAGCAGGAGGCATCACAATCCCAGACTTTAGCCTCTACTACAAAGCTGTCATCATCAAGACAGCATGGTATTGGCACCAAAACAGACACATAGACCAATGGAATAGAATAGAAACCCCAGAACTAGACCCACAAACGTATGGCCAACTCATCTTTGACAAAGCAGGAAAGAACATCCAATGGAAAAAAGACAGCCTCTTTAACAAATGGTGCTGGGAGAACTGGACAGCAACATGCAGAAGGTTGAAACTAGACCACTTTCTCACACCATTCACAAAAATAAACTCAAAATGGATAAAGGACCTAAATGTGAGACTGGAAACCATCAAAACCTTAGAGGAGAAAGCAGGAAAAGACCTCTCTGACCTCAGCCGTAGCAATCTCTTACTCGACACATCCCCAAAGGCAAGGGAATTAAAAGCAAAAGTGAATTACTGGGACCTTATGAAGATAAAAAGCTTCTGCACAGCAAAGGAAACAACCAACAAAACTAAAAGGCAACCAACGGAATGGGAAAAGATATTCGCAAATGACATATTGGACAAAGGGCTAGTATCCAAAATCTATAAAGAGCTCACCAACTGCACACCCGAAAAACAAATAACCCAGTGAAGAAATGGGCAGAAAACATGAATAGACACTTCTCTAAAGAAGACATCCGGATGGCCAACAGGCACATGAAAAGATGTTCAGCGTCGCTCCTTATCAGGGAAATACAAATCAAAACCACACTCAGGTATCACCTCACGCCAGTCAGAGTGGCCAAAATGAACAAATCAGGAGACTATAGATGCTGGAGAGGATGTGGAGAAACGGGAACCCTCTTGCACTGTTGGTGGGAATGCAAATTGGTGCAGCCGCTCTGGAAAGCAGTGTGGAGGTTCCTCAGAAAATTAAAAATAGACCTACCCTATGACCCAGCAATAGCACTGCTAGGAATTTATCCAAGGGATACAGGAGCACTGATGCATAGGGCCACTTGTACCCCAATGTTCATAGCAGCACTCTCAACAATAGCCAAATTATGGAAAGAGCCTAAATGTCCATCAACTGATGAATGGATAAAGAAATTATGGTTTATATACACAATGGAATATTACGTGGCAATGAGAAAAAAAGAAATATGGCCTTTTGTAGCAACGTGGATGGAACTGGAGAGTGTGATGCTAAGTGAAATAAGCCATACAGAGAAAGACAGATACCATATGGTTTCACTCTTATGTGGATCCTGAGAAACTCAACAGGAACCCATGGGGGAGGGGAAGGAAAAAAAAAAAAAAGAGGTTAGAATGGGAGAGAGCCAAAGCATAAGAGACTGTTAAAAACTGAGAACAAACTGAGGGTTGATGGGGGGTGGGAGGGAGGAGAGGGTGGGTGATGGGTATTGAGGAGGGCACCTTTTGGGATGAGCACTGGGTGTTGTATGGAAACCAATTTGTCAATAAATTTCATAAAAAAAAAAAGAAAATATGCATGTTTATAAAAGGGTATGATTAATCTTTATTTCATGCTAATATTGTCAAATCAAATTTTTATGGTTACATTTTTTCTCTCATGCAGAAATATTATTTCTTAAAAACAAACATAATCACTTGCTTTATGTTGTAATATAGTCATAATCGTTTCAAATTCAAATGCTTTAAAGTCATTGTTCGTTCCTTTTGTGTGTGTGGACATGCTGCTAACATGAGAAACAAGTGCATCTGTTTCAGGATGTATTCAGCTTACAGCAATTTTAAAAATATTTCTTTCAAAATTATTTTTTTTCAGACATTAGTATGATTTCAAAGTAAAAAAGTATATAAGAGGAGACAGCTCAAAACTGATCCCTGTCTTCTTCATCCTGTTCCCTCCTTTCCTCAATATGTAACTATTTTTGTTAATTTTTGGGTTATCCTTCCATTGTTTCTATTTGAAATTATAAAGAAATACAAATAGATACTGATATTATCTCCTCCCTCCCTTTCTTACAGAAAAGGTAGCATTTAGAAACACTGTATCTTGTTTTATCCTACCTAATATGTCCTGGAGGTAACTCCACATAATATATAGAGGTTTCTTCATCTTTTCTTATGACTTCCCAGCCCGTACTTTATTCAATCAGTACTCTATTGAAGGACATTTTGTATATCATTTGCCATTACAAATAATGCTTCACTCAATATCTTTTGTATCTTTGGAGTGAATTCCTGGAAATAGTATTTCTGGTTAAAGAGAGAAAGTGTATGTAATTTGGTCAATATTGTCAAATTCCTTGCAATAGGGATTGTGCAATTTTACATCTCCACTGGCCGTGTACAGATGAGAGTGCTTATTTCCCAAAAGCATGTTTACCAATTGATAGGCAGTTCTGCAGCAGATGTTCCCTGGGTCTTACTGCAAAACATAGTTTAGAAATTATTTATGATAAAATAAAAAAGAAATCAGAATGTTGCTCGTGACTGTCATTAAAAAATCGATTAAACCGTGATTATGTTCAACTTGATTTTGGAGTTGAAGAGGTGAAATGTTATTCAGATGTTTTATCCAGTTTATAGGAGGCAAAGATTAGTAATCCGTGAAATTGATTGTATTAGTACAACGAATGTTAGTACTCACAAATACCAAAGGTGAGGAAAGCATCACCATCTGCAACACAAACCTAGGATTTTTATAAATAGGAAGCCACGAAAGAAAAAGGATGAAAAAGTACACCAATATTATGGCATTTTGATGATTCGATACCTCCTAGTTTAGAGAAAGCATGTATAGACTTTTCCGCACTATTATTATTATAAATAAAGGAAGGTATACCAAACAGAAAAGAAACAATTATATGGGCTTTTGTGAAATCCATTTGGTAACATTTAGAAAATAATAATGAGTAGACATTTACTACTACTACTACTAATAGTGAGTAGACAAAATTGTGGGGACAATAAAGGACATGTATGCTGAGAATATCAGGAGCGATAAAGTAAAATGTTAGTGCTGCATTTTTAAGGGATAGGTTTTTGCTTTGCTTCATTTTACCTAGGCTGACAAATTTATACTACTGTTTAATATCCACCAACTGTTCCACTCATCATCTTAGCATTTTGAGAGATTTTTTTTTAAGTTCTACCAGAGTGTCTTAATAATAATTATGTTTTGTGGAAATCTTTTCATTTACCCTTGCCTTGTTTTCCTTCTTGGTTCAGTTTTAGTCCAGCTTAGCTCAAGTTCATGCTCAACATCTCTAGCCCCCCAGGTCCATAAGGAATGTCACTCTGATTCCGGAGCTTCCAAAGCCCTTTGTCTGGTCAAGAATTGCTGTGGTCTCCATCAAAAACCCCAGGCATCCCTGGTGTTTTGAGAAGGTCCATTCTTGTTCTATAGTAGCTGCTTCTGAATGAATTGAACTCATCCAGAGTCAGGAGCAAATGAAGCCGCCTGTATGAACTGTGGATGTCAGTGATGTGCCTTTGAGAACACCACTGCTCCATGTTGCATGCAGAACTCCAAGCATGATGCTGCATGTGCCACAAGATTTCCCACTCAGAAACGCATTGATTGCTACTCTTAGTCAGGAGCTTCTCAAGAAATCTGTAAAGCCAGAGGCTGTTTCTGGTGTTCTGATGTTTGCTGGTGCTTCTACCCAGCTGATGGCCCATAGGCTTACACAATAAAAGATCTGCATCAAAAGACGGCTCTAGGATGGAGGTATATATTTCCTAGAACTCTTTTTTTTTTAATTTAAAAAATGTTTTTTAATGTTTATTTATTTTGGGGAGAGTGAGAGACAGAGTGTGAGCAGGGAAGCAGCAGAGAGAGAGGGAGACACAGAATCCAAAGCACGCTTCAGGCTGAGCTGTCAGCACAGAGCCCAATGCAGGGCTCAAAGTCACGAACTGTGAGATCATGACCTAAGCTGAAGTTGGATGCTTAACTGGCTGAGCCACTAAGGTGCTCCAATTACCTAGAACTCTTAATAAGCACTTGTACCATCTGAAATTTCTGATCCAGCCTCCTGGGTTTGTTTGGTACAATCACCTCAGAGATGACATTCTATTTTTATTTGCTATATGCTGAGAACTCTGAGCCTTCATGGGGAATCAAAGAGCCTGACATACATGGCTTGTTGCTTGCTAATCATTTTTTACTTCTAAATCACTGTCACAACTCCCCTGTGAAAGAGCTTACACCTTTCTTTCTTGTTTCTCAATCAGTTGTGCAGATCCTGCCAAATAACCAGAAATAATACATTCTTTTGTGTGCTGGGATGATTCACTGCAAACATGTTGGGCTAAGGTAAAGCTCTCGTCTTTTGTGCTATCATGTACATCTTTTAGAAAGCAGCCTTTTCTTCCTTTTATTGCATATCTTTTGTGAAGCATGACACAGCACTTAATTTTTAGTAAAATGATATAGAAACTTAGGATAAAAAGTTGCCCTGAATAGCACCTATTTCATAACATCAGGAATTGTACTTTAGAGTCATCAGAGTACTTTAATGAATAAGTGCGAAATTAACTCAATTAAAGATAATATGCTTAAATTCTTATAAGGGAAAAGGGATAGTCATTTTCCTTTAATGAAGATTCTGAAGAGAAAAGCCAGATTTAATGGGTCGAATCTCATGTTAAAAAACATTTATCCATGTGCTAATTTTTACAGGCTGGATCTTAATTTTGAAGATACTTCTCTGAGAAATGTATGGAATGTGTAAAATTATAACATTTAGTCAGTTGGAGCTCAGCAGAGTAGTAGAAAGTTGACTTTGCCTCAATTTCTACTTGGAATCTGAGCTATTTCCTCTTTACAGTGTAAGACCAAGGCTTGAAAACTGTGTCAAAATGTGTTTTCAAGTTACATTTCTTACCAGGACGTAATGTAAAATTTAATGATGATTCTTACAATTAGAGAGGTAGGGGACCATTCTCTTTAAGGACAAAGACAAAATGACTCTGAAGACACTAGCTAGAAACAGAAGGCTAAGGTCTGGGCTGAAAGGAGCTGATTGATGGCAGGGTGGGACAGGGTAGTCTCAGAAATATAATGAATTCCAAATTGAAAGAAGGAAGGAAAAAATATCATTACATTTTGTTTTTATTGCTTTTGGACCTTGAAAGTGCTCTGCATTGAAGAATCAGCCTATTTTATGGGTTTAAAAATAGAACTTGATTGGGCTAACTTCTATTATATGCTATTTGCTGTTATTCGAAAAGTGCTCTTGGTTTGAGTTTTTACAGATTTTAGCAGAGATCATCATGGGAAATGTTTTGAATACAGATTGAAACTTGAAATTAAATAAAAAGAGCTAAGGATGAGTAAGAGCAGTGAACCATAAAATTGAATAAAATAAATAAAAATCGGATAAATTAAATTATAACTAAATTAAATTCTGGCTGGGAACAGAGATTATATAGAAGCACTCTAGGCAATTCACAAAAACTCCAAATGTCAGTGTCTTCACTGTCTGGGCTGCCTTTGATTTGTTTGTAAGGTGTGCCTAGCCCTGCACTTCACTGTGAACCTGGGAGATCTTATTATGTCTCAGTTGGACCATCAGATCATTTCGCTTGCTGAATTTAGACAGCTTCTCAAATATTAATGGGTTCTTTGTAAATCAAGAAAGAATGTTCCACAGCCAAACAATGTAAGTGGTGCTTTCCCACAGCAGACCAAAATTAGTGGACCTAACCAAGAATTTACTTTAGGAAATGGCCCCCTCTCCCTGAATCTGACATTGGAAGGCTTGGAGTGGGTGATAGTGGTGATGGTGATGTTGATGGTGTTGAATTGGGGATTCGAATAGCCAGGATGTGTGTGCTAGTTTCAAACACATTTGTGTAGGGTGGGAAAGGACAGAACTTGGAGGAGAGCATCTGTGCCCCAAAGCTTTGGGTGCATGGGTACCCACTGATTTCTTCAAAGCCTACTTTTTAGAAGTCATTGACAGACCATCGTGACTAAACATGACTAGAGGAAAACTTGGAGTTCATTATTTCATTCTACTACAGGGCAGATTGTATCAATATCAATTAGATCAACTTTTTTATTGTTGTTTTTGCAGTTCTTTCTATTCTTAGAGATGTATCGGGAAGGAAAAAGTTGGTTTTCCTTATCACTATTCCAATGTTTAACACCTCCTTCTCAATGTTTCTGCTTTTAGTAAGACATTTCTTATATTAATTTTCTTTTCCTTGTTGGAGTAAGTTATTTATCAACCTGTTTGTAAACATTCCTTTTACATGAAGAATTCTACTTATTTATAAAAATAAGTATGCTTCATTAAGGTTAATAAAGTGGTTTATCTTACAGGTTAATATTATAGAAATGTGACACTATATCCCTGTTTGCAAATGACATCTCCCCAATTGTGATTGATATAGATTTCATATTAAGAATCAGCTATGATTTAAGGTTGCCATAATGGATGGTCTGCATTTTTCATAAATACAATGTTTATTAATGGAAGGTTTTAAATGTCACAGCATCCTTTGATTAAGTACCATGTAATATATCTTGTTCTGGAGGTAACTATAATTTCCCATTTCGCTTCTCGGAAACATTGGAATTAGATAATTTAAAAAATTAATATACTCCTTATCTAACCTGTTTTAGGTTTATGATCCTAATAATAAATGATCCTAATAATAAATTGAAGTACTTTTCAATATTGATTCTTCCTACGAGACATATAAATACAGAGAATATGGTTGCCAGAGAAAGGGAAGGGAGAAAGACAGGCAAAATGGGGAAGGCAGTGGGAGATATAGGCTTCCAGTTATGGAATAAATAAGTCATGAAGAATAAAAGGCACAGCATAGGGAGTATAGTTAATGCTATTGCAGTAGTGTTGTGTGGTGACAGATGGTAGCTGTGCTTGTGGTGAGCACAGGACACCATATAGAGAAATTGAATCACTATGTTGTACACCTGAAAATAACGTAACATTATGTGTCAACTGTACTCAAATTTTAAAAGTTATTGAAAAATATCGATTCTTCCTCAAATTTGGCTGTTGACTTCAACTATGACATTGAATTTATAAAATGATATAGTTCTTCAATTCAGAGTAATAAGAAAGAAGGCAAGAACAGTATTGTACTAGTCACATTAATATACTCTTCATTTTGTCTTTAGAAACAACACATGTCTGGAGAAGTTATGGAAGATTTAAAATTAGCAAGCTCGAAGATTAGAAATATATAGTTTCACTTAAATCTGTGTGTAGGGCAGGAAAAATTTTTCACTTATCCTCCTGTTAAATTGCATATTCAAGAGAATTGAATTATAAGAATGGCTATTCACAGTTTTAAAAGTCAGTGTTCCCTTTCAAGATTGAAGTTGATTGAAATGATATGTGGTACATGTTCAAGCTGTTACCTGCTTTTCCTATTAATCAGTAATGTTATTTTTGAGCATTTTTATCATCAAAAACATAATAATCCAAAGTAATGTTGATTATTTCCTATTAATTTAGGCCACGTTTTCAATATAACAGAAGAATATATAGTTGACCCTGAACAATATGGGGTTAAGGGTGCTAACTTCACCATACAGTGGAAAATCTGTGTGGAACTTTTCATTCCTCCCCAAACTTTACTAATAGCCTATTGATTACTGGAAGCCTTACCAGTAACAAAAGAAGTTGATTAATGTATATTTTGTATGTTATATGTGTCACATACTATATTCTTACAATAAAGTGAGCTAGAGAGAAGAAAATGATATTAAGAAAACCATAAGGAAGGGAAAATACTTTTAAAGTACTATACTATGTTATTTTAAAAATCCACTTAAACCCATGTTGTTTGTGAATCAACTGTAGTGCCAAATTTTGCTTTGGATTTCTAACTATATCTAGAAATCCTGACCATTCAATTCCTTTCAATATATAGCCTTGAATTACTGTGACTTACAATATGGTTATGCCTATATAGAAAATAAAGCTATCCTTGGTTTAATAACTCGTATAATCAGCTTCTGGTTCTAAAAATGTGATAGCTTTCAACATTTACCCAGTCCACTTAGCTACTCTATTCCGCAGGGCCAAAGTGAGTTCCTAATAGGTGAATTGAAAATGGCCACAAATATTTTACAGCTCCCCTTGGCAAGAGGCGGACTCTAATTCTTCCTCTCTTTATTCTAGGCTGGTCCTGTGTCATCCTTTGACCAATAAAATGCAAGGAAAATGGCACGTGACCTCCAGGATCTGGCCTCAAGAAGTCTTGCAGCTTCCTCTTTCACCCTTTTGGACCAATTTTGCTATCACGTGGTAAAAATCTTCATAGAAAGAGAGGCCCAGACATTTCACTTACTCCAGGAATTTTTAGGTAAGTCCTCAGTCTTATGAGTGAGGCCCTCTTATACCATGAAGCCACATCTAAGATGAAAACTGGTTCCTTCCTGACCACAAAGTATTCCCATAACAATTTATGGCTATCTTAGAGGTAAGACCAGAATTATTGCCCAGTCAACCCACAGAATCACTAGAAATAATACTTTTAAGACACTAAATGTTGAGGTGCTTTGGAATGTAGAAATCGGTAACTAATTTATTTATTATAGTGACAGTCCTTAGAGATGGAGTGTCATTGGTAACAAAAACAGCAATCATTTATCATTTTGGGACCCAATAACAGTCAGAGGCTGGAAATGGTGAGACATTTATTAGCAAACTGTTAATGGAAGCTGAAAAGATGGCTATCCATGTTTTGTATTTTTGCCTACAATAATTCGGAAGCTAAGAAATGTATCTGATAAACTTGTATGTCTGGCAAAGGAGATTTCCAGGTATAACTTAAAAAATATTAATTGACCTCTTTTAACTGTGTATGATATTATAGGAAGAGAGAAATAAAATAAACAAGGAACAAAGTAGTTTTTAAGCAGAATTTAGAAAAAATATAGAGGGCTCTGGATTTGCTGATTGGAATATAAAACTGTTTCTCATCCTCAGTCTCTCCAGCCAGCAACAGATTCCCAAAGAAAGAAGTGGCCTTGACAAGTGTGTAACTATAAAGCCTTTGTTGAGACCATGGAAAGGTTAAACATTGTGCATGATAGATCCTCTCAACTAGACGAAAGAGCTTCTAACGATCTTAGAGACATTTTCTCACCATGTTAGCCTACAATAAAGAGTGCTGTGTCTCAAAAATAACTATGAATATGGCTTTGGGGGACATAGAGTAGAGTCCAATCACATGTATAGAAAACCCACAAAAGTTCTAAGGGCATTAAATAAGTTGGACTGGAAGAGTCAGAGACTGTTGAATATGTAAAGATTTTTCTGAATGTTCATTTTCTATGGGCAGTAAGTAGGAGTAGGCCACTACTGAGCTATAAACATGGGCCATTTTTATGAAGAAGGAAGAGTCTCTCAAAGCATGAAACCAGGCATTCTAGGGGGGACCCAAGAATCAAAGAATGATGAATTGGCAACCAATTCTGAAGGAGTAGAACTGGACCCTAACCAAGGAACATTTCCTGTGTCCATAGTAGGGAACCTTGGGTAGATTTCAGAATTGCTATGGACCAGAGATTGTTATGTGCCTCCTATTCTTTCTTGTTTTGGTTAGGAATGATTATTGCAATTCTCCTTTCCTATCCAGCCATTGTATATTTGGTGCATATGGGTAGATAATTTGTCTTTGGAACAAGGCAACTGCACCCAAGGAACTGCACTTGAGAAGCCTCACCAAGATCATGAGATTATGGATATTCAATCAAATGCTATAATGGGTTGAACCTTTTGAGAATCATAGGAGGGGGAAACTTTATTTGCATGATGTGGGATGTAAATAATTGATGCCAGAGGATGGTCTATAGTGGATTAAAAACAGCTACAAATCCTTTTCAGTAACTCTCATCAAGTGTTAGAGACTAATTCATCATCCCTCTGGGCTGGTCCAGTCCCTCTGGACTCTGGGCTGGCCCTTTAAATTGCTAGGATGAATAGAATGTGACAGAAAAGCTGTTGTATGATTTCTGATCCTTGGCCTTGTAAGATTTTACAGATTTTACTCTTGTATCTTTGGAATACTCTTGCATCATGTGCAGAAGTCTGGGATGAAAGTCTCTTTGGAAAGAGAAGCCCAGTTATCCCACGTATTGCAACCATTTTAGCTGAGGTTCCAGATTAATCAGCCCCAGTTAAGCCCCTCGTGACTGCAGCTACATAAGTAATCCCAGGCAAGTCCAGCCCAAGAACTGCCCAGGCACCTGTGAGTTGTATTGTTAGTATACTAATTCACAAATCTTTGGGTGCCACCAGGCAAAGCAATTAAACACTGATGAAATGACCTTGAACAGCTGGCTCCCAGTGGCACACCCACAGTCACAGTGGGCAGGGTAAAAGAGAACATGATGAGTAACAAGCTCACAGTTACAGAAGGAAACAAGCTCCAAGCACATGGCTTACGGGACCTGGAAGGGGAGGTGGAACCTCAGGATAAAGCAGATGTTCAGAAGGGAAAAATTCACCATAGACCAGAGTACAGTCTTTGGGTCGGGTGAACCTGGGTCCAAATTTCTGCTTTGCCACTTGGGTTCTAGGTGAACTCGAGAAAGTAACTCAAATTCTCTAAGCCTAGCTTCTTTTCTTTTTTTTTTTTTTTCAATATATGAAATTTATTGTCAAATTGGTTTCCATACAACACCCAGTGCTCATCCCAAAAGATGCCCTCCTCAATACCCATAACCCATCTTCCCCTCCCTCCCACCCCCTATCAACCCTCAGTTCTCAGTTTTTAAGACTCTCTTATGCTTTGGCTCCCTCCCACTCTAACCTCCTTTTTTTTTTCCTTCTCACCCCCCATGGGTTTCTGTTAAGTTTCACAGGATCCACATAAGAGTGAAACCATATGGTATCTGTCTTTCTCTGTATGGCTTATTTCACTTAGCATCACACTCTCCGGTTCCGTCCACGTTGCTACAAAGGGCCATATTTCATTCTTTCTCATTGCCACGTAGTACTCCATTGTGTATATAAACCACAATTTCTTTATCCATTCATCAGTTGATGGACATTTAGGCTCTTTCCATAATTTGGCTATTGTTGAGAGTGCTACTATAAACATTGGGGTACAAGTGCCCCTATGCATCAGTACTCCGGTATCCCTTGGGTAAATTCCTAGCAGTGCTACTGCTGGGTCATAGGGTAGGTCTATTTTTAATTTTTTGAGGAACCTCCACACTGTTTTCCAGAGTGGCTGCACCAGTTTGCATTCCCACCAACAGTGCAAGAGGGTTGCCATTTCTCCACATCCTCTCCAGCATCTATAGTCTCCTGATTTGTTCATTTTGGCCACGCTGACTGGCATGAGGTGATATCTGAGTGTGGTTTTGATTTGTATTTCCCTGATGAGGAGCAACATTGAGCATCTTTTCATGTGCCTGTTGGCCATCTGGATGTCTTCTTTAGAGAAGTGTCTATTCATGTTTTCTGCCCATTTCTTCACTGGGTTATTTGTTTTTCGGGTGTGCAGTTGGTGAGCTCTTTATAGATTTTGGATACTAGCCCTTTGTCCAATATGTCATTTGCAAATATCTTTTCCCATTCCGTTGGTTGCCTTTTAGTTTTGTTGGTTGTTTCATTTGCTGTGCAGAAGCTTTTTATCTTGATGAGGTCCCAATAGTTCGTTTTTGCTTTAAATTCCCTTGCCTTTGGAGATGTGTCAAGTAGGAAATTGCTACGACTGAGGTCAGAGAGGTTTTTGCCTGCTTTCTCCTCTAGGGTTTTGATGGTTTCCTGTCTCACATTCAGGTCCTTTATCCATTTTGAGTTTATTTTTGTGAATGGTGTGAGAAAGTGGTCTAGTTTCAATCTTCTGCATGTTGCTGTCCAGTTCTCCCAGCACCATTTGTTAAAGAGGCTGTCTTTTTTCCATTGGATGTTCTTTCCTGCTTTGTCAAAGATGAGTTGGCCATACGTTTGTGGGTCTAGTTCTGGGGTTTCTATTCTATTCCATTGGTCTATGTGTCTGTTTTGGTGCCAATACCATGCTGTCTTGATGATGACAGCTTTGGAGTAGAGGCTAAAGTCTGGGATTGTGATGCCTCCTGCTTTGGTCTTCTTCTTCAAAATTCCTTTGGCTATTCGGGGCCTTTTGTGGTTCCATATGAATTTTAGGATGGCTTGTTCTAGTTTCGAGAAGAATGCTGGTGCAATTTTGATTGGGATTGCATTGAATGTGTAGATAGCTTTGGGTAGTATTGACATTTTGACAATATTTATTTTTCCAATCCATGAGCAGGGAATGTCTTTCCATTTCTTTAAATCTTCTTCAATTTCCTTCAGAAGCTTTCTATAGTTTTCAGCATACAGATCCTTTACATCTTTGGTTAGATTTATTCCTAGGTATTTTATGCTTCTTGGTGCAATTGTGAATGGGATCAGTTTCTTTATTTGTCTTTCTGTTGCTTCATTGTTAGTGTATAAGAATGCAACTGATTTCTGTACATTGATTTTGTATCCTGCAACTTTGCTGAATTCCTGTATCAGTTCTAGCAGACTTTTGGTGGAGTCTATCGGATTTTCCATGTATAATATCATGTCATCTGCAAAAAGCGAAAGCTTGACTTCATCTTTGCCAATTTTGATGCCTTTGATTTCCTTTTGTTGTCTGATTGCTGATGCTAGAACTTCCAGCACTATGTTAAACAGCAGCGGTGAGAGTGGGCATCCTTGTCGTGTTCCTGATCTCAGGGAAAAAGCTCTCAGTTTTTCCCCGTTGAGGATGATGTTAGCTGTGGGCTTTTCATAAATGGCTTTTATGATCTTTAAGTATGTTCCTTCTATCCCGACTTTCTCAAGGGTTTTTATTAAGAAAGGGTGCTGGATTTTGTCGAAGGCCTTTTCTGCATCGATTGACAGGATCATATGGTTCTTCTCTTTTTTTTTGTTAATGTGATGTATCACGTTGATTGATTTGCGAATGTTGAACCAGCCCTGCATCCCAGGAATGAATCCCACTTGATCATGGTGAATAATTCTTTTTATATGCCGTTGAATTCGATTTGCTAGTACCTTATTGAGAATTTTTGCATCCATATTCATCAGGGATATTGGCCTGTAGTTCTCTTTTTTTACTGGGTCTCTGTCTGGTTTAGGAATCAAAGTAATACTGGCTTCATAGAATGAGTCTGGAAGTTTTCCTTCCCTTTCTATTTCTTGGAATAGCTTGAGAAGGATAGGTATTATCTCTGCTTTAAACGTCTGGTAGAACTCCCCTGGGAAGCCATCTGGTCCTGGACTCTTATTTGTTGGGAGATTTTTGATAACCGATTCAATTTCTTCACTGGTTATGGGTCTGTTCAAGCTTTCTATTTCCTCCTGATTGAGTTTTGGAAGAGTGTGGGTGTTCAGGAATTTGTCCATTTCTTCCAGGTTGTCCAATTTGTTGGCATATAATTTTTCATAGTATTCCCTGATAATTGTTTGTATCTCTGAGGGATTGGTTGTAATAATTCCATTTTCATTCATGATTTTATCTATTTGGGTCATCTCCCTTTTCTTTTTGAGAAACCTGGCTAGAGGTTTGTCAATTTTGTTTATTTTTTCAAAAAACCAACTCTTGGTTTCGTTGATCTGCTTGTTGGGAGATTTTTGATAACTGATTCAATTTCTTCTCTGGTTATGGGTCTGTTCAAGCTTTCTGTTTCCTCCTGATTGAGTTTTGGAAGTGTGTGGGTGTTTAGGAATTTGTCCATTTCTTCCAGGTTGTCCAATTTGTTGGCATATAATTTTTCATAGTATTCCCTGGTAATTGCTTGTATCTCTGAGGGATTGGTTGTAATCATTCCATTTTCATTCATGATTTTACCTATTTGGGTCCTCTCCCTTTTCATTTTGAGAAGCCTGGCTAGAGGTTTATCAACTTTGTTTATTTTTTCACAAAACCAACTCTTGGTTTCGTTGATCTGCTCTACAGTTTTTTTAGATTCTATATTGTTTATTTCTGCTCTGCTCTTTATTATTTCTCTTCTTCTGCTGGGTTTAGGCTGCCTTTGCTGTTCTGCTTCTATTTCCTTTAGGTGTGCTGTTAGATTTTGTATTTGGGATTTTTCTTGTTTCTTGAGCTAGGCCTAGATTGCAATGTATTTTCCTCTCAGGACTGCCTTCACTGCATCCCAAAGCGTTTGGATTGTTGTATTTTCATTTTCGTTTGTTTCCATCTATTTTTTAATTTCTTCTCTAATTGTCTGGTTGACCCACTCATTCGTTAGTAGGGTGTTCTTTAACCTCCATGCTTTTGGAGGTTTTCCAGACTTTTTTCTGTGGTTGATTTCAAGCTTCATAGCATTGTGGTCTGAAAGTATGCATGGTATGATTTCAGTTCTTGTGTACTTAAGAAGTGCTGTTTTGTGACCCAGTATGTGATCTATCTTGGAGAATGTTCCATGTGCACTCGAGAAGAAAGTATATTCTGTTGCTTTGGGATGCAGAGTTCTAAATATGTCTGTCAAGTCCATCTGATGCAATCTATCATTCAGGGCCCTTGTTTCTTTATTGACCGTGTCTCTAGATGATCTATCCATTTCTGTAAGTGGAGTGTTAAAGTCCCCTGCAATGACCACATTCTTATCAATAAGGTTGCTTATGTTTGTGATTAATTTTTTTTATATATTTGGGGGCTCCCATATTCGGCGCATAGACATTTATAATTGTTAGCTCTTCCTGACAGATAGACCTTGTAATTATTATATAATCCCCTTCTTCATCTCTTGTAAGGCCTTTAATTTAAAGTCTAGTTTGTCTGATATAAGTATGGCTACTCCAGCTTTCTTTTCGCTTCCAGTAGCATGATAAATAGTTCTCCATCCCCTCACTCTCAGCCTGAAGGTGTCCTCAGGTCTAAAATGAGTCTCTTATAGACAGCAAATAGATGGGTCTTGTTTTTTTTATCCGTTCTGATACCCTATGTCTTTTGGTTGGCGCATTTAGTCCATTTATGTTCAGTGTTATTATAGAAAGATATGGGTTTAGAGTCATTGTGATGTCTGTAGGTTTCATGCTTGTAGCAATGTCTCTGGTACTTTGTCTCACAGGATCCCCCTTAGGATCTCTTGTAGGGCTGGTTTAGTGGTGACGAATTCCTTCAGTTTTTGTTTGTTTGGGAAGACTTTTATCTCTCCTTCTATTCTAAATGACAGACTTGCTGGGTAAAGGATTCTCTGCTGCATATTTTTTCTGTTCATCACATGGAAGATTTCCTGCCATTCGTTTCTGGCCTGCCAAGTTTCAGTAGAGAGATGGTTACGAGTCTTATAGGTCTCCCTTTATATGTTAGAGCACATTTATCCCTAGTTGCTTTCAGAATTTTCTCTTTATCCTTGTATTTTGCCAGTTTCACTATGATATGTCGTGCAGAAGATCGATTCAAGTTACGTCTGAAGGGAGTTCTCTGTGCCTCTTGGATTTCAATGCCTTTTTCCTTCCCCAGATCAGGGAAGTTCTCAGCTATTATTTCTTCAAGTACCCCTTCAGCACCTTTCCCTCTCTCTTTCTCCTCTGGGATACCAATTATGTGTAGATTATTTCTCTTTAGTGCATCACTTAGTTCTCTAATTTTCCCCTCATACTCCTGGATTTTTTTTATCTCTCTTTTTCTCAGCTTCCTCTTTTTCCATAATTTTATCTTCTAGTTCACCCATTCTCTCCTCTGCCTCTTCAATCACAGCCGTGGTTGTTTCCATTTTATTTTGCAGCTCGTTTATAGCATTTTTTAGCTCCTCCTGACTGTTCCTTAGTCCCTTGATCTCTGTAGCAATAGATTCTCTGCTGTCCTCTATACTGTTTTCAAGCCCAGCGATTAATTTTATGACTATTATTCTAAATTCACTTTCTGTTATATTGTTTAAATCCTTTTTGATCAGCTCATTAGCTGTTGTTATTTCCTGGAGATTCTTTTGAGTGGAATTCTTCCGTTTCGTCATTTTGGATAGTCCCTGGAGTGGTGCAGAACTGCAGGGCACTTCCCCTGTGCTGTCTCGTTGGTGGGCGGGGCCGTAGTCAGACCTGATGTCTGCCCCCAGCCCACCGCTGGGGCCACAGTCAGACTGGTGTGTGCCTTCTCTTCCCCTCTCCAATGGCCGGGATTCACTGTGGGGTAGCGTGGCCCGTCTGGGCTACTTGCACACTGCCAAGCTTGTGGTGCTGGGGATCTGGTGTATTAGCTGGGGTGGATCAGCAAGGTGCACAGGGGCAGGAGGGCAGGCTCAGCTCACTTACCCATGGGTGATCTGCTTTGGGAGGGGCCCTGTGGCAGCGGGAGGGATCAGACCTGCCACTGGAGGGATGGATCTGCAGAAGCACAGCTTTGGGTGTTTGTGCAGTGCAAGCAAATTTCCTGGCAGGAACCGGTTCCCTTTGGGATTTTGGCTGGGGGATGGACGAGGGAGATGGCGCTGGCGAGCGCCTTTGTTCCCCGCCAAGCTGAGCTCTGTCCACCGGGGCTCAACAGCTCTCCCTCCCATTGTCCTCCAGCCAGCCCTCCCATTCTCTGAGCAGAGCTGTTAGCTTATAACCTCCCAGATGCTATGTCGTGCTTGCTGTCGGAACACACTCCGTCCGGCCCCTCCGGTTTTGCCAGCCAGACTCGGGGGCTCTGCTTGGCTGGCGGACTGCCCTTCCACCCTGGCTCCCTCCCGCCAGTCCGTGGAGCGCACACTGCCTCACCACCCTTCCTACCCTCTTCCGTGGGCCTCTTGTCTATGCTTGGTTCCAGAGAGTCCGTTCTGCTAGTCTTCTGGCGGTTTTCTGGGTTATTTAGGCAGGTGTAGGTGGAATCTAAGTGAACAGCAGGACTCGGTGAGCCCAGCATCCCCCAACACCGCCATCTTCCTTGCCTAGCTTCTTTTTCTATAAAATTAGGTTTTTACTAAGCCTTGAATGAAATAATCTAGACAAAGCTGTGTTCTCCATAAATGGTAATTTTATTTAAGAGATAGTTAAAAAGCAGACTCTCCTCCTCCTTCACCCTGTATTGCAGGTACATATTTTGTCCTTTTTTAAATGTTTATGTATTTATTTTTGAGGAGGGGAGGGGCAGAAAGAGAAGGAGACAGAGGATCTGAAGCAGGGACCACACTGTCAGCAGAGAGCCTAACGTGGGGCTTGAACTCACGAACCGTGAGATCATGACCTGAGCCAAAGCCAGATGCTCAACTGACTGGAGCCACCCAGGCACCCCCATATTTTGTCTTATAATCAATACTTGAAAATTTCTTATTAATGTGTTTAATGTGTTTATTGTCTTCTACTGGAAGAAAATATTCTTGAGGGTAGAAACCATCTATTTATCTCCCTTCAGCATCCCCAATACATAGAATAACTGGTACTTAATAAATATTTTCCAGTGTAGTAATTGTGAACTTGAATATACTGAAATTTCACCAGTTGTATACTGAGAAAGCCACATACAAAAACAATATTTAATTATTTCACTTACTCCTTATCTCTTTTGTCTGCACTTCCCCCTTGATAATGCTGTGACTTTTCTGGCCGCCCCCTTTCTCCATTCTCTAAATCTCCATTGCAAACCTTGATTCCCTCCAAATCCATACTTTCAGCTTCCTCTTGGACAACAGGAACTCAATGGTTCCCTTAGTCCTTTCAACTTTACAGTGTCCAAAACTGAATCCACACCTCCACACCCCAATGAAATTTCCTAGTGTTCTTCTTTGTACTTCCAACTTCTAGCCGAACTAGACTACTGGCTTGCTATTTCTGGGACCTGCTCTCTACTTTTCTTCCTTTCCATATTTATCCAAACTATTTCCTCTTCCTCAAATGCTTTTCTCTCCTGCCCCTGCTTACCAAAATTCTTTCCATGTGTAATCTATGCTCTCATGATGTTTGCCCGATCACCGTACATGGAAGTCATCTGCCTTTTTAACATTGTGGCACCACATCTGTCCTTTTCTTTAAGATCTTCTATCTGTATTTTGCAAGCTATGCATTCACCTTCCTATCTTATATTTGTTTTCCTCTGGATTGAATCTCTTTTGGGGCAGAATCAATGTCTGATGCATTTTAGCAAGCTGCACATATCCAAGCATGTAGTAAATATTCAATAAGGAAATATCAATGAATACTTACCCATTATCTTAAGTATACATTTTAGAGATGCAAAAATATAGCAAGATGCAGTTGGACTGACATTAGACAAATACAGTGTTTCTTCACTTAAATTGAAAAAACTATAGTCTTTTATAAGTGTCTCAGGAAGGAGGGTTTGATCCATTCCATCAAATGGATCCTTTAAAAAAAAAAGTTTATTGTGGTAAAAACACTTCACATGAGATCTACCTTCTTAGCAGAGTTTTAAATGTGGGAAATGTTATTGTTGACTATAGGTACAGTGTTGCTCAGCACATCTCAGAGCTCCTACTGCACCTTTGCAAGAGCAGCTCAGTAGAGTTTTGTGGTGTTTAGGGCCAGAGAGGAGTATCTTCAAGTGAGACTGGAGAGGGAAATTAGAAAGGCTGGGTGTCAACAACTCTTTTGGGATATCTGATTTTAAGGAGAGAGAAATGGAGCAAATGGTGTCAGGAGAGGGAAAAGCTCTTTTCTTTCCGTTAAGATAATAAAAACAGTGAGTTTATATGATGTTATGAAAGATGGCATAATAAAAAGAGGGGGAAAGGCTGGAGGCCAGTGAAGTTCATCTGAGGAGCACAGGCACTTCATCTATGGTAACAGACAGGGAGGTCGAGAAGGAGCACACAGCAGGGAAACAGTTGACAGGGCGGGGTTGGGGGGCTGATCTAAATTTAAATGAAATTCTTTTGAAATTGCTTAGCGACATATGTTGAGGGTCCTCTACATTTAGACTAAAGGGCTAAAAAGGTAATCAGGGTCTATCTTGTTTAGCCTTGTTGTTTTGTAGAAACAAATCCCAGAAACCTGAAGAAACCTGTCTGCATGAATGAATCATAGAAGTGGGATTATAACTCAGATTAGCTCACTGTCTGTTCAGACAGAATTTCCCTGTACTGCATTGTTTAATCTAGTGTTTAGCATACCCTGACATCCAGTACTGCCGCATGTGGGGCAAGTCTGTGTGTGTGTGGTAAATGCCTCCTATGTCTCCTGTTAGACAGCTGCGTAGGGCTTCCTCTGGGGATTTGAGAGTTAGCACCCAGGGGGAGAGCAAAAGGAGTGAGTTCCCTATGACTCCGTGTAAAGCCATTCCCACAACAGAAACTCAATACATTTTGTCACACCTTGTGTTTTCTTCAAGTGCATAGAGAACATGATACTTTCTCAATATTCAGTGAGTGTTTGTTGTTGAGAATAAAACTACCTATTCTCAAAAAGGCCAATGAAAGCTGAGAGAATGAAGGAAATGCCAAATGAAGTTGTGAGGAATGGAAAAGGAGATTTAAATTCTGACAGGAAGAACTCGGGGAAATTTCAGGGAAGAGCAGGCTGCAGTGAGGCCTTTTTAGTTGAAGGGAACTACCCAGGAAAGGCCCAGAAGAATATGAAAGTCTTGTATGAAATGGCTTTATAATCCATGTCACTACATACCTCATGTGATAATGTAAGGGAGAAAAAAGTTTTCTTAGGGTCCCTGGCTGGGTCTGCAAATTAAACTGACAAAAGATTAGAAGAATAAAAGTGTACAAATTTTGCAAAATGTTTATATGCACAAGGAATCTTCACAAGACGATTAACACATGAAGAAGTTACCAGAGCAGGAAGCTTTTATACCTTTTAGACAATCAATGCCTTTGTGAAGAAAAAAGGGTGCCTGGGTGGCTCAGTCGGTTGAGCGTCCAACTTCAGCTCAGGTCATGATCTCAAGATTCATGGTTTTGAGTCCCACATTGGGCTCTGTGCTGACAGCTCAGAACCTGGAGCTTGCTTTGGATTCTGTGTCTCCCTCTCTGTCTGTCCCTCTCCTGCTCATGCTCTGTCTCTCAAAAATAAATAAATGTTAAAAAAAATTTAAATACAATAAATTTGTGAAGAATTGCTATCACAACGGGGTTGAGTCTAGAGTTAATGAATAGTGAAGGAGTAGCTAGGATTTAAGGGTCAGTTTAATGGGGTTTGTTTATATAGATTTCTCGACCCCAAATTCCCTGTCTCTGGTGATAAGAATGTCTGTCTCTCTCCTGGTACAGGGGGTAGCCCCTGGTAGAGGATATCTTTCATGTGGGATTTATGACCCATTTCAGGGAAGAAGGGCAGTAGGTCATGATCTCATGGTTCTTAAGTTGGTGTGATCTTCCTGATTCTGCCATTTTCTCAAACTCTTTCAGCTTAAGATATTCTGTATGCCAAGGAAGCATATTTTGGGGTAGTGTGTTCTGAACCCCATCAACAGAGAAATATGGAAGTAGAGGTGGCAAAGGGTCCTGCATGCCCTGTTGCCTTGTTTTCCTTAATCATGACTGACTTGTCAAATACTCGCCTCGCAGTTATTGTGTGAACTAATCTGACTCTAGACAAACATTCTGTTTTCATCTTCCTTCCAGAGCATCGTATTCAAGAAGTCCTCTTTCCCTCCTCGTCCTCCTCTTGGATATCTATTTGATAGTTCCTGTATAATGACTTTTTTTAAAGAGATACACAACAATTTTAGTGGTTTGTTAGTCACAAAGAAGGCTTATTCCCATTTTATAGCATAAATCTTGAGTTAGAAAATTATTTGTCTTGCTCTTATTTCCCTTCGTATAATGTTGTCTAAGTTTATCTATGTTGTTGCAAATGGCAAGATCTCATCCGTATTTAGGGCTGAGTAATATTCTAGTATTTATATATACCACATCTTCTTCATCCATTCATCTATGGATGAATACTTGGGCTGCTTCCATATCTTGGGTATGGCAAATAATGCTGCTATAAACATAGGGGTGCATGTATCTTTTCAAATTAATGTTTCTATTTTCTCTGAGTATACCCCATAGTGGATTTACTGGATCATATGGAATTCCTTATTTTAATTATTTGAGGAAACTTCATACCATTTTCTTCAGTGGCTGTACCAATTTACATTCTCATCAACTACTCTCATCAGAGTACAAGGGTTCTCTTTTCTCCACATCCTTACCTACACTCATTATTTCTTGTCTTTTTGATACTAGCCATTCTGATGGGTATGAGGTGATATCTCATTGTGATTTTGATTTGAATCAATAGACTTTGATTTTTTAAAAAATTTTTTTTAACGTTTATTTATTTTTAAGACAGAGAGAGACAGAGCATGAACGGGGGAGGGGCAGAGAGAGAGGGAGACACAGAATCGGAAACAGGCTCCAGGCTCTGAGCCATCAGCCCAGAGCCCGATGCGGGGCTCAAATTCACGGACCGCGAGATCATGACCTGAGCTGAAGTTGGACGCTTAAGCAACTGAGCCACCCATGCGCCCCTAATAGACTTTGATTTTTATGTAACCTACTTATTTTTCTTTCATTTATAAAATAAGAGGAAAGTAATGTGATTTTATTTTATTTTTATCTGGTATTATTTTAATTGCATTCAAATTATTGAAGTTTCATTTGAACATGAGAATACTGTATTTGAATATTCTTTTAAAACTTGGGGAGCCTGAGTGGCTCAGTTGGTTAAACATTTGACCCTTGGTTTCAGCTCATGAGATGGAGCCTCATGTGGGGCTTTGTGCTGACAGTGCAGAGCCTGCTTGGGATTGTCTCTCTTCTCCTCCTCCACTTACATGCTCTCTCTCTCTCAAAATAAATAAACATTTAAAAAAAAACCTCAATCAGTATTGTTGACATAATACTTTTTTTCTTTTAACTTACAGAGTCAAATCTGTGGACTGATAAAGTCCTCATTTTTAATGTTCAGTGTAAGTGATTTCTAAATAATGAAAATTTCTCCTTTATTCAGGAAGTTTTTCCTTCTCTTTGTCTTATTTTATAAATGTAAATATAAATATATATAATGTAATTATATATAGAATCAATATTTATGAAGGGGAGTGAGAAAAGGAAAGAATATTTGTTAATATGCTTATGAAAATCTCCAGATCCTGTAGACCCTCTGTAATGGTGCTAACCATTTGAAAACATTGGGACTTTATAACAAGAAGTGGAAGAGAGAGGACTGACATAGCTTAACCTCTCATGTCCATTATTCCAGTCCTAGTGAACTGGCAATAACAAGTCACAATATACCAGAAACTTACGGCAACCCCGTTGTTTCAAAACAACTGATATGTAAATTTTATGGGTAATGATTAGATTCTTTTTTGGCTAAGGAAAAGGGAGCCAAAACATGCACTTAATAGACTATATAGAGAAGGTTGCATCTCAGATGTGTGGTTAGAAATAAGGAGTCCTGCAGCGGTTGCCTAATATAAATAAATGACCCTTTAGATAAATCCAAGAAAACCAGGTTCTTGTATAAACAATGGCCTAAACTGCTTTTTGAAGAATCTTCGATAGTATACTACTAAGGCTTAATTTATATCATTCTTTACGTAGACAAAGCAAAGCCAAATGTTTTACCTTTTTTAAAATTTAGTTTGAGAGAGAGAGAGAGAGAGAGAGAGAGAGAGAGAATGTATGCAAGCAAGAGGGAGGGGGAGAGGGAGAGAGAGAGAGAGAGAGAGAGAGAGAATCTTAAGCAGGCTCTAGCCTCAGGGTGGAGCCTGATCCAGAGCTCGTTCCCATGACCGTGGCATCATGACCTGAAGCTCACACCCCTAGTTTCTTATCTCTAAGAAATCGTGAGTGTTCCCTACAGATAGGCACCATTGTTAAAATATTCAAATGCTTTTCTATAATTGTTGATCAATAGCTGTTTCACTGAGCTGGTCCTGAGTGCCTCCTGCTATTCTGTTGCTCTCCTTAGCCCCTCCACCAGGACTCCTCAGATCTCCCCAAGTTCTAGCAAATCACTAGTATCTGTCATCTCTGGGGTCTTCAGGACCCTGCTTCAGGCTGTGACCCATACGGGTTCTGACTGGTCAGCATGTGCTGAATTGTTTTTTAAATATTTTAACTACAATCATTTTATACATTTTTTCCTAAAAGATTTCTTTGGAGTTCAAACTCTGGGTACTTTCTTTAATTTCTTAAGTATTATTGATAATCTTTAAAAATCTTTGAGGCGGATGCTTAAACATCCAAATATGAGCACATGTTTTCCTCTCATTAATATTATATGACCTTTGAGGCAAACGATTACTATTGATATCATCAATTAATCAGAAAGCACTATGGTAGCATTTTAGTCTTTATTTTGGGTCTTTATGGCTAAGAGAAACTTAATGAACTTTCAGGAATTTGTATAGTGAGGATTTGATTCTTGTGAGGGAGAAAAATGAAGGAAATCTTGTTCTGAAGCTTCTGATGGCTTGAAAAATTAAACATGTTGTCTTGTTTATTAGAGTCTTAAAAACCTGTGTTCAATTAAGAACAAGAGAAAGATAATAAAAGCTCTTTCCTATGGGGAACAGAATTGATACATACTGTTACTTTTAATGTGCAGTACCTTATCCTCTGGTAATAGTTTGCCCTGATCCTACAACCTTCTCTGGTGATATGTGCTTCTGTTCTGCAATTCTGTAAAATGTGTGCTTCCTTATCTCCACACATCCCATTTGTTGCAGTTACCTACCTGTTCCTGCCTCTTGTTCCTATGTCTCCAGTGCCCAGGACAGTGTTGGGCATTCAAAATGATCCTGAAATGAAAAGGGAGGGGCGTGGAGTGGGTGGAGGAGAGAAACATGCTCCTACCAAACAATTTCTACCAAATACAGTAAGTGTTCTGCTTGCAACAGTTTCCTCCAGTGTGTGAGAAACTCTTTTCTAGCAGAGGACTTAGGAGCACCTGCCTCCCCTGTGTAATAGGGCCAGGAACTAGAAGGAAGTGCAGGATGTGATGGGTCATGGTGGGGAGGCAGCGTGGGGGTTCTCTCACCTGTGACCGCTGCACCATCACCATACCCACCACCACTCCGTGTCTTTCCCCTTAGATGATTTAGCCCTGGCTTTCGTAATGTAATCAGGTGTCCGAGGACAAAAGGTTTCTACAGTTAATTACCTTTGAAAAATGTCATATGCAATAGTCACCTCTTGCAGATTCAATATCCACTGTTCCTAATTAAAACCTCTGCAGGGCGACTGGGTGGCTTAGTCGGTTAAGCGTCCGACTTTGGCTCAGGTCATGATCTCATGGTTTGTGAATTTGAGCCCCGCATCGGGCTCTGTGTTGACAGCTCAGAGCCCGGAACCTGCTTCAGATTCTGTGTCTCCCTCTCCCTCTGCCCCCTCCCCTCCTCACCCTCTGCATTTTTTTTCTAACCAGTTCATACAAATGATGACCTCTGTTCTATTTATTTTATTTTTTTAAATGCCTATTAATTTATTTTGAGAGAAAGAGAATGAGCCAAGGAAGAGGGGCAGACGGGGAGAGAGAGAGAGAGAGAGAGAGAGAGAGAGAGAGAGAGAGAGTCCCAAGCATGCTCCATGCTGTCAGCACAGAGCCCGACTCCAAGCTCAAACTCATGAACCCCAGACCATGACCTGAGCTGACACCAAGAGTCAGATGCTTAACAGACTCAGCCACCCAGGTACCCCTGTTCCATTTACTTTAATCTATGGATTTGGTGAACATTAACAACCATCTATGAAACATGGCATAAATTTTGTTAAATATGGCATATTTTCCAGAGATCAATAGCCAGTGGTAATGTGTGAATATAGATTCCTAATGCTAGAAATCTGTTTATTAAAACAAAAAGAGATGATGAACAATAAGAACGATTTTCTATAAAGTGCTATAAATTTACTCCCATAAACCATTTTGATTTATACTTAACTGGTTATAAAGGCAAGTTCAAAATTTTATATCCTCTCGGATTTTCCTCAGTTTGCCTTTCACCCTCACAACATATATCGGATATTCTTTTTCTTTTTTGGCATGTCACTAACTGCCAGTGGATCTCATTGATGTAGGACAATAAAATGATAATAAGCCATAAAAAATAATTTTTTTTTTTTGCTGTTGCAGGTCTTTTAGCAATCTCTATGGAGTTCGTTTTTATATGTGTCTAGAGAATGATTTCAGTGCTCCTGGTGTTCTCTTGAATTCCAACGCCCCAGGTGATGTGATGGTCCCGTTACATTATAAAGAAGCAAGTGCACAATTTAAATGCTAATTTTGGCTTCTCTCCCTTGGAAAAAATTCTTATTAATTAAAAACATAGAGGAAGAGATTGCCTATAATTTAATATTTTGTTTCAAAATGGAAAACCTTCTAATGAAACATATGCAGTCATCCTAACCTCTTGCAAAATACTAGCGAGACACATAGTACTAAAGGCACAAAACTGGAGAAATCCGAAGCCATTTGAACAAGCAACGTGTCCAATTTCATGGTAAAGTAGCGTCACCAGGGCCGCCCTGTTATCTTAGCGACGTAAACATTGCCAAGGGCCTCCTTTCTGCTTTAAGTGAGTTCAGAAATATTTGAAGTGTATCACCTCTGCAGCAACTTTCCTTAATTGTGTGCTTGAGGTTTAAACTGTCTCTCTTTGTCTTTCATTTGTGTGTATAAATGCAATATATAACTGACTTGATGAGTTCTTCGGGAAAGAAAACGGAGAACACACCCAGTGAGGAAATCCTGGCAGACGCTTAGACGCTACCAGAGCGATCAGTAGCGTCCAATGTAATTAGATAAGCGGCCTAGGGGGGCGCTTGGGTGGCGCAGTCGGTTAAGCGTCCGACTTCAGCCAGGTCACGATCTCACGGTCCGTGAGTTCTAGCCCCGCGTCAGGCTCTGGGCTGATGGCTCGGAGCCTGGAGCCTGTTTCCGATTCTGTGTCTCCCTCTCTCTCTGCCCCTCCCCCGTTCATGCTCTGTCTCTCTCTGTCCCAAAAATAAATAAACGTTGAAAAAATTTAAAAAAAAAAAAAGATAAGCAGCCTAGGTAGCATCTGAATGGTAAGAACACTAACACAGTCATCTCTCCCACTTATTTTATTTGTGCTTATTTCATAGTTGGCTTTGTTCTCCCCAGAAGACACTCTGAGCTTATATCCTTCCTGAAATTCCAGACCATTGGAGGAGTGGTTGATTTCTGTGTGTCTTGGCACCACTCATGAAAATGTCCAGCGGCCCACAGCGGTGCTTGCTGTCTGCAGTCCACACCCAAGTTTTCATTGCCCTGGGATGGAGGGAATGGAGGAGCAAATAGCATATCCATGAATCGCCAAGTCCCTTAGCCTTCTAAGCTTATGGCTAATTGTTTTCATATTTAGGCACAGGCGACTGACTTGATTGCAATTATATTAAAGAAGGGTTATAAACCCTGTGCTTTGTTTGTTTGTTTGTTTTTTATCACGATGCTGTGCTTGACCCTTTGAAGAAAGCCTTGGAAGAATTTAGCTAGAATTTCCCTGAAAAATGATTATACCTTCCATAAGTATTCTAGACTTCCAGCTTGAGGTTTTGGTGTGGTTTGGTTTGCTTTGGTTTTTCCCTCTAGCCACAGCCAAATAGCTCAGTTCCATTACTTCTGGTCTGTTGTGCCCTGGGGCACTTGATACTTCCCCCTAAAATGTTCCAGCTCCCATCCATTTGGTTCAGGAGGCCCATTCGAACTGGGTTTTGAGGAGTCCGTGCTTGGAGGAGAACCTCCTGATAGGACAGAACTCATGCAAAATTGTATAGTAATGGCCTTGGTCAATCATCCGTACCCTCCTTTCTTTTTGTGCTTCTTCTAGATCTTTCCTTTCTAGATCTAGGTGGAGGTACTCCGTCTCTGTCCCCCTCTCCTACATCTACTGGGCATTAGGTACACAGATGGGACCTGAGACACCCTGTCAATTTGTTTGTCCCTCTTCAAGCAATCTCTTTTGTCTAGGGTGAACCAGTCAAATAGTGGATTACATAGGGATGTTTGCAGTTCCAAATAGGACGCTTGGTAACTTAAATGAATGCTTGTCTGACAAAATAACCATAGTTTATACTAGGTAGATGGGGTAAAGGTGGAATATGTTCGGGGCCAGACTAGATTTTAGCAGAGCTATTTAAGTAATATTCATCAGAATGCCTTTTGTTATGACTGTTACCAATCTGACCGATGGGCAATTCAAAACATAATGACAGAGGCTTTGCTGTGATAGTAATGGGAAGAGAAAAGAGACCTTTGCCCTCAGGAGCTATTCAGTTCTGTTTGGGGTGAGATGCTGCTGGAGGTTGCTGGACCTGTGGCTTCAGCAGGGCCTGTAGTGGATGGAGACCACTTCTCTTTCCTAAAGTCTGCAGAAGCTTTTATGTGGGGTTACAAAAATTGGATTGAGGAATGGAGATGAAAAGGGATTGAGGAGAGAGTTAGGGGAAGCTGAAAGGGATAGCCATCCTCCCGTCCTTGCTGTTTTCTTATCTTAGGCCTTCCTGATTCCAGTTGATACTTACACAGGGGGCCGGGGGACAGGAGTGGTGACCCCATCCACCAGTGCCTCTGCCTGCAACAGGTGTGGTTTGATTCTAAACGCGTTTGGAATAGCTAGCAAAGGTGGTGATGAAAACCACGTAAAATTTATGCCCATTGACCTTGTCTCTGGATCCATCCCTCACTTCCCTGAAGAACTGACCCAAAGCTGACAGCCTAATTTTTTTCCCGTCATCTTATATTTTCATCCTGTTGTTAATAATACAAACTTACCTTAGCCCACTTAGTATTTTAGGAGAGAGGATGACCTGGTTATATACATTGAATAGTTGGGATTTTGAGTAAGAATTCCCATACCAGGGGGCCTGGGTTTGAATCCTGTTTACCACTGTTTGGCTGTGTAACCTCGGGCAGGTTACTTAACCTTCCCATGCCTCTCAATTTCCTTATCTGTGACGGGGAAAATGGCAGTACTTGATCGGGTTGCTGTCAGAACTAAGTGTAATAACATAAAATGCAGGTAACTCACCCATGAAGGACTGGTAAATCCCCTCCAATGGGTCCCTTGCTGCAGCTTGCTGACCTCTTGATTTCCACTTGCTAAACTTTTGAGACAGTATTTCCTGGTTCTTTTCTAATCCCTCTGGCTTCTTTTTCCTAATCTCTTGACAAATGTTTTCCTCACTCTCTGAGTTCTGTACTCTTTTCAAAAAGGACAGTTTCCCAACAGTAACATCACCCTCTGTGCATGCACCAATGATCACATGTCTCTATCTCCAATGCAAAGCTTTCCCCAGAACACCAGCAGACTTCTTTTTGTCTATTGTACATGCATACTTCAGTTCCTGCACGCATCAGGACATATTCCATGCAGAATTAATGATCTCTTCCTAAACTTCTTACTCAAACTAGATCTTCCAAATTAATGGAATCATCAAGAACCCAACCATCAAAATAAGAAATTTAAAACTTATCTTCTCGATCCTTCGCCCTCCATAGCCCGTGGAGTGAATCTGTCCTCTTATTTTGTCTCCAGCACTCTTGCGTTAATCAGCTTTATCCTTTCTTCTTGGACTGCTATAATAACTAAAGAATTTACTACAAACTATTCTTCACACTTTTGCCAGGAGAATACTTTTAAAATGCAAATACTGTCTTTCACTCCTCTGTTAAACATGTAACTACCACCTAAAGCAGCATTATCGAGTAGAAATGTTATGTAAGACACGTATGTAATCTGAAGAATTTTAGTAGCCAATTAAAAAAAACCAAAGACAGGTGAAATTCATTTCAATTATAGATGTTTTTAATGTTGTCTAATATACCCAAAACATTACCATATCAGCATGTAATCACTTAAAAAATAATAATGAGGTATTAAAATGTTTTTTTCATAATAATTCTTTGAAATCTGGTGTGTATTATTTTACAGTTACAGCACATCTGACATTGGGTTAGCCACATTTTAAGAGCTGGTGGCTCCCATTCTGGTCTGCACTGGAGTAAGAGATAAAACATCCAAATTAATTTGCATGACTTGTGAAGGCCCTTGATTATCTGCTTCTGTCCAACATCTGCAGCAACATTCCCACTAGCTTCTTTACACACTGTATACTCTAGTTCTTCTGAAAAATATCAAGGTTTACTATGTTCTTGGCATCCATTTGTAACCAAAGTAATGTGAGTTCGCTCCCTGGTGAGTTACAGATAGAGACTACACCAGGTGGACTTGTCACACAAAGGAAACTTTATGTCTAGCAAATAAGGAGATGATGGGATGTCATTTCCAAAGTGGTGATTCCCTGAGCAGGCGTGATTAGATTCTTTTTATTTAGGGTTAGGATGAATATTCAGAACGGGGAGCTTTGTCATTGCATGTAAAGCTAGGCATAAGGTTGCATAGGCACTTGGAAAACATGCCTATATGTGCATCCTGGGTTATGTTCATGATGCCTGTGCTCCTCCTACAGTGGAGACTTTAATATCATGAAGCAGAAGTAACTGTCAGACCAGGGGAAGGGGCTATATGGTCATGCTCCTGGAGCTGGTATAAACTATATGGGGTCTTGGGCGCATTCTCTCAAGGGAGGAATGCAGAGCCTTGCTTACTTTTGAAATAGGACTGGGTGGGAGTTTTACCATTTATTTGTTGTCTATGATGCAGTTAGGCTATTTCCTGTCCTGGTAGAGATGGTTAGGGTTTACATTCCCTTTGTTCCCTTAAAATCCTTAACCAGTATGGTTTTTGGATTTCTTTGTAATTCTGATACCTCCTAGGAACTTCTGCAAGAAGTGAGCTCAGACAAGCAGGGTCTAGATCATGGAAAATAGCTGGGGGCCTACAATGACTTCTCTTGTGTCTCAAAAGCTATGTCTGTCTTTCTTTTCCTGGGAATCCTGAACCCTCTCTGCTTACCCATTCTTTCCCTTTGCTTGGGAGAGCACCCCATCTCACCTACTCTGTGACCTACTTACTTTTTACATTACCTTCTCTGAAATCTTTCTACTACTGCTGAAAACTCAGATACCCACTGTGCCTGCACATGTCCTGGTTCACACACACATGGTGCACCTTATCCAGTGCGTAACTTGCCAACCAGCCACAGGTCCTCTATCCAATCCTGGGAGATCAGGTATTGCGCAATTTAGTTCTGAGCAAGTTATTTTTATTATTTTGGCTATAATTTGCAAATCTACTTTTTTCTAACTAACATAAACATTCAAAGCCTCATGAAATTATAATATTTATAGTTGTTTTGTTTTTCTTTTATAATGCTAAAATCTCAACAACATTGATCTTGAGTAAAGGAGACTGTGGAATTTCAATTAATTACTTTACTAATCATTCTTTATTTAATTAGTTTTTCTTTATTCTTTAGCCATTACACAAAGACTGATCACAAGTTTCTGGCATACTGGGTAGAACATTTTGAAATCTACATTTACATTATTAAAAAGAACATCTACATTTCTAAAAACACAGGCCCTTTGTGAATATTCTGGATTGTTTACAGTGAGATCCAGGAATATTTTTCTGAATATTTTTTTTAATTAAAAAAATTTTTTTAAGTTTATTTATTTATTTTGAGAGAGACCAAGAGCAAGAGCAAGAGAGAAGGAGTTGGGGAGGGGCAGAGAGAGAGGGAGAGTGAGAATCCCAAGCAGGCTCTGCACTGTCAGCACGGAGTCTGATGCAGGGCTCAAACTCATGAACCCCGAGATCATAACCTGAGCCAAATCAAGAGTCAGCCGCTTAACTACCTGAACAACCCAGGTGCCTCTGAATATTTATTCTTAATAGCATGTGCACTATGGAAATTTGTTTTTGACATAACAGTATTTAATAAGGCAGAAGTATAGCCCCAAATCCTCCTGCCTTTATCAGAAACAGCCACTTTTAGCAGTTTTCCAAATATCCTTCCAGAAGTTTACTATAAATCTACACACATACATTTCTGTTTTTCCTCTTCTGTATAAATGAGATCATATTAGAATTTTTTTGTGACATGAATTTTTAATTTACCATTGTGTTGAAGATCTTTCATATCAGTGCATATAAATCTACATCATTATTTTTTCTTGTTTTATTTTATTTTTTTAAGTTTTTATTTAAATTCTAGTTAAAAAAAAAAAACAAACAAACAAAAAGGGGGCGCCTGGGTGGCGCAGTCGGTTAAGCGTCCGACTTCAGCCAGGTCACAATCTCGCGGTCTGGGAGTTCGAGCCCCGCGTCGGGCTCTGGGCTGATGGCTCAGAGCCTGGAGCCTGTTTCCGATTCTGTGTCTCCCTCTCTCTCTGCCCCTCCCCCGTTCATGCTCTGTCTCTCTCTGTCCCAAAAATAAATAAACATTGAAAAAAAAAATAAATTCTAGTTAATTAAATACAGTGTAATATTAGTTTCAGGGGTACAATATAGTGATATAACACTTCCATACAAATTTACATCACTTTTAAGACTTTTTTTTTTAAAAGAATGTTACAGGACACCTGGGTGGGTCAGTCGGTTAAGCGTCTGACTTTGGCTCATGTCATGATCTTATGTTTTGTGAGTTCGAACCCCACATTGGGCTCTGTGCTGACAGCTCAGAGCCTGGAGGTGCTTTGGATTCTGTATCTCCCTCTCTATCTGCCCCTGCCCCTGCCCCACTCACACTCTCTATCTCTCTCCTTCAAAAATAAATAAACACTAAAATTAAAAAAAAAAAAAAAGAATGTTAGGTTCACAATAAAATTGAGAGGAAGGAACAGAAATTTTCCCTGTCCTCTGTCCCCCGCCTCCCTTATATCAGCATCACTCACTACAATGGTACATTTATTACCAAGGATGAACCTACACTGACACACTGTAAACCTCTAAAGCCAATAGTTTACCTTAGGGTCCACTCTACACTCTGTGAGTCTGGACAGATGTATATTGACTTATATCTATCATTGCAATATCATACAGAGTGCTTTGTTGCCTAAAAATCCTCTAAGCTCTGCCTACTCATCCTCTCCTTGACTATCAGCTACCATCGATTTCTTTTTTCTGGCTCCATCATTTTGCCTTTTCCAGAATGTCATATATTTGGAATTATACACTATGGATATAGCCTTTTTCAGATTGGTTTCTTTCACTTAGTAATATATATTTAAGTTTCTCCATATCTTTTCATGGCTTTGTAGCTTATTTCCTTTTAGCACTGAATATGTGATTATCCGGGTATTCTCGAGTTTATTTATCCATTCACCTACGGAAAAGCATCTTAGTTGTTCCCAGGTTTTGGCAAAAAAGCTGCTGTAAACATCCACCATCCAGGTGCAGATTTTTGTGTGGATATGGTTTTCAACTCCTTTGGGCAAATACCAAGAAGCACAATTGTTGGGTCATATGGTAAGAGAATGTTTAGTTTTGTGAGAAACTGCCGAACTGTCTGCCAGAGTGTCTGTACCATTTTGCATTCCCACCAACAACAAATGAGAATTTCTGTTGTTCCACATCTTCGCCAGTATTTGGTGTTGTCAGCGTACCAGATTTTGACCATTCCAATAGGTGCGTAGTGATACCTTGTTGTTGTTATTTATTTTGAGAAAGACAGACAGACAGAGAGAGAGAGAGAATAAGCAGGGGAGGGGCAGAGAGGGAGAGAGAGAATCCTAAGAAGGCTCCATGCTGTTAGCACAGAGTCGAATGCAGGGCTTTAACCCACCAACTGCAAAATGATGACCTGAGCTGAAATCAAGAGTCAGACGCTTAACCGACTGAGCCATCCAGGAGCCCTTCTTGTTGTTTTAATTTGAATTTTTTCCTGATATGTGATTGGAACATCTTTTCAAATGCTTATTTGCCATCTTGTATTTTCATTGGTGAGGTGTCTGTTAAGGTCTTTGGATCATTTTTTTAGATTGGGTTGTTTATTTTCTTATGGTTAAATTTAAGGAATTTTTTCTATATGTTGAGTAACAGTCCTTTATTAACTGTGTCTTTTGCAAATATTTCTTCCAGTCTGTGGCTTGTCTTCTAATTGTCTTGATGTTGTCTTTCATAGAACTGAAGTTTCAATGAAGTCTAGCTTACCAATTCTCGTTAAGTCTTCTTTTGTGGATTGTGTCTTTGGTGAGGTATTCATCTTTCTTTTCTTTTAAAGTGGGATATAATTGATGTATAAAATTATATTAGTTTCAGGTGTACAACATAATGATTCCGTGTATATGTATACAGCAAAATGATCACCACATTAAAGCTAGTTAACACCCATCCCCATACAGTTACAAATCTTTTTCTTCTGATGAGAACTTTTAAGATTACTTTCCAAGCAACTTTCACATATATAAATCAATATTATTAATCATAGTGCCATGTTGTACATTACATTCCCATTGGCCATTCTTTTTAAAACATGTATTGATTGACATTTAAATGGACTAACACATTTCAGTATCACAAAGAATGCAGCAACAAACATCCTTGTTCACATGTCTCTAGGTGTGTGTATGTTCTGTAGGATACATTCCTGTAGGTGAAATGAATGAGTCAAGAATATGCCAGTTTAAAATTTTGTTAGGTATTGCTAATATTCCCCCCAAAAGACTAGCAATTTCCATTTGCATCTAGAGTATAAAGGATAGAAATAAGACTTTAGGACACTGCAATTTGTCGATGGCAAGAGCACTGGGTCAGACACTGGAAGAACAGGATCCTCTTCCCTTTTCAGAAGCTCTAATTAGCTTCGAGATATGGCATGAATCACTTAACCTTCCTGTCTCAGAGTCCTTTAACTCACTACCTCTCCAAAATGCTAGCAGGTACAGTTTTTGTATCCACAGTTTTTGCTTGGTTTTCAAGCACGTAGCAGAATTGAATACTCTTAACATGCACTTTATGAAGACTGCATTTCTAAATCAATGTGCTAAATCTTCCACTTGCCTAAATTCCTTTAGAATGAAGCCAAACTCGGAAGCTAAGACCTTCAGGACCCACTCAGACTCTCAGAAGCCAGCGCTGCATTTAGGGTTTGCTGCCTGAATGCTGCTTTGGCTCAGAGACCTGCTTTTGGCCGAGTGTCTAAGGCTGGGAGTGATTCCAGACAGGTGGCAGACACTCAGAAAGAGAGGAGCAGGGCCAAGGTGTGCAACAAATCCACTTGACAAGCATTCTGGGAAAAAATGCTGTGTTGCCAGACTGACCTGTTTCTCAGTATCACAGGTGGAGATTTTCCATAATAAAAGAGTTTTATTTCCCACCCTTGTGCCAGAATAGGATTCAACCAGTGACTCAAGTTAACGCTGTCTTTTACCAACAAGAATGCTATTATCATCGTAAATATTTGTTTGGTTTAAACACAATCGTACTGTGAGATGGTAGAGATAAAAACGGAGGCTCAGGTGACCCCAATTCTAAGTTTTGCTGAAAAGCTGAGAAAGTGATTAGAGGGTCAACTCTACCTATTTTCTTTTTCCCTTTCAAATACTTGTTTCAAAGGAGAAAAGAATGAGAGGATATTCAAACCAGAATTCTGAAACTGAAAAGAAGATGGCTGAGTGATGCCATTCTGTGGTATTTTCTATGCCACTGGATCTTCACTATTGCCATACTTTAGATTTCCAGGTTTTGGAAAAGACAACACAAGGTGGGGCCAGTTCTGATTTAATTGATCTGAGGAATGGCCTGTCATCAGGATTGTTGGATTGTTTAAATTTCTTTAGGTGATTCTAATGCACAGCTCAGAGAACCAGAGTTCTAGTCTTAGGTTTATACTTCTCAGTATGGTAGCCACTAGCCCCAAGTACCACTGAACATTTGAAATGTGCCCAGCTCAACTTGAGACATGCTCAGAGACTTAGCACAAAAAAGGGAAGCAATATTAATAATAAATATTATCAATATCCTACTTTATTATATGTCACACATTAATTTAATGTTATATTAATAAGACTATTATTGGCATTATAGTAATAATTAACATGTTAATAAAATAAAATACTATTTTAGGAATTATATGTTGAAATAACATTTTAGATACATTGAGTTAAATAAAATACATTACTAAAACTACCTGTTTCTTTCATTTTTACTTTTTAAAATGTGGCACTAGAAAATTTAAAATCACATATATGGCTCACAATTGTGGCTTGTCTTACGTTTCTGTGGGACAATGCTGTGTGATGCTGCCTGCACATTCACATACTATTATGATCCAGGATACTGATTAGAGGGGAGGAACAATTTCCATTTCTCATGACCACAGGAAATTTTTTCCCCATAAGATATAGTCAGCCACCGTGGAGACACAATTGCCAACCTGATGTCCTCTGTTACCTCTTTACTTCCCTGTTGTAATGCCAAGATAAATTTATCAAAAATTGTTTCTGCTTTCTAAAATAAGTTCAAAAACTGCAAAGAAGAATGTTAGTCTCAAAGAGTCCTCTCCTATGCCTAAAGCTTACTATGAAATCACTGACTTCCTCGGTGAAGAATGTAATGAATGTGGAAAGAAATTCACTGATTTGTGACTTTGAATCCTAGGGCATCAGATGGTCTCTTTTTGATAAAATTTTTATTCCAAGGGAGAATTTGCAAAGCATAATGGCATAATATTTAACCAATCTGCTAGGAATTTTCAATATCATTTTTCTTAGTAGTCGGTCCTATTTCCTAGCAGTAGGAAAAGCCAGAAGGCAAAGTATCTTAAGAACAAATTTACAAGGATATAGGATTTATTCAAAATTTATCTGCCAAGGAACTCTGTGAATTAAATCTGCTTTTTGTTAGATAATTACTACATTGCTTCAAATTGAAATTGGAAATTTGAATGATTTTTATCTTAATCGCTTTAAGGTTTTGCTTACCTGTTCCTTCTCAGCTATTTTCTGAGAAGATGTATATGATAAAAGGTGTAAGTTCTCTGCCCTTGACATTCATTTTTTGCTGTGTTTCCCTCTTCCTTCAATATCTCTTTAACTGGGAATTGAGAAAAGCTCAAAGCAGATAGTTTTAGGAGATAATTTACCTGATTATCTTTGGTACTAATTTTATAGTTTTCAAAATTGCCTAGCAGTGTAAAAAGCAAGCTGCTGTTCAGATTTGTGTACAGACTTTGAAGGGTCACAAAATAGCTGAATTTTGTGACACAAAAAATACATTCTTAAAGGGATTGTTTGAAATGATCCACTTTACTCAGCAGTCACCAAGAAGATAGTTAAGGATATTACACAGACTTTCGAAAACCAAATGAGAGGATCTGACAATATATCGGTTTGGAGCTGCGTATTTTTGGTTTGGGGTCTTTTTTCTCTTCACAGGCTATGTGCTTGAAAAACAGGTTTCAGAAGTTTTAGAGTCTTAATGAAATTATACTCCCCAAATCCCTTTTGATCTTTTCTTTAAATAGGATGTGATCATACATGGAAAGTGTTAAACTCTTGACGTATACCTACTGGGGAGTTTGATTTTCTGTGTTATTTACAGTTTCTACTCTAATTCCTCTGTATTTCTTCACTGTTTAAATTATTTGGTATGTATGTAACTTAAGAAAACTTGAGTCTCATATTTCTCAGTTTTGTGTGAGCTTACCATGAGTGTTTGGAGTTTTCTTAGAAGGCAAATGCTAGGCAGTTCAATGTTGGGCTCATGAAGACCTTGACTGTGGTACGTCTTTGCTTGCCTATATGTGACTCACGTGTATTTGGTCAGTGTATGTTACCGTGCAAGCTTCAGCTTTCTTCACCTTTGAAATTAGGGTTAATAACTCTTTCATACATAGTTCATCTCAAGATTAAAGATTTCTATCAGTGTCTAGCTAGTGTTATATATGTAGTAGGTCAAGGAGTGGTAACTCTCCTCCTTCTTATGAGGTAGCTAAAGTTTGTCAGGAATGCGGGAGATACTGAATTTGAATTTTTTTGGCTGAAGGCCAAAGGTAGTTTAATTGAGGACCACTGACTCTTGAGCCGGATCTCAAAGTTTAAATCCCATTTCCATCTTTTACTATTTGTAAGATGTTTGGTGAGTTTTTAAACCACTTGGCCCCAATTTCCTCACCTGTAAAACAGATTATTCATAGTACGTACTTTAGAAAATTATTGTAAATATTAAATGCATTAGTACCTATGAAGACTCCAGGACACAGAGCCTGACATACAGAAAAGCTGTGTGAGTTATTTATTCATCCTGGCACTTCCTAGGTAGTCCGTAAATGAAGAATTATATAATTGTGTCATGGTAAGAGATAGCTCTCTCGAATAGAAGTGGCAGTTTGGGGGAAAGTGAAGACAGTCTTTTGAATATCCCTAGGATGTCCAAAATGTATCAAGGTGTCAGAGGTGAACAATATATGGATTGGAATGATGAGTGGTATCAAAATTATAGAATAATCCAGCTTGCAATTTCCAGCCAATGTAACATGTGTTTTATGAGGTTTGTTTTTTTTTTTTATCAAAACTTGGAGATATTCAGGTCAGACTTTACTCTCCTCATTTAACAATGAAGAAATGGAAGCTTGAAGGAGTTGAGTTGACTTGCCTGGGAACATATAACCGAGGAGAGCCACAAAATCATGGCTTTTATCTCCTAATTTTGGTTATTTTTGTCATGATATCCCACCGTGTATGTACAAAATGATCTCAGCAAATGACCATAAATATTTTCTGAAACTTCCAACATGTTTATTTAACTTTCCTGTTTTGATCCCTTCCTGAAGGAATCTTCCTCAGAGGAACTTACATTCCAATATACGCAGCCAAATATTTAATATTCAATTAACCGGGAAGTTGATGCCTTCTAGTTGCTTCAAAAAATCTATTTTAAGTTGCAAAGCTTGTTGTTTCTTCTGAAGCCAAGTTGGCCTCAAGAATAATGACATTTTTATTTTTGTGTGGCATTGACAATGACTTAGTGTTCCCTTCATCTGAGAATTTGCATGGTTATGCACAAATTTATTATTCTTTTCACCTTCATGGGGAAAGCCATGAAACAATTTTAATGAAAGGATTCCTCCTCCTTTAAGCTTTGGGATCTTTATTTAGGTTAGGCTTATACTCTTCACGTGTACATACTCTCTTAAAAATCAGGTATGTAGTGGATTGCCTGTGTAAGTGTTCTAATTTGGGTATAATCTCAGAATATTACTGACGTTGTGTTATTTACTTTAAGTTTGTCTAGTGATATCATAGGATATTTGGTGCATTCTGAGCTCTGAGCAACTGTCTTTTGTACAATCAGATGGCAGGGCTTCCCTGAACTTGTACTGCTATTTGAGTTTGAAAGAAGGTCTTGTCTCTTATACAAACAACTGTTTATGATTTGTTGAAAGGGTGAACTCAGAAACCACATGAGCACAGAAACACAGGGCACTCAAGTGAAAGGACTTAAAAATAACCCAGACCCTATTTCCTACAACTTCTAGTTCTCCTGATTTAATAACATCTGCTGCTCTTTCCTGAGTGGTCCTCCAGGAGATGAATGAGCTCATCTTTGCAGAAAGTCTGAGAGTCCTCCCATATAATTCTTTCTGTTTATTGCTAGATGGTTCACACAGTTATTTTTGGACACAGAAAATCAAATTATTGCTTTAGAAGGTCTTAAGGTTAAGACCAGTTACTTTATCTGATGGGGCTCTTGGCAGTTCCGTCTGTCACTTGATCAACACAAAAACATGTGATGTTTTTGTTATACCCCAATTTTATTCACTGTGCCTTTTAAGACCGCACAGAGAATGCCGTGTGGTCTTTCAGTGCAGGGGGCCCAACTCCAAATGCCTATGGGGCTGGGCTGCTAAAATAAACAAGTAATGTGGGTGACGGAGATTGTGGCAAACTGGAGGGTAGCTGCACCAGCCAAGAATGGGGTGGAGTGGGCCAGGAAGAATGTGTTCCTGAGAGAGTACATTAGTTTTTATCATCCTTTTAGGCATGTGAGTTTCTCATATCTTCCGAGTGTCACCAGTCTTCTGGAACCTTACTTGCTTCTCCTAGGTATGTCTCCACCTGGAACAAGTGACCCTGTTGCTGATGGGGAGTACTTTTGTTGACATGGTGCAGAGATCTGGAAAAGTCAATCCACTTGGTGGTTTTTACAGAAATATCTCCCCGAGTCCCTCTGGTGCTGGCCCCAGAACCCAATATTGGACCCATCATGTTTGGGGCTTGCTTAGAGCCATGTACACCTTTTGCAAGAGATTTCTATTGCATGTTTTCTCATCTAATCAGATCCCTCCACTCTTTCTGTTTCCAAATTCTCTTTGGTTAATGTTCACTAGGGGGACCTCTTGTAGTTTTCCTTATAAAAATATTTTCTTAAAAATATGTTTATTGTTTATTTACTTTTAAGAGAGAGAGGGAGAGAGCCTCTTCCCAACGAGCAGGGGAAGAGCAGAGAAAGAGGGAGACGCTGAATCTGAAACAGGTTCCAGGTTCTGAGCTGTCAGTCACAGAGCCCGATGTAGGGCTCAAACCCACAAACTGTGAGATTATGACCTGAGCCGAAGTTGGACACAACTGACTGAGCCACCCAGGCACCCCAAAAATATATTTTCTTTAATGTTAGAGACTTGACATAGGAGACAGAGGTTGCAGGAAGTGTGACATATTGAATTAAAGCTCACCTGTTTCTATTTTATAAAAGATGGACCATAAAAAAATAGAAATATACTGAGTTTGGAACTAGCATCTTTAAAAAAATTATTTCTTCCTTTTTTCTTAGCTAATGCCTTAGACTATTTTGTTTTGGTATAGTGCCTTCCTTTTTTCTTCGCTAATGTCTATAGACTATTTTGTTTTAGTATAGCACAAGAAACCATTTACTTCTAGGAAACTCCTAATTTTATAAAGAACCTTTTCCTTTAACTGCTCTTGTTGGCATTGCACAGTTTACATTGCCTCTCAGCAATTTCTTTTTTTTTTTCCCTAAGCTTATTCTACTCGAGTGCCTGAGACCTGACAGAAGTAGAATGTGGGACTAATATTTTAAAATTAATTTATGTCTACATACTGATGCAAGAGAGTTGAGTAACTAATTTTAAAATTCATATATTCAAAAAACAAATAGAGATTGAGAAGGTAGTATAGAAGCGAAATTCCAGAGTTGTGTGGAGGAAGGTGACAAATCAGTACCCAAAGCAGCTCTAGTTATTTCCCACCTTTAATTTTCACCTTTAGAAATCTGAAATCATGACAAAAGTAGATCTAAACGTGTTCACAGTCTCATCTTTGTCTTACTTTTGTTTGACCCCCCAGAGTTCATTACAGCCACTAGTATGTAGTTGGTGCTCAATTAAGGGTCATGGAGGGGCGCCTGGGTGGCTCAGTCGGTTAGGCATCCGGCTTCGGCTCAGGTCATGATCTCTCAGTCCGTGAGTTCAAGCCCCGCGTCCGGCTTTGTGCTGACAGCTCAGAGCCTGGAGCCTGTTTCAGATTCTGTGTCTCCCTCTCTCTCTGACCCTCCCCCGTTCACGCTCTGTCTCTCCCTGTCTCAAAAATAAATAAACGTTAGGGGCGCCTGGGTGGCGCAGTCGGTTAAGCGTCCGACTTCAGCCAGGTCACGATCTTGCCGTCCGTGAGTTCGAGCCCCGCGTCGGGCTCTGGGCTGATGGCTCAGAGCCTGGAGCCTGTTTCCGATTCTGTGTCTCCCTCTCTCTCTGCCCCTCCCCCGTTCATGCTCTGTCTCTCTCTGTCCCAAAAATAAATAAACGTTGAAAAAAAAAAATTTAAAAAAAAAAATAAATAAACGTTAAAAAAATTTTTTTAAAACGTCATGGAAAAGATGCCAACCTGTCCTTTCTTTCAGAGATTTAAATTGCTTGAACATGTAGTGGCACCCAGATGGGTGGCTCAGTCGTTTAAGCATCCGACTTTGGCTCAGCTCATGATCTTGCAGTCTGTGGGTTTGTGCTGACAGCTCAGAGCCTGGAGCCTGCTTCATATTCTATGTCTTTGTCTCTCTCTGGCCCTACTCTGCTCATACTCTGTCTCTCTCACTCAAAAATAAATAAACATTAACAAAAATTACTTATTTATTACTTATAATAAATTACTTATATAATAATAAATTATATATATATATAATTATTAATGTAACTGATAATTATTGAGCACTTGATGTGCCAGGCATGCATACTTAATTGCTTTTCTGTGTGAACTCATTTTATGGTTGAGGACTAATTAATGCACATAAAGCTGAAGATATACAGGTGACAAGTGGCAGAACAAAGATTTGAATCCAGGGCTATTTGACTCTAGAATCCATACTTGGAACTAGTCTACTTTTCAGCCAGATGGAAGAGGCCGAGGCCAAATGTATAATCAAACAAGCCAACGAGTAGTTACTTGGGTCACTTAGGTAAAAGCTCTGGCTTCCTTAGAGATGTACATTTTAGGTTTTTGTAATAGAGAAGAATCCAAACCTTAGGAAACAATGGTTGTTTTAACTCAGTGAATAATTGCTTTCCATTCTTTGTTTTTCAAATTTTTATAAAAATAATATATGCATGCAATAATAAAAAAGTTGTATGCATTTGTTTAAAATTAATAGATGAAAGATCATCCTTCATCCTCACCTCTTGTGTCTCCGTGCTGAGAGAGGCACTTTTAACCATCTTTACTTGTATTTCAAGTCTAGTCATTGTTTCCGTGCCACTAAAAAAATACATTTATGAAGTGCTTCCTCTGTTTTAGGCTCTGTATTAGGTGTATGTAAGGTATATAGGAATGACCAACAGTTAAAATCATTCTTCTTATGGAGAGAACTTTATACTGAGGAGATAGTCAACATACAAACAAACAGGCTGGGTAGTTTTAGAGGGTGGTTAAGGGCCATGAAGAGAATGATACGGAATAATACATAGAATGATATGGAAAGGAAGTGAGGTGAATTCAGTTGATTTGCTTGTTCATCTTAGAATTGTAGAGGGATTTCCTCTGAGGTGTCTACTGACAGTAGAAACACATTTAAATGACCACCTGGAATGAACAAGTTAGATGAATAAATAAGTGAAGTTTCCTGAGGAGAGAATTTTGCCACATTAGATTGTTCCTAGGATGGAATGTGGATATGGCATGAACAGATACTCTTTTTTGTTTTCTCAGGAAGAATGAAAAAGTCTGATGCTTATATGCAACTTCCTGATTGCCAGCCCCTGATCCAATCTTGTAAAAATTCTTCATAGTCAAAGGAAACATGCTACACGGCCATGAGTGTGTGATTTTTGCTCCAAACCAGCGATCCCAGTATATGTATTTTTTGGCATAACACACACAGGAAATGACAACATTTGGTGACATGTTGTGGCAAACAGGCTGAGGCTACTCAGCTTGGCCTGGGCCCTTTCCTTGCCTCAGCTTCCCAAGAGCTGAGAGAATCAGTATCTGCAGACCCACATACCTGTATGCTGTGACTGTATGCATGCGATTGTCCTCAGTGTTTCCAGTTTCCCCTTGTTGTCCCAGTGTTCGGGCTTGAACAGGAAGTCTTTTTTTTTTTTTAATGCTTTAATTTAATTTTGAGAGTGAGGGTCTCTCTGCATGAGCAGGGGAGGGACAGACAGAGAGGGAGACAGAGGATCTGAAGGGGGTGCTGCCAGCATAGACAGCATAGAACCCAAGGTTGGGCTCGAACCCACAAACTATGAAATCATGACCTGAACTGAACTCCGTTGCTTAACTGAGTGAGCCACCCAGGTGCCCCTGAGCAATAAGTCTTACTGTCACCATACCCATAACCATTCACGGCACAGACAATGATTCAAAAGTTTGGAGAGTTTGTTTTCTGAAGGCTAGTTCCATTTCTTCAGAGAGAAATTCTGTGTTTGCCTGGTGCAGACTCTGTTGTTACTCATGAACGGAAGATGGGCTAAAACAAAAGAGCCACTAAAATTGAGCAACTCTTACATGAACTGTTCTTAAAAACTTTGATGTTTGCCCCATCACACTCCTCTATTTCATAACTGCCTGTGTTGAGGTTGAGTCGCTAAGAACTCAGCCAGAGGAACATCTCTGGTCCCTACTAGATCATTCCAATGTATACTTTCTGCATGATGTCTCTCTCAACTCTGGTTATTCATGAATAAAATCCCGTCTGCTCTCCGTGTTACATAAATGTTTTCAATCATGAGCTTGTTGATGTGTCACCCCTATTTCCCAGCACCATTAGTGATTAGATTACTTTCTGAGCTTTTTTCATTATAATTTTACTGGAATTTGAGTAGAGGGAAAGGAAAGATAGATGCTCAATTCAACATCTTGATCCAAGAGCTTTTACCACTCTTTCTTATTGAGCCAATTGAAATTGAAAAAATAGACCTGACGTCTGCTTTCTTTCTTGTTCTCTTGGTAGTTTTGCATGCATAATAAGGGCAGAACTATTTTTTTTTAACGTTTATTTTTGTGACAGAGACAGAGCAGAGGGGCAGAGAGAGGGGGAGACACAGAATCAGAAGTAGGCTCCAGGCTCTGAGCCATCAGCCCAGAGCCTGACGTGGGGCTCGAACTCACAGACCGCGAGATCGTGACCTGAGCCAAAGTCGGACACTCAAACGACTGAGCCACCCAGGCGAAGGACAGAACTTCTAACCATATGATTGCTATCTATGAAATTGAGCCGAGGTTTGTCAAGCTTCCATTCAAGTGCTCTCAGAGATCTCATGTAATCTTGGCAGGTGGCCGTGGAGCCATCCTGCCAGTCAGATCCCAGGAGTTACCAGACTATCCAGATAAATTAGATCATGGCAAAAGTCACATATCTATCATCTGCGCAGTATAACTTTTGTGCCATTCAGTGTCAGGTCTGCCCTTGAATCCTAGCTAGAAATCACATTGAGATGAAACCTGCTTAATTAACTTACTCTTTTTATTCACTTTTCAAGGTAGATTTAAAGTAAGATATTTTAAAAAGTTGGTAGTGTATTTACCCTGAAGTGCTCTAAAGCAGGAGCCCTAAATAGACATTTATCAAATAGATTAGCAGCAAAGTGCCAGTGACATTTTATAATCAATGCTTGCCAGTGGTTTTGAAATTAGGAGTGGGAGAAAAAGAAAGGATTAGAAAGCTCGAATTTAAACAACACGCATTTGCCCATCTCTAATAAGCTGCTTCCTTTTGTGCCTAGGAGTTTCCTAGGAAATAAGCTGCATGTGACGCAGCGTGGGCAACAGCAGTGGCTTTATCTTTTCGCCTCCTGCTTCAGTGAATAGGCAGCACACAAACCAGGGTACTAGTCAGTCATTTAATTTGTTATCTAGACTGGGGAGTTTACCCCATGACACTAAGCCCTTCAAAACGATCATGTCATCAATCACACACAGACACTGCGGGAACAACCACAGTGGTCAGAGGAAGATCAGGCTGCTGAAACATTCAGGGAGGGAAAGCAGCAAGGGTAACTCTTGTTTCAATTTTTAGAGGCCAGTTACTAGGAAGTTGATTTTTATGGTGTCTCCTTGCTCAGCAGTTGGAAGATATATTTGTACTATTCTTTCCCTGAACCAGATTTATCGCTGGGTTTGCCATTGCCTGATCACACACTTAACAGAAAAGTGTCTTTTGTTAATGGGAGTAAAGGGAAGTGATGCCACCCAAAAGGGAGGGGAGACTTTGTACTTTTGGTCACTATTCAATCCTTTAAAATTAAAAACATATATATATTTATTTATTTTTGAGAGAAAGATAGAGAGCACAAGTAGGAGGGGGACAGAGAGAGAGACACACAGAATCTGAAGCAGGCTCCAGGCTCAGAGCTGTCAGCACAGAGCCCGACTCGGGGTCAAACCCATGAACCGCGAGTTCATGACCTGAGCTAAAGTCGGATGCTTAACCAACTAAGCCACCCAAGTGGCTCTATTCAATCCTTTTAAAAAGTTTAGCAACAGGATTGAACCCTGGAAGACTATACAGCTAATTGTTTGGTCCATACAAAAGCATAAACAAGGCACGGTTGTTTTACGTTATGCCTGGGTGCCTGGGAACCTGGGCGACTCAGCTGGTTAAGTGGCCAACTCTTGATTTTGGCTCAGGTCCTGATCTCATGGTTCGTGAGTTCGAGCCCCACATCATGGGGCTCTGCACTGACAATGTGGAGCCTGCTTGGGATTCTCTCTCTCTACCCCTCTCTCTGCTCCTCCCCCATTCACGCTTTCTCTCTTTCAAAATACATAAACTTCAAAACAAAACAAAACAAAACAAGGCACCCATACAAGAGGATGTTAAACCATATATTCTCACCAAGTCAGTTTGGGGAATTTACTCAGAGGGCGTAAGTTGGAGTCCCACCTCTGCCTCTCACTGATAGTAGGAACTTGACAAAGTTGCTTAAGCCTTCCTGGCCTTGGATTTCTCACGTGCAGAGAGGGACAATGACACCAGGCCTGCCTAGTTACATACCTTCTGTGCACGTCTCATAAGAAAATAAATCAAACATTTTCTGGGAAGCTCTGAAATACCACTGAATGCGAAATAGTAGAAGTAGTATATTTTTACATGACTTAAAACTTGACAGCTCACAAGTTTGTTAATCCTGTGTCAGGTAAGCAGTTACCTTATTTAGGTGCTTCTCCTGGTAAGTTAAACGAGTCGAACTGTTAGTTGTCTTAGCTAACGCTGAACATAGATGTCTGTAAGAGATCTAGTCTCTTTAATCCCAGTTTCTTCTGTCATTGATCACTTGATTTGATAAGCTTAACAGAGCAGAAAACTATTTAACAGAATATTGGTAGGAGCTGAGTTCTTTGATTATATATTTTAGTCTGAAATTCTTGATTTTTTTTACTTGCCTTTTTTTCCCTCAGAGACATTTTTCTGGCTCAAAGGAAATTATAGGCTCATTTTCTGTCTTCTTCCCATTTTCTGGTCCTCTTTTAGTTTGACTCCTGCACTTTCAGTTTCTGAAGCCATAGTTTACATCATAGGGTGAGAAAGCAATCAGTCTTGTATATGTGCTCCGTCCAGTTTTGACAAACGTCTAGTGTTGCTTCAAGTTTCTATGTAATTTAGGTTTCCTGTGACTAACCAGTACCACTATTGCAGCTAATTTAAGAATGTTTCTCCCACTCAGCTTTTTATAGCTTCCTCCTACATTTGTTACTAAGAAAAAAATTTAGGCAAATATCACATCTTGAGTCATGAGGTATGTGTCTCATTAGATAGAAGTCCTTGAATTTCCAAGGAAACTTCAGGGTGAATCCAAATACAATTCCCCCGAAGCTTATCAGGCTGCAAAAGTGAAAAACACTTACTCAGCTTTTGAGCTTTGAATTAAAAGGCATTGTGTTTCCAGAGTCTACACATAATTGGTGTGAGGCTCACTGTAGCCAATCATAGAGGAGAAGAGAATTCAGTGAGAATCCTGTCCAGCCCCTTTGTTGATTGAATGAGAAAATGGAGTCCTAGAGACATGAGCTGACTTTCTTAAAGTCATACAGCTGGTCCTGGGGAGCAAAGCTGGAGTCAAGGTGCAGGTGTTCAGCACAGAGCAATGCCTTTTCTACTACTTCACGGAACCCACCAAAGCTCTTAATGCCCCATGTGCCAAGCTTTAAGAAAGCCTAAGAAATGCAAGAATTTTGCCTGTCTGAATACTTCATTTCCCAGGAGAGTGTGGTCTGTTTGAATACTGAGGAAATGTTGATCAATGAGGAAATGTTTGTAAGTAAATCTGCTTCCTGCTGTGAAACTTAGGCTTTTTGAAAGCCAAACACAAATGGAAAAATGCAATCAAACCTTTGAAATTATTATCAAATCGGGGTAATAAAATTCTTCCATCTCTGAAAACAGCTGTGTTGAGACGTGTCAACTTGAAAATAAATTTAATTTATGGAAAGCAAATTAATTCTTCCTATTTCTCAGAAATGATTTCTTTAACCTCTGAGTTAAGTGCATCTTTCTAATTGAATGACTTTGGGTAGAATCAAGAATCTGATGATTTGTTTGTTTAAGACTGAGGAGAATTAGCTATGTCTTTGCCTAGTACCCAAGTCCTTGCTCGGTACTAACAAACTTTTCGGTTGACAAGGAATTTTTTTTTCTCTCTAATTAATACATACAAAATTATGAGTCAAACAGACCTCAATCAATAGAAAATGTGAATAACTGCTGAATAGCTCATCTTTAGTACTCAGCTCCTTCTTTGCCATTTATTTATGGATTGGGACCACAGCAGTTTGGATATAGGAATTTTTCTAAACATATTGGAAGATTATTTTGAAGGTAGTTTTTACTTCTACTTCTTTAGAAAAGACAGATTATTAATGTAGGAATGGCTTTCCAGTTTAAAGATTAATATTAAGAAGTTACTTGAAACCAATTGGTAACACATTGGAAATCACACTATAATTTCCTATGATGGAAGCATCATGGGGCAGTGAAGACAGTCATGGATTTGGAATCAGAGCAGCTGACCCAACCAGCTGATTGGGAAAGTTATAGAACTTTGCTGGGCTTCAGTTTCTCATAATTCTTATCTATAGAGTTGTTCAGATGATTGCATGAAAGGTTTTTGAAAAGATATAACAGGACCTGATGCATAGGCAATCAATGAGAAATTATTCTCACATAAAAAATGTAATTCGATGTAAGATGAAGTAAGAAAAGCCTGATAGGGTTGAGTTCAAGTAGGTCGTGAAGGCAAGCTTTCAACTTCCTTTCTTATTCCTCAGAATATTTTAATGTTCTGTTTTAATGAAGTTCTATTAAGGTTAAAATTCATAATGTAATTATTTTTTGTTAGTCAAGCTGGTGTCTATTAAATTTTGGCTTTAATTAAATATCTTGGCTGGTATGAGTTAGGTCTATGAGTGCTGTTGAACAGATCAAAAGAAAAAGATTCAGATCTCAAATAAGAAATGAAAATCATTTAACTTATGTAAGGTTCAGGTATACATCATTGGTAACAATGACCAAATTTCTAAAAGCTTTCTTTCTTCAAAGCAAACCTAAAATAGGTACTTGAAAAAATGTCAGAAAATACTTCTCTAAAAGAAGATAAGAAAATTAAAGCTCAGAAAGCTAAAAGAAATTTAAAAGAAAATCAGGCTCAGAAAAAAGAAAACCAACATTGGTACAACTTTACTAACAGCAAAAGCTTACCCAGAGTGCCTTGTTGGCATTATTCCTTTGGTACGAAAGCATGCTGAATGCAGTGAATCAGACAGGTGGCCCTATGCATGTTGCATATGCTCTGGTAATCGAACTGCAGTGGCCTCTTTCCTTCCTAGATCTGTTCTAAACACATATACCTAAATGCCCACACCTCTAGTCCAAATCTACCTTTTAATTTCCAGCAAAAATTCTGTAGTCCAATCAGGCCCATCTCCTGGCATGTATCTTACTCGCTCCTGCCTGTTCTTCTTTGCACATTTTTCTGTTTGCTACTCATCTACCTAAGGAAAGTTATACTTCTCAGTTTTTTTTTATGACATTTTCCAGCTTACTCTAGCCTCTTCTAGTCTTCTCTTTTTTTACTGCCACTCTATGGCACTTTCTATCTGTTTCAGGCATTTTGGCACATAATTATCTTGTGACATAGAATTCAGTATTTGTGTGGTGTATATAAATCTTTACACTCCCTCTTGCCCTACCCCCCCCCCCCAGGAAACACCTTGAGGGCAGGAATCCATATATATATTTAATTAACACTTATTATTTTTTACTGAACTGAAGAAAACAATTATATATCAAAAGTCTGGATTTCTTATTGCATTTCTATTTATTTCCCTAAGTTATAATATTTGAAAATATGTTAATATACAATAATAAATAAGCTTTCTGTTAGCATGTGGAAATGAGAATCTTCTTACCTCTTGCTAAAAGTAATTATATCATCAGAAAATAAAGATTTTACACTGGCTTTCTTTTCTTTCTGCCTCTCTCCCTTCCATCTTCTATTTGCCACATGATATTTATTTTCTATCTACCGTACCAGGCTTTATGCTAGATGATTTATTTGAGTACCTTGCTTATTTTCTCCATTTTCCACATAACTTCTAGTTTCTAACATTCTCTAAAACTTTATTGTTCTACCTATAAAATGGAAACCATAATATCTCACAAAGTTATGGAAGGATTAAATGTCACCCCCTATACGCTTATCTATAAAGTACAACCATCCAACTTTTTATAGTCTTTCTTGCTTACATGATTCCTTAATTGAAGAACAAATGAACGATGCCATAAAACTGCAAGCACCTAGGTGTGGGAATAAGACATATTCCCTCTGTCTTTGTTGTTTCAAACAAATTCCAGAGAGATTTCTAAATGCAATTTTTAACTTATATCAGCTAACTGTAATAAGGGTTTAATATTTTCCATACAGAGAAGCAGCGATGTCATTTGTAAAATCACATGCTGTATGCTAAGAATGAAGGTAAATGTATCCATGCCTGAACTGAGGATATGCTCTGTAAAAGTGGCATGCTTATCTTTGTATTTTGAGATTCCATTAGAACATGGGTAGGTCAGGGGCTTCTGGGTGGCTCAGTCAGTTAAGTGGTTAAGCATGTCTGATTCTTGATCTCGGCTCAGATCATTGTCTCATAGATCCTGAGATCAAGCCCCACCTCAGGCTGTGCACTGACAGTGTGGAGCCTGCTTGGGATTCTCTCTCTGCCCGTCCCCAACTCATGTGTGTGCACATGCTCTCAAAAATAAATAAAGAAATAAACATTAAAAAAAAATAAAAAAAGAACATAGATGGGTCAAAGTAAATTAAAATATAAAGGTATAATCTACTTTTTTTCTCTTACCTTTTCAAATAATGTATTGATTTTTAATTCTTTTTTTAAAATTCTGCTCTTATGAAGTGTTTGAACCTGAGGGCATTAGAGACATTTGCTTGTAGATTTTTTTTTTTAAATCCGTTTCACAATCTGAACAGAATTAGGTGGAATCATCCCTGTGTTTAAGACATGAAAAGAAGATTTTTACATCTTAGAAGAATGACTGCTAATGCCGTAACCACAGTTTTTTTGGGTTTTTTTGTTTGTTTGTTTGTTTTGTTTTCTGAATCAAATTCCCAGGAGCACTGTAAGAGTTCAGGCTGCTGCTGATATACCTTCTTCTTTGGAAAGTTGTAAAATTGAGGAAACAGCTATTCTGAGCAAATTTTTTTTTTATATAACTAGAAGATCTTAACTTCACTGTTTCCATTAAATACTTCCACCCATAATTACATCCATCATCTTATTTTTCTCTAATTTGTTCAGAAAAACTTCATTTTCTGACCTTTTTCTATGCTCTGCTATAGTCCATTTATTTAGCAAGATGGGATTTTTGGGTTTTTTTACTTTTATGAGTGATAGGCACTTGATTTATGGAAACAATTGTGAATTGTTATTATTGTAAAAATTCTCTAGTGTTGATAAATGAAAAGAAAACTGGCCTTGTAGTTCAGGACAAAAAAATTACTACATGATTTAGGAGAAGAATGTGAACTGAAAATTCTGTGTTTGTTTCCTATCTCTGTCTCTACTTTTTATTTGTATGTTGGGGGCAGGTTACCTTTCCTCCTTGAGCTTCAGTTTTGTCTTTAGTAAAACTGGAAAGATACTTCATAGGGATTTGATTATGTAGTGAATTGCAGGAGTTTGGTCTATAGTAGATACTCAATACATGTTAGTTGTGCCTTCTAACTATGTTTCCCTAAAATGTCTCATGTCTTATAATAGGTTATTTGAAAAAGGTTTTGTCATTTTTATATTTCACTGGTGTTAACGGTGTTAGTTGTCCAGGAGTGATGAATTTTGGATCTCTATGATTTTCAATTTCTGCCCAGAAAAAATATAAGCCAAAGAAATATTAAGGCATTGAGAACCTTGTTTTTGTACGTCTGACAAATAGTGTTCCAGAGACAAAAATTCATCAGATTCTGTTAGAGTCATTCCTAACTCAGGGCTCATTCAACTTATCCAATGACTCTGGCCAAAGATTTATAATCTTGGGTCCATTGATGAGTTTTAGAACCTTTGTGAACCTCATCATACTATATTAATTTTCCTCCTTCAAGAGGCAGGACCCATGGTTTTTATTAGACAAAGGGTCTGTGAACTGAAAGTTGTTAAAAATACTACTTGTTTAGGTTTTCAAAATTACAGATGGCATGGAAACTTCAGAACCAGACAGTTAAAATACTAAATTTAACAAAGCTATTCTAAAATAATTGAAGGACATCAGAACTGTAATTTTTCAGAACATGGATATTGGTGACATTGCTTCTCAAAGATGCTTCTGTATTAGACATAAGGGGATGTCTTGCGCTGGATGGAGAGTAAGCACATTATCACTGAAGGTAGGTTTACCTTCTGTGACCACAGAATTACTTTGCAAATCTCGGAAAGGGTTCCATAGCCTGTGATGTATATTGAAACGAGGTTGGTCTTTTTCATTGTTAATCTTCCTCATTTTTGCCCACAATCTTATCACGGGAGATTCATCCTTTACATTAAGAAGGCTGCCTTCTGAAAATCTATATTAAGATACATACTTATGTAGAAATGATTCTTAAAAGTCTGTTCTGTGAGTTCTACCCTAAATATTATTTATCTCATACTAAACATGGTGTCTGCCTTAAAAAGAGGAGAGTCTAAAAGAGATAATATATTGACATAAATAAATTGAAGTCAGAGTAGAAAGTGGCAAGAGTCTCAGAAAACTAAATTAACAAAGGAGGAAAGATGAAGAACAAATTACTTCTTCTTCAGTGGGGTTGGGGTGGTTTTTTAAATATTTATTTATTTTTTAGATAGACAGAGAGAGAGTAAGCAGGGGAGGGGCCAAGTGAGAGGGGGACAGAGAAACTGAAGCAGGCTCTGTGCTGACAGCAGAGAGCTTGATAGGGGACTTTAACTCACAAACTGTGAGGTCATGATCTGAGCCATAGTCAAATGCTCAATTGACTGAGCCCTGGGATTAAAGTTTTAAGAGTAGGAAGTGAATGGGGGAGGTGTTGGTCAAGGATACAAACTTTAAGTTATAAGATGAATACATTCTGGGGATCTAATGTATAACATGTTGACTGTAGTTAATAATACATTTCAAAAAATCATTAACCATGATCAAGTGGGATTTATTCCTGGGCTGCAAGGATGCTTCAATATTCCCAAATCAGTCAATATGATATACCATATTAATAAAAGAAAAGATAAGAACACTATTATCCTCTAGATAGATGCAGAAAAAGCATTTGACAAAGTGCGTCCATTCATGATAAAAACCCTCAAGAGGTTTTGAGGATTTAGAGGGAACATACCTCAACATAATAAAAGCTGTATATGAAAAACCCACAGCTAATATCATCCTCAATGAGAAAAAACTGGGAGCTTTCCTCTGCAATCAGGAATAAGACAGGGATGTCCACTCTCACCACTGTTATTTAACATATTAGTGGAAGAATTAGCCACAGCAATCAGACAGAAAGAAAAAGTATCCAAATTGGCAATGAAGAAGTCAAACTTTCACTATTTGCAGTTGACATGATACTCTATGTAGAAAACCTGAAAGTCTCCACCAAAAGAGTGCTAGAACTGATAAAAGAATTCAGTAAAGTCACAGGATACAAAATCAATGTTCAGGAATCTGTTACATTTCTATACACCAATAATGAAGCAGCAGAAAGAGAAATTAAGGAATCAGTCCCATTTACAATTGCACCAAAAACTAATAAGACACCTAGGAATAAACCTAACCAAAGAGGTGAAAGACCTATATGCTGAAAACTACAAAATATTGGTGAAAGAAGTTGAAGATGACACAAAGAAAGGGAAGGACATCTCATGCTCATGGATCATAAGAAGAAATATTGTTAAAATGTCTATACTACCCAAAGCAATCTACACATTTAAACATTTTTAATGTTTATTTTTGAGAAAGAGAGAGAGACAGAGAATGAGTGGGAGAGGGGAAGAGAGAGGGAGACACAGAATCTGAAGCAGGCTCTAGGCTCTGAGCTGTCAGCACAGAGCCCGATGTGGGGCTGGAACTCAGAACTGTGACATCATGACCTGAGCTGAAGTAGGAAGCTTAACTGAGTGAGCCACCCAGGTGCCCCTCAATCTACACATTTAATATAATTCCTATCAAAATACCAACATTTTTCACAGAGCTAGAACAAACAACCCTAAAGTTTGTATGGAACCATAAAGGATCCCGAATAACCAAAGCTATTTTGAAAAAGAAAACCAAAGCTGGACACATCACAAGTCCAGACTTCGGTTAAATTACAAAGCTGTAGTGATCAAAACAGTATGGTGTTGACACAAAAATAGACACATAGATCAATAGAATAGAATAGAAAACCCGGAAATGAACCTACAACTATATGGTCAATTAATCTCTGATAAAGCAGGAAAGAATATGCAATGGGAAAACAGTCTCTTCAAAAAATGGTGTTGGGAAAACTGGACAGCTACATGCAAAAGAATAAAAGTGGACCACTTTCTTACACCACACACAAAAGTAAATTCAAAAAGGATGAAAGACCTAAATGTGAGACCTCAAACGATAAAAATCCTAGAGGAGAATATAGGCAGTAACCTCATTGATATTGGCCATAGCAATTTCTTTCCAGATATGTCTCCTGAAGCAAAAGAAACAAAAGCAAAAAAAAAAAAAAAAAGTCTTTGGGATTTCATCAAAATAAAAAAAACTTCACAGCAAAGGAATGGCCAATGAAACTAAAAGGTAACCTATGGAATGGGAGAAGATGTGTGCAAATGACATAGCTGGTAAAACAGGGTTAGTATCCAAAATATATAAAGAACTTACCAACTCAACACCCTAAAAACAAAATAATCCAATTTAAAAAAATGGGCAGAAAAAATGAACAGACATTTTTCCAAAGAAGACATACAAATGGCCAACAGACACATGAAACAATGCTCAACACCAATCATCATTAGGAAAATACAAATAAAAACTACAATGATATATAACTTCATACCTGTTAGAATGGCTAAAATCAACAACACAAGAAACAACAGGTGTTGGAAAGGATGTGGAGAAAGGGAAACCCTTTGGCATTGTTGGTGGGGATGGAAACTAGTGCACCTACTCTGGAAAACAGATGGAGGCTCCTCAAAAAGTTAAAAATAGAACTACCTTAGAATCCAGCAATTGCACTACTAGGTATTTACCCAAAGAATACAGAAACACTAATTCAAAGGGATACATGCACCCCTATGTCTATAGCAGCATTATCTACGATAGCCAAATTATGGGAATAGCCCGAGTGTCCATTGACTGATGAATGGATAAAGAAGATGTGGTATATATGTACAATTGAATTCTACCAAGAGATGAAAAAGAATGAAATCTTGTCATTTACAATGACATGGATGGAGTTAGTATTATGCTAAGTGAAAGCAGTCAGAGAAAGACAAATACCATATGATCTCATATGTGGATTTTAAGAAACAAAACAAATAAGCAAAGGGAAAAAAAGATGGAAGCAAACCAAGAAACAAACTCAACTATAGAGAGCAAACTGATGGCTGCCAGAGGGGAGGTGGGTGCGAGGATGGGTAACATAGGTGATGGAGATTAAGGAGTGCCCTTGTTGTGATGAGCACTGGGTGATGTATGGAATTGTTGAATCACTATATCATGCACCTGAAACTAATATTATGCTATATGTTAACTGGAACTGGAATTTAAATAAAAACTAAAAAAATAATACTGTAGAAATTTCTTATGAGAGTAGGTCTTAACTGTTCTCACCACACATGCACGCACACACACACACACATACACACACAGAGGGAGAGAGAGAGATAATTATGTGAGGTGATGGATTAATTTGATTGTGGTAATCATTTCACATTGTATATCAAATTATCACATTGTATACCTTAAATGCATATAATTTTATTTGTTAGTTGCACCTAAATAAAGCAGGGGGGAAAAGAAGAGTGGGAAGAGAAGACCAGGAAGAAAGGAATCTATAGAGGAAGACGCATACAAACTAGCCTTCGAAAGATGCAAGGTGTATTTGAATATTAGGTAAAAAGGCCTTTCAGGAAAAGGAAACATTGTATTCGGGAATATTAAGACAGGAAATTTGTGACCTATATGGAGTATGGTACTTGTGGCACAGGATATTCTAGGAAACTAGCTAAAAGTAATGAAGACTCCAAGAACCACAAGCAGAGAACCTCTTAAGTTATAGAGCTTTTTAATCCATCTTGAAGATTGTCCATGTAGTATCTGAAGATAGTCCATATAGTTGGGTCTTTTGAGGACTTTATGTCAGCATAGTTCACCCACATGGCCTTTCTATTCACAGTTTCTTTGACAACACCAAGAAAATACAGACCTATTACTCCCTGTTTGAGATTTTTACTCAATAGTAAGAAAAAACTCAAGGAAAGAGAATTCAAAAGAAACACGTATAGATCGTGAAAATGATAAAGAGGGTGAGAACAAAGGTCTTTCTGGTTGGATGCTGGCTTGTCCCAGACCTTGCTGTTTAGGGGGAAGGTGACATTAGAAAACTTCTAGTTTGGCTGTGGACATTTTACAGTTGTGGAACTAAAGATACACAGTTCAGGGGCGCCTGGGTGGCGCAGTCGGTTGAGCGTCCGACTTCAGCCAGGTCACGATCTCGCGGTCCGGGAGTTCGAGCCCCGCGTCAGGCTCTGGGCTGATGGCTTGGAGCCTGGAGCCTGTTTCCGATTCTGTGTCTCCCTCTCTCTCTGCCCCTCCCCCGTTCATGCTCTGTCTCTCTCTGTCCCAAAAATAAATAAACGTTGAAAAAAATTTTTTTTAAAGATACACAGTTCTATTCTCATCTCACATTGGCCCATGGTAGAAATATGGATGTAGGTATTCTCTTAAAGGATCGCTGTCGGCTCTGTCTTGCAAATTAGACCATTTGCTTGAATATGAAAGAAGGGACCAACCTGATGAAAGGCAAGTCATTTAGTGTCATTGAATTGTTCAAGGTGTAGTGACTAATCATGTATATCATTCCTTTTGTTATATTATTTTTTACTTATACAACTGCATCTGATTTGAAGGGAATAATTAAAAGATGATTTTGGGAAATAAGACTGATTCTATGGGCGTGGGGTGAAGGTAAGGCCCTAAGACCGGTGAGCCATCTTATGTTTTCTCCAATAATAAGTGGAAATGAACTTTTCAAATTACTTATTTCTATAATTATTCAGCAAAACAGAAGAATACCCAACTATACAATCAAAATTAATCTGTCTTATTGAGATGTATGCCCACACACACATTTTGGGAGTAGGGACAAAAGAATCCAAATGAGTGTCCATGATGATCCATTAAATTGTCTTTTAGTATAGATCCTCTCTCACTCTCCAGAGGCTACCTAGGTCATTATTGTGGGTTGGATCCAGTAAGTAGGCCCTCTTTAGAGCAAAATTCAGAGCACAGGTTCAACTTTCAAGTGTTTGGAGAGCAGAGAGAGATACATATATCCACAGTGGGAGCAAGTAGCATCATGCTACAAAAGGTTAGAGTTTTGTTTTGTTTTAAAGCTCAGAGTTTTTATTATCCTAATGTCTTAATCCTAGATGTGATCACTGCACTCATTGGCACAGCCACCTGCATCCAACTGGCTATAAGCTTTATTTATACAGTACAGTGGGGAAAGTTGGTTTGCTTAGAGTATGTAAGTTACAATGACTATTTCTTTTTGAGTTTTATCAGTACACATTTACATACCGGAGAATGATAGGTATTTGAATTTGTATATTGTACAAAAGTTGTAGAAAGCAGATTTCTGTCTTTTCACCTTCAGACCTAAATGGTATTCTGTAGGAGTGAGTCATCACTGGTTTTTAGTATCTCGTTAAAAGTTGGAGGTATACATTGGGGTTGCCAATATTACCAGTTGCTTGCAAATGAATTTTTAATGACCGCCTGACCTGAGGATGTGAACAAATGATTGAAATTCAAATAGCTCATCAGAAATACCAGTTCTGGATAGGCTAATATATGCAGCATGAGGCTGGAAAAGACAACACAATTTTATTCAGAGTTCACAGAGAGTTATAAGAAGTTAATGCAAGACTTAGCTTCTACTAGCTTTGATGTATATTTATAAGGTATTTCCTCTTTTTTCTGTCATTAGGGGATGAAATAAAATGTTTTATTAAATTCTGATTGGACTCAGACTGGGCAAAGGTGATGTTATCTGTTAGGGGAGTGGAAAGCAGTTAGAGTTTCAGGCTGCATGTCCTCAATTTATTTAGGATTCAGTGTCTGTAAGATCTTTTTAATTTTTTTTTTTTCCTAAGACAATGTCTTGAATTAGCACAGAAGATGATTTGGCCAACTTGATGAATTTATGGTGTATGAGAATGAGATCCATTTTTACCATGAAGCATTTTGTGAGAGATCTCAGTTTGCAGAAAGCTTTCTATTGAAGTCCGTAAGTATTTCCCCTCAATTTAGGCCAGAACATTTCCCCACTGTTGTTCAGAAGGAGGAATTGATGTAAAAATGATAGTGAAGTATTTATCAGATTAGTAACACAGGAAGAAAGCTTTCAAGTTACATGTAGTTCCCAGTCTGTTGCTTAGCTTCCTGAGTTCAACTTTCTTCCTTTCAAAAGTTTCTGTAGAATATACATATGGGTTAAAAATAATTAATTATAATTCTCCTTTCAGTTGCTATAGCAATGGCAGTTCCTTCATGCATCCTGTGTTCCTTCATGCCCTTCTGAATTAATTTAGCACAAAGCAGCTCAATTTTAGAAATAAAGTTCTTTCAAAATAGGTGTCAAGTATTATTACAGGGATTTTATGGTGTCCAGATGAGAATATCTACAGACTTACTGAGGGGCCATGGCCTTGTGACTATGATTACAAGGTAGAGGCTGGACCCTCTTTCCTACTATGAACATTCTATTTTGAGAGCAACCAGTGGGAGTACAGATTAAGAAATATATAGAATAATATTCAGAATCCTTTTTCAGTAATTGTACACCAAAAAATAGATTCAGAACCTCTTTATTCTCTTCTTTCCCACCGCACTATATTGTTACTTGAATCTTTTTTTCCGATTATACATAAAGGGAAAAATAGGAATGTTAATATGATTGTGGTAAAAATGACTTCCAAAATTCTGAAAAACAAAGAGTATTACTTTTGGCACTTAGTGTAATTGTAATGTAGTAAACGATAGGTCATCTGACCATTCTAGAACACAAGCACCCTTCTTCACTTGCTAGATTTGTTGCTACAGCTGTCTGTAATTGCGTTTGAAGTAGACTGTATTTTAATCAAGTAAAACATTTCAAATATTTGTATAATTACAGATAATAATTTATTAATTTAAGAGAGGTTAAAAAAAACAAATACATTTTTCTACTTTAGGGAAAAATAGTTTAAATTTTATCAAAAAATCATAACCCAAATCTTTGATGCTATTTATTGGCATATGAGAAAATTAAAATAATAAATTAAAGGGAATACATATCAACCATCTCTCTCTGATATTGACTATTTGGATTTATTAACCAAAGTTTTGGTTCACCTATCAGTCATCTTTATTGAAATGAAATGGAACCTATTAATAGAACTCTAGCTCTTATAAACAATAAAGTAACTTAAGAAATTCAAGCCATTGTGTGTACCTAACTTTACTGTATCAGTTAGGGTTCAACTAGAGAAGCAGAACCAGTAGGAGATATATCTGTGTTACAGGGTTTTGATCTATGTGTGAACTAGTCGGCCCTCCAAATATCCTTTAAGAATCTCTGTTATGGCCCACTCTAACTGAAAACATACAAGAAAAGAAATTCTGAGAGATCTAGTTCACTCTAGGCAAGCTGACACATGACATAGCCACCACATGTAGTTTGAGATTTAAATGCTTTCTTTTTTATTCTGAGAGAGAGAGAGAGAGAGAGAGAGAGAGAGGGCACAAGTGAGTGAAGGGCAGAAAGAGAGGGAGAGAAAGAATCCCACAGGGGCAGAGAGAGAGAAAGAGAAAGAGAGAGAGAGAGAAGTGAGAAGCGGGGCTCACCCAAAGTGGGGCTTGTGTTCACCCAATGTGGGGGTTGACCTCATGAACCGTGAGATCATGACCTGAGCCCAAGTCAGAAGCTTAACTGACTGAGCCACCCAGGCATCCCAAGATTAAAATACCTCCTTTAGGGGCGCCTGGGTGGCGCAGTCGGTTAAGCGTCCGACTTCAGCCAGGTCACGACCTCGCGGTCCGTGAGTTCGAGCCCCGCGTCGGGCTCTGGGCTGATGGCTCAGAGCCTGGAGCCTGTTTCCGATTCTGTGTCTCCCTCTCTCTCTGCCCCTCGCCCGTTCATGCTCTGTCTCTCTCTGTCCCAAAAATAAAATAAACGTTGAAAAAAAAAAATTAAAAAAAAAAAATAAAATAAAATACCTCCTTTAAACCTTTAGGAGTTAAAAACAACATAAAGTGCCTCAATCTCTCTCACGTTTCTTGTGGTTGATCTTTTATTTTTAATGTAGTTTAAAAAATCAACTATTAGAACTATTAATAAAACAATTTGGCAAATGCTAAACAAAATATTGCTTCTGAAAATAATGATCATAAGCCATTTAGTAATATAAATCATATATATATGCATTGCTATTATTATTTGGCAATATAATCTAATGCTTCAAGATCTTTTAAATTTGATAGTTGGAGGAGTTTGAATGCTGGCTCAGTGTCCAGCTAATTAAGTGAAATTAACCTCCATTTCCTCCTATAGGAAACGAGGACAATAATACCTATTTCCTAGGATTACTAGGAGGTTAGTTGGGATAATATATGTAAAGCCCTTAGCATAGTGTCTGGTACACAGTAATTGCTCAATAAATTATAATAATTATTATTAACAGTAGAATGTTCACCATTATTTTGTAAACATTTTTCTGCTTTTACTTGAAAAGCAGTGATTGATAGCTTTGATCCTATTTTGTTCAAATAAAATTTCTGACAGCACCCTGCCAGAAGGTGAATATAGAGACACTAAAGACATACTTTTGATACCTCACTGGTTTTTCAAGTCTATGAATTCTAAATCCTCAGTGCTGACATAAGCTTTCTGCTCTCACTCAGGGCTGATTGTTTTCAAGTCTAGTGGGCAGCAGGGAGAGAAGCACCTGGTGAGCAGTAAGCAGGTGGAAAAGCCCGTGTTCAGACAGAAGGCTGCTATTTCCAAACACACACTTTCTTGTCCTTGTCATTCCTGTGCAAAGCCGCTTTATTTGTAGATGGCCAAGAGCCTGAAGCCAAATAAAAAGCAAATGCAATTAGGGGAAATGGATAAAATTTCCTTATGTAAGACTGACCTTTTTTTTTTTTTTTCTTTTTTTACTCTCCAGGCTGCAGAAATTGCAGTTGTTTGTAGCAGGAAGTAATAAGAGCAAGGGAAATTGTTCTGGCTCTATACTATAAAACGGGTGAAAGAGGCAATTTGTAATCCACAGTGGGTTTGTTTCATGTGCCGGGTGAAGAAATGTTGTGCTTGTTTATGGCCCTTTAAGCCATGAGCATGAACTTAAATCCCTCTGCTCTCTGTCAACACTATCTATTCTAGGAGAGCCATTCTATTGTAGGGAAACAAATCTAAAATTTGGTTAAGGAAGAAATAGATTTATTTAACAAAACTTGTTCTTACATTAAGGCATTTTAAGAGCATGGAGCTGTGTATGCGGCGTAAGGAAGATGGCGATTAAGGGGAGAATTTTAACTCTTACCTTCACAGCAACTGGCATCAAGCATTCCTAAAGAAATATTTTAAAAATATAGGATGACCTCAATGGTATTTAAGGGAGAGTGGAAGTTATTAGACTTAGAATCAGAACATCTAACTTTGAGCTACAGTTCTGCCCCCTGGCTTTCAACCTAGTACTAATCACTTAAGATCTCAGGCTATGGCTTCCTCTGATATAACATGGGAATGATAACACTTGTTTCTGTTCATCACATAATATTTCTGAGAAGAGTAAATAATGTAATAAAACACTACCCAGGTATATATTGCCATGTATGCAGACAGTTTACCCTGGCAGTAAACTAACAATGGTTTTAGTTTCTACTACTAAATTAGCAATTAAGAAAGAAAAGTGGAACTAAGGAACTAGAATATGCCTCAAAGTAAGCATTCAAGCTTTACGAATAATGAATTCATAATATTTGAATTATGCCGAATAATGGCATATTGTTATTTGTAGGGTCGGCATTTACTGCATAAGGCTAATGGGTTCAATGCTTTCTATTTAACGGTATTTATAATATTTTATGCCATGTATATAAGGTTATCTATATAATTACATATATTAATTATATATATAAATATATACATTTATATAAATATATATTATCTATATAATAATTATATGTTACTTGTAATGATACCACTTCACATTTCAGGACTAGATGCCTAGAGAATTCTGGATGAGTGTAGGGTCGAGTGACAGCCCTGATGTTCTTCACTTAGCATGAGGAAGGCTCCTGACATATATTAGAACTAATGGTACAGGGAAACTGTCACATGAATAACTTCGGCTTCCGTGTTTGTACTGCTTCCTGCTGTTCCATATACTCTGTGTTGTTGTTTTGGTTTTGGTTTTGTTTTGTTTTTTCATTTTTATTTGAGCCTCTCCACCGGTCTGAACTCCATGCTCTCCGAGGTTCTGGTTTGTAGGCCTTCCAGCATATCCTGTTGTTCGCATAACTGTTGTATCATGGCTGCTTCCTTCTCCTAATTTCTTCACTCTCTTTTTTTAAGTTTATTTATTTATTTTTGAGAGAGACAGACACAGAGCTAGTGGGGAAGGGGGAGAGACAGAGAGAGGGGGAGAGAGAGAGAGAGAGAGAGAGAGAGAGAGAGAGAGAGAGAATTCCAAGCAGGCTCCACACTGCCAACACAGAGACCCACACAAACCCACAAAGCCACGAGATCGTGACCTGAGAGGAAACCAAGAGTCCGATGCTTAACCGACTGAGTCATCCAGGCACCCCCTCTTCACTCTTTTAGGGGAGGTGCTTGGTGTGCTATTGATAGGGTGCAAATAAAACATTCACCAGTTATTACAAGGTGAGAATGAAAGAAAATAGATTTAAAAGATAGCAGAGATTAACATTAAATGTGCTCATACAAAACTCATTTGGCTACAGTCTGGAGGAGTCAACTAACAAGGTCTTTGCTGTTCGCAGAAGACGAGATAAAGCTGCATCTGGCAATGGAGTCATGATGAATAGATGTAGTCTCCACTCCCCCAGGACTCACTACTAGTGTAGTAATGACTAAATCTCGCTCTGCACAGTCACCTACAAGCCCTTAAAATACAAATGCCTGGGGTCTACCCTGAGAAATTCTGCTTCAATTATTCTGATTCACCTGGTTGAAGATGGGCGCCGGATAAAGTGCATATTTTTAAAAGCTTTCCTCATGATTGTCATGATCAGCCAGGATTGAGACTCAGTTTTTATCACTGCTAGTTTTAGTCTTTTGTGTGCTACCAAATCAGATCAGAAAAGTCACAAGATCTCTTGTCTGACTCAGTGTCCTGAACTCTGAAATTTGGATGATAACAGCGACTCTTCATTCATTCATTCACTCACTCACTCATGTCAGACATTTATGTAAGTCACATTCTGTGTTACACATTATAATAGGGTCAAAAAGATAGGGGAGTCACAGTATCCACTATAACGGGGTTTAGAGTAAGAAAACTTTAAAACTGCAGACCTGAACAGTTTGGACACCAACTTTCCATACACAGCAGACAGGAAGTTTGGGCTAATTGATTGACTGAATCGGTTCTGCACCTGAGCATCTGAAAGCATCTGGCAAACAGTCTTGTGGTTGTGCTGACAAGACTCCATTTAATTTCCAAGCACACTGCCCTGTCTGGCAATCCTACTGAAGGTCCTAAACTAGTGTATTTACAGTCCCACTCACAGAGACTGTTGTTTCACACTTTTTCTTCTAAAACCTTCAACACCACCCCACCCAATTTTCAGCTGCTGATGTGGCTTACTGTTTTAAAGAGAAAAATAGAGGCAAAAAATAGAAGCAATTAAAAAGGGAACACATTGTTTCCAAAGTACCAACTCTATCAGTTTACCTGCACACACGCTGATCTGTTTTGCCTTTCTTCTCCTTGAGGTTATTCCTGCTCATATGTAAGCATAACAGTTCTCCCTGTGTTCTAAATCCACTGTGCTCTCAGCTGTGGAAGCCCTTCAGCTGTCTCCACTCTCAGCCACATCACCAATTTATCCCTCTCTGTCAGTTTCTTCTGATCAACAAACCTGCCTTAGTTGCACCTACCTGAACAAAACTCAACAAGAATATCCTCCTACAAACCAGCTATTCATCCTATTCCTCCACTCCTCTACTCTATAGAACTGTCTGTCTGGGCTGTCTCTACTGCATCACCTCCCAATTTACCACCACATTCCAGTTGGGCTATTATACCCACCACTGTCTATAACATCTTATGAAAGTTGCAAGATACAGTTGTCAAGTCTCTGTTCTCATCCAGACTTGGATGAGAACATCCAGATGCCAGCATCCAGATGGCATTTGACACAGGTGGCCACTGTTAGAAACACTCCTCTCAGTGTGTCTGACACCGTGTTGTCCTTGGCTATCCTGCTACATAAGTAATTGCTTGTTTTCAGTCTCCTTTACTAATGCTTTAAATGTCAAGTCTTCCAGAAGTTAGTCCAAGGCTCCTTTTTGGTCTCTAACTGAACTCTCTCTTGTCATATCTTCTGGTTCCATGACTTTAAATATGTTTTTTTAATAGGTAACCCCTCAAGTGCATACATCTACCTTTCTTATGCCCACAAACATGCTCTTGCACCCCTTCAGTCTTTCCCATCTCAGTTAATAGAATTAATTGACCTTGTCCTTCAACTCTGAAACTAAATGCTGCCCTAAACTCTTTTGTTTTCCTTCATCCTACCACATGAAATGCATCAGAAAGCTCTGTTAGCAATGTCATCCAGTCTGACTCTTTCTCTGTCACCTGTGACCTTGGTTCAAGCCACTCTCCTCTCCACCTGGACAATGTACCAGCCTCCTAAATGGTTTCATGGCAACCACCTTTGCTTTTCTGTAACTTATTTTCCAGAGATCCAGAATGATTTTTTTTTTAAAAAGTAAATCACAGCTTATTAACTCTAATGGCTTCGATTGTAATTTCAATATAATCTATCTCCTTTCAAGCAAATCAATTTTTAAAAAGATGTTTTGGAGAAAATTGAGGAAATGTGGATGAGCACTTGAGAATATTAAAGGATTATGGTTAATTTTGTTAGGTGCTGTGAAGGTATTTTGCTTATGTAAGAGATTGTCCTTATTTTTAGATAAATTTATGGGTGAAATAACATGATTTCAGGAATTTCCTTTAAAATGCTATAGTATCCCACTGGCCTAAAAAAAGAAATAAAATAAGAAAAAGAAAAGGTGAAAATGTGTGGCAAATGATAATTGTTGATTCTGTTTACATGGACGTTTACTATACTACTCTCTGCATTTATATGTTTAACAGTTTTCATAAAATAAAATTGAAAAAAAGACAAGAAAAAAGTTTCTAGTTCTTTATTATGGCCCTACAGGGGTGAATGTCTGCCTACTTCTGTGATCTTGGAGTCCATTCTCCCTTTTGTTTGTTCAGCCATATTTGCCTTCTTTCTCTTCCTGAACGCTTAAGCCTGTGCATCTTCTAGTCCCTCTGCTTGGTGCACAATACATGATCAAGTCTTATTGCCAAAGAGAATTTCCCTGACAATTCCCCGACCCCCATCTCCACATACTCTACTTTTACAAGTTATGCTACCTTAGTTATATGTTTATTGTTGGTTTCTTCTATTAGAATTTAAGCTCCATGAGGGAAGACCTTGGATTAAACTTCTATCATATTACTTCCTAGTGGAATGGTTAAGGGCAGGGAGAAGGGAGGGGAGTGGTGCATAGTCCCCCACTGGAAAATTTGAAAGAATTGCCTTTCTAGGTATATGCTTTGGGAGGAAATTCCATGGCTTTAGTTGTATGCTCACAGGAGTTCTTAAGCACCCCCAATTTTCACCATTGTTTCTTTGGTTGCTACCAGGGAACAACTTGTAATGTTAGATGCTCAACATATAGGAAGTTTAAAACTGCTTGTAGACTAACGCATTACACTATCCAGTCCTGAAGACCTGCACTTGTGAACACTTAATTTTTTTGGATTTAATACTTTTTTTGTGTGTGTGCCAGTACCATACTGTCTTGATGATTACAGCTTTGTAGTACAGCTTGAAATCCGGGATTGTGATGCCTCCTGCTTTGGTTTTCTTTTTCAAGATTGCTTTGGCTATTTGGGGTCTTTTCTGGTTCCATACAAATTTTAGGATTGTTTGTTCTGGCTCTGTGAAGAATGCTGGTGTTATTTTGATAGGGATTGCGTTGAATATGTAGATTGCTTTGGGTAGTATTGACATTTTAACCATATTTGTTCTTCCTATCCAGGTGCATGGAATATTTTTCCATTTTTTGGTGTCTTCTTCAATTTCTTTCATAAGCTTTCTATAGTTTTCAGTGTATAGGTTTTTCACCTCTTTGGTTAGATTTATTTATTTGTTTGTTTGTTTGTTTTATTTTTTAAACAAGCCACTAGACATCCATCCCTCTATGCCTTCATAGTCTCTGGGATTTCAATGCAGCTATAATAGCATAGATGTACTTAAAAAAACAGTGGAACAATTGAGACAGTATTATGTTCCTAAGTAAGTGTACCCCAAACAATATGGTAAGATTGAAGAACAATAAAATTTCAAAGTGTGGACATTATACTGTAACACACACACACACACACACACGTGCACACACATAGGTCAGGGATGGAACTGACACATGTTTGTGGGTAAATTTTCAGTTTCCAAAAAAAGAATCATTTTCATTCTCTTTTCTCACAGGACAGTTTGAAACTCACCACTGTTTAAATTTCTAATATAGTCACTTATTAGCTACTTACGATTCTTTGACAATATTTATCTGTTTTTCTAATGTTTGAAGGCTATGTCTATGTCTATGTTGCTTTTTTGTATGTGATGTTCAGTATGGTGATGTTGACTTCACATATGATACGGCTAACTTGGCTGGTCTGCCAAAGTACATTAAAGAATTGAAAAATCACAGAATGCATTATGTCATTATTTTGGTAGACTTCCTTTAAGATAAAACAAAATATTTAAATTTATATTTACTAAGTATTTCTAAAAATATATATTACAATTAGTTTAGGAAAAAGAACTCCTAGGCCTACTTTAGTTTTGAGGAATAACATTTTATATAATATTGAATGAAAAATGTTATATTTTATTAAATGGTAATAAATTATAAGGAAGTTTTATATTATTCAACAATGCAGAAATACCTTCAAGGGATGAAGGAATTCAGTAATGTTTAAAAAAAATTCAGTGTTCTTTCTAAAAGAAAATTGACTTGCAGATAGAAGAAAGATTTTTCCCACAGATTTCCCTGTCCATCAAGATTTGAAGACTTGGCCATAAAAATCTTAAAGAATAATATAGCTATTGAATAAATACAATGATTCTTAGGTTAATAGCTGAGTAATACTCAATTGTACATATATATATCACATCTTCTTTATCCATTCATCGGTTGACAATGATTCTTTGGTTGAAAGAATCTTTTCTCCATGTTGTGTTACAACATTCTATTTCTTTGAACATTTATTTATTTTTGAGAGATAGAGAGACAGAGCACGAGTAGGGGAGGGACAGAGAGAGAGGGAGACACAGAATCTGAAGTAAGCTCCAGGCTCTGAGATGTCAGCACAGAGCCTGATGCGGGCCCAAACCCAGGAACCATGAGATCCTGACCTGAGCCAAAGTCGGACACTTAACCATCTGAGCCACGCAGGCACCCCATCTTTTAATACACCTATTATACAAAAGAAAAGTCATTTCTATAACTATGCCTAAGAGCATGAATGTTACTAAAAGTTGTTTCACATTGAAATGTTTGCAGATGACAGAGATTTTAAATTTCATAAAATAATGTTTCTATTTTCTTAATGTAATGATAGAACATGTCACTCTATATTGTAATTTGTATATGATTTAATGATTCTATAGGTTTATGGACAAAGTTTTTTTTTTAAGAATAGCTTATTTCAAGTTAAGAAATACATATTTATGACCTAGCTAACATAATTTAACAGGAATGTGTAAAGAAAAATATTTAAATATAAATATAATGTAAAAAGTTTAGCAAGGGAAAGAGATTTGGTATTGGGTCAATAAATATTTGTGGAGGGACAGAAGATAGAATCATAGACATTTCCCCCCCCCCCTTGAATCATTTTAAGACAACTTTTAAGAAGGACAGTGACTAAGAATTTACAATTTACAATCTAAAATACACTGCTTCATTTTGTGAAAGAGAAAGTTGGGTCTCTATCCAATTAAGTGGCTTACTCCTGCTTTTTTGTAGCTATTAAGAATAGAATCTAAATTTCTTGATTGCCTTGTGCAGGGGTTTTTCCACCATTTCACAGCCTTATTTCATATAAAAACCAACAAACAAAAGCATAGAAAAGGTTGTTTGTCAAAGTAACATGAGTATTAGATTTATCTACTTCTGTAACTTCTCAAGTAAAGAAAATTGGAGGTTTTTTTTTTTTTTTTCAACGTTTATTTATTTTTGGGACAGAGAGAGACAGAGCATGAACAGGGGAGTGGCAGAGAGAGAGGGAGACACAGAATCGGAAACAGGCTCCAGGCCCTGAGCCATCAGCCCAGAGCCTGACACGGGGCTCGAACTCACGGACCGCGAGATCGTGATCTGGCTGAAGTCGGACGCTTAACCGACTGCGCCACCCAGGCGCCCCGAAAATTGGAGGTTTTAATAGAAGCAATTGATCACATTGTTGAATTGACATTGCTTGGGTTGACATTTTGCAGCACTAAAAATTGATGGAAATAGACAGTTCTTATATTTGTAACTACAATTAATGGATGAGAATACCTTAATGTATGTAACATAAAGCACTGTTTACATGAATACTAGATTGGAGATTCTTATTTCAAAAATTTTTGGAAAGTTTACATTTAAATATCAGTTACCAGACTATTACCAATTACAGTGTTCTTGGGAATTTGTCAGGATTCCTTTTCACAAAAGATGAACCCCAAGCGACTTATAAGCCTATGAACACGGACAAGAAATGGGAATTTGGATTAACACCTCTGATGGAGTCACACCAGCAATTGGCAAGGTAAGCACATTGAAGCAGTATAAATGAAAACTTCCTTCTGTGTTACAATTCATATGGCATCAGTGAACCGGTATTGCCTGAGTTCAGTTTTCAAAAAATATGTACATCTTCTCCAGCTATGTGGACCTATGAGTATTTGGAGCACTGGCCTAGAAAATAGAACTTTTTAGGAAATCATTGAAGTCCTTAACATTGGTGAGAAATCCAAACGATACATTAATACACAGTGTAACCTTCTGCAAAGGCACATTTAAATAATTATAACAAACTATAGATAATGTTGATTGAGATTTATTGGAAAATTAATATATGGATTGAATAACACAAAAAGTAAATACATATATTTCTTAAGTGAAAGGAAATTCCTCCCATTTTTTTTCCTTTTACATAATGGAAATATCTGTAATGCTTTTGCTGATGGTCAAAGTAGTACAACATTATATAAAAACTATGCAATACTGATTTCTAAGTAGAAAGTGACAGTGCTCCTTTATCCCCCAAATATAGATGTTATCAGTTCAGTGTATATTCCTCCAGATTTTAAAATACATCTAGTCATCTGTTTACATCAATAGGAAATACAAAATATGACATTTAAAGCCTTTTAAAAACCATAACAATATTGTATATATCTTTCTATGTTGATTCATATAAAACTATCTCTTCTTTTTAAATACTTATGTGATGTTCCACTGTTGCCTTAGTTTAACCAAAACCTAATGGTAAACATTTTCTTGTTTCTGCCTTAATATTATAAATAATACTGCAATAAATATGATAGTACATAGTATTATATCTACTTGCCTCATTATTCCTATGTAGGTTTTTTTTAATATAATTTATTGTCAAAATGGTTTCCATACAACACCCAGTGCTCATTCCAACAAGTGCCCTCCCTCCTCAATTCCCATGTAAGTTTTTAAAATCAAACGATTACATCTAAAAATGCACATCTTAAATTTTTATACATATTATCCTGATGCCCTTAAAACGTTTGTGCCAGTTTATCCTCTTACCAAATCAACTTCTCTATGCATACACCAACACAGGGCAACCGAAAAATTGAAAGGTATTTTCTTGTAGTAATGGCATTTCTTTCATTATGAGTGAGGTGATACATCTTTTCCTTTGCTACTTCTTTTTCTCTGTGAAGAAACCAATATATATTGTTTGCCATTTTCCTACTGAGGATTTTTTCTTTTTATTATTGAACTGTAAAATATTCATTCTTTTTATGTGTCATTCCAGATATGTTTCCTAGACTCTTTGTCTTTTAACCTATTTATTGTGTCTTTTGCTAGGTAGTTTTAAACTTTGGTCGTAATCGAATCTTTTTGTTTCCTTTGCGGTATCTATGTCAGGTGTTGTGTTTAAAAGGCCTTCTGAAACTCAAATTTCTAAGAAGAGATCTCTATATATTCTTAGGGAATTTTAAAGTTTTTTTAAACACTTAAATCATCAATGTGTCTGCCTTAGTTTTGTGTATGATGTCAGGTGGGAATTCCATTGTTGGGATTCATGTCCCCACATGCAAAATATATATATTCCATCCTAACAATTCCAAAAGTCTTAACCCATTACAACATCAGCTTTGAAGTCTGAAGTCCAAAGGCTTAGCTAAATATCATACAAATCAGGTATGAGTGAGACTCGAGGTATGAGGCATCCTGAGACAAATTCCTCTCCAGCTGTGAACCGGTGAAGCCAGACAAGTTATGTGTTTCTGAAACTTAGTGGTAGGACAGACATGGGAGAGGTAGATGATCCCATCCCAAAAGGGAGAAATAGAAAGGAAAAAGTGATGGGTCCCACATGAGTCAAAAACCTGACAAGACAAATCCCATTAGATCTTAAGGCAGGAGGGTAATATTCTTTGCTTAGATGCTATGCCCTTTGCTATGCCCTTCAGGCTCACTGGGATAACAATGTCACCCCCACTGCTTGGCAGGTGGCCCTGTCCCTTGGGTTCAGTGTGGCACTGCTTACATGGCTCTCTATGGTGGCAACCTCCTCCATCATGTGCCTCTCTTGAAGAGCCCCACTCACTCTGCTGCTTTCTACAGGGATCTTGATGACAGGGCTCTGCTAGATGGTGGTCCTGCTCTTTGAAACCAAGGTGGAAGCCACATTATACCCCAGGCCTGAGTTTACCGGGGTAGATGTGGGAGCAGTGATGATTTCTGAATCACCTTTGGGGCCCTTATTTCCTTTTGTTAAAGGAGAGCCCAGTTAGCAGGTGAATAGCTTTATGGTCCTGTCTTGTAGAATCTAAGAAGTCTGATAGACTTTCTTTGTTCCATCCTTCTTTCTGTCTGCATTAGTTCAAATAGGCAGTGTCTTTACTGGTATGATCCCATTTCTATTCTTGGTCTCTGCTGAAATGGCTGAGCCACACTCATAATCTCTTTATCAAATAGTTGCTCAGCCACATCCTTAATGTTCTCTTCAGAACAAGTTTTCTCATTTTTTGCAATATGGACAGGCTGAGAATTTCTCAAATATCTAAGTTCTGGTTCTTTTTTTTTTTTAAGTTTATTTGTGAGAGAGAGAGAGAGACAGAGAGAGTGAGTAGGGGAGGGGCAGAGAGCGAGAGAGGAAGAGAGAATCCCAAGCAGGCTCCACACTGTCAGCATGGAGCCCAATGTGGGGCTCGAACCCACAAACCCTGACATCATGACCTGACCTGAAACCAAGAGTCGAACGAACGCTTGCCTGACTGAGCCACCCAGGTGCCCCTAGTTCCTTTGTAACATTTCCTTCTTTAATTCATTTATCTCCTCTCACATTTTACCATAAGAAGTCAGGAGGAACCATGCCATCCCTTCAACACTTAGAAATCTCCTCAGCTGGCTCACAAATATGGAGAATAAACTGAGGGCTGCTGGAGGGATTGTGGGAGGGGGGATGTAGGCTAAATGGGTAAGGGCCATTAAGGAATCTACTGAAATCATTGCTTCACTATATACTAACTAATTTGGATGTAAATTTAAAAAAATAAAAAATAAAGTTAAATTACAAAAAATACATATATATATAAGGAAAAAAAAAAAGAAATCTCCTCAGCTGAATATCCTGTTTCATCGCTCACAAGTTCTACCTTCCACAAAACACTAGAACACAGTTTGGTCAAGTTCTTTGCCATTTTACAGCAAGGGTTGCCTTTTTCCCATTGTTTAAAAACATGTTTCTCATTTCTGTCTCCATCAGAATGGCCTTCATTGTCCATATTTCCAGAAACATTCTGTTCACCATTATTTAGGTATTCTCTAAGAGAATGAAAACTTTCCCTCTAGCTCTCTTTTCTTTCTGAGTTCTCCCTAGAATCACCTCTAGCCATCTCTTTACAACAATCTTGGCTTTTCCAAGCATGCACCTCAAGGCTCTTCCAGCCTCTACCCATTACCCACTTTCAAAACCACTTCCACATTTTTAGGTATTTGTTTCAGCAGCACCCCACTTGTTGGTACCAATTTCTGTATTAGTCTTCACAGGCTGCAGTAACAAAATACCATAGACTGGGAGGCTTAAACAACAAAAAATTATTTCTCACAGTTTTGGAGGCTGGAAATTCAAGTCAAGGTCCTGCATGGTTGGGTGAGGGCTGTCTTTCAGGTTGAAGACTTCCAGTTGTCTCCTCACACGGACAAAAGATATTTAGTTAGCTCTCTGGCCTCTAATTCAGGAGGGCTCCCATCCTTATGACTTAATCACCTCCCAAAGACCCCACCTCCTAGTACCATCACCTGTAGGGATGTGGATTTCAACACCTATATTTTGGATGTGGGGGAGACAAACATTCAGACCAATGCAGTGGAGTGGGAAATTTGGGGCACTTAAAAAAGTTTGGAGTTTTATCAGGTGCTCAGGGAAGGTGATAATTGATAACAAAGGTGAGAGGCTGAGCCCTGATGATACCTAAGGGAAGAGTAAGTACAAAAACCTTGAAGCAGAACATGCCTGGAATTTTCTAGGAATAGCAAGGAGGCCAATGTGTCTACAGCAGAGTAAGAGGGGATAATCACAGAGTAAAAGGTCGGAGGGATATTGAGGCAGTGTCACAAATGGCATCATGGACCAATTGTAAGGTCTTTGACTTTTAAGATGAATGAGATTGGAAATGATTGGCAAGTTTTAAGCAGAGATTTTAAAAGGATCACTCTAGTCCTGAGAATGGACTATAGGAAGGCAAAAAGCACTGTGAAAGCAGAGATAAGTGCAGGTCTTATGAAGCTATTTAAAATTTGGGCAGCCCTCTTTAAGAAAAATTTTGTAAAAAATTATAAGTAGAATTTTAGGTATGAAAATGTAAGGAGATTAAGCAAAAAGGGACCATGAACCTTAAGTTTCTTTAGCTTCCAGAAAAATCTGCCTCTGAGCTGATATGGCAGCTATTGTGACAATTCAGGCCAGAGACAATGGCAGTGTAGCCTGAGATAGTGGCAATACAGTGAATAAGACATGGTCACATTATGCATGTGTTTTTAAGGTAAAGTTGACAGGATTGGTTGACAGGCTAAATGTGAGCTAAAAGGAAGAAAAATAAGAAATTCAAAAACTTAAATTCAAGATCTCTAATGTTCATTCCTTCTTTGTTTTGTCAAGTTGCTTCAATTGGATTGAAAATACTATGAACTAAGTTATTTATTTACTAACACCATCAAATGCTATAAACACACTTCATGTAAAAAAAATGATTATGTCTGCAACCATTGGAAGATTGGAATTGCCATTCACAAAATAGAAATAGGTGGTACCTATTTTTGTTCTGTGGCATTTATACGTCTGTGAAGCTGTTGCTAATTTACCAGTATACACTCTTTGAGATCAGGGACACTATCTTATTTGTTGCTCTGCCTCACAGAGCTCCTAGTTTACCATCTCATACATTTTGATACCCAAAACTTGAACGAATGAGTGATATTTAGGTGTTCTCCCAATGGAAAGTAAGAAATCTACGTCCATTATTGCTCACAGGGTTGCTATTTTTATGTAAGGATATGAATGAACCACCCAAGTTTCAAACGGTCCAGCAGCCAGGATGTGAAGAGAAGAAACTACCTACCTACCTCATGTTCATGACAAGTACACGGAGAGTGCCAAATGATTTGGAAACATTTTTTACCTCCCTGGGGGAAAAGTCTCTTTGATGCCAGAAGTTTGTCTTAGGAAAGTATACATTTCCTTTCATAAGTCAGCAATCTAGGAATAATCCAGAAAACTCAGAGCACATATGTGTACCTGCTATATGTTGGTGGTAAGATTTTGTGGTGTTTGTGTTAGTTGTGCTCTCACTTGTCCAGGGAGAAGCAGAGATTCACTCTCTTGGCTATCCTTGTAAGGAGGCAGAGAGCTAGGTTTGTTGGTGTGGTGTTGCAGCTGGAAGACTGAGTTCTTTCCTTTGGATACAAGGTCTGTGTTATAATTTCCACAGTGTTTGCTATTTCTGTAACTGATGTACAATTGAAATGCTATGAGATGAAAAAGTTGTGAAGATGTAATTGAGAAATAGAGTTTTGCAGTCAGACTAAGATAGGCTTGGCTAATCCTTGACTACAGACTTGGAGTTTGAGTGATCATAGCACTTCATTTACATTTCCTTTGAAATTACAGCCTTTTGCATGTGCAGTGATTCAGTTCCTGGTGAAATTGGAACAACGGCAAAACAGCAAAACTGAAATAAAACCCCGCTTTCCAAGACCTGTAAGCCCTAAAGTCTCACTCACCTTCCTTGAATCCTCCTTCCACATGTTGCTTGCTAGGCAGAAGAAATTCTGTGCAGAAGTTACTCCCTTCTCTCATTATTTTGTGTAATATCTAAGTGAAAATATCAAGTAGGCATCAAGATGTATAAAATGGAGACAAGCAATCTGAGTTTGAGATTAAAAAAAAAAAACCCTGGATATTATATGCATAAAAGTGATGCTTAACCCATAGAGATGGATGAGACAATGTATCGAGAATGACAGAATGTGAAAAAATGAACCCGACAAATGTGCATTCCAACCCTAAGCCCTTACTAGACCCACATCCCAGCATTTAGGCTTTGGATAGAGGATATAGAAGCAATTGGATAGGGATGAAGAAAGGGAGGAAGGAGTGATGTCTTGTGTCCCGGCTGAGGAGACTGTTTTAAGAAGAACGACATGGTCAGTTCCATCAGATGCTGCCCCAAGTCAGATAAGATGAATGTTTCCAGAGTTCAGCAATATGGAGATTGGCATACCAAGAACTTTCATTTCAGTAGAGTGGTGGGAATGGGCATCACACTAAACTCAATTAAAGAGTGAAAGGGAGATGAGAGAATAGAGACAGAGTGTTAACAGATCTTTGACAGGTTTGGCTCTGGAAAGGAATAGAGAAATGGGGCTGTAGGTGAGAAGAATGTGAGTATAGGAGATATTGTTTTGTTGTCTTTGTTTTTTTTTGTTTTAAGAAATCAGAGATACTAGTGTGTGTGCATTTGCTGTTAGAGGTGAGCCAGTAAGCTTGGACAAGATGGCTAATGCAAAAGGCAGTGATCCAAAGATTGAAGTCACCGAGAAGAGAGGTTAGGATAGCATTAATTGTGAAAGGATGGAGTTTTAAAAGAACAGGAATGTCTTAATGTTGCTGAGGAAGAAGAAGAACCTATGTACAGATACACATAGATATGGGTTAGGTGGTGGGAGGCCGAAGATCTGCCCATAAGAAAAGTTTCTATTTTAATTTCTTGTTTATTAGTAGAAGTGATAGGGGAAATGCGATTGAATGTGGGGAATAGGAACTTGGAAGAGGGAGAAGGTAAGCCACAGTCATATCAGAGAGCGCCAAAGTGAATTTTTGACAGGAGTATGGTGGGATTCCCAGGCAGTACTGAGAATCCATTTGTTCTCATTCTTGAAGCAAAGGATGGGGAGGAAAAGATCAGGGAGTCAGTGGACTCACACACAGTCATTCCAGCAATAGGACGCCTGTGTCCTACTGCGCACAGTCGTGTGGAAGCACTTGCCCAGAAGGCAGCTCGCTGGAGGACAGGTAATGGCACAAAGAATGGGCATGGGCTATGGTGTCACACTGGCTCCAAATCCTGGCTCAGTCCTTTCCTAGGCCTGTGACCCTTCCTTTGAATGTAAAATGGGGATATGAATACAAATTTTTCAAGGATTCAAAACATTGTTAAGCAAGTGAGCGACCTGCAGAAGGTGTACAAAAAACGGTTCCTATTATATCTATCATGAACAACTTGGGAAGGTTTAAAGTTAACTCCAAATGCTTTGCCAAATACTACAAATAAATGATTAAATAGGTGATGACTAGGACAGTTTTCCATCATCTTCATTGCCCCATGGTGTGAAGCCAGAATTAGCTAAAAGAGTCCTCATTTTAACCATGACAGGGTTAAGGCGAACCTACCTTATTCCTGCTTTATATCCTTTTACAGAACAAGTTTATCACTGTGTGGAACTTAAAAAAAAGGAAGGAGTATGAATCAGAGAATAAAGTATCTGTTAATACCAACTTGGAATCTGAAAGAAAGAAAGAAGGCCAGTTAAGCTCTCAGCTGCATTCTTTCTAAAATAGATTATTGTAAGAAGTATTGAAGAAATCTGCTTGCAGCCAGGGCTAGTGTTACCAAGACACTAAGCCTAAAGACTGAAGACCTCATGGAGCATCAGGTGAATATTCTTATTCCCTGTGCTATTTTTAACCAATATTAAATTTCTTTTTATCTCTTTTACAATTCAACCATCTAAGGTTTTACCATTTTTTTGTAATCTCTTTGATTGGTAACTGTTTCTGATTGTATAAAGTTATGCTTTTGAGATAATTAGGAGTTATATTCTGGTGAAAGTACAGAGGTCCTATAATTACCCACTGTATTTCAGTGGGTAATTATCTACATTCGTTACATTTTTTTTCCTTTGTGGCTGAGCAGACTGGCTTTATTATAATATAGTTAGTGCTTAAAATGTTCTCTTAGGAGTGAAAGAATATGATCAGGCTGCTTCCTTCATCTTCAGGGGTTAAGAAAATTATCATAGAACGTCTAGATTCCTATGTTATTGTTTTACATGTTGTACAACTGGCTTCAACATGAGCTGAGCTAAGTATGTACAGTTAAATTTCAGCCATAACTGATGGCCAGCGTAAGGTGATTCAGCTATATGTTATGTAATAAAAAAATCATTAAAAGTTTCCTTGGGCTTATTCTCAGGTGTGTTAATTTGGAAATTAATCGGCAAGAGGCTCTACATCGCTTTAGGAACATGTTCTCTTCAAAATAATAACAGGTGGGGGGAAGAGTTTGTGGTAGAAACAAAAATGCTTTAAATGGACATGATTCTCTCCCTCTCTCTCCCAATCTCTTTCCAGGGAGACCAAAGCCTTTCAGCATTTATGATTTTATGAATATGCAATATATCATAAAGAGCTTTAAAATGATATTAATATCTCCATTTTGAAGATCCAAAACAGAGGCAAACATTTCAAGACAGCAGAATCTGGATTAGAATTAGATTTCCTTATGCATTAGTCGCTTTCCATCCTTGCTGCCATGTTGAGCAAAATGAACTTTAAAAAGTCATAAAAGCTAAAATTAATTATTCTAAGGGAAAAACCCAAGAAGCTCCACAAAAATAAGGGCAGAGCAACTAACAGAGTGGATCCCTGGAAAGGAATCCCATTAAAGCTGAAAGAACTGAGTAGACTAGTTTTGAGTTAAGCCTTTGTGATGCCTAATGGATGTGAATAAGGATTTTGGAATGCTGACCCTTCTGTTCCAATTTTAGGAACCTCTCCATGCCTCAGGCTTTCCTAGCAGCACCACTGTTGGAGGCATATACCCATTAACCCCTTCCACTGCAAAAGTCAGAGTGGGTCTGTTCAAAGACAACTGTCTGACAGGTGTTGGAACTGTGCCTCAGTGCTGCATGAATGCTCAGTGCTGTGTGACTTTAAGCATGTAACACATCCTTTTCATGTTGGTCTTTTAACAGTCTCTTCTTTTCTACATGGTAAGTTTTTACACCCATACTACTTTGGAGAACTATTAACAATGTATGATAAGAAAGACCTTCGTATATTAGAACTTTGTGTTTTAGTAGGATGCTAGCAGTGTGATTAAGAGTACAGAGAATGTGATTTAGTCCATGTAGAGTGGAAACCATACATTAATTCATGTTTTCCAAGCAGTTTAACATAGCGATATGCATCAGGGAGTGGGGTAGTTATTATGAAGAATAGCTGAATCTCAACTTCAAAAAAAGTACAGCAGCAGGGGGGACTGGACTTATACTAAAACACAGCAAGGGGATTATGTACTAGAGGAAATAGTACATCTCTGTGTGTCTAGCCAACTATTTTGAAAGAAGTTACATCGAATGTGAAGATATTTCTTTCCACTAGAGATGAGTGCCTCCCAACTCAGAGAGATGGCCACCATAAGTTACCTCTCATACCTCCTGTTAGTAGGAATATTTAGAACTCTAGCCATGTGGGTTAGTTTTCTATTGCTGCCATAATAAACCACTACAAATTTAGTGGCTGCAAAACAACACAAATTTTTTAACTTACAGTTCTGTAGGTTAGAAATCTGATATGGGGCTCACTGAGTTAAAATCAATGTGTTGGCAAAGCTGTGTTCCTTTCTGGAAGCTCTAAAGGAGAGTCTCTACCTTCCAGCTTCTAGGTGCTTATGCATCTTCCTTGGCTCATGGATCCCTTCCCCCATCTTCAAGGCCAACGATGTTCCATTTTTCTCTGACCTTTCATCCAATTTCTCATCTTTCTGAACACAGCTGGGAAAAGTTCTCTCCACTTTTAAGGAGCCATGTCATTAGATTGGATCCACCTGGATAATCCTAGGCTGCTATTCCTAATCTTAATTACATTTGCAAAGTCCCTTTTGAATTGTAAGGTAACATACTCCAAGGTATACTGGAGGATTAGGATAAGGACAATTTGGGGGACCATTATTCTGTCTACCACTTCATGAGCCCAAGCTTTATTACTGTCTAGCCTTCTTTTGCTAATAATTAGATTCAGTTGATTTTCTCCTACATTGGTACTTAATGTATGCAAATGTTTTCTCAATCAAATTATCATATGTCTTGGGCTTGATCATTTTTTACAAAACCCCTCCTCAACTTTTTTCTTACCAAGCCTGATAACTTTCTTACTTGTCAAATTCTCTGGGTTTCATAAGATCCCATCCTAATTTAAATCATGGATACACAGGAACTATTACATTACTTTATTTCCTTTAAAACAAATCAGATATGTTTTTCACCCTCCATCTCAACCTGCCCAGGTGGAAAAAAAATTTTCTCAGTCATTACTGGACTATTCCACTCTCTACTTTCAGTGTTATGGAAAGATCCTAATGGTCTTGGGCAGAGAAAAGGTATTTGAGGAAGACCTTTTAGTCTTTGGCTTCTGGTAAGATGGAAGCCCAGTTGTCCAAGCCCTCTGTCTGCCTAAATTCTGGTCTTTCTGTTGCTCTGCGTGTACACTGGAAAATCTTTGCAGAACTTGAGCACCTTGGATTCTACCGATCCAGATAGACTCCTGAGGTGCTGCACATACCCATGTACCTTCAAACCCCCTTTCTCTTCTAACAGTGCCTCCTGTACCTTCTCACATGCAAATGCCTTTTTTTTTTCCTTATGCCTTCACGTGGTTTCCTTTTATTTCTGAAGGCAAAACTTGGAAGTAAATTTTTGTCTCCTGAGAACTACCACTTTTCAGAAAGCTCTTACAAACCTCTGTTGAAATAAATGGCACCATCCGGAAACAATAGGGAGAAAAATACTGCTAGAATAAAACACAGTAACTTGATCAGTGATTCCCCCAGGCTGCATTTAACTTGCTATTACCGATCTCTGTGTTTCGGGCTGATCTCATCAGTTCTTCAGCTACATGTGCACAGGAGCTTTGCCCCAACTTGTAACAAATGCCTTGACATTAGACTCCATAATTTTACGTTAAACAAATACACATAGAGTTCTAGAAGGAAGGTTGAGACTAGACGTGAAAGGACTAAATTGTACAGGGAGAACACATGAAATAGGAAACATTTTTATTTTATATGAAATAATAGCAATTAATAGTAATTTTTTACATTTATTGTAAATATTTGTATTATAAATATTGGTAACAATGTTAATTACTAATAATACGACAATTAAAATCTTAAGTAAGAATTTTAGAAAAGGCCTATTATATTATTTCATTTAATTCTTACAACATACCAATGAAGTAACAATTGCTATCAATTAAAAAATCTGTTAAACATTGGTGTCACATAGTGTTCTAAGGTTTAGTAATGACCTTCGAAGAATGAAATAAGGAGAAGGTTTTCTCTCATAAAACAAATGAGAGAAATTTGCAAATTGTTTTGCAAAAAAGTGTATTATTCCCATCTTCCAGAAAAGGAAACTGAGGCTCAGAATAGTGAAGGGCCTTACTCGAGATAATGGGGTTAGTAGACAGCAGTGCCATTGGTTGAGCCTGGTCTGTCTGATTCCAGCTCTGAGCTACTTTCCTACCATGCTATTCTGCTTATAGTGAAAATGCACATATCAGGTCCAAGCTAAACAGGGTTGTCACATGGCAGGAAGAGTTCAGGTTTGAAGCTTGTCCTAAAAACTGAGGTTTCTTCTTTGGGGTGCAAGATACACACACCCATGTCAGTCTTGCTCATTTCTGTAATCCCTTGTCAGTTTGAAAATGTCTCAAATTTATTGTCATTTTTCTCAAAGAATGCAGTAGATTATAAAGCAGGACAAATAGGCAAAGCCTTTGCATACTTGCCTTTGCATTATAGTAACTTGACTATTGTTGAGTTAATATTCCATACAGCCCAAGGCCTGTGGGAGAATAATTTCTCAATTGAAGGCAAATCTTTTCCAAACTTAAATGATAAAAGTTGCTACATTAAAGAAAAATGCTCTCTTTTACAAGTACTTTGAAGAGTCCAGCTTTTTTTTTTTTTTTAATTTTTTTTTCAACATTTTTGGGACAGAGAGAGACAGAGCACGAACGGGGGAGGGGCAGAGAGAGAGGGAGACACAGAATCGGAAGCAGGCTCCAGGCTCCGAGCCATCAGCCCAGAGCCCGACGCGGGGCTCGAACTCACTGAGCGCGAGATCGTGACCTGGCTGAAGTCGGACGCTTAACCGACTACGCCACCCAGGCGCCCCTGAAGAGTCCAACCTTAGAGAGTATATCTTTTAATAAAATTTCTGAGTTATTCTCATCTCAAATTTTAGACTTTATGCAGCAAATTTTTCTTTACCTATCTTGCTTGAGCTATGTGATCCAAATATACTTCAGAATTGAGTATTGTTTTGTCAGTTGGTATGATAGGACCAAAAGATATACTTGGGGGGGGGGGTCCCTACAGGGTGCAAGCTGGTATTCTTCATTATTTACGTCTCTTTTCCCTCTGAAAGAAATGGATTAAGTTCAATTATACAAGAAAATAAGTTCTAGGGATCAGTTGTGCAAAATATTGCCTCGAGTTGAATATTGTAGTATTGAACTTAATTTTTTAAGAGGATAAATCTCATGTTAAGTGTTCTTAACCACAAAAGCTTGAAAAAAGGACATGGGGAACTTTTGGAGGTGATGGATATGTGTGATTGTGGTGATGATTTCATGGGTGTATGCACGTGTTAAAAGTCACCAAACCGCATGCAATAAAAATATGTGCAGATTTAAGTATATCAAATTTACCTCAATAAAGCTGTCTTTAAAAATGGAAAAATGGAAGAGGATAGGCTAATACTTCCTATGAATGAATACCTTTTAGAAAACAAGGGTTAATCTCATTTCCTCTCTACAAAAACTCAACTTTCACTCTATTTTGCTTCAACACTGAGTTAGTTTTGAGGGAAGAATCCCTTCCTGTCCAGAACTTTCCTTTCCAAAATCTTAAATTTCTGCCATCAGTAGGTGAGACTTACCCATTCTGTGCATGTACCAAGGCAAAGACTCTTAAAGGAAGTAGAGAATGTTAGTGGTACCTAATATCTCCCCTACTTAGCTATACCAATGCTCAAAATTTTTAAAATAATTGTAAAGTTTTATCTGCTTTTATTTTTATTTTTTAAAATTTAAATCCAAATTAGTTGACATACAGTGTAATACTGATTTCAGGAATAGAAAATAGTGATTCATCGCTTACATAGAACACCCAGTGTTCATCACAACAAGTGTCCTTCTTAATGCTCCTTGCCCATTTAGCCCATTCCCCTACCCTCTGTGTTTTTATATTATTTTTGCTTTCCTTCCCTTATATTCATCTGTTTTGGATCTTAAATTCCACATATGAGTGAAAGCATATATTTGTTTTTCTCTGACTGACTTATTTCACTTAGCATAGTGCATTCTAGTTCCATCCACGTCTTTGCAAATACAAGATTTCATTCTTTTTGATCACTGAGTATGTGTATATATAATATATATGTATATATTATATATACACATATATATCTATCTCACATTTTCTTTAGATATCTCACATATATATAAATATCATATATATATGATATATATGTGAGATATCTATATAAAGAAGATGTGATATATGTGAGATATATATATCTAACATCTTTATATCATATATATGATATATATATCACATCTTTATCCATTCATCAGTCGAAGGACATTTGGGCTCTTTGGGCTCTTTCCGTACTTTGGCTATTCTCGATAATGCTGCTATAGACACTGGGGTGCATGTGCCCTTTCGAATCAGTACTCCTTTATCCTTTGGATAAATACCTAGTAGTGCACTTGCTGGGCTGTAGGGTAGTTCTATTTTTAGTTTTTTGAGGAACCTCCATAATCTTCTCCAGAGTGTCTATACCAGTTTTTATTCCCACCAGCAATGCAAAAGTGTTCCTCTTTCTTCACATCCTTGCCAACATCTGTTGTTGCCTAAGTAGTTAATTTTAGCCATTCTGACAGGTGTGAGGTGGTATCACATTGTGGTTTTGATTTGTGTTTCCCTGATGATGAATGATGTTGAGCATTTTTTCATGTGTCAGTTGGCCATCTGGATGTCTTCTTGGAAAAGTATCTATTCATGTCTTTTGCCCACTTCTTCACTGGATTATTTGTTTTTTGGGTGTTAAGTTTGATAAATTCTTTATAGATTTTGGATACTAACCCTTTATCCAATATGTCATTTGCAAACATCTTTTCCCATTCTGTCGGTTGCCTTTTAGTTTTGTTGATTGTTTCCTTTGCAGTGCAGAAGCTTTTTATCTTGATGAGGTCCCAGTAGTTCATTTTTGCTTTCATTTTCCTTGCTTTCAGAGATTTGTCGAATAAGAAGTTTCTGTGGCAACTAAGGCAAAATTTATCTGGTGAAGGTATTGTTTAGGTGGTGAGGGAAGGGAAAGCAGTCTCAAGGCAAGAAGGGTAAGAGAAAAAAGCAAGCCAAGGCAGGGAAGGAGGGAAAACAAATACACAGAGGCATTTTACTGAATTGGTCAGAGCTTTACAAGAAAATACGAGTTAGTCAGTAATCTTAATTTTTGTCAGTCTGGTGAGTGTGAATCATCAGATTATTATGTCTTTTATTGTGTATCTCTGATCACAAACAGATTAAGCCTTTTTCTTCTCCAGTGAGTTTTCAGGCTGTATTGATCTGTTCAATTGTTTTTTCACATTTTTCTCTTGGGCCATTACCTTTATCATAATGATTTTTTAGTTAAATGTGTTACAAATATACCCACAAATCTCTGGCTTATCTTTTGTTGAACACAAGTTCCTAATTAAACTGTCGTCATATTTATCAACCATTTTATCAATTTGTAACTAAAGAAATACTTTTGAACCTAGGGTCATAAAGATATGCTGTTTTAAAAATTTATATAGTTTTGCCCTTTCACATTTTGGTCATTAATCTACTTGCAGTTGATTTTGAGCATAAGTTAACAATCTAATTTCATTTTTCTTTCTTTTTGAGAAGAAATTGTCCCAGAAACAATTCTCTCCACCACTGATTTGCAATATTTATTTTTTTATGATAGATATCTGAAAAATATGATACATTGCTGCTAGACCAGTTTTTTCTGTTCCATTAGTTTATTTTTACCTTTTCACCAATTTGACACTGTCTTAATTTCTATTGATTTTTAATGAGCCACATGAAATAATGTGGGAAATAATCTTTCCCACCTTGGCCTTCTTTAAAAGTATATTGGCTGTTGTTGGGTATTAAATAAAGAGATTTGAAAACAATTGACATCTTTATAATATGTACAGATTTCTAGTGGGATGAGTATAATATTTTTAATACTTTGTTTTTTAAAAGCATTTGTCATAAAATGTTATGTCTTTATGAAGTTTTAGGCTTATTTGGTTAAAGTCATTTTTAGGTTCTTTATATTTTTGATACTATTTTAAATGCTTTTGTATTTATGTTAATTTACAGAATATAATTGGTTGAGTTTTCTATATTGACTTTTTTTAATCCATAAGACTCGCTATACAGTCATAGTAATGTTCATAATTTATCTGTAGATTCTTTAGTGTTTTCTAATAGACAATCATATCATGTATGAATTATGCATAGCATTGTTTTTTACCATGCTAAATCCTTTAACTTTTGATATTTCCCCTGCCTTATTGCTCTGGGTAAGAACTCCAGTATAAGACTGAATTGAATTGGTAATAGCAGGCATCCTTCAGCTTCCAATCTCAATGATGTGTTTTTAATGTATGAATTTAGCTATATGTATTTGGCAGATAATCTTAACAAAGTTAAGGACATTTTGTTTTATTACTATTTCACTGAGAGATTTTGTCATGAATGAAACTGAATTTTATAAAACTCTTCAAAACATCTGTTGAGATAAATGCTTTTTTAACATGTTAATATGTGAATGATGTTAATTAATTTTCTATGATAAATTAACTTTGCATTTCTAAGGTAAATCTAATGTGGTCTTGATAATAATAGATAACTATGTCTCCTAAATTCCAAATACAATTAAAATTTTTTGTCATGTCATTATAACACCCTTATTACTAATTGAAAAGACATACAATGTCCTCGAGAAGCTTATAGGCAAGTGAGAGTGACCAATGTAAATAAACAAATAAGTACAATAAAGACATTTAAGTTATGCTAAGAATGCATAGTTTATTTTATTTCATCCTTAGATATCACAAGTAGGCTTCTGGCTGAGAAAACATGATTTATATATATCATTATGATACTCATTCCCTGGTTGTTCACAAGCAAAACCTTCTTTCTAGTGAGTAGTTTATAAGTCTTTTTGAAATATGTTGTTTTAATATCTACAAGTTATTAAAATATCCTTTAAGCTAGGAAAAAATCTGCTCAGAGTAGATGTTACATTGTATTCTAATTTTCTTAATTTTTCTTAATCTTAATTCTGTTTCTTAATTTTTTCAAGGACTAATAAACTTCCTCTTTTTAGGTTTTGTTTTACTGATTTATTATTTTATTAAATGTTCTCATTGGTTTCACAAGTATTTTTCATAACATCTTGGAACAGCACAAAAGCAGAGCAGAATAAGTCTTAGTGGAGGCATAAAAACTTGTCTAAGACAACTGAAGCTAAAATCTTGATTTCAGACAAATGCAAGAGAAAACAATTTGGGGACAATTTTATAATGTAAGAAGTAATTGTTAATAAACTCTGCAGTTTTGACAGAGGTAATGTATCTTACCTTGATCTTAATAGAGTTACTTTTAAGCCTGCTTAAATTTGAATGGATAACATCCTCACCATTAGAAGCATAAATTAGGATTTGTGCATGCCATTACACTAAGTGCAATGCAAGCTTGACAGGAAAACCTCTTCTCTCCTAGAGTTAATTCCACATATGGAAGCAACCTCCCAGTGACCACATGATTCATGCTGCTCCTCTAGATGAGGGTTTGCTGTATTACACCATTTTTATCTTCTTTCTGTGGGTGTCTATTGGGAGACTCACCTAGCCTGCATTAGATTTATGGGTTAGAATGAGATTTATGGGTTCAGATACAGAACGCCATTTCCATTTACTGCATCCTTGTCTGTAACCCTGTTACAGTTTTTGTGCAGTTCAGGTGTATTATAGTACTTTAACAATTTCTCATAAATATGGGAAAAGTATATAGAGTCACTCTGCTTTAATAAATTAAACTCGCAGAAATAGTTTTAAGATATGAGGATCAAGATAGAACTGATTCTTTTGGTCATATACAAATACATTCTATTTTTATGCTTTGGAATAGAGCCATTTTTCTAGAACTTATTGATGTTTGTTTGTTGACCTAATAGAGAATAACAGTTCTAAAGATGGATATAAAGATTATTTAACCAGGCTCTCTCTTACCTACTACTGAAAAATTCTTAGGTCTTGATTTGACTAAAATGTAATGAATAAACACAGAGTGGTCTTAATAGGCAATGTTATGAATATATATTTTTAAAATATGGCTAATTAAATTCTCTTAAACTAGTAAAAAAGAAGTTACTTTTAAATAACATAAAACAGAGAATCATATATCATTGGTATAAAGTAGAAATTAAGTAGCTCACAACTACTTGGGGTTTATTTATCCTATTTTAATCAGTCATTTCAAATTTCTATTGAAAAGTCAAGGAATCAGAAAAAAATCTAAACATATTTTAGAATATACTACTCACATTTAGGTTACCCAAGAAATTGCTAATTGTGTTTAAGTCATGAAGGAATTAAGGCAAGAAGAAGATGAAGGAGGGGGAGGAGGACGAGGAGGAAGAGAAGTAAATTTAGACTTATATTCCTTTTTAGTGCTGAAAATTATACTACTGACTTTTCATGTTTCAGGTACAAAATGAACACAACTTCCAAATTCTGAACTTAATGAAATTCAAACAATGAAAATCACTTCCCAGAAGGCATAAAAATAGTTTTAAGTGGAAGCATTAGCAAGATTCACCTAGACAAGGCAGAAAGGCAGTTTACTGAATTTATTATTAGAGCTTTTATCATTCAATTTAATCTGACAATTCAACTTTTTTTAAGTTATTATTTTACCCTCAAGGGACAAAATGATTAGTCTTGGAGTTCTAGGTAAATAATGGCTGAAACTGAGATTGAAGCTAAGAAGGGTGAAGCCGATCTCAGGCTATAACTTCTAAGCACAGTTGGCCAGTACAGGGAGGAAATGAGCCGTTTACCAAGCACTCGTCATACGCTAGCTGTTGTGAAAGGTGAAAGCTTTCAGAGGTATATAATTTTTTTAAATTTAAACATTATAACAGTGTTGTGAAGTTAAACATCATTAGCTCTATTTTATTGGGTAACATGCTTGAGGTTATACATATTTTATATGAAAAAGTCAGATGGAGGTTAAACCATCTGTGTGATTGCAAGGCCTATTTCAGTTAATTTTTGATTTAAAAGTTTGATTTAAAAATAGCTAAAAATACAAGTTAAATTCAAACAAAAGTATAAAAGCAAAATCTTGTAATAATGTGGCTAAAAATAAAAATATATATCATATGTATATATATATTATATGCATATATATGTATAATATATATATAATATATACACACAGGGTTTACTAAGGGAATGTAATCAATTATCAAAAGGAAATTACTGGCATTTTCAATATTAGTATAAAAACCACCATGGCTGCATGCGAGAATCACAGAGAATTTTTTTTAAATGCTGCTGTCCAGGTCCTGTTCCTAGACTGTCTGGTTTAATTGATCAAGAATGGTGCCTTGACCTTGCTTTCCTTTTTTTCTTTTTCTTTCTCTTTCTTTTTTTTTTTTAAGTTTCTAATATACAGCCATGATGAGAAACTGCACTACTTATACTAAGGTAACTTATGAGAAGAGTTTAGAGTAGAAAAGTTTGTTTTGGATATTTAGCATTTGTTTTTAAATCAGCTTTTCATGAAATGTGTACAGTAGTTTATAGGTGGTAATTTCCTTTTTTATTCTCCATTTCCTCCATGTTTTCTGTTCACACAGATACATACCTATGATTAAATATTTGAACTACATGAAATTGAGAACTGTTCATATACTTTAAGATAAGTGGGTTGTTTGGGTTTTTTTTTTTTTTTGAAGAAAAAAAGAGGGATCCATCTAGAATAGTACTGAAAAAAGTTTTTCTTATGTTTTTCCTAGTGCTGCTCGGAAGACAACAACAACAAAAAAGTAAGCATTTGTTTTAAGTCATCCAACATTTGTTGAGAGTGGGAAATACACTGGCCATTGCTTGGGTGATAATTTTCCACGCGGAGAGAGATGCATATCAGTCATAGTCAATCACTGGAACGCTAGAATGTAATCTCTAGAATCCCATATGTAAGTTTTTAAAATAAATAATTAATTACATTAAGGTAGGTTGATCAATATTACCTAGGGGTGCAAATGTACTTCTGTGAAGATAAAATGCACTCAAGTTTTTTTCAGGACCTTATAAATAATACACTCGTTTAGCCATTGTAGAATTGCCCTTAACTTATACAGATTTTAAGAGAACCACATTTATTATTTTTTCCTGCTTGTTTTATGCCACTAAAGCACTAGTCATGGTTAAATTGGGAAGTGTATTTGCTCTATCATTCACCTCTACCTTTACCCCATCCACAGCTCCTCTACAAAGTTATTATTATGAGCTCTAGAGATAATGGGGAGAAAAGAATAAACAGACTATTTGCAAAGAGGAATAGAATGTTCACTCAGAAGTGTCTTCATTTTCTATGAAAAGAGGAAGTGAAATTAAGCCTGCAAAGTATTTCCTCTAACTAGTGATAAAACAATGTAGCTATTGAAGAATTTGCTGCTGTGTTAATAAATTTATTGTAGCACATCCCTATATCCCAATGACTTTTTTAAAAAATCTTATTGAAGTCTAGTTGACATATACCAATGACTTTTTACAAGCAAGAAATATAAAGCAATATTTGCTTCATTTGGGGAAGGTGCAAATCAAATTGTTGTAAACTGTCAAATTTAGTGAGAATTGCATTTGCTGTTCAAGTGATAGATTAGGTACATTCAAAGAAGAATTACGAAATGAATATTGGAAAAGAATTATAACTTCAAGTTTTGTCTGGACCCAAAACTGACAGAGGCAAAGCTTAAAAGTAGTCTCAGAGGAAAAGAGATCTTTATCCACCAAAAATTTCATAGTTTTGATAGAATGTGGATTACAGTGTTCATGGTTTGGGGAACTGACATGTTTATTACAATTAACATTTTTTATGACTCCATGCTTTACTTCTCTGCATTACTTTTTACCCTACAAACTGATGTTAACTGAAGCTTTGAGGTTAAAGATTATATTTCTGAGAAAACAAGAGGAGCTCTAGAGTAAAACAATTTGGAGACCGAGAGAGGCCTTCATTAGATGTCAGGAGGCAAAATATCTATAACTTATGATCAAGAGGAGAGCGTAGTCTTATACAGTAATCCTTTTGTCTAGCCTGAGTAGTTAAGCCACTAAATCTCTTGAATTAACTAAATGCATTGTGATTGCTTTGTGTGTTTAACTTCTCATACCGAGACAAGACATTTATAGTACTACATTAAAAAAAAATTTGGGGGGGGGTACCTTGAATTACTCAAAAGACTCCTTTCTTACACCACAGTGGAGCCCATGGTCTTCTTTTAATCAAAACTGGACAAGAAGAGCCACTTATTCTGTATGCTTTTCTCAAAGGGCACATTTATACTTTCAGATTCCACGGCATGAAAATGACATCTTTGTGGTCTTAAACATGCTTGTTGTTAAAGATAGTACAGTCTGAAATATTTTAGTATGTGTTTTACAGCAAAATTAATAAGTGATGTATTTTAAAGTCAAGAAAATCTGTCTCCAGGTTAGATTTGATATATGTAGTTTTAGTAAAAAGATAATTTATGAACTTTGTCTAGGTAGGATGCAGCTTGGGCCATTTATCCCTTCTCCAGAAACCATAATGCAATTGGAAATAAGGTGAGTGAAAGTTAATTTAAAATAATTGCTATAGTCAATATTAACCTGTAATTAGAAACTGGGGTTAGAAAATGTATATAAGAAATCATAAAAATGTGAATCAAAAATAAAACTTCTCTTTAAAATAGATGTTGAAATATGTGATTGGGTTTTAAAAACAATTATATATTATTGACTTTATGAAGAACTGTGAGAGAATATAAAGAAACAAATGTCATAGAAATAGTTTTTCCAAAATTATTTTTGAAAATGCATTGTTTATAAATTCTAAAAGAGGGAGTGCATTGCATCAATTAAAATAAACTATAAACAAATTTTGTCTTTATCATACAAAATAGTAGCAGATAAACCTATGATATTTAGAATTATTCTTCCTTAGTAGTTCAGTAATCTACTTAGTTTCCAGTTTTTGTTTTGGTGGCTGGCAGATATTATAGTATTAATGATTCTTTAGTCTGAAGGCAAAATCATTGCTTAGTTAAATGGCGTGAAGCCATCCTCTGTCTCAGGAGAAGGTGTAGTAATGATCTTTCATCTAGAAATGATTTGAAACTTTGTTGTTAGATGGGCATGCAAACGATACATATTACAATATGTAAAGTTTATAGAACATATTGAGAAAAAAGCTTCTACAATAACTTGCCATTTATGAAAAGCTCTCAAAAAGACATAAATAATATTTACAAATGATCTGCTTCTCTCTAAACTGCCCTCTCCCTGAATAAAAGAAACCCCTTAAAAAGTTCTCACTTCAGCGAATGTCTCTTGCAATGTTTCTTTTCTTTTTTTATAGAAATAAGACCTTGGGGGCGTTTGGAGAAGATTTTCTTATAATTTCCTGTTCTGCATTAAAGATGGTTGTTGCTGCCTTACTTATGTACCCTCTTCTACCATTCTTGTGTGAGTGGAAATAAAGTGTTCCCAGAATTGGTGCATGAAAAATACCGTTTAATAATTGTTCTAGTCTTAGGTTTTCTATCATAGAGATCCTAGAAGCCTGGCTTCTTCTACTAAGGGAGTTATTGAGAGGGATAAAGAAATAAGCAAATCGGTTTTCCCTCTACTAACTGTGATTAGAAATAATTTACAAATTTCAAGAATTTAGTTAGGAAAGCACTTTCAATTAATTACCAAAAAGCGAAGTCTATGTCTTCTGTGTAAATACTGTGGAATATAGAAAAAGGATGAAACACAATCCCTGCTCTCAGAGAACTAAGAAGGTCACAACTAACGGGTTTGAAAGAAATTGAGTATAATGTAGGACACTATGTACTTATGTCTTGATTGTGTGGCATAAGCCATAAAGTGTGGGAAAAATTAAAAGAGAGGCAAGGTCAATGTGAAATAAATAGGGATTTTGTGAAGGAGGTAAGATTGATGTGAGTGAGATCTTTAAGACTATTTAGGATGCAGAAAGGAACAACACAAAACATAGCGTGATTACTTGGCACTACTTGGCCTTCCATTTTGCACCCAGTTAGCTCTTGCTCCAGGAAGAGAACTGATCCCTATTGCTTCACGTGATGATTAGATGTTTATTCCTAAAGCACTGCTTCTACCCTAAACCTCTTCCTGTTTGTATATTTTTAGGTCTTCTTGGTGTTGATCACCATAAACCTGAAGTAATTGGGTAAGGCTTTAGTCTAACTAAAGATTTACATCAGCTCCTCAGGCTCATGAAATTGATATGGGCCCTTTGGGGGCCCCCTTTCATGGTGGTCCAGTTCTTGAAGAAGGAAGTGCTAGAATTTTACATGAGCAGTTTGCATTGGTTGGTGCATTTAATACAACCAGTGTAGGTCTGCCATTAAATTCTCCTATTTTTCTTACGTTATTTTCATTTTTATATTTTGAAAACAATACATTTATGTGTTTCTTTTACTTTATATAGGGTATAACTCATGTTAAGTAAATCTGAACAAAACCAAAATATATATTCCTACTATTTAGAGATTCTGAAATAGATCTCAAGATATTTTGCAGAAGTTATGATATTGACTCCCCCCCCAATATATGCTTCATTAAAAGGAATAAAGTCCCTTTTTCAATTTGCCAATGTCATAGCAAAGAAGCTTATTCTAAGAACATTAGTTACTTCATTAGCCTTTTCAAAGAAAAATTCCTGATTCAAATCGTTTTTTTCCTTCACCCCCCGGATAGCTGTCTTACTCATACTTTAGTCACAAGGGGAGGGGGCAAGGTGAACGTAACCTGGGAGAGTGGGGAGTGAAAGCCACGTGCGCGCAGGAGAGCAGGCAGCACAGATGCCGTGAGTATGACTTGCCGGTAAATCCGTGCAAACCTTCAGGACCAAATATTAGGACGCAGGGAGGTAGGAAATATTCTAAGGCTGCCTGTTTATTATGTTGACTTTCTCTAGCTTTGATAAACATATCACAGCTACACAACAACTGAAGTTGGGCCCTCATGATTTTTCAAAATAACTATATTCTGTATTTCTGAATGGTTCTTGACTTCACCACAGGCCAACTTCATATATATATATATATATATATATATATATATATATATATACATATATATATATATACACACACACACACACACATACACAAGTACAAGTGCCTTATACTTAGTAAGAATTAAAAAATGTTTTTAAATAAATGAATAAGTGTTAAATATGTTACATTTTTTATAACTACGGCAATTGCCATTGGGCTAAAATGCCATAAAGTAATTTCATGGGTTAGTATAAAATACATCTACATTGTAGTGATGCTTATTCATATTTTGGTATATGGCAAACCCAATTAGGCTTTTTAGAAAACATTATGAACAGTATACATTAAAGTTCCATAATCTAGGCATGAAATATATTTTCTGACAGATTATCCATGTTTCATGGGGACTCTCTGCCATTTCTGCGTAACCACATATGAGTTGACTAACAGTTGGTTTTAATGCTAAATAATATAGAATTCAATGTCCAGAGAGCTGAATGAATTTTCCTGGAATAGTTTAATTCAACCAAATCTTAAAAGCAGCAAGGGATACACAAAAAAATTAACTACAAGGGAAAACTTATAAGGCTACCAGCTGATTTTTCAGCAGGTCAGAAGGGAATGGCATGATATATTCAAAGTGCTGAAAGGAAGAAAAAAAAAGGCACAAAGAAACCAAAAAACAAAGAACAAAAAAACAAGAACACTATATCACCCAAGGTGATCATTCAAATTTGAAGGAAAGATAATGAGTTTCCCAGACATACAAAAGACCACACCAGCCCTCTAAGACTTGTTAAAGGGACTTCTTCAAGTACAAAAGGAATGGCCATAATTAGACATGAGAGAATTATGAATAAAAAGATGTAAAATATGTCAACATATACATAAAACATGGAAAGGGAGTAAAAAAGGAGAAGGAGAAAAAATGTTTTTTTTTTATTTTTCTGTGTTCTTTTAGAATTTAAATGACCACCAAATTAATGTAGACTGCTATATAATGTTATATAGAATGTTATATATCAACCTCATGGTAACCACAACCCTATGAGAGACAAAAAATAAAGAGAAAGAAAGCCAAACATAACACTATAAACTCATCGGTCACAAAGAAAGAGTGTAAGAGAAGAAAGGAACAAAGAACTACAAGAGCAACCAGAAAACAAATTTTAAAACGGCAATAAGTACATACCTATCAATAATTACTTTAAATATAGTAGACTAATTCTCCAATCAGAAGACATAGGGTGGCAGAATGGATAAAAAACCAAGATTCTGGGGCGCCTGGGTGGCGCAGTCGGTTAAGCGTCCGACTTCAGCCAGGTCATGATCTCACGGTCCATGAGTTCGAGCCCCGCGTCAGGCTCTGGGCTGATGGCTCAGAGCCTGGAGCCTGTTTCCGATTCTGTGTCTCCCTCTCTCTCTGACCCTCCCCCGTTCATGCTCTGTCTCTCTCTGTCCCCAAAATAAATAAACGATGAAAAAAAAATTAAAAAAAAAAACAAAAACCAAGATTCATCTATATGCTGCCTATGAGAGACTCATCTGAAACCTAAGAGAAACATTAACCACACACAGAGGCCTGGGTGGCTCAGTCAGTTAAGCATCTGACTCTTGATTTTGGCTCAGGTCATGATTTCATGGTTTGTGAGTTTGAGCCCCACATCAGGCTCTGCGCTGACAGTGTGGAGCCTGCTTGGGATTTTCTCTCTCCCTCTCTCTCTGCCCCTCCGTGCACATACTCTTCTTTCTCTCAAAATAAATAAATAAACATTTTTAAAAAAAGAAAAAGAAAAACATCCACTGTGCAAATGGAAGCAAAAAAAAAAAAAAAACGAGCTGAGGTAGGAAAACATATCAGACAAAATAGACTTTAAAACAAAGACTATAACAAGAGACAAAGAAGGGCACTACATAATGATAAAGTCATCAATTCAATAAGAGGATATAGAAATTATAAATATCTTGTACCCAACACTGGAACACCTAAATACATAAAGCAAATATCAATGTGTATAAAGAGAAATTGATGGTGATACAGTAACAATAGGGGACTTTTACTCTTACATCCACTTACATCAACGGATAGATCATCCCAACAGAAAATCAATAAAGAAACAATGTCTTTGAATGACACATGGGATCTGATGGACATAACAGTTATATACAAAACATTTCATCCCCAAACAACAAAAGACACTATTTGACTGTTCTTTTGAAATGCACATGGAATAAAATATTTCAAGAAGTAAATTTTTTTTTCCAAAAGGAGCAAGATCTGTGTGTGTGCTCTTTCCTGAAGCATCCTGGTTCAACTTTTATATGGTATATGTTTTAAACATTGTGTAGAAAAAAAATAAATCCATGAATTCAGAGATTTATATGGTATTTTTTTTTTCACTGCTTTTATATGACTTCTAGAGCTTTGCACTGTATAATTCTAGCTTGGTTCTTTGTAAGACTCTGTTTAGAATTGTTTGCTCTTCTCAAAATAGAAGAATTGAGCCATATATGGATTGACAAAAATTTAAGATTAGAGATGGGATGAATGTTTATTTTTAGAAGCATGGTAGACATTGATTTTATGCACACATTTAAATTCTTAAAAAGCAAATGACTCTCCACAGTGACTTTTGTTTATAGAAGAATGTAATAGAGATTATAGTCCATGAATCAGGTGCTTTTTCTTGCAAGAAACAGAAACTCATTCAAGTTAGCTCAAGTATGGAATTTATCATGGGAATACACATGAAATGAGAAAGGAGATCTCATGGAAATCTAAGAGCATCAAGTGTAATAACTTTGGATTTCTTGGGGAAATTCAGAATTCAATTGCAAAAGTTTGGGAAATTTCAGCCCAGTGTTGTACTGTTAGCAGGACTCTGCATTCCATGGGACTGTTTGTTTTACTAGTAATTGGCTTCCAAAGGGCCTCAGCTTGTAATAGACTCTTTGGCCACAGCAAGAGAATTATATTTCTCTTGGGAGAGATATATTTTATATCTCCCTTGTGCTTGTGTGATAAGTGGTAGGCTCTTTTCTTGTATTATAGTTCAGTGTCCCAAGAAATAATAATATCATTGATTCAGCTCACCTTTTCCACCCAGCTACACCGTGTGGGAGAGTGGTGGAATATGAGGGGAAGCAATATGACACCTCTACTATAAAGCGGTTATTTTAAGTGAGTCCACTTCTCCACATTCTTCAAGTTTGCTATGATGAGCATTGCCTAATCTTGCCCAGTATTCAAGAAATCTTTATGGAAGTAAGTTTTGACTGTACACATAGGACTAATCCTAAATTGGAAAAAAGGAAATGTGATCTATTTTTTAAAAAAATTTTAAATGTTTTATTTATTTATTTATTTATTTTTTTGAGAGACAGAGACAGAGTGCAAGTGGGAGAGGGAAGACAGAGAGAGGAGACAGAATTCGAGGCAGGCTCCAAGCTCTGAGCTGTCAGCAGAGAGCCCAACACGGGGCTTGAACTCACAGACCATGAGATCCTGACTTGAGCTGAAGTGGGACGCTCAACCCACTGAGCCATCCAGGCACCCAGAAATGTGATCTATTTTTAAATTATCAGTCATTTGTGTCTGAGGGAAAAGGTATTAAAAATTCTCTGTTCTTGTGGTCAGATTATTGCAGTGTCTTAATTAAACCAATGGTTTGCAAGAACTATATTCTCTAGAGGTGCTTCATAAATTTCCATAAACATTTGCATTAAATTTCATATTCTAATAATATTGAACTTTTAAAAAGAATAAGAAACACACATACACAAAATTTTGTTATTATATCAAATTTAAAATTTTGTAGCCCAGCATCGTGTTAACTTATATCATCGTTTGGCTTTTTAGTGAGTAAATGTGGTTATAGAGTCAAACTTCTGAAGTAAGTATATACTAATGAATGCTGCTTTTATACATTCTACATACTTGAATTTATGTAGGTTTTTTCCTAACACTGAATTAGACATTTAAGTCATCCTTCCTATTAGTGAGTTCCATGAATGTTTTGTTGAATTTAAACAGAAGTTTGGATTTCAACTTCCTATGTCTGCTGGAATGCTTTGTTACCAATTATGTAGTTTGAGTGTTTAGTTCTAGCTTGTTCTAGGCTAGTGGGGTCAAGTACCACCTCCTTTGCAGAAGTTTGTTGAAGCTTCTGCTCCTCTAGACGTAATTCCTCTTTTCGTTCCTGGATATGTTCTGCCAACACAGTTTCCAGCCAAAATGATAGTGCTGAGGTAACAGGCACATCCTGTCAGGAACTGACCTGGGGACTCCACCTTCCTGTTCTGGTTGAAAGTTGCTGCTTGGGGAGTGTCTGAGGAGGGCTATTTGTGAGTGAGAGGCCAGTGACAGAAGAGTGGTCAGTCAGTGGTACAATTATTGGTCTATGTGTATGTTTATACATGTGAATATGTGAGTCAGTGTGTGTGTGTGGGGGGGAGACAGTAAGGGGAGGGAGAAAGAAGGAAAGAGAGAGAGAGAGAGAGAGAGAGAGAGAGAGAGAGAGAGAGAGAGAGAAAGAGAGAGAGAAAGCAGGGACAAAAAAAGGAAGGAAGAAAAGGGAGTGAGACAGATGAGTAGATGATATGCTTCAACATTTGATCCAGTTCCAAGCTATCCTGAGCTACATATCTTCCTATTATTATTTTTAAGACAGTAAGTGGCTTTTGATTCATGAATTCTCTCCTAGGTTTTATATGAAGGCTAACTCAGGGTCTTTAAGCTTTTATCCATTTAGGTTATATTTATTTAGTCACTTTTTCTCCATTGATACCATGTAAGCAAAGATTTTGTCTAGCAAACAAGCAGATTTTTAAACAGTAATAATTACTTCATATTTCTATTTTACATCAAAGATTCATAATAGCAAATCAGAACTTATCAGCCTTAATTGAAAGTAAAATCAACTAAAAATATACATCATTATTAGAGAAACATTTTGGCTAGACATTTTTGAAATATGGAAAGTCCCTGAAGACCCTTTGAACTAGATACTATCCATAGTTTCCAAGCACTAACTTGAATAATAGACTCATTTGGATTCAAGTTAGTATGTTGCTCATTGTCAAGAAAGAAGAGAGAGTCTCATGCCTAACTTTTCATCTCAATAGGAAAAATTTAATGAAATAAGTATATTTCATATGAAACCAAAATATTTCTCTTAAGAAACTCTCACAATAACTCAGCCTCTTCAACGTAAGTTTGTTTTATCAGTTGCATTGTGTAGTTCTTTTCTTACTATGCAATTTTCTCTTACCACGTGGTTAGGATCAAATTGAATTCTGTTTTCATTGTGGAATCACAAAAATGGGGCACACGGATTCTGACATCCTTGTTCCTGAGATGCAACTATCAGCAAAGTAGAGTCTCTAAATTACTATTCAAGCTTCATTTCCCTGGAATCACATTGGTCCTACTTTAAAACCAGTTCCCAGGTTCCCAGATTCAATGACTTTGGCAATTTTGTTACAATTGGCAACTTTCTCTTTGTGGTAGATAAGCCAAAGAGACTGAGGGGTGCACTTTCAATTAGCATGGCATAATAGTTATATTGTCACTTTATTAGTTATGAAAACATTTACTTCTTTCCAGCAGATGGCATTTGAGAAGCCTGTGCTCTTGATAATCACATTTTCCACCCCAGATGGAGCAGTTCAGAGCAGAAATAGGTTGCTTAAGAATATCTTAAGTTTCCCAATACTGGAGAGTTTCAACAATAAACTAAGTAGACATTTGGTAAAAATGTTTAAGAAAGGACTCACCATTTTTCTAGGTACTTCTATGAGATAGTTGGAGGTAAGTCCTTCTAACTCTGAAAATACAATTTTCACTCTTTTTCTACAGCCATCTGAATCTGTTTGGCCTCATAATTGCTCTAGATGAACAGGGAGAAACATCTGGCTCCTTTTTCTGGGATGATGGTGACTCTATTGCCAAGCATACCAACATGTAGAACAGTTGAAATGTTCTGGATTTCAGTGACTTGACGTAAAATGAAATATTGGAGACCTGAACCAACAAAGTAAGTATGAATAATAGATATCATGACAAGATTCAGCTTCCCCCAACATTACTGTCCAGGAAGCTGAAATTTTCCTTCTATCTGGACACTCCTCTTGGTTAAGCAACACAAGTGAGACTATCATCTCCAGGAAAATGCTATCAAACCCACTATGTTTACCTGGGAGAAGAGAGTGTTTATCTTATTCATCTGCTACAATAAAAATTTTTCATTAATTAATTCTCACTATGGAAGGGATAAAGGTTCCAGTCTTAAGGAATCAAACTTTCAATGAAAATTTTTGAGAACTTGGCTTTGGTAGCATAGGTGTTAGGTTGGAAGTAGGAGGAATTGCTGAGATTCTATACTGAGGAGATATGGGCCATTGTTTAAAGAGTAATGGATAGTAGAGGAAGAGGTATAGCCTGAATTGAAAAAAACAGGTCAAGACTTAGCTGGCTAAGGCATAAAATCAGTGGTTTTTATTTATTCATTTGTCTCATATTATCCCCATGTTCTCCTTCAGTCTAATCTCATAGATCAGCAAACTATAGGAAAGGCTTTCCCTGGAACAGTACAAGTGACTTCTATGTTAAGAAAAGTACCAGGGTATGGGGCGCCTGGGTGGCTCAGTGGTTAAGTGTCCGACTTCGGCTCAGGTCATGATCTCAGGGTCTGTGAGTTGGAGCCCCGCGTCAGTCTCTGTGCTGACAGCTCAGAGCCTCGAGCCTGCTTCGGACTCTGTGTCTCCATCTCTCTCTGACCCTCCCCCCGTTCATGCTCTGTCTCTCTCTGTCTCAAAAATAAATAAACGTTAAAAAAAATTAACAAAAAAAAGAAAAAGAAAAGTACCGGGGTACCTGGGTGGCTCAGTCGGTTACACGTCCCACTCTTGGTTTCAGCATGGGGCACGATTCTGCGGTTCATGGGTTCAAGCCCAGCATCAGGCTCTGTGCTGGCACTATGGAGTCTGCTTGGGATTCTCTCTCTCCCTCTCTCCCTCTGCCCCTCTCCGAGTCGTGCTGTCTCTCTCAAGATAAATAAATAAACTTAAAACAAAACAAAAATTTTAAAAAGAGAAAAGTACCTACTAATATACACTGATAAATATATTCAAAGCAGCCACATTTTAAAAATCAGCAATGGACTTCCAAGGAAATGGGCATTATACCACAGAGACAATAATGCGTGTGAGGTTACTGCTAAGAACATTTCTTCTGTCCCTTATTAGTTAACTTTGCATTCATTTATCTTTCTTTGCCCCTCTTTCATGAGAAAGAAAGGGAGGAAGGAGAATCATTTTCATAAGGAAGAGGAAAAGGCAGAACAAGAGAATGTGAAGGTAAATAGGAAAATACATGTCTAATATTACATATAAACAATATGACTAGATGCTTCTTTAGTAGAAATTAAGAGAAGGTACAAAGGCTGCCAATGCCTGTATTTTCATATTAACCAGAATTTTCTGCATCCTTTTTCCCTTTTCTTTTTTCTTTCTTTTCAGCAAACTACCTCAAGAGACACTGATTAAGTTTCTAACCTTCACATTGTTTTTGAATTTTAGAAGACAGGGATTTAAATCAAAAGACTATTAGGAACCAAGGAAAAAAATGGGTATGTCCACCTGTGGTTGTATTTGCGTCTGTGGATAATAGAGATGTGTGAGGAGGTTGTCTATAAAGTTGTTAAGCTCTATCCCTCCTTATTAAACTAAAAAGTTGAAAACATGTCTAAAACAAATCTCCTTCCTCCTTGTTTTTCCATATAAAATAAGCATGAAAAATGAAGGATAGGTGGGTAAGATGCTGAGGCCCCTTCAGATGAATTATTTTTTATTTTTCAAAGAGCCTCATGAATAAGTTTGAGGTCAGTGATTATTCCATGATTTTTAAAAAATTTTACTTGTTTATCTTGAGAGAGAGAGCCGGGGAGGGGCAGAGAGACAGAGGGATAGAGAGAATCCAAAGCAGGCTCTGTGTTGTCAGCCCAGAGCCTGACATGGGCTCGAACTCAAGAACCATGAGATCATGACCTGTGCCAAAACCAACAGTTGGATGCTTAAACAACTGAGCCACCCAGGTGCCCCCAGTGATTATTCAATGATTTTTTTGCCCAGTATTTGTTAGGTCAGGTAGTGGATTCAAAGCATAAGGGTTAGGCTGAGACCTTCTGGACTTGGAGACTAGTTGATCAGAAATTAGATTTAAAAATAATAATAAAAGTAAATTGACATTTGTTTTCTAATGCTAATACTTTTTTTGCAGATTCTACTGAAAGGGAAGAGTACTTCTATGTCAGATACAAATTAAGTAATGTAAATTTAACCATTCAGCATTTATAGTGACATAACAGTTCATTTTTATAAAGAAAAATATGTTCTAAGGGACTTTAAAAATAAGTATTTCAAAATATTGGCAGTTATTCAAACCCCATTGCACTCTATGCTTCTGTGTATTGTCATAATTAAAAAAAAAAAGAATGTAAAAGTCTTTTCTCTCCTCCATAACAGAAAGTTCTGAGAGCAACTGTGCTTAAAAATGGCTACCATGAAATTGCTACTCTGGCATATGGTACTATTCAGATCCTTGGTTTCATTTCAAAGCCCAATGTTATTTTTCATGAATGGAGAAACTATCTCAAGCAACATAATACCATATCATTTCAATAGGGTAAGTTTTAAACATGATAATTGAATTAAACAACAAAATTTATTTTGTTATATCTCAACTGCTAATAATTGAATTTTCCCTGAATATTGCTTCCTTGCAAAAACCACTGATTGCATTTCTAAAATAATACCTTGCATGTTTTTGAAGTTCAAGGAAGAACAATTAGCATAAAGTTATATTTCTAGATAAAAGTGTGCCTATGTCAGGGCTGGGAACTTTGTTGGATTGAATGTCACAGATAATATGCAAGGCTGGGGTGTTCCTTGGCGAATGTTAACATAAAGGGATGATACATAATTGGGTAAAATAAACAAGAATTAAAATTTATAGAAAATTAGAAGTGGACGATTCTAGAGGGACTCGATTCCAATTCCTTCATTTAACACATGAGGAATCTGAGTATCCAGGGAGGTGAAGTTACTCACCAAGATCATGTACTTTAATAACTCAATTGACAGAACTGAGTCTTGATCTTGAAACTCCTGACATCGCATAGCTCTTTCCTTCTAATCTGTCCATCTGGAAATTAAACATTTATTTATTGAGCTCTTACTGAGCTCCTGAAAGTATCTATTTGCTATAAATACAGGCTTATAGATACAAGATGTAATCCCCATCACTGAAGGATTTAATAGGAGGTGAAATAGACATCAAAGCCCTGTAATAAGAGGAGGATCTAGAGACTTTAGAGCCTCTGAAGCAGTCTTGCATTTCTTTTCATTTTTTCTTTTTCTTAGTTTATTTACTTTGAGACAGCGCATGCGTGTGTGCATGTGCATGCATGTGAGTGAGGGAGGGGCAGAGAGAATGGCAGAGAGAGAATCCCCAGCAGGCTCCCTGCTGTCAGCACAGAGCCCCGATGCAGGGCTCTATCTCAGGAACCATGAGACCATTTCCTAAGCCGAAATCAAGATTCAGATGCTCAACTGACTGAGCCACCCAGGCACCCCTGTCTTGAATTTCTAATATCTTATCACACAGTACAACATAATGGTCTTTAATACTAATGCAGAACAGTGACACAGAGCTCAAGACACTGAATTTTTGTTTCCTTTTGCTAACTAAGGAAATAATTGATAACAAGGTCATTTGAATGATCATCTATTCAAAATTTACCCCTTTCTAATTGAATGGATTTTTTTCTCTGGGGAGTTTTGTTGAGCAAGTTGTTCAATATCTCAATCATAATAATAATTCTTTACTTGAGATGTTATAATTTACGGAGTACTTTGTAACATGACTCCCTTTGATTCTTACCATAGCCTTGGGAATAGATCTGTATGGTCAATATTATCATCCAGATATTAAAGAGGAAGAAATAGTGTCTTAGAATGACTTTACAGTTAGGAACAAAGGGGCAGGAAACCTGGGCTGTCCCTCCTTTTACCTGTGTGCCCTTTCTCTTTTCTAAGTCCTGATAAACTAAAAGTGATTGATTAGGTTAAGAAAACAAAAACATCTTTATTGGGAAATTAGTTTCACAAACTTTGGTTTCATACATGTGTATGGCTGATCTTGAAAAAGAGAAAAAAAAGAGAAGAGCATGCTAAAGTTCTATAAGATATAAAAAATTTCTTGAATAAACTAAGCTGTTTAATCGGAGCATTTCATAGACTTATATTGGTAGAGTCTGTGAATCATCAAATAACTGTAATTTACTTCACTTTATGCATATTACACATTATTACATGCAAATATATAAAAGTTATCCCTTAACACTTGATAACATTTGATTATCTCTATAGCATTGTAAGTTAATTCTGATGACTTCACTTATAACTAAATTTCTTTACATTGATTTACTTTTGCTACTTTATTTCCCTTCTCATCTGTTACACAAAATCACTTTGTGGATATTGGCACCCCTTTTCCAGGAGCTGACCATTTTATTAGAGTATTGAAAAAAATTTAAGAGATAACAGCTCAAGCAACAGTGGTGAAAAGCTATCTACAACAGTTATTTACAACTGCTAAAAATTATTTGAATAATATGGAAAATGTAGTCTAATTTAAATAGCAATACAATTGAAATATTTCAATCTTGTATATTGTCTGTGTGTATTACTCAAATTCCCTGATAGTGTTTCTTACAGAAGCTAGATAAAATACTGGATATAACTCCTTCCACTTGGGGCACCTGGGTGGCTCAGTCCATTACGCGTCCAACTCAGATCAACTGTGAGAATGTGAAACAGGAATAAGTGTAGACAAATTTTCAGAAGGGCCTAGTTGCAAAGGGCAGCAAAGATCAGACAGTGGTTGGAGGAGATGTGGATACAGGCTTATTGTTTTTTAAGATGGGAATTTTTCCAGCATGAATGATGAGACAACTAGTGTGATAAAAATAGATAAAGACTGATAACGGGGATAAAGAGAGGGAAAAATTTCGGGAGCTAAGTCCTTAAATATGTGTGAGTACATGGAATCTAATGCCCACATGGAAGATCTGTCATTGGATAGGAGCACAGAGAGTTCATTCATCCCTAAAGAATGGAAGACAGCATATGTGTTGGTGGAGATGTAGGCTGGTTTGTGGATTTAGGGGTGGAAATATGTGGAAGTTCTTTTTTAATGGCTTCTATTTTCTTAATGAAATAAGAGGCAATGACATCAGTTGAGAATGAAGATAGGAAAGGGGGTGTTGGAAATTTGAGGAGAGAGAAGGTGAGAGGGAGAAGAAAGGTAAATTGATGAAGGGGGTGTAATGGGATTTGTGGCTTCGCACTAAGATCCCATGTAAAATTAGACCAGTCGGTGGGGTTTGTGATTTCTGTAGCCCAAAGCCAGCTGCTTGGGTACAGATAGGAACTGACAAGAGAGTAGAATTTAACTGAGGTGGGAATTTTTCCAGGGGATTAAAAAAAGGGGGGCAAAGAAATAAAGTATAACAGAGAATGATTATAATGATGGATCGTGGAATCTAAGCTTGGTAAGGAAAGAAGTGAGGACAGGCAGGCTGTGAGGTACAGAAAAAGCATGGATAGGGTCAATAGGTCAGAAGTCCCACTGAGCTGGAGGAATTGTTGGAGAGAGAAGGGATTGGGAAATTGCCAGTGGGAGAAATTTCTTGAAATTAATGTTATATGGCTGGTGTCAGATAAATACTGGTCACAGATGTGCTGTGTATGTGCGTTTGTTGTTTTTGTCTGATTTAAAAAACAAACTGTAGGCAATGATTTGGTGGTGTCTAAAGTCTGTGTTTGGATGTACTCTCTGTTTAAGCTTAAGACTGAGTAAAAAAACAAATCCATACAACAAAACCCACTGCATACCTATGAGAATAGCTAAAATCTTCTAAAAACTGGTGATACCACGTGCTGATGAGGATGCAAAGCTGCAACAATTTGAGCAACAAAATGAATAGCATGGTGTTGGATTTTAACCTTAAGTATAAAATATGGGTCTACACTGATATAACCGAATGATTGAATAAATGGAGGACAAGAGACATATCTTTCGGAGAGAATTTGACTCTTAACTCAGGAAGAACTTCCCCCTCAACTGTGGGCTCTGCCTGGTGACTTCCTTCCAAAGTATATAAAGAAAAGGGGGGAAATAAAAAAAATAACTATAAAAAGAAGAAACCTGACAGCCACCACCTCAGCCAGGCGATCGAGGTTAATATCATTGGTGATAAGTGATGCTGATAGTATGTTCTTTGGATTGTTGTGTTGCAAATGACATTTTATGCTCTGTGATCTTCCTCCTGAAAACCTGTCCTCCCAGTCTAAATCTGAGAAGAATATCAGACAAACCTAAACTGAGGGATATGCTACAAAATACCTCACCAGTACTCTTCAAACTGTTAAGATGATTAAGATCAAGAAAAGTGTGAGAAACTGTCCCAGTCCAGAGGAAGCTAAGGAAACAATGAAGATGAATGTAATCTGGTATGTTGGATAGGATTCTGGAACAGAAAAAGACTGTTAGAGGAAAACTAATGAAATCTGATAAAGCATTGTGTAGTTAATAACAATGTATCAATAGGGATAAAGTAATTATGACCAAAGCACCATAGTAATAAAAGATGCTAATAGGAGAAACTGGATACAAGATATATGGAAACTCTCTGCACTATCATTGAGACTTTTCTGTAAAGATTTACTTTTCTGTAAAATTATTGTAAAATAATACAGTTTATGAAAAAGCAAACATACGGAGCTTCACAAGAATTCACATATTTGCCAGAAATTTGGCATCAACTTCCCAGCAGGAGTCACTGTAGTCACTGTTAAATTATCTCTTCAGGTCATTACCATTTCAGCTTCACATTCACTTTGACTTCCTCCAAAGTTGCTGTGACACCAATATGGCACTTGTAACAAAGTAGCTGGTTATCTTAAGCTTGTACATAGTGCAAAACAACTATGGAAATATAATTATCTTTTTAATGTCAAGAGCTTCCAGCTGTTTACACTATTCTAATGAAACTGTTATTAGAATCCAGATTGTTCCAGTATTAAATTTATGTTTGACCCAGGATTACAGAGGTGTAATAGGTATGGTGTGCATATACTTAATGATACTCGCAGTTTGTGACTCCTAGTATTGTCAGCATGGGATTAATAAACTCATTTATTTATGAGGTCTGTTGTGGGCCTCCTGTGTGACAAGCATTGTGCTAATGGCCGGGGACATAAGGGGGAGAGACATCTCTCAGGTCTCTAGTACATTTACATTCTCTTTAAGAAGCCTGGACCAGCCCACTAGAAAAGAGACAGCAACTTATGGCAAAGACCAAGCATCTAGTCAAACTCTTTAAAGGTCCCAAATGCTGGTACTGAGTCCAAATTATCCAGGTCCAGACAGCCTTGGAACAGAATAAAATTTCCAAGCCCCTTACAGGGGGCTTATTTGTTTACAGAATAAAATTTCCAAGTCCCTTCTAATGAGAAGAGATAGCAGAAGATTTTGAAAAACTGTACTCTGTTTTTGAACCAAGGGAAAAGGCATCAAACATTTCTCAATGTTGGAGAACATCTTATCCTATAACCTGAGCCCCAGAGATGTTTGAAATTTCAAGAGGATCTCTTAAAGAACTACATAAAATAAATGTTTCATTTCAGGAGACATAGACCATACCACATAGCAGTGTGCCTCATCCCATCAAAAAATCACATGATGACTATCTTCTGAATGAGCGCCTTCTGCTGTAAGGATCTTTCAAGTGACTGCATTGAATCCTTAGCTCTTTGAGACTATCAAAGTTCCCTCACACTGCACTTTCCAAAACAAATGTTATTTATAAAGAGAAAGAGAATGATTTTAAAACATATTGAAATGAATCAGTTGACCATCTTTTATCTTTAAAATATACCTTGAGCTGTCCTGACACTTTCTTAAACTAATCTCCCTGAACTTTAAAACCTGAGATCACTTAGAACTAAGTCACAAAATCCTTCATGCAGCATTCATCAACAAAACCCTATATGATTTCCTTGGTTTTGGAGTTCTACATGGTGTCTGACATTTTTTATTTATTTTACTAGAAGTAAACAATATTCAACAAAAACAGTTCCATGGCGATATTATGGTTGTCAAGCTTAACTGCACATGGTAAACATGGGATTAATTTATTTTCAAATATTTCAGATATATTTTGAAGACTAATTACTACATATTCCTAACCCACCGAAAATGTGAATTCAAACAAAGCGTATATCAAAAATAATGTTACCTCGGTCCAGTTCCAGTACATGTCATGAAGTGAGCAAGATGAAGGCTACATCACAAAATGTATTTCACATATTGATTATGAATCAGTTCTCCTTATTTGCAAGCAAAACAAGGGACCTCTGCTTATTTTCCTTCGTGTATTGATACAGAAAGTGAACTCACTCCGCTTTTCCAAACCAAGGAAAACAAATGATCCTGCAATTGGAGGGAAATTAGTGCCAATTAAGACAATTGTGCAGCTGTGAAAGAGGGCATGTTTATACTTAGATTGCTGCCCTTATGGTGTGCTTAATAATGGCCAATCTAACAATGTGATGTATAATTCAAGGCTTATAATTTTCAACAAAGTTTTAACTTTTATTTGACAAATTGTGCTATTTTTGTTCTGGCTCACAAATTGGAACAGATTTGTGTAAATTATGTAAAATGCATGCTGGGGTGTTCATTGTACCATCACATTTTTTTCATTCGCTTTCCTCATTCCATCTGTCTTTTTTTTTCTCCCCCGAGAGAATTCTGTACATGTTAAAATAGATAATTTCTTGAGTTGTTAATTACGTACAAGAGAAAACCCAACTGTGAATGGATTGTTATCATCAAGGTCTTTACTGTTTTACTCTTTAAGTGCTTTTTTATATGTGGTAGTAAAGTGTTCAAAGCTCGGCAGACATAATAATGTCAGTAACACATCCTACACCCTCAGACATTTTGTAGATGGATTTGTAGGTGACTTACAAACCTACAAGCAGAAAGACAAACAAAAAGATATGAAATGAAATGCTCACATTGTATAGAAGTATAGTACAGATCATGTTTCTTGGGTAAACATGAGGGCATTTTGGGGAACTCGTGGTAAGATAAAGTGGCTTCTCTGGTTGGTAAGAGATCTTGTGTGTGAGAAAAAATTTCAGAAGTTTTCACATGAAGAAAGAAAGCGATCTGGTTATACCTAAGGAAAGAATTATGAGGGGGCACAGAGAGGAGGGCAGAAAGCACTTTCGAAGTAGAAAACGTTGGAAATCTTTCTAAAAGGACAGAAAATGGCATAACACAGGGAAGAACAAGGAAATGAGAGAGTTCAGGATGACTCAGAAATGGTTTTAAATCAGATGAAGAGAAAGTTAAACACTATTTATAACAAAATGGGAAAAATACTATACATGATTTAAAATAGGTGAGTTAAACTTCTTTTTTTAATTTAAAAAATTTTTAATGTTTATTTATTTTTGAGAACGAGAGAGAGACAGAGACAGAGTGTGAGTAGGTGAGGGGCAGAGAGAGAGGGAGACACAGAATCTGAAACAAGCTCCTGTCTCTGGGGTGTCAGCACGAACCTAGAACAGGGAGATCATGACCTGAGCTGAAGCCAGACCCTGACTTAACCACCCCGGCACCCCAGATGAGTAAACGTCTTGATTACAAAACTCATGGTGATGCTGAACATGATGAAGGACCAGGGAGAACCAAGATGTAGACAGAACCAACACCCCACAAATGAAGACAGTTGATAGGCAAAGAAATTATTGTACCTGGGCAAACATCACAACATGTTGTATGTTATTGCTCATGGTCCTGGAACATACAAGTGTGTGTGTGTGTGTGTCTGTGTGTGTGTGTGTGTGTGTCTTTGTGTGTGTCTTTGTGTGTATGTGGGTGTATAGAGATATGCACACGCACCACCCACTTCCTCTCCCACACAGAAACACGCAAACGCCGATATTCAGCGGTAGGTCTTGGGCAGTTAAATAAATATTGTGTACTTTTAACTTGCAGATTCTCTAAAAAAGAGAATGTGGGTATGAACATATAAACAAAGCACAAAGGGAAGTATTACAGAAAACAGAATTTAGGGAGATAACTGAAGGTGCCCTCTTGCTATGCTCAAATTGGCCTCCTGGTGAGGAAGCATCATAGCATAGAACAAGCCCGTGAATTCAGCAATGAGCCAGTCATTTGATCCTGGTAAATGTTGCCTCTGAGGAGGTAATTTTAAATCTTTAAATTTTAAAGACTAAAATAGTATTGAAAGCATTCCTCTCTACTAAAGGTAAATGAAAAAGAAGACTGCACGCTCTTGGACATGAGAGACTATGAGATTTACTTCCCCCCATTGAATAACTGAAAATAAAAAACAGACAAGCTACGTGAAAGAACAGTTTTCAGGCAGTAGACACAAAGCAGTGCAGGACAGTGATCCCCGAGAGACGGGGAACAAAGGAGGTGAGACATAGGAGTGCTCCAGCTTCTTGCCAGGACAGAGCTTCCCTCAGAGGCGACTGAGGCACAGCCCAGCTTACTCTGCAGTCAGGAGACAGGATATGGAGCCTGAGGCGAAGGCAATAAGAATTTGTAGGGCAGAGGACCATAGAGGAAAGAGCTGCCCTGTGCTTCTACAAAAGCAGTCTAAGATTATTAGAGTCAAAGAAATCAAGTATCATTTTGGAAAATGAGTTGTAACCTACTAATCTACAAATCGAATCCACTGACCAGTTCTAATCAAATTCAAAAGCACTTCTGTCTTTTAAATACTATTAAAAGGTATAATTTCTAATCCACAATAGTACTTCCTTAGAAACTAATTCCATCACTCTTTGCAGCTGAACTCGGGTTACAACTTCTCTTCAACTCCCGAATCTCAGCAAGAGGTAAGAGTGGTCCTGGGCTTTACTCTGCAGCCCCCTTCGTCTCGCCCATTGCCTGACCCTCTAGATTTTACCTGTCCGTTCTCCATATTCTCCATGGTATAAGCCCAGCATCTGGTGTCCCTTATCATTCTCCTTAAGGAAGAGTAGCTGAGTGGGCAGAGACAGACTTTCCTAAGCAACACTGGTGGAGGAGGAAAGAGGGAGGGCAGGAAACATCTGCATGTGAATAAATATTGTTCCTTCTATGAAAAGATGAGCTGTCATACATACTTCTCATCCCTTTTTTGGATGGAGTTCAACAACCTCTTCAATTCAGCTAAATGACTGAATTCTGGGTATTGTGCAGAATGGCTGCTACAGAATGTGCAGTCCAAAATATTAAATGTGGATCAATGTGACCAAAGCCATAATTAATTCAACTCCAAGTGTTTTCATAGTCTTCATTTGGGAAAAGCAAATGGCTAGAAAAGAATTTTTGACAAATTTCTGGCAAAGCTTAAAAATATTGAATTTATTTGAAGGTAACAAACAAATTTAGAAGCCAGAATATTTTAAGACTCTATTGTTTCTTGAGTAACAAGTCATTTATTTTCATTAGATTCTATATACATGCACACAAAGATGCCAGATTCCTCCCACATAGATTTTCTTGGTAAATAGGGAACTTTTGAATGTCTCTTATAACCAATGCCAAGTGAAAAGTACAAAGGCGATGCTGAGCCCATGGAATTGTTATTTTTCTAAAAAATTGTTTTAATGTTTATTTACTTTTGAGAGAGAGACAGACAGAGAGAGACCGAGATACAGAGTGTGAGTGGGGGAGGAGCAGAGATACAGGGAGACACAGAATCTGAAGCAGGCTCCAGGCTCTGAGCTGTCAGCACAGAGCCTGATGCATGGCTTGAACCCACAAACTGTGAAATCATAACCTGAGCCAAAGTCAGACATTTAACTGACTGAGATGGAATTATTAATATGATGACAATAACCCATGAAAATTTCTTTACATTTCTTGAAAAAATGGGCAATCAAATGAGATCATTGCACATTCGTATACTTTAGTTGTTAAATTCTGAATAAAATTCCTTGGTTGCAAATTTTGAGGCATGAATTTTAAGTTGAGTGTTGTAACTGAAGATAATCAGAATTTGCTTGAGGAAAGAATATTATTGAAAAAGAAATACAAGGTCACGTTCATATTTAAGTCTTTAAATTGTTTTAAAGATTTATTTATTTTTGAGAGAGTGAGGCAGAGCACAAGTGGGGGAGGGGCAGGGAGGGGGGAGACACAGAATCCAAAGCAGGCTCCAGGCTCTGAGCTATCAGCACAAAGCCCGACAGGGGACTCGAACTCATGGACCATGAGATCATGACCTGAGCCAAAGTCGGACACTTAACCAACTGAGCCACCCAGGCGCCCCAAGGGCTTAAATCTTTTGATTTAAATGTTACTAGTCAAAGACAAATCATAGGATGAGAATAATCTATAAATGAAACCTTTTCTTCCTCAGAAACTTGTCTTAGCATCAAACACAAATACAACTTTTTACTCTCAACTTTAAGCTTGGGTGATCCGCAAAAGCAGTGTCTTATTGTAGAAATAATAAAGTGAATTTATTTCCATCCTCTTCGACATAATTAGCAATAGGGCAGAACTAGGACTTGTCAAACGGAAGATGCAAAGATGCACTGAAATGGAGGCTAAGGGTTACGTATAGTAGTGAACAGCATATGTCCTGAAAGAGGGGCCAGTGGGGTTACCCTTTGGGTGCAGAGTAGGATGCTGAAGGTTAGAAAACAAGAAAAGTGGTATTTCCAGGAAAGGGAAGAAAATGAGTAGAAACAAAGATTTATGAGGTACGGTTTTTAAAATTGTTTTCAGTTTGCCAGTTTTTTCCCTCATCATGATTTTACTGAATATATCTTCCATGCCCCACTGATTTGGGGGCATTAGTTTGGTAATATTTTAAATTTCAGGGGGAACAGTTCATCCCATGGAATAGCTGAACAATCACATTCCACTGATGTACCTGCTTTAGGGATCTCCATGTTACTAAATCTATATATTGGCGTCTCTCACTTAATGCCAGTAATCTGTTGCTGAAAATGAGAAGTTTTGTGTGAGAACACTAACCAAGAGCCTATAACCCATTATTTTAATAGAGGAAAATGACACTGCATTATACATCATCCCAAATTCCCCAGCAAATTTCCAGAATTAAACTAAAAGCTGGTAAATACATATACAAAAAGCATACTGTAATGGTAGGAGCTACAATGCTTAAACATAGCTTCCTGATCATCAGTGATTTTTTTTTTTAAATATAATGGTTGCTTTTTAAGCAGTAATATGTAGAATTTGCATGAAATACCATGTTAAACACACAGGAAAAAAATAGTAGTAAATAAATTTGTTATAAATAAGGCAGATCAAAGTAATAATTAAAAACAAGAACATTTCCCATAATACCCTCTACTTACCAAGTAAAGTGCAGACTTAAAACTTGAAATTTGTGGATGGAGGAGAGTTTAGATGCACATTTGCTTAGTATGGTTTTCAAAATGTTTAACACATTGTTCTGATGATCTACCCAATAGTATACAGAATGTAATTTTCCTACACATCTCTTTTAAATATGTTTTATTGCATTTGGAGGAAATTAACATATGTTTTTCCATATAAACATTGCTCAATAAAACATAAATTGATAGCAATGTACATTCTTTACATCTGGGTACTAAAAACTAAGAAGCTTTTAAAAACTGGTGAAATATGAATAAGGTTTGTAGTTGAGTTAGTAGCATTATTTACTACTTACAACATAAATTTCCCGGTTTTGGTAATGTATTATGACTATATAAGATGTTTTCAGTGGGAGAAGCAGAGCAAAGGTAGATGAGAATGCAACTATTTTTTCACAACTTCTAATGAGTCTTAAACTATTTCAAAATTTAAAAGTATTTTAAATAAAAAAGTATCAAAAAAGGATTAAACTGGGAAGATATTGTGTGGAGGATGTCTGTACTTTATTGATGTTATTGACTTATGATCTCGAGCTTAAATTAGGTTCACAAAATTAGAACTGTTCTTTGTACTGAAGGTTCTTTGTCTTCGAGTTTAGTTAGAATATGTTGATTACCATAATCTGATCACATTCCTCATTTTAGAAACTATATGACTTGTTAATTAGAATTGATACAGTGAATGGATTAACAGCTTCCAGCTGGAGATATTTCTGTGTTTTATACAATGTGATGAATTCATTCTAGGTTTTTAAAGTCAAAAGAAATAACTCATACTGCAATGAATAAAATGTGTGTACCTATCATTTCTTTTACAAGAGCCTTAACATCACTAAGTATATCAAATTTTAAGACTGTAGTCTTTCCTGTGAGCAGAGGAAACGGAGTGAAGAAACTCATATTTATAGAATATCTATTGTGTATCAAACACTATGATGGGCACTTCCATTTTCTCATTAAATCTTCCTAATGACTCTACAAGTCAAGTATTATTATCCCCACTTGAAAGATGGGAAAATTGCCTAAAAGAGATTAAGCAATTTATCAAAGGTTTCATAGCGAATAAGTGTTTGGAATCATGATTTAAACTCAGATCTGCAGCTTTCATTTAGCTCTAGCTCTCCACTGATGGCATGGGGACACTGATTTTGATGCTTACTTAGTAATTGCACTTGTCAACAGAGATAATAAATCTTTGATCTTCCCCTAGCCTGAAAAACTATTCTGTATTGATCATTTTGTCCTTCTAATCTTCCTGTACTTATGGGCAATACTTGTTCAGATATGGACTAATCTCTACTTTAAATATTCCTGAGCACTTGTAATTTTCTACTGTGTTCTATACAAAGATTACATCTGCCTTGTTTTGTTCTGTTTTTTTTTTTCCAAGTGCAATTTACTCCCACCACTTACAAGAGAAAGAATTTATTTAAAAGATGTAGGGTAGATCACAAATCTGTTGGTGAAGGAGAGAAGCAAAGAAGCCAGAAACAATGTCCAACCATATCTCAGGACTTTTCTAGCTAAAATGTCATCCTCATTTTGGTTGCCTCATGCTTAGTTTCTATGATACTCAGAATTGGACCTTAGAACCTACAGTATAGGTTCCTCTAACAAGCCAATATGGCCTGGAGACACGAGCCATGAAATCAATTTTCCTAAATATAACTGTGACCACATAATGCACATTTCCACATCCAAGACTTCAGATACGTTTTATTGGCAGAATCTAGAATTTGATGACTTTATTTTGATGTGTTTTTTAAATTTATTTTTGAAGGAGAGAGAGAGAATGAGTGGGTGAGGAGCAGAGAGAGAGGGAGACACAGAATTTGAAGCAGGCTCCAGAGTCTATGCTGTCAGCACAGAGCCCGATGCAGGGCTCGAACTCACGAACCGCGAGATCATGACCTGAGCTGAAGTCGGACGCTCAACCGACTGAGCCACCCAGGCACCACTGATGACTTTATTTTGAACAACTAGAAGGCCAAATCTGTTTGAGGAAGCACCTTTCAATAATGGTGACAGTAAAGTCTTCATAGCCTTCATCAAAAAATTATAGTCGTTTATCAGAGTGACCTTGCAATGCAGAATAGGGATAACAGAGCAGTGGCCCTGAGCTGACATGAATCCCAGAGGACCTAAAATGGCTTCATGCTCTATCAGTCAGTGTGAGGTCTAATGGAGGCCAAGAGAGATGAAGTTTTGGCTCAAGTTCCTTTAAAAATGGACTCCTAGACCTATGAGTCTACCCTAGACTTATTTACCAAGTTCCTAAATCCATGATTGGGATAGATAACTCAGCACTTGCTACATAACATACTTATTACTAGCAAAAATCAACACTGCATATCTGAAATGGCACCATTTACCACATAATTATTTGACTACCTTTCCTTCCATTTGACTTCACAGGACCAGACACTAAAAATACGGATTTTTTTTTCCTACCCACAATATTTGGGACAGTATTATAATCTAAAGACTTAATGAATGCTTTATTAAAAATCATGATATTCAATAACAACAACATTACTTCTGACCAAAGAACTCATTTTACAGCAAAATAAGTGAAGTTCTTTGTTTAGACTCATATCCATGACAGTAGTAAGTCTTACCATATACACTGTCAACAGAAGAAGCAGCTGACATGACAGAACTGTGCAATAATATACTAAAAATGAACTTAGACTAGAGATTCAGTAAACAACTGTGAAGTATTGATATGCTGTCCCAGAAGATTGACTGGGTATGCTAAACCAATATCCAGTTTATAGTGCTTTTTCTTCTGTATCCAAAATATATGGATCCAAGAACTAAGGATGCAAATACCTTCAATGTTTCTAATACCTATAAGTCTGGGCTCTATTAGTTTAGAAGTCTTATTTCTGAGAGAGTCAAAGAAAGGAAGGGGGTCATTGTATTTGATCAAGTGACTGGTTCCAATTATTAATGAAGAAAGAAGGCTGTTGCTACCCAGGGGAATCAGGAGAAGTGTGGAACCCAGAGTGTTTCCATATACAGTGATGGAAGAATAGAAGACTACATCAACTCAATGCAGTTAAGAACGCTAATGGTTTAGTTCCTTCAGATGTAAAGGTTTGGGTAAACAAACAAACTTATGATCAATTGAGGAACTTAGTAATAAGTATTGGAAGAAGAAAATAATGAAAATCAAAATGGCCTCATGACTGGTTACAAAAATAAGGGCTGCATTGGCTATACATATTTTCTTGTTTTTATATACATATTGTAATATATATATAATAATGTATATTATATATGATATAATACATATAATATATAGTATATATTAATTTTTTCTTCTCCACTGTCCCAATTTTATGTAGTGTGTGTCAATGATTTATTTTAGACTTCTAATTCTGTAGTTTATTTACAGAATGTCAAAAGAGATTGTGATTGTGCTTTAAAAAAATGACCATTATCCACAGAAGCATATGGTGTCTTACGGGAATTTACATTTCCTTTGCCTTTAGGGTTAGATTACAGGAAGGGAGACAATCATGAAAAATTCTTAAGGAGAAAAGGAAAAACAATTCATCTCCAGCAGCAACTGCAAGAAACTCATGGACATCAACAGACAATATCTAGAGCTATAAAGGGTGTGAAATTGTACCCTGTTTAAAATTATCCTACTACAGTTTCATAAATGCTGGCAGTGATAGGAGACTTCTCGATCAGAGACAAAGATGGTACAGCAGGCAGCACAAGCTTCTTGTTCACACACTTGCCCAAGTCCCATGGGAGTGATGTGGAGCCACATGGGTAGATGATGCACACAAAGTAGCTTTGTGTTGCAGGTGAGAAATCCTGAACTTAGGAGACCTCTAGTCTTACAAGAAGACAGCCAATGTGTCCAATCTTTATCAGGAGGGAAGACATCTTTATTATCCTGATCAGGAAACAAACCTACTCTGCTCCCAGGAGACCTTATCTCTCTGTTCCAAGTTTGTTTGCTATAAATATCCTTGGAAAGATAGTCTAGAACAAGATGCTATACAAAATATTCAGAAACACCATGGAGAATTGTCTTTTATTTATTTTTTCAATTTTTAAACTTTTATTATTATTTTTTTTATCTTAGAGAGAGCACCTGATTGGGGGAGAGGGGCAGAGGGAAGGAGAGAAAGAATCGGTTTTTTTTTTAATGTTTATTTTTGAGAGAGCAAGATCAAGCACAAGCAGGGGAGGGACAGAGGAAGAGAGGGACAGAGGATCCGAAGCAGGCTTTGCACTGACAGCAGAGAGCCCAATATGGGGGTTGAACTCATGGACCCTAAAATCATGACCTGAGCTGAAGTTGGACACTTAACTGACTGAGCCACCCAAGCGCCCCATGAGAGAGAATCTTAAGCAGGCTTCGTGCTCAGCGGAGGCCAAAGTGGGGCTCAATCCCATGACCCTGGGATCATGACCTGAGCTGAAATCAAGAGTCGGATGCCACCCAGGCGCCCAGAGAATTGTCTTTCAATAAGCAGGTATGGATGTGCTAAATTTCTTTCTACTCAAATTAGTTCTGTTTTCCTAATCAAACCCTTATAGACATTATTGTTTTTAGAAACTTTAGCCAAGACAATAAAATACAAAACAAAGATAAGACAAAATGGGGGTAAAATTATTATTATTTTCATAACACATAATTACATTTCAAGAATATCCTTGAGAATTCCCTGAAAACATTATAATTTCTAGAAGTCATTTAAGTGACTAGAAAAGTATATTATATATAAGTAAGCAAAAATTTCTAATTCCCCTATGTGTCAGTAATAACCAGTGAAAACACCACTTAAAAACTCAAAATTAAGGATAAATTAATCACAAAACATCTAGGAATTAATTTAAATTAAGAAAGACAACTGTGTGACATAAACTAAATATTCTTATTACTAAATATGGAAGGATTGAATAAATAAAGAAAAATACAGAACTCTTGGGTGGTATGACTTGATATAAATATTTAAGTTCTTTCTAAGTTAGATTAAAAGATTTAAGATAGTGTTTATCAAAATTTCAACAGCATGAACAAAAGCTCAGAGCACTGAAAAGTGGAACTATACCTGAGGAGTAATCATCTAAGAATCTAGGAAGAAAGGAAACCCTGGTCTGGCTGAGTTAGGCCAGAGGGGAAAACCAGATCCAGATCCAGTGATTCAAAGTGCATTTAGTTCTTTCACTCAAAGTCCATTTATTCTGTCATAGTAAAAGCTTAAAATTTGTACAGGTGCCTGGCTGGCTCAGTTGGTAGAGTGTGAGACTCTTGATATTAGGATTGTGAGTTTGATCCCCATGTTCGGTTAGAGATTACTTAAAATAATATCTTTAAAAAAAAGTTTAAGTGCTGTATACATTTCTTTCACAAAGTAGATTAATGAATAATTTTTTCTCTAACAGAATTTCTTCAATTTAATCCCAAATTTTTAATGTAAGGTATGTGAAGGCAGCATATTAAAAGTTCTTTTTATTATATATACATTTATTATATATAAATATGATATTAGTGCCAGATGAAAATTATGTGTGGAAGACTTTCTAATGAGCTGTGGTTTTTGTTATTCAGCATCCACTCCTCCCTGCATTTTTGTAATAGTACTGTTATTTCCCTTCAAGGACCACTTCTACTCCATTCCTCCATTCTCAGTCCATGTATTTTGATACATTGGCTCTTCTGGACTCCAAGAGTGTACATAAAATGCACAGATGGATTGAATAGTGGGGGGTTGGCTAATCAATAAGAGCATCAGATCTTCATGCCATTGAGATTGGGTCAAGTTTCTTCATGGGTCCCCATCAGACCTAATGAAATGTAATGTGACAGATTTCTACCAGGATCACCGAGGGAGGCAAGTTGTCTTCTCTGGTGTGACTTTGGTATTCATAATGATGTGAGGCTAGTGCTAAGAGTATGATAATTAAGCCAAAAGAAGGGAAGAAGAGAACCACATGAATTCCTGGGTCAAGTTCTGCTTTAAAAATATCATTTAAGAGGCACCTAGATGGCACAGTCAGTTGAGTGTCTGACTCTAGGTTTTGGCTCAGGTCACGGTCTCCTAGTTTGTGGGATCAAGCTGACAGAGCGGAGCTTGCTTAGGATTCTCTCTCCCTCTCTCTCGGCACCTCTCCCACTGGTGCTTTCTGTTGCTCTTTCAAAATAAAAATAAATCATGTTAAAAATACTATTTAAAATATTGTTACTAAGATTTTCAGGTTTTTTTATTGAATAAATTTTCTTTCTGCTTAAACTGATTGATTGAGTGTTGTGCTCCTGGCAGTCGAAAAGAGTCCTAACTGGTGTAACCAGCTATCTAAAAGTAGGCAGGGTGAACACATTTTTTGGAAAAGAAGGGGAAGAATTTTATATGTTGATATACCACGCAAAGTATAAATGTAATACAAGATAACTTCACTGACAATAATGCTTAAAAGTTTTTAAATTCTAGTCAGGAAATACCTATAGCTTTTGTTTTGAGATAAGCAGTTCTTTTGAAGGACACTTGCTTTTTAATGCAAATTTCCTTAATACTATTTAACGAATTCCATATGAAGAATTCCACTTGAAGATGCACAGTTAATCATACTCAAGATAAGTATATATTCATACTTACTAATTCTGAACACAATTCCTTCATTTGTAGAAGGAAAATACAAACTGTGAGAGTCGACAAAATTTAGCCTGACTACTGAACTACTGAACCAATAGCAACGTGGAGATCAAAATCTTCGTTTCCAAATTTCTGACTTTTATATAGTTCCCCTCACTCTTTACATACCTGATAACTTTTGTCTAGTTTGGGGAACCTCAACATGCCTGTGGTCACCCATTTGAAACCTGGCTGCTGAGTCCCTGATCTTAATTCCTCTTCACAATTATATACAATGACTATTTATCAAGCTCCTACTTTTTATTTGTAGTGAACTAAAAATTTTCTGCCTCTAAAAAGCTTACATTCCACTGGAAAAGACTTGAAAATAATGCAATAAATAACTATATAATATAATTTCAGGTAGTTAAACAACGCAAAACAAAATATTACAAAGACAGAATGCTACTTCAAAAAGAGCGGTGGGGAAGGACTATGAGCAGTGACATTTAAGCAAAGATTTCAGTAACCTAAGGGGCGATACATAAAACATATTGGGAAGGAACTGATGAAACAGTAAGAATATTGTGCTTGAGGCCAAGTTTGCTTTATGTTTGAGAAAGAGCAAGAAACCTGGAGCAGAGCAAAAGAGTGACAGAACCTGAACTAGAAAAGGTAGCCAGATGCCAGATACACATGTCCTTTAGGTGGAAGCAATTTTAATTTTATTCCTAAAAAGCTTTTGGAAATTTGAATGAGAGGAGATAGATGATTTGAATCTTTTTTTTTTCTTGAATGTTTATTTATTTTTGAAAGAGAAAGAGAGAGAGAACAGGGGAGGGCAAAGAGAGAGGGAAACAGAAAATCCCAAACATGTTTCCCACTGTCAGAGCAGAGCCTGACATGGGGCTCAAAGTCATGAACCATGAGATCATGACCTAAGCTGAAATCAAGAGTCAGATGCTCAAGGGACTGAGCCACCCAGGTGTCCTGATGATTTGCATTTTAAAAGGACTGCTGTGGTTGAAGTGCAGAAAAGAGACTATTCTCTGATTAAAGGATTAAAGAATGATATGAGTGGAAGCAAGAACAGCTGGAGTATTGCTTTAGGCAAGAAGAGAAATGGTGGAGCATAGGTCAGAACAAGAGAATGGAGGAGTTTGTCCTCCTGATCACACATTCCTGAGGTCACACTTCTACCTTGTTATCGTTAGGGCAGTAATTCTGCTCTACAACCAAGAGTTCATGACATTCCAGGTTGCTTGATAAATTTGTCCAATTATGATCTTTCTTTGGCATCACTGGGGCCTCCAAGCCATTGGTTCCTATGCTCATTCCTGATCCATCAGCCTTCTCTCTCATTTACTCTCCTTATCCAGATTAGATTTCATGGTTCCTTTTTAAGTGACAGTCATGATAACATCAGGAATGCCATAGTTCTTTTTTGAACTTTTTAATGTTTACTTTTTCCTAATGTTTTTAATGTTTATTTATTTTTGAGAGAGACAGAGACAGAATGCGAGGGGGTTAGTGGGAGAGAGAGAGGGAGACACAGAATCAGAAGCACAGAGCCGGACGCGGGGCTCAAACTCTCTAATCCGTGAGATCATGACCTGAGCCGAAGTCGGACGCTCAACCAACTGAGCCACCCAGGCGCCCCCTTTAATGTTTATTTTTGAGAGACAGAGTGAGAGAGTGTGAATGGGGGTGGGGCAGAGAGAGAGGGAGACACAGAATCCGAAGCACAGAGTCCGATGTGGGGCTCAAACTCTCTAACCCGTGAGATCATGACCTGGGCTGAAGTTGGACACTTAACCCACTGAGTCACCCAGGTGCCCCTGGAATGCCATAGTTCTTTAGCATGCTCATCTCACTAATCTGGCAAAAATTCAAGGCTACATGACACCATTGTTGACTTTCTCTTTTTTGGTACCACAACTTTGTATCATTACCCAACACATATCACAGAAGAACCTGGGTAGCATGCTTAAGACCTCCTCTCCCTCATCTCTTTTACCCTTTTCCATATATCATCAATTTGTCACCATCTGGTGTCCTAAATGTCTCTCAAATGGATTCAATTCCTTATGTGTAACTCACCAGTCTTGTCAGTCATTTTCAACTCTTGCCTAAACTCTTCAAGAACCTGTAACTAGTCCTCTACAGTGTTGCACCCGTATAATGCAATCTCATTGATGAAACCAGAATGACCCTATTTACAATCAAATCTGATCATCCTCCTTCTTTGATTAAAAATTTTCAATCACTTGTTCTAGGATTATTTCTGTAGGATGGCCTATAAAAGTAGGGGGAATATACTTTATTGTCCAAAATGAGCCACTTTTGAAAGCAAAAGGGGAAACTATTAATAGGTATGTTAGGACAATTTACATAAACCTAAAAAACCTGAGACATATAGTCAAACAACATAACATCCCATTGATCCAGTCACTCTCTAATGCTCTAGTCTCATCTCACGTTCCATCCCGATCAAATAAAAATATTCCAGGGGTGCCTGGGTGGCTCAGTCGGTTGAGCGACCGACTTAGGCTCAGGTCATGATCTTGCAGTTCGTGGATTCGAGCCCCGCATCGGGCTCTGTGCTGACAGCTCAGAGCCTGGAGCCTGTTTCAGATTCTGTGTCTCCCTCTCTCTGCCCCTTCCCTGCTCATGCTCTGTCTCTCTCTTTCTCTGAAAGATGAATAAACGTTAAAAAAAAAATATTCCAGCCACAGTCACGGTTCCTCTTTGCCAATCTAGATCTTTCATCCAGTACGTTCACACTAGAACACACTTCTTGTCCCTTCACCATGTTACCTTGTGAACTTCTTTTTCATTTCTCAACTCAAATTTCTCTATTCTCTCCTCCCCCTTTACAGCAGAACCTTTGAAAAGAGGTGCTCATTTTTCCTTATTTTCTATACACTCCACAGTCTGTCCCAATGCGGCTTCTCTCTCATCCAGGAAAGCCGTCTCTGGTCTTCCTGTTTAGGTCAAGTCCTCCTATTATATTCTTTTATAATATCACCTTATATTTAATAGTTTAAAATTTAAATTTAATTAAATTTATATATTTATAATTTAAAATGTAAATAAATAAATGTATAACTTAAAATATAAATATATAAATTATAACTCCTTCTAATTTAACATTTATCTGTGTTATTATTTGATTGTTTTACTTTCTAGATTAATTTTGCTTATTATATACTTAAAATTCCTGGAGAAATGTCTACCACACTAGTAGACACTCAATACATGTTCATTTGCTAAACTTCTGACTAAATCAATAAAAATTTAAAGCAAAGAAGAAAAGAGAGTAACCACACTTATCACACGGTTCTAATGAATGATAGATCTGAATAAGTCTTTCTCTATGTGTTAATTCCAACATGGTTTGCTTGGAAAAGAATGTGATGTATTTTTTTTACTAGTATGCTCCAAATATTTGCTACTAGTCTTTAGAGAATCTATAACTTTGCCATGTCCTTTATTGGAGCCACATAGACACATTTGTAGGATATTTCTTTTCCTTTTGTTTTGTCTCTTAAATTTATTGTGACTGATACACATGGCATAAAGGGACATAAGAACCAACGCATAAATGCACAAGAGAATTTACCTGTGTATCTTCTTCTACGTATATCCTGTTTCTACTGCCCCTGCCACCACCCCACCAGAAAATTAGTTTGGGTATGAGACATAAAATTCCTCATATCTAAATGAAGGCAAAAATATCCTCCCCCCCCCCAAAATAAATGTGTATGGAGTAGAATGGGAATGGGGTAAACAATCATTTTGGTGTTTTAGTAAGCTAGATGAAGTTGTTTGGGTTCATCCTGTTTTATTCTTCCCACATCTGAGTCATAGTTTTTTCCTCATTAAGTTAGAGAAACTAGTACCAAACTTGTCAGCTTGTGAGAACAAACTTCACAACATAAAAGCTTAAACTCTTTTCAAAACTGAGTATCTCTAAGAGTGTAAGCAGTTAACATTAATGACTACTCAAATCACAAGGCAGACAACCAGAAACTATGTACCTGAGAACAGCACACAACACCATGTATATAGTAGTTTTTCCAAACAATTGAATCTGAGTCTGATCAACCTTTGGGTCTAACCAATTTATAGGAAATATAAGGGATAGAGGAACACATTAACAGACACAACAGAGATATAATCAATAAAATTCAGACTGTGGAAACTCTACAAGACAAAAGGTAGAAGCAGAAGTTCCTACCATAAATAAATTGCAAGGATGGGGGAGGGTGGCTGGAAGGGACTCTACATTAAAATAAATTTAATAGATATGCTAAACAAATTGCAACGTGTGGAGTTGATTTTGATCCTGACTCAAGTAAATAAACATCAAAAATGTGAAAAACAAAACTATTAGGGAAAAGTGAATACTGACTGGATATTTAATAATAATGAAGGGCTGTGGTTAACTTTTTTTGGTGGAATGTGTTTGAACAGGAATTATGTTTTTAAACAAGAATTCTTGTCTTTTAGAGCTACATACTGAAGTATTTGTATATGGAATAAAATATGATGTCTGGGATTTGCTTCAGAATAATTCAGGGGAAGGGTGAAAGGGAGTCAGGTATAGATGAAACAAGATTAGCTTTGAATAGGTAATTATACAAGTGAGGTGATGGGCACATGTGATTTTATTAAACTATTCTTTATATATTTATGTATTTGAAAAATTTTATGAAAAACACCCAATTTAAAAATAATCCTTAAGGGAAAGAAGCAATTCTTTTCCTTTTTCTTTTCCTTCCTCCTCTTCCTCTCTCTGCCCCCTTCTCTCTCTCTTTCCCTCTCTCTCTCTCTTTCTCTCTCTCTCTTTCTCTCTCTCTCTCTCTCTCTCTCTCTCTCTCTCTCTCTGCTTTCCTCTCATTCTCTTTTTAGTGAGGAATGGAGACTAGGAAAGATTAAGTGACTTTTCTAAGGCACATTAATCTCCAAACTAACAGCTTCTGGAATAGAGATCATTAAATTCATATCCTTGCAAGAAGTATCTATATGAGTGTGTGTGTGTGTGTGTGTGTCTCCTTGTATATTGTTTCTTCCTCTGGAAAAAGATCCTTTCTTTTCCTTGGATTCTCAAAAGAATCTGATGTGGATGCAAATCTTTTTGAGAGTAAATATGGATGAAGAATCCGATGAGGACATAAAACTGATACTCTATTCTTTTATTTGTTTAATTTTTCATTAAATGATTTTGTGCATACAGATAATTTCTATTTGATTAATTATAAATGATAAAGTATACACCTTTCTCTACCTTCAGTCTTGGCCTAATTGTAGCTGCAAAATAATTGAAAGCTTCTTCTCAGAGCAATTTTATCGTAAGGAAAATAAGTTTCTTTTTTTCCCCTAAAAACTCAAGAAATAGACGCATACTCCTTCTTAAAAATAAAAATCACTAATATAAAGAGCTAAAGAGGAAATCCTACTTCTCCACAAACTATGTTTTTGAAAGTGTCTCCTGTTGACAGTTTAGTGCATATCTCTTCAGACTCTTCTCTAGGTTAACATATTTATGTAGATTTGTATACACCCCCCCACACACATATACACACAAATATATGTTTTTTAAAACACACAAGTGGTGGGGCATCTGGGTGGCTCAGTTGGTTAAGCGTCTAACTTTGGCTCAGGTCATATCTTGCGGTTCGTGGGTTCAAGCCCCACATTGAGCTCTGTGCTGACAGCTCAGAGCCTGGAGCCAGCTTCGGAGTCTGTGTCTCCCTCTTTCTCTGTTCCTCCCCCACTCATGCTCTGTCTCTCTCTTTCTCAAAAATAAATTTAAAAAAACTTAAAAAATAAAACATACAAGTGGGAGCATTCTATACATTATTTTCTTGTGGCCTGCTTTCCCCCCTTAATAATGCATATAATTCTCTGCAAGCTTGTATAGATTTCCTTATTCTCTTTAACCACTTTATTTTAATAAATAGCATATGCACTATAATTTAACTTCTCCCTTACTAAGACATATTTAAGTTGTTTCCAGTGTTTGTATTACAAACACTATTGTGGTACACATCCTGAACATGGAACTTTGTTGGCTTGAGAATGTATTTCTATAGGATAAATGCCAATTTCTGTAGGATAAATTCCCAAAAGTGGAGTTACTGGATCAGTGGTTTTCTTGAAAGTTGTAGTCAGTACTACTAAATTGCCCTTTAAAAAACCATGCAAAGTACTCTCTCACCAGTTAATTTCAGGGTCCATTTCCCCACATTAATGGTAATAACAGTTATTATTAATCCACTTAATTTAATTCAGTTTTATGTACAAAACATATTTTTCTGATTCCTAGTCAGCTTGAATGTAATTTACAGATTTATGGAACCATTTCTACTTCTTTTGTAAATTTTTCTCTTTATTCTTTGCCTATTAAAAAAAGTTTTTTGTAGACACTCTACAACAGATACATATTTTTTCTATTAATTTCAGATATTCTCTTTCAGTCCTTTGCTTGTCATTGATTGTGATATCTTTTGACATAGGGAAGTTTTAATTTTTGTGCAATTTTTATTGTATGTAGTGTTATTTCTTGTTAAGAAACCCCTCTTGAATATCAAAGTAAAAAATATGTATATGTGTACTTTGGTTTTTAAATGTTTTATTCTAGTAGTATTATAGACTTGTTTTATATATTTGGGTTATAGTCCATTTGATATTTTTTAAATAGGATGTGAGGTAAAATTTTTTTCCAACTTGATTGTTATTCTGTTCACACCATTTTTTAGATAAACTATGCTTTTATCCTTTTGATTTGGCAGTTTTATCATAAACTATATTTGCATTAAAGCAGGATTATTTTTTTCTTTTTCCCAATTCTTTTGGCAACATGGTGGTACTTTTTATGTGTTTTAGTTAACATAGTCTTTCCTATATTTAAATGTACATTATTTTTTAAAACATTTATTTATTTTTGAGAGACAGAGCATGAGCAGGGGAGGGGTAGAGAAAGAGGCAGACACAGAATCTGAAGCAGGCTCCAGGCTCTGAGCTGTCGGCACAGACCCCAACGTGAGGCTTGAAATCACAAACTGTGAGATCATGACCTGAGCCAAAGTCGGTCGCTTAACAGACTGAGCCACCCTGGCACTCCTAAATGTACATTACTGATTGGTATGTATCAAAAATATGTAATATGTAATATACATAATACAACAATATAAATAATATACCTTTTATGAACCATTTTTCAAAGATTTGTCTATTCATGCACATTTCCTATTTTCTTGAATTTTAGAATTCCAAATATCTGCTGGCATTTTACCATAATTACATTCAGTTCATAGAATAATTTCATAAATTTGGTTTTAATTTATTGGCAAAAGTAAAATGTATCTGTCTAGTTGAGACTGTTTTTATAACATTCTGTCAAATTTGGGTGGTTCTTACCATGTTCATTGTAGTGCTGGGACAAGGAAGCGCATAAGATGAACCCAAAGCATCCTTTCATACCACAAACATGAAACAACAAAACACTAGTAGAATCATGTCAAAAAGGTCCAGGAGCCAAGTTGAATGGACTCCCAGGCCAAAGATGAGAAAAAGAGGTTACCAATATAGGCAGTATCTACAATGGTTTGAACCAAGAATATGTTTAAATCCATATTTTCAAAATGCCACTAAAAATCATTTGTTAACTTTAAAGATTGCTAAGGAACTTGTTGTTTGGAAAACTACAAAGGAAAAAATCAAATAGTGATTATGCCTTTCCTATATAAACTTTACCTCAAGGTAATCACATATTTGATGAGAGGATCTTTCCTTTTATAGAAACATTCCAGATAACCAAAGAATCATTGCCATTTTGAAGTATCTTAAGTGCATTTTGAGAATCATAATCAATGGTTGCTAACATTACATAAGGACAAAAAGATATTCCCTACATCTTGATAGAAGCCTACATCACCACATACACATGCCATGAAATAAAGGACACTGAATCTAATTAAACCACTACATATAACTATAAAAAAATACAGAGGGCAGAAGAACACGTTAATAGATAAAGCAGAGATGTGCTCAGCAAAACAAAGACTGTGATAAACCATATAGGACAAGAGACAGCCAAATTCTTTAAAATACAGCAACACCTCTCAAAAAGAAAAGGAAGAAAGAAAGAGAAAGAGAAAGAAATATAAAAAAGAAGAGAAGGAAAGAAAAGAAAAAAGAATGGAAAAGAAAAGAAAAGATATGGAGGGGAAAACTATAGAATACAAGAGACCTAAGAGACCTATCAAAAAACTTAAATGTGTGCCTGTTTTATTTCCTGATCCAATAAACAGTAAAAACAATGGTTAAGAGTGAAGTAACTGGAGAGATGATGATACATGGAAATTATTGTTACTTTTTAAATGATAAAATGAAATTGAAGTTATGTTTAAACTGCATTTTGAAGAAGTTCCTTTATCTTGCAGCTCGATAGTGTAATCTTTAGCTATATTTATATTGCCATTAAGTCCATTTGTTGAATTTTTTATATTTTAACAATAATTTGTTTTACATTTCCACGAAGTTTCTCTCCTAAAATTGCATTAATGTTTTATGGGTGTCATAGGTTTTGTTTCTTTTAGGACATTATTTTTAATTTAATGTGTTTTAAAGTTGTAGTCTGTGTTTCTTCCCCCTGAGATGTTAGTTGTATTGTTGACTGAATTCAATGATTCTCTTTCACAATGTTGATTTTCCCTAACTTTTTACAACTCTTTTTAAATATCTTCATATTTAAAAAACATTTTATTGTTTATTTATTTATTTATTTTTGAGAGAGAGGGAGACAGAGCGCAAGTGGGGAAGGGGGCAGAGAGAGAGACACACAGAATTGAAGAAGGCTTCAGGCTCTGAGCTGTTAACACAGAGCCTGTTATGGGGCTTGAACTCATGAACTGTGGGATAATGACCTGAGCTGAAGTCAGACACTTAACTGACTGAGCCACCCAGGCGCCCTAATATCTTTATTTTGGAATAAATGCAATGTATTCATTTGCATAGGTATGACCTGAAATATAGATGAGAATTAGCTAGATAAGATGAGGAGCAGAGCAGGAAGAAGGACCAAGTGAGGAAAACCTCAGGGCTAGTATGAAAAAGCACATTGTGAAGTATGGCTGAAACAATTTTTAAACAGGTACAATTATGATAGAGTAAGCCAGAGGCTTAACAAAAATAAGTCAGGAAAGGCTTTCTGGGCAATGCTAAGACATTTTGGTTTGCATTCTATAATCAACAGGGAGTAATAATTGTAGCTTATAAAAATTACTTTGAATAAGTGGTTTTTAAGGAAATGTAAAGCATTCCTTAAAAAGAATAAGCTTTGGAGATATAGGCTTCATTTGATAGCTGGCTCTACAATTTACAAGCTTCAGTATTAGGGCAAATTGTATTACCACACCTTCCTAAATTTCAGTGCTTTTCAACAATTGTAGCTAGTAATACCCACCTTATGGGTTGTGTAAGAATTCAGTGCTGTTGCCTGGCCAGCTCAGTCAGTAGAGCATGTAACTCTTGATTGCAGGGTTGTGAGTTCAAGCTCCACACTGGATATAGAAATTACTTAAAAGAAAAAAAGAATTAAGTTAGTCTTGCATTGGACTTTCCAGAAAAATGTAGTAAATGCCTAAGGAATGATGGCTGTCATAATTATTACCAAGAAAGGCTGGTAAACCTTCCTTTGCACTTCTTGAGTTGGAGTTGTTGTAGGATATTATTAAAAGCCAAACAATTGACCTTTTAGTTTGTGCAGAGATTCTTAATGCATGCAAAACATCCTATATTTCCTCACCTCTCTTGCAGTAAGCTTAGGGTCAGATGATTAGTTTGAGCCAGTGAAATATGATATATTAAAAATAACTTGTAGATCATGTTTCATTTGGCATGGCTAGAATATAAAGATGAGATACCTGATTTGTAGAGGTATACAATATGAAGAAGAAATAAAACTTTGTTGTGTTAAGTCACGAGTTTGGGGAGGTTTATTTGTTGATGCAGCCTATTTTATCTAAATATTCAAATATGGCCAAAATGATAGTTGGTAGCATGGGGAACCTAGGGAAATTTTCTAGTCCACTGGCACATAGGCAAAATGTTTTAAAGAAAGAGCTTGTTAACTCGGCTGTAGGTGGAAAGGTAACATTTTTGGATCCCAAGGAGAATAAAACTTAGAATACCGAGAACATGTTGAAAGGATAGATTCCAAGGCCCTACCATGAAACTTTGGACTCAGAATTTGTGGGAGTGACAATCTGAATCTTTTACACATTATCCACATGATTCTTAATCTATGTTGTAAAGTTTGAGAACCTCTAATCTGAGAGAAGGCTTGAAGACCTTATCCAAACAACTAAAATACAAGACAAAAAGCGTGATAATTATCATGAAGGATGTAAAAGGGAAAAATGTTTGAGGAGCTGAGAGTACATTTCTACAATGTGTTTGTGTCTGAGTCTATTTTAGACAACCAGGGAAGATATGGAGGAGGTTGCACTTGAGATGGGAGATAAAAGGATAATAAGATTTGGGCCTATGGACACAGGCAGTTTAGGCAAAGAAAATAATAAAAGTCAAGCAAGAGTAGAGATAAATATTGAGTTTGCACCAAAGGTAATCTGATAGCTAATATTAATAGAGAGTCCACAAGCTTTAGGCAGAAGATCTTCTATTTTAATGGCTCTCCTAAATATGGGTCTCCAGTTTTCATCTCTCTCTCAAGATCCTGTTACGAAGAAAAATGTCAGAATTTTTGGTTTCATGTAGTAGATATTCCCATACTTAAATTCGCCATACAATACCTTAGAAATACTTTTTGAAAATGGCAATTTAATTATTAGAGAACTAACATTTCTGCTAATATTATAAGCTGATTTTTGTCATAAATTTATAATGTTTTAATGGCAATGCTTACATTTATTACTTGTTTAAATTTTTTCCCATAAATGGATAGATTACTAATCCTTCTTGCCATGACAACTGTTGGGTTTTCCTAGCTCTTCCACCAAATAATAGTTTTTAGGGCTCTCCTTAGATTCTGAGTCATAAAAGATCTCCAAGATGTGTTAATTAATGACTTCCAATGGAAACGAAGAAGGAGGTTGTGGGGGAGTGATTGATATTTACATCCTGTGGTACTTGAGTTCAATTATACCATTGAAACCTAGAACAATGCAATGCTTTAAAGACCAACTTCTCATATTCTTAAATGTTCTGTATCTACTTATCCTGGAGAATTGTAGGTTGCTTACAGGCTCTGGGGGGAAAGACTTTTGTATTTTAAGGTAGGTGAGAACTCAGTATTTTGCGTCTATTATTTGTGACGATATCTTGTCATCTACAGCTACCACTATGGCACTTACACAATATTTCTCTAATTCCTGTTTAGTGTGTTACTATAGAAACCCATGTTCATATAAAAATATCTCTTTCAATTTAAAAATTAGGTTTAGCTCAATTCCCTTCTTATTTGTTAAGGTTCTTGAGTCAAATGCACGGGGTCCTCTGGAGCAAGTGTCATAACATGGAATACAGTAGGAAATAAATTTTTCTCAAGATATATTCTCCATGTAAACCCTCCATGTTAACATTTCCTGCCTTTCAAAATGAAGAGAATGTCTTGTGTTATTTCCTGCAATTACTTGGTAGGAACTACATAAAAGGGCACAACGAATGAAAGTTTTTTAAGTCACCATCTTGCAATAAAAGCAAGTCTTGGAATAAGGCTCATTCTTTCCATCTAATTTTAGGCATAGTTGCACAGTGCTACTGAATACAAAAAAATCAAAGTAGAATGTAAGAAATTGCATTTCATTTTGTAATGAAAATCTCTGGGTTCAGCGTTTATGGCTCATCTGGCTATCATTTCAAAACACTAGACTTTGATACTAGCTTTCTCTGACAAGTGGCCTATGGGATTATGTTTTCTGGTCTAAATTTTGGACTAGTTATCAATGAGTAACTTAGAACAGGGGAGACAGGGAGTCTACTGACTGGTTCAATTTTAGAAGTGCTCTTAATTCTAGTCAAGGATTTTCACTGAGTAAAGGTATGTGTGTAAGATAATGAAGTGGGTGGAACAATTCATTACTGTTGATGTACAACTAACGGAATCATTTTGCTAATGTGTTTCTTTCTTACTTTGTTCATTCATTCATTAAACACTTCTGAGTATTTATTCAGTGCTAAGAGTAAGTAGAAAAGTGAATATGACATGGCCCTTTGTCTCCAGAAATAAACGCAGTCTAGTGAGAGTTAAATATCATTATTGCATATAGGGGGAGATTTTAATTATTGATCATTTAAATTTGGTGCTTGCAACTGACTAAATATATAAGTAAGCATGAGTGTGATGGGGGTAATTTTGTCTCTTAAGAGGTATCATATTCCACACTACTAATTCAAAAAAAGAAAGAAATTTCTCCTTCTACAAAACTCATGTCCCTCCAAACAACTTTAGATTTTCTATGAGTGAACTTTTAGTCTCAGGTCCCTATTACACTCTGTAGCAGAAACTTAATCTTGCAAATTTAAGGTAAACTCAATCAATGTATTGTATTCTCTTCTCGTCCTCTCTCTCTAGGTTGCCATTTAATTTTCTTGAGACTTCCATAGCATTCATGACAGCATAGGTCCAGGATAAAAACAGTTGAACGTCTGCTGTTACTATTAAACCTAAGAGTCCATTCACACTTGATTCCTTTCCCTGTGATTCTGGCCTTTACTTCATTATTTAATTTACTGTAAGATAAGTTCCTTGGACCGAAACATGGAATATGGTCTTCCATGACAGTGATTAAGGTTTGGACATATTAGCGTTTAAGGCAGGAATGCTTTCAACAGTAAAAACGGTACTGGTCTTTCTGTTGAATTAGATGCAGTGACTGTCAGCTGGATGGGTGTTTCTTATCTGGTGTTTTGAATATTGAGTCAGTCGATATTCCAAAGACATACACTTGTGGTACAGTGGGCTGATGTGTATGGGAGTTCTTGGGTTTACCCTTTACCATAACATTGAGAAGCAGTTTGTCTTATAAAGCCACAGAAGATTTAGTTACAGTGCCAGCTGGGAGACAAATTTTTGCTGAGGTTGTGGTGCTCTCCTAGAGAATGGCTTTTATGCTCTGAATTCATCATATAATGCATTTTCTCATAGTCATAGTATTTGCTTCTTACGTATTCACCTCTAGTTCCTCTCATTTACAGGTTTCACCATCCCCAGGACAGAATGTTTTCCCTGGAAATACTATAAAAAGTTCCATTGAATTGAGAGCTGAGATTGCTGCCTGTCAATTTTAGGCTCCCATTGCCACTTAATGAGAGGCATAAATATTCAGCTGGCTTGGGTGATTTAGCTTGAGTTTGAAAAGGAAACAGATTTGCTGCTACACCATGGGGACAGAAAGGAGTATAGATAGAGCCCTGGAGGTCTTTGGTACATCCATGTCCATTAAATGGAATAAAAAGCAATATGATAGAGGCAGAGCTTCCAGGGTATGGTTTCTAAAAAGTGAAGATTTAGGCCAAAAATATAGGCAAGGAACTTAGCCCAGATTAGGTGGAGGCCGAAGGCAAAGGGAATGAGGTTATGGGATGATTAGTGAGATATGGAAGTCATAAATACCGATCGTAGCCTTACAACCAGTATAGATACAAAGTAGGGTATACTCACATTGTTTTTCCTTGAAGGGTCCGGTGTGTATACTCACTACAAACTAATTTTCTTTTCTTTCTTTTCTTTTCTCTCTCATGGGATTTTATGTTAGTTCATACTTTTAAAGATAATTGAGACAGGATTATGTTGGAATAAGAAAAGGAATGGGCATCTGCTTGAGGTCTTGAAATAGGATGTAGTAACTACTAAGTCTTCATGGAGGGAGTGGGTGTGTATTGGTGTGCAAAGCATAGTTATGATATCTTGTGTGTCATCACACACATAGGTATATGCATACAAATAAATATTTAAAAGTTCTAATAGGAGAAGAATCTCACTGGATATTTTTTGGCTGCTCAGTGCCGTTATTCCTTTCTGTATTTAGATTATTCTCACTGTGAGTTTTGGTGGGTGACATAGCCCATTTCTCAATATAAATGCTAATAAACCGGATACTAATTTTCTCAGCCTCTCTTGCTTTAAAGAAAGGGCCCTTTTTCTAAGGCCAGTAGCTTCAAGTAAAAGGGAGTGAGATATTCTCTTTTTTTTAACAGTGGTAGTGGTGTAAGTGGTATATGTGGTGGAAGCTGTGGTGAAGATGTGGCTATAGAGGTAGGAAAACTCGTGACAATGGTAGCAAAGGTGGCAGTTGGGCTATGGTGCAGCATGTGCAGGTCTGTTTTCCAAAGATAATAATTAAATGGGACTAGGGTCGGTATCAAGCAGCTTATTCTAGCAATAACAACAATGCAAGGGCAACATCTAATATGCAATGGTAGAAGTGATGGTATACTCATACCCAGTAAGGTGTGATTTATGGGCATTGTTTCTAACTTTATTGCCTTTGAGATCGATTCTCTTGAGTTCCTACTGTTCCTGGGAGCTACACAATAACCAATCAATTAATTTATGTATTTTCTGCTTAAATCAGCCAAAGCCAGCTTTGGTTGCTTACAATTAAATTACGACTGATAAAACTTGCTGATTTAAAGCCTTCCTCTGAGAGGGAAAGATATGTGGGCTCAGGGAGAGGCATTGTTAGTTTTACCAACAACAAGGATTTCTTCATTCTTCCTTTGAATATGAGTCTTGGAATTTCTTTCTCACATCTAGATTAAACCTACAAGGAACCTGTGTCCTATAACCTTAAAAAAATGTATCATTTAGGGGTCCATTAAGTTACTTCCTTAAATATTAGATAGGCCCTTTCCCACCATAAATGTAAATTTTCTTACGTGCTATTTTCTGAGGGTTTTCTGTTGGGGTCTTTTTTGTCCTAAATGGTTTATAAAATCTTATTTTTAATTAAGATTTTGGCTCAGTGTGAGAGAGAAAAAAGCAAGAAGGCTATTTAAATAAAACTGGGAAAAGACCTTTAATTAAATGCTGTGTGCTTGGAAATTTAGAGATGGCTAAATTTAACATCAATTTAAAAAGTTAAACTACTGTATATTTGTTATAGGTGGCGTCAATGATATCGACCCAGACTGAAATATGTTAAATACATTATGCTTCTTAAATTAACTTGGTTTTAAAATAAAATAATTTAGTGAAAGATTTTAAAAAATATTTTAGGGGGGCACAAAAAAATGTGCAAGAGAAAAGAATAGGAAATATCTGCTTTTTATGTTTATGTAAGGATTAACAATAATTTAAAGAAAATATGTACACTACTATATTATTATTTTTTAGTTTATATTCTCTGGAGAATTTCATAATAAAAGCTATACCTCTCCTTAGATAAAATACTCCCCAACACAGTATTTTGTACATAATCGTATAGGATTCATGGGCCCCTTGAGGTCTATCCATTAACTTTTTCTTTGGGTCCTTGGCTATTACATTTAAAATCTTTCTTCTACTCTAAATACCCTACAAAATATTCAATCACATTTTCTGCCATTTAATTTGTCGGTTTACATTATTATATCATAGATTTAATTGCTTCTTTAGAATTTAAAATTAACTTGATCCAGGGGCGCCTGGGTGGCTCAGTGGGTTAAGCGTCCGACTTCGGCTCAGGTCATGATCTCGCGGTCTGCGAGTTCGAGCCCCGCGTCGGCCTCTGGGCTGATGGCTCAGAGCCAGGAGCCTGCTTCCGATTCTGTGTTTCCCTCTCTCTCTGACCCTCCCCCGTTCATGCTGTGTCTCTCTCTGTCTCAAAAATAAATAAACGTTAAAAAAATAAATAAATAAAATTAACTTGATCCAAATAATTTTATGACATGGACTAGCTTAAGTAGAGTTTGGGGAAACATGATACATCGAAGAATAAATGTCATTATTATTTTAGGAACAGAATCTTATTTCTATTTGACTCAAGTAAGACGTTAAGTAGAATAATGGGACAAAATCTTTAGGAAAAACGACAGTAATTTAAAAATCTGATTCTGACCAGTCACAGCTGTACACAACAGCAGGAAAAGAAGGCCCTGGCAGATATTGTGGTTACTGATCATTCGTGCTTACATGGAGGTAGGCATGTGCCACCTGCTGGTCAGATAGTTTGAACTGTGCCTACTCCCGTTATGTGACAAGCATGAGTCAGAGTCAAGAGCAGTGATATATTTTTTTAAGTAAAACCTGTTGGGAGTGGTCATTCTTTACCCTTGCTCTCATTTTTGTTGTGCTTAGAGTTCTAAAAAGAGGCGTTATGGTAGCATAAACCTTCAAATCAGACTTTCAGTGCCTGTTGGTTTAATTTATGAAGCAATAAGGAAACATTTATTATTTTTTGTTACATACTTGAACAGTTACATATTTGAACTGGCATGCGCTTTGAAAAAGCATAAGCCCTAGCTTTGATGTTGTGTTTTTCCTATTTGCTGAATCTCCCTTTCCATCAAAGCAGATACACTATAGTGGAATTTTCAACTGAGTTATAGAAATGATCCTTGGAAGAAGACGCATCTATTTAGCCATAATGGTCTGAGGTGGAGTACAGACTAAGTAGGCTATCAAGGCCTCTTATGGTGGTGTTCAAAGATTTGTAGATAACTTCTTGAAGTGAGCACGTACAAGGCCATAAAAGAAGTCTTCAGAAATCCTAAACTGTTATCACATATTCTGTGTTATCTGCTAACATTACAATGAAAGTATTAATTAATAATAAAAATGTTAAATAAAATGTCTTTGGAGAAAAAAAAGACAGGCTCATAATCAACTCTTTATAGATGTAAAATGAAATTTATTAAACATTTAGTTTTGAACAACAAAGTACTGTATATCAATTCTTGTGAGATGCAGCTAAAGTGGTACTAGAGGGAAATTTATAGCTTTACGTAATTTATTATAATACCAAAGTAATAAATAATAAGCTAAGAATTAAACTTAACAAGTAAGAAAAATGTAAATAGAGTAAAGGCAAAAGACATATAAGAGCATAATAAGAATGGAAATTAATAGAATGGGAAATAGAACATGACACACAAAACATGTAATATCAGCAGAGTTAAATGATTGTGAGCAATAATAAATGTGGTGGGAGTTCAAAGGAGGAACAGATTAACTACAAAGGAAGGAAAGATAATGTGCTGCAGTGAGAAGACTCCAACATTTGGAGTTATCTGAATCCATCTGCCATGTGATCTAGATAAGTCACTCTGACTCCTTAACTCAGAACTTTCTTACTTTTTAAAGGAATAACTAATACCTATTTTATATAATACTTCACAAGGTTTTGGTGAGGATTAAATTATGTTAATTATTAACATTATTTAATATGCTTTAACTTGGGCTTTCATTGCCCAGGAGTGCTCTGATAGACAGGCACAGTCTCTTGGAAGCTAGCTTAATAATTTTTTTGTGGGCCATTTTGCTTTGGATGAAGTATTTTGTTTTTGCAGTCATGGAGGGCAGTGTGGAGATCAATTTCAATGAAGAGAAAGAGGACTAAATTTGAACTTTTAGACTGTGTAATATTTTCCCCCACTGGTTTGACTATATGTATTGGACTACATAGAGTTGTTTGCTTCTTTAAGTAAATCTATTTGTGTGGATCTTTTACATAGTTGTAAAATAAGCATTGGAAATTTCAGCATTTACTTGTAAATGCTAGAGTCATAGAGCTACAACTTGAGTGAAAAAAAGCAGATTTGTGAAAAGGGATTCACACTGAAGAAACATCTAACATTCACACTGTTGAGATTACATCATATCCTGCTATTTGGGGCAATAGCCGGCATAAAAACAACATAACAGGATTAAGTCTCTTGAAAAGAATAAGAATATCGTGTCTTTCCAATCTGCAATTCTTTCAATGTTAGTACTTTTTGAAGCAGGAAAACATCCCAGAATGTTTTTCCTTTTTTATTTTGTAAACCCAATGTAGTTGTCAGTCTCAGTAATGAGAATTAACTGCCCAACTCATACAATGAGTTACATTGCAAATGCTTCTTAAAATAAACACATCAACCACTGCTACCACATAAACAAGGAAACCTAAGATTTAATGGAAAATGTTTTTCATGGCCCTTGTTAAAGGTATGTCATTCCAAAGTATACATGCAGTCAACTAATACACAAATTAAATGTTGATATTTGTTGTATGACTGTTGACATTATTGGGATAAGTGTGAATTGAATTTACTTGTACTAATTTTACTTTATTTTTATTATTTAAAAAAATTTTTTAATGTTTTTATTTATTTTTGAGACAGAGAGAGAACATGAGCAGGGGAGGAGCAGAGAGAAAGGGAGACACAGAATCTGAAGCAGGCTCCAGGCTCTGAGCTGTCAGCACAGAGCCGGACATGGAGCTCCAACTCACGAAGTGTGAGATCATGACCTAAGCTGAAGTCGGATGCTCAACCGACTGAGCCACCGAGGCGCCCCAAGCTTGTATTAATTTTAAAGTCTATTTATTTTTGAGAGACAGAGAGAATGAGTGGGGGAGGGGCACAGAGACGGAGACAGCTATCAGCTGTCAGAGCAGAGCCTGACATAGGGCTGAAACTCATGAACCATGAGATCATGACCTGAGCCGAAATCAAGTGTCGCATAACCAACTGAGTCACTCAGACTACTTGTACTAATTTTAAAAGCTCATAATAGAGATATATTGACTTTGAACCCTAGAAATACCAGATAGAATGAATAGGAATCATAGTGTTATTACTCTCTACACTGTAGACAGCTGCTACTACACCCAAAATACAGGCCACTAAAATTCCTGTGGCATAGTGTAGCACTAATAATTTATGAAAATCAAACAGAAGGAGGCAGAAAGAAAGGAACGGCTAGAAGGAAAGTTAGACAGCACACACCCCCAAGCAACTTGCTTTTGTGGTTTGTGGTCAGCACAGTTGGAAAGGATGTCAGTTATGAGTGAAAAATGAGGAATAGTTGGTATGATTGAATTGGTTTAATATTTTACCAAAGATCTAAGAAATATTTACTAAATATTTAAAGAATGAAAAGTTTTACCTAAAAGTGTGCATCGTAATAAAGTTTTGGGAGTAAAAGCTGTCTTCCTTTAATTGAGTGACAAGGTCACAGAATAGTCATTATTATATCTGAGCCTTGGAGGATATAATTTCCTGGTCCAGTGTATCAATGTGTTCTTTTCTGGATCATGCTTTTGGTTTCATATGCATGAAATCTTTGCCTAAACCAAGGTCATAAAATTTTTCTCCTATATTTTCTTCTGTAAGTTTTATAATTTTAGGTTTTACATTAAGGTTTATGACACATTTGGGGTAAATTTTTGTATATAGTATAAGATATGGATTAGACTTCATTTTTTTTCAAATGGATATCCAATGGAACTGTCTATAACTTTGATAAATATTACCAGGTTGTTCTTTATAAATGTATGTCATTTTATACTTCTAGCTGCAAAGTATGAGTAAATACTCAACAGTCTACTGGGAAAATCTCATCTACTCATTTAACTCATCTACTGTTAAATTGCTTTTTGAAATTATAAGTGAGATTGAACATCATTTAATATATTGTATTTATTTTTTTAAGTAATGTTTATACCCAATGGGGGCTCAAATTCATGACCCCATGATTAAGAGTCATGTGCTTGACCAACTGAGCCAGCCAGGCACCCCATATCATATATTTTAGAGCTATTTGCATCTCATTTCTGTGAACTATTTCCTTGGTTCAATATTTTCCATTGGATTGTTTGTCATTTTTCTTCTTGTTTTAGAAAATTAAAGTGTTGAATTCTATTTGATTGCTTTAAAAAATACCTTTGAGATGGTAGTACATGAACAGTGAGTTTGTAAAACAAAATGAATTTTTAACACACTAAAACAATGTTTTTAAAGGAAGTCTCATACTACTTCATCAGAAAACTATTGCAGAGTCAAATGTGGGACTTTCAGTCTCCTAATTCACCAGGATAATTTTTAATCACACACCCTGACTTAGATAAGCATTTGAAAAGTCCAATGACATGGTGAGGCCATGTAAAGAAACTGCTTTGACTTAAATAGACTAAATGTTTTATTTTCTTTTACTGTCTATATTTGCAAAACAAGACCATATAATACAAAAATTTGGCTTCAGTCAATAAAACATTCTGTCTTCAACAGAAGAATTTCCCATAGTGGCTTTCTTTGGCAACATCAGTGCTATTTGGCAAAAGTATCATCTGTGGGGGTTTGGTCCCTTAACACCAACAGGCAAAAATAGGAAGATTTATGATATTGAAACTTAAAGATAATTGTGACTTGGATAGCCCTTGGTGGATGAATTTAAACTTAAGAAGAGCTTAATGAATGCCATAAATTGGCCTTTTATTAAAGCAGATACTAAACCTCCATAGATTCTGTTAGGATAAATAACTGAAGTCCTTTCTCCTAAGGTTATTAGTCTTGGTGACTGGGAAAACTTTCCTCAACATCTGAAAACCAAAACAACAACAACAACAACAACAAAAACCCAAAAACATTTCCCCTGCCCCGTCCCCCATCCCAAGACCCTATTTATTTCTGTAAACCCAACAACATTCTAAGGGACTCGTTCGGGAAACAAAGGTTTAATTATTTGAGCATGAATAGAAAATACTCCATCTACTGTGACAAATCATGGTAAATTTAACAGCAATTATCATAGTTATGGAAAAGTTTCATGGGTGATGAAATTCTGCCCAAATCTCTTGGACAGTTAGAGAAAGGTCCTGCAAAATTTTAGTATTTTCACATTCAAATAGTTATTTTCAAATATACTAAAAGGCCAGGTTATCCTAGAAGAATGTTAATTTCAGCAAGTTATTAAATACTCAAGATTTACATTCTTTTCTCTGTGTGTCTCTCTAGTTTCCAACAAAAGTTTTATTCTTTTGCATGGTAGCACATTTTAATTGTCCAAGCAGGAAAGAAACCAGAGTAGACTCTGACCACATACTAATTAATGCTTATTTGCCCTGCTCAAGGAGCGATCTAAATCAGGTTTGAAAATTAGGCATGAGTTCCTCACACAACATGGCCATAAGATGCCAGTGGGGCTCATTCCTGTGTGAGGTCTTCAGCAATGTGCTTGCTGTCTGGAGACCTGTTTTCTGTACTCATGACTTCTGGAGTAGGGTGGGCTTCAAGTTCAAGGTAATAAAGTGGGGCTAGGAGTGACCTGCCAGGGGCATTTCAGCAGAAGAATCTGAAAGACCTGGAATGAAAACTGAAAATCTGTATGGGTTTCTGTAATGTTGCTAACTCTCCAAAAAAGAGAATGAGGCAAACCCACAAAGACCACAGAACAACACAATAATGTGGCCTCTACAACATCTGCTATAATGATCCCATTGGCCTCTTTCTCTTTCAAAACTGCTTTTTCCTTGTCCTTAATGTCTTGATCCTGGGGGTTTTCTTCACCTTCTTCCCTACTTGTCCAAGTGGTTCTTCCCCACCAGTTTCTTTAGTAGGACTTTTTTTTTTTTTGGGTGCACCTTTATTCAGGACTGATACTAATCAGATGTGATTCTTTTTATTTTTTTAATGCTTATTTATTTTTGAGAGAGAGAGAAAGAGACAGAGGGAGGACAGGGGGAGAAAGAGACAGGGGAGGGGCAGAGATGTGATTCTTATTGTTATTCCTCTTTCCTTTTTCCCTGGAGTGTATACCTAAATGCTTGGCTTCAACTGCTAACTCTAAGCTATTGATTCCAACCTGATAATCCTGTCCCCTCAACTTAGCCCCAAATGCCTGTTGGTCATCACACCTGAGAGCCCAGCTCTCACCTGAACTTGACAAATCAAAACAAATTTACCCACTTTTCAATAGTCATGGCTACATGGGGACTGCCTCACATCAGTCTGCATGCTGGGTGCAGGAGATCATCAGTGGAGAAGATAGATGGGTACTTAGCTCTTGAAGCTCAAAGTCTAGCAGGAGGAATAGGTATTGAGCAAGTTGTCACACAATAATTATTCTAATTGTGATAGCTAAAGGTAAAAGGTGCTGTGGCCTAGCCTATTTGGGAAAGCTCCTATAGGAGCAAAATATTTCAGGTATTATAGTCCTTTTGTAAGAAGGTTTCCTTTTCTATACTCTTTTGATAAGTTTCAAAAACTTTTAGGGCTGCCCTTTCTGATTCACTCTTACAAATGGATTTCTTCTGGCAGCCTTGAAAAATCAAACTCTCTGAATTAGCAGATTTACTGAAAAGCTTCTTGGAAGAAACTTTAAATTTGGAGGCTGAAAACATTTATAAAAAATAAGACCTGTTCTTCATTCAGTAACTGAAAATATGTCCTTATAAAATTCTAATGACAGACTCCTTTTAAGCACATTTGTATTTCAAGGAGTGTAAGGTTTATTCTATGAGAGTTCTTAATGTTAACTGGTTATCATTGTATAATCATATTCAAATGAACATCTGTAAGTCTAGAAGAAATGAAAACTGCCATTTTCCCTATTAGATAAAGCAGCAATCTTAGAATTTCATCTTTCTCTATGCATAAAGTAAATTGTTCTGTTAGAATAGTTACTTAAAAGCAACACAAAGATATTTGCTGGATACTTCCAGGAGGAAGTGACATTTTAGATAGATCATGAGGGATGAATAGTAGTTTGACCAAGTGAAGATGAAGTTAAGAAGATATATGTGTACATATAATAAAAACTTTGAGAAGGAGAGAAACATAGAGGGTTAGAATGGTTCAGGAAAGACCATGTGCCTGAATATAGTGAATGTGGATCTCCGTTAGTCGTACAAGTCATGTAAGTAATTTTAAATTACTACTCTGGGTAGCTTACATGAGAAAATAGAAATAGAGAGCTTAAACCATCATCACCAAATTGTCATCATCACCATAAGCATTATTAGTAGTTTCATTTATTACATAATCTTTAATTTTCATCAACTATGGATCATAGATGAAAGTATCATCTTAAAGATAAGAATACTGAGGCTCAGAGGTATTTGAGAAGGCCTGGTTGAAGAGGTGACATCTAACTTGGGACCTTAAGACTAAGCGTGAGCTAAGGAAACAGGCATGGAGGAAAATTCCAGGCAAAGAGAATGGTATGGGTGGTTTCAGGAGGAATTTTACAAGGCCAGATTAAAAAGTTTTATAAAGTGCATTTTAGCTGTAGAATAAGGCATGACTGGAAACAGGGAGACGAGGTAGGAGAGCATTGCATTATCCCAGGTGAGAAAGTATCGTAAACAGAACTAATGATAATGGCAGAGGGAAAGTGAAAGTTGAATAGATTTCAGAAATATTAGGAAGTAGAAAAGGTTGTCAGCACTGTCCAATAGATCTCTATAGTGTGAATGATAGGTCCTAAAATTTGCACTATCCAATAGGGTAGCCACTACCTATATGTGGCCACTGAGCTTTTGAAATGCAACTGAGTAACTGCATTTTAAATTTTATTTAATATTAACTAACTTAAATTTCAGTAGCTACTTGTGACTTGAGGCTATCCTATTGGACAAGGCAGGATTGGATAATTTTAGCTCCTTCTCTTTTTTCATATCTTCTCTCTAATTACAAGGTCTTTTAAGATAACGTCACTCTATCTAAACTTGGCATGCTTCTTCTCTGGTGTGTTGGGTCTTCTCACTACTGTACAAACATATGAAATATTTATTTTTACTTCTAGAGTTGCTCATATTTCCACCCTCACCTATATTGCTCTATCTTCTTATTTTACCTATTTAAGACCCCTTTTTCCAGGAAAGTTTTAATGCTTATTCTTTCTCATTAATATGTCTTCCCTTGTGTGGAGCCTGGGTGGCTCAGTCAGGTAAGGATCCAACTCAAGATTTCAGCTCAGGTCTTGATCTCACAGTTTGGTTCATGAGATCAAGCCCTGCATCCGCACTATCAGCTCATAGGCTGCTTGGGATTCTCTCTCTCTCCCTCTTTTTCTGCCCCTCCCCACTCTTTCTTTGTGTCAAAATAAATAAGTAAACTTTAAAAAAAATACATGTCCTTGAGCATCAGTCATTCCAGTCTATACTACATAACCTCATGACAAGTCATGGCTTATTTCTTGCTCATTCTTACTTTTTATTAATGTGATGAGTTGATGCTAATCTCATATTAAACAAAGATGCTTGAAAGTAGGAAACATATTCTTCATATTTTCTATATTTCTTCCTCTACTGTTGAATACGTAGTTAGCAAAGGCCTTATTTCTTTTTTCTTTCTTTCTTTCTTTCTTTCTTTCTTTCTTCCTTCTTTCCTTCTTCTTTTGAGAGAGTGGGGGAGGGGCAAAGAGAGAGGGGGACAGAGGATCTGAAGGGAGCTTTGTGCCGAAAGCAGAGAGCCAGATGTAGGGCTTAAACTCAGGAACCATGAGATCATGAACTGAGCCGAAGTCTGAAGCTTAACCAATGGAGCCACCCAGACACCCTGGCAAAAGCATTCTTGAAGACAAACCCTTGCTTACTACTGTGATCCTACTCATTACAATGTACGCTATGAGGTTTCTGGTTCCTTATATACATTTTTTTTTTCAAACAAAACGAATTTAAAGTAGTGAAAAAGATCAGTGTTGTTTTTTTAAAATAAGAGATATACGATTCTTTAAGCCTTACCCGAATTGACTGTTTTTAGTGGGTAGTCCCCAAAGATAATGGCTGTCAGTTCCTTCTCTTCCAATTTGTGCGTGCTGCTCCACCTTTTATGTCACTCAGCCACCTCCCCTGGTCCCTTTGAATCTGGACTGGCCTCGTGACTTGCTTTGACAAATAGAAATCAGTGGAAGCAATACTGCGCCTGTTCCAGGCCTAGCCTTTTAGGCTCTGGCAGCTTCCACTTTGGCTGTAGGAAAGCCAGTCACCATGCTGTGCAGTTGGGGCTAGGACTAGACTGAATGAGGAGAAACCACAGAGCAGACACGTGGAGGAAGGGCACTGAGCTGCCAGACGTGGAAATGAAGGCTTCTTGTATTTTGCAGCCCTGCCAGCCTCTAGCTAAATGCAGTCTACGTGCATGACTCAAACTGACACTACATGGAGCAGAATTGCCTGGTGGAGGCCTATGCTAATTTCTGACCCACAGAATCATGAAAATTAATACAAGCACTGTTGTTTTGAGTGGTTGAGTTTTGGATTGGCTTGTTACACGGCAATAAATAACTGAAATGCTATCATTTAAAAAATAGAAGATTCAGTCGTAGTAAGATAACTAACCCCAGTTTGATCACTTTCTTGACACACCCCTCCCTCATCCCAAGTTTAGGGCATCTCTTTATGGAACAGGCAGTGGATGAGTCAAATGACTGTGTGATAATAGAAAACCAAATACTATCCAAACCAACGTGAGACTTTCAACACACAATTTGAAGTATGTTCTTCCATATGTTTGAATATTAAGTGTAAAATTCTGAATTGAAAGCATCCTATATTCTAAGTGTTCTCTCGAGTGTAAAATTTATTTATCAAACACAGGGGGAAAGTCTTGTTTGAGAATAGGTTTACCTAAATAATTATCTAAGATCCTTTATAAAGGTATTACATAATTGAAATATTGGGTTTAATGTTCCTGGATACTTACTCAAGACCTATCTTAATTTTCTATTATTTGTAAGATTTTAAAAGTGATATTTTTCTAAGTGCTTTAACCAGTAAAAGGGTGGTGTTTATAAAATTGGTGAGATGTTGATATTTTTTAGTCACAAGGTAACTTCAAGCTAAAGTTGGTAATATTGTTTTAATGTCTGGAATGATTGAGTTATCTGCAGATTTGACCAGTTTGAGTAAATCATCTTCAAATGATTAGCAGGTCACAGAAAAGGTAGGTATTCAGAGAACATATTTTGGCCACTCATCATAAAGTCTTCCTTGAGCTGCCATTTTTCCATAATTAAACAGTCAATTCTTTGCTCTTATATGTTTATTTGATAAGCTGTATTGTCACAGAGCAGGTCATGTGGCCCAGTGATTATAAAGCTATCCGCATATCCTCATAGGTTAAGTAATGACATAGCTATTTTCTTCAATTTCCCAAGGGCATTATTATTATTATTATTTTAATTTTTAGAGAGCAAGAGAGAGTGAGAGAGAGAGCATAAGCAGGGGAGAGGGGCAGAGAGAGAGAGAGCAGAGAGAGGAGAATCTTAAGCAAGTTCCACACTTACTGTGGAGCCTGATGTGGGACTCAATCCCACACCCCTGGAATAATGACCTGAGCTGAAATCAAGAGTTGGAAGCTCAACCTACTGAGCCACCCAGGTGCCCCTCCCAAGGACATTTTGAAGATGAAAATATGGTAACGCTGTTATTTCTGACTTATCCTGGTGTGGAATAGTTGTTGGGTCCAGTAGAGCAAATTTTCTATTGCTATAGCTATAGTCTGAAGAACTGCTCAGTCTAGTTTGTTTTGGACTTCTGCACCAAAACACCACTTGCTAGATGAGGTAAATGCACTTTGTCCTATTATTATGAGGATATGCTCTTTTAGGCTAGCTGATTTATTTTTTTTTTTTTAAAGCAGGCTTAATGCCCAGCGTTGAGCCCATTGTGGGGCTTGATCTCATGACCCTGAGATCAAGACCTGAACTAAGACCAAGAGTCAGACACTTAACCAACTGAGCCACCCAGGCGCCCTTACATTTTTAAAAATTTATTTTGATTTATTATTGTTATTTTTTATTACTTTTATTTTTATCTTTTTATATATATATTTTTTTAATTTTTTTTTTTTAATTTTTTTTCAACATTTATTTATTTTTGGGACAGAGAGAGACAGAGCATGAACAGGGGAGGGGCAGAGAGAGAGGGAGACACAGAATCGGAAACAGGCTCCAGGCTCTGAGCCATCAGCCCAGAGCCTGACGCGGGGCTCGAACTCACGGACCGTGAGATCGTGACCTGGCTGAAGTCGGACGCTTAACCGACTGGGCCACCCAGGCGCCCCTATCTTTTTATATTTATACAGTCATCATGCATCTCCTTGGCAGAAGGAGCTTTACCTTTAAGATCTAGCTCAGTGCCTAGCACATAGTAAACATTCAACTAATATTTGCTGAATCCCTGACTTGGTGAATAATGGCTGCTTAACAATTTTAGTAAATGAAATTTACCTTTGACTTTTAGCAATTCTAAAACCATTCATATTATTTAAATACATGTCAATAAATATAAAATTTATATTAAAATTTCTCAAAAATAAAAGTTAAAGGAAATAAACATGCCATAATTCATGATATTTATTAGGTTATTTAAATTATTTTTAAAAATTGTAGTTCTTTATGTACTGTGTTGACCATATTAACAAAGACTTTGAATATACTTGAAACGTTTTATCATTTAAAGCTTACCTCAATATGATGGATTTAAAGTACCAAACTTGAAAAAAAAATCAGAAAAACGGAAATAATTAGTGTTAATATCATGCATTAGTTTTCTTAGGACTGCTGTAACAAATTACCACAAAATGGTTGGCTTAAAACAACAGAAATTTGTTCTCTTATGGTTTTTGGATGCAAGGTGCTAGGAGGGCCATGCTGTCCCCAAAGGCTCTAGGTAAGATTGCCTCCCTGACTTTTCTAGCTTCTGGTAGTTACCAACAATCCTTGGCATTCCTTGGTTTGTGCAGTATAATTCCAATCTCTGTCTCTGTCTTCACATGGCTTTCTTCCCTGTGTGGCTATCTCCAAATGTTTCTCCTTTAAGGGTACCAGTCCATTGCTGATAGACATTAAAGAAGACCTAAATAAATGGAAGATATATAATGGTCATGGATCAGGAGACTAATGTTATCCACTCTTCTTTAAGTGGTCTATAGAATCAATGGAATTGCAATCAAAATCTTGATAAAAATTTTTTCTGGTAGACATTACCAGGCTGATTCTAAAATTTACATGGAAATTCAAAGATTCCAAAATGACAAAAGAATTTTTATTATTATTTTTAAAATTTTTTTAATGTTTATTTATTTTTGAGAGAGAGAGAGAGAGAGAGAGAGAGAGAGCAAGCAGGGAAGGGGCAGAGAGAGAGAGGGAGACACAGAATCCAAAGCAGGCTCCAGGCTCTGAGCTGTCAGCACAGAGCCTGATGTGGGGCTCAAATCCACGAACTGGGAGATCATGACCTGAACTGAAGTTGGACGCCCAACCCACTGAGCCACCCAGGTGCCCCGACAAAAGAATTTTTAAAATGATCACTGCCTGCTTTCAAGAGTTATTAGCAAAGTTGCAGTAATTGAGACTGTGGTATTTGTTTAAAGAAAAACAAACAGATCAATGAAATAGGATAGACTAAAAAATGGACTCATGGAGAATTGATTTTTGACAAAAGTACAAAGATGAGTCAATGGAGAAAGGTTGGTCTTTTTAATGATGGTGCTAGAAAAATTTGATGTTGATGTGCAAAAAAGAGAACTTTGATTTAAAAAACTCAAATTAATCATGGGCCTAAATGGAAAGCCTGAAAATATAAAATTTCTAGAAGAAAACATAGAGGATAATTTTTGGCCTCAGATTAGGTAAAGATTTCTTTAATTCAACACCAACATTATAATCAGTATTAGAATAAAGTTGAATAACTGGATTCATCAACATTAGGAACTTCTGCTCTCTGACAGACCGTTAAAATGAAAATACAGGCCAGGGGTCCTGGGAGACTCAGTGGGTTGAGCATCTGACTTTGGCTCAGGTCATGATCTCACAGTATGTGGGTTTGAGCCCTGTGTGGGGTTCTGTGCTGACAGCTCAGAGCCTGGAGCCTGCTTTGCATTCTGTGTCTCTGTCTGCAGCTCCCCTGCTCGTAGGTGTGTGCTTTCTCTCTCTCAAATACAAATAAACATTAAAAATTAAAAAAAAAATACAAGCCACAGACTGGCAGAAGTTATTTTGTAAATTGTATAGAAAATATATAAAGAACTCTCAAAACTCAGGAATAATACAACTAATAATGCAATAAAAATGAGCAGGGGTACCTGGGTTGTTCAGCCGTTAAGCAACTGATTCTTGATTTCGACTCAGGTCAAGATCTAAGGGATCCTTAGTTTGAGCCCCACATCAGGAGGCTCTGAGCTTACAGTGTGGAGCCTGCTTGGGATCTCTCTCTCCCCGTCTCTCTGCTCCTCCCCCGTGTACTTGCGTGCGTGTATTCTCTTTCTCTTTCTCTCTCTTTTTCTAATAAATAAAAAAAAAATTGCAAAAGATTTGAATAGACACTTTACCAAAGAAGATATACAGATAGCAAATAAGCACAGAAAATATTCTCATCACTAGTGATTACTCCACAACGAGATCCATAATTACAACATTAGTAGTCATTAACCCACTCTAAGACACCTATTGGATTGACTAAAATTTAAGAGAATAACAATAATATGTATTGATAAGGTTATGAAGCAACTGGAACTCATATAATGTTCATGTATCAGAAGACTAATAATGTTACCCACTCACATACTGTTGTGGGAAAGGAAAATAGTAAAACTATTTTGGAAAACAGTTTAGTAGTTTCTTAAAAAGTTAAACATTCACATTCCTTATGACCCAGGTATTTCACTTCTAAGTTTTTTTTCCTCAAAACTAATGAAAGCATATGCCCACATAAAGACTTATACATAAATGTTCATGGCAGTTTTGTTTGTTATAGCCCAAACCTGGAAAAAACTAAAACGTCCACTAACATGTGAATGGGTAAACAATTTGTGGCACATCTATATTATGAAATACTAGTGAACAATAAAAAAGAAATGCTCTATTGATGCACTCAACAAGGTGGATAAATCTCAAAAGAATTTTGCTTAATGGAAGAAGTCACACAAAAAAGAGTACAGGTTATATGATTCCATATATATATGGATATATATATCTCCATATACAATTATATACAATTGTATATACAATTGTATATATATATGTATAATTATACATATACAATTACAATTGTATATATATACAATTATATATATACAATTATATATACATATACAATACATACATATACATACAATACATATACATATATATACATATACAATTATATATATATATATATAATTATAGAAATACAAACTCATCCATAGTGATATAAAGAAGACCAGTGGTTGCCTGGAGGGTTGTTTTTAGTGGTGAAGGAGGGACTGATTACAAAGGAGACATGAGAAAACTTTTGGGGTGATGGAATGGCTCATTATTTTGATTGTGGTGATGGATTTACAGGAGTATATATGTATTGAAATTTATTAAATGGTACACTTTAAATATGTGCAATTTATTATATATCAATTATAGGTCAATAAAGTGGGAAAAATTAAGAAGCAAAGGACCTACGGGCTGGGTACTATTTTAAAGTTCTAAACTTTTATTTCTTCTGTTGGCTTCTGTGAGATAAGTCTGGTTACCTTAAAAAAATTCACCTAGGTCTCGTCCTCCAAATTAATTTTGGGCAGCATAAGAGAAATGTCTGGAGTTTTAGGACATTTCCAAATAGTAATAAACCACAGGTTAATCTGTGATGGGAAAAGAGAACCAGAGAACCTCTGGATTTAAAGGATGAAAAGGGGTGGGCTGGGTGATGAGGAAAGGAAACCAAGACTGAATCGCAGGAAGGATCTTGACAGGGGGGAGAGAGGCAAGACTACGCCTACACATCCTCACGGGCAACTGTACAGATTCTCCGGGCAGGTGGCTCCAAGTGGATTAAAATGTTACAACGTATGGCTGGTTCTGAACCATGAAAACAGTTCCTTTCTGAGTTAGTCCTGCCAGCTGGAAACTCCGTGCTTGGCGCGTTGAGAAGGCGGCCACCATCCGACGCTCCCGGCTTCTTTACCTAAAGCCGCGTCTAGCTCTCCGTCGCCCCCTGGTGGCGAGCACTCGGGGACCCGTAGGCGCACGGGTGAGGCCGGAGGGAAGGTGCAGCCAATGAGGTCATGGCAATGGAGGGGAGCCTCGGGTACCTCCCCAGGCTGTGTCCGCTTCGGCATTCTGGCACCAGCATGGCTGCCCCAGAATCCAGTTTCCCAAATGCGGCGCTCACTCCGGCTCCTCTGTGCTAGCGTCCGTCCAGTGTCATTCGGGTCTTACTGGGTGGGAGTCGGGGTGAGGGAGCTGCATTAAATAGTAGTGACCTCCAGGTTTCAGGGCAGAACTTTTCATGCATTTGGGAACGAGGGGCCGCAGCAGGGCCCTGGCTATAAGGACTGTCCCTATTAGACCCCTGGTTCCGAGGAATTGAGGGAAGACGGAAACCAGATGGCCCCCTTAAATCCCAAATAGTTTTTCTCCCCACATTTCTCTCCACCCTGTTCCCGCCTTGTCCCAGATATTGATATGTCACTTTAGCACCGCGTACAGACCGTTGGAGATCGTCCTTCTGCCCCATTGTCCTCAACCCTCAAGGGGCCGAGGGTGGGCAGTCCAGAAGCTTGGACCGGCTCTTCGGCCCGAGGGCAAGGACCTCCATGGGTTTCGAGGGTGCGGTGAGGACCAGCGCGGGGTGGGGAGGGGTGGACCTACGGTGTGTGTGTGGGGGGGGTTAGGAGCGGGCAGAGGCGCCCACACCTCCAGCTTCCAGCTCAGGCAGGCGAACTGCGTGACATTCCCGTCCACACCTGATTGACAGGAGGAGGGAGTCGCGGCCCAGGAGGCGGGAGTGGGTGTGCAGAGGCGGAGACAACCCCAGCCGCACGCCCAGCCGGCCGGGGCTTGCGCTCCTAGACGGTTGAGGTCTGGGTCTCTTGCCCCCCGCCTCCCTCGCCGGGTGGCCGCTGGCTCCTCAGAGCCTGACACCCAGAGCGTGGAAAGGATCACGGAGTGTCCCCTGCTGGGGCTGCTGCCTGCAGGGAGGGGGCAGGGAAGCCCGGAGCCCCGTGCGCCACTTCCCCGGCAGCCTCGGCCTGGGTCAGGACTGGCTCGCGGTTCCCTCGCGGCTCTGCGCGGGTCCGCCTCCCCCTCCCTCCCCCTTCCCGCGAGCTGCCTCCGCCCTCCTTCCTCTGCCTCCACCCTCAACCCCCATCCCCGGCTGTCGGGAGCTGGGCTCGGAGCCCTCAGTCTGCCCGAGCTCTGCATGTGGGCGCCGGACAAGTCCGCGGCGCCTCCACCCAAGATGGACAGCCGCTACACCAGCACTGCGGGCATCGGGGACTTGAACCAGCTGAGCGCGGCCATCCCGGCCACGCGGGTGGAGGTGTCGGTGTCCTGCAGGTGAGGAGGCTAGCCCTTCCCCTCCCTCCTCCTGCTCTCCCGTTTGCCGGGTGGGTAGCGCTTGCGAAGCGCTCGGGGCACCCCGAGGCTTTGCTGGGGTGAGAAGTTGCGCGACGAGTGGGAAGCACCCCAGCTGTGGGTCCGAGTCACCCCAGTGACACGGAGCGGAGAGCGGGAACGAGAAGCGAGTGGTGGGCTACGGAACTGAGACTTTTCGTTTTCTTTCTGGGAAATGCTGTAAAAGTTGGCTGGGCTGTGACTCAGCGGCGGGAACGCCGGCCGCCGCCCACTTTGCAAGCCCTTTTTACGTCCCAGACCCGAGCTGCTGGGTTGGGTGATGACGGGAGTCGAAGGGGGACAGCATTGCCAAAAGCGCTTGCGACCGCTGCGCGCGGTGGCCCGGGACTCCCTCCGCTAGGCGTGTGCGAACCTGCTAGTGCCACAGTTGGCACCAAACCCGGCAGCTGCCTCCCCACCCACTTCCTGGAGCCATCCAGCTTGCTTCCCCCCACCCTTCCGGGCTTCTTGCCTCGTGCCTGTTAGGTAGAGATTTGGGCTCCAGCCCTGTTTGCAGACGAATCTGTGCCGTACCTGAAATCTGGGAAGTCACGACTTTCTGCCTGCAAGTAGACACAGTTTTCAGTGCTGGTAACAACTGACACTCTGCCCAAGGACTGTAAATTTCAACTCCTTGCCTGAGTTGCTTGGGTCAGTAGTCCTGTAAACAAAGCAGCATAATTGCTGTTTCGCAGAAGATTTTGAGAAGGAGATAGGCGGACTAGATTACTAAATTGATAACGGCACCAGGAGAGGGAGAATTTGCATAATATTGACTCTGGAGCCCACTTTCTTGTTTGCATACTTGGGTCTCTCTCAGTGGACAACTCTCTTCCCTTTTGCCCACTTTGGCTTCAGGATTGTTTTCAGTGCTTCAAATTCCCCTCCCCCCCTCCAGTTCTTTTCCTTAGCAAAACTTGCCTTGAGAGAATGTAACAAACAAGGGGAATCTTGGATGTAAATAAACCCGGAAACTTAAAATGCTGTCACCCCAGTCGTACTTTATTTTGCATTTTCACGAGACTAAGTCTAAAGCCCAAGGGATGGATTTTCTTTTTTGTGGAAATTCAAGCACCTACAACCCTAATTGAAGTGTTAATTAGGGGCGAGGCTTTCGGCTATCCCTGAAACTACATCCCATGATTGCTTGCTTCCTCTTAAGGCTGACCTCACAACTGTGGAGATACTAATGCTGATAGTGATAGCTAAGGTGGGGCTCTTGCCTTATTATGTTTATTGCTTTAAGGGTTGCCTGAGATTTCTTCCTGTCAACTGAACAGGTGAAACTATATGGAAAACTCTTTTCAGGCATTAATTTCTAGGCCTTTTTCTTTTCCCTGAAGCTGGCATTGGATGCTCGAGGGAAGTCATTAGTATATACACATCATACATAGCCAAAAGTCCTATAATAAGAGTGTTTTCTAGAGTTCTTCTCTGCTGAACATCCTGCAAAGCCTGAATGGCATGTGGGCTGTATCTGGCATGAATATAAAAATGTTATAAATTAAATCTGAGTTTCCCAAAAGCTCTTTAGGACTGATGGGGAAATTGTACCTTCACTGGTCTTTCTACCAGTGGGATCCACATTTATCCACTCTTTTTGTGTGTGTGTTGGGTGTGCCTAGAATCTTGTAATTAATTGGCTTTAACCCAGTTTGTTTAAGCTTGATACCTCAGACCCTGGACATCCTTGTTCCAGACTTTTTTCCGTATCATTGATTTGGTGTCTTGTTGTCTTGTTTTTTGTTTTTAAGTTTTCAAAAGCAAAAAAAAAAAAAAAAAAAAAGTCCTGAAATAGAACCCAAGTACTTACAGTACTTACATTGTTGAGAATTGAATCTTGTAAACATAGATGGTGTCCTCTGGGCTTTGGCATAAGAGACCTGGTTACGGATTCTGGCTTTGTGTCTCAATCATGTTACTTTGGAGTTCTTAATCTGAGCTCCTTCATCTCTAAAATGAGGATAATTGTGGTATTTATCTTATATAGAATGTTATCAGAGCTTCATAACATGATGTCTGAAAAGTGCTCACACAATTTGTGACACAAAAGGAAGTGTTAAAACAACATTAACTATTTTGAAATTGGAAATAGTATTTACTGAATAAATGTTTTCTATATGCTTCAGTATGGAATTCTGTAAATATTCCTCTTTTGTTCTGCAGTCAATTAGTAAAGAAGACAGGGATAGAGGCAGTCTTGGGATACCTGCTCTCTCTTTCTCTTTCTTCTTTGATGAAAGTATAAAGAGCGTATATTCTAGGATGTTTGGGGGGAATTTCACTTAGCAACAAGGCTCAACTGGAGGTCTCTCAGTCTTACTCTGGGCGAGCAGAGTAGGGAATTCCCTTGCTTTCTATGTTAGAGACCTCTGATGATTTGCTGACACTCTGAAAGCAACTCAGGAATAGAATCCTTTTTACTAACCTCCTTTCATTGTCCCCAGTCGAAGGCCTTTAAAAAAATCTTTATGACATTTTCATCTTCATTTTGGGGGAGGTGAGAAAATTAACAATTGAAGCTTGAAGCTAAATATAATTCATGGAAATCAATTAGTCTATTCCCTCACCAACTGTTTAATGTCTTTTGTATGTCGAGAATTATGCTCTGCTCCAGGAGAAATGTAAGAGAAGTTCTCTGAAAATGTAAAGTCTGGTTGGGAGAGAAGTATTACGTAATATGTGATGATGTCGGACTAAATCCAAAGATGTGGTTCGTGCACAGAGAGGGAAGAGACCATAGTGGAGTGGAGTGCTTGGAACATATTACAAAGAGAAGATGGGGCTTGAGGGGAGACGAGAAGGATGGGCAAGGCTTGCATTAGAGAAGGGACAGTAGTATAGCGTGGAGGTTTTGGGATGGCTACAAACTTGGTGTGTTAATGTGATGAGTGCTCTTTTCTAGCTGTGTTTATGTAGAGGCAAGCTCCTACCCTATGACTTCCCTTCTATCCAGTTTAGTTCTCCCAGCATTCATTTTTCTCATTATGTTAATTCATAGATTTTTTTTAAGTTAATTGGGTTACCTAATTAAAATGTCTGTAGCTGAAATGATACAACCTTACACACATAAAATAACATTTACAACATTCCCATTGTATTCTGAAAACAGATTAATTAGAATGAGGTAAAAACCAGTGGGAAAAATAATATGCAGTAATCACCTGTTTCCCTGGGCCTTTGGTTTAGTGAACTGTTTCCAACACATAATTTTGGTCATTTTCTCTGAGAAGTTAGTTTATCAATGAAAAAAAAAAAAGGGAGAACATTCTGTATTTCTAGACTTTGTGGGTTAGCCATCACATGTAAATTCTTTCACAGCAATAATTTTATAATGGTGATACAACCAATTTTAACTACTCAGGTTGAGGGAAGGATACAAAATGTGAGCCCCTACTTTGTGCTAGATATTCCGTGCGGTCCTATCTGACCTGGCCATGACTCTTTTGCCTAATCTACCACCACTTCTCACATGAACACTGTGACTGAATATAGTCCAACCAATGTGTGTTTACCATATGCTAGAACTGGTGACAGATAAATGTGGCTGCAATACACGAATAAGTGGTACAGTCCCATAGCACGTGCCGTTTTGCCAGTGAACCGACTTCCTCTTGGCCTATGGGGCTATTCCGAATGCCACTCTCTCTGCCTTGAATAGCCCTTCCTCCCTTCTTCCCCCCTCGTCTTTTTGATTAGCTTGTGCTCTTTTCTTCAAGACTCAGGTCAAACATCCCTCTCACGACTCCTCTCCCCAACTGGGTTTTGCTGTTTTCCCAAAGCAGCTGGTATGTACTAGTATCATAGTTATGTTGTTAATTCTTGGTCTCTGCATTCACCTTGAGGACAAGTTTTGTTTCTTGAATAATCCGCGTGTCGTGAGTCTGGCACAGAATATGTAGTCCATCAATGTTGGATGCTGTCATTCTCTGAATAAATCAGCTGGCATGGAGAGGGCTGTGTGCCTGTTAAAATACAGATTTCTAGGTACCCACACCAGATCTACTGAATCAAAATCTCTGGGACTAGGGCCCAGGAATCTGGACTTTTAACAAGTTTACCATGTGCTGATGATACACATTAAAATGTTTACCTGTTTGATGAGGAAATGACTGTGACTGTAGTCATTTTATACGGATTAGCAATCCCTGCCCTACACAGGTGCGAGGAGATAACTTTTCAGGGGTGTGCTGGACCAGACTTAAATGGGATTGAGACAGGAATTTGTCCACCAGTTGTTAAATATAGTGGTTATTAAAAATTAGATGATATAAACCTAAAATTAATGCATTACATTTTAAAATAAAGGCATAGTCAAAAGTTGTCACTTCCTAATTGTTTTACTACAGTTCACTGTTTTCTCTACTCTTTCATGACATCTATGCTCTTTTTAATCCGCGTGGTGAAAGTATTATGCAATCTTGTGCTACTGCTCATCTCTTCAGTCCTGTTCAGTGACGTCCTATTGGTAGACTGAAGTTGGTCACGGCGAATATTTACACTATGGAAACTGGCAAATAATGAAAGTCAAGATCAGGGCTTGATTTATGATTTTGTTGTTGTCTGCACTTAAGACCTTCTGTGGGAATCAATTGGCCTTATGGAATTTAAGTAAAAATATTATTATTATTATTGTTTAGAAGTTGTGTGCTCAGCTACACATACTATATGTCGGTAAGTTTATAACAAATTATACAAATACACACATGCATACACACGTTTATGCATCTAGTTTTTTGTTTTTTGTTTTTTGTTTTTTTGGAGAGCCCATTGTTAAACATGTGTTACATACACCTCACTGTTCAGAGGCCTTTTGTAAAAGATTATACAAAGGAAAAAGTTTGTTGCTGTTGGACTGTCACTATTAGAAATGACACATTAGAAATGACAGTGTCCGGTTCAGCACTTTTGTGGTCTTGCTTCTCTGCTTAGAATTAGTGGGGCGGTGTAGTTTCAGAATCCATGAGAGGCTGTGACAGTTTGCAAGTGTATTGTGAATGAAACAAGAAGATAATTGAAATTCTGTATGCTTTTTGCTTTCTTCACTTTTTCATGTGTTTCTTTCCACTTCTTCCTTATTCTCTTACTTTGAAGACTTTGTTTTTCTGTTTCTCCATCCACTGGGAGCATAGACTTTGCAAGTTTACGTGTTACAGTTCCAGTTCCAGACCACCTGGGAAAGCAAATTCGTATTGCAAGAGAGAGAATCTGCTTGGTCCAGCGGGGATTGGCCCAGTTTGGTTGAAGTAGGTGCATTCGCTGTTCTTATTATCTATGGCAAAAGAGGAAAGAGTTCTTTTTTTTTTTTTTATGAAATTTATTGACAAATTGGTTTCCATACAACACCCAGTGCTCATCCCAAAAGGTGCCCTCCTCAATACCCATCACCCACCCTCTCCTCCCTCCCACCCCCCATCAACCCTCAGCCTGCTCTCAGTTTTTAAGTCTCTTATGCTTTGGCTCCCTCCCACTCTAACCTCCTTTTTTTTTTTTTCCTTCTCCTCCCCCATGGGTTCCCGTTAAGTTTCTCAGGATCCACCTAAGAGTGAAACCATATGGTATCTGTCTTTCTCTGTATGGCTTATTTCACTTAGCATCACACTCTCCAGTTCCGTCCACGTTGCTACAAAAGGCCATATTTCATTTTTTCTCATTGCCACGTAATATTCCATTGTGTATATAAACCACAATTTCTTTATCCATTCATCAGTTGATGGACATTTAGGCTCTTTCCATAATTTGGCTATTGTTGAGAGTGCTGCTATGAACATTGGGGTACAAGTGGCCCTATGCATCAGTGCTCCTGTATCCCTTGGATAAATTCCTAGCAGTGCTATTGCTGGGTCATAGGGTAGGTCTATTTTTAATTTTCTGAGGAACCTCCACACTGCTTTCCAGAGCGGCTGCACCAATTTGCATAAGAGGAAAGAGTTCAAACACAGCAATTGGGGTTTATACCCCAGTCCCTGTTGGTTTATCTTTTAGACATATTCTAACCTTTTTAAAAAAGACAAGAAGTTTGAAGTTGATTGTTAACTGATAATGTTACTATATGCTAGGAGAAGTAGAACGCCTGTTATGCTGTTAATAACAGGTAAACTGAGGGCCAAGTGTGGTATGGGCATAGCATCCTATTCTTCTGGCTCTGTAGTTCCTGAAGTCCTGTGGTTCAAAATTGTAGTGACCCCATGATGCTTTTTTCAGCCCTATTTGGGTTTGGCTTAGCCCCAGAGTTTCAGGAATATTTGTACTGGGGCATTTGTACTGTGATGTTAAAGTCTCAATGTGCAAGGTGTCCAGGTATATCTTAGCAGACAAAAGCCTTACTCATGTGGTTGTTCCACCAATGTTTTGGTCTGCCCTTTGTATTTTTTAATATTTGGGGCCTGCGATGTTCTAAAACAGCCCTGGGATGTGGAGAATGTGAGTCTGGATGCAATTCACAAAGCAGGGCCCCAAGGAAAAGGGTGTAAACATCTGTGCTCTTTTACACACCTTTTTGTGGCAGAACAGGCAGAAGCCTCCCTACTTGTTTCACTCAAGACAGGGAAGAAAAACAATCCCTCTCAAAGGGGTTTTATGCAGTTGTTAACCTGTTCCATAATAATAACATTTGCTTATGAGAGCCAGTTTTACTTAGCCTTGAAGAGCATGGGTGTGGAACTAGACCAGTTCTACCACTACTGGCTGTGAAACGTTGGAAAGTTACTTAATGACTCTGTTCCTTAATTTCCTCATCCGTAAAGTGGGGAGAATAATAGCCCCTGTGACTCGTATTTGTTTTGAGGGTTAAATAAGTTGTTGCATCTATGTGCATTAAAATACTGCTTTTCATACTAGTTAAGTACTCAGAATTACAAATGGATATCCATACAAAATAAAAATCGCTCATATTCCATCCAACTATGAACGTTAAAATTGTTTTAATGTTTTATTTTTGAAAGAGAGAGAGAGAGGGAGAGAGAGAGAATGAGTGGGGGAGGGGCAGAGAGAGAAGGAGAAGCAGGCTTCAGGTTCTGAGCTGTCACTATAGAGCCCAAAACGGGGCTAGAACTCGCAAACCGTGAGATCATGACCTGAGCTGAAGTCAGACGCTTAACCAACTAAGCTACCCACGCGCCCCAAACTATGAACATTTAGTTCACTTCTTTCCCATTTATAACGCCATACTTACAGTCCCTCTCTTTCCCTTGAGTGTATGTGTGTGTGTGTGTATATGCTCACATTATATAATGGGATCATACTATATTCTACATAATTTATCTTTTGTATTTTTTGTATTATATCATGTATATATTGCTGTCATTCGTTTTTGAAAAAATAACCCTCTGTGTCTCTAGTCTATTTTATGCACACACTATTTATTTGACTTCTCTCTTATTTTCCAAAATTTATTTCAAAAAGTTACTATTCAGAATAATGCTAACGAGTATTCTTATTCACGAACACTTGACAGCAGTTATGGTTTTTTTTTTCTCCTGAGGATAGTTTTCTAGGACTGAAGTTATTAGAAAGCTATCTTCTCAAGGGGATTTTAATAGCTTATTTTCATTATTCCCCCCTATTCCTCTTTAAATAAGCAGAGTCAAGTCTAAACTACTGGCTGCACCTTTCTAAATACTTTTATTCCCATGAGAAAGTTGCATTTAAAGATTAATGAGAATTTGGGGCAGCAGAGTATAGCAGCAAGAAAGTGGAATTAGGAGCCAGACAGATGTCTTTAAATCCCAGTTTTATCCCTTTTTGGAACATTATTTTGGGTATCTTATTTCAACTTCCAGAATTTAATTTCCTAATCAGTAATACAGAAATGATTTAAAAACTAAATTTATAGTCTTCTTGGAGAGGTAAATGAAATAAAGTCTACAAAGTGCCCAGGATTGTGCCTGTCACAAGAAATGCACTTAGTAGTTGTTAGTCTTAGCTAAATTTTTTATGAATACGTTACTAGGTGGCATATAAGCAACACAGAAGAGAAGACACCTGTATTTTGGACAAATTTATAATCGGTATGGGAAGTCATAGAAACGTGAAATGCAGTGTGAGGGAGGTACAGAGTAAAAGTGGTCACAAGAGTGTGGATTTGGAAATGCATAGGAAGTTCCTACAGATTCTACCCCATGGCTCCCAACACCACACACCAACCCACACAGTGAAACACGTGGCCCCAATGGGATTTGACAGATTGGAAGTAGTGTTTAACAACAAAGTTTTAGAGTGAAAGCATTCTTGTATCCCACCAACAAAATCAGTGGGCTGACATTTAGACAACTCTTTCGTGTCTTACATGTGATAAAACGGATCCAACTAGATGATAATTCAAGCTGATGGCGGAGAAGGTTTTTATTGCCAATAATAAAGTGAGATATATTTAAAAGGTGCCTTGTCCCAAGGGCCAATGTTCACGGCCTGACTTACAATACCTTAGTGTTTTCAAATGTATTACAACCATCAATGTTATAGCCTCTTCAGCCAGAGACATTAGTTCTCGCGTATTCTTGTTCAAATTATGAGACCTTTTGTCAATTTTAGTCTATAAAGAATAAAACTCCAAACACTGAGGGAATTATCAGTTAACTTTGTGAAACACCGAAGAAGCAAAGTATCACTGATAGTCCCTGGGAAGCATTTCTATCTGTTAGACCGGACAACTATTCAATTATAAGCTAAAGTAATGAAGTCAAGAAACATGCTATATATTTTATTTAAAGTCAAAATGTATGCGAGACGATGTAGAAAACACTTAACATATACTGATTCACTCAGTCCTCACAATTTCTATAAAACAGGCGATTTATGTCCTATTTTATAGGTGAGGAGATTGAGGTTCAAAGAAGGTTTAAATAATTTGGCCTAAGTCGCACATCAAGGAGATGGTGAGGTTGAGTTCCCAGTCCATATATGTCTGGTTCTTAGGTGTATGCTTCTGTCCACTAGACATACTCTGGCATTCTTCCATAAGTTACTCATTTTAGGCTTTAAGGGTGGGATTCTTTCCTATCAGTATTGATGTGTTGGGAACTAAAGAGAAAGGACAAAGCTGAGAGACACAATTATAGTAGATGATATTAATACCATCACAAAGGGGAGTACAGTTCCTCTGTGCCGTTTCTGTTCCCTATTGGTGAGAGCTGTGGGTAGAAACAGTTCAGATGAGTGCCATAAACCTTAACAATTTGGTGTTTGACTTCCAAGTATCGATTCTTACCTTTTTCTGCTGCTGAGTTACCTAATGAAGCTGTGGGAAATTAAGTAATGAGAGGGCTTTTTAACTAGAAATCAGCAGGCAGGGTGAGAAGAAAGTTAAATGCTGGACAAAGGTGATGGACCCGGTAAATGAAAAGTAGAGGGAAGTTAATTGAATTGACTATGTGACATTCATACATACCACTGGAGTTGAGAACCGACTGCAAGCTCTGTCATTTCCATCCCCTGCTTTCTTAATAATGAAGTCACCACTTAACTTGCTTGCTTTTCAATAATAGATTCCAGGGTTTCCTTTCACGACAAATATGCTCTTCAGAATTCTGTATAAATAAAATAGTTGTTTAGATATTGAAAATGTCAGCACAGTATTTTGACTAACTGCGTTGTGACATAACTGTAAAAGTCAATATTTTCTACTTGGCTAATTAGTTGCTCTCTCTCTGCAAATAAATATATATATATATATATATATATATATACATACACATATATATATATTTAGTATATATATATTCTTAATATATATTAAGGATATATATATATATATATATATATATATATATATATTAAGAATGTCTCAATTGTCAAGAGAGTGCAGAGAACCAGATATGGTTATAATTGTCACACCTGATCGAAACTAACACGTTTCTCAGCCTTAGTATATTAGTGGTTTTAGAGTCATTTTGAGAAATTTGCTTCTCAGTGCCCACAGAACTTTATATTTTGTGTCATCTCTGTGTGTATGATGTTGTGGGCATTCTTAAAAATCTTTTTTTTTTTTTATCTAAATGTCCTCCTGTAAAGGGAATATCACATTATTTGTGGCTTTCTAGGTAATTGAAAGCTCAATCATTCTTCTTTAATGTCTTCAATAGGTTTTCATGTTTCCCAGCCATAAAGCAAAGAATGAGAGAGAGTTTGGACAGAGCTTATTACCTTGCTATCTCAACGTTCAAATTAATTGTGGAAGCAGAAACACTACAAAGCTGATTGCAATTGATTTTATGTTAGAGGTTTCATCCAAAGCCTCTTTGTAGGCATTGGGAAAAGGAGGCATAATCAATATTAAGTGGGTAGTGAATGTTTCTCCTAATTGGTAATTTGAATTGGTGAATTTAAAAAATGTTTTTGGAGAGAAGTTTGAAGTATACTAGCTGAAAGATGATTGATTTTCAACCTAAGATATGTCTCACAGTTTAAATTAAATGGTTTTGGGGCGCCTGGGTGGCGCAGTCGGTTAAGCGTCGGACTTCAGCCAGGTCACGATCTCGCGGTCCGGGAGTTCGAGCCCCACGTCGGGCTCTGGGCTGATGGCTCAGAGCCTGGAGCCTGTTTCCGATTCTGTGTCTCCCTCTCTCTCTGCCCCTCCCCCGTTCATGCTCTGTCTCTCTCTGTCCCAAAAATAAATAAACGTTGAAAAAAAAATTAAAAAAAAAAAATAAATTAAATGGTTTTAATTTCTTTGTTTCACTGGCGTCATTTTGTCATTTGAATGTCATTTATGTGACTTCTTCTTTCCTTGTGGAATATGTCACTGAAGTCTGGGAAATCCCCGGGCTTACGTTGTGTTTCTGACACTGCCTCTGTGACCTTTGGCAATGCCACCAGTACTCTGAGAAAGCATCATTTCCTAGGATGGTTGAATCCCTGGTTTAGACGACCTGGGATGTCACTCAAAGCTTGATAAGTCAATGGCACTGGAAGTGAGACCTTGAAATACAATGTAAACGTGCTTTGATTTGAGGAAATCTTATGATTGGCAATGCCATTTGAAAACCTAGGCCCTAATTCCAGTGTCTGAGTTTTTAAAGGGATATTAAGGTAGACTCTCTCTAATGCCAACCACTTCCCACTTCAAAGTCCTCATTTCACTTAATATTCTCCCAAAGGGATATCAAATTCTACTGTTGCTGTTCCAGGGATCTATAGCTAGCTTTCTTCATCCTGAAAATGAACAATGTTTGATATTAATAGATGTGTGTGCCTTTCTTTCAATTTACTTTTGTGATATGTTACCCCTGTGCCCGCCCCCCCCCCCCCCCGCCCCCAACTCTTGGCAAAGATAGAGCTTTGAGTGGAGATGGCAAATTGCTTCAATTTTGTGTTTACCAATCAGTTGTTCCTAAGCGCTGGCTGCCTGAAGTAGCACCTGGAAAGATTCTTAGGGAACATCTGGGTTTTCTGGGAAAGCATATTGTCTACATTTGACTTTGACTTTTGAAATAAAGTAAACCGATACCAACATGTATACTATTACTTTTCTATTGATATAACCTTTAACCTACTTACAGTGTCTGCTCAGTCACAACTTTCTATTCGGCTCGGCTCTCCAAAATGTTTGTTGCTTCCCTTTCCATTCCTGCTGCCAGCCTTTTTGTTCAGGAAGTTGTATTTTCCCCCAAGAATGTTAAAATATTCTCTGAACTATTCTCTGTGACTCCAGAATTCATGTTTTTGGTCTATTCTTCACCTGTTATGTAGTTAGCTTCCCAAACAAAGGTTGAGTTATGTGGTTTTCCTTTTGCAGAAACTTTCAGTCTTTCTCCTTTGCTTACAAAATAGAATCCAAGCACCTTAACGTGGTGTTCACAGTCTTACCTCATCCTGGACAGACATCCCCTGCCAGTCACATCTCAGACATGGACTCTAGCCAAAGTGGAGTACTTGCCAATCTCCATGTCTCCTGTGTATGCTCTTGCTTCTCACCATTGTTGGTACTTTCCTTCAGGCTGAAAAGCCTCCCACCATGCCCCCCCCCCCCAATTTCTGTACCTATCCTTGATTGTCAGGGTATACATTGGAGATATTGTGGGTTTGGTTCTAGACTGCCACAGTAATGGAAATATTGCATTAAAATGAGTCAAATAATTTTTTTGGTTTCTCAGTGCATGCGAAAGTTATGTTTATACTATACTGCAGTCTGCTAAGTATGCAGTAGCACTGTGTATAACAAAACGTGCATTCTTTAATAAAAAATCCTTTATTGCTAACAAATGCTGACCATCCTCTGAGCTTTCTGCAGGCTATCACTTTGCTGGTGGAGGTTCTTGCCTCGATGTTGATGCTGCTGACTGATCATGGTGGCGGTTGCTGAAGATTGGGATGTCTGTGGCAAGTTCTTAAGAGAACAACAAAGTTTGCTGCATTGATTGACTTTTCCTTCCATGAAAGATTTCTCTCTAGCATGTGATGCTGTTTGAGAGCATCGTATCCACAGAACTTCTTTCAAAATGGGAGTCAGTTTTCTCAAACCGTGCCACTTCTTATCAATTAAATTTATGTAATATTCTAAATCCTTTGTTATTTTAAGAATCTTCACAGTATCTTTACTAGAAGTGGATGCCATCTCAAGAAACCACTTTCCAGGCACCTGGGTGGCTCAGTCGGTTAAGCGTCCAAGCCTTGATTTTGGTTCAGGCCATGATCTCACAGTCGTGAGATCGAGCCTCACGTGGGGCTCCATGCTGAGTAGAGTCTCCTTGGTATTCTCTCTCCCTTTTTTTCTGCCCCTCTCCCCCTCTCAAAAAACAAACAAACAAACAAACAACAACAAAAAAAAACGACTTTCTTTGCTCATCCATAACAAGCAATAACAAGCACCCCCTCATCCATTCAAATTTTATCAGGAGGTTGCTGCAATTCAGTCACATCTTCAGGCTCCACTTCTAATTCTAGTTACTATTTCCACCACCTCTGCAGTTATTTCCTCACTGAAGTCTTGAACCCCTGAAACTCATCCATGAGATTTGGAATCAACTTCTTCCAAACTCTTGTTAATGTTAATATTTAACCTCTTCTTATGAATCACAAGTGTTCTTAATGTTGTCTAGAATGGTGAATGCTTTCCAGAAGGCATTCAATTTTCTTTGCCCAGATCCATCAGAAGAATCACTGACTGGCAGCTTTTGCCTTATGAAAGGTATTTCTTAAATAATAATTCTTGAAAGTCAGTATCACTCTTTGATCCTTGGGCTGCAGAATGAATGTTGTTAGTGGGCATAAGAACAACGTTAATCTCACTATGCACCTTCATCAGAGCTCTTGCATGGTCAGGCGCATTGTCAATAACCAGTATTTTGAAAGAAATCTTTTTTTTTTTCCTGAGTAATAGTTCTCAATAGGGGGCTTAAAAGATTCAGTGAACCATGTTCTAAATAGATGTACAGCCATCCAGGCTTTGTTGTTCCTTAAATGGAGAACAGGCAGAGTAGATTTAGCATAATTCTTAAGGGCCCTAGGATTTTGGGAATGATCCATAAGCGCTGGCTTCAACTTCAAGTCACGAGCTGCATCAGCCCCTTGTTAGGGGGTCAGCCTGAGGAGAAGGTATTGGCTTCTCTTCTCTACCTATGAAATCGCATCTTCTTCTACTAGAAGGCTGTTTCATCTACACTGAAAATCTGTTGTGTAGTGTAACCACCTTCATTAATGATCTTAGCTAGAGTTTCTGGATAACTCGCTGCAGCTTCTCCATAAGCAACTGCTGCTTCGTCTTGCATTTTTATGTTATGGAAACGGCTTCTTTCCTTAAGCCTCATGAGCCAACCTCTGCCAGCTTCCAACTTTTCTCCTGCAGCTTCCTCACCTCTCTCAGCCATCACAAAATTGAAGAGAGTTTGCTCCTTGTTCTGGATTAGGCTTTGGCTTAAGGGAACGTTGAATGTTGTGGCCAGTTTGATATTCTATCCGGACCTCTCAAGTTTTCTCCATATCAGCAACATAGCTTTTATGCTTTCTTATCGTTTGTATGTCCACTGGAGTAGTACTTTTAATTTCCTTCAAGAACTTTTTCTTTGCATTCACAACTTGGCTAACTGGCTCCAGAGGCCTGGCCTGTGGCCTCTCTTGGCTTTCGACATGCCTTCCTGACTAAGCTTCATCATTTCTAGCTTTTGATTTAAAGTGAGAGGGGCGCCTGGGTGGCTCAGTTTGTTAAGCCTCCGACTCTTGATTTTGGCTCAGGTCATGATCTTACGGTTCATGAGTTTGAGCCCTGTGTCGGGCTGTGTGTTGACAGTATAGCCCCTGCTTGGGATTCTCTCTCTCCCCCTCTCTCTGCCTCTCTCCTGCTCCCAATCTCTCTCTCTAAATAAATGAATAAACTTAAAAATAAAGTGAGAGATGTACGACTCTTTCTCTCACTTGAATAATAATTTCGGTATTGTTGAGTCTCAGGGAATAGAGTAGCCTGAGAAGGAGAGAGATGGGGGAACATTAGGTCAGTAGAGTGGTCAGAGCACACACAACAGTTACAATTAAGTTTGCTGTCTTCTATGTTATGTGGGTGTGGTACATGGTGCCATAAACAATTAGGTGTTACAATAGTAACATCAAAGACCTCTGATTCACAGATCATCATAACAAACAATGCAAAAGCTTGCAATATTAGGAGAATTACCAAAATGTGGACACAAAGTGAGCAAAAATGCTCCTGGGAAAATAGCACCGAGTGACTTGCTGGACATGGATAGCCGCAAGCTTCAGTCTGTAAAAAAAAAAAAAAACAACAAACAAAACAAAACAAAAAAAACCCCACCACAGTTATCTGTGAAACACAATAAAGGAAATCAAAATAAAGTGAGGTATGCCTGTATACCATAAAATAGATTCCCAAAGTGGAATTAATAATTTCTTCCTTGGAGTTCCTACACTACATTTCTTGTGGTTTTCTTTTATTCTGACATAATTATTTAGGTTTTTCGCATGTTTGTCTCTATCAGCTTCAAGAGTGCAATATTTGTCTTACCATTGATTTTCACAAAACCTGTGTGCTTTGCACATGGAAGGAGTTTAATAAACATTTGCTGCCTTATGGACAGATTGGAAGAATAATTCTGGACACATGAATTTACACATGTGTAAAGACATGAATTTGTGTATATCTGTACTTTAAAAATATTGGTTTGTATATATAATAAAAGCATAAAAATGACTCGTTTTACTAGTATAATTTGATAAAAACATACAATGAATCAAACTTAGTTTATCTAAAACATCCCATAAAGTTTTGTGAACAATTGAAAGACAAATAAATAATTTTAAATGAACTCACTTTGCCTCCAAGTAACAAAACTAGTTTTAGAAGTGGACACTTAGTACTTTCTGAATACTGACAGGTGATTTGCTTCTTTAATCTGGGATGAATAATATGTGAAAAAGAAAAATGATAGAATTTGTATGTATGGGGATATCATATATAATATACCAAAATAAGAACATAAATGAGCAAATCTTTGACCCAAAGAAGATTTTGTCTTGGGGAGAGCTGTTTCTAATAAATAACTTGGTGAGCTGATAAGGTGCATCGACATGATGGTTTCACTTAGGTATAATCTTGGGGAAGGAGATCTGTTTGGTGGCCTGGCCTCTTCGAGAAGCAACGGGTTTCTTATCTAATGGATTTTCTGTCAGTCCCTGTGTTTTTGTTCCACCAATTTTAATTTTGTGCCATGAAGTGGTAAAACAAAATTTCAGAAAAGTCTAAATTCAACTAAAAAAAAAAAAGTATTAAGAATGGGATGATGGAAGAGGAAACAATGCTTTCTATAGAAAAAGGAAAAAAAAAACCCTCACAGAACTTCTTCTCATGTGCACAAGTAAAAAATGAATATATTACTTAAGTCATTATCCATAAACCACATTGTTTCCTGCACTTGTTTGGTTATAAAGTTTTGTTGGATAGGCTAAATGGTTTACAAAGTGCTTGTGACACAGCTGAAGTATCTAAGCGCTCAATTGATTGTATTTTCCCTAAAATGTTATATCCTGCCTGATTACAAATCAAATCGTTCCAGAGACACTGACCTCAATAGTGGTTCTTACTAGGAAAACAGAAACTAAAACAAGAAACAAAATTATGAAAGCGTTTTGTTTCGGTGAGGGCCATAAATGGATGAATTAGTTTAATACACGGTGATATGATCATGATGATTGGTGAATATTTTCCAGTACACATATAAAAAGCTGTGATTTAAAAAAATGAAATTATTGGGTGGTTGTATCATTTTCATTTTGGGGGAATGATTTATACCATCTGTTCTAAACGAGGGTTATCATTACAAGAATTGATTCAGAGATTTTTCAGACTGTGTATGGGCACTCCTTAGAATTCCAGTTTGCCTCCCTGAAGGGAATGACTCCTCAACTCCATTTTCTGCATTCCCCCAAGTCCCATAGAATTTCTGTCAGTTGAGCCTCAAACCTTGATCTCCTGCCTCTTCTACTTCTACGTTAGCTCTTTAATGTGACCGACGTCTCTCGTTCTGACTGGGCCCAGACCTATCTGACTCCTGCGGACACCATGGCAAACTGTTTCAACCCCACATCTTGTTCTGTCCCCTTGCCTCCTTCCTGCCATGAATCCTGCTCTTTGGGCTACTAGAGGCCTGTTCAGAAAGCACAAATACCATCATACTCTTACTCCCTTGTGTTATACCCTTTAATTGTCTATGTATTAAGGCCATGAGAACGTTACAAACCCTCACTTATCTATTCAGCCTCTTCTCTTTCTCTCTATGTCCCACCACCCTCTTCTTCCCCCACTGGGCTCTAAAAACTCTCTCCAAAACTCTAAGTCATTTCAGACCCCCTGTATTTCCTGAGGGAACTATGATGCTTAATCCTTGTTTTTGGTGGCAATAGTTCTGCCTCACTTTATTATCTCACTCGATAGACAGAATCTACTGATGCTTCAGGTATCACTCTCACTATGAAGACGTTCCCTGATCCTTCAGATAGAATTGACTATCCCTCCTTTCCTGTCTTATGTGATGAATTTGTTATACACATTCCACATTCTGCTGCACGTATTTGTTTACGAATCTTTCCTCTTAATAGAATATAAATAATCCAGGGTCAGGAGCCCATGTGTTCATATCACAGTCTCCAATGCCAAATCTTTTTTCTGTCATTTAGTAACTTAGTGTTTGTTGAATAAACATTTGAGAGTATCAGACAACTATTACATTATAAATTCCTATAGGACAGGAACTGTGTTTCCCCTTTGTATCCATTTAATATCTAGTAAAATGTTTTGCATATAGATAGTGTTTACTTATTTATTCAATGTATAGTTGATGAAAGGAAAGTAGAGCATCCCAGATGAATGGAACCATGACTGGAAGGCATTAGTACAGGAAAGAGAGTAACATCATTTGATTTGAAAAAAAAAATCAGTTGTATAAAGGCAGGAACAATGAGGCTTGGCTGAACAATTGCCTATATCTGTTTCACTATGTTATTTTTAGGATTTGTATAATATTATAGGCATTTTTAGGATTTGTATAATATTATAGGTTCATAGTTGCTACTGAGCTTTATTTGTTTATATATTTATTTTTTGGACCTAGATGAGTATTTTTGAGTCAGGGGAAATTCCTTGTGTAATCATTAGTAACAAGTATAACAGATGGTATTAGAAAATTATTTTCCATCATCCTGTCTCACCTGGTCATTTATGTTTACAAACAAATTTCCTTTCCAGATTAATTCTTTCTGTTTAAAGTTTTTTTTTTGATGTTTATTTTTTAGAGACAGAGAGAGAGAGAGAGAGAGAGAGACAGAGAGAGAGAGAGAGAATGAGTTAGGGAGGGGCAGAGAGCGAGGGAGACACAGAATCCAAAGCAGGCTCTAGGCTCAGAGAGCAGCACAGAGCCCAACGTGGGGCTTGAATCCGCGAGATGTGAGATCATGACCTGAGGTAAAGTCCTGACCTGAGCTGCAGTGGGCACTTAACTGACTGAGCCACTCACGTGCCCCCTAATTCTTTCTATGTAAATTCTGTTGTTGATTCTCAGATTGCTCTTAAGGACATTTCAATTGTTCAATGATCAGTGATCCAAAGAAATTACAGAAGATGTTACTTAAAATCTGGAGGACCAAAACTCAGCCAATCTAGCCTTACCTTCATAGGCATATTATTTTTCTCATTGGCATAACTGTGCATTGATTAATAAATCTTAAAGAGAGCTGACTCAAGACAACCTTACATATAAAGATTCTTTTTGGAAATATTGAGCCTGGAGACACATTACTTCTTCCCCACATAGAAGCAATATGTTGCTCAACAGTTAATAGATAAAGAAACAGTTAATAAGTCTAGTCATGTGACCAATATATTTTTGAAATGGTGCACAGAAGGCAGCTACCTCTGAGCTGATGTTGACAGAGTAGTGTTAGCCTTCAGCTTTTTACTTGGTGGTGATTTGTGGACCTATCACGGTCACTAGCTCTTAGTGTTTGGACAAGTGATTGTCACCTGCAAATATGCTTTGTGCAATGACTCTGGGAGAAGTAATAAACCCTGAAAATTGTTTAAAATATGTGCAAGGTCATTGCCCACCTAGCTGTTAGCAAGTGAGCTGAAAGCAGCTCCTGCTTTTAGAGCAAGCAGGAGGAGAGATTGGGGAAAATGATGATACCTAGTCTCAAGTGTTGTAACATAATAAGGGAAATGGTGTAATGTATTAAGGAGCAGAGCACAGGTTTAGAGATGGAAATATCTGTATTGAAACTGCAGCTCCATATATTGCCAACTAAATTTAGGTAAATTAATCTCTCTCAGCTTTGGTGTATAAGTGAGGATAAAAGTTCCTTCTTGTATAGTTGCTACAAGGATTGTATGATATAAAATCATTTAAGTGTATAGAAAGTTCCTGTCACTTAGCAAGGAACTCTTATTTTTATACTGGTATTCAACAGAAATAGTTGGAAAACAGTGGATCACCTCATGAAGGTGGCAAAGGTTCTCTAAAAAATCTATTATTTTAGAAAAGTGCTACATGCTTGTATAAAAACCCATGTGCACATGCACACACACATAGACACACATACACAGACATATACACACAAAACCAAGCAGCACCGGAAAGAACAAAAAAGAATGTACAAATCACCCCAAATCCCGCCCAGTGATAGAGCATATCAACCTAGGCATCTCTTTGTGCCTTTTAAAAATTTAAACAGTATCTTTTTAATGGAAAAAAAAAAAAGATTACTTTTTGAGAGAGAGAGAGAGAGAGAGAGAGTGAGCCGGGGAGGGGCAGAGTGAGAGGGAGTCTGAGGGTGTGAAGCGGGCTCTGTGCTGACAGCAGAGAGCCCAATGCGGGGCTTGAACCCAACGAACCATGAGATCATGACCTGAGACCAAGTTGAGGCTTAACCGACTGAGCTAGCCAGGCGTCCCTCTTTGTGCCTTTATTTAGATATATTTAAAGAATATATCCATTTATATCCATGTTATGATGACTTAGACAAGATGGTAGTCTGCTTTTTTTTTTCTTGGATTTTCTACTCCGGATATAAATACCTGAACTTGATTTCCTTTCTACAAGCCTAGAGAGCAGGAACTCAGAGCACACGACTCCACGTGAATGATCTCCGCTGCCATCCCAATAAATCCCTTTCCACCGCCTCCACAGAACCCTCACTGCTATTGTTAAAATGCTCCTGTTGACATGCCACTGGAAAGTTTCAGGAGGCCTGGCATGTGGTCTGCTGTCTGCCGACCCTGGATTCCTGCTCATTGCCTCATGGTGTTGTTCTCTGCTGATTTGTCAGGGCTTTGTGGTTCAGTTCTTTCCACGGGGACTGCTACATTCCTAATTCTGGGTTCCATAAAACATCACCATGCTTTCATCCTAAGTTTCCCTCTTTTATGTCACTTACAACTAAATGAGCCTTAATTCACGCAGCTAATATTTATATCACAGGAGAACACTATCTTAGTGTATTTGCATGTCATTGATGACTACTGAGTATGAACTTCATTTAGCACGTTCAGTGAGTAACTGTATTTCTTCTCTTACAAAATGCCTATTCACTTCTTTAGCCCATTATTTAGAGAATGTTTTGCATATTTATAGCTTTAACATTTTATCCACCGTATATGTAACAAATATTGTATTTTAATTTTAATTACTGTATCATTTCTGTGTAGAAGTTTAAAATGCATTTATTAACAGTGGTGCCTGGGTGGCTCAGTCGGTTGAGCACCCAACTCTTGATTTCAGCTCATGTCATGATCCTAGGGTCTCAGGATCAAGCCCCACCTCAGGCTCCACACTGAGCATGGAGCCTGCTTAAGATTCTCTCTCTCTCTCTCTCTCTCTCTCTCTCTCTCTCTCTCTCTCACTCTCTCACTCCCTCAGCCCCTCTCCCCTGCTTGCTCTCTCACTAAAATAAAAAAAAAAAATGCATTCATTATCAATGAATCAATGTTCTCTGACTTTGTGTAAAGCTTAGAAAGTATTCTTCATGCCAAGATTTTAAAAGCAGTATGTTAAATTTTCTTCCAGTCTTTTCTAATTGATTCTGGCTGATGTTATATTTTCCATAATTTACTTTCAAATATTTCAGCAGAGACAGTATCATATAGATGTGTGTGTTAGATTGTAGAGTTAAATCCAACATATCTTAGGACCACATACTTTGGATGTGATCTGGTAGTATTTGCAGTTAATCAGAAGTCCACACTCCAGAAGTGCCTACTCTGGACTGTTCTACTCTCTTTATCTTGTTCAACACTAGAGGGTTTTGTTGTTAATATGGATATCAGAAATGATCAGATTTGTGGGTTTACCACTTTATGCAACTAGATGATCATGATTAAAAAAACACCAGACAATAATAAGCACTGGAGAAGATATAGAGAAATTGCAACCCTCATTTATTGCTGGTGGGGATGTCAAGTGGTACAGCTGCTTTGAAAATTACTTTGGCAGTTCTCCACATGTAAAAAACAGAGTTACCATGCGATCTAGAAATTCCACTCCTAAGTATATACCCAAGAGAAATGAGATCATGTGTCCCCATAAAAACTTGTATGCAAATGTTCATGACAGCATTATCGACAAGAGCCCAAAACTGAAAACAGCCCAAATGTGTATGTGAGCATGTGATATATCCATACAATGGAATATTATTTGCCATTAAAAAGGAATAAAGCACTGATACTTACTGCAACATGGATGAATCTTCTTTTTAAGTTTATTTTGAGAGAGACAGAGAGAGAGAGAGAGAGAGAGCGCGCGCGCGCGTGTGCACGCATGTGTTAGTGGGGGAGGGGCAGAGGGAGAAGAGAATCCCAAGTAGGCTGCATGCTAATAGGGGGCTTGATCTCACAAACTGTGAGATTATGACCTGAGGCGAAATCAAGAGTCAGATAGATGCTCAACTGGCTGAGCCACCCAGGTACCTCCAATATGGATAAATCTTAAAAACATTAGCCTAAGTGAAATAATCTAGTCATGAAAGATTATATATTGTATGATTTCATTTAGCCAAATACATAGAGACAAAGTGGATTAGTGATTACCAGGGGCTGTGGAAGGTGGAATAGGGAGTGATTACTAATGGGTAGAGGTTTTGGAGGGATGGGTGTGGATGGTGCCAATGTTTTAACATGAGACAGTGGTGATGATTGATTATCGTATATTTCACAATCATTGCCACTATCTCATGTTAAAACATTGACACCACCCACATCCACCCCCCAAAACCTCTACCCATTAGTAATCACTCCCTATTCCACCTTCCACAGCCCCTGGTAACACTTTAAAAGGGTGAACTTTACAGTAAGGCAATTATATCTGAGTAAAGTTGTTATAAAAGAAAGATATGTATATTAGCTAGAAATACTGCATGAGTGAACAGGTCACATACATACCTCATGAATCCTGTGATTCTGCCATTTGTAGTGGTGCTTTAGGCCTAAGGACTTCCTTGGTTATAGGCACAGAATGTTTAGAGGATTCTCTAGACTGATTTGACCAGAAGGTTAGTTGAATCTTGCTACCAGAACATTGTCACATAAGCCTTACGGTGCTATTTGGAATGCCTGAAATCAGCAATAGAGAGCTGGAACTTGGTTAAACCTGTACAGCATATTGCCTGACTGTTTTGAGTTCCACTTGGTAACAAATGTTTCTTTGTCAGAATTTGGTCTCAGTCTTGGTAGCAAGGTTATAGTATGCTGAAAGAGTTGCATAGTCCTCACAATACTTCAGCAATTGAAGGCAACAGACAACTACCAAAAAGTCCACATGGCATAGAAGAATTATTAACAGTTGATACCTAGGAAAATTATTGGCTTTTATGTATTCATCGTGTCTCCAATTGCTTTTTACTGAATTATCTCATTAATTTTGAAAGATTTTATTAACCAATTCTCTTGGTTTTTTTTTTCCTAGGTACAAAATTAAATCTGCAAGCAATGATAATTTGCAATACTGTGTCTCATTATCACTTTCTATCTTACTCCCTAGTGCTTCCAAAGTGATGAATGATAACATTAGTTGCAGTTCATTTCATTTTGTTCAGAATGTAGCAGGTATTTAGTGCTATGTTAAGGAGTTTGAAGTTTTTGTAGATGTAACGGATTTTATGCAATGAAGCCATTTGATTAGGTTTTACTGTGGAGAACTTTCTCTTGGAGGTGTCTTGACAAATGAACTGAGATACAGGAGGCAGAAAGATGACTTGAGGCTCTAGGGTCTGAGAAGTAGTTGGGACTTGGAAACAGAAGCCAAGGTGGAGAAAAAGCATTAAGGGAGAGAGGGATAGGGAAATGGGGGGTTGGGGAGGATGACTCTGGACTCTGGCTTGGAAGACAGAGATGTGAGTTGGATTGTGTTGCTGTATTAGCGTCCTGTGTAACAAAGGACCACAAAACTTGTTGGCTTAAAACATCAGAAATTTATTTTCTCACAGTTCTGGAGGCTGGAAGTGTGAAGTCAGTAGCGGAAACCGAGATGCTGGCCAGGCTGCTCTCCCTCTGGGACTGTGATGGAGAATCCCTTTCTTGCCTTTTCCAATTTCTGATGGCTGCCAGCATGCCTTGGCTTGTGGCTGCATCACTTCGGTCTCTGAGGCCAGAGTCTTCTAATCTCTTTCTGCTTTGTTCATGTCATTGTCTCCTGTCAGTGTCAAATCTCCCTCTGGCTTCCTCTTATAAGGATATATGTGATTGTGTTTGGGGCTCACTCAGATAATCCAGAATAATCTCCTCATCTCAGGATCCATGTCTATGCAGGATTTTTTCCTCTCACATTAAGGCACTTTTAGGTTCTAGGGATGAGGACCTGTCTGGTATGTTTGGGAGGGAGCATTTTGCTGCCTTCCATGGTTGCCACTTACTGAGATATGAAATGGAGCCACAAGATTGGGGTAAATATAATGAGATTAGTTTTGTGCATGACTTTTTGTTTTTTAAGAAGCTCCATGTTCTGTTTTCAGTGTCTTTTTATCCTGCCCATTTTTTTTTTCTTTTTTCTTCTCTCTCTCTCTCTCTCTCTCTCTTTTTTTTTTTTTTGGTTAAATGTTATGTATCACTTCTCTAGGTGAAAGAAGAGGATTGGGTTTTGTACCTTTTTCTGAAAGCTCCTATTGCCCCAAGCTGACCTTACATTACTTCAAACCAATGGGTTCTCCTGTTTACCTTAGCTCGGGCAAACCAGAGCTCTGATATGTCACATTTTGAAAAAGCCTGGGTTTTCTTTTAAGTAGTTGCCAAGAATATCAATCATACTGAATGCCTCTAGAGAAGCATAAAACTTTTCAGCATTATCTGCCCCTGAAATTTCTTTTAATATCAAAACCAAATTCAACCCATGCAAAGGTTGAAAATAGATTTTTGTCACTAACCCATTCAGCTCAGCAGTACTAATAAATAGTTTAAACAGCCAATTTCAGCAAAACTGAGAAACACTTAAGGTTATTTTATTTCCAGTTTTAGTGGGGTAATATGTATCACACGTGATAGAGTTCTCCTTGGTTGCTCAGGCTATGAGAGGCAGCTCTCGAACTGAATTTTTAGTCTATTTGCACAACTTCAAACCTGAAAGTCTATTCTTACTTTCTTGAAAGCCAGATAATCTTGTTAAGTACTTTCCAATGACCCTATCCTTCAGAATTACTTGGTATCTTAGAGTCTAGCTGACTTCAGCTTTTCAGTAAGCTTCAGTTTCAAAATACTTCATTTTTTCATTTCTAAAAGCTTTACTTTTTGCTTGTGCATAATCTGTTTGCCCTTTGCCATAGAAATTGTAGTTTCAAGGCACCTGGGTCGTTCAGTCAAACTTCTGACTCTTGATTTGGGCTCAGGTCATCATCTTACAGTTGTTAGACTGAGCCCCATGTTGTTGGGCTTAGTGTGGGGTGTTGAGCCTGCCTGGGATTTTCTCTGTCCCCCTCTCTCTACCCACTTCCCCGCTCATGCTTGCTCTCTGTCTCTCAAAATAAATAAATAAACTTTTTAAAAAAAGAAATCGTAGTTTCAGGAAAAATATTTTTTCCTTAAATTTGTGTGCTAAATTTCCAGAGATAATATTTGTTCAGTGAATAATAATAAAAAGATGACTAAGTGAGTCAGAGGATTAAATCTTACATTCAAATCACTTCAAAGATGGGATACATTTTCTTTCGGTTGCTCAAAAAAGTTTTGATTTCCTTGTTTTATATAAAAAAATCTGGGGGTACCTGGGTGGCTCAGTTAAGTGTCTGACTTTAGCTCAGGTCATGATTTCACATTTGTGATTTTGAGCCCCATGTTGGACTCTGTGCTGACAGCTCGGAGCCTGGAGCCTGCTTCGGATTCTGTGTCTCCCTCTCTGTCTGCCCCTCCCCCACTCACACTCTGTCTCTCTGTCTCTCTCACTCTCAAAAATAAATAAATGAACATTAAAAAATAAAAATATTAAAAGTATCTGAAAACCATTTTGTGTGTATGTGTGTTAAAATATGCTAAGTGTGTGTGTGTGTGTGTGTGTGTGTATATAGTGGAGATATATATATATATATCAAGAACTTCCTCGTTCTAGTCTATAAGACAATATAATGCCCAGAGTAAGGACCCTGGGCATGGCCTAGTGACATGGAGCATATTTATGATGCCAGTAAAGAAGTCATAGGTTTTTTCAGTTAATGGATTACTTATTAGGGCAAAGGTCATAAATGCCACCTTCATCTGTTCTTCTTTCCATAATAAGATACTTCACTGTACCTAAAGTGAAAAATGCTGATGCTTTTGACTGGATACTAAAAGCATTCACTCATTCAATTGGTGCATGTTGAGCCTGTGCTTATGTGCTAGGTTCTGTGGCTGCCTAAGCAGTGTTTGATAAAGACCTTGAAGGCAGTCAATGATGCCGAGACTATACTGAATAACAGGTAAATAAAAGGCTCCCAGTAATTTCCTAAATTTTAATTAAGCCCAGAATCATTCTGTTTATAGATACAAAACAAATTTTTAGGAGAGATTGTAGGATTCAGAGATGTGGTTCTCTGTCCACATGTGGAAAATTTAAGCTGGACCCTGTTTATTTATAGCTTATATTTTTGCTCCTATGGAAAATTAAATAGAACAGTATCTTATTTGGCTCTATTCATAAACTATATTTTTGTTTTAATTAAAAATTAAGTAGATCAATTCCAATCACATATAGCAGTATAACCCTTTATGTGTAAACTTTGTTGACCACAAGTAGCTGTACTTTTGGAGCTCACTTCATATCTTCAATTTGAAGATTTAGTCCCTAAAACAACTATGTTGTGTGTTTTGTTAAATTAGCACTTTAGAAGGTCACAAATAGCAAAATTGTTTCTACAGTGAAACTATTAACTTTAAAATTCATAACATATATAGAGTAAATTTTCTTGTCCAAATTGCATTTGTGTTAGAATGATGATGTTTCCCTTTTAAAGAATTTTAAATCGAAAAGAATATTTATCAGGTGATTTCATTTACTGAGTGGGAAAGAACGAGCAGCATGCCTACGACTTTTAGGTTAACTTGCTTACAGATCACTTTATCTTAATTGATCATGTTATTCTATGATCACTGTACATATGAAGTATTAGAAGTTTTAATCCACTCATATAGCCAAATTATATATAACAGAGATGGATACTTGAACTTTTTATTTATTTTATTTTATTATTATTATTTTAAATATTTATTTATTTAGAGAGAGAGGGCGTGAGCATGTGTGAGCGGGGAAGGGGCGGAGAGAGAGGGAGAGACAGAATCCCAAGAGTCTCCAGGCTGTCGGCAAAGATCCAGATGCCGGTCTTAATCCCACAAACCATGAGATCATGACCTGAGCCAAAATCAAGAGTCAGATGCTTAACCAGCTGAGCCGCTCAGGTACCCCTAACTTTTTATAAATAAGGTAGTTCAAGATGTTCATTTTTTAAGGTTTTAATTATGTAGACATACCTATAAATTGTTTTTTCCCACTAGTATATTTTTTAAAAATACAGGATAGGGGCGCCTGGGTGGCTCAGTTGGTTGAGCGTCCGACTTCGGCTCAGGTCATGATCTCACGGTCTGTGAGTTTGAGCCCTGCGTCGGGCTCTGTGCTGACAGCTCAGAGCCTGGAGCCTGCTTCCGATTCTGTGTCTCCCTCTCTCTCTGCTCCTCCCCAGTTCATGCTCTGTCTCTCTCTGTCTCAAAAATAAATAAATGTTAAAGAAATTTAAAAAAAAAATAAAAAAAATAAAAATATAGGATAAAAGCTAACCATTGTACGTGATTTGTTTTGATGTTGTATCTTAGTCAATTTGACTGTTTTTAGGTTACCGTTCCTTCTCCCCATAATCTACTGTTATTTTCTATACCATCCAATGTTGCTAATTAGTTATTTCTGTGAATTTGTCTACCTAGCACAGTTCAGGTTTCTTCAAATAAAGGAACATGCCTTTAATATTTATTCTATCTTTGGTAGTGTTTAATTACGTCTTGGGCATAGAGTATTTGCTTGAAAAACACTTGCAGAATTGCCCTGAAGCTTTAAGAAAATTACTATTTTCCAGTGAGAAAAAGACAAGCTTGAGAGGTCGTTTTAAGGGACTAGTCAGCTGTTCAGTATGGGTCTTGGAATGATAATTAATAATAAAAACTACAGGGGTGCATGGGTGTCTGAGTCGGTTGAGCATCTGCCCTTGATTTCTGCTCAGGTCATAATCCCACGGTGGTGAGATCAAGCCTTGCATGGGGCTCTGCACTGTTCATGGAGCCTGCTTGGGATTCTTTCTCTCCCTTGGCCCCTCTCTCGTGCTGGTCTATGTTCTCTCTCTCTCTCTCTCTCTCTCTCTCTCTCTCTCTCAAAAAAAAATAAAAAAAAAAGAATAAAAACTACAGTGATCAAAAAAAATTGTAATTTTCATGTTGGTCACTCAGTATAGTTCTGTGCTAATAATGATATGAGAACTACCTTACAAGTGGAAGGTGACTTGGGCATAAAATCAGAGAAGGCAGGGTTATAGAAGGAGCTGACTTGTCATCAAGGGGGGGTAGCTTGATGTATCAGTCACTGTTACAAGGGATCAGTACCTATGAGGATTGAATAGTTAAGGGGGAGTCAGGGAAGCCTTTCTCCTGGATGGTCCTGGAAAGGTGTTACTAAATTCTTGCTTATCTGTTTTCCTGTTTCAGGTTTTGTGCAAAATACACCTCCTCCATTAACCTAGTATTTCTCCATGCAGGTTAGAGCTTAATTAATTGGGCCTCAGTTTTAGTGATGCTATTTCAATTGTACTCTTTTAAGTCCAGGGATTTTAATTGAAATTTGAGAATGAATGGTTACTAGAACAACTCAGGCAATTCGTGGATTATAATTTTTATTGGGTTATTTCTTCAGGTAAGTTTTCTTCTCATATACTGTATTTTTCAATAATTTATTTTCAGGACTTTGCTCTCTTTCTTGTTTTGGCTACATCTAGATTTACAGAATAGAAAGATACATTCAGGATTTTTAATCTATTCTTGAAATGCAACATCACATTATGAAATTATAGGCATAAAGGGATAGGTATCCTGACTCAAGCAAATTACAACCCCATGGAGGGAAGAGTAACTTTCCCATATAAAAGTTAATGAGTGGTGTGTGTGTGTGTGCGCGTGTTGTTTCTTATAGTGCCTCATATAGAAAACTAAGACATTTTTCTGTGAATAAATACAGTTATGTTTGGTCTCTTATCCTAATGTCTTTATTCCTAGTCAGGATCACTCTTCATATTGGTCTATGGACAGGAATTTATTTTATTTTATACTCCAGTGGCTCAACCAGTAGATGTAATGGGAGACCTTCCAGATTTCCCAACCCTCATAGGAAAATAAGTTGTTTCTTTTGGACTTCTCCAGACACTGTGGCATTTTGTAAAGAACAGAGAAATCCAGTTCAGAGATACAGAAGGGTTGACTCTTTTGGATTAGTCAGTCCGAGGCTGTGTGTACTCTTATTCATTTATTCAGTGCCTCTGAGCCTCAGCTTAGCTTCTTTTTTATAAAACAGCCTTTGCAACACCTCTTATTTTACTTAATGTGAATGTGCTTTATTTTTAATAGGATGTTGAAAAGGTAAAAACCTTCATTCCTATCATCAAACCAAACTTTGTGATGCATTTTGGTAATTGCTGGCCTTTTACAGTATGTATACTACTTAAGAATATTTGCCTTTTCTGAACTTTTAAATTCATACATGTTTGAATTTAGTAATGAAGTTTATTGTCAAACAGCAACGGGAAAGTCAAATTGCAAATTACAGGGGCTAATTTATGATGATATTATAGAGTTTTCTTTCTCATCATATACTGAAACTAAGATTTTTTTATTTCTTTATTTTTGGCCTTACCATGTGTAATATGGACCATAATGGTTAGAAGAAACCATGTGACCTCTAGAATCTATGTTTTAAAATATTTGTCTTTATTATTGATAGAAATCCATTATTGTATATTTGGGGCTAAAAACTGTAGTTTTTTTTTTTTAAAGAAACTGTAGGGGTTTTTTTTAAGCATGGAAATCACATTATTTTCTTTTAAATATGTGTATAATGTAGTTTTTGAGTCCCAATCACATTGCAATATTTTTCACTATCTTCTCTCCTACATTTTTATGAACTTTGAAAGGAAGAGCTAAATTACATTTTTAAGGACACTAATGAGTGAAAAGCTAGAGATATGGGAAGGGCTGAAGAACTTCCACTTAAGTGGAGAAGCACCTTTGTAAATATGTATCACAGTAATTTTTCAAATGGAAATGCTTTAATTTACTGTTTGCTAACCATTGCTGGAGTCACTATGTCTGCTTAGGATACAGAGGATTATTTTAATTTGATTTTTGACTAGTGGTTCTTTGAAGCTGACTTAATTCCAAATATAAATATATCTGATACTTTCTCTTCCTTTTAGGAACATTTCAAGACATAATGTCATTTATTTTGGTCTGTGCTGCATTGTTCTGTTGACTGTTTTAATTTTCTCTTTGTACAGTGATTCTATGGATGCAGTAACTTTTGAGAATCTGAAATAAGAAAGGATATCATTGGATAATATCAAAGGATAACATTGATATTAAAATAGGCCTTTCAAATACCATGGGCAGCACAGATATATGCACATGAGTAGCAGTCCTGAGTGGAGGAATAAGACAGTTTGTAAATATGAGATTTTTAGTATAAGTATTAAGAATAAAAATGTAATTAATGATTACAAATTATTGCCCATTAATAAAAGATGAATATGAAATTTAACTTTGGAACCTTTAAATCATCATTCTAGATAGCCGCATTTTTCATGCAAGGATATAGCTTCAAATTACTACATTTTAGGAAAAAATCTGTTTTTGATGGAAACTTTTCTTTTTTATCAAAGTTTATTTTTGAGAGAGAGAGAGAGAGAACACAAGTGGGAGAGGGACAGGGAGAGAGGGGGACGGAGACTTTGAAGTAGGCTCTGCTCTGACAACAAAGAACCCAATGCAGGGCTTGAACTCACCAACTGTGAGTTCACGATCTGAGCGGTAGTCAGATGCTTAATTGACAGAATCACCCAGGTGTCCCTAGATGGAAATTTTTCTAATTGTCATATTAATCAGGGCATACCGAGTTAACTTTTTTTGATTACTCAGGGTTATTGTTATGAGCATATTGTTATGAGCATAAATGACAGCATTACTGTCCTTGAAGGTAACAGGATACCCCAGTACCAGAGGAACCGAGACCTTCACAGTTACTGATTTTCCATTTTTATTCTGGTTTAGATACAGAAATATCTGTAAATAAGAACCAGTAGATGCTAATGATGGCCTCTTCTACCTTTTAAACATTTTCTTCTACTGAAAAAATCTTCAGGCAAGATCTGTATGTTCATCTTGAATTCCCAAACCACAATAGCAATGTAAAATTCCTCAGAATTGATGTCACAGAAATGTCAATAGATGGTGCTTCCCTGTCACCTTCTAATAGTGTGAACTAATGTGATCATGTGCTCTGAATCCAAAACAATTTTTCATCAGTAACAGCTCACAGTTCAATTCAGGAAACATTTCTGACCATCTGTATGCTGATTAATGAAGGGATAAAAGGAAACTTGAAATAGTTAAATTTCTTTCTTTTTTTTAATGTATTATTTATTTTTGAGAGAGAGAGAATGAGCAGGGGAGGGGCAGAGAAAGAGAGGGGGACAGAGGATCCGAAACAGGCTCTGCACTGACAGCAGACAGCCCGATGTGGGGCTCGAACTCATGAACCATGAGATCATGGCCTGAGCCGAACTTGGATGCTCGACCGACTGAGCCACCCAGGTGCTCCAATAGTTAAGTTTCTCAAAGAGATTTTAATATAAGAATGTGGAGCGTTTTTGATATCAACCAGCTGTAGTACAAGACTGAACAAATAGGCCTCCCTCACCCTGGCTTCCTGAACTTCAGTGATGTTCATTTTGAATAAGTATAACCAGATCTTTAGTGAATTTTTATTTAGTCATATGTGTATACATAATATACATATATAATGTGTATATAACATATATCAAAGACCTATATATTACAATATATACTCTATAGGTATTACATATATAATCTATATAAAGATTACATATTTATATACATTTATGTATTTATGTAAATGTTTTGGCCTTATATTCATTTAACATTTTCTTTTATTCAACAGAAATCTCCTTGACAGAGACACATTCTCCAAATCTGATCCAAGTAAGTATCTTTTACTTGCTTTTTTGAAACAGTCTACTTATTTTTCTTACTTGATTTTTTAAAATTTGTATGAAACTTATAGTTCTTGTTTATTTTTTAATTTAATTTTTTTAAGTTTATTAATTTTGAGAGAGGAGAGAGCACAAGCACTAGCAGTGGAGGGAAAGAGAGAGAGGGAGAGAGGAAATCCCAAGCAGGCTCCGCCCTGTTAGGGTGGAGCCAAATGGGAGGCTCTATCCTAGGGAGCAGTGAGATCTTGACCGGAGCCCAAATCAAGAGTCATATACTCAACTGACTGGGCCACGGGGGCGTCCCCTCCCCTTTTTATCTTAAATACAGTTCTTGTTTAAATATTTGTTTTAAAGCACAAACAGCACGAAGTGGGATAGTCTCAAGCCCTGCATCTCATGTACCTGGGCAGTAGTCTGGCTAAAGAGAGGGAGTTGCTTAGCACTTTGAGAATAAGACAAAGATACAATGGGAGACAGTTGACTTTGAAATTGAAACCTCATGGTATTGCCATATGGTAGAAATTATATTTGAAAGGCGACCATAATGGACCATAATTTTAAGTGATTTAGCCCCAGAGTAAGACTTTTCCTCCTCCTCCTCCTCTTTTTTTTTCTTTTTTTTGTAAATAAAAGGGGTATGCAAAGGCAGGTTTAACCATGGATGTGCTGAATTTTTTGATTCCTAATTACATATATTGAAAAACTAGAGATAACTTGTCAAATGAAAAAGATAGTTTAAATTAGAAAACAGCTGCAGTAATGTGCACATCAACAAGTGTTTCCAAATCTTGTAGTAGTTACAAATTAATATCCTGCACCTCTTCATCTCTACAAATATGTGGGCCAATGTGGATTAATTACAGGTGGAAGGTTTTGTAAGATGTTAGAATTCTTGAGGTACTCATTGGGGAAAAAACATTATAATTTGTGGGTATTAAAAATTCCCGGGGCTCACTTGACAAATGACTGGGAATTTTTTTATCCCTTAATCTTTACCCCAAACACTTCATTTCTCTTTTTGTGACTTCCTTTCATGGTTGACAGGCTTTCTTACCAGTTTACAAATATTGAGGGTGGGAGTTGTAAATGTCATATGTAGACTGTGATATGTTCTAGATTGTCCTTCTTGTGATGACATTGAGCATTATAGGTATTGTAGGAAGAGCTTGCCTTATGTCTACTAACATAACGAAATATTTCAAACTGTTAAACTGTAGTTTAAAAATTTATGTATATGTGTAGAATAATGTAGATGAAAACATTAGCGAATAATTATTACATGTTTTTGTGCCTAGATCTATGCATGTTAGGTTCTAAAGATCTGATATAGTTTTCATTTCATTTCATTTCACTTATTTTATTTTATTTTTTTAGGTAGTTTTTATCATTTGATGTTTTACTAGCAAGTTTCTTATAAGAAGAAGGCTAGGAATTAGGAAATTTTTTGTTTTTGGTTTTTTTGTTGTTGTTGTTTTGTGTTTGAGAGCAAGCAAGCAAGCAAGCGAGCAGGGGCAGGGAGCAGAAGGAGAGAGAGAATCTTTTTTTTCTAATTTTTTTTTAATGTTTATTTTTGAGACAGAGACAGACAGAACGTGAATGGGGGTGGGGCAGAGACAGAGGGAGACATAGAATCTGAAGCAGGCTCCAGGCTTTGAGCTGTCGGTACAGAGCCCAACATGGGGCTTGAACCCATGAACCGCGAGATCATGACCTGAGCTGAAGTTAGTCGCTCAACCAGCCAATTGAACCACCCAGGTGCCCTGAGAGGTAGAGAATCTAAAGCAGGCTCCGTGCTCAGAGATGAGCCTGACTCAGGTCTCCATCTCATGACTGTGAGGTCATGACCTGAGACGAAATCAAGAGTCAGACACTTAACTGACTGAGCCACCCAGGGACCCCCAGAAATTATTTTGATGTAGCTTTTGGACAGCTGGAAAAAAATTGTATACATTCATATGTTGTATTTATAAAAAGACATTTATACATTTATTTTTTCATCTTTTATAGTTTGTGTCTTATATGTACAAGGAGTTGGAAATAAAGAATGGAGAGAGGTAAGAATTAAAAAAATTTTAAAAATCATTGTACTGGAAAATATGGTATAAGTTAAAATTTGGTCAAGGTGATACTGTCTTGATTTTAGTTATTTTAAGTGTTCTTCAACCCAAAGATTGGATTTTTTTAATTTTGAAAGTCATCTTTGTGTGTGTGTGTGTGTGTGTGTGTGTGTGTGTGTGTGTGTGTGTGTTTTATTTTGGAGAGCAAGAGAGAGAGCATGAGTGGGGGAGAGGGGCGGGGGGTGAGGTATTGAGAGAATGTTAGGCAGGCTCCATGCTTAGCATGGAGCCCTATGCGAGGCTTGATCCCATGGGATCATGACCTGAGCTGAAACCGAGCCATCAGGGCACCCCGTGTTTTGTTTTTAATAATCCTCGATGTTTGCCTGATTTATGGCCTTCTTATAGAATAGTCTAGCCTTGAAACTTGTGTCTGTCTAAAGTAAATTTAATAGTTGCAATCCTTACACAATTGAAGTCTGGATTTAAGTCTCACTTTTAGAAGTCAACTGCTGATTTTATAAAATATTACTTTAAAGGATTTTAAGTGTGGAGCTTGATATTAACTATCACCTTCTTTTTGCCAGTTAGTAACCTATTGTTTGAAAATGAGGTAGAAACTCAGTTTCCTAATGCAGACCTACTTTGTTTAATGAAATAAAAACAAGGAGGCAGAATTATTTTAGTTAATTTATATTCTAGAGTATCTCTCCTTTCAAATGGAAGGATGATCACTGGAAGAGGGGGGTGCATATTAAAATAAAAGGCATTTCTATCTGCTTGTAGTTGCTGGTTATCCCAGGAAGTTAGCGCATTGTTTTAATGAGGTTACTGTTTCTGGTGAGATTTCCCTGGTGAGATTTCCCTAGTGAGATCTGTGCTATTTGTTGCCATAGATTGCTTTGCGGCCAGCCCTTTTACCAGCGTGTCTCAACTGTGAGATAGAGGATAAGAATAGGTCATTGTAATTTATTCTCAAAACTGGCAGAATAAACCAATTCAAAAATTGCCCCTACTGATAATGGGTCAGTGGGATAGTGAGCACCAGTTTCTCATATTTAATTGTTGCTGGACATTTCCATGTGATATTTTTCTCAACGTCTATTTATACAAATGTAAATTCATCAGCTTTACCTTACGGCCACTGCCTCTTTGCTCCACATATAGCTAATGGCATCACCAGCCAAAATATCAAACTGCAATTTTTGCAGTCACTCTTGACTTTTCCTCCCACACCTTTCCTGTTTATCAGTTATCCAGTGGTGTGAATTCTCTTTAATCAAAAAAAAATCTCAAATGAACCACGTCCTTTATTCATTCAGACCTATGTTATCTTAGTCTTCTCTGTTATAACATTCTCGTGAGTGCATGCTTCTCTCTCATTCCTCTAATTTTTCCTGTGATTATTTTCCTAAGAGATATGCTGTCTCTTGTCATTCACTCTAGAGTTCCCTTTCTCAAAGGCCTGGGGCCATCCACCGGAACTGCTGACTGACCATAAGAGTCAGGCTAGCTGGGGGTAAGCACTTACTAGGAGTGTTCAGAAAATAACATTACTGGAGGGGCCAATAAAGGAACTGAGATAAACATTCAAAAGGTATGGGACCAGGCATCTGGGCCAATACAGATCCCTAGTGAAGAGGCTTTTCTATTGCCTACACAATGAGATATGAATTGCTTTCTTTATAAGATCTTTCATAATAATAATGACTAATATTCTAAGTTGTTTAGATATATTGACTAATTTAGCTTGTATAATAACCTTAAGAGGTAGAGACTATTCTAATTCTTATTTTACACACGAGGAAACTAAAGCACAGAAACCTTAATTGATATTATGAAATCTACCCACTTATAAATACTGGAGTAGGGATTTCAACCCAGGTCATCTGGCTCCAGAGCCCTTGCTCTTAGATCACCTTGCTTTGCAGAATCCTTATCTGATCCCAACATTCACATTCTGGTTTTATTGATGGAAGGAAATTCTAGAAATTGATTTTTGGGTTTTATTCTTATTTAAGCTTGACTCTGAGTGAAAGACAAATTAGGAAAAAGGTCTACTATTTAGGGAAAATAACCATAATAATAAAATGAAACGGAAAACACTATTCTTCTTGTTTATTTTTTCTCCTTGAAGGAGTAAAAAGAGTTAGTAAGAGGGAACAATACTCAAAGGGGGCATAAGAAAAAGTAGAAATTGCAAAAGTGATGAGAAGTAGGACCCAGAATTATCTAGTGTGGATAGGAGCAGATGGAGGAAGATGAAGAGAAAGCAGTTAAGAGGCAGTTTCAATAGACAGCATTTAAGAAGAATTAAGTGTTAAAAACTGGAGAATAGTCTGGAACAGTAGAAAGGAAGTGCCAGATGCAGGAGCCAAGCATTTAGGAGCTAAAATCCATTGTATTTAACAGCTAATTGAACTTGCTGGATAAAGGAAAGGTGTGAAGGAATTAAATACATTATGTATATTATTAAATCTCCACAAAACCATGTGAGAAAGACAGTTTCCTTATTTTGAGAGCCAGTGTGATGTAGTGGCTAAGGAAGTGCACTTGACCTCTCTTGTTTCTTAATCTGTGATGTGGGAAATAGTAGAGATTCTAGCATATGGTGGTTCAGAGGATCAAATGTGAACCACTGATAACAGTGTCTGGCACATAGTAAACGTTATATGATTAAGGATACATGGGGACTGTAAGAGATCAAAAAAACTTTTGTAAGGGTAACAAAACTAGTAAGGGGCAGGTCAGTAAATTCCTGCATTATAAAATTCTGTAGAATTCATTGAACAAGCCCAGCTGTTGATGGGAAAATGACCTATGGGATTTACTTGGCCTCAACCCTAATATGAAGCAGTGGTGTTACGCAGCTGCTAAAAGGCTAATGCAATCTGAGGATGTGGTGATGGATGTGCAGCGCTTGCATCAAAGAAGATAATGCTGTTATGTTGAACTACATGAGATTGCCATTTTCGCATGTCAAAAACGGTCGAGTGTTGGCAATTTCATGTGATTCAATCAGATTCTATTGTATTTTGCTCTGGTGGGAGCAAATCTGGAGTGTTACTTCTCAGTCCTCCATTTGAGACCCCCCAAATGCCAACTATGTATTTAAGGAGGGTTACCATCTTGAAGAAAGGGATAGAGGCTATGCCATAGGAATAAAGGAATGTTTAATCTAAAAAATGCAAAGACTCTATTCATAATAAATGTCTTTAAAATCTTAATGTATTTTCATTTAGAAAACGAGAGTACACTTACTTGATGTTGAAACAAACAAGGAGGAAACAAAAAAAATTTGGCTCAAAGATGGAGAGACAGACATTATTTGATCGAATATGAGGAGACGTTTGTAACACTTAGAGTATCCCACGGTGGAATGTATGTGGATATAGTGGAACTGTAGCCACAGTTCCTAGAATTGTATGCTGGCACTAGAGTGGATGTCCTATTTCTGGAAGTATTCAAACGGGCTGGACTGATTCACCAGGAATGAAATTGGTGTCAGTTCTAATTTCCTAACTAGTCTGCTTTTTTATGAGACTGTAGGGTTCAAAAGAGTTTTCTAGTCATTTTATCAGTTCTTCCAATCATCTTTCAAGTATTGAACATTATTTTACAAGATGACAGCAAAAATCACTGTGGTAACTACACTCAAGATATTTGGAATCAGATAAGCAAAACAATATTATAGATACTTTATTAATAACTTTAAATCCATCCACCCATTTATCAATTTGACATATTTTTAAGTGCCTGTTATGTGGTTGCAATGGTGGGTTAGATTTTTAAATAGAGGGTATTTCTGCCTCAAGGAGCATGTAAAATATGGTAGAATTTTACCAGCAACTTTAGTGTATCTATACTATCAATATGCTGATTTAGGTATCACAACTGTGTCGTAATATAGCAGTTGTGTTTGTATTTGAATTTAGTTATATTCTGGAAAAATACATAGTAATTAGCTATATGATTTTATGTTCTGGGATGAATTATCTTTAGATAGCAAGGATTAAAAAAAAGGAGCTTAAAATATGTTGAAATAAATGCTCCAAATAAAGAGATGGAAAAAAATATTTAAAATTGATCTGTAGTTGAAATCTGCATTTTAAAAATTATATCTGACACTATTAGAATTACCTGCATATCTTATATAAATTCTAATGACTATGAATTATCAAAAGCTCTTGAAGTAATTGATCTTTTAAAACTAAAATTATATTTCAGTGCATAACAGTTTTGGAGCTAGAAATGATACTTAAGTGCCATGAATTATGAAAATATGAAAACCTCTTGGTGGCAAGTGGAAACTGCAAAGTATTATCCCTGAGGATGCACACTTAACTTTGAGAGGTTCTGAAAATGTTGCAATTAACTTCTTTGAGTTAAATTTTAGTTATCCATAGGTAATCTATTTTGTGAATTACCTTTTTTTTGTAACATTCTTTTTTTTTTAGACTTTATGTATTTATTTACTTTGGGGGCAGGGAGAGAGAGAGAGAGAGAGAGAGAGAGAGAGAGAGAGAGAGAGAGAAAGAGAAAGAGAGAGAATCTCAAGCAGGTTCCATGCTATTGGTGCCAAACCCGACAAGGGGCTCAATCTCAAGAACCATGAAATCATGACCTGAACGGGAATCCAGAGTCCTATGCTTAACTGAGTGAGCCATTCAGGTTCCCCTGTGAATTACTTTTAAATATTTAAAATTATAGAGTTAGTTTCAGATTCTCTAAGTTTGTATGTGATAAAAGAAAGCAAGCTGAAGTTTTTATAATCCTCAGCGATCACAGTTTGGAGGCAAATCTACTGCCACAGGTTGATTACTGTAATTTGACATTGTCTCTGCTTCTGAACCATTCCTCTGACTTTGAGCTATTTTAACATGTATTTATCTCCATACTGAATAATATATGTATAATATATGAACACACAAACATATTCAGAAATGATGAGAATATTGCTCATAGCCCAGCTTAAATAATACTTTACCTATTTGACTTTTCTAAACTTCACAACTAGAATTTCTACCTTGCCCCTTTGAAATTCTGTAATTTCTATATGTTTCTCATGGTCCTTGTCACCTTCTTCTTTATATCATTCAACAAATATCAGTGTTTTTTTTTTTTTTTTTTTTTTTTTTTTTTTTTTTTTTTTTTTTGTGAACATACTGTCTTTGGAATCTCAGCTTCACTTCTTAACTCAGTGCTCCTTAAAGGTCAATCTCTTGCACAATAGCATTTAGGATAGGGCTTTGTTCTTACAAGGTGCTCAGTTAATATTTGTTAAAAGGATAATTTTGAGGATACCCTCAAACGTAGGCACACACTCAACTCTCATGGTTTCAGAACTTATGAGTTGGAACAACCCCTGTAGATCATTGGGTGTAAAGGTCACATTTTTCATGTGAGAACATTTATGTGGTACACTAACTAGTCATGAGTGCTTGTTCTTCAGCTCCTGATCATAACTTTAACTATATACTTTGGAATGTGAATTATAGCATCCATTGAAAACATATTTACCTCTTGAAGCTTAGGGGATATAAGTTTCATCCTCTCCTTTTTGTTCTATAAAAAATATTAGACTGAACCATCTAAGGTTATTGATATAGGACTGGCAGCTCCCTACAATCTTTAGGCATGCACTATGGCTAACTAAGCCCCTGAGGGTCCTGTATGGCTACTGACACCACCTTTGCTCTTGGATTCATGCTGCAGAGCAACTGAACATTCTGTTTTGTTTAGTCTTCTTTTCTCTTTTTTTAAAAAGATCTTAAGGACAATATACTGTTGAGCATTCAATCTGCAGAGATTGTATTCTTCTCATTGTCATTTGAAGGATTCTTGTGATATATGTCATGACTTCTTCACTGTGATTGCTTGAGGGGATTGTACTGGAAGACATGTGAGGTTCTCTTACAAGAACACTTGCATGGCATACAGTTGAAAGAATTTTGTAGTACCAGTATCTTCGATGGTGTATATAGTCAATCTTATAGCATTATTATTTTAACAAAAAATATTTTGTGTGCCCCTCAGGAAGATACCCTATACACTCATTTGAATTCCCAAGGTCAGCCACACCAGTGTTGGAAAGAGACCTTTGGGCCTTGAAATTTTTCTCTTTAGAAAAGGACGTAAAGTAGATGGACAAATATTCCTGGTTACAGATAACTAAAAGCGGTGGCTTAATATAAGTGGTCCATTCTTTATAAGGCTCAGGGAAAGTCGATTAACTCTATGAGTGTTCTATGACCCATTGAATAAGAATCATACTTTGATAGAACTTTGCTGATTGATTATTAGTTGAAGAATTAGTAGAATAATTTTGGTCTTGAGTTATTTTTTTCCTGCTATTTATTTTTTATTTTTCCAGCTTTATTAAGATATAATGGACATATAACATTATATAAGTTTAGAGTGTACAATGTAATAATTTGATATTTGCTTATATTGTAAAATGATTATCAAAATAAGGCAAGTTAACACATACATATATCACATCCCATTATATATATTTGTGTGTGTGTGTGTTATGGTGAGAACTTTAAAAATTGACTCTTAGCAGCTTTCAAATTTACAAAATAGTTTTGTTAACTATCGTCACTCTGTATACATTACATTTTCAGAACTTATTCATCTTATAACTGGAAGTTTGTACTCTTTGACCACTTTTCCTGGCACCACCCCTGGCAACCACTAGTCTGTTCTGTTTCTATGAGCTTTGCTTCTTTTAGAGTCCACATATAAGTGAGATCATGTAGTATTTGTCTTTCTCTGACTGACTTATTTCACTTAGCATAATATCCTCAGATTTCATCTGTGTTGTCTTGCAAATGGCAGGATTAATTTCCTTTTTATTAATGGCTGAATTTCTATTCTTTTTTTAAATATGCTTTTTTTTAACTAAAATTTTTTTTAATGTTTATTTATTTTAGAGAGAGAGAGAGAGAGAGAGAGAGAGAGAGAGAGAGAAATAGAGCATGAGGAGGGGAGGAGCAGAGAGCCCGGGGGGACAGAGGATCCCAAACAGGCTCCATACTGACTGCAGAGAAACCAATGTGGGGCTTGAACCTTTGAACTGCAAGATCATGACCCAAGCTGAAGTTGGACACTTAACCGACTGAACCACCCTGGCACCCCTTTAATATACCTTTTTATTGAAATAAAACATACTCAAACCAAAGGGAAAATAATACGGCATAATAATTTGTTATAGTGAACACATTCATGTAACCACCACCTAGAGCAAGAAATAGAACCTTCCAGCAATCCAGCAATTCTGATTGTGCCCTTCTCTCCTTCCAGATTAAACCACTATCCTGAATTCTAACATTATAGGATAATTTGTTTGACCTCCTTGACTCATATTTTTCGCTTCCCTCTCTTGCCTCTGGCAGAAACCACCAATGTGTTCTTTGTACCTGTGAGCTTTTTAAATTTATTTTTTTATTTATTTTGTTAATATTCTACAAATAAGTGGGATCATGTAATATATGTCTTTGTCTGACTTATTTACTTAGTATAATGTCCTCACGGTCCATTCATGTTGTCACAAATGGCAGATTTCCTTCTTTTTTTATGGCTGAATAATATTTTACTAAATATAGTAGAATATAGTATAACCCTTTCTTTATCCATTCATTCACTGATGGACACTTAGGTTGTTTCCATCCCTTGGCTATTGTAAATAATGCTGCAATGAACATGGGGATGCATGTAATTTTTTGAGTTAGTATTTTTGTTTTCTTTGGATAGATACCCAGAAACGGAATTGCTAAATCATATGATAGTTTTATTTTTAATTTTTTGAGGAACTTCCATACTGTCTTCCACAGTGGCTCCACCAGTTTACATTCCCACCAATAGTGTAAAAGGTTTCTCTTTTTTCCACATCTGCCCCAACACTAGTAATTTCTTATCTTTTTGATAAGAGCCATTCTAACAGGTGTGAGGTGCTATTTCACTATAGTTTTGGTTTGCATTTCCCTGATACTTAGTGATGTAGGATAACTTTCATGTACCTATTGGCCATCTGTATGCCTTCTTTGGAAAAATGTCTATTCAGATCCTCTGCCTATTTTTTAATTGGATCGATTTTTTTTAACCATTGAGTTATAGGAGTTCTTTATGTATTTTGGTTACTAAACCCTTATCAGATACATGATTTGCAAATATTTTCTCCCATTCAGTAAGTTGCCTTTTCATTTTCTTGATGGTTTCCTTTGCTGTGCAGAAGCTTTTAAATTTGAGACATTTGTTTATTATGCTTTTGTTGCTTTTGCTTCTGTTGTAAGACTGAAAAAAATTATCACCAAGACCATGTTAAATTGCTTACTGCCTATGTTTTCTTCTAGGAGTTTATGGTTTCGGGTCTTAAATTTAAGTGTAATCCATTTTGAATTAGATTTGCATATGGTGTAAGATAATGGTCCAGTTTCATTCTTTTGCATTTGACTGTCCTGTTTTCCCACCATTTACTGAAGAGACCGTCCTTTACTTACTGTTTATTCTTGGTTCCTTTGTTGTGAATTAATTGATATGCATAGGTTTATTTCTGGTCTCTATTCTGATCTATTTATTTTTGTGTCTGTTTTTATGCCTGTACTATACTGTTTTGATTACTGTAAGTTGGTAATATGATCTGAAATCAGGGATTTTGATATCTCCATTGGTGTGCATATTTTCATTTTCAGTACACACTATCACATCATTTTCCAGAATTTTCCATGTCTCATTCTCATTGCAAAGCATTCTTGCTAATGCTTTGTATTGCCAGTCTTTTTAATGTTCCATTCTGGTTAATGTGCAAAGATATCGTGTTTGGATTTTAACTTCCTGCTAATTAATGTGGCTGAGCACCCTTTGTCAGGCCTCATGCCCATTTGGCTATCTGTTATGAAGTGCATGTTTGTTGTTTTTCCCATTTTCTTGTTGATTTTTAGGAGTTATTTATATCGTTGGGATAGGAATTTTTATTGCGAATATGTCTTGCGAATGTCTTCTTTCCTTTTGCAGCATGATTTTTTACTCTCTGAACTGTGTATTTTGATGAATAGTCCTTAATTTAGGTCAACATAGCAGTCTATTCCTTTATGAGTTATGCTTTTGTTCTGTTAGAGGAAACTTTCTTATTTGAAGACCATGATGATGTTCCCCAGTGTTATAATTCTAGAAGTTTTATTGTTTTAACTTTTATATTTAGATTTACAATTCCTCTGGGATTAATTTTTGGGTATGGTTTGAGGTAAAATTTACATTGATTCCATATGGTATCTAATTGACCCAGGAACATTAATTGAAGAAGTTTCCTTTCTCCACTGCACAATCATATTACCATTATCATAAATGAAATGACTGTATACGTGATGGCCTTGTTAGGATTCTGTTGTGGTATACTATGTTTAATAACTGTTTTAATAACTAAATCTGGTTGTTTGTGCTTTGGAGTTTTTTTTTTCCCTTCAAGATTTTCTAGGCCAAAGATTAGCATTTTTTCTTTTTTTTCCTTGTAAAGGACCAGATGTAAATAAGGTCTGCATAAATATTTTAGGCTAGGTGGCCCTATGATCTCTCTGGCCATTGTAGCATGAGAACAGCCATGGACAATACATGAATGCTTTATCATGACTTTGCTCCAAAGAATCTTAGTTTATTCAGCAGTCAGCAGGCCAGATTTGGCTCAGGGGCTGTAATTTTCTGAATCCTGTTCTAGGATAGTCTTAGGTTTTTACTTTACCACAGAAATTGTGGAATTATTTGCCAGCTTACACACATACATATGCACATATGAGATCTGAGATTGTGTTGAAACTGTAGATCAATTTCAGAGAATTGAAATATGTGAAATAGTATGCCTTACGACCTATGAATATGGATACCCCTCTATTTAAGTTGTCATTAGTTTCTTTTAATATGTGGTAATTTTTTATGTAGAGCTCTTGCACATCTTTAGTTTTATTTTCCTTTAGTGATTCGATATTTTTATTTTAATGTAACTCATCATTTTTCCTTTTTATTTTTTATTGTGATATAGAAAATATAATTTAGCTTTTGGATAATAACTCTGAAGTGACCTTGCTCAACTTACTAAGAATAGTTTGTGGATTTTTAAAAAATTTCTGCATAAATTATGCTGATCTACACATTAGAATTTTATTTTTTCCTATCTAATCATGATATTTATTGCACTGACAAGTACTTTTTGTACAGTGTTGAATAAAGGTGGTGATAGGAAGCATCCTTGTTTTGTTCCTGATCTTAGGGGTAAAGTTTTCAGGTATGCATCTATTGAGAGGATTATGTTATTGTTCTTTATTTTGTCAATGTGGTGAATTACATGTTTGGTTTTCAGTTAAATATATTTATGGAATAAAACCAACTGATTATGATGTGTTTCCTTTTAGATATATTGCTTGCTATGTTTTGCTAATATTTATTAGAATTTTGAATTTATGTTGTGATATTGATCTATAAATTTCCTTTCTTGTCATAGACTTCAAAAGTTTATTTAGTTTTGAGAGGGGAGGAAGGGAAGAGAGAGAGAGGGCAGAGGATCCAAAACGGGCTCCACGCTCGTAGCAGCAAGCTTGATGCCAGGCTTGAACTCACAAACTGCGAGATCATGACCTGAACTGAAGTCAGACACACTACCCACTAAGCCACCCAGGCGCCCCTCTTATGATAGACTTTAGAGTTTGTTATTTATGCTTAGGCAAGTCTCATTAATTTACTTGAAAGTATTTCCACTTTTTCTGTTCTCTGAAAGAATATATGAAAGGTTAATTTTATACTTAAATGTTTGGAAAAATTTGCTGCTAAAGCATTCTTAGCCTGGATATTTCTTTGTGGGGTATTTTAATTTCAGATTCATTTCCTTACTTTCATATATGTTTACCCAAGGTATCAATTTCCTCTTCTGTCAATTTTGTGTGCTATGTTTTTCCAAGAATTTGTTTTGCTCAAATTCTTAAACTCATTGGTGTGAAGTTTTTTATAATATACTTTTATGATGTGCTTAATTTCTGTGTATTCTATAATGATGCCCTTTTTACTTTCTGACTTTGATAATTTGTATTTTCCCTCTTATTTTCCCCTTGATGCATCTTAGTAGAGGTTTATCAACTTTATTAGTCTTCTCAAAGAATCAATATTTGCCTTTATTGGTTATTTAATATATTGTTTTAAGTTTATTAATTATTGCAATTATCTTTGTTACTCTCCTCACATTGTTGGGGTTTAATTTGCTGGTCTGTTTCTAAATTCTTCAAGTAGATAACAATATTTATTTTTAGTCATTTTTCTTTTCTACTATATGCAGTTTAAAAAAAAATTAATGTTTATTTAGTTTTGAGAAAGAGAGACAGAGTAAGAAGAGGGGCGGGGCAGGGAGAGAGGGAGACACAGAATATGAAGCAGTTTTCAGGCTCTGAGCTGTCAGCACAGAGCCCCATGTGGGGATCAAACCCATGAACTGTGAGGTTATGACCTGAGTAGAAGACCAGTGCCCCACCGATCGTGCCACCCAAGCTCCCCTCAACTGTATGCATTTTAGGCTACATTTTTTTAATAAGAAGCTTTATATCCAGCAAGTTTGATATGTTGTACTTTTGTTAGCTTTCAGATTCAAACTATTGTTTTTTTTTTTTAATTTTGAAACTATCTTTAAAAGTTTTTTTGGAAACTATCTTATATTTATAGAAAAGTTGCAAATGTATAAATAATTTTTTTCCTTTAAACCATTTGAGAATAACTTGCCAATATGATGACCTACAGCACTTGAATACTTTATTGCACAAAGGATGTTCTCCTACATAGCCATAATATAATACTGAGACTTAAGGAATTGACATTGACATGTTTCTACCACCAAATGCTAAGACCCCATTCAGTTCTCACCAGTTGTCTCAATAATACGTTTTAGAGCAGACAGATTCCATTCAGAATTGTGTGTTGCCTTAGTTGTCATTTTTTTAGGTTTCTTTTGATCTTGAATACTTAGTCTTTCCTTAACTTTGATGACCTTGACACTTTTGAAAATGGAATGTCAGCTACTGTATAGAATTTCTCTCATTTTGATTTTGTGTGATATTTTCCTTCATGATGCGACCTTGGATGAAATATCACAGAGGTGATACTATGTCGCTCTTCTTGTATCCCATCTGGTGGCACAGGATTTTGATTTGTCCCAGTTTGGGTTAGGTTATTTTTGATCACTTGATTAAAGTGATGTCTGCTAGCCTTCTCTACCAAAAGTTACTTTCCTTTTTTGTAGTTAATACTTATTTTGGGAGGAGACTCTGGGAATTATGTTGGGAAGGTAGTTAACGAGTGTGTGGTGAGATACTTTTTAAGAGTATATAAATATCTCCTTCCTCATTAAACTTTTAATTTATTCATTTATTTTATAAGTGTGGACTCATGGCTTCCTCTCTTATTCAATGGAGTTTTATATGGTATACCGTTTATTTTGGGGTTCAAATTTTCATAAATTTGCTAAATGGAAGCACCTTCAAGTTGGCTTCTGTATGTTTTAAAAATGTGCCTTGTCATTCTTTTTTAGCAGTTCCTTCCTTCCTGAGACAAGATGTCTAGGGCTTTTACTCTTTCTCTGGAAATATTTCTTAAATTCTACTTCACATGATATTTGAATAGTTAATCTGGCTCTCTTTTCTTTAAAGTTTGCATAGTTTGTCTTTTTTTTCCCCACGATTTACTTTCAATTTTCTTGTGTTTTTGTATTTATAGTGTGTTACTTGTAAGCAGCTGACACTTGGGCTTAAAAATAAATCTACATCAATAATATTTATCTTATTTGAAGTGTTCAGGTTATTTACAGTTAATGGGATTGCCAATATGTTTCAGTTTAAACCTACCATTTAGCTATTTTTTTAACTTTTAAAAATTTTATTCATATGTTTTAAATTCTTTATCTCTCATTTCTTTTCGTCTTTGGATTTGACTAAATAATTTTTTAGCATTACATATTTTTTTCCCTTATATTAGCTTGTTTTACTTTCTTTTACTATTTTTAGGAGTTACCCTAAAGATTTCAACATACCTATGACAATTTCTTGATATTTTAGAATCCGATAAATTAGTTTTGTCACAACTTTCCAGAAAATACTTAGTCCTAAAACACTTTAATATATAATGTGTGTGTACATATATATGTGTATATATATATATATATTTGTGTATATATATACATTATGTATATATATTGTGTATATATATACACAAATATATATGTGTGTGTATATATACTATATATATAATGTAAACACAGAAGATAGTTTATTATTATTTTATATCATCAATATTCTTTTTTATTCTACATATATTTACTAGGTGCTCTTCATTTCTTCGTGCATTTGAAGGTTTCCTTCAAGCATCATTTTTTTAATGTTTATTTATTTTTGAGACAGAGAGAGACAGAGCATGAACGGGGGAGGGTCAGAGAGAGGGAGACACAGAATCTGAAACAGGCTCCAGGCTCTGAGCTGTCAGCACAGGGCCCGACGCGGGGCTCGAACTCACGGACCGCGAGATCATGACCTGAGCCGAAGTCGGCCCCTTAACCGACTGAGCCACCCAGGCGCCCCTCAAACATCATTTTAATTTCATATGAAGAATTCCCTTTAAAATTTATGTTGGTGCGATTTTGCAGTTGTGTTGTCAGTAATTGTCTCAATGACTACTCTTGTAGAGGGATGTCCTTATTTTGCATTCACTTTTCTCTGTTGCTTTATTGGAAACAAATACAAAAAGCAATGCAAAAAATGAAAACCTTGGTGAATTATTAGAAGGCAAACACCCATGTAACCATTAACAAGGTCAAGAAATAGAACTTTGCCAGCACCTCAGAATTTTTTTCCATGAACTTTCCCAATCAGAGTACTCTGTTTTTAAAGAGTAACGGTGAGTGTGTTTATGGTTTTTTTATTCAAGTGTGCACTTCTCAACATTACAGTTTGGGCTTGCACACTTCAAAAAATGGTATGTATTTTCTGTGTCTTTTAGTGTACAGCTTTCCCTCCATTCCTTTGTTTTTCTTACAACTTATCTGTTACAGAAACTTGACCATTTGACCTGTAGTTCCACAGTCAGGATCTTTTTGACTATATGCTTATGGTGCAGTGCAGTTCATGGGTTTTGTTTTTTATTTTTTGTTTTTCTTTTTTTTGTATTTCTACAATTTAACAGATTATGTCAGAAAGTTGATCAGACATGGGTTCAGTTCCTTTAGCAAATTTGTAGGTGATGGTGTGAACTTTCAGTAGGAAGCAAATGATGTCTTGTTTTTGGTCTTTTTTGATGTTAGCACCCATTGATTCTTAGTGCCTTGATTTTTGTTCTTTTTCTACTTGTTAGTTAGAGTGATGTTGTATTCTATTAACATTAGCAGATCATATTGCCATTGCATACTTTATTTTCTCCCTTTTAGCCCTAATTTAGTCTTGGTTCTATAAGTAGTGCTCACCACCACTCCGTGTGTCAATATCTCTGTAGTAATTTTGGTTATCTAAAGCTCATTCTCTAATAGATTCTTTGGAAGAGCTCATGGGAACAATATTTATTATTCTTCTTTTGTGTGTCAACAACAATTTGTGTGCTTTGAATATACAGAACATAAAATTTTTTATTACGTTTTCTTTCCTTAAGTATATTAAATGTTACTCATTTTCTTTTGTCATAAAGCATTTCTGTCAAAAATTATAAAGAAAAACTAATTTTATCTTTCTTTAAGCCACATGCTAATGAATTAGAGTTTTTTATACTTGTCTGTTCCTTGCTATGATTTTCTTCTTTGTGGGCTTCTCTTATTTTATGATAGGCCCACTTTGCCTCTGTTCAGTATTTGTTACTTTCTTCTCATTTTCTTTTTTTTTTCCATTTCTTTTTGATTCTTAAAAACAAAAATATTTTTTTTTCCAATTTCTGTTAAGGCTTTATCTATTGTGATTACTCTTGGGTCCTTACTAGTTTATTCTGTTTCTAAAATGCTGTTTTATTTATTTTCTCTTTATTTCCTCTTTGATTTATATCACCTCCTTTCTCAGTACCACTAATTCTGGTTTACACAATTCTTTTAGGACTGTATGTGTTTTAGCTCTGTTTGAAATACTACATTATAGTTTTGGTTTGGTTTTTGATTATATCTTTTGGCATACTTTCATTTCCTGTAGAGATATTTATTATTCTGCTCTGTAATCGCTCTCTCTCTTTTTTAATGATAACGTTGTAATTGAGCCTTGACACCTTTAATTTTCTTGAAATTTTAAAGAAACCTGGGTTCAGATAGCCCTTCTAACTTCACTAGGGTCCTACTTCTGTTCAGTTGTGCAGTCTTCAAAAGTATGGCTCATTGTTGCTGAGATTTCCTGGCTTTGCTTCTCTCTCCATTTTTATGTGGACTTGCTCTTTTCTGTGTCACTGCTTGTTCCAGATAAAAGTTGGGATCATGTTAATTAACTTCTTTTCTCTAGCATTGGGCCTTTCAGCACTAGGATACCCTTGCATCTCTGCAATAACATCCAACAATACATTTGTGTATTTGTCTACCATTTCTGGTTCTCCACTCGAATGCTGGTCTGTTTTAAGTGACTCCATTACAGCTGGAAGCATGTCTTCATGCCTGATAATAATTGCTGAATATCATATAAGAACAATTAGAGATATACTTGAGGTGTTGGATGATTTTTTTGTTTCTCCAGAGTTGGTTTACTTTTTTTCTGGGGAGATAACTAGACTAGGAAAAATTTATTTTAATTCAATATTAGATTTGATTCACTCTGAGCTGAGATTCATTCTTCTTCAGGGTTTCTCTTCTGATTCGTCCTTATTCCTTGATGCAGCCTCTTGGAGCCCCAACTCAAAGCCTTTGTTACCTTATTTAAAAAAAAAAAACACTTAAACACATGGAAAGAAAGCATGAACATGCATATAACCCCTTTGGAGATTTTTAAAAACTCCATTGTGTCCCCTAGTTTGATGAGATTGCTGAAATCAGTTTGGTTGGCGTCTTTTCCAAATACAGGGCCCCTCTTTTGGCATCTCTTTTCTCTGGGTTTTTGGTTCCACGTGTATAATTTTTTATCAGCTCTCTGCTGCCTCCAAAAAGATTATTTTAATATTTTGTCTGATTTCTTTAGCTGTTCTCAGTGGAAAAGTTAGTCTTAAGCAACCTAATTTGCCATTGGCAGAAGCAAAAGTTTGTTCTGATCACTTTTGAATGAAAATAATTCCCAGACTTAGCTTTGCAGTGTTTCTGTTTTCTTGCTAAGTTCTCAAAAAAAATAAAGTGAATAAAACTCACAAAAACAAACACACTGAGAATTTAAGAATTTCAGCATTGAAACCATGCTTGAAACTCTATCTTACACAATAGTTATAGGAAGAAGAGAAAATTAAAACATAGGAATTATTCCTTTGGGGGATTTTTAAGATAATGATCAAAAGTTAGTTTTGAGTATATGAAATTAATAATTGTCTACCTTCTAATGAATGTGAATAAACAACATTTATTGTACATCTGTGTGTAGAACTGCTTTTAAATATTCAAAGACTTCAGGGTTAGTGTGAATACATTTTCAAGTTTATTTTCAATTGAATTTAGGTAATAACCTAACTCAGACAATCTAATTTAAAATAATTGGGTAGATTAAAATAATAATCTACTCAATTCATTTAAAAAATATTTTGCCTCATAAATGAAAATCTAACTGATAATATGATAAAAATTAACCCATATTTCCCAATAAGGACCTCTCAGATAAATTGAGTCCATTTTTTTTCTCTTCAGATGGTAAAACATGTCACTAATCACAGAATTAATGGCAAGCAATGACATGGTTCTCAGTTTCTTGAAATATTGTTATTTTTTAGAGTATGATTTCATCTTAAAATGTTTTAACTAAGGTTTTAAAGTACTATAATTTAAAAAATTGATGGAGTTAATGTCCTTTCTATATTTTATTTGCAACCATTATAGAGAGGTGATCAGGGTGGCTTTTTTTCTTGTTGTTGGCTAATGATTTATGTTCATTCCTAAAATCAGAAGATCCTAAAAAGTGAATAAAAGCCATGTATGTGTAATATACTTTTTTAACCAAGAATATTTTCTCTGTGTGTTTATTTACTTTCTTATCTGCATCTATAACTACATCTCAATGATGTATAATAATGTAACACCTAGATAAAGCCTTCAGATTTCCTACTTGTCTTTTTATACTTAAGTGACTTTCAGATCTTTGATCTGTTAAAAAAAAAAGAAAAGAAAAGGAAAGAAAAGTCTTGTATGATGAGATACACAAGAAGACTATATCTCTTTCCATCAGAGGAAGAGGTCCATGGATTTTCTGGTAATCCAAGTGTTTAACATACAAGAGGAAATGGATACAAATGGTAGTTGTGTGTGTGTGTGTGTGTGTGTGTGTGTGTGTGTGTGTGTGTGTGTTGTGTACTTTATGCAGGGTGGATATGTATAGTCCTAAACTGAGCTTTTTAAATTGAATTTATCTTAATAGTCTCTTTGCAATACTCAGTTTCTCTAGTCTTCCTGTCTGCTTTCTGGAGACTATGCTCTGTGTATCACCACCACTGAGATTTAATTCTAATCTAATAACCAAATTACAGACGTGCACTAGTCCAGATGACCTTTTTCCTTCATCACTTTTTCTTTATTTGACAAATGAACATGAACTAGGTGGCTGTTTTGGACCTTCACAATATATTAAATCTTCCTGAACATTTTTCTCAAAACAAAGGTCACCTGCTTGGTGCCATAAATAGATGAATGTTCTTCTGATACTCCTCCCTTGAAGCATTTTAACAATTAGCTGATTTAGAAATCAGGAGTATTTCCAGTCTATCATTTTCTGCAGGATTTGTTCCTAAATTGGAAAAGTAGGTATTTATCTGATTAGCTCAAGCATAAAACAAAGGAAAACTTTTCAAAAACTTGTGGTTTTTTTGTTTTTTTGGTTAAAATTTTACAAGAAACAATGTTTTATCTTCCAACAAAATTAAGTTTACCTACTTTTTTCAAATGAATGAAAACTTTCACACTTGCAGAGGAAAATAACATTTTTTCTCACATTTTCCTAATTATAAGGTGATGAAACTTAATACTGTATAATTATGTAAAAGTGCTTGACTGTCTCGTATTTGTGTATGTTCATTGTTCCAGACGGTATTGTAGTCAAGTTTGCAGGTACTTCTGGCAATCTAGGGTAGTTGATACTCAGAAAAACACTTTTTATTCATTTATTTTTATATTAAAATATTTTTAATGTTTATTTATTTTTGAGAGAGAGAGAGACAGTGCAAGTCGGGGAGGGACAGAGAGAGTCTGAGATACAGAATCCAAAGCAGGCTTCAGGCTCTGAGCTGTCAGCAGAGAGCCTGAAGCAGGGCTGGAACTCACGAACTGTGAGATGATGACCTGAGCCAAAATTGGACACTTAACTGACTGAGCCACCCACGCACCCCAGAAAAAGACTTTTTATTTATTCTTTTAAAAATTTTTAGATGTTTTTATTTATTTTTGAGACAGAGAGAGACAGAGCATGAGCAAGGGAGGGGCAGAGAGAGAGGGAGACACAGAATCTGAAGCAGGCTCCAGGCTCTGAGCTGTCAGCACAGAGCCCCACGCGGGGCTCGAACTCATGGACTGTGAGATTATGACCTGAGCGGAAGTCGGACACTTAACCGACTGAGCCACCCAGGCACCCCAAGAAAAAGACTTTTTAGAATATAACTTTCAAATCTTTCAAATGTAGCTATTTCCTGGGGTATACCATCAATAAATGTTATTAATAATTGTCTTTTCTCCGAGTTTTATTTTTATTATTTATTTTTTAAAAATTTATATATTTATTTTGAGAGTGAGTACATGTGCAATCAGGGCACGGACAGACAGAGAGGAAGACAGAGAGACTCCCAAGCAGGCTCCATACTGTCACTGGGGAGCCTGTCACAGGGCTCAGACTCAGGAACTTGAAATAATGATCTGAGCCAAAATCGAGTCTGACGCTTAACCGACTAAGCCACCCAGCACTCAACATTTTAATCCTTTCTGATCTGCATAGAATTATATGTGAATATACATTTTCCAAGGAATTAGAAATTTCTTATTTAGTAGTATAAGGCATTAGCTGAGACAAATTAGGTTTCGAGTCAAAAAGATTAATCACTTAGTTGATAGCTAATATATTCCAGCCTCTGGGAAAGAACTAATATATTTCCCATAAGCTAAACCAGTCATAATGTATCTGTGATTTCTTATTATTGCCAGTTTTCACTTTTCATAGTAGAATGAATTAAAAAAAAACAAGAACATTCCTTAAAAGTTTTATGCTTCTGATTTTAAAAGTAAGACATAGTCATTGGAAGAAATTAGGAAAACCCAGAATGCATAATAAAAAAACAATTGGATGATAATTTCTACATTCTTGTATACCTTCCTCTATTTTTATTTCTATCAACATAAACATATATTTATAAAAAATTTTTTGCTGTTTATTTTTGAGAGAGACAGAGACAGAATGCGAGTGGGTTGGGGCAGAGAGAGAGGGAGGCACAGAATCTGAAGCAGGCTGCAGGCTCCAAGCTGTCAGCACAGAGCCTGACGTGGGGCTCGAACTCATGAGCTGTGAGATCATGACCTGAATGGAAGTCGGACACTCAACCGATTGAGCCACCCAGGTGCCCCAACATAAACATATATTTTAATCAAAATTGGTATTATACTGTGAGTTATCCTTGATTCTTCTTTCTTTGAATAATATATTATAAATCTCCTTTAGTTAATCATTTGTTCAATTTTGTATAGGTGTAAGTAAAACAGGTATGCATGTCTTGTGCCTTCATGGAGCATACTGTCTAGTGAGGGGACTCTAAAACAAAAGTATAATTACAAAATACAAGTTTTATGGAAGAATAAACAGGTGCTATGAAGGAGAATAATTTTAGTGGTAAGGGACCAACATTACTGTATTTAGAGCCAGAATGCTGACATTTAAATAGAGGCTTAAGGGATGAAAAAAGTCAACCATGCAAGAGTGGGGTTAAGCGCATGCCAGGAAGAAGAAATAACAGGTGCAAAGGCTATAGGAGGGAAAGGATTTGGTGAGTAGAGGGATCTAAAAGGCCAACAGGCTTGGATAAAGAGGAAGGGGAGATACTGGCCCATGATGAAGTTCATGAGGTAGACAAGGGTCAGTCCTACAGACAAAAGAGAAGAGGTTTAATTAGAAGTATTATGGGAAGCCATTAAAGACTTTTTGGGTGGTGAAATTGCATACCTGTGTTTACATGTTTTTAAAAGATTATTTTGGTTGTGATATGGGCGAAGAATTGGAGGGAGAGCAAGAGTTCACAAAGATGTGAGTTAGGAGGCCCTTGAGGTGGTCCATGAGAAAGATGAAAAGTTGTAATTAAGCTGTTGACAGGAGATATGGAGAGAGGTAGACAGCTGTGGGGTGTGTTTTGGGGTTGGAATTGACAGCTTATGAGGTGGTGATGAGTAGGAGTCAGTGGGTTAAAGACAAGGAGTTAAGAAGGATGACTCTCATTTATGGCCTGAGTAACTGAGTGGATGATGATGTCATTTATTGACAAGGGGTGGACTTGGTAAGGACCAAGATTGGGTATGGTTGTGATATAAAAAAAAGTATTTAAAGTCAGGTGATAATTCTGAGGGACATGTTAGACAACCACATGTATGAGCCAAGAAGGCAGTTGTGTGCATGAGTATACTCAGAGGTGAGTCTGGGCTGATGCTTGCATTTGGAAGTTATCATCATGTAGATGGGATTTAAAACCAAAGAAGCAGATAAAATAATCTAACGGAAGAGTGAATATAGACAAATAAAGAGGCCTAGAAGTGTGCTCTGACAACTAGAGATTGCATGGCTGAGAATCTAGGAAGGGAAGAGAAATGGGAGTGTGGTGTCAAAAGCTAGAAAAGACTGCTTCAGAAAGGAAAGTGTGGACAGCAGTGTCCCCATGGTGCTAGCAATCTAGTGTGAGAAGGGTCAGAGTGACCACTAGATTTCACAGTGTGAAGGTTACTGGTGAGGTCATCAGAAGCAATTTCAGGGCTTTGTGTTGACTAGCTAAAAATTTAATGGCTACGTTATTAATCTTCACTTGAGATAGCAGAGTATATGCAGTTACCTGTAATGCTGACAAGCCAGTGGTCCCTAGGAAACAAGCTTATGGGATGGCTCAGGCCCTGGGAAATTGTTGGCTTTAACTCCGGGGGCTCGCACTTGGAAATTTCACTCTCTTTTCTTCCCTCTGAGTGTGAGTTTGGGTTAAAATCCACTAGAGGGTTTTGGGTGCTAAGGAATATGGATACTGGCTGGGTTTCTATCTGAGAGTGTTGGACGTTTGTTTGGTGCTCTCTTCTTTGGTCTGGGGAGCTTCCAGGCAACAGAAAGGCTGGGAGGGCCCAGCCTGTGTCTGCTTCAGACTTAAACTTCTTGACTTCTGTACTTCTCTTATGGGGTGCGTGGGCACTGTCAGCACATGGTTACTTGGTACATGTTCTTATTCCCACTTTTTAAAAATTAGAAAACCCTGGATAGGCTCATTGTTGGATCTTCTCAGGGCATCACATGTTTTATTCTGAAATAGAAGAGGGTCTTAGAAAGAATGTAGATATTGTAGCCAAAGTGAATGTAGATTTTGTAGCCCAAAGTTGGGGCCCTTTGCCTCAATGTTCTCATCTTTAAAATGGGCTAATAATACCTACCTTTCATGGTTAAAGTAATGTGTAAAAAGTACTTGGAACAAAGTAAATAATAAATGGTGACTGTTATTATTATTATTGTTCAAAGTAAATGTTCAATATTTTGGACATACTGAATTAGTTACTTGGGTTGTGGTTTACCTGTATGATATTGGTCCATGATTTAAAAAAATTGTCAGATACATAAAACTAGTTCTTTTTGGGGTAATTAGTTAGCAATAGCCATAGTAAATCCTTTGTCATCAATATTTTGTACCATAGTTTTATCATCAAAATTTATGTAAACATGACCTTCACTTTTTACTGGATTATCACAGTTCTCTTATTCCTATTAAAAAATCGTATTTCCATGAACTTTAATAAAAACTAGTTCTCTGATAAAATGACATGCATAATGCTGTTCACAAAGGTTTAAATTCCCTTATTAGAATTCCATGGGAGTGAGAGGGGAAGAATGCAAGCCAATACAAAAAGATGTAAAATTTGAATATCGCTCTGTCTTTGGAAGCAGAGCCTGGTGGCCTTCCTTCACAGTTAGAGGAGGGACTAGAAAGTGTCTTTTCTTGTTTTCCACTTCCGCTAGGATGGAGAGACTTAATGTTTTTAAGCAAAAGTGCAATTCACTAGCTTAAAACATGTAAGTATCATAGGTCCTCATCTGGCTGTCTAGATGCCATAAGAATTAAAGCAAAGCCAAACAAAACTCACATGATTAAAGTGTATATTAGATTATAAGAAAGTTCTCCCCAAAACATAGCTGATGAACCCTTTTGTGTGGAGAACTTCTGGAGTATGAATACTTGGACCCCTCCAGTTGTAAAAATATATGTTGCTTGGCCTAGTTTTACACTAGGTTAGGAAAAATAATCTGTGATACAGTAAAATTTAAGGGAGAAATAACTTCTTTTGACTAGAATGAGATTTGGTTTTCAAGAGGGGAGGATGAGGAGGGAAGAAGGTGTTACAGCTTGTTATATGAATTTTCAGAAGCTGCTTTTCTAATAGTGTGAATGAACTCAGTCCTCATTTTTTCTGATTTCCCTGAGTGAGTCAGAGGGAATGATTTTGTCTCCAAAGACTTTTTGGTGGTACTTTATTTTATCAAGCCATTGGGATATTTTTTGCTTCTGTTTTCAAGGAACTGTATTACTACAAAGTAGTATACTGTAATAATCATGCAAGACTTGATTTTAACCTCTCTCTTTCTCTTTTTCTCTCTAGTTTGGAAGGACTGAAGTAATTGATAATACTTTAAATCCTGATTTTGTAAGAAAATTTATCCTGGACTACTTTTTTGAGGAAAGGGAGAACCTTCGCTTTGACTTGTAAGTTCTGATATAACTTGCATTAAAAAAAAAAAATGATTGTTAAAGGCAAGTTGTGTAACATAAGGCTGGGTCTGGTTGCACTGAATACTAGATTACACTGGCAGGAAACCAGATTAATTCTATTTAGAGAGTGTCCTGAGCACTGTCTCTAGCATTGCTTTACATTTTATAGGTTTTTGGCTATATATTTATTAAAAAATTAGTGAGCAATTTAACCATGTAGAAATGCTGCATGGTATATATGGACATTCTTTCAAACCATGTTAAGCCTCAGTGATTTCTTTTCAAGCTCTGCATATATTCCAAGGTAATCTCATGTACTACCATGTCCCCCAGATCTTTGTTTCTCTCAGCCATTTCTTCGTATAGTATATGGATATCTGCCTTCCTTTTATCCCTTTGTGGCCTCATATTGCCAAGGCATAGGATTCTAGAGCCAGACTGCTTGATATTTTTTTTTTTTAATTTTTTTTTTCAACGTTTATTTATTTTTGGGACAGAGACAGACAGAGCATGAACGGGGGAGGGGCAGAGAGAGAGGGAGACACAGAATCGGAAGCAGGCTGCAGGCTCTGAGCCATCAGCCCAGAGCCTGACGTGGGGCTCGAACTCACGGACCGCGAGATCGTGACCTGGCTGAAGTCGGACGCTTAACCGACTGCGCCACCCAGGCGCCCCAGACTGCTTGATATTTTTAATATTCTTGTTATTTTGACACTAAATTAAGCAGATCAAAATATTATCGTCAAATTCAACTTCTTGTCCACAGGGAATCTAGTGTCAGTTTGTAGGATGTTATTTGTTATTGAGTTTTTGTTTCACAGAGGTAAATTGTGGTGATTGTTGAAACATCTGGATATTGTTAAAAGAAAACCTATTGAGAAGGAAAAGTATAACATATGTTATAGCATGTATTTAATAAATTTAAATAATTAAAGAGAGTTTATGAGCATTGCAAGTATTTAAAAATATAAATGTCTTACTTTAAATAGCTGGAAACAATAAAATGTACCAGGCTGTCACAATTTATAGATTTTTTTTGATGAAAGCTATCATCTCTTTTTTGAAAAAGTCACCATTTGCTTTTTAATATAGAAAGTTGTTTACTGTTAACAGTCTTTCTTGTCCCCTAAAATGTGTGCAGTAAAATAACCCACCATGCTTCTGTTTAAAAAAGGAGAATTTTATGCCAGGCCCTTTCCTTCAAGAGTTATAAGAGTTTTCACTATTCATTATATTTATCAAACAAAATTTATTATGGCCTGTTTGGTTTTTATTTTATTGAAACCCCTTCTGAAATAATAAAAATGATACTTAGGAGAAAAAGTAGAATGTAATGGTTTCCTGACCATGTTTATCGTGGAGATTACTCACAGTGATATTATTTAAAAATGACATATAAATCATGTGAATGTGGTTTCATTTTCTCATTGTTCACGGCCCTTCATAGCCATTGTTTTTAAGAATTCTCTTTCATATACCAGTGTGGTACTCCCTTAATTTTTTGCCCCTGGTTTTAGACTTAACTTTATCCTAAAACCAGCCATTATTTCATGGTTCTTGTTCTCTTTATTTCCCTTTCCCTCTCTCTCTTTCTTATTCATTTATATTGTTTTCTCTCATTTAAAAATAGTAAATATTGATTATAAATTTTAAATAATGTAGGCATTTAAAAGTGAAAGTTTTGGCGCTTGGGTGGCTCAGTCAGTTAAGCCTTCGACTTCGGCTCAGGTCATGATCTCATGGCTCCTGAGTTCGAATGCCCTGTCGGGCTCTGTGCTGACAACTCAGAGCCTGGAGCCTGCTTCGGATTCTGTGTCTCCCTCTCTCTCTGCCCTCCCCCACTCGCACTCTGTCTCCCTCTCTCTCTCTCCCTCTCTCCCTCTCTCTCTCTCTCTCTCTCTCTCAAAAATAAACATGAAAAAATTTTTTTAAAGTCAGAGTTTCTTGTTCTTCCAATACCAAAAAAAAAAAAGTGCCAAAAAACAAAAAATTCACAAATAACCAAAAATGTACATGACTCAATGTATATACTTGCCTATGGGAATCTCAGTATTTTGAAAATCACAAATACTTTCCTATTACTTGCATTTTTCAGATACCTTTTTATGCCATTATGTGTGTGTGTGTGTGTGTGTGTGTGTGTGTATTTCATTCATTTTATGCTGCATAATTTTCATTGTTTGAAAAAACACTATTTATTTAGCCAAACATTTACTGATGGATCCTTTGGCTGGTTCTATTTTTACTATTACATATAATCTTGCAGTGAGTATCCTATTAGGTAAATTTCTTATATTTTTTTTTCATTTTCAGAATGTAAATTATTCAGAGTCAGATTATAGGATGAAAAGATGTATGTGGTTTATATACACGATGGAGTACTACATGGCAATGAGAAAGAATGAAATATGGCCCTTTGTAGCAACGTGGATGGAACTGGAGAGTGTGATGCTAAGTGAAATAAGCCATACAGAGAAAGACAGATACCATATGTTTTCACTCTTATGTGGATCCTGAGAAACTTAACAGAAACCCATGGGGGAGGGGAAGGAAAAAAAAAAGAGGTTAGAGTGGGAGAGAGCCAAAGCATAAGAGACTCCTAAAAACTGAGAACAAACTGAGGGTTGATGGGGGGTGGGAGGGAAGGGGGGTGGGTGATGGGTATTGAGTAGGGCACCTTTTGGGATGAGCACTGGGTGTTGTATGGAAACCAATTTGACAATAAATTTCATATATTGAAAAAAAAAGATGTAGATAGGAGCACTCACTCTTCATGCTAATCTTTGAGACCAACTTAGAAATCTTTTTTATGTTAATTTTTAAAACTTTTTAAAGTTTAATAAAATTTAATTTATAGTAATTTAATTTTTTATATTTTTATCTGAATTTAAATGTATTTTAATTTCATGAAATTATATTTCATTTTCATATTTTTCATTAAATTAATTTAATTTTCATATTTTATTTTAATTTAAATTCATATAAAAATAAATTTAATTTCTCTCTCTGTCTCATTGTTTCCCCTTTGTTTTATTTCTTAAAATTTACATATAAGTGAAATCACATGGTATTTGTCTTTCTCTGGTTATTTTGCTTAGCATTATACTCTCTAGCTCCATTGATGTCATTGCAAAAGGCAAGATTTCATTCTTTTTGATGGCTGAGTAATATTCCATTGCGTATATACACCACATCTTCTTTAACCATTCATCAATTGATGGACACTAGGGCTCTTGTGTCCATCAATTAGCCAAATAGACATTTTGGCTATTGTAAATAATACTGCTATAAATGTAGGGATGCATGTGTCCCTTTGAATTAGTATTCTTGTATTCTTTGGGTAAATACCCAGTAGTGCAATTGCTGGATCATGAGGTAGTTGTATTTTTAACTTTTCTATACTGTTTTCCATAGTGGCTGCACCAGTTTGCATTCCCACCATCAGTGCAAGAGGGTTCCTTATTCTCCATATCCTAACCAACACCTGTTGTTTCTTGTACTGTTGATTTTAGCCATTCTGAGAGGTGTGAGGTGATAACTCATTGTAGTTTTGATTTGCATTTCCCTGATGGTGATGATGAACGTCTTTTCATGTGTCTATTGGCCATCTATATGTCATCTTTGGAGAAATAACTGTTCATGTCTTCTCCCCATTTTTAAATTGAATTATTTGTTTTTTGGGTGTTGAATATGATAGGTTCTTCATAGGTTTTGAATACTATCCTTTTATCAGGTATGTCAATTGCAATATCAGGTATGTCATTTCTCTCATTTCATAGGTTGCCTTTTAGTTTTGTTGGTTATTTTCTTTGCTGTGCAGAAGCTTTTTATTTTGATGTAGTTCCCATGGTTTGTTTTTGCTTTTGTTTCCCTTGCCTTGGGAGACATACCTAGAAAGAAGTTGCTACGGCTGATGTCAAAGAAGTTACTGCCTGTGTTTTCTTCTAGGATTTTTATGGTTTCAGATTTCGCATTTGGTCTTTCATCCATTTTGCATTTATTTTTGGGTGTGGTGTAAGAAAGTGGTCCAGTTTCATAGTTTTGCATGTTGCTGTCCAGTTTTCCCAGCACCGTTTGTTGAAGAGACTTTTTCCCATTGCATATTCTTGCATGAATTGTTGAAGATTAATTGACCATGTAATTGTGGGTTTATTTCTGGGTTTTCTATTCTGTTCTATTGATCTGTATGTCTATTTTTGTGCCAATAATAAACTGTTTTGATTACTACTGCTTTGTAATATAACTTGAAGTCCAGAACTGTGATGTGTCCAGCTTTCCTTTTCCTTTTCAGGATTGCTTTGGCTATTTGGGGTCTTTTCTGGTTCCATACAAATTTTAGGATTCTTTGTTCTAGTTCTGTAAAAAATGCTGTTTGTATTTTGATGTGGATTGCATTAAATCTGTAGATTGTTTTGGGTAGTATGGGCATTTTAACAATATTTGTTCTTCTAATCCATGAGCATGGCATATATTTCCATTTCTTTGTTTTGTCTTCTTTTATCAGTGTTTTATAGCTTACAGAGTACAGGTCTTTCACCTGTTTTGTTAGGTTTATTCCTAGGTATCTTATTATTTTTGGTGCGATTGTAAATGGGAATATTTTCTTAATTTCTTTTTTGGCTGCCTCACTGTTGGCCTATAGAAATGCAACAGATTTCTGTACATTGATTTTGTGTCCTGCGACTTTACTGAATTCATTTATCAGTTCTAGCAGTTTTTGGTGAAGTCTTTCAGGTTTTCTGTATATAGTATCATTACATCTGCAAATAATGAAAGTTTCACTTCTTCCTTACCAATTGGGGTGCCTTTTATTTCTTTCTGTTCTCTGTTGTTGTGGCTAGGACTTCCAGTATTATATTGAATAATAGTGGTGAGAGTGGTCATCCCTGTCTTGTTCCTGACCTTAGAGGGAAAACTGAGAGATTTTCCCCATTAAGGATGGTGTTAACTGTGGATTTTTCATACACGGCCTTTATTATGTTGAGCTATGTTCCCTCTAAGCTTACTTTGTTGAGGGTTTTTTTTTTTATCGATAGTTTTTTATCAATACTTTTTTTATCAATACTTTTTTATCAGTACTTTGTCAAATACTTTTCTGCGTCTTTTGAAATGATCATATGTTCTTACCCTTTCTTTTATTGATGCGATTTATCAAATTGATCAATTTATGAATATTGAGCCACCCTTGAAACCCAGGCAAAAGTCCCACTTGATCATGGCGGTTGATTTTTTTAATGTGTGGTTGGATTCAGTTTGCTAGTATTTTGTTGAGAATTTTTGCATCTGTGTTAATCAGGGATTTTGGCCTGTAGTTCTCTTTGTTGATGGTGTGATTATCTGGTTGTGATATCAGGATAATACTTGCCTCATAGAACAAATTTGGAGGTTTACTGTTTTTTGGAATAGTTTAAGAAGAGTAGGTATTAATTCTTCTTTAAAGTTTGGTGGAATTTGCCTTTGAAGCCAAGATCCTATATACTTTGTTCTCTGAGCGCCTTGCCTATGTTTTAGCTCCAATTTTCAGAACCCATTTCTGGTTCATTTTGGTTGCTGTCTGCCAACAGGCTCCTGTCACCATCACAAGCAGCTGCTGCCGGGTGACTGTTTCACCACTGTACCCACTTGGCCCTGGCTTCTTAAGCCCGTGTCCTACTCAGCCTTTATCACTTATATCATAACTGTGGCTATTATAGAATGTCACAAGTGGAATGAAAAGAAAGGAAATAGTGCTTTCAAAAGGATGATAGCAATCAAATGTTTGTTAGAAGACGAATGAGCAAAAATTGAGAGCTGGGCTAGTCATTCTGGAGAGGAAACGAAGGTAAAGAATGATTTGCCTGTATGGAGGCCAACGATTGCATTCTCATCTCTACTGAAGATGAGGCTGTGAAAGCCAATGGGTTTTAAAACGTGTTGAGTGCAAGAAATGTAATTCCACTGAACTCAGTGCTGGTTAGTCTCCAAATATTATGCCTGTTTTAACAGATAGCCTTTCAAAAATCACTCTGACAAACTAGTGAGTCCAAATGAGAATGTATTGTAGTAGGGAGGCACCTGATACTTATTTCATGTTTCTAAGCTTTCTTGGTATGCTTAGCATGGACAAGGAAAGGCTTAAAGGTAGGAAGAAGTTAGGACATTGCTAGAACTTACCACACCTCTCTAGTATTTGATGATAAATGAATGACGTTTAACTTCACTGTATGTATTTCAGAGACTTAATAAAAGAAAACAAAACTTCAATACACTTACAGGTAGAAATATAGAAGGAAAGAATGATAAGAAGGTTTAATATATTTGTTGCTAATATCTTCCAGTTATTTATAAACTAAATGAAATAATTACAGAAGCTCATGGAGTTTGAGTTAGCATATAAGTTTTGTAGGCACAGACACAAAGAGGTTATTTTTGTTAGCACTACTACCCTTATTCACAGTGTATAATAGAACCATACGCATACATAACTAACCCACCCAACACATTTGTGAGGTGGAGTTAATCCAGTTTTGTAAATGAGAAAAGCAAGGCCCAGAAAGTTTAATATGTTCAAAGGATCTGTGCTCTCCAATATTGAGTCCGATTTTGCCTGAAATAGTTTATAATTAAATGGTGCAAAACACGCATTTCTAAAATGTTATGAATATTAAAGTTAATGTCTAAATTGGGATATTTTTATTTTTGCCTTGGTTATCTAGTACTGATGAACGTCTACGTCTATGTAGTCTGCCACACATTGAATATAATAATATGATAGAATATATTTAATCTAAGTAAACAAAGCAAGACCGTGTGGGAAATTGTTTTGTTTGATTGGAATGGGAGCATGTTGTATTATTTTATCTCAGTGGGACAAGAAGAAATAATGTGACAGAAATTAGTGTAGGTAAATTGATATGTTTTAACTTCTTCAGCTTCCTCTTTTCTTCTAAAAATTATAGCAATTTTTATAGAAGTTGTGTAATGTTCAAAATGTGAAAGCATATTGCATGACTGAATTAAGTATCCTTTTACCTTTTGAATGCATTTGGGTAATTTCAGCAATTTGATTCAAATAACTTTATTTCAATTGTATATTATCTCCAAATAATTCAAACAATTAGGGCCAGAGAAAGGGATACTTGGAGAAGATTACCAAGAAAAGCAACAAGTATATTTTCTTGGTTCATGTAGTATTTTTCATATCATTTTAATTAATTCCTTTTGACTTACCATGTATTAGAATATTTTACATAACACCTTTCACCTGTGAGAGCAGACTTTTTTTCTTTCTTTCTTCCTTTTTGTTTTTATTTTGCGATTTTTCCAGCAGATCTACCCAAAGTAATGTGGAAAACACTGTATTTCTTCTCTAGTTATGTGGATCTACTTATTCATTAGTATACATAATTATATTCAATTTTTAAATTTTGCCTTAGCAATGTCTTATTCCTAGGGAAAAATATTCATTGTAGCATATTTGGAAAATTAAAATAGGATAAGGTAGGAAATAATTCACCTATAATCCTGATCTGCATCTCCCAAAAAACTACAGCAATACTCCAACACATTTATGTAACATGTTCTCTTGAGGGAACAGCAATGTTGAAGATGACAGTAGTCTGAATTGGCCAACAGACAGATGTAAATGGTTTTGTGCTGTTTTTTATTTAATTGGTCTATTGATTTTATAAAATTCTAAAAAATAAGAATTAAAAATAATCTCTAAAAGTGTGTCATAGAAAGAACTGCATATTATGGTAGGTTTGAGAAATGGTTTTTAGGAGCCTTTTTTGCTTAACTTTCAATAATAGAAAATTGTAATGACAGAGATAGAGAGGGAGAGAGAGAATGAATATGTATTCTTGTCACAATTGGCCCAAATTCTTGTAAATTCTGGTTAATCCATAGTTGTTATTGTTATTACCATAATATGCTTGAAATGGATATTTAAGATTAATTTACCAATCACAAATTTTAAAATTCTCCTGATTTTTTGATGTGATGTGTACTTCTTCATTCAAGATCATGGTTTCTAAAAAGGAAAAAAAAAAAACCCCACCAAATCCCCAAACCAAAACAAACAAAAAAGAGACATGGTCTCTGTCGTCATGCTATGCCTGTATCAAGATAAAGTCATAAACTTTGGCATTTATTTATTTTGTTACAGTTGTCACACTGACAATAGTATAGGTACCTCATAAATCACTTTTTTTGCCACAGTTGAAAACTATTACTGGCAGAACAGCTGCACAAAAATGAGTTTGAGCAAAAGGTGTGAGTAGTCACGTCACTGCATAACATGAGCAGAAGAATAGGACACATTAGATACAATATATTTCACTCTTGCTTTTCCACTTTTCAGCAAGATAGTTATGAGTCTAGATTTGCCTTACCTAGCAAATTATATTCCTTCTTGATAAATCAATGGCAATAATTATGTATTGTATAATATTATTCCATTTTATTTTTGAAGGATTTCAATACTTTGGGGCAATTAAGTTTTTTATGTTTTCCCAACACCATTAATTCCAGTTTTTCCCATTGGTTAAGGACTCCCTTAACAATGTCAAGGTCTATGGGGTGCCCGGGTGGCTCAGTCGGGTAAGCTTCCGACTTCAGCTCAGGTCATGATCTCATGGTTTGGGAGTCTGGATCCTGCTTCAGATTCTGTCTCCCTCTCTGTTCCTCCCTCGCTTCCACTCTTGTCTCTGTCTCTCTCAAAAATAAATAATGTCAAGGTCTAATTTCATGAGTTTTCAGTCACTTTTTTTTATTAGAACCATTTTATTTTATTTTATTTTATTTTATTTTATTTTATTTTATTTTATTTTATTTTTTGGTGTGTATTTTATTTTATTTGAGTGGGGAGGGGCTGAGAGAGAGGGAGAGGGAGAGGGAGAGAGACAGAGAGAGAGAGAGAGAGAGAGAGAGAGAAAGATAATCCTAAGCAGGTTCCACGCTCAGCACAAAGCCTGAAGCAGGGCTCAATCTCATGACCTTGAGATCATGACCTGAACCAAAATCAAGAGTTGGACACTTAACTGAGTCACCCACGCGCCCCTAGAACCATCTTATTTTGTTAATCATTATACTCTTCACTTTAAAACTTTAATCTCAAACTTCAGAACTCTTCACTTCCTCTCCCATCAGTTGGAGCTATTTTCAGCTACTTGGGGGAGAGCAGAGGTGGAAAAGGGAAAGGGTAGATGAGCTGGGAGGCAGAGATGTGGGTCTCTTATCTTCTGAAGTATCTAGACCTTAAAGGGGACACATGTCACACATTCTACTTGTTCCTCGGCCCTCAGAAGGCACTTCCTAGGACTGTCAGCTGACATAGTTTTTAATGGCAGCCACAGGCTGGACTTGTAGGCAGTTTCTGTAGCTCAGCAGCAACTGACTGGGGACTCAGATGCTATCTTTTTCTTCAGGCATTCCAGATTTAGGAGATGCCCTTCACTTGACTTTGGGGAATGGGATGAACCTCCCCTTGCCCCCCAAGGGGTAGGAAATAGCCTGTCACTTTATGAGTAAGTTGTGAAGAAGGGTCTGACCGCACCTCTGACCTAAGCATATTAGCATCTTTTGTTTTTAGCTTTGGACCTTAGCTGGAATTCCAGAAGTACAGGAAAAACTCTAGTCAACATCTGTTACCTCTAACTGAAAGGTAATCTTTAGGATCAACCCAAATCAGTTACTGCCAATTCAGGAGCAGCTTCAAGTTTGCAAAATTAACATTAGTAAATTTAGGCAGTGGGATGTACCCTTGTAGGTGTAAACTACTTAACTTCCTGTTTGCCAATATGATCTTTCTTTCTTAATAAGAGTATGGCATTCAAACATGTAAACGCGCGCACGCGCGCGCGCACACACACACACACACACACACACACACTTTAACTATTTAGGATGTGGGGTTTATGTCTGAGGGTAAGGACCAGAGTAGTCTTGATACTTTTAGAAAAGTTAAAAGGAAAAGTCCATTAAAGGAAAACTCACGATAATTTCAAATGCATCATAATCCAACTATTATCTAAAGCCATCAGAACTATGCTGCAAATTACATATTTTCAAGAGAGTAGCATTAAAAAAGCTTTGTTAAAGGCAATGAAAGAAGATTATACTTGAAGATACTTAAACTTTGCGATGAAAACAAACTCCTTTTCTTTTTGCTTCTTTTAGCACAACTGAACATACCATGTTGTTTCTCCCCGGTCCACAGTATACCCTTTATAGAAAACAGTTTCCAGGACTGATTCTTGGGAAGGAACCAGCACAGTTATTTTTCACCTTTGATACTGCTGTAGTTGCTAATTTCAATTTTCTCTTAAAAAGTTGTCTTGAATTCTTGAATAAGAATTTTTTTTTTGATGCTAACACCTGTAGGTTTTCAGTAGATGTTGGCAGTTTGCTGATTTAAAATTCTAGGTTACAGCTGTTCAGAGTTGATCGGAATGCCCTAATGTGAAGAAGAGTAATTTGTAATTCTTCTGAGGCAGGTATTTGCCTCATACAATTTGAAAGCCAATCTGTGGTAAACATTCTTAGCTGGGGAGTACGTGAACCTCTGCCCAGCATTGGTACACTCAGTGAACTCTGTTTCTTTGCCTTTTATTGATGGAGATGCTTTGTTTCTTTGTAAAAACATTCTTGTTGTGTGAGAGTGAAGGCTTTAATTAATCTTTAAAAAGGCAGTTAATTTTTGGTAGGAAGCTATGGACAAGGAATGTGAAAGGAGTATAATTTGGGAGAAACACTGGAGCCAGTGTTGAATAGGAAAAAAATATTTTCCTATTCAAGACTTCATTTATTTGAGGTTGTTTTGACTGGTAGCGACCTTTCCATTTCTACAATTTCTTTAAAATGAGAGGTTAAGGTAATAGTGATCTAAGAAATCATTTATTTCCAGTACCAACTGGTCAAAATCAGGACCTAACGTAGTACTATATGCATGTATTTATCTTTCGTAAAATATTCGGTTTCCCTAAGTCCAGTGATTGGGGAAAAGTAATGTCTCCTTACTTTAGCCAAATTTCAAAGTCAACAGTAGCATTTAAAATATTAAATAGAAGTTAAAAGGTACACAAACGACAGCCTGTTCCCAGCACCTGCTTGCTTATTGATTGATTGATTGATTGATTGATTTTAAAAGATTTTATATTTTTAAGTAATCTCTACACCCAACATGGGTCTTGAACTCACAGCCCTGAGATTAAGAGTCGCACGTCTCACTGAGCCAGCCACATGCCCTGCACCTGGTTATTTTTAAATGGTATCCAGAGGAGAGGAATTGCAGTTGTTAGGGAGTTTTAAACAGTCAGGATACTACTGATTCACACAAAAGAGAATGGTTTTTGTGTTTTGTTTTACTTTTCAAACTTTTTTTTAATGATAGTATGAAAGAGAAGTTTATAACTTTCTTATCAAGCAGCAGAATTAATGACTGAAAATATCAGGACTTCTACTTAGGTTGTGGAAATAAAAGGACCCAGAGATTGTGAATGCTACTATTGGCATATAGACTAAAGATTATAAGAAACTTCTTAATTTGCTAATTTTTCCCTACTGGTATATTTTTGGTTCATTATAATGTTACTTCTTTTTTGGGAAAATACTGATATTTTTTCTGTAGCTCTCTCTTTTGTGGAAATAATCTGAGTTTCATATTTTAATCTTTTAGGTATGACGTTGACTCAAAGAGCCCCAACCTGTCCAAACATGTAAGTTCACACTTTATGTTTTTAGGATGATTACGTAATATAGACCGCAAAATCATAACATATGATTGGTATTTATGTTGATGCATTAATATTAAAGGTATATTTCCATAAGTTTTCATGTAATAATTGTCATAGAAAATAAATAACATTTTTAACGGACCCTAGAATAGCACGTGAAGGAAATTCTTAAAGCAAAGGTACCTTTAGTGTGTGAAATGGATTAACCTTATTTATTTATATATTTTTAAAAGAAATTCTTTCAGTTCCCTGCAATGTTTGAAATTAATTCAGGTTGAGCAAGATGAAGCCCGTGTCATTTGGAGAGGCTTCGCTTGTGCGAGAATGAGAAGTACTTGGGTGTAGGGCAGAGTGATTTGCCATTCTTCAGTCCTTGTGGCTCATTTGTTCAACCATATTTTCTAAGTGCCTCCTCATGCTGGCACCATGTCTGTTTCAGAGGGTACAGTATGAGCAAGATGGACATACAGAGTCTGTCCTCAAGTTCACTTACAGTCTTTTTTTCTTTTTGGGTCCTGATCTTCCCTCCTTCACCCATTCCTCTTTTCTCAAGAGCTCTGCTCCCTAGGCCATAAATATTCCCTGGGGATGTTTTTAGGTTCAGGGGCAGCAAAGGCATCAGAGCTAGGCAGATGCAGAGGTTGAGATCTGGAGGGAGAGTTAGGTCAAACTAGCAGGAAGAGCTGAATGGTGGTGGGGGTGGGTTGAGAACAGCATTCTGAAAGTTTAACCAGGTACCAAGTGGAATCTGAATACATGGATGTAGAACTGGCAGCCATGTCAGAGTTGAGAGGTGGGAGGCTGGCTGGAGTCATGGTCATGCCCAGAGGGTCAGGCGGGTGAGATTTTTTTTTTACTTCTCCATTGTTGTAGTCTATTGACTAGAACAGATGGATATGATTTCCAATGTAGTTTGGAGAGGAGGGATGTCTTAATTCAGAGAAGAGAAGACACATGAGAGGTAATCCCAAGCTAAGAGGTTGAGAGGCTGATTTGTGGAAACTAGGAAGCTGGGTATGGTGGTAAAAATCACAATTTACTGTTCCTTTCCTTCATTGTAAAGAAGCTATGATACTTATTTTTGTCAAGAAGCAAAGAGAAGAATCATTTGATGAAGGATTCAAAGAATAGTCTTTCTGATTGACTTTTCTACAAATTGAAAGCAAATACTGGGATAAGCTCATTCCTCCCCATAAGTAATGCTCATTACCATTGCCATGCTGCCTTCTTGCTCCTCATAAGACTCGGAGCATTGTGGCTGGATATTTAAATTTTATTTGCATAGCTTTGTATTGGAAGCTTTCCAAATTCCACTGGAAGAACCAGAAAAAGAATTCCATTTTCTAGTAAAAAATTTAGTTGCAAGGAAAGAAAATGCATTATATTTATTTCACATGTAGGTGGTTAATATTAAAGAGATTTAGAAGCATCTCATAAATGTGATGTGTAGCTTGTCCTTGTAGGAGCTACAGCCAGAAACAGGCCTGGAGGGTTGGGATTGAGACAGCAATTTTCTCTATTTCTTTTTGTCTGAGGCTACATATTCTTTGCATTATGACTCTTCTCTGAGCTTCTGTTTCTCTCTGAAAACCAAGTTTCTCTGTTTATTCATCTTTGTGCATGTAGGAAAAATGAACTCCCTAAACTCTTGAGTGGACATAGGTTTTCAAGTGCCCATTCTCCCTGAATATAATTTCTATGTTTCTCAAACTACTTTTTAGAGGGCATGATAACTTGGCAGTTAAGGACATTCCATAGGGTTGGATATTTTGAGGGTGAGTGTGAAGGTGGTAACATGTGGTCCTTACCCAAGTGGTGGCCTTGAATTCAGGGAGAGACTAGTATATGGGATAAGAAGGTACCTCAAACATGATATAACTATATTTTCGTTAAATAATCCATACTGAGGTATGTACCATAGAAGGCATGAATGTATATATCTTTTAAAATATTTTTTTTGCAGAATAGCTTTTTATATTTTCCATAAGAAAGATTTCATGTCTTCCTCCTGACATCTTGATTCTGCTTCACTCTCATGCTATCTCCTTTACCACCTTCTTACTGCTGCAGTTCTTTTCAGAGCAGCCTGGGTTTCTCCCATCTTACTCTACTGTATTCTGGTTTTCATTTCTGCTTGAACTATTCTGACATGGGTTAGAGAAAAATATCTTGGCCTCTCTTCACTTTCTGCTTTACCTGACCTTCCCATTATTTTGGGTACAATTGACTGTTCTTAACAAACTCATCTCCTCTTAATTCCACAGAAATGTCTCCCTCACTTCTTTTCTTACTTCTTTGTCTACTCATTATCTATCCTTTTTCAGTTTCTCTTCCTCCTCTTCTCCCTTATTATTGGTTTTTCCTGGTTTTGTTTTCCATTGTCATCTCATCTCACTGAATAAGCTCTCCTTGGGAAATCTCAGCCATTTCCATGCCTTACCCTGATGACTCCCAAGTGTCTATCTCTCTTTGTACCTTAGCAAAAACAAGTTTCCAACTGCTTGTTAGCTAGTCTGCAGAAGCCTAAAACTCAAATTATCAAAAATGTATGACCTCTTCCATTCCGTTGTTGGTCCTCTGCTTGTATTTTCTATCTTGAGAATTATCATCATCATGGTATACTAAGTTAGAAAACGTGGATCTATCGTTAACCTCTTTCTGTCTCACATACCACATCTTGTGAACTATAAATCCTGTTCATTATAATGAAGTATTATTTCTCTTCTGTCTTCTTTCCTTTCTTACTGTTACTTAATTCAGATTGTCATCACCTTTCTCCCAAAGTATTGCATAGCTTCCTATAGTTCCTGTGGTTCATATTACCTCACATTTTAATGTATTTGTTTACAGTAGTCTCTGTATTATATTTCTTAAATATATTAAGCACTCAATACAAATTAGTTAGTAAGTGCCTGAGCTTACAAATGGATGAAGCATGTCAGATGAGGAAGGAAATGTGTTTTGGAATTGTGATATGAATTGTTAGAAATTAGTGTCCCGAATTTCTGTTAGAAATTAACAACAAAAGCCCTTGCTATTTGAAAGCATCCAAGTACGGATTTTATAACTCATTCAACCCAAAATGAGTTCAGGAGCGATTTAGATTAGAGAAGTCAATAAACAAACTAGGTCTACTCCCTGAGGATACAATTGTTTAAAAGTGTGATTGTCGACCTGCCAACTTTGCAAAGTGAAATAAAAACTGGAACCTTTTAGGAAAGACTGCTAAGTGCGTGGGTTTGCATGTGGAGTGCAGGCACTTACCTTTTACAAAGGGGATTTGGTAGCAAGAGAGACTCCTTGAGTTAACAATAATAAAATCTTTTTTTTTTCCTGTTCTCATTTCTGATAATTTTGACAGAAACCCATTTCAGGATGACTTTATTTGATTTCCAATATTCAGGGATCTTGGGTCAAATTCTTAAATTTTTGGTACTAGTAGGGAAAATAGAGATATAATATAGCATTGTACCTTAGATTCCTAATACTGCAAATGAATACAGGGTGAGTGGATACAGGATCGGTATACTTTTAACTGATTTTATTTATTTATTTATTTATTTATTTATTTATTTATTTATTTTTAATTTTTTTACACTTATTTATTTTTGAGAGACAGAGAGAGACAGAGCACAAGTGGGGGAGGGGCAGAGAGAGAGGGAGACACAGAATGTGAAGCAGGCTCCAGGCTCCGAGCTGTCAGCACAGAGGCCGATGCGGGGCTCGAACTCACTGACTGCGAGATCATGACCTGAGCCGAAGTCAGATGCTCAAATGACTGAGCCACCCATGCGCCCCTATTTTTTTTTTAATTTAATGTTTATTTATTTTTGAGAGAGACAGAGACAGAGTGTGAGCAGGGTAGGGGCAGAGAGAGAGGGAGACACAGAATCCAGAGCTGTCAGCACAGAGCCCGACGTGGGGCTTGAACCCTCCAGCCCACGAACCATGAGATCATGACCTGAGCTGGAGTCAGACGCTCAACCGACTGAGCCACCCGGTCACCCCTTAACTGATTTTATTCATGGTAGGAAAGTTTGTAGTGGAGAAACATGCACCAGAAACATTACGTGATGCAGGCACTGGAATCCAGGGACATTTTCCTTAAGAGGTTTTATCCATTTTATGATTTTCTAGGGAAATTAGTAAAATATTACTCTCCCAAAGTGTTAGATCCTGTGAACAAAATCTGACATTTTGAATTCCAGTTTTGTTCTCTAAGTTGCTGTCGAACCCACTCATCTTAATGCCATTAGCAGAACTGCATAGCATACTTTCATTTGCATAATTTAATTGCACCAGCCAAATCATTAATGGAAAGATTAATAACAGGCCCATAATTGGTGTATCTAGGATTCTGCTTGGCGCTCTAGACCAGATGACATCAAAACTGTACTTTGTGTACTAAATTTTCATACACACCAGGCAATCCAAAATGCATTTTTCCATTTGGATGATCTTGGAAGGTACCTGCTAAAATTTTTGTTTTAGACATGTTAATAGCTCATTGGATTATTTTGGCCATGAAATACCAGCCTTTGGTGAAGGTGTGTATGTTCTTTAATATATTTTCTAAATACCATATATGTATAAACTTCCACATGTAGATCAGTTGTTTTGAAAATTTCACTTGAAAGATAATTGTTTGGACCATGAAGTGCATTTTCTCATAGAAAGTGGGGTAAAATTTTTCTCATCAGAAGAAAAACCAATTTAACCCATATATAACTGAACCAAATTCTAATGTATTTCCTAAAATCAGGCAAACAATAAATATATTTAAGTGCTGTTCAAGTGCTCAGTAATGTAGCAGTGTAGAAGACAAACAAGGACCCTCTATCCTAAAACAGCTTACATTTTGGAGTTGGGGAAGTGGAATGGGCAGATTTATTTAATAGAAACAAATGCAAAATGATTAAGATAACTTACTTCTTTATACACTTAAAAGAAATTGATAGTGAGAAACAGTGACTGATGAAGAATGCTAGCTAGAAGCTTAGGTTCCTCTCAACCAGGTGGAGTGATTCTGCACAAGTTCTCATCCTGGGTATACTTATGCAAAGAGAAGAAGGGAACTACTGATAATCTAGAGAAAGAGCATTCCAGGTAAAAGGAACAGCAATGCCAGGACCTTGAGTCAGGAAAATATTTGGAATGTTGATGTGACTGAAGATAGCTACCATATATGGGATTTTGTGAATGATAAGGAGAGCAGAATGAAATAGATTGAAAAGGTACACAGAATTCAGATGATGCAGAGATTTGTAGGCCATGGCTTCAAAAAAAGTTTAATGAATTTCACCGGAAGATGATTTATACATTTAAATAACAACTGACAGCTGAAGTGGAGAATGGGGCTGGGAAGCAAGACTGAAATTAAGGAGACTGTTGGAGGAGAACATGACTGCTGGTTGACCTGTGAACTGGATCTGGTCACTCCCTTCCCTGTCCTTGAAAAGTATGTTCTGCCCACTAGCCTGTTTCATAGACATAGTCTGAGAGAGTAATGGATGTTGAGACCATCTGGACTGAATGTATGACTGAACCCCATTAAGGCCTCTGTAAAAAAGTTGTGATTCTGGCAGGCAGGTGTGGAGATCTACTCATCTTGCAGCCATCCAAGACAGCCTCATAATGTAAGTTCCCTTGCTTATTAAACCTGCCACCTACCAATCTGGAGGGACCTGCCTTTTTCTTCAGTCTTTCCTTGCCCTCTAGGTATGGGTGCCAGTTTCAGATTTTACCCGGGGAACTCCCCTGATGGTGACCCAAAAGAGACCAACTGTAAGGCTATTGTGATTTGGCTAGATGAATAGTATTTGGTGGGTATAGCCCTTGAAGGGCTAAGAAGTGGTCAGTTTTGGAATATGTTTTGGTGATATGATTGCTGATGAATTGGATTTCAGGTGAGAACATAAGAAAATAATTTAGAATGAATCTTACGTTACTGGCGAAAAGCCACTGAATAAATGGTGTTTAGTTTATTGCCAGGGGTACATCGTGGAGGAAGAGATTGAGGTGGTGGGGTGAGATTGGAGAACTCAGTGTTCAGAATGGGTTTATGTTGTTTGAGACCCCAATAAGCATCCAACTGGAGATATTGACTAGGCCATATCTGGAGAATAGAAAGATGGGTAGAAAGATGGTTTTGCAAACCATCAGCCTATAGAGTTGGAACTCAAAGTTACCTAAAAAAAAAAATATATATATATATATATATATATATATATATATATATATACACACACACATATATATATAAATATAAATATATATGCCTGAAAAAAATATATATAAATGGAGAAGAAAATAGAATTTAAATTAGAAATTTTGGTGAACTGAAGCATTTAGAAATTTGAGGGAAGAATATTAGCCAGAATTCTCATTTTGAGAAGCTGGCCAGAACATGTTACTTTTCAATTCAAACCCTGCAGTGGCCTCCCTCTACACTCAGGAAGAATTTACGGTCCTTCGGGTGAAGGACCAGGCCCCTGGTTCTCTCTTTAATTCTTTTCCTTGCTCATTCTGTTCCAAGTCCACTGGCCATCTTGTTTTTCCTTGAATGCCCAAGTATATTCTTGTTTCAGAAACTTTGTTTTTGCTTTTCCTCCAGCCTGGAATGTTTTTATGCCAAATATTCACATGGTTCTTTTTCTTACATTATTTAAATCTCTACTAAATTGTGGCTTCCTGAGAGGCCTTTGCAATAATGACTTTCTTTTTCTATGAAACATGCTTTCAGGCCCTTACTAGATGATGAGAGCTAGCTTTTTAAGCATATTCAAGCTAAACTATTAATGACTGATGTTTTGTAAGTGAATTATGTTTCCATTTGCATTTCCAGTAAGGGCTTGTAGAATCTTAGACTTTAAGAGACAATGCCTGAATTAGGTCTGATGACAGTATCTTCAGCACTCATTAAGTTATATTGGGTGTGATTGTTTGCATGCAAAACTGGCCCTTGTTTCGAATTCAGTATTTAATAATGATTTTGAATGATAGTATTACATTATATTTAATACTATTATCTAGTATCTAATAATGCTATATTATATTTAATATTATTTAATAATTAGTAGTAGTAATTTCTAGTTATTTGGCCTGTCAACTGTCTTACCATGACTACCAGCAGAGAGAATACTTAACTTACTTTCTGTAAGCTTATTACACTTCTCACTTCTTTGCTAATGAGAACAAACATAAAGTGATATGCCCCCAAAAGGTAAATATTTTCCATAGGTTTATCTCTGAATAGTATAGCTTTATTTTGTAGTCTCTATATAGCATGGTTTTCAATTAGTTAAATATATATGTTGTTAATAATTTTAAAAAATTGGTTAATTTAGCTCAATGGCCATCCCTCATTGTTGAAAGCTTAATTTTCATTCAGTGGCTTAACTGCTTTCATTTGGACTCTTAACAAACAAAAACTAACTTTAAAATCAACATTTGTGCTGAGATAAAAGAAATACATTCAACTTTAGAGTATAATTTTGAAACTGTATTTGTAATTTAACCATTGATGTCTAAGTTTAGAAATTTTATTAATCTCTTGGAGGTAGATTAGCATTTTTGAATTAGAGATGGATCTATCCATTAAATAGACAAATCCCTGCCTTAAAAAAGTTGTATTATTATGTTAAAATGTGACAAATTGTTTCTACTAAAATGTTGAATCCAATTGTTTCATGTTGAGTTTGCCTTATTTTCAAAAGAGCATATAGATGTGCTAACAACCTTAAAGAAAGTAGAAGTCATTATTGGGGAATGGAAGTACCATATTTGATTATTATAAATGATTGCCATATTAGCATAATATAACTAAGTCACACCTCAGTCTTTATAGTTGATGTGATTAGTATGAATTAAATAGAGAGGTAGTCAGCAATATTAGCAGGGAATACCAGCAATAAAATAGATACTGCCAACAATAAAATTTCACAGGTAATATAAGCTTTCCTCATTAATTTTTTCTGCAATGGTTAAAATATTATAAAAGCAAAATATTTTGTATTACTTTATCTTGCTCTTTGTGGCTTAGCATGAATATCCTTAATATGAGTTAAATGATCACAAAATGGGTACGAGCAATAAATGGAGGCAAATAGTCTATCTTATCAACAAATAGAATGATTAACTACTGAACAGTTGACTGCACCCAATTACTGTGCTGTGTTAAAACTTAGCTATCATAAATCAGTTTAATATCTTTTCATCTAAATTATCTATTAATTAGAGATATTATATTTTCAGATGTTCCTTGATCACATCATAAAATAGGAAAGCCATTTACAGACTATCTTTATAAACTTTTAGGAGAAAGATGCCACGCTATTGAATGCATATGAAATTGTTTATGATGATGCTGATGATCAACTACAGTTGACTGGCTTTGTGATAGTGTAGAAATCAGAAATTTCACTTACCATGAAGGCCTCCTGGTTCACTATACCATTGTTTTAAAAATGTCATTCTTTTACATATGTATGTTTATATGTATACTACTTAACATGTAAGATAAGTTAGTGTATAAGGCACTTTAGGATTTTATAATGACACTTAATATGAGTATTTGAATTGGCTATGAGTGTAAAGGGGATATAAAAATATTTTATTCAGGTAATTATAGTATCTGCAGTACTGGAATCTAGTAGTCAGGGATAAGTTTTAAGTACATAGTAATATCCTTTTAACCCCAGGGAGGTAGGGAGGAGAAGAGAAGCATATGTTTATTAGATGCTTACCATGTTCAAGCATCTTTTCTAAGGGCTTTGCATAAATTATCTGCATATATAATCTTATTAAGTACCTTGCATATAATATCTTATTTAATCCTCCCAATAATTTAATACATAGGCATTATTCATTATCTCTATTCTATAAGTCAGGATATCAAGACATAGAGTCATTAGTAAATGATTCAGCCAGAATATAAACACAAACAGTATAGACATTCATAATTCTCACTCTTAAGGAATATGTTATACTGTTTTGCTAAATAAATAAATAAATAAATAAATAAATAAATAAATAAATGTAAAAGATCTTTTATAAAGGATGTATCAGAATTTATACTGGTACCTAGCAAGCAAGCAAATAAACCAACAAAACAAGTTCATTTATTGCAAAGTAAGTTACCCTATTAATATGTGTGGAATTATTAAAGTACATAGCATTAATGTAATTTTTATGAATATAGATAAGTAGCTAGCTACAATATAATATGAAATGTAGTAGAGGAATTGATCAGTAAAAATTGGTATGAAAAAATAATGAAGTAATAAGTTTGAAGGAATTAGAATATTTTGCTCATGCATGCAATTAAAGGAGACGCTCTTCTGAATGTTAAAAAGAAAAAGAAGAGAAATACAGTTGACCCTTGAACAACATGGGGTTTAAGGGTCCCAACCTCCACAACAGTCAAAAATCTGTGTATAATTTTTGACTCCCCCAAAACTTAACTGCTAATAGCCTACTGTTGACCAGAAGCCTTACTGATAACATAATCAATTAATACCTATTTTGTATGTTATATGTATTATATACCCTAACCTTACAATCAAGTAAGCTATAGAAAAGAATATATTAAGAAAATCATAAGGAAGAGAAAATGAATTATAGTACTATACTGTATACACTGAAAAAAAAATCCACATATAAGTGCAACTGCACAGTTTAAACTATCATGTTGTTCAAGAGTCAACTGTATATTTGTATAATAATCAGCTAGACTCTGATAGTATAGTAGTGTTTCCTTGGATTTTTGTCTGCATTGTATTAGTAATAAAACTAGATTTAAGTAGTTATAGGAGTAATCCAAAGACTCCTTCTGATGTGCTGATAACTTTTTAACTACCTATGTAACACAAAACTCATTGTTATATTGCTTTGTGTGCTATGCTTTCTGCTTTTTTCTTGTTTACTTTACTTTGCACTGCTAGATATTTCAGATTGAATACCAGCATATTGTATTCAGGGCGATATTGGGATATATTCAGGGTAATATTGGTAGAATGTATCCTATATACTAACAACATGGTATTTATGTATGTTTAAATAGATTTCAAAACTAAGTTCTATCTGTGTATTATTTAGATTATAAAATAATAATTAAATTTGGCAAATATTTATTGATCTCTTGGTCATTTGAGGGAAAGCACAATAGTTAATATGGCTGAATAAATGGAAGCATTTCTCAATTGCCAGACACCGTGAACTAGATTTGGTCTATGTGTGTGTTAAAGCTGTGGAAACATGCCTGGATTTATTACTGGAAGTTCTATTTTAATGTAATTCTAATGACTCATCAACTGGAACACAACACCATAGTAAGAAACAGTAAAGCAGTTTGTGTTAAAGGTAATTTTTATTTCTATCTTTATCTAACTACAGACCAAAATATCTAAAAGTAGCCATTAAAGGACACATGTATTCTGTTACCGTACTGTGTAAAATGCATAGAAAATGTGAAGCATTGAGATGAGTAAAAAATAAAGATTCAGTAGAAATTTCCAGTGCAAGGAGTAGTTAGTTGAGAAACACTATATGCTGATTTTTTCACTGTGAGTAGTAAATGTGTTGCTTGATAAGGAGTACGGAAGCACAGACAGATTAAAGGAACTACAAAAATGCTATAAATATTTAGGGGCAAAGTGTGCAATAACTATAGAGATAGTGTGTACAGATGCATGCCATAGCTTTTTGGTATACATTTTATTTTATTATTTTAATTTCCTTTTTGTTCATCACTGATGGTATTTGTGTGTTCTCCGTTTGCTAATATGTCTTCTCTAATATGGATATGCTCAGTACTTCAGTTCTGTTTTCTTGAGTAATGACAGCACAGAACAGCTTTTGGTGAGACTTGGCCATATCCATTTAACATGTAGTATGCACAGCTATCTATCAGTAATCATATTTTTTAGAAAAGAGTTCCAGAATCCCCCATGCTTTTCACTGCTAACGCAGAACAATGATTTATTCCAGATCTTTAGTATTCAGCACTTTCTGCCATGAGACTTACAGAAATTTAGGTTTTTTGTTTTTTTTTTAACCCATAAACATATCTGTAAAGTCTCTTTTGAAATTGGGAAAGACATGTTGCTACTAAGGATATTTAATTTAAATATGTCCAGGCTGTACCTTAAGTACTTTCTAATTACTCAGAACCCAAATTTAAAATGATTTGCACTTTCATGAAGGTATTGTAACTGAACTAATGTGAATTTGCTCCTTGGTGAGTCACCAAGGTGGAGATACATCAGATGGAGTTGTCACACAAAGGAATCAATTTGCAGCAAATAAGGAGATCATGGGGAATAACTTCCAAAGCCCTGACTCTCCGAGCAAGAGTGGATGGATTCTTTTATTTAGGGTTAGGATGAATATTTAGAAAGGGGAACCCTGTCATCATATGTAGACGTGGGCATTAAGGTTGCATGTGCACCTTAAGAAAACATGCCTATACCTATATTGTATGTTATGTTAATGAGGCTTGCGTTCTTCCTTGGACAGATAATTTAGCATTATATTGAAGTAGGAATAACTGTCCTTCACTCCATAGTCCATCTGCGCAGGTATGAGTCTGTGGTTGAGCTCAAACTGATCTGGGTGGTCTGGGCCTCTGGAACTCTTTGCCAAGTCAGTCGTTATAGCTTAAGGGGTAGTTTCAGTTTCCATCATGGGATGCTGTGCCTGTTGGGCCTTTTGCCTGAGTTAAGTAATAGATAAACTGGAAAGAACTTAAGGAAAAATGTGGGACAAAGGTCATTGGGTACAGACAGGTGAGCAATACAGGTCATGTCTTGGGTTTAGCTGGTGATGATGTCATTCTGGAAGCCACCAAATTTCAGATCCAGAGTATTTCCTGTCCTTCCCTTCTTGTCCCCACTGTCCCCCTCCCCACCCTCATCATGTGCAAGGATACTTTACACCAAATCCTGTCACTTTGCTCTGCACTGTTTCCTACCACTTGCTACAACTTCAGTTTGGGTCTTAACACTTGGCTTCTTATTAACTGCTATAGCCTGATTGATCCAGATTGCAGATTTTACCTCCTTCGTCAGTCCATTCTTCACACTGGTACCCGAGTAATCTGAATGTACTGTTCTAATGGTGCCCCTGCATTGCTAAAAGACTTCCAGTTGCTTCTGATTATCCTTAGACAACTTCCTTGTTTGTTTTTGACCGGCCAACTGGACCTTCTACAGTCTGACTTGGCTCTTCATCTTCAATTCTCCCCTTTACTTGAAGCCCATTCTTTTCTTATTACATTCTTGCCTGTAACTCTGATCTGTTCTCTAGGATTATGTAAGGGAGGAAAAATAATTCTCCCTCTACCCTTCTTATTAGCCTCTGTAATAAAAAAGATGATTAATAGGAGAAAAACAAATGAAAGTTTAATAACATGGTATACCTCCTGTATACATGGGAGATACTAAGGAAAATGGAGTAACTCCCTGAAATGGTCCAAGCCTTATACCATCTCTAACTAAAGACAAAAAATGTTGGTGAGTGGGGAAGCAGTTATGGGAGGTTTTCAGGCAAAGCATTTTAAAGAGGGCATAGTTTATGCAGATTTAAGTCTCTGCCTTCTCCACTGAGAAGAGATTTAGTAACCCCCTTCATCCTAGTACAGTGAGGAAGACAGCCTTAGAAATGGAAATTTTTCTTATAAATGTAAATGTCTCCTGCAAAAGGCTAACTTCTAACCTGGTTTTCTGAGCTTCCCCCATGTCTGCTATTAAAAATAATTAGCCTAAAATAATCCTTATGCCAGGGCACCCAGGTGGTTCGGTCGGCTAAGCATTGGACTCTTGATTTTGGCTCAGGACATGATCTCACAGTTGGTAGGATTGAGCCCTGTCAGGCTCTGCACTGACAACATTGAGCCTGCTTGGGATTCTCTCTCTCCCTCTCTCTCTCTCTGCCCCTTCCTTGATAGCACTTTCTCTCTCAAAGTAAATACATAAACATTAAAAAAAATAATAATCCTTATGGCAAAGAGGTATTTTTGGGTAGCCAATTCTCTTCTCCTTTAACTGGAATTGTAACTGTACTCAAGGAGTTCACTGCCTGGAGTGCATTAAATTGAACACAACCGAAGGAAGTGTTGAAAGCAAAGAGCTTTTTATTACTTTTCACAAGTAAGGAGCTGGAGGCAGCTCTCAAAGCACTGTCTGTCCCTGAATTTAGTACAGGAAGCTTTTATCCAGTGTATTAGGGGGTGGGATCAGGGAGCTTGCATATGCATTACATATACATTAAGGAGTTATACATATTCTATTATTTAGGCACTTGGGTTCAATTCCGTATGCCTAGAATGTCACCATGCTAGTACATGCACCTATGTTCAAACAACAGGTGGAAAAATAGGCGGAAAAATCTCATTTATAGGAGGGGATCCTAGTTTTATAATGAGCTAAAGGTAACTGCAGGACAACTTAGGCGAGGGGTGGAGGTGGGGGTGGGGGAACTTCTGCAGGTACTCAACTCCAAAATGGCTCAAACTGATTCAGCTGGTTCCTGTAAGGGTCTGTAAGGGGTTATCAGGTGAAAGAAGCACCTACCAAGGGACTAACAGGTGAAACACCTTACTGGGTGTCTGTTGGTTGGGAACTGCTGGTTTTTGCAAAGCAAAACACACTCGTTCCCTGCTTTTGTCCTTTCCCCCTCCTCCCTTCTCCTGATAACTTTCAGCCCTTTGATCTGAGTAACTTCCCATTGTATCCTAGCTAACAGAATATCCAACTCTCTTCTCTCCATGATCTGATTTCTCCTTGGCTCTCAAGGCTTACTGCCTTTGGGAAATATTACCCTGACTATCCTAGTCTCCAGCATGGATTTCTTTCATCAGACTTAGAACACTCTCTCCTTTTACTTTTTAGAACTGAATACATAGCTTTTACTTGCTAGGCATTTAAAATTTTTACTTATTAAAAACTTTGAATATTTTGTTTCTTCATTCCTGTCCATCCTTCTTAGGGCTTCCCATGGGCCAGTTCTCTACAATTTAAGGACATCTTCCACCTTCTCTTTTAGGACAGATTGAAATCCTATACAAGCTAAACTAGAGTGTGTGTATCTCTCTGAAATACTTGCATATTTTCTTGATTCAACACACCCAGATGATGTTGGAACTCTTATTTTATTGGCATGTGAAATTGCATTGTGTTTATGATATTTAAGTTCTTAGGCAGCATATTAATCTGGAATCAGAACATCTGGGTTAGTCTGCTATTTCTGACTGCTCAGACCATGAAAGAAATCAACCTCTTGTATGATTAGGATTTTCTTTATATGTGAAACAAAGATTAATAACAGATCTTTCATTGTGCAAGGTTATTCTGAGTCTTGAAAATAAGTATAAGATTGTAATTGAAATAAGGTACATCTAGTTTGTACATTAATGAACTTTACAATGTATTACACTTAACCTATTTTTAGGTATGTAACATATGCTAATATTAACTCATGTAATATTAACTCGTTCCTCCTCAAAACAACTCTGTGAGGGGAACTAGTACAGGTTAGCAATGAAGAAACTGGAGAGCTTAATTAATTGCCCAGTCCCAGGTAACGAGTGTCAGTAGTGGAACAGACACCTGGCTGTGTGGCTTGGGACCCCCTCTGTAGCCACCTCACATAGCCTGTGTGTAGGTAACGCTGAGTATGGTTAACCACCTCTGCTCTGTGTTTTCACAGTCTACCTCCTCAGCCCAAAGCTTACTAGTTTCAGAGATATCCAAAGCCAACTGTGGATTCAAATCCTGGAACTTCTTTCCACTGTTGTTGTAATTTCAAGAAGAAAAAGAAAGTAAAAGCAGTTTCCCGCTTACTTGCATTAACAAGCTAGCTGCGATAAAAGGACAAAAGGCTTTGCCAGTTTGCAGGAAAATCAGATGCTAAAATTCATGCTTGTTGAGCTCATTTTATTCATTATTGGGAGTCGGGGAATTAAGTATTTCAGCAATGAAACCAATACAGATATGATGTACAAAATATGTAGTGTAAAGACAGCTTGAGAACTTATGAGCTTTAATCCTTTTATCTATTTTAGGACTTTCTGGGACAAGTGTTTTGTACATTGGGGGAGATTGTTGGTTCTCAGGGAAGTCGCCTGGAAAAGCCAATAGTGTAAGTATTTTTTAATGCAGACAATGAAATGTTAACTCTTCAGTTTTTATTTTGGTAGTTTGGAATTGGTAAATATGTGGTTGTAGACCAAAAGTGGGTTTAAAAATCTTCCTGAGTTTTTTCTTCTAACAAAATAGTTCTGACATGTTTGTAAAGAATCATTTATATTTTAGCTGTCGTATGCCCTGCTGCAAAATGTTCACAAAATGAAAGGAGGAGACTTAAAAAAGAAAATGTATTGTTTTCTGTTTGGTTATAGTATTAATTCTTCTGTTTTTAAGAATTAAACATTTTGAAAAAGATATTTTCCTCCTTTGGGCTAGGGACTATATGTAGCACCATTCTTCATACCATATATTTAATAAAGGCATTTATACTGATTGAGATTGTAATAATTTTTACTACAAAATTGGGTCTGTGAAAAAGAAAGTAAGTGTATAAAGATTAAGAGAAGATGGTATCTCAGAATTATGTATTCTTCCTTCACTTTCAGTCACTGGGATCATATTTCATTTTCAATTTCAGATCAATTGCATGGGATGATCCTATTTTTCTCCAGTTCCAAATAAGACAGCAAACTAACTCCAGACATTTCTCCTAAATCTTCCCCCTTACTATCCTCCTTCTTCCTACCCTCACCCAGTCTCAATTATTTGGATTCATTTAACTGTTCATAAAAAATCAGATGATTTATTAAGAATACTGAGAAAAAATTGCAGAACTAACCACAATATCAAAAGGTTTGGGAAATTTGGAAGTCAGATTCTTTTAAGAATCTCAAACTCATAAAATAAATTTGTCAAAACTGTCCAAAATTATTCACCTTTGACATCCAAATACTTAAATGTCCAAGGGCATCATTATTCTCACATTATCTGTATAAAATTGAACTTTATGTTTAGTGTATTCTTTTCAGGTTAATAAGAAATCTATGAATTCTCACTTCTCACTTATTAACTTATTACTTAGTGCCAGTTTGAAGACTTTTGCATATCAACTACCTTTTTTAACATTCTTTCATGTATAATTTTTTCTATCTTCGTAGGATTTGTAAGCTTATAATTCAAATATGTTTATGCTCACTTTAATATGTCAGTAAAAAGTAATCTGTAAGGCAAATGCAGATAATTTTATTAAGTATATATAATTGTTACTGTATTGTTGAGTCTAATGATTTAGGCCCATGAAAATTCTTGGAAGGTCACTGAATCACCCTTTTTACTGAAAAACGAATCAATAGCATACACAATGCTACCTCAGAGGTGCCTTTAATATTCTTTGAGAGAAAACAAAAGCAATTAAAATAGAGAATTTTTATTTCAGTGTAACAGAATAGAGATTTTTATAGAACTTGCACTCATATTTTTAAATTGATCATTTTACTGGTTATTTTTATCTGGTGTTATTTTCTCCATAAAAGGAAAATATAACTCTACTTTAATAAGACTATTAAATTACTTAAAATTCTTCCCAATAGAACATTATTTTTATGTTGGTCTTGAAACATGTTAAAAAGTTGATATTTTATTTGTTGGGGCATGTGGTAAATAGAATATAGTGTGAAATGTGGCCCTTGTTCAGGTCATTCGACAATTTCCATTAGACAAGACCAACAAAAACACAATTGGGCTAAGGGGTGAAGATGTCTAGAGTAATGATTATGCAAATGTTGAGAGTATTTTCTGGCAGTTGCGTCATGATTATCTTATGTAATCAGAAAAGATGAGATGCCCTTTAGACTTTTCCTAGCTCCTGCTGAGGTTGGAGTAGCATAAGTGAGACAAAGCCTTGGAAACCTGTTCAGGCAACATGAAGCCATTGTAACCACCTGCTTTGCTTCATCTGTAGGGTATTTTGTAATTTAGACAAGTTTATTGAAAGTGTTGATATTATATCTATCTTACTGACCAAGGTAGAATTCATTCAGTGTTGTAAACTATATGTAACTAATCTTTTATTCAACCTTGGACCTTACTAGGCAGTCTTCTCAGGCAAATAAGTATTAAGAAAAGGGTTACTGAGAGACGATGTATCTTCTGTTCAAATGGCAATTTACTCCCTTACCTCAACATCAAATGTAAAGCAATGAAAATCATTTATCCTTTTTGTTTAAAAGTGTAGTTGGGTTGAGGAAGAGAGTGAAATGTTATTTTCATGGAAGTTTTATCTGCCCATAATGTCGAAGTAGCCCTTAAAATTAGCAGGTCCACTAGATGGATGCTTTCAGATTCCACCCTCATCCCTGATCACCTTTAGTCACTGCCATGTATTTTTTTTTCCTGTACGTGGTTTTTCAAATCAATCGAATGGAGAGATGGGAAGGTTGGAAGGTATGTGGTACTTCAGTGGAGGAGAGAATGGTTTTGGAAGAAAGGATAGAGCCAGGGAGAATATTGGAGATGATTTAAGGTCAGGGAAGTGTTTTCTCACAGGAAACTCAATGATAACCATAATTTCTAAAGGAGGATACCATGTTTTATCACATAATACATAAACATAGTGGAATATCTTAAAGCATGGCAGAAACAATAAACTTTGCATTGGGAAATAATACGTATCTCACATGTAGCTCTTACATCCATTGCTCACAGCCCCCTCTGTCTCCTCCTGCCCTGCCCTCACCCCCACCCCCATGGAGTGAACCTGCCCTGGTCAGGGTATAGCTATCCAGTCAAAGATAACATTGTAAAATGGTCACTAAACATCCCATTGTTTTTCCATGGTTGATTCATCGTGCCTGGAGATAAAAATAGAATTTGTATACTCTCCTGTTGTAGCCATTACTTTTGCCTATCTTGTTAGGGAGTTGGAGGATTTTCCCTGTCTGGAAGGGTATAGGCTTTGGAATTGTAGCACAGGACACCTCCGGAGGCAGATTATCCACCTGCGATTAACAAAATTGACTCATCTTGAGTTTAGAAAGTCTCCCTGTGTCTCAAATGTTATTTATGTTAAATCACATTATCTAAGTGATTTAGGGCTTATTCACCAATTTGTTTTAGATTAGAGATTTATTTTCCAGTTAGTTTTCCTTTTAAATTCTAAGTTACTCCAAAGATTCTATTGTTTTCTTCCCTTTAAAGCCTTCCCTTTAAATGGCCTAGTTTAAATTATTTTCTGTTAAGGCATGAAAAATAATTTCTTTTGGCTTTTAAATTGCACTTGTGTTATAATATCTCCTCAGTGTTGGGCTTTTAAAAATGATGATAACTATAAGATTTGGAGATTTAAAGCAGATATACTAGTGCTTTAAATTGTTACTCATCAAGCCTTTGAAAACTAAGTTATATTTATTACAAAGGAAAAATGGATTTCTAGTGTATAGCCTCATGCTCTATTAAATACAGAATGTGAATTTAATGTTTATTTATTTTTGAAGTTTATTTTTATTTTTTGAAAGACAAAGAGAGAGACAGAGTATGAGCAGGGGAGGGGCAGAGAGAGAGGGAGACACAGAATCCGAAGCAGGCTCCAGGCCAGGCTGTCAGCACAGAGCCTGGTACAGGGCTTGAACCCACAAACCATAAGATCATGACCTGAGCCAAAGTCAGACGCTTAGCCGACTGAGCCACCCAGTCACCCCCAGAATGTGAATTTAAAATCACTTCTTGTTTTCTGTGCTTCAGTTCTTGTTGTCACTTTTATTGTGAGATTCTCTTCTTTATGAGAATAAGAATTAATTTTTAAGGAGTGCCTGCGTGGCTCAGTCGGTTAAGCGTCTGGCTTTTGGTTTCACCCCAGGTCATGATCTCACAGTTCGTGGTATCAAGCCTACATAAGGCTCAGCACTGACAGCATCGAGCCTGCTTAGGATTCTCTCTCTCCCGCTCTCTCTGCCCCTCCCCTACTTTTGCTGTCTCTCTCTTAAGGTAAATAAACTTTAAAAAATTATTTTTTAATATTTTGTAGGAACTTAGGTTAATTTTTTTTGAAATTGATGTTCAAGAATTTTTAATTTACTTTTTAATAGCAGCTCACGATTTTCACAATTTCCAATAATCTGTTCTGTTGAATTCAAGTTTTGAGCAAATTTGAATTCAAGTTCTGAGCAAACACATTTCTCATATCTTAATTCCATCTAACATTTTGGTCTTTTCCCTGAGCCCTCCTAAAATGACTCTTGTGCTACTTAATTTGTCTGCAGCACTTACTGTGTCTTCCTATGACTCATTGGCTCCTCGCTTTAGATCGTCCCATTATTATTTACCATTATACCCACTCAGCAGTGTGTTTTCTCATGCTGTGAGATTGTATCCAATTTTCTGCGTGATGCTGTCAGAGAGTTTTACTTCTTCTATCTTTAGGGAGCTCAGTGATGGATTCAGCAAAGCCTTCCAAAATGCTAGAATCAGCACCAGTTTAAGAAAGATTGCCATTCTCTTCTCTGGGATGAGAGCATTTATTATATTCATCAAGTAATAGACCTGTTTGTTCCTGTTACGCTCATCCAGGCATGACTGGTTCTGTATAAAAGGATGGAGTGAGGAGGCAGGGACTGGTTGTGATTAGAAGGAAGATTCTTACCCTGGAGAGGAGGGGGAACTCCATGGGTAATTGAACCGGCAACTGTTTTGGCTAAGGGAAAAGATTATGTTCTTTGTAGGGTGGCTGTAGCAGCTTGTGATCTAGGCAATCAGGAGTGGGTAAAGGATAAAGAGAGGGATCTAAGAGTGATTAGTGAACAGTACAGTGAGAAGAGTACAGGGACAGGGGCTCAAAGGCAGGTGATAATTGGAAGACCGGCTTGCAGCTGATGGATGGACACTACTGGGATACCAACTCTGATAAAGGGTTTAAGGACAGAGCACATTGGGTGCTAAAGTTCAACAGGAGAAATGTGGAGAGAGGAACAGAGGAGAAGGGAAGCTGGGGAATAATGTAGAAGTAGAGGGCTTCTGAGGGACTTGAGGCAAGAGCCTTAAAGGCTTGCCTTAAAGATCTGGTTCAAATGTGGCCTGATTCTGAAAGCTATTTTGTAGCTGTGGGTGCATGTAGATGAAGTCAGTGTGAGAGGAATAGGAGGAGGAAGAATGGGAGAATGATTAGTCTTGAAGGTGAGAAACATCCAAACTTAACGATGAAGTAGGGCTTGTCTTTATTGTGCAACGTTTTGTATGTGAAAATATAGTCAGCTTTGGGGCAAATTTTGACCTTCAAAGTCATCTTGACTTTAGTAACTTCCTTGCAGAGTAGCTTGATATTGTTATACTCCCTGTTTTTTTATTTATTTTTATTTATTTTTGTTTCTTATTGGAAAGAGCACCGGGCTGGAAATCAGAATATGATGTTTTTAAGTACCATGCCTGGTACTAACTCACATGTTACATTACAAAATTTGTACATCTATATTATATTTCCATACCTGTGTGTTACATTTGTAGTATGGAAACTTTAGTCTAAAGATAAATAAGTAGCCGCTGTAACAGAGTTGATAGGATATGGGCTTTGGGGGCAGTCAAGTCTGGGATCATAATTTATTGGGTGTATAATTTGAACAAATTGCTTTAAATTCCTGAGCTCCAGTTTCCTCATCTGAAACATATGAATAAGATACTTTTAAGAGAGCTATTAAAGAAATAACAATACTTTATACAATATTTTTGTCATGGAGGACACTGGAATTTAATAAACACCACAATTGCAGCTATTATTAATGTTATTAAATATAGCTAACATCTTTTAGGAAAGACCTTAAATGCAATCACCTAATAAGCTCACCTTTCCATTTCTCCTTCCCTCTCTTCTTTCCTTCCTTTTTTCCTTCCTGTCTTTGTGTCTTTTTGTCTTTCAGTATTGGTTTCCTTAGAGAAGCATTTAGCTAGGAATTCAGTAAGATTAGATAAAGGACAATTTTGAACCAAAGTTTATTACATATATATAAATTGTTAAGTGTTGACCAAATATAAATATTAAACATTATTTTGTCTATTCTCAGTTTCTCTTGTCATTAGTTTGGGTTTTATAAGATAGTGGGTTTTTGTTTTTTGGGTTTTTTTTCTGGAAATGTCCTGGATTTTTAGACCATTGCCCAGGTTCATATGTAATTGCAAAATATAATCTAAAGGACAATATCAATTAAATTATTTTTCTCTTATTTGCAAAGATCACATTGATGTGTGTACATATTTATAATTTTCATATGATTCCAACACATTAAAAATTGAACCACTGATTGCATCTTAGAGAGATGTTAGGTGCTTCACTGATCTAGCATAAAGCATTTATCTACCTTTGGGAGAGTCTATATGAAAAATTGTGTGTTCTCTAAAGACTAAAAGTAGAGAGAATCTTAGTACATTTCCTTATGTATCTTGCACCAGATTATGAGTCTTCCATATAACAGAAACTTAGTAAATGTTCAACTGGCCCACTTTTTTAACATTCATTTGTGGATCTGAGCTCATGCTCTGGAAAAATCTGCAGGGGCGCCTGGGTGGCGCAGTCGGTTAAGCATCCGACTTCAGCCAGGTCACGATCTCGCGGTCCGTGAGTTCGAGCCCCGCGTCGGGCTCTGGGCTGATGGCTCAGAGCCTGGAGCCTGTTTCTGATTCTGTGTCTCCCTCTCTCTCTGCCCCTCCCCCGTTCATGCTCTGTCTCTCTCTGTCCCAAAAATAAATAAAAACGTTGAAAAAAAAAATCTGCAGAGATGTATTTATTTAACCTGAAAGAGTGACTGTATACAGCTGTAAGCCCCAACACTTCTCTGCTCTATGCAGAAATTCCAGTTGTTCTTGGTAAAGGCATATAAATTAGGAACTGTTCTGATTAGATAGGCTTGCAAAGAATATGGCCAGTCATCAAAGATATGGATAAGATAAATACATTTTTCTGAAAATAGTCCTTAATATCATCATCAGAGGCAAGCCCTAGAATGGTTGATCTGCTTTTCTGATTTGGATGTTATTTCCCTGTTCTTATGAAGCTTATGTACAAGTAACTCCTTTAGGCATCCAAAATTGAGAAAGAAAATAAAAGGCAAAATTATTTTATCTAAGTGCTTATTACTTAGACTGTATTTATTGACTGGATTTGTTTACTTTTCTATCAGATACCACCTGAGTTTAGTAGAGGTTCTAAGGATTCTTTTTTTTTTTTTTTCTTCTCTTAATTCATTTATTCAACACATCTTTACTGAGAATATATAACGGACCAGGAACTGTTAGGTACTAAGCATACAATTATGAAAACACAGTTGTTCCTGTCCTCATGGAGATAATCACCTATTCATTAAATGAATAGTCATACAAATAAATATAATTACATATTGATATAAACCCTATGAAAATTAGAGTACTGACTTAGACCAGAATATATAGGTCATTTTTACTAATTGAATTTTTATCATAAATACAGTGGGAAAAATCATGATTTTTGTTCAGAGAGGTTCTTTCACTTCTGTGTGCAGAATGGTTATGGGTAGTTAACAGGAACAATTAGTAAGTTAATTATTGCTGAAATAATCTAGTTCAGAGTAGACAGTAATTTGGACTAAGAAGATGAGAAATAAGCCGATCAAAATATGTTTTTAATATTCATTTCACAAGGATTGATGATAGGCTGATAGGTTGATTGAAAAGGATTTCTAGGAAGGCTTGCAGATTTGTTGCACAAGTAACTGAATGGATGGATGTATCATTTTCTGACAAGGGGAAGATCATCCATGTCTGGGCTTTTCACAGTTGATCAGTGTTTTAGGAAGAGATGAGTCATTCTATCCTTGTATTGCAAGGTGTAAACATTTGCAACATTCTTTTTTGTTTGTTTATATTTGTCTAACCTCATTGAGTTGGATTAAAAACTGATAAAGCTGAAGGAAAGAACTGATAAGATGTGATCTGTGTTATTTGGAAGATGGCTTCTAAACTAAATAGTACCTTCTTGTTGAATAAACCTACTTGTTGAATAAACATTCCTCATTTCACTTAGTTTTAGTATCAGACAAGTTTCTAAAGGGTTACCCTTAGTATAGACAATGTTTAAAGATTATGTTGGGATAAAATCTTTCAGAGAAATTATAGGTTCCTCTACAATGAAATTCATTGTTTCTTTCTTCTTTCTTCCCTCTTAGGTTATGGCATAATTTGCTGATTCTGGGATTCAACATGTAGCTCAGGGAATATTAGTTTTATAGTTAAGCAAACTAGTTGTAAAGAAAGACCTTTATGGGCCAACCTTAGAATAAGAATCTTGGTCTGAGCTCTAGCCCACTGATGAGATGAATGTTTGAAACTAACATTTAGGGATTGTCTCTGCTCCTATATTTATACCCAACTGGTTTGTGTCTTCAAAGCAATTGAAAGAGAGCAGTGAATTTTTTAAAAAATAATACCAGTGGCTAACTTGATTGAATTCTTACAAGGTGTCAGTCAATATACTACCTGCTTTGCACTTAAAAGTTCTGTAACCTTTACTGCACCATTGTGAGGTAGATAGGTATTATAATCATCCCCATTCATCAGAGAAAAAAACTGAGTCAAGGATTCTGGAGAAACCATGCTTCAAATAGAAGTTGTCTGGCTTGTGACCCATGTGCTTAACTACCGCATTATAATGCCTTCAACAAATGAATATATTTATATATGGCTCTGACAGAAATTGAATTTTTAAATTTTATTTCATTTTAGTAATGAAAAAGTATTTACTTAAAAGTCAAGAACGTCTCTGAATGATAAGACGAGCTTCCAAGATACCCATCTTGGCTTAGGTCATTTCAAGGATGAGAGGTTCCTTTGCACTATGTCTTACCCACACAGCTCTTATGCCAGCACAGTCCAGAGTAAAAACAAAAATTCCTGAGGTAAAAATTCCCGAGGTCATCTGCAGAGCAGTTTGTTTCTTGCTTCTGTCTTGGGTCATGAAGACTTAGCTTCTGTGGGCTATACCAGGTTTCCATAGGGAATGTGCTGCACTCTTCTGTTCCCTAGGATGATTAAGAGAACAGCAATAGCCCTGGAAGTGAGGGGAAGAGTGGCTTTCCTGTGCCAGCTAATCTCATTCTAGGGTTACTGCACCTGCTCTCTGTGGTCAGCTAGGGTGACAGAACCCTTCTCTAGGGGTAACATTAAATTTTCTCAAAGCCAACACAGTCTAAATAGGAAGACTATTGGAAGGAATTTTAAAAATAAATCCATATCTAGTTTTGGAAAGAGGTAAATGAGTGTGTGATGTTTTTTCCTGATCTTTTAGAAAATCATCATTCTGAATTCAGTGTGTTGACAAGTACATAGCACCACGTACTCATTCTTCCTGGTCATTTCTTCCATTTGGTAATGCAGGATGATGTGCTTCCATTTCTAAAAGCAACGAGCTTTCTGCTGCTTTCTTCTTTTTCAGTGTTCAGGGAAGAGAAATTAAACATATTGTTAGGGGTTTTATTTATATTATTTTTGTTGAAGGGGTTTTATTTATATTTATTTATATATTTTTGTAATAAATAAATATTTATTTATTTATATTATTTTGCATTTATCCTTGATTGGGCCACAGTGCCATTTTAGGTACAGGCAGATTCTCGTAATGCAGTAGGCTGCTCTGAGAATGTATTCTAGTAAGTGAAAAATCTCAGTAATCTTTGCAACTCACTGTCTGCTTTGATACCAGTAATGGTTAGAGCCAGTAATCATGGAGACAGATCAATTGAATCTCAACTGTTTCCCAATTTGAGTTAATTCCGATGAAAGACTCTAAACATGGAGGGCAATTTAGTAAACTGACATTTCCAAATACATCTAGATTCCAACATATATTTTTAGTCATTTGCATAAACATATTGTGTTGGGTTTTTTTGTTTTTTTTTTTTTTTTTAGTATAAATATACCACTTCTAGCTAACTGAATTGTTGGCTTCTCCCAACATTTTAATAAAGGTTTTTACCTTCTCCCTTTCATACTATTTTTGTTTGTTTTAAGTTCCCTGTTGTCCTTTCCTAAACAGGTCTACTTAAACAATAATCAAAGGAATACACAGTAGATGTTCCTGTTCTGTTCTTATTAATTCTTCTGTTCACCATGACACATGTGGGTTCCACAGCATGCTGGAGCAAAGCCCCTGAACAACCTCCTAAAATTCAATCAAGCTGCTGAATGCCTTTCCTCCATCCTTTTTTTCTTTTAACAATTGTGAAAAGACTTAAAAAGAAACCATTATATCCTCTGCATTGTAGAGACCTGTTGTTGTGCCTTGTAAATGGTAAGATTCGGTAAATGTTTATTCAACTGAATTTTCCAGAATAAGAATCAAACTTCTATGTTTTTCTCTTTTTTGTTAAGAACACAAAATGTCTCTCCTGCGCATTATAACTTTGCACTTCAGGGCTTGGAATAGAATTTTTAGATTATAATAATGTTGCTACCTATGCATTTTACTACATCACAAATGTAAAGGGTACTTGCAATAATATTAGTAACCTAATATTTCTGTACGTAGATGGACAGATCTAGTTTATCCCAGCTGAAATAATTTCTTAAAAATTTTTGACATATGTGGTATTTAAGAGCTAGGATCACATCATTCTTGTCAATAATTACTTTTAAAGAAAATTTTCATCTCCAGAGATTATGAACAGTTTACTTTGTTTTTATTACTACAAAGCTGTGTCTCAAATCACCGATTGTGTATTCCTCATAATTCTGTACTGTGATAATAACTGCCTTGCCTTTCTTTTAATGTCAGCATTTACATTCTGACCATAAAAGAAGACCACGTTTAATTTAATTGTAATTTTATTTTATTTTATTTTTTTTATTAAAAAAAATTTTTTTTAATGTTTATTTTTGAGAGAGAGAGTGAGACAGAGCATGAGCGGGGAGGGCCAGAGAGAGGGAGACACAGAATCCGAAGGAGGCTCCAGGCTCTGAGCTGTCAGCACAGAGCCCGACGCGGGGCTCAAACCACGAACTGTGAGATCATGACCTGAGCCGAAGTCGGCCGCTCAACTGACTGAGCCACCCACGTGCCCCTAATTTAATTGTAATTTTAACAATTACAGGGGAGCAGATGGATTTCTTGAGCACAGTGTTTAAAAATTTCAGCAAAATTTGCTATTGCCGTTTTCTGGCATTTAACATATTTTAACAGTGAACGTCATATATTTTCTTTTGTGATAACTGATAGAGTAAAATCTTAGAAATAATGTCTTCATAATTTTTAGAGACAAAATGTATTGCCTGGAAAGATAAACGTATGAGATTTAAATTAAAATATTCATTCGTTTTGAAAAACTACTTGCATGCATCTTTAGTTTTGCCTTTGGAAATGACATCATTTCTTCCTGTAATTAGATTTCAAAAGAAAACTAATATACGAAAAGTATGTTTCTTTTTGCTTGAACATCAGTGTTAGTTTTCAATTACTGAGCTATTTATGTGGCTTTGATTTTTTCTTTGTTTAACAAAAAACATTTGGTATCTTATGTCATCATCCCCAGCTATTTACCTTCTCTGTATCTACACTTGTGTGATCTGAGCACCTCAGTGTCACAGTCCAGAATCAAATGGTCCGGTGATACCACTGAATCCTGATCTCCAGCCCGGCTTCAACCTTCTATGCTCTGTCATTCTTGTGGGTACATTTTTCCTTTCTTCTTAGCAGCTTTTCCAAAAGGCTACAAATAACTTTCTTCAAGCCCTCTGTCACATAACCTTTCTTCTCCTCACTCCTAGCCTTTTACTTTTACAACTTTACCTTTTTACTTTCAGAGAAAATAATATCATAAATACTATTAGTTGCTGCATCTGTTATTTAACACTCTAACACCCTGCACCAAGAGCTTTCCATATATTGTACCATTTAATCTTTTCTCAACCTAGCAAACCAGAGATTGTTAGTCATAGTTTGCAGATGAACAAATGAGTCTTAGATAAGTCAAATACTCACCCAAAATCTGGAGAGGAAGGAAGCCAGGAGCTGAGGTGCTTTTTAAAACTCAGGTGTGACCCCTTAATCGTTCTTCCATTTTTGGCACACTACGGGGGAGGTTTAGTTTACCTCCTCCCCTCCTGGTTTAGTTGAGCATATATTACTTTTCTCCACCTGAACAACTGCCTTCTTCTAAGCCCTGGATTGCACTCCACACAGACATCCCTAGAGACTTTGCTTCCGCCCTGCCATCCTCCAGACACATAACTCTGCCTCTACCTTACGCTATGGCTCTGCCTCCAGTCTTCCCATCACAGCAAATAATCTTCAAAGACTTCTTGCACAGCTGCTCCATCGCTCCACTGCCACTACCTCGTCAACCCACTTTTCATGATCACTTAAATGTCTTGCTTGGGGGCTCAGCTATCTCCTGTGTGCCATATCCATAGATGCTTGCAGTTCTCATCTTACCTGGCCTGTCTGTGGTGCTTGTTGCTGTTGATCAGTTCTTTCTTGAAACTCCTCTCCCTGTGCTTTCATGACACCATCTTTCACTGGTTCCCTCATGGCTCCCTGGATAGTCCTCTTACCTGCATCATGGGCCAAACAATGACCTGAAATTGTGCACAAAATGCTGAGTGACATTCTTCTCCTGAAAATGTCTCTGGCTTTTATTAGAGTCTCAAATGTGTCTGTGACTTAACCAAGTTTAACACCTACACCCTACAGGATATGTTACTCTGGATGATGTCTTATATGTCTCTGATTTCAGCTGTCACCTATATAACAATGATATCACATCTTATATCAATCATATTTCTTTTGTTGGCTCCAGATGCATGTATATAGCTGCCTACCAAACATAGATGTCTCAAAGAAATGTCAAATTGAATATGCCCCAAAGGTGAATTTATCATTTATACCATCAAAATTCCTCCTGCTGTGTCCTTTCTCTGTGATGGCACTGCTAGGCAGTTTCTAAGCAAGGTAGGTGGGAGTCCTTTTATGCCCTTTATCCCTCTCCTTCCTTGCTCAGCAGCCAAGCTGTCCATCTTCACTTCCACTACTCTTTTGCAGCAACCCCTCTTACTTAGTTGTACAGCCCTTCCTGACCAGCCTTGATGTCTGTAATTACAGTCCGCACCAGTTTCCTCTGCATGCAGTAGCTCCTACTGGTCTTTTTATTTTTTATTTTTTTTTGAAATTTTTCTTAACGTTTATTTATTTTTGAGACAGAGAGAGACAGAGCATGAAAGGGGGAGGGGCAGAGAGAGAGGGAGACGCAGAATCAGAAGCAGGCTCCAGGCTCTGAGCCATCAGCCCAGAGCCCGACGCGGGGCTCGAACTCACGGACCGCGAGATCGTGACCCGAGCTGAAGTCGGATGCTCAACCGACTGAGCCACTCAGGCGCCCCTCCTACTGGTCTTTTTAGAGTCAGATGTAGAATTCAGCTCCTTCTTCAGCTCTTCCCCATACCCTGTTGGGTAGAAAACTCAATCTGCAATGGCACTTGAGACCCACCAGTGTACTCTTAATATTCCTAAACACACATTATCCTCTGAGCGACTTGAATGTCCTTCATTGGATCATATTCTTACATCACTGTGTCTGATCCTTGTGTCTGGAAGGCATTTCTGCACTTTGCCCCACTTGCCAGTTTGCACCCACCTTGTTAGACACAGCTCCTGTCACCTTCTCTGAAATCTTTCTGGTCTCTACCAGACTAGGATTCGTACCCATTGTTAGTGTAGTACCTGAATCTTTGTTCAGTTATAATATTCTTCATCCTTTATTGTTTATTTCTGCATCACATGTTTTGCATTTCCCTACAGGGCAAGTGTCAGTTAATTCTTCGCATAATACTTCTCCCTAAACTCTATGTCACTTTTCCCTCACATTTCAAGTGTAACAGAACTCTCATATATGAATAATTTATGTGTTGCCAAATTTTAGTGTAATATTACATAAATAACTCATTGTGCCACTAGGTACTACATTAATTTTTTCATTCAATTTTTTTGAAAAGAGTTCATTCAGTTTGAGTTGTTTTTGTCCCAGTTCAAATAGATCAGCTTAGCATGGAAAGGTGTTGGATTATCCTTTATCCAGTTAAGAACTAGCTCTTATTAGAGTCTAGGTCCTTTCTCCAACTGCCTCCATTTGGGGATTTGTTACTGCAGTTAAGACTAGTCCATATGTTAAGTTGGCAAATTTTGTATTGAAGATTATCTCTTAATGCCATTACCTACACGGGTGAAACACTTAGAATTCCCATTCTGCTTCTTTAGCTGCCTAACATTCTATATCAGGAACTGTTTTTTTTTTTTTTTTCATATTTTATCACCTCTTCCCTTTTCCTGCCTTCAGTCAGTGAATATACTTCATCCTGTTATTATCTGGCCCACTCATGATTGAGCTAGTATAATCACTGAATTAGTACTAAGTTTGAACAGAAGTCATGCTACTGGCTTAATTTGTTAGTTTTCTTGTACATCCATATGGAGTTACATTATTTCTCTGGGGACTTCTGAAATCACTCTCTTAAATGTAATGCAATTCAACAAATGCTTAGAGAATGTCAATATCAGATGTCTTTAGGTGTAGACAGGCAGAGATGGCGATGCACAACCCTTCCCCTTCTGGAGCTGCCTGCTTTTGTGAATAATACATGTAAGCACATGATAATAACTATAATGTATGGAATACTTGCTCTGTGCTGTTTATACACATTTGATATTAAAACTGAATTATTAGTCCTCAGATGAGGATACTGAGTTTCAAGAAGATTACACAACTTGTTCAAGGTCACAGTCATTAATTGATGTACCGGGGATGTGAAGTTAGCTTTGTGGAACTCTCAAACGTGGTGCCTATGTCCAGGTCTTGTAAGACAGCAGGAGTTTCTACAAGGTAGAGAGGGTGCACGAATCAACTCTAGTTATGAGAGTCAGAGAAGAGCATTTGAGTTGGGCTTTGAAAAATGAAGTGTTTACCAGGTAGATAGCCTAAAGATGAATCGGAGATCCTAAAAATTTTCAATATTGAGAAACGCTGATGGAGATATTTTAAGGCAGGAAGCATTGTAGATTACTGAAGGCATACCTCTTTAGTGATGTGACTTACTGCCTTCAGCTCAGCATAAGCAAATTAATTTTCAGAAAAAATATTAAGCTTGATAGTAGCTCCTTCATAATGTTATTAAGTGTGATGTTTCATTTTTCATGTTTTCAACGTCTATGACTGAAATTCTACTGCATATATTTTCCTGTGACTTGATTTGTTGCTCAAAATTGTTTGTGATAGCCATATATGTAATGTGTGATGTGTGGATGTGTGAAGTTATACTTTACTTATTTATTTCATTACTGTATCAGTTTTATGAATTATAAACAGATTTACCTAATATTAAGTTGGTGGGCCTTTATAGCTTCCAGTTTTTTTTTTCTGTATAAACAGTGTTATAATAAAAACTATTATATATCTCCTCATTGGATATAAAATATAAAATTATTTGCATATAAAAAATATTGGATGTCTTATTACTATATGCCTAGGAATGAAATTCTGGGGTCTTAAGGTAGGTGTGATGGGGAAGGGAGAATTTTGGCCCATGACCTTTGCTGTCTAGCGTCACACCAATGGTCATGTTACTTATGTGGCAAGAGGAACTTTGCAGACATAATTAAAATTACTATTCATCTGACTTCAAGATACAGAGATTATCATGAATTATCTAACTAGGGTCAAATTAATCACATGAGCCTTTAAAAACAGGAAAAAAAGCAAAAATACAAATAAAAATTAAAATTAGAAGCAAAAGGCAGGACAGAATATGAAAGAGATACAGCTAATGCACGTGGGGAGGTCAAAGGACTTCAAAGCATGGGAAAGACCTGACCTGCCTTTTCTGACTGAAAGATGTAGGGGCAACATGAAAATCAAGAAAAGGCTCTCTGTTCTTTTTCATAGGTCTATTTGTCTGTCTTTGTGCTGGTACCATACTGTTTTGATTACTCTGGTTTTGTAATAGTTTTGAAATTGGGAAATGTGAGTCTTCCAGGTTTGTTCTTTGAAATTGCTTTGGCTATTTGGGGTCACTTGAGGTTTCATATAAATTTTAGGATGAGTTTTTCTACTTTTTTTTTAATGTTTATTTTCTTTTGAGAGAGAAAGAGGGGGAGAGAGCGAGTGGGGTAGGGGCAGAGAGAGGGAGACACAGAATCTGAAGCAGGCTCCAGGCTCTGAGCTGTCAGCACAGAGCCCGATGAGGGGCTTGAACCCACGAACCGTGAGATCGTGACCTGAGCCGAAGTTGGACACTTAACCGACTGAGCCACGCAGATGCCCCTCTACTTTTTTTCTGTAAAAAAAAAAAAAAATGACACTGGGATTTTGATACGGATTATGTTAAATCTGTAGACTGTGTTGGGTGGTATGGACATCTTGACAGTATTATCTTTTTTTTTTTAATTTTTTTTTTAACGTTTATTTATTTTTGAGACAGAGAGAGACAGAGCATGAACAGGGGAGGGTCAGAGAGAGTGAGACACAGAATCTGAAACAGGCTTCAGGCTCTGGGCAGTCAGCACAGAGCCCGATGTGGGGCTCAAACCCACGGACCGTGAGATCATGACCTGAGCTAAAGTCGGACCCTTAACCGACTGAGCCACCCAGGCGCCCCATTGACAGTATTATCTTAAAATCATGAACACAGGATGTCTTTCCATTTATCTGTGTCTTCTTTAATTTCTTCCAGTAATATTTTATAGCTTCCAGTGTGAGAGTCTTTCACCTTCTCAGGTTATTCCTAAGTATTTTATTATTTTTGGTACTATTGTAAATTGAATTATTTTCTTAATTTCCTTTTTGGTTTGTTCACTATTAATATATAGAAACATAACTGGTTTTTATGTTGATCTTGTATCCTACAGCTTTGTTGAATTTATTAGTTCTAACAGTATTTTTTACTGTGGAATCTTTAAGGTTTTCCACATATAACTTATATGACATAACCTTCACTTCTTCCTTTTCAATTTGGATGTCTTTATTTCTTTTTCATACCTAATTGCTCTGGATAGCACTTCCATTATGATGTTGAATAGAAGTGGCAAGGGTGGACATCTTGCTTTCTTCATGACTTTAGAGGAAAAGCTTTCAGTCTTTCTCCATTGAGTATGAGATTACCTGTGGATTTTTCAAATATGGCTGTTATTATGTCGAGATGTGTCATTCCATCCCTAGTTTGCTAAGTGTTTTTATCATGAAATGGTGTTGAATCTTGTCAAATGCTTTTTTGCATCAGTTGGGATTGATGATCATATGGATTTTGTCCTTCATTCTGTTAATAGTATATATTAAACTGACTTGGATATGTTGAGCCATCCTTGGATTCCAGGGACAAATTCCACTTGGCCATTATGTATAATCCTTTTAATGTGCTGTTGAAATCAGTTTGCTAGCATTTTCTTTTGGAGTTTTGCATCAATATTTGTGGGGGATTCTAGTCTTTTTCTTATAATGTCTTTGTCTGGCTTTGGTATCAGGGTAATACTGGCCTGTTAGAATGAATTTGGAAATACTCCCTACTCTTCAGTTTATTGGAAGAATTTTGGGAAAATTGATGTCAATTCTTTAAGTGTTTGGGAAAATTCTCTAGTGAAGCCATTTTATCCTGGACTTTTCTTTGTTAATAGGTGTTTGATTACTGATTCAATCCCCCTACTAGTTACTTATCTGTTCATATTTCCTATTTCTTCATGATACAATTGTTAGATTCTGTGCTTCTTGGAATTTATCCATTTCTTCTATGTTATCCAATATGCTGGTCTGTAATTATTCATGATATTCTCTCATAATCCTTTTTATATCTGTGGCATTGGTTGTAATGTTCCCTCTTCCATTTTTTTAAATTTTAGTATTGTCTCTCTTTTTCTTAGTCCATCTAAAGGTTTGTCAATTTTGTTGAACTTTACAAAAACACAACTTTTAGTTTTATTTGTGTATGTGTGTGTTGTTTTTCTATCATCCATTTTTAAATCTCTGATCTAATCTTTATATTTCCTTACTTCTGCTAGTTTTGAGATTACTTTGTTTTGTTTTTCTAGTTCTTTGAGGTATAAAGCTCAGTTGTTCATTTGTAGTCTTTGTAAAAATTTATTTTATTAAAAAAAATTTTTTGAGAGAGAGCAAGAGCAGGGGAGGGACAGAGGGAGAGAGAGAATCTCAAGCAGGCTCCATGCACAGCATGGAGACTGATGCAGGGTTCAGAATCACAACCATGAGATGATGTGAGCTGAAATCAAGAGTTGGATGCTTAACCAACTGAGACATGCATGCAGCCCTGATTTGTAGTCTTTTTTTTTTTTTTTTAATATATGCATTTACAGTTATAAACTTCCCTCTTGGCACTTCTTTCATTGCATCCCATATATTTTATTTTAGTTTGTTGTATTTTTATTTTCATTGTTTCAAGATATTTTCTCTTTAAAAATTTTTTTTCTTTAATGTTTATTTATTTTTGAGAGACAGAGTGTGAGTGGGGAGGGGCACACAGAGGGGGAGACACAGAATCTGAAGCAGGCTCCAGGCTCTGAGCTGTCAGCATAGAGCCTGATGCAGACCTCAAACCCACAAATTGTGAGATCATGTGATCTGAGCCAAGTTGGATGCTTAACCAACTGAGCCACCCAGGTGCCCCCAAGGTGTTTTCTGATTTCCTTTGTAACTTTCTCTCTGAACCATTGGTGTTTAAGAATGTGTTGTTTTATTTCTACATATTTGTGTAGTTTCCAATTTTCCTTCCACTATTGATTTCTAACTTCATTCCTTTGTCATTGGAAAGCATACTTTGTATAATTTCAAGCTGCTTGAATTTGTTAAGACTTGTTCTGTACCTAATATATAGTCTCTTCTGGAGAATATTCCATGTGAACTTGAGAAGAAGTATGTTCTGTTGTGTTGGAGTGTGATCTTTATGTCTATTAGGTCCAGTTGGTCTGTGATATTGTCCATGTCCTCTATTTCTTTACTAAACATTGGTCCAGTTGTCCTATCTATTATTGAAAAGTGGAGTGTTAAACTTTCTTACTATTATGTGTTGGTATTGTATTATCTTTTATTAATACACTGCTGCATTTTTGTTTAATAGTATTTTGTTTATTTTTTTGCATGCAAAATACTAAACTAGTAGAATCTCACAGGTCTTATTTTTATTGTGCAATTCTAAGTATTCTTTCTTGTCTGCTATTCCTTCTTTTAATAATGAGTTTTCAGAAATGTCTTAAAAATTGCATTTGTCATTAATTTCTAACTCAAATTTTTTTGGTCAATAAATGTGATATAGTTTAGTAAATATTCTATGACATAGTGTGTGGTCAATTTTAGTAAATGTTTCATAAATTAAAGCAAAATTTTGAGAATGAGTGGAAATCACCGAAATGAAAAAGGGGCCTTGAGTGGTTGGTAGGATGAGTATTCTGGGTGAAGCAGGGGGGAAGGAGACATCTGTTATGGATTCAAGGAACAAAAAGCATGGCTCTGTTCAAAAATGGCAGAAAAGATGAAATTAGATATTTTACAGTGAATGTATTTTATGAAGGATATTATGTCCTAATTAATCAGTTTGGAATTATTGTAGGATCTATGTAGAGCCACTGGAAGATGGAAGGCTTCATGGTTAGAATTCATGATCAAATCAATCTGACATCCATGGAGAGGATATATTAAAGGAGAACCAGCCTGAGACCAGTTAGGTACATTAAAACTACAGTAATCCAAGCAAAAGAGTAAAGGTATGAACTAAGGCATACCTGCTAGAGGTAATGGAGAAGTAGTAAGAGATATGGAAAAATGTTACAGTTAGAAAACTAAAACAAACAAACAAACAAACAGAACCCCGATGGCAACAATCAACAAAAAGCAAAATCAAACTAAACAAAAACAAACCACCCAGTCTCTCAAGAGACCATTTATGTGTCATGTGTCAATTTTGGAAAGGATTATTTCATCTTTAATAATTCTCTTGACATGTTTCTTCAGCTGTCTTGGGGATGAGTTCTATTATTATTACTATTATTAGTATGTTTTGTAAAATATAATAGAAGAATAGTAGTATGGGAAACTTTTCAAAATAGACTTTTTTGAATAACTTTCTATTTTGATAAAATTTCAGTTATACAGAAAATTGACTAGAATAGTACCAGAAACTTCTGGATGCCCTTTACCCAGAATAACAGACATTAACTTTGTCCAAAGTGTTTTTATCATTTTCTCCCCCACCTTCTTTCTTCTTATCCCCCTCTTGCATATTCTAGTTCTAGTAGTAAGTTGGAGGCATTGTTGGAGACACTGTGCCCCCTTTCTTAAAATTCTTGAGTGTGTATTTCTTAATAGGGAGTTGATGATCAAAATCAGGAAATTTCACAGTGATACAATGATATGTAATCCATACTCCATATTAAAATTTCAACAATTATCCCAGTAATACCCATTAAAGCGATTTTTCCCCAGTCTAAAATTTAGTCAAGAATCATACATTGTATTTAGTTGTCCTGATTTTAGTCTCTTCCAACCTGGAATAGTTCCTCAACCTGTCTTTTCTTTCGTCACATTGTTTTTAATAATCTTTTTATTTTAAAATAGCTGTAGATTTATAAAAAAGTTACAAAGACAGTACAAGGAGTTCTTATACATTCTTCACCCAGTTTCTCCTAACATTAACATCTTAATTACCAATGGACATTTGTCATAACTAGTAAACCAACATTGATACATGACAGTTAACTAACTCCAGACTTTATTTGAATTTCACACTTGTTTCTTCCATTAATGTCCTTTTTCAGCTAATGTCCTTTTTCTGTTTTACAGTTCAGGTTAGGATACCACATTGCATTTAGTTATCCTGTCTCCCAGTATCTTCTGTTTTGTGACAATTTCTTACTCTTTCCATGTTTTGATGCCCTTGACAGTTTTGAGGAGTATTAGCAGATATTTTATAGAATGCCCCTCAATTTGGGATTGTCTAACGTTTTTCTCGTTGTAGGTTTGGAGGGGAAGTTCACAAAGGTGAGGTACCCTCATTAGATCATATCAGCAGTACATGATATCAACATGACTTATTGCTGGTGATGTTAACTGTAATCACTGGCCAAAGTCATGTTTGCCAGATTAAAAAAAATGGTCACTGTAAGGTACACATACTCTTTTATAGTATGATGAGTTTTTCATATGTTTTGGAGCTATACTGTTAGATGCATAAAGTATTGAGATTTTTATATCTTTCTGATTAATTGAAACTTTTGTTAATTACATAAGAACTATTTGTATCAATATTTTAAAATTTAAGATCTATATGTTTAGTATTAATGTAGGTCCACTGATTTTCATTGGGTTTGGTTTTTTTTCGCCTAAGCATATCTTTACATTCTGTTCTTTTGAACTTTCTAAATTCTTAAATTTTGATATCTGTAGTGAATAGCTTATAGATGAATTTTATGTTTTTTAAGTTTTTTAAAAAAAAAATTTAATGTTTGTGCACTACTAGGCATTTATCCTCGATGTACAGGTTTGCTGTTTCAGAGGGACACATGCACCCCCCATGTTTACAGCAGCACTATCAACTATAGCCAAAGTATTGAAAGAGCCCAAATGTTCATAGATAGATGAATGGACAAAGAAAATGTGGTATATGTATATAATGGAGTATTACTCGGCAATCAAAAAGAATGAAATCTTGCCATTTGCAACTATGTGGATGGAACTGGAGGGTATTATGCCTAGTGAAATTAGTCAGAGAAAGACAAAAATCATATGACTTCACTCATATGAGGACTTTAAGAGACAAAACAGGTGAACATAAGGGAAGGGAAACAAAAATAATATAAAAACAGGGAGGGGGACAAGACAGAAGAGACTCATAAATATGGAGAACAAACTAAGGGTTACTGTGGGAGTGAGGGATGGGCTGAATGGGTAAGGGGCATTAAGGAATCTACTCCTGAAATCATTGTTACACTATATGCTAACTAATTTGCATGTAAATTTTAAAAAATAAAAAATAAAATTAAAAATTTTAATGTTTGTTTATTTTTGAGAGAGACAGAGCACACGCAGGGGAGGGGCAGAGAGAGAGGGAGACAAAGAATCTGAAGCAGGCTCCAGGCTCTAAGCTGTCAGCATAGCACCCAATGCGGGGCTGGAACTCATGAGCAGTGAGATCATGACCTGAACCGAAGTCGGTCACTTAACTGACTGAGACACCCAGGTGCCCCTGAGTTTTATGTTTTTTATACAAAGTGACAATATGATTTTAGTCTGGACCATTTATTTCATTATCAAATGCCTTAGTGACTATTGCCCTGGATTTATTTCCATTACTTTCTTACTGCTTTCTATCTGCTCTACCCTTCGTTTCTTTAGTTTCTTTTGAGTCAGTTGTATTTTTAAAACACTAGTTTACAATTTTCCTATTCTAAACTTTAGGTTATAAAGTCCTTTAAAGACTGTAGTTTTGCAGAAGTTTTAAAACATATATGCTTAGGGGTGCCTGGGTGGCTCAGTCGGTTGAGCGTCCGACTTTGGCTCAGGTCATGATCTCACACTCCGTGAGTTCGAGCCCCGCGTTGGGCTCTGTGCTGACAGCTCAGAGCCGGAGCCCGCTTCGGATTCTGTGTCTCCCCCTCTCTCTGCCCCTCCCCTGCTCATGCTCTGTCTCTCTCTGTCTCAAAAATAAATAAAAACATTAAAAAAAATAAACATACATGCTTAATTTATCAAATTCTATTCACTTTGAAGCATCTTGTCCTTTCTTCTTGAACAAAGAACATCAGAAGATTTAACTTAAATTCTCACTCTCCTAATTAATCCTATCATTTGTATTGTTATGTAGTTTTTAACATTTTGATTCTTGTCTTATATTCAATATTTATTAAGATTTATTTGTATTTTACCACTTCCTTTATTGTTTCTTCTCTCATTGCAGACTTCCCATCTGTGATCATTCTCCTGTAGTTTGAAGTCCTTTAGAAAGGCCTCAAGCAAGGATCTTTGGCTATAAATCCTCAGTGCTTACTTGTTTAAAATTATTTGTGGGTCATGCTTGTTCTTAAAAGGGATGTGCACTGTATACATTCCTAGGGGGATAGTTACTTTTTTCAAACACTGAAGACATTTTCACTTGTCTCTCACCTTCAGTGTTCCCGTCCCTGTAGGCAATCTGTCTTTTCTCTCTGGCTCTTTTGAACATGTGCCCTTCATCTCTGCTCTTTTGCTATGGTCCTCTCATGTATATAGGTATAAATTTACTTTTATTTATGCTGCTTGGGATTCATTCAGCCTTTTGAGTCTGGAAATTGATTTTTTACATCACTTCTTGGAGTTTCCCAGCCATTCTCTCGTCAAATATTACATCTTCTCTATTCCTTCTTCTCCTTCTGAACCTCTGATGATATGTATATTAAAACTTTTATCTGGTTCTCCATGTCTGTAAACCTCTTTATAATAGTTTCCAGTACAGTCTGCCTCTCTGTACTGCATTGTGGATAATAATTTTACATCTATCTTTCGGTTCACTAATTCTTCTGCTGTGTCTAATCTGTGGTTAAATCTGTTCACTGAGTTTTCTTTTTCTATTATTTCCAGAAGTTCCTTATTTTTTATCCAAATATTCTCAACTATTTTTATTATCCTTTGCTAGTTACTCATATTTCCATATCTTTCTTTAAATTTTAGGTATATTATACACACTTACATTTTGTAAATTATTCATAATATTTCCAGTATTCTAAGTCTGTATTTGATGCTGTAACCTGTTGTTTCTAGAGACCCTAATACATGGTACAGTTTTCCTTTAGTTTTTTTGTGATACTTGAATATCTTAATACTTAATGTATTAATACTTATATACATGAACTCATATGTATTTAAAAATTTTTAATATGAGAATCTTTCGAGATGTAGTTAGAAGGCAAACTCTGCAGAGATGTTTTCCATTTACCAGTTACCTATGATCACTTCAACCAAACAGAATTCTTGGTTAGAGTTTTTTATAACTACCAGGTAGTGAGAAACCAGCAAGACTGTTTGAGGTATGAATGATTAGGAGACTTTTTTTTTTCTCTTTTATTAATCATCAGGTTTTAAGGCAGGGATTTACTTTTTAGGTCTCTCCCAAGTGAATGTTTGTATCTAATTCATGCTACAATCAGGCAGTGTAGTAATTGTGATCCAAGCTCTATGTTGGTATTAGTCATTTATTGAATTCTCCACCTTGTGAGTCTTTCCCTCCCCTGCTTTTTTTGGTCTCTTATTTTTATGTCCTAAGATGTCATGAAAAAGAAGCCCAAGATCAAGCTTTACAGGGTCATCTCTGCTTGTCTTTCTAGTTTTTCTTCTTCAGGTTCTGATTGGTCCTTACTGTTCTTGCCAGGTTACTAGAGCATTTATAAAGACTTTTTGGCAAATTTTATTCAGCATTTTACAGTCTTTTCAGGTACACGTTCAGTCAGGGTGTTTAGTTTGTCATAACATGTAAAATGTAAATCTGGAAATTGACAGATAGGAGGAAAAAAGGTACAGCTAGATTACAAAAATTAACCGATTAAGGTTGCTGGAAGGATGCTAAAAAAGATGTATGTAATATTCCAAGGAAAGATGTGCAAGAATAAATTAATTGATCTTTTAGTCATAAAGACTTGGAGAAAATGGAAGATTCTGACATGTAGTTAACCTAATGGGGAGGAAAGATATAAAGAAAACAAAATGTTGTGATAGGCGGTTTACTGCACAAGCTATGAGATGGCATTTTTAGTTCAAAACCAAGTGGTACTCTCCAGAAGAAAATATTACAGTATAAAGGATAGAGGAGTTTTAGAATATGTATAATTTACTCTGTTAAATTTACAACTCAGCCTTTTTATTTTTATTTTTTTGCCTTCTTCCCAGTTAGGCTAAGAGCCAAGTCCCTTTACACATGGAGAACAGGGGATTATGTATTTGTTGCATCCATGCTGATATAGATTATCAGATATGAATTATATTCTTGAGGACAGACACCCTTGTTGGGCTGCATTTCCACAACATGTAGGTCCCAGGAATAACAGAAGAGTCTGAACTATGATTTGTGATGGGACAAAAGAACCATGAAGTATACTATGAGAGCATTAGGATTACTCTTTGGGGGATTCTTATGGACTTGTCTCTGTATTCCCTCATGTAACGCAGGGAACCATACACACACCTTGCATTTTCCTAGTGCACTTTTTTGTGTCAGCTGGAATCTATGTGAGCGTAAATATACCAGATACATGTACAAAAAAAATGTGTGCGAGTTTGACTTTGCTTAATTTTGCTTATGTATTACATATTTTCAGTGTATATGGAGCACCTGCTATGTGTAGACATTTAACTCTATTGCTTCACAAGAGGTCTATGTCATGAACTTTACTCTTATGGATGTTATAATCTACGTGAGAAAAGACAGGGAAAAATATGTGATGGTAACAAGTTAGGAATAATTAAATGCTAAACTTGTGTTACTTCAAGTGCCATGGGATTGTGGAAATGGCCGAACTTTGTGTGAGGTCGACGGGATGAAGTTTCCGGGGACAAATGGAACTTCTTCTAGGGATATGGAAGGTTTGAGGTGAAATAGGAAGCAGTTAGCATGATGAGGTGTATCAGGGCATGGGAATGGCCGTAAAGAGGAAATGAACACCAAGAAATAACCATGTTGATGAAAGGGGAAAGAAATATTGAAAACCAAGGTGAGGAATAGGTTTTAATCACATAATAGAAATTTTAGAACCCATGGGAGAAAGTTTTATTACATTATAGATATTATGTTATATATTACGTATGGTAGACAATATGAAACTGTTGATGATTCTTGGGCAGATGTCTGATATGTTTAGCTTCATTAGGAAATGTGTATCTATAGGATAAACTCAGGGTTGAAACTAGGACTACATTTTGTTAGGAAAGAGCTCATCTCTTAGTAGGATGCTCTTTATTTGGTTCCATAAAAATACAACATAATATTAGTTTATGATATAAAATTAACATAAATTATTAATCTATATAAATATATTTTTGTTGTTTTAGAGGAATTCCAGGGAAGAAATGTGGTACAATTATACTTACAGCAGAGGAATTAAACTGTTGCAGGGTAAGTAAATATTTCTTTGGTTTAAAAAGTATTTCCTATACTTCTGAAAAATATTTTTGAAACTATACTTAAATGATTAATTCTTGAGTAATTTTATAATTTAGACTATGTTATATAATTCTGTGGTGTGTAAGATATCATTTTAGATACTTAGCACTTTAACCAGAGAGACTACATTTATAGTCCAAAAAGGATATCAGTTATTGTAACAGTCTTTTTAAGAAATAGAAATTATTAAAATGTCATTGTCAGTGTCATTAATGGGGGAGGGGCATTACTATTAGAAATTATCAGTTGTACCAATCAGTTCAGTCGTTGTAAAAATTTTGAAGGCTTCTGTGTGATTTTCAAGGAGTGTTTCTTTCGTTTGACTTTAGTCCTTTTGCGTAACATACTTGCTTGTCCATAGTTCTAATTGAATTAATTTAGAATTTATATAAGCTCCCATCTTTCGTTAGCTTGGGAAGCTCATGTTTGAAAAAAGAACCAGCTACTATTCCAACTAGGAATGTGATGATATAGACTGCACAGTCAGTATTTTTAGAAAACTGCTATTTTTAGTTGTGCTATTTTTAGTTGTGATTTGCTGATATAGCCATTGACTCATGTTCAGTGATTTTACTGTCATCAAGAAATGAGGTGACGTCTTTGACACTCCACACTGGAACTAATGATAGCTCTCTGAATCTGAAGTCAATATTGACTGTTTAATGTGGCCCAGAGGATCCCTGGGAATTGTTGTTTTTGGGAGGGGAAAAAAGAAGATTGTCCTGGATTAAACCTCGGAGGTTTTTTATTTTCAACTTTTGCTTCATAATTTTAGGAACAGAAGTTCCCAAAGAATACTAAAAACTTAGTGCTTAGACACTGGCTGCAGTTTTCATATAGAGAACTACTATTTATTATCTGAGTGTGTAATTATTATCTGATTATGTAACTTTAATCTCTAGAGGTTGTCTTTAAAGATAATTACTATGGCTTTATATGCATAATATATTTCTAAGACAATATGGTCAGAATCCTGCCAGCAAATGATGGAAACTGAAATTTTGGTGGGGTAGGGAGTGGCCAGTGAGATAACAAAAGGGAAGTTTAGTAATAGTGTTGTGGAGCTGATTAAACAAGAAATATTAGAATTTAAGTAGTTAAAATGCATTTAAATTGAGACCCTCCTCTTCTTCCTTCACTCTTTTTGTGGTATCTGACTGCTTAGATCTGTTTTTCATGTCTAAAATGCCCAGAGCCTAAATGCCCAGTACAATGCTGTTAAAGACCGAACTAAGTTGAGTTCTGGATTTGTTATGAATTTGTGTTTTATCTTATGAAATCACTTGACTCTTCTGATTTATTTTCCATATTTGCAAGTGGGGGGGGGAAGCCAGATGTGAACCAAGTCACTAGAATATTTTAAAAAATTCTCCCAGCTCCCATAATTGACTATCGTGACATTAAATCTGAAAGTATAACATACGTGAAAACATTTTATGTATACTAAAAATGCACCACAAAAAGTATAACACTTTAATTGCAGAAATATTACTTACCATCTTATTCTTTGTTAAAATGACACAATGATTTCTTAAAATTATATCATGATCATTTATACTTCTTGTCTCTAAATTTATATACGTGTATGTATGTATTTTATACAGTGAGGGAAGAAAGAGAAAGTGAAGTTCAAGGTCAATATGATACATGTTCTTTGTGTTGACATTGACATGCTATTTTGCCAAAATCTTGATGTTAAGGTGATTTTGTGTTATGCCAGTGAACACATGATTATTAGTTCTATTTCAAAATAGAACCAATATACCAAGGGCATAGATTGAGTACGGCCAGGTTGCATCTTAAATACCTTCCACTTTAAATTCTATTGTTTTCCTTGGAAGAGCAGAAAGGAACAGGAAAGCTTACATGCAAATGAAGTAGAATCTGTTACTTAGTCATCTAGAGGCATTTACCACTCTTTCTGCTACTAAAGCCTTTAGAATATCTGGAATTAACTTCCAATAAGTAAACACATATTTATTATACTTAACAATTATAGATCTAATATTTTAAAAACATTGCTTAGAATCTAGATTTGACTTGACTTACGTATGGTGTGTTCTCAGTCTTACCTACAGCCTTATTGATAATCAGCATCATTGACGTGTATAAACCTTGAAATAATATTACTATGCTCATATAGTAGAAGAACCAAATATATTCAAAACAATGTTCATAGTTACTTCAGAAGAGTCAGTGCCTGTTAAACGTACATTTAAGGGTACCTTGAAAATATCACAGAAATTTGAATGAAATAACTATTTCGCATTTGACATCCTACAAATTGATGTTTTTTTTTCTTTAAAACACATTGTTAGTTATTTACTTGGGCATAACTTTGGAATCAGGGCACCTAGATTTCAGTCTTGCCTCTTTCAATATTCAGCTGGGTGAGTTTATGTTCTTGGAGCTTTAATTTCTGCATTTGTAAAATGCTAGATGTCTTGATATCTTCCCCAGATAGTTACTTGGTAGAATAAAAAAGGGGCAGAATTTGAACGATGTGTAAATTATAAATTTGTACAAATTTTTATTTTTACTGTGATTTTTTTTTAAATTTATTTATTTATTTTGAGGGAGAGAGAGACAGTGCAAGTGGGGGAGGAGCAGAGAGAGAGGGAGACAGAATCCCAAGCAGGCTCCGCACTATCAGCTCAGAGCCCAATGCAGGGCTCGATTTCATGGACCATGAGAACATAACCTGAGCCGAAATTAAGAGTTATATGCTTACCCAACTGAGCCATCCAAACGCCCCTTAGTGTGATAATTTTAATTATCTCAACCTAGTATTACATTATTTCAAAATGCAACTTTTGTAATATATCTATCAAATGCCAGCATAAGAATTAATGCAATTTTTAAAATTATAATAATTTTTTAATATATTTTGAGAGAGAGAAAGAGAGAGCTGGAAAGGATCAGAAAGAGATGGAGAGAGAGAATCCCAAGCAGACTCCTCACTGTCAGTGCAGAGTCCGATGAGGGGTTCGATTTCACAAACTGCGAGATCATGACCTGAGCCGAAATCAAAAATTAGATGCTCAACTGACTGAGCCACCCAGGTGCTCCAGAAATAATGCAATTTTGCATCAATTTGTATAATTTGATAGAGTTGTTCACTCAGTGCTTTAAAAGTAGCCTGAAATTATCCAGAAATAATGTTTTTCCTTCTGGTTAATTGATTGATTGATTCCACAATATTTACAAAACATACAATATGCTAGTCCCTGGAATAGATGCTTAGAGCACAATGGTGAGAAAAAACAAGAAACAACCCCTGTCCTTGTCTTTAATGAACAAGTAGTTTGTGGGAAAGACAGACATTAGTCAGATGACCATGCAGGTAAATATGTCATGATGTATACAAGTGATCCAATGTGAGAGAGTACGATGGAGAATCTCATTTATATTGGAGAGGGGATCACTGCAGGCTTCTTTGAGAAAATGACATTTAAGCTTAACCCTAAGGAATGGTTTGCCAGTTAAATGAAAGAATTCCACTGAAATGCACAACTTGCATAAAATTGTGAGGAGGGAAGGAAGTGTGTCAGGTGTGTGTTGGCAAAGGGCTAGGAGTGGGAGACGATGGAGACAAAACTTTGGGGGATGAAGGTGGAGAAGAAGGCTGCTCAGAGCCCATTTAGGGCTGGGCTTTGTAGACCACGTTACATTTCTGTGTTTATCCTCAATACAAGAGAAAGCCTTGAAGCATTTTAAACTATGAACAATATTTCTTTTATGTTTGGGGAACACCATGGCGTCTACTGAATGGAACATGGGTTGGAAAGTTGCAAGAGTAGGAGGGGGAGAAAGGAATAAATGCCACTGTGCATGTCCCAGGCAAGAGGAGATTGGCTCAGACTAAGGGGAGGCCAGTGTAGCCAGACTGAAGATTTGAGAAATCTTTTAGAGGTGGAATGGTGTGACTTGATCGTTTGGATAAGGGGTCAGGAAAAGGAAGGAGTCAAGGGCAGCTTCCTTGATTGCTCTGACTGGATGACTAACCACTAATTGAGCTGGGAAGATTGCAGGAGGAGCAAGTTAGATTTGAATGAGTTAAAAGTGCCTGTGGCATATCCGAGTGGATTTCTTCCACAGGAAGCTTATTTTACTGGTGTGAAGCATTGAAGACAAACCTTAAAATTCTCTCAGGTGGCATAAAGCACAAGAGATTTAAAAAACACAACTTTGCAACAATGCTTACATATTTCTAAAAATAAGTAAATGCTTGTCTTTTCCTCCCAGAAATTAGTTTTCTTTTGTGCTAGATGCAGATGGAATCCCTGCTAAATTACTAACTTGGGTAATTGCAAAACATATTTCCCCCAAGTTTATACAATTTAGTACATTGAAAACAATCTTTATTTTTTATTTTATTTTTTAAGGTTTCTTTTTTAAATGTTTATTTATTTTTGAGAAGAGAGTGTACATGTGCATGCAAATGGGAGAGGGGCAGAGAGATTGGGGGACAGAGGATCTGAAGCCGGCTTTGTGCTGACAGCTGAGAACCCAATGCGGGTCTTGAATTCACGAACTGGGAGATCATGACCTGAGCAGAAGTTGGATGGTTAACCAACTGAGCCACCCAGGCGCCCCAATGTTTTTTAATCAATTATTTTTTTTGCAAATCTTAAGGAATATAATTTGAAAAACTACAACTTGGTATTACATTTACCAGTGACGAAAAGTTGTTTCATTAATATTTAATCTCTGTGAAGATTTATTCGCAATTTGAAGTATGTACATTTCACTAATCTATTATGCATTTTGAGTATATCAGAATGTTTTTTTTTTTTTGGTGGTTTATGTTTTGGTCCAGGCACTTTGAAAGAATGTGTGTGTGTGTGTGTGTGTGTGTGCGCGTGTGTGCGCATATTTTTTTTTCCCTGTAGCAAGAACAATATCCTGTCCCTTGTTCCTAGAAAACTAGAAATCATCAGGATGATTTTCTCACTGCTTCCTTAAAGAATAGTAAAGAGTTTTTTGCTCTTTCAACCTCAGATTTGAAAATTGATCATGGCTGAGAGGTTTGAGGTGTTAGTAGTGCCCATATTCTTGCCTTTGTTCTTTTAATTTTCTTTAAAATACATATTGGTTATTATGCCTGTTCAGCAGTGACCTCTGCTATGAGTGTTCCTCTGTTACGAGTGTTCCTCTGGCAGAAGTTACTGCATCGGTGCTAAATTCCAAAGTAAAATGACACCATACCAATGCTTTGAAGACCAGAAATCTAGAGCTATAAACTTCTAAAAGGGCAGAAATATGTCTTATTCATCTCTCTATTCCCGGATTCTAGTCTGAGTACTTGAGAAGTGTTTGCTAGGTAAGTGAATGAATGAATGAATGAATGAATGAAAAAGAGACATAGCATCATCTCTTGTATAGTGTTCCTTTAAATGCTGAAGTAATGGGAATTTTAGGTGGATGTTTATTTCTTTTTTATTTTTTTGAGGGAGAGTGAGCAGGGGAAGGGCACAAGGAGAGGGAGAGAGAGAATCCTAAGCCAGCTCCACATCCAGCATGGAGCCCAACTTAGTGCCGGATCTCACAACCTTGAGAACGTGACCAGAGGCGAAATCAAGAGTTGGAAGCTTGACTGACTGAGCCACCTAGACACCCCTACGTAGATTTTAATAAATAATTGCTGGACTCTGCAAAATAAAAAAGTGGTGAATAAGAGTGTGCCTTTGTAGTCATAGTTAATACCAAATAGTATTTAAAACTGCAACCTCTTGGTTGAATCTGAATTACTTTGACACTCTGTCTTTTCAAAATTGTCAGCATCTCTTTTCAGTTAAAAAAAACAAATCAGAATACTGATTTTTATTTTTAAATTATTTATTTCTACCTTTCAAAGGTATTTCTCCTACATAATTGAACAATGTTTAACTTCCTTAATGTATGATACTCCAGCTTGTTTACTTTTTTTTTTTTTTAACGTTTATTTATTTCTGAGAGAGAGACAGAGCATGAACAGGGGAGGGGCAGAGAGAGAGGGAGACACAGAATCTGAAACAGGCTCCAGGCTCTGAGTGGTCAGCACAGAGCCCGACGCGGGGCTCGAACTCACGGACCTCGAGATCATGTCCTGAGCCGAAGTCGGGCGCTTAACCGACTGAGCCACCCAGGCGCCCCCAGCTTGTTTACTTTTAAGCTAAACCATGTAGCTTATGAGTGCTTAAATATATACATTGATAACAATTACTGGTTTGCCTTAATAATTAACATACAAGTGTGTAATTAAACTACAGGTAAACATGAAAGTGCTTTACTTTTCTTGAAGCCCAATATAATAGGAATTATTATTAAGACATTGTAATACACTTACGTATAATTAAAAAGGAACCCTTTTCCCCCCCTAGGTAGACAACTATGTGGTCAGTCTGGATCTGTCTTGTACCTCATTTAGTGATCTAAAATATCTTAACACCTAATCCATGGCAGATATGCAGTAGATGATAAGTACTTATTTCCTGAGAAATTAAAAAAGTTATGTTCTAAAAACGTGTACTTGAATAACTGAAGGTGTGAACGGAGATCTTGTATTATACTATCGAATATCTAGAGTCATACTTAATATCACTTTTCCAGGGAGAAATGTTAGAAGTTATAAAAAAGTATTAGTTCTCTGACTAGAACAGAAACTTGCAGAGTCAGTTTTTTAGTCTCACGACCCTTTGAAAAGTAATTTATGTTGTCCGGGATTCTTGCACACTTGGCCATTTGCATTAAAATGGTAAATTTGTTTTCTTGTCAAGTCTTACTTGTGATCTGCAGTTTCTGGTTATTTATAACCCAGGTTTTGAGATATTTTATTAATTTTGTTTGTAGGATGCTGTTCTGATGCAATTTTGTGCGAACAAATTGGACAAGAAGGACTTTTTTGGAAAGTCAGACCCTTTTCTTGTATTTTATCGAAGTAATGAAGATGGCAGGTAGATTTATCTTTTATGCTTTTTGACTCTATAGTAAGAATGATATTTGAATGATTAGTTTTTCTCAGAGAAGCTCAGTAAATTGATAAACAGTAACATATTTTGGTATTTTAAAAATTGATTTGATTTTTGCATCTCAATAACAATGTGTAATTTTACAAGCATTTTATATGTTTTGTGTGATGTTTAAAATGATTTTTCAGCTTCAAAGAAACATTTCCCCTGTACTTTCCCTACACTTATAATATTGCCTTAATAGTATGAAAGAGTTATATTTTTGTGGAAATCTAAAATGCTAAAACTAAGGTTTTGGGTTATAAAATTGAAAAACCATCTTTTTTGAGAAGGATTTGGATTTTATGGGTTGCTTTGTACACTGCAGGTTTGGGATTTTTTCCCCAATAATATTTACCTAACATGCAATAACATTTGTCATTACATTTTTGTAGTTTGAATTCTTTTGGCAGTCATGATTAGATTGGTTTCTATATGGCTTGAAAATTTATCCATGGGTTGCAAGATATGATTTAATATGTATGATTCTATCATTAAATATATCTTATTTTTTCTGTTGTGATTCATATTGTACTGTCAGTATCTGTGGGAAAGTTTAGTGGTAAAATTATGGACTAAGGTTCTATTGCCCAAGTTTAAATCATGGCTTTGCTACTTAATAGCTATGAGACCAGGCAAGGTTTTTAACCCATATGCAACTCAGTTTCCTTATCTGTAAAATGGGCTAAGAATCACAGCTACTTCACAGGGTTGTTGACAGTACTGAGTGAGTTACTACACAAAACAATGGAAGCTTGCTTAATACATAAAACATAAATGTTAGCTGTTATTGTTATTATTAATCTTATTGTATAGTGTTCCTTTTTTTGTTTTCCTGAACTGCATGCAAAGTATTAGCTAAAAGGAAAATATTATTGCACGGATTAAAAATGAAGGGAACAGAAAGATAAAAACCTGTGACTACTGCTACACTTACAAATGAAATTACCCATGTTAATGTTCTAAAACAAGTATATAAAATGTTACATAAAAATAGAATATTTGCTACTTAAAATATTGCTACTGAGCAATATCAAATGATGCTTTGCTCATTGTGAGATTTTTGTGGATACAACTGAGCAACTGTTGGCGATGCTGTTAGGGTGTCATATTATCACGTTTTTTGTACTTCTATCTTGGTGGTAAAAATGCCGATGTACTTTTATCCATGTGAAAAATATGGGACAATGAAGAAAATAGGTATTTGCCAGTCATTTCAAGGGTAGAAAAAGACTAAAGAATGGTTCAAGATTTTTTAGTCACACGATAAATGAGTGTTATCTCTCCTCCTGTCTGAACTACTTATTTTCTGAACTTTCTATTTTTGTTACTAGTTTTCTTTATTTATAAACATTAATTGTATAATTAGAGAATCTCAGTCCCTCACACAAGTTATATTATGAAAATTAATTATGTGTGTAAAAAATGGTAGTAATTTATTCATTACATAAAATGTAAATATTAAGAAAAGAGTACAATTAATCAAAAAAGTCTCAAGTCATTTAAAAACTGTTGCTAAAATTTGGTGAATCTCATTTCAGAAAACTTTCCATTTTATTACACACAGCAAACTAGGTCACCGTCTATATTCAAATATATATTTTAAAGCATATATGCTAGTGCATTATGTATATTTATGCTTTGTTTTGATGACTTTTGAATGAGTAAAAATGCTTTTACTCCTAACTTTTTATGTGTAAGTCTCTATTTTTAACTGCAAAGATTTTAGCTTTATTTTTAACATTTATTTGAATATGAAGCTATTTCAAAAATTGTCTGTTGCTTACTGTGTTTGAGCCTCATTTTATAAGATAGGGTAAGACTTAGTTTTAATAGAAGCATTATTAAAGATCCTTAACAACCTATGATTATAAATTCTTATTTTCTTGCTGTCACATTTATTTAGTAACTTAAACTGTATTCATAATTAGATAACAATGTCCCCTTGGAATAGCTGCTTTTTTAGTAAAAGGTATATATAATCCTATTTGGTGTATATATATATATATATATATAGAGAGAGAGAGAGAGAGAGAGAGAGAGAGAGAGAGAGAATCTATAAATATAGATATATGTATTTATGTAGCAATAAATATAGATCAATTAAGTAAGTCACTTTCTTAAGAGCAAAGGTTATCAACATATTTAATTATTACGGCTGGTTATACTATGAACATAACAGAAGTTCTGATTTAACCATAAACAAAAAGACCAAAAAGTTAATAAATTGTTGGGCATGTTAGTTTGAAGGTAGTCAGGCAGTTGCTCTATCTCTATCTACCTATCCATCCATGTATCTAGATATCATCTATCTAGATATCTATCTGTCTCTACCACTATACCAAAGACTTGATATATATAAGAATATGATACAAGAAGAGAAAGTCCCTTTGTAGATTTTTAATAATGTGTTATGAAGGGAGGTGGATTCCTGTTTCTAAACAGGACAGTTGACTTTTGTACAAAATGGGTTTAAATTCCACAGGTCCACTTAAACGTGGACTGTTTTTTCAATGTTTTTATTTTTTTTTGAGAGAGAGAGTGAGTTGTGAGAGTAAGTGGGGGAGGGGCAGAGAGAGGGGACAGAGGATCAGAAGCAGGCTCTGCACTGACAGCAGTGAGCTCCATGTGGGGCTCAAGATCACGAATCATGAGGTCATGACCTGAGCCAAAGTCAGATGCTCAACCAATTGAGCCACCCAGGTGCCCCAGATTTTTTTTTTTGATACAGTACAGTACTGTAAATGCATTTTCTCTTCCTTATGATTTTTTCAAGTAATGTTTTCTTTTCTCTAGCTTACTTTATTGCAAGAATACAGTATATAATACACATACAAAATATGTGTTTATTGTTTATATTATCGGTAAGGCTTCTGATCAACAGTAGACTATTATTAGTAGTTCAGTTTTGGAGGAGTCAAAAGTTACATGCAGATTTTTGACTGTGTGGTTGGTTAATGCCTCTAACCTCTGAATTATTCAAGGGCCAACTGTATATGTAATTTTGGGGGCAAAATTACATATTTTGGGGAGAGAGAGACATAGTGTGATCTGGGGAGGGGTAGAGAAAAAGGGAGACACAGAATCTGAAGCAGGCTCCAGGCTCTGAGCTGTCAGCACAGAGCCCGACACGGGCTCGAACTCACGAACTGTGAGATCATGACCTGAGCTGAAGTCAGAGGCTTAACCGACTGAGCCACCCAGGTGCCTCTCTCCCCATGAATTTTTCTTAACCATTTTTGTGTACTGTCTTTTCTCATTTGATTCCTTCTGTGTTTTTCCTGCCTATTCCTTCCTTATGTCCTTTGCTTTTCTTCCATCTTAGGTATCTCAATGACCCTTTTTTGAATCTTCTCAGTCTGTCTTCCATCTTTCTTTTCATGGCTTTTGCTCCTAAAGTGCTTTTGGGTGAGTCAACTCTGAGAACATATAACCACAGATCTGTTCTCTTGAGCTTGTGAATTTAGTGGCAGGAGTTTGTTTAGATGGGTGAGGGTACTACCAGAAAGGGGATAGCACTAATGCTATCTTGTAATCTTGTAATGAATAAATCTTGTAATGAATACCTGATCCTTTTAGATTATGTTTCTATTTGATCTCTTACTAGAAATAGACTTTTCTTGACTGAGAGGAGGAAAATCAACTCAGAGCCTTTTTTGAAATGAGAGTATTTTCTTGTGGGGGTTATGTGCAGTATGTCCACTACGGTGATTATGTCATATTCTCATGTTCATGACTGTTACTGGGGTCCCTGTGTTTGAAACACTTCATTACTAAGGTCTTCCTAAGGATTGGGTTTGGGTATCATTCTGGCCAGGATAATTTCATAGCTCATGAACTTTGCATACATTTATGTTAGGCAAAAACATTTCCAGGACCTAATTGATATATGGAGATTGAATGGTTCGGTGGAAACAACATTGGAATTTGAATCAGAAAACCACCTTTAAGGCTACATAGATTTGACCTCTTATTGTGTACTCTTTAGATATATAGAGCTCATGGTTTAGATAAAGAACTATAAGCTGGGTTGTCTCACTATAAATTCATGATGTTTACCTTAAGTGGGGCCCTTAGGCCTCTTCAAGAATCCTACTTTTTAACTTAATCCACCAACTTTCCCTCTCTCCCAGACACTTGAGCACATCTGCTCACTTTCTTCTTTGCTGATGATCATGCTTCCTATTTCATAAGAAAATGGAGGCAGTTGGAGAACTTTCTCATGATCCCATCACAGCATCTCCGGTACACTCTGCCTTCTTGAATATTCCTAGAGAATGACTATCTGAGGTCCCAAAGCCAACTTCTGCATTGATGCCCAGGATCCCATCCACTTTCATCTATTTAAGGACATTGCTGTAATCTTTCTCCCCTCTCTCTTATGCATTATAAATTGTTTCCCTATCTACTGGGACTTCTCCTTCAGTATACAACCTTGCTGTTTTTTCTTCCATCTTGGAGAGAAAAATTTAAAGTAACGAAAACCACAAACTTTCTAGGGACTAATCTATCCCCTGAAGCTACCCCCAATTTCTCTTTACAATTAAAGTCTCCAAACATACTGTTTCCACTCTCTGTTTCTGTTTCTCTTTTCTGTCTTCAACCCACCCAACCAGGTTTTTGTTCTCAGCACTATAACAAGCTAATCTTGTTGGGCATACATAGATATTTTTCACTGTTTGATTTGTCATCACAATTTTTATAGAGATTATTTACAAAGCAACTTTAGAATTTATTGAATGTGCAAAAGATCGTCTTTCACAAACTTATTGCAGAATCTCATTGCTTTGTGTTGTAGTGAGCTTATCGTTAAAGTTTTAAAACAAATCTCTTTTTGCTAAATGATATACCAGCCACAGAGAGACTGACAACATTTGTTCTACACAAGAAAGAAAAAGAATTACTACTTAAGCCGTATATAATAACTGAATTATAAAAATAACTGAAAACTTTTTTTTTACAGTTTTACAATTTGTCATAAAACAGAAGTTGTCAAAAACACTCTAAATCCTGTATGGCAAGCATTCAAGATCTCAGTCAGAGCGTTATGTAATGGTGATTATGACAGGTAAAATAAATGACGACTTTTCTGAGAGTTTTGAATATTTACTATAGATTTTGTATCTGATAATCTAAGCCAAATTTAAAAAAATTAGGGTGCTTCTTTACCTATGTAAATGTGTATTTACCAACAGACGATTTATTCAGAATTTTTGAATAGCTTTTTTTTTATTCATGATAATTTGGGGAAGAGGGATAATTTGACTAAAGTTTGGTTAAACTGATTGATTTTCCAAGGCCAGAAATATGCAAAATGCTAAAAATACATTAAATTTTAGTTTGTTTTGACATACTATTCAAAAGTCACTGTAGAATTTTCATTGCCTCAATGGTTTAATTTGGCATTATCTTTCTGGAGTGGAATCAGTAAATGTAGAAGACTATGACTACGTATATTATCAACTCTGAGGCGTTCTTGAAAATGCTATTATTATTATTATTATTATTATTATTATTATTATTATTATTTAACTTACATCCAAGTTAGTTAGCATTTGGTGCAGCAATGATTTCAGGAGTAGATTCCTTGATGCCCCTTACCCATTTAGCCCATCCCCCCTCCCACAGCCCCTCCAGTTCTCCATATTTAAGAGTCTCCTATGGAAAATGCTATTTGGCATCACTGTTCTCATGGATGTTGAATCATAAAAGTTATATAGATGGAGGACAGGGAGATTCTGGTGCTTTATAAGTAACTGGGTGAGGTGACCCTGAAGATCCTCCCACAATATACCTCAAGATTTCTTGACATTAAAGTTTTTTTTCTTTTTCAAATAGAAGTTGATTATGAGGTTTATAATTAAAGCCCTTACCCCCAAAGGAAAAGCAAATAAATAGAAAGTAAAAACCCAGTATCTTTGCTGTTTTATTTATCTTGTTACTTGAGTATTAGAAAAATGCAAATTTATTCTATTAACTAGTGTAGAAGGAACTATTGATTAGCAGCATGCCGTTAAATTTCCTTGAAAATTGAAGTTGAATGTCATTTTTATTCATTTAACAAGATCATACCTTTATCTAACTGAACTCATTTTGTAATAAAGTGGTTCTTGCAGTGTGGTTCTTGATGAGCAGCATCAGCATCACCTGGTTTAACTTGGTAGAAATTCAAATTCTTAGGCCCCAACTCAAGCCCACTGAACTGGGAACTCTGGGCATGAAGTCCAACAATTCAAGGTGTGAGAAGCTTTCCATGTGATTGTGATTCATGCTAAAATCGAGAAATCCTGCTCTAACACAATGGTTTTCAAGAGTAGAAAAGTAGTTGCAGGCCTTCTCATTGAGGAGCTATGTCAAATTCCGCATGCTCCTCCCATATACTTTCCCTATGCCTTTGAAGAATCAATAAGATTTGAAAAACCCATTTTAAGATATAAATCAAAATATAGTAATAAAATCAACAAAATCAACTTCAAACTATTTTATGAAACTTACATTATTTCATCTAAGAAAATCTGCAACTTATTTTTTAATGCTCAGTCATGTTATTTTAATCTTACTAAGTAACTTTATGTGTATGTTTTCCTCATGGACAGAACAATCAAAGTAGAGGTGTATGATTGGGATCGAGATGGGAGGTAAGACGATCTCTTCTTTTATTCTTGCTCTTGAAATTTGTTTTCTTTAAAAATATATCAATATGAACATATGTTTTAATTTTAATCTTCAGTTTGCAGATTGTGTGATGTTGCCAAATGTTACTGAGGTGCTTACATGGGATTTTAAGCATTAGTGTGATTTTCCAATTTGGAGAATAAAATAGAGGTCTTCCTCATTTTTAGTAACATTGCAGATTTTCAACTGGGACTTGATTTTTCATTGGAAAACTTAAAGATGTCTTATATAGCTGCATAGTAGTAATTCTCAAATGTCTGTGCCTCATAACTTCCCTGAAGATTCCTATAACTTTTTATGCCCTGTCATCCATGGGAACACTTGAGTACCCTTAACCCCCTAAAAAAGGCACATACCTCACAAACAAAAAACAAAACAAAACTCTAGAATTATGTCTGGTGATTGCCAATGTTAAGAGCTCCAAAATCATGGTTTTCCTCTGCATATCACAGTAAATGTTAAATACTAACAGAGAAGTTACACACTACTTTTTTCTCTTTCTTCTTTATTTTTCCACTGTTTCTACTGTTTTAAGTAGGATTGATACTGAGGTGTTTTTAAAAACTATTTTTTTAACATTTATTCATTTTTGAGAGACAGAGCGTGAGAGTGAGAGAGGGGCAGGCAGAGAGGGAGACACAGAATTTGAAGCAGGCTCCAGGCTCTGAGCTGTCAGCACAGAGCCTGACATGGGGCTCGAACCCACAAACTCAGATCATGTTCTGAGCCAAAATCAGATGCTTAACTGACCCAGCCACCCAGGTGCCCCAATACTGATGTGGTTTTAAATGATGTTAAGCCAAGGGACCCAGAAATGCTCACATCTCACTTTGCCCTAGGTCATTCCTTTTTTTCTTAAATATAATTTATTATCGAATTGGCTTCCATACAACACCCAGTGCTCATCCTGACAAGTGGCCTCCTCATTGCCCATCACCCATTTTCCCCTCTCCCCCACCCCCATCCATTCATTTGCATACATGGTCCAATTGGTGATGTGGAATTTGGCCCAACTAGTATTTTCTCCTTTTTGTGGACTGATAAGGGGGGATGGAGAGAGAGGTGAAGATACTATCCCACACTTCAGCTCTCACCAAATAATTGGTTTCATTCTTCAAGTGGTATCTCAAGCATGACTGTGCTAAAGCATCCTAACACCATTTGAAGTTACTCTTTTTTTAAGTTTATTTATTTATTTTTGAAAGAGAGAGAGCACAAGTGAGGGAGGGGCAGAGAGAGAAGGAGAGAGAGAGAGAATCCCAAGAAGGCTCTGTACTGTCAGCATAGAGCCCAATGGGGGGGGGGGGAGGGAGGGGCTCGAACTCACAAACTGCAAGATCATGACCTGAGCCGAAGTCCAGAGTTGGATGCTTAACTGACTGAGCCACCCAGGCAACCCTAAAGTTACTCTGAAAGATAATCAATTTCTACATGAATTCTGGAGAAATCTCAGTAGAAAACATTATGTTTTCTCATAGAGACATATGCTCGCTCCATTGCTTCATTAAACTTTATTCACTGAGAAAATGAGTTTTGCACCTCAGAATAAATAGAAGAAATAATGCCAATCTGAGTAAAGCAGGACTTTATGCTTTATATCATACCCTGTTTTAAATTTTAATTGAGAATGCAACAATGGTGGCCTTTCTCTATTAGGAAATTAGGGAAATTTTAATTTGAACACTTTGAAATGAAGTGTATAAATTCAGATTTCATTTGCATCTATGACCTTTAATCTAAAATTTGCAGACATTGTAGATGTTTTATTGTCCTGCTTTGAAAAGTGAGATTTTATGACTCTCCTTCTGTCTTCCAGTCTACTTCTGAGCCACAAAAATTTTGAATAGTTTTGGAGATCAGAATTACCTTGGAATTTAATTATCATTTTTCTTTCTTTTTTGATATTGGAGTTTTGAGCATATGATTTATTGAATATTTTTAATATGCCAGGTATTCTCTCAGCATTTTTCATGTTATTCCTTATTTAATTTTCACAGTAAGAGATAGGTAGTGTATTAATACTGTTTTACAGATAAAAATAATCAAGGCAAAGAAGTAATGTGCTTAGGTCACACAAGTAACAAATGGTGGAGCCAGGACTTGAACCCTGGCAGTGTTCTTCGTCCAACAGTTCACTCATAAATAATACACTATATTTCTCTAACATTATAATTATAAATCATGGCATATAAATAAAAGCCTTCAACCTGGACATTGGTCTTACTCTATGATTCTTTGGCAATTGATAATGTTGTAATGAAGAAGAATGCAAGTACTATTTAAGAAACGTTTTAACATAAGTATGCCATTACCTAACATTTTATATTACTCAGAGAGGTGGATGAAGCTTTCCTAGGTAGCAAGTCTTATGTAACAGGAAGTTAGGAGAGGTAAATGAGTATTTCAGATTTTGAAAGAATCTTGATAGCTATCCAATTGTATAAACGAGCTGTCTTAGATTATGAGAATAAGAGCTTGGAGAACAAGTGCATGAGGGAGAGTAGAAATAGAAAGATGGGGGGATTATAGAATGTAGTTAAAGGAAGTGAAGCATTTGGGTCATTAGATTAGGGGTTTTTTTTTGATATACAATGATTTACTTTTGAGACGTGAATTTAGATGGAAAGAAAACATTTAGGTGTTGAAATTTGATGAACTCATCTTGTCATTGGATCTTCACCTATTGGTGGTAGTGGATCCCATGTTGATTTAATTTTAAATTCCACCTCCATATACCATCATTAACAGCATGTTCAAAAGAACTCTCAGGAGTAAGACTGTCTGACAATAAAAAGGGGATGAAGGTGGCAGGGGAAGGATTGTTAGGGGGAACTTTGAACATTCCTTGGGAATGAATTATATGATTAGCAGAATAATTGCAGGAGTGTATTATAATTTTATAACTGGTTTAATAATTTTTTAACGGGTCAAAATGCTCTTTCTTTAATCCAGAATATAGATCCATATTTTAATCTAAGAAACTTCAGTGCATAATTTTCTGTGACCCGGGTATAGTAATTAGCTTTTCAGTGTTAGCAAAATGATGTTTGAGAATGACATATAAAAAGCAAAATTAAAATAATTAAATAATTTTTGATAAGTCTTTCTTCTAAATAAATATGATTGATGAAATTTGAAAGGCACATTAGTCTCTAATAACAATAATGCCTAAAAGCCATAGAATCCAGATACTAGTTTTATAATGTGTAGTAGTCACTGTGTAGATTGTTCTACAAGTTGATATTCCAGCTTGTGGTTACATATGCTTATGATAACATGGTTATTATACTTTCTACACACATTTTATTTATCTGACATAATTTCCCAATGTAGATGTTCTTTCCTGAAATCAGGGTGAACATGATTTGACATTCATTATATTTCATGATACAATGTAATTATCAGCAGAAACTGTTTCCTGTTGTCTTTAGTATTTGTCACGAATCATGTACATGTATCAATTTTTAAATTCTGTATCTAGGTTGAGAACTTTTGTTTCCTCTATTTAGAAAAAAGATTATTTACTCAGTGGATTCCTCTCACCTGTTTTTGACAGCTATATCAGCATTGTCCAGTATAAATATAATGCAAATCACATATGTAATTTAAAATTCTCTAGTAGCAACATTGAAAACTAAAAATAAACCAATAAAAATGATGTAATAATATATTTTATTTAATTCTATATACGCAAAATATTATTTTAATATAGAATCAATATCAATATAATTAGTAATGAGACATTTTACATTTTTTATACTAAGTCTTTGAAATCCGGTATGTTATTGACGCTTGCAGCATACCTCATTCAGACTGACTATATTCCAGGTGCCCTATTGCAACATCTGGTTGGCAACTGTCATACCGGATAGCACCATGTAAAGTTTAATTAAACCCATATAATATACATCTTAAGTAACTTTATATCAGCTCTTTGTTTTATTTTTAAATCAGTTTTATTTGTCTGTATGTCATTGTTTTGAGTGTCCCCTTACAAAGTGGGGGAAAACTGTTCAGATATCTGTATTATTTTGTGTATGAATTTAACCATAGGTAACCCATAAGGTAATCTGATCTGTCAGTTCAGAGAGAATATTTCAGTCAAGAATTTAAGTGAACAATGCTTGACGGTGTTACTTGCTTACAATCACGTTTTGTTTTACTAGCTAGGGTGCTTCGGATAATTGAGGTGATAATTATATTCGCAGATTAGGAACTTCACGAAGTGGTGTGATTTGGGGTCAGAAATCTAATGGTATGTTTAACGTAATTCATCAACTTGAGATTAATTCTGTAACAAACATCTCATGCACCCCGATGCCTACAAAAATGTGGCAATGCTGTTGCGCAAGTAACCAGTTGACATTAAAATGGGTAGCCTGAGCTAATTTGCAACAGAAGAAATATAGTCACTTGTCCTTTTCTATTTAAACACCTTGGCAGTGGTCTGAGTGCAGAGACATTGCTTGACCTTAGTATGAATTATCAGTGTAAATGTACCAATTTTCAACAAGTTAAAACCACTTTACTAAAATCGTCTCCATAATCCCCACCATTTCGTCAAGTGATGTGAAGTAAGAATATTTAAAACCTCATTTTAACAATTGAAAAGCTGAAGTGCTGAGAAACTGACTTGTCTGGGTTACAAAGCAATCAGTGGTAGTATCTTTGAAAAGCTTCAATTGCTTGAAGTAGCTTCAGCTGACTTTGTGGCTCGTTTAAAATTCAGGAAGCGTTCACAGAACAGCTCTGCGTTAAAACCTCGTGGCTCTGATGTGGGACTGATTGTAAATGGGCCACCGAGTAGATCGCTATCTCTTGAAGATGACTTCATGAAAAGGCTGAACTAGTGAGCTGCCAGTCATAAAATTTGACTCTTGAAATGTGCTGAACAAGGAGAGTAAAGGTTTTATTAGCACTCTGCATGGTGTCTAATGTAGTCGTTTTAAATAGTGACACTTAGAATAAGTGCAAACTTCATTTATCTGGGAAATACCATGTAAGTGCTATCTATCATTTTCTAGTCTGTTCCCTTTGAAGATAGTTGATAAACACACTTGATGTTTTAGTTCTGCAATTATGCATCATCATGGTGTCAAATAACAGTCATTCTCGGTCCAGTGCCCCACTCAAGAATTTACTTGTAAGTTGTCTGAGGCATTTATAACTCATTTAGGAGAAGCACGTGCAAACCTTTTGTAGTTTTTTCATTTATTTAAAATCTTCTCACTTACTCTAATTAAACTTTCCCTAACAATAGCTGTCTGATTGCTTGCAGTTAACCCTGAATGTCCTAAATGTGTATTCACATTTCTCGTTCCACCACCTCCACTCCTTGGAGACTTTTTAAAAATGTAGATAAATGGAATTTCATAATCTACGTGTTGTTTACTGCCATACTGTTTGTTCCTCCACCTCCTACGAATTTAGGTAATGATTTTCCTCACATATAGTTTGTGGGGTTTTGTCCCCTTTTCCCTCCAATCTATAATTCTTACCCTCATTAAAGACTGATTTAATTATGTATATGATGATATCTAAGGTGGTAATCATTTTTATATGTCTCTATGTCCTAATAGAAATTCTATTAACTAATTTTGGAAGAAATTGTTATTGAGCATTTATGATGCGCTAAACAATTTGTCAGGCTAGTGAAAATACACAATTCTAATCTTTATACAAGAATATTTTAATTTTCTTTAATGTGTTTTATATGTCCTTCCATTTCTGTGTTAATTTTTGCCTGTTGGTTTTCTGTTCTGGTCCAATTTAAATTAAAAAAAAAATTTTTTTTAAATGTTCATTTAATTTTGAAGGAGAGACAGAGCATGAGCAGGGGATGTGCAGAGAGAGAGGGAGACAAAGACTCTGAAGCAGGCTCCAGGCTCTGAGCTGTCAGCACAGAGCCCAACGTGGGGCTCGAACCCATGAATGCTGAGATCATGACCTGAGCCTAAGTCAGACGCTTGACTGACTGAGCCACCCAGATGCCCCTCAACCCAAGTTAAATAGTCTCAAATTGTCTGAAAGCTTTTCCTATACATCTAAATTCATTTAATCCCTCTCTTTTGTGTATTGTGTTTACCATTTAGGAATGCTAATTAGCATATCTAGCATATTATGATTTATGCTGAAATTTTGTTTCTGCTTTAGCTGTCATATTAAATTGTAAACTCCCTGAGGTTAAGGACTGTATTTTGTCTTACTGTTTCCCACAATGTAAGTTACAGTGTCTTTAATGGAGTAGCTTCTTGTGTTATTTCAATGTTACAGAAGAGAGTATTTGAAATAACTCTGTTGTCTTTCTGATAAACACACAATCCTCTATCAGTGATGGTTATTTATCTTCTCATTTCTGCCCTTTACTTGAAATTATGAAATTATCTTGAATGATGTTAGCGATTATATCTCTTTAGTTGAAACTTCAGGCAGTAATTAATTCAGCTGTCATTTTCTCACTTTTTAAAAACTATTTGTAGACACCTTCGATTTTTTTTTTATTTAACAAAGAAACTGAGTCTATTTAATTATGTCCAATGTGAATTAATCATCAACTTCACCGCTAAATCTGCCTTTCCTCTCGTAGGTTTTATTTTATTGTGAGATTACCAGGGGTGATATTCAAAATGTTTATCAACCATCAAAACAGATGACAGCTGTGCAATTAAAATAGGTCCCTGGAAACCCTCTTCTTTGCCAGGGTCAACTGTTTAATTGTTGGATTATAGGGTGACCTGGGGAGCCCTAGGGAAGGTCCTTGGAAACTGGAGTAGTAGGAAAGGTTCATAAGAGATTGAATTGTGAAGAGTAGACAAAGAGGTTTAGAGTAGACTCACTCTGAACAGTGGGTAAGTAGACAAATGTTTTTATATTTTTACATTTACTTGGACTCTACTGGATTTCACTCTCGAGTGTCATCTCCAGACATTATCATAATCCCAGGCTTGCAGACTTGAAACATGATATTGACTCCTCCCTTGCTCTCAGCTACCATTTCCAGTCATTTGCCAAGTCCAGCATATCTAAGAAATAAGTAATGAAATCATGCCATTATTGTAATTAATGTGAATTCATGATTTTCCTATAGTTCTATAATTTTTTAGTTTCCACAAGGTTAAAAGGTGAAATAAGTGTGGATATTTATGAAAAGAGTGTAAATATTTGTTACAAGGCTAAAATTGGTATTTATTTTGGCAACAGTATCATAATTCAACATTGTGTTGGGAATAATTTGTTTTTAAGTCTATGGATACTGAAAGAATAGTAAAGAGAGCAACAGTACAGTAGAAAAAGTTTTTACAGTGCAGTTTAGGGAAAGAGAAAAGGAATTGGAACAAAAGAAATCCTGAATCACAGTAGTGGAGAAACAGAATTTTTAGTCATAGGATTTATATAGTTCTAGAAAAAGAAGAACGGGAATTTGTAGAGAACTGTTGAGAATAGCACTGCCAGAATGTTCTAACTCTGGAAAGAGGGAAAATGGGTGGAGCTGAGGTTTTATAAATGTGTGTCAGAAAAGATGTGGGTTACAAGTCTGTGTTTTCAAAACAAGTGATTTTGTATCTCAATGCCACCATTGCTGAATTAGGATTAACTCGTTGACATTGGAAAGGAAAAATTTTCCTTTATCCTTCAAGAATCTTTCAGCTGGCCTAAGATTTGAATTGGCATAAGACAGATTGACGAGAGAAAATCAAACTTAATTACATATATATGGGAGTGCCATAAAGACTATAAGGGCCAGAGGCAGCTAGGCAATTGAGGCTTATATCCCATTCAGAGTTAAGGAGAAATGGGTGGAGGTCTGGGACTTCAAAGGGAAAGAAGATTTATTCACAGGAAGATAAAAACAGAGTAAGTGTTTGGTAAGAAATGTTTGCTGGGCCCTACAGAAATAATTGGGACACAGGAGGAATTTTAACAAACAGACTTTGATAGGTCTGTTCACCATAGGAGTTTTATAGGGGGTTTACCTCCCTGCTTACTATACCTAGTTCATAGTATAGTAATCTATGGTGATAGTTCCCTTCCTGGAGTTGGTCCTCTATCTAAATTCTGTTAGGCAATTAGGTGGAAGGTCAAAGGTTCTTCCAAGCCTTCTGTTTCTTAAAAATAATCAGCATAAAATAATCCACATACAAAAGAGGCACATTTTGGGGGAGGTTGGCTGGCTCAGTTAGAGGAGCATACGACTCTTGATCTTGGGGTTGTAAATTTGAGCCCATGTTGGGTGTAGAGATTACTTACATGGATAAAACTTTAAAGAGACACATTTTGGAGTGGTAAATGTCGCTCCCCTACATCACAGGAAAATAACTCAAATTACCTGAAAATGTTACTTTTTAATTTGGCTTATCAACATGATTTAGTAGTAAGATCTATAACTCTCAGGACCCAATATTCTACAATAAGTCAGGTTCAGACCTGCTGGGAAAGAAGCCTGTGTTTTCAAGGCCAGTCAAGTTTTAATATAGAATGAGAATAGGAAGAATGACAAATTGGAAAATAACCAATTGAGCATTTTACATGATTTGAAATAATCTATGTGTAAGATTTAAGTTTAATTAAGAATTAATTAAAACTCATACCATTGACCAAAAAATAGCCACATGAATGAAAAGAATAGAACACAAAGAAAAGAAAATAGAAGACTACAAAATAATCTCTGAATTTGGAAGGTCTTTCCAAACATAATAAGAGATGGAGCTAAACGGTCCTATTTTAAAATAAGCTTTTTAACATTTTATTTTATTTATTTTTTGAGAGACAGAGAGAGACAGAGTGTGAGCAGGGGAGAGGCAGAGAGAGAGAGAGGAAGACACAGAATCCAAAGCAGGCTCCAGGCTCTGATCTGTCAGCACAGAGCAGGAGGTGTAAAATAAACTTTAATTCAACGTTAATGTAGTATAGAAAAGTGCACACATCATAAATATACAGCTCAATGAATTTTCACAAATTTGAATACAGCATTCAATACAGTATATTCAGCACCCACATCAAGAAACAGCTTTACCACTGGGGCTCCTGGGTGGCTCAGTCAGTTAAGTGACTTCGCTCAGGTCATGATCTCGCCGTCCTTGAGTTCGAACCCCACATCGGGCTCTGTGTTGACAGCTCAGAGCCTGCTTTAGATTCTGTGTCTCCCTCCCTCACTCACACTCTGTCTCTAAAAAAGTAATGAATGTTAAAAAAAAATTATTTAAAAAAGAAAGAAACAGCTTTACCAGCACTGCAGAAGCCTTCCTCTTCCCTCTTCCATTCATTATTTCCCCTCCTAGTTAACCACCTTCCTGACTTTTGTTAACATACTTCAGTGTTGCCTGTTTCTGAATTATACAAATGGAATTAAGTAGTAGGTACTCTTTTGTGTCTGGCTTCCCTCAACATTAAGTTTGTGAGATTTGTTTATATTACATGTGATTTATCTTAATTTTTTCATTCATTAAATTAATATGTATTGCACTCTTATTAGTTGAAGAGACAAAACCATCTAAATCCTATGCAAATTCAATCAGTATTTTCCAAATGTAGAATTCTAGACCCTATTTTAATATTGAGCAATAACAAAAAGGAAACCTTTAACTGCACTTTATTCTCCATGAAAATTAAGGTGCCACCTGCTTTACGTCAGAAGGTTGTGATTCAGGTTCCTGTTAGCATCTCCATGGGTTCTTAGTTTTTGTCCTTAAAATTAAAACCTTTCTGTTTCTATTATATTTAAAACATTCAGGAATAATTTCTTATATAGATGCTTTTAGCCAAAGAACAGTCTCCTAATGAAAGGAAGCAGAGTTTTAAATACCATTTCAATTGATGGACACTTGTATAGACAAGATATTCAGTCATTCAACTCTGAAGCAACACAACATTGTTTCTTTTTGTCATTTTTATTATCATCTCATGCCATCCTTCAGACTATTTTGCAATTTGTAATTTTAGTCTGCAAAAATACAGCCTATTTATATTATAACATGCATGAAAAACGTGTTGAATTTTCCAAAAGAAGAACACAAAGCCCTACCTCTTCTTCCCATTCATGGTAATTGTTTTTCACTACGAAGTTAACATATTTGTGGGGTGCTTGGGTGGCTCAGTTGGTTAAGTGTCTGACTTCAGCCCAGGTCATGATCTCAGCGTTCATGGGTTCAAGCCCTGCATCAGGCTCTGTGCTGACAGCTCGGAGCATGGAGCCTGCTTCAGATTCTGTGTCTCCCTCTCTCTCTGCCCCTCCCCTGCTCACATTCTGTTTCTCTCTCTCAAAAATAAATAAAAATTTAAAAAAGTTTTAAAATTAACGTATTTGTGACTTCAGGTATTTTTATCACGTGTATCCCAAAAGATTTTTCATTCATTTTCAAACAGGTTTTCTTTTTGCTTATATTGAAGAATATCTTGCACATCTCTATAATGATCTCAAGTGTCATCTCCATTCTATAAGATAGAAAACCTTGAAGTTTTCCTGTAATCAAGAGTAAAATGTGTTTTTTCATTTATTGCCAGAAACATTGTGGACCATTTGCAGCAGCTGGAGATGCAGCTTGAAGCACTTTTCCTTAACATAATACCTCTCCAGATACAGATACTGGTTCAGTAGGCTTGGGATACAGTCTAAACGTGAATTGTTTGAAAAAACTCCCCAGGTCAGCCTAACTCAGATTTGAGTTGAGAACCATTTTTAGAAACTCACTCAATCTGTTAGAAATGGGAAAATTAAAAACTAAAACTAAAACTACAAAAACCTTACTTATGAAATCATTATTTTTTCCCCTGAGATTAGGAACTGAATATCAACACAATTAAATAGGACGAATGCTTTCTTGAGCATCTATAAAGTGCAGATTGCTATCCTAGTTACTACAGGCTAATTAAAAAATGATTCACACACAGCCCATATGGTCTTGCAGAATGTACAGTACCATTCTAGGAGCAAAATACTAGGCAGGGCGTGTTCCTTGAGAAAGGTATAATGTGTTGTTAAATTTTAGAGAAAGACAAGTTCATATCTGAGCAGAAGTGCCAAGATGTGCTCATGACAAAGTATGATAGGTGATTTATCTGAAAGGAGAGTAGGGATTTTAAAAGAAGGGATTTTGTGAACCCATTAAGTAAAGGATTTTGTTTTGGGCCTGTGATTGTGAGTATGTTATAATGTATTAGAGGGAATTAATGGGAAATACAGATACATATACAAAGGTAGGTCAGGACCATATGATGGAAGGCTTCTGATAGACTGGAGAGTATTTTCTGAATTCCATTGGAACTTTGGAGTCATTAAGAGATTTTGTTACTGAATAATGAACCAAGGACATTCTAGCACTATGAGAGATATGGGAAAATATTTTCAGAATGATTTGGAATCAGGGAGACACAGAAGTATAAAAACTAGTTTAGAGGTTAAGGAGGTTATTGGGATAGTAATGAAACTTATATTAGGTTGGCAGTAAAGGCAATAAAAAATCATAAAACCCTTGCCGTGAAAAACAACTAAATTACATTTTGAATATGCATAGAGCTTTGCAGTTTGCAAAAGTGTTTTTCACCACTTTCTCATTTGATCCTTATAAGAATCCAGTAGGTATTATTGATTATCTTCCTAGTTTTGCTGATAAATGAATTGAGGTTAAGTTTTTTGCTTCAGATTGCATGGTTTGTGAGCTTTTCAGTTCTTTATACAAAATGAAGCTAGATACTACAGCCAGTGTTAAGGAAATGGAGTATATAAGTTTGTAGCTGCTGGATGGTTACAGTTGAAGACTGAAGTAAAACACAGATCTCATATTCTGAATGTAGTTGAGAATGAAATATGCACATCACTGATGGAAATAGGGGGTTGCTAACTTGTCAGTTTGTGGAAATTGAGGTAGCTACGATGAACCTGATTTTGGACTGGGTGAATTTAAACTTTTTTATTAGCTTTTTTCTTAAAGTTTTTATTCAAATTCCAGTTCATTGATATACAGCGTAATATTAATTTCAAGTATGCAGTACAGCAATTCAAGACTTTCGTATAATACTTAGTGTTCATCACAAGTGCCCTTCTTAATCCCCATCACCTATTTAACCATCCTCCCACCCACCTGCATTCTGGTAACCATCAGTTTGTTCTCTATAATTAAATATCTGTTTCTTGGTTGGCCTCTCTCTCTCTCTCCTTTTTCTCCTTTGCTCATTTGTTTTGTTTCTGAAATTCCACATGAGTGAAATCATATGTATTTGTGTTTCTCTGACTGACTTATTTTGCCTAGCATAATAATAACTCTCTAGCTCGATCTATGGCCAAGATTTCATTCTTTTCTATGGCTGAGTGATATTCCATTGTGTTTATATACCACATCCACTTTATCCATTCATCAGTTGATGGACACTTGGGCTGATTCTATAATTTGGCTATTGTAGATAATGCTGCTATAAACATCGGGGTGCATGTATCCCTTTGAATTAGTATTTTTGTATTCTTTGGGTAAATACTTAGTAGTACAATTGCTAGATTGTAGGATAGTTCTGTTTTTAACTTATTGAGAAAACCCCATACTATTTTCCAGAGTGGCTGCACCAGTTTGCATTCCCACCAACAGTGCAAGAGGGTATCCCTTTCTCCACATCCTCACCAACACCTGTCATTTCTTGGGTTGTTGATTTCAGCCATTCTGATAGGTGTGGGGTGATGTCTCATTGTAGTTTTGATTTGTATTTCCCTGATGATGAGTGATGTTGGCCATCTGGGTGTCTTCTTTGGAGAAATATGTATTCATGTCTTCTGCCCATTTTTAAATTGGATTTTTTGTTTTTGGGGTGTTGTTTTATAAATTCTATATATATTTTGGATTCTAACCCTTTATCAGATATGTCATTTGCAAATATCTTCTTCCATTCCACAGGTTGCCTTTTAGTTTTGTTGACTGTTTCCTTAACTGTGCATAAGCTTTTTTTTTTGATGAAGCTTTTGCTTAGTTTTGATGAGAGACTCCCAAATGTAAACCTAGAGAATGGTCTCATTCAAACAGTATTAGAACTCATGATGGCCTCATGCCAGAGGAGCAAAAACATTCAGATCACATCAACCTAATTCTGTTGTGCTCTCTTCTACAATACCCAGCTCTCTCTTCCTAACAGATATATATATTTTGAAGACCTGGCTTTGCTTGCTCTCCCCCCAAGATTTCTTTTTTCATTCTATTTCTTTTTTTTTTTCATCCCCAATTATTTTTTAAAGTTATATATCACAGGGGAGAATGTATATCAGGCTATTAGAAATACGAGACTAGGGGATGGGAGAGATGCTGGAATATAAATCAAAGGTATAAACTGGAGAAACATCTACCTAAAAGATCTCTTTTACACAGTGGAAGTATATGTGATTACCTACTGAGAGTTTTGAGGGAAAATTCTATAGAGCTGGTCATAAAAGTCTTCCAATTAAATGAAACTTCTAGTTGTGAGTGATGAAAAGATTCTGATAGTAATGATGCTGATCATTTATGCAATAGGACTTACTGATATGCATTGGTCACCCATTATTTTCTCCGCGATTCTAAATACCAAGATGATTTGAGATTTTGTGTTACCCACATGTGTTGTATAGTTGTACAGCGTTTGTCACTCACCTACTAGTACTCCAAATGCACATAAAACTAAGCTTAGTGACAACTGAGTCCTGGAAAAAGTTTATTAAAATTTAGCAAGTGACAAGGTCACTATAGATGTGCATCTGCCAAATACCTTTACTTTGTGACAATTTTAATATTTCATCGAAATTGTCTAGTCAGAAAGAGGAAATGAATAAGAGAGACTGTGGTGTGTACAGTCCTTTTGTTATATAAATTGTTCTACAGATAGCGTGGGAACCCAATTTTAAGATCATGCACCATACAAGTTTTAAATTTAATTTGGTATGCCAAGCAATTTTACACATTTCCTCTCAATTCTCAAAAAATTCCCAATAAAAAATATTATTGTTCTTTTTCCAGACATGAAAACGAAGGAAAGTGTGGAAATGGTTTTTCCATTTTACATGACTAGTAACTAGTCATTGGCTGCAAATCAAACTACTGCTTTTTCCTCTATCTTTCTAAGCACTGCTTTTATCTCCCATCATCTTTCGCTTCTTAGTGTAGGAGAAATGGAACATGGTATTCAGAATTCCAGAATCTTTTCTTTGAAACATAAGTTCTTAGCTTTAGCGTTTGATGTTGACTATTGTAGACATAACCTGAGAGAATTAAAACAAGACAAAAATACATTGTAGCCATTTATTCATGTTGCATTTCAATCCTGTTTGGAAAGGAAAATTTTATAGTTGCTGATCCGGAGAAAAATTAAGACACATAGAACACTGCCACTACCAATAACAATTTAGGCTTGGTAATATTCGTATATGTTTCAGTGCTTGGTGTTATTAATTTATTTTGTAAAAATTTTGACCAAATGATTGACATATGTCTCTCTGGTATGGATAGAAGCTCAGTTTCCTAAATGATTTTATGTCCTAAAGGTTGATTGGCTACACCCCATCAAGGATTTCTGCTCTGATTTTGATATTTAAGCTCTAATGTTCAACTATGAGATTCTTAGTTCCAACCTGTTTGGGTACATAATGCTGGTACTCATAATTTCTAACTGATGTCTATACCTACAACTTGAAAAAGGGAAATAAAGCCTTAAAATAGCTTTACTTAAAATATACAGGTAATTACCTTTGAATTATCTAAATAGTTGTCTCCACTAACCACTTCATTAGAAATAGAAGACACAACTTTCCTTTGTGTGTACATTTCATAATATTTGGAATTATTTTGCATTGTAGTTTAAACCAGATAGTACAGTTTACATTCACAGTTGTTACTAAAAATCAGCAACATTTTAATATTAAGCTAACCTCGTATAAAGTTGCATTTTTGGTATTGCACTGAATTTGACACCATTAAAGAATATCTGAGAATAAACCATTCTTTTGGATTTTTCTAATCTGTTCTATATATATTTTTTTTAATATGAAATTTATTGTCAAATTGGTTTCCATACAACACTCAGTGCTCATCCCAACAGGTGCCCTCCTCAATACCCATCACCCACCCTCCCCTTCCTCCCACCCCCCATCAACCCTCAGTTTGTTCTCAGCTTTTAAGAGTCTCTTATGTTTTGGCTCCCTCCCTCTCTAATCTTTTTTTTTTTTCCCTTCCCTTCCCCATTGTCTTCTGTTAAGTTTCTCAGGATCCACATAAGAGTGAAAACATATGGTATCTGTCTTTCTCTGTATGACTTATTTCACTTAGCATAACGCTCTCCAGTTTCATCCATGTTACTACAAAAGGCCATATCACTTTCTTACACCATTCACAAAAATAAACTCAAAATGGATAAAGGACCTGAATATGAGACAAGAAACCATCAAAACCCTAGAGGAGAAAGCAGGAAAAAAACCTCTCTGACCTCAGCCACAGCAATTTCTTACTTGAGACATCTCCAAAGGCAAGGGAATTAAAAGGAAAAATGAACTATTGGGACCTCATGAAGATAAAAACTTGTGCACTGCAAAGGAAACAACCAACAGAATGGGAAAAGATATTTGCAAATGACATATTGGATAAAGGGCCAGTATCCAAAATCTATAAAGAACTCACCAAACTCCACACCCGAAAAACAGATAATGCAGTGAAGAATGGGTAGAAAACATGAATTCTCTAAAGAAGACATCCAGATGGCCAACAGGCACATGAAAAGATGCTCAACGTCGCTCCTCATCAGGGAAATACAAATCAAAACCACACTCAGATATCACCTCACGCCAGTCAGAGTGGCCAAAATGAACAAATCAGGAGACTATAGATGCTGGAGAGGATGTGGAGAAACGGGAACCCTCTTGCACTGTTGGTGGGAATGCAAACTGGTGCAGCTGCTCTGCAAAACAGTATGGAAGTTCTTCAAAAAATTAAAAATAGATCTACCCTATGACCCAGCAATAGCACTGCTAGGAATTTACCCAAGGGGTACAGGAGTGCTGATGCATAGGGGAACTTGTACCAAAATGTTTATTGCAGCACTTTCAACAATAGCCACATTATGGAAAGAGCCTAAATGTCCATCAACTGACGAATGGATAAAGAAATTGTGGTTTATATACACAATGGAATACTACTTGGCAATGAGAAAGAATGAAATATGGCCTTTTGTAGCAACGTCTATGTGTATATTTACACAGATTAAGTGTAATTGTTTGACATTGAGGTTCAGTTAAAGGAAGTACTCAGTTACAATCTTTTGACTAGGAAATAAAAGGTCCTTAAAAACAGCTAGGTATTTTTTTGGTATCACAATTTCTCCTATGATTAGTATTTATTATATAATGTATGTCAGGCTGTCAAAATTGCAGTTTTAGATTTTTAAGGTTGATTAAATACATATAGTTATAATACAAGTGGCATGTATTCATTTCAGTTGTGTATACTTTGCTAAGGGGTGTTGCAGAATTATTGGCAACCTTTTCCAGAAACAAAATTTTTTAAATTTCCAGATTGATATATACATAAAAATGTATGAAAGTACATGAATATTCATAGATTATGGCACTTCAGTTGTTTGGTTTACTAGCACTATTCTATGATTATACACCACAATAGAGATAAAAGCTTATAAACATATTTTTGGCCACAATTGGTGATTTTGTACATAGATAGAACAAAATAAACATACAAATGAGAAGAATTTTCTAATGTGCCATTTTCCGTTTATGTTTAAAATGAATTCACAATTGGAATGTTTATTTAGATTTATAGAAAACTATCCTTACATTTAGATCTTCACACATTCATAGTGCCACTGAAGTCATTGCTATCTAAATAGTTCTTTAGTGCTATTTTTCCTAAAAGTGTAGAATAGGATAGTTAATATGTGGAAAAACTCTACTTTAGACACATGCTAATACATTTGCATATATTATAGAATAGTCTAAATGAACAAGCCAATGAAATATATGTATTGTAAACTTGTATTTTAACCTGTAAATTTAATTTTAACATATATTGATATTAGGGCTGCTTTTATGGCCATATTCTAATACAATATTTTTCTTCCAAGAACCCAAAACAAACTTCTGTTATTCTGTTCAGAACAACTGAAGTTAATCAACTCACTTTTTTTTTTTGAAGTGAATAGGAAAATATATTTTATGCTTTTGAGGGGTGAAAAATTTTTACTAGAAAGCTTAATGACTTACGCAAAATCAGTAAATCCCAAAGGGAGAACTTATAGGCAGACATTATTTTTATTGGGTTGCATAGGTATTTCTTTCATTTCCATTAGAAAATTCCCAGATATTATACTATATTTTAAGGACAAGTTTTTAATTACGCTTATTATTTAAAAGGAAGAACTTTTACACATAAGTATTATCCTATCTAAGCAACCCAAACACCAATTCACTGAGTACTTTTAATTCTTTGATTAATGTTTTAGATTTGTATCTCTTGGGAACTCAGTGATTCTGAAATTTTGCTTCATAGTCTCCTGGAGCCTCATTTGGTTCAAAAATGTATCAATTTATTCAAGCTTCTAACACACATGGAAAAACTTTTATGATGTGGGTTATTCTATTTCCATATTTTAATACTTTGAAGATATTCACACTGTTAAAACCATTAAAAAGTAACATGCCTCAAAAACACATAAAATTATTAAAGTCTCTCAAAATGCCTAAAACCTTTGTTTCTCCACAAATAGTATAAGAAAAAATAATTTTCACTTCAAGAAATATAATGGGTAATAATGTAGGAATTCAAAGAAAATATTATAAATCTTGAATGGCAATAAATGATTATTACTTTTGTATTAATATAAAAATAGCACACAATCTCCAGTGGTGAAATTCTTGCAAATCCAAAAGTTCTGAGCTGTCAAATAAGATCTAAGTCAGTCACCTCTAAATGTGAAATTTCACCAAAGTGGGGTGATCTTTTTTTTTTTTTTAATTTTTTAATGTTTATTTTTGAGAGGGAGGGGGAGAGAGAGAGAGAGGGAGACACAGAATCTGAAGTAGGCTCCAGGCTCAGAGCTGTCAACACAGAGCATGACACAGGGCTCCAACCCACCAGCCACGAGGTCATGACCTGAGCTGAAGTTGGCTGCTAAATGGACTGAGCCATTCAGGGCCCCCCTGGTATTTTGTTGTTGTTTTTCTTATTATAACAATACTATTATTATTCTCATTCAGCTGAAAAAATATCACTCACTGGCTGATAGTTTAAATTTCAAAAACAAGTTAGTGTATCACACAGACCTTCCTTTCTAGAGATTAATGTTCAAGGTAAAAACTAGAATTCAATCACTTTGAAATTATAGAGAATAAAGTATGTGACATGGATTACATAAAATAGTTACAAGTTGATGAAATTAGAGAATCTAACTTCCGACCTTATCTCAGTTAACTTTTTAATTAATATAATCCTAGAAAAAAATATCCAAAGATCCTGGCTAGGTAAAGAAACTTCACCCTACCTTTCAATGGATTAAATTGCATTTGTGAAATTATTGGTAGGTAAAAATGATTGTATATTAAGAATTTTTGGCCATATACAATTCACTTTGTTTAATGAGGCAAATTTTTATTTGCCTGATGATATATTGGTGCATTAAGCTTATTAGAGGCAATAGAAAAGAATCAAAGGTAATTATTTTTTTAAAAGTTAGATTTTATGTGTAGTTGAAATTTGCATTATATCTGATAGATACACTTGGACTTTAAATAATACATTTATAAATATATATTATAAAAATACTTACATATAAATATATTATATATAAGAAAATATGTCTATACCCTGTATTTAAAAAAATGGAGTAGATATATAGGCACACAGTTTGAGCTTAAATGTGATAAATCATCATACAGAGCATTTTCTTTATGATGACATATATCATTTTTCTATATAAATGTAAATCACATCAAAAATATTATCTTTATCTGAAAACGTGTTGTTTGTCCCAAGTCTTTGTATAGATGTAATAAGTAAATGAAAATAAAGTTAATAAATGAAATATTAAATAATAATAGATATAATACATACATTAACATGTACAATTATGTCGATGTAATATCATATATTACTATGTAATACTTTATATGAATTTATACCTAAAATGACAATAGTATTTATTACATATATACATATATATGCTATTTATATCTTTTTAAATTTTTGTCTGTATTAGAAATGTATTGGGGCTCCTGGGTGGCGCAGTCGGTTGGGCGTCCGACTTCAGCCAGGTCACGATCTTGTGGTCCCGGAGTTCGAGCCCCGCGTCGGGCTCTGGGCTGATGGCTCAGAGCCTGGAGCCTGTTTCCGATTCTGTGTCTCCCTCTCTCTCTGCCCCTCCCCCGTTCATGCTCTGTCTCTCTCTGTCCCAAAAATAAATAAACGTTCAAAAAAAAATTTTTTTAATAAAAAAAAAAAAAAGATGTATCAAGGAGCTGGTATGGATAAGACTGATAAAATTAGCCTAGTTCTCCTGCTGAATTCTTGATATTTGAGATGATTATATCTGTTTTCCTCTTTTTTTGTAACTTTTTTTTTACATTTATTTTTGAGAGACAGAGCGTGAGCGGGGGAGGGGCAGAGAGAGGGAGACACAGAATCCAAAGCAGGCTCCAGGCTCTGAGCTGTCAGCACAGAGCCTGATGTGGGCCTCAAACCAGCCAAAGTCAGTGCCCAACCCACTGAGCCATCCAGGAACCGCTGTTTTCCTCTTGAAGGCCCAGAAGTATTATTGTAATCTATGGAGGGAATAAACCAGGACTTTACAAATTAAAAAAATTACTTTTGTAAGAATGTTTATAATCTTTGTTTACTAGCACAATTAATAATCATAATTCTGCAAATTTATAGACAAGTTCATAATCTGGGAATATTTAAAGGTTCTATTTCTAGATTTTTTTTTAAAGTAAACTAAATTCTCTGTCAGGGTTTGAGGAAGTTACAAGGAAAAAGAAAGATTTGATTTTGTTGAAATTTTCACATAGAACCACTTCCTTTAAGAATCAGTAGGGGCTGGTATTCTCTTGTTTAAAAAGCCCCAGAAAACCAAAACATTCTTAGATGCTGAAAAGTCTTGTCAAATTTGAAGGGTTTGACTAGAAGAAAAGCAAAGAAAATTAGCAAAATCAGGGACAGCTGATAACAATATTGGACTCATAAAGATGACTTTTAGTGTTGATTGTGAGAAATCACAAATCTGAGGGCATAGTTTACTTGTGATCATGGAGTTAGTGGTTTGGTTTCAGTCACATCTAGAAAAACACTGCTGCTCTCCTACAAATACAGGTTTAACCAGTAAGAATGTCTGCAACCTATGAGTTTAATTAGGGTCACCATGACTACACTTCAATTAAATGTGTCTCTCACTTCTGTGACTGCTTAATCTCTAGCTATTTTTAAAAATGTTGTTATGCTTGCTAGGACTGGACCAGATTAGACAAGACAGAGGAAGATGGGAAGGCAGTATGTTTAAATACCAATGGAGGAGACGGTAGCATCTGGGGCTGTTGTTTCCATGGGAAAGCTCATGCCCATTTTTGAGCTGGAATCTTTTCAACATCCTAGAGCAAATGTCTTTAACACACAATTTGTTTACAAATCCTTATGTGAGAGGTCCTTCAGCACACACCTGGCACACGGCACACTGTAGTGTATGTACTCCAGAGGAAAGGAATCGCATTGGAATAGTACAAGCCACAGGTGTGTGCAACTCCAGAATATAACGCAGCATATATCAGTTCATAAGCCTATTACGTCCTCACAAATTATTTTGATGAAAGCTTTCTTACAATTATATATATGTGTGCCTGGAATCATATTCTTAATAACTGGAAAAAGGTATCTTAGTAGTGTCTTTTTTGAGGAGTTAAACACTTTTCACAGAAAAAAAAGAAATGAATTTTCTGAGTCTGTTTTCAAAACCGTAAGTAGGCATTGCCTCCCATTTTTCGGTGAAGACTTAAGGACCCCGAAGTTGACTCACTCCAGACCACATGGCGGTAGAGAAAGGGCTGAGATGGACTCAGTACATACACGCCATTTGTATACACTATGTGCAAAAGTAGTTTATTGACAGTCAAGAAAGTAACGGTTATCTGTCCCAAGGCAGGGTGGCCTTCAGGAAGATCACCAGAAATGCCCACAGAAGGCAATATTGCCTGCTTCTCTTTTCTCTGCCTCTGGTGCGATTGTGTGGGTGCACTTCTGGGGAAAAGAACAGTTGTTCTCATTACTCTCAGAGTTGTTTTAAGGAGGTAGAGAGAGTGATGGTGGTTACTGTGATTGGCACTTGTGCCAGTCTTTTAGACTGAATATAGTCTGAGGCAAATCTGTTCATGTGACCTGCAAGGTAAGATCACAGCATGACTGTGATATTAACCTGAATCTAGTTCCAACTTTCAACAGTGCCCGTTTACCAGGCACTGAGGTAGATGCTGAAAACATGAAGATGAGTTTATCACCTTTCTCACCTTCAAGTACGGAGACTGAGAGGGGAGCTATGTAAAGAGCAGGTACAATACAATACAGGTTTGTGACGGTAGAGAGATACTGGCTTCTTTAAAAGCAAAGAGGGAATGGCATGAAGCAGGAAAGGCTTCTTGGAGGACATAATAGCTAGCCTCCATAGTATAGGTGAAGCTGGGAAAGAAGGTGCCAAAAATGGGAGGGGGGTGGTGGTGGGAAGACACATTTGTTAGGTAGGGACTGTCCTACAGGTTTCAAATGTAAATGTCAGTAGACACAATCACCATTTTTCCACTCTTAAGGGAGCACAGAAATAATTGTAATATACAGATTTTATTTAACAATTTAATCACTTTGCTCAAACAAGGATTTTAGAGGCAGACTACTAGCTATATAGTTGTAATCAATTTGCTTTAAAAATCTCTTTATTTCCTCAAATGCTAAGCTATATAGTCATAATCAATTTGCTTTAACAATCTCTTTATTTCCTCCCTTATAAAAAGTAGGGAGAACAAATTAGAGAGGTAAACAGACAAATCAGATAAGCAGCCCTGAGGTAGACTTTATTTTGTAAATGCAAAGACATAACATAGAATAATTATTTTAGATGCAATTAAATTAACAGGAAATAGCAAAGCAGTATTATTAAATCACAAGGAAATTATTGGTTGTGATTTATTGTATAGTGATAATTGTTTCAATATTACAGTATTGAAAATCATGAGCAGATAAAAATGTTAAAGCAAATTAAATTTTTCTTTTTATCTCAGTAAAATCTGGAATAGTTGATGATAGGGGAAAAGATAATTACAAATCAGTGAAAATTACATTTAATACTTTCTTCAGAGTATTTATCTATGGCGTACTAAATAATTTTTTAAGTAAGACAAGTTACAAAGGAAACTAAAAATGTCCGTGTATTCAAGAGATCTATGATGAAATTGACCTGGGAATGAGTCCACTTATCCACCCAAATTCTTAGGATGTATTCTGGAGACAAAGCACCTTATATCTAGGGTTGGCAAGTTTACTGCTACCTGCTTTTATGCTTTATGTTGATAACCTTTCAACAAATCCTCACTTCTTGGTCATCCATTTCTCTGGCTCTGAATAGATACAATAATGTGTTTTCTTTATCTCACAGAAATGTTGTCTTGGAGGTTGAAATGCAATTTGTGACTCACTTAATACATTTTCTCCTCTACAACACATCATAGCATTGTATTTATGTGACATGCACATTCAGTGTTTTATTCAAAATGATAATCTTGAACAAGATTCAGAATGGGAGGAGCAAATATTTTATTCGTTCTTCCATTTATTTGTGTCCTGTCTTACTCTGAAAAGGATCCAAGGTAATTTACAGAAATGCATGTAGTAACATATGGTGAACTATAAACTGGGCGAGGAAATTGAAGTAAAGGGGGAAATTAGGGTAAGAAATTTGAAAAGCCTGCATAGGACAGCACATCATGCATACATATCCTGCAAGAAATGGCCATACATCTGGGTGTAAACCCTCTAACAACTAATGCAGAGGGGAAAATCTCCATTTATTAATAAACAGGGTGCTTTCAGATTAGGAAACACAAATGGAAGCACAAAAGTGCAGATTCATAGCATTGAGTCCCATTGTTCATCATTCAATTCTGTAGAGAGTAACAAATTTACCAAAACAAAACAGAACCAAATATCAGAGAAATGCTTCTTAGAGAGCTCCGTAATGACTTCAACAGGAGTGCATCAATGTGTGCCATATGATAAACTTGACCATTGCAATTAGGTCCAGATTTGCCATTCTGCTGGACTTTATCCAAATGGGTATTACATGTTCTTGAGACTTGATTGAGTAATTGTATTTACTTGAGATCAGTAAATATTGCTTCTCTCTACCAAGTTTTTGATTAGTGTTGAGTGGTGGGAATTTAGTGTTAATAGTAATAGCTGCATATTGAATTTAAACAGTTAACCAGATGAGGATTACCATAGTCAGAAAACTACCATATGGACTTAAGTGATCCAGAGTTTATTTTAAGCCCTCTATGTTAAGTTCCCACCACTAGTGTGGTAAGTTCTGTTATATAAGGCTTGGTCACAGTTACCAATACCAAAACATTGTGCTTGAAGTGCTCTAATAGAATGTTTTATCTCTGGAACTCTTTTTTTTTTTTTTTTTTAATGTTTATTTACTTTTTGAGAGAGAGAGAAACTGAGCATGAGCGGGGGAGGGGCAGAGAGAGACACACACAGAATCTGAAGCAGGCTCCAGGCTCTGCACTATCAGCACAGACCCCAATGCGGGGTTCGAACCCACAAACCGTGAGATCATGACCTGAGCTGAAGTCGGATGCTTAACCGACTGAGCCACCCAGGTGCCTCGATCTCCGTGACTCTTAAGATATTTGAAGCATGCACAGCAATGGAGGAGGATAGATTCTAAACAGAATCTCCATAACTCAGTTTTTAAGGTCTCAGTGAAAGATACCAAGGTTATGAGCTTCCACCTCTGAAGGTCAAAGAAAATTATTCCACTTATTAGAAATATGTAGCACTAAAGTACTATTTTATAATTTTCCCTGTGTAACTTCAATGAGTGATTCCTAGGAGACTGGGTTCATACATACAAATATACTTACCACTGTTTCCAACCCTCTTTCCTTTCACATTTTCATGTGTGTAGATATGCTTCTGGAAGTCAAATCTAGAAGGGGTCAGCGTAGTACATCTATAAAGAGGGATGTCCCATTTCGAATAATATCATGTATGTGTAAGATCTTTGACATAAGGGAGAACTGAGAGGCTGGAATCTATATGAGCTGTATTTTAAATAATGTTATAAAACAATTCCTATTGCAAAAACTCTACTGAAATTAATGGCAGCTAGTTTTCTCTTCCAAATGCCATCTTTAGAAATCAGTAATTTGGTTGGCTAGATAACAACTTATTTGTTGGTTGTCACTGGTCATCAGGTCTATGGAGGTTTGATGGATTTTAGTGATTCACAACTAAGCATTAAACCTACCTCGGGTTTTGGGATATATATATATATATATATATATATATATATATATATATATAGTAATAATGAACACCTTGCATTTGCAAAGTGAATGGGCCAAGCTTAAATTCTATGATATACATAACGGTGACATCCCTTATGGTTTGTTTTACCACTTTAGTTCCTGTAATCTTTATCTTCTTCCTCTGTCGCATTACATTTCACCACTGCACTGAAAACCAGCATTTCTTAGCAGTATGTATTCAGATTACATGGGGTAGCAGAATACAAGTCCCCTCTAAACTACCGAACGCATAACATGTTTTTTATGTTGCTAGGTAAACTTCAGTAGTCACATTGACAAAGATTTTATGGTGAGAACTAACACGTATGCTTAGTCAATTCCTATCCCTCCCCAGCTAAACTGAGAAGACACCTGTAGAAGGCCTGCTTTCTGAGAAGGCAATGATTGTTTCAAGATGAAAAAAACTCAGTAACCATGTTGATATTAACAGTATACTTTTAAACCATTATTATTGAAAATGAAATTTGGTGACTATTATCCATGTTAACATGGGATACCCTTGAAAAATAATGTCCTATTACATCCTGGTCATTAAGTTTTAGGAGTTTTGTATATTGTATTTGTGATTATTGATGTAAATAATAATAAGTTTTGAGTGTCTTAAGCTTTAATCCTTTTTGAATAAATTATTAATCATTTTGGTAGTATAGATGATGAAATGTCTTTGAGATATGAGTTATTAAAACAAGTACCATTTGAAATCTTAATGTTCAAATTAATATTTTATAAATATTAATCAAATTGGGATAACTTGAATATTATTTGAATACTAACAAAATGTAATTTTTGAGTGTACATAGTTCAGGGTTAAAGAACAATGAAGTTATGTATGGATTCTCTTTTAAAATATGTTATTAAATTATGCTCATAGTAATTTTTTCATGATTAGACTGTACGTTTGTGAAAAGCTTTAAGGTATAATTGGCAAATGTATGAAAGCTAATACTATATATTTTGCCCTTAATTTTAGTCATGATTTCATTGGAGAATTTACAACAAGCTATAGGGAACTTTCTAGAGGACAATCACAATTCAATGTATATGAGGTAAGGGGAATTCTATTCTATTATTTTCCTCTGGAATAAGTAAATTTATGCTCTGAAAGTATAGATTTTGTAAAGGATAATTGGCAAAGGTTAACTAAGTACCAATATACGTAAGAATCTTTAAGCTTATTAAACAGACTTGTTTTGGAGACTGAATGGTATTATTTCTCTTAAAGTTCCATGATCTTTTAACTCTGTTTTGAGAAATTTAAACATTCTTGCCAATGAAGCTTTTTATTATTTTTAAAACTTCAATATGAATGCAAGTTCATTTTTTCATAAGCCTCACCCTTTGTGTTTTGCCTTCCTACCAACCTCCTCCCCCAAACCTTTTTTAAAGAAAGAGAAAAATAGGCGTTTTCATTATGTCAACATGGTGTTATACCATTGAGCGACTTCCCTGTTGTTTAGTTGAAGACTGAAAGGAATGACAAAGCTTGATTCAGTCATGAAAGAAATCCAGGTTATTAAGGCAAGCACAGTAGTTGTTTCTGCCTTAAACCTATCTTGCCAGTTAGCTACCGGATATGTTTTGAGCACATGGTGTGTTTTGGCACTGTTAATACCTGAGCTAAGCTACCTGTACATTCTCTATAATTTTTTTTATTTAACAAACATCAATAGGAAAGGAGAATATTTTAGTATTAGTCAATAATCGTAACTCTTCCTGCCAGATTGACACTAAAATTGTACCCTCTTTTAAGTTAGGAGTGGAGCACTTTCCTTCTTCTATGGCAGTAGCATTTTATTCATTCACTTATTCATTCATTCACTTGTAAAAATGTTTATCGCAAGGCTTTTATATTCCACATTCTCTGTTAAGATGGTTAAAAATTTCAGAGATAGAGTTGATTAAAAATTTCAGTGTGTAAGGGAGACTAACACATGAAATATGGTTTTTTATTTATAAACATTTTTTTAATGTTTATTTTTAAGAGAGAGAGACAGAACATAAGTGGGGAAGGAGCAGAGAGAGAGGGAGACACAGAATCTGAAGCAGGCTCCAGGCTCTGAGCTGTCAGCAAAGAGCCCAATGTGGGGCTTGAACTCACGAACCATGAAATCATAACCTGAACCGAAGTTGGATGCTTAACCAACTGAGCCACTCAGGCACCCCTGGTGTATTTTGTTAAGTGCTATATACTGTATAGTATTTTACTTAGTAGAGTATGAGATATTATAGAGCAAACTTCCCAGGCAAGAGCAAAGATGGGGTAAGCATCAATTTTTCTATCTGCATCTTCCAGTGACGGAATATTAAGGCTCCATATAGGCAATGAAAATAATAGAAGACAGGTGGTACTTACCGATCCCTGTTTTCTCCACCTATCCTCGGGCTTCTATATCTCCAGCAAAATCCAAGCTTTTAAAACCCCCCTACAGCTTTCCAGACTGGTTTTGGCAGATAAAGACCTCTTGTCAGTTCCTGAGCTGATGGGATTACCTCCAGAACTGCAGTCATGCTGGGTTGGAGCCGCTTTTGAAGCTGTTAGGTCTGCACTAGTATCTATGGTTTGGGGTGCTTTGATCAGAGTCTTGAATGGGCATGGATTCTATCTCATCCCTGAGTGGATGAGACTGGCTCTAGTACTTTATTCAGTAGGCTGGCACTGAACCAGTGTTCCTCTTCAGGGTATACAGTAGGGTCCTCAGTCAGTTGGCCTATTACGAAGTGTGAGGATGTGTGTGGCTCCAGCCAGCACTTTTTGAGAACTCGTGTCTGATCACCTGATGGGTGTCTAAGCAGAACTGGCTGTGGACCATGCCTAAGAAGCTGTTTCAGGTACCATAGCCGAGACTTTGGTCTGTAGACCTGGCTTTGGAGGTACAGATGGGCATGTCTCCCACCAGGTCCCTGGGTGGGCTTCCTGATCAAGATCAGAGGGGCTGAGGCCTAATAAATATAAGGATATTTCATGATCTCCTGAGGTACAGACATGTGAGTGTCCCCTGGTGGGTCCTTGTGTCAGCAATACTGCTCACAAACTATAGCTGGAAGGAGCTGAAACTAAGTATTGGGCCCTTTCAAGGTCTGGACAATTGCAGACAGGATTGTTTCTTACTGGGACCCTGGACCCATAGGACTGTTGGTGGACTGCAGCTGTGAAGGGGCTGGAGCAATGTATAGAGCCCTTTTGGGATCTCTAAGCTTGCAGAGAGCTTTCAGGATCTCCATGCATGCAGACAGGAGTGTCTCCTGCAGCCTTCATGTACCTGCAGGCCTTCAGGTTCATTGCAATAACATGTATTTGCACTCTGCTCCAGCCAACCTGGGCCGATTGCTTTTTCCTCTTTCTCAAATGTTGTGTCTTTCCTTTTTTATTGTAGCCTTAGTTTAAATTGATAAAGTTTAGTTCAAATACTTCTTATTCATAAATTCTTTTAACTTTCTTTACCTGTCAAGTGTTTCCTGTGTATTTTGGATTGGGATGTGCTGAAGGATCTTCTCTTAAAGCACTTACGTGTTCTTTTATCCTATTAGATCAACAGATTTTACTCATCTTCATATTCCCTATGTTCTTTGGTGTCTTATATAATATAGGAGTGCAAGAATATTTTCCTCATGGAACAAATGGTCAAAAATTAAATCTTAGGTCCACAACCAGACCTTTACCAATCATCACAGAGCCTGGATGTCTGGTGGAAATTACTGCCACTGACAGCAAAAGAGTAACAGAGCCCTCATATATGCACATAGCCAGGTGATTTGCTATGTTAGTGTTCTTTACCCAATAACTAATTTACGTCTCCTGAATATACTCTTCTTTGCTATACATAATTATTATTATTTAGGACCTAGGATGTTAAAGGTCTCTCTTGCATCAAGAAGATACAGATGGATAAGGGTAACCAATGCATGAAGTGATTGAGAAGAATATTACTGAAAAAGAAATTTTTTTAAAGAAAACAGTCATGAGTAAATTTTCTAGAGAAATTTTGGCCTAAGGACTGTACAGGAATCATAGTAAAGGCATTTGTAAATGAATAAATGCATCAGCAGTGAAGACAGCAGTTTGAACTACACATTTTATATATATTTTGTATAAATCCTATGTATGTTATGTATAAATCCTAACACATTGTAATTATCTGCTTTCAAGGTGGTGAATCCCAAAAAGAAAGGAAAAAAGAAAAAATATACTAATTCGGGAACAGTAAGTCAAATTTTATGTTATTCACTAAAGAGCCAAATAAATGAATTAAAAAAAAAAAAAGTGTAACATTTACAATGAATAGTACTAAAGACTAAACTCTTGAAATTTCCCAAAACCCAGACAGGGCCTGTCTTGGTAATGTATTATGGATTCTTATACCCTCGGGAATGGGAGTTTTTGTTTTTTGTTTGTGTTTTTTTCAATTTAACCTAGGATTTTAATATGAAGGTGTATAATAGAAAAATGAACTTGCCGTGGGAATGGTTGTAATGGAGAATACCTTATAAAAAGTAGTGACCCAGCTTCCTGCAGGTTGTCCTCAGGATTCTGTGGCCTCTGTGGGAAGCTGAAGTTTTGTTATGAAATCTTCATTGAGTGGAATCACACTAGAGAGAATCAAGTAGGTGTGAAAAGGTGTGTTAGTAAGAATGACTATACTCTTTACAGGCTACACTTAACTATTAAGACTCATGGCACATGAAAGTACTTGCTTATAGTGTGTTAAGATTTGCACCTTGTAGAATGCAGGTCTAAACTGGGACAGGAAGGTGTCGATGAAAGTATCTTAAGATTGTGAAAAAATCTTGAAATCATCCTATTCCTTCTTTTTGGAGAATTCAAGGGTGCCTTTTTTCCCCCGTTGGAGTATTATTAACACACAATGTTATCATTCCAAGTGATTGATGCAACAATTCTGACCATTATTCCATGCTCACCACAATAAGTGCAGTCACTGGATTTCACCATACAACCTTATTACAGTATTATTGACTATATTACCTCTGCTGTACTTTTCACGTCTGTGATATTTCTATTATAATACACTGAAGATTTTATCATCAGATTAAGTTTTCTTAAGAGAAGCAAAATCTAAGTTCTCTTCAAGTTTCCTTTTAAAGATGTATACTGCAAGACACTTAAAATATTAGCCCCATTACAGGAACATGGCAAAAGCACACCTTTCCTCTCATAAGGTTTAACTCACTGATTCTGATTTTTTAGTTTTAACTATGTTTCAACTCCTTTAATCTTTCCCATTTTATCTAAAATGGGAAGTAACACCGTGTCATTGTAAATAATTTTCATGCTATTCTTCAAAGGAACTAAACTGCTCATGGGAAGGAGTTAGTTAATTTTTTTGACCCTTTTCCTTCTGCTAAATTTTAAATATAAGAGCAGTCAGTCCTAATGGATTTTAATAAAGAATAATATCATTATTGATTTTCAAAATGTAATGTTCCTCTCTAATATGAAATATGAGTTCCTCTCTAATAGTTAGAATAAAGTCCATTTAGGTTTCAGTTAGTACCAGCAGGTAATTTCTGCCTTGTTTCTTCCCTTTTCTTTTTCAGGTAACCTTACTCTCTTTTTTGGTAGAAACAGAAGTTTCATTCCTTGACTATATTAAAGGAGGGTAAGTCATTCTCTGAAATTGTTTCATTGCTTAAACATTTCTTCCATTGTGTCTAGCAAGTTCTACCACTAGGTAACAGGCAACTGAAATGATCAACTTTAATATAGTCTGATGGCAGCCTTTTTGCACTTGTGTTACAGACTTCAGGAGATAAACACAAAGAGCTATTACTTTGGGGAACAACTGTAACTTTCCTTTGACCAAGAGAAAAAAATTTCATTGTGTTAATAGTAGTTGCAGATAAAGCTATTATATGTACTTTCAGAGAGTATTTTCACTTGCCTAACATATGGCACTTTTTATTATTTTTGAGATAGAAAAAAAGCTTAAGGGCTTGTTGTAAGTGTATATTTGAGCTCCATAATATTAAAGAATGTATCTTGTCATAAAATCATAATGCAGAAATGAACGGTGAATAGTTACTTAGTTGCTCCCTACACTTCCAGGCAAGAATACATTTCAGAAAAAAAAAAAAATGTTCTTGCAACCTTTCTTGAAATGTTTCAGAGTCCAAACAGGGTCTGTGTTGGTAATATAGTATGGATTCTTATACCCTAGTGAATGGGGAGGGTTATTTTTTCCATTTTGTTCCTATTTTTAACCTAGTTGTCCCTGTTTTTTTAGGGACAAGCATCCCCAGAGATAGAATACAATCATTCATTACCATACCATCTAAAATGTCCACATATTATAATTTATTTGCTATTACTTACATTTACAACATACAAAAATGGTGAGAGGTGAATTTGTATGTGTTTAGTAACTTCATGACAAATAATAGCAGCCAGAGACAACACACTTGTAAACCTCTTCCTAATTATGATTTAGCAGTCTTTTTTTTCCTAACACCAGTTCATGAATAGAATGCCATGAGGCGGAGGAAACGGATGAGGAGGCCAAAGGAACGAAGATAGTTGACCAAAAAACAGAGAACTTGACCTTTTTGCTCTTAGTTAAGCAAACAAACAAACAAAAACCAAAAACTATACTTGCTTAAGTGGAGAACCAATGCTATATATGGACATCTTGCAATGTGCCACCTGGCTGCACAGACTCAGAAGCTATGGTGGTTGTTTCCATAAAGTTAAAGGAAAATGTACTAAAGTAGAAAAAAAATGTTTGCTGTTAAAACCTTCAAGAGTGAGCCTGTGAATAAGGAGAAAGGAGATGGACCTTTATTTAGCTTTACAAACCAGAAGGACAGCCAAACTCAACTGGTGTGCTTGTCCAAAAAGGATGAGAGGAGGTGGTGTTTTTAAAGCTTCAAACCACAATGAGGGAGAAATTTCAGTTGGTATCATTTGCTCAGTGATTGGTTGGCTTCTTTTGCTCAGTATTGTGGGTTGGGGGGAAGTTTTCTAGGTGTCTAAACCTCAAAATGATTATCCTGATTCTAGTAAGTGACTGTTCTGTGACCTCCAACTGGTGACAGTTGCAAGATGGACTCAGAGCTGTCAACTGTTCCTTCACCCCTTTTCCTCTTCATTTCCCCTTTTTGATCACTGGTGTATGAAACATCACCATGGTCAATTATGGTGGGGGAAACTCATTATGGTAGAGTTCCTTGTTGCCCAAGTGCTTATCTGCTTGGTTCTATCCAGTCCTTCATAGGAGTCATAGGGATATACATTGGAGCAGTATACACAGAAGCTTAAGTCATCATAATTAGCTTGGGAGTGGAAGAGGAGAAGAGAGGCACTTCCGGAAACAAACAAAACATATTTTATATAGCAACCAGATATTTAATCCAAACATTAATAGTCTCATTCAGTATTGTAGTCCAGGTTTAAAGATATTTCCTATTTTGTTAGGCAACCAACTAAAGAGATTGAATGTTGGTAGGTAGCTTTTAATTTGTTGGAGGTGGGTTTGTTGATGTTGTGAAGCCAAGAGCCCTGTGTGAATTTTTTTTTTTTTAATTTCTAATTCCATGTTGAACAAAGTATTTACCCAGGAGTAACAAGAGATATTAGCAACAGCACAGACACCCCCTTGTTCTACCAACCAGTAGTTAAGTGCTATTTGATTGTGTAGGACTACTGAAGCAAGAGAGTCCCAGGATCATTGTAAATTTAGTAGGGCTGAACCAGTTTCATGGGATAATTCCGATAGAACATTTGTGAGATTACATTGGGTGGGTTTGTGATAAGAAAATCCTCCCCAGGGGGCCAGCATGCCTATAGCCAGACCAAATCCAACAACTATTATACCTAAAGCCCTTTGGGTTCTATCAGGGGTAGGGTTGTGGGTAGGGTAGACAGATTGGGTTATATGAATCCTAGAGTACAGTGTCCAGTGACCCAGGTATTGTTAATGCTTTTGAAGGCTAAGGCTTGGTTAGTTCTTCCATAAGGGTTTCCCATATAAGGACAGATAATTAAGAGGGCTGCCACAGATAAAAATACACCCTTCAGAACCAAACCAAGATTCAGTTGCTCATGTTTTATTGTTCAGAGTGGTGCTTTTGATAATGGGGAAGGAAAAATTGGCACAGAAGGAAGATAGGGGTCCTGCAACATAAGGTTAGTGGAGATCACAGTAAGGATAGAATTTGGGATTAGTTTGGTTATAGCAAAACCTCTTACACATATTCCACTGATGAGACTTTCTATATGTCATTCCCTGGGAAATCACTGGACCCAAGTATTGATAGTAAGTTTCATCATTTGTCTTTTGTTCTGCGATGACCTGGTGGAGGGGAGTAGCATTAGGGGACGTGGATAAAATATGGTTGTAGCTTGATAGATTATAGTGATCAGTGACTGCAAAAGTGAGATTTACATCTGTAGAAACCAGAATAGGTCCCAGATGGACATATCTTATTTAAGAAGTGAAATTGTGGACAGGAGTAATGTCAAAACAAGGAAAGGAGGTTAAAGCAAATGGGGTTAGGGTACCTTTGAGAGAGTGAGGGGGAACAATTATATTTGACTAAAGGTGTTGTGCATGATCTTAATGATCGTTATCTGTGGGACAATCTTCTTGAACCAAGGGGAGTTAATAGAGAGTATTTTTGTATTTGGTTGGAGTGTTGTGTGGGTTATAATAACATACCCAACAATTTTTAGGGAGTATGTTTGGGACATGGGCTATATTTGGGAAGGCTTAACAATGATATTAGTATTCCAATCACAGGGGTTCTCTCTTTGATAGAACATAGTAATACGGCTATTGTTAACTGGTTTTTCTTCTTGAATTTGCATAGGAGTTGAGAACAAAGGGTAGGGACTATAGGACTAAGTCTTATTAAAGCCTGAGGGTCATTAAGGAAGTCTCCATTTAAGAACTCAAACCACAGGAAGAGCTAAGGGTCATAAAACTTTAAGCCAGTCTTGGGAGGGGGCAATAGAACAGTGATGAAAATGAGACAAAAGGGGAAAAAATAAGAACTAAAGTAAAAGTAGAGTTCTGGGTTGGTGCTGGATCTTGGGTCTCAGTTATTTCATTGGATATTGTCTGTTTCAGTTCTGGGTCTTGGGATATCTTCTGAAAGGGGAGTGGCTCACCAGTTGTTTTCAGGATCTGGAGTCCTTTTTAAATGAGAAATGTGAATCCATGAGTTGGGCCCTGGTAGCTTTGTTGCACACGAGTTGGTTAGCAATACCTAATAAGGTCCTATTTTGGCGGTAAAGAATCTTTAAGTTGATGTCTCTTCAAGTATACTGGATCTCCAGGCTTAAGGTCATGAGTATTTTCTTCATCTCCCAGGAACATTCTGTAAAATGAATCTTTAACAAGTTTGGCCTTTTCTTATGTATTCTGCAGAAGTCCCTTACAGTACTGGAGAATTTCTCCTTGTAACAAAGTGGAGGGCAAGTGACCCTTGATTAGGTTCATAGGATGTCTAGTGATGATTTGGAATGGAGACAATTGAGCTTTTCCAGTATGGCTAGATTTTAGATAAAAGGACAAGAGGCAGGGTTTGGGACCAGGGTTTTTTTTTTTGTTTTTTTTTTTTTTTTTTTTCTCAAATGTTTATTTATTCTTAGAGAGAGAGAGAGAGAGAGAGAGAGAGAGAGAGAGAGAGAGAGAGAGAACAACTGGGGTTGGAGCAGAGAGAGAGGGAGACACAGAACCTGAAGCAGCTGTGAGCTGTCAGCACAGAGCCTGATGCAGGGCTCAAACCCAGGAACCGCGAGATCATGACCTGAGGTGAAGTCGGACACTCAACCACCTGAGCCTCCCAGATGTCCCTGGCCGATTGAGTTTTGATTATGCCATTAGTTTGTTCAATTAATCCTGAGGGTTGAGGATGGTAGATGCAATGAAAATGTTGAAAGATGGATTAGATTTTGCAGATCTTAAAAAACAAACAAACAAACAAAAAAACCGATTTTGCAGATCTCTTGGACAATTTGACCAGTAAAATGGGTTACTTGATCACTATGTAGCTGTCAAGAAATACCCCAATTGGGAATGATTTTTTTTCTAATAGGTTTTTGGCCACTGCTTTAGCTGTTGCCTGCCTACAAAGAAATGCCTTGATCCAGTGAGAAAACTTACAGATCATTACCAATACATATTTATATTTGGTAAATGGGAAAAGCTGGATGAAATCAATTTGCAAGATGTCAAATGGCCCACTGAGAATTGACCTAAAGCAGCATGATATGGTTCTGCAGGATTGTGCAAGGGGAAAATTTTTGAAATATTTGTTGGGCAACAGTTGGAGATGGTTTCCGACACTGCTGTTGTGCCCAATGGACAATTTTACTTGTGCCCTAATGTGCCATATCTTGGATAAATTTTTAAAGGAGCTCTTTGGGCTCTTTTTGGTAGTTCAGGTTTGTTATTTGGTCCCACCCAAAGGTTGTCTTGGAGAAGTTCTCATAGGAGCCTTGTTTCATCCATTTCTCCTTTACATCTTCAGTCATGTTTTGTTGAGTTTGTTTTAAGTAATTTGGGTTAAGGAAATGAAGGTCATACAGATGGTTGTTTGCAAATCAGAAGTTTGAAGCACCACATTTTTGGCAGCCTGGTTAGCATGATTGCCCTTGGCTTCAGGGATATCAAGGTTGGAATGAGCTTGAATTTTTAAAATAGCTAAGCCTAAAAGGGAAAGAGAATGGTGTCAAGGCAGTTTTCATATATAAGTTTTGTTTTTATGGATTGGCCAGAGGATGTTAGAAACTCTCACTGTTTCTGGAGCATACCAAAATCATGGGCAACCCCAAAAACATATCTGCTCCATAGACAGTGAGAGCTTTATTTATTGCCAATTGGCATACTCTTGTTAGAGCATGTAATTTAGCTTATTGGGCCTAATGAGCCTGGGGCAAGGAGCCTGCTTTGATCTTTTTTTCAGTGGATACTACAGAGTATCCTGCACTGTATTTTCCTTGATCATTTTTAATGTAAGATCCATCAATAAACCAAGTAAAGTGTGGATTTGGTAGGGGAGATTTATGAAGGTCTAATTGAGTAGTAAGTAATGAGTCAGTTACAAGGATGCAACTGAATTCAGTTGAATCTTTGACGGGTAAGAGAAGTCAGGTAGCAGATTGAGAAGAGGACAAGAGTGTGGAATGACTGGAAAGGATAGATGGACTGGCGGATTGATGTTTGGTGTGGTGGGAATCTAAGAGGTTTTTTTTTTTTCCAAATGTTTATTTTTTTTTATTATTTATTTTGAGGGAGGGGTGGGAGGGGCAGAGGGAGAGGGAAATAGAGAATGCTAAGCAGGCTCTGCTCTCAGCATGGACCTGACACAGGGCTTGATTTCATGACCACTAGATCATGACCTTAGTGGATATCAAGAGTAGAACACTTCACTGACTGAGCCACTCAGGTTCCCCTAAGAGAGTTTTAACTGTATGTGGGACTAATATCTATAGGGGAGAATTTAGTACGGTTGTTTTTTTTTTTGTTTGTTTGTTTGTTTGTTTGTTTGTTTGTTGGCAGTAAGGAGTATTAAGGTGGCTGCTAGGGCATGGAGGCAGGGAGGTAATCCTTTGGCCAAAGGGCCTGATTAAAGTCTGTAATACCCTGTAAAGTCTGTGGGGCATTGTTGGCCTCCATACCTTTGGGTCAGGATTCCCAAGGTATTACCAGAAAGTTCATGGACAAAAAGGAAGGGCCCGTTGGTAATTAGCGTATCCTAGAGTTGGGGAAGAGATGAGCTGTTTTTTTAAAGGTATGAAGGCATCACAGGTCTCTTGAGGCCATGGGTTAGGGTCTAGAGGGTTGCAGTCAGGAGAGCATATGAGGGAATATTAGGAATCCAAAGGTGATAGGATCCAGTAAGACCCAGGAAACCTCATTTATTGTCTTTTAGTCTGGGGTTGAGGGAATCGCGTGATGGTAGTAATTCTGTCTGGTTTTATTTTTAGCCCAACCAGTGTTAAAAGGTGGACTAGGAATTTGACAGAGACAGAGCAGAATTGTAATTTATCTGTAGATACTTTGTGTCCTTTGTTGGCTAATTGTTGGAGAAGATACTTCATGTCAATGAGAGAGGCCTTTAGGGTGGGGGGGGGGGACATAAAATTGTTTATATATTGTAATAGTACAGATTTCCCAGGGAAATCAAAATCTTTCAAGTCAGCATGGAGGATTTGAGAGAAATAGGGCTTTTGATATGTCCCTGGGGTAGGGCTGTGCAAGTGTATTGTTGATTGTTCCATGTAAAAGCAAAAGGATAATGACTTTGGGGGTCCATGAGGATGTTGAAAAGAGCACTGCATAGGTCAATAACAGAAAAAGTAGTTGTTTTAGTGGGTATATTAGAAAGGAGAGTGGAGAGGTCAGGAACAGTAGGGTGATGGGTTGTAGTGTTAACTGCCCTAAGGTCCTGAACAAAATGCCATCCTCTATTATGGGATTTTTAACTGAAAAAATGGGAGTATTGCAAGATTTCGTACTGGGCATGACCAATCCTTGGTTGATAAGGTCTTGAATAATATGAGTTATTCCTTTAATGGCCATAAGGCTTGACAAGTACTGCTTAATATTAGATAAGGGCTTTGGTGGATCAATTTGAATGGTTATTGGGGAAGCTGAAATTATGTGTCCTATATTGGAGAGGAAGTTGCCCATAACTGATCAGGTACCTTTAGGAATGGGAGGGCAGTGGACTGACGGAAGAGTAGTATTTGGCAGATAGGTAGAATTAGGAATTCTGAAGATTGAGACGGCAGATCTAAAAATATTTCCTTTTTCCTTTTTGTGGCTGATTAGTCACCACGATCATGGTAAATACTTTTCTACTCCAAGAAAGGGGATTGGAAAATAGAAAGGGATTGAAGACTGACTAAATTATTCCAGAGTCTATGAGAATGAAATGGTCTTCATTTTGAATCATTATAGGAATTTCTCCTGTGGTGTTTGCTAGGAGAAAGGGAAAAATCCCCTTTGTCCTCAGAGCATCCCTAATCTGATAAGAGAATTGTGTTTGAGATTTGTGGATTCTGTTGGAGGAATCTTTTGTATTTCAGGCTTTCCTTGTTGAAATGTCTAGGTGTCTTGCAAAAGAAAAAGGGTTGTATCAGTTGAGCTGGATGTTTTAACTTGTGGCATGGATTTGGGGTTTGCTATTTGTAAAGCCATAAACTTCATCATTTGTTTTTGACAGCTCAAAAGTCTATTCACTCATCTTTCTTTTTCTCCTTTGACAGCTTTTGCCACTCTTTTAGCAGTGGTTGCAAGGGTAAAGGAGTTTGGTCTGCAAGTTGGCGTCATTTTATTTGACCAGAGTTGAGACTGAATCAAAGAGGCCCTCTGGAAACATTGAATTTAACAACTTGGTTGCTCTTTTATCCAATCTAGGGATTCCAGAATCAGACAAATTTTGTTTTGAATTATCAAAAAGCTCTGAAACAGGTTCTTCCTTTTTTTGAGTAGTTTTTTGTATTGCCTTCTAATTTGTTGAAAGTGGCCACATATAGGGAATCACTTTGATTAAATTTGCAGCTATTTTTTTTTAACTTGCAGCTATTTTAGAAGGTTTTTCTAGGATTTCATTATAAGGAAGTTTAAAATCCCATAGGGAATCTTCCCATCCAGATTTATCCATCCATTCTTGGGCCTGTGTAGGTCCAACAAGCATGCATACTAGTTGGTAAAGGTCAGGAGAACCTAGATTGTAGGCACTGATAGTCACTGTTAGTTGTCAAGTAAACTGTTCTGAATTTTGGGGTGGGGGTAGGAAATTTTGAAAGATTTAGAAGTTCTGTTTTGGACCAGGGGGGTGAAAGAAAGTACCCAATTATCAGAACTAGGGCCAATAACTTCGACTTTGACTTTAAAGAAGCTATGATGAAATCATTGGTTCATTTAGAAGCTTCTGAGTACCAATTAAAATAGACCTCCTATTGATGTTGTGAAGTAGGATAGTTTTGCCTCTAGAGTTCTGCTCTTACATATACCAATTTAGGGACAGCAAAGGTGCCCCAACAAGGCCAGTGAAGTTTTAAACCATCTTCAGTAATTTGAACCCAGGTTGAGACAAATGTACAGCTCCCTGGGCTGTGGTTTTTATACATAAAACCAGCAGGGGGGCTAGATGACAGCAGATCAGCAAGAGCTCTTTCTGAGAGATTGGTACCCATTTTATATTGGAATAATCCCTGTGTGAATTGTTAGCAGTTCTGAAGTGAGGAAATTTCCTGAAAGAAAAGTCTCCTGACCTCTTCCAAGGTTGGAGATGTGAGAAGACTGTACCTTAATCACCTCCTGGGATTATAGAAGCCACAGGAAGAGAAGCAACAAGGGGCTTCCATGTATACTTTGGCAGGTCCAGAGGTTCATAGGAGGTACCTAGGAGGTTGCTTCACATCCCATCCTCATCACCCATTGTTAAAGAATTTCAGGAACGAACCTATGAGCAAGGAAAAAGGAGACGAATCTTTATTTAGGTTTGGAAAAGGACAACTCAACACAGTTGGTGTGCCTATCTGAAGAGATCAAGGGAAGGTGGTGTTTTTAGAGCTTAAAACTGCAGTGATGGAGAAATTTCAGATTGCTCAGTGATTAGTTGACCTCTTTTGTTCAATATTGTGGGACAGGTCAGGAAACTTTCTAGATATCTGAACCTCAAGATGTTTATCATGCATACAGGAAATAGCTGCTCTTCCAAGAACTCTACAATAGGCGGAAGTTGCAAGGTGGAGTCAGAGCTGTCAACCTCTCCCTGGCCCCTTTCTCCCTCATTGCCAACTCTCCTTAGTATTCCAATGTCTATGCATATTTTTATCTTTAGAAGATGGAAAATGGAAAGTTGAATTTGTCATAAAAAACAGATTCCTGTAGGGCCGCCTGAGTGGCTCAGTTGAGAGTCTGACTTTGGCTCAGATCATGATCTCATGGTTCATGAATGTGAGCCCCACATCAGGCTCGCTGCTGTCAGCACAGAGCCTGGAACCTGCTTCAGATTCCCTGTCCCCCTCTTTCTCTGGCCCTCCCCCCCACCCTCTCTCTTAAGTAAAACATTAAAAATAGATCCCTGGGGCACCTGGGTGGCTCATTTGGTTGAGCATGCAACTTCGGCTCAGGTCATGAGCTAATAGTTCGTGGATTCAAAACCTGTGTCAGGCTCTGTGCTGATAACTCAGAGCCTGGAGCCTGCTTTGGATTTTGTGTCTCCTTCTCTCTTTGCCCCTCCCCGCTCTCTCTCTCTCTCAAAAATAAAATAAACATTAAAAAAATAGATTCCTGGGGTGCCTGGGCAGCTCAGTTGGTTGAGTGTCTGACTTCAGTTCAGGTCATAATCTCACAGTCTGTGAGTTCAAGCCCCACGGCGGGCTCTGTGCTGACAGCTTGGAGCCTGGAGCCTGCTTTGGATTCTTTGTCTCTCCTTCTCTCTGTCCCTCCCATGCTCATGCTCTGTCTCTCTCTGTCTCTCAATAATAAATAAATGTTATTAAAAAAATAGATTCCTGTCTAAGTAAACACCTTAGTAGCTATAAATAATAGTTGATAAAAAAAAAAGATGGTAAAACAATGGACATTCCTTAACATTCTCTTTATAAGATTTTTAAAAAAAGTGCTTGCTATGTCTGGCTATAATTAGTGTGTTGAGATAATGATCAGAAGCTTTAAGTGTGAAAATTTCTTTTTGGTTTTTGTTTTGTTTTCTTTTACTTTGTGAGCATGTGAAATGTGTGTTTATATGAAAGAAACACCCTGTATGTTTTGTCAGCAGTGCCAATCTAGTAATAGTTTGATGTGAGTCTACTAGTAAAAGACATTTTCAAAATCTGTTACCATTAAATCTCTTTTATTGGTTGTGCATATTCTCCTTTTGAGGATCCTTAGGACTAATTACGCCAAATAGGTTTTCTACAGTATCTAGAGCAATGATGGTCTTCACTATATCATGTTATCATATTTTTCTGCTGCTTATAACCTCCAAGATTCTTTTTTGACTTACACACTTCCTACATATAGGAAGTGTGTTCTGGAAGAAACCCTAGTGACGTTTTTTTGCCAGGAGTCTATATATAAATGGAGTCCCAACCTATGAGGTACACTTTGTTCTAATCATATCTTCCTGTCTTCTAATTCTTCCTTTATTTTTTTTTAACGTTTATTTATTTTTGAAACAGAGAGAGACAGAGCATGAACGGGGGAGGGGCAGAGAGAGAGGGAGACACAGAATCAGAAGCAGGCTCCAGGCTCTGAGCCATCAGCCCAGAGCCCAACACGGGGCTCAAACTCACGGACCGTGAGATCGTGACCTGAGCTGAAGTCGGACGCTTAACCGACTGAGCCACCCAGGCGCCCCTAATTCTTCCTTTATAAGAATCCATTTTTGATTTACAAATAGGGCCAGGGAAAATAAAGGTTGAATTTCAATCTAACTGGACTTATATTACTTTATATATGAATATATTCAGAACATAAACAGAACATAAAAATGTTATTTACATATAATGTGTTATCTTCATACATAGGTATATATATTAAATGTATTATCTTTTAAATATATTGCAATTACACACTTACCTATTATCATTATTTGTAATATGTATAATATAGAATTGTTAATAATATGCTGTTTCTTTTGATGATAAAATGCACATCAATAGACAAAATAATTATCGTATTCTGTCTTTATGTGTCTTTGCTCTTAAGGACTTGTTAAGCAATTGAGTAAAGAATTTAAATTCTGATTTTTATTAATGATACCATGAGGTGGTTTATCATGACACTCCTCATGACAGACAAATAATTTCATATAGCCAAGTTTCAGTTTCCTACAGTTCACATGAGTCTCTATAGTTCTATAGTTTATCTGTGAAATGATGGCATTCAACTAGATTTTCCAGCTCTTTCATGGCCTTAATGATATTTATTTTCCAGTTCTCTGAAGTTATTGTTTATATTCTTACAGAAGACTTACTCTAACCTATCAACTTACTATACAATGTAATTTGTATATAATAATAGCTAGCATCTTCTGACTACTTATGTGTCAAGCCAGAGCTAAATGCCTCATGGGAATTAACTTTAGTCATCTTTCCATTGGTCTCTTTCCCCTGGTGCTCACCTACTTTCTCCTCTTTCTTTCATGAGTAATATTTTCATTGATAATTTTCTCTTTTTCCAAAAATCATTAAAAAGAAGCTCATTTACTTAACTTTTAGTCTGTATGTATGTAATATTTATGATCTAATTGATGTCAGTCAAAAATACAGTTTAATTTACATAGCCTAGTGGAAAGTGATCACTTAGCATGCGGAATATCTAAGAATTTTATTATTAGATATTTATGAAGATTTAAACTTCATTTAACTGTGAGTTATGGGGATTGATCAGAGTACTTACTTCATAGAATGCCTGATGGGTTCTGATTATAAGAAATGAAGGGTAAAGTTTCATGTTCCTAGCTTTCTTAAAGATTTCCTTTGGTATGAAAATAACAAATTATAGCAATTTGAGAGGAAAACACCAATATGAAAACCAAGGTAGAAGTATAGCTACAAATATCTAATCTAAATATTCAGTACATTATTTTTATTTTTATTGATAAATTTCTGTCAATTTTTTTTTCCACCTGTTTAGACATTGAAACATTTTGGCTTTCTACCCTTGCTGTTAAGAAACTCAACCTCCAAGTAGATAAATGCACTGCAGTGAAGGGAAGTCATATAAAAAACAGACACATAACTACAAAAAATTTCTGAATAATAGTAACATGGAATATAATGAGCTGCATTCATTTTAAATTAGGAAAATTATAATTGACAATTATGTATAGTTTCAGTAAGTGGCTACTGACTTTTGTGAACATCAGTCAAAATTTCTTACAACTTAAAGTCTTAAAATTGTTAAATACTTTGGTTTTATTTCATATTCTTCATTATTTTTTTTCAAAAATGAAATACTTTTTTTTTCTTATTTTATTAGTGTTTTATATTCAGGTTTGGGGGAAAGAAGTATTATGTCTCCCAAATCTTAGGCATAAAAAATTTGTGTTTTGCATTATAAACATAAAGTGTGAATAGTAAAAAGGAAAATTAGGTAAAATGAACATAATTTAGTATGAAGCTAGATCCTCTGTAATCATACCTTCTAGAGATGATCATAGTTAGATATTTGTGTGCACAATATTCTATAATGTATATTTTGTTCATTTAAAAATATTGTGTATATGTATATATCCTTGTCAGTACTTACTTAATCTACTTTAAGTTTTCCATTATATGGATGTACATAATTTAGTCTAAAATTTTTCTGTGACTGGGGCGCCTGGTTGGCTCAGATGGTTAAGGCTCTGACTTTGACTCTGGTCATGATCTCGCAGTCCATGAGGTCTAGCCCTGCACTGGGCTTGGTGCTGACAGTTCAGAGCCCGGAGCCTGCTTAGGACTCTGTGTCTCCATCTCTCTCTGCCCCTCCCCACTGGCACTCTGTCTCTGTCTCAAAAATAAACGTTAATTTTTTTTTTTTAATTTTCATGATACACACTTCAGTTGCATCCGTTTTATTTTCTTGTTATAAACAAGGCTGCAATGTTAAAATCCTGGTGCAAACGTTCTATGTACGTTACTAAGCATATCTACAGGGACGTTTCCTAGGAAGAATGTTGTTCAATGAAATGGAATGTATATTTTACACTTTGTTAGATATTTCTAAATTGTGTTGCTGAAAGGGTAGCAGTAATAATCATTTACACTCCGAACACTTTCATTTGTATGTGAAAGTTTACTCTATCCTTACCAAATAGTGCCACTCCTTTTTTATTTTTGATGAATTGATAATGTTATAAGTCATTGTCAATTTTTTTTTTTTTTTTTTTTTTTTAGAGAGAGAGAAAGAACAAGCAGGGGGAGGGGGCAGAGGGAGAGAGAGACAGAGAGAGAACCTGAAGCAGGCTCCACACTCAGTGCAAAGCCCAATATGGTGCTTGATACCACAACCCTGGGATCGTGACCTGAGCTGAAATCAAGAGTCAGATGCTCAGCTGACTGAGCTGAGTCAGTTTTTATCCATGAAACATCTGTTTATTAGCTCTTGTGATGTCTTTTGTAAAAGCTCATGTCTTTGGAAACCCAAGTTTCAACACTCCCCCCCCCCCCATTTTTTTGTTGTTGTTGTTGTTGTTTTGCTTTTCCTCTGCTCCTTCTTCCACCAGTTCTACCTAAAAGATTTAGTATTTTCAACTGAAGACAGAAAGGTAGCCGAAAGCTACATCCTTTAACTGTGGTCAAGTCTTCAGCTGAACTTCCCCAGTATTCACATCTTGGTCTTTGATTGAACTCCTCTTCAGCACACATCTAATAAGACTCTTCTTAATTTAGCCATCTGTTCTTCCCTTTTATCCTGTGATTACACTGAAGAACAATGAAATAAGCTGGCACTTTAGGCTGCAATCAGCCAAGCAACCCAAAGTAGTATTTTGGAGGTCATATTAGTACATTTGAAGATTTGTGGAATTATCAAGGTTAGCTTTTTTGAAGAGCTGCTATGCCATCTTTCCAAGTAAGTATGATATTTCTGAAGTGATTGGAACAAAGTGTTCAATTCCACTTTGTTTTTATAATGAGCTGTAGTAATTACTCACTTTTAACTTGCAGGAACATGGCAATAGTTGTTACAGGTGTTTGTGGATTGTTTTATGGCTGACTTGGGTTAGCTTCATTGTTGCTAATTTGGGTGGTATCAGTTCAGGGGCCTATTCATCATATTTTTTTCTAATCTAGGAGAAACTCTTGTTAATTTATGATTATGCTGAACTTTAGTTGACAAGTAAAGCTAGAGGTCTTCAAAAAAGTTAAAAAATCATCATATACAATATGAGTAACAGTTGGTACTCTGGCTGGCTCTGGGCTATCCAAAATAAAGTTAGTTGAGATTTTCCTGCATTTATTTTGTGCTCTGCATTAATTTTGTAATATATTTCCCTTGCATGTGTAGGAGCATGAGAAAAGCAAAAGATGGCAAACAGGTGACCAATGTGGAATAACAGCTTGTGATTAAACTCTTAGAAAGGAATTCTTGAATTTCCTTTTAAAATTTCGTCTCTCTTCTTGTGTCAGCTCACAAAAAATAATTCAATAGAAAATTATAAGAACATTATTTGTTTTCTCATGAATCTAAGTAGAAATTATGCAGAGTTAAGAATGAACACATTTAAATACTAAACAAAATTATTTTCATAGTCCTTTAATATTTTCCCATTCAAAGGAACATGATAGGCCTATTTTTAGTATGGGCGTTCTACGTTTCCATTGCTTTAGTTGTTATTGATGTAGATATTTACATGAAAATATAACCCTGATTGTTGGTGAAGCCATACTTTCATTCACAATCTCAGTTCCTCAAATATTCTGTTTAGCTGTGATAGTCAGGTTTATGGATTCAGGCACACAGTGAGCATATGAGACCGATGCATTCTAAATCAGCCAATATTTATGCAAATATTCTCTGAAATAAAAATCTGATTTTTAGAACTTGTTTTTGGTGAAACAGTCCTGTGCTTTTCCTGAAGCATGAGACATATTCTATGACTTGAGGTCATAGAGAGGTTTATTTTCTAAGTACAAGACTAACATCTATAAAGGAGGTCTCACTGTAGAGTAATAAAAACTGCCTCTTTTGGATTGTTGAATATGAGGTCATTTTTTTAAAATTATACTCTGTACATTTATCCCAGTAGTTATTTTATTGTTTACCTATTAAGAAATCATTTTAAATATTAAAAGTCTGATATAATTAGCAACTAAAGATATTTATTCAGGAATCTCTAATCTATGGCTTTGAATACCCAATAACTACTAATAAGAACAATGTGAGATTCATATAAAGTCACAACTGCTCTGAAATCTGAGATTCTGCTTTAGGGTAGCATTATCATTATTACAATTATTATCTGTGAAATGTGTTTATTGACTTCTACAGATCTGTAAAATACATATTTCTGTATTTGCAGTGGATCACACTATAACTATCTCAGGGTAGAATCATAAATATTAATTTAGTTTTGTCTGCCCTTCAGTCCTCTATGTGTCTGAAGTCTTCATGAAACTCTTCACTCCGCCAGTAACATGAACAAGAACAAATATCTATAAAGTTTTCCATATCTCTTTGACTGGCAGATGAAGGAGGAAAACAGATCACAAATTCTGCATCTGAGTCTAAAATTCATGTTCACATGAAATTCATGTCAACATTGAATCCTAGTCCATGCTTTATTAGACTATTAAATGTATTAGAAACTTGCAGGACTACAGACTGTCTTTTTCTTCCTCTGAAGAAAGCCCAAACTCTCAACCAACCTCCCATGAGCTACAAAAGTCCCTACCACTTATATGGAGTGCTCACTAGTTTTGTTGGGTGTCATTTTAATTTGTCTGTTTATATGATTTATCTTCTCAAGGAGATTGGCAATTTTAAAATATTTTTAATAGAGCTAAACACCAAGTAACCACTGAATAAATCCACATTAATGAGAAAGCTATTTTAAACCTGTCTTCTCTTTTTTCCCCCAAATCTCTTAGCATAATGAAACGTTATAAACAAATACGACTTTTAAACAAAGAGTGTGACAATTCAGTGACCTGTTATAAACCCCCATGTCTGTGTCTCTCAGACTTTATCTTCTTTCCACAATGCATACCACAATCACCAAACAAAACAGATAAATCAGGGTTTCTGGAATAAGAAAAAATGCTTTTTATGTTGCCTCTGCCAGAAATTATCTCAACTTCACTCATATCTGGGTTTGTAGTGACTTCAAGGAAAGACAAGATCAAGATTAAAACCATGAACTGTTTGTTTTCCCTCAGATCTTAGCAGAAAGGGACCATGAGAGAGGGTAATAGGTAAAACACTAAGTGGGATAATTCTGGGAAGGAATTAAAATCATAAGTAAATATTTGACAAAACGTCAGGTCAATTGCAAAGATATGGTTGCTGATAACTGAGGCAGTGCATAGTAGTGATCAAGAATTTAGGTTCTGGCATTAACTGCCTGGTTCAAATTCTAAATCTGTTTCTCGTTAGCATAACCTGTTTCCATTTATATGAAATAGGAATAAAAATAATAGTGCATATCTCATGCAGCGGCTGTGTGGATTCAGTAGCAGAGAGTTAACCCCAATAAATGCTAGCTACTATTTTTCTGAATAATTTGAACCTGTTTAAATTTCCAATGTGTCCTATCTCATTTGGCCTTCATAATGTCACTGGTGGTAATTGTCCTGCTTATCAGAGTCGTGGAGAGAAAAAGATATATTCAAATTTACAGAGTCAATAAAAGTAATTTTTTATAGTTCACTTCTCTTTGGAGGAATTGCCAAGACATTCCCTACATTCCAATTTCAACCCGAACTCTTGATCCTGATTCTAAAATTTGTCTGAAATAATAAATAAAAAGTTTATATTCTATTTTAAAAAAAGTAAGAAGTCTTTGAGGGGATAAAAAAGCTACCTACCATTATAAGCTAATTTTAAAGGCTAACGTGGGCTTTTGACACTGCTTATTTTAAGGGTGAGTTAAATATCAGTAAGTCCTCTTATCAACAAGTTCCATAAGGATTTCTTTTCCTTAAAAATACTTGAAGCAAGTTCAATGATGTTGTAAAATGTTTGCCTTATTTTTATAAAATTGGGAGCGTTATATTGGGTAGGTTGCCTCAGGGCGCACATCTTGCCAGAACATGAAATACTGTAAGTTTTTTTTTTTTTCCTAACCCAATTTCTTATTTGAAAACTGAATATCCCTGCCTAGGTCTTTTATAGTGTTACTTGTTGTGGCACCCAAGTGTTTTATATTCATCAAATCAGTGGAGAGCTAAACCCTGCAAAGCTGAATGGGGATAAATCTAATAAAAACAAAGCCATTCTGCCTTCTATAAATACATTTACATAGAATATTATCATCTATAAACTAAACTAACCTAAACTAAGATTTAGAAAATAAACTTCTTTGAATATTAAAACTCATAAACTTTGTTTTGGTTAATGCATGATTCTGATTTTTACATGTTTAAATGCATGCTTGAAAAGGCTAGAGATGTCCAGGTACATCTTTTAAGAGTGTGGTTTCATTGACAGCTTATGTTATTTTTCAAATGATTTTTTCAGAGGCATTTATTTCACAGTCCAAGGAAACTGCATGTATGTTTTGTCATGAGAACTAGCACTAAGTTAGCCCAAACATTGACAATGTTTTGTATCAGGCAGTTTCTTAGTTATATTTTATGATCAGAGTATGCACTTCTAGCCACACATTCTCTAACATAGTTCCTCTCTGGTGGGCAGTTGACCTGGTGGGCAGGTTGTGATAGAGTAGGAGAATTTTATCATTTACATTGTTTAGAATTGCTGATTTATGCTTATATTAAAATGTGGACCGAGTATTAGAAGATTAAATTATTGGTTTTAAATCATCTACAGACAATGCACTTCCTACTGTCTACACTGGTTGGGAGTTTATTACCCTATCCTTGATATACCAATGACCAACACTATGAGAAGAAGTAATGAAAAAGAAATATGTGTTAATGTTAAGAGAGAACTATCTCTTGTGACCCAGCAGAGGAAAGGATTCATATGAACCAGGAGACGACATGGATTCTTCAGGAGATTTGTCCTCCAGCATGTAGAGTAATTGTTATAAGCAGGTACTTCAGGGTTTTATTTTTATTAGAGGACTTCTTCAATGTAGCTATTACCTGTTTATCATATGAGAAAGCTGGGGATCAGAGACTTGGTAATCTTGCAGAGGACTCACAACTAGCTAGCTAGTTGTGACTCTGGGTTTCAAGCTCCTCAATCTTTGAGTCAAAAGTTCATAGTCTTTCTACTAGGGTTCATTACCTCTTCAGCACCTACCTCACATGAAATGGGATGCTGTTGGATAGTGCTTGCATTTTTGTTTGTTTCTTTGGGGTGATGTTTTATTGTTTATTTTGATTAGGTCAATTGTAAGATATTTTCTAAACTAGCGATTTGAAAAAACTTTGGCCATCTTGTAATACCTTTCTTGATAAGAAGCTCTTTAACTGCAAGACTCTGTGAAGTTGTACTTCAGAACCCTATTATTGTGTTAAAAAATACTGAACTCAATCTTCAAAGTCTAGAGAAAGCACAAAAGTTTGGTAATTGATGAAAATTGGATTTAGTAAGGATCAAGAATATTAGTGTAAATAGTTGAAGAACCACATTGTTTGTCCCATTGCTTTTCATTCTTACTTTTGACATTTTACTGATCCATCAGAAATCCAGACTGTTTGGAAGGATAGAAAAGAAAATAAGGCACGAGTCATAGCTTACAGTTACTTTATGCCAAGGGATTTTGTTGATACCCATCTGGGAGGTACCCAGATAACACCATTTTAAAAAAATCATTTATTTTTGAGAGAGAGAGAGTGTGTGTGTGGGGGGGGGGGGTTTGAGAGAGTAGGGGACAGAGGATCAGAGGTGCAGTCTGCACTGACAGCACAGAGCCCGATGTGGGGCTTGAACTCATGAACTGTGAGTTCATGACCTGAGCTGAAGTCAGAATCTTAACCGACTGAGCCCCCCCCAGGCGCCCCCTAGGTAGCACATTTCTACTGTGCTGCAGTTTGGAGTTGGGCAGGTTGGGACCTTTGTAGCCGGTATAAAGGAAAGAAAATCTGACATGGGAGAGTCAGGTTCTGAGAAATAATCTGAATCTCTGGTAGGTCCAGAAATTTGATAAGTACTGTGAGCTCCAGTTTTCAAAGAAGTATGCTAACTCAGATCCGAAAAAGCTAGCATCAATAATGGTGATAAGGGGCATCTGGGTGGCTCAGTTGGTTGTGTCCAACTCTTGATCTCAGGTCATGATCTCATGGTTTGTGGATTCGAGCCCATGTCAGGCTCTGCACTGACAATGGGAAGCCTGCTTGGGATCCTCTCTCTCTCTCTGTCTCTCTGCCCCTACCCCACTTGTGCTCTCTCTCTCTCTTTCAAAAATAAATAAATATACTTTAAAATTTTTTAAAAAATATAATGGTGATAATAAGCATCAACTACTTATTGAGTGCCTGCTAAAGGACAGGTGCTTGTCCTCAAAACAACAATCCAAGGAAGGTTTTATTATCCTTAATTTAGTATAAATGAGCTGCAGGGAGGTTAAATAGCTTTTGCAAGATCACATTGCAAGTACGTGAAAGTGTTTATATTTGAATTTACATTTGTGTATCTCAAAGGTTGCCATCATTCTAGATCTCACTTGCTGAGGGCAGTTAATCCTTTGACTTGTTTATGGGCACGGGAAGCAGGGATTTTGAAGATGCAGCAAAATTTAGAATCAGGTAATGTTTTTGTTGTTGTAATTGTTAGGTAGTTGAACTACTTTTAAGAAAAAGGGAAAAGCTGATAAAGGAAAGGGTTTAGGCCATGGTGAGCTAGTGGTAAGAAGGGTTGGGCTGGATGATAGTGGTGCCTGAGGCAAGTGAACCAGAGATTCAGGCTAGATTCTAGAACCCAAGAGAGAAAGAGAGTACATGTCGGTTTATCAAGGCAGAAGCATAGTCTTGGTGCCAGCGTGGCGAGAATAAGAGGAATATTAGAGCTAAGTGGGCATCTCAATTTCATTTAAGCATTCTAAATTCCAACAGCAGGTTAATCAGAACCTGCATTTGTCAAGATTAACTTTAAAATGGAGGATGGCAACAGTTCATCTTTCATATTGATAATGTTCGGTTTGTGTAGCTGAACAGAAGTTGAAATTGGGAAGAAAATAAAACGGTCCTTCTGCACACCCCCATCACAGTTGTTGTTTCTCAATAACAAATTCATAATGACAGTTGTAGAAAAGTTGTCCAAGATGGTATTACTGTGTGTGTGTGTGCATGCACATGCACACAGATGCATGCATATGTGTCGTTTTCTTTGACATACATATATATGCTTGTTTTCTATGGATCTTTGCTGTGCTGGTTAAATCTTCCCATCTTGACATCTGATTTGTCATTTACAGCTTTTGGAAAGGTGGCAGAGTAAAATAAGGACATTTTTCCAAGTATATATTTTAGCAGTACTAGGACATATGCATTGAGAAGTCTTATGAGATGTTACTACTAACTCATGAAATTTGGCAGGCATGCCTTTATTTATACTCTATAATATAATACTCCTATCCAGGTTTCTTGAAATTCTGTTCCTTCTTGTCTGCTTCTAAAATGCAAAATGACAGCTGAAGTAACGCTTCCTAAGCAGAATGTTTCAAGGATTTGTATGTGATCATTTTATGAATATTCTGCCAGGAGTCATCTTGTGCGACTTCGGATGTTTTACTTTGACGCTGATTGATTTTTTTTTTTCCAACATTAGGCTTCATGCAATACTAAAGAATGAAAAAGGATAACAGGATTACTGGTGCAGATGTTTTGTTTGGTTTACTTTTATGACACAATTCATTTATCAAAGTCCTCAAGAAATCTGTCTTATAGCTTAAAGTTATAGTATTGCTAGCAACTTTCTTTAAAATTTTATAAATTAATATTTCCAAAATACATAGAATATAACACTTGGTATAGCAAATATACATTATAATATGAATGGAAACTTGGGAATCCTGGAAACAAATAAGCTGTTATCCACAGTAAATGCACAGTTGAGTTTTAGGTTATGCTGTTGATTATGAATTCTATGATAAACTGCTGTGCTATTTTTGTCATTTTTTTAATAGTAAAAGCTACAATAGTAAATAAACTCTAGGAAATCAAGAATAGTTTTTGGTTTGCTCCTGTTTTCTTAATATAGTGCTTGGCAATCAGAAGATGCTCTATGAATGTTGAATTGTAGTTTTTTAAATGAATAAACCCAAATGGTATGATAAGAGGCTCCCTCTCTCTTTTTTCCTTCCTTCTTTTCTTTCTTTCCTTCCTTCCTTTCTTTTTTTTTTTTTTAAGTTTTCTCTTCTTTTTTTTTAATACCTCATTATTTTGGGGCTACCTAACTGGCTTGCTTTTGTAATTTAGTTTATTTAGCTAGCTAGAGGTTTTGTTAGCTAGAGGTTTCAGTCAGGTAGTTTAATAATAAATATCTACTCTTTTTTTATTCTTATATACAGTATAGTTCTTTAATAGTCATGCCTTTTCCTTATAGTTTTGCTAGGCACAGCTTTGGCTTTGAAAGGACCATTGTATCTCTGATTACTGATTTTTTTTAAAAATCTGCAACTAATGCTTCTAAGAAGTGGGAGGTTATGCTACACATCCTGGGCTCTCCTGGAGAGCAGATTAGAAGCAAGCATAAAATGAATGCATTCGATCACCCAATAAATACAGTGAGGTTCCAATATTGGCAAAGCATTGTGCAGACAGTGTTACAAGAGACAGTTGAATCAAGACAAGGTGTCTGTCCTTACAACCTAAGGGAGATTGAACCAAAGAATCAACTCCTAAACTGCCCTTTATAATGTGCTAAAATATATGTTCTTGAAACTCAGAGTTATTTTTCATTTCTAAAGAGGTGTCATTTGAAAAAAATAACATAAAAAGATATTTATACTGATAATTTTGTGATTTATATATTTAACAACATACTTGGTAGATGAGCTAATTTGCCCAAGCACGAGAATGTGCCCTGGCATTCTTATCATAAGGATACTTGTATAGGATCATTTTTGTTTGTAACATAATAATCACTATCTTTTTTTTTTCAATGTTCATTTTTGGGACAGAGAGAGACAGAGCATGAACAGGGGAGGGGCAGAGAGAGAGGGAGACACAGAATCGGAAACAGGCTCCAGGCTCTGAGCCATCAGCCCAGAGCCCGACGCGGGGCTCGAACTCACGGACCGCGAGATCGTGACCTGGCTGAAGTCGGACGCTTAACCGACTGCGCCACCCAGGCGCCCCAATAATCACTATCTTTTATTGTGTTATTATAGTCAAGCAGTTTATAAATATCTAATTGTAGAAACAGAGTAGTATGTATAGAGTTTATGAATGTGGTCTTTGAAGTTAGATGTGAATTCAGATTTCAATACTGGCATTTATTACTTGTGTCAAAAATTATGAAGTTTGTGAGCATAGAATCCTTGTCTATAAAAGGAGAATAATGGTGTCTTTTAAAAAATATTATGAAATTAGTTGATATAAGCTATGTAAAAGCACATTTTATATGCTTATATAATGTGTATCTGTAATCCACATTATATATATATACACACATATAAATATATAGAGATAGAATATTTCATTTAGTTTTTCTGTTAGTCCTTGCTATTATTGCGTGCCAGGCACCTGACCTCTGAGGGTTTTGAAACATGACTAATGTCAGCAACTGGGTTGCTGGAATTGAAACCCTGTTCTTTCAGATGCAAAAGCTGCACCTTTCTAATACACCATACTACCCTCTATTAACACCATACTACCCTGTATTACAGTCACTTCTCTCCCTTGCACCAGAATGACAAAGCAATGTGCTGATGGTGACTGTTCTTTTCAGTTCCTCAAAGGGATTTATACTCAAAAATACTCTTTTTCTAAAAGTTTTTAACTCCTTTCGGTTCATACGGGTTAGTGTCATGCTCCAAATTAGCCTATATTCTTAGCCTATAAACCTAATTTCTACTGAAAAAAAATTGCTTATAGCTATAAAGAGAATCTATATTAGTTTTTATTAAATGCAGAGCACAAAAGATTGTTCATTCCTTAGGAAAAAAAATGTGGAGTATGTTTCAGTACCTGAATAGTCTAGGGATTTGGAAGCTGAATTTGTAGAAAAAGAAGGAAATATTACTATAATTTATACTCAGAGAACCACAAGGGACCCTATGCTGTAGTACCCATCATCATCATCAACCTCATCACCATCGTCATCATTATATTCGTCATCATCAACACCATTTAAATAGCAGTTCCAAACTTTGAAGTATTTAATGAGTTGTGCAATATGTCAAAAGTAATTTGTCTCTAAAAATAAGGTGATTTATGGGGCGCCTGGGTGGCGCAGTCGGTTAAGCGTCCGACTTCAGCCAGGTCACGATCTCGCGGTCCGTGAGTTCGAGCCCCGCGTCGGGCTCTGGGCTGATGGCTCGGAGCCTGGAGCCTGTTTCCGATTCTGTGTCTCCCTCTCTCTCTGCCCCTCCCCCGTTCATGCTCTGTCTCTCTCTGTCCCAAAAATAAATAAAAAACGTTGAAAAAAAAAATAAAAAATAAAATAAAAAAATAAAAATAAGGTGATTTATAGCACTCATGTTTTCAAATGGCTTACTTTTTATATTAAATTATTTTTTAACTTAGATGTGATTGTGTGTTATCCAAGTAATCATCTCATTGTTGCTTATTTGTGGGTTTTTTTTCCCCTTGTTTGTTAAGAAAGGGGTAGAATTACATACAGAAAGAGTCAGAGATGTGTATCCAAAAGAGTGAATTTTTTTATGAAAATGCTACCTTTTAGGTTTCTATCAGAGAAAAAAGGAAAAAAAACAGAACTAACCCAGTAAAATAATTTTGGGGAACTGTGCTGAAAATTTAAACTATATATAACCAATATCATCTATATAAATATTTATCTATGTCTATAAATTCACACACAGAGGAATACTGATCAGGATCTGAAATGCTTCATTTATGAAGAAAGCAGAAGAAAGTCCTGTGTGTTCAGATTGTGGAAAGAATTGGTTTAGGAATGATATTATTAGAGATGATTTCAGCTGTGCCATACTTTTAAGGGCATAATAATTCAACAATGATTGCAAGATGGTTTTAAAAGCAAATTGATAGTAAATGCTGGCATTGGAGACTGGCAAATCGTTATTTGCAGTTTGACTTCTTTATTATACAACCCTCACTTAGTTATTGTGTTCCCAAATAGGAGTTATTTTTATTCCTGACACTCGTTTTCATATTTTACAGCTGTATGATTGTAAAGGTGTTTTGCCACGCTTTTACCTTTTAAAACTGCCTATCTTGATGGTATCCGGTATATACTGTATTTTAAGAAACTTAATGATGCTAAAAAAAAAAAAATAACACAAATGGAAGTCAAACTCTTTTATGAGATTATTTCATTATTAATGATTCTTGTTTACTTATATTCTAGAACGCAAATCAATTTCACAGTGGCTATTGATTTTACAGCATCAAATGGTGAGTATTCTGACTATCCACTAGTAAAAAATATTAGCAATTAATTGAAAGATAGTTATTTTCATGAGTTTAGATATTTGATTCCTACATTTATATCCTTCTGAACTGTTGTTTGATATAAAATTCAGGTAATTTTTCCTTTCTTTTTACTATTATGAAATAGTTCAGGTATACAAATGACTAAAGGGAATGCAAAAAAAAAAGCCTAATAGTCCCATTCAAATTTATTAAATATTAAAGTATTATAATTTTTATTTCACATATTTTTTTTAAAAAAATTCAGATCTAGTTAAGCCCATGGTGTGCTCTGTCCCACTCCTTCCTTCATCTTGATACATAACTATACTGTTGAAGTGTGTTGAATTATCCTCATTTTATAGTACCTTAAGTACCTGTACTTTATGCAACTCTCTTTGTTTTTACTTGACTATTTATTTTTAAAAATTACTCATGTTAACATATTTACATTTAATTTAGAGGGAGTGTCATGTAATACCCCATTATAGATATTCATAATTTGCCTATCAAACATTTCAAAAAGAAAAGAGAGTCAGCTTTTTAAATCTTATTTTGAAGTAACTTTTTCTGAAACAGAACAATCATTTGAAATGAGTGATTATGTATCCTAATAACTTAAATCTCATTATTTAACTTTTACCAGAATTTGCCATCAATTTATATTTATCTAGTTTTTCCCCCTAAATTACTTATTGTGCTTATGGCTCTCACATTATATTCCCTTTACCTCACATTTCTCTCAGTGACTCACATTTCACAAAATAGTAGAATTTTCACGTAAGAAAGAACCTTAGAGATCACTTACTCCAATCATCCTCTTATATAAATGAGGAAACTCATATTCGTAAAATCATTTTACTAAATACATCTTGGCTTGTTAGTACTAGAATTAAGAACAGAGATGAGACCAAAATCTAATTGAACTCACCTTTGATTAAATATTAAGTTTATTCTTCAACACTATGATTTCAAGTTAATTATTTTTATTCATGTATCTTATTTAGTAAAACATGGAACATAGAATAAAACAAAGTCTAAATGATTTAAAACACTACTTTTATTCACTAATGAACATTAGCACAACTAGAAGAGCAAGAATCTATTGAATAGGAAGACACAAGCTACTGAAACTGACTTAAAAAGACATAGACAATCTGAATAGACCTATAATGAGAGACGGAATTTGTAATAAAAAAAATACCCTCAAAGTTTATCAGGGTCCATGTCCATATAAGCGTCACTGGTGAATTCTACCAAATATTTAAAGAAGAGTTGCCATCAATTCTTCACAAACTCTTACAAAAAATAGAAAAGGAGAGAATACTTCCCAACTGATTCTATGAGGTTAGTATTACCTTGATATCAAAACTAGACAAAGAAAAGAAAAGAAAAACTAAACAAAACTCAACAAAACACTACCAAACTGAATCCACCAACATATTAAGAAAATTATATATCCTAAGAAAGTAAAATTTATCTCAGGAATACAAGGTTGGCTAAGGATTCAAAAAGCAAATAACATACCATGTCAATAGAAGAAAATGTAAAAATCACATCATTCTCTCAATTGGTGCAGAAAAGAGCATTTGGCAAGGTCCAACATATTTTCATGATAAAAACACTTAACAAACTAGGAATTGAAATTGACTTACTAACCTTATGAAGGGAAAATATGAAAAACCCGTACCTAGCATAGCTTAATGCTTCCCCCTAAAATGAGGAATAGGGCAAGGATGACTGCTTCTGCCACTTCTGTTCAGCATTCTACTGGAAGTTGTAGTCATGGCAATCAGGCAAGATGAAATAAAAAAAAATCCAGGTTGGAAAGGAAGAAGTAAAACTATTTCTATTTGCAGATGACATAGACTTGTGTACAAAAACCCTAAGGAATCAATTCACTAAAAATCTATTAGAACTAAGAAATGAACTTAGCAAGATGGAAAAATAAAAGATCAATATGTAAAAACCTGGTCTTTTTCTATGTATTTCCAATGAAGAGTCTGAAAATGAAATTATGAAAATTCTATTGACAGTAGTATCAAAAGTAATGCAATACTTAGGAAAAATTTAACAAAGTGAGTGCAAAGTTTATACTCTAGAAACTATACTCTGAAAAAAATTATTGAAATAAATTAAAGATCTAAATAAATAGAAAAATATACAGTTTTCATGGATTGAAAAACTCAACTGTTAAGAGGACATTTCCCAAAGCAATCAACAGATACAATGCAATCTCAGTCAAAACCTGAAAGGCCTTTTTTGAATAAATGGATGATTCAAAAATTCATATCGAAGTTCAAGGGACACAGAAGAGCCAAAGCAGACATGAAAAGAGAGAACAGAGTAGGAATGTTCATACTTCCCGTTTTTGAAACTTACTGCAAAGCAACAGTAATCAAGACAGCATGATGCTGGTATAAAGATAGATATATAGTTCCATGAAGTTGAATGGCGATTCCAGGGATAAACCCATGAGACTAAGGTTAACTGATTTGAGAAAGGTGTCAAGACAATTCAATAGGGGAAAGAATAAATGGTCTTTTTAACAAACAGTGCTGGGACAACATGGTAGCCACATGCAAATGATTGAAGTTCGACCTTTCTCTCACATCAAAAAATTAACACAAACTAGATCAAAGACTTAAATGTAAAGGTTAAAAGTATAAACTATTGGAAGGAAACATAGGGATACACCTTCATGATCTTGGATTTGACAGCTGATTCTTAAATGACATTAAAACACAAGTAACAAAAGAAAAAAAATTAAGTTGAACTCCATAGAATAAAAACTCTTTTATTCTTCATAGGATACTATTAACTAAGTGAAAAGACAAACCCCAGAATGTGAGCAAATATTAGCAAATCATACATCTCATAGGGGATTTGTATCTAGAACATATAAAGAACTCTTACAATTCAATAAAAAGACAAATAACCCACTTTAAAAATGGGCAAAGGATCTAAATGACCTTTCTCCATAAAAGATGTACCCATGATCGTTAAGCACATGAAAGGATACTGAGTAAACTTAGGCATCAGGAAATGCAAATCAAAACTATAATGAGATAATATTTCACACCCACTAGAATGGCTATAATCCAGGCATAATGAGTGTTGATGAGGATGTGGAGAAATTGGAAGCCTCATGCACTGTGTGTGAGAATGTAAAATGGTGCAGCCACCTTGGAAAATACATTGGCAGTTTTTCAAGTTGTTAAACATACAGTAACCATACGACCCAGAAATTTCACCCCTAGATGAATACACAAGAAAGATGAAAACATATGTCCACACAAAACCTTGTACACAAAAGATTATAGCAGCATAATAGCCATAATGTGGAAACAGTCCAAATATTCATCAACTAATAAATGGTTTTCAAAATGTGGTATATTCATATAGGAGAATACTATTCAAGAATAAACAGGAATGAAATATGAAGTGCTGATACATAGTAGGACATAAGTGAACCTCAAAATCATCATGCTAAGTGAAAGACGCTAGTCACAAAACGCTGACACATAGTAGGACATAAGTGAACCTTGAAATCATCATGCTAAGTGAAAGAAGCTAGTCACAAAACACTACATATTAATCTATCTATATATAATGTCCAGAATAAGCAAATTAATAGAAACAGAAAGTAGATTAATCATTGTTTAGAGCTGGGCTGGATGGAATGATAAGGGAGCAATAGTGAATAGGTACAGTGTTTCTTTTTGAGGTAATAAAAATGTTCTAAAATCAGAGTGATGGTTGTAATTATCTGTGAATATATTAAAAATCATTGAATTGTACATTTCAAACGGCTGAACTGTAAATTATGTGAATTATATATCAATAAAACTTCCTTAACAAGAATGTATTCAAGTGTGATTTTTTTATAAATGTATAATGTAACTCTAAAACAAAATCAAATATAAGTTTCATTATATCCAGTGTTTAAAGTATTACAAAATCCTTAAGTATAGAGTTCTAGCTATGAATAAACATTATGGAATCTGACTGCCTAGATTTACATTTGAATTTTATCAATTTTTACTATGTCAGTAGGTGTAAGTTATTTAATCTGAAAAATGGGTACAATAAAATAGTACCCATGTTATAGGTTTGTTGAAGGACTTACCTTGAAGTAAGGTGTTCAATACATGTTAAATTCCCTGCTATCATAATTATTATTCATGTAACTCGGGCCCCAATGTTATCAACCTACCACAAGTTCATTTTCATATGCATTGTTGCAGATACAGAGATAATACAAACATGGTCCCAGATTCAAAGAATGGACAATTTGGCAAATTTTTAATTGCCAGATTTTGTGGTGTAGAACACAAGAGTCATTTGAGTAGGAGAGAAAAGACTGTGTTGGAATAAACAAGGAAGGTTGTCTGGTGCAAATAAAACATAAGCTGCAGAGAATGAAGTGAATTTCAGGACAAGGTGGCAATTGAGAGGCAGAGATAGGAAGGGAGATATCATTAGTGATACAGTGAAGAGACTGGTCTGACACAGATGCCGGAAAGAAGTGACGTCCTTGCATGAGTGGGATCCAGCCCTGCTCTGCATGATAGGCGAAGATGTTTAGACATGCTAGGGTATGAGTGGTATTTGCATTTTAATTTTAAGTTATGATTTTCTTAATGAGATAGAATTAGTCGCCTTATTATAGCCAATAGGTAACAACTGTTCTTATATTTGAGAGTTGTGTTAGATAACCACTTAGTCAAGTAATGATATTGCTCCCCTGTGGCTCCAGTGGGCTTTTGACCAAGTGCAAAATTCTAATTTTAGAATAAAGTGTCAATGAAAAATTGCACCAGACAATTTAAACGGGCAAGGAAGACATTTATCAAGACTATTGACATAGAGGAAAGTCTACTGGAGGTCGAGTCTACTGGGATATAGGAAAAAATTGAACTCAACTCCTCTAAAACAAAAGGTGGGAGGGATTTTAAGTGCTTCTGTGATCTAATGGAAAAGTACTGAGGGATCTTACAGGGGTCATTGGTCTGTTTGCTAGTCAGCACTTATTGAAGCTAGGCTCCTACCTTCCCAAACAGACTAGGAGATTGGAGTGCTCTCTTTCTCCATGATTACATTTCAAAGGGATGTCTCCAGGTCCTAGAGAAAGACATCCCTGGGTAGTAGAAGATTTACATCTCAAAGGTGCAGAGAAAGAATTTATAATTGCAAGTTTTGTAAAGCAAATGCTCTAAGAAAAGGAAGGTCAGGGGTCTATATTTATGAAGAACTCTTTCCAAAGTTTAGTCAAATCGAGAGGAATGAATGTTAAGGCTATTTGGTCAGAAGATACTTTTTCAGAAATTTTGTCATGTGGGACCAGCCCTTGAATGCGGGTAATCCTTTGGAAATACAATTGCATTTATGTAATGCATCATTTTTAGACCAAAAATGTTCTGTGTACAATTATATGTATTATAAACCAAGGGGATATCTCTTTTTAATTTTGTTTCTCTTTGGATCACAAGTGCTGATTATTATTATTATTTTCTTATCAGAAAAGAACTATGCCCTGAGGCTTTCCTTCTTCAGGCAATGTTTTAATGTAGAATTGAGCTTTATGTGCTATTACAAGTCCCATTTAACTTTCCATTTTCACTTAAGAACCTAAGTGGACTTTCAAGCGGCCTTTGTGCTGGTAATTAGGACAACTCAATGTGAATATCAATGTATTTGAGTGGTAGCACGTATATTTCTTTCTGACTCAAATTCATCTCTATTCAAATCCAACACCCTATAGAGTAGAAGTATATTGAAATTTCAGAACCTTGTGGATGACCCAGACAGTAATAACAGTAGCAGTTAAGCCTTACATTTCTATGGCGCTTTGGTATTTTTAATCACTTCACACATAATCTCATTTTGTCCTTCAGTAAACACTGTGGTAGGATTTATTGCAGACATTTTATAGGTGTTGTCTTGAAAATTCTGAGACTGGACTTTGAGTCTTCTGACTCTCAGTTTAATGTATAGTTAGAAACAGTGAATAATTTTTCAAATACAGATATTTAATTAGCTTGAATTTGAAAATCACTATGCTTTCTTTTCTTTAAGTGATTAAATGGCGATATTTCTCAAATATTCAATTTATGTTTATAACAGAACTTTAGGAAGCTTTGTAATTATTGAAGCCCATTAAATCAGTTGAGTCCTTTAATTATAGGTATAAGGATTCAAGGCAAAGGCACATGATTTTTTAAAAATAAAGATGACAATAAAATCAGTTTAACAAAAGTATTTAAATACTTCTTCTGTAAATGAGATTCAAAAATAGCCTGTGGCATTGACAGTGAGGAATAATTTCTGACAAAATCTGCATATGCTTTGGCATATCTTTGGAAAACTTGCTACATGTCTGTATAATGTAATAACTATTTCTATGTTAATATCCATCCAAAAAGAAACTATTTGACATAGTATGGATGTAGGCAGAAAACATAATTTTAAGTATTTCATTCTGAAATAGACATCAAGAAAAATGTTGTCAAGAAAATGACATCTTTAATCAGTTATGTTTGAAATATTTTTTGTCATCAGGCAACCCTGCCCAGCCCACTTCTCTCCATTACATGAATCCTTACCAACTGAATGCCTATGGAATGGCCCTGAAAGCAGTGGGAGAAATCGTTCAAGATTATGACAGTGATAAAATGTTCCCAGCTCTAGGTTTTGGTGCAAAACTGCCTCCAGATGGAAGGATATCTCATGAATTTGCTTTGGTAAGAGTACATCACAAGGATTTGATCTTTTGAAAAAAATAATATCTTTTAATGTTGGTTCACTACTTATGCTTTAGTCAGTCACGTAGCAACTCTTTTGACTATAGACTCAGCTCAATTTTGCAAAATGATTGATTTAGAAGTGTGATATAATGGAAGAAAAAGACAGTGAAATAGATTAGTAATAAATATATCTATAGTCCATCTGGTTTCAGAGGGTCTAATCTGGTTGTCTATTGCTATATGACGAACTCTTTAAAAGTTAGAGGCATAAACCAACACCATTTCATATACTCATAATTTTGGAGTCAGGAATTTAAGCAGAATACAATAGGAGATGATGTATTTCTTCAAGATGTCTGGGGTCTTAAGTAGGATGCCTTGATTGGCTAGAGGTGGCTGGAATTGTTGACTAGAACCACATATCTGGGCTTCATTCTGGCTGTTGGTTGGATTGCTCAGTTCTTCTCCATATCATGTGTTCTGGGGCCAGCATGTCCCCTAAGATGGCTTCTTTACTCATATCTAATACTCAAGATGACTGAAATAGCTGAGTTGCCTGGACCTCTCTCCTTTTTTCAACATATGACCTGCCCATGTGGTTATCATGGACCTCAGCACAGTATGGCCATCTCTTGGTAGTCAGATTTCTTACATGGCAGCCAGCTTCCCCAGAATGAGTATTCTAAAAGGCTGAGGCAGAAACTGCAGGGCTCTCTATACCATAGCATTAGAAATCCCAGAAAGTTGTTTTTGCTAAATTCTCTTAGTCAAGCAAATCACTAAGGCCAGCCAAGTTTCAAAGTAACCTTCACCTCTCAATGGGAGGCTGTCTCAAAGAATGTGTGACTATCTTAATCTACCATGTTCAAATTTAAAGGATTAGTTATGACTAAAATTAATTTCTTTTAATGTGAAGCAATAATTGTGGCTATAATTATGATTTCAATAGAATGGAATAGATATGACTGAAATAAATATTTATCTAGTTAATGTTTACATAGATCTAGTCCATATTTTGTGATTGAAGATAAGCAATGTTGATAATTGAAGATAATGCACTCTGTTTTCCAAATAAACTCCACAAAGATAATGCTTATGCACCCAGTCAGCCTTATTCTCCCTGTACTTTCTGATCAAATAATGGGAAAATCAATATAGGAATGGTTGCCTGTCATTTTGGAAAAACTTTGGCTTTTTCTGTTTAGAAGTGCCTCCTTACCCTCTATACATTTCAGGAGTAAATCCTTGCATCCCCATTATCTTTGTAAGTCTTTGCTGTTTTTATTCATGTTACAGAAGCAATGCATAATCAGAGATTTTTTAGAAGTTCTGCAAGCAAAATAAAAATAATAATACTACCGTTTTTTGAGTAATTACTGGGTGTCAAGCCAAATATTTACAATCATTTTCTTATATGGTCTTCATAAAATTCCTGTGTGGTAGGTATATCATGACTGTCACATTGCATCACTCTAGGAAGTGTCAGTCATATTGAATACAGTTAAAGAGTGTCCCGTGTGTTGTGTAATTCAGCTTAGGGTCACAGGAATTAACCAGGATTCCAGAAGACAGGACTTGAACCCAGATCAGTCTTATTTTAGAATACATGCTCTTTAACTACTACTAAAGCAAATTTTATAACAGTACCTATATGAATCCCACCTCTCAGATATGTGCCTTTTAACACCATGATACAGTATGATTATGATACATACATATGCACACACACACTTCCTGAAGCTTTTGTATGATTAGATTTAAACTTCCTTAAATATCTTTTAAGAGCAGTATTTTTACATTTTTATTTCTATACTTATCCTTGCTTATCTATTCCATTGCCCACACAATTTCAGGAAAGGTTGCTGGAGGCTTTAATTCTTTCTTCCATGAAATAGCCCACATGCCACATTCCCACTGTCATATAAAAATAAATATCTATTGGGATTTTGTTGTGTCTTAGAGAATTAAAATCTCCCAGAAACTTATAAAACCATGAAAATCACTCATGTGATGCTAAGTCTTAAGTGCTTCAGGAAAAAGGTCATGAGCTATTTTAAAGCTTAAGAAAGAGAATAATTATGTTAAACTAAATGGGGCTTATGAATTTTTCCTTCCATACATTTCTTCTCACCCTTGTGTATGTTTTTTTTTCCTTTTATCTCTCTCTCTAAACCTCTCTTTTTCTGCTTTTCCTACTTCCAAATTCTTTCCTCACAACAAAACCGATGCAAATATCTATTGCCACGGAAGGATTTTTTTTATTCTTTGCATCTTAAAAGTTCTTGAACCCAACTCAAATACTTATAGGATAGAGATCATACCCCTTTAAAGTTATGAAAAATAGTCCCCCAAATTGAAGATGAAAACAACACTGATGATAGCGCATGAACTTTAACATTACTAACTGATTAATTTTTTCAAAGCACTTTTGTTTTCTTGGGTAAATAAGACAGGTAAGACTTAAGTAGGTCTTCAAAGAGTTAGTATTTGATTTGATTTTTTGCTAAACTATTCTGTTAACTTCATCCTTAACTGTCTCGAGGTGCTGAAATGGCAAATAGAAAAACTGTCCCATATCAATCTAACAACTAATATACTCTGTAATCCTAACAAACCCTCATATTTTCATGGTAAGAATTTGTGATGTATATTCATAAACATTAATCTATTTATCACACTGAGTTCAAGTAATCTTTCAGTTAGCAAGGGAGGCCTTCTTAAAAATTAATCCCTCATTGGTGAGTTTAGGGCTAACACAAATGTTGAAAGTTGAACATAAAAACTTATTTTTTTATGTTTTCTTTGCTGTTAATCTAAAGGGTCGCAGATAAACCCCAGCTTTTTATTTGAAATATGAATAAGAATATATTCATGTATTCCATTGTGGAAAAAGAACAGGGAATGGGAAAAGGAAAGGAAGAATGTGCTGGTACCACCACGTTAGCACAAACGTTGTGAAAAGGAGTCATTGCTCTCCTCCCATTGTGATTTTGATGACTCCTTAAGGTGTTATAACCGAAAATATAATAGCATAATAGTGTGGAACTTTAGAGGAAGTATTTGTAATGGGCATGAGGCCAGTGACCCTTAAAGGAAAGTCTCCTGCAATGATCAATAGAGAAATGGTACACCTGTCCAAGTGATTTTTCATACTAGATCTCGAAAAGTGCTGGCCTACTTTTCACTTATCTTGTCATTTATAGATATCTGCACAATTTAACATGTGTGTGTGTTCTCATCCATCTAGATGCTAACAATTCGGGGCGGCTGGGTGGCTCAGTTGGTTAAGCATCCGACTTTCAGCTCAGGTCATGATCTCATGGTTCATGAATTCGAGCCCTGCATTGGGCTGTGTGCTAACAGCTCAGAGCCTGGAGCCTGTTTCAGATTCTGTTTCCCTCTCTCTGTCTCTCTGCCCCTCCCTGGCTCTCACTGTCGTTCTCTCTCAAAAATAAAAATAAACATTTAAAAAAAATTTTAGATGCTAACAGTTTAACAAGCAAGGGTCTTAACACTGTATGCATAAAATAGAAGCTCAACAGATGTTTATTTATTGAATAAAAGGGAGACTTTCCCCACAGTAAGCAATCTCTGGGCAGCAGCAGATACATTTCAAAGAGTGAAGTAACAACTCCTTAGAGCTTCTGTTCAACATTTTGTCAGCTTGTTAGGCCTGCTGAAAAGTATTATAGGTTCTAGGCAGCAGCAGAGACTATATATAGTCTTCTCTTTTAGAACTGAATCTAAATATTCAGTGCAATCTTTCAGGGAACCAAATGGAGGGGAAAATGGAGAAGGGTCCAACGTCCCTCCCCACACTTAAGTCTGCACTGTGGGAGTAGTGCTCGTTTCAAATTCTGCTCTTTATGTGCTATGTGTTCTACAAATTAACATTCATTATTTTATAAATGGAAAAGGTTGTTAATTAAAATGGAAATATAAAATAGGGCATCCACTGCCCCCTTCATTAATAAACAACAAAATTGAATGCACTTATTTTCAAAAATATCCTGTGCTTTTGGGCTAGTTGCACACATGAGCTCATTTTAATTTGTTTTAACAAGTAAAAACTAATTGCTTGTTAGTAATTAGTAACTAACACATAATTGGTTTGTGAAAGGAGTTTTAAACAGACTTAAAAAAATCTTTGTGTAACTCATTATAACTTTGTTATTAAAAGGAAAATCTCATTTTAATAGCTGTAAGTTATTTTAAATAATCCTGATATCATGCCAAGCATATATTAAAAAGTGTATAATTTTACATCATAAATATTTTTATCATCCAACTCGTATGAGGAATTCTTAGAGCAATTTATTACAGAATTAGGACTAATGCAGAAATCAGTGCTTTATAATTTTTTTTTAATGTTTATTCACTTTTGTGAGACAAGCAATCATTAACTGCTTTGTGCTAAATATTAAGCTTTTACATTATAATTTCAATCAATTATATAATGTAACCAATCAATTATATAATGTAACCAATTATATAATATAAAATTATAAAGAGGTCTATATTATTATAAATTATAAGAGGGATTTATTATTTTTATGTTTTTAAAAATTGACATGATAGTTATTGAATAAAAAATTTGATGAAAAGACAAAATTAATAGGAAAAAGTGGGTAAAAATTCCTCTCTCAGAAATGGCAAAATTGAAGTGGTTGAAATAACTTTGGGGCACAGTTATCTAAGCTCTCAGTGCCTTAGTTTCTTCATTTGTAATGTGGAGATAATGACAATACTTTATCTGTTTTTAGGGTTGTTATAAAATCTATATAATACATGTAAATGCTTTAGTGTAAAGCTTAGTATATAAAATTCAACAAATTTTAGTTATAAATGGCCAGTGATTGTTCAGATATAAACATGCATCATGAAATTATTATTAACTGTGTTTAAATATAATTAAGGTCTCTAGTGTTTTAAAATGTATCTACAAGTTTTTAATACTTCTCCCCTTTCAGACGTGGAGCCTAACTCCCCTTCCCTTGAGCATAGGCTATACTTAGGGATGCATTTTTAGCAAATAGATTAAAGTAAAGTGGTGGTGTGCATCTTATGAGACTGGCTTATAAAGGGCATTGGGGCTTCCTTCTTGCTGTCTTCTTGGATTGCTCATTCTGTGGAAGTTTGCTGCCATGTTGTAAGAACACTCAAGCAGCCCTGCAGAGAGACCATGTTGACCTCCTGCCGTCAGCCATTTAAATGAGCCTTCTTGGAAGCAGATTCTACAACTCTGGTTAAGCTCTCAGGTGTCCAGGTTGGCATACTGACTGCAAACTCATGAGAAATGCCGAACAAGAACCATCCATTAAGCTGCTGCTGACACCCAAAAGATGTTGAGATAAGAAATAATTACTGTTTTAAACCACTAACTTTTGACGTAATTTGCCACAAAGCAATAGATAACTAATATACTGCTTCATGTTATTTGTTAAATCTGGTCTAGGAGAATTAACCCTCATAATACCAAAGCATTTAAGGTATGGAAAAGCTGGTCTAGGTCTCCAGGTGTAAAGTTGCGCTTCTAGGTGCCATCTCCAGAATAAGAACCTAATGGCAAGCTCATTTCCCTTAAAGAACATGGATGATTCTTTGATTCTATTCCTTTTACCTTGTCTTGACATTTCTCACACATAATTGCATTCCTTCTCTGCTTAAGGTTATTGCAACATGAAAATGTGCATGTGGCAGATGTTTCATATTTTTCCTTCTATAAGGTAAAACTGAATGGATAGCAATTTTTTTTCTTGATTTTAATAGATATCACTGCAGAAAACTCAGAAAAGACTAAATAAAGAATGAAAAAAAGCCACCAATTATATGTAATCACCCAGAGTTAACCACTGTTAATATTTACTTCTTTTCAGGATTTTTATATGTTCTTCTCTACATATTCACAGACATGTGTAAAATGAAGACATTAATTATGGAATGTTGTGATATTCAGCTTCTCAAGATTATTTAGAATTTTCTGCGGTTCTTTTTATGAAGAGTATCAGTTTTTAATGACTATATATTAGATTCATCATATAATCTACATAATATATTGTAATCTATTGTTGACCACTTCATTTATTATGTTTTGCTATTATATAAATGTGCTTCCAAAAAATCTTTGCTTCCAAAAAATCTTTGAGTATCAACATATCTTTTCTCTTTTTCATTTGATCTTTGTAGACACTATTAACTTTTACTCTTTTTTGCCTGTAAATTCTACAGAATGGAAACCCTCAAAATCCCTACTGTGATGGCATTGAAGGAGTCATGGAGGCTTATTATAGGAGTCTGAAATCTGTACAACTGTATGGGCCAACCAACTTCGCTCCTGTAATTAATCATGTAGCAAGGTAAGTGGACAGAGACAAGATGTTTATCCCAGTGTCCCAGACAGCAGTGAAATTATATTATTGTTACCATGACTCCACAAATGAAAAGTGTTTTCTTCTAATTTACCTCTAAGAAAATGAGGAAAAAGATACAGTGGGAAGAGTCTCCACTGAGCTATTGTAATACTTTGCTAGAACTTTACAGCAAAATCTCAAGTGAAGAAAATATACACTTAGTTATTATCAGAACCTGTATTTGTTCAACCAAGAAAAATGTTCTATTCTTTGAAAAGGCAGCCATGAGAGCAATAACAAGATCGATTATGATCTCAGTGGTGTAAATCATTCAATCTAATATCACATCCCATGGTAACATAGAAGTAATAAGAGACCAAATTCCATGAAGACAACTAAAGTCTTTCAGTGATAATATAGGGCACATTATTTTAACCACTCTGAAATTAATATAATAGCTAATTTTAAGAATTCCCAGAGCTTTACCTGTATATAGTACATAGTATTGAGTTCAGAATATAATTGCTTATGATTCCAACTACATATTCTAGAAAAAAAATTTAAATGTAAAAATGTACACACACTTATCATTTTCTTCATCAGTGTCTAAACAAATAAATTAGACACCACTTTCAAAATCCCTAAAAGGTTTGACCCAGTTGCAGATCCTATGAAACACTGCCTTATTTTTAGAAAATTTAAAAAGTGTAGCTTTTGTGTCCTTCCAAATATGTAGTAAGAATGTGAAAATATACTACATTTGGATAATTTTATCAATGCACAAAGGTGATATGAAAACTCAGTTCTCTGTTTAAAGGTTCTGGTACTGAATCATCTCCATACTGGACATCATGAGTGACTTAAATGTGTTCTACTTTCCATTATCTGGGACATAGACAAGATACTAAAATACCCCTGTATTGGGGCTGACCTCAGTGGAACTCTGCTGTGGAAGTCCACCTCAGGTTGACAATGATACATTGATGACCATTTTCTGAGTGTTTTTGAAATATTAGCTCAGGCTTTTGAAATATTTCCACCCACAATCTGTTTTAAGTTATGAATTTTACATCTCAACTCTGGACACAAACAACTAAAAAAAAAGGAATCTTTATGGAATAATACTTATCATATATTTCCTTTTTATTTCTGTGGTGTCCTATTATTTTATTTCTATGGTGCCCTAATATATAATTTATTGTCAAATTGGTTTCCATACAACACCCAGTGCTCATCCCAACCGGTGCCTTCCTCAATGCCCATCACCCACTTTCCCCTCTCCCCACCCCCCCAATCAAGCCTCAGTTTGTTCTCAGCTTTTAAGAGTCTCTTATGGTTTGCCTCCTTTCCTCTCTGTAACTTTTTTCCCCCCTTCCCCTCCCCCATGGTCTTCTGTTAAGTTTCTCGGGATCCACATATAGTGAAAACATATGGTATCTGTCTTTCTCTGCCTGGCTTATTTCACTTAGCATAACACTCTCCAGTTCCGTCCATGTTGCTACAAATGGCCATATTTCATTCTTTCTCATTGCCAAGTGTAGTATTCCATTGTATATATAAACCACATCTTCTTTATCCATTCGTCAGTTGATGGACACTTAGACTCTTTCCATATTTGACTATTGTTGAGAGTGCTGCTATAAACATTTTGGTACAAGTGCCTCTATGCATCAGTACTCCTGTATCCCTTGGGTAAATTCCTAGCAGTGCTACTGCTGGGTCATAGGGTAGGTCTATTTTTAATTTTTTGAGGAACCTCCACACTGTTTTCCAGAGCAGCTGCACCACTTTGCATTCCCACCAACAGTGCAAGAGGATTCCCATTTCTCCACATCCTCTCCAGCATCTATAGTCTCCTGATTTGTTCATTTTAGCCACTGTGACCAGCTTGAGGTGTTATCTGAGTGTGGTTTTGATTTGTATTTCCCTGATGAGGAGTGACGTTGAGCATCTTTTTATGTGGCCATCTGGATGTCTTCTTTAGAGAAGTGTCTATTCATGTCTTCTGCCCATTTCTTCACTGGATCATTTGTTTTTCGGGTGTGGAGGTTGGTGAGTTCTTTATAAATTTTGGATACTAGCGCTTTATCCAATATGTCATTTGCAAATATCTTTCCCCAGTCCGTCAGTTGCCTTTTAGTTTTGTTAATTGTTTCCTTTGCAGTGCGGAAGCTTTTTATCTTCATGAGGTCCCAGTAGTTCATTTTTGCTTTTAATTCCCTTGCCTTTGGAGACGTGTCAAGTAAGAAATTGCTGCGGCTGAGGTCAGAGAGGTTTTTTCCTGCTGTCTCCTTTAGGGTTTTGATGGTTTCCTGTCTCACATTCAGGTCCTTCATCCATTTTGAGTGTATTTTTGTGAATGGTGTAAGAAAGTGGTCTAGTTTCATTCTTCTGCATGTTGCTGTCCAGTTCTCCCAGCACCATTTGTTAAAGAGACTTTTTTCCATTGGATATTCTTTCCTGCTTTGTCAAACATTAGTTGGCCATACACTGGTGGGTCTAATTCTGGAGTCTATATTCTATTCCGTTGGTCTATGTGTCTGTTTTTGTGCCAATACCATACTGTCTTGATGATTACAGCTTTGTAGTAGAGGCTAAAGTCTGGGATTGTGGTGCCTCCAGCTGTGGTTTTCTTCAATATTACTTCAGCTATTTGGGGTCTTTTGTGGTTCCATACAAATTTTAGGATTGCTTGTTCTAGCCTTGATAAGAATGCTGGTGCAATTTTGATTGGGATTGCATTGAATGTGTAGATTGCTTTGGGTAGTATTGACATTTTAACAATATTTATTCTTCCAATCCATGAGCACGAAATGTTTTTCCATTTCTTTGTATCTTCTTCAGTTTCCTTCATAAGCTTTCTATAGTTTTCAACATACAGATCTTTTACATCTTTGGTTAGGTTTATTCCTAGGTATTTTATGATTCTTGGTGCAATCGTGAATGGGATCAGTTTCTTTATTTGTCTTTCTGTTGCTTCATTTATTGGTGTATAAGAATGCAACTGATTTCTGTACATTAAGTTTGTATACTGTGACTTTGCTGAATTCCTGTATCAGTTCTAGGAGACTTTTGGTGGAGTCTATCAGGTTTTCCATGTATAGTATCATGTCATCCGCAAAAAGTGAAAGCTTGACTTCATCTTTGCCAGTTTGGATGCCTTTGATTTCCTTTTGTTGTCTGATTGCTGATGCTAGAACTTCCAACACTATGTTAAACAACAGCAGTGAGAGTGGACGTCCCTGTCGTGTTCCTGATCTCAAGGGGTAAGCTCTCAGTTTTTCCCCATTGAGGATGATATTAGCTGTGGGCTTTTCATAAATGGCTTTGATGATGTTTAAGTATGTTCCTTCTATCCCGACTTTCTTGAGCATTTTTATTAAGAAAGGATGCTGAATTTTGTCAAATGCTTTTTCTGCATCGATTGACAGGATCCTATGGTTCTTATCTTTTCTTTTATTAATGTGATGTATCACATTGATTGATTTGCGAATATTGAACCAGCCCTGCAGCCCAGGAGTGAATCCCACTTGATCATGGTAAATAATTCTTTTTATATGCTGTTGAATTCGATTTTCTAGTATCTTGTTGAGAATTTTTGCATCCATATTCATCAGGGATATTGGCCTGTAGTTCTCTTTTTTTGCTGGGTCTCTGGTTTGGGAATCAAAGTAATGCTGGCTTCATAAAATGAGTCTGGAAATTTTCCTTCCCTTTCTATTTCTATTATTTTTTGTTATTTTTTTCATATATATACAGGTCTTGACCCACAAAATTGATTTCAAAATCCACTAATGGGTCATTACCTGTAATTTGAAAAACATATCCTAGCTAATTATATTAGCCTATGTGAGTAGTGTCATCTGTACTCTATTTCCTAGTTTTTTGATGTTTGTCAAATAAAGCAGTATCAAAAAATAATATTAGTACAAAATAAATTATAGTTGTCTCATTCTCTCTCACCCAGTACTATACAGATGACTGTCTTTTATAAAAAGATAGAAAAATGATAGGATTTCTTTTGTGCGAATTCATGCTAGTTATGATAAATGTTCTCGAGGGTTTACTAGTTAATTTTATATTTTTTACCCTGGATATCTCTACTATTAAAATTAAACTTTTAGATATACAATTTCTAGCTGCATTTCTATATACCATTTAAAACTGTAGGCTCTATACTGTCCTATTACCATTTTTCATGTATTGTCTAGCATTTTAAGAAATTCTCAAAGATAGGGATAGATGCCAGCTAACTATCAGATTCTCAGCAATAATCCATGATCTAATAATTCTTTATTATTTTTTTAATGAGAAAATAAGAAACACATAAGATACAGCTTTTGAGGAATCCTCTTTTCCTTCCAATACAATCTGAAGTCTCATGTATCTATGTCTTATTATGAAGCTACATAAGAAATGCTTTACTCCTTTATCTTTGAGAATAGGTTTACTTTAATTTTTAAACTTTTTATTAAGACAGACAATTTCTGTCTGACCCAAACTCACCATCCAAAAATTTTATCAGTTTAAAAGACAAGGTACTATTTTTTCTAAATCATGAGAAGTTCCATAGTTACAGTATATGAGACTCCTGTTTTAAATAAAACTCAGTGAGTATTTTGTTACTTTGAAATGCATTCATCAGTTCTTCAACATGCCCATCATATAGGAGGTAAGTGTACTTAACAAATGTTTAATAACTGAATTCTGTATGTTAAGGTATTTGTCATTAAAAATACATTTTGTAAAATAAAAAGCAAATGGTTTTTTATTTGCTTGATTTTTTTCTTCTTATAAAGTGTGTTTTCTATATTGATAAAAGCTTAATTTGTGATAGTTTTCTATTAACATTTTGAAGAATTCTTATTCTTTTTAAGAATAATAATTTTAACCGTATGCTCATTTTTAGAACTTAAATCTATAAGACTATTGACTTTTTAGATAATATTGAAATAACAATATTGTGAGTTAACACCCAAAGCATCATGTTTGTGAAACTTGAAAGTTCTTTGTGATGTTCTGAGGTTATCCAATCGCTTGCTTCTAACTTCCTGTCTTACCAGTTTTCCTTTCATAGAGTTGTCTAGGGAATAACATTTCAGACAATGTAAAAATCCCACTCAACATCCATTGGTGCCCTGTGACAAGTTGAAGTTTGAACACTTTGGTTTGGTATTTAAGAAATTTTAATACCCAACTACCACCACTCATCCACTCTGATTTCCCTCCACATTCTCCCACATGTGCCGTTCTTCAGCCATAGAGAATCATTATTTCTTTTTTTTTCTTTTAATTTTTTTTTTCGACGTTTTTAATTTATTTTTGGGATAGAGAGAGACAGAGCATGAACGGGGGAGGGGCAGAGAGAGAGGGAGACACAGAATCAGAAACAGGCTCCAGGCTCTGAGCCATCAGCCCAGAGCCTGACGCGGGGCTCGAACTCACGGACCGCGAGATCGTGACCTGGCTGAAGTCGGAGGCTTAACCGACTGCGCCACCCAGGCGCCCCGAGAATCATTACTTCTGAGCTACGAATTGTCATTTTATGAATACCTTTATCAAAACACTCACTAATTTGATTCCACTCAATTGTTACATGTAGATTTTTTTCTCCACTGAAGACAGGAATTGTGACTTAATTATATATATATATATATATATATACACATATATATATATACACACACACATACACACATATATAAATACCATATGTTATAAATTATATTTAAATTAAATTTAATATTTATAATATAATAATAATATAATTTATAATGTATATGTTATAAGCCAACATAAAGCCCAATTCTTTGCATTTACTGATAAATCCACACCTATTTGTTTAATTGAATTTTCTGTACACCATGCATTATAACTACATTTTAATAAGCGAGTTTATAATAGAAAACTAAAGGAACTGTTAATGATAATACTTAGTCTATTTTAATGACCTATGGAAAATGTGATTGTGATAGATACCTACTGTATGAGGCAGGGTCCTCAGGAGAAACAGAACTAATAAGACATACAAATATAGATATATAGATAAAGAAATTTATTTTAAAGAATTGGCTCATGCAATAGTAGGCACTGACAAATCAAATTTGTAGGGAAAGCTGGCAGGTTGGAAACTTAGGATGATATTCTTGCAATTTTGAGTCAGAATCCCTTTTCCTTTGGGAAAACCGTTTTTGTTAAGGCCTTCAACTGATTGAATGAAGCCCATCCACATTTTTGAGATAGTCTCATTTACTTAAAGTCATCCAATTGTAGATATTAACTATATCTTCAAAGTAGCTTCACGGGAACTAGATAACTGGCTATCAGAGCCTAACCAAGTTAACATGTAAGACTATCATGCCTAACAAAACTAATGCATGACCGTTATGTTGTACACTGAAAACAAATTTAAAATCAGAGAAATCCGTTCCATGTATGAATTTATTAATACACCTAATATCTATAACACTATGTTTAATTCTCAATAACTAGCAATAGGAGGAAGAAACATGTTAAGGAAATCATGTGTCTATAGAGACATGGTTGTAATAGAGTGGAGTTTACTCATCCCCTGACTAATGTCAGTGCCCTCTTGGATATATGGCGATTACTATTTTTACATTCCTGTTTACATCATCAAAATTTCTCTTCATCTAGAATTCTACCTCAATAACTTTAAGTTATTTGAAATATATTTTGTTGGTATTTTTTACCAGCTTATAACTTGACAATAAACTAATATACCAATGAAAGTATCAATTATCTTTTCAGGCTATCATGAAAATTTTACTATTTTCTTCCCTTGACTTGAATAATATGCATTATTTCCTAACTACTAGTCCTCTGTTTCTTGTGCCTAACCAGTTACTAGTTTTGAGGCTGTCATATTTCAGTTTCTATGAGGGATCTATCAATTTCTAACTACTGACTAGATTTTTGTATCTAGATATCTAGATGCAGGTAATCAACTAAAATTAATTTTCAGTTTTGAACCCATAGTCTGTCTCAGACAATGTGCTCAATGCCATCATGTGGAATATTTGTTTTAATGTTCACAATAACTCTATGCTGTCAGTAGTGTTATTATTCCTATTTTATTGATGACAAAATGGATATGGAAGAGTGGCCATTTGAGGTGGAGCTAAAATTCCTAACAGAATAATCTTATCCCAGATAACTGTTATGATGCCTTGCATAAACTTAAGCCCTTTTATCTGTGCTCCAAAGATAAAGGCACATAAAAGAAAGTGCAACAAAACTACCTATGGTTGTGGACACAGTCTGTCACTTCATCACACTGCCAAAAATACAACTTTGTAACATAAAAATTACTGTTACTTTGTATTGAAATATTTACATATTAAGATTTAACTAGTAAGATTTAATTAGTATTAAAATTTAATTCATTGCATATATCAAAAGTAAACTACCTAAATAAAACATTCTTGAGTCAGTTTCTTACCTTGTTGCCCTCTTTATTCCTATGAACCAATAGTAAGCTGAAAGAATATCCCACAAATCTGAACCAACCACTTATGCACTTTTATAAACATGATCCCAGAAAGTTGCCTGACAAAAGACTCCAGGGGAATGCGTTTGAATTCCAAACCCCTGACAAAGTTAACCTGTCTCTCAGATTTATCACAGTAATATTAAAATATAAATTATGGATTGCCTATATATGAAAAAAGACATTTAGCAGGCTTTTAATAATAAAAGTTTTAATTATGCAATTTACAGAAGGATTCATCATCAGTTTCCTTTAAGCAGCAAGCTTCTTTAATACCTTTAAAATATAATTTGAATCTGCAAGAGTATATATCAGGGTTACCTTCTGGAAGATAGATTGAGATGTGATCAGCCTCTACTTTCTACTTAGCACATTTCTGTAGCATTTCAATTATTTTATCACAAATTATATTTTAAAGTGGGCTAAATTAGAAGAAATGGTAGCACAAAATATGATTTTGTTTGAAACTTAGCTTTACTTGCAAAGAGCAACAATATGTCAATGCATACGGCAAATGCCATAGAAATCATGGCAAGTTTTAAAAGATTAATTTATGGTGCTTTTGGTGATAAAGACTAAAATAGATTGAATAGTTCTTATGTAAAATGAAATTTATTTTCAAATTAGTGCATCTGGCAGTAGTGAGAGCCACACAATAAGCTCATGTATCTTTCTACAGCATTCGAAGTTAAGAAATATAAAACATTAATAAAAGCACATGTTTATTATAAAGTAAAATGCAGAATCCCTATGAAGTTTTAAGATAAACAACAAAGAGAAATTCCAGGTTTACTATAGCTGCTTCAGGTTCTATTCCTAACTCTTCTGGTGGTATGAATATATTATCTCCTTCTCTTAGGTAAATAGTTTCTGGTGAATCAAAAGAAAACCAAAATGAAAATATATTAAACTCAGCAATGAAAAGACATGGAGTGGCTGGATGGATAAAAAACAAGTCCCAACTATATGCTGTCTACAAGAAACTCAACTTAGATCTAAGGACATAAATAGGCCAAAAATGAAGGGATGAAAAAAGATACTCCATGCACATGGTAACCGAAAGAGAGCAGGGAGGGTGGCTATACCTCTATCCGAGAAAATAGACTTTAAGTCAAAAACTGGCACAAGAGGCAAAGAAGGTTATTACATAATAAAAGGGTCAGTTTATGTGATATGTTGATTGATATACACAGGTATCCTCCAGTTTTCAAAAGTTCACATTACACCACTTCACTTTTACAAAAGACCTATATTAGGATCTGTTTCCACTAACCAAAAGAAATCCAGAGATTTTTGCTTTTATGAAATAGATTGCAGTATTTGTTTTACTGCAAGCGGTCATAGAGGCAGCGTGCATCACGAGCATGAGAGTGATGCCACCAGGCCCCTTCCCTGGGAACTACACTCAGCATCTCATCATCAAGGTGCCTTAGCTTTGAACCATGTCTGTGAGCATCTGTGCTTTAACTCCACTTATTCTGTGCATCTGTTAGCAAGATGTGTCCTAAGGTGTCAGAAAATGTAAGATAGACTATTGTTTAGGTCTGGGAACGAACACTCACAAAGTTCCATATAAGCTAATGGTACTTGCTTTTTTTTTTTCTACTTTATACCATTTCTGCTTATAGAAGATTTCATAGGAAAGCTCTACTTTCTGATAGTGGGAGAAACGTTCATATTCATGAAGTATTATTCAGCCTTAAAAAAGGAGAGCCTACCATTTGCAACAACATGGATGAACCTGCATAATGTTATGCTAGGTGAAATAAGCAAGACTTAGGAAGAAAAATGCATGATCAGTGAAAATCACTGCATGATCTCATTTATATGTGGAATTTTAAAAAGTTTAATACATAGAAGCAGAAAGTAGAATGGTGGTTAGCGGGAGAGGGGAGGTAGGGAAAATAGAGATATTGGTCAAAGGATAAGGAGTTGCATTATGTAAGATGAATAAGTCTAGAGATCTAACATGTTGCATGATGACTACGGTGAAATACTGTATTGAATACTGGAAATTTGCTAAAATAGTAAATATGGGAACTATATGAGGAGATGATATGTTAATTAGCATGATTGTAATAATCATTTTACTATGTATATATCAAACCATCATGTTAAATATCTTAAATAAATAAAATATTTATCTTAAAATGAAATTTTTCTTAAAAAGTATCAATTCAACAGGAAGATATAATCATTATAAATACGTATGCACCCAATATCAAAGCACCTAAGCAAAAAATTGACATGTATAAAGGGACAAATAGACTCTAATACAATAAGATTAGAAGACTTCAGTACCCCACTTTTAATAATGAATACATCATCCAGATAGATAATCAATAAGGAAACTGCAAACTTGAGCACCTCTCTGGACCAAATGGACCTAACAGATATATACAGAATATTCCACTCAGTAGCTCCAGAATACATATTCTTTTCAAGCATGCATGGCACATTCTCTAGGATAGATTATAGGACACAAGGCAAGTCTTAATAAATTTAAGAAGATTGAAATAATTCCAAGTCTCCTTTGCAAACACAGTAGAAAAAAAAAAAAGAAATCAGAAAGATTCATTCATGAATAGAAATCAACATACTCTCGAATGTCCACTGAGTCAAAAAAAAAAATACAAAAGGAATTGGGGAATATCTTGAGATAAATGAAAGAACAATATACCAAAACTTACGGAATATTGTAAAGGCATTATTAAGAGGAAAGTTTATAGCAATAAACATTGCATGTTAATAAAGAAGAAAAATCTTAAAGGATCTAACTTTACACCAAAAGGAACTAAAAGAAGAAGAAAAAGTACAGGTTAGCAGAAGGAAAGAAATAATAATAATTAGAGCAGAAATAAATGAAATAGAGAATAGAAAAACAAGAGAAAGAATTGACAAAACTGAGTTGGTTTTTTGAAAAGGTAAACAAAACTGACCAACCCTTAGACTAAGAAAGGAAAGAGACAAGACTCAAAAAATGAAAGAGAAAACATTACAACTGATTTCACAGGAATAAAAAATATCATAAGAGATTATTATAAACAATTGTACTTTAACAAATTGGACAACCTAGAAGAAATGGATAAATTCCTAGAAATATACGGTGTACCAAGAATACATCAAGAGAAATAGAAAGGATGTACATACCAATAACAAATAAGGAGAATGAATCAGTTATCAAAAATCTCCCAACAAAGAAAAGGCTCAGGGCCAAGTGGCTACAAGGCATATCTTACCAATGATTTAAAGATGAAGAATTAATACCAATTCTTCTTAAACTGTTAAAAAAAAAATAGAAGAGCAAATACTTCCAAGTTCATTTTATGAAGCCAGCATTACCCTGATAATAAAGTCAGACAAAGGCACCACAAGAAAACTACAAACCAACATCCTTGATAAACATGGATGTCAAAATCTTCAACAGATTATTAGCAAACTGAATACAAGAGCACATTCAACGAATTATAACCATGACCAAGTAGGATGCATTTCTAGCATGCAAAGATGGTTTGACATATGCAAGTCAATAAATATGATACAACACATTAACAGAATGAGGGACCAAAATCTCATGAACATTTCAAAAGATAAAGAAAAAAACATTGATAGAATTCAACAGTCTTTCCTGATAAGAACTATCAACAAATTAGGTACAGAAGGATTTTACCTCAACACAATAAAGGTCACAGCTAACATCATACTTAATGATTAAAAAAAAAAAACCAAAAACTCAAAGCTTTCCTCTAAAATATAGGACAAAGCAAGGATGCCCATTCTTCCACGTCTAATCAACATGTCTCTGGAAGTCTTAGCCAGAGCAATTGGACAAGAAAAATAAGTAAAAGTCATCCAAATTATAAAGGAAAAATAAAATTACCTCTGTTTACAGATGACGTGATCTTACATGTAGAAAACCCTAAAGACTGAAGGAAGTAAAACAAAGCAAAATAAAACAAAGCAAAACAAAAAGAAAACCCATTTACTGATGAACTCAGTAAAGTTGCAGGGTACATAATCAACCTGTAAAAAAGTTGCATTTCTAAACAAATAACAAACTATCTGAAAAGGAAATTAAGAAAATAATCTCATTTATAAAAGCACCAAAAAAGTAAAATAAAATACTTAGTCATAAACGTAAGGAAGTGAAAGGCTTTTATAGTGAAAACTATGAAACATCAATGAAAAAATTAAAGGAGACACAGATGGAAAGACATGCCATATTTATGGATTAGAAAAATTAATATTGTGTAAATGTCCATACTACCCAAAGTGTTCTACAGATTCCGTGCAATCCCTACCCAAATCTTAATGATATTTCTTGCAGAAATAAAGAAAAAAAAACAATCCTAAAATATATGTGAAACCACAAAGGACCTTGAATAACTGAAGCAATCTTGAGAAAGAACAAAGCTGGAGGCAAGCATCACAGTCTGATTTTAAAACATATTCCAAAAGTGCAATAATTAAAACAGCAAGGTAGTGATATAAAAAAAAATAAGCGTCTATACCAATAGAATAGAATAGAGATGCCCAGACAAAAACCTGCAGGTTTTTGCCAAAAGTGCCAAGAATACAAAATGAGGAAAGAATTCTCTCTTCAATAATTGGTGTTGGGAAAACTGGATATACACATGGAAAAGAATGAAATTGGATCCTTTTACTACCACTCACACAAATTAACTGAAAATTGAGCGTAAGACATGAAACTATAAAACTCTTAGAATAAAAGAGAAAACCTTGACATTGGTCTTGGCAATGATTTCTTTGTCTTGGCAATGATTTCTTGGGTATGACACCAAAAGCACAAGCAGCAAAAGCAAAAATAGACAAGTGGGACTACATCAAAGTAAAAAGTGTCTACACAGCAAAAGAAACCATCAACATAATGAAAAGACAACCTACAGAGTGTGAGAAAATATTTGCAACTTATATATTTGATAAGGAGTTCATTTCCAAAATATATAGGGAACTCATACAACTCAATAGCAAAAATACAACTAATTTAGAAATGGGCAAAGGACTGGCACCGACATTTCTTCAAAGAAGGCACACAAATGGCCAATAGGTATATACAAAATGCTCAACATTTCTAATCATCAGGGAAATGCAAATCAAAACCACAGTGAACTATCATTACTTTACACTTGTTAGCATGGCTATTATCAAAAAGTCAAAAAGATAGTAAGTGTTGGCAAGGATGTGAAGAAATTGGAACCCTTGTGCATGGTTGGTGGGAATTTTAAATTAGTGCAGCTACTATGAAAAACCAACATAGAGATTTCTCAAAAAATACAGAGCTACCAGAAATCCCACTTCTGAGTATACATCCAAAAAAACTGAAATCAGGATCTCGAAGAAGTGTCTGTAGCATTATTCACAACTGCCAAGATATGCCAATGGGCAACAATGCGATATTGTGCACTTAAATTTTTGTTAAAAGGGTAGATTTTGTATTAATATTTTTTTTACCATGTGCACACACACAAAGGGGACACAGAAAAATTTAAGAAGTGGTATACTTACTACTGTGATTGTTTTGATGGTAACATGAATTTATGAATATGTGCAAACTCATCAAGTTATATGTCTTAATTCTGTGCAGTTTTTTTGTATACCAATTATACCTCAATAAAGCTGGGGGAAAAACTATACTAACAACTGAGACTTTATGGGTGATCAGAAGTGTTGGAAGAGAAATAAAAAGTAAATACCAAAAAAAAAAAAATTCAGACAGTTAAGCCACTTGAAATGATATTTATAGAAATGCATAATATTTTACTTTCTGTATTGTTTCTGAATCTGGTAAAAATTTGCCATTTTAAGAGCATAATTTGGTAATAAGAGCAGAAAATCTACATTATTGTACTCAGAAGCTATTTATAGTCTTCCATTAATCTCATGAAATATAAAATCCTGTTTCTGAAACATAGTAAGAAATGCTTTTTAAAAATAATGGGTATTGGGGCACCTGCATGGCTCACTAGGTTAAGGGTCTGACTTTGGCTCAGGTCATCATCTCACAGTCCATGGATTAGCCCCGCGTGGGGCTCTGTGCTGACAGCTCAGAACCTGGAGCCTGCTTCAGATTCTGTGTCTCCCTCTCTAATTGCCCCTCCCCTGCTCATTCTCTCTCTCTCTCTCTCTCTCTCTCTCTCTCTCTCTCTCTCTCTCTCTCAAAAATAAATAAACATTAAAAATTTTTAAAAATAATGGGTATTTAAAAATTAAAAATGAATACCTGACAGAGATTACCTGACTTCTTTTAGTAAGAAAAAAAGCTAAGCATTAAATAGAATAGTCTCAGATCTGGTTTCGACTGTTTTTCATTGATTGTGTAACCATCAAACTAAAAATAGCATTGAACTGGTTCCACAATGTATAGTCAAAACTATTCCCACAATATTCTCCATTAAGGAGAAGATCATTTGTTCAATATTGTGGGAATAGTTTTGACTATACATTGTGGAACCAGTTCAATGCTATTTTTATAGGGTGTGAACATGACACTGTATTCTCTTGATCAGTCTATGAAATTACCATTTTGTTAGCTGTATGAGCAATTATGTTTCTCTAGTCTATGGAAAAGTTGTAAATATTTTTCTTGTCCATATCATTGTTAATTCTGCTCTCCAAGAAATAAGTTTTGCCCTGACATATGTGATTCGTCTGTCCCTGATCTGCTCAAATTTGATTCCTTTGGGTACTTCAGGTTATGAAGGAATTTTATTGGTAAAAAGTAGATGTTTTCTTGAACCCAGTTTCTCCGTGATAACTATCTTTCTATGATTCTATGATACATAAATATTCAATGAGTTTTACAGAAGTCAACCAAAGTCTTCTCATTTACTGTTTATCTCCTAAGAGTACCATAATGCTTGCTTGTTACTAGATATGACCTGCATACTAATTATATTCTAAAAATCATAAAAGTTATTCTTGTTGAGGGGCACCTGGGTGGCTTAGTCGGTTGAGCGTCCAACTCTTGATTTCCACTCAGGTCAGGATTTCACAGTTGGTGAGTTCGGGCCCCATGTCAGGCTCTGCACTGGCAGTACAGAGCCTGCTTGGAATATTCTCTCTCTCTCTCTCTCTCTCTCTCTCTCTCTCTCTCTCTCTTTCTCTCAATAAGTAAATTAACTTAAAAAAAATAAAAGCATTGTCTTAAAAAAAAGGTATTCTTGTTGAGAATATAATCTAGATACCCAAAAAGGAGAACACAATGGAAAAAAGAGGTATAATAAAATGTAACATGCATAAAATTCACCTCTAAATTACTGAGTATTACTTGGTGAGAACTCTGATAAACTTCAAGAACTACTCATTTTTATGAGTAGTTCTCATAATACTCATTTTTAAAAAAAATTTTAATGTTTATTTATTTATTTTGAGAGAGAGACAGAGCGTGAGCAGAGGAGGGACAGAGAAAGACACAGAATCCAAAGTAGGCTCCAGCCCTGAGGTGCCAGCACACAGCCCAACACAGGGGTTGAACCCACAAACTGTGAGATCATGACCTAAGTAGAAGTCAGACATTTAACTGACTGAGCCATCCAGGCACCCCTAGAATATATTCTTAATACATACCTAATTTTTGTCTTTGTTTGGTATTCTTTTCCCCATCTTTCATCAATTTAACACATACTAAGAACTTGAATTATGGGGCCACCTGGGTGGCTCAGTCCATTAAGCATCTGACTTCCACTCAGGTCATGATCTTGTGGTTCACGAGTTGAAGCCCCAAGTTGGGCTCTGTGCTGACAGCTCAGAGCCTGGAGCCTGCTTCAGATTCTGTGTCTCCCTCCCTCTCTGCCCTTGTCCCTTTCATGCTCTCTCTCGCTCTCAAAAATAAATAAACATTAAAAAAATTAAAAAGAAAAACTTGAACTATGGATGTGTCAAAAAGCATTTCTTCTGTTGCATTTCTTAGGTGAAATTCACATAACATAAAAGTAACTTTTGAAGTTTACAGTTAGATGATATTCAGCACATTCACTATGTTGTATAATCATTACCTGTTTCTAGTCCGAAACAAAAAGCATTTATGATTATTGTCTTTATAATAATCATACCATTTATTAAACTGTATTATATATTAGGTAGCATGCATGCGGTTTCTGTATTAACAATACAGAGGTGTGTAATCTTGATTTTAAAGGTAAAGAAATAAAGTTTAGATAGATCAAGTAATTTACTGAAGATCATACACATGATATGTTGCTTAGCCAGGGTATCTGTTTCTGAAAGCTATATCCATTCCTTTGTGCTAAACATACCCTCATCCATCTCACCTTTTATTAGTGAGTGAATTTCCAAGGCAGGCAGGCTTTTCTGTATGAAGTAATGTTGCTGTGTTCTAGCGTGCTATTTCAGAAAAATGTATTGAGAGCTTGCATGATATAGATTCCTAATACAAGTTTAAATATTTTCTTGAGATTAAAGGTTTGTTGACTATCGCGATTATATTTAGCAACCATCACATACAAAGGAGCTGTTTTATTTTCTGTGGTATTCTTTATCTTTTTATTGCTCTAGGTATGCTTCTTCCGTAAAAGATGGTTCCCAGTATTTTGTGCTCCTGATTGTGACAGATGGTGTTATCTCGGATATGGCTCAAACCAAGGAGTCCATAGTCAATGTGAGTAGGGATCGTTCAGTCTTGAGCTGGCTAAGTGACAGCAGGGTGCTTTCAACCTATGTTGAAAGAGTTAATGTTAGTTGACTTAGTAGTGAAACAAAATGCTCATGCTTTTGCAACTGATTGCATTCTTAACCTTATCCAGAAAACTCAAATGTATATGTACCATTAGTTCATAAAGACTAACCTAAGCAGTATGGATAACTGTGTTATAACAAAATTATTTTCCTCCCAGAATAATAAAAAAAAAAATAAGATGATACCATCACCTTCATGTGCATGAGTGTGCTTACCTCTACTAGTTGGATGTACTTGTACACAGTCTTACAATTTGTACAAAGTATTTCTTAATATTTACATTTCAATTATAGGAGCACTGTACTGACATTCTTATTTCTATATAACTGGAAGGGACTGGACTTTATTCAAAAACCATCCTTGTATAATTCCTAATTATTTATTTTTATGATTATTTGTCTTTTTATTAGATTATAATCTATAAAATCTATATTTATAGACTATTTTTTTGAGATATGGCATGAATTGGGGAGGGACAGAGAGAGAGAGAGAGAGAGAGAGAGAGAGAGAGAGAGAGAGAATCCAAAGCAGGCTCCACACTGTCAGAGCAAAGCCCAATGTAGGGTTGAACCCATGAACCGTGAAATCATGACCTGAGCTGAAGCTGGACGCTCAACTGACTGAGCTGCCCACATGCTCCTAGACTATATTCTATAGAATTATATCTTACTCACCTTTCCATGTCCAAGTTTAGACACATTTGGCACAAAGTTGACATTTAGTGAAAATGGGTTTCATGAGTGCTTTGCATATCATAGCTCATAATTATTAATAACATAGGGAACATATAATTAGCTGTTTGGTGGAGGATCATATGGGGGGAAAATTATAGACATTTACTGAAAAAAACATACATAAACAGCAGTTGAAGTAAGGCTTACACATTTATTTGTTATTTTTTTAACTAGAATTACTTGGGTTGAATTCACCTTGATTTCCTTTATGTTCTGGTCAGTGGCATTCGTGTGCACTTGAAAATAGGAATTTAATAATTTGGGCTTAAACTAATAAGACATGATGTATTGAGGACCAATTATTCATAATTTGATGATCTTCATGCTGAAGATGTGGTTGGTACAGTGTTCCTTTTCTCTATTGCTGGATCTCACATTCTGACCATTAAATTCTTTAAAATGATTACATTGTTTAAGTGATACATATGATGGGAAAATATGCAAATATTTTTGAATCAAATATTCAATATCACTCACAATCCCATGGATATTTAATACATAAATTAATCATTCTAATACTGACTTTCTGTAATTATCATCTGTATTCACTCATTTACAATGAAAATTGCTTTCTCTAACTTTGGGTATAAGTGGGATAGAGTAGGGTACTATTCTTTCACAAATATAGTACCATTTTTCCCTTACAGCAACTAAAAGATTTTTTATGGGAGAGAAAACATGAATAAAATGCCCAGAGATACCCTCAGTCAAGATGTTGGCTGAGAATAGCAAGTGAAAGCAGATGTGCAGTACTTTTTATTTTTCATATTGTCCAAGGCTGGTCATTCCCAGAGAATGTCCCACTGAATAAGTGTATGTACAGTTAGTTCAAAAAGAATGAGTAGAATCAAGCATATTATTGTGATGTGTTCAAACCTATTTTAGTGAACATCTGAAAAAAAAATCAAAACAGGATATTATTTTCTTCTTAAATTATAATTCTTTTCTTAAGAAGTCAACTTCTTAATTGTAAACCAATTGTGTATTCTCTTTGAAGGCTTCAAAACTTCCAATGTCAATAATTATAGTGGGTGTTGGACCAGCAGAATTTGATGGTGAGTAATAGAATTTCAATAGTATTCCTTGGGAGTTTATTTACTGATTCATCATGCTGTAAGGTTTCTGTTACTCTTTTTTGTATATAAGAATGTGAATATGAATGTGGATCTGTATATAATATCCATGTACATAGAGATGTAAATGTAGATATCTCACGATGAAGTCTATTCAGTTGAGCAAATGAAGAGATTGTCTTCTGACTAAGCCTTATCTCTCCAGTATCGATTAATTCAACATGTAGGTTTCTACTCCACTAGATATGGTTTGTACCCCAAAATAATATTTTTTATGAGTGACAGAGTGATAAGTGGAGTTGTTGTTCCCAAGGCAAAACACACTCTGGGTTCACTAAAAACCTTTAAGGATGAGCACTAAATTAATAAACCATTAGATTGTGAAGAGAGATGTTAACACAAGCATAATATGCTACTATAATGGATTTTCAGACACTAGCTAGTTGATAGACATTAGCTTTATAAATATATAAGTTCTGCATTATGAAAGAGCAAAGTAAAATGAAAATGGAACTGAACATCTGAGATTTAATGACACTTTATAAAATTATGCTAAATTGAGTTACTGGGTAGTTCTCTGTTTGGGCTCAGACCTTGCTCAAATGCCAATGAAGTGACTGGTGTTTTTGTAACTAGTCATCTGGGTAAACTTCTTTAAGGATAATTTGTTCCCAGTCATCTGGTGAATTCCTTTCAAAGACAACTATGCTAGGTGGCAACTGCATGATCACATGGCATTCACCTGGTTCAGGTGTTTTTACTTTAACAATGACTTTATTTAGCTTGGGGCTTTGGAAATGAGAATAATTTTAGAATATTTAGAACAAGCTTTAGTACATTACAGGTTAATTTAAGCACATAGGTGGCTGATTATACTATCATCATTGCTGGGATGATTCTCCTTTAACCACCAGACCCGCCTCCATAAGGATAGTATATATCTATCCATCTCAGGTAAAGCACCACAGGCAAAGTTGTTATATTGCTGACCCTGGAAATCCTTTCTTTCGATTCCATGGTTGGTTGGTCATGTTTTGCTTCATTATAATCTTCCAGTGTCTAAAGCAAAAGTCATTTAGCTCTGACTGCTGCTGCTTCTGCTAATATTTTCTCTGTCTTTGAATATTCACATCTGTTTGCATTGTATGTCAGGCATGAATTTGAGACAACCTCTCTGCAGTCAGGAAAGCTAAGGGACATCTTTCTTGTTAATGCTTTGTGTACTTGATCATCTGCATTAATCAGTGATTGACTGTGATTCACAAACTTCACTAAATGCTAGGGAAAAATAACTCATGCCTTCTTTGGTTACTAATTTGCATTTGCCTTAAGGATGCACCTCTCACTAGGTGCATCCCAGGTCTCCCCAACTCCTGTGGAAGTCTGAGGTTAGGTGTATGACCTAACCTCATTCACTTGTTCCTCAAGAGCCTGTACACATCATGTGTGAATACAGAGCCACTGACCCTTCCTGGCATGTATTTCTGGTCATATATTTCTTTTCAGAGCAGCAGGCACAGTTATTTGGGTACTCCCTCATCCAACTGCCACGGCTATTTATTTTCTTCATTTCTTTTGTTCTCAATGAATTATTTATTAAGGTTTGAGGCATGATAATTCATCATTTCCCTCTCTGACTTCCCAAACTGAATAAAAATATGTAGGAATCCCTCAGACGAAGACCACAATATAAGCGTTATTACTAATAATGCAGAACTGAAGAATTTGGGTTAACCTCTGCACAAAATCAGACTTGTCACTATTTTCCTCCCAAGATTAAATGACCTCAGCCTTATCTCCAGGCCTCCTCTGTGCAAGGGTAGAGCCTGGTCTTTTTAGCACACCACAGGGAAAAAATACATCCAAAGCGAGGATAGCCTGTTTCTAACCAGAGAGATTTCAAAGTCAGTCCCTTCTCATTTTAGTAATCCCATAAATCAATTAGTCCTCTTTCCATGTAGAAAAAAGAGTGAAGACTATAGGCAAAGAGGGAAATTGCCTTCCCAGTAGAATTGCTTCCTGGGTATTAGAGTGATACTTTCCTCTGGCAAACATGGGGACAGGGAATTAGGTCCTGTGACAACTGACTTGTGCTTTCACCATGACCGAAGTTTCAATAGGATGGGAAAACTTCCAGGCCAGTACTAGAAAAGTAGACTATTCCTCTAGGAGACACAAGTGCTTTTCTAAAGTATTTTTCTTTCTCTACTCTCAAAATACCTCCCATGGCTAGCAAGGACAGAATACTCATGTTTCACATAGAAAATCTTTGACTTCCATTCAGATTGTGCTGTCCTGTCAAGAAGAGCCTTTCTCTCAGCACTTCCAAATCTGCTGTAGAGTAAGTTTAAATATTACACATAGAAACTGACATAAGGAAAGACTGAGATAAAACCTGCACAATCTGAATCTAAATCTTGCACATTTTATCAGTTAACTACCTAAATCCAACATCCAAACACTTTTGACAAGAAAGACATTATTTGCATGGGCAAGAAAGGTAGTATCTTGCCATCCATTCTTTGAAGTTAGATGAATTGGGAATAACCTATTAGATTAATGAGTATTCAAATTTCTCATTTCTGTATTTTTAATGAGAACAATTTAAAACTTTCTGTGTAGTTTTTCCCCCAATGCATTGTCACTCCACCATAAAGCATCGTCATTGAGAAGAAAGATTTCTCAAAGCAGGATTTCTTTATCCTTAAAAGGCAAAAAGTCAAATTAAAGCAGCATCGGGCTACCTGCTTGATCAGATTTAGTGGAATGGGAGAAGTAGAATGGGTTCTAGTTTCATTGTGTCTTGCACACAAGCTAGAAAGAAGTACATCTCTGTCTCTTATAGACCTTTTTTCTAAGAAGTACTTGTGGGGCTCCTTGTGGACCAGATGCAAATCTAGAGGGTGAATGGTACCCTTCCACCACTTTCATGCCCTGTCTTTTCTCCTTGCTCTCAAAAAGATAGCCTCCATTTCTTGCAACAGCAGGTTTTTAATTCAAAGGATGTGCTGAAAAGTGGGAGTTATTTTATAGGATCATGTTCTCCTATGTTATTATTATCTGGATGACTGTCCATTTCCTTAATTGGAATGAAACACAAAGACTGATGGAGATCGTAGGGGACCATGGACAATGACATCCAGATTATCACTGAACTCTTGTTTCCCAGTAGAGAGTAAAGGAGAACTTCCTGCAATTGCTAGGTTGTCACCATCATTGAACATTTATGTCTCAGAAGTCACATGAAAATTTTGAAACAAAACGAAACCGAAACAAAGAAATTAACATTGAAAGTATTTGAGCATCATGACATTCTTATTTACATCCCTAATAAGTATGGAAGAAAGATAGATCTTTTGTATGGTAATTTATTAGTAGTAGTAGTAGTAGTAGCAGTAGTAGTAGTATTTTAATCCCAGTATAGTTAACATACAGTGTAATATTAGTTTCTGATCTACAATAAGTGATTTAACACTTCCATACATCACTCAGTGTTCATCACAACAGGTGCAGTCCTTAATCCCCATCACCTATTTCACCCATCCCTCCACCCACCTCCCATTTGGTAACCATTACCTTGTTCTCTATTATAAAGAATCTGTTTCTTGCTTTGTCTCTCTTATTTTTTCCCTTTGCTCATGTTTTATAGGTATTTTGTATTTTAATTAAGTTAATTATAGTATACACATTTTACTAAATTATGACATGTATATCTAATCAAATTATAGAGTGGTAGCTCTCTATCAATTATGTGCAGTAACAATGTTTCAGCCCAGATAGTGACTCATGAACATGTATATAAAAGTAAAATTTAAAACAGTGTTTTTAACCCAGATGCATTATCCAAACACTGAAGAAAATAATGAAAAGGTTCTGGCTGAGCTGTAGTTTTTGGAGGGTGAAGAGGCAAACAAATTGCAAGTGGTCACTGGAGTCTGGTGAATGTCATGTGTATACGAAATGAATTATCAGTAATAGAATTATACTTTTAAACACAAATTAGCATTCCTCATGTAATTAATTATTTAGAGAATTCTCACTGAAAACTTAATAAACTCTGGAAAATGTTCTTAATTGCAGCATTACTTTACTTTATTACCAGCTGTTCTATTATATCACAGCATTTACAAATACCAGCTGAGCTGATCTATGTAATGTTGAAATTATTTCTTAACTAACAAAAAAAATCATACTTCAGAATAATCACACTTTATTCAATCAATATAAGGTAGAGCAAATGCCTCTTTGTTTTAAAATCCATTAATAAGGTAGAAATTGGGCAATATATTGGATATACAGTTTTGTAGTTTCTTTCTTTTTTTAAATTTAAATCCAAGTTAGTTAACATACAGTGGATTTGTTGTGGTTTCAATGGGAATAGAGTTCAAATTGTTCCTGGTAATCTGTGATTACTGTCAAGTTTCTTAAATTAGAAAGAAGACAAAAGTTGAATGGATTAGCATCACTTGCCCAATGAGTCATGTCAGCATATAACCCAGAATTGAGAACCTCTAGGATGGGGAGATATATCTATACTACACTCGCTCTTCCATTTTGCAAGGGTCACATGAGGTCTTGGCTAGCTTCCTTCATTTGTAACATTTGCGCGCAGTCAAGTTCTGTGGTAGAAATGACTGAGGAGATGGGATCCACAAGCCTTCTGCCCTGACATAGGATGCATTGCTACTTCATACATCTTGATTTCCTATCACCTGTGTTGTTTTAGTACATGACTGAAATGCGCTGGATAAATGGTCTTATTTTATTTTCAAGCCATGGTTGAATTGGATGGAGATGATGTAAGAGTTTCCTCCAGAGGAAAATATGCCGAGAGGGATATTGTACAGGTAAGAAATTTAATGGAAATTACTCATTTTGTTCATTGTGAGGAACCTGTCAGCCCTGATTTGTAAATAAACAACTTAATTGAAAGCAGGACTGTCAGTTTCTGTTTAATTTAGTTGATTGATTCTCTATGAGATGCGTGGCAAGTAGGGCCTAGAATAAGTACCTAGTGATTTTTTTCTTCTATTTCAAGTTCACCATATATAAGATAGAAATGTTAATAAGTGTCTTTTCCTACTTTAATATTACCAGAAAATATCATAGAGGTCGTTGGTAAAATTAGAAGCCAGAAACATAACAGACTTTTTAATGATGCTTATCCATTATGTACTCCTCAATAAAGACTAAGTATATTTTAAGACAGCTGATTACATTTCAATGTAAATAAATTTAGTGGAAGCAAACCAAAACTGTAGATATTTACATAGTCTACCTAGATTATGGTTAGAAAAGTGGAGAAATAGATTTTAAGATTCTATGTAATATAGAATTATATATAAAAATATAAATTATATATAATTTAAGTGTAATTATATATAGATGTTATATAATATAATAATATATGATATACAATAACATAACAACCTATGTAATATATATCATTTACACTTGTTATAATCAAGAAAAATATGTAACTAAAGCCTACTATTCTAGGAGTGAATAGAAGGGAAAAATCTGCAACCAATCATTATAGTTCAAATTTATCATTGAAAGTAAGCATTTAATTTAACTAAATGGCTACATACTTTAGAGTTTCCATACTTCTAGGATTTTACAAGGGGAAAAAAAAGCTGTGAAGTATACTTTTTTAAATATGAAAGCAAAGATCTCAGCACCGTTTAAACACATGCTATAAAAGTTTTGAAGGGGCAAACAATGGACTTCAGTGTTATCTCCTAAATAATAACCTGTATTTTCACCCAAAAAGCAGTCATTAAAAGAATCCCACAGAATTTAGAATCCTGTGGAATTTGGTTCAAATCCCACTTTGGCCACTGTGATGATTTGAATGAGCTTTCTAAATTTCAGTGTTCTGGTGTTCTGGCATTGTTGTTAAGATTCAGTAAGGTCATGTGTATAAAATACATTTCTGAAATATAACTCAGTAAAAGACAACAAAAACTGATTAAAATAATTTGAAGGAGAAATATAATCAGTAAGTATGTTAATATAGAGATTAATGTTGATAAAAATTTTAAAAAGCATTGTTCTTTATCAGGCAGCAAGATTAAATTTTAAAATAGAAACATCTATATAACAGGTTTTTTTAAAGATAATTAAATATGATTTAAACTTTTTAACCTAACGTTCTTGGTAGACTAAAAAGAACACATGCACATGAATGATTAGGTTAAAAGCACCTGAAAAAGGGAACATGATGATGTGGTCATTTATTTAAGTATCCCATGGTGTTTTGTTTTCATAATTAGACACATGATTATTCACCTTAACCTTATTAGCATAATTATACGTCTAAGTAATTACACTTTATCTAAAAGCTCTTCATAATGTATGACTCACAGTTTCCAAAAAATCAAATTACTGAAGGGAAGTATGAATTTGAAGTTCTTTGGAATGTGTTATGCTGCTATTGTAATGCATTATTCAAAATCAGTAGAAGCAACCTCATGTCCCATAGCGTCATCATAATGCTTAAGGGAAACTTGTTACTATTTTCTTCCTTTAGAGGTAGTTAAGCTTGCCCACATGGTTAAGGTTACCTTTAAGAGGGCTAATCTGTTATATTAGTGAAAAACAATAGTCATGCCTGTTAGCATTTATAAAATAAAAATGTCCATGATCATGAAAGTATTTAGTCTCTCAGTGGAAATACTATATTGTGGAGAATATTGAGATTGAGATGCCTAGATATATGAAAGTATAATATTGTCTCTCTGATCTTGAACAAGTCAAGTAATCTCTCTGAGCCTTCATTTCATTACCTCTAGACTTTAAATTCTTTCATCTCCGCTCTTTTCATGATGTGAATCTCAGAAGAAGTTAAAACATGAAAATACTTGGTATAATCATGTTTTTTCTCCTTGCAAGTCAGACAGAATCCATGAGACAGACCAGCCTGCCACCTTAAAGTGACATGGGGATCCTCAATGATCCTGAAGACATCTGGCAATATAACTAAATATTCAAGGAATTCTGTCACATAAAGTTGAACTGAAGTGAAAGAGTCATTGGATCTTACAGATATTGAATAGGAAATTAAAATGTGCCCAGGGAATTAATAGCCTCTTGAATGACTATGACTTCTTGACTTGTATGCCTACATTTGGTTAAGGACATTTAATAGACTCTTCTCTAATTTCATGGAGAAGATACTAGGTGGTGATTGGTCTTTTCAAAATAGTTAGCAAGGTAACCATTTACCTTGCTAACAACACAATATCACATTGTGTTGAAGAGCAATTAGCATTCTCTCTCACCTCAAATAAGGTTTTACAAACTTTTTCACCATCACAGTTTTCCAGTTTCTACCATCCACTAAAATGTTACTTAAATTAGTTATTTGCGAAAAGGGGTTTATGGAGGATTGCGGGAAGATGGCGGCATAGGGGGACGCTGGGCTCACCGCGCGTCCTGCTGATCGCTTAGATTCCACCTACACCTGCCTAACTAACCCAGAAAACCACCAGAAGACTAGCAGAATGGAGTCTCCTGAGCCAAGCGCAGACGAGAGGCCCACGGAAGAGGGTAGGAAGGGTGGAGGGTGGTACACGCTGCACGGACTGGCAGGAGGGAGCCAGGGCGGAGGGGCAGCCTGCCGGCCAAGCAGAGCCCCAGAGTCTGGCTTGCAAAATCGGAGGGGCCGGACAGAGTGTGTTCTAACAGCAAGCGCGACTTAGCATCTGAGAGGTCATAAGTTAACAGCTCTGCTCGGAAAGCGGGAAGGCTGGAGGACAAAGGGAGGGAGAGTTGCTGAGCCCCGGGACGACAGAGCTCAGTTTGGTAGGGAACAAAGGCGCTCGCCAGCGCCATCTCCCTCACCCATCCCCCAGCCAAAATCCCAAAGGGAACCAGTTCCTGCCAGGGAACTTGCTTGCTCCGGGCAAATACCCAATGCTGTGCTTCTGCGGAGCCACCCCTCCGGCAGAGGGTCTGACTCCCTCCAGCTGCCACAGGGCCCCTCCTGAAGTGGATCACCTAAGGAGAAGTGAGCTAAGCCTGCCCCTCCTGCCCCCATACACCTTGCCTGCCCACCCCAGCTAATACACCAGATCCCCAGCACCACAAGCCAGGCAGTGTGCAAGTAGCCCAGACGGGCCACGCCACCCCACAGTGAATCCCGCCCCTAGGAGAGGGGAAGAGAAGGTACACACCAGTCTGACTGTGGCCCCAGCGGTGGGCTGGGGGCAGACATCAGGTCTGACTGCGGCCCCGCCCACCAACTCCAGTTATACACCACAGCACAGGGGAAGTGCCCTACAGGACCACACCACTCCAGGGACTATCCAAAATGACCAAACGGAAGAATTCCCCTCAAAAGAATCTCCAGGAAATAACAACAGCTAATGAACTGATCAAAAATGATTTAAATAATGTAACAAAGAGTGAGTTTAGAATAATACTCATAAAATTAATCACTAGGCTTGAAAACAGTATAGAGGACAGCAGAGAATCTCTTGCTACAGAGATCAAGGGACTAAGGAATAGTCAGGAGGAGCTGAAAAACGCTTTAAACGAAATGCAAAACAAAATGGAAATGACGACAGCTTGGATTGAAGAGGCAGAGGAGAGAATAGGTGAGGTAGAAGATAAAGTTATGGAAAAAGAGGAAGCTGAGAAAAAGATAAAAAAATCCAGGAGTATGAGGGGAAAATTAGAGAACTAAGTGATACACTAAAAAGAAATAATATACGCATAATTGGTATCCCAGAGGAGGAAGAGAGAGGGAAAGGTGCTAAAGGAGTACTTGAAGAAATAATAGCTGAGAACTTCCCTGAACTGGGGAAGGAAAAAGGCATTGAAATCCAAGAGGCACAGAGAACTCCCTTCAGACGTCACTTGAATCGATCTTCTGCACGACATATCATAGTGAAACTGGCAAAATACAAGGATAAAGAAAAAATTCTGAAAGCAGCAAGGGGTAAACATGCCCTCACATATAAAGGGAGACCTATAAGACTCGTGACTGATCTCTCTTTTGAAACTTGGCAGGCCAGAAAGGATTGGCACGAGATCTTTAATGTGCTGAACAGGAAAAATATGCAGCCAAGAATCCTTTATCCAGCAAGTCTGTCATTTAGAATAGAAGGAGAGATAAGGTCTTCCCAAACAAACAAAAACTGAAGGAATTTGTCACCACTAAACCAGCCCTACAAGAGATCCTAAGGAGGATCCTGTGAGACAAAGTACCAGAGACATCACTACAAGCATAAAACATACAGACATCACAATGACTCTAAACCTGTATCTTTCTATAATAACAATGAACGTAAATGGATTAAATGCACCAACCAAAAGACATAGGGTATCAGAATGGATAAAAAAACAAGACCCATCTATTTGCTGTCTACAAGAGACTCATTTTAGACCTGAGGACACCTTTAGATTGAGAGTGAGGGGATGGAGAACTATTTGTCATGCGACTGGAAGCCAAAAGAAAGCTGGAGTAGCCATACTTATATCAGGCAAACTAGACTTTAAATTAAAGGCTGTAACAAGAGATGAAGAAGGACATTATATAATAATTATGGGGTCTATCCACCAGAAAGAGCTAATAATTATAAATGTCTATGCGCCAAATACCGGAGCCCCCAAATATATAAGACAATTACTCATAAACATAAGCAACCTTATTGATTGCTTATGATAAGAATGTGGTAATTGCAGGGGACTTTAACACTCCACTTACAGAAATGGATAGATCATCTAGACACATGGTCAATAAAGAAACAAGGGCCCTGAATGACACATTGGATCAGATGGAGTTGACAGATATATTTAGAACTCTGCATCCCAAAGCAACAGAATATACTTTCTTCTTGAGTGCACATGGAACATTCTCCAAGATAGATCATATACTGGGTCACAAAACAGCCCTTCTTAAGTATACAAGAATTGAAATTATACCATGCATACTTTCAGACCACAATGCTATGAAGCTTGAAATCAACCACAGGAAAAAGTCTGGAAAACCTCCAAAAGCATGGAGGTTAAAGAACACCCTACTAACGAATGAGTGGGTCAACCAGGCAATTAGAGAAGAAATTAAAAAATATATGGAAACAAACGAAAATGAAAATACAACAATCCAAACGCTTTGGGATGCAGCGAAGGCAGTCCTGAGAGGAAAATACATCGCAATCCAGGCCTATCTCAAGAAACAAGAAAAATCCCAAATACAAAATCTAACAGCACACCTAAAGGAAATAGAAGCAGAACAGCAAAGACACCCTAAACCCAGCAGAAGAAGAGAAATAATAAAGAGCAGAGCAGAAATAAACAATATAGAATCTAAAAAAACTGTAGAGCAGATCAATGAAACCAAGAGTTGGTTTTTTGAAAAAATTAACAAATGTGACAAACTTCTATCCAGGCTTCTCAAAAAGAAAAGGGAGAGGACCCAAATAGATAAAATCATGAATGAAAATGGAATGATTACAACCAATCCCTCAGAGATACAAACAATTATCAGGGAATACTATGAAAAATTATATGCCAACAAATTGGACAACCTGGAAGAAATGGACAAATTCCTAAACACCCACACTCTTCCAAAACTCAATCAGGAGGAAATAGAAAGCTTGAACAGACCCATAACCAGCGAAGAAATGGAATCGGTTATCAAAAATCTCCCAACAAATAAGAGTCCAGGACCAGATGGCTTCCCAGGGGAGTTCTACCAGACGTTTAAAGCAGAGATAATACCTATTCTTCTCAAGCTATTCCAAGAAATAGAAAGGGAAGGAAAACTTCCAGACTCATTCTATGAAGCCAGTATAACTTTGATTCCTAAACCAGACAGCAACCCAGTAAAAAAAGAGAACTACAGGCCAATATCCCTGATGAATATGGATGCAACAATTCTCAATAAGATACTAGCAAATCGAATTCAACCGCATATAAAAAGAATTATTCACCATGATCAAGTGGGATTCACTCCTGGGATGCAGGGCTGGTTCAACTTTCGCAAATCAATCAACGTGATACATCACATTAATAAAAGAAAAGAACCATATGATCCTGTCAATCGATGCAGAAAAGGCCTTTGACAAAATCCAGCACCCTTTCTTAATAAAAACCCTTGAGAAAGTCGGGATAGAAGGAACATACTTAAACATCATCAAAGCCATTTATGAAAAGCCCACAGCTAACATCATCCTCAATGGGGAAAATCTGAGAGCTTTTTCCCTGAGATCAGGAACACGACAAGGATGCCCACTCTCACCGCTGTTGTTTAACATGGTGCTGGAAGTTCTAGCATCAGCAATCAGACAACAAAAGGAAATCAAAGGCATCCAAATTGGCAAAGATGAAGTCAAGCTTTCACTTTTTGCAGATGACATGATATTATACATGGAAAATCCGATAGACTCCACCAAAAGTCTGCTAGAACTGATACATGAATTCAGCAAAGTTGCAGGAGACAAAATCAATGTACAGAAATCAGTTGCATTCTTATACACTAACAATGAAGCAACAGAAAGACAAAGAAACTGATCCCATTCACAATTGCACCAAGAAGCATAAAATACCTAGGAATAAATCTAGCCAAAGATGTAAAAGATCTGTATGCTGAAAACTGTAGAAAGCTTATGAAGGTAATTGAAGAAGATATGAAGAAATGGAATGACATTCCCTGCTCATGGATTGGAAGAATAAATATTGTCAAAATGTCATTACTACCCAAAGCTATCTACACATTCAATGCAATCCCAATCAAAATTGCACCAGCATTCTTCTCAAAACTAGAACAAACAATCCTAAAATTCATATGGAACCACAAAAGGCCCCGAATAGCCAAAGGAATTTTGAAGAAGAAGACCAAAGCAGGAGGCATCACAATCCCAGACTTTAGCCTCTACTACAAAGCTGTAATCATCAAGACAGCATGGTATTGGCACAAAAACAGACACATAGACCAATGGAATAGAATAGAAACCCCAGAACTAGACCCACAAACCTATGGCCAACTAATCTTTGACAAAGCAGGACAGAACATCCAATGGAAAAAACACAGTCTCTTTAACAAATGGTGCTGGGAGAACTGGACAGCAACATGCAGAAGGTTGAAACTAGACCACTTTCTCACACCATTCACAAAAATAAACTCAAAATGGATAAAAGACCTGAATGTGAGACAGGAAACCGTCAAAACCCTAGAGGAGAAAGCAGGAAAAGGCCTCTCTGACCTCAGCTGTAGCAATCTCTTACTCGACACATCCCCAAAGTCAAGGGAATTAAAAGCAAAAATGAACTACTGGGACCTTATGAAGATAAAAAGCTTCTGCACATCAAAGGAAACAACCAACAAAACAAAGGAAGGCAACCAACGGAATGGGAAAAGATATTTGCAAATGACATATCGGATAAAGGGCTAGTATCCAAAATCTATAAAGAGCTTACCAAACTGCACACCCAAAAAACAAATAATCCAATGAAGAAATGGGCAGAAAACATGAATAGACACTTCTCTAAAGAAGACATCCGGATGGCCAACAGGCACATGAAAAGATGCTCAACGTCGCTCCTCATCAGGGAAATACAAATCAAAACCACACTGAGATATCACCTCATGCCAGTCAGAGTGGCCAAAATGAACAAATCAGGAGACTATAGATGCTGGCGAGGATGTGGAGAAACAGGAATCCTCTTGCACTGTTGGTGGGAATGCAAATTGGTGCAGCCACTCTGGAAAGCAGTGTGGAGGTTCCTCAGAAAATTAAAAATAGACCTACCCTATGACCCAGCAATAGCACTGCTAGGAATTTACCCAAGGGATACAGGAGTACTGATGCATAGGGGCACTTGTACCCCAGTGTTTATAGCAGCACTCTCAACAATAGCCAAATTATGGAAAGAGCCTAAATGTCCATCAACTGATGAATGGATAAAGAAATTGTGGTTTATATACACAATGGAGTACTACATGGCAATGAGAAAGAACGAAATATGGCCCTTTGTAGCAACGTGGATGGAACTGGAGAGTGTGATGCTAAGTGAAATAAGTCATACAGAGAAAGACAGATACCATATGTTTTCACTCTTAGGTGGGTGGATCCTGAGAAACTTAACAGAAACCCATGGAGGAGGGGAAGGAAAAAAAAAAAGAGTTTAGAGTGGGAGAGAGCCAAAGCATAAGAGACTCTTAAAAACTGAGAACAAACTGAGGGTTGATGGGGGTGGGAGGGAGGGGAGAGTGGGTGATGGGTATTGAGGAAGGCACCTTTTGGGATGAGCACTGGGTGTTGTATGGAAACCAATTTGACAATAAATTTCATATATTGAAAAAAAAATAAATTAGTTATTTGCAAGAATAGAAATACTCTTGGGGAGACTGGGTGTTGCAGTCAGTTAAGCATCTGACTTTGGCTCAGGTCATGATATCACAGTTCATGAGTTGGAGCCCCACATTGGACTGTCCTGACTGCTCAGTTTCTGTAGAGCCTGCTTCAGATTCTGTGTCTTCCTCTCTCTTTCTGCCCCTCTCCCACCTGTGCATGCGCGCTCTCTCTCTCAAATATAAATTAAAATTTTTTTTTAATTTAACAAAAAAGAAGAGAATACTCTTGAGTACTTAGAATAATGGGGTTTCAAGGGCACACCAAGGATAATGTTGTTAATCTTCCCATCAGAAAATACCTAAGCCATCACAATCAACAATATCTAAGCCATCACATCAAATACTACTGGCTAAAATATTATCAAAAAATAAGGTCTGTTTAGACTCTCTTACCTTTTCACTGCTTCCAACTTCTTATATGTTGAAGCTAATCAGGTTAATACATTGCAAATGGAACCCAAATTTTTTAAGTGGGCAAACAAAAGCCTATAACTGCAAATAATAACAAAAGCCAGAAGTAGCTGAGTTTCAGCAGAAAGTTGAGGGTAGTGGATGGGGTTCTCATTATTATGTGAAACCTTCAGTGGCTTCCAACTTCTTCATATAATAATAATATTGAGTCATTTATTAACTTCGTTGTATGCTAGGCAGGTGCTTTCACTAAATCTTTAATTGAACTTATACAGATACTTTGATTACATTTTATGAAAAAAAAAAAAGAAATGAGTTTCAATTCTTGTCTATAGTCATGTAGCTAGGAAGAAGTAGTCAGGATTTAACCTTAAAATGTCTGATTCTAAAATTCTTAACACAAATTATGTATAACTTTGATTCTATAACCTAACCATAGCATTTAAGAACCTCCATGACCTGACCCCAATCTTCCTCTTTAGCTACACACACACACACACACACACACACACACTTTGTATAGATAAATAGGACTACTAGCTGTCTTTGAGTCAACATTTTCATTGTTCTTGCTTTTATTTCCTCTTATTATTTCACCTGGAATACTCTTCTTCCTTATCTGTGCTGATTAAAACCCTACATTTTAGGGGCGCCTGGGTGGCGCAGTCGGTTAAGCGTCCGACTTCAGCCAGGTCACGATCTCGCGGTCCGTGAGTTCGAGCCCCGCGTCAGGCTCTGGGCTGATGGCTCAGAGCCTGGAGCCTGTTTCCGATTCTGTGTCTCCCTCTCTCTCTGCCCCTCCCCCGTTCATGCTCTGTCTTTCTCTGTCCCAAAAATAAATAAATGTTGAAAAAAAAATTAAAAAAAAAACAAACCCTACATTTTGAAAGATCCCAGTATAAAGCCTTGAACAAAGCCCTCTGTACACCTGAGCTGATTTCCCCTCTGTCAATTTGTTCATATATCACTTTATATCATCCTAAATCCTGGTCTCTTTTTACTTTATAGTAGTTTATAAATGAGGAAACTGAGGCAGAGGACGAGATGTTAAACAACTTGTGCAAAATTACTTAAGTCATAAATTGTTAGATCCAAATTTCCAACAGAGTTCTGATTCCAAACCCTGAGTTCTTTCCGTTACAACACACCTACTCTCCTAAAAGCCAAAATCCTACTGAAGATTATTAGGCTCTGTTTCCCTTTTCATACTACTGTAGTGGTTTATATATCAGGGTTAGATTAATTTAGGTTCAAATAATGACCAATACTGATAACTATCTGACCTTGGGTAAGTTAACTAATCTAAGTTTCAGTTTCCTCTTCTGTCAATTCAAACTATGGGTAACATGCTAATAAAAATTAAATGAAATATTGTACTAAATTTTTTTGCAGAAGACCTGTTACCTACCAGTTGTTCAATAAGTGCATTAACACCAATATTAGTTACTGCTATTAGTGAGTATGTTGGCATAGTCTAATGCAAAGGCATTTTTTATGTCAGTATATCATAGTAGCTATACCCTGACTTGGGACACTGTAGTCAGCCTTGTGTGTGATTATATTCATTGCCTCAAGATTGAATCTCATCTGACTACAGTATAAACAGTAAGCAAGATGAGATCCTATGGTTGTTTTTCTAAAACTTAAATGAGTTATTTTCTTAAATCAATATATGTAAAGGCTTTCAATATTTGTTTGTTTGTACTATGGATTGGCCCTTGTGTATAAAGCAATGTCATTTCTCTTGGCTGCATGCAGCTGTTGGCCAGCCTATCATTTCCTTAAAGTTTATATTTAAGTCATATTTTCCATTAAAAGGAGAATAATAACCTTGAAGGCTTAGACTTGAAAATCACTAATGGAGCTCTGCACAGTAGGAACAATCGAGTAAAATTGAGCAGAACAGCAACTAAAAGTCCATTTGCCCAAACTGATTCAAACTTGTTTTCACAAATAGGCAAAACCAGCCGTTAGAGCTGCCATGTGGAACATTTTCCTTGTACTGTATGGATGCTAAAAAAAATAAAAAAATAAAAAAAAATTAGTATCAAGGATATAGTATATTTCTACAGAACAGAATGCATTTGTTGGTATTCTTCAGACAAATGTGATAAATTAGTAAAAATTAAATACTGATTTATCCCTCTAGACTGAACATTTTAAGCGTCTGAGTTAATATGTGGTGATAGTGATCAACGCTCATCCACAAATGTGTGAGCAATATTTTGAACAGGAGGTCCCCGGGTGCAGTGGCCAGAAATGAATGATAAAAAGAGACAATAATCAGAGTGGTCTGAGAAATTAAGTGGAAAACAGATTGTAGAAGGATATGAGCAATAGTGTTACAGAGGGCATATTTTGTCCTAAAATCCGTAAGATCTGGCATTAATAAGAGGTCAAGGAAATGAAGAGTCACTTGTCATTTTCATCTCTCACTTAGGAGAGTACCTCATGACATGATTGAATAGCTCAATGTTCCTTTGGGAGAGGTTTACATAATTTAGGTTAGTGAGTAGAAAGTTCTCAACGTTTTTTTTTTTCTACTCCCAGCACATGTGGGATGAGCTGTACTCCTGTTGGTAATAGGAACCTGCTATGGCAGTGATTCTCACCCTGGGGGCAAGGACCTTCAGTATTCAAGGGCCAGGCAGAATTGCTGAACAAACCTAAGTTCAATGTGATATAAACTTTCCTCTTCAGCTGAAAACTATAGTTCTTCTTACCCATGATTTATAAACATATTTTAAATAAGAGCAGAACCACATGTATTATGACAATAGCGATTGTGAATGTGAGTTTTGACATCCCAGAGCATCACGACATTCTTAAAAATGAATTGTAATGTCCTTCAGTAACAAAAATTAGCAAATCTCATAGCATCTGCTGGAAAGATGAAGCAATGGGTGTTTTAAAATAACAAAAAGGCCGGGAATTACTATCTTAGATGCCAATAGCGATATTATACTCAAACTTGATAGAGATAAAACTGATAAAGGATATTCCTTGTATTTAATGTTTGATATGAATGTAAATAGGAAACTATTAAGAATATAGTTTCATATTTATATTGAATACATACATGTTTGAGCTGGTGAGTAATAAATAATACTAGTGATGATTGCAATGACTACCCTGTATGGCACATATTATGACTTGAACACTGTTTTAAGCAGTTTACATGTTAACTGATTTAATACAGCAACCTAATGAAGTAGGTATTATTGTTTGAAGTAGGTATTATTATTATTCTCATTTATAGAAGAGGAAACTGAGGCAAAGAGTGGAAAATCATCTGTGCAAGATCATGTAGCTATTAAGTAAAAGAACTGGGCTCTGAACTGGGGAAAGTCTAATTCCAGAGTTTGGGAGAATAGGGGGTAAAAAGAGAAAAGAGTTTAATGTCCCTGGCACAGAAGAAAAGTAAAGAATCCAATGAAAATAAAAGAGCAAAGTTGAGGTCAACACTTGATCTTAGCCAAAAGGCTGAGAAGCGATGAGGTAAACACACAAACAGGTAGGATCAACTGTTTGCCGGAGGTAACACTACCCTTTCCCTGAAATGTAGGTATTAGCCACAGATTTCTGAAAAACTGAACTATTAGGAAAAAAAAGTTTAAAGGATAGTCATTGTATACTAAACATATTGATACCTTATTAGTAGTTTATTTTTAAAATGCTGTCTTTTAAAAGAAGAATGAGCTAAGCTATAACAATTAGATATCTTCTTCTCATTAATCCTGTCTTGTTGATTCCTATTTTCTCACTTTTCTAATTATCGTTTCAGAGAAAGAAATAAACCCCGACTTTTTTTTGCACTTCTTTGTTGTTGTTGTTGTTGTTAAAAATGTCATCTTGTCCAAAGTTAGATAATTTGACCTCACAAAAGTTCACATCCCCTTAGTTCTCTTCTCAGTTGAAGACTATATTTGCTCTGTTAGATTTTTCTTACCCTTATTAGCTACCTTCAGGGGTAAGAGAAAGCTTCATCACCTTTCTACAGTTTTCTAAAAGCTAGATTGAGTTTTCTTCCTGGTTAGCAAGACAGGGTAAAATTAAAGTCATATAGGTTGCTTCTGCCTACAGTATGTCTTATTTTATTTAAAAATTTTTTAATGTTTATTTATTTTTAAGAGAGAGACAGAGACAGAGTGTGAGTCGGGGGAGGAGCAGAGAGAGAGGGAGACACAGAATCTGAAATAGGCTCCAGGCTCTGAGCTGTCAGCACAGTTCAATGCAGGGCTCGAACTCACAAACAGTGAGACCATGACCTGAGCTGAAATCGGCCACTTAACCGACTGAGCCACCCAGGCACCCCCAGTATGTCTTATTTTGAAAAGAAAGTAATTTTCTACTCTTGCTTAAAGAGACTGTGTTCACTGCATACAAGGTATTCTACCTGCTATTTAATTTCTTAAAATTTTAATTTGGCTTATCTGTAGGAACCTGACCATTTTAAAACTTGCTTCTTCATAATAGTTGTTTCCTGAAAGCACATCTTGAATAACTATGTAAATCAAAAGTAACTTCCAAAATAAACTTAAAACAGTTATGGCATAGTTATAGAGATGGGAGTGTGTTCTCTCTAGAGGAGAAAAAAATAATTCAGGCTGTTAAATATTATAATCCGAAATTGCTTCAACATTCTCAAATGTCTTCGCTATACCTTTTCCCTAAGACCTAAAATTACTATGTTCCCAAACTATCACAACATTAACAGTTCAAACATTTCCAAGTGGCTTCAAGAATCATCATGTCTCTGAGGGGAAATTGAACTAATGCCCTCAAACAGCACATTTTTATTAACTTAACCATTACAAATGAAGATAGAATCAGGCAATTTATTGTCAGAGTATTTAATGTTGAGCTGATAATGGCTCTCACGTAATTGCTAATGTGAAGATAGTGCAATTATTTTTATGTGATATAAAAATAAAAATGGTGATATTTCAATAAGAATGCCAAATCTCATGCTGAATTCTTTTTCTTTTCCATTCCAAAAGAAAAAAAGAATATCTGGGACATGTGGTTTTATGTTTTAGTAATAATTAAAAATACTTCACATGTGTTTAGGATACCCACTTCTTTTTTTTTACCCTCCACTGGATACTATTTCTGATTCAAAGCTGAATTAAGCATGTATTAACTCCATTTGACAGAAAACCGAGCCCTGAAGAGGAAAATGCTCCAAGTTATTGGGAATCAGGTTAGGTATAGAACTCAAAACTGCAGAACACATGTAGCAACATGATAGACCTGTCGGGATCAAGAGACTTGAATTATCGGGAGGAACAAACATAGAAAACCATTCCATCCCTTTTTAAAGTATATACATTAGAAAGGTTTGGTCACTGTAGTAGCTGTTGGTAATGAATCAAATCTCTTTAAAATGCGTAGTAATTATTATCCATCTAACCACTACCCCAGGCTTCTTCAGTTCTCAATGAAATGTTTACATATGTTGATTTTTGTGTCTATTAAATAGCATGCTTTCTTTCTTTCACCTCTGTTGTAGTTCGTGCCATTCAGGGATTATATTGACAGAAGCGGAAACCACATACTGAGCATGGCTAGATTGGCTAAAGATGTCCTTGCTGAGATCCCCGAGCAGTTCCTGTCCTACATGAGGGCCCGAGGAATCAAGCCATCGCCTGCACCCCCCCCATACACCCCGCCTACACATGTGTTACAGACTCAGATATGACTGTGCTCTGAACTGCTAATGTTAATTACACATCAGTTAGAACTGCTGAGTCAATGCTTTGCTCCTGGTGCTCTGTAATGAACCAGGGAATGAGATCCTTTTCTCAGTTTGTTTTCAGCAGTACTGGTTAATATGCTTTCTTGGATCCAAAATTAATTCTCTTCCTAAACCAAAACTGTAAATATGGTTGTTGCATGAGCAACAAAAAAACAATTGTTTAAATGCTTGAAGCAAAATATGGATGTCTTCTCTGAATCTTTTTTTTTTTTTCTTTTGGACAGAAACAGCTAATTTCCAATATATTGTTGGGAAAAAGCACAAACTATGTTTTTAACTCAAACACTGTCCTCGACTGCTGTGTGTCTAGGAAAGCAGTCTCTCTGTATCAATGTTTACATGTTACTACTTTTTAAATTTCAATACTTTTATAACTGTTCTTAAGAATAAGAGTTTTGAATATTGAATCCTTTGTCTTCTAAATTGCAATAGCTATAATCACAAGAGCAATATCTCTTTGAATGACTGTCTGGACAAATGCAATTGCAAACAAGGGGAGGGAAATATACTTTCATATTTCTCAGTAAGTGAATTGTCTTATAAAGCTGAATCTGCTTAGTAATGAGTTCCTTTGCATTGTTTGCCGAGTATGGGAGTTTAAGCGTAGCAGGTGTGTATCCTGTAAGGACATGCATTTTTCATGGGGTTTGGGTTCTAAATTTAGACTGCCGTCAGTTTATGTTTTATAATTCTCCGTAGAAATAGGAAAAAGTCAAACATCGTGAACTGTAAAATGCACAGAAAATACTTTGTGTAAAAAGTAGCGTCTTTATATTATAATGCTATTTAAAAGACTAAAACCCAGAATATTTAACTGTGAACCATGTAGCAGAAGTTTTAAACTTTTTATTCCATTCTACCTTGTCTAGATATTTTAATTCAAAGGGATACTGGCTCTGTCAATTTGGACTTCTAGTTCTCACCTTTCCATGTGGCCATGCAGGGTGCACAGGCTGGAAGTTTTTTGTGTAATTCCCAGTTAAATACACACAACCTGTGACTTAGTGCACAACACATTTGTGAAATAACCTACTCCTACATACGGAACTGCCTGTCCACAATTAATTGTAAAATTTTTGCATGTACAGTTTTTACAAGAATTACAGTTTTGTGATGTTGTGTCTGAATTAAAGCATTTCTTTAGAACAAATGGCCTTAAATTCTCACAGAATTCCTGGAAATGATTGTGAATTGCCTTCAAATAATAGAAAAGTGTATTTATTTTTTTTCCTTTGTGTCAACAATGTAACTGCTTTATAATATTTTTCCTTATGCCCTATTTACTACTTGGTTTATTTCTACTGTATGTTGTTCTCTTTGTCCCAAGTTGACTTAGGGTGACTTTTATAAGCATGAAACTATTTTAATGAAAAGAAAAATATATACACCCACATATCTCACAGTATCAATGTTATATAATTATGTAATAATAAATTGTCCATTTTTAAGTATGTATTAAAATCTTTAAAAGGATAACTATTTGCTCTATAAATTTTATGTGTGAGTGACATGGAGTGTGATGATTTCCCTTATTGATCTTAAATAATTTTGCCAGTAGAGCTTATTAACCTCCTGAATTTTTTAATTTATCTTCATACATCAGCCCAAAGAAACAAAAGTGAATATGGTCAGTATTCCTTCTTGTGAACATCAGTTATTTTTCTTTGATCTCATCAGAGGAAATGAAGGATGTCTACTTTCTTATCTAATAGCGTACCCAAACCTAGTGGGGGCACATGGCTGAGAAACAGTCTTCAGTTATAAACCTTGCCCTGTGTATGGTTGAGAATAGTGACTGGAAATGCATGTGATGTTAGTTCTATATGTTAGGTTAGAAAATACCCAGTCGTATCTCATCATTGCATAAACGAAGAAACTAAGTCTGAAGGGGCTGAGTGATTTATCTAAGACTGTAACTAGGACGGAACAAAAGTAACTACCTACATTTTGTGGACCATCATTAGGGGCTTTACAATGAAATATCCCAGAAACATAATCCATAAATGCAAACACGTATCAATATCTGGACATACAAACTAGGTATGAAGGATATGCAAACATTAGATAATGAGAGACAAGAAAGGTAGGTATTGAGAGAAGAGTGATAGCTCCAAATCATAAACCTTGCTGCCGAAAGCAGATTAAGAACAAAGGTTCTGGATGCTCTCCTCTCTAATCCTATCCCTTTTCTTCTCTGATGAAAGCCATTTTAATTCTAGGATGAGCCCTCGGGCTTCTATTCAGGCATCTCCATCACTGAGTTATGTAATATGAATTCCCATTGCTTCCCAAATGAATATTAAAATCATCCAGGCTTGTCTCATCCTTTTCCCCAACTGATCTGAATTTATCTGGAGTCTCAGACATAGTTCATACTGTTTCCTCCCATCTCTCCTTAGGCCTCCACCTAGAATACCCTTTGTATCTTCTAGCCCAAGCCTCAACTCTTAACCATATTCTTTAAAACTTCTGGTGACAATAATTTGCACCTTCTGTGAACTCATCTATATGTTGCAATTTAGCATATCCATTGCCTCCTATTTTTTATAAACTTTTACTTTGTGTGGGGAATCTTGATACCTCCCCAAAGTTTTTTCCAGAATGTAACATGGGGAGAGAAGAAGAGGTGGATACAACTTTGAATGGTAGTGGGGGGGGGGGGGGGGGAGAGGGCCACAGTGGGAATAAGGTTGGAGGGCAGGCTGTTTTGTTCTTCAGATTTAGTGAAGAGAATCAGGTGGGTTCATATATATATATTTTGTTACTGTAGCTTATCATCCACTGAGGACATAAAGAGATTTCTCTCACAAGGATTAGGATGATGTGATTGTTGTTTCCTAGAGGAAAAGCAACTGCCCAAGATTTCACGGAAAAGCATGCTTTTCCCTTCCAGCTTGTGTGCATTTTAACTATTTTACGTCTTTGTGTTACTCAGATGTGTAATTGACACAAAATGGCCAGCTACTTAATAAAAACTCACTTAAAGACTAATTTCTGTTATTAGCACAAATCAGATACTCTTCCTAATAAAGAAACAGAGCTGAGGATCAGACTGATTGTGAGTGCATGTGGTATCACTTAATAAAGACTGAAAGGCTGGAAATCTACTTGTAAAGAGTTAATATGGTGCAGGGCTTTCCCATCAGTGAGTCAGAGATCCCACACAGGTTCTTGCCATGAAGATGGGCGGAAGGCCTACACCTTGCTGACGAGCTACAGGGTTTACACCTTGGGGTGTACTGGGACTCCAGTAACTGGGAGCTCCCAGGATCCAGCATCCTTATTGGTTAACCTCAGGTTTTCTTACATTCTTTTTTTTTTAATGTGTATCTTGACTGAAAAAGACAGTAAAGCTCCGCATGACAGAGATTTTTTTCTCAAATAAGCTATGAATGCCCTTATGATCATCTCAAGTTTGCATTAATCACATACATCTTTTTACATTGAATGACAATTTCTGAGAAAACTTTCTTGCCCTGTTCAGTCACCTCCATAAACATTCTACCACTCACAGAAAGAGTAGGTTCCTTAATCTCTGTGTCACTAGATAACTCACAATACTTCAAGGAATAAAATCAAAGGGATTCAGTGTTGTTTTGGCCCTTAGAGTAAACAATTCTAGATGACCTCCCCTCCTCCTTACCATTGCTGTGCTTCTCACCCCACCTCCTCTCCAAATATTCTTCCATTTGCTCTGAGGATCCCTGAAAGTCATTGAGCAATTAGCTTTTCACTCCACAAAATATAGGGAGGTGCTTAGATGAAATGCATGGAACTTTTAAGAATTAATAAACACATTTTATAAATGTACAGATATAATTGTATCAAGGTTTTTTTTTTTTCTGAAAGGCTTTCCTTCATCAGATTTTACAATGTGATTTTGGTGAGGAAGACTTGGTATATCACGAGCATACAAATGCTGAAAAGAGTTTCTTTGAAAATGTGAAAGAGGAAACAGGGGAACCCACAAATACAAGCCTGAGCTCTGTTTATCACTCTCTTCATCCATGATCATCCCGGCAACATTCACATTCAGATTTCATGCTTCACAACCAGAATAAGGAGCCGCTAAATAGAAATATTTTCCCAGTAGAGAGTACAGTAAATGCCCCATAACAAGATCATTTTTCTTTAAATTAATGTGACCAACTGCTATTGTAACTGTATGGAAATATTTAAATATTTTGGTTTTAATATTTAAATATTTAATATTAATATTTAATATTAATCAAAATATGCTAACATATACACGGATGTCCTCAAACATAATGATTATACTAAGATTATTGCTTGATGACATACTGGTTCTGGTTCCTATCAAACTTCTGAACAGTTTTAGAGGAACCATCTTCAAACATCATAAGGCTGTGTTGTTGCTTATTTAATACTTTATCAAACCACCTTCAACCCTATCATCTTTTATTGCTTTTACTGTCTGGGCCTCGGAGATCCTCTGAATGTCAAAATCCAAGAAAAAGATGACCACTGAGCTCTTACCATGGAAAGAGCAAAAGCAAACTGTTTTTAAAGATTTGCTCGTTTAGTTTTAAAGCAACAGTGGCCATGACCTTGTGATTTTCTCATCACAAAGTTATTCACTCATTTAATTTCCATGAAACAGGACTGCTGGATATTCTTAATATATTTAGATAAGCTGATTTCATACAGATAGCATTTCCTATTAGTCAAAGAGGTGGATATCACTGACCTTACAATTAGGAGGAAGGATGAAGGAAGGAATACATTTAAGGCTGGCTTAAAAATAGCTCGTCTTTCAGAGATCGTCCTCACCTTACAAAATAAGTTAATCAAAATTACAAAAAACTGGTTTAGTAATTTTACAGTGAACAACCGGTTTGATAAATCCTACAATTTCCACAAGATAATTCTGACAAGCAACACTAAATAAGGTATCTATCAAATCTTTTTTTAAAATATTTAAATCTATGGGGTGGGTGCCTGGGTGGCTCAGTCAGTTGAGTGGCCGACTTCCGCTCAGGTCATGATATTGGGGTTGGTGGGTTCAAGCCTCCGGTCCGGCTCTGTGCTGACAGCTTGGAGCCTACAGCCTGCTTGGAATTCTGTGTCTCCTTCTCTCTGTCCCTTCCCCGCTCATACTTTCTGTCTCTCAAAAATAAATAAACGTTAAAAAAAATTAAAATATTTATATCTGAATCTACCTAAAATTAGCAAAGTTATTTTACCATTTCACATCCAATAATAACAAAATAATACTATAATTAAGAGATGGGCAATTCAACATGCACTAATTCTGCATTACAAGATTTAAAAGAAAATGAGGGAAGCTTGAGAAAACCAAATAGCAGTTATCAGCAATCCTCTTGGGTTCATCAAGAACAAACTTTCAAGGCCCTAAACATTATTTGGACCTAATAACAACAGAAAAATTTATGATACCATTTTCAAGGTCATCAAATGGTAGTCTGAGAAGATGAAGAATTATAGGTAGTTTTAGTTTTTCATTTATTTTCTGATGGTGCAGAGCAGTTTTAAATCAATGATTTGAAATCTAAATCTGAAGGATTATATTTGTGCTTGGTCTCTTCTTTAAGCTTGTTATAAAATTGCTAGAAGCTTCACCAGGAGCATAACTCATTAGCATACCACGTATTAGAGTCAAAAGATCTGAGTTTCTATCTCAGCTGATTTTAGAAAATATCACTTAAATTTCTAATCCTAATTTTTATCATTCATATAATGGGGTGATAGTTCCAAGGGTCCTTAACGCACTATCCTTCTGTGATCCTCTCAATGACAGAAGTTATTATCATTGGAGCACACCCTAAAACTTGACCCTTTAAGATCCTGATGGGAGGATTTTATTGAATGAAAGTTGATATATAATGAGCTATCAAGGAGCCTTCTAAGAGAGTGAACAGCAAGTAAGAAAGCTCAGCCTCTTATTTAAAACAGCAGGCTATTAGCTTACCCGTTAATCTAAGTCAGTCACATATTTTCACCATTCTCTTCACCTGAGAATCTGGAGTGTATAGGAAAGATGAGAGAAAAAGCCCAAGTCCCATTGCTGTGTGAAAGTCTTTGAGTTTATGTACACATGCCCTAATGCCTGTTTCCCTGCCCTTTTCCTCCTGTCATTGATTACACTTTTTTTCTAAATGTTTATTCATTTTTGAGAGAGAGAGAAAGAGAGAGCAAGGGAGGGGCAGAGAGAGAGGATGGACAGAGGATCTAAAGCGGGCTCTGTGCTGACAGCAGGGAGACAGATCCCGGGCTTGAACTCGTGAACCGTGAGATCATGACCTGAGCCAAAAACAAGAGCTGGTTGCTTAACTAACCGAGCCACCCAGGTGCCCCAATCACATTTTCAATTACTTGTTTGTTGTATGTATTTCGGTTTTGTCTGTGAACTGCATAATAGCAGAAAGCAGATGAGTCTTGCTCACTCTTCTCTGTCTCACATATAACATAAGGCCTAGCTCTTAGCAGGACATCAGTCGAATTATTGAAGTGAATTGAATCAAATGGTTGATCACTAAGAATGTTACATTAGTAACTGGGTATTCTAAAATAAACCTGAATCACAATGTATCCAGATGGAGAGAGATCAGTAAAAATCTTAAAACAGCACCCAACCTTACTTTTCCCGTATTTGTTTATCCCTCCTCTAAACCCGACCCGTGAAAGGGAATAAATAGAGATTAACAGCTTCTCTCTATCCACCTGCTCTCAGGTTTAATTAGCAGTGAAATGGTCAAAAGGCAGGCAGGCAGCAGGAGGGAAAGAGATAAATGAAGCTCTGACACAATCTGATAGCCACAGGTCCCGACTCAGGGTGGTCTGCGTCGAAAGTGTTCGTAAAATGCCAGGATCCTATGTTATTTCTGCTCTGACCAAGCATACTAAATAAGACAAAGCAAAAGACTGTGAAGTCCACATCTTACCTTAAAAATGAAAGTGGCAAGAATTTATATTAATTTTTTTTAAATATTCATTTTTGAGAGACAGAGAGAAAGCAAGCAGGCAAGGGGCAGAGAGAGAGAGAGAGAGAGAGAGAGAGAGAGAGACAGAATCTGAAGCAGGCTCCAGGCTCCAAGCTTTCAGCACAGAGCCCGATGTGGGGCTCAAACTCGTGAACGTGAGATCAAGACCTGAGCTGAAGTCAGATGCTTAAATGACTGAGCCACCCAGGTGCCCCAAGAATTTATATTTTAGATGTTGAAAAGTATAGTGTATCCTCACTTCTGCCTTTTATCTGTGTTTTGTGTATTTCCAAGTGGATTATGCATGTTTGTGTGTGGGATGGTGGCGAATATATACCTTCACTCATGCATGTACCTGTAGCCATCGGTAAATGTGATGGCACTAAACAAAGGCATTTGTTACAGAAAAAATGACAATGATTTACAAGCATTTATTGCCTTTCCTGGTGCTGATAATCCTGGGGGAAGTATTCCCAGCCTGTACAGAATGTAGACAAGAACACAGAAGGTTAGAACTTTGCAACTGCATTCATAATAAGACAGGTTGACTTGCAAATCCTACTGTGCTAATATTTATGATTTGTAATGTATTCTTGCATCCTCTGCTTAGCAACAAGGGAAAAGGGTTTAATGAATATGAATTTGGCAGTGGGGAAGAAATGTGGAGGACTATAGTTATTACATATTGGCACCTTAGCTCAGAATTCCACCCACCATTTGATAAGATTGAATTCTATTTAACTTTCTAAGAAGAAATGAATAAATACTCAAAATGCTATATGCATCCTCTGTTAGAGATAATCTATTTCCTATAACTATTTGCTAAACCATAGCAATTTATTTGGTTTAGCAGTTAATCACTTACACATCACTATCTCATATGTAACCTCTGTCTACACCTGTCAAAACTCTGCTCACTCAGTTTCAGCTCAAATGCTGCTTTTCACCAATGTTTTTCTCTGCACTCCTTAGATTACTAGGAATCAATGCCTCTTTTTATCCAGGCTGTATATAGACATTCTGCTCTGCCTCTCTAAAGGAAGGCTATGTTTGCAGTGCGGAGGTCTTACTGCCCTAACACTATAGGGGGTCGATCTAAATCTGAGGTTCATTAACAGGAAGTCCATCTGCCTAAACATGTGAGTCACATTCTCTAAAATGATCTTCATCAGAGATAAAGATTATCTTTATCTGCTTTACTTCTTTGTCCTATTTCTCATTGCTTCAGAGAAGAAGGAGGTGAGTTATCCAGCCTCTCAAAGACCGAGTTCTTTGCCTGCATTGTTACTCAGTGTCCTACGTGGCTCTGTGCAGCCACTCTTAACTTGGGTTCCCCCTGCCTTGCAGGATAGAACCCACAATTCTTAGCTCATGTTTTCTCCTAGGGCAGAGCCCCAGACAAAATCTTAGGTGCATGCAGTTTATTAGGGAGATAATGTCCAGAGTGGCAGCAAATGATTTGGGAAAGGGATGGAAAGGGAAAGAGGGAAATCCATTATAAGAGTATGTTATCAAAGTCACTGGAGGCAGCAAGGCTCCATCCTGCCTCCAAACTCCTAAGGATCCTGTAGAATGCTTCCCAGAACCATCCACCTAAGGACTGACTAGGAGAACTATTTATCTGTAAGTCCTCTCTCCTGTTGCTTGGAGTAGCCTGTACTTTCGGGGATGCTCACACATGCTTGAGAAATGGGTACTTTAACATCTATGGCACTGGAGCCTTTCCGGGGTGAAAAGTTAAAGATGTGTAGTACAGGTTTGAGGTCAGACATTTTCTGCATAAGGTGAGTCGAAGCCTGCATCAAGCCAGCCATGGCTGAACTTAGAAGTGAGGGTAAGAGAATGAGTTCGGTTAACAGAGGCATATGTAACATTGGGCCTTCAAGAGTCAACACTGAGCAGGCATTACCTATATTTGCAGCCTCATATCCTGCCAGTTCCTGCGTGAAAGGTAACTTGTATTAAAGTGCATGCAGTTGTCCAAATACACCATTCCATTTCATTCTCCTTGCTTTTCCATATTCCAGTGCTTTCACGTTCTCACTGCTCCTCAGCTCCCAAAGCTCTACTTAGGTATTTCTACCTAAGTTCATCTTTCCTTCCCTTGTATTCTTTCACTACACTGTAGTTATTTAGCATAATATTTATATTATATTATATTATATTATATTATATTATATTAATACATAAATATAATATTTATGTATTATGTAATGCAACTATTTTACTGAAGTATAATATTCAATAAAAATGCAAAATTCCTGAGCACGTTGTTTAATGAATTTTCCCAAGATGAACACATCTATGTAACCACCATGTAGATAAAAAATATAATATTACCAGTAGCCCTCCCTTTGTCCCACTATAAACACAAATTCCTCCTCAAAGTAACCACCATCTTGACTTTTATCACTTTAGGTTATTTTTGTCTTTTTAAAAAATGTTGTATAATTGGAATTATACAATTTGTATTCATTTGTCCAATTTCTTTCATCCAATATCCTGTTTGCAAGATCTAAGCACTTGTGCATAGCAATTTTTTCCAGTTCTCTATAGTACTCCGTTGTATCAATATATAACAATTTAGATTTCTTTATTAGTGGACATTGAGGTTATTTTAAGCTTTAGAATATTATGAAGAAAGCCTTGTGATTAAAATCATACATGGCTTTTGATACAAATGTGTATCTATTTCTATTAGGCATATACCTAGGAATGTTTCTTGTCTTAAAGTTTACTTGGGCCTACATTAGTTTAGCTAAGATAGACTTCTTTTGCTTAGTATTCTCCTGGTGTGTGTGGGTTTTTTTGTTTGTTTGTTCGTTTGGGGTGGGTTGGGGTTTTTTTGTTTTGTTTTTTCAATCTTTCAGTCTTTCTTATTCTTATGTTTAAGATTGCTGTTTTGATAGCAACATTTACCTGAGTTTATATTTCTGCTTCTCCAGGAACAAGCTTTGAATTTTCAGTGGGTATGCACGCCTGGGGTAGTGCTTATAGATGGGTAAGTCTGTCTAACTCTGAGGTTGCATATTAGGGAGCCCTTCTTCCAGAAGTCACATTAATTAGTTTGGGACTGATAACTGTCTTAGTGATAAGGGTGCACTAGTGTTAACAGTGCATACATCATGTTTAGTTAGATTAATTTAAAATAAACAATGAATAATGTTTTAGAATAAGTATGTTCTGAATATTACATGGGCATGGGATATACTTATCCTAAAGCATTATTCATTGTTTATCTGAAATTCAAATTTAAGTGGGTATCCTGTTTTTATTTGCTAAATCTGGCAAACTTTGGTAATTTCAGTTTGATAATCAAATATGAGTATTTTGTCTAGTAAGAGTTGATGTAATTACTGATACATTTAAGGTAATATTGGGCATCATACTATTTTTTTAAAATTTACTCCACTCGGGGTGCCTGGGTGGCTCAGTCGGTTTGGTGTCCGACGTTGGCTCAGGTCATGATCTCACGGTTCATGAGTTCGAGCCCCGCATTGTACACTGTGCTGACAGATCGGAGCCTGGAGCCTGCTTCAGAATCTGTGTCTCCCTCTCTGTCTGCCCCTCCCCTACTCTCTCTCTGTCTCTCTCTGCCTCTCAAAAAATAAAGAAACAAACAAAAAAAATTTACTCCACTCATGTTGTATTTTTTCTTCTTGACTAATTTTTGATTAACCAAGAACTTTTTTGGATGTTCTCTTGTAGAAAAACTTCTGTTTCTTGAGAGAAAATACCAAGTATTATTTGCCTTTACCTCCCAGATTCTAGCAGTATCTGTTCATATTGAGTGTTCAGTGGATGTTTGTCAAATGAATGAATGAATGAATGAGGATATTTGTCGTACTTGGCACAACGAATCAAACTAATACAGTTTATCAGCCATTTTATGGGATGAAAAAATCCCATAAAACAACAAAAATCTTAACAATCATTCCAATGTCTTAGAAGATAATTCTAATGGCGTCAACTAAATCTGCATTTTGCATATGTCACATAGCTCTAGCCATCCTCTTCCCAATTAAAATAGCTCAAATCTCCTTCCTCTTACCTATCTCTTTTTCTCCCCTTCTGGGGTTTCAGTTACAGGTCCTATAAATTATTATACACTTCTAAAGTATATCCCATTTATCTTTCTCTTTGTGCTTCAGCTGGATATTTTTCATTAATCTATTTTCTATCTGATTAATCTTCTCTTGAATCCAATCTCCTGTTAAACTCATCTATTAAATTCTCAATTTCAATTATTGTGTTCCCCCTCTCCATGTGATTAATTTTGTAAATTTCAATTCTTTAATGAAAATTGCTACCACCTCTTCTACTTTTCCAGCCTATTAACCATAGTTATTTTAAAGTTTATATCTGATAACTTGAATATCGGGCATGTTAATGGATCTATTTATAATTTTTGTTTAGTCTCTTGTCCTGTTTCTTGATTTGCCTGTTAATTCTTATTTAATACCTGAAACATGTCTAAAAAATTATTAGAATTTCTAGAAAATGTGTTCATTTATTCTTCATAGACTACTCCCCACTTTCCTATAGGATGAATCGTACTGAGTCACTTTTATGTAATCAGGTGCTGAGCTGTTTCAAGGCAGGAGTGCGTAGGTCTTTGGCTAATTCTACCTCTGCTTCACCCTGGCTCCTAGTGTGCAGCTTTGCAAGGGTTCCGAATAAGATTGTAGGGTTATCTACTAGGTTCTTTCCTTCATGGCAGCTCCGAATGCTAAGTTTTGTTACCTTAGCTCCATGAGATTGTTTAAGTCTTTGCTGGATTCTCTCTTTCTTAGTAGCTGCTCTCAGCATTTTGTCTTAAACCTGTAACTATACTTTACTGGTTCAATCCACCCATTCACCAGATAACCTCACATTGTTTAAACCCAGTGGTAGGCCTGGCTAACCATAATCTGATATACTTTTACTTTATTCTAGTTACTAAGGTCTTAAAAATACTGATTTTGCCAAATAATAAATTTAAGAAAACATGAAAATGTTCTAAAATTGGATCGTAGTGATAGCTGCACAACTCTGTACGTTTACCAAAATAAATTAATTTTACATTTATAATGGGTTAATTTCATGGCATATAAATTATACTTCAACAAAACTTTTTTTTAATCCAGAAAAAAAGTCACGTACTATGACAGGAGTGAACATTTTAAGAGACATTACTCTAAAAGAATTACCTTATTTTTTTTTTCTTTACCTGCATTCAGTCTCAATTGTTTTAGATAATAAAAAAAATCAGTCATTCCATAAGTTATGCATCACCTTTTTGCTTCGTATCTTCCTGCCACTTTCCTAGTACTTTCAATAACAAATTTTTGGTGAATAAATTTGTGAAAGGTGTACAAACTCCTTCTTTAACTCATTTCTCTTATAATTGGATAATCATGGGATGAATTTATGACAAGTTTGCAAAAAGGAGCATTGACCACGGTATTTTGACAGGACCCTGGTAAAGAGAACCATATGTTGGCTTACGTTCAGGAAAAGAAAGAATTAGTGTACAAGGTGAAATTCATAACAAGGTTGGCAAACATTTATTAAGTTAAGATGTATGGTAAAAAGCATGTAATTTTGAAATAACTAATTGAGATAACTAAGTTGGATTGTTGCTTGGCCCACAGCAAACATTCTTGGTGGCTATTTTTCCTGTATATAAGTTCCAAGGAATTTCAATTCTTTGTAATTCTTTATTCCATTTCATTTGTTTCTTAAAGAACTTAGGTGTATCCCTTTATTTTTTAAATAAAAAGCAATGAAATAGAGGAAAATAATAAAGGAAAAATGAGTAGAGATAATATTTACAATTTTTCATCTATTTACTTATTTGTTCGAATTCCCTTTTGGCCAATTTTTCCCGCTATAGTTGTTTGAGAATGTTTCCATAAAATATTAAATTATATCACGTACTTGAGTAAATGCATGCAATTACTAAAGGACATTATTTGAATAAGCATATACCTTATAATGAAGGTGATTAGCATCATTTCAATACACAAGTTCCTTTATGGTTACTAAAGAGTCATTATCTCTAAGCCAGAGAATATATGAAGCTAAAGCCTCACTACTCGAGGTATTCATATTGCAAGACAGCTATAGTAGAAAATAATCGGGTCTGGAAATGTTCCACACTGGCATTTAAATTGGAATTACCCACCAAAACATCAATACACCTTTAGTTATTTTTTTTCCTCAGTGTCTGGAATTAACAACAAGACCATAAGGGCATTTGCTGGGGATTAAAGTCTAATAGCAGTTTCTGGCCAAATCAGCTTCAAACCATTGACTTCAACTACTTATTATACCCTACGATATAGTCCAAAGACTGTTTTATCTATATCTATATCTATATCTATATCTATATCTATATCTATATCTATACCTATCTGTATCATCTATCTATATATATCAGCTATATCATCTACCTGTATTTATATTTTACATTTTGTCTTCCCATTGCTAAGAATTCCCATTATTTCTTTTTTTGAATGGAAATCTGGTCTACTGTCAGAATGATTCTACTGGTGATTTGTATACTTTTCACTTTAGTTAAGGTTTGTCTGTCATCAAATGTGACCCCTGCATATTATTATATTTGGTAGATCTTTGCAAGCAAAATTCTCCATCTCCTCAAAACTGGCTGCTGCCAATTTGTGTCTGACCGCCCACTTTCATGATATAATGCCAATTGGATTGTGACACTTCTGTGCTTAAAATCCTTCAATAATTCCCCATAGCCTTCAGGCAAAAATCCAAACCCCTTTGCTTGGCATATAGAACTCTTAATAAAATGCCTGATTCCTGTCTGCTACTTCACACTCATGCTCATTTCCCACTATTGTCCCTACACAACCTTTGTTTTCATCATTTGGAACTTTCTGTAGCTCCCTCAGTCATCAGGCTCTTGAGCCTGCAGCTTTCTCACTTCAGAATTTTCATTCTTCTCACTATATCCTTCATCTAATTACTACCAAAATATAGCCTTCTTTTCTTCCATTCTTGTGTACATTCTTGATCACAGTCTTTATGACATTGTGCTGTCATTGTGGGGCTAATGGCTGTTCTCTTGTAGAAAAACTTCTGTTTCTTGAGAGAAAATACCAAGTATTATTTGTCTTTACCTCCCAGATTCTAGCAGTATCTGTTCATATTGAGTGTTCAGTGGATGTTTGTCAAATGAATGAATGAACGAATGAGGATATTTGTCGTACTTGGCACAACGAATCAAACTAATACAGTTTATCAGCCATTTTATGGGATGAAAAAATCCCATAAAACAACAAAAATCTTAACAATCATTCCAATGTCTTAGAAAATAATTCTAATGGCGTCAACTAAATCTGCATTTTGCATATGTCACATAGCTCTAGCCATCCTCTTCCCAATTAAAATAGCTCATATCTCCTTCCTCTTACCTGTCCTCCTTTCTTATCAGGCTATAGAAATCTTTTGTCTTAGTTTTAAACCAACTATTCAAATTTTAGAATCCTTCAGTGAACTAAAAGTTGTTAAATAGTTATGTGTCAAGCCAATACTTCATTTTATTATCTATTAAAACATTAAAACAGGGACGCCTGGGTGGCTCAGTCGGTTGGGCGTCCGGCTTTGGCTCAGGTCATGAACTCGCTGTTCGTGGGTTTGCGCCCTGCATCCGGCTTTGTGCTGACGGCTCAGAGCCTGGAGCCAGCTTTGGATTCTGTGTCTCCCTCTCTCTGCCCCTCCCCTGCTCATGCTCTGTCTCTCTCTGTCTCTCAAAAATAAATAAACGTTAAAAAAATTTAAAAAAATAAAATAAAAATAACCCACTAAAACAGACAGACTATGCAGAAGCATCAGTATATACCAAGTCAAGTCAGTTTTATGTGTGCTTCAATACCTAATTCATATAAATCCTTTCAAGGGATTCCCCAGAGACATTTTTAGTTTGAAATTCATAGCTAAATCAGAAGCTATTTATAAAAACACTCTCACCAAAATTCTCTTTGTTCTTTAAGTTTTTTTTTTTTTAATTTTTTTTTTCAACGTTTATTTATTTTTGGGACAGAGAGAGACAGAGCATGAACAGGGGAGGGGCAGAGAGAGAGGGAGGCACAGAATCGGAAACAGGCTCCAGGCTCCGAGCCATCAGCCCAGAGCCTGACGCGGGGCTCAAACTCACGGACCGCGAGATCGTGACCTGGCTGAAGTCGGACGCCTAACCGGCTGCGCCACCCAGGCGCCCCTGTTCTTTAAGTTTTAATTGTCTTAGCCATCCCCATTTCTTTGTACTTTTCATACTTCAAGATGATTTGTTCAAAATATGGATTATTTATTTGTCATACCCTGCACTCTTCTGAATTGCTGTCTATCCAGGAATGATGATTTAGTAAAAGAGACAAGGGCATACTCTGAAACTGCTCTGTTCATGTGTGTTCTTCCCTTTGGATGAGCCCTAGCCATGACTTTGGAGTTGTAAAAATGTTGGCTCTTGCCATTGCCAAAATCAATGAAATAGTTACTAATTAGCTCTGTAAGTAGTGACACCCATATTCAATCCAGAAATCCAGAAATCACTTTTAAACCTTTCTCTCCTCTTGTCCATCTTGTCTACACTATATCTTAAATTTCAATTTCCTGTCAGACTTTTCACGTATATCGTGCAGTCTCTGCTTTGGAAGGGTTCCAAATATGATGATCTATCTAAGTAGTATCATATCACAGAAGCCAACAATGTATACAGTTCTGGAATGACTTCAGAAGGTTACTCATACTCAGAAGGTATCATCTCAATTTGCCAGATAAAGTTAAATTAGGAAGAAAAATAAACATTTTCAATTTAAGGGATGAAAGGTGATCCAACAAAGGTGAACAACAATAACAACAACAAAATCTGTTGAAAGGTCTTGAGATGACAATTTCTGATGGTCCTACCTGTCCTCCTCTCTCACCCATGACTCTGTATCAGTATGGTAGTTACTCAGCAAAGAACTACTGAATTGGAGGCTATCATACATTCAAAAATGAATACTTTTTCTCACAAACCATTCTTGTGAAGTATTCCTTGCTCCTGGTTTTTCTTTAAATGTATTTTCCCAGACCGTTCTACTAAATATCCCTAAAAATATCTGAATGAAATTTTGCCCATTTAATCTTGCCTGTTTGGACTGTGTAATCCATTTCAAAAGATAATAAAAAACCACAACTGTGTAGATATTAGCATAAATAGCATTGTGTGTATTCTGTTTGCTCTATTTTCCATTTACTTTTATTAGATGGATCAAATAACGAATAAATACCTGTTTAACCTTATTGGGTGCATTGTCCCATGCCCTCTTAACTCTTATACATTTTATCCCCAAAGATACCATTCAGCTTTGGTGGTATAGTGGTGAGTATAGCTGCCTTTCAAAAGATGCCATTCATTCACTTACAAACATTTAATGAGAACCTACTGTTTGCATGAAGCTGCACAAGGACATGGAAATCCAGCAGTAAAAAACAACAAAATAACATTCTTCTGCTTTCATGGAACTTACTTCTTACTGGGAATGACACAAAACAGTGACTAAGTTTCTAAAACAAGTCCCTGACTTGATCCATTCCAAAATATTAGTTACATATAGTCATTATTGTTTGTATAATTAGATTGTCAAAAGTAAAGGAATAAACTAGACAGTTGGAGGGGTGAGGAAGAGAACAAATTTTAAGTTATTTATTCAGACATGCCCTTAGTGTCTTTTATTTAGGAGCTATAGATTTTTAACATTAAATTGGCTTCACATTTTTATCAGTGTTACCAGAACATTGTATATGGGTTAGCATTGTCACAAAGATTCTACAGAGATTATTTTTCCTTTAAATGAATTTCCTTAAAATGTTTATAGTGCATCCATTTTCCTGAGTATGAGGAGATTTATGTACATAAAAAGAAACAGTCCTTTTGAAACCAGTACCAATATCACATAACATTGATGATGGAATACTCAGTTGTAAGTTTTTTCTCCTTCCCATAGGCCACTATCTGTGTTAAAGCAAGGCTTAGGTAACTGCTATAAAAGCACTCTTATCTTATTAAGCCTCTTGGGTAGATAAAAATAGGACACATTTAACTCAGGTGAATGAGAAAAATCTTTAAACTTCCAGGTTTTGATATTTTATGTGTGGGAGGGGTAGGCATTTACAGGGAACAAGCAGATTCTCAACAAAACAGTATTTTATTGATAAACGAATGTTATTTTCCTTCATTGTTGCAATAGGATCTAGTACCTTTCATTCACAATCGTCTATGAAAACTTTGGAAAATTCAGCAGTTTGAAGCACCAATGTGGATAATGAGAATCACCTGATCCACATGCTCTGAATGGATACAATAATAGTCTGTATTACAATGAATGTAGAATTGCACCCTTCTTCAGGGATGCCCTTCTTGTAGAATCTGAAAATATGCAGCCTGTAAAGGGCTGGTATTTTGGAAGAGATGTGAAGCTTTTCCAATAGAACTCAGCTCTTATCATTCATGCATGCATGCATGCATTCATTCAACATGTATTTCTTGAGTGTCCGTGTAAGGAAACTAGTGTCAATATAAGGAAGCCCCCTAACTTCCTTAATAATCAAGTCCCAACCCTCCCTAAAGTTCAAGAATGCTCATGTTTCTCTTTCCTTTGGGAATTGCTCCCTAACTCTTGCTGCCACTGCCATAATGACCTTAGGATTTTCTTACAGACTAAATGTCAGGCACTGTGAACACATTAGAGAATACAAACATAAATAATACACGGCCCCTACTTACCCTCAAGGAGCCTGTATTCCTGAGGGAGATAGAAAGAAGACAGATGCTATTTTTAAAAAAGTTTAATACATGTTACACGTGGGTATTTGCAGAAGGATTAATAAAGCACAGAATATCTTTTAGATAGGTCAAGTCTTCCTAGAGATAAAAGGACACATGATGCTACTTTCTAAACATGCATAGGAAGGAGTTAAGCAGATAAGGAAGGTAGCACAGGAAGAAGGATGCAGGCGTTTCAGACAAAAAGATTCAGAGTACAAAGGCACAGAGGCACGAAACAGCACAGCATCCAGGGAAATATAAGCACTTATGCATGGATGGAGCAAAGGATATATTTAAGGAAACAGGAGTAAATCTAAAGAAGTAGATGGAAGAAAATTTATGAAAGAACTTACATCTTAAGGTTGAGGAATTTGAATTTATCTACTACTACTGGAGGACTACTAAGGATTTTGAGCAGTAAAGTAAAAGGATCAGGTTTATGAGGTGATGAGCCTAGAGGCAGGGAAATTTGGGAGGAGATCATTGTGTTCATCTAGACAAATAGGGTGAGTGTCTGAAGGCATGATGAAAATAATGATTATTGAAAGGGAGAAGATAGAATGGTGTTGAAAGTGACCAGGAAGGAATTTGTGACTGAGTTTTGGAGTTGAGTGAGAAGGAGGAACATGAAACACATCCAAGGTTTTGTTGGGGGAAAGTGGGTATATGTTGGTGCTTGGCATAAGACGTAGGATGGAGGATGAAGGAGGTGAAGCAAGTATTTCATTGCCAAGTTTGAAATAGATGTGCTACCTCCCTGTTCAGTAGGCCATTCATATACGTCTGACACCAAGAAGGAAGTTCTCGGCTAAAGATGACTATACTGATATTTAAGAGTTTTCAGGGCTACCATTAGCATCCTATACTGTTGAAAAAGGTTATAAAACGTAAAATTTAACCAAACATATGTGGTAATATGTTAGAATTACTGTACAGTATCTCTAGACCCACTAAATTTAAACACAATGCATTAAATGAAAAGATATATTTTTTTATAACTTATGAACCCGAAATATGAATATATTTAAAACTTGTATGCAGGACCACTGTAATGCAATTAAATCATGTTATAAAAGAGGCCATCAAGCAAGATAGAAAAAGTGCAGAAAGCTACCATTTTTCTTTCCTTATAATTTTATTATGCATGAGGTGGAGAAGAGCCACTTTACAGGGGTTTTAAAGTGACCAATTAGTTTAGCCCAATTATGGAAAGAGCCTAAATGTCCATCAACTGATGAATGGATAAAGAAATTGTGGTTTATATACACAATGGAATACTACTTGGCAATGAGAAAGAATGAAATATGGCCTTTTGTAGCAACGTGAATGGAACTGGAGAGTGTTATGCTAAGTGAAATAAGTCATACAGAGAAAGACAGGTACCATATGTTTTCACTTTTATGTGGATCCTGAGAAACTTAACAGAAGACCATGGGGGAGGGGAAGGAAAAAAAAAAGATTAGAGAGGGAGGGAGCCAAAGCATAAGAGACTGTTAAAAACTGAGAATAAACTGAGGGTTGATGGGGGGGGGAGGAGGGAGGGAAAAGTGGGTGATGGGCATTGAGGAAGGCACCTTTTGGGATGAGCACTGGGTGTTGTATGGAAATCAATTTGACAATGATTCATATTAAAAAAAGAAAAGAAAGAAAACAAATGGCCTAGTGTGCCATGCCAGGGAGTTTAGATTTTAACCAGGTGATGGGAAGCCATTGAAAGATTTTTGGGTTTTTTTAAGTTTATTTATTTATTTTGAGAGAGACAGAGAGAGCAAGAGCGAGGGAGGAGCAGAGAGAAAGGGAGAGAGAGAAAGAGAGAAGGTAGACTCAAGTAGGCTCTGTGCCATCAGCTCAGAGCCCAATGTGGAGCTCAATCTCACAAAACTGTGAGATCATGACCTGAAAGATTTTATGAGGGAAATAACATTACCAGACTTAAGGCTATATAAAGTTAATGCTAATAGCAGTGAGAATGATGAGAAGGAATGAGGGAAGATTGTGATCAGGAGAGAAATCTGGTATGTTATTTTAATAATCTAGATAAATTTTGAGTCAGACACTTACAATAGAACAGGTACAATTCCAGGAACTACTAATAATAGTATTACTGTATATAAAGAGCTTGTAGTTATTGAGTACTTTTCCTGTACTAGGCGCTTTTCAAATCCTTACATGTATTATTTTACTTAATTCTCATAACCGCCCTATGAAATAGGTATTATTATTTTTTCCCATTTTTTTTATATGAGGAAACTGAGATACCAAGAGACTAAGTAACATACCCGAGATTATACAGCACTAGGATTAAGTTACGGCACTAGGATTCACATTAGATATTGTGATGCTAGAATCCTTGCTCTTGACCATTATGCCTCAAAGGATTCCTTGTCAAAAAGAATGGATATCCTTGGGCTTTCTGAACACATGGGGCTTATGTAGTAGTTATGAGTCATCATGTGAAATTAAAATTTCATCCAAACAATTTAATTAGATTGTCAATAAAGACCTGGAGAAGGAAGAGGCAAAAAAGTTGTGTCTATATTGTTGAAAATTACTGGATTTCTAACACCATTGTATTCACTGTTAATACCATTTGACTAAGAGTTAGAAAACATTAATTTCATCTCTGTCCTCACCTAGCTGAGCGACCAGCCTATCACTGAGTCTTGTACTCCTAATTTAACGGATGAACAGGCTGGACAAAATTATTTTTAAGGCTTCTTCCAGGTCTAACATTTTGTAATTCTGAGTGTCAGCCAAGAGGGTGCTACAAAGCAGCTATTGGTTTGGCTAGGGGGACAGAAATCCTTGAATAAGCCTGTCATCTGCAGCCCATGTGAAGCTTTGGCAGTAGTAATATGCTTGGCAAATGATAGCTTGTACCAAGCACTCAGGGTAAATTCAACTGTTCTTGCCAAGAATTAATTGCCTCACTCTGTGGTCACCATCTCAGGCTATTGGATTAGTTTGCTTGGGCTGCAGTTATTAATGCAGAAATGAAATTTGAAAAGTCAGGGGTAGCCTCCACAAAAACATACTTTATTGATGCAATTTATAAGCAGTTCCCAGGCCAAAGAGAATGGTCAACTAGGGGTGCCGATGTAAGTAAAATATTTGAGCATGAAGCATTGTACAATAGCAGAAGAACAATACCATATGTTTATTTGCTCTTCAGAGTTTTTCTATTCCTTTTTATTTGAATAAAAGCAAATAGTCCAGCTAGGTTAAAGTAAAGATTCATCTTTCCTTCTTATATCCAATTCCTCAAATATCACTCCTCAGGAGTAGCCACTATTTGCAGTTTCTTTCATATCATTTCACAAAATCTATGATTCTATAAGCATCTCTGATATTCTCTCCTTCTACATACACACATTTGATTATTTTATATTTGTTTTTCTGAAACTTGCTTTCATTAATGAGTATATGGACATCTTATCTACACATAGAAATAAACACTGTTTGTTTGTTTGTTTGTTTATGGCTGCTGATGAACCATAATTTTTTGCCTGTACCAGATTTTCTTGGCTATACCATAATGTAACAAAAAATCTCTAATTGTGAAATTATAGAGTTATTATTAATTTGAAGTGTTCTTTATACATGCAGAAAAGTTTTACTTTGTCTACATATATTGCAAATGATATTTCTATATTAATTTTTTTCTTTATAAAAATATTTCTAAAATATAGAAATTTACTGTACATATAGTATTTGGCTATAAAACTATATGCACAGTAAAAATTGTTATTACCTTACTGTACATCTTCAGTTTCTTTTATGCCTTTGCATAATACTTTCATTTTTTAACATTTAAATATTTGATCCATGTAAAATTTATTTTGATATAATAGATGATAAAGAGAACCAGGTTAATTTACTAGTGAGCTATTTGTCCCAATAACATTTATTGAATGCCTCAGCTTTTCCCACTGACGTTTATATGCTTAATTCCATACAGAGTATCTTTAGTCTTATTTCTGCTCATCTATTCTCTCTGTGTTTCCTTACAGCGGTACCAATATTTTTTATTGAAGTGGCATTTTAATATGTACAAATATCTTGTATGATTACACTCTACCGTTATTCCATTTTCTCTTCTTTTTTAATTAAAAAAACTTGTGGGGTGGGGTGCCTGGGTGGCTCAGTCAGTTAGCGTCTGACTTTGGCTCAGGTCATGATCTCACAGTTCGTGAGTTCAAGCCCCATGTCAGGCTCTGTGCTGACAGCTCAGAGCCTAGAGCCTGCTTCAGATTCTGTGTCTCCCTCTCTCTCTGCCCCTCCTCCACTCATGCTCTGTCTCTCTCTCTCTCCTTCAAAAATAAGTAAAAACATTAAAAAATTTTTTTTAAATTGTGGGGATAAAAATACAGCATAGACAATATAATCAGTAACATTGTAACAACTTTTTATGGTGACAGATGATAACTACACTTACCATGATGAGCACTGTGTAATACATAGAATTGTTGAATCACTATGTTATACACATGAAACTAACATAACATTGTATGTCAACTATGCTTCAATAAGCAAAAGAAAAGAAAGAAAAATACTAAAATAATATTGATATGGAAAAGTTAGGTTAAAGAGAGTACAGTTTGATACTGAATCAATAGTTGAAAGACTTTTTTTTTAAGTTTGAGACTCCATTATTGGTGTATAGAAATGTAACAGATTTCTGTAAGTTGATTTTGTACCCTGATACTTTACTGAATTTACTAAATTACTTTACTGAATTTACTTTACTGTATCAGTTCTAGCAGTGTTTTGATGGAGTCTTTCAGATTTCTACATAGAGTATCACGATGTCTGCCAGTAGTGGAAGTTTGACTTCTTCTTGCTAATTTGGATGCCTTTTATTTCTTTTTGTTGTCTAATTGCTGTGGCTAGGACTTCTACTTATATGTTAAATAATAATGGTGAGAGTGGACATCTCTATCTTGTTCCTGACCATAGAGAAAATGCTCTCAGTTTTTTCCCATTCAGGGTGATATTGGCAGTGAGTTTTTCATGTATGGCCTTTATACCTACTTTGTTGAGGGTTTTTATGAATGATGTTGTACTTTGTCAAATGCTTTTTCTGCACTTATTGAAAGGATCATATGTATTAATTATTTTATATATTTGGGTGCTCCCATTTGGGTACATGAGTATTTTCTTTTTTCTTTGGAACATAAATATTTTCAATGTTGTATTTCTTGTTTGTCCCCTTTATGATTATATAATGCTTTTCTATACACTAATAATGAAGCCACAGAAAGAGAAATTAAGGGATCAGTCCCATTTAAAATGCATCCAAAACAACAAGATACCTAGAAATAAACCTAACAAAGAGGTAGAAGATCTTTACTCTGAAAACTATAAAATACTGAAAAAAGAAATTGAATATGACACAAAGAAATGAAAAAACATTCCATGCTTATGGGTTGGAAGAACAAATATTGTTAAAGTGTCTATATTAGGGGCGCCTGGGTGGCACAGTCGGTTAAGCGTCCGACTTCAGCCAGGTCACGATCTCGCGGTCTGTGAGTTCGAGCCCCGCGTCAGGCTCTGGGCTGATGGCTCGGAGCCTGGAGCCTGTTTCCGATTCTGTGTCTCCCTCTCTCTGCCCCTCCCCCGTTCATGCTCTGTCTCTCTCTGTCCCAAAAATAAAAAAAAATAAATAAATAAATAAAAGTTGAAAAAAAAAAGAAAAAAAATTTTAAAAAAAATGTCTAGATCCAAGGCAATCTAGACATTTAATGCAATCCCTATCCAAATACCAATGGTATTTTTCACAGAATTAGAAAAAACAATCTTAACATTTTTATGGAACCACAACGGAGCCCAAAGCAATCTTAGAAAAGAAAAGCAAAGCTGGAGGCATCACAATTCCAGACTTCAAGTTATATTACAGAGCTATAGTGCTCAAAACAGTATGGTACTGAGACAAAAATAGACACACAGATCAATGGAACAGAATAAAAAAAAAACACCCATAAATGAACCCACAACTAATGGTCAACAAATCTTTGAAAACACAGGAAAGAGTATCCAATGGAAAAGACAATCTCTTCAACAAATGGGGTTGGGAAAACTGGACAGCTACATGTAGAAAAATGAAAATGGACCGCTTTTTTACATCATACACAAAAATAATTTCAAAATGGATTAAAGACCTAAATGTTACACTTGAAACCATAAAAATCCTAGAGGAGAACACAGGCAGTAATTTTTTGGCATGGACCATAGCAACTTCTTTCTAGATATGTCTCTGGAGACAAGGAAAACAAAAGCAAAAATCAACTATTGGGACTTCATCAAAATAAAAAGCTTCTGCACAGCAAAGAAAATAGTCAACAGAACTAAAAGACAATCTATGGAACAGGAGAAGAATTTTGCAAGTAACATACTTTATAAAAGGTTAGTATGCAAGATATATAAAGAACTTACAAAACTTAACACCTAAAAAAATGAAAAGTCCAATTAAAAATGGGCAGAAGACATAAATAGACATTTTTCCAATGAATATGTACAGATGACCAATAGATACATGAAAAGATGCTCAACATCACTCATCAGCAGGGAAATACAAATCAAAACTACAATGAGATGTCACCTCATACCTGTCAGAATGGCTAAAATCAATAATACAAGAAACAACAGGTGTTGGCAAGGATGTGGAGAAAGGAGAACCCTCATTCACTATTGGTGGGAATGTAAACCGGCCAGCCACTCTGGAAAAAAGTATGGAGTTTCTGTAAAAAGTTAAAAATAGAACTCCTTACCATTTAGCAATTGCACTACTAAGTATTTTCTGAAGAATACAAAAATACTAATTCAAAGGGATACATTCATCCTGATATTTATAGCAACATTATCTACAATAGCCAAATTATGGAATCAGCCTAAGTTTTCATCAACTGATGAATAAAGATGTGGTATGTATATATACAATGAAACATTATTCAGCAATAAAAGTGAATGAAATCTTGCCATTTGCTATGACATGGATGGAGCTAGAAGTATTATGCTAAGTGAAATAAGTCAGTCAGAGAAAGAAAAATACCATATGATTTCACTCATGTGTGGAATTTAAGAAACAAAAGAAAAGTCCAAGGGAGAAAAAGAGAGAAAGAGAGAGAGAGGGAAACCAAGAAACAGACTCTTAATTATAGAGAACAAAGTGATGGTTACCAGAGGGGAGGTGGGTGGGGGAATTGGTGAAATAAATGATGGGGGATTAAGGAGTACACTTGTGATGAGCATTGGGTATTGTATGGAAGTGTTTAATTATCATATTGTACACCTGAAACTAATATTACACTGTATGCTAACTAACTGGAATTTAAATGAAAACTTAAAATAAAAAAAACCAAAATGTTTTAAAAGACTGAATCTCAAATATGAAAGTAGTTTGATGAATAGTTGGAAGAACAAAGAAAGTGTTTTTTGTTTGTTTGTAATGTTCATTTATTTTTGAGAGAGAGACACAGAGCATGAGGGGGGAGGAGCAGAGAGAGAGGGAGACACAGAATCATAAGCAGGCTCCAGGTTCTGAGCTCTCAGCACAGTGCCAGATGCAGGGCTCGAACACACAAACTGTGAGATCATGACCTGAGTCGAAGTCAGACGCTTAACTGACTGAGCCATCCAGGCACCCCCAAAGAAAGTGCTTTTTGAGAGTAAGTTGCTATGACTTTTTTTTCTGTTTATTTATTTATTTTGAGAGAGAGAGAGAGAGAGAGAGAGAGAGAGCAAGCAGGGAAGATGAAGAGAGAGAGAGAGAACCCCAAGCATAGAGCCCCACATGAGGCTGAGTCTCATGAACCATGAGATCATGACTTGAGCTGAAATCCAGAGTCAAGCACTCAACTGACTGAGCCACCCAATCGCCCCTTGGTACTCCTTTTTTACCTCAAAGTAATATTTAAAGATTTTAGCGTGGATTTCCTACTAACAAGGACATTCACCCCACACATGAATTTGATTTCTTTTTGCTTTGAATATTTACGGGTATTATAGTTAAAGTTCTGGGGCACCTGGGTGGCTCAGTCAGTTAAACGTCTGACTTCAGGTCAGGTCATGATCTTGTGGTTCACAAGTCAAAACCCTGCATCTGACTCTGTGCTGACAACTCAGAGCCTGGAGCCTGCTTCGGATTCTGTGTCTTCCTCTCTCTCTGTTCCTCCCATTTGCGCTCTGTCTCTCTCACTCAAAAATGAATAAATGTTCTTCTAGGGCAGGTATGTTCTTATTTTATTTATTCATTTACTTATTTGTTAAACAAATACAGATTTAGTGTGCGCTCGCACACACACACACGTGTGTGTGTGTGTGTGTGTGTGTGTGTGTGAGTGTGAACATCTAGAGTGCTAATAATGTAGGTCCTGGCTGCATCGTTATGTTCACTTGGTGAACAATATTCAAACTGTATACTTACATATGTACTTTTCTGTAGGCATTCATGCTTTTAAAAGTTCTAAAATGTGATACAATTAACTTTTAAAAATCTCATGTAATGGTTTCACAAAAAGAAAAAAATTGAGACTCCTGACTAGCAGCTTGGATCTACATGTAAATCCAAAAGTTTTATGACTATATTTGCCTATTTTGTAATATTTGTCACTTGTTATTTGTGAACCAAGGACTTTGTCAAAGCTTCTGTCTACTACACTGTTGAATGATTTCTGCCAATAAAATACAGAAAGAATTACATCTTATTTGGCTAAACTTTATGGTAATACAAATGTTAGATCATACAGGGTGAACTGTATACTGAATCTGCTTCCACGGGCACAGCATACATATGTAAAAATTCAAATAGTTCATAGCTTTGTTCTTAATAATTCCTGGTATTCACTTCTATGATTAATTTGCAAGACTTTTGTATTTAAATTCTGTCATATTTCCTATCTCTAGTAGACTCTAGAAGTTTTTGCATTTGAAATGAGATTTTCTTTGTGTTTGGTAGTTCCTATAAAATGATCTATTTTCTGTTTGATTTGATAACTGCATCTCCAGTGGCAAATGAGAGGGAAACAGCAAATTTGAATAACTTAGTCTTTAAAAATGCCATCAATAATTATGTTTTGTTTATTAATATAGATCCCAGTGATCAGGATTTTCTTTATGCTACAAAATGTAGACATGTACACAGAGAGAGCTACTAAGCTGCCAATACCAAAGGGTTATACCTTCTATTAGCACAGTAAATGAATCTGAACCTAGTATAGACTCTGCTGCACTTCTACAATTACCTGGTACACTTTGGAAATAAAGAAGTGGGAATGCAAGCAACATAATTATATGACCAAGCTCTGGAGGAAAGATTTCAGAGTTAAGGTAGAGTGTATTTGGAAGAGAATAAATATAAAATGACCTGAATCTCCAAGAAACTTAATTTTGAGAACAAGTTACATCAAATAAGTAGTTAACTAAGTTCTAGATACTTCTGGAAAATAGTATATGTTGCCATTGAGTCATTTTGAGATTGAATAAGAGCCTATCTACTAAAAGGATGCTTCTGAGTGACAACCAGGGAACTAGAGAGTATATCAACAGTGCTACTCTACCAACATTGGCGTTCTCCAAATCAGCTCTACATGCACAACACTACTTAATTGAGAAACAAAATTCAGAACTGACCCTTGAAAAATTATGGGCATTGGTAGTCTAGATAAAAGTGAAGTAATGTCTAAAGGGAAGGGAGACTACAAACTGGCAGCAATAAGGAATTTTTAAAAATCTGTATATGAACTGAATTATATTAAGAGTTGGAGACTCATAATCTATTATTAGAACTTTACGTTTTCTGAGTTTCTGTAATTTTTGTTCCTGATAAAGCTTCTTATCAAAAGCTTTTCCATTTTCCTGGATGCAGATGGGTGGTGGATGGTGATTGTAGCATCATGGGAACTTAAGTTGGATATGGAGGTTAATAATATTTGCTTGGGATGACTCTATGCATGTATGTATATGCATTGAGGCAGATGCAGGGAGAAGTCAAATAGAAGTCTAGATGACTGCTCCATTAAAGTCTTAAAAAGATAGAGAATCCACATACAAGCCAAAGAAAGCAAGATATCTAAACAAGATCAAAGATGAAAATGGAGTGTTGTTGATAATATAGGCATAATTTCCCAAACCCCTGGGTAGCTGGCATGACTTTTTATAAAGAAACATTAAAGACATGGACACTTTCCTGGTACTAATATGAAACGCCTAATTTCTAGTCTGCCATTCTGTTATCTACAAATCCAAACTCTACCATCTTTAATGGGTTGGGTTTAGTCATACATCCTCAACAAAGTCTTCAGTAATGAAAAAAGTCAGTGACTCTCAATAATGGCTGCACAATAGAATTAATGATGAGTTTTCTATGTTTGTTTTGTTTTTAAATTTCAGTGTCCATACCTGACCCCAAATAAATCATATCAGGCTTTCAGGAGGTGGGTTCTGAGTTACATCACAGTAGGGGTATTTTTAGAATTTTCTCAAATGCAGTCAGGCATAAAATTAGACCTCTCTGATCTTCTTCAAACTTTTACAACTAAGAGTATATACTATGGAATCTCATCATAAAGTACACTTTCTTCAAGTTTCCTGTAATAATTATGTAGCTTTCTTATACTATTTATCAACTTGTAAGTTAATTTTTTCTGAGTCAGTGTATGAATGGCTAAATTAACTCAGGAAACAACAGATGTTGGCAAGGATGCAGAGAAAGGGGAATCCTTTTGCACTGTTGGTAGGAATGCAAACTGGTGTAGAGACTCTGGAAAACAGTATGGAGGTACCTCAAAAAATTAAAAATAGAATTACCCTATGACTCAGCAACTGCACTACTAGGTATTTATCCAAAGGATACAAAAATGCTCATTTGAAAGGGCACATGCACCCCAATGTTTACAGCAGCACTATCAACAATAGCCAAAGTATGGAAAGAGCCCAAATGTTCACTGACTGATGAATGGATAAAGAAGATGTGGCATTATATATATACAATGGAATACTACTCAGTGATCAAAAAGAATGAAATCTTGTCATGTGCAACAACATAGATGGAACTAGAGTGTATTATGCTAAATGAAATAAGTCAGTCAGAGAAAAACAATTATCATATGATTTCACTCATATGTGGAATTTAAGAAACAAAACAGGTGAACATAGGGGAAGGGAAGGAAAAATAAGATAAAAACAGAGAGGGAGGCAAACACTAAGAGATTCTTAAATACAGAGAACAAACGGTGGTGGGGTATGGAATTAAGGAGGCACTCACTGGGATGAACACTGGGCGTTATATGTAAGTGATGAATCACTGGGTTCGACTCCTGAACCCAATACTACACTGTATGTTAACTAACTTGAATTTAAATAAATAAAATTTAAAAAGTAATATAGCGTGAGTTTGGGTGTGAATAATACTAATTAATTGGCTGAAAGAATGAATGGCTCAAGTAAGGAACAACTATTAGCCTATATTTGATCATCTTGATCCAGTAATCTTTTCAAAAGAAAGTGCATTTTAAAATCATATACCCTTAGATTAATGGTCTTAGAATATGCAGCAGAGATGGCTAATTGAATCTTAGTATCTCTTTTTCCCCTTTTGCTGTGATACTAGAATCTCTGATTGTTAGCTGAAAAGGTGATTCCCCATAAGGGAAAGATGATATTTCCATCTTTTCTTCTAGCTTTGTGTAATCAAGATCTGGCAAAAGGTGCATAGGCAGAAATGTCATAACATATGCCTTTTTGAGACTGTCATGTGTTTTCTTGACCTCTTCTTTTGGAATCATCCTATATTTTGCTGCCTGAAATATGGGTATGTGAGATTGAAGCTATGCATGCAAGTGCAATTTGATAGTAACATGTCTGTGACATCTTGAGAAGCCATATTCACTTTGGGTCACCTTCTAGGTGTTTTATATAGGACAGAAATAAACTATCTTATATTTAATTCCAGGTTATTTTGATTTTTGTCACTTATAGATAACCTTAATTCCAAATAAAACAAATTCAAGCTTCAAAGTGGGGTGTGGCACACAACAGAACTCTAAAATATTTGGTATTGTTTCTGTCAGGTACTAAGCAGGTAAGGTAGAGATATTGCAGACTGGAAAGCTGGTCACCCTCATTATGCTATGGAAAAAAATTGTAGATAAATTGTTGTCACTAATGTCTTAAAAAGCATCCTGCCTAGCCACTGAAAAACAGTACAAAAAATGTGTTATGTCATCTATGTTGGATGCTTCTGATCTCACCAAAGTAGGGATGAAAAAATATATACTTCTGCTAAAATAGGCATTTTCTACCTATGACCTGCATTTAAATTGAGAAAGAGTCTGTAATTTGAGGCTTTGTATGGTTAAAAAAAGCCAACTACTTTGTATTCCAATTTGAAGCAGTTATGAGTGATGATGGAAAATGTTTAATAGGTGATGAGGGCCGAAGCGGCTTTTAAAAGTAGTTTCCTTTAATTCTTTGCCAAAAATGGAGGAAGCAAAAAAGTGAATTAACCATTTTGTCTTTCTGCTCAATTCTGTGGTTTCAGATGGCCTTACGATAGGCTCAATTGAGAGAAGGGAATGAATGGGCAGAGCCCAGTGGTCACTAAGTAAGAGGCTAGAGTTGCGGTCTAAAAAAAAAAAGATGTCAATGAGATCTTTGGATTTAGTTACTCACACACAGAACAAAGAAATCAGTTGTTTAGCATATTTTCAAGAGAATTCTTCTGCTAAACAAATCCAACTTTGGTCTGGAGTAGCCTTAACTCCTAAAGCAATCCCTTAATCCTCAAACATCCAATACCATCACTGGGTTCTGAAAGCACACAGGTCTCAAAAAAGGTATCCAAAGAAACCTCTAGAAGCAGGTCCAAGGACTATGGAGGTCAATGGAAAGAAATACCTTCCCAGAGTGTGAGCCAGAAGCTATCAGATAGGCTCTCCAAGGTACTTGTTCATCATAGAAGAAAGCCTTTGTAATACCTGGCCATAAAATTTGATAATGTCAGTTAATCAGTTACTGCATGCTTTTCCCATTGTCCTCCTTTCCATATGTAAATTTTTATTGTCATTTTCTGTGCTAACTGCTTTAATATATTAAGTAAAAGGCTAAGTTTAACTTCAGGGATGGTCACAAAGAGCTACTATTGAGTTAAATGGAAAAGAATATGCATCACCCTCAAATCCTGGGTTTGAGACTAGACGCAGTAAGAGGATAGGACATTGAGATGTCTTATTTGAGGAGGAAGTTATTCTATTCTGCAAGAAGGAGGGAGTACTGCTGAGTGTTTTGGAACCCAAGGAGGCTGATTATCTCAGAATCTAAATTTTGTCCCTCAATATTCATGATCTAACTTTTTGTTACTAGAATTTCTGATTTTTAGCTCGCCTGCTTGAATTAAATACTATGTTTCTTAGTTTCCCTTTTGCCTGTTGCCACACAGCCAGAGATGCACAAGCATAAGTGTTTTTCCTAAGGGAAAGAGCACATGTTCTTTTTACCCACTGTTCTTCATTTCTTTCTTCCTCCTACTTCCTTGATTAATGATGTTGCATCTTGGGCCATGAGGTCAGGCCTATGTGCAGAGTTTTAACAACATAAAAGCTAACGGGTCCTTGGAACTATAACCTATTTGGACCAACCTCTGGGATGTTTATGTGACATAAAAATAAACTTCAATCTTGGGGCGCCTTGGTGGCTCAGTCAGTTAAGCGTCAGACTTCCGCTCAGGTCATGATCTAATGGTTTGTGGGTTCCAGCCCTACGTTGGGCTCTGTGAGTTTGAGCCCCATGTGGGGCTCTGTGCTGATGGCTCAGAGCCTGGAGCCTACTTCAGATTCTGTATCTCCCTCTCTCTCTTCCCCTCCCCCCAATCACACTCTGTCTCTCTCTCCTTTAAAAATAAACATTAAAAAAATAAACTTCAATCCTGCTTAAACCATATTCAGGTATATGTCAATAACTGCTGAATCTGACATTAACTAATGCACAAGACATCTGATTCAGTCATAGACAACCTACTAGAAATTTAACTTCAGAGGGAAGAGACTTTGATTTATGTCTTGATTTATCCCCAGCACTTAACACTCAATAAACAAATTTAATTAAATGAATAAATGGATGAATAAACTAATAAAGAGACTCTACACTGAATACAGGAAGTCCTTCTATTACATTAGCAACAAGTACTAATACAAATGTGGTACAGTGTTCAAGCCATCATAATACTGGTGACCTTTTTCAGAAATCTCTATATATTGCCAACTTGATGTTTCTTAAAGGATGGTGTGTTTCCTTAAATTCAGCACTCCCGGTCTAGTCAAACTAAGTCTACAATGAATCTATGACATTGTTATTGAGCTAGATTCTATATTCTTAAAAAAATTTTTTTAAATGTTTATTTTTTTTATTTTTTTTTATTTTTTTTCAACGTTTATTTATTTTGGGGACAGAGAGAGAAAGAGCATGAACGGAGGAGGGGCAGAGAGAGAGGGAGACACAGAATTGGAAACAGGCTCCAGGCTCTGAGCCATCAGCCCAGAGCCCGATGCGGGGCTCGAACTCACGGACCGTGAGATCGTGACTGGCTGAAGTCGGACGCTTAACCGACTGCGCCACCCAGGCGCCCCCAGAGTTCATTCTTGACATTTGTTCCATCTAACTGCTTAATTCCAAGAATAGAAATGTCCTGAAATGTATCAGTAAATGGGTGATCCATAAAACTCCATAAAATAGGATTCTTAATTCAAACCATATGGTCCCTGAATGGGTTTTATAGAGTGGTAAATGTATATAAAGTGGTGAATGTGCCCACAGGTGCATTTTGCAAGTGGAGAGTTTGCATGACTCTCATAAGTATCTCCAAGTGGTTGGTAATACAAAAAGAAGTTAAGAACCACTGCAAGAAGGAGATCTAAAAGATGTACACTATGTGTGCTATTATTGGCATTTTTATCAGAATGGTGATGGCAAGACACATTTAAAGTGCTATAGGTCCAAGACATTGCTGCAATGATGTTTTCAATTTTCTCATCTCATGTTATTTGGAAAGTGAATGACAGTTTATTTATCTGATGATAAACCTTAAAAGTTATAAATAATTCTTTCCTATTCTTCTGTGATAGGCCAACGATAGCCACAGCCTTTTACCAAGAGATTATGAATATGTTACCTTATTCAAATAGGAACAGGACTTTGTAGGCATGATTAAGTTAAGGGTCTTGAGATGGGGAGAGTATCCTGTGTTACACAGGTGGGCACACTGTAATCACAAGGCTCTTTGTAAGATGGCAATTGGAGAATCAGAGAGAAGAGAAGTGACCAGAGAAGCAGAGGTGGGAGAGGGCAGACTGAAAGATGTTATGTCACTGGTTTTAAAGATGGAGGAAGGTAATAAGAACCATGAATGCAGATGGCTTCTACAAGCTGGTAAAGGCAAGGAAAGGAATTCTCCTCTAAAACCTCCAAAGGGAACAGAGCTCTTCTGGCACTGTGATTTCAATCTTCTCCCTCTCCCTCTCCCTCTCTCCCCTCTCCCCTCTCCTTCTCCCTCTCTGTCTGCCTCTCCTCCACAGCACTAGTGATTCTTTTCTCTCTCAGATCATGTTTCCACACCTCCTTACCTTCCGTGATTTGGTCTCTTTTCTCCCTCTAGTTGTGTAGCTTGTTCTCTCAGCCCTCAGATCAGTTTCCTGGGTGTTCAAAATGATTTGATATTTATCTAGCTGTGTTTAAGGGATAAGGCCTACATAAGGGCCTCCTACTATTCTGCTATCTTAACTCCTCCTGGGATCATTTTCTTTTTCAACAATTTTTTTTAATGTTTTATTTTATTGATTGATTGAGAGAGAGAGAGAGAGAGACAAAGTGTGAATAGGGGAGAGGCAGAGAGAGACAAAGACAGAATCTGAAGTAGGCACCAGGCTCTGAGCTGTCAGCACAGAGCTGGATGCGGGGCTCAAACTCACAAACTGTGAGATCATGACCTGAGCTGAAGTCGGATGCTTAACTGACTGAGCCACCCAGGCACCACTCGGATCATTTTCTTAATTTCCCTTTCTGCGACTTCGTTATTAGTGTACTGAAATGCAATGAATTTCTGTATATTGCCTTTGTATCCCATGACTTTATTGAATTCATTAATCAGTTCTAATAGTTTTTTGGCAGAGTCTTCAGAATTTTCTATATATAGTATCATGTTATTTGCAAATAGTGAAAGTTTTATTTCTTTCTTACTGATTTGGATGCTTTTGATTTCTTTTTGTGGTCTCATTGCTGTGGCTAGGACTTCCATTACTATGTTGAATAAAAGTGATGAGAGTGGACATACTTGTGTTCTTCCTGACCTTAGGGGGAAAACTCTTAGTGTTTCACCATTGATGGTATTCGCTGTGGGTTTTTCATATATGACCTTTATTATGTTAAGATATGTTTTCTCTAAATCAACCTTGTTGAGGGTTTTTATCATGAATGGATATTGTACTTTGTCAAATGCTTTATCTGAATCAAAATGATCATGTGATTTTTATCCCTTCTCTTACTGATGTGATATGAACCACACTTAGATTCTAGAAATAAATCCCACTGATCTTGATGAATATTTTTTAATGTATTGTTGAATTTTGTTGTTAGTCTTTTGCTGAGAATTTTTGCATCTATGTTTATTACAGGTAGTTCCCTGCTGTTCTCTTTTTTTGTGATGTTTTTACCTGGTTTGGGTACCAAGGTAATGCATGCCTCACAGAATGCATTTGGAAGTTTTCATTCTTCTTAAATTTTTTGGAAAAGTTTGAGAATAATAAATATTAACTCTTCTCTAAATTCACCTGTGAAGCCATCTGGTCCTGGACTTTTGTTTGTTGGAAGTTTTCTCATTACTGATTCAATTTTATTGCTAGTAATCTGTCCATTCAAATTTTCTATGTCTTCCCAAATCAATTTTGAGAAGTAATATGTTTCTAGGAATTTATCCATTTCTTTTAGGTTATCAATTGCCAATTTGTTGGCATATACTTTTTCATAATATTCTCTTATGATGGTTTGTATTTCTGTGGTGTCAGTTATTATTTCTCCTCTTTCATTTCTAATTTTATTTCAGTCTTCTTTCTCTCTTTTTTGGCGAATCTGGGTAGAGGTTTATCAATTTTGTTGATCTTTTCAAAGAACCAGCTCCTGGTTTCATTGATCTGTTCTATTGCTTTTTTAGTTTATTTTTGTTTATTTCTGCCCTACTCTTTATTATTTACTTCTTACTACTGGTGTTGGGTTTTGTTTGTTCTTTTTTTCTAGCTCCTTTTGGTGTAAGGTTAGGTTATTTGAGATTTTTCTTACCTCTTGAGGTAGGTCAATATTGCTATAGAGTTCTCTCCTACAACTGCTTTTGCTACACTCCAAAAGTTTTGGACTATTGTGTTGCATTTTCATTTGCCCCTATGCATTTTTTAATTTCCTCTTCGATTTCTTGGTTGACCCACTTATTGTTTAGTAGCATGTTCTTTAACCTCAATATGTTTGTGTTCTTTCCAGATGTTTTCTTGTGGTTGATTTCTAATTTCATACTGTTGTGGTCAGAAAAGATGCACGGTATAACTTCAATCTTTTTGAAATTGTTGAGACTTGTTTTGTGGTCTAACATGTGATCTATTCTTAAGAATGTTGTATGTGAACTTGAAAACAATGTATGTTCTGCTGTTTTAGGATAGAATGTTTTGAGTAAATCTGTTAAATCTATACAGTCCAGTATGTCTTTCAAAGTCACTGTTTCCTTGTTGAATTTCTGTTTTAATGACCTGTCCATTGCTGAAAGTGCAGTGTTAAAGTTCCCTTTATTATTGTATTACTATCTATTACTTCTTTTATGTTTTTTATGAACTGCTTTAACTCTTTGGGTGTTTTCATGTTGGGTGCATAAGTATTTACAATTGTTATATATTCTTGTTGTATTGTACTCTTAATGATTATATACTGTCCTTCTTTGCCTCTTGTTACACTTTGTTTTAAAGTCTCTTTGTCCGTTACAAGTATTGCACCCCAGCTTTCTTTTCATACCATTTGCATATGAAATGCTTCCCCATCCCTTCCCTTTCAATCTGCATGTGTCTGTAGGTCTGAAATGAGTATCTTGTAGTCAGCATATAGATGGGTCTTGTTTGTTTTTATTTGTTCTGTCACCCTATGTCTTTTGATTGGAGCATTTAGTCCATTTACATTCAAAGTAATTATTGACAGATATGTATTTATTACCATTTTGTTACTTGTTTTATGGCTGTTTTTATAGGTTTTTTTTTTCATTCTTTTCTTCCCTCTCTTCTGTCACAATTTTTTTGGCTTTCTTTAGTGATTGATATACTTGGATTCCTTTCTTATTATTTTTGGCATATCTATTACTTTTTTTTGATTTGCAGTTACCATTTGGTTTGTATATAACATCTTCTATATATAGAAATCTATATTAAGTTTATGGTTGCTTATGTTTGAACCCGTTCTTTACTCCTCTCCTCTCCATGTTTTAGGTGTTGTACTTTATATGCTTTTATTTTGTGAGTCCTTTGACTGATTTTTACAGATATATTTATTTTTACTACTGTTGTGCTTTCTGCTTTCCTTACTCTTCCTAATGGTCTTTCCTTTCTATTCAAAGGTTCCACTTTAACCTTTTTTTTGTAGGGCTCCTTAGTGGTCATGAATTCCTTTAACTTTTGTTCATCTGTAAAACTCTTGATCTTTCCTTCTGTTCTGGATGATAGCCTTGTTGGATAGTGTATTCTTGGCTGGAGGTTTTTTTTCTTCCAGCACTTTGAATATATCATGCCACTCCCTCTGGTCTGAAGAACATAATTAAACTTGGAAATAGGGAAAATACTTTGTGGGACTGTCAGACCATCAAATCAGTTAATCAATAGATAGCTGAGGCAGTTTAGCTTTCCATTATCTGTAGGAGTCAAAATAAAACCTTCAAATAAGAAATAAGATACATTACCTGTGACTTAAAACATATTAAAATACCTGCTCTCCGCAGACCATAATGAGCAGAAAGAAAATGCTAATAAAAAGTAAGATCTACTATCAGTTTATGAAAAAAAAAAACCACCTTGATTGTAAGTATGATGGTTTCTAATCAATATCATTGACTTTTTTCCCCAAGGAATATTAGCATTAAAAATCTAATCGTTCCCCTCATTTGTCTCTTTTAGCAATTTCTGTCTTGAAAGTTGTATATTATTGTTAGGTTTTATGTGTTGTGTTCTTCTTTGCAATTACTTTGTTGTTTTATTTTTTAAAAATATTTTATTTTGCTTCTTCTGGAATTTTTAAATTATATCTTTGTGTCTACTCAGTCTAATGGAAATGGACCATTTCTTAGATGGAAGACAGTTCTGGAAGCTTTAAAGAATGTTGGACTGCCTTAGCTTTGATAAGCAACTCTAGCTTTTATGGCATTAAGGGAACTTTGGGGGGATTAGTTCCACTAAGCTTACCATAGTTTCAGCTGAGGTGACTTAATCACAGTTGCTACCCCTTGTCAAGACTGATAAGGTGTTGTTTTTCAGGGTGCAATATGTTACCATCCACTACACACCTCAAGATAAGATGGCAAAATAGAAAGATAGAGAAAGTGATGTCTCTTCCAATCACATTAACAATTTTCTGGGAGCATAGAGGTCGCATTCAAGATAACACTGCCAAGAAAGAAATTTGTTTCTGGCTCATCACATTTTTTTTCATTTTCTGAGACATTCATAGCTATCAAAACCAAACTGAAAAAAAAAATTCCAAAAAAACAAACAAACCCTTTTGATATAGCTAAAACGTTGCTACAGAGAAAGGAAAATTTAGGTACTCTCACATTTATTTTATTCTTAAAACTTATTTATTTATTTTGAAAGAGAGACAGAGAGAGAGAGAGAGAATCCCAAGCATGCTCCATGCTGTCAGCATGGAATCTGACATGGGGCTCATGAGATCATGATGTGAGCAGAAAACAAGAGTTAGACACTTAATTTACTGAACCAATCTGGTGCCCTGGTACTCTCACATTTCTTAACTCTTTCTTGACTATTGTTAGTTACTATGTAGAATCTTCTGCTCTTTTTGGCTTTGCCATTATTTTATCTATAACCTTTGATTCCATTCAATACATACAAAATATGTAATGTAATATTTTTATAAGAAAACATTTGAAGAGAGAAAAACATGGAAAGAAACAAAATGTCTAACAATAGGGATTTAGTTCAATAAATTAGGGCACATGAATATAATTAAATGGTCTTAAACCGGTAAAAATGATACAGTAGAAGATTGGTGACATATAAATGTTCTAATTATAAAGTGAGTAAAGGAGATATATATGGTAAACTTAGTTAATGCTGTTCTGCTCTGTATTGTTATAAAAACTCCTCCTACAGGGGCGCCTGGGTGGCGCAGTCGGTTAAGCGTCCGACTTCAGCCAGGTCACGATCTCACGGTCCGTGAGTTCGAGCCCCGCGTCAGGCTCTGGGCTGATGGCTCGGAGCCTGGAGCCTGTTTCTGATTTGTGTGTGTCTCTCTCTCTGCCCCTCCCCTGTTCATGCTCTGTCTCTCTCTGTCCCAAAAATAAATAAACGTTGAAAAAAAAATTAAAAAAAAAAAACAAAAACAAAAAACAAAAAACAAAAAAAAACTCCTACAAATATGGTACTTTTATTGAAAAAGTACTGTATTCAAAGAGAAAAATAAATTAGGAAATTACATGGCCAAACTCACCAGAAGAAAAAATGGCATTTTCTAATTGCTATAAATGAAGGGGAAACATAACAACAGAACTTTAGGGTGTTACTGAAGTAACTCTGAGGTATGGGAACTGGGATAAACTTGACAGATTGGAGTATTGTTGCTCATGTTGGAACAGGAGATGTGGTTTTGGCTTCACATAAGGTGGTTAGTTGGAATCAAATCCTTTGCAAAGAAAAAAAAAAAACATACAAACACACAACAAAAAACTGGATGCTTCTATTGGCTACAATGTCTGTGAAAATTGGATTAGGAAAACCACAGATCCAAGAAACATGCCAACTACTGAGGTCCATAAGTGGAAAAAAGTAACTTTGGAGAAATGAAAATCTCAATCCCAAATCACATGCTGTGAGGTTTGAATGTTTACTACTCATAAGGTTGGAAGCCAAAAATTAATAAATTAACACTGGTCTCAGCAGAAGCTACAACCCACAATACATGAGACTCCCACAAAGAAAATCCACCCTTACTGAAGATGACATACAATTACACAAACAAACAAACAAACCTCTTCAAACTATGCATGAAAATTAACTGCAGTCAAAAAGAGTCAACAAATGGAACACATTTATTAATTGATATCTAAACAACTAGGGATAAAAATGGTATAAATATAACTATCAAATGTTGATGTTTACAGTTATTAAAGAGATACAAAAGAGGAATAAAATCTACAACGAGAACAGTATAGAAATAAAAAAAGACTGCAGTAGAGCCAAATCAAATCTCTAAGAATGACAAATATAATTATCAAAATTAAGAGCACGATGGGCATATTGTATGGAACATAAACTCAATGGAATAGGGATAATAAATTTGAAAATACATTTACTAGTTTATGTAGAATGAAGTATGGTGAGATAAAGACACAAAAATACTTATGGACATGAAAAATAGTGAATGAAAATCTAACATCCAGTAATAGGAATTCTGGAATTAATAATAAAGAGAAGGTTGGAAGTATAATAGTCCAAGACAAGGAAATGGTTGATACTTTTCTAATATTGAATGGTGTTATTAGTTTTGAGATTGAAGAAGTTCAAAAAAGAGGGTGAGTGAAAATAGATCCATTCTTATGCATCTCCTAGTGAAGGATAAAAATCACATAATAATCTCAATTGATATAAAAAAGGCATTTTATAAAATTCAAAATCCTTTCATAATAAAAACACTCAACACACTAGGAATAGAGATTTAACCTTAGAATAGTAAAAGCCATTGATAAAAAACCCAGAAAGACCATCAAACTCAATGATAAAAGAGTGAATGCTTTTCTTTCAAGATCAGGCACAAGATGGGGTGCCTGGGTGGCTCAGTCGGTTAAGTGTCTGACACTGGCTCAGGGTATGATCTCGTGGTTTGTGAGTTTGAACCCTGTGTCGGGCTTGGCGCTGACAGCTCAGAGCCTGGAGCCTGCTTGGGATTCTGTGTTTTCCTCTATATCTGTCCCTCCTCCACTCGCACTCTCTCTCTGTCTCTCTCTCTCAAAAATAAATAAACATTAAAAAATAAATAAATAAAAGATTAGACACAAGGCAAGAATCCTTAGGCACAACTCAATCTCCTTAGTAGATATGGGTCTATTCAGATTTTCTTTCTTCATAATTTAGTCTTGGTAGGTGTTGTATTTCTAGAAATTTGTTCATTTAGGTTGTCTAATTTGTTGATGAATAATTGTTTACAGAATTCTCTTACAATCATCTTTATTTCTGTAGAATGAGTAGTAATATCCCCACATACATTCAATTTTAGTAATTTGTCTTCTCTCTTTTTTTCTAAGTCCATTTACTTAAAGGTTTGTCAATTTTACTAATCTTCATGAAGAATCAGTTTTTGGTTTTGTTGATTTTCTTTATTGTTTTTCTATTCTCTGTAATATTTTTGACTTTGTTCTTATCTCTATTATTTCCTTCCTTAATAGCTTTAGATTTAGTTTGTTCTTTTTCTATTTCCTTCAGTTGTAAATTTAAGTTGTTGATTTGATATCTTTCTTGTTTTTTCATGTAACTATATAGTTATCGTTTTTTCCTTTAACACTGCTTTCACTGTGTCAGTTAAGTTTTGATGTGTTGTGTGTTTGTTTTCATATGTCTCTAAGTATTTTCTAATTTTCCTTGTAATTTCTTATTTGATCCATTAGCTTTTTAAGAGTACGTTTTTTAATTTCCATAAATTTGTGAATTTTTATGTTTTCCTTGTTATTGATTTCTAATTTAATCCTTTTGTGCAGAAAACTACTTTCTATGGTACTTCTTTTTAAATGTATTGAGACTTAATTTATGCCCATATAGTCTATACTGGAGAATGTCCCATTGTGCACTTGAGAAAAATGTGTATTTTGTTGTTGGGTAGGGTTAAATATGCTTGTTTTATGTGTTCTTCAAATCCTCTATTTCTATACTTATCTTCTGTTTGTTCTATCCATTACCGATAGCGATGTGTTGAAGTATCCAACTATCAGTACAAAGGTATTTCTCCCTTCAGTGCTGTCAGTTTTGTTTCTATTTTGACAGCCTGTTATGAGATGTACAAATTTTTATAATTATTATATCTTCTTGCTTTTTTGAACCTTTATTAATATATAATGTTCCTGTTCTCCTATAAATTTTTTTTATTTAAATCAATTTTGTTTGGTATTAGAATCATTCCTGCTCTCTTTGGCTATGATTTGCATAGAATATCTTTTTCCAACCCTTCACTTTCACTCTATTGGCGCCTTTGGATCTAAAGTAAATCTCTTGTAGACAATATATAGTTGGATTATATTGTTGTTGTTGTTTTTAAGTCTATTTGGCCAAGCTCTGTCTTTGGAGACTTTAATCCATTTATATTTAAAGTAATTACTGATAAGAAGAGACTTACTTCTGTCATTTTCCTATTTGTTTTCCATAGGCCTTATAGTGTTTCTTGTCCCTTATTCCCTGCATTTCTGTCTTCTTTTGTGTTTAGTTGAATTTTGTAGTGAAATGTTTTCATTCTCTTCTCATTTCCTGTTAGGTATACTTTATTGCTATTTTCTTTGTGGTTACCATGGAAATTACATTTAACATTCTAAAGTAGAACACTCTAATTTGAATTTAAACCAGTTTAACTTTGATAACATGCAAAAGCCTTGTTCCTATACATCTCTAGCCCCATTCTCATTCAGTTATTAAAATTACATCTTACATGTTGTGTGCAAAACATGGATTATACTTTTTTTTATGCTTCGGTCTCAAATACATATTTTTGGTAGAAAACAGAAAGTGAAGTTACAAAACAAATTTATGACATTTCTAGCTTTTAGACTGAAAAAATTTAATGTATTAATCTCTTAAATAATGTAGAAAGCCAAAAGTAAAGTTATAAACCAAAGTTACAATAATGCTAGCTTTTATAATTACCCATTTATTTGCCTTTACGGAGTCTTAATTTCTTCATATGGCCTCAAGTTCCTCTCCAGTGTCTTTCATTGCAACCTGTAGAACTTCCTTTAGCATTTCTTACAGGACAACCCTGGTGGTAATGAATTCCCTCATCTTTTGTTTATCTGGGAATGTCTTAATTTCTCCCTCACTTTTGAAGGACAATTTTACTAGATACAGGATTTTATTTACTATTGTGATACTATAGATCTGCATAAAAAACATGGTGTTATTGTGGGAAAATGATACTATATATTTGAAATTTTGTTAGAGTCTAAAATAAGTTCTTTAATATTAGGAATTTTGGGTCTTTGTATGCCAGGCTTTTTAAATTCTGGGGTGAGTCAAGTCATAACTGTATCTACAGATCATGGCATGAACCCTGCTACGTCTCATAAGTAATGCGTTCTTAACAAAGAGCTGAGCCCCAGATTTTCACTGATCCCTAACAGAATCAGGATTGTCAGTGTGACCAAATGTTTGTAGAAACTTAAGAATCAGTAGTTTTCAGAAAGAACAAGAGCAGAGGAACAAAACATGCTGAAATGAAGATTCTAGATGTATTTACAAGTAAATTCTTGAAGCCCCAGTGCTTTGTTTATAAAGCTGGCATCAATTTATAAACCAAGCAAGATCTAGAACAAGTCACAGTTCATCTTACACCAAAGATTCCACTGCTCTTTTAGTCTGACTTGGGATACCCAAGAAATTGCTGGCTCAGAGCCAGAGTAAGCACTACAAAAAAGCAAACACTTTTTTTTTTAACCTGAAGCATTTATTTTTTAGTGATTATTTCCACCTGGCAGAACAGAAACCTCTGTGAAAGAAATAAATCCTGCTGCTGCTAAGACCAGTTAGCTATGACACTTGTCAAAGGTCACAACAGCATGCAGAGAGATTTCTTTATTTCTTACTTTATTACAGAGGAATGTGGATCTCACATTCCTCACATTCCTTAGAAGATATTTTAAAGATTAAGAGGGTATAGTTTTCAATTCAGAGTTTAATATCGTGCAGGAGAATATATTTATAAAATTTCTTTGTTTATGGAATCCAACACACACACACACACACACACACACACACACACACACACACAATCAAAGCATAAATTCAATGACATTTTCCTCTAATGTAGCAAATCTATGTTGCATAAATTACCAGAGAGAAAAATTTCAAATCTATGAATAGCATACTAGGCTTTCATCCCCCTTTTCTTTCAGTAAGAATCTCTTGTGAATAAAGAAGTGAACAGTAAATCCTGTGAAAATAAGAAACTTTATAATCTCTTCAGCCTGATTTATAACTGGAAGGATTGCATGATAGGTGAAAAGATAGAAAATTATTACCCAACCTCCCTATCCCCAAATATCTTCTTAATATATTCCAGGGAACCACAGAATTGTTTATAATTTGTGAAAAGGACTGTAGGGCAAAAAACATAATCATCTATAGCATTCTTCTTGATCTAACAATGTAATAGACCTCATGGTTATGAACTTTATATTCAAACAATATTGCATTATTAATGAGTGTTAGAAAATAGCAATTATCCTTTGAGTACTGCTTAGACCCCAGCACTCTGCATACATTCTCTCTAATCCTCACAGAGCCTTGTAATGTGTTACTATCCACGTTTTACAGGGAAGAAACTGAGATTTCTTCAATATCATATAATTAGTGTCACAGTATATCAAGCAAAGTTACATGGGGGAAAAAGGAAACCTTCCAATCAGAAAGACATTCAATAATGTCGCTTACAAAATTGTTGCAAGGGTAGGAGAAATGTAGTCTAAGGGGCTAACTTAGGACAGTTGGTTTCTAGGTCATGTCGCTATAGTTGTGATCACAGGGGGAAAAGCTGTAATTGGTGCTTCTACAACTACTGCTGACATCACAACTGCATCACATCCTGTCACATACTTTGTGCTGTTAGAACATCCTTGTTTCTATCACAGCCACTGTAAAATGGTCCCCATCTCATTCCTACTTTCAAAAACCTATGTGAATAAATTTCACTGGCAGAAACAAAAGCACATCTAGAAGTCTAGCTGTAAAGGAAAAGTATTTTAACCTAACAGCTCCTGTAACACAGAGGGCAACGTAGAAAAAAAGTGTGAATGAATGTGCTTCTACTTTATAATACAATGCACTTCTTTGTTTGCTTACCATTCATACATCTATTTTTATCAAGAAAAGTTCTCAATGCCAACAATGACAAAAATTAAACTAAATAAGTACTCTTAACTGACATAATACAACTCTTCCATGTAACTTACACTATTCTTAACAGGAAGAAACAAAAATCCCTTCTGTCACTGTTTATATCTTAGAGTTGATGTTCATTTACTCTATCTCTATCATCATTACACTTTGATTTTCTATCATCTGAGGATTAAATTTAAGAGTTTAGAATTATTGGCTTTATTCTGTATAAATTAGTAAGGAAAAGGGAGGGGGAATATGTTTGTGATTGTGCACATAAAATAAGAAATAAATTATGAGTAGCTTTTGCAGAATCCTTGATTCTGCAACTGAGCACTAAAGGAGATTAAACTACTAAAAATAGAGTACCCAATGTAACATAGATAGAGATCCATTTGGGCTTCTTAGCAATGGCAATTCTATGCCTCGGAGACACAATGAATAGTTGTCTTACATACACCAGACAACAGAGGGGGAGAGAAAGATAGACTCCTCCAGGCCTATTTCTAGAAGACATTCCTGGCTTCTGATCTCAGTGTCTTCACCTTACAACATCAGGAATTGAGACAAATATATCTTCTATGCATACTGGCAGGTCCAAAAGAAAAGAATGATGGGCAGAATTCTGTATGCTCAGTTCTTCTCCGATTCCAAAGGCTCTCTTCCTTTTAGGGAGGAGCAAATTGGAAAGGATGATGGAAACTCTCCATTTAGTTCAAAGAGTGGAGCTTCCTACTTCAGAATACAAATGAGGCATTAGGGCAGATGAAGAGAGAATGATTCTTGTACATCAAGTGTGAGAGCAAAATTTCACATGCAAATTTTTAAGACAAATTATCTGCTAATATCAGTACTGCCATTAATAATCAGCTGAAGGGAGAACACCATGAGAGACTATGAATTGGTAACTTTCCTGTATAATAAAGAAAATTAAAATAGTTACTTAACTGGTGTTAAGATCACAGGATGAATGTTATATTTTTAATTAATTATCAAGGCAAGATTGATCATTGTATTACATAAGGAATACTTTAAGAGCCCAGATTACTATAAGATTTTTTTATGAGTAAATCTGCAAAACAGGATTTGGTTATTAAAAACAAATGGTATGCATAGGTCTCTTTTTCTTAATAGTCTTTTGGGGTTCAGATTCTCTGAACCAATGTTCAAAAGTCACTCTCAGTTTTAAGTTTATTATAAAGCTTTCTAAACATTTATACTATTGGAATTCTGCCAACTCTTATCTTGAAAAAACTTTTTTCCCACTCCATTCCCATGAGCATAGGCTGGCATACACTTTGATACTTTACTTTTTCACTTATGACTTGGGACATCCTGTCCCCATCCTCCTTGACATATTTCAAGGAATCAGTGCATATTGCAAGGAATCAGTGCAACTTCTTGCCATCAGTTTTAGTAATTTTAACACCTACATTGAGAACATCTGTAATCCCTTGGCTGCCAACTAAGATCAGTCATTTTCATTCTTTAGCACTGAGATAGATCCTTTATAATCTGGACTTATGGCATCTGAGTGTAACAGTGTACTTACTATTTATTTTAAATGTACTAGAAACAAGCAGAAAAATGATGGGGAAAGAGCCTGTCAGCTCTTGCTTGCTAATTTCAAGAAAAATAATGTCATACTCTGAGAGCATGATCTCTACCTCCAATTACACACATATTGTTGCAAATAAAAAGAGATAGGAAATTTACAGATAATAATGGAGGTCAATCAATTTCTTTACACAGCTCAAAGTAGGAAATATTGTAAATTGATGCGTCTCATCAAGGAGCTGTTCTGGTACTGATGAGATATTCATTTATTTCCCTATCAGATTTACATGCACTGTTTTGGCTTTATCAAAAGCATTTACCTGACTAGTTCCAAGCACACTTTACAGCAACCGAGAGGCTGTCTCCACACAATTTCAAAGTTCTGTTGATTAATCTCGTGTGTCAAGCAACTACAATACTCCCGAAACAGTTCCAACATTTCTAAAGCCCTTACCTTCATTCTAAGACACTTTCCTAGCTGTTGATAACAACAAGAACAGATCTTAAAAGTGGACTGCAAAGGGAAAGCAAGAAGCCATAATGTAGTGTAAAACAATTGTTGGCTAACTTGATAACTAAATGGATGTATAGGAAAGTAGGTAAATAAATTTGATAGGTAAATAAATAGATGATAGGTAGGTACGTACATACATACATACATACCTACATACATACATACATACATACATAAATTAGATTTGCTGGAGAAACTTTCACTCACCAAAATGTAATGGAGGATGTCATTAAATTTTTCTTAAGAAAAAGATTAATGAAATCTTTTCGGTGGATGGTGACATGGTCAGATAGTGAGTTAATTTTTCCCAAATATTCATTTTTCGCTTCTTTCTTGAAATAGAACCCTCAGGTTTTAATTGGACTCACGGTTGCCCCAAATAATTTTCCAGGTTCCCTTGAAGCTATTGTGTGACCAGATAAGAAATACTAGAAAATGGAATTAAGCAAAAGTATTATGTGCGATTTCTTGGGAAAAGTCTTAAACAGAGGTGAAAAAGGTCATTCCTTTCTTTTGTTGCTTTCTCCATTGTGCTGATTGGAATACAGATGTCTGAAGTTTGAGCAACCATCTTGAAACATAGAATGGGAGTCAGGCATGACCAATGGCAGAGAAACAAGCTTTGGGAATTCTGATAACTGTCACCATGGCATATTATACCAGCGTGAGACTAATATTGTGGGTTGCTAAAACCATATTCAAATAGCAAAATATGATCATAAATTGTCTTCTACGAGTGTGGATTTCTGATACTTAAAATATCCTTTTCTAAAAGTATGCAGTGATGTGGGTGGGTCTATAAGTTTTGAGTCAGAAGCCAAAGGGTTTGAATTATTTGCATTGTAGAGAAGAGAAGAATTTTAAGTTTTGGAGGAAGGCAAGAAAAGAAGAAGAGTAAACAGAAGGATGGACTCAAGAGATGGAGAGAAAGAGACAACACACAAATAAATCCAAAGAAATAAAAACAAATGTCAACAACACAAAAGCATAAAACAATTATGGCCAGACAAAAGGGATTTCACAAAATTGTACTGTAAAGAGTTTTAATATGTTTGCTTTGTCTGTGCTATAAATCTTCTTCCCTATTTTTCTTCACAATCATCTGTAAAATCTAGATAGCTCACTAAGATGCATGTGTGTATGTGTGTATGTATACAGTTTTTTTCTTTTGAGTTGAAACCATGATTCTGAACAAAATGGAATCAGTATGTAAGGCTATAATAGACAAGGATTTAGTTGAATCACTAATACCTGAGATACTCTTCATTTTCTTTTCCTTCCTATGCCACTCAAATATGAAGTCCTTGAAGAGAAGAACTAGATTTTGCTTAATCTCTGTACATGTCACACACAGTGAGTATTGATAGAGAAGCAGCCCAAGGACTAAGGGCTATAAGCACTTATTGTAGGGGAGATGAGGAAAATCTACAGAGGCAATAGAGGAGTGGTCAATCCAGTGTAAGGAGAACCAAGAGAAGTTTGTGTGCCAGAGGCAAAGTTGAAGAAAATGTTTTAGAGGAAAAGTGGTCAATAATAGGAAATGTTGCTGATAAGGCAAGTAAGATGAAAACTAGAATTAACCCTATAAATTTGGCAAGTTGGAGGTCACTGGGAATACTCACAAACACAGTTTCAGTGAAATGGTAAATAGTTGGACTGCACAGCAAGAGAGAATGAGAAAAGAATGAGAGATAATGAATATAGACAATAATTTCAAAGAATTTTGCTATAAATGGAAGTATAGAAACTGGGCTGTATCTGGAAGAGGATGTGGGATCAAGAGGACCTTTGCTTTATTAAGATGTCAAGAATGATAGCATGTTTTAATAATAATGGGAATAACCAAATGGAGAGGAGGGAGAGAGTGATGAGTTGGAGAGAAAAGGGAGACTTGTGTTAGCAGCAGCCTTGTGCTGGGAATGGAAGCCTGTGCACAACTTGAAGACAGTCTCAGTAGGAGCATGGGTCACTGATCCACAGCAACGGGGGGAAAGAAAGGGTATAAAGATACAGATGCAGATGGTCTGGACATGTTTGAATGCAATAGCATGTGAAAATAGCACATATTACATTTGAAATTATTTTTTAAAATTTATTTTGTGGTTAAGGGGTATCTCTTCCATTAGATTTCAAGCTTTCTCTTGGTTTAGAAAATGTGTGCCTAACCCACCACTGTGTTCTCAGCAGAAAGAATAGTAGCCAACATTCAGTAAGTGCCCAATAATGGATGAGTGAATGAATAATGCCCATTACTACCCCCCCACACATACACACACTTCAATTATATCATGCTTCTGTAAGTTTTAGAGGTCATCATTCTAGGAATTCTAAAATTGTAGGCTATTACAATTTCCCAAATTCCACAGAATATTCATTACATATGAACAAGATAGAGCATTCTGATTTCCTGCCATGTTTACAGCTCTCTGTTACAGAAAAAAAAAAAGCCACAGGTTTCCTTTCACATTTGTACCACATGAATCCACTTCAAGGTGACAATGGATTGGGAAGACAGCAGAGGCTCTTGAAATGGGCGTTACTGTGAGAGCTCTGCAAAAGCTCACATCTGTATTGATGAGGAGAGGGCATCTGCATTGGATGGAGCTGCAACATCTTCAGGTTTTCTCCTTCTTGGGGCATATGAGTGAAAGATACAGAAAAATAAGGCAAAAGCCAAAATACAGAGAAAGCACTAAGAAGAAGGCATGGAGCACTGGGATGGCTCAGTTGGTTAAGCGTCTGACTCTGGATTTCAGATCAGGTCATGATCTCATGGTTTGTGAGCTTGAGCCCTGTATTGGGCTCTGTGCTGAGCAGTGGGGAGCCTGCTTAGGATTCTCTCTTTCCCTGTCTCTCTCTGCCCCTTCCCTGTTTGCAATCTCTCTCTCTCAAAATAAATAAATAAAAACTTAAAAAAAAAAAGTCATAAGGTAGATAGCATTGGAGGTAAAATAGGTGGAGAGCACTTCAGTCACTGTAATGTTGGTGGCACCAGACTAAGGAGCAAGGGAGGTCTTCTAGGGAGCTTGCTGGATTTGGAGGATTGCTATGGTCACTACAGTAATCTAAATGATGGTTCAATGTTTAATAACACCTGGCTCTGTGACTCCTTGTTCTTCCTGCAACAACACCCTTTGAATTAAATTAGTAAGAGCATGACTCTGTCAGTCTTAAATGCATTACTTATACTGAATTCTGTTTTTCATGGTACATTCTCTTTGATGTCATTATTAAACTTTGTATTTTCCTTATGAATATCCATATTAGTGCCAAATCATTCAAACCATAAAGTTTGTGAAGATAGAGCCAATGTGCAGTTAATTTGAAATATGGGGTATATGGAATAATTGTAGAGTATAGTTATAGATTTACTAAGTATGTGGGTATTTTTATTACTTAAAGCAATTGTTTTTATTCTTACATAACTATTACTACATGCACAGCTTGGTATGAATAATACATTTCAACTAGAAAGTAACTATTATTTTAGTTAGATAGCAAATACTTTTTTAACTAAAAATGTATTTACTTGTGAAATCATATTTCTAGTTTCTGACTGCTTGTCAGAGCACATAGATTAATTGTTCAGTAACATCTTCCATTTTTCTTTGGGACTTCCCATTCTATGTTTATCTACTTTAATTTTATCCAATCAAGATCAAACATGGCCTGTTGTTTTGAGCTTTCAGCTGATGTATATTAACTATATCATGACTCTTCCAAAGAGCTCTCTTCATGTCTACATTATGACTTGCTTTTAATAGTCTTTTTAAAATATGAGACTGTGGGGCGCCTGGGTGGCGCAGTCAGTTAAGTGTCCGACTTCAGCCAGGTTACGATCTCGCGGCCCGTGAGTTCGAGCCCCGCGTCAGGCTCTGGGCTGATGGCTTGGAGCCTTGAGCCTGTTTCCGATTCTGTGTCTCCCTCTCTCTCTGCCCCTCCCCCGTTCATGCTCTGTCTCTCTCTGTCCCAAAAATAAAAACGTTTAAAAAAAATAAAATAAAATAAAATAAAATAAAATAAAATAAAATAAAATATGAGATTGTATGTCGATTTAGTTTTGAAGACTTAAACCTCTGTAGTTTCTTTCCAAAGACTAAGATTCTCTTTTTATTTTTCCCCTTTGATCTTTTAAGAACAATTGAATATAGTAGAGTGGATTTTTAACAAAAACTAACAATAGCCTCAAAATAATTTTTGATATTGATAACGACTTTTATATCACCTCATTGCCAAGAAGATGGCAAATATAATTGTGATTATATTTATATATTTATATATTATGTATTTTATACATAATTTATTTTTTTTTTCAATTTTTTCTTTTCAACATTTATTTATTTTTGGGACAGAGAGAGACAGAGCATGAACGGGGGAGGGGCAGAGAGAGAGGGAGACACAGAATCGGAAACAGGCTCCAGGCTCTGAGCCATCAGCCCAGAGCCCGACACGGGGCTCGAACTCACAGACCGCGAGATCGTGACCTGGCTGAAGTCGGACGCTTAACCGACTGCGCCACCCAGGCGCCCCTATATATAATTTTATAATTATATATAATTATTTATAATTATTTAAAATTATTTATAATTTTATATATATTATATATTTATATTATTATTTGTTTATTTAATATATATTATATTATATTATATTATATTATATTATATTATATTATATATGTATTTACATATTTATATATTTATATACTTGTCTTAACTTAGTACCACAAACATCTTGCAGGTCTAGTTCTAGATTAGTTAACAGTGAAAATCTTTCTATGATATTTTGTTGGGTTTATTCAAAAACATAGTATGAAAATTCTGAAAAGTATTCTTTGGGAGTATATATTTTAAAAAGGAGTAGCCAGGGTGAGGTAAAATGGTTTGATATGGGCATTTCCTTTAGGTGCCAAATATGAAGAAGAGGAGCACAGTAACTGTTTAAGTTGTACTTAAATCTATAGATCCTGACTAGAAGGGGACCTTCTTAACATCATTGGATACCTCATCTCCCCTCATTTAAGCCATATGTCATTTACAAGTGGGGCTAAAAAAGTTTCCACTACCATGTATGTGAGGCAGAATAATGCCCCCCCAAAGAAGTCCACATTCTAAACTTTGGAACCTATGAATATGTTAGGTTACATAGCAAAAGAGAATTAAGGTCGCGAAAAATTATGGTTTCTTATCATCTGACCTTAAAATAGGAAGATTATCCTACATTATTCAGAGTGGACACAATATAACACAACGATCCTTAAAAGCAAAGGAAGGAGGCAGAAGATAAAGTCAGAGAAAGAGATGGAACAATGGAAGCAGGGTTAGAGAGTTGTTGTGTTGCTGGCTTTGAAGAGGGTGGAAGGGGCCATGAGCCAAGGAATATGGGTGGCCTCTAGATGTTAGGAGAAAAAACGAAGAAATCGATTTCCCTTTAGAGCTTCCAGAAGGAATGCAGCTCTATTAACACTTTGATTTTAACCCCATGAGGCCTGTGTTGGACAAAATTGGCAATGATAAATTTGTGTTGTTTTCAGCCATTAAGTTTGTGGTAATTTGTTATGACAGTAAATAGGAGCCTAATACAACAGGTATAGGAGTAAGGTAGTAATTCTTTGTTATGGAAGAATTTATGTGGTGTGCTGACTGGCTATCTTCACTTTAGTGAAAAAGCTTTGACTCTGGTTCACTCAAATATTCAAATTCAAAAAAGCCAAGATCAGCATCAAGATGGGATGGGTCTTCTTTTTAATGTTTATTTATTCTTGAGGGAGAGAGACAGAGTATGAGTGGGGGAGGGGCAGAGAGAGAGGGAGACACAGAATCCAAAGCAGGCTCCAGGCTCTGAGCTGTCAGCACAGAGACAGACACGAGCCTTGAACTCATGAGCCGTAAGATCATGACCTGAGCTGAAGTTGGATGCTTAACTGACAGAACTACCAAGGCTCCCCTAGATGGGATGGTTATAACTGGAAATACAAAGGCACAAGAAATATGACAATCTAATCACAGCAATTTGATAAGAACATTTTTCCATATACAGTTACCACATGAATTTCCAGTATTCCAAATATATCCATTTATCTGATTTATGCCAACTTCAGCTCTCTTGCATATTTTGACTGCACAAACTGTTTTTCTGATTTTTCATACTAATCACCATTTTGAGGGAAGATATTTATAATTTGAAGGTCTGCATTGTCTACAAGGCTTACTTCTCTTTGAATTTCAGGGCCTCAAACTGTTCTCAACTTAGTTCCTTTGGAGGCATGCTTCTGCCTCCTTGAGTATCTTTGTATTTGAAGTCTCTTTTTCCTGTGCTTTTATCAGATACAGGGTCCCTTCTTTTCATTAATTCCTGGATTTTATATCAAAATTAACTTACGATGGAAAGTAAAGCCATTTTAAACTGTTAAAAATATGACAAACATTTATTGACTGCTATCTTTGAAGCACAGTAGTAAGTGCTAAAGAAACAAGAATAAAAATGACAGGATACATTCTGCCAAGGAGCTCAAAATTTAGTGATGGTCCATGCAAATTATTTAAACAATTGTAGAAGTGGGCTAATTGGGACTTGCATAAAGTGTTCTGAGAGAACAGAAAATGAAATAGGAAGAATTAGTAGGAGTTCTTCAGTTGGATCAAGGGAAGGGGCATTCGAGCCTGTAGAAAGCACATAGGTAATAGTATGGAGGCTTGAGAAGCCATGGAAGGTTTGCAGAATCACATCCTGCAACAGGGTATGCAGTGGGGATGACGAAAGAAAACACCCAGAAAGGATTTTGTCTGAATAACTTTATCTCTTAGCTTGAATATTCGTGAAATAACCCTCCCTATGAAATTCTATTGGCCACAGATGTTCCACCCTTACATTCAAAACTTAACTAAAAAGGCCTAACGTTAGTCTAACTAAAAAGGCTAATCTCTAAAAGGAATGAAGTGAGTCACCATGTTGAGACTATTCAATCCGTGCAAATGACTTAAAAGATCTACTGTTTTTCAAAGAAATCACTCTACAAAACAATGCAGGTTATTTAAAATAACAGTGCTCATGACAGTGTCCCTAGAAATTAAACAAGTTAATGAATATGTAATATCCCTTTTTGAGTCTCCATTCCATAACAGAAGATAATTTCTTTTTAATTATTCTCTGAAGAGATAAATCTTCTCAACCGAGAAAGTGGAGAGGGTCTATCAGGTAATGTGTTTATTAAGAATAATTTTTTGCCTCCAAATTATTTAAGAAGTCTGGAAGTGCTGAGTTAGGTTTGATGTTCTTTAAGAACATTTAAAACCATAAATCTGTATTATGTTTTATAGATTCTTTTTAATTGAATCAAAGAGGACTCTCAGGTATTTTGTAAATCCACAGATTAAAATTTAAGTTGACATTCAAGATTTTGGGGTAACTGGACATCATTTGTTGACCATGTACTAGAGACAATGTTTGTGGTTTGCCATATATTACATTATTTCAACACCACTGGAACTGTATCAATGTGATGTTATTCTTCCAGTTTTAGATTAAATACCTAAACAAGATAAATATCTTATTATCAGTAGAACCAAAATTTGAGCATACACTATCATGTAATTTCAAATCCTTTCTACTGCTCTGCAATGTCATTACAATAAGGTTATAAGTCTTTGGTCTTAGAAATCCTTATTACTTATGTTTTTCTTGTTCTTAAACTATAGCTGAAAAAAAAACTATTTCTTTAAAAATGACTTTGTGTTCTCCCCACATCTTGAGAAATTATAAAAGTCACATACAAGTACATCTTTAAATAGCAATTCAGAGTTTACAATATATTTCACATTCATTTTCTACCTTGAGGTAGAAGAGAAGGTATCCTAATGCCCATTTTAAACCCAAGGTAATTGAGAGTCCAAAGATGGAGTAAGGGATGAATTCAGGGTAGGGAGCCAGTCTTCTGCCTTTTCATATGTCACCTGACAGTATCTTCATGATAACATTTACTTTGGAAATGAAAATAAATCAGTCACACCTCCTTTTGGCTGTAACGCAAGCTCCCTGCTCTCTGTCAACTATGTGGCTATTGTACTTGAAATCTCAAATGCATTTTTATCAAGGTTAGCAATGAATCTGGGTTGAAAAGTCTATTTTCCCTTCTATTACTTGCATTCTGGTACCGGAGGGTTATATGTTTATATTTATACGTAAAATTAGAGTTTAACTCTTATTCATGAGGCATCCTTGGTAAATTTGAGTTGCTTCTATTTTCCTCATGTGAATTGAAGACACAAAACAAAAGCCTGCCTGACTGCAAGCTAACACATAGATGGTTTCCTTGGTAACACGTATGTGAAAGACTGCAAAATCTCCCCATTTCCATTCCTGCTTTCACAGAGGCTGTTCAGACTGCTAATATGGGTGTGCCTGTGTGACAGCAAGCCATTTTATGTGAGAGTAAGTGCTTATCACAGACAAGGTGAGGGTGAGGGAAAAACAGTGTTCAGCCAAAGAGAAATCAACTCTCAACAGTGAGTAAGACAAGGAGGAAACATGAAACCAAGAGATCCTATTTTGAGTTCTTATAATGCAAAGAAAAAACATTTACATGACTCTAAGAATTCATAAGAGAAAATCATGTTGTTTCTAAAATCAAAGTCACAACCCCAAATCTATTTGTGTTCTATTATTTGACATGGTAAAGAATGGCTGTGTTTGGGGGCTTACCATGTAGTAAAATCACTCTTCAGAAGTTCATGAAACTTTCCCCTCCCAACAATCATGAATTCAAAACTCATACTGTGCAAGTAATAGCTAATATTTCTGTATCCTACTATGTGTCAGGTAGATGCCCAGGGTTTCACATACAGTATTTAAATTAATATCACAATTATCTCAAGAGGAAGGTCATCCATTTTTCAGACAGAATAACTGAGCATTTGGGAGGGTGAGGGATTTGTCCAAGATCACTCAGCCAGGATATGGTGGGACCAGGACTTTAACTCAGGTATCTGACTCCACAACTATATTCCTGACCAGGAAATAACATTATTGACCCAAAGCTGTGACTTTGGCAATGCCAACAGAAGCGGAATACGGTGTCCTTGAGTTCTGTGAGATCTTTATCTGGTTTATTTTTTCTGGGTATTTTTAAGATCTTACTAAATATTTGAACAAATTTTAAAAACTTGATTTGTTATGATTGTGGAATCATAACATCATAATTAAGCCTCTTCTTGATAAGCTAGAGGAGGTGGGAGACAAAGGCAATTCATCAGGATGAGAATGAAATAAATTACTTGTTGAGGTATTTGAAAGGACAGGACAAGATAGAGCCTAACTTGTATTTTTTTTAAAGAAAAAGATTTAGGAAATCAGGTGGAACACAAACTGGAATGACTCTAGATCTGAACAAGATGCTATTTTGTTCGGGATTTGAGGACAGAAGTAAAGGTAACTCCTAACCTGATTAGTTTCCCTTTTCTAATTTTACATATAGTCATTTCTCAAATCTAATGTAGAAGCTCCTTTAAAAAATGAACAAACAGGTGTTCCATAAAATCACATGTAAAAATAAGAGCACTCATGAAGTAAAATGAGATTGAGTTAAACCATTCAAAGCTTACGCAATTATAACCAGTGAGCTAACCAAATTAATAACTCTCCCAATATAAAATAAAAAGTAAAAAAAAAAACTTGTTAATAAGGATACTTATTATATTTATATATGTATTTATACTTAAGTATATTTCATTTGATCCAGACATCCTTACATGTCTACTGAAGGCTATGGTTGAGAAAATAATGGTGCATTTTATGTTTTGTTTCAGCCAAAGTTAAAGAGTCTCCCCCTGCTGATTCCCCCTTCTCTTTTTGTTGCCTCACAGACGCCTCTGAGTGTCCACCATATACTTTAAGCAGCCCCTGACCTGAGGTGTCAATGCCGTAGTCTCTGTGGCTAGTCCTGTGTTTCTGCACACTGTGAACCCTGGCAGGTGAGCTGGCCCTTAATTCAACATGCAGACTTGCAGGGAACTGAGGAAGGAGCAATTGTGCAAGAGGGACACTCTCTCCGCCTAACTCTTCTGAAGATGTCTCATGCCCACTGAGGACTACCTGGTACAGACCTTTCCTCCCAGAATTGTGCATCCAAACCCAGGCAAGCACTCTGCCTTGGGCATCTCCCTAACATACTGAACATGCTTCCACGTCTCTAAGCTGAAATCTGCTGAGGCAAGGGGACCCAGATTTCCCTGCCTCTCATCTCTGTCTCTTTCACGGTATCACAAACCACTTGGTCAGAAGTGTCAGCCTTTTTCTTTTTCTTCCTCTCTGGTCAGGACTGCCTTCTACATTATTTTGCTCGCCTTGTTGAGGTGGTAGCTGTTCCCTCTGCCCTGTGTGAAACTATGATGAGTGAGCAAATCAAAACCTGCTCATGGATAAGGAAGTATTATTTGAAATATATATGGAAAATACCTTGTAGCCACTTCACACTTTTGCTTCCATCTGAACTTTTGTTTGAAGAAAAGGTTGGTTTTGCCATTTAGAATTTTGATACAGAGAAAAATGAATAGAACTAGGGAGTGGTGAGGAATAGCAAATAAGAGAGAGGGAAAGGGTAGTTTTAGCAACATAAGGTAAGCAACATAGTAAGTAGCCTTATGAAGCTACAAATGAATGATTCAGACAAGGGTCATCTGGAGTTACAATTTAGATTACAGAGAGAAGCATAAATATGGTTAATGGCTGGAAATATAGTTTTAGAGAGAGTCTTAAAGCATTTCCAGAAAGACTCTCAGTGTGTTAGAGACTGGATGACAGAGGGAAGTGTAGTAAAATGAATGAATAATAAAGGTGGTGTAATTAAAGGTCTAGTGTAAGAATGTTGTGATAAAGAGACAAACCTAATCATCTATAGAAAACATTAAATTATGTATATTTCATTTGTGAGTGCTTAGAACACAATGTAAGAATACTAAAAAAAAAAAAAAAAAGCCAGATTCCTGTTTTGTAACCAGAGTTTCCTCTTCACAGACAGGGATAGCATGCTGTGTGGGAGAGATAACAATGTTAATAGATGACAGAGAGAAAGCAGGACATTTCTGTTCCTATTTTTCTTCTCCTTTTCTTTTTTTTTTTCTTCTTAGCAAAGAAATTAAAGTAAAATGGAAAGAATAGGAAAGAATTTAAAGAACAGAACAAATACTGTAAAACAGAAATTGAAATCCAAATTAGCCAGGAATGGAGAGGAAACCCCTTTCAAGGGATTAAAATATCCGGTTCTAATACACAGGCTAATTTGCTGAATGAATTAGCAAAACTCATTGTTCAGAGTTACTGCAGAAAGTTGGGAAATCATGAAAAATGAAAAGGACACTAGAAAACTGTAAATAAAGGCAAACTCATTGTCTAAGCCAAGAAAATGCGTGATATCATTGTAACAATACCATTATAGGGTGGGTTATTTTTTTTCTCCAGTATGAATGAATATGTGACAAAATGTCAACATTTTATCATTGTCTTCCTGGAAATTATTCATAAGCAACAAAGAGATGTGAAAAAATATATAAAAATCTATTTGGGGGGAAAAACTAGGAACCAACTAAAACTCTGGACTCACAAACAGTTGGTGACAGAAAACAAAATTTACCACCCTAAAATATGTCTCGTTGACCTAACGATTATTTTGTGCTGGTTATTTTTAAGAAACTGCAGACACAGAAGAAGCTCTGAAAACTGAGTAAAAGTTACCCTTTTGTAAGAGACACACATTTGTAAGTGAAATCTCCATTTGTTAAGGGTGTCTCCTTAAGGGTGTCTGTACCAGGAAGAGGAGGATATCCAAATCTCTAAAAACTGATATCAATTGAAAAGAAACCTATCTAAATCTATGTAACAACCATACCTTTGTTTACTGTGTTTTTTCTGATAGTCTCCCATAACTAGCTTCCCTTCCACTCCCTAACATCCTTCTTTTGTCTTTAGTTGGAGATGATGTTTAAGTAGTGGTTTGGGCCATTATGGACAGTTACTCAGCTTTCCTATGTCTCTCCCATGTATAGAGGAAGTATACATATTATGAAACTTGTATTTATTTCTTTCCTATTAATCAGTCTTTTATTATTGGGAAGGGCATATCATCCAAGAATCTAGAAGGATAAAGAGAAATTATTTTTCGTCCCCTATACTGGAATGATGTCCCACATAAAAGAAATGGAACAGGTGGGCACATGAAAGAATGTGGAGGAAAAAAGACCTGATTGGGAGGAGATGATGGCTATAGATTTCAACAAAAAACTCTTACTGAAGGAGCATACTGTGAGGTATGAAACCCAAATCCATAGTATATGAAGTCAAGAACAAGAGTGACAGAGAGGAGTCTTTATATTATACAATGAATTAAAAAGGAAGAAACCCATGTCTACTTATCCTTGCTGGCTATGTAGAAGAATAACTAATTCTTATGCAAACCATGATCATAATATGTGGCCCATTCCTCACATGAAGCTTCTGAAAATAGCTCATAGAAGGGGGAAAAAAAAAAGAAAGAAAGTCCTTAAATGAAGAATAATAAGGAAAGACAGGCTGGGAGGTGCAGAACAGAAAAAGAAAATGTCAGATGCCTTCATCTGACATTTTGGCAGGCTGACATTTGACAGCAGTTGCCCCTAAATCCTTGCCCCTACCCCCCTGACCAAAAAATCTAATCTCACCTACATTTTAGCAAAAGAACTCTAATTTATAATGACACATGGCTACTCAGCTGAAGAACTACATTTCCCAGTTTACTTTTCTAATACACATGGCTCCTTGACTAAGTTTGATCAAAGAGATATCAGCAAAGGTATTAGCTGGGACTTTTAAAAACTTTAATTAAAGGGAAAGTGGTATTTTCTCCTCTTATCTTCCTGGTTGATGTTCTCTGGTCAGGATGAAGTATAGTGAGTTAGAAGGACCCTGGGTACCTAATAGTTTTGTGTATCCTCACCATCTACAGGCTATTTGTCACCAAACATTTTTTCACATAAGTGAGAAAAAAACCTTTTTTTTGAGGCCACTGTCATTTTGTGTTTTCCTGTTACATGCAACTAGAAAAAAATTCACAACAAAAAAAAAATGTTCTTATGGAACAGATGTAAAAATTGCCAGGACTTTATTTATTAGTAAAACACACAAAATAAGCTGAGTCAAGCAATCACCTCTGTGATATCAGTGTATAAAGCAAAAGTGTAAGTACTCAAGGAAAAAAAAAATAATGTAACAGCAAAAGCTAAAAGCAGTTGTCATAACTCAGGAAAGAAGTAAAGAACAACGATGAAACCATTCCAAATTATAGGACAAATTTTGAGGATCACAATGAGAATATACATTTCAGAAAATAGAAGACAGCTGATGAAATAAAATGAAAATAAGAGTTTAAAAGAATTAGAGAAAAAACAATAGATATGAAGATCAGAAAATGAGATTAAAAAGTATTCATGATTAATTCTCAATAAATTGATGAAAATGACTGAAAAGAACAAATATTTAAAGACATAATTTTTAAAATAAAAGGACATGAATCACATATTGGAAGTACAGTGTCCCATAAAAATTGACCTGAAAATTAACAAAGGCAATCCTAGTAAATATAGTACACTTTAAAGATAATGATGTCATCCTTTAAGCAGTCAGATAGATAGATTAAGTGACTTATAAGTAGAAAAAGGCTGGGCCAGTTTTGTTCTTCTCCATGGCACCATTAAACATGAAGGCAAGTAGAGTATTAATGCCTTTGAAATTTCTTAGAAAGAAGGCAGGAGCCAATGTTTTTATACAAAATCTAATTGTTTTTCAAGTTAGAAATGCTATGGATCAACTAGGTAAAAAATTGCTCTTATGGGCCTTTCTTAAAAGAATGAGTTTCATCCAATCAAGAGGTGATTGAGTCACTTTGTCTACAATTAAGATATAAATATATGTATTTTGGGGTAGTGGTACAAAATAGTAGTGGGGTAGTGGTACAAAATATTGCTAATGGTAGGAAACAGAGAATTAAATGCATTATATAAAGCTTTAGTTATGAAGGTAATATTGGAATAAAAATAAAAACCTTGAGGTATATACATACTCACATAAGCAAAGGGAACACAGGTCAAGGATTTTATTAAGTCTATACACAAAACCATGATGAGATACCACCTCACACCAGAATGACTACAATTAACAATACAAGGAAACAACAGATATTGGTGAGGATGTTGAGAAGGGAACCTTCTTACACTGTTGGTGGGAATGCAACCACTATAGGAGGTACCTCAAAAAGTTCAAAATAGAACTACCCTATGACTCAGCAATTGCACTACTAGGTATTTACTCAAAGGATACAAAAATACTGATTCAAATGGGTACATGCATCCCAATGTTTATAGCAGCATTATCAACAATAGGCAAATTATGGAAAGAGTCCAAATGTCCATCGACTGATGGATGGATAAAGAAGAGGTGGTTTCTATATACAATGGAACATTACTCAGCCATAAAAAGATGAAGTTTTGTAATGATGTGGATGGAGCTAGAGTATATTATACTAAGCAAAAAAATAAGTTGGTCAGAATTTAAGAAACAAAACAGATGAACACAGGGGTAGGGAAAAAAAGGGAGGGAAGCAAACTATAAGAAACTCTTAACTATAGAGAGCAAACAGGGTTGATGTAGGGGAGGTGGATGGGGGTTTGGGCTAAATGGGTGGTTGGTATTGAGGATGGCACTTGTGTTGAGTACTGGGTGCTATGAATCACTAAGGTTTCCTCCTGAAACCAACATTATACTGTAGGTTAGCTAACTAGAATTTATTTTTTTTTTAATTTTTTTTTAACGTTTATTTATTTTTGAGACAGAGAGAGACAGAGCATGAACAGGGGAGGGGCAGAGAGAGAGGAAGACACAGAATCTGAAACAGGCTCCAGGCTCTGAGCTGTCAGCACAGAGCGGGGCTCGAACTCACGGACCGCGAGATCGTGACCTGAGCCGAAGTTGGACGCTTAACCGACTGAGCCACCCAGCCGCCCCAGCTAACTAGAATTTAAATAAAAACTTGAAACAAAAATAAGTAAATGAATAAATAACACTAAAAATATTTTAAAATATGCTACAAAGAATATTTACAAGTAAGAGTGGACTATCCATGATGGCAGAGAAGTAGGGGGACTGGGACTTCCCTCATCCCTCAGATACAGCTGTATTGAGGTCAGAACATTTAGAACACCCAGGAACACTGTCTGTGGAGTGACAGAAAAATCACAGGTGTACAGAAACAGCTTGGCAGGACAGAGGTGCGTGTTTGTGAATTGGGAGAGATAAAACAGGTGGCCTAGGCTCTGAGGGGAGAGGACCCCTCCTGTGGAGAGACAAAAGGAAGAGAAAAAGAGACTGTGGAAGTATGGGATTGTATTTGGACCAGAGAAAAACCTCTCAGGACCATAGACAGGGGAACAAAAAATATGGAGAGTGCCGATTTCTACTTTGCAAACAGCCTTAGGAGCCAAAGATTGGAATTTCCAGGGGTGCACAACTTTCTCCAGACCAGAGCTGCTGCTGGTGTGAGCCTCTGTGGGGGAGGGAACTAGCCCCAGGGCACGCAGTAGCAATCTCTGGGGCATATTGGAAGAGAGCAATCCCCTCCCTCAAGTACTGTGGGAAGAGTTTATTTGCCACCCCCCCACCCAAGGACAAAAGACCTTGCAAGCACCAGTCAGAGGCCCTTTGTCGGCTAGGCAGAGTGGACTAGGAACAGGACTAGGAAATGCGAGATCTTTTAAGACATCAGGTTTTGATTCCCAGCCATGAACCTAGGAGGCATGGGAGACTATGGAGCAGGACAAGCCTGCTGCCTGCACCACTCTGTGAGGCCTGCCCAAACAGTGTGGTTTGAGACACCAACTCTGGGGAGGAGAGACTGGGGTGTTGCCATTTTTCTCCCCATCACTAAATGGTGGGGCTTCAGGGAATAGGACACTGGCCCCCAGTGGAGGCAGGACCTGCTTACACCAAACCTGCCCCTCTGTGCCTGCTTATCTACTGGAGTAGGACTGACATGATCTAACCAGAAGGCCTCTCCTCCAGACCAGCACAACCACTGGTCCCAGGCACCAACAGACAACTGTCCTGTGGTCTTGTATGTTAGCCTGGTTTTTAGAATTTTTTATTATTATTTTTTCTCTTCTCTTCTCTCTTCTCTTTTTCTTTCTACCCTCCTTTTTTTCCCCCTTTCTTATTTCTTCCCTTTGGAATCAGGCTCATAGTTTCTGATTTCATTTTTGGCATCTCTCTCTCTCTCTCTCTCTCTTTCTCTCTATAGATATAGATGTAGATATAGATATAGATATAGATGATATAGATATAGATAGATATAGATATATCTTCTGGTTGTATATTTGTTTAATCAGGCATTTTTAATCTATTATTTTTACACCTTTTCTATATCTCATTCTTCTTTATTTTCCTCTCTCTCTCTCTGGACTAAGCCTTATAGTTTATTTGATTTTCAGCCTAGTCTTTTCTTTTTCTTTCTTTCTTTTCTTCTTTCTTTCTTTCTTTCTTTCTTTCTTTCTTTCTTTCTTTCTTTCTTTCTTTCTTTTTTTCTCCTCCCTTTCATTTCTCTCTTTGTATGGGATAAGATTTCTTCTCTCCCCCTTTTTTCCTTTTTTCAGAGTTACTTCAATGAACAAATTAAAGTGCACCTGGTAGAAGGTCCAAACAACCCACCACAATGAACAGAGGGTAGAGTAGCCAAAGGCAACAACAGAGTGCATGCAGCACACCAAAACTCTTTCTGAAGTGCCAGGCCCTAAAGTGTATGACCCCTTTTTAATATAGTAGTACATGCAGATGCAGGACACATCTGCATTTTAAAACATGTAAAAGACAGAAGCCTAGACAAAATGATGAAATAGAAGAATTCTCCTCAAAAGAAATTCCAGGAAGAAATGAGAGCCAGAGAATTGCTTAAAACATACATAAACAACATATCTGAACAAGAACTTAGAATTATAGTCATAAGGCCAATAGCTGGGCTGGAGAAAAGCAAAAAAGACAGCAAAGAATCTATTGCTGCAGAGATCAAAGGCCTAAGAAATAGTCACGATGACTTAAGAAATGTTGTAAATGAGATGCAAAATAAATGAGATGCAGTGACAGCAAGGATGGAAGAAGCAGAGGAGAGAATAGGTGAAATAGAAGATAAAATTATAGAAAATGATGAAGCTGGAAAAAAGAGGAAATTAATAGATGACGGGGGGGAGAATTAGGGACCTAAGTGATTCAGTGAAATGAAATAATATCTCCATCATAGGAGTTCCAGAAGAAGAAGAGAGAGAAAGGTAAAGAAGGTTTATTTGAACAAATTATAGCTGAGAACTTCCCGAATCTGGAGAAGGAAATAGACATTCAAGTCCAGGAAGCACAGAGAACTCCCTTCAAGATGAACAAAAAGCAGGTAAATACCAGGACATATCCTAGTGAAACTGGCAAAATCCAAAGATAAAGAGAGAATTCTGAAAGCAGCTAGGGATAAACAGGCCTTAACCTACAAAGGTGGACACATAAGGGTAGTAGCAGACCTGTCCACTGAAACTTGGCAATGCAGAAGGGAGTGGCAGGAAATATGCAATGTGCTGAATAGGAAAAATATGCAGCCAAGAATTGTTTATCCAGCAAGGCTGTCATTCAAAATAGAAGCAGAGATAAAGGCTTTTCCAGATAAACAAAAACTAAAGGAGTTCATGACCACTAAACCAGCCCTGCAGAGATCTATGAGGGACTTTGTGAGTGGAAAGCAGGAAAGACTACAAAAGACCAGAGCCATTGTCACAAGCATGAAACCTACAGATAACACAATACACTAAATCCTTATCTTTCAATAATCACTCTGAATCAAAATGGACTAAATGCCCCAATCACAAGCCATAGGGTATCAGAATGGATAAAAAAAAAACAAGATACATCTATATTCTGCCTTCAAAAACTCATTTTAGACTTGAGGACACCTTCAGATTAAAAGTGAGAGGATAGAGAACCATCTATCATGCTACTGGAAGTCAAAAGAAAGCTGGAGTAGACATAATTACATCAGACAAACTAGATTTTAAAACAAAGACTATAACAAGAGATGAAGAAAGGCATTATGTCATAATTAAGGGGTCTATCCATCAAGAAGAGTTAACAATTGTAAATGTTTATGCCCCCAGTGTGAAAGAATCCAAATATATAAATCAATTAATCACAAACATAAGCAAACTTATTGATAATAATACTGTAATTGTAGGTGACTTTAATACTCCACTAACAACAACGGAAAGATCATCTAGGCAGAAAATTAATAAGGAAACAACGGCTCTGAGTGACACATTGGACCAGATGGACTTAACAGATATATTCAGAACTTTTCATGCAAAAGTAGAATATACATTCTTCTCGAGTGCACATGGAACATTCTCCAAAATGGATCACATACTTGGTCATAAAACAACCCTCAACAAGTATAAAAGGATTGAGATCATACCATGCATATTTTCAGATCACAACACTATGAAACTTGAAATCAACCACAAAAAAAAATTTGGAAAGCCCCCAAATACATGGAGGTTAAAGAACATGTACAAGTAAACAGAGTAGCACAACATTGTGAGTATACTAAATGTTATTTAATTGTTCATTTTAAAATGGTTAATTTTGTGTTATATGAATATAGTATAAATTTTGAAAAAGTACGAGAGAATGGAGACGAGACACTTTTGTCATATTATTTGACAGTCTATGCTTACTTATTGAAAGAAAAAAAAATTTAGATGCATCACAAAATAAAACCTAACTCTAATAAACAAAAAGACATTCTAAGGTAAAGTGTCTCAAAATGATTAAAATTAAAAAGGGTTGACAGACGTGTACTAGAAAACTGAAGAGAAGGAATCACAGTTTTCATATCAAATAAAGTGTAAGTGAGAGCAAAATGCATTGCATGAGGCAAAGTAGAAAGCTTTATAATGCGGACAGTAAAGATAAAAATGTTTTTAATATTTTCGTCAAATAGCATGCCATCAACATTCATAAAGGAAAAATCTCTGAGATATAATGAGAAATATTAATAATATAAATTAATATATAATGTATTATTCTATAAATATATAATTCTATTAATATATATTAATAATGGAAATTTTTGATACCTCTTTTAGTTCATGACAGTCCAGGTAGACAAAGAAAACAAGGGAAAATGAATGCAGATATATGTGACTTAAATTACACGAATAAAAGAGTCAGCATAATTGATATATATTGAACTCTGAACCCTGACAATTCCACTGTTCAAGGAAGTTTGAGATTAATTTAAAAACTAGGAAATAAAGACATTGAAACCTGAAAGTTTTTAAAAACTTTCTCTTATACAATTATTTTTTGAGAATCTAAACTGAAATTTTAGAATATCCAGACTATTATTATAATAATGAAAATATTATATATCTAATATATGGAATCTAGTAAGGCTGTGCTCAAAGTAAAATTTGTAGTTTAAAATACTTCATTTAAATGTATCTTTCAATAATGACAAAAGCAAAGAAAATAAATGAAGTATGCAACCAACTTAAGAATTTGTTGGGGAGCACCTGAGTTGCTCAGTTGGTTAAGCTTCTGACTTCCACTCAAGTCATATCACTGTACATGAGTTCAAGCCCTGCATGGAGCTCTCTGCTTTTAGCTCAGACCCTGCTTTGGATCCTCTGTCTCCCTTTCTCTGCCCCTTCTCCGACTTGATCTCTCTCTTTCTCTCTGAAAAATAAATTAAAACTGGGGTGCCTGGTTGGCTCAGTAGGTTAAGCATCCAACTTTGGTTCAGATTATGATTTTGCAGTTTGTGAGTTCGAGCCCACGTCAGGCTCTGTGCTGACAGCTCAGAGCCTGGAGCCTGGTTCAGTTTCTGTGTCTCCCTCTCTCTCTACCCCTCTCCTCTCACACTGTCTCTCCCTGTCTCTCTCTCTCAAAAATAAATAAACATTTAAAAATAAATAATTAAAAATAAAAAAAATAAAATAAAACATTAAAAAAATTGGGGGCCAAGAGATGAAAAAAATGAAAAAAATGAAATTAAGACAAAATATAAAATAAAGTGATGACTTAATAAATTACCAAAGAGAAAATTATACCACAAATGAATCCAAAACTGTTTCTTAAAGAAACAAATAAAATAAAGCAATATAAATTCTAAATGTTGAAGTAATACATAAACAAAAGAAATGATAAGGATAACTATACCCATGTCAGGAGTCAGGAGATTGCTATGCTCTCATTCTATACAAATACATTTTATAAGGAAAATGTTAAAAAATTAAATGAAATGTAAATGTCAAAATTTAAATTAAAAAAGATCACTTTTGATCTTGATTTCACTAAAATATTAGTGAACTAAAATATGTTTCAAGATGCTATAAGGGGATTCAAAAATTCAGTATTTATTTTTTTAATTAAATAAAATAGAGTAGACAAACTTACTTAACATGATACAGTACATTTCATCTCAGATCAAGAGCCAATATCATTCTTAATGTGAAAACACTAGAAACATTCCAATTAACATCGGGGGGAAAGTAGAGTATTTCTTTTTATATAAAAAATATTTAGGGGCGCCTGGGTGGCGCAGTCGGTTGAGCGTCCGACTTCAGCCAGGTCACGATCTCGCGGCCCGTGAGTTCGAGCCCCGCGTCGGGCTCTGGGCTGATGGCTCAGAGCCTGGAGCCTGTTTCGGATTCTGTGTCTCCCTCTCTCTCTGCCCCTCCCCCGTTCATGCTCGGTCTCTCTCTGTCCCAAAAATAAATAAATGTTGAAAAAAAAAAAATTAAAAAAAAAAATATTTAAAAATCAGTCAATGAAATACAACATGCTAATGGAATAAAGGTTAAAAATGACACAGTGCTCTCAATAGTTGCAGAAAAAGCATTTGATAAAATCCAACATCCATAAAGTATTTTTTATCACCATTGTTTCTTATCATTGTACTGGCAGTGTTAATCAAAGGGGTTAGAAAGATAAAGTATTGTTATTAAATTTGGAAAAATGAATGTAATATTTTTCCTAATCTCCAAATGATTTATTTATATTACAGGAAAACCACAAGTGAATCAAAACAACTTTCAACTTTGTCTTAAAAAATTAACCAATTACAGGGGCGCCTGGGTGGCACAGTCGGTTAAGCGTCCGACTTCAGCCAGGCCACGATCTCGCAGTCCGTGAGTTCGAGCCCCGCGTCAGGCTCTGGGCTGACGGCTCAGAGCCAGGAGCCTGCTTCCGATTCTGTGTCTCCCTCTCTCTCTGCCCCTCCCCTGTTCATGCTCTGTCTCTCTCTGTCCCAAAAATAAATAAACGTTGAAAAAAAAATTAAAAAAGAAAATTAACCAATTACAAAAATGTAAGAGAATTAAGAAATTAGTGAATAATATAAATGAATTAAAAGTTCACATATATAAAATTACTAGCTAGTTAAAAGAAATATTGATAGAAATGATCTCACACAATAGCAACTAAAAGATAAAATACTTAAATATAATAAGGATTATACTTATTTTCCATACAAAAATTAATAAGCTCCTAAAAGAAGATGAAAAAATGGAAAAGCACCATGGTCTTGGATAGGTAGATGGACACTTTAAGCATATAATTATATCTGTTAATATGTACATTTGATATAATTCTGTTTCAATACCAAATATGTCTTCAATTGTGGTAGATAAGATCTTGATTTAATGTGGAAAAAAATAAATAAATGATAATAGCTAGAAAAATTCTGACAAAAATAATAAAAGGAATGAAGGACTTCAGTCTAAGTATTAAATACTATTTTAAATTCTGAAAATTGAAACAATGTAGTACTTGTGTGCAAACTGATACAACAATGGAACAGTGGGAAAGATAATAGAGTGTATATACACTGAATATAGTATACGAAAATAGTAGTGTGTTAAAGCATAAGAGGAAAATGGGTTACTCAGTGAATGATGTTGGGACAAATAGATCACCACTAGAAAAAAGCAGAAAGTTAGATCTATACCCAGTTCCGTACTTGAGGAATATTTCAAATGGGCCTGTGATTTAACTGTACAAAATATAACTAATATAATACTAGAAGAACCCATAGGATAATTCTTTTATAATCTTGAAGTAGAGAATCTCTTTCTATGACATAAAACTTCGAAGCTTTGAAAGATATGTGTGATGAATTTGAATACATACAAACAAAAAATTTTATGTGAAATCTGGGAAAATATTTGCAGATCATATAACTGATAAATGTCTAATTTTTAAAAAGTACAAAAAAATAATGCAACTTACTAAGAAAATAAAAGACTGACTAAGAACTATGGACATAAAGACCCCAGAGAAAGATACACAAATGGCTCCTAAACACATCTAGAAGTATGTAACAATTTTTAAAATAAACATGCAAATTAACCTACACAGACACTCAACACTTTACCTATAATAATGAGAAGGATTCAAAAATGTAATAAGTTCTTGTATTGATGAGGGTGTGAGGAAATAGAAACTATGTTACATTGCTGGTGGAATTCTAGATTGGCCCAATGGTTATGGAAGGAAATTTGGCTCTATCTATCAACATGACAAACATATAACTTAGGACAAAGCAATTCTATTTCAAATGTCTACAGATGTGCCTTTGCAGACTGGTGTTTATGCAATGCTTTTTTTTCTTAAGCATTGTTTATGATGATAAAATATTAGACAAAGCAGAAATGTCATTAACATAAAAGAGTTGTTACATAAATTATGGTACATTTAACCAATAAGAGTATTTAGGAATAAAAATGAGTCGGAAAAAAATCTTCAAATAATGATATACAAAGTCCTGCTAGATATAATTCAGTAAAAAAGCAAGATGTGAGTGTGTGTGTTTAATTTCTATAGAAGACTAGGAAGAACACACAAAAATTAGTAACATTGGTTTTTCATGAGGAGGGAAATAATTGGCTGTATATATCCTTTATCTTTTCTTTTATATATATATATATATATATATATATGAAATTTATTGACAAATTGGTTTCCATACAACACCCAGTGCTCATCCCAAAAGGTGCCCTCCTCAATACCCATCACCCACCCTCCCCTCCCTCCCACCCCCCATCAACCCTCAGTTTGTTCTCAGTTTTTAACAGTCTCTTATGCTTTGGCTCTCTCCCACTCTAACCTCTTTTTTTTTTTTTCCTTCCCTTCCCCCATGGGTTTCTGTTAAGTTTCTTAGGATCCACATAAGAGTGAAACCATATGGTATCTGTCTTTCTCTGTATGGCTTATTTCACTTAGCGTCACACTCTCCAGTTCCATCCACGTTGCTACAAAAGGCCATATTTCATTTTTTCTCATTGCCACGAGGTAGTCCATTGTGTATATAAATCACAATTTCTTTATCCATTCATCAGTTGATGGACATTTAGGCTCTTTCCATAATTTGGCTATTCTTGAGAGTGCTGCTATGAACATTGGGGTACAAGTGGCCCTATGCATCAGTAGTCCTGTATCCCTTGGATAAATTCCTAGCAGTGCTATTGCTGGGTCATAGGGTAGGTCTATTTTTAATTTTCTGAGGAACCTTCACACTGCTTTCCAGAGTGGCTGTACCAATTTGCATTCCCACCAACAGTGCAAGAGGGTTCCCGTTTCTCCACATCCTCTCCAGCATCTATAGTCTCCTGATTTGTTCATTTTGGCCACTCTGACTGGCGTGAGGTGATACCTGAGTGTGGTTTTGATTTGTATTTCCCTGATAAGGAGCGACGCTGAACATCTTTTCATGTGCCTGTTGGCCATCCGGATGTCTTCTTTAGAGAAGTGTCTATTCATGTTTTCTGCCCATTTCTTCACTGGGTTATTTGTTTTTCGGGTGTGGAGTTTGGTGAGCTCTTTAAGATTTTAGATACTAGCCCTTTGTCCGATATGTCATTTGCAAATATCTTTTCCCATTCCATTGGTTGCCTTTTAGTTTTGTTGGTTGTTTCCTTTGCTGTGCAGAAGCTTTTTATCTTCATAAGGTCCCAGTAATTCACTTTTGCTTTTAATTCCCTTGCCTTTGGGGATGTGTCAAGTAAGAGATTGCTACGGCTGAGGTCAGAGAGGTCTTTTCCTGCTTTCTCCTCTAAGGTTTTGATGGTTTCCTGTCTCACATTTAGGTCCTTTATCCATTTTGAGTTTATTTTTGTGGATGGTGTGAGAAAGTGGTCTAGTTTCAACCTTCTGCATATTGCTGTCCAGTTCTCCCAGCACCATTTGTTAAAGAGGCTGTCTTTTTTCCATTGGATGTTCTTTCCTGCTTTGTCAAAGATGAGTTGGCCATACGTTTGTGGGTCTAGTTCTGGGGTTTCTATTCTATTCCATTGGTCTGTGTGTCTGTTTTTGTGCCAATACCATGCTGTCTTGATGATGACAGCTTTGTAGTAGAGGCTAAAGTCTGGGATTGTGATGCCTCCTGCTTTGGTCTTCTTCTTCAAAATTCCTTTGGCTATTCGGGGCCTTTTGTGGTTCCATATGAATTTTAGGATTGCTTGTTCTAGTTTCAAGAAGAATGCTGGTGCAATTTTGATTGGGATTGCATTGAATGTGTAGATAGCTTTGGGTAGTATTGACATTTTGACAATATTTATTTTTCCAATCCATGAGCAGAGAATGTCTTTCCATTTCTTTAAATCTTCTTCAATTACCTTCATAAGCTTTCTACAGTTTTCAGCATACAGATCTTTTACATCTTTGGTTAGATTTATTCCTAGGTATTTTATGCTTCTTGGTGCAATTGTGAATGGGATCAGTTTCTTTATTTGTCTTTCTGTTGCTTCATTGTTAGTATATAAGAATGCAACTGATTTCTGTACATTGATTTTGTATCCTGCAACTTTGCTGAATTCCTGTATCAGTTCTAGCAGACTTTTGGTGGAGTCTATCAGATTTTCCATGTATAATATCCTGTCATCTGCAAAAAGCGAAAGCTTGACTTCATCTTTGCCAATTTGGATGCCTTTGATTTCCTTTTGTTGTCTGATTGCTGATGCTAGAACTTCCAGCACTATGTTAAACAACAGCGGTGAGAGTGGGCATCACTGTCGTGTTCCTGATCTCAGGGAAAAACCTCTCAGTTTTTCCCCGTTGAGGATGATGTTAGCTGTGGGCTTTTCATAAATGGCTTTTATGATCTTTAAGTATGCTCCTTCTATCCCGACTTTCTCAAGGGTTTTTATTAAGAAAGGGTGCTGAATTTTGTCAAAGGCCTTTTCTGCATCGATTGACAGGATCATATGGTTCTTCTCTTTTTTTTTGTTAATGTGATGTATCACGTTGATTGATTTGCGAATGTTGAACCAGCCCTGCATCCCAGGAATGAATCCCACTTGATCATGGTGAATAATTCTTTTTATATGCTGTTGAATTCGATTTGCTAGTATCTTATTGAGAATTTTTGCATCCATATTCATCAGGGATATTGGCCTGTAGTTCTCTTTTTTTACTGGGTCTCTGTCTGGTTTAGGAATCAAAGTAATACTGGCTTCATAGAATGAGTCTGGCAGTTTTCCTTCCCTTTCTATTTCTTGGAATAGCTTGAGAAGGATAGGTATTATCTCTGCTTTAAACGTCTGGTAGAACTCCCCTGGGAAGCCATCTGGTCCTGGACTCTTATTGGTTGGGAGATTTTTGATAACCGATTCCATTTCTTCACTGGTTATGGGTCTGTTCAAGCTTTCTATTTCCTCCTGATTGAGTTTTGGAAGTGTGTGGGTGTTCAGGAATTTGTCCATTTCTTCCAGGTTGTCCAATTTGTTGGCATATAAGTTTTCATAGTATTCCCTGATAATTGTTTGTATCTCTGAGGGATTGGTTGTAATCATTCCATTTTCATTCATGATTTTACCTATTTGGGTCATCTCCCTTTTCTTTTTGAGAAGCCTTTGGCTTCTTTTTGACAAACCTTTGGCTAGAGGTTTGTCAATTTTGTTTATTTTTTCACAAAACCAACTCCTGATTTTGTTGATCTGCTCTACAGTTTTTTTAGATTCTATATTGTTTATTTCTGCTCTGCTCTTTATTATTTCTCTTCTTCTGCTGGGTTTAGGCTGCCTTTGCTGTTCTGCTTCTAGTTCCTTTAGGTGTGCTGTTAGATTTTGTATTTGGGATTTTTCTTGTTTCTTGAGATAGGCCTAGATTGCAAAGTATTTTCCTCTCAGGACTGCCTTCGCTGCGTCCCAAAGCGTTTGGATTGTTGTATTTTCATTTTCATTTTTTTCCATCTATTTTTTAATTTCTTCTCTAATTGCCTGGTTGACCCACTCATTCGTTAGTAGGGTGTTCTTTAACCTCCATGCTTTTGGAGGTTTTCCAGATTTTTTCTGTGGTTGATTTCAAGCTTCATAGCATTGTGGTCTGAAAGTATGCATGGTATGATCTCAATTCTTGTATACTTATGAAGGGCTGTTTTGTGACCCAGTATGTGATCTATCTTGGAGAATGTTCCATGTGCACTCGAGAAGAAAGTATATTCTGTTGCTTTGGGATGCAGAGTTCTAAATATATCTGTCAAGTCCATCTGGTCCAATGTCTCATTCAGGGCCCTTGTTTCTTTATTGACCGTGTGTCTAGATGATCTATCCATTTCTGTAAGTGGGGTGTTAAAGTCCCCTGCAATGACCACATTCTTCTCAATAAGGTTGCTTATGTTTATGAGTAATTGTTTTATATATTTGGGGGCTCTGGTATTCGGCGCATAGACATTTATAATTGTTAGCTCTTCCTGATGGATAGACCCTGTAACTATTATATAATGTCCTTCTTCATCGCTTGTTACAGCCTTTAATTTAAAATCTAGTTTGTCTGATATAAGTATGGCTACTCCAGCTTTCTTTTGGCTTCCAGTTGCATGATAAATAGTTCTCCATCCCCTCACTCTCAATCTAAAGGTGTCCTCAGGTCTAAAATGAGTCTCTTGTAGACAGCAAATAGATGGGTCTTGTTTTTTTATCCATTCTGATACCCTATGTCTTTTGGTTAGAACATTTAGTCCATTTACATTCAGTGTTCTTATAGAAAGATACGGGTTTAGAGTCATTGTGATGTCTGTATGTTTTATGCTTGTAGTGATGTCTCTGGGACTTTGTCTCACAGGGTCCCCCTTAGGATCTCTTGTAGGGCTGGTTTAGTGGTGACAAATTCCTTCAGTTTTTGTTTGTTTGGGAAGACCTTTATCTCTCCTTCTATTCTAAATGACAGACTTGCTGGATAAAGGATTCTCGGCTGCATATTTTTTCTGTCTAGCACCCTGAAAATCTCGTGCCAATTCTTTCTGGCCTGCCAAGTTTCAAAAGAGAGATCAGTCACGAGTCTTATAGGTCTCCCTTTATATGTGAGGGCACGTTTACCCCTTGCTGCTTTCAGAATTTTCTCTTTAAAATCCTTGTATTTTGCCAGTTTCACTATGATATGTCGTGCAGAAGATCGATTCAAGTTACGTCTGAAGGGAGTTCTCTGTGCCTCTTGGATTTCAATGCCTTTTTCCTTCCCCAGTTCAGGGAAGTTCTCAGCTATTATTTCTTCAAGTACCCCTTCAGCCCCTTTCCCTCTCTCTTCCTCCTCTGGGATACCAATTATGCGTATATTATTTCTTTTTAGTGTATCACTTAGTTCTCTAATTTTCCCCTCATACTCCTGGATTTTTTTATCTTTTTCTCAGCTTCCTCTTTTTCCATAACTTTATCTTCTAGTTCACCTATTCTCTCCTCTGCCTCTTCCATCCGAGCCGTGGTGGTTTCCATTTTGTTATGCATTTCGTTTAAAGCGTTTTTCAGCGCCTTGTGACTGTTCCTGAGTCCCTTGATCTCTGTAGCAAGAGATTCTCTGCTGTCCTCTATACTGTTTTCAAGCCCAGCAATTAATTTTATGACTATTATCTAAATTCACTTTCTGTTATATTATTTAAATCCTTTTTGATCAGCTCATTAGCTGTTGTTATTTCCTGGAGATTCTTCTGAGGGGAATTCTTCCTCTTGGTCATTTTGGATAGTCCCTGGTATGGTGAGGACCTGCAGGGCACTTCCCCTGTGCTGTGGCGTATAACTGGAGTTGGTGGGAGGGGCCGCAGTCCGACCTGATGTCTGCCCCCAGCCCACCGCTGGGGCCACAGTCAGACTGGTGTGTACCTTCTCTTCCCCTCTCCTAGGGGCAGGATTCACTGTGGGGTGGCGTGGCCCATCTGGGCTACTTGCACACTGCTAGGCTTGTGATGTGGGGATCTGGCGTATTAGCTGGGTGGGTAGGCAAGGTGCACGGTGGCGGGGGGGCAGGCTTAGCTCGCTTCTCCTTAGGTAATCCACTTCACGAGGGGCCCTGTGGCAGAGGGAGGGAGTCAGATCCGCCTCCGGAGGTTTGGCTCCGCAGAAGCACAGAGTTGGGTGTTTGCGTGGAGCGAGCAGTTTCCCTGGCAGGAACCAGTTCCCTTTGGGATTTTGGCTGGGGGATGGGCGGGGGATATGGCGGTGGCGAGCGCCTTTGTTCCCCACCAAACTGAGCTCTGTCGTCCGGGGGCTCAGGAGCTCTCCCTCCCTTTGTCTTCCAGCCTTCCCCCTTTCCGAGCAGAGCTGTTAACTTATGACCTCCCAGACGCTAAGTCACACTTGCTGTCGGAACACAGTCCGTCAGGCCCCTCCGCTTTTGCAAGCCAGACTCAGGGACTCTGCTTGGCCGGCGAGCCGCCCCTCCGCCCCGGCTCCCTCCCGCCAGTCTGTGGAGCGCGCACCGCCTCGCCGCCCTTCCTACCCTCTTCCGTGGGCCTCTTGTCTGCGCTTGGGTCTGGCAACTCCGTTCTGCTAATCCTCTGGCGGTTTTCTGGGTTATTTAGGCAGGTGTAGGTGGAATCTCTATCCTTTATCTTTTCTGAAGTTTGAATCATGTGCAGGTATATGCTGATACCACCCTCCCCTCAATATTATAAAACAATTCACAATTTATAATTAAATGATTTAGAAAAGAAGGCAATGATAACAAGGACTTATTAGCACCTTAAGGATTATTCATACCAGACTAACCACATTTCCTTAATAAATTCATTGACATTTTATTGGGACTTTTATAGATAGGTTGTATTATGACTCCATATCTTTTATGTTTATTTTCTTATCACTTGTGACATATTTAGACATAAATTAAACATATGCAGGGCAGTACATGGCACTTGAGTAGATTCATAACAGGCTGGAAACCCCACAGCAAATGACAAAGAATTTCACCCCTGTGGTGATATGAACTGCAAGAGAGTTGAAGATCCCTTTCCCCAACAGCTTGAGTTAATATGAAGATGGCTGACATGAGTCAGTCAAGATAATCTTATCAGATTGTAATAGTGTAATGTCTAAGTTTGGGTGTTCAGGAAGTAGACACCAAGAAGGAAGGGCCTTGATGTACAAGACATTTTTAGTGGGGCAGGCCTATGAAAGGTAAAGAGGGAAATGCAAGAATCAGCAGTTGGTGACTTTAGAACTTGATGCAGGTCTGACAACTGTGAGCAGAGAAGGGGAAAGAGAGGGGACGGGGCAGGAAGTCTCAGACAGCAGTGTGATTCCAAAAAACCTTCAGCCAGGACTGTGGCCCTCAAACCAAAGTCCTGTGTTAGACAGTGCTGTATTACACAGAAAAGGGCTTGTACCAGTGTTCTCACTCTGTCCAGTTCTTGGGTGGAAGCAGCCTGGAGGGAGTACAGCCTTTTTTGAGATGTGGTGTTGGGTTCAGAGAAGTTGGGTTACTGCTCACAACAAAAGAATCCGTCAGTGCATTTTCATTGCCATTGCAACCCACTCCCTGAACAAAATTGGGCACATTTAAAGACAGCGCCTCCATGATTCCTGGGCACCTTTGTGAGGCAGACTTCAAAGCAGATTAGTGGGATGCATCATAGTTCTGACACTGCACTTGTTCTTTCACCCTCAGCTCTGACCAGAGCAGGCCTTGATGGCCTATCCAGTGGTATGGCCTCAACCTCCATTCCTAAGAGATCTAAAGCATTGATGATCATACCATTTTCAGAATGAGATTTCTGCATCTGGCTTTGATAGTTCAAATTGCCTTACCTGGGTGGCTCAGTCGGTTAAGTATCCGACTTTGGCTCAGGTCCTGATCTCACGGTTTGTGGGTTTGAGCCCCGCATTGGGCTCTGTGCTGACAGCTCGGAGCCTGGAGCCTACTTCGGATTCTGTGTCTCCTTCTTTCTCTCTCAAAAATAAATAAACATTAAAAAAACTGTCCCAGGGATCACCTGGGTTCTATTTGTATTCTCTCCTGCACCCATTGTGAAAATATGGCCTTTTCTCTGCCTATTGATCTAAATCAAATATCCCCATCAAGATGATGGCATCCCTTCTGACATGATGGTCACTGGCAAGGCATCCAAAGTGTCCTAGCAGCAGAAATAGATTATGGTTCAATAAGGACCTTTCTGTGTCACTTCGCAAGTGATAAGACTTGCCTGCCTGCATAGCCCAGAACTGTAGAAATGGGAAACACAAATCATCCAGTGGATCACTGGGCTCAATGGGCCTCTCCCACCTCCACCCTTTGGTGCCTAGACCCATGTTTTCTGCCTACCAGGGGCACAGAGCCTTACATAGGTTTCTGGTTTATTGCACATACTTCATCCTGAAGGAGAGAAACCCACTCCTTTAGTGTTTTTCTCAAAGTTGGCACTTTGTCTTGTTTTAAGGCCATTCAACAGCTTTTTCAACCAGGCTGCTTCTAGATGGATGTGAGATGATCAGATTCCATGGTCATGGGCCCACCCCTCCACCTCCTTCACTGTGAAGTGAGTCTTCTGTTCTGATGCTGTATTGTGTGGGATTTCATGCCTGTAGTTAGGTATTCCTTAAGCTCATTCATAGTAGCATTGGGTGATGTGCTTTGGCGAAGAAATGCAAATCCATATGTGGAAGAAATATCTTACTGTGAAGATAAACGGCTGGTCCTTCCAGGTCATAAGAGGCCCAATAGGGTCAGATTGCCACCAAATGGCTAGCTCTTAAGTGATTGTGTCATTTTAGAGGTTTAGCGTTGGTCTCTGTTATTGACAAGTTGGAAACTCAAAGACAGCAGTAGTTAGATCCATAGTGAGAGTCCAAAATATGGGGACAATATGAGGCTTTTTTCTCTATCACTATGGCCATTTCACTTCAGTACCTATTGTATCAGGAGTGGGTGACCACGGATAAAAGCTGTTTAATGTCAGTGGCCTGATTCATATGTCTTCTTGGTTTTTCTAAGCCTCTTCGATGAGGAATGCTTTCTGTTGGGCATTAACATGTGATACAAACATGTTCACACTTTATACCCACTCCACTACGCCCATTCATATGCCTTTAACCAGACCTCCTTTGTCTACAATGTTTCAATCCTATTCCTTTCAGGCCCTTCATCAGAGAATCATACCATTGGCCGCTGCCTGGGAATTTTTATTCCCACTTTAAGTCACTTCTTCCAAGCAAAATGGATGACCAAGTACATTGCTTGTAGCTCTGAGTTTCTCTCTCCACTGTTTTTAAATGCATCCATAAATGTGATTGTGATGCGGCTGCAATTAGTTAAAATTTTTTTAATTGTTTATTTGTATTTGAGAGAGGAGGGAAGCAGAAAGAGATGGAGACAGAATCCAAAGCAGGCTCCAGGCTCCCAGCTTTCAGCATTGGGCCCCAGGCAGTGCTCAAACTCACAAGTGGTGAGATCACGACTTGAGCCGAAGTCAGAGGCTTAACTGACTGAGCCACCCAGGCACCCTGCAACTAATTTTTCATTCATATCTATATGTCAAGAATGATCTTTTTTCCTCTTCATCCAGTCATATAAGACACATCATATAGCCGTAGATGTGAACTAAGGGATGAGTTCCGGTGAAAAAGTGTTGTTTGATATGAGGGTCTGGACAATCTAGTTTGAGCTAAATTCTGGATGTACAATTACCAACTTGTAAAGGATTGCTACTGGGATTATGTGAATTTATAATTTAGCAAGTCTAATAGAAACCAACTGATAATGAGCTATCTAAATTCATGGCCCTTGGTATACCATAGTCAAATGTTTCATCTTCACCAGGGCCCAAAAACACGCCAGGAGCTATTTCTCAAAATTGTATAATTCTCACTGCAGGAGTCCAGAGACCAGCACTGTGATTCTTTCACTGTGGGCTTGCCATAACCTCGATACCACATCTCACCACTGGCACCTCTAACACCACAGGCTCTGCCAAATTGTATGCCCCAAGTGGCAGGGCTGCTTGCATCACAGTATACACTTATTTCAGAGCGCTTTTCTGCTTTAAGCCCCACTTGAAGCTGACAACATTCTATACCACCTGGTATATTGGCCAGAGTAATATTCCCAAGTGTGTATATGTCGCCTCTAGAACCCAAAAAGGCCTACCAAGAGCTATGCTTCCATTGTTTATGATAGAGAATACAAGATGCAGCATTTTGTCTTTTACTTTGGAAAAGATAACCTAGCATGTTCCTGATTACTGGATTCCTAAAATCTTCACTAAATTGATAATTACCAAAATCTTTGTAGGGTTTCTCCCCCACTTGCTTCAGTACATGTGTCTTACCAAGGCTTCAATTATATTAACCTCCCCTTGATTCTCCTGTCTACTCAGCATGGGGTCATCAATGTAATGGATTGATGTGATGTTTGGTAAGATGCTCAAGTAGTCCAGATATACTTGGATCGTATTATACAGAAAACAAGAGAGTGAATATACCTTAATGTTGAACTTTGAATTAATATTTTTGTTTATGCAATTTTGGTAATCACAATAGAAAATAAAATGTTCACCAAGTGAATTCACCTATTATGTAATTGGGGCCTTATTAATCTGCTTCTGCAGTGATGCCACACTGACTATACAGTTTTCATCAGTTTTATTACTTGGCTGAATTTGCAGTAGCCTATAGTTTTCTCTAAAGTGGATCTGGTTGCTGCAGAGGCCAGGTTGGTGAATTAACAGAGACATTATAGGGATGAACATCTCTATATTTTTGTCTTTTTAATTATGGCATTAATATCTGCCATTTCCCCATAATTTGTAATATTGTTTTCAATTTACTAGTTAGGCTATAGGTGTTGGAGAGAATTTTAGAGATTTCCTCTTGTTTATCTCCACTATGATAGCACTTGTCCCACAGGCCAAGGACCCAATGTGTCGTTCCAACTCCCTGGTATATCAATCTCAATTGTATGCTCAGATACTGGAAAAATGACTACTGTGTAGGTCCGTAGTCACAGTGGACCTAATATGAACTGGAAATAATCGGTCACAATGATGGTTTTGGACTCTTGATATCAGTGTCAACTCAGGCCTTGTATACAATAATCCTCTAAATGTTTGGGTATTCCCCTTACTACTGAATGCAGTTATCCAAATAAATGCCTATAGATTCATATGGAGGAAGGACCAAAGAGGTCATTAGTATATATTTTATTACCACATATGCACAGTGTTACAAGGTCCTTCCTGATAACAAACAACCTTCCTCTTCTCTCAATGACTTCTGGGTCTGAAACTTGGTTCAGGTCTTGGAACTGAGAAAGCTATTGAGACTTTTTTATTACGGTAAACATGCTTACTCTTCTATTCCTCCATCCTTGTCTTTTTCCAGTTGTAGATATTAATCAGCAGTCTTGTTGGCTGTCTGCCCTCTATTAACCAACTCCATAACTCCTTGCGGGTCAAGCCTCCTAGACTGTTCCTCCTAGTTACTGGTCATTATGGTAATTGTGGTATACTGACTTCTGGCAGTTAAGATTGACCGCTTTTACTTTGGCTGGTATTACCTGGGAGTCCCATTATCCACATGGGTATTAATGAACTCTATGACCACTTCCCAGCCTTGGCTCGCAGATGAGAGTCACTACTGAAATTTTGAGTGGTGCTGGTTCTCCTCTGACATATACATTCCTGATAGCTTTGGTTAACGTATGTTCTCTGGAAGATGATACTCTGGATGGTGTCCTGACATCACATAATGTATTCATTCCAACATGTGTACTGCTGTCAGCTTCATTACTCCTTTCTCCATTTATAACAGCAATTCAGACATTTCCACTCCACTCAACTTGTGCTAATCTGTTGTCTGGATTTCTAAGCATGACCTAGCAGTAATTTTGCCCTCTGGGATTCTCTGGGGTCTTTGCTAGGGTGTTAATTCTCATACAGTGAATAAGTGACTTGTACTCAATAAATTCTTATTTATTCAAACTTGCATTCCTCTTGGTCAAACACCCTCAAAACTCAAACCTCAGATTTGTAAACTCCCCTGGTACATTCCAGCTAAATCTTGCAGTTACTTCAGTGTACGATGTCTTTCCTGCCTAACCAGGGCAAGCACATATTCAGCAGGGTTATGCTGAAATTGTTCTTAGTTATAGGTCTAGAAGCCAACAGAATAGATAAAACTCTTGGGGGATTGCCAACTGTTGCCTTGTCAGGGGTGGGTGGAAGCCTGTAGAAATGCTAGCTCGGAGAAATGCTCTTACCTAGTAAGAGCAATTCACCTTTGCAAGCCATGGAGAATTTGCAGGCCATTTCTGCAAGCCCATTGGAGTTTTTGGAGTCAATAACCCTAGGAGGTATTCACTGAGAGGTCAGAACCTCAGATCAGGGCTCTGATCTTAGCATAACAGACTTATCATGGCTGAGAAAACTTGGAGTTCTTTATCTCTATCGAATCCTGAGTGTGTTTCTTGGCTATAGTCCCTCTTCCACTCTTTGTGTTTTTCTGCTCTGCTGGGATGTTTTACCAGGTCATCCACCCATGAAATCTTCAGGAACTAGGTTGTGACTCTGAGCCAGGAAGTAGCCACGCTCCCTACTACTGAGGATGGGTTCCTCTTTGCTCACTGGAGTAAGCCCAGCTTCTAAATCCCATCTGACTGCCTCTTTCAAGTCCTCTGAGAAGCAGATGCCAAAGTGGAATTGGGTTGCAAGAGCTTTCTTTGGGGGAAACAGCTAGTGACAATAAAAGGGAAGAAACAGGAGTAGGCAGGGAGAGCCTTCTGATTGCAAGGCAAATATGACCCCTACAAAGGAGAGGGGAAGGAAGGATTAGATAGGAAATATCTCAGACTATAGCAAGGTTTTAAGAAAATTTTGGCCAGAGAAGGGGGACTCCTTAAGCTGTACTTCTTTGCACCAGTACCCCAATTGCATTCAGTCATTTACTCAGAGCAGCCAGAGATAACATAACCAGTGTGCAAATGCATTGGTGGATCCAGATGGCGGAGGCTGGAGCTGTCAATCAGCTTTGATCCCGACACCAGAGTATCAACATGGCATATTTTCATGACTGCCACATGCACCAAGTGTAAGCAAGTGATAGTTAACTGTGGTAAATATAAAGTCTTAAAATTTGGATTAAAAAGTCAATTCTATTATTATTAGGTCACAGAGTTGTGACAGAAACATATATAGGAAGATCTGAGAATTTTAACTCCTCATGTGTTCCCTACTGAAACAATAAGAGAAAGTAGCTACCTTAGATGGCATTGGCACCTTACCCTGCACTTGTTGAAATACTGCATCCAGTTCCCAAACAATAATAGCCCTATTGTTCCTCAGACTCTTGAAATCCCATCACTGGTTTGTGATAAGTTCTGAGTGACAGCTGGACTATATACAGGAGAGAACAACGTGGAAATTTTGTCAAAAAAAAAACCAAAACAGCTAAAGAAAGTTGAATATTTAGTGAGTATAAAAAATACCTTCAAATATTTGAAGGCTGTCTCATAGAAGAGAAACTTGTTTTGTTTTGCTTCAAGGAGCAGAATTAATAACAATGAGAGGTAATTACAGGAAGGCAGATTACAGTTCAGTAAAAAAAGAATCTCTATAACAAATAGAGTTATCCAACCTTTGAATAAACACTTCAGTTAAATACTAAACTCCCCGTCACTGGCTGGATGACCAGGGATGCTCCAGACTTGATACTTGGCATTTGGAAAAGACTGGGTATGGTCTGTAAGTTCCATTGCCACCCCGAAACTTTATGATTCTCAGTTTAAATGTACAGGAAATCACAAGGCATTACTGGAGTTTTCCTAATTGGTGCACTGTAATCTTAGGAAATTTTTGTAATAGAAGGGGAGCTTGAAAAATTGAATGCACTAAGAACCATAGAATTAAAACTTTTCTTGATTGTGTGAACAGTTCACATACACCCATTACTATTGGAATATAAGCCTTTTGTGTTTTAATAGCACTTTTCTGGAACAGATTTTAAAATTGCTTAGTACATTTTATAAATGATAAAACAGGTTCTGTGACTTGATCACATTCGCACATCAATTTAGCAGTGGAGCTGGCTCTGTATACTGACGTACAATTTCAAATCTAGGTGAACGTGTTCCTGCAGCATCGTTATTCCTTTCATCTTTATAAAGATCAAAGTTCTTATTTGGATAGACTATGATGGAGCAAAACATAATAAATAATTCATTCATTCAAAATTAATTCCTTATTAATTTAACCAAATTCAATATGTATTAAGTCAGCACCAATTTTGTGACCAAACATTATTCTCAGTACTGGGGGTCGGGGGAGGACACATTCAAGTGCTTGCAGTTTTTTGTTAGAGAGCTGGAACTTACATATAGAAATATTTAGAAAAAGAAATTACTGTACTTCTTAATTTTATGAAACTTGTTACATAAATCAATTTTTAAGTACATGACAGATTTTAAAAATTATTTTCTTGTGAAGCTAAGAGCATTCATGTACTGGTCCTTTTGTTCATTTATGATTTTTCGTCCAAACATTTATTTTTCTTGGAATTGCCATCCTACTTCACTTTTGCCTTGCATCTATATAATTTAATGGGAGCAGCCATTTTTTAAGGTGGTATTTTATCTGGTCAGGTTGATCCATCTAGCAATTACCATCCAATCCATGCTTACCAAGCATATTTCTTTCCTGGAAATGTTGGTGTTTGGAATAAAAGAGCTAAATTAGACGATCTCACATTAGTTGAAGTTGGAATTGGGAAACCAAAAGCTGAGCCAGGCTATGTTTTCCATCATCCAACAGGAACAGCAAAGAGAAGAATGAAAAGAAACACAGAGAAGCAAGGACCATAGGTGGACAATAGCCCTCAGCACTCAGGTCCCAAGTTCTAATTGTTCCAGAGGTTGAATTGCAACAAGTTCCCTCTTCCTCCCTTAGTTTGGTAGTTCAATTATTCCTTGAATTTTGTAAAATACTTACTCTCTCCCACAGTTTGCCAATCAATTTCACTTTTCACTAAAACTAGTTCATGTGGGGTTTCTGAAATTCACAACAGGAAGAGTTCTAACATAAAGTATGGAAAAAAAGACAAATCTGGTCCAATATGTGTCACATACACAAGTAGAGACAGTGTAATGTTGTGGAAAGACTGCTGACTGAAACTGAAAAGCCTAGGTCACGACCCTAAGTCTGCACTAAGTAAGCTTTGATCCACCATTAACCTCCTCAATTGCCTTATCTGGTAAAAAGGTTTGGATGATGCTCTAAAAACTCTCTTACTGAAAAATTTTATTCAAATGTAATTACAAGGATAAACTGAAATATTAGGCAGATGGGGGAGAGGGGGATGGGGCAGAGGCAGATCCTCTCTGTTACCACAAAGAGCCCCCCATGGAGCCATTACAACAAAGAGCTAGATGATGTCTAAGTCCTAAGTTGTCCCTAAAATCCTGTAGTTTAAAGAATAAAACACATAGGAAGTTTTAGTCAGAGTAGATAAACTATTGGTTACATTCAATGGGGGAAAAGCAGAAGAAAAATTCTGGGGTGGAACTAGCAGCTAATTATACTCAAAAGTTACTTTTGAGAAGTAAGAGTTCTCAGGTACACTCTTAGGAAGCATCCATGAGGGAGTGACTCCAGTTCTCCATTGAAGGCCTATTAGTCTTCCCTTTACAGATCAACTGAGCTTTTCCCCATCCACCAACTATGAAGAAAAATTGCCAATAGTGTAGAAATGGGATCATCTCCATGAGAAGCAAATGATTATTATTATGCTAATTCCCCAATCAAAACTGGGAAGGAACTCTGAGGATGAAAAGCGGTTAAAGGCATAAAGAATACAATCAAAACTGAAAATCAACCTTTGGATCACGTAAGAAAAACCAATTGGTATTCTCCTGCTGATATTTGCTAATTGAATTTTTCTGACCATGAGTGCACATTGATTTTCTCCCACGGATGTGAAGAGTGCCACATATGTTATTTTGAAAATTATATACTGAAAAGTGGTTTTAGTTCACAGTTTGTAAAAGCAAACACCCTTCAGAGTAAATAGGTCTGCAAGGCTCCCCATCCTGACAGATTAATTTCCCTACATGAGAGATGCTGTATCTAATTTTATTCTGTGTGAAAGGTAATCTAATCCTTACTTTTCAGTTGATTCTACAAGTGCCCAAGCATATTTGGTTCCATTCAGGTAGCCTGGAAACTTCAATAGAATACTTTCTTTCATGAGCTCTCAAGTCATCTGTACCTCACTGTTGAACTGGGATAGTAATACCTTGTGTTTTCAACTTTTCCAATGTCTTTTCTAACCGATGTTACCAGTTTGTAGGTTGGTTGTCAGGTATCCTCGAGGTAGAGGAAAGTTTCAATGACATTTTTTAAGCAATACCCACAAGATACCAACAGTCCTTTCCTAACAGATGGTAAAAACTGCTGCAGAAGGAGATTGAATACAATGCCTAAGGTTCAATAGCAAAATCTGGGCAAGCTTAGGTTTTTCATTTTTGCCTTTGAACTTCCACTTAATCGTATATTTGGCCTTCAGTTAATTTGAATAAAAGAGAAACAGTGTTAGAATTTTGACACTTGAGACTTACTTTTTCCATATTCTTCTATCATGGTCAATGTGCCAACAATCTATTGAGTCAGTAAGTCAGTCAGTATTTATAATACTGTTGAAAATCTCTGAACTTGCTGCTCAGGGGTATAAAAATGAACTTACTCTGTAAATAGCCTAGAAATGTAAGGTGCTCATATTACATACACGCAATAGAGTAAAAATATATCTTTATTCTAAGATGCACCCATTTTCTCAAATGTTTCAAATAGTTCTGAAATTGGGACATACTTAAGACTGATGGTGTTATGAAGTTGCTGTTAGTCAGCAGGTACAACACATCAATGATTGAGTCCAGGTGGAGAATATTCATAAGTGTTCATTGTGGTATTCTTTGAATGTCTCTGTATGTTTCAATTTTTGGATAATAAATGCTTTGGGAAAACCTATTTAATTAAATAATTAAATTGAACTTATTAATTAAATTGAACAGTTTAATTAAATACATATTTTTAATGAATATAATTTTTAAAAAATTTTTTCACGTTTATTTTTTGAGAGACAGAGAGAGACGAGCATGAGCAGGGGAGGGGCAGAGAGAGAGAGGGAGTCACAGAATCTAAAGCAGGCTCCAAGCTCTGAGCTGTCAGCACAGAGCCTGATGCGGGGCTGGAACTCATGAGCAGTGAGATCATGACCCGAGCAGAAGTCAGATGCTTAACCGACAGAGCCACCCAGGCACCCCATGAATATACTTTTGCACAGAGGACGATGTTTTGAAAATTGTGGGTACCAATAGCTCTCAGTCTAAAAGTATTTCATAAAATTTAGACTCTAAATGTATGGGAATTTTAGAAATACATGAAACCTTTTTTTTTTGGCTTATATAGTACATAAGACATAATTTTAAAAGTCTAGAAGAGTTCTTTTAAAAAAACATAAAATAACAACTCTCAGTGGTGAGAAAACCTTGTGTGAAAGGTTAGTTGGCAGTGAATTATTTTTAATTTCTCAGTGGTACTGAAATTAATGGTGAATTGCACAATCAAGCATACCTTAAATTTGATAAAATATGCTTAGTAATATTTCCAACACTACATGTCAATAAATAATTTACAGCTTTAAGTTTGTATCTGAGTGCTAAATAAACACATCAGCTACCATTTAATAAACATCTATAATGTGCTAAGGACTCTACATGTATCATTTTATTGTGTCCTCAAAATAACACCCATGCATATTATTTCCTCCATTTTACTGATAAGTCAACTAAGACTCAGAGACTGATGGCTTGCTGATTGTTCTATATCTAAAAACGTAATAAAGCCATCATTCAAACTCAGACCTATGTGTTCTGAAACATCATCCCCTAGTAAATAAAAGAGACTTTCCTACAGTGAGGGGAATGGAAAAAATAAATAAAACCAGAAGTACAAGAATGATAAAAATGTTTTAAAACTCGTAATTAAATTTGTGCTGTGGATAGAAGGCAAAACCATCTTCAAGGAAAACAATGTGTGTAAATAACACTTTCAACTTTTTTTCTTTAAACTTTCAACTTTAAAAGCCATCTCTAGGACAGTAAGCTGTTTACAAAACTGGGTATACATTAGAATTCTCTTGTGGGTGCTCCTTAAAATTACAGATTTCTGAGTCTGACCCCTGCAGACTCCCAATTCAATAACTTTGTAAAGGTGCCCAGGGAATTTGTCTATTTAAAAGTTTCCAAGGTAAATTTGGAACATGGTCCCTTGAGAACCTCTGCTCTGAAGTGGAGATATTACATGAATGTTAAGAGCACTTGGATTCATATTCCAGATTTACCATGTTCTACCTTTCCACTCTGTGTTTTGGTATTTCTGTCTCTAAAATGGGCATACACACTAGTACAAATGCTAGTACACATCTTATAGGGTGGTTGTGAGGATTAAGTACATTAAATGTATGTAATGTTCTTAGAATTGTTCCTGACGTGGGGCACCTGGGTGGCTCATTCAGTTAAGCGTCGACTTCGGCTCAAGTCATGACCTCACGTTTCGTGTGTTCCAGCCCCACATAGGGCTCTGTGCTGACAGCTCAGAGCCTGGAACCTGTTTCAAATTCTGTGTCTCCCTCTCTTTCTGCCCCTCCCCCAATTGCACTCTGTCTCAAAAATAAGTAAACATTAAAAAAAATTTTTAGATTAAAAAAAAGAACTGTTCTTGACATAGGTTAACAATGTAATACCTGTTGGCTTCTATTATGTCATTAGCATCGATTATCTTCTTTATGTACCCACAGTTACTGGTAAGAAACCCATATAAAACAACAAAATGAAATAAATACTGAGGAGATGGCTATTTCCAATCAAGATGGCATAATGGGAACTGTATTCACCCTCTCATCTGAAATAACCAGATAAAATATATGAAACAATGGTTTTCAAAGTACCAAACAGAAAGCAAAAGACAGCAATCCCTGATTAATGGAGGAAAAAGAAATGAGACCCGTGATTGCCCCTGTTTACTGATTGAAAGAGTTTTCTTGAAATGGGGCAAGGAGGGGGAACCCAAGTGAAATGCAGTGGATTCCCTGAGGTTTGCAGGCAAAGCTGAGAGTCTGGGATACAAAGTTGGCTAGAATTAGTAAGACAGGGTACCAGAGAGAAGAGAGCTGTGTGGTGAGAGAACTCCAGAGATCAGTAGACGGTCTATCTCAAGTCTTCAGCCAAGTTCTAAGCAGCTTATATGTTCAGAAAATTACCTGAGGACATGGAAAGAATCACTATGAAAGATTAGAGGTAATAGTGCCTTGTTCTCAAACAGTATCAAAATTAGCATATGCTCTCCTCCAGAGAAGGAAAAGTAAACTTTCACAATGCTGGGGACAAATAGATGATGGTGTAGGTTTCCAAAGTTAGGAGAGGGTAATTAACATAAAGGGTAATTTGGAATCAGGGTGAGTTTGGAATTCTTAATAGTAGAAGCTAATCAAAAATTAATTATTGCTTTTTTAATTCAGGAAAAAAAAAATCTAGTATTTTATATGCAGGCAAATCACCCATCAAGTGTGAATGCAGAAAAAGCCTATTTTCATATATACAATATTACAAAAACGATGACTTCTTACAAATCTTTTTCAGGCCTCCTATTATAAAATGAGAGAAGATACCCAAAATGGGAAAAACGTGGCAAACAGAATATCCATCACAAAAGGTGATGTAATTGAAAAATGGTAAAACCCCAGGATGCTGGCTAAACATTAGACTGAAAGAATAACTAGTCAAGATTATAGTTGGACTATGGCATTATTCAAGAGAAATGTCGCTTGCCCATCCACCCCCCCAAAATAGAAGTGATAATATTATCTTATGCCTTCTATTTTATTGAGTCATAAATGGATAACTAAGGATTACTGAAGATCTGAGAAAAGTTCAGAAATATAGAAACCAAAAGTAACAAATAGGAAAAAAACCTCAGAAAGAGAATGCATCCATGAAACTAGACAACATTTTATTTCTCTAAGAAAAACATTAAGAGAAAAGACAAGGATTAAGACAAAGTTCTTAGTGAATAATCCAATGAACTTTCAAACTCAACACCCATAAACCAAATAATCCAGTTAAGAAATGGGCAGAAGATGAATAGACATCTTTCCAAAGAAGATATCCAAATGGCCAACAGGAACATGAAAAGAGATTCTAATATCAATGGTCATCAGGGAAGTATAAATCAAAACTTCAATGAGATATCACCTCACACCTGTCAGAATGGCTAAAGGCAACTCCTTTGCAGTGTTGGTGGGGATGCAAACTGGTGCAGCCATTTTAGAAAACAGTATGCAATTTCCTCAAGAAGTTAAAAATAGAACTACCCTATAATCCAGCAATTGCACTACTAGGTATTTACCCAAAGAATACAAAATGCTAATTCAAAGGGATACATGCACCCTAGTGTTATAGTAGTTTATTTACAATAGCCAAATTATGGAAAATGCTCAAGTGGCCATTCACTGATGACTACACACACACACACACACACACACACATACACACACACACACAACAGACTATTACTTAGCCATAAAAAAGAATGAAATCTTGTCATTTGCAATGCCATGGGTGGAGCTAAGGAGTATTATTCTAAGCAAAATAAGTCAGTCAGAGAAGGAGAAATACCACATGATTCCACTCATGTGGAATTTAAGAAACACAACAAGTGTAAAAAGGGAGAAAAAAAGGGAGAGAGTCTAATCAAGAAACAGACTCTTAGCTATAAAGAACAAACTGATGGGTACCAAAGGGGAGATGGGTGGGGGCATGGATTTAGTAGGTGACAGAGATTAAGAAGGGCACTTGTTATGATGAGCACCAGGTGTTGTACAGAAGTGTTGAATCATGATATTGTACCCTGAAACTAATATTATACTGTGTGTTAACTACCTGAAGTTTAAATAAAACTTTTTTTTTAAATACAGAGTTCTTAGAGATTTTAAATAGGGGAACTAATTTTTTTAAATCTAAAGAAAAAATTGCTAAATCTGCTTAAGAGTTTTCACAGAAAATAGTAGAAAAAAGACCAAGACATTTATTATAGAAAAAAATAATAACCAGGGAGTAATTCCAAGCAATCCAAAATCAGAATAACAAAGCTAAAAAAATTACCAAAGAATAATACAATAAAAATTTGTGTAACTGAAGGACACGAGTTTCTAGATCACAAAGTGGCCCACACAGTAAACAAAATATACACATATACTTTTTACCTAGAACCCTGGAGGGTATAGAGAAGTTTCTAAAAATATTTCAACCAGAATAACAACAACAACAACAACAACAAACTAAACTAAAACAAGAAAAAAAAACCAAAACAAAACAAACAAAAAAACAACAAGCCAAAACAAGCAAAAACCAACAAAATGGGAATCACAATGTTCTCAGACTTCTGAATAGACAATACTGCAAACCCAGGGATCAGCCATGAATACTACACATGCACAGATACACACATTCATGTATAATAGTTAGATATATTATAAATTAGTATTATGTGGTCATAAATAATGTGCTAATCCAGATGGGCCAGCTCTGGAAAATATTTACACAACATAGTGATTTGCACACTGGATATTGAAATAACAAAAACTTGTAAAATAATCTGAAATGGAGAGGGAGAAAAAGTGTGGATAGGATGGAACTAGTGCTGAGTATTTCTCTTCTCTGATAGACTACCAATAGATTGTGTCTAAAATTTAAATAAAAAAGTAATAGCTTGTTTTGGAAATGAATGCAAATATCAAGAGAATAAAAAGAGTGAAAAATGGTTTCCTCTGGATAGTGGGGCTCAAGAATAGAGAAGATGCTTATTAGAAACTTTGTAGTAATATTAATAAAGCAAATTAAATTGATGAATAAACAAAATGTGGTGTATCCATATAATGCATATTATTCAGCCCTAAAAAGAAGGAAGCACTGATACCTCCTATAGCACAGATGAACCTTGAAAATATCACGCTAAGGAAAAGAAGCTAGATACAAAAGGTCACACATTGTATGACTCCATTTATATAAAATGTTCACAATAGACAAATCTGTAGAGGTAGAAATAGACCAGGGAGTGAACAGACAGGTAAATGGAGAATAACTGCTAATGGGTTTGGGGTTTCTTTGGGGGATGATGAAAATGTTCTGGAATGAGATAGAGATGATGGTTGCACAAACTAATTAATATACTAAAAGTCACTGAAGTGTGCACATTAAGGTGGTGAATTTTCTGCTATGTGAATTATATTGCAGGAAAAAAAATAAATGTGTAGAGAAAAGGAAGGTTAAAGAATAATGATAGTCCAAGTTTAAACAGTAAATAATGGGTAAGGAAAGTAAAAGGAAACTTTCTAGAAAGTTGGAAGAGAGTTGCGTATACAATAACATGGACAAGGGCACAGAGTCATGGAAAAATCCCATGTTCAAGAATCGTGAGAAGTATAGCAATGGCTATACTTGCAAAGTTTGTGGATGATGGAAAAGATGAACATGAGCAAATGAAGTTAGAATTTCAGAGTTAAGTTCTGAAAAATATTTAATACCTGACTGTCAAAGTCTTCTTAGATCACGAGAAGGGTTTGGATTTGAATTTATTGGGCATAGAGCACAGTGGGAAATATACAATGATGAGAATGGCTGTGGGGAAGAAGACAGGTCAGAACCACTTTAAAGTTTCACTGATGAAATAAAGGGAGTTTGGATGGCTGTGGAGGTAAAGGCACAACAGAAGATGTGGTTAAAACATATGCCCTTATTCCATGAGAAGGAGTAGCTAAACCCCAATTCACGAAACAAAGTAAAATGGTTTGATTTGGAGAATAGAGAGGGAAGAAATAAAAGGTGACTGAGGTTTCTAACTACAACCATTGGATAAACATTTTTTTAATTTTTAAAAAACGTTTATTTAATTTTAAGAGAGAGACAGAGCATGAGCAGGGAAGTGGCAGAAAGAGGGGGAGACACAGAATCCGAAGCAGGCTCCAGACTCTGAGCTATCAGCAGAGAGCCTGATGCAGGGCTTGAACCCACAAACTGTGAGATCATGGCCTGAGCTGAAGTCACTTAGTCGACTGAGCCACCCAGACACCCCTGGATAAACATTTTTTTAGGAGACAACAGGCAGAAAAGGCTTAATCAGGCATAAAGATAACAAGTTTATTTAGGAAGAGGTTAAGTTTGAGGTACTGAGGATTTTCCAGTGATTTCTCCCTTGCATTCTCAATATGTTTTGATTAGCAAGTTTCAACTAAAATGAGGGAGGCTTTTATTCAGCATAAGAGTGAATGGGTGTAAATGAAACAGAAAGAAGTGATTTTTCATTCCTGTGGAGTCTCATGCACTTTATCACTTAGGGTGGATTTCTTTACATCTATATTATAGTGATGCATTAAGGATTACAAGATGTCAGCTTGCAGTTTTGAAAATTTGAAGTTCCTTCTGCAGCAAATCACCATTTAAAACTGATCTCATATCTAGTCTAGTACTTTGTCACTGTAGGTATTCTACTTATGCAAAGAAGCTGAAGTCCTGAAAATTCTAAAGACTTTCTCAATGTTCTCCATTTAGTCAGGGGGAGAACTAAGCCTCAGTACAAGTTGTTTTGTATTTTTTGTTGTAATCTTAGACTAGTGATTTTCCCAGTATGGCACTCTGCTTCCCTCAAAAGGCAAAATACATTGGGTCAAGAGCCATAACTGAGATAGGACAACATATGCATTTACTGCCCAGCTCTGGTAATGTGTGACTCTTGGCAACTGCCTCAAACACACCAAGCATCAGTTTTCTTCCAATGAAATGAGAATATTTACTCAATCAATATTGACAAGAAACTTTGAGATTCCTCTTAATGAGCTTTCTAATTAGATCTCTCTGTCTCGTTCTCAGTTTATATTTTGTTCCATTTTGTTTTGTTCCTGCTCTGCTAACCATCCACTTAAAAAAAGATCAACTCACATCTAACACCTATTTACCCGGTGTTTTTCTGGCAGATTAACATTATTATATGAAAGCATGTGGGTACATATATATAAGTATATGCTGAGTACAGTCAAATGTCATTCCTCTCCTTTATTTTCTATGCTCTTTATTATTTCAATCTCTTTTTTACATCATTCTGGCACCTTTTTATTTAAGACAGATTTCCTGAATTATAAGCAATAATTGGAACATTTGGGCATCATTTTCATTTTTATGGGTCCATTTAATTGATAATTTTTAATATGAAGGCCATTTTTGTATTTAAAAAGATTTATATTCCTTGTGATATAATCAAAAAGATATTCTGAAACCGTATGGTGGATTAGTTTGCCAACTGTGGAATGATATGCAAGCACTCTGTTGCTTTATTTAATAGCAATATTAACATCAATACCTAGAAAATGATTTTTTAGCTGGATCCTCCTCTTCAATATTTAAAACACTATGACAACACAAGAAGCAGAACTAGCATTACGGCATCTCATTTCTCAGTTCTAAGATTTGGCATTTTCTTCGTACACAAGGCAAGTGAAACATGAAATGAAAGTAGAACCCATATACAGATTGAAATAGAGAAATTGCCTCAAACCAAAGCAGAAGCAGATGGGAAGGCCCCAGAGGAGCTTTATCCTAAAGGGAAAGGTACAAACAACCTGCCATTCCCATTTACTGTTGAACAATTGAACGCTAATTGGACAGTCTATTTTTTTGCAAAAGCTTTCAAACAAAAATAACTCTGTTAAAAATATTGTTTTCATGTCTTTTTAGGATATTGTTTTTTTTAATATTACTAAATTCACTTATGACCACCTGAAAAGGATTCAGTCCCTCCAGACATGTTAATAATTATTGTTCTGATTTCTATACATTTTTATTGTATACCTTGGGAGATTAGGCATATATGTAAAAAGACGTTGCTGCAACATCTTGACATCTTTGAGAGTCAGGACTTCATAATTTATCCTCTATGGCTTCTGATCTAGTCTCCTTATTATGTTTATACCCATCCCCTCCCAAATAGCCATCCTTTTTGCCAGAGTGATCTTTTAAAAACAAAATGCTTGTTATGGGCTTTTTCATGTCTTACTATAACAGATCATCCTAAATTCATTCAATGAACTAATACTTATAAAATGCTTCCAACCCTTAGGATCCAGCTGGGTGGCATGGAAGACATAAAAAGTTAGTAGAATACAGTATTTTATTTCAAAAGATATAAGCTAGTAATGAAACTAAAATGTTACCAATGTCATCGTCAACTTTACATTGTATAGTACTTCATTACTAAAAGTGCCTGCTTTATATTAGTCAATTTGATTGTTACAAGCTGTGGTAGGTGGGGCAAACAGATGCATTCATTCATCTATGCTCTCCATGCGTATTATTGAGTACCCACAATGTGTCAGGAATTCAAGTAGTTTCTTGGGATAGAAAGGATGGAGTCCCCATTCTTTAAGAATTCAGAGATCCACTGAGAGAAAGTAAAGGGAAGAGGTAACAATAATGCACTGTGGCAAAGGCTCCATGGGGTGTGCAGCAACATGTATGAACTTGAGGATAAGCAACAATTCCAGGCTCACTTGAGCTCTACTTTCCAGTAATAGTGGCACTTTGATGAGGATATTTAAATGCCTCAAGCCTCAGCTTCATGTCGGTGAAATGCATCTATTTCATATAGCTTTTGTGCGGACTAAACAAGGTCAGATAGGTACAGTATCTGACACATGAATGAGTAACTAGCTTGTCACATCTCCAGGAACATGCCAATCCACTTGAACTAGTTCTCTCTTTCAGCAGCTCTGTCTATCTTTTAATGTTTTGTCCCAGCTCTCAAAATGTTAGACATCTTGCAAGATGAACAGCAGTGTGCAACTGAATGGAGAAAGAGAAACAGCAGAAAGCAGAGTTGAAAGAGCTCAGGGAACCATCCATCACAAAGCCATCCTGCCTTAAAGTGAAACGTGTAATTCCCTACAATACCAGCAACACTCATGACTGAACATCCTGCTTATCTTAGCAAAACAATAAATATGCACAAGCCTTGTTTATTCAGTTGACTGCAACCAAATGAGAAATGGAAACCCCAGATTGAGAAGAAATAAGAGCCAGGAGCTCTGCCCTTTAGATTGAGACCATTATTAATGAACATTTGTGAAAACCCAGTTGCTCTCAAAAGATCAGAACCGGTATGATTCAGTGTAGGCAGCTTGCTAGAAAGATTGTTCTCTAAGCTTGCAAACCAGCAATCAATAAAAGTAAGAGAGTTGAAGGAGGCACAGATGAAGAGTGAAAGAGTCAATTTGTTCAGGATAGTAGGGGGTAAAAACCTGACACTGCAGAAATTCCCAATGAAATAAAAATTGCCACCAGGAAAGAACCAAAGAATATTAAAGTAGCTTTTTATGATGTTACTTGCCTGCTCAGCTTCTTAGAGAAAAAAAAAATGGATTTTTAAGACTAGATTTGCAGAAATGAGAAATAGAAAAAAGGATAAAGGACTTTTTCTTTTAATGATTGCATCCTGTTTTTTCAACTGTGCTGTAAGTTCCCAGTGAACAGGGATCATAAATTTCCTTCTATTCTGCCGTGTCTGTAAGAGGCCTGATGGGGTAGGGGTTTGACTTTAAGTTCTGCTTGGCGGATAGCTGTAAATTGAAGATAAGCAAAATAGAGGACACCAAATATTATTCCAATGTGAATTTACATTAACGTTGCTTTTTCTATAGAAAAGGAAAAAGAACAAGAAACAGAAAAAGAAGTTGTATCTTGTTACTTCATTTGGCGTAGCACAGAGACTGGCCCCCAGTGAATGTTTAATAAATGTTGGTTGCGGAAGTTAGTGAGCAAAACAATAGCACAGAGGTAAGTGGACAAGTGATGCCATGTGTCTGTTGCCTTAATAAAAAGAAACATCTTCCTCTTGCTTCAGCAGGTGTCCTGATGGCAGCAACTGCCACAGCAGAGGTGCATACAGCTGCATTTTCTGAAAATAGGTCCGTGGATCTACAGGTTATAAACTGTGACCTCCTGAGGGGTGTGAGTTACCTGTTCTGCCTCAGGAGCCAGCACCCACCTGGGCCCTTGACAACACCTGCGGAGTTGATTGAGTCATTTGTGGTAGTTTTCCTGTCCTCATCTCTTTCTTATTTGCTCAGGTCCTCCAGGTTTGTTTACCTGAAAGTTCCTCCATTGACTCCAAAGACATCAAACAAGAAGTCCAACTGTACGGAGGTTATGTGTTTATAGGATTTTTGCCCACCTTCCATGATCTTTTAGAAAGGAAGTCTCCTGTGGGGTATGAAACATGGATTCACGATCTACTTAACAAAACCTCACATACCAAAAGCCTTGAGTTTATGATGTGCTCATGCTAGATTTCAGACAGGTCTGGGAGTGTCAGAAGGACTGTTTGAGAGATGTTAAAGGCAAGGATCTACTTACATGAGAAATCAAGTCTTTCTGATCATAGAGTTTATTCGTTCAACAAATATTTATGGAGTACCAATTGTGTGCAGTGCTCCAGGCTTTCTGCTAGGCTCAGAAGGCCATGATCTCTACCCCCAGAGGAAATGGACAATGAGCAAATGAAGTAAAAATTTCAAAGAATATAATGGAAGCATTTTACAGGAGGGCCTAACCTAGTTTAGAGAAGTAAATCAGAGAATACTTTCCTAGGACAATTAAATTTATACTTGTGAGGAATTAACCCATAGACCCAATCAAAGGAGGGACACAGAGACTCAGCACAGTGAAGTGAGGCTTTAAACAATGTTCTCATAAGAGCAGGTGTCTGATGGACAGGCACACTCAGGGCAGTTACAGCAGGCAACTTATTTCCTAACATTCAAGTCCCTCTGCTGATTCCTCATTGGCTGAGTACTACAGAGGTTACAGCCTTACCTGGATGTTGCCTATGCCCATGTAAGGCAAAAAAAAAAAAAAATAGTCTGAGTTGAACAAATGTACGTTCCCTGAGACTTTCAGTCCCTCCTCCCTTTGTTCTTTGGCACATGCTCATTGCAAAGCCCTTGAAAATAAGGCTGCAAAATGGAGAGGGGAAGAAGAACCAGGAAGTGAAGTGTCTAAGAGTTTGGGACTCCATTGTGGCAGGAGACTTCATATATATTTACAATAGGTTGTAAACCTACTATCAACTAGACAGCATAACTTTTATTTGGTATTTCTGAAAATGAATCATCCCCTTACTTCTCACATACTGAAACCTGAAAAGTGAGTTGAGTTGCACCAGAGTGGGTCAAAGAAAGGATAATGTTCAACAGTGGAGGGGTGGTTTTGAGAGAAAGATGATGTCAGTCACATGGGTCATCTCCTGGATTAGCTTGTTTGGACTGACATCTAAAACTTAAGAACAATGTAAAGAAAAGGGGGGTTATTATTTTGCATTATATTACAGTATTGTGATAATTTTTATATGAATATTTTTGGGTTGTGGAATTAATCACCTGAGTTTCCATTATTTGTTATGGGGAAATTCGCTTTGATACACAAGTGCTTTGGATTACAAACCTGCTTCCAGAATAGATTATGCTCACAAACCAAGGTTTTACTATGTATGTAGTAAAATGTTGGTTTAACTTGGTTTTATACACACACACACACACACACACACACACACAACCACATTCCACTCACCCCAGCTCTTCAGGAGTAGGCATGAGTAAAGGCACAAAGAAAGGCAAGAAGTATTTCCAAAAAACAACCTTCAGAAGAGGAAAAGAGGCTTTCTTCTCTAAAAGATTTATCTAGTAGGTCTATTTAAGAGAGGCACACTTGAAGAGGGTATTTCAGTTAACTTTATTCAGAAAAGTATGTTCATGATATGGTCAAATTTCTGACAAATAAAAGTTCCCTGAAACACTGACAGGAGTTTTGGGATAACTCAGCAGAACTAGATATCAATTTTAGAAAAATAACCAGCACTGGGGCGCCTCAGTCAGTTGAGCATCCGACTTCGGCTCGGGTCATGAGATCACGTTCCGTGAGTTTGAGCCCCACGTTGGGCTCTGTGCTGACAGCTTGGAGCCTGGAGCCTGACTTGGATTCTGTGTCCCCCTCTCTCTCTGCCCCTTCCCTGCTCACGCTCTGTCTCTCACTCTTAAAAATAAACATAATTTTTTTTAAAAAAAGGAAAAATAACCAGCACTATACCCATCTTCATGTAAGGTAGGCAAAGCTCTGGACTTCCTCTTACCAACATATCCAAGCTTATAGTGGAAGCTTATAGTGGTATGAGAGAAATCGACAAGTAATCAGCCAATTACAATGAAATGGAAGTACAGTAAAACCTTGGTTTGTGAGCATAATTCATTCCAGAAACATGCTTGTAATCCAACGCACTTGTATATCAAAGCGAATTTCAAGAACCATTGGCTCAGTTGTGACCACGTGACATTTGGCATTATGTACTACTCGTATTACAGACATTGTTCCTTTATCAAGTTAAAATTTATTAGAAATGTTTACTCGTCTTGCAGAAAACTTGCAGAACAAGTTCCTCGCAATCCATGGTTTTACTACATTATGAGACAGATAAATATAGGTGCTGTGAGAGCAGGAAGACCACTTTATCTAATTTGGGGAATACAATAAAAGGATTTCTGAGGAGATTTTAAAGAGCAAGTAGTTATTTTTTGAACATAAGGGAAAGAGGGACATTGACTTACCAAACAAAAGAGGCAACAGATACAAAGGTCTGTTGTCAGGAGAACAGAGAGAATGGCCAACATACTTAGTTCCACATTAGGTGTTTTCCTTTTGAGTGTAAATTGCTCACAAGAAGCAAAATGCTCTTAGGGAATATTTGCTTTGCTGTTTAGACAGTCAGGGTCTGTCTTTGAAGTAATAGTTGGGGAGCTGGCTTGGGTGAGGAAGTCTGTGAAATTCTGAGGTCATTTGGATGTCATGATAAGCTGTCTTTAAACTTGGTCTTTACCAAGATTATGCTTCAATTTCCCATTTGCTGTTTGTTTTATTCCTCAATTTGTTCAAAATCTAAGTGAAAAAAAAGCTTTCTCAGAGACCCCTAGGAAAGTTCAAATTTTAAAAAGTGCTTGGGGATTCTGCTGATTCTATGCCTAAGCTCTATTCTCCTTTTCACAAGGTTGCAACAGACACTGGACTTACTATATCTTGGGATCCATTCCAGCTTTAGCAGAAGGCAACAATTTGGCTTCTGGTAGAGACAAAAGGGAAGTTTAATGTCATCAACTCTAGGTTCTGCTGGCTTGCTTGATAGCAGACTCTCCACCTTAACTTGAATTTCAATATCTGTGTGTATCAGGTACATGAACACTTGTCTGGGTTCTAACTCACTGCCTTGCCTGTATTGCCAATCCCCTGGCATTTCTCAGATTTTGACTACTTCCATGTTTGCTCCAAACATTTGCCCCTACTATTTTTTTTTTCTGGTCCTCCTGAGACTGACTTCCACAAATCTGCATTCCATCACTCCCACACACCTGGCATAAAAAATTGGATACATCAGCTGTTAATGTTGCCTCTTATAAAAGACAGTGCGGCAGAGAGGGAAATACCAGGGATTTCACTGCCAGAAATGTCTAGTTTGAAACATTTACTAGTTCTAGGTTCTTGAACAATAATAATGACAGCAACAAATTATTGAGTGCTTTCTATGTGTTGGACATTTGCTAAGATATGCTACTTAAAACCCCAGCAGGAGAATTGGTTGAACCTCAAGGGGATACAATCAGGAGACAAATTTTATATCAGTTTCCATAAAAGGAAGCACAGAATCTTCTTTCAACAAAGATCATCTGTCTCTAGTGGAAAAAAAAAAAAAAGTGTATACTTTCAGGACCCGGGAAGGTTTTGAAACCCTGAGGATTACAGGAGACAGAATAACTGTCTCTGTATTTTTTTTATCTCCCCCTGGTGGAAGGTATGCATCTTTTTCTCATATACTTCAGAGGTTGGAAAATTGCCTGACACACCCAAAAGTTATTCAACATATATTTGTTGAAAAAATAAAGACCTAATAAATTAAGTATGTGGTCTTTATTTTCTCTCCTTTATTACATTTTATAATATTTAAGAAAATTTATAATTTTTCCAGTAACTATATGTTTATACTTTTCTATAATAACTTTCGTTATTTATTTGTTGCTTTACTATGAGCAACAATAAAATTTGCTTTCTTCTCTCTCCTCCACAACCCAAGTTTAATAATGTTTATTTTTTCATATGTTTAACTATTAAGTATGTTTAAATAAATATCTAATACTTATTCTGCCAGCATCATATCTGGTGATTCTTATATTAAACATGAGCATATAAACAAGCATATTCCTTCTCTCCCTTTTCCCCTCCTACTTTTGTTACTTATACTGTTTTTACATCATCAGTCTAAATTGTTGGTATTTTGCCAGACTGATGAACAAGTAGTAAGAGACATCAAGAAAAAAACAGACTGATTAAAACACACACACACACACACAAACACACACAAACAACCTGACATCAGAAAAAAGAGAAACACAAATTACTAGTATGAGAAATGATAAAGCAGACATCACTAGTAATTTTATAAACAAAGATAAATAAAACCATAGAGTACCAACAGAAGATGTAAACTCTAATTATTATCAGATGTCATGATTTTATACATAGAAAATCCAAACTAATCTATAAACTATTGGAATTAATAATTTAAATTAATTTAGTAAGATATTTGGATATAAGATTAATATACAAAAATCAGTTATGTTCTTATATTCTAGCAACCAGAAATTAGAAAGTTAACGTAAAACCACTCACAGTAGCACCAAATACATAAAATCTTTAGGAATCAATTGAGCAAAAGATGGGAAACAAAATATTATCAACAGAATTTAGAGAAAAGCTAAATGGATGAGAAATACTATTTCATAGATAGGAAGTTTTAATATTTTTTTTTAATTTTTTTTCAACGTTTATTTATTTTTGGGACAGAGAGAGACAGAGCATGAACGGGGTGGGGCAGAGAGAGAGGGAGACACAGAATCGGAAACAGGCTCCAGGCTCGGAGCCATCAGCCCAGAGCCTGACGCGGGGCTCAAACTCACAGACCGCGAGATCGTGACCTGGCCGAAGTCGGACGCTTAACCAACTGCGCCACCAGGCACCCCAGTTTTAATATTTTTAAGTTAACTTATTTATTTTGAGGGGGGATGGGCTGAGAGAGAGACACACACAGAGAGAGAGAATCCCAAGCAGGCTGCACACCACCAGTGCAGAGCCCAATATGAGGCTTGAACTCATGAAATGCAAGATTATGACCTAAGACAAAATCAAGAGTGAGACACTTAACCAACTGAGCTACCCAGGTGCTCCTTTAATATTGGTATTATGTTAATCTATGACATTAGAGGTCAAAATACTGATTACTTTGGAAATATTCACTGGGTGGGACAAGAGGGATCCTTTTCCACTTTTGGTAGTCCCAGTGTATTTTGGCATTTCTCACTGGTTTCCCCTAACCCAGTGAATTTTGTAACTAATCTCTTTATTCAGCTCTCACCAATTCTTTCTCACTGATAGTGCACCATTCTTCTTCATCCTACCCTTCCATAAAGACTCTCCCACTACTATTAAAGTCTTCCCCTTCCCCAAGGTTTAACTCTGCTTGGTCCTTTGCAGGTGAGCTCTGCAATGCCTTAGAAAGCAGGGGGGTCCCCTCTCCCAAACTTAGTAGGAGAGAGAGACCAGACAGATTCTCTGTCCTCTGTAAGCATTTCAAGGTCAGAGAGGTTTTGCTTAGATGTAGCCTGGAACACAATCTTTTTCCATGGAAATGTTATTTCAAAAGTAGGTCGTTAAATTTTTAGGTTTGATATTTTTCATTTTCATGTGAATTTGCTTATCTTATTTCTCTTTAAAGTTTTAGGAAAATGCAATATAAATTATAGTATAATATTGCAATAAAGATCCTTGTCTTAGTAAGTTATAAGAACATTCTCTTCCTTCTTTGTATTAATCATTCTTATGTGCAATATTAATACAATCTTAATTATTCTCAATTTGTCACAATTTAGATATTTTTATAAACTAGTTTTGCAATAGGGCCAGAAATAAATAAGTACTATATTAAATATATTAGTGATATATGTTGGGCATAATGCATTATATAATTAAATTATATACCTATTATAGACTATTGATATAATTCCTGATCTGTTTTTTTATTATTAGGGAGATCATTAACTACCATTAACTAAATGATTCAAAGATTTGTTCATGTGAAAAGCAACTCATCTGTAAATCAATGCCTATGATTTCATCTCTCCTTGTGTCTTGTCACTGGGGAGTCATACCTGAAATTATTTTGTTTGGTTTTGTTTGTTGTTTGTTTTGCTTTTCTGCCCATAGTGGCTCATGGGACTCACATACCTTGGCTCTGCTACTCTAGAATATGAACGATTGTCTTATCTTTTTGACATAACACCTAAGGCTCCCCACAGTGATTGCTTCATACATCACATAGTCTATATTTTAAGGTAGATCAAGCATGCTTGATCAAGCATGCTTTCTAAATATACTGACAATCCATCTAGCTACTCTCACATGAATCTGAAACAGACAAAACACAGAAACATACTTTTGTTCATACGGATCTATAAATCTTGGCTACGGTTTTTCAGTCTTACTTAATCTCCACCTACCTTTTCCTCCCAGTATTTTCTTCTTCCTTCTCCTTTTCTTTCCCCTTCTCCTTCCCTCCCCCCTCCTCCATATCCTTCCCTTCCCCCCTTCTTCTTCATCTTCTTCCTTCTCCTTCCCTTTCTTCTCTCCTCCTCCTCTTCCCCCTTCTTCTGTTTATACTTTTCACTTCCATGTTTCTAGTCTGTATTTCTACAAGCAAAACATTCTTTTTGATTACTTTATTGGAACAATCTAGAAGCTTCTAACTAAAAAATTTTGGCAGTTCAGTTGCAAACTCTTTCCCCAACTGATTTCCCTATTTCATTTCTCAATCCTGCAAGGGGCTTGATAGGTGCTAGCCAGCCCTTTTCAATGGAAAATTAATTTATCTTAATGTGTTTTATCTCAAAGGGATATTTACTTTTACCAAAAGACTCCCATAGATGACATGTCAACATAAAGGAATTAATCCTATAGGCGGAGTTTTCAAATTCTGTAGCAAATCAGCTGGACTGTTTTTCTTTACAAGGCATCCTTTCCTTAGCGCTGCCCCAATCTAACAGATTTCTTGTGCTCAGTCTACAGGGATATTAGCTTTCTGTTTTCTTAAATAAGTATAGCTATAGATAAGTCAAATATGTTTTGAGTGGAATATGATTTCTGGAATAGTAGCATATTCAAGTACTAGCTATGTATAAAGCACGTGCTAAGTGTAATTTACTCACTGCTAGAAGATGGCATTTCTGAGACGACATGGACAGCCTGATTTGGAACTTTCTGCCTGTAATACCATTCAAAATGGAATAACTAGTTCTCCCAAATGATAAAAGTTATTATGTTTTGCAGACTTTTTTTCTATCAAAAACTTTCTAATTGACTATCCAGATATCAACATCTGCCTACTTTAAATCCTCAATTCCCAGTTAACAATTCACATTGGTAATAGAAAAATTCGAGTGAAATAAGATTTCTGGAAACACAAGTGCATATCTATCTATCTGAAATTATTTCATTTACAAAATTTTTCACAATATGACTTTTAGAACTTATTTTCTTTAATTTGTGATACTCTTCTTACAGATTTAGAAAACTGAAGCAAAATAGTCTCTTGGGGGGGGGCGTGAGGTTCTTTTTATTTGTGTCATAGAGGAAGGCTAGACTTTCTTTTTTTTAGAGAGAGAGCACGCCAGCATAAGTTGGGGAGAGGGGAAGAGGGAGAAAAGGGGGGAGGCGGGGAGTAGAGACGAAGAATCTGAAGCAGGCTCCATGTTCAGCATATTCCCACAACCCTGGGATCATGACCTGAGCCTAAATGAAGAGTCCGATGTTCAACTGACTGAGGCACCCAGGCGCCCAAGATTTTCTTTTTTTCAAGTTTTTATTTGAATTCCACTTAGTTAACATCTGATGTAATATTACTTTTAGATGTACAATATAGTGATTCAACACTTCTGTACAACACCTAGTGCTCATTGCAAGTACACTCCTGCATCCCCATCACCTATTTAACCCATCCCTGCACCCACCTTCCCTTCTGGTAACTATCAGTTTGTTCTCTATAGTTAAGAGTCCGTTCTTGGTTTGCTCCTCTCTCTCTCTTCCCCTCTCCCCCTTTGTTTGTTTGTTTTGTTTCTTGAATTTTACACATTTTAAGAAAGGAATACATCATTTTCCAAGTCTTTAGTAGGACAAAAATGCATATACCTCTGAATAAGCCAAGAAACCACTGTGTCCAGGAACGAGTGGAACAAAGAACACACAATTCAGGCCAGAGGTTGATTCTAAAGGACACACCAGCCCCAGAGCACCTCACCTGAAGGAGCAGGTTTACTCTCTTTCGAGAAGCACAAATGAAATTACTAATTAATTAGTTCCAAGATTAAAAAGAGTACTGATGGTTTGTTTGTTCAAAATGTTTGAGCTTAATATAGCTAACACATTTTAAAGCTTTAGAAAGCTAGCTTCATTTTTAAAAATTACTGTGCATGGTCTTTTTTTTTTTTTCTATTTCCTTAATGACTAAGAGCAAGGGACATTAGACATTTTAGAAAAACAAGCTGATATCAAATCGAGAGGCACCACTTTTTTCCTGCACTTGTTCTACAGGTCTCTGGGAAGTTAACTACAGCAATTTCTTGAAGCCATAGCACAGAATTTTTCAGACAAACAACCATAAATATATACCTTAAAGAAGAATGGAGTTAATAGGGCAGACTACAGAAGACCTCAATTTATGTTAGAGATTTCCCTTTGTGAATAAAAATGTGTTGATTTTTATTAACTGTCTATGTTGACCAAAAAAGTAATAGAGCTTCATGACAGAATTAGGCATGGCAAAAGCAGTTCAGAAGAAATCTATAAAAAGACATATTATGCATGTAATCTGATAATCACACATACCTAGCATATGAGTTCAAACAGATATTATTATTTTCACATTTATTGACACTGCTAAAAAAGTCACTTATTTTCAACATTAAAAAATGTAAAGCATATTTTTAAAAGCAACTGCTGCTGATATCTGGGATTACTTTAATTTTTTTTTATGTTTATTTATTTTGAGAGAGATGCAGCGTGTGAGGAGGGGAGGAGCAGAGAGGAAGACACAGAATCTGAAGCAAGTTCCAAGCTCTGAGCTGTCAACACAGAGCCCAGCGTGGGGCTCAGACTCACAAACCGCAAGAACATGACATGAGCCGAAGTCGAACGCTCAGCTGACTGAGCCACCCACGCACCCCGACCTGGGATTACTTTAAATCAAATACTGTCTTCTTTTAAGTTGAAAAGAAAATGTTTATATAAAAGTGAATAAAACTCATAAAATATAAAACAAACAGCTTACCCTTTAGTAAATGTCAGGAGAAACGCATTATAACATTGGAAATTGTTACCAGAGTTGTGATCTAACATGCCACTTGTTAAAATATGGATATAAACTATTTGAAAGAAATGAAGATGTAAGAAATTAAGCAAAAATAAGGTAGAAAATGGGCCATTGAATTGAGTATTTGTGGATTGTTAAAGACAGGTTTATTTTAGTTGCTCAACTGAGCATGTATATTACTTATTTTGTTGCAAAGATAGAGACTTTTTACACTCCAGTGACTCCTGCTTATAGAAATATATATAATAACAAAACAGAGCCATATAATCAATTTGAAACATTAATATAGTCCATGGATTAACAAATACAGATATAGATTTTGGTTCATTATAATTCCAGGATTTGTCATTGCAAATTTCATCACAACCAATATTTTGAATGAATAAATTGTCTTCTGAAAGATAATGATTTTTCTGCATAGCAAGAAGGGAACCAAAGAAGCTAAGTGATCTTCCTTATTCAACAATTAATAGTCCATTGCTAATCCAGTGATAAATTTCTCTCAGCAGCTCACCACTGAGCTAAATGTTTCGGTACTTTTAAAGGTGATCATATTTTATAACCTCTCCCAGTTTGCTCTTGAGTTTGGCCCACCATTCATTCTCAGTCATATCCTTTCAGTACCCATTTTCTCAACTCCTGACAAGTGGAGAGTTCTAGAGAGGGGACAGAGGGAAGGCTGCTTTGCCAACTCCACAACACATAAACTAAATAGAATTTGGGCCCACACTAGGGAAATTCTGACTTGAACCCAGAGAGATATTACTACCATGTAGACAGGGTTTCAGCGCCAAGCCATTTTTTTTTTTTAGTTTTTATGCACTTTTATGTATTAGCAACCCTTGAATCTGCCTCTCTGTTTTCAATTTTTATAATTCAAAAGAAGCTAAAGCTGATCTTCAACTCATACAAAGTATGTCTTGATTTCTAAACCATTCTTTACTTGTCCAACTCATAAAAATAATTATGCTAACCCATTTCATGATTTTGGAATGCTCAGATTGTCGATTTTCAAGACATTTGAGAATATAAAAAGGATTCTCAGTTCTGTTATCTGGGCCTGAATTTGTCAACCTTCCCACACAATCAGACACATGAGTGCATAAACAGATGGGTGTTGAGTTTTGTCAAAATAAAGTGGGAGGTTAGTTCTGGAGATAGAAATCCTCCTTAGGAAAATACTACTCCACTGACAGTATTGCGGAATCCAAATTCGGGTATGATGGCAGAGTGTTTGGCTGACTTCAACTCTGAAGGTGTTATTGAGGCATCTTTGGGGTTTAACCAGTTACCAGCCCTGACCACAAACACATGGAGGATTTAATGATGAAAGTGGCAAACTTACAGGACACTGAAATTACAAAATCAGTTTCTAAATGGAAAAAAAAAAGTGCAACAATCAATTTGATTTAAATGCACAAGTGGCTAGGTAAGAAAAGGATATGCAATCCTGCTTTCCTGAAGTTTGAAAAACATGTAAATTATAATAGATATGTGTAATTAAACAGTACAAAATGTGTCCAACATAGTGATTAGTGGACAGAGAGCAAGGAATAAGCTCTAGCTCCAGCCACATGGTACTATTCACAAGAATCTTGTCCACTCCCCAGCGATGCTAGCTCTGTTTTTCACTCCTGGATTCCCTATCCCATTCTTCTTTCCATTCAAATTTCTCCAGGCTTCTGATTTTCAATAAAAAAAAAAAAAAATCCAGCTGCTGCTAATCACATCATTCTGTCCCTTCAGTGATCTCTCTCTCTTTAGAAACCCCAACATTGTACCAAGAGGAGAACTTCACACTTAAAAACTATTTTCTTAATGAAATTATAAACACATATGGCACTTTACAAAGTGATCTTATACATAACTGTATTTTTGATACTGATGGCAATCCTACATTCTGGGGCTTGGACAGATATTATTCTTTCCTTTTTACACTGGCTACCTGAGGCTCAGAGAACTTATGCTTTATCCTGGTCATACTAAAAAGAGCAAAGCCAGGCCTGGAATACAGATTTTGCAAACAGTGTAGTTCTCTCTTTTCTCCTCTCATTTGTCCTTCAAGCTAATTATCATACCCTAAAGTTGCAGTGACATATTGTTTCAAGAAGGTAGGAATTCTGAGAGTGTGACTTTCACTGTAGGATTTTTAGGGGGTAATCAAATAATTTGAGACATTGCTTTATATAAGAGAACAGTAGACATGTTAAGGGAAATAATTCAAAATTTTCATGATTAAAAAAAACACACTTGATAGACTGACTCTAGACAAGCATATCTTTTAGTTCTTCTCTTTCTTTCTTTTCATCAACTCCCAAAACACACATGCACACATACACTAAGTTGAAGACATCATTTGGCCCAGAAGAGAACCCAGGAATTGCACACAATACTATAAACACAAATACAAGAAACAAAAAAGGAAATGAAAAAAAATGAACCCCAACTGCCTGATGGGGAATGATTTCTATTTGGGTATAGGGTATCCTAGGAAAGACACAGAGCATAACAGTGGGGAAACCTGAGGTAACTCGAACGGCCACAAAAGAAAATACAGGTAAATAAGAAACAACAATAAACTAACAGAAACATAGTTGTATGCCAAATAAATTAGCATAATAAAGCTTTCTTCATGTTAGCAAGGAGGCAGAGAAGGAAATGTCTGATCTTGCTTGTCTGTTTCAATCTCGTGTTTACAAAAGGGAAATCTACTTTTCCACATAATCCACTTTTTAAAATATAATTCCAGTCAGTTTCTATTTAAACGAGGACTATTTGAGAAATAGATCTACATAAATATAGAAGAAGCCTTTTCAAGCTATGTAAAATCATCCACCTGATCTATTTATTAACATAAATATATACAAATTATAGCCAACTCCAGGAAGAGTAAAAACAAACAAACTAAAGAGCAGGACTAAGTGAACTGACAAGTGACTGACAAGGTTTATTAAAAATATACTTTCCTAAATTAAAAATAAGTCTAATGAGTAGTATGACCATAATTCAAATTTAAGTTACAGTTTGAAAAATCTTAAAGAGCAGGAGGTCTAAGAAAAAGTAGAAAATATAAGAAAATGTTAAGAAATGCAAAATATTGTGGTATCTGGGTGGCTCAGTCGGTTAAGCATCTGATTCTTGGTTTCAGCTCAGGTCATGATCTCAAGGTTCATGAGTTCCAGCCCTGTATCAGCCTGTGTGTTGACAGCACAGAGCCTGCTTGGGATTACCTCTCTCCCTCTCTCTGTCCCTCCCTGCTCTCTCTCCTCTCTCTCTCCTCTCTCTCTCCTCTCTCTCTCCTCTCTCTCTCTCTCTCTCTCTCTCTCGCTCAAAATGAATAAACTTAAAAAAAAAAGGGGGGGCGCCTTGGTGGCTCAGTCAGTTAAGCGTCCGACTTCGGCTCAGGTCATGATCTCGCAGTCTGTGAGTTTGAGCCCTGCGTCAGGCTCTGTGCTGACAGCTCGGAGCCTGGAGCCTGCTTCTGATTCTGTGTCTCCCTTTCTCTCTCTCTCTGCCCCTCCCCTGCTCATGCTCTGTCTCTCTCTGTCTCAAAACTAAATAAAAACATTTCAAAAAGATTTTTTTAAAAAGAAATGTAAAAGATTAATTCAGGAAGTCAACAGCTATCCAATAAGTTTAAAAGAATAAAAAGTTTAAGAAAATATATTAGAAAAATACTAATACTGGGAAATTTCCAGGAGTTAAAGAAAAGAATAAAACTTTAGAATAAAATTTCCATTAATTGTAAGACTCACAGCTACCCACTATGTTGAAATTTCAAAACTTTAATGATACAAAGAAAATCTTAAAGTTCTTGGCAGTCGAGGGGGGCATCTCACTCACAATAGGGCCAAAATCACATTATTATCAATGTCACTTCTAAAATCAAACTACACTGATTTCAGTTCTAATTGTATCACTTCCTTGTCATAAAACAATTAAAAACCACTTATCTTTTGGGTACTTGAGTGGCTCAGCTGGTTAAGCATCCAACTTCAGCTCAGGTCATGATCACATGTTTCATGAGTTTGAGCCCCACATCAGGCTCTGTGCTGACAGCTCAGAGCCTGGAGCCTGCTCCAGATTCTGTCTCCATCTCTCTCTGCCCCTCCCCACTTGTCCGCGCACACACGCACGCTCTCTCTCTGCCTCACTGTCTCTCTCTCTCTCTCAAAAATAAAAAAACACCTACTTATCTTTTATAAGTCCGATTATCCTTACTTGTAAAGTGGATAGTAATAGAACATACTTTATTGGTTTGTTTTAAATAGTAAGTGATATCATTAATTAAAGAACTATGTATAGGGGCACCTGGGTGGCTCAGTCGGTTAAGGGTCCGACTTTGGCTTAGGTCATGATCTCACCATTCGTGAGTTCAAGCCCCGCATCAGGCTCTGTGCTGACAGCTCAGAGCCTGGAGCCTGCTTCGGAATCTGTGTCCCCCTCTCTCTCTGCCCTTCCCCTGCTCATGCTCTCTCTTTCAGTCTCTCAATAATAAATAAACGTTAAAAAGTTAAAAAAAAAAAAAGAACTATGTATAGCAAGCTGGCACTTTGTAAACTTCCAATAAATATTGTCATTATTATCGATAAGTCAGTGGGAATTAAAAAAAACCTGAGGGAATAATACTGTATTGTATATTTGAAAGTTGCTAAGAAAGTAGATCTTAAAAATTCTCATGACAAGAAAAATAATTTTGTAACTATGTGAGGTGATTAATGTTAACTAAACTTATTGTGGTAATCATTTAACAACATATATATATATATATATATAGTTAAATTATATATATGATATATATGAGATACATATATATATATATATATATATATATATATCAAATCATTATATTGTACACCCTGGGTTAATACAATGTTTTATATCAAGTATATCTTGTATATCTCAATAATAAAAACAAACAAAAAAAAACCCCAAAAAACAAAAAACCAATGAAATTATTTTCAAGCTTAAATTTAATAAACAGCCAAATTATTATTCAAACATGAAAGATAATGATGATTTTAGTTATATAAACTCTCAAATGCCGGAGACCAGCTCCAGCAACTAGGGGTTCCCAAAAGATGAACGGCGTTGGCAAAAAAGTGAAAATAAAACAAAACAAAAAATAAAAATGGACACAGACAACAGCAGTGTGTTGAACTGGCCGATTTATTACAGTAAACATGGCATTATATATACTAGTGATTTCCTTGTAGCATATGTCAACTATGTTTTTCTAACATTACCTAATTTTGAAAATGTTCCTATGTATAAACGACCTTTAAGAAATAACATGGTGATTTTCCCCTAACTTTCCCGCATACCCTTTGATTATAGATTAATTTCTTACATTATTCCACTATGCATCTGTGTTTATCATCTACAAAGCATTTGCTTTGCTATTCTCGTGAAAGGCCCTCCATTTCTCAACATCTCAAGTGGAACAGTTACAGGGACATGACCTCCTAACCACATGAGGCCAGAACAATGTGTTTGCCTCAGTCCAAGGTGCCAGAAAGGGGCTGAAAAAGACCTAGAAACCTATGCCTCATACATTCTCAGAGAGACAATGCACCTAGGAACCAATGAACCATTCTGTAGCTTAATCGACTAGGTTCAGTCATCATCTGGACTGCCTCCGGGGGACCAGGTGGGCCTAGGGGTTGAAGTCACCTGTGCCCAGAGATACACTCCTTAGTTGCCGGAGTGAGGCTTTCAAATCCATATGTCTCTCCTTTACAGGCCCTCTTTGCTGGCAAATGTATGAGGTTATCCTTCCCATAAGTAGAGGAGTCTCCATAGGGGATGGCGAGGGCTAAATGTAAGGCCGCACAATTTCTTGTGGAGCCTTATTTTCTTTCCTAATGGTTCTTTTCCCAGAGGGCCTGCAGAGGGCAATTCCCCAAAAGACAATACCCCAGGTAGTTTTAAAGCCAGATTACCTAAAAGCGGGAGTACAAGAAGCTTCACTGTAGGCGGCCCCCCTGCAGTCACCAATCCATCCGCAGCCCAGGCCCTGCCACTCAGGCTGGGATAGCTCAGCTTCCAGCACTCAAATAGTTCAGCACTCACAGACTCTATCTGACATAATTCCTTACTGATTAATGACATCAAAATAAAAAATGAATCCAAAAGAGAAAAAGATGTGGGATATGTAGGATGCACTTAAACTCAAGGTTGATATTTCCAAAGACAGGAGACAAAAAATCAAATTCTGGAAAAAAAGAACAAAAATGACATTGAAGAAAGGATGATACATATGGAGGGTCTAAAATGGAGAGGCAAAACATGACCAGTTGTCTCAAAGAAAAATATAGAACCAACTGCAAAGAAAACAATGACCAAAGACTTAATGGCACAAAGTTTTTCATAAATGGACAGACCCCATAGAAACACTGGAAAAAATAATTTAAAATTCTTAAAATCTCAAGATATATCTTAGTGACATTATTGAATTACAAATTCAAGAAAGACTGAGTAAGAAGAAGGAGGTGGTCATTTATAAAGTATGAGGTGTGTGAGGGGGGCAGTATGTAGTGGATTAGAGTGCTATTGTCAATAATTTTGGAAGCCAGAGAACAGTGGAACACTTTCTCTAGATCGTAGACTCATTAAATTCATTATATCTTTCAGGGCTTGGCTCCAATGCCATATTTTCAATGAGATCTATTCTGACCCCCTTATTTAAAATTGCAGTCCTTCCACTACTCAGAATTTCTCATTCTACCCCTTCCATACTACTTATCTTCTAATATATGATATTATTCACCTATTTATGTGTGCAGTGCTTTCTGTCTGTTTCACTCCACTATAATGTAAGATTTTGGGGTAAGGTACAATATGCCTAGTACCTGGCATTCATAGGTATACAGCAATTTGTCATTAAAATAATAAATAAACACATGATGATGAGAAGAATATGGAAAATGAGGACCCTCACACATGGCTGGTGGGTGTGTAAATTATACATTGTACAACCTTCAAGGGGAAGCTGGATAATATAGATTAAAATTTTGATTTCTCATAATTTCCTATTAAGCTTTTATTTTTCTTTGTTTTAAAGATTTTGTTTTTATGTAATCTCTACACCCAACGCGGGGCTCAAACTCACAACCCCAAGGTCAAGAGTCACACACTCCACTGACGGAGCCAGCCAGGTGCCCCCATTAAAGTTTTCTATTTCTACATATCTGTCCTATAAAACATGGCACATTCACAGAAAGACTTGTACAAGAAAGACTTGCTCTTTTCCCTGCAGTATTCTTTGTAGTGGCTAAAAGTTAAATATATTCCAAATGTTCATAAAAAGGAAAGAACTAAATAAACATTGATTTATCTAATTTATATACCACTCAAGAGCATTTTTAAATGAGCCATTTACATAAAACAAAACAAAGTCACATATCTAGATAATGTTCATATAAAGAAATATAAGTGGATGAAAAAAATTAGGAAGGGCAAAGACCAAACTGTTAAGTGGTTATTTGAGAGGACAGTGAAAGGGTACAGAGAAATGAAGGGATGAGAGGTGTAGGAACACTTCTACAATTTACTACTTGCACATCTTTTTCTGTGTTGTCTGACTTTTCTTCAATGGAGACTTTCCAGACTTTCTGGTGTGGCAGATTTTAATCTTATGATTAAAAATAAAACCAAGCAAATTCTCTGTCATGAGAATGTTTTGTAATGAGTGATAAAAATTTTATGACAATAATTACATTGTTTGTATCAGTAATGTTATGATACATAATTATTATAATATTATTATTAGGATTAGTCAAGTTTTTGTTTTTGTAAGGCACTTTGCCACTGAATGTATATGTAATATTTCATTTAATCTTCAAAACCACTCTGGGACAATTGTCATCCTTGTTTATAGATGAGGCCATAGGGGCTTGGAGAGGATAAATAACTTGCCCAAAGTCCCACAGCAGGTATGTGGCAGAACAGGGCAAGGGTCACATGTCAGAATTCTTTTTCTTTTCCAAAGTCCTGCCTCTGGGTTGTTCTAGTTTTAAAGTTGATTGGGGACCAAATCCATATCTTATACAAAATTGTGTTCCTACATATACAGAAAAGCTAAATAAATGTCTGTAGCTTATGACTTGAAAAGCGCATCAGCAATGTTTACCCTATTTTGCTTGTCATATTCTATATGACATGATGAAATGAAGATCTTTTAGAGTGGCACAATTTTGCTCTATTTTAATAATATCATAAAAATACCAAAAGTTACATCTACACAGGACTGAACTGCCGTTGGCTTTTTTCTCTGAAACTTTGTACTTTTAACCTGTGGTTTCAACAGTAAATTAAATGTACAAGCTTTAGAATTACACTGAATATTTCTGATATTCTTAGATAAATAAAGAGACTTAGAATTAATGCTTTAATTTTTCTAAGCTATTAAGTTTAGGTCTGTTCGTTCTCATATCATGCTTCAGTAATAAATTAGATTCTAAACTGTTTATCTTACCTACACCTAGTTGCAATGTGTGGTATTTGGGTTTTTCTTTTCCATTTTAAACATGTGCATTGCTGTAGAAGAGCAATAAAGAAATATTAAAAACATAAATTAAGGCAAACACAAGGCTCTAGAGGATTTTCCAATATTAGATTTGGAAAATTTAAATGAAGAACATATTTCAGTCTCTGGATAGAACCAAATGATAGAAAAGGAACAGTCAATTTATATTCACCCAGTAGCCTCAAGTTCAGGTACAAATATTTGAGAAGACATTGAATATTGAGTCATCAATGAAGCATTTGATTCCTAAATGCTTTCTATTTCATTTGCACAACAGAACCAGTGATTATTTCATAAGCATTAGCTCCACATGTTTTCCTTCCAGCACAAAGAGTTTACAGAACTACAATGAGTAAATATGTGTACATTGTTTTCTTGGTATTGGTGATTAGTTTCCACTGTATTTTGGCTTCTCCCCAAGCCCCATGATAGATCTGTTGGCTGGCTGGGATTAGGGATTGCACCTGTGCCTATGGAACATTGCAAAGTAAACCAGTTCTCACAGATTTTCACAAATGACTTGGTCTCATTAGCTAGAAACTAAAAACTAACCTAATTACTTCCCAACAGTATGACTATTCTCACTAGGATAATTTCCTCCTGAAATGAAGGATGCCTTTTTTTTCCTTTTTTTTTTTGTATATTTTCGTATATTTTTCTATCTCACCTAGATGAATGTAAAAAATATATTGACTATAGTTCTCTTTAAACAAACCGTACCTTTGTTCTTCTCTGATAAAATGGAGCGACATTTCCCCCAACATATTCTGAATTTATAAGAACCATGAAAAAATATTACATTAAATTTCAGTCTGAATAACGAACCAAATGTATTAAGTTAGGTGCTGTGGGATTAAGGGGGAAATCAGACTTGTCTTCTTTTTTCTCTTTCACCTCACATTTCGTGGAATAAAAGATAAAAAAATTGAAAGTCAAATTCTACAAATGAAAAAGACAGTTTAGAGTTTTAAAGTATGTGGAAGGGAGGAGAAAAAAAGGATAGTTAACTTAAGGGGACTGAAATAATACTAATAATGATTATAATACTAACTCACTATTTTATTATTTTTTAAAGTTTATTTATTTTAAGAGAGAGCGAACAAGAAGGGGGCAGAAGCAGAGAGAGAGGGAAAAAGAGAAAATCCCAGGCAGGCTCCACACTGTCAGTGCAGAGCCCAATGTCGGGCTCAAACTCACAAACTAGGAGATCGTGACCTGAGCCGAAGTCAAGAGTCCGATGCTTAACAGGCTGAACCACCCAGGCACCCAGTAACTCATTATTTTATATTGCATTCCTTTGTTGTAAGAGTGTTTAGCTATGTGCCAAAAGCCTATCAGCCATTTGTCATATTGGTACTTACTTCATATTGCTAATTCTTGTCCAAGTCTCAGAAACAGAAGAAGAATATGAAAAGCCATCTTATAAAGGAGCAACAACAAAAAAATCAAACATTTTCTTTTTTTTTTTTAATTTTTTTTCAACGTTTTTTATTTATTTTTGGGACAGAGAGAGACAGAGCATGAACGGGGGAGGGGCGGAGAGAGGGAGGCACAGAGTCGGAAACAGGCTCCAGGCTCCGAGCCATCAGCCCAGAGCCTGACGCGGGGCTCGAACTCACGGACCGCGAGATAATGACCTGGCTGAAGTCGGACGCCCAACCGACTGCGCCACCCAGGTGCCCCATCAAACATTTTCTAAACACAAATTAATTAAAAAAAAAAAAACAACAGAAATTCATTATTTAATTTTCTAGATTGTGTGTAAAAATGTGGTCAAAAGAAGAATGCATTAAGCATGCATGGAAATGCTGCTTAAAATATACATCTGTCCCTGTGATGATGCTATGAAAAGAAAACTGGTAGGAGATCTAAACAGGTCAATCTCTCCCCTGCATATGTGTCCCTATGGTATCATTTTAGGTTGTGATTTGAGGCAAGGCAAAGGCCCTTCCTTCAGTGTCCCTTCAGGTTAGTCTCTGGAATATCTGTAATTAGTATTGTCAGTAATCGAAGAAATTTTGCTTTCAGAAATCTTCTGGTAAAATTTTGTCTTCTGTCTTTCCTTGCCCCCTTTTTTCTTCTTTTATTTCTATCTACAAATGTTTTTTAAGTATTTGCTGTAGGTCAGACCTTTGCTTAGAAACGGGGATAGGAAAACATAGAAAGCCCCTGCATTCAAGTCAGAATACAAAGAGGGTGAGACATGTAAATAAGTATATATAGCAAAATTGGATCAGTGGTAAACCAGGTGTGTGTATGTGGTACATTAGGATTTTAAAAGAGAGCGTTTTCTAAAAATGTTCACTTGGACAATTAACACGTTAAGTCATTTGTAGTGAATTACAGATTAGCTTCCATTGCATAATATTGCAAAAACCTAATGAATCTTGGCAGGAGCTACAAATTATTTTTTGGGAAGCGAGGTAAGGAATGGGTTTGGATAGGTCAAAATCAAAATAAAAAATTATCAGCCTTCCCCACCAAAACAAAACAAAACAAAACAAAAAACCCCAAACCATGATTAATAAAGCAAGAGATTTCAGAAAGGTGTTACCAAGTCAAGAAGATGAGAGGATTGCTTGCAGCTGGGAAATAAGAAAAGCCTGTCTTCAGAAGGTATCATTTTGCTCCGGATCTTAGAAACGATTTAGATTTGTAAAACTGAGAAAGATGACTTCCAGGCAGGGAGATTACCAGCAAAACAAACAGAACTGTAAATTACTGTATATGCACAAATAATAACATAGTTCTTCATCAGATTAGGGGATATATAAAGTAGCATAGTAGCGAATACACCTGGAAAGGTTAAAGTGAGATTAAATGGTTTCTGAATATTTGCTCTCTGTTATGGCACTTACCATGTACTCTGATCATACTATTCATTACATTTAATGAAATTATTTGTTTACCTATCATTTTCTTTCTAACCTGGAGAGTTGCTAAAACTTAGGGAATGACTCAGAATTATTAAAATAATATAACACAAAATGTATTTAGTCCCACAAAAATTACTGACCACTATGGGCCAGAAAGTGTTAAGTGCACTAAAAAGGTAGGAGCAGAGGAAAAAAATAGAAAAAAGTCTATGTTGGGAGAATATAGGCAATGGAAAGAAATGATTAAAATACATGTCAAAGGTTGGAGAATTACAATTTTAAATGAGAAAAATTTCACCATGAAGATGACATTTGGACTAAGACTTGAGGGAGAGAGATCCATACGGCTATTAAATAGTCCAGATAAAAGTGGAGAGAGGACAGGGTTAGTAACTTCCAAGATATTTTTGAATAGTTTGAGATAAGTGAAGAGGGATCTCTAGAATTTAAGGCTAAAAAGACATAATAGAGTTCCATACAAAAGACTTTAGATAGAAAGGAGAGAGGAATATTGAGTAGAATAACATCTTTTCAAGAGATTTTTAAAAGTTTTAATTTATGTTGAGAGAGAGAGCAGGGGAGGGTCAGAGAGAAAGGGAGACACAGAAGCTGAAGCAGGCTCTAGGCTCTGAGCTGTCAGCACGGAGTCCAACACGGGGCTTGAATCCACGAACCAGGAGATCATGACCTGAGCTGAAATCAAGAGTCGGACGCTTGACCGACTGAGCTACCCAGGCTTCCCAGAATAATACATTTTCAGACAATAATATCACATCTCAAGTTAGTTGTGTCCCCTGAAAGGTACTAGAAATGATAACTGATTTGCTAGCAAAGTCCACTGCTAGTGCCCAAATTATAATCTCTGTAGTACACGTCCACTAAAGGGAGCATGACCCTTCGAAGAAATGGCTGATTCTGGGTGTGGAAAAGGACATGTACAAGTTAAGCATGGAAACTTTGTCCTTCCAGAAACTGAAGAAGTTAAAATCTATTAGGCTTATGTCAAAATGGCTCAGCAACCAACTTCAGGAGGTTCCTACTGACAACTATATGACAATCTTGCTATCCATAAGAATAATAACTTCAATAAACCGAAACACAACAAATATGTTATGTTCATACTGATGAGCATATTGAATTCATATCAATTAAAAAAACCCTCATTGGCTACTTAGAAGTTGTTAGGAATCCAGAGATTATTAGGAAACACATTAATTGTTACCAAACATTTGTAAATAAATGAAAGAACACTGTTTAACTATCTTGTCCTTTTGTACGTCAGGACACAGTTGAGGAAACAGTGTTTCTTTACAGAAGCATTCCTGCTGAAAAATAAACAAGGTGTAGATATAATTCAAATATTACCATTTTGTAGACCCCTAATAAAATATGGGTCTAGGCTATGATTACTAATCGTTTCTAATGTCACAGCAAAAGAGGAAAGTGAAGATGTTATACCTCTTATTGGAGGTACAAACCACCACCTATGAAGTATTCTTGCCAAAATATCAAATCTTTATTATTTCATGCCTCTAGATCCAACTACCAATTTAAGGAAAATTCTGGACAGAAGAGCATGTTAAATCCCACCACAGGAATGCAAATGAAAAACTCCAAAATGTGGGAAACAAAAATTGCGAGAAAATGTAAAAAGGAGAGAAGAGAATCAATACACTAGAAGAAACCGAAAAGGCATGTTAACTCAGTGCAGTAAGTAGACATTGTATGGATCTTGATTTGAATTGTTAGTCACATATATTTGTATATGGATATATAAATACTTTGTGTATGTTGTGTGTAATATATATGTTATATATACATACAATATATATGTACATATGATAGACATATAAGATACACACACACATATATACAATATAAGACAATTGAGAAAATTGAGAAAATTTGAGTATTGTTTGGTTATTTAATGACCTCAAGAAATTGTTATCATTTTAAGTGTGATTCTGATATTGTGGTTAAGCTTTTATTTATTTTTTTTTTAATTTTTTTTTCAACGTTTATTTATTTTTGGGACAGAGAGAGACAGAGCATGAACGGGCAAGGGGCAGAGAGAGAGGGAGACACAGAATCGGAAACAGGCTCCAGGCTCTGAGCCATCAGCCCAGAGCCTGACGCGGGGCTCGAACTCACAGACCGCGAGATCGTGACCTGGCTGAAGTCGGACGCTTAACCGACTGCGCCACCCAGGCGCCCCGTGGTTAAGCTTTTAAAAACACTCCTCAACCATGAGTGAAATATGCTAAAATCTTTATAGATGAAATGATATGAAGTGAGGAATTTGCTATAAAATAATCCAGGGGTGCAGGAGTGAAGAAAAGGGTACGCATATATATGAAATACATGTGGTCGTCATTGATGACTGCTGTAGTTGGATGATGGGCATTTGGAGGTTTATCAAACTATTCCATTTTTGGTATAGAGTACAGTAAAATCTTGGTTTGTGAGCATAATTCATTCCAGAAACATGCTTGTAATTCAAAGCACTTGTATATCAAGATGAATTTCTCCATAAGAAATAATGGAAACTCAGGTGATTTGTTCCACAAACCCAAAATATTCATATAAAAATGATTACAATTCTGTAATATAATACAAAATAATAAAGAAAATACAAAATATAAAGAAATATAAAGTGCATTAACATGCATCTACCTTTGAAAACCTTCATGGCTGGTGGGAGGGAGACAAAAGAGGGAAGGGTTTCACTTTCACTTATCACTAATGGATGTTGACTATAGTACAATATTAATAAACTCTTGTCGTATACTGTATTTAATGCAACTGGCAATAAGGCAGTAGAAGAAGGGGTCTATATCTGCAGGCAGCCTGACCTAGAATGAAGCAAAGCATTCATGAGCTTACTCTTGCATGAAAAAGCAGAGGAGTGTCCACAGGTGCTTTGAAGTGACAAAAAATACACTAGTGGCAGTTGGGGACACCTTCCAATGTTCTGAAAAATCACTGATTTCTGCCAAACACATGGCCTGAGACCAAATATCCAAGCATTACCCACAATCCTGCAGAGAGAGAGAGAGAGAATGAGAGGGAGAATGAGAGAGAGAAAGAGAGAGAGAGAGAGAACAACCATCGGCTCAGTTGTGATCATGTGACATTTGGCATCATGTACTACTCGTATTGCAAGACATCATTCATTTATTAAGTTAACCTTTATTAGAAATGTTTGCTCATCTTTTGGAACGCTTGCAAAACAAGTTACTTGCAATCCAAGGTGTCACTGTATTTGAAATTTACTAATATATAAATTTCTCCTCAAAAAGTAAAAAGTATTTCCCTGGCTATTGGACTGAGAATATATTGGGGGATCAGAAGCAGGGAGTGAATTAATTATGATGGTGACTTACACCAGAATGATACTGGTGGGGTAAATGGAAATTGGTTGGACTCTGAATATATTTTTAAAAGAAAAATCAACAGGGTATGGTGGTGTGAAGTATGAAAGAAAGGGAGTAGTCAAGAGTTTGGGGTCCGAAAGTGGAAGACTGTAACTAGCGTTTACTAAATTGGGAAAAGCTCCAGAGAAGGTTTCAGGTGTGAGAAAGATGGAGGGTGAAGCCTTGGACACAGCAGGTTTGAGATGCCTATTGAACATCCAGGTAGTCACTTGACTGTATGAGACTGTTATCTCAAGGTAATCAAAGTAGTCCTGTCAGGTCAGCATTAATAACAAAGTTCTTGGGCTGAATCTGTTCATATACTATATGATCCATATCTTTGCACGGATTAACACTCCCCAGAAAGGGCAAGGTCTAGGAAATGACCAACAGTATTATCTACATCTTTCTTTTATATAGTTCTTAAGTAAACTTGCTAACACTCAGCAGTTTGGGCAATTTTGCCTCAAGGTATTTTGACTACAGTGATGGAAATTTTTTGAATAGAAAAAAGCATCAGAGAATAGCAGAATGTTGGATCAGTTAGGAAATTCACATTTATTTCAAAATGTCCCAAATTGCGACCATCTCCATTCCATGTTCATATAAAATGAACATAAAATGTGACCTAATCCTCTTAATCATTATTTTTAATACAATATAACCTTAAATCAAGTAAACATTGGAAGAACTAATAGTTTTCCTGTTAGATATTTCTGTGGACTATCATTTTTCTCTAACATTAAAAACAATGTTACATACACACATTCAGCAGGTATTTTAAAAATTCCCTGGAGGGGCGCCTGGGTGACTCAGTCGGTTGGATGTCCGACTTCAGCTCAGGTCATGATCTCACAGTCCATGAGTTCGAGCCCTGCGTCAGACTCTGTGCTGACAGCTCAGAGCCTGGAGCCTGCTTCGGTTCTGTGTCTCCCTCTCTCTCTGCCCCTCCCCTGCTTATGCTCTGTCTCTCTCTGTCTCAAAAATAAATAAAAACGCTTAAAAAAATAAAAAAAATAAAAATTCCCTGGAATGATTTTATTTAACATATATTTTCCATGGTGCAAGTACTTAGGACTTATAAAAGTGTTCATGGAATTACCAGATTATTTTCTAAACTGTCATGACAATATATATTCATTGTAGCATACCCATTTGTACACATTATATTCTCGTAGTATCCCAAGTTGACTATAACTTTACCAATCTCAGGTATACTGTTAAAATATGTTTTAGTAATTTTAGATATTAACCCATTGTTTTAGTTACATTTATATGCTTATGTGAAATATAGCTTATTATTATTAAGTTTCCTCTTGTAAGCTTGATTTATCTCAGATTATATATTGTAACTTTAGCATTAGCATTATTTTTAACAACTTGTGTGCCCCATTTACATTAATCCTTGTGTGATATTTTTCCAAATTATAAAATTTTAATTGCAGCAAGCAATTAGTTATTGAAAAATGGAGTCATAATTAGCTTTCTTAATCATGTAAAACACAGCCGCACTAAAACAATAAGTATGTTCATATACAACTTGCCATATACTCAACAATTGTAAAATGTTAAATATAACATCTACTCTCTCATAGGTTAAGTGAGTTTAACCCAACAATCACAATTATGATGATGATGGCCAAAACTAATGGAAGACTTATTAGGTGTAAATATCTTTGATGTAGTGAAACTCAATCTTACAACAACCCTCTTTAGTTAGGTATTCTTCTGACTAAGCACGTCAAGGTTCTCAGGAACTGAAGATTGCTCATTAGATTCTGTGGATGCATAAGCACTTAAAGAATAATTAGACAATGCAAAAATCATTTTCTTTAGAGGAAAATGTTAAAAGGATTCTTTAGCTAGTCAGTCTTTTGTACATGAAGAAAGAAAGCAGAATTTGAACTGCAGGAATCTTGTTCTTTTCATGTTATGAAGTACTAGCTTTGAAGAAGCACCACCCCTCGCTCCCATTTCACTGCTTCCCACAGGAATTTGTCCAGTGTCTTCATTTACTGATGCATTACTTCATACTGATGATGTGCAGTTGACAGAGGAGTTAGATATAATCGAAATCAGAATCTTGGAAAGACTTTGAGGTCAGCCATTTACCATGTAAAATATTCTCAAGGAGTTTCTTTAGTTTCTGTTTATAAACAAAGCTAGCATGCTGGAGACTGCTCTTACTTAACAATTCTCTTTCTCTGGCTTATCTGGAATGGAAAGTACTGACCTCAAAATGACTGCCACTGAACACTGAAAGGAAAAGAAAGAGAAAAGAAGATTTGGATCTCTTGATGTCACTGGGAGTGAATGTGAAATGCACATTTTTAACTAGGACCTTGGCAAACTTATCAGATAAGTGAACTCCTTTAATAAAATAGCTCTCTAAAGCTCCAACTACTTTACATAGATAAAATTGCTTAAGACCTCTTTTTATTTGTATCATTTGCCAAATACCGTGATCCAAAGTCAGAGGCTTATAAAATATATTCTTTATTTGAAACTGAAGTTCATGCTCTTTCTTTCCTTTGGCTGAGAACATGCTGGATATTTGTGCAGTAAGTGGAATTAATTATTATTGTTCAAGTACTGTTGGCATATTCTGTAATGTACATGACTTCATTGAGGAGATACAGTTCTCATCCTGGATACATTTTACTCTGTGTTAGACAAAATGACAATACACTTTGTACAGGTCCTGATGGTATTTTTATACGACAGTGTGGTATGAGATTGTCATTTGATGTGGTTTATGCCCATAGTTTCCTTTGCTAAACAAATAGTGGGTGGTGTTCTGGAGACATACATTGTGTGGAGAGTATGGAAGAGTAAAAAGACAGTGTCTGAACTTCACATGGGAAGATATAGGTCGCAGGTGATACAACCAAGAATATGTGAAAAAAAACAATTGACCAAAGTGAAAAGGAAGGAACAAAGTGGGTTTGGAGGGGGAGAAAAAAAGGTAGTTTTCTTACAGGATGATGAGGCAAGAAAAATCTAATTCAGAAGATGTTTAGTTTTGAGAAAACCAAATGGCAAAACATGTGAAAGTGTTTGGAAGTTTTGACTTTGGCAGAACTTCAGATGCAGTTGGTTAAACACTGTGTCCTAAAGTTTGTACTTTTCCTAAGCAACACTGAACAGCCATATGCTTCAGATTTCCTTACGTGCATTCAGCTGCCTCATTCTCAACTTAATTACTTTTGCCCATTGCATAAAATATCTCCATTCAAGAGTACTACACATTTTACACAGTTCTCATAATTTTTTAATACTTTAATTTTCATGATGGATATTGAAAAATTATTTTTAAAATTTAGTTATTTTGATCAAAACAATGTGTGCTTAGTTAGAAAGTCAAAAGAAGAAAGGCCGGCCTTGAAAATGAGAAGTCCCATCACTAATGGCCACCCCCAGATATGGTAAAGAATAATTTTTGAAAGCAATAAAATCACAACGCTCATCCAGATATAAAATGAACATATATCAAAAATATTATTTAACTCATTAAGGTTGGGGGGGCGCCTGGCTGGCTCAGTTGGAAGAGCATGCAACTCTTGATCCTCAGTTTGAGCCCCACCATAGGGGGGTAGAAATTATTTAAATAAATAAAACTTTAAAACTCATTAACTAATGAAGAAGCCAGTGTAAAGAACAGTCTCCCAAACCAGACAAATACACAAGACCTCAGAAATAATTTGCATTACTATGTTTCCTGCAAATTACTTCCATCTCTACAAAGTGGTATGATACGTAAAAGACAATGAAAGACACAAACCCTACAGGATCTTATAACCCAGAATAATATGTTGCAAATAGTCAAGAATTCTCTGTTGAACTCCCCTGGTTATTTTTGGTCTATTACAAAGGCTTTCACAATATTCTCTTACAGAGACTAGCACTTCCAACACTCAAAGTTTAGTATTTACTTCCATATTTTATTTAAGTAATTTATTTATTTTTAAGTTATTTAATTAATTTGTTTATTTTGAGAAGGAGAGAGACAGCAGGGGAGGGGCAGAGAGAGAGAGGGAAAGAGAGAATCCCAAGCAGGCTCCGCACACTGTTAGCGCAGACCCCGATGCAGGGCTCGAACTCACACAGTGCGATCATGACCTGAGCCGAAATCAGGAGGCAGAAGCTTAACTGACTGAACCAGCCAGGTACCCCATTTCCATACTTTAAAATACCATAAACAGTTCTTCCACAATTGCTCAAGTTTAGATACTAGTTTTTGACTTCTTTCTATTGACAATGAGGATTTAACTCTCTTCTATTACTCTTCACACATACACTTATTTGCCTGCCCCAATAATTCCATTAAAGATTTAACTCATTTTATTAAATTTATATTCATTAGGAGAATGCAAGTACTGCTCATTGCTGAGCTAAGTAGTAGAATGTGAGTGATTCCCTTTCTTGTGCTTTTGCTGTTGTTGTCACCTATAGTTCATTGTTGCTGCTACTGCTCCTTCATTTTCTTTCCCCCCCTTCTCCTCCTCCTTTCTTTCATTTGCTTAGCTTTCTTTGCATATCTGACTGAATCTTCTCAAACCTTCACTTTTAATTCTTAATTTTCCACCTGGTCAAACTCGCCAGGTAATCTAAGCATCCCATTTATGTATTTCTTTCCCCCTCCTTCTCATTTTACTTCTTCCCTTATTATTCTTTTTTTGTTCTGATCCATTCCTCCTGGAGGCCCCCATCTTTCTGCCATATTTTTTTGGCTGATGGCTCTTCAGGCTGCTATACTACTGTCATTCTGGGACTTCTCTTTGCAGAATACCTAGAAATTCCCTTTACCTATTTCCTCTGCTGGGTTTTTCATTTCCTGGGTCCCATGACTTTCTCTATGTTTATTTACACTTCTACTTGATGGAGCCCATTCTCCATTAAATTCCCAACTGAGACCTTGTACTTCTGAAGGCAACAATTAATCTATCCTTATATTTGATTGATAGTTTAGCTGAATATAGATGTCTAGGTTTTTTTTTTTTAATTTTTTTTTTCAACGTTTATTTATTTTTGGGACAGAGAGAGACAGAGCATGAACGGGGGAGGGGCAGAGAGAGAGGGAGACACAGAATCGGAAACAGGCTCCAGGCTCTGAGCCATCAGCCCAGAGCCTGAGGCGGGGCTCAAACTCACGGACCGTGAGATCGTGACCTGGCTGAAGTTGGACGCTTAACCGACTGCGCCACCGAGGCGCCCCTAGATGTCTAGGTTTTAAAATCACTTTCTTTAATAATTTTAAGGCATTGCTCTAGTATCTTCTAGATATATTGTAGCTCTCAGGAGAACTGGTTCTATTCTTATTCTCTTCAATTTGTTTCAATATTTCACAAAGTTGTGCCTTGGAATGGGTGGTTTTCTCATTCAATACCTGAGCACATAGTGTTCTTTTATTCTGCAAATACATACCTCTTCAGTTCTAGGAAATAATCTTGTGTTTTCACCCCTCTATTTCTATTTTTCTTGTTCTTTGGAATTGCTGCTATTCAGATGTAGGATGTCATGGATCGTGCTCTAAGTTTCTTATTTTCTCTCTGCCATTTTAATTGTGTTCCTCAACTCACTTGCCAAACTTTTATTTACTTTCAAAAATTTTGCCATAGTGATTTTAATCCAAGTACTCTCTTCCTGTTTTTGCCATGATTTTTCTGTATCACTCTCTTCTTTCCTTTTTATAAATGCAATAGCATACCTACCAAGCAACATTAGTTATCATATCGACTCTTTCTTCTGTTATTTACTCTTTCTTTTTGGTTATTTGGTTGTAACTGTTTTATTCTATCTCTTCAATGGGGGAAACTTTCCTCAAATGTATGCTGGCCTTGGGCTGCATTTCATATTTAGGACTAAGAAATGACAATCCTGATGAGAAGCTCTGTGTGCATTGAATGAATGAATATTGTTTAGGTTCCATGAGGTCAGAGATGGTGTCTTATTTCTAGAAACTCAACCACCTAGCACAGTGCCTGGTAAATGTTTGTCTCTGACACAAATAAAAGAGTTCTCCTTAGAGGAAAGAAAAAATAATAAAGAGAAAAAATAAAAACAAAGGACATATGGGCTCAGGTAGCCAGCATCATTTCTTTCTGTTTAGAAAAGAGCTTTGAAACTGATAGAAAATAAAAATGTTAAATAAACTCTGCCAGCCATGAATCCTGAAGATTATGCACACAAAAAAATTATAGTGAATAAAAGTTTTTCCAAGATGCCCTTCATGCCATTTCTCCTTGTAAGTCCTGCCATTGATTATAGTTGTGTGATACTCCTACACCTTCCTTTTCCTCCTCAAAACTTTACCTCATGAAAGAGAGATTAATCTCCCGTACCTTCCCATTTTGGTTTGCCCACTTATTTTAGGTTAGTTATACTTTAACATTTAATGCTTCTTCTGGAACTAAAGGCTCAGCTGTTAGCTGAGGAATTAGAAACATTTAGGGAACTGGTGAGATGAACATTTGGAAGAGTATGGGGTCCCCTCAGGTCCCTGACATCATCTTGGGTAATGTGGTGCTTCCTTTGCCTACATGGAAGACTGATGATACATGGAGACATAAACTTTCCACAGTGATCTTTGAGGCAGAAAGGAGCCAGTCTTGCCCATGCTGATAGCACATTTCAGAACTGGTCTTTTAGAAAAATGCTTTTCAAAATGTATTTGAAATTGTTCCCCCGCTTAACATCACATATCCATAAACTTCTTGGAGAGAAGATTTCAGAAAATGAATTTCAAAAAATTAACCCATAAAAGACTGGAAATGAGCTGGCCCTTTAGCCCAAGTATTCTAGAAACACAAATACTGAGCAGGTGGGTTTTTGGAAAAGGAAGATAGTAAGATTTTTTCATCTATTCATGACAGGGCCAAAGAGAATAAACATAAATAGATATATTCTTACAGGGGAATAATTAGGAAGGTCAAAAGAACACTGAACAGAACATATTTGTTCTGAAGATAACAAGCAAAATTTCTCAGGGAAATGGTAAAACTTCATTTCCTGAGAAAATGTAAAATGATTCTAAAGAATGCACTGGAAACTGTACAGTAATAAGTAATATTTAAGGTTAAAGAAAACAAAATTTATTCACTCATTTTCCTCTTATACTTATGATTTGATATCACAACTTGAGTGCTTTATCCTGATAGCCACTCTATCACTGTGCTTCTAGACCCTTCCCTTGGGTGACTTCCATCATGTGAAGGATGAGAAGGGGAGCAGGGCATGGAGGAAGGACCATGGCGAGTGGGACTAAGGAAACCTAACTTGTTTAGTAGTTCTCTTCCACCACAGGTAATTCAAAATAGAAGAATTATGTATTTTGCATTCAGAACCCCATCTGTCTTGCCCTCCATTTCATAGTGAATACAAATCTGAGACTGTTAATGTGTAATTCCAAGCAAATGTTTGTTTGTTTGTTTGTTTGTTTGTTTGTTTGTTTGTTTGTTTGTTTTTAAGTACCGTTCATGCTAGCCGGGATCCCAACATGGGCCTGAACTCATGACACTGAGATTAAGACCTGAGCTGAAATCAAGACCTGAGCTGACACAGAGAATTGGATGTTTAACCAACTGAGTCATGCAGGCACCCCCCAGACAAATATTTAGAAGTGGTTGCATTTGTAGAACTGTTGAAAGCATCTTGTTGTTCAGTAGAAACAAGCTCCAGAGAGAAGTGTTACAAAAGTCATCACAAAGAAGCCTTGGTAGTATAATTACTAAATTATTATCCATCAGAGCAGTGAGCATCATGTCACACATCTCCTGAAACTTGTCATGAGGTGTCAGTTTTCTCCTTCTTTATAAGTCTTATTCTAGCTTCACAAATACTTGAATCTTGTTCAGAAAACAAGTATCATTCTGCAAAAATTTTTTTTTCCTTTTGCTTTTTCCTGGAAAGAGGAAGCTCTTTGGGTTTCCACAGTAGTGGTCCTCTCCTCTTGTCTTACATGCTCTTTTGCACGTGTTCTTTAGTTATTCTCTTTATTCATTCTTTTAGCTTGAGGGAGAGCATGCAGCAGAGATAGCAGAAGGAGACAAGTATTGTTGGCTGCCTAATGGCTTAGCATCAGCTGCATTTCATTAGAGATCAGTACATGTCCTTGTCCAAATATTTTACAGAAGATCTATTAACTTCAAAGCACACCAGGAGCAAGTGTTTTCTCTATGTTTGATATGAGCACTCATGCAGTGGCCCCAGCTTATCCATACTGAAGGTATCCCATTGCTTAAATGATGGACCCTAGCTTTATGAATACTATTCTAAGAGTTTTATGCTGTCCTATATCACAGACTCAGTTATCAAGAAGAGAGACAGAAACGAACCAGGATCCCAATGCTGGAAAGTCAGGGAAGTATCCATTGAGAAAATGGCGTGAAATAGCATTTGAAAGATGATGAGACATTTGCCAGGCAGAAAGCATAGGCTGAGTCTATCCTGGGCCAAGGAAGTGGTGTGAGAAAAGCAGGGTGAGGGGGAGCCTGGGTAGCTCAGTTGGTTAAGCATCCTACTCTTGATTTTTGGTTCAGGTCATGATATCACGGTTCATCAGTTCCAGCCCCACGTCAGACTCCACACTGGACACACTTCTTTCTTGCCTGCTTGAGATTCTTTCTTTCTCCCTCTCCCTGCATCTGCCTGGCTCAAGCTTGTGCTATCTATCTCAAATATAAGTAAATAAACCTAAAAAGAAGATTTAAAAAATGAAGAAGAAAAGCAGGGAGGTAAGAAACAGCCTGACACATTGAAAGAAATGAAATCAGTCTGATGAAGCTGGAGAGCAGAGTGGCAGAGGCAGTTGACAAGAAAAGAGGCAAAGGAACTAAATGAGGGCCAGATCATGCAGTTCTATATAGTCTTGAAGAACTATGGTATGTCAAAACACTGAAACACTTCCAACTGGCAAGCATATATATCACATATTATATATATGTAATTTATGTATAGTTTATAATAAAGGATTTAGCTTATTAGAAAATAAATTTGAGGGGCGCGGAGTGGCTAAGTCGGTTGATCATCCGACTCTTGATCTCAACTTAGGTCATGATCTCCCGGTGTGTGGGTTCAAGTCCCACATTGGGCTCTGCACTGACAGCATGGATCCTGCTTGGGATTCTGTCTCTCTCTTTCTCTGTCTCTCTCTCTCTCTCTTTCTCTCAAAATGGATAAACTTAGAAAAAATAGAAAATAAATTGGAATTTAAACATTTTTTAGTTTGTATTGATTTATATGTTAACTTGTAGAACCATAAGATTTGCTAAATATTTTTAATACCCCCTGTGCTTAACCATACCCAGAGTAGGGTGGCTGAGCCTCTATCATGCCACCTTCTTTTCTTCTATGCACACTGGTAACCCCTTAAATCTTTTTTAGAGTAGGTTGCAAAGAAAAGAAATAATCTTCCACAGAGCCTTTTTAACCCCCAGTCTCCCTTCCTACCCCCTAACGTGCTTCCTTAGGACAAGCACATGTAACTCTGTTCTTAAGTAAGAAAGCAAATACTCAGCCATAAAGAGGGATTTGTGCATAGTTGTTAAACTATATAAAATTGTTTCATGTCTTTACCTCAATGAACTAAAACCCTTCATTCCATCATATCATAAATAATCACCACATGGGGTTATGTATACAGAACAGACTATTTGAGATAAATGTGCACATGCTGATAAATATTTAGGACAATGGAAAATAATTTGTTCCCTTATTTCAGAGCAGACTAACCTTTACTGAAGATCTATTGTGGACCAGGAACTACATGAGGCATTTTACCTTTAATATCTTATTTAATATTTGTCTAATACTAACACCCAGATACTATTTTTTAGATCTAACTTCTGTACCTGGGCTCCTTTCTTTTGATCTGTCCCACATCCTCCACTTAATTTTGGCTTTTTCCAATGCCCTCTCAGCCCACAGAGACTGACGTGTAAGAACGTTATGTATTCAAACTCACCCAAATCCCCAAGGAGAAACTGGCACTTCTCAAATGCAAAATGCACTGTTTTACTTATATTTTCTCACATTTAATGATTGTTTTCATTGCTAGCTGTTGACTTCTCACTTTTGAATGGCCTGGTCTTTTTTTCCTTCATGTGGTTCTGATGAACACATTAGGGTTTGTTGGTTAACACATTTCCACTAGGGTTTGTTAACCGGGGAGAAGGCTGTTGTCTTCATGTGATTTGTCTCAGTGTGTGTGTGCGCGCGTGTGTGTGTGTGTGTGTGTGTGTGTGTGTACCGCACATGTCTCATGTTCCCTTCTTGATTGTAAGCTAGAAAACAGGACTTCTGTGCCTTAAATGGTGCATAACTGATAGGATAATCCAAAAGCACAGTATTAGTATTGTTACCATTGCTCTACTATTAAGCAGCTATGTGTTTGTTAGTATGTCCCCAAACTTTCTTTGGCATGTTTCCTTATGTGTATAAGGTGTTATTCCCCCTAATTTCCCTCCAGCAGGAAAGCCCGATCCTTTACCATAAAACTGTCTTGCCAAAAGACCTTTATGAACATCATCAAAGTGGAAGGTTTAACTACCAACTCACAAAGATGGTGGTTACATATTAGACTTTTCTATTATTTAAATGTTTCTTTTAAGAGGATCTCATTTTCTGAACTCATGATTAGTTCCCCCTTGCACGTTGTGGTTAAAGGACCATAGTTTTAGTTTTGCCTGGCTAATAAGCAGGTGACTTACAGGGCTTGGGCTAACTGATAAGCACAAAATAAAGTTGCTGGTGTGGAAAAAAACAAAGCAAAAAACTGTTTCTCCTTGATTTCCTCTCATAATCCTCCTAAGAAAAATTTCAATCTCCAGACAGACGGGTATAAAGAAAGAACTTTTGTCAAGACAAAAACACCTGCCCTGAAACTAGCTGAACAGATTGTGCAATTCTACTCTGTGACAGCTGCGAGAAAGAGGCTTGGAAACTGCTAATTCAATCAAGAACTGTTTAATGCAATTTGACAGATTTCCAATATAAATCGGGCTATGTTACTACTGGGGGGGGGGGGGGCGGAGAAAATCTCCAGCACAGAAACTCATAGCTTGAGAAGAAGCAGCGGGAGACTGAAAATTTTGCTGGAGCTCCTGATGAAACTGAGAGTTAATAGATCGGGTTTCCATCCAAAGCAAATCTACAATGCATTGGATGAGAGTATTTACAAAAGTATCTGATGAGGAGAACCAAGAACTGCTCTGACATTCAGGGGCAATTCAATGATAAACTGAAAATTGTACTCAACAGTTAAGACCACATATTTATCTTCTTCAGAGTTCCAGGCCCCAAACCAAAAAAGTAAACGTTGGATTTAGGAAATATAAGATCATAAAACCACTGGAGAAGTCATGACCCATGAACTGGGATGAAGATAGAAACATAAATGAAAAAATTGCCTGTTTCTATTCAAAAATAAAGTGTATCTCAGACTTGTAGGTAGAAGAGAATTGAACTGTCTCTCTTCCGGTGATTAGCAAATACTTTAACTCAGGAACCGCAAATTCAAAGGCCAAATTGATATAAGCAAATGTGATGGGCCAAGTATAGAAGTGATAGGGTCTGAGATGGACCTTATAGCACAAACTTTGTCTCCAAGGGGCAGCCATTACTTAGTTCTAGCAGGTCAACATTAAGGCTATCTCTGGCTCCAGTATGCCAGAGCGTCTGAATTTAGAGGGAAATCAGGAACTCACAACTTTTTTGTGAAACATTCAAATTTTAACTGTTGGCTTAAATTTAAAATAAAACAAAAACACTTTCTCAGTAAAAGCAAGCACATCTGTGGACCTATAATTACTGACTGCTCCAACTTCTATGTTCTTCTGGACCTCATTCGTGATAGGGACAGCACCTGCTTCACATGGCTCTTTGCAAGAGAAATTTCTAGACTTAAAATTATTGGGTTGAAGTTTGCATGTTTTAATACTTTTGAGGTTTAGTGTAATAATGCTTCAGAAATTGTGAAAGAATATATAATCGTGCAAGCAGCATATAGGGTAATGACTCTCTATACTTTGAACAATACTGGATATAATTGGGCATACATTTTTCAATAAACTTATTAACTTTAAAATTAAATGCATCATTATTTCTAGTTATAAATATAAGACATATGTAAAAGAATAGTCATTGAAATATAGGAAATTAGATGAGGAAACATTAAAATCTCTCATCCTTCCAAATGGCTCTCTGCAGATGGACACATACAACATTTTATATAAAGTAGATCATTTTGTAAATACTGTTTGTTACCTGTTTCTTTCACTTAACAATATGTCAGAGAGTTATTTTTCCATCACTTCTAAATTAGATATACCTTAAATTTTTAATATTTATTTATTTATTTTGAGAGAGAGAGAGAAAGAGTTTGAGAAGGGGAGGGGCAGAGGGAGAGGGAGAGAAAGAATCCCTAACAGGCTCTTCACTGCCAGCACAGAGCCAGATGCAGGGCTTGAACTCATAAACTGAGAGATCATGACCTGAGCCAAAACCAAGAGTCAGATGCTCAACCGACTGAGCCACCCTGGCACCCCTTAATGAGCTTCATAGAATTTGAGGATGAATAAAATTAATTAAGTTAATATAAAATTTAATTTAATTTAAAAATATAAAAATAGGTCTTTATTTAAGCAGTCACTCTGGACATTACACTTGCTTGCAACATTTTATTATTAAAAACAACTCAACAATGAACATCCATATGCCATACATATTTAATCACTTGGCAATTATCTCTTCAGAATTTTGTCTTCAGTCATTGTGTTCACATATTTGATTTTCATGAATATTGCCAAATATTTTTCAAAATTTGTATTAGCCTTGCTAATAACAGGGTAGGGTATACTTCCCATTTGTAGTTTTATCTTTTTTTTTTTTTTTTGGTCTATCTGGTAGATGGAACTTGATAATCAATTTTGTGTTTATTTTTCTCTATTAGTGAAGTTGATTTTTTAAAAAAAAAATTTTTAATGTTTATTCATTTTTGAGACAGAGAGAGACAGAGCATGAATGGGGGACAGTCAGAGAGAGGGAGACACAGAATCTGAAGCAGGCTTCAGGCTCCAAGCTGTCAGCACAGAGCCTGACGCACGGCTCGAACTCACGGACTGTGAGATAATGACCTGAGCCGAAGTCAGATGCTTAACCGACTGAGCCACCCAGGCGCCCCATGAAGTTGATTTTTTAATATAATATTAAAATTACATTTCTTGTGAATTGCCTGTGTCTTCTGAGTTCTCTTTTCTATTGATTTATAAAAGCTCTTTGCTTATTAGTTCAATCAATTCTTTGTCAGATGTGCTGCAAATATTATTTTCTCCTAATTTAGAATTTGCCTTCTATTTTGTTAAAGATGTATTTTTGCCATAAAGAAGTTTAAATCTTATTTATGTACTTTGTAATTAAGTCCACCAAAGTTCTTGTGCTTTATGACTTTAATGATATATTAGAAAGACCTTTTTCATCTAGTCTTGTTTCTAAAACATATACTTTTCCTACAATTCTTATTTTAGTTTTTACATTTAAATTCATTGCTTTTTATATTTAAACTCCGCTCTGTTGCTTATCTAATTTATATCTCTTGCAGTACCACACAATTTTCATTGCTAAGTTTATAAGTAAAGACAGAGAGAACTAAACATTTCTCACTTTTTCAAAATCTCCTGACTTCTCACAAATGTATACTTCTAGGTGAACTACAGAAACACTTTCTTCAGGGAAAAAAGGTTCCTTTAGTATTTTCACTTAACAGATTAATTCAAAAAATCATATCTTTACAGTGTTGAATCTTTCTTGCCAAGAATAAGTTATATTTATCCATTATAGAAATATTTATGCCTCTTGATAGATTTTAGTCATTTTCTTTATAAGGTTTGTCTATGTTTTTATATGCATTTTCTGGGTGCGTTATTTTGCTTTTTGTAAATGGCATTTTTTTACAATTTCCATTAAAATGTTTTACTGAATATTTTCAGATAAAAAGAAAGTAACATATTTTTGAATATTAATTGTGTTATTCATTACCTTATTAAACTATCCTAGATTTTCCTGGTATTCAATAATATCATACCATATGGATATAATTATAATTATGCTCCATTCTACTATATTTAAAACTTTAATTTTATGCTTGTATTTTTTAGGAGAGAACTGTTAAACACCTTGTTCTGAATCTTCATTTTAAATCATGCTTGCACAAATTAAATGGTTTCACATACATATTCTTTTTTGAGCCTAAATGAATCAACAGATGTTGTAATTGATATATAACCATACAAATGACTTCCAAATATATAGAAAGGGATTTCAATCATGTTGACTATTTACATTAAAATTTTGTGATGTTAATTATATTTATCATTTATGATCCAGTAATTAAAGTTATTAATTTAGAAAAGAAAGAATGACAGAAAGAAAGAAAAGACAAACATATTCTTACACATACATACGTGCATACATACACATACATATATACATACTGAGTTCCCTTGGTACTCTGTTTCTTCAGAAATATCACTCAAATTGCTCTTCTCAGTCATGTAAAAGTAAAATGATAAAATTACCTTTGTTTAATAAAAAGGAAGTAGACAGCTGCCTCCCTGTTTTCTCCTCCCTAGAGTGTCTAGTTGTGAAAATAATAAGCCCCAAAAGAGGTTTGAACTTGCGATTTTACTGTGCAAGTTCATGGGCCTTTCAGATCTTTGGAACTGTGAACACATACTTCCAAAATTAATTTATGATTTTATCGTGGGTCTCACAGGAGACAATACAAGGTACATCTGCTTATCTCTGAAGGAGATAAAAGAAGCTTCTGTTGGGGCACCTGGGGTGGTTCAGTCGGTTGAGCGCCCAACTTCCGGTCAGGTCACCATCTCATAACTTGTGAGTTCAAGCCCCACATCAGGCTCTGTACTGACAGCTCGGAGCCTGAAGACTACTTCAGATTCTCCGTCTCTCTCTCTCTCTTCCCCTCCCCTTGTCACTCTCTCTCTATATCAATCAATCAATAAACATTAAAAAAAAAGTGGGGGGAGAGGGGGCACCTGGGTGGCTCAGTCTGTTAAGCATCCTGCTTCAGCTCAGGTCATGATCTCCTGGTCCAATATCCAAGGGTTTAAGCCCTGTGTTGGGCTCTGTGCTGACAGCTCAGAGACTGAAACCTGTTTCTGATTCTGTGTCTCCCTATCTCTCTGCCCCTCTCCTGCTCACATTCTGTCTCTCTGTCTCTCTCTCTCAAAAATAAACATTAAAAAAGAAAAGAAAGGAAAAAATAAGTTTATATTTTCTTTCTTCTGCTTTACCTTGTAAATTTGTGTCAAATTCTGTCCCGGGTTTGTACTCACTTTCATGCTAACTTACATGTGTATAAATCTGACAATGCTTTTTCTGCTATATAGGAATAAAGAGGGTTTTTGGTTTGTTTTTGTTTGTTTATTTAGCAATATTGTCTTATATTCCCAACAATTGATAAGATATGCCTTTAAAGCAAACATCACACGTATGAGTAACTTATGGAATGAGAACATCAGATCCAATGAATATTATTTCAAATCGTTCTAATAAAATAGTCTAATCATATCTAATAATAATCTAAAATAATTATCTAGTAAATAGAATCAATTTTACTTTAGGGTACTCTTTTTTTTTGTAATAGTAATGACTCCTTTAATTTTATTACTGTGTAAATATGCACATATCTTCCTTTTAAATCTTTAAAAACACAAATATGGTCTGCCAGATTTTCTGTTCCAGAAAATATTATTGAAAGTTAATGATGTGTTTTCTCGCAACACTAATTCAGTACTTACACAAGCCAAGGCAACATCATTATTGCTAAAATCCATATTTTATCTTCTCAACAGAGTCCCTCTTGGCCCAGGAAAATGATTGAAATTTCCAAAGCAGTGCCAAGTTTAGATGAACGCTGTGGGTCACATAATAAAATTTTAATTGTGTTCATTAAAATAAATGCTTGGGAGTACTCCAAAGAAAAACAAAAATATCTGGGTGGGTTTAAAACAAATGAGGAGAAAAATAGAATTATAGAAAGATGATTAAGGATTAAAAGAAGCTAACTGTGCTCTTTTGATCACTTTGGGACTTCGCAGTGTCATCTTGAAATCACAGTCCGTTGGAATATGGCTCCCGTGGTGAATCTGATGGATTTAATAGTGACAGCTGCAAACTTGGAATAGTTTCTGAATTCCATGTCATTAAGTGATATCAAGTAGAAACATGTTCTTTCTCTCGATAACTTTTTTCTTTTTGTTTCCACTCCTTTCTCCTTAATTACTTCCTAATTACTGAAAGTAAAGAATGAGTCTCAAAATAAAGCACTCTTAAGATACAAGAGTTAGAGACTCACAATTGGGAAAAATAATTTCTTAAAATGAAGCTAAATATTAGAATTCATTCATGCATGAAATTGATTTTCTGACCACACATATCTCTCAAGAAATAACACACTTTAAAATATGATTTATGGGGGGTGGGGCGTCTGGATGGTTCAGTGAGTTAAGCATCTGACTCTTGATTTCGGCTCAGGGCATCATCTCATGGTGTGTGGAATCAAGTCCCTCCTCAGGCTTTGCACTGATAGCACGGAGCCTGCTTGGGATCCTCTCTCTCTCTCTCTCTCTCTCTCTCTCTCTCTCTTACACGTGGGCATTTTCTCTCTCTCTCAAAATGAATTTTAAAAAACTTAAAAAAAATGATTAATGTGTATATGATTAATGAGGTGAGTATGTACCCCTCAATATCACCAGGCAATCAGGAAACTGTCAATTCAAATATAATGAGTAGAATTCGTATAGAATAAGTTGAAATCCTGGAAATGACAACACATCCTAGAAGGATATTAAAGTGATGGAGAGAAAAAAAAAATAAAGTGATGGAGAGGATTTTGTAATCAGAGAAGAGATACAGACTGCCATTTTCAAGAGATGCTAAAATTGGGAATCTTGGGGTTCCTGGGTGGGTCAGTCATGTAAGCATCCAACTTCAGCTCAGATCATGATCCACAGTTCATGGTTTCAAGCCCTGCGTTGGGCTCTGTGCTGACAGCTCAGAGCCTGGAGCCTGCTTCGGTTCTGTGTCTCCCTCTCTCTCTGTCCCTCCCCAGCTCACACTCTGTCTCTGTCTCTCTCTCTCAAAACTAAATAAACATTAAAAAAATTTTAATTGGGAATCTTGAGGGGAAAAGACGGCAATTTTGTATCCTCCTGTTGCTGTCTAGAGATTGTCTTCACTGAGTGGCTGGCTGACAGTAGGATTCCTGTTTCTTTGTTAAGCAGCCCTCCAGGAATTGGTGGCCCAGCAGCGTACCACAATTTTGTAAAAACATTTCATAAAGTCATCGGAGTATCTTTTCCTTTCTGATACTTTTCCTCCATTATTAGGGGAGTGTTGTGGAGAAGAATTTTATACTTGCGGACATGTACTTTTGGTCCCTTTGGCAACATTTATTTCAGAGAAAAAACCCAAGTTGTTATTTTGGCTTATAATAAAATTCATTTGGGTTTGTTGAACATGAATTAGTCTTTCAGAGTCCAATCACCCACATCTTAATAAGCTAGTGCTGAGTAATGAACGTTCAAAATGGTAAGGAAAGATCAACATAGAACAGATAACCCACCTCTGCAACTCAACCCCCCACACATACACACACACACACACACACACACACACACACACACACAAAATAACCCCTAACACTTATATAACACTAATTGCTAGGCACTACTCTACGTCCTTTTCTTAAAATAATTCATTTAAACTGTAACCAACCCTCTAAGTTCCTTACTAACTATATCATCATTCCCACCATACACATGAAGAAACAGAGGCCAGTACGTAGCAGAACAGAATTCACATCTGCGTAGTCTGCTTGCACAGTCTGCACTAAGCAATCCATCTACTCACTTATACAGAACAACACACAGCTCTGTAGAACTCTCCCTCTTTTTGTGGGTCCTGCATGTATGTTCTGCTTTGTCTCTCTGGGAGTAGCATAAGTTGTGGCACACCAAATCAATATTTGATAATAGTTTCCTCTGTCCTTCACAAAATAATCAACCCCTCCTTTTTTTTTGGTTATCTTTTTCATTACGGAAGCTGTGGGCATAGAGTTCATATCAATCTTTATAGGTAATTCACACCTTTCTTTTGAAAGCTTCTAAATCTTTGCAATTCTGATTACTCTTGGGAGCTTCCTGCTATATAGAAATTGAAGTAAGGTGTGGTAAAAATTACTTTCTATCAGGTGATCCCACTGACTCTACTTTCAAAATATATCCACAACCCAGACATTTATCACCACTCCCACTGTTATCCCTGGTCCAAGCCTCCATTTCGTCTCCCCTGGGATGCTCTGATTGCTTTCCAGCCGGTCTTGCTGTGTCTGCCCTCATGTGTGGGGGGCACATCCTTAACACAACAGTCAGTGTGATCCTGTTAAAAACGTCAGCCTGATGGCATCAGCCCTGCTTTCCAAACCCTCCAGTTTCTCCCAAGTGTAAGTCTTTCCAAGGATTTACATGGTCTTACGTGGCCTTGTCTTCAATTCTCTCCCTGACTTCATCTCCTATCCCTGTTCTCTCTGCTCTAGTCACACTGAGCTCTTGATTACTCCCATAAATGATAAGCACATTTCTGCTTTAGGGCCTTGGCCCTGGCTGTTTCCTCTGTCTGGAATCTTTTTCTGCCACATATGTGCATGGCTAATATGTTCTTTCAAACTGTTCCTTATACATATCTTCTCCATTAGACTTATCCTAACTTGTCTGTATAATTGCTTAATCCTTCCCATTTCTGAACCTCAGCACTCCTGATTACCTTCACCCTTCTCTACTCATTTCCCACAGCAATAATCATGCTCTCTTCTTTATTATGCTTGATTATTACCTGTCTCTCTCCTCCTCAAACTAGAATATAAACTCCATGAGAGCTGGAAACTTTGTCCACTAACTTATATTCCAAACCCTTAGAACAGCACCTTGCACATAGTGGGTTATAAATCAATTTGTTGGGTGATAAATCAGTTTGTTGAATGAATAAATGATACAAATATAAAAGTATTTATTAATGTTTACTTGTTCCTGGAAGAGTTCTTAGCATTTTAATTCTGTTACTTCTTTAAATTTTCACAGCAAACCCATGAAGTATTAGCATTACTCTTAGTTCATTGATAATAAAACTGAGTCACAGATAGGCACAAATGTTTACCAATTAAAATTAACCGAGTTTATGCCTAGAATGTTGATCACAAGAACAAAGAAAGAAGAAAAGATAATTATCAGCCAATATTTTTATATTTCTGCATCATGGGTCAGAAAAGTGTTCACTTAAATGATCTACTTTGATTGATGAAATACAACAGTAATGTAAAAATATTGGAAGTGAACAATTACTGTATATAAAGAGTAGCCTTATTCTAAATCTAGATCATCTGCTTGTTCCATAGACTTGACCAAGGACTCCTATAGCCATCTCCTTTCTGCTAACTTACATGAAGATAAAGACGGAGTGTGAAATAAAAAGGAAGTTTTTCATGCTATTTTACAAATACAAAATGTTTCTTTTTTTTAATGTTTTTTTAACCTTTATTTATTTTTGAGACAGAGAGAGACAGAGCATGAATGGGGGAGGGGCAGAGAAAGGGAGACACAGAATCGGAAGCAGGCTCCAGGCTCTGAGCCATCAGCCCAGAGCCCGACGCGGGGCTCGAACTCACGGACCGCGAGATCGTGACCTGGCTGAAGTCGGACACTTAACCGACTGCGCCACCCAGGCGCCCCAAATATAAAATGTTTCAACTGGCAGATATAAATTCAATCTTTAATTTGTCAGTAGAAGTAAGGAGTTATGAACTATAGAAATAATAACAATATTATTATTATTATTATTATTATTACCTAAAAAGTAGTTTCCAGTTTACCAAATACCTTCATATGTGGTATCTAATGTTTGTCCTTATAGTATGTCTGTGAGAAAGGTAGTACAGACATTTTCACTCCCATTTTACAGATATGAAAGCACAGTTTCAAAAACTTACATTGTTTTTCTAAGATCACACAAGTAGCAGAATCAGGATTCAAAATCAGTGTTCTTTCCACAAATCAAGCTTATCAAGACTCTTAGAAAGTAGTCCAAATCATATAATTGTGTTTCCTGCCAAAAGTTCTAAGTGGAATATCTTAAAACTGGTATGACTTTCAAATCCCAAAGCATATATATATATATCAACACATATTTACTGAAAGAATGAATCCAGGAAGTGAAGCCACATGCAAGGGGAGAAGATCTAGGTAGCTCAGGTATTTTTCTCAATGGAGGAGGGGATGACAGTGACGGTGACGGTGTGGGGAGAGGTACAAGTGAAGGTTTAATTGTTGTGTGTCAGGGTGTTTGGCTCTGTCTAAGGAATTTACTGACTAAGAACATTCCCAATCTGTCATTCTGACTATTAGCCAGGTGCAATTAGGGAAGAGAAGTTCTGTTTCTTATTTGCATTCATAAATAGCACAGGACTCAGGAGGAACTGAGATTTCTGCTGCAGTCATATAAGAAAATACTGCTTGTGCAGCATCAAAGTTGTTATTTCAGAACACCTGGGAAAGGAACTTGCTCTCTGTAAAAAAAAAAATCTCTTTCTTCAGAATACTGAATGCATTAAACATTTCTGTCCTCTATATTTAAGGTGTCATTTGCACACTGTCATCATCAAAGTATTGTACCTCTGACCCCACACTTACAAAGCAATAGCATGAAATAAACTTCCAAAAGGAGGGATAATAACATCTTGATCAAGACATATGCGGCATTATTATCCATATTGTGCATTATGCATTTTTTTCATCCATGAGAGCATCCCCTAGATAACAAAAGAACCGTATCACTTTGTATGTGTTTGCTTTTTAACATCTAATGTAATAAAGAGGGTTTATGAGAGACTTTCCTAAGATATTCCAAGATAAAGTACCATTAAAAAATCTTTATTATTCTGTAACATATGGATTCATTTGTTCCATTCATATGAAAACCTTGGCAAATTAGAGTTTATAAGGTTAGTTGAAAAAAAGAAAGAATAAATGCCATAAGCTTCCATTTTCCTTTCCCTGTGGAGTTATGGAGGAAGGCATATTATCATGGGGGTCTTAGCTTGCATGAGCGTTCAATTGTGCCTGTGGAAATGAGAGTGGATCCCTCCCCAGCAGGATCTGGGGTGGTCCCTCCTCAGCCTGAGATCCAGAGGCATTCTGTGGTGCAGCAACTCAAAGAGTCCCTCTCCTCCCTGCTCATCCCTCACTTCTATTAGGATAACATGACATATATCAGAATGTACAAGCTGCTTTTCAGAAGCTCTGATTTCCCTTAAGGCTGTTTGTCTCTATGGCTCAAAGTATAGGTCACCATGATGACTCATTTTAATGTGTAGTCTGTGATCAGGCCTTGAAATATTTTCCACATGATTTTAAAAATATCACAGGCAACCTACTTTGTGGATTTCATCAGGAAAGCAGTGGACCATCTTAAGGAGCTTTCAGAATTCCTAGTTTACTCAGTAGTATAAATTTTCCACGATCAGAAGCTCATATTTCCCTAATTCAGAGCATCTCATAAGAAGTACTGGTGTGGAAAACTGGAAATATTACTTTGGATTATATGACCTCCAATATCTCTCTTTTTCCCCAAATCTTTACAGAAAGCTCAGGGGAAACCCACCTACTGGGATGAACAGACTTACATGGCCTAGAAGAGAGGTTCTTACCCTGGGATTCAAGAACACCTCGGAGAATCCTAGAATGGACATCAAAAGGTCTAGAAGCACCTGAAATTTTGCATGTATTTGCCCATGTCCAATTTTGTGAGATCTACAGCTTAAAGTGAAATCTGAAAGGGGACTGTGACTCCAAACATGTTAAAATCACTGTCTACACTCTATGATTTGAGCAATATGGATTTCTAACTTCTTATTCTAGACAATTAGGGATGAGGGAAATAGCCAAGTATTAGTGAAGAGCAAAAGCAGATGTTCTCATTCTGCCCTAGACATTTCCTCTTTTTTTTTTTTTTTATAGCCAAAATAGATGAGGAATACAATTTAAATCTGCTAAGACAGGGAAAAAGAGAAAAAAGAAAAGAAGCTTCCATTCACTTGTAAGAAAAAGGCATGTTATTCAAGAAATGTAAATGCTTGCTCTTTCTAAGGAATACAGGCTTAAGTGAGTGAACAAGAAAAAATGAATCCTTTGCTATTTCCCCAAATTCATTATGTATTCAGGGAAGCAAGAATGAGTGTTGGGGTCACCACAAGAAAACAAAAAAATCTGTGACTGCATACAGTGGTGGATGCTAACTAGACCTATTGTGGTAATCATTTCACAGCATATACAAATATGGAAACATTATGTCACACACCTGAAACTAATATAATGTTAGATGTCGATCATACCTCAATTTAAAAAACAAGAATCAGTGTTGTAAAACATTAACTGCAAATATAACACAGTATCTGTGTCAGCCTGCTTGGGTTGCCATAACAAAGTACCATAGACCAGGAGGCTTAAACAGAAATACATTTCTCATAGTTCTGGAGATTGGAAGTCTGTGATCAAGGTTCTGGACTATGTGGTTGCTGCTGAGGCTTTTCTTCCTGGCATGCCTACAGCCGTATTTTTACATAGCCTTTCTTTGGTGCATGTGGAGAAAGCAAGCTCCCTGGTGCCTCTCCTCATGAGGCCACAATCCTATCAGACCAGGGCCACTCTTATGCCCTCACTTAACCTTAGTTATTTCCTGATAAATCCCCTCTCCAAAATACCCATACTGGAGGGTTAAGGTTTCAACATATGAATTTGAGGTGAATAGATTGAGTCCATAATAGATCGGTGATAAAAAAAAAAATACATCTAGAGCAAGCAAAGCAGGCTATAAGAGCTAGAGAAATTTTTGTGTGGAAGGGATGGTCTTAATTTGGGTTATTAAGGGTGAGTTAATTTCAAAATATTATTTTCATTATAAGTTTGTGGGGTTTTTTCTAGAAAATTTTGATGTATCTGAAAACCTTTCTTTAGTAATAACTCCTCTTCAGTTTCAGTAGAATACATTAAAAAAGTCCCTCACTTATTAGATACAAGCCACATTAAAAGATTCAAATGTCTAAAATTATGGTTTGTCAGGGAAGATGAAATATGTTAGGAATAAGCTCCGCATATCACCGAAATCGTGTGTGGGTGTGGGTGTGTGTGTATATATATACACACACACAAAAGCATACAAATGCCATTTCACTTATATTAGCTTTTAAAAGGTAGAGATCTTGGTGTATGCAAAATTTAATTTATACATCATTATTTATAATAATGATCTGTTCATTTATCCAATGTTCAAACGAGTAATTACTGAGTACTTATTATTTTGCAAAGAAAGAATAAAATATGTAAGTGGATGAGATACAGTATAACTCACAAGTATAGTGGTTGAAACATGAATGCCATGAGGGGAGGACATAGAAAATAAACCAAACATCTGGTGATGCAGGAAGCCTGGTGGAGGAGATGGCACTCAATCTGGTGTGAAGGGTGGGAAAGGGGAGAAACAGCTCATTTCAAGTACAGGAAGGGTCTGAATAGCAAAGCCACTGTCATGAAAATCAGTCTCGGGTAAGACTATTCATGCATTCCAGCTGTATAGAGCTCCAAATTTTATGTGTATGCCCCTAATTTATATCCACATGCAAAACAAAGATAAAGGGCTAAGATTATGACGCTTCCATAGTTTTAGTCTGTCAGCTAAATGAACTATCTGCAAAGAAAATGGCATAGGTTCAGATCAGAGTCTTGGTATTTAACCTCTCTAGGCCTATGTTTTAATCCTAATTAAAATGATGACTAAACTCTGAAACATACTCTGCCTTATTAAGAAAGTGAAATTTGACCGAGGACTTAAAAAAGGTAAGTCATTTGACAAATGGATGTTTGAGGGAAGAATATTCCAGAAAGAGGGAATACTGCAACCACAACTGTAAGTGCCGTGTGTGCATGGTAAAACACTAATGTGGCTGGGGCCAGTGATCAGGGGAATAGTAGTGAGAAATGAGGTAAGAGAAGTAACAGAACACAGATCACATAGGGTCTGATAGACCATTGTAAGGACTTTGATGTTTACTCTGAGTGAAATGGGGAGCCAGTGCAGAATATTAAGCATGAGAGAGACAAAATCTGACTTAAGATTTTAAAGGATCATTGTGTTGAAAACAGATGGAGGTAGAATTTGGGGGAACAAGCAAAGTAGAAAAAGGAGAACTCATTACCAGGCTATTCCAGTAATCCAGGCAAGAGATCTGGTGACTTGGACCAAGGTGATAGTGGTGGAGATGATGAGTGGATAGTTTCTAGGTGTATGTCAAAGACAGAGCCAGTAGTATTTCTTTATGGATATGGATTTGGAAAGAAACACAACAATCAAAAATTAATCTAAGTTTTTGACCTAAGCAACTGGAGGAATAAAGTTGTTGTGTATACATGTGTGTGCACACATGCACATATCTACTCAAATATATGTTACATATGTATATACATTATATAATCTTTCTAGATATACATACATATTTATATATGTGTGATCTACTCCCTACTCATAAGGTTATTGCAACAGCAATATTGGTACAGGTAAAATACTTAAAATAGTGCTTGACATATAGCAAGTATCCAATAAATATTAGCCATTTCTATTCATGTGTGCCTAACTACACATGTCTCTTTAGGGCCAAGTTAGTTATTTTCTTGTGGGACTTTGACTCATGAATAGCTTCTAGGTCAGACCAAAGTTACCATGTGACCTACAAATCCAACCTCATGAGTGGAAAAGAAAAACTTTTCTTTAAGCTTTATTTCATGGCAAATATCCTGGAAAGAGTAAAAATCCACTTTCCGAGAGAAAATACAGGTGCCTTCCAGATAATAGCTCATAGGCTGCTTCATCTGCAGAACCAGAGTTTCACTGTCAACATCACAAAGGATTAGGAGAGAATATGGGGTCATTCCATTCAGAAAGGAGACCCTGACATGAACCACAAGATTAAACTGGAGCTGGAAGAAGTCTTGCAGCCTTTCACTTGAACAGCAGATTGAGAGAGTGACATGACATTAAGTCAAAACTCAAAATTTGAGGATCCAAATAAGCTGATAAAAATGTCAAATCCTAATCACAGACAGCTAACACGGTCATTTGGGGTCTCACCTGAATCTTTCAAATACGCATATTTGTGTTTAATGTATAATTCTATTATTTATTTCAAATGAAACCATATTTTTCCCATACCTAGATATAGGCAGCTGTTTTAAAATCACACGGGAATACTGTGAAATAACTTGACAAAGTGACATAATGCTTGGAAACTTCACACCATGGTGTTGGCTAGATAAACACTAACTCTAAGTTAGCAGAAAGGATCGGGACAGACTAGAACGCTTTTACAAGGAATAGCCAGAAACTGGTGTGTACTTTCTTTAAATTATTATTAAATCAGAAGTAAGAAATTGACCCCAATTTGACCAATATGGAAAAAGAGTTTCAAATCAATAGCCAGCTAAAATTCATCCCACAATAGAAATGGAACATTATTAAGTTGCAGAAGAAACCCCAAGCACTCTCTAGTTTTCCAGTGATAGATTTAGCCTACCTCCCTCCTAGGCAGCTTCTCCAGACTGTATATTATACCCTAAATAACATATTTTTCTCTTGACATTTTAGTATCATGACAGGGGGTAAATTAAAACTTGAACTACCTGCATAGTAGATTTTTGTTCAGGTAATTAAAGATAACAGCTGGAGTTTTGACTTCTATTGACATGCGTAGGAAGAGAAAGAAAAATGATCCTTGACCAACATGCTGGAATCCCAGTGGGGGTAAAGTGGTTTCCACAGGTGTAATGATTAATCTGAGCTCAGAAGAGCTCTTGATTCTCTTACTTCTCTGCGGATTTGATAATTTCATGTTTCAAAGTATTTGACTATGACTGAGTTTACAAATAACATGGTCTTGTAACAAGTTTGAACATCACAGTTTATTTTTCAAATTTTCTATGTGCAAAGGATTCAGAATATTGGCTTAAATAACCAACCTGGATGACCCTAAGCACAAATCAATACTACCCATCAATATCATAAATAGAACTAGGAATGTGTCTTTCTCTGCAGTCATAGAAAAGAAGAGAAATGCAAAGTCAACACAGGAATTTACTGTTCTTTTCCCTTCTTCTTCCTCCCACCCTTTTTGACATCTAATATTTCAGTTTTATTTGTATAACCAGTCAGGTGGTAAAGAAAGAACACCAATCTAACCCAAATAGATGGTGAAATAGTGACACCAATGTGAGTGCTGCCTTTTGTGTTATCGCCTTGCTGTCATCAAAAGCAACCTATCAACCACTTCATTTTAATTACAGGTCTCTGGGTCTATTTTGGTGTCAGAGAAGATACTGCACTTGCTTTATGAGAAGCATGATTAAAGTTGTCAGTCCTCAAACGTCCAAGTGCATGAGAGAAGAAAAGAATTGGTTGCATGAAGTTCCTATTTAATTGAAGCAAAAAAAAAAAAAGATTAAACATAAATGAGGTATATACAAATGTTTGATTTGCAAAATGCTAGGGATTCTTTCAGATGAAAAGGGTCGTATAAATGTTAAGTTATTATCATTGGTTCTCTGAACAAATGGAGAAAAATGGGGGAAAAATAGAAACGATGTAAAGGAGTGCATTTCGTTGTGCTTTTGGATTAATGCTCCCTTGACTCTCATGCTCCTCACACTTCAGCACTCCCACACAAAAGCCAGCTCATTGTCAGGCTAACATGTGTATCATTGATGGAAATTATTTATGCTACTTTTTGCAGCCATTATAATTCTTCTGCTCCAACATCAGCTGTAATGATGGGAGTGTTTCATGCTTTTGTGGGGGGCTGTGAAAGTGAAAGCTTCTGGATTCCACAGTAGAGAGATATTTTGAAATATTTGTTTTATCGTGCTTGTTTCAAAAAGCATCACAAAACTTAAATATCTCCAAATAAGAGAAAGATCGTGGAAAATTTTAAATCGTATTTGCTAAGGATATCAATATTCAAACAAAATGACAAGCACAAGAAAATGGTAAAGTATCTTCATCCATTATATTTAAATTAAGCACCACTGACAAAATGTTATTTAATTTTTAGATGCAGCAAACAGTTGAGTTAGACCAGGTCCTGCCCCTTAAGAATATAACTCTTGAAAGAAATGCATTTATGTTTTATAAAAAGAGAAAAAATTAAAATCTGAGTAGCTTGTGTATAAGGTTATTTGTTGTTTTGACTAAGGCAAAGCCCGTCACTCCAAATTTCCAATTATTGCTTTCCCACCAGGAGAGAAAAAGGCATGAAGAATGCATTTAAGAAAAATGACTCAGGAGCTGAAAGAGCCAAAATAAGAAAACCCAGTCAAAAATTCCTTTTAATCATGGGATTTGGTATTTAAGGGTAAATAGGTCAAGGACTCTCAATAAACAATTTTTTTTTACAATAAACAATTTTAGAGTCAAGAAAACACTTCTAGATCGTAGACTTTACTTATATTGATTCCTTATTATTGCTTTGTCAAAAAAAAAAGTGATACTACTTTCTGATTGAATAAAGGTATATACATAAGTTACTATTTCTCTCGGTACCAGCAGAAATGACATTGATAAATAGGGTAGGACCAATAAACACACTGCAGGGCAGAAAACATTTTGGAGGTGGTGCAGTTAAAGAAAGCTGATCTTTTCTTTTTTTTTTTTTTAAAGATTATTAATCTTTATTTTTAATAGACTGTGCTTTGGTATCATGTCTAAGAATTCTTAGCCTAATCATAGGTCACAAGAATTTTCTCCGGTTTTATTTTGAAAGTTTTATAGTTTTACTTTTTACACTGAGATATATGATCCATTTTTGAGTTAATTTTTTTAAATATAATTTATCATCAAATTGGTTAACACAGAGTGTGTAAAGTGTCCTCTTAGTTTTTGGGGTAGATTTTCATAGTTCATCACTTACATACAACACCCAGTGCTTATTCCAACAAGTACCCTCCTCAAAAAATTAAAAATAGAACTACCCTATGACCCACTAGGTAAGGGATACAGGAGTGCTGATTCATAGGGGCACATGTACCCCAATGTTTATAGCAGCACTTTCAACAATAGCCAAATTATGTAAAGAGACTAAATGTCCATCAACTGATGAATGGATAAAGAAGATGTGGTTTGTGTATACAATGGAATACTACTTAGCAATGAGAAAGAATGAAATCAGGCCATTTGCAGCAACATGGATGGAACTGGAAGGTATTATGCTTAGTGAAATAAGTCAGAGAAAGAAAGCTGATCTCAACAAAGTCAAGGTTGTTAGTCATCACTGTACCCTTGTGAGAGGTGTAACCTGAAGTATCATGCTCCCTATCTTTCTAAGTTTTTCACTGAATCCAAGAGGAAGTCAAATTTGAACTTATAATGTCTATTTTTCATACTGTTGCATCTGCTAAGGAATTCAGCTATGAATTTAGCAGTCCACATATTCATGTAAGTCGAGATTTGAACACGTTGTGTATTTACCTGCTTAGTTATTTTCAAAAGCCCAGATTAAAAAGATTGTCAAATTCAGTTTCCTACTCACTTCCAACTGGCATTAAATGTAAGTCATTGAGTTCTCCATGTTCTCCATGCTTACTACCTACATATATAATTAGTCGGTTGGCTTAAACAAATAAACTCCTTACTTATACATATAAATACATTTTAGCTATCCCCATGTACCCAAGTAATGCAAGATCTCTCCACTGGCCAGTTTGACAGATCCAATAGTTAGATGTGAGATCAGAATGCCTGCATTGTCTGCCTAGTGTACCTAAAAGGCTATTGTCACATGATGAATGTTTTCTTATTGGTTGTGATGAAATGAAAGTTTCATCATTTAACTAAGTCTTTTAGAGATAGATCAGCATTTATGGCAAGTTTTTGAGGAGAAAGGCAGTTGAAAAGAAGGCCATGAATGAAAATTACTATTCTTACTACTACCACTATAACTACTACTATTACTACTACTAACTAAGAGTAATTGTTTCCTACCTTCTAAGTGTTATGCAAATATTATCCTATTTAATTCCTAAAATAACCTTAACGGTAGGTATTATCATTCACTTAACAAATGAGGTAACTAAGGCAGAGAGAAGCTAATCACCTTGTCCTAGATTATAACAGAGCCACTGAATGATGGAGCCAATTTTTCACACATAGAAGGTCTGGCTCCACTCTTAACCTTGTTTTGCTTAAATCTTTTGCAGTCTCTTTTATTTTGGCACCAAATATTAATAAGTAGCCATAGACAATTGGCTTATGAAGAATAGAAAAAATGGAAACCAAGTTTTTCTTCACAGTTTTTTCCTGGGACTAACCTGCATCCCATAGGGAAGGACATGTGTCCGGTGAGCACTGCAGATTGCTTATCTCTAAGCTTCTAGGATATTGCTCAGAACAAAAGCAAGTCAATATTTGGGTTCCTTTTCTGGTGCCAGAATCAAGGCAGGGAAGCTACACTCTTCATCATTTCCCTATAAACACTACAAACAGCTCCTTCCAAAATACATAAAATTGGGTAACTGATCATTAAGTAGTTGTTGGAGCCTCCTTCGGTATTAGGGTAGGGAGGCAAGACTCCATATGGTGAATCTGTGAGAATAAAATACTTTAAGAGAAGGAACTACTACATCTTGAAGTTTCATTCTCCAATTTCCAAAGTCAGTGAAACCAGTGAAATGGCTTCTACATTTGTCAGATACTGAAAAGGAGGTCTTGATGGACTGACTTGCCCAAATTCACCCAGCCAATCAGTGTTAAACCTATAATTAGGCCAATGTCACATTGGGCCAATGTCAAATTGGGCTCTTTCATAAGACTGGGCCAATGTCAAATCAGTGCTCTTTCATAAAACAATTTAAAACATATATCTACTGATATCCTACTGGGCACTTGGGATTAAATATGTAACACACATAAGAAAGGGAAATACTCAAAGAGGAAATTATTGTGTAAGAAACCCTTCGTGGAGGAAGCAGCTTTTGAAGTGAGCACTGAAATGTAGAATAGTTATGAGTGAGCGGAAGGAATGGAAAGAACAACATAGGTGGTGAGGACCTACAAGTACTATTTGTACAAAGCATTATGACAATACAGCTGCAGCTGTCAATCAGGAGCTACAGCCAGCTGTAGTGTCATGCTGGGGAAATGAGAGGGAAGGTGAGATGCACACAACAGGGTTCATGGGAAATTTTTTTGAAGAATGCTTACTCTGCGCCAGGCTCCACCGAGTTGTTTTTTTATTTTGTTTTGTTTGTTTGTTTGTTTGTTTGTTTATTAGAGAAAGTGGGGAGGGGCAGAAACAGAGAGAGAATCTCAAGCAGTCTCCACGTTCAGCATGGAACTGGATGCAAGGCTTGATCCCACAACTCTGGGATCATGACCTTAACTGATCAAGAGTCAAATGCTCAACCAACTGAGCCACACAGGTGCCCCTTGTTTTTGTTTTTAAGATATGCATTATTGCATTTAATATTCCCAATTATCCAATGAAGTAGCTATGATTCTTATATCCATTTCATAAAGAAGGAAACTAAAATACGTAGGTAGTTTATCCAAAATTGAAACCAAGATTAATTTCTTTTAACTGTCTTAGTACGAAGACTTCTACACCAGGGTCTTGATAGGAAGAAGATCACTCTAACAGAATATTTGAAGGTTTCACTCTAAATATATGAACTACCTACAACTGCTTTACTCCTAACTAGTGGGTCAGAACATCGAATTACCACTGAAGAGGTTCTCTGTAAGAAATCTCTGAAGTTGAGCACTTTACCTTTGCAGGTCACTTTACAAAGATTTTGCTTACTTAGCTGCAAGGGAATCACATCATAAGTGGATAAGAACTAATTCCAACGAAACAAGATCATAAATGTGTAAAGAATGCTAAACCATGTATTAATAGTTGGACTTTCCAAACTTCTCTATTTGAGCAATGTCAACTAAACAGCACCTAGAAATGTGGCTAGAATCGGTCATATTAAATCCTGAGACGTTAGTCCCAAAGACGTTTTTTGCAACATGAGCTTATGGGAGAACTGCAATGCTTTTACAAAAGGAATACAGCCAAAGAATTAAGAGTGCCTGCTTCAGAGCCAAAGTGAGTTTGAATTTTGACTTTAACACTAGTAGCTATATAATATTGGACAGTTTTGTTCTCTGACATCGATGAGTTGATCAGTATATACATCATTTTGTAGGCACAAATTAAATGAAATAACATGCATGATTATGTATAACAGTTGGCAAATAGTAAGCCATGAATTATAACGATTATCATTAGACAAATCAAGTTAAAGCATAAAAGAAATTAGCACCGGGAATCTTCTTGAACATAGGCCTGTCTCTGGGTATATGTGCTACAGAAGCGTTTTTAGAAAGTTCCATCTCACTAGCCTAGGATATGAAACTCTTCGTGAAAGTGTCAGTATAATGCAGGATAAAGAGTATGACTTCTGGAGTCCCGCTTGGCTCAAATCCTGTCTGTATGGTCTTTGGCTAGGGGATTTACCATCTGTGGGCCTCAGTTTTCTCATATGCAAAATGGAAGAGCAAGAATCTCTTTGTTGTTTGACAGTCATAAGGATTAAATGAAGTAATCAGTGCAAAGCCCTTGCCTCCATGCCTGGAATTCAGGAAGCACTGAATACCTTTATCTATACTGAAGCTAGCTACTCCTGTCTCCTTTGTCATTTCGTCTCCTGCCACACCCTGAAGATGGCATTGGCCTGCCCAAACCAACCACTGAAGTTCCCCACATGTTCCTATTCTTCTGGGCTTCCTTTCCTCCATTTATTTTATTATCACTGTCTAGGATTCCCTCTGCCCTCCCTTTCCCTAACTCACTCTTATTGTCCTTCAAACCTTAGCTCAAATGTCCCTCCACTAGGCAGTCCCCCCGAGGGATTTAATTCTAGCTGTTCCTTCTTTGTTTCTCAGCATTTGCTGTGTTTGTACAACTGGCCTGTAGCACTATAATCCTGGCTTGGCTTCTCAGCCTTTCTCACTAGAACCTGCACACCTTGAGAAAGGTCTTTGTGTTTACCCAGGGATGAGTGTGGTTCTGGCTCTCCATACACTCCTAATAAATGATATGGAACAAATGAATGAATAAATATGGCTGCCTTGCTAAAAAGTTACACTGGAAAACTACATCCAATATGAGTCTCCAGCATTTAGAAACTAAATAGAGAAGTGAGGAGTGTGAGTTTTAGGGGCTTGAGGGCCTGGATTCAAATCCCGACTTGCCATTCTGAGCTGTGTGGCTTTGGGGGAGTTATTTAAAGCCTCTGTGGCAATTTCCTCACCTGTAGAATGAAGATGCTAATGGTATGTATTTCGTGGGGTGGTTATAGGAGTTAGGGAAATAATCCCTGTAAAGTACTTGGAATGATGCCTGGTACATAAAAACTACTCTATAAATGTTACCTATTCAGTAGGGACCGCAAGCCCCAAATTGTGAAGCAAAATGTTGACTCTGCTGTCTCACAGGGATTGAGAGCAGTTTGGTGTTCAGTGTGCAAGTGACATCTGGCAGTTGCATGGGAATTAAATATAGTTCTCAATTTCCTGGCCGAGGGACTAAAGGATAATCTGGAGACAACTAAAATCACATGCAGATAAATGATGGCATGAGCCTTCATACATGATATGAAACTGGTTTGAGAGATTTTCATTTAAACTAATTCTTTTTTACTAAATAATCAGTAATTGTTAGTGTCTTACTTTTTGCTCTCTTATTTAACATCCTGATTACTTTTCCATTGTTTCAGAAATCATACGGGTAGTTCATTCACGTGTCTTGTCAAATGGAATAAGGGGAACTTCTAAGTAGTGTGCTAGCGTTTTAAAAAGTCCTTTGAGGGGCAACTGGATGGCTCAGTAAATTGAGCATCTGATTCTTGATTTGGGCTCAGGTCATGATCCCAGGGTTGTGGGATCAAGCCCTGCATCAGGATCTGTGCTAGGTAGAGCCTGCTTGAGATTCTCTCTCTCTCCCTCTGCTCCTCTGCCCTGCTCATGAATGTGCTCTCTCTAAAATAAAAAAAAATAAAATAAAATAAAGCCTTTTGAAATAGATAAAACATTTAGTCTGTAGACTAGGGAGGGCAAATATTATAAACTGATTGAATTAAATGCTAGATTATTGCTTTGTATTCACCAGAAAGATTCCTCACTTGTCTAAGAGGTTAGGAAAGATGACCCCTATGATTCATTTCAAATTTAGAGAAGAAAAGCAACTATGATATCATCCTATGAATCTCAACATGTCTTCTCTTCTAGGAGAAAAAAAAATAAGAATAAAAAGTTCTCATGAAAATTTCACCCCAGATTATTTTAAAAGAGAGGATGGTAAGCTTTATTACTATTATCTATTTTTCAAATTAAAAAATTTGTATCAATAAGACAGACAATATAAATTCATATAAACACCAGAAATCTTGACAAATGAACAAACAAATATAAAATTTAAACTAAGCAGAAAATTCATAGTAGGCAATATAGGCAATTATAGAAATAATTTCCTAGGGTATCATCTCAGACAATGAACCTCACTCACCTTCTCTGGACAGCAATTTCCCCATTAAAAGATGATAAAAATATCAGCCCTATTCAGCTTACAGAGTTGTCAGAGAAAAAAATATAATAGTTGCAAAAGTCTTTGTAATGTTACCCATGTGCAATCTGGTTTAGTGTGTCCAGCTTCGCAAACCAATGAAGAAAAAATTGTGTCAGATTTTATAGAACACAGCATATTTTGACTCCAAATTTCACTGCTCTGTGCACCTATTCCCTTTGATAAGTAGGAATGTATTATATACGTATATAATAAAAATATATGGAATATATAAAAATAAAAAATATATATAATAAAATAAAAATATAAATAAAAATTTAAATATATATATATATATATATATATATATATATATATATAATAAAAATAAAAATTTCTGGGGCACCTGGGTGGCTCAGTCACTTAAGCATCTAACTTTGATTTTGTCCCAGGTCATGATCTCATGGTTCCTGAGTTCGAGCTCCATGTCAGGCTTGGTGCTTACAGTAAGGAACGTGCTTGGGATTCTCTGTCTCCTTCTCCCTCTGCCCCTGCCCCCCCTGCTGATTTTCTCTCTCTCTCTCTCTCTCTCTCTCTCTCTCTCTCTCTCTCTCAAAAGTAAATAAGTAAACTTTAATCCTGCTTTCCACGTTGAAAAACACATGTTCTCTATTCTCCATGAGCTCAGGAGTCTCAGGTAAGGACACAAGCACATGAGAAATCACTCATGTATGGCAAGGAGGTGCAAGGTGAGTGGGAGGCTGCTCTCACACATGATCAGAGCTGCAGCTCTTGTGTTGTCATCATCCTTCTCTTCTGTTGTCCTCAGGGGCTTGCTGCCCACCACTGCCCACTTCCTTTTATTAGCCCAGGATTGTGCCCTTTATCACTCTCATTCTGTTCATTTTCTCGGGATCTTTGGATTCTTCTCCAGTCTAGGATTCCCTTCTGGTGAGTAGTTTTGATGGAGTTTCCCCAGGAGATTTCTTCGCTTCAGCCCATGGTGACCCCAACCATTCTTCAATGTCAGCACCCTTCCCCATTCCTGAATCACTGAAGGCCCTCTGAGCAGGTTGTCTGTGGAATGACAAGGAGCCGAGCTGCCCTTCTAATCAAGAGCAACCTTGCGGCATACATAGAGATCATGCTTTCTCTACATCTGGGTTGTGCTGCTCACTCTGGCCCACTGCATCAGACTCTTGTTGATTCAGAGTAATTATTTTTTGTCTCATGGATCCAAATGCCCACATTCTGTACAACCCCAAGTCTCACAGGCCTGAATGAGATGTAAGCTCTTTCTTTCTTGGGCCCCTACATATCACAAGAGTTGTTCTCTGCATCCAAGCACATACTCTGGTTCTGAAGACAAAATGTGTGACATGTTCTAAGAGAGAAGGATATTCTGCCCAGGGCATACAGAAGGCACCAGGGGAGGGTGGGCCTATCAGAGTCTTATCCAGCCCAAAGGCCTTGTTTTCTTTTTTTTCTTTCTTTCTTTCTTTCTTTCTTTCTTTCTTTCTTTCTTTCTTTCTTTCTTTCTTTCTTTCTTTCTTCCTTTCCATCATCATCTATCTATCTACCCATCAATTATCTATCTATCTATCTATCTATCTATCTATCTATCTATCTATCTATTATCTATCATCTTTCTAGCTTTCTATCATCTAGCTTTCTATCTAACTATTGGTACCTGGGTGGCTTAGTCAGTTGAGCATCCAACTCTTGATTTCAGCTCAGTACATGATCCCGGGGTCATTGGATTGAGCCCCATGTTGAGCTCTGTGCTGAGTTTGGAACCCACTTGGGACTCTCTCTCTCTCTCCCTCTGCCCCTCTCCCCCACTCACATGGTCCCTCTCTCTCTCAAACAAAATTTATTTTTTAAATGTTTCTTTATTATTCTTGAGAAAGAGAGAGTCAGAGAGCATGAGTGGGTGAGGGACAGAGAGAGAGAGGGAGACAGAGTATCTGAAGCGAGTTCTGTGCTAATAGGACAGAGACCAATGTAGGGCTCAAACTCATGAACCGTGAGATCATGTCCTGAGCCCAAGTCAGATGCTTAACCAACTCAGCCACCCAGACCCCTCTCTCTCAAAAAAAAAAAAAAAAAAAAAAAAAAAAGTTATCTATCTATCTATCTATCTATCTATCTATGATTAATAAGAGGTTAGGAGTGACTTTAAGGCCTTTAGTGGCACTGTGACACTTATGTCAGCGGTACAAACTCTCTCCTCTTACTCTCATACTGTGAAATTATTTGCTTTTGTTATGCAGCTCCTACCTAATGCCAAACACCAGAGTAACACACTGTCACTCCCCAAAACCTTCCAGCCAGAAAACTAGAGCCCAAGTAAGCAAAAACAAAAACAAAAATAAAAACAAAAACAAAAACAAAACAACAAACCATTCTCAGTTTTCAGTTACAAATAGAAGTTAGACTGTTGACTTAAAATTAAAAAGAAAAAGACATATATCATAACAACCTGATTTCCACAGTGGCCTTAAGAATAAATGTTAGTACTACATTGAAGGATGCAAAGTGAAAGCTGGTCTCAGGGAGCTAAAAACCTAAAGCAATTTAGTTTTACAGTAATGATACCATCAAGATGGGAAATGAAATTACTTTGATTTGAAAAGTCATGATGGGGATAAGCACTTATTACAAGTCATAAAAGACTGGAATATCTAATTCCAGTTCTGACAGTAAGATCCATTTAGATATGGCACTCCTTAACAATCTCATCACTTAAATGTGAAGAAGAGTTACTGCTTCTTCTGTACTTCAAACAATTTTAGATACCTACAAGCATGGTGGTTTAATAATGGCAAGACACATTCAAAGAATAAGTCAGTCTCTACCCAATTCATCTATATCTGGTGGCTCCGAAGAAATAGCTTCTAATAAAATGTAGCAGAGACAGTAGAACAATTTTCCTCTTAGTCACCATTGGTACTGGGGGAATTCTGGCTTCTTATTCTGAAAATATTTTGCCAAGGAACGAGAGTCATCAACATTGATTCACTTCTGAACTCTCAATAAATAGTTCTACTTGAGCTATTCATGACCTTCTATTCTTCCACACAGCAAAAGGGAACAAAAAAAACCAGGTAATGTATAAAGTTTTTAAATGGTGAAGATAGATGCGGGAGGTAGGAGATTGCTCTTAGAAGCATCAACAACTTGATTTTCTCCTTATCAATACTTCATCTAAAAGTTTATCTCTCTCATGCTCTCATTCTGAATCACAAGTCTATAATTTACTGTCTTCAAAACTATCCGAAATTATAATGATTTGTTTACATGTTTCCTTTTCTCTCTGCTCACTTGAAAATGTGATCCTTGAGAGTCATGAGTTTTTCATTTTTTTCACCATTGTTTTTTAATAATACCCAGAGTGGAAGCTCAAAAAATGTATTGAGTGAAAACACACACACACACACACACACACACACACGAATATTTAATGCATCCAAGAGAAAAATTATGTCACAAATGAGGCTAATAGTTGCAAATAATCTCAGTCCTCAGTTTTAAAGAAAAATGATGTTTTAGGATCCTGGTGTCGGGTTCTTACAAACTAACGCATTGATTTATCATGCATTGGCCAACTGTATATTTCAAATATAGTTAATTAAATTTATAGTATCAACTTGATTGAATGTTTTGATGCTTATGAGGTGTTAAGATAAAGCCTTATGTGGCTAAATGGAGATGTGTACATACTGTATTGTAAACAGAAACGACTATAATGAAAAATTTTCACCTAGCCTATAAAATCATAGGAATGGAAAGGAAGAATATTAAAATAAATGGTTATCTTTGTTTTAGATGGTGCTGCTCGGGATGATTTTCAATTTGTTTTTTGTTTTTTTTAATTTGGTATTTTTGCAATAATGCTTATTTATGCTTTAAAATATTGGCATTCGGTAATTTTGGGACTGATTCAGCATTTCAGCTAGCCATATATCTAGGATTTTTTTAAATCTCCAAAATTGGCCACTTTCCTATATATTTCTCTAAGCAAGATAACTGTTGCCTACCATTTTGGTTGACTAACAACTGGCATTTACTTACTGCTCTCAGTGTATTTTTCACACAGTGATTAACTCCATTACTGCTTCTTTCCATTGATAACTCCCTCCCCATTCTTTCTTTTTTTTTTTTTTATTCCAAGAATAGCTACCACAAACATTATCTCCTTAAGTCAGCATGGAAATTGTGTATGTGTGGGATTATGTGTGCGAATGTTGAATAACAAGGGAAAATGTGAAGAAACACCTGCCCACAGAAATAGAGCAACCCATATAATTCTTTCTCTGAGAACTGTTATCAACTTCAAAAAATACACATTATTAAAAAAATCAAAGATTCACAAAAATGAAGACTTTTTTTCTAGTAATAATAAAAGTGTTACAAATACTGCACGTTTGGCATTATCATACCAAAAACAAATCTTTTTCTCATATTATCTCCTTTTACGTAATAGCCCCAGGAGAGAAGTAAAGTGAGCATTAGTTTTTTAAAAATGATTTTAACAAATATATGCACATGTTGTATATTTTTCCTGTTCTCTCTAGGCTTTGCCACTGAATTTCTTTTTTACCTGTAGCTATTGTATAATATTGTACTATAGTTATTGTACTGACCAATTATTTATTCTTTGAAAGATTAGTTATAGCATGCTGCATTTCCATGACATTTTGCACTGAGATTTTGAAATAAGTAGACCTGAATGATTTTATGAAGCACTCAATTTATACTCTCAAGAAACCTTACTATAATTAATATCACTACAGATAATTTATCTTCAAGATGGTTTAGGTTGAAATATTAATGTTGTTGACTACAAAATCAAAGATTAACCACTTTGAGTGCAATTATTTCTCTGGGACCTCTGAAAAGACTCTCAGACCACTGATGTACTTCTGTAAAGGAGATCTTCATATGAAGATGGGATGAATTTGAGCTCATAAGGCTGCCCACTATTTTAATTAATGTTTATAGTTTTCTGAGAGGGAAATACTTGACATTCATACTTGCCAAAAGGAAAACCGAAACACAAAAGAATAAACTTGGAAGAAAGTCATTCTTTGAGTAAACTATGGCATTCTGAGCTTCTGTCCCTTAAGCTGTCAGCTTCTTGAGGGCAAGAATTATACTGACCTATGAAATGGCACCTAATATATGACCATGTAGGAGCACCTGGGTAGCTCGGTTGATTAAGCATCCAACTTGATTTCGACTCAGGGCATGATCTCACGGTTCATGAGTTCGAGCCCTGCATTGGGTTCTGCACTGACAGCATGGAACCTGCTTGGAATTAAAGCTCCCTCTCTTTGCCCCTATCCTACTCATTCATTCTCTCTCTGTCTCTCTCAAAATAAATAATTAAACTTAAAAAAATATGACTGTGTATATCCTAGATTCCCAATGACTTCCACTTATGATCAGGATGATGCTTCCTTAGTGGAACTATGCTGCTTAATCAGTTTTGTCAAGTTCTCCTTAAATTTCCTCAGCTTCCTTTTCTTTCCTCTGTACTTCTCCAGGTACTATTAAATATCTCCAGTCATTATACTATGTAGTGTGTTGAGTGGTGTCCCCCAAAAACGTATGTCCATGTCCTAATACCCAAACCTTGTGAATGTCACTTATTTGGAAAAAGAGTCATTGAAGATGTAAAATTAAGGATCTTTGGAAGAGATCATCCTGGATTATACAAGTTGGGCCCTGATCCTATGGTGAGTGTTTTAAGAGACAGAAGAGAAAACAGACACAGAAGAGAAGGCCATATGAAGATGAAGGCAGAGATTGGAGTTATGTAGGCATAAATAAAGGAATCCTGGAGCTATCACAGGTTGAAGAAGCAAGGAAGGACACTTCTAGAGTCTTTGGAAGGAGCACGGCTCTACTGGTACCTTGGTCTCAGATTTCCAACCTCTAGAACTGTGACAGAATACATTTCTGTTTTTGTAAATCACCTAGTTTGTGGTGATTTGTTGCAATAGCCCTAGGAAACTAATACAAGTCACAGTGATAAATGGTGGAAAAAAGGCTTTAGGTAACTAAAACAAGAAATATTTTTTTAAGTTTATTTATTTTGAGAGAGAGAGAAAGAGAGTGTGTGGACAATCAGGGGAGGGGCAGAGAGGGAAGGAACGAGAGAAAATCAAAAAGAAGAAATATTTTCAATTCTAAGCTGCATGAATTTAATTTAGGCAATATTCCAAGAAAAGAATAAAGGGGTATATGTAACAATGTTAAAAAAAAAAAAGAGAGTTACATTTTGATAAATTGATCTGTAAACAGGAGAGGATGACCTCTTATACAGTTGGTTAGTTTGCCTTTTCAACAGCTACTAAAATACCAAAAGGATACTTACTATATTCAAACACTGTTTTTCAAATATGTTTTTATTCAAATGCCTCAAGTTTCTCTGGTTCTACATGTACAGGGATCGGTATGACTATTGTGAGTAGAAGTCCTCTTTTTGAACTGTAAGGGAGAAAAATTTTTCTCTTATACTTTTCTAGATTCTGTGACTGCTCTAAGAATTCAAGTGGCATAAAACACATTAACAGGAGAAAAAAAAAACCTTAAATTACGTACATGTGCATGGTACTTCTTAAAGGTATGAGTCTCAGAGATGTCCTGATAACTGAGACTTACATACCAACCTAAGATAGGAAAAAAAAAGGGGGGGGGCATAGGAATTTGGGGCTTCTGAGGGGTGGGAAAGGGCAGCAATTTAAGGAAAGGTGAGAAGAGAAAATATTTGTTAAGCAAAAGTTTCCCTGCCATGCAGATGAGTGTCTTGGGTGAGAAAGTTACCTCTGGTAATCTCTACTGGTCTTGTTTGCCTTCTGCTGAAAATAATTTTCATGCCTCAGTGGCATATTTTGTGGTGGCATATTCTGAACCCCTTCACTACTGAAGAAATAAACACTCAAATTTGCTTTGATGTGGGAGGGTTCAGGGTTAGTCTTGGGCAGAAAAGCTGGAGAAGTAGATTCTTTACTATGTAAAATGTGTATGGCTTAAGTTTGTGGTCACTTGATGTTATGCCTAGAAAAAGGGATAGAGATATATATCTATACATTTTAGGATATAAAAAAAGTGATACTTCTGAAAATAAAGTGATTTCTCATTTATAGGAAGCTTTCTCATCTCTAGGGATGCATTTTTTTAGTATAATAATGACTTTTATTTATTTACAAAATAATAAACTGTTAACCAGTCACTCTAATGGAGGGAGTTAGTATACATATAGTCCAAGCCAATGGTTAATCAAAGAAAGCACTGACAATTTCTCTTGGCAAGAATAATAGGCATAATGGTTGTCTCTCCGAGAGGCAAGAGAGCCCAGCTGTATCTGTTTAAACTTGATTAAAATCTCCTCATCAAGCATTAACTATTCAAGTAGAGTCCAGAGGCTTTTCCCCAAAGGGTTCTTTGGCTATGATTTTCTTGCTGTGGTCATTTGATCAGGAAATTCAATTTCTAACCTTTTAAGTCTCTCCTGCTCTGAATCCCAGTGCTGAGAATACAGCTGTGCTGGTCACCTGCTGATCAACTGCTGTTACATCTGGTTGTTCACCAATTACCTCCATGTCACAGTGGACTTTGCCACTGGATTTTGAACTCATTTCTTACTCCTTATTTTACTACATTTTTGTGGCTTACATTTGAAAAAAAAATGAAGATATCATGTGTTTTACTTTTTACTTTAAAATGGCAAAAACTAAACTCAGAAGAAATATATGTGTCAAGACAACCTATCCCTTAAGCCCTGGGAGTATATACATTTTCCTCTAAACCTTACTGCTCCCAACCCCCAGGACCTTATGCAAAATTTTCCTATTCTATTCCTAGCAAAGTCCTTGATACATAAACTATCCCTTAAGGAAAAGCTGACAATATTACTGAAAAAACAAATAAACCAAATAATTCAGAGGACCCAGAGGCCACATTTCCCCTCAGGATAACAAGCTCAGTTGAATTACTGAAGGATATTATTTCCTTAGAGCTCAAATAGTGTGGTCTCTTAAAAATAAAACAAATGATTTAAAATCTCTACAACTCTTCAGACCCTACTAGGTGTGATAGAAACACAGAGAATCTCAGGGACTAGTGTAGTGCCTAATTACAAATATTTAACAACTCCAAAAAGACTCCAAGGTGCAACAGAGCCTAAGTCACCAACTTATTGAAATTCCTCTTGGAGTTGGCTATACTCACGTTCTGCCCAAAGAGAATCAGAAGGCTTACCCAGAGGTCTACATTGTTTCTATCTATTTTTCTTTTTTCTTAAAAAAAGCAAAGGTTTGCAGACTGGGATTATGATCCCATGGGTTTTAGACCAAATAAGTAGAAATAGTCCAGTATTGATGAGTTACTCCAACATACAAAAAAGAGGAACGACATCAGTCAAGACTTGTCAAGACAAGTCAACTGAGCCTTGATTGGATCTTACATCCTTTCAATAAAAGAGTAATGTCCTCATTTTCAGATAATAAGCTTCAGTGTCTCAAAAGAAAATGATCTGACTATATGCATCCAATCTTAGGAAGACTTTTTCTCTATCTTTTCTCAACTCAAAGGTAATGAGAATACTTCTATGAGCATGTTGAGTCCCTGTAAAACATACTAAACCAACCTACAGGATTTGGCTATTGGGTTAAACAGCTAACAATTACATAAAATTACCTCATTTGGGTCAAAACTAGTATAATATTGGCAATTTCACATGATTATTTCTTATGCAAATAACATGCAGTTATCCTTCTTCATATAAGGACCTAAATATTGTGCTTTCTGCCAATTTATGGAATATAGATAAGTCCCAATTCTTTTAATGATTATTCTCTTCTGATCTCTCCTCTACAAAGATCCTTCAGTTTTGCAGTTTCCAACCACAAAATATTACAAAACTCCAAAATGATATTACATATCATCTGATATCTATGTAGTTGACCTAACAACTAGTCAAAGAACCCCCAGGCTACAATTATCACTCAAATGCTCTATGTTGAAGATTACTCAGATAAATCCAACACTTGATCAGAAACTTCAGTTGCTTCTTTTTAGTTTAGTATTTGTTCTGCCGTTGCTGGATATTTTTGTGTTTTCTGGTATGATCTCTGTGGAGTAGACATTTTTACATCAAATGCAATTATTTTTTAACTTTAAGTACTATATGCATACTTAAAAATTCATATAATTGTGCTATTCAATACATTTTCAAGAACTTAACATATACCTTTAGCAGAAGGGGAGGAATAATTTTCTTTTCCTTCCTTTTAGGCTCATTGGCTGCTCTAATAATTAAATTGACATAGTATATTAAAAGAGAAAAATAAATTTAATTTTGTTCATACAGGAGCCCCACAAAAATACATTCAAAGACAGACAATTGATGCTTATATAAGGGAAGAGATAGGAGCCTGGGGCTTCAAAGGGGAGGAAGACCATTTACAGGAAGATGAAAAGAGCAGATGTTTGGTAATCAGATGTTGGACATGCCATGCAGGTAAGTCTTTCATATACAAAAAGTTATCTCTGGGAACAGCTCACTTTCTGGTACAGTTTCCCTCTCTAAAGTCTTTGAGGCAATTAAGCGGGAGGTAAAAAGCTCTTCCTGAGTCTGCTGGGCCTTGATTTCCTTCAGTTCAAAATAATCCACATGCCAAGGTGGCATATTCTGGGATGGCCTTCTTTAACCTTCCCCATAGGCAGCACGCAGATCAAGAAACAGAATATTACCAGCATTTCCTAAAGACCCTTATAGTCACCCACCCTCAGGTAAAACCTGTGTCCTGACTTCAAATTGCATAGATTGGCTTTACAGATGTATGTGCATTGTACAAATGAAATCACACAGTAGGTATTCTTGTGTCCGGCTACTTTTGTTCAACATTGTATTTGAGATTCATTCATACTTTAATGTGTAGTTGTACATTGCTGGTTCATGTTGCTAAATAGTGTTCCTTGATGCAAATGTATCTAACTTTTTCTTTCTTTCTACTATTTATGAACAGTTAGGTGTTTTCAGTACAGGTATATAGTACTGCCACGATAAATTCTACTCATATACACCTAGAAGTAGAATTGACAGTTCACAGTATGCGAATTTATAGTTTTAATAGGTACTTCCAAATTTGTTTCCGAAATTTTTGGCCAGTTTATATACTCATCAAAAGTGTATGTGAATTCCAGTTTCTCTGTATCCTTGCAACATACAGAATTTTCTATGGCTTTTATTTAATCCATTTCAGTGAGTATGTAGTGACATGTCATTGAAGACTGAAAACTAATGATAAATCTTCTTTTGGTTATTGGCCATTTGGATATTCTTGTTTTGTTTTTCTTTTGTCTAAAAATCTTTTTATTTTATTTTCATTTTTAAGAACACTTTTACAATGTATAGAATTCTGAATTGTTATTTATTTTCTTTCAGCCTTTTAAAGAAGTCATTTCACTTTCTTCCATTCTGAGAAATCAAGTGCCAGTGATAACATTATTTTGTAAAGGTAATTTATTTCTCTACTTTTAAGATGTCCTATTTATCTTTGGTTTTCAATACAGACAATGATGAATCTAGGTATGATTTTCTCCATCTTTATTATATTAGAGATTATGTATGTTTCATAAGTCTTTAAGGTTAAGTCTGTAAATTACATAAAAGTTGAAAATTTTCAGACATTATTTGTTGTAATAAAACTTTTGTCATTTTCTTCCTCTTTCCTCCCCTCTGTAATCTGGTTGCATGTAAGTAAGGGTTTGGAGGGTTTTTCACATGTCACCTATGCCTTTATATATCTTTCCATTTAGTTTACATTATGTATTTTGTTCTTAATTTTAGATACTATATTTTTCCTTTCTAGAGTATCGATTTGATTATTTCTATAGATTCTAATTTACAGGTAAATTTTTCTATTACTTCAAAGTCTTTTTCTGTTTCATACACACACATACATACATACATATATATATAATTTGTAAACAGATATTTTTTTCACTATATGAAATTTATTGTCAAATTGGTTTCCATACAATACCCAATGCTCATCCCAAAAGGTGCCCTCCTCAATACCCATCATCCACCCTCCCCTCCCTCCCACCCCCCATCAACCCTCAGTTTGTTCTCAGTTTTTAAGAGTCTCTTATGCTTTGGCTCTCTCCCACTCTAACCTCCTTTTTTTTTTTTCCTTACCCTCCTCCATGGGTTTCTGTTAAGTTTCTCAAGATCCACCTAAGAGTGAAAACATATGGTATCTGTCTTTCTCTGTATGGCTTATTTCACTTAGCATCACAGTCTCCAGTTCCATCCACGTTGCTACAAAGGACCATATTTCATTCTTTCTCATTGTCACGTAGTACTCCATTGTGTATATAAACCACAATTTCTTTATCCATTCATCAGTTGATGGACATTTAGGCTCTTTCCATAATTTGGCTATTGTTGAGAGTGCTGCTATAAACATTGGGGTACAAGTGCCCCTATGCATCAGTACTCCTGTATCCCTTGGGTAAATTCCTAGCAGTGCTATTGCTGGGTCATAAGGTAGGTCTATTTTTAATTTTTTGAGGAACCTCCACACTGTTTTCCAGAGCGGCTGCACCAATTTGCATTCTCACCAACAGTGCAAGAGGGTTCCCGTTTCTCCACATCCTCTCCAGCATCTATAGTCTCCTGATTTGTTCATTTTGGCCACTCTGACTGGCATGAGGTGATATCTCAGTGTGGTTTTGATTTGTATTTCCCTGATGAGGAGCGACATTGAGCATCTTTTCATGTGCCTGTTGGCCATCCGGATGTCTTCTTTAGAGAAGTGTCTATTCATGTTTTCTGCCCATTTCTTCACTGGGTTATTTGTTTTTCGGGTGTGGAGTTTGGTGAGCTCTTTATAGATTTTGGATACTAGCCCTTTGTCTGATATGTCATTTACAAATATCTTTTCCCATTCCGTTGGTTGCCTTTTAGTTTTGTTGGTTGTTTCCTTTGCTGTGCAGAAGCTTTTTATCTTCATAAGGTCCCAGCAGTTCATTTTTACTTTTAATTCCCTTGCCTTTGGGGATGTGTCGAGTAACAGATTGCTATGGCTGAGGTCAGAGAGGTCTTTTCCTGCTTTCTCCTCTAGGGTTTTGATGGTTTCCTGTCTCACATTCAGGTCCTTTATCCATTTTGAGTTTATTTTTGTGAATGGTGTGAGAAAGTGGTCTAGTTTCAACCTTCTGCATGTTGCTGTCCAGTTCTCCCAGCACCATTTGTTAAAGAGACTGTCTTTTTTCCATTGGATGTTCTTTCCTGCTTTGTCAAAGATGAGTTGGCCATACGTCTGTGGGTCTAGTTCTGGGTTTCTATTCTATTCCATTGGTCTATGTGTCTGTTTTTGTGCCAATACCATGCTGTCTTGATGATGACAGCTTTGTAGTAGAGGCTAAAGTCTGGGATTGTGATGCCTCCTGCTTTGGTCTTCTTCTTCAAAATTACTTTGGCTATTCGGGGCCTTTTGTGGTTCCATATGAATTTTAGGATTGCTTGTTCTAGTTTTGAGAAGAATGCTGGTGCAATTTTGATTGGGATTGCATTGAATTTGTAGATAGCTTTGGGTAGTATTGACATTTTGAGAATATTTATTCTTCCAATCCATGAGCAGGGAATGTCTTTCCATTTCTTTAAATCTTCTTCAGTTTTCTTCATAAGCTTTCTATCGTTTTCAGCATACAGATCTTTTACATCTTTGGTTAGATTTATCCCTAGGTATTTTATGCTTCTTGGTGCAATTGTGAATGGGATCAGTTTTTTATTTGTCTTCCTGTTGCTTCATTGTTAGTGTATAAGAATGCAACTGATTTCTGTACATTGATTTTGTATCCTGCAACTTTGCTGAATTCATGTATCCGTTCTAGCAGACTTTTGGTGGAGTCTATCGGATTTTCCATGTATAATATCATGTCATCTGCAAAAAGTGAAAGCTTGACTTCATCTTTGCCAATTTTGATGCCTTTGATTTCCTTTTATTGTCTGATTGCTGATGCTAGAACTTCCAACACTATGTTAAACAACAGCGGTGAGAGTGGGCATCCCTGTCGTGTTCCTGATCTCAGGGAAAAAGCTCTCAGTTTTTCCCCATTGAGGATGATGTTAGCTGTGGGCTTTTCATAAATGGCTTTGTTGATGTTTAAGTATGTTCCTTCTATCCCGACTTTCTCAAGGGTTTTTATTAAGAAAGGGTGCTGGATTTTGTCGAAGGCCTTTTCTGCATCGATTGACAGGATCATATGGTTCTTATCTTTTCTTTTATGAATGTGATTTTCACGATGATTGATTTGCGAATGTTGAACCAGCCCTGCATCCCAGGAATGAATCCCACTTGATCATGGTGAATAATTCTTTTTATATACTGTTGAATTTGATTTGCTAGTATCTTATTGAGAATATTTGCATCCATATTCATCAGGGATATTGGCCTGTAGTTCTCTTTTTTTACTGGGTCTCTGTCTGGTTTAGGAATCAAAGTAATACTGGCTTCATAGAATGAGTCTGGAACTTTTCCTTCCCTTTCTATTTCTTGGAATAGCTTGAGAGGGATAGGTATTATCTCTGCTTTAAACATCTGGTAGAACTCCCCTGGGAGGCCATCTGGTCCTGGACTCTTATGTGTTGGGAGATTTTTGATAACTGATTCCATTTCTTCACTGGTTATGGGTCTGTTCAAGCTTTCTATTTCCTCCTGATTGAGTTTTGGAAGAGTGTGGGTGTTTAGGAATTTGTCCATTTCTCCCAGGTTGTCCAATTTGTTGGCATATAATTTTTCATAGTATTCCCTGATAATTGCTTGTATCTCTGAGGGATTGGTTGTAATAACTCCATTTTCATTCATGATTTTATCTATTTGGGTCATCTCCCTTTTCTTTTTGAGAAGCCTGGCTAGAGGTTTGTCAATTTTGTTTATTTTTTCAAAAAACCAACTCTTGATTTTGTTGATCTGCTCTACAGTTTTTTTAGATTCTATATTGTTTATTTCTGCTCTGCTCTTTATTATTTCTCTTCTTCTGCTGGGTTTAGGCTGCCTTTGCTCTTCTGCTTCTATTTCCTTTAGGTGTGCTGTTAGATTTTGTATTTGGGATTTTTCTTGTTTCTTGAGATAGGCCTGGATTGCAATGTATTTTCCTCTCAGGACTGCCTTCGCTGCATCCCAAAGCATTTGGATTGTTGTATTTTCATTTTCGTTTGTTTCCATATATTTTTAAATTTCTTCTCTAATTGCCTGGTTGACCCACTCATTCGTTAGTAGGGTGTTCTTTAACCTCCATGCTTTTGGAGGTTTTCCAGATTTTTTCCTGTGGTTGATTTCAAGCTTCATTGCATTGTGGTCTGAAAGTACACATGGTATAATGTCAATTCTTGTATACTTATGAAGGGCTGTTTTGTGACCCTGTATATGATCTATCTTGGAGAAAGTTCCATGTGCACTTGAGAAGAAAGTATGTTCTGTGCTTTGGGATGCAGAGTTCTAAATATATCTGTCAAGTCCATCTGATCCAATGTGTCATTCAGGGCCCTTATTTCTTTATTGACCATGTGTCTAATGATCTATCCATTTCTGTAAGTGGAGTGTTAAAGTCCCCTGCAATTACCACGTTCTTATCAATAAAGTTGCTTATGTTTATGAGTAATTGTTTTATATATTTGGGGGCTCCCATATTCGGCACATAGACATTTATAATTGTTAGCTCTTCCTGATGGATAGACCCTGTAATTATTATATAATGCCCTTCTTCATCTCTTGTTACTGTAAATAGATATATTTAAATTCAACTTTTAAAAAATATTTATTTGTTTTTAAGGGGGAAGGGCAGAGAGACATGGAGAAAGAGAATCCCAAGCAGGCTCCACGTTTTCAGTGCAGAGTTTGACGTGGGGCTCCATCTCATGAATGGTGAGATCATGACCTGAGCCGAAATCAAGAGTCAGGCACGAAACCAACTGAGCCACACAGGTGTCCCAAAGTGAACTTTTATTTAAAGTATAACATACATACAAAACTCATAAGTGTACATCTTAATGAATGTTTACAAAGAAATCAGCACCCACTCAAATCAAGAAATAGAACATTATCAGATGCCCAGGAATTCTTTTTCGTCTATTGTCAGTCATTATCTCCCAAGACTGACCTCTAACACTTCAGGGTTTTGTTTGTTCATTTGTTTGTTTGTTTGTTTGTTTGTTTGTTTTGCATACTTTTGAGCTTATGCAAATGCAATACTATAGCATATATTCTCTTGTCTTTGTCTTCTTTGCCTCCACTATGAGGTTCATACTGTTGTGAATTTGTAGTTTCTTTGTTGTCTTTACTGTATAGTAGTCCATATTTATCCATTCTACCAATGGACTCTTGAGTCATTTCTAGTTTGGGCTCATCTAGATAGTATTTCTATAGATATTTCTTGTACATATTTTTGGTACATATAGGTAGGCGTAGAATTGCTGGATCACACAGTGCATATTATCAGTTTTAATAAATAGTTTTCTAAAGTGGTTTTGCTAATTTACATTCTCATGAGTAACGTGTGCGAGTTCTTTTTGTGCCCCATTTTCATCAAAAGTAAGTATTTTCTATAGTTTTCATTTTAGCTCTTTTAGTGGCTATTTTGTGGTATCATATTCTAGTTGAATTTGTATTTTCCTGATGACTAATGATATTGAGAATGCTTTATACTTGGATATTATTTTTTCATATATTTAATTTATTCAAACATATTTCATTTATTCATATATTTTGCCCATTTAATCTATTATTTATTTGCCTTTTTCATATAAGACTTCATTTTATTCTGGATAGGAACCTTGGTCAAGTATTGCAAATATCTTCTCCCACACTGTGTCTTGCCTTTTTGCTATCTTAATTTTTTGGATGAGCAATAGTTCTTAATTTAACTATGGTGTAATAGATTTTTTTGGTTGGTATTGTTTATGCTCTATTTAAAAAGCATTTTATCTTCCTCAATCCCTTGAAAATTAGGGTATGTTTTTTATTAATTGAAAATCTTATTCAGATAATTATAGATTCACATGTAGTTATGAAAAAAATAGAGCCATCTCTTGTACAATTTTAAGTTATCCCCACTGACAACATATTGTATAATGTCACAAATAGTATACCACAAGTAGCATATTGATTAACATGATGCACCAGTTGATAGCAATCCACCGATCTTATTAAAATTTCTCATTTTACTTATACTTGTTGGCATGTGCATATTAAGTTTTATACAATTTTAGCACATGAACAAGTTCATGTATTCACCACTGAATTATCCCATAACCACAAGGATTCCTTGTGTCACCTCATTATAACCATAGCTACCTGCCTTTTGCCCCTCCCTTTATAAAATTTATTATAATTATTTCATGGGGTGCCTGGGTGGCTCAGTCGGTTAAGCGTCCGATTTCGGCTGAGGTCATGATCTCAAGGCTCATGGGTTCGAGCACCAAGTCAGGCTCTGTGCTGACAGCTCAGAGCCTGTGGTCTGCTTTGGGTTCTGTGTCTCCCTCTCTCTCTGCCCCTCCCCTGTTAGCTCTCTATCTCTCTCTCCCTCAAAAACAAATAAACATTTAAAAAATTTGTTTTAATTAATTATAATTATAATTATTTCATATGAGTGAGTTTGCACCTATTATTTGTTTTCTTTTGGATATTTCCCCAAGGACATGTTACTTGTCCTCAGGTCTTCTAATTCTTTATTATGTGCCAGCCATTGTGTATAAAACAAGTGTAAAGGCTCTAGATGATACATTGCATCTGAGAAGATATCTCCATTTTTTTTTTTTTTGACAGGCAGGCAGAGAGAACTGAAACGGTCAGTCTAATCAAGGGTTGATGTTGAGTTGAAATTTTGGCAAGACTACTAAAATTACCTCAAGATTACCCCTGTTCCTAGGCCATAGTGCTTCGTATTTCTATCTGGGAGCCTAACACATATGCAGCTCTGCTTTTCGGACATTTGTAGCTGAACTCTGTAGCTCCATTCCTTAAGCAGCTTCAACATTTGGCAAAAGTGTTAGGGAAAAGATCAGCCATATATTTTGAGATCTCGTGAGTTTCTAATATTTTCATCCTAGTCCTGCACTAATAACAAAGTCTCTTCTGGTTTTTATACTCCATGGCAGAGACTTCTGCTATGTACTTGGCCTGAGCTGTTAGCCCTCAGCAGTGCTGATAATTAGTAAGTGCCCATAGATGAATGATGATGTCACTCCCCATCATAATTCACCATCCCCTGTAGGTCAATGGTTCTAAAGTGGGATGACCAGACCAGTAACAAAACTATCACCTGGGAACTTGCCAGAAATGCAAATTCCCAGGTGACATCTCAAACTTACCAAATCACAAACTCTGGGCTTGGGGTTCAGCAATCCGTATTTTAAAAAGCCTTCCAGGTGTCTCTGATGTATTCCACAGGTTTTCAAAGTTTCTAACTAAGTACATCTAGGTGGGGCCCCAGAATTCAAGCCTTTAGCAAGCATTTGGATGATGTTGATACTGCTGGTCTATAAATCAAACTTTGAGAAACACTGCAATAGAATTTCAAAGCTTGTCTGATTTATTTTCAGACTCTTTCCCCAAGCTGGTCTTTGTTGGTTAGATGGAATGAGATTTTATTCTGCCTTTCAGATTTTGGTCTAGTCTTTATGCTTTTGTACAGCCTTAAAATTCAGCAGTGGCATTAGAAAGAAACCAAAGTATTTTTTTTTTAATTTTTATTTATTTTTGAGAGAGAGACAGAGAGAGAGAGAGACACAAAGAGACAGAGAGAGTGTGAGCGGGGGAGGGGCAGAGAGAGAGAGGGAGACACAGAATCTGAAGCAGATTCCAGGCTCTGAGCTGTCAGCACAGAGCCCAAAGCGGGGCTCGAACTTAAGAACCACGAGATCATGACCTGAGCTGAAGTCAGACACCCAACCGACTGACTGAGCCACCCAGGCTACCCGAAACCAATGTGTTTTTGAAACTCTTCCTCTCCAATGTTGTCATTCTAGTTCTGTTGAATTGCTTAAAGTTTTGCTCCTTTCTCTTTTCCTGAAAAGCTTCATTCTGCCATGGTCACATCTAGCCCACTTTCATAATTGGCAAAAGTCCTTAAGGAGTAAAAGAGCTTTCCTGAATCTTTAAGTCATCCTTAATGTTTATTCCCTCTGGGATTTTAGTCCACTGGTCTTTGCTGTTGTCACAGCTCTCTGACACTTTTTAAAAATAAGCTTTTTATAACTTATTCCATTTTTCTAGCTGTTTTCAACAGGAGTATTGCTCTGTCATGATCTACTATCCAGAAAAAGAGTCAGTTTTTAAAGTTTGTTGAGTAATGTGTTAAATCAATGTGATATAAAATTTTTTAAAAAACTACAGAAGGATATACATTGGAAATAAAATCTTTCAAAACCCACAAGTCCATTCCTTTTCCATGAAACAATACTACTATTGATTTCTTAAGCATCCTTAAGATACCTTAATTATATACATTATGCATGCATGCACACATATATATGCATTTGTGTACATACCCATTTTCCTACATTGTTCATTGCATATCCTGTATTTTGCTTTCCTTAGTGAACCAGACATGTTGCAGAACTCTCCATCCCAACGCCTCATTTTCAAGTCTTAGAATTTTCTATGACCTCAAAAATTCCTTTGAGCCATTTGCAGTCAATGTCCACTTCTATCCCAGTGGCCATAGGTAACTTCTGATCTGCTTGGGGTCTCTACAAATGTTCCTTCTCTGGATATTTTATATAAGTGGAATAATATACTCCAAAGCCTTTTTGGCTGGCTTCTTTCACTTAGCAAGAAGTCTTTCAGGTTTATCCATGTTGTTTCATGTATCAGTGGCTGGTTATTTTTTCCATCATATTCCACTTGATGATCATACTGCATTTTGTTTGTCCATTCACCAGTTGATGAGCATTTAGGTTGTTAGTATGAATCTTTTCATACAAGTCTCTGGGTGGGCATAGATTTTCCTTTCTCAGGTAATCTTGGTTTTATTGTTACTTTCCTGTTCTCCAGGCCTCTATTCAAGGACTAAGTGTTACAATGTTGGTTCAGATTCACTGCTCATGAGGACCTGGGGAGATGACAGACTCATGATACTGAAGTGGGTAATTTGCACAGATTTGGGATTGTTGTGAAGATTAAATTAAACATGTGTAAGTAAGGTAAATTCAAACACTTATAGTAGTGAAGGAAGAATTTGTAGGTGAGAGGGATGAAAAGATGACTGATGGCAGCAAGTATTCTTACTGTTTATGCTTTAGATTCAAGATTTTACAACTGTCACAGCAATCTCATGACACGGGTTAACCACCACTTTGAAAAGTTAGGAAACTAAGGATCATAACTGTTAATAATTTGCTAAAGATCCCACAGCTGAGACATGAGAAAGTCATGTCTAGTTAGATCTACTACTAATTCTATAATGCCAAAGTTTACAAAGTCTTCTCAAGATTTGAATTCATTAATGAAAGAATCAGATTTAATTAATAAAGTGTGTATTTAGTTGCATTATCTCCGTTGTTTAGAACAATAATTGTTAAATTGAAGAATGTTCAATTGACTGAACAATAGAAAAAAAATTAGGTAAATTCTGTGTCAAAATTATTACACAGAATTTGTGTTAAATATTATACCTTAACAACTACAGAACTCTAGAGGTATATGGAATTTTTTCATTTGCAAGTGATAAAACTGACATTCTCGAATAATAAGATCTGTACAAGATTACACATAACCTACAGTAGAGCTGATATTAGAACCTAAAGTTCTAGAAACTCAGTCAAGTGTTGCCAGCAATGTCCTGTCTTCGGTAACAAATTCTTTTTATGAGGATCTCCATGAGCTCCAATTATGTGAAAGGTAATTTGACATGAGAAAATTCTAGTTCGTTTAACAAAGATCTTGAGAAATATTTTAATACTTAAAATATTTGGCCAAAAAGCCTAGATATCTTAAGTATTTTATTTCTCTAACAATTTGTTTTATAAACCAGGAAACCCATTTCCTATAAACTGAGGTGAGGAAGTTCTGCCTTCACAAAGGCTAGACACAAAATCACCTGGGTTCTTATTAAGAAAGTCCTTGGAAGAGTTAAGTTTCAGACTGTATCCTGAGGACTCAACACAGAGTATCAGGTTATCTCATTACAGTGTTTGAACCACTGAGAAGTGTTAGTCTTCATTAGTCCTTAAGCAGTGATCATCCTTTATCATGTTTTTATTTATTTATTTTTTCACCAGGACTGTCAAGAGATTCATTTGTGAAGACATTGAAACAATCATCTGAAACTGAAAACATTGGTGTTTTTCTTTTACAAATGAGCAACTGCGGGACATTTTCTTTGCTCTCTTCTTGAAATGAGCAGTGATTTAGGGACAGCTGAGGAGTCCAGAATCCAGGAGTCTGCCTAATGGGTCATTTGTTTCCAGTTTTTGGAGCACCGAGACAATAACAGTGATTGTAGCTCTCCCAGTGCAGACATTTTTGTTCTAGTGCAGTAATAATGTGGGCATGCATTAGTCATCTTCCCCAGCTGATATCTTATTTGGCATTCCTGCCTTGCATCATTTTAACTAACCGAACAGCCATTACCAGCTCCCCTTCCTCCTGATCTGTCCAGGGAAAAGAGGGCAATGCAAACTAAAACTCCTACAATATCACTTCCACCACCAACAAAAATGGATGAAATAGGAATGGGGACAAGCATTAATCTAAAATAAAGCAAAAAGCTAAAAGACATGTCATATTTGACATCTTCAAGCAATAGGCATTTATAAGGATAAGAGAGAAAGTTAATTTCAATAAGATTTTTCCTAGGGGAAACAAAGTTGTTTAAGATTAGATTTCCTCTGTATGGGGAGATGGGTACTTCAGCAATTTCAACTCAACTGGGCCATGAGAAGCACCCTTTGAGAAAGCATTCTCTCTTTTATCAATAAAGAGTCTCGAGTAAAAAGCTCAAGTGAGAGGGATGGGCACCCAGTTTAAAGTAATTAAGACATCTAAAGAGAAAATCTTTCAATTTCCACAATTTAAGAATATGTTAATCTTGAAATTTTATCTTTGGAATTTTGAGCTAAAGCCAAGCATTCCTCCATCCATTGAAATTCCTCTTTTCCCCTTCCCCTCAATGGTGTTAGTAGGTTTTCTACTAATTTACCCACTTTCTTTTTCTTTTGTTTTGTATTTTTCATTGTTCCCAGTGACATACATTGGAAATCAATAAATGAATCAATCATTGTCAAATATTTATTGATAGGCACTGATGATAGGGGAGAAAATATGGTCTTTGGAAGTGGAAGTGGAATAAAATCCCACCTTACCATTATCTGCTTGTATGATTTCAGGCTCTTAGTGTCTCTCTCTCTCTCTCTTTCTCTTTTAAGTTTATTTATTTATTTTGAGAGAGAGAGAAGGGCAGAGAGGGGGAAAGAGAGAGAATTCCAAGCAAGCTCTGCAATGCCAGCACAGAGCCCAACATGGAACTCAAACTCACAAACAGTGAGATCATGACCTGAGTTGAAATCAAGAGTTGAAGTCTTAACCAACTGAGCCACCCAGGTGTCCCTTAGGCACTTAGTTTCTTTTTAAACTTCTCATCTGTACAATGGTGAAGTTAAGAAATTCTGCTTCTTATGGTTAATGTGAAATTTTTAAAGAGCATAAGAATACATTTAAAATATTAAACTAAGTAATTAAGATCTATGATGCATTTTATAAATTATAATTTTATGTTTCCATTTGGCTAGGCTATGGTGCCTAATTGGTCAGACCCTAGCCTACACATTGCTACATAGGTATTTTGCGGATGTGATTAACATTTATAGTCAGCAAACTTTACAGTAAAGTAGATTAGTCTCTTTAATGTGAGTCTCATCTAATCTCTTTGAAGGTCTTAAGAACAAAAACTGAAGTTTCCTAGGGAAGGAATTCTGTCTCAAATCTGTAACATAAAAATCCTGCCTGAGTATTCAGCCTGCTGGCCAGCCATACAGATATTACATCCAAGAGTACAATATCACCTCTTACTTGAGTTTCTAGCCTGCCTTCCCACCTGTCCTACAGGTTTTAGACTTACCAAACCCTGTCTGTGCAAATTCTTTAAAACCAATCTCTCTTCCTCTCTCTTCCTCTCTCTCTCTCTCCCTCTCTCTCTCTCTCTCTCCATACATCTTTCCTTAGGATATATTGAAAAGTAACAGAACCAATCCTATGACCATTAACACTATCTACAGGCCATGTAAAGAGAGCTGGGGACTTCAAAAAGTTAATTGAAGAAATTGGAGGTACATGCAAAAAGGAAATACTCAAAGCTGTTGGCAGCCTTTGTACTTATCACTTTCTTTTTTTTTTTTAAGTTTATTTATTATTTTTGAGAGAGAGAGAAGCAGAGAGAGAGAGAGAGAGAGAGAGAGAGAGGAGAGAGAATCCCAAGCAGGCTCCACCTTTCCAGGGCAGAGCCTGACATGGTTCTTGAACTCACGGACCATGAGATAATGACCTGAGCCAAGATCAAAGACCGGATGCTTAACGGACTGAGCCACGCAGGCACCCCAGTACTTATTGTCTTCTATATGAGGATGGTGTGGGAGAGCTTAACAAGTGTTTGCAGAAACTAGGTAGTTTTACCTACACATAGAGATTGATATTTGCTTCTCATCTTGAGATTACCAAGGTAAACACCTTTTCAGAATGGCCCACACAATCAAGATGACAAAGGGCTGTAGTGTAGACTACCTGAAGGCCATACATGGATGGTTAGAGAAGGATAGGGTAGTCCCTATGGCTCTTGGAGAGGGTGCAAAAACAATTCTTGTGGTTTTACATACAGGAGAAAGGGGATTAGAAAAACGAATGAAACCATAGTGCTGCCAAGATGTGTGACAGATTATATTAGACAGAGTTCTCCAGAGAAACAGAAAGAGTAGGATATTATATATCATCTAGATCTAGATCTAGATATATATTATATATTATATTAATTATATTATATTATATCCCTGGGATATATAATAGATATAGATATGTATATCTCTAATCTATGTATCTAGAGAAAAAAACAGAGAAATTGATTTTGAGGAACTGACCCACATGGTTGTGAAGGTCGAGAAGTCTCAGGATCTGTTGTCTGCAAGCTGGAGACCCATGAAAGCTGGTGGTATAATTCAGCCAAAGTCTGAAGTGCAGAGAATCAGAGAAACCCAGCTTGAAAGCTGGAGAAGATGAAGGAGATGACCCAGTTCAACAGTAAGTCGGGGAAAAAGGACAAGTTTCTCCTTCTTCCAGTTTTTCCTCTATCCAGGCCCTCAACAGATTGATTGATGCCTACCCATATCAAGGAAGGCCATCTACTTCAGTGATCTACTGATTGAATCTACTGATTCAAGTGTTAGTCTCATTCTGAAACACCCATCCACAGACGTGATATTGAATGTGGGTGCCCTGTGTTATAATCAAGTTGACAGATGAAGTAACTATTACACAAGTCACCTGAGAAGATATCCAGGAGAAGGTCTCCCAGTAAGGGGGAGAGGAGAGGATTTGGTCAAGACTAAAGTCTAACATATATTTCTGAAATCTTCTTCCTTCATCAAGAGTTCCAGGTCAATGTAAGCACAGCCCTAACCAAACACACACATAGCACAAAGGTCACCAGCACCACACAGAGACAATGAGCTAGGGAAGAGCAGAGCCATCTCCTAGCAGTAATCGAAGACTGGCTCACATCAGAGATGACTCTTATGCTCAGTCTTATCCTGGCTTCATCCACTAAGGAGTTAAGCCTTGAAAAGGGAGTAGGGAAGATATATCTTCCTGCTCTTCATTTTCTCCATGTAAGCAGCACTATCATAGCTCCAACCAAGGGTTTGGGAAGAATTATTATCAGTTTTAAAGAAGACTGGTATATTTCAATAATGAAAAAGAATTGGAAAGTTTAGACTCTATCCATGATGTCTATACTTTCAACAAAGCAGAGTTGAAACCAAGTTTTAGAGAACACTAAACCAATGTAATGTTTACATTTTGAGTTGGGAATTCTTAATAAGCTAATTACACAAGGTAAAAGATAATATATGCTAGACTAAATAGCACCTTACCTATATAGGCTCCTTTCCAGTATACATAGTATCTTCAATTATATCTCACAAGAATCCCATAAAATGTTATTTATACCTCCCCCATCTTGTAAAACAGGCAAATTGTCTCAATGATTAAATGATTTGCCTAAGGTCCTAAAGTTACAGATCTAGGACTAAATCTTCTCCAATCACAAGCTTTTTTTCTGCTGCACCAGGTTTAATGGGTTAATTATCCCACAGCACTTCCCTGAAATACTAGTCTATTGCTGAAAAAGGCTAGTGCTACCTTGTTCTTCACTACATTTGCCAAAATTCCAGAGTAACTGTGATATTACGTGTTACCTACCACAAGTGACATTAAGAATGATCAGCATTTCTAATAAAGCAGCTTTTCATTAAACCTTCGCATTGAATGCTTTGTATGCATTATCTCATCTAACCACATTAACATACTTAATGCCAAATTGTTGGATATGTGAGTTTTTCCTTGACCTCACCTTTCTGCCTTGTCCCTGTCATCCACAATCAAACACCTCAGCTACATAATAAAAGATGAATATATGTGTTTTGAATATATTCATGAAGGATTAATGAAATAATAGCTATAAACTTGACAAGCAGACTATGTTGACTTTCACCCTACCATTTAATCCATCAAGCCAGCCTCTACTTTTAAGTACTGGGTGAATATTTGTTGAAAGAATTTATAAATGAACATGAATTACAAAAATATTTTAAGTATTGCCCATAAGAAATCGACATCATTTTTATTTTAATTATCAGAAGATCATATTTTTTTAAGTAGGTTTTATTCCCCTCTACTAACCTAGGTAACTATGATTTTAAATAACACTATTATTATCAAAGGCACCATAACTCATTCTATGACCCCATAGTCATTCTTGGGGCAAGTGAATGTATATTTTATTGAATATATGAAAAATATTATTCATGGAATAAATTCAGCACTCCTTACAGTAGCTTTTGCTAATCAGAGTGCTTTTCCTTATATATAACATAGCTTTACTTCAAGTGGTTTAAGCCTTTTGATTTTGTTGCTCTTTGTCAAAATGAAGATTTCTTGGTAAAAATCATTTTTACTTCTCTAAATCAGACTAAATTATTTTTGTAGTTAGGCTAGGTTCAACTTCAAGAAATAGAAATTAAACTCTGGCTTAAACAATGAGGAAGTTCATTATTTCATGGGAGAGGGAACCAGAGGGAAGGCAGGCTTGCAGTTTGGTTGATTCAGCAGGTCAGTATTTCATCAAAAACCCAGGTTTGTTTTGTTTCTTGTTTTTGGGACATGTTTGTTCACTTGTTTTTGTCTGTCTGCTATGTTGGTCTCAGCCCAAACTCAATTCTAGATCAAGAGCTCCTCGGATAACCAAAATTAAAGCTACAGACTTTACAACATATGCAATGACTTTAAAAGGCTCTGCCAGGGCCTTGCCTCCCTGACCTTGTCTCCCTTTATCCTCCTCCTCCTCCACTACTCTGTTCCTGTTCCAGTCACACTGATCTTTATGCCTCACCTTTGCCTCAGGCCTTCACTCTGGCAGTTTTCCTCAGCCCAGAATGCTCTTTCCTCACATAACATATCCACTTGGCTAATTCCATCAATATCCTTAAAGTCTTTGCACAAGTCTTAAGACTTATTTTGACCACTTTATTTAATTAGGGCAACCTGCCTCTGATCACTCTCAGTCCCCACTCTCTTTTACTTTTATTTTGCATGGTCACATCACTTTCTAATTTATTGTATAGTTTACCTATTTATTATATCAATTGAGTATTGTCTGTCTCTTCTGAGTGAATATAAGCTCCAGAAGGGCAATACATTTTGGCTTATTCATTAGTATATTGCAAGCACCTAGAGCAGTCCTTAGGAAACAGTAGGTACTCAATGAAATATTAGTTGAATATTGTTGAGTGAATGTTTATAAAATGGCTATCTGTAGTAATAAGGTCTATGAAACTTTTTGTTTATAGGATGAAAATAAAGTGGCTTCTCTTGCTCTGAAGAGGACAAGGGAGCTTTGCATTTTTTAATTAAGTGTTTATTTTTGAGAGAGAGTACAAACAGGGGAGGGGCAGAGAGAAAGGGAGACAGGATCCAAGGCAGGCTCTGTGGCCTCTGTGCTATAGCACAGATGTGGGGCTTGAACCCACAAACCGAAGGGAGCTTTTTAAAACAAGTGTCTTTAGAATAAGAAAGGTTCTATCTTAGAACAAACAAGACTCAAGCTAAATTTCATTGGCTAAAAATTAGATCACATACCCTTTCCAGAACTACTCCCATTCAAGGAAAATGAGATTATTGAGATTGGTTTAAATTAATCTGCAGTTTGGTGATGGGTTAAATGCATCTAAACTAAGCCACATGAGCTTTGTGAGAAAGAAATGAGTACCTGTACAAAATTTAGACTTTTTTTTTAGGAAGAAGAATTGATACCAGTGAGGTAACCAACTTTGCCCAGTATGCCTCTGATAGGGATACTTAATAGTTCCTCCTCTCATATTTCTGATTTTTGGTATAGTCCTTTAAACAAATAACCTTGGGATTATTTGTGATTTCAGTGCTTCTCAACCTTGGCTACATGTTACAATCATCTGCCAAGTTTTCAAAACTGCCTCAGCTATACCTCAGACCAATTAAATTAGGATCTGGAGTGGTGAGACAGACATTTTTAAAGCTCCCCAGATAATTCTGAAAAATTGAATGGGATGAGTTAAACAGACAAGGAAGACTTTATTCAACTCATTTGTAATAGGTGAGAGATACTGAACTCAACTCTGCTAAAGCAAAAACTAGGGAATTTTAAAGCACTAAAATGAGCTAATGAAAGACTACTGGAGGGTATCTAGTGGGCCAGTTGGACAATAGATTAGGTCATCTGGGCTTGCTAATTGTTGCTTATTGAAATTAGGTTCCTACTCTCCCAGAGACCAGGAGATGGGGTGCTGGCTTCATGATGACATTTCAAAGGGATAGATCCCAGGACCTTGAAAAAGATATTACTAGATTGTAGAAGATTTACATCTCAAAGTGGCGGAAAGAATTTACAATTGCAAGTTTTCTGAAGTAACTGCTCTCGAAAAATTGAAGGTCAGGGGCCTGCCATCAGGACAAAACCTGTCTAAAATTTAATCAAGCTGAGGGGGACATTAAGTTACTTTGTCAATTCTAATGTTCAGCTGTTTGAGAACCACTGCTTTATTTTCTCTTTCTCAATAACCACATGGATTCAGTTGTTGAGTCCTCTTAGTATGACCCTCTGCAGGTAAAATTAGTAGATCCTTATTTCTTCTTGCCATACACTATGCCTGGGCTCCTGAAAAAGACCCCAAACTAATCTTCGTAGCTTAATTATTTGCCCCCTCCAATTAAACTACAACTTACTGAAAGAATTATTTTACTACAGTACTAAACCTCTTTATATATTTTTTAGTTAAAATACCTTAATACTCCCCATTATCCTCAGGATATCTTCAGATCCCCCCAACATGGTTCATGAGGATTTTATAAATCAAACTATGCCTTCCATTTTATGTTCTCCAAATTCTCAAAGAGTCAATATTCCCTTTAGGTTTATATCCCATTTCAACTTCTTCAAGAAGTGTCGTAGACTCTAAGTCTAAAGTTCTCCTTTGGCCAGCAAAAGAGCAGGATGCAGGATGAAAAGTGAGAGATGGCTAATGTCCAGGAAAAGACAAGAGCCCTGAATAAGGGTCCTTGTTCTATATGTATTAAGATCAGAAGGCTTATGAATGTGATGGGTATGCACAGAGGGACAAAGAATCTGTGAACAGTAACTCATGGGCATGAGGGAAAGGGGGTTTTGAAGATATATGGTATTTGGGGTTTGGGTCAATATAAAGCAAAATCCTGACAGGGCAGATGGGCAGATGGTTGTTAACAGAAGACAGGAGGCACCATGTCTGTTTATCTTAGCTAGCCTAGGGGATAAGACAGATAGGGGAAATAACCTCAGGGTTAACAAGGCATATTTTCTTTTGTTAATCTGCTCCCCTCCAGGCAGCATCACCTGCAGCACAGTGGTCTCTAGTCCTATTTACCTGTTTACCCAACTTGGTCCTTTCCTCCTGTGAAAGCAGATTTCTGCTATGGTACTAAATTGGGGGGCATTTTTGCCCTGGATGCCTAATCTTGCTTACCTCATATACCTTTGTATTGGGGGCCTTTGCCCCCCTCTCTATTCTGGGGCCTTTGTCCCTCCCTCTCTATTCTGGAGGCCCTGGCCCCTCCCTATTTTATTCTGGGGGTCTTATCTTGTTTACCCAAACTTGGGTGAGAGTACCCTATGGCTTTGTAATTCTTTATGCCTTTAACCATTGGTGGAAGCCCAGGGAATTTCTAAGCTTATTCCCCACAAAGTCTTTATAGATCCTTTCCACACTCCCATAATATGTGTCATTATTAACGACAATGATCATCATCTATCTTGCATCATGTTTTCTATAATTGTTTGACTTTTTCCTGTGCTGTGAGTGCCCGTAAGGTAAGTACTCCTCACTCCTACCTGGCACCTGGTTTTTAATTTCCACACTCCCTTGTCTCTAAGGCTACTACATGTTTGTTAAAAATGAATAAGAGGTAACTTGCCATTGTACCATGTCACCTACAACTATATATAGCTAGTAAGTGGTAGATCTGAAATGTGCACCTAACAAGACTGCCTCCAGAAAATGTATTTAAAAGTGAAATCTGTACAATTCAGGAGAAAAGAAGCCATGAAACAATGTCTCAGCTGACATATAATATGAACGAGTAATCAACCTTTGTTGTTTGGTCCATTTGTCACTGAAGGATTACTTAACCTAAACTCATTGATATAACTCCCCTTATTTATTTATTTTTTTTAATTTTTAAACACTTATTTATTTACTTTCATGGCGGTTTTGGCTTTTGGGTAAGTGGTAAATTCTTAGTGAATTTTTATAAAATCAAACTTACAATTCATCTCATTAATGTATTTATTGTATAAATAATAAAAGATAATGTTCCTATAAACTAGTTTTTATTTCTTTTATATAGAATTAAAAAAAAATTAAAGCCACAAATCTTAGTCGTGACTACCATGTTTAAAGGGTATTTCCACTTTAAGAAATTTTCAGGGTAGTTTATTTACCAAGTGTCTGACTCTACCATTTTATAACTAGGTAATGGACTCACAACTATAAATGGTTCACTAGGGGAAAAGCAGTTTTATATATGACAGTTTTAAAGTTATGTCAGAAAGTTCACACCTTTACTCTTGGATTGGCATTGAACTTGAAATTTTGCCTTCTCTAAATTCAAAGAAAAGCTGACCTGAGTCACAAAGGTAATTGCCATAGAATGTGCTAAAGGAGAATAGCCTCTTCAGCTTTTATCTGTGAGCTCACTGGTGCTGACTAATTCTATTCTGCTAATTGCTGTCAAAAATAAATGCTCCTGTTCTTCTGCCAACCTGGGCAAGACTGACATATTTCTTGGCTCAGGCTCACAATAGACTTTGTAACAAAACATATTGATTTCTCTTGAAATGAAGCTGACATAGAAATATATGGTTTGTAGTTAGATGCTTATACTGCTGTAGATACAGATAGTTCTCAAATACCACTAGCTGTATTGTAGCTAGTCTGTAGCAAAAGTTGTTGTGCTTGTTTGTGTTTTTTTTTTTTTTTATCACTTATGGACATGTGAAAGTACCTATGATATTTTGTTTACCTACTTTTTTGACTTCTTTCATTTTGACAATGAACAATTTCTTGGCTTAATTATTCCTGTTGTGAAAATCTGGCTCTCTTTTCTGCTGCATTCTAAACCCTCTTTATTTCTAGCAGACAAATGCTTTGAAATCAAAATCTTTAAATACTATCCATGCTCTAGAAAGTATTTTTTCATAAATTGATTTGCTTGGTTTAGTCTGAGTTATACCAGTCTCTGCCCTGGTATAATTCAGCAGCTAAGAGAATAAAATAATAGTTGGGTGTTCACTTCTGTTAAAAGTTTTCACTGTGATAGTTTACTCTTTGATTTTATTGGACTTAAAAACGATATATTCTCACTCAGGATTAAGCATAAAACACACCTGAAGTAAGATACTATTTAATTTGGAATGGCCATTACTGTGTGTTATCCATATGTCAGCTCCCTATTCATTCAAGTAATCAAGAAGTGACTATGCATAGTATTTTTCCCAGAATTCCATCTTCTTTAAGTAGTGATTCCCTCCCCTTGTTTCCATCTCCTCCATCTGGATTCTTCCTGTAACCTGTAAAATGAACTTTATAATTTTCATATCTGTTTTCCACAGATCTTATCTTTTTTAAAAAATACATATTTTATTTCAGCTCAATAACATGCTATTCAACTGGGTCAATTTTGCTAGTCAGCCATGAAAATTTATAGATTTAACTCCCAATCTCTAATGAGTCCATTTTATGCACAACAGCCTTTTTGTCATGAATGGCACATTCTTCCTGTTCCTAAAAAATTATAATGGGTATAAACTCTGCACTTATTGTTTAATTAACTCTCTCCCTTCAGGTGTAAGTTCTTATACTAGTTAAGTTTGAAGTCTCTTTCATTCCTTATCTTAGTATTCTTCATATATTTGGTGATATGCTCATCATTTTTTTAAATATTTATTTTTGAGAGAGAGAGACCCAGTGCTAATGGGGAAGGGACAGAGAGAGACTAAGACACAGAATCTGAAGCAGACTCCAGGCTCTGAGCTGTCAGCAAAGACCCCAACACAGGGCTTGAACTCACGAACTGTGAGATCATGATGTGAGCTGAAGTCGGATGCTTAACCAACTGAGCCACCCAGATGCCCCGTTATGCTAATCATTTTAATTGATGTTGTAAGTGAATCTGTTTGTCGCTGTGTTTATACAACTTACTTACATAGTAAGGAGAGGGGCTCCAGCCTCACATCGACCCCATACTACTTCAGGATAGTGACTAATGGACATGAAAGGCTTCTGGGTGGCTTACTTCCATGGCTTGTCTTCTGATTTTTGGTTCTTTATATTCTTCCCAGATATCATCAACCATCTGGATCTCTGCCCTGTCTTTTATCCCTAAGCTCCCACATTTCTCATTCGTGTGTGTAGACAGCTAACCTCTTACTGCCTGGTCCACTTGGAGGTAGGGATGTGTCAAGACAGAGACACACAGCACTTGGAAGCCTTGTGTATCTTCATGGCAGAATACCAATAAATCCCCTTTGATTTCCCCAGAGTTTTCTCCTGCACCTTGTACCCACCATCTCTGTGACAATGCTTTTCTTGCACATTCTGGCATTTTCCTCTTTCATGTAATAATGTCTGTTTTCAGTATTTCAAGAACTCTACAGGTTCAAGTCCTGCAAATCCTCCTTCCTCTTGTTTTTGAGCCACTCTGATCTTTTGTAGAGAAAGGGGGAGATTACATCATGTGACCATTTCACCATCCTACTTATTCTGCAGACTGCCATCAAAATGAAAAAAAAACCAAAACTCTCATATATAACATTCAGACCCCTGAGGTCATGTCCCCAGATAAAGATTTTTTACAACACTGCCCTTTACCACATGATTTGAGTTGAAATTGCACATCGCTGCTCTCCTGACATTGGGTTCATTTTGGTACTGTTTTGACAAACATCTCATAGCAAACGGAAAATACTCTTATTGCTCTTGATAAATCTGCCTTGCCTGCACATCAGCTTCTGAATCAAAGCAGGTGTGAAAAGCACAAAGCAGGCCAATTTGCACAGATGGTATGGAGGTCAAGTAAAAAAAATATTACATTCCCCTGAGTTGACAGTTGTGGGTAGTGTGAAAACACCAGTTACAATACTTGGCTAATAATCAGTTCTGTATCATTTATGTGTAGTCAGTAGCTCTCCAGTAAAGTACATTGTCCTTTAGAAATCTAATAATGGGAAACAATGCATTATGCAGTATTAGAGCCTCTTATAATAACAGCCAGAGATAGTTGGCTAAAGAGAGTATTTAAAAGGGCAGAATTAGTAGATCTGATTCAATGAGTTATGTGAAGGCATACTGTACATTTTTCATTACCAGACAAAGAGCATTGCATTAATTATTGAGCCAGGATTCTAAAGGCAACTGCCAAACTGATGCATTGAGTTGCCAATACAAAAATGAGACATTTATAATTAATTGTCCCTAAAGCAATCCTTTAAAAAATCAACACATTTTCTTGGATTTATTAACTGAGTTTACATAAAGCCTATCAATATTTTCATTTGCTAATAAACTATAAAAACTGGACACAAAACATGTTTTACTAGAAACATGATGCAAACAGTACATAATATCAAATTAGTGAAATTTTAAAAATTTAATTCTCATTTAAGAAATTTCATCAGAGGGGCACCTGGGTGGCTTGGTTGGTTGAGCATCTGACTTTGGCTCAGGTCATGATCTCGTGGGTTTGTGAGTTAGAGCCCCGCGTGGGGCTCTGTGCTGACAGCTCATAGCCTGGAGCCTGCTTCGGATTCTGAGTCTCCCTCTCTCTCTGCCCATCCCCTGCTCGCAGTCTCTCTCTCTCTCTCTCTCTCTCTCTCTCTCTCTCTCTCTCTCTCAAATAATAAATAAACATTAAAAAATTTTTAAAATGACATTTCATCAGAGCTTACCAGGGTCATCTATTTCACACATTTGCATTGGCTTCTTCCTACTTCATATACTTTCAGGTCACGTGCTCTGAGTAGCACTGCTCTTACGGGTCAACATCACATGGGTATAGTTAAGCATCACAAGATTCCTTCAGTTTCAGAGCTATATTAAGCGCCAAAACCTACTTTTGGGAGCCATCTATGTATATTCTTGTTGCAATAAGCATTTTCCCTTCACCAGGAATTATTCATCATGGAGGATAGAGGGAAATATATCTCATCAAATTTAAGTGGAACATAAATTAGTATAAAGTCATTTGGGACATAAAAGTAACCTTGAATTTCCATATGGGATTCTAAGGGACAATCATAACACACAATTCAGAAACTAGAATTAACCAAGGAAACCCAAAATACAAAATATTTTTACCACCAAGTATGGATATACCCGCCATTTGAAACTGGTGCTTATATTGGCTCGTTTATTCATCAACCTATACCCTTAAAGAAAATCTGTCTTTACCACATCATTATCACTATTCATCCAACTGCATTTAGACCTAGAGATTTTGTAACACACTTACAAAACCTGATTTAAAAAAAATGCAATAGACACTTAACTTTTATGTAGTGGCATTCCTGGTATCTATTACTACTTATTCACCCTTTCTCATGGAGATCTGTTAAAGGTTCAAGACTACAATGAAAGACAAGTACTTTGTCTTTTGTTAAGAGATGCTTACTAAATTGTTCATCTGCTCCGTTTTAAACCAGTCTTTAGTTCAGTGAGCACATATTCTGTTCACTCAAAAGTGCTTCTTTAATACCAGCCTCTTGAGAGAGAAACATTGCTGATACCTCCAGGCATTTCTTCTCAGAAGATTTGGGAAAATTCTGTAAGCCTACATGGTGTCAGATCCAAAATAACACTCTTTTTAAAAAATTTTTTAATGTTTATTTATTTTTGAAAGACACAGCACGAGTGGGAGAGGGGCAGAGAGAGAGAGAGAGACAGAGACAGAGACAGAGTCAGAAGCAGACTCCAGGCTCCGAACTGTCAGCACAGAGCCGGATGCAGGCCCTAACTCACAAACCGCGAGATCATGACCTGAGCTGAAGTCAGACACTTAACCGACTGAGCCACCCAGGTGCCCCCGAAATAATATTCTTAAAGACAAGATAAATAGCAAATTTTTCAGAGGGTCCCAAACACCTGCCATTCTTCTGCATTTGGACAGTCTCTGAGAGCCCAACAAAATGGACTGAAAAAGGTAGTGCAACTGGACAGAGGTAAATTTTATCTCATTCCCACATCTGACTAGCTGTGTAATTTTGGATAACCTTCTTGGTCTTTCTGGGCCACTTTCTAATTCTGAAAAAAATTATGTCAATACATACTTTTCGTTGTGTCTGTATGTATGTGTGGAGGGGGGCATGGTAATAGTTACAAGAATTGTGTAGCTATTTGTAAGCATGTCCATAAAATCTTCTTTAAACATTTTTAACATTCAGTTATTTTTGAGAGACAGAGTGAGACACAGCACGAGTGGGGGAGGGGCAGAGAGAGGAGGGGACACAGACTACAAAGCAGGCTCCAGGCTCTAAGCCATCAACACAGAGCCAGACGCGGGGCTTGAACCCACAAACTGTAAGATCACCTGAGCCAAAACCGGACGCTTAACCGACTGAACAACCCAGGTGCCTCTGTCCATAAAATCTTATTTAATACCCATGACATTCATAATATTCCATTTTACAAAGAAGAAAACCAAATGCAGAGAATAAGGAACTTGCCATCAATCAGTGAACAAGAAGTCATTGAAGTTGGGAGCTGTATACAGTGCCCTATGTTTGGGCTGTAATTCCCAGGGGAAAGAAGTTGAAATGGACTGTGCTTTGAACTACATAAGGAGATTAAGACCACTGGATCTCAATTCCAAGGGCATTAATAATACGTCCAAACTGACAGTGTTTAGAGGCAGGTAATAGGACTGTGTTTCCACCAAATAAAACTTTGTAGCAACAAAAGAGGACCTATGGGACCTAGAGTTTCTCATGTCAGGGTATACAAATTATGCAGGATTGTAATTTAAACAACGGCAAAAAGAGATTAAATGGGGCTTCACACACAGATGCAGTGGTTGCTAGTAAAGAACTTGTGCCACCATTCTCTCTGCCCTTCCTCATGCTGGTTCTTTGCACAAAATCTTATTTTATCTTTAAAACAACCTAGGATTTAAATAAAATGATCCCATTTTAGAAGTAAGAAAACCTAGAGTCAAAGGTAAATTTCCCAAGGTCAGAGAGTGGTCAGAAAGTGGAGCAGGTTCTTGGCATTAAGCCATTAGGTACTGGATAAGAATTATGGTTTATTTCAGCCCAGGACTAGCTACAGTCTTTGTCACTAGCACCAGAGGCTAGCTTTTGGAAGAGCCTAGCAATTGTCTGGCATTTTCTGAAGCCACTTCAATTATATAGCAAGAAAATCTCTACTTACTTTGAACTCATCTTCAATCACCTTTATGCTTCTGACCAGAGGTTGATCTAACTATTCTTGAATTTAGTTTTACCTGCATATTTTCTGAATAGTAGCACATTCCAGAATTTTTTTCTTTTCAAATTTTCACTTAAATTCTAATTAGCTAACAGTGCAATATTGGTTTCACAAGTAGAATTCAGTGATTCATGACTTACATACAACACCTAGTGCTCATTATAATAAGTGCCCTCCTTAGGACCCATCACCCATCTACCCCATCTCCCAACCACCTCCCTCCATCAACCCTCAGTTTGCTTTCTATTGTAAAAAATCTCTTATGGTTTGTTTCCCAATCTCTCTTCCTTCCCCCCCCAACCATATGTTCATTTATTTTGTTTCTTACATTCCATATATGAGTGAAATCATATGATACTTGTCTTTCTCTGACTTATTTCAATTAGCGTAATACATTCTAACTCCATCCGTGTCATTGCAAATGGCAGGATTTCATTTTTTGATGGCTGAGTAATATTCCATTGTATACATATACCACATCTTCTTTATCCATTTATTAGTTGATACATTCCAGAATTTTTAATGCTTTAAAGTCACTATGAAAACAAATGTTTTATTTTTGGTTCTAAAAATTATTTTAAGGTGCTGGTATGAAGATAGGGTGGCAAGTAGGACAAGAAAAGAATAATGAGATTCAGGTGATGAGGGTTCTCTCCAGGATTTAGTCCTATTATGCATATAAGAAAATAGTGTACAACTAAACTATTCCCAAGTTGGAGTCCATGGAGATTTATTTATTCAGTAGAAGGTTTGCAATCCTCATGACATAGGAAAGATTATGTGTGCAGTTACACATATGCAGTTTTTTTTTTTAGGGTGATGTTTTGGGCCAGTATCAGACTATCAATAATCAATGCTGTATCTGGACTCACCTGGTTCTTATTATGATTGAAAGATGCCTTTCAGCAATAACCGTGAGGAAACTTGGGAGAAAAAAATATTTATTACTTATAGGACGAAGAAATTACATAGCACACCTGGGACCACATAGCAAGGCCGTGGGTGAAAAAAGAGAGCACTCAGGTGCAGGGTTCTGCTTTTATTGCAGTGGAGAATAGGGGTCCAGGGTTTCCCAGGCTCATTCTTTCTTGGTCGATTTAAAGCATACGAGTGGGAATTTAAAGCACCAGGAGAGAAAAGATAAGTGGCTCGCATGCTTAGTTATAAAAATCAACCCAAATCTCTGAAACAAAGAGCCTCCAAATGGGAGTCTGCCTGGCCTTTTATCTAGTTGTGTGGTTGGCAATGTGTTTATTCTAGATGCTCATCTTTGAAGTGAATGCTTCAGCAATCACAGCTTAAGTCAAGTACTTCCATTACAAGAAAAATAAAATAAAATAAGTAAAAACCCAAAACAAAATATCAACTGTCAGGGGTTACACTGCAGGTGAGGAGCCAAATATAATGAGATTCTCAAAAGGACACAATTCTTAATTCACTGAATTGACACATTTTATGAATAGACACTTAATATGAGCTAAGCACTGTACTAGTTCCAGATTTTTAATGCTGACCTTTTCTTTAAAGTTTATTTATTTATTTTGAGAGAGAGAGAGAGCAGAGGAGGGGTAGAGATAGAGGGAGAGAAAGAATTGCAAGCAGGCTCCATGCTGTCAAAACACAGTCCAACATGGGGCTTGAACCCACAAAACAGGAGACCATGACCTGAGCTGAAACCAAGAGTCAGACATTTAATGGACTGAGCCATCCAGGTGCCCCTATAGCATTGACTTTTAAGAACAACATAGGGTCTGAGATTGTACTCTACTTGCTAGCTCACAAGTTAGCCTGCCACAGATTCACGGATGCTTACAGAAGGTATGAAAATCTTTAGTCAGAGAAAAAAAGGCGATTGATTACCCACAACAATAACATTAGCCAACATATAAGCATGTGTGTTGGTTTCACAAGCCCACCTTCCCCCTGGGTGCTACAGAGAGTACCAGATGGCAGCTACAGACACAGCGAAGTGTGTCACAGGGGAGGAACCCTGAGACTTGGGAACCCCAATCTTTAATTGCTCAGTATGCATGTCTAACCTTCGCTCTGGATCTGTATCGTAGTGGACAGTAAGAAGGTCAGAATTCCTGCTTGGGGGAGACTATATCTATCTCCTGAGGCTGGCGGGAGCAAAGGCAGTCAGTGTTTCTGCCATTAAGATGTTCAGAAACTTGAGACACTCATGCAAACTTGTACTCCAAGAGTGACCAAAAAGATATGCTCCCCACCCTCCTGGAGTTTTTGCTGTCTGGCTCTGTAAACGAATAGAAAATCAAATATACAATTATAAATCCTGATAAGAATTGAGGCGGGGGGGAGAACAGTGTGATATTAGACATAGAGGAGTGCATGATGATTGAGGGGGCTCAGACAGGCCTATCTGAGCAAGGAAATTTTCACCTGAGATATGAAAGTGAGGCAAGCAGAGCTGAGGGGATAGTATTTTAAAATAGCACCTTTGAAAGTGTAGACTTCAGAGAATTCAGAGATTAAAACGGCCAGTCTGGTTAGAATGTGTGAGAGACGGGATAAAAGTGGGAGATGTGGCTGAATGATAGATACTTGGAGAGCAAGAGGAAAGCCACTGAAGGGTTTAACGGAGGAGTCTAGTCATCTGATTTACATATTAAAAGAAGTTTATGCTCCCTGTGGGATGCACAGGAGTGGAAAATACTGGGAGAAACCACATAGGAGCTGCTAGGTGAACTGTTTGCCAAGGGTGATGGCAGTGGAGATGGAGAAAAGTGATGCTCAGAGCTGTCTTCCAGCTTTAGCCTCCTTACTTTCAGGCTTAAAAAAAAAGTTGGGTCTATTTTCACTTTTCCATTTCCTTCCCAATTTTGCAGTTTACTACTGAACAGAAGCAGTAAACTGTGAGGGAGGCTAAGTCACACTAACACGTGGGATCTGCAACGGTGTGATTGTAAAAATGTTATTACAGACCCCATTATGGAGAGCTATTCCAGGTTCGAGCCTATTTGTATAGATTTTTTGGCTTCCTGGTGGCCAAAATGAAGTATTTTACATCTTTATGTCCCATCTAGTAAATGAATTAATACATGAATGGTTGAAGACATGAAGCATCCATAGTCAGTGGATTTTATTTTCTTGTGAAAACTCCAAAGAAGCAGGATGATGGATCCCCACCTCCAGATTTGGTGCAGACATCAAGACTGATGATATGACACTCACATCATGAGGGTTTGAAAGGTTAATTATTCACATAATGAACTTTTCTGGACAGAGCAGAGCAAGCCTCCCAAGCTGGTCCAAAAATGTCTTGAGAGAATAGGGAGGAGAGACTGACTTGGGGTTTTTACATGATTAGGGGTGGGGCTGGAGTGAATGTTCCTGGGCATGGTTTGAACTTTCTGGGGGCACCAAAGGAAGAAACACTGGGACTTTATTATCAGCTTGTCAGATGTGGAGCAGGAAAAGAAGAGGAGCATGAGATTTAAAATCTGTCACCATTCAAACCTCAAAAACTGGAGTCAGACTCTTTATTACACTTGTTTACTAAAATAATACTTGAAAGAAAGAAAGCAGGTAAGTTATGGGTATTTAATGGGGGGATAGGAGTGTTCACTAAATATAAATATAGTGTAGATATTTTTGCTCTTAAATTTATGGTTAAAGTTTATGTTGAGATCAAATATCATTCATTATACCTTTACGATGAATAATCATATTGCCAACTAAAGTTAATCTTTCTAGCTGGACATAGTTTATTAATAACAAAATTATGGTCATTAATTTCGACAACAAAATTATATTCGCATTTCAGTAAGAAAGCTTTATTACATGTTGTTATCTTATTGTGAGCACTAAGGAGGATTGGCAGGAGTTTCAACCTAAATACCAGCACAATATACTCAGGAAATTTGGACAGGGTTTAAAAAAAAAAAAAAAAGCTCTAGTGACATCTCTTCCCCAAAGCTTAATAATCAAAGCAGGCACATTTTAATAGTTCACCTTTTTCTGGGTAGAAAACAGATTTGGGAGGACTGGAACAAATTGGATGTGTCCATCATAATCAACTGAATAAAAGGCAAAAAATGGGGGAAAATACTGAAAAAGAAGACAGTGTATAACATCTTGGAGGAAAAATAAAAAGTATTTAGAAATGGAACATATGTTCAATTACAGCCTAAAAATGGACAGGGAATAATTGGGTGAAACATTTCTTTCAGCACATTTACATATTTGAAAAACTAAAACCTGCATTTCTTTCCAGTATGAGGATGATGGTCATTTATATTCCTTTAGCAATGAGACCATCACAGCCTGTGATTATTCGGGAACAGATTCTCTAGTTTGGGAGCTATCCACACCCATTGCTTCTCTCTCTTGTTTTGCTTTCTGTCATTTGGCTGCTTCCTTGCTCATTAACATTTATTTAGTAGCAAGTGTCTGGAATTTGAATATTAAAGGAAATGAAATTCAAATGAGTCTGTTGGCTACCTACTAAACATGTCAGCTAATAGGATGAACTAGGGTAAAGGTGGTTATACCCATCTGCTAAAATGATTTCGCTTTCCTATGCTATCATCCCTCAGTCACCATAGATAACCAAGAACTAACTGAACAAAGACTGTTGTCTCTGTATGGTTATCAGGCATTCTATGGAATTATAAACACTGGTTTCAATAATTGTGTGATGTTGGGGGAAAGAAAGCTACAAGTGCCTAATTCCAAACTTACCAGGTATTAAAAAGATGCATATCTTTAAATAGATACAGGTTATCATAGTAAATTGGCAATTTGGTGGTTTTGTAATCTTTTATTTAGCATGAATAGTAAGCAGTGCTTGTAAATATATGTGTATGAAAAATACTTTTGCAAGGAGAAACACTATTTTCCTACTGGTATTTTATGCAAGATAATCAACACTTGAAAGGTAAGATTAGGTACCTGCCACTTGACTTCTTAAATATTTAACTTAATATTTAACTTAATATTAACTTAACAAATAACTTAAATATTTAACTTAATTGATTTTACCACCACTTCTCAGAGGCACTGAGAAGTAAAATTTTAAAGACTAAGAAAAATATATCCTACAAAGAATGGGTACCAGAAGATTCAACAACTACGCTCCTTGGTATTTACCCAAAGGAGTTAAAAAATCTATGTCCTCTCAAAACCTTGCACACAGGGGACTCCTGGGTGGCTCAGTCGGTTAAGCGTCAGCTTAGGTCACAATCTCATGGTCGTGGGATCAAGCCCTGGGTTGGGCTCTGAGATGACAGTGTGAAGCCTGCTTGAGGTTCTCTCTCTCTCCCTCGCTCTCTTCTCCTCCCCTGCTCACACTTTCTCTCAAAATAAATAAATAAACTTAAAAAAAAAACTTGCACACAGATATTTACAGCAACTTTATCATAATTGCCAAAACTTGGAAACAACCAAGATGTTCCTCAGTAGGTGAATGGATAACTAAAATGTGATACATCTGGACAATGGACCATTATTTCATTCTAAAAAGAAGTGAGCTATTAATCCATGAGAAGACATGGAAAAATCTTAAATGCATATAACTAATGAAAAAAAGTCTGAAAAGGCTGTATATTGTTATGATTCCAAGCATATGTCATTCTGGAAAAGGCAAAACTATGGAAATAGTAAAAAAGATCAGTGGTTGCCAGGGTTGAGAGAAGAAGGCGAGACAAAAATAAGCAGAGCGCATGGGATTTGGAGGGCAATAGAAATAGACTGTATGATACTATAATAATGAATATATCTCATTACACATTTGCCCAAACCAGAGAAAGTACAACACCAAGATTAAGTTAACTATGGATGTTGGACGATTATGATGTGTCAGTGTAGGTCCATTAGTTGTAACAAATGTACCGCTCTTGTGGGGGATGTTGCTAATGGGGGAGGATATTTCATGTGCTAAGGAAGGAAATATATTGGAAATCTCTATACATTCTTCTCAAACTGGCTGAGACCCTAATACTACTCTAAAAAAATAGTCTTTTTGTTTGTTTGTTTGTTTAAAGCCTTTCTAGAAAAGATTGTTATAAAATGTTGCCACTTGTTAAGCTTTTATATTTTAAATTTGATATTAATATTTTGACTTTATAAAAATATGTGTAAAAGACTAGTAGAAATTACAAACATAGTAAAAATTTTTCTTTTTACTATAATCTCCATCCTCGTCAACTTTATCTACCTATTTGAGAGATGTCATTCTTCCACCTTTTTCTAACCCTTCAGCATATGGCTCACCTATTTCTCTATTTATATGAAGGAACTAAATCTCACCTCTTTTCACTCCTCCAACATTTCCAGTGGCACAATCATTTTTTACTAGATTTTAGACACATCCTCTTTGAATTTGGCTTGTATACATTTTGCAATTAATTTATATAAAATATCCCGATTGATAATCTTATTTTTTTTTAACTCTTTTGAGGGTTAACTAAACACCTTTTGGTTTCTTTTGCCTCTCTAATCTATTTGAACAATGTAGCTTGTCATTAATGCCATAGACCAGCAGCATAAGATAACATAGGAGTTATTAGAAATGAAGAACTTTGGGTACTGTAACAGATGCACTGGATAAGATTATGTATTTTTATAGATCCCCAGGGGATTTATTTTCATTTCAAAATTTGATAAGCATTAATTTGTGCTATATATCTACCATGCTCCCAAAAACTATACTATGGTAATAATAAGCACAAGATGTCAATCTAAATCAACAAACCAAATTCTGGTTTCACTACATACTTATTCCATGATCCTGAGAAAGTATTTTAATCCTTTATTTTTGCCTTATTGTATTCATTTGTAAGATGAATTAATAATTATGGCTGGTGTAAAGGCTAAATAAGTTAATGCAGATAGTATACTAAACAGTGCTTGGTACATAATAAATAAATAAGAAATATTATAATAATGCTTATATTTTACTTCTGAATGATTCTGTTTTCTCTTTCCCAAAATGCCCATAAGTCTCTTTTTTTTTATTTTTTTATTTTTGGGACAGAGAGAGACAGAGCATGAACGGGGGAGGGGCAGAGAGAGGCGGAGACACAGAATCGGAAACAGGCTCCAGGCTCTGAGCCATCAGCCCAGAGCCTGACGCGGGGCTCGAACTCACAGACCGCGAGATCGTGACCTGGCTGAAGTCGGACGCTTAACCGACTGCGCCACCCAGGCGCCCTCCCATTAGTCTCTTTTATCTAAAAATAAGTTCCAACAATGGATAGGTCATCCAGACAGAAAAGCAATAGGGAAACATTGAACTTAAACTACACATCAGATCAGATGGACTTAACAGACATTTATACAACATTCTATCCAGCAACAGCAGAATACGCATTTGTCTGAAATGCACATGGGACATTCTCAGGAATAGGTCATATACTGGGCCACAGAACAAATCTTAATAAATCTAGTAAGTTTGAAATCATGACATATATCTTTTCCAACCACAATGATATGAAAAAAAATCAATTACAAAATTAAAATTGGAAAATTCACACATACGTGGAGGTTAAACAACATGCTCATGAACAACCAGAGTCAATGAAAAAATAAAAAGGAAATAAAAGCATATCTTGACACAAAGGAAAATGGAAATACAACATGCCAAAATTAATGAGATACAGCAAAAGCAATTATAAGAGGGAATTTCATAGTGATAAATGCCTACATGAAGAAAAAGGTTTTCAAATAAACAATCTAACTCTGCACCTCAAGGAACTAAAGAAAGAAGGAGAAACAAAGCTCAAATTTTGTAGAAGGAAGAAAAAAAGATCTGAGCCAAAATAAATGAAATGGAGACAAAAAGATAATAGAAACTATCAATGAACCTTAAAATTGGCTTTTTAAAAAGATAAGCAAAATTGACAAACATTTAGCTAGATTTACCAAGAAAAAGAAAGGACTAAAATAAATAAAATTATAAATGAAAAAGAAGATATTACAACTGACATAGCAATACAAAGGATCATAAGAGACTACTGTGAATAATTATATGCCAACAAATTGGACAACCTAGAAGAAATGGATATGTCCCTAGAAACATAAAAGCCTGCCAAAACCAAATCATAAAGTACAAAATCTGAACAGACCAATTATCAGTAAGGAGATTAAATTAGTAATCAAAAACCTCCCAAAAAGAAAAGCTCAGGACCAGACAGTTTCACTGGTGAATTCTAACAAACATTTAAAGGAGAATTAATACTAATCCTTTTCAAACTCTTCCAAAATATAGAAGAGGAATAAATACTTCCACAATTATTTTATGAGACCATCACAACCCTGATACCAAAACCAGTTAAGGACACTATAGGAAAAGAAAATTGCAGAACCAATATCCTGAGAACATTGATGCAAAAATCCTCAACAAAATATTAGTAAATGGAATTTAATAATACATTAAAAGGATCATACAGCATGATCAAGTGGGATTAATTCCAGTGACGAAAGGATGATTCAACATCTGCAAATCAATAAAGGTGATACACCACCTTAACAAAAGTGTAAAAATCTATCATTATCTCAAAAGATGCAAAAAAGCATTTGACAAAATTCAACATCCATTCATGATAAAAACTCTCAACAAAGTGGTTATAGAGGGAATGTACCTCAAAAGAACAAAGACCATGTATGACAAGCCTACAGCTAACATCATACTCCATGGGGAAATTCTGAAAGCTTTTCTCATAAGATTAGGAATAAGACAGGAATGCCCATTCTCTCACTTAATCAGAATACTACTGGTAGACCTAGCCAAAGCAATTAGGTATAGAAAAAGAAATAAAGGGATTCAACTCAGAAAGGAAGAAGTAAGACGGTATTTGTAGATGACATGATACTCTATACAGAAAGGTCTTAAGAATCTACCAAAAAACAGAATAAACTAATTCAGTAAAGTTGTAAAATACAAAATTAACCAATTGTTTTTCTATACACTGATAACTATTAGCAGAGAAATTAGGAAAACAATCCCATTTATAATTACATCAAAAAGAATAAAATATCTACAAATACATTTAACCAAGGAGGTGAAAGATCTGTACATTGAAACCTCTAAGACATTGATGGAAGAGATTGAGAAAGACACAAATATATGGAAATATATTTTGTGCTCATAGGAAATGGACAGTACAGAAGTGGAGATAGCTGGTAAAAATTATTATTTTAAGACATTATTGACTATAGGGAAGAAACCATTGGAGAGAGATCTTAAAAATACAGGCAAACAAACAAACAACAACAACAAAAGTGTAGATGAAGAAAGAGCCTAAATTAGCAAAGAAGAAATTGGCATAATTTTTAGTGAACAAGAAAGTGGTCAGATTTTCTTCTGATACAGATTCTTTTTTAAGTGTGGGGCCTGGAATTTGAATAAATCCACACCTGCTAACATTGTTTATCTTGAAGGACCATGAGTCTAAGTCATTTGCCAAATAAAAGAGGGATAGAGGTAGGATAAGAAGCTTTAAAGGTGTGGTAAGATTTTGGAATAGCTGTTGTTGAAAATTCAGGGAGGAGGGTACCAGGATCTATCCAAAAATTGAAAAAAGGACTGTCACCCAGATGATTTTGGAAAACATATGACAGTGATCGTACCCCTCCATATGTTTAAAGAAATGGGCTTGCACAAAAGATAATTCATAGAAGGCATTTAGAATTTGCAAAGGAATGAAACCTATGATACATTATTGTATCTACAGTGTGGCTATTCTGATCTGGAGGTTTTCTAAATTTTAACAAATCTATTAACTTTGCATGCAATTCATGAGGAACCAGAGATGTTCTAGGAGCTGTGACCATTCTGTCACCTTACATTCTTATTTCATGAATAGTCTGTTGTTTATTAATTGATTTTGTATTAAGCTGAATTGAATATGATTTCAAACCAAATCTGAGTTGTCATTTTTGCCAATATTCAAACCCAGAGGAGCCCCCTGTGACTTGGCTTAGTTTTAGTAGATAGGAATGGAAATCAAGACATGTGGAAAATGTGGGCTAAGAAGATGTAGGCAACTAGGAGCTGGAAAATTCCACGAGGTAGAAGACTAGGTATGGCCAGAATGAAGAAGGGAGAGGTCCAGAAAAAAAAAAGTTGGTGGCCAGAATGTGAATTATAGTTTAATATTTTTAAGGTGACACTAATTTAACATATAGATAGAATTGGGCATTTAAAATGGAAAAACTATGAAAAAGTTACTGGAATTTAGAGGCTAAAAAGCATAGAAACCAGAGTACTTAGGATACATTCACCACATGGATATTGACTCAGGATGATGGACTTCCTTTGGTATTTAAAAACTTTTTTTTTTTTCACTGTAGGCCAGATTTATTTTAGAACCTAAATAAATGAATAGCCAAATACTGAATTTTCTTCTTTATCTAATTTCCTCTATTTTCTTTTCAGAAACAGAAGTGTAGAAAGTGCTGTTTTCCAAGTCAAACATAGAAATCCCTGATTCTTGGCTGATGGAAACAATACAACACACATCTGGAAATTCTAATCTTTATTCATCTGTAAGAAGCTACTTTCCACTTATCATAACTTCTCTGTATCATTAGGTATTCCTTACATGGTACTACAGCTTCTAGTCCCCCCAGTCATTAGTGTAAATCTCAAGGGACATTTTCTAGACCAGCTCTATGACTGTGATGCCTACAGAGTCATCATTTGTACTTTATTAGCTTTTTTACTTGCGATTAAGGAGAATGCCATTTTTATTTATGCAAAATAATGCTCATTGATTCACTTTTCATCTGAAAATTACACCCAACTCTTTAAAATGTATAACATCATATTATTCTCTCATGCCACGGATCTATTTAGGCACATTTTTTTCTGACATTCTCTGTAGAGAAGCTGAAAGCAAGTTTGTCACTGATATTTTCTGTCCTTTTCATTGTGTTTGTCATCTCCCTCACTGCCATTTCAGAATTATTAATAGTGAACTATAGCACTGAAAGAGGTCAGGTCTAACACTCACACATGTATTGATTGCATTTCATTTTCCTATGTATCTCTATCTATCAAACCCCCCATCCTTTTTCCAAGAGTTAGATCAAATTCTCCCAACTAATTTAAGACTTTGCTTTTCACATTGTCTCATATATTCTCCCTTTTCTTTGAGCTACTCTGTTTGCTTGGGTCTCTATTAATCATTGAATCATGTATTAAATAAACATTCACCACCTCGTACTGGCCAAACACTTATTAAGGACTAGGGGTTTAGAGAGGAAGATAACACAGATCCTCCCTCAAGGAGGTCTTAGTCTGTTAGGAAGGTCAATAAGCAAACAACTACTTGAAGCATATTTTAAATGTAGTTATTAAATACATCGCTATGTTATAATTATTTATATAACCATATTATTTCTCCCAAGAGAGTATAAGCTCCTGAGGGCAGGGATTTTGCCTGTTCAATTGGTACCTGAGAGTGGTTAGTATAGTCTCTGACAAATGGTAGATATTCAGTAGGCATTGAAGATCTAATTCTGTTCTTAATTAAACTGAATTCATTGATATTTTTCAACATGAAACATCTTTTCTAATATGTTGAACTACATAAAAAGCATATTTTAAAAATATCATTATGATTCTGTGGCTATACTCCTAGTAGGAATAACTACTATATGGGGGACTCCGCCCTTATTTCTTCAGCACACTTGGTCTGTATCTCATTACCTTCTGTGCTCTGTCCCAGATTACATGTTATACTTACAAGCTTCACTTTAATCCAGTCCTCAAAGGGGAGATAATTTTCAGTTCTAATATCCTAGTCTACCAAAATCCTCTACCAATGGGTCAAAAGACCTCTAGTTCTATGACAGCTGCAATGACAGGAGACACAGTTGTGGCCTCTTTGCTTCCATTCTCCCCCCACAGCCTAATCCATTCAAAGTTTTCAGAGAGTCCTGTATCTCCAGTAATGAGAGCAATTTCTGGCATATAGCCATTAAATGAAAGAATGAATTATAAGGCAGTATTTTTCATTTCTAGAGTGTTCTCATTGTTATTCAAGGTTATAAAATTACAGAGTAAGAATATACTTTAAATAATATTCAACTAGCTTTATTATAAAAGTATAATCTGCACATGGTAAAAAATTAAAATGTTACAGTCAAACAACTGTTAGATACCATGGCCTCTCCTCACTCTTGGCATGTATGAGATTTTGTCTATGAGCAAATTATGATTCTATTTTCTTCTTTATTCACTCTACTCCCAAAAAAATACGATACTGGTAAATTTGGTAATATTGGCAAATCATCATCTTGGTAAATTTGACAGGAATGAATAGGCATGTATGGGTTACTTACACTCTCCTTTCTTTGTGGATCTCTCCATCCTCAAGGAACAAGCTGTCCACTGGTTATCCAAAGTTGGCACTTCGGCAGGTGGTAAAAGACTGGAATGGAAAGATATGGGTACATTGGTCTCTTTCTAAGATTCAGTTAGCAGATCTATTTGAGTTTCACACTGAGACTTACTCCATTCTGACCCAAATATGTATGAGAATGAGTTTTCCCCTTCATTATTTTGTTTCTCAAATTACTAATGGCTTCGGTGGGGAAGAAATCTACTATACATTAGAAATCTCTTTGGAGACTCAACAATGATAATAACCTACCCAGTCCCAAACATGAGTCTTATTTCTGAGTTAAAGGTAAACAAAAAAAAATCCATATATGTATATACACACATTTATATGTATATCGCTTATTTTATACAAGTAGGATCACTAGGGTCACATTATTTATTCTGTTCATCCTTATGATTTTACACTGAATACTGTATCTTGGAGAGCTTTCCATAGCAGTCCGTATAAATCTACCTTGATAATTTTCTATAGTCACATAATATCATAGTGTATCATTAATATATGATGGGCTCCAGTTAATTGACCTACTGGATAAAACATCCATTCCCTCACTCTCATAAAACATTTTGAGTGTTCACAATCTAAATCATCACTGATATATTAAACCACAGCAAGGCCCAATCTGGTTTTGTAAATATATCCTTTCCAGCAATTATAGGCCGGCCATGATCCTTCCCTACACAACTTCCTTTTTCTTACCGTATTGTATGTATTAATTTATCTCCTCCAATTATCTTTTCCAAATACCTCCTTTAATCTCTCAAACCTTCTCTGAAGCTATAAAAATATTAGAACTAGAAAGATCCCGTCATCACACTATTTCAATCCCAGCCTTCCCAGTATCAGAATAAACAAAGATCTTTTTTTAAGGGTAAGATCCAGATCTTATGCATTTTTGTATTTCTTATCATACAGAGAATGTAATAGGTACTCATTTTCTTCAGGAAGAATATCTAAATTCCTGAATATAGTGTTTCCCCAACTTTTCTTGTATTTTAAAAAAATTTTTTAAATGTTTATTTATTTTTGAGAGAGACAGAGACAGAATGCGAGTGGGTTAGGAGCAGAGAGAGAGGGAGACACAGAATCCAAAGCAGTCTCCAGGCTCTAGCTGTCAGCACAGAGCCTGAAGCAGGGCTCGAACTCAAGAGCCGTGAGATCATGACCTGAGCAGAAGTCGGATGCTCATATGACTGAGCCACCCAGGTGCCACTCTTCTTTTTATTTTAAAGACAACTATTAATATAGAAAATGTTAAAATTCTTAAGGTATCAATGAACCTAATACAATTGCATTTTATTAATCATAAGATGTATATACATTTGAAACAAATTGTGCATACATATGGGAGGTGTATACAGCCTGTCCATCCCATGCTTTATATCCACAGGGCTATTATTTTAGATCCATATTAATCCCAGGAAATTTCTCCAACTAGAATTGGGACTAAGGATTTAACAACTTCATTCTTTAGTCTGTATAACTTTAAGGGAATTTAGTAAGGGAATTTCAGTAAGGAGTTTTTGAGACTATAAAAAAGGGTGTGTACAAATAATAGCAACAGTAAAGGAGGCATTCTTGAATGTCATTTTATAATTTTATTTAACCCTCACGTTCACCCTGTTTTATATTAATAGCCACTCTATGAGACGGGCTTTACTGTTCTCAGCTCTCTTTTACTGAAGGAGTAAATAACATCTTAGAGATGTTATTGATGCATTAGGAAGTGGTAAAATCAAGTTTGCACTTTGGTTCATTTGGCTCTTAAAACCCATACTTATTTGGATGGGAGAAGATAAAAATGAGCTCCATGTTAGAAAAAAGTTTTCAAATATATAAGATGTGCTCAAAGAACTCCATATCTTAAAACAAAACAAAATAAAACAAAAATCATAAGAAGAAAACGAACTAGATAAAATAAAAGTTTCCAGAATTTATGTGAAACTCCATTTGTTTGGGACCTAGCAAAGCACATCATACAACTAGGCACTTAAATAGAAGTTTGAAGCTTTTGTATTCATGCTGAAATCATTTTTAGCAGTAAAAATTTAAATATTATCAGTGTTTTTCCAAAAGGAGGTTACCAATCAACAAATTTTAAAAACATAATGTATAAGGCACTTTGAATAATATTCTGCATATGGAAAGAGTCCCTTTAGTCAAAGAATTTTAAAATTGATTGAAAGGGTAAGCTACACCTTTAGAAACATTTCTGTTTTGAAACTGAGGTGGGATAGAAGCTCAGAAGAGTCTATGGCCATGAGAGAGTCTTTCATGGAAGAAATGGGTTTTGAATTGAACCTTAGAAGAAGGATGTGCATAAGCAAAATCATGCAGTAAGATTGGAAGAAGCAAGACATGTTTGAAGGACGCTTTGAATAGAGCAGCAAGAACATTCTTGAGAGCAACAGAAGAAAATAGAAAGAGGTTGGTGTGCACTTTTATCCCAATTGGGATTAAGTCTGCTGTCCGGCAGACATCTTCAGCTTTTTTCCTCTCAATTGTCCTTGGTCTAGGACCAAGAAATTTAAGGTAATTTTTGTATTAGGATAAACAAAACACCAGAAAGTTAGCTAAACTATAAAAAGGACAATGGAATATTACTCAGCCATAAAAAAGAATGAAATCTTGCCATTTGCAACAATATGTATGGAGTTAGAGACTATTATGCTAAGTGAAATAAGAGAGTCAGAGAAAGAAAAATATCATATGATCTCACCCATATATGGAATTTAAGAAACAAAACAAATGATCAAAGGGGGAAAAAAGAGAGAAAGAGGCAAGCCAAGAAACAGACTCTTAACTACAGAGAACAAAGTGATGGTTACTATAGGTGAGGTGGGTGAGAGTCGGGTGAAATATGCGATGGGGATTAAGGAGTGCACATGTGAGGAGCACAAGGTGTTGTATGGAAGTGCTGAATCACTATATTGTACACTTAAAATGTACACTTAAAACTCATATTACACTGTATCTTAACTAATTGGAATTTAAATTAAAAAAAAGATTAAAAAAAAAGAATTACACTGGTAGCACAGGCATTTAAAATTCTTTTCAGGGGGCGCCTGGGTGGCGCAGTCGGTTAAGCGTCCGACTTCAGCCAGGTCATGATCTCGCGGTCCATGAGTTCGAGCCCCGCGTCAGGCTCTGGGCTGATGGCTCAGAGCCTGGAGCCTGTTTCCAATTCTGTGTCTCCCTCTCTCTCTGCCCCTCCCCCGTTCATGCTCTGTCTCTCTCTGTCCCAAAAATAAATAAACCTTGAAAAAAAAATTTTAAATTCTTTTCAGGAAAAAAGAGTTATGTTCACCCATGTCACCTAGATACACAGATACTCTAATCAGATCCTTTGGATGATTACTGTAATTTCCACATCTTTGAATTTACATAGTGGACGTTGTATAATAAAAGCGTATTTGGAGAATAATAATAATAAAAAAAAGTACCTAACCCTTTCCAAAACTGACCACAAATGACTTTTGAATTTTATACTATACTACATTATCCATTCATCTTCTCGTGTCTATAATTAGATTTTGGAGATCTGCCTGCATATTAAAAATTAAAAATGTTTCCAAAAAAAGAAAAACAAATAACTTTTTCCTAATGGCACCATTGTATTTTGGTATCAGTAGCATGCAACTCTTTTTTTAGCTTATGGTTTTGGGTTTTTTTATTTAAAAAAAAATTTTTTTTTTAACGTTTATTTTTGAGACAGAGACAGACAGAGCATGAGCAGGGGAGGGTCAGAGAGAGAGGGAGACACAGAATCTGAAACGGGCTCCAGGCTCTGAGCTGTCAGCGCAGAGCCCAATGCGGGGCTCAAACTCACAGACTGTGAGATCATGACCTGAGCTGAAGTCCGCCGCTTAACCGACTGAGCCACCCAGGCGCCCCTTTAGCTTATGGTTTTGTGAAACAATTGCTTGCAGAATACTTTCTTTTTGCTTCTCATGTTGCAATACTTAGAAATGGGGGTCAGTTCAGGAGGGCTTGAGGTAATCATGGCTTTCTGGAAGCAAACTGAGAGGTACTATTGCACCCAGCAGATGTCAAAACATGAGAGTGGAAGTCAGGAGCCACAGACGCACAGCTCTTGCCTGTTTTCTCTGTTAATGGGATTACCTGGGTGTGCATTGAGTGGTGTGGACCAGAGCGGAGGTGAACTGCGCTTACAAGAACAAAACAACCACAAAACTATTTTTCTTTGTGGAGGGTAAGTTTTACTTTAGATTTCTGCTTATCTTGGCACAGGAAGCTAGGCCAGGTTACCAGGGAGTCATTCACAACACTGGCATTATGTACTCACCTGATCTTACAAAGCACATTTCAGAATCCTAGATGGGCACTCTTAATCACCAGTGTGTGTAATCAGCAGCATATTCAGAGGACATATGACCCCATGCCTCACATTCCTTTCTTCTATTGACATTTATTGACTTAGGCCTTTGAAATATCCTAGTCTCCAGCCCAAAGATCAGACTCCTATTTGTGACCATGTCGAAGTATGTTTTTGAATTGGAGAATCATGCACTTCTGCCCTTTCTTGCTTTTTTTCCTCAGCATAAAAAATTTAAAAGTGTCACCCTGTGAGGCATTCAACATTGTTGCTGTCAAAATAAATGTGGTAAAAGTCCTTTTTAGGATTATTTATTGAACTGACATTTCACTCTTTTCCTTTCTTTTACAGAAATGATAAAAGAGTATGACATGGAGACTCAGATAATACATGATACCATGAAATATACATTTATTGATCTATCCTATTAACTGCTGACAGACTGAATACACAAATGGAATATGGCCAGGCTACGTGACAACAGAACTCTGACCCACAAGCTGTGCAGCAACCTATCCAGAACAGTTAGTACTTGGTCAGTAACTGCCAACTTTCTTCATTTTTGCTCCTACTTCTAACTCATAACCAACCAGAGAAAGTCAAATATGCTTCCCTAATCAATCAGGTTGTACACCCTATTTCCAGTTAGTGGGTTAGTTAGCTTTCTCAGGACAACAACCTCCAATTAAGGCCTACTTGAAATCTTCCCCTTTTTCATTATAAAGCTTTCCTACTCCCTAGCCTGCCTTGGAGTCTACACCAAATTCAAATGATGGCATCTGACTCCCTTGCTATAGCAAACTCTGAGTAGATAGCCTCTATATTTTCTTATTTGAATTGTTTTGTTTATGTCCACAATATTTTCCTCTCGAGGCCCTGATCATCCCAGCATATGATTGAACGACCTTATAGGTACCTTAAAACAGACATTAGGTTTTGAACATAAGTTTCAGACACCAAACACACACCATCCTTGCCCATCCTCGAAATAATCAGACCAAAGGTAGGGAGAGAAAGAGTAGCTGAGATGTATTTTTATCACTCTGACTTATGTTGTTGGGTTCTACTTAAGTTTTAATGTCAGATGTCTATTTTGGATTATACCCAAAAAAAACCCAACACAAAACAAAACGACGGCAACAACAAAATAAAATTTAAAAATCTACCCTTTAGAAATCAAAGTCAGTATGTGTGTCAGGAGCTGTGGTTCAATGGCAGTGAATGGCTTCTTCTTGAATATCTATAATTCTATATTTCCAGAATTCCAATTAGACTACAATAAAAGCATGTTTTGCTAAAAGTTTGTTTATTCTTTCCTTCATGTTATATTCTGATGTGGCATCTTTTTCCATTGGTCTTGCCGTATTTGTAAAATTCTAGTATCCACAATATAACTCTCAAATGTTATTAACAGGTAATGCTCATTATTCCCAGCAGGAATTGTACTCAATGAAATTTTGATATGGTTCAATTTTGTTTTCTGGAACTCGTGATCTCTTCTGTGTCCTTTAACCTACCTTTGTCTTCATATTTTCTTCACTTTCTATTTGAAAACCTGCTCTTAAAAGACCTGATAATTAAGTGGTATTGAGGTTGATTATGGTAGACTTCAATATGACAGGAAACAAAATATCTTTAAGGCTTTTGTCTTTGTGTTTAGTAAAAACTCAATAAATATATTTTGAGTATGCATATGAATGAATATAACAACATACAAATATCTAATTATTGGACTTTCACATTTCCATTGAAGAGAAAGAAAAGAGTTTCCAGCACCCCACATATAATGTTATGTAATCTTGAAATTTGTTCAGGAATAAAATCAGATAAATTCTTATCAGATGTCTTTTCTGTGACTCAGGGCATTTATTTATTAGTATTTATTTATTAGCAGTTTGTAAAAATTAGAAATACTTTTCAATTGTTAGATGATTATTTCTATAGTGGGTCTTGACTAATTATATTAATAAAAAAAGAACAAATGGTTAAGAATAAATAAGTGAAATGATTTTTAAGTATTTATCTTAGGCTTTCAGGTGTTTGCTAATATATTTTAATTTTTTTAATGTTGAAGTTTTTTTTTAAGTTGATTTCTTTTTGAGAGAGAGAGACAGAATGTGAGCAGGGAGGGAGAGAGAGAGAGAGAGGGAGACACAGAATCTGAAACTCCAAGCTCTGAGCTGTCAGTACAGAGCCCAATGTGGGGCTCAAACCCACAAGCCATGAAATCTTGACCTGAGCTGAAGTCGGACGCTTAACTGACTGAGCCACCCAGGTGACCTTAAATTTTTTTTTAAGTGTATTTATTTTGAGAGATAGAGAGAGTGACTGGGGGTGGGGGAGCAGAGAGAGAAGGAGAGTGAGAATTCCAAGCAGGCTCCATGCTGCCACCTCAGAGCTCAATGTCACAAACTGTGAGATCCTGACCTGAGCCAGATCGGGAATCGATGTTTAACCTACTGAGTCACCCAGGTGCCCCACTAGTATAGTTTTAAATGGAGTTTAAAATCTATCAAGATTAGAACTCTAACTTTTGAAAAATATTAATTTTTCATTCTTTTAAGATTTATACTGTCTAGGTGTATCACTCTGACCCTGCCTTAACTATCTATTTTCTCCTTCAGAAATGCACTGTGCCATCTCTGAGATGAGTGTAAAGAATCAATGTATAAGATAGACACAAGCTTTCTTTCTCCTTGCCAATTTGGTGAAGTGACTGTATTAGCTTGAGAGCAACTTGTATTTATTGAAGTACTACATGAAACAGGCTAATTGACTCTTGGTAAGAAACTGAAAAAATATTTTTTTTCAGTAGTAATACACTCAGGAAATATAAAAGTATAGAACTCCAAATTTGGAAACATTTGGAGATAATCTAATAGAGAGTTTTTATTTCATGGTAAAGGAATTAAAGGGTGATTGAGAATTGACTGGACATTAAAAACTATCTGAGAGATAAAACATGGAGGAAGCCATGGGTGAATATGTGTAATCAACACCTGCTTAACCTATTGGAAAATTTCCCAGTGGCCTGGAAGTTTCAGAAATTTGGGCTCTTTCTTTTAGTGATAAACAGATGAAAGGATTCTCATTAACCATTTCTTTTAACTGTGTCTACATTTGGCCCAATAATATAACACATGTTCATTTTGCCTTTGTGTTGTGACACAAAGATTTTGATGGCCAATAAAATGTGGGGGGATTTGAAATTTTTTGCAACCAGGCATCAAGCATATACAGGACTTGCTTAGAAATAATGCTAACAAAAATATATTAGTATTGACACATTTTATTTTTGTATTGAGATTTAATTGGCATATAACATTATATTAGCTTCAAGTGTATAACCTAATGATTCAATATGTATATATATTGTGAAATGATTACCTAAATAAGCCTAGTTAACATCCATCACCATACATAGTTACAAAGATATTTTTCTTGTGATGAGAACTTTTAAGATCTACTGTCTTAGTAACTTTCAAATTTGCACTACAGTATTAGTATAGTCACTATACTGTATATTACATCCCCAGGACTTATTTATTTGTTTTATAACCAGTTTGTACCTTTTAACTTCATTTATCCATTTTTACCACCCAAAATCTCTGGCAACTACCAACATGTTACCAGTATCCATGAGCTCAATTTGTTGTTCATTTGGTTTTTAGATTTTTTAGATTTCATATATAAGTGAGATCATACAGTATTTCTCTGTCTGACTGATCTCACTTAGCATGAGGCCCTCAGGGTCCATCCGTGTTGCAAATGCCAAGATTTCTTTCATTTTTGTTGTAGCTAAATAATATTCCACTTTTAAATGTTCTTTATCCATTCATCCAATGATTAAAACTTAGCTTGTTCCCATATCTTGGCTGTTGTGAATACTGCTGCAATGGACATGGAGGGCCAATATCTCGTCAGGCTCCTGTTCATTTCCTTTAGATACAGACCCATAAATGGGATTGCTGGATCATACGGTAGTTCTATTTTAAATTTCTTGAGAAATCTCACTACTATTTTCTGTAATAGCTGTACCAATTTACATTTTCACAGTAGTATACAGGGGTTCCTTTTTCTCTATATCCTCACCAGCATTTGTTATTATCTGTCTTTTTGATAATAGCTCTTTTAACAGGTATGAGGTAATATCTCATAGGGGTTTTGATTTTCATTTCCCAGATGATTAGTGATGTTAAGCACTATCTGCTTTGCAAAACTATCTATCGAGGTCCTCTGCCCATGTTTCCTTCATCAGCTTTGTTTGTGTGTGACATTTTTTTATATACTGAGACAAAGCAGCACTCTCTCTTAACCTCCTTTTCAATGAAGAATGGAGAATGGATGTAGTGAAAACATCCTATCAACATCAGAGAGTTCACAGGAAGAAATGTGAGCCCCTGAGAATAATAACTAGGCCAATTTAGGTCCAACACCTAGTGTTTACAAGACAGTGTATTCAAAGCTATTTACTAAATGAAATTGGTGATGAAAAACTAGTAATGTCATAACAGAAACATTTTGAGCTCCTTCAAAATGCATACTATGGAAATTTTTAGAGTGATGTTAGCCTTTCCATAATGATTGAATTGTAACATTGTCTCTCCTATTGCCATGTCTCCCTAAGAAGTCTAGCATTATCCCAAAGAAATAATATCAAATAAAATTTGTTAAGGATATAGATAAACAAAAAAGAGAAAAGGGGAACAGAGGTCATTTAAAAAATAAGTAAATACATTATTTAATCATTAATACGCTAGAATTAGACTTATTCCTAAAGGGAGGAAGAGAGTTACAGAGTAGGATGGTAGAGGTATGTTCCTTCTTGAGGAGATAAGACAGAACACATGGTGAAAATATGTTTCCCAAAAATTTATCTTGATTAATGTGCTATATATTTCTGTGCCATATTAATATGCTATATATTGTGGAAGTCTCCAAAATACCAAACTCAAATATACTAACTTGATAGGAGGAGAAGATAAATAAACTGAACTTGGAGTCAGGAATCATATTCAGAAAAGAAAAAAAAAAAAGAAAGAATTAATAGAAACTCATTGGCAATCACCAGAATATGCTGCTCAAAACTTAGCTCTTTTCAGTCCAGATAAATGGAACACTTCACTGACTACTTAAAAGGAAAAAAAATCAACTTCTATGGTTTCTTTTATACTTTTGTGCACAGAATGAACTTTTAAAAACATTCTTATTCATCTACGAAGTAGCTATTTTTCACCTCTCTTTTCTCACTGCAGTCTTAAAGCATCCACCTTGGAGGGAAAAAAAATCAGTTTTGTACGCCAGTGTTCCAATGTGCTTGAATACATCTAAGAACTGTAATTTTTTAGGGCTTACTTCCCAGGACTGAGGGATATTGAGCAAAAGACTGAGATGGTATTGCCTGATTTACAGTTCTTTAGGTGCACAGGATGATCTGAAAGGACCAAAGGGCTCCTGTGGTAACCATGTTGGAGACAGATACGTTATGTGAAATCCATTGCTCATAAGCCAAGTGTCTGCTGTGAGCATGGCCTACTCTAGATGCCAAATGATCCAACCAGCCTTAGGAGGTACTATCAGTTTTGATGGCAGATTGATTAAATAAATGTAGAAAATCCAGGTTAGCATGCAGGCTACACATGCTTCAGACTTTCACAAAGATTGCCCCCACTTGAGACAGTGTTTTCACCCTTCTGTAACAAAAGAGGATAATACTACAGAGGTATTTTGACCTATTGAATTGCACAATTATTAAGATCCTTACATCTGAAATTTCTCATCATTGTTAAAAAAAGTATTTGGAAAGATAAATTCACACTCAAAAATACTTCCAATGACTTTACAAGTAGGAAAAAGAATGCTTATCTAGATATGCATGACCTCATTATCACCCATAATTAAATGTATGAATACATAAAGCAGTTCAAGAAGAGATAATAGTATATTATGGAAATACTTGATTCAAAATCTGTAATAGAAATTTCGAATATGGGAGGGGCAAGATGACGGAACGACATGGAAGTTTTCTGTGCGTCTCCCATCCATGAAATACAGCCAGACCAACACTAAACCATCCTGCACACCTAGAAAACTTATCTGAGGATTAACACAACAATCCACACAACCTGGACCACACATATTCAGCAGGTATGCGGGGTGGAGAGGTGAACTGGGGGAGAAAGGAGCTGCAGAGAGTAGGGAGCTGCTTTTGCATGCAGAGAGAGGACAGAGACTGTGGGGGTAGGGGGATACAGGAAAAGCACACACACCCCCAAAAGCAGCTAGAAAGAAAGTGGAAAATTGGAAACAGCCACAGGGACTGAACTAAAAAGGGAGAAAGGAGAAAGGAGAGGGTTTAAATTCCATTAAGGGTATAAACAGGGGGAGCGCAGAGTCTGAAACTCTGCAGCTCAATAACTGGTAGTGCTCTGGTAGGAAGGACGAATCCCCAGGAACAGAGTGGGGTCTGGGAGGTTCTCAGGCCACATGGGTAAAAGCGGTTACACTGCTGGAAGGACATTTGGTAGAGAGACTGTTGAAGCCACCTGGTCCCAGCAGACCACAGAGAACGGCCACATTCGCTGGTGCTGGAACAAGGTCATTAAGGGTGAAGCCTGGTGCCAGATGTGTGTTGTGATTTTCCATAATCCCTGAAACGCTGCTACCACACTATCTCGCAAAGTTTTTGGGGGAGTGCTGTCACCTGGCTACAGTCTCTAGGCATTGGTAGCAGCACGGTCTCGTGAATGTTCCTGGGTGCAGTCAGCACCCAGTCATTCCTCGGTGAGACCCTCCTGCAGAGAGGTAGAATGGGTCAAACCCGCAGACCCTCAGAAGTAAGGGGGCAGGAAAAACAGCCGTATCTGAGACAAAACTCAGGAGGGAGGTGCTGCCTGGGACTTGGTCATGGACTCTGTAAAAGCGGGGAGTGGACGGAAACCGAAGACAAAGGACGGGTGTGTGATTGCTGATCGGGAACAACAGAGTTCTGATACTAGAGACTGGGTAGCTGGGTGATGCCATTTTCAACGCTCCCATGCATGCGCAAAGGCACCTACAAACACCACAACAATCCACCCCAGTAAGCTAAGCAGCGCCATCTAGTGAAGAACGGAGCCATTACACTAAGTCCTGCCCAATTGGGCCAACTTCCCTCTTCAGGAACACAAGTCTCTCTGCCTGCTTAGTTTATGGACTATAAAGTGCTTAATAGTTGACTTCTAGGGGAAAACAAAGTAATTTCCATCATATCTCAATCTGTTCGCTGGTCCATCTATTCAATTTTCTTTCTTTTTTCTTTTTTTGTTTTTCTCTTATTCATTTTTTTTCTTTTTCTTGAATACAGAAAGAAAAATTCATTTCTATTTCCAATTTTTATTAACTATATTTTTCTTTCATTTTTTCTACTATATTTTTTACTTTTGTGTAATTTTTTCAAATTCTATTTTACTTCCATCATTTCATTTTAGTCTACTTCAGTGTATTCATTTTTCAAATTTTCGAACCATTTCTTTTTTTCTTTCCCTTTTTTCTCTAATCTATCAAGCCCCTTTCAACACCCAGACCAAACACACCTAGGATCTAGCATCATTTATTTGATCTTGTGTGTGTGTGTGTGTGTTTTAATTTTTTTAATTTTAATATTTTTTTACTTTAATTTTTTTTAATTTTAATTTTTTTACCTGATTAATTCCTTTTCTCCCTTCAAAATTACAAAATGAAGGAATTCACCCCAAAAGAAAGAGCAGGAAGAGGCGACAACCAGGGACTTAACCCAAACAGATAAAAGCAAGTTATGTGAACCAGAATTTAGAATCACAATAATAAGAATACTAACTGGAGTCGAAAATAGATTAGGATCCCTTTCTGTGGAGATAAAAGAAGTAACAGCTAGTCAGGATGAAATATAAAATGCTATAACTGAGCTGCAATCTCAAATGGATGCCACGGTGGCAAGGATGGATGAGGCAGAACAAAGAATCAGTGATATAGAGGACAAGTTATACAAAATCATGAAGCAGGAAAAAAGAGGGAAATTAAAGCAAAAGAGCATGATTTAAGAATTAGAGAAATCAGTGACTCATTAAAAAGGAACAACATCAGAATCATAGGGGTCCCAGAAGAGGAAGAAAGAGAAATAGGAGTAGAAGGGCTATGTGAGCAAATCATAGTAGAAATCTTTCCTAAGGGGAAAGACACAGACATCAAAATCAAAGAAGCACAGAGGACCCCCATTAGAGTCAACAAAAACCGACCATCAACAAGGCATATCATAGTCAAATTCACAAAATACTCATGCAAGGAGAGAATCATGAAAGCAGCAGGGGAAAAAAGTCCCTAACTTACAAGGGAAGACGGATCAGGTTAGCAGCAGACCTATCCACAGAAACTTGGCAGGCCAGAAAGGAGTGGCAGGATATATTCAGTGTGCTGAACCAGAAAAATATACAGCCAAGAATTCTTTATCCAGCAAGGCTGTCATTCAAAATAGAAGGAGAGAGAAAAAGTTTCCCAAACAAACAAAAATTAAGGAGTTTGTGACCACTAAACTAGCCCTACAAGAAATTTTAAGGGGTACTCTCTGAGTGGAGAAGATTTATTGATTGATTGATTGAATAAATAAATAGATCAATCAATCAATCAATGCCAAAAGCAACAAAGACTAGAAAAGACCAGAGGGACCAGAGAACACCACCAGAAACTCCAACTCTACAAGCAAAAAAATGGAAATAAATTCATATCTTTCAGTACCCACTGTAAATGTCAATGGGATAAATGCTAAAATCAAAAGGCATAGGGTAACAGAATGGATAAGAAAACAATATCCATCTATATGCTGTTTAAAGGGACCACTTTCGACCTAAAGACACCTTCAGATTGAAAGTAGGGGGATGGAGAACCACATATCATGCTAATAGTCAACAAAAGAAAGCCTGAGTAGCCATACTTATACCCAGCAATCTAGACTAAAGATTGTATCAAGAGATGAAGAAGGGCATTATACATAATTAAGGGTCTATCCACCAAGAACCTAACCATTATAAACATTTATGTGCCAAATTTGGGACACCCAAATATATAAACCAATTAATTAATCACAAACCTAAAGAAACTCATGATAGTAGTAGTAGGGGACTTCAACACCCACTTACAGCTATGGACAGATCATCTAATCAAAAAATCAACAAGGAAACAATGGCTTTGAATGACACACTGGATCAGATGGACTTAACAGATATATTCAGAACATTTCATCCTAAAGCAGCAAAATATACATTTCTCTCCAGTGCACATGGAACATTCTCCTGAATAGACCACATACTGGAACACAAATCAGCCCTCAACAAGTACAAAAAGATTGAAATCATACTGTGCATATTTTCAAACTACAACACTATGAAACTCAAATCAACCACAAGAAAAAATTTAGAAAGGTAAATGCTTGGAGACTAAAGAATATCCTACTAAAGAATGAATGGGCTAACCAAGAAGTTAAAAAGTAAAAAGTTCACGGACGCCAGTGAAAATGATCCATCCCTCTGACGCCCAAAACCTCTGAGACGCAGGAAAGGCAACCATAAGAGGAAAGTATATACCAATCCAGACCTTCCTAAAGAAGCAAGAAAAATCTCAGATACACAACCTAACCTTACACCTTAAAGAACTGGAAAAAGAACAGCAAATAAAACCAAAAACCAGCAGAAGACAGGAAATAATAAAGATCAGAGCAGAAATCAATACTATCAAAACCAAAACCAAAAAACAAAAAACAAAAAACAGTAGAACCGATCAATGAAACCAGAAGCTAGTTCTTTGAAAGAATTAACAAAATTGATAACTTGATAAACCACTAGCCAGTTTGATCAAAAAGAAAAAGGAAATGCCCCAAATAAATAAAATCAAGAATGAAAGAGGAGGAAGATGGCTGCATAGGAGGATGCTGGGCTCACCTCATCCTGCTGATCACTTAGACTCCACCCACATCTGCCTAAATAACCCAGAAAACCACCAGAAGACTACCAGAATGGACTCACTGGAGCCAAGCATAGACAAGAGGCCCACAGAAGAGGGTAGGAAAGGCAGAGAAGCAGTGCGTGCTACACAGACTGGTGGGAGGGAGCCGGGTTGTGGAGGGGCAGCCCACCTGGCAAGGCAGAGCCACTTGCAAAAGCAGAGGGGCCAGAATCTGTGAGTTCTGATAGCCAGCAGGACTTAACATCTGGAATGTTGAAAGTCAACAACTCTGCTCTCAGAGAGCAGGGAGGGAGAGAGAACACCAGGAGGGAGAGTTGTTGAGCCCTGGAAGACAGAGCTCAGCTCGGTGGGGGAGCCAAGGCGCTGGCAAGTGCCATCTACCTCTCCCATCCCCCAGCTGAAATTCCAAAGGGAACCAGTTCCCCTCACCGAATTTGCTTGCACCATGCAAACGCCCAATGCTGTGCTTCTGTGGGTCCATCCCTCCGACGGGCCTGCCTCCCTCCCGGTGCTGCAGGGCTCCTCCTACAGGGGACCACTGAAGGCAAAGCAAGCTAAGCCTGCCCCTCCCACCCATGTGCACCTTGCAGATCTACCCCGGTTAATATGCCATTGGCCAGATCACATTGAAGCAACACCACAAGCCTGGCAGTGTGCAAGTAGCCCAGACAGGGGCCACACCACTCCACAGAAGTCCTGCCCCTGGGAGAGGGGAAGATAAGGTACACACCAAGCTGACTATGGCCCCAGCAGTAGGCTGGGGGCAGACATCAGGTCTGACTGCAGCCCTGCCCACCAACATAAGTTACTCCGGACCCCACAAGGGAAATGCCCTGCAGTTTGGAGCCACCACAGGACTACCCAAGATGATAAAATGGAAGAATTCTCCTCAAAAGAAACTCCAGGAAGTAGCGACAGCTAACATATTGATAAAAAATGATTTAAGCAATATAATGGAAGAAGAATTTAGAATAATAGTCATAAAATTAATTGCTGGGCTTGAAAAAAGTATAGAGGACAGCAGAGAATCTATTGCTACAGAGATCAAGGGACTAAGAAATAGTCACGAGGAGCTAAAAAATGCTATAAATAAGGTGCAAAATAAAATGGAGGCGACCATAGCATGGATTGAAGAGGCAAAGGAGAGAATAGGTGAAATAGAAAATAAAATTATGGAAAAATAGGAAGCTGAGAAAAAGAGAGATAAAAAAATCCAGGAGTACGAGGGGAGAATTAGGGAACTAAATGATGCAATCAAATGGAATAATATCCATACCATAGGAATTCCAGAAGAAGAAGAGAGAAAGAATTGGGCTGACGGTGTACTTGAACAAATCATAGCTGAGAACTTCCTGATCTGGAGAAGGAAACAGACATTAAAATCCAAGAGGCACAGAGAACTCCCTTCAGATGTAACTTGAATCGACCTTCTGCACAACACAGCATAGTGAAACTGACAAAATACAAGGATAAAGAGAAAATTCTGAAAGCAGCTAGGGATAAACAGGTGATAACTTACAAAGGTAGACATATAAGTGTAGTGGCAGACCTATCTCCTGAAACTTGGCAGGCCAAAAAGGACTGGCAGGAAATCTTCAATATGATGAAAAGAAAAAATATGCAGCCGAGAATCCTTTACCCAGCAAGTCTGTCATTCAGAGTAGAATGAGATATAAAGGTTTTCCCAAACAAACAAAAAGTGAAGGAATTCATCACCACTAAACCAGCCCTACAAGAGATCCTAAGGGGGACTGTGTGAGTGAAATGTTCAAGGACCACAAAGTATCAGAGACATCACTAAAGCATGAAACCTACAGACTCACAGTGACTCTAAACCCACAACTTTCAATAAGAACACTGAATGTAAATGGACTAAATGTTCTAACCAAAAGACATAGGGTATCAGAATGGATAAAAAAGAACAAACAAAAAAACACACAAAACAAGACTGATCTATTTGCTGTCTACAAGAGACTCATTTTAGACCTGAGGACACCTTCAGATTGAAAGTGAGAGGATGGAGAATTATCTATCATGCTAGTGGAAGTCAAAAGAAAGCTGGAGTAGCCATACTTATATCAGATGAACTAGACTTTAAATTAAAGGTTGTAACAAGAGATGAAGAAGGGCATTATATAATAATTACAGGGTCTATCCATTAAAAAGAGCTCACAATTGTAAATGTCTATGCACCAAATACGGGAGTCCCCAAATATATAAAATAATTAATCACAAACATAAGCAACCTTATTGATAAGAATGTGGTAATTGCAGAGGACTTTAACACCCCACTTACAACAATGGATAGGTCATCTAGACACACGGTCAATAAAGAAACAAGGGCCCTGAATGATACATTGGATCAGATGGACTTGACAGATATATTTAGAACTCTGCATCCCAAAGCAACAGAATATACTTTCTTCTCGAGTGCACATGGAATATTCTCCAAGATAGATCACATACTGGGTCACAAAACAGCCCTTCATAAGTATACAAGAATTGAGATCATACCATGCACACTTTAAGACCACAATGCTATGAAACTTGAAATCAACCACAGGAAAAAGTCTGGAAAACCTCCAAAAGCATGGAGGTTAAAGAACACCCTACTACAGAATGAATGGGTCAACCAGGCAATTAAAAAGAAATTAAAAAATATATGCAAACAAATGAAAATGAAAATACAACAATCCAAATACTTTAGGATGCAGCAAAGGCAGTCCTGAGAGGAAAATACATTGCAATCCAGGCCTATCTCAAGAAACAAGAAAAATCCCAAATACAAAATCTAACAGCACACCTAAAGGAAATAGAAGCAGAACAGCAAAGGCAGCCTAAACCCAGCAGAAGAAGAGAAATAATAAAGATCAGAGCAGAAATAAACAATATATAATCTAAAAAAACTGTAGAGCAGATCAACAAAATCAAGAGTTGGTTTTTTGGAAAAATAAACAAAATTGACAAACCTCTAGCCAGGCTTCTCAAAACGAAAAGGGAGATGACCCAAATAGATAAAATCATGAATGAAAATGGAATTATTACAACCAATCCCTCAGAGATACAAGCAATTATCAGGGTATACTATGAAAAATTACTTGTCAACAAACTGGACAACCTGGAAGAAGTGGACAAATTCCTAAGTACCCACAAACTTCCAAAACTCGAACAGGAAGAAATAGAAAACTTGAACAGACCCATAACAAGCGAAGAAATTGAATCAGTTATCAAAAATCTCCCAACAAATAAGAGTCCAGGACCAGATATATTCCCTGGGGAACTCTACCAGCCATTTAAAGCAGAGACAATGCCTATCCTTCTCAAGCTGTTCCAAAAAAACAGACAGAGACCCCACTAAAAAGGAGAACTATAGACCAATTACCCTGATAAACATGGATGCAAAAATCCTCAACAAGATATTAGCCAACTGGATCCAACAATACATTAAAAAAATTACTCACTACAACCAAGCAGGATTTTACCTTGGATGCAGGGCTGGTTCAATATCTACAAAACAATCACATCAATAAAAGAACAGACAAGAACCATATGATCCTCTCAATAGATGCATATAAAGCATTTACAAAATACAGCATCCTTTCTTGATAAAAACCCTCAAGAAAGTAGGGATAGAAGGAGCATACCTCAAGATCATAAAAGCCACATATGAAAGATGCAATGCTAATAACATCGTCAATGAGGATAAACTGAGAGCTTTCCCCCTAAGGTCAGGAACAAGACAGGGATGTCCACTCTCACCACTGTTATTCAACATAGTATTGGAAGTCTTAGCTTCTGCAATCAGACAACACAAAGAAACAAAAGGCATCCAAATCGGCCAGGAGGAGGTCAAACTTTCATTCTTCACAGATGACATGATACTCTATATGGAAAACCCAGAAGATTCCACCAAAAAACTGCTATAACTGATTCATGAATTCAGCAAAGTGGCAGGATATAGAATCAATGCACAGAAATCGGTTGCATTCCAATACACCAACAATGAAGCAACAGAAAGAGAAATCAAGGAATCGATCCCATTTACAATTGCACCAAAACCTATCAAATACCTAGGAATAAATCTAACCAAAGAGGTGAAAAATCTATACACTGAAAACTATAGAAAGCTTATGGAAGAAATTGAAGAAGACACAAAAAAGTCGAAAAAAATTCCATCCTCCTGGATAGGAAGAATAAATATCGTTAAAATGTCGATATGACCCAAAGCAATCTACATATTCAATGCAATTCCTCTCAAAATAACACCAGCATTCTTCACAGACCTAGAACAAATAATCCTAAAATTTGTATGGAACCAGAAAAGACCCTGAGTAGCAGAAGCAATCTTGGAAAAGAAAACCAAAGCAGGAGGCATCACAATCCTGGACTTCAAGCTATACTACAAAGCTGTAATCATCAAGACAGTATGGTACCGGCACAAGAACACTCAGATCAATGGAACAGAATAGAGAACCCACAAATGGACCCACAAACATGGCCAAATAATCTTTGAAAAAGCAGGAAAGAATATCCAATGGAATAAAGACAGTCTCTTCAGCAAGTGCTGGGAAAACTGGACAGCGACATGCAAGAATAAACCTGGACCACTTTCTTACACCATACACAAAAATAAACTTAAAATGGATGAAAGACCTGAATGTAAGACAGGAAGCTATCAACATCCTCGAGGAGAAAGCAGGTAAAAACCTCTTTGATCTTGGCTGCAGCAACTTCTTACTCAACACGTCTCTGGAGACAAGGGAAACAAAAGCAAAAATGAACTATGGGACCTCATCAAAATTAAAAGCTTCTGCACAGAGAAGGAAACAATCAGCAAAACTAAAAGGCAACCAACAGTATGGGAGAAGACATTTGCAAATGACATATAAGACAAAGGGCTGATATCCAAAATCTATAATGAACTTATCAAACTCAACACCCAAAAAACAAATAGTCCAGTGATGAAATGGGCAAAAGACATGAATAGACACTTCTCCAAAGAAGACATCCAGATGGCCAACCGACACATGAAAAAAGCTCAACATCACTTATCTTCAGGGAAATACAAATCAAAACCACAAGGAGATACCACCTCACCACTGTCAGAATGGCTAACATTAACAACTCAGGCAACAACAGATGTTGGCGAGGATGCAGAGAAAGAGGATCTCTCTTGCATTGTTGGTGGGAATGCAAGCTGGTGCAGCCACTCTGGAAAACAGTATGGAGGTTCCCCAAAAAACTAAAAATAGAACTACCCTACGACCCAGCAATTGCACTGCTAGGTATTTATCCAAGGGATACAGGTGTGCTGCTTCAAAGGGACACATGCAACCCCATGTTTATAGCAGCACTATCAACAAAAGCCAAAGTATGGAAAGAGCCCAAATGTCCATCAATGGATGAATGGATAAAGAAGATGTGGTATACATATACAATGGAGTATTACTTGGCACTCAAAAAGAATGAAATCTTGCCATTTGCAACCATGTGGATGGAACTAGAGGGTATTTGCTAAGTGAAATTAGTCAGTCAGAGAAAGACAAATATATGGCTTCACTCATGTGAGGATTTTAAGACACAGAACAGATGAACATGAGGGAAGGGAAACAAAAATAATATAAAAACAGGGAGGGGGACAAAACAGAAGAGACTCTTAAATATGGAGAACAAACAGAGGGTTACTGGAGGGGTTGTGGGAGGGGGGATGGGCTAAATGCGTATGGGGCATATGGAATCTACTCCTGAAATCATTGTTGCACTATATGCTAACTAATTCTGATGTAAATTTAAAAAACAAAATAAAAAAAGAAATATTGAATAAAAGAACATTTAGTTTACTGTTAAATATTCTGTGCAAAGAGAATAGCATGTACAAGGGCATAATAGCAAATAAGGTTCATGGTATGGTGAGAAAACTATGAATTATTTGATGTAGAGGATAGGCTGCAAGAAAAGGTCCCACTAAGAATAAAATCAGGGTTGCTCCCATATAGAGGAACCTTGTAGGACCTTTACATATCATGATAACATGAGTGGATTTGGTCTTGGACAGAAAAAAAAAAAATGAAAGTCTTTGAAGAGAGAGGAGGCACTATGACTTATATGAGTTTTAGAAAAATCATTCCAGTAATAGAATAGATCAGAGGAAATGAAACTGAAAGAGGCAAATTAGTTGGAAATTTTTGCAATAAATATGTTTATTGGTTATAAGGTCTTAAACTAAGAGAGTAGTAAAGAGATGTAGGAAAAGTGATGCACAGAATAGATGATAACATGCAATCCACAGGATTTCTGATTAATTGGTTGACAGAGTTAAAAAGAAAATGAGAAAACTAGAATGACTCTAATGTCTTGCTTGAGGAACTGGGTGGGTGGTCATTGTCGAGAAAGATGTTGATTTTTATTATGAAAACATAAAATTCACAGTGCCTGGACTGTAGAGATATCCAGTAGATAGAGTTGGACCTAAGGAAAAAAATCTGTGGTGGAGATTTAGACTTAATAACCATTAACATATCTGTAGTTGGGAAATGTGAACGGAATGAATGAAATTATCCAACAAGAGGATGTAAAGTGAAAAGAGTAGAAAGAAGACATAATGAAAGAAAATTGGGTACGTAATGGGCCAACGCTACACATAGGTCAAATAAGATAAACTTGATATTGTCCCATTGGTTTCAAATAAGATAAAGTTGATATTTTCCTATTGGTAGGGACAGTTTCACCAGATATTGCAGAGGGCTGAAGTTTGAAGTGAGGAAGTTGATACAGTGAATGCAAACTTCTCTACCAAAACTGAAATACAGTGTAGTATTAAATCGGGGAGCTGGAAGCCTGTCTCTGGAGGCAGCTTGCTTATGCTTGTACCTCAGCTCTGCTTTAGCCAACTCTATAACTCTGAACAATTTATGTAACCCTGCTGCATCTCAGCTTCTTCATCTGTGAAAATTAATATCATAAGTACCTAATTAAAAGAGGTAAATGTACTGATACACATAGAATATTTTAACACCTGGTATATTGTAACTACTCCATGAGCATTAGAGATGTTATTAAGTAACTTGGCTGAGAAGTGTGGAGGAGTTTAAGGTAATATAAGGACTATTTTGGGCTTTTTAGTTGGTTTTCAGGTTTTTGTTTTTGTTTCTGGTGTTGTTGCTGTTGGCTTAAATTGGGAGGAACTTCTTATAAGAAAAAATATTCAGGTGGAGGTGTAAAACGGTATAACTAATAAGGAAATTTAAGTTGGTGGAAGGGGATGGGATCTGAGCTGAGTTGAAATGATTATCTTGAAAAAAATAGAATATCTTTGTATTGAGATGGGGAGGAAGGAGAGATGGGTGAATAGAAAGAAGTATGTTCCAATATACAGGAAACTTAAGAAACTCTCAAGTGGCAGCCTCCATTGTCTATCTCGTGTCGCAAGTAAAACCAAGACAGAGAAGGAATCACAAATGTTGGAGGTCAAGATTACCAGAGTATCTTTTGCCACTTGAAAAGAGTGGCTTAGCTAAGACCCTTGGTCTTCTTTCCTCAGTCTGAGAAAAGAAGAGCGTGTGAGATAGAAAACTCGTTTGTATAATTGTTAGGGCAACTTCACATATCAAATGCTCTGACCCATATACATGTGACAGCTATTTTCTAGTTGAAAAAGCCTCTCCCTAAATTCTTCTCTGCCTTCATTTCAGAAATGTTATGTGTGTTCTCTGAGCTTTATTTAATCATCACTATTATATCTCCTCCAAAAGCGTCAAATTTTTTTCCTCCTGCAATCTTTAAATCTTGCTTTTATTCTCCTAGTAGATTAAGAAATATCTATCTTTTTTGGAGGGTGGGGGGTTGCTGCTTTGCTTATAGCAATTATTCTCTATTCAATCAGTAGATATGTTACAGCTGTGTTTGAAGGAGATTCTGTTCTCTGTGTTATTCTGTACATTTTGCTCTCTTCAAGACAAGCATAAGGTTTTTAGTCTGAGGTTACCTACACCTAGATGATGTTTCTAGAAAAAGAGGAAGCTTGAGGGAGTTCAAAGGAGATGATCATTTTAACAGACATATTAAAAACATACAGAAATTACTCTGGTTATCTTGCCAAGTCGTACTATCCATTGAAAACTCAGTAAAGTTTTTGAAACGGAGAACATTACTTTTTGTCTGCTGATATACCGTGATAAGCTATTACTATTTGAAGGCCAGAAAATCCCTGTGAAGACCTGTGCCTTCCTAGGCAAGAAACCACTTTTTAACAACATATTTTGATGGTGACTTCACAGAGGCAGCTAAGGAAGATATAAAAGAAATATAACACTGTAACTTTTGTTTGCATATAATAATCTAAAGGGAAAAGAGGCTATAAAAATTAGTTCATCTATACAAGAACATATACAAAAGACATTTTACAGGCTATGTAAACAAGTTCTTGGAGTATCCCCAAAGTAGTAGTTAGAATTTAAGAATGTGAAGTTTGAATAAGGTAGCAACTGAAGAAAAGTACAAATTGACAAGAGAGTAAGTGACAAAGAGAAACAAAGAAGCAAGAATAATGAGCAAAGGAGAGAGAATAGATTTGCTTTATTTGATGTTATAGCAGGTGACATGGTAACTCCAGAAAATAAAGTAAGGGGGGTAGTTAAGTATGTATATACCAGATAGACTGGACAATGAGAATATGTTGGTATTGTCTAACACACATATAGGAGTGACCCAAACAGAATTTGAGGAAAAGAATTCTCACTTTAAGAACAGAATGCATTGAAAAAATGATAAGTTAGAAGTTAAGAAAGTGAAACATTAGGTGGTGGATATCAAATGTCTGTCACAAATGTAAAACAACTATTAGAAATGAACTTGGAAACTGATAGAAAAAACATGGAGAGCATTGTATCTGTTATTTGTTGAAGAAGGACCTACAAGACTGGATGGTGAAGGATATATGGTGATAAAAGTCAGAGAAGTTCATTCAATCATTTCTTCCTTCTTTCATTGAATCACTTATTTCTCTATTTCTCTAATCCTTAATTAACTAAGAAATTTTAGATTACTACAAAAAGCAAAGGATTAGAGTAAGATGGCAGAGACTGAGTACTGACTCCTGACTACTTATAAATTTCTTTAAAATAGTTTAATCTGAAGCTTGGTTTCTTCATCTATACTGTATTAAAGGCAAAATTTTTTCCACCTGTGAGGATCAAATTAAATATTTGTAATAATTCACCTATAATTGAAATGCAGTCGTTCAACATATGTAAATTCCAGTTCCATATAAATATAAGATTTGTGAAAATATTTTGAAGAGCATAGACCCCCAAATAAAGGTGGTATAGATTATTCTTGTTATTTCATTACATACTCTGGGCACAGTGTGACAGTAAGTGATGAAAGAAAGTAAAGGTAGGATAAATGTGTTCCCTGTTCTCAAAGGAGCCAGGACAAATACACATAAAATGATTGGGTAACAGTGCAAATCAGTACCCAATTAAGGGCAGCAAAGAGGCATAAAGGCAATATATGCTTAAAATTATTGATGTGAGGTCCTTGGAAAGGGCATAGGTAGGAGGCAGAACTTGAGTTAGGGATCAAAGTACAGTCACAATTTAATTAGGTAGATACGTTGTAAAGTATGATGATCTTCAAGATATTTCTTAAATGCCTTCAGATATGGGGCTTGTTTAGCTTTTTTTTTTTTTTTGATCATTTTATTTTCAAGACTAACCAAACAATGCACACCCAAAACTATGATTAGGCAGGACTCAGACCAAATATATCTGCAGTTGGTCAAAGGCTTGAATCAGAAGAGAAAGAAGGTCTGCTGGTCACCCAAGTTAAAGTCATAGGGGCGCCTGGGTGGCGCAGCCGGTTAAGCGTCCGACTTCAGCCAGGTCACCATCTCGAGGTCCGTGAGTTCGAGCCCCGCGTCGGGCTCTGGGCTGATGGCTCAGAGCCTGGAGCCTGTTTCCGATTCTGTGTCTCCCTCTCTCTCTGCCCCTCCCCCGTTCATGCTCTGTCTCTCTCTGTCCCAAAAATAAATAAACGTTGAAAAAAAATTTTTTTAAAGTCATTAACTGATACCATCTTATTCTTGTCCTGACAGAAGCATAAAGAAGAGCCTTTGTTAGAAATAGAATGCTAAATTCCCATAGAAATATCACAATGGATTTTTCTAGCATGAGGCAAAGTGCACTTTAACTCATAAAACACTAGTAGAGACATGGTGGCATCATATAAGTTTTACTGTAAAAAAAATTAGTGCTCAACTTTTAATTAAGAACGATTTCAAAAACACTCAGTGACTCAGTTCAAACAATCTCACTACTTACATGAATAGCACTGTTATCCAATGTACTGTTTTGAAATTATGTAAGAAGTCACCACAGGAGCTCAGTCTTACTGCATTGCTGAGGAACAACTTCCCTTGTCATTCATCTGACAAGTTGGCAGGAAAACTTTGTTTAAGATTGAACTTCACTGTTTTTCATTTAAAAAGAAATTGGGAGATCAGTAAATTGTGCTCTGTTCTCTACTGAGTTATTGTTACAGTACATAGCTAGCTATTTTCTCTCTCCTGATACTGCAAGGAGACCATTTCTTCTTACGAAGTCATGACCAAAATTTAATATTTTGAAGTAACAGTATGTTTTGTTTGTTTAAAAATGCAGAACAATGTGCTCTAAAATAAGTCTATTGTTCAAGGGTACAGTGAATAAAAAGTTCTTCTTAGCTAATAATAAGCATGGACATTTATTTGGTACTTGCAACATGCTGCATACTATATTAGGCACATTTTTTTAAATTTCAGGTTTCTGCCTAAATGTCACCCAGAATGCTCTATGTTATTCACCTTAACTCCTCCAGTCATAACTCTTGATCTAGTTACCTGCTTCATTTTATCCATAATGCTTTTTTTTTTACCAACTAATATAGAATATGTTTATTTGTTAAATTACATAGCTGTCCACTCCCTCTAGAACTACCCTATCTCATAGGGAACCACTAGCCACATGTGGCAACTTAAGTTTTTCCACATAGTCTTCATAATAATAAAAGCAACTAGGTGTATCATATAGCATAATATTAGCAAATGCATGCATAGTAGATAAACATTAGTTGCATCATATGATCATGGTTAATTAATCAGGATTATGATTTCAGTATCTGGGTATGCCAATTACTTTTGTAATTCATAACAGTTTTAAAGTATATTCTTTTTAAAATTTTTTATTTAAATCTAACTTAGTTATCATATAGTATAATAATGGTTTCAAGAGTAGAATTTAATGATTCATCACTTACATATTCACCCCATGCTCATCCCAACAAGTGCCCTCCTTAATGCCCATCACCCATTTAGCCCACCCCCCAACCCAACACCTCCTAGCAACTCTCAGTTTATTCTCTTTATTTAAGAGTCTTTTATGGTTTGGGGTGCCTGGGTGGCTTGGTTAAGCGCCGACTTCAGCTCAGGTAATGATTTCACGGGTTCATGGGTTAGAGCCCTGCATTGGGCTCTGTGCTGACAATTCAGAGCCTGGAGCCAGCTTTGGATTCTGTGTCTCCCTCTCTCTCTGCCCCTCCCTCACTCGCACTCTGTCTCTCTCTCAAAAATAAACATTGAAAAAAAAGTCTTATGGTTTGCCTCTTCTCTTTTTTTATCTTATTTTTTTCCTTCCCTTTCCCTATGTTCATCTATTGTGTTTCTTAAATTCCACATATGAATGAAATCATATGGTATTTGTCTTTTTCTGACTGACCTATTTCACTTAGCATAATATGTCCTAGTTCCATCCACGCTGTTACAAATGGCAAAATTTCATTCTTTTTGATCACCAAGTAATATTCTGTTGTATATACATACCACATCTTCTTTATCCACTTGTCAGTCGATGGACATTTGTGCTCTTTCCATAATTTGGCTATTGTTGGTAACACTGCCATAAATATTGGGGTGTAACTGCCCCTTTGAGTCAGCATTGTTATAAAGTATATTCTTAACCTTAGAATTATAAAATTGTACCATTGACACAAAATACAAAGCACATAAGCCAAACAATTTTATAAGGCAACACTGACCTCATTTTACTACATAAAAATTTCTAAAATTAATATTATTTCCAGCATTTTAAGAATAGTATATTCATTATAATCATAATAATAATATAATGATGTATTAAGATGGGTGGTTCTATTCTCTGCATAAATTCTCCTACATAATGTCTTATCTGGGGGGACATTTAACTTTAGTGAGAAACCCTTGAAGTGGTAATAATGAACTGGCTCCAAAAGAACTCTACAGATATCACCTCATTTGTTTCTAAACACGTAACAGACATTAGGAGTTTTAATTTGTTCTAATTAAGCCTCAAGACCCACATATTTAACAGTTAAGCCATTTCTACTGTTCTTTTCAAACTTTATTTTCAATTTTATTTACACATGTTCTTTTGAGAGTAATACAACGTATGCTCCTTATCTACTAATATTTAGACAATGAAAAGAGAACAGAGATCACTTGAAACTGGAAAACCCTCTCTGACAGCATATACTGCTCCTACTTTCTCCTCACACTGCAGACAAGCTCCTTTCATCAGAACTAGCAGCCAAGGGCTGTGAACAGTGACGATCAAATCCTCAAATGAGCAGAGAGAGCAAGTGTCACCAAAGATCTGGGTCCCAGGAAAAGAAACTAATCAATCAATGAACTAATACTGCAGAAAGTGTAGAAGAACAAACAAAAAAGAAGTTAAATTAAGCATACCAGATTGCCTAATGAGATTTTGAGTAGATATTAAATTTATAAAAGAGAAATAACTAAAAGTAAAGAAATTAAAATATGTTTAAAGTCTCATTAGTTGTCCTTAATCACAAATAGGCATACAGCTGAAGAAAGAAGTAGTTAGCTGGAAATGAGCATGAACGTTTTTCTCAGTACAAGATGCACATGTATAGGTTGCTGGTGTAAAACAAAATATTATAAACATGAAAGGCAGAATCAAAAGTTCCAAAATCTATACGAAAGTGCATACAGAATTCAAAACAGAGAAGGCAGGGGAGTAAATAATAAAATAGAAAAAATTCTATGCACAGTGGGGATGTAGCTATTTAAATAAAAATGCTCTTTAAATTATGTGAGCAAGAGTTTTAAAAAGAAAGAGAGAGAGAAACAAACAAAAGACCCAGCTAGACCTTGCCCAGCTAGCCTACACAACTGTGTAAACTAACCCTTTCAGTAAATCTCTAAATATGTATCTCCCATTGTTTATTTCCCTGGTGGAACACTGACTGATACAGATTTTGGTTCCAAGAGTAGTTATAGAGAGGAGACAGTGGTAAGCTGAATAAGGACACCATCTTCCACCAAGATATTCATGTCCTAATTTCTATATTGATACAGAGAGAACTAAAATATATTATGAGACTATTTTGTGCACTCTCAAAGAAGTAAAATTTAAATCCCAAAAGAAATGCCTAGTATCTGAGGAAAATATATATTTTTAATTTGAAAGCTTCATAAAGACAAATTCCGCAGATGAGGTGGACAATTATATCAAGGATCCAACTAATAGAAAAAAAAATAGACCCAGATGGATTCAAGGTAAATTCTAACCTCGAGGCAAGGTATTTCAACTGCTAGGTAAATTATTTTAGAGCATAGAAAAAAGAGAAATCTTTCCAATCATTTTTATGTAGCAAATACACTGTTGACATCTAAATCTAACAAAAATAGCACAAAATTAAAATAAAATTATAGACCAAAATCATGTAGGAATATGGAGTCAAAACTCCTAAGTAAAATATTAACTACTTGACTTCAATATCACATTAAGCAAAAACACCATGACCAAGTGGAATTTATACCATGAATCTAAGGATAGTTCACTAATGAATATAATCATATTACTAAGACTAAGACTTGGTTTTCCTCTCTTTTTCCCCTCCTATTATCATTTGTTTTGTTTCTTACATTTCACATGTGAATGAAATCATACCATATCTGTCTTTCTCTGACTGACTTATTACGCTTAGCGTCCTATACACACACACACACACACACACACACACACACATAATTAAATCTTGCCATTTGCAATGACATGGATGGAACTAGAGTGTATTATGCTATTATTTATTTATATATATACAAATATAAATATATATAAATAAAAATACAAATATATTTGTATATATACATATATCACATCTTATTCATCCATTTTATCAGTCAATGTACATTTGGGCTCTTTCCATAATTTGTCTATTGTAGATAATGCTGCTCTAAACATCAGGGTGCACAGGTTCCTTCAAATTAGTATTTTTGTATCCTTTGGAGCACTTAGGTCTTTTTAATATTGCCCCAGACATCCAATTGTCTTGGTCCATTTGGGCTGCTATAACAAAATATCATTAACTAGGTGTCTATACAGAAACTTATTTGTTACAGTTCTGGAGGCTGAGAAGTTCAAGATAAAGGTGCTGGAAGATTCTATGTCCGGTGTCATCCCCCTTTCTGGTTCACAGATCTCATCTTTTTGCTGAACCCTCATGTGGCAGAAAAAAGTGAGGGAACTCTCTGGGGCCTTTTTTATGAGGGTACGAATCCTATTCCTGAGGGTCCCACCCTTGTGACATAATCACCTCCCAGAGGCCCCATCTTCAGATACCACCATACCGAAGATTAGGTTTCAACATCTGAATCTGGGCAGGGCAGGAGACACAAATATTCAGTCTATGGCACCAATCAAATACTACACTACCAGCAAGTATACCATAGTTTGGGTAATTTAGTGATAATTTATATCGTAAACTTTTTTAAAAGTCTAAAAATAGTAATACATATTTGTTGAAATATGAGAACGGCCAGGAATTTTACTAATAGACTTCCAGAAAGAGGAAGAAGCCCTTGATTACTGGATTCTTATAAAATACCAACTCTTGCTTGAAGAGTGTGTGGACAGTAGGAGAGGAGATTGTGAAAGACAGAATATCAGATGTGGTGTTTTGGTTTTGTTTTTGTTTTCTTTTCAGATTTGTTTCATTTGATTGTCTTTCACTTCCAGAGTGCTAAAATGTCTGTCCTCTTACCAAATACATCACAACATGCCAGTGTTCTTCTGTGCATATTATTGGTATTGTCAGAAATGCCGTTTCTCTACTTTTCTAGTTGGAAACTCCTATTGATTTTTTTAAGACTAAGCTCGTGTTGTGTGAAGCTTTCAGTCAAGGCAGTACTATTCTCCTATGATGTTCTTTAGTGTGTCCACACTTAGGATGTTTAAATGTCCCCATTTTCTGCTCAATCACAAGCCCTGGGACATCAGAATCTATGCCATATTTACGTTTTAATCTCTAGTGCCAAATGATGCCTGGCAAGAAGCCAATCTATAAAGAAGAAAAGTAATTATATTACTTGGGAATTAGCTTAATGACTTATATCTAGAAACCAAAAAACCTTGCTGCTATCTTGTCACTGCCATTGGGACTTCTGCAGTCACCCAGGGAAGTCTACTGAAGTATCTGCCTTGTATTTTCTAAGAAATGAGTCAGAATAGGCTTCTAACCTTAAAAATATTTAAGGTCTTTGTGAGACCTGGCTTAGTCCAATACTGCAGGCCTCTGCCATGTCTTTGAAACTCTCAAAATAAAATTCAAAAAGTTATATTAAATACACTCTTTGTATTTCTCTACCTACCTAATTAACCAGTTCATCTCTGAAGACAGGGAATGTCCTTGCAAGGAGTCTGCTATAGCTGAATGTAAAACATTCATGTTTTACAGCCTACTCTTTTAAACTGTGAACCACATGCTTCAAATGTAAGCAACTGAATAGCTTTCTAGTCTACCATTTTTACAGCCATGAATTTACAATAAATGCGTTTCTAATAAATAATTTATCACTATAGAAATATTCTGGAAATAACATAAATGTTTGACTGTAGAAAATTAAATAAACCATGCCATTAAAATAAAACTGTCCACTCATTTAAAAATAAGATTATTGATTTCTAACTTGTGATTGGAAATACATACCATAAAAATCAGATAAGTATTGAATGATGAGGTAGATTATTCTTTTGAAATTCTTTTAAAATTGCATTTTAAATGTTTTCTGGTATAAAGAGTATATTTGTACATTATAAGTAGAGTGATACAAAAAAAATAAAAATCTCAGAAGACAGAATTTTATATATGTGTATATATATATATATATATATATATGAATTTTATAAGCATAAGGGTACTAGTACCAATAAGATCTGATATTCACAGTGCTCTATGGTGTATCACTCTTTTAGAAACAATTTGCCTACATATATTTAATCCTCACAGCAAACCTGAAATAGGTACTTTGTTTCCTCTTATACAGAAAGGGAAGTTGAGGCATGAAAAGATTAAGAAAATTGCTTAGAGTTGGAATTTGAAACAAGAATATCTTGTGCCAGAACCTTAATTTTTTTTTTAAGAGAGAGAGGGAGTGCCAGTGGAGAGAGAGAGAGAGAGAGAGAGAGAGAGAGAGAGAAAGAAAGACAATGAATCCCAAGCAGGCTCCACACGCAGTACAGGGCCCGAACCAACAACTCTGGGATCAGGACCTGATCCAGTGCAGAGTGGGATGCTCAACAGACTGAGACTCCTAGATACTCCTTCAGGGCCTAAACTCTTAACCACAAGTCTATGCTGTATCAGTTGTAACTAAAAGGATGAGAGTTCATGAAATCATTTGAGGAACTTAGGCAATAGATCAAGGACAAACCTTTGGGGAAATATTACTAACACAGAGGTAGAAAATGTATAACTCACAAAATAATCAACAGCAACAAAAAACTGTTATAGAAATAAAAATAAACCTAGTTGTGTGAAGCCAATGAATCTAGGGCAAAAAAAGGAATTTTTTAGAAGAAAAGAATTAACCTGCCCTATGCTGTTGAAAGGTTAAGATAGGAAAAAAATTGCCCGTTGATTATTTTTGGTTGGAAGGGTTTTTTGTTCATTTTTTGTTGGAGGGGTGATGAGAGAAGTTAGGCAGTTCTAGTTTGAGGAATAAATGGGAGAAAAGGAAATGAAAAATTAAATATAATTTCAATATTTTGTTAAATTAAAATACTACTACTAATAACAGATGATTAGGGACTGATAAAATGGTACCTACAATGAACATGCTCAGGCCAATTTTCTTCACTTTCTTTTTATTTTATTTTTGTGTTTGGTAAAAACATAATGTTAAGATCTACCCTCTTAAATAAAAAAAAATTTATCCTTATTTATTTTTGAGAGAGACAGCATGTGAACAGGGGAGGAGCAGAGAGAGAGACACAGAATGCGAAGCAGGTTCCAGGCTCCGAGCTGTCACCACAGAGCCTGACGCGGGGCTCGAACTCACAAATTACGAAACCATACCTGAACCAAAGTCAGACACTCAACCGACTGAGCTACCCAGGCGTCCCTACCCTCTTAAATTTTTAAGTGCATGATACAGTATTGTTAACAATAGGCAAAATGTTGTACAGCAGATGTCTAGAACTTATTCAACTTGCATAGCTGAAACTTTGAATAGTGACTCTCCATTTCCCCATCATCCAAGCTCCTGGCAACCACCATTCTATTCTATACTTCTATGGCTTTGTTTGAAATATCTCATATAGGTAGACTCATGCAATATTAGTCCTAGTATTACCGGGTTATTTCACTTAGCATAATGTCCTCAAAGTTCATCCATGTTATCTTATACTACAGGATTTCCTTCTTTTTTAAAACTGACTGATATCCCCTTGTGTGTATATGTCACATTTTCTTTATCCATCAGTGGACATGTAAGCTGTTTTCACATCTTGTATAGACAGTAGTGCTGCAATGAACACAGGAATACTAATATCACTTCAAGATCTGAATTTCAATTCCATTGGATACATTCCCAGAAGTGAGACTGCTGGGTCATATGGTGGTTCTATTTGTAGTTTTTTCAGGAGCCACCATACTGTTTAATATAGCAGTTGCACTATTTTACATTCTCACCAGCAGTATACAATTATTCCAATTTCTCCATATCTTTGCCAACCCTTGCCACTTGTCTTTCCCTAATAGTCATTCTAACAGGTGTGAGATGATATCCCATGTGATTTGGATTTGCATTTCCCTGCTTAGTGACATCGAACAACTTTTCATATACCCATTAGCGATTTGTAGGTCTTTTTTTGGAGAAATGTCTATTCTAATCTTTTGTCCATTTGTGAATTGAACTATATTGTTGATAATGATGATAATGCTATTGAGTTAGAGAAGTTCCTTATATATTTTGTAAATTAGCCTCTCATCAGATATATGGTTTGCAAATATTTTCTCTCATTCCATAGGTTGTCTTTTCCTGTCTCTCATTCCATAGGTTGATTGTTTACTTTCCTTTGCAGAAGCGTGTTAGTTTGATGTAGTCCCACTTTTCTCTTTTTGCTTTTGTTGGCTGTGCTTTTGGTGTCATATCCAAGAAATCATTATGCAAATCAATGTTTTGAAGCTTTTCTTTGTTTTCTACTAGGGGTCTTATAGTTTCAGGTCTTGTACATAAGTTTTCAATGCATTTTGAGTTATTTTTATGTTTGGCTTAAAATAACAGTCCAATTTTGGGACACCTGGGTGGCTGAGTCAGTTGAATGTCTGACTTCAGCTCAGGTAATGATCTCACAGTTTCTGAGAGACTGCATCAGCGTCGCTGCTGTCAGCTCAGAGCCTGCTTTGGATCCTCTCTCCCCTTCTCTGTCTCTGCCCCTTCCCCGCTGGTGCTATCTCAAAAATAAATAAACACTAAAAAAAAATAAGAGACCCATTTCATTCTTTTGCATGTGGATAACCAGTTTTCCCAGCAGCATTTATTGAAGAGATTATCGTTTCACCATGTATCTTGGTGCCCTTGTCAAAAATCAGTTGGCCATATATGCATAGCTGTGTTACTGAGGTTTCTATTCTGTTCTATTGGTCTATATGTCTGTCTTCATGCCAGTACCCTAATTTTTTAATTGCAGTGGTTTTTTAATATGTTTTGAAATCAGGATGTGTGATGCCTTCAGTTTTGTTCTTTCTCAGAATTGTTCTGGCTACTTGAGGTTGTTTGTGGTTCCATATGAACTTTAGAATTTTTTTTTTCTATTTCTGTAAAGAATGCCATTGGAATTTTGCTAGGAATTGCTTTCAATCTGTAGATTGTTTTGGATAGTATGGACATTTAAGCAGTATTAATTATTCCAATCTGTGACCAGGGGATGTTTTCTATTTCTTTGTGTCTTCTTTAATTTCTTTCATCAATGCTTTGTAGTTCTCAGTGTACCTGTCTTTTCTCTCCTTAGTTAGGTTTAGTCCTAAGGATTTTATTCTTTTTAATGCTATTGTAAATGGGATGTTTTCCTAATTTCTTTTTAACATCGTTCATTGTAACTATTGTTAGTGTTTTCTTGTTAGTGATTTTTAGGTTGATTTTGTATCCTACAACTTAATTATGAGTTCTAATACTTTTTTGTGACATCCATTACACTATTTTAATAGTGCCCACAAACTTTGCTCCAATAAAGCTTCATTTTCTCCACCCTCCTTTGTAAGAGTATTGTCATACAAATTACATCTTTATACATTAAAAGCCCATGAACGTAATTTTACAATTATTGCCTTATGCAGCAGTCTTTAAAATCAGATAGGAGAGGAGTTAAAAAGAAAGTATACATTTACAGTGTCTTTATATTTAACATCACAGTTTCATTACTTGTGCTCTTTATTTCTTTGTGTGGACTTGAGTTACTGTCTAGTGTCCTTTCATTTCAGCCCGAAGGGCTCACTTTTACAAGTTCTTGTAGGACAGATCGACAGTGAAACCATCTCAGGTTGTTTTGCTTATCTGAGCAGTCTTGACTCTTCCTTTTTGAAGAATGGTTTTGCTGGATACAGAATTCTTGAATTATTGAATGTCATCTCACTGCCTTCTGCTCTCCCTGGCTTCTGATGAGAATTCAACTGTCAATCTTCTTGAGAATGCATAGCACATGGTAAAACCCCTTTTGTCTTGCTACTGTAAAGTTCTTTGTCCTTGACTTTTGACAATTTGATGATGATGATGAAGTCTCTTTTCAGCTAGCTTATTGGTCAGCTCATAATTGTTGATAATTTCCTTATATTCTTTCTACAAATCAGTTTTCCTACCTTTGCTGAAAAACTCTGTGTGTTGGAGTATACTGTCAAAGCTCAGATCTTCACTTCCTGTTTTTACAGGAACAAAAGTTTAACAAGAAGCAAGTGATTAAGATTCTCATAGGACTTTCCTGGCAAGTGTGTAGCCCTACTCATATGTGCAGTCTTCTAGATCCCCTGGAAATTATATTCTTTATATTATATTTATTTTATACTATAACAATATATTATATATTATACTTATTTTTTTATTTTTATTTATCTATTTTAAATGGTCAAAGAAAGCAGTGTGGAAAGGGGGATAATACTAAAATGAAGGAAATTACCATGAGACAAGAAGTCTATCAGCCTGGGCCAGATGAAGAAGTGTTATTATAATAGTGCTATGAATGTGATTTTAAGTATATTGGCAATTATTTCATATTCCTTTGATCTTGCCCAATCCCATCCCTAGAGCCTAAGCCTCCTGAGAAGAAAAGGAGCAGAGTCCTCAGAATAGGTGACACATTTTAACAAGTCCCCGTTTGGAGGAATTTAGTTTATCTCAAATAATTCAACATTATAGATAATGCTGAAATAAATTTTCTTGTATACACATAGTGTTCAATTTTCCTATTATTTTTCAAAGGTATGTTTTCAGATATGGAATTATTCAAAGTATATTCATATGTTTTAAAGCTTTTGATGGAAGCAGGCCTAAAGAATAGGACACCAAATGGAAAGAATACCAATAATAGTGTATGAAATTATGTTTTCCAGAATTTAATGCCATATTGTTAATTATTATTACTTATAATCTTTACAAATACAATAGATGAAGGAGCCAAGATGGCAGAACAGCATGGAAGTTTTTTGTGTGAAATACACCCAGAACAACACTAAACCATCCTACACACCTAGAAAACTGGAGAATTAACGCAACAATCTGCACAACCTGCACCACGGAATTGAGCAGGTACACGGCACAGAGAAGTGAACTTGGGGAGAGAGAAGGTGCAGAAAGGGAGGTGCTTTTGTGAGCAGAGGACAGAGACAGGGGCATGGGGGGAGAATACAGGAAAAGCACCCTTCCCCAAAAGCAGCTGGAGAGAAAGTGGAAAATTGGAAACAGCTGCAGGGACTAAACTGAAAAGGGAGAAAGGAGAGGGTTTAAATTCCATTAAGACTGTAAACAAGGGGAGCTCAAAGGCTGCAACTCCGCAGCTCCATACCTGGCAGTGCTCTGGTGGGAAGGGTGAATCCCCAGGAACAGAGTGGGGTCCGGGACGTTCTCAGGCCACACAGGGAAAAGTGGTTCCACTGCTAGAAGGACATTTGGTGGAGACTGTTGAAGCCACCTGGTCCCAGCAGACCACAGAAAACGGCCACATTCGCTGGTGCTGGAACAAGTTCGTTAAGGGTGAAGACTGGCGCCAAATGTGCGTTGTGACTTTCCATAATCCCTGAAACGCTGCTGCTACACTATCTCACGAAGTTTTTCTGGGGCGGGCTGGCACCTGGCCGCAATTTCTGGGCACCGGCAGCAGCAGGGTCCAGGAAGCTTTCCTGGGTGCAGCCGACATTCGCCATTGTTCATTCGGCTATTGCTCCATGAGACCCACCCACAGAGGGGTGGAACGGGTCAAAGCCGCAGTCCTTCAGAAGTAAGGGGCCGGGGAAAACAGCCGCATCTGAAACAAAACTCAGGAGAGAGGTACTGCCTGGGGCATGGTCACGGACAGTGAAAAAGCGGGGAATGGACGAAAGCTGAAGACAGAGGATGGGTGCGCGACTACTAGTCGAGGAGAACAGACCGGGTAGTTGGATGGTGCCATTTTCACCCATGCCGCGCATGCGCATATGCACCTAGGAGCGCCGCAACAATCCACCCTAGTAGGCTAGCAGCACCATCTAGTGGAGAACGGAGCCGTTACACTGAGTCCCGCCCAACTGGGCCAACTTCGCTCTCAAGAACACAAGTCTCACTGCTGGCTTAGTTTGCGGACTATAGGGTGCTACATAGACTGATTTCCAGGGGGAAAACGAAGTAATTTCAGTCCTACTTCAATCTGTTAGCAGGTCCATCTATTCAATTTTCTTTTTTTCTTTCTTTCTTTCTTTTCTCTTTTACACTTCTTTTCTTTTTCTTTTATAGAGAAAGAGAAAAAACTCATTTATTTTCAATTTTTATTAAAAATATTTTTCTTTAACTTTTATTACTATATTTTTTACTTTTGTGTAAATTTTTGCAAATTCTATTTACTTCCATCATTTTATTTTAGTCTACTACAGTGTATTCACTTTTTTTAAATTTCCAAACAATTTTTGTTTTTTCTTTTTTATTTTTCTTTTTCTTGAATGCAGAAAGTGAAAAACTTCATTTTTACTTTCAATTTCTATTAAAAATATTTTTCTTTAATTTTTTCGTATATATTATTTACTTTTGTGTAAAATTTTCAAATTCTATTTTACTCCCATCATTTCATTTTAGTCTACTTCAGTATATTCATTTTTTCAAATTCTCAAATTATTAACTTTTGTTCTCCCCCCTTTTTCCCTCTAATTTGTCAAACCACTTTCAACACCCAGACCAAAACACACCTAGGATCTAGCATCATTTATCCGATTTTGTGTGTGTGTGTTTAATTTTTTAATTTTAATATTTTTTAATTTTAATTTTTCTACCTCATTTATTCCTTTTCTCCCTTCAAAATGAGAAAATGAAGGAATTCAACGCAAAAGAAAGAGCACGAAGAAACGACACCCAGGGATTTAACCAACACAGATACAAGCAAGATGTCTAAACCAGAATTTAGAATCACAATAATAAGAATACTAGCTGGAAAAAAAAAAAGAATACTAGCTGGAGTCGAAAATAGATTAAAATCCCTTTCTGCAGAGATAAAAGAAGTAAAAAAATAACCAGAATGAAATTTAAAATGCTACAACTGAGCTGCAATCAGAGATGGATACAGCAGTGGCAAGAATGGATGAGGCAGAACAGAGAATAAGCGATATAGAGGACAAATTATACAGAATAATGAAGCAGGAAAAAAAAGAGGGAGTTTAAAGCAAAAAAGCACAATTTAAGAATTAGAGAAATCAGTGACTCATTAAAAAGGAACAACATCAGAATCATAAGGGTCTCAGAGAGGAAGAGAGAAAAATAGGGGTAGAAGGGTTATGTGAGCAAATCAAAGTGGAAACTATCCTAACCCTGGAGAAAGACACACACATCAAAATCCAGGAAGCACAGAAGATCCCCATTAGATACAACAAAAACCGACCATCAAGAAGGCATATCATAGTCAAATTCACAAAATACTCATGCAAGGAGAGAATCATGAAAGCAGCAAGGGGAAAAAAGTCCCTAACCTACAAGAAAGAGAGATCAGGTTAGCAGCAGACCTATCCACAGAAACTTGGCAGGCCAGAAAGGAGTGGCAAGATATAATCAGTGTGCTGAATCAGAAAAATATGCAGCCAAGAATTCTTTATCCAGCAAGGCTGTCATTCAAAATAGAGGGAAAGAGAAAAAGTTTCCGAGACAAACAAAAAATAAAGGAGTTTGTGACCACTAAACCAGCCCTGCAAGAAATTTTAAGGGGGACTCTCTGAGGGGAAAAATGATGGAAAAAAATACATACATATAAATATATATACACACACATATATACACACACACATATATTTCATGTATATATAATATATAAATATTACGTATTATTTTTATGTATTTACATATTTATATATAAATAAATACCAAAAGCAACAGAGATTAGAAAGGACCAGAGAACACCACCAGAAACTCCAACTCTACAAGCAACAAATGGCAATAAATTCATATCTTTCAGTACTCACTCTAAACACCAACGGACTCAATGCTCCAATCAAAAGACATAGGGTAACAGAATGGATAAGAAAACAAGATCCATCTATATATTGTTTACAAGAGACCCACTTTAGACCTAAACACACCTTCAGATTGAAAATAAGTGGATGGAGAACCGTCTATCATGCCAATGGTCAACAAAAGAAAGCCGGAGTACCTTACTTATATCAGATTATCTAGACTTTAAAATAAAGACTGTATCCAGAGATGCAGAAGGGCATTAAATCATAATCAAGGGGCCTATCCACCAAGAAGACCTAACAATTGTAAATATTTATGTGCCCAAATATATATATATATTTAAACACCCAAATATATAAATCAATTAATCACAAACATAAAGAAACTCATCGATAGTAATACCACAATAGTAGGAGACTTCAACACCCCACTCACAGCAATGGACAGATCATCTAATCAAAAAATCAACAAGGAAACAATGGCTTTGAATGACACACTGGACCAGATGGACTTAGCAGATATATTCAGAAAATTTCATCCTAAAGCAGCAGAATATACATTCTTCTCCAGTGCACATGGAACGTTCTCCAGAATAGACCATATACTGGGACACAAATCACCCTAAATAAGTACAAAACGATCAAGATCATACCGTGCATATTTTCAGACCACAACACTATGAAACTCGAAATCAACCACAAGAAAAATTTTGGAAAGGTAACAAATACTTGGAGACTAAAGAACATCCTACTAAAGAATGAGTGGGCTAACCAAGCAGTTAAAGAGAAATTAAAAAATATATGGAAGTCAATGAAAATGATAACACCACAACCCATAACCTCTCAGACTCAGGAAAGGTGGTCATAAGAGGAAAGTATATAGCAATCCATAACTTCCTAAAGAAGGAAGAAAGATCTCAGATACACAATATAACCTTATGCCTTAAGGAGCTGGAAAAAGAACAGCAAATAAAATCCAAAGCCAGCAGAAGACAGGAATTAACAAATATTAGAGGAGAAATTAATGCTATCGAAACCAAAAAAACATTAGAACAGATCAATGAAATCAGAAGCTGGTTCTCTGAAAGAATTAACAAAATGAATAAACCACTAGCCAGTTTGAACAAAAACAAAAAGAAAGGACCCAAATAAATAAAATCAAGAATGAAAGAGGAGAGATCACAACCAAGACAGCAGAAATAAAAACCATAATAAGAGAATATTATGAGCAATTATATGCCAATAAATTGGTCAATCTTGAAGAAATGGACAAATTCCTAGAAACATATACACTAATGAAACTGAAACAAGAAGAAATAGAAATTTTGAACAGACCCATAACCAGTAGGAAATCGAACTAGCAATCAAAAATCTCACAAAAAACAAGAGTCCAGGGCCAGATGGCTTTCCAGGGGAATTCTACCACACATTTAAGGAAGAGTTAACACCTATTCTCTTGAAGCTGTTCCAAAAAATAGAAATGGACGGAAAACTTCCAAACTCTTTCTATGAAGACAGCATTACCTTGATTCCAAAACCAGACAGAGACCCCACTAAAAAGGACAACTATAGACCAATTACCCTGATGAACATGGATGCAAAAATCCTCAACAAGATATTAGCCAATCGGATCCAACAATACATTAAAAGAATTATTCACCACAAGCAAGTGGGATTTTACCTGGGATGCAGGGCTGGTTCAATATCCACAAAACAATTAACATGATTCATAACATCAATAAAAGAAAGGACAAGAACCATATGATCCTCTCAATAGATGCATATAAAGCATTTACAAAATACAGAATCCTTTCTTGATAAAAACCCTCAAGAAAGTAGGGATAGAAGGAGCATACCTCAAAATCATAAAAGCCATATATGAATGACCCAATGCTAATATCATCCTCCATGTGGAAAAACTGAGAGCTTTCCTTCTAAGGTCAGGAACGAGACAGGGATGTCCACTCTCACCACTGTTATTCAACATAGTATTGGAAGTCTTAACTTCTCAATCAGACAACACAAAGAAATAAAAGGCATCCAAATTGGCCAGGAGGAGTTCAAACATTCACTCTTCACAGATGACATGATATTCTACATGGAAAACCCAGAAGATTCCACCAAAAAAACTGCTATAACTGATTCATGAATTCAGCAAAGTTGCAGGATATAGAATCAATGCACAGAAATCAGTTGCTTTCCTATACACCAACAATGAAGCAACAGAAAGAGAAATCAAGGAATCGATCCCATTTACAATTGCACCAAAACCTATCAAATACCTAGGAATAAATCTAACCAAAGAGGTGAAAAATCTATACACTGAAAACTATAGAAAGCTTATGAAAGAAATTGAAGAAGACACAAAAAAGTGGGAAAAGATTCCATGCTCCTGGATAGGAAGAACAAATATTGTTAAAATGTCGATACTACCCAAAGCAATCTACATATTCAATGCAACTCCTCTCAAAATAACACCAGCATTCTTCACAGAGCTAGAACAAATAATCTTAAAATTTGTATGGAACCAGAAAAGACCCCCAATAGCCAGAGCGATCTTGAAAAAGAAAACCAAAGCAGGAGGCATCACAATCCTGGACTGCAAGCTATACTACAAAGCTGTAAACATCAAGACAGTATGGTACTGGCACAAGAACAGACACTCAGATCAATAGTACAGAATAGAGAACCCACAAATGGACCCACAAACATATGGCCAAATAATCTTTGAGAAAGCAGGAAAGAATATCCAATGGAATAAAGATAGTCTCTTCAGCAAATGGTGCTGGGAAAACTGGACAGCGACATGCAGAAAAATGAACCTGGACCACTTTCTTTTTTTTTTTTTTATTTTTTTTTTATTTTTTATTTTTTAATTTTTTTTTCAACGTTTTTTATTTATTTTTGGGACAGAGAGAGACAAAGCATGAACGGGGGAGGGGCAGAGAGAGAGAGGGAGACACAGAATCGGAAACAGGCTCCAGGCTCCGAGCCATCAGCCCAGAGCCTGACGCGGGGCTCGAACTCACGGACCGCGAGATCGTGACCTGGCTGAAGTCGGACGCTTAACCGACTGCGCCACCCAGGCGCCCCGAACCTGGACCACTTTCTTACACCATACACAAAAATAAACTCAAAATGGATGGAAGACTGAAATGTAAGACAGGAAGCCATCAACATCCTCGAGGAGAAAGCAGGCAAAAACCTCTTTGATCTTGGCCTCAGCAACTTCTTACTCAACACGTCTCCAGAGGCAAAGGAAACAAAAGCAAAAATGAACTACTGGGACCTCATCAAAATAAAAAGCTTCTGCACAGCGAAGGAAACAATCAGCAAAACTAAAAGGCAACTGACAGAATGGGAGAAGATATTTGCAAATGACATATCAGATAAAGGGTTAGTATCCAACATTTACAAAGAATTTATCATACTCAACACCCAAAAAACAAATAGTCCAGTGAAGAAATGGGCAAAAGACATGAATAGACACTTCTCCAAAGAAGACATCCAGATGGCCAACCGACACATGAAAAAATGCTCAACATCACTCATCATCAGGGAAATACAAATCAAAACCACAAGGAGATATCACCTCACACCTATCAGAATGGCTAACATTAACAACTCAGGCAACAACAGATGTTGGCGAGGATGCAGAGAAAGAGGATCTCTTTTGCATTGTTGGTGGGAATGCAAGCTGGTGCAGCCACTCTGGAAAACAGTATGGAGGTTCCCCAAAAAACTAAAAATAGATCTACCCTACGACCCAGCAATTGCACTGCTAGGTATTTATCCAAGGGATACAGGTGTGCTGTTTCAAAGGGAACCATGCAACCCCGTGTTTATAGCAGCACTATCAACAATAGCCAAAGTATGGAAAGAGCCCAAATGTCCATCAATGGATGAATGGATAAAGAAGATGTGGTATACATATACAATGGAGTATTACTTGGCACTCAAAAAGAATGAAATCTTGCCATTTGCAACCATGTGGATGGAACTAGAGGGTATTTGCTAAGTGAAATTAGTCAGTCAGAGAAAGACAAATATATGGCTTCACTCGTGTGAGGATTTTAAGACACAGAACAGATGAACATGAGGGAAGGGAAACAAAAATAATATAAAAACAGGGAGGGGGACAAAACAGAAGAGACTCTTAAATATGGAGAACAAACAGAGGGTTACTGGAGGGGTTGTGGGAGGGGGGATGGGCTAAATGCGTATGGGGCATATAGAATCTACTCCTGAAATCATTGTTGCACTATATGCTAACTAATTTGTATATAAATTTAAAAAAACAATAAATTTTTTTTTAAAGTTTACAAATGCAGGGTATAAATTTGTAAGGTACCTGGGTTGCTCATTCGTTAAGCACCTGACTCTTGGTTTTGGCTCAGGTCTTGATGTCATGGCACATGTGATCAAGCCTGGCATCAGGCTCTGCACTGACAACACAAAACCTGCTCAGGATTCTCTTTCCTTCTCTCTCTGCCCCTCCCTGCTCTCCAAATAAATTAATTAATTAATTAATAAACAAACATTAAAAAAATTTAAAAACCACAAATATAATAGATGAAGCATAGCATCACATTTTAAACTTAATTTCTGTGACTACTAGGATGAATACATATCTTTTCAAATAATTTATTTTCAAATAAATTATTAATATTTATAATTCACTCTATGATCTCTTCATATATAAAAGATAATAATAATCTTTTTAATAATTAAAATACAATGATTAAATAATAAATTAAAACACTATAATAAGACATGATAAGAAATTATTAGATATGTCATACATAGGTTAGGTTTTTTTATATTTGTAATTTGTCTTTTATTCCATTCTAAGGTTACTTTTATCTGTTATTTTTGTTTAAATGCATGGTGCCAGAGTAGATTCTTACAGAAACCCTCCACATAAAGACTAAAATTATCTTTGTGCTAGAACATGAAAACTTTTCACTAGTTATGGGAATAGCGAATATTATAATTATTTTTTCTAGGTAATGTTTGCCAAAACACATTGCTCCCATGTTAACTAGTTGCATGTTTGCATTGAGAATCATGAGCAAAATATGTAAATTCCATGCCTTTGTTTAGATCTGTTTGGAGAGATGATTTGTTTAGAGAGGATTTGTTTACTTTCTAATAGGATTTCCTAGATGGGAACTTGGCATAATATAATGGGATTAATCCCTGTGAAAGCTGTGAGTGGATTTTATTATCAGTCACAGCTCTGCTCTTCCACTATGTGAAATGTCTAAGAAAGGGATTAAGACACTCTGCAGTCGTGTGAGAAGCAGCTTAGTTATAAGCTGCTGTTTGAATCCACATATGCCCATACACACTCAAATAACACAGACCTACACGCCACACCACACCTTCCTTGAGGCTTCAGTCACTCCAAATATGCAGAAGATTAAAATTTTCTGCATTCAAGTAAACAGCAAAAGCAATGTAGGGATATCTAATATCATTTGGGTTTTTAAATGAACAGAGATTAACAGAATATGTTAAACACTGACCAATTGATGTCTTTTAGGTTTTATAACATGCAATTCGTTGTAATTAAAATGTGTTTGAACCCAAAGACTGAAGACATCTTTATTTAAGACAGAGTCCAACGTACACACTCATGGAGGAAAAAAAATCTACACAGAACAGAGATATATATGATAAAATTTTTAAACGCTAGTCTCCCACTTTCATTTATCAAATACTAAAAGGAGCTATACTTTATATAGCACTTATTAAGTACCAAGCATTATTCTAAATGCATTATGCATATCAACTAATTTAATCCTCAAAACACTCTATGAAGTATGCAATATTGTTATCCTTCTCTTAAAGACCGAAAGAGTGAAGCACAGATAAAAAGTCCAGCCCAAGGTCACAAGGCAGGTAAGTTTCTCAATGTTTTCCATCATGGTTTCTTCTTATGCTACTATTTTCTTTTTTTAATTTTTTTTTTCAACGTCTATTTATTTTTGGGACAGAGAAAGACAGAGCATGAACGGGGGAGGGTCAGAGAGAGAGGGAGACACAGAATCGGAAACAGGCTCCAGGCTCTGAGCCATCAGCCCAGAGCCTGACGTGGGGCTCGAACTCACGGACCGCGAGATCGTGACCTGGCTGAAGTCGGACGCCCAACCGACTGCGCCACCCAGGCGCCCCTTATGCTACTATTTTTTTAGAAAAGATGCATTCACTGCCACATTATATACACCTCTGTTTCCTCTATATCTTTTATGTTTTCATTATTACATTTAACTCTTCACTTCACCTAGAATTTATTCTCAGATGGTGTGAGGAAAGTATCAACTGTCTTTCATTAATTCTAAGATATACACCTGTCAAATTTTAACATCTGTGAAAGCAGAATTCCTGGAGTTCTTACCATCGTTGCCAGGCTGCAGTCTTGCCTGGTTCTGTCTGATAATATCAAGACAGTGTCAAAATCACCCTTAAGGATGAATGTCAGAGGTTTGGAAGCAAACATGAGAAACACTAGTTAGAACATGCGTTTAAGAAATACCACATCACCAAAGTTCTAGATTGAAACAGAGGATACTACTGTATAGGGGAGAAAACATAGACATGAATAACCCTGAGTAAAAAAAAAAAAAAAAAAAAAAAAAGTGAATTAAAAGAGCTAGACTTTGGGAAGTAGGTTTATTCATATCTGAATTGCTTTATTGCACCTCTACTCAATTTTTATATTTACAGACAAGAAGTGTATACAATTAAAAGTCTATACCTAAGTAAGTCTAAAATAGCTCAAAAACTATAGAGAAGGAGTCAACAAACTTTCCTTAAAGATTCACAGATTTTTTTTTGTTTTTGTGGACCAACAGGTTCTGCCACAATATTTAGTACAGCCATCATAGTGCAAAAGCAGCCTGGGCAATATGTAAATGAATGGATATGGCTGGGTTCAATTTTTTTTTTTTTTTTTTTTTTTTTTTTTTTTTTTACAAAAATAGGTAGTGGGCCAAGTTTGTCCTGGTAACAAGAGTAACAAGTCCATGTGATAGGAAAGCATTTGGTTTTAGTTTATCAAGTAATTTTTTTTTTCTTCCTAGCAGTATAATGTTGACTTATTTTTCTCAGTTTTTTAAATTAATAAGTAAATTGACAAGTATCATTTATTTAATTACTCTACTCCTTTGAAATGTCATCTTTACAAAAATCAGAATGTAAAATCTCTTACATTCTAAGATTTATTTGGTGGCTTTCCAATTTGACCCATTAATATAATTCTCTATTCTTATTACAGGAATATTTAAAATATTATAAAATGATATTTTATTATTAGTAGTAGTAGAATCCTTTAACATCTCTTCCTGATAGAAATTATTATGATTTGTTATGTTTTTAGTTCTCAAATTAGTTAACATACAGTATAGTGTTGGCTTCAGGAGTAGAACCCAGTGATTCATCTGTTATATATGACACCCAGTGTTCACCCCGAAGAGTGCCCTCCTTAATGTCCATCACCCATTTAGCCCATCTCCCACCCATCACCCCCATCAACCCTCAGTTTGTTCTGTCTATTTAAGAATCTTTTATGGTTTGCCTCCTCTCTGTTTTTATCTTATTTTTCCTTTTCTTCCCCTATTTTCATCTGTTAAATTTCTCAATAGAAATTCTTATTTTTTTTTCTTTTTTTTTTCAACATTTTATTTATTTTTGGGACAGAGAGAGACAGAGCATGAACGGGGGAGGGGCAGAGAGAGAGGGAGACACAGAATCGGAAACAGGCTCCAGGCTCTGAGCCATCAGCCCAGAGCCCAGCCCGGGGCTCGAACTCCCGGACGGCGAGATCGTGACCTGGCTGAAGTCGGACGCTTAACCGACTGCGCCACCCAGGCGCCCCAGAAATTCTTATTTTTTTAAACATTTATTTTATTTATTTTTGAGGGAGGGAGCACAAGTGGAGGAGGAGCAAAGAGAGAGAGAGAGAGAGAGAGAGAGAGAGAGAAAGAGAAAGAATCTGAAGCAGAGAATGTGAAGCAGGCTCCAGGCTCTGTGCTGTCCGTGCAGAGCCTAATGGGACTCAAACTTATGAATCATGAGATCATGACCTCAACTAAAGTCGGACACTTAGCTGATTGATCCACCCAGGTGCCCCAGAAGAAATTATTTTTACATTATCATAAATGTATTCTTTCCAGTGAACTTTAAAACACTTAAGTTGCAAAAAAAAAAAAAAAAAGCTCATTAGAAGTATGTTTGATATTGCATTAAACCAACCCAATCAGTGAGAAGAGTTCAAATTTTTAGTGGTCAGTCTTTGTATCCAGGAAATCAAGTATTTTTCACACTCTGGTAAGATTTTATACTTAATTCATATAGGTTCCACATATTTTCTCATGAGTCAATTTCTAGATATTTAACTTTGGGGGATTATGAAGAATGGAATATTTTGTATTCCATTATATTTTCTAGCTTGCTTCAGGTGCTATATAATACAGCTATTAGTTTTGTACCATTTTAAATAAGAATCTTTGTATTAATATTTTTAATTATTTGTTTAATTGTTTCTTCTTAATTTTCTAGAAAGATCATTGCATTACAAGACAACATAATAGTTTTGTCTCCTTCCTTTTTCCCTTCCTCTCTTTCTCCCTTCCTCCTTTCCTTCCTGCCTTTGTTCCCTTCTTTCCTTGCTAATTTCCTTCTTATCTTTAATTGAGATATATTTAGCATATAACATTGTATAAATTTAAAGTGCACAACATATTTATTTGATATATTTATATTGCAACATGATGGTCATTGTAGTGTTAGCTAACACCTCTATCATATCAAATTATTATCATATCCTCTAGTGTTGGAAACAATTGGAATTTACTCTCTTAGCAAGTTTATTATCTATAATAATCATTTTGCTGTCTATAAATGCTGTTCTGTGTATCAGGTTTCCAGGAATGATTTATCTGCTAGTTGCAAGTATGCACCCTTGCAACTTGCTCATTCTCCATCCTCTGGGCCCTGGTAACTACAATTTTACTGTCCACATTTACAACTTCTTTTACATTCCACATATAGGAGATAATGTACAGTATTTGTGTTTCCCTGTCTGAGTTATCTCACTTAGAATAATGCCCATCCATGTTGTTGCAAATGCACATTTTTTTTTCATAGCTGAATAGTATTCTATTATATTTATACATACCACATCTTTTTTATCCATTCATTTGTCCACTGTAAGACACTTCAGTTGTTTCTGTATTTTGGCTATGGGTAATAACATTACAATAAATTTTTGCCCACTTCCTACTCAGATTATTTGCTTTTTTGCTATTTAGCTGTATGAGTTTATATATATATATATATATATACACACACACATTTATATGTATATACATTTGTATACAAATACATTTGTATACAAATGTATATACATATATATATACATACATATATATGTATAATGAGTTATATATATATAATGAATCATATATATAGTTGGATATTAATCCCTTATGAAATATGTGGTTTGTAAATATTTTCTCCAATTCCATATGTTGCTTTTTCATTTTGTTGATAATATTTCTTTTGCTATGCAGAAGGCTTTTAATTTGATGTATTCCCACTTGTTCATTTTTGCTTTTGTTCATGTTTGCTTTTGTTGGTGTCACAGCCATGAAATCATTGACAAGCCAACTGTTAAGGAGACTTTTCCCTATGTTTTCCTCTAAGAGGTTTATGGTTACAGATCTTACATTAAATCTTTAATCATTTTGAGTTCATTTTTATGAATGTTGCAAGATAGGATACCTGTTTCATTCTTTTGAATTGGAAGTGTTCTGCAATTTGGGGGGATCTGAATGTCCATCTTGGGCTCTCATTTCTCCACAGGAAGAAATGTAGGTCCAAGAGGACCCTCTTGGTGCAGTGCTATGCTAATCTGGGGAAGGCCCAAGGCAGTCAGAATGTAGCTGCTCTTACCCTTCTAATGCAGTCCTTTTTGGTCTCAGTGGTCCAGGGTGGTACTTCAGCCATGTCCTAGGTTCTGGGATTTCACAATGGTGTCTTATTTAGAGATAGTTGCTAGTTGGTCTTCTTGTAAGGGAGACTGAAATCAGTAATGACTTTTGTTACCATTTGATAATAACACTCCATTGTCTTTTCACTTTCCTGATGATGTCCTTTGAAGCACAAATGTTTACGTTTGATGATGCCCATTTTTTCTAGTTTAAATCTTTTGTTGTTTGTACTTGTGTCATATCTAAGCAACCATTGCCTACTCCAGGGTCACAAAGATTGATGCCTATATATTTCTGTAAGAGTCTAATAGTTTTAGCCCCTACATTTAGGTCTTTGATACATTTTGGATTAATTTTGCATGTAATGCAATGTAGGGTTTCAAGTTCTTTCTCTGGCATGTTGCTCTCAGTTGTCTCAGCACAGATTTTTGAAAAGAACTTTCTTTTTCCATTGATTTGTCTTGACACCTTTACCAAAGACAATTGATCATAAATGTGAAGGTATATTTCTAAACTCTCAATTCTATTTCATTGAGCAATATGTCTCCCTTTATGCCAGTACTACACCATCCTGATTACTGTAGCTTTGTAGTAAATATTAAAATGAAAAGTTAGTCCTTCAATTTTTTCTTCTTTTTCAAAGATTGTTTTGGCCCTTCCAGGCCCCATTCGTTTTCATATGAGTTTTAGGGCCCACCTGCCAATTTATTCAAATAATTCATCTGGGATTTTTATAGGAATTGTATTCAGTCATAGATTATTATGATCCTACATAGCATATTCAACCTTAACATATTTAACATACTTTGTTTTAGAGTCTAGTTTCTTATAAAGTATAGTTACACAACTATAGCTAGTTGTGTTATCCCCTTACTAGATGGTCAGCCCCATAACAGTAGAAGATATCTTTTATTTTTAAATGTCTTGAAATTTTTTGAATATCTTTGCAAAAGCATATATTTCCAAATATTCACCTGTATAAATCTTCAAAATCCTACTTAATATGATATTTTCAGTCATCTTAAAAGCATACTTGTATAGATCAATAGCGAATTTGGTCAGTTACATTCAAACAAGAGTATAGCCAATTTGTTTTTGCAATACGTACGCTGCAGACTTGGGAAATATCATTCTTTATGCTCTGTATCTATGCTTATAAATTTGAGTCCAAGCCTTGTTCAAACTGCTCTTTTATATCAGCTATTTAACTTTTTTTAACTTGCTAGCCAAACTGGCTACAAAAAAAGGTGAGGGGCAACACACATACCACATTTTTTTCAGGACTTTAGAGAAATTTCAATAAATGAATATAAGCATATTTTAAAATGGTTTTAAAATAGAAACACGCAGGTGGTTTGGTGTTGCTTATGATTCATGAACTATTCATAAACAGTAGTAAAATAATAGTTACTCTATATAAGCCATCACTTTGGCTAAGGAAAGAAAAAAATGCAGTCTGTGTAGTAATTCTCTGGCCAAAAATAAATGGGTATCACTTTTAGTTTTTAATTGTCACACCTGTGGTTTTTTTTTTTTCATTTAGTCATGGCATGATACACAATGGGACATGACTTAATGACCAGCAGACATAATATGAATTATTTTCAGCTCACAGAGATGTTGCCAAGTGATTCCCATACATGGAGTAGACATCCAAAGAGTTTTTCAGACTGTAAAGAGCTCCAGTTCATCCGGACCACCGTTAACACTGAATTACTTGACACGTCTCTAATTAAAACTACCACAGTGGTGTTTCTACTCAAAAGCAACCACACTGTGATCTGTGTGAACACACTTTTGCCAAGTTTCTGATTATCAGATGGCAACGCAGACCCAGCTGGTGTAGAGTCCTTTATATCTGATCCTCTGACATTGAGAATGCCATACATTTCTTTGGAAATCAACATATGCCTGACTAGCTATCTCTTGCAGTAATTATGCAATTTCAAGAATTTTTTGAAGTTGTATATCTCAAATCACCTATTAAAAATTATTTTATGTTAGTTAAAAAATTCTTTTTAATGTGTATAACTCCACAGTTTCCAAAATTCACTTATCCACAAATTTCATTCCATTCTTTTATATGGATATGTCTTTAGCTATTTGCAACTAAAGGATTATTTATAAAGAAACAGATCAGCCCACAGGTGTAACTAAATATACAATCTAACTCAAATTGTAACCAATATACATCAAATAAGTTGGTCATTCCCTATATCTTGACATCTTGATGGAGGATATTATTTTTATTACAGTGTTCACCACTTATTGCTTTTCTTTAGTATATTCTAAGCTCACTAATTATATTAATATCCTCCTCAGCAAGTCCTGGTCTTGTGAATATTCTCCAGTTCTCTTTCCTCTCAGATATTTCTCCATTCTCCAGTGAGACAGATTCATCAATTTCATTCACTTTACTTACGTGAAACCATAGTATGCATATACAATTAAAGCCCAGTAACCCTGTGATTCATTTTGACTCCTGGCTGCTGTGTGGCCTTCCCACTGTGTGGGAATCTCACTGAGCACCCATTCCCTCTTCACTAAATTGAAGATAACATTAATTTACCTCATAAGTCCTTGAAATTTAAATGAAATTATGTAAATAAAAGCATTTTCATACATACAATTGATATTTTCTTTCCTTTACCAACTGTCTTTATTTCTCAAATTCTACTTCAAAGGAGCTATTAATTATTACTCAGGATCTCACCCTTTTTAAGTTCAAAGTATAGGTGTTTGAGCCACTGCAATGACAGTTTAGATCCACTGACTGTCCTTAAGAAGCATTACAAAATTATACCAGGCCAGGGTTTGATCTTCATATTTTCAAACTCAAAATTTGGTGTTATCTGCTTCTTAGACTGGATCAAACTTGGGGATATTTATTCACTGTAATAAAGATTACAGTGGACTAATGGATAATGCTGATTTCATTTACATTGAGAAAAACAATTGCCAAGGGGAACAGATACTCATTTCTTTGACCATTGTATTCTTTCTCTGTAAGAAGCTGAATGGGAAATCAAATTATAATCACAAGAGCTCTTAGTGATCTTGGAATCAGAGCAGAGTTTGCTGGGGCTTTGATTGCAGCGCCTAATGGCCTCCAGGTTTGACAAGTGCATGTGCTCATTTCCACAAATGCACCTGCCTTCTAAACAGGATGGGTTTGTTCCTGCACCAGGCAGTGACAGAACTGCCATGTAGCACAACTATAGCAAGTACCGTTTTCATGACAGTCTACATAAATGATGCCCCCTGGATTTGTGCAACAGTGGCGATGGTAGAAACCTTTTTTCCTACATGAGATTTTAATGTGTACTGCTGATCTATTTTTCCTTGACATTTTTCTTAATGCTTCCACTGATGGCCAGCTTCCTTCATATTTCAGATTTTGTATTACATTGTCTTTGTATATTATTTTTATTTTAAAAAAATGGGGGGGGGGAGAGCGCAAGCAGGAGGGGGCAGAGAGATGTGGACAGACGATCTGACACCGTCTCTGCAATGACAGTCTGACAGCAGCGAGCTCTATGTGGGGCTTGACCTCACGAACTGTGAGATCATGGCCTGAGCCAAAGTCTGAAGCTCAATCGACTGAGCCACCCAAGTGCCCCCACCATTGTTTATTAACTTTATCATGGTCCTGTCAGAAAAAAAGCAACCTTCTAAAATGCTTTAAGATTATTTTTACAGCAAACATTTTATTTAATATGACATTTAAAATTTTTGATAAATTGTGGAACAGGCCTCCAAAAGAAATAGTGCCAAGGCTATAAAGGTCTTAAAACATTCTTGCACTCAACCGTCTAAACCTTCCTTAGCCAAACCTACTCAAACTGCTCCCGAAGAGAAAGGCAAACAAAGTGCTTTTTGTCTTAAAGGGAATGGAGGGCTAGTTGCTTGATACTACTCTATATTTTCCCTTCTTTTGCTACTGATTCTATAGTTGACTCAAAATGGAAAGCACTGTATTCTCTGCTCTGCCATCTTATAGTCTGCTGATGTATGGTAATAGCTTTGGAAATTCCTGCCTTCTTTTTAATTGTTTTTGTTTTGTTTTGTTTTGTTTTGTTCAAGTTTTATTTTTTATTTATTTTTGAGAGAGACAGAGAGCATGAGCAAGGGAGGGGGAGAGAAAGGGAGAGAGAGAATCCCAAGCAGGCTCCACGCTGTCAGTGGGGAGCCTGATGCAGGACTCAAACTCCCAAACCTTACCGTGAGATTATGACCTGAGCTGAAATCTAGAGTCGGACACGTAACCATCTGAGCCACCGGAGAGCCTGCTTGCCTTTTTTAAATATAGGGTTTCCCAAACTTTATAATTATGATTTTTAATAAGATCTATTAATATCCTGTAGCATACACTTAAAAACTGGGACCTATTTTCCATTCATTTCAATAGTGAATATAGTTGACATCAAAGTGGAGGGAATAATAGTTTTGAGAGACAAATTGTTATGTCTCTTGTTATCATATGTTGCATCTTAATTTAAACGGAGTGGCAGAACCCACTACTCCAGGCTCTGTGCTGCATTTGACCCTTATAGTTCCATGGGCTCTGCTTAATGTCAGCTGAAATAGGTACTCTATGAAGCCTCTGGCAAAGCGGCAGATACTGGATGCTAAAAGCTTAGGTTGTATCTCTTATCACCTCACACCAAAAATCAATTCACTGGGAATTAGCCCCCCGATGGTGGGCATCTCCCATTGATTTTCTCTCTACTGTAGAGCCCCTGTGGTTGGCACTCAATAACCAAGAACTGATGAATTTCTTCTTTCCCAGGTCCTCTCTCTCCATAGACACGTGCACACGTGTACACACACACACACACACACACACACTCTTACACTATACAACGATGCCTATTTTTGTATAATTGGATTGGAAAGTATTATGACAAGAAAACTTTAGTAAATTTCTGTTTTACACATTCACAGATTTTTCTGTTATGAGAGTCTCATCTCCTTAGGAATTTTATGTCACTTTAAATAAAAATGTCCCCAGAATATTTTATGACAGGGTTTTTCTACATGAATGCATCCATTCAAATGTTTCATTACTTTGTTTGCCAAGACACATTTTATAACTTTCAGGTTTTCACTTTAACAGTCCCAAGAATCTCATGGTATCAACTTGTCTAATTAACCAGTCCTGATATTTATTTTTTCTGAAAACAGAGTGCAATTCCCACACCTTGTAGCACAGGCCAGGAATTTTTTTTTTCTTTTCAGTCCCTCCCTTTCCAGAATGAGGAAGATCAAGGAGAAAGCAAAAAGTTACCATACCAGAGATGAACTGCTGCAAAATGCACAGAAAAATTTAAAAATGGAAGGACCTCTGGAGAAAGAACCATGCATCTCACAGTCTGAATGACTCTCAGCATTGGGCCCCTGTATAACAATAGCACTTTCAATATCATGTACAAGTCAAAGCCTTCCAGCATTTTTACCCTTTCCTTTAATCAGCATATGACCCCCTTTCAGTGTAGTATGTATATAATTAAAACCATTTTTCCCCACATGCAATAGAGCCTTATATCTGTTAAGATAATTTGTAAACTGATGTTGTCATGTGGTCTTTAAGAAGACCTCATAAAAAATGAAAACAAAATATTTGACTATTACAAATAATGAAATTCTCTAAATCAGGGTTTCAAAAACAGAGCTAAGCACCCAAACATCCCAAGAATTGTTCCAACATTTGAAAAAATATCCTTTGCAAATTGAGATGATTGATCCTAGATTCAAGTTTTCAGATGTGAAGCTTATCATGGCTTCCAAGAGAGGAAGTCATTATATCAGAGGATGGTAAGAAGAGACCAGAGACTCATTCATGTGCCTGGAATCTACCCCAGATTGGGCAACATGTTTCCTGGACGTGACTGGAATATCGTGTATGGAGCTTTATCACTGCCCTTATTACAGGGCTTTATGTTTGTTATGTGTTCATCTCTTTGAGGAGACTGTGAATTCCTTGAGAGTACAAACTACATAATAAGCATCTTTGTATCCTGATGACAAGCAAAATGTCCAGCATTCCAAAAATATTTTCTCAATTAATCAACTATGAAGTTTTACCAGCATCACCATCATCACCGCTACTAAAGCAAAAGAGGTGGTACTGCCTTTCTCTTTTCTTCTACCTTCCAGAACATTTCCTGTTTGTTCATTCAAATCAGATTTAAAGTCATGGAGCCTGGAAAGACCTTGAAAGAATGAATATTTATTGAGAGTCTACCTAGCAGCCGTGCTTTAATTGTATTATCCCACTTAATCCTTCCATACAATCTTATTTAAATAATGCAAGCCTCATTTTATAGATGATGAAACAGGTTCAGAAAAGCTTAAATAGGTAACACTAGCATAACTGGGGTCTGAGTCAATCTGTTTAACTCTAAACACTGGACTTTATACTGTATTGTATCCTTGTGAAATAATTCTCTCATTTTATAGACAAAAGAATTGAAGATTAGAGATACTTATGGGCTAACTAAAGCCGGATGACTGATTAATGCTGTTCATTACTAAAAGTCTGATTACCAGATTAACAGCCCAATGGGATTTCCACTGGAAATAACATGAGAATAATGTTTCTCACTAACTCTACATGCTTTGTCTCACATCCTAGCATCATACCTTATAATAGCGCCTGGAGACTGGAGTTATAAGACTGAGATATGGTGTGGATTTTTTTTTTTTTTTTTTGTGGTAGAAGAGGCAGTGATGATAGTGTTGATAATGCTATTGGTGTTGGGAAGAGGAGGGTTGGGGAGGTGTTACTCGTTGCTCCTCTCAATGTAGCCCCTGTTTTCCCAGGATTTAAGATTTTCTCTGATATTCACCTTAGTTGACTGAGTTCCACAGGAGACTTTGATATTGGTAGTCATTTCCAGTATGTACTGTTTGAGATGTTTGTTTGTGAGTATATATATATTCTCTGTAGGTGTACAACTACGGAAAAGGGAGAAAAGGGGAGAAAGAGAGTGAGATTACACAAGGAAGAAAAGAGCAGACATTTGGGAACCACAAGTCTAAGTTACAGTGTTCTACAATGAAAAAGTAAGACTTAAATTCAGCTAATGCCAGTCATGAATGGTTTCATGCCTTGTAGTGTTTTATTAAACAAAATCACCAGATGAAGAGAAGTTTGGCTAAATCTATTATTTGAAATGCTAATGATTTTGATTTTCAGTATTCAAAGGGGTACCTCTAATCAGCCAAGAAAATTTGTTCTGTCCCTGTAAATAGCAGGTAGAATGCGTATTGCAGTTCCTCTTATTATATAAATATAAGCTGAAATTATTCTTTTAAAGTAAAGAGGTCTATCACTTCTCGTTGGCCCTAACTATATAACTATAGTTTTCTATATAACTATATAACTATAGTTTTCTAACTATAGAATGAAGGAGCCAAGTTAAATGATGTTTGTGGCTCATTTTTGCTTGTAAGCTTATATAGCTCTAAACACATTATTTTTTAAATCTGAGGAGGATAGCAACATAGAGGTTAAGACTATAGCTTTAGAGTCAGACAGTCCCAGTGCTACCCCTTCCAAACTGAGGGAATTAGAGAAGTTATAGGCATACCTCTTTTCTTGCACTTCACTTTATTGAACTTTGCGGATATTGCATTGTTCACAAATTGAAGGTTTGAGGCAACGCTGCCTTGAGTAAGCCTATAGGTGTCATTTTTCCAACAGCATTTGCTCACTTCATGTCCCTGTATCCCATTTTGGTAATTCTCACAGTATTTCAAACTTTTTCATTATTATTGTGTTTGTTATGGTGATCTGTGATCAGTGATTATGACTCACTGAAACCTCAGATAATTGCTAGCATTTTTTAGTAATCAGGTATTTTTAAAGTAAGGTATGTGTTTTTTTAGACATAATGATATTGTACACTTCATAGACTATAGTACAGGGCAAACATAAATTTCATATGCATTGGGAAGCCAAACAATTCATTTGACTTGCTTTATTTCGAGAGTTGCTTTACTGAGGTGGTCTGGAACCAAACCCACAATATCTCTGAGGTATGCCTGTATACCTCAGTTTAGAGGTAAAATAATTGCCACACCATTTAGGCAATTGCTCAAACCGGGAAAATTATTCTTAATATATATCCCTTAAACTTACCCTCCTCACCATTTAACCCATCCCCAAGTCCTAGCAATTCCAAATGTAACATATATCTTGCATGTATTCTGTATTGGTTTGCTGGGGCTGCCATAGCAAAGTACCACTGACCAGGTGACTTACACAAGAGAAGCTGATTTTCTCACAATTCTGGAAGCTAAATATCCTAAGATCAAGGTATCATCATGGTTAGTTTCATTCTGTCTCTCTTCTTGGTTTGCAGGTGGCCACCTTCTTTCTTTGTCTTCATTCTTTCTCTCACACCTCTGAGATTGAGTCTACTCTTTCTGTAAGGACATCAGATGCATTAGATTAGGGCTCATCCATATTACCTCATTATAACTCAATTACATCTTTAAAGGCTCTAGCTCCAAATGTAGTCATCCTGAGACAATGGTGGTTAGGATTTCAACATGTGAATTTTGGTGGCACAAAGTTTACCCTAAAACTCATCTATTTCTCTCCATCCCCACTGATGCCATCTCAGACTCGACTGCCATCACCTATACCTGTATGGTTGCAATACATTTCTTGCCCATCATCTTACATCCACCCATTTATTTTTCACACAGTAGCCAGAAGGATATTTTTAAAAAGTCTATATGAGGTCACGTCAGATGTTGTGGCTAGGGTTCCATAAGCACAGTACTTGAAATTAAAGTACTTGAAAAGATCTAAATAAAATAGGAATTCCTATTTTTTAATAAAAACCTTAAAATTCTTATTAAAATGTTTCAGTATTTACTCTAAAATAATTTAGGATGCAAAAATTATCTTGTATGAAGAGTTAGGAGTTCAGAGAAATGAAGGCATCCACTTTTAGCACCAATGAACATTTACAAAAAAACACTTCAGTGTGAAAGCCACTCAAAATCTCATTACAAAAATCTGTGGGACATTATGCACCATAACTTGGTTCATCTATCCATTCTCTTTCTGCTGTCATTGCTAAGTGCCTGGCTTCCAAATATGCCCTAGTGGTCCTCCTATCTTTCCGGAGCTGACGTGGCCACAGTGGAGATGCACTTGGTCTAACAAAACAAACCTATCATCATCTTTGCCTCCAGGATTTGCTCCCTCCTATAACTTTCCCACCTTTTCAGTGGTGCTACCTGGAATCAGTTTTTGAGCTATTCTCCCCTAGTTGTCCCTAGCATCTAACTGCCAAATATATTGCATGTTTATATTTACTATGCCTCCTCTAACATTTCATCCTGAACCTAGTTATCCCAGCTTCAGGTTTTATGCATAGTTAAAGCCATCCAAATCCATCCAATCTCTTTCTTAGTTTTTCACATCAAAACCTGTGCCACAACCATATTTAGCACATTTCCTTAGCTTATAAATCCTCTGGTGAAATGAAATTGTAGTAGAATGCATAAATAAATAACGTAGAAAACACAGGGCAGGACAACACTCACTTGACTACCCTAATGGACACTGATTTTCCAGTTGGGATATTCCTTAGGAATGGGGCCATGACTTACAATTGATTGTTGTCCTTCTCTCTCTCTCTTTTTTTTTTTATCTCCCACAATAGCTAGACAGTGCTTTGGTTATAGTAGTTGCATTGTGGAAAAAAAAGATTAATCAATTAGTATCCACAGCTTCTTGCTGTTCTGCACTCAGGAGGGAGGATCCTGTGTTGACTACTAGGTTTAAACCATGCACAGTAAAATAGATAGTGAAAGAGAAGAAAGAAGTCCTATAGAGGCTATTTGAATTCATCTGCAAGAGATCCCACTAGTCACCAAGTAAAAAGAGGAAACTAGGAAGGTTGAGGAAGATAAAGAACATCTGTGGACTGAAAGTGAGACAATTTTTAGAAAATTGAAGTGGAGAAAGGAAAATATTAATCTTTTGATAACATGCCTATGAAATATTGAAGATAAGGGGTGAGAGAGAAATTCTCAAAGTTTATTTGTATGCTATGAATGCAACCACTATGATTTTTTAAGAGAAAGCAATAAAAATATAAAATAGCTCTCAATTATTTTTTGATGCTGGATTGATATTACTTTGAATGTGACACCAGGACAGGCTTGGGCATCAAATAGCTCTGGTGTCATTTTGAGTTACAATGATGATAATGTTCCAGACCAGTTGTTTGATTGCTGCCGCAATTGTTAACATTCAGAAGCACGATGCTTAGTCTTTTTGTTATTTCTGTGAAATCTAAATGCATTGTTTTTCAGTTTTATTACCTAGAAATACTACCTTATGCAGTCCCAAAATATATAATTACAATAATGCATACATGAACTGCTTTTTATAGGTTACAAAAACAGTGTGCATTCATAACATCCTTCTTAAAATAATTAGGTAAGATATGTAGGATAGATATTGTCTCCATTTTACAAATCAGAAAACATCAACTCGTAAAGGCAAAACACCAATATGTAGGTAGAAGCTGTCAGAGTAAAAACTAAAATTTTGTCTTCAGATTCCAATTTCAGAGTTCTTTAAATTTTTTTCATGTTTATTTATTTGGGGGGTGGGTACAGAGAATCCCAAGCAGGCTCCACACAGACTGTGCAGAGCCCGATGCGGGGTCGACCCCATGAACTGAGAGATCACAACCTGAGCCAAAATCAAGAGTTCAAGGCTTAACCAACTGAGCCATGCAGGTGCCCTCCAATCTTGGAGTTCTTTAGGGGCCCTATAATTCTTGTGTACATAGAGAGAAACATAGAGGATGTTTTTATGTTTAGCTTATGCTTTTTCATTTTTTTCTCTTTTTGAAAGTTTCTAATTTGATAGAGACTCAGTGGACTGTATGCACTAATCAGCTACAAGACTTGAAAGATAATCCTTATTGGCTCTCCTATTGCCTATTACTCTTCTGAAAGGAAGCTGCTCCTTTTGTAAATTTTGCTTAGGTGTATGACAGCTTTGCCACCTGCGTACTGTTTCGCCTTGGGCAAGTCACAGAGGGGGTTAACCTCTCCAGATATTTGTAAGGATATAATGTGATATCACAGGATGTGACAGAGAAAACACTCAAAAAATGTAAGCTATCAAGAGCATCTTTTTCTTTCATTTCTTTCTCTAATCAGTCCACCCCAATCTTAGTCTTTAATTTTAATCCCAAAAGAGCAAATGACAGGAATACATCAGCTTTTCCTTTTTCTTTATCCTCTTCTACCAGTCATTTGAAATAGTGCAACTTTCAGACATATAGGAAATTTTTCAAAAACATTAACTCAATATTATTGAAGACATCAACTCAACACTGTAAGACAAAACAAACAGCAGTGTCTTATAACTAGCTAACAGCAGCCTCAAATTTAGAGTAATGTAGAAATAAAAAGGCAGCTGCAGCTTTGGCATTTTAAGGTTAACTATTTCTTTCATAAGAGAGAGAGAGAAAGAGAGAACTTGCATAAGTGCAAGCAGGGGCAGGGCAGAGGGAGGTAGAAGGAGAGAGAGACTCTTAGGCAAGTTCCATGCCCAGCATTGGGCTCTATGCTGGGCTCTATCTCAGGACTGTGATATCATGACCTGAGCCAAAAATCAAGATCAACTATATATATATATATATATATATATATATATATATACTATTATATATTATATTATAGGTATACACACATACATATAGCCAAAATCATGACCTGAGCCAAAACAAACTATATATAGTTGTTTTTGTTTCTGTTTTTCCTTTATCTTTCTTTCACAGCATAAGTCATGATAAATTTCTCTGCAGTTTTAATTTCTGGAAGAATGCAGAGGAACACTGCTTATATAAAGCAGATTGCCTAGTAAAATTCGATCACTTAATCAAAAATCATCTCATGGCTGATAAACATAGAACAGCAAATATTGTAAGTTATTAGAGTAAATTAATTCTTAAAAGTTTTAGAATGTTTATTGATCAGTGTGTACAAACTACAACTAAGTGAATTAAATGGTGGAAAGAGAAGTGAGACAAACTTTCTATTATCTCACTGGTGGTTAGGATTAAAAGGGTAGGATAAGAAAGAAAAAAAAATCATGGCAGAGATAATGCAAACCGTAAGAGGAAGCATGCAATAATTGTCAAGGCACTCTGTAAAGAAGGAGAGAAGGTATTCCAAAGCTGGGTAAAAGGCAGTAGCCAAGAATACAGACTGGATGTTTGAATTGGGACTGGAAGAAAACACAGTTTCAACATAAAAGGTGGTAAAAACTTTTTTAAGAAGACTAGCATGAGACCAGCAGGGAACAAAATCACACTTACATTAATAGGAAATCTTTCTGTTTATTCAGTTTTAAGCCAAAATGGGTGACAAAGCTTTTTGGAAGTAATGTATGGAGGCCTAGAAAGCCACCTTGGGTATTTAAACTTAATGTCATAGTCGGTAAGGAACTGCATGATCCAATCTCTGCTTCTGAAAGACTAATAGACCAAGTGTAATTAAAATAAATTAAAAGGGAGAAAGTTGTGGAAAATCAACAATTGTTTAGATGAAGGTAGTAAGGGTCTGAGATAAAAAGGTGAACACTGGATGCTAAGGAGGTAACAAAGTTGAAAAATAATGAAGTCGCCAAATTTATAGGACTTTAAGTTGAAATATAATACACATGTTAAAAAAGTACATATCTTTGCTTACTCTCAGGTGTATATAAACTACCTTAATTATCACAAACCAGCACCTATATCAAGGAAAAGACCATCCCCAGAAGACCCCACTTTCTATCTCTACCTCTCTCCATTCTACTGCTCTTTCACACCACACATTACTTTCAATTGCTTTCATATTTTACATAAGTGCAATTTTCCATGATATTCCCTCCTGTTTGGCTTATTTAACTCAACACCATGCTTGTGATATTTATCCAAGTATGTTAGCTTGTTCTCATGGCTGTATGGCATTATACCACATAGATGGACCATAGTTATTTACCCATTCAACTGTTGGTGGGCATTTGGGTGGTTTTCAGTCTGGAGTAATAACATATAATGCTGCCACGGACTTTTGTGTGAATGATTTTTGGTTGGATATACATGTAGGAATTTAATTCCTGGGTCACACACATGTTGCTGTAGTAGATCATACCAACTCCTTTTCTGATAGTTGTAGCGATTAATGCTTCACGTACCAGTATATGAATTCCAGTTTTTCCATATCCTTCCCAGTGCTTGGCATTTTCTGTCTTTAACATTCCAGTCATTCTGGTGAGTATACAGTAGTTTGTTCTCATGGGTTTCATTTTGTATTTCCTTAAAATAAACAGTAGAGTTACCATATTTTCTTTTCTTTTTTGCCATTTCAAAGTCCTCTTTTGTGAAGTGATGAGTTTCTTAAGTACTCTTGATAGAATTCCTTTGTCAGATATGTGTGGCAAATAAGTTCTCCCACTCACTGCATTGCCTTTTGACTCTCTTAATTTTGTGTTTTAATGAAGAAAAAAACGTTAATGTTAATGCAGTTCGATATACCACTTGTATCTCCGACAATTTGTGCAACATCATAATGAGAGGCCATGAAGTGCGTAGCAATCCCTTAACCATGAATGTGTTACATTAGTAACTAGGTTCTTCTCATCTTTTTCAAGAGTACTAACCTTTCCTTTCATACAGCACCCATTTAACAAGACTTTACCAGGAAAGGAGAAGACATAAATGATTTCTCCAAGTTGCCCACTCTGGGTGATCTTGAGGTACTATTAACAGAATGAGATAAGTCAGTAATAAATGCCTGGTTAGGGATAAAGACAGTTTTTGATTTGGGATACAATGAGTTTGAGTTATTTATGAGACATTGGAATAGAAATTTCCAGTAGGCCTCAGATTTTCAGGAAGAGCGTGATTGTTGAAAGGGTGGAATTGGTTGAAATTACTGAGAGGGAGACTATAGATACAAGAACATGAATGGGAACAAAACCTTAATATATATGTCCAGGTAGTAGTTGGAGGAGGATATCACAAATCTATATCTCCAGTTGCCTGTTAGACGTTTTTACCTAGAAATCTCTTTGTCACCTCACACCCAAGACAGAATAGAACTCATCATACTCCCTCTATTCCTGAGCCCATTCCTCCCCTTTATTGGAGTTCATATTTCTGACCTGTTGACCCCTGGGTCTTACAGTCACTCAGACACCAAGCTTTAGAGTCAATGGTGACCCCTCATACTTCTTCACCCCTTTGGCTAGTCATTAAGGCCTATTACTTCTTTCATTCCTTAATCTTACTTTCATTGACATCTCCTTAAACTATTTTAATGGTCTCATTAAACTTTGCCCTTCGTACCCACTTTTTGTTTGCAAAGCATTTTTTTTTTAGTTTTTGATTATTGAGCCACGCACTATGCCAAGTGTATTATATAAATATACCCTTTAATTTCATATAATCCCATGAGGAAACTGGGGTTTAAGGTGTTTAAGTGACTTGGTGATGGTCATACAGAACCAGGGTTCCAACCTACATACATGGGAATCTGAAGTCATCTGTTAACTTGTATCATTGTCTTCCTCCACACAACTACCACATTAATAGTCCTAAAACTTTTTTCATATTTTGCCTCTTCTACATCATTCTTTGACCATGAGATAAAGTCATAAAAGCTTTTTAACTGATCTGCACAGCCCTCTGTGTTATGACTTCCACCCATTTCTCCAAACTTTCATTAATCATCTGTTCTGGTAAATTGATGTGATCACATACTCTTCCCCACCCGTGTAATATACAATGTGTTAGAATAGTGTCTTAGCTCACACTGTATCCCTAAAATGGTTACTCGCCATCCCTTGCAATTTTAAATAATTATATGGCATCTCTCTGATGTAAACTGTAGTTACTTAAACCATTAATGCTGGGATTTTGTGTGTGTGTGTGTGTGTGTGTGTGTGTGTGTGTGCCTGTCATTCAAATTTTACTTTTTCCTTAAAAAACAAAAAGGTTTTTCATGGCAAGCCCCTTTATAAAATAATTGGTGTATATTTTTTTACTACCTTAGAATCTTAGAGTGGAAGATCCTCATGAATCATTTAGTCCAATATTTCAGTTTACAAGTGAAAAAATGAAGACCTGAAATGGTGCTGTGCTCAAAGTTTATCACTTGTTAGCACATGAGCTTAAGGTTCCTAAATTTAGGCCTAATGTTTTTTCCATTAAACACACTACTTTTTATTTTTTATTCTTAATATATTTTAAAGAAAAATATAGTTTCAAAATGCAAAAGTTTCTGTAAGTCTCATTCTTCCTAAAGTTGACAACAGTCTCAACATTGAACATTGATACTCAGAAGCAACCGCTCTTAATTGCACAAGCTCTTTCTCTGCAGTTCCTATTTCTGGCTCTAAATGAATGTAAGTGCTTGTCCTTGATTCTTCAACTCAGATACATGGTCTGTGGAATTTTGCCTTATAATATACACACATTCCTTAAGTCCCTATCTTTTCCATACTTTTATGGCATAATTTTTGTTACTACTAGTATTTCCTGTTTATACGTAATTATTTTTCAGAGCTAGAATTTGCAATTGCCCCTTTTTAATCTGTTTAGTTTGGTTCATGTCTTTCGCTAATTCTTTCACTAAATTACTTTGGATAGTCAAGCACATTAATTACATTCTCATTAATGGCCATGTGGGGTGTTCTGGGTACATATGTTGAGAGTTTAGCTAAGCTACTCCATAGCATTGTTGCCTTATCATACATTGTATTTGGCCAAACTGCTTTCAGTGACTTTAAGCTGACATTAGCCCCCTCATGCAACTGTGTGCCCCAACATGGCAGTTGTTGTGACTTTGTTAAATTAATATTCATTAAATAGAGCCTCTGAGCATTGCAGTGCAAAAACAGACCACATGAGGGATTGAAATATAGATTATTATTCATAGGTCCTGAAGGAAGTACTGGAATTATAGATTATTACTCACAGGACCTCAAGGAAGTACCCAGTACACCACCAGTGGCCAAACTGGAAGTCAAGGCAGAGTGCAGATAGACAGAATCAGGAGCAGGTCCACTGCCTTTATTAGGATCAGTGGGTGGACTGCTTTGAAGTTTTCAGATTAAGCCCAGATTGGTCAATTCAAACCAAAAGAGCAAGACTTTGGTAAGCACCAAGGGGGTCTTGTCTAAGGGGTGCACAAGGAAAGGCTGAGGGGGCAGAGGAGAATGTTTCTCACAAGGATAGGGCAGTTGACTTGTGAGTCTGTGGGCTGTTATCTAGGAAGTGGGCTCAAGGGAGTGGTAGTATCAGTTCAAGGCCCCCCACAGGCATCTTGGCAACAGGGAACAGATGCAAAGTCAAAAATATTATGGAGTAATTTTGTTAAACTCTCCATAGCAGTGCACAGAGTCACAAGCAAATATAAACATAAGCTAACAGCCGTTGTGATCAATAGTCTCTTCTGTTTCCCCAGTGTCTTCCCCTTTTGGCTTACTAATACTCCACTCTTTCGGTTTGAATTAAGCATTCCACCTACAGACCCTATTAAAGGCAGTGCCCCAGGTCCTGACTTTCTGTCTGCACTCTGCCTTTACCTCCTATGTGGCCCCTGGAGGCCTGCCAGGTATTTCTTCCAGGCCCCGTCAGTACTTCTAGTTCATCAACTCATGAGGTCTGTTGTTGAACCATGGCTCACCATCTGGCATCCCGTGCACCACTTAGTATTAATCTGATAAAAACATAACATAATTATTTATGTAAACTTTTTTTTAAAGTTTAAAACAGCTTTGGATTTATAGAAAATTGTGAAAATAGTATAGGAAACTTCTGAAACATATACCCAGTTTCCCTGTTATTATCTATTAGTATGGTAAATTTGTCACAATTAATAAGTCAATTTTGATACCTTTATTCTTTTTTTAATGTTTTACTATTTATTTTAAGAGAGAGACAGAGCACAAGCAGGGGAGGGGCAGAGAGACAGAGAGACACAGAACCCAAAGCAGGTTCCAGGCTCCACGCTGTCAGCACAAAGCCTGACTCAGGGCTCAAACTCACGAACCTTGAGATCATGACCTGAGCCAAAGTTTGACGCTTAGCTGACTGAGCCACCTAGGTGTCCCATTGATACATTTATTCTTAAGTCCACACTTTATTCAGATTTTGTTTAGCTTTCACTTAATATCCTTTTTCTTTTCCAGGATCCCATCCAGGCTACCACATTACATTTAATTTTCATGTCTCCTTAGACTCTTCTTGGCTATAACAATTTGGCAGATATTTATCATGATCTTGACAATTTAGAGGAGTTCTGGCCAGATATTTTGTAGAATGCCTCTCAATTGGGATGTGTCTGATATTTTTCTCATGATTAGATTGGGGTTTTGGATTTTGAGGAGAAAGTCTAAACAGGTAAGTGTCATTTTCATCACAGCATAGCAAGGGTACATACTATCAACATGACTGATCACTGTTGACATTCACGTCGATCACATGGTTGAGCTAGTGTTTGTCAGTTTTCTCCATGGTAAATTTACTTTTTCCCCCTTTCTGTACTGTACTCTTTAGAAGGGATCCACTATTTTCAGTCCACACTTAAAGAGTAGGGAGTTTAAAACAAACAAGGAGTGGTAAGTTATAGTTCACTTCCTTGAGGGTGGAGTCTCTACGTAAGTTATTTAGACTTCCTCTAGATAGGAGATTCATCTACTTGCCTCCATTTATATATATTCCGTCATCTTCAGTCACTATCAGTATAGACTCATGGACATTTACTTTACCCTTTGGGTTATAATCTAATATTACTTTGTTACTCAAATTGTTTCAACTTCGGCCATTGAGAGCTCTTTCAGTTGGCTCCTGCAACCCCCTTTGACACAGAGACACAATGTCCATCATTGAGGGGTTTTTGGTTTTTTTTACATTTAACATTTTTTTAAACATTGTCTTATTTTTACACACTACAAGATACACCAGGAGCTTCTTGTATATTTCCTATCCCAGTCATAAAATCAGTCATTTCTCCAAGGAGGCTGGGTTCTTTTCATTGGCAAATGTTATTAGAAACCAAGGACTGCTTGCTGCTACTGGGTCTCGTTGCTTCTAGGTTTTCTTAGCTGACAGAGCAAGGAAGTACTATATGTGTGCATATACAAATCTGTGTGTACAGGTTATGCTCTATGTGGAGCCTTCTGTGCTTATATTAAACTAAACATGAGTTAATGCAGTTATCTCCAGTGTGATACCTCTGATTTATTATGACATGGATCTTTCTAACCTCCATTATTTGCTTATTTGAACCCTCCATACCAACAGCAAGAATGTTCCCACCATTCACCATCTATTTGCTTAATCTCTTTTTTAATGTTTATTTATTTATTTTTGAGAGAGAGATCAAGAGAGTGCAAGAGGGGGAGGAGCAGAGCAAGAAGGGGAGAGAGAATTCTAAGCAGGCTGTGCACTGTCAGCAGAGCCAGACGTGGGGCTCCATCTCACGAACCATGAGATCATGACCTGAGCCAGAATCAAGAGTTAGATGCTGAACTGACTGAGCCACCCCGGTGTCCCTATTTACTTAACACCTCAATTCTAGTATCCATTCATAGTGGTTTCAGAATTAACCCATATCACCCTGTGGGGAACTTTATCAAGTAGAATATATGCTCATGTTTTTCTGAGTCTTATAGACAATAGTTATTTCCATTCAGAACCATTTTCCCCAACTCCCTTTGGTGAGGTTGTTTCATACACTTATAATACAGTTAGACGTTTCTGTTACATTCTGTATTCCATCCTGATATTCCTGACCTACCAACTGACTTTTTATAATCTACATACATTAAGGTTCACTCTTTGTGCTGCAGAAGACTGTGGGCTTTGACAAACACATACGGTCACTTTCCACCATTACAGTATCATACACAAGAGTTTAACCACCCTAAGAAAACCCTCTGCTTCACCTATTCAAGCCTCCTCCTTCTTTCAAACACATGGCAACCAGTGGTTGATTTTTTATGTCCATATTTTGCTGTTTTCAAAATGTCATCTAACTGGAATCATACAACATGGAGTTTTTCCAGACAGGCTTTTTCACCTGCCAATATATATTTATGTTGCATTCATGTTTTTTCATGCCTTTATAGAGAACTCCTTTTTTTATTATTGAATAGTATTACATTATATAGATATATTTTAGTTTGTTTTCCATTCATTTATGGAAGGACATCTTGGTTGTTTCCAGTTTGGGGCAATTATAAATAAATCTGCTATAAATATTTGTGTGCAGGATTTTGCATGGACATATGTTTTAAAACTAGTTGGGTAAATAGTAGTGCAATTGCTAAATTGTATGGTAAGATTATGTTGAACTTTATAAGGAATTTCCAGTCTTCCAATGTGGCTCTACAATTTTGTATTCCTACCAACAATGAATGACGTTTTCCATGGCTACACATCCTTATCAGTTTGTACTCTCAGATTTTGATATTCTAGATATTCTTTTTTTAGTTCAAGTTAGTTAACATACAGTGTAGTCCTGGCTTCAGGAGTAGAACCCAGTGATTCATCTCTTACATATGACACCCAGTAGTCATCTCAAAAAGTGTCCTCCTTAATGCCCATCACCCTTTTAGCCCATCCTCCCACAACCCTTCCCTCCAGCACCCTCAGTTTGTTCTCCATATTTAAGAGTTTCTTATGGTTTGCCTCCGTATCTGTTTTTGCCTTATTTTTCCTTTTGTTCTACTATGTTAATCTGTTGTGTTCCCCAAATTCCACATATGAGTGAAATCATATATCTGTCTTATATCTGTCTTTCCCTGACTGACTTATTTTGCTTAGCATAATATACTCTAGTTCCATCCATGTTGTTGCAAATGGCAAGATTTCATTGTTTTTGATTGCTGAGTAGCATTCCATTGTGTGTGTGTGTGTGTGTGTGTGTGTGTGTACAGACAATGGAAAACACCACGTCTTCTTATCCATTTATCAGTGAATGGACATTTGGTGTCTTTCCATAATTTTTTTTTTGTATCCTTTGGATAAATATCTAGTAGTGCAATTGCTGGATCATAGGGTAGCTCTATTTTTAATTTTTTGAGGAATCTTCATACTGTTTTCCAGAGTGGCTGCACCACTTTGCTTTCTCACCAACAGTGAAGAAAGGTTCTCCTTTCTCTGCATCCTCGCCAACATCTTTTGTTTCCTGAGTTGTTAATTTTAGCCATTCTGACAGGTGTGAGGTGGTATCTCATTGTGGCTTTGACTTGTATTTCCCTGATGATGAGTGATGTTAAGCATCTTTTCATGTGTCTGTTAGCCATCTGGATGTCTTCTTTGGAAAAGTGTCTATTCATGTCTTCTGCCCATTTCTTCACTGGATTGTTTGGTTTTGGGTGTTGAGTCTGGTAAGTTCTTCATAGATTTTGGGTATTGATTTTTTTATCCAATATGTCATTTGCAAACATCTCCCATTCTGTCGGTTGCCTTTTAGTTTTGTTGATCGTTTTCTTTGCAGTGCAGAAGCTTTTATCTTGATAGGGTTCCTATAGTTCATTTTTGCTTTTATTTCCCTTGCCTCCAGAGACATCTCTTATAAGAAGTTTTTACAGCTGAGGTCAAAAAGATTGCTGCCTGTTTTCTCCTGTAGGATTCTGATGATTTCCGGTGTCCAGGTCTTTCATCCATTTTGAATTCATTTTTGTGTATGGTGTAAGAAAGTGACCCAGTTTCATTCTTCTGCATGTCATTGTATTCCAGATAGTCCAATAAGTATGTTATGAGATTTCATTGCTGTTTTAATTTGTATTTGACTACTGATAGATGATGTTGAGCATCCATTTTTATGCTTATTTGCCATCTGTTTACCATCTTTGATGACAACTCTGCTCCTATTTTTGCCCATTTTTAAACTGGGCTCTTTGCTTTCTAACTGTTGACCTTGAACAGTTATCTGTATATTCTGGATACAAGTCCTTTATCAGATGTGTGATTTGCAAATATTTTCTTCCAGTCAGTGGTTTTCATTTTCATTCTTTTACAGTGTCTTTGGCAGAAGTTTTAATTATTTTTTGATGATAAATGCATTTCATTATTTATTTAGATGTTTAAGTTCTTGCACTAGATTTTTACAAGCTGGTGAACACTGACAAATTATTTCTCCCACAGAACTATAACCACACATTCCCAGACACTATAAATATATGGTTGAACTAACATTAATACACATCACCATTTTATCAATTACCTAATAAGACAAATTATCAAGTATCCAAATATTAAGTTATACAGGTCAAAAGGCATATAAAATATTAGATGTCTGCTCAATTAATTAGAAGAAACCCACTTCTTCTTCTTTTTTTTTTTTTTTTGCAAGAGAGGTTGGGAAGAGAGGGAAGAAAAAAATCACACTTCAAACAAAAATAAGTTGGTAAACAACTTCAGATAAGAAAACAAAATACAAGTATTTCAGAAATTTTATGATTAAGAATTGTTTTAGCTACAATAACAAAGCACCTCTACCTTTTAAAAAATATTTACTAAATTAAAGAGCATATTCTACATGTTCTGCACAAGACAAAGGCAATGTTTTACTAAAAATACTTAATAGCCCCCTCCTGTTCTTTTTTCAGGCCCTCCCTGTAAGTTGCACCTGAAAGTGCAAACATTAAAATTAACTGTAAGGCTTTTTTGTCTGGAGACAGTAAAGACATGTGCTTCTGTACAATGTAGATTTTCAAAATGGAGGTTTTCCATAACAGCACAAAGTAAAATTTGTAGAAAGACATGAAACAATTATTGTAACACTTGGTAAAAATAAAAAAAAAAATGGTTGAGCAAACCTGATGTATACTGGTACAAATGTGGGAGATGTAAACATAAAGTGAGCAGGCAAATAACCATATAGGCCCTAATTTCTATGTTTGAAATGACTGAAGGAGTAAACCACATAAGGTCCAGAGTGTTCATAGTTCCTGGGATTTTAGTTCTGTATAACACTAAAAATATACAATATTGTGCTGGGTATTTTGGCACCTAATCTTTGTAAATTTCTTATATATTGATAAGATTTTGGCATGGGAATAGATTTAAAGACATAACTCAATACTGCATGATTTCAGGAAAGATCAACTGGTATAAGTGATAAACACATTTTAAATGCTGAACAGCCAGAATCTTCTGCTAAGTGTCCAAACAGGTTGATGGTAACCCAAGCATAGAGGTTGCAATTCTGTCAAATTTGTGGCCTAATAAAGCTGCTTTCCACTACTATGGAAGCTTCATTATACTTATTCACTAAGCCAACATGTTGGCTAATGTGTACAACAAATTAGGTCCTGTTTCAAGTTTCACTTCCAAGGTAATGACATCAGGCACCCCAGTTTTATTGAATGCCACAGTTGTTTCTATGATCAGTGGAGTCTTTGAAGCGCAGCTGCATTTTAGGACGATACTTCTCCAAATACAAAAGTTGCTGGCTGTTAAAAGCTCCACACCGCTTTTGTCTTATGGAGTGTACGGCATCTTCGTATTTCATTTCACCTTCAATTAATGCCAGGACAACAAGCACTGGAGTTCTCCCAAGGCCTGCAACACAACGAACAGCCATACAACAATCAGGTTCTTCATGAAACTTGATTTTTACAAAACTTAACCAGTCATCAACAATCTGGCTGGATGGTGGTACACCATCATCAAAAGGCCAATCAAGAATATGGATGCCTTCTTTCTCTCTAAGAGTAGTGTCATAAGTTTCTTCACACACTCTTAATATTGTGGTAAATCCATACTTCTTAAGTTCCTCTCTAAATTTGTTTAAGGTCGCATTGATTGGATTGTGCGAAATGAGAAATCTCAGGTTCTTGCATGTGACTTTCACAGGAGCTGGGCAGTTCACTCAAGCCATGTTACTCTTGTTAAAAAACTCTCGATAAGGTTATGAAAGAATTTTAAAATTGAAAGCAGAAATGATGAAAAGAAACTGAGTCTACTTCAACATACTCCATCTGAAATTCTCAGTGCTCTGAGTATGAAGTTGGGAGTGTGGTGGGAAATGAAATGAACCTCCTAACAAGAAGGAGCAATTCTTCAATCCAGTAATACTGAAGCAATAGAAAAAAAGTGCACTGAGGTTTACCCCATCCAGGTCAGAACTCTTGTAAAATGCTCTGTGGATTTCAAGCCAACACTCTGTGTCCAGGTTAATGATGAGTGATTTCATTCATTTAAGATTTCTTATGGGGGCTTCTTGGTGGAGTAGTCATGAATTTCTACACTTCACTTGTCTGCATAGGGGTCGTGCTGTGCCTGGAAGTAATCTCCACTGCCCTTCAGAAACTCCATAAATGTGTGACCAAGAACACCACAGAACTGAGGAATATGTGTACTCATTGAAGATTGTGGCCTAATCATACAGCTGCTCCCGAGGTGGCGGGGACACAGAGCAGGGGGTAGCGGTGGTCATCATGGGGTGGTGGCAGGGGCACCAGACTCTACCACGCAGTGAGTGGCTCCGAGAAGAGCCAGAAGTTATAATTTTAATAAAGTTCAACTTAACATTTTTTCTTTGCCTTTGGTATTGTATCTAAAAACCCATTGACAAACCCAAGGTCAAGCAGATTTGCTCCTATGTGTTTTCTTCTGAAAATTTTAGAGTTTTTAAGTAACTGCGTCATTTTGCACTAACTTTTGTGAAAGGTGCATGGTCTATACATACTATTTTTGAAAAATTTGCTTGTGTGGCTGGCTCATGTTGCAGCACTGAATTCTTCTCAATTTCTTTAAGCAGTGGGAAAGTTTGGAGGTTGAGTTTTTCTCTCTGTAATTTAACCTTTAGCATGAAAGCATTTTCTTGGATGTAACACTCTTTTCCAATGCAAATTTCTTTGTTAAAATTTAAAAGCACTAGACCCTTAAAATCTGTGTCTTGAATTTCGTAGGAAATTTCTGGCTTTCTGTCCCTAAAAAGAGGAGTCTTGCAGAAGATGAGAAGGACCTCTGAAATATCCTGTATCTTGTTTAGAAAGATGTTTCCTTGAGTCAAATAACATATGATTATGAACCAATACTATAATTATTTCAATTGTAACAAAATAATTTATTGATCATAGTTATTTTGAAGTCAGTATTATTAATGACAAAGAAAACCTTTCTAGATTTACTTAAGATTTTATTTTTACTTTTTTAAAAAAAGGATTCCCCGTGTCAATTAAGTTACACAAATTTATAACTAGAAAAAAATGTTTCACTGAATATACACAAAGGTAGTTGGTGGTTGGAACAGTAATTTTCTCCCCATTTTAGGAGAAAACAAAACAGGTGTTGGCAGTCAATTTAGAGTGAATTAGGAAAATTTTAAGATTTCTAACTGCTACCACAGCATTTTCAAATAGGAAATCATGCAGAAAATTGCTATGAAATTAGCAGCATGGAGTAGGATTATGGACAACAGAAGAGAAAGGTAATATCTTTGATCAATCAAGAGGATGTCTCTGAAGGTTCTCAAATGACAATTTTCAGCAACCTCCTCTTAGTAGCCAGAGCATATGCCTTTTGGTGCTGTGGTACCAAAGCAACATTTTGGTAACTGTGGAGCCTATAAATGTTGAGTGGGGAAGGCAGTCAGTATAGAATCAGTATCCTTTGAGAATGCACACCTTTGCAAAGGGATATCATTCCAACTCTGTACAATGCTGTTTTAACTATTAGCACAATTTTGAGTGTTAAGCATACCAAGCACTGAATTTTGAAGATACAATATCTCCATTTATTCAAACCTCACTGGATTGGACCTTGACCCGGATACAATTTTTTCCCTTTTAGCAGAATTGAAGTTAGATACAAATGCTTTTGTTTTTCTTTTCCCACCACAGAATAGAAAATCTGATGCAGTTAATGTCTGGCATCAGCTATGACTTTAAGAAACATTTTCTTGCCAGGTTTTTGACAGAAGCTTCATTAGTGTCTGCCCACTGAGAGAGAATATGTGTAAAGGAGTACTTACTTCGAAGATTCCATCTTGTGGTAAAGCTGATAGGAAACAACTCAAGTATAAATCATTGCAATGACAAGGAAAACAACTCCGATTAACATTTATACTCATACTTAATTTTTCAGTATGAGAGACAGGAAACCTAAAGATGAAAATGTAACTGCTTACTGGCAAAATAATCAGTTTTTAGGCAATTTTTGAAAGAATCAACAAAATTAGATATTATTAGATGTTGATATAAGTAGGTCACCCTTAATGCATAAATGAAAAAAAGAAGACAAATAGGACATATTTAATAAGACAGACAGAAGAAAAAGGTGGAGGAAACCCATGGAAACAAGTGTGAATGTCATGTGATGATAGTGGAAAAGTTACTGGGCTGAGAGTCAGCAGAACTAAATACTGGTTTCTGTTCTGCAGCTATATAGCTATTTGATTTTAGGCAAAGTGATCAGTTCTACTGGATTCAATTTCTCCTTTTGCTCCATGGGGGTCACAACATCTGAGATTTCTTCCGCTTTCGGCTTCTATGAATTCATAAGAAGGAATAACATAGGTGAAAACATTTTTATAAATACACAACTCTGTTCAAGGGCCAGGTGTTATTCTGATTGAGGAAATTTCTTACCTAGAAAGGAGACGAGGGGCAGATTTCACAGCTGTTACTGACAAGCGTGGAGAGTCTGTGTGTGGCTGTAGCATGTGCACACCTTGCTCCAGGCTGAGCCCAACAGCATAAGGAGCTTCACACTTGAGCGCTGCTACAGCGATGGTGCCAGCAACGGCTGGATGCCCAGAAGCCTTCTCAGCATTGCACACAGGGTGAGGACAGACATGTTGCAAACCTTGATTCTTGTAACCCCTTCTCGAAAGCAGACCATCTCCTTAGCAGAATTTTACTTTCTTTAGCCTCTGAAAGGACCAAAGAGCTTCCAGGTGTCCTCATAGATTGGCTCTTTTCAACCAGCTTTTGTAGCCTTTGCATCAGCAGCCCATAGAGTAGGACCTCATTCTATAAGGAAAAACAATGAACATGACACAATCAGTTGTCATTTCCCAGTCTTCACATACATTCCCTTCATTATCTGAGAATGCTGAGCCCATGATGCAGTTTAGGAAGGTTGGAAATGTGACAAAATAAATACTTTTGAGGCAATTTTCTGTTTCACTTCATTTCCCTAAGCTCTTCTTTTTTCCCCTATGACTTTTTAAAATATAGTTTTTAAGGACTTCTAGGGGAAGATGGTGGAGTGGGAGGATCCTAAACTTACCTTGCCACATGGATACAACTACATAAAACCCACATTCATGTAAATAACCCAGAAAAGGATGTAAAGTATGACACTATATACCTAAAACATTGCGGGGGGAAAGAGAAGAGTAAAAGTTTAGGTGCTTTTATAATAAATTCAAACTTAAATTACCATCAACTTAATATAGACTGCTATATGCACAAGATATTACATATAAACCTAATTGTAATCATAAATCAAAAAATGGGTAATAGATATGCAAAAAAAATTTTTAAGTAATCCAAGTATCTCACTAAAGAAAACCAGAAAATCATGACAGAACAGAGCAAGAGAAGAAAGGAACAGAGAAGAACTATAAGAACAACAGTAAAACAATTAACAAAATGCCGTAAGTGCATACTTATAATTACCTCGAATGTAAATGGACTAAATGCTCCAATTAAAATGTGCAGGGTAACAGAATGGATAAATAAGACCTTTCTATATATTGCCTACGAGAGGTTCATTTAAGACCTAAAGACACATGAAGATTGAAAGTGAAGGGATGGAAAAACATTTATTATACAAATAGAAGTGAAAAGAAAGCTGGTTAGCAATACTTAGACAGAGTAGACTTTAAAATAAAGACTGTAGCACTGGGTGTTGTATGGAAACCAATTTGACAATAAATTTCATATATTGAAAAAAATAAAATAAAATAAAATAAAATAAAATAAAAAAGGCTGACATATAATCATAATGGAGACAATCTAACAATAAGATACAACAATTGTAAATATTTATGCACCAAATATGAAGCACTCAAATACATAAAACAGCTAATAAGAAATATAAAGGAAGAAATAGTTAGTAGTACAATAATAGTAGAAGACTTTAACATCTCACTAACATCAATAGACAAATCATTTAAACAGGAAATCAAACAGGAAACAGTGCCTCTGAAGGACACATTGGAGCAGATATACCAAATAGATATATTCAGAACATTTCATCCTAAACAGCAGAATACATATTCTTTTCAAGTGCACATGGAAAATTCTCCAGAATAGAGCACGTGTTAAGCCACAAAACAAATCTCAACAAATTCAAAAAGATCAAAGTCTTAGCATGCATCTTTTCTGACCACAACACACACAATGACACCAGAAATTGTCCAAGGGAAAAAAATCTAGACAGAGCACAAACACATGGAGGATAAATAATATGCTATTAAACAATGAATGGATAGGGGAGGAGCCAAGATGGCAGAACAGCATGGAAGTTTTTTGTGTGTCTCGCATCCATGAAATACAGCCAGACCAACACAAAACCATCCAGCACACCTAGAAAACTGACTGGAGGATTAACACAACAATCTGCACAACCTGGACCACAGAATTCAGCAGTTACGCAGCACGGAGAGGTGAACTTGGGGAGCGAGAAGCCGCAGGAAGGGAGGTGCTTTTACAGGTGGAAAGAGGACAGACACAGGGGGGAGGGGGAGAATACAGGAAAAGCACCCCTCCCCAAAAGCAGCTGAAGAGAAAGTAGAAAATTGGAAACAGCCACAGGGACTAAACTAAAAAGGGAGAAAGGAGAGAGGGTTTAAATTCCATTAAGACCGTAAACAAGGGGAGTGCAAAGGCTGCAACTCCACAGCTCGATACCTGGTGGTGCTCTGGTGGGAAGGGCGAATCCCCAGGAACAGAGTGGGGTCCGGGAGGTTCTCAGGCCACACGGGGAAAAGCGGTTCCACTGCTGGAAGGACATTTGGTGGAGACTGTTGAAGCCACCTGGTCCCAGCAGACCCCAGAAAACGGCCACATTCACTGGTACTAGAACAAGATCGTTAAGGGTGAAGCCTGGTGCCAGATGTGTGTTGTGATTTTCCATAATCCCTGAAACGCTGCTGCTACACTGTCTCACGAACTTTTTCTGGGATGGGCTGGCACCTGGCTGCAGTCTCGGGCACCGGCAGCAGCAGGGTGCAGCAAGCGTTCCTGGGTGCAGCCGACATTCGGCCATTGTTCATTCGGCCATTGCTCAGTGAGACCCTCCCACAGAGGGGCGGAACGGGTCAAAGCCGCATTCCTTCAGAAGTAAGGGGCAGAGGAAAACAGCCACATCTGACACAAAACTCGGGAAAGAGGTACTGCCTGGGGCTTGGTCACAGAGAATGAAAAAGCGGGGAGTGGATGAGAGCTGAAGACAGGGATCGGGTGCTTGATTGCTAATCCGGAAGAACAGACTGCATAGGTGGGTGGTGCCATCATCACCACTCTTGCACATTCGCATATGCACCTACAGCACTGCAACAATCCACCCCAGTAGGCTAGCAGCGCCATCTAATGGAGAGCGGAGCTGTTACACTGAGCCCCGTTCAACTGAGGCAACTTTGCTCTTCAAGAACACAAGTCCCACCGCCAGCTTAGTTTATGGACTATATAATGCTACATAGACTGACTTCTAGGGGAAAATGAAGCAATTTCAGTCCTACTTCAATCTGTTAGCAGGTTCGTCTATTCAATTTCCTTTCTTTCTTTTTTTCCCTCTTTTTCACTTCTTTTCTTTTTCTTGAATACAGAAAGAGAAAAAATCATTTTTATTTTCAATTTTTATTAAAAATATTTTTCTTTAATTTTATTGCTATTTTTTACTTTTGTGTAAATTTTTTCAAATTCTATTTTACTTTCATCATTTTATTTTAGTCTACTTCAGTGTATTCACTTTTTGAAATTTTCAAACGATTTCCTTTTTTTCTTTTTTCTCTTTTTCATTTCTTTTATTTTTCTTGAATGCAGAAAGTGAAAAACTTCATTTTTACTTTCAATTTCTATTAAAAATATTTTTCTTTAATTATTTTACTATATTGTTTTACTTTTGTGTAAATTTTCAAATTCTATTTTACTCCTATTATCTCATTTTAGTCTACTTCACTGTATTCATTTTTTTCAAATTCTCAATTTCCCTTTTTTCTTCTTCCCCCTTTTTTTCCTCTAATCTGTCAAACCACTTTCAACACCCAGACCAAAACACACCTAGGATCTAGCATCATTTATTCGATTTTGTGTGTGTGTGTTTTAATTTTTTAATTTTAATTTTTTTAATTAAATTTTTTTATTTTAATTTTTCTACCTCATTAATTCCTTTCCTCCCTTCAAAATGACAAAATGAAGAAATTCACCCCAAAAGAAAGAGCATGAAGAAATGACAGCCAGGGATTTAACCAACACAGATACAAGCAAGATGTTTGAACCAGAATTTAGAATCACGATAATAAGAATACTAGCTGGAGTCGAAAATAGATTAGAATCCCTTTCTGCAAAGATAAAAGGAGTAAAAAATAGAATCAAATTAAAAATGCTATAACTGAGCTGCAAGCACAGATGGATGCTGTGGTGGCAAGGATGGATGAGGCAGAACAAAGAATCAGCGATATAGAGGACAAACTTAGGGAGAATAATGAAGCAGAAAAAAAGAGGGAGATTAAGGCAAAAGAGCACAATTTAAGAATTAGAGAAATCAGTAACTCATTAAAAAGGAACAACATCAGAATCAAAGGGGTCTCAGAGGAGGAAGAGAGAGAAATAGGGCTAGAAGGGTTATGTGACCAAATCATAGCAGAAAACTTTCCTAACCTGGGAAAAGACACACACATCAAAATCCAGGAAGCACAGAGGACCCCCATTAGAGTCAACAAAAACCGACCATCAACAAGGCATATCATAGTCAAATTCACAAAATACTCATGCAAGGAGAGAATCATGAAAGCAGCAAGGGGAAAAAAGTCCCTAACGTACAAGGTTAGGGATCAGCAGACCTATCCACAGAAACTTGGCAGGCCAGAAAGGAGTGGCAGGATATATTCAGTGTGCTGAATCAGAAAAATATGCAGCCAAGAATTCTTTATCCAGCAAGACTGTCATTCAAAATAGAGGGAGAGAGAAAAAGTTTCCCAGACAAACAAAAATTAAAGGAGTTTGTGATCACTAAACCAGCCCTACAAGAAAATTTAAGGGGGACTCTCTGAGCAGAGAAAAGTTGAAAAAAAATCTATATCTAGATATATAGGTATATATCTAGATATCTATATACCTATATCTATATCTAGATATCTAGATATAGATATAGATATATATAAAGCAAGAAAGATTAGAAAGGACAAGAGTACACCACCAGAAACTCCAACTCTACAAGCATCATAATGGCAATAAATTCATATCTTTCAGTACTCACTGTAAACATCAGTGGACTCAGTGCTCCAATCAAAAGACATAGGGTAACAGAATGGATAAGAAAACAAGATCCATCTTTATGCTGTTTACAAGGGATGCACTTTAGACCTAAAGACACCTTCAGATTGAAAATAAGGGGATGGAGAACCATCTATCATGCTAATGGTCAATAATAGAAAGCTGGAGTAGCCATACTTATATCAGACAATCTAGACTTTAAAATAAAGACTGTATCAAAAGATGCAGAAGGGCATTATATCATAATCGAGGGGTCTATCCACCAAGAAGACCTAACAATTTTAAACATTTATGTGCCAAATGTGGCTGCACCCAAATATATAAATCAATTAATCACAAACATAAAGAAACTCATCGATAGTAATACCATAATAGTAGGAGACTTCAACAATGAATGGATAAACCAAGAAATCAAAAGGAAGTAAAAAAAAATACATGGAGAGAAATGAAAATGAAAACACAATGGTCCAAAATCTTTGGTATATGCAGCAAAAGTAGTTCTAAGAGGGAAGTTTATAGCAATACAGGCCTACCCTAGAAGCAAGAAAAATATCAAATAAACACTCTAACCTCACACCTAAAGGAGCTAGAAAAAAGAAAAAAACAACAAACAAAAAAGAAAAAAAGAACAAGCAAAACCCAAAAACAGTAGAAGGAAGGAAATAATAAGGAATAAAGCAGAAATAAACAAATTAGAAACTAAAAACCAATAGGAGTACCTGGGTGGCTCAGTCAATTAAGAGTCCAATTCTTGGTTTTGGCTCATGTCATGATCTCATGGTTTGTGAGTTTGAGCCCCATTTTGGGCTCTCCACTAACAGTGTAGAGCCTGGTTGGGATTCTCTCTCTCACTCTCTCTCTACCCCTCCCTCCACTTGTGCTGTCTCTGTTTCTCTTAAAATAAATGAACTTCAAACAAAAAAATTTTTTAAGTAAAAAGCAATAGAATAGGTCAATAAACCCAGGAGCTGGTTCTTTGAAAAGATCAATACTGATAAACCTTTAGCCTTACTCATCAGTCAATCAACCAATCAATCAAAGGGAGAGGACTCAAACAAAATGAAAGAGGAGAGAAATGAAAGAGGAGAAATATTAACTGACACCACAAAAAGACAAAGGATTGTAAAAAAATATTATAAAAATTTATATGCCAGCAAACTAAACAACCTAGAAGAAATTAGATAAATTCCTAGAAACATAACCCCCAAAAATGAATCGGGAAGAAATAGACAATTTAAACAGACCAATAACCAGCAATGAATTGAATCAGTAATCACAAACAAAATTGAATCAGTAATCACAAACAAAAATTCAAGACTTGATAGCTTCACAGGTGAATTCTACCAAACATTAAAAGAAGAGTTAATACCTATTCTTCTTAAACCATTCCAAAAATAGAACAGGAAGGAAGGCTTCCAAATGTATTCTATGAGGCCAGAATGAGCCTGATGCCCAAACCAGATAAAGTTACCACAAAAAAGAGAACCACAGGCCAACACCTTTGATGAAATAGATGAAAAAATCCTCATCAAAATATTATCAAGCCAAATACAACAATACATTAAAAAAAATAGTTCACCAAGATCAAGTGGGATTTATTCCCAGGATGCAAAGGTGTTTCAATACTGGTAAACCAATCAACATGATCTATCACATCAACAAGAGAGAGGATAAAAACCATATGATTCTTTTCTTTTCCTTTCTTTTCTTTCTTTCTTTCTTTCTTTCTTTCTTTCTTTCTCTCTTTCTTTAAAGTAGGCTTCATGCCCAGTGTGGAACCCAATGTGGGGCTTGAACTCATGACCCTGAGATCAAGACCTGAGCTGAGATTAAGAACATATGCTTAACCAACTGAGCCGCCCAGGTGCCCCCATATAATTATTTCAATAAATGCGGGAAAAGCATTTGACAAAGTACAACATCCATTCATAATGACAACAAAGATTTAGAGGTAACATGTCTCAACATAATAAAGGCTATAGATGAAAAACCCACAGCTAATATCATACTTAAAGATGAAAAACTGAGAGCTTTTCTCCTAAGATCAGGAATAAGACAAGGATATCCACTTTCACCACTTTTATTCAACACAGTAATGGAAGCCCTAGCCACAGCAACCAGACAAGAAAAATAAATAAAAGGCACCCATATTGGTAAAGAAGAAGTAAAACTTTCACTATTTGCAGATGACATAATAGTATATATAGAAAACCCTCAAGACTCTATAGAAAACTACTACTAGAGAAATTAAGGAAACCATTCCATTTACAATTGCATCAAAATAATAAAGTACCTAGGAATAAATTTAATCAAAGACGTAAAAGACCTATGCACTGAAAACTATAAAACATTGATGAAAGAAATTGATGAAACACAAACAAATGGAAAGATATTCCTTGCTCATAACTGGAAGAATAAATATTGCTAAAATGTTGAAACCACGCAAAGCAATTTACAGATTTAATGCAATCTATATCAAAATACCAACAGCATTTTTCACAGAACTGGAATAAATAATCCTAACATTTGTATGGAGCCATAAAGGACTCCAAATAGCCAAATCAATCTTGGGGAAAAAAAAAAGAAAAGAACTGGAGGTATCACAATCTCAGATTTCAAGATACACTACAAAGTTGTAGTGATGAAAATAGGAGGCTACTGGCACAAAAATGGACACATAGATCAATAGAACAGACTAGAGAGCCCAGAAATAAACCCATAATCATATGGTCAATTAATCTTTGACAAAGGAGGTAAAAACATGCAATGGGGAAAAGTCAGTCTCTTCAACAAATGGTGCTGGGAAAACTGGACAGCCACATGCAAAAGAATGAGACTGGACCACTTTCTTATACCATACACAAAAATAAACTCAAAATGAATCAAGGACCATAAAAATCCTAGAAGAAAGCACAGGCAGTAATTACTTTGACATCAGCTGTAGCAACATTTTTCTAGATATGTCTCATGAGGCAAGGGAAACAAAGCAAAAATAATTACTAGGACTACATCAAAATAAAAAGCCTCTGCACAAGGAAGGAAACTCAACAAAATAAAAAGACAACCTACTGAATGGGAGAGGATATTTCCAAATGATGTATCCAAAATGGGTTAATATCCAAAATATATAAAGAACTTATACAACTCAACAGCAAAAAAACAAATAATCTAATGAAAAATGGACAGAAGACATAAGTAGACATTTCTCTAAAGCAGACAGAAAAAATGTTCAACATCACTAATCATCAGAGAAATGCAAATCAAAACACAATGTTACCTCACACCTGTTATAATGGCTAAAATAAAAAAAAACCCACAAGATTGTGGAAAATAAGAACCCTCATGCACTCTTGGTGGGAATGCAAACTTGTGCAGCCACTGTGAAAAAGAATGTGGAGGTTCCTCAAAAAATTAAAAACAGAATTACCATATGATCTTGTAATTCCTCTATGGGGCATATACTCAAAGAATACCAAAACACTAATTCAAAAAGATATATGCACCTTATGTTTAATGCAGCATTATTTACAATAGCTAAATTGTGGAAACAACCCAAGTGTCCATCAATAGATGAATGGATAAAGAAATAAAGATAAATGGAATATTACTCAGCTATAAAAAAGAATGAAATCTCGCCATTTGCAAAAACATGGATGGATCATGGGGCGCCTGGGTGGCGCAGTCGGTTAAGCGTCCGACTTCAGCCAGGTCACCATCTCGCGGTCCGTGAGTTCGAGCCCCGCGTCAGGCTCTGGGCTGATGGCTCAGAGCCTGGAGCCTGTTTCCGATTCTGTGTCTCCCTCTCTCTCTGCCCTTCCCCGTTCATGCTCTGTCTCTCTCTGTCCCAAAAATAAAAATAAACGTTGAAAAAAAAAACATGGATGGATCAAGAGAGTATAATGCTAAGTGAAATAAGTCAGTCAGAGAAAGACAAACACCATATGATTTCACTTATATGTATAATTTAAGAACCAAAGAAAAAAAGAAACAAACAAAAAACCAGACTCTTAACTGTAGAGAACAAACTGGTGGTAACCAGAGGGTAGGTGGGTGGGAGGAATGGATAAGAGTAAGTGAAGGGGATTGAGTACACTTATTGTAATGAGCACTGAATAATGTATAGAATTGTTGAACTATATTATACACCTGAAACTAATGTAACACTGTGTTAATTATACAAGAATTAAACAAATAAATAAAAATAAAAGATTGGTTTTATTTATTTATTTACTCATTGACTAGGTAATAATTCTCATGATCAATTATCAAAATGATATTTAAAAAAAAACTATTAAAAAGTTTACTCTATCTCCTGCACCCTATAGACAACCAGGCGTTAGTTACTTCTGTATCTATCCAGTGTTTCTTTGTATCTAAACAAGTGTGTGAGTATGTGTCTCATTTCTCCACTTCCCTACAGAAAATGTCGCAAACTAAATGCACTTGGGTGCCCTTTGTTCCCCAAACTTTTCTAATATAGTCTGCTATGTAGGCACTCTGTAATGTTCAGGTTGCGATTCCATTTATAGTACCCAGAAAAAGCGAAGTCTGATTCAACGAAAAGGTTATTCCCTTCTGAGGAGGAAATTAAATCCTATGTAGCAATTTTAATTTTAAAGTAAATTTTGGTGCTATGGCATAGCCCTGACCCTAAGCAATAATCTCATCTCACTGTGTTGGAACATTCTGTTGGCATTTGATGTCCTTAATATCCCAAAAGGATTCATCACATAAAAGTACTTCAAAAGTTTTTTGTTGAATTCAATTAAATTTAAGAAGAAACTGGCTACTTTGCTTGTTTCTCTTTTACTTAATTTTTTTTTCTTTAATGAGAGGATAAGTAGCTTAGATCTTAAAACTAAGTAATAAACAGCTGGGGAGAAGACAGAAGCTATAAAAATGATTGTCTGTTTTTCCATCTATCCTTTCAGTCAACAAGCTTCAGTCAAATAGCTTCTGCTATAATTCTCCAGCAATGATATCATGCCCTGGGGATATAGCAATGAAAAAACCAAGTTCATTCCAGTTTGATGCCTATATTCCAGTCGCTGGCACATTGTCACCCCAAACACATATCAAATAACCACATCCAGATTATTGCTTTGCCTGCTATCTCATGTCCTTGCTTCTACTCATCCACCCTTCAGCCTGTACTCAAAATAGCATCCAGACTTGTTCTGTTAAAAATATAGATCAGCTCAGGGCATTCATGCTCGAGATTCTCTAATAGTTTCTCTTCTCCTTTGAGTAAAAACCAAAGTCGTTACAATACCACAAGGCCTACATGATCTGTCTCCTTTACTTCTTAGTAAAGCCACATAATAATACATTAAAATATAGTATAATGATAGTAAAGACTATAAAAAAAAGTTAAAGAGTAATATGAGGCAGTGTTTATCCTTCCAGTGAGCAATATTAAGTACTTAGTATCTGCAGATAGATTACTGTTTAAACTTCAGGTAGGAGAACAGTTATGCAAACACTAAATACAGGCATTGGCTTAAATAACCATAGATTTCCTTTCACAAATGCATATTTATATTTAAGGGAAATGAGTATGAATAAATGCTTTTGTTATTTTTGCTGAACCACTGTCCTATTTAGCCATTAGCCAGTAAGAGAATAAGCCAGAAATCACAAAGGAAAAATAATTAATTGAAAACAATAGACCTAGACAAGGCTGAATTAAAGATATTCAAGTCTTTCCTTTGGCATTTCTCAGAATTCAGAGGCAGTCTCAGTAATACAATATATAATATATAATAAAGTGATAAATAAAATGATTTATTTCCTTCCGTGTAACTTTCGACAGAACAAATTACACTGCTAACATTCAAACAATATATGAAAAAAAACCCACTTTCAAATTCTTGAAGGAAAGTACTTCATACTATTCATCACATCTTTATTCCAAACTCTTAAAACATGCTGTAGTCAAACTGTAGACACCCAAAAGTATCTATTGACTGTATTAATCAATAAATGGACAAGTGTAAGTCTTTGCTGTGTATTTCTTAGCAGAAAGAAAAGGAAGAATCAGGATCACCTAGGATTTTTTTTTTAATCTTTATTTATTTTTGAGACAGAGACAGAGCGTGAACAGGGGAGGAGCAGAGAGAGAGAGGGAGACACCGAATCCAAAGCCGGCTCCAGGGTCTGAGCTGTCAGCACAGAGCCCAAAGCGGGGCTGGAACTCACAAACCGGGAGATCATGACCTGAGCCAAAGTTGGGCGTTCAACCAACTGAGCCACCCAGGCGCCCCTCACCTAGGACATTTTTAACCCAGTGTTTATAACAGGAATCTTTTTTTTTCTTTGGAATTTCTTTCTGTTGCATATGTTTAATCTGTGCTTTAGTCCCAATGAAGCGGCATGTGTAGCAGAAAGAACGAGATAATCCTGAGCTCATTTCATGACGTCATGTTTACTGAGTCAGCGACCTTTATAAGTTATGTCTGTGTTTTCTTCTGTCTATAAAATTAGGCTAGTACTACATGGTTCACAGAAACCTAGTGAGGATTAAAGGAGATAATGTGTGTATAAGTTTCAGAGTCTTTGCCTTGCTGTCATTGGAATAGTCTTCCTTTACCAATTCACTTTAGCTATTTCCTTCTTCATATTCAGCATTCAACGCAAATATTTCCGTCTCCAAAATGCCCTTATATATTTCAAGTGTCCTCTTCTTTACCTCTCTGTCATATCACACTTCTAAAGTTTTCTTCATAGCACTTAATGTTACCTGAAATTATCTTATTCATTGACTGCGTTTTTTTCCTTTTCTATTAGAACATAATTTCCCTGATACCAGGGACCTTGTCTACCTAGTTCATTATTCAGTTCCCTGCACTGAAAATAAATGCATCAGATGATTAAATGGCAATTTCTAGACCACAGATATAATTTTTAAAAAAATGTTAGTTTTGTCCCTTTTCCTGATGGCAGGGTCAATATTTTGTCATGGCTCAGCATATGACACATGATCAATAAATAATTTGGGGAGGAAAAACAGGAAAAATCTCTAGACACATGCCTAAAAATATGTCCTTTGGTATCCTGTATCAATTCTGATTTGCACAAACTTGTGTAGATGGCTTTTTAGTTCACATACACACACAAATGTTCTCTTCTGAATGTGAACCCATATGGCCTTCCCAACACCATCTCTATGTAAAGTTGGATAATAATGTCTCTTGAGGTTATAGACATGTAATGTCTTCAGCCAAAAATTCACTTCAGAAAGATTGGAGTTTGCTTCTTCATCATTATCGATGGTGTCTTAAGAGCAATGGCTAGTTTCTAAAGGGATTTTCTTTTTCTCTTTTGCTAAGGACAGTGATAAAAAAGTTAAATAAAATAAAATAAGATGCCTTGTTCCTGGACCTGATGAAACAGCCCAAGAAGTGAAGTGAGAGAGACAGCATCGTTAACCCACACAACCTCTTTCTAGCCTCTTCACCAGTAACAGTTTTCATAATGAGGAGCTCAGGAGGTTCTTTGCAGCTCAAATATAATAGAGAAGCCATGTATCAGTAGACAAAAAATCAAAGGTGGAAAGGAGTTTCCTTGTTTATGGAGGTGTAGCTTGCTCCACAACACCATGCTTCAAAAGTGCAGGTCCTGCAGACCTATAATTCAGAATTTGCCCTGCAATATGGAACTTTTCTTTATAAATTGCTAGAAGTCATTTCACTACTTATGACTATTTTATTTATATCTGGTAGTGCCAAGTACTTGTGATGCTTCTTCAGAGAATCACAGTAAAATCAATACTCTTTATAAAATTGATAACTAATGTCCACACTAGGAACAAGATATTACACAAAGCTCAACTAGGGGTAATTTTGATTATGAAGGTGGGATGAATCTGGGGTAAGAATTTTTGACAGATCTTTGCCCTACATGATCATTTACTCTCCAGTCACAATTATATTTAGTCCTTTTATTCCCAGCTATCTGGATAAACTTGAGGCTAATTGTTTTCTAATTCTAAGAGCCCTAAATTGCATGTTTCCAAAAACAAAACAAAACAAAAAAACCTATAAATGTATTTCAAATTCAGTTTTTTCAAAGAGGAACCATTGTTGATTATATAGAACTGTTTTAGAACATGAATTGCCATTTCCTGGGAGGGGTCCAGTAGAAATGTAGGGAGAATGCAACCACTATTTTCCCAAAACATCCAAACCATGGCAGACTGACCAGAGCATCGCCCTGGAGCAGCCTACCTCATATTGAATCATGGCTTTGCAGCTTTCTAGCTGTGTGACTTTGTAAGTTACTTAATTTTTTTTTTCTTCAATTTTTTCATCTGTAAAATGCATATAATATGGAATTGCATCTACTTCATATGATTGTCTCCAATAGTTCCTGTGAGAATTAAATTAGTTAATCATGGAGAGCTCACAGAACAGTACCTGGCATGCAGTAAAATCCAATAATTTGTATTTAATGATGGTAATAAGCTTCTCCAGTGCTGGAGCCAGAATAATCAAAAGTAATGGATGGAAGAAACCTCATTCTAAATACTTCCTTCCTCTGTGATTGCCAAGCTGACATGATATGAACAAAGGACTCCTGCTGGTCATTCTTCCCGCCTGAGTGGAGAAATCTGGCTGCAGTAGGAGAGAGTAAATTAACAGGCAAAGAGAAACAGAGATGAGACAGAGATGGGGGAAAAGAAATTATGAGGCCCAGTTCTAACCCTGAGGTTCTAGGGAGGGCTCAGATTCTTAAAGTTCTTTCTTTGATCTTCCAATAAATTCCTTTTTGTTTTGCTTTGTTTTTGCTTAAATCGTGGTTGTTTTTGTTACCTACACTGATAGATTCTCACTGGAACATGGTGGTAAGTAATGTGATGGATGAAGTGGGCAGAAAGATCACCTACTCATTTAGGCTTGCCAGTCTCTTAGGCTTCAGTTTAGCTCCAGCGTTCATTTCCACCAGGCCTTTTCTTTAAAAGAAAAAAAAAATTAATGTCTATTTATGAGAGAGAGAGAGAGAGCGCACAAGCAGGGAAGGGCCAGAGAGAGAGACACACACCGAATCTGAAGCAGGCTCTGAGCTCTCAGCACAGAGCCCAATGCAGGGCTCAAACCTACAAACTGCGAGATCATGACTTCAGCCAAAGTCCGATGCTTAACCGACTGAGCCACCAGGCACCCCTCCACAAAGCCTATTCTTGAGGATCCTTTGCCATTGGCTTCAGGGGCAGAAGAACAACATTGAATGAACTCAGTGAAGTAGGAAGAGAAAAAAAAAAAACAGAGAAAAATAAATTGGTAGTCTGTGGCTCTATGATAAAGAAATGTTCTGTTTTTGTTTTCCAAATATGTGGCTTCAGAATACTGAAAATAATTCTAAGGAAGGGGAGTCCAGAATATTTAGAATGCAGATTAATCATGTCAATAAAGGTAGACCCACAAGGGAACTATTTTACATATATATATATATATATATATATATATATATATAATCATCAGTTACTTATTAAGGTCAGTGTAGTAAGTTTTTACTCTTTTAGAACAAAATTCAAGACTTATTGCTGATTTTATATATTTTTAATACTTGAGAGATTTAGAATCACATAATTCAATGTTATATTGAATGTTATATATACCATCTTAGCCAAATGTCTAAAAATGTCCAATGAGTTCTCAATCCATTAACCAAAAAATGTGAACTGATAATGAAAGGTTTAAAATACATAAGTTTATATATTATAAAAATTAAGTATTTAATATCAAGGGGGTAAGCTAAAAATTGCCAGATTTGGCAACATAAGAGAGTGGAGGGGCACCTGGGAGGCTCAGTTGGTTAAGCATCTGACTCTTGATTTTGGCTCAGGTCATGATCTGAGTTTGTGAGTTCAAACCCTGCATCTATCTGGCTCTACCAGCTGTCACTGTGGAGCCTGCTTGGGATCGCTCTCTTCTCCTCTCTCTCTGCCCCTCCCCTGCTCACATTCTCTTCTCTCTCTCTCTCACTCTCCCTCTCTCAAAATAAATAAATAAACTTAAAAAAAAAAGTACAAACATTTGCTGTTTAACCTATCAATAACTTGGTGTTTGATACCAGTTGTAATTACAAATAAATTGATACTTTTAAAAAGACAGTTACATAGGAGTATATAAATCAGTTTCCCAAAAATCCATCCAAAGAGATTGCAAATTCTTCCCTTCCCTTTGTCTAAGCCCTTTAGCAGTACCCTTCCATAGTGACTCTGGCTTAGCTCTGATTTTTGCTCTGTCCAATGAAACAGTAGCAAATATAAAACAAGCAGAGACTTGGGGGACCTGGGTGGCTTCACTGGTTAAGCATCTGACTTAGGCTCAGGTCGTGATCTCACGGTTTGTGGGTTTGAGCCCCACATCAGGCTCTGTGTTAACAGCCTAAGCACAGCCTGAGCACAAAATTGGAGACTGCTTCAGATTCTGTGTCTCCCTCTCTCTCTGCCCCTCTCCTGCTTGTGCTTGCTCTCTTTCTCTTTCAAAAAAATAATAAGTAAACACTTTTTTTTTTTTTTTTTTTTTTTTTTTTTTTGGGACAGAGCGAGACTGAGCATGAGCAGGGGAGGGGCAGAGAGAGAGGGAGACACAGAATGGGAAACAGGCTCCAGGCTCTGAGCCATCAGCCCAGAGCCTGACGCGGGGCTCGAACTCACGGGCCGCGAGATCGTGACCTGGCTGAAGTCGGACGCTTAACCTACTACGCCACCCAGGCGCCCCAGTAAACACTTTTTAAAAATTAGGAAAAAAAAGGCAGAAACTGAAAATTGCCTGTGCATTGTGACTTGCCCTTTCTTGCTGCTCCTGGGAGCTCTCATAATGCTGCCATGTGAAGGAGCACAAGCCAGCCTGCTGGAGACATGTGGCCCAGTCCTGCTGACAACCCCAGTGAACAGTTAACTATCTTCCTTGTCAGAATGGTATAACTGAAGTTGTGAGTCTAGCTGAGACCAGTAGGCAATCACCCATTTGAGTCCACTCCACACTGCTGACTTAATCCGAATCATGAGCTATATAAATAGTTGTTTTAACTATTATGACTTTCTTGGATATTACTTTATGTTTTGATCTATAAAAGTGAAAAGGTCTTGATTATGAATGTAGAATTTTATAGAATTGCTTAATAAAGATTATAACTTCCTATTATATTATGCATGGATTAAATTATTGTGGTTTAAGTCACCTTTTGAGAAGCACAAGAACTTTCTCATTAAGTATAAGAATTGTCTATTTTAATTGGCAAGGTGGTTAACATAAATGAAAAACTGCGTACCCAAAGATGAGTGAACTGTTATTTTTTGTTGGAACACCATGATGAGAAGACGGCATCCAATAACAGCCCTATTTATCTATGTAAAAACAAAAAACAAAACTTTCCTCCCTCAACACCAGTAAATGTAACGGCAAGAATATTACATTCATATTTAAGCAATAGAAGATCACTATGCATACAAGTGAGAACAAAATTAATGCTGCATTGTTACCATTATTTGACACGACCTGATTTGAAAACAAAAAAAAAATTAGGTATGATGGCCCACTATTTAAAAAGTATTAATGTAACAGCAAATATGTAATATTCAAACCAAACCTCAGTGACTCAGAACTCCAACACATCTTCAGAGAGAGCTGAAATTGGCTTCAGAGAGATGAAATTGGCTACCTGAAAAATTTATCAATGTAACTGAATGACAAAAGATTCTGTTTTAAAATGGGGTAAACGACAAGAGACACATGGGTTGCAAATACAACTGTTGATGCTGCAAAGAGCAGTGACTTATCTGTAGTCTCAATGTCCTTTCTATAAATTGTGCCTTGATTTCCCACCATACATTTACACGCAAGAATATTTTAATTTGAAATAGTATTGGGAAGACATTCACTGGTGATATGTGTCAAATGCTTTATATCATTGTATATCACCAAACTGATACTATAACTAATTCTAATCACCAAAAATACAGGATTTTCTTTTTATAGCTACTACTCACACAATACACATTTCTAAGTAGTTTATTTAGAACATTAGTTATTTCCAAATAAGTGGTAAATGTTTCTAAATAATCCATATATAGATATATATATTTCAAAATAAATACTTCAACATTTACACAAAGAGAATATTCTAGGTGTTAATAATATGAATATTGCTATAAATTAAATTTCTGCTAGAGGATCTTATATATTACTTTTATTTTAAGGTAGGGAGGCATTCTACTAAAAAGCTATATTGGCCTTTAAGTATCCAGTTGAATATCAGATAAAAGATAAGGATATGAAAATTCCATAGAATGTTGCCAGATTCAAATCTGACTAGAGTTCTATATTTAAAAGTTTAGCATCCTGAGGCATCTAGTTATTCATATTTATTCAAGCAGTCAGTCAAAAACAATTTATTGCATATTTGTTGTTTAAGTGCCTGACATTTGTGAGTACAACAGACACAGTCTTTGACTACATGAAGCTCATACTAGTCTAGTAAGGAATAAAGACAAGGAAGCTGTCAATTTCCATGGTGTGATGATGACTATGAGAAAAATAGAAAAACATTCAGTAATGAAGAGAGGAATTCACAGAAGTCTTCCTGAATATATCTTCTTCTATCTTCTCATTTGATATTAAATGATGGATACTTTTACAGCAATGAAGAATCTCAGACACTTAGCAAATACCTGTTGATTAATCCTGTAATTATGTTTTTCATGGGGCTCTCAGGGGGAAAAAAAAAAACTTGGAAAGTAAAGTCACACATATACATCTAAATTTACTATAAAATGTTATCGTATAAAATATTAGAATAAAATATTTGTTTGTTATAAAGAATGATATATTCCTAAATTGGATCAATCCATGGATATTCTTATGACAGCAGCTCTAAAAGGACTGTTGCTGAATAAAGTTGGTGCAATGTGTAACTTATGTTGTTAATGTAATCGATCCTGCTGTGTAGGCTGATCCAATTAGAACTGCTGTGGGGTTTGGTGTAAAGAAGGAAATAGAGGACCAAAAGAGATGGCGAATATTTTGAACTTGGTTTATCTCCAGTGATGCTGAGCTGTTGTCCAAACTTATCCACAATGTTTGCTATACATTCCAGATTTATAAGCACTGGGACTCATGGGGACAGACGACATAGATGGGGAGACAGTATCGTCTCCTAGTTTATGTTTCTTTGTCCACTCTCAATGATTCCCCTTATCTCTTCCTTGCATCATTAAAAAGCTCGACTAATGTAATTCTAAAGAATGTAACATTTTTTAGAACATCAAACTGCTGTTTTTTTTTAAAGAAAACAAGTTCATTAACTGTAATAATTAGCAAGTATCCAAGAGGTCACAAAACAGTTACCCAAATCCACGGCTTTTTAAAGAAAAAAATTCCATTTTAAATAATGTCAAAAATCATTCCACAACACTCCTGCAGATGCTAATGATTCAATTATCTAATACTATTTAACATTATACAAAACATATAATAAAAGTTAATTAAACTATTTGGAACACAGCCTGAGTCACATTTAATAACTAATACATATCCCTTACATGGTGTGTGATTACAGCTATCAGATCATTTTCATTTGTATTTCCTTTTCTCGTTTGATCTTAGCAGGCTCATCTACCTAGTATCCCACATGTTGAAGGCAGTCAGGACTTGAATCCAGGTCTTCTGATGCCAGCTGAATGTCCTATATTTTACAGTGTTACTGCTCTAGATGAAAAGACAACTGATCAGAACTTAGTGTACAGTAAATAGGAAACTGGTTTATTTTTATTTTATTCAATCATTTTCTCGTGTTAGTTATTTTAATAATTATAAAAGTTATAAATTAGAATATTTTTAATTCTAATTTTTACCATGATTAATTTATCCTTATCAACTAGTAAACCCAAACTACCAAACCATTAATAACATGAAGGCCATATGGATCAGTGTTTTCTTCTTAGATGCTTGCCAATTATTTGTCATAATGAGATACTTTTCTTCCAAAAACTACCATTCTTTCAAATTGATGAGAATTTGCAAATGGAGGAAAACTGCACTAGGAAGAAAGTAAAATTATACTAATCCCTTAAACTTTCATGATAAACATTTAGCTGGGAATTTACTAACAAAATAACAGATAGGGCACCTGGGTGGAAAGTTGGTTAAGCATGTGACTTCAGCTCAGGTCATGATCTTGTGGTTCAGGAGTTTGAGCCCCATGTCGAGCTCTGTGCTGACAGTTCAGAGCCTGGACCCTGCTTGGGATTTTGTGTCCTCTCTTTCTGCCCCTCCTTGCTCATACTCTGTCTCCCTCTCTCCCAAAAATAAACATTAAAAAGAAAAAAAGAAAATAAGAGAGTACATCCAGAGATTCAAAGATCTCATGATAATAAATTTATGATCTTCCAAACTGAATTATTTATCTCTTGAGACTGAGAAAATACCATTGGATGATAAATAGTCCATGGAAGTTTTCATACATACATATATATGGAAAAACTAACATAAAGAAAGAGCCACTATAATATCAAACATTATAAATCACAAAAGACCCACAAATAGTCTGTCAGGTCACATAAAATATCACTGAAAACTATTGGGAGACTTGCAGAAACTTTAAATTGCACTTATTTCAGCTAAAATGAATGATTATTTAAAACATTCACTTCCCATGTTACTCATACAGCATTACAAATACAATTACTTCGCTTTCTTCCCTTATCAAGTAACCAGCTCCATAGCTCAGCTGTCAGAGAATGGCTGACTTCTTGTGTAATGGCCAGATAGAAGGAAAACAAGAGTTTCCCACCGACAAAAGCTTTTGGGGAACACATATATTACACATATAAAATAAATTCCATAGGAATTAAAACTGTATTTATAAATTCCAGGTTTTACTGGTATTCTAAGTGAAAATATAAGTAGAAAATATAAAGTTTTTCACATATACTTAATAATGAGGAATGGAATGCAGTTGTTAATCATCTGATTCAAGTTTGTACTGGTCACGTTTCCAAAATGCTCCCTGACAAAAAATAAGTAACATTTACCTAAAGCTAAGCGTATTTAAAGAATGTCCTTCAAAAGAGAATGAAAAAATCATTAGTATTTGTAACGTTATATAGGTAAATAAAATGGTATAAAGTTCCCGTAACACTAACTGGAAAAGATGTCCAAGATTGCCACCTTCAGTGCAATTGAGAAAAATGAATTTTGAAAACAAGATTAGCAAAAAGGGGATTAAAAGTTGCCCAGTTATCCCCACTAAAAAATTAACATTACTCTGGATTTCAATTGTGCAAGCAGATATCAGTATGGTCTTTCAGCCCAGATCCTATTACATTCTTCTTTCTTTTCACATCAGTATTTTGTATGCCTTCCATAAGAAATGAGACACCTGAATAAAGTATTTGTTTCAAAGTATATTTATTTTGAGAGAGATGCAGCACAAGTGGGGAAGGGGCCGAGGGACAGAGAGAGAATCCCAAGCAGGCTCTGCACTGTCTGCACGGAGCCAGACGTGGGGCTGGAACTCATGAATCACAAGATCATGACCCGAGTCAAAGTTGGGATGCTTAACTGACTGAGCCACTCAGGTGCCCCCTAAATAAATTATTTTAATAAAGAAATTCTGAGAGTCAATAACATATGAAGAAATGTTTCCTCTCTGGGCTACCATTTCTTGTTGGCCCTTACTCTTTCTTCAGTCTTCCTACTTCACTTTCCTTTTTTTCCTGGCAATATTCCCGAAGTGCTCATGCTCACCATCCCCAGAAGTACTTGCGCATATGTAGGTGGGTAGTCAGGGGGGTAGGGGTGAGGACGGTGATGGCTGGAGGCTTGGAGGAGACACACATATTCTCATATGATACTAAAACGTAAATGCCTGATTAGCCTTAATGTGTTATTTTCCCCTGAATTGTTTCAAAAAGGGACAAAGTCTTATGATGAAGGCATAGATTTCTAGGTGGGTTAATGAAAAATTGATATCCTAGATCAGAAAGGTCTCCTCTGCTTATGGATCTCCCTAATCCAAGGGCCTCCTTACACCTCTGCGACTTTGCAGTATATTTGGTCAACCAGTCATAAGACCAACCCAGTACACAGGTATTACTTAAAGTTAACATTCCAAGTCAGGCCAGGTTTCTTAACCTACATTTGGTTCTTTCACCATAGGTTTAGAGACTGACAGATTGTAAACTAAAAAAAAAAAAAAAAAAAAAATTGCACTGAACAGTACTTACTGAAAAACACTAATAGATATCTATTTTCTCTCATGAAATGTTTCTCCCAGCAAGGCTACATCTCTCGGCTTCAAAATCTTTCAGGCTAGTTTTAGGGTGCCCCCTTCAACCTTTCATGCTGCTTATTAAGAATGTCCTTCTCCCTAGTCTCTGTACCATGTATAACAGGATCTGAGGAGGGACTACAGAGCAATTCCCTTCCTCTTCGTCTTCTGGACATCCTTTCTCAAATAATAGCTATTTTTCTTTCAGCCCCATTTATCATAGGGTCTGCTTATAGGATGTGTCTTCTCTTTGCTCCTCATTGCATATAGCAGAACATTTTCTACCTATTTTTTATATAAAAATAATCTCAACTCCTTTGAAGGACAGGTTGTCAGATTATACAAGTTTGGAATTAGTGTAGCACTTTGCATAAAAAGGGCAAGTGGTCCTGGAGCCACTCTTCCTAAGTTTGCAAGGTTTCAACTTCCTGTACCTCACTTTCCTCATCAATAAAATGGGGATAATCGCATTTGCCTCACAGTTATGAGACTTAAATAAATCCATATTTAAGACTTAGACCAGTGCCTAGTACATAGCAAGCATTCCATTAATACTGGTCAGTTATCATTACCTACTACTCAAGTGCCAAAGTTTTACTATGCAATTTCTATCCATGCCCCTTTATGCTGCCTGGAATGTTTTTCACAATGTCTTTATCCGTCCCCAGCAAGTATAGTCTCAAAGGCTAATTTTCCCATGAAATTTTTCTTTGTCCTTTCAGTCAGGTATAATTTCTATTTCCAAGTAAACTCCCTAGCTTTAGACTCCTCCTTAGTGATTATCCTATACTTTGCATTAGTTACCCCCAATTAAAAGGTTAGAGTTACTCTTATCTGGAATAGATTAGTCACTTTCAGGTTTTTGATATCATTCTTATATAAAGGACCTTCAAATAGCTGTTGGATTTAATACAAATTTTTACAAATCTGGGTAGCTCAGTCGGTTAAGCATCTGACTTCTGCTCAGGTCATTCTCTCAGTTTGTGAATTCCAGCCCCATATCAGGCTCTGTGCTGACAGCTCAGACAATACCCCCACCAATTTTTAGAAACTCTTGTTAAGTTCTTCAAAGCAAAAGTAACACCCCAACTTCTTTGTCCATAAACAGAAAGACTATATACATAATACATGGCAACTATAATCAAGACAAAACTCCTGGGCAGGTAGGTAATAGCAGAGGAACTTTATCTTATTGACTCTTCTGCAGATTGATAAACTGAAAACGGAAAAAAAAATGTATTTATACAAGCACTAAAGAGCAAACAAAAGCAGGCAGGAACTGGATAGGATTTGATAATTGGAACATCTCACTGGGTGAGATCCATGTTTGTGTGACTTTTTTCTGAATCCAGGAAGCTGCAACAGCACTGGCTTGAGGCATGAGAGGATAGTGTTAAGGTGGCTATAAATTAAGAAGGGAAATCCTGGAAGGAGGGAGACATAAAGAAGGAACCCCCAAACCTGTGTCTGGCTGACATATATAAATGGGAGAAACTTAAGAAGCCCAGTGGAAAGCAAGAACTGGGCATCTAAAACACAGAACAGGGATCTCTTCTCTTTACCACATGGGATCAAAATTTGGGGTTTTAGTCCTGCCAAGTTAAAAGTCCTTGGAAAACACTCTGGGCTTTATAAAGTCCTAGACTAACAATGAAACCCAAACCTCTACAAGTTCAAGGTGACCATCCAGCATTTAACTGCCTTCCATTACTATGAGAATAAAAGGAACATTATATACTTATTTAAGCACTCATTACAGATGCTTACAATTATTCACTTCTGGGGCAGCTGGGTGGCTCAGGTGTTTAAGCATCCAACTTCAGCCTAGGTCAAGATCTCACCTTTCTTGAGTTCAAGCCCCTGTTGGCTCTGGCCTGACAGCTCAGAGCCTGGAGCCTGTTTCAGATTCTGTGTCTCCCTCTCTTTCTCTGCCCCTCCCCCATTCACACTGTGTCTCCCTCTCTCAAAAAAAACATTTAAAAATATGTAGTATTCAAGGGCGCCTGGGTGGCTCAGTCGGTTAAGTATCCAACTTCGGCTCAGGTCATGATCTCACGGTCTGTGAGTTCGAGCCCCACATCGGACTCTGTGCTGAGAGCTCAGAGCCTAGAGCCTGCTTCAGATTCTGTGTCTCCCTCTCTCTCTGATCCTCCCCTATTCACACTCTGTCTCTCTCTCCCTCAAGAATAAACATTAAGAGGGGCGCCTGGGTGGCTCAGTCGGTTAGCATCCGACTTCAGCTCAGGTCATGATCTCACAGTCTGTGAGTTCCAACCCCGCGTTGGGCTCTGTGCTGACAGCTCACAGCCTGGAGCCTGTTTCAGATTCTGTGTCTCCCCCTCTCTCTGCTCCGCCCCTGCTCATGCTCTGTCTCTGTCTCTCAAATAATAAACATTAAAAAAATTAATATATATATATGTATATATACACACACATATATATAATTCAGCTCTACTAGTTCAAGACTAACAAAGGTAGGATTGGTGGATGGTAGACAAGGAAAACTGGTAGTAGTACAATGAGCCACTAGCATCCAGGTTAGAATTAGAGAGTATGTTAGACACAATAAATTATAAAATATTATAAAACTGAATTTATTTACAAGCAATGTGAAACCATGATATCTGAACAAACTTTTTAAAATGGAAAACAGAAGTATTTTATTCTTAGAAATAGATTTACTTAAAAATCAGTTTTAAATGACATAAACCCACAATATAATTTTACAGAACAGTTATCTAACAAAATATAAAACTTAAAAGCATCTATATACGACATATATTTATAAATTTTTTTAAAGATTAAGTTTTCCAGTCAAAAATTTTTTAAAATTCCCAAAGTATATCATGTTTGACTAACAATTTGCTTCCAAATAAAAGTCTCTTCAGAGAAACTAAGTAATAATTTTCAAACAACTATGCTCCTGCCTTTGGTAGCTGGAATTATCTAATTGAAACAAAGGTCTTTATTTCAGTGTAACTATGGCTAAGACTCCAATCCTGAGGGTTTTTTGGTTTGTTTTTTCCCTCCAGAAAATGGAAGGTAATATGGCAGATGGAAGATTATGTGCCTCTGGGATAGCCAAATTAGTGGGGGCCTCACAATCCTGACTTATAAAATCAGGGAGTATAACTACACTCCTCAGGTTTATTTTTCTTTCTGAAATGCTATGAATTTGAGGGTAGAATCCATGTCTTCTCCCTTCCCCCAATCAGGTGATAGCAGTTAACGTGGATTCTGGAGTCCCCCTGCCTAGATGTGAATCCCTGCTCAGCCAGTTATTTTGCAATCTTGGGAAAAACATTTAATCTCCCTACACTCAGTTTCTTCATGTATAGATTGGAGATATTAAAAACAGTACTGATCTCACAGGGTTGTTATGAGGCATAAATAATGTGGGTAAAGCACTTATAACACTGGCCAATACAATGAAATAGAGGAGTTTCCAAATTTTTCACCATCATCCTTCACTGATATGGGAAAAGATCTTGTCTATGCCATATGAAGTAAAAAATGTCATACAGGAAGATATGTTAGATTAAATCACTTAATACAGGATTACAAAACACAAAAATGATTGTTTTTTACATTTACTTTAGCTTCACAGAATTTAGAAAATATCCTGAACAACATAATAAATAAACATGGATAACTATAAATTACTTTGCAGTTCAAAACTTAAAACTATAAGAAAAGTAAATTCAGACTATTAAGAAAGTTTAATTACTAGAACACTCAGAAATGAAGTACAATATCACCACCTAGTGGATACTGCATTTAAAAACATTTTATAGATAGTGCTTGCCCTATTTATCATTAAGAGGAACATCCTTTTCAAATAGAAGCACATTCTCTTCACGAATGTAAAGGGGATTTAAAAAAATAGGAAACAAATTTAATACTATATTAGCAGTACTCTTAAACATTACAGATAAAAATACCTCTACTAAACTGTGTATCTCAAATTTATTTCTAAGACAAGGTAACAGAATTAGAAGTACAATTTTTGTTCAGAAATTTAAAATATATTAGAGACAGCATGCAAGTCACCAGAAATACTTCACCACGACTTATCAGTTCATGAAAAAAAGGTCAGTTGTAACAAACATGAATTTCAAATCACCGGGTTATGAAGCATCTTAAAAACATTTTACTCTACTTACTATCTCAATCACTTCTGAAGCATTCCTGATAAATAGAAATCTTGCCTCCAATGAGAGCGGAAACTTACTTTTTTCTGGATCCATTCCCCACGGAGACTAAACAGAAAATGTACATTTTTTTATCAGTTGAAATCTGTTGGCCCTTGATATATACTTCAGGGAATGAAGACTAGTCCAAGACTTCTTCCAAATAATTATTCTTCAATTATGAAAGCCTATCAAGTTGTAGGATCTCTAATTCTCCAAGTTAAACATTGTCTCTAATCTTTTAGCCATTTCTCTTACAACATAACTATCTGTTCATGCTCTTTTAAACAGCTGCTAGCATTTTAAAAAATGACTATTACAATACAAAATCCAATACAAACAATAATATGCCATGAATGTTCTGGTTAATGCACAGTAAAGACAGATGACCAGCTCTCCATATTTTACTTCTCTTAATGAAAAACTTTCACAGTGAGGCAGAGTATCAATTAAAAACTCACAGGTTGGGGAGTAAGGCCAATCAATGTTCTTCAGTGACGATGCGGACTTTGGGCGACTTGCCTGGTCTGCATGATTTTAGCTTCTCCAGCGGTTAAAGAGAAATCAGTATCTGCCCCATACAAATATGAGGATCAAATGAGACGATATTTATAAATCAGTCCACGTAATGCCCTGAACACTGTAGGTGCTCAATAAATGACAGCAATTGTTAGTTACCATTACTTTTCCTCCCTCTCTTTCTCATTTTGTACATGCCTTCCCACCCCCAACACAGTTCAGCTGAACTGAATCATCAGAAAAGTTTCAGTCAGTGTGCAAAAAATCAATATAATGCTCAATATTTATCTCCTCAGAAAAATATCATATTTCTTTTTGCCTGATGGTGATGTACTGGGCTCAAATTAACATTAAATTCATCAAATGCCCATTTTTTATAAGCAAAATGTAACAGTATTATTAGATTTCTCACTGTGGCAACATTTCTTACTCTAGAAATAATTTTTAAATGTTAAAGAATTTAGTATTGGGTTCATGGATATGTGTTAAAAAATATATCATCTATCTACTTTTATTATAATTTTCTTTCTTATAATACAAGTTTTAATATATTGCAAATATTTGTCTAATTGTCAACATTTAAATCATAAAAAAGTATCCTAAATAAAAAATAACATTTATTCCTAAAGTAGTAAAATGCAGCCTAACTAAAATAACATAAATTATTCGTAATTGGTTGAAATCTCTTTTCCCTTAAGAGTTTAATAAGCATCAGAAGTTTTACTGCTATTATATTTTAATGGTTGAGAGTTACTTATTTTAAATAAAACAGCAATAATTTTGAAATCACATCCTATTATAACAACATAACATATTTACAAATAGATACATAATAGAAGTATTAAACAGTATAGTAAATAAAAAAAATTTTTAAATAAGGCAGAAAATTTAGGCAGAAAAAAGTTTAGGACGGTTTTCATTATGAAGCATGTGATTTATTTCCTAAGGTTGGCTTATGGTTATATAGTATATCTTTTCTAGGACATTCGCTTCATTCTATACTAAAAACTTCATTCAGTATACACTTCACATTTACTATACATTTATGAACTTTATGGATATATGGTGGAGGTTGAATTAGTTTGAAATTAGGCTAGACACATGACAGGCTAGAATAACTGGAGTTAGGACAAATACTGTTTCCACTTGAAATGAGGTCAAATGCTTAAAACCACTTGCTTTATTGAATCCAAAGTCACAAATACAGAAATCCTAACTTTCATGTTAAATGCTTTTTCTACAAGCCCATGGTTTCTATGTCATATTTAAATTTCCATTTGAAAAAGCTTTCTCATATTACTTGCCAGATATTTTTCTTGTTTCACTAAAGGAAATTCTAATTGCCTCAAAGATAATAAATGCTCTCTAACCTGATCAATGCGAATTCATTTTTCTATTTCCACATTTCACTTAAATGTTTATCTAAAATAACTGTCCACTATTTAGGTAGTATAATAAAAATAAGGATCTCTTTTCTTCTCCTCTCCTATCTTCAGATGATTACGAAGAAAAAAAATATCAAGAACAGTGACAGTTAAATTCAAACAAGAAGTACACTACATTAAGCTATTTATCTATTAGAAATAAACTGCATTAAGCTACTTACATTAATGTACTTCATGACAGACTAAGCACATTCCAGAAATAACTTTAAGAAGAGGAAGAGGCCAGACAGCTAACATAATTTGTCTTATGACAAAATGACATTCTATATTTAAACTCAGGAACACTGTACTTCCAAATAATTTAAAAACATAGTTGGACACATTAAAAAGATTTCCAGATATCTAACAAAAGAAAACACAAATAGTGTGTGAGGAAACATACAGCACACTGCTTACTAACACCATATAAAGAGAATACTCTGTATCTATGGAATTTCATGTAAGCTAAAAACAGTTCAAAAAGATTTATTATAAGGCTTAGAAAATTTATGCACTAAATCTTTTTAGGACATTCTTTAAAATAATCCTACTTAAAGACTTTAACAATAATCACAAGGCTCCACAGGCTATCCAGCTTATCAATACTTCTTTTTTTTTCAATAATTACCTTTTAATCAAGAAATTCAATTTAATTTTCAAGAAATGTCAAAATACATATCCAATAATTCTTGAAAAATCTTCAAAACACAAATGCAACCTAAGATGTTTCTAAAAGCTATATGCTCCATAGCACCTTTTAATTCACAGTATTCTTTTCTAAAGTATTAAGTACTGTATTTTACATACTGTATGGAAAACATGGAAGATTACCCTGTTTCCCTCTGAGTGTGGATTTCCTCCAAAAAAATCTCTTAAAATAGCAGGAATTCAACACTTACAAATGAACTGGAACAGTGATTCCCCCAATATGGAGTAGAATGGTTTCCTCATGTTGCCAGACTGGGTTAGAGGGGAAGTTTTTTCATCTCAACAATATTCCGAGTCACAAAAGCCTTGCATTAATAGTATCAGATAAGAAAGTTGTTTATTTTGACTTCCTGGAACTCAGATCTCCATTATAAGATAATAATTCGTGTTTTCTTATCTAATTATCAAAAAAAAATGAGTTGTTAAAAACATCTCTCAACAATCACTGTTACAACTAGAAAATCAATATACTTTCTAAGTACTGAACAGAATACAAGACTGCCCTATACTTATTACTAAAGATTATACCTGTAATTTTCACCTACACAATTTTATATTTGCAAATGCAGAATCTTTTCCAAATCCACCCATTGTTTAAAACCCAGAGAAAACATAATCTAACATTGAAGATAAAGTAATTTGTTCACAGTTATTTAAAAGTTTACAAATGTAAAATGATATTAAAAGATAAATTCTGTTCACAGTTCTAAGTTTGCATGTCAAAGTAAACATGTCCAAGTACTACTTTTCTGTAAAGGAATGACAACCAAGTGAATTCACATGAACAGTAGACACAGAATTTAAAGACTCATATAAACTTCCTATCTGAACAGTTGCTTCCTAATCTACAAAATAAGACTAGCTCAATGAATGGATCTCTAAACTTCCTTTCACTTCTATTTTGGATAATGGAATCAAATACCAAATTACCCTTACTTTTGTAATTCTGTAACCTTGGAATCAGCTCTTAGTGAAGACGTAATTTTACTTAAAATACCTCAGCAAAGAAAGAAATTATTTCCTACAAATTTTATGAGGTTTATCCTAAAATATCCTTTGGTAACTTCAGTGGGTGAAAAGTATCCCACAAAAAGATGTCTACACGGAACCTATAAATGTGCCCTTACTTTTGAAAAAGGGTCATTGTAGATTTAAGTAAAGGTCTTGGCATAAGACCATCCTGGATTAAGGTAAACCCTAACCCAATGACATTGTCCTTATAAGAGAGAGAGGACCATGTGAAGACAGAGGCAGAGATTGGAGTGACACAGCTGTAAATCAAAGACTGCAGACAGTCACCAAAAGCTAGAAGCATGGAACAGATTCTCTTCCAGAGCCTCTAGAAAAAATCAACCTGGCCACACCTTAATTTTAGAAATTAGATATTTTTATAGCTACCAAGTTTGTGGTTATCTGTTACAGCAACCAGAAGAAATGAATACACTAATGTATCTCTGAACTAAAATCCCTTTTAAAAGGTATTATCATCAACACAATTTATCTTTGGCCATCATATATTTCATATTAATAATCAGTGAAAGGGGGACACCTGGCTGGCTTAGTCAGTAGAGCATGTGACTTGATCTTGGGGTCGTGAGTTTGAGCCCCACATCAGGTATGAAGATTACTTAAATAAATAAATATATTTTTTTAAAAAAAGAATTAGTGAAAGGGCTTGATCATTTCTAGATTTTTAACAAAAATTAACAACTTAATTCCAAGATAAACATAGATGAGCCTCTAATTTATAACATTTACTATCTGAGTCTATTTTGCCTTATGATTCAAATTATAATCACTGAAATATTTTAATCAAGAACATTACCTGATCATTTGTCAATATGTTTCAAATACTTGTCTGCTATTGCTTTCTGAAGAGAATTCATAAATAAGTTTCAGTACTACAAAGCTCAGTTTTCTTAAACTTGTACCTGTAAAATGTTTTCAAGCTTTTTGAGTGGTCAGCAGTATCAAAAAGGTATCATGAAATAACTGTAAACAATTTCATTTTCCACTATTCAGGCTTATGGAGCAAGTCTTAAACTTTTCTCAGTTCTTTATCAGTTCCTTGGATTTATTATGTATGTTTAAAACACAAAAAATCTGATGTGATCTGTGGCTCACCACTGTGCCTAAAACAAAGTCCATAATTTTTACCTCTTCAATTGTTCATTGTGGAGATAGTCTATATAAGTCTATTTTTAGAACTCAAGATATCTCTGACATTACCACATAAATCTCTGAATGTCCTGACTATCTGGCCACTGAAAAGTCTTGTTCAGGAAGACATAAAAAGTTAGGAAATTAACAACTGCATAACAGCCTAGTTCACAAACAAGTCTAGATATAGGTGGTAGAGGTATGTTAAGCCTATAAATAACATAAGGTAAAATGAAATAACGAAATTCTAGCAGTTTCTGAGGTACTGTAACAGTAAACAAGCATGTGAAAAACATTAAATTCCAGAAAATTGACTTAGATTTCAAGGAGTCAGCTATACTCCAACCAGCAAATATATATACTGGCACTAACAAGTATTTCATAATTTCATATCTTTGAAAAACTCTTTTCCATACATAGAATGTATAATGTCTATTATCTGCCAGCAAGTATTTATGAGCATAAGTGAATTTCCAAACTAAAAACAGAGAGACTAAGGTGATCATAAAAAACTGAATTCTACGTTTCCAAACTAAGGAAAGAAAAGCTCTAATTTTGCCAGGAGACAATAGGTGAGGAAAGGAAAAAAAGAGAGTAAAAGAGAAAAAGTAGAAGAGTTGAGGAAAATGTAGACAGGCTTCATGACTACTTCGATCGCCAATAACAATCCCACCATTAACAACTACAAAAACACAAAACAGAAACACCAGAAGGATGTACGGCCAAGTCAAAAGGAAAAGCACACTCAAGTTCTTAAAGGACATGGAATAAGCCAAAAGAAACTGAAGAATTTTCCTGAATTCTGAAAATGGTCCTTTAATAGGGGGAAGCCTCTCTTCCTTCTTCTTTTGTAGCTCAGTTTTCCAAGCTTCTGTTAATTTTTGTGCAATGACATTTCCTGCGCAGAAGACAGCCCAGATGATATTAGTTTGACGAAACATGAAGCCACAAAATCCAAGCAAAGCTGAAGTTTTATGATTTCCATAAAGACACATCAAATAGGCAAAAAGAGTAAAAAACATGGATCCTGCTTCTGTATAATAAAGGAAGTTAAAAAAATAGAGTGTGGGAAATACTGCTAATGTTAATGTTGACAAGATTCTCTGGATACTTGAGGCAGCCTAAGAGGAAAAGAAAATACATTTACAATTATTTTCACAATAAAACAAATATGCTATTTCTGCTGGGCTAACAGAGATTTATTAAAAAAACAAAAACTACCTTAATCTTATTTAAATAAAATTATTCAACATTAATCTTATTTCTAGCTTTGCAAAAACACAACATACATTTGTAAGGATGTTTTCTGGTACCTTTTAGTTCTATTTATCAGTTTGGAAGTCATGAAGACAACACATGTGTATGCCAAAGCCTCTATGTTCTAAAACACTTTGAATGATTCAACAAATAATGAAAGAGTTATTATTGTGTGAACTAAATTCTATGAGGAACATGTTGATGAACGGGACACAGGGCACACAGTTTCATTTCCCTGAACTAAGTCTTAGTGCTTCTAATAAGCATTCATTTAGCCATCATCCTTAATTTCTTTTAAAGATACTCCCTTCAAAACTTTAGACGCAATGTAAATATGTATATAGCATTTTTACCACTATACCCAATGGTCTTACTGTTTCATGATGAATTTACAGGTTTTTTACTGAAAATAGTGGTCTCAGTCTAAAGTTAAATATCTTACTTTGGCCTTTCTCAAAAGCTATTTCAGATTTTGAAAGTATTCTTATCTCCTGAAATTTTATCTTCCACTTAATCTAAACCACCAAATCAGACCATGCCATTCTCTTGGTTAAAATTAAAAGCTGTATGCCATCACTTACTAGATCAAGTTCAAAATCCTTTCCATGACATATGAAGGCATTCATGACTTCACCCCTACCCACTTGTCTAGCCTCACATCCTTGTACTTTATCATCTTATGATTCCAAAGAGCAATTCTCTATGATCTTGTTGCTCACCTCATTTCTACCTTTGCTTATGCTTTTTCTCCTGCCAGGATTCATTCCCCACCCTACAGTACTGTCTATTCATCGGGATTCAGTTCAGATACCATCTTTTCTGGGAAGTCTTACCCAATGCCACCCATACATCTTACTGCCATTCAGGCTACAAAATAAGTGCTCCTCTAATCCTTCTGAGTCCTTATAATGTCTTATACCTATCTCCCTCTCATCATTTACACTATTGAAGTCATTTAAGTTAAACCTAATTATTATATTGAGTCCTTACTATTCTATCAGGCATTATTCCAAATGCCTTCCCTTTATTAATCTCCTGTACTCCAACAGTCCTCTGATGTAGATTCTATATTTCCATTTAATAGAAGAATACACTAAGGGGTCACTAAAGGTGACCTGCTAAAAGTAACACAACTTGGAAATGGACAGAATTCCAAGCTAGGCAATCCACCTCACCATTCCTCAAAGTCTGTCTTCCCTAAGGAAGATAAAAGTTTGGTAAAGAAAAAAAAAATGCCTTATTTATTTCTGTAGTCTCAGTGCCTACCACACATAATAAGCACCATAAACATTTACTGAACTCATTTGATTCACAAATATTTATTTTAGGTTTCACAAATCAAAGTATTACAAATCATTCAAGTATTTAAATACAAACTTCTACTAAAATGGGGGTAGGAGACTTGCTTTATCTTAACAAAATATACATAAAGACTAAGTGTTCAAGATACTTTTCACCAAATCTCATAAAATCGATTTATCAAAATTGTGGATCTGACTACATAGAAACTTACAATAAATTATTTTGGAAACATACCTTGTGTCTGGGTTGTACCTTGCGGAAAAGCAAATATAGTAAATAGAAGTTGCCTACACTGAAGAGAAGATTAACAAATCTGAGCATTCCAATGGAGCACACAACATGTTCAGACCATCCAAAGATCCAACTGGCAGGTTTGACCACTCCAACTGACAGCAGGTATAAGCCAGGTAATGTAGTAATCATGGGATCCCACTTAAAAAGGAAAGGCCAACAATGAAGCAAAAACAAGATGAAATACTAACAGGACCTATACAAGGAAGTCAGGCCCAAAAACATCTCTACCACTGATCAGGTATGTTGAGAAGTTAGTCTGTGACACGGTGGTTAGGTAAGTCCTCAGCGGATAAAATATCTCCTCTAAAGAAAAGTTTTGCTTATATTTTGCCTCTGTACCTGTTCTGTGCGGAAGTATCTGTAACCAGTAAACAACAACAACTTAAAACCAGTTTCCATTTTCCAAGACCTACCCTTCAGAAACCCTGTATTTTAGTGATCAAACTGCAAATGTTCCCATTTTAAAGTGTGGAAACACTGGCTAGAACTCTGATGGTTTTGGAGGGAAAGAAGTGTTTAAAGAGATCAAACCACAGGCTCCATAATGGTAGCTAACATGTACTGAGCCAAGAATTGTGCCAAATCCTCTTTATTTAATCCTGCAACACATCTTATAGTAGATCCTGTTAAAATTGTCATTCTCAGAGAAGTAACCTGAGGCTCAAAAATTTTCCAAGGTCACATAACTAGTAAATAACCACACAAAAATTACAGACTTTATATTTCTAACCACATTGTTTCCTCAGAAAAGTAAGGGTAATACACCTACTTTATTTTTTATCTTTATATTTACATAGGCCTTTATATTTTCAAACATGATGCCACCTCACTGGGTGCTAGTTTCTCCAGTTAACTGAAGGTTCCTAAAAACACCAAGGATGGAATTAATGTAACTTGTCACTTCTTGGTGGCTAAAGATTCCCCTCATTCCCCCCATTCCCCACAGTATCGCACACCCAAAATACTGGGTGAAGCTCTTAACAGGTGAACTAAAGTGAGGTTTCCTGACATTTCCAAGGGGGCCGGCCGATGCCTCTGATCTAGGGATTGGGGAAGAAAAGCTGGGATAGCTAATACCAGCCACCAAGAGGGAAACAAATGTACCGTGCGCCTGGGTTGTACCTTGTGACAAAGCAAATATAGTATTCCATTAGCTAATCTCTCAGAACATTACTTCCTGAGACACAGATCTGCTTATATTCATTCATTTAAACAAACATTTCACAGATCTCAGGGACAGGAACAAAAGATTACCCAGTTCCTTTCATAATTCGAAACTGGAAGGGTAGAGCGGAGGGACCAAAAGATAAGGGGGGGTGAGGGGGAAAGAAAGTAGTGTTGGGGCTGGGTCAGCCCTCTCTGGCCTGCCCTAGGGTGGGGGTAGGTTGGGGACCCCACCTGCGAGAGGGAGAAATGGCCCTCACAGTAGCGCTGCGCCTGCGGCAGGTGGAAGATCTCGTCCATGTAGGGCTCTCGCAGCGCCCGGCTGAAGGCGGAGAAGAGGAGACAGGACACTAAAAAGGTACAGCTCAGGGCAGCCGAGAAGTAGTAACCCTCGAGCTGCGCCATTCCTGCCCCCATAGCCACTGCCCAAGAACCCAGTCCTGGAAAATCTGTTCCGGGTTCTCGAGCCTGCAAAGTCGAGCTTGAAACTCGGGCTCGAAATGGGCGCGCAAGGCGGGACTGGCCGGACAGGACTGAGCATAGCCGGAAAGCAAAGGATGCTGGGAGAGCCCGGACCCTGATCTTCCGGAGGGATCCGGTCACTGTTTCCGGAGTGAAGAGTTTAGGTAACGGACCGGGCTGTTACCCTGTCAATCACGTTGCGCAGGTCGCACTGGAGTGGTCAGAGCCACCGGGAGGGGCGGATCCCGGAGTCCACAGGCGCTGTAGCTGCGCGGCTAGATGGCTTTGAAGGGAAAGCCGCAGTTGTTTATCCCTCTAGTTGCCTTTGGCTTTTTTCCTGCTCGTTCTCATCTCTTACCAGGAGGTGGCATCGCTTCCCCACGTTTGCAATCCCCAAGCCCTGACATTTTTGCTCCTTTCCCCCTAATTATTTTTCTTTCATGTGATCTGAATTGAAACCTGTGATTCCAAGATATTTGGTTTCATCAATTTTGGAGTGTAGGAGGGGAACTTTGGTTATGGAAGCTAAGATTACGACTTCCAGATTAAAACTTGAATGTCTGAAGAGGCTTTTCACTGCTGAATGAACTTCACTTAGAGGATTTTTTTTAAGGTTAAAAGACCTCTTTTAGAATGTGGACACTCTCAAAGGGGATTTAGTTAAGTCGGCATTCATAGTGCACTCTGACAACCAGATTGCAGTACTCTGTAGGAGCTGGGGAAAGACATTTTTAGGATTTGGGGTGTTTTAGATAAGAAAGGATTCTCTGTGTCGGCAAGTTTGTTCTCGTTCATATCTCTGCTGCAGTATTTTATTTTTACTACTAAATAATAAGCATGAACATATTAATGGGTGGCACTGTGTATCAGTAATATTTGTAGTCCCCCAAACGGCTTTCACATACTAAGCACTTAAATTGGTAAACTGTTTACAGGTTGTGTAGATTTCGCACATTTCTGATACTAGGAGTTAGGGGCAGGAAGTGAAAGAGAATATTTGAAGAATGCTGAAGATAAATTATGTCTTGTAATTTTGCCTTGAACATAGTTGGCATGTTTTGAAGGATGCCCTCTTGGGTACTCTCAGTCAGATGGTCTTTGGTGGGAATACATTAGAAAAGTGTCAGGATTTGTTTAGTGTTACAAACCTCAAGGTTCTCAGTTCATTTTTCTTTGAGTCCAAGCTAATTCACACTGTCCCAATTTAGACAAATTAAACTGCATCCCTATTCAGTCTCTGCTATTTCTTCATTAATAAAAGGGCACAACGTGAATAGGGGTGGGATGGAAACATATTTAAGCCACTGGAATCAAATCATGTCAGGATTCTGTTTTGATGTGATGCTTAGCTTTGTTTTGTCTATTATCTCCCATTTTATTACTGGGTCAATAATGTGCTCACCTATTTAAAATCATGTCCAGATGATTCAGTCTTCAAAAAGTAGGTAATGGTCTACAAGTAATGGCCCCAGATCCCATGATTTACTCAAAGGTGACATATGTACTGTAGGGGAGGAAAAGTATCTGTTTCCTCTACCCTTCTAAGTTCTCAACTGGGAGTTCTGTAACAAAAGACAGATTAATGAGGAGAAAGCATACAAGTATATTTAATATAAATTTTATGTGACATAGGAACCTTCGTATGGAAGTGAAAACTTGAAGAGATAGTTCAATCTGAGCATTTTTATGCTAGGTTTGATGAAGAGTGGAAAGTAGTGAAAGGGTATGATAAGACAAAAAGTATGAGGTAAGTATAGTAAACTGGAAGAAACTTAGCAAGGCCTGTTCATTCAGATTCCTCTATGTTCCTTCAATTTCAAAAATAAGGATGCTTCTTTCCTCTGTGTGTAGGAAGGCCACCTCTCACATAAAGGTTTTATGATCTCCTTCAGGAGGTCAGAAAGTCCTCTCTAGGTTTTATGATCTGCTTCATTGGAAGACCAGAAAATCCTTCCTGCACATGCCATTTCTCAAATTTCTTTGGCTTGAAATATTCAATATAACAAGTTATATTTGGGGCTAACATGTCTTAAACCTCCCTCCCCATCAATACCCTGCAGTCTGTTGACTTATCCCTGAAATAGTGGGAAATTTTTCAAGATAGTAGAGTAAGGCCAGAGATTTGTGCTACAAATTTCTTTCTATAAAAATTGCCATCAAGAGCTTACATTATACATCCTGTCCCTATAGATATCACACACATCCCTTTAAGGTTACGTGAATGTTTCAAGGAAATATGGGGCTTTAGAACTGCTAGGGATCTTCTTTAATCTAATTGATTTCATTTCTGAAAAGCGGCTGCAGTTAAAATAAGTGCTTTACCTGAAATCACATAGGAAATTAGTGACAGAGGCAAAGGTAGAAATTAGCTCAGCTAATCAGTAATAAAACAACTCAAGAGTAATCAGCTCAAGAGTAATAAAATAACCCCATGTTGTTATTGTTTAAAACAATCTTCAATTTGTACTGAAATGAATGTTTGTTAGTCCCAGTAACCTTACATCTACATTCTACTCCTTTATGTTTTTATCTACCAAATTGAAAATACAGGTGTCATTTTTTTTAGATGTCCACATTGCAGAGTAATTGTATTAAAATCTGCTGGAGAGCCTTGTAAAAATTAGATTCCAGGGTACCATCTCAAACCACTGAATAATAATTTTCAGATTTGGAAACCATCAGTGCAAAACATGGATGCTAAGAAATCCTATTGGTTCAATAGTGGTCTTCACAGAATACTCTACTAGTTTGTTGGTGAATTATTTTTGCTATTTACAAATTGGTGAAGGTTTGTCATATATCCACTTTGGGATTACCACATCTTCAGTAACCTATAAATGCTTTTCCAAAGTCTGCCACTAAATCAAGACCTAATAAAATAGCTACCTGTGGGGATTTTAATGAAGTAAGCTATATTTTATTAGGCTTATCTTTTAAAACTGGATCATGATTCATATTCACTTTGCATTCTCTGCTCAGGATTTCAACCCCAATTTCCCACAGATGTTTATTTTGTGGAAAAGAGTCAACACTAGGATGAGTAATTCCATCATCATTGAACATTAGTTAAGTTCTCTATTTTGTGCTATTTGAATTATGATATAAAAAGTTAGGCAAGAAAAATAAGCAATTTCTGTTGGAGTTCTAAGGATAGGTAGTGTTCACAAGAAGTAAATATTTATGGGGTGCCTGAGTGGCTCAGTCAGGTAAGCATACGACTTTGACTTAGATCATGATCTCGATCTCACATCTCTGCTTTTGAATTCAAGCCCTGCTCGTGAGTTTAAGCCCCACGTGGGGTTCTGTGCTGACAGTATAGAGCCTACTTTCGGATTCTCTATTTCCCTCACTCTCTGCCACTCCCCCACTGGGGCATGCACTCTCTCTCTCTCTCTCTCTCTCTCTCTCTCTCTCTCTCTCTTTCAAAAACAAACATTAAAAAAAGAAATATTTGTTGATTTAAGCCATTAAGATTTTGCCTTTATTACTGCCATGAAACTTAGCCCATCCTGATCAATTCTTACATTCCTAATTTGATGAACTCATGTAACATTGTGTATATGAATTCTGTGGAACATAAATTTCCAAACAGTGAGTTTCCTTAAAGACTGTAATTCTAAGAGAAATTTGTCTAAGTACCCTCTTACTTTGAAGTGATAGACCAAGTACCATTCTTCCTCTTATTGAATGCTTTTCACTTGCTACCTGAACCCAAACACTGATCACTTGATACTGATAGTCGTGAGATGGCTTACTCAGTTCTAGGTGACAGTTCTAACTACAGCAGGGTACTATACCTTGGGCAAAATCATACATGATGACATTCAAAAAGCAAGTCTAACCTTGAGCTCAATTTCAACATATTGACGAAAAAACTTTTATAATTAACCAATGAATGAATGAATGAATTAAAAAGAAAACAATGCAACATTTTGATATAAATGTGTTAACCAGTATTTTAGCTCTTTGCTGAAAGTATCTTGAAGGTATGATGTAGGGTGACCAATCTTCTTGGTTTGCTGGAGACTTTCCAGTTGTAGCCTTGCAAGTTTCAGGAAATCCTTTGGTTCCAGATAAACAGAGATGGTTGGTCAGCTGGAAAGTTATACCATACAAACCAAAGTAAAACTTCCTACATATCCTGTATAACAATGGTTCTTAAAGTGTGGTCTCTGGACCAGCAGCATTAGCACCACCCAGGAACCTGTTAGAAATGCAAGTTATTAAGCAATGTTTTAGACTTACTGAAACAGAAACTCTGGGGGCAGAGACAAGAAATCTGTGTTGTAAACATTAATTTAATAATCAATTATGATTCTCCTAAATTCCTAGGTGAACCTGATGCACGTCTAAATTCGAGAACACTGTAGTCCTCTACATTGCCTTTGCTCTTCTGGTCACATGTACTGCTTTGCCACCTGTCTAGGGTCTTTTTTGTGTGTTTTCTCTCTCTTTTTTTTTTTTCCTCCTGGAGTCGAATTTGGCTTATCCAATTCTTCATCTCCAGGCTTTACCCTACTGAAAAACACAAAGTTAATCTCCAAACAACATAGAGATTCCTTCCTCCTCAGCAGGTGGAAAAGAGAATTTAAATACAAGTTAATATTTTTCTATTGTATAAATTCATACTTAAATACATCTATTTCTTCTTTTAAAAAATCTATGTAAAGAGGAACTGTTCTTTTTGAAAAAGAGTAGCTGAAACTATAGTCCTATAGCTACCGCGTCCAGTTAAATGAGAAGCATTCCAGGGAAAAGAAACTTCACAAAGACCTTTGCCCTTACACTATGTAAAATTTAAGGAAATGATGAATGATTGTTAAATGGATTGAAATATTATATTGATGAAATTGCAGTACCATTAAATCAATCAAAGTAAAAAGTTAAAAGAAAGACACTGACCTAATTTGTAATTTTACATTTTTAATAAACCAGCAGTATGATCTTACTAATTTAAAATGTTCAGAGTTTGGACTCAGATTTATCATACTGCTGTTATTACTAAGGAAACATTCATCCGTGTTAATGTGAAATATTTAAGAGGCTTTCTATTTACTTATTTCTCTTTTCATTTTAAAGGCAGAGCTAGAAGAAGACAGAACACCCTTACACTGATCATTTGGTGCCCTGCACCAATTGAAAGTTTGGCATACATTCAAAATATTGTTCTTGAATTATTTGTATGATATTAATTTAGTGAGTACAGAGATAACCTGAATTTTCATTAATGAAATTTAAATGCAGAAACCCTCATTTGGATTTTATTTTCACTGGGCAAAGCAGAGACGTTGTAGGAGTAGTTCCTATTCTCTGGTCCCTGTTTTTGGTCTTGTTTTGTCTTGTATTGCTTTTCTGAATGAGACAACAAACCATATTAAAAGATTTACAATTATTTAATACAATGAAATGAAATAGTACCTTGTTTATTACTGTCTCAAAGTTTTAATTTTTATAACAGCCAAGTTTTGATGACTGATGATACGTTTGTGCAAAAATAGTTAAAATAGATCTCTGTATTAAAGAAGTGGTTTTTCAAAAACTTATTTCCACTAGAGGGTGCTGACAACTTTAGCAAAATCAGGACCAGTTTGTTCCTTTCCTAAACTGACTTGTTTCCTAAACAAATGTTCTAGCCTTGCTTATCAATCAGCACTCAAAATCTGCCTAACAAGACTGCCACCAGGTTGGCTCTTTCTAGTTTTTAAAGCTCATTATTTTCAATATTAATACTGCATTACCATTATCTTTTTGTATTGATGTTCTTTACCATATGTAGTTTGAGAAACACTCCATACCTTGTGATAAATGCAAATTTACCTTAAAAAAGCAAAATTAGAAACTCCTGGGTTGCTCAGTCAGTTAGGCGTCCGACTTTGGCTCAGGTCATGATTTCGTGGTTCATGAGTTCGAGCCCCGGGTCAAGCTCTGTGCTGACAGCTCAGAGCCTGGAGCTTGCTTTGAATTATGTCTCTTCCTCTCTCTGCCCTCCCCTGCTCACACGCTCTCTCTCTATCAAAAATGAACAAACATCAAAAAACATTTTAAAAAAGCAAAGTTAAAGAGAAAAAAAAAAACCAACTCCGTATTATGTCCAAAAGATATATAATGTAACTTATTTTCAAAGTGGCAACCTGAAAAATGTAATGTAATAAATATCCAAGCACAGTGTTTCCATTTGTCCCACGTCATTTAATACAGTGGTCAACAGTCAATCTAAAGCTTGCACTTTCTTGAGGCACCTGGGTGGCTCAGTTGGTTGAACAGCCGAGTTCAGCTCAGGTCCTGATCTCAGGGATCGTGAGTTCAAGTCCTGCATCAGGCTCTGTGCCTGGAGCCTGCTTCAGATTCTGTGTTGCTCTCTTGCTCTGTCCCTCCCCTGCTCATGCTCTGTCTCTCTCTCAAGAATACATAAAACATTTTTAAAAAATTTAAGTTTGCCCTTTCTTTTATTTTTGAGAACTCAGTGTTCTGTGAATGAAAAGTTATTTACCAAGCTAGCCTAAACAAATGTGGCTTGTGGGTAAATGGCAAATTTTATTTGTTCTCTCATGAATGTGGGTACTCTGAAATCGTAGGGAGAGCCTGGAGATGGTTCTGGTTCTCCATCTTCGCAGCCTCTTTGTCAGATGGTTCCTTGCAGTGAAAGCAAGACCTGACCAAATTCCTCAGAAAATGGGCATGTGCTAGCTCCAATAAGGCAGGGGCAGCCATAAAATCGGCTTGTAGGTGGAAGGAGCTCTTTCTCTATGCCATCTAGTAGCTCTCCTGGGCAGCTCTTCTTCATGCGTGTCTTACTCCCAAGCACATGTGGTGACTTTCTTACGGTGTAATCGACAAACCTTGTAACCAGCTCTTCAGGCAGAAATTTTTTTAAGTTTATTTATTTTTGAGAGAGAGCGAGAGAGATCGTGCCAGCAGGAGAGAAGGAGGGGCAGAGAGAGAGGGACAGAGGATCTGAAGTGAGCTCTGTGCTGATAGAAGAGAGCTACAGGGGCTCAAACTCACAAAACTGTGAGATCATGACCTGAGCCAAGACCCTCAACTGACCGAGCCACCCAGATGCCCCAGAATTTTTTTTTTAAGTGGAGAAAAACTGAATTGTTCCTTCTGGACTTCTAATGCCATCAGTGCTGTTATCACTTAACTTGAACAGCAATAATACTGGAAGTCGAAAAGCTTTTCTATAAAACTTATGTTAATTACTATAATTTAAAATATCTATGCAGATATATGATCTTTAAAAGAATAAATTAAAAAAATAAACAAATTAGGTTGATTGAGATATGATTTATGCAAATAAAATTCACTCTTTTTCAGTGTACAGTTCTGTGCATAATGTTTCACAGGCATAAGTACAAGTCTCCCAGATAGTCTCTTCGTGTGCTAATTAGCCAAACTCAAATATTTTAATCAAAGATAATTACTATGCTAAATGGTTGATCAAAATATTTCAATTCAACTTAACCTATTCACAAACATATTATTTCCCAATCTGATGTAAATATAACAGCTTTCCCAAATATTACATGCTTTCCTTAATGCAGAATGTTCAATCATCATAAACGTGTTTGCATTCCTTGCTTGCACAACTTTGTAATCAGGTTACATTCAATGTCACTGACCTAGGCAAGAAGCCCTGGAAATATACTTTCTGTGGAAGGATATTCTTTTTTCAACCTGTTTATTCATAGTTTCACTATTGACTGGCTTTTTTTTTTTTTTTTGACACATCTACCATTAGTATAAGGCCAAGGTTGACAGACATTTTTTTGTAAAGATCCAGAGAGTAACTGTTTTCAGTGTTGTGGCCATATGGTCTCTGCTGCAACACTTAACTCTGCTGTTGTAGTGTGAAAACAGTCATAGGCAGTATGTAAACAGAAAGCATGGCTGTATTCCAATAAAAATGTATTTACAAAAACAAGTAGCAGGCAGGATTTGACTCACTGGTTATAGTTTGCCAAGACCCCCAGTAAACCTAATAGTTTCCAATTTACTTACTAAGATATAAAAAAAAATTATAACAGTGATATAAACAACAAATAATGAGGGCAGCATTCAAAACCATATAGATCCTGTGAATATCAACAGTGTTATTTCAACTAAAATTAGCTATTGTTTATGACCTGGGTTAACATAAACACACATTCTTTCCTCCATTGCAGATAGAACTCTACAAATGTGCTAACGTAGGACATTGAATCTATTGGGAAATAGTTTAAGGCCACCAATAATTCACTGATTTATTAAATCTCCCCCTACACTTCTGCACTAGAGAAGAAGATTATCCAGGGCACCAAATCTCTGGATATTTCTCATTGAGAAAGGGTGGGCTGTTGCTTCTATGAAAGAGATTCTGGACCCCCTCCTGGCTTGTTGATCTGTAGGAATACTTCTCTTACTGGGGATTCCTTGTTGAAAGGCACAGTAACAAGGGTCAGGAAAATATTAAACCCTATCAGTTCATACTGTCTGGATCATACGTCTCAAAAGGTGAAACAGCATGAAAAATGAGCTCGCAAGTGGGGCAGGTTCTGCAGATCAGGAAGATGTGGATGGAATTTTTTAAATACCTGCTAAGTATTATATAGGAGAAGGTTATGTGAAGAGCAGGTTTTCAATAATGATGACACTGGCTCATTTTACAAGGGTTTCAGCAAAAACACTTATATAACTCAAATGGTTGACAAAACACTGTCAGCAGAGGCTCGCAGGTCCTTTTAGAGCAATGGTTCGATTTTTGCTCATTCAGTGTTTGAACATAACTACTAGGAATAAAGAGAATTGACTGTGTATCACTTTAAGCAGAAGTATTCAAAGCCACTGCCCAATTATCTTCCTGTATTCTTCCCTTTGCCATGAGAATGTCAAGTCCTAAAAAGGGACTGTTCCTTAAGCCTGAGTTCTGAAATGGGAATGCAACCAAGAGTTGAGTCACAGTAGCCCACCCACAGCTATCTACATGTAATATGATTGAAAAATAAATGTTGTTTGAGGTTGTTATTGCTGTAAAGCTACCTAATATAGTGTGGTTATCTTGCCAAAATTATTTATCAGTGAAAAATTATTTATGTACACACTTGATAATAAGTAACATGTTCTGTGTCTTCCAAGGGGTCAGACAGTAGCTCTCCAAAATTATTGAATGAATGAATAAATGGAAGAAAAATATAAATAAAAGAGAGCTAGGAGATATCATAGGATATAATATCACCCATGTCTGGGAAGAATAAAAGTAGTTAAAGTCACTGGGATTCTTTGTTCCTCCCCATTATGCAAGCAGCCATACCTTCTTGAGCAGTGCAGGTCACATTCCTGAGACATGATGGGAAATATTAGAGAAAACTAATTTGATTGCATTGGGTGCTTGGTAATCAGGGCTGCTTTTGACACTGACACTGGATATTGTCTCTGTTAGTGACCCCTTAATAACTGCAACTTCATGGTCTACATGTTCCAGTATGATTCCACCCATGGTGAGTTCAATGGCCCAATCAAGGCTGAAACCTGGTAGCTTGTCATTAATGGAAAGCTCATCTCCATCTTCCAGGAGCAACATCCTCCCAACATGAAATGGGGTGATGCTGGTGTTTTTGAGTCCCCTGGTGTCCTCACTAACTTGGAGAAGGCTATGGCTCACCTGAAGGGTGGAACAAAAAGGGTCATTATCTCTGCCCCATCTGCTGATTCCCACATGTTTAGGATGGAGCAAGAATTTTTGCTCCATGAGATGAACCATGAGATGTTTAACAACTCCCTTGGGATTGTCAGAAATGCCTTCTGCACTACCAAGTGCTTGGCCTTTTCGGCCACGGTCATCCATGACAGCTTGGCCTGGTGGAGGAACTCATGTACACAGTCCGTGCCAGCACTGGATGGTCCCTCACGGCCCCTCTGGGAAGTTGTGGCATGATGGCCATGAGGCTTCTCCAGATATCATCCTTGCTTCTATTAGCACTGCCAAGATTATGGGCAAATTTATCTCTGATCTGAATAGGAGCACACTGGCATGGCTTTCTGTGTCCCCATCCCCAAATGTCAGTTGTAGATTTGCTCTGCAGTCTTAGAGAAAGCTGTCAAATATGATGATATCAATAAGGTGGTGAAGCAAACATTAGGGGATTATCTGAAAGACATCCTGGGCTATACCAAGGACCAGATTGTCTTTTGCAACTTTAACAGTGACACCCATTCTACCTTTGATGCTGGGGCTGATATTTCCCTCGGTGACCACTTTGTCAAGCTACTTTCTTGATATGACAATCAATTTGGCTACAGCAACAGGATGGTGGACTTTATGGTCCACATGGCCTCCTTGAGCCCCTGGACTACCAGCTCCAGCAAGAAAAAGAGAGGAAGAGAGAAGGCCTCAGCTGCTGGGAAATTCTTGCTCCAACTCATCCCCCAACACACTGAGAATCTCCTGACCTCTGCACAGTTTCATCCCAGACCCCCCTGAAGAAGTGGAGGGGCTTAGGAAGCCCTACCTTGTCATGTAACATCAACAAAGTGCACTGTACCCAGTCATAAACAAACAAATAAAAGCTTTGGGGATTACTTGAGGAGATGGGAATAGATTGTGTTCTAGGAAACCAGAAACACCATGAAGCCATTTGCCCAACTGTGAAATGCCTTTTGCCGAAGAATCTGGTACTGATTCAGTCCAGAAAATAGTTTGGTGAAGCTTGAGTGAGTGATGAGTCTTGTGCTTGACATGCTTCCAGTAAATATTTACTAAATAACTGTTGATCATAATCCCATTTTAAATAACATTTCATGAAAAATGTATCCCGCCTTATTAAAATAAGGTAATAAACTAGAACTCAGGGATACCCCATCAAGATTAAAATGTTTCTTTGATTAGCAAATGAGTGATTAAAAACTCCCATGTTACTATACCAAGGACATAGCAACATAGATTTACTTAGTTCATTTATTTGAAGAATATATGTTAGCTTTAATTATTTATGACAGTTTTAAGTATGCTCACAAATTTATTGCTTTGTTTGGAAAGTGTAATTAAATCTCTACTTTGGGAGATATTGATATTATTCATGTATAAGGATAAATCTGAAAATGGGAGCACTAATAGCTTACTCCAAATCACTGTCTTTCTCTTTTAGCAACTTCAAATAGTATGTGTATATGATGAATCACTTATATCCAGAAGAGTTAAACTTGTTGGAAAATCCTCCTCCTTGGAACTTCTACCTTTTTCTCCTTTCTTAGTGTGGCAGGCAGGTAATTTGTCATTTACTTCACACCTGAAATTTTGGAAGAATAGTAAAATGTAGCATAACATCTTTTATTTGTGTCTTAGAAGGTTTTTCTAGGCACTATAGTTGTTCCAAGCCTAAAAGATTTGGTCAGCCCAACTGGACCAGTTACTTTTACTATAAGGAGAACCTATAACTATATTTTGGTCTTTTTTATGTTCTTCTAAGTTTTAGATGACCTGTTAATTAAAATTCTAAAACACTGCAGTATTTGCTTACTAAATCAATGAATTACTGCAAGTACAAAACATAGAATCTAAGCTTTAACTATTTATTTTACTGCTAGAGAAAATCCATTTGTAGAATTTGGTTAAAGAAAAAAAAACTTCGTGTGAATCTTTGAGAGACTTAGATACATAGTCATTCAATAAAATAGGTGATTAATATATTAACTATAGAAGATAAAAATATTTGACAAATTTTTGAGAAAACTAACGCACCTGCAAAAATACTCATAAACCAGATTTGTTTACTCCTAACATTAGAGAAAACTTCCTAAAGATGCTCAGGCTTATAGTAAAGAATGATATAATTTAGTTAAATGTCAAAAAAAAGAAAAAAAAAGTGAGGGAGGATGGAGAGCTATGTACAAGAGCAGCATGCGGAAAGGTAAAGATGTATGAAAATGTGAAAGGTTTGAAGAAGTTCTTTCAAATTTGATTTTCAGAAGAAAACTACAGAGAAACACACACACACACACACACACACACACACACACAATTTTAAAATAGGCCATTTAAATCCCAATGGCAGCCACTCATGTGTGTTAGTATATCATTTTGTGCAAGGACATCAACATTACTCTAGGTTCCAGGATAAGAGACAGCATACCAGCTCTTTAAGAGTTACTGGTTTTCAAAAGTATTTGTATTTTCCATGGTTTGTTGTCCATGGTATTGCCCACGTTACCTATCTTTCAAGATAAATCAAATCAAACTTTGGCCAAAATTGATGTGGTTAAGAGAAATACAGCTATATCTTATATACTTTTTTAGAAGTACTTGCACTCTAAGAAAAATGGAATCTTTTAAAAGATGAGGACTGAGATTACTTCTAAGTCAATACTTGATTTGTTTTTGAAAGTAAATCTGTGCTAATGGAAAGCATCATTTTCCAGCATGAATTAAATTATTGTGCTCTATATTTCCTGCTGGAGAGAGTAGGTTCCTGGCAATATGATGTTACATTTGCATTTTTATAACACACAGTTTTAGACTATTCCCCTCAAATCCAGAGAAATATAAATATATCAGAGTATTCTTGAGAGAAATAGAAGTTTTCCATTATATTTTACCAACCTTATTTATAGAATTTTCAATAAAATCTGTAATTTTGGTAAACCAAACATCCAAGTAATGAAATTTCTTACTTTTCATAAAGTAGGATACATGCATCAGTTTCATCATTGATAAGTTTATCTCAGTTTTTCAGAAATACATCAATAATATATAACAGCTATTTCTATTACAGGAAGATTCTTAAATGCCAACATGTAAAGCTTATACAATTAGATACAGATGAAATGTTTAGATTCTTGTCAATATAGTCTTAGGAATAAAAATTTTGGTTTTCTTTAAGCCATACTTTTACAAAAAAAACATAGGGATAATTTTTCAAATGACATAATAATTTCATTGTGTGAAAACAAAAAACTACAGTAATGAAAAAAGTTAGGGTTCCTTTACAACCAAATACCTAGTTTCATTAAAGAAAGATTCAACTTTTAAAATTTCAATTTGTTGGGGTGCCTGCGTGGCTCATTCAGTTAAGTGTCCAACTCTTGGTTTCAGTACAGGCCATGATCTCACGGTTCATAGGTTTGAGATCTATGTTGGGCTCTGTGCTGATAGTGTAGAGCCTGCTTGAGGTTCTCTGTCTCCCTTTCTCTCTGCCCATTCCTGGCTCATGCTCACTTTCTCTCTCTCTCTCCCCTCTCTCTCCGCAAATAAATTATCATTAATAAATAAGTAAATACATACATGCATAAATAAAACTTCAATTTGTATGTAACTGCAGAAACAAATTTATTCGGTGAAGCTATGAGATATGCAAAGACATTGATGTTGAAAACAAACATGTTTGGGGGCACCTGGGTGGCTCAGTAGGTTGAGTGTCCAGTTCTTTATATCTGCTCAGGTCATGATTCCAGGGTTGTTGGATCAAGCCCCAAGTCAAGCTCCAAGCTGAGTGTACAGCCTGCTTAAGATTCTCTCTCTCTCTCTCTCTCTCTCTCTCTTCTCTCCCTTTGCCCCTCTCCCCCACTTGTGTTCTCTCTGTCTCTAAAAAAACAAAACAAAACAAAAACACCCAAAACATGTTTGAAACCCTTGCACTATACTAAATTCCATTAAGTTTTTTATTATGACAGTGTCCACTAAGTAAGAAAAAGTAATCTTAACCTAATACTTGATGGTCATTATTCATAGCATACCAATAATTCTAATTTGATTTGCTCTCAAATTTACATAGTAATTTCTTCTATAGTCCCTTTTAACCATAATGTGGGGTATAATGTCACAAATAAGAAGGCTTGGAAAAGTTAACTCAGTTATGCTGGAGGGCAGACTTTCTAACTTCAAGTTCATCATTATTTGTAATAAACATATTGGGAGAATAATGAGCTTTGTGAAAAGTATTTATCTAAAATATATTAATGTAATGTTTGCTAAAAAAAAAAAAAGGTATATATATCCAAACTCCTATTTCCAAGGTGTTTACTCCATTACAAAACTCCTTAGTTTTGAGAATTAACTTATATAAACAGCTTTATTTTTAAATAGGGAACTCTTGTCTTTGAACAAGTATTTATTAAGCAGTAAGATTAAGGGGAAAGCAGTTAACAAGATAGGAATAATTCTTTTACTAATGGCCTACCATCTGTCATAGTATCTTTCAATCCCTGAAGGTTAGTGGATGTCTACTAAAGATACAGGATATCCCATAAGAATTTTAAATTTATGCATTTTACTTTAATCTAAAAAGATAAATAGATACATGTAAGTATATTCTAAATAAGTGTTGTCCAGGACTTTCTATGGTAATGAAAATGTTCAATTTTATGCTGTTCAACATGGCAGCTGCTAGCTATATGTAACTATTAAGTATTGAAATGGGACTAGTGTGACTAATGAACTTAGACTTTTAGTTAAAATAATTTAGGGGCACCTCGGTAGTTCAGTTGGTTAAGTGTCCAACTCTTGGTTTTGGTTCAAGTCATGATCTCACAGTTGTGGGTTCAAGCCCTGCATCAGGCTCTGTGCCAACAGCATGGAACCTGCTTGGGATTCTCTCTGTCTCCCTCTCTCTCTGTCCCACCCACACTCATGGTCATGTACTCTCTGTCTCTTTCTCTCTCAAAATAAATTAATAAACAGTAATAAAATAAAATAATTTAAATTAAAATGTAAATATTTACATGTGGCTAGCAATGCAATCACAAGGGTCCTTATAAAGTAGAGGGAAGAAAGTCAAAGTGAGAAAAGGAAATGTGACAATGGAAGCAGACGTGAGAGTGATGTGAGAAAGAGACCACGAGCCAGGGAATGCAAGTGGACGCTAGAAACTGGGAAGGACAAGGAAATAGATTCTTCCCTAAAGTCTCCAGAAAGAACTAATTCCTGCTAACAACTTGATTTTGGCCCAGTGAAACCCATTTCATACTTCTGACATCTAAAACTGTAGGATAATGCATTTTTGTTGTTAACCAATTAAGTTTGTAATAATTTGTTGCAGCAGCATTAGAAAACCAGTATAACCAGTTTAGTCAAACAATGCCTGCAGATAATAGCATCCTTCCAAGGTAGTTTAGGGTTACATTTTCACATCCCTTGTCCCTCATCCCTTGGCCCAACCCCTTGCTTTCAGTTTAAGTGGCAATAAAGGGGAATCTCATTCAACTACACTTAGGACTACTCTCAGAGAGAATTTCTTATGATAAATGCATTCTTCTCCCTATGATTATATTTCCAGTGGCGTTTAATGGCTAATTCATTATAGACTGAATACACCTTTGAAAGCATTTAGCTTAACCATATCACAATCTGGCTCAACATCCACTATCAGAAAACAGAACAAAACTAAATAGACACATTTGGTCTGGAAAAGAAGCTGGAAAACTTAGGATGTTGCAAAGATGTACAAATGGCCAGCAAGTATATGAAAAGGTGCTCAACATCACTAATCATCTGGGAAAAGTATATCAAAACTACAGTGAAATATCACTTCACACTTGTTAGATTGATTATTATCAAAAATAGAAAAGATAAGTGTTGGTAAGATGTGGGGAAAAAGGAACCCTTATACACCATTGGTAGACATGTAAAAGTTTTCAGCTGCTGTGGAAAACAACATGAAATGTCCCTCAAAAAGTTAAAATGGAACTATCATATGATCCAGCAATCCAGCTTCTGGGTATATATCCAAAAGAAATAAAATCAGGGTCTCAAGATATCTCTACTCACATGATCATTGCAGCGTTATTCACAATAGCCAAGATATGGAAACAACATAAGTGTCCATTGACAGATGAATGGATAAAGAAAATATAGTGTATATATACACATGGACTATTTTGCAGTCTTCATACAGAAAAAATCCTGCCATTTGTGACAACATGAATGAATCTGGAGGACATCATGTTAAGTGAAATGAAACAGAGACAAAAGAAAAACATGCATGATCTCACCTATATGTGGAATCTAAAAAACAATTCAATTTATAAAAGTAGAATGTTGGTGCTAGGGATCAGGGGTGGGGAAAATGAGAATAGCTGGTCAACTGATTCAAAGGTTCAGGTATACAGAATAAATAAATTCTGGAGATCTAATATATATAGAATGGCGATTACAGTTAACAGTGTATTTTATACTTGAAATTTGCTGAAAGCATTGATCTTAAATGTTCTTACCATACACAGTCATATCTCTAGGAGGTTATGGATGTGTTAAGTAGCTTGATTGTGTTAATCATTTCACATTTGGTATATGTATATCAAAACGTCATACTGTGCACCCTAGAAATATACAATAAAAATATTCATATTTTCATAGTGTGCTGGAGAATTTTAATGTTGGTACAAGTATCACAGAAAATGATTTAATTGCATATATAAAATGATTGACAAAATAAAATAAAATACCATTTATACCCTCCCCCAATAATATTCTGTACATCAAATTTGCTAATTCATGTTTTATTGCGGAGGGAGTGGCATCTTCTTCCTACCATATACATTTAGTTCAGTAAATGGTGTAATCACACTGCTTGTCTCATGATGGTGCTATTTCCTGTGTTTTCATGTCCAAGTTTTAATTTCTTTCTAATTTATAGGTTTTTTAAGAATAGAAAGGAAATCTGGATTTACTCATTATAAATATATATATATAATAAACAACTATTTTACTTTATTTAAGTATGTTCAAATAACTCTATTTGAAATAGAGAAATAACAATATCACTTATATTGATAAAAGTGTCCAATACAAAGCTGATGAGTTTTTGCTCTTTACATAAAACCTGAAAAGATTGGTGAAAGCAGCTATGGTAATCTATAGCTGAAACAATTTGGATCCAGATATGTCAACATGCTAAAGATACGTAGAGGACACAGTGGTAAATCCATGACTTAAGCCCAGTTCTTGACATTTCCTTCACTAAGATTGCTTTTTTGGATCATTGATGAGCCAGACAGAGAAATGAGATAAGAGCTCCTAACACCTAGAAAACTAGAGTTGTCCATCTAGAGAAACAGTTGATTTCATTATGGAACTTTGGGTAGGATATTAGGGAAGGAAACTAGCATTTGTTATGTTGAAACTTCTATATAAATTTTCAAAAGTTAGTGAATTAATAAGTTCACCTTCCTTAGGTTTTATCTCCATCATTGAAAATTTTCTTGTATTTGAACACTCTTCTATAACTTATGACTGTCTATTCACTTGCATGTTATGGTGTCCTTTCTTACAAAGATGATGGGTGTATCATCTGTGTAATACTTGGGAATAGGTGGTTGGCATTTGCATATTATTTTATTTAGTCTTCATAACAACACTTTGAGTTACATAATATTTTTCCACTGGAATCTGAGACTTGAAGATCGAATACCCTGCCTGAGCTTGTACAACAAGGTAGTGGCCTTCTCACAGCCATAATTTCCACCATAATATTGTCTACCACTGCATTGAGGTGAGTTATTGACTTTTGATGATAGATCCCTGCAAATCAAGTAAAAGAAGATCCTTTGGAGAAGGCGTGTATTGTTTCTTTTCTATAAAAGTTCCCTCCCTAAGTGATAGCTAGTGACTGATGTGAATGATCTCTCCATGTGATAAGAATAACAGGTGATAGCAGTGTTTTAAAGTGAACTTTAACCAAAGACATGACAGTAGACAAAGGAAGGACCAAAGGTGACCCTGGTAGAGATGGCCACAGAGCAAACTAATGAACAAGGAAACCACTCCAAATAAGATGGTGGCCCAGGTTAGACTGGCTCAAGCACTACTGACATAGGGGAATTGGAAAACAAAGTTTGGCCCTGGAGGAAGGTACCCATTACATCATGACATTGACAGGCATTGTCAATGCCTGTCTTAACATGGCATTGACAGGAAATTGAGTAACAGTTGGTTGAAACTAGTTTCCTGAGATAGAATGATACTTTGAAAGGCTTCTCATTTACTTGATACTTTTGATTCCCAAAAGTAATTTACACGGATTCTTATTTCTGTGCATGGCTTGAAAGAAAAGGTCACAGTTACAAAAAGTGAAGCCTAAGTTGTTCTGTTTTGTTCTCTGATGGATTCTGATCATATGGCTTAGTTTTGGCACACTATAGACTCCCAATAAGTATTTGTTGAATGAATGAATCAATAAATCACTGTATGTGAGCATCCTCCAGTATCACAAGCATAGCAGTGCATTTGTTTAACACATGAGTGTAGAACAAATCTAAAAGGCTGTAGAAATAATTTAGCCTAATCTCCTCATTTTATAAATAAAAATGTAGTCCAGAGAAAGGACATGGTTTAATCATGGGTACACAGAAGCCAGAAATCTAGGAAAAAATAGAGAAAATAATTCTCAGTTCCCAATTCAGGCTTTGTTTGTTTTTGTTTTTGTTTTGTTTTTTCCTTCCATTTCTTCTGTTTTTGTTTGTTTGTTTTAATGCCTTCCTTTTTACTTATGACATAATTGGGCAACAGCTATATATTGGCTAAAGAAGATTTCTAGTTATATAAACATCAAAAATTCAAGCCAAGGTCAGGTTGTATCCTTTTCTTTTTCTTTCTAAAGCTTTGTCTCAATGATTGCTAGTGTGCCTCTCTATATATACTGCCTCATTTACATGTTATATATGGGGATTGCGTGAGCTTATTCATGTTTGTGCTTATTCTTCCCTCTTTGTAATGGGGTAGAGCAATGTAGATTTTCTTGATTTCTGAAATAAAATTGAGATTTACAGAAGATAAAATAGACATTTGAAGACTGAACTTGCACAGCACATGACTTTGTGCTAGAGCCCAGAAGCCTACATCTTTGTCTCAGAAATCGGATGCTGTTGAATGGAAATGTGGTCTGTACATATGCCTGCATTGCACTTACATTGTTTTCCTGATGTTCTTTGCATAAACCTAGGGTTTGGTGGAAGGTGACCACCTCCCCAGAAGAATGCTAATGAATATCTCTGCTGAGTCACCCACAGCATAAATTCAGACTAATGGTAAAGTTCCATTATATCATTCAGTTGTGAAACTAGAATAGCATAATGGTTAAGACTGTAGGTTTTGGACTGAAGGCAGAGCTGGGCTTGAGTCCCATCTCTAGCACTTCTTTACCGTATGTGGGTAAAATGGGGACAATAATATGAACTCCTGAAGGTTGTTACACTTTTAAATAAAATGATATACATGATGTACCTACCTCAGTGTGTCTCGTGAGCTCTACTGCCTTTTGGAATTATTATTGTCCCACTTTCCTATTCTATATTTGAGGAAAGTTGAAAATTAGGGAGCTGCTTTATGCACAGGACTAGAGATTCTAGGTCTAGGCACAAGTTTTCTGATTTCTATAGATTATCAGTCTGTTGTTTCTTATCATTGTCCCTCATTGTCTCTTCTCAGGAGGGGTATAGAGCAAATGGAAATGTGTCACCACGTTCTTTACTTTCTTTTTACTGTCTTTTGTGTGCCTGGTTCTTTGAAGTTTGGTTGTTTTTTGTTTTAACATTTATTCATTTTTGAGAGACAGAGAGAGACAGAACACAAGCAGGGAAGGGGCAGACAGAGAGGGAAACAGAGAATCTGAAGCAGGCTCCAGGATCCAAGCTGTCATCACAGAGTCCAACGCGGGGCTTGAACTCACAGACCAGGAGATCATGACCTGAGATGAAGTCGGACGCTTAACTGACTGAGGCCCCCAGGCGCCCTGTGTGCCTGGTTCTTTGGAGAAAGGGAAAACCTTGCCGACTCTGGGCCTTCAGCATCACCCATCTCTCCATGTTCTGCCTACACTGAGTCAGTGACTATGAGCAAGACATTACTGTGGACCCCCTGACCCTCTGGTTTAGGAATTAGCATGCAGGGAGTTTCTGTCACCCTATGATAAATGGAATTGACAAACCACACAGCCCTGGAAAAGAGGTAAAATAATGCCCACAATGAGTATATGCATGACTTCATGAGTTTTGCCACCTTAAATGGGGAAGGGGGGGGGAAATGTGTAAAACAGAATATCCTTCTGACATCATTTATTCAAGAAAGAACTAAAATCAATCCTACCACCTTCTTGTTACATGGGGAAAACTTGGACATCATTGCTTACATAAGGAAAGGTACTAATTACAGCACCAAATCCATAAAAATATGAGGCATTTCATAATACAGATTTATAGATAGACACTACTGCATTGTTTACACACTTAAAAAAATACCGTGACAGCACTCCAATGGCTCAGAACTAAATTCCAATTTGGCTTAGGCCCCTGACCATGTATGAGTTTTACCAAGTCACCAAACCTCCCCAGTCCTTGGTTTCTTTATCTGTATAATTAGACTATTGAACTGATGCTTGCTAAAATCTCTTTCCATCCTAAAAGTATTTTGCCAGCAAAGTATTTTCCCATTACATTAGGTATGAAAGTAAAAAGATAAAAAGAAATAAGCTACCCATAGTTGCTTAAAGACATGAGAACAAATAACTATACTGTAATATATAAGTATTATAAGAAAAACTCATACAAAGTATAATATTATGATCAAACATGAAGTGATTAATTCTGCAGCAGAAGCAGGTACCAGGAAGAAGTGATAGCTAAACTGGATTTTGAAGGATGAGTAGGAGTTCACTAGGAGAAAATTATGGAGAAAGGTATTTCAGGAAGAGAAAATGGGTTGAACAAAAAGGACAGAGGAGCAAAATTGCTTACAACACTCAAGGAAAAACAGATCGTTCAATATTTCTGGAACACTGTTCCTATATTATTGTGTACAAAATGAGTTCTGATATGTCAACCAAGTGAGATTGCAAAGAGCCTTGTAATGGACTAAGAATACTGGTTTTCATCTTCTCGTCTTCAGATAATTCAGTTTCAGTGGGTATTATGGCTTTTAATACAAAACATGATACACAGAGGCTCATGCATTGTTATAAATGCAGACTTTGTGACTATATATATATATATATATGCACACTTACATGCGCACACGTACACATATGTACAAATGAACATGCAGATAAAGATTCTGTGTCCTACACAGCCTTAAGATCTTGCTAAAAATGTGTTCAAGTAGCTGAAACGACAGGAAATACATCTAGAAGAAACTCTGGCTACTGGGTTAGCTTATTGCTTTCCTCTAGGGTCCCGTACCTGACAGCAGTCTCTTGATTTTCCAAGAAGCTTTCTGGAAACTCTTAACAAAGATACTTGGCATGTGTACATATGCTTTTAAAAAACAGCAGGGCCTAGGGGCGCCTGGGTGGCTCAGTCGGTTAAGCGTCCGACTTCAGCTCAGGTCACGATCTCGCAGTCCGTGAGTTCAAGCCTCGCGTTGGGCTCTGGGCTGATGGCTCAGAGCCTGGAGCCTGCTTCCGATTCTGTGTCTCCCTCTCTCTCTGCCCCTCCCCGTTCATGCTCTGTCTCTCTCTGTCTCAAAAATAAATAAATGTTAAAAAAAAATAGCAGGGCCTGGAATGTATTCATCTCTATAGTGACCTTGGTTAGATTGGGGCACAAACATCGTAGCTAATCTGTTTCACTGAAAATCAGTTCAGAGTGCCATCTGAAGAAAGAACTCAGCCTCAGGCCACTCTGAGTACAAATGAAATGCCATCCAATACATGTTTCCTTGGGATCAGAATGTGTTAGACCTTGGGCAAAAATAGCCAACCCATCTACTATAGGGAGGCCTGAACCAGAAAGTCAGAGAAACAGCATATCAGACTTAAACCCTGGTCAGTGGATGAAAGTCGTTCCTGAAGCAAAGTGATATCCTATGCCTATGGCTCAGCCTCAGTATATGAGAATAGTTTTATTTGCTTCTTTTTAAAAGACAGACATAACATTGTAAATGTTTTCTGTGCCAAAAAGAAGCAGAAAAGGGAAATGATTTATATATGCCTTAGTAAAATTGCATCTTGGGCTCATTGCAAAATAGACAATGTAATTATTTTCGGAAACACTATGCACTTTATTAACTGCATGTAAAGTGCATATGTGGACATGTCACAAATGTTCATGAAGTGATAGTCATGATGGCTGTTTGGTGCTCCTTGCCCTTTTTTTCTTTGCATTCCTTGACTCCCACAGTGAGACATCTGTAGGCTCCTGCTGTCTCTGGGAGGGCTTTGCCATTCCATCACCTTGCTCCCTCCAATCAAAGTGTGCATACCTCATTAATGGCTACTCTCATCCTTACTCAGTGCCTGAATAGGTAAGTGATTCATCTCTAAATATGAAATAATATGTCATCAGCTATAGACTAGCTCTTGTATAGGATATTCACAGAGGAATAAAAATTGTGTGAATTTCCGACACAATGCCGCATCAACAGGAAATGTGCTGTAATAGATCAGAATCTTGCTACACTCAAATTGCACTTTGTGGATAAGCACCAAAAATATAATCTGAGAACTGATAGAAAGCTCCTTCTCAGCCCCATGCATATATGATTCATATGCATATAAAAATTTGCAAAGTTGAGTATCTGGCCTATAGTAGGCACTTGGTATGTGTTTATTTTTTATCCTGACAGGTTTGAGCACCTTCTAAACTTTTGAAATCCTACTACCAGTTCCAGGGCTGAGGGAGGACACAGCTGCAGAGGACAGGGCTGGGGACATTAGCTGCTTTCTAATTAGGAAGAAAGGAAAAAGGAAAGGAAAGGAAAAGAAAGGAAAGAAACTAAAAGAAACAAAAAGAAATGAAAAGACATGAAGAGAAATGAAAAGAAACGAAAAGAAGAAAGAAAAGAAAAGAGAAGAAGTAACATTTAGGAAGCCTCTGCTTGGATTCATGACTAGGATTTGTGGCAATGTGAAGACTAAAAGTTTTCGCAAGAAATCTTACAAGTGATTCTGTTGCATCTGCTTAGTGCCTTTTATTTCAGAAGATAACAAGCCGTTTACCCAGGAGCTATAAACTACACTTAATGTTCCTGGACAGCCTGGACAAGGCACAAAAGCATGAAGTAGGCTGTTGTGTTTAAACACTAGTGGGATGCAATAAACCTCATGGAGAGGAGAAAATCAAGGTTAAGGAAAATGAAGAGACAGGACCATGAAAGGATGAATATACTATGTAGGACTTCTGGAATTTGGAGGATCCCGGTGGCAGAGGGTGTGGTTCAGGGGGTCATGTATCTTTTTGGAAACTATTCTGATAGTACTGTGGAGGATTATAGGAAGGTGAAACTAGAAACCAGGTCAGTTAGCAAAATATTTTAATATTCAAGGTAAAATGTAGCTAATTACACCTGAACTCTGGTGAAGTAAGTACAATGGAGGGAAATGGAGGTTTTAAGACACAATAAGAAGAGTGAGTTGAAAGGTATTAGTGACAGGCGTGGATGCATGGTGTGGGAGAAGGAAGAGTTGACTCCCAGGTTTCAGCCTTGCATAAAAGGATGTTGCCATTTATTAAAATAAGGTCTAAGAGAGAAGGAAAAAGTTTTGGAAGAAATATAGTTTCAGTTTTACAGAATTTGGATTCAGCATGCCTATGACAAATCCATAGAGGACCGCCTAGTGGATAATTGAATGGATGAATCCAGGTGCAATAAAAAGATGTAGCTGATTATGTGGTATATTCTACACAGCAAGTGACCTAAAGCAGTCTTCAGTCTTTCCCCTAAATTATTTGACCACTTCTCCATTCTAGCATCATTTCATTACCTCTTCTAATGTTCTACCTCTTCTAATGTCAGAATGTGTAAAATGTGGCCCTTGAAGATAGAACAAATAACTCCACTATTTCTTAGGTATTTGACTTTGGAATAGTAATTTCAGTTTTGAGGTACAGTGTCTTCAACTTCAAAGAGCATTATGAGAATCAAAAATAAATACAGATCTTCTTTGACTTATAATGGGGTTTCATCCTGATAAACCTAACGTAAAATGAAAATCTCGTAAGTCGAAAGTGCATGTAATACACCCAACCTATGGAACATCACAGCTTAGCCTAGCCTACCTTAAACATGCTCGGAACACTTGCCTTAGCCTAAAGTTGGGGAAAATCCCATAGCACAAAGCCTATTTTATAATAATAATAAAGTGCTAAATATCTCATGTAATTTATTGAGCACTATACTGAAAGTGAAAAACAGAATGGTTTTATGGATACAGAATGGTTGTAAATGTATCAGTTGTTTACACCCTTTTGATCCTGTGGCTGACCACGAGCTGCAGCTGCTGACCCTGGCAAGCAAGCATCACGAGAGAACAGCATACTGCATATTGCTAGCCTGGGAAAAGGTCCAAGTTCAAAACTTGAAGTACGGTTTCTACTAAATACATATCACTTTCACACAATCATAAAGTCAAAAAATCATAAATTGAAACACCATGAATAGGGGACCATCTCTATGTGGGATAGAGTGTGTGGAATAGTGTCTGAAAATAACCAGTGTTCAATAAATGCTGGTTTTCTATATCACCTTTTTTTTTCTAGTTAGTTGAGGTGAGTTAAAAATCCTATCAGGAAATAGTCACTGATCTGCTGCTTGATTACTTTCAGAAGAGAATTGAGTAAATTCCCCTTCCCCAAACACAGAGTATATCCCTAAACCTCAAACAATGTCTTCTTTAAGGAGGAATAATTTAGGTGGAATAATAATGTAGTAGAGAATAATATTCCATTTTATAACATTTTATAACAGTCAGAGGCCTTTTCTGATTTCAGTTGGGCCACCAACTAACTGAGTACTCTCAAGAAGCCTCCCTGGCTCCAAATTTCTTTTCTAAAAATAAGGCTATGAAATGACCATACTATATTATTTGTCCATCTGAAATACTATGAATAAAATTACCTTCAGTTTCTGGCGTGTACTATCAAAATGGTAAGGTTCAAACAAAATCCATCTGATGAAACCTTTCACTGGCCAGATTCTGGAAGCATCTGAGTCCCATCATATCAGTGACATGTTTTGCAATCACAAGAACTAATTAGTGGATGAGATATCTGAAAGAGCTTACTTGCCCAGGCTCCTTGTGGTGCCTTCTCAGGGGAAGCTTGATTGGTTTGAGCCTTGGATGATGAACAGACTTGTTTCCTGCTGTGTTCTTTGGCATTGTCTATTGCCTGTTCCAAATCTTATACACTAGTTTGGTGGATCTCAAAGTCTGGCATCTGGGCTAGCAGTATCAGCATTACCTGGGAATTTTTTAGTAATGAAAACTCTCAGGCACTAACTTAGAATTACTGAGTCACAGTAATTGCTGTTGAGTCCAGGAATCTGTTTTTTTACAGAGCCCTCCAGGTGATTCTAATGCATACTGAAGTTTGAGAACCTTTACATTGCATCCTCTTAGTTACACCCATCAGCATCAGCATCACCTGGAGCCTGTTAAAAATCTCAGGCCCACCCCAGCCAGGGCGAATCTGCAGCTCTGCAAATTTTACAGTTGAACAGGATACCCAAGTGATTCATATGCAAATTAAGGTAAAAAGATGCATGAATCTGGAGAGAAGCATTACTACATGTAGACAATCAGGTTATTACACAACAGTATAATAAAAAGGACTCTAAATGCTTACATCTGTACTCTACTTAAATATTCTAAGATTATCCCCACACTGACCATACCTACCTACAGTTACTACTCAAGCACTTTTTATTTTTATTTTTTTAAGTTTGTAAATTCTAGTTGGTAAACATTCACGGTAATATTAACTTCAGATGTACAATTTAATGATTTACTACTTACATACAACACCAGTGTTCATCACAACAAGTGCCCTCCTTAATCCCCATCACCTATTTAACCAATCTCTCCACCCACCTCCCCTCTGGTAATTATCAGGTTTTTTTTCTGTATGTTTTTAAAGGTGACCCTTAGAGGGGCGCCTGGGTGGCTCGGTCAGTTGAGCGACCGACTTTGGCTCAGGTCATGATCTCATGGTTTGTGAGTTTGAGCCCCACGTCAGGCTCTGTGTTGACAGCTCAGAGCCTGGAGCCTGCTTCTGATTCTGTGTCTCCCTCTTTCTCTGCCCCTCCCCCACTCATGCTCTGTCTCTCTCTGTCTCAGAAATAAATAAACATTAAAAAAAATTTTTTTTAAAAGGTAACCCTTAGAAAATTCACTAAAATGGGCTGGGAGAGGCATTGCTGGCATTCTGGCCTATAGGTCTGATGAATCATTAACCTTTACTAATAGAAATAGAGCTAGTTCAGAGCACCTGGGTGGCTCATTTGGTTAAGCATCCAACTCTTGATTTCGGATCAGGTCATGATGTCACTGTCCGTGGATTGGAGCCCTGCGACAGGCTCTGTGTTGGCAATGGGGAGCCTGCTTGGGATTCTCTCTCTCTGCCCGTCCTCCACTTATGCATGCACTCTCTCTCTTTCTCTTAAGAATAAATATTAAAAAAAAAGAAATAGAGATAGTTTTTTCAGTCTCATTGCTATGTATACTCAACTGTACAAATACACAGTTGAAGCTCCTCCCTGCAAATATACTAAGTGAAACCTGTTAATCGTACAAAGCATTTTTTCTAATTCATTTGAGAGGAACAAAAGTGTTTTTTTAATCATTGAAACACTTATATTGAGATATTCTACTTATATATGATTATCATAGGAAGGATGACTTTCTCTTTTTGATTTGTCAGATTTTTCTTCCTTTTATCCTAAATTTGGTAAACAAAATATTTCTTATTATAGTTCGGAATTAATTAGAATTTGAGACTGCCAACAAATATATTTATTTCCTTATGCATGATTATTTTATCATGCATTACCAGTCTGCAACTACTTAAACCAAGTTTAACTGTGAGATTATTTGATCCAAGAAAGTTGAATCTGGGCCCATATTCCATGTAACAGCTTCCTCACCTTTAGTTTTCCTTAACCTTGAGGGTACAGCACTTTGGAAGCCCCAGCTTATAGTGGAGATGGTCCTCAGTTTGGTTCTGAATTCTAACCAGAAAAACATATTATCTGTGTCTCTTTTTTTCAATACATAAATGTTCTGTCTTACAGAGAATGACCTCCCTCTACGAGCTGCGTGAGATACGAATTGATGATTCTAACTGTAAAGTGAAATAGTCTTTATTGAAACAATGATAGGAAAGTAGTTATAGGTATGGAAAGAATATAGCTCAGAAATTTAGAAATGTGGGTTCTAGTCTTAACTGTTACTAACTAGATGTGATCTGGGCAAATTCTTTAATCCCCTGTCTTAGTTTCTTTCTCTCTCAGTCTCTCTCTCTCTCTCTCTCTCTCTCTCTCTCTCTCTCTCTCTCTCTTTTTGGCTTGAAGTAGTTGCTGAACTATTAGTAACCTTTCTTGGAAATAATAATAATGAAACAAAAACTTTATTGATACAATATGTGAAAAAACTGCAAAGTGCCACACAAAGATTAAGTGTATTACTTAATTTTATCCTGTTAAGATCCCAGTAGAGTAAGCATTCTTACTATATTCATGTTTTCCCAATGAAGAAACTAAAACTCAGAGATTATGTAATTTTCCAAATGTCATATAGTTAATAAATGCCAAAACTGGGTTTCAAATCAAACTGTTGGACTCTGAAGCCTTTGTATTTCACTCTCTTATACTCTTAGCATGATTAAGGGACCCCTTCTTTTGGCTACCCAAATGAGTGGCCAAATAATACCGCTCAAAATCTCTCCTGAAAAATGCTAATTATATGAGCAATAGGCAGAGTTATTCAAGGAAATTTGTCAGTTTTCCTTTTTTTCCGAGTTCCTGTGAGTCATCTCCCTTCATGTGAGATAAGATGCCCTCAGGCGAAAAGCTAACTTGGTTAGAAAAACACCACAAACCATGAGAAATTGTGGCAATAAGGTCTTTCCTGTCAAGTAGTGCTTTTGAGTTAGACACACATGGCCTGGCTGTTACTGAGTAGCAGGAAGTCCAGCTGCCTCACTTCTTTCCTTAAACATGTAACTCTGCATACTCACCGTTACTCACTGAAAGGCAATTAGTATATGCAACCTCAAGCATCCTCTTTGGGGAAGGAATTTCAAACTGGATAACTGGCCGAAGAATTCAATGTCATTCATAAATTTTGTGCTGCTTGATTGGACTAAGGAAGTTAAATGAATAACCGTAATTAATGACAAATTATTTTTTCCTTACTCAAATATTTTGTTTTAAGTTTATTTATTTACTTTGAGAGAGAATATTAGTGCTAGCAAGCAGGGGGAGGGGCAGAGAGAGAGGAGAGAGAACATCCTAAGCAGTCTCCATGCTGTCAGCACAGAGCCCAACGCTGGGCTTGATCTCACCATCTATGAGATCATGACCTGAGCTGAAAACAAGAGTTGGATGCTTAACTGACTGAGCCACTCAGACTCCCCACCTTACCCAAATTTTAAACTTAACAATCCAAGAACCTCTAATAAATTGACACATTAACATTCTTTCTTGCCAATAAATCTCCACCCTTCTCTTGGAAGCTGTGTGATATACAAAGAACGCTTCTCGGTACATACATTTTCTGGTAAAAAGAGATCTACACCTATAGGTGAGGGAAATGAAGAACTAGATAAAGGAAGAAGTCACTCTTCAAGGTAGAGGCAGAGAGTACTAAGAATAGAAAAGCCAAAAGTGGATAGTGATTCATGACCCAAAACATCAACAGGGTAGTGAATAAATGACTGACTGCCTTAGAAAGTAAAGTCTTTAAGATCATTATTTGGGCCTAAAAAACCAAGATCTTTGAATCTTTTATTACTTAAGGTTGGTGGCTCAGTTGGTAATAAGATACACGATGAGGTCCTTTGTCAAGACAAAGCAAAATGGAGTGACCAGAGACAGAAAATAATTTATCAATTGGAAAAGAACAGTAAAACTAAAGTATATTCAACTCTGTATTTCTAAGTTAAGCACCAGTTAAAAACCACCAGCTGTTCCTCAAAAGACACATTCTGCTAATTGAAATGGTCTTAGATCTTGTTGCTCAAATACAGTAATGATTAATTCTTCCCTGGCTTTTGAGGTGCTCCTTATGGTCCACATAAACTGAGAGAACTCTGTGATTATCAGAGAGGGTAGTGCAACGATTATCTCTCACATTGTTGAAGTTTGTCATATTTTATGTTCAAGAGAACAACCTGTAGATTTGTAGTTTTCTAAAGGAGTAAATCTATGCAATTATGCAGAATTCAACCTTCCCCCCACACACTCTATTTACCTCAAGATTATTAATACAATACCATAGTCAAAAAGTTCAGGAAAAATGGCTGTAGGAAGTCTGAGTAGTCAAATCTTTTTATTCCATTTTGGAATTGTTACTCTTGTTGCCTATGTTTTTGTGTATAAAGTTCTGGTGTTCAGCTGCTAATAGTTACTTCCATAAGCAGCTCATGAATATTTAAGTGTGATGGGGATGATTTCCTGATTTTTTCAGACTCTGCCAAAAGTCATTAGTGACTAAGTTAATCAGATGATAGTGTATCTAATCAGATGCTCCCGAGGGTCAATTATCAAACATAGCCTACTTGTATGTTGCAAAGCGCTGACTCATGAGTGAAAAGAAATAAAGATATATCCACACTTGGCCTTGTTCATTCCTTGGAGTGATCTAGGAGACCTTTAGGGCAGCTACAAAGACAGAGTTGTAGGGCGATTTTGGATGATCATCTTATAAGTTCAAGAATCCTACATAATTCTTCTGAAGAGCAGTTAGCCACTCATGTATTCAATAAATATTGAGTGTCAGTCTATATCATGCACTGCTCTATATTCTGGGGCTATAGCATCAATCAAGACAGTCAAGGTCCAAATTCTCATGGAGTATATAGACAAATAGAAGAAATAGAAAATAAAGACAAATGAACAAGAAAAATATTAGACAACTGTAAGTGCTGTGTAGATAACTGAAATAGGGTGATAGAGATTTTGAGGCTACTTAAAACTAGGATCACAAAGAACTCTTGGAGGAGGTGTTTAAGCTAAGATTTAAATGACATGCAGACCTTGACATACGAAGATTAGGCAGAGCGTTTCTGATCAGAGAGGACAGCTAGTAGAATTGTTCTCTCTAATTAAAAACTAAGACCCCAAGGAGAGAGCAAACCTTATGTGATAGATAATAGAAAGAACAGTACGATGGAAGTGCATGATAGGAAGGGAAGTCCTAGGAAATAGAGATCAGATCATTATATTCTTTTTAGGAGAGAATAAGACATTTGGGTTTTGTTCTAAGACACTAGATAGCTTAAAATAGGGGAGTGATGTAAACTGATTTACATTTAGCCAAATTACTTTGGCTCCTGGGTGAAAAATGTGTTTGGGGTGGTGAAGAGTTATTAGAGTAATCTATGTGATAGATGATGGTGGCCTAGACAAGAGTAGTAGAAATACAATGGAATCAAATGTATTGATTTGAGATATATTTTGGACATAGAGTTGTCAAAACTTACTAGTAAAATGAATGTGGCTGTTTTGAAAATGAAAAGATTCTAGGATCACTCCTAGATTATTGGTTTAATAAAGTGGTGGATCTAAGGAGAAGACAGAGGTATGGTAAGTTTTCAGAACTAGAGGAAATCAGTAGTTTCGTTTTGACCTGTCCTACTCCTAATAGATTTAATTTAGTTTTGAGAGTGAGGTCAGTGTTTCTGAGGTTGAGGGCACTATTATAAATATAGAGGTTCCACTTCTTAATGTTCCCAAATTCTATACTTCCTCTTGCTTTCTTCTTTAAATTGATAAATTCTCTGCATTGTGATGGTCCGATAAGGGAAAAATTCACAAACATAAATAACATTAATAAATGTGTACTGAAAGAATTCAAAACATTCAGTGCACCTATTTACTGAGTCCTTCATTCATTTAATATTTGCTGTATACTATTTGTCAGAAATACAAAAAAATGAAACGTGTTTTAAGTAGCAGAGAAATAAAGATATATATTCAAAGCTTTCACATAATCCTATAGTTTAAGAAAACTTGGATGTTTAGTACTACCTTAATAAAATGTTCTCCATCAACAGTAATCTCCAACACTCTTCTCCCCTGAGAAGTATGTGTATCTGAGACAGAATTCTCACAGAGTTTGTTACTGACAAATATATTCCCTGTAGAGCTAAATTACCATTTCCTCCCTATCAATCACATCCTAATAATGTCATTCATTTTCACTTTACAGAAGCTTGGGGGATAGCTTAACATTATGAAATTGTTGAAGAATGAAAACTATTGACCTGCTTGGAGCCTTCCATTCAACATCAACATTTCATTGGATTTATTCTTTCTTTCACCAGGACTCAGATTAGAGTGGGATTTAGCTGAATGGGCTAAAAAGGAGTGTGTGTGTGTGTGTGTGTGTGTGCGTGTGTGTGTGTGTGTGTGTGTGTGTGTGTGTGTGTGTATAGGATGAAGTATCATGTTGAATGGTGTCATGGGCTGAATCATACCCCACTAAATTCATTGTTGAAGTCCTGACCTTCAGTATCTCAGAATGTAACTATATTTGGTACTAGGGGCTTTAAAGAGGTAATTAAGGTAAATGAGGCAATTAGAGTGGGCCCTACTCCAATACTATTTATATCCTTATGAGAAGAAGAGATTAAGACACAGACAGGTACAGAGGAAAGATCATGTGAAGATACAGAGAGAAGATGACCATCTACATCCAGGGGTATGAGAAGCCTCAGAAGACATCGATTCTGCCAATATCTTGATCTCTAACTTCTAGCCCCCAGAACTGTGAGAAATTAATTTCTATTGTTTAAGGCACTTGGTAGAATCTCTTTACTATACATGGGATAAATGAGTAAGGAAAGCTCAGACAAGGGGTAAAGCAATTGGAAGCTTGAAATTCTCCCACTCCCCTTTTTCTCTAAGAATGCTCTCTTTTCTAGAATACGCACCTGTATACCCTGGCATCTCCTGGGATGTTGATTATGTTTATATGGTATTCTATTCTTGCCCTGCTCATCATAGTGTTGCAGGAGAAGTCATGTGTAAGACCAATTGATACATCCTTCTAATATGCCTTAGATTTTGCTATCAGATTAATATGTTTAATAAAATAGAAGTTTTGCATTTCTCTGTTTTGTACTAAAATGTTTGAATATATCTGGTATTCTTTCATCAGACTTAGAAGGTTTGTTTCAAATGGTCTGACATATTTAGGCTACCTAGTGAATTCAACTTGAGGGACAAGGATCTCAACTAGCTAGATATCTTTCAGTACAGTGAGAGATATAAATATAAATGTTGAGAAACACATCACATGTTTTAAGTCTCTGCACAGAAAAAAACAGTGATTTAAAATATAGACAGATATGAGATAAAAACCCCATGGACAGACATACTGAATTATATGCATTGATTTTTCTGTCAATCTACTTGTCATATAGGCAAAGGACTTTGTCTATTGAAAGTGAATTATTTGACTAAGGAATGCATGAACAGATTATTATACTCTATTTTCTATCTGCCTGCAAATATTAGTGCTTTATATAACATCTTAAGGATTATATTTTATCTAGATATTTGTAAATATTTTCAAAAAGTCATCCTATCTAGGGGTTCTTGGGTGGCTTATTCAGTTGAGCATTTGACTCTTGATTTCTGCTCAGATCACGATACCGAGGTTGTGGGATGGAGTACTCTTCAGGCTCTGCATTGAGTGTGGAGCCTGCTTGGGATTCACCCTTTCTCCCTCTGCCTCTCTCCCTGGTATGCTCTCGCTCTCTCTCTCTCTCTCTCTCTCTCAAATAAAATTTAAAAAGTCAACTCTCTTCTATCCTTCATTTAACAATTTGACCTATCTTCTCCAAAATTTCTTCTTAACAAGGTATGACCATCTATGCCTTGGAGGTAGTGGAATTCATATTGTTTTATATATGATTTGTGACCATAGCAGGGAATTATATAATGGGATAGTGTTGTGGAGGATAGTGTGAAAGGGCCATATGGAGGAAGAGGGAATGAAGCACAAGTTTAGTGTGGGAACAGCATAATACAATTCTCAACAATAGCATACCCATGAATTTCTTTACTATCAAATTAATGATTTGTTTTGATACTAAATCTATTTAAGAGTTCCCAAAATGTCCAGAGTTACATACTATGATATTTTCCTTAATTGATGCTGAGATATGAGAAATTTAAAATCCTTTTGCTATTCTACACTTTTTCCCTCTGAGATCTTGGAAGTTTAAGAAGGGTCAGCCCAAAAATGGTTAATAAAGCACTTGAGGTTTACAAGCCAGTGTGATTGGCACTCTAGGAAACAGCTGGTTAATTTGCATCTCAGTAGGTTTAAGAAAGTCTAAGTGATTTCCTTGCAACAGAATGGTTGGGATCAATTATAGCCTGGTCAGTTCTGAGTTTGAAGATAGACATGGAAACCTTTGCTTTCAATTCAATTTAACTTGACCTATCTAGACATAAACAAGAAAGATTATTTTCAAAAGAGTTTTTTTACAGGAAGAAATAAGTCTAATGGAGTCATTTTCTAAAATAAGAATATATTAAAATCAGGGAAGCTATGTTGAAATAATATTACAACACAGATATTGAGGTTTTTTCTGTGCTTCATTTTCACACTTTAAATTCAACCTAGTTTCACCAGAACGCATCTGAAGCTCGAGTTTTTCTTCCTTCCTTCCTTCCTTCCTTCCTTCCTTCCTTCCTTCCTTCCTTCCTTCTACTGCCTTATGGAATATAACTGATATATAATACAGTGCATATATATGAAAAGTACAATTTGATAAGTTTTGACATGTGTCTTATGACCCATGACCACAATCAAGATAATAAACATATCGATCATCTTCCAAATGTTCCCTGATGTCCCTTTAAAATATTTCCTTCCCCTCCTTGATCTTTCCTCACATCTGCAGGCATCTATTATTCTGCTTTCTGTCATGGAGATTGGTTTGCATTCCCTTTAATTTTATAAAAATAGAGTCATGCAATATACAGCCTTGTTGCATAGCCTCTTTTACTCAGTGTAATTATTTTGAGATCCATTCACTTTTTTGTGTGTGTCAGTGGTTGATTCCATTTTATTGCTGAGTCATATTCCAGTGAATTGGTGAAGTGCCGCAATTTGTTATCACACATCTCTTGATGGGCATATTGTTATTGGATATTTTAATAAAACTTCTAGGAACATTTGTGTACAAGTCTTTGTGCAGACATATGTTTTCATTTTGTGCAGAGAGGTGGTAAATATCTAGGAATAGATTGGATTATATGTTCAGTATACATTCAACATTTTAAGAAACTGCCAAATTGCTTTCCGAAGTGGTTCTATTGTTTTACATTCCAATCAGCAGTGGACAAAAATTTTAATTCCTCCACATTCCCACCACTACTATCTGTGAACAGCCTTTTAAATTTTAGCCATTCAAGTATGTATGTATTGGTACACTGTTATGGTTTTAATATACATTCACCTAATGAGTAATGGTGTTGAGCATCTTTTCATGTGTATATATACCATTCATATATCTTCAATGAAGTGTTTTTTTCACATCTTTTGAACTTTTTTATTCTTTTGCTTGTTTTCTTATTATTGAATGTAAAAGTTTTTTTGTATATTCTAGATATAATCCTTTATCAAATATATGCTTTGCAAGTATTTTCTCTTATAATAGTGTCTTTTGAAGAGTCAAAGCTTTTCATTTTGATCAAGTTCAATGAATTAATCTTCTTTCTTTTTTTTTCTTTTTAATTTTTTTTAATTTTTTTAATGTTTATTTATTTCTGAGACAGAGAGAGACAGAGCATGAGTGGGGGAGGAGCAGAGAGAGAGGGAGACACAGAAACTGAAGCAGACTCCAGGCTCTGAGCTGTCAGCACAGAGCCTGATGCAGGGCTCGAACTCACAAACCGTGAGATCATGACCTGAGCTGAAGTCGGTCGCTCAACTGACTGAGCCACCCAGCCGCCCCAATGTTTATTTATTTTTGAGAGGCAGACAGAGTATGAGCAGGGGAAGGTCAGAGAGAGTAGGAGAGAGAGAATCTGAAGCAGGCTCCAGGCTCTGACCTGTCAGCATAGAGCCCAACACGGGGCTTGAATACATGAACCATGAAATCATGACCTGAGCCGAAGTTGGATGCTCAACTGACTGAGCCATCCAGGCGCCCCTTCTTTTTTAAATGGGAAAATAGCAGTCTCTTTATTTAAAAAAAATTTTAATGTGGAAGTGTAGTTGATACACAATGTTACATTAATTTCAGGTGGACAACTTAGTGATTTGATAAGTTTATATATTATGTTTGCCTCAAGTATAGCTACCCTCTGTCCTGTTACATTGCTATTATAATATCATTGAGTGTATTCCTTATACTTTGGTTTTATTTTTGTGACTTACTAATTCCATAGCTGGAGGCCTGTATCTCCCTCTCCCCTTCACACATTTTGCCCAATCTCCCCACCGCTTCCCCTCTGGCAACCACCAGTTTATTTTCTGCATTTACAGTTCTTATTCTGCTTTTTGTTTGTCTATTCATTTTTTTTAGGTTCCATTTATGAGTGGAATCATATGGTACTTGTTTTTCTCAGTCTAATTTTTTTTGCTTAGCATAATATCCCCTAAGTCCATCCTTGTCTCAGATGGCATGATCTTGTCCTTTTTTATGGCTGTGTAATATTACATCATACACACACACACACACACACACACACACACACACACAAACATCACATCACATTTTCCTTATCTATCCATCTATTGAAGGACACTTAGGCTGGCTCCCATGTCTTGGCTACTGTAAATAATGCTACAATGAACATAGGGGTGCATATATCTTTCTTAGTGTTTTTGTTTTCCCTGGGTAAATACCCAGTAGTGGAATTATTGGATCATTTGGTAGTTCTACTTTCAATTTTTTGAGGAATCTCCATACTATATTCCACAGTGGCTGAACCAATTTATATTCCTACCAATAGGAAGAAATAGAAAATCTGAACAGACCAATCAATCTTTCCTTTTCTGGGCTTTTTGTGCCATATCTAAGAAATCTTTGTCTAATTCAAGTTAACAAATATTTTCTTATTTTTTCTTCCAGAAGTTTTTAAATTTTAGGTTTTACATTTAGGTACATTTAGTTTTAATTATTTTTTACTATGGTGTAAGACATGTATTGCAGTTCTTTTTTTTTTTTTTTTTGGTATGTGGATATTTAATCGCACATTATTTGTTGAAAAGACTATCCCTTTTTCAGTTAACAGCGTGTGTACCTTTTTTGAATACCAGTTGTTTCCATGTGTTGGGTTGTTTTCTGAAATCTCCATTCTGTTCCATTGATGTATTGGTCTTTAAGCCAATGCCACACTGTATTGATTATTGTAACTCTTAACTGTTGAAACCATATAGAATTAGTCCTCCAACTCTGTTCTCTTTCAAATATGCTTAATCTCTTTTAGGCCCTTTGAATTTCATAGTCTAGATACTTTATTCTCCCTGGACTCTCAGCCCTGTCTGCTGGGATCTGCCTGGGTTCCCCCACCATGAGTTGCATAATAGCTTTCATGGAAATAAGCTTGGGGAAATCATAGACTCCCCTTTTATATTTTCCATCTCTCAAGAATCACTGTCATTTTTGTCTGTGTTCAGTGTCTCAAAACCATTGTTCTAACCATTATGTTCATTTTTTTCATTGTTTTGGACAGGGGGATAAATCTAGATTTTGCTATTCCATCTTGGACAGAAGGGAAAGCCCAAAATAAATCCCTTGGACCTCTTTTAAATAATTTTTTTCCCAGACTTCCTTTTGACTTGAATAAGAACTCACCTCTTTTATTTCTCAGAGAATTGGAGTGAAAATTAAATGAGGTAATTTATGTATAAAACTTTTTATTATATTGCCTAACACATCAAAAGCCCTTAAGTGTGTTGACTATTACTATAATTACTAATAGTACTAATGTCACTACCTTTGTTGTCATAACTTTTTTTAAATGTTTATTTTTGAGAGAGTGAGAAAGAGAGAGAATGTGTGTGTGCATTTGCCTACAAGTGGGGGAAGGACAGAGAGAGGGGGAGACAGAGGGTCTGAGGCAGGCTCCTTGCTGTCGGCTCAGAGCCCGATGTGGGGCTCGAACTCACAAACCATGAGATCATGACTTTCACTGAGGTTGGATGCTTAACCAACGGAGCCACCTGGATGCCCCAACATTACTTCTTTTACCACTATTACCCTCAAAATAAATCTGAGCTTATGTGTTCTGTTGTACTTTATGAAGTAGGCTTCTTATCATAGACTTATTTCAAACCAGGTCAAAATGGGCCATCCTTCAACAGGGCCAGACTTAGATATGTAACTATAGCTTCTATTTTTTCTGTTTTTTTTTTTAACAGTACTTAATAAAAGACTAAGACTAATAGTAAATATGGGCAAACCTTGTTTTTTTCTTTCTACATTTGATCTCTCCAGTCATTTAACCATTCCTCCAGTGTGTCTAAGTGCTACTTTTCTCAACACATTCCTAAACTGGTACTTAAAGATGAGTTTAGGCTAAACAATACACGCACATGCTTATAGATGATTTATTTTTCGAAATTCGGTCGTCTACCAAATATTCAGGACCACCAGTAAAAATTTCACATCTAAACCGAGAGAATATTCTGCGACTATTGAAGTATACGAAGTTTATTTAACATGAGACTTTATTTAACTTTTTTGTTTTTAAGGAGATACAGCATGGTGTAGCATAGTGATTTAAATTTTTTTTCTTTTAAAAGTCTATTCCTTTCAAACTAAATGTTATTCAGAATCTTTCTATATCTACCTACCTATCATCTATGTATCTACCATCATTAGAGGAGTTCTAGTTGAAATAGGGGTGGAAAGTTCATGATGTGCCCCTTCACCTCCTTCTAACCAGCCCCCATTTCCTCACAAACTCATTCCTCTTCTCTCTTCCACCCTAAAGCACACTATGGAGCAGTCTAAAGATTTTTGAAGTATAATGTACAAAAAGTTCAGGTGCAGCTAGAACTGAGTTCATTCTGGGACTACCTGCTACCAAATGTACCAAAGACTACATGTCTTTGGAAAAGTCACTAAACCTTTTTGAATTTCAACTTCTTCATCCATAAAGCAGGTATAACAGTGTAGGATTGTTTAGAAGATTAGAATAAATCATAAAAAGTAATGGCATATAATAGAGCTCATCTCACTAGAATTCTTATTATGTTATAATCAGAACAAAAGGGGTGGGGAAAATATAGATTAATCTGAAAAACTGTACATTTCAGGATTTCTCTTTGACAAGTCTCTGGGGCATAATGATGTCTTTCTCCTAAGGGTAGTCCCAGATCAGCTTGGCTGAAAGGGGGCTTAGGACAGTTGGATTTAAGTATGTTTAAATGGTATGAAAGAGATTTTGTAAAAAACCTCTTTTCTTTTCTTTTTTTTTTTTTTTGAGAGGTCCAGTAAGGAATGATTGAAAAAAGGTGAGGCTGTAGTTACCAAAATGGGACACAAAGATTTTGTAACAAAGTAGGGGCAAGCAAAACCCAGGGCACCCAGGGTCGTGGGGGAAAATTTAGACTCCTGGGGTGATAGAGGTAGAGGCTTTAATGATATTTGTCTTTCAGAAATGTCTCCCAGAACTTCCCCAGGAGGAAACTACCTGTGCAGCTCTTCTAGCTAGCTGCCTCATGTAATTTTTCCAAGTGGCTGTAAGCACTTTGAATTCAAGCAAATCATCCTTTCCTGAAGATTTTCACAGTGAGAGAACATGGGATGGCCCAGCTACTGCTTTTTCCCCAAAGGATACTTCTAGATGTCTGTACCTTGTGGGACAGATGAATAAGCATCAGCAAACAGGACTGCTTGAAACTGAATGCTCCCGAGGCAATGCCCTTGACAACAATGGCTGAACTGAACTTGAATTACTGGGACTAAACTGGAAGGCCTGATGGAGGCTATATGGGAGGGGGAGGGGTTGAGGGGACATGGAACACTGCTTGGGGATCCCTAACAATTGTAAACTTTCTGTTTCTGACAGTTCCACGTGTGCCCTCTGGGATGGTGCCTTGCCGTGTGAGTAAAAGGCAAGCATTAACTTGCCCCAGTCTTGAAAACCCCATTATTTATACCTCAGTGTTATTATCAGAAGTATTCCAGTGCCTAAGGAAAATACTTAGTAGACAATCTTCAGACATGTACGCTGTGGGAATTTTGCCTATGGTGGGTATTATTCCATTAGAAAGGTTGTATGAAATTTATTCCTGACTTTTGCTGAAGTAACAATGAGCCTACCTCAGCCTGAAGGCATTCAGGGCAGTTATAGTTTATGGGTCCTAATTGTTTGGATAATGGAATTTGCTGTTTAAGATTTTTACCTTACAGACAAGGGTGAAGTCTTTGCAAATTGTTGATACATTCTGCTATACCTGGCTTTAGGCCTTGGGTTAGATGGATGAGAAACTGAAAGAGAAAGCCAAATTTACTTAGTCAAGCCAATTATTTTTTGATGATCTTGCTAAAATAGCTTAATGAAGCAAATGTATACTGATGGGGAATAAGAAGGCAGCCTTTAGTCCTGTGTTATTATTTGTGTGTCTGGATGACTTCAGCCAAATAATTGAATATCTCTGACACTTCGTTTCTCCATCTGTTGAATAAGGGAAGGGAGTTGAAATAAATATTTTCCTTCAGATATGATATTTTCTGATCTTCTCATTTTAATATGGCTAAGGATGCAGTATCATATTATCAGTGAAAGAGGTAAGTCTTTTAGGAGGTGAAAGTATTTTTGAGAGGGATGTCTTGCCTCATCACTTCTCCAATTAGCCCATGTCAATATCCTACCACTCTAGCCATCTGCATGACTGGAATTGCCTGCCAAAATCAATTAAATATTTCTTAAAGTGAGGGGTAGAGAATATAATGGAATAGAGAAGAGTTTGTCAAAGTTTTCTATTTAAGGCCTTTCAAATGAAATTTGTTTCATTGAAATGAATAAAATGAACATAGCAGCAAAGAAGAATGATGTTTCAGGAATGTTCCGTGTTTCTCTGAAATTGATTTAATTTGAGAAGTAACAGGTAGTTAAATAAGTCTTTACTTCATAACATTTGGTATAAAGTCAATGAACTTTTACAATCCTTAGGATTTATGTGAAGGTTCACTCTGGAATTGTTGTTATTATTACTATTTTAGGTGTTAATAAAGTAAATTCTAATTATTGAATGCTCAACTGAAAAAACCTTGTTATTTACCAACTTTGTGATCTAATATAGCCTCAATATGTACAGGAAGAAATGCCATAAAGTTAAACCCATTGAATCATAGTGAGTTCTATCTGGATGATGGTATATTATAAACTTAAATTGGAAATGCAAGAAGCAATTCAATCACTGTTCTATTTAAAGACTGCTTTTGTTTATGACGAAGAAGCAAATAAAAAGCAGAAGTATACCTGTAAATACAGAGAACAAACTGGTGGTTGCCAGAGGGAGGGAGTTGGAGGATGGGTATAATGGGTGAAGGGAAGGGGGAGATACAGGCTTTCAATTATGGAATGAATAAATCACAGGAATAAGAGGCACAGCATAAGTAATACAGTCAATGATATTGTAGTAGTGTGGTATGGTGATAAATGGTAGCTACACTTGCAGTGAGCATAGCATAATGTACACACAAGTTAAACCACTGCGTTGTACACCTGAAAGTAATGTAACATTGTGTGTCAACTATACTAAAATTTTTAAAAAATACTTTTTATTTTTTTAATATGAAATTTATTGTCAAATTGGTTTCCATACAACACTCAGTGCTCATCCCAACAGGCGCCCTCCTCAGTGCCCATCACCCACCCTCCCCTCCCTCCCACCCCTCATCAACCCTCAGTTTGTTCTCATTTTTTGTTTAAAAAAACACTAATTTTGATTCAGTGTGGACTCATAAGTTTATGGTGATGTTGTTTGTAGTGACATTTTAAAAATAAAATTTATGTGTTTAAGATTGACCTAATGATTTTACTTTTGACAGAAAAGAAAAAATGTTATACATAGTAAGATAGCATTAAATTATAAATGAGCACTTTCATGACACATAATCCATGATAATTTATTTTATTCAAACATCGTTATCCTGTAGATGGTTTGCCATAAGAAACAATGTTCCAGGCTAAGAAATTGGTTTATTAAACGGGCAAGCCCAATACAAGCCTCTGGAACTTCTTTTTATTTTGCATTGCTGTATGTTCCATCCCTCAGTGCCAGGCTACCAAGCGACACAGTTAGTCACTTTCCTTAACAAAATGTCTCATTGCAATAAAGTCTATCTTAGTTTCAGTCATTAAATGTTATTTTTGAGAGAGAGCGAATGGGGGAAGGGAAGAGGGAGAGGGAGAGACAGATAATCCCAAGCAGGCTCCATGCTGTCAGCACAGATCCGGACGTGGGGCTCCATCTCACAAACTGTGGGATCATGACCTGAGCCAAAATCAAGAGTCAGATGCTCAAGTGACTGAGCCACCCAGGCACCCCTAGTTTCAGTCATTAAAATGAAGCAAAAATATTGTTTAATGAGTCTGTTTCAGAATCTTTTTTAAAAGTTTATTTTGAGAGAGAGAGAGTGGACACACCTGCAGGAGCAGGTGAGGGACAGAGAGAGAGGGAGAGAAAGAGAATCCCAAGCTTTGATAGTGCAGAACCAGGCGCAGGGCTCAAACCCACAAACCGCAAGATCATGACCAGAGCTGAAGACGGATGCTTAACTGACTGAGCCACCCTGGCGCCCCTATTTCAGAAGCTTATTTAAATCTTCTTTGTTTAAGTGTTTGTTAAAATGAAAGTCACTGTCAGGTAGTGACAATTTTCATTTCAATGTGTGATAAACACATTTTTAAAAATGACTGACACAGGCACACAAAAATGGGAAACTGATTGTAAAAGTAGATTTTGTCAAATGTATAACACATATATTCACCATCAATGTCCTAAAAGTCTTCTGGGCTCTGATCTCTCTTCCACCCAATCCTCTCTCTAATCTTTTTACTGTCTCCATAGTTTTGCCATAGTTTTTCCAGAATGTCATGTAGTTGGAATCATACAGTATGTAGCCTTTTCAGATTGGTTTCTCTCAGTTCGTAATGTGAATTCAAGATTCCTTCGTGTATTTTCATGGATTGATAGCTCATTTCTTTTCAGTACAATATTATATTCCATTGTCTGGATGGACCACCGTAGTTTATTCATCCATTCACTGGAGGACATCTTGGTTGCTTCCAAGATTTAGCAATTATGAATAAAGCTACTATAAACCACCTATGTGCAAATTTTTGGGTAGGCATATATTTTCAGCTCCTTTGAGTAAATACCAATGATCACGATTGCTGGATCATGATATGAGCATGTTTGGCTTTGTAAGAAACTGCCAAACTGTCTTCCAAAGTAGCTGTACCATTTTGCATTCCCACCAGCAATGAATAAAAGTTCCTATTGCTGTACATATTTGTCAGCATTTGTTGTGGTCAGTGTTTCAGATTTTTACCATTTTAATAGGCATACGGTGGTATGTCATTGTTTTAATTTTCAGTTCCCTAATGACATGTGATGTGCATATTTTCAGATGCTTACTTGCCGTATATATACCTTCTTTGGTGAGGTATCTGTCAGGTGTTTTGCTATTGTTTCTTTAGGTTGTATGGTTTCTTATTGCTGAGTTTTAAGTGTTCTTTTTATGTTTTAGATAACAGTTTCTTATCAGATATGTGTTTTGCAAATATCCTCTCCAAATCTGTGATTTCTCATTTTCTTGAAAATTTGTGATATTTTGACCCTAAAGTAGTAGACTACATTGCTGAGTAGTGTCACTGACGAAATCCACTTGGAATTATAGGATGAGCTTTAGTCATATTTTCATAGAGATATCTCATTGTAAGTCTCGTTTTTAACTTTAAAATGATGGTTTTGAAGTTTTTGAACCCATCATTGGTCAATGTATTTAGTGTGGAGACACAAACTCCTGTGCCTGGTGTCCATTTTTAGCACACCAGATTGAAATGATGTATGTTTAATGGCTGTGATTTTTAAAGTCTCAATTTGTATTCTTTCATTTCTCCCAATTTGCATCTTTGGTTCAGTACTGAATCAAAATTAAGAGGCATAGTATTTGCTACTATCTGTTCTCTGTAGCTAAAACTGTTATTGCATTGGCTTTCAGATACTTCTTACTCTCTTATATTTCTTACTCTCTTAACAAAATCTTCACTGCTATCCGTGTTCACACAGCCAATGCTCCATATACCAGCTCTTCCAAGTTACATTATGAATCTCAAAGGGATTGTTAATTGTCTTAATCGGCGTGGGTTGTCATACACAATACCATGGACTGGGTGGGCTAACAGAAAAAAAAATTGTTTTCACAGTTGCAGAGGCTGGAGGTCTTGGATCAGGGTGCAGCATGATTGGGTTCTGGTGAGAGCTTCTTCTTGTCTTGCAGATGGCTGCCTTCTCGCTGCATCCTCATGTGGGGAAGAGAAAGAGAGAGACATCGCCTTGTACCTCTTCTTATAAGACCACAGTCTTATCAGATTAGGGTCCCACTCTTGTGATCTCATTTAACCTTAATTCTTTCCTAAGGACCTTTTCTCCACATACAGTCACATTGGCAGGGGTAGAGCTTCCACATAAAGGAATTTTGCGAAGGACACAACTCAAGAGATAGTATTAACCAAGACAAAATATTTTCTACTGTGTCATGGGCATGAGTTTTCATCAATAAACAACAGAACAAAGTGTTTGAGGGCTTCTTTCTCATATGTAGCAAGAGCTGTCACGTTCTAAACTCAACACTTTTATTAAATTGTGCATCTGGTGCACAGACATGGAAATAGGTGCTTTTCCTCACTGCTTGTCTTAGGTATTCTGCTGTCACAAAGAGTGTGTCTCATTAAAGGAATTTTGCTAAATGCTTCATCTGCTTTTTTTCTGAGCACATTTGCCTGTAACTTCTTTTGGCTGATTTAACATGCTTCTCAGAGATAGTACTAATTTTTGTACTGAGGACCACAACCGTGAAAGATGTCCTATACTTTAGGCTTTTTTCTGTTTCTGGTGATGCATTTTATCAACTTTATAATGAAAAGAATTACCTTGTGCTTTATTGTGAAAATAAATTAGCTTATTAGGGAGGTCACTGCACAGTGTTTGAAAATGACATGAAAGCTTCAAAAGCTTCATGCCATTATCCAGCTACAAACAATAGACAGGGAGCCGGGTGTAAATATATCATGAATTCAGTAATATTCAAATGTAGGTATCTATAATGGTTCTTCCTCTTTACCATTTCATTTTAACTGTTTATACAAAATCATCAAATTTATAAGTTCATTTGTTCTTAAACATCCAAATTCAGATCTGCATATTATATTAATGGTGAAATTATGTTCATCATTTACATGTATGTAGAATTTTATAGTTTTTGTTAAAATATATATGTGTAATATATATGTGTATAATGTAAAATATATATGTATAAAATGTAAAATCACACACACACAAGTACAATGTAAAACTGATTTCACTTAAATAAAACATATGTTCTACTCATTTTTATTTTAATTCATAATATATATGCAGACATAACATAACCCAATAAAAATAACTAAAATTCAAATATAACAAAATTTAGAAATTACATGAAAATATTGTGGAAATATTAAGTAAGATGAACCACACCCTGGGAAATTTATGTAGCCAAGACCAACAGACTGACATATCTCTGCAATACAGGCATGTCTTTAAAAGTGTGACTGTTTCTTATAAAAAACAATGTACTTTATTAAAAATAAAATTATTTTTATATTTTAAAATTGTTAAACTTATGTAAACAAAATGGTTTTATTACCTGTTTGAAACTGCCAAACCACTCACTGCCAGCACTAATTGCATGTCAATCACTTTCACACTGTGTGTTAAAAATGAACAGTCAAGTAGGGTTATAGGTGAGCTTGGAGAAGATCTATAAGAATACAGTATCTTGGGGAGCCTGGATGGCTCAGTCAGTTAAATGTCCAACTCTTGATCTCAGCTCAGGTCTTGATCTCAGAATGGTGAGTTCAAGCCTTGTGTTGGGCTCCACACTGGACTTAACAAAGAAATACAGTATCTTTGAAGATATGGAAATCATAAGCTACATCTCTCAAGTTCTGCCATTTCTGATATGGAGATAAGGAGATTGAAGAGGTGTGAAACTTACAGGAGTTACACAAAAGTGACAGTTGTTTAATGATTTCATTTCTCAAGCTTCTTTTGCTTTGGAAACCCATCTACTTACTCAAAAAAAAAAAAAAGCCAGTGATCTGAATGAGAAAATACTCAAAATGTTAATGGAATTTATGGGTATAAAAATAAAGTATGATAATAAAGTGAATGAAAATGTTATAAAAAGTTTAAGCTAGAATTGACCATTTGATACTCTCACAGTGCAATATTAATCAGTGGATACCTCAGTCTAACCTGGGTTTACATACCTTAGTAATATAATATAATATGATATAATATGATATGATATGATATGATATGATATGATTGATATGATATGATATGATATGATATGATATGATATAATATAATACTTCTGGTTAGCTCGTTGGGGAGTCAGTTGCTTTAGCCACCTAAGGCCTCCATCAATAATTTCCCTGGTTTACGTACCTATTAAATTAATCAGTTATGACTTATGTGATGCAATCCCAAAGCAAGTTTGTTTCCCACTTTACTCATTTGCGCTAGTAATTTCCTTGCTCATAGAGAAAACTTTAGGCAATCATCATGACTTTTACATAAGGCTTTGGAGGGGTCAAAAAACAGTCTCAATTTAATCATTAAAATATACAATCTTGTGATTGTCTAAACTTTGAGGACTTTTCTCTTTTCCAGCCCAAGCCACCTGGAGATGAGAATTCTGGAAGGTGTGAGACCTGATTCTTTATCTCATTGCCACTGCTGTGTGTATTATAGAGATTTCTCTTTATTATTGGCAAGCTTTCTTCTGCAGTTCTCTTCACGTGGGTGAATGCATTTCTTTTCTGGAGTGTTACTTCTTTCTTCCTCATCCTTTAGACAAGTGAAAATACACTTCAGCTTCTCTCTGCTGAGTTCTCTATGCCCTCCAGGAGGCCCTGTTGGCTAAGATCTAAGACCATTGCATTTAGGCTATGTTTCTTATGATGTCCCACCTTGTTCACAGAAAACACTCCTGTTTTATTGCATGACAAGCTATACAAGTTCTAGCTGTGCAGCCTGTCAAACTAAGTCACCTCTCCTTCAGCTCACCCACAAGATTTCAACAGCCATTCTTTTGCCATTTACATTTTTTTTTAATCTGGAGTGAGATACCAGTCTACTCAGACCACAAATACAGGGGATACATATTAAGTTTACTGGCTATTATGATGCTCACAGCCTCCCAGCTTCCATTATTTAGAAACCTATCATTTCCATGGATGTTAAGGTTTTTTTCATGCTTTTAAGAGCCACCTCAGCAGTGAGTTTATTCCATTTCCTGGGTCGTTGCTATGTTGTGTCCCATGTCCTGAGCAAGTGCCCCCAAATCAATGAATTCGTGTGTATCCAGTCTTACATTCTGGCCCCCTTTGATAAAGAACCTTCAAAATCAAATGCCAGGAGTGTTCCCTAATTATTCTTGGTGAATGCAAGCTAATTCTTGTAATTCTTTAGATGTATATTCTCTTTCCTTCTTATCAGGCTTAGCATATTTCTAGACAGGTGATGCTGAGATTTAATGTCTGTTATCAGTCTGACAGTCAGAAGAGGATGTCAGAGCTGCTCCTGAGGGCAGGAGTGTGTGTGTGTGTGTGGCGGGGGGGGGGGGGGATCTGTTGCCTTGTAAAGAGGCTTCTGCAGCATCTTCTAGCACAGTGGAAACACTAGCTGTTAACTAAAGAAGCGTGACATACTTCTGCAAGCCTAGAGGCCCAGGGTAGTTGCAGAATCAACGTCCTTGAGATATGCAGGCAGATATATCTGTCCCATGCTCTAATATCCCAATCTTTCTTGACAAGTGATATGAACTTTGCATAGTATACCTGACTTGGTGAGCATTCAAATATCTTAGTAGCCCTAGAGCTCTAACAATTAGGTTTTCAGTCTGTTGTTCAAGTGTGTGTGTGTTCTCCTGCACAAGATACCCTGTTTTTCATAGTTAGTCAAAAAACTGCTTGCTAAAAGCCCTCAGTCATTATCGTCTCCAATGAGTTAACACAACAACAGTAACCAGTCAACCCCATTATTTTTGTAGGCATTGTTTACTCCCGAATTTGTTAAATGCTTGCATCATTAATTCAGAGAGATTAATGAAACTCTAGGTTCAATATAAGCCCAAGTTGCAAAAGACTTAGGGAAAAGGTCATTCTACTTGCTTCTGGGTGGGAATAACAAATGTGTTGGGAGCATACATAAAAAATCTCGCTTAAGATGGAGAATATTTGGGGTGCCTCAGTGGCTCAGTTGGTTAAGCGTCTGACTTCAGCTCAGGTCATGATCTCATGGTTCATGAGTTCGAGCCCCACATCAGGCTCTGTGCTAATAGCTCAGAGTCTGGAGCCTGCTTCAGATTCTGTGTCTCCCTCTCTCTCTGCCCCTCCCCTGCTCACACACACACTCTCTCTCTCTCAAAAATAAATAAATGTTAAATTTTTTTTTAAATGGAGAATATTCTTGGTCATCATGTGCAGTGACAGTGGTTAAGCTTTTCAAGTGGCTTTAAATAACATAAAAGTGGGATTACGGTTGTCATACATGATGCATTTCAGTCACTGTATCCAATAAATGATCTGGAGGTACAGCTGTAGGTATTCCCAGAAATAACTGAGCCAGATTTTACATGAAATTAATTTCTGATACTCAAGATATTGAACTTGACAGTGTGTATCAGTTAAGGCTTCAAAAAAAACAAAACAAAACAAATCACTATGTATTCAGGAGATTGGAGGCTTATATAAGTCTTGGCTGCGGTGAGAAATCAGAGGTCAGAGAAGACAAACGTAATGTGAGCATCAAGCTGAGTGATTCTCAAGAGTTCACCTAGAAACAGCTGGGAATCTAAGAACCTCTGGGAGCCTCCTACTGACTATCTCAATTTGCAGTACCAACTCAAGTGATTAGCAAGAATTTTCTGCCATCTGTCCCAACTGCACTGCATTTGGTGGGTCGCTGGAAACTGTCAGAAACTGCTGCAAATCACATAACTGCCATCTGTCTACTTGTCTGCCTGCAACTCTCTTTTGGTCCCACTTTTGAAACTTCATGAGAGGGCTTCTCATTGGCAGATGCTAACTCAGAAAATGGAAGAGACAGACTTTCCAATACCATAACACCTGTCCTTCTTTCAGCCTATAGCTGTAAACTGAATGTCCTATGACTCATCAGCTTATAACAATGAGATGACATGGTATTTGTTTAACCCTCAGTTATGATAGAACATTGCATTGTCTTTTATTAACATCACCTCCTTCTCCTGTGAAGATCGTCTCTAAATGAGTTTCCCAAAATTATCTTCCTCATGTAGTTCTGAGCTGATATCAAGAGCTGGATGCTTAACTGACTGAGCTACCCAGGCACCGTAGTTTATGTATTTTGGATATTAACTCTTTATTAACTAAATGGTCTGTAAATATTTTCACCTATTTCATGGGTTGCCTTTTCACTCTATTCATTGCTTCCTTTGTTGTCCAGATGCTTTTTAGCTGGATATAATCCCTCTTCTATTTTTTATTTTGTTCCCTGTGCTTTTGGCTTAATACCCAGAAAATAACAATGCCAAGACCAATGTCAAGAAGTTTTTCTCTTATATTTTCTTCTATAAGTTTTACAGTTTCAGGTATTACATTTAAGTCTGTAACCCATTTTGAGTTATTTTTTTTGTGTGTGTATAAAGCAAGAGTCCAGTTTCACTCTTTTGCATATAGATATCCATTTGCCCAACTCCATTTGTTAAAGAGACTATCTTTTTACTAGTGTATGTTCTTGGCACTCTTGTTGAAGATCAGTCAGTTGTATATATGTATTTTTTTGGGGTTCTCTATTCAGTTCCATGGGTCTATATGTTTTTTTCCACTTCTTTTTGTTTCCTTTGGGTTTGGCTTATTCTTTTTTTTCTAGCTCTTTGAGGTCTAAATTTAAGTTGTTTTGGGGGGGGATTTCTTCTCTTTTAGTTTAGGTAGGTGTTCATCACTATAAACATCCCTCAGTACTGTTTTTATTATATTCTATAAGTTTTGGTATGTGGTGTTTTCATTTTTATTTGTTTGAGATAGTTTCTAATTTCTCTTTTGACTTCTATTTTGACCCATTGGTTCAAAAGTGTGTTAATTTCCACATATTTGTGAATTTTCCAATTTTTTTTCTACTGTTGATTTCTAGTGTCATTCTATTGTGGTCAGAGTAGATACTTGGTATGATTTTTTTATATTAAATTTGCTGAAATCTGTTTTGTTACCTAACACAGTCTATCCTAGAAAATGTTCCATGTATGCTTGGAAAGAATATATATTCTTCTGCTATTGAACTGAATATCCTGTATATATCTGAGAGGTTCTTTTGGTCTATGGTATTTTCAAGCCCACTATTTCTTTATTGATTTTCTATCTGGATGTTCTATCCATTTTTTTTTTTGGATACACATTTCAAGAGTAAAGTGGTGCAAAACTGGACCTAAAAGAATTACCTTAAATATTTTTGACATACAACCCAATACCTATGGCTAAATGTATTAATAAAATATAATAAATAATAAAACATACTACTCAAATTATTCTTCTTATAAATAAGTACTACCACAATATAAAAAGATTATCTGACAATTTGGATAAATATTCATGGTATTTGAATATGTGGAACTTTTAAAGAAAGTCTCTGGTGGACAGATTTAGTAGTCAGGGAGACAGAAATGTGTAGGTAGATATGGCAGTGAATCTTGAAATAAATCTTATAAATCCTATATAAATCTTTTCATTTCCTGGACCATTGATAATAAGGGTGAATTTTAGGTCAAGATGTCATATGGACCTCTCTCAGACCTAAGTCTCCTGTAATTATCTACAATACCACCATGGAATATTTGCAGCTTTGTGGATTGAATCCAAATTTCTGTAGCACTGTATGCTACCCTGAAAGGTATGATGGAGCCAGAAAAGGCCCTTAATGTGATAAAGAACTTGTCATCAGTTGTGAATGCTAACCAATTATGTCACTATGGATATAGTGAATCATCATGGAAGACTTATAAAAGGAGCCACATTTGTAACAAATTAGCCTTCCTTCTTGTCTACACAAGCTATGGAACTTAGTAGAGGACTGTGTCATAGGCAATATCAATCACAGTTGATATAAGAGATCAATTTCTGATGATATTTCTGTAAGGTACAGCATGGTTATGAAGGCAGGACTCTTTTGGATGCAATGCCTTACCTATTACTCAATTGGTTGTGACACTATTGATGTCAATTATATTTCTGGGTTAAGAGGGGTTAAAACAATTTGAGGGTCAGAAAAATAACATTTATGGCAAATGGGAAGTTTATATTTTTAAAAAATGTTTTGAGGCTATTGTGGTAAATAAATATGTAATTAGTCATCAAATATGAGTTACTATCTCATTGTAAGAATGATACAAGTCATAATCAAGGTGATGATCTTTTTAAGATTTGGGGAAGTGGATGCAGAGATATTTGTTAGAGATGCCTAGAAACTGGTAGAAATGGCTCTAATTTCCCAAGAAGAGAATGGGGCTTTGATGATGCAGTAGTTGATTCAAGTTAAAATAGAGCCTTACATTTTAAACATCATATGGGCAGAGACTTTATGTGTAAACCCCTATCAGAGACTTTGAGGACCAAAGTGTGCATGTGCATGTGTGTGTTTGTGTGGGCATGTGGTCTCTTACCACCAGTCCCCCTACCCTTGCTGAAAGTTTTTCTCAATACAGGTCATAATTTTCAATTAATTTCAGTGGAACATTTTATATTTAGTGTTTCTGTTTTTGCTGTTTTGATAACAGCAAATAAGATATAAAATTAAAATAAATAGGAGAAACAGGGCTGAAAAATACTTAAAGCCTGAAATTTAAGCAGAAATAGCTATGGAGGGCTACATACAGACAATGTGGGTGAGTAAATAAGTTTATGGGGAGATTGAATGGAAGAGGATGGTCCATTAAAGTGTGTTTAGGGGAGATAAAGTGGGTCATGGAGTTGAAAAGAAAAGGTGAGTGAAAAGTGGCAATTAGCTAGAAGAGAATATGAATCTGGGGCAAGGACTGTGTGACCAGCAGAGAATCCTAAGGCTGCCAGTTGTGTTCTGGTCTCTTTGAATTGTACTTGTACAGAGAAAAGTCTTGTTTCAAGTTTTTGCAAGTAATTATAAAAAAAATAGCTTTAAAATATGTCTGCATCAATTCAGTAGTCAAATAAAAAACTAAGGTTGCTAAATTGAGGGAAAGATGTAGGCACAATGATTGAGTGCAGTAAATCTCCATTTCTGGAAGCAGTTTGGAGTTTCTGTTTACTTTTTACTTGTTTATTTATTTTTTAAAGTTTATTTATTTATTGGGGGCGGAACAGAGAGAGAGAGGGAGAGAGAGAATCTCACACAGGCTTCACACATAGTGCAGAGTCTGATATGGGGCTCGATCCCACAATCAGGTGAGATCTGACCTGAGCCCAAATCAAGAGTTGGACGCTCTACTGACAGAGCCACCAGGTGCCCCAGCAGCTACTGTTTATTGAGTCATTTATGTGGTACTCTGATATATGATTTATTTATTTATTTATTTATTTATTTATTTATTATTTATTGAGATAAAGCTAATGCAACGTATTTTTTTCTTTTTCAAATTTTTATTTAAATTCTAATTAGTTAACGTATAGTGTAATATTGTTGCCAGGAGTAAAATTTAGTAATTCATCATTTACATATAACTACCTAGTGCTCATCTTAACAAGTGCCCTCCTTAATACCCATCATCCATTTAGCCCATCCCCCACCCTCTTCCCTCGTTTGTTTTCTATCTTTAAGAGTCTATGTTTGTTTCCCTCTTTTGCCCTTCCCATGTGTTCATCTGCTTTGTTTCTTAAATTCCACATATGAGTGAAATCATATGGTATTTGTCTTTCTTTGACTGACTTATTTCATTTGACATAATACACTTTAGTTCCTTCCATGTCATTCCAAATAGCAAGATTTCATTCTTTTTGATGGCTGAGTAATATTCCATTGTATATATACACCACATCTTCTTTTTTTTTAATTTTTATTTATTTATTTATTATTTTTTTATATGAAATTTTTTGACAAATGGTTTCCATACAACACCCAGTGCTCATCCCAAAAGGTGCCCTCCTCAATACCCATCACCCACCCTCTCCTCCCTCCCACCCCCCATCAACCCTCAGTTTGTTCTCAGTTTTTAACGGTCTCTTATGCTTTGGCTCTCTCCCATTCCAACCTCTTTTTTTTTTTCCTTCCCCTCCCCCATGGGTTCCTGTTAAGTTTCTCAGGATCCACATAAGAGTGAAACCATATGGTATCTGTCTTTCTCTGTATGGCTTATTTCACTTAGCATCACACTCTCCAGTTCCATCCACGTTGCTACAAAAGGCCATAATTCATTTTTTCTCATTGCCACGTAATACTCCATTGTGTCTATAAACCACAATTTCTTTATCCATTCATCAGTTGATGGACATTTAGGCTCTTTCCATAATTTGGCTATTGTTGAGAGTGCTGCTATGAACATTGGGGTACAAGTGGCCCTATGCATCAGTACTCCTGTATCCCTTGGATAAATTCCTAGCAGTGCTATTGCTGGGTCATAGGGTAGGTCTATTTTTAATTTTCTGAGGAACCTCCACACTGCTTTCCAGAGCGGCTGCACCAATTTGCATTCCCACCAACAGTGCAAGAGGGTTCCCGTTTCTCCACATCCTCGCCAGCATCTATAGTCTCCTGATTTGTTCATTTTGGCCACTCTGACTGGCGTGAGGTGATACCTGAGTGTGGTTTTGATTTGTATTTCCCTGATAAGGAGCGACGCTGAACATCTTTTCATGTGCCTGTTGGCCATCCGGATGTCTTCTTTAGAGAAGTGTCTATTCATGTTTTCTGCCCATTTCTTCACTGGGTTATTTGTTTTTCGGGTGTGGAGTTTGGTGAGCTCTTTATAGATTTTGGATACTAGCCCTTTGTCCGATATGTCATTTGCGAATATCTTTTCCCATTCCGTTGGTTGCCTTTTAGTTTTGTTGGTTGTTTCCTTTGCTGTGCAGAAGCTTTTTATCTTCATAAGGTCCCAGTAATTCACTTTTGCTTTTAATTCCCTTGCCTTTGGGGATGTGTCGAGTAAGAGATTGCTACGGCTGAGGTCAGAGAGGTCTTTTCCTGCTTTCTCCTCTAAGGTTTTGATGGTTTCCTGTCTCACATTTAGGTCCTTTATCCATTTTGAGTTTATTTTTGTGAATGGTGTGAGAAAGTGGTCTAGTTTCAACCTTCTGCATGTTGCTGTCCAGTTCTCCCAGCACCATTTGTTAAAGAGGCTGTCTTTTTTCCATTGGATGTTCTTTCCTGCTTTGTCAAAGATGAGTTGGCCATACGTTTGTGGGTCTAGTTCTGGAGTTTCTATTCTATTCCATTGGTCTATGTGTCTGTTTTTGTGCCAATACCATGCTGTCTTGATGATGACAGCTTTGTAGTAGAGGCTAAAGTCTGGGATTGTGATGCCTCCTGCTTTGGTCTTCTTCTTCAAAATTCCTTTGGCTATTCGGGGCCTTTTTGGTTCCATATGAATTTTAGGATTGCTTGTTCTAGTTTCGAGAAGAATGCTGGTGCAATTTTGATTGGGATTGCATTGAATGTGTAGATAGCTTTGGGTAGTATTGACATTTTGACAATATTTATTCTTCCAATCCATGAGCAGAGAATGTCTTTCCATTTCTTTAAATCTTCTTCAATTTCCTTCATAAGCTTTCTATAGTTTTCAGCATACAGATCCTTTACATCTTTGGTTAGATTTATTCCTAGGTATTTTATGCTTCTTGGTGCAATTGTGAATGGGATCAGTTTCTTTATTTGTCTTTCTGTTGCTTCATTGTTAGTGTATAAGAATGCAACTGATTTCTGTACATTGATTTTGTATCCTGCAACTTTGCTGAATTCATGTATCAGTTCTAGCAGACTTTTGGTGGAGTCTATCGGATTTTCCATGTATAATATCATGTCATCTGCAAAAAGCGAAAGCTTGACTTCATCTTTGCCAATTTTGATGCCTTTGATTTCCTTTTGTTGTCTGATTGCTGATGCTAGAACTTCCAACACTATGTTAAACAACAGCGGTGAGAGTGGGCATCCCTGTCGTGTTCCTGATCTCAGGGAAAAAGCTCTCAGTTTTTCCCCGTTGAGGATGATGTTAGCTGTGGGCTTTTCATAAATGGCTTTTATGATGTTTAAGTATGTTCCTTCTATCCCGACTTTCTCAAGGGTTTTTATTAAGAAAGGGTGCTGGATTTTGTCGAAGGCCTTTTCTGCATCGATTGACAGGATCATATGGTTCTTCTCTTTTTTTTTGTTAATGTGATGTATCACGTTGATTGATTTGCGAATGTTGAACCAGCCCTGCATCCCAGGAATGAATCCCACTTGATCATGGTGAATAATTCTTTTTATATGCCGTTGAATTCGATTTGCTAGTATCTTATTGAGAATTTTTGCATCCATATTCATCAGGGATATTGGCCTGTAGTTCTCTTTTTTTACTGGGTCTCTGTCTGGTTTAGGAATCAAAGTAATACTGGCTTCATAGAATGAGTCTGGAAGTTTTCCTTCCCTTTCTATTTCTTGGAATAGCTTGAGAAGGATAGGTATTATCTCTGCTTTAAACGTCTGGTAGAACTCCCCTGGGAAGCCATCTGGTCCTGGACTCTTATTTGTTGGGAGATTTTTGATAACCGATTCAATTTCTTCGCTGGTTATGGGTCTGTTCAAGCTTTCTATTTCCTCCTGATTGAGTTTTGGAAGAGTGTGGGTGTTCAGGAATTTGTCCATTTCTTCCAGGTTGTCCAATTTGTTGGCATATAATTTTTCATAGTATTCCCTGATAATTGTTTGTATCTCTGAGGGATTGGTTGTAATCATTCCATTTTCATTCATGATTTTATCTATTTGGGTCATCTCCCTTTTCTTTTTGAGAAGCCTGGCTAGAGGTTTGTCAATTTTGTTTATTTTTTCAAAAAACCAACTCTTGGTTTCGTTGATCTGCTCTACAGTTTTTTTAGATTCTATATTGTTTATTTCTGCTCTGATCTTTATTATTTCTCTTCTTCTGCTGGGTTTAGGCTGCCTTTGCTGTTCTGCTTCTAGTTCCTTTAGGTGTGCTGTTAGATTTTGTATTTGGGATTTTTCTTGTTTCTTGAGATAGGCCTGGATTGCAATGTATTTTCCTCTCAGGACTGCCTTTGCTGCATCCCAAAGCGTTTGGATTGTTGTATTTTCATTTTCGTTTGTTTCCATATATTTTTTAATTTCTTCTCTAATTGCCTGGTTGACCCACTCATTCGTTAGTAGGGTGTTCTTTAACCTCCATGCTTTTGGAGGTTTTCCAGACTTTTTCCTGTGGTTGATTTCAAGCTTCATAGCATTGTGGTCTGAAAGTAAGCATGGTATAATTTCAATTCTTGTAAACTTATGAAGGGCTGTTTTGTGACCCAGTATATGATCTATCTTGGAGAATGTTCCATGTGCACTCGAGAAGAAAGTATATTCTGTTGCTTTGGGATGCAGAGTTCTAAATATATCTGTCAAGTCCATCTGATCCAATGTCTCATTCAGGGCCCTTGTTTCTTTATTGACCGTGTGTCTAGATGATCTATCCATTTCTGTAAGTGGGGTGTTAAAGTCCCCTGCAATTACCACATTCTTATCAATAAGGTTGCTTATGTTTATGAGTAATTGTTTTATATATTTGGGGGCTCCGGTATTCGGCACATAGACATTTATAATTGTTAGCTCTTCCTGATGGATAGACCCTGTAACTATTATATAATGTCCTTCTTCATCTCTTGTTACAGCCTTTAATTTAAAGTCTAGTTTGTCTGATATAAGTATGGCTACTCCAGCTTTCTTTTGGCTTCCAGTCGCATGATAAATAGTTCTCCATCCCCTCACTCTCAATCTAAAGGTGTCCTCAGGTCTAAAATGAGTCTCTTGTAGACAGCAAATAGATGGGTCTTGTTTTTTTATCCATTCTGATACCCTATGTCTTTTGGTTGGCGCATTTAATCCATTTACATTCAGTGTTATTATAGAAAGATACGGGTTTAGAGTCATTGTGATGTCTGTATGTTTTATGCTTGTAGTGATGCCTCTGGTACTTTGTCTCACAGGGTCCCCCTTAGGATCTCTTGTAGGGCTGGTTTAGTGGTGACAAATTCCTTCAGTTTTTGTTTGTTTGGGAAGACCTTTATCTCTCCTTCTATTCTAAATGACAGACTTGCTGGATAAAGGATTCTCGGCTGCATATTTTTTCTGTCTAGCACCCTGAAAATCTCATGCCAATTCTTTCTGGCCTGCCAAGTTTCAAAAGAGAGATCAGTCACGAGTCTTATAGGTCTCCCTTTATATGTGAGGGCACGTTTACCCCTTGCTGCTTTCAGAATTTTCTCTTTATCCTTGTATTTTGCCAGTTTCACTATGATATGTCGTGCAGAAGATCGATTCAAGTTACGTCTGAAGGGAGTTCTCTGTGCCTCTTGGATTTCAATGCCTTTTTCCTTCCCCAGTTCAGGGAAGTTCTCAGCTATTATTTCTTCAAGTACCCCTTCAGCACCTTTCCCTCTCTCTTCCTCCTCTGGGATACCAATTATGCGTATATTATTTCTTTTTAGTGTATCACTTAGTTCTCTAATTTTCCCCTCATACTCCTGGATTTTTTTATCTCTCTTTTTCTCAGCTTCCTCTTTTTCCATAACTTTATCTTCTAGTTCACCTATTCTCTCCTCTGCCTCTTCAATCCGAGCCATGGTGGTTTCCATTTTGTTTTGCATTTCATTTAAAGCGTTTTTCAGCTCCTCGTGACTGTTCCTTAGTCCCTTGATCTCTGTAGCAAGAGATTCTCTGCTGTCCTCTATACTGTTTTCAAGCCCAGCGATTAATTTTATGACTATTATTCTAAATTCACTTTCTGTTATATTGTTTAAATCCTTTTTGATCAGCTCATTAGCTGTTGTTATTTCCTGGAGATTCTTCTGAGGGGAATTCTTCCGTTTGGTCATTTTGGATAGTCCCTGGCATGGTGAGGACCTGCAGGGCACTTCCCCTGTGCTGTGGTGTATAACTGGAGTTGGTGGGCGGGGCCGCAGTCAGACCTGATGTCTGCCCCCAGCCCACCGCTGGGGCCACAGTCAGACTGGTGTGTGCCTTCTCTTCCCCTCTCCTAGGGGCGGGATTCACTGTGGGGTGGCGTGGCCCGTCTGGGCTACTTGCACACTGCCAGGCTTGTGATGCTGGGGATCTGGTGTATTAGCTGGGGTGGGTAGGCAAGGTGCACGGGGGCAGGAGGGGCAGGCTTAGCTTGCTTCTCCTTAGGTGATCCACTTCAGGAGGGGCCCTGTGGCAGCGGGAGGGAGTCAGATCTGCTGCCGGAGGTTTGGCTCCGCAGAAGCACAGAGTTGGGTGTTTGCGCGGAGCAAGCAAGTTCCCTGGCAGGAACCGGTTCCCTTTGGGATTTCGGCTGGGGGATGGGCGGGGGAGATGGCGCTGGCAAGCGCCTTTGTTCCCCGCCAAACTGAGCTCTGTCGTCCGGGGCTCAGCAGCTCTCCCTCCCTTTGTCCTCCAGCCTTCCCGCTTTCCGAGCAGAGCTGCTAACTTATGTCCTCCTAGACGCTAAGTCCCGCTTGCTGTCGGAACACAGTCTGCCCGGCCCCTCCGCTTTTGCAAGCCAGACTTGGGGGTTCGGCTTGGCCGGCGAGCCGCCCCTTCGCCCCGGCTCCCTCCCACCAGTCCATGGAGCGCGCACCGCCTCTCTGCCCTTCCTACCCTCTTCTGTGGGCCTCTCATCTGCGCTTGGCTCCGGCGACTCCGTTCTGCTAATCCTCTGGTGGTTTTCTGGGTTATTTAGGCAGGTGTAGGTGGAATATAAGTGATCAGCAGGACGCGCGGTGAGCCCAGCATCCTCCTACGCCGCCATCTTCACACCACATCTTCTTTATCCATTCATCAGATGATGGAAATTTGGGCTCTTTCCATAGTTTTGCTGTTGTATATAATACTGCTATAAACAGGGTGCACATACCCCTTTGAATCTGTATTTTTGTATTCTTTGGGTAAATACATAGTAATGCAATTGCTGAATCATAGGGTAATTCTATTTTTAACTTGATTTTAAATCTTTGAACAAACACTACCTATGAGGAAACTGAAACCCTGAGAGGGAAAGCAATGTTATGAGTAGTTTAATGTGTAGACTTAATGTCTGGATTTGAATCCTGTGTCTCCCCATTACTTTGTATGTGGCATAGGGTGAGTTCTTCAATCTCTATGTTTCAATGTTCTTATTTATACAATGAAGAAAATAATAGTCCCTAGTTCAGGACTCCTGTGGAGATGAAATCAGATAGTATAGGTAAAACATGCTTAGTACATTGCCTGGCACAGAATAAGTACTATATAAATGTTAGCCTCCAATAGTGCCGATTATTATTATTTATATTAATATAATATTATTATTATATTATTATTATTAGGGGAACAGGATAAAGAGGAAAAAAGTCATCTAAGGTTGCAATGTGATTTGGCAGGGAGTCCAAACTCTTTCAATTGGTGCCTCCCTTATAACCATCGGGGTTGAAATGTTTCTGTGTCCTTTTTTCTACTGCTGTCATAATGTTTAGTTTATTTTTTTAATGAGGCTTAAACAATGTCCTTCTCTCATCATGTGTTTGAACTACTCTGATGTACTTGATAATTCTCAAACATAAACTTCACATCTCTATATCTTCCATTAGTTTCTCCCTTTGTTGGAATGTCCTGCCCTGTCCCTTTATATATCTAGCAAATTGCTATTTATTCTTTAAGACATAACTGACCTAGTCAGAGATTGTTTGGGTCAGTAATAGAGACTCCCTTAAGCTATATTTCATGAAAACTATTAATTTAATGGGAGGAAACACAGGACTATCAAACAGAACCTACAGGCAAGAGGTGTAGGCAGACCTTAGAAAGACTGGGGTCAGAAACTGGAAATGGCCTGGAATGAAAACTCTTTTCCCCTCTCTGCTTCTCTCTGTGAAGCTAACTGTCCTTTTCCTTTCTTCCATTCTGTTTCATTTTTGCCTGTCTCAGAGATTGGGCTGGTTTTTTTTTTCCCATGTATGTGGTGGAAAATAGCTACCACAGGCAACATATTCTTTCAGTTTAATTGATAACAATTACATTTCTTTTTCCAAATTACAAATTTCTTGGAAATATAAAACAATTATTGGAGCGTGGGCCAGGTTTCTACCCCTGTAGGTCTAGGAGAAGCAGGGTTCTTTACTCAAAAGTGTCTCCTTGATGTAAAGGAAAGGATGCAGGGATGAGATGGGTATGGGTAGGGCAGGAAGCCTACATTTATCTTTTCTCTAAAGCATATTAAGACTCCTGCTAGCTAAGACTCATTACTACCCTTTGTGATCTTATGAAGCTTACCATCTCATAATGTTGTTAATTATAGAGCACATACAAAAGTATTCTCAAAAGTGTGAGCTCATCAAAGACTAATGGGTTGTCTAATTTATATTTTCAGTACTTAATAGCCCTGAAGGGACTCCATATAATAGGAGAAATTCAAGAATAATATTAATTTCAACACAAGGAAATATTTAGTAAGAGGAACAAGTGTTACAGGAGATCAGGGGAACTAGAGATAATTTCTAATATGAGTGATTGAGAAATTTTCATGAAGAAGATAGCATTTGACTTGTACCTTGAAAGGCATGGAGACTTTACCAGATAGTAAAATTGAGAGAAAGTAATTTCTAGCACTGGGGATACCACAAATGAAATTGTGAAAGTAGAAAAAGCCAAAGAACTATACATGGAAGTCTAAAGTAGGATTCAATAAAATTTTATGGTTACTTAGGATGTGCAGAAGAAATAAATGGAAATGATGTAAAAAAAATAAAAATTATAAAAATTTTAACAGCTTTAACTCTAACAAAAATAATTATTTCACTGAAACAAAAAAATACCTTGTTGTTTTTTGTTTGTTTGTTTGTTTGTTTGTTTGTTTGTTTTGCAAAATATTTTACAGGGACACATTCAAGTAAAAAGATACATGTTAAATACTTTAAAACGTCTGCTTCTGGAATAGGAAGGGGAATAAAAGTGCAGTATGAGGATAATATGAAATACTTCATACATAGTTAGGATGCTTCAAGTTGTATTATTTTGCTTTTCTCTTGCCTAGAACATTAAACATTTTGTAACATCTCCTTTATAAGAAAAGTTTACTAATAAATGGCATTCAATTGATCATCAGATCAAACAACTGTATTTTAATATTATCTGTATAGAAATTAAAAAAAAAAAGACCACCCAAGTGAGAGCAAGCCAAAGCTATTTTTTTTAGGTTTTACTTATTTTGAGAGAGACAATATAAGTGAGGCAGAGACAGAGAGAGAGAGGGAGAGAGAGAGAATCCCAACCAGGCTCCACACTATTAGCATAAAGCCCCACTCGTGGCTCCAACTCACGAACCACAGATCTTGACCTGAACTGAATCATGACCTGAGCCAAAATCAGGGGTCCGACACTCAACCAACTGGGCCATCCAAGCACCCCACCAGCCAAAACTTTTTATTCTGACCTTGTTCCAGCAAGGGAGTCAGCCACCATCATGAACCTTTGGCAGAGATTCAAAGGCAGAGAGAGGGGAGAGAAAGCTTTATAGCACAAAAAAGGGAAGGCTTCAGGTTTGCCCTGATGGAAGCGTATTGGTTTTGGGAAGCTATAGGCAGTGTTTCTCAAAGTGGAGCATCCTATGTGGTTGGTTTGGGGAATATATTCGACTTTTACTAGTTGGCCCTAAGTTGGAAGTGGGGGCAAAAACTGGGGAAGCTGTCAGTTATTAATCAAGTCCTGGTTAATTGGGCTAAATGTTACAGGGATTGTTGTTAGGTTTCCTAGACTGCTAAAGATGGTGGTCTGGGGGTGACTGGGTGGCTCAGTCTGTTGAGCATCTGACTTCCACTAAGGTCATGATCTCAGGGTTCATGGGTTTGAGCCCGGCATGGGGCTCTGTGCTGACAGCGTGGAGCCTGCGTAGGATTCTCTCTCTCTCCCTCTCTCTGCTCCTCCCCAACTCTTGCTTTCTGTCTTTCTCAAAATAAATAAATAACCTTAAAAAAAATTTTAAAGATGGTGCTCTGACTTCCCAGCAATCCGATTTGAGAGTAGGTTGATTTCCTGGGCTGGTTACTGTATATTGTGGGCGAGAGTTCTATTTTTACGTATGATCTGGCCTTTCTCTGTATATTCAGTCTCATTTGCAAGGATAATTCTGTATGGTTGAGGGTACAAAAGAGATCTCTTTTTGTATCTAGGTCCATTAGAGAAGGCTACAAACAGCTCTTATATAAGTATCTTGAACAAATTCAATATATATGCAGTTGTAAGTAAGAAAAACAAAAGTTCTTTACATATTACCCTGACCATAAGAGCATCATGCTAGTAGTAACAATACCTATTTGTCTCTTGTCCTTATATTCTTGTAAAGTATTGTGTTGTTGTTCTCTCGGTGTTTAAATGTTAGATCAATTACCTAGACGTTCCTGCTTGATGACATTTTTAATTATCCTTACCCTCAGCCAAACTCAAGGCCATTTTGTTTACTGGGTCAAGCTTTCCTTGGTTGGTTCTTTCTTTATTTACACAGGAACCAGATTGCTTCCCTTATGTAACAAATTTCTAAGACCATCTTTCTCTTTATTTAGTTGGCCATACCTAGCTAAGTGGGTGCCCCATTTTCTTCTGAAGCTGGAAACTGTGCTATATATAAATAAAACACTCATGATCAAGTCAGTGTGAATTATTCTGCCTTTGTTGCTGGATAATCATCCAGTAAGTGTGTAAGTGTGCTCACCTATGCTGTGCAACATTTGATGCCTTTGACATCTCCCTTTCTTGAAATACTTCGACTTTTATTTCCAGAATAAAGTACCCTTTTGCTTTCCTCCTAGGAATCTGTTTCATTTCATCATCATGAACAGACTGCCCATTCTTTGTTCTTTCCTTTGTCACCTGTGATTTCCAAAGTTCTATCCTCAGAAGTCTGCTACCCCTTAACCCACACTACCCTAGTGATCTATCCACTCCTGTGGGTGGAACAACTACTTATTTGCCAGTCTGAACCATATATCCCTCATATATTATAAACCTGTATTTTCAGTTCCCTATTGCATATATTTTTTTGATGTTGGAGTAATCTAATAACTGTCCTCCTCTTTTATTGTTTTCACGTGGAGGGTTGTGAGTGAGTAAGAGAAAAAAACCTTAAGGACCCATGTGGAAATGTAAATACAACACTGACTCTAGATTCAAGCTTTATGGTACTTTTTAAAATGGAGAACATGGCAAAGTTCCCATTCATTTTTTCTTCTGGTAACCTTACCTCTTACACACACAGATGCACACAGACAGTGTGAGCGCGTGCGCGCGCGCGCACACACACACACACACACACACACACTCCTGCCCTCAGGCTAGGAAAAAAAAAGATGACTTGTCTCATATTTCATGGAAAATAGGAGAAGAGAGAAATGGATAAATACTCATTAAATTCTGATATTTTTGCCCCAGCTGATTAATTTAACCCGAGATGTCAAACCCTCTCTCACTTGGCAAACAGCTAAGTTGTTTTTTCACACGAATGGAGAAATATTTGAAGAAGGAGAAGTGAGGGAACAGAATAGCATCACTCTGGTACTAATCTATCTTTCAGGAAACACGAAGGAAATTAGGTTTCTACCAGCAGTCTCCAATTGGATTTTTTAAAGGAAATTCAAATTCAACAGCCACAGCCACGGCCTTTCATTCATTGTCTCATCTCAGCTTGAGCCACTGACTTAGTGAATACAATCACCTTCCAGTTATGTAACTGCAAACCAATAAAGGACAGAAATATGCAGTTTCTCTTTTTCATACATATTCTGCAACATGTATTAAAGTATTTATTTATTTACCCAAATGTTTATTTATTTTTGAGAGAGTGAGTGTGCGCAGGGAGGGGCAGAGAGAGATGGAGACAGAGGATCCAAAGCAGGCTCTGCGTGACAGCAGCAAGCCTGATGCCAGGCTTGAACTAACCAACCATGAGATCATAACCTGAGCTGAAGTCGGAAGATCAACTGACTCAACCACCCAGGTGCCCCTTCAACATGTATTAAAGTATTTAAAATAGAAAGGGAAACATGTAACTTCTTGGCAAGAATATCCCTTTTGCGGTAGATGATCTGCTATTTCATGATGCCAGTTGAACCTCCTGGTTGTCATCGATCATTTGATTATGGGAGCAGTCACGAATTTGTATTGGGATGTCTGATACTTGTTCCTCTACCCCCTAAGACTCAATCCTGGCTGCTTATTTTGTCGAATTCCATTTTTCCATCTAACCAATAATAACCTTCTTAATGCCAAATAGTTTACAACATACATGAATGCTAGAAAGTATGTTTAGGATGCATAGTTTCCTATGAATTTTGTGAAATGGATGAATGCTTTATAGATCTACACAAAGAATAGAAGATTTACTACAAGCATCATTTCTACTTTAAATACCAGGTTCCTATTGTAAACTGCATGTGAAAATACTCTGAGGTTAATATGACTTCCTTACACATGCAAAAAATCATGTTCTCTAGGAATTATAATCCTTAGAATTTCAAAGCACACCACAACATATTTCACAGAAATGCACTAGATTTTATCACTTATTTTACTTCTTATTTTGGGTGAAAATGTATTTCAAAATATATCCATTTTAAGTATAAGCTCTTGCTATTTGCTTCTGTCCATACACAAAAGATAGCTTAGACTTTTTCCATGAAAATAATTTTCTTTAACAGTTCTCAACCATTATAAATTAAGATCTGTAATAAGTTAGACCTTTTTATAAAGGCACCAGTGAAAATTCTTGATTATAAAATTGTTTAAATGTAAGTGTGTAAGGTATCATATTTTCTGTATACTAAAAATGTAAAAGGACTTTTAGGGGTACCTGGGGGACACAGCCGGTTAAGCGTCGGACTCTTGATCTCAGGTTAGGTCATGATCTGTGATTTTGTGAGTTAAAGCCAGTTTGTGAGTTCAAGCCATGCATTAGGCTCTGCGCTGATGGTACAGAGCCTGCTTGGGATTCTGTCTTTTCTTCTCTCTGCCATTCCTCAGCTTGTGCTCACTCTCTCTCTCTGTCTTTCTGTCTCTCTGTGTCTCTCACAAAATAAATAAACATAAAAAATTTAGAAATATATAAGAACTTTTTTCATTCCTTTTTTGCTTAATATAAGGGACTCAGAAAACAAAAGAATATTTGTATCAACAGTAGCTAACATATATTATGTACTTACTATGTGCTAAGCATTATGCTATATATTGCATTCATAAATTCATATAACCCTGTGGGAGTAAAATCCTTGGGGCCAAATGTGTTTTGAAAATTAGAGATTTTCAAGTTTCAAGAGGATAATACAGTGCATATATTGTAGATTATGCAATCCTCAGAAGAGGGCAGCACTCTGTAATCAAACATATTAACATTCCAATAGAGAAACTTATAAATGTTCAAACAACATGGGAAAATGTGGCTGTAAATAACCAACATTAGCTCAGCTTTGTTCTTGCTGCCAGATGAGTTTGCTCCAAACTTAAAGTTTTCAGTTTTGAAAAATTTTGGATTTTATAATTATGCATTATAATTTTGCATTATGCCTTATAACTCCCATTTTACAGATGAGGAAAATTGAGCTGAAGAGTTATAAGGTGGTTTTCCAAGGTCATATTGGAAAGCTAGAAATTGAACCCAGGAAGTCTGGCTCAAAATCTTTCAACCTCTATGATCTACCTACTAACATCCCCTGGGGCTGGATGACTTCCCTTCCTGAGCTGAGCAAGCATTTTGTGTGTGTGTGTGTCCCCACAGATGATTTTCTTTAATAATATGTAATTCACAGCCTCACAAGAACTCATGTTCTTTTTAATGTTGAGATGGGATCTACTTATCCATGACCTCCATTCAGTATTCATAGTTTTGCCTCTAAAAACAACACATAGTATATCCACACCTCCATGACAGTATTTAAAATATTTAAGGGGAGTTCTTACTATTTTTATTTATTTTTCCCTTTGTTTATCTAAACACTCCTAGTTTGTTCATATATGCATTCTTTCCCTTTCCATAACAAGTCTAAATGTCCTCCTGCCAAGTACTATATTTTTATTAATGTCCTTTTATTTATTTATTTTTTAACGTTTATTTATTTTTGAGACAGAGAGAGACAAAGCATGAATGGGGGAGGGTCAGAGAGAGGGAGACACAGAATCTGAAACAGGCTCCAGTCTCTGAGCTGTCAGCACAGAGCCCGACGCGGGGTTCGAACTCACGGACCACGAGATCATGACCTGAGCCGAAGTCGGCTGCTTAACCGACTGAGCCACCCAGGCGCCCCTATTAATGTCCTTTTAATGAATATATCATTGAGAAGTTAGCTGAGTTTATTTTTATTTTTTTATTATTTTTTTAAGTTTATTTATTTATTTTGAGAGAGGGAGAGAGAGAGAATTTCAAGTAGGCTCTGGACCACCAGTGTAGAGCCCAATGTGGGGCTTGAACTCACTAACTGCAAGATCATGCCCTGAGCCGAAATCAAGAGTTGGATGCTTAACTAACTGAGCCACCCAGGCACCCCTGAATTGGTTTTTAGAATGGACTATGGCAGAATACTTATCCCTGTGATAAGAACGCCATTCTCCCTGTTGTTGGAAACAAACTAACATGATAGTTTTTTTACTACCTATATTCTGTTTTTGAGTTATATTACTCTTGTGGTTAACTAATACCATCTATCATTATCATGTGAGTTGCTAGCAACATAATTTTCCTCATCATTTACTTAGGCAAATTAATTTTTTTAAAACCAAAATCTAGTACAAAGTATTTATTGTGGTCATATTTCATAGTTTTTGACCCTTCCAGGACCCTTCTAGAATCTGTTACTGTTTGGTACCATTTTGGCTTTATAGCACTTCAGTCTCTGCTGATTATCTTCTTATCAGAAGTTTCATCTTTGATCACACTTTCTACACTTGCACTCTTGCACACTTGCACAGGAAGAAAACATTATGTATGGGTTTATATTCCTTCACAGGGCAGAACAAGAGTGCACTCATTTTTCTAGGTTATTTTCTTCACCTGTCAGGGAATTTTCTCATTGAAAGGACTGCATTTTCTCCTGTACATATTATCAATACTCAGTAATCAACACTCCATTTCCTTGTAAGTAGATCTTCCTGTCAATTGGTTTCTATTGCCATGTATAAAAATAATGGAAAGTGGAGGCTGCTGAGTTTGAGTAAAAGCTTCCTAAAATTTGAGTTGTTTTTCTTGTTGCTAATCCATTTTGAAATGTGCCTGCAGTTATCTGAGTTAGTAGTTGTTTTTATATTAGGCTTCAGGCTCAGATGGGGATAAGACTAATTTAATAGGTTCTTATTCTGTAAGGCAAACAGCATACCTTGATTTCCTCTGGACAAGAATCTTGATTACAAAGTTGGTTAGAGTTTATTTAACTTAGTTATCTAGCTGAAACTTAAATGAGTAAGGGTTTTATAACTGAGGACTTTATGAAGACAGTAAAGGACATATGCAATGGTGATGGAATCTATATTATTGCACAGTCAGCTGGAATGTAACTGTATACAACAAACTACATAATCCTTATGTGGGTTGTGATATGAATAGTAATCTCTCTTCATTACAAATTATCTAATTTCTTTGCCAAGGAATGACTAAAGAAAGTGATTCTACTCTGGTCCACTTTAATTTTCCTTTTCCTTTTTTTTTTTTTAAACATCTAAGTTCTAATTTTTCTTGTATATATGGTTTACCCCAATGCTTTGCTGGTGACGTTAAGAATGATCACCTTTTTTGATATTATCAACTACAAAGTTATCAGTTTTTTTATGTAAATGAAATATAAAATTTTAAACACAGAATTTCATAAACTGGATTCATTTAAAAAATAAATCTACTTTTCCCCTTCACAATGAGTGGCACACATTCATTACAAAAATTCAGGTAAAGAGAAGATAAGAACCACCCACACTGTATCCATCTTTCAGATTTTTAATACTTCCTCTTGTACATAAAATCTTAAAGCCACTCTATATTCTGTTTTGTACCCCTTGTTCACTTAATAGATCACAAGTCTCCTTCTTTTCCAACATACAGAGTTCTATGACATTTTTTTAATTAAAAAAATTTTTTCTAGGGGCGCCTGGGTGGCTCAGTTGGTTGAGCGTCCGAACTCACAGCAGGTCATGATCTCACTGCTCATGACTTCAAGCCCCGCCTCGGGCTCTGTGCTCACAGCTCAGAGTCTGGAGGCTGTTTCCAGTTCTGTGTCTCCCTCTCTGCCCCTCCCCCACTCACGCTCTGTCTCTTTCTTTCAAAAATAAATGAAGTTAAAATTTTTTTTTAAAAATTTATTCAGGGCGAGAGGGAGCGCAAGTGGGTGAAGGGGAGGAATAGAGGGAGAGTGAGATTGAATCAAGCAGCCTCCACATTCAGCACACAGCCCACAGCAGGCTTGAGCTCATGACCCTGAGATCTTGACCTGAGCCAAAAATCAAGAGTCAAACTGAGACACCCATGCGTCCCAGAGTTCTATGACGTCTGTAATGCACATATTGAAAGTCATTTAAATAACCACTATTTTTGAACATTTAGTTTACTTTTTTTCCCCTATTATAAATAACACTGTGGTAATTATCTTTGCAGCTGAATATCTGAGTACATATGTAATGATTTCTGAGAAATGGATTTGCTGGATGAAAAGGAAAACATGTTTTAGGACATATTTCACAGGCATTACTATATTGTCAGCTGTTGTTTAAAACACTGCCAAATACTACTTTTCATTAGCGTCTGCAACTGCGTATTTTTGGAAATGTGAGTTTTTAATCTAAGGGTTCTGATCACAGCCATGGCATTCTTCTCTTGCACTGCGGTGTGGGGAGTTTTATGAACTTCTGTCTCTTCAGTTGGAAAGACTGAAATTTATTTAAAATATTACCCTCTAGATAGAGCAAGGACTCTGTTCAAACACCGGATGCCACAATTCAGAAAATGTGCTTTTAAACGCTTTACAGCAATTTGTGTGGGCAAAGCTTGTACAATTCAGAATCCAGTGCATGCTGTTCATCCCCCTAAGGTCTTTAGGATCTGGGGGTGCAGGAGCTCTATATCCTCTTGGTCGTTCTAAATCTCAGTTCCCACCTGCCTGAGTCTCTCCATGTCACTCATGTTTTTCTTTTAGGGCATTCTCTCTTCTCTCTGCCACAAAGATACAAATGTTGAACTCACTCCAGCCTTCAGCTATTTAAATACCAAATCACTTATTTACTCATCCAGCAAGTATTTACTGAATGTCTAACCTATGAAAACACTGGTTCTAGGACACTAGGAATATGGCCATTAGCAAAAAAAGAACCCCCTGTTCCATTGGAGCTTACATTCTAGTGGGGAAAGACAGGCGATATAATAGAACATAAGTGATACACATACGGTATTAGGCACTGAAAAGGACTATGCATTAGTTTTCTAGGGTTGTCATAACAAATTATTACCAACTTGATGGCTCAACACAACAAAATTTTATTCTCTCACAGTTCTGGAAGCCAGTGTCCAAAATCAAGCCTCCTTCAGGAGGCTCACAGGGGATAATCCTTCTTGTTTCTTGCAGCTTCTGCTGGCACCAGGCATTTCTCAGCAGGAGACAGCACAGCTCCGGTGTCTGCCTCCCTATTCTCATGGTCTCCTCCCCTGCATCTCGGTCTCAATTCTCCCTCTGCCTTTCTTCTCTAAGAACTGATGTGGCATTTCAGGCCCACCCTTAAATCCAGGATGATCTCGTCTCAACATCCTTAACTCAATTACAACTGCAAAGTCCCCTTTCCTAAAAAGACAAAAATTCACAGGTTCTGGACAGACATACCTTTTTGGAGGGCTACCCTTAAACCCACTATAGAGGGCAAGAGTGTGTGTATATGGAGGAATCATTTTTTTAATTTTAATTACATAATAGTTAACATACAGCGTTATATTAGTATCAGGTGTACAATATGGTAATTCAACAATTCTATACATTACTCACTGCTCCTTAAGATAAGCACACTCCTGGGGTTCCTGGGTGGCTCAGTTGATTAAGCGTCTGACTCTGGATTTCAGCTCAGGTCATGTTCTTACAGTTTGTGAGATCCAGCCCCATGTTGGGGGTCTGTGCTGACAACATGGAACCTACTTAGGATTCTCTCTCCCTCTTTCCCTCTTTCCCCTCCCCCGCTTGTGAACACACACACACACACACACACTCTCTCTCTCTCTCTCTCTCTCTCTCTCTCAAATAAATAAACTTCTAAAAAAAGATAAGTTTCACCCATCCCTGCACCTACCTCTCCTCTGGTAACCACCAATCTGTTCTCTATAGTTGAGTCAGGGTTTTTTCGTGTGTTTGTTTTTTGTGTTTTTTGTTTTGTTTTGTTTTTGGTTTGTCTCTCCCTCCCCACTTCCCACCCCCGTGTTTTTGTTTTATCTCTTAAACTTATGGAGGAGTGAATTTTAAATAGCATGACAGAGCCTCAATGAGAAGATAACATTTAGAGACTGAAAGGGAATAAAATTTAAGTCACGTGGATGGATAGTTTTGTCTTCCTCACAGAGAGGACAGCAAGAGCAAATACTTAGAAGCTAAAGTGTTTCTAGTATGTTGAAAAGCCAGGAGGCCTGAGTAATTGTATCTTCTATTATGAACTCCCAGATACTGAAATAATAATGATGATGCTAACAAATACATACATATTGTTCCCCTTTTAATTGGCAGTATACTCCCCAATCTTCCCTACATTTTACCTCAGAATTTTCAGAACCTTCATCTGCATGCCCAGAGTCTAAACAATAGACCGTTTCTCTAGATCTCACCTACTCTCCTCAACCAGTCTTTGTAAACAGAATACTAGAGATTTGATTCTCTGCTAATGTGAATTATGGTCTTTTTGTTTAATGTTTATTTTGAGAGAAAGAGAGACAGAGCACGAGGAGGTCAGGGGCAGAGAGAGAGAGAGGGAGACACAGAATCTGAAGCAGGCTCCAGGCTCTGAGCTGTCAGCACAAGGACTGACGTGGCTTGAATTCACAAGCTGTGAGATCATGACCTGAGTGAAAGTCAGATGTTCAACCGACGGAGCCACCCAGGTGCCCGTGAGTGATGGTCTCAACCAACAACAATTTGCTTTTAAGCAAAATTTTTACCTTTACATTTACATTTTACCTAAATATTTTAAAATATCAGAAATCTTAAAAACTTATTTTCTGAACTTTATTCTGTTTCTGTGTTATCATGATGTGTTTTTACATTTGCATCCCCACCGTCTCAAACTCTACTGTTCTTTAAGACATGCTTTCTTGATTCCAGATCTCTTTTGATTCCCTTGACTTTGTCCAAAATCCACTATGACACCCCAGCCTGTGCCATCACCACTATCCAATCCACCCTATTTTTCCCCTCATGGATATTTATTTGAATCTCATTGTCACCTCACCTGTGCTCTCTAATTGCTCATGATTACAACCTTCACTTACACTTTGTTTCCCATCTTATGGGGCCATATAATTATACGGCAAGAAAACAATATTGTTTGGTTTCCCACCTGAAATCTCTTTGGGCCAAGCCTGCTTGCCTCCTACCCCAAGGTCAACTAGTCCCAGGCTAGGAGGTATGTATTAACAGTAGGCCATGGCTAAATAATGAGCACTCTACTTGTAGTTCACATATCTTCGACTACATTATTGATGGGGTTCTTGAGCAAATGGCTAAGAAAGAATTCTTGAGATGTCCTTGGTGCAAAAAGGTGATTTTATTAAAGCACAGGGACAGGAACTGTGGGCAGGAGGAGCTGCACTGGGGTTGTGAAGAGTGGCTGATTATATATTTTTAGGCTTGGGGAGGGAAAGACATAGAGTTAAAGTAAGTTTCTAAGGAATTTGAAAGCAAAACTTTCAGGACGTTGAAGGGCTAGCTACTGCTAAGATAAGGTTACTTTTAGTCTTCAAGAAAACAAAAACATTAAGGAAGTAAGGCAGCCATGAGTTGCTTGAGGAAGGTCATGCTGTGCATGTTTCAGGTATCTGTCAGTGGGCTGCAAACTGTAAGATTTAATTTAAGTTACATTTCTCTCAACTTTGTTTCCCTTAGCAGCATTGACAGGGTTTTGGTGAACTGGGTTCTTTTCCTGTATCCCAAATTTATAGTGACTGAGATTTTGCTTCATTTCTCTTACTCCTACTAAAAATATTTTTGCCTGCTCTCTCAATTCTGCCTGGTAGTCTTTACCTCAACCGCCTCATTCTCATCCCTGACCACCTAGATCCTGCTATAACTCTGCTAATGATAAGCTAGCCACCTAGAGTGACCTCTGCTGATTTCCTATCACCTAGACTTGGGTCATCACATGCTCTGTCCTTACGTGGCTACACAGCTTGATTTTCATCTCAGTTCAGATCTTTTGTATTAGTATTCCCTCAAGGTCTTTGTTTATGGTTTCCTTAGATTCATCTCTAGGATAACAAAACCCTATCCTTGGTGACATGTTCAGAAGAGCCCTCTCTATTCATTCTCTGGTGTGCCTTATCAGTATTCAGTCCTTGGAGCAGAAATTTATTATATTGCTATAGTCCATGTTTAAATTTCTTCAATATTCCTTTTTTAAATGATAGCACTAACACTCCATCCTTATAACTATTAAAAATCTGTTTTTCTAAAAGTCATTTTTGTTTTTGTTTCCCTTTGAATAGTGAATCATGAACATTCCTATTCACTGACTAATCTAGCAAGACAAGTCGCTCTATTATTGTCTATGAATTTCAACTGATTATTCAGGGTAATGGTGTTTCTTGACTTAAATGAATAAAATGTTATTCACTTCAAAAGCTTTTAGAAACATTTGTTTAGTGTTGTTTAACAGATTGGAAGCTTGGGCTCTAAATACACTTATACTTTAGACATTTTTCTTTAGGGTAGTTAATTTTGTTTTATCTCTGAGTATTCTTGTGATTGCTGTTAAACTGAAAGTAGTATTATGGAATACACACCTTCTTTTTCTGTAAGTTGAAATGATAGCTCTTAATTTTACCCAATACTGCACATTTTGAAAGCCACAACATTCTTTTAGTCTATTTGCATTAATAGGAAAATAATTGTTGGAAAAGCAGATGCCTAGGCTTTTCGCACAACTGCTATCTTTCTAAACCCATAAATAAATGAAAAGCAGGAGACATAAGATTTGATTTATGTATCCAGTTATGAGAATTCACTTGGATTTAATGGTTTTTAGTAGTAATGTCATAAAAGCCCATAATATCGTATTTTATTTAGGTTTGGATGTATGTAGCAGAAACCCAAAATGGTAGTGGTTCAGACATGATGAAAGTTTCTTTCTTTCTCTCATAAAAGTCTGAATTTATATAATTAAATGTTGTTATGGTTGCATAAGAGTATCTGGGTATCCAGACTACTCCTAGATTTCCTTGGACGTATGGCCTTCATTGTAAAGTTTCAAAGTAGAGATGGCTCCAAGAATCACATCCTTCTTCCAAGCAGCAGCACACACTGTGTTCCAAAAGCATAGTGAAACAAGTTGTCAGGGACACACCCCCTCTTGTTAAGGACATGGTGCAGACATGTTATATGCCACTTCCAGTTGCCTTCTCTTAGTGACAGCTTGGTCACGTGTCTATACCTATTTGCAAAGGAAGCTAGGACATGAAGTCTTTATTCTGGCTAGCCATATAACTGTGGCTGACCATCAGTCTATCACACAACTGAAATATTTTTATTAATATATTCTATATAAATATAAGTTTTATTGGGATGGAATTCAGTAAGACAGTGGTACCCAAACCTTTCTTCCAACCAGATGTGAAACCCAACATATGAACTAGAAAAGGATGAACTGTCTGATTAAAATGGAGGGCACAGGAATGCCAGGGATGTCACTCAAATGCCCCTGCCTCCTTCTCCCCCATAAACACACTCTCACAAAAGAGCCTGAGGCTCTTAGGGTTTTGTGGATCAGTATATAAAGTACTATTTTGGCGTTTTAAAGAGGTATTGATGTGAAATAAAGAGTGTATTTTGAGTGTTGTTAAAAAAAATCAATAGGCATTGCTAAGAATACAAATGATTTTATTGAGGACAAGAACAACTTTAAATAAGATTGCTTCAACTTTTGGTTGAATAATTTCCAAAAGATATTCATGTTATAATCACCTCCTTGGAGAGTCATACAATATTTTTTTATGAGCAAATAGCCACAATACTATCTCAGCATTGTGAAGCAATTATTAATTCTTTCATCAAATTCTTATTCTGAGGAATTTTTTGTAATTTATATTTGAAATAAAAAGATTTTGCAAATAAAGAAATAACCAGGCATTTAAAAAAGCTTAATTAAGGGCTTCTCTGTGCTCAACTTTAGGAAATATTTTCTATTTTATCCTTAAAACAAATCCGCAAGTGTGCCAGGTAAATGAAGTGCTGCTGAGCCCAACTTTCAGTCTTCAAATGCAATAAAGTCTTGCTTTTATGATTTTTTAAAAGCAGTTTTATTATAGGAAGGCAGATTGATTCTGTACTGTAGCTTTGAACCACATCAACAGAGAATTGTAATTATTGAATCATTTGTTGGGAAGGGGACTACTGGTCAAGTCCAGTGATCCATCCAATGTTTACATATACTCTAATGGGGCTCAAGCCATTAATAAGTTCTTCTATGAGTGGAATTTGATTTAAAGAACAAATACGTTATCACTGATGATGTGGTTTTTCTTTTTTTGTGTTTCTTCATTATATATTTTTTGGAAGACCAAAATTATTATTGTTGTTTCCTTAAAAACAGGTAGAGGTAAGACTTGAAGACAAAAAAAATGTTAAGTTACCAAACCCGCTTATATTTGATTATGAAGAAAGCGGTTGCTAATTGCTCATGATCTTAATCATGGGTGACCTGGGGGAAGATTACCCGGGGAGAAATTTAATTGTGGTTTGAAGTAGGCACAGGGAAGGTGGCCCAGAACTTGGATTTTTATAGCTCCCTAGGGATTCTCCAAAAATTTTAGAAAAAAAGCTTTACAAAATTATTATGAAAATTTTAGTAATGGGGCTCCTTTTCTGTCAGTCTGCTAGAACATTTTCTAGCAAATGAATCATGTGAACAGCAATATGACTAGGGTGATAGAATACAGAGTTGAATTTCTGACATTAGACCAACCTGTGAGGGATAAACCTTGTAGTAGTTTTCTATTGCTGCTGTAATGAATTGTCAAAACTTGGTGCCTTAATATAACACACATTTATTTTCTAACTGTTCTGGATGTCAGGAGTCTCTAAATCATTTTCTCTGGGCTAAAACCAAGGCATTACCAGGGCTGTGCTCTCTCTGGAGGTTCTAGGCGAAAATTCTTTCCTAGAGACCACTGACTTTTTTTGGCTCATGGCTTCCTTTTCCTATCTTCAAAGTCGGAAACAGCATGTTGAGTTTTTATCACATTACATTATATTTCCACTTTCTCCCTTTTCCACATGTAAGTACCTTGTTTTTGCATTGGATCATATGGATAATCCAGGATAACCTCCCAATTGTAAGGCCATCTGATTAGCAAACTTAATTATATCTGCAACTTTAATTCCCTTTGAAATTTGCTATGTACTCTTAAATATTCATAGGTTAGGATGAGGATTGGGATATGGATTAAGATGCAGCATCTATTGGGGGCCATCATTCTGTCTACACAAAGGTTTTTTTTTTTTTTTAATTTTTTTTTTCAACGTTTATTTATTTCTGGGACAGAGAGACACAGAGCATGAACGGGGGAGGGGCAGAGAGAGAGGGAGACACAGAATCGGAAACAGGCTCCAGGCTTCGATCCATCAGCCCAGAGCCTGACGCGGGGCTCGAACTCCCGGACCGCGAGATCGTGACCTGGCTGAAGTCGGACGCTTAACCGACTGCGCCACCCAGGCGCCCCTACACAAAGGTTTTTAAGCAATGTATTAGTTTGCTAGGACAGCCATAAGAATGTACAACAAATTGGGTAACCTAAATGACAGAAATTGATTGTCCCACAATTCTAGAAGCTAGAAGTCCAAATCAAGGGGTCAGCAGGGGTGGTACCTTCTTAAGGGCTGTGAGGGGCATGTTTCAGGCCTCTCTCCTTGGCTTAGAGATGACTGTCTTCTCAGTATGTCTCTTTACATTTTCTTTCTATGCACATCTCTGTGTGCTGACATTTTAGGGTCATTTAGGGACTGACATCCAGTCATACTGGATTAGGATCCATCCTATTGACCTCACTTTAACTTGATTCCTTTCAGAAAGACCCTTTGTCAAAATAAGGCCATACTTTGAGATACTGAGGGTTAAGACTTCAAAATATGCATTTTGAGGGGCTAAAATTCAACTCAAAACAGGCAGTATCTCTAAAACCTGAGATACGAAGTTCTTAATCACATTGTAGGAACTGAGATTTTAAGGAAGAAATATTTTATTGTCTGATCAGATTTACTTAAATAAGGAGGGAGAGAATGTATTGTTCTATTTTTAATACTTCTCCTCAGCCAACATAAAACACATTTTCTGTTCACCGTCCCTCTAATTTAATAATTTAAAAAAATCACCATTATGGGGCCATAAAGTCAAATTAAAATCCCATTGTGCTAGAGTATTTTCAAAGAATTAGCAATAAAAATCTAGGTGGCAAATTTACAATTACTTGAAATATATGAAATGTAAAATTTAGTAGAAATGTTGTCTACACAGTTAAGTGCCTGCAGTCAGTTCTGAAATGTTAATCGCTCTCATTAGTAATGTTCTTGTTTCCTGGGAAAAATGGTAGTGTTTACACCCTCACATAATACATTAGCATCTCTTTTCTTTTTTTTTTTTTAGTCCTCAAGGAAAAGAGAAGTGTGTTAAAACTCCCTCTCTCTCTGAGAGTACATCAATTACTGTCAATGGAGGAGGGCCTGTGCTATGCACAGTCAAGTACTATGTTTCACGGGCATGAAAACATAGTAAAAGAGCAAAGAAACATGTCGCTTGCCCTGGAAAATCAGTCAAAGGGGAACCATAAATTGGGAACATTGAAGAGAATTTAGAATCCTTCCCAACATCACAATATAGTGCCCCAATATCTCTGCAGGAAAAGAAAAAGGGACTATATGAAATGTGGCACACAGATGTATAAACTCAACCTCATTAATATATCTACTATTCCCTTATTAGATTATGCCTCCTCCATCATACTTTTGGGAGGAGAAGATATTGTGAATAATGCCTGCCATCTAGGTTTTTATTAATGTGTGAACATCCAACAAACAACCTGACATGTTTTAATTAAAACAAAATTAAAATTCCTACTTAGTACAAATGAACCCTAGTCCAATGGTGTGAAAGCCAGACTTTAAGAATAGTTGTGTGGCTAACTTCCTAAAAGTTAGATTAGCAAGCAGGTCTAGAACCTCTATTAATTGTAAAGAAAGCTGAAAATAATTAATTACAAGTCAAGTTGTTCAAGTTTAGTTTTATTCATATCCTGAAATAGGGCATCATGAGTGAAAATCATGAATAAATGCACCTGCCTGGGGCTGAACTTCCACAAAACAAATGAATTCCAACTCTTCTCACGTTGGGTAATGTAGGATTCCTCTGTATGGTACACACATGCAGACACACTTCCTCACACAACAAAGTCAGACATCCCTGTTGTAGGATGATGCCATTAGCTACTTATGGTCATAGGAAGAAACTTTACTAAAATAGACTTGTAACTTGTTTCCATGCCCTTCACTTGGTACTGTAGATACAATTCAATTTTTCTATTTTTCAGGAAGGATTGTTTGACAGTGGACATTGGCATTTTGTTTGCCGCTCTTACCAGACATTTAACAATTACATTTATAAACCTGACAAGAGGTTTTAGAAACTGGCTGAGAGCCTACGATGGGGAAATTTACTTCATTTTTTTTTTGCTTCTGTTTTCTCCTCATAGGAAGACATGTGTTCCTTGTAAATAACTTCCTTAACTGTGGTATAGCCCCCAGAAGTCCATGCAGTCACTGTGACCTAGCTAGCCTTGTCAGGATGGTAGGGGCCCTGGTGTCAGGCAATATTCAGACCAGCCAGGGCCCCATTGTCACCTCCTTTCACTGCTGCTTACCATGGCTAGACATAAAGGGCAACAGTAATTACTTCTCAAAAGGTAGGCACCTGGGAAGGCATTTTTTTGGTGATAGTGAAAGGCAGTTAAATTAATAAAGATACGCCTAGAGAAAAACAGAATAAAATTTGAAAGGCCAAAAGAAAGTTTATTTTAAAAGAAATAATACTTTTTTTTGTCCTGGTCAAGACTTAACAGTTCTTTCTCCTCTTTCCTTAAGAGGAAACAAACCCCATTATAAAAACCCCTCTTATAAAACACTGCCCCCTCTGTAAGTACATTCAGTGAGGCATAAATTATTGTAGGTACACTTGTGGCTACAACATATGATTTTCTGTAACTATTTGAGATATTATAATAGAAGGAAATACTCTGTCATTTGGGTGATGATCATAATCCTGACAGAATGCCCATGGATGGGTAAAACAGACTTCTCCAGCGTAGACTGGGTTCAGCCAAGACCCTCTTCACTTTGTTAGTGAAGATTGTCCCTGTTCTCATGAATCATGTGGAAACCACATGCGGCGTCCTTGCAAGGGTTCAAGGAGCCTGATCTTCTTTCCTTATTATCTGAGGCTTGAACTCATAGAGGGAAGAATATAACATCTTTTATTCTAAATTGTCTGTGCTTATAGACACACAATCCTAAATTAACTCCAGGATTACAAAAGAGTTTTAAAAGAGCCTAAGTGTACATACCTAGCAAAGATGGCAAAAATCAGGTCTAATTCTTTCCACTGAAATAACATGAAAGCAATTGTTTATCATCTATAATAATATTCTTTTTTTATGTTTCATTTTTTCTTCAAACCACTCATGAGTACTATAATAATACTATCTAATATGGAGTCTAGAAAATAGTACTCTACTGGATGCAAAACTTTGATACACCAGAACAAAAATAAGAAAAATATAGCCTAGCCATCTGTGTGTAAGGAAATCTTACTAGAAATATATATATTACCATCATGTATTGCTCATGACTATGCACATTAATTTTTTATAAAGTAAGTATTAACATCACCTAAATTTACATGTTTGTTTTACATCTGCACCTGCAGTATTTATGATGTGTCAATTTGTTGACATTTGTGAAGGCTTTAAGCAGGAGGTAAGCTGAAACTGTTATTAAACAGATATTCAAAATGTTAGTTAATTTGATTAATTGAAGGAGGAGGATCTAAGCAATTAAATATCATTATATTGCATCTTTTCAGCTTCAGGTGTATTTAATCACCTGTAGGGAGTTTGTAGCCAAATCATATTCTCTATGGCATAGTTTTTCTTGTCAGGTTATACTTATCTTTTCTTAAGTCTTATAGTTGGATCGGTTTTCCTGGGGTGGGTGAATAGAAAGAAATGGGTCTTTGGGTAATTAGTCTTTGAGGTCACACATTTTCCTTGAATGCATGGTCAACTTCATGCCTCTGTTTGTTTGCTATACCTACTTCTGTGCCCTGATCAATCAGGCACTAAGTAACAAGTCACCTTATATATTTTAGACTGTATTAGAAGAGTTTGCTTATGTGCTTGTTTCTTTTTAATAGCTCATATTACATATAGTAGGATTAGAGAATGTTAAGACAGTCGGCAAGTAAGAAAGATTGGGTTCTGTAAATCATGGTCCACAAAACCCAGAGTTTGCACAAACCAAAAGTAAAATGCTGTTGTCAGTCCTTTTAGCTATAAAGGTGCAGTGACCATATTACTGAAAATTAATCTAGGGCTCATGGTTTGGGCCATGAAAACATACAGAAGCATATATTGATAAAAATATAAATAAGCCAAAGCAAGATTGCAGTTGCAGAGGTAGAACTGAAAGCTCTTTTGCAAATGCTGTCATCTAGATAATGTCATTTGATAGATAAGACATAGATAGATAAGACATAAAAAATCTCTTGACCCATGGAGTTTTTGAAATCGAGGATTGATTATTTTATTTTTGCTTCCAGACATTTTCTCAGTATGATGGATGTTGGTATAACTCAAAGACATTATTGACATTTGGCTTCTCTTATATTTCACTATGGAGCATTTTAGTTTGTGTCTAAAATTCTGTGTACTTTCCCATCCTTTCTTGTGTGCCAGGGAAGAGGGGGCAAGACTTGACCATACAAATAAGAATGAGGAATTGTTGTGAGAAACAGTCTTACTATTCAGTCTTACAGACTTACTACGTACAAATCACTTCACCAAGCACTTGACCTAAATAACCATATTTTGTCTTCAGGTATTATGATCGATCTTTTACAGATGAAGAAATGGAAAAAGAAGCCCAAAGAGATCAAGTTACTTGCCACATAACAAATATTTCATAAATTATAGTCAGTATTCCAGAATCAAATTCCGGAACCTAAACTCAACCATTATACCTTTCTGCTAATACAGATCTAGTCCCTCATTTTAGGAATTGCCAAGCTAGAAGGGAACTGTCCAGGGCAACCCTTAAAAGTGTGTACTTAGAGGGTAAAAATTCTTCTGATCTAAGGAGGAACCCATGCCTCCAGGCCCAAAAGAAAGTACGTGACCGACAATTAACAGCATAAATTTTTTTTCCTTACTTCAAATCATAGGAGTCTGAAAGAAATTTTATTACAGTAAGGTTACATTGGTGAAAGTTGTAGGTTAATAGTGATCTGTAACACTGTTGCTCATATGAGTAGTTCCTGAAACTAAATAATAATTTTCTGCCAATAAAGTGGGTAGCCTAGCGGTCTGGTAATTTTAGTTCAAATTTGGAAGGAAAAAGATATATTCTTTAAGTTGCTCAGTAAATTTAAACAAGAGAATAAAAACGGAACTGGCCCACTGCTTAAAGATATCATCGCTGAGGTGCACCCGGATGGCTCATAGTTGGTTAAATGTCCCACTCGTGGTTTCACTAAGGTCATGATCTCATGGTTCGTGGGTGTGAGCACTGCATCAGGCTCTGCACTGATGGGGTGGAGAATGCTTGGGATTCTCTCTCTTCCTCTCTCCCTACCCCCTCCAACTTGCACTCTGTTTCTCTCAAAATAAAATAAATACATTTAAAAAAAGACAGAGAGAGAGAGAGAGAGACAGAGAGAGACAGAGAGAGAGAGAGATACCATTGCTGATGGGATTCGGTGCCTATGTCTAAGGCTGTGACCCCAAATCTCTTTATTCATTTCTATTACAGGCCCTACAGGAAGCAGCAGAACTATCAACATAGGGATGCTTTAGTGCACAGAGAAAAGTATGAAAGTCTCTTTGCCTTTCAAGGATGAGTGGACATTTGGGAAGGTGATGCTCATGAAACACTTGGAAGCAGGGTGAGGGGAGGAAATAAAAACTATTAGCATTTTGTTATATCATATATACAAATTGAGATTTGATTTTTACAAGGGATTTTAGTTGAGTTAGATGCTTGCAAATTTACCCTGGGAGTGGTGATAAAACTTGCCAAGATGGTGATGGACAAAGGTGGGATGCTGGCAATGACAAAAGCAGAATTCTCAAGCCAACATATAGGGACTTTAAAAGGTAGATCAGTCTTCAGGATTATTGCTAAGGAAATATGACTACCTAAAGGTGTTAGAATCATTAAGATAGTTTTTCATAATAAAATACTAGTAAATCATGGAGATCATGGTGACCAGAGTGATGCAGTATTAACTAACATCTAATATCACACTAATGACCTAGAAAATGGTTATTTCTACCATTATTGTATTATTTTATTGTCTTATTCCAGACCATATATTCAATTTCAATTTTCACCTTTTTCTTAGTACCCTGAAGTCTCTGAGAATGCATTTAGGATCTAAAATTGCTGATATTGCAGCTACTTTTTGTAATGGAAAATAAAATAGTACCATTTGGGATGTTGGTCCTTTTTGCCCATGCTGTGATATACTTTGACAGAAGTCACTGCCCATGATGAGTCCTGAGCCATGTAATAAAACCCAAATGGGCAGTGTGAGCTGGGGTTGGAGGTTGGGAAAACCAGAATCCAGCCTTTGTAGTAAGAGTCAGGATATGACCAGGGTCACATTGCAGATTAACACATCAAGATTTATGAGCTCCAAGTAGGTCAAGTTTCAGTGTCCAAAAACTAAGATACAAACCGATTAATTCAGATGCAGATTAATTTCCATGGCATGCATAAATCCTAAAAGTATTGTTCCAGAGCCTGGTGTCTGAAAATACTGCCACCAAAAGGAATGCAGCCATGGCACCATAATTATGAATGACTGACTCTAGGTTCACGGAGAAGTTGGTCTCATGTCTCATATCTCATTGCCACCTGAACTCCACTCCCACACCCACCCATATATTTGTCTGTATTTAGCCAACAAGTTGGAGAGCATAACTTTAATATGATCATTTCTTTCTTAGCCTTATCTGGACTCTTAATACCATGTGGGTCTGACTTAAGGTTAGGAATTTACAATGCAAGTCAAGTGTATGATTTTATAACCACTGAAACTGAGGCATAAAATAAGAATTTATATTTCCAAAGCAATTAACTTATTATAAAGCCATTTAATGTATACTTTCATAGTTTATTTTATAACAACCCTAAAAGATAAATACGGTCGATGTTATTACTGTGAAAATATAAATATGAAGTTCAAAGTAACTATGGGATTTTGTTTTATATTTTGTAGATGATAACAAAACCAGGACTCAGATTTTGGTCTTCTGACTTCAAGTTTAGTGGCTTTGTATGATATTTTATTCTTTAATGTAATGGAACAGTAATTGGTCCAAGATTGTAGTGACCATGTCAGAACTGTATTTCCCAGCTCAACTCTGTACTACAACACCATACACCAGATCAGCAGCAACCATATCATGTGGGACTTGTCTGAAATGAAAATTCTTGGGCCCCATGCCAGGCCTACTACATCAGAAATGCTGGGAGAAGACATATTATCTGTATTTTAGTAAACTTTCCAGGTGGTTCTGATGCATAATAAACTTAGAGAATTGACATTACATATTATAATGATTCTCTATCTTAGGCCTTTACAATAATAAAAAGGTTTTTATTTAAATTACTATATCCAATCTCTGGCAGAAGAATTGCATGCAAGCTATTAACCTATATATGAATATTTATGAAATAATTATTATATTATACAGTACAGCTTTTATATTAGCATTGTTTCTACTCAGTAAGGAATTTGTGGTAACTCTTACTATAACAAAAGTCCAGTTTTAATTTTTCTTCTCTCAGTTTGCTAGTTCTCAATTGTTTATGCAGTTTCCACTGGGATAACTCAGTGTTGCTTTAGTGCCTTATTCTTCACAAAGAACATTTCTTAATCTTTGCTTAAATACAAACTCTTAAACAACTGATTTCCATGGAGGGTTTTGCAACTCCCCAAAGTATGATACAAAATGCTGGCTATTTGGTTTTCGTAGCTAAAAGACTCTTTTTCCTTCTCTCTCATTTCTTTCCTCTCATCGCCACTCTCTCTCTCTCTCTTACATGTGTGTCAAAAATATATGTCTGTGTTTTGTTTTATAAAATTGGGGTAATACTATATTTACTGGTCTATAACCAATATTTTAAAACTTCACATATTATAGTCAGTCCCATATTTGTAAATATTTTTATGAAGACATACTACATGCACATATTTTAGAGCATGGATTTTGATAATGATTAACCATAACTCAGTTGAGGACATTTAGGTTATTTCCCAAGTTTTTCCTAATAAGCCACTTATAAGTGATAAACAACTTGCTATGGAAATATTTGGGGATATTTCAGATTATTTTCTTGGGATAAATTCCTAAATTCATGGCATTGATCAGCGAACAAAGACATGTTTACCTTCTTAGAAACATGAACCATTTCATTTTACATTTCAGTTGATTAAACTTTAATTTCATTTTAAATTTCAATGGTATATATGCAAAAACAACTTTCTCATTTCCTATTTCATGGGAAGGATGAGAAAATTTGGGTAGAAAAAAATATGTATCTTTACACCTTCCCTGGTGTCACTTCTCTTTGATCTCAACTAAAATTAGATTTGTTGTGTACTGGCTTAGCCAAGCAAAAGCCGAATTATGATTAGAGTTGCAATGTGGCTGCTGCATTCATACTGATATGGCAGCTAATTGTCCACAGATGACTTCATCCATGGAGTCTCTCCAGAATCAGCTGATTTCAATATGTTTCTAAGAAAATCACAGTGGCACCTGATGGGAAATAAATACTAAGAGAGAAGCCTAACAGCTCAAATCAATTGAAAAAAGCAAGTATGCAGTGCTTTGGAAGGAATGGGAGAGAAGGAGGCATTGGAGAAATGGCTGCTGGTCAGTGGAGCAAATCTGGAGGGAGAAGGAAAGGAAGAAACGGGACTCTTGGAGCATGCCTAGCAAAAATCGACACCGCACTTAGCTCAGGAAGAATGTTTGGGTCCAGGTTGTGTTGGACAGAACTTTGACTATTCAAACCTGTATTGAGAGTGAATGACTGACTAACCAAGAAATAACCTTAAAGTTGGGAGGAGAGTGTTTTTAGTAACTTGAAAGACATCTGCAAACTACTTTTGCCATGTAACAACACAATCTTGGGGACAAAATCTCATCACATTCACACCATATATTCACATTCAAGAGGACAGACACTTCAGAGGAGGAGCCAAGATAGCGGAACAGCATGGAAGTTTTTTGTGTGTCTTGCGTCCATGAAATACAGCCAGACCATCACCAAACCATCCTACACACCTAGAAAACTGATTGGAGGATTAACACAACAATCTGCACAACCTGAACCACAGAATTCAGCAGGTATGTGGCGCGGAAAGGTCAATTTGGGGAGCAAGAAGCCGCTGAGGGTAGGGAACCACTTTTGTGAGTGGAGAGAGGACGGACACTGGGGAAGGGGGGAGAATACAGGAAAAGCACCCCTCCCCAAAAGCAGCTGAAGAGAAAGTGGAAAATTGGAAACAGCCGCAGGGACTAAACTAAAAAGGGAGAAAGGAGAGAGGGTTTAAATTCCATTAAGACCGTAAACAAGGGGAGTGCAAAGGCTGCAACTCCACAGCTCGATACCTGGTGGTGCTCTGGTGGGAAGGGCGAATCCCCAGGAACAGAGTGGGGTCCGGGAGGTTCTCGGGCCACACGGGGAAAAGCGGTTCCACTGCTGGAAGGACATTGGTGGAGACTGTTGAAGCCACCTGGTCCCTGCAGACCCCAGAGAACCGCCACATTCGCTGGTGCTGGAACAAGGTCGTTAAGGCTGAAGTCTGGTGCCAGATGTGTGTTGTGATTTCCCATAATCCCTGAAATGCTGCTGCTACACTGTCTTGCAAACTTTTTCTAGGGCGGGCTGGCACCTGGCCGCAGTCTTGGGGCACCGGCAGCAGAGGGTCCAGCAAGCATTCCTGGGTGCAGCCGACATTTGGCCATTGTTCATTTGGCCATTACTCGGTGAGACCCTCCCACTAAGGGGCAGAACGGGTCAAAGCCGCAGTCCTTCAGAAGTAAGGGGCCGGGGAAAACAGTCGCATCTGAAACAAAACTCAGGAGAGAGGTACTGCCTGGGGCATGGTCACGGACAGTGAAAAAGCGGGGACTGGATGAAAGCTGAAGACAGAAGATGGGTTCGCGATTGCTTTTCGGGGAGAAAAGACTGGGTAGCTGGGTCGTGCCATTTTCACCAATCCTGCGCATGGGCATATGCACCTACAGGAGCCTCAACAATCCACCCAAGTGGGCCAGCAGCGCCACCTAGTGGAGAGCGGAGCTGTTACACTGAGCTCCGCCCAACTGGGCCAACTTTGCTCTTCAAGAACTCAAGTCTCACCGCCTGCTTAGTTTATGCACTATAAAGTGCTACATGACTGACTTCTGGGGGGAAATGAAGTAATTTCCATCCTACTTCAATCTGTTAGCAGGTCCATCTATTCAATTTTTTTTCTTTTTCTCTTTTACACTTCTGTTTCTTGAATAGAGAAAGAAAAACTCATATTTATTTCAATTTTTATTAAAAATATTTTTCTTTAAGTTTTATTACTATTTTTTACCTTTGTGTAATTTTTTTTCAAATTCTATTTTACTTCCATCATTTTATTTTAGTCTACTTCAGTGTATTCACCTTTTCAAATTTTGAATTTCCTTTTTTTTCTTTTTTCTCTTTTTCATTTTTTTTGAATGCAGAAAAAATAATATTTATTTTTAATTTTTATTAAATATTTTTCTTTAATTTTTTTCTACTATATTCTTTACTTTTGTGTATATTTTTTCAAATTCTATTTTACCCCCATCATCTGATTTTAGTCTACTTCAGTGTATTCATTTCTTCAAATTCACAAAAGATTTACTTTTTTTCTCCCCCCCCCCCTTTTTTCTCTAATCTGTCAAACCACTTTCAACACCCAGACCAAAGCACACCTAGGATCTAGAATCATCTATTCAATTTTTGTGTGTGTGTGTAGGTTTTTAATTTTTAATTTTAATATTTTTTTTAATTTTAATTTTTTTTAATTTCAATTTTTCTACCTCATTAATTCCTTTTCTCCCTTCAAAATGACAAAACAAAGGAATTCACCCCAAAAGAATGAGCACGAAGAAACAACAGCCAGGGATCTAACCAACACAGATACAAACAAAATGTCTGAACCAGAGTTTAGAATCACGATAATAAGAATACTAGCTGGAGTAGAAAATAGATTAGAATCTCTTTCTGCAGAGATAAAAGAAGTAAAAAATAGCCAGAATGAAATTAAAAATGCTGTAACTGAGATGCAATCATGGATGGCTGCAGCGGTGGCAAGGATGGATGAGGCAGAACAGAGAATCAGTGATATAGAGGACAAACTTAGGGAGAATAATGAAGCAGAAAAAAGAAGAGGGGGACTAAGGCAAAAGAGCACGATTTAAGAATTAGAGAAATCAGTCACTCATTAAAAAGGAACAATATCTGGGGCGCCTGGGTGGCGCAGTCGGTTGAGCGTCCAACTTCAGCCAGGTCACGATCTCACGGTGAGTTCGAGCTCCGCGTCGGGCTCTGGGCTGATGGCTCAGAGCCTGGAGCCTGTTTCCGATTCTGTGTCTCCCTCTCTCTCTGCCCCTCCCCCGTTCATGCTCTGTCTCTCTCTGTCCCAAAAATAAATAAACGTTGAAAAAAAAAATTAAAAAGGAACAACATCAGAATCATAGGGGTCCCAGAAGTGGAAAAGAGAGAAATAGGGGTAGAAGGATTATGAGAGCAAATCATAGCAGAAAACTTTCTTAACCTGGGGAAAGACACACACATCAAAATCCAGGAAGCACAGTGGACCCCCATCAGATTCAACAAAAACTGACTGTCAGCAAGGCATATCATACTCAAATTCACAAAACACTCAGGCAAGGAGAAAATCATGAAAGCAGCAAGGGAAAAAAAGTCCCTAATTTACAAGGGAAGTCAGATCAGGTTTGCAGCAGACCGATCCACAGAAACTTGGCAGGCCAGAAAGGAGTGGCAAGATATATTCAGTGTACTGAATCAGAAAAATATGCATCCAAGAATTCTTTATCCAGCAAGGCTGTCATTCAAAATAGAAGGAGAGAGAAAAAGTTTCCCAGACAAACAAAGATTAAAGGAGTTTGTGACCACTAAACCAGTCCTGCAAGAAATTTTAAGGGGGAATTTCTGAGGGGAGAAAAGATGAAAATAACTAACTAAATACCAAAAGCAACAGAGATTAGAAAGGACCAGAGAACACCACTAGAAACTCCAACTCTACAAGCAACATAATGGCAATAAATTCATATCTTTCAGTACTCACTCTAAACATCAACGGACTCAAAGCTCCAATCAAAAGACATAGGGTAACAGGATGGATAAGAAAACAAGATCCATCTATATGCTGTGTACAAGGGACCCACTTAAGACCTAAAGACACCTTCAGATTGAAAGTAAGGGGATGGAGAACCATCCATCATGCTAATGTTCAACAAAAGAAAGCTGGAGTAGCCATACTTATATCAGACAACCTAGACTTTAAAATAAGACTGTATCAGATGCAGAAGGGCATTATATCATAATCAAGGGGTCTATCCACCAAGAATACCTAACAATTGTAAACATTTATGCGCCAAATGTGGGACACCCAAATATATAAATCAATTAATCACAAACATAAAGAAACTCATCGATAGTAATACCATAAGAGTAGGAGACTTCAACACCCCACTCACAACAACGGACAGATCATTTAATCAAAAAATCAACAAGGAAATAATGGCTTTGAATGACATACTGGATCAGATGGACTTAACAGATATATTCAGAACATTTCATCTTAAAGCAGCAAAATATACATTCTTCTCCAGTGCACATGGAACATTCTCCAGAATAGACCATATACTGGGACAAAATCAGCCCTAAGTAAGTACAAAAAGATCGAGATCATACCATGCATACTTTCAGACCACAACCCTATGAAACTCGAAATCAACCACAAGAAAAAAATTGGAAAGGTAACAAATACTTGGAGACTGAAGAACATCCTACTAAAGAATGAATGGGTAACCAAGCAGTTAAAGAGAAAATTAAAAAGTATATGGAAGTCAATGAAAATGATAACACCACAACCCAAAACCTCTGGGATGCAGCAAAGGCAGTCATAAGAAGAAAGCATATAGCAATCCAGGCCTTCCTAAAGAAGGAAAAAAATCTCAGATACACAACCTAACCTTATGTCTTAAGGAGCTGGAAAAAGAACAGCAAATAAAACCCAAAACCAGCAGAATAAAGATTAGAGCAGAAATTAATGCTATGGAAACCACATTCAAGAGGAGAGGATCATACAAGGGTGAGAGGCATTGGAAATCATCTTAGAATTCTGCCTCAGGTGGTTCCTAGGGCCATGAACCATACATATTACTTAATTTGATACAACCTGTTTAGTTGATATTAATATAAGTTCCTTGTTATAGATGATAAAACGGGCTCAGGAAGATTAAGTAACTTGCCAAAGTCATTTGGTTTATCAGTGACAGACTTCAGTCTGACAAATCCAATTTGTACGATTCTAGATTCTGTATTGTGGAACTTCAAATACTGGCAAATTCTCTAAAGTTCTGTTGGTGAATCAAAACATCTGTCTGAAGCCCTTGAAATCCTATGAGTTAAATATGATCTCTCTATTTGTAATTCTACCTCTATCTAAAGATACCAATGTTGGGGTGCCTGGATGGCTCAGTGGGTAAGCATCTGACTTTTGATTTTAGTTCAGGTCATGATCTCAGTCTCGTGAGCTCGAACCCTGTGTCCGCATCAGCACTGAGACTGCATGGGATCCTCTCTCTCCCTCTCTCTCTTCCCCTCCCCTATTCTTTATGTCTCTTTCAAAATAAATAAGCTTAAAAAATAATAATGATACCAATGTTATTTATTTCATAATTACTTCATCACATAAAAGTTTGACATACAGAGGAAACTGGGAAACACCTGTAGAAATAATGTCCATATGTCAATGATATCAACTCCCTTAAACTAACAATCAGGAATAGAGCTGGAAAGAAGTTTCTTGGATCTTTTCACCTCTAACAATAAATAAGGTTCTAAATTATAAACGGGCCTCGATATCATCCATTGTTTTCTAGAGTCCTTCGTTGTTTATTTTCTCTACAGGAAAGTTATTTTAGCTTATTGATATTAATCCTATATCCCTCCAGCTGTAATTTATCAATTTCATTTGGACTTGCCTTGTTAGAGAACAATATGAATAAAAGTTTCTAAAGTGGGGCGCCTGACTGGCTCAGTCAGAAGAGCATGTGACTCTTGATCTCAGGGTCAAGAGTTTGAGGCCCACATTGGGTGTAGAGATTACTTAAAAATAAATACTGAAGGAAAAAAGACCTGGCTATTTTTTTAATTAAAAAAAAAATAGGGGCGCCTGGGTGGCGCAGTCGGTTAAGCGTCCGACTTCAGCCAGGTCACGATCTCGCGGTCCGTGAGTTCGAGCCCCGCGTCGGGCTCTGGGCTGATGGCTCGGAGCCTGGAGCCTGTTTCCGGTTCTGTGTCTCCCTCTCTCTCTGCCCCTCCCCTGTTCATGCTCTGTCTCTCTCTGTCCCAAAAATAAATAAACGTTGAAAAAAAAAAAATTAAAAAAAAAAATAAATAAAATGGTCGTATAATACTGGTTATTAGTATCACTGATAATTTGTATTTATAATTGGTAGGATACAATCTTTCAATGTTTTTTTCATGAATAACTAGAATGTAATTTTTTATCTTTTAGCATAAATTATATCTGTTTTAACAATATTGTATAATATACATTTCTGACAGACTATCTTGCATATGTAAGTAGCACATTCTAATTTTAAAGGGAAGTTAAGACCACTCCTTCTCCCTCTTCAGTTTGGAGGGGCTTCTGGCCCTGAGAAGGCTATGTGGTCCTTGTAGAAAAGTTCTGTGCTAGGCTCTAGGAAGAAATGTTTCCTTCCAGGTCTTTCTCGAGTTTGCCATTCTTTGACTCTTCCTGCCTTCCATGATGTAAAATATTGAGGATCAAGAGCAGCGACATTGCTGGGAAGAAGGTTCCACAGAGGTCTGACTATATATGGCTCAGCTTGAGAGATTCTGTGAGCATTTGGGGGTCAAAGGAAGTTAATAACAAACAGTAACTTCATCTGGAAGTTTTCCCCTCTGTATCACCCCTAACCTATGCGTTATGAATGACTAGTTTATTTTTATTTATTTACTCACAAGTGTTTGTTTCTGTAGGTACTCCTGGCTTTTTCAGTTTGGCTTATAAAAGCACACATCAATATATTTATCTGTGAGAGTGTATGTGTTTTTCTGACAATAAATTGCAAAGTTCTTGAGGAAAGGGAAGATATCTTTCCTCAATTTTTCCTATAAAATGTAGCTTAGTGTTTTATACTTAATATTTATTGAGCACAAATTTAATATTTGGTGGATTCATGAATGTATGATTTGTGCTCTGGAATGTCACATCCTATTTATTTTATTTTCCTACAACATCCTATATGTGAGGTAGAGCCCATCTTTTCCCTGTCACTGCTAGAACTGAGTGAGAAGCTCTAGGAAGGTGCCTTGAGCCCAGAAAATGTCCTCTACACCTACATAGAGCAGGAAAGGGGCAAGTAAGTGAAACTGTGATGAACAAAGTTTGGGAAGGGAAACTGCTAACCTAGATGAGAGAAACGTCAGCAGTTCCTGGGGGTTCTCAATAAATCTGGCTCTTACTAGAGCAGTACTTGGTATGGAGAGATGGTTCACAGAAGAGGGAAAATGTTATTAAATGCCTAGATATAAGATCTATGAGAGACATTTTAAGAACTCAACTGGAGAAGGAAGAACAATACTGTAAGGAAAATAGACATTTTCCATAAAATATGTAATCTTAACAATGAACTTAGGTAAAAACGTTTGTCACACATGTCAACATTCTGTAGATTATTTCTACAATGCCAATTAGTTCCCAGACCAATGATCAATCTAACCTGAGAAGTCAACTTGAAAATGTAAGCTGCAGTGCTAGATTAAGTGCCTTTTTCAGAGTCCAGCCAGAGCAGAGTAAATGCATGAAGCCCAAGGCAAGAACAGCCAAGAGATAGGCTAGCAGCAATATCTTTTAGCAATTAGCTTTTGCTTGGAAGAGTCTAGGAAGCATGCCCGATTTTCCAGATATAAGGCAAACTTCTAGAGGTGAAAGAAAAGGACAGATCAAAGGTACATCACAGGAAGTGGAGCAATGCCTAAGAAATCCTAGTAACTTGAGTTCTAGCTCCCACTAGAGAATTGCCACATCCTATGTCCCCTATTGGGCATTTCATTCAAACAGGGGTCTCTGCTGGATAATTTATAAGTTCTTGTTTGACAAATGAGAAGAACTCTAGAGGGCATAAAATAGCTAACACTTTACCATTAATCAAGACAGTGACACCAAACTGTAATTAGTTGTATTGCATTCTTTAGAGCCATACACTGGCAATTATTTATTTTTTTAATACAGAACTTTTAGTACAGAAGTCTTGTCCAAAGAGTCTCAGAAGCACATGCAAAGAAACAATTACGTGAGCCTAGAAAGAAAGAAATAATGCAAGACAAAGCAAAAGAAAAAAAAAAAGAATCTAAATATCCATCAAGAGGAGTTTCACATACTCTAATAAAGGGATACTCTGGATTTACTTCAAAGAGTGAAGTATTTCTGTAAGTGTTGACATGGGAGTTCACAACCACAGATTTAAGAGCAAGCATAGGAAGTATAACAAACATATATATATATATATATATATATATATATATATATATATATATAAAATCATTCAAATAAATGATTGAAAATAAACTAACTGATGGGTATATATAAGGGGTATATATAAAGAAGTAGATAATTGTCTCAATATAAAATAAGTGATATTTATAGATGTCACAAATTAAAATGGGTCATCCTGGGAATAAAGACATTGCTTATAGTTCAATGGAGATTTAGAGACAATAGGGATGATCAGTTATGAGGGAATTTTTAAGGCTCTACTGGATATTCTCTGGAGCTCTAACCAAACTATAATTCTATGAAATGAAAAATCCACTATTCAAGAGGAGACTTGCGCCTCAGTACTTGGACTTAGTAATTGTTATCTGAACTTAATACACTTGGAAATAACAAGTACTGCCCTGCTTTTTGAAATAAATTATATTTTGGAGTTATTATATCATTTCTACCAAAAGTAAAAAAAAAAGTAATAGGCATCATTTGTGAGCATCTCCTCCTAACTGGTAAATACAGTGCCATGAATCTCTCATATCAGTCATTCTCTATGCGATTTTTAAAACACATCTAGCTCCTTCTTTTCCCTCTAGAAACCTGAAGAAACATACTATAATAGAGGCTTATTAGAGTACACTGAATACTTATAGTACTTATAGAGTACACTAAGTCCCCAGGTGTATTTAGTAAACTTGTTGTCTCTCTTTGAAGGTGAATGTCTTTAATTTTTAGAAGCTGGTCTTATTTTGTACATAAAACTACTTTCATACACAATATACTTATCATTTCCCAATATTTATTAATATTTCTGGTTATACTTCAATGATGAGACACATAATGCAGTATGACCAATATTTGGAAGACAGGAACCCCTGTTTTTAATATTCACCCTAGACCCATCATCAAATCTCACTTCTACTCTCTGAGATAACATCAATTTGAGATTTTAGGATGATTTACACCCTACGGTGACAACACTGTACAGTTAATAATTCTACTACACTATTATAGATGTTAGTGTTTTCTTCTCAGGCAGCTGTGATGTCTACACTAACCATTCTAACTCACACTTCCCTCCACTTTACCCCTTCTCTTGCCACCCTCACCCCAAGCTCATCCCTTTTTGTAAATCCTGATGTTATTAGAAGATAAATGACCTTATTTACTAAAAGTATTTCTCTTACCCTCTCTCTCTTCTCCTCAGCTTATCTCTTTCTCTGTTTCACATATTGATTATGTGGGTAATGAACTCTTCTTCAGAGGCATTTTTGCTGATGAACTGGAAGACTTTCATTATCTGTTGGAAGTTAATGCTGCTGGAGAGGTAAAAAAATTCTGGTTAGTTTTCAGAAAATTTAGTCCTTGGGGGAGGATTTCTTTTTAAGTTCCTTACCTTTTAATTATTTTGAAAAGTCACTTTTTTAAATTACTGGATGGAATTGTCCCTGGGGAGGTATTTGAAACCCCATGCTTTGGCTTCAATCCATTAGTGTACTAGTCATTGGATTTTTGTTACTTCCATGACCTGTAAAATGAGAATGGTAATCTTACCTTTTTTTTAATTAATAAATAAGATGACAGACGTGGAATTGCCCCAAAAGTAAGGTTTTCAGACAATACAACTGTCATTTTATAACTACTCTAGGATGTATATTTATATCACTCTATACTCATATCTTATGTATATAAAGAACCACAATATGGAGCACTAGTGTGATATTTTATTTTATATAAAATTAAGTTTTTAATACTGTTTGGATGAATGGAACATTTATGCTAAAAATTATAGAGAACAGGGAGCCAAGAGGGCAGAATAGCATGGAAGTTTTTTGTGTGTCTCGTGTCCATGAAATACAGCCAGACCAACACTAAACCATCCTGAACACCTAGAAAACTGATTGGAGGATTAACACAACAATCTGCACAACATGAACCATAGAATTCAGCAGATATGTGACATGGAGAGGTGACCTTGGGGAAAGAGAAGCTGTAGAGGGCAGGAAGCTGCTTTTGCGTACACAGAGACGGGAGGGGGCAGGTAGAATACAGGAAAACACCCCCACCCAAAGCAGCTGGAGAGAAAGTGGAAAAGTGGAAACAGCCACAGGGACTGAACTAAAAAGGGAGAAAGGAGAGAATTTAAATTCCATTAAGACTGTAAACAAAGGGAGTGCAGTCTGCAATTCTGCAGCTTGATACCTGGCAGTGCTCTGGTGGGAAGGGCGAATCCCCAGGAGAAGAGTGGAGTCCAGGGTTCTTCAGGCCACACAGGGAGTGGTGGTTCCCCTCTGGGAGGACACCTGGTAGAGGCTGTGTGGGTCCCCCAAAGGCAAGGCCCCAGTGGACCCAGGAGAAGAATCACATTCACTGGTGCTGAAACAAGGTCGTTAAGGGTGAAGCCTGGTGCCAGATGTGTGTTGTGATTTTCCATAATCCCTGAAATGCTGCTGCTACACTGTCTCGTGAACTTTTCCTGAGGGTGGGCTGGCACCTGGCTGCAGTCTCTGGGCATTGGCAGCAGCACAGTCCCACAAACATTCCTGGGTGTGGCTGACACCTGCCCACTGCTCGGTGAGATCCTCCTGCAGAGGGGCAGAACAGGTCAAAGCCTCAGTCCCTCAGAAGTAAGGGGTTAGAAAAAACAGCCACATCTGGGACAAAAATCAGGAGGGAGGTGCTACCTGGGGCTTGGTCATGGACTGTGTAAAAGCGGGGAGTGGAGGACTTTTGCAAGATGGCGGCTTAGGAGGACGCTGGGCTCACCGCACGTCCTGCTGATCACTTAGATTCCATCTACACCTGCCTAAATAACCCAGAAAACCGCCAGAGGATTAGCAGAACTGAGTCGTCGGAGCCAAACGCAGATGAGAGGCCCACGGAAGAGGGTAGGAAGGGCGGCGAGGCGGTGCGCGCTCCACGGACTGGCGGGAGGGAGCCAGGGCGGAGGGGCGGCTCGCCGGCCAAGCAGAGCCCCCGAGTCTGGCTGGCAAAAGCGGAGGGGCCTGACGGACTGTGTTCCGACAGCAAGCGCGACTTAGTGTCTGGGAGGTCATAAGTTAACAGCTCTGCTCAGAAAGCGGGAAGGCTGGAGGACAAAGGGAGGGAGAGCTGCTGAGCCCCCTGACAACAGAGCTCAGTTTGGTGGGAAACAAAGGCGCTCGCTAGTGCCATCTCCCCCGCCCATCCCCCAGCCAAAATCCCAAAGAGAACCAGTTCCTACCTGGGAACTTGCTCGCTCCGTGCAAACACCAAACGCTGCCCTTCTGTGGAGCCAAACCTCCGGCAGCGGATCTGACTCCCTCCCGTGGCCACAGGGCCCCTCCTGAAGTGGATCACCTAAGGAGAAGCGATCTAAGCCTGCCCCTCCTGCCCCCGTGCACCTTGCCTACCCACCCCAGCTAATACACCAGATCCCCAGCATCACAAGCCTGGCAGGGTGCAAGTAGCCCAGATAAGCCACACCACCCCACAGTGAATCCCGCCCCTAGGAGAGGGGAAGAGAAGGCACACACCAGTCTGACTGTGGCCCCAGCGGTGGGCTGGGGGCAGACATCAGGTCTGACTGCGGCCCCGCCCACCAACTCCAGGTATACACCACAGCACAGGGGAAGTGCCCTGCAGGTCCTCACCACGCCAGGGACTATCCAAAATGACCAAACGGAAGAATTCCCCTCAGAAGAATCTCCAGGAAATAACAACAGCTAATGAGCTGATCAAAAAGGATTTAAACAATATAACAGAAAGTGAATTTAGAATAATAGTCATAAAATTAATTGCTGGGATTGAAAACAGTATACAGGACAGCAGAGAATCTCTTGCTACAGAGATCAAGGGACTCAGGAACAGTCACGAGGAGCTGAAAAACGCTTTAAACGAAATGCATAACAAAATGGAAACCACCACTGCTCGGCTTGAAGAGGCAGAGGAGAGAATAGGTGAACTAGAAGATAAAGTTATGGAAAAAGAGGAAGCTGAGAAAAAGAGAGATAAAAAAATCCAGGAGTATGAGGGGAAAATTAGAGAACTAAGTGATACACTAAAAAGAAATAATATACGCATAATTGGTATCCCAGAGGAGGAAGAGAGAGGGAAAGGTGCTGAAGGGGTACTTGAAGAAATCATAGCTGAGAACTTCCCTGAACTGGGGAAGGAAAAAGGCATTGAAATCCAAGAGGCACAGAGAACTCCCTTCAGACGTAACTTGAATCGATCTTCTGCACGACATATCATAGTGAAACTGGCAAAATACAAGGATAAAGAGAAAATTCTGAAAGCAGCAAGGGGTAAACGTGCCCTCACATATAAAGGGAGACCTATAAGACTCGTGACTGATCTCTCTTTTGAAACTTGGCAGGCCAGAAAGAATTGGCACGAGATTTTCAGGGTGCTAGACAGAAAAAATATGCAGCCGAGAATCCTTTATCCAGCAGGTCTGTCATTTAGAATAGAAGGAGAGATAAAGGTCTTCCCAAACAAACAAAAACTGAAGGAATTTGTCACCACTAAACCAGCCCTACAAGAGATCCTAAGGGGGACCCTGTGAGACAAAGTACCAGAGGCATCACTACAAGCATAAAACATACAGACATCACAATGACTCTAAACCCGTATCTTTCTATAATAACACTGAATGTAAATGGATTAAATGCGCCAACCAAAAGACATAGGGTATCAGAATGGATAAAAAACCAAGACCCATCTATTTGCTGTCTACAAGAGACTCATTTTAGACCTGAGGACACCTTCAGATTGAGAGTGAGGGGATGGAGAACTATTTATCATGCGACTGGAAGCCAAAAGAAAGCGGGAGTAGCCATACTTATATCAGACAAACTAGACTTTAAATTAAAGGCTGTAACAAGAGATGAAGAAGGACATTATATAATAGTTACAGGGTCTATCCATCAGGAAGAGCTAACAATTATAAATGTCTATGCGCCGAATACCGGAGCCCCCAAATATATAAAACAATTACTCATAAACATAAGCAACCTTATTGATAAGAATGTGGTCATTGCAGGGGACTTTAACACCCCACTTACAGAAAAGGATAGATCATCTAGACACACGGTCAATAAAGAAACAAGGGCCCTGAATGAGACATTGGATCAGATGGACTTGACAGATATATTTAGAACTCTGCATCCCAAAGCAACAGAATATACTTTCTTCTCGAGTGCACATGGAACATTCTCCAAGATAGATCATATACTGGGTCACAAAACAGCCCTTCATAAGTTTACAAGAATTGAAATTATACCATGCTTACTTTCAGACCACAATGCTATGAAGCTTGAAATCAACCACAGAAAAAAGTCTGGAAAACCTCCAAAAGCATGGAGGTTAAAGAACACCCTACTAACGAATGAGTGGGTCAACCAGGCAATTAGAGAAGAAATTAAAAAATATATGGAAACAAACGAAAATGAAAATACAACAATCCAAACGCTTTGGGATGCAGCAAAGGCAGTCCTGAGAGGAAAATACATTGCAATCCAGGCCTATCTCAAGAAACAAGAAAAATCCCAAATACAAAATCTAACAGCACACCTAAAGGAACTAGAAGCAGAACAGCAAAGGCAGCCTAAACCCAGCAGAAGAAGAGAAATAATAAAGATCAGAGCAGAAATAAACAATATAGAATCTAAAAAAACTGTAGAGCAGATCAACAAAACCAAGAGTTGGTTTTTTGAAAAAATAAACAAAATTGACAAACCTCTAGCCAGGCTTCTCAAAAAGAAAAGGGAGATGACCCAAATAGATAAAATCATGAATGAAAGTGGAATGATTACAACCAATCCCTCAGAGATACAAACAATTATCAGGGAATACTATGAAAAATTATATGCCAACAAATTGGACAACCTGGAAGAAATGGACAAATTCCTGAACACCCACACTCTTCCAAAACTCAATCAGGAGGAAATAGAAAGCTTGAACAGACCCATAACCAGCGAAGAAATTGAATCGGTTATCAAAAATCTCCCAACAAATAAGAGTCCAGGACCAGATGGCTTCCCAGGGGAGTTCTACCAGACGTTTAAAGCAGAGATAATACCTATCCTTCTCAAGCTATTCCAAGAAATAGAAAGGGAAGGAAAACTTCCAGACTCATTCTATGAAGCCAGTATTACTTTGATTCCTAAACCAGACAGAGACCCAGTCAAAAAAGAGAACTACAGGCCAATATCCCTGATGAATATGGATGCAAAAATTCTCAATAAGATACTAGCAAATCGAATTCAACGGCATATAAAAAGAATTATTCACCATGATCAAGTGGGATTCATTCCTGGGATGCAGGGCTGGTTCAACATTCGCAAATCAATCAACGTGATACATCACATTAACAACAAAAAAAGAGAAGAACCATATGATCCTGTCAATCGATGCAGAAAAGGCCTTCGACAAAATCCAGCACCCTTTCTTAATAAAAACCCTTGAGAAAGTCGGGATAGAAGGAACATACTTAAAGATCATAAAAGCCATTTATGAAAAGCCCACAGCTAACATCATCCTCAACGGGGAAAAACTGAGAGCTTTTTCCCTGAGATCAGGAACACGACAAGGATGCCCTCTCTCACCGCTGCTGTTTAACATAGTGCTGGAAGTTCTAGCATCAGCAATCAGACAACAAAAGGAAATCAAAGGCATCCAAATTGGCAAAGATGAAGTCAAGCTTTCGCTTTTTGCAGATGACATGATATTATACATGGAAAATCCGATAGACTCCACCAAAAGTCTGCTAGAACTGATACAGGAATTCAGCAAAGTTGCAGGATACAAAATCAATGTACAGAAATCAGTTGCATTCTTATACACTAACAATGAAGCAACAGAAAGACAAATAAAGAAACTGATCCCATTCACAATTGCACCAAGAATCATAAAATACCTAGGAATAAATCTAACCAAAGATGTAAAGGATCTGTATGCTGAAAACTATAGAAAGCTTATGAAGGTAATTGAAGAAGATTTAAAGAAATGGAAAGACATTCCCTGCTCATGGATTGGAAAAATAAATATTGTCAAAATGTCAATACTACCCAAAGCTATCTACACATTCAATGCAATCCCAATCAAAATTGCACCAGCATTCTTCTCGAAACTAGAACAAGCAATCCTAAAATTCATATGGAACCACAAAAGGCCCCGAATAGCCAAAGGAATTTTGAAGAAGAAGACCAAAGCAGGAGGCATCACAATCCCAGACTTTAGCCTCTACTACAAAGCTGTCATCATCAAGACAGCATGGTATTGGCACCAAAACAGACACATAGACCAATGGAATAGAATAGAAACCCCAGAACTAGACCCACAAACGTATGGCCAACTCATCTTTGACAAAGCAGGAAAGAACATCCAATGGAAAAAAGACAGCCTCTTTAACAAATGGTGCTGGGAGAACTGGACAGCAACATGCAGAAGGTTGAAACTAGACCACTTTCTCACACCATTCACAAAAATAAACTCAAAATGGATAAAGGACCTAAATGTGAGACAGGAAACCATCAAAACCTTAGAGGAGAAAGCAGGAAAAGACCTCTCTGACCTCAGCCGTAGCAATCTCTTCCTCGACACATCCCCAAAGGCAAGGGAATTAAAAGCAAAAGTGAATTACTGGGACTTTATGAAGATAAAAAGCTTCTGCACAGCAAAGGAAACAACCAACAAAACTAAAAGGCAACCAACGGAATGGGAAAAGATATTCGCAAATGACATATCGGACAAAGGGCTAGTATCCAAAATCTATAAAGAGCTCACCAAACTCCACACCCGAAAAACAAATAACCCAGTGAAGAAATGGGCAGAAAACATGAATAGACACTTCTCTAAAGAAGACATCCGGATGGCCAACAGGCACATGAAAAGATGTTCAGCGTCGCTCCTTATCAGGGAAATACAAATCAAAACCACACTCAGGTATCACCTCACGCCAGTCAGAGTGGCCAAAATGAACAAAACAGGAGACTATAGATGCTGGAGAGGATGTGGAGAAACGGGAACCCTCTTGCACTGTTGGTGGGAATGCAAATTGGTGCAGCCGCTCTGGAAAGCAGTGTGGAGGTTCCTCAGAAAATTAAAAATAGACCTACCCTATGACCCAGCAATAGCACTGCTAGGAATTTATCCAAGGGATACAGGAGTACTGATGCATAGGGCCACTTGTACCCCAATGTTTATAGCAGCACTCTCAACAATAGCCAAATTATGGAAAGAGCCTAAATGTCCATCAGCTGATGAATGGATAAAGAAATTGTGGTTTATATACACAATGGAATATTACGTGGCAATGAGAAAAAATGAAATATGGCCTTTTGTAGCAACGTGGATGGAACTGGAGAGTGTGATGCTAAGTGAAATAAGCCATACAGAGGGAGACAGATACCATATGGTTTCACTCTTATGTGGATCCTGAGAAACTTAACAGAAACCCATGGGGGAGGGGAAGGAAAAAAAAAAAAGAGGTTAGAGTGGGAGAGAGCCAAAGCATAAGAGACTGTTAAAAACTGAGAACAAACTGAGGGTTGATGGGGGGTGGGAGGGAGGAGAGGGTGGGTAATGGGTATTGAGGAGGGCACCTTTTGGTATGAGCACTGGGTGTTGTATGGAAACCAATTTGTCAATAAATTTCATAAAAAAAAAAGTGGGGAGTGGAGGGAAGCTGGAGACAAAGGATGCACGTGCAATTGCTGAATGGGGAGAACAGAGTTCTGATACTAGAGACTGGTTAGCTGGGTGATGCCATTTTCATCCCTTCTGCACATGTATATATGCACCTACAAGTGCACAAAAATCTATCCCAGTAAGCTACACAGTGCCATCTAGTGGAGAATGGAGCTCCGCCCAACTGGCCAACCTTGCTCTTCAGGAACACAAGTCTCTCCACCTGTTTAGTTTATGGACTATAAAGTGCTTCATAGTTTGACTTCTAGGGGAAAACGGAATAATTTCACTTGTATTTCATTCTGTTCACTAGTCCATCTATTCGATTTTCTTTCCTTCTTTTTTTTTTCTTTTTTCTCTTTTTTGTTTCTTTTCTTTTTCTTGAATACAGAAAGAAAAAATTCATTTTATTTTCAATTTTTATTAAAAATATTTTTCTTTAATTTTTTCTACTATATGTTTTACTTTTGTGTAATTTTTTTCAAATTCTATTTTACATCCATCATTTCATTTTAGTCTGCTTCGACGTATTCATTTTTTTCAAATTTTCAAAAAATTTCCTTTTTTTATTCTTTCCTCTTTTTCTCTAATCTATCAAGCCCCTTCAACAGCCAGACCAAAACACACCTAGGATCTAGCATCATTTATTTGATTATGTGTGTGTGTTTGTTTTTAATTTTTTAATTTTAATACTTTTTAATTTTAATTTTTTCTTTTAATTTTTTTTACCTCATTAGTTCCGTTTCTACCTTCAAAATGATGAAATAAAGGAATTCATCCCAAATACAGCAGGAGGAAATGACAGCCAGGGAGTTAACAACACAGATACAAACAAGATGTCTAAACCAGAATTTAGAATCACGACAATAAGAATACTAGCTGGAGTCGAAAATAGATTAGAATCCCTTTCTGTGGAGATAAAAAGAAGTAAAAGCTAGACACGATGAAATAAAAAATGCTCTGAGCTGCAATCTCAAATGGAGGCCAAGGCGGCAAGGATGGATGAGGCAGAACAGAGAATCAGTGATATAGAGGACAAACTTAGGGAGAATAATGAAGCAGAAAAAAAGAGGGAGATTAAGGCAAAAGAGCATGATTTAAGAATTAGAGAAATCAGTCACTCATTAAAAAGGAACAACATGAGAATCATAGGGGTCCCAGAAGAGGAAGAGAGAAAAATAGGGGTAGAAGTGTTATGAAAGCAAATCATAGCGGAAGACTTTCCTAACCTGGGGAAAGACACACACATCAAAATTCGGGAGGCACAGAGGTCCCATTATATTCAAAAAAACCGACCATCAAGAAGGCATATCATAGTCAAACTCACAAAATACTCAGGCAAGGACAGAATCCATGAAAGCAGAAAGGGGAAAAAAGTCCCTAACCTACAAGGGAAGACAGATCAGGTTTGCAGCAGACCGATTCACAGAAAATTGGCAGGCCAGAAAGGAATGGCAAGACATATTCAGTGTGCAGAATCAGAAAAATATGCATCCAAGAATTCTTTATCCAGCAAGGCAGTTATTCAAAATAGAAGGAGAGAGAAAAAGTTTCCCAGGCCAACAAAAATTGAGGAGTTTGTGACCACTAAACCAGCCCTGCAAGAAATTTTAAGGGGGACTCTCTGAGGGGAGGAAAGATTAAGCAAACAAACAAACAAACAAGTGAAAAATACCAAAAGCAACAAAGACTAAAAAGGACCAGAGAACACCACCAGAAACTCCAACTCTACAAGCAACATAATGGCAATAAATTCATATCTTTCAGTACTCACTCTAAACATCAATGGACTCAATGCTCCAATCAAAAGACATAGGGTAACAGAATGGATAAGAAAACAAGATCCATCTATATGCTGTTTATAAGAGACCCACTTTAGACCTAAAGACATCTTCAGATTGAAAGTAAGGGGATGGAGAACCATCCATCATGCTAATGGCCAACAAAAGAAAACTGAAGTAGCCATACTTATATCAGACAACCTAGACTTTAAACTAAAGACTGTATCAAGAGATGAAGAAAGGCATTGTATCATAATTAAGGGGTCTCTCCACCAAGAATACCTAACAATTGTAAACATTTATGAGCCAAATGTGGGACACCCAAATATATAAATCAATTAATCACAAACATAAAGAAACTCATAGATAGTAACCATTATAGTAGGAGACTTCAACACCCACTCACAGCAATGGACAGATCATCTAATCAAAAAATCAACAAGGAAACAATGGCTTTGAATGACACACCGGACCAGATGGACTTAACAGATATATTCAGAATATTTTATCCTAAAGCAGCAGAATATACCTTCTTCAGAGCACATGGAACGTTCTCCAGAATAGACCACATACATGGATACAAATCAGCCCTCCACAAGTACAAAAAGATTGAGATCATACTGTGCATATTTTCAGATCACAACACTATGAAACTCAAAATCAACCACAAGAAAAAATTTGGAAAAGTAACAAATACTTGGAGACTAAAGAACATCCTACTAAAGAATTAATGGGCTAACTAAGAAGTTAAAAAGGAAATTAAAAAGTTCATGGAAGCCAATAAAAATGATAACACCACAACCCCAAACCTCTAGGATGCAGGAATGGTGGTCATAAGAGGAAAGTATATAGCAATCCAGGCCTTCCTAAAGAAGGAAGAAAAATCTCAGATACACAACCTGACCTTTTGCCTTAAGGAGCTGGAAAAAGAACAGCAAATAAAACCCCAAACAAGCAGAAGACAGGAAATAATAAAGATTAGGCACAAATTAATGCTATCAAAACCAAAAAACAGTAGAACATATCAATGAAACCAGAAGCTGGTTCTTTGAAAGAATTAACAAAATTGATAAACCACTAGCCAGTTTGATCAAAAAGAAAAAGGGATGAACCCAAATAAGTAAAATCAAGAATGAAAGAGGAGAGATCACAACCAACACAGCAGAAATAAAAACAATAATAAGAGAATATTATGAGCAATTATATGCCAATAAAATGGGCAATCTGGAAGAAATGGACAAATTCCTAGAAACATATACACTACCAAAACTGAAACAGGAAGAAAGAGAAAATTTGAACAGACCCATAACCAGTAGGAAATCGATTTAGTAATAAAAAATCTCCCAAAAACCAAGAGTCCAGGGTCAGATGGCTTTCCAGGGGAATTCTCCCAAACATTTAAGGAAGAGTTAACACCTATTCTCTTGAAGCTGTTCCAAAAATTAGAAATGGAAGGAAAACTTCCAAACTCTTTATATGCAGCCAGCATTACCTTGATTCCAAAACCAGACAGAGACCCCACCAAAAAGGACTATAGACCAATTACCCTGATGAACATGGATGCAAAAATCTTCAACAAGATATTAGTCAACCGGATCCAACAATACATTAAAAGGATTATTCACTATGACCAAATGGGATTTATTCCTGGGAGGCATGGCTGGTTCAATATCTGCAAATCAATTAATGTGATTCATCACATCAATAAAAGAAAGGACAAGAACCATATTATCCTCTCAATAGATGCAGAGAAAGCATTTGACAAAATACAGCATCCTTTCTTGCTATAAACCCTCAAGAAACTAGGGATAGAAGGATCATACCTCAAGATCTTAAAAGCCATATATGAAAGATGCAACGCTAATATCATCCTCAGTGGGGATAAACTGAGAGCTTTCCCCCTAAGGTCAGGAAAAAGACAGGGATGTCCACTCTCACCACTGTCATTCAACATAATATTGGATGTCTTAGCCTCTGCAATCAGACAACCCAAAGAAATAAAAGGCATCCAAATTGGCCAGGAGGAGGTCAAACTTTCACTTTTCACAGATGACATGATACTCTATATAGAAAACCCAAATGATTCCACCAAAAAACTGCTAGATCTGATTCATGAATTCAGCAAAGTTGCAGGATATAAAATAAACACACAGAAATCAGTTGCATTCCTATACACCAACAATGAAGCAACAGAAAGAGAAATCAGAGAATCAATCCCATTTACACTTGTACCAAAAACCACAAAATACTTAGGAATAAATCTAACCAAAGAGGTGAAAAATCTATACACTGAAAATTATAGAAAGCTTATGAAATAAGTTGAAGACACAAAAAAATGGAAAAAGATCCCATGCTCCTGGATAGGGAAAACAAATATTGTTAAAATGTCCATACTACCCAAAGCAATCTCCATATTCAATGCAATCCCTATCAAAATAACATGAGCATTCTTCACAGAGCTAGAACAAATAATCCTAAAATTTGTATGGTACCAGAAAAGACCCCGAGTATCCAAAGCAATTTTGAAAAAGAAAAACAAAGCAGGAGGCATCACAATCCCAGATTTCAAGCTATACTACAAAGCTGTAATCATCAGGACAGTATGGTACTGGCACAAGAACAGACACTCAGATCAATGGGACAGAATAGAGAACCCACAAATGGACCCACAAATGTATGGCCAACTAATCTTTGACAAAGCAGGAAAGAATATCCAGTGGAATAAAGACAGTCTCTTCAGCATGTGATGCTGGGAAAACTGGACAGTGACATGCAGAAGAATGAACCTGGACCGCTTTCTTACACCATACACAAAAATAAACTCAAAATGGATGAAAGACCTCAATGTAAGACAGGAAGCCATCAAAATCCTTGAGAAAAAAGCAGGCAAAAACCTCTTTGATCTCGGCCGCAGCAACTTCTTAATACATCTCCGGAGTCGAGGGAAACAAAAGCAAAAATGAACTATTGGGACCTCATCAAAATAAAAAGCTTCTGCATAGCAAAGAAAACAACAAAACTAAAAGGCAACCAACCGAATGGGAGAAGATATTTGCAAATGACTTATCAGATAAAGGGTTAGTATCCAAAATCTATAATAAAGAACTCAACACCCAAAAAACAAATAATCCAGTGGAGAAATGGGCAAAAGACATGAATAGACACTTCTCCAAAGAAGACATCCAGATGGCTAACCGACACATGAAAAAATGCTCAACATCACTCATCATCAGGGAAATACAAATCAAAACCACAATGAGTTACCACCTACTCCTGTCAGAATGGCTAATATTAGCAACTCAGGCAACAACAGATGTTGGCATGGATGCGGAGAAAGAGGATCTCTTTTGCATTGTTGATGGGAATGCAAGCTGGTGCAGCTACTCTGGAAAACTCCATTTTATGGAGGTTCCTCAAAAAATTAAAAACAGAACTACCCTACGACCCAGCAATTGCACTGCTAGGTATTTATCCAAGGGTTACAGTTATGCTGTTTTGAAGGGACACATGCACCCCAATGTTTATAGCAGCACTACTAACAATAGCCAAAGTATGGAAAGAACCCAAATGTCCATTGATGGATGAATGGATAAAGAAGAGGTGGTATATGTATATATATATAATGGAGTATTACTCAACAATCAAAAAGAATGAAATCTTGCCATTTGCAACTATGTGGATGGAACCAGAGGGTATTATGCTAAGTGAAATTAGTCAGAGAAAGACATATATCATGTGACTTCACTCATATGAGGACTTTAAGACACAGATCAGATGAACATAAGGGAAGGGAAGCAAAAATAATATAAAAACAGGGAGGGGGACAAAACATAAGAGACTCTTAAACATGGAGAACACACAGAGGATTACTGGAGGGATTGTGGGAGGGGGGTGGGCTAAATGGGTAAGGGGCATTAAGGAATCTACTCCTGAAATCATTGTTGCACTATATGCTAACTAATTTGGATATAAATACAAAAAATAAAATTAAAAAAAATTGTAGAGAACAATTGCAATCTTATCTCAGTTTGAGTCTCCCAAGTGTTCATCTCTTGTTTGTTCGCAAAATATGAAGAAAAATGTATATAATCTATATCCAAAATCATAAATGGTAATATTTAAAACTCATTTTAGGGCACCTGGGTGGTGCATTTGGTTAGGCGTCCAACTCGATCTCAGCTCAGGTCATGATCTTAAAGTTTGTGAGTTCAGGCCCCACATTGGACTCTGCACTGATGTTGCAGAGTCTGATTGGGTCTGTCTCTCCTCTCTGACGCTCCCCTACTTGTGCTCTCTAACTCAAAATGAATAAATAAATTTAAAAAATAACTAAAATTCATTGTATACTATCAGGAAACCCATCAATTAAAATAAGTTGACAAGAAAATACTTAATTTGAATCAGATCCAACATGAGTTTATCCAGTATTCCTGAACTTCTAATAGGTTCAATTTGCTACATCACACATTGTGTGTGTGTGCGTGTGTGTGTGTGTGTATTAAATTTAAAAATATATATGGGTTAACTTAAAAAAAAACTTGAATCATATTTCTGCAAGATTCACATAGCATTTCTATGGAACTATCAGATTCTGACTTAAACAAAATTTGAAACTTTTAGAAAAGCTTACTATCCAAGTTTTAGACAAAAACAAGTAGAGATTTGGTTCTAATTACAACATCTGGTAAAGGCCTATTCCTGTCATAAATACCTGTCTTAGATTCAAATGAATCCTATCTATGTGTAATCTTTCAGAGAGAGAATTAGGAGTTTTTACTTAGCTCACTATTGAGACCACCTGGCTTGGCAGTAAGGTGCCTGAAATGAGGGAAGGAAGCAATTGCTCTGCAGATCTCGGGCAATAGGCCAGTCTTCCTTCAGGTCTCTCCAAGCTTGTCTTAGGAAAAATGAAGTGATTGATCCTTGCTTAGGCAATCTGTTCAAACCAAGCCTTTACCCAACATTCATTAAGAGAATTATCTCTTTCCTGTGGAAATTCCACAGTAAGTAGCATAACATTTCTAACCTCCTTGCTGAGATATTCAGAGAGCTGGGTATAGGAAATTTGCTAATCAATAAATACCTTTCTGCTTCACTTCACCTGCCTCAAGTTAAAATTTCAGGCAAGTTACAACCAAAGAGTCTTCAGGAATATAAATAACTTCATTAGGTTGAAATAACCCAATACATGAATGTAAAGTAATGCCTCCTTGGGAATACTTACCTCAAGAATTTCAAGCATCAGAGACAATAGTTTCTTTCCTATCCTGATCCTGGCAATATGTTGGAGACAACCTAGTTGTGGCATGTATGGGCCTGGTATTTATACAGGTCTAGATTTATAGGTGTCTGTGGCTTCAGATTGAAGGAAGAGCATGAAATGAAGACAGTGATTTTACCCTAGAGATTTGGGTCTTAAAAGAAGAAAGGGGCCACTTCAATGGAATGATCCCTTGGTTCGTGAAAGAGATATAAAATAAAAGGGAAAAAAAACCATGAACTATCTATTTGTGACATTTCCCTTATATTTTATGGCCTCTCAACATAATGTGTTTGCTTATAGGTTTGTTCTTTATCTGGACTCTGGACTCACTGCCCTAGGACTATAAAAACACTGCAAGGACACTATAGAAATACATAATAGGGCTTCTTTTAACTGGGATTGTGTAATGGGGTAACAGTTTTCTTCAGAGTTTTAAAAACCTCCCAGAATCAACTGCAGTAGGGTCAGCAGAGGTAATCAATGGGCCAAGTGTGGTGATGCAGCCACGGGTGGTTCTTTCTAAGTTTACAGCTTTTCCATTCTTCCAGGAAAAAGAAAATGAAAAAAAAGGTTTTGTGTGTGTGTGTGATAATTGACTATTTGGCGACAATTTTGTTTTTGAGAGTGTGTGCCTTCAACTAGAAACCTCAAGTTTATCTTTATAGAGATTATAAAACGGGAGCAATTATTGGCATGCCACATGTAAGAAATTTCTGCATGGATTTGTACCAGCTCTCTTACATGTAACAGGAAGAAGACTTGGTTACACCTCAAATATAAAACGTTTCATCCTCAAGATCAGGCAATCTAACCTGGGAAATTATCCTCTGCTGTCTTTTCTGTGATCGTGTTAAATGAATACCCATCGTTCCTGCTTGAACAAATGACTGTTTAACCATTTTGATATTCTTGAATTCTGTTGATTGTTTTTGTTTGTTTTAACTAATAAACTTTATTTTTTTAGAGCACTTTTAGGTTAACAGCAAATTGAGTGGCAAATACAGAGAGTTCCCATATACCCCCATTCCCATATACCACAAGCTCCACTACTGTGGACATCCCATACCACCATGGTACATTTATTATAATTGATGAATTTACATCAGTATAGCATTACCCAAAGTCCACAGTTGACATTAGGGTTCACTCTTGGTGCTGTACATTCTATGGGAATTGAAAAATGTATAATGACATGTATCCACTATTGTAGTATGATACCAAATAGTTTCACTCCCTTAAAAATCCTCTGTGCTTTGCCTATTCATCTCTCCCTCCCCTCTCACCCATGGCAGTCAGTAAACTTTTTACTGTCTCTTTCTCCAGAATGTTATATAGTTGAAATCACACCATATGTAGCCTTTTCAGGTTGACTTCTTTCACTTAATAATACGCATTTAAATTTCCTCCATGTCTTTTTATGACTTACTAGCTCCTTTCTCTCTAGCAGTAAATAATCGTCCTTTTTCTCTTTTTTTTTCTTTTTAGCACTGAAAAATATTTCATTTTCTGGATGTGCCATAGTTTACTTATCCATTTATCTCCTGAAGGATATCTTGGTTTCTTCCAAATAGAACATAATGCCTTGACATACTTTGTAATAGTTTCTTTTCCCCTTCCCCTGACATTAGCACAAGAGGATTTTTCTCTGATTTTCACTGTGAGGACCTGGTATAGTTCCTGGAAGTAAAACTCACAAAAAGTGTGGAGCCTTGTCTGATTGGGTCCCCCTGGAGTTTTTAATCCCTAGGCTTGTCTACACAGAGCCCTCAGCAACTTGTCAATTACAGTTTGGGTTTTCCTACCTCAGCATTGATTCCAGTGAAGGTTTCAATTCATAGGTTTCTGCTTCAGTAAGCTGTGATTATCTATACCTGCCTAATTGTATACCTGCCAATTTTTGAGACAGCAATTTGCCCTATGACCTCACTTTTCTGAGGTCTAAGAAGGGGTGTAAAGAAGGCCTGGAGGGGAGGCTAATCTCGTCAGCTAAAGTGATTTTATGCCCTTTAACTCAGCCAAGGCAATCACAGAACTGACTCAAGAGGACATTAAATAGGACTAAATGTCAGCAAGTTTCCCTATTTCACATTCTTAACTAATTTTAATCACTTATCATATTTTTGCTGAAATGATTCTCAGTACCATCATTGTATGAGGACTGTTTGCAGCCTGTGTGAAGCACATACCTTCCACCCTGACTTTTAGAACTCAGAACAGTGGGATCAAGACAAAGCATCCTGATTTCACCAGCGGTGGTTTTGTCTGTAGCATTCCTTTGCTGGTATTTCTGTTTCTTCTTCTCTTCATTTCTGAGACTGATACTGGGAATTTACACACTGAAGTATAAGCTTAAGATCAGTCTGTCCCCAAATGGTGTCTTTTTCGGTGGTGCTGGAATCTAAACGTCTCTTAGAAGAATATGAGACTAGGCTTTCTAGCAATCAGTAAGTAAAATATCCATTATTGTCAAATTTAAAAATATATAAATCTAAGAATATTCCATACTGGCAGGAAGAATGAAACCTGAAATCATTTCAGACTCTTTAGATCCTAGTCTAAGTCCCAAAGGAAGATTTATTCTAAAGAATTACTGTGTCCTTTGGAATCCAAGAGGAAAAACAAATGTAACTGGACTTGAAGAAGGAACCAGAATAAGGAAATAAGATGTTATTCATCAGTGCTTATCTTTTCAGGTCTGCGTCATCTCTCTTCCTGTAGGTTGCTTTTCTCTGCTTTTCTATTTACCCTGCAGAGATTGCTTGGCAGTTACTGCAGTTGGAGGGTGATAATTAATCACACCCCTTTCCCCCTATGGGTTCTGAACCAATTTTAGAGATGTAGGAATCAGACAGATGAAGACAAAAGTATCAGCCTTATTCCTAGTACAACTGGATTGGAGAATGTGGGTTGGATTTAAGGCCAAATGGGCTTCCTGCGTCTTTCACTCCTGAATTAAATCCTCTTGGAAATACAAGTCTTACCCCTGCAGGGACAGAGTCTCTCCAGGAAATCTATACCATGGAGGGAAAAGGCAAGGCAAACAAAACCTCGGGAGAGGCACCATTTGTGTGCAAGATTTTAATTCTACTAAAAAATCAAAATCAAAATCAAAAACAAAACACCCAAAAAAACTAAGGAACAATGGTCACAGTGTCAATATCTAACCATTTAGATAAATCAATTATGAATAAGGTGAAGGGAGAGGGATTGAAAGTATTACTCTGGGAAAAAGCAACTGTTGAGAACAAAAGAACATTTCTTTTCAAAAAAATCATTTATAAATACCTGGTGAGGAAAAATTACAGTGATTAGCATGGGTCAGCTGTCTTCAATATATTCAATCAGTGACAACCAGGATAGAGGTTCTGTACAGGGCAAACTGGTCAGCCAGAAATTCTTCCCATTGGACTTGGGAGCAGGACCTCACACAAAAGCCAAAGTTACAAGCTTGGCAGGCACCTTAAAAATCACCTAATACAAGCTCCCAGTAGCTATAAAGGAGTACACTGGCAGTGGTTTTATATATTGTCTCAGTTGCTTTGTTATTTTCTCTCTATATTTCTATCTTTCCGCACATTATTATTTTTACTGTTGAGACCAATTTGTAGATACCATGCAATTTTATCCTTAAATGTCTTAGGGTGCTTTTCCTCAAAAAGTTTGACATTTCTAACATAACTAGTGTATAGATATCATAATCAGGAACACTTAATACAGGAACACATAATACAGCAACACTTTACTATTATCTATTCCAAAGTCCACGTTCACTTCTGATCAATTGTCCCAGTAATGTTCTTTCTGGCACTTTTTTTTTTCTCCAACGGAGAACTCCATTCAGGATCATATATTACATGTAGTTATCAAATCTTTTCAGTATGCTGTAATGTGGTACACTTCCTTAGACTTTATTTGCCTCTGTGACCTCCATATTTTTGAAGGTTAAGCATCCAACTTTGGCTCAGGTCATGATCTTGCAGTTCATGAGTTCGAGCTCTGAGTCAGGTCTGCTGACAGCTCAGAGCCTGGAGCCTGCTTAGGATTCTGTGTCTCCCTCTCTCTCTGCCCCTTCCTGGCTCATACTCTATCTCTTTCTCTCTCAAAAATAAATAAACATTAAAAATTTTTAAAAAGAGTTTCTTATGGTTTGCCTCCCTGTTTTTATATTATTTTTCCTTCCCTTCTCCTATATTCATCTGTTATGTATCTTAAAATTCTATATATGAGTGAAATCATGTGATATTTGTCTATGACTTATTTCACTTGATATAATACACTCTAATTCCATCCCCATTGTTGTAAATGGCAAGATTTCATTCTTTTTTATCACCAATATTCCATTGTGTGTGTGTGTGGTGTGTGTATACATATACATATGTATACATATACATGTATATACATATACATATACATACATAAACATATATACATATATATATCTATATATATCTATATATATATATCATCCTCTTCATTCATCAGTCGATGAACATTTGGACTCTTTCCATACTTTGGCTATTGTTGATAGTGCTGCTATTAGGGAGCATGTGCCCCTTCGAATCAGCACGCCTGTATCCTATGGATAAATACCTAGTAGTGTAATTGCTGGGTTGTAGGGTAGTTCTATTTTTAATTTTTTGAGGAGCCTCCACACTGTTTTCCAGAGTGGCTGCACCAGTTTACATTCCCACTAGCAGTGCAAGTGTTCCTCTTTCTCCACATCCTCACCAAATCTGTTGTTTCCTGAGTTGTTAGGTGTGAGGTGATATCTCACATGTGTGAGATGGTATCTCATTGTGGTTTTGATTTGTATTTCCCTGATGATGAGTGATGAGCATCTCTTCATGTGTCTGTTTGCCATCTGGATGTCTTCTTTGGAGAAGTGTCTATTCATGCCCTCTCCTATTTCTTCACTCGATTATTTGTTTTCTTGGGTGTTGAGTTTGTCAAGTTCTTTATAGAGTTTGGATACTAACCCTTTATCTGATATGTCATTCGCAAATATCTTCTCCCATTTTAAAGGTTGCCTTTGCTGATCGTTTCCTTCACTCTATAGACTTTTTATCTTGATGAGGTCCCAATAGTTCATTTTTGCTTTTGCTTCCCTTGCCTCTGGACATATGTCAAGTAAGAAGTTGCTGCGGCCAAGGTCAAAGAGGTTGTTGCCTGTTTTCTCCTCTAGGATTTCAATGGCTTCCTATCTTATGTTTAGGTCTGTAATCAAGTTTGAGTTTATTTTTGTGTATAGTGTAAGAAAGTGGTCCAGGTTCATTCTTCTGCATGTCACTGTCCAGTTTTCCCAACACCATTTATTGAAGAGACTGTCTTTTTTTTTTCATTGGATTTTCTTTCCTGCTCTGTCAAAGATTCATTGACCATACATTTGTGGGTGCATTTCTAGGTGCTGTATTCTGTTCCATTGATCTATGTGTCTGTTTTTGTGCCAGTACCATACTATCTTGATGATTAAAGCTTTGTGATAAGCTTGAAGTCTGGAATTGTGATGCCTCCAGCTTTGGTTTTCTTTTACAGGATTGGTTTGGCTATTTGGGGTATTTTCTGGTTCCATACAAATATTAGGATTGCTTGTTCTAGTTCTGTGAAGAATGCTAGTGTTATTTTGATAGGGATTGCATTGAATATGTAGATCGTTTTCAGTAGTATCAACATCTTAACAATATTTGTTCTCCCAATGCACGAGCATGGAATCTTTTTCCATATTTTTGTGTTTTCCTCAATTTCTTTCATAAGCTTTCTATAGTTTTCAGTGTATAGATTTTTCATCCAAGTAAAATTAAATTAAATTCCTAGGTATTTTATGGTTTTTGGTATAATTGTAAATGGGATTGATTCCTTGATTTCTCTTTCTTCTGCTTTATTTTTGGTGTAAAGAAATGCAACCAATTAAAAAAAGGAAGAAAACATTTAAAAATTAAAAATATACACGATAAAATAGACTAAAATAAAATGAAATGAATAAACAATTAAAAAAATAAAAAATAAAGTTAAAAAAAGAAAATAAAATTTTCTTTCTGTATCCAATAAAGGTGAAAAGAAGAAAAATGAAACCTGAATGCGGTTACATCCAGTTTATCCTAGAAGTGAAACTATGAGCCTTATATAGTCAGTACACTAAGCAGGTGGAGTGACTTGTGCTGGTCTTCTAGGGGATGCGCTTGGAGAGCACAGCTGGGCAGGGCTTGGTGTAACAGCTTTGTTCTCCACTAGGTGGCACTGATTATCTCAGCTTACTGAGGTAGATCAGTGTGGTGCGAATGCACATGTGCAGGAAAGGTAGAAATGCCTCCATCCAGCTCCCTAGTCTCTGGCACAGGAACTTTGGGTTCTCAGTGATTGGTGATCAAGCACCCCTCCTTTGTCTCAGGCCTTCATTTACTCTCCATCTCTACCATGTCCATATCCAAGCTGTCCGCCAGCCAAGCAGCACCTCCCCCCACCCCAGAGTTTTATCTCAGATGGGGTTATATTTCAAAACTCCACACTTCAAAGATCCCTGCAGTTTGGACCCACAACGACTCCCTTCAGAAGACTCTCACTGAGCAATGGTCAGGTGCCAGCTTGCTCCAGAAAATGTTCATGGGATCGCACAGCAGCAGAGGTTCAGAGATTATGGCAAATCACAACACACAGCCAGCACCAGGTTTCACCACACTCTGGTGTTTTGTCCCAATGCTAGTAAATGTGGCTGCTCTCTGGGGTCCACTGGGAACTTTGTCTGTGGGGAGGCTGTATGGCCTCTACCAAATGCACTCCAAGCAGAGGAACTGCTTCTCCCTGTGTGGCACATGGATCCCTCAGAGCCTGTTGCCTGCTCCTGGGGATTTGCCCTACTTCCCACCAGAGCACTGCCAGGCACTGAGCTTTGAAAAATCAGACTCTGTGCTCCATTGTTGACAGGATCCTGGTGGTATTAAAATCCTCTCCTTTTCTTCCTGTCAGTGGTTTTAGGGAACAGATTTCTTGTTCAGTCACCTGTGAGTGTTTTCACTCTTTCTCTCTCTTTCTCTCCAGTTACTTTTGGGGCAGTACTTTTCTTGCAAGATCCCAATGTGCCGTACTCTTCCCCTTTCTCTTTCTCTGTCCTCTCTCTGAAAAAATAGCTCCCTACCCTCTGCGGCTTTTCTCTCCCCCACCGTTCACTTCTCCGCACCATTTACTTGTCAAGTTCTGTGACTCAGGTTATTCAGATTGTTGTGTTAATCCTCAGATCAATTTCCTAGGTGTTCAAAATGGTTTTGTGCTGATCTAGCTGCATTTCAGGGACGAAACAAGCTCCATGCTTCTCTGCCATCTTAACTCCTCCCCCCACCCCCCAATTATACATTTGTTTTTGGTCAAGTCACTGAAGTAAGGCTGAAGGTTCTGCTTAATGCAGCAAATAAGATTTATGATGTCAGTGTCTCCCAATTTTTATCATATTAGCTTTGATTTCTTGGTGAAAATGGTTATGGCCAGGCTTCTCTATTATAAATTTCCTATTTTCTTCTTTTTATTAATAAATGATATGTGTGGAGATTCTTTGAGATTATTCAAATTTCCTATTTGTAATCAAATTTTCACTCACTAGTTTTACCACCCATTAATGTTTTTCCAACTTTATTGGGCATTAGGTATTTCTTAATATTCATTCCACTGTACAGAAGATATTTCTCTTCTTCCTATTTATTTACATATATATATATATATATATATATATACATACGTACACACACATATATATATGTATATGAATATATATAAGAATTAGCCCATATATATATGGGCTAACTAATTCTTGTTCTATGAATTGAGTTATATTTTTACAGTTATTATTTATCTTCATGCTCAAATTCCTCAGGATCTGGCCAGTAGGAAACCCTTCTGTATCCCTTTATTATAGTCTCATCATTTTTTGTGTGTGTACACTTCTTTACATTCTGTTACAACAGAATGTTCCAGGCTCAATTTATATTTCCCCTGCTTCAGTCCTTCAAGTAGGTTCAGTTCCTTTTAATAGAGAATGGTATTTAGAAGCTAAATGGTATTTAGGTATGTTCATTGCAACTGGCATGTCATTGCTTCTAGATTGAACTAAGAAAAAGATAAATATAGAAGTTGTTTTTGTTGTCTGATTGCTGTGGCCAGGACTTCCAGTACTATGGTAAATAACAGTGGTGAGAGTGGACATCCCTGTCTTTTTCCTGATCGTAGAGGAAAAGCTCTCAATTTTTCCCCATTGACAATGATATTAGGTGTGGGTTTTTCATTAATGGCCATTATTATGTTGAGGTATGTTCCCTTTAAACCTACTTTGTTAGAAGTTGTAATAACACACACACACACACACTCACACACACCATTTGCAACAACATAGACAGAGCTAGAGAGTATTATACTGAGTGAGATGAGTCAGTCAGAGAAAGACAAATAGCATATGACTTCACTCATATGTAGATTTAAGAAACAAAACAAACAAGCATAGGGGAAAAAGGGGGGGGGGAAACTAAAAAACAGACTCTTAACTGTAGAGAACAAAGTGATGGTTACTAGAAGGGTGGGTGGGGTGACGGGCAAAATAGATGATGCGGATAAAGGAGGGCACTTGTGATGAGCACCAGGTAATATATGGAATTGTTGAATCACTATATTGTACACCTGGAACTAATATTACACTATGTGTCAGGGCACCTGGGTGGCTCAGCTGGTTAAGTGTCTGACTCTTGATCCTGGCTCAGGTCATGATCTTGTGGGCTCGTGAGTTCGATACCCACATTGGGCTATACACTGTCAGTGTGGAGCACCTGGGATTCTCATGTAATATTTAAAAAAATTACACTGTATGTTAACTAACTGGAATTTAAATAAAAACAAAAAAGTTATTTTTCTATATATTTCTATAAATTATACATTTTTATATTTGATATATTAAAAATCATGACTATATACTGGTACAGTTCCAAACCCAAACCATAGAGCTTATTATTTTAGTATTTGTCTTTCTATATTTGTGTAGAATACCACTGTGAACAATAAAACTTAAACTAGAGTTCATATTTTTTACCAGTTATTTCTTGTATGTGTAGTACTATTTATATATAGTAAAATGCACAGATTTTGTATCCAATTTGATCAGTTTTGACAAATGAGCATACTTATGTAACCCACATCCTATCCAGGTATAGAATATTTTCTTTGCCTTAAAAAGTTTCTTCATTGCCATTTCTGATTTTTTTCACCATGTATTAATTTGGCCTATTCTGGAACTTCGTGTAGATAAAATTGCAGTTTATGCTCTTTGGATTTGACTTTTTGCTCAATGTGTCCATGAAATTTTATCTTGTGTTTGTGTGTATCAGGGTTGTAGTTCATTCTTTTTTGTGGCTACTAATATTCCATTGCATGAATATACCATATTTTAAAAATGTTCCCAAGATTTGGGTAGTTTTCTGTAAAGGTGGTATAAATCATGTTTTCATTTTGGGAGGATGCACACTTAGGAGTAGAACTGCTGAATCATATATGCTTACCTTTATTAAAAATTGCCAAAATATTTCCCAAAATTATTCTACCATTTTACACTTCTACTGGCAGTGCATGAGTGTTGCTTTATAATCTCATCATTTTAATTTTAGCTCCTCTAGTGTGTGTTATGGTATTTCATTGTGGGGGAATTTTTTATTTCCTGTTGATTGATGATATTGAGTATTTTTATGTACTTACTAAATTACATTCGTATATGTTGTTTTGTGAATCAGGTATTCAATTCTTCAGTTTAAAAAAAAGGAAAAAAAACTTCTTCCATTACATATGCATTCTAAATATACATCCTTTGTCAGATTTATGTAGGGTAAATATTTTTTCCCAATTCGTGCCTTGCCTATTTACATTCTTAGTGGTGTCCTTTGATAGGCAGATGTTTATAATTTTGACAGTCTAATTTATCTATTGTTTTTGTTTTATGGTTACTGCTTTTTGTGTCCTGTCCAAAAAACTTTGCTTATCTCCACATCTTAAGGATAATGTCCTACATTTTATTCTAGAAGCATTATATATTTAGCTTCTTTGTATAGACATCTAAGTCATCCAGAATTAATGTTTGAACATACAGTGAGGTAAGGATTGGGGGGTCTTTTTATTCTATATTGAGAAGGTGTGCCAATACCATTTGTTGAAAAACTTTAATTTCCTCCAGTGAAACACTTTGGGGTCTTTGTCAAAATCAATTGTTTATATATAGGTGGGTCTATTTCTGCACTTTTTATTCTGTTCCTTTGATCTATTATCCTATGCTGATATTGTACTGTCTAGAGTAATGAAGCTTCATAGTAATTCTTAAAGTCAGGTAGTATAAAGTCTCTAATTATATCCTTTTAAAAATTATTTTGGTAAAAAATGATTAAAAAATAAATTTTTATGTGGAATTTAAGAAATAAAACAGATCTACATATGGGAAGGGCAGGGAAAAAGAGAAGAGAGGGAAACAAACCACAAGAGACTCATAATAGAAAACAAACTATGGGTTGATGGGGGGAGATGGTTGGAAGATGGGCTAAATGGGTGATGGGTACTAAGGAGGGCACTTGTGATGAGCACTGGGTCCTGTATGTAAGTGATGAATCACTAAATTCTACTCCTGAAATGAATATTGCATTGTATGTTAACTAACTAAAATTTATATTAAAAATATATTTTGGCTATTCTAAGTTCATTAACTTTCAATTAAAAAGTTTTATAAATAGCTTGTCCATTTCTATATTTTAAAATGTCCCTTGGTTTATGTTTGCAGTTGCAATGAATTTATAAATCAATTTGGGGGAACTGATATCTTAAAAATATTTATTCATCTGATAAATCATACAACTCCTTTTGTTATTTTGTTTTGTTTTGTTGAGTAAAGTTGACACACAATGTTAGATTAGTTTCAGGTGTACAATATAGTGATTCTACAAGTTTCTACTTTATGCTATACTCACAAGTGTAGCTACCATCTGTCACCATACAGCACTATTACAAAACAAATAAATAAACAAACAAATAAAAGGCAGAAACATACCCATAAATACAGAGAATCAACTGATGGTTGCTAAATGGGTGGGAGTGGGGGGATGGGCATAATGGGTGAAGGGGAGAGGGATTTACAGCCTTCTAGTTCTGGAATGTATTAAGCCACGGGAATAAAGACACAGCATAGGAATATAATGGCCATTTGTCTTTAAAAATTCTGCAGTGTTCTGTAGTTTTCAATGGAATGGTCTTTTACTTTTTCTTAAATGTATTCCTATGTATTTTATATTTTTGGTAATATCATTAATGGGAATTTTTATAATGTTGTTTTTAGTTGTTTTCTGCTATCATACTGAAATACAATGAACTTTAATTCAATTCTTGTAGCCTGTAAACTTGATAAATTTACTTAGATTTTTTCTTTTGTGTGTGTGTGTCACGTTTTTACTTAAATTTGTTTGTTAACATATAGTGTAATACTGGTTTCAGGAGAAGAATTTAGTGATTCATCACTTACATAGGGGACCCAGTGCTTGTCACAAGTGCCCTCCTTAATACCCATCAACCATTGAACCCATTCCTGCCCTCCCCTCCTCCATCAACCCTCAGTTTGTTCTCTATAGTTAAGAGTCTCTTATGGTTTTCCTCTCTCTATTTTTTCCCCTTCCCCTTGGTTCTCTATTTTGTTTCTTAAATTCCACGAGTGGAATCATATGGTAGTTGTCTTTCCCTGACTTATTTCACTTAGTATAATATACTCTGACTTCACTCACTTCATCATTGCAAACATCAAGGTTTCATTCTTTTTAATGACTTAGTAATATTCCATTGTGTATGTATGTATATAGACTAATACCTTGGCTTGTGAGCATAATTTGTTCCAGAAACATGCTTGTAATCCAAAGCACTCATATGTCAAGGCGAATTTCAAGAACTATTGGCTCAGTTGTGATCATGTGACATTTGTCATCACGTACTTCTCATATTGCAAGGTGTCACTCGTTTATCAAGTTAAAATTTATTAGAAATACTTGCTCACCTTGTGGAATGCTCACAGAGCAAGTTACTCACAATCCAAGGTTTTACTGTATATGTAAATGTACCATATATATATATATATATATATATATACACACACACACGCGCGCGCGCGAGCACACACATACACACTGTTCTTTATATATAACATATATGTATCACCTCTTCTTCATCCTTTCATCAGTCAATGGATATTTGGACTCTTTCCACAATTTGGCTATTGTTGATAATGCTTCTATAAACATTGGGCTGCATGTGCCCCTTCAAATCAGTATTTTTGTATCCCTTGGATAAATACCTAGTAGTGCAATTGCTAGGTCATAGGGTAGTTTTATTTTTAGCTTTTTGAAGAACTGCTATACTGTTTTCCAGAGTGGCTGCACCAATTTGCATTCCCACCAACAGTGCACAAGGGTTCCCCTTTTTTTCATTCCTGGCCTACCTCTGTTGTTTCCTGTGTTGTTAATTTTAGCCATTCTGACAGGTGTGAAGTGATATCTCATTGTGGTTTTGATTTGTATTTCTCTGATGATGAGTGATGTTGAGCATCTTTTCATGTGTCTGTTAGGCATCTGGATGTCTTCTTTGGAAAATGTCTCTTTATATCACCTGCCTATTTCTTAATTGATTATTTGTTTTTTGGGTGTTGAGTTTGATAAGTTCTTTATAGATTTTGGATATTAACCCTTTATCAGATATGTCATTTGCAAATACCTTCTCCCATTCTGAAGGTTGCCTTTTAGTTTCGTTGATTGCTTGCTGTGCAGAAGCTTTTAATTTTGATGAAGTCCTAATAGTTCAAGTTTGACTTTATAGATTTAATAGCTGCTTTCCAGATTCCTTAGATCAGAAGTTACAAAATATGGCATGTGGAATAAATCTGGATCACTGCTTCTATAAATAAAGTTTTATTTGAACACAGACATGCTCATTCACCTACATATTTTCTATGGTTGTCTACACAAGAGTTGAATACAACAGAGTCCACAAGGTCTAGACAACACACAATATTTACTATCTGGCTCTTTATAGAAAATTTCTGTCAACCCATGCCCAAGATTTAATTACATATTTAATAATAGCTTTTTTGAAAAGAGAAAATTTTACTCTTTCCTTTCCAACTTCTGTGCCTTATATTTATATTAATTTTAATTTAATTTTAATTTTTTATTCTTTTTCCTAGCTGTATCCACTCACTATGACACCCCCCCCACCCAGTAGAGTACAGAATATAAATAGTGAAAAATGGTGATCTTTGCTTTGGTACTGTTCTAAAAGGAACATATTAAGTACTGTATGTTGTCATTAACACAACATTATGTATGGGCTTGTCATTAATATTTTTGAATAGACTGAGGAATTTTCTTTTTATTCTGAATTTTCTGAGAATTTTTATAAATTTTTTTTGTTTTTGCTTTTTTACATGTTTTTTCCTTAGCTGTTGATAATATATTTGTTTTCCCCTATATTCTGGTAACATAATAAATTTCCTTAATTGAGCATTTGCAAGTAAAAAGATCTTTGACTTTCTGAATAAATTCTAGTTGATAATAATATATTATTTGATTTTCAATATTTTTCTGAGAGTTTTTGCATTTATGCAAATGACATATTTTTTGAAAATTCTTTTCTTACATCACTTTTATCTGGTTTTTGTACTTGAGTTATGCCTGTCTTACAAAATAAGGTGTGGATTTTAGATATCCATAACTCCATGGTTTTTTTCTTACCTAGATTGAGAATCTTTTCTTTATAATTGGAGTTTTAAATTCATTAACATTTAATGTAATTATTGATTCATTTAGATGTAGAACTATTATTTTGTTCCTTATATTTTATTTAGTCCATCTGCTCATATAATAAAGGCATCTGTTCAATTTTTTTGATGGTCCAGTCCTACTTTTTTGCCAACTTATAAATTAAATGTTAATTAGTATTCTATTGCAACTTCTCTTTTGGATTATCATCCTTACCTTGTTGTTTTATATTTTATTGGTTGCTCTAGGGATTGCAAAATGCATCCTTAAGTTTCACAGTGTCTTACAGTTGATATTTTACCATTCCACAAGAAATTTAAGAATCCAGCAATTGTATAGTTTGCTATAACCCTTATACTTTGAGATGTTGTCAAATATATTGCCATACATATATTAAAAGCCCCATGATGATTGTTAGAATATTTGTTTTAGACAGTCATCAGGCTTTGAAAGAAATTAAGAAGAAAAATGTAGTTTTTATATTTACTCACATATTCACTATTTCCGGCATTTTTTTATTCCATCATGCACATTAAGTTTACATAGAGTGTGTATCCACTTCAACAAAAATAAGTCTTTAATATTTCCTTTAATACAGGTCTGTTGGCAAAAAATTCTTTCAGTTTTTTATTGAAAAATACCTTAAAATTTCCTTCATAATTCAAGGATACTTTCACTGCATATAAAATCCTAGTTGCTGGTGCCTGGGTGGCTCAGTCAGTTAAGCTTCCGACTTCAGGTCAGGTCATGATCTCACAGTTTGTGAGTTTGAGCCCTGTGTCAGGCTCTGTGCTAATAGCTTGGAGCCTGGAGCCTGCTTTGGATTCTTTGTCTTCCTCTCTCTCTGCCCCTCCCTCACTCACGCTGTCTCTCTTTCTCTCTCTCTCTCAAAAATAAATATTTTAAAAAATAATAAAAAATTAAAAAATAAAATCCTAGTTGATAATCACCCCTTTCACGTATCACTTTAATGATGGCATTCCATTATCTTCTGACCTACATTATTTTCATGAAAGATCTGCCATTTGCATGGTTTTCCTCCTGTGGCATTTCTCTATTTTCAAAACTTTCCCTTTATCTTTGGGTTTTAGCAGTTAGACAATGGGCTTAACAGTTGACAAAAATACTTACAGGTATTTTTTTTATATATTCATACTTCTTAGATTTTTAATTTGATATTTTTTTAGTAAATTTGGGCAACTTTTCAGCCTACTTCAAGTATATTTTCTATCCCATTTTTTTCTTATTCTCTTTCTTCTTGACTCTAATTTCACATATGTTAGACTGCATAATACTATCTCACATATTAATGATACCTTATTTTTAATGCCTTTTTTGTTTATTTCTTAAAAGTGAGTAATGTCTATTACTCAGTCTTTAAACTCAGGGACTCTTTCTTCTCTTGCATCCAATTTTATGTATGGCTGTTCAGTGAATTTTTCATGTCACATATTTAATTTCTTGCTTATAGAATTCTTATTTGATTCTTTTTATAGGCTCTATCTCACTGCTAATATTCTCCCATCTGTTCATATGTCCATCCATTATGACCAATTTTTAACATCTCTGTATATATTTGTGTTAGTTCATTTTAAATACCTGTCTGCTGATTCCAACATCTGGATTATTTCTCAGAGTTTGTTTCCACTGACTGCTCTCTCCCTTCAGATATGTTTCATATTTTCCCGCTTCTTTTCATGTCAAGATTATTTAAATTTATTGTGTGATAGACACTGTAGACACAATGTGATTCAGACTCTGAATTTAGCTGTTTTCCTTTAGAGAGAGTTAAGGTATTTGAGTTTTGTTTTGTTTTTTTCATACTGTAACTTAATTTTCTGATCAATTAATCTTAACCTTTCAAATTTTGTGTTTGAATTTTGCTAGCACTCTTCTAGAGTAGCCATTACTATACTGGTAAAAAAAAAAGTCCGATTTCTAAGACTTAGCTTTACTTCAGTATCAACTAAATAAATCTGTTGTTCAGCAAAGTATCCTTCCTATAGATGTTCAGAAATCCCATGCATCAAAGTGTTGTGGGAACTTCAGAATCTCCATTCAGCTCACAGATTTGCAGGAGCTGTTTTATATGTGAACTCACAGTGTTACACTGTCAGATGTTCAACATCTAAAAATAGCTGCTTCCTATATCTCTCTCACATGTGCATACACACATACAATTTCCAATTACAAGGTATTTTTCCAATAGAAATCTATTTACGTAGTTTTAGATCTCTTTTCAATATATCTTAAACTTCACGCTATTACCAACCAATATATTACCATAATATTAAACTATCCATCCATAAAGGACACTTTATAATTTCCTACTTCAATCTTTGAAAGCCCTAACATTGATTCTGTGCTCTGCTTTGTAGAGTTACAATTCTTATTGATAAGTCTGAACTCATCTTCTGTCTTCTTTGATTTCTCATGGATAGCCAAATTGTTAGATAAAAGCTGTGACACTGGGTGAGTTTTTCTGTATACATGTATGAGAGACTATTAGATTGTAAGATTTATTATCCCCAAAGTAAACAAACAAAAAACCAAAAATGTGACAGTACAAATGTGACAGTAGCACCTCATGGTTATTTATATTGAATGTTTATAATTGGTGAACAAATGTGGATTTGGGGGTAAAAATGAAAATAGTGTCATTGATTTACCAAGAGAAGAAGTACTGAATGAGATAATTTTAAGAAAAGAGAGATTGAATGTGTATTGGGAAAGGGGAGTGGTTAGTAGGTACAGAATAAGTTCAAGAACTCTGCCAAAAACCACACTAAGGTTCTACTGTGACATTTATATTCACCTTAATGTCTATGACATGCATTACAGGTCAGTGATGAAACTCTGGAAACAACATGTTGCATTAAAGTTAATTTAAATTTCTTCCAGTAAGGATTAGAGCTATACTGATTGCTAACTCAATGATAAATGAAGTGAGCTGAATGTGGATTGGTAAGCATTCACTGTCAAAACAGCGATGATCAGTATTTCTCCTTTTGCCTCTCATAGTTTCTGACTACTATAAATCAGCTTTTTCTTTTTTTATTTTAGAGAGAGGGAATGTGTGAGTGGGGGAGAAGGGCAGAGGGGGGAGAGAGAGAGAGAGAGAGAGAGAGAGAGAGAGAGAGAGAGAGAATCTTAATTGGGCTCTATGCTCAGTACAGAGCCTGATGCAGACCACAGTCCCACAACCCTGGGATTATGACCTGAGCTGAAATCAACAGTCAGAAGTTCAAGCAACTGAGCCACCCAGGCACCTCTAAATCAGCTTTTCCTGAAGCTCTTAAAATTTTTTTTTAACATTTATTCATTTTTGAGAGACTAAGAGAGACATAGCATGAGTGGAGGAGGGGCAGAGAGAGAGGGAGACACAGAATCTGAAGCAGGCTCTGAGCTGTCAGCACAGAGCCTGATTTGGGGCTCAAACTCATGAACCATGAGATCATGACCTGAGCCAAAGTTGGACCCTTAACTGACTAAACCACCCAGGTGCCCCAAAGCCCTTTTAATTTAAAGTAAGCTATATTTTCTTCCCTCTACATACATGACTCAGTTTATGAAGATGGCTTTTAATAAACATAAATTTCTGGAAAATAGTTTAGTACAAAGACCACTGGCTATGAAGATTAAAACAAATAGCAACAACAACAACAAAGAACATTTGAACCCTGAATCTGTTGCTGGATAGTAGTATAATCTTAGGTTAGTTTTACTTAACTTCTTTGAATATAAATTTCCTCATCTATAGAGTTTAGAGTAATTCCTGTTTCACAAGATGGGTGTAAGAATTAAATATAGCTAGAGGAAGAGATGTATATTACCTGGCACAATGCCTGACACATAATAGATTTACAGTAAATAGTTAGTCTTTCTTTATTCATGACCACATATTTTCTAGACCAGGACTCAGCAATTTTTTTCTATTAAGGGCCAGATACTGAATAATTTAAGTTTCGTGAACAATACTAACTCTGTCATAACTACTCTATTCTGCCATTGTAGCCTCAAAGCAGCTTTAGAGTGTATGCAAAGGAATGAGCATATCTTTCTTTGTTGATTAAACTTTATATACAAAGTTGGTAGCAAATCAGATTTGGCCTGTAGGAATGGTAGCTTGTAGACTTCTGGACTAGATTAAGGAAAATGGTGGGGTTTTTTGCTTGTTTGCTTAGATAGTCATTGGATCTATATTTTAAAATCCCCAAGGTTTAAAAGATACAGGAATAGCATGCTCCATCTGTTCTCTTCATGTTTAACATGTTTGATCAAGACAAAACTTCACTGTACATTTTTCTGTGCTTATCATGGTATGTTTACAATCAAATTTCCTTGGTAAAAGTACGATTTCATTATGACACCTTTTTAAATTTTAGAGGACAAAACTTTTTAAAGTAACATAAAGCCTATTTTTCTTATCTTACAAATAATAATGTTTTGGCTGGATACTTCTCTCTAGACTTCGTGTGAATTCACTGACAAATGGAAACGACTATATTTGGATATTATTCTTTGTCCTAATGAGTGTGCAGCCTTCATCCTGGCTTCTAGTGGGATAATAAGAACTTCTCTTCTTTGTTTTTCAAATGCAGCCTAGTATGATATGAAGGAAATATAAAGGGGAAAAGATACTGGCTTAGAAATCAGAAGAATTGTATTCTAACCCAGGATTTATGACTACCTTAGTGTTATATTAGCCAAAATATTTAAGGATGCATATATTAAAGCCTACCTTTTATGAGATTGCCATCAGCTTTAACATTTTTCTCCAAACCTGTTATCCTTATGAATTTATTTTTTTATCATTCTCAAAGTTACTATTTTTTGGTTTTTCTTACTTTCCTCTTATTTTCCTTAGCCAAATACTTCTAAATTCTTATTTATGCAGCATTTGTTGGTTTATAAGTTTTGGGGTGTGCATTATTTAATTTGGTTTTCACAACCACTAGTATGAACAATAAGACTTTTAATCCTCTTATTTTATAAATGAAGAGTTAAGTGATAAAATAATTTAAACCAATGAATTTAAGGTCATAGAGTTAGAAGACAGAATGAGGACTAAGATCATGCCCTCTCACTACTCACTCACTCATTTCTCTGCAGGGGTTCTGAGGAGTCTCTGTGCTAGATTTCCAGGTGTTGTGTCTTATACTTACCTTTATAATATTCTGAATTTCCCTGTGGGAATTGTCACTGTTGACATAGTGACAGAGGAAGATGAGGAGGAGCTAAAACCATTATCGAGAATACTACAATGACTTCTGGGATAAGAAATTCCAGAAGGTGAGTGAGTCCAGGGGAAGACACTGGATGCCATGGAAAGGATTTTTAAGGATTTCTTGGTCTGGATGTTGGCAACGTAGCTATTTTTTTCTAGTTTCTAAGAAAGATAAATTTAATGACCTTTACTTTGTCTCTTTGTCCTTCATGCCCTATTCAGCCACATTATCATAAATATTTGGCAATGTGATAAGAGAATGCTATTTTCTTTAACAATCAAATAAAGATTGAATCTAAAAAATAACTTTTTTCTTTGTTTATTGGACAAGGAAGTACCTAATAACATTTCTACTGTCATTAAAATTCCATATTTTCTCTTTTAGCAAATGGAATGATTAGAATTTTAGGACTCTGATCAGTTACTAAAACCCTCCTTCATTAGTCTTTTTTAAAATTTTTTATTCAAAAAACATTTTTTAAATGTTCATTTATTTTTAAGAGAGAGAGAGACAGAGTGTGAGCGGGGAGGGGTAGAGAGATAGGGATATCCAGAATCTGAAATAGGCTCCAGGATCTGACCGGTCAGCACAGAATGTGGGGCTCAAACCCATGAACTATGAGATCATGACCTGAGCTGAAGTCAGATGCTTAATGGACTGAGCCACCCAAGTACCCCTGTAAGTCCTTTTAATTCACCTTTATTTGCCCTCATTTAAGATACCTTCTTGTATTTTATGGAACAACAGATGAGATTTCACAAACCATCGCTATTGTTATGAATACTCCTCTTCTATTTCCCTCCTTAGCTTTACTAACATTATAGAACAGGGGTTTGGGTCCATTATTATTTAACCTTTCTATAGAATTTTCAGTATTAAGAATCTCCTGACCCACATAACTCTGGGGATATTTTTGGAGGTAAATTTCTGGACCTTAAACATTTTTAATATATAGGCTGCTAGCTGTGGGAGTCATGTAAGTTGAGCCTAAGATGCAGTGGTCCCTACCTTTAAGTAACAAAAAAATGAACCAATTTTGGCATGTTACTAAGTACCTAGTATCCAGGGAGAACTATAGTGAAATATCTAATACATCTTTCTTGGGAAGCTATCTTTTAGTCAAATATTAATCCCCAAAATATTTATCAGATTTCTCCTTGTATTGAAAAGCATTTATATTTTATACAAATTTTATATAAATATATACAGATGGATAGGTAGACATTGATATTTACTGCAAACACAAAGAACTTAAGATATTCTGCATACTATTTAAATGATCTTGCTTTAATTATCTCCCCATAGAATTTTCTGGGAAAACTCAAACTCCCCTTGTTGGAGCTTATGTGGGATCTATGCTTAATTTTCTTTTGTGGGTTAATTTGACTTTTGGATTATATGAATGAAATTAAAGGGCAAATGAATATTAGCTTAGTCTTTGCTTTCTAGTGCTTTTATGAAGAATAAACATGAAATTTGTCTTGACATTCTGTAAAACAGAGCATACATCTTTATTTTGAATTTTTCCCACTTTTAGTAACATGGTGACTGAAGAAAGTAAGGTGCAGTATACTTAGGGAATAAATAAAATATTTAAAACTAAGAAAGAGTGATTAGGAAATAAAATATACTACTAGTTGATCTAAGCTGGTGAATGAGGGCTAAAGATAAATAGGTATAGTAAACTTAATAACATGAAAATGTGTAAATTTGTTTTAAAAACCACAGGAAAATGAACTTGGTGAAATTACACAAAAAGTATGTCACTTGGCTAATTTAATCCAGAAGACAAAATGATCAGAAAATGAGATGAAGGGAAAGATTTGGAATACAAGCTAAGAATAAATAAGAGATGAAAAATATCACCATCTGGAAGATTTTAAACACAAATTAAAGAAAATGTTATTTAAGAACATGATAAAACAGCAAGATAAAACATGAATAAATTCAGCTCAGTAATATTTTAAAAAGTTAAATGTAATAGGTAAAATTTTAAAGCAAAATGCTTCAAAGATGGACAGTATATTAGAAAAAAAGTTTTAAAATCTGAGGTCAGCCAAAATTACCTCCTAAAGTTAGAGGAAAAGTAATTTTAAACAGTGGTACTTTTCAGGGTACAAAGGTTAACATTCCCTGGAAAAGTATGCAGGGTCATTGAGTGGAAGGCAGTTGAAGCAACCTTCTGACCTTGTAGTGAGTTCCATTCTCTTGACTAGAGTTCATTTCAAAGAGGTTTATGTTGGTTGATATTTCTTGTGACTGATTCTCAAGTTAGCCATTCTTGAGGCAGAGATATCTCCTTCCTTAAACCTATATCCCACAGGGAAGACCAGACAATAGGCAGATGATAACCTTTAGTCCTTACTAGGATCTAAAGTACAAATTTCAGCAACAGATGATGTACCTGAGATGATTTCAATGGTTTTCATTTCCATCCTTTTTTGGAAATCTCTTTTGAGTGATTTCTTTCTGTGGGAAACAGAAAACAAGGCAAAGATAAGGACATGTCATAATTGAAGCATTAAATGAATTTCAAATTTTAGAGTCAAGAAAGTTACTAAAAATTTTTCTAAAACCCAGTTCAGTCTGTTCTCATTCAGTAAAATCTAATGTGTCCCAGGGAAACAGGGCCAAGGATTAAGCCAGGTAGCTGTGGAATCATGACCTCCTTTCTCTCCCAGACTATCATAGGAAGAATGGGGCTTTCCATTGCAGTGCACTGTGTAACTTTACTTATGACAGGATGAGCTGTGTCTGCCCTTGATAAAGAGAATGGAGAACACAATGGAGGCAATGGAGAAGACACAGTGAATTCTAGGTCATGAAGGAATGTCTTTCCCAAGCTTCACAATACTGAGCTTGAGATGCAGCCCACCCTACTCCACCTTTCAACCCTCAGAGGCCATCTAATCAATTTCTGTCCCCGGGTACTCAAGTTAAACATCTTAATTTACTGATTAATATCTGCCAATGAGATATACAGTAGGGATTTTTTATTCCTGACAATTCAGATTCCACTTTCCAGGGAGGAAAACTAGGGCAACTTCCTTTAATTTTTTTTTTGCCTTAGTTTTTGTGACTGTAAAGTGGGGGGAAATAATGTTTAGGGGACACATTTATTAAATATTTAATATATGCTATAATTGTTCCAAGTTTGTTGATATTGATCTTCTAATTCCCAGGACAATATTTAAAAGAGTGTTTTATTATTACCTGCCTGTTTATAGGTGAGTATAACAAAATTAGAGAGGTTAAGTAACTTGCTCTAAATAAGTATCAGGGTAGTGATTACAACTCAGATTGCAGCCTGTCAACCCCATACAGTGAGGATATAATATGACTAAGTATGTGAAATGGCATCATAGCATGCTGCCTTGCATGTGGTATTCATTAATAAACATTGGCTTTTTAAAATTATTGTTATCTCTTACCAATAGTTTACTATAATGACCAATTTCTTGCCTGAGCTCTCCTTTGGTTGAGAAGAAATGAACAAATCTCTGGGAGAGATGTGGCTCAAGTGTCTTTTTTTTCTTCATATCCTTGCCCATCACCAGCAATCCTGATTCTTTTGGGCTGGAATCTCAAATCACTTTCAATTCATTTGCTCTATGCTTTGTTTTTTAGAGTGATGTTAGCAGAAGAAAGGGGCCATGTTTCTTGGGGTTCAACATCTGACATAGTATAAACTATTTCAGAGGATACTTGTTCACTTAATCATTCATTTAATGATGAATATATTTACTGTCTATAATGTGCACAAGTGAACAAAATAAGTAAAGACCCTATGGGTTCTTTAAGTTATCCTGTTTGTATTTTTTTTCATGTTGTTATGTACGTGTTATGTGAGTGTATGTCCTATGTATCTGGGTTATTATACATATTGTGTCACACACACACACGTACACACATATACTATGTGTATGTTACTCAAGATGATACTAATAAGTTAATCCTCCTAAATCATTGCTTTTGTCATGATACTTTCATATTCAAGCAGTGTTTGTCTTCCCTCTATTTAAATGTTGAGTCAAAGCTCCATAGACCAGGCCTTAAAATTCTCCAAAACTGAATTCCAAACTATCATCCCAATCTTACTTTTTACGTGTGGTCAATACAATCATTGTATTCCATTTAATCTGCTATAATTTTTCCCCCTAAGTACAGCCTGAAAACTCTGGGAGCTAACTTCTACTTCTGGCCCAAATAAACAGGACAAAAATAGCAGGAACTAGATTAACCCTTCTACCATAAATAACTACACACACACACACACACACACACACAACCAACAACCAGACAAAATATATGAAGTAATGGTTTTCAGACGTTATGCAAGCAGGCATTGCACAAAAATAATCATGTGAGAAAGGAAAATTCCCCACAATTTTCCCCTGTCCCCCTTTTCCCTTCTTGGAGTTTTCTTCTTAAAGGTATTTCTAGCCACAGCACTGGGAGAGGACTCCAGAGAGAACATGGTGGTTTCCTAAGTTGATGTGATAGAATGGGGTCTATGGAGGTTTCAGGTGGCTGGACTTCACAGGGCAGAATGCCACAGAAAGAGAAAGAGCACAGAAAAAGAGCCACAGAGAAGTGTAGAAGTTGCCCTTTGAATCATCAGCTGATACTGATCAGCATGTATTCGTGAGGAATTACCAAAGGTGGAGGAAAGAGCCATCTTAAAGGAAAGCACAACAATCCCTGAAGCTTAATAGAGCCCAGAATTGTTTGTTTTCTACTCTAGCAAGAGTAGAAAAAAACATCATAATACATGAAGCATCAGGTACTTAGAAGGATATTGCCTCAGTAGTGGAGTGTAATTAGCCCAAGACTAACAGCTGTTCTAGTACACATAACAGTACTTGAAACCAAACCTTAAAAGGGTAAACCAGTTTCCAAGTAACTTATTGCACCCCAGTGGAAAGTTTAAAGGTATTTTTTTTAATTCAAGAATATTCAGCACTTTAAAAAATTCTCAATATGTGGCATCTGACTGAAAATTACTAGGTATATAAAAAGCATTGTTTTTCAGTACGTAAGAATGAACCCTGACTGAAACAACTGGGTAAAAGTTTTGGAGTTATGTGAATTTTTTACCTCCTTCATACAATTCACAAAAAGCTGGTATAATTAAGGTAAGTTGATCCCAGTGCAGGAAATGAGCCATATGTATAGAAAGAAACATTGTGCTCACATGTCTTTTTCTAAGAAATTAGGAGAGTAAATTAATGATTAGAACTTGAATTCACAGAGGACACCAATATCTGTTTTCAGCCTTTGGTTTTCAGCACCATGGTGGAGGTAATGGAAAACAAGTGTGTGCACTTTGAATAAGACTGCCCCCCGCCCCCATCATTTGCTGCATTGGCCCCAGTGTCATCATTTCACTTCAAACCTCATTTCTTTTCCTGTCTCCCCACTGAGAACTTCTGTTAATGGAAGTACCTTACCTACTCCCAGAAGAGGGTGCCACTGAACAAGCTGCCTACATGGCCCTCCTCAACCTCTCCTAAATTATTAACTATTCCCTTCTTCTGCTTTAAAATTTTTCCTATGCCTGTGGAGAGGAGGAGCCAAGATGGTGGAACAGCATGGAAATTTTTTGTGTGTCATGTGTCCATGAAATATAGCCAGACCAACACTAAACCATCCTGCACACCTAGAACACTGATGAGGATTAACACAACAATCTGAATGCACAACCTGAACCACAGAAGTCAGCAGGTACAAGGCACAGAGAGGTAAACTTGGGGAGCAAGAAGCCGCAGCAGGCAAGGAGGTACTTTTGCAGGCAAAGAGAGGACACAGACGGTGGTGGTGGGGGAATATGGGAAAAGCACCCCTCCCCAAAAGCAGCTGAAGAGAAAGTGGAAAATTGGAAACAGCCACAGGGACTAAACTAAAAAGGGAGAAAGGAGAAAGGAGAGGGTTTAAATTCCATTAACTGTAAACAAGGGGAGCATAAAGGCCACAACACCGCAGCTCAATACCTGGTGGTGCTCTGGTGGGAAGGGCGAATTCCCAGGAACAGAGTGGGGTCCGGGAGGTTCTCACGCCACACAGGGAAAAGCGGTTCCACAGCTGGAAGGACATTTGGTAGAGACTGTTGAAGCCACCTGGTCCCAGCAGACCCCAGAAAATGGCCACATTCGCTGGTGCTGGAACAAGGTCATTAAGGGTGAAGCCAGGTGCCAGATGTGTGTTGTGATTTTCCATAATCCCTGAAATGCTGCTGCTACACTGTCTTGCGAACTTTTTCTGGGACGGGCTGGCACCTGGCCACAGTCTCGGGGCACTGGCAGTAGCAGGGTCCAGCAAGCGTTCCTGGGTGCAGCCAACATTTGGCCATTGCTCAGTGAGACCCTCCCACAGAGGGGCAGAACAGGTCAAAGCCACAGTCCTTCAGAAGTAAGGGGCCGGGGAAAACAGCCCCATCTGAGACAAAACTCGGGAGACAGGTACTGCCTGGGGCCTGGTCACGAAGAGTGAAAAAGTGGGAAGTGGACAAAAGCTGAAGGCAGAGGAAGGGGAGAACAGAGTTCAACTAGAGACTGGGTAGTTGGGTGGTGCAATTTTCACCGCTCCTGCGTATGCGCATACACACCTACCAGCACCACAACACTCCACCTCAGTAGGCTAGCAGCGCCATCTAGTGGAGAACAGAGCCGTTACACCGACCCCACCCAACTGGGCAAACCTCACTCTTCAAGAACACAACTCTTACTGTCTGCTTAGTTTATGGACTATAACGTCCTTCATTGTCTGACTTCTAGGGAAAAATGAAGTAATTTCAGTCCTATTTCAATCTGTTAGCAGGTTCATCTACTCAATTTTCTTTCTTTTTTTTCTCTTTTTCACTTGTTTTTTTCTTGAATACAGAAAAAGAAAAAATTCATTTTTATTTTCAATTTTTATTAAAAGTATTATTCTTTAATTGTTTTACTGTATTTTTTATTTTTGTGTAATTTTTTTCAAATTCAATTTTACTTCCATCACTTTTTTTTGGCCACTTTATTCACTTTTTCAAATTTTCAAACAATTTCCTTTTTTCTTTTTTTCTCTTTTTCGTTTCTTTTCTTTTTCTTGAATGCAAAAAGAGAAAAAAATCATTTTTGCTTTCAATTTCTATTAAAAATATTTTTCCTTAATTTTTTCCTATATTTTTTGTTTTTATGTAAATTTTTTCAAATTCTATTTTACTTCCATCATTTTATTTTAGTCTAGTACAGAGTATTCACTTTTTTAAATTTTCAAACGATTACCTTTTTTTCCTTTTTTCTCTTTGAGTTTCTTTTCTTTTTCTTAAATACAGAAAGAGAAAAAAATCATTTTCATTTTTAATTTTTATTAAAAATATTTTTTATTTTTTTCTACTATATTCTTTAATTTTGTGTAAAGTAAATTCTACTTTACTCCCATCATCTCATTTTAGTCTACTTCAGTGTATTCATTTTTTTGAATTTTCAAATGATTTCGTTTTTTGTTTTCTCTGACCCCTCTTTTTTCTGTAATCTGTCAAACCACTTTCAACACCCAGACCAAAGCATACCTAGGATCTAGAATCATCTATTCAATTTGTGTGTGTGTCTGTTTGTAATTTTTAATTTTAATATTTTTTTAATTTCAATTTTTCTACCTCATTAATTCCTTTCCTCCCTTCAAAATGGCAAAACGAAGGAATTCACCCCAAAAGAATGAGCATGAAGAAACGACAGCCAGGGATCTAACCAACACAGATACAAGCAAGATGTCTGAACCAGAGTTCAGAATCACGATAATAAGAATACTAGCTGGAGTAGAAAATAGATTAGAATCCCTTTCTGCAAAGATAAAAGGAGTAAAAAATAGCCAGAATGAAATTAAAAATGCTATAACTGAGCTGCAATCACGGATGGATGCAGCAGCATCAAAGATGGATGAGATAGAACAGAGAATCAGCGATATAGAGGACAGAATTATGGAGAATAATGAAGCAGAAAAAAAGAGGGAGATTAAGGCAAAAGAGCATGATTTAAGAATTAGAGAAATCAGTCACTCATTAAAAAGGAACATCAGAAGCATAGGGGTCCCAGAAGAGGAAGAGAGAGAAATAGGGGTAGAAGGGTTATGTGAGCAAATCACAGCAGAAAACTTTCCTAACCTGGGGAAAGACACACACATCAAAATCCAGGAAGCACAGTGGACCCCCATCAGATTCAACAAAAACCAACCACCAACAAGGCATATCATAGTCAAATTCAAAAAATACTCAGGCAAGGAGAGAATCATGAAAGCAGCAAGGGGAAAAAGGTCCCTAACCTACAAGGGAACACAGATCAGGGTTGCAGCAGACCTATCCACAGAAACTTGTCAGGCCAGAAAGGAGTGGCAAGATATATTCAGTGTTTTGAATCAGAAAAATATGCAGCCAAGAATTCTTTATCCAGCAAGACTATCATTCAAAATAGAAGGAGAGAGAAAAAGTTTCCCAGAAAAACAAAAATTAAAGGAGTTTGTGACCACTAAACCAGCCCTGCAAGAAATTTTAAGGGGGGCTCTCTGAGGGGAGAAAAGATGAAAATATAAATAAACACATACATACATACATACATACACACATACATACATACATACGTACATACATACATACATACCAAAAGCAACAAGGATTAGAAAGGACCAGAGAACACCACCAGAAACTCCACCTGTACAAGCATCATAATGGCAATAAATTCATATCTTTCAGTACTCACTCTAAACATCAACGGACTCAATGCTCCAATCAAAAGACATAGGGTAACAGAATGGATAAGAAAACAAGATCCATCTATATGCTGTTTACAAGGGACCCACTTGAGACCCACTTGAAAATAAGGGTATGGAGAACCATCTATCATGCTAATAGTCAACAAAAGAAAGCTGGAGTAGCCATACTTATATCAGACAATCTAGACTTTAAAATAAAGACTGTATCAAGAGATACAGAAGGGCATTATATCATAATCAAGGGGTCTATCCACCAAGAAGATCTAACAATTGTAAACATTTATGCGCCAAATGTGGGACACCCAAATATATAAATCAATTAATCACAAACATAAAGAAACTCATGGATAGTAATACCATAATAGTAGGAGACTTCAACACCCCACTCACAGCAATGGACAGATCATCTAATCAAAAAATCAACAAGGAAACAATGGCTTTGTATGACACACTGGACCAGAAGGACTTAACAGATATATTCAGAACATTTCATCCTAAAGCAGCAAAATATACATTCTTCTCCAGTGCACATGGAACGTTCTCCAGAATAGACCATATACTGGGACAAAATCAGACCTAAGTAAGTACAAAAAGATCGAGATCATACAATGTATATTTTCAGACCAGAATGCTATGAAACTCGAAATCAACCACAAGAAAAATACTTGGAGACTAAAATTTTCCTATGCCTGTCTCTGACTGATACACTACACATTCATTATTTTATAGGCTAATATCTGTCTCTATCACCAGATTATAAACTTCATGAGGCAAATGATTTTGTTCATCTCTGGATCTCCTTAGTCCGTATTAGTGGCTCACAGATATTTATTGAATGAATGAGTGATTCTTAACATCATGCAATTATTTCTTTATTTATCTAATTTTTTTTGCAATATACTACAAATCAGACCTTTTGACATGATTTTCCCATAATAGGTGCTAAGCTGAGTCAACTCAATCCCTAAGTTTGATAATGGATTAATGACAAGTAGATAATGAAGACTTTCATTAATCTACTTCTATGAATCTTTAAATACATATGTCCTGCTTGTAGGGATCCATAGCAAGTATGTTCTGATCTCCCCCAACCAATTATCACTTTGCTATCCCTTTATCAAATTTAATTACTTTGACTGAAATTAATCAAATACTAACTGAATGTCTATCAAGTATCAGGCACTGTGCTTCATCCTATGAATACATCAGTGGATAAAATATTCTCCTAGTTCCTGCCTTCATAGTTTATGGTCTAAATACCAGGTATGTTTTGGGGCACCTGGGTGGCTCAGTCAGTTAAGCATCTGACTTTGGCTCAGGTCATGATCTCACAGTCCGTGGGTTCAAGCCCCATGTCAGTCTCTGTGCTGACAGCTCAGAGCCTGGAGCCTGGTTTGGATTCTGTGTCTCCCTCTCTCTCTGCACTTCCCCAGCTCATGCTCTGTCTGTCTCTCTCTCTCTCAAAAAATAAATAAACATTAAAAAATACCTGATAAGTTTTCTATTAATAAAATTATACACAACAGGAGAAATAAATGTGAAAATCTAAAGCAAATAGCTCCAAATCTATGTAGCAATTATCTCAGCTTCTTTTGTTTTGGAAAATAAAAACGTATTATATGGGAAATTAAAAGAATACACCAATAATGCCTGGAGTACTAGATGTATCCTTGCAAGAATATACTTTTGGAATGAGAAATATAAAGGTTTTAAAATTATGTGATTTGAACTTTTGTTTTGGAAATGAAAGATCTTGCCTCTTAGCGTGTCAAAACTATATTAGAGAGAAGACTTAGTTTGATTCTCAACTCTGCCACTTCTACACTGTGTGACCTAGAACAAATTGCTGGCTTACTGGAAGAAGAATAATTATTCTTCCTCTTTAACAAAATTGTGGTCATAATCAAATAAGATTATGTTTTAGAAGAACATACTTAAACATCATAAAAGCCATTTATGAAAAGCCCACAGCTAATATCATTCTCAATGGGCAAAAACTGAGAGCTTTCCCCCTGAGAACAGGAACACGACAGGGACGTCCACTCTCACTGCTGTTGTTTAACATAGTGTTGGAAGTGCTAGCATTAGCAATCAGACAACAAAAAGAAATCAAAGGCATCAAAATTGGCAAAGATGAAGTCAAGCTTTCACTTTTTGCAGATCACATGATATTATACATGGAAAATCCGATAGACTCCACCAAAAGTCTCCTAGAACTGATACATGAATTCAACAAAGTCGCAGGATACAAAATCAATGTACAGAAAGCAGTTGCATTCTTATGCACTAACAATGAAGCAACAGAAAGACAAATAAAGAAACTGATCCCATTCACAATTGCACCAAGAAGCATAAAATACCTCGGAATAAACCTAACGAAAGATGTAAAAGATCTGTATGCTGAAAACTATAGAAAGCTTATGAAGGAAATTGAAGAAGATGTAAAGAAATGGAAAAACATTCTGTGCTCATGGGTTGGAAGAATAAATATTGTCAAAATGTCAATACTACCCAAAGCTATCTACACATTCAATGCAATCCCAATCAAAACTGCATGAGCATTCTTCTCAAAGCTAGAACAAGCAATCCTAAAATTTGTATGGAACCACAAAAGACCCCAAATAGCCAAAGTAATATTGAGAAAGAAGACCAAAGTGGGAGGCATCACAATCCCAGACTTTAGCCTCTACTACAAAGCTGTAATCATCAAGACAGCATGGTATTGGCACAAAAACAGACACATAGACCAATGGAATAGAATAGCGACTCCAGAATTGGACCCACAGAAGTATGGCCAACTCATCTTTGACAAAGCAGGAAAGAATATCCAATGGAAAAAAGACAGTCTCTTTAACAAATGGTGCTGGGAGAGCTGGATAGCAACATGCAGAAGGATGAAACTAGACCACTTTCTTACACCATTCACAAAAATAAACTCAAAATGGATAAAGGACCTGAATGTGAGGCAGGAAACCATCAAAACCCTAGAGGAAAAAGCAGGAAAAAACCTCTCTGACCTTAGCCACAGTAATTTCTTACTTGACACATCCCCAAAGGCAAGGGAATTAAAGGCAAAAATGAACTATTGGGAACTCATGAAGATTAAAAGCTTCTGCACTGCAAAGGAAACAATCAACAAAACTAAAAGGCAGCCAACGGAAATGGAAAAGATATTTGCAAATGACACATCGGACAAAGGGCTAGTATCCAAAATCTATAAAGAACTCACCAAACTCCACACCTGAAAAACAAATAACCCAGTGAAGAAATGGGCAGAAAACATGAATAGACACTTCTCTAAAGACATTTGGATGGCCAACAGGCACATGAAAAGATGCTCAACGTCGTTCCTCATCAGGGAAATACAAATGAAAACCACACTGAGATACCACCTCATGGCAGTCAGAGTGGCTAAAGTGAACAAATCAGGAGACTATAGATGCTGGTGAGGATGTGGAGAAACGGGAACCCTCTTGCACTGTTGGTGGGAATGTAAACTGGTGCAGCCGCTCTGGAAAACTGTGTGGATGTTCCTCAAAAAATTAAAAATAGATCTACCCTATGACCCAGCAGTAGCACTGCTAGGAATTTACCCAAGGGATACAGGAGTGCTGATGCGTAGGGGCACTTGTACCCCAACGTTTACAACAGCACTTTCAACAATAGCCAAATTATGGAAAGAGCCTAAATGTCCATCAACTGATGAATGGATAAAGAAATTGTGGTTTATATACACAATGGAGTATTACGTGGCAATGAGAAAGAACGAAATATGGCCTTTTGTAGCAACGTGGATGGAACTGGAGAGTGTTTTGCTAAGTGAAATAAGTCATACAGAGAAATACAGATACCATATATTTTCACTCCTATCTGGATCCTGAGAAACTTAACAGAAGACCATAGGGGAGGGGAAGGAAAAAAAAAAGGTTATAGAGGGAGGGAGGCAAACCATAAGAGACTATTAAAAACTGAGAACACAGCTGAGGGTTGATGGGGGGTGGGAGGGAGGGGAGGATGGGTGAGGGGTATTGAGGAGGGCACCTGTTGTCATGAGTTCTGGGTGTTGTATGGAAACCAATTTGACAATAAATTTCATATTAAAAAAAAGATTATGTTTTAGAAAATGCTTTGAAAACCACACTGTGTCTGTAGCATAGAGTTTTAAGGACTGCAAATAAACTAAGTTTGCAAATTGCTCAACATTGTTTTAAGTACTTAGTAAGTGGTCACTACATGCAGCTATTATATTAGAGATGAAAATTTAAAAGGTAAAGATTTAATATAGAAGAGTTTAAAAACAAATTATATTTCCAAAGAAGCACAGTTTGAAGTTGAGGACCAGAAGGCTTTTCTTTTCTATTTTTTCCTGAATTTTGATGTGGATATAATTAGAATGTAGTGTCAACAGTCCACCTACCAATGTGTGAAGCTAATGTTCACCTTGATGCTCCTACTTCAATTCTTTCTCCAGTAATGTTGGTTAGTCAGAGAAAGGTAAAAAGAAACTGCAAATGATATTCACTAAATTGAGTATGAGGTTGAAATGTCTTCCATCATATTATTTTTATGAACATTGGTTTCTCTGATGCCCATTGTATCAATGCAAGAATCAGATCAGGGATCAGACTTCCTTTATGAATATTACATGCAGAACAGAAGGCATTTGATGCGATTGGAATTTTTTGGGTAAATCGTTTTACAAACTTGGAATCAGGACATCACATAAAAGTGAATATTTAACAATTTTAGAATACTTTCCAGGAATTATTTTTCAGAAAGGAAAAGTAAAATGTGGAATTTTTTGTACACTATGAGCATTGAGAATATTTTCTTTATTGCGCAGCAGAAGCAGCACACTCTTTTACTTGTATTCAAATAAAAAGTGTTCATTGTCAATTGAAACATTTACGTTAAAATTTTCTTTTATTCCAGGTATTGGAACCATCCAGCACAATATCATTCCATTATTATTATTAGCAGTGAAAATCAGCCTTGTCCTTATTAAAAATTATACCACTGATATATGTTTTTCTCATCATGTTAAAAGAACTAATTTTATTTTGTTTGTAACATGGACTAAGAAGTATGAAAAAACATATATTGTATTTAATATAAAATATATCCTGGGAAATGTCATATACATAGAGTTCAATGGCAATTAAACCCCTGAAGTTGTGCAATGAAATGGTTTTGTTACTCTCTGGGATTCAGTATATGATAGTGGTTAAATGCACAGAGAGGTAGCTAAGTTGCCTGAATTCAAATCCTGAATTGTCCTGCTAGTTTCTCTAGCACTGTGCTTCACTTTCCACCACTACTATATGCTCTGTGCCTATCACTTTATTACTAATTACATGGTATCCTATTCATTGTATCTCTGATATTTAGCATACATAGATGCTCAGTTTTTTCTAAAATTCATTAAAAGCAAAAACAAGTACATGTCTATTTCATAAAAAAATTGGCAAAGAAAGCTAACGTCAACTATTTAGCAAAATCAACTTAATATCTAGTTTGTCATCTTGCCATTTAGGCCATTATCTGTTCTTATAAGACTCTAATAAGATACAGGTTAAAGAATGTTAGCATTTAAAATGCTCTGAAAAAAAATAAAAACATTACTTTCCTCTGCCATATGGCTATTTAGACTATGTGTTTTCCTTTACTTCAATTTCTCAGTTTTGTCATTTACCTTTAGGTAAATTTACTGGATGGGTAAAATCAGCGAAGAGGGGTTAAAAAGTAAAACCTAAGAAAGCCACAGGAGAAATTCCAATAAAATTTAAATCTGTTTCAATTAATAGTTAAAAGATGAGCAAAGGATTTTTCATGCATGGAAGCTGCCTTCATTATTTAAAAACCTACCACAATCAAACTCTAAACATATTAACAAGAGGGGCAACTGGGTGGCTCAGTCTGTTAAGCATCTGACTCTTGATTTTGGCTCAGGTCATGATCTCACAGTTCATGAGTTTGAGCCCCACGTGGGACTCCGTACTGTCAGGGTGGAGCCTGCTTAGGATTCTCTCTCTCTCCCTCTCTCTCTGTCCCTCCCCTGCTTGCTCTCTGTCTCTCTTTCTCTCTCTCTCTCAAAATAAATAAACTTAAACATATAAATAAATTAACTAGAAATATAGAATTTATTTAAATATTTAAGGAAACAAAATAGTGGGCTAAAAGAAATCTCACATGGCCAAACTTTAGTGTTTTCTTAAATACTTACTCCTCTTAACAAAGTTTCAAGCATGTTGGACTTAGCCTCAAGAGTATTAATAGCATTTAACACTTATGTTGTATCTACTATTTGCCAGGTAATATTCTATGCCACTTAACATACTGACCTCTTTATTACCAACAACTTATGTTCTAGATACCATTATCTTCATATTACACATAAGGAAGCAGAGACACAAAGATGAGTTTTGACCAGAGTTAAATGGACTGTGTTGGTATTTGAAGCCAGGCATTCTGGCTTTGAAATCTGTGCTCTGAAGTACTAGACTGTGCCGCCCTTCCATGCCTTCAGAATCCCTACTTGAGCTTTCCTATTGTCACCACCACCTGTTTTCCTTCCAACCTACAAGCTCTGCCACCCTGCCTCCTCTCTGGTTACTTGTCTGCCTTACTATTATTATTGTAAGTTTATTTATTTATTTTGAGAGCAAGAGAGAACAAGCATGCAAGCACATGTGGTGGGGGAGGGTCAGAGGAAGACCACCCCCCTACCCACCCCCCCTGCCCGCAAGGAGGCTTCGCACTGTCCATGCAGAACCCTACCTGGGGCTTGAACCCACGAATCTGTGAGATCATGGCCTGAGCAAAAATCAAGAGTTGGAAGTTTAACCAACTGAGCCACCCACGCTCCCCTCTACCTTATGAATACCTCCACCACCTGGACTCTCCCACTGATTCTCCTACCCATCACATAAATTCATTTCCTTCTTTATTCAGCTTAGCTTCTGTGGTCTATCATAATCACCTCATTTTAAACCCTCTGTTCCCTCCCCTCTTTTTATTTGTTCCCCTCATCTAATTAAACTACAGTTCAAATTAGACCCAATTATCTGCCTACTTTGTGCATATACTGAGTAGCTAAACATTGCAGAAGATAAGTTAAAAACTGCTTACTTGTTGTTTTGTTTAAATTCATGATCATAAGCTTCAAGTGCATACTTTACTGGGTCAAAAAAAATTCTACTAAATCTCCCTAGTATGCTCACTTTCCCACTCTCAAAATGATCATTACTATTTACCTATAAAGATGTTCTCTATTTCACTGTTTCTAATAGGAAAAGACTGGAAAGAATCTAAACATCCAGAACTGTTGAATTAATTGAATAATGTACATCAGCACAATGGAACACCTTTATTAATGATAGAAGAGGAACACTTAGAAGAATAGTGGAAGACAGTTAATGGTAAGAGTTCTTCCTGTTACATGAGAAAGGCTGGTTACAAAAACCTTATGCACCATTCAGTTACATAAAACACATAGAAAGAAAAACAAAAATTAGTAGTGGTTTTCTCTGGAGGTTGGATTAGAAATACTTCTTTTATTCTTGTTTTTATTATCTATATATTTTCTACATTGATGATGTCGCACCTTGTAGTAAAGTAATCTTTAAGAAGGCAGTGATACTGTGTCATTTTTGTCTACTCTCTTCTCCCTAACACATCACCCCCTATTCCTCCTCCCTCTTCACTCATGACCTAAATCTGTATTTCATTGAAAAAAAAGATCAAAACTTCTTCATTTTGTTCTCATTCTACCTACCATCCTACCTGCATTTCTGTATATTTTCTCTGCTAGCTCTTGGGTTCCTATAGAATATGGAGACCTTGCTTATCATGACTGATGCTCTGCATTCTTTACTTTCTCGCCTCCATGGTTTGCAATTGATTATACTTTTTGTCAGTGATTTAATATTCTCTCTTCTCTCCCTTGAATTACCCACTTTCCCCCCTTTCTACAAAAGGATATAAGATAGTGGTTCAGGGGTGGGTTCTGGGTAGAACCTGCCTTAAACTGAGTATTGCTTCCCCTATTTCTAGCTGTGTAGACCAATTAACTGAATGAATAGGTTTGTAGAGCATTTACTGATTTTCCACGAGTTTCAATCTCACCATCTATAAAATGGGCTAGTAATAGTATGTACATCTAAGGATGCTAGGATGTAATGAAGATGATATTAATTAATGCCTGTAAAATTCTCAGAATAGTGCCCTGGGCATAGAAAGTAGTTAGTAAATGTTACCTATCTCCTCCCTCCCACTCCACTTCCTCTTCCTTGTCCTCCTCCTTATCATTTTTTTACAAATATATTTTTGAACCTCTTTTTGAGGGGAAAATTTTCTCATACTATTTCTCTCTTCTTCGTATTTTCTATTCTACATTTACAGACAAACTTTTTGAAAACTTTTCCCATAGTTTCTCCACTTCTTCACTTCTTTGATTTGGTCAGTTCACCCTAGTCACTACTCACAGTGGCTCTTTTCAGTACCACCAAGAACGCATCAGCAAGCAGCAGTAACCACTCTCTCTCATCTTTCCTTTTCAGCATCATTTGACACTGTTTACCATTTCCTTGTTCTGGGAACATTTTCTTCTCTTAGTTTCAAGAACATTATGTTCTCCTGATTTTCCTACTTCCTTACTGCCCTTCATAGCTGTTCCTCTGATGTTCTCCATGACTTCACCTCTGTGTTAGCATACTCCAGGGCTCTCTACCCAGTCTACTTTGTCTACACACTCTCCTGTCTTTGAAAGCAGAGACAAATGTAAATAACAAATCATATTTAAAAAATTGTGTCTATGTGACTTGACTTTGCCCACAAGGTAAAAATACACAAATAAATCTTTATGAAAAGGGAAGTCTTTAAGTTTTAATAGCAATTGTAGAATGTCTTATTTTATTCATGACGTATTAAAGTGAACAACACTGGCTTTGTAAAAGAAGTGAGTCGCTTACACCTCACACCACACAAAATGAATACACACACATGCACATGAACTCATGCTCCTCCCCTACACAATCCTCATTCCCAGCAACCACAATGGAGCCAGCAAATGATAGCAATAGTATGTAAAGAACAATCTTTCCTGTAAAATGTACCATAATAGAAAAATTCCATCACTGATTCATTTTTCAGAGATTTTATAAACAAAAGATGAATCAATACAGTCAGAGGGATGTATTATTTTCCTTCTTTCCTCACTCCCATATCAATTATTTGTCAGGATAGTCACATTATTTTGTAATTAGTTTTGTACATGTGTAAGTCTTTTGGCAACTTAATACCTTTTTTGCATGCAGAATATAGTCATTTGCCTTTGTGATTTTCTGATTGGTGCTTGCTATATAGTAACATGAAAAATATTTCTTAATTGAAGAAATAAAATAAGTTCAGTAATATGTGTACATTTATACTTGCATTTCAAATAGCCCACGGTATTGGTATAATGAACAGAACATGGAAAATTTGTCAGAATTAATTTAAATTTCTTGTTCAATTATTAGTAGTTAAATGAAAGCTTGCTATTATACCTATACCTATGCTATTATACCTATTCACTGGTCACCTACTTTGCTTTTTACTTTCCTCTTAAGCCTTTACTGACACATTGGCCATAGTGAGCTTCTTGAAAGCATATCTTGCCATACTGTCACTCTCCTGCTTGAGTGCATTGTTGATGTCCTGATGGGATCCTATTGTCTTTTTTTTTAATTTTTTATTAAAAAATTTTTTTTAATGTTTATTTATTTTTGAGACAGAGAGAGCCAGAGCATGAACAGGGGAGGGTCAGAGAGAGGGAGACACAGAATCTGAAACAGGCTCCAGGCTCTGAGCTGTCAGCACAGAGCCCGATGCGGGGCTTGAACTCACTGACTGCGAGATCATGACCTGAGCCGAAGTCGGCCGCTTCACTGACTGAGCCACCCAGGCATCCCAATCCTATTGTCTTTTATTTAAGTCCAAAAGCCTCAATTGGGCTAGAAGGTCTTACACGCTATCATTCCCTTCCCATCTCTATAGTTTTGTCTCAAACCCCTTGTTTCGCTCCTGACTTGTCTCATCCTGATCTCTCCTCTGTTAGTCCTCTTGTTAACTCCATGCACAGGTCAAATGCCACTTCCTCTTAAAACTCTCTCTTCACCCCCACCCCTAAGTAGGTACCACTCTTAATGTGTTTCCTAACACCTGGAACTGCATGAAAACACCTTTTTCAAACATGCCCTCCTTGCCCTCCCGAAGATGGGTCATCAGAGGAACCAAGGGAAATCTTTGTCTTCTTGGAGAGATTCTTTTTGAAGTGCCAACTATCCTTTTCCTGCTCTCCTCACTGGGAGTGAAAAAGAATGGCATCTGACTTCTTTCCCCTTCTAAGATTTTAGGGCTCTCTTACCTGTGCTAAATTAAGAAAAAATCATGTTCAACTTTAACCAGAAAATTGTGGAGTCAAAGAACTGGTCGACACTTTTGATGCTGCTGAAGTATAGAGACAACAGGAGACATTTTAGTTAAATTAAAGAAGGTGGTGTCTGGGAATAACCTGCCTTCCCACCACTTAAACCGGCAAAGACAGTGGATCTCCAGTGACTGGAGAATATATCAGTTTAGGTGGTCAGGGCTATGCCATCTTGAAATATCACTAGAAGGCTGCTCATTAGAACATGAGGCATCTAGGATAAAGAGACAATGGGAGGGATAGAAGGGATGGATGACACACTGTGTGAAGTGTAGGGCAAGGCTAATCCTGGGCAAGAGATTGCACCTCTCTCTCCAACATGAAGTACCCAAAGAACATCAAGCGCCTCTCACAACAGAGCTGGTATTTGAACATTGGCAGCACAGAGAGACAATAGTGGCCAGAATTTGGGGGGGGGGGCAGGGGTTTGTTTTGTTTTTCTTTTTGCAGCAATAAGTTAGGAGGAAAGCCACAACCATACCAACACTGACGTACTGGCAATCATATTGGTAATCTCCTACATTTCCCATCACTCAGATGGCTGATAGGAACAGGGAAAGGCTCAAGAGATGTAGATAATAGATGGATAAAGAGAATTTTCCTCCATACCTACTGTCAAGTTCTCAGACTACTGTAGGCATTCACAAAAGCTCTGCCTGTGAGACTATAACAGGGTTTTGACCTGACTACTCACTGAGCATAGAAATGCCTGAATGTGATGGAACATATACCTAAAATTAGACTGCTTTATTCCAAATGAGACTAGAATGATTTTGGAAAGAACTGAACTCATTTTCAGGCATGCAAACTGGACACTTTTAGCCAACCAATACTCCATCAACACCACAGTCAGAGGTGGACATTGGAATGTAGAAACAAACTATTGGCTACTGAATACGTAGAAAATATTCCAGGTATATATACCACAGAGTTGTATTTGCTCATTACACAAAAATTTCAATTTTATGCAAACTAATTTCAAGTCCTGTGGATTTACAATGCAGATATTCTGAAGGCATTTGGAGAAAAATAAGCCAGTGGATAGAAAGAGAGCTAGATATACAGAGTCAGGCTGAACTACACACACACTCTCTCTCTCTCCCTCCCTCCCTTCCTCCCTGTCTCTCTCTCTCTCTCCCTCTCCCTCCTTCCCACACGTATGCAAAAAGCAAAGAACCGAGGGTCAAAAGTTGGTAATAAAGTGAGTCAAATAAATATTGGGCCATTGCGGTTCCTGTCAGACCAGACTCTATCCAAACAGTTACCCCATACACAACAGACATGTTCTCACACATCTAATTCCAAGGCTGCTTGAAGAATTAATGTGGAATATGCTTTTTCAAGTTTGTGTTCATAAATTCATATGGGATAAAAAAATTTTAGTAAAGTAAAAGTTATACTTTATCCAATACATAAACATAAAATACATTTTAAAATTTTACCCTAGCACTTCATTTTCCAGACATTCGGATCTATGTAAAAAGACTTGATTTTTAAGCAGTTGCTTTCGAATTCCACATTCAAGAAGCAGCAGAACTTACTCCTCCTTATTCACACAGGCACCATCACAATGTTCCTTTTTCCAGACCTCCACAACTTTACAAATGGAAAGGCCCTTGTACTTTCTAAGGATAGTTCCTAGCAAGTTCCAGAGCAGTACAATCTCCTTCTTTAAGAGTTATGAGTTAGTGGGTTGGAAGTCAAACCTGGGAATATATATCTTTCAAAAAGCCACTCAGGGAAATCAAAAATTAGACAAATGGACCTAGTTAAATATTAGGTTGAAGTGTATAAAATTACTATTTGTAGGTAAAAAAAAAACCTGTCAAGTATTGACATATGGTTCTTTTAGTATGGTTTAATTATGATGCATAAAAAAATGCCAGCTTTTGGCTATCCCTCTGGAGGCCAATATTCAGAAATTTTGGTTCAGTAGGTATGGGATGGTAAGTGGACATCTGCATTGTAAGAGGTTTCCTAGATATGTGATGAGCCATGTTTGGGGACCACTGAATTGTGCCACAGTTTGGGCTCCAGGTTGGTTTCCCATTGTTCACGTGTAATTATTCGTTACCATGTGCCTATTATCAATTTTTAGAAAACCAAATCAAAACAAAAGAAAACTTTTCCAGAGTTGTCTATCATCATCTCCCCTTTTCTGTCTAACAAGAAGCTGCATTTCATTACCCCTGCTCCTGTCAGCTTATTCAATGGAAAGCAAAGATTTCTTTCTGACATTTTTCTTGGAAGGAAGGTGAAGCAAGTGGAAGATGTAGCACCGAGAGCTAATATACTCTGCTCCTCTTGCATAAGTAAAATGAAGGAGAGAACCTGTCTGCAAACAATAAGAAACTCAGAATGAGGACCCAGACATCTACCAGCAAGAGATCCATCTTAATGGAAGAGTTGTGTACACATGACCATGTGCCAGTCTTTTCAGCAAGACTCATATGTGACTTTTTTTGTTTTCGCACTTGATATGATTGAAACTGACATTTTGGAATGTCCAGAAAGAAACACATATTGAGTTAATCACCTAGAAAGGGGAGGAGTGAGAAGAAGGAAAGCATATACTATTGCTATGCATTTTCATCAAATAAGACATAGGGCACCTGGGTGGCTTAATCAGTTGAGTGTCCGACTCTTGATCTTGGTTTAGGTCATGATCTCATGGTTGTGGGGTTGAGCCCTATCGGGCTCCATGCTGTAGTGGAGTATGCTTGGGTTTCTCTCTCTCCTTCTCTCTCTCTCTCCCCTCCCTCATTGCCCCCTTGCTCTCTCTGTCTCTCTCTCTCAAAATAAATAAATAAACATTAAAAATAATAAAAGAAGATGTATCTGAAAAAGGATACACTGAAGGAATAAAGTAAATTGTTGTAGGTCTTTAATCACCACCATAGACTAACAGTGTCTTAAAGGACCTTATAAGGTAGAGCTGATGATCAATAACATTTATTAAATGGCTACTACATCAGATAATGTTCTAGGGATGTTTAATCTTCCTGGTAACCCTTGACCGTTAGATGTATTATTCCATTTCTGCAGATGGAGAATCTGAAACTCAGAGGTATTAAATAACATGTCCAAATTGCATAGTGATAAATGACAGAGCTGAAGTATGAACTGATTAAGTGGAGATTTAGTCAGTGCTTGAACACTGTCAACTTAGAACCATATAATTCCTGGTTACCCAGGCAATTAAAGAAGGAACATGATTTGTATTATATTCTTGATAAGCAAAATTAGAAACTCAGAATAAATGTTTAGGCTTTTTTCTGATTGCTTCTTCATAGCAAATCATATTCTCAGTTCATTCTGTAAGAATATGAGAATGCATTAGATAAATTTGACTTTAAACTTGCCATTTCAGATCAAGTAGCAAATTTTCTTAAAGGTTACATTTCTGTGGCAGAGATTGTTGGCTGTTCACCAAGATCCAGTATCCTCTTCTTTCAGGACCCACGGCCAGTCTACACTTCTAGCTACCTTTGCATTTAAGTATGACTGAAATTCTACTCAACGCAATGTGAGGAAAAAAAGTGTGTCTCCCAAGGCAAAGGCTTTTTAAACAACCCTCCATGCCCTCTTTCCCCTGTTGCCAGTAAATGAGATGATGATGAAGTCCTAGGGAATGATTGAGCCACAAGATGAAAGGAGTCTGGATCGCCTAATTCCTGACCAGGACTCTTGCTTTGAAATCTCTCATGGTGGAGAAATAGATTTCTATTGCATTTGAGCCACTGAACATACATGGGACAATTTGTAGTACAACATTCACTAACAAAATATTAGATGAATTGGAATTAAAAAAACAAACAAACATTGCATTTGGATTTGGTGTTCCCCACTTACTGTAATACCATTGTGGATAAATGGACTTCTCTGAGCCTGTTTCTTCTGTGAAACAGAAATAACAATTTCCACTTCATAAAATTATAAGCATTAAATTAAATCATAAATATGACATTGTTTTAAATTATAATCACTAAGGAAATGTGAAACTTGAAGGACATAGTTTTTTAATTTTTTTTAATGTTTATTTACTTTTGAGAGAGAGAGAGAGAGAGACAGAGACAGAGACATAGACAGAGAGAGAGAGAGCATAAGCAAGGGAGAGGCAGAGAGAGATGGAGACACAGAATCCAAAGCAGGCTCCAGTCTCTGAGCTGTCATCACAGATCCCAACATGGGGCTCAAACCCACACGCTGTGAGATGGTGACCTGAGCTGAAGTCAGAGGCTTAACTGACAGAGCCATCCAGATACCCCATGAAGGATATAGTTTTTGAGAGAATGCTTCATTCTCAGTTCAGAAAACAATGTTTTCTTTTTTTTTAAGTTTTAATAAGACATAATCTATGTACCATAAAGTCGATACATTTTAAGTATACAATTTAATGAATTTTAATATATGTAATGAGTCTTACAAACACTACCATATTATAGTTCTGGAATCTTTTCATCATCCACAAAGAAATCTCATACATATAGTCATTTCCCATTCACATGCACAAATACTTTGTTCTTTTTTATTACCAAATAATATTCCATTCTATAAATATACAAATATTGTTTATCCAGTTGATGAAAATTTGTATTGTTTCTAAGTTTTAACTATTTTAAATAATGTTGCTGCAAATATTCCTATACGTTTATTTATATGGACCTACATTCAATTTCTCTTGAGTATGTATCTAGGGGTGGAATTGCTGGGTCATACATTAACTCTATATTGAACATTTTAAGAAACTGCTAGATTGTTTTCCAAAGTGGCTGCACATATACATTCTCACAGCAATGTATGAGAGTTCCAATTTCTCTATATTCTTACCAACTCCTGTTATCTTTCTGATTATAGCTATCCTAGTTGGTTGGAAATGATACCCTCAGGCTGTTTTGATTTGAATTTCCTGTAATGGAGCATGTTTTCAGGTGTGTATTGGCCATGTCTATATCTTCTTTGGAGAGATATGTATTCAAATCTTTTTCCCATTTTTAAATTGGGTTATTTGCCTTGTCCAAATTCATCTTTTGAATGAGGATGGCCAACTGTTCCAGAACCAGCTTCTGAAAAGACTATTTCTTTCCTGTTAAATTTTCTTAATAACTTTGTTGAAAAATAATTGACCACGATGTGAGGGCTTGCTTCTGGGCTTTCAGTTCTATCCCATTGATCTCTATGTCTATCCTTATGCCAGAACCACACTGTCTTAATTACTGTACCTTTACAATTAGCTTCAAAATTTAGAATTATGAGTCCTTTCAATTTGGTCCTCTTTTTAAATATTATTTTGGCTATTCATGGGTTCCTTAATTTTTATGTGAATTTTAGGGTTAGGTGTTCAATTTCTGTTAAAAAGTCAGCTGGGATTTTGATAATTGTGTTTCGCTTATTACAGACCAATTTGGTGTGTATTGCCACCTTAAAAATTTTAATGTTTCAATCCATGGACATAGGATATGTCCATTTATTTAGTTCTTTTTCCATTTCCTTTGATATTTATAATTTTCAAGAAGCATGACTTACACTTCTTTTATTCAATTTATTCTGAAGTATTTTATTCTTTTGGATGCTATTGTAAATGGAATTATTATCCTAATTTATTTTTGGAATTTCATTGCTAGTGAATGTCCCTTTCTTTTGATCTACATTGTCATGTTTCAGATATGCCATATTGGTTTTACTATTTTTGTCTCTCTCTCTCTCTCTCTCAACATGAACTCTATTCATGGCATTTGTTAACACAGTGGGTGTAAAGCCCATTTTCCCAAGTCTGAACTCCTGATTTTGACCACATCTCTATTTCAGCACAGCAGAAGGCAAATTGTTTGCCTGACATAAGAAAGATAGTAGCTTTACATGAAATAATTATTTTTAAATGATGCTAAACAACTCCCAATCCAGTTTATACTGGCAAGCATACATGCTAGTAGGGGACTTGACACATGACTAAGGGACCAGAGACATTTAAATTCCCTAGCTTTTAGTTAATACACATGGGTTTTTAAAAATTAAAATTATTTAGAGGAAGGGGGGAGTGCCCTGTCTGGATGCCTCTAAAAAGAGCACATCCTTTGTGCTGGGGGCTGGATGACGATGATAATGTTATTTGGGAAAACTTCCTCCTCTTATTTCCTTCCTGTGAATGGAGCTAAAGTGTTGCAACTCAGGGTTTCTCCTCCCCTTGTTACTTATTCTGCCTCTGGGGAGAGCAAATGGTTTGTCATAAAGTTAAATTTGGGAAGAGTAATTGGGCCCTTTTGCTTCAACTGCATCCTCTTCTTCCTCTTGAAATTGCCTTGGCTACAGAAAGCACAATCCTCCTCCATGCCGTAAGTTTGTTTGGTAGGCTGTATCACCTGGAATCTGCTGTGGGGTGGGGCTGGGGGGGAATATAAATCAGCTGAATTCTACCATTCAAAAGCCAGTAATAAAGGTAATAATTTGCCCTCTTTATTTACTCTTTGTTTAATTTCTCATTCTTTTAATAATCTATGTATAAGAAATTTTGTTTTTTGGCAGTTCCCTCAGAAATTCAAATAATTAATACCAATTATAATAATAGCAGCTAATATTTATCAAATACTTCTTATATATTTAAAATTTACAGATTAATAAAATATTTGTAATACTTCTATTTAATAAGAATTGCTATGATCTATTGCCCACATGGGGGAAAAAAACCTTGAAGCACTGACAGGTTAAGTAATTTGTTCATGTAACAGAGCTAATAAATAGCAGAGACAGGGTATAAACAAGTTTAGCTCAGCACCTGTACCCTTACCATTGCTTATACTCCTAAATGTGGAATTCTCATTTTGTCATTAAGGAAACCGTACACAGAAAAATTAAGTAATTTGCCCAGGTTTGCTCAGGAAAGAAATGCTGGAGGTAATAATGAAAATAACAGCTGCCACTCAACCTCCTGAGTTCTGGTAAATTTAGATCTTGAGGTTCCAAGTCCCAGAATGGACAGTGGGGTAGGTGAACTCCCTGAGGCTATGAAAATGGTGATCCAGAGAAAGAAAATAAGGCTTACAGATATTCTGTGTGGATTCACCCAAAGGAAGATTACTGAGTGAGGATTCTCACTGAAGCCTCTGAAGAACTCCTCCCATTTCTGTGGTCTCAACACTGTGCACTTTCACATTCTTAAAGAGTATCCCCTGTGATGAACGACCAGCTTAAATGGTATTTTGTTTTTGCATTTGTGGATAACAAGAATGAGATATTTGCAAATGATTTATCTTTAGGTTTGTGTTTGGACACTATGTTTCTGACCTGGAGAAAGAACAATCAGACAGTTGCCTTGGTTGCACTAGAGTATTTAAGGATGCCCAAAGGTAAAAGGTGCATTGGGGCTATTGCCAGACATGTACCCCCAAGCCGAAGGAGACTGAGAAAGATGATGCTTGCTAACTGGCCCTGCTTATTATCGAAAAGTAGTAGGTGCTCTTCTACTTTAACTATTTGTGTCTGTTGGCAAAGCCAAGTAAACATTTTCTGCTTTGGAAATCAACCAGAAATTGAAATGTCAAAGCAAAAAGATGAGAAGGAAGGCATTATTCAGAGCAAATGTTTCTCCTTTTAAAATGTGTATATGTTAGTTTTTTTCTTGAGGAAGATGGTGGCGTAGGAGGACGCTGGGCTCACCGTGTCCTGCTGATCACTTAGATTCCACCCACACCTGTCTAAATAACCCAGAAAACCACCAGAAGACTAGCAGAATGGATTCTCCGGAGCCAATGTAGACGAGAGGCTCACGGAAGATGGTAGGAAGGGCGGAGAGGCGGTGCGCATTCCACGGACTGGCGGGAGGGAGCCGGGGAGGAGGGGCAGCCTGCCGGCAAAGCAGAGCCCCTAAGTCTGGCTTGCAAAAGCGGAGGGGGGGACGGAGTGTGTTCGGACAGCAAGGAGGACTTAACATCTGGAAGGTTATAAGCTAACAGCTCTGCTCGGAGAGCGGGAGGGCTGGAGGACAACGGGAGGGAGAGTTGTTGAGCCCCGGACAACAGAGCTCATCTTGGTGGGGAACAAAGGCGCTTGCCAGTACCATCTCCCTCGCCCGTCCCCCAGCCAAAATCCCAAAGGGAACCAGTTCCTGTCAGGGAACTTGCTTGCACCTCGTCAACACCCAACGCTGTGCTTCTGCTCATCCATCCCTCCTGCGGCAGGTCTGGCTCATGCCTGGTGCCGCAGGGCCCCTCCCGAAGTGGATCACTGAAGGATAAGCGAGCTGAGAGTGCCCCTGCCGCCCCTGTGCACCTTGCTGATCCCCCCCAGCTAAAACGCCAGATCCCCAGCACCACAAGCCTGGCAGTGTGCAAGTAGCCCAGACGGGCCATGCCACCCCACAGTGAATCCCGTCCCTAGGAGAGGGGAAGAGAAGTTACACACCAGGCTGACTGTGGCCCCAGGGGTGGGCTGGGGACAGACATCAGGTCTGAATGCGACCCAGCCCACCAACGCAAGTTATTCAAGACAGCACAGGGGAAGTGCCCTGCAGTTCCACACCACTCCAGGGACTATCCAAAATGATAAAACGGAAGAATTCCCCTCAAAAGAATCTCCAGGAAATAATGACAGCTCACGACCTGATCAAAAAGGATTTAAACAATATGGGATTGTTTAAATATACGATTTGAAAACAGTATAGAGGACAGCAGAGAATCTATTGCTACAGAGATCAAGGGACTAAGGAACAGCCAGGAGGAGCTAAAAATGCTATAAATGAGCTGCAAAATAAAATGGAGACAACCACAGCGTGGATTGAAGAGGCAGAGGAGAGAATAGGTGAACTAGAAGATAAAATTATGGAAAAAGAGGAAGCTGAGAAAAAGAGAGATAAAAAAAATCCAGGGAAATCCAGGGGAAAATTAGAGAACTAAGTGATGCACTAAAGAGAAATAATCTACGCGTAATTGGTATTCCAGAGGAGGAAGAGAGAGGGAAAGGTCCTGAAGGTGTACTTGAAGAAATAATAGGTGAGAACTTCCCTGAACTGGGGAAGGAAAAAGGCATTGAAATCCGAGAGGCACAGAGAATTCCCTTCAGATGTAACTTGAATCGATCTTGTGCATGACATATCATAGGCAAACTGGCAAAATACAAGGATAAAGAGAAAATTCTGAAAGCAGCTAGGGATAAATGTGGTCTAACATAAAAAGGGAAACCTATAAGACTCGTGACTGATCTTTCTTCTGAAACTTGGCAGCCCAGAAAGGAATGGCAGGAGATCTTAAATATGATGAACAGAAAAAATATGCAGCCGAGAATCCTTTATCTAGCAAGTCTGTCATTTACAATAGAAGGAGACATAAAGGTCTTCCCAAACAAACAAAAACTGAAGGAATTTGTCACCACTAAACCAGCCCTACAAGAGATCCTAAGGAGAATCCTGTGAGACAAAGTACCAGAGACATCGCTACAAGCATGAAACCTACGGACATCACAATGGCTCTAAACCCATATCTTTCTATAATAACACTGAATCTAAATGGACTAAATGTGCCAACCAAAATACATAGGGTATCAGAATGGATAAAAAAACAAGACCCATCTATTTGCTGTTTACAAGAGACTCATTTTAGACCTGAGGACACCTTCAGATTGAAAGTGAGAGGATGGATGGAGAACTATTTATCATTCTACTGGAAGTCAAAAGAAAGCTGGAGTAGCCATACTTATATCAGACAAACTAGACTTTAAATTAAAGGCTGTAACAAGAGATGAAGAAGGGCATTACATAATACTTACAAGGTCTATGGGGCGCCTGGGTGGCTTGGTCGGTTAAGCGTCCGACTTCGGCTCAGGTTATGATCTCATGGTCCGTGAGTTCGAGCCGCGCGTCGGGCTCTGTGCTGACAGCTCAGAGCCTGGAGCCTGTTTCAGATTCTGTGTCTCCCTCACTCTCTGCCCATCCCCTGTTCATGCTCTGTCTCTCTCTGTCTCAAAAATAAATAAATGTTAAAAAAAATTAAAAAAAATACCTACAAGGTCTATCCATCAGGAAGAGCTAACAATTATAAATGTCTATGCGCTGAATACTGGAGCCCCCAAATATATAAAACAATTACTCACAAACATAAGCAACCTTATTGATAAGAATGTGGTAATTGCAGAGGACTTTAACACCCCACTTACAACAATGGATAGGTCATCTAGACACACGGTCAATAAAGAAACAAGGGCCCTGAATGATACATTGGATCAGATGGACTTGACAGATATATTTAGAACTCTGCATCCCAAAGCAATAAAATATACTTTCTTCTCGAGTGCACATGGAACATTCTCCAAGATAGATCACATACTGGGTCACAAAACAGCCCTTCATAAGTATACAAGAATTGAGATCATACCATGCATACTTTCAGACCACAATGCTATGAAGCTTGAAATCAAACACAGGAAAACGTCTGGAAAACCTCCAAAAGCATGGAGGTTAAAGAACACCCTACTAAAGAATGAATGGGTCAACAAGGCAATTAGAGAAGAAGTTAAAAGATATATGGAAACAAACGAAAATGAAAATACAACAATCCAAACGCTTTGGGATGCAGCGAAGGCAGTCCTGAGAGGAAAATACATTGTAATCCAGGCCTATCTCAAGAAACAAGAAAAATCCCAAATACAAAATCTAACAGCACACCTAAAGGAACTAGAAGCAGAACAGCAAAGGCAGCCTAAACCCAGCAGAAGAAGAGAAATAATAAAGATCAGAGCAGAAATAAACACTTTAGAATCTAAAAAAACAGTAGAGCAGATCAATGAAACCAAGAGTTGCTTTTTTGAAAATATAAACAAAATTGATAAACCTCTAGTTAGGCTTCTCAAAAAGGAAAGGGAGATGACCCAAATAGATAAAATCATGAATGAAAATGGAAGTATTACAACCAATCCCTCAGAGATACAAGCAATTCAGGGAATACTATGAAAAACGATATGCCAACAAACTGGACAACCTGGAAGAAATGGACAAATTCCTAAATACCCACGCACTTCCAAAACTCAATCAGGAGGAAATAGAAAGCTTGAACAGACCCATAACAAGCGAAGAAATTGAATCAGTTATCAAAAATCTCCCAAAAATAAGAGTCCAGGACCAGATGGCTTCCAGGGGAGTGCTACCAGACGTTTAAAGCAGAGATAATACCTATCCTTCTCAAGTTATTCCAAAAAATAGAAAGGGAAGAAAAACTTCCAGACTCATTCTATGAAGCCAGTCTTACTTAGATTCCTAAACCAGACAAAGATCCAGCAAAAAAAGAGAACTACAGGCCAAAATCTCTGATGAATATGGATGCAAAAATTCTCAATAAGATACTAGCAAATCGAATTCAACAGCTTATAAAAAGAATTATTCACCATGACAAGTCGGATTCATTCCTGGGATTCAGGGCTGGTTCAACACTCGCAAATCAATCAACGTGATACATCACATTAATAAAAGAAAAGATAAGAACCATATGATCCTGTCAATTGATGCAGAAAAAGCATTTGGCAAAATTCAGCAATATTTCTTAATAAAAACCCTTGAGAAAGTCGGGATAGAAGGAACATACTTAACCATCATAAAAGCCATTTATAAAAAGCCCACAGCTAACATCATCCTCAATGGGGAAAAACTGAGAGCTTTTTCCCTGAGATTAGGAACATGACAGGGATGTCCACTCTCACTGCTGTTGTTTAACATAGTGTTGGAAGTTCTAGCATCAGCAATCAGACAACAAAAGGAAATCAAAGGCATCAAAATTGGCAAAGATGAAGTTAAGCTTTCACTTTTTGCAGATCGCATATTATACATGGAAAATCCAATAGACTCCACCAAAAGTCTTCTAGAACTGCAAACTGGTGCAGCCACTCTGGAAAACAGTGTGGAGGTTCCTCAGAAAATTAAAAATAGATCTACTCTATGACCCAGTAGTAGCACTGCTAGGAATTTACCCAAGGGATACAGGAGTACTGATGCATAGGGGCACTTGTACCCCAATGTTTATAGCAGTGCTCTCAACAATAGCGAAATTATGGAAAGAGCCTAAATGTCCATCAACTGATGAATGGATAAAGAAATTGTGGTTTATATACACAATGGAGTACTGCGTGACAATGAGAAAGAATGAAATATGGCCCTTTGTAGCAACGTGGATGGAACTGGAGACTGTGATGCTAAGTGAAATAAGCCATACAGAGACAGACAGATACCATATGTTTTCACTCTTATGTGGATCCTGAGAAACTTAACAGAAACCCATGGGGGAGGGGAAGGAAAAAAAAAGAGGTTAGAGTGGGAGAGAGCCAAAGCATAAGAGACTCTTAAAAACTGAGAACAAACCGAGGGCTGATGGGGGGTGGGAGGGAGGGGAGGATGGGTGATGTGTATTGAAGAGGGCATCTTTTGGGATGAGCACTGGGTGTTGTATGGAAACCAATTTGACAATAAATTTCATATATTTTTTAAAAATGTGTATATGTTGGGTATGTGAAAATATATGATGGCTAATGTGCTATTTTAAATGAAAGTGTAATTCCAACAAAATTCTATGGAATGGTTGCTGTAGAAGTTAATGAAAGATCTATGGCTATTTTTGAGGAAGCACAAGTTATTCGTGTTTCCAAACTTTTATCTGTTATTTGACACACTATGAAACGTTTCTTTTATAAGTAAAAAATGTTTAAGAAGATTCTATACCATTATTTCTTTCAGTCATGACATTCTGTGGCTTCTACTTTTTTTGCTGTAGCTATAAGCTTCTGACTAGCATGCCCTCTCCTAAATCCTTTTATTTATTTATTTTTTCAACGTTTATTTATTTTTTGGGAGACAGAGAGAGACAGAGCATGAACGGGGGAGGGGCAGAGAGAGAGGGAGACACAGAATCAGAAACGGGCTCCAGGCTCTGAGCTATCAGCCCAGAGCCTGACGCAGGGCTCGAACTCACGGACCGCGAGATCGTGACCTGGCTGGAGTCGGACGCTTAACCGACTACGCCACCCAGGCGCCCCTCCTAAATCCTTTTAAAGAAAACAGCTAAGTCAAAGAAACATTTTATTTTTAGAAAAAAAAAAGTGGTTTGCACTTAGATCTGCAGGGGCTACTCAAGTTTCATTAAGATAATGAAAGAATAGTATTTTTCCTGAAATTAGATTTTAGAAATACCTTTTCTGATGTTGCTGTATTCATCATGTCTTGTGGTTATGTAATTCTTATTTTCAAGTAACTCAGTGTGCCTGGCAAACCTCTCATTACTCTTTCCAGGGTTTCAGTATTGAACTATAAATGGTGTGCCATGGAAAATGTTAAGTTACAAGAATGGGTGTTTCTTTCTACAGATCAACCAAATAGTATTCCATAATATTCTTGTTTAGAAGGAGAGTCATTCATACTCTGAATGTAGTTTCAACATCTGTGGTAAATCGACCATCAAACAATCCACTAACATGGAAATGAGAACGTGTCACCCAGATGTACACTCCATCACATTAAGTCCTCGTGGTTGGCTGTTTTCTTCTTTAAATTATGAGATTCTTGTGGGAAAAGATGACATTTTGTGTGTTCTATTTTGGATGTGCATGGCTGGGGGGAATCACCTGGTAGATTAGAAGTGTACAGTATGTGTAAACTTCTGTTTTATACAATTTTAAATTTAATTTTGTAAGTTACACTTTACTTAAATAGCAACTGGCCAAATTTAGGATAAAAGTAAGCCTTTGTTAGTTACAGTAGTTATTGCAGTAATATGTGATTATTGTATGTAGTCTTTTACTAAGTATGATATATATGTAAGAATATGTAAAAGGCACAACGGATAAATTGTTCCCCTCCAAAAAGTTTTTAACATATATGGAAGAACAAGCTTGAATACAAAGTGACACAGAAATAATTGATAAAATTATGTACTAACAAATGAAAGGTTTAGATCAATTTATGCATGTGTTTTAACACATGAAAAATATTTTATACACACACACACATACATACAATAAAGGGACTAAATGATGTAGAAGTGATTCAGAAGACTTCTCTATAAAGATCTAGGTGACAGAGAGAACTGATTGCATGTGGAAAAATATAAAGCCTTTTTATTTATTCACTTATTTAGCTCATGAGCATCTACTCTGTATTAGCCTTGTCCTAGATGCTAGGTATAGAATATTAAAGAAAACAAAGTCCCTCCCCTGAATTGTGGTGTAGTGCTGAAAATAGACATGCAAACCAGAAATTATGATATGTTATTACGAGTGCTGCTCTGAGAATAAAAAGGAAGGCCACTTAGTCCAGAATGCTCAGCTAGCACTATAGAAAGATCCCTTGGTCTGTGGTAGTGAAATCTGGTTTGTGGAGCTCATAAGGACTAGGGGAGTTAGGGGTAAATTAGATATAGAGCAACTAAGTAGGAGGCCATTGCTGCTATTCAGGCAGTTGATGAAGACTGATGTTAGGCAGTCACCGTAAAACCAAAAATTGCACAGATCTGATAGAGACAAAGAAATAGCCTATTGACTCCTACCATGGTACAGTGAAAATACTGATAACCAAAGTAAAAATAATAGAAAAACAAAAGCTCAGTTATTTCTCACTGTAGAACATAGAGGGTGGACTCATAACCTCAAAGACACTTCCTGTGAGCTTCAGAAAGGTGGAAGAAGAAATGATTCCTTCTTTAAATACAAGCAAACAGGCTCTCCTATGTGCAGGCATTCTATGTTTCTGGGAATAAAAATTCCACATCAGACACAATTCCACACCTCCATAAATCTTTTGAGGGAGGAAACAGTCTGGAAAGAAATATCTCACATAAAATAATTACCCTGATAAAATTATGTTAAAAAAATCACTACAAGAACACAGAGCTTGAAGTAACAATTCTGATGAAGATGAGGTTTGAGGATGGAGGTATAGCTACCAGGAAGTCTATATTTATACCGGTACTTAGCAGGTCATTGGAGAGAAATGTGCCCAAACATGAGGCAGAGGTAAGCAGGAGTCTTGGTGGTGGGTAATGAGAACAATTTTCCATAATTCGTGTGAATTCCAGAGGGTGTTTCTGAAGTGATAACTAGATACTTCTCTATCTCCTTTGCCATTCATAGTTTATAACTTACTGTACATATTTGGGGCCACTGAAACCAGAATTAAGTTTTATACTAATATTATGGCTGTAGTTCACTTAATTGTTTTTGGTCACTCATGTTTAAGTTAAGGTATAAAATGTTGGGGCACCTGGGTGGCTCAGTCTGTTAAATGTCCAACTCTTGATTTTGGCTCATGTCATGATCTCATGGTTTGTGAGTTTGAGCCCCACATTGGGGTCTGCACTGACAGCATGAGCTTGCTTGCGATTCTGTCTGCCTCTCTCTCTGCCCTTCCCCTGCTCACTCTCTATCTCTCTTTCTCAAAAATAAATAAAAATAAACTTTAAAAATTGTATACAATGAGGTGCATATAGGACACAGATCATTGGTACTTCTTGATTTTTATACATGTATACACCTTTAATGCAGTCACTCACATTCAGATAGAGAAAATCTCCATCACTCAGAAGGTTTTCTCATTCTTGCTTTGCATCAGTGCCACTCCAGCCCAACCACACAGGAGCTTTATCACCACATGAAAGCTTTACCAATTTTTGAACTCCCTGGAAATGGAACCAGGCAAGTAGTATTTACTTTCTTGTGCCTGGTTTATTTCATTCATCATAACATTTGTGAGATACACCCATGGCTTTATGCCATTTGTTGTTTTGTAGTATTCCATTATTGGAACACTGCATGATTTTTTTACCCACTCTCTTGTTGGGCGTTTAGGGTATTTTTGAATAATGTTGCTATAAACACTTATACATTTCTCCTGGGCGATTTGCTTTTAGATACTGCAGCATAGACATCGTGGTATTTTACATGTATTAATTAGTGTCAGGCAATCTACATGTTAGGTGTTGTCAATTGTTGTAATCAGGGATTCACATCTCTCACATTGTGACTTAGCCTTTAATCAGAACCGCTCCATTTTAGAAGCAGCTACTTTTGAGGTACATGTACTGCATTATTTTAAGGCCATACATTGAACAATTGAATTTTTGATACAGGGACTCACTGCTGAAATTAGTGGTTTGCTGGTTCGCATAATGAATGTTGGAAGTGGGGTCTCATTGGCAAAATCAATGAAAATAAAGATAAGAAGATTAGCTAGAACATTTTAGACACACTCTCCACATTAATCGGGCAGGATATATGCAGCTAGCAAATCCTGCAGCCTGTGTGCCTGAGAGGGGTGCTGAAGACGATTTTGAAAGAATCCTTTCTCCATCTATTGGCATGGAGGATTTTGTTTGCTGATGATAATTATAAGCCAACTCTAAGTGTGTAGAATTTTGCATATAGAATATAATTATACTTGCTTTAAGTCAGCTATTCATGCAAGATCAGGTCAGTGCCTAAAGAGAGAGAGACACAGAGAGAGAGAGAGAGAGAGATGGCCATTTATCAAACTGATGGAACAGGTCATATGAAATATTTTCTTCCTTCTTCTAAAGAATATTCATCCCATAAATGTTGGTATGTGATAAAATTTACTCTGGGATTTGCTTTCATTATAACTGCTAGTGTGTTTGTGGGAAAGAAGCTAATGCCACCTTCTTCTAATTTTCCATGATAACCCTGACTCACCAAAAGCTCCTTAAAATTATGCATGACCAATTTTTTTGGGTACTATCGTAGATGTAGTATTGACTTCAACTCTCCACTCTTCCAGGGATAGGAAGATACACTAAGAGTGAAGTTTCGCCAGTTGGATACCTTATCCTTGACTTTGGGCTCTCCAAGTGAGATGTTGGAAGACATGAAAGCAAGGGCTTTAAAATGCCAGCCCCATTATAAGAATCATGACCTAGATAGTCCATTGGTCCCAAGAGAGTGAGCAGTAAGAAGCAGAACTCTGTTAGTAATACCAACCTGAGGCAAAACTTCCCCAGATGACCCATAGCTCTGTGAGAGTAAATGACTGTACCTAACTGAGTTTTACTCTTGTCACTTTATGGAGTCAGGATTATTAAGATTTAATATTGTTGCAGTAAGTAAATTAGCCCTTTTGAAGTGTAGAGGTTTTTGAATTTTGAAAATGTACACAGTCACATAATCACCATCACAATCAACATATAGAACATTTCTAGCACCACAAAAAGCTCTCTCATGCCCCTCCTCTTACCCTCGGACCCTGGCAACTATTGATTGGTTTTCTGTCCCTTGTGGTTTTGAACTTTCTAAACTATCATGAAAATGAAAGCATATGGTATGAAACCTTTTTTTGTTTTTGTTTTTGTTTCAGTTTGGCTTTTTTACACTTAGTACAATACATTGGAGATTCATCTATACTGTTGCACTTATCAGTAGTGTGTTCTTTTGAATTTCTGAGTAGGATGCATTTATCAGTTTGTATTTCCATTCAGCAGTTGATAGATATTTAAATTATTTTCATTTCTGGAATGTTAAGAATAAAACTAGTTGGAAATATTTACAAGCAAGTATTTGGGAGGACATAAAATATTCTTTTGAGTAATATCTAGAAGCAGAATTGCTGAGTTGTTAAAAGTATCTTCTTTAACTTTATAAGAAAATTCCCAAACTGTTTTCAAGAATGATTGTACCATTTTACATTCTACCAAAACTGTATGAAGGTTTCAGTTACACTACACCTTCAGTAATTCTTGGTATTTTCAAGTTTGGGGGTTTTGGTCATTCTTGTCTTGGTTTGTTTAGCCACTGCAATAGGTGTGAAGAGGTATGCCACTGTGGCTTTAGTTTGGGTTTCTCTAATGATTACTGATGTTGAGCTTCTTTTCATATATTTGTTTGCCATCCATATTTAAAATTTTAATCTTTTTTGGTGAAATATTTGTTAAATATTTTTGCCTATTTTTAATTAGGTTGTTTATTTCCTTATTCAGTTTTTTGGGTTCTTTATATATTCCAAATGCCAGTCCTTTATCAGACATATGTTTTGCAAATATGGACCAAAGAGAAAAAAAAAATAGGAAGAGGCTATATTATTGGGAAAAAAAACCCAATAATATGATTACTGATTGACAATTTATACCTCAGAATACACAAACATGTAGGAATCATCAATTGACTGTCCTCTTTGAGCCACCTGCAGCATGACAGAAGGGCCCGTATTTCATCCTCTTTCTTACCTTTTATTCAACTTTAAAAACGTTAGCAGTGCCAAGCGCCATGACACACTTAAACTGCAGATGATGACAAGGTTCAGTTTTTATGCATGTTAAACGACACTTAGCAACAGCTCTCTTGTCAGCTATTGCTTGAAAGAGATGGCTTTCTCCAACATCATCCCCCCCCCCGTTGCTTAGCAACCCTGCTTATTTCACTAGCAATGTACCTATCATGGATATCGACCTGAACAGAAACACATCCTTGAACAATGGAGGACATACAGCAGGAGACATTGTTCTGGTTTCCTAGTTTGGTTTCAGGGCTAGCACATGGCCCTTACTATTAATCATATTAACATACAAATTAACCATTTTGTCTCACTTTTGATAATGTGTTTTATTTGTATTGATGCTGATTGTTTTGCTCCAACAACTATATGTCAGCATTTACATTTCTTATGAAGAACTTCTCTATGGCTTTCTTCAAGCTGATTTTCAAACAGGAAAAGAGTCTATTATTTAAAGTATGCTAACACAGTTTGGCTTTACTTGAGAACTCTTCTAATTGCAATCAAAATATTAGGAAAGAGTGTCATAAAATGTGTCTGTACACTTGAAATACTGAACATACTCACTTGAAGTAATATGACATATTCAATAATATTTGGGGAAAATGTGGTGCTATGCACTGTTGGCTATATACTCTACAGCCATTCTTCCCTCCCCAGGATTTCTTTCTTGCTGACTTACCTCCCATTAGAGCAGCTAAAAATATTGAACAGTCACCTTGCTTGCTTCCATTGCAGTAGGACATCAGAATGTGACTCAGTCCTGGCCACTGGCATCTGAGGGAGAAATCTGACTCAGTCTCTGGGATATAATTTCTTCCTTAAAATAAACACAGGAGAAAAACTTCCTCTGCCCGTGGACATTGTCACTCCATGCCCTTCCAGAAAATGTAACAACCATCTTACAACTATAAAGTGATAAGCCTAAAGACTGTCAATGAAAAAATAGTTTAAGTAACTCAAATAGAGTTCAGATACTTTATTCATCTGGTAAGTATGAGGGAGCATCTGAAGGGTGGCTAACTTCCTAAGTTAATGTGGGGTAGTTTTGTGGACTCAGAAGAAGAGATATGGGTCCTGGTGCTTTGGGTCAGGTAGCAGTTTTCACTGGATTGATTGGAGATTCTCCTCCTCCTCCTCCTCCTCCTCCTCTTCTTCCTCCTCCTCCTCCTCCTCTTCCTCCTCCTCCTTCTCCTCCTCCTCCTCTTCCTCCTCCTCCTTCTCCTCCTCCTCCTCCTCCTTCTCCTCCTCCTCCCTACTCCTCCTCCTCCCTCCTCCTTCCTCTTCCTCCTCTTCTTCTCTTCTTTATTGCCTTTTCATTGGAATCATTGATGAAATCCAAGAAGAGTGCTTTTGAGAGCTATTTTTATAAGCCTTGAAGTTTCTTTATTACTTAATTTTAAGGAGAGAGAAGGAAGGAACTAGCTAACTAAATACATAAATAGAAAGTGAAAGAAAGAGGAGTAAAAGAGCAAGAAGACAAAAGATTTTGCTCTATTATGTCTACTTTAATCCTTTTACAAGATCAAGCAATACACCAAAGATGGTGAAGTAGAACAATGAGTCCTGGTGACACTGCTTCACAACTGAGCTAACACTGGAGTCAGAAAAAGCCTTAAAAGGATACATTTGATTAGCCTCACTAAGGATAATCGCCCTTTCTGAAAATTAACTGATTTGGGATGCTAATTACATTTACAAAATCTCTTCACAGCAGTAACTAGATTCTTGTTGAAGAATAAATGGAAGAAGATGAATGTATGTCAGGGGATAGGAATCTTGAGGGTCATCTTATAATTCTACTGTATGAAGCAGTAAAAATTTGGAAGGAATTTTAGTATACTATATAGCAACCTAGGTGTTCAGAATATATTTTTTTTACATATTTATTTATTTATTTATTTATTTATTTAATGAAATTTATTGACAAATTGGTTTCCATACAACACCCAGTGCTCATCCCAAAAGGTGCCCTCCTCAATATCCATCACCCACCCTCTCCTCCCTCCCACCCCCCATCAACCCTCAGTTTGTTCTCAGTTTTTAACAGTCTCTTATGCTTTGGCTTTCTCCAATTCTAACCTCTTTTTTTTTTTTTCCTTCCCCTCCCCCATGGGTTCTGTTAAGTTTCTCAGGATCCACGTAGGAGTGAAACCATATGGTATCTGTCTTTCTCTGTATGGCTTATTTCACTTAGCATCACACTCTCCAGTTCCATCCACGTTGCTACAAAAGGCCATATTTCATTTTTTCTCATTGCCACGTAATATTCCATTGTGTATATAAACCACAATTTCTTTATCCATTCATCAGTTGATGGACATTTAGGCTCTTTCCATAATTTGGCTATTGTTGAGAGTGCTGCTATGAACATTGGGGTACAAGTGGCCCTATGCATCAGTACTCCTGTATCCCTTGGATAAATTCCTAGCAGTGCTATTGCTGGGTCATAGGGTAGGTCTATTTTTAATTTTCTGAGGAACCTCCACACTGCTTTCCAGAGCGGCTGCACCAATTTGCATTCCCACCAACAGTGCAAGAGGGTTCCCGTTTCTCCACATCCTCTCCAGCATCTATAGTCTCCTGATTTGTTCATTTTGGCCACTCTGACTGGCGTGAGGTGATACCTGAGTGTGGTTTTGATTTGTATTTCCCTGATAAGGAGCGACGCTGAACATCTTTTCATGTGCCTGTTGGCCATCCGGATGTCTTCTTTAGAGAAGTGTCTATTCATGTTTTCTGCCCATTTCTTCACTGGGTTATTTGTTTTTCGGGTGTGGAGTTTGGTGAGCTCTTTATAGATTTTGGATACTAGCCCTTTGTCCGATGTGTCATTTGCGAATATCTTTTCCCATTCCGTTGGTTGTCCTTTTAGTTTTGTTGGTTGTTTCCTTTGCTGTGCAGAAGCTTTTTATCTTCATAAGGTCCCAGGAATTCACTTTTGCTTTTAATTCCCTTGCCTTTGGGGATGTGTCGAGTAAGAGATTGCTACGGCTGAGGTCAGAGAGGTCTTTTCCTGCTTTCTCCTCTAAGGTTTTGATGGTTTCCTGTCTCACATTCAGGTCCTTTATCCATTTTGAGTTTATTTTTGTGAATGGTGTGAGAAAGTGGTCTACAGAATATATTTTTATTATAAGCATTTATTATGAAAGTTATCAAGTCTCCAGCAAAGTTACAAGATGTTGCTAAATAGTCGTGTACTCACCACATCGACCTCCCATTAACAATTGTTATATCAACATTTATAATTTATATAAATGATAAGACATTTTTGTCAATATCTATCTGTCCTTTTATCTATCATTAATTCATCTTATTTTCAATGAATTTCAAAGGAACTTGAAGGCATCAACATATTCCTTAAATATTTCAACGTGTAAATTGTTAACTAGAATTCAATATTTGCTAGGGTTTTCTTTTGATATAAAATTTGCATACAATGAAATACACAAACCTTAACTGTACCATTTGCTATGGAGTTTTTTTTCTAATTTCTCTCCCCCAAGTTTATGGAGGCATCATTTACATATAAAATTTAGCTAGTTTAAGTGTGCAGTTTGAGGTGTTTTGAGAAATGTAAGCCTCACCACAAGTAAGATACAGAGCATTCCATCATCCCAAAACATTCCTTCTTGCTCTTTTGCAGTTAATCCTTTCCCCTCACCCTGACCCCAGGCAATTACTCAAAAAAATATTTTAACCATAATAGCCAATAGTTATACGGCAAACATAATAAAAGTCCATAAACAAACAATCCATTAAAAAATATTAACAAAAATAAAAAGGCCAACCAAAAAAAAGACAAAATGGACAGATATGAAATTTATAAGAAACATCTAATTAAACAGTGAGAAGATACTCAGTCTTCTTAGTAGGCAGGAAAATAAAAGTTCAAACAATAATAAAGTGTCACTTTTTAACCTATCACAATGTAAAAGCAAAGTCAGTTGTATTTCTAATGTTGAGAAGGGGGAAGTCGTAAAATATGAATTGCTATAGGCCTTTGATAAAATAATCAATCTGGTGATAGCCATTAACATTAAATCTATTTTCTAAGATGGCCTTAATAGTTCCCTCAGTTTGACTGACCTTTATAGACAGGCTTCTTCCTATCTCCTGGTCCCTGACCTCCTTCTTACCATGGCCCTTACAGGATCCGGATGGCCTACACCACTGAGGTTCCTCCTCTCTTAGAGAGGATTTACTTTAGAAAATCTCTCTTAGAGCATTTACTTTAGAAAATTAGTAACTGTAAATTCTTTCTCCATCCCTTTGAGACGTGAATCCTTTAAAAAGTCTTTTGCCAGTTTCACAACCCAGGCCTATCTTTCTCAAGGACCTGGGAGCCATCCTTTTGAAATGTACTCATCTAGGAAGATAATATCCTCATCCCCTAATGTCTGGGGGGTGGTAGGAGCCTAAATTCAGTGAATGCCTTGCTTCAAGTTGTAAAACTGTGTCCTGTCAGGAAAGTAGGAAGACTGTTTACTTTTCCTTTAGGTAAAGCTAATTAGCCAACAAAGATGGCCTGTGATTTCTTTAGTCTAATCCCAGCTCTTGAAAACTCACTTTGTTTCAGTAGAATTGAGATAACTTAGTTATGTTCTGTCTCCCCTATTGCAATAGCCTTGAATAAAGTTTTCAGCATCCGATTAACTTTGTCCAGTGCAGTTTTTGCTTTGACAGTACACACAGTCTTCAATCTGGCATTCCCATCCCACTGCAGAGTCTGTCCCTTAAAAACAAAAGCATGGAATTTAATTAACAATGGTTGCCTTGGAATGAATGGAAGAGGATGATAGAAAATAAAGAAAAAGCTATTTATAGAACCATGTTTCTACTGAAAGAGCATATGTAATATGGTCTTTTTTTTTTTCTTTTTGATGTCTGATCTTATTTATTTCTCTAAGAAAATCTCATTTTTGACTGGACTCAGGCTTAGAGGTAGAAGCTCTCAGATACCACCTCCATCTCTTGACAATCTGTTCCTGGCATCTTTCCTTGGCTTCTTTCATTTTCTTTGCCAAAAAGTTTAGCATATTCTGCAACCCCTTCCTTATTTTTATTAGTATGCTGTTTCTTCAGAGCAATACACTGATGTTTGTGTCAGAGGACACATGAAGAAACAAGATGCTGGATCTTGGGCATTTTGGTTCTAGGTTTCTTGCCTTCTTAGTTTAGGGGCTTTCTCACAACATACTGGTGGACATCATCTTCTTTAGAAAAGTTTGCAGATTCCTCTCATTCTTTTGGGCCCCAGGTGGCAAGGCACAGTAGTATTAGTGACTCCAGGAATATCCTTCTCACCCCCCCTCTTTTTTTTTACAATAACCAAATTGAGAACTCTGAGATTGGCATCCACAATGCAACCCCAAACAGATCTGCACTTTCTTTCTCTAGTTTTCCTTAGTCGGTAGCAGGAATGCCCCTTACTCAGCAGCAGGTGGACATGACCAGGGGTCAAGACACGCTGCTTCATGGGGAAGCCTTGCTTTTCATTGCCACCACTTATTTGGACCACATAACCCTTCCATTTTTCATCCAGAGCATCAGCAGCAACTTCTGTGTCCATACCCTTGTTATAAAAGGTATGAGGTTTGTGTTCATCATCCACTTCTATGAGCCTTTGGCAGCCAGTAGCTGAGCAAGAGATGTTCAGCTTCATCCTAAAGCAGTAAGCTTCATCCTTACTGCCTTTGAGGTACCACAAAAAAAGAGCAATATGATCTTTTTTATGTATCTGATGCTGGAAAGAATGTTGAAAAATAAATTGAATGTTCATTAAAATAAAAATAAAATAAAATAATGAAATATAACTTGACTGCCACTCCCCATGGATTTAAATGATTGTGCAGTGCTTCTGCTTTTGAAGTGTTTTTTTACTATAATTTATCATAGGGCTTTTCACATTAAATAATATTAATTTACTTATGTGTCTGTTTCCCTCATTAGCATAGAACACCCTTCTAAGCAGAGAGTATGTCATTTATTTGACTATCTCAAGCACTTAACACAAAATATAAAATATGTTAAATGGTCAAAATGTGATTGGATTTGAATGAAGTTTATACCACAATAATTTTGGGAAAATATATGAGGACATGAGAGGAATAAGGAGATAAAATAATATCTTTAGAACGTGGTGGAACTGGAGAATTTTTTCAGCATATTGAAGTTGCCTGTACTATAGGGCATAATAATACCTTTTATTCAGTTTAACAAACTTCATATTTGGATGTGTGAGCCCTACTATTCTTTGTCTAAGACATATCCAGGCAACTAAGTTCAGGCCCCTACTCAGGGAATTAATGGTCTCATGGGCATAAAAACATTGACAAAGTAAGCCTAATAAGTGCAATGCTAGAAGTAGATATCAGGGTATTGCATTAAAATGAGATAACACATGTGAAAACACTCTATAAGATCTATAGAATCCTATGTGTTTTAGGCTTTTCACAGTATTATAGTCAGTTGTATATATTTCTAATCTCCTCTGTTAAAATATAAATGTGACTAGCCAGACACTGTGTCTTAATTCTGTTTCCTCTTCCATGACTAGCACAGTTTCCTTGTGTAGGAGGCATCCCAAAATTCTGTTAACTGAAGGCACAGATGAACACATAAGTGAATTAATGAATGATTGCCTTTCATTGAGCAGTGGTTTTCAAATAGTAATGTATATCAGATAAGCCTGCAGAGATTTTGATTTAGTTGATCTGGTAGTAAGGGCCAAGAAATCTATGTTTAGCACTTAAATTAATTCTGATGTAGCTGGCATGCAGACCATCCAGTGAGAAGTTCTGGCAAAGAGTGTAGAGTTTTGGCCCACTTCATTATCTTCTTTGGTTTTGAAAGCAAAGATATAGTCAAAATTTTGTCTTTCCAGGGCTGAGCCTCCATCAGCCTTACAGGTAGAACTTTAAAAAAGCATAGCTGATTTATGTGTCAGAGAGAAATTACAGTCTGCTTCTATCTTTCATCTAGAAGCAAAGAAATCAAGGTTTAGATTCTGTCCTCCTTTTTAAGGCACCAACATTTTAATGCAGATAAAAATCTGATAAGGGGAGGGGTCAAGATGGAGAAAGAGCATGGAAGTTTTTTTTGCATCTCTCATCCCTGAAATGCAACCAGATTAACACTAAGCCATCTTGCACACCTAGAAAACTAATTTGAGGATTAACACAACAATCTGCACAACTTGAACCACAGAACTTGGCAGGTACACAGCACAGAGAGGTGAAATGGGGGAGAGAGAAGCCACGGAGAGCAGGGAGCTGGTTTTGCTTGCAGAGAGAGGACAGAGATGGGGGGCAGGTGGAGAATATGGGAAACACACCCCCCCCAAAAAGCAGCAGGGGAGAAAAAGAAAAAGTGGAAACAGTCACGAGGGTCTGAACAAAAAAGGGAGAAAGGAGAAAGGAGAGAGTTTAAATTCCATTAAGACTCTATAAACAGGGACAGTGCAGAGTCCGAAACTCCGCAGCTGGATACCTGGCGGTGCTCTGGTGGGAAGGGCGAATCCCCAAGAGCAGAAAGTGAGGTCTGAGGGGTCTACAGGCCACAAGGTGAGTGGCGGTTCCCCTGCTGGGAGGACATTTGATAGAGGCTGTGCAGCCACCCCATCCACAAAGGTCCCAGTGGATCCCAGAAAACAACCACATCCACTGGTGTTGGAACAAGGGTGTTAAAAGTTAAGCCTGGTGCCAGGTGTGTGTTGTGATTTACCATAATCCCTGAAACACTGCTGATACAAGATTGCATGAACTTTCTCTAGGGTGGGCTGGCACCCAGCCAGGGTCTCTGGGCATCAGCAGCAGCACAGTCTCGAGAATGTTCCTGGAGGCAGGCCGGCACCAGCCATTGCTCAGCAACACCCTCCCCCAGAGGGTCTGAGCGGGTCAAATCCCCAGTCCCTCAGAAGTGAGGGACATCTCACAGCCGCATCTGAGATAGAACTCAGGAGGGAGGTGCCACCTGGCAACTTGATGGATTGGTCATGGACAGTGTAAAAGCGGGGAAAGGAAGAAAGCCAGAGACAAAGGGGGTGCTTGATTACTGGTCGGGAGAGCACAGAGTTCTGACACTAGAGACTGGGTATCTAGGTGACGCCATTTTCACCCCTCCAGTGCATGCACATGCACCCCTATAGGAGCCACAACAATCCACCCCAGGAAGCTAAGCAGCGCCATCTAGTGGAGATTGGAGCCATTACACTAAGCCCTGCCCAACTGAGCCCAACTGTCCCGCTCTTGAGAAACATGACAAGTCTCTCTGCCTACTTAGTTTATGGACTATAAAGTGCTTCATGGTTTGACTTCTACAGGAAACTGGATGTAATTTCAGTTGTATTTCATTCTGTTTGCTGGTCCTTTCATTCAATTTTTTTTCCTTTTCTTTTCTTATTCTTAAATACAGAAAAAGAAAAAAAGTATTTTTATTTTCCATTGTTATTAAAAAGATTTTTCTTTAATATTTTTTCTACCATAGTTTTTACTTTTTTATAAGTTTTTAAAATTCTATTTTACTTTCATCATTTAATTTTATTCTATTGTATTCATTTTTTCAAATTTTCAAATGTTTCCCTTTCCCCCCCTTTCCCCCTTTATTTCTTTTATTATCTTTACTTTTTTTCTCCAATCTATCAAGCTTCTTTCAACAACCAGACCAAAACACACCTAGAATCTGACATTCTTTATATGATTTCTTTGTGTTGTTTTTAATTTTTTAATTGTGTGTGTGTGTGTGTTTACTCTATTGACTCCTTTTCTTCCTTCAAAATGATGAAAGAAGGAATTCACCCCAAAAGAAAGAGCAGAAAGAAATGACAGCCAGGGACTTAATCAACACAGATACAAGCAAGATGTCTGAACCATAAACTGGAATCACAGTAATAAGAATACCAGCTGGGGTTGAAAATAGATTAGAATCCCTTTCTGCGGAGATAAGAGAAGTAAAAGCTAGTCAGGATGAAATAAAAAATGCTATAACTGAGCTGCAATCTCAAAAGGGTGCCACGATAGCAAGGATGGATGAGGCAGAGCAGTGAATGGATGATATAGAGGACAAACTAACAGAGAATAATGAAGCAGAAAAAAGGAGGGAGACTAAGACAAAAGATCATGAAATAAGAATTAGAGAACTCAGTGACTCATTAAAAAGGAATAACATTGGAATCATAGGGGCCCCAGAGGAGGAAGAGAGAGAAAAAGGGGTAGAAAACTTATGGGAGCATATCATAGTGCAAAACTTTCCCAACCTGGGGAAAGACACAGACATCAAAATCTAGGAAGCACAGAGAAATCACATTAGCTTCAATAAAAAAATGACCATCAACAAGGCATATCATAGTCAAATTCAGAAAATACTCTGGCAAGGAGAGAATCATGAAAGCAGCAAGGGAAAAAACTCCTTAACCTACAAGGGAAGACAGGTCAGATTCGCAGCAGACCTATCCACAGAAACTTGGCAGGCCACAAAGGAGTGGCAGGATATATTCAGTGTGCTCAATCAGAAACATATGCAGCCAAGAATTCTTTATCCAGTAAGGCTATCACTGAAAATAGAAGGAGAGACAAGAAGTTTTCCAGGCCAACAAAAATTAAAGGAGTTTGTGACCACTAAACCAGCCCTGCAAGAAATTTTAAGGGGGATTCTCTGAGGGGAGAAAAGATGAAAAAAAAAAAAAGACCAAAAGCAACAAAGACTAGAAAGGACCAGAGTACACCATCAGAAACCCCAACTCTATGGGCAACAAAATGGAAATAAATTCATGTCTTTCAGTATTCACTCTCAATGTCAATGGTCTAAATGCTCCAATCAAAATACAGAGGGTAACAGAAAGGATAAGAAAACAAGATCTATCTATATGCTATTTACAAGAGACCCATTTTAGATCTAACGACACCTAAAGATTGAAAATAAGGGGATGGAGAACCATCTATCATGCTAATGGTTGCCAAAAGAAAGCTGGAGTAGCCACACTTATGTCATACAATCTAGATTTTAAAATAAAGACTGTAAAAAGAGATGTAGAAGGGCATTATATCATAATCAAGGGGTCTTTCCACCAAGAAGATCTAACAAACCTTTATGCTCCAAACGGGAATTCACCCAAATATATAAATCAATTAATCACAAACATAAAGAAACTCATCAATAATAACACCATAATAGTAGGGGACTTCAACATGCCTCTTACAACAATGGACAGATAATCTAAACAGAAAATCAACAGGGAAACAATGGCTTTGAATGACACACTGGACTGGATGGACTTAACAGATATATTCAGAACATTTCATCCTAAAGCAGCAGAACACACATTCTTCTCAAGTGCACATGGCACATTCTCCAGAATAGATCACATACTAGGACACAAATCAGCCCTCAACAGATACAAAAAGATGGAGATAATACCGTGCATAATTTTAGACCACAATGCTATGAAACTCGAAACCAACCAGAAGAAAAATTTTGGATAGATAAATATTTGGAGTCTAAGGAAAATCCTACTAAAGAATGTGGGCAAAACAAGAAGTTAAAGAGAAGATTAAAAAGTACATGGAAGCCAATGAAAATGATAACAAACCAGCCCAAAACCTCTGGTACACAGCAAAGATGGTCATAAGAGGGAAGTATATAGCAATCCAGGCCTTCCTAAAGAAGGATGAAGGTCTCAGATACACCACCTAAATTTACACCTCAAAGAGCTGGAAAAGGAAGAGCAAATAAAACCCAAAACCAGTAGAAGACCGGAAATAATAAAGATCAGACAGAAACCAATGCTATCAAAACAAACAAACAAATAAACAAACAGTAGGACAGATCAATGAAACCAGGAGCTGGCTCTTGGAAAGAATTAGCAAAATGGACAAACCCCGAGCCAGTTTGAACAAAAAGAAAAATGAAAGGACCCAAGTAAATAAAATCAAGAATGAAAGAGGACAGATCACAACTAACCCTGCAGAAATACAACCAATAATAAGAGAATATTATGAGCAATTATATGCCAATAAATGGGCAATCTGGAAGAAATGGACAAATTCCTAGAAACATATAAACTACCAAAACTGAAACAGGAAGAAATAGAAAATTTGAACAGACCAATCCATCCAAATCGTCCAGGAGGAAGTCAAGCTTTCATTCTTTGCAGATGACATGATACTCTATATGGAAAACTCAAAGGACTCCACCAAAAAACTTCCAGAACAGATCCATGAATTCAGCAAAGTTGCAAGATATAAAATTGATGTGCAGAAATCAGTTGCATTCCTATACACCAACAATGAAGCAACAGAAAGAGAAATCAAGGAATCAATCCCATTTACAATTGCACCCAAACCAATAAAATACCTAGGAATAAACCTAACCAAAGAGGTGAAAAATCTATACACTAAAAACTATAGAAACCTTATGAAAGAAATTGAAGAAGACACGAAGAAATGGAAAAACATCCATCCTCTTGGATTGGAAGAACAAATATTGTTAAAATGTCGATACGACCCAAAGCAATCTACGTATTCAATGCAATCCCTATCAAAATAACACGAGCATTCTTCACAGAGCTAGAACAAACAGTCCTAAAATTTGGATGGAATCAGAAAAGACCCCAAATTGCCAAAGCAATCTTGAAAAAGAAAACCAAAGCAGGACGCATCACAATCCTGGACATCAAGACGTATTACAAACCTGTCATCATCAAGACAGTATGGTACTGGCACAAAAACAGACACTCAGATCAATGGAACAGAATAGAGAACCGTGAAGTGGACCCACAAATGTATGGCCAACTAATTTTGCCAAAGCAGGAAAGAATATCCAATGGAATAAAGACAGTCTCTTTAGCAAGTGGTGCTGGGAACTTGGACAGTGACATGCAGAAGAATGAACCTGGACCACTTTCTTACACCATACACAAAAATAAACTCAAAATGGATGTAAGACCTAAAGGTAAGACAGGAAGCCATCAAAATCCTCGAGGAGAGTGGGGCGCCTGGGTGGCGCAGTTGGTTAAGCGTCCGACTTCAGCCAGGTCACGATCTCGCGGCCCGTGAGTTCGAGCCCCGCGTCAGGCTCTGGGCTGATGGCTCAGAGCCTGGAGCCTGTTTCCGATTCTGTGTCTCCCTCTCTCTCTGCCCCTCCCCCATTCATGCTCTGTCTCTCTCTGTCCCAAAAATAAATAAATGTTGAAAAAAAAATTAAAAAAAAATCCTCGAGGAGAAAGCAGGGAAAAACCTCTTTGATCTTGGGCACATGCACTTCTTACTCAACACGTCTCTGGAGGCAAGGAAAACAAAAGAAAAACAAACTATTTGAACCTCATCAAAATAAAAATCTTCTGCACAGTGAAGGAAACAATCAGCAAAATTAAAAGGCAACCGACAGAATGGGAGAAGATATTTGCAAACGACATATCATGCAAAGGGTTAATATCCAAAATTTATAAAGAAATTATCAAACTCAACACCCAAAGAACAAATAATCCAGTGAAGAAATGGGCAAAAGACATGAATAGACACTTCTCCAAGGAAGATATCCAGATAGCCAACTGACACATGAAAAAATTCTCATCACTCATCATCAGGGAAATACAAATCAAAACCACAAGGAGATACCACCTCACCTCTGTCAGAATGGCTAACATTAACAATTCAGGCAACCACAGATGTTGGTGAGGATGCAGAGAAAGAGAATCACTTTTGCATTGCTGGTGGGAATGCAAACTGGTGCAGCCACTCTGCAAAACCGTATGCACGTTCCTCAAATATTAAAAGTAGATCTACCCTATGACCCAGCAATTGCACTACTAGGTATTTACCCAAGGGATACAGGTGTGCTATTTTGAATGGGCACATGCACCCCAATGTTTATAGCAGCACTATCGACAATAGCCAAAGTATGGAAAGAGCCCAAATGTCCATCAACAGATGAATGAATAAAGAAGGTGGTGTGTGTGTGTGTGTGTGTGTGTGTGTGTGTGTACACACACACTGGAGTATTACTTGGCAATCAAAAAGAATGAAATCTTGCCATTTGCAACTACGTGCATGGAACTGGAGGATATTATGCTAAGCAAAATTAGTCAGAGAAAGACAAATATCATATGACTTCCCTCATATGAGGAATTTAAGATACTCAACAGGTGAACATAAGGGAAGGGAAGCAAAAATAAAATAAAAACAGGCAGGGGGACAAAACATTAGAGACTTTGAAGTATAGGGAACAAACAGAGGGTTGCTGGAGGGGTTGGAGGAGGGGTATGGGCCAATGGGAAAGGGGCATTAAAGAATATACTCCTGAAATCATTGTTGCACTGTATGCTAACTAACTTAGGTGTAAATTAAACAATAAGTAAATAAACTTAAAAAAATAAAAGAAAAGCAAAAATAATCATGAGTCATTGGTGCCCTAGCTCCTCCACTCTTTTTCTCCAGTTGTAACTGCCCAATTGGAGTACATCTACAATATATGTTGGTACGTTCTACAAATCATGTGTAATGTATATTCTGAACTTTAGAAAATAATTGATTCTATAGCCTTCTAGATTACCAAAGATCTCAGAGCCTCAAACCATATTATAACATAGGTTCTGACACCAAAGGTAAAGATTATTTTATGTTTTACAGAGGGGAATGTCAGTTTTGATAGCTGTATTCGCTAGCTACATTTTCTGGTTTCAGCTTTTCCAGCTCTTGTTAAATAAAGGCTATCTAACTTGGTTTTTCCATCTCACCATTTAATATGGTGATTTGAATTTCTTTTTAGCTACTTATTTAGGCTGTATACTACACAGTTAATGGAATTTGTCTGCCAGTTTCACACCGGGATCTTTTGAAGAAATAAGATAATTTGAATTTTACTTTTTATATCCTCCTGGAAACCGGAGACAAATATCAGTCTAGAGCCCAAAAGAAGGTGCTCCCCCTAAAAACCTGGAAACCTGAAGAGCCCATTTTGTAAGGGAAAATCAATAAGGAATAACCCCACCCACATCTGCACTCTTAAGAGACTGCTGGGTAAAGCAACGTTCTTGAACCTTAAAGCTTAACAGAGGCAAAAGAAAAACTGCTGAAACAGATTAGTCCTCATCTGACTTTACAGCACAGATTTATTCCTGATGTGACCCAAAATCCCAGGTTGAAAATTTAGAGTAAGCTGGAAGTTACTTTGACCATGGTCTTGCTAGAAGCCAAGCCAATTGTTCTCTCAAGCAAGCAACCTTCATTTCAGGCCATCAAAATTTTCCCATGGACCAATATTAAGAGGCATATTGAGTCATTTTGTCCACTTTGGACAAAGTGTGGAATGGCATGGGAATTCAACCTTATTAGTAACATTTTTCTTCCACTCAGATAAATAATGGTGATTATGTGTGATCTCAATTCACTCTACATCATGACTCAAAAAGTAACCATTGACTAAATGAAAAAAATAAACTTTTCTACCAAGGGATATTACTAATAAACAGGAAAAAAATATCATGGACTTAACTCTCATGTACATACCACATGTATATTATATAAACTTTACATATTAAGGATTTCCCATCTACAAATTAAATTATCTGCTGGGAAATCATGAAATAATTTGATGATCCATGTTGAATGACTCACAATACTGAGATGCTGTGCTATTATTTAATAAACGTATTTTGTGTGTGGTTTGTTTTGCTTTGCCTTGACTATTGTTATTTATAATTTTTTAGACTAGCTTTCAAGCTTCTCTCCAAGAGTATAATTGGGTCATTTTTGCTATAAAAGTACGATTTTGAATGATGCTTCCAGTTTGTGTTGCTTCACTCAAAATTCATTCAATTTATAGTAAAAATTGGTAATTGAATTTTTCCTTAAAAAGTCAATTGTTTATCAAAGTAGTAACTACACTTATTTTTAAGTTGATAGAAAGCTTTCAATTCTAATTATTGTAGACAAAATGTTACATTTTTCAGCTTTTTAGAGACTAAGGCAAAAGGATAATTACTCTAATACAATCTAGGTTTAATACATTGTCATCTTTATTATATTCAACTTTTACTTTTCCAGCTGTTTGTAATAACCCCTCACAATCCCAGACTTGCTTGTGCTTGTACATACAAACTCATATTTTTTAATTTTTAACAGGGCTGTTTAATATTGTTTCTGACATTAATTTTTGTTTCTGTCAGAGCACACATGGTTACCCATTTTTTCTGGCCTTACTTGCAAATAGATATAGTCAGGTAACTAATTTCTGCCTAATGGCACATGAGCAAGTATAATGTATAATTTGGGGGGACGTGTCCTTTAAATGAAGTTACTCTCTTTCCTCCCATGCCCTGCCCACCTCCTCTATCACACTCTGGGAGCCAGAATTGAGACATTATGGTGATAAGTCACTTTTCACCATAATGATGAGGATGACAACCTATGAAACGGGGAAGCTCTCCAGAGAGAACCTGGGCCCTCAGATGACCTCACAGGCAGAGCTTTCATACCTTCCTGGAATGTTCGACCAGGTAAGAATTTTACCGAAAAGAGGAAAAAAACCCTTTTAACTCTATGTAAGTCAATGCCATTTGTTTTCATTTAAAATAGCAGAGTCAATATCCTAATATACAATTTGTCTATTTATGTTATTATTTTAACATTTTTATTTCTATGAGCAACTCTCAAGCCATTAATCTATTATCTCCATTGAGGATATAACACAACACTTAATTATAAGAAAAAAATCAAATTTAACAAAATACTACAAAATAGGCAAGTGAGAAAAAATACACAGTTGTATTTTTATACAACGACACACTTGTATACAGTATTCATTATAAGACACTGAAGATTCCAACTGTACTTGCTTTATTGTGCATAAATAATCTTTATTCATGAAAATCACATATAAAGGGCTTCCAAAAAAGGCATGATTACTGTTATATATTTCAAGTTTGTGACATGTGTATGAATACAATATCTATAATATTTTTTTTTCCTTTGAAAACTGCCACTCTTTTCCAAACCTTTGACTGATGGTTAGGAACTAGCATAATTTGAGGACCACGCTTTGAAAAGCACTGGTCTATGATTTTTAGGTTGAGTTTCTGTTTGTGAATTTCCATTGCATAGTTGATTTACTTTACTCATACTTAGATAATGAGTGATTATCAAATATTTGTGGCAATTATGACATTTAAAAGCAAACTGAGAAAATATGTATCTGATAAAGGAAGGGATCTAGTGGACAATTTCTTTATAATTTTCCATATTTACTGAGACTGAAAACTGACATCTGACAGCCAACTATACAGGGCAGATATTTATCTTCAGGCAACAGAATTTAAAAGTTTTGAATGTGCCGGTCGTCGGATAGGATCACATTCTCTTGTTCTGTTATGTGCTTATCTACTCCCTATATCCAACTTGGATTCTCCATGATGTATGTTACCATTCTGGCCCTTAAAGTCAGAATTTGGGATACCTGATCTCTACTATGTGTATACATTATGTGTGAGTGTCAGAGCCTGGGATATATTCGTGTGTGTGTGTGTGTGTGTGTGTGTGTGTGTGTGTGTCTGTGCGCACGCAGGGAGCAGGGAGAGGGAGGAGAGTGAGAAAGAGAATTGGAGAAAGAGACAGAAAGAGGCCAGAAATCACATAAGTGCCTGCACCTGGCAGCCACCACACCCTGGAGGAAAATACAGTAAAAGCTTAGTTTGTGAGCATAATTCATTCTGGAAACATGCTTGTAATCCAAAGCACTTGTATATCAAAGTGAATTCCCCACAAGAAATAATGGAAACTCCGATGATTCGTTCCACAACCCAAAAGTATTTATATAAAAATGATTACAATTCTGTAATATAATACGAAATAATAAAGAAAGTACAAAACATAAAGAAAAATAAATTAACCTGCATTTACACTACTATCTATTGGCTCAATGTAATCTTTTTCTTCTACAACTTTAACAAGGAAACTATCCAATGACCTAGAATGAAGCAAAGCATTCCTAAGCTTACTCTTGTATGGAAAAGCAAAGACTGTCCATAGGTGCTTTGAAGTGACAAAAAATACACTAGTGCCAGTTGTGGGCACCTTTCAACATTCTGAAAAATCACTGATTTCTGCCAAACACCGTGGCCCAAGACCAAGTATTCAAGCATGGGAGAAGATCACCCACAACTATGCAGCGAAAGAGAGAGAGAAAGAAAGAGGGAGACAGAGAGAGAGAGAGAGAAGAACCATTGGCTCAGTTTTGATCACACGACATTCAGTGTCATATTGTCACATACTACTTGTATTAGAAGACATCGCTGGTTCATCAAGTTAAATTTTATTGGAAATGCTTGATTGTCTTGTGAAACACTTGCAGAACAAGTTATTCACAATTCAAGTAACTATATTTGCTTTCTCTGTCATTTTCATGTACAATACAGAATTGCAAAAGTTCCAAGCTGCCTCAAAACATTATTTCTGTTGTTTTTTATTTCTACTCATAGATGGAGAAAGCCAAGTTGGTGCAGTATGAATACAAACCAGTGAGGGCACATACCAATAGAGCTTTGTGGATATAAGCAGTATTTAATTTCCTTTAATTCTAGTGTGCCTAGGTGGCTCAGTCGGTTAAATGTCTGACTTAGGCTTGCGTCATTACCTCACAGTTTGCGAGTTCAAGCCCTGCATCAGGTTCTGCAGTGACAGCTCAGAGCCTGGAGCCTGCTTCAGATTCTGTGTCTCCCCCTCTCTCTCTCTGCACTGCCCCGCTTATTCTCTCTCTCTCCAAAATAAATAGACTTTAAAAACTAAATAAAAATAATAAAACTATTAATCTCCTTTAATTCATCTCACTGTCCAGTGAGGCTAGGGGTTATTTAAGGTAGCCTGTAAAGGCAAAAGAGAACAATGAGTTTCTGTAAAGCATGACAATGGTTTTTGCTTTGGAAGCCAGTGATAGGCAAAGCTGGTGTGTATTCAGGACTTACAATGAGTTGGATTCTAGTGGTGTAATCGAAGAAGCAACAGACATGCAAGGAATCATTAATATGATCCATTACTGAGATTATGAAAAGAAAAACTGGCCTCCAAAGGACTTAAAGAACTCGTTTTCTGTCTAGACTTTTGCACAAGATGTGATGGCAGGGCCAAAGGATTTACCAAAGGTAAATGCACAAGGTAAATAGGGCTCTATTCTCAATTCCTAATACTGGCAAGAAACCATTACTCTTCTACTGTAGTATAAATAATATGACTTCTTTTACATTTAGGTCATGTAGTCATACTTCCTGCATCCTTCAATACTGCTATCTTTTACAAGCCCACCACCAAAACTATTTTCATCTATTCAACAATGACTTTGGAATCTCAGTTAATGTTGTTCATTTCTGTTCTCAAATTCTATTGGTAGTCTAGTGGTTAATTATCTATCCATACTCTAAGTTCATAGTTCTGTGACTCCAAAAGCATTCACCTCCACTTTACCATAGTAGCTTATGCTCATAGACACACTCTTGTCATCACTAACATCCATTTTATATTTGAAAAGTGAAAAATGACCATATTTATGGTCATATCACTTTCTTATTCCAATTTGACTCCAACAAGTCCTATGATCTTCATTCCTCTATTGTCTTCTCAACACTTAGGTCTCTGCCCCTTATTCTATCTAATCTGGACCACACAACGCACCACTCCAAGCAGTCTAGTGCCAGTGCCCTGAGGGCCTTTGCCTCCTAGCTGGATCCCACCCTTCAAGCCTTCCTCTGTCTTCTTCTGCCCAGGCTTCCAAACAATATTGGAGAAAGATCAAGACTGGAAATGCTACAAATGATCTGATTCCCATTTAAGCTCAGCTTTGCCTTTAGTATTGCTTAACAGTATGTTTATGTGTCCCTAAGAAGGTGCTTCTGTGATTGCTTAAAACAAATATTTCAAATATTCATCATTCTCTGCAACTTCCTAATTCCAACATACTGCCTCCCTAATGTATCCAAAATGAATACATATTACTTTATAGTTACAAAAACTATTCTACAAAAGGGATATTTGTGCATGTGGTATTTTCTCCAAGGTCCTTCATGCCGGCAAATATGTAGTTTTCATAAGGAAATAGTTTTTGAATGTAGATGGGGAGTTAGCCATTGTTCCCTCATCTGAGATTTCCCCAGAGAAGACTAACCTGTTTAGTCCTTCGGTATATTGAAGATTCAACTATATCTTTACTCCAGAGAAATGTTTGTTTATCGAAGTATCTCAGGGTCTACCAGACCAAGTAGCTCACAGTTAACAATGTGTTATTGTCTTAGTTTGCTTTCTATTAATTATTTCTTATATATTCACTGTGGAAAGAGGGAGCCAATTTTCATCTATCACTTTAATAACCACAGTGCATATGTACTCAGAATAAAAGATAACAAAATTAATCATACTCTCTTTCGTTGTTTGGCATCTACTTTTGCAGCAAGAAAGAGAAACTTATTAAGCAAATTTAAATAAAAGTGAAATTTTCTTTTTTATTGGAAGCAGACAAAGGATTCAATTGTGAGAAGTTTAGTCAGACAACAGGGGAAGTAAATTAATCAAATGACAATTCCCTCCAGGATTATTTTCTTCCTTGGGGGCTACTTGTTATCTCATCCCTGTTAAATGTCTGTTTCTGTTTCTAAGAAACAGAAGGAGAAGTATAATAGTATTATTTAAGTAAATTAAAGATACACGAACATAAAGTAGCAGCAGTCATTTTCCAATAACATAATCACATAAAAAGATGAATATTTAAGAAATTAAGATGATTGTCCATGGTGGTGAGAAGATTAAGCATGAAGAATGGAGATGAAAGAAAATCAAGCAATCAGGCAAGAGAGGGAACTTTCCCCACCTAAAGACTAATACGTGCCATAAACCAAGGAGCATAATGAACTCATTTCTCCATCTGATGTCAAATAAGCTAATAACAAAAGTAGAAAAACAAAGAAGTGGAGGTGTGACTTACACACATTACTAAGCTATTTCCAGGAGAGCCTAGGACATACATGTTTAGAGGCTTGCTTTGAAGTTCCTGTGGAACATTCATGTGATCTGTTTGCCCCGTTCCTTTTTCTTTCTGAGATGGAGAGATCTCTTCTAACCTTTTTAGTTAATCCATTTTATTTTTAGCTAATCCCTTTGCCTTTGTCCTTTCTTTCCCTCATTTATAAGTTCTATTAAAGCCTAGTAACTACGGCTGGTTCCATTAATCACCAAGTTTGGAATTTGAACCACACATAAAACTATAATTGCTAAATTTTGAAACACATTTACCTCAAGGATTTTAGGTAAAACTATTATAGACCTATAACTACTCAGTGAATTGAATCTTTTATCATTATGTAGTGACCTTTTTGATGCCTATCTTGTCTTAGAACTAATATAGCCACCCCAGATTTCTTCTGGCTAATATTTACCATGTATATCATTTTCTATTCTTTCAGACTTTCCCAAGTTTTTTTTCTATTAAAAAAATGTTTATTTATTTATCTTTGAGAGAGGAGTGTGAGTAGGGGAGGGGCAGAGAGAGGGAGACAGAGAATCCTAAGCAGCCTCCTGCCATGGCAAAGCCTGATGTGGGGCTTGCACTCAAGAACCATGAGGTCATTACCTGAGCCAAAGTCGGACACTCAACTGACTGAGCCACCCAGGCCCCACCCCCATTTTTTTTTTAAATTTTTTTTTAACGTTTTATTTATTCTTGAGACAGAGAGAGACAGAGCATGAACAGGGGAGGGGCAGAGAGAGAGGGAGACACAGAATCGGAAGCAGGCTCCAGGCTCTGAGCCATCAGCCCAGAGCCCGACGCGGGGCTCGAACTCACGGACCGGGAGATCGTGACCTGAGCTGAAGTCGGACGCCCAACCGACTGCGCCACCCAGGCGCCCCGACCACCCCCATTTTTTAAAACTGTGTCTTTTATAGACAAGATAGATCAGGCTTTTTTTTTTTATGTCCAATCTGAAAATTTCATGTCTTTTAACTGGCTAAAGTCTATTTACACATATTGTAATTTTAATTTTACAAATAATTCAACTACTAATTACATTTAATTTGTTAGTAACTAAGGTATTTTGTTACTTACGATCGATTTATTAAATTTAATTATTATTAATTTAATTACTAGATTTTACTTCCATTCTTGAAAAAAAATACTACTGTATTAGTCAGGGCTGAAAATCACAACTGACTTCAAGTTAAAGTTTTGTCTTCTTCTAATCAGGTAATCTCTTGTTTAGCTAAATTTCTTGACAAGCTGCATATACAAAAAAGTTCAGATCTCAAAGCATGATTTGCAAAAACAGTGTAAGTCAGAGATATTTTGCTATTCTGAAAAATTAGGGGATGATAATGGAAATGGGATGAGGAAGAAAGAGAAAGAAGAGACACATTGGGCTCTGAAAATGTTCTGGCATGTGAGGGTGCTACATTTTATTTAATGTCAGGAGGAAAGGCCTAACTGTAGAGATAAACTTCTTTTTTTTAATTTTTTAATGTTTTTATTTATTTTTGAGAGACAGAGCGAGTGGGAGAGGGGCAGAGAGTGAGGGAGTCACAGAATATGAAGCAGGCTCAAGGCTCTGAGCTGTCAGCACAGAGCCCGACGTGGGGCTTGAACTCACAAGCTGTGAGATCATGCCCTGAGCCGAAGTTGGGTGCTCAACCAACTGAGCCACCTAGGCACTCTAAGAGATAAACTTCTTTTAAAGGAATGAGGAAGCTGGCTATCAAGGAACTAGAGGGAAGAGCATTTTGGGCATAGAAAACAGCAAATGCAAAGTCTAAAGGGGGGGGAATGTACTTGGGATCTTCAAGAAACAACATATAGGCCAGTGAAGCTGGGGTTGGCAAGTGATGGGATGAGGATTCAGAGACTGTCAAAGAAGTAACCGGGAATCTGATCACATAGGGGTTTAGTGGCTGTTGGCTTCTGTGCTTAGTGAGCTAAAAGCCACTGGAGAATTTTGAGCAGAAAAGCGACAGGTTATGTTTCGACAGGATCAATCTGGCTGCTGGTTGAGAATAGACTGAAAACAAAGGCAGGAAGCCCAGCAAGAGGTCTTGGAACAGAGTGGCAGAAGCAATGTTTGGAAACGGACACAGTTCAAACATATTCAGAAAGTAGAGCTCATAGGATTTGCTAATGGACCAAAGGTCCATTGCTAAGGAGAGCAACCTGAAAAATGGAGTTGGAGTTTCCATATGCAAAATTTCATGTATTCTTTGAGTTCTGGAATGTGTATGCATATACATACATGTGTGTGTATATATATATATATATATATATATATATATATATATATATATACACATGTATATATGTATATATATATGTATACACACACACACACACACACACATATACACCTATATATTCCACATCTGGGTTAATATGAATAAGGCAGAACAGCAGCAGCATGGGAAGTTGAAATGAGACAAAAAAAATCCATGGAAGAGAAAACACAAGAGGTGGCCAAGAAAAGGGAAGGCTTTAGGATTCACTGAAATGCCATAGAGGATATAGGGCTTCTCAAGGATTGTGAGATGGGGATTATAAATTTTATTTATAGTATCAAAGAACACTGTGACTTCAGTGGATATTTATAGCTTATATATGAGAACTTTCTAGTAACAGCCTAGTATATATATGGGTAACTTAAATCTGAATGGTTTTTGCCACAGTATGGATAAATATTTGTATTTTCACTTTTTTAGAAAAGAAAAACTAAGTTGTAAATACCATTTATAAGTCATTCATTACTGAATCCAAATATATATTCAAATTTTCTCCTCAGACTTTCATCTTTAATGCTCTGCAATCCTTTTCATCCTGTATTCTTAATGCATGAATTATGTATTTTACAATATGATTCTGCTACAGCCTCCTGTTTATTTGAAAAAAATGAAAAAGTAACAACAGCAGTAATAATTTGAAACACAAATATAATACTTGCATCTATCAACAAATGCCTTCTGAGATCCTATTGTGTTCTTTTACTGAATGGAAAATAGTATAATAAAAAAATTAGTCCAAGGATTTTGAAAGGAGTGCAAGTCCATAAAATTTTAATAGGCATTTCAACTAGTTAATTTAAAATAAGGGCATGAATTAAGAGCAAGAACTGAGTCCATTCTCCCCTCTCCCCCACTTCCCACCAAATAAGTTTGTTTTTATTAAACTGTTGGCACAATTTTACCCCAAGGCTCCTCTTAATGAAATCCTCTTTGGCCAAAGTTTCTTTTCTAAACAGACAATCTGTTCTCTCTGTGATGATAACGAGAGGCCACCCTGTTGGAGGTTGGCTAGAAACGTCATTTATTCTCACACAGAAGGTTGACTAGTCTCCTTCGGAAACACCATGATGTCTCAAATTACAAAGTGCCAGACCTGGCTCCAAAAATTCATTTACCATTTCCCAGCTCTTCAAAGCTCCACATCCCACTGTCCTGAACTTGCTGTATAGATTCATCTGGCAATGATATCACTTGCCAAATTGATTTTTTTAATCAATTCACTAACTTATTAATCACATTGAAAATACAAATTCTGCCAATCTTTAATGAGCCACTTGACTCCTTATATCAAAGGCATATTTCTTTATTATTATCATCTGTTCCCTCTGCTTCCTCTGTTCCCAACATGTATCTGCACATAGTGGCTGAACCTACCCTATCTCCACCCCCACATCCTCTATTATTTCTAACAAATTCTTCACTTCAGAAAAGGATTGGGGTTTGTGCTAAGAAGTATGAGAAGGTAGGGAGTCTTTCTGAGCACTCTCACTATTGTGATTCGTATATATCTGTGTTATTATTTGATTATGTCTTTCTCCTTCTGTTGTCTCTGTGCCCCAGGACGGAGACCATGGTTTTGATCACCACTGAATCTCCAGTACTTAGTACCAATGTCTGGCATTTGCTAGGCACATAATAAATATATTAATCAAACAAATTAATGAGTAATAAAATGAACACAAGGCACCTACATCATTGCGGGGGAAATCTTTGAGAAATGCAGAAGGAAAAAGACCAGACATTATTTATTTCTTGCTGTACTGCCTTCCTCCTTTCCTACCAGGGTGGTGTAATGAACCAAGGTTTGCCTTCATCTGGAGATGAAATCCAAGAAAGCATGAAATTAGGCCCTGTCTAGGTACATTTAGCTATGCTTTGGCCTTAAGGGGATTTAATTGGGCCTTCATTCCCAGGCATTTATTATCTGAGAAGAGCAGAAAGGTATTGTGAGCAGACATTTTGGTTAGTAGTAAACAATGGACATTATGCAGGTCAAGTATTCCTGCATGCACTGGGAAAACTGAACATGTGATCAGAGATCAGATGAAAGTAAAAATTCATTGTAGATAACAAGAACTAACATCTCAAAATACTGAAATGTTAAGCCTGATTGGCATTATATCCAACCTAATGTCTTCCTCAGCTAACAACTTCTCTTGGTGCTTTGCCAAATTCATTTTATTCATTTTAGAATTCTAAGGTTAAAACCTTATTCCTACATGAGGATATATGTTCCAATTAGCATTTTGCTATTGGTATAACCACAGAGTTTTATTTATCTTTTCAAAACAGCAGCTCTTACTTTTGTTGATCTTTTCTATTGTTTTTGTAGTCTCTATTTCGTTTATTTCAGTTGTAATTTGTATTATTTCCTTCCTTCTGCTAAATTTGGTCTTAGTTCATCCTACTTTTTCTACTTTCTTGAGGTATGAAGTAGGTTATTTGAGATCTTTTTTTCTTGATGTAGAAATTGTTTTATTACTGTGAACCTTCTTTTTATAACTGCCTTTGTTATATCCCATAAGTTTTGTTATGTTATATTTCCATTTTTTGTTCATCTCAAGATATTTTTTTTATTTCTCTTTTGATTTCTTCTCTATCAACTGGTTGTCCAGGAGTATTTTGTTTAATTTCCACGTATTTGTGAATTACCCAATTGTCCACCTACTGTTGATTTTTAGTTTCATACCATTTTGGTTAGAAAAGATACTTTATATTTCAATTGTCTTAATCTTATTACCTCTTTTTGTGTGTCCTAACATATGATCTATCCTGGTGAATGTTCCATGTCCACCTGAGAAATGTGTATTTTGTTGCTTTGGGATAGAATATTCTACATATGGCTCCTAGGTCCATTTAGACTACAGTGTTCTTGAAATCTATTTCTTCACTGATTTTCTGTCTAGATGATCTATTCAATGTTGAAATTGGGGTGTTAGTCTCTTATTATTGTATTGATGTTTATTTCTCCCTTCAGATCTATTAGTATTTGCATTATATACGTAGGGGCTCCAGTGTTGGGTGCATATATCCTTATGATTGTTATAATGTACTATTGAACTGACCCCTTTAACTCTTGTGACAATTTTTTACTTAGTCTCTTTTGTCTAATACACTTTGTCTTTTGGTTATCACTCACATGGAATAATTTTTCCTAACCCCTTTGTTTTCAGTCTATGTGTGTCATGAACGCTGAGGTGAGAGCTGAGTCTCTTATAGTCAGCATATAGTTGGTTCTTTTTTTTTTTTTTTAAATCCATGTGGCACTCTATGTCTTTTGATTGGGGTTTAGTCTATTTATATTTAAAGTAATTGTTGATAGGTGAAGATTTATTACTGTCATTTTGTTAACTGTTTTCTCACTGTTTTTAGTTCCTTTTATTTTTTTCCCCCCTCTCTTGCTATTTTTTTGTGATTTGGTGATTTTTCTACAGGGATGTGCCTGTGGTATCCTCTTTATATTTTGGGTATCTGCTACAGGTTTTAATGTGAGTTTACCGTGAGTCTTACATAAAATAGTTTGTAGTTACAACCTTTTACTTTTAAGCTAGCATTTGAACTTTGATGATATACAAAGCTATACTTTTACTTCTCACATACATGCTTTATGTTATCAGTGTCACAATTTACATTTTTTTATATTGTGTATCCATTACAACTGTAGTTAGGGTTATTTCTAGTGTTTCTGTTTTTTTACTTTTTACAATGGATTTGAAATTGAATTGTGCACCACCATTACAGTATTAACATCTTCTGATATACTATTGGCTCTGTTTCTCTGGGGAACCCTGACTAATACAAGTCAATACCCCTAAAACAAAAGTGCTTACTTAGGCCTGTGTAATAGAGCAGGGTAACATTTCAACAAGAGGCATCACTGGTCTCTTAATTATGATTATCACACCAGCAAGCAGGATAACATTTCAGCAAAAGTACACACAAAGGTCCTCAGGTAAGAAAAAAATCTCCAAGAATGACGAAGTGAAAGGAGGCCAGTGTGATTGAAGTTTGGTGGGTGAAGGAGAAAGCGAACCAAGCCAGGCAGAAGATAAGGCATAATAAGGAATTTCATTTTTTTAAAGATTAAACAAGTGGTTTTAGCTGAGAAGTAAAATAATTCTGGAGTTCATTAAAAGGAATGAGAGGAAGGCAAGTCAGATATAAAGGGTATCAAAGTATAATAATAATAAGTTAATGGTAAAGAAAAGGGAAAAAAGAGGTAGTAAAGTATCTGAAATGCTAGAGAAAGATTACAATAATCTTATTGTCTTTTGGTTATCACTCACACGGAATATTTTTTCCCAACCCCTTCACTTGCAGCTATGTGTGTCATGAAAGCTAAGATGAGAGCTGAGTCGCTTACAATAATCTTTGTGTAATCTTCCTCTAGCCTTTTGTGCCAAAGGGATCCACTTTTGTTCTGTCACCTTGTGTGGAAGCTGCAGTACAGCTTGTACAGTTGTCAGTTCCTAGAGAATTCCTAAGAATCCTTATCTGAAGTCTCTTAATAGAATGAACATCTATTAGTCAGGAGAAAGTGATGTATTTCTTTTTATTTGGGAATAATGCATCCGAGGATCATTGCTTTGCAATTTTACTGCTTTTTGTTGTTAACAATGTAAGTTCTTTTCTATTGTGTCTCAAATGTAGTATTTACATGATGTCTTTCCCAGCATATCCAAACTCTAGGATGCTTATCGTGCAATGGCTGGTTAGGTGAGTGTTTTGAAAATATCAGCTTGTACTTGTTGGTATCATAGTAGTCTCCTGCAGCAATTTATTTTAACCAATTGTAATAGAGATGAATCTAAGCATGGAAGTAACATTTCCAAACACAGAGACAGTCTGTTATTAACTCACAAGGAAATAATCTGTGGATCCCAGATCTATGCATAGATCTTATTTCCATCAGGAAAAATGGCAATACTTCAGGTCGTGGAAGTTTGAGGGTTTCTGAGAGCTCTGCTAATTCTGGTTAGAGAGAGAGAGAAAGTGAGAGAGAGAGAGAGAGAGGGAGAGAGAGAGAGAATGACAAATGCTTTTATTTATTGAGTACTTTATCATATCACTTGATGACATATCTCTAGCACAATAATAATACATAACCAAAGGGAGAGATGTTGCACAAAGAATTCTAGAGTGCTAACATGACTAAATGGATAAGTCTAAGAGAAAGAAACTTGAAAACTAGCAACTGTGGATGAACAGGAGAAAAATACAATTTAAAGAATTTATTATTTCTGTTCACTTTTCACCCTGAAGCTTATGGATGATAAGGATACTGCTACTTCTGAGTAAATGGTAAAGGTTTAGAGGTTTCTTTTAAAAACAATATTAGTGAAATGTACACCTTTGTTACTGAAGAGAGAATTTGAGATTCTAAAATTGGGAGTATAAAATCAAATCATTTTTTCCTACCATATAGCCATAGCTCTCCAGCAAGGAAATTCCTCTGCCCATCTTGAGAAAAAAAAGGAATAACCAGAACATATTCATAACACATTTGCAGATTTTTTACAGTTTATTTATTTATTTTGAGAGAGAGAGAGAAAGCACAAGCAGGTGAGGGGCAAAAAGAAGGAGAGACAGAATCCAAGCAGGCTCTTGGGATGCGGGGGCTCAAGCTCACGAACTGTGAGATCATGACCTGAGCCTAGATCAAGAAAGAGTTGGAGGCTTAACTGGTGGAGCCACTCAGGTGCCCCCACATTTGCAGATTTTTAAAGGAGCCTCATGCTTTGGTTGCTATCTATTCCCTATCTTTTGTCTTACTAAGATTATGTTGCAGACAGGTTATGACATGTATTAGGAATATCCTCAAGGATGCCCCTAAAATTATACCATCAATATTGATTCATTACAATGGTCAATACATCTCTGCTATTGTGAGCAAAAATGCTCTTAGCCTTTCTTCTGTGGTTTCGGACCCTGAATACCTGTCTCTCTCCCAGGTGGAGAGTATTTTTCTGTTCTCTTACCCAGTGCAAGAGTTATTCACCAGTACCCTAGGATTGCCCTTGTGTCCTACAGAAGTTTTGTTTTGTAACAAAGGTACGAGAGAATGTCCTGGGTTGAAGTTCATGGCCTCCTGCAGTAGCTGCTCTTCCTCTCCCAAGTCCTTTCTTGGGACTCTCATCACTTTTTATGTGAGTACCTGGTAGAATTTATGTAGAAAATGATGGCAAGTAGGAACAAACTCCTCCTATACATCTGTCCTCCGGGGTCTCCATATACTATCACCAGCCCCCAACTGACCCCCACCAGTTTATTAATTATTCCAGCAAAATTCTTACAAATGTGGACCCATTAAAGCAAGGGTTTGTGCCCTATATCTCCCTGCAGGCAGCTATCTCTCCTTATAGTTTAAACATGTTTCTTGCCCTGGCACCTTAGCTGTCAGGGGTTCAGGAAAAGTCATGAACTTAAAGCTTGTTTTTTTCTTTATTAATGTAAGTGTGGGGGCAATGTTATTTCAGTATTCTAAATTCCTGAGCAGAAATCTGAAACTCTTTCCTCTATTTTAAAGTATATTTTAACAGAATAAATACTTGTATGTTGACAGGGTTTTTTTTTTTCTTTTGGCGTATTAAAAATGAAGTTCCACTGTCTTTGACTTGTACTGTTTCCAACCTAAATTCTAAATTCTACTCTTGGTCTGTTTCAGAGTATGCAATATGTGTTTTACCTCTGGCTGCTTTTTAGAATTTTCTCTTCTTTGCTGGTTTTCAGAAATTTTAGTATTATAATCCTTAGTGCAGTCGTATGAGTGTGTGTGTGTGTGTGTGTGTGTGTGTGTGTGTGTGTGAAGTTATGGTTTTCACCAGATTTAGAAATATTTCAGTCATTAAAAAAAAAAAAAAACTTTACCCCCCTACTTCTTCTGGGACTCCAACTGCACGCATATTAGATCACTGATATTTTCTCACTGGTCATTACTACTTCCTTTTTTTCTCTCCCCTCTGTATACTCTATTTTGTATAGATTCTATTGCTATTTCTTCAGGTTCTTAGATATTTTATTCCACAATAACTAATCTGCTATTAATCCCCTTTCCATTTCAGATATATTATTGTTTATCTCTAGGAATTTTATTTGGTTTTCTGTTTTATATCTTCCACTTTTCTCCTCATTAGGCTTCTGTGTTGCTTTACATGCTTGAGCCTATAGATCATATTTACAACAATTGTTTTAATGACTTTATCTGATTTTGCCATCTCTATTATTTCTATTCCTATTTATTGATATTTCCCTGGTTATTACCCACATATTCCTCTTTCTTTTTGTACCTAATAATTTTTATTGGAACCAGGATATTTTGAATTTTATGTTGCCAAGTGCTGAATATTATTTTCCTTTAAAGAGTATTAACCTTTTCTGTAAAACAATCAATCTACTTCTAAGGCCTCTCTCCTCTTTTCAAAATGTGTCTCCACTCTGGTTGGAAGGGGCCTAGGTATTTCTTTCCTGTGTATGAGCTCTGGGAAGTATTGGTCTTACAGTTCTTGATAATTATTCTTCCTTCGAAGTTTTTTTATTGTCTGTTTCTTGTATTTTTTGGTCAAATCTCATTGTTTTTTTTTACCCACCCATACATAGATTATTCAGCTAAATAATAAAAGGGTCAACAGGGAAATAAAGGAAAAAAATACATGAAAACAAATGGAAATGAAACATAGTGGTTCAAAAACTTTGGGATACAGCAAAAGCAGCCCTAACAGGGAAGCATATAGCAATACAGGTCTACCTAAAGAAGCAAAAATATCTCAAGAAAACAATCTAGCATTCCACATAAAGGAGCTAGAAAAAGAACAACAAATGGAATCTAAAGCCAGCAGAAGAATGAAATAACAAAGATTAGAGCAGAAATAAATGACCTAGAGAAAACAAACAAACAACAACAACAACAACAACAAACCCACAACAGAACAGATCAATGAAACCAGGAGCTGGTTCTTTGTAAAAATAAACTTGATAAACCTCTAGCCAGACTTATCAAAAAGAAAAGAGAAAGGACCCAAATAAATAAAGTCACAAATGAGAGAGGAGAATAACCAACATCACAGACATACAAACAATTATAAGAAAATATTATGAAAAATTATATGCCAACCAATTGGACACCCTGGAAGAAATGGATAAATTCCTAGAAACATGTAAACTACCAAAGCTGAAACAATAAGAAGTAGAAAACTTGAACAGACTAATAACCAGCAAATAAATTGAATCAGTAATCAAAAATCTCCCAACAGACGAAAGTGCAGGGCCAGATGGATTCAATGGCATATTCTACCAAACATTTAAAGAAGAGTTAATATGTATTCTTCTCAAACTATTCTAAAAAATAGAAAATGAAGGAAAACTTTCAAATTCATTCTATGAGGTCAGCATTACCCTGATACCAAAACCAGATATAGACTCCACTAAAGAAGATAATTAAAGGACAATATCCTCAATGCACATGGATGCAAAAAGACCCCAAATAGCCAGCCAAAGCAGCAATGAAAAGGAAAAAAAAGACAGAATCATCACAATTCTGGACTTCAAGTCATATTACAAAGCTGTAGTGATCAAAACTGTATGATATTGGCACAAAAATAAACACATAGATCAATAGAACAGAATATAAAGCCCAGAAATGGACCCACAACTAAATGGCCAATTAATTTTCAACAGAGCAGGAAAGAATATCCAATGGGAAAAAGATAGTCTCTTCAACAAATGGTGTTGGGAAAACTGGACAATGACATGGAAAATAATGAAACTGGACCACTTTCTTACACCATGCACAAAAATAAATTCAAACCAGAATGCAGACCTAAATTGAAACAGAAAACCATTAAAATCTTAGAGGAGAACACAAGCAGTGACCTCTTTGACACTGGCCATAGCAACTTCTTTCTAGATATGTCTCCTGAGGCAAGGGAAACAAAAGCAAAAATAAACTATTGGGACTTCATCAAAACAAAAAGCTTCTGCTCAGTGAAGGAAACAGTCAACAAAGCTGAAAGGCAACCTATGGAATGGGAGGTGATATCTTCAAATGACATATCCAGTAAAGGGCTAGTGTCAAAAATGTATAAAGAACTTACAAAACTCAACACCCAAAAAATAAATAATCCAATTAAAAATGGGCAGGGACATGAATAGACATTTTTCCAAAGAAGACATACAGATAGCTAACAAACATGTGAAAACATCAACATCACTGATCATCAAAGAAATACAAATCAAAACTATAGTGAGATATTGCCTCACAGCTATGTAAATGACAAATCAACAACACAAGAAACAACAGGTATTGGTGAAGATACGGAGAATGGGGCACCCTCTTGCACTGCTGGTGAAACGCCAACTGGTGCAGCCATTCCTGAAAATAGAGTAGAGGTTCCTGAAAAAGTTAAAAATAAAACTACCCTATAATCCAGCAATCACACTACTAGACATTTACCTAAGGAATACAAAAATATTAATTCAAAGGGATATATGTGCCCCAATGTTTAGAGTAGCATTGTCTACAATAGCCAAATATGGAAACAGCCCAAGTGCCCATTGACTGATGAATGGATAAAGAAGAGGTAGTGTGTATACACACACACACACACACACACACACACACACACACAACACTGGAATATTACTCAGCCATAAAAAAAGAATATGTGAAACTTGAGAGACAAAACAAAACAAAAAAGGAAATGAGGAAAGGGGGAGAGAGAGTGAGAGAGAGAGACAGAGGTAAACCAAGAAACAGACTCTTAACTATAGAGAACAAACTGATTGTTACTAGAGGGGAGGTGAGTTGGAGGATGGGTAAAATAGCCGACGGGGACAAAAGAGTGCACTTGTGATGAGTACCAGGTGTTGTATGGAAGTGTTGAATCACTACATTGTACACCTGAAACTAATAGTATACTATATGTTAGCTAACTGGAATTTAAATTAAAACTTAAAAAATTAAACAAAACACCAAAAATAAATAGATAAAGATTACAATTTGGGGGAAAATACAGGTAGAGTGGGTGAGTATTTCTTTCAACAAATTTGGTTGTATATGTAAGCAGATATTAGAATGAATCTGGAGAATAAGAAATGATTTAAAGATTTAAAATCTTAATAAGAAAGATTTGAAGAGGTTTACCTACAGAACTTGAAGGTAGCATTTGTTATAATATTTCTGTGCTTATCAAAATGACTAATAAGGATGAAGGGCCAGGTGATAAAGAAGAAATATAATAGAAGCAATGAAATCTCTCTGTAGCTTTATAGTTTGGCCTTTGATAGAAGAAACATGTTATCAGCTGTAACCAGGAGAAAGAAAAGGTAGAGGTAAGTTAAGACTTTTGGAAGATTTAGTGAAGAATTGAGAGAGTTTTGGCTCATGAATTCTACTTCCTTTCCTTTTCTTTCATTACATTTAAACTATTATTACAAAATAGTTCTGCAATACTCATAAGAAATTGCCTTTCTTGAATAATTTTTTTCAATTACAGATTTTCAAATTCCATGCTGGAAAATATTTTTCTTTTAATGTCATCTATTATCTAGATTTTTCTATTGAGAATTTTAATTTAATTCTAATTTATGATCCTTCTTTATAAATTGTTATTCTTTTCTCCATATATAAAATTTTATAATGTTTTGTGTGTCTATAGGATTTTAAATGTAATGATAATGTGCTTTTTTCAAAAATATTTTTTTAGTCATTAGGCGAGGCCCACTGTGGGTTCTATGAACCTAGAATACCATGTTCTTCAGTTACAGGAAATATCTTTGATTTTTTTTTTTTGGTTAATTTCCTTCTTTCAATTTTGTTCTCTTCTCTTTTTATGGAACTGCATTCTCAATAATATATTTTACTTTCCCTATTATTCCTCACTTGTACTTCTCCTATTTTTTACTTTTTATCTATTTTCAAAGATATTTCCTGAAGTACATTTCAGTACTTAGAAAACATTTTTATTTTGTTTATAGTATCTCTATTTTCCCTCAGATCTTTTTTAAATTTCCCCTTTATTTGAGTATAGTTGACACACAATATTGTATTCATTCCAGGTGATTCAACATGTTTATGTGTTATGCTATACTTACAAGTGTCACCATACAATACTATTACAATATCCTTGACTATATTCCCTACTCTGTACCTTTTATTCCCATTCTTTCAGCTTTTTATTTTATTTTATTTTATTTTATTTTATTTTATTTTATTTATTTTTTTAAAATAGTTTCCACACCTAGCACGGAGCACACGGCACAACCCTGAGGTCAAAACCTGAACTGAGACCAAGAGTTGGATGATTAACTGACTGAGCCAACAGATACCCCTTCCTCAGTTCTTTTTTGTTTTTTTCTCAATATATGAAATTTATTGTCAAATTGGTTTCCATACAACACCCAGTGCTCATCCCCAAAGGTGCCCTCCTCAATACCCATCACCCACCCTCCCCTCCCTCCCACCCCCCATCAACCCTCAGTTTGTTCTCAGTTTTTAAGAGTCTCTTATGCTTTGGCTCTCTCCCACTCTAACCTCTTTTTTTTTTCCTTCCCCTCCCCCATGGGTTTCTGTTAAGTTTCTCAGGATCCACATAAGATTGAAACCATATGGTATCTGTCTTTCTCTGTATGGCTTATTTCACTTAGCATCACACTCTCCAGATCCATCCACGTTGCTACAAAGGGCCATATTTCATTCTTTCTCATTGCCACGTAGTACTCCACTGTGTATATAAACCACAATTTCTTTATCCATTCATCAGCTGATGGACATTTAGGCTCTTTCCATAATTTGTCTATTGTTGAGAGTGCTGCTATAAACATTGGGGTACAAGTGGCCCTATGCATCAGTACTCCTGTATCCCTTGGGTAAATTCCTAGCAGTGCTATTGCTGGGTCATAGGATAGGTCTATTTCTAATTTTTTTAAGGAACCTCCACACTGTTTTCCAGAGTGGCTGCACCAGTTTGCATTCCCACCAACAGTGCAAGAGGGTTCCCGTTTCTCCACATCCTCGCCAGCATCTATAGTCTCCTGATTTGTTCATTTTGGCCACTCTGACTGGCGTGAAGTGATATCTGAGTGTGGTTTTGATTTGCATTTCCCTGATGAGGAGCGACGTTGAGCATCTTTTCATGTGCCTGTTGGCCATCCGCATGTCTTCTTTAGAGAAGTGTGTATTCATGTTTTCTGCCCATTTCTTCACTGGATTATTTGTTTTTTGGGTGTGGAGTTTGGTGAGCCTTTTACAGATTTTGGATACTAGCCCTTTGTCCGATATGTCATTTGCAAATATCTGTTCACATTCCGTTGGTTGTCTTTTAGTTTTGTTGGTTGTTTCCTCTGCAGTGCAGTAGCTTTTTATCTTCATGAGGTCCCAGTAGTTCATTTTTGCTTTTAATTCACTTGCCTTTGGGGATGTGTCAAGTAAGAAATTACTACAGCTGAGGTCAGAGAGGTCTTTTCCTGCTTTCTCCTCTAGGGTTTTGATGGTTTCCTGTCTCACATTCAGGTCCTTTATCCATTTTTAGTTTATTTTTGTGAATGGTGTGAGAAAGTGGTCTAGTTTCAATCTTCTGCATGTTGCTGTCCAGTTCTCCCAGCACCATTTGTTAAAAAGAGACTGTCTTTTTCCATTGGATGCTCTTTCCTGCTTTGTCAAAGATGAGTTGGCCATACGTTTGTGGGTCTAGTTCTGGGTTTCTATTCTATTCCATTGGTCTATGTGTCTGTTTTTGTGCCAATACCATGCTGTCTTGATGATGACAGCTTTGTAGTAGAGGCTAAAGTCTGGGATTGTGATGCCTCCTGCTTTGGTCTTCTTCTTCAAAATTACTTTGGCTATTCGGGGCCTTTTGTGGTTCCATATGAATTTTAGGATTGCTTGTTCTAGTTTCAAGAAGAATGCTGGTGCAATTTTAATTGGGATTGCATTGAATGTGTAGATAGCTTTGAGTAGTATTGACATTTTAACAATATTTATTCTTCCAACCCATGAGCACGGAATGTTTTTCCATTTCTTTATATCTTCTTCAATTTCCTTCATAAGCTTTCTATAGTTTTCAGCATACAGATCTTTTACATCTTTGGTTAGGTTTATTCCGAGGTATTTTATGCTTCTTGGTGCAATTGTGAATGGGATCAATTTCTTTATTTGTCTTTCTGTTGCTTCATTGTTAGTGTATAAGAATGCAACTGATTTCTGTACATTGATTTGGTATCCTGCAAAAATTTATCTTTGCTAGTATCTTTGCTAAATTTATGTATCAGTTTTAGCAGACTTTTGGTGGAGTCTATCGGATTTTCCACGTATAATATCATGCGATCTGCAAAAAGTGAAAGCTTAACTTCATCTTTGCCAATTTTGATGCCTTTGATTTCCTTTTGTTGTCTGATTGCTGATGCTAGAACTTCCAACACTATGTTAAACAACAGCGGTGAGAGTGGACATCCCTGTCGTGTTCCTGATCTCAGGGAAAAAGCTCTCAGTTTTTCCCCATTGAGGATGATGTTAGCTGTGGGCTTTTCATAAATGGCTTTTATGATCTTTAAGTATGTTCCTTCTATCCCGACTTTCTCGAGGGTTTTTATTAACAAAGTTGCTGAATTTTGTCAAATGACTTTTCTGCATCGATTGACAGGACTCAGTTCTTTTAAAAAAGCATCCTGTTTTTTGTCATGGGTGAAATTTATGTTTGACTTCTGTCAAGATATTATTTATATATTTTAAATTTTTATTATTTGTCCATTTGCTTATTTTTTCCACATATTTTTCCTGTATTCATTTTGTCATTACTGGTAATGTTTTAATCCTACATTCATGTTGCTCAAAGTCTGGTGATATGCAGTTCTCAGTGCAAAATTGAAAAGGTGGCAACGAAGAGCTGCATGGGAGTTTTGGGTTTGTGGGCTAGTTAGTTGGCAGTTTTTCTTTTAATTTTTTTTTTTTACATTTATTTACTTTTGACAGACAGAGACAGAGCACAAGTTGGGGAGGGGCAGGGGGAGAAGTAGACACAGAATCTGAAGCAGTTTCCAGGCTCTGAGCTGTCAGCACAGAGCCCCATGGTGGGGCTTGAACCCACAAACTGCAAGATCATGACCTGAGCCAAAGTGGGACGCTCAACCTACTGAGCCACCCAGACACCCCTGTTGGCAGTTTTTCTGTACGACGGAGATCACATTCATTAATGGACTTTCAAAGAGTGCATCTAAAATTCTTTTCTCTAAGTCCATTCTCTTTTCAGAGATCTTCCAAGTTTTCTACCTAAGAATTAAACATAGTAACAAATATTCTGGAAACAGAGCACAGGAATGGAGCTGGCAATTTCATCATTTAATATTTGAATTTTCATATGATCCTCCTTTTTTTAGCATGGTACATTAATTTTTTTACAATCTTGCTAATTTGAACCCCCTGTTTCTTGCTCGGGTGAGAAATGGACAGTCAACTATCTTTGTATAGTATTTTGTGGCATTATGTGTCTAAATGATTCTTTAGTGAATTCACTGAAATTCAACCAATTTTTCTGCTTTCTACTCACTCTAGTTTCCCAACTTCTGCCTCCAATTTATGAGTCTTTCTTGGGCTGAAAATGTGCTTTCTTTTTGTCATCTTTCTCTAAATGTTTTCTGTAGCACAGAATTGTCTCTAGTAAATCACTTACTGCTCATTTGTCCACCATTCATCTTCCAAATTTGTAGTCATCTCTGATGTATGTAACTTTTAAACTTTATTTGTAATTATCTTGCAATGGTTTCAAATGGAGGCAGATGTAAATAAATGCATTTCATTTGTTTTCTTGAAAAGAAAATCTATTAAAATGTGAGACAAAGTCACCTGAGAGAAAGAGAGACAAAAGACGGGGTTTTAGAAGAAAGGAGCATGTGGGAAATAACTATCTTGGTTTTTGCAATATCAAGCCTATTTATGCAATGTGGTAAGTACTTACAGACTGTGATAATGAATTTTTGTGAAACCAGTTTGCTTGGTTGTGTGATTTTTTTTCTCCCCAGCAATGTTTAGCGGTTCAGATGTGGACAAGAGAAGGCAGGTGGTTGAGTTCTTCCAGGATTAGACTATGGTCTGACATCTATGGCAAAGGTAGAGATATGCAAGAGAGTGCAGGTTGTTTCCTACAGACTGGTTTTAATGATACACCATGGAGTCTAACAAAAGGGAAGTATAGTCAAAATGGTAATTGATGCATAGTGGGGTCAATGGTTTGAACATTACAAAGTAGAGAAATATCAGCTCTAACACAATGGTATGAGTAAAGTAATTTGGATAGGTTGGATATTATAGTCAGCAAGTGACATATTTCAATTCAGGATTTTAATCATAGCACAGTTTCTCATGTTGAGAAGTTCTAGGATGTGGTCACAGTGCAGAGGCTGGGGTAGACTAGAAGGAAAGGTCATTATCATTAGAGATGCACAGAAATGAAAGGCCCAAGAATCAGATGACTAAGCAACAGCATCTATTTGACCATCTGATCTTATTTTTTTCATGAATTATTTGATATTTGAAAGTAAATTGTTGAATATTTGAAAGTGTTCTTTTACAAAATACTTTATCTTTTTTATGTTTTTAAAATCTTTTTTGTTTTATTATTAAATATCTCTTCTAGGCAGAGAACTTTGAAATATAAATTTTATGAGGTATTTATAATATGGTATTAACATTATGAATCTAACTTTGGGAATTAAAAAGAACAGAGAACATGGTCAAAGTTGCATAGAGGAGGATAACGAGTGTCAGCTACCTTCTAGTAAGCTGCCTCTCACACACACAAAAAACTATAATTCCTTGTAGAATAACAGCAAAAATAGGCAGCTTTTTAAAAACTATTCTTCAGTATGTATATTATTGAACTGAAATTCTGGATACATTCTAGTTTGAATAAATATTTCTAAATTTGGAGGAGCTGGGCAATAGAGAAACTATTTCTAGCCAATCATTGTGAACCTATAAAATATAGGAAAGGTTTGCTCCTTTTATATTTAAAGGTACTTCCTGGCTCATGTGTTTGAGGAGATTTTTGAGAAGCTTTTATTTGAAATTAATTTTTTTTTTGCAAGCAAAGCCTACACTCCTGTGAATACATTCTAAACATTAGTCTCATTAACGTCTCAATCAGTACCCTGGTTGCTTAGACTTGCACCAACTAATAAGGGTCAAGGTCATAGCTTCAACTTGAAGAAAACCAATAGCTCTTTAGGCATGTGAATGAATGTGTTTTATGCTATTTCTCTGTCTCCTCTTCTTACACACCTTTCCAACTTTGAAGCCTGAGAGGTTGGGATGAACCTCTAATGATACCCTTAAGGGCAGGCTCTTTTCAAGGCAAAGACCAGAAACTTTCATTTCAGGTCAATCCCCATGTGGCTGACTTTAAAGTTCATCTGAATTAACATTCAGTGATATTTTTGTCAGTTGTGACTGCAAGCAACATCATTACAGTGATATAGTAATGCAAATAACTCTGCATAGCTCCATTAAATGCCACATTGTTCTATAATGGAACTGACATTTCATTATTTCTCAAACATCAAATGCATCATGGCACTCATTGCCAGTTATACTTTAGGCACATTAATGTTTGTGGCAGGTGTGATAAATCCAGGAAGAGTAAAGAGAATATGACTGATAGGAGCATAATAGTTACCAGATATGCTTATGAAACTCAATAAAAATGAGTCATGAATAGAGTGTATAATTATCAATGACCTTATCCACCCTACTGATAAAGCCAGTGAACCCATCATACTGGCATCCAGAAACACATATGTCCTGATTCCCTTAATCACCTCAGAGACATTGCAAGTGAGTTATCTTTTGTGGGATGCTTTGGGCTCCCTTGGGTACTTTAAAATTTTCCTTGCACAGCACAATGCAAATGTTTCCATTGACAAAAGCTGTTGGATTTTAAAATAGAATTGTCAAAATATTTAAAACCAAATGAAAAAATTTTAAGTGCCAGTATAAACTCCTAGGGATGAGGTGCAAAACCAAGGTAACAAATGAAAGATTTAGAAATGTCAGCCAGCAGGGTGAGGGCAAATAGTTTTGATATTGTACTCAGTACAGGAAGTTGGACCTAATCATTCCTAATTCTAGTAATCAGTGAACTGCCTATTATATACGTACAGGCAAAGTTTAAGAAGTAACTTTTCAAGACCCACAAGCCTAGTAAATAGACAGAAAACATTGATATTTATTGAGGGAAGAAGCAGTGATCATAAATTGATTTCACATCTAGAAATTATAGGGCCAATAAAACTGATCCCTCAATTCAGTCCAATTGTAGTGGATGCCAGGATTCTGCCACAGGCAACCATCTGCTCTATTAGCTAATTGCAAACTTGTGGTCTAATTTCAGGAAAAGGTGAAGAGGTTTTAGATATGGTTTTTCTATTTCACTATAAGAGAGGATTACTTAGAAAGGAGGAAATAGTTCCTGTGAAAGGCTGGGTGAGTCTCATGAAGTAGAGAGATCTCAAACTGCCGAGTACTTTGTAACTGGAAGAATGTGATACAGAGGAAGCGTAAGGAAATGCGTCCTCATTGGAGCTCCATAGCATGTATGAAGTTAGCTCTGCCAGGATGGAAGAAAAAGACCTAGCTATGCTTCACTGAATTGTAGCAAATTCATGGGAATTCTCAGGTTCAAGAACTTTTGATAAAAAATTCAGAAATGGGAATATTAACTTGATATTAAACTCACATATAGTTATTAAATTTACTCGAAATTAATTATTAGAATTACCAAACAATCCAGCAATCCCACTTCTGGCTATTTACCAGAAAGAACTGAAAACAGGATATTGAGTAGGTATTTGCACCCTGATATTTATGGTGGCATCATTCACAACAGCTAAGAGATAGAAGCCACCTAAATACCTGTTGATGGATAAATGGATTAAAAAATATAGTATCTTTTCATGTGCCTGTTGGCCATCTGGATGTCTTCTTTAGAGAAGTGTCTATTCATTCTGCCCATTTCTTCACTGGATTATTTGTTTTTTGGGTGTGGAGTTTGGTGAGTTCTTTATAGATTTTGGATACTAGCCCTTTGTCCGATAGGTCATTTGCAAATATCTTTTCCCATTCCATTGGTTGTCTTTTAGTTTTGTTGATTGTTTCCTTTGCAGTGCAGAAGCTATTAATTTTCATGAGGTCCCAATAGTTCATTTTTGCGTTTAATTCCCTTGCCTTTGGAAATGTATCAAGTAAGAAATTTCTGCAGCTGAGGTCCAAGAGGTTTTTTCCTGCTTTCTCCTCTAATGTTTTGATGGTTTCCTGTCTCACATTCAGGTCCTTTATCCATTTTGAGTTTGTTTTTGTGAATACTGTAAGAAAGTGGTCTAGTTTCATTCTTCTGCATGTTGCTGTCCAGTTCTCCCAGCATCATTTGTTAAAGAGACTGTCTTTTTTCCAACGTTGCTCCTCATCAGGGAAATACAAATCAATACCACACTCAGATACCACCTCACACCAGTCAGAGCTATAATGAACAAATCAGGAGACTATAGATGCTGGCGAGAATGTGGAGAAATGGGAATCTTGCACTGTTGGTGGGAATGCAAACTGGTGCAGCCACTCTGGAAAACAGTATGGAGGTTCCTCAAAAAATTAAAAATAGATCTACCCTATGACCCAGCAATAGCACTGCTAGGAATTCACCCAAGGGATACAGGAGTGCTGATGCGTAGGGGCACTTGTACCCCAATGTTTATAGGAGCACTTTCAACAATAGCCAAATTATGGAAAGAGCCTAAATGTCCATCAACTGATGAATGGATAAAGAAATTGTGGTTTATATACACAATGGAACACTACTTGGCAGTGAGAAAGAATGAAATATGGCCTTTTGTAGCAACGTGGATGGAACTGGAGAGTGTTATGCTAAGTGAATTAAGTCATACAGAGAAAGACAGGTACCATACATTTTCACTCTTATGTGGGTCCTGAGAAACTTAACAGAAGGCCATGGGGGAGGGGAAGGAAAAAAAAAGAGAGGGAGGGAGCCAAAACATAAGAGACTCTTAAAAACTGAGAACAATCTGAGGCTTGACAGTGGATGGGTGGGAGGGAGGGGAGGGTGGGTGATGGGTATTGAGGAGGGCACCTTTTGGGATGAGCACTGGGTATTGTATGGAAACCAATTTGACCATAAATTTTGTATTAAAAAATAATAATAAAATAAAAAAATAAAAAATATGTATATGCATACAATGAAATATTATTCAGCCTTAAACACGAAAGGAATACTGTCATATTCTTTAATATGGATGAACCTCAAGGACGTTGTCACTGAAATAAACCAAACACCAAAGAACAAATATTGTATTATTACACTTATATGAAGTACCTAGAGTAGTCAAATTTATAAAGACAGAAGGAATGATGGTGATTGCCAGGGGATGGGGATTGAGAGAAACAAGGAGTTGCTGTTTAACAAGTATAGAGTTTCAGTAACACAAGCTGAAAACTTCTAGAGATGTGCTGTATGACAAAGTGCATATAGTTAACAACACTGTACTATACACTTAAAAATTTGTTAAGAGGGTAGACTTCCTTTATGTGTTTTTTACCACAATAAAAAGGTTAATCTTTAAGGATTAAAGCTTTAGATATTTATTAATTTATTCTTCCATTCATTCATTAAACATCTAATTTTTGCATTCACTGTGCTACATTTAATAGATAATGCAGCTAGCTAGAAATAAGACTGTTCTCTTATTTTGTAGAAGAGAGTTCACATTTCACATATATTTGATAATACCCTGGCATAAAACATACCACCTTCACCATTATGTAAGGTAGGTGGGGGTATGCATAATGTAACATCATTTTAATTTAAATTGTCAACGAGTACAGAGAAAGTGATCAATCTGGTTGCAGCCGAAAAAATGAGAGTGAAAGCTAGGTACCTAAATGGACCAGCAGGTGGGACTACTGAGAGAGGGGCCTTGGTCAAATCACAAGTCCCTGAGGCCTTACTAAAGATAGCTTGAATTAGACTGTTCATTGTTAAGATGCAGGCAAAGAGCAGAAGAAAGTACGTCTAGTAAGCAGAGACTGTTACTATCAGGAGGATAGCAGAGTAGGATAATACAAAAAACTGAAAGGATCTGTGATTTTTACCCTATTTGGATGTGAGCATGTTAGTCTGCCAGTGTCATAGATGCTGTGACAGAAACTTTAAGACACCTACGTCAAGACAAAGGACTTTATTATTCAGTACAGCAAGAAGCCTGAGATTCCTGTTTGCATATGTTTCCTTTGTTACCAGGTCCCATGTGGGTGATGCAGAGCAGCCCAGAGAGATATTGTAGACATAGTGGGTTTATGTCACAACTTGGGAATCCCAAGATTGGGAATCTAAATCTAAATCTTTTCTAATGGATCACAAGTAAACCTGTGAGATATAAATAAATGTGTACTTGGGAGAGGATGAAGGGTTTCTAAAATACTTCTTGGCCTTGCCCTCAGGAGGTCAGCAGCTGAGGCTGCACGTATCAGTTCTTCACCACTGATAGTAGTGTGGCCTGAAATGGCCATACTACTCTGGGACTTCTGGCAACTAGGGTCATATGATGTGCACATTTTCAAGAGTCAACAAGGAAGTGTTTACGTGTCTCCAGTTTGTCTAACCACTTTGATATTCTTAATGTGAACTTAGTAGCTACTTATAAATCTTCCCATCCTTCCAAGCATAGTGCTGACCACTCTGTTCCTGAACAATGTGTGTTGATTCATCTTTTGGTATAGACTATGAGAATCTTCAGGTCTCTCTGTTCTGGGCCATTCTAGGACAATCTAGGGAGTTCTGGGATTACATAAACCCTTAAAGTTTCTTTGCCTGAAACTCGAACTTTTTAGAGTATTGATTTTGCTACAAAGTATGAACAAAAGCAGGCAAATTTTATGACTAGAGTACCTGAGTTATCCTCATATGCTTTGAACTGTATTGTACATTTGCCAAAAAATAATCAGAGAAATTCTCGAGGAATTCAACTGAGCAAATAATACAACTGTTTGGTTTGGGCCTCTGAGGCAAACTGTATCTGGTGGGCAACACATTTTTTCCTTTCATATGACCCTTTGGTAAGAGAGCAGTTATGTAGTGGATGGAACTAGAAGGTATTATGCTGCGTGAAATAAGTCAGTAAGAGAAGGACAGATATCGTATGTTTTCACTCATATGTGGATCTTCACAAACTTAACAGAAGACCATGGGGGAAGAGAAGGGGGAAAGAATAGTCACAGACAGAGAGGGAGGGAGGCAAACCATAAGAGACTCTTAAATACAGAGAACAAACTGGGGAGAGGGGAAAATGGGTGATGGGCATTGAGGAGGGCACTTGTTGGGATGAGCACTGGGTATTGTATGTAAGCGATGAACCATGGGAATCTACCCCAAAAACCAAGAGCACACTTTACACACTGTATGTTAGCTGATTTGACAATAAATTACATTAAAAAAAAGAGATAGCAGTCAGGTGTTTCTCAGCTTAATTAACATAGACACCGCCCCAGGTGCTGGCTGAGAAGGTTGAAAGAGTCACTCTTCCCCCAGCAAGGAGAGAATGAAGTCTATCATGTACAAAATGCAAGGTCATAAATTATATTTAATATCGAAAAATCACATAAAGCAAAAATAAATTATATACTAAAAGCTCAATATGTTTATTGTAGCATAAACAGTGTTGCTTATTCTGTACCTGTATAAAAAATAAAGGCACACTACTGAAAAATAATAATAAGAAAAAAAGACACCTAACTTAAGGGCCTCAGAGTATACTGGGGGGAGAAAGAGAAATTCACCAACAATTAACACAAATATAAAATCACAACTATGGGAATTGCTGCAAAGGATACAGCTATGATGCAATGAGAGTTTCGATGGGAGATTTGGCTGAGTTAAAAGATAGAAGAATGTTGGAGGGCTTGCCATAGACAACTACATTTGAGCTTGCTCTGGAAGAATGAGTAGACGTTAACTAAGTAGATAGTGACAACAGCTTTAAAAACCCAGGAGACAGCCCTGTGCCAGGGCCTGTGATGGGAAGGTGCAACCAGTCATGAGGGACTGAAGGGCTAGTGTTTGGTGAACAGGGTAAAGCACACAGGGTAAGGTCCTGCAAAGGCCTTGCACCCAAAGTAAGGGCTTCTGTGTTTACTATAAGATTGATGGGAAGGCTTTGAAGGACTGCAAACGGGTAAGTGAATATCAGATCTGTCTTCCAAAAGAATGATTTTTGCCACAGTGTGGGGGAATTTATTAGAAGTTTGAGTAGAAGCATATAGACCAATTAGACAGCTTTTTAAAATTTAAAATCCCAACAGGTTTAACAGCTAAGATATCTGATGTTCTCTATCAGCTATGAGGAAAATGGAGTTCCGAATCCTCCTTCCCTAGGGACTTCAATGAGACCCCATCTCAGGGCACCCTGAAAGCTTGCCAGGTGCTTAACACTGATAACATGTAATTCCCATAAGAACATTGACAAGGAAAGCATAATAGGTCCATATTAGGGCCAGATATGTCTTGGGGATGAGAGTTTGGGGAATTTTAGAAAAGTAATACAAAAGCCTGTATCTTATATAATGTAATACCTCCAGCAGAATCTAGAGCAGAACCATCTAATAAAACACATTACTTTCTAGAGTGAAATGTCTGCATATTAACACTAAGTGGTATAGGTAAAGATTATAAGCTGTCTTACATCAGTTCAAGTCAGGTTATCTGGATGAATGGATTCATGTTAGTTCATTTTCCAATAACTAAGTTACAAAATGCTTCTGTTCTTCATAATATTTAACATTAGAATTTCAAAGAAGTGACTGTGTTTGTATGCAGATCCCCCTTTTAGTAGACAGAAAATTGAGACTAAAGACACTACTTTAGTATCTAGATACTACTTTAGAACCTACTCACATATCTGAGGAGACAGACTTAAACCTAATCTGTTTGACTTTAAAACCTTACTATATGCTAACTAATTAGGGTGTAAATTTAAAAAAATTAAATTAAAAAAACCTTACTACATATCTTTAAACAAATAAAATATGCATCTTCATTTTTTCAAGAAAACTGGATGTGAATGGATGATTAAATTTAGGCACTAGAGTTAAGGCCAGATGCACAGTATTATATCAATAACATGTTAATATGATGTCTCTCTAGGATGGCAAGAGCTCACTCAATTTTTAATATATGTAACCTATCAGACTCAGCTCTTAAATATAAAAACTTGGCTTTGATAAAACAAATATAATTTGATCTTTTAAAATAAACAAGATATTAAGTCAAAAAATATAATGTGGAAATACTACAACTTGGCATTTTGAAAAGAGGTATTGGATAATTAGCAGACATGACTCAGTAACAGCTTATCATCAAATTTGGTGAACAATTCTCCTTAATACATCACATATGGTCCTTTCACATGATGTATGTTTGTGTGTGTGTGTGTACATATATACTTGTGTGTATATATAATATAGATATACACACACACATACAGGTATATATCTATACACATTAGGTGCACATACATATGCATACATATATATATGTATAAAATATGTGTATGTTTATATATATATAATATGTTTATATGACCTTTATAACTCTAGATTTCATGTATTCCATTTGATGTTTACAACAACTCTCTGAAAAAGAGCAGAATTGTTCTGCTAGTCTGCAGATTATTGTGTATTGCACTGATGAAGGAATTCTATTTTCCCAAAGATATTCACAGTAGTAAGTAGAGGAGTTGATAGCAGACAGGACAACCCCAACTCCCTAGATATAGTATAAGTTTTTGTTCTATAATTTAAATTCTCTTTTGACTCCTGAAATGGAAGGATGAAACTCTGAAAGCTGTTTGTTTTAGTGATTTCTTCTAAGGACCCATAGCTGTGGATAGAGCACTTCACACATAATCATCTTCTTATGGTTCCCACACCTAGTTGCTTACTGCAACAGGTTCTCTCTTGGTGGATTACCCATGGTCTTGCATATTTTCCTCATTTATACCATTACTTTACCTTCTCAGTAGGTTGAAAAAACTTACCCATTTAACTTCAGAAATATTTAGGTAAATAATACGCCTGAAAATGTTTGCCATTTGTCTCAATTTTGTGAGTGAGGAAATAATTTTTCAGCCTTTATTTTAACGCTGCTATATCTGTATTCTTTTTTTTTTTTTTTGGTGGCTATCAATCATTAGCAATTTTAGGAAGCTGGGCCAAGTTCCATCAGGCACTTTAGCATTTGGCTGATCTTTTAAATCAAGAGGAAAATGCTTAATAAGTCACTAGGCAACATTCTATGCCTAGAATTATTCTAATTTTCTCACTGTCAAACGAGCTCCTCTCCCTAGGTATTTCAAAGACCTTACTTTGCTCTTTGCAAGGACATTTTAAAGTTTCACACACTTGTATAAGATTAATTTCTGTCCCTCTAGCAAAAGTTTTCACCCTTTTTCCTTTGTTAATTAAAATCTTCCCTCTTGAATTTTAGGGGCTATTTATTCATTATTTAGTTCCACGTTTTCACCTAATAGGCTGGAATGTCATGACTTAATCAACTACCTTATTCATTATATCAATATTTACTAAATACCTATTAAAGAATTACAGTAAATAAGAAAAACCCAGACAAAAAAACTCAAGGGTGTAAAAGTGCAACATGCTCTATTTTATTATTTGAGTAGAATGTCCACTTTGAGGTTTGATTCCATTTGATGGCTGAAAACCTTAACCTAGTCAATTATTGAAAAAATCAACAATTTAATTTAAAAAATTCAGTCATTTAAGATGAGGCAAATATTCCCTATTAATATTTACTTACTTTAAAATTTTTATAGTGTAGTATTTGATACACAACATAAATGTAAAACATATATATATGTATATATATATATGTTGTAAAGCTAATAATTAAAGGAATGCTTAAATAATTTAATGCCTAGAATACTGCATCTTCGTGGGCACTCCTCTCCCTTGGCAGCAACTGCAAGGTAACCATAATCTTGATATTTTTAATATTCTCTTTTTAAGATACAGCTATTGTTTTATAACATATCATGTATTCCTGAAGTATGTACTGATTCTCTATGCTTATTGAGCTTTATACAAGTAATATCATATTGTACACTGTTTTCTAGAACTTACAATTTTTTACTCATACTCTTTCTAAGACTCAACCATCCTCAAAAAATAAAACAATGAAACAAAACAAAAAACAAACAAAAACCCCATAACTCAACAGTCAACATCACATTACCAGTGAATTATCCAAAATAGTTAAAAATATATACATCAAAACTTCCAGAAAATATGGCAGAATATAAGGATCCTAGGCTCACCCTATCCTAGGAATGCACCTAGATAACACCCACATCAGTATAACTAACCCAGAAAATGACCCAAGGACTGGCAGAACAGATTCTCCACACTTAAATGTAGAGAAGAGGCCACATCCAAGAGGGTAGGAAGGAGAAAGACATGGTGGGGAGTAGACCCCAAACCAGGCATCACAGACACAGGGGACCTGCACTGGAAAGATGAATTCCCATAACATTTGGCTTTGAAAACCAGAGGGGCTTGCCTTCTTGAGTAAGTACAATCAGTGGGGCTTAATGTCTAGAATTTTAAAAATCAGCACTCTTGGCTCTCGAGAGCCAGAGGCAAAAGGAAACTTGGTCCCTGCTTTTTTTTTTTTTTTAATTTTTTTTTTTTCAACGTTTATTTATTTTTGGGACAGAGAGAGACAGAGCATGAACGGGGGAGGGGCAGAGAGAGAGGGAGACACAGAATCGGAAACAGGCTCCAGGCTCTGAGCCATCAGCCCAGAGCCCGACGCGGGGCTCGAACTCACGGACCGCGAGATCGTGACCTGGCTGAAGTCGGACGCTTAACCGACTGCGCCACCCAGGCGCCCCGGTCCCTGCTTTTAAAGAGACCAACTAACAAACAGCACTGCCGAGATACAGCACAGTAGAAGCAGTTTCAAAATTCCTGGCATAAACAAGGAGATTTATTTGCTAATCTCAGAACTTGTGCTGGAGGAATAGAGATCTTTGGGAGACTTCTCCAAAAACAAAAGAGCTGGTAGGTACCATTTCCTTCCTGCATCCCTCAGCCTAGATACAAGGACATCTGCAGGAAACATCAGAGCCCAAAACACTCTACCTAGCTTGCTAACAGCACACACCTGCCCCCAAACTCTTCTACAGACCTACCCCTCAAACCAGCCCTGGCAGGAATACTCCAAAGTGGCTCCACATCTCCTCCCACAGCAGATCTAACAATCTTTGCTAACACTGCATGTCCCACCCCTGAGTTCTCCTGCAAACTTGCACCCTCCAATACACCCACAGCAAGAGTCCATGCAAAGTGGTACCACAAACCTGGCAGTGTACAAGCAGCCCTGATAGGGGTAAGCACCATCCCAAAGTGATTCCTGCTGCAGAGAGAAGGGAAGAAAACCACAAACATAATTTCAACTGTGGGCTCAGCAGTGAGCTGGGGACAGACATGTGGTCTGGTTGAAGGCCCCACCCACCAACAAAAACTTCACAGGAGACAACTGAGGGAGAGCACCCTACAGTTAGGTGCTACTGCAGCTCTTGCAAATGCTTGGTCTAACCCAATTCAAGCCCAAGATAGCCTCAGACTGGCCCACTAAAAATATAGGGACCAAACTGCCCAAAACAGGCAAAAAGAGCCAGTGGAAATGACTGGACTGAAGTTAAACATGGCTCAGCTGCAAGGGTAGGATGCATGCAACACACACAGGAAACAACCCTGAAGCACCAGTTTTGGTAAACAGGAGACATTGCATTGCAGGGCACCATAGGACCTCTTCTTCATAAAGCCACTACTTTCAAGAATGGAAGATGTAGCTGACTTTCCTAACACACAGAACCACACACAGAGAGTTACACAAAATTAAGAGACAGAGGAATATGTCCCAGAGGAAAAAAAAAGGACAAAATCACAGCAAGAGAGCTAAATGAAATAGACATATGTAATAAGCCTGACAGAGAATTTAAAGTAATGATCATAAAGATACTCACTGGACTTAAGAGTGGAGGACCTTAGTGAGACACTTTGATACCTATATCAGAGACATAGAATAGAAAACATAACAAAGGACCAAAGAGAGATGAAGAACTCAATAACATAAATTAAAAATACACTAGAGGGAATAAATATTAGACTATAGGAAACAGAAGAATGAATCAGTGACCTAGAGGACTGAGTAATTAAAAGGAGAGAGAAAAAACAAATAATAAAAAATGAGAATAGATTAAGGGGCCTCAACAACACCATCAAGTATAAAAATATTCACATCATAAGGATCACAGAAGGAGAAGAGATTAAAAAAATGGGCGGGGCAGAAATTTTATTTGAAGAAATAATATCAGAATGTTTCCTGAATCTGGAGTAGGAAACAGAAATCCAGACCTACGAAGCAGAGGGAGCCCTGAACAAAATCACCCCAAGGAACACCACACCAAGACACATAGTAATTAAAATAGCAAAAAGTAGTGATAAAGAGAGAATAAAGCAGCAAAAGAAAACAGTTACATACAAGGGAAACCCCATAAGGTTATCAGCTCATGTGTTAGCAGAAACTTTGCAGGCGAGGAGGGAGTGGCATGATATATTCGAAATGCTGAAAGGATAAAACCTACAACCAAAAAAGCCTGCAAGGGTATCATTCAGAATGGAATAAGAGATAAAGAGTTTCCCAGGTGAACAGAAGTTGCAGGAATTCATCACCCCTAAATCACCCTGCAAGATATGTTAAAGAAGATTGTGAGTAGAAGAAAAGACCATAAGTAAAAGTAAGAAAAGTAGGAAGCACAAAAAAAATTAAGCATATCTATAAAAGTCAGTCAAGGGATTCACAAAATCTGCGTATAATGTATGACACCATATACCTAAAAGGTGGAGGGAGGAGGTAAAAATTTGGTGATTTTACAATGGATTCAAACTTAGGCAATCATCAACTTAATATAGATTGCTACATGTAGAAGATGTTATATACAAATCTAATGATAACCACAAACCCAAAACCAGTAATAGATACCCAAAAGCTCAAGAGTGCACATGGAACATTCCTAGAATATATCACATATTAGGCCACAAAACAAGTCACAACAAATTTAAAAATATTAATGTCATACAATGCATTTTTTCTGACCACAATGCTATTAAATTAGAAATCAATAACAAGAAATAGTCAGAAAGAACACAAATACCTGGAGATTAAACAACATGATACAAAACAATGAATGGGTCAACCAAGAAATCAAACAAGAAAACAAAAAAATTCACGGAGACAAATGAAAATGAAAACACAATAGTCCAATATCTTTGCGATACCACAAAAGCTGTTCTAAGAGGCAAATTTAGAGCAGGTCTACTTTAGGAAGCAAGAAAATTGTCAATAAACAGCTAACCTTACACTTAAAGGAGCTAGAAAAAGAAGAACGAAATCCCAAAACAGTACAAGGAAGGAAATAATAAAGATTAGAGCAGAAATAAATGAAATAGCAACTAAAAACATCAATGGAACAGGTCAATAAAACAAGGAGTTAGTTCTTTGAAAAGTTCGAGGAAACTGACAAACCTTTAAGTAGACTATCAAAAAAAGAGAGGACTTATATAAACAAAATTAAAAATGAAAGAGGAGAAATAACAACAGACACCATAGGAATACAAACAATTATTAGAATTTTATGAAAAATTCTATGCCTCAAATTGGACAACCTAGAAGAAATGGATAAATTTTAGAAAAAATATAATCTCCAAGACGTGAAATAGGAATAAATAGAAAATCTGAACAAACCAATTACTATCAATAAAATTGAATCACTAACAGGGGCATCTGTTGCTCAGTGGTTGAGCATCTGACACTTGATTTTGGTTCAGGTCATGATCTCATGGTTTGTGGATATGAGCCCCATATAGGTCTCTGTGCTGATGGTGTGGATTCTGTCTCCCTCTCTCTCTGCCCCTTCCCTGCTCATTCTCTATCTCTGTCTCTCTAAATAAATAAAATAAGGGGCGCCTGGGTGGCGCAGTCGGTTAAGCGTCCGACTTCAGCCAGGTCACGATCTCGCGGTCCGTGAGTTCGAGCCCCGCGTCGGGCTCTGGGCTGATGGCTCGGAGCCTGGAGCCTGTTTCCGATTCTGTGTCTCCTTCTCTCTCTGCCCCTCCCCCGTTCATGCTCTGTCTCTCTCTGTCCCAAAAATAAATAAACGTGGAAAAAAAAATTTAAAAAAAAAATAAATAAATAAAATAAAACATTAAAAAAATTGAATTAGTACTCAAACACAACAACTACAACAACAAAAAAGTCCCAGACCAGATAGCTCACTGGTGAATTCTCCCAAACATTTAAAGAATAGTTAATAACCACTCTTCTCAAACTTTTCCAAAAAAAAAAAAAAAAACTAGAAGAGGAAGGAAAGCTTCCAAATTCATTCTATGAGGCATGCATTACCCTTATACCAAAACAAGATAAAGGCACTACAAAAAAAGAGAAACATAGGCCAATATTGCTTATGAACATAGGTGCAAAAATCCTCAACAAAATATTAACAAACTGAATCCAACAATACATTTTAAAAAACTGTTCACCAATATCAAGTGCAATTTATTCCAGGGATAAAAGGGTAGTTCAGTTTTCTCAAATCAATCAATGTGATGCATCACATCAACAGGAGAAAGGATTATAACCATGTGATCACTTCAGTAGATGCAGAAAAAGCCTTTGACAAAGTACAACATCCATTTACGATAAAAAACCCTCAGCAAAACAGGCTTAGAGAGAAAATACCTCAACTTCATAAAGGCCGTAAATAAAAAACCCACAACTAATATCATACTCAATGGCAAAAAATGGAGAGCTTTTCCCCTAAAAGATTAGGAACAAGAAAAGATTAGGAACAAGAAAAAGTGTCCACTCTCACTGGTTTATTCAACAAAGCACTGGAAGTCCTAGCCACAGCAGTCAGACAAGAAAAAGAAAATACAACCAAATCAGTAAGGAAGAAGTAACACCTTCATTATTTGAAGATGACATGATACTATATATAGAAAACAGAAAACCCTAAGGACTCCACACACACAAAAAAACTACTATAACTGACAAATACATTCAACAAGTTCACAAGATACAAAGGCAATATACAGAAATCAGTTGCATTTCTAGACACTAATAATGAAGTAGCAAAAATAGAAATTAAGAAAATAATCCCATTTCCAATTGCACCAAAATAATAAAATACCTAGGAATAAATTTTTCTAAGAAGGTAAAAGGACCTATACTCTGAAAACTATAAAACATTGTTAAAAGAAATTGAAGATGACACAAACAAATGTAAAGATATTCCACGCTTATGGATTGGGAGAACAAATATTGCTACAGTGTTCATACTACCCAAAGCAATCCTCAGATTTAATCCAATCCTTTTCAAAATACCAACAGCATTTTTCACAGAACTAGAACAAATCATCCTAAAATCTGTATGGAACCACAAAACACCATGAATAACTAAAGCAATCTTGAAAAAGAAGAACAAAACTGGAGGTATCACAATCTCAGATTTCAATATGTACAACAAAGCTGTAATAATGAAAACAGTATGGTGCAAGCATAAAAACAGACACATTAATCAATGAAACAGAATAGAAAGCTCAGAAATAAACCCACAATTTTGTGGTCAATTAATCTTCAACAAAGGAGGAAAGAATATGCAATGGGAAAAAGACAGTCTCTTCAACAAATGGTGTTGAGCAAACTGGACAGCTATATGCAAAAGAATGAAAGCAGACCATGTATACCATCAACATCCTAAAAACTCTAAAAAACAGACAGACATGAACAGACATTTCTCCAAAGACATACAAATGGTCAACAGACACATGAAAAGATGCTAAACATCACCCATCATCAGGGAAATGCAAATCAAAACCACAATTAGATATCACTTCACATCTGTTAAAATGGCTGAAATAAACACAAGAAAGAGCAAGTAGGTAAGGATGTGGGGAAAATAAACCTTTGTGCAGTGTTGGTGTGAATGTAAACTGTTGTCAGTGTGGAAAACAGTATGGAGTTTCCTCAAGAAATTAAAAAATGGAATTACCATATGTTCCAGTAATTTCACTACTAGCTATTTACTCAAGGTATACAAAAACCCTAACTCAAAAGGATATATGCACCCCTATGTTTACTACAGCATCACTTACAATATCCAAATTATGGAAACAAACCAAGTGTCTATTGCTAGATAAATTGGATAAAGAAGAGGCAGTATATGTATAATGGAATATTACTCAGCCATAAAAAAATGAAATCTTGCCATTTGCAACACTATGGATGGATCTAGGGAGTGTAAGTTAAATAAGTCAGTCAGAGAAAGACAAATACCATATGATTTCACTCATATGAAATTTAAGAGACAAAACAAAGGAAAAAGGAGACAACCAAAAAAACAGACTCTTAAATATACAGAACAAACTGATGGTTACCAGAGGGCAGGTGGGTGGGCGATGGGTGGAATAGGTGAAGGGGATTAAGAGTACACGTCACACAATAAGCAATGAGTAATGTATAGAATTATTGAATCACTGTATTGTGAACCTGATAGTAATATAACACTGCATGCTAATTATACTGATATTAAAATTTAAAAAAGAAAGCCATCAAAAAAGGATATGAAATCAACCTTTAAGAGCACAGATTAAAGAAAAGCACTTTTTAGTTATCTAATGAGGCCAAGTTATTTGTGACATCAAAACCTGAAAATAGCAGTAGAAGAATGATAATATAAGCAAATTACAAGGGGTTTCATTGATATAACCACAAAAATGATCAGGGAACAAAATTTCCTAACAAAATATGAGCAAATTAAATCTATGCATATATAAAAAAGATAATACCTGTTGACTAAGTTGAGTTTGTTTCAGGATTGAAGGTTTGGCTTTAAAATATTTTTTGAATAAATGAACACTGCAGGAAATTACATAGGACTTTATTCTTTCAATATGTATATGTTAAATAAAGAAGGTTGTACATATTTCAATAAATATATGTAATGAATTTAAGTACCACTTATTGCTTTGAATTTTGTAAATAATAGCATCTTCTTTCTGCTCTGAAATTTAGTGGTACAAGAATTAAAAAGTGGAAAGAAAGAGATTATGCAAGGAGACTCACACATATATGGCCACTTGCATTAGTCAACAGCTGCACAGAGAGCAATGAAAAATGGGTCAATTTCAATAAATCATTCTGGCATATTCAAATATCCATGAAAGGAAAATAAATTTTGATCACTCAACCATAATCAAACATCAGTTCCAAGTAGATTAAATGTTAAAGACAAAACAATAAAGCTTCTAGAGTATAATATAGCAGATCACCTTATCATTTTAGGAGGAACAGACATTCTTAAAAGAAGACCTTAATGTAAGAAAATGAAAAAATGACTACATTGAAATTATGAACTGCTGTCCATAATATTCACCAATAAGACTGTCAAAGGCTAGCCATAGAAAAAGAGTTGTTTAGAATATCTACTACTCACAAAAAGTTTGTTTCTAGAACATATAAAGACCTTTTCACAAGTCATTTTAAAAAAATTAAGAAGACAATCAACCTAGTGGAAAAATGAGCATGGGATTTTAACAGACCTTTCACCAAAGAGAATGACCAAGAAACATGAAAGTGTTTGTTCTCATTAGTAATCAGGAAAATGTATATTAAAGCTTCAGGAGATACCCCTGAATACCCACAAGAGAGCTGAAAATTGAAAGCTAGTGTCGGTGAGAATATGAGCAAAGGGAACTCTTATGTACTGCTGTTGTCCACCATAAATGTGTCCAAACATTTTGAAAAACAGTTTTTCAGTAGTTCCTAAAATTGAATACACACATACTTCATGACAAAGAAGTTGCAAAGTTGTATAAAGAAGTTGTACACCAAAAAAAGGTGTAAACATAGGCACCAAGAGATATGTATAAAATTGTACAAGGCTGCATTATTCATAATAGTTCAAAACTGGAAACAAATCAATTGTCCATGAATAAAATAATACATGATACATCCACAGAATGAAATAATACCTTTCAGTGAAGTCAATTACCACCTGTGGTAATATAGATGAAACTCAGAAATACAAGGTTGAATAGAAGATCCTAGACATAAAGTGAGGCAATTTCCAGAATTGAAATAAAAGAAATCAAAGACTCTACAACCAACCAAGTTATGTTGCAAGCATCAAAGGTACAGAAAACCAATCTTAAACGTTCATGAACTGAAGGGATATTTTACCTATGAGCTCTTATTGAGATATGTACTTCACCCAACAAATACACAACTAGAAAACCAAAAGAATTGATGCAACTAATATACTTAATTGTAGAACTAAAACCAAAGTTGTGGTAAGAATGGAAGAACAATATATGAATGTTGCATGTTCTGAAAAATAATAAACTAATAAAACCGGTTTTGTCACATGTATGGATTTGTGTGTCTACCACTGCAATTAAGATACAAAACAGCCCCATCACAAGGATCCCTTGTGGGGCCCTTTTGTGGCCAGCTACCTTCCCCCCTCTTCCCTCCACTCTGGCAACCACTCACTGGATTTTTTAAAGCAATAATTAGAAAAAAATTATCACCGTAAAGACGTTTGTCTCCATTTTTTTTTTTTTTTTAATTTTTGGGACAGAGAGAGACAGAGCATGAACAGGGGAGGGGCAGAGAGAGAGGGAGACACAGAATCGGAAACAGGCTCCAGGCTCTGAGCCATCAGCCCAGAGCCGGACGCGGGGCTCGAACTAACGGACCGCGAGATCGTGACCTGGCTGAAGTCGGACGCTTAACCGACTGCGCCACCCAGGCGCCCCTGTCTCCATTTTTTTTGAAGCCGACACTAAAACCCATACATAATATACATAAAAATGAGTATGCAGGAATAGCTAGGAATCTCTGAGAATGAAAATAAATGAGAGGAAACAGTCCTGCCAGATATGGAAACAGACTATAAAGTGTTTGCAATTAAAAATTTTTGGTATTGATACGAGAAAAGACAATAAAAAATAGGGTAGTCTAGAATATGGAAACTGAGTACATATTAAAACTAGCATTGCAAATCACTAGGGTAAAAATAGACTTTTAAATAAATGGCGCTTGGATAACTGGATGGCCATTTGTAAAATTAAAAAAAAATTATATATATACCTCACACTATATACAAGAATAAACTCCAGATCAAACAGTGATATAAATAGGGGAGAAAGGCTGAAATTTTATAAGAAGGGCAGGGGGAGAGATGGGTGCAAAAGAGGCTAACTAGGGTTCAAAATCTATGTTAGTAAAAGAAGAGATTGTTAAATTTAACTACATTTTTTTAAAAAAATAAGACTTCTGCAAAGTTGAAGAACAACAGACACGTTGGAAGTAAGTACAACATGTGAAACAGAATGAGAGATATTAAAACCAATATAAAAGAACTCTTAAAACCTGAGGGGAAAAAAGACCAGAAACCTGCTAGAGAAATGGGCCAAAGAAAAATAAATAATGGAAAAGAATGATATAAAATGGTATAAAAGAGGCCTTAAACATATAAGATGGTGTTCAGCTTCACTCATGATAGCTCAACGCAAATTAAACTACACTAAGATCCATTTCTCAACTATTGCAGTGCCCCAAATTCAAGACCAGCAGGCAATATTCTTGTTCCTCAAGGCTTGGGATAACAGGCTCTCTCATGTATTGCTGGTAGGAATGTAATTTATGGAACCCTTAAGGAAGGTAATTTGGCATTATGTGACAACACTGTATTCGGATTTACAGCAATTTGAGCCAGCAATTGCACTTTTAGAAATTTAGACTTAGTGTATCTAGGTTAATGGTGTATGGGAGCTCTTTGTACTATTCTTCTATATCAAAATAAACTTTAACAAAACTATGTTATGGTGCTGACAATCAAAATAGTATGTTTGGAGAAGAGTGGAAGGGTGGATAAGTTCTCTAGTATTGACTGACAGTATTCTATTCCATCTGTGTGGCTACATAGGAATTCTTTTTGCTATAATTCTTTGGAATGAAAATGTGTTGCATACTCTTCCCTTTCGTTGTAAGCCCTTTTGTTTTTATCGAATAGAATGAACTATATTAATATTCTGTTATGTGAAAAATACTAAGTTATGTACATTTGATGATCAATACTTGGGTTTTTACCAATTTGTAGATAAAGAACAATGTTTACATGGGTTTTCTCTAAAACTATCTCCAGGAAAAAAAAAAAAGATTATCTCCAGGAATGTATTCTTGTAAGAGGACTAAACCATAGAATGCACACACACCCAACTTTATATGATAATCATTTTCCAAAGTGTTTCTGCCAATTTACTCTTCTGGCAAAGGTTTATAGCAATTTCTCTTGATTCACAATCTCTTCACCAAAAAGTATTAACAACCTTCTTAATTTGTGCCAGGGGCCAGAGAAGGAATACTTGGAAATTGCCTCAGTTCCTATGTGCTCACCAATATAATAAAAAATGTGTGCCAGATATATACATATTTTTAATCCAGATGTGCCAATCAGAGATTATGGTCTATTTTATTGTTAGAAGGTAAAGACCAGTAATTTTTGGATTTTTACAATTCATCAGCTCAGGATTTGCCATCCTTTTCTGCTCATCTCCAAAGTATTGCATAAGTTCTAAGAGACTCTTGTGGCAGCAGCTGTGGGAAGGGTATCTGTTTCATGGCAGTCCTTTGTATTTATGTTGATATCTGTTGAGGTTGACAGTCCCATCTGGTTCTTGGGCAAGGTTCTCTCTCTTTGTTAACAACCACTAGGTGTCTGTGTTCCTGCCTGGCCTCTGGCTGCTAGATCTACATTGCAGCAGCTTTCTCTTGTCATCGATGAACCCCTTTGGAGTCCACAAGGGGTGGACCACAAGTGGAGTTTCACTTCACTTTCATAACATTTTCAAAAGCACAGAAAAACTATGTTGTTCTCCAATATCACTTCAATGGTGTGAAAAACTTGATGAGGCTGTCTTTGATTCCCTATACAGCCATCTCCATTGGGATGGAAACTTCTTCAAGGATCCTATTCCCATGGTCTCAGACAAAAAGTTGAGCAAAAGTACTCTGTATTCTCAGATATGTAAACACTTCTGGAGATGCAACCATGGTCTCTTCTTCAGGACTGGGGCACAGAGATCCCTGTATCCTACCCACATCTCACTCTCTTATCACATCTCCAACTTTTTCCTTCATGCCTAAGAGAATGTTGTCTAGATGGTGATGAGACAGAGAATATTCTTCCAAATGTTTTGTCTTGACTTTAGGCTTAAATATCAAGAAGACTCTGGTATCTTGTTTTCTGGGTCTGCTGTGAAAAATTCTCCAGTCATGGCTACTTCTAATCTTGTAGTTCTAAGTTCTGGGATAGCCAGTGTGGGTGGCAGCTTATGGAAGTAAACAGAGAGTATTTCACAAAATAAATATATAAAATACACTGATCATTGCTTTGTGCAATGTCCTGCTGCTGAAGTAAAGTGCAGATGCATGTGGAACATGTAGCTGCTTAAGGGGCCCTTTAGCCTCAATACCTGGGTTTATGTGTCTTCAAAGTTTATGTCAAAAAATGCTGCTCCTTTTCTTAGGGCATTTGCTCTCTGACTACATTCTCTCTCTTCCATGAGTAACAGGTCCTGAGAACCACCAATGACAATAGCAGACCTAATACTGAATGTTATATAAATAACGTTCTTCCTTTCCTCCCTCAAATAGCAAGAATCAATACAGCCAAAAAGGAGAATGAAAAAGAAGAGTCAAGGCGGAAAAGCAGACCAAAGCATGGATTTTCTACTCCTTTGATACTCTGGAGTAATTATTTAACAGGTTCCCCATTTTCTTTTCTTTTTTTTTTAATGTTTATTTCTGAGAGAGACAGAGACAGAATGCGAGTGGGTTAGGGGCATAGAGAGAGGGAGACACAGAAGCAGAAGCAGTCTCCAGGCTCTGAGCTGTGGGCACAGAGCCCAACGTGGGGCTCGAACGCCCGAGCTGTGAGATCATGACCTGAGCCGAAGTTGGACGCTCAACTGACTGAGCCACCCAGGCGCCTCTCAAGTTCTCCATTTTCTAAGCAACAACCTTTCTCTTAGAATGCCTGGCTACTGTAAAATGCTAGTTCTAAGGCTTCTGCTCTTAGACTTCTTCCCAAACAGAGATTCCTGTGGGACTGGTGCCCCCCTCACGTTCTTTTTGTTGTCATTATCCATTTCTGTAGAGAAAGTTTATAGGTTCTTGACAGACCCTGTGTTCACTCTACTGTGATTCTAGGTATGCTGGGAAGTCCAATCGCAAAATGGGAGTTTTGACCTGTTTGGAATCAACTAGGCTATTCTATGTGTAGTAATTCTTTCTTTTGGGGAAGTGAAGTTGGTAAACTTAAAGATCATTTTCAGTTTAATTTGAGTTAGTATTTTGCATGTAATTATAAATAAGACACTGCCTTTTAGAAGGTAACCATTAAGGAGTGCCTGGGTGGCTCAGTCAGTTGAGCATCTGACTTCGGCTCAGGTCATGATCTCATGGTTTGTGGGTTCATGCCCCACGTTGGGCTCTGCCAGCAGCTCGGAGCCTGGAGTCTGCTTCAGACTCTGTGTCTCCATCTCTCTCTGCCACTCCCCTGCTTGCGATCTCTTTTTGTCTCAAAAAATAAACATTTAAAATTAAAAAAAAAGAAGTTAACCATTAAGATCTCACGTAGTTAAGATTTCGTTAGATGAGATTCCTATTAAAGTGAAAACTCTAAATATGTTTATTCATTCATTAATGAATTCCATTCATTAATACAGGTGTTTTGTTTGTTTTCAGCATCATATGAGACCCTGAGAAAATAAAGAGAATCAACCCTGTGTGGCAGATTCAATAAGCATTATTTGGCTCTTTGTATGTTCAACAAAAAGATGGAATCAAAATAAGAAGAATAAGAAGGTAAAAAAATAATAGCAGCTATGAACTGTAAGTTTTGATGATAAATGGTTGAAAGTTCTAGAGCACTGGATTTTTCCAGATTATTTCAGGCCTATATGCATCATTCAATAAGCAGCCTAACAGCATTATGCTACGATTTGGTCGTAGTTTTAGGAAACAGAAGGAAAATGAGAAGATGTTTAGAAAACTTTGCCAACTTTTGATGTTGCTATGCAAAACGTCTCCTTTGTAGTATTCTTTTTATGTATTTGGAAATGCAAAAAGAACTAAATTTTTACATTCCAAACTTTTCAGAGATAAGGAAATTCCTGTGTTGTTTCTATAGAGCCCTAGCTAGTCATGATATTACTGACATTAGAAACTCCATTGAACAATGAAGATACAACTGAAAATAATGATTCTAAAGTCACTCTGCCAGAAAAATTAATGCATACATAATACCATACAGTTAGATAAACAATGGAAGCAAGGTTTCAAACTTTTCCTCCTGTTTTATAGGAGTGATTTGTAAAGAAAATACTTTCCCAATTGGCCATGATCTATATTTTTGAAAATACATTAAGGCAAACTTCTGCCATTGACCTTTTAGAGTTAAGGAAAGATTCAATTAGGTATGAACTGAAGCCATTGTAGAGTCAAGGGAGTCAGGAAATAGTTTCATAATTATGCATAACGGAAGGGAGTGAAGAGGATTAATTGGGGTTAAAGTGCAAAATAAGATGTTCTCATATGGAGAATTTCCAGTTGCCTCGCTGCAAATTTTTTATTTCCTTCATTGGCGCCAAAACAATAATTTTAAGAATGCTGCTAAAGATGTAATTCAGAGTTGTTTAGTATTCAGCCTCTGATCATTTAAATGTGCTTTACAAAATAGTGAGACATAGCTAAAATACACAAAAATGTATATATTTTATAATTTGTGTAATGATGACACTATTATGGATAATAAAATTAATACTCTTTTACCCACACCAATTTAAAAATTCGAATGTAAATATTTTCACCCAGCTTATGATCAAAATAGGAATGTTTTTGGGTGGCTCAGTTGGTTAAGCGTCTGACTTCAGCTCAGGTCATGATCTCACACTCCGTGAGTTCAAGCCCCGCGTCAGGCTCTGTGCTGACAGCTCAGAGCCTGGAGCCTGTTTCAGATTCTGTGTCTCCCTCTCTCTCTGCCCCTCCCCTGCTCATGCTCTGTATCTCTCTATCTCAAAAATAAATAAAAACATAAAAAAAAATAAAATAGAAATCTTTTTGTGAATGCTGGATAAAGTGATATTTTATTGGCTCACCTAATCTCCTTTCTTCCTGTAACCATGTTTCAGTACTTTTCTTCCATACAATCTACTGTTAACATGGTAAGTGGTCTTGTTCCCTTTTCCATGTTGCAACAGCCTCACATTGGAGCCAGGTAAAATCTAATTATTATTGTTAATTAATAATAATGTATTTTATTTGGGGTAAGAAAATAAACTCTTAAGTTTTTTGACCATAAGACTAATTTAAATTTGATTCAGTTCAAACTGGGTACTTCTCCCAAAACAAAGGTACCTCGAAAATTTTAGATTCCTGGAATTGGTCTAATTCATATTTCCATTAAGTCGAGGAAACTTGATTGAAGAGCTATGGTGGGTACCGTGACCTGAATGACAAAGCTGTGGTGAATTCTGAAACACCTCATAACATCCATGCTTCTTCATTCCAATTTTTTCTTCCTCTAGTAGAAAACCTCCAAGCTATTTTACATGTATTCACCAAATGATGCATGAATGCTGAAACCACCAATCAGCTACAGTCCTTGGCAGTAAGATAAGTCATCAGAATAGTGATGAGCTATAAATTTCACTTTGAACTAAAAAGCATATGGCTGGAGATGGAAGGAAAAATGGTTTTTGTTTCCCTCCTCTGTGAATTTTGCAAACATAAGCATCTACAGAACAGATACAAATGGATGTTTCTCATCTCAGGTCCCTTTTGAGACCTGCACTTCTATTTTAACATAGAATAAAGATGTGTGAGTGTTTTTCCTTAATCCAAACACATTATTAAAAAATGGCCTTTGTTTGCTCCTTAGGAATGGGTGGACAGGGCTTTACAGCAGAAAGCTGGTGTGACTAACAGTGATGTGGTTTACCAGGTCCAGAAAAGGTGGCAGTTTTATTAGGTAGAGTAAAGATCTTTTTATTTTCATTATCTAAGCACTATTTTCCTCTTTTTTCTTTTACTATTTTAAATTACACTTTATTAATCATATATAATTGTTTTCATTGTTCAGGTGACATACTTTTTTGAGGTATAATTTCTGTTCAGTAAAGCTCACTCCTTTAAAAAGTGAATAATTGTATGACATTTTTTTCAATATATGAAATTTATTGTCAAATTGGTTTCCATACAACACCCAGTGCTCATCCCAAAAGGTGCCCTCCTCAATACCCATCACCCACCCTCCCCTCCCTCCCATCCCCCATCAACCCTCAGTTTGTTCTCAGTTTTTAAGAGTCTCTTATGCTTTGGCTCTCTCCCACTCTAACCTCTTTTTTTTTTTTTGTATGACATTTTTAACATGAGGCATAATTGACATATAACAGACAGCACATATTTAAACTGTACAAATTGATAAGTTTTTACATGAATATATCAGTGAAATCATAACCAAAATCAAGATAATGAACATACACATCACTCTGAAAAGTTTACTCATACCTCTTTAGCATCTCTCTCTTGTCCCTATATGTTCCTACCCTTCCTGTCTCTAGGAAACCACTGCTCTGTTTTCTGTTATAATTTGCACTTTCTGGAATTTTATATAAGTGAAATCACAGAGTATGTGATTTTTTTTCCATTTGCTCTAGTTTCTTTTAGTCAGAAAATGCATTTTGAAATCAAACCATGTTGGCGCAGCTATCAGTGGTTCTTCCTTCTAATTTCTGAGTGATACTCCATCATATGGATATTCTACAAACTATTCACCAGCTGACAAACATGAATGTTTTTATAGAGATGCCATGGATGTTCACACTTAAGTCTTTTTATGGAAATACGCTTTCATTTATCTTGGTTAAATATACCTAGAAGTGAAATTCTGGCTCCTCTCCAATGCTTGGCATGGTCAGTATTTTTAATGTATCCGTTCTATCAAAGATATAAAGTTCTCATTTGGTTATAATTTGAGTTTTCCTAATGACTAAGAGGTTGAGCAGTGTCTATATATCTTCTTTGATGAAATATCTATTCACTTCTTTAGCCATTTTTATATTGTGTTGTTTTCTAATAATTGAATTTTGAGATTTCTCTATATATTTCAGATACAAATTCTTCATCAGATATATGAGTTAAAAATATCTTCGGGTCTGTGGCCTGTCTTTTCATTCTTCTAATAGTATCTATCGAAGAGCAGAAGTTTTACTTTTCTTTTTTTTAATTTTTAATGTTTATTTTTGAGAGAGCGAGCATGAGTGGGGGAGGGGCAGAGAGAAAGGGGGGACAGAGGATCCAAGTGGGCTCTGCATTGACAGCAGCAAGCCTGATGTGGAGCTTGAACTCATGAACTATGAGATCATGACTTGAGCCAAAGTGGGACGCTCAACTGACTGAGCCACCAGGTGCCCCAGAAGTTTGTAAATTTCAATGAAGTCTAACTCATGAATTACTTTTTATGAAGATGTTTAATTTTGTCCTCTAAATATGATCACCCTCTCCTTGATATTAGCACACTTTGTATGAATAGACTAGGTTATGCCTAGGTTATTCTGTAAAAAGAAAGAATTCTCCCAAGGGTGAGGAGCTTATTAAATAAAAGTTCATCTCTTGATGACATTACAAGTTGAACATGAGTCAGCAGAAAGCTGGGTTCATAGCAATTATACAGGTACCCAGGGCAATGAAAACTTCATCTCAAAATGCAGTGGGAAGAAAATATTAAGAATTGAGTGAGCCCTTGTCATTCAGAAATGACCCATGTCACTTTGTCTCACTTTGTATTAGGGAAGAAAGTTACAGAAAAATCCCATTCAGGTAATTAGAAGCCTTTCACTCCCCAATTCCAGGCTTTAGAAGCCACCATAAGCAGTGGGATGCTAAGACTAGGCAGACCTCACCAAAGGAACCTTTTCCAACATCTCTCTCACAGGTAAATGCAGATGACAGTGGATAAGGTAGACCCCAATAGTAGGCAAAACCTATGGCTGCTAGAGAGACCACAGGACTGGCTCCAGTGCGATTCTTTCCTTACATCATCCCCATCCAATAGAAAATAAAATAGAAGGGATTGTATTAAGGATACTCTGTGGGGTTTGTCACCACCAATTGTTGCAGATTTATAGTTGGTTGCAGTATGACCATCTGGGTCTCAAGGAGAGGAAACTCTAGCTTTCAAATATCCTGGATATGCTTCTGGAAGCTGTACTGGAATATGACCTTTTTTTCTCATTGGAGAGAAGACTGGGTTGGCTTTCTTTTTGTATATATATTTTTTAATATAAGAAAAGAAACTGTGGAATTATGTGAATGGAAAAAGAGTGGGCAACTAATGGGAGGAATGTAGTTAAGGATTCCTGTTTTTATCTTCCCACTCTGTTTTGGCAACAGCCTACACCTTAATTTGTAGTAACCGTCCTTCCTTACTGAAGATTTGACTCCTTAGTAATGGAAGATGGTTTGCACATTTAACGATTTTCCAATCTTGTCCCAGAAATAAACTTGGGAAGCACAGAATTCGCCTGAAGTCCTGTGGAACCAAGAGACGCTTTCTTTCTTCTAAGACTGCTAAACTTGGCGGTTACATGTATCCTATTATCTGTGGCTCCACTTGCTTTGTTCAAACTGCCTGGGGTAAGCCCACATATTGTGGTAAACAAGGAAGAAAACACGCAGAAGAAAATAGATTTGAGAATTTTAGGGAGGAAAAGAGGAATGGAAGCCAGAGAAGAGAAAGTGAAAGATCAGATGATATTATTTGGGTTCATGGAGTCTCGCGTCACTTTATATATTTAATTTCCTATCATTTATTATAAAACATATCATCATCTCCCACCTCCCCGAAATTGTATTGATTCCAGTTTCCATATTTCGTCACTGAAAAGGACTTTTCTAATACACTAATGTTGTCACAAGAACGATAAAAGGTAATTTGTATATATAACTGCCCAATTTTCTTTTCAACAGAAAATTAGAAGCAGAGAAACAAGGAGAAATGGAGGTTATTATTTTGTATCCTGTGAGTTTTATTTTCAGTTTGAGTTGGGTAATTGTAAAATGACCCATGTAGCTGGTTTTAGAGTTTGGCAGAATGACTCCCTAAGATATCTAAGAAATCTTCCCTGCTCTGCATTCATACATTACACAGGCTATACAGATATAGCTGTATATATCTGTGTTATCCTAAAGAGTCTTAAAGTGCTATTTATGCTGGAATGCACTGCATCTACAGCCAAATTATTTGGCTAATAATCAAGCCTTGGGCCTGAATGCACATGTTAGACCACAGGCATTAAATTTCAAATGTGTTAAAGCAGTGGTCAATAAACAAACAAACAAAAGACAGAAAAAGACACCGTCTAGGGACAAATCCTAATTCACCTGTCACATTCCCATTAAAACACAAAGACAACCCAAGAACACAGTTCCTAGATTATTAGTTCTTCATTCAAACTATTTATTTACTATTCAGCACCTGCTTTATACCTAGCCCTATGTAAATAAGTGTCCCTTTGCTCAACAAGCTCTCCAACTTCAACACAGAGACAGCAGATACCTTTTTCTGATGAACTATCACTTAATCTCAAGATTAGAATTTTCTTGACTTGCTTTGAAAAGCGAGGAAGACCTGTGAAATGTGACTTCAACTTTAATAAAAATCTGGTATGTATTTCTCCATCACAATCTTGCAGTTGCATTATTTGGATGAGGATTACTGTCATATTTACTCAAGTAAGACAGAAGAATCTATGCATTTATCTAGGGATGCAGTCAGATTCTCATTTAAGCAAGAAATAATTTTGAAGAACTTAAAGACATCAGAAGCTACAAAGTAGGCACATGATCGGAAATGCTATGGTTTACTCAAGTCTGTCTTGGGTTTGCCTTTTTAATGACTAGAATTCAATCTCCAAGATTTGGCCAAACAAAATTTCATGACAATTCAACACCTTACATTTACTGAATCAAATAATTTACCATCCAGATTTACATAAACTAAAAATAAGCAGATGATTATTACTTACAAAACATTTGTACTAAAGAGATATTTAAATTAGTAATTTTTATTTTCCATCTATGCAATTATAATTGTTCAGAAAATAATTTTGTGCTTTTTATATTTCTGGACTCAGATTTTATATATACATACTAAAATTTGATGTTGAAAACAAAAGCATTTACTCTTTAAAGGCAAATTCATTTTGAGAGAGATAATAATTATGTGAGTAAAATTTCTCTTAATATGGTTACTAATGTGCATTCAGAAGCACATTAACTGTTAGACAAGATAAATGATTTATATCATCTTTCCTCAACTTTCCTCACTGTTCAAGCTCTCTATAAACCATGTTTTTCTTTATTAGAGTATATATTAATACAATCTTTATCAAATTATTTCTGATACATGCAAGACTATGGTTACTTATCTCTCAAGAAGGCATTAGAAGAATCTGGCTCATACAACTTGGAGCCTCTGGTTTCTCTAAATTTTGCCACTTGGTAACGACTTTGAGTCTCTGAGAGGAGAAAAATATTTCTATTGTACCAAAACCCAGAGAAAGAAGTTAGGAAATTATTTAGTCAAATATCTGGTCCTTTGGGGTAAGCAAGGTCACTTTGCCTCCAGCGGCTATGTATATGGGTGTAGCCTTTGTTTCTGCTTATTTCCTGATAGAGAAGAAAAGTAACCAGAGCCTTTTATTGCATGGGAGAAAACCAGGATATGGTTTTCTTGTCCTTTCCTTTCCACTTTGGTGTAAGACTGGCAACCTGCCTAGGGTCTCCTCCTTCAGGAAAAAAAAAATAGAGACTATTTCTCTCTTCATTCTTTTCATGGAGAATGGCAAGATGCCAGGAGAAGATACTGAGCTTAGAAAGGCAGAATGAGTCTGGAATTGAGTCTGGAATTAAGTCTGGAATTGGGCAACACAGTCCAGATTATGTATACTGGTAGAATCCCCCAGGAATTAGATTAGAAGTGCAAAAGATTTATTCCATTTAATTTTTAAAAAAATCTTAGGGGCGCCTGGGTGGCGCAGTCGGTTGAGCGTCCGACTTCAGCCAGGTCACGATCTCGCGGTCCGTGAGTTCGAGCCCCGCGTCGGGCTCTGGGCTGATGGCTCGGAGCCTGGAGCCTGTTTCCGATTCTGTGTCTCCCTCTCTCTCTGCCCCTCCCCCGTTCATGCTCTGTCTCTCTCTGTCCCAAAAATAAATAAACGTTGAAAAAAAAATTAAAAAAAAAAATCTTAGCCGCAACCCTTTGTTATTCTAACCCACTGTTTAAAAATAATAACAGGGGTGCCTGGGTGGCTCAGTCAGTTAATCTCACATGCTTGATTTTGGCTCAGGTCATGATCTCATGGGGTTCATGGGTTCAAGCCCCAGGTTGGGCTCCGTGCTGACAGTGTGGAGTCTGTTTGGGATTCTCTCTCCCTTTTTCTTTGCCCCTCTCCCACTCATGTTCTCCCCCCAAAAGTAAATAAAAAAGCATTTAAATTTTTTTTAATGTTCATCTATTTTTGAAAGAGAGAGACAGAGACAGAGACAGAGCATGAGCAGGAGAGGGTCAGAGAGAGAGAAAGACACAGAATCCAAAGCAGAGTCCAGGCTCTGAGCTGTCAGCAGGGAGCCTGACGCTGGGGCGGCCAGGGGAGTGGGGAGCGGGCAGCGAATTCAGGAACTGTGAAATCATTACCTGACCTGAAGTTAGGTGACTGAGTCACCCAGGCACCCCTAAATAAAAAAGCATTTCAAAAAATGGAAATAGTAACAATACTTTAAAATATTTTTTGAGTATGAGAATCTTTGTTAATACCTAAAATATATGAGTTTTCTTCCTCTTTCTCACCATTTGTTTTCCCCTTTTCCCTTCAATTCCCTTCCTTCCCTTTCTCTTCTCTTTCTAAATAATTCATTCCTAAAGTCATTACAGGGGATAATACAAGGCGGACATCTGCACAGGTGGAAGAGGGAGGAGAATCAAGTTTGTACAGGACAGAATGTCTCAGCCCATGCGTAAAAAGGACAGGCTTAGCTCTAGAGAGGCAAGCAAAGTCCAAGCAGGATGAATAGGATGTCTGCATAGAAGGGCTGCTTAGAATGAAATATCAAGGACCAAAGTATTGAGGAAGGTGTTCACAAATAGAGCGTTAGGGCACTGGCTAATTGAAAAGAGAGCAACACAAGGTGTTTCCCTAATGGGATGATACGGTGTCACTGTGACAAGTACGGTCTAGCAAGGCATGTCAGAGCCAAAGTGGAGAGAGGAAAGCATTCATGGATACGGGAACTCAGTATGGATGTCAGAACTCAAGCAGAGTGAATAGGGAATCCATGCAAAGGAACAGCCTGCTAAAGTCTGTGTGAGTTCACAAGATCATATCCTCAAAGAGGCAGCTTTCATGGGTTGTCAGAGGATAAACATGATGAGCAGGATAACTGTGTGGCCTGGAATGGGGTGGTGGAGTCTAGGCAGGGTGAGGAGAGCATTCACACATGGGGGTAACTGAGTACAGGATGTCAGACTCTAAACATGGTGAGGAAAGGTCTGCACCTGAGTGTAAAGGCATAGGTATTAAAACCTAAGTGGGGTGAGGAGGACATCTGCTTGGAGGGAAGGGTGATAATGAAGATGGGAGACTGGTTACCTACAAGACAACTGGTTAAATAAGTATTACCAAGAATGTATAAGCCAGGGTTCTCACGGTCAGAAAAGGGAATTTAAATATGAAATGGGAGAAGAAAAGAATGAATTTTTTAGTAGCGGATTGTAATTAAAGGAATCAATATAAACTCATGGTTTTCACCAATGATAACAATAAAAATCACTATAGATGTAAATGTGTCTATGAATATATATTTATAGATATGTACATACATATCTTTCATAGCTTTGTCTGTTTAAGGGGCCTGAGATTGGTGACAACTAAAAAATAGCAATGAGTACACTTAGCACCCAGATGTGGGTTTTTGTATGGCATTTTCATAAAAGGAAGCAAGACTTCTTAAAGAAATGGCCAATTCCAAGACTGAGGAAAAAGTATAACATGAACCAGGAATATCTGTGTCAGAAAGTATCTTCTTCACTGGGGCATCCAGAAGGATGGAAAGGCCATTATCTAGGCCATTACTTGCTTGTGACAGAGGAAAAAAAAAAAACAAGAAGACTGGAGGTTTCTTGGAACTGGAATAGGTTACTTTATGCTTTCATTTTATTGCTCAATAAACTGGGTGGAAAATTATAATCCTGCCACAGGAGGACACTGTGTCACAGCAGTGCATCGAGATATGTAATCCTGCAAGAAGGAGGATTATGTAAAAGGAAAAATCTAAACTGGGAGGGCATCAGATGGATCAGGATTTTGACCATGTATGTTTGAGGTGTCTGTTCAATATCCAAATGCATATTAAGTAGATTATTACTTTTTTTTGTATTACACAATTTGACAAAAGTCTTTAAAGTATTTATGTAGTATTTAAAGTATTTATGTAAAGTATTTATGGCTCTATAACTTAGGGACAAGACCTGCATTTTGCAGTCTAAAGAGCCTTCAGATACTGTCCTATGAAAAATCCCAATTCAGATATTTGTACTTTCTCTAAAGGAAACCATTTGATTTCCAGACTCTGAATAACAAATGTTGAAAATAATAAATATCAAATTAGTTATTAGGTTAACATGATCTGGCTTCTTTCAGCCGTGGTGCAAGGTGTCTTCATCTGTGAGCCAAAAAATATTTTCATGATAGTTTGTACTTGAATTTTAGGCTGTTCCTTCCGTTAATGTGCCACTAGTGAACCTATCAATTCCCTGATCCTCTTCAGAGACTTTCAGTCTTTTATGACTGCAACATCTAAGTGGTCCCAATAGTTCATCGTTTCATCCACACTCATTACCAACACCTCTAGTTTCTTTATTCCTGTAACTACGTATCCAGGTTCCTCAATATCAGATAAATGCGGATGTGCTTTCTTTAAATGAGCCCTTCTAGATAGTGAAGTCTTGGTGGGGGGTGGGAAATAAGGCATATCATTTCTAACTAGTTCTGTTTTAAACTTGTGTTCTTCAAACTCATGTGGGACTAAAGAAGTTCCAGATTTTATTTTTTAATTCCCGTTTTCCTTGTAAGCATTCTGGGCCCCTTATTTAAGGTGAGTAAAAGAAGTCATTGTTTATGCAGCGTGTTGTTTAGATAATTCAAGTTTCCCCAAGATATTTTAGAATATTGCCCTCTGCTTCTTTGGTCTTCACATACAGATGGATTGTAAATTAAAAAGAAAAACTGCCTATATATCAAATCACAAACATATGGCTTTCTGACTCCTAAAAACCCTGGAGGTCTATTTGCAGAACATGAAATCACACATTATTCTAAATATTCAAATGTTCACCCCTAGATTAAGCTGGACCATTGGAAACCTGAATATTTATAAATAGGCTCTATTCCACAAATATTATTTGCTATTTTTGTCAGCCTTTGACAAAGTGCTCTCAGCTCTCATAGCTTTATAAACCCCACAATAGCACATGTTTTAAGGATGCATTTGAGGATATATTCATTATTCCACTTTAGATTCCTATATATAAGCTTACATAAGAAATGTCCATTAAAACCAAATACCATGACTTGTTGTCCATAAGAAATGAGTATGTTTTCTGCTTAAAAACAATAAAATCATGAAAATGACCATTTTAACTTTTTCATTTAGGTCATCAGGGACTCACAGTCAAGTTTTCAAATAAAATCGAGCAATTACATAATCTGCTTCATGATTTTGTTTTTTTAAATTTCTTTTTAAATGTTTATTATATTGAGAGGAAGAGAGAGACAGAGAGAGAGAGAGAAAGTACATGCAAGTGGGGGAGGGGCAGAGAGAGAGAGAATCCCAAAGGGGCTCTTTGTTGTCACTGCAGAGCCTGATGTGGGGTTTTATCTCATGAATTGTGAGATCATGACCTGAGTGGAAGTCACGACTTGCATGCTTAACCAACTGAGCCACCCAGGTGCCCTGGTTGTTTTTGTTTTTGTTTTTTTTTAATTTCTATAGATAAGGTTCATGTTTTTGTACCAATCTTATATGGAAAGAAGTAAGGTATGAATTTATTAATTCATGAGGTTTAGTTGAGATCTCATTGCTGTTGGAGAATCCATTAGCTTTCACTCATCTATTCAGCACCCTTCCCCATCTCCACTCTGGCATGCTAGTCTCTAACACCACCTGCCCTCTAAATCTTAACAGATGACCTGTCTCCTCTCCTACAAATAAAAGCCACAAACAAAATCCCTCTATAAATAAAATCCATAAATGAAAATCTACCTCAAGTTAACATCCAATCTACCTCTGACTTTTTCTATATTTTCACCCCAATTTTTGAATTGTAATACTCATTCCTAATATCCACAGATCATTTTTAATTGAAATGTGTCATACATACATAAAAGAGTAGAAGTCATATTTGTACAGCTCCGTAAGTTTTCACAAGATGAACACCCTTATATAAGCAGGACAAAGGTTAAGAAGCAGAACATTCTCAACATTTCAGAGCCCCCCCCCAACTCTGTTCCAGTAACTGCTCCTTTGTCAATAGTAATCACTATCCTGACTTCTAACAGCACTTTTTAAAAAATTTTTGTTTGTTTTTTGCTTTTTAACTTTATACACATGGATTCATATAACATACACTCTTTTGTTTGTCTTCTTTTACTCTACATGCCCATAGTTATTTTGATCCCAAATCTTTCTTGTTCCTTTGGAGACCTGATGAATCAATAATCTCTTTTCTTTTCATCACATATTCTGGTTCTCTGCTGACTCTCTTTCCCTTACCCTCAAAGCTACTGCTTTTTCTCTTTTTCCTCATTATCAAATTTCTTGGAGAGTCTTTCTCATTGTCTATTTGATCATCAGCCAACTACCTCCAATGTTATGGTTTTCTTCTTCTCTTGTCTCTTCTCTTCTTTCTCTCCCTCTCTTTCTTCTCTCTCCCTCTCTCAGTGAGATACCTACAAGTAAAATTGCAATAGGAATTGTGCCATCTTGCATTCCCTTAAGCATTGCGCTAGAGCGTTTCATCAACACGTTATGTGTCAACCATTTAGATTCTTAAGAATATTATATGTTGAAAAATGGTATCTGAATATGGTTTTTATTTTTTCATTTTTTTCCCTTCTTCAATAATGAGTGAGGTTTTAGATGTTCTTTTATATTAGAGACATCAACCCTCTTCCATACAAGTTACAGATATATTTTCTTGGGTTTTCATTTATTGTATTTCTTATGGTGCTTTTGCCACGAACATTTAAAAAAATTTTCATGTTGAGCATAATTAAGTAGTTTATTAACCTCACTTTTCACATATATATAAAATAATAATATATACTTCCTAAAATAATCATGAGGATTAAATTAGTTAATGAGCAAATTACTCAGACCACTCATGGGCACAGAGTAAGTGGTAAAAAAAAAAGTTACTTGTTATTAAATGAAGCATACAATTTCCTTAGAATAAGTGAATGTTTTTCTTCTTGCTAAATCCAAAATATAATTTAGTATACCTATTGCAATAGGTATATAGAATGAGAAATATTTTTGCTTGTTTCTTTGAAGAGCAAAGGCATAATGGTTAAAGCATGGTCTTAAGAGCACACAGTACTGGGTCTGCATTATCTCTAGGACCTTGGGCAAATTAATAACAGCCTCAGTTTTTCATCTGTAAAAGACATTTACTATTGGTACTTATGTTAAGGAATATCAGAAGGTACCTGTCATAGTTTTTGGCATATGGCACTTGATAAATGGCATATATTATGAATTTTGATGTATTAAAGGTGATTCTCTGGATAAGAGGATAAGATAGTAGCCTGGTATCAGACTTTATATTAACACAGAACTTCCACTACCTCAAATATAAATAGTATGATCATTAAAAAATATACTTTAGTATAAATTTTATCAACTATGGTTTTGGTAGAATTTAGGTAGCAGCTAATTTTATTTTTGAAAGCCTTAAAACAATATTTTATATTTCTAATGGATTGATCAAATACCAAATTTTCATTTTTAAACAATCAGATTTTCATTTTAAAAAGATATTGCTATAACTAAATAAGTACTGATCTGTATAGTATATCTTTTTTTATATGTCTCTTGTACTGACAGGAACAAAAATCGTTCAGCTACCAGAAACTAAGTTATGTTTTCCAATTCCACCAGCTTAGAAAATGTTCCGCAACTAAAATACACAGAACTATGAGCAAAATTGCTATGGAAACCAAAGAGACAAAACACAACCTTACAGGTAAAACCATTTTTTATTTCTGAAACATAAAAGAAGACTGAGTCCAAGTCTCTCTGGGAGGTTAACTGGCTTGCATAAAGTCATGCCAACTTTAGTTTAGGATAGAACAGGAAGGAGAAGCCTGTCCTGCTGATCAGCTTTTCCCGTAACCTATGCTAATGCTTTTGGTAAGAAGTCAAAACAGTTAAGATTCTCTGAAGGAAAGGAGTGTCCCCAAACAACATAGTCTGGTTTCCCTAGCACTGATATGTTTTGGTTTTATCTACACACTTAAAACTATACATATATATTTTCTCAGAGGTCTTTCACAAGCTGATATTTACAATCAATTTAACAGTGACTGGAGAAGATTTTTATATATATTTTTCTTGCCATAATAAAAACAGTTACTTTTTCAAAGTCCTACCTTATTATATAGGTTTTTGGTTGCTTGATAATAGATTTCTTGCAAAATTATGTGCAATGGAATGTATGCAAATGGTAAAACTCTTAGACAATTATTTTGTTAGTTTCTTAAATTACATTCATTTAACTACATTCCATGTTTTATTTCACATCTATTTAATGATACTATGTCCATCTCTATACCATAGATAATATCACTTAAAATATTGGGAAGATAAATTTTTTCTTTTTCTTGATATATCTGGAGGTATTCTTTACTCTCTTGAAAGATACAGAGGGGAGACAGTTAGACCTTTGCTGCCTGAGGGCATCAGAAGTGAAAGACAGTTATTAAGGTATTGCTTGTGGGCTTATTTATTTTTGGAAATAATACTGACAGGAATGCAAGCTCTTAGGAAGACAGAGAAAGATAAAAATAGTGGACCAATTTCCTGGGTGCTTTAAAAGGCCTGTTAAAATCATTGGCAATGTCATAATTTGACAGGGCTCAGAAAAACCCTTTGATTTTGAAAATAGTATAATGTACAAAATTCGTTCTGTGCGATTGATATCAGATGGTCACATACTACTTAGAAAATAGAATAGATGATCTTTCTCTTCACTGACTGTCTACAGGCGAGGTCAGGTGCACACTGACCAGAGGTTTCTTGAACTCTGACTTTACACATCACTAACTGGGAAAAGTTTTAGAACTCTTATCCTCTACCCTAGTGGGACAATTTTGACTTTTTCCTTGGTTACACATGGATTCTCAGCTCTGTTATCCTGATATTCTGGATGTTGCCTTCACTTTCCATTTGCATCTGTCCACTATTCCTTACTTATCTGTGTGGATAAGAAGTCTAGAGAAATTACAGCATGAATAGATTCATATACAAATTAAGTTTTCTTATTGCAACACTATAAAAAAGGGAAATATTTGGAAACAATAAAATGCCCGTCAATAGGGTCAGATTTAAATTCAAAATGGCATATCAATTTATTGGGATACTTAGAAGCTACTTAAAAGAATTATGTGTGTATCACACATACCCACATACATATAAGTATATATACACATACACATACATGTTTTTGATAAGCTGCTAGATAAAAAGAAGCAAGTTACAGATTAATGATTCAAGTTTGCTAAAAGATAATATTTATGTGTATATTTTTATGTGCATGGATATTTATATGTAAATGACAGAAGTTAGGGAAAATATGCACAACTTTCAAAAGCAATGATCTCTGGAGATGAGGAATAGAATGAGATGGAAGGGATTTTTATTTCCTATCAAATAAGCCAGATTGTAGGACTTGTATTTTTTTTTATATATTTTTTTCAACGTTTTTTATTTATTTTTGGGACAGAGAGAGACAGAGCATGAACGGGGGAGGGGCAGAGAGAGGGAGACACAGAATCGGAAACAGGCTCCAGGCTCCGAGCCATCAGCCCAGAGCCCGACGCGGGGCTCGAACTCACGGACCGCGAGATCGTGACCTGGCTGAAGTCGGACGCTTAACCGACTGTGCCACCCAGGCGCCCCTGTAGGACTTGTATTAATTCTGTTATTGTTTTATCTGTCTCAGAGGTGTAAGAGTGAAGAGTTTGCCTAAAAGTGAAAAACTGAATTTCTGAATATATTCTGGAAACATATCCTGGAGAGATACTAGCCTGGGAGAGGAAATAAGGCTGACCTTGGACTAAGAGGTGAGACAAGGAAGCCAGGACTCTGAAAGACAGAGCTGCCTGCAAGGGTTTTTCTTCCTGGTGAGTATAAATTCCTCCTGGCTAAATAGAGACAGATTTGGGACTAGGCTGCAAGTGAGGATGGGATTTTGGCATTGTGTTTGGTTCTAAGATGCTCAGTGCATTTGCTTCAGAGGGTTATGATTTTGTTTCTGTGTGGTACCACTATTAGTCCTGAGACAAAGTCACCGCATGGTCAGTGTCATGCCCTGCATGACTGAAGGCAGAGTGGTGTTTCATCAGTGACACCTCTGTCCTTAGGTAGCTAAGGCAGAATAGTGATGGACAAGATGGAACCCAGGGCTTCCTCTCAAACCTTAGCAGATAATAGCTTAGGAAAGAAAGAACTTTCAGGAAGCTGTTCCAGCACCAAACAGGGGATTATGCCTAAGAAACTGAATACAGAGAGGATACATTATCTAATTTTATAGATGAAAAATACATTTCTTGAGAATTATATATTATATACAGATTAGATTTGGTTACTCTCCATTTTAGATGAATTACTGTCTCCCCATTGCCCAGAAGATTAAGGTAATGTTCCAGTATGACATCTAGAACATTCCTTAACCTAGTTATTAGCTAATATTCCAGGTCAGTTTCTCAGTCACTATTCCTTGTGTCCCCACTTCCCAAATTTGGCTACTTAGGCATTCTAGGCCTCAACCTCTTCATGCTGTCTTACACTTACTGGCTTTCGCTCATGTATTGTAACCCTTTCCACATAATGAGGGAAGAAATCTTCTATCAGGTTTCCTTGTGTTCCCCTAATATATCACATAGTTTATAACATATTAATACATAAATGTGTTTATACATTTGTCTCCCCTGGTAGCACCTAGATAAAAGAATGAGAGCCTATTTATATCTGTATTCCTGATGCAATCCTAAGATAATAAGAACTCCATAAATGCTACGGGGCAAAAAAAGTGAATTTTGGAATGAATGAATGGAATTAAGGACCTGATACATTGGCTTTTATTTACACATGTATCTTTCTAGATGTAGAACTGATAAAATGGTCCCCTAATTCTTTTTAAAACAAGTACTGAAACTCTAGTGATGGTGCCCTCACTAAATAGTGCCTATTATATATGTATATAAATTTATTTTATATGTATGTATATATATAACATTATATAGTGCATATGTATGTATGTACATATGTGTATATTTAACATATAATACATATAAATACTCACCACCTAGTCATTTTATGTCAATACATTTATTACTATTTGAACTTATTTTTAAGGCATATATTAAATTTCTACTTAATAAGAAAAATCTATTATTTTTCTTTAGCTTCAGAACTCTCTAAATCTGAAGCAAATGTTTTAATGATAGGGAAAATAATGGACACACACACACAAACACACACACACAGGTGTGCATGTGTGCATGCATGTGCACACACACACACACACAGACACACACACACACCTTTGGGATGCATATTCAGCAAGACCTGAACTTCCCTGAACCTTATAATCTTTAGCAATCAAGTAACTGATATGCCTGCATCTAAGGAAACCAAAAGAACTGTCAGGAAAAAGCTATTTTATATAATTAAGAATAATAGCAGGAAGAGAAGGCTCCTATACCAAGTGTGTGAGGAAAAGACACAAATGATGTTTAAAATGTAACTGAAAGCATGGTACAAACAGTGCTACCATATTAGAATTTATTTTGTATAAAACTATAAGCTGTTATATAAAATGAGAGCTTTGTAGAGATGGTAAGTTGGATGGTAGGAAGACATAAACCATATGGAAATTACTAAATAGCCCCATGTAATAAACTATATCTTTATTACACACTGAGTATAATACCAAAAATGCTACCTGCCATTCAACACTATATATTTGGCTAATTGACAGTTTATGGCAAAAACAAATTGGAAAGCAGTTTACCTTATAAAGGATTATTATATATTTATCATTTGTAAGGGAAATTTTATTTCCTTATTTTGGCTTTTTGTCCATAATTCAGTATAATGTAATTTTGGTGAATGTGAATAGGTCAATTTGATTTAAAAACTAGATGTTATACAAAAGAAAAAATCCAATTTGTCCTATTGAACCTGAAGAGTGAATCCTCTACTTTGGTTTCTCAGAGTCACTGCTTTTTAACTTTCTCTTAGGAGAAGTATCCCCCAGGCAGTGATTTATGTTAGTATCATATGACTTTGCCCATCAACCTATCAAATTAGGAATTTTTTTAAGTATATTTATTTATTTTGAGAAAGAGAGACATAGAGTGCAAGCAGGGGAGGGGCAGAGAGAGAGAGAGAGAGAGAGGATCCCAGGCTGGATTTGCTACTTCAACTCAGAGCCTGATGCGGGGCTTGAACTCGTGAACTATGAGATCATGACCTGAGCCGAAACTGAGTCAGACACTTAACCAACTGAGCCACCCGGGCACCCCCAAATTAGGAATTTTTGGGAAAAAATTAGCAGCTTTACTGGGATACAATTTACATACCACAAAATTCCCTATTGGAAGTACACAACTCAGTGAGTTTTAGAAAATGTATTAACTTGTGCAACCATCTGTGCAACCCAGTTTTAGAACATTTCCATCACTCAAAATGTTTTGTGTCATTTGAGTTTAATCCACACTATTACCAGCAGACGAAGGCAAGCACTGATTTGCCTCCTATTTTATAAATTTGCCTTCTCTGATCATTTCATATAAATGGAATCAGGCATTACGTACTCACTTGCATTTGTCTTCTTTTATAATGCTTGGCATAATGCTGCAGTATGTATCAGTAGTTTGTTCCTTTTTATTATGAAACACTCTTCTATTGTATGGATATACCACATTTGTTTATTCGCTCACTGCCTGATGGACATTTGGATCGTTCCCAGTTTGGGAATATTATGAAAAATACTGCTATGAACATTCCTACCCATATATTTGTTTTTATTTGTCTTAGATAAACTCCTGGGAGTGAATTTGTTGTATCATATGATAAGTTTATGTTTAACTTTTTAAGAAATTGCCAAACTCTTTGTCAAAGTGGCTTTATCATTTTACATTTCTGGCAACATCGTATAAGGGATGCAGTCTCTCCACATCCTCAACAACACTTGGTCTTTTGCCTTTTTGATTAAAGCTATTTCGGTGGATGTGTAGTGGTACCTTGCTGCAATTTTAGTTTGCATTTCTGTAATTTCTAATGATGCTGAGTATTGTTTAATTTGCTTACTAGCCTTCCATACATTTTCTGTAGTAAAATCTCCTTCAAATAGTTTGGCCGTTTTGTTTGTCTTCTGTTATATTTTGGATGCATTGTCCTTTATCAGATATATAATTTGAATATTTTCTGCAATGTGTGACTTGTCTTTTAATTTTCATAATGGTAGCTTTTGAAACACAAAAGTTGTTAGTTTTGATAAAAGCAATTTATCTTTTTTTTAATGGATTATACCTTTTTGGTATTGTATCTAAGAAATTCATAAACTATTTCTCTAGTTAAGGAAGATCTGCTTAGCTTATGCACAAATATGACAGAGTGTTTCAGAAAATTATTCACACAACAAGAATAACATTATAACTTCTTAACATCAAAAACAACAGTTAAAGGAAAATTTCCTCTATTTTCTGTCCACACAATACTCATTGAATGCTCTGTACTCCTAATGTGTAAGGGGTTTTCCCCCATACCAAGCAATTCTCCAGCTCTTGGGCAGACACTGACTTGTCTATGTTTACAGACAAGTTGTCTACAAATTGTTCTACGATTTAACCAAATTTGGACACTATCTACCTGGGATATAACTAGATCCCACAGGTTACAGACTCAGCCTCATAAGAATGTCTCCTTCTCCCCCACACTTCAGACACCAATCTGTTGTTACCTGTGCTTCTGATCAATGAGAAAGGGTCCTCACAACTCCCTTCTTGGGTTCAACTGTTTGCTAAAAGGGCTCACAGAACTGAGGAAAACAGTTTACTTACTATTGCTGATTTATTACAAAGGGTATTTCAAATGATACAAATGAATAGCCAGATGGAAGAGGTGCACAGGGGAAAGTATTTGGGAAGGGATATGGAACTTTCACACTCTCTCCAGGAATGCAACCGTCCTACCACTGTATTCAGCAACCTGGGAGCTCTCTGAATTCTGTCCCTTAGGGTTTTTTTTATGGAGGCTTCATTGCATAGATATAATCATTGATCTCTAGGGAATAGTTCAACCTCCAGTCTTGCTGCTCTCCCCAGAGAGGTAGGACTGAAAGTTCCGAACCTTCCCATCACCTGGCTAGTTACCTTGGCAACCAGCTTCCATTCTATGCTTATCTAGAAGCTTTCCAAAAGTCACCTCATTAACATGAACTCAGATGTGGTTGAAAGGTGATTACTGTGAATAAAAAAATGACACCTTTATCAGTGCTCTTATCAGTTAGGAAATTCCAAGGGTCATAGGATCTGTGCCACGAAGGAGGATGAAGACCAAATATGTATCTTACTATAAATCACAGTATCACAAACAATATGAAAGAAACTTCAAGATAAGTATGCTTGAAACAATTTATAAAAATGTGGAGGTGAGCTGACACAGAGAATTGGATTGTCTGATCAGACTAATTATCCAGTATCAAGCTTTATTAAAGCAATATGGGCAATTAGGAAAAGAAACAGATAATGCAGAGAGACATCTCTGTCTAGGACATCCTGTATGACTCCCTAGGTCTTTCTATCCTGCATTGGACATAGACTCTCTGTTTTACAATAATAGAGGAGATCACCAAGTGAAGTTGAGAAGATTTTCTCACAGCACAAATTGCATTTAAATAATTATGTATTTATTATTTATAAATATTATATTTAATATTAATATTATAAACATTAAATAATTTATTTATTATTTATATAATATATAAATATTACCATTCTTATACTTCAAGGAATTTTATTCCTTACAAATCTTCTTCAGGAAGTCATGATTTATAGATTCTGGGTTTATTTGCTATAAGTAATCCTTTACCAAGAACATTCTACCAAGGTCATTCAATAGATAAGGTCTCTCCCTTCTAGCAAGTATCATTAGTGTACTTACCAAGAGGTCCATTTGACATGATTAGATTAGGTCATCAGTCTTCTTTTATTTCCTTTGTGAGCATTCTCTCCAGTAAAAAGAGTATATGGATCTCAGACCAGCTGTTTTATATCTTACATCCAAAGATGGATAGTTAAGTAACTAGATTTAACAGAAATTAACTAGAATTTCTAAAAATCAAAATATCATCATCAAAAAATTTTTAAATCTTAATAGGTTAAATGGAAGGTTGGATATATATAAATAAAAAAAAAAGATACCCAACTATGTTGACGATTCTCAGTGTAAATATATGATTATAAATCTCAAGTGGGTTTATAGTGCCATCCAGCAATTGTATTATGCTTCTGACATCTATTTATCTCCATTGTCCTAGAGAATTCTGGCATATCTACTTCTTTCTCCTCGAACTTCCAACAGCGTCACCTCCATCCCTACACTTAGTGATTGATTCCTTTACTTTGGTTTAATGATAGTATTGACATAATTACAGGAGATGTATCAATTCCTCTCACCCATTTCCCAAGAACAGTCTTCGATCTGATGCAGGCTAGAAGAAGGGAACAGCCACTTCCAAAATGCATCTACATCCATCTCCCTTTCACCTTAGGATTCTAGTAGGAAGCCACTGCACCTGGAGGAGGGGGAAAGAAAACAAACAGACAAACAAAAATAAGCACCAGCTCCAATGGAGGGTCAGGAGTGTATTCTGGGCACAGCACTACAGTGGGAAGAGATGGGGTGTGAAAGCCACACCCCCAAGACCCAAGCACAAATTTTGTCTCAGATTAAGGTAATCAGAACATCTGAGAATTCCACCCCTTCACTTTCCCCTGTCATCCCAAGACCATGCTGACCAATTTTGATTAAGAATAACTTCAGGGGCACCTGGATGGCTCAGTCGCTGAGTGTTGGACTCTTGAGTTAGGCTCAGGTCATGGTCCCAGGGTTGTGGAATCAAGCCTTGCATAGGACTCCATACTGAGCATGGAGTCTGCTTAAGATTCTCTCTTTTTTTTTTCTCCTCTCTCTCTCCCTCCCTCTACTCCCTCCTCCACTAGCATACTCTCTCTCCCACTCCAAAAAAAAAAAAAAAAGAAGAAGAACTTCAACATATCTGGGTGAGTAGGAAGAGACAGAATCTCTGTGGGTATGGTGCAAAGGGCAGACCCAAATCAAGTTGCAGAGTGGAAATACAGAAATGACTTCTGGCAAACCAGGCCCATCTTAAAAGTAAAGTATCACTCAAGGAATTTGAAATATGTGGTGTACTGAGAATAAGTGGTAAGAACAAACTTCAAATCAGTCCTGCTTCTGACTTGACTAAAACAAACCTCACATTAAGTTATAGGAGAAAGAAAGGGCTTATCATGAAGAATGAAAATATTTGCCATGTGGAAACAACTCGAATTTTCACCGACAGATGAATGGATACACAAAATGTGTTATATACATGCAATGGAATATAATGAAAAGGAATGGAATTCTGGTATGTGCTACAATATGGATAAACCTTGAAAACAGTATGCTAAATGAAATAAACCAGAAATAGAAGGACATATATCATATGATTCTACGTATTTAAGTTACACAGAATGGGTAAGTTCATAGAAATGGAGAATAGAAGTTACCAGGTGCTGGGGAAGGGGAGAATGGGTGTTCCTATTTAATGGATATAGAGTTTTAGTTTGGGATGATGAAAAAGTTTTGGATGATGGATGGTGGTGATGGTTGCACAACAATTTGAATTTGCTTAATGTCACTAAACTCAACACTTAAAAATGGTTAAAATAGAAAATTTTACATTGTGTATAGTTTGCCACAATAAAAAATTACATTTGACAAACATTTATCCTAACAAGAGTTTCAAACTTCGAGGAAAAAAAAGGCATATGAAAAGATAAGAAATATACTCCAAAGAGAAACAGCAACTATACAACCAGACTCAGATATGAGTACTATCAGATTGGGATTTGCAATAACTATAATTAATATGTTAAAGTTTCTAATGAACAAGATAGAAAATACACATGATCAGAAGCATGATACAAAGGCAGGGAAATGAAAGCTGTCAGAAAGAATATAGGAATACCAAAAATTCAAAATAAGACAAAATAAAACACAGCAACAAGATGAAGGATACCTCTGATAGGCACATCAGCAGATTCAACACAACCAAAGAAAGAATCATGAACTTGGAGACAGGATAACAGCAATTAACAGCTCAAAATGCACAAATAATAAAAAGAAAGAAAGAAGGGCAGAATATACAAGAGCAATAGGACAATAACAATCAGTCTAACATCTGCATGATTGAAATCCCAGAAATGAGAAATGTATGGAAGAAATACTTAAACAAACAATGGCAGAGAAATTTCCAAAATTAATGACTGACACCAAAAGTGAGATCCAAGAAATTTTAGAGTAAACTTTCTGTAAACTAACCATGTTCTCTGATTTCTTCCTTTTATCTCTCTAGAATTCAGCTTTGTTGTAACCCTACCCAGCATTTCAAAGATAGCTGCTGCTCACAGCCTGTATATAGCAAGAAATTTTAAGACCATTAACTGTGAATCTATTAATGTGTGCCTATGTATGATCGGTTCCCTTCTGTTCTGTCCCTACAGTTGAAATTTCTATGGCAATATGTACGCACATATTTCAGAATGACAGTGTGTGTAACAATAGCCAAATGCAAACTGATTTAAATATTTATTACATTATTGACTTCCATTTGTTACTCAGTAGGTCTAACCGATATATAGAAATTTAAAAGAGAAAGAGATATATTACAGCACAAAATCAGGTCGTTAATAAAAGCATATGTCAAAGTGATTTATTTGTTATCACAGGAAGGCTAGATGATTAAGAGGAGATAAAGAATAAATGAAAACTATTTAACACTTTTAAAAATACATGTAAAGTGCCATTATTCTAATAGAAAGTAAATATTTTGAATAAAATATGAAAATAACTTATTTCAATTAAATATATTTATCTTGGAAAAAAGTACAGACTATAAAAGTTACGAAACTTTTATAAAAGTTGTGAAAGACATTGCAAACTATTACTAATGTCTTGGAGAGGTCTTCATCCATAGATTGTTTTTATAAGGTGGAATCCTTAACCTTTGTAAATATATTCCTTATTGCAGCCAGGGGAATATGTTAGACTCATACATTAAACATTTACTTAATAACTTCTCAAGGTTTTACAAGTCTTATGATTCTAAAATACCTTACCATTTATTTTATATGAACATTTTACAAATGATGCATTTCAAATTTTCCCAGAAACTCAACAGAGATATAAAAACACTCCTTATTTTGAGGATGGACAGTAACTAAAATTTATGCCATCATGATATGAGTATTTATAAGGTCTACCAACTTTTTCTGACTATGACAAGTCTGTACTTTTAGAATTGTAATTTAAAAAAATGTTGTTCTAGAAAAATCCTCAGCAGTAGTTCAGTGCCTAGGACAAGGTACATATTTAAGAAAACATGTAGAAGAAAGGAAGGAGGAAAAAAGAAGAAAAGGAAGAAAGTGGAGCAGAGGGATAGAGTGAGGAGAGAAGGAAAAAGGAGAGGAATAATTTACCTCCTTTAGCTTGATGGCTCAGTCTGTGTGATAACATATTTTAGACATGGAGAGATAAAATATCATACATCAAAATGAAAACTAGATTTCTCTTGCAAATTTAGAGGCCAGAATTCATTCATTCATTCATTCAATACATTATTTGACTGCTTACTTTTTGTTAGGCACTGAGCTTGGTGCTGGGATATAAAGATGTTTTCATGCATCCAGTCTCTAAGTAGCTTGTATTCTTATAAGAAATTAAGATATAAATAAATCAGTATAATACAATGCAGGAACAAGTAGCAAATTTTCACAAAGTGAGATATAATCACCTTGGTTTGTTAATTTAAGGAAGGTTAGAAAATGAGTGCTAATTTTCTAGTTTAAAAAAAAAACAGGGGTGCCTGGGTGGCTCAGTCGGTTGAGCATCCGACTTCGGCTCAGGTTCCAGCCCGGCATGGGATTCTGTGCTGACAGCTCAGAGCCTGGAGCCTGCTTCAGATTCTGTGTCTCCCTCTCTCTGCCCCTCCCCCACTCATGCTCTGTCTCTCTCTCTCTCTCTCTCTCTCTCTGTCAAAAATAAATAAACTTTAAAAAAAATTAAAAAAATAAAAATTAAAAAAAACAAAAAACAAAAAATGAAAACAAAGGAAAAGCATTCCAGGCAGAAGGATTCAACTGTATAAAAACTGGGAAGTGTAACACAGCAACAAGCTGAAATCAGTCTACTATATCTGTGGGATTGTCTGTGAAGGGAAATATCTTTGTATTGGTAGTATGAAATTCAAGTCAGGGGCATGTCAGGAGACTACTGCAATCGTTCAGGCAGGAGACTGTGGACAATGACAACAGGACTGGAGAGCAGACAGCAAATATCTAGAGATATTTTTTAAAAAGAATAAAAAAATAATTCATATGGATTAAAAAATATTTTGGGGGAAGAAATGCAGAAATATTTCTAATATTATAGCTAAATATACATTTATATAATAAAGAAAAGACAAAGCAATACATTTGAGAAAGACAATGTATTGTAGTCTACCTGGTGCATTTGAAATATCTTTATGTAGGACATCCCAGAGAAGATACCCATTATGTATTATGTACAGGGGTCTGAAGGACAAGAGAACATATGAATAGTACATGACAATGTAGAGGAATAACCTTCCCATAGGAATGTGCAGGGTTTCTTTACTTTTCCTCCTACTCTTATGAAGATAACTAAAGAATAAAATCATGCATTGGTGAAAGATTCTAATAATTTTTTTCAAATAGAGAAAATCTGAATTATTCATCAAAAGCTTAGAGCTTATGTGTTTTAAACTACATTAACATTTCTGAAATACAGATAGCTAGGTCACAAATGTCAATTCAACAAAAGTGATAGCTTTGGATTATAAGAAATAATTTCTTTTTTTGTGTGTATATTTATTTTTGAGAGAGAGAGGTAAGAAAGTATGAATGGGGAATGGGCAGAGATAGAGGGGGACAGAAGATCTGAAGCAGGCTCTGTGCTGACAGCAGAGAGCCCGACGTGGGGCATGAACTCACAAACCATGAGATCATAACCTGAGCTAAAGTTGGACACTTAACTGACTGAGCCACCCAGGTGCCCCAGAATTTCTTAATAAGAAGAATTAGATGGGGTGCCTGGGTAGTTCAGTCAGTTGAGCATCTGACTTCAGCTCAGGTCATGATCTTACGGTTTGTGGGTTTGGGCCCCGTGTCAGACTCTTGTGCTGACAGCTCAGAGCCTGAAGTCTGCCAGGCTGTGTCTCCCTCTCTCTGTGTCTCATTCTGTGTCTCCCTCTCTCTCTGCCCCACCCCCGCTCATACTCTGTCTCTTTCTGTCTCTCAAATAAATGTTTAAAAAAAAGTTTAAAAAAATAATAAGAAGAATTAGTTGCTTGGGGCACCTGGGTGGCTCAGTCAATTAAGCCTCTGACTTCGGCTCAGGTCATGATCTCAGGGTTTGTGAGTTAAAGCCCCGCATCAGGCTCTGTGCTGACAGAGCCTGGAGCCTGCTTCAGATTCTGTGTCTCCCTCTCTCTCTGCCCTTCCCTTGGTTGCACTCTCTCTCTCTCTCAAAAATAAACGTTAAAAAAATTTAAAAAAAAAAAGAAGAATTAGTTGCTTAGCAAGAAGTGTCCCAATAACATAAAGAGACAATCCACTCTTCTAGTTTACATTAGAAAGTTTCCTGTCAAAATGTCACTGGTATAAACTAGAGACCGAAAAAATGAACCCATGTTCCTTAGCTTTTTATGAAACATCTCCCAGATTTGTTACGAGGCTAATTAACTAACTGCACACTAATGAAATCATTGATACAAAATCATTTTCAGTAATTACATAAGCTTCAAGTAACATCTAACCTATTATGTGTATGTTTTGGATCTACCAACAAGTAGTCTAGGACAGTTTACAAAGTAGGAAGCATCAACAAGTAGCCTAAGATAGTTCTTGACCATGTGAATCTAGTATCTAATTAGAAAACTAATTAGCTCCTGGTGAATGGATCCAATAAAGAATATAACAATAGCAAACCATCAGTTTTATAATATTGGCAACTAAAGATATTTCTTACAGTCGTGTTTAGTACAGTCAATAAGTATAAATGGACACAAATAACCAAGAAAACACAAGAACACTGCTCTTCATGAGGTACTGTTCTGAGCACTGGAGACACAGTAGTGAATAAGGCCAACGTGGTCTATGCCTGTGAGGAGCTTGTATTTTAATGGAAGAGACACATGAAAGAACTATTTTCTACTTCTTATTTACTATTTATGTGATAGATTCTATTTCTTTTCCATGAAAAAGGAGTACACCACCTCCAGGAAAACATCTGAGTGTGAACAAATTGGGTTTATTACTTAACAGTGCACGGGATGATGCACACCACGGGATCCTTTGGGAGGTCTAAGAACCTATTAAAGGAACTGGATTTGATTGGGTCATTTTGGGGGGATAATCCAAGAAATCAGAGTTTCACTCCAGATTGGGTACTGTCAGAAAGTAAGGACAGTGCAAATCGATGATAAATGTCTCAATGAATATATCAGGATTATTGGTAAGAAATATTGTAATGGTAATTGGGAAGAAAGCAATGGTTAGTTATATTAGCTGGGGAGGGAAGGGTTTGTATTTTGTGAGTTACATAAAGGTTTTGTTTTTGTGTGTGCTTAAAAAAAGATACTAAGCAGTCTTTTTTTGTCTCACTTTATCATAGTCTCAGAGTGACTTTGTGTGATATTGGTGTTCTGTGAGATTGTTTATGTCCAAGAGAAGAATGATTTGGCCTGTGAGTGCCAGACTAGTTATTAACAATGCTGCAGTTAAGCTATAAATGTCAGGGCAGTCTCTATGTGCTAGGGCATTTTTTCTCGTTCTCAGGAAGAAAAACCACATTTTCCCTAGAAATTGGTAATTCTAGTGATATTTCAGAAGTAGTTCACTTAAAAATGCAAGTCTGATATTTAGATGAAGAAAGTTCTGAGCTGCAGGTATAAATCTAGGAATTAGTGCATATACATATCTCATAATATACATGTATATGAGATCTTCCAGGGAGAAAGTTTAGAGTGTGGTTAATCTAAGATTTAAAGAACTTCAATATTAACGACTAGATACACGGTGGGGGTGGGTGGGGGGGAATGTCAGCAAAGCAACCAAAAAATTGTAGCAAGAGAAGCTGGAGTAAAATGAAGAGTATCAAGGAAGTCTAGTGAAAATAGCAAGTCCAAAAGAATGGCCAAACTGCTACATGCTTCTGAAAGGTCAACTAGGAAAAAGACTAAAAATATTATTTATTTAGAGACATTGATGTCCTAGCTGACCTTAGCGAGGATGAGATATTTAAATAATGGCAGTGGAAAGGAGATGGGAGTGGGTTGGGCTGGGAGGTGGGGAAGAAGCACAGTGATTAGAGAGGAAAGAAGAAAGGGGAAAAGGTCAGTCCAGGGCAAGGAAGACTTGAGAATTTTAACGTGCTAATGGGAAACCTCTAAATGTAAGAGAACTAAAGAATAATAGCTGGTGCAAAACTACTGAGAAAGTGGGAGAGATGGAAGTGTGAGGCAACACTGACTTTATTGTCACAGTATGGAGGGAAGTGAGGGTAGGTGTGGATACGGGTGTTGAAGGTTGTCTGGTGATATTGAAGGCGTTCCATTCTGAGACCTCTAGATTCTCTGTGAAGTAGGAGAAAAAGATGGAAAAGTGTTCAGATTTTAGGGAGATTTAAAAAGGGATGGTTTTACCTCTCTTATGTTGTAATTTCAAACAGAAGGGAGAAAGTTCAATCAGGATGATTATTTTCCACTTGTGTTATACTATTTAATCTGCAAATTATTAATATTGGCAGAATATAACAAAAACCCATATACTTAGATTTAGGCTCAAACCACACAATGTTTTACAGACTGCTTTGAATGCATCCAATGGAAATCCTGAATCAAAGGTATTTTTATTCTTATCTCTGCAATTTCTCTTCCAAACAAGGAAAGGGAGGAAAGAATGCTTAATAAAAGTAACACACTCAAAAATAATCCAATTTTGATCCATCTAAACTTATTTTTGTAGAAGAAATAATATAAAAATATTTGTTTCTTTTCAAATAACATTAATATTCCCATAGTTTGATACTATGTACACTGCATATTTCTCTCTATTCAATTAAATGACGCTTTTATCATCTATTATATTCCATTATAAGCATGTTTCCTTTTGTTTTTACTGTTTATTAATTTTTGAGAGAGAGAGAGAAAGAGAGAGAGACAACGTGAGCAGGGGAGGGGCAGAGAGAGAAGGAGACCCAGAATCTGAAGCAGGCTCCAAGCTCTTAGCTGTCAGCACAGAGCCCAATGTGGGGCTAGAACTCCTGAGCTGAGAGATCATGATCTAAGCCGAAGTCGGACGTTTAACTGCTTCACAGACTGAGCCACCCAGGCACCCCAGCATGTTTCTATTTCTTAATGCTATTCCATTTCATCCAACTGCATGACTCTTCCTGCAATAGCACATTGTAAACAATTGTAGTGTTTATTGGGTTTGAGTCTACAAACAAGTCAGTGGTAATAAAGCACTCCACTAATGCATTTTTAAAATTATGAACATCAATACTCATTAGCACATTTAACATTTCGCTATTTGTTTTTAATTTTATTTAATAATTTTGTAAATAGCAAATTTTAAATGGCGTTCAGCTATAATCTTCTGCAAATCATCACATGAAGTAAATTTGCTTTTTTTCCCCTTGTCCCTAAAGCAGTAAATCAAAACAGTACATTTTAGTTAGGATTTCTGTCTTCTTTTGAGATGAAATATTAGAAACGTTTATGGACTAGAATTTTTTTCTCACTCGTCTAAATGTAACTTCACATTTTTCATATTTCCATGTTTTTGGGAAAATGTCTCAGGCTTAGAGAGATCTAAAATGACAACACGCATAGATGTCCTCTGTTTCTCTACACAGTATCAATGCGACGAGAGAATATGTTTGTATCACAGGTAGTTCATGTGCAGCTGTTCAAGGGACTTCAGGAAATCTAGTACTGTGTGTGTGTGTGTGTGTGTGTGTGTGTGTGTGTGTGTGTGTGTGAAAATTCACTAAACTATTCTTTGTAGTCTCTAGCTCCAATGGCATTATAAAATCATAGCTCCACCTATTGTGGTTCTTATTTCACAATATATGTAAGTCAAACCATCATGCTGTACCTCTTAAACTTCTATGATGATGTCTCTCAATTTCTCAGTAAAACCGGAAAAAAAAAAGGAGAGCTAATTTCTTTTAAAATATCATAGCTCAAAGTAGGGCATTTGTTGCTGTTATGATGCCTCTTTCTGTAGAAATATGTTTGCTACAATATGTACCATCAACTTTGAAGGTTAATTTATAATGGGTAAATTAATAACAAGAATCAGTTGGTCCCCCTGCAATACATTTTTTTTTAGAATTTTTTAATGTTTATTTTTTTATTTTTGAGAAAGGGAGAGAGACAGAACCACAGAATCTGAAGCAAGCTCCAGGTTCTGAGCTGTGAGCACAGAGCCCGATGTGGGGCTTGAACTCAAGAACCGTGAGATCATGACCTGAGCTGAACTGGGATACTTAACCGACTGAGCCACCCGGGTGCCCCTCCCTGCAAATACATTCTTGAACATAGTTTCAAAACGTCCCACAGATTGCCGGCTTGAGGCAGCTCATGGCACGTTTTCCTCTAAGCAGCTTCTTTTACTTGTTCCATCCACCCAACCAACAGTAGAATGCTTCCTCCTGTCCTTGCTACTCAATTTCTTCCATTTCCGTTGCCTCCCTGCTTTACCTCTTCTGCTTTTCCGCTCCTGTCTGAATCTCATGTTTGCAAGCTCCTGCATTAATGTTAATAGAGAACTGGTCTTGAGGTTCCTTTCTGATTACTTCAAGGTAAATATTTACTGGAATATTCCAGTAACATCCCTTTTGTTTGTTTGTTTAGTTGGTTAGTTTTGTTTTTGCTCAAGTTAGCCCAAGACAATTTATGTTACTTATAACAAAAGAACCTCAACTATTACTGAAATCGATTTGTAACACTTTAACTTTTACAATATGAGAAAACAAAGCTTCATTAGTTGCCCAGTGAATAAAGAATTGAATTTATTTTGCCGAAAATGATGACGTTCTCAGAATAATTAGATTCAAGCCAGAAATACTGCTGGGACACTTGCTAAATTAACTCAACAAATCAAAAGATAAACAAACCACCCTAGGACCACTTCCTTATAAATGTCTGCCCTACGAGATTTATTTTCTAATTCTATTCGTTAGAAATTCCAGGATGATTTCAGTGTAATATATTCCAACAGACTTCTCTGCTGTTTTCTTTTTCTTTCTTGTCTCTCTCTCTCCCTCTACCCCCCCCCTCTCTGTCTCTCCTTCTGTTAGTAGCACTTACTCTAATTTCAGTCTATTTTTTAATATCCATCTTTTCCACTGGAAACTCCTCTAAAATTGACATCCTCTGCATATTCTCCCAGTAACCCCATATCTAAAAGGATGACTGGAAACATATTAGACATTCAAGATCTTTTTGTTAAGTGAATGAGGGAGCAAACCAATGGGTTATTTAAAGAACAAATTTCTTATAATAGAGAATGTTGGTCTCTTTGCATTCATACTCCACACAGTAATCATGGTCCCTCCAGTTCAGAGAGAATGCATTTAATTAATTTCACAGGATCCATCCAGTTTTTGCATAAGGCTTTGGAGGAACTTGGCTATTAATATATTTTACATTCCAAGAACCTTTTATTCTAGTTCAGGCCTTCTCAGCCTGGACCCCTAGACGGTATATGAGTGGATTTTAGGGGTTCATGAATCTCCTGTATGTGTCTGCCTCGGTGCATTTTTCTTTCCTGTGGAAAAAATCCAGAGCTTGCATCAGATTCTCACAAGGAACATCTAAGAGGACTGGACATATTGAAGAGAACAGAAACACATGCCAAATAGCTAGGTGGTAAAACAAGTATTATATGTTACATAATCAAAAAGTCAAGGAGATTTCAGTGTTTCTAGAGTTGAAAGGAAGGACAGACAGATTAATAAGAATTAGCCTGTTCTAGAGATAATTTCACAGTGGAAGTCGAATTCGATACATGGGTTGGATTTAGGCAATTGGAGTGGAGGGAAAAGTGGATGTTTCAGGAGGATGAGATCACAACATGGAGAGAATATGGGAGTTTGGGAAGCTTCATTTCTATACATAGGCAAGACCAAGTTATGAAGAACTCCACATTGCTCTTTTCAGTTGATAAAGAAACACTTTTTGGATGGCAAAGATGGGAGATATGCAATGCACTGGCCAGATACTGTGACACAGACCGTGCTGACCTCAAGATGTATTCAGTACAACTGGGAAAGAGATGAGTTACAATGCATTGCATTAAATCTTAGGATAGAAATTTCAATAGGAGCATTGAGGAGGGGCACTTTATCACTCCCATCCTGTCCCAGGATTAGTCAGAAATACGTCTCTGATAAATACAATTTATACAAAAGGTGAAAGGTGAGAAGTATAAAGAAAGTGACGTGAAAAAAAAATTGTGCGAAGGCAAGTGAGTGAGAATACGGAGGCACAGAGAGTGGGGTTGCTTGGAGTGAAGTTGTGAGGAGGCCAGAGATAAGGAAACTGAGGAAGGCCTGGAGTACGCTGCTAAGCAGATCTGGTTTCATCGGGGAAGTCAAGTTACTGTTAACATCCACTGTCTCATGAGTGGACTTCTGATTGCCCTTCTCTTCTTAAATTCTACTCCTAAAATCAATGTTACACTGTGTGTAATAAACTAACTAGAATTTAAATAAAAACTTGAAACAAACAAAAAACTCAAAAAACAAAAATCAGATCAACCTACTTTTATCTCAAAATGGAGCAGATCTTTTACTGAAATAATAAGATCTTTGCTAATATTATAGTTATAGCTGGGCTCAAGTCTAGCATGAGAAAGACTGCATAAAACATATTGTTGGCTTTAAACCTTAAAAAGAATTAAGTCATCCCCATGAAAGGCTACCTTGAAACACTGATGGAAGCATCCAGGAAACTGGATTCCTGGCTCTACTGTAGGCCTAACTTGACATGTGACCCTAATGGGGCACTTAATATCTCCAGGTCTCAGTTTGGCTATCAATAAAATTAAGGATTTCAATAAGAGCGGTGATTCCTAGTATTCTGGTTTTTACAGCTTTTTGTTTCCAAAAGAAGGAAAAATTAATTGGAAAGATTCATACAGTGTTGACAACTTTTTATTTTGCATAAACAAAAAAGTAAGCAAACAAAACGGCAACAAATAAGTGGTACCTATGACCACCAACATCTTCTAAAAGAAAAGATAATATAGCACCCAGGATATGAGTAAAATAGCTTTACTGAAGAGATCACTCCACCATTCTTATTTTTCTCATTTTTGTGTGCACAGTTGAAACTTGGTCTTGCACGTTTACCAGCTGGCTGCTTAGGGTTTGGGAATGTCTATCTTACTTCACCTAGGCTGCTCATTAGCATCACTTGGAGAGCTTTATAAACAAAAATATAAGTGCCCAGCCCGATTTCAGACCAATACGATGAACTTTCTGGAGATCTGACTCAGGCATCTGCATTTTTTTCCTCTCCGTTTGATTCCAATTCATAGGCAGAATTGAGAAAACACTGTTCTTAACATCTCTAAGGTCCTTCAAGATCTATGAAAAAATGTAACCTTGACCTGACATGTGGTGTTAAGAACCTATAACATTTGTTTCAATCTTAGGAAAAAATCACACAGCAGGAATTTTCTCTCCATTTAAAACTTTAGCAGAATTACTTTCACTGGTTTATTTGATCTCTGTCTATAAATTGGGAAATTAAAACTTTGGTTTCTAAATAACATTTGACATAAATATCTCTTATAACTGACGATTTACATATTAAATCTTAGCTCTTAAAATTTCCATGAGTTCCAAATTCTTTGTTTCCACTTGATTAATAGCCTTGCCAAGAGCTCTCTTTGTAAAGTTGTAATTTATTTCATTTGAATACTTTTGGCTTTAAACACCTCATCCCAACATTCAAAGGTAATTACTATCATAGAGCCTCTGTTTGAAAATGAAGGAGCAAGCTTAAGTTAGAATTTAAATATTACCATTTTTTTTTTCTAATTCAGAGTGCTTAAACTAAGGTCAGGGGTGAGAGAAAATCGTTTTTCCCTAGTGAATAAGCTAGATAGTGGTACATATTTCAGAGCCAGGTTGCTTGTTTTTGAGTAAGACAGATGCTCTTTTTTCTGCAGGCAGGAGTTTGGAGGATTTATAAGACAATTTTAATTAATGGGCTCCCTCAGCCATAAAATAAGTACATTTGTCTTGTAGTGTAATAAAACATATCGCCAGTCTGAGGATTATAATATGCCAATGTCTACTTCACTTTAAAGAAAATACTGTTCTTATGGGAAAACTGTCTTTTTTTTTAACCGTGTGTTGTTAATAGCAAAATGCTGGCAAAATTACATGGTGGCTTTGAAATGCCAACAATTTTCAGGGAAAAAATAAGGGTAACATTATTTTTATCTGTTTACAATTTAAATTAAACCTAAATAAATATATGCCTTTAATTTTCTTGTGGTTAAAATTTTCTATTGTTCTGGTTTCAGAGTGTCTAAATAATTGATTTATAAATTGTATCTGTTTATGCTTCAATATTATTTACATAACAATTTGAAATTTAAGTCAACATTAAAGCAGGGTTTTTTTTTCTCAGATATGTTATGCCCTTTCCCTAAGACACCCACAACTTAAGGGGCTAAAAAGATGAAGACAATTTTTTCTTTGCCTTAGTTAAGAGGCCCATAAATGACAAGAATCTAGAGGCATTGGCTTACTTGTTTATTACATTCATAAACAAGTAAGCAAATATTTCCTGGTTATGATATCAAATTACAGCTAATCAGCCTAATTAAATCTTTTGGTAAGGTGAAGGAAGTGCAAGAAAAATTAATTAGCATGTATTTTCAATCCGTGATACTCAAACTTTTATGGGTATGACTGACCGACAAATATTTCATTTCATGACTCAATAAACTGATATGTACATACTAAATTTGTGCATCAAACAAAAATTTTAAAGCTGTGGTATTTTCTAATATAATTTTTAAAAATGAGATTTAATTCACTAGGTTAATTTAATTACCTACTAGCAAGGTGCCACCTTCAGCTTGAAAAATAATACCTTAAGCTTAAAGTCATTTGCTTCTTGGAAAATGACCTAGACTGTATGAGTTTATCTTTTCAGTAAAATGCCTTCACAGTTCATAGATTCAAATTAACTTCTTGACTAAGATTTAAATCCACCCTTAGAAACAGATGCAGGCAGACTGTATATTGAAAAAAAAAACTCTGTAAAATTAATGTAAAATACATTTCTATTAGTTTATTAGTTTTTGTAAAAGGCATACAATTTCTGCACAGAGTTTATGTCTGTAATGTCTCCCTCTCACAGAATGACATGACTGCAGAAACTGGAACTGGCACTCAGCTCCCCAGACTGGCTTCCCAGGAGGAACCAAACTGCCCCACCCCAGGCTGTCCATGCAGCTAGAGCAGCCCTAGGCCCTCAGCTCAGTATGAACTCCAGAGTGCACAGACCTACATCTACTGTGTTTGAAGAACTTGGGAGTCAGAAGTGGCAGTTGACAGACGGCTGTTGACTACCTCTCACATTCACAATGCTGCTGTCTACAGCTTTGTGAGGTAGCCAAGAATGCCCTGCCTTTCAGGGACCTAAGTCTCCCACTATCACTGGTTTGAATCCTTTGTTCTCTTCTGTTGTGTTTTGTTTAATGTTTACTTATTTATTTTGAGTGAGAGAGAGACAGAGACAGAGAGACAGAGAGCCAGTGGGGGAGGGGCAGAGAGAGAAGAACAAGAGAGAATCCTAAGCAGGTGTTGTCAGCCCCGAGCCCCATGCAGGGCTTGATCTCAATGGTTCCTGGGATCAAAATCAAGAGTTGGTCACTCAACTGACTGAGCCACCTAACCGCCCCTCTTTGCTCTGCTTTGTATTTGCTCAAGATACCTTGGAAGTATGACCTGTGCTATCATCACTTCCCTTGTCCAGGGCACTCTGGAAATCCCAGCTTTCACATTTCTTCCTAGTTGATAGCTCCTATCTAAGCCCACAACAGTAGGGTGGCTCAAAAAGACTGCATACAGGAATGATGACAGAGAGAAGTTTATCTTCCTTCTATACCCAGTTGGTCCTTATCTTGATTGCTTTATCTCTTTCATTAGCACACACATCTGAATATACACAGAGATAGGGAAGGATCCTCTTATCTGAAGACTGTGGAAAATTTTCTGATTTTGTAGAATAGTACTTTATCGAGTGATGTTCAAACACCAGATTGGCCTCTGCCTTCACAGATGTCTTCCCATTACTTGGCTGCCAACCATTTTCTCTGTCAGGCTTCTTACAATTTCTTGACCTCTGCTTCCAGTTTTGCTTTTGTTTTCCTCACTTTGAAACCAAAGACACTGATGTCTAACCTTCTGGAGAGGATTTCTGAGTCTCAGGATGCTCCTTTTCTGGCTGAAGCAATTTAGCCATAACCCCAGGCCTTGGCCTTAGTTACGCCTGTGGCCTGCGATAAGGACCAGACTGTTAGTATGTTACATGATGTTTACTACCCAGAGTAACTCCAGGAAGTGCTATTCCACAGATAATAATTCAGGCATGGGGTAGTGCACATGGAGAAGGCAGAGGAAAGAAGGACATATCTGAGAAAATGAATCTCTACCTGTAATTATGAATATTTTTTCCATAAAATTGTGGTAAAACTTTGGACTGAGAAACTATTGACACAAAAACTTAAGGACAAATCTAAGAATATCAGATTGACCATTTTCCTTCCTGTGTTGCAATTTATTTATTTTTTTAAGTCTCATAACCTTCAATAAAGAGAATTAATTTAAATCTGCATGTTCTGGTAGGATATTCAAAGGAAGAATAAATTGACAAGATCAATCAAGATGAATACGTGAAAGGAGGCATTTCCCACTTCCTATATTCACTGCTAGTGGAATGTGGCATCAGTCCATTCTAGAGGAAGCTGGAATTAGAATTAGGAACAATACCCAGAGATAGAAGATGGTGGCTAAGATGTGGCTAAAAGACGGAAAAAGAAGCAGAATACATAGAGAGAAATCTGTAGAAAGAAAAGGTCAGAGAGTAAACAGAGGGGAGGAGTCTGTGGCATCTTAGGTTACACTATCAAAATAAAAGAAACACATAGATTTTGATGCAGCTAATTCGTTCCCAAGAATTTGTTTTAGTTACCTACTTGTGTAAGAAAACACACACATATAAACACAAATGTTTATTTTGGTATTTTTGGCCTATTTTTAAAAACTGAAGTATAGTTGACATACAATGTTATATCAGTCTCAGGTGTACAACATAGTGATTCAATAACTCTATACATTATGCTATGTGTAGCTACCATCTGTGACCATACAATGCTAGTGTAACACTGTTGACTATATTCCCTATGAACCTTTTATCCCCCTATCTTACTCTATAATTGGAAGCCTATACCTCTCACCCCCTTTTAGCCATTTTGCCCACCTCCCATCCCCTCCCCTCTGGCAACCATGAGTTTGTTCTCTGTATATATGTGCCCACTCCTACTGCAGTACTCCTTGATGTGAGGCACTCCGGATATGAAATTCTGGGTAAAATAATTTTAAAAATGAATCTTTACAGGAAAGGATAAGATTATGCAGAAGAAAATGCTTTTGCAAAATAATAACAATAACCACCACCACAACAAAAATATATAATAAGGCTGTGAATGGTTCAGTCATTCTATGAAAATACTATGAAAAGTAAATTTTTATTTTCTTTGATACTAACAAACATTAGAAAGCTTCTATAAACAATTATTGGACCTACACTATTGGACTTTTTACAAAAGAGTTGTAACAAAAATCTTTTTATTCTACTAGAATGGTGAATTTATTTAAATTCCAGTTTCCTGGTAGACTGCAAGACCTTGATGACCTCTACAGATCCATCACCCATAGCCCAGTATCTGTCACATAATGACTGAAAATAATTATGTGACTCATTATTTATTCAAATAATCCAGTTTTTCAAAATGTATATGTAAACTAAATTGTCTCTTTCAACTCCTTTTTAAAGACTGAAAAACTTTCAAGTCTTCTTTTACTTCCCCACTGACAGTTGATGTGAACATATTGAAAAGAGAGCAGTTTCATTTTGTCCCTGCTAGTTTTATAGAAAAATAACACAACAATATAAGAACTGTCAACCCAATGTCTTGCACTTTCACTCTCTTTTCAAATAACAAGAAAATAAAATAATGCATCATAGATGACATGTAATGAATTTTGAATCTGTGATTGTATATTCATAATTGAGATAAGCACACACAAAAACTCTATTGAAACTCCTTTAACATACTGACATTCTCCCCCATTCAGAACCCATTATTAAAGTCATTGACCCTATCACAGTTTCTCTTTCTATTATACATGTGTCTTCTTAAGTGTTGCTGAAAATCAGTAAAGAAGTCATCCAGTTTTTCCCAGAGACTGAGAAAACAATCTGAACTGCCTTTCTTAAAAGTGTTTCAGGGGCGACTGGGTGGTTCAGTCAATTAAGTGTCCAACTCTTAGTTTTGGCTCAGGTCATGGTCTCAAGGTTCATGAGTTCAAGCCTTGCAGTAGGCTCTTTGCTGGCAGTGCAGAGCCTGCTTGGGATTCTCTCTCTCCCTCTTTATCTCCCTCTCTTTGTCCCTCCCCTGCTTGTGCACTCATTCTCTCTCTCTCTCTCTCTCTCTCTCTCTCTCTCTTTCTCTCTCTCTCTCTCTCAAAATAAATACATAAACTTAAAAAAAAGTGTTTCAGGAAATAATAAAATTAAACATTAAGGTATAATATTTTCCAAATTGTATATCTTTTGTTGTTTTTCCTTCCTTGATACAGTAGCTAAGATTGCCACAATAATATTGAATATAAGTAATGATATAGAGGACATTCTTTCTTTTCCTACACTCCAAGGGAAGTTTATAAAATTTTCACCTTTAAACATAAGGTTGGCTGTCAATTTTTCTGTCAGGTTGTGTGTGCAGATGTATAAGATAATGTTGGTAACACAGGAAGAAAGTCTGTTGTGTGTGTGTGTGTGTGTGTGTGTGTGTGTGTGTGTGTTGTATATATATATATATATATATAAAATTCTTAGGATTAATTAAAGAATATGAAAAGAAGTCTCAATACAAAATCAGTATATACAACCAGTTCATTTTCTATATATTTGTAACAATAAAAAGGTAAACTTTTTAAATCTACCATTTACAATGGTATTAAAATCTATCAAAAGAGGTATAAGATTTAATAGAGAAAATCATAAGACTTTACTGAAAGACATTAGTAAAGACATGAATATATAAATATGTCATGTTGGCTGAAAGATAAAAATATCCCATGGGTTGAAAGATAATATTTCAAAGATAACAAAACAACACAAATTAAATAAGATGTTTGATGTAATTGAACCAGAATCCTAATATATTCTGGTGAGGAGAGGAATTTACAAATATTCTAAAATTTAAATGGATGGAAAATATTCAAGAGAATATAAGACATTATTGAAAGAAAATAGCAAGTTTAGAGGATTTGCCTTACCAGAGATAGAGATCTATTTTAATGCTACAAAGTTAAGTGAATTTAGTATTGGTGCAACATTAGGAAAATAAACTAATGGAACATAATCAAGAGTGGACCTCAATCTATAACAAATGAGGTAAAAAGGTAGATGTTTCAGTAATTGCTGCTGGGACAATTCAGTATTCATATTAAAAAGAAAAAAATATATACCCTTGCTTCAGATAAAGGTAGACAAACCAGTAAAATGAGAGGTCATGTGGCACTCCAGGACAGAATGGACAGACTGGCCATCTTTTATCCATGTAGGTGTCTGAGTTGGCCTCCCTATTCAGCTGTAATTTCATGGACATAGTTGAGGTCACTGCAAGAACTTGGAATCTCAGTGGGAGCAGCCACTACATTCTGCTAGTGTAAAAAAGTCCTCCTGTTTCTAGTGGGCCTGCTCCAGTGCTGGCTTCACCTTACCTCCACTGCCCCACAACCTGCTTCAGTACTGCCTGACCAAGAGACCTTGACAGCCTCATGGATTCATTGAGGAAAAATCTGATCACAGTGTGTGGGACCCATTCATGGCTGTCCACACAGTTATAGCTAATAAATCAGTAAAATGAAATAAATATTAAATGTAAAAGGAAGTAAAATAAAGGGGGTTGAAGCCAAAGAATAAGTGGGACAAACACAAAAGAAATATCAAGACTTTAGATTTAAACCCAAACATTTAAACAATGACATTGAATGTAAATTGTCAAGGTACCCTACATAAATGGCAGAGATCATCAGGCTGGATTTAAAAAAGTACACATATCTAACTATATGCTTCCCAGAAGAAACACACTTCAAAAAAAATTTTTTTAAGATTATTTATTTATTGAGAGAAAGAGGTAGCTTATGAGCCGGGAAAGGGCAGAAAGAGGAGAGAATCCCAGGCAGGCTCTGTAGGGAGCCTGACGTGGGGCTTGAACTCATGAACCATGAGATCATGACCTGAACCAAAGTCAAGAGTTGGTTGTTCAACTGACTGAGCCACCCAGGCACCCACACTTTAAACATAAAGAATTAAATAGACTAAAACTTGAAGTATGGAAAAAGATACAGCATGCCAACTTAAAAAAAAACAAAAAACAAAACAAAAACTGGAATGGTTATAGTATCAGACTAAAAATCCAACTAAGTCCAAACAGAATAAAGGAACACACACACACACACACACACACACACACACACACACCAAACAAAACACACACTAAGGCACATCATAATCAAAGTGCTTAAAAGAAATCACAAAGAAAAAAATCTTACAAGAAGTCTGAGAACAAAGACACATTGGTTATAGGCTAATAGTAATAAGGTTGACTGCTCTTCATCAAAAATAATGCAAGCAAGAAGACATTTTCAAAAAGCCACTAAAATACCATTGAAAAAAATAAGACGCAACATCTAATTTTATATCCAGCAAAATGCATGTTAAAAAATCAAGTGAAATAAGTTTTTTTAAATAATAAAGGACTAACATGACTTGCTCTTTAAGCAACATTAAAGAAAAATCTTGAGGCTTTAGAAACATAATAGATGAAACCTCAGCTCTCCATACAGAAACACAGAATGCTGGCAATAACAAATCAGTAAGTAAATATAAAAGGCTTTTTTTCTTATTCATTAAATTTTATAGAAATAATTAAGGCAAAAATAATAACAATATTCTATGGAACTTTTAACAGATATAGAAGTAAAATGTGTGAAAATAATAACTCAAAGAAGGAAAGCATAGACATAAACTGTTTTAAAGCTGTTGTAATTATAAACATAAAATATAAAGCTGTATTTAAAATAATATAATATTATTTGACTTTGTGATGAATTAGAAATATGCATATAATTCTGGAGAAACCACTAACAGAAAAAAAAGAGGCTAGCTTATAAGCCAACAGAGGAGATACAATGTCAAACCATTTTTAAAAAGGAACAGAATAGGCAGAACAAGTTTAAAAGATATAGCAAGATGATATACTTAAACCTGAAATATCAATAAATAAATTAAAGTGACTTCAACTCTTCATAAAAAAAGGCATACATTGGCAGACAGGATATTAAACTAAGACTAAAATGTATTTTGTTACAAGAGACACAAACTAAATATAAAGACACAAATAGTTAACAAATTATAGAAAATATATACAAATCATAAGATAAAATGGCTATATTAATATCACATACACAAGACTTCAGAAAGAGTATTATTAGTGATAAAGAGGGTCATTTCATAATAATCAAAGGGTTAATTCATCAAGAACACATGATAATCCTAAATGTGCATATACCTAATAGGTCCAAAATCAGTTTCAAAATACATGAAGCAAAACTTACATAAATGAAAGAAGACATACTGAATTGAGAATTATACAGGAAACTTCAACACTTCTTTGTCTGTTGTCATTGAGGTAACATGCAGACTGAAAATCAGTAGGCTTTTTCATACCAAATGTTAATGAAAACACACCATATCAAAATATATGGGATTCAGATAAAATGAATTTAAAGAAAACCAAAAGAAAATTGCACAGTTCAGGGGTGCATGGGTGGCTCAGTTGGTTAAGCGTTCAACTCTTGATTTGGGCTCAGGTCATGATCTCATGGTTTGTGAGTTCATGCCCCCCCATTGGGCTCCATGTTGGGCATGGAGGCTGCTTATGATTCTCTCTCTCTCTCTCTCTCTCTCTCTCTCTTGCTCTCGCTCTCTCTCCCCCCCATACCTCCGACTGTCTCTCTCAAATAAAAAGAAATGCATAGTTCTAATGCTTATGAAATACAAGAAGAAAGGTCTCAGATCAAACTACTACCTTAAGGAGCATAAAAAAAAAAAACAACGAAGAGCATATTAAACCCAAAATAAGCAGAAAATAAAATGATAAATATAAGAGCAAAAACCAATAGAATAGACAACAGAACATTAGAGACCATTTTTAAAATGAAAACTAGGCTTTTCAAAAAAAGATTGATGCAAATGACAAACTCCTAAAGAGGAAGGCTTATCTGGAACAAAAGAGTCAAAACCAAATGACTAATATGAAGGGTGAAAGATTATCCTATTTATATAATTTCTAGAAAGTGCTATCCAATCTGCAGCAACAAAAGAAGGTGAGTTTTCCTGAGGTGGGAGGCAGAGGAAAGGGGAAAGAAGGAGAGTTTGCAAAGAGGAAACTTTTGAGATGGAGTTAAAAATAAATGACTGTAGAGCTAAATAAAATCTGAAATATCAATCTTCTGGAAGTGTTTGAGGGCATACAAAGTTTCCTTATACAGCACAACAAATCACTAACTGCAAAAAAAAGTCCTAAAATATACTTCATTAAAATTAAAGAAACAAAACAAAACCCTACTGCTTATCCAAGTACACCATAAGAAAATGAATAGGCGAGCCATTAATTGGGAGAAAATTCTTGCAATATATGTGTCTGACAAAGGATTTGTAACAAGAATAATATATAAATATCAACTCCTACAACTCAATAATAAAAAGACAATACAATAAAAATGGGCAAAAAAATTTGAACAGCTACTTCACAAAAAAGTGTATGAAAGACTAATAAACATATGAAAATTCCTTGCAATCATTAGTTACCAGGAAATTTAAATTAAGACACAACAAGGGGGTGCCTGGGTGGCTCAGTCGGTTAAGCATTCGACTTTGGTTCCAATCATGATCTCATGGTTCATGAGTTTGAGCCCTGCATGGAACTCTGTGCTGACAGGTGAGAGCCTAGAGCCTGCTTCAGATTCTGTGTCTCCCTCTCTCTCTGCTCCTCCCCCACTTGCACTCTGCACTGCTCTTTCTCTCAAAAATAAATAAACATAAAACACAATAAGATATCTACTGTATATCCCTATGATGGATAAAATTAAAGAAAACGATGAACTCCCAAGTTACAAAGGTGTGAAATGAGAGTGTTCATATACTGGTTTTGGAAGTGTAAAATATTACAACTAACTTGGATATTTATCTGAAATTTTCCCATAAAGTTAAATATTTATCTATTTTTGAGTAAATATATTATTACATAGATATATTATTAAGTAAATATATTATTACATAAATACCTAGCAACTCCATTTCTTGGGCTCGAACTCACGAACCGTGAGATCATGACGCAGGCCAAAGTTGGACACTCAAACGACTGAACCAACTAGGTAGCCCTCAAAAGCTTAATTCTGACTAAAATAAGTAAAATACAAAAGAATACATATAAATACATCATTTGGTTCTATTCATATGAATTTCTAGAACAAGAGAAATATATATTGAGAGAAATCTGAAAAGCAGCTGCTTTGTATGAGGCAAGGGAAATAGGGAAGGGATGATGCAAGTAATCTATATTTTTACAAAGATGTCTGTTCTTCTTGTGTTAGTAATATCCAAATGTGTTGAAATATACCCTTAAGATATGTACATTTCTCTGTATATTATTCCTAGGTAATTTAAAGAAAAACAAAAGAAAAACACAGGTATATGCAAAGAAGATCAACATGATCAAAAACAATATTAAATAGAAAGAGAATCATGTGGGTTAATGAAATGAAGTACATTTAAGTTTAAAATTTCTGTTCATTAAAGGACACCATTCAGAGGGTGCAAAAAAGATTGTGAGAAAACAAAAGACTTGTGTCTAGATATGGAAAAAATTTCTTCATTTAAGGAAGAAAAGGACAAAGAACCCCTCCCAATAGGTGGTAGATTTGAACAAGGATTTCACCAGAAAAAAAAAATCTAAATGGATAATTGCCATATGAAAAGCTGTTTATCCTATTCAATAATTAAGAAAATGTAATCAAAACAAGATAACTACACAACCACTAAAAGCTAAAAAGTAAAAACAACTGAAAATGCCAAATGTTGGCAAGGCTGTAGAACAATAGAAACTTTTTATACACTGCAGGCAGAATTATAAGGATTATAAGGATTCACTGAGGTGAAAATATTATACAAATCATATATTTATTTATTTATTTATTTATTTATTTTTAATATTTGAAATTTATTGTCAAATTTGTTTCCATACAACACCCAGTGCTCATCCCAAAAGATGCCCTCTTCAATACCCATCACCTCCCCTCCCCTCCCTCCCACCCCCCATCAACCCTCAGTTTTGAAGAGTCTCTTATGCTTTGGTCTCTCCCACTCTAACCTCTTTTTTTTTTCCGTCCCCTCCCCCATGGGTTTCTGTTAAGTTTCTCAGGATCCACATAAGAGTGAAAACATATGGTATCTGTCTTTCTCTGTATGGCTTATTTCACTTAGCATCACAGTCTCCAGTTCCATCCACGTTGCTACCAAGGGCCATATTTCATTCTTTCTCATTGCCACGTGGTACTCCATTGTGTATATAAACCACAATTTCTTTATCCATTCATCAGTTGATGGACATTTACGCTCTTTCCATAATTTGGCTATTGTTGAGAGTGCTGCTATGAACATTGGGGTACAAGTGGCCCTATGCATCAGTACTCCTGTATCCCTTGGGTAAATTTCTAGCAGTGCCACTGCTGGGTCATAAGGTAAGTCTATTTTTAATTTTTTGAGGAACCTCCACACTGTTTTTCGGAGTGGCTGCACCAGTTTGCATTCCCACCAACAGTGCAAGAGGGTTCCCGTTTCTCCACATCCTCACCAGCATCTATAGTCTCCTGATTTGTTCATTTTGGCCACTCTGACTGGCGTGAGGTGATATCTGAGTGTGGTTTTGATTTGTATTTCCCTGATGAGGAGCGACGTTGAGCATCTTTTCATGTGCCTGTTGGCCATCCAAATGTCTTCTTTAGAGAAGTGTCTATTCATGTTTTCTGCCCATTTCTTCACTGGATTATTTGGTTTTTGGGTGTGGAGTTTGGTGAGCTCTATATAGACTTTGGATACTAGCCCTTTGTCCGATATGTCATTTGCAAATATCTTTTCCCATTCTGTCAGTTGCTTTTTAGTTTTGTTGATTGTTTCCTTTGCTGTGTAGAAGCTTTTAATCTTCATGAGGCCCCAATAGTTCATTTTTGCTTTTAATTCCCTTGTCTTTGGGGATGTGTCAAGTAAGAAATTGCTGCGGCTGAGGTCAGAGAGGTCTTTCCCTGCTTTCTCCTCTAGGGTTTTGATGGTTTCCTGCCTCACATTCAGGTCCTTTATCCATTTTGAGTTTATTTTTGTGAATGGTGTAAGAAAATGGTCTAGTTTCAATCTTCTGCATGTTGCTGTCCAGTTCTCCCAGCACCATTTGCTAAAGAGACTGTTTTTTTTTCCATTGTATATTCTTTTCTGCTTTGCCAAAGATGAGTTGGCCATACATTTGTGGGTCTACTTCTGGGGTTTCTATTCTATTCCATTTGTTTATGTTTCTGTTTTTGTGCCAATACCATAGTGTCTTGATGATTACAGCTTTGTAGTAGAGGCTAAAGTCTGGGATTGTGATGCCTCCCGCTTTGGTCTTCTTCCTCAATATTACTTTGGCTATTTGGGGCCTTTTGTGGTTCCATATGAATTTTAGGATTGCTTGTTCTAGCTTTGAGAAGAATCCTGGTGCAATTTTGATTGGGATTGCATTGAATGTGTAGATAGCTTTGGGTAGTATTGACATTTTAACAATATTTATTCTTCCAACCCATGAGCACGGAATGTTTTTCCATTTCTTTATATCTTCTTCAATTTCTTTCATAAACTTTCTATAGTTTTCAGCACACAGATCTTTTATATCTTTGGTTAGATTTATTCCTAGGTACTTTATGCTTCTTGGTGCAATTGTGAATGGGATCAGTTTCTTTATTTGTCTTTCTGTTGCTTCATTACTAGTGTATAAGAATGCAACTGATTTCTGTACATTGATTTTGTATCCTGCAACTTTGTTAAATTCACGTATCAGTTCTAGCAGACTTTTGGTGGAATCTATCGGGTTTTCCATGTATAATATCATGTGATCTGCAGAAAGTGAAAGCTTAACTTCATCTTTGCCAATTTTGATGCCTTTGATTTCCTTTTGTTGTCTAATTGCTGATGTTAGCACTACCAACACTATGTTAAACAACAGCATTGAGAGTGGATGTCCCTGTCGTGTTCCTGATCTCAGGAGGAAAGGTCTCAGTTTTCCCCATTGAGGATGATGTTGTCTTTGGGCTTTTCAAATGGCTTTTATGATCTTTAAGTATGTTCCTTCTATCCCGACTTTCTCGAGGGTTTTTATTAAGAAACAATGCTGAATTTTGCCAAATGCTTTTTCTGCATCCATTAACAGGATCCTATGGTTCTTATCTTTTCTTTTATTAATGTGATGTATCACGTTGATTGATTTGCGAATGTTGAACCAGCCCTGCATCCCAGGAATGAATCCCACTTGATCATGGTTAATAATTCTTTTTATAAGCTGTTGAATTCGATTTGCTAGTATCTTATTGAGAATTTTTGCATCCATATTCATCAGGGATATTGGCCTCTAGTTCTCTTTTTTTACTGGGTATGTGTCTGGTTTAGGAATCAAAGTAATCCTGGCTTCATAGAATGAGTCTGGAAGTTTTCCTTCCCTTTCTATTTTTTGGAATAGCTTGAGAAGGATAGGATTATTTCTGCTATAAATGTCTGGTAGAATTCCCCAAGGAAGCCATCTGGTCCTGGACTCTTACTTGTTGGGAGATTTTTGATAACTGATTCCATTTCTTCGCTGGTTATGGGTCTGTTCAAGCTTTCTATTTCCTCCTGTTTAAGTTGGAAGTGTGTGGGTGTTAAAGAATTTGTCCATATCTTCCAGGTTGTCCAGTTTGTTGTCATATAATTTTTCATAGTATTCCCTGATAACTGCTTATAAATCTGAGGGATCGGTTGTAATAATTCCACTTTCATTCATGATTTTATCTATTTGGGTCCTCTCCCTTTTCTTTTTGAGAAGCCTAGCTAGAGGTTTGTCAATTTTGTTTATTTTTTCAAAAAACCAACTCTTGGTTTCATTGATCTCTACTGTTTTTTTAGATTCTATATTGTTTATTTCTGCTCTGATCGTTATTATTTCTCTTCTTCTACTGGGTTTGGGGTGTCCTTGCTGTTCTGCTTCTATTTCCTTTAGGTGTGCTGTTAGATTTTGTATTTGGGATTTTTCTTGTTTCTTGAGATAGGCCTGGATTGCAATGTATTTTCCTCTCAGGACTGCCTTCGCTGCATCCCAAAGCATTTGGATTGTTGTATTTTCATTTTTGTTTGTTTCCATATATCTTTTAACTTCTTCTTTAATTGCCTTGTTGACCCATTCATTCTTTAGTAGGGTGTTCTTTAACCTCCATGCTTTTGGAGGTTTTCCAGACGTTTTCCTGTGTTTGATTTCAAGCTTCTTAGCATTGTGGTCTGAAAGTATGCATGGTATGATCTCAATTCTTGTATACTTATGAAGGGCTGTTTTGTGACCCAGTATGTGATCTATCTTGGAGAATGTTCCATGTGCACTCGAGAAGAAAGTATATTCTGTTGCTTTGGGATGCAGAGTTCTAAATATATCTGTCAAGTCCATCTGATCCAATGTATCATTCAGGGCCCTTGTTTCTTTATAGACCATGTGTCTAGATGATCTATCCATTGTTGTAAGTGGGGTATTAAAGTCCCCTGCAATTACCACATTCTTGTCAATAAGGTTGATTCTGTTTGTGAGTAATTGTTTTATGTATTTGGGGGCTCCCATATTCGGTGCATAGACATTTATAATTGTTATTTCTTCTTGATGGATAGACCCTGTAATTATTATATAATGCCCTTCTTCATCTCTTGTTATAGCCTTTAATTTAAAGTCTACTTTGTCTGATATAAATATGGCTACTCCAGCTTTCTTTTGACTTCCAGTAGCATGATAAATAGTTCTCCATCCTCTCACTTTCAATCTGAAGGTGTCCTCAGGTGTAAAATGAGTCTCTGGTAGACAGCAAATAGATGGGTCTTGTTTTTTTTTATCCATTCTGATACCCTATGTCTTTTGGTTGGCACATTTACATTCAGTGTTATTATAGAAAGACATGGGTTTAGAGTCATTGTGATGTCTGTAGGTTTCATGCTTGTAGCGATGTCTCTGGTACTTTGTCTCACAGGACCCCCTTAGGATCTCTTGTAGGGATGGTTTAGTGGTGATGAATTCCTTATGTTTTTGTTTGTTTGGGAAGACCTTTATCTCTCCTTCTATTCTAAATGAGAGATTTGCTGGATAAAGGATTCTCGGCTGCATATTTTTTCTGTTCATCACATTGAAGATTTCCTGCCATTCCTTTTTGGCCTTCCACGTTTCAGTAGAGAGATCCGTCATGAGTCTTATCGGTCTCTCTTTATATGTTAGAGCATGTTTATCCCTAGCTGATTTCAGAATTTTCTCTTTATCCTTGTGTTTTGCCAGTTTCACTATGATATGTCGTGCACAAGATCGATTCAAGTTACATCTGAAGGGAGTTCTCTGTGCCTCTTGGATTTCAATGCCTTTTTCCTTCCCCAGATCAAGGAAGTTCTCAGCTATTATTTCTTCAAGTACACCTTCAGCACCTTTCCCTCTCTCTTCCTCCTCTGGAATACCAATTATGTGTAGATTATCTCTCTTCATTTTCTAATTTTCCCCTCACACTCCTGGATTTTTTTTATCTTTTTCTCAGCTTCTTTTTCCATAATTTTATTTTCTAGCTCACCTATTGTCTCCTCTGCCTCTTCAATCCGAGCCGTGGTCATCTCCATTTTATTCTGCATCTCATTAATAGCATTTTTTAGCTCCTCCTGGCTGTTCCTTAGTCCCTTGATCTCTGTAGCAAGAGATTCTCTGCTGTCGTTTATACTGTTTTCAAGCCCAGCGATTAATTTTATGACTATTATTCTAAATTCACTTTCTGTTATATTGTTTAAATCCTTTTTGATCAGTTCATTAGCTGTCATTATTTCCTGGAGATTCTTTTGAGGGGAATTCTTCCGTTTTGTCATTTTGGATAGTCCCTGGAGTGGTGAGGAACTGCAGGGCACTTCCCCTGTGCTGTCTTGAATAACTTGCGTTGGTGGGCGGGCCGCAGTCAGACCTGATGTCTGCCCCCAGCCCACCGCTGGGGCCACAGTCAGACTGGTGTGAACCTTCTCTTCCCCTCTCCTAGGGCGGGATTCACTGTGGGGTGGAGTGGTCATCTGGGCTATTTGCACACTGCCAGGCTTGTGGTGCTGGGGATCTGGTGTATTAGCTGGGGTGGATCGGCAAGGTCCACAGGGGTGGGAAGGGCAGGCTCAGCTCCCTTTTCCTTCGGTGATCCACTTGGGGAGGGGCACTCCTGGCACCAGGAGTGAGCCAGACCTGCGGCAGGAGGGATGGATCCGCAGAAGCACAGTGTTGGGTGTTGGCGCCGTGCAAGCAAATTCCCTGAAAGGAACTGGTTCCCTTTGGGATTTTGGCTGGGGGATGGGTGAGGGAGATGGTGCTGGTGAGCGCCTTTGTTCCCTGCCAAGCTGCATTCTGTTGTCTGGGGCTGAACAACTCTCCCTCCTGTTGTCCTCCAGCCCTCCCATTCTCCAAGTAGATCTGTTATCTTATAACCTTCCAGATGTTAAGTCCTGCTTGCTGTCAGATCACACTCTGTCCAGCCCCTCCTCTTTTGCAAGCCAGACTCGGGGGCTCTTCTTGGCCATCGGGCTGCCCCTCCGGCCCAGCTCCCTCCCGCCAGTCTGTATAGCGAGCACTGCCTCTCTGCCCTTCCTACCCTCTTCCGTGGGCTCTTGTCTGCACTTGGCTCCGGAGACTCCGTTCTGCTAGTCTTATGGTGGTTTTCTGGGTTATTTAGGCAGGTGTAGGTGGAATCTACATGATCTGCAGGACGAGGTGAGCCCAGGGTCCTCCTACGCCGCCATCTTCCCACTCACAAATCATATCTTTAACTCTATTACCAGGATAATGTATGAACATTGTATTAGTCAAGATTCTCCAGAGAAACAGAACCAAAAATAGATTATATTATATTTATTTTATTATGTTATATTATAAATTATATGTCACATATATCATATATATCACATATATATACATGTATATATCTTACATATATATATATGTGAAACTTGTAAGAAATTAAGAAATTGGCCCATGTGAATATGGAGACTGGGAAGTCCCACGATCTGCAGTTGGAAAGTTGGAGACCCAGGAGAACCATTCCTGTCTGAGTCCAAAGTCTTGAGGACCAGGAGACTCCCTGGTGTAAGTTCTAGTCCTAAAGCTGGTAGGCTTAAGACCTAAGAAGAGCCAAAGTTACAGTTCTTGTCCAAAGGCAGGTTTTAGCTCAGGCAGTCAGGCACAAATTCCCTCTTAATCATAGGAAGGTCAGCCTTTTCGTTCTATTCAGGGCTTCAACTAATTGAATAATCACCTGTATTATGGAGCACATTGTGCTTTATTCAGTATACTGATTCAAATGTTTACCTCATCAAAAAACACCTCAAAGACACACCCAGAATAATGTTTGACCCAATACCTGGGCACCAAATGGCCCAGTCAAGTTCACACATAATATTAACCATCATAAACATGCATACCAAATGACTAATATAAATATGTCCAAACACAGCATAGGAAAAATTAAAGACTACATGCATGTATATCAACACTAGAATCTATAATAAATGTTGGTTTATTGCTACAATGAAATAGTATGTAGCAATAAAAATAAATAACAGTGACTAGTAATGACAGGGATAAAGCCCATAAACATAATTTTGAAAGAAAAATGTATATAAACTATTAGATATTGCATACTCCTGTTTGTGCCTAGTGAGCGTTAACTATAGATTGAGTTTTCAGGTGCCTTGTAATGGGAGAGAGAGAGGTGTGAGAAGGATTATGAGGAGATGGGGGTTGAGTACTGGAAACAGTGTGGAAATAGTACTATTTCCAGATGTACTGGATGTTCTAGTAATAGTCTATTCTTTGACTTTAGAAATGGTTTGAGAGGTGTCCACTTTGTGACAACTGATTGAGAAATGTGTTGTTTTGTGTGCTTTACTATAATATCAATTAAAAAGCTAAAAAATTAGCTTGTTCTTAGAAATACAAATATAATGGAGGAAGAAGAGACAAGGAAACTATGTAAATTAAAATAATAACAAAACAGTGAGTGAGCCGATTTGCCAGATATATGTAACATATAATAGTTATGACTGCTCTGGTGTAAGTATAGAAAACTAGACAAATGGAATAGTATTCTACCCAGAAAAAAATAACACCCGTATGGCATTTCACATATGATACATCTGTTATTACTGATCAGAAGAAAAATAACTATCTTTTCAATAAATGATAGAAAATTTGGCTATCTGTATGAAACTAATAAAAAAAATCATCTAAAATAAATTTTACATGCTTAAAAAACCTGAATTTGAATGACAAAATTATAACATTTTTAGAAAATAATATACGATATTATACTCAAAAATTCAAAGAAAGAATTTATTAAATAATACAAAAAAATGCAAACCTACCTAAACAAAATGATAAATTTGAGTATATTGAAATTAATAAAGTATTACCCAAAGTAATCTATGATTCAATGCAATCTCTATCAGAATCCAATAACATTTATCACAGAAACAGAAAACGATCCTAAAGTTCATATGGGACCACACAAGACCCTGAATAACCAAGGCAACCTCAACAAGGAACAAAGTTGGAGGCATCACAGTTCCTCATCTCATATTGTATTACAAAGCTATAGTAATCAAAGAAGTACAGTACTCAAATATAAATAGACATATAGACCAATGGAACAGAACAGAAAGCCCGGAAACAACCCACACATATATGGTCAACTAATCTTTGACAGAGGCACCAAGAACACAAATGGAGAAAGAATAGTGTCTTCAATTTGACACTGGGAAAACTGGATTTGCACATGCAAAAGGATAAAATTGGATTCTTATTTTATACCATACATAAAAATCAATCCATAATTACAGACTAAAACATAAGATCTAAAACCATGAAACTATGAGAAAACAGGGAAAAAAACTCTTTCATATTGTTCTTGACACTGATTTTGTGAATACCAAAAATATAAGCAACCAAAGCAAAAATAAACAAGTGAGATTACTTTAAACTAAAGTCTTTGGCCCCACAAAGGGAACAATAAACAAACTGAAAGACAACCTACTGAATGGGAGAAAATATATGTAAGCCATGTGTCAGAAAAAAGGTTAATATTCAAAATATGTAAGGAACTTATACAACTCAATAGCAAATACAAACAAACAAACGCCCTGATTAAAAAAAAAATGGTCAAAAGAACTGAATAAACATTTTTCCAAAGAAGACATATTAATGGCTAACAGGTACATGAAAAGGAACTCAAAATCATTAATCATCAAGGAAATGCAAATTAAAACCACAATGAGATGTAACCTCACACTTTTTAGGGTAGGTATTATCAAAAAGCCAAAATATAACAAATGTTGGTGAGGATATGAAGAAAAGGGAAATTTTGTTCACCGGTAGTGGCAATGTAAATTGGCGCAGTCATTATGGAAACCAGTATGGAGTTTCCTCAACAAATTAAAAATGAGGCTACCGTATAATTCAGCAACCCCCTTCCAGGTATTTAGCCAAAGGAATTTAAATCATGAGTTCAAGGAGACGTCTACACTCCCATGTTCACTGAAGCATTATTCACAATAGCCAAGATATAAAAACAACCTAAGTGTCTGTTAATGGATAAATGGATAACGAGAATGTGGTATACACATACAATGGGACATTATCAGCCTTAAAAAGATGGAAATCCTGTCATTTGCAAGAAAATAAAGAGAAAGAAAGAAAGAAAGAAAGAAAGAAAGAAAGAAAGAAAGGAAGAAAAGAAAAGAAAAGAAAAGAAAAGAAAAAAGAAAAAAGAAAAAAGAAAAAAGAAAAGGAAGCAAGCCTGACTGCAAAAGAATAAGCAACTTCACTCAAGGGACACTAAAGAATTGCACTCCCTCAATAAAACACTGCAAACTCAGAATAACAGCACATCATGGAAAAAGGGAAATGATGCTTAAGCAAACTAAATATGTTGCCAAGTCTAAAAAAGTAAACGAATTTGGGAGGGTTAAAAGGGTTACCACAATGTTAGACACTAACATGAAAAATTGAAAAGTCTAAATTAAAATCCACATATTTGCAAAGTGAAACCACAGGATAAGAAGCCTGGACACTGTGGAAGCAGGGAGCGATTATTAAAAAATCACAGGTCAACTTTTGAGGCTTGGTGAAATGCTTGCTATCTTGATTAGGGTGATGGTGTCACAGGAGTATAGTATGTCACCAAACTGTACTATTAAAACAAATGCAGTTTATTGTATGTTCAATACAGTTGTAACAAAGTTAAAAACAAAATCCATAAAACTATTGCAGAAGTGCTCCTGTTGTACAATTAGGGATAAAGTGAGTAACTCTGGCACTGGGGTGAGCCCATTCTGTGTGGCTGGAGTTGAAGTATTCTATCCTGTAATAACACCCACGGGCATGAGCCCATCACTGCAGGAGCTGCTATCATTCTGTCTCCCCACTCTGTTCAGTTTTTTTTTTTTCTTGATGGTATAGATTCACAGAAATATTGTTAAAATCTATATCCTCTGGCCCTTCTAGACTTTGAGTGTATGTTTCTTTGTGTGTTTAAATGTGGGGGAACCAGAGAGAGTGCATACGTCTTGTGAGTCTGTTGTCAGAGGAGACATATCAGAAATTTAGAAAGTCCTGGTCTTATCTGAATCTCTTAGAGAAAGACATTTTTTTTTTCCTGAAACATATTTTGTCTATTCTCTTCTCAGCTTAAACAAGTGCTTATTTAGATTCTTGGTAGAAGGATTGAAATACAACTATACTTGAATAATAAAACTATACATCAGCACATTTTATGTGGCTTATGGGAAGATGATGTTATTATCAGTGATTATAAAGAAGGCAAGAAAAATAAACTGAAATGAAGTAAATTATTCTGGTTTGTTGGACTGTGAACTGCTTTATGCTTTTCATAAATAGTTGAAGACATATCAGGACAGGTCGAACTGAAAGGTTACAGGCTGCATACTCTGGAAACACACAAATCTATGGAGTGTGTGTGAGTGCGTGAAAGGAGTACGTGTCTGTGTGTGCTACTACTTGATTGTATTAGCTCTCTTTTTTTCCAAACAATATACTTATCCTGGCACTTTCTCACACTTTCATATTCCATTAGCTATATGTACTAATAATTTCAAAATCAAAGCCCATACATAGGTATATTGTTGAATTATAAACTTGTTCTAGCCCTACATTCTAGTCTATTGACTATTTCATGGAACCTCAAATTCAACATCAGATTTATCATCTGTAAAATGGGGGTTATGATTTAAATACATATTGGCTCAAAACCAAAATATACTCTTAACGTGGTTCCTGGTTTCAAAAAGCCTGTGAAACTCTGAACTATAATAAGCTGCCAAGAAGATAAAGCCTAGCATCTGTATCATGGTTTAGAATAATCTTCTCATACCACATATCACAATATATAACCTATTTTATATTTCCTTCATTCAATTTTAAGTTTTATGGGGGCAAGAAATATGTCTTTCTAGACCTCCATGGAACTATTACAATATAATTCAAACACAGGCAGCTATTTGGCACTCAGTAATATCCTTGAATGCATAATAAATAAATAAAATAGGTAAAAAAAACCCCATAATGAGATCATTTGTAAAAAAAAAAAAAAAGATCATTTGATTTTCAGTCAATAAATGTGTAAGCCCAAATTAATATGAGATTTTATTTTCCTTCTAAATTAGCACTAAAAGAGAGTAGTAATGTTTTAGTAAAGGTATTCCACATTGGTGGAACATAAACAATGAAGGTAAGTAACCATATATCAAGGTTTTACAATATGTGTGCCCTTTGACTTAGTAATTCCATTTTTAGCATTTTTATATAAAAAATTAGACAAGTGTCCAAAAGATATCTACTTCTATTTTACTTATAAATAATAATAATAAAATAAAAAGAAACAATATATGTGACCCAATATAATGCATTGATTAAATACATTATTGCACACAAAAATGATGAAATACTGTTCATCCACTAAAAGTCACTCACAAATAGCATTTGAAAATATGGTAAACGTAAGTAACTAAATAGAAATAAAACAGCACAATAAAAAGTTGCATATATAACAAATATCAAAGGTGGTTATGCCTGAATGATAAATAATGTGTTTTCATTTTCTTACCTACATTTTCTAAAATTTCCAAATTTCCTGCAGTACATATGTATTACTTAATGGTAAGTAATAACTTAAGTAATAAGTTATGGTAAGTAATAACTTAAATAAGCTATTTAAGCAACACCTTATCTGTGAAGCTTTCCTTATTTGTCTAAAAGGAATCTTAAATGAAAATATAAGTGCTGACATGAAATACCTGTAATTTCTCATTTGAGCTGGAAAAATGTAATAAACCTTCAAAGCACAGATTGTATAACACTAACTTGTGAGCACAATTTAAAAACTTATTCAGAATTACTTTTATAGAAAACATTGTAGCTAATCAACATCAAGCCTTAGTTAATGCCATTGATTCTTAAGGCAAATAAATTAAACAGAGAAATATTGTTAATTATTAACATATCAATACCACACTAAACACCAAAGTTAATTTGTGGAACCCCATTAAATTACCATAGATCGTTCTCAATTTGGATGCAAGTTATATACATATATGTATAAGTCTATCCCTTATCTTATCAGAAAGCTACATATTTTAATTTATCATTTTATATACAACAATTTCCTCTAACTACAGATAATAGTAATCTTTGAATATCTCAAATTTGTTTTCCACAGTGCAAATCTAATAATCTCCTTTGAAGATGTACCTCTTGTGATGTATTTCTGAAGTGATCTACCATTTTTTAAGGAAATCATACTAGTCTCAAAGCACCAGAAGAGAGAAAAATTCCAACACAATCTTTTATCTTTCCTTTGAGTTATGTGAATAAAATTAGTCAAAAGGATATTAGAATTACTAGTAGGCATATTATTATTTATTATTAATATTTTGCATATACATAGAATCTTTTCTTCAAGGTGTCCAGGATAGTTTCCTATGTCTGACAGTAATTCTCACATAAACCTTTCTTTTCTTTAAATAAAAACCACTATGCTAGTTAAATACAAATAGCACAAGAAAATAAGAAACTTCATTAATTGATCAATTACATGTTAAATGATTGTAGAAATGTCACTATTTTCCTATGATGAGTAAAATGGTTTGCTTGAAAAAAGAATTTCTAGATCCAAATATCTCTTTTATGCAACTGGCATGTGGACAAATGACTATGTCAAGAATTCTTAAGCATGGACCCACAGTAACTGTATAAAAAAAATGTTGTAAGTTCTTGCATTTTCCAGAGGAGATGGTCCATAACTTGTACTAGAATCTCAAGCTACTTGTAACCATAAAAATTAATGATATGCCATTTTTAAATAAAATTATTTACACGCTATTTAAAATATTTTTGGTTCTATATATTTCTTTTATACCATAATATCTTTAATATCCTTTTTCAGGAAGAGACTTTGTTGACATTGCTAGATTCTATACATTATCCCTGGATACTTTTAGAAAAACCTGAAGTAGTTGAACAGTATTATTGTTCTCCCAAGCATCCCTTCATCCCTTGAATCACCAAGTCAAGGAAACAGTCAGATGTATCTGCACGTGAGGATAAAATATACACAGCTGTTCATGATTTTGTGGCTAGACACACAATCAATTGGAGTGGAGAAACGGTATTTTATACAAAAGTAATCTATAATCCCTTCTGTATGTTGAGACAAAAAATGTCTAGTTTTCTTTCAATTGCCTACTACCTGTCCTTCAAATATATTTCAATGAGGTCCTTTTCGTGTGTTTCATTTTGCCATTTCAAGTTGAAAATCAGAATTTTCCCTGCCATTTGCATCCTACATCCATTTCTTTCATGTGTGGCTGTGAAAAGCAAGTCTCATTTTTGTTTAGTTCTCATTGAACATTGCATTCATTAAATCTACAGAACCATGTTTCAATATGGGCTGATTTTGCACACATTAGGCATGCTCAAAGAGTAATTAGTGTTTCATAATGACAGGCATACATGAGATGCTAAGGTCTTTTTACTGAAGGTATATGGAGAGAAAGTTATACAATATGCTAGTGTAAATTCAACTTTTCCACTAAATACAATTTCTTGTTATGAATCCTTAGAAAATAAAGGTGGAAAAAACACATTGTTAAAATAAGATGATTGTTTTCTCCGCACAATTTTACTGGTCTGGCAATAATTAAGCCTCAGTTGGACTTGGTCTCTAGAATGTCTGAAAGAAATGAGAAAATACTTCTTACATTTTTCTCACATTATCTTTTCTAGAATTTTAAGAAATTCTAGAGTGTTTCATGATTTCATCAAAACATCTGATCAGTAATACATGTCCCATCTTTGTTGAGGACAAAGTACTTCCACTAAGTTAACCAATTCAAGGTCATGACACCTTGATAATTTGCCTTTTTGTCATTGTTGTGATAGAAAGATAATTGCCAGTAGTGAAAATGAGTACCTATTACAGACTTAGGGTTTCACTTGATGCTGACATAAAGAATTTTGTGGAGAGGCGCCTGGGTGGCTCAGTTGGTTAAGCGTCTGACGTCAGCTCAGGTCACAATCTCACGATTTGTGAGTTTATGCCCCATGTTGGGGTCTGCACTGACAGTTCAGAGCCTGAGGCCTGCTTTGGATTCTGTGTCTCCCTCTCTCTCTGCCCCTCCCCCATTCACACTCTGTCTCTGTCTCTGTCTCTCTCTCAAAAAAAAAATAAACATAAAAAAAAGATTTTTGGTATTGGCACAAAAACAGACGCATAGACCAATGAAATAGAATAAAGAACACAGAATTGGACCCACAAATGTATGGCCAGCTAATCTTTGACAAAGCAGGAAAGAGTATCAAATGGAAAAAAGACAGTCTCTTTAACAAATGGTGCTGGGAGAACTGGACAATAACATGCAGAAGGATGAAACTAGACCACTTTCTTACACTATTCACAAAAATAAACTCAAAATGGATAAAGGACCTGAATGTGAATCAGGAAACCATAAAAATCCTAGAGGAGAAAGTAGGCAAAAACCTCTTTGACCTCAGCTGCAGCAATTTCTTACTTGACACATCTCCAAAGGCAAGGGAATTAAAAGCAAAAATGAAATACTGGGACCTCATCAAGATAAAAAGCTTCTGCACTGCAAAGGAAGCAATTAACAAAACTAAAAGGCAACTGACAGAATGAGAAAAGATATTTGCAAATGACATATCGGACAAAGGGCTAGTATCCAAAATCTACAAAGAACTCACCAAACTCCACACCCAAAAAATAAATAATCCAGGGAAGAAATGGGCAGAAGACATAAATAGACACTTCTTCAAAGAAGACCTCCAGATGGCCAACAGACACATGAAAAGATGCTCAATGTCACTCCTCATCAGGGAAATACAAATCAAAACCACACTGAGATAGATACCACCTCACGCCAGTCAGAATGGCTAAAATGAACAAATCAGGAGACTATTGATGCTGGTGAGGATGTGGAGAAACGGGAACCCTCTTGCACTGTTGGTGGGAATGCAAACTGGTGCAGCCACTCTGGAAAACAGTGTGGAGGTTCCTCAAAAAATTAAAAATAGATCTACCCTATGACCCAGCAATAATACTGCTAGGAATTTACCCAAGGGATACAGGAGCGTTGATGCATAGGGGCACTTGTTCCCCAATGTTTATAGCAGCACTCTCAACAATAGCCAAATTATGGAAAGAGCCTAAATGTCCATCAACTGATGAATGGATAAAGAAATTGTGGTTTATATACACAATGCAATACTACTTGGCAATGAGAAAAAATGAAATCTTGCCATTTGTGACAATGTGGGTGGAACTGAAGAGTATTATGCTAAGTGAAATAAGTCAGTCAGAGAAAGACAGATACCATATGTTTTCACTCATATGTGGATCTTGAGAAACTTACCAGAAGACCATGGGGGGAGGGGAAGGGGAAAAAAAGTTGCAGAGAGGAGGGAGGCAAACCATAAGAGACTCTTAAATACTGAGAACAAACTGAGGGTTGACGGAGGGTGGGGGAGAGGGGAAAGTGGGTGATGGGCATTGAGGAGGGCACCTGCTGGGATGAGCACTGGGTGTTGTATGGAAATCAGTTTGACAATAAATTATATTTAAAAAGCAAAGAATTTTGTGGATATTAAAAACTAGGAAGCAAGAAGTATTTGTGACCTGTGCATGGTAGTAACAAGTAATGAAGAGGAGCAATAGGAGATATAGAAAAATAAATAACCAAAAATTATCTCCAGAAGGTGCCCAAATCAAATTAAATAAAGATAGAAAAACAGTGGGTGGCTCAGTCAGTTGAGCATCCTACTTCGGCTCAGGTCGTGATCTCGCAGTCTGTGAGTTCGAGCCCCGCATCGGGCTCTGTGCAGACAGCTCAGAGCTTGGAGTCTGCTTCAGATTCTGTGTCTCCCTCTCTCTCTGCCCCTCCCCCAGTCATGCTCTGTCTCTCTCTCTCTCTGTCAAAAATAAATAAACATTAAAAAAAAGGCAACCTCCCTCCACACATGCACATCAAACAAGTCACCAAAGTCCTCAGACTCTGCTTCTAAAATTATACCTAGGAATATTTCCCAGTCCAGTTCTCCTCTCTATCTGACACTGCTACCATGGTTCAGATGCTGTTCAACAGCAAGTGATTTCTTTCCTTAGTGGCCTCGTCTTGACTCCTTGTCACCAGTCTCGTCTTTCTTCAAGTTCTTCCTTACAATGCTGGCAGCTTTGTATTCTGAAATAAGAGTTCTGATTTCCTAGGCACCAAGCTTAATTAGATTTCTGGTGGCTCCTAGCTGCATAAAGGATACAATTTTAAATTTTGAATGGAGTGTACAGAGCACTTCACAATCTGCAATCACAATCTTCACTTCATCCACTGACATTTATTTCTACAGGTCTGATTACAACCATAGATAGTGGTGGGGAGGAAATTATGTTTTGTTCCTCTTTTTATCCCTATTACCTGGCATAGCTCCTGCACCTAATTCATGTTCAATTACTCAATAATTATTTATGAATTAATTACTGACAAAACAGAAATGTTAAATCGACATATAACTATCAGGAGATATCTATCTAATTAAACAGTACTCTATTAAAATTTTTGAATCATAGTTTCTAAATCTGTTTGAAGGCAACATAGCATAAGAGATAGAACACTAGAGACACACTGTCTGAAAAAAAGTGGTACTTTTAGTTTCTACCATACTGAGTGATGAAGTTAAATAAAGTATTCATTTTATGTTCATCTATGAGTAAAAGGTATTACTCCTTGCCCTATCTAATTCTTAGGGTTCTTATAAGGCTCAGATGAATTAATACAATTAAAGTGCTTAGTAGAAAGTTTATCTAAATTATCATTTTACATTGTATGAGTTAGACAAGGATTGATTCAGAGTTTAAACTATACCTTCCAACTACTACCTGCTAGATATAGCAAGCTTGAACACCAGAAATGGTTATTTAGGATTTGTTGGCATATTCCAATGGTTAGGTGAAAGTCAAATGCTGCAAATAGATTTGAAAAAATCTACTTTTCAAGCTTGTACAGGAAAGCTTAGCAAAAATGCTTTACTGTTTCCCATAAGCTTCCATAAATAAGGAAAACATTCCTCTCTTTTAATACAATAATATTGCGTCTGTGGTTCCCATATTTGCTCTGCATGTGTTTGATTACTCTCTTTTTACTTCTGAATCCATAATAATTACGTGCTAATTTCTTTCTGTTACTTGATGAGTAGCCTTTAGAAATTCAAGTGTTGCTATATACGAGGTCCTGAAGTGTCAAACGACTGAGTAAACCTAATGCGTGCCTCAAAACTGATTTATTTGTCAATACAACAATAATAATAACCTTAATTAGTCCCACTTTCTTTTTCTTTTTTCCCTGCTCTCATTCATATTTTGGGTTATATTGATAAAACTAGTTCAGTTAATCATCAGGAAATGTCTATGTGGATTGAGGTAATCAATATGACTATTTTTAGGTGAACTGACTAGATATTTTGGCATCCTTCAGTATCATCAGTCATGATTCATACTGATAGTCCATTTATTTGAAGAGATAGTCAAGGAAGTCATTGGCAGAATAAAAAATAACACTCTAAATGCAGTATTTCTTAAATTCTCCAGGAGTACATGTCTTCAACAGTAAGAGAAATATATAAAATTGGTGACATTTCCCTCTCAGTGTTGTCCAGATGGATCCCTAGAGCCCAACCTGTTTGCTTCATTTTCTGTGGCATGCTGTCAAGATCCAGTAGGCAATAAGACTCACTAGAAAGAAAATATTAAGGTAGCCCAACTTCTATTTAGATCTGTAACTGCTACTGGGTTTTAGTGACTGTCACTGATTCAGAGGTATTGGGGTTTCAGATCTCTCTTATAATCTACATACAGGAAGAAGTTGGAGACATCTTTATATACAATGACCCAGGCTACTTCTCAAAGGCTATTAAAATAATGCAGTTTTGTTCATTATTTATAAGTATTTTAAATCACATAAATATACCACATAAGTTCAATATCCAGATATATGCTGTGATAACATATTGCCTACATCTTGCTATACTTTGTAGCACATCCATCCATGCTTTATGAATACCAGTAGAAACACATTAAAAAGTCTTTAAGTACTGTCCCCTAAATCTCATTTACCTTCCCTCATCTTCATTTTGTTTTTCAGCTCCTAATCAATAGTGCTTATTCTTATTCTAGTTCCATCTAGACTCAGTTTTTCATTATAGTATAGCGCTTGTTCAAAAACCAATGAAAAAGCAGAGGATTGGAACACTGACAGTGTTAATGCTGGTGACTGAATAATTTTCTGAACTAGTCATGACTGCTTTCATAATGGGATAGTCCCCTCTCTCACCCAAAAAGAGTGCAAACGTTGGCCTGGCTCTCGTCACACAGTTACGTACCATGCTATCCTCTGCCTTTAAATGTCATCCAACTGATTTAGAGCTAGTCTTCCGATCTACACCAGACCAAACCAGGTCAAGTCTCCTAAGGAAAGGAAAAACCTGAGAACATTCCGGCCACATTTCTGTTCCTATCCTTACCATCATCATCCTGGGAACCCTGACTCTGAGCTTTGTTTTCCTCTGTTATGAGTTACATTTTCTCTGCCATGTTATTTTTTCTTTTCTTGCATTTAAACCCTAATTTATAGAAAACTGATAGTTTGATGAGACGTTTTGCTTAATTGCCCTGTCATATATCTTGATTAGGGCCATATTTTATTATCTCATTTCTACGAACTGTCCAGAAAAGGCAAATCTGTAGAGACAGCAGATCAGTGTTTTCCTAGGTCTGGGAATTTGCTATAAATAGGTACAAAGGAATTTTGGGAGGTAATGAAAATATTTTAAAACTGGATTGTCATAATGTTTGCACAACTATATATTCACTAAAAGTAATAACTTAAAATAGGTACATTTTCTTTCGTGCAAATTATATCATGCAAAGTATGCCTCAATAAAGTTATAAAAATACATATTCAGCAACAAGGTATTAAAAGAGATATAAATAAAACAAAATTGCCATTATATTTATAATTGTTGAAGCTAGTTGATAGATAATGGGGTTTGATTTTAGTATTTAATAGCTATGTGCTTTTTACACTTAAATGTGATTTAAAAAGTAAAATTATAGGAGATTATATAATCACAGCAAAAACACTGTGATTAATAAATAAATCTAGATATGTTTAGTACTTATTTGTTCCCTAATATGCTTTATATAGATTTGATATTAAGGGTAATTTTCAAGTAATCTGTTTCTCCCCTCATTATTCATGGGAGGATATTAGTGTCTACTTCTAATCAAATTTTGGGGATTTTCTATTCCTAGTCTCATCAGTTGACCCATCCCTCCATTTATTTCCTCCGTGTTCCTTTTGTATGCCATTCTTTATTTTGACACCAAACAGTATTCTTTTGAATTTAAGTCGGCGGTGCACGAGCACTGAATCTTGCAATGAATGTATCCAATCAGGTTTTAATATTACTATGTTTATGTGGCCCAAAGACCCAAGTAAAGGATTTAGGATTCATAGGAAAAAAATCAGAGCTATAAAAAAAGCAGAAAGCACTCTAATGTATTATTTTTGTTTCAAAATATATACAATTCAAATTTTGAAATTGTCATTTCCAGTTTTTTTCAGAGAGAGTTCTGATCTCCTACTATCTGTTTCAGACTCTTCACCCCCTCAAATATCCCCAAGGATGTTGGTAAGTACACTTCTATAGTTACTCTTTTTCTTGTTCATTTTTATAAACTTATTTTTTTTAGTAGGTAGGTGCTAATAAAGGCACATCAAGGTGAGAATAGGCAGTTGGTTGGAACACAATTGAATAACCAGATAGTGATGGGTAGGAACCAATAGTATTAAGTAAATTTTAATGAAAAAATTACTCCAATGTTCTTCCTTTTGTTTTTTCAATTCTCTAGTTTAATGATGTATCAGAGATCTGATTGCCTTTAAAAACATCAATTTATGTTTTAGTAACACCCTTTATAAACAAATACAATGATGTGGTTAATAAACATTTAAATAGTTCAAAGGTATATAATAAAAATAAACTATTCCTCCTACTATTATAGATTTCCAGTATTACTCCTCAGAAGCAATGACTTTAAAAAAATTTTTTTTAATGTTTATTTTTGAGACAGAGAGAGACAGAGCATGAACGGGGGAAGGGCAAAGAGAGAGGGAGACACAGAATCCAAAGCAGGCTCCAGGCTCTGAGCTGTCAGCACAGAGCCCAAGGTGGCGCTGGAACTCACGAACTGAGAGATCACAACCCGAACCAAAGTCGGATGTCTAGCCTACTGAGCCACACATGCAGGCGCCCCAGAAGCAATGACTCTTAAGTGACTTATTTATGTATTTGCAAAAAGAAAAATTAAGTATATCCTGTTATATACTTAATGATGCATTTTGAAGTTTTTTTATATCAAAACATTTGGATTAACATATTCCTCTGAATACTTGCTACCATTCTATGGAAGTAACAATGAGGGTTTTTTAGATTTTATTTATTTATTTTGAGAGAGAGAGAGAGAGAAAGAGAGAGAGAGAGAGAATGAGTGGGGGAGAAGAAGAGAGAGAGAAAGAATCCCAAGCAGGCTCCATGCTGTTAGAATACATGTGTACACTTTTTCTACACCATAGAATTTAAGTTTTCTTCATGTTAAATTTTTGATAAATGTTCTTTTGGCACATAAAATAGAAAGATGCTCTTCATTTCCAAGGATGTACATTTTATATACCTCTATTAGATTTTCAGGAATAATTATATTTTTGCAGTCCTTAATATTATTGTATGTAACTTTTTGTTATTGTATCTAACTTTGCCTAAAGACATGTTCTAATTATTTATTCCTTGCTTAGTGCCATTTTCCATGAGAATATTTATGGTACATTAATTTTTTAAAAAATATTCAATTTGGGGCAGTTGGGTGGCTCAGTTGGTTAGGCATCCGACTTCGGCTCAGGTCATGATCTTGTGGTTCATGGGTTCAAGTCCCGCATCAGGCTCTGTGCTGACAGCTCAGAGCCTGGAGCCTGCTTCGGATTCTGTGTCTCCCTCTCTCTCTGTCCCTCCCCTGCTCAAGCTCTCTCTCTGCCTCTCAAAAATAAATAAGTGTTAAAAAATTTTTTTAATTCAATATAATTTTTTAATTTAGTGTGATAATTTCTTTATAAAATGTCATTCTTGAATCCTTAATGATTTAACACTTCAATTAAAACTTGCTTAATATATAATTATGTGACTCATGAAACTATTTATTTGCATCTGATGTTTTTAATATGTTTTACCTATTCATTTTTTCTTGCCTATTTATTTTCAACCTGAGTCACTTGTTTTACACACTTATCTTAATTATGCATCTTTTAAAAATATTTGTTTAAATCTAATCAAATGCTTTAAAAGGGTAAATTCATTAACATTTATTCAATTGACATATATATTTAGTCTTTATTCTGTTACTTAATGCTGTATTTTCATATTACATTTGTCTTTTAATTATTTTTTGTTTTAATTGTTTCTTTCATTGTATGGTGTATGATATCTTTATGTTGTTTTGTATGTCTGTGCTTTCTTTCAGAAATAATTGTTTCTATAATCTATTCTTAATCCTTATGGGTTCTTCTAATGTAAATTTATTTAATTAGCTTGCAACCTGAGTTTTTTAGATTTAAACAGTATTTTTGTCCACCCACATTCCACTCTGAGATAAGAAAACAGCATTCACAAACTTCTTACAAACTCCTATTCTCATACTCTACATTCCAATTTTTGTTACCTATATTTTAAGTTCCACAATATCAAGAGTTATAGATTTTCTACTCAGTCATCATTTTCCAGTTATTTTCCCTTAGTTTTATATTTCAGTAGACTCCAAGTTCACCACCGGTCCTCTACAATAACTTCCTCATTCATGTATTTGTCATTGCAATTCAACGAGTAGATTGTTTTTCAAGAAGCTATGCACGTTGTAGACCCTTATTTCTTTCTCTTATTTGAAAATAACTCTCTTATCACTCAAGCCATCTCTTTGAATGCAATTGTTTGGGATAAAGATTGGGAGATACACCTTGAACATTGGTATATTGGATTCAGTTTACAAACCCTTTTTAAATTGTATGCTGCATATATTGCCTTAACTATGTCTTTCATGATGACAAGGAAGTTATAATGGGTTGCAAGGAAGATCTTGTTTTTCACTGTCTTCCATCACCTATTTATCTTTGTTGAATGAAATCAGTAGATGCAGAGCTCCCTGCAAAAGTGTCAAATTATGTCTCTCCTTACTCTATCCTGCCTCCATTCTGGGCTGCTTTAGTTTCAAGCCATGAGTCACATACTTGGCTTTCTATGTGTGTCACCAACTTGTAAGAACCCTGAATGTAACTTGATTGTCTGCTAGGGCATTTTGCTCTCCTGCCTTTTCAATATTTGATCTGAATTTCATTTCTCATATTAAGTACTAGAAGTGTAGCTGTTTTCTAATTAATTGCAAATTGAGTAATCTGTGTGGATCATTCTTTTTGTAGTTTTCAGTTGGTTTCAGGAGGGAGAGGGGGTAGAAATGGCTTTCATTTGCCATTTTTATCTGAAAGGCTCCAGACTATTTCTTAACTGAGTCATATAACAAAATGATAGTTGCTTGGGAACAATTTAATCACATACTTTATATAAACTAGTACCTGAATTTTCTTTGGAGTTAAGTTAAACATTATAATTAATTGAAAGCACAACATACCAATTTCAGTTTAGCTTTGATAACTTGAACCTTTTCATACAGGGTAAGTGGTGCTTAGCCTAAAAAAACAAGGTCTGTAAGCTATCTTGAATCATTCTCAAGTCACTCTTGGCTGCAGTTGACGAGCTTCTGGAGAATACTATCTTTGACAATCATCCACAGACAAGACAGACTTTGTGGAAGCTCAGGTTTCCAGTGGGAAAGTTCCAGCACACCGTTGGAGCAAGAAAACATGAGTTTGGATGCACTGGAGAGGCTGAGAGAAAAGTTTGACATTACCTGCATAAACCTTCACCCGAGGTGGCACAGTTCAGGGCCAAGAGAGATCTTCTTAGCCCCTGATTTCTCCCATGGGGCAAAGTGAGAGCATGTGAGTCAGTGCCCATTTTCCCCAGCTCTGTGGAATGCTGCCAAAGAGGTCCGTTTCTCTATCACCCTAGCCACGGTCCTGAGTCATGAGCTGTCTGACTGGAGGGTAGGAACAGGCTGTAAGAATGGCAGATAGGACTCTTGGAAGACAAAAAATGGATGTGGGTCCTCTGAACTGTGTCGCAGATTCCATCAAGAAACCCAAACTTAAAAAAATTTTTTTTTAAATTAGGGGCACCTGGGTGGCTCAGTCGGTTAAGCATCCGGCTTCGGCTCAGGTCATGATCTCGCAGTTCGTAGGTTCGAACCCCTCGTCAGGCTCTGTGCTGACAGCTCAGAGCCTGGAGCCTGCTTCAAATTCTGTGTCTCTCCCTCTCTCTTACTCTCCCCTGCTCATGCTCTGTCTCTCTCTATCTCTCAATAATAAATACACTTAAATTTTTTTTTTTTAAAGAAGCTCAAAAGTGAGCCACTGGGGATGCCTCACTGACAGATTCCTCTAACTTTTCCAAGGGCACTCTCAGCATAGCCACCTCATCCCCACCCACCCCCCAAACCTCCTCCCTGTGGATGGTTCTCTGTGCGTGATGCTGACAGTGGCAAGGGAAAGCTTCAACAGATGTCTAGTGAGTATGTGCAGAGAGCTGGACCAAATTTGCAGGTCAAGGATAGAACATAAATTTGAGCATTAGCTTTGCTGCCCTTGGGAAAGCAAAAGAGAGACTTCAGCACCCAGTGTGGTGCATTATAGGATCAGGACAAGGCATACAAGCTTAAGGATTCTGCCATAAGGGAGTGCAAGAAGCAGGGAATTGATGTGTCCATAGACAATCTGAGAGAGCCTCCCTAGAAGGGCTGACAGAAGATGTTTTTCTCCTAGTTCCTAGTTAGTAAAGACTAGGAATTGATTGCTACTTTAAATGCAAAATGCACTACTTCAAGTGGCATGAAAAATCAAGAAAACATGACACAACTAAGGGATCACAATAATCTAGTAACCAATCCCTAAACCATGGATGGAGATATTATTTATTTTTAAATTTATATTTATTAATAGAATATTAACAAAATAGTAATATCATTTTTATTATATATTTGTTTATCCTTATAATTCTGGAATAACTCCACAGGATATATTTATCCTTGTAATATTTAAGGATAAAGGATTTAAAATAGCTGCTTAAAGAAGCTCAGTCAACTCCATGAAAATATATAAAGGCAATTCAAGAGTCACAAAAACAATACATGAACAAAATGAGAAGATTAACAAAGAGATATATCATAAAAAAGAACCAAGCAGAAATTGTAGAGCTAAACAATACAGTGAATGAAATTAAAAATGCAATAGTGACCACCAATAACATATTAAATGAAGCAGATGAATGAATCTGTGAGATAGAAGACAGGACTTGAAATTATCAAGTAAGAGGAGTAGAAATATAAAAGAATGAAAAAATAGTAAAAAGAGCCTATTTAAACATCAAAAGAAATAATCTGTGAATTATTGGAGTTCCAGAAAAAAGAGAGTAAAGGGGGCATAAGCTTATCTTTAAAAAAATGTCTGAGAACATCCCAAATCTGGGGAGAGATTTAGATATCCAAGTTCATGAAGCTCATAGACAACAAAATAAACTCAACTTAAAGAGATCTTCTCCAAGACACATTATAATAAAATTGTCAGAAATCAAAGAAAAAGAGATAATATTAAAGGCAGCAAAAGAAAAGAAAGTTGTAACTTACAAGGAACCTTCATAAGTCTACCAATGGATGTCTCAGCAGCAACCTTACAGCTAGAGAGTGCATGATGTATGAAAAATGCTGGGGTAAAAAACACTGCCTACCAAGATACCGTATTTGGCAAAACTGTCCCTCAGAAATGAAAGAGAGATGAAGACTTTCCCAGACAAACAAAAGCTGAGGAAATTCATCACCATTTTACTGGCCTTACAAAAAGTGCTGAAAGGAGTTCTTCAAGCTGAAATGAAAGGAGGCAAATAAGTAACATAAAAACATATGAAAATATACCATTGGCAAAGTACGTGGTCATATTTAGAATACTCTAATATATTGTAACAAGTGGTGTGTTAACCACTTAACTCTAGTACAAGGGTTAAAGAACAAAAGTATTAAAAAAAACTTTAGCTACAATAGCTTGTTAATGACTATACAATAAAAAAGGTAAATTGTGACATCAGAAACAAAATTGGGGGAGTTAAAGGGTAGATTCTATCTATGCAATTGAAGTTAAGTTGCTATCAGCACAAAACACACTATTATATATATAAGATTACATATCTACAAGATTATGTAAGCCTCATGGTGACTACAAACCCAAAACATAATTATTATTTAAAAAAATTTTTTTAATGTTTATTTATTTTTGAGAGACAGAGAGAAACAGAGCACGAGCAGGGGAGGGGCAAAGAGTGAGGGAGACACAGAACCTAAAGCATCTCCAGGCTCCAAGCTGTCAGCACAGAGCCTTACACAGGACTCAAACTCACAAGCTGTGAGATCTGACTTAAGTCAGATGCTTAACCCACTGAGACACCCAGGCGCCCCAACAAAACCATAATTACATAACAAAAGATAAAGAGAAGGGAATCAAAGCCTTAAACTATGGTAAATCATCAGTTCACAAAGGAAAGCAAAAAGAGAGAGAAAGAAAACAAGGGAACTACAAAACAGCCAGAAAATAATTAGATGGCATTAGTAAACCCAAATTTAGCAGAAGGAGGCAGTAACAAAGATAGGAACAGAAATAAATAAAATAAAGAACATAAAATCACTAGAAAAGATCAATGAACTAGGAGATGGATTTTTGAAAAGATAAAATTGCCAAGCTTTTAGCTAACTTAAGGAAAAAAGAGAAGACTCAAACAGAATCAGAAATAAACTGACTAAAATTTAAATTGAAACTGATACCAGAAATGCAAACGATTATAAGAGAGTACTATGAATAATTACATGCCAACAAATTAAACAAACTATAGAAATGGATAAATTCCAAGGAACTTACAACTTACTAAGATGTAATCATGAAGAAACAGAAAATCTGAACAGACCAATAATGAGTATGAAGAATGACTCAGTAGTTAAAAAATCTCCCAACAAAGAACAGCCCAGTACAGATGGTTTCTGTTGTGAATTCTACCAAACATTTAAAGAAGAATTAACACCAATCATTCTCAAACTCTTCCAAAAAATTGAAGAGAAAGGAACATTACTACACCCAATTTATAAGGCCAGTATTACACTAAAAGCAAAACCAGATAAGGAAAAAAAAAAGAAAAGAAAAGAAAAGAAAACTACCGGCTAAAATCCTTACTGAATATAGATGCAAAATTTCTCAACAAAATATTAGCAAAGTAAGTTAAATTGTATATTAAAAGAATCATACACCATGATCAAATGTGATTCATCTCTGGAATTCAAGGATGGTTCAACATATGCAAATGAATAAATGTGATACACCACATTATGGAAGATAAAAATCACATGATCATCTCAATAAATGCAGAAAAAGCATCTATATGATAAAATATATTTTCATGGTAAAACTTATCAACACATTGGGTTAAAAGAAATGTACCTAAAACATAATAAAGGCCATATATGGCAAGCCCACAGCTAACGCCACACTCAGTGATCAAAGTTTTAGTTGTTCCTCTAAGATCAGGAAAAAGACAAGGAAATTCATTCTCATCATGCCTATTCAATACAGTACTAGAAGTCACAGCCTGAAGAAGCAGGCAGAAGGAGGAGGAGAAGGAGGAGGGTAAGGAGGTGGGGGAGAGCAGGAGGAGGGGAGAGGGAGGCTGAAGAGGAGAAAGAAGAAAAAGGAGGAGGAGGAGGAGAAAGAAGAAGAAGAAAAAAGAAAAGGCATCTACATCAGATGGAAGAACTAATCTTGTCTTCATTTGGATATAATATTGTCATATATATAGAAAATCCTAAAGACTCCTCTCCAAAACTGTGAGAACTAATCAACAAATTCAGTAGAGTTGCAGGAAATAAAATCAGCATGAAGAAATCAACTGCATTTCTATGCACTAACAACAAAATATGTGAAAAGGAAATAAAGAAAACAATCCCATTTACAATAGCATCAAAAACAATACAATACTTAGGAATAAATTTAAACAAGAAAGTAAAAAACCTGTACACTGAAACTATAAGACTTTGATGACAGAAATTAAAGACACAAAGGGAAAGATATCTTGTGTTCACAGATTAGAAGAATTAATATTTTGAAAATGTCCATACCCAAAGCCATCTATAGGTTCAATGTAATCCCTATCAAAATTCAAATGGCATTTCTCACAGGAATGGAAGAAAACAAGCCTAAAATCTGTATGGAACAACAAAAGACCCTGAATAGCCAAAACAATCCTGAGAAAGAACAAATCTGTAAGCACCTCATTTCCAATTTCAAACTATAACACAAAGCTATAGTAATCAAAAGAGTTTAAAATAGTATAAAAATAGGCACATGGGGCGCCTGGGTGGCTCAGTCCATTGAGCGTCCAACTCTTGATTTCAGCTCAGGTCATCATCTCACGGTTTGTGAGTTTGAGCCCTGCATCGAGCTCTGTGCTGACAGCACAGGGCCTGCTTGGGATTCTCTCTCTCCCTCTCTCTCTCTGCCCCTCCCCTACTCATGTTCTCACTCTCTCTCTCTCTCTCTCTCTCTCTCTCTCTCTCTCTCTCTCTCAAAAATAAATAAATAAACATTTAAAAACTAGGCACATAGACCAATGGAATAGAATTAAGACTCCAGAAATAAACCCTTGAATATATGGTAAACTAATATTTGACAAGGGAGACAAGAATATTCATTGGGGATAAAAATAGCCTTTTCAATAAGTGCTGGTAGAAAACTAAATAACTGGGGCACCTGGGTGGCTCAGTCAGTTAAATATCTGACTCTTGATTTTGGCTCAGATCATGATCTCATGCTTCGTGAGTTCAAACCCTACATGGGGTCTGCCCTGACAGCGTGAAGCCTGCTTGGAATTCTCTGTCTCTCTCTGTCTCTCTCTTTCTCTGTCTCTCTCTGTCTCTATGCTCCCATTCCACTCTCTCTCCCTGTCTCAAAAATAAATAAATATTTTTTTTTAGAAATTAAGAACACTAAATAACCACATGCAGAAGAATTAAATTGGACTCCTATCTTGTAACACTCCTAAAAATAAACTTGAAATGAGTTCAAAACTTAAAGATAAAATCTGAAACCATAAAACTCCTAGAAGAAAATATATGGAAAAGTCTCCTTGACATTGGTCATAACAATGAATTTTTGGTTATGACACCCAAAACACAAGCAATGAAAGCAAAACTAAATAAGTGGGATGACATCAAACTAAAAAGCTTCTGCACAGCAAAAGAAACAATCAACAAACTGAACAGGTAACAACCCACAGAACAGGAGAAAATATTTGCAAATTATGTATCTGATAAGAAGTTAATATCCAAAATATATAAGCAACTCACTCAATCAATAGTAAACAAAAAGAATCTAATTTAAAAATGGGCAGAACTGAATAGACATTTCCCCAAAGAAGATATACAAATGGACAACAGATATGAAAAGGTACTCAACATCACTAATCATCAGGGAAAACAAATTAAAACCCCAAGCAATAAGATATCACCTCAAATATGTCAGAATGCTAGCATCAAAAAGACAAGTGATAACAAGTGCTAGTGTGGATGTGGACAAAAGCCTTTGTGCACTATTTGTAATAATGTAAATTGGGGCAGTTAAGCAAAACAGTATATAGGTTCCTTAAGAAATTAAAGATAGAACTACTATATGACCCAGCACTTCCACTTTTGGGTATATATCCAAAGGAAACCAAATCAGAATCTCAAAGAGATATCTGCACTCCCATGTACACGGCAGCATTATTCATAATAGCCAGTATATGGGAATAGCCCAAAAGCCTGTCTACAGATGAATGGATAAAGAAGACGCATGTGGTGGAACATTATTCAGCCATGAGGAAGAAGGAAATCTTGCCATGTGTGACAATATGGATGGATCTTGAGGGCACTATGCTAAGTGAAATAAGACAGAGAAAGACAAAGACCGTATGATAACACTTATATGCAGAATCTAAAAAAGCCAAACTCATCGAAACAGAGATTAGAATGGTGGTTGGAAGGGGCTGGAAGAGTGGAGTAATTGGGGAGATTTAGGCCAAAGGATACAAATTTCCAGTTATAAAATGAGTAAGTTTGGGGATGTAACATACAGCATGGTGATTATAGTTAATAATACTTGATATCTACTTGAATATTACTAGAGAGTAAATGTTAAATGCTCCCACCACAAATAAGAAATGATAATCATACGAGGTGAAAGAAATGTTAACTAACCCTATTGTGGCCATCATTTGACAAGATGTAAGTGTACCAAATCCTGACAATGTATACTTTAAACTTACACAATGTTCTATGACAATTGTATTATAATAAATTGGAACAAAGTAAATGGTGGCTCAAATTATTTTTTAAACACTATGTAGGAAACAAATCATATCTTTGGACAAGAAAATTGGCCTGAGGATACCTGTGTTTCCCTCTGATACAGTCATACCCATTTTGGGCAAGTTTGGCTCCCCCTCTGGAATATATAAATAATATATATATTATTTTCTTCACATTTCACCTTCTCTTTTGTAGATTTTCTCTCTCTAGCTGTTGATGTCACTTCCCATGATAAATTAACTTTTACCTCTAAGCATTCAGAGAGATCTCACACTGTACACATTCTAAGAGCTGTTTCCTACTTGCTGCTGCTTGCTGAACTCATTATGAACGTACCCAGATGTTCTAAGACTCCATCTACTATTGCAGTAAAAATTGTATCCAAGTGAGAAGATTTCTCTGGTCATGAGGGACAAAACTAGGTACTTCTATCAGGTAACACTGTCATTTTGTATAAGAGCTAACTAGTTTCCTTGAAATACAACACTATGCAGATCATATCACCAGGGGCACAGCAGGAATGTTTTATCATTAATTCTTAGAGTTAAGGTACAACTTCCTTTAAAAAAAACTAAACTAAACTAAACAAATATTTGTCCCTGGAGCTCTAAATATGTTTAAAGTGCTTTTAAAATATCTCATGCTTGTTGGGGCACCTGGGTGGCTCAGTCAGTTAAGTGTCTGACTCTTGATTTTGACTCAGGGCATGATCTCATGGTCATGAGATTGAGCCCTGCTTCAGGATCCATGCTAAGATCCTCTCTCTCCCTCTCTTCCCTTTCCCTGCCTGTGCTTCCTCTCTCTCTCTCTCTCTCTCTCTCTCTCTCTCTCTCTCTCTCTCTCACTCTCAAAAAAAAAAAGAAAGAAAGAAAGAAAGAAAATCTAATGCTTACAATATATGTTAAGATACATGTCACTTTCACTGGTAATTATTTATATAATGGATACTACTTGATTTGAGAGTTAGGTTTACAGTTATCCTCAGAAATCCTGGTTTTTACATGCTTCTCAACTTTGTGAATTATTTAAATATTTTTAATGTTTATTTATTTTTTGACAGAGAGAGAGAGACAGAGCATGAGCGGGGGAGGGGTAGAGAGAGAGGGAGATACAGAATCCGAAGCAGGCTCCAGGCTCTGAGCTGTCAACACAGAGCCCGATGCGGGGCTCAAACTCACAGACCGGGAGATCATGACCTGAGCCAAAGTCGGACGCTCAACTGACCGAGCTACTCAGGCGCCCCTTTTTAAAAATTTTTGTGAATTATTTTAAAATAGTATGTGCTACTGAGAAAAATATAAGCCATATAAAATTGGAAACCCCGTTACTCATAGAGTTATACATCAATTTGTGGATTACATGAACATTCTGATAACAACAACAACAACAAAAGCCTGACAATACCAAATGCTGAAAAAGATGTGGAATAACAGGAACTGTCATTCATTGTTGGTGGGAATGCAAAATAGTGTACCCACTTTGGAAGACATTTTGGCAGTATCTTACCAAGTTAAATATAGTCTTACTGTACGATCCAACATTCACACTCCTAGGCATAAAGGAACCTTAAGTGAATATGGCCGAGTGAAAGAAGTGAGTCTGAAAAGGGTGCATACTACATAATTTCAACCACACAAAATTCTGGAAAAGGAAATACTATAGAGACTGTAAAAGATCAATTATTGGCAGGAGTACAGGGGGAGTAGGAGGGATGGTGAACAGGTGAAGCACAGGAAATTTTTAGGGTAATGGAACTATTGTAAATTATAGCGTAAGTGCAATTACATGGACGTATGCATTTGGCAAAACCCACAGAACTGCAAAACACATAGTGGACCTTAAAGCAAACTATGGACTTTCTTCAATAATGTATCAATATTCATCCATTAATTGTAACAAATGCACCACACTAACTGAAGATATAATAATAGAAAAAACTGTGTGTGAGCAAGAGGGGGTATGTGGGAACTCTCCATATTATCTGCTCAATTTTTCTAGAATTCTAGAACTGTTCTAAAAAATAAGTGCAAAAAATACCTTGTTCCAAATTTGTTTCTCTTATACTGTTTCTTATTTCAAGTAAATCTTACCACCTATTCAATTGCACAAAGTAGAAAATTAGGCATTACTCTTAACACCCCCCCCCTCATGTTTTGATGCACTTTGCTTCCCAAATATCTTATAAATCCACCTTCTCTCCATGTCCAACTCCTGTGATATAATAACAAACTGTGGCCATGCTAAGATGACAGGATAACTTAAAGAGCCTCTGCCTGCCTCCACCTTGCAACTTCTGTCCTCTCTTGTGCAGTGGCTACAGAGTAATCTTTTCAAAATGCAAATCCTGTCATTCTCTCCACTCAAAATCATTTAATGATGCTCTAGTTACCTGGATAAATGCAACGATTACACACATCTCTGCATGCTCTGGCCCCAACCTACCTCTCAGTTCACCTCTTAACCATACAATCTTGATTTTCATTTAGCCATACTGATTTCCTTATAGGTTTGCACTCTTTAATCTCTCTCCCACTGTAGGAACATTACATATGTTATTGACTCCAATATGAGTTGTTTTTTTTTTTTTCTCTGTCATTTCCCTTGGTTGTTTGTTTGTTTGTTTCAGGCTTTTATTTAAATTCTAATTAGTTGGTTTTTTAGTGCCGTCTGCTCCCGCTGACCTGAATCACTGATTGCACAGCTCCTGTAGCCTGGGTCCCCAGTTAGCCAACAATATTTGGAGTTCTTACAACATGGCAGACATTGACACAAAAAACAGTCTGAACTTGATCAAGATCTGGATGATGTTGAAGAAATAGAAGAAGAAACTGGCAAAGAAACAAAAATCAAAGCACGTCAGCTGACTGTTCAAATGATGCAAAATCCTCATATTATTGTAACCCTTGAAATAAAACTTGATGGTCTGATAGAAACACCAGCAGGATACATTGAGAACTTGCCTAGGGTAGTTAAAAGACGAGTGAATACTCTCAAAAACGGTAAGTTAGGTGTGCAAAAATAGAAGCCAAGTTCTATGAGGAAGCTGATGGCCTTGAAAGGAAGTATGCTGTGCTCTGCCGGCCTCTATTTGATAGTGATTTGAGATCATTAATGCAACTTATGAACCTATGGAAGAATGTGAATAGAAAATGGATGAGGAAAATGAAATTTTGTAGAAGCTGAAAGGAAAGCCAAGAATAAAGATGAGAAAAAGGATGAAGAAAAAGAAGACTCCAAGATAATTCCTGAATTCTGGTTGACTGTTTTTAAGAATGTTGACTTGTTCAATGATATGATTCAGGAATATGATGAACCTATTCTGAAGCACTTGAAAGATATTAAAGTGAAGTTCTCAGATACTGACCAGCCCCTGACGTTTGTCTGAGAATTTTACTTTGAACCCAGTGAACATTTCACAAGTGGAAGTGTTCACAAAGACATATACGATGAAATCAGAAGCAGATGATTCTGATCCCTTTTCTTTTGATGGACCAGAAATTATGGGTTGTACAGGGTGCCAGATAGATTGGGAAAATGGAAAGAATGTCACTTTGAAAACCATTAAGACAAAACAGAGGGACAAATGGGTGGCTCAGTTGGTTAGGTGACCAATTCTAATTAAGAGTTGCCTGGCTCCGATTGTAGTCTCACGGACATGGAATCAAGCCCTATGTTGGGCTCTGTGCTGACAGTGTGGAGCCTGCTTGGGTTCTCTGTCTCTCTTTCTATCTCTCTCTCTGCCCCTCCTCCACTTGTTCTCTTTCTCACTCTCAAAATAAATAAAGATTTAACAAAAGAAGCAGAAACACAAGGGACATGGGAAAGTTTGTACTATGACCAAAAGAATTTCCAATGACTAATTTTTTTGCCCCTCCCCAAAATTCCCAGGTGGAGATCTGGATGATGATGATGAAGCTATCCTTGCCATAGACCTTGAAATTGGTCACTTTTTACATGAGTGTATAATCCCAAGACTAATGTTATACTTCACCAAAGAAGCCATTGAAGATGATGATGATGATTATGATGAAGAAGATGAAGAAGCAGATAAGGAAGGGGAAAGAGAAGGAAATGAGGAAAATGATCCAGACTATGACTCAAAGAAAGATCAAAACCCAGCAGAGTAGAAGCAGCAGCGAAGTAATAAGTATATGGCCTTCAGGATAACCGGCACTGGTCTACCTTCTGCTTCCCTGGAAGGGATGAATTTACATCATGTGATAAGCCTATTTGAAACTTTTTGTTGTTATTGTTTGTTTGCTAGTTTTTGTTTTTGTGGCCTAAAATAAAAAATTTCAAACGTAATTTTAGTTCTCACACACACACACAAAATTCTAGTTAGCTAACTTACAATGTAACATTAGTTTTAGGAGAATTTAGTGATTCATCACTTAACATATAACATATAACACAGTGTTCATCCCAACAAGTGCTCACCTTAATGCCCATCACCCATTTAGCCCATCCCCCCAGCCAACACCTCTCCAGCAACCCTCAGTTTTTCTCTATAAGTCTGAGTCTATTTTATGGTTTGCTTTTCTCTCTTTTTTCCTTTCCCCTGTGTTCATTTTTTTTTGTTTGTTTCTAAAACTCCACATGAGTGAAATCATATGGTATTTGTCTTTCTCTGACCTACTTATTTCACTTAGCAAAATACACTCAGCTCCACCCATATCATTACAAATGCCATTTCCCTTATTAAATGTTCTGTCTGCATGCTATTTGTTTGGGAACCATGGACTGCCTTAGTTGACATGGTACAATTTTCCAATCGTCCACTTTAGTATTGTTTATGCTTCCTTGTGGCATTTGTCTCCATTTCTACTTTAAATTAGTTTTATGTGTTTATTTAAATATTTCCTGGCTCCCCCTCTAGTCTAAAAGCTCCACAAGAATGGAGCTCTTCAATTTTTTCCTTACTATTCTACCTTCATTATTTGCTATTATCTGGCATACAGTAAAAACAGTACATATACTAATGAATGAATAAAATAATGAACATGTAAAAGAAAGATTGAGTTTTCCAGTGTGTTCTAAGAAAAAAAAATCATAGTATTGGAGAAAGGAAGAATGGTAAACTGTAAGACAGAGGATCTAGAACAAGTTTAATCACAAACAGAATCCCTTGTTTATTATTTTCCTATAGGATATAAAGCAGCCATTTAGGTAACAGATCTAAGAACAAGTTTAATCACAAACAGAATCCCTTGTTTATTATTTTCCTATAGGATATAAAGCAGCCATTTAGGTAACAGATCTATTTTTTTTTCCTTCTAAATTGTAACTCATTTCAAGGTATGTTGCCATTCAATGAAATCTGCTCTAGCGGTTCAGTCTTTTGTTGCTGCGGGTTAAAGAATTGTGCAGGCAATGACAGTGCAGGTTTTGCAGCAGAGCAAATGAAGACAGAGTGTTCAAACTCTTCTTACTGTAATCAGTCAGGGAAAGAATGTGGGGCCTGGATAGAATGGAGGGGGGTGAGGATAAACATGTGATACAGACAAGTAGCATACAAAGCAACAACAAAGGACTAGTCCCCAGTTAAGACCTCTCTTTCCCAAAACTACTAAAAGAAGGCAAACATTATGGGAATGGTTATATTTGGATAACATAAGTTAGAGTCGTCAACAATTTTTGCTGAAAAGAAGCAACTCCCTTTTTCTTGTTCTTAGCTAATAATCTTCCCCTTTAGCTTACTCAGAGAACAGAAGCACAATTTTGTGGCTTTTGAGATGCAGGAAGCCTTTAGGGAATGAAGTTAGTGGGTAACAGGCAATTATAGGTGAGGTGGATTTGAAATGTGTTGGAAATAAAGGCTAAGCAGTCCTACAATTATGTATAGAGAGTTGTCTGTGCACCCTTGCTACTATGGTGTTGCCATTATTTTACGATGCAAATCTACAACTGTTTATTTACTGTTTTAAAAATATGCAGTAAGCCCTTTTTAGCAGCATGGTATTAAAAGAAGGTAATTTTTAAAACCTTTTTTATGTTTATTTATTATTTTTGAGAGAGACAGAGCGCAAGTGGGGGGAGGACGAGGAGAGAGAGGGAGACACAGAATTCAAAGCAGACTCCAGGCTCTGAGCTGTCAGAAACTGCGAGATCATGACCTGAGCTGAAGTCAGTCACTTACCCGACTGAGCCACCCAGGTGACCCCGCAAAAAGGTAAATTCTTTTTTTTTTACATTTTATTTATTTTTGAGAGAGAGAGAGAGAGAGAGAGACAGAGCACAAGTGGCGGAGAGGCAGAGAGAGAGGGAGACATAGAATTCAAAGCAGGCTCCAGGCTCTGAGCTGTCAGCACAAAGCCCAACGTGGGGCTCGAACTCACAAATGACCTGAGCTGAAGTTGGACACTTAACTGACCGAGCCACCCAGGCACCCCCAAAAGGTAAATTCTTAATGACAAATTAAACACTGAATTTTTGTGCATCAAGAAAGTTAATGATAAATGTGTAACTTGCACTAAATGGTTATCTTTACCATTTACCCTCAAGGTCATAGTTATGTCATTGACCATATTAAGAGCAGAACATAAAATTCAGCTAATGGAGAAAGCCCATCTACTTCAATGGCCATTTGTATATTAAGCAGATATTAAATATGTAACAACACACGCAGTGGCAAAAGTTGTGTTTATATATTGCTCTATGAAGCAGGATGTTTTGTTCCAAACAAATGAAAATGACTGTTTTTATTCTAAGGTTTTTTTGCACACGTATGAGGAATGAAGTGATAGCTATTGGCTCCATCCACAGATTTTTCTGAATTAGTTAAATGGTATTAGTTTTATATCAATCAAGAAATGTTTCAAACAATAAATTCATTAATCAGGCTCTAAGAATTGAATGTATCTCATCCAATTAGGAAGCTCATTCTGTCAAAGATGAAATATATAACATTAACATTATAAATGCATATATACAGTTAGAAAAAAAATAACCCTGAAAATATTTTAGTTTTTAAGTAACTAAATAAAATAGGGTCACAAGACTGTCAGAAATGCATGCAAACACACATAATACCTTATAAAAATAAAATAAGAGTAAGGATTTTATGAAAAATATTGATTATTGAGCTCCCTTCACTAATGACTTAAAAATCAGACTAGAAATAAAATAGCAAGTAATTAAGGAACAATGTACAAAAGCGACAATGTCTGATAGAAAAACAGCAGGAATCTTATTAAAAAGAATAGACCAGGAAATTGAACCAACTAAGAAAAGGATTTACAGATATTGAAAAATCTATTGATTTATTTTCCTACTTTCCATAAGTAACTTTAACAAAGCATGGTTATATGACCGAAAAAGGGTTCCATCTATTTAGTTGTATGTCTAGGCATAACAATTTGTCTCCTGCCTGTATTTAACCAACTGACATGACTGTTTCAGTGATCAAAAGAGCCCAGAGATTAAGGTACTTTTTTTGGTACAACTCCTAACTCTTGGAATGACTTCATGATAATAGCTGAAATGATATATTTTTTAAATTTTTTTCAACGTTTTTTATTTATTTTTGGGACAGAGAGAGACAGAGCATGAACGGGGGAGGGGCAGAGAGAGAGGGAGACACAGGATCGGAAACAGGCTCCAAGCCATCAGCGCAGAGCCCGACGCGGGGCTCGAACTCACGGACCGCGAGATCGTGACCTGGTTGAAGTCGGACGCTTAACCGACTGCGCCACCCAGGCGCCCCAATGATATTTGTTTTAAAACACAGCCTTAATGCCTGGGCCTTTCCTACATTACTACTAAACTAGTAGTGAAAGACAATATATGTGATATAAGACAGATTATACTGTAAGCATAATTTGGGAAAGACTAATAGAAATATGGTAAATTTTTCTAGGTTGCTTTGAACAGAATGTCTTAATTGTCCAGCATTATATATTTATATATATATATATATGTGCATGTATATACACACATATATAAAGAAATATTCTCTTAATGAGCTAAATCAGAAATTAAGTGTGATTTAAAGTAAAAACCTACGTAAGTTCAAATGGGCAAGGTTATTTTGTGTTAACACAAACCCTCAAATGTCTGAGGCCTAACACAACAGAAGTTCATATTTTGCTCCTGTTACCTGTCCGAATCAGGGGAGTAGTGGGGCTGTGCACATCACAGTCTTTCAGTTACTCAGGTTAATAAAGACTCCTCCTTGACTCATGCATCCCGTAAAGGAAAAAAAATAGCAAATCATGCACTGACTCTTCAAGATGCCAGAGCTATACTTTCACCACTTCAGTCACATTTTTTGGCCAAAACACATCAAACAGGTGTATCTAAATTCAAAGGAATAAAGGAGTGCCTGGCTGGCTCAGTCAGTCATTAGAGAGATCAAAAGTCCTCTGGGTTGTGAGTTTGAGCCCCATGTTGGCTATAGAAATTACTTAAAAAATAAAATAAAACAAAATAAAAATTTCTAAAAAAAAAAAAAAGGAGAAAGCACAATCCCTATCATGTGTTCAGAAAGGAGAACTGGAAAAACAGCGGTAATAATTCAACTTTCTAGTCACTAAATATTCATTTCACTCCCCTTTGCCTGTGACATACATTCACCACCTTACCAAGAGAGAAAACCCAAAACTCCATTTAGTTACAGCATTGAGCTCAAAGTTCAGGATCTCTGGATAATAGATGAGTGGTAGTCTCTACGTTAGGTCTAGTGGTGGCTCCTTTTGTTCATACGAACTCTAAGGGCAAGCTATATGTACCCCCAAACCCAAGATGTGTGAGCATAACAGGGGCAAGACAATGCAATAAACACTTGTGTTCAGAAAAGGAAAGATGAGAGCTACAGAAGACAGGGTGAAATCAGCTGTGGAGGTGGGAGCATGCGCTTTAGTTAAGCCCTTCTTCTGTGGGTGGGTCCTCTCCTCCACTGTTCTCCTGACCCTTGACTTTGCCCTTTAGGAAGTTCTTTCATTCCTTGATGGTGCTTGGCTACATCTCTAATGGGCATTGGAGAATGTGCCCTCTTTAAGGTCCTATAGAATGATTGGGCCTAAAAGAAATGGGAAAAATTTTCAATGAAAGATCTCATTCATAAATCTCAGAATCTTCTTTAAAATCTTCCTTAAAGTCTTCTTTAAAAACTCAATGACTTCCTTATCTATTTGCCTGCAGTGAGTTCTAAGTACCATTTATTTTTAGATTTCTCATCTCCCACCCCCACCCCCTTTCTATTTTAACTTAAAGGTGGGTATTTTAATAAAATGTATACCTTAAATCTCTTTTTACTGAGCCATTTTGTCCAGTTAAAATACTTTACTAGATGTCATACCCTTAGATGGTTCTTTACCATGAGACATTTTAATACTTTCAGAAATTTTAACAATGATTATGACAGCTACACTGCTCCAATTGTCTTTGCTGTGTAACAAAGCATCCCTAAATTAGTGGCATAAAACAATAACTATTTGATTATGTCCATGGATTCTGTGGGTCAGGAAGTCAGAAAAGGCACAGCAGGGATTCTGTGGGTCAGGAAGCCAGAAAAGGCACAGCAGGGATGACCACTCTCTACTCCAAGGTATTTGGAGCCTCACCTGGAAAGACTCAAATGATCACGGTCTGGAACAACTGGAGCTGAAGGATGCATTTACAAAATACCTTCTCTGCTTAAGATGGCTGCTGATAGAAAGTACAGTGGTGGTTGCCAAGGGTTGGTGAGAGGGGAAAAATGGAAACTTCCTGTTTCCTGGGTACAGAGTTTGCATTTGAGAAGGTGAAAAAGTTTTGGGGACGGATGGCAGGATGGATGCACACCGTGTGAATGTACAAAATGCCATAGAACTGTACACTTAAAAATGGTTCAGGTGAACTTTATGTTATGCATGTTTTACCACATTAAAAAAAAAAGGCTAGTTCTTGGGGTAAGAGGGCTTAAAAGCTGGCTCAGGTGGAATTGTTTAATGGAATATCTAACACCTGGCCTGTCTTTGTGGCTTAGGCTTCTTACACTATATTGGCTGCGATCTGCAGGGGCCATTCCGAAAGGAGACCTCCAAACAGCGAGCCTTCTGACCTGGTCTTGCAGGTCATATAGCATACCTTCTGCCATGCTGTCCTGGCTGGAATGATCACAAACCCATCGAAATTGCAGAGGAGGGGTAGGAGACCCTGTCTTTCAATGGAAGGAGTGTCAATGAAATTGAGACCATGTTTTAAAAGTGCTGCAGGGCGGGTGCCTGGGTAGCTCAGTCAGTTAAGCATCCGACTTCAGCTCAGGTTAATCATCTGACTTCAGCTCAGGTCATGATCTCACAGTTCATGAGTTCGAACCCTGCCTCCGGCTCTGTGCTGACAGCCTGGAGCCTGCTTCAGATTTTGTATCTCCCTCTCTCTGCACCCCCACCCCCCACATTCACATTCTGTCTCTCCAAAATGAATAAACGTTAAAAGCAAAGTTAAAAAAAAAGTGCTGCATGTACCCTTGACTTAACCCTTGCAACATTTCATTTTGCACTTACTAGATTTCATTTTCTACTTACTAGATTTGTGGAGGAGTTCTACACTCCAAAATTACAATTCACCAAACTTCTGAACTTTCCTTTTCTTATTTGCCTGTAAATCAGTTATTCTTTTTATTCCAAGCTACTATTTCTCATGGTCCCTTGCCCAAATGCTACCAACCACTAAAACACAATACCAACATTTATTTTTTCAACAACTTCTCATAGGAGGTATCCTTTCCAAATAATTGTGAGAATTTTTCTAAATGTATTGCTATTGCATAATGAATTGTAATATATTTTTCTAGACTACCAATATTAGTTTCCTCAATGCTCCTTCAACCCACTTATCAAGGCAACCCCCCATATTTTAAGCCACTTTGTGTATTAGCCAGGGTAAGTATTATGTGTTATAGGAAATAACTTTAAAAATTCAGCTATTTAGCTATATGAAATTTTACTTCCTACACACACTTCCTGTCCAATTTTGGTCATCAGGGAAGTTCTGCTAACGATAGTCACGTAGGAACTAGGCTGATGGAGACCTCATTTCAAACTTGTGGTAAATCAAGCACTGGCTTTTAAAGCTTCCATCTAAAAGACATATATCTTTCACTTCTGCTCACATTTAATTGGCTAACACAAGTTGCTTAGGGACATCCAATTTCATAGAGCAAAGATGTTCAGTGTTATGATGTGTCCCATAAATAGGAGAACTAGAAACATTTATTAAATAGTACTAATGACCACTAAAGAGTTTTAAATGATAAGATCTACAATACCTAATTTGGTAATTTGTAATCTGATGTCCTGTTAGGTATATTCAGTGGCAACTGTAGTACTGGGAATAATTAAAATTTTAATCTTATTCAAATGTAATATATAGATTTTCTTAACTGTGGATATAGAATTTTAAAAAGAAAATTAGGAAATAAAAATTAGAATTCCTCCAAACAAATCAAAAGCATTTCCTGACATATAGAATTCTTAAATACTGGAAAATTTTTCTTTAAAAAACTTTAACATTTATTTATTTTTTGAGACACAGAGAGAGACATAGCATGAGCAGGAGAGAGGCAGAGAGAGAGAGAGAGAGACAGAATCCTAAGTAGGCTTCAGTCTCTGAGCTGTCGGCACAGAGGATGACATGGGGCTCAAACTCAAGGACCACAGAATCATGACCTGAGCTTAAGCTGTACACATAACCGACTGAGCCACCCAGACGCCCTTGGAAACTTTTCTAAAGAAAATTATGGTTTTTTGGGTTTTTTTTTTCTGAAGGATCTGCTATCAGAGAATGGTATTATTATGCACATTGAGTTTTCTGAAATAGTTTGCATGTAACATTAAGATTAAAATGGTATAGATAACTGTTTAACACTCTCCAATACTGCTGGTTAGATAGTAAATTGGTACAAACTTTCTTGAAAGTAATTTGGCAACATGTATCAGTAGCCTTAAAATATTTACTTGACGGGAGCATCTATGTGGCTCTATCAGCTCAGGTCATGATCTCACAGTTCGTGAGTTCCAGCCCAGCATCTGCCTCTGTGCTGACATCTCAGTCTGGAGCCTGCTTCAAATTCTGTGTCTCCCTTTCTCTCTCTGCCTCTCCCCCTCTTGCACTCTGTCTGTGTCTCTGAAAATTAAATAAACACTTAAAAAAATTAAAAAATTTACTTGACTTAGTTATTTCACTTTAATCTATATGAAAGAAATAATTAAGAGGTAAAATCATGGTTTTGAAGATTGCTTATATTTTTATGCTTGTGTGCATATATATATATATTATATATATCATACATATGTATCTGATATGATTTTCTATTTATACCCATATTCTACAGATACACTCATATGAAGAGAAAATACATAAAAATATTGTTAGCACTTATATGTTAGATTCATGCTAACATTTTGGTATTTTTTATACTTTTGATGCTGTGAATTTTCTATAAAGTGCAATTATTTCTTTTATAATTTAGAAAATTGATCCATAATTAAATTAGTATCATTCTATTGAACTACCTATCCCTTTGTATCCATTATCCCTTTTCATATTATTTCAGCACTAATCATACAAATCAACTGCTTGCCATTGTATTATCTGCCCTGGATGCAGGGAAAAAAGAAAAATATTTGTTATTATACAATGTCTTTTATCAGGAATGTGTCAGCGTATCTATTGGAACCAATACAGAGAAAAATTGACCAACATTATTTTTGTCTGTTTACTGGAGAAAGGACCCTAGATAAAAACAATGGAGGCTCGAGCAACTTAATTTAAAAGGTTTTGCACCCATAATGAAAATTCCAGGTTTTAGGCTTTAGTTTCAGTCTGTATAAAGTCCTACCCCCACTTTAACACTTTCCATGATTTTTCATTTTTATTTCCCAACAAAAAGCTATTTTCTAACAGAATTGGTTATGAAATACTTTTTCTTTTGTCAGATTTTAATCATCTGGTATTAAAAGTTGCTGTTATATAATTAGAGAAGAAAATGGTGGTTCTGTTTTAATTAACGACAAAGCAAAAGAGAAAAATCAGCATTCAGCCCTCTCTTAATTTCAACAAAGTACCACAAGGATATTATTTTCCCCACTAATAAATAATTCTATTTATTTAGGTCTGTAGGCTGGGATTGCCATACATATTTTTCAATAAGAATGCTGTTATAAAACTCAGAAATTAGTAAAAATTACATTAATTTTTATTCAAATTGCTCACTGCATAATGTGTTGTCTTTTATACAAAGAACCTTTAAACCAGTTTCAAGTATTCACATTACGTGAACAAAGGATAGTCCTCTTACCATTTTGTCTTCTTTGAAAAATATGTTACAGCAAAGAGTACACTTTAGTGTGCCCACAATAAAGGAAAACAGGAAAAATTTGGAGTCTTTATCCCTTTGTACTGCAGATAGCCATTACCAACAAAATAATTCTATTTCATCTGTCATCAAATACAATTTGAAAGTAATAACATAATTGCATAATCATGATATAAAACTATTAGCATGCTACTTCTCTGAAAGTAGCATGGCTTATTTAATTTCTTCCTCCTGCTTTTACTTTAAAAAATTATGTCCCTAATTGAAATGTGAATCTAGAAGCAGCTGTCAGCAATTTCTTTAAGAGGTAAAATTATTTTTGGCACCTGGCACCTGAACTTTTGGCTCTATCACACCACCTCCTTCAGCCTGTCTTCACCTCCATTTCTGACACCCACTCTCCGTCGATGCTTTTGCCTTTCCACTAACTTACCAGGGATCTCATTTTTTCCCTTTTACCCCTTTGCAAAACCTGTTCCTTAAATATGAGCCTGGAAATCTCTGCATATAGATTTCTAACTGTAGCCAGTGATTAAGAATTACCAGAGTGACAAAATCAAATGTGATAGGCCAAAGCAGGTGTCTTTTAAAGAGTGAATTGGCCTGGTGAGATCAGTAAGACAATAGTCATGGCCAAAAAAGGTAAATTAATGTGGGGCGGGGGCCAATGTAGGAGCAGATAAAATAGAAATGAATTTAGTGGAAAATTAGCTACTTCATAACTAAGGAATGTTTACTATCATCTTTTCCAAATCAGGAAATAAAAAGTTGGGAAAAGGATAAAAATTGGGGCAATGTTGAAAGTTTTAAAAATGTCCAGGGAAAGCATGATTAACTCATGTTATGGTATAAGAAATTTACTTTAAAATTCCATTGAGGCCTCGAGGCAGCAGTTGTGGCATCAAGAATTCACACTCTGGGGGTGATCTGCTGTCCTTTAATCTAAAAGGCCACCACCAAAGGCAGCTCCTGTAGGTATTTCAGCTATTTTTATCTTCCATCAACACCTGAACTACTAACTTACTAACGATCAGAATGTGTATCCATCAGTAAAACTAGTGGTTTATCCCCCAGCTTAGAGACTTTGAGAGAAGAACTTTCATTGGCAAAGCTGGTGTGCTTTTATTTAACTATATGTTTGTACCCATATACATGGGTACATTGGGAGTATCTGACTGCAACAACTGAGGACCAGAGTCTTATTACCAGACCATTGTCACTTTGTCTCAGATGAACCTTCCACAAAAGGCTTTTCAAGAATCCAGAAATGATGGACAGCTTGGTTCTCAGTCAGTTTATTGCAAGATAGGTTCTAGAATTATTATTATTATTATTAGTAGTAGTAGTAGTATTGCTGGCTTGCTAACAAATACTGTGTGGCAGAGTTTATTCTGAGGCTTGTTCCCATTAGAAGCCAGTAGTGACAGCGTAAGGGAGAATAAAAAGAGGAAAGAGGAGGGGGAAAGGAAGAAAAGAGAAGAAGAAGAGGGAGAAGGGAAAAAAGAGGTCTTAATAGTTAAATATTTCCTAACTGAATTAGGCTGGTTGACAAAAAACTGGTTTGCAAAATTAAGAGCTCAGTAGGCATGAATTTAGTATCCCCCATGGGCATGGAAGAATGTTCAATATGAACAAAAAGCTTAATAAACTTCTCACAGTTTTTATGACAAGTGATAGTTTTGGAACAAGGCTCCTATCAAATTTAGGCTCTAATACTCCCACAGAAACTGGAAGATAAGATGCTATCTTACTTGGTGATTACATTTCAAAGAGATAGCTCAAGGAAAGGGACTCCTGATCTTAAAGTTAGCAACAGGTTTATTAGCTTGTAAAAAAGATTTTATATACATTTAAAAAAGACAGAGGAAAAAAACCCCTCATATTTACAAGTTTTCTAAAATAAATGCTCTTAGAAAAGGGAAGGGGAGAGAAGTCTCTTCCATTACCTTGAACAAGGAGAATTAAGCCCCTTATTTTATTTGTATATGCCCTTATACATCTCAATAATTCTCAAGCACACTAAAATTTGAGAACCACTGATTTAAGCCACTGTTTAAATATTTTGCTGTATTTCTGAGAATAAATTTTGTATTTATAGCGATAATCTCTGTGATCTTGAGGTTGAAGTAGACAATAGCTAGTTAAAGGACGATTTGCAAAACACAGATAAAACCAAGACTCTTATACAGATACAAAAATGCACATATGTTAAAGATTTTATTCTAATCCTTAGTCATGAGAGGCCCAGATAGATTTTATACTTAGCTCAAAAATCCAAAGAAAAGCATATTTATAGATAAGAAATATGTAAAAACTGCTTTTTTCTAGGGAGGGAAGACATTGTACCTCTATAGGGCAGAACAGAATTTGCATGTCTATACACAATTACCCGTTATTACTATCAGTTGCTGCCTTACTCTATTTGGGCTTTTATAACAAATATACCATAAACTGAGTAGCTTATAAACAATAGAAATTTATTTTGCGCAGTAAACTTCATATTGGAAATAATATCAAGGCATCAGGTACCTAGATAGGCATATTTTCTTTGTAACTTCACATTGTGGAAAAGGCAGGGGCACTATTTCAAGCTGCTTTTATAAGGGCACTAATTCCACTCACGAGGACTCTGCCCTCATGACCTAATCACCTCTTAAAGGCCCTACCTCCTAATACATCACCTTGGGGGTTAGGTTTCAGTACATGAATTTGGGGGTGGGGAGACACAAACATTCAGAGCATAATGATTACCTGCAAGTTACAGCCTTGCAAAATAGCTCAAAGACAATAAAAGAGTTGATTTCAGATAATCTGGTGGGGTATCCTCCAGATGTGCATAACTGAAGTATAATTCTTTTTTTTTCTACAAGATTAGTGGTTTCAATTTGAAATATGTAATTGATTCAAGACATGATATTTTAATTTGTAAGGTATTAGATAATATGATTGTTGGTAGGCAGTAGTTGAGTACTTTAAAACAAGCTGAATTATTTCATGTATATGTTTGATTTATTAGATTTACAAGAATTGCTTGAGAGCATTAATGATCCTTCAATCCTACACACATCTAACAACTCTCAGAGCTGGAACTATAACTCAATCCCCTTTCCATGTTACCATTCTGGACCTCCAAATTATGCATAAGAATTAGAATGGTACTGTCTTCTCAGCTTCTAAAAAAGTAACCTGGTGGATGACCACAAATTAGATGGAGAACTTCCAATAGTCCAGACATGTAGAATAACGTTTCTCAGTCTTTATTCTCTTATAATTTATATGATTTTACTGTCATAAATAAATACTGTACTATTATTTATGTAGAATTATGTCATATTTATGCATTATTATTTTTAAGTTTAATTCAATATTAAAGTTACTCAAAAATTTTTATGTTTATCTTAAGCTATGATGTCCTTGAAATCATGGATTCAATATATTTTTTCTGAAGTTATTTTTTAAATATATAAACATTACAAGTATAAGTGATTATCAATGGACTGCCTGCCATTATCTTACACAGCAATGCATGTATACATAACACATTCTGAGAAACACTGAGAGGAAGAGGAAAGGTCTTCTATGGTGGATAAAAATACATTCAAAAAAACAAAGAGGTTTCACATAATTGTTAGGTTCAGGATCATTACTTTTCAGTTCCATTTTCAACTGAGGATAGGATGCAAGAAGGTTATAACTCTAATGACCCCTGAAATTGAACAAGCCAACATGTAAAAATATTATCAAAATGAATTAAATTATTTGAATTCACTTTATAACTAGTAGAATATAAAGAAAATAATTAGTAACACTGAAAAGTTTCAGAACTTCACAACAAGTCCTGCCATGGCTATGGGATAGGCAAAGGTTTCTACAAATTTATAATTATTAAGGAAGAATACATAATTTTTTAAAGTTAGATGAAGTCAAGAGGTAAGTTCAAAAATTTAATGCATGCTTTGAATTAATGTCTTATGCCTTTACTTTGTTATTATAAAGTTGATATTTACAAACATAGTCCATTAAAAATTACTGTTCTTTTCTAAAATGCATGAGTGTTGGGCTATATCTCTCAGTTCCTCATTTGTGATGAGGTCAATCACAAGGTCTGTGTGTTAATGATGTCCCATTACCTATTTCTAGTCCTATGCCCAGAATTACTCCTCTACATTCATGGAGTAAGTCTGGAAAGTTAATTCATAATTCAGAGCTGGCCTTTTTCTCTAGTGAATTTGAAGAAGACATATAATATTGTCTTATATAGTCTGTAATAGTTGAGATTCTTTGCTTAAGTGATCTGCTTTGTACAAGATCCTATACATTTAGGCTTTTGTTGTTTTAAGTTTCAAGAATCAAAGACTGTGCCAACTAGCTAAGATTGAAAATATGAATTATAGTCTTGTGACAATGGTGAGTGTTAAAATTATGCCTCCACTCATCTATTTTATGCAACATGGTGGGACCCTGAACTGATAAGGACAAAATAGATTAACATAACAGTAAGACAGAGAGAACATTTTCTAAAGTAGATGTGGGGAATAAGCTTAGGAATTCCCTAAGCTTGCACCAATGGGTTAACAAGACATAAAGAAATAGAAAGCCACAGGATGTACACAGCCAAGATTAGGTAAAATAGATTAGGTACACAGGGCAAAGGCCCCCAGTATAGGACAAAGGTATAGGAATAGGAAATCTCAAGATGCAAACAACCAAAATTAGGTAAACAAAATTAGGTATTCAGGGAGGAAACACCCCCCAACTTAGTACAATAGCAGAAAGCTGCTTTCATAGGAAGGAAGGACCAAAATAGGTAAACAGGTAAACAAGGATATAGATGGCAGCAGGGCAAAGTTGCCCAGAGTGGAGCTAATTAGCAAAAGAAAGGTGCCTTGTTGACCCTGAGGTAGCAAGCTCTGTCTTATCCCCTAGGCTAGCTAAGATAAACAGATGTGGTACCTCATGCCTGCAATAAACAACCAGCTGCCCGGCACTAGGACTTTATTTTGCATTGACCCAAACCCCTAACATCACATATCTTCAAAACCCCCTTTCCCTCACACCCATGAGTTAATGTTCTCGATTTTATTGTCTCTTTGTGCATGTCCATCACGCTTGTAAGCCTTCTGATCCAAAAAAAACGGAGCAAGGACCCTTACTTGGGACTCTTGTCTCCTCCCAGACATTAGCCTCTCTTGCATTTCAATCCTGCGTCCACTGTCTTGCTGGACAAGAGAGAACTCCAGACCCAGTGTCTACAACAGCAGGTAGTATACTAAAGTAACTAGTAGTAAGACTACATGAAGTTTATGCAAATGAAACAACTATAAATGTTTGAAAACTTGAGCACCTATTTTCAAATTTGGTTTTGTATTATCTCCAAAAATTTTAGATTCCTTTTGTTTCCAAATTTAGACTCCTAGCTTTTTCTTAGTTTGCTTCCATTCTTCTCTCTGGGGGAAACTTGCTCTGATTTATAGACTTTTCTCCTGTGACATGTCCCATTACTGATTCTTCATTCTGTTACTTACCTAGAATTCAATTTCCAGAAAATGTTCAATCTCCAGAGACAGAGCAAGTTGACAGTTTGTTGTTTCTTATGAAAATGGACTTTGTGTCGTTTCATTTAGGTATGACTTGCCCCCTAACTCTGTTATATAAATATTATATAACCAAGTATAAGATTCAAAATCAAAAGCAAAACTCCTGCTAAAATTGCTTTAATTTCTGCTGTGAGTCTATTTGCATACGTGGAGTATTGCTTTATTTGCATATTTAAAAAAATAGGGAAAGGTAACAAGGAAACCTTTTAACTTAGCCAAAATAAACAAATTTTTCATTGTATAGTCAGTCATATATAACTGTATGTTTATGAGCTGTTCCATCATATGGCATACCATTTTAATATTTCTTGATACATGATTATTTTGGGGGGTTATAAATCAGGCAAATTTCAAAGTATAATTAGTGCTTATAATAACCCAAGGCAAGTAAAACAATCTCTCTGATTTATTTATTTGTATTAGATGATTCTTATTTTCATGACATTCTATATTAAGTTTAAATACAGCGAATTCAACAAACTGCTCAGTAGAAGTGTGCACCTGTGACATTAGTGGGGTGTCATATCACTTTGTATCAGAAAAATGTTCATTCATTATTCAGATGCTTGAGGTTAGAATCAAATCCTTTCCATGCAAATGGTATCAACATTAAAGTTACTTCAGAAAAAATTTTAAAAATAATAGCATAAGTTGTTTTTTAATTTTTTTAATTACTTTTTTAATGTTTATTTTTGAGTGAGTGCACACAAATGTGCAGCAGGGGAGGGGCAAAGAGAGAAGGGAACAGAGGATCCTAAGCAGGCTCTGCGCTGACAGCAGAGAGTGTGCTGTGGGGCTTAAATTCGTGACCCATGAGATCATGACTAGAGCCAAGGTTGGACTCTTAACTGACTAAGCAACCCACATGCCCTTAGCATAAGTTGTTTAAATAACAGTCAAAGAGCAGAACTAAATGGAATGATTTCCTGATACTTATGAAATAATATAACCTGTGGACACAGCATCCACAGTTTTAGAACAAAAAAATCAGGATGTGTAGTTACTTTAAGATATGTTATGAAATATCATTAGAAGCTACAATTTTTAGGTCTGATGTGTCTGGCATTGAACTAAACTCTTTTGCAAAGTTATTCCATTTAAGTGTTATTTTAACATTATTTCAAATGTGAACTTACACATACTTTGAGTATTTTAAAGTCAACAGTGTTCTTTTTTTCTTAGTAAATGGTATAGTCATATGGCTTAATGTAAAATAAATTAGTAATAAATTTAATCTGTTACTCTTTTCTATATTTCTACCCTATTTTATTATTAATATTCATTGAACCATGATCTACCAGTGTACGAACAATAGGTAACACATACATGGACAGTTTGGACCTACTCAATATGGAAAACTATCATTTTCCTAACCCTTTATTGCTCTTAGTCTGAACCATCCTACTTTCACAAATCCAACTCCGTAACTATGGAATCAGAGTATTTGATGTAAATATTCATTAGTCATTGTCACCATGCATAAACCATTCTATACATTTTAAACAACACACATTATTCAAAAAAACTTTACATTCTTTGTCTATTGCTGTGTAACATATTACCACAAACTTAGTGGCTTAAAAGAACACACACTTATTATCTCAGTTTGATCACAAGTCCAAGCAGGGCACAGCTGGGTTTTCTGCTCAGAGTCTTGCAAAAGCCAAAATCAAAGTTGTCAGCTAAAATGTGTTCTTATCTGTAGTTTGGGATCCTCCCCAAGCTCATTCAGGTTGTTGGCATAATTCAGTTCCTTAAAGTTATCCTCATTTTCTTTCTGACTGTTGGTCACAATGGTTCTCAGTTCCTAGAAGCTACTCTCAGGTCCTATACATGTGGGCCTTTAGCAACATGGCAGCTTGTTTCCTAACTAAAGCCCAACTGCAGATTCTCTTCCAGTTTGTTAGAGTGGAGTCCTATGTAATGTAATCACAGAAGTGATTATCCTCTCATATTCACAAGTCCTACCTACATTTCTGGGAAAGGATAATACACAGAGAAGTACAGCAGAAGACAGGAATCTTGGAGGCCATCTTGGAATGCTTGGGCCAACTCAGAAGCTGGAAGGATATTCAGGAAACATTTATCAAGATTTTTATGTGTGCTAGATGCTGTGTCAGGCCCTGAGTTACAAAGATGAACAGTATAAGGTCTTTGACATAGAGGAATGCTTGTATTACAATGTAATCAAAGGGAATCTTCATAATACATGGAATTATAGCCTGCTTCATCCATATCTAATGCTATAAAAATTTTAAGGACTATTATTCCCAGGAAGTGAAGACACACTGGCTTTCCATCTTTGTCCCGCTTTCTATCTCTATAGATAACTATTTGCTCTATTTTCTTTTACTTTTATAATTATCATTGGGAGAAAACTATAATACCCCTAATTAATATGCAAATACTGAAATATCTATGTATTAGTTAATTGAAAATCAAAACATCAAAAGGACCAAGAAAGAAATAGCTTGAATTTGCAAATGTGATTAATTAAGTAGAGTATTAGGAAATCAAATTAGTATGTTTTCAGTTGCACAGTTTCCTTTTTTAGTTTCCAAACAAGTATTCCTTCAACTTTAAACGAGTCAACATCTCTAATTAGTGGCCTTGGTTGATTTTTAAAGAGTGTTTTATGGTTAATAGGCTGAAATCATAAAGCATTCATAGTGTATTTAAAGAGAGTGATGATATTTTATTTCTGGCACGAACTGTTGCCATATGGAGTGTACAACACCTCACATTATTAGGATCAAAATGCTGCCTGTTCTCTAGGGAAAAAATATTTACTGAGTAATTGGTTAAAACACTTCTAAAAAATTAAAAACATGGTACTCCAATATCAGAAGAATTTGGGAAATAAATAAGGAATATTTAGAAAAGTACTATTAGTTGTAGTATTTTAAAATGAAAATCTTTATTCCAAATATCCCAAGTATTTTACCCACACTCAAAAATCATGTTACTTGAGAAGCCATATAATTTATCATTAAAACTAAGATTTCTAAATATAGTTCTTTCTACTAACAACTGAAGCTGAATTCACAAGGACACTTGCATTGAGAGGCATAGAAGAGTGGCTATAAATATTTTTGGCCCATGAGTCACTCTGCAGAGGCAGAAAAGTGTCCCACTCATATTTTTCTTTTGCTGTATTGTTGGAGAGGGAAAAGTATCTCCCCCAGACTGGTTTGTTTTGAATGGCTGAGTCTCAACTTTTGGAACTAGGCAAGTGTAAGCCTTATTTTCATCATAAATTTAAAAAATAGAAAGATAATAAAAAATATAAATAGATAATATAGTTAAGAAGGATAATATGAAGAAATCATAATAAAAAAAACTATGTTGAGGTATGTTCCCTCTAAACCTACTTTGTTGAGGGTTTTTATCATGAATGGATGTTGTACTTTGTTGACTGCATTTTCTGCATCTAAACGATCATACGGTTCTTATCCTTTCTTTTACTAATTTGGTGTATCACATTGCTGGATTTGTGAATACTGAACCACTGTTGCAAACCATAAATAAATCCCACTTGATTATGGTGAATGATTTTTTTTAATGTATTGTTGGATTCAGTTTGCTAGTATTTTGTTGAGAATTTTTGCATCCATATTCATCAGGGATATTGGCCTGTAGTTCTCTTTTTTTAGTAGAGTCTTTATCTGATTTTGGTATCAGAGTAATGCTGGCCTCATAAAATGTATTTGGAAGTTTTCCTTCCCTTTATATTTTTTGGAATAGTTTGAGAAGGATAGGTATTAACTCTTCTTTAAATGTTTGGTAGAATTCTCCTGTGAAGCCATCTGGCCCTGGACTTTTGTTTGTTGGGAGTTTTTGATTACTGATTCAATTTCTTTGCTGGTTATCAATCTGTTCAAGTCTTCTATGTCATTATGTTTCATTTTGGTAATTTATATGTTTATAGGAATTTATCCTTTTCTTCTCAGTTGTCCAATTTGTTGGCATATAGTTTTTTATAATATTCTGTTACAAGTGTTTGCATTTCTGTGTTGTTATTTCTCCTCTCATTTGTGATTTTATTTACTTGGGTCCTTTATCTTTTCTTTTTGATAAGTCTGGCTATGGATTTATCAATTATACTAGTTTTTTCAGAGAACCATCTCCTGGTTTTATCGATCTGTTGTATTTTTTTTTTAGTTTCTATGTCATTTATTTCTGTTCTAATTTCTCTGATTGCCTTCCTACTCCTGGCTTTAGGCTGTGTTTATTGCTCTTTTTCTACTTCCTTTAGGTATAAGGTTAAGTTGTTTGAGATTTTTCTTGACTTTTGATGTAGACCTATATTTCTATATACTTCCCTCTTAGGGCCACTTTTGCCACATCTAAAGGTTTTGGACCATTTTGTTTTTATTTTCATTTGTTTCCATGTATTTTTTTTAAATCTATTCTTTGATTTCTTGGTTAACCCATTCATTGTTTAGTAGCATGTTGTTTAAACTCCATGTATTTTTGTCTTTCTAATTTTTTCTTGTGGTTGACTTCAAATTTCATAGCATTGTGGTCAGAAAAGGTACATGGTATGATTTCAATCTTTTTGTATTTGTTGTGACTTAATGCCTAATTTGTAACCTAATATGTGATCTACTCTGGAGAATATCGCATGAGCACTTGAAAAGAATGTGTATCCTGCTGTTTTAGGATGGAATGTTCTAAATATATCTGTTAAAACCATCTGGCCCAGTGTGTCATTCAAAGCCATTGTGGACTTTCTGTTTAGAAGATCCATCCATTGATGTAAGTAGAGTATTAAAGTCTCCTACCTTTATTATGTTATTATGAATTAGTTCCTTTATGTTTGTTACTAATTGTTTTACATATTTGGGTGCTCTCACGCTGGGTGCATAAATATTTATAATTGTTATATCTTCTTGTTGGATTTTCCCCCTTATGACTGTAAAGGCCAGATATGAAAAACCCACAGCTAATATCATCCTCAATGGAGAAAAACAGAACTTTTTCCCTACGGTCAGGAACAAGACAGGGATATCCACTCTCTCCACTGTTATTTAACACAGTACTGGAAGCCTAGCCACAGCAATCGGACAACAAAAAGAAATAAAAAGCATCCAAATCAGCAAGGAAGAATTAAAACTTCCACTATTTGCAGATGACAAAATACTCCATACAGAAAACCTAAAAAACTTCACCAAAAGACTGCTAGAACTGATAAATAAGTTCAGTAAAGTCACAGGGTACAAAATCAATGTACAGAAATCTGTTGCATTTCTATATACCAATAATGAAGCAGCAGAAAGAAATAAGGAATCAATCTCATTGACAGTTGTTCCAAAACAATAAGATACCTAAGAATAAATCTAACCAAAGAGGTGAAAGATCTATACTACAAAAACTATAAAACACTGATGAAAGAAATTGAAGATGACACAAAGGAATGGAAAGACATTCCATGTTCATGGATTAGAAGAACAAACATTGTTAAAATGTTTATACTACTCAAAGCAATCCCTATCAAAATATCAACAGCATTTTTTCACAGGGCTAGAACAAACAATCCTAAAATGTGTATGGAATCACAAAAGAACCTGATTAGCCAAAGCAATCTTGAAAAAGAAAAGCAAAGATGGAAGCATCAAAATTCTAGACTTCAAGTTGTATTACAAAGCTGTAGTGATCAAGACAGTATGGTACTGTCACAAAAATATACATGTTACCCAACAGAACAGAATAGAAAACCCAGAAATGAACCCAAACTATATGGCCAATTAATCTTCAACAAAGCAAGAAAGAATATGCAATGGGAAAAAGATAGTCTCTTCAACAAATAGTGTTGGGAAACTGGACAGCAACATGTAAAAGAATGAAACTGTACCACTTTCTTACACTATACACGAAAATAAATTAAAAATAAATGACTTCAATGTGAGACAGGAAACCATCAAAATCCCAGAAGAAAACACAGGTAGTACACAGGTAGTAACCTCTTTAATATTGGCTGTAGCAACATTTTTCTACATATGCCTCCTGAGGCAAGGGAAACAAAAGCAAAAATAAATTACTGTGACTTCATCAAAATAAAGAGCTTCTGCACAGTGAAGGAAACAATCAATAAAACTAAAAGGTGACCTTCAGAATGGAAGAAGATATTTGCAAACAACATATCTGATAAAGAGTTAGTATAAGAAATATATGAAGAACTTATAAAACTAGGGGCACCTGGGTGGCTCAGTCAGTTGGGCGTCCGACTTTGGCTCAGGTCATGATCTCGCGGTCAGTGAGTTCGAACCCCACGTCAGGCTCTGTGCTGACAGCTCGGAGCCTGGAGCCTGTTTCCGATTCTGTGTCTCCCTCTGTCTCTGACCCTCCCCCGTTAATGCTCTGTCTCTCTCCATCTCAAAAATAAATAAACATTAAAAAAAAATTTTAAAGAACTTCTAAAACTCAACACTCAAAAAACAAATAATCCAATTAAAAAATGGGCAGAAGACTGAATAGACATTTTTCCAAAGAAGATATACTGATGACCAACAGACACACGAAAAGATGCTCAACATCACTGATATCAGGGAAAGACAAATCCAAATTACAATGAGTTATCACCTAACACCTGTCAGAATGGCTAAAGTCAACAACACAAGAAACAACAGATGTTGCCAAAGATGTGAAAACACTATAGAAGTTCCTCAAAAAGTTAAAAATAGAACTACCCTACCACCCAGAAATTGCACTACTAGGTATTTACCCAAAGAATACAAAAATGCTAATTCAAAGGATACATGCACCTTGATGTTTATAACAGCATTATCTAGAATAGCCACATTATAGAAACAGCCTAGTGTCCACTGACTGATGAATGGAAAAGAGGTTGTGTGTGTGTGTCTGTGTGTGTATATGTATACATAAACAAAATATTACACAGCCACAAAAAAGAATGAAATATTATCTTTTGCAATGACATGGATGGAGCTAGAGTATCCTCAAAATGAAATAAGTCAGTCAGAGAAAGACAAATACCATATGATTTCATTCATATATGGAATTTAATATGCAAAACAAAGGAGCAAAGGGAGAAAAAACAAAAGAGAGGCAAACTGAGAAACAGACTCTTAATTATAGAGAATAAACTAATGGTTATCAGAGGGGAGGTGAGTGGGGGGATTGGTGAAATAGGTGATGGGGATTAAGGAGTGTACTTATAATGAGCACTGGGTGATGTATTGAAGTTTTGAATTACTATATGGTACACCTGAAACTAATATTACACTGTATGTTAACTAACTGAAATTTAAATAAAAACTTAAAAAAAAATAGTATATCACTGACCACCCCCAAAAGAATTGAAAAGATGAATAAGACAAAAAAAATGAGACAAGTTTAAATAATACTTAATTCACATACTTAAAATTCAAGAGAACACTGCACTAACATATTAAGGGTAGGTAATGAGGAAGAGAGAAGAGGAAAACACAACATTCAAAAGAAAACTATGTATGAAAAGTTTGATTTTAGTGTTAATTACCACAATGAAGTATATAAAAATAGATCTAGATAGCAGAAAACATTAAAGAACACAAGTTTGTGTAACTTTATAAAACTTGTAAGCTTGTGTAATTTATAGAGAAGAAATAAAGAAAAAAGTAAATGAACTATGAAGCATAGTCTTAAGAGAATCTATTTGCAATTGGAGTTGAAAGAGAGAGCACATGCAAATGAACAATAAAAATAAATTCATTGAGATAGTTATTCAAGGAATACGTATGTTTCACCAATATGTGTTAGACATAGGAAATAAAATAGTGATTTAAAAAATATTCTATAGCCACTGTCTTCATTTAACTTAATGACTATTGACAGAAAAAGACACTGATTTAATAATTATTCAAAAGAAGTTACAAGTTCATCTAGAGTAAGCTCCTTGGAAGATTTTTACATGGCACAATGTTAGCATGTCATGGGGGACTCACCAATAACAGGGGAAGGGGCAGAGATGCATTGCTTTTCAAATGATCTTCATGAGCAGAAATTTCTAGATGAGGAGTAGTGGAGGATAGAGTGGGCAGTGAGTAAATGTCACAAGCAGAGGAAAAGGCAGAGCAATACCTGAACTAAGGAAAGGCTTGAGTTGCAAATATGAAAGGTTCGATGGAACCAGAAAAAATTCATGAAAATAAACTAATTCCTGGTCAAACGTTTGAATATCATAGCACATGAATATGGGCTACCAATATCCAGGCTTCAAAAGCAGATCATATTTTAAAAATACCAATATTTTGCTGGTATCAGATATCTCCACACCTCCATATTCTGTAAGATGATAGTGTAATATTTACAATCACTTGCAGGGGAAACACTATAACCCAAGCTCTCATTTACATCACCCCTTACCCTATTCTGTGTTTCTTCATCACAAATAACCACACTGTTGGATCACATATTCTAAACTTTCTCTTGGGTTTCTTTGTGTTTTACTTACTACATAGGTATGAACTTCCAATGAATACATTGTCTAATTTTTTTTCTTGCTTTTGGACTTTATACCATGTCATATAGGTTTTTGTGCAACTTTTATTCAAATTTCATTTCTAATATTTACCTGTGTTCATATGTGTAGCTGTGGTTTTTATATTTCCAATGAAATCAGGTATTCTATTTTGTAATAATTCACAAGGTATTTATATCTTTCCCTGACAATATGTATCTAGGCCGTTTCTGGCTTGGAGTTACCACCAAGGCTGCTGGAATAAATGTTCCTATACATGCATCCCCTAATGTAGCACAGAAGTATTTAGCACTATTTGATGACCTTTTCAGATTATACTCATCTATTACATTATTGGATGATCATGCTATTAAAAATTAGTTCTCCTGGTTATATTGCAGCTCACTGATGTAGCTAAACATTTGTAATTCAGTTCTAGTGTCTGAACACTTTACCCCGACATTTTCCAAAAGGAAGACTGTGGAGTACTGCCAGTCATGAACATAGAACTCATGAATAAAAGTTAATTGTGGATTTCAAAGGATTCAGCTTTACTGACAGTTATAGATAATATGACTTCAATTCTCAATTTCTCATGGCACTTTTTGAAAAAGTCAGTTTCCTTCCAGTCAAATAAAAGATAATCCACTGATCCTCACAAATTGTTTTAAAGTTTTGTTGTTTTCAATGGAGTACTACGTGGCAATGACAAAGAATGAAATATGGCCCTTTGTAGCAACATGGATGGAACTGGAGAGTGTGATGCTAAGTGAAATAAGCCATACAGAGAAAGACAGATACCATATGGTTTCACTCTTATGTGGATCCTGAGAAACTTAACAGAAACCCATGGGGGAGGGGAAGGGGAAAAAAAAAAAGAGGTTAGAGTGGAAGAGAGCCAAAGCATAAGAGACTCTGAAAAACTGAGAACAAACTGAGGGTTGATGGGGGGTGGGAGGGAGGGGAGGGTGGGTGATGGGTATTGAGGAGGGCACCTTTTGGGATGAGCACTGGGTGTTGTATGGAAACCAATTTGACAATAAACTTCAAAAAAAATAAAGTTTTGTTGTTTTATTTTATTGTTATTGTTATTTTAATTTAGGGAAGAAGAATCAGAATTAGAGTGGTCAACATTGAGATGGATGCCAGTGATCCAGTTTCAATCAGTTTTACTGGTTTTGAATAATATCTTATCTTGCTGCTCTCTAATGGCTTCTACAAGGCAGTTGAAACACCCTTGAAATCTCCAACAGAGAAATTCCTGAGTTTACTATAAACAATGCTGGGCATTTTATCCTAGGTAAAGTAAGGGATAAAATTCATTTCTGCCTTTTTTCTTCAAGTCTTAAATACTTACTAACGGATAAGCAAGGATTGAATCCCAAGGGGAGTATAGAGCACAAGAAAAAAGGCGATGCAACTTATGACAATATTTTCTAGTCCCATTTATGAAGGACCCTTTGGGAAACTCTGGAAAGCCAGAAACTCTATGAAAGTGCATCAGTTCTCACTAAGCACAGACTTCCCAACATGAAGAAAACCAGGATTTGAATCATCAGAAAAACTGCCTTTCAGCTGAGTGTAATTTTTGAGAGGGTGCAGCAGTATCCTATCAGCAATCAACACTCTCAGTAGCTGGGGACGAGTGCCTAAGATCAGATGTGGAAGTCCAGGTGATGGGCCACAGCACTCACCACATGCACTGGTCCTACTGTCTTTAAAAACACTTTCCTTCTACACCAAATCAGATCCATCAAACAAAAACTATGTAGCAGTTTAGACACTATCTTTAGTTATCTCTTGCTGTGTAACAACTTGCTTCAAAAACTTAGAAGTTTAAAAGAAGTAAGATTAATTATCTCATAGTTTTTGTAGGTCATTCATGTCACTAGTTGTGACATACCTTGGTGCCTCTGACTCAAGTTTACTCATGAGACTACAGTCAGGCAGGCAGACTACAGTCAGGCAAGACTATGACCTCCTCTGAAGGCTCTCCTTGGGGAGGATCCACTCCCATGCTCACTCACATGACTGCTGGCAGGATTCAGTTCTTCACAGATTGTTGGACTGAGACCTCCTTTGGTTCGTCAACATGTGGGTGTTGTTATAAGCTGAATAGTGTCCTCTTCAAATTCCTATGCGGAAACCCTAACCCATGTTACCTAAGAATGACTGTATTTGGAGACAGGGCCTTTAAAAAGGTGATTATGTTAAAATGAGGCTGCTAAGGTAGGCCCTATTCCAATCTGATGGTGTCCTTATAAGAAAAGGAACTTTGGACACAAAAAGAGATACCAGAGGACAACCATGTAAAGACTTAGCAAGAAGATAACTATCTTCAAGCCACAGAAAAAGGTCTCAGGAGAATCACTTTCCTGGCACCTTGATCTTGGACTTGTGACAAAACAATTTTCTGTTATTTAAACTACCCAGTTTATGGGACTTTGTTATGGCAACCCTAGCAAATTAATACAGGCCTCCATATAGGGCAGCTCACAAGATGGCAGTTGGCTTCCTTCCTTCAGAATGAGGGAGCAAGTGAGTACACCCAAAATGAAAGCCACAGTGTTTTTGTAATTCAATCTCAAAAGTAACATCTGAATACTCTGTTGTATCCTATTCACTGTTGTATCCTATTCAGTTCAAATGCAAAGGGAAAGGATGGCATGAGGGCATGAAACTATAGGTTGATACCATGAGGGGCCAGCTGAGAGGCTGCCCACCACAGACATATAACATCTATAACTTATGGACCCTAATTTAGGTGAAGAAGAAAAAGTCATGATATTATATGATAAGTGAATTATGTAGGAGCTACGATAAACAACTTTTATGAGTGTTTGAACCGGGTCTAAACTGGAGGATGAATTCTCAACCCAGGACAGTAGTAACTGTTTTCATCCCATGGCGTTACATGAAAAGAAACTTAGGAGATCGCTAGCAATCATCATAGTTGATATGAACACTAAATCCAATTTTGTTTTCTTTATCATCACCTATATTTACTCTCTTATCTGACACATTCTTCTAAGAATAAGAATAGAAGAGAGTTTAATTAGGTGAGTATCAATTGCCCTTGTACTGCTGCTTTTGCATTTAGTTTTCCATCCACCCCTTGCCAGTTTCCATGCTTGGCTTAGAAACACCTCTGCATGAGTAAAGTTTGCAGTCAATTATTATGTGACAGTACCAACTACTGCCCTAAATATATATTCAAATTAAGGGTTATATAGCGGGCATTTCTAAAGCAGAACATTCCTGTAAAGCAAACAAAAACCAAGCCAGCTGGAATGTTATTTTGGATGCACCGTCCTTCCTCAGGGCCATTATTAGTTTTTTAGGACTTATTTTCAAAAATTCACTCAGAAGGAAAAAAAGATAGGCTTGCTTATAAGCAAACACTAGTTAAATGCATACTATTAAAGGTGAGACAGAGGTGCTGAGAATCCCAAACAATCTTTCTTTTAAGAAAAAAGAAGAAACTCCATATATTTTAAGAGGCAAAAAGACCACCAGAGCATATCTATGATTATTTCTTTCCATAGCCAAAGAGGAAAAAGGTCAGTTTGAAAAATTTTGTGGAAGACTACAACTTTTGATCCAGGTAACCTAAGTTTTAAGTCAATGGAACAAATCCATAAGTTCTGAATTACCTGGCCATTAAAAAAATACACTCATATAAAAAGTATGTGTACTCTTGGAATAGGGTATACTTGGAATTATGACCATTGGCATTTAAAATTGGCCTTGGGGGCGCCTGGGTGGCGCAGTCGGTTAAGCGTCCGACTTCAGCCAGGTCACGATCTCACGGTCCGTGAGTTCGAGCCCCGCATCGGGCTCTGGGCTGATGGCTCAGAGCCTGGAGCCTGTTTCTGATTCTGTGTCACCCTCTCTCTCTGCCCCTCCCCCGTTCATGCTCTGTCTCTCTCTGTCCCAAAAATAAAAATAAACGTTGAAAAAAAAAATTAAAAAAAATAAAATAAAATTGGCCTTGGGAAGCTTAAAGCTCCATTACTAAAGCCTCCCAAATGCTTCTACTCTCCACCTCCATCTTTTCCTGTGCCATCATCTACTGGCACATGGCAGTGAGAAGTATGGAGCTTGGACTTAGACTGGCTGCATCTGAATCCCAGCTCTATCCTTCACTAGCTATAAGACAGTTCTAAGACTTAATTTCTTAATCTGTAGTGTGGGAATAATAATGGTAATTGTAGGGTTTCCATGAGGAATAAAAGGTCACTTTTTATCCAACCTGACCAAGAGTAAACATTCAAACCATATCATCCATTACTAAATTGATTATTCTGTCTGAAATTCCCTTGCCCTTCTTCAATTTGTTGACTTGCCAAATGTATTTTCCTCCTTCAAGATACAGCTCAAATATCTCTTGTTCTAGGATATCTCTGATAAGTCCTCCAAACTCCTTCTTCTGGGCTTTCATTTCATTTTATCTCTTTCTGTTTGTGCACTTGTCACTTTCATCATGACTTTCCCTACCCCACACCCCTTTTTGTTTTTACCTGACTCTCCACTTGAGCTCCTTGAGACTATCAGTCATAACTTATTCTTTTGGTCCCACATAATAGATGCTCAACAAATGTTAATGAAATCAATGGTCATAAAGACATTGATATGACATTCTGTTGAACACATGGATGTCAGGGTAGAGTAAGTTATGTTAACTAGCATCTTTGAAAGGAGGATTAAGAAAAAAATCTCATTCTAAAAATGTCTCATATCAATATATTACATACAAAACAAAAACTACTCATAATGTTTGGTACGATGGACACTTTGAACAGGGAGTAGGTTTAAAATACATGATGCTCATATTACTGAGATAACTTATTAAAAAATGTGTGCATAAGGGTTCATTATAACTTGTCAGGTATCATTTGTATTTGGCATTTCTTTTTTTTTACTTTTTATATAAAGTTTTTATTTACTTATTTATTTTTTATTTTTTTTCAATATATGAAATTTATTGTCAAATTGGTTTCCATACAACACCCAGTGCTCATCCCAAAAGATGCCCTCCTCAATACCCATCATCCACCCTCCCCTCCCTCCCACCCATCAACCCTCAGTTTGTTCTCAGTTTTTAAGAGTCTCTTATGCTTTGGCTCTCTCCCACTCTAACCTCTTTTTTTTTTTCCTTCCCCTCCCCCATGGGTTCCTGTTAAGTTTCTCAGGATCCACATAAAAGTGAAAACATATGGTATCTGTCTTTCTCTGTATGGCTTATTTCACTTAGCATCACACTCTCCAGTTCCATCCATGTTGCTACAAAGGGCCATATTTCATTCTTTCTCATTGCCACGTAGTACTCCATTGTGTATATAAACCACAATTTCTTTATCCATTCATCAGCTGATGGACATTTAGGCTCTTTCCATAATTTGGCTATTGTTGAGAGTGCTGCTATAAACATTGGGGTACAAGTGCCCCTATGCATCAGGACTCCTGTATCCCTTGGGTAAATTCCTAGCAGTGCTACTGCTGGGTCATAGGGTAGGTCTATTTTTAATTTTCTGAGGAACCTCCACACTGTTTTCCAGAGTGGCTGTACCAGTTTGCATTCTCACCAACAGTGCAAGAGGGTTCCCGTTTCTCCACATCCTTTCCAGCATCTATAGTCTCCTGATTTGTTCATTTTGGCCACTCTGACTGGCATGAGGGAGAAAAGATATTTGCAAATGACATATCGGACAAAGGGCTAGTATCCAAAATCTATAAAGAGCTCACCAAACTCCACACCCGAAAAACAAATAACCCAGTGAAGAAATGGGCAGAAAACATGAATAGACACTTCTCTGAAGAAGACATCTGGATGGCCAACAGGCACATGAAAAGATGCTCAATGTATTTGGCATTTCAAGCCATCTACTAGAATAGCATATTGTGAACTCAGATAAAAATGGCATATATTAAGAATGTTAGTGATTAAAAGATTGTGAAAACTGATATTTGAGGGACTAGTCAAAGCAACTATTCAGTCTCTATATTTAACCACAACCAGTATTTAGCATCATAGTTATTGATATCCATCTTAAAGTCCTATGATACAGCAATATCCATTCATTTATATCTTAGCTCAAATAAATCATTACTCTGTGCTTCCACATCTTTCATCTAAATATCAACATGTTAAAGCTTTACTTTCTAACCTGACCTTTAATGACATGTTTTTTAATTAACTTTGTATATCATTATCAATTCCTCAGTACCTGGTTTGAAATATTAGATAATTAAGCCCACATATTCAAATCAGCATTATTTCACAATGTAAGCAAGATCCCCATTTGAATGAAATATTTTAAACTTTAAAAATAATGTTATTTAAATCTCTTGTTAGTGTGGAAGTATCAGTGTACCTCACAGTATGAATATTCAATTTTCATTTACTAGTGCACCCAAAACACTTTTTAGTGGCTAATATCATCAAAAATAGTCCTAATACATATGCCATTCACATAATTGGATATCAAAAAATTGGGGGTATAATTATACTGAATACACTGAAATAATAAATTATGAATTAACTCTACAAACTTATTACAGATGTCCTTAAGATTGTTTACAGTCCCTTCAGTAGGGCTTATAAGACAAAATCAGAGTAAATTCAAAAAGAACCTAAATTCTTAAAGCTCATCCTCAAATAAGGATTCATTTCTTATTTCTCAGTTTCCTTACCTACTTGGCTTTTATTTTTAATTCATTGTAGAATGCGGTCTCTGCCATCTCCAAATTATACGAAAACTCTTTCTTCACTGCCACCATCACAGACTAAGTAGCTATCATTGTTTGACTGACTACTATCAATCACTTCCTAAGAGATGACATTAGTGATTCCCCCCTTCTATAGTTTCTTCAAAGGTGAATATATTTTGACATTCAGTCAAACGTCTTATCAGACATTTTTTAAATATTCTAGAAACAGTACTAACCTCCCCCAGTTTAAAGGAATGGTGCTGGTATAAGTGTGCTGGTAACTGAGCACACTGCAAAATAAAGACTGCCTCACCTGATGCCTCTCTTCCTATCTTAGGTCACTAGGGCCAAAGGGATGGAGCTGTAAAGGCTTAAACTTAGCTTACATCATTATATATTTATATTTTCATCTGATGGAGGGAAAAAAATAGAGATAAAAAGAGAAATAGGCAAATCTTCAATTATAGTTGTAGACTCTAATATAACTCTCCCCACAAAATAAATAAGGAGAGATAAAAGTCAGTAAATATAAAGATTTGTGTAGCACAATTTAACCATTTTAATCTAATTTATATCAACAACTACAGAATACATAATTTTTCAAGTTTATGCAGCACATTTACCAAGGTTGTCTACTATCGCCACATTTATTCAATAATGTATTGGAAGTCCTAACTGAAGCAACAAGGCAAAAAAGCAGAAAAAAAATTAGAAGGATTGGAAAGGAAAAGTAATGATTTTTCATCTTAAACATAAAAATGAATCTTTAAACAGGCTATTAGGAGTAATAAGTACAGCAAGATCATAGACTGTACTGTTGATGTATAAAACCTAACTATATTTATATATAAAAGAAAAAATAGAAAAGGAAAACAAAAAAAATAGAAAATATAAAAAATAGAAAAGGAAAACAAAAATATAAACCATAGGAATGTCCTATGATAGACATTCCTCTCTTAGGTATAGAACAAAAAATAGTACAAAAAATCAATAATCCTATAGCACAATTTTAAGAATAAATAAAAAACTTATGCAACATTTCTCCATTTAAAACTACAAAAGATGAAATAATTTCTAAAAGAACCTAAATAAATTGAGAGGTATAACATTCCAATGGACTGGAAGATTCAGTAATATTAAGGTATCAATTTTCCCAAAATTGATAGATAGTTTATAGATCGTGCAATTCCAGTCAAATTCACACTGGATTTTGTTTTATTATCTTTAATTTATTTTGTTTTTAAATTACATATTTATTTGTCTACTTATGAAATTGCCAAGGTGATACTAAATATGGAAATAGTCAAGAATAGTAGAGAAAATCTTGAGGAGCAAGCTGGAGAATCACACTACCAAATACCAAAACTTACTATGAAGTTACAGTTGTTAAGCCAGTGTGATATTGCTGTAATATTACTACAACACACTAATGGAACAGAGTAGTGTTGGAAAAGACCAATACAAACACATTTTCCTAATTTACAACAAGATGCCACTACAGTTCAGTGAGGAAAAAGGGTTTTTGTTGTTGTTTTTAATAAATAGTACAGGTACAACTGGATAACCATATGGAAAAAATGATAGTAGACCTCCTCCTTATACCACACATAAAAATTAACTCAAGAGGCATGACATACTTAAACGCAAATGATAGAATGTTAAAGTTCTAGATGAAACATAGAAACATATATTCACAAACATGAAGTAAAGTTTTCTTCAATAGGATATGAAAAGAACTAACCATAAAAGAAAAGACTGGTAAAACACATTTCATAAAAATCAAGATACCAAAAAGATAAGCAACAGAATGAGAGAAGAGGTTCATAACACAAAGCAACCCAGTTAAAACTTGGCATAAAACTTGAATGAGAATTTCATGAAATACTATACCAAAATGGCCAGTCAGTATGTACACAGACAGTAAACAACATAGTCACCAGAAAAAAATGGAAATTAAACAACAATGTGATACCACAATGTACCCATCAGAATTACTAAAATAAGACACTATCAATGTTGGCAAAAATTTGGAAAAATTGGAAGTCTTTGTCAATGGTAGTGTAAATTGAGTTAAGTCATACTGAAAACTCTGTGGTGTTATCTACTACAACTAAACACACATATGGCCTCCACTCAAAAAGTGCACTGCTAAATATATACTCTCCAAAGTAAGTAACGATGCTGACCAAACAGCATAGTCAATATATTCATGGTCAAGGTTTGTTGGCAATGGCCTCATAATGTAATTAATCCAAGTTCCCTTCAATATGGAATAGGTAAATAACCTACAGAATAATATCCATACAGTGAAATACTACACAGCATAAAAAAGAATGAACTACTTATGCACACTATAAAAGAATGGGCTCAGCAACATTGTGGAATCTCACAGATATAAAGTTTAGTGAAAGACTTCAGGCACAAAAGAGCACATATGGTATGATTCCATTTATATAAAGTTCAAAAATAGGCAAAATCAATCTTTAGTCATGGAAATCAAAATAATCATTATGTTTGCTGGGTTGATTGGGTATTGACTAGTTGGGCGATAGTGCAAGAAAGCCTTCCACGTGATGGAATTTTCTCTATTTTGATAGAGAAAACACATTTTATATGTAAAATATATATATATATTTAGTATAACTCCATATAAGTTATATTTCAATGAAATATCACCCAAAACAAGAACAAAAAGTAAATTCTGGGTGCATAACAATAACTGCCCTATGAGACTGTTTTGGGTGGTCAATGGAAATTCATTAATAAAAGTACATTTACTACAATTCCTGCCACATAACCACATAGTAAGCATCAATAAATATTGGATGAACAATACCAAGTTTTCTTGATGATGTGCAGCAACTAGAAATCTGATATTCTGCTGCTGGGAGCATATATTGGTACAGTCTATTTGGAAAAAAAAAAAAACAGCTTGGCGTTATCTACAAAGGTGGAACTTCTAGCCTATGATAGACATTCCTCTCTTAGGTATAGAACAAGAGATATGAGTACATATGCCACCCCAATAAATGCATAGTAATATTATTTTCAGCTTTATCCATTATAGCTCCAAACTGAAAACAATTCAAACACCTATCAACTCTAGAGTAGATTAATAAATTGTAGTAGATTAATACAATGAAATATCACTTAGTAATGTATGAGAACAAACTGTGACCAAAGTCAGCAACAAAGGTAAATGTCGAACAAAAGAAGCAAGGCCAAAAAAAAAAAAAAAAGGATACATAGTATACAATTCAGATTTTAAAAAGTAGAAGCTGTATGATTCTCATTATAAGAAGCTGAAGAGTGGGCTAAATTAATCTGCAATAACAGAAATCAGAATGGGCTACTTCTTCAGAGAAGTGGTAGTTATTGTCTAGAAAGGGGCATAAAAAACCTTCTGGAATACTGGAAATTTTCTACGTGCTGAGATGAGGGATGGTTACACATTGTATGTATATTTAAAAATGACATAAAGCTGTGTGTTCGATTTGTATACTTCATATAGACATCATACCTCGATAAAATGTTTTAATAAGAATTTTAAAATTTAGGATATAAAAAACTAAATAACAAAAAAATTTACCTAGTTGTACCATGATTTTTTAAAAGCAGAAATAGTAATGTGAATACATTTTAGAAATACATTACAATAACATTTGGATTATGTAACAAAAGCAAGGGTCATTCTTGGATAAATAAGAACAGCAACATTAATATGTTCACAATATTTAGGACATAAGTCCATAAGAATGTTAAATTTAATAATTTATGAGATGTAGGGATTGCTGAAGGGAAAGATAAAAACTTATAATTAGTGTAGAGAAACAAACTAAATTAACATAACCTGTAAGATTGTATAAAAAGAACATCAGTCTTTTCCCCAATCTCAAGTAAAAACACACAAAACAGAAGGAACCGACCACCATGAAAAATTCATGAACTAGAAAAATATAAAAATTGATTTAGACAAACCCAAGAACTGGTACCCTGAGAATATCAATAAAAGAGATGTCCTACTTCTACCCTAATCTAGGGAAAAAAATGGAAAAAAGATAACTAAGAATAGAATATTATATTAGAAAAGATATAAAAGATTACTTTAAATTCGTTATTTCCAGGCTAATCTGGAACCTAGATGAAAAGGCTAATTTCTTAGGAAATATAAATTAACACAGTTAAGAACAAAATGGATTATCAAAATGCCAATGAGAAAAATTTTAAAAATTGAGAATGCTGCCAAATAACTACTCCCCAATAAAGAAAACACCATTCTCTGCCAATTTTATTCTTTTGTTCCAACAATGATTTCATATCTTAAAGGAGCATACATAATTTGGCATAATTTTGCAAAATCAATTTGGAGACTCATGATAAATAAATTAATCTCTCCATTCTATTTACAAAATTAGCATATATTGACAATAAAACCTGAAAAATGTCCTTCTAAAATCACACACAAATATTACTGCTAAATATAAATTAAAATTTGTAAGTGAAACATTTGTATGTGTATTCTTCAAGCAAATTGGGGTTGTGGTGGTTTTGTAGCATTAATTAAATTGGAACTACATTTCCCATGATTCACTCTCTTGTATGGTCTGGGCCAGGACTGGACACAAGAAAAATTTGCATGAGGTTTGGGAAGCAGAAGTAAAGCAGCAGTCATCACCCTCTGAAAGTCAGAGTAGGGATCTAGGTGCTGCTGCATCCCGTGTGTCATCTGCTCACTCATTTTGCTGCTGGGCCTGCAGTTCCTTAAGCTCCAACTTGACCTCCTGTAGATTCTGCATCCTGAGACAGATGCAGCTTTTTTTTTTTTTTTTTACCAAATCACTTCTGAATCAAGGTTAAAGATGGTAAATGAAACATTTGGCTTGTATTCATGGATTGCAATTTTTTTGACTGTTGCCTGATTTTCTTCCAGATGGTCAACCTGCCAATATATCAGAGATTTCTCTCCCATCACCAGACACAGAAGGATAGCTTTCCATGGACTTCTTTACTGGCTCTCTCTTTTAAGATCCCCGGTTAGTAACTTTTATCTGATCCTCCAACTATCCCCTTCCAGACCTCTGGTTCTTCAGTTCTCCCTTATATATTGCTTACAACAATTTCCTTATTCTTTATCACTCATAATTGTCCTGCTTCTCTGATCAAACACTGACTGGCAAGTGGCATAAATTCCAAGAAAGTAATGATTGTTTACATAAGGAAATCTATCAGTATAGTTCAAATATTTCATCATATTAAATATGTCCAAACTCATCTTCCAAAAAAAAACTTCAATGTCAGAAAATTCTATAACACATTCAATCTTACATCATCTCTTTCAGAGAATTAAACACACACACACACACACACACACACACACACACAAAACAAACAAACAAAAACCCAGAAAACAGTCTCTAATTCATTATATGGCTAGCTTAGCCTGAATATTAAAACACAGCAAGGGCAATATGAGAATGAAAATATATTTTCCTCATTAACAGAAACACAAAAGTTTTAAACAGAATTTTAGCACACCAAATCCATTAATGTATGTATATTTATGTAAATATATCCAAGGTAGATTTTAGCCCAGAAAGACAAAGCTGGTATAATTTAGAAAATCAAATAATATAATTCCCCACATTCACCAATAGAAAAACCATTTGACAACTTCAATAAATGTAGAAAAAGCATACAATAAGATATATATAAATATTCATTTGAAAAAAAAACATAGAAATAGAAACGAAGGAAAGTCTCTCAATTAAAGGCTATCTTTTAAAAAATCTTCAGTAAACACCATACAAATGTTGAAAAATGTCCTTTTGAGATCAGGAATAAGACAATGAGAGAGCTTCTGGGTTGGTGAACACATGGGAGTGCTAGGAGGGTGGTCCACCTGGCAAGATTATAAAATCTCTGTGCCCCTTCCCACAAAACTTTTCCTGTGCATCTTTTTCATCTGTTATTCTTGGGTTACACCCTTTTAAAATAAACTGTTAATCTAGTCAGTACAGTTTTTTCCTGAGTTTTCTAAACATCTCTAGAAATGAAGACGATTATGAGGAGTATGATGATAACATGGACTTTGGTCTTTTTTACTAAGCTTATTTTGTAATATGTTCAAGAAAAGCTGAACAAGAAAAGAAAGAAAGAAAGAAAGAAAGAAAGAAAGAAAGAAAGAGAAGGAAAGAGAAGGAAAGAGAGGGAGGAAGGAAGGAAGGAAAGAAGGAAGGAAGGAAGGAAGGAAGAGATAGGATCCCAACCAGGCCCCGCATGTCAGCACAGAGCCTGATGTGGGGCTAGAACTCAGCAACCCTGGGATCACAACCTGAGCGGAAACCTAGAGCCAAATGCTTAGTGGACTTCACCACCCAGGCACCCCAGCAAGCAGTTTTTTCTAACTGTAATCCAAAAATGTATATGGAAATGCCAAGGGCCAAGAATAATCAAGATACAATAGACAGAAAGAATGTGTGGAAGCAGTTACTCTACCAGATACCAAAACTAATGTTAAGCCTCTAATAATTGAGACTATATGCATTGGCACAGGGATAAAAAAAAAAAAAAAGATACCGGGAGAACCCAAATAAGGAGACCCAGGGAGCATGAGCAGTTGTTACATGTCAGGATTAACAAAGCAGACAGGGAGGAGAGAGTTTTAAAGAAATGATGCTAAAATCATCAGATACGTATATATAAAAAACATGAAATTAGATCCCTACTATAGGAAAATCAACTAAAATGAACCAAAGATCAAAAATGAAAGGCAAAAGTATACAGGAAATATAGATAATATAGCTTAGGAACATTTCTTGAACAAAATACAGGGAATGTAGATAATATAGCTTAGGAACATTTCTTGAACAAAATACAAAACTTTTGCTTTCATAAATCAAATAATTGACACCTTGAATTACATTATGAATTTTTCTTCAGTGTGACATGAACAAAAGAGAAGAAAGGTAAGGTATATAGGACAAGATATTTGCAATTCATATTATTGACAAAGGCTTAGTATAAGAATACTAAAAGAATCCCTACAAACTAATACGAAAAAAACTAATGAAAATGGGCTACATTTTTTGAATAAGTACTTACTGGAAAAGAAAAACTTTAAATGGCCAATAAAAATATGAAACACTGCTCAATATCAATAATAAAGGAAATAAACATAACAAACCAAAATGAGATATCATTGCATATCCCCTCAATGTACAGAAGTTTAAAAGCCTGACAGTATCAAATCTTGGCAAGGATATACAGCAAAGGAAATTCATATAAATTGCTGGCTGATTCCAAACTGAATTATAAGACTGTTTGGTTTTATGTAATTAAAAGGAAAACCATTATGACCTACTATGCAGGAATTCCATTCCCTCAGAAAGACTCATATAAATGTTTAAGATACCTATATTGAGAATGTTTATAGTAGCAGCAGCAGCATTGTTTAAAAGCAAAAACATGGTAGAAACAAAAGCCCACCAACTGTAGAATTCATAGATTTTTAGAATCTTTTAATGAGCCTCTACATAACAATGAAAATTAATAGATTATAGTTACTTGTAATATGGGATGAGTCTCAGAAACATAAGGCTGAGTGAGAGACAAAAGACAGATAAATTAAGCTATGTAGTAGTGTATAAAACTAATGTCCAAAATCACTGCATTTCTTATATAAGAATAACGACTTGGAAAATATAATTGAAATAGTTTGAAGATTGCAATAAAATATAAAATATATAACAGTAAATAATATATCATGACATGCTAGCGATCTATGTCTATGAAACATTATCTCTAAGGATGGAAATTTAAAATACCTGAATAAATGTAAAGACTTCTTATCATTGGAAGAAAAAACTTCAAATAATAGAAAAACAAGTTTTGAACAAGTACTAATGAGTGGTTAATGAATGAATAAGGTCACTCAATGAACTGAGGTGCAATGAGTAAGTTTGACATTATCCCAATCATCACCCTAAAGGTATTTGAAAATAATTCTAAATTAATCTGTAAAAATTAACGTAGGAAAATAAGTAGGATAATATAATCAAGAAAATTAAAGAGAAGTGACTTATATAAAATTTTTAAATGAAAGCAATACTTTTGAAAGTGTGACACCATCGTCAGAATAAACAACCTATTGCAGAGTACAGCTACTGAGTGACTTTCCTATGAGACATCAGGATATGATGCACAATGCCACTTCAAATAAATGGGGAACATGAAATAATCAAAAACTGTGCTAGGACAATGATTAACAACGAGGGAAATTAAAAGCTAAGTCTCCACTTCACTTTTTAAATCCAGTACCAATGATTCAAACTAAAGAACAGAACATTATTATGATGTAGTGTAAACCCAGACAACAAGCGTGGCATCCATTTCTAAGAAGGCCATCTCCAATGAACACAATGCCAGCCACAGGCTTAGATAAAGAGACAGGCCATCTACCCTTACTAAGATCCTTTTGTTTTCAAGACCTTGGTTGATTTCAATAACTGACCATTTGGACCATTTGTCTCTTCTCTTTCTTGCACTTTAATTTTTTTTAACATTTATTTATTTTTGAGAGATAGAGACAGAGCACAAGTGGGGGAGGGGCAGAGAGAGAATGAGACACAGAATCCGAAGCAGGTTCCAGACTATGAGCTGTCAGCACAGAGCCCGACGTGGGACTCAAACTCATAAACCATTAGATCATGACCTGAGCCTAAGTCAGACACCCAACCGACTGAGGCACCCAGGCACCCCTCTCTTCCTTGAACTTTAAATTCCTGTTCTAATGTTATAAGAGCAGTAAAGAGCAAGCATGGGAAATCCTAGAATAAAAGCAGAACAACCAATGCATGCATTCTCTCTCTCACCCCCAACCGAGTTCGGTGGTCCCCGGTGTACTGTGTGATTTCCAGGTCTTGTAAGTTATAAACATTTATATTTTCAGTTTTCTGATTGTTGCTGAAGGGCATCGTGCAATCACAGTAAGAACCACAAGGGTCGGTCCAGTCCTAACATCGGTTTGGAAAAGGGTGACTTGTGGGAAGCTCACTGGGGCCAGGTGAATGCCCCCAGGCATTTCTAGACCAGAGCATTACTGTGTGCAGTCTGAGACCAGGGCAAAACTGGGACTCTGACTGTCCCCTTCTGCTCATTTGCTTTACTAAATGATGTCTTTTGTGTATTCTTTCACTCTTCAGATATCCATTGCAAAATATACTCAAAACTCAATTTCACTTTCTTCTTTCTTTCCACTTACCAGATTCTTTGTTAATAAAAATGTCCCACCTCACTGTCAAATTCATGAGAAATTTTCAAAGGAGTCACATTTCCACTTTAAATTTGTTTGATTACACATTGCAGTATTTGTGTTTATCATCTCATTTCTCCCTGTAACTTCCACTGTTAATACTAGAATCTGTTTTCATTTACACATGGTCTGTTCCAGGTACACAGTCAGCACTAACCTAATCTGTGTTGATGATAATAAGTGGAAAAATAAAGAATGCTTCAACACTAGAGAGGGAACCAAGCCACTCCTCTGCTATCACGACTTGCTCTCTTCAAGCCTATAGCAATGACAAGAGCTTTCACCAACTGGGAACATTCCCCCCAATTAACTTAATTTGTGTCAAAATATCCCTTTTGCAATAGAACAGCATAGTAATGGTGGTATAGGCATAATCTTACAAATGCAAAAAGCCTAGTTACTTTAATGTTCAATGAATTGTTTTCCTTAGATAACAAGTGTTGAATGAATTTCAGTAGAACCATTTTCAAGTTTTGACAGAGTCTGTTTCAACAATTGTTACAACTGCAGATTTTCCAGCCCTCCCAGCAGTGATTCTGATTTAGAAATTCATAGATGAGGCCCAATGATCAATATTTTTAACAAGCAGCACTCTCATTCAACAAATATTTTTGAGTGCCTGTCATTAATATTTTGTTTTATATGTAGCTGTGAACAAAACAGACCAAAATTCTTGCTTTCGCACAGCTTACAATTCAGTGAGAAATTCTGGCCAGAGACTGCAGTCTTTAACAGCAGTTTTTGATATTAAACAAGCTTGCTAAATATTAGCGTTTTATATCAGGCTATTTAATACTTCACTGTGTTTGGTGTGACATTTTGATAAGGAAATATTTTGAGAAAGTATAACATATAATGTTAGTGATACAGTGACTCCATATCTATATGTTGTTTCCCGATTTTCTCTCTAATATTCAAAGCCAAGTAGCTGATCTGTATTTTTTTTACTATAGAATTGGTTCTTTCAGATAAAAACACTAATGAGAGATGTGATACATTAAAATAGGAGAGGCTTTCAAATCTCCTTATAAAAGAACATTTAAAACTCTAACTATAACACTGTAATTTTTAAAGTGAACTGATGGGCACTGGTGTCAGAAAAAGAACATTCAACTTTACCTTAATATCAGTATATTAAAGAGAGGAATGTCTTTTCCAATTCTGAACACTTTCATAAGGCCCTTCCCTTCTCCCTCCCACGACCCCTCCCTGCAGAAAAGACCGGTTATACAAGCTGTAGAATTTCAGCAAGTGTTAATACACCATTAGTCACATCAGGCTCAACAGCTGGAAATGGAAGACAATTTCTGAAGCATAAGCATCTCACCTCAGGGAAATTCACACTTTTAGACAGAAGGGATGAGATGGAGCTCTCCACAGCAGGGAAATTGCCTCAAAGCCAAGAAACTACAGTTGGTCCAAGCAGACCTGACAGAGTGAAGTGAGTGTGTACACTATTTAAAATGTTTAATTCAAATTAAATTCAAATTCAAAACCACAGCATCTGTGAGTAGAAGCTTTCTTAGGCTGACTGAAAGGAAAGAAACTTGGGGGAAGCTGGCAAACGACTTGGGGCTAATTATTCTGGGTGTAACAAAAGTCTCAGAACCGCCCTGCAGCACCATCTATGAAGAAACCACTGTCACCGCTACTGAGCATAGACACTGTTGTTTTCACTGCTCTTGCTCAAGTTGGCACATTTTCTGCCTCTTTGCACCACCAACTCCTGAGAATAACTCTGATGGGGGTACATTTAATTGGCAGAATCTGTTATACTCCTGTGCCTTAGCTGCAAGAGAGCCTGGGAAAGAACTTGGCACTTAAAGCTTCAAAAGAGACTGTATTTGTCCCCTACCAACACTCATAAAAACCAGCAATTCCTTGACTATGAGTTCACGTGGATTAACTGAACAATAAAGGAAAATTACACCCTTGCTATTCTATTTTTATTTTCTGTAACTTTCCACTTTTGAGAAATGTGCTATCAACACTGAGAGAATTATGCTATGGAGATGAGGACTCCACCATTTTCCAACAATTTCTAGAAGAAATGAATGCATTTTTTTTCTTTTAGGGACGAGAAAGGGAGTCAATGATTTCCTTCCCAGTGAATCACTTGCCAATGGAGTGATCCTGAGTTACACCCAAACGGAATGAAATGTGACCGCTGAAATGCAATTCTTCCTGCAACGTAAGCACAGATAATTCAGATGATTCTAAATTTGATAGAAGAGAAGGAAGTTTTTCAGTGGGTTTTGATACTGCTTTAGTGTTCTTCCAGTGGCAATTGTTAGTTTCAAGATAATTCTCTTAGAATTCTCTTTAGCCTCTTTCTTAAGCTAAAGTACAAATTTTAAAATAATTAAAAAAAAATTGTATCGTATTTTTTTCTCTAATAGATTTAAATCTACCCTTGGCTGGAGAGCAAATTAAAATCACAGACAGAAATCTCAAATTGTAAGGTGCATACCAACTGCCTGAGTGTAAAAAAGATAGAGATTATGCTTCTAAATGTGTGGGTGGGACTGAGGTTTGCATCTCTAACAAGCTCCCAGGTGTTGCCAGCTGGTGGCCCACAGACCACTCTTTGAATAACAAGGATTTCATACTTTCTTTAGCAATGGTTAATAAAGAATCCTGCTTAAGGAATGTAAGGCCCTGAACTAGCCATTCCTACCTAATTAAATTTGGATAACAGGTTTGGGGCTCTTTTGAAGAAAATTGCTTTGAAAAGACAAAGAATAGAAATCCCAATTTCTGTTGGGATGAAGATTCCTTTCTGCTCAATTGACACTTATTTTGTGTCTTGTGACCATGAAAGGATCATGACTAGGTGTGCTGATAGTTCTCTTGAACTTATGTTCTGTAAATTATGACCCATTATCTCTGACTCCTTGAAGTTTACTGTAAAATATCTCTGGGAGGTAAGAGGCTTAAATTCATATGGTAAAAAAGTTCAAGTACTTTTGTCTCAATTTTCTCATCAGGCCTGACTATAATAAAAGTAATGACTAACAGGATTTTTTTTCTCTTGAATGTAAATAAATGTTCACTTTTTCTTTGACAAATGATTTACTGAGTTATGATGTAACGAAAATACAGCTAACGTACAAAACAATTTTACCAGGGGATAGGCAGAAACAATTACTTGCCCCAGTTTACCACTGTGTCATTAATTTCTACAATTAAGGAGGTGGTATAACACAATGGTGAGAGCTCAGGCTCTGGAACAAGGAGAACCTTCCACAACCAAGCTGGTAAACCTAGCTGTGATTTTTCCTCAGCCGTGTGATCTTGGAAAAGTCACTTTACCTCTCCAAAACTCAGTTCCCTTATCTATTAAATGAAGTTATTGAGACAAGCTTGACACAATGCCTGTAAAATGCCTATCATTTATGCTATTAATTGTATAATCTCTAAAAGAAAGAAAAATAGTTACATTAAAGTAATGGTTACTTGATAAAATTTCATTAATTTGCCTAAAGGGAAAATGGTGATGTCTGTTAAATTATGAGAGGTATTTTCTCTTAAGCATTGTAAAAACAGGGGTTTATGAAATAAGGGTGGCATATTATCAGAAAATTGATGTAGATGACAAAATATTGGTAGATATGTCTTGGTCTTGTTCTTTACAGGCATGAAAACTTGATATTTTCTATTCATGTCTCTTAGGCATGAACCAAGTTAGCCAATTACATAAAGGTCAATTCTATTTAAAACACTGCAAATGCATTAATTCACAATGATAACTTTAGTGGCTGAGCAGAAGAGATATTCAAATCCTCTAGTCAGGATATTTTTTACCTATAGAGAAATCTAGTTTGGAATTCAAGTTTTAATCTGAGGGTAGTTTAGGGGTCATAGAATCAAGAAGGTTGAATGGTTAAGTAAATACCAGCCTAATAATATAGTTATTATTAGATAGAAGCAAAAACTGGTTTTCAGAGAGGCTAAATAAATAAATAAATACATAAATAAAATAACTGCCCAAGCTGATATAGTTATTAAGTGATAAAGACAAGATTCATTCTAGTTAGGATGTTTCTCAAAAGTCTTACCTTCTAAATTCAGATTAGCGTCATTGGAAGAGTAGAATCTTTGCCATATAGCATCATTGGAAGAGTAGAATCTTTGCCATAAATGGTACTTGGTTGCACTGCTAATATTGTCTTCCTGACTTCTTTACGCTCCAAATATGACCAACCATACTATTGGTAAGCATGTTCTCCCTTTAGAAATGTTACTATCTTCACCCAAATGTTACTCTAACCCAAGACCCATTTAGCCACACGTATTTCTCTTTTGATCCATTGTGACTTTCTTTGCAATTTAAGTCTTACAGAGAGTATTGTTTCTGATTGCTTCTCTAACAAATCACCACAAACTTAATGACTTACAGGACAGAGAATTATTCTCTTGCAATTCTGGGGGACAGAGATCTAACTTCAAGTTACAGCAGCTCTGTGTTCATTCTGGAGGCTCTAAGGGAGAATCTGTTTTCTGATCTTTTCCAAACTCCAGAGAGGATCTACATTCCTCAGCTTAGGGCCCTTTCCTCAAGCTTGACAGGCCCCAGTGTAGCATCTTGTCTCCTCTCTGACCTCTCCTTCAACCTTAAATTTTCTCTGTACATAAATCTTCCTCCTGCCTCCCTCTTATAAGAATGCTTGTGATTACACTGGCTCTACCTAGATATTCCAGGATAACCTCCAACCTCAAGGTCCCTTACTGAACTCTATCCGCAAACACCATTTTACCATGAGGTAACATATTTACAGGTTCCTGAAAGTAGGTCATGGTCACCTTTGGGAGGCCATTATTCAATCTAGCATAGAAGACAAATGAATTTCCAAATTCTTAGGGAGGAGTTGTCTAATGGCTTTACTAATGTATTGTTTACAAGTGAAGAAAAATAAGTTAATGAAGTTGAACAGATGGTTTTTCCACTATTAATTTTACAATAAAATTCACCTCCTAATGAAAAGAATTATGAATAAAGAAAGACATTTAAGAATAAAATAATAAATCTCTATAAAGAGATTATAGATTCTATGCCATGGGAAATGCACGTACTAATTTTGCATCTCTGGAGGATACTATGCTATATCATGTGATTATACAAACTTGTATGACAGTACTTTCACCTCAATATGTTAATAAAATATTTTAGAAATAAAAAGCAAGAATGTTATCTGTTATGTACTAAATTAGTGCTTTTATGACACCTGCAGCAACAAAGCAAAAATACAACAGAAATGCTTTACCTGAGGGAGTAGGCTGTTCCCCCATAAAAAAGTTGTAGTAAACATTTTTAAATTAAAAGAAAAATGGAGCACATAGTTCTTTAAATAGGTGTTTACATTAGTTTTATTGACCCATTGGGTTAAATCTTAAGATCTGCCATAGTTACTGCAGTGCTCTAAAAAGCACTGAGGCTTAAGTCCTCAGTGTATATGGTCTTGAGGTTAAAGCTGAAACAGAAAAATAATTCTAAGAGTACACCTAACATATTTCTGGAAAGGCCACAAAATTAAAAGTATTTAAGTTTTGGGAAATATTATTCTTAGGAGGGAAAGTAAAACCTATTTGACTTGGATGAGGCCACTGAACCTCTTTCAATTTTACTCAAGTTTAAAATTTTTCTTTATACCTTAAATTAATAATTTGACCATTTCCCAAAGAATTCAAGATGCTTACAAAAGTTCAACTCTATGTATCTTCCTTCTTGTGGTATTATTTATATATATATTATTCTTATATATGTTACATAAATCATATAATAATTAATACAATTATTATTTTGCTTTAAATAATCAGTATTAATTTATATTCACCTTTATTGTACTCTTTATTCCTATATGCAGTTTTGTGTTTTCATCTGTGATTACTTTGCTTCAGAATGAAGAAATTTAGTGTTTCTTTTAGTGCAAGTCTGCTTATAATGAATTAATTCAGAGATTTTGTTTGTTTATTTCATATGAAGAGGTTATCATTCTTTCACATTTGACAAATACTATAACTGGTTATAAAATACTCGGATGGCAGGGCTTCTTTCAGCACACTCTATTGTATTCTACCTGTCATATTTGCTATTAAAAACATTAACTGGGGGTGAGGAAGAAAGAGAAATAGGGGTAGAAGGGTTATGTGAGCAAATCATAGCGGAAAACTTTCCTAACCTGGGGAAAGACACAGACATCAAAATCCAGGAAACACAGAGGACCCCCATTAAATTCAACAAAAACTGACCATCAACAAGGCATATCATAGTCAAATTCACAAAATACTCAGGAAAGAAAAGAATCATGAAAGCAGCAGGGGAAAAAACTCCTTATCCTACAAGGGAAGACAGATCAGGTTTGCAGCAGACCTATCCACAGAAACTTGGCAGGCCAGAAAGGAGTGGCAGAATATATTCAATGTGCTGAATAAAAAAAATGCAGCCAAGAATTCTTTATCCAGCAAAGGCTGCATTCAAAATAGAAGGAAAGAGAAAAAGGTTCCCAGGCAAACAAAAATTAAAGGACTTTATGACCACTAAACCAGCCCTGCAAGAAATTTTACGTGGGACTCTCTGAGGAGAGAAATGATGAAAATATAAACAAACAAAAAAATAAATACCAAAAGCAACAAATATTAGAAAGGACCAGAGAACACCACCAGAAATTCCAACTCCTCAAGCATCATAATGGCAATAAATTCCTATCTTTCAGTACTCACTCTAAATGTCAATGGACTCAATGCTCCAATCAAAACACAGAGGGTAACAGAATGGATTAGAAAACAAAATCCATCTATATGCTGTTTATAAGAGACCCACTTGAGACCTAAAGACACCTTCAGATTGAAAACAAGGGGATGGAGAACAATCTATCATGCTAATGGTCAACAAAAGAAAGCCGGAATAGCCATACTTCTATCATACAACCTAGACTTTAAAATAAAAACTGTATCAAGAGATGCAGAAGGGCATTATATCATAATCAAGGGGTCTATCCACCAAGAAGACCTAACAATGGTAAACATTTATGCGCCAAATGTGGCAGCACCCAAATATACAAATCAATTAATCACAAACATAAAGAAATTCATTGATAGTAATACCATAATAGTAGGAGACTTCAACACCCCATTCACAGTAATGGACAGATCATCTAATGAAAAAAATCAACAAGGAAAGAATGGCTTTGAATGACACACTGGACCAGATGGTCTTAACAGATATATTCAGAACATTTCATCCTAAAGCAGCAGAATATACATTCTTCTCCAGTGCACATGGAACGTTCTCCAGAACAGACCACATACTGAGACACAAATCAGCCCTAAGTAAGTACAAAAAAATCGAGATCATACCGTGCATACTTTCAGACCATAACCGTATGAAACTTGAAATCAACCACAAGAAAAAATTTGGAAAGGTAACAAATACTTGGAGACTGAAGAACATCCTACTAAAGCATGAATGCGCTAACCAAGAAGTTGAAGAGGAAGTTAAAAAGTATATGGAAGCCAATTAAAATGATAACAACACAACCCAAAACCTCTGGGACGCAGCAAAAACGGTCATAAGAGGAAAGTATATAGCAATCCAAGCCTTCCTAAAGAAGGAAGAAAGATCTCAGATACACAACCTAACTTTATGCCTTAAGGAGCTGGAGAAAGGGACAGCAAATAAATCCCAAAACTAGCAGAAGACAGGAAATAATAAATATTAGAGCAGAAATTAATGGTATTGAAACCAAAAAAACAATAGAACAGATCAATGAAACCAGAAGCTGGTTCTTTGAAAGAATTAACAAAATTGATAAGCAACTAGCCAGTTTGATCAAAAAGAAAAAGGAAAGGACCCAAATAAATAAAATGAAGAATGAAGGAGGAGAGATAACAACAAAGACAGCAGAAATAAAAACAATAAGAGAATATTATGAGCAATTATATGCCAATAAAATGGGCAATCTGGAAGAAATGGACAAATTCCTAGAAACATATACGCTACCAAAACTGAAACAGGAAGAAATAGAAAATTTGAACAGACCCATAACCAGTAAAGAAATCGAATTAGTAATCAAAAATCTCCCAAAAACCAAGAGTCCAGGGCCAGATGGCTTTCCAGGGGAATTCTACCAAACATTTAAGGAAGAGTTAACACCTATTCTCTTGAATCTGTTCCAAAAAATACAAATGGAAGGAAACTTCCAAACTCTTTCTATAAAGCCAGCATTACCTTGATTCCAAAACCAGACAGATACCCCACTAAAAAGGAGAACTATAGACCCATTTCCCTGATGAAGATGGATGCAAAAATCCTCAACAAGATACTAGTCAACCAGCTCCAATAATACATTAAAAAATTTACTCACTATGACCAGGTGGGACTTATTCCTGGGATGCATGGCTGGTTCAATATCCACAAAACAATCAATGTGATTCATCACATCAATAAAAAAAAGGACAAGCACCATATGATCCTCTCAATAGATGCAGAGAAAGCATTTGACAAAATACAGCATCTTTTCTTGATAAAAACCCTCAAGAAAGAAGGGATACAGGAGCATCCCTTGAGATCATAAAAGCCATATATGAACGACCCAATGCTAATATCACCCTCAATGGGGAAAAACTGAGAGCTTTCCCTCTAAGGTCAGGAACAAGACAGGGATGTCCACTCTCACCACTGTTATTCAACATAATATTGGAAGTCTTAGCTTGTGCAATCAGACAACACAAAGAAATAAAAGGCATCCAAATCGGCCAGGAGGAGATCAAACGTTCACTCTTCTCAGATGACATGATACTCTATATGGAAAACCCAAACGATTCCACCAAAAAACTACTAGATCTGGTTCATGAATTCAGCAAAGTTGCAGGATATAACACCAATGCACAGAAATCGGTTGCATTCCTATACGTCAACAATGAAGTGACAGAAAGAGAAATCAAGAATCAATCCCATTTTCACTTGCACCAAAACCCATAAAATACTTAGGAATAAATCTAACCAAAGAGGTGAAAAATTACACTGAAAACTATAGCAAGCTTATGAAATAAATGAAGAAGACAAAAAAATGGAAAAAGATTCCATGCTCCTGGATAGGAAGAACAATATTGTTAAAATGTCGATACTAACCAAAGCGGTCTCCATATTCAATGCAATCCCTATCAAAATAACACCAGCATTTTTCACAGAGCTAGAACAAATAATCCTAAAATTTGTATGGAATCAGAAAAGACCCTGAATAGCCAAAGCAATCTTGAAAAAGAAAACCAAAGCAGGAGGCATCACAATCCTGGACTGCAAGCTATACTACAAAGTTGTAACCATCAAGACAGTATGGTACTAGCACAAGAACAGTCACTCAGATCAATGGAGCAGAATAGACAACCCAGAAATGGACCCACAAACGTATGGCCAAATAATCTTTGGCAAAGCAGGACAGACTCTCCAATGGAAAAAAGACAGTGTCTTCAGCAAGAGGTGCTGGGAAAACTGGACAGCGACATGCAGAAGAATGAACCTGGACCACTTTCTTACACCATACACAAAAATAAACTCAAAATGAATGAAAGACCTCAATGTGAGACAGGATGCCATCAAAATCCTCGAGGAAAAAGCAGGCAAAAACCTCTTTGATCTTGGCCTCAGCAACTTCTTACTCAACACGTTTCTGGAGGCAAGGAAAACAAAAGCAAAAATGAACTACTGGGACCTCATCAAAATAAAAAGCTTCTGCACAGCGAAGGAAACAATCAGCAAAACCAACAGAATGGGAGAAGATATTTGCAAATGACATATCAGATAAAGGGTTAGTATCCAAAATCTACAAAGAACTTATCAAACTCAACACCCAAAAAAACAAATAATCCAGTGAAGAAATGGGCAAAAGACATGAATAGACACTTCTCCAAAGAAGACATCCAGATGGCCAACCGACACATGAAAAAATGCTCAACATCACTCATCATCAGGGAAATACAAATCAAAACCACAAGGAGATACCACCTTACCCCATCAGAATGGCCAACATTAACAACTCAGGCAACAATAGACACTGGCGAGGATGTGGGGAAAGATCTCTTTTGCATTGTTGGTGGGAATGCAAGCTGGTGCAGCCATTCTGGAAAACAGTATGGAGGTTCCTCAAAAAACTAAAAATAGAACTACCCTACGACCCAGCAATTGCACTACTAGGCATTTATCCACAGGATCCAGGTGTGCTCTTTCGAAGGGACACATGCACCCCCATGTTTATAGCAGCACTATAAATAATAGCCAAAGTATGGAAAGAGCCCAAATGTCCATTGATGGATGAAAGGATAAAGAAGAGGTGATACATATATATATACAATGGAGTATCACTCGGCAATCAAAAAGAATGAAATCTTGCCATTTGCAACTACGTGGATGGAACTGGAGGGTATTATGCTAAGTGAAATTAGTCAGAGAAAGACAAAAATCATATGTCTTCACTCATATGAGGACTTTACGAGACAAAACAGATGAACATAAGGGAAGGGAAACAAAAATAATATAAAAACAGGGAGGGGGACAAAACAGAAGAGACTCATAAATATGGAGAACAAACTGAGGGTTACAGGAGGGGTTGTGGGAAGGGAGATGGGCTAAATGGGTAAGGGGCACTAAGGAATCTACTCCTGAAATCATTGTTGCACTTTATGCTAACTAATTTGGATATAGATTTAAAAAAATAAAAAAATAAAATTAAAAAAAACATTAACTGCAAGTCTATTAATGCTCCTTCAAAGCCAATATATCATTTGTTTACTGCTTTTAAGATTGTCTTCTTGCTTATTTTCTATCTGATGTATGATCATAATATGCCAAGGTGTAGCCTTCTTTATATCTATCCTGGTAAGATTTTACTATTTGAATTTGTGTGTTCTTGTCTTTCATTAAATCTGGAAAATTCTTGACCATTATTTCTTCAAAGAGTGCTTTTGTTCTGGTTTTCTCTACTTTTCTGGTTCTCCAATAACATGAATGCCTGACATTTTTTAATAGTTCTCTTATGTGTCTTATTCAGTGTTATATTTGTTTTCATCAATTTTATTCTTTGTTCTTCATTCTGAGAACTTTCTACTAATCTTCCTTTGCTTCTACTACTCCCCTTTTCTGTAATACCCATTTTGCTATTAACTTCATTCAATAAGTTCCTAATTGCAAATATTTTATTTTATAGTTCTAGAATAACTACTTAATTATTTTATTAATTCTAATCCTCTGTTGACATTTTCTATTTATTCATTATGTCCATCTTACTGTCTATTTTCTTTAAACTATCAATCATGGGAATTGTGAAATCCTTTCTTGGTAATAATAGTTGTATCATCTTTCTTTTTGCTTCTATTGACCACTTATCTCTTTGGTATTGGTCACTTTTCCTCCTGACTATTAGCATTTCTAGTAATTTTTAAAAATCTTATGCCTTATATTTTTGAAGATATAATGCAGGGGCTCTGGATTTTGACTTCTTTCACTAAAACATGTTGAATTTTGTTTTTGCAGGCAGTTGAAATATCAGCAAATTACTTTGATCACCTGAAGCTTGATTTTTATGGTGGGCATATTTTACTTGGTCTTTCTGTGGTCTTGCCTAAAAAGCTGGGATAATTACCAAGATATTCCCACTCAAGTTTGGCTCTAACTCCAATATTTCCACAGCACCATGCAGCATCTGAAGTCTCATCTCTCTAGCCTCCTGGCATCTGATAGGCTGCCTGGAGTCTTGACCTTTGCATGTACAGCATAAAAGGCATTCAAAGATATTTGTTACTATCCCATACTTCCAATTTCCATTTGCTACATCCAGCAAGAACACTGTTCTCTACTTGGACTCTGTTGTCATATATAACAATTTGGATAATATCCTCAGAACAGAACCAGGATGAGTATGGAGTTCGCCTCTTTGTGACTTTCTTTCAAGAATTTTAGCCCTGAATTGGTCAAGACTGGAATGGGAAGTCCTACTGCAAAACTTACTTTAATTGTCTAGATCAGTAACAGTAGTTAGAATGCTCAATAAACCCTATGGTTCTGGGTGAATCATCAAAGCCTCCAAAAGTAAAAGGACATCTTTCTACTTGGTACTGCTTTTATAAGATAACTTTTTATCTTATGGGTATATATTCAAATATATATTCATATATATATATTACATATATATTTACATACAGTAATTTTACATATATATTTACATATAGTAATTTGATTTCATTTATATTGTTAATGAAACTAAAGGATTGGTGGGGACAAATATTTGATATCCATTTGATAGCAGTTTTATGAAGCAGTCATTAAAGAAACTCTAAACAGGTATTTAACTTCAGTTTTTAAAAGAGATGGCAGATATAGAAATTATTGTCCTTTGAATTCAAATTAGAATTTCAGTGAATCTCCTTTCCTGTGCATGAATAGTACATATACCCAGGGTTCATAAATTCTTTTCCCACCTAAAATTGTTACTGCCTATTTTACATAGGCTCTGATAGTTTACCTGCCAATTAGAATAAGATATGACAAAAATGATTAACAAACATTGTTTGCCAAAAACTGAGACCTGAAATTACATTTCCCATTCCATTTGTTTAATGTAACTAAAGTTTCCAAAGTGGATATTAAAAAACACAACAACCTGACTCTGAACTGATATTGTTTCTGCTGCCAACTAATGATCAAAACACAAAACAATATTTCTTGTCAAATCCCCTGTCATAACTTTTGTTTTATTATTTTATTATTATTTACCAGTATTTTTAAGCAATACACTGATATTTTTATTGGTCTATATAATCCATATTCTCAAATTAACTTAAAGGTCATTAAAATAGTTTGAAAATATTTATTATTTTCTTTATTATATACTCTAAATTGGAAAAATATTATGATAGAAATTCATTGAATAGAAATAAAAGGTTTATGTTCAAAATACTAAATTCTGAGAGAAGGTATAATAACCCAGATTTCTAGAGAAGATACTAGCTTGACATCAGAAAATGGCACAGCTAAAACTTAAGTTCAAAATGAAATGAATACAACGTTCATTGGATATTTAGTGTGTACTAAACACTCCAAGTAGAACTTCACATTATATACCATCATTTAACCTTTTGAGCCTTCTATTATAGATGAGGATATAAGGCTCAGAGTAGCCACTTAACTTGTTCAGTATCATATAGTTTGTAAGTGGCAGAGTCGGGATGCAAACCAAAATCAGCCAGACTCCAAAGCCTGTGCTTTTTGCAAACAGAGTGAATTGGAAACTCTACTCTGGAGTAGAAAGTAGAGAATAATAACCATTTCTTGCTTGTAGAAATACCTGAGTCTCCTAATCTATAGCTGAAATCAACAATATGGTTTCCCTTTGCCTGCACTTTATGTTCTCTACTCAGTACTCATTCAGGCTAACTGTACTCCCGATTCACTTCACTGCTTCTATTTTTTCCCTCTGGCAACCAGGCATCAGCTTAATTTGTCATCTTTATAGTGTCAAATGTGTCAGGTTTACTGTGCCTGATCTTTATGACATAAACTCTTCGGCTGAAGATGTACCATTACCCCAAAACAAAGTAAGTAAATAGTTTTAAAATGAATAAGTTCTGGGGATCTAATGTATAGCATGATGCCTAAAGTTAATAACACTGAATTTTATACTGAAAATTTGCTAAAAGAGCAGATCTTAAATGTTCTTACTACACACACACACACACACACACACACACACACACATACACACAAAGGTAACTTAAGAGATGGATGTGTTAGTTAACTTGATTCTAGTAATCATTTCACAATGTACATATATATCAAATCATCACGTTGTACACTCTATATAATTTTTGTCAATTATATCTCAACAAGGCTGCAAAAAATAAGTAAATAGTGTTTCAATTCACCTTAACACATTATATATATGATCAATTTTTAAAATTAGAAAAAAAAATGCTGAATTCCTTTTAAAAGGGGTTCATGGGGTGCCTGGGTGGCTCAGTCAGTTAAGTGTCTGACTCTTGATTTCAACTTAGGTCATGATTCCACCATGGTCATGAGATAGAGCCTCACTTTGGACTCTGCACCTGGCATGGAGCCTGCTTAAGATTCTCTCTCTCCCTCTCCTTCTACCCCTTCCCCCTCAAAAACATTAAGAATGAATGAATGAATGAATGAATGAATGAATAAATAAATAAATAAATAAATAAATAAATAGTGATTCATAATATCTTGAAACACTAGTTTTTTAATAGTGTGCCTCACCAGCTTCACCTTTATAAAATAGCAAAACACAGATGACTGGTACACAATAATAAGAGAAATTGATAATTTCAGGATAATTTCATCACTTTCATTATATATTAAGCATGTTCTTGTTATCATAGCTTCAATAAACCTCATTGCTAATGGCTTGGGATTCCATTGAGTCAATGTACCATAGATTACATAGTATTTATCTATTCTTGGATACTTAGATTGTTTAAAGTTTTCCCTATTAAAAACCAAAATAACTAGGCAACAGAAGCAAAAGGAAACAAAGTGGGATTCATCAAACTAAAAACTTCTACACACCAAAGGAGACCATCAAACAAATAACAAGACAACCTACCAAACGGGAGAAAATATTTGAAATCATATATCTGATAAGGGACTAATATCAAAATACATAAATAACTCATACAACTCAATAGCAAACAAACAATCTGATCAAAAAATTGGCTGATATCTAAATAGACATTTTTCCAAAGAAGACACACAGATGGCCAAAACGTACATGAAAAAGTGCTCAACATCACTAATCAGCAGGCAAATGCAAATCAAAACTTCAATGACATATCACTTGACATCTGTTAGAATAGCTATTATCAAAAAGACAAGAGATAACAAGTATTGGCAAGGATATAAAAGAAAGGAAACCATAATGCCCTACTGATGGGAATATAAATTGGTGCAGCCAATATGGAAAACAGTATGAAGGTTCCTCAAAACATTAAAAATATAACTAGCATGACTGAGAAATTCCACTTCTGGGTACTTTGAAAATACTAACTTGAAAAGATATATGCACCTTTATTTCCATTGCAGCACTGTTTACAATAGCCAAGATATGAAAACAGCCACTGAGGTGTCCAGTGATGGATGCATCAATAAAGAAAATGTGTGTGTACATGTACACACACACACACACACACACACACACACACACACACATATACATATATATACACAACATATATATACATATACATTAATACAGAATATTAATCAGCCATAAAAAGAAGGAAATCTTGCCATTTGTGACAACATGGATGAACCTTGAGGGCATTATGCTAAGTGAAATAATTCAAACAGAGAAAGCACCATATGATCTCACTTATATATGGAATCTAGAAGAAGAAGAAGATGAGGATAAAGAAGATGAAGGAGGAGGAGAAGCGGAAAGAGGAGGGGGAGGAGGAGGAGGGGAAGGAAAAGGAGGAGGAGGGGGAAGAGAAAGAGGAAGAGGAGAAGGAGAAAGAGGAAGAGGAGAAGAAGAAAAGAAGAAAACAGGAAGAGGAAAGCGAAGAGGAAGAGGAAGGGGAAGGAGAAGAAGAAAGAAAAGGAGAAGAGGAAGAACTCCTGGAAACAGAGACCAGATTAGTGGTTGCCAAAAGTGAGGGGTAAGGAGTGAGTCCAGTTATACAACAAATAAGTCATAGAACTATAAGGGAAAAAATAAAAATAATGCTAATTTTTAAACAGCCTTTTTATGTTTAGAATTATGTACAAAGGCTAAGCTAACAGGTAAATTCTTAGTCAAATATATTTTACATTTTTAAGACATCTGATAATTATTGACTACTCTTTGGAAATCCTTTTCATTTTCTGAAAAAAAAGGAAGTTTCCTACATTTTCCTTGAACTTTCTTCCCATCTGCTAAATCTGGTAGATATTGAATCTCTTATAAATACCCAAAATGATTACACTTACTCTGTATCCTCCCCCCCACACACACATTTCCTACTATTTCTCTAATTTATGGAAATATGAGGAAAATTCTTTATACTCTGCTCTTGGATCAATGTCTTGCAATTGTCACTCAACAATCTTTTACTTACTATTCTTTTGAAAGCTCTAATTGTTGACTTATTTTTCTATTCTTTTCTTCATCTTTATCTCTAGTATAACCCTCCTCTTTCCTTTATATAAATTTTTAGCCATTCTGGTTCCTTTCTCCCTGACTTTAGCATCTTTTTACTTTATTCTTTGACTTCATCTCTGATTATTTTTGTGTCTAAAGGAGAAATACACAAATCCTCAATTACGATTAGAGATTTCAATGCTCTTTTCTCAGTAACTGATAGCACAAGTCCAGATCTTCTTCAACTTAAAATGGAGTTAATTCCCTACAAACCCATCATAAGTTGAAAATGTTGTAAGTCAAAAAACATTTAATACCCCTAACCTACTGTATGTCAGAGCTTAGCCTAGCCTATGTCAAATGTGCTCAGAATACTTCCATTAGTCTAGAGTTGGACAAAATTACCTACCACAAAACCCATTTTATAATCAGGTGTTGAATATCTTATGTCATTTATTGAATACAGTACTGAAAGTGAAAGACAAAATGGAGGTATGGGTACAGAGTGGTTGCATAAGAGTATGAGTCGTTTATCCTCACAATCACGTGGCTGAATGGAAGCTGTGGCTGTTGCTGCCCAGCATCACAACAGAGTATTGTACCACATATCACTAGCTCAGGAAAAGATCTAAATTTAAAACTTGAACGGGCACCTGACTGGCTCCGTTGGTAAAGCACTGGACTCTTGATCCCAAGGTCATGAGTTCAAGCCCCACGTTGTGGCTTAATTTTTTTTTAATTAAAAAAAAATTAAAGTTCGAAGTATCATTTCTACTGGATGTGAGTCACTTTTGTACCATCATAAAGCTGAAAAAGTGAAAGTTGAAACATCATAAATAGGGAACCATCTGTAATTAAGAATTTAGTAGGATATAGGAGACTTGAACAACATTATCCCAACTTAACCTAACATATAAAGCTTTAGAATCAACAACAGCAGACCATATATTCTCTTTTAAGTGCACACTGAAAAATTACCAAAATGTACTATATTCTGGGCCAGAAGACAAGACTCAACACATTTAAGAGCATTAAACTAATACAAAGTAGAAATTTTCTCTGATCACAGTAGTATTGAACTATAAGTGAATATCAGAAAGATATCTGGGAAATCCCAAAAATGTTTGAAATATAAGCAATACACTAAATAACCCATAAATCAAAGAAGAAATTACAACTGAAATTATTTTGAATTGAATAAAAATAAAAACACAACACACCAATATTTTTGGAAGATACTAAAGCAGTTCTTAGAAGGAAACAGATAGCATTAAAAGCTTATATTAGAACAAAAAAAGTTCTCAATGACCAAGTTTCTACCTTATGATGTTAAAGAAGGGCCAATTAAACCAAACGTAAAACACAGAAAAAACACAGTAAGGTTAAACACAGAAACTAATGGAACAGAAAATAAAACAATAAAACCAAAATTATATGTTTTGAAAGGTTAATAAAATTCATAAATTTCTATACAGATTGATAAAACAAAATGAAAAAAGACACAAATGTATTAAATACATGTTGAACTTGGTAGGCAACTAAAACATGTTAATGAACAACTTTCTTAAAGATACAAAATACCAGAAAAAAATACATATGAAAACAAACTAACTTGCTTCACATTTAACTACTTTCTTGGCACCGGCTTTACTCATATGACAAAATGAAATTCCACATGACAAACAAAATTTTACTCCACATGTTCAGACTGGGTTGTGTTAGAAGTTTGCAATGTGCCATTGAATTTCTGTCCCATTTTTTACCTCCTTCAAAAAACAATTGAAGGGTTAAACACAATACCAAATGTCTGTGTGAAAAATACCTCACCCCAGAAAGTACTGTTAACTGACAAAATACGCCTTTCAAAAATGTTGGGGAACCTTTTCATGAGGCGTTTCTTTACTTAGGGATAAGAAGTTGCTTAAAACAAAGGTTAAGTGTCATATGCTGGTTAATTTAACTTTTTAAAATAAGGAGTAAGCTAAAGCAATTATAAACCTTTCAAAATCAAGGCCTATCTGGATTGACAGGAAAAGGTGCAAATTATCTACTGTGGCAAAGCAGTGCAAAAAAGAACCAGGAAAACATTATAATGGTACCCAGGGGGTGAAAATGCAGGTAAAATAACATCTCATCTTTGTCATCATGAAGAATTTCCCTTATTATTTCTTTTCTAAGACTAGCTCATGTTATTATATAAAATCTCAATAGAAAAATTATGATATAGAGATTTTGATGAAATATGTGAAAAGAAGCATAATATTATGTTTTGAGTAAAAGATCCTTATTTATTATATTACTTTTAGCCTATATTTTTGAAATTAGAGAGAAAATGTCCAAGCACATCTCCTTCTGTGTTTATTACAGTGCCTTGCACATAGTACAATTACCCCATTAATAATAGTTTAATGACTGGTATTATGCAGAAAGATGTTTACCTTTTCTTCAATTATATACCCCTGTAATTTGCCTTGATATCAGATATTAGAAAAATTGCACCATTAGCCTTGATGAGTCATATTTAAATAAGACTTTTACCAATATTCACTAATACAAATGCTTGAAGTGTGACATTGTATACAAATCAAACGGGTAGAAACTTGATATTTTTTTCTCAAATATCTTTTTCTTAAAAGGGTAGAGAATAGAATCCAGATTACTAAAATTTGGAAAGTGAATTTCTAAAATTGAAAGTATTTCTGAATATATATAAATCACTTCTAAAATAAAAATACTGAAAACCACCTAGAAGGTTAAACATAAAAAACAAATTGGATCAAATCATTATTAAATTGAGTACCATCAAGTTTTGATTTAATATACAATGGCATTTTATTTTTAAGTATAAAGTTTCATCAAATCAAATATACTGAAAACACCTACCAGACGGAAGACACTAGAATAAATGTCCTCCTTTGCCTAGAAGCAGATAAAACTGAACCAGGAAAAGACAAACTGATTTTTCACTATGAACTGTGGAGTCATAAAGGCTAAGAGAGAAGATCTAAAATTATAAGACTGCAACGTGGAGCTGAATTAAGCTCCTGGTACATTGCTCAAAGCGTAGAGATGGAAGACGCTGGATTACTCCATTCCACTAAGAATGCAGTCTTTTAAAATTGCTACTCTGACCTGGGTCATTCTTCCCATCAAAGTTGCTTCACAGCCTCTGAATTAAGAAATCATTTTGAAGTAGAAGAAAAAAAAAATGAAGGAAATATAAGGCCATTTAAGTTATGTTCTCTGGAACAATGGTCAAAAAAAACCCCTCATAGTCACAGATAAAAAAATGCTTTAATAAATGAATTACAGTGACCCAGCTCTTAAGGCCTGATTTTCAATGTCCACAACTGCTGTTACCCAAAGAGGGAGAGAATGTAATAACATAACGTTATTGCAATTTAATGGATGTAAGCAAGTTATTTCCTCAAATGGTAGCTCTCTCATGATGTTTATCTTTTTTTTTTCTTATATTCATTTTGTTTCTGAAGGGGAAAAACCACAAAGCTCTTTCTGAAGAAAGCATTGAGAGAAGGAGATCCACATTTCTTCAAAGAACCAATTTGAAAAATTAACTTTGTATTTTTTCCTCATTAAAAAAATCTTTGTAAAATTATCATTTATTTATAAAAGAAATGAGAATAAATTGAGAACTTGTTCCTTCCTGAGTATTCTGACTTTTAAAATTATGTTTCATTCAAAATCCTACTCCTTACATTTTCACTTAAAAAGATACATCACATTTATTCACACATTGTGCCAGGCACCATGGAAAGCAGATGAATATGGTAATAGTAAAAAAATACAATCATATAAAATATTTAGTCAAATCATATTTATCCAAAATAGGAAAACCTTATAAAGCTTTCTAGAATTATTAACCAATTGTGAATGTCTAAGAGGTTCTCACATTTAATAGACAGTCTATGAATCCTTGTTGAATTAAATTGAAGAAAATTTTGGTAAGCAAGACCACATCTTTGTTTACTCAAATGCTAACTTACATTCATATTTAATATTCCTCCTAAATAGACTTTTTCTATATGACTACACCTTCATCTTTAAAATTCAGTATATTTCTATAACCTTTATTAGAATATGTTTCTACAAAATGTGGCATGGGTTCAAATTAGGTTCTTTCATCTACCAACTGCCAATTTCCTTAAATCTGCATTTTTTTCATCTGTAAATGGGGATAATCACAAAAGAATTGAACATTAAATAATATACTACTGAAAATGGTTTGTGCATAAGAAAGTGATATATTATAACTAAATTGAATGTATTTCATATCATTTGATATTATTTTTTTTAAATATTTATTTTTTGAGAGAGAGAGAGAGCAAGTGAGCATGAGCGGTGGAGGGGCAGAGAGAGAGGTAGACACAAAATGTGAAGCAGGCTCCAGGCTCTGTGCTGTCAGTACAGAGCCCAATGTGGGGCTCAAACTCACGGACCTGGAGACCATGATCTGAGCTGAAGTTGGACATTTAACTGACTGAGAGACCCAGGTGCCCCTGTGCAATTATTTTTTAAGCATTCATTATGCTCTATCCTGGAGGGTATTTTTCCCCCAAACTAACAAAATACTCAGGAAATTAACTTAATAAATGATGGCATAAATTAATTACTTATTATTCATTGTTTCATTGTTTGATAAAAGTTTTAGCAAATGACTTAAATTACATAGGTGTGTTTCAATGATTCATTCTTTCAGAGGATTTATTTCATTTAGGAATTCACTTACTTTTAGGACGAAGTGGAAGGACCATGACTATGGATTCTCGTACAAAGTTTGGGAAAAAAGAAACAGTTATTTAGCACTTACTATATTAGGTACTGTTCTAAACATTTCACAAGGATGATTTCATTGACTCTCTGGTTAATCTCCTGAGGAAGGTACTATTATCACTATACTAAAGATGGGGAAACTGAGGTTAATGGAATTTAAATTAATGGCCAAGGTGCACATTTAGTAAGTGGCAGAGAGGAACAGGAAGAAGATTCTGGTTTCTAGTTTATTATTTAATATTTTAGAGTTCCTCCAATGTCATCTCTCTCATTTTTATTATTGTAGTCGACATGCAATGCTATATTAGTTTCAGGTGTGCAACATAGTCATTCAACAATTCTACACATTACTCAAGGCTCACCCATCATGTAGCTGTATTCACCAATCTGTCAATATATATTATTCCAGTATTATTGATATATTGCCTATGCTCCACTTTTCATCTTCATGACTTATTTATTTTAAAGCTAGAAGTTTGTTCCTCTTACTTTTCTTTGCCCATTTTCTCAAATATCATTTCTTATCACTTTATGATAAATAATGCCATTTTAAACATGTTAAGTATACATTTAAGCTAAATATAATTTTAATAACTTTTGTTTGTACTGAGTGCAACTAAAATTAACTGAATCTTTATTTTCATAATCCATATGGCTCTTAGGACATAAATGTACCCTAACCTATTAAAATAAGGATTTTTTAAAATAATATCATTAAGATATCTTTATTATGATTAATTAATACATCATAATGGTAACCACTACCACATCATCCCACAAAGCACTCTAGAACACTATATATTTGACTGAATACTGTTTTTTTTTTAAGTTTTTATTTAAATTTCAGGTAGTTAACATTCAGGGTAATAATAGTTTCTGGTGCAAAACAGTGATTCAACACTTCCATACCATACCCAGTGCCCATCACAGCAAATGCACTCCTTAATCCCCATCACCTATTTTACCCATCCCCCTAACCACCTCTCCTCTGGTAACCATCAGTTTGTTTTCTGGGTTTTTAAAAATATTTTTTAATATATTTTTTTAATGTTTATTTATTTTGAGGGAATGAGAGACAGAGTATGAGTGGGGGAAGGGCAGAGAGAGAGAGGGAGACACAGAATCCAAGCAGGCTCCAGGCTCTGAGCTCTCAGCACAGAGCCTGATATGAGGCTTGAACTCACAAACCATGAGATCATGACCTGAGCCAAAGTCAGATGCTTAACCAACTAAGCCACCTGGCACCCCACCATGAGTTTGTTTTCTATAGTTTAGAGTCTGCTTCTTGTTTTGCCTCTCTCTTTTTTTACCCTTTGCTCATTTGTTTTGTTTCATAAATTCCACATGTGAGTGAAATCATACAGTATTTGTCTATGACTGACTTATTTTATTAAGATAATACTCTCTAGCTCCACCCATGTCATTGCAAATGATAAGATTTTATTCCTTTTGAAGGCTGGGTACTATTCCATTGTGTATATATACCATCTCTTTATCCATTCATCAATGGATGAACACTTGGGCTGTTTCCATAATTTGGCTATTGTAAATAATGCTGCTATAAACATCGAGGTGCATGTATCCTTTTGAATTAGTGTTTTTGTATTCTTTGGGTAAATACCTAGTAGTGCAATTGCTAGATCATAGGGGACTTCTATTTTTAACTTTTTGAGAAACCTCCATATTGTTTTCCAGAGTGGCTGCACCAGTTTGCATTCCCACTAAGAGTGCATGAGGGTTTCCCTTTCTCCACATCTTCGCCAGTACCTGTTTTTTCTTATATTGTTGATTTTAGTCATTCTGACAGGTGTGAGGTGACAGTCTTAATAACATATTATTTTTTCAGGCTTAATGTCATACTTAGAACAAATTTAAAGATCTTACCATGACCCACAAAGTCCTATATGTTCTGTCCTCTAGCAACCTTCTGATTTAATTTCCCCCTTCTCTTCCTCTTCAGCTTGCTTCCCTCCAATACACAAGGCAGCTTTCCTCATAGGGTCTCTGTAAAGCTCTTACCTCTCTGCCTGGAGCACCATTTCCCTGGATATTCATAAACTCCCTTTCTCATCTCACTGGGGACTGGCTCAAATGACATTTCCTCAGAGAGGACTTTTTTACTTTTTACTGTATCTATAATAACACCTCCATGTCTCTCTATCCCCTTGCTCTTATTTATTTATTTATTTATTTATTTATTTATTTATTTATTATTTTATTATACTTAATTCTATTATCATTATAAGATACATTTATTTCTGTCTCCCCACCAGAATGTCATCTTCATGAGAGCAGACTTTATCTTTTTTTGTTCAATACAGCTTCAATATGGTATAGAATAGTAGCTTCTCAAGAAATATTTGTTGAGGAAATAAAAATTTTTACTTGTTAATTACCTCTGATAAAGGTTATTCATAATAGCCTTTGACAAAAGCCATCAATTTTACTAATGGATTACTTTGATATTAATAGAAGTAATAAATCAAGATATTGATTTGAAAGATATTATGTAACTTCATATTTTTTGGTCATTTCAGATTAGGTGGCATATGAGGCCATAAGGTAGAGGAATAAAACAACACCAGACCAGGAATTAAGAGACTGGATTCTGATACTTTCTATGTGTATGGCTTTAGTCAAGGCATTTCACCAGAAAGGATGCCATAGACTCAATACTGTCAAAATCCTATTTAAAGATAAAAAAAATGTCCAAGTTCAAAAACATATTATGGAAGAGTCTGGTTTATAACCTAGGTATGTTAGTCTCTAAAGTTCATTCTCTTCTCTATAGCCTTTCTTCTTCATTAAACTCAAGAAGAAAGTTGACATTTATGTGATTTAATCTGTGAAAATCAGTCAAATAGCTTTTATAATAGTCAACCACTATACTATTTCATTCATAGGGTAAATTTTTGGGTGTTGTCCATATATCTTTTCATTTGTTTTATAATATTATTGATATAGAAATACTGATTACAGAAGGGGGAAAATGCTAGTATAAAATTCTTGACCAGAAAAAAAATTAAAAATTATCAAATTGACACACCAATTCAATTCATATCGTGGAAGAAAATTAACCAGAATGCCATTAAACATAAGCACTGATTTAGAATTCTTGTGCCATGAAAATACTCCAAAGGAGTGTTCTGTCTTAAGGAAGAGGCAAAACATTTTAAAACTTTAATAAGAAAGGTCAAAGTTCAACTATTTCTGGAATAGTAGTCAAAGAAAGTAATTGGAAACAAGAGAAATAGTTTTTTTTTTAAGTTTGGTTTAGTGTTGGTTGATTTACTTAGGTTTATCAAGAGAAGTAGGAAAAGAATAAATACAAAATCTAATGAAATGAGGATTACAGTAGAAAATTTTCAGTTTTACAAAGTGTCTCAAAGTCACTCCTTTTGGTCAAGAGTGGGGGGAAACTAAGTCTCAATTATTGCCTATAACTGTGTGTAACTGTCAAATCTATACCACTGGGCCAATTTTAATCTCAGAATCTTATAACTTTGTCTTTGTAGTGAAGTTTCAGTCTTTCATCAAGTGGATAAAATATACCACACAAAGGTTGAGACAAAGGTATTACCATAAGAATTATCAGAAAGCCTTGGATAATACCTGTTAGTCAAGTCCTGCTGCTTGTGGGATCAGCCAGGATAACAAATCCCACCACACCCAGAACTATAAAGAAGAGATGTGGCTTCATATAAATTTTTACATTCCTAAATTACCCAGAATAATAAGATAAGGGGGGGGGGATTCTTAAGAATCTCATTTTAGTAATTAGAAAATAGAGAAAGGGAAAGATAATTGACAAAAGAAAGCGAAGGAAGAAAAAAGAGCCTCAGTGGATCTGGGCATTGGAGAATCCTGATCTGTAAGTCTTGTGTGGAAACCATCTGTGCTCAGTGAGTAGTCTGCTGCTTGACCTGAGGTTCTTTGGAAAGACGTCTCTTGCTCTCTCTCTCTCTCTCTTTTTTTTTTTTTTTTTGCATATCAAGGTGTTTATTTCTCTTTTCTTTCTTTTTTCTTCTTTTTTTTTAAATTGAAATCAAAATTAGTTAACATATAGTGTAATAATGATTTCAGGAGAATTTAGGATTCATCACTTACATATAACACCCAGTGCTCATCCCAATAAGTGCCCTCCTTAATGCCCATCATCAATTTAGTCCACCCCCTACCCAACCCAGCAACCCTCGGTGTGTTCTCTGTATTTAAGAGTCTCTTATGCTTTGTCTCCTTCTCTGTTTTTATCTTATTTTTTCTTCCTTTTTCCTATGTTCATCTGTTTTGTTTCTTTAATTCCACATATGAGTGAAATCCTCTGATATTTGTATTTCTCTGACTGACTTATTTCACTTAGCATAATACATTCCCGTTCCATTCATACTGTTGCAAATGGCAAGATTTGATTCTTTTTCATCACTGAGTAATATTCCATTGTATGTGTATACCATATCTTCTTTATCCATTTGTCAGTCGATGTACATTTGGGCTCTTTCTATAATTTGGCTGTTGTCAATATGCTGCTATAATCGTTGGGGTGCATGTGCCCCTTCTAATCAGCATTTTTGTATCCTTTGGATAAATGCCTAGTAGTGCAATTGCTGGGTCATAGGGTAGTTCTTTTTTAACTTTTTGAGAAACCTCCATACGGCTCTCCACAGTGGCTACACCAGTTTGCATCCCCATCAGCAATGCAAAAGGGTTCCCTTTTCTCTGTATCCTTTGCCAACATCTGTTGTTGCCTGGGTTGTTAATTTTAGTCATTCTGAAGGTGTGAGGGGGTATCTCATTGTGGTTTTGATTTCTACTTCCCTGATGATAAATGATGTTGAGCATCTTTTCATGTGTCTATTAGCCATCTGGATGAAAGACATCTCTCTTCTGATGCTACCTGATTTTGTTCAATTCTGTAAGAGTCTCAGTTTAAGATCTCCCATAGGCATGGAAGTCCAGGAGGTGAATATATTATGTAATTTTTAACTGTGATGTGTAAACAAAAGGTTGATTCCCTGGAATTTTACTGGAGTTTGTGATTAACAGTACCTGATAGGGTACTTTCTAATAAGGATTAAGATCAAAGTTTAATGGTGTAATTTCCAGTTAACCAGGGTTACTAGCTGAAGGTTATGTAGTCGTTCCTATAGTTTATCCAGGGAAAAGTATCCTGATAATAAACTGGAGTATCTTATATTAAACATCTATACTATTTGACCATGTGGAACTACAGAAATGGCAGAGTCAAGAATTAGTGGTGAAAAGCTCCATATAGCTATATATTTCTATTAGAATGTATGTAGTAGCTACAGGACCTAAGACATTGGTTATAGCATCTGAAATTCTGTGGATATTTTTGCAAGTTTCAGTTTTGAAATGCCATTCATTTCTATTTTTCTTGAGGAGGTGGTAGGGGCAGTGGTTTCTGGATGATACGCAGAACTTCAGAGTTACTTAATTTTACTCATCTAACGTAATAAGTACCTCTATTACTGGGGAAATAGTTCAGGTTTCCTCAAGTGAGAAGCACAAAGTCTAAAAGTTTCTTTTCTGCTTAAGAGCAGCTGTTTTACATCAAGAAAAGGTCAACCAAAAAAAACAGACATACAACATTAATAGTATATACAAAATCACACAAGGGATAACTAAGTAAAATCCATTTGTTGATGCTCAAAAGGGCCTAAGGGTTTGGCCCATGTCCATGTCTCACCTCTGTAGTTTTCCTAGGATTGTATGATTAACAGGATATCAGCAGAGAAAAACTTAACAGTCTTATCGAAGTTTTTCCATTTCAGCACTCAAGGCAGCCATCTTGGTGCTATTGAAGTAGAGCAAATCTTATCTGTTCTAACATGTTCTTTCAGAATCAGGTGCTTAAGCAACAGCTGACTCAAGATTTGATGCCAATATTCAGGAGTTCATGTTGTCTTTGATTTTTGGACTCACTAGATAGCCTGGGAATGAGTTAAAGCAACTTATTTAGCATTTTAATCTGTGAAGACATTATCCTTTGCTATACTATTTTTTTATATATTTGTCAATTTTACCTAAAGCCAATTCTTCTAAAAGAGGTAAGGCATTTAACAGACCTTTTAGGTGACTGCCATGTTTACTGAAAGCACCCATTGCAATGATGAAGCCACACTGCTTCCAAAACATACCAAAATAATGAACCTTGTCAAAATAGAGCTCCTATCCAAGAGGACACTTGTTCCATTATCTCTAGCTAACTGGTAGACCCCAGAAAGATCTAAAGTTTCAGTAATTCTTGAAGATTTGCCCTTTGGGAGATAGATGGATTTAAACAAGTCTGAGTGGGTTATGACAGCATGACCAGTTTGAGAGTGTCCTTGTTTGGTGTAATCTGCAAACAGTACAAAATCTGGGTTGTTTTAGGGATATTCAAGGAAGTCAAAGTGAAGTAAAGGCAAATTTCCAAATACGGTTATAATAGTCTTATTGTTCATCTTTCTCTTGATAAGAGAGAAAAAAAGGTAGATCACTTTCCAGAGATCTAGTGCCATTTTTTAAAACATGAAAACTTAATCCTGATGTGTCATTCTTTCTTCAATTATATTTTGTCCAGTAATCATACTAAAATTACAGAATTTTCATCTTATAAGGAATCATAAATGTCATCTATACTATTTCTACATTTATTGTAAGATTGTAAAACTAATATACATAATGTAGAACATTTAGAAAATAAGTATAGAGATAAACAGGGAATTAATAATGATTCCCAGAGCCACTATTCAAAAATGATCAGTTTGGGGGCACTTGGGTGGCTCAGTTGGTTAAGCATCTGGCTCTTGATCTTGGCTCAGGTCACGATCTCCCAGTTCATGAGATCAAGCCCCACATCGGACTCTGTGCTGATGGCGAGGAGCCTACTTGGGATTCTCTCACTCCCTCTCCCCTGCTCATGTGCACTCTCTCTTTCAAAGTAAATAAATAAACATTAAAAAGATAAATTTCTACATGCTGATGTATATTTCCATTCTTAATTATATCTATAATTTGTATGGTTATGATAATTATGTGCATAAGTCAGTTCTCTGCCTTGTGCATTATATATTTTAAACAATTTTCATGTCTTATACTTTCATAAACATTTTAATGACATAATAATATTCCATCAGGTATATAGTGCACAGATTTCTAAATCATTGTCTTATTTCTAGATTTTAATTTCTAAGTTTTCAAAATTATAAATAATATAAAAGATAATATTTTATAGGTATCATTATTGCATTAAAGCATACTCCCAGTAATAATATTATTGATGAAGGGAGTGAATTGCTATTGTCATCCAATTCAGTTGCCAAGTTGTCTGCAGCATTATTTTCCTTCTTGAAAATATCAAATGAGAGTGCCCACTGTATCATTTTGCATCCTAAGTATATTTCATTAACATTGCAGTCAATTTGATAGGCAATAGGAAGAGGAAACAATGACAGAAAAGTAAAAGAGACAGAAAGAAATCCAGAAGTGTGCTTGCAACATGAAAACCAAAGAAGAAGGACTGAATATGTGAAGTACGGTCTTTAAAGACTGGTGCTACAAAAAAGCAATTAGCTGTTATTAATTGAAATGCCCCTGGTGACTCTCAAAGAGTAATCAAAGTGGAGTATGGGGGCAGATGTCAGACTAGAGGAGGTTAAGATTATTTGGGATTAGAAATTAGAGGAAATGTATGTACATAAAATATACTTTTAAGGCTTGAGAGAGGATAGAGAGTGAAAGCTTAGGGAGAAAGCAGGGAGGAATATTTTAGAGATTTGGAACTTGAGTTTATTTTTAGATGAATAAACAAGGAGCAGACCAGAAGAGAATGCGAATGAGAAAGAACAGACTTTAATGAAAGTTTCTGCATATGGTTAAACAGAATCCTGTAAATACAATGAAACCATTCATTTCTCTTTAAAAAATATTTTTGAAGAAAAAATAAACATATGTTTTGAACAAAACACTCATTTTTCTTCCTGTGCTTTCATTTGTATTTGTTTATATCTTGAATGTTCTTAATTTTAACACTTCTATGTTTCCACAATTAATTGCACTGTCATCCTTGAATAGAGATTTTCATCTTAATACATTTGGGGGAAGATACTGAGCTCTTTATCACATATCACCACCTTAAAAGATGTGTTTTTCTAAAGCACTGTATTTTAATAAAAGTTCTAGGAATATTTTGGTTGTTGACATATGATGTAGTAATATATGATATTTCAAAAGTCAACAATCATTTCCCAATATACACTGAAAGGAAATATGAAAGGGGATTTTGAGTTTTACCTAGTGATTTAAGTCACTGAGAGCAGCAAATATGACCATTTAGGCCTACACTCATTTTTCTTCAATAAAAATGTGTTTGAGGGGCGCCTGGGTGGCGCAGTCGGTTAAGCGTCCGACTTCAGCCAGGTCACGATCTCGCGGTCCGCGAGTTTGAGCCCCGCGTCAGGCTCTGGGCTGATGGCTCAGAGCCTGGAGCCTGTTTCCGATTCTGTGTCTCCCTCTCTCTCTGCCCCTCCCCCGTTCATGCTCTGTCTCTCTCTGTCCCAAAAATAAATAAAAAATGTTGAAAAAAAAAATTAAAAAAAAAATGTGTTTGAAACTACTTACGTAAACAGTTGTTTAAATTCTTCACCTGATTGTTCTAGTGGAAGACAGAAACTTTGACAATTTCTAAATTAGTCAAGTTAAGAACCAAGTATTGAGTTTGACTTCTCCCTGTACCTGAGTACAAACAAAAATCACTAAATGAAATAAGTCAGACCAAGAAAGACAAACATCATATGATTTCACTTATATGTGGAATCTTAAAAATGAAACAAAACCATAGAAACCGACTCATAAATACAAAGAACAAACTGGTGGTTGCCAGAGGAGAGGAATGTGGTAGGTTGGATGAAGGGATTTAGGAAGTACAAACTTCCAGTTATAAAATAAATAAGTCACAAGGGATGAAATGTACAACATAAGAAATATAGCAATAATATTGTAATAATGTATGGGTGACAGAAGATGACCCACTTGCAGTGAGTGCTGAACAGCGTATACAATTGTGGAATCACCATTTTGCACACCTGAAACTGATATAATGGTGTATGTCAACTTCAATTGTTGTATGTATGTATACTTCATTAATAAAAATAAAAAAATATATTAAATCACTATGCCTGGATAAAATGTGAAACACAATTTAGCCAGCCTCTGCTGTACCTTTTCTGCATAATAGCAGATACGTGACTGTAAAAAGCATCTAGTTTGATTTTAAAATTGTTTCCCAATTGATATATTGATATATTGCTTGACTTATGTCAAACATTTTCTGGAGCACCTGGGTTACTGAGTCTGTTGAGTGTCCAACTTGGGCTCAGGTCATGATTTTGTGGTTCCTGAGTTTGAGGCCCACATCAGGCTCACTGCTGTCAGCAAGAACCCCACTTCAGATCCTCTGTCTGCCTCTCTCTCTGCCCCTCCCCTGCTCATGCTCTCTCTCTCTCTCAAAAATAAATAAAACATTAAAAAAGAAAGAAAAACATTTTCCATTATCACAGATAATCATAAATTTGTTTAAAACACAGTTTTACTTAAAATTATGAACAAAACAAAACACCAAAACAGGAGAGAGGCACCTGTATGATGTAAGTTATATGAAATGCTATGATAGTTAAACACTGTGCATTAACATAGGTGTTGTGATAAAGCAAGGCACCTGGTTATAAGATAATCTGATTAATAAGAGAAACTGACCAATAAGAAAAAACTACTCTGATGTACTTACTAGCATCTTTCAGAAAGTTCATCTGAACCTTTGTTTAGGACAAAGGCATGCTCAAATGTCTCCACTGAAAGCAATTAAGTAATTAATTACCTAATTAATTAAGTACCTACATGGATGCATTCTTTCTAAGTAAAAAAAAAAAAAAAAAAAAAAAAAAAAAAAAAAAAAAAAGAAGAAGAAAAAGAAAAAGAAAAGAAAGGCCACAAGCATGGCCCTACTGATTACTACTCACTGGACAATACACTTTGCTTCACAAAACAGGAAGTATGCTTGACAAATCTTATGCAAATTCAATCCCATTTTAAATAAATGTGTCTAATTTGTTACTTAAAGGTTTCCATAACTGCATTATTTTACAATATAGAAATTCTATAGCCACTTTTTAATCTGTTCATATTGTTATTGAAGCAAATCTAGGTTTTTCATAAACTTTAAAAAGCACATTATCACAATTTCAATACTCTTGTGCACGAATATGAAAATATCATGCCTGCATGAAATTCCTGCAGAGAGCTACATTTATATATGAGATATATGTGCCTATATGTGTTTGTATATATATATATATATATATATATATATATATATATATATATTGCTGTATTTCTGTTTACATACATCTGTGTATGCATTTTATATACGTACATGGGAATGCCTTGCTAATAGTGCTAATGAAATCCTCTGTGCCCGAAATACATATTAGTTGGCAGAGTCACTGTCTGTGCCATTAACTTTTTGGAATAAAATACTCCAGTCTCTTCAATGTCTATATAGAGGTAAAGCTCGGGGAACAAATCTGGTGCCCCCAACTAATCCAATTAAACATTGTTTAAATATAGTTCTATTTGCATGTGTAAATATCTTTGGGTAAAGGAGATTTTCCTACTAGATTTAGGAGAGATTTTTATTGTTATGGAATTTGCTTACTGAACAAGCTGAACTCTAGAATACAATCTTCTTTAAAATATGCTATTTCGGGGCGCCTGGGTGGCGCAGTCGGTTAAGCGTCCGACTTCAGCCAGGTCACGATCTCGCGGCCCATGAGTTCGAGCCCCGCGTCAGGCTCTGGGCTGATGGCTCAGAGCCTGGAGCCTGTTTCCGATTCTGTGTCTCCCTCTCTCTCTGCCCCTCCCCCGTTCATGCTCTGTCTCTCTCTGTCCCAAAAATAAATAAACGTTGGAAAAAAAAAAATTTAAAAAAAAAAATAAAAAAAAAAAAATAAATAAAATATGCTATTTCAGGGGCGCCTGGGTGGCTCAGTCAGTTAAGCGTCTGACTTCGGCTCAGGTCATGATCTCACGGTCCGTGAGTTCAAGCCCCGCATCGGGCTCTGTGCTGACAGCTCAGAGCCTGGAGCCTGCTTCGGATTCTGTGTCTCCCTCTCTCTCTGACCCTCCTCCGTTCATGCTCTGTCTCTCTCTGTCTCAAAAATAAATAAACATTAAAAAATTAAAGAAAAAAAAAGAAATAAAATATGCTACATTTCTTGCTTGCTTCTAGAGGGTATCTCTTCCAAGTCCATACCTTTATGATGATTTTTAAGTATTAGAACTATTACATTTTCAGGTATTAAAAAGTCAAGTCCAGTTTAAATAATAACTTCAATGTCTTAGCCTGTTCCAAAATTTTCCACAATCCCTTTTTTTTCTAGTTAGTTAACTCTTGCTTATTGTTTAGATCTTGGCTTAATCATCTCTGAGGCAGAAAGATTTCCCTGACATTTTTTGCTAGATCATGCCAAAAGAAATCTCAGAGACTAATATAAATATTAATAGAAGCATTTTGACTTGTAGTGCTTGCGAGAGAGTCTAACCTTTGGGAGAACTGGACTTCATAAAAAATAATATGTCAAATATGTACAGAAAAAATGTTTTAGTTTATTAATTATTCGTATTGTTCCTAAAAGATCAGTTTCCTCACATAATTACATCTGCAAGGGGCAACATTTCCATAGACATTAATAATGAAAAAGCAGTGATGTTGTTTTTATTAAGAAGTAAGCAACTTACTACCAAGGGGACCAAGGCTTTGTTTACTTGGGGGACTAGTATTAGATAGGTATTCTCTGTGTGTGTTTGTGTGTCTCTGTGTGTGGTTTATCTTAAAATGCAAAGTCTTCTCTTACAATCTGTGATATTTGTACTTAGTCATAATGGTATAAAGGGTCAGTTTTGAGGGGCGCCTGGGTGGCTGAGTTAAATGTCTGGCTGAAGTCATGATTCTGTGGTTTGTGAGTTTGAGCCCTATGTCGGGCTCTGAACTGACAGCACAGAGCCTGCTTGGGATTCTCTGACTCTCCCTCTCCCAACCCCTCTATCTCTTTCAAAATAAATAAATAAACTAAAAAAAAAAAAGAAGAAGAAGAAGAAGAAGAAGAAGAAGAAGAAGAAGGGTCAGTTTTTCTTTCTCCATCACAGCTGTCCCCAACATATAATTTCCTATGACCATGTGCCTCTCCCTCAAAACACAGCTCTGTGTATACATTCCTTTGAGTGATTCTTAAGTTAATGTTATTCCAGGCTCAATGAAGCTAGGGCTCATAAGCTGTTTTGTTCAACAACGCATTGTAGTATCTGGAAGATGATACACATATGTGGGCATACACACATACATCTGCTTTTGTTCAACATTAGGATATGAAAATGTATGCCATCTCAAGAGTAAAATAACCTTAATTATGCTAAAAATATCTTTTCCACTTGTTAAATACAGTGTAACATTTGATATACTAAATACCCAAAGGCAGAATATCAACCTAGAGTTGATACCTTAGTTTAGTGCATAAATATGTGAATGACTGGTTTGACAATCTTCTAGTTCTAAAATTTATGTGACTTAGGGTTGTAACAATTTAGTTACTTGCTTTTTTCATTGGGTTATTTATTCATTCACTTATCTACTCTATATTTGATTACTATGGCTCAGTCTCTGGGTAAATTTCAGGTAGACACATAGTATTAGAAGGGAGGAGAACAACTGATTCAATCCTAGGTGAATGAAAATCAAAGCTTTTGCTTCCTTACACAATTCACCCTAGATCATGTTTATATCACCTGATGAACTCCTGTTTAAAATCTATTTTGGGACACCTGAGTGGCTCAGTTGGTTGAGAATCTGATTCTTGATTTCGGCTCAGGTCATGATCCTAGGGTCATGGGATCGAGCCCAGCGTCAGACCGGCACTGAGCATGGAGCCTGCTTAAGATTCTTTCTCTCTTCCTCTGCCCCTCTTCCCTGCTTGTACTCTCTCTCTAAGTAAAATATATATATATATGTATATATATATACATATACATATATACATATATACATACATATATATGTACTCTCTCTCTAAGTAAAATATATATATATGTATATATATATACATATACATATATACATATATACATACATATATATGTGTATATATATATATATATATATCTACTTACCTACCTATAGGTAATATCTACCTATGTGGTAATATCTATATCTATCTATCTATATCTATCTATATCTATATCTATCTATCTATCTATCTATCTATCTATATATATATAAATATACCTATCTATATATAAAGGTAATATCTATTGGAATATTACCTTTTGTAATATTGGAAAGATTCTTGTCATTAAAGAGATTTCTCTTCAAAACTTTCTCCAAAATTTCATACCCAAATGCCTACTATTCCTCTCAGTTGTCACTTATAAACCCGAAATTAACCTGCCCCAAACTAAACTGACTAGTTTTTCCTTCAAAACTGTTCATTCTTCAGTATCTTATACCTCAGTAATTGGCATCCCCATGTACCTTCAGTACCACCTATATAATACAATATAGAAGTCTAGATACCCCACTATATTTTTGTTCTCCATTAACTTCCAAATTTAATCATTCACCAAAGATTATAATCTCCAAATCATTCTTTACATCTGTCTGATCTGGCCATTCTATCCATCCTTGATGTAGCTCCCTTGATTTAGGGGATCATCAGCAACTCCTGCTTCATTATAATGGCCTCCTAACAGGTCCCCTTCATGCTAATTTAGAGCACTCCCCAAACCATTCCCAATCAATTTTTGGTGTAATTAGAATGGTCTTTGGGAGTGCCTGCGTAGCTCAGTCGGTTAAGCGTCTGACTCTTGGTTGGCTCAAGTCATGATCTCACAGTTCGTGAGAGCAAGCCCTACGTCAGGCTCTGTGCTGACATCGAAAGCCTGCTTGAGATTCTCTCTCTCTCCCTTTCTCATTCCCTCCCCCAAGTTGTGCTCTCTTTCTTTCAAAATAACAACAACAACAACAACAACAACAACAACAAAGAATGGTCTTTCTAAAGTGCAAATGTGGTTGTGCCACTCCCTTTCCACATGTTTCCTACTTTCCTCATAGCCTCATCTGCTGCAACTTTCCAACTTACACTCTGTGTTTCAACCCTACTTACCTCCTAGCCGGTACACAAAACTTCCCACTTCGTCTCACGTCTCAGCCTTCAGACAAGTAAATACAGCTGCCCAATGTGTCTTTTCATATCTTGCTTGTCCTTCACCCAGCTACTTCCTACACATTCTTCAAAACTCAGTTTGGGTATGAGTTTCCTCAGAAAGCCTTACCTTACTCCCTACACAGTGCTCCCTCTGTGTGTCTCTCAGTCCAGTATAGACATAGGTTTAGAAGAGACCTAGAACGCTCCTCCTACTACCTGCTCTTCATATCTGCTCCTCTTACCACTCGGTGAGTTACGGGAGTACAGACCTTTTATTTTCTGCTTTATTCCCAGTGCTTGGCACAGATAAGCATTCAGTAACTAGATGAATAAATAAACTAAAGGCTCACAGTATGGTTAGAGTGAAAGCTGGATAAGAAAAGAATTTTACTGTATTTGCTGTAAAAGACATATAGGAGGCACTATTGCATAATGATTAAGTGGGGTCAGACTGCCTGTGTCTGAATCCCATTATCACTGGAAATTTGAGCAAGTGATGACTTATTTGTAGCTTAGTTCCCTTGTAAAATGAGGTTAATAAAGTAAAATATATGAAGTTCTCAGCACAGTTCAGTTCACACACACACACACACACACACACACACAAAGCCCAATAAACATGGTTTGTATGTTTTAAAAAATGCTGATTGGGAGCACTGGGAATAAAGAGACTAGCTCAAGAAATGCAAGGAAAGTAAAGACGTGAGTGAAGTGATCTTTGAGCAAACTATCTGCATTTTGAATTAGGAACAGAATCTTGTCAAGTGAAGAATGTGGCATTTTATTTACTATTCTTTATTATGCCATCCTAAATGCATTTCTAAAAGTTCTGAAAATTGAGTTATTGAAACTCAGTTATGTATCTGAATGATAATATCCATATTGACAAGTAGATTACAACTGAATAGCAGGGTATTTTACAATTACATAGCATAGATAGCATAGCATATCTTAGACAATTCAAAATTTGATTCAAGCATTTAAAAAAGAGTTTACAAACATATTCTTTTCTAAATTTCTATATATTAGTAAATCTTGTCCAAACTAATTTTGTCTTATTTTTTACTGATATCATGAAAAATAAAGTTACATGAACACTATTATGGTAGACTCATTTATGAGAAGATATTTAATGAATGGCACATCTGCAGATATGTCTGTCTTTAAAGATTGGCTGACGATAGAGCTGTCTTTATGATATGATCTATTTAGGCCTTCAAATATTGGCATATTCTGAATTTTATGCATTGAAGACACTTTTTATGGATAGCCATTTTGTTAACAAAATGGTGAATACCTTAAAAGGAAGTTAAACATTAGAGACATATTGATAAAACCACTACAACTGGAAAAATAAGATATATTTTAAATTGAGCTTTGTGAGAATAAATGTGATGACAATTTTTAAAATTTAAATAAAAAATGTAAAAATTACAATAGGCAATCTTAGACTACATCACATCACAAGAAAGATATTAGTCAAAATACATATTTTCAAAGTTTGACCTAAGAAATCTTTTTCCAACCAAATTCTTATACAAATTCCAAGCATATCAAACAACAAAAAGGAATCCCTTTTATTAAAGTGAAACAACTTGGCCATCCTCTTCTCTGACTCCCTGAACCTACCGCAAAACAGCTCCTGAAGCCTTTCCATGGAATCCCAACTCTTCCAACAGTTTGTAATCTAGATCGCTAGGTCAAGATTGAAACGTGTTACAATTCACTGCCAGACTATATATAAAATATTGCAGTGAGTGCTCGCTGCTGTACTTAAAAAAACTAAAATCCATTTTGGAGGACAGCAAGATAATGCTTAAGTGACTGAAAATCATGTTAATGGGGATTGATTGGTTGGTTGAAAGATATGGGGATGTTTAGCAGAAAGGATAGAAGAATCAGCAGTGATAGGATATTGGATTTTATTTTTATGAAAGCCTATAATGTGGAAGAGTTCCAAATGCCAAACTTGGATATAAAAATATCCTTTTTAAAGAATGAATGATTCAAACGAGAGAAAGATTTAAGAAAATTCAAGGGCCAACACCACTGGCTCAGATTTTTTTTATCCACTCCCCCACTCCCACATGATGATAGGCATGTTTTTGCCAGGGTACATATGTAGTTTGGCTTATGTATATAGGTACTGCTTGCTACACCTGACACTATAGCTGTGTTAATTCTAATAACATTTGAACACTTATTGGTGCTTACAAGGTCCCAGATGCTATGCGAGTTGTGAAGGTCAATAAATGGACAAGACATGGTCTCTGTCTTCAGTCTATTAAGGAAAACTAGCATGTCAACCAAAAACTACAATACAATATGTGGGTGAGGAAGGGGGATATAAACAAAGCACTATGGGAAACAAAAACTAAGAAGCAAATTAGTCCTCTTGGAGAAGTCAGTGAAGGTTTTGAAATGGCAATATGAAACTGATGTTAAAGACTGAGTTTACGGGGCACCTGGGTGGCTCAGTCGGTTAAGCATCTGACTTCGGCTCAGCTCATGATCTCACAGTCCGTGAGTTCAAACCCTGCGTCAGGCTCTGTGCTGACAGCGCAGAGCCTGGAGCCTGTTTCAGATTCTGTATCTCCTTTCTCTCTCTCTGTCCCTCCCCTGTTCATGCTCTATCTCTGTCTCAAAAATAAATAAAAACGTTAAAAAAAAAAAAGACTGAGTTTACCAAGTGATGAGATGGGAAAATCTATCTGAAATGAAGTTAGCAGTGTATGCAAATGTGCTGAGACATGAATAGGTAGGAAACCTTTAATGTTGTTGGAAACTAATGTGCCTGCAGTTGTGTGGGATGTTAATGATGGAAAGATGTTGTGGGGGAAGATATGTATAAGAGTTTGAACTCTGTGGGTGATAGGTATCCCATCTTTCAACGAACTACATTTATGATAGACTTGCTGCCTTGGTGTATGGAGGTGTGAGAAGAAATGGGACTAAGCCTAGTATTATATTTTTTCCATACCAGTGGTATATAAAAGTAAAGTCAATACAGAGGAATAGAACATTGCAATATTAAGTGTTAGAAAGAATAGCTCTGCTATTCATACAACCTTTTAGAAGTGGCATACAAATGCGTACTTTCATTTCAACATTGCACTTAAGATAATTTAGACAGTGGAGAAATCAAAAAGATTTAGATGATGTTCCTTTTCCCCTAAACACACAGTGTAAATTTCCTAAACCAAGGACTTTCTTCTACAAGTAACAGTACAATAATCAGAACCATGCAATTAATTTGATACAATATCTAATCTACAGACCCTGCTCCATTTTTGCCAACTGTCCAACTAACACCTTATATGTCATTCTTTTTTCCAAGATTGCATATTACATTAATTGCCATGTCTTTTTAGTTTCCTTAAATCTGGAATCTTCTTAAGTCACTTTCATTTTATGATCTGAAAAGTATAGACCAGATGTTTTGTAACATGTGTTTTTCAGATGTTTATACCTTGCAAGGCTTATGTTATGCATTATTTTGTCAGGGATACTGCAGTGATACTGTTTCCATTTTAGTGCATCATATCAGAGGCCATATGCTGTCTTTTAGTTCCATGACTGATGATGTTAACCTTCATCACTTGGTAAAGGTGGTATGGTTCCACATTTCTTCGTTGTAAAGTGATGTTCTTTACCTTTGTGATTAATAAGCATCCTGAAGGGAATATTTTGATGCTATATAAGATCTTGTTTCTCATTAAACTATAGCATCCATTTGTTATTGTGGTTTGAAAGAATTATCACTATGGTTGTTGCCAAATAGTGATTTTCTAATTCCATCCTTCCTTCAAGATTTATTAGGCAGCATTCAACTGTGAAGAATAGATTTGCTCTCTCCCTATTTTATCCATTTAAATATCAGTATGGACTCATGAATTTTTTTTAATTATTTTTTAAACAGCTTTACAAAGCAAAAGCTGGCATATAATAAACAATATATATTTAAATTGACAATTTAAAAAGTTTGACATATGCATAGACACATGAAACGTCACCAAATTCAAGATAATTAACATATTCATTACCCCTAAAGTTCCTCTTTACTCACTGTTAATCCTATATTCTTCCCATGAGAAGGAAAAATCATAATATAACCAGGTTGGAAATTTTCAAGGTCTATGATTGAATTTCCCAAGAAGTCGCCATTGGTTATACCCTTGTTTATTCACTTGTCCCTCAATTTTTTAAGTTGCTCCTCCCAGATCTTCTTCAAACTCACTTAGGTATCCTCTAAGTTAAAACTGATCTCCATAATCCACCACCTTTCTTAGAGCCTCCAATAACTTACACAATTCACAGCAACTTCTCATTCTTTAATTTAACCAGTACTAAACCTTTCTTTGCTGATTTTTGTCATTCAGCTAGAAATATACTAATGCATCTTAGTATTTACTATTTCATCATTTTAAGGAACAGGGGCAATGCTTTCTATTTCTATGTTCTTCATAATAATAAACACAGCTTATACTTAGTTGATTCAAATATAACAAATAGTTCACTTAAAGATAAATATTTGTTATTCCAATGGGAAAGTATTAAAGATATCTTCACATGGAACACATATTCTTGACCCAAGTAAAAAGATTATAAGTCTCAATAAACACTAACATTAAACTACATTGGTGATTCTCATTTTTTAAGGTCATGAGAATCACCTAGATGCCTTTAAAATGTCAGATTCTCAGATGTTAGAACTGGTTTGTGATTAATTAGCAATCTGATTATTTACTCTCCTACATTAAGAAATACTGACGTAGATTTTAGCTTAGCTTAAAATGAACTAGGATACTTGCTCTTATGCCACTAGGTATAAAAATGTATCAGCAACTGAGTGCCAAATAAAACTGATTTCAATGTAGAAACATCACAGTAATATTTTTAAATGAAAAGGATGATGAGTAAATCTGTTTATTTTACACATCCTTTGGTGAATAAATTAAAAATATAGAATAGATTGCTCTGCCTCAATATAAGTTATTTATAAATCTTTATCTGGAGTATTTTGTAGGTTTTTAAGTAGATATTGAGCCACAAAACGATTTTTGGGTTTCGAAAAAAATATATCTACCAAAGGCATATTCTATTCTTTCAAACTAAACTCAGAAATTTGAGAAAACCATCTTTAGGATTCAATATAATAAATAGGTAATAAATAAATTAATATAATTTAAAGAGGCAAAATGTCACAAACCAGAGTTGGTTCTCTGATCTTTACTGATGGGGCGCAAAGAAATACAAGCAAAAACTATAACACTCCCCACTGGAGCTTTGTAGATCAGACAGTGCAGATTTGAGCTTCTGTCATACCGATGGCATAAAGTGATAGATTGAACAATTATTTGGTCAATTTGACCTGGACACAGAGTTACTATGATAATTTCAACTGCACAAATGACTTTCTACAGAACATTACATTTTTAATATCTCTTCTATAAAGCCTTCCATGTCTGCACCTCCCAAGACCTAAGTGCAACTTTTAGGATAGAATGACACTTTGTACATACCCATGACTTCACAGGGGAGAATAAATCAACTAGTCTGTAAATTAATTAAGGTTAAGGATGGGGTTTTTTAAATACATCCTGTGCTTAGCATATTCCTTGAATTATTCTCAACTCGAATATATGAATGAATGATTGCAAAAATACAGCTTTATTGTGCAGATTAATGTGACTGTATGTGTAGGTTATATAAAGGATCATTTATGTCAATAATTTAAAACAAAAAGAAATTATGTTTAGCCTTCTCATTACTGTGATCTGGTAGAGATTTTATTTTTTGCATTTATATGACAAATTATATGAATATTCAAATGTTAGTAATACTAATAAAAACACTAACAGTTGTTTTTAAAACCTGTACTTGAATCCATTCAATAAAGCCAAAGATCCCCCTTGTTGATTTTTTTCTTCATCTGAATCTATCAATGGTACGAGCATATAAGGGTGGCTGAGCTTATTCCTCAAAGGTAGCATTTTACTTATTATGTCAATGGTAAATATAGATATTTCAAATCAAATAAGATCCAAAGATTGTTAATAAAGACTTGAAGTTTTAAAATACATATAATTAGTAAAAAGCTGCTGTGGCCAAGATCAAAGAGGTTTTTGCCTGCTTTCTCCTCGAGGATTTTGATAGCTTCCTGTGTTACATTTAGGTCTTTCATCCATTTTGAGTTTATTTTTGTGTATAGTGTAAGAAAATGGTCCAGGTTCATTTTTCTGCATGTCGCCGTCCAGTTTTCCCAGCGCCACTTGCTGAAGAGACTGTGTTTATTCCATTGGATATTCTTTCCTGCTTTGTCAAAGATTAGTTGGCCATATGTTTGCAGGTCCATTTCTGGGTTCTCTATTCTGTTCCATTAATCTGAGGGTCTGTTCTTCTGCCAGCAACTTCTTACTCAACACTTCTCCAGAGGCAAGGGAAATAAAAGCAAAAATGAAATACTGGGACCTCATCAAAATAAGAAGCTTCCGCACAGCGAAGGAAACAATCAGCAAAACTAAAAGGCAACCGACAGAATGGAAGAAACGACATATCAGATAAAGGGTTAGTATCCAAAATCTACAAAGAACTTATCAAACTCAACACCCAAAAAACAAATAATACAGTGAAGAAATGGGCAAAAGACGTGAATAGACACTTCTCCAAAGAAGACATCCAGATGGCCAACCAACACATGAAAAAATGCTCATCACTCATCATCAGGGAAATACAAATCAAAACCACAATGAGATACCAACTCATACCTGGTATCTTTACCAGAATGGCTAACTGTAACAACTCAGGCAACAACAGATGTTGGCGAGGATGTGGAGAAAGAGGATCTCTTTTGCATTGCGGTGAGAATGCAAGCTGGTGCAGCCCCTCTGGAAAACAGTAGGGAGGTTCCTCAAAAAACTAAAAATAACACTACCCTATGACCCAGCAATTGCACTACTAGGCATTTATCCATGGGATACAGGTGTGCTGTTTTGAAGGAACACATGCGCCCCCGTGTTTATAGCAGCACTATCAACAATAGCCAAAGGATGGAAAGTGCCCAAATGTCCACTGATGGATGAATGGATAAAGAAGATGTGGTATATATATATACAATGAAGTATTACTTGGCAATCAAAAAGAATGAAATCTTGCCATTTGCAACTACATGGATGGAACCAGAGGGTATTATGCTAAGTGAAATTAGTCAGAGAAAGACAGAAATCATACGACTTCATTCATATGAGGACTTTATGAGACAAAACAGATGAACATAAGGGAAGGGAAGCAAAAATAATATAAAAACAGGGAGGGGAACAAAACAGAAGAGACTCTTAAATATGGAGAACAAAAAGAGGGTTACTGGAGGGGCTGTTGGAAGGGGGATGGGCTAAATGGGTAAGGGGCACTAAGGAATCTACTCCTGAAATCATTGTTGCACTGTATGCTAACTAATTTGGATGTAAATTTAAACAAATAAAAAATAAAATAAAAGAAATAAAATACATAAAATTATTTCTGAATAGATATGAACCATCTTGGGGATGTCTAAATTGGTTCTTTCAAGGCACTCTATTTTTAATATTTATTTATTTTGAGAGAGAGAGAGAGAGAGAGAGAGAGAGCGAGCACACACCTGCAAACAGGGGGGAGGCAGAGAAAGAGGGAGGGAGAATCCCAAGCAGGCTCCATGCTGCCAGCACAGAGCCCGATGCGGGGCTCGATCTCACATACCGTGAGATCATGACCTGAGCTGAAATCAAGAGTCAGGTGCTTAACCAACTGAACCATCCAGGCACCCCAAAGCACTCTTGATATTTAGTTTCAGGGTTTTTTAAATTGCTTTTTTCAATCATGTGTTTAATAAAGAGAAAAGATGAAAGGATACTAATGATGCCGATAGGGAAATGCAAATTAACAAGATCATAAACCAAGTCAGTGGAAAGTGATTTATACAAAATTACTTTTCAGATTTGAACATTAAGCTTTTTAATCAGGGAGAACTAGATACCATCCCCCTAACTGTTCAAGCACTGGGTTAATGATTTTTTAAGCTAAACCTTGTTCCATTTAGTGATCTAAATCATGTTTTGCGTTTTAGCTGTGATGAATTACTTCATATTATATATTTACATATTTCGTCATATTTTATATATCTCTCACTACACAGATTTTGCTCTGTGAGACTGACTTTTACCAGTATTTTAGAAAGTTTTGCATTTTCATATTACTGGTCGTCTTTATATTATATAATGCCTCTCATTCCCCTTTTCTTGCATATGCCTCCTTCACTTGGTTTGTCACCTTTAAATGATATCCTTAATCTCAAATGTTACCTATGCTGTCATCCAAGACTTTATTCCACTTTCCCTTTTCTTGCTTTCTAAACCATTGTTTAAACAAAGTTGGATTATATCTAATTTGTCAGGACATCTAATGTTTATCAATCATTCTTTCCCTGTTATTTCCAACATTCCAATTAGCCTTGTATTTGCATTTAAATGTCTTCAATTCTTACCAACTGCCTTTTTGCCATATTTCCTTAGTCTGATTTTAGTTGGAAAATGTTTACCATTTATAGTATATTCTAATGAAATGAATTATGAATACTATATTCTCTGATTTCTTGCATAGTCAACATGCACTTTTAAGCTTATTTATTTAAGTAATCTCTACATCCAACGTGGAGCTCTCTGAGATCAAGAGTCACTTGTTCCTCCGACTGAGCCAGCCAGGTGCCCCCAACATGGTTTTACTGTAACCCTGATATTTAAAGATAGCTTGGCTAGGTAAAAATTCTATGGCTCACATTTTGTTTCAGTGAGTTCCTTGAAAATTTTGTTCCACTTTAAATCTCCTTTGTATTTGGTGTTGAGATAACTAATACCAACCTCATTTTCTTTCCTTCTTCAAGTTTTACTACTCTCCTTAAAATTTACTCAGCTCTAGCCACACTGGCCTTTTGTGGTTCCTGTATCCCTTCAACCTTATTCCTGTCACAGGGCCCTTCCATTCCCTCTTCTCACTAGAGTACTCTTTTCCTGAATTTTTGCAAATTATTCTCACATCATTCAGGTTTCTGCTCAAATGTCACCCTTCAAAGAAACCTCCTCTGTGTATCCTATTTGCATTCCCCACTACTATTCAATATTTCTTATGTTGATGAACTTTTTATCTTAGCAGTTATCATAACCTGAGCTTGGCATTATATTATACAAGTTGGCTCTTGAACCATGTGGGGGTTAGGGGCGCCAACCCCCACACAGTCAAAAATCCATGTATAACTTTTGATTTCCCCCAAAGCTTAACTGTCAATAAATAGCCTACTGTGGCCAGAAGCCTTACAGATAACATAAACAGTCAATAACATATATTTTGTGTGCTATATGTATTCTTACAATAAGGTTAGCTAGAGAAAATAAAATATTATTAAGAAAGTGATAGGGAAAAGAAAATACATTTATAATACTGTGCTGTGTTTATTAAAAAAATGTGTATAAGTCAACCCACACAGTTCAAAGTCATGAGGTTTAAGGGTCAACTGTACATTATTTTATGTTTATATGGTACTTTTAGTTCTACTAAATCCTTAGTGTCTGGGACACCATATGGCATACAATGGGTTCTCAACAAATATTATTTGAATGGATAATTAAGAATTACAAGATAGAAAAGGTAGAAATATTCATTTCAGGAAAAGCATTATTAGCAAAGATAGAGAATCATGGTTCATGTGTTGGGGGTGGGGAGGCACAGAGAGACAGCTGGATCACAGTTGTTATGGGAATTACGGTGTTTTACTATGACTGGAACATAAGATAGAAGATAGCAGCTCTTTATGAATGAAGAGGGAAAAAGGGAAGAAAGAAAGAAAGAAAGAAAAAAAAGAAAGAAAGAAAGAAAGAGAAAGAAAGCAAGCAAAAGAAAGAAGAAGGAAGGAAAGAAGGAAGGAAGGAAGGAGGAAGGAAGGAAGGAAGGAAGGATGGAAGGAAGGAAGGAAGGAGACAAAGGCATTGAGGGCTCTTTGTCTCCTACTGGAGTCTACCCTGGAGAGGCATTGTAAAAGTAATGCAATCAGATTTGCCCGTAAGAAATCTCACTGCGCTAGTGGTATGGGAGACAGATTACAGAAGAGGCAAACTTAGAGTCTGAGAGACCGCTTAGAAGAATATTTAGTGGTCAGAAGAGAGCCTGAATTTAACCAGTAGGAAACATGCACAGAAATAAAAACAGAAAGCAAATAAAGAGAAAGCGTACTACAAGAACTTTCCCAATGCATGTTCTCATATAATAATAGTACTATTCATATATTACAACAAGGTCATGTTCTGTCACATTTTTATCTCAGTTGATAAGCTATAAAGAATCCCTTAAAAAGGGAAAAGAAGTATAAGTATCAAATTGTCTTCTCACCCATTTAAACAGAATATAGTGTACTTAGTGGTGATACTGTGTCCTGAAGTGATGAAGAGATTATTCTGTGAATAAGGTACAGGTCATCCTTACTAACCTGATTTGCTTAGAAATCTTATAGGATTGCATACATATTTAATAATAGTATAATATATCATAGGACAGTTGAATGACTTTTAAGTAACTGAGGTGAACATTTCACAAAAGAACAATGCTCTACCACAGGTCAGTGTTTCAGATGTGAAAAACGTTTATTCATTGTTTTGTAAAATGCTTAGCATGAGTGCTTAGATAAAAGGACGTCATTTCTGAATAAAGGGTTTGTGAGCATGGACAGTTTGTCTTGAGTATAAACGTCTGCCGTTATTGAGGGAAAAAAAAACTTGTATATGATTTAAAATTTCTTCCACTGACATAACACCAATCCCATTTAACTGATCTCCTCTGAGAACCTTTCTTCTAAAAAAAAACAGAAAGACAGGTGCTTCCTGAGCCTCTCACTACCTGTTACCTGCCACTGTCTCACACACACTGCTGTCAAAAGGCTGGAAACAGGAAGGCCTGTTTGCTACCTCTTGCTCTTGGCAGATCCAGTTTTCTCTCTCTGACTATTGTGTGCAGTGGTTCTGTGCTAAGAGACCTAGTGTAATATTTGCAAAATTCAAAATGACGTGGCAAATATTAGTGAAAATTTATGAAACTGGAAAATCTATAATGAGCCAGGGACTAGGAATATAGTCTCTTTCTGGAAAAAAAAAAAAAAGTTAACAGTGTGGTTGAGAGATAACTGTGCAAATGTATAAAATTGTAACATGCTCTAATAAATGTATTTCTAAGTTGTGAATATGAGAAAAGGTTCCACCTAGCCCTGATTTTAGCAACACCATTTAAAAAAAATTTTTTTAATGTTTATTTATTTTTGAAGGAGAGAAACAGACACACAGAGTGTGAGCAGGAAAGGGGCAGATAGAGAAGGAGACACAGAATCTGAAGTCTGCTCCAGGCTCTGAGCTGTTAGCACAGATCCTGATGCAGGGCTTGAACTCACAAGCTGCGACATCATGACCTGAGCCGAAGTCGGATGCTTAACCTACTGAGCCACCCAGGTGTTCCTTGGCAAGACCATCTAAAGACTTTTGTAGGCCCTGGGTACTCTCCACTTTTAGAATCCCCAATTCAAATCTGATCAAATACGTTGAAAATGTAACCACATCCCAATATTCTTTGGTAGGCCTTTGGAAGCCCTTATGTTTCTGGCACTGTACCCACGGAGCTTAATAAACAAAACACACCAGCCTAGAGGAGAAGGAGAAGGCTACATATAGAAAAACACAGTTCAGCCAACATTTTAGAAGGCATAAATTTTTGTAGAACTTGGGGAAGATATAGGTGCAGCTCAGAAAACGGGGCAGCATTTGCAAAGGCCTAGAGGCAAGACAACTAGTGTTGAGTATGGGTAGAGTGGTAGGGTAGCAAGAGTTGAAAAGTTATCAGATGATTCCTGAAGGCCTTTAATTTATCTAATGATCAAAGAAGCATCATGAAAGTGTTGGCAAATGGCTAAAGGATATAATCATCTTTTTTTTTTCCCTGAGAAGGTCCCCTTGGGAGCAATGAGGGGACTAGTTTTAACTGTGATGTGGGGCAAAACTAGAGACAGGGAATCTAGTGACAGGTAAGAAATAAGGCCCCAAAGACCCTGAGTTCTTGGTGTCCGGACTATCATTATTGGAACCATCTGGGGTTTGTAAATCTGCTTCAAAATAGATAGCAGGGCATTCTCTGCAGGATGCTGTGAAGGCAACAGATGTCTGGGTTGTGCCTAATGCAGGAGAGAATTGGTCCAGACAGATCCCCCTCTCCATTTTCCCCTAGAAGTTCACCTCACACCAGCTCTGACCTGAACAAACTCCATTGGACCACTGTCCTGAAGACCACAAAATCCCAGTCTCTTCTTAATGAAGCAACTCTTCTACTTCTAATCTGCAACTATTTGAAGCGAAAAACTTTTCTCCCTGCTGTTTCACAAAGCCAGCAAAAAGCCCATGTGATTGATTTTCAGCAGAGGGATAATTCTAGCATGAGGGAAGTATCCCCCTGAGCTACAACTCTGTGTCTCTCTGTCACCCGAGGTTGAAGCAACTACTGTTTGTTCTGATTAGCCTGTGACTCTGTGAAACGCATGTGGGGTACTTCATAATTCAAACTGCAGCAGCAATCAGTATTTCTAATCAAAATGGCTCTCCACCCAGGGCTTCCCACTGCTTGTTACCTTGAGCTTGCTGAATTATCTCTGTTCTGGAGTCAAAGTGCACAAAACTAAAAATCCTTGGCTTGAAGGTCTGCCTTGAATTTGAGTTCTGACTTTGACATTAATTGAGTATGTGAACTGCTTTTTTTAGGCCTCAGCTTTCTCTTCTACAAAATGGCAAGAAAATAGTTAAGTGATGTCCAGGATTCCCTTTTCCAGATTTATTAGTGTAGTAGGAACATTTTGTTCAATGTTGAACCTCGCAGACATCTTACCATTTGCAAAGAGGATATCCATTGTTGAGATCACTTGTAGAAAATGAACACTGTAAATGTGTGTGTGTAACAATAACCATTTGTAGTTTCTTACAATGCTGTGGATGGGATTCTTGCTTCTAAAATTCTAGTTATCTCCCAAAACATATGCAAGTGCTTTGTATTGTATTAGCTATAGTTCTAATTCTTGTCTTGTATATTAATGATGTTACTCGCTGACATGTCTGGGAGAAAATATCTCCCCTCCCCTCTTCTTTTCCCCACTTCTCTCTGTTATAAGCTTGTATTCAGCTAACTCAAATATGACCTTCACTGCAGCTGTGCTTCTGGGTATCTGGTGATTGGGAAAGAAGTCCAAAGAAGTCCAAATGGCATGAGCTTTTCAGAAGCTTCTAGTTTTCCCTTGTTTCCAAATTACCTAATCTTTCATTTATTAGAAATTGTTAAAAAATATTCCCCTAAAACAGAATATAAATAAATTTGGTAGTTCATCTTTAGGCTAAAACATCACTTATTTGTGATATTAATACTAGGAAATTATTGGGTGACACAATTCACAAAGCAGGACCCACTTGACAGTCACTGTCAATTCATAACCTCATAGTACAAGTTAGAACAACCATTCAGTGGCTAACATATCTCCAAGTAAAATACAATACAGAGGAAGTACGTCAAACAAATGTAGACTTTATGTCAATTTGCTCTACAAACCGTCTTTAGAAGCTTAGAATCAACTGAAGAAGGTTCTTAATTATCAGCTAATGCCAAAAGCATCTCCACTTAACTTTGTTTATGCTTGAAACTGATATTTTAAGTAGTCAAATTTTTTAATTCTAATTCTAACTCTATAATAATGCAACTCCTGAAGGTGTGCCTTTTTCACTTTGCATAATAACCCTGTAAGAATCTTATTTCTGAAGATTTGATTCACTAGATTACAAAGCTTTGCCTAAAAGTAGGTAGAATGGGAGGTTGGAAGACTGCCTCTAGGACATGTCACATGTTATATGGGCCACCACAAGGGGGCCATTCTTCTCAGTCTCCCTCCTACCATTATCTGCTTCACTTCCACTGTATATTGTCCTGGTCTTGAGACTTACTTTGTGATGCACAAAGTAAATGAATGAATACATGTCTGGCTTACTCTACTCAAATGTGAATGAACCTGATACAATGGAAGAGGTCAGTGGGCAAGAAGGCTAACATTGCATAAAATGGAGGAGAAGGCAGAGCAGCACAGAAGACAGAGAGAAGGACTAATATATTAAGGAAAAGCTTAAAAAACTTTAAGGAGAAAGAGTCCTTTGCTCTTTGGCACCTACAAAACCTGAGTTTTTATGGAGTTTTTCTGGAAGGGTTTTTTTTTTAATTAAAAAAATGTATTTTAGAGAGAGAGAACACACACATATGAGCAGGGGAGACGGGCAGAGGAGGGGGAGAGAGAGAGAGAGAGAGAGAGAGAGAGAGAGAGAGAGAGAGAATCTTAAGCAGGCTCAATGCTCAGTGCAGAGCTCGATGCAGGCTTGATCCCATAACCCTTGGATCATGACCTGAGCTGAAATCAAGAGTTGGATGCTCCACTGACTGAGCCACCCAGGCAACCCGGGTTTTTCTGAAACGTTAAACAAGGAAGGTAAAACTCTTTTTCCCCTTTGAATTCAATGATTCAATGTGCAAATGTTTAAGGCATTTTAAAGAGAATAATGGGGAGAAAGATGAGAGATATGTGAGTAGCTGCTATGAAGACTGTAGACATAGCTATAGAGACAGTTTTTACAGTATTCTGCCACCTGTAATAATATAGGCTTCCTGGCTTTGCCTCTTTAAGGGACTCCAGTGAATACTGTTTCTTTGAATAAGAACAGGCATGAGACAGCCTAGTTGTTATTAGATTAAACACATTTTACCAATTTTTAGGGGTTTTTTTCTTTTCTTAATGTTTATTTATTTATTTGAAGAGAGAGTGAATGTGTGCACAAGCACATGTGCTGGAGGGAGAGGGGTGGACGGGGGCCAGGGGGGAGAGAGATAGAGACAGAGACAGAGAGAGAATCCCAAGCAGGCTCTGCACTGTTAGCACAGAGCAGAGCCTGTTGCAGGGCTTGATCTCACAAACCGGAAGATCATGACCTGAGCTGAAATCGAAAGCCAGACATGTAACTGACTAAGCCACCTAGGCACCCACCAGCTTTCAGTTTTTCTAGTGATCATTCCTGTTATGCTATGGACATATAGTTGTTGGGTTGTTTTTTGTTTGTTTGTTTGGGGGTTTTTTTGGTTTTCTTCCATAGAACAGAATGTAGTTCGCATGTAAAAATGGAAACACTACTTAAAAAGTTTTGTCATTCAAACATGAAAAGTGATTAAGTGTGGGAAATGGGGCTAAGAAATGCCTTCTATTTCAGTGTAAATCAATTACTGAGATACACACTACAGTGGGTAAAACATGTTAAGGATTTTTTAAGGAGGATGAAGAAGGAAATGGAAAAGAAGGACAAGAGGAAGAAGAATTATAAAGATATTATAAAGAATTACAAAGATATATTTGAAATATATACATTTGAAATATATATATTTGTATATATGAAATATATAGAGATAGCTGGATAGATATATAGATATAGATATAGATATAGATATAGATATAGATATAGATATATTTTAAACTAAGGAACATCTCCAATGTTACCTACAAAATACAGTCCATTTATATTTCCATAAAGCATAAAGTAGATTTTTATCAAAGCCAAAAAAATAAAACAACTAAATCAAGAAGAAACCATTTATGAGCAGTAATAAATGTAAAATTGAGAGATCAGTCAAAATAAAGTGAGTAACATTTTAAGTTAGATGTTAATTAGTTCACAAAATAAACCTCACAAAATGAAACTCAAATCTCCCCATAATGTTACTATTAGATGAGAAACTTTTTTGTTCTGGTTTTAATTTCTTTTATGTTCAAAGTAGAATAGACATTAAGAGGTACAAACTTCCAGTTATAAAAGAAATAAGTCCCAGGGATGAAAAGTACTGCAAAAATGAAGAAGGAGAAGAAGGAGGAGAAGAAGGAAGGAGAAGAAGAATAAGAACAAGAAGAAGAGGAAGGAGAAGAGGAGGAGGGGAAAAAAATAAATGCTTGTTGTTAGTTGGCATTTATGTCATCATGAATAGCTTGGAAATAAGATAGTCCAGGAACATTTGAAGTTATCACAGCTGCTAAGGTGTGACAACTTTCTCATTTTGGTTTTAAATGTATAGAAAGGGAAAACTGACATGAATGAATATATATTTTTGTCTATATATATATATATATATAATATATTTATATATAATTTCCAGATGAAATCAAAGAACCTCATAAAAATACACATGAGAAATATGTCCATCAAATTAAATAAAATTCCTATTTTCCCTGTGACTGGAATGTATTTAATGTACTTGACATGTTCTATGAATGATAAAAAGGCAGTGTGGATATATAATTGCAGATAAAGTAGAAGAGAATGATAGGAATGGAGGTTTGTAGGTATACAGGACAAGGACTTATAGGGCCTTATAGGAAACCATGATAAGGTCTTTGGAGTTCATCGTTAATGTGGTAGGAAATGATTGAAACTATTCTGAACTAACTGATGCTATCACCTTTAGATATTATGGCATCAACACTTTCACTAAGAGACAGACTCTCCCAAAAAATACCAGTGGCAGACCACATTGTTAACTATATAGAGTATGAGGTCCAAAGTCAACACGTGACCCTGAGACACCCTTGGGAAAACAAATCAAATTACTTTGTCTTGAGAAAGATTCTTATGCTTTGAGGTAAGGGATAGAAGGCATTTTGTTGTTGTTGCTCTTGCTATTATTCTTTTTGCTGTTAATAGAAAGGATATTTCAACTCCAAGCTTTGCCATCTCCCCTTGTGACCCACCCTTCTTTCCTTCTTTCCTTCCTTCCTTCCTTCCTTCTTTCCTTCCTTCTTTCTTCCACTATTCAAAAGCATTTATCCTGTGTCAGATGCTGAGCTACAAACTAGTTATATAGCACTGACCAAAATAAATTTGGTGTCTGATGCCAATAAACAAGTCTAATAATGGCCCTTAAAATCTAGGAACTATTTCCAAGCTTCACAATAGTCAGTATCTTCCACCATCTGATAGAAGACAATCCTGAGCATCAAGTTTATTCCAACCACTTACAGTTTTAATGAGCAGGATAATCCCATCTTCACATATCAAAGTAAAATGTTACAAATGGAGAAATGTTAAGCTCGGTGAAAATAAAAATTACATCATAGCTGGAAGATTTTATATTCAGAAACAAAGCTTTGAGGAATAGAATGTATGATGCAGCTATAGCAGACTAATGTATATTTGAATTGCTAACTTGGCACACTAAGAACCTTAGTTTCACAACATAAGACAGAAAAGATTACTCAGGTGGAATTTGTATTGTCAGAAGACTTGTGCAGTGTCTCCACTCTCAGGAATTATGTAGAAATAGGCCATGCTATTTTATTTCATTACTAACATTGCTTATATCATTGTTTATTTACTTTAAGAGATTCATTAGAGATATAATCGATATACAATAAACTACTAGTATTTAAATGTACAAATTGGTAAATTTTGATATATATGTATGATCATGAAACCATCAACATAATCAAGATAATAGAGATGTCCTCCATATTCCCCACAGAAAAGTTTCCTATGTAATGGCTGCTTTCTGTCAATTCCTACCTCTGTCCCTTCTCACATGGAAACCACTAGCCTGCTTTCTGTCTGTTTGTATTTTCTAGAGTTTTATATGATTAGAATCACAGAACATACACTCATTTTTGTTTAGCTTGTTTTATTCAGCACAATTATTTTGAGATTTATACATGTGCATGTCAATAGTTCATTCATATTTATCTTTTTTTAATGTTTATTTTTGAGAGAGCACAAGTTGGGGAGGGGCAGCACAAGTGGGGGAGGGGCAGAGAGGATCCCAAGCAGGTTCTGCACTGACAGCAGTGAGTCAGATGTGGGGCTTGAACTCACAAACCACCAGATCATAACCTGAGCCAAAGTCGGATGCTCAACTGACTGAGCCATCCAGATGCCCCTTTTCCTATTTATTTATAAATCATATTTCAGTTTATGGATAGTTCACAACCTATTTATTCATTCATTTTCTGAGTACTTTTGTAACTGTATTCCATAATATTTAATGTTTTTGTTTTTATTTTATTCAGTTCAAATTATTTTTAAATTTCCCTTTAGATTTGTTCTTTGACCTATGAGTTATTTAGACATATATTATTTAATTTTCAAACTTTGGGGCTTTTCTACATATCTTTCTCCTATTGATTTCAAATTTAATTTCACTGTGATAAGACAGCATACAATGCATGACTTGAATCCATTTAAATTTATTGAACCTTGTTTTATAGCTCACATATGCTTTATATTGGTAAATGTTCTATGCAAACTTCAAAAAAGGAAGGTGCATGCTGCTGTTGTCAAGTGAAGGGTTTTATAAATGTCAGATAGTCAATTTGGTTGCTATGCTGTTTATGGCTTCAATTTTCTTACTGATTTTTTGTCTACTTATTTTGTCAAATATTGAGGATCAGTCTATTTCGCCTATGGTTCTATCTGTTTTTGTTTCATGTGTTATAAAGCTCTGGTTTCAGGTGCACAAACATTTAATATTGACATATTTTCTTGATGAATGGACTCCTTTATCATCATGAAATGATGCTTTACATTCATGAGAATGTCCTTTGCTCTGAAATCTATTTTGGCTGATCTTAATATAGATATGATAGTTTTGTTTTGGTTAATGTTAGCATGTTATACCTCTTTCCATCATTTTACTTTTTCTTAAGTTTATTTATTTATTTTGAGAGAGAGAGAGCAGGTAGAGGGGCAGAGACAGAGGGGAGAGAGGGAATCCCAAACAGGCTCCACAGTGTCAGTGCAGATTCCAATGTGGGGTTCAATCTCATAAACCATGAGATCATGACCTGAACCAAGACCAAGAGTCAGACGCTTAACCAGCTGAGCCACCCAGGTGTCCCTTCCATCATTTTACTTTTAATCTTAACACTTGCTAAGATTAATCTTAACACTGTGTCAATGTCAACTCACACAAGGCAGAGTCACAACCAAATACACAATATAATCCTTAAACCTGATCCTATCAAATGATAAGCAGTTCCATCCACTCTGTTCTAGACGCCAGTAAGCTGGGAGTCATTTTTTTTACTGTAGCCTGTCCTTCAACCTCCAAATATAATTAATATCACTAAGTCATCAAATTGACTTTGGCAATATCTGTTACTATCTCTCTTCATTTCTACACACTTATGTTATCACCATCTCTGTTTTCTTAAATATATTCTTCATCTCTTCCAATCTGTTCTCCACACCTTAGAGCAATATTTTCAAAGCAAAATCTAATCATGTGTTGCAAACCCACATACACCATTTGATTAAAGCAGTTCAGCTTCTATGGCACCTGCGTGGCTCAGTCGGTTAAGTGTCTGACTCTTGGTTTCAGCTCAGGTCATGATCTCATGGTTTCATGAGTTCGAATCCTGTGTCAGGTTCCGTGCTGGCAGCGTGGAACCTGCTTGGGGCTCGCTCACTCTCTCTCTCTCTCTCTCTCTCTCTCTCTCTCTCTCCCCCCCCCCTCTTTCTCTGCCCCTCCCCTGCTTGCACTGTCTCTTTCTCAAAATAAATAAATAAACTTAAAAAAAAAACCAGTTCAACTTCCTTTGATTTTTGGAAAAACAACAGATTTGCTGTGTCCTACAAAACCTTGCTAGATTTTGTTTCAAACATTCTACTCTTAGTATGCTCTTGCCACACTGAAGTCCCCTTAATTTCTCAAATTCATCTTCTTTCACAGACTTTTGAATATGCTCTTCCTTCTGTCCATAACCTTTTTTTCAATGACGAATCTCCCCTCCACATTATCAACTTTAATTCCTACTGATTCTCAGACCTCAGTTTAATAATCATTTCCTGAAGAAAGCATCACTTTCTCCCCTAAATTGGTCTAGGCCTTGGTATTTTTTTCCCACAGAAGCTTGTACTTTTTCTTCACTTTATTTAAAACAGTTATAAATTTTACAATTATTTGTGTTATCTAGGTTTTCTTATTTCCCAAATAGTATGTAAGCTCCAAGGGGAAAGAGATTATGTAGCTAGGGGGAATGAAAAACAATCCAGCAGCAATTTTCACAGACTGATGAATGAGGACCAGAGGGAAGAAACATCATTGGATGCCTCTGTAGACACATGCTCTAGGGAACAGATGGTTCACCACCAGCACTCGATGGCCTGATACTACTGAGGTTCATCTCCAAACCTAAACACAGTCCCCAGGAATTGCCGAGAAAGTCCTGAATTGACTGAGATTAAGTTTTCTGTACCTAATGAAATAGGGCTTTTGAAGAGAAAGAAATTGAGTTTATTAAGGGAAAAAGTTGAGAAAGAGATTTTTTTACAAACTTTAAAGTCTGAAATGTCCATCTATTGTTCCTTCATTAGAAGCAGTAATAAAAACAGAAAAATAATGAAACTTTTCAAGATAAAAAGAAAAATATAAAGTAAGGTACTAAGTCTTACATTTCTTCTCCTTCTACCCCTTTTTATAGTCATTCCTTTTTAAATCCCTGGGTAGCAGGAGGTAGGGGGAGGGGAGAGCGAGAGAATGGCAGTCTCTTTAGTCATGAAAACTTACTAGAATTGGCAAATAATACTTCATCATCTCGTAACTGGGGTTTCACTAATTCCTGGTTAGGGAACTGGCAAATGCAGACATTCAGCTCTGATTCCCACTGATGCCATTTAATGAGGTCCCTGCTGTATTTAGTTATGTAAATACTGTTATTGCAGAGTCTGTTCAAGATTACGGCTGTGTTTTCATAAATGCAAACACAATATCTTTATCCCAACAAATGTCCTCAGGGTACTGCAGTTTGTTTCTTGTTGGTATGTTTCTGTTATTTATGTAAAACAAAATTAAAGGAGGGAGGAAGGGAGTCTTAAAATATCAAATTCACAGTAATTTTAGCACAAGGAAAACACATGTAAACAAATTCAGAATTCCTTCCAGATACAGATCTATTAGATACAGGTAAGATTCATTGGGTCATTTATTCCTCCTGTGACATTTTGGAGAAGGACACTATTGTTCTAAATTTTCCCTGACTACCATTGCATTTTGCCAATTAAAATTATAGGGAAAATTTTAGCTACATTATTTAGGTCAGTTTTGATGGCTAGTATTTCAGGTATGGCTATTATTAGCATTCATTAGTTTAATAAATATTTATAGAACACCTATTCTGTATCAGACATTGAACTACATCCTGAGGCTATAATGATGAGAAGAATGGAGCTCACAATAGAAAGCAAAGTTTATACAAAGGGAAAGTAATATGTCTTGCATGTCTGTGTTACTGACCTGAGATTTTTTCCCCCTACAAAGTAGATGTGAATTTGAGAATGCAAGGAACTCTTGCTCTCTATGTCTGCAACATGAACTGATTAGAACTCTAGACTTTAGTCAAGTGATCTTTAGGAAACAACTAAAACCTGTAGAAGAAATGATGACAAGTACAGAGATAAAAAGGAGCTCTAAAAGTTACTGATGATTGGGGCACCTGGGTGGCTCAGTCAGTTAAGCGTCTGACTTGATTTCAGCTCAGGTCGTGATGCCAAGGTCATGGGATTGAGACCCACCCACATCAGGCTCCATGCTTAGCATGGTTAGCATGCAGCCTACTTAGGATTCTCTCTCTCTTCCTCTGCCCCTACCCCACTCATTCCCTTCCCCCCCAACAAATGAAAAAATATTTAAAATCTACTGATGATTTCAGAGATATCAGTAGACTGAAATGAGACTGACTTTAAACAGATAGTATAGAAGACTACTCATTCCCTCAAGCAAATGGCCTTATTAGAGGTAGAGGGCTAGATTTCTAATTTCCAGGAGAATAGCTAAAAAAGAAACAACATGGAAGGTGATTTTTAAGGTCTCTTCCTTAGATTTTAAATTTATTTTAAAAAAGGCCTTATGACTCTCAAAAACTGAGAACAAACTGAGGGCTGATGGGGGGTGGGAGGGAGGGGAGGGTAGGTGATGGGTATTGAGGAGGGCACCTGTTGGGATGAACACTGGGTATTGTATGGAAACCAATTTGACAATAAATTTCATATATTTAAAAAAATAAATAAAAAAATAACAAATAAATAAATAAACAAACAAACAAACAAATAAATAAATAAGGCTTTATACTTAAAAAGGAATAAGTAGTTATAGTAGTTTTTTTTATTATCTCTTGTCTCTAAGGAAGAGAAAAACCTTGACAATCATCAAATGGACCCAACTCTTCTCTCTGAAAAGTGTGGTGGCCTAAGCACTCTTGGGCTTAGAGGTGGAGGCTATTTTATAAAGGGAGACAGCAAAAAGTCCTGTCGCCCCTGGCACAATAATGTTCTAATTTAGCCTTTCAGAGTTTAAAGGTGCAAAATGGTCTTAGGTTGGCTTTGCTTATCATGAAATGACTAAGTTGAAGATTACATATTAGACTATATCTGCAAAGGGAACTTATACCCAGTCATGTAGAAATTAACAGGTTTGGGATGTTTTTGGCAACCAGAATGGGGCCCAAAAATAAAACTATGATTATCATAATACCATAAAAGTAAAGATCCTATTTACATCCAGTTCCCTCTTTGCTAGAAGCTACAAAGGCTACATAATAATTATATATAGAAAATTGGAAAGTATCAACATTTTTTGCTACCTTTAAGCAAAACTACTTGTTCAAACACACATACAACTATGCTTTTATTCAGGTTATACGAGAAGTTCATCTCAGTTCTCTGATCTCGAAGTCCAGGGAAAGAGATAGGAGGAAAGTAGCAATGGGGAAGCCTTTTCACGGGAAATGAAAAGTTACCTACTATCCACATTTACTTGTCAAATTACAAGTTAGACACTAAATCCTTTTCCTGCTTCTTCGTGGATATTTGGCTGACCAGGTTACATTCCCAGATTCTCTTTGCTCTTTCTGATTATTTTGTTTTGCTGTGTTGTGGGTTTTTTTTTGAAAGAATTTTTTAAAGTTATTTATTTTGAGAGAGAGAGAGAGAGAGAAGAGAGAGAGAGAGAGAGAGAGAGAGAGAGAGAGAGAGAGAGCAGAGGAGGAGCAGAGAGAAAGGGAGACAGAGAATCCCAAGCAGGCTCCGTGCTGTCAGCACAGAGCCCAATGTGGGGCTGGAATTCACGAACCATGAAATCATGACCTAAATGCTTAACTGACTGAGTAACCCAGGCAGTCCTCTCTTTGCTCTTTCTAGCCATGTGACTAAGTTTTTTCCAATAGCATATGAGTTGAATGGCATGTGTAAAACATCTTCACTAGCTAATTCGCAAATTGTTGCCTGTAATTCCTTTCTATATTCCTTTCCCCTGTCCTAGAACATGATGAACCCACAACTCAGCTTTAATCAGGAAGGCAAGAGAACACAAAGGATGGTACACCTTAAGGAGAAAAGTGCCTGAATCTGTAAATGACCACTTGGAGCAGAGCAAATTCCTAACCAAAAAACCCTGAAGTTTTCAAATTAAGACTATTATAGGAGATAAAGAACTTACCAAACTCCACACCTGAAAAACAAATAATCCAGTGAATAAATGGGCAGAAGACATGAATAGACACTTTTCCAAAGAACACATCTAGATGACCAACAGACACATGAAATGATGCTCAACGTCACTCATCATCAGAGAAATACAAATCAGAACCACGCTGAGATACCACCTCAGACCTGTTAGAGTGGCTAAAATGAACAAATGAGGAAACTACAGATGCTGGAGAGGATGTGGAGAAAGAGGATCTCTTTTGCATTGCTGGTGGGAATGCAAACTGGTGCAGCCACTCTGGAAAATAGTGTGGAGGTTCCTCAAAAAATTAAACATAGAACTACCCTATGACCCAGCAATAGCACTGCTAGAAATTTACCCAATGGAATCAGGACTGCGGAGGCATAGGGGCACATGTACCCCAATGTTTATAGCAGCACTTTAACAATAGCCAAATTATGGAAAGAGCCTAAATGTCCATCAACTGATGAATGGATAAAGAAGATGTGGTTTATATATACAATGGAATACCACTTGGCAAAGAGAAAGAATGAAATCATGTCACTTGCAGCAACTGGAAGGTATTACGCTGAGTGAAATAAGGCAGTCAGAGGAGGACAGATATCATGTTTTCAGTGATATGTGGATCTTGAGAAACTTAACAGAAGGCCATGGGGGAAGGAAGGGGGGGAAATAGTTACAAACAGAGAGGGAGGGAGGCAAATCATAAGAGACTCTTGCATACAGAGAACAAACTGAGGATTTTGGGGGAGGGTGCGTGGGACAGAGGAGGAAATGGGTAATGGGCATTAAGAAGGGCACTTATTGGAATGAGCACTGGGTGTTGTATGTAAGCCAACTTGACAATAAATTATATTCATAAAAAAAGACTATTATAGGAGAGAAAAAGAATTTCTATCATTTTTAAGCTACTATATTTTGAAGTGGTATTTATTTTAGCTATTTTGTGTTTGCCCTACCTAATTCATTTATGTATCTGGTCTTTGGCAGCCTAGGAAATAAACTGTTTACCTAGCCATGTGGTTTTCTGTCATGAGTATTACAATTTGGCAAAGAGCAAGGACTCCTACTCTTACAGTTGAGAAGGAGGGCACAGATAACAATTATGGTTTGTTGTTACTGGTTGTTGCTGCTGTCGTTTGTGAGAATAAAAGATTTACTAGTATATTAGTTATTAAGATACCATCTTAACACTCAAAGCCTACCCTTTTATACTCCAATTTTCTTGCTTGTTCTCTGCAAAGCACATTTCTCTTTTACCAGTTGGGTCTATGCTGGACCCTTGCAAAGGAGTCAGTGGAAGACTGGAAGGCTAGAGGGATCTGATATTGACCTTTCCTTTTTCTGTTTGGCTTTCTGTTGCCATCAGTATCATCCCAGAAATTCTTCTTTTTCATTTGGCAGTATCTGTTGGTTCCATTGGCACCTGCTGCATTTAGCATGCAGATTTTCCAAAACTTGTAACGAAATTCACCACTCCCCTATCAGAGACATCAGCATAGAGAACTGGCACCCATTCTGCTGAGGTCTATTCCCAGCCCATGGTTTCTCTCCTCTGAGTTCAGAGACACCAGTGCCAGGAAAGGAGCACCTCCTCCTCAAAGATCCAGGTTTCAGAGAGTTTCTTTTACACTTCTAAGTATTAATAATTCCAGATAGAGGTGCCTCACTGGCTCAGTCAGCTAAGCATCTGACTTCAGCTCAGGTCATGATCTCAGAGTTCATGAATTGGTGCCCCACATTGGGCTCCACACTGATGGTGTGGAGCCTGCTTGGAATTCTCTCTCTCTTCCTCTCCCTCTGCCCCTCCCTCACTTGTACTTCTCTCAAAATAAATAAACTTAATAATACCAGATAATTCCAACCTCTTCTCTTTTCCCCTCAGCATATGAACAATTAGCTACTTCCTATAGCTACTAAGTTCATAATATTTTAGTGACACTTCTAGCCTTTATAATTGTATAATATTTGATTAATAATTCTGCATATTAAATTCTCTCGTGGAACTAACTGGCTTAATTTCTGTCTCCTGCTTACAGCCTAACTGATACAACTAAGAAAAGGATGAAGATCTTATAACATTATCGATACTTATGCTATGACTTTCCCACTTAGTTCCTCTTCCCCTTCCACTCTTCTTCCAATTTAGCAATTTAATATAGCCATTAACTATTGGCTCAGAAAATAGATTTCATAACAAAAAGCAGAGAAGAGGAGCAAATAATCTAATCGGCATTTATGGGGCAAATAGAAACATACGTGACATGTTATGGAGAATACCTTATGAATAATAGTTAATCTACTAGTCAAAACTAAACACAGGAGTAAAATGGGATCACAATCTCAAATACATATGCATCTCTGGCAGTTAAGATAAATGAGTGAAACTGACCAGGTGTAAGGGAAAAACCAGCAGAAAGGCCAGAGATGGCAAGGAACACATATGTTCAGCATCAGGTAGCCGATAGAAAGTGGAAATAACTATGAATAACTGTACAACGTCAACCCATCAAAAGACATGTGGCTGCTTATGTCCAGACAATTAGTACCATGTGGGAACAAAGACTTCTTGATCCCAAAACTCTGGATATTGTGAAAGAAGCAAAAACTTTGAACATTTACCTGAAATCTTATTTGTTAATGTTGTCACTTATTCAACTTCTGAGGAAACACTCTGAAGTCCAGACATAGTGTGGCTTGGGGAGTATCAGCTTGGAACTAATGGAGAAGGTATTTGTATTCCTCTGAAATGGAGATCTTATCAAGCCCTATCGAAGATAGGTAAACAAAAGAAATTCTTGGGAAACTGTGGACTTAGAGGCAGAGAGTCCTATTTCTTCCTTCCTAAGAAGATTTAAAGAAAGCTTCTAGACTCCAGAGTAGAAATGTGTGGGTAATGTGCTTAGGTGGAAGAAATTTAGGAAGAATCAGAAAGCTTTCTATAGGAAAAAAGTGGCTTCAGTACCCCACTGAAAGTAAATCAAGTTACTAACTGAAGTAACAAGGAGGAAAGAACATTAGAGAATTCCAGTTTTTTGAGTCCTCGTGTGGCAGGAAACAGAAGAATCATATGTATATAAGTGAACTTAAGAATCTGAGGGAAATTCAGAAATTCAATAGACCTTAATGTCATGAATGATGACTAATGCAATAAAGTAAACATGGACAAAGAATAAAAACAGAATAGGAATGGAGATGCATTATTGGATACCAGCATAGATGACTGATAAAACACCAAGATTTGAAAGCTTTCTACCCAAGATGACCTGGTTACATAAGACCCCAGAAAATCAGACACTACTCCATGGAAAATGGGGTCTCTGAACTGACTGAGATAAAGTTTCTGCTACCATGCAGAATGTTAATTGTTTACAATTCAATGGAGTTAGAAAACTAAAGGTAATTGTAATATTACATATATGAGTTTGCATTTTCAGAGTCCTATCTGCTACAAATTAATTAAAAGTAAAAACGTGACTTTCTAAATGTATACTGAAAGGCAAGAAGATATATTTTTTTATTTTTTTATCATTTTTTTAAAATATGAAATTTATTGTCAAATTGGTTTCCATAAAACACCCAGTACTCATCCCACCAGGTGCCCTCCTCAATGCCCATCACCCACTTTCCCCTCCCTCCCACCCCCCATCAACCCTCAGTTTATTCTCAGTTTTTAAGAAAAGGAGATATATTTTAGGAAGATTTTTATACTGCTGACTTTCAAATTTATATCTATAGTCCTGACCTCCTCTTGCACTCTGGATTCTTAGCTCTAATCTCTTCCTTTGACACCCTGACTCATTTGTCAAATAGCTCAGTCTCTATGTGACCAAAATCAAACCCATTCCTCCCTAAGTACTTTCTCCCTCAGAAGTGGAACAACCATACACTAGTTATTCAAGTCAAAAACTTAGGAGTCATCCTTTATACTTTCTTTTCTTCCCCATGTAATTCTCACCAATTTGGTTGAATGGCGATTACTGTGAATTTTACCTCCAAATATATCCTGCATCTATCCACTTCCCACTGTCTCCACTATGACCACCCTAATTTAACCTCCATCATTTCATTTCTTTTTTTTTTTTAATTTTTTTTTCAACGTTTATTTATTTTTGGGACAGAGAGAGACAGAGCATGAACGGGGGAGGGGCAGAGAGAGAGGGAGACACAGAATCGGAAACAGGCTCCAGGCTCTGAGCCATCAGCCCAGAGCCCGACGCGGGGCTCGAACTCACGGACCGCGAGATCGTGACCTGGCTGAAATCGGACGCTTAACCGACTGCGCCACCCAGGCGCCCCTGATTTCTTGATTGGACATCTGCATTAGTCTCTTAACCAGTGGTGTGCTGAGTCAGCTTGTACCAACTCATGAGAACAAATTAAATTTTCAGGAATATTGCAAACCAGTATGTGCCATGTTGGTACCTTAAAATTAGTTAATTGCAAGTATTCACACCATAAATGTCAGCAAACAAATCAGGACTTTTCCTCCCCTCTGGAAAGCAAGTTATTAAGCATTTATCAATATATCACCATTCCTATTTCCACATTTGCACACCTACAACCATTTACCTCACAGCAGCCTCCATAATCTTTTAAACAAATGAAGAATATCTTGTATCTTCCCTGGTTAAGATCCTCTAATAGTTTCCCACTGGATCTCCAAATATCCAAAATTCTTACTAAGGCCCAAGAAACTCTATATGATATACTCTGTCTCCACCTCTCTAACTCCTATCATTTCCTGACTATCACTTCCTACCCATCAGACGTGTTGGCCTTCATTTTGTCTCTCTGGAACATCTTGTTTCTGATTTGGGGTCTGTACATTTGTTCTCCATTCCTGGAATAGGCTTCAATTGTATCTTCATGCATGTGGCTCCCTCTGGTCACTCAGGTCTTAGTTAAAATGTCATTTATTCAGTAAAGATGATCTAAACAGTCTAACCCCTCTCTATGTAAATCATGCTCTATTACACCCTTCTGTGTTTTCTTCATAGTTTTTATCACTACTTGGGTTACTTATTGGTTTGCTATTTGTCTCTCTCATTAGAATATAAGTTCTATGAGAATTGGTGACTTTTTCCCCCACTGCTCTCTCCTTGGACCTAACAAACAATTGAAAGTCAACAACATTTTTGAACATAATGAAAATATTCTATTCTTAGCCAGAATTCCACTATTGATTGAAAGGTATTTTTTGCTCTTTTGGTTTTGTTGTTTTTATGTTTGCAACCCCATAAAGCTGAATTTGGGGAAATCAATTAACAATGTTTTTCTTCCACATGTCTAAAAACTCACTGAAAAGTACTCTTTTAGTAATACCCCAAGTCCTAAAAAATCAGAGCTTTGCCATACTGAGTCCCCCACAAATCCAACATAAGTTAAAAGGCTGATAAAAGCTTTGAAACATGAACTTGGCATTTGCCACACAGGACTATAATTTACATGTTTATTTTTATGTTGTTGCATTAGACTCAGCTTCCTCCAGGGCAAGGTCATGTTTTTATGCATTTTGTATTCCCAATACTGATCCAGTGTGTTCACATAATAGGGCTCCACACATGTTAGTAGAATTAAATTGTCTTTGATGAATAAAGATATTTGTGGGATTTATCGGAGGCTGAAATAATAGAGCATTTTGTCTTATGTTGGAAATGAATCTAAAACTGAGAACAATGTATAAGATCACATAGGTAGAAGAGGAATGATTTGACCTAAGAGATAGCTACATTATACAAAATGAATGTATTTATTACAAGTGAGATGAAAAAAATGAATTTATAAAAATCCCTTTTAGAAGGTATTCTACCTTTTTTCTGGAATAAGAGACCTAAGATCATATTCAGTAATAAAAGGTGATCATAAAATTGTCTTCTAAAGTGGTGGGATTGAGGACCTTCTTGTTTGCAGAGTACTGATGTGCTGTTTGGGGCTATGGGAAAAGAAAAAAAGAAAAGAAAGATCCTGGAAACAAGGAGTCTGAGGAGGGACTGGTGAAGTATCTAAGGAGGATTTCCAGTTGCTTGTTATGCAAAATGAGATGAAAATCCTGCCCTTCAGCAATCCCATAGAATTTTCAATATATTCCCATTTCCTCATTAGCGCTTTTGAGATAGTAGATTCTTTAGGGAGGGTAATATCTAGGTTTTATTGATCTATATGGATTCAGTAACTAGAAACTTTTCTTTATCTAAAATCTAGGCAGTTAACTAACTGGTAATATTTTCCCCAACTCCCAAACACTTCTCCATCCTCTTCAATTATACCACTGACAGATTTGTGAAAGATAGCAATAACCTCATGTCTCCAAATCCAAGGATATTTTTCAGGACTCTTTCATTTGATACTATTAATTGATTGGTCTCATCTGTCTTACACTAACTTCTCCCAGTTTCTTCACCTTGCACATATATACCCATGTATGCATTTTCTCCTACAATCCTAGGTTTCTATTATTCAGTTCCTTTAGCAGTTTCTTTTGCTTCCTGTTTAAAGAACACACATAGTTTCCCATTGTTCTTGGAATAAAGATCAAAGTCCTTAATAGAGCCTATTAAGCCCTTGCTGATCTGATGATTCATGACTATCTCTGATCTTCCCCTACATTCCAGTTGTTCTCTGCCCTCTACCATACTGGCCTTTTTTCTTTTCTTTTCTTTTCTTTTTTTTTTTTTAATATTTATTTATTTATTTTGAGAGGGAAGAGGGGCAGATGAATAGGGAGAGAGATAATCTCAAGCTCCACAACCAGCATGGAGCCCAACATGGGGTTCGATCTCACAATGGTGAGATCATGACCTGAGCTGAAATCAAGAGTTGGACACTTAACCAACTTAACCCACCCAAGCACCTTCATATTGGCCTTTTAAATCCTTCAAATATCCCCATGTTACTTCTTGTCACAAAGGTCTTTACCTACACAATTTCTTTTTCCTGGAAAGCTCATCTGTCCACCCTTCACCTCCACCTACTTGTCCTCTATTCATTCTTTAATCTCAGCTCAACAACTGATTCATCATGAAAGCCTTCTCTGATCCTACAGTCTAGAGCAACTTCCTATGGTATAAGACTGTTTATCTCTCTTTTTTTAATTTTTTTAATGTTTACTTATTTTTTGAGAGAGCACAAGCAGGGGAGGGCAGAGAAAGAGAAAGACACAGAATCTGAAGCAGGCCCCAGTCTCCTAGCTGTCAACACCGAGCCCAACTTGGGGTTCGAACCTATGAACTGTGAGACCATGACCTAAGCTGAAATTGGTGCTTAATCAACTGAGCCTCCTAGGCGCTCCAGACTGTTTATCTCTTCAGAGCATGTGCCTCAGTTTAGAATTGTATATTAATTAGTATACAATTTACTTAATGTCTGCCTACTCCACTAGGTTGTAAACTTCCTGAGAGAAGCTTTGTCAATTTGGAATCATCATTTTATCTCATCATCTAGTGAAGTGACTCGCACATAGGAGATGCCCAATAACATAAAATGCTTAATTCTTTTCCTATGTCCCTGACTTCTCATTCTTGGTCTCTTTAGCAGGTTCATTTTCTTCTCCATGATCATTAAATGTTTTAGTTCCTCAAGGTTTTGTCTGTTTTCTTTTCTTCTAATTCCTTACTCTTCCTAAAATAATTTCATTCACTTTATGGACTCAGTTACCAACTACACAAAAATCATGTTCAAATGTATGTGTCTCATCCAGCCAAATCTCTTCTGTAAGCTGTAAATCTGTTTATTCAACAAATGACTTCACCTTCTGGACTGAATATCAAAATAGTAAATCAAACAATATTTCTAAGACTAACCTCATGATTTTTCCACTGTAAATCTGTTATTTTTCCAGAATTTCATCTAATTGTACCAGCTAAAAACATGGTATCTATGCTTATGGAAATAACTGAAAATATCTTCAGTTCTTCCTTGATTGAAATTATAGCTGATAACAGAATTCAGAGAATAGGATAGAAATTCTTGACATAATTGCTTTTGAGAGCACAAAGCACTGGATGGCCATTATCATTGACTTAGCTGGGTAAGGAAGGTAGTATTTATGTTTCAGTTGTAGTACTTATTGATTGTACATGTTTTTAATATATTTTGATACTAATCATTTGTCAGTTGTGTATATTATACATAAGACTTGCTATTTGTCAGATTCATTGAATAATAACTTGTCAGTTTATAAGATAGCTTATAAGAGTTCTATATAAATATTAAATAAGGATTAATTATAACCAGGAGGTAAATTTATATATATTTCTCAAGTAGTTTTATGTATGGCACAATTACCCTCTATTTCTCAGCATAATAAAGAACTAGGTTACTAAAAATAGTCGCTGATCAGAGATGAATGTTTATGGTAGATGAACTGCATATTTGTTCTTAGTTTACAGCTTGGATTCCTCTTGGGAGAAAGTGGGTGACACACACACACACACACACACACACACACTCACACACACATTTGGAAGAATGAGATCATTATATTTGATCAGATCTCTCAAAGAGAACAAGGGAAATGAGAAGCAGAAAAAGACTGCAGTTCAGAGACACCTGGGTCTCTTGACCACATTCCACCTCATTATTTATGGCAAAGTGGAAAGGGGAAGGCTTATGTACATGTCTAGGTGTATTTCCTGACCTTTTCAATAAACCAAGAGGAATAAGTCCCCTTGGTTACAAATTTGTGAGATCTTGAACTTTCATCTATTTAGCTTATTGTGCTTTGAGAAAAGAGGTGTGTTCTGCCCTTTGCCAGGTCCACGTAAGTGCCACGGAGTTCTTGTTAATCATCATTACAAAGTTTGTCCTGCCTTGTGGAAAAAATATTGAATTGAAAAGCCTCAAAAGTGTCAAAAATAAATTGTAAGTGTGATCATGGTTGTTTCAAAGTTTCTGAACATTTTCAAGACTTTAGTATAAAAGCACCCTGAGGCCATCAGATTAAAATTAATCAAAGCCTTTAGAAAACCTAGTGTTCTATGGACACAAGGAAAAGCAGGTTCCCATGTTAATCCACAGGCTTCTAGGAGTTTGATGGGAAGAAATGGAGCTCAATATAACTAGGTCTGCCTCCTGACATTATTCTTTGGCAGAGAGGGAGCAGATGTTCTTTGTGTGGATGCTTTGCAGGGAAGGCCCATTAGTGATGGCAAAAATGAACGTGGTTCGTATAAGATGACACATGAAAAACAGGAACTACAAAAATTTTCAGTTTCAAATGGGATCCATTAAAAAAAATCCCTATCTGAATGCTCATTTTACCCTAATGAATCATTATACTATTCAATTAGTATTATTACTTACTTGGTTTGCCTCCTCCTTCAAACATTGTTCCTTGTCCATTTCCTTTGCTGGTTCATCCTTTTCTCCCTGACTTTGTAATGTTGGAGAAGGGCAGAGCTCTCTGTTTGTTTGTTTGTTTGCTTGTTTGTTTTTCCCTACTCTGTAATCACTCTCTGGGGGACTTCATTCAGTCTTGTGGGTTTAAATGCATCTATTTGAAACTTCTGTTCAAAACTTTCCCCAACACTTGAGATTTGTTTATTAAACTGCCCACTGGAATCTCGACTTAGATGTCTAAATATATCTCAAACTCAGAAAAATTAAAATTGAACTCCTGATGTGTCTCTATCCCCTGCTCCCCTGCCCAACCTGGCCTCTCACAGCATCCTTGAACCCTGCTGATGGCCACTCCATCCTTCCATTTGTTCAGGACAAAAATGTTCAGTCCTCTTTTTCTTATGGCCTACATTCAGTCTGTGAGAAAATCCTAGGTTTTATTTTTTTTCTCTTTGAAGTGTATTCAGAATCAGAATCTGATTGTTTCCCATAATTTCTGCTATTATTACTCTGCTTCAATCCAGCAAATGATTACCATAGGTCTCATAACACAACTTCTTGTTCATATGCCTAATAAGTCAAGGCAGAGCATAGTAAATAGAGGGTCTTTTTACTTAATAGGTCAGATTAAAACACTCATATCATGTTTCTATTTCACTCAAAACTCTCCAATGTCTCCCTATACATGACCTACTAAGATCTACATCATCTGTCCTCACTTTACTTCTCTGATGTTACTACCTCACCATTCTAACCAATTTCCCTTTGTTTATTCTACTCTAGCCACAGTGACCTCTTTGCTATTTCTCAAACATTTAAGCAAATACCCACCATACAGCTTTTGCATGGTTTCCTCCACCTGGAACATTCTTCCCCTAGATATCCACATAACTAATCCCTCACATCTTTCTCAGATGTCATTTTCCTGGTGAGATGTGCTACAATCCTTTTGAAGAGTAGCTCACCCCCACTAGCCTACCACTCCCATTCATTCTCAATCCCTGTCATCATGCTTTAGTTTTCCCTTACCCCATAGCATATACCAATTTCTAGCATACAGTACATTTTATTTTTTCATTTTCTACCCCCCATTTCCATAATAGAGTAGAAGCTCTATGAAGGAAAAGGTCTTTGTCTCCATCATTTTTTTAGCTGAGATAGTCCAAGCACATGGAATAAAGCTTGACTCAGAACAGGTCCTTAACAAATACTTGCTGAATTATTGAATTAAAATTTTACATATTTGTATGTTATTTAGATTCAGTCATACCACTTACCATTTAATTCTCACCTAAATTGAATACTCAATAAAAGCAAGTCTTATGCCTATCTTGTTCACCATTATGCCCTAATACTTAGTACTCAGCATGTAGTAGACACTCAAATAGTAAAAAGTTGTTGTATGAGTGAAACAAAATAGAGCAATGGTAGATCCTAGAAATTACTCAATCACTAATCAAAGAATAGGTCTACATGTGTTTTAGTTACGACTGATTCTCTATTCTGAACCTTCTCACCAAGAACTCTTTTTCCATAGCATGTTATATTGCTCCCCAAAGGATCATGAAAGCAGCCATGCTATATGTCTGCCCTATGGCCTACACATTAATCAATCAGTTAGAAGAATATCAGTCAACCCTAATGAGAACCTTGAACAGAATTTGTTAACTTTCAGAGTTCCTGGTCTTGATTCATGGAAATATCAAAGGAATGATCCTTGCACCTAATGTCTACATCATTAATTTGGCAATTAACCTGGAATATTATTGTAATAGTTATTGTCATAATCCTAATAATATTTTAAATTTTTGTTGGAATTTAATTTTTGTGTTTTTTCTTAAATTTATGTGTTTGTTTTTCTGTTACATTTCTCACTGATCAGTCCACAAGCTGCTTGAGATCAAGACCTATATCATATTTCTTTGAATCCTAATTATATAATATTTTTGTTACTTGGGTTAAAACAGCCTGGTCACAGATTATGACATGTTGTCTAAAACTAACATCTAAGTTATTGATGTCTAAAAGTCCTATCCCAAAATGATCCTAACTATCCTGAAAAAAAAATTATATCACTGCTAGAGTTATAAAATATTCCTATTACCTCAGAGGACCCTAGGAAGAAGTAGATAACATTGTTCTACATCACTAATACCAGAGTTATGAAACAGCCCAAGAGTAGGTTAAGTTGCCAAAGACCTCAATATAGAGGGAGAGTCCTGGATAAGTCTAGAAGGACTACATATATACAGGCCAAAGAAAACAAAAGTCCATCAAAAAGACCCATTGTTTCAGCAAAACACAGAAATTAGGCAAAAACATGGGGGAATCAGCAGAACTTATCTATGCTAAACTTAAGAACTTCCTTGAAAATTTGAGTTTCAAATGTTAGAACTCTTGATGATGTACTTCTAAAGTGTTTTGTGTTAAATTTAAATCTCTAAGAATGCCAGACAATAAGGTTCAAATTCATTAAGTAAAAAGTGGTATGTTTTAAAATTCAACCATGAGCATCATTCATTCTCATTTTTTTTCTTTCTGAAGGAACTAAGAAAAAACATTACCTTTGAGAGAAAACTGAAGCCTTGAAGGGATATTACATGGAAGACTCATTTTACAAAGACCTGAATTGCCTGCAGGTTACTGCTGATCTAATTTGAACTAATAATTTAAGGGTGAAAAACCATCTGTCTCATTATCTGTAACTTTTCATCAAATTATTCTTGAAGATGCTATAATTATTTTCTATTATGTGCTTTGTAAATTAATGTTTAAGTAGTACCAAGAAAAGGGTGGTATTTCAGAGTGAAATTTTATTGGATTTGTTCATCTTCAATTATTGAACTTGTATGATAGAAATGATAATAGAATGTTCTCTTCTTCCAACTCTGGAGTAGTATTAATGAGCCATTTACTGTCTCCTTTCAAACAGGGAGCTGTTTCCTTCTGTGCCCTACTCAGATTGAGTCTATCCTCTCTTTTGTTCCAGCAAAGAACAACTCTTACATAGTTGAGGTACAGAAAAGAAGACTACAAAAAATGTCAGGGTAAGCTTGCTACAATTCTAAAATGTTCCATAACATTTAAGAATGGCAACACCTACCCCTTCCTCCTTCCAGGTCATTACCTAGGCCTTAAAGTAATATAAGGTCAAATAGCTATAGGGATATTTAACTGGAGAGATATTCGTTCTGTTTGTCAGGGTTGGGGGATGGAAATGACGCTGCTGTTTTAATCCAGAGAAGCAAAGGGTATCCCATATAGATCTCAGCATTTTTACTGCACGAAACCTCGTACTTTCTATCTTATTTCTATGTGATATACACACCTACCACAAATAGAGCCTTTGTCCCGCATAGACCCTTACATGTTATGACAGTTTTATTGCTGACACAAGAAAACCACAAACCGTAGGTTGATAGACTGAATCATAAAAGGCATCTGTTGTCATAAAAAGGAATTCATTCCTTCATAAAAAAAAAAAAAGCTAGGGGCGCCTGGGTGGCGCAGTCGGTTAAGCGTCCGACTTCAGCCAGGTCACGATCTCGCGGTCCGTGAGTTCGAGCCCCGCGTCGGGCTCTGGGCTGATGGCTCAGAGCCTGGAGCCTGTTTCTGATTCTGTGTCTCCCTCTCTCTCTGCCCCTCCCCCATTCATGCTCTGTCTCTCTCTGTCCCAAAAATAAATAAACGTTGAAAAAAAAAAATTATAAAAAAAAAAAAAAAGAAAAAAAAAGCTATACATTCAAGTTAATTTTCTGTTCTGAAACAGTAGGTAAAATATAACAATTTATGTAAACACAGGTTCAACCAGCCTCACAAGGCAAGTAGTTATTCATTCACCTGTATCATGCTTACCTACAATTATAGACTAGCTACAATTACATTACAAGCTTAAGTTGATAGGGCTTGCAATGTCTACAAGCATCACTTACTAAAGGTTTGAGTTAAAATGAAAGCAATTCTTATGGGGTGCCTTGGTGGCTCAGTCAATTAAGCATCTGTCCCCGGCTCAGCTCATGATCTCTCAGTTTGTGAGTTCAAGCCCCACATCCGGCTCTCTGCTGTCAGCATGGAGCCTGCTTCAAATCCTCTGCCTCCCCTCTCTGCCTCTCCCCTACTCTCTTTCTCTCTCTCTCCCAAAAATAAATAAACACTTGAAAAAAATAAAATGAAAGCAATTCTGGAAAATGGTAAGCTATGATTTTATTACCAATACATTTTCATAAAAGGTGTCAAATCAATTAATGGATCATCTTATTGTACTTTGTGAGCATGAAGAAATAAACAGAGTGAACAAGTTTTTCAGGAGAGAGACAGGTTAAAATATGCCCAACTGTTAGTCTGCACTCTGAGAAGACAAGGAAGTAGCATAAAGGCACTTGGATACATAGTATTGAAAGGAGAAGACACCAAAACAGGAGAATTTTCCTAAACAGGTGATGGAACCATACCTAAAATAGATGTCACTGTAAGGCATTTGTGTAATACCTTGGAGTTTATAATGTGCACTTATGTATAATTTATCTTATTATATTCATAGCCACATTATAAGAAATATAGGCAATATCATCATCCCAAAAAGGAAAGGTCATCATTCCAAATTGTTAATGAAGAGATTCAGAGGTTGTTTTCTTGTATATAACTCATTCATTTATTAAAAAATCATTTTTGAAAACATGGTACTGTCATGGGCCTTGAGAATAGAGTACTGAGCAAGATACGTATGATTTGTTCTTCCATGGAAATGATATTCTATTGGAAGATTCAGATAATAAGTAGACACATAAATAAATACAATTGCTCTCAACTGCAATAAATGCCACATAGAAAACAAATAATACATGATAGGAAGTAACTTTAGATATGATTGTAAGGAAAAACCTCTTTAAAGAAATGATATATCACTGAGACCAAAAGGATGACAAATGGGTAACCACTCAAACTATGGGAAAAGGTTGTTACAGGAAGGTGAGAAAGCATATGCAAAGGCCTGTGGCAATAAAGAGGTTAGTATGTTCAGGAGATAGAAACTATGGAATCATGGAAGTCAAATATGGGCCCTTTCTTGCTTCCAAGATTTATTATGATTTTGCAGTAGCCAACTTTGAAGTAAATGAAATATAATCCCAAAATCTCCCAATGGGGTGATTACAAGAAGCCTTACTTATACTTGGAGGTCACCAGTGGTTACCATGGGTCATGTTAATGATAGGTTTCTAACCTAACTAGCCATTAAATTGGCTAAACTAACTTTACTGAAAATGCCACAGTCAGATTTTAGAAGGGGATTGTTAATGGGGTTTTCTGGAATGCAGAAAATTTAAGATAGCATAGTAATCCAAAGCATAGCCACTGAAAATAGAGACCAAGATTTGAACACCAGTTCTGTTACTTACTGGTTATATAATCTGAGGAAATTTACATAGGTTTACTGAGCCTAAATTTTGCTTTCCATAAAACAGTTCTTATGTTACTATCATGCAGGATTGAAGTAGGGATTGAATGAGAGAAGGTACATGCCATGTAAGGCACATTAATATAGACTTTGTCAGAGAAAAAAAAATCCGTCTGATCTAACATGAATTCTTTCTCTTTTGTTGCATATGTCTGATCCTCCCCTAAATTTCCTACACCATTCTTGCCCCAACATGGCTAATTCTGAGAAATCATTCTCATGTAATGTGAATCTTATTCTCAGTATTTGGATATATACTTGTTGAGTTTAATTTTTTATCTGTTCTACACAGAAGCACATAGGGGATTGGGTTGGTTAGGTAGCTGACTGCAGAAACAATTCTAATTACTCTTTATCCTAGGGAGTACATATCTTTACCAATTTTGTTTATTTTTATATGAAAATGTACTTTTTTTTTTCAACGTTTATTTATTTTTTGGGACAGAGAGAGACAGAGCATGAACGGGGGAGGGGCAGAGAGAGAGGGAGACACAGAATCAGAAACAGGCTCCAGGCTCTGAGCCATCAGCCCAGAGCCTGACGCGGGGCTCGAACTCCCGGACCGCGAGATGGTGACCTGGCTGAAGTCAGACGCTTAACCGACTGCGCCACCCAGCCGCCCCAGAAAATGTATGTTTTGATAGTAATTTAAGTAAGGATTTTTGAAGAAGAGTGTCATTGTTGAGAATGCATCATAAATTAAAATATGTCATTGCTACCACTCTTAAGGTTCAAATGTATAATGTACATTTTAAATTATTAAAGTAACTTAATACATTTTTAATTTTTAATACATTTAATAGCAAAGAAGGAATTATAAATACTTAGTGACAAAAAAAGAATGAGAAATTGAAAAGCACAATGAATAGGATTCTTGTTACACTGTGTGTGGTGTACAAATGACATCAGGCATATCAGCAGTTTGCTTTTATTTCACTGATCCATAGTATTTCTCAAATTTACTAATATTTAACATTCCAAATATGATATTAGTTATTGCTAAAAAAGTTCAAGATTATATGAAAAACACTGAAAGTCTCTATAATACTTAAAGCCACTATAACTACGTTTTGGGTAGCTTTCACTAAACTATGATGTTATGTAAACTAAGTTTGTAAGTCTGAGAAAGAAGGTGTGTAGCCCATAATCCATAATTCATATATACTTTCCAACACATTAACTCAAGTATATCATTGCAGGTGCCATGTTCAAAGCTGTTTATTCATTGATGTAATGAAAAGCTTAGCACTGTTCAAAAAGCTACACAATATAGTTTATTATATAGGACGATTTATAAATTATGTTAACTTTGAACTTCACCTCTTTAAGATGCAATAATAGGTCACCTAGCATTTGTTTTGTTTTCCACATTGGTAAGGCTAAGGCTAATGTAGTAATATGAAACTCTCTTCCATTTGCAAGGTATACAGACTTCTGGTGGTACCTGGCATGAAGCACTTATATAATAATACCTTCAATCTTCTGTTAGGGCTGGGGGAAGATTTGTTTCATGTTACACAGGAAATGTTTTGGTGTCTATATTTCTGCTCAATCAGAAAAGAATCTTAGTGCTAAAAAGAGTATTATGAAACACTTACATTACCACACATGTGTAGAAATCAGCACACCAACATAGGATCCAGAGTACTCAGATTAACACAAAGAGCTGGGCACAGTCATTTCAAGACAACATCTAAAGGGGCACCTGGGTGACTCAGTTAAGTGTCCAATTCTTTAATTCAGCCAGCTCAGGTCATGATCTCAGGACTCTGGGATGGAGCCCCACATGGAGTCCCGTGCTGAGCATGAAGCCTGTTGGGATTCTCTCTCTCTCTCTCTCTCTGCTCCTCTCCCACCCCTCCCCTGCTTGTGTGCACTCTCTCTCTAAAAAAAAAAAAGATAATAACTAAAGAAGACAATAAGCACTTTACAGAATACTGTAAAAGGTTTATTTAGCTGAACAGAGACTCGTAATTGCCCTGCATTTTCTAATCAGTTGGTCCAACCAACTATTTACACATTCAATTTTCAATTATTATCTAAAAAAGTTTGTATTTAATGTTCAAAATAAGAACTGACATAACTGTTATAATATTTTATCTTGTTTGAATATTTTCTTAAGATTTTAGAGTTACAGTTACACAAATGAAGGTTTTCATCACTCAGAATTCACACATCTGTAGATGGTTTCCTTATCTTAATTTGCATAGCCCTTGCTCATCATTTGTGGGTTGGGCAAATGCCCCCTTGTACTGTGAGGAATAAATAGAATAGGTTGGACCAACTGCTTTCAGAATATTCAAAAATCAGAAGTAGAGTCAGTTATTCAAACTTAATTAGGAATCTTAAGGTCAGGAGACCACATTGGAGACACTGTCAAACTTACCCCTACTGATGTAGTTCCCATTTGAGGGTCCCCAACAATTATAAACGAAATTTTCTTTCTAGAGACACCATGTTCACCCCTGGGACTTTACTGCTTATGTGGAAGCCAGGCATTAATTTGTCTTCCTTTCAAAAACACTGTGAATTGCACCTTAGGAGTGGTCATAAGAAACATCCAAGTATTTAAGAAAACACCACCGATAGATCGCATAGCCCTCAGATGAATGTGGGAACCTCTCACAAATGAGAGGTTAGGGGCACCTGGGTGGCTCAGTCAGTTAAGCGTCTGACTTCAGCTCAGGTCATGATCTCATGGTTCGTGGGTTCGAGCCCCTCATCAGGCTCTGTGCTGACAGCTCAGAGCCTGGAGCCTGTTTCAGATTCTGTGTCTCCCTCTCTCTATGCCCCTCCCCAACTCATGCTCTGTCTCCCTCTGTCTCAAAAATAAATAAACATTTAAAAAAAAAAGAAACAAAGAAAAAAAATGAGAGGTTAATTGGTTAATTGCAGGAGATAACCTGAAGGGATAACAGACTTATTACTTATGCAAATTATATGGGCAGTTATCCCTACATTTGGTCACCTAATTAGAGAAGGTGGTCTGAAATATGTTCCTGAGGAGGGTAATGACACAACTTACTTCTAAAAATTATCAGATCAGCTCAATTCATTGGTCAGGTTTCTCATAGATAGACACATGCAGACCAAGGCAGTGTCTTGTGCAATTGCTTGTACACCCTTGTCTACCTGGACTAATGCCTCAGGTCAGTGAAAGAGGTCATTAAAGAAACTGAACGAGAAAGATATATGACTTCCCAAGATAGACTCTAATGGCTTATGAGTTCTGTTCTACTGGTTGGATCTGGGACCTTGGGAGGAATGGTTGAGTTCAATAAAGAAAGTCAACATCTCCTGTTTGGAGTCCTGTTGGTAGTAAACTTAATTAAATGCTTTAGGAGGCTAATGAACAGATTTTGTCCCAGCCTTTGTCAGATTAATCACAGTCACCAAGAGAGTGGCATACTCAGAAAATTTACCAGAAACCAAGATAGTGTAGAAAAGAAGGGTGTATATTTTGGAGAAACAATTTCCTACTTGTCTCCCACATTGCTACATAGCTTATGAGTGATGTACCGCCTTTCCTTTGTCCTGTTATCTTTTTAAGGATGTTTGTAACATGAACTGTCTTGGTAGACAGTGCCACCCTACACAGCAAAAAACAGGTTTGCCTACTTTCTGGAGCAAAGAGTAGGCATGCTTACTCTCTGGCAATATAAAGATAAATTTCCCCTTTGGGGTGAAATGACAGACTTTCTTTCTACTCATTTAAAAAAATTTGGTTTTGGGGCGCCTGGGTGGCTCCGTCGGTTAAGTGGCCGACCTCGACTCAGGTCATGATCTCGCCGTCCGTGAGTTCGAGCCCCGCGTCGGGCTCTGTGCTGACAGCTCAGAGCCTGGAGCCTGTTTCAGATTCTGTGTCTCCCCCTTTCTCACCCTCCCCCGTTGATGCTCTCTCTCTGTCTCAAAAATAAATAAACGTAAAAAAAAATTTTTAAAAAATTTGGTTTTCCTGACTTTTGAGTCCTCCTGTAACATAACCCACTGTTGCCCAGCATCCACCTGGGTCCACGTGTGTTGGTCCTCCGAAATGAGGGCATGGAGAACTGATAAAAAGATGCTAATAAACTGTGGGTTGTGTAATAGTAATAAATCCCTTTCCCTCTGACTTAGAATTCTCATATCTTTTGCCAACATCCTTGAAAATATGGTAGGCTGAAGAGTTGGCATGGATGTAAGGTGATGTATCAGACACTTCACAGTTCTTGACATCTAGTAGAGACAATCCTCCAAAGACAGGGTCTTATCATACTACATAACATAATCCAGCTTTAAGTTTAATTTAGAAATCTTATTTCAGGATCAACCATCTGTTATTCTGCTGTTTATTGCCTTAATTATTACAATAAAAATGTGACATGCACTCATTATGCATATAGGAATTATATTCTTAACAATTTAAAGATTTTGTTTTTATAATAGCATAAGCTCACTAAGATAGGCCCCATGACTCCTACTTCTTTCTATCTCCCCCTGAATACTTTGCAAAAACTGATATTTCATAATTGAATTTTAAATGAATGAACATGACATTTTGTAGTTTACTTGGATTTTTTTTTAATGTCCTAAGTCTTTCCAAAGAAATCTGGCAAGTTTCAAACCAAAGAATAAATTTATATAGACGCAAAACAGCAAGAACACAGAAAGAAAAAGAAAAAGAAAAAGATCTGGATAGCTTACATAGTTATTGTTATTATTGTCCAAATGGAGAATAATTTATAAGTGAATGATTTAGCTTTATGACATAACTAACTGGAATTGGAGATTTAATCACTGTTTTTTCACCATCCTCATATAATCCTAGTTTTTTTGAAAGTGAAAATCATGACCTTGTTTTTTATATATCCAGGTCTGCTGACCTAGCCAGGCCCCAAAATACATAGACTGTGTAATAAAATATTTTGTTTTAAATATAACTATGTTTTCTAGGTTATCACAGACCATAGTGATATGCTCTTCTAAACATAGTAAAATATTTATCTATCTACCTATTTATCTATATACATATTTACTTTTAAATATAGGGATACATACACAGATACACACACAAATGCAAAGAAACAAAAGCATACATGATTTAATTCTTCCTTTACCTACTAAAAGTCCATTGTCATTCCATTTGTACATCACTGGATTTCAGTATCTCAATATCATTTTCCATCTCTTTTAAAAGAAATCATCACTAAAATTCAGTATACACATAAGCAAACATGCTATGTTCTTCTAAACCTAATTACCCATTTCTTCACTAACACAAGTAAAAGCAACACAAAGGGAGATGCAATATTCAATTAAGATAATTATAAAGCCTATAGCTCCTCTTGCTGATAGAGCACAAATAATTATATTTACAGGTTTTCTGTCCTGTAAAACAAATATCCCTATGCAAATCTAAGTCATCCTACAAACTGCATAAAGTTAAAGAACCCTAGGCGTAATATCTAACCAGGACTGATGCAAGTAGTTTTGAAGCTCTGTACATTTTAGAATGTTTCTTAGTATTAGCGGCTCAGTGGCATCTATCTTTCAATAGCAAGGCTATGAGATTGTGTTTGCATAACAGCTTAAGTAACATTGAGAAATCTAAGGCTTACACAAAAAAGAATGGGAAGTAACACTGAGTGAAAAAGCAGCACTCTCTCACTATAAGCTACGCTTTGGTGCCCACTGCTTCTTTTTCCTTTTTTTGTTTTCCTTTTTTTCAAAACTGCAAGTGGAGATCCTTAAAGGACTTGATGCAAATATGGATTTCACTGGCTTCAAGAATAATTTCAGAAAGATTTATTTTCCAAACAAGTTTATGCCTTAACAAATACTATACCTGACTCTCCTCTCCCTTAGTTTTCTGAAAGTAAAATAAAAGGTTTTAGATACAAATAGAATAAAGACAAAATAAGAGTGTCACACTTTTCCCCCCATAATTTCTCCCCAATGAAGCATTAGTGAATATTTGAATCTTTCAAATAATAATAATGAAGCTAATGTCCAACTTTCATGTCCATTATAAGAGTGAAGGATATTGAGCATCTTGGAGAGATTTTCCTCTGTTAGAGCAGATGTAAATAAACAGATATTCAAGTAAAAACATTTCATCAGCTCTTCTTTCCTTTTTGGAAATAACCACAATAACCTATGAAAATGATGACTCTTCTTTTGGCTACAGCTCTCATACACTTTCAGACTATGAATTCTGAGGAATAAGAAATAAGATAATCTGTCCTTTTCATCCACTCATCAAAGTGGGGTGTTTAAGTCCCCGACCATTATTGTGTTATTATCAATTAGTTCCTTTATGTTTGTTATTATTTTATATATTTGGGTGTTTCATATTGGGTGCATAAATATTTACAATTGTTCTATTTTCCTGTTGGCTTGTCCCCCTTTATGATTTTATAGTGCCCTTCTTTGTCTCTTGCTACAGTCTTTGTTTTACAGTCTAATTTGTCTGATATGAGTATTGCTACTCCAGCTTTCTTTCAGAATCCATTTACATGATAAATATTTCTCCATCCCCTCACTTTCAATCTGCAGGAGTCTTCAGGTCTCAAGTGAGCCTCTTGTAGACAGCATATGGATGAGTCTTTATCCATTATGACACTTATATATTTTAACTGGCACATTTAGTCCATTTACATTCAAAGTAATTATTGACAGATATGTATTTATTGCCATTTTATTACTTATTTTGTCATTCTTTCTGGAGATTTTCTCTGATCCTTTCTTGACTTTGTCACTTTTGGTCTCACTCACACACTCACACCTCATACCCGCAAAAATCAACAACAAGAAACAATAGGTGTTGTCAAGGATGTGGAGAAAGTAGAGCCCTCTTGCACTGTTGGTAGGAATGCAAACTAGTGCAGCCATTCTGGAAAACAGTATGGAGTTTCCTCAAAAAGTTAAAGAGAACTATCCGATAATCCAGCAATTTCACTACTAGGCATTTACCCAAAGAATACAAAAAATATTAATCAAAAGGATATATGCCCTCAAGTTTATAGCCACTTTATGTAAAATAGCCTAATTATGGAAATGGCCCAAGTGTCCATCCACTGACTGATGAATGGAAAAGAAGAGGTGGCATATACACACAATGGAATGTTATTCATCCATAAAAAAGAATGAAGTCTTGCCATTTGCAACATGGATGGAGCTAGAGAGTAAAAGGTTAAGTGAAATAAGTCAGTCAAGGATAAATACCATATGATTTCACTCATGTGTGGAATATAAGAAACAAAACAAATGAGCACAGGGCAAAAATAGAGGGAGAGAGGCACACCAAGAAACAGGCTCTTAACTATAGAGAACAAATTGATGGTTACTAGAGTGGAGGTGGGTGGGAGAATGGGTTAAATAGGTGATGGGAATTAATGGGTACACTTGTTATAAACATGAGGTGTTGTATGGAAGTGTTGAATCACAATTGTACATCTGAAACTAATATTACACTGGATGTCAATTCACTGGAATTTAAATAAAAATTTCAAAAATTAGGGAAATTGTAGAAAGACTAGTAGTAAATTGAAAGAGCAGAATTAATGAGAGGAAATTCAGAGGGGAACTGAACTACATTAGAGGAGGAAAGACAAAAATAAAGTAGGAAGAAGAAACAAAATATGTGAAACTTTAAACTTGGGAAGTCTGGGAGCATCTGGGTGGCTAGTTCGATTGAGTGTCTGACTTCAGCTGGGGTCATGATCTCACAGCTCATGGATCAGAGCCCCATGTTGGGCTCTGTGCTGACAGCTCAGAGCCTGGAGCCTGCTTCAGTTCTGTGTCTCCCTTGTTCTCTGCCCCTCCTCCACTCGTACTCTGTCTCTTCACTCCCTCTTTTAAAAATAAATAAACATTTAAAAACTTTTTTTAAAAAACTTGAAAAACTTGGGAAGTCTGAAGATATGCGAGCCTCCAATAACTTTTGGGAAACTGAAAATACAGATTAAAAACTTTAGACTATTTACATTTTTGAAACCATCAAAATGAGGTGAAATAAAAACAAGGTTCAAACTATCAAATTCAAGAGAGCAGCAGCAGGACACTTGGCTGGTATGTTTGGAAAACGGCAAGGAAGCAAGTGTGTTTGAAACAGAGAGAGCAATTCTCTCTTGAGAGATAAAGTCAAAGACACAAAAGCTGGCCAGATCCTGAGAGTTTTGCCAGTCTTTTTTAAGATTTTGATCGTGTTCTGAGTGAGATCGGTTTTAGCAGAGAAATACTCAACTCAAACTGGCTGCTTGGTGGAGACAAAAACAGAGATGGATAAGGTAGAAGGAAAGACAAGAATAAAAATGTTATTGCAACAAAACAGTTGAGAACTAATGGATGCTTTGGAGTAGAGTGGTAGCTGTAGAGATGGTGAACACTGGATTCTGTATATATCCTGAAGGTAAAGCCAAAAGGATTGGCTAACAGTTTGGATATGGAGTCTGAAGGAGAGAAGCCAAGGGTGACAGCGAGGTACTTAGGCTAAGCAGCTAGAATAAAGAGCTACCCTTCACTGAGAGAAGGAAGGACAGGAAAGAACTAAATTTTAGGAAAAAGACTGAGTCAAAAACGCATTTAGGGGTACATTAAGTTTGAAATACTCATTAAACTCTGAAGAAATGTTGAGCAGTTCATGGGGGAATTTTAAGGCTGAAGAGATAAATGTCTGTGTAACTGGCACATTAACATTATTTAAATATATGGGATAATATAAGGATAGAGAGAGGGGGAGACTGGAGAGATAAGTAAAGAGTTTCAAAAATTAAGGCCTTGGACATGCCAACATTTACAAGCTGGACTGATGAGAAATTACAGAAAAATTCTTTATTGCTTGTCCCAATAAGTTAACCTCTTCATTGTCTTTTCATTGCCAGGGACTTTTTTTAAAAATCAGATTCCAAGATAGATAACTTAAAATTATTTTATATGACTTGTAGTTCTCTTTCTATTCATTTAAAAATTACACAAATATCAATCTTTTATAAGGAATTTCTTTAGGAAATGGTATCAAACTTACAATCACCTTGTCTTATTCCTCGATTTTCTACCAAACACTATGGGTATATACTCTCCAGGGATTTTCAGACAATATATGATAATTTAAAACGGATCTTATCATATCCTTCATTATTCTCCAAATAAATTGTGAGATTTGAGAGTCCATATTCTGTATGCCAATTACCCAATAGAAGCCTAAATATTGTCTCAAAATTATCTGTTCTATAGACATTCAGCTTCTGCTAATGGCAAAGTAACTTGTATCAGACCAACATTCCCACCAGTAGTCATTATAAAATTATCTATCTATCTATCTATCTATCTATCTAGAAATACACACACACACACACACACACACACACACACACCCCAATTCTGTTTATAGGCACTAGAAAACAACCAATAGAAGGTAGAAGCTACAGGAAATATGACCATTGAAAAAGAACCATTCTGTGTGAGATCTTCATTTATCCACCTTTTCCCCTGAGGAGGACACACCATGAGTGCAGTTAATAATTAACAGAGCTCCAACAAAAAACACCAGATTTACTGAGCTGAACCATGTTTTTTTGGGACTGCCAAAAAGACTGGAAATCGAAGGTAAATTGCAGAAAGAGAGAGAGCAAGAATCTGGGTACTAGTTTTATTCTAAATCCTTGGCAGACTCAAACTACACATGTACAGCATAAGATTTAAGGACTCCAACAGAAAGAAATAGTGGGAAGACTACAAGAATTGAACATATATTTCAGTGGCTGGTACAGTTTAAGTTCAATTCCTGCCAAGGCACAGGGTATTTATTGGCTAACTCAGATTTCCAATGAAATCTGGAAGGGCCATACTCATGTCCAAGTACCAAGAGTAATGACTATATAACAAAACTAAAGAAAAAAAAAAAAAAAAGACCTGCACTAAAAGAGTCAAAATCCAAGCCTTCACATGAGTAAGGTGAATTGCCAGTAACTTAACAACTTTCTAAGTGTATCTGATTATATCTTCCAAATATCCATATACAACTTAAAAATAACTAAGCATGCAGAGAAACAGGAAAAGTATGACCTATACAGTTAAGAGAAAGTATCGTCAATAGTAACAGACTCAAAATGATCGAAGGGCTTTAAAATAACTATGATAAATGTATTAAAAAGTCTTTAGAAAAAGATTAATGTAATGCATTAAAATAAGGGGAAACTTTTTTTAAAGGTAACTTTTATATTTTAAAAAATATATAATTTATTTTATAGCAATTTTAAGTCACAACATAAGTGAATGGAACATACAGAGTTGCCAAATACCCCTTACCCCCACATACACACAGACTTTCCCACTATCAAAATCCCCCACCAAAGTGGTACATTTGTTACAATGAACCTACAGTGCACCTATAGTCCATGAACTTGTTTTGATAGACCATAATTATCCCAAATCCATAGTTTACATTAGGGTTCACTCTTAGCACTGTACATTCTGTGGGTTTGGGCAAATGTATAATGACATGTATCTACAATTATAGCCTCAAACAGAGTAGTTTCACTGCCCTAAAAATCCTCTGTGCTCCACCTGTTTATTTCTCCATGCACCCAAAACCTGGTCAACCACTGATTTTTGCCTTTTCCAGAATGTCATAAAATTGAAATCATACAACATATAGTCTTTTTAGATTAGCTTCTTTAACTTAATAGTATGCATTTAAGTTTCCTCCAAGTTTTTTCATGGGTTGATAGCTCATTTCTTTTTTAGGAACAGTTAATATTCCATGGTTTGGAGGTATCATTGTTCATTTTTCCACTCACCTACTAAAAAAAAAAAAAGGAAAACTGAGTTTTATTCCTTAAAAAATCAAATATAAATTTTTGATAAGATGTATCAAATATGTATGTATGTTAACTATAATACCAAACAAGTCATTTTGTCAGAGAAAGGGGAGCTTTGGAAAATAAAAAGTTTTAAAAGTGTTATTTAAAATTTTTCTATTACTAAAGTAACAAAAATACATTATATAATTTTAAGCATTTGAAAAAAAACTGTCGTTTTCTCATCATCCTAACAAAACCATATATAGCTGATTGATTCACTTTCTTTCACAGTTTTAAAATTAATAATTATTTACATAATGGTTATTACACTGTGCATAAAAGTGTTTCATATTTTTATTATATCACAAATGCAAAAGAAATTATTTATACCTTTAAAATGAAGCACTTAATTTAAAGAAACATATGAATGGTCAAAGAAATATATTAACTTGTTCACTGGTTCATTTAAGCACTCATAGCACACTTGGAGCATTCATATAAGAACATACCTTAGTAATAATTAAATATGTAAACTATTTTAAAATATAATAGGTGTTTTAGCTTAATCTGACATTTAACCTAGTCAGAGGTTGTCTTCTATTTTTATTCTTCAGTTTCATTTAACTAAAATCATAGAGACTGCTTTTGTTACCTGCTGAGCTACAAAATTAGTGTTTAAACAGCCTTCAGATTTCATTAAACTTGGTTTAAAATCCTTAATTACTTCAGTAGGAAAAATGATTCCATATACTTTTGACGATCAAGAGCCACATTTACTCTCTAGAAATTTGAAAATTTGAATGATCACTATTGGAAAAATGATTGCATGTACAGTCCTGTGGTAGGCAGAATTGCAAGACAGCCCTCAAATGTCCCCCCCCCTTGTGTACACACACTTTCTCCCAGTTACTGAATCAAACACTAATATAAGTACCGCTATAAAGGTGTTTTTATACCTTTATAGGTATAAAATTAGAGGTAATTAAGGTCTGAAATCAGTTGACTTTAAGATAAAGGGATATCTGGGTGGGCCCAACCTAATCAAACAAAGCTTTTAAAAGCAGAGAGTTTTCTCCATCTGATCATAGATTAGGAAATCAAAGAGATACGCTAATGCTGACCTAGAAGAATGCAAGCATCCATGATACGATGATATGATCATATCCATGATATGAACTGTTTATAAGGCCACATGGCTAGGAACTATGGCAGCCTCTATAAACAGAGATTCCAGGCTGACAGCAAGAAAGCAGAAACCTCAGGCACACAACTATAAGGAATTGAATTATGCCTGCAACCAGTGAACCTGGGAGGGGATCCCAAGCTCCAAATGAGAACATACTATACCCAACACTGATTTCAACTTTGTGTTATTCTGAGCAGAAAACCAACCTATACCATGCCTAGACTTATGCCCTATGTGAGCTAATAAAATGGTTGAGTGTGTGTGAGTGAGTGTGTGTGTGTATGTAAGATGATAAATCTGTAGTAATTTGTTGAGCAACAATAGGAAACTAACATCAAGTTGGTACAGGTTATCATTAATAAAAATTAAAGGTCTAATATGCAAAAATTACAATTTTTCTTGAACCTACCAAATATTGTGCAAATTTTGTTTCGATTTTGACAAGACACCCTTGTCATGCTTCTTTTCTTCCATTCACTCAATATCATATATGTAAAGCACTTAGCAACCTCCAGGTGATCAGGAAGGAATAACTGTGACAATAAAGTATATCTACTACTGTGTTAGGTTTTCCATACAAATCTGACTAAAACACGTCTTCTCTTCACTTGTCATTACACACATGTCCCAATTTTTTTGAATATTTTTAATAGATCTATTCTTGCCATTTCTTATGTGGCTCTCCTCAGGCTGCTAAAATCCTGGAATGCCATATATCACCATCTCATTTCATTTCATTTATAAAGAATTCTTATATTCCTTGAAAAAATCAATGAAACAAAGAGCTGGTTATTTGACAAAATAAACAAAACCGATAAACAGCCAGAGCAATCAAGAAAAAAAGAAAAAAAATAGAAATGACTCAAATAAGTAAAATCAGAAACAAACAAAAGAAGTAACAGCTGGCACCATAAAAATACAAAAGATTATAAGAGAATACTATCATAAGTATATGCCAAAAAAATGAGCAACCTAGAGAAATTGATAAATTTTGATTCTTCCAAATCTGAATCAGGAAGAAATAGAAAATCTGAACAGACCAATTGCTAGTGACAAAATTAAATCAATAATAAAAAAAAACTACCAAAAATCAAAAGCCCAGGACCAGATAGATTCACAGGTGAATTCTACCAAACATTTAAAGAAGATTTAATACCTATTCTCCTCAAACTGTTCCAAAAAACCAGAAAAGGAAAGCCTCCAAATATATTCTATGAGGACAGCATTATCTTGATACCAAAAACCAAAGACACCACAAAAAAAAGAATGCTATAGGCCAATGTCTCTGATAAACATAGTTGCAAAATCCTCCATAAAATATTAGCAAGCCAAATTCAATAATACATTAAAAGGATTATTAACCACTATGATCAAGTGATGTTTATTCTGGGGATGCAGAGATGGTTCAATATTTGCAAATCAGTAAACATGATACACTGCCTCAACAAAACCAAAGACAAAAACCAAATGATTATCTGAAGAGATGTAGAAAAGGCATTTGACAAAATTCAACATCCGTTCATGATGAAAACTCTTATCAAAGTGGGTTTAGAGAGGACATATCCCAACACAATAAAGGCTATATATGAAAAACCCATGGTTAACATTACACTCAATGGTGGAAAAACTAAGGGATTTTCTTCTAATATCAGGAACAGACAAGGATGTCCACTGTCACCACTTTTGTTCAGCATAGTACTGGAAGTCCTAGCCACAGCGATGAGACAAGAAAAGAAATAGAGGCATTGATGTTGGTAAAGAAGAAGTTAAATTGTCACTATTTGAAGATGGCATGTCACTATACATAGAAAATCCTAAAGACCCCACCAAAAAACTATTGGGACTAATAAATGAATTTAGTAAAGTTGCAGATAAAAAAATCAATGCACTGAAATTGGCAACATTTCTATAAACTAATATAGAAAGAGAAATTAAGAAAATAATTCCATTTACAACTGAACCAAAAAGAATGAAATATGTACAAATAAATAACCAAAGAGGTGAAAGACCTCTGCTCTGAAAACTATAAAACACTGATGAAAATAATTGAAAAGGACACAAAAAGATATCCCATGTCCATGGAGTGCAAAAATTAATATTGTTACAATGTTTATATTACCCAAAGCATTCTACAGATTCAGTGCAATCCCTATTAAAATACCAAAAGCATTTTTCACAAAACTAGAACAAATAATACTAAAATTTGTGCAGAACCAAAAAAGATTTCAAATGGCTAAAGCAATCTAGAGAAAGAACAAAGCTAGAGGTATCACAATTCCAGATTTCAAGATGTACTACACAGCTGTTTTAATCAAAACAGTATGGTTTTGAAACCAAAACAGACACATGGATCCATGGAGCAAAATAGAGAGTACAAAAATATATCCCACCTTATATGGTCATTTAATCTATGAGAAGGGAGGCAGAAATATACAATGGGGAAAAAGACAGTCTTTTCAATAAAAAGTGCTGGGAAAACTGGACAGCTACATGTAAACGAATGAAACTGGACCACTTTCTTACACCATACACCAAAATAAACTCAAAATGGATTAAAGACCTAAATGTGGGACCTGAAAACATAAAAGTCCTAGAAGAGATCACAGGCAGTAATTTCTCTGACATCACCTATAACAACATTTAAATAAACTATTGTAACTATACCAAAACAAAAAGGTTTTTTGCACAGGGAAGGAAACCATTAACAAAACCAAAAGGCAATCTATTGAATGGGAGAAGATATTTGCAAATGATACAACCAATAAAGGGTTAATTCCAAAATATATAAAAAACTGATACAACTCAACACTAAAAAAAAATCTGATTTAAAAATGGGCAGAAGACCTGAATAAACATTTCTCCAAATACAACATACAAATGGCAAACAGATACATGAAAGTATACCCAGGGGCACCTGGGTGGCTGTTGTTTAAGCATTGGACTTTGGCTCAGGTCATGATGTCATGGTTTGTGAGTTTGAGCCCCATGTTGGGCTCTGTACTGACAGCTCAGAGCCTGAAGCCTGCTTTGGATTCTGTCTCCCTCTCTCTCTGCCCCTCCCCAATTTGCACTCTATCTCTCTCTCTCAAAAATAAATAAACATTTTTAAAAATTAAAAAAAGAAAAGAAAAGATAGATGCTCAACATTACTGATCATCAGGGAAATACGAATCAAAACCACAGTGAGATATCACCTTACACATAACATCAGAATGGCTAAAATCAAAAACACAAGAAATAAATTTTGACAAGGATGTGGAGAAAACAAAACCCTCATATACTATTGGTGGGAATGTAAATTGGTACAGCCATTGTGGAAAACAGAATGGAGGTTCCTCAAAAACTAAAAACAGAATTACTATATGACCTAGTAATTCCACTACTAATTGAATATTACAGTCATAAAAAAGAAAGAAATCTTGCCATTCATGACAGCATGGATTGGCTCAGAGAGTATTACATTAAGTAAAGTAAGTTAGACTGAGAAAGACAAATACCAGAGGATTTCATTCATAAGCAAAATGTAAAACAACCAAATGAATCACCAAACAAAAAGCAGAATCAGACATATAAATACAGAAAACAAACTCCCAAAGGGAAGGTAGGTTGGGGGGATGGGCAAAATGGTTGAAGGGGAGTGGGAGGTACAGGCTTCCAGTTATGGAACAAGTAAGTTACAAGGATAAAAGGTACAGCATAGGGAATATGGTCAAGGATATTGTAATAGCGTTGTATGGTGACATGGCTGCTACTCTTGTGGTGAGCATAGTATAATATATAATCTTATTGAATCACTAGGCTGTACACCTGAAACTAACATAACATTGTGTCAGTATCATCAAATAAAAAAAATGTTTTCAAAACAAAACAAAACTGAGGCTTGAAGAAGTGTAGGGACTAACAAGATTATGTAACTAAGAAGTGGAACTGGTACTAATACTCTGGTCTCACTCAAACTTAAAGCCCATGTCTTTTGTTTCCTGTTATAATAAATGATCCATTTTACTTTTACATTCATAATTATTATTAAATTAATTAAAACAATAAATAATTTTATTAATGCCCACCAATGTCACATAAACTCTAGGGTCATGATTGAAGTGTTAAGAATTGGCATTATTTCTTCTTTGGGTAGGCAGTCATCTGACCACAGAAGAGCTAGAGCAAAGTAAAGACGACCTTGCTCCTTGGTCCTAGGGCCAAGTGTAGGTAAAGCCTGCGACAAATAAATTATATCTATGTCTGTACAAGGGAAGAGACATGGAGCTTTAAACATTGTGGGACTCCAGAAATGTACCTTGACTAGGTAACTTCAATAAATAGGGCTTTCAGAAAATAAATTAGTTTTAATAGAATGTTTTATGTTCTTTAATCAGAATAAATTGCCTAAAATACTAGAAAATGGCTGTGAAATCATATATGTTATAAATGGGAAAAAAAATATAGAAATTTAGGTAAGCAGTTGGTAAGATTTTAAATTTGTTTGGGTCAAAATTCCCTCTAGAGATCCTCTTGAAAGTTTTCCATGAAAGAAAAATTACCTGAGGAAAGGAAAAAGTTTATTAATCACCCACAATATTCTAAGCATTTTACATACTTTATTTTATTTAGTATTCACAGAAACCACAAAGGCTTGCCTTATTTTCCCCAAATTCTCAGATAAGGGACGAGGAAATACAGTAATATAGGAAATGTTACACACCTGCTAAGTTTCAGAATGGAGTTTTCCATCCAATTCAAACTGACTTCAAAGTCCATGCTCTTTCCACTTCACCAAGTTTTCAAAATAACCATGGCCTTTCAGATACAAAACAGTGCAGGCCTGAAATAAACTAAGCATATGACAACTAAAGCCTCTGTCTTCTGAGGAATGCTTTAAATAGAAGGACATCTAAGAGGAAAATTGAATTTCAATAAAATATATTCCTCCTGAATTTTCTTTCCAATTTTCAAGTTTTGAATCTCAAACACAGACATTTTAAGTTCAAAAACAAGGCTGTCTCTGACCACAAATGGCATAGGAAACATAATAAAGAATTAATATTTGACTCAGCTATAAGACACACAAGGATTTGTGTGCTATTTTTTTAAATAAAGCAATGTTAATATAATTGTGAATTTATATTTCACATATGGAAACAAACAATTTACTGGCTCTAGTTTTTTGCCAGCTAAAAGCCAAAATTATTCTACTCACTTACTCTGCAATTTTTCCTTTCTTAACCTTACAGATGAGAGAAAGTGGGTCTTTTTTAAGGTTCTCTCTACTGATCCGTAACTCCTTCATTCCTGTTAAGTATTAATTCCATAAATAAACTATAAATTCCTATAGTATTCTTGAATTTCATAAAAAGGACATTACCTAAATAGCCCTCCCTCACCCATGGTAAAACAAACAAACAAACAAAAAAAAAAACCACGTAATTATTCCTAACCAAGTTAACTCCTTAGACTAACTACATTTAGCATCTAATGCATCCTGGCAGGCTCCTCACAAGGCTGTTCAGAGCAGAATCAGATACTCCACAGGGGCATTACTGAGGTATATATTGTCATGGTGATGGCAGTTTACATGCAGCACCTTCCCTGATCATTATTCTAAGACATCACAAAATCTGATGTACTCTGGGGGCTGTAATTTTGAGGTCTCGGTCAATCTAGTCAATCCAGGTATTGAAGCAGGTCCAGAACTCATTTGTGAAAAGAATATTGCTTTTTGCCTACATTACTAAGGAAGCACATCTGCCATATGCAGATGAAATCCAGTGGAAGACATGATCCAAGCTGCTTACTCCTCATATTGCAGAATTAATACTGCCCGTGGTCATGTGGTTCCCACAATATAACAATGTTTCCTAAATCAGCAATGTAGAATGCAAACAAGCAGAAGATAAAATCTCATGTCTGCTTTTTGATGCCTAACAAAACCCTAGCTTAAAGAAATAATATTTAGGAATAAAATTTAGGAAAGCTGTATTTCCAAAATGAGTTGATTTTCAGCCCATTTGGCAAGGTTTTATTTATTTATTTATTTATTTTGAGAGGGAGAGTGTGTGTGTGTAAGCAGGGGAGGGACAAAGAGATCCAAAGCAGGCTCTGCACTGACAGCAGTGAGCCAGTTGTGGGGCTTGAACTCACAAACCGCCAGATCCCGACCTGAACCAAAGTCGGAAGCTCAACCGACCGAGCCACCCAGGTGTCCCTGCCAAGCTTCTAAAAAGACAGACTTCTGGGCCTCACTCACTACGTACAGCATTACAATCTCTTAGTGATGGACCTAGAAATCTCTTCTCTTTAATGTTCCCCAGGCAATGCTGATGAGTCACAATTGAGAGCATCCCTTTAGGGAGTCCAGAGGGTATCAATCTCTAGATATAATAAACTCTAGATTGAGTTAGTCTTTGCACACGGAACACATCAGCCTAGCCCTTTACAACATCCCCTTCTGTGTCACATCATGTCTTCAAGCTTAATGAAATTACTCCTCAAGAACAATCTTATGAAACCTACTTCTACACTCACAGTAGAGAACTCATTATGCCATTCTATGTCCATAATATAAAATCTGGAGTAAGAATTTTTTTTAGAACATGATATCAAAAATAATTATGTTTTTTCTGATAAACTGGCATGCTTCCACCTTTTATATAAAGAGGATGAATGATTGTAATGCATCTGGGTTCCTTTTGATCGGAGTTGTCAGGAATCTCAGAGTTAATATTTATTCTGAGACATAGCATTTGTTCTCTCTTAGGACTGGTATTTTGCTTCCTCCTCTTTCTCCATTCCTAAATTCCGCATTTACATCTTCATTCATTAACCTCATTATACAAAACACTTATATAACAACTCCAATCTTTTAGGGTCCCTCTTATATATCATCAATAACTATGCTAAATGCTTTACATAAAGTATTTCATTCCCATAATGTCTTAGTTTGTCTGGGCTGCTATAACTAAATTCCAGAAACTGGGTGACTTATAAACAAATCAAATTTATTTCTCATAGTTCTCTGGAGGCTAAGAGTCCAAAATCAAAGTGCCAGCCGATTTCGTGTCTGGTGAGATCCCATTTCTTGGTTCACAGATGGTCTTCTGTGTGTCCTCACAGAGTGAAAGAGGGCAAGGAAGTTCTCTGGTCTCTTGTAAGAGCACTAATGATATTCATGGCAGCTCATGACCTATCACCTCCCAAAGGCCCAACTCCAATATATCACTTTGGTGATTAGGTTTCAGCCTATGAATTCTGGGAAGACACAAACATTGTCTATAGCACATAATAAACCAGAAAGATGAATATTATCATTAACCAATTTTCCAAGTCAGAAAACAGGTTTAAATAAAGAAATTAAATATCTTTCCCAGAGTCATGTTCTTAGTAATGACACACACAGAGTTTGAATACAGAACCAATTACTTTGTCTGCTGTGATATCTGCCCTTTAAAATGATTCTTTTTTGTGTTTTTTAATAATTTTGGGAGAAGGAAGGGAAAGGAAAAGACACGCAGGGGAAAAAAAGAGCAATTTAACAAGAGATACCAGGTATGTGATTGTTAATAATTTTGTGATGTTGGGCTCTGACTTAATTTAACCTATTCTCCATATCTGAAATACCCAAATGTAGAAAATAAGCAATAAAAAAAAATTCAGAGTTCTCACTTTCTTTAGGAAATAATCTCCATGGGAGACATGAATATTCTCTTTCATTCAAGACAGTAAACAAGCCAGACTATTTGCATATTATGCAGTTGAATGCATCCTTTGTTATCATTAACAAATACCACCTTTCTATTAGAGAGAAGCTAGATTTTCTACAATAAAGCCTGAAATTCATAAGAAATATAAATAGTATGTATTGAATGATGCAAAAAAAATTCAAATGTTTATTGAAAGCTCCAGTGGTTTATAATCTAAACACCACTAATTATAAATCTATACTTAATGTAACATTATTTTTGTTGAGTATTGATTAAATTACTTCTCAAATATTAAAAATGAACAAGCTAAACTGCCTAAATCTTGTTGCATATTTGGGGCAATTATGTACTACGTGACCAATATGATGGCTTCAAGTTACAGTGATAGGCTAAGGGATATTCATCCCAGACTGCTCTTAGAGATGTTTTTGGTTTTGGCATTGCAGTACCTCAAACATCTGTGTTTAGTACTGAACATGAAACTGCAAAAAGAAATACATCCAACATCAGCACAAAAAGTAAGCCAAATAGAGAAAAATTTCCAAAAATAAAAGCTACTCCCATTTTTAATTTTTTATTTTGATTCTGTGACTTAAACAACAAAGAAAATCCCTTATAGGCTCAATTTATGCTCTATTCTCCATTTTCAGGGCAAAATACCTCAGTGTTCTTGATTTCTGAGGGGAGTTCCCTATGAAGCATGCCCCACTCTAGTATCTCATGTTGCTTTGTCTGATGCATCACTTGGCATCACTTTGAGCTCAACCTAGCGTCTCATGCAGTATTCCATGTTTGAATGTGAAAGAGCAATAAGATTAAATTAAGGAAAATAAAATCAAGGAAATTAAATAATCACAGACATTAAGGCTGGACCATCTATTAGGTAACAGTCTGTTTCCTTACAAAACAGTATTGGCTCTGACTATATAAAATGCTCATTGCAAGAAATTCATACAGGTCTAGAATGAACAAAACTTCATGCAAAATTATGCCTAAAACAATCCTGAAAATTATGATGTAATAGGTAACAATTTCTTGTTAATCATCATTGAATCACCATCTTTGTCATATAGAGAGACACTTGAGTTCCTTCTATAATAACACAAAATTTACCTGTTCTTTTCTCTGATAACTCGTGGAATCACAGGTCTTCAAACTATAATGTGTCATCTAGTCCAATTGGAGACTTGCAATCATCATGAAACACTGAAGTGTGGGCATACTTATATATTTAAATTGTTCCCATCATACTGCCTGAGATTTGATACTATGTATTATAACATTCTACAAAACAAGTCTAATATTACATCCACTATTCCACATTACTTGTATTCAAAGGTCCCTTAAATTTTCTTTTATTATTCTTTTGAGATAAAGTATACAAAAGGAAAAATGGTTTCATCATCCGTAAACATGTAGCAAAAGATAATAACCATATTTGAACTAGTTAGCAGATTAGGTAAGCTCAAAACTGAATAAGGGTATGCTCAAAACATACAAATAAAACAAAACCTGGCCCTCAAAATGAACAAATCAGATTATCTCTTCCTTGTCATCCATCTCTTCTACATCAGAACACAATTTTTAAAAAATCATGTTTGCAGTGCATGGGTAAGAGAGAGGGATGACATGGGAAGCCTGGGGGGCTCAGTTAGTTGAGTATTTGACTCCTGATTTCAGCTCAGGGTCATGGGAGCAAGCCCCACGTTGGGCTCCCAGCTGAACATGAAGCTTGCTTAAGATTCCCTCTCTGTCTTCCCCTGTCCCTCTCCCCCATTCTCTCTCTCTCTCTCTCTCTCTCTCTTTCTCTCTCTCTCAAATAAAAAATAAAAAGAAAGAGGGATGACAATTTGAAGAAAATCAATACTTTTATCAATTTATTTTTTATTTTGTAATCAATATATTTAAAAAAATCAAATCTAAAACTATTTTAAAAGGAAACATATTATGACTAACTGGAGTATATCCCAGAAATGCAATGTTGGTTTAATATTCAAATTAGTTTATATAATTTACCCTATTAACAGACTAAAAAGAAAAAAGAACACATAAACAGATGAAGAATACAAACTCCATTTCTGCAAAATTCAAACTTCATTTTCAAAAATCCAAACTCCATTTCTGATAATAATTCTCAGTAAACTGGGAATAGAAGGGAAGCTCCTATACCTGATAAAGGGCACCTATGAAAAAATCTACAGTGAACATCATATTTTATGATGAAAAACAGATGGCTTCCCCTTTATGTTTGGGAATAAGGCAAGAAAGACTGATCTCATCACTTCTATTTAACACTATACTGGAGATTCTAGCTAGTGCAATAAGGCAATAAAATGAAATAAGAGACATCAAGATGTCAAAGTAAGAATATTTATTTATTCTAAATATGATCACCTATGTAGAAAGACTTTCAGGATCTACAAAAAGCTACTGGGACCCAGAAGTGAGTTTAGCAAATTTGCAGGTCAGTATAGTAGAGAAAAGAAGCGGCATTTCTGTGTACCTGCAATGAAGAATTATATTTACAACTAGTGAAAAAGATTTCCAATATCATAAAATATACAAAATATTTAGTGATAAAGTAATGAAAAATGTGCAAAGCTATACAGTGAAAGCTAGAAACCACCACTGAGAGAAATTAAACAAGGCTAAATAAATGGAGAGATAAATCACATTCATGGATCAGAAGACTCAATACTGTTAAGACTGTCAGTTATCCCCAATTTTTTCTGCAGATTCAGTGTAATCTAAATGGGAATACAGTGGGCTCATATATGTATTTTTAATCAGTAGACTGATTTTACAATGTATAAGATAACATGAAGTACCTAGAATCACTAAAACAACTTTGAAAAAAATAATTTTGAAGAACTTCTATCTAATTTCAAAAATGATTATAAAACTTCACTAACACAGTGTAGCATTGGTGTGAAAATAGAGAACTAGAACAAAATAGAGTCTAGAAAGATACCCTCACACATGTGATCAACTGTTTGAAGAGTGCAAAAGCAATTCAATGCCAAAAGGATAGTATTTTCAACAAATGATGCTACAACACTTGGATCCTCGTGCAAAAAAATAAACCTCTATCCATATCAAATACTATATTTTTAAAAAGTCAATAAAAATGGATCATAGACCTAAATGTAAAATCTGAAGCTATATAACTTCTAGAGAAAAATAGACAAGGAATCTTTGTGACTTTATATTAGTAAAAGATTTCCTAGATATGACAACAAAGCTAAACTGTACAAGAATTGATAAGCTGTACCTCATCAAAATAAAGCTCTTTAATATTCAAAAGACAGAGTGAAGAGAACAAAAAATAAAAGCCAAATACTCAGAGAACTCATTTGTAAGTCACATTGATGAAGAACTTGTATCTAGCATAAACGCTCAAAACGCAATAATAATAAAGCAAACAACCCAATTTTTAAAAAGCCAATCAATTTGAACCAACACGTCACCAAAGACATACAAATAGGCACATACTAAATGTTTAACAGGATTTTCATTAAGAAAATGAAAATTAAAACCACAGTAGAACTGAAGTTACCAGAGGGGAGGTGGGTGAGAGAATAGTTACAAAGGGAATGGAAGATTAAGGAGGCACTTGTCGTGACGAGCACCGGGTGATGTACAGAAGTGTTGAATCACTGTATTGTACACCTGAAACTAATATTACACTGTATATTAGCTAAATGTAATTTAAATAAAAACTTTTAAAACACACATACAATGAGACATGTGGGGGGCTGGGCCCCGGTGCCAGGCTGAGACCGGGTGGAGCAATGTTCCCCGTTGACTCAAGCCAACCCAGTGGTTCCCCCTCCCATTCATGTGGGAGGCCGGGCCCTGGCGCCAGGCTGAGACCCGGTCGAGCAACGTTCCCTGTTGACTCAAGCCAACCCGGTGGTTCCCCCTCCCATTCCCCCATTTTCAAGGGCATACGAAAGCCTTGTCAAGGCTGAGAAAGTTAATTCCTGAAGACTGTGGTCTGCAGGTGTTGGCAGTAATGCTACCTCCCTTTTTCTACCCCGAGTCAGATAGAAACAAACATGGGAATTGTGTTTTGCTAGCAATCTTATCAACAAGGTCTTGTGACCCGTCTAGAAAATGCACAAGAAACACAGAACTAAATGTTTTGGTGGGCAGCAATTATGTGAAACCTGTTTATTCTTAGAATGACCTAACCCATAAGAGTCTGGTTATAAAAGATTGTGTACAGCAACAATAAAGCCGTCACTTGGGCCATCAGCCCAGGGGACCCTCCTGTTCCCAAACTTTCTCTTCTCTCTTTTTTTCTTGCATTCCTCTACCCTCAGGACCCTGACCTCGGTGTTTGTCGTGCCGGCCGCGACAGAGACACCACTGCACATGTGTAGAATGGCTAAAAAGGAAGGAACTGGTTATACCACAGCTTAGTGCGGATGTAGAGCAATACTCACTGCTGGTGAGAATGCAAAATGGCAGAGAAAACTTAGAAAACAACATGTCATTTTCTTAAAGTTAAAAACGTTATTTAACTCCTAGATATTTATGTAAGAGAAATGAGAGCAGAGCACCTACATTCACAAATGCTTAAATATGAATGTTTATGACAGTATTATAACAGCCAAAAGTACCCATGTATTCATCAAAAGAAGAATGGATCAACAAGACATGTTGGTATACTATTATCTTAGTCGGTTCAGGCTGCTATAACAAAGTACTAGGTAGGTGGTTTATAAACAACAGAAGTTGATTTCTCACAGTTCTGGAGGCTAGAAGTCTGAGGTCAGGGTGACAATATGGTCAAGTTCTGGTAAACAGCCTTTTCTGGGTTGCGGACAGTCACCTTCTTATTATGTACTTATGTGGCAGAAGGCAGAGAGAGAAAGCAAGTTCTCTCCTGACTCCTATAAGAGCACTAATCCCATCCATGAAGGCTCTACCCTAATAGTCTCATAAGGTCCCCACCTCCTAATACCACCACATTGGGGAGTAGTATTTCAACACCCAAATATGAGGGGAGAGGCACAAACATCAGTCCCTAACAGTCATATGATGGAATATTATTCAGCAATAAAAGGCAGCAAGCTATTGATACACACAAGAACATGGATGAATTTCTAAATAATTATACTGAGTGAAAGAAGCCAAACAATCAGAATACATATTGTAGGATTCCTGTAACTAAAACTCTATAAAATGCAAACTAATCCATAGTGATGAAAAGCAGATCCACGTTTGCCTGGGGTTGGGATGAAAGATGAATGGTTGGGGGAATTACAGAGGAATATGAAGGAATTTTTGAGGGTGATACATATGTTCATTATGTTCACATGTTCATTGTGATAATTTCACAGGCGTATACATATATTAAAACATAACTGAGCACTTAAATACAGGGAGTTTATTGTATGCCACTTATACCTCAATAAAATTGTTTAAAAACCACCAACTATAATAAGTAAAACATATCAGGCTATTCTAATAAAAAATAATTTAAAAATAGAAGCCTTTTCTGTAGGCAATTATAAACAACCATCAAAGTATAGATGTTGCAAAGGTAGTAAGATGAAAATCATAACACATGGTAGGTCTAGCCTTCTCATTAGCCAATGTAAAGGTATAATCCAGTCACTATTTTATTTATATTATGAAATATTTTTGGTCATTTGTAGGGAGTAGAAATGAGAATGATAATTAGGGGAAAAAAAGGTTGAGCAAAGCAACTAAATTATTGGGGACATTCAGAAACCCTAAAATGAAGCAGACGGGCCCTTAAAATTGCAAGTCCAGGACATTAACTTATGTGGTAATCAAAGGGCTAGAAGAAATTGTGTGTCAAGGACGGCAGTGAAGGGAAAGACACTGTAAGTTCATGAGTAGAAGGAAAGAAAACTAATTTAACCCAGATACGTCATTTGATATTTCTGCTAATTCTGTCCCAAGATGGATTGACATTACTATATATTACTTGGTATAAATCTAATTTAAGATTTGTTTTCAGAAAAGCCTTGAAAACTGAAAGGAAATTGTGTGTATGTATGTGCATGTGTATGTGTGTGTACCATTCTGTTTATTTCACAGTTTTTATCTTCATGTACCTGCCTATTAGCAAGATACAATTTTGTGGAGACTTGGCATTTTCTTTTACGGTAAGCAGATTCAGATATAATACACAGAGTTATAAACTAGAACTTGACTTTAGAATTGTTTTGTATGTCCTATAAGAGTCCTAAACTTTACCATGGCATACACTCTGCATAGAAACTACCAAAATTTTAATACACACCTATAATTTATAGCCTGCTGGTTTCCAAAATGAAGCAGAGGAAACTCATTCTAAAAGTTATCATTTTAATTGAATAAGCTAATAGAAAAAAAATGAAGAAAACATGATTAGATTGAATTATTGAATGTAAAATTTGCCTGTTTTCTGACACTCAAAATCACACAAACACAAAAAAAGACAATCTTATATTCATTACATAATAAAAATCAACATCAAATTTAAGAGAGAGGAATATGTTATCAGTGCAACTTTCTGAGTCCATCACATGCAATAGAATAATAGATGGCACTGATAACACTGGCATCTACTTTTACCAATGATTTTTTTTAACGCTTTATTTATTTTTGAGACAGAGAGAGACAGAGCATGAACAGGGGAGGGGCAGAGAGAGAGGGAGACACAGAATCTGAAACGGGCTCCAGGCTCTGAGCTGTCAGCCCAGAACCCGACGCGGGGCTCGAACTCATGAACCATGAGATCATGCCCTGAGCCGAAGTTGGACGCTCAACGGACTGAGCCACCCAGGCGCCCCTTACTAATGATTTTATGGGATACATATATTTTTTAGTTGTGTCTCTTTTAATACCCCAAAACTTAATTGTAACATTTGTTCATCCAAAAGCATTTTGCTAAGCTCTTGGTAAACACAGCTTGCTTTGCTTCTCACTGATAAAAGACCTCATGAAATGCTAGGATAATCATATGCCCTGATTTCCCCAGGATGGTTCCAATTTCTGCCGGTTGCCCCAGCTTCCTGATAAATAGCAACCTGTTCACTTTCAAGAGTGTGTCAGTTAGGATGATAAATTATATGGTCAACTTATAAATCGCTCACTTGTAAAATTCAGCAGCAAATCTCGCTAGACACATAGGAATATAATACAGTCAGAATTGTCAAATGCTAGGCCCTTTTAAAAAATTGTGTTTACTTTCTCTTAACTGATAACAATCAAGTACAGAGAAAAATATTAATATGAACTAAAAAGCCCTGTGAAAAATACTGGAAAATCCAAATTATGTTGTCTGTATTTCTTTTAAGGAAGTCTTTAAGTAGTCTTTACTACCACTTTTTTCCCTCTATCCTGGCACCACTATTATTTTTTAGAACATCTGTCATTGGTATGAGTAAATCTCCTTGTATTTGAATATATAAATATAGTCCTGGCTCAGTGCCTACTGATAAGAATGATGGCTAAAGTTTTCCATGTCATTCACAAGAACATTGACAATAAATATGCATTTCTTCACATATGACAAGGCTATCATTTCACTGTCTCATTTGAAGTTTTATTTTTAGTAGTTAAGGCTGTAAGTCAGAGCTTTAGTGAGAGAGAGATAATTGGTGCCCTGGCAGAAGACAGGAAGTTCATGTAGCACAGTAGGAAGGCTGTTGGCAATGGAAGACAGCAGGAGCTACAGAATTCTCACATCTATCAAAATTTATGCGATCGGCAAACAGCAGAACTGTGTTTACCTGACCTTTCTTTCATTTCTGTGTGTTTAAGTAGAAAGACAAAAATACTAATTTCTTTTCTGAAACTGTATTAGCGTAATAACCTCAAATTTTCCATTTCCCACAAATGCAGTCTACCTACAAATTAGGGTATGCTTTAAAAGGATTCTTTGATTCCCTGGTCTAAGATGCATGGATGGACAAGTACTGAAGTGTTTCCCTATGCAGGGGCCATGTTCTGATGCAGTACCAGGGTTCAGGCTGTGGAGGTAAGATATTCATTCAAGGCCACTTCTGGTAGGATGACCAGAGGAGGCCAAGAAGGAGAGCTGATACTGAATGCTGTGGCCAAGTATGATTTGAGGTTCTAAGGGAGAACTGTGCTCAAGAGAGGGAAAAATAAGTAAGAAGTAAATCACTATGAAAGTAAGTCAAAAATGTTTAAGAGTAAAAATAGGAGCAACTCCTGGGCATTAAATTTCAACTTTTATGTAACTGGGAATGAACTCTGATGACTCCAAAATGCTGAATAGGGCCATATATTTAAGGCAACAAAGTATTCTTTTCCAAACATTGTTTTTTCACTGGAGTGAAATTCATTAAACACCCAGGTGTTTGAATTAAATAATATGTGATCAGTTTGTTTAATAAGGAGAATTAAGTATTAGGTTTTTCTTCCTTTGCTACATGCTGCACATGAAAGGCACACGGTTTTTGTTTACCTACTGCAACCAGGATCTGTTCTAAAACAGCATCCACGATTTGTGGAGTATGTACTATGTGCCAGGCACTGTTCTAAGCAGTAGAAATAAAGAAAAAATAGAAAAGACACATCAGGGGTGCCTGGCAGGCTCAGTCGGTAGAGTGTACCACTCTTGATCTTGGGATTGTGAGTTCCAATCCCACGTTCAGTGTAGAGATTACTTAAAAAGAAAATTTTAAAAAAAGAAAAGACACATCTATTAGCAAGCATATGTTGTAGAGAGAAAGACAGACAATAAACAAGGTAAATGTATACATGCTGGATAATGTGATGATCATGAGAAAAAATATAAAACAGGGGAAAAGGTGGGCACTGATAATTTAGATTGGTTAAGGAAGGCCTCACTGAAGATGTGATATGTGAGTAAAGGCAGCAAGGAGTTGAGGGACAGAGTCAAGGAATATCTGAATAAAGAGCATTCCAGCCTGAGGGCACAGCCAGTGCAAAGACCAGGGGTAGTGGAGTTTGAACCATTAGAGGCACATTTGTTTTGGATGAACAAGAATAGGTGAGGTCAAAGAGGTCATTTGGGTACCATTGTGTGAGAGATCATGACTCTTTCAAGGTAAAGATATAACTTGGCTTTTACTTTGAGTTAATGAGTAACACTTTGTGTTTTTAGCAGAGGGGTGGTGTGGTAGGACGTAGGTTTTAATAAGATATCTCAGGCTACTGTATTGATAGGAGATGAAATTGGGGGAAGAGTAAAATCGAAGAAACCATTTAGGAGCCCATTATATAACCAAAGCAAGAGTTGAGAACGGCTTATACCAGAATGGTAGTATAGGAGATGGTAAGAACTTATGAAAGTCTGCATATGTTTTATTTTTTTAATAATTTTTAATGCATATTTATTTTTGAGAGAGTGCAAGCAGAGGAAGGGCAGAGAGATTGGGAGACACAGAATTCGAAGTAGGCTCCAGGCTCTGAACTGTCAGCACAGAGCCCAACACGGGGCTCAGAAACTCACAAACTGCCAGATCATGACCTGAGCTGAAGTGAGACACTTAACCGACAGAGCCCCCCAGGTACCCCTAGAGAGATAGATGATAGATAGATAGATGATAGATATTTTAATGTTTATTTATTTTTGAGAGAGAGTGCATGAGCAGGGGAGGGACAGAGAGGGGGACAGAGAATCCAAAGTGGGCTCTGCACTGAAAGCAGTGAGCCTGATGCAGGGCTTGAACTCATGAACAGTGAGATCGTGACTTGACCTAAAGTCAGAAGGTCAACCTACTGAGCCACCCAGGTGCTCCACCTCTGGATATATATTAAAACAGGGTTGTATTTGCCAATGTGAATGAGTGTAAGAGAAATAGAAAAGTCAGTATAAAATCCACAGTTTCTGGCCTGAAAGATAAAATTTCCATTAGTAAGGACTGCGAAACTGTAGACAGGAAATTTGTAAAGAATAACAAGAACTCAGTTTGACACACCCATTAACCAGTAGAATGATCACTGACAGCTTCAGAGCTGGAGAAACTAGAGGAGTCTTACTTAATCTACACTGGACCTCAGCTGTTGTCTATCTGGCAAGATTCATACTTTAGATGGCCCACATCTGACTCTTCTGTGTGGATTTAATGGTCCAAGATACCCTTAAGTGGGAGTGTGTTTGGGAAGCTCCCGAATGTGTGCTGGAAGGAAGAGTGTGTTGTGTGGAAGGATAACTGGAGTACTGGTTGGTGAGACTAATTGTATTCACTGCAGTGCCCTGTGACAGTGTAATATTTAGTTGGTAATATATGACAATAAATCATTACTACCTAGTTAGTATTTTTAAATTTATTGTTTATCCCACTTCCCAACCTACACTAGAACACAGGCTCTTAGTAAGCATAGTCCTTATCCATCTTGCATCAAGCATCAAGTCATTTGAATAAATGAATCAATTATGTGTTCACATCATACAACCGTGGGTTCACATTATTAGAAACTTGTAGTTTACAAAATTATTATTTTGCATCAAGTTTGCATCTGCCAAATTTTAGAAAATGCAATTTTATCACTTAAATATTAATTTTATCATTAGTATAATATAAGCATGTAATTTTTTTTCAAAATTCAATTTTCTTAAAACAGCACACTATTAAGGCTTATAAGGCTGGAAATATTTAATTTTACCTATTAAATATATTTTTTTCATTAGAATTTACTTGAAACTTTAAAGTTTAACTGGATGGAAGAGCTACACTAGAATTTTTTAGGAAAAGAAATGGTGGGTAGAGGTAAAGGAAGGGTATAAAAATGAAGAAGGGGGAAAACCCAGATAGAACAAAATAATCAATAGCTGTAAAGGGAAAGATGTTCAATGAGGAATATTATCAAAATGGGCTACAAGAATTCTCAAGAATGTCTCAAGAATTCTTTCTTGGCCATTGGCTCTGGACCCCCACCATCACTCTAAAAGCTCATCACTACTCATGAACTGACTACTTTATGTGGCCCTTCCCCACCCCGTCCCTGGCTAAATGTTTACCTCTAGGTTATCAAATCCATGCACAGGGAAAAGACACCAAGCTGGTCAAGTGTCGAAACTCCACAATGTCCCAAAGGCCTGGATTTTTCCTTTAGGTTCAGTTGGGACCTCAGGTACATCACTCACTTAAGCTCCTTAAGTTTCAATGTCTTCATTTGTATTTTAGGAATAAAACTGGCACCCACTTCAAGGAGTTAAAAAAAAAGTTGAATGAGATAAAGGCTCGAAGTTGCTATTATTATTACCATTATCATCATTAATAGTTATCCATTTTCCCATTCTACTGTAAGTTCTCATTGAGATGAACAATTACTAGGTTTTCAATAAATAGTTGTTGATGGGAGCTCCTCTCTTCTGTGTATCTAACATGATTTTTAGTTAAAATGCCAGGAACTAGATGTCAAATAGATGCTATGAAACTAAAATGTAATCCTTATGTCAATTCTTCTCAAAGTTTAATTTTCTCCAGGTATTAATCTAGATATGTTTAAATATATTTGCACATTTTCATTGAAATTGCCTTGAATAATAACTGTTAGAGGCAGAAAACTGAGGCAGAATAATAACTGTTAGAGGCAGAAAACTATTCTCATTAGAATATTGCTCATCTCCAGCGTAATTAAACTGTCAAATCTGTTGTCTACTGGAAAATCAATTTGTTTTAAATCTTTAAAAATTATGTTTTTGTTTTATATAACCAAGGAAAAAAGTTGTGTCTAAATTCACTTTGCTTGCAAACAAACAAAAATGGCTCAAAAAATTGAGATTTACTCAGTTATTTTGTACTAACAGCTATGAGCTGCAGATCTCAATACTCTTTTTATTCATCACCAGCTTCTTCCTATTCTGTCCTAATAACTTATGACTTTCCATGCCACGAACTCCAGCCCACTCCTACTCTTTTCACTCTCAGCAGATGATTTCACTCCATGCTTAACCTGAGGAAATAAGGGTGCCTGGGTGGCTCAGCCGGTTAAGCGTCCAACTTTGGCTCAGGTCATGATCTCATGGTTCATGGATTTGAGCCCCCACATCAGGTTCTGTGCTCACAGCTTGGAGCCTGGAGCCTGCTTCGGATTTTGGGTCTCCCTCTCTCTCTGCCCCTTACCTACTCTCTCTCTCTCTCTGATGAATAAACATTAAATAAAATAAAATAAAAACCTGAAGAAATAAACATCATAATACTCCCTAAACTTCCCACTCCACCTTGACTTCCAAACAGTCCTTCTGCCTGCCCTGGTGACCCTCTTTCTTGCTCTTGACCCCACTCCCCACCTCCCAACTCTATTCCTCACATCTATACCTCAAAGATTTTCCTTCATCAATTGCTCTTTCTCTCTTCTGCATCTTTAATCTTTCTTGCTACCATTTCTTAAATTCCAATTACCAGAAGATTCAAGTCTTCATATTTCTTAAATACCTTTCCCTTGATCCTCTTTCCTTCTCTAGCTCCAGCCCCATTTCTCTCCGTTCATTTTTCTACACAGTTTGAAAGATATATCTATATTCTGTTTGGATTTTTAAATTCTCACTCACTTCCAAATCGTACCACACATGTGGTTTCTACTCTCATCGTACCACAGAATTATTCATCTTAATGCCCCGGCATTCTAACTTCCAACTGCTGTTTGCAATGGCCTCTCTTCATCACACAGCTTATTTTAGCTCCCTTGTAATACCTAATATGCTTGGCCATGTCTTCTCCTAAAGTTTTATTTCCTTCTTTTCTATGGCCCTACTCTCTTCTACCTTTTCCAATTTCCATCTGCTTTTTCAGTTTCTCCCACTCCTAAATTAATAGTGTTCCCAAATTACTGTCTCAAGTTCTTTCTTGCCTAAGACCTACCTAAGCCATTTCATGGCTTCACATTTCATCCATTCATTCATTCACCAATTACTTTTAAATCTGTAGCTCCAGTTCTCTTTTCTCCAGCTTAGAATGTTTTTTAAGCTACAGATCCACATTCCTAAATACCTAGTGAGCATCTCTAGATAGGACTTTTGCGTGCATTGTGAACATCCTCAAAATTAAAATTACCTTCTTCTAAATCTGTTTTTTTCTCCAGAGCTTCCTAGCTCAGCTAAGGGCACCAGCATCTTACCAATACATAGAAGCTAAAATGCTGAGAGCCATGTTAGGTCTTTCTTCTTCTACTTTCCAATTTATTTCTTCAACAATTTTCGTGGATCCTCTTTGTAATATGAAATAAGGTGTGTGCATGTGTGTGTGTGTGTGTGTGTGTGTGTATTTCCTAAACTACAATTTATTGTTTGATTACAGTCTTAATGTTTCTCAAACATTTACTACAAATGTCTCCTACTTTATCTTATGTGCCTCCATTCTCTAGTCTTTGAACTTAATTCATAGCTGACAGATTAATATTTCTAAGATATAAAGTAAATGCGGTTATTCTACATCTACCTTTTTTTGCCTACATACTCAATGCCTATAGAATAATGTCCAAAGTTCTTACTAGCCACTCAAAGTTCTTCAAAATTGCATTAAATTTAGTGATTTTCCAGATCCATGGCCTACAACTCTCTACAATACTCATTTCCTTTCTCCCACTGTGTCCTCTGTGTGTTGTGCCTTACTGCATATTGTTCTTACTATATAAAATATGTATTTTTCCAGAGTTCTCTGGGTGACATCCTATATTCAAGCTTCAAAGCCGTGTCAATTTAAAATTTGTGACACGATCCACCCTTGCCAGGTAGATTAATCACACTTTGATCTGTGTTTCCATGCCATCCCTACTGCATTAGAAATAAAAAAGTGAAAAAAAAGTCACTACAACTAAAAACTTTTAAGCAGAGGGAAAATAAGACTTTTTAAGGCTCATTTGTCACCATATAATTATACCATATAACTAAATTGTCAATAAATTGAGCAGTGGTTTTAAAGGAATTTCTGAACAAAAGAAATATCCATTTTAAGGAAATTCTAATATCAGAATGGGAAGACCAGAATGAACATTAAATCAAATTGAAATCTAAGGACAAACATTATTTAAAAACTAGAATAAAATGATATGTTGGTCCAAATATTAGGCCCTGACCTTGAGAACCTAAAATTATAATAGTAAACCATGTTAAATTGTTAAATCACACATCAAAGTTAGCAGAATAAAGGTAAAAAAGTACCTACAGGGGAAAGCATAACCTTTAACACTTACACTAGAAGAATTAAAAAGAAATGAGCTACCACCCAACTGAAAAAATGGAGTAAATGACTACAAAATATATCTAAAGACATTAGAAGAAAATAGGTAATAAGGGTAATATCAAATACTACAGAAATAGAAAGACACTCAAAAGGTAGCATAAACATATCCAGAAGTTCACTCTTAGAAAATGTTAACAAAATAAAACGGTAGCAAAACTAATCTAGTAAATAAACAGGATATACTAGTATGAATTACTAGAAAGAAAATTTGTGGCAAATTTGGAAAAGAGAATAAAAATAATAAAATTACATCTATGTCCATATATTTGAAATCTCAGTTAAATGGACATATTCTTTAAAAAATATGTTATCAAAACTATCTCAAGAAGAAATAGAAAAACAAATAATCATAAACAGTTAAAGACAATATATCAAACCAAAATAAAAATCCACAAAGAAAACATTATGTATAACTGTTTTTAATAGATGATTTCTACCTACATTTGAAGAATTAATCATTTAAGCCTTCTATATACTCTTCCAGAAAAAAAAAAATATTCACCAATTCTCTCAATAAATTGTCATCAAAATCATAATAGGTTTGTGCATAAAAGGAAACTTATGAATAAATCTCACAAAAATAAATGGGAAGATCAAGTATAATTTTTAGAAAAATAATATAACAAATTACATCATAGTTAAGTTGAATGTAGGCCAGGAATGCACAATTTGCCTTACATGAAAAGTGTAGAAAAAGTATCTCAAAAGCTGCAATAACAGTTTTGATTAAATTTCAACAATCATTCATAGATTTTTTAAAAAGTAACTTAAAGAGAACTCTCAGAGAACTAATAGATTGAAATGTCTTTACTCAATAAGTATAATTTATAGCTATAATAAATGCTTTTATAAACCATTGAGAAATATTTAATTATACTCCAGAAAAAAAGCAAAGAAACCCACTGTCATCCCTCTTATTTAAAGTTATATTGCAGTGCCTAGTCACTGTAATAAGATAAGGAAAAGAAAAAAAAGTTGTGTAAACGAGAAAGAAATAAACAAAAGTACGATTTTAAAAAGATACAATTGGGGCGCCTGGGTGGCGCAGTCGGTTAAGCGTCCGACTTCAGCCAGGTCACGATCTCACGGTCCGTGGGTTCGAGCCCCGCGTCGGGCTCTGGGCTGATGGCTTGGAGCCTGGAGCCTGTTTCCGATTCTGTGTCTCCCTCTCTCTCTGCCCCTCCCCCGTTCATGCTCTGTCTCTCTCTGTCCCAAAAATAAATAAATGTTGAAAAAAAAATTAAAAAGATACAATTATTAACATTAAAAATGCAAAGTATTTTAAATGCATCATTAGAATTATTCATAGCATTTAATAAATTGTCTAAATATAGGATCACTGTACAAAACTATACTTATTTTTATACAGAGGTAAATACAGCTAGAAAAATAACTTCAAACATAATATGCCTAGGAATATTACAAACGATGTTGAAATCTTTCCAGATTAAATTATAAAACTTTAAGTCCTAAAAAAAAATGGACCTTTTTACTAGGTACATACACAGGGAAATATCATAAGGATGTCAATTTTCTAAGTTTACCTATAAATTAAATATATCAAGATTCTAAATTATAAGAGTTTTGCAAGGACCTTTACGTGCAAATTTTAAATTCTAGATGGAAAAGCAAATCTCAAGTACAGCCATGATTCCATAAAAATATTAAAAAAAGATGGGGAGACTTTCCTTACTAGATATTAAGCCTTAATATAAGGCTATAAACACTAATTTAGTATGATATTGACTCAGGAATAGGCAAATAGATCCAGAGAATAACTTTGAGAGCCCCAAAACATAGCCATCCATGTATGGAAATTTGGAAGATGATGTATTATTGTTTTGGCTATCACTGAGGAATGGAAAGACTGGGCAAAGAAAGGTGCTGAGACAACTGGATATCCATATTGGTTGGAGGAAAAAGACATAACCAATATACAATAGGCAAAAGACATAAATAGTAATTTTAAGAGAAGAATAAAGAATGTTAAACTTCAATGATATGTTGGAGAAATGGAAATTCAGACCATAATGACATAAAATTTTAAACCAATTACTTATGCAAAAAATCAAGTCTGTCAGTGCTAGGTGCTGGCCAGAATTGCTGCTGGGAATACAAATTGGTACCATCATTTTAAAGAATTTCTTGTATATACAGATACGAGCTTACTTATAGACCCAATAATTGGATTGAGTTAAACGAGGCATGCACAGAATGTTCATAGTAACATTTTTTCTTACATGAAATTATTAAACATAACAGATTCTGTACATCAAGAAAAGGATACATACATGAGCTATTTAAATTTATTAAATGAGATGTAACAGTGATAATGAATGAGAACAAATATGTACAGCAATAGAGAAAAGTCTCAGAAACGCATTGATTAAGGATAGCAAGTCCCAAAAGGCTACTTGCACTACTAAACTATTTTCTAAAATTTGGAAACAAACCTTAAATATATTATTCAAATATATATGCATATACTAAAGTTAATTTTTAATTCTTTTTGTGTATGATAAATATGAAATTCAATATATTTTTTACTGGAAGGCAGGGGAGGAGCACAAAAGAATATAAGTTGTAATGATTGAGCTCATATAGAGTTCATATATGTTACAGTTTTTTAAACCACCAAATGCAAATTCAAAAAAAATTATGCTACCTCTAATAAGCTCTCAATTTATTAAAGTTTAAATAGCAGAATTAATATTTTTCAATGGTAGCTTGAATTCTCATATCCATTCTCAGTTTAGATAATGTCATATATGGCTCACAAACTTGAATCTTTTCTACATGTAATTTATGCCAGTTAAGTATTGAATGTAAAAACTTTTTCAATTAATTTATAAATGAAATTTAGAAAAAACATAATTGTAAGTTTAAAATATAGGTTTGAAGAGGCAAAGAATAGATTAACTGTCATGATTTCTGTATTTCTATTCATTGATTCTGAGCAATTCACCTAAGAGGACCTTAATACAGTCTTTACAAAAAACAGGAATCAAAACTAGTTCTTCACTTAAATGTTGAAATAATCTTTTTTGTGCAACTTAGGAAACAAAATGATAGACATTTGGCAAGTTAAAAGACTACAAGCTTGGCTACGTTGCTAAAGAATAAAGCATTTGTGAAATTATATCTTTACTTCATTATAGTTGCTGGCTTCATTAAATTATTACCCTTTACTTTTTGAATTTGGGTGACAGGAATTTTTGTTGAAGTGAAAAAATATGGCCACTGAGTGACATTACCTTGGTTTCTACAACTGACTGAAAACAAAATGCTCTCCTTCTGAGCTGTGTCAGCCTCTCAATTTATATTTCATGGTTTCATAAGTTCCTCATAAATAACTTGGAATTCTATGTGGTGAAGACTTGTTTTCCTGTGTAAGAGAGCAGCAAGAGGTATGTTGAGTCCCTATAATAGTGAATTTAAATAAGTGGCAAGAGAAATGGCATGTGCTTTGATTACTTCAATTTCAGTCTTTTAAATGAAGTATGATAGAACACAATCCTCTTTTGTACGGTTGCTCTAGCTTAAAATGCTACCATGGAATAAAAAATGTCCAGATGTTTTAGTACTGTGAGTGAAGAGTAGTCTGGATCAAATTTAAAGAAAAAAAAATCAGTTACAGTTTGTTACATAAATATGTTGGCTTCTCAGAAGTACCCATGACTGAAAACATCATTCACTAGACATCAGGGATTCTCTGTCTTAGCACTGCTAACATTTTGACCTGGAACTCTCTCTTGCTGGGGGCTGCCCTGTGCTTTGTAGGATGCTTAGCAGCATCCCTGGCATCCACTCATTAGATGCCAGGACCACCTCCCCCCTACAGTTGTGGCTATCAAAATTTCTCCTGAAATTGTCAAATGTCCTGTGAGGGACAATTATGGCTGGTTAAGAACCACTTCCCTGCAGGGGTGCCTGGGTGGCTCAATCGGTGAAGCAGCTGACTCTTGATTTTGGCTCAGGTCATGATCTTGCAGTTCATGAGATTGAGCCCCACATTGGGTTCTGTGCTGAAAGTGCAGAACTTGCTTGGAATGGTCTCTCCCTCTCTCTCTACCCCTCCCCCAGATCATCAGCACACACACACACACTCTCTCTCTCTCAGAAATAAATAAACATTAAAAAAATATTTTTAGAAAGCACTTACCTATACTAAATGCTACTCAGTTTCCACTTGATAACAACAATAATTAATAATAAATCTTAAAAGCGAGAGTGGAAAAAATCAAACTATTCAAAATAAATTAGTCATGTCCCCCCAAATCAGGATATTAAAAAGAATACAAAAATATCCAACAATGAATAGGGTAAAATTTTAAATGTCTGGTATCAATAAAAACTATGAAACACACAAAAGTAAAAACTGTAACCCAGAAGAAAAAAAAATCAACAAACTCCAACTCAGAACTAACAAAGATGACAGAATTACCAATCAATAAAATGAAAAGGAATGGAAGAAAATATATCTAATATAATATATCTAATAAAGGGTTAATATCCAAAATACATATTCTCCAAAGTTAATGAAAAATATGAGCCACAGATCCAAGCAGCTCAGGGAACTCCAAGCACAAGAAACATGAAGAAAACTATATCAAGGCACATGATACTCAAATTGTTCAGGTTGTTCAAAACCAGTATATAACAAGTCATGTTACATGCAGGTGGGACAAAGATAAAGATGACAATATATTTCTCAACAGAAATCATGCAAATAGCAAGACCTCATTGAAATTTATAGAACACTCTGTGCAAAAACAACATAATAAACTTATTGCCATGTGCACGTGGAACATTTACTAAGCTAATATTTGCTAACCATTTTCTGGACATAAAATGAATATTAAAAAATCTCAAGGTTTCAAGTCATATCAATTATTTTCTCTGAGTACAGTGGAATTAAAATGTAAGTCAATTATAAAAAGATATTTGGAAAATTCCCCAATATTAAAAACTAAATAACACACTTCTAAATAGCCCATGTAAAAAAAGATCAAAAGGAAAATTATAACATATTTCAAACTGAAAGAAACTTAACGGAAGAGCATATCAAACTTTGTGTTATGAAGCTAAAACAGTACTTAGTGTAAAATTTATTACACTAATATATTAGAAAAAAATAAATGGCCTCAGCTTTTACCTTGAAAAGCCTAGAAAAAAATAAGTGCAAATTAAATGCAAAGTAAGCAAATGAGACTGAACACAGACAAACAATAGGGAATATCAATAAAACCAAAAGCTGATTCTTTAAGATGATGAAGAAGATTATTAAACTTCTAGTCAAAGTGATCAGGGAAAAAAAGAGAAAAGAAATAAATTAACTATCAGAGATGCAAGAGCTCATCACCATGGACTCCACAAATATAAAAAGAATAATATGGGAATGTTATAAACAACGTGATGACAATCAATTCAACAGCCTAGATGAAATAAACAATTCCCTTGAAAGACACAAACTACCACAGTTCACTAATGTAGTATAGATAGCCTGGGTAGGTCTGTTATCTATAAAGGAATTACATTTGTAGTTAAAAACCTTATCACAAAGAAAACCCCAGGCCAAAATGGTAAATTTTAATGAATACTAAAGGAAGAAATATCAAATCTACATGAATACCTCTAGAAAGTTGAAGAGGAATAAATACTTTTCTACTCATTTTATAAGACCTGTATCATCCTGGGGCACCTGGCTGACTCAGTCAGTAGAGTAGGAGGCTCTTAATCCCAGGCTCATGAGGTCAAACTCCATGTTGGGGATGGAGCCCACTTAAAAAAAAAAAAATAGCAACATAAGACCTGTATCATCCTGATGTCAAACTAAGCACAGCCATTACAAAAAAAAAAAAAAAAAATCAACAAACCCACAATCCTTATGAGCATAGTGCCAAAAACCATTAACAAAATTGTAATAAGTCAAATTTATAATATATCCTTATATAAAACATATATCCTGACCAATTATAGCTTATATTTTGAATGTCAAGTTGGTTTAATATTTGAAAATCACTAAATTCAATTCACCATATTAGCAAACTAAAAAAAGAAAATATATAATATACATTTTCCCAATAGAGAAAAAGCATTTGATAAAATCAGTATCCATTCCTGAAAATATAGGAAAATATCTTTGTAATCTTGGGTTAGGCAAAAATACCATAAATACCAAAGGCATGACCCATAAAAGTAAGAAAGTGATAAACTGAACTTCATAAACATTAAAAAACTTCTATAAAAGACACTATGAAGATAATGAAAAAGCAAGGAACAAGTTTAAATAAAATATTTGTAAATCATACCTGATAAGATTTTATGCAAACCAACTCTTAAATCTCAATAATAAGAAAACAAACAACCCTATTTTTATAATAGGCAGACTATTTGAACAGACACTTCACCAAAGAAGACATTTGGATGGAAAACAAGCACATGAAACGATGTCAAATATCTCTATCCACCAGAAAATGCAAATCAAAACCACAATTATATGCCACTACGTATGTATAAGGATGGGTAAAAGTAAAAATGATGAACATATGAAAAAAAACTCTCAGTCACTGTTTATGAGAATATAAAATAGTAAAATCACTTAGGAAAGTAGTTTGAAATTTTCTCAAAAGCTAAATATTTATCATCATAGGATCCAACCATTATTTATTCAAAATAAATGAAGGCATAGTTCCACATAAAGCTATGTACAAATGTTCATAGTAGCATTATTTGTGAAAGTCAACTGTAGGAAGCAACCCATATGAGTCAACAAAAAAATAGAGATTGTTATATCCATACAATGGCATAATGCTGAATATAAATAAATGGACTATTGGTACACAATAATTATTGATACATATAATTATAAGGCTTGAACTAGTAGCACACAATACCATAGATGAATTTCAAAATAATTATGCAAAGTGAAAGCAGCCAGACAAAAAGCATACATACTGTAAGATTCTGTTTACATTAAATTCTAGTAAATGCAAGTAAGCTAAGGTTACAGAAAGTAAATCAGTGGTTACCTGGGAGCAAGGTGGGGGTGAGGAAGGGATGGAAAAGGGAATTAAAAGAGAAAGGAATAAATACTCCAGGTGATGGATATGTTCATTATCTTAATGGTGTTGATGATATTACTGGTAGGTACACAGAACACAACCTATCATATATGCATAGTTAATTGTCAGTTATTCCTGAATAAAGCTATTTAAAAATAAAATATAACAAATAATATAAAAACAATAATTAATTTTCAGAAACACACTTATTTCTACCTTTAGAAGTAGAAAATACTACTGTGGTTGCACATAGGGGCTTTACAGCCGGATTGTGTGTGATCAAATCCTGGCTTTCTAGAATCAAGGAAGAAAGGCCCTGAATGAGAAAAGGTGAATATTTTTGTTCCAAGATGAGACATGCACTTTGCTATTAGGCTTGCTCATCTGTATCAGTGTCAGTGAAGGAGAAGAACCACTGGAGTCATGGCCAGGGGAAAAGTGACAGAAGCTGCTTTCTAGGTTCTTTACCAATTGGTTCAGAAAATAGGTTCTAATCTGACTGAGATCCCAGGGTTGGAATCTTGTTTGTTTCCATATAGGTCAGATATGGGTCAACAGGAATTCCCCATTGTTCAGGGGGCCAAACAGGGAAACTAACCAAAGATTCAATAGCAACTTAACGGTGGACAACCATATACGGAGGCATATACTTCTCTTTCCCTCTTCTGTACTCTTAACACTAGGGCAGTATGTGCCAGAAAGAGGAACAGTGGGGTCATGTGAAAGCAGATCCCTTCACCAGCTCCCCACAGACCCCTACCAGATATTCATATAGCCACAAGTGTCATGTTGTCTAACCTTTGTTGGGAAAACAAAAAATATTTGAACCACCTGGAGATTCGAGTTTTAAATGTACAGAATTAAAAGTGAGATTATTTTAATATTAGAAAATATGTGAAATGTCATGGAATCAGAGTGACATACTATTTCCTCTGTCCAGATGGAAAGTGGGTTTAAGGCACTACTGGCAGCAATTACTAGGGAAAAGAAAACTTTCTTATATTTACTCTTATGATTTGTGATGACATATTAAATTACCTAAACTCTATTAAAATACATGTTCCCTGAAAAATAAATCGTGTGAAGCATTTAGGTCATTAAAACTTGATGTGACATGGTGCTCTCAAAGCTTTAACATTGTGGTTTTGAATGGAAGTAGAGAGTAGGGAAGGTGAGATAGGTGGCCAATCCTATCTCTGGTCAGCACAGGAGATTTCTGCTTTCAATAAATAAGGTGGGAAGCTCCATTTTGAGGAGAGGTTCAAATGGAATTGAGTAAATCTGTGAACTTGACAAGTCTATAATGAAAATAAACGTACATATTAGGGCATTGTTGAGAGAGAGAATCCACAGTTTTCATCAGATACCTTCAGGATTCCATGATTCCCAATTCTAAGTGGCAAGCATAGTTCTGGGTAGCGGCAGAACCAGTCTCTGGGAAAATGGGATAGGAGAGAGAGGTATGGATGAAACATGAGTAGAAGAGGAGCTCCTGGCTGGCTCAGTCAGAAGAGCATGACACTCTTGATCTTGGGATTATGAGTTCAAGCCCATGGTGGGTGTAGAGATTCCTTAAATAAGTAAAATAAAAAAAGATGAGTAGAAGAAACTAGTGAGAGATGGGAAAGCAATGATTGCCTTTAGACAGGAATGGAAGGGCACAGAAAGCATTTTCTTAAATAAGTAAGATAAAATTACCTAATTAAGTAAATAATTAAAATAAAATTAAATAAAGATGAGACTACTTAAATAAGTAAAATAAAATTTAAAAAAGATGAGTAGAAGAAGCTAGTGAGAGATGGGAAAGCAATGATTGTCTGTAGATAGGAGAAGCACAGAAAGGAGACAAAATAGTACTTAAGGGGGAACTAGAAAGGCACAAAGTCAAAAGGGCCATTAGAAAAGTGTGTCTAGAGTCAGAACAGCACATTTTAATGCAGTACATTTAAACATAAGTGTGAAGTTCCTACCTCTCATACTTTGTTTCTGCAGAAAACATTAAAGAACCAAATAATTAGTTAAGGCAGCATTTAAATATTGCTGACACCAGACATATGTTAAGGTTTGAAAGGAAACACCCAGTAAGAAATTAATGTATTTAAATTTTGTGTAAATAATCTCTGTTCTCTAAATTATAGGAAATAAATCACATACAAATATATAAAATTCTAATGAAATACCACGAGATCCACTTTACTCTTATTCTTGCTGTTTTAGTTTGAAGATCTTTTAATCCAATATACTGCTCTAAAGTATTTAGGGAAACAATATAATAAAATAGAATATCTCTACTTTAATACTCATTGCATTATTCTGGGATGGGGATTATAATTATGGATTTTCTTCTTTTTCCCACTAGACTTGGCACTCCTTGAAGCAAACAATTTCAACGTATTCTTGACAGTGTCTTTAAGGTCTAGGAGAGTTCTTTACACACAAGATCTTTCATATCATAAATGCTCAGTGCATGTTGTTGAAAAATGAATATAACCCTGGAAACATGGAAGGTTATAAGGAATAAGTTTTTAAATATTTAGGAAGGTGATAACTCATTGTGGGCTTTTATAGAAAAAGGTTTACAGAAGAGGAGGAAACAAACCAGATTTCAAGAGATAGGTAAGATTCGATATCAGGGTTTATTTACATTCGATAAAACACTAAATGAAAACTATAGAGAAACTTTAGTTAAAATAATGAGCCTCGAAATATGATTTGTCAGAATGTTTCCAAGCTGACTTAGCTAAGAGGATATCACACTAATAAGATGTATCTTGAGGCAAACTTGAGATCAGGAATACACTGGAGAACAAAGGAAAAATATTATCCACTAGGAAACACACATAAACAGAGAAACTTGAAAAGCCTTTTGGCTCTTACATATAAATGCTTTGAAAATAGAAATGCTTGGGGGATTCAAAGTTCCACCTGAAGCTGCTTACCATTTTAATATAGTCAGAGCTGGAAATTCTAAACAAATTATTTATCATAATATATATAATTATATAATATATATAAATTTCTATAATTATATATATATTATGTATATACATAATATACATATACACATACCCCACCCCAATTATCTCTTCAGTTCCTCTCCCAGGAAAGTCATTGGTCACACTTGAAGCTAACTTTCATGTACAAAAAAAAAAAAGTAAAGAAAGAGATCAGAATATGAAGAGGGAGGGAAGTAATTTTTCAAAAATCAGTTCTTAAATTGAGGTCCTCAGAGTAAATAGCATGAGGTATTTGGAAGAATTGAGGGAAAGGGTGCGAGTGACAAAGACTACCTGAAGTGAAGTTCTCCAGAATGAGGCATGAGAAATGTTGCTAGACCGAGGTTATAAATGTTAATATTCCTTATAATATTCTGCATACCAAGAAGTAAAACAGTGAATCCCTCATAAGATTGCTTTATGCTTGTTTGTCTTTAAATGTTACATGTTGTCAGGCCTGAACTTCATGAGGCCAGCTTCAATGAAGTACACTCATTGAAAGTATGACTTAATACACTGAAAGAAATAGTTCATGTTTGTGCTGATTTGTTCTAAGTCCTCTTGCACAGAGTCTCACTTGTGCAAAGATAGCATTTAGGTTTTGATTTTGGCAATTGAAGGTCTTCTCCTGGCCCTGGGAATAGAAGCAGTGAAGTAATCTTTGTAGAGGGTAGCACAATTGCTTTTAACCTATAAATTTCATCTCAGGAAGGGCATCTTTGTGGTGAGGTCTAACCATGAGCCTTAGTACATTTCTCTGAAGACTTAGCCCATGGGAGAGGAGTGACTATGTTAAAGCAGATGTGGCTAAATAAAAGAAAGGGGGGAATAAAAGAAGGGGAAATAAATTAGCAAAGAAGAAAGGAAGGGAGAGAGAGACTGTGTGGGGTCTGGCTCACTCAGGCTCTCAAATGATCATGTCCCTGATATGTGCACTAAAAGAAATCCTTTCATCCAAGGAATTATATGAACTCTGAACTTTCTCACAGGGCTTTAAAAATGTGAAATACTTCGGGGCGCCTGGGTGGCTCAGTCGGTTGGGCGTCCGACTTCGGCTCAGGTCATGATCTCGTAGTCCGTGAGTTCGAGCCCCGCGTCGGGCTCTGTGCTGACAGCTCGGAGCCTGGAGCCTGCTTCCAATTCTGTGTTTCCCTCTCTCTCTGACCTTCCCCCACTCATGCTCTCTCTCTGTCTCAAAAATGAATAAACGTTAAAAAAAAAAATTAAAAAAAAAATGTGAAATACTTCATGGAGCCTGAGGGGCTCAGTCAGCTAAGCATCTGACTCTTGATTTCAGCTCAGGTCATGATCTCACGGTTTGTGGGTTCAAGCCTCCTATCAGGGATCCTGTCCCTCTTTCTCTGCCCCCTCCCACTTCTCATTCTCTTTCTCTCTCACACACACTAAATAAATAAATAAACTTAAAAAAATAAAAATAAAAACGTGAAATACTTCTAAATCATAAACAGTGCAGAATTTAAAACAATGTTTTTTCTACAATTAGTGTCCACATCATGTTTGCATGTCCCTTTCTGTGTCAGTCTATTTAGTCAGCTTCCCATGACAGTTTCATCTCTAGGAAGAAAAGAGACACTAGGAAGCAACTATTACACAAAGGATTCAGAAAATACCTGAAGTTAAGGTATTTAACAGGCTGTAAGATCAGAGCCTGACCCACCTTATACAGACGGAAAAAAATAAGTTATCTGTATCAGGCCATATTCATATCTCTTACCTCCCCCAGCCTACATACATCAATATTAGACCAATTTCAGTCCTTGGACATTTGATAGAATTGAGGATGGGCATTAGCCATGGTCCAATACAGGGCCAACCCCTAACATAGAAATAAGAAATTAATGCAGTGTAATATGATAGCATCAAATGAGCATATTGGGGGGCTCTTGCTTCATGATTCTGAATCCTCTAATATTTTTCTTAGAAATATGGCAATGAGGGAGTAAAGTTGAAACATATTTTTCATTGAATAAACAATCATTCTTTTTCATAAGAAGTAATAAGAATTTGATCCTGAATTCAATAAATTATATTAATTCTGACCTTTTCTGCCTTCTTAAACACACGCAACTAATTTGACTAAAAGCTCACTTGGCAATCTTCTTTTGACTTCTGGAGGTTGAATTCCCTCAGTTAGCTCTGGTGAAGACACCAAAACTATAATTCTTTAGTTCATTTAGGGTCCGTTATACAGTTGTTCTCACTTATCCACAGGGATATCGATATGTTCCAAGACTTCCAGTGGACACCTAAACTATGGATCGTACCAGACCCTGTGTATACTATGTTTTTCCTATACACACATAGCTAATGATAAAGTTTAATTTACAAATTAGGCACAGTAAGAGATTAGCAACACCAGCTAATAATAAAACGGAACATTTAGAACAATATACTAAATAAAAGTTATGTGAATGTGGTTTCTCTCTCTCAGAATATCACCCTTTTCGTGATGACGTGGTTGATAAAATGTCTCAGTGATGAGATTAAGTGAGGTGAATGATAGTGTGTGAGGCTACTATTGACTTTCTGATGTGTTCTCAGAAGGAGGATCACCTGCTTCCAGACACTGGTGGACCACCACTAACTGAAGCTGGGGAAAGGGAAACCTTGGATTGGGGGCGGGTCAGTGGGCGGGGATGTCTAGTGTATTTGCTATTCTCACACCTGTGTGTCCTGAAAAGTTTACCCCTTTCCAGACTTTCATTTGTAACCCTGACAAGGCTGAGAGAAGCCTTCTGGAAGTGTTGGCCATTCTTACTAATTATAGAGACCCATATTCCCACTTGACATTGCTCATGGGGATGCCTACTAGGACTAAGTTCTTTGTGTACCTTACAAAATAGTGATTTACCTCCCTCTTGTTAGAGAATGTTTGCCAAGCACGTTTCTGTAAGGTTACTGACTTTTTGGCTGATTCATTCAAAAATTAGGCATGTGCACGAAGTTTAGTTCTGAGAAGAGGACCCTCATGCAGCCCACTAGGTTCTTAGAAACCATACTGCCCAATGGCCAGTATCTGCAAGACATGCCCTTACCTCTGTCTGAGCTCTTAACAAAGGGTTTTGTAATCACACTCATAAGACTTTGGGGTTCATCTTTATGTGGATAGCATGCTCTCCTGATAGCACTCAATTAATCATTGTCCTGATGCCTTTCTTACTTTTAGAATTTTCTGTTAGAAGAGACTGGGAATAAAACATAATTTTATTTTCTAACCCAGCAAGTCCTGGCTCCTTTAAATTATCTTTAAATTCCTTGTAATGAGTAAACAATTACTTTGTTACATCATCTCTCTCCATCTGTATTATATGATTATCAACTAAAAGAAACCAGTTGACATTTTTGACATTATGTCTGGAATTTTTTTTAGCCAGATCCATTAATTGAGCAGGTGAATTTCCTATTTTTCATGTTACTTCAGGTGAGAGGTTTCCTATATTTTCTACCGCAATGTAATAAAGAATGTCTAAGATATCTCCTTTGCTCACATATTAGGCACCTGGGCCAGGGTGTAGGGAACAGCAGAGGCTAGATGAACATCTGGTCCTCTCTTCATGTCTTTTCCACATGGAAGTCTGGGCTTCCCCATAGCACAGTAGTCACAGATAGACTTATTGTGTGGTAGCTGTCTTCCCCAGAGAGACTATTCCAAGAGATGGTAATTGGAAGCTACCATTTTCTTAAGGCTTGGGTCTAGAAACTACCATGGAATCATTTCCAGCATATTCTACTTGTCAAAATAGAGAGCCTGTCCAGACTAAATAGGAGAGAAAATAGATCTCTCAAAGGTACAAGTGTCAAAGAATTTTTAGCTATCTATAATCTACAATATTTAATCTATGACCTCCCCTCTCCATTTCACTGAGTTTTAGAGGTCTGTATCCATCCATGTAATTGGCAGCTCCACATGGACATCTCAAAAGCATCTGACCATATCAAACACCAAACCGTCTGATGTTTCCAAAAGCAGAAAAGGGCTCTGTCACTCACCAAAACCCTGAAGATCACCTTTGACACTTCTCCCACAAACTTTATGTAATGCATCACCAAGTCCTGATGATTTTACCTCATAAATATCACTATTTGCTATTTTAATCTATTAAGCACACATTTTACAGTTCAGATTTCTTGACAATTTATCATTCAGATATAAAAAGAACAGTAAAAAATTAAAATCACCCCTCTCAGAACTGCCTATTTCTTGTTTACAAATCTTAAGCCAGCAAGGACCTACACATCTCTTCCCCTCCACTTTAATTAAAAGCTGCATAATTTTAATTAATGTCTTACAAACCATATGAATAAAAAAATTGTGGGAGGAAGAAAAGATGGTGTTTTTTCTATAAAAGAATAAATTACCACTTGTCATCTTTGGGACAATGAAAGCATACTCTGTAATACAGTTTACAGAAATCTTTAAGATATAGGACTGCCAATTTCAGAAAGCTGAAATTGTACCACTGAACTTATGTAATTTTAAGGCATGACCTCAATTTTAGTCTTCATTTAGATGATTTTGTTTTTCTATTATACTGTTATGCAGCTCAATGTTTTTTTCATTGGTCTTGGGAATGCACTGAATTAGACTTACTTCTGGCACTGGAGAGGACATTAACCATCCAACAGTTCAACACTAATCTCCCTTCCTTCTGCCAATTCATTTCTTACCAGGTTGAGGTCTAGTTTTTGATCCCTGGCCTACACTTTTCCTCTATGATGGATATACTGCCTTCTAACTCTTAGGGAACAAGGGTATCTATACCTGTCCACAAAATGGAATTTTCTTAGTTTAAAGGAAATTAATATTAAACGTGTGTGTGTGTGTGTGTATATTTAGCTTATTACATAACAAAATCTCTTTATTTCTTTAAACTTATTTAAATTTATCTTTATATTTAACTTATGTTTAAATTTTATTTTTTTTAATTTATAAGTTTATTAAATATTATACCTTCAGTTTAATTTTTTTATTTTGTTTAAATTTATGAAATATTATGCTTTCATCACAAAAATAACAATAACTGCTATTAAATGATTACTTTGTGTCTAGAACTCAAAGAACATTGCAATATCTTCATTATGCTATCATTTTTACAAATGGAAATACTTAGTCTTTAAACAACTTTCACAAGTCACATAGTAAATGGTGATCTTGGAATGGCCATTACAAGGAGTGCTTTTCATCATAAAACACAGAGTCCCACAAAATTACAGGGCATTGTGTGTCTGTCCTAGCAAATCTCACCATCTGCCATGTACTTAAATTATTAGAACACATGCTTTTCTTTCCAATGTATTTTGGATTTTGGAGTCGAGGACTCCCTACTGTATAGCTTTTTCACATTGGGAAGTGATTAGCCTCCCTATTCCTCATTTCTCAGGTATGTAAAATGAGGGGGTTGAGCTAGAAGTTCTCTGTGGTCTCTTTAGGTGCTAGTATTCTGTTATTTCTGTGACTGTGAGCTCCTTGAAAGGAAGTATTTACTAATCTTATATTATCTACAATGCATAGTTGAGTGCATTGCACCTAGTAGCTACTCCACAAATGTCTACTGAGTGCAATGAGTAGATTTTAGAATGTCTAAATAATTAGCATTTAAAGTTAGAAATCCACTTATAAATACATGCATTCATCTTTTTCATTCCTTATTTACTTGAACAATGCAGTCTATTAGGCACATTATTATAAAAAGATAAAGCATTACCTCTACCCTCAAAGAGTTTCCACTTAAATAATAGCCTTTGATCCTTTTTGCAAATAACTGATATGGAGTTCATAAAAGAATCAGAAGCTAGTCTTAATGAGAATGAGTCAGCAGACCTAAAAAGAAATTTTAAAATGCTTCTTGTTGTCTTTTCCATCTCATGTTGGCTTGATTTTCTTCTGTGTTGCTCAATGCTTTGAAGACAACTCAGAGTTTATCAGCTCTAGGCAAATTTTCAGCTGTGTATTGAACTGGGGAACAAGAAGGAAATGCTAGAAATGAGAAGACATGAATTTTTCTTTTCCTAGGCACATTTTCTTTTAAAGATATTGACACGGCTATCTGTGTAGGGAAAATTATAAAAATGGTAAAGATTTATTTTCTATAAGCCTGGGATATAACCTCACTGTAGGAATAACCTTGGTTTATTTCTAATGTAACTCAACTTACAGACCAGGTTAAAAATTTTAAAGCAACAACAGCAATTGCTGAGTTGAATGTTACTGCACTTCAATTACTTCTACAATTTTTTTTATCACCAAGTTTAGTAAACAAAGGACCTAACTAGTGCTATTATTGACTTACCACTGATTTTTGTTCTGATACTTAAGATTTTCATGCCTTAGTTTTGTTACTTATAAAGTGAAAAAATAGATGTCATTTTATTGCACAAGGATACAGCAAAAGCACTTAAACTATCCTGTACTAAATAAAATATCTGAGCAAACAGGAAAGTGTACATAAATAACTGGTAAAAATTATTCAGACCTAATGTTACTTGAAAATATGACTTATTTGAGGGAGGAAAATTGTAACTCCACTCAGCTAATTCTAGAAGGGCCAAAAGTGCCAGGATATCATTTTGTCTGACCCAAGAATTTCCAATGCAACTGAATTTTAAGAACAGCTTTCATTCCATGAGGCCAGCATTACAAAACCAGAGAAAGATATTATAATAAAAGAAAGTACAGATCAATATCTCATGAATATAGATGCAAAAATCTTCAACAAGTTATTAGCAGAATGAATCCAACAATGTTTAAAAAGAATTATATACCACAACTAAGTGGGATTTATACTAGGTGTACAAGACTGGTTCAACATTCAAAAGTCAATAACTGTTGTTCATCACATTAACAGACTAAAAAAAAAAATTACACATTATCATATCAACAGATGCACAAAAAGCACTTGACAAATTCCAACACCTATTCATGATAAAAACTCATAGTAAACTAGCAATAAAGACAAACTTTCTCAATTTGATAAAGACTATCCACAAAAAATCCTACAGCTAACATCATACTTACTGGTGAGAAATGTAAAGTTTTCCTAATAACATCAGAGACAAAAAAAAAATATGTCCCCTCTCATCACTGGCTTTCAACATTGTACTGGAAGTCCTTGTTAATTGCCATAAAGCCAGAAAAGGAAATAAAAGGCATGTAGATTGAGAAGAAAAACATAAAACTGCCTTTGTTTACAAGTGACATGATTACCTATGTAACAAATCTCAAAGAATCAACCAAAAAACTCCTGGAATTAATAAGCAATTAGAACAAGCTTGCAAGATACAAGTTTTATTTACAAGAATAAACTGTTTTCCTATATACTAATAATGAATAAGCAGACTTAGAAATTAAGAACACAATACCCTTTACATTAGCATGCGAAAAAATGAAATACTATGGAATAAATCTAAAAACACGTATACTAAACTATATATATATGTACAAAACTCAAATGAATTAAAGAACTAAATAAATGGAGAAAAGTCCATGGCCATTGATAGAAAGGCTCAATATTGTCAACACGTCAATTCTTCCTAACTTGATTTATAGATCCAATGCAATCACAATCAAAATCCCAGCAAGTTCTTTTGTGGATATCAACAAACTGATTCTAAAGTTTATATGAAGAGGCAAAAGATCTAGAACAGCTAGCACAATATTGAAGGAGAAAAAAAACTTGGCATTACTTCTTTACTTGAAGACTTAAAATGAATCTACAGTAATAGAGACAAAAGAGACCAAGAGCCCAGATATTTTTTATATGTATATATATAATATATAATTATATATAATATATGTATACATACATACATATAAAATAGAAAATAGATATTATATATATAGTCAACTAATACATATTATATAATACATATGTATAGATATATATATGTGTATATATATATCTATATATACACACACACACACATATAGTCAACTAATCTTTGAGAAAGGAGCAAAGTCAATACAATGGAGCAAAGGCAATCTCTTCAACAAATGGTGCTGAATTAACTGGACATTCACAGGCAAAAAAATAAATCTGGACACAGACCTCACACCTATTACAAAAATTAACTCAAAATGGATCATAGAGTGTAAAATACACTATAAAACTCCTAGAATATAACATAAAAGAAAACCTACATGACTTTGGATTCAGTGATGTCCTTTTAGGTACAACAACAAAAACATAATCCATGAAAGAAATAATAAGATGAACTTCTTTAAAATTAAAAACTTCTGCTCTGTGGAAGAGAGTATCAAGAGAATTATAAAACAAGCCATAGGCTGAAAGAAAATATTTTCAAATGATATATCTGATAAAGACTATTATCCAAAATATATAGCTCTTAAAACTCAACAATAAGAAAACAAACAACCCAATTTAAAAAATGGGCCAAAGGCCTTACAAGACATCTCACCAAAGAAGATACACAGATGGAAAATAAGCATATGAAAAGATACTCCACATCACATGTTATCAGAAAAATGAAATGATGAGATACCTATTAGACACCTATTAGAATGGCCAAAATCCAGAACACTAACTACATCAAATGCTGGTGAGGATGTGGACCAGCAGGAAATCTCATACATCGCAGGTGAAAATGCAAAATCCTACAGCTATTTTTGAAGACAGTATGGTGGTTTCTTATAAAACTAAACATATTCTAACCAGTCTAGCAGTTGCTCTCCTTGGAATTTACCCAAAGAAGCTGAAATTTTACATCCACTCAAAAACTTGCACACAGATGTTTTATCAGTTATTCTTAATTGCCCAAACTTGGTAGCAATTCAAATGTTCTTTAACAGGTGAAAGGATTAACAAACTGGGGTGCATCCAAACAAAAGAACTAAAAATAAATGAGCTATCAAACCATGAAAAGACATGAGGAACATTCAAGAAAGAAGCCCTACATACTGTATGATTACTGCCATATGACATTCTGGAGAAGACAAATAAAAGATCAGTGGTTGGGAGGGCAGTGAATAGGCAGAGCACAGAGGCCTTTTAGAGCAATGAAATCTATTTTGTTCAAACCCACAGATTATACAAAGTCAAGAGTGAATCTTAAGGTAAACTAAAGACTCTGAGTGATGATGACGTACAAATGTAGGTGCATTCTTGGCAAAAAAAGGTGCCATTCTGGTGAGTGATGTTAGTAGTAATAGTGAAGACTATGCATGTGTGGGGGCAGGGGACATATGGGAAATCTCTGTATCTCTTAATTTTGTTGTAGACCTAAAATTACTCTAAATAAGTAAAATCATTTTTAAAAAAAGAACATCTTTGACTCTTTATTTCCATGGTATCTCAATGTGCCAAAAAAAATCCAGTCTTATCAGATTATAATTTTTTTTTCTATTCTGTAATTGTTATTTATTTGGGGCTGGTATTGGCCAGTATCTTTAAAACTGTTTTTAAGTCTCTGCTCTGGCTATTCTATTTGCTCTCCAGAGAGCAATTTGTTCCCATGGAGTAAAGTAAGAACTGTGTGAGCAGCTTGGCTTAATATTATGTTTTGCTCTATTTTGATCATAGTACATCCATTAAGCAAGGCAAAAATGACATTTAAAACTTGTTGCCATATACATTTTCCTGCTGTACAATTTGCATAAATTAGATTTTTTTAATACAGAAGTTTCTCTGCTTGAGTTTTAAATATGTAAAGAACTTTGATTTAATTAAATGTGTGACTCATCATTCTGAATTTATAAATGCCCACTTTTTCAAACAACAAGAACATTAAAGATGTTCTTTCTCCACTGAAGGACAATAAACTATAAAATGCACACTGATGTTACAACATAAATAAAAATTCATTTCATCAGTGGAATCCGGAGAATGCATAGAAAATTATACTAAAATTTCTATTATAAATTATTATTTTGCAAGATCACTAATTCTTACCTCCTCTGCAGACCAATACAAAAATTAAATAAAATAATGATACAGTTTTCTTTCACTTAAAATATGTTCATTATAAAGAGAAGAAATTTACAGTAATTATTCAGTATTCTTACTTTAGTTGTCTTTTTTTATAATCACCCACTTTGTCTTAATCTGAAGCTGAAGTCTTCAAAATAACTTTAGTCTCAAATTTATAATACTACACAACCATTACAACTGCCTTACTAAAAACAAAAAGACTAGCTTCTTTATTGAATACTCATAAAAGCTTGTTATTTGAGCCATTAGAAGTCTTGCTATCTCTACTAAGTGAGATGAAATAAAGGAGCTTTATCTTTATCATCTGGCTTATGGCAGAAACAAAGCTAGAACACTCCCATATCATACATATTTTAATGAACTTGTACAGAACAAAAAAGAGTGTCAATTTCTGAGCCCTGACAAATCCATTTATTATGTGTAGAGACAGAAAGATTTAGTTTATTAAAGAGCTGTTAAATTTTTTATCATAGCTGGATACCTAATCCATATAAATGAGCAAGCTACATTGTCACCAAATTATAATAGGTTACTTGCATTGTGTTTTGAAAGAACAAAGTAGTCATTTTGAAAATTGCAATAGAAACAGAAGTTTCCACAAATTCATTATAGTGTAAAATACTGTCTTAAAAAATGTTGATAAGTTTATCAGTTACTCATGTCTAATCATCTTATGTAAAACACAGGACATGTTTAAAGCTGTTTTCCATGCCTTGAGTACTTCTTTGCATTAGAATTTTTGGTTGTTTTTCCATGATGTGCTCCAGTGCCCTCTGCTGAAAGCTAAGATGAAGTTGCTATTTATTTAATAGATGATGGTAAAATTTACTCAAAACATTATAAATTATAACTTTTATATGAAGTTGATTATTCCAAGGTGTTGTTGTATGGGTAATAACACAAATAATGCTGGTGATTTAAGGAATTTTATTAGGAAGGAAGTAGATGGGGTGCCTAATGGCTCAGTGGGTTAAGCAACTGACTCTTGATTTCAGCTCAGGTCATGATCTCACAGTTTGTGAGTTTGAGCCGCGTGTGGGGCTCTGAACTGATGGTGCAGAGCCTGCTTGAGATTCTCTCTCTCTCCCTCTCTCTCTGCCCCTCCTCTGCACTCTCTCCCTTTCTCTCTCTCTCTCCTTCTCTCTCTCAAAATAAATATTTTTTTTTAAAAAAGGAGTGGCATTCATCATATAAGAAGCACCTGTAACTATTTAATACAGATGTCTTAATTATTTTATTATCTTTCCATAGGAATTTGGTCTCTTGTGATTCTATGTATTGTTACTTATTTGCACAAACTTCTCAACTATATACATTCATCATAAAATGCAAAACTAGAAATTACCTTTAAATTATCTTGCTTACAGAGAGGTGTCCTTTCAAGCTGTTATAGTTTTAGAGCTTATTCTGTGAATCCATTAGTATATTTCTTTTGTACTTATTTTAATTTTTCTAGCTTTTTTTAAACTTTGGAGTATTTTTATGCATAATTTTCAGGTGTACAACATTACAATTTGCTACCTGTATACACTACAAAGTGATCACACCCAAACATCTATTACCATCTATTACCCTACAACTGACCCCCTTTTTTCTCACCTCCCAACCCTTTTCCCATCTGGTGGCCACTAATCTGTTCTCGGTATCTGTGAATTAATTTTGTTTTGTTTTTGTTTTTGTTTCTTTGCTTTTGTAGAGATAAGTGAAATCATATGTTATTGGTCTTTATCTTTATGATTTATTTCATTTAACATAGTACCCTCAAAGTCCATCCATGCTGTTGAAAAGGTCAACATTTCATTCCTTTTTATGGTCAAGTAATATTGTATTGCATACAATAATAAGTATACCAGAACTTCTTTATCCATTCATCCATTGATGGATATTTAGGTTATTTCCATATGTTGGCTAGTGTAACTAATGCAATAAACATAAGGGTGAATGTATCTTTTCAAATTAGTGTTTTTGTTTTCTTTAGATAAATACTCAGAAGTGGAACTGCTGAATCATATACTAGCTCTTAAATTAAAATTTATGAAGAGTCTCCATACTGTTTCCCACAGTGAGTGTACCAATTTGCAACCCCACCAACAATATACAAAGGTTCCCTTTTCTTCACATCCTCATTATCACTTGTTATTTCTTATCTTTTTTTAAGGTTTATTTATTTATTATTGAGAGAGACAGAGACAATGTGAGTGGGGGAGAGGGGCAGAGAAAGGGAGAGACAGAATCCCAAGCAGGCCCATCGCTGCCAGCCCAGAGCCCACAGCGAGGCTTGAACTCAAGAGACGAGATCATGACCTGAGCTGAAACCAAGAGTTGAACACTCAACTGACTGAGCCACCCTGGCACCCTCATTTCTTGTCTTTTTGATAATAGCCATTCTAATAGGTATGAGATGATATTTTGATTTGCATTTCCATAATAGTTAGTGATACTGAACATCTTTTCATGTGCCATTTGGTCCTCTGTATTTCTTCTTTGGAAAAAAATATCTATTCAGATCCTCTGCTCATTTTTTATTAGGTTGTTTGTTTTTTGTTATATAAGTTCTTTACATGTTTTGGATATTACCCCTTAATGGGCACATGATTTGCAAATATCTTCCCGCACTGAGTAGTTTGCCTTTTCATTTTGATGATGGTGCCTTTGTTGTGCAGAAGGTTTTTAGTTTGGTATTGTCCCATTTGTTTATTTTTTGCTTTTGTTTTGCCTTTGGAATCTGATCCACAAAAACACCACTAAGACCGATATCGAGGAGCTTACTGCCTATGTTTTCTTTTAGAAATTTTATAGTTTCAGGTATTACATTCAAATCTTTTAATCCACTTTGAGTTAATTTTTGTGTTTGGTGTAACACAGTGGTCTAGTTTCATTATTTTGCAAGTGGCTGATCAGTTTTCCCAACACCATTTATTAAAGAGGCTGCCCTTTCTTTATTGTATGCTCTTGGCTCCTTTGCCATCCATATATGTGGGGGTTTATTTCTGGGATCTCAATTCTGTTCCGTTGATCTGTGTGTCTTTTTTTGTGCCAGTACCATACTGTGTTGATTACTATAGCTATGTAGTATACTTTGAAGTCAGGAAGTGTGATACCTTCAGCTTTGTTCTTCTTTCTCAAGATGCTTTGGCTATTTGGGATCTTTTGTGGTTCCACACAAATTTTAGAATTATTTCTAGTTTAGTGAAAAACGCTGTTTGTGTTTTGATAGAGATTTCATTGAATCTGTAGATTGCTTTAGGTAGTATGGGCATTTTAACATTAATTTTCCAATCCATGAGCACTGAATATCCTTTTATTTATTTTTGTCTTCTTCAATGTCTTTCACCAGTGTTGTAGTTTTCAGTGTGCAATTCTTTTACTTCCTTGGTTAAATTTATTCCTAGGTATTCTATCAGAAGAAATTGCAAATAGGATTGTTTTCTTAATTTCTCTTTCTGATAGTTTGTTATTAGTGGATAGAAACACCACAGATTTTGTATTCTGCGGCATTACTAAATTCATTTATTAGCTCTAACAATTTTTTGGTGGAATTTTTAGGATTTTTCTATATTTGGTATCAGGTCGTCTGCAAAAAGTGACAGTGTTATGTGTTATAAATTATTTTTAATCCATTGCTTTTTCAAATAGTTTATACTAAGTATTTTTACTTTAGCACTTATTTAAAACTCTGTTGTCTCAACTAGAAAATAGACATGACATGTGTGTTGTATTTAGTTCTGCACCTAACTTGAAAATGTCTCCAGTATCTTATACTACAAAGCAAAGATAGAGTTCATGAACATCCACCACAGAGGACTCTTCAAGGCAAAAGTGAGATAAAAGTTAAATCCTCTCACAAGTTATAATATAATACTACAGTATGATGGATACTATAATCTGCTTCCCTTAAAAGAGGTAATTCTATATTGTTTTGGATAGCTATCACGGACACCAACTGTTGTTTTCAGTAAGATTACATTTGTACTGGACACTTAAAGCAAGGAGAGCAGAAAAATGTACTGATCGCATTTGAACAATCCAGTTATTTTCTATATGAATCCTAAACAGCCATGCATAGAGAAATGGTAAAATAGTTGTCATTGAAACTTCCCATATAAAAGATATCAAACTTATTCTGATCTATTTAATATAACATCTGAATGTAATCTCTAAGTTGGAATATTTAAAACATCATCAAATTATTTCCCTGAATGCTAGCATTGAAAACAGTATTCCTAATTGTGGTCCATCTCTTAAACAACCTCTTACTATTCTTTTTAAAGCAGAATAATAAACAATAATATATTCAATTTTTATTAATAAGGTAAATACCATAGTAAGCAGTACTAAATTTTAGCAGTTACATTCAGGTTTCAAAGCAAAGTTTCCCCTTCTGAATTTCATCTACTTCCACAGACATAGATATAAAGAGGGAGGGAGGGAGGGAGGGAGGGGGGGAGAGAGAGAGAGAGAGAGAGAGAGAGAGAGAGAGATGATATAGATATAGATTAGATATAGATGATCAAGATAAGATGGAGATAGAGAAATAGAGATGAGAGAGAATGAGAAAGAGACAGAGGCTGGAAAAAAAATTCCCCATAATTCTAATTTCATAATCCAAGGGCAAATGCTACTACATTCCAATTTCTCATTTAATCTATGACTATTACAGCCATATCATTAAAATAGTTAACAAAAAGTTTAGATGCAGTTGGGTCCAGCCCGGAAAATGGAAAACATCTACATAGTTCCACAAAATAACTTTAATATAGAAAAATGGTTACATAAACTTTGGAGTGTCGAAAGAACACAAGAGGGATGCTTAAATAACTCAGAGATAATAACTGTAGCAATCAGCTCTGACCCTAAAACTGGTGGCATAAAAGAATAGATTGGAGTTCAGAGGTGAGGCTTTGCGAATTAGGTGCTCAGATTTTTGATGGAGAGAAGGGTCTTGGGTGCTACTAGTACCTTAAGAACTTGAAAGAGAGTTCTCAGACTTCTGAAGGAGAGGTAGTGGCACCACTAAGCTTTTGCTGATATCTTTAAGGGGATACAAAAGAGTGATTCTAGAAGTGCCTGAAAGAGGCTGAAAACAGGGGCCAACTGCCCCTGCTGGGAGTGAATGCTGCTCTTCAGGTGTCAGTGAAGGAAGATTAAAGCAGGAGGAAATACCTTCTACCTGACTACCATCCTTTGGCATAATCATTCTTAGTCTTAGCTTCTCATGAGAATCATTTAATCTTTTTTTTTAATGTTTATTTATTTTTTGAGAGACAGAGCGAGACAAAGCATGAGCAGCGAGCAGCAGAGAGAAAGGAAAACACAGAATCCGAAGCAGGCTCCAGGCTCTGAGCTGTCAGCACAGAGCCCAATGTGGGGCTTGAACCCACAAACACAAGATCATGCCCAGAGCTAAAGTCAGACACTTAACCAACTGAGCCACCCAGGCATCCCAAGAATCATTTAATCTTAAAAAGCCCGATACCCAGTCCTCACCTGCAAATAAAGAAATCTGAAATTGTGGACATGGAAGTTAGGCACTGATAGTCCTCAAACTTTCCCAGGTGATTCGAATACACAGCCAAGGTTAAGAAGCACTGCCCTAGTGCCTCTTATTGGCAGCAGCCTTCTGGCAAATGAGTCTGGGTAATAGTTTGCAGTCCCTGCTCCAGAACCACAGGAAAGAGAATATAAATGTAAATTTGGAGCAGAGAGATAATAGTTAACCAATCAGTAACAAGGCGACCATTTTTTCCTGGCAAATAAACACACATAATTTACATAAATAGTAATAAAGGAAAACTTTCATAATGTGTAGCAACATGTTTAACATATTGTACAGGATCTGTCATAATGATTCAATTTAAAACTCATATAATCCTCAGACTAGAGTATTTGGAAATACAATTTATGACATACTGACTCAAACCTACATTTTTAAATTAGAGAAATCCAGGAAAAGTACTTAAGATGTAATAAACATGACTATAATATCTTAATTATCTTAGTTACCATCACATATCTCTAAAATTAAATAATCTGTCATACAAGTCAACTTTTAAAAATCTAAAATATTGGCACTTTTCAAAATAGAAGAAGCCATAGATCAATGGCTCAAACAATAATAGTACAGAAATAACCAAAATAATAATTATTATAATATTGATCTTTAAAAGTTTCAAAAATGACATTATCATTTCCCAAAATATTTTGGGGTACTAAACAAGTAACCCCTCCAAGTCCTTGGATATAAATGAATAATATTGCCATTAGGAACACATGCTCCAAATTCCACACACACTGAGTTAAAAATAGGCAAAAAGATATAATGACACCCACAAGATTAGTTGAAGGTATTGGTAAATCTTAAGAAGTAATGCATCATTCTAAGTGGAGTTTGGTCAACCCGGATTCTAGATAATTAGTCAGCAAAGTACTTAGAGTTGGTACTTGCAAATGTCTTAAATTACTATAAAACTATTTGATCTCACTGACTTCATTGCATAGACCCCGGAAATTTAGTCTATTAAACATAAACTCTTATTTGTAGCTTCCATTGTTTGGAGCCTATGAGAATCCCCTAAAAGAAAATCCTACCAATAGTTTAGCTTCCCATGTAGTTTTTCTGGTATAAAGAATATACTGCTCAAGATGATTCACTGGGAATTATTTGTGTCATTGTAAATTAAAATAAATAAATTGGCATTCTACATTACACACTAAAAAGTCATGATTTTGGTGATAGTGAATCATTGAGCCACTCAGGACCAAGATTCTAGGCTTGAAAGATCATCCCTTGGAGATTCCTGAACCTGCTGACAGCCTCTGCATTTAAACACCTTTATTGATAAAGTTAATTCTTTTAAGCTTTGATTAATAGTTTTTTTAAGCTTTATGCAGGTGTCCTAAAATAGTATGTCATTTTCTTATCTCCTTAGTATATTATAAATGACAAGAGGTCAGATACTCTCCTGTACAAATCTGTAACATAGATGGAATTACAGAACAAGAAGAGATTCCCCAAGTCGAAGTCTCTCTTTTATGAAGTGGTAATCTCTCTGATGTCATATATTGTGGTAAAACTTGAATGCAGGTCTTTAATTCCACTGGCCATTTATCAAAGTGAATATATCTTTTACCAGACGATATATAAATTCTTGTTGAGAAAATGAGTGAATATATGAAAAGATATCAGTGAAATAATGAATAAGATAAACATTTTAAATTCACACAAATATAGAAATTCAGTTCCCATAGTGATAAAATTTAACAAGCTCCCGAACATTATCATCCATGACCCTGTCAGCAATTATTGTTTAATCATATATCAACTTACTTTATAATACATAGCATAGATTATTCAATCTGAATACCAAGGTAATCTTAAAATTTTCAGATAAAACAATATTTCTTGAGCTTGATATAAAATATGAGACTGGAATTCTGTTATCTTTTCAACTGCCTGTCTCCTTGTTAGCCTTAGAAAGTTAAGGACAATAGAAATAATCCTATTTCTATTCAAAATACATTACACACTTATTCTTTGATGCATATTAAAATAATAATGTTATTATTATAATTGTTAAAATTTTGGTATAGGCATAGGTGTTTAAAACTTTAGGTCCTCTTTTGAAGGGGAACCACTATAACAATATTCAGCTAAAAAACATCTTACTGGAACACAATAGAAAATAACAATTCACAAAATTTCAGCCCAAGTTTTACATTTCATTGCAAGATACTTGGCAAGATATGTTACTGAATGAAATATTTTCTGTCCCCTTTTTACATATAATGGGTGCTCAATATACCTTAAATTTAAAAAGATGATGTTAATTCTTCCAGGTTTTTCTTATTAAAAATATGTATTTTATTTTTTATAAAGTAGGTTATATTTTACACAAAAAGATAGTAATTTAATAAGTGCTATTCTAATGGAATGAATAACTTAAAATGGTGAGAGATAATCCATACTTGTTATTAGTGATGAGCTAGTTTTTTTTAGATCAATCCTCTCATAAAAAACAAAATACTTCATAAAATATCATCAAAACTCTTTTGTTTATTTATTTATTTAATTTTTTAATGAAATTTATTGACAAATTGGTTTCCATACAACACCCAGTGCTCATCCCAAAAGGTGCCCTCCTCAATACCCATCACCCACTCTCTCCTCCCTCCCACCCCCCATCAACCCTCAGTTTGTTCTCAGTTTTTAACAGTCTCTTATGCTTTGGCTCTCTCCCATTCTAACCTCTTTTTTTTTTTTTCCTTCCCCTCCCCCATGGGTTCCTGTTAAGTTTCTCAGGATCCACATAAGAGTGAAAACATATGGTATCTGTCTTTCTCTGTATGGCTTATTTCACTTAGCATCACACTCTCCAGTTCCATCCACGTTGCTACAAAAGGCCATATTTCATTTTTTCTCATTGCCACGTAATATTCCATTGTGTATATAAACCACAATTTCTTTATCCATTCATCAGTTGATGGACATTTAGGCTCTTTCCATAATTTGGCTATTGTTGAGAGTGCTGCTATGAACATTGGGGTACAAGTGGCCCTATGCATCAGTACTCCTGTATCCCTTGGGTAAATTCCTAGCAGTGCTATTGCTGGGTCATAGGGTAGGTCTATTTTTAATTTTCTGAGGAACCTCCACACTGCTTTCCAGAGCGGCTGCACCAATTTGCATTCCCGCCAACAGTGCAAGAGGGTTCCCGTTTCTCCACATCCTCTCCAGCATCTATAGTCTCCTGAGTTGTTCATTTTGGCCACTCTGACTGGCGTGAGGTGATACCTGAGTGTGGTTTTGATTTGTATTTCCCTGATAAGGAGCGACGCTGAACATCTTTTCATGTGCCTGTTGGCCATCCGGATGTCTTCTTTAGAGAAGTGTCTATTCATGTTTTCTGCCCATTTCTTCACTGGGTTATTTGTTGTTCGGGTGTGGAGTTTGGTGAGCTCTTTATAGATTTTGGATACTAGCCCTTTGTCCGATATGTCATTGTGAATATCTTTTCCCATTCCGTTGGTTGCCTTTTAGTTTTGTTGGTTGTTTCCTTTGCTGTGCAGAAGCTTTTTATCTTCATAAAGTCCCAGTAATTCACTTTTGCTTTTAATTCCCTTGCCTTTGGGGATGTGTCGAGTAAGAGATTGCTACGGCTGAGGTCAGAGAGGTCTTTTCCTGCTTTCTCCTCTAGGGTTTTGATGGTTTCCTGTCTCACATTTAGGTCCTTTATCCATTTTGAGTTTATTTTTGTGAATGGTGTGAGAAAGTGGTCTAGTTTCAACCTTCTGCATGTTGCTGTCCAGTTCTCCCAGCACCATTTGTTAAAGAGGCTGTCTTTTTTCCATTGGATGTTCTTTCCTGCTTTGTCAAAGATGAGTTGGCCATACGTTTGTGGGTCTAGTTCTGGGGTTTCTATTCTATTCCATTGGTCTATGTGTCTGTTTTTGTGCCAAAAACTCCTTTAAAACTTAATGAGGAAACAGAATAATAAAGAACCATCCGATGAACATTAAGAAAAATTAAGACCCTAAGGAAAATTGGTATTGCAGAATACCAAAACTTAGATTGATGAAGATCTTTTTCTCTTTCTTTCAGTGCTATATCATTGGAATAACTAACATGTTGTGAAAATTCAGAGAAAACTGCGATTCATTCCTATGGGTAGAGGGCAGGAAATTGCAAAATATTATAACAGGTGGCTTTTATGTGGGTCTTCAAGTATAGGCAAATCTTGAAAACTATTATGTTTGGTTTATATAACACATAATCATAGAAAAATTACCAAATGTTGATCAGCAAAGAGACTTAGTCCCATAAAATATTTGCTAACCCTACTTCTTAGAAAAACATTTTTTCTAGTTTTATTGAGAAATAATAATGTATAACAGTGTATTAGCTTAAAGCATACACATAATGATTTCATAGATGTACATATGGTGAAGTTATCACCATAATAAGTTTAGTTAACGACCAGCACACATAGTTACAAATTTTATTTTTTGTGATAAGAACGTTTAAGATTTACTCTCTTAGCAACTTTCAAATATATACTACAGTATTATCAAGGATAGTCATCATACTGTATATTACATCTTAAGAACTTATTTATCTTATAACTGGAAGTTTGCACCCTTTGACCATCTTCAGCCATTTCTTCCACTGACCACCCCCACCCCAAATCTGGCAAAAATCAATTTGTTCTCTGTATCCATGGGTTTGGATTTTTTTTTTTTGGTTCAACATATATGTCAGCTGATACAATATTTGCCTTCTTCTGTTTGACTTATTTTACTTAGCATAATGCTGTCAAGGTTCATCCTTTTGTCACATATGGCAGGATTTCCTTGTTTTTGATGGTTATATATAAAATATTTTTTTTGTCCATTCTTCAATCAGTAGACACTTAGGTTGATTTCATGTCTTGGCTATTGTAAATAATACTGCAATGAACATGGGGATATCATTTAGAGATAGTAATACTGTTCTTCCAAATATATAACTAGAAGTTAAATTGCTGATTCATATGGTAGTTCTATTTTTAATATTTGAGGACTCTCCATACTATTTTCCATAGTAACTGCACCAATTTAAATTCCAACCAACAGTGCACAAATGTTCCCTATTGACTACATCATCGCCAACACTTGTTATCTGTTATCTTTTTGATAATAGCCATTTTAACAGGTGTGAGGTCATATCTCATTGTGCTTTTCACTTGCTTTTCTCTGATAATTAAAGGAAGTTGAGCACCTTTTCATGTACCTGTTGCTTATTTGTATGTCTCCTTTGGGAAACTGTCTATTCAGGTCCTCTGCCATTTTCTATTCAGATTGCTTTTTGCTGTTGAGTGCATGAGTTCTTTATATATTTTAGATACTAGTTACTTACCAAATATATGATTTGAAAATATTTCCTCCCACACGTATGTTGCCTTGTCACTTTGTTGATGGTCTTTGGTGTGCAGGAACTTTTTAGTATAATGTAGTCATACCATTTTTGCTTTCGTTGCTTTTGCTTTGGCCATCAAATCCAAAAAATTCATTAACAAAACTTATGTCAAGGAGTTTACTCTCTCTGTTTTCTTCTGGGATTTTTATGGTTTCAGGTGTTATGTTAAAGTCTTTAGTCCATTTCGAGTTGATTTTTGCTAGTGGCTTAAGATAAAGATCCAATTTCATTCTTTTGCACGTGGCTGATCAGTTTTCCCAACACTATTTATTGAAGAGACTATCCTTTCCTCATTGTGTATTCTTGGCTCGTTTGTTGTAAATTAGTTGACATAAATGCATGGTCTTATTTCTGGGCTCTTTATTTTGTCCCATTAATGTATGTATCTATTTTTATGTCAATATTATACAGTTTGGTTACTAAAAACTGTAAAAAGCTTTGTAATATAGTTTGAAATCAGAAAGTGTAATACTTCCAGCTTTGCTCTCCTTTCTCAAGGTTACTTTGGTTATTTGGGGACTTTTCTGGTTCCACAAAAATATTAGGATTGTTTTTTTTTTCTATTTCTGTGAAAAATGCCATTGAAATTTTAATAGGCATTGTATTGACTCTCTAGATTGTTTTGGGTGGTATGGACATTTTAACATTATTAATTCTTCCAATCATAAACATGGAATGTTTTTCCATTTATGATTATCTTCTTTAATTTATTTCATCAGCGTCATAGTTTTCAGAGTACAGGTCCATCACCTACATGACTAAATCCATTCCTAGGTATTTTATTCTTTTCAATATGATTGTGAATAGGATTGTTTTCTTAATTTCTCTTTCTTATACTCCATTGTTACTGTATAGAAATATAAAAAAAAAGAAAGAAATGCAATTGATGTTTGTACATTAATTTTGTATTCTGCAATTTTACTGAATTCATTTTTTAGTTCCAATTTTTTTTCATTTATGGAGCCTTTAGGGTCATATCATCTGCAAATAGAGATAGTTTTCTTATTCCTTTCTGATTTTGATGGCTTTTCCTTCTTTTTCTTGCCAATTGCTGTGGCTAGGATTTCCACTATTATGTTGAATAAAAGTAGTAAGAATGGGCATCCTTGCCTTGTTCCTAATCTTAGAGGAAAAGCTTTCATCATTTTACTTTTGAGAATGATGTTAGTTGCGGATTTATTATAAATGGCTTTTATTATGTTGAGGTACTTTTCCTCAATACTGTTTTGTGAGAGTTTTTATTGTGCATGGATGTTGAATTTTATCAAATGCTTTTTCTGCACCTTAAAATGAACATGTGATTTTTATCCTTCATTTTGTTGATGTGGTGTATCACACTGATTGATTTGTAAGTGATGAATTATTCTTGCATACCTGGAATAAATCTCACAGCATATAATCCTTTTAATGCATTGTTGAATTTGGCTTCCTAATATCTTTTTGAAGATTTTTGCATCTATGCTCATCAGGGATATTGGTCTGCAGATTTTTTTGTTTTGTTTTTTTATTTTTTTCTTACAATGTCTTTGTCTGGTTTTAGTACCAGTGTAACAGTGGTCTAGTAAAATGAATTTGGAAAAAATCAAAAGACAAATCAAAAATATCTTGAGATGAATGAAAATGAAAATACAAACACCAAAACTTACAAAATGCAGCAAAAGCAGTTCTAACAGGGAAGTTCATAGTGATAAACACTTATATTAAGAAAAAAAAAGTTCAAATTAAAAAAACTAACTTTACACATCAAGGAGTTAGAAGAAGAAGAACAAATGAAGATCAAAGTTAGTAGAAAGGGGGAAATAATAAAAATCATAGTGAAAATAAATGAAATAGAGACTAAAAAGACAACAGAAAAAAAACAATGAAACTAAGAGCTAATTTTTTAAAAAGATAAACAAAATTGACAAACCTTTAAAAGCTAGACTTACCAAGAAAAAAAAAAAGAGGACTAAAACACATAAATTAGAAATGACAGAGGAGACATTACAAATGAAAACACACAAATAAAAGAAATCATGAGACTACTATGAACAAGTACAGTACCAACAAATTGGACAACCTATAAGAAATAAAAAATTCCTAAAAACATACAACCTATCAAGACTAAATCATGAAGAAATAGAAAATCTGATCAGATCAATTACCAGTAAGGAGATTGAATTAGTAATCAAAAACCTCATAACAAAGAATGTCCAGGAACAGATGGCTTTACTGGTAAATTCTACCACATCTAGGAAATAATTAACACCAATTAATCTGCAACTCTGAGTAAGATTATCTGATAAGGCAAGATCAAGAATAGATTCTTCAACCTCAAGAAAAGGTGGGCTTTCGTATTGGTGACCTCATGGAACAAAAGACGTAATTCAAAGCCCTTGCCTATGCCAGGAAAGGTGCTATTGCTTCCCAATTGGTTGAGCTTTTACACTCCATATTACGAAGCCAGAGTACCTCATTGAATAGCCTAGCATACTGCACAACTTTATCAGTTTGCAATGCTCCTGAGTGCAAGAGACAGAAAAAAATCTGCATATTTGCTACCATTCTATTCTCTCTGAGCTTCTGCAAGAGAACACTGTTCCAGGCCTAATACGTGTGCTGCATCGATACTTGTCATATTTAATAAACATGTGACTCTGCTCAAAATTATGCAGTCCTCTCCCAAAATCTCCTGGGGTTGAAGAGAAGAATGTAAATTCTGATTTCAATTCTTATTATAAAGCTACAAATCAAGGTAAAGGGATAGATCAACAAAACACAATTGATATACAACAAAGTTTGAGTACATACAAAACGAAAGATGATATATGGATAGAAAACAAACACATGTAATAATGCTAAACATTATTAGACATTAGGGAAAGACAAATTAAAATCACAATGAGAGACCACTACAAATCTATTAGAATAGTTAAAATGATACAGATGGTGAAAACCTGGAACTTTCATAAATTGTGATGATAATGCAAAATGGTATAGTCAAATGGAAGCATTTGGCAATATCCTATAAAGTTAAGCATATCATTACAATATGATCTTATAATACCATACTTAGGTATATATACAAGTATAATGAAATTTATGTACATGTTAAGAACCGTATATGAATGTTTATAGCTCTTATATTCATAATTGCCAAAAATTATGAACACCTCAAATGTACTTTGACTAGTGAATGGTTAAACAAACTGTGTACCTCATTCAATGTAATACTAATCAGCAATAAAAATGAATAAACCATATACAACATCATGGATGGGTCACAAATGCATTAAGATAGGCAAAAGAGGACAAACTCAAAAGACCTACATACTATCATTCCAGAAAAGACAAAACTATAGAAACAGAAAACAGATTAGTGTTTTCCAGAGGCTGGAACTGAGAAAGGAACTGACTATAAAGTGACAAGAGGGAATTCATGGGGGTGTTGGCAATGTTTCATATCTTAATATTGGTGGTGGTAACATGGCAGTATATGTTTATGAAAAGTCATAGAATTCCACACAAAAAAGGATGAATTTTACAATATAGTGATTATACCTCAAGAAAAATAAAGCCATAAGAGTTTGCCAACATAACCAATTTTCCACCGAAGGAATGACCAAAAGAAATTCTTAAAGGTTTACTTTAGGCAGAAACAAAGGGCTGATAGAAGAATCTGAGCTGCAAAAAAAAACTGATGTAGAAAGTTATATAACTACAATTAAATGAACATTGACTGTATAAAACAATATATTTTGTGGGATTAAAGATATCTAATGAAGATGTATCCCAACAATAATAAAACATTTGAGAGGAGTTAGTGGAATAGTCAACATGATCTTCTCAGGGGAGGGTAAGGGAGAAAGTTTAGATTTTAACAAGTATTATGTTTTAATTTCTATTATACTTAAGAATAACAAGAAAACATGTAACTTCAAAACTTATTAAAGAATTAAAATGACAAGAAAAAAATTATACAATCTGTTCAAAAGGGTAAAAAAATAAAAAACAATCCATAGAAGTAGAGGTTTTACTTTTAGCAAAATATATGATAACACAAACCATTGTTCCTACTGTAGCAAAAAAAGCTAAAGAAATGGTGGGGCGTGGGGGGGGAAGGTAAGAAAAAAACAAAACTTAATGACTAGAATTTAGTAGCTATACCCTTCACTGTAGAGCAGAGAACTGATGTTCCTGCAAGCTGAATTATTCCACTGAATCAAGGAATTACTAGCCACAGTTTTTAATGACAGTGTGAGTCGATGGGATGAACTGGAACTTATAGAAACTGAAAATACACAGCCAATTCCACCATCCCACTGATTCTCCCCAATAGTACTTTTACTAAGAGTGTGGGAAAAGTTGAGTGGAAACAAAGCATTAAATGGTTATAACAAGTAAATATTAATTTCCTGATTTCATATGGATGCATTGTGTTTATAGGGGAATATCCTTTTATAGAAAATACATACTAAAGTATTGGGGCATGATAGGGCATCATGTGGGCAACATATTCTATAATGTCTTTCTGAAGTTCATTATTTTGTTCTTACCATTTTTTGTAAGCTTTATATTGTATCAAAATAAAATTTAATATTTTTAATTTATTGGATGAGTTAAGAGCTGAATGATAACCAGAAAGCTCTAAGGTAGCTCAATAGAAATTATGCAAAAGGAAATACAAAGAGGAAAAAAGAATGAAAACTCAGAACACCAGAGATCAATAGAACAATATAGAATAGTGTGATAGAGAGACCCAGAAGGGAAAAAAAATGACAGAGAATAAAATAGAAGAAATATCAGAAGAAATAATGACTGAATATTTTCCAAAATTAACGAAAGATATCAAGCACCAAACCTTCAAGAAATTCAGCAAATCTGCTACGGGATTAAAAAACACACATGTAGTCATCATCATAAAACTGCTGCTAAGCCAAAGATAAAGTGAAACAAGAAAAGACCTTACATTAAGAAAAGCAAAATTAAGATTAACAGTAAAAATAGTGGAAGGCAAAAGACAAGATAACAGCATCATGAAAGTACTTGGCGGAGTGGGGGGGGGGGTGCGGGGAATGCCCAAGCCTAAATTCAATATCCAATAAAAAATATAATTTAGAAATAAAGTGAAAAAACATAATGATGGTGATATGTCAAAGGGACATAGGAACCAAATGAAATAGTACCCTTTGGCCAAAGCTAGAATAATTTTAGCAAAAAAAAATAATGTTTGGGTTATAACCAGAGTATAAAATAAGTCCCCATGATCCAGACTGATATAAATAAAAGATTAAATAGGCAAACAGAAGAGAAAAGACAAATCTTCCATATGGAAGCATTCTCCCATAAAGAAGATTCCAAATAATTCGGAAAATAGAAAATACTATGACTTTGGTGAGGTAAGATAAAACTCCCTAATCCTTCATGTTCCTATGCAGCTTTCACCCTAATAGAAAACTTAGAAGAGGGAGGTTTTAAGAATGAACTTTGATTATTGGAGTTACTTCTGGAGATATAGTTCACACACACCCTCTCCCCCACTGCCATTCTAAATCTTCCTCCCCTTAATTATTATGTTAGTGGTTTTAGTTGACTTATCCGGAAGTATAAAGCAAGCCTTCATTCCTGCAGGGTCTGAACCCTTGTAATCACTTGCTTCTCTGGTCTAGTTGTTACATGTGTTTGCTCACAGTATCAGTGGGCCAAGATAGTACCAAAAGGCACTCAAGTAGATCATGCAAGTAAATGCACATGGATTCCTCCCTGCCCACATTGTATAAAAACAATCCTACCAACCTCTGTTGATCAATTACTCAAATCAGAATGGTGCCTCTTCTTGTCTGCTGCTCAATAGATATTAAAAGTACAAAGTTCCCTGGGAAGCCATAGCTTGTGGCTAAATGGTTACTTGCTCTTTCTGGGCAGTGTCCTCTTTAGGAACTAGTACGTTCAACCCTCAAGAGCCCAGAGTTGCAAGGATGAAAAACAAAAGGGGTCTGACCACTCTTATCTTTGAGAGTGTTGTTAAGTGGGGCCAGTCTTCCACCCCTTGTTTTGTAGCCCTATTTATTGAGACCATAGGATCATATTAGAAGCCTCTGATTCAATTCATGTACCACCTTCTAAAGGATAGCATCCCATTCTCTAAGAGTGTTGCCTTCAGGTGGTCCTTTAAGTGTGCCTTTAAAAGGCTTTTCCAGAATTCTATGAGGTCAGCTACTTCTGAATAGTATGGTATGCGATAATGACCAATGGAGCCCATGGTCAGGGATCCACTCTTATACCTCCTTCAGTATGACGTGGGTCCCCTGGTTGAGTGGTGTACTCTATGGGATTACATACTCATAGATAAAGCATTCCATACACCCTGGCTAACAGTGTTGGCTAAGTGTTGTGTAAGAAGAGGAAAAGTCATACCTGGCCTATGCATCTATCCCTGAAATGGCAAACTGCTCACCTTTCTAAGATAGAAGGGTCCCATATAGCCAATTTGCTCCAAGTGCTTGGTTCAACTTCTCAAGGTATAGTGCTCTATCAAAGGCAGCCCTCAGGTTGAACATTTAGAGGTTGATTGGCCTTGGAAAATGAGAACCTATGCTGTTGAATTCATACATAATCCCTACCTTTTCCACTGTGGCCCCTATGTTCATGTGCCCATAATGCCAGATACAGGGTAACTTGCAGTAAATACTAGCTAAATTCAACAAACTCCATCATTCTGTTTACTGGTTCATTAAGTATCTCTCCTAGAAGATGTATACCTTATTAGAATGATATTCAGAAAATTAATTTATAAGTTAGATTTAGCTTATAAAAGAAATATCATAATTTTTGAATAGAGAAGTTACTTAAGTGTACATTAAATTTAATAACCTTACAGACAGAATTTTATATTATTTTTATTTTTACAGTATCATAATCTTGTAAAAACAGGCAATACATGTATGATTCACAGGTTCATTATAGCTACATTCTGGAAAAAAGCATATTCTCTAAACTTACCTAAGATTTGCAAAATGTTTGTGTTATTCAGTTAGTCTTATGAAGGGTATTAAAACCAAAGATGAATGTGATACTTATAGGCAGTATTCAATACTGATGAGATACAGAAACATGCCTCATCTTGGCTAGCTCTGCTACTTATCCTGTGGTCACTCACTTTAATACCAGTATTGTTCTATTTAATAAGTGATTTTGGAATCTGCTAAGAAGATTAAAGCAAAAGTGGCTAAGGATATGGTCTTATATCCAAATATTTATTTTGTTTATTAAAAAATTATACCTATCTGGCCAATTAATACACACAGATACATAAATCAAAGTGTGGCCATATGCTTTTGGGAATGCTACCATTCAGAGTTTTTTCATTAAGAAACAGTATCTATAAAAGGTGATCACTTTGTTTTTGTTTGAATTGTGATTAAAACATATTGTATACAAACACACACACACACATATATATAACTTGAAATTTATCATTTTAACCATTTTAAGTAGATAACTTTATTTTTCATTAACACTCTTTGTGTGATTTTTAAAATATGCAAAGAAATATAAGAAATAATGTAATAAATTACATGAAATCATTAAATTATCTTAAAATAAAAAGGATTACAAAAAAATTGAAGGCTTGTATATTCTACTTTGATCTCATATTTTCTCCTTCTCAATATATATGGAACTTAATTCTTCTCATAACCTTATATTACTTTATGATTTTACTACAATGCAAATATACTTAAGAATTTATTGTAATGTTTGACTGAATGTTACTATTACATAAATTATATCATTGTATGTCATCTTCAACTTGCTTTTTTTTTTTAACTCTCTATATATTAGTGATACGGTTCATTCCTCTGCAGTGTATTTTAATATTCAGTTAACCATATTGCAACATATTTGTTTTGCTCATCTGGTAGGTATTTATTTTATTTCCATTTGTTGAGATTACAAACACTGATGCTTTAAACATTCTTAAAAATATCGATTTGAATAGTACAAGAGTCTGTGGTATATGTCAAAGACAGTTCTTCCCATGTCAAAGGGTATGTGAGCCTTCAAATTTATTAGTCTTTTCCAAATTTAGAGTTCAAATTTATACCAGGAGTGTATAAAAATTTTTTGTTGCTCCACGTTTTCACCAACACTTATATTGACAGACTTTTTAAACTATAGCTAACCTAATGAGTCTGAAATGTGAATTCTTGCGGTTTAAATTTGCACTTCTCTGATTAGGATGGTGTAGGTCATTTTTTCATATTTTATGGCAATTTATATATTTTCTTTAGTGACATACCTGTTTAATAGTTATATTTTAATATTGTAATATTGTAATATTATATATAATGTATGAAAATATTTGTCATATTTTTGTGTTGAAAACAATTTGCTTTCCAGTATAGTTTTTTGTCTACTTCTTAACAATGTCTTTTGATGAATGTGGGGGTTTTTAATTTTTATTTTAGAGATACCGAGAGAGCATGAGTGGGTGAGAGGGGCAGAGACAGAGAGAGAGAGAGAGAGAGAGAGAGAGAGAGAGAGAGAGAATCTTAAGCAGGCTCCATACTCAGCACAGAGACCAACATGGGGTTCAGTCCCATGACCCTGAAATCATGACCTGAGCCAAAATCAAGAGTATGACACCCAAATGACCGAGCCATCCAGGTACCCCAATGAATCTGTTTTTTAATCAAATAATATTTATCAAATATTTATTTAAGGTTTTGTGCCATTGTGTGATGTCCTTTCCCCATTCCAAGGCAAGGAAGATAATTTCTTATATTTTCTTACAAAAGTCAAAAAGCTCTGTCACATTTAAACTTTATCCATTAAGCACTGACTTATTTAATGTTTATTTATTTTTGAGAGAGAGAGAAAGAATGGGAATGGGGAGGGGAGTACAGAGGATCTGCAGTGGGCTCTGTTCTGACAGCAGAGAGCCCAATGCAGGGCTCAGACTCACAATGAGATCATGACCTGAGATGAAGTCAGATGCTTAACCAACTGAGCCATCCAGGCATCCCAAGCACTGATTTTTTTTTTCACAAATAGTATCCCAGTGCTATTTATAGTAATATTCAACTTTTTTGTACCATGTGCAATGCTACCTCTGTTACATATTACATTTCCACATCTTCATAGGTCTTTTTCCAAGCTATCCTGTGTTATTGGATCATCTGTTTAAAACAAGTCTGAAATCTTTGGAACAAATCCCATTTTCTCTATCTTGTTCTTTATTCTTCTACTAGAATCAGCATTAGAATAACCCATTAGAAATTTGACCACATGCGGGCACACACACACACACACACACACACACACACACACACACTTGAATGAATTTTATATGAAATTGATTAAATTTTTAGTTCCTTTCGGGCAAATTTGATATTTTAATGGGCTCCAAGTCCACAAACATGATATGTTCTTATATTTAATTAAGTCTCCTTGATTATCTTCATTTTAAGATTAACTCATTAAATGTTTTACAAATTTTGGGGGCACCTGGGTGGCTCAGTCGGTTAAGCATCTGACTTCGGCTCAGGTCATGATCTCATGGTCTGTGAGTTAGAGCCCCACGTTGGGCTCTGTGCTGACAGCTCAGAGCCTGGAGCCTGCTTCGGATTCTGTGTTTCCCTCTCTCTCTCTGCCCCTCCCCTGCTCATGGTCTGTCTCTCTCTGTCTCAAAAATAAATAAAAACATTAAAAAAAATAAAAAATAAATGTTTTACAAATTTTGTTAGGGTTATTCCTAAATATATTTTCCATTCTTATTATTAATGGTATACTTAAAATTATACATTTTTGGTTCTTTACTTGTTTTATGTAGCAATGCCATGAATCTTTTACACTGTTTCTATAATAATAAAAATAGCTAACATTTATATAAAACCAACCACATGAAGGCACAATTTTAGATTCTTTACTCAAATTAAATCATTTAAGTCTTAGTAACATTTATATAATTATTATCTACCTTTTTTAAAAAGTAAGCTCTATGCCCAACATGAAGCTTGAACTCATGACCCCAAAATCAAGAATTGCATGCACTACTGACTGAGCCAGCCTGGTGCCCTTATCTACTTTTTTTTTTATTACAAAACTAACACGGAGAATTTAAATAATCTTCCCAAAGCCACGATTACACTTGTGTTGTCTTTCACTCAGAATAAGTAATTTCAGTGAACTCCTTATTGACTCTAATAATTTGTTAGTCTCTTCTGGGTTTTCTTCCAGACAATTATATTATATATTCATAACATATTTTTCTTTTGCTCTTCATACCTTCTGTTTGTATTTTCTTGTCTTATGATATTGCCTAGCACCTCTACTACAAGGTTAAATATAAGTGGGGAGTGCAGACTTCTTTGTCTCATTTTAAATGTAAGTTTTAATTTCTCCATGAAAATTCCTTTCTATTCCTAGTTTGCTAAAATTCTGTTTTTAATCATTAGGTTTTATTGATTTTTTTGTTTATTCAAAAAGTATTTTTAGAGACAAATTAAAATGGAAATATGTTTCAAACTACATAGAATGCAGCAAAAGTGATTTTAAGAAGGAAGTTCATAACATTACAGGTGTACCTCAAGAAACAAGAAAAATATCAAATAAACTATTCAACTACACACCTAAATGAAGTAGGAAAAACAACAACAATAAACAAAGCCCAGAGTTAGTAGAAAGAACAAGATCAGAACAGAACTAAACAAAATAGAGATGAAAAATAGAAAGGATCAATGAAACTAAGAGTGGGTTCTTTGAAAAAATAAACAAAATTGACAAATTTTTAGCTAGACTCACCAAGAAAAGGAAGGGGAAGGGCTGAAATAAATAATATTAAAAATGAAGGAGATGTTACAACTGATAATCACAGATATACAAAGGATCATAAGAGACTACTAGGAACAATTACACACCAACAAACTGGACAAGCAAGAAATGGACAAATTCCCAGAAAAAGAAACCTTCCAAGATTAAATCCTAAAAAAATAAGAAATTTGAATAGATCGATCAATATATAGTAAGGAGACTGAATCCTCCAAAATCTTCCAACAAAGAAATTTCAGGATCAAATGGCTTCACTGGTGAATTCTACATATATAGAAATTCACATATATAGAATTCAAACATATAAAGAAAAATTAATTCCTATCCTTCTCAAACTCTTCTAAAAAACTGAAGAGAAGGAAATGCTTCCAAACTCATTTTACGAGGCCAGCATTACCCTGATACCAAAACCAGGCAAGAAATACCTAGAAATAAATTTTACCAAGGAGGTGAAAGACCTGTACACTGAAAACCGTAAGACACTGACAAAAGAAATTGAAGAAGACACAAATAAATCGAACAATATTCCATGCTTATGAAGTGGAAGAACTAATAATTCTGTAATTTCCATATTACTCAAAACAATATACAGATTCAATGCAATCCCTATCGAAATGTCAATGGCATTTTTCACAGAAAAAGATTGAACAATCCTAAAATTTGTATGAAATCACAAAAGACCCTGAATAGCCAAAGCAAACTTAGGAAAGAAAAAAATCCAAAGACACCATGATCCCTTATTTCAAACTATATTACAAAGCTCTAGTAATCAAAATAGTATACTACTGGCACAGAAACAGCCACATCAATCAATAGAACAGAGAGCCCATAAAGAAACCCATACATATATATTCAATTAATTTGTGACAAAGGAGGCAAGAGTATACGCTGAGGAAAAGTTATTCTCTTCCTTGGGAAAAATTGGTAGTATTTGGAAAACTGGAAAGCCACATGCTATATCACTATCTTACACCATAAACAAAAACTAACTCAAAATGAATTAGATTGAATCTAAGACCATAAAATTCCTAGAATAAAACAGGGGGTCAGGTCCTTGACATCAGCCTCGGCAATGATTTTTTTTTATTCCAAAAGCAAAAGCAACCAAAATAAAAACAAACAAGTAGGAACACATCTAATTAACAAACTTCTATACAGAAAAGGAAACCATCAATAAAATGAAAAAGTCACCTACTGAATGAGAAAAAAATATTGCAAATCACATATAAGTGGCTAATGTCCAAAATATATTTTAAAAACTCACACAACTCAAAAGCAAAAGAAAAAAATCTGATTAAAAACTGAAAAGAAGCTGAGTGAACATTTTTGCAAAGAAAATATACAGAAAGTCAATTAGGCACATGAAAAATGGCTCAACATCACTTATCATGAGATGATGCCTTTCTCTCCTGTCCTGCAACTCTCATTGTGCACATGTTGGCATGTTAATGGTATCCCACAGTCTCTTATGCTCTGTTCAATTTTCTTAATTCTTTTCTTTTTCTACAAGCAGATTGGATAATTTCATTTGACCTATCTTCAAATTCACTTCTTCTACCTTTCTTCTATCTGTTCTTATCTGTTATTGACCCCACTAGTGAATTTTTATTTCAGCTATTGTAATTTTTCAACTCTAGAATTTCTGATTCTTTTTTTAATATAATTTCTATGTCTTTATTGATATTCTTTATTGGTGAGACATCATTATCCTGATTTCATTTAGTTCTTTTCACATGGTTTTTTAGCTTTCTTAGCAAATTTAAGACAGTTGGTTTAAAGTATTTGTCTAATAAATGCAATGTCCATGCTTCCTCTGGGACGATTTCTGTTATTTTTTTTTGATGATGTGCCATATGTTCTTTTTTCTTTGCAAACTAAAAAAAAGCACGTTTGGTTGAAAAAAATGGGCATTTAAATATTATCACGTACAAAGAACGAATTTAAGTAAAAAAGATAATCCATAGGTCATTGCAGATTGGCTCTGGGTTGGGGGCACTCTTTTAACACTTGGCCAAGCATCTGCAACTCTGTCTTAGGCTTCACTTCCCACATGTGCTGAAACTAAAAAGAAGCCAGCAGTCAATCTGTGGTCTTTTTAAAGCATGCATCCTACCCTGGACATATGTATGGCTTTCTAATTTCCCTGGTATATTGAGCAAAACCCTTAGTCCTTAAAGATTCTTACTCTCCAAATTTTTCTGTAGCTTTCCGTGTTCCTTATTTTTTGCCCACATGACAGCAGCTTATTCATTTGACTTCCAACTTTTCCAGAGAACATCCATGTAGTCATTCTATCTATTTGCCCCTGAAAAAGTTCTAAGTTAGTAAAAACAAAGGAAGGTTATGCAGGTCCTTCAGGGAACCCACAGACAGGACAAAACAGACAAACATAATCCTTTGGGTATAATGTTTGCTCTGCTTCTTCAAGGATGAAATACCTACACTGAGAATGTGAACTGCCATTTTTTCCAACGTTTATTTATTTTGAAAGAGAGAAAGAGATCACGCAAGTAGAGGAGGGACAGAGAGAGAATCCCACATAGGCTCTGCTTTGTCAGCACAGAGCCCACTGCTGGGCTCAAACTCAAAAACTGCAAGTTCATGACTGAGCCAAAATCAAGAGTCAGATGTTTAACCAACTGAGCCACCCAGGCATCCTGCTGCCATTTTCAAGACTGCCACTGCTGTAGGGAGGAAAGTAAGTTAAAATACAAAAATTTATCCCACCTTAAGTGTCCCTTCTGGTTAAGCATTAACTGGATTGCTATAAATCTTTGTCTTCCAGAATTCTGATAGGGTTATATCTCTACCAAAGTTTTTCAAATAGCATTTCTTCCTTTACTAGTAAAAATTACACTGCTTTTTTTCTTTAATCTATTAATGTGGGAATTACATTGCTATATTGTTTTTCCTAACGTTAAACCATTCTTGAATTACTAAGATAAATTCAATTTGGACCTGTCGAGTTTCCATTTTTACTTACTGCTGATTTGCTTATATATTCTTTTGCATAATGGGACCTATGTGAATGATTAATTGTGGACTACAATTCTTAATTCTCATGCACTTTGTATATAGTTGTGTAGCAAGGTAATACTGGGCTTGTAAAATAAATATGAGAGAGCTTCTACTTTTTAAATTCTGTGGAATTTCTAGAAATTTTTGGATTACATGGTGTATTTTGAGTTTCTGGATTTTTAGATCTTCCTTTAACAATATTAAACTTTCTTAATCAGGCAGTTAATGAAAAGGCAATCTACTAAGAAGGAGAAGGTGTTTTAAGTTAAGTGTGATCCTTTCAAGATTAGTTTTTTAGCATTGCTGGGATGGGTGAAAATAGCTGCCTTTAGTGCTGGGCCAGTTTATCACTACTATAAAAATTTGACCCTATGAAGGCCAAGGTTCAAAATTCACCTTCAGACAGAAACATAGGGTATTTTGCAGGGTCCATCTCTTGTTTCCCTTCTTTCAGGAAGAATGGTCTTTTGATGCCTATTGCCCAATATCTGAAAACAGTTATTTCATATATTTTGTGTGATTTTCTAGTTTTTCCTTTTTTTCCAATAGGAAGACAAATCTAGTAGCAGTTACTCCAACATGCCAGAAGTAGAAATTCTCTGTTTCACTGCATTTTTATTCTTCTATTTTCTTCTTTCTTCTATTCACTGTATTTGTTGTGTTTTCTTTTTTTCTTTTGGTAGATACCCATCTTATAGGTTTTGAGTAATTATTCCTATTTTTCATATGCATTTGAGATTAAGTATTTCCTTTGTTGTACTATTTTGGCTACATACAAGCATTTCAATAAGTGGTATTTTCAATATACTTTTTGTTTTGCCAATACACAACAGAAACTATTTTTTAAGTATTTTTTTTTAATTTCCAGTTAGTTAACATACAGTATAATATTAGCTTCAGGTGTACAATATTAAGTGGTTTGACACTTCCATACAATACCTGGTGTTCATCACAAGTGCACTCCTTAATCCCCTTCACCTATTTAACCCATCCCCCAACCACCACCCCTCTGGTAACCATAAGTTTGTTCCCTATAGTTAAGAGCCTGTTTCTTGGCTTGCCTCTCTCTTCCCCCCACCCCATGTTCTCTTGTTGTTTTTTAAATTCCACATATGAGTGAAATCATATGATATTTGTCTTTCTCTGACTTATTTCACTTATTTAGCATTGTTGCAAATGGCAAGATTTCATTCTTTTTGAGGCTGAATAATATTCCATTGTATATGTACACCACATCTTTATCCATTCATCAACCAATGGACAAATCCAATAATACATTTAAAAAATCATTCACCATGATGAAGTGGGATTTATTCCTGGGTTTCAGGTGTGGTTCAATATCTGCAAATCAATCAATGTGATACACCACATTAATAAAAGAAAGGGAAAGAACCATATGATCATCTCAATATTCTTCTGAATATGTTATCATGTGCATTAGAAATTCTTCTTTGCAATGTAAGGCATTTGGATATATATTATCTTTAACATCGGAAGTTTCAATTAACTGAATTATAGTTGAATTACATCTGTATGGTTACCAGTTTTTGAAAATTTGAGGCTTCATTTATGGCATATTAATCATTCAATTTGGTAAATATTTCATGAATACTTAAGAAGGATATGAGCTGTTCAAATTTTAATTACATTATATCTACTTTATCAAGCTTATTAATTTTGTTCCATATCCTTATTAATGTGTGCTTGTTTCATCAATTAGGTATGTTGAAATCTCACATGATGATGGTTAATTAGCACACCAATGTTCATAGTTACTTGAATTTTTTCTCATATAACCTGAGATTATGCTATTATAATCTTAATGTTCAGAAGTAAATTATGTTCAGGGAGGCCTGAACCTGTTGAAATTATAGTTTGACCTTTCCTTAACAGTCTTTGCTATAAAACATATTTTATATTGGCATAGCGATACAAATATAATTTTAGTGTTTAAAAACACCAAATATTAAGTAGTACTAACTTATTCTCACCTATTCACCAGTTCAAGCCTTGTATAAAGCCTGATTAGGGGAGACTATGACTATGTTTTATTTAAGAGTAGAAAAGAGATTATTTTCCCACTATAAATATTATATCCTCAAATGTCAGACTCTTGTATCCTCCATCTTCGTACTGAACCAAAGAATATTTATCAGGCACTGACACAAATGTATACACATAGAGTAAGACACGCATAAAAACACCATTAAAAATATCTCAAAAAAGCAAAAAAGGATCTATTTGTATTTCAGTTAAATATCAGAAAATATGTCACATCTGTGGTCAAATATTCAGTAGATTTGTATGTATTTGGTTATATTCAATAGTACCCATGATCTGTTGATTACCTGCCATACATCAGACATTAAACTATGCATTATACACGGATAACCTCAGTAAGTGTGTACACTTCGGTAGGTTATTTGGTTTTATCTCTGCCCCAATTTCCTCATCTTTAAAAGAACACAGTAATATCAATTTGTTTTCTGAGCTGCTTTTTGGTATTATAAATTTATTAGAAATACCCTTTTCAGTGAGTTTCCCTGAGGAGAAGAGAAACCTGTGTAAGTTAAAACAAACAAACAAACCCTAAGTCCTGTAATACTATACTAAAGGCATGTGAATCGATAAGGGGAAAAAGCAAGCCTTCAATAGGTAGCTTTTCTTCTTTAAAAAAAAACAGTGCACACACGTACACAAACATACACACACACACAGAACTAACAATTTTATCTTTAAAAGTGTTTCCAAGTAATGAGCACACTGATAAAAGGGCAATTTAATAACAACAGTAACTGATGGGCTTCTAGCCAGAATTTTATTGATCTACTTGCCTACAAAAGTAAATCTCCCTTCACACTACTCATCTGTTTATGTTTTATTATAGTACTTATAAAATTTTTCTCTTTTCTAAATGTTTTTATATATCAATAATTAAATGTTCTCCTTTACTTGGTTTTCAGATTTAAAATATCCATGCAACTCATAAGAGCACTTTATATTAGAAATAGAACATAGCCCCTATTAAATAAAAAATTATTACGCTTACTGTTTTTCATTTTCTGTATCTTATGGTTGTGCAAAGTATAGCCTTTGTCTGAGTTTCACTTTTAATTAAGCTTTGTATATTTTTCAGACTCATCAATGAAGAAAGAAAGAGCAATCATACCACTGGTAAGAGCCAGCATATATAGCACACCAGGCTTAAAATTAGTGGTGACAAAGATAATTAACGGATAATGTCAATGCAATGAAGTGTTGTCACAAGATAATGGCCTCCTGCTGCTATATAAATGTTGAAAGGGAGCCAATTTTTCAAAAACAAATGTCAAAGTTGAGACAGGAATTTTTATCTCATAAAATAATAACGTTTAAACAATGTTGTATTGCAATAATTTATTTTGGATACATTATACCTTGCTCTAAAAATGCTAGAAAAAGTAATTATTTTATAATAGGGATGCTATAATTGTGTCCTGACAGTTATTTGTTATTATATTCAATGTTATGGTTATTCAAAATCTGGCATTTTGATTTTTAACAATTTAGAAGTGTTTATTTCAGTGTATTTCCCAGCACAACTAGTTACTTTACTTCTTACACAGTTAGCCTGTATAAGCTTTACTTGAAAAAAATGATTTACACCTGAGGGTCTAAGTAAAAAATAATGTACTAATTTATTATCACTAAGCATGTTGTACTGATAATGTTTTTAAATTCACTGTTACATTTTTATTTAATACCTTCAGTTGAATATTATAGTTTAATATGCCTATTTTTTAACTAACCTACATTTTTTTCTAAGGAATATATCTTTCCAGTTCTCACATGATTGGAAGTAATATCACAACCTCAAATGACAACTAAGTAATCATGTATGAATTATTATATGACTCATGAATTAATATCGGAAGCTATTGCCAAACTTAGAGAACTCTGTGTAAATTATTTGATCTAAACTTATTTTGTTAAAATAATTTTGTGCCAATTAACAATTTATTTTTTCTCAGCTGAAAACCCTTTTTAATAACTTCCTCTCATGCAATAGTGAAAACAATAATGTAACCTTGTAAACACTTTCCTTTGCCAGTTGGTACATGTTAGGCTTTGTTGGTGCAGAGTGCTGCAGGGACCCAGCAGGAGTAAGGGTCTTTTCTTGGTTTCAGAATGCTCCTCTTGGTAAACTCCTGCAGTGCACAACCGCCAACAGCACTTCTTGGGCAGTGTCCCCCAGCAGGCAGTTTTCCAATTCACATCCTTGCAGGAGGATTACCACTAAGTTCCATGGCCCAGGACCCTCAGAGAACATTTTCACCATTGTATGAGCTACTGCTACACCCTCTCCAACAAAGTAAAGGGCTCAGCCTTGGGAAGAAGGTTCTTCCATATTTGTTCCTTCTTTCAGGGCTGTCTCGGCCAAAAAGGTAGGGGCTCCTCCTTATGTCTGCTCTTCTATTCTTCAGAGTTCTCCTTTCCTATTAGTAGGTAGTCCATTATAATTCTTTATATTAAACCTTGCTAAAATTACTATATACTTTCTATCTTTTTGACTGGACCCTAACTAGCACAACTTTCAGTTTTATCCCATCATTAAAAAAAAAAAAGAATTACCAGAATGTAGTGGATTTTTTATTTTCTTATTGAGGTACAATTTATTTAATATGAAATTAACCATTTAAAAATATGTCATTCAGTGCATTTAATACATTCTCAATGTTGGTCAAACACCACCACATACCTCTTATCTAGTTCCAAGATATTTTTATCACCCCAAAAGAAAACCTTTTCTCATTAAGTGGTCACTCTCCATTTTCCCTTTGCCTCCTTCCTAGAAATCACCAATCTGCTTTCTGTTGTTATATAGGTTTACCTATGTTGATTATTTCATATAAATGGAATATACATGATCTTTTGTGTCTAGCTTCATTCACATAATGTTTTCAAGCTTCAGCCACATAGAGACATGTATCATCAGTACTTCATTCCTTTTCAAGGTAACATTTCATATGTATACACATTTGCTTATCCATACATCTATTGAAAGACATTTGAGTTAGTTGTACCTTTTAGTTATTATAAATAGTGCTGCTATGAATTTTAACATGCAAGAATTGGTATGAGTCTCTTTTTAATTCTTTGGGATATATACCTAGAAGTATAAATATTAACCATACAGTAATCCTCTATTTAAACTTTTTGACGAATCACCAAACTGTTTTCCATTGTGGCTGCACCATTTTATATTCCCACCAGCAATGTACAATGGTTTCAGTTTCTCCACATTTTTGCCATTTGCTATTTTTCATTTATTTTTAAATTTTTTCATGTTTATTTATTTTTGAGAGAGAGACTGAGAGAGACAGAGACAGAGCATGAGCGGGGGAGGGGTAGAGAGTGAAGGAGACAAAGAATCCAAAGTAGGCCAGGCTCTGAGTTATCAGCACAGAGTCCAACACGGGACTCAGACTCAGGAACCTTGACATAATGACCTGAGCTGAAGTCAGACCCAGGAACCAATTTTTTTTTATTTTTATTTTTTTAAGTTATAGCCATCTTAATGGGTGTAAAAGAGTATCTCGTGGCTCCAATTTGGATTTCTCTAATGATGTTGATCATCTTTTGTGTTTCTTGGCCATTATATATCTGCTCTGGAGAAATCTCTATTCAAGTCTTTTGCTCATTTTTAAGTTGGTTGGAAGATTTCTTTTTATATTCTGGATAATAGACTTTTATCAGATAAATGATTTACAAATATTTTCTCCTATTATGTAGGTTTTCTTTTACTTTCTTGATAATGTCCTTTGATGCACACAAGTTTTAAATTTTTATGTAGTCCAGTTTATCTAGTTTTTCTTGTGTTGCTCATGTTTCAGTGTCATATTGAAGAATACATTGCCATATCCAATGTCATGATTTTTCCTTATGTTTTCTTGTAAGAGTCTTATAGCTTTAGCTTTTATATTTACATAACTGACCCAGTTTGAGTTAACTTTTTGTGCACTGTGTGAAGTCAGCATTAACTTCATTCTTTTGTATGTGGATAACCAGTTGTGCCAGCACCATTTGTTGAAAAGACTACTTCCTCATTGAATGGATTTGCCATCCTTGTCAAAAATCAGTTGCACAGGGGCGCCTGGGTGGCGCAGTCGGTTAAGCGTCCGACTTCAACCAGGTCACGATCTCGCGGTCCGGGAGTTCGAGCCCCGCGTCGGGCTCTGGGCTGATGGCTCAGAGCCTGGAGCCTGTTTCCAGTTCTGTGTCTCCCTCTCTCTCTGCCCCTCCCCCGTTCATGCTCTGTCTTTCTCTGTCCCAAAAATAAATAAACGTTGAAAAAAAAAAAATCAGTTGCACATAGGGGAGCCTGGTTAGCTCAGTTGGTACAGTCTGCAACTGTTGATATCAGGCACATGAGTTCAAGCCTCACGTTGGGCATAGAGCTTACTTTAAAAAATCAATTGCACACAAATGTATGGGTTTAATTCAGGACTTTCAATTGTATTCCATCTATCTGTCTATTCTAATACTGGTACCACACTGTTTTGGTTAACTGCAGCTGTATACTAAGTTTTGAAATCAGAAAGTGTGAACTCCAATTTTTTTCCTTTTTCATTATTGTTTGGGCTAGTCAGAACTCTTTGCAATTCCAGATGAATTTGAGAACTGGCATTTCTAAATTCTGCAAAAAAAAGATGTCAGAGTTTTTCTAGGGATTGCCTTCAATCTGTAGATCACTTTGGGTAAATACTTCATCATACTTCATAATAACGTCTTCCAACCCATGAACCCAGAGTGCCTTTCCTTTTATTTAGGTGCTCCATAATTTCTTTCAGCAACATTTTATAATCGTTGTTATATAAGTCTCTTACCTCATTGGTTAACTTTTTGTGTAGATATTTTATTCTTTGGGTAATATTAAAAATAGGATCATTTTCATAAATTTCTTTTCAGATTGTTAATTGCTCTTGTATGGAAACACAACTGATTTTGTGTGTTGGTATGTTCCCCTGCAATTTTGCTAAATTCATTTGCCAATTCTATTAGTTATGGGGGATTTTCTATATATAGGATATGTCATCTATAAATAGAGAAATTTTTACCTCTTTTCTAATTTGGATTCCTTTTATTTATTTTTGACTATTTGTCCTGACATGAACATCGAGTACAATGTTGAGTTGCAGTATTGAAAGCAGACATACTGGTCTTATTTCTGATCTTAGGGGGAAAGCTTTCAGACTGTCACCACTGCGTATGATGTCAGTTATAGGCTTTTCACAAATGCCTTTTATTATGTTGAGGAAGTTACCTTCTAATCTTAGTTTACTGAGTGTTTTTACTATAGAAGGGTGTTGAATTTTGTCATATGCTTTCTCTGAACCAACTGAGATAATCATGGTTTTTTTTCTTTTTGTTCTATTAATGTGGTTTTTCATTTTGATTTTCTCATGTTGAACCACCCTTGCATTCCTGGGATTAACTCCACTTGGTCATAATGTATTGTCCTTTTTCACGTGCTTTTGGATTTGCTTTACTAGTATTCTGTTGGTGTTTTGTATATTTATTCATAAGGGATATTAATCTGTGGTTTTCTCTTCTTGTGGTGTCTTTGGGTTTGATAATAAGGTAATGCTGGCCACATAGGGTATGAAATATTCCTCTCTCTTCTAGTTTTTGGAAGCAGTTGAGAAGGGTTGGTATTAACTCCTCTTTAAACGTTTGGCAGAATTCACCAGTAAAGGCATCTGGTCCTGGCAATTTTTTTTTTTTTTTCAGGGAGGTTTTGACTACTGATTGAATCACTTGATATTTGTCCTGGATCTGTTCAGATTTGTTACTGCTTTCTCAGTCAGCTTTGATAATTTGTATGTTTCTGGGAATTTGTCAATTTCATCTTGTCTAATTTGTTGATGTACACTTGTTTATAGTATTCTTATAATCCTTTTAATTTCTGTAAGGTCAGTAGTAATGTCCACTCTTTCATTTCTGATTTTAGTTACTTGCAGGTTCTCTGTTGTTTTTTTTTCCCCTGTAATCGATCTAGCTAAAGTTTTGTCAATCTTGTTAATCTTTTTCAAAGAACTTATTTTGTGTTTCATTGATTCTATTATTTTTTTTTCTGTTTTGTTGACTTCAACTTTAATTTTTGTCCTTTCCATTTAATTTGCTCTTCTTTTTCTAATGCCTTATGGTGTAAAATTGGGTTAAAGATTTGAGATTTTTATTCTTTTTCAATGTACTTATTTAAATGTATAAATTTTCTACAGAACACAGCTTTCACTGAATGCTATAAGCTTTTGTATACTGTGTTTTTGCTTTCATTCATCTTTAATTATTTTCTAGTTTTTCTCATGATTTCTTCTTTGACTAATTAGTGAAGAGTGTGTTTCCAGATACTTACAAATTTTCTAGTTCTTCTTCTATTATTGGTTTCTAATTTCATTCCATATGGTCAGAGAAGATACTTTACATGATTTCAATCTTTTAAATGTATTAAAACTTGTTTGGTAGCCTTTTATATCATGTTTCGTAGACAATGTTCTTCTACATTTGAGAAGAATGTGTATTCTGATGTTTTTAGATAAAGTGTTCTGTATATGTCTGTTAAGGCTAGTTGTTTTGTAGTGCTGTTTAAGTCCTCAACTTTCTCATTATTCTTCCATCCAAATGTTCTATCCATTACTAAAACAGGGGTTTTGAAATTTCCAATAATTATTGTACAACGCTCTATCTATTTTTCCCTTCAATTCTGCCAATGTTTGCTGCATATATTTTAAGGCTCTGTTGTTTGGATATGTTTATAAATTTTATATCGTCTTTATTGATGTTGATGTAAACTTTCCTTTTCATAATAGCTACCTCGGCTCTCTTGCTCCCATTTGCATCCTTTTTTCCCATCCCTTCACTGTGAACTTATTTGTATCTTTGAAGCTAAAGTGAGTTTCCTGCATCGTGTGTTCGTATTTATTTATTTAGAGATTGTTTTTATTTTTTTTAATTTTATTTTTTTAATTTATATCCAAATTAGTTAGCATATAGTGCAACAATGATTTCAGGAATAGATTCCTTAATGACACTTACCCATTTAGCCCATCCGCCCTCCCACAACCCCTCCAGTAACCCTCTGTTCTCCATGAGTCTCTTATGCTTTGTCCCCCTCCCTATTTTTATATTATTTTCGTTTCCCTTATCTTATGTTCATCTGTTTTGTCTCTTAAAGTCCTCATATAAGTGAAGTCATAGGATATTTGTCTTTCTCTGACTGATTTCACTTAGCCTAATACCCTCCAGTTCCATCCGTGTAGTTGCAAATGGCAAGATTTCATTCTTTTTGATTGCTGAGTAATACTCCGTTGTGTATATCATCTATATCTATATCTATATCTATATCTATATCTATATCTATATCTATATCTATATCTATATCTATATCTATATACCACATCTTCTTTATCCATTCATCCATCAATGGACTTTTGGGCTCTTTCCATACTTTGGCTATTGTTGATAGTGCTGCTATAAACATTGGGGTGCATGTGTCCCTTTGAAACAGTACACCTGTATCCCTTGGATAAGTACCTAGTAGTGCAATTTCTTGGTCATAGGGTAGTTCTATTTTTAGTGTATTGAGGAACCTCCATACTGTTTTCCAGAATGGCTGCACCAGCTTGCATTCCCACCAGCAATGCAAAAGAAATCCTCTTTCTCCGCATCCTCGCCAACATCTGTTTTTGCCTGAGTTGTTAAGGCGAGCCATTCTGACAGGGGTGAGGTGGTATCTCATTGTGGTTTTGATTTGCGTTTCCCTGATGACAACTGATGTTGAGCATTTTTTCATGTGTCGGTTGGCCATCTGGATGTCTTCTTTGGAGAAATGTCTATTCATGTCTTCTATTTCTTCACTGGATTATTTGTTTTTTGGGTGTTGAGTTTGATAAGTTCTTTATAGATTTTGGATACTAACCCTTTATCTGATATGTCGTTTGCAAATATCTTCTCCCATTCTGTCGGTTGCCTTTTAGTTTTTTTAGATCTATTCTGTCAATGTCTATCTTGAATTGGTGAGTTTAATCCATTTAAAGTGATTACTGATTAGAACTTCTCTATTTTGAAATATGTTTTCTGTATGTCTTAACTTTTATTGTTTTACAATTTATCTAATACTGTTTTTTTCTGTTTGATGATTTCTGGTGTATCATTTTGATTTCATCCTCATTTTCTTTTCTGTATACTTTTAGTAATTTTCTTAATGTTTTCCTTGGGAATTACTATCAGCAACATAAATTAGAAGAGTCTACTCTGAATTGATATTAACTTAGCTTCAATAGCATTCACAAACTCTGTTTCTTAGCTCCACGCCCCCTTTATGTTATTACTGTCAAAAGTTACATCTTTGTACATTGTGTGTCTCTGCTAATGATTATAATGATTGTTTTATGCATTTACCTTTCAAATCATATATGAAAAGAAAGAGGTGTTACAAACTAAGAATACCATAATACCTACTTTATATTAACCTGTGTAGTTACTTTTACTGGAGCACTTTATTTCTGTGTATGCCTTTAAGTTATTTTCTACTATCTTTTCATTTCACCATAAAGGACTCCCTTTGACATTACTTGTAGGGCAAGTCTACAGCTTTTGTTCCTCTATTAATACTTTTTTTTTCTGTAAGATAGTTTGCCCAGATATGAACTTCTTGGTTGACAGGGTTTTTTTTTTCCTTTTAGTAACTTAGATATGTCATCCACTATCTGCTGGTCTGTATGATTTCTAATGGTAATTCAGTTATTAATCTTATTCAGGATCACTTGTAGATGATGAGTCATGTCTCTATTGCTGCTTACAAGATTCTTTGTTTTTGATTTTTTATAGTTTTATTTTAATGTGTCTCACTGTTAACCTCTGAATTCATTCTGTTGAAGTTTGATGAACTTGTTGGATTTGTAGATTCACTTCTTTCATCAAATTTGTGAGGTTTTCAGCCATTGTTTCTTTATACATTCTAATTCTCTCTTTTCCTGGGGCTCCCATAATGCTGTGCCAGTACACTTGATAGTGGCCAAAAGATTCCTTAGGCCCTGTTCATTTTACTTTTTTTTTCTCTTTTATTCCTCAGAGTGGATAATTTCAATTGTCCTATATTTGAGTTTAATGATTTTTTCTTCTGCCTACTCAAATATATTATTTTTTCCCTTTAGTGAATCTTTTATTTCAGATATTGTAATTTCTTCAGCTCCAAAGTTTCTATCTGATCTCTTTCTTATAATTTGTATGTCCTTATTGATATTATCTATATCATGAGACATCAGCCTCCAGGGTTCATTTAATTCTTTAATGGCTTCTTTTAGCTCTTTGAGAAAATTAAGACAGTTGACTTAAAGTACTGTCTTATAAGTCCAATGTCTAGGCTTGTTCAGTTATGGTTTTTGTACCCCCCTCCCCTTTATTCCAGGAAGGCCATACTCTCCTATTTCTTTGTTTGCTTTTAATTTTGTTTGCTGAAAAGTTGACATTTTGCATATTCTAATGTGTGAACTCCAGAAATCAGATTTTTCTCCTTTCTGCCTCCCCCCCCCCCGCCCCGAAGGTTTGCTGTTGTTGCTTGTTGGGGGCTACACCTATCCATTCACTTAATGACTTTTCCAAACTATTTTAACAAAAATTGTTTTCTTTGTTGTATGTAGCCACTCATTCTCTGTTCCATTATCTCAAGACTTAGCCAGTGACCTGACAGAGATGCTTAAATTTAGCATCATTTTTCTTCATCAAGCACTTCCCTGGTTGCTGTAAATTTTTCATAAGTTTCTAGATTTCTAAAAAGTTTATTCTGTTTTTGCCAACTTAATGAGTTTCAGTGGAGTGAGCTCCCTACTCTTTTCCATACTGTCACTTTTATTAAAGCATATTTTTAAATGTTTTACCCAAAAAATGACAAACTATTAAGATAGAATTCATGAATTACAAATGGAAATGACTATCATACTTTAATTTATAACTTATTTATGAACATATTCCCTAGAGGACCTAGATAATTGACAAGCTTTGTTAAATCTTTGAATCCTATAATGTAAATCAAGTTATTTTTCTATGCTTACCCTATTAACAGTAGCCATTATGTTTCTGAAGATCTTTTTAGTAGAATTTAAAAGTAGTAACATTTCTTGAGCAGGTGTATTTAAAAAAAAAATTTTTTTTTCAACGTTTATTTATTTTGGGGACAGAGAGAGACAGAGCATGAACGGGGGAGGGGCAGAGAGAGAGGGAGACACAGAATCGGAAACAGGCTCCAGGCTCTGAGCCATCAGCCCAGAGCCTGACGCGGGGCTCGAACTCCCGGACCGAGAGATCGTGACCTGGCTGAAGTCGGACGCTTAACCGACTGCGCCACCCAGGCGCCCCGAGCAGGTGTATTTTAAAGAGATCTTATTCCAAGTATTGTTGTACATATTATCAGAATTCAAGGATACAGTATTACATAACATTTAAAAAATTATAATTATATAAAAATTGCAAAAAATTGCAAGAATATTTTAAAGGAGGTTACCATTTTCTATGCTTCTAATATAATGATGAATATAAAATTTTACCTGGTATGACCAAGACCAAATATCTTAAAATTGGGGGCTGTAAGTGATTGTAAACACCTAAATTCTACTCTAAAGAATCATACTGCATCCCAGATATGAGAAATCCACCTAAGGAATAATAATGTCACACTGCTAAGACTAATATACCAGATTTTTTTTCCCTCTACACTTCATTTGACTTCAAATGAGAAATAAGCTCAAGAAGAGAACTCATTTTATAATAAATTTTTAACATCTTAATTCCATTTTAGTTTATACTGTTATTCATTAATTAGAAAATTGCACATATACAGCAAACACAATTTTGTCCATTTACCAACATTCACATTACAAATTTAAAAAAAGAGAGACATGTTTGAATGTATTATACACAAAAAAATAAAAAGGCAATGCAAAAATAATTATATACATGTATAAAATGAGAATATTAGAATGGGTGTATTCTTGAATTTTATTCTGCACAGCTGATTTGTCAATGCTCTTCCAAAATTCAGCTAATGAAAAATAAGCCATTTGTATTTGTTCTCAAAACACTGTTTGCTTGTTTTTTTCCCCTCCAAGAAAGCAAGCAAACAAATTAACTCAAGGAAAAAAAATCTAGATACTAACACATTTGTGTGTGTGTGTGTGTGTGTGTGTGTGTGTGTGTGTATAATGAAAAGTCAATTTAAAAAATAAAAATATATCACCAAACCAGAACTGATATATGCCAGGGCTTTACAAAGTCCTGAAGCAAAGCAATCCTTTAAGAATCAAAGAAAATATTCCTGTCAGCCTGGAAGAGTAGAGTTATATAGAAAGTCCAAAATTAAATTGTTGGCAAAGTGAACCTAATAAAACTGAATAGGAATGTATGTGTAGGGGACACTTGAGGGTGGCTTAACTGGTTAAGCCTCCAACTTCAGTTTAGGTCATAATCTCACAGTTTGTGGGTTTGAGTCATGCATCAGGTTCTCTGCTGTCAGCACGGGAGTCCACTTCAGATCCTCTGCCCCCCTTTCTCTTTGCCCCTCGCTGCTCCCATGTGCTCGCTCTCACTCTCTCTCTCTCTCTCTCTCTCTCTCTCTCTCTCTCTCTCTTAAAAATAAATAAACATTAAGAAAAAAGGAATGTGTGTGTAGAATGAGAAGTTGGGCACATAAAGTGGGAGCAGGGTAGCAAATCAGTTGACTTAGTTAAAAGATGCAAATTTTAAAGCTTCTCTTTTGTGACTTCTATATTTTTCAACACTGGCCATGGATCAAAGCCACCTGTAGCACTTTGTAAAAATTCAGGTTTCTGGAATCCCCCTCTGAGAATTTTATTCAGGAGTCTGTGGTATAATCCAGGCATAAGTATTTTAGGAAGCCCTGCAGGGAACTCTGATGAATACCCAGAGGTGCATATTGCTAATTCATCCTCTATATGTTTAATGAAAAAATATATATTTAATAGCTTTACTTTTATATATCTGTGCCCATTTTATTAGGCAAAATTCTAGTCTCTACTCTTTGAGACTCCATCATGGTAATATATGCATGAATTTAAATAAATTTATTTTGTGGGCTACTTAAATTTTATTCAATGATCAAATAAAAACTAGGAACCGGTAGATATTTTATAGCCCTACAGAAGAGTAATTGCATCTCTTCAAGCCCTAAAATTCAGTGACTACTCAAAGTAAACTACCAAGTTTGCCCTAACCTCAGAGTCTTTGCCTATAAAGTCAAATAAAACCTAATGTATATTTAATTCATTTCCTATTGTGTCTGACATGTAAGCAGAAATGTCTGTGTCCTGGGGTGCCCAGGTGGCTCAGTTGGTTGGGTGTTCGACGTCAGCTTAGCTCATGATCTCGTGGTTCTTGAGTTTGAGCCCAGCCTCAGGCTCTGTGCTGAGGGCTCAGAGCCTGGAGCCTGCTTTGGATTCTGTGTTTGTCTCTCTCTGTCTCTGTGTCTGTCTGTCTCTCTCTGTCTCAAAAATAAATAAACATTAAAAAAAACTAAAAAAACGAAACGTCTATGTCCCCTCTCATGGCCTGTTATGACCACTTAGTACAATGTCATCACGAGCACCAGGATTTTTGCTTCTTCTTATAACAAATAAGATTATAAATGTGATGGAAAAATTGAGTTTTGACTCTGTTAACAGCTTGAGTGTAGCCACTGTGGATATTATAGGGCGACCTTAATTCTAGGTCTGAAAGGATAGTAGGGTGATAGTGAAGCCAGTCTCTCTTAGTACATTGTGACTGTAAGTCTTAGGCTTTCCCACCCAAGAACAGATTTCCAAGGAGATGTTACAAGTATCTATCGCTCTTAGAAAACTGAACTTTTGTTCATGGAGTGGCAACTTCACAGATTTTAGCATCTGAATAAACTACATTTAAATTCTAGCCCCACTAGGTCCTAGCTGGGTAAGCATTTGGAGTATTCAATGGCAGTATTTTGCATTTCTATAGCCACTGAGTGCCAAGGGCTATCAGGGTTCTCTTTACTTCTCAAGACACAGTCATTAATGCCTTCAAATCTAATGAGATTACAGAATCAATTCCAGAACACCCAGAACCAATTTTAAAAATTCACCCTAAAATTCTCTTTTTCTAGAACCACTCTTGGTACCAAAATCTGTATTAATCAGGATTCCAACAGACAAATCGTACTTGTAAGATAGATAGGTAGGTAGATAGATAGATGATGATAGATAAATAGATAGATAGATAGATAAATTAAGAAGGGGGAAGACAAAAAGATTTGTTTCAAAGAATTAGTTTACATAATTGTGGGGACTAGCAAGTCTAAATTAATTAATTAAATTAAATACAAAATAAATAATTTAATTTAAACCTGAGTACTACAGCCTAGTCATGTTGACATGTAAAACTAACCATAACAGAATCCTCTCCTTGGAAATGACAATAGCAACTTCTGGGTAAACCATAAATCAACCAGAATGTCTTCATGAAGCTCATATCTTCCTTACAACGTAATATTATGTAATTTGTTGCACATAATTATCATTCTGTTGAAATCATCTTTTATGTTACATCTATGTGTAATTAATATGTGTATCTTTGTTTCCATAGTTATATTTTATAAAAAAAAAAAAAAAAAAAAACCTTGGGAAAATGTCATCAGCAGGCATATCGAAATTTCAATAAGGATAGGCACAGAGTGATAGTAATTTTTGTCACTTTCCAAAATACTCTTCAATGAAATTCTGATGTAAAATTATAGGAAAATATGCTTCTACAAGTTCTTACATTATGTTAAGATTCATCCTAAATGTAAGAAGTATATTCCATCTCTTTAGTGACACCTTGTGCCATGCTACAATTCTTCACATAATATTATAGGAAGAAGAATCCTACTTTTCATAATAATACACTAACTATAACATCCAGTAGTAATTTCATTTAAACATTTTCAAACATAGAGCATGGTCTTCAATTTCAATAAGCATGTATTAACAAAATGGTTAACTCTGTGAATGCAGATTTATTCTTTTTGATACCTACAGTATCACCAGATCCTGAGATATTACCTGGCATAAAGAAGATTCACAATTAATTTTTCAGTTTTTTAAACATAACAGCTCTATGAGAAATAATTCATACACCATAATATTCACCCTTTTAAAGGTGATAATTCAGTGTTTTTGAGTATAATCACATAGTTGTGCAAATGTCACCACTAAATAATTTTAGAACATTTTTAATCACACCAAAAAGAAACCCCGTATCCATTAACAATCCTTTCCCCTTCCCTCATTTTTGTCTCTTACAAGACTCTGAGAGTCAGTAATCTACTTTCTGTCTCTATGGATTTGTGTACTCTGAACCTTTCATATAAATGGAATCATACAATATGTGGCTTTTTGTGACTAGCTTTTTTCACTTAGCGTAATATTACAAAGTTCATCCATAGTGTGTTATGTTCCAGTAATTCATTCATTTTTATTGCCCAATATATTCCAGCAAAAGGATATACCACGTGAGTTTATCCATTCATGAGTTGATAGATGTTACCAGTTTTTGGCTATTAGGAATAATGATGCTATGAATATTAATGTACAAATTTTTGTGGATGAACATGTTTTCAGTTGTTTTGGGCTGATTCCTAGGGAGTGGAATTTCTGGTCATATTGGTAAACCCTATGTTGAACATTTTGAGAAACTTCCAAACTGTTTTCCAAAATGGCTGTACCATTTACATTCCTTACTTATTTTGTTCATTGCTGCATCTCCAGCACTTAAGATTGCCTAGCAGGTCTCATACCTATATATATTGAATGAATGAATGAACATAGTTTTCCTACTTATTCACAAGTTCTCACTATAACAAATTAGTGCCAATCACTAAAAGAAGTCGTAAAGAGGTATTCCTAATCTCATTGTTATTAGTTAAGGCAGAAGGGAATCTCAGATAGTTACCTACAACTCAGGAGCACATTGTGTCAAGGATTAATCCTCCTGAACATTATTTTTCTCAAGAATATAGGAATTACACATTCAAAGTAATTTATAGATATATAACATGATTATTCATAATTAAAACAGCAAATCAGCTCAGTTGGTTGGTATATATGCCAATAAAACCAAGTTGATAAGTTTGAACCCCATAAACGGTGGTTTTCTATTTGTTTAGGTACTGACCACATATCGTATTCCTTTCCCTTGGCAACTTAACATTGCCAAAGAAAAGCTGAATGCAACTACATCTTCAGAAAACATTAGCTTTATTAAAAAGGTGCTTTCAGTTTGCTGACAGTTTTAAGAGACCTATCTGTAATCACACAAGATTCAGGTGTAAGTATTCAATATTCAAGGGTAATACATACCCTGTGTACTGTGGATTCTTAAGTTAAAACAAATCAGATGTTCTTATTTTAAATTCCTAGTAAGTTCATTGTGTGCCCTCATTTTGCTATTAACTGTACAAGGAGTTATGCATGTAGATCCACGAAGCATAGACTCCTTAATTATTAGACATTGATGTGTTGCTGTATTTTGAACACCAGGCTGGCACTTGTTTCAATTTGAAACAATCATCATACTTAAATATTAAAATCACTTAAATATAAAGTACAATTTATTTTCTTAATAAGTAATGTACAAGCTCACATGGAGAAATAAGTTTCATTTAATATTTTCATGATGTTACTTTCATCTAATTTAAATATGATTAGGACATTTATCTAAATTTATCTTGAGGTAGTGTAATGAATATAGTGAAATGCAGTTCAAAGCAAAGCATTTAAGGAAGATACACATGGATCTTCTTATGATCAAGATGGAAAATGTGAACTCTATGAAAGTTTACAGGAGACTACAGGCTACCATTTATCGAATTCCTATAAAATATTCAGCATTGGGATCTCAGCTTTACATACATTATCTTATTTAATCTTTATACCATAAATAAAGTGTTCTAATCCTCAGTTTATGGAGAATAATTCTGAGGTCTTAGAAGTGTTATTGCTTAAGAATGCTAAAGGAAGAAGCTGGGATTTAAGCCTATGATGTCTCCAAACTCTTAACTACTAAACTATATACTTTCTTCCAAAAACTGTAATCTTAAACCCCTTTGTACAAAACTTCAGATTTATCCTAAATAATAATATTATTGTTATATAAATATTTTTTACATTACAATAGTAATATATAGTTGTTAAAAATTTACATAATACATATAAGCTAAAGAATGAAAATAAGGGGCACTCAGTTGGTTGAGCATTCAACTATTGATTTCACCTCAGTCACAATCTTGTGGTCATGAGATCGAGCCCCATGTCAGGCTCCATGCTAAGTGAGGAGCCTACTTAAGATTCATTCTCTCTCTCTCTCTCTCTCTCTCTCTCTCCTTCCCCAGAGCCCCTCTCTTTCAAAAAAAAATGCATGAAAATAATCCAATTGTACCTGTGTTCAAAGTCCAACTATAGGGGCGCCTGGGTGGCACAGTCGGTTAAGCGTCCGACTTCAGCCAGGTCACGATCTTGCGGTCCATGAGTTCGAGCCCCGCAACGGGCTCTGGGCTGATGGCTCAGAGCCTGGAGCCTGTTTCCGATTCTGTGTCTCCCTCTCTCTCTGCCCCTCCCCCGTTCATGCTCTGTCTCTCTCTGTCCCAAAAATAAAATAAAAACGTTGAAAAAAAAAAAAAGTCCAACTATAGAGAACAGAATCCTTTGTGCCAGTGTAAACCAAAAGAAATTTTACTCTTAAATGGATTGCAGAATTATTGTAAAGTGTGCAGAAACAAATTCTAGGTTGTGCTTTCAGAAATGAATCCTACTGCCATACCATAGGTAACTATGGTCACTACTAATTCTTCAAGATTAGTAGTCATTATGCAAAATCATGATGTCCCTGCCAGGACGAGGTACTGCTCCACAATCTTGGTACCTGCTGTACTACACAACAGCAAAATAGATGTCCCAAGAAAAGCTTCTTAGCAATCACATTACGAGTAGCCCAACAGTGGGACCCTTGATGATGCTGCAGCAAAAAAATCAAATGCTTCTCTGACTCTACTTAGAAAATGCCAAGAGTAGTAGAACTATAACTTCTGCCTCACCTACAACTTTGAGATATCCTGCAATGATATGGTCTTCATGGACATTAATAAGATACAGAACCCAAGCTACATTGGAGTTTAAGAAATGGAATTTCTAACTTTCTTGTTTTTACAAAGGAAGCCTCTGAGGCTTGGAAGGTTGGAAGAGATGATGGGTGCCAGCCATCATAACCACTAAGCCTAACATTGGATGTAACCACTGTGAGCATTTTGTTACTTTTTCTTACTATTTATAAATCAATAAATTTGTACCTACTTCTCTATAATCTGATTTTTTTTAATTGAATACCTGAATGGTGTTCAATTTTATGGATATACACAGTTAATCTAATAAAAGCTCCATTTTGAAAATGTAGATTGTTGTAACAATGTAACGTGTTTTAATATTACAATGTTACAGTGTTTCAGTAAGTATTTTTGTGGCTACCAGCGCCTGAGTGGCTTAGTTGGTTAAGAATCTGACTCTTGATTTCGCCTCAGGTCACGATCTCATGGTTGGTGAGATTGAGCCCCGCATCAGGCTCTGAACTGATGGCACGGAGCCTGTTTGGGATTCTCTTTCTCTCTCCTCTCTCTCTGCTTCTTCCCTCCACTTGTGCTTTCTCTCTCTGTCTCAAAATAAATAAATATTCAGAAATATTTTTGTGGCTGACTCAATTAACACATTTATGATATCTTCCTTAAGATACACTGTTAGAAGGGAATTTCTAAATAAAGTATACAAAACATTGTAATGCTGTTAAATAATTGAGAGAAATATGGTATCAATTTGTTTTCTTACCAGCAATGTACACAATTACCCAGTTTCCTCCAAAATCTTGCCTACACTGGACCTTATACTTTTTTATAAAGATTGTCATATTGTTAAGCTTTGCAGTTATTTGACTATTAATAAAGTTATTTTACATGTTAATTTGTCATATGTGTAGTTTTTTAAATTCATATTTCCTACTTCATTAAAATTAAACTTTTGTTTTAACTGATTTAAAGAGATCTTTTTCTATTGAGATGTCATTATTATGGTTATTAGCCTTTTTCTTGCATATATACCACACACAATTTCCTCAGTTCAATTTTTACGGTGTTTTCTCAGTATACTTTTGCCCTGTATGTTATGGTCTCAATTTTTATGGTTCAATTTTGAATTATAAAATTCTCTAACAGAAATTTTCATTTTTTATTGTTTTTTGAATTTTAAATATTTAAAATCAAATTAGGTCCATTGTGACAAATCAGCATTTTTACAAAATATAACAGCTTTGGTGAGATCTAATTCCCATACCAGAATAGTCATAAAGAATAGAATTCAGTGGGTTTTAGTGTATTCATAGAATCATGCAAACACTACCACTATATAATTTTTAAACAATTTCAAGTGAAAATGGAGAAATCCCATCTCTGTTAGCAGCCACTCTCCATTCTCTAGTTGTCTCCACCCACCCACACCCTAGAAACCACTAATCTACTTTTTATTCTGTGTATCTATATTCTAGACTTTCGTGTGAGTGGTTATCATATATGTTCTCTTTCATGACAGGGTTCTTTAACACAATCTTTTTAGGGTTCATACGTGCTATAGAATGTATCAATAATGCATTCCTTTCTACTGCCAAATAATATTCCACTGTATAGATATACCACCTTTATCAATTAATGGACATTACCATTTTCTGGCTGCTAGAAATAATGCTGCTTAAACAGCAGAGTACAAGTTTTTGTGTGAACATTTGTTTTTAATTCTCTTGAGTAGATACTGAGTAGCGAATTAGTAGATACCTAATAGGAAGTTCCAAACTGTTTTCCCAAGTGACTGCACACATTATATTCCTACCAGAAATGTATGAGAGTTCTTATTACTCCATTCTCTCCAATGCACGTTTGTCTTTTTGGTAATAATTATCTTACTTAATTTGAAGTGGTATATTATTGTGCTTTTAATTTTCATTTCCCTAATGGCTAATGATGTGCATCTTTTCATAGGCTTATTGACAATTTGTATATCTTCTCTGGAGAAATATCTATTCAAATCCTTTGCCTATTTTTTAATTGGGTTCTCTTTTTATTGTTGACTTGTAAGAGTTCTTTATATTCTCTGGATAAAAATCCCTGTACATACGTTGTACAATATTTTCAAACATGTCGGCTGCCTTTCACTCTCTTGATAATTTCCTTTGAAGCACAAGTTTTAATTTTCATTAAGTTCACTTTACCTATTTTTTTTCATTTGTTGATTGAGCTTTTGGTGTTATTTAAAAAAAAATCATTGTCAGGGCGCCTGGGTGGCTCAGTTGGTTAAGCGTCCAACTTCAGCTCAGGTCATGATCTCATGGTTTGTGGGTTCAAGCCTCGCATTGGGTTCTGTGTTGACAGCTCAGAGCCTGGAGCCTGCTTCAGATTCTGTGTCTCCCTCTCTCTCTGCCTCTACCCGGCTCACACTCAGTCTCTCTTTCTCTCTCTCTCTCAAAACAAAAAAAAAAAATCTTGTCTAACCTAAGGACACAAAAATTTACTCCTACATTTTCTTCTAAAAAGAAGAATATATATTTAGGCCTATGATCTACTATGAGTTAATTATTGTGTATGATGTGTGAAAGAGGTCCAACTTCATTCTTTCATATGTGGATACCACTTATCCTAGCCCATTTATGGAAAAGACTATTCTTTCCTTTTGGGGGCTTTCAGTTCTATTCCATTAATCTATACAAGCATCTCATTGTCTGAATTGCTATAGAGCTTTTAGTTAATTTTGAAAATTGGAAGTGTGGGTCCCCTAATTTTCTTCTTTTTCAAGATTCTTGTGGTTATTCTGAGTGTATTACATTTCCATATAAATTTGAAGATCATTCCATCAATTTTGCAAAAAAAGCAGCTGCGATTTTTATATGGATAACATTAAATCTGTAGGTCAAATCTTGTGACTCATAAACACAGGATATTTTTCATTTATTAAAGTCTTTAAATTCTTGAATAGCAATGTTTTGTAATTTTCAGGGGTCAGGTCTTATACTTCTTTTGTTAACTTTATTCTTAAATATTTTATTTTCTTGATGCTATTATAAATGAAACTGTTTATTTAGAGTGTTCATTGCTAGTGGATAGCAACACAATCTTTTAAACTATTGGTCTTGTATCCTGCAACTGTGAAGCATTCATTTATTAGCTGTGATAGTTTTGATATGGGTTCCTTAGGATTTTCTATATTTAAGATCACGCCCTCTGCAAATAGATATGGTTTTATTTCTCCCTTTTCAATCTGGGTGCCTTTTACTTCATTTTCTTGCCTAATTTCCCTGGCTAGAACCTCTAGTACAATATTGAATAACATATGTCAAGAGTGGATATCCTTATCATTTCCTGATCTCAGGAGGAAAGCATTCAGACTTTCACCCTTAGCTGGGGTTTTTCATAGAGCTTTTTATCACCTTTTGGCAGTCCTCTTCTATCCCTAGTTTGTTGAATGTTTTTATCATGGAAGAATCTTGGATCTAATGTTTTTAAGTCGACATTAAACAGCCGGCATTCAACACTGATAAATAAAACATTTAACCAAATTACACAACTACAATTTAGGTTTAAAAAATGGCATTATCCTAAAGTTTTCTGGTTTTCCTGGTAGCATGTGAATTGATTTTGAAGTCAGTTCAAAAAAAAAAAAGTAATCCCAAAATATTGTGAGTAAATGTAACATTATGAAAATTAGTGATAATCCTATAAAAACAACTATTCAGAAAAACAGTATACTCCTTATTTTATAAGCAGATTCTATGTTCTAGGACTTACTCTTTAAGGTTTACAGCCAAGAATGGTACAAATGCTTCTGCAGAAAACTTATTCCACAAGTTAAAATTGAAATATTATGAGAATAATCATCATCAGAAAGTTGTTTCTAATATTCAGCCAAAGTTGTCTTCCTGGAATTTACCCCATTTACCCTAGTTCTGCTTCCAAGAGTAGACCTACAATAACTTTATCATTTCTTCAGCTGGGAAAAGTGTATTTAACATTAGGACAATTGGTTCTAGTGTACCAGATTAGAATTGCTTTTTTTCTGGGTAAGCTTTCTTCCAAGAATATGTCTTGGAATAAAAAAAAAAAAAAAAATGCTAAAAACTTACAAACCGTTAATTTTATCATTTATAAATTGCATGAGTATTTGTTCAATGAATGAATAAATTGTAATCATGGTGATTTACAAAACATTGAATCACTATATCCTCCCTCTGGAATTTCCCCAAACAACAAATAATGTTTCAACTTTCTGGAGCTTAGGAATTGGCATAGCACATTCTAAGTGACTATTTCAAACTTGTCAGTCACATAAACCTACTTATAGGCTTTTGTACAGTTTCATTCAGTCCCTAAAAACTAAATTATCTCATTGATACTCTGCCCATCATTGTGCTCAGTTCTGGGGATGTAGTGGGTGAAAAAGTCAGAGAGATCTAGTTCTCATGGAGTGTGTACTCTACTGAGTGGAAGATAGATTATGAACAAATAAGCAAGATAATTTCAGAGAGGGGCTATTGCTACAGAGATGATAGAATAATATGATTTGTAACAATTGGAACCTCCTCAATGCATAGAAATTGGAGGAGAATATTGTCTAAGGAGGACTTTCAGGGAGGTTAATGATGTGCTTGTGAGGTAAAACATCACTGATCTCTTAAGAAAGGTGCACTTTTTAAGGCTTTTGTGGGTCTCCCTTGTTTTACTTATGAATGAGATGTCAAATTAAGAAAAGCCTTGACAAGGCTTGTTTACATATCAAATAATCTGAATCCAAAGGATGATGATGATAACCTGTATTTGCATAGTGTTTGATAGCTTTTTTTGTATTTTCACATTCCTTGCCTCTATTATGCCTCAGGACAATCCTTTGATGAAAGTAAAACACAGTATTATTCTAAGGTTTAAAAAGAAAAACTAAGTTCAAAGAGATTGAGTAAACTATATATCACACAGCTGGCAAATGATGGAATTTAGACTAGAACTAAGGTTTTCTACCTAATGGAACTAATACTCTGAATTTTTGTTATTTTAGACTGGTTATTTTGAATTGATCAGGTATGATTATTGGGGAAATTACTTTTGGTGTAAATTTTTAGGAATACTTCTTGATTTCAAACAGGCCACCAGAACAATGATTCCCAGTATGTGATCCCGAGGACAAGCAGCATTGTTGCATGGGAACTTACGGAAATGCAAATTCTCAGACTCCCATCTCAAACCTCAAATTGGAAACTCTGAGAGTGGGGCCCAACTATTTGTGGTTTAGCAAACCTTCCAGGTGATTCCGATACATGCTATGGTTTGAGATTACTAAATTAAAAGGTAAGAAATGGTTATGCCCAAGGCACCTGGGTAGGCTCAGTTGGTTGAGTGTGTGACTTCCACTCAGGTCATGATCTCACAGCTGGTGGGTTCAAGCCAGGCAGTTGGGCTCTGTGCTGACAGCTGAGAGTCTGGAGCCTGTTTCACATTCTGTGTCTCCCTCTCTCTCCGCCCCTCCCCCACTTGTGTTCTGTCTATCTCAAAAATAATTTAACAAACAAAAAACAGTCTATCCCCATATTCTTGTGTTTTTTGTTTTTTTTAATTGACAATACAGTAAAACTTTGGTTTGCAGGCATTATTCATTCTGGAAACATGCTTGTGATCCAAAGCACTTCCATATCAAAACAAATTTCCCCATAAGAAATAATGGAACCTCAGATAATTTGTTCCACAACCCAAAAATATTCATACAAAATGATTATAATACTGTAATACAAAATAAAGAAAACACAAAATATAAAGAAATGTAAACAAATTAACTTGCACTTATCTTTGAAAACTTTCTTGGCTGGTCAGGAGACAAGAGAAAGGAGGGTTATTGTGTAGGATGACTTTCACTATCACTAACAGAATCACTGCTATCTATTGGCTTAATGAAATCTCTTTCTTTTCATGAAATTTTATCAAGGAACCTATCCAATAACTTAGAATGAAGCAAAGCATTCTTAAGCATACTCTTGAATGGAAAAGCAAATGACTGTCCATAGGAGCTTTGAAGTGACAAAAAATACTCTAGTGTCAGTGTGGGCACCTTCCAAAGTTCTGAAAAATCACTGATTTCTGCCAAACACCACGGCCGAGATGGAGCATCCAAGCATGGGAGACAATCACCCACAATCCCACAGCAAGAGAGACAGAGAGAAAGACACAGAGAGAGAAGAACCATAGGCTCAGTTGTGATCATGTGATGTTTGGCATCACATACTACTCGTATTGTAAGGCATCACTCATTTATCAAGTTAAAATTTATTACAAATGTTTTCTTGTCTTGTGGAACATTCATAGAACAAATTACTCGCAATCCAAGGTTTTACTGTAGATATGTTTAAACTTTAATTTTAACTTCATTTATATACATAGATAAAATTATTGTATAGATAAAAATATGACAGTTTAATTTCATGATTTTTAGTGAAATCTGAAAAATTTCACACAAAATAGTAGCAAGAATTTGTAACATCTATTTTTGTAAGCAAGAGATCAAAAAATTATATTATATATATTTCTGGTAGGAATGTGATTTCATACATCAGAATTCTCTTCCTTGGGAATCTAGATCAAATAAATAAAATCCTCGGTATGTAAGTAAATATTACAAGGAGGTTTACTGCAACATGTAGTATATACTACTCTGTACAGAGTACAGGTCTCTGTACAGAGATCCACTGTAGTAAATAACTAGAAGTAAAGTGAATTCCTATCAGTTGGGAAATAGTTGAATAAATTATGGTATATATTGAATAATTTATAGCCATTTAAAATAATTAGTTAAGGCTAGCCAAGTGAACTAGAGAGACTGTCATTACAGTTGGGTAAAAACTGCACCTTTTTGGAAAATAGACAATGACAGAATAGCACCTATGTATACACATGTCCATCCATGCGCTTATTTAATTATATGAGAAAGAAGAAGAATATGACAAAATGCATTGTAAGTTCTTAAATGGCATAACTATTGGCACAGGGACTGATTGCTAATGTGAAGTAGATAAAGGTCATAATTTTATAATTACATGCTTTTATCAGTTAGAGAGCTGTCTGGCCAAATAGCCCTTTAATCACATTCTGCCTACCCTACAACCATGTCATGATGATAGATAAGAAGCAGCATACTACAATAGTGAAGAACCTAAATTCTGCAACCTTAAGGCCTTAGTCCAAATCGGGCTTTACTGCCAACAGCTATATAGCCTAAGAAAGGCTACTTAACCTCTCTGTGGCTCTTTTTTTCTTTCAAGTTTATTTATTTATCTTAGAGAGAAAGAGAGAGAGTGCAAGTAGGGGAAGGGCAATGAGAGAGGGAGAGAGAGAATCTCAAGCAGGCTCTGTACTGTGAGCACAGAGCCCAATGCAAGGCTTAAGCCCACAAACCTCGAGATCATGACCTAAGCCGAAATCAAGAGTCGGACACTTAACCAACTGAGACACCCAGGCACCCCTATGGCTCAGTTTTCTTACCTATTAAATGAGAACATAATTGTACCTATCTCATAAGTTTGTTGTAGGATTTAATAAGTTAATGTATCTACAAAGCTTAGTACTATTGTTCTAAATGAATTAACCTAAGAGTTACCATAACAATCAGCTTACAAAGTAGTTTTATACAAGTTACACATCACACAAAAACTATCACTGTAATTATTAAACCATATATATAATACATATAACAGACCTGTACAAAGTAGGTATTCAAGAGTTACTATTTGTCCCTAAGGTACAAATGACCATCTTCTTCCTTCTCAAAGGACTACTACCACTCTTCCTTCTTTTCCCTCTTCTCCCAACTTCCTTGGAAATGGAAATTTATCAGTTTCTACTATACCCTGGTATTTCTTCAACAAGTAAATAAAGGCTTTTATTTCTGATAACTAGAGAGAAAGAGGGTTAACAAAAGACATACATTAATTTATTCAGCAAATGTTACTGAGTGACTATTACTGCTGACAGAGTGAAGGCTCTTGGAAAGGGCAGTGATGAGGGAGGACAGGTTCTCTACCTACCAATTTATATCAAATTAATTATTTAAATTATGTTATGTGCCACAAAGGAGAAATAGAGAATGAAAAGAAAGCACAAGTCAATGAATTCAGAAATGAACAAAAAAACTAGGCAGAGGCCAGGCCACATAGAGCGCTATAGGCCACATTCAAGGTATTCAATGTATCTAAAGCACAAGGGGAAGGCACTGGAAGGGACACAAATCAGAATTGCCTTTTTATACAGTTACACATGATGGAGACGCCTGGGTGGCTCAGTCAGTTAAGTGTCAGACTCTTGATTGCAGCTCAGGTAATAATCTCACAGTTTGTGGGATTGAATCCTGTGCTGGGCTCTGTGCTGATGGCATGGAACCTGCTTGGGATTCTCTCTGTCCCTCTCTCTCTCTGCCCTTCCTCTCTCTCTCTTTCTCTCTCTCAACATAAAAACAAAAAAGATTGAAGACAACCTTCAAACAGTTACACATGATGGATTGAAAATGTACATGTTTCCTGCCACTCGTGAAAAGACACTGAAATGATAATAAAGCAATAAAAAGCTAGAAGTGTAAAAGGACAGACGGAATAGGAAAGGACACAGGAGATGACGCAAGGACAGAAGATGTCAAACGGTTCACCAGATGGAAGCAGTGAAGGAGTAGTAACTGCCTTACTGAGCAGAGGGAGCTGAGACCTCCAGAGGCAGATAGCAATGAGGAGCTGGCTTCTCACCTCACAGAGTCTCAGAAAAACTCAGAAACGGAGTTATCTTGTACTGATTCCACAAAAGATGGCATTAGGGAGAAAGGCTAAAAAAGGAGGACTGTCACACTTTTTTTTAATGTTTATTTATTTATTTTTGATGGAGAGAGACACACACAGAGAGAGAGAGAGAGGCAGAGACAGAGAGAGGAAGAGAGAGAACAAGCAGGGGAGGGGCAGGGAGAGAGGGAGACACAGAATCCGAAGCAGGCTCCAGGCTCTGAGCTGTCAGCACAGAGTCCGATGTGGGGCTCAAACCCATTAACCATGAGATCATGACCTGAGCCGAAGTCAGATGCTTAATGAACTGAGCAACCCAGGTACCCTAGGAGTGTCACTCTTAAGATGTCTCAAGGCTCAAGTCTCCATCCACACAACTCCTGTGGTCTGGTGATTACCCTTCCCCAAACTTGCAAATAGTTTTCCCCTGGAGATACCAAAGGAAAGTCTCCAGACCTAAGGCACCAGAAGTATAAGAAGACAGAACCATGAGAGGCCCCAGATTGGAAAATAAAAGCAGGCTGGGGCACCTGGGTGGCTCAGTTAGCTAAGGGTCCAACTTTGGCTCAGGTCATGATCTCATAGTCTGTGAGTTTGAGCCCCACATCAGGCTCTGTGCTGACAGCTGCAGAGCCTGGAGCCTGCTTCGGATTCTGTGTCTCCCTCTCTCTCTCCCCTTCCCACATTCACACCCTGTTTCTCTCTCAAAAATAAATAAACATTAAAAATTAAAAAAAAAGAAAAGTAGGTAGCCTTTAAATATTGCCCCACATCCCTAGTAAAAGATTAGACAGGCCTCTCTGATATTTGGGGGATGCTCCAATTCAAAATAACTTGAATCACCCTGCAGTGAACACCCTGTTTTTAAGCCTTACTAATATACCTAGAGCTTCAACTCCATATCTTACTGGTATTTATATTTGATTATTTGGATGAGCAAACATCTGAGAAATCTTACAACATGAAAAATGACAACAACAAAACAAGTTATTCAGAGAAAAAAGATACAAGACAGAAGCACAGGTGGGGGAGTTAAAAAATATATAATACAGTCAGAAAAATAAGAACAGATTATAGTATGCATGAAATAAGAAACAAGAACAACTACTAAGCAAAAAACTATGCATATCTTAAAACTACAATAGTTGAAATTGTGATTTGATAGAAGGCTCAGAAGAGAAAGCCTAGGAAATCTCCCAAAAATTAGAGCACAAGGAGTAGGAGGTGGTAGAGATGCAAAACTGAAGAGAAATTAAAATTAGAGATTCAATCTTGGCGGCCAAAAATTCAACATAAAAGAGTTCCAGAGGAGACTACACAGAAAAACAGAAGGAAGAAAAGAAATAAATCAATACAATTTCTCAAAATTGCAGGATTCAAAAGTGAGTCTGTTTGAAGTGCTGAGTGAGTATCCATCAGGATGAATGAACAAAAGTGAGCACAGCCGATAGAGAAGACACCAAACCTTCCAGAGAGAGATGAATCAGGCTAATCAAAGGATCTGGAGTCAGAACAGAAATAGACTTCTCAGTAGCAATATGCATCCATGCAAATGAGAAGTTTGGGGTCATCTTTCCAGTTGAGAGTGAGTGGTGATGCCACTCTTCAACTTAAGGAATACAGGAGCAGGCCCAAGTATGTACAGGCGATGAGAATTGGGCTCATAGGAATCTGAGCTGTAGAACACAGAAAAGTAAGGAAGGGGAGCTTTAAGTAAGTTACTCGTCTCTCATCTTCATTCAGACTGAGCTCAGCTGTTCTGAGATTTCCTCATTTACCCACCTTCTTAGTGCCTGTCACAGAGATCAAGTAGTATTTGAAATTCTAGTCACAGGAATGATTCCCAGATTCCCCTTACTTTAGGGAGATCTCTACCTGAGAAGATAACTCCCTCCCCTCCATATTTTGAAAGAGCCATAGGGAGGGGGAGAAGAAAGAAATGGAAAAGGATTGAATAAGCAGGGAAATCACGGTATTGACCCTTCAGAATCACCCCTGAAAGAGGATGGCTTAGCTTATACGGATGGGAGCGCTGGGGGCCTGTTCACCTCTACACCAATTCCTCCTTGTCTTAATGCAGGGATCATTCAGAAGGAAGCTGTGTCAGAGACCTGCCTGTATTTTTGGATTATTAATGCCTCATATATCACTTAGTATAGCAACTCGTGCTTAGTAAAATCAATCTCACCTGCTCTCCCCTCCTTTACTGTTCAGCAACTCCTTCGGAGTGTGGGTGGGGAAGTAAATGCAAATCTGTATTGCTTGGTTTACTTGATGGGTAGGCTCTTGTTAGTTCAAATAGTTGGCAAAAAATTTTTAAAGATTGTGAATTGAAATTCTTGTCATCTCATCCTTCAGCATTGAAAATAATGACCTTGAATGCAGTTTCTACATTCCCCACACCTCTTACCGGAGCTGTTAATAAGTGACAAGAAAAACTGGTTTGATTCATCTGCTAATGAGCTGTAGAGATGGTCTAAAGATCAAAGGAAAAAAGCAAAACCTTAGGAGATTTAGATGAAAGCAAAAATATTTCAGACAAATAAATTCAGAAAAATGAACATACAGGTGAACTGCTTATTGTGGAAACACGGGGAAGAGTAAGCAAGAGGCCAGGAACAGGATAAACAAATACGGGGAAAGTTATTTTCAGAATCTGTTTACCTAATAATATTGAGCACTGAAATCAAACAGAAGAGGGTCATGAGAGAGCTCTGCATTACTCCACTTAAGCAATTAGAATCTAGGTAGTATAGAGCTAAATTACTCATTTGGACTCCCACATAACAGTTTGCTCATACAGTAAATATGAAAGCACAGCATTGCATTGCAGGTTGTTCTACAGGAGGGTGTCTAGACTGTGGAGGAATGGGAGGCAAGGACAGCTGGAAAGGGCCTTATTAAAGTGTGTTTACATTGCTCCAAACATACAGTAGATATTCAGTATTTTTTGACAGTGAAATTATTTTGAAATAGTCAATTTTATCTAAAAACCATCCAAAGCAATGTGCATAAAAACAAAAAGCAAATGAAACCTTCAGATTTTAGTTTGTCTTGATTCACGATAAAATTACTCCTAGTTATTATACCAATTGTCCTATGAATCAGGTCAAAATGATTCAACTAATGAATGTTTATCTACTGTGATTCTATGCCTAGTATTTATAGTAAGTTTACCACAGTGTCCTTACACAGGAAATGATTTATCATAAACTGTCTATATAAATATGCCCACAACGTCAGGACATTCCACTTCGAAAATAAAGAATCCTCACCTAATAAAGGTTAAATCAATCTTCAGGTTATAAGCGAGTATCAAACTCTGCCCCCAAACAATTTAAAAACAATGAAACCCATTTATAGTAAATGTGAACCCATTTACTATAACCGTGTGGCCCATACTTATCAACACTATTTTGTAGTTGTAGCTCCATGAGTAAGCCCGGTTGCCTTAGAGAAGTGTTGCAACAGAAGAGTCCCAAGGCTTCATTTTACAGATTGAAAGAAGGATCTAAAGGCAATTTCTTCAAGGTTAAGCACAGGTGTGTGTGACAGATATGAACTTAACCCTTCTCCCCTTTAAACCCAGGTCTTGTTGTTGTTTTCAGTATTCCAGTGCAGAAGTGATAAGACAAGTTGTGCATTCTTAACTGCCAATTACGGATTAATCGACAGTGAATATTAATACAAATAAGATTTCGTTTTGTGAAATACGTAAGAGAATTAGAAAACAAAGTCAAAGGCAATAAATTAAAATCTGCCTATTCATAGTATTTATGCATCAAGAAAAACTGAATTGGATTGATATGAAATGTATCTTACGGTGAATTTCAGCAACAGCAATAAAAAGAACTCTGGAATTAAATTTTGTCTCTAAACCATCATCGTTAGAAATCATTTTAAACGTGCTTTCCAGACACACTTCTCTTTCTCTGTAGACGTCTGACTTGATTATTCGCCTATTCATTTTTAAAATTTAACTTTTTCAGTTTGTCTTCAGTTGTAACGACTTTTCAGAAAAGTAGAACTAGACAGACCACGGAGAGCCACACACATGCAGTAAAGTTGGAGAGACAGGAAGCTGATGGGCGGACGGAGGCTGGGAAAAAAGTACGGAGAAAACGAAGATTTCTCTATCCCCCGCCCCGCTGCATCGTGCACCTGCAGCCCAAGCTGGGGTCCCGGCAGGGACGAGGAGTCGCGCCTCTTGCAAGGCCACCTCGGGCCCCTGACTGAGCGCGGAGGGGGCGCTGCGGGTGCCTCAACCGGTCGGCCGGCCCGCGCCGGGCTGCGATTGGACGCGCCGCCGCCAGCCACCAGCCCAAACACTAAAGCGCTGGGAGGAGGCGGGGGGAGTTCTAGCGAGTCGAGGGCTTTGGCTTTTTCACGTCTCCCCCACCCCCTACCCTTCCTCTCGGCACTCCATGCCGGGTCTCTCTCTCCAGCTCGCCGCGTCTGGCTGGCTCCCGCCGCAGGAGACTTGGCGCAAACCTAACCGCCGCCGCCTCGTGCGCTTCCAGCCCCAGCCTCTCCGCCTTCCCCTGCGCCCCCCTCTCGCGCCATGGGGCCAACCTGCGGCTCCTAAGAGTTGCCGCTGGGAGCAGCGCGCTCTCCCGCCCATTTCCCCACGAGCGGGCGATGGCTTAGGGCGCCAGAGGGGCCAGCCCAGAGGTACCGGGAAGGGGAAATTCGGCCGGCCGACTGGGGAAAAAGAGGCCAACCATGAGTTTCCACAAGGAGGACGGAGTGAGCAGCCTGTGCCAGAAGGCGCTGCACATCGTCACCGAGCTGTGCTTCGCGGGCCAGGTGGAGTGGGAGAAGTGCTCGGGCATCTTCCCCCGGGACAGGGGCAGCCAGGGCGGAAGCAGCACAGGTAACCGGGGAGGGCCCCCCTCGTGTCCGCGCGCTCCGCCGGGACCCCGCGCGGCGCCAGGGCGCCTGTGGGACGCCGCGCCTTCCTACCTCGCTCCTCTTTCCGCTCAGCTCCCGGACACCTGGAGCGTGGGTTCTTCGGGTTTTGTCGGCTCGACTCCGCGTGCCCGGCTTCTTCCACCTCCCCGGCGTGCTCCGAGCCCGCCGCGCCGTCCCTCGCTCGCCGCCGCTCTCCCACGCCTGCGGGCTCCCTTCCGGGGTGGCGAGGCGAGGCGAGCGAGGGCGGCGGCGCACAGCCTGTTACCCAGCGCTGCCTGCGAGAGCCACTCGCCGGCGGGACCCCAGCTGCCCTCTCTCGTGTTGCGGCTCGCGAGCTTGGGGAAGGGGCCGGGCCGGAGAAGCCCTGCTTGGACGCGAAAAACCACCTTGCACATAGGGTTGCCTTGGCCTCCGGGAGCTGAAAGGCTCCGGGGGCGGGGGAGGGGGTGTGTGTGTAACTCGCGGCTACAACCTGTCGAGCCTTTGACAGTGTCCGAACCCCTTATTAAATGTGATTTTAGAGGGTTTCGTGACACCGTTGGCAAAACAGGGATTCTTTTTTGAGGCGACAACCAAGGCTCGGGTCACATATAAAGTGGAGGAAAGAGAAAAGATTAGAAATTCTTTCTACACACATGCTGTCATGCACACCCCAACGCACGGGCATCCTCCCTCTCCCTTCACGAAACTTGGAAGAAATGGGGTGAGATGGAGAAGGACACCGACCGTCAGAAATCTGGAAGTGGAAAGAAGCCTCAGGTGACAGGTTTTTCTCGGAGGGTTGAGGGGAACCGTATCAGAACTAGTGTTTGGTCACTCCTGGGGAAAGGGTTTTAACCACCTGCGCAGTGGTTAGTGTAGCCTGTTGTCCGTTCACACGAGCGAGAGGGACTCCAGAGTTGCGGGCCGCGTGATTTCGAGAGTCCCTTGTGACGGTCACTTGTGGCTTTGGGCGACCGACAAGCACTGCTTTCGGGATTTTCGGCAACGGGCTGGAAGATCGCCATCTCTTCTGTAGGTCTTGTTTCTTCCCCTTTGCTTTCTGTCATTTTTGTCCTTGTGGCGGGGCTTCGTGGCTTGAGGGCAGCCAGGGCAACAGGTGAGAGCTGGACCGCTCAACTCAAGCGGAGCGCGACTGCCCACAGCTCTGCGGGCTGGGGAAGGGGGCCAGGAGGGCGCACTGAGTGAACCTCTCCCAGCCACCACCACCACCAAAGAAAAGGGAGAGGAAGGGGAGGTGGGAATAGATGTGGTTTAGCTTTTCCCTACCAGTATTTAAATGGACTATCTGCAGGGTTTTCAAATTCTCTGATCGTGGCAACCGGAGCCAAGAGAGGCTTCTTTTCTGTCTGCGGTTGGCAGAACCTGAGAGATGCTGCTACTTGAACCCTGGAGCGGAAGGGTACATGATTGGTGCTGTCCCCATGCTGGACACTTAGACGTTTTGTGCATATACAAATAAAACAGTCTTTTTTCACTTGTTCAGTAGGTGTTGAATTCCAACGAGTGTATCAAACAACTATTAGTGGAAGGAACTGGGTGAACACAGTGTATATGTGTGTCACGTGTATGGTTGCTAAGCATGAGATAAATACCCAAAATAGTGTGACCTTAAAAGTCCTCTGTGTTGGTATTGGATAAACTCTTCTGAAACATCTTTAGCGATCGACTTTCTAAAGATAAGACTCCGAGAAGGGGGTATAGTGGAAGAAATTAAAGCATTTAAATTTAAATACCTGTAATTTGGTCATTTAACGGTTGATGCTGTGATCATCTGTTTGTGATCATACACCAAGAAGTGGTCTCCTGGTTCTCAGATTGGCTGGTAATGAGGAAAACTGTGCAGTCGGAAACCAATTACTAGCTTATAAATCTTTCTAAATATACAACCGTATAAACTTAAGGTAAAACACAGTATATGAATTGCAGAAAGGGTGTTGAGCGTGTCCTAAGCCCACAAGAGGCAGTCATAGTTCCCATTCCTTTTGGCCTTTCCCTTGGGAAAAAAAAATTGGGGAAAAATGAGTCTAAAACAATTTCATGGGTATTTTTCTTCTGTAAAGAGAAAATATATGCTATTCAGATGGAGTATTTGATTTAATATATGAATATATTTTGAGTGGCTACCACTAAAGAAGACATTCTGTAAGGTTGTATGAGATCTAAAGATGCACAAGATTACTTTACATTTTCCATTTGTAAATCTGTACAATTAGAAATAAAATACTTTAATCCACAAATAAACTCCAATACCAATAGATATCTGCAAAATGGATTCAAATATTACCTACTGAATCTTTATATTAGCCACTCAGCTTCACATTATTCTTTATAGTCGATTTTCTTATAACTTAGCACCTGTGCCCTTTATTCTAGGTCTCTAAATAAAAACACTTCCAGTAGGTGACCCTTCTACTCACTGTTTGTTGAATAGGAAACACATTATTGGTAGGAGGGCATCTACATTGAATGGCACAGTGGTTATTTACTTTGAATGTTAATCAGCACTGCCCATATGGTGTCGGTTATTCAAAGGGTGAAGTGACAATTACAGGCTTCCAGATTGTGTATATTTTTAGGTTCCTTCCCATAGGAGTAGAGGGGGAGAAATTCTGGTAATCCCAATTAAAGTCATTCCACATTAAAGAACTTATGAATCACACATATAAATAATATATTCTCCTACCAGTGTTTTAAGTGCCAATAAAGAGCGGGCTCCACCATCCTCTTTACTATAACAGCAGTAGCAGAAGCATCAGCAGTGTTATTGGCATTAAGGATCTACCAATCAAGTTGACTAATCCCATATTTTCATAAGATTTGTGAAGAATTAGACTGCATCTGCCAACACCAATTAATTTACTTTTTTGGAATAGTTTATTAGACACATTATTGATGTCAGCATTACTAGCACACTGGAAAGTTCATCATGTGTAATTTTTAGAAAATCAAATGTTTGCCCTCTCTTTCCCTGTGACCCCCACCCCCACCCCCAATAGACATGTCACCAACTAAATTCATCTTCATGCACAATATGATTTAATACTTAGGGAACATACAAAACAATATATCAGCCAAAAATGTTATTTTTCAGATATACCATGACTAATAATAGTTTTGGAACTGCATTTGGGTTCATTTCTGGTCAGTCTTTAATTGCTGCCCCATATCCAAATGCTTATGAGGTTTTAGGAAAGTATGTTGCTTAAAAGGCAGACCTCATAAACCATAGCTAATCAAACCCCCTGAAGCACATAGTCACATCACAATTGTATAGATCTAACCTTAATTTAAATATTTTCAATAAACATTTAATTCATCATTGTTTTGATTTTGCATTTTAATACTTTTAATTTGGGACTAAAAATTCTAAAATAAAAGTTTAAACAATTTCTTTCTCAATTTCTATGTGTATTCCTGAATTTTGTAGATGTAGGGATCAGTAGGTATATGGCAAAGAATTTCTTTGAAGTTACTTGACTAATAAAGGAGATTGCTAAGTAAGATTTTTAAAATTACACTGTGATTCTCTGAGATTGAGGCATTTTAAGTCTATGATAAGGGCTTAAAATGAGTAAGGGTGTTTCGTAGGTTTTTCTCTACAGACACAAAGCAAATGATTACTTAATCTATAATTCTGGTACAACTACACACTGAGTTTTACACATTCTAATGATTGTATAAAGAGTTACAATTTAGAAATATAGTGGAAATTTTTCCTCAAAACTTGTAAATATGAGACAGAGTAATTGAACCATAATAAATTCAGATACACCCATATATGAAGAAGGATGTAAGAAAGGATTTTTTTCCTTCTCCCACATTGTCACTCCAATGAAGAATGCCACTCCAATCAAGAAAGTCTCATTTTTACATGATCATCAATACATACTATGCTTGGTATCATTTGCTCCAAAGGGAAATGAACAACTGCTTTCAAAGGCCAAGCCAGTGTCCGCAAACACCTACTTTTCTTAATTCTGAGATATCAGTATTTTGACAATATTGACAGGATTTGTTTTGCTTTAATCTTTTTTCTTCTTGAGACGAATTAAGATCTATATTTCTTCTTTTTAAAAAAATTTTTAAGTTTATTTATTTTGAGAGAGAGAGGGAGAGAAAATCCCAAGCAGGTTCAGCGCCACCAGCACAGAGCCCAATGTAGGGCTCCAACTCACCAACCATGAGATCATGACCTGAGCTAAAATCAAGAGTCAGATGCTTAACCACCTGAGCCACCTAGGCACCCTTATATTTCCTGTTTATATGAGCTGTGAATCTCTGAAATCAGATCCTTACAAGAATGATTTTATATATAAGATCTATAGCTGTCCATTTCATTCAAATCCCATTGTCTTTAAAACTTAATCATCATTTTGTTTTATGGAAAAAATTAGTCATTATTTGGATACATCTACATTCATCTACAAGATTTTTTTACAAGATTCTGGCAGAAGATAAACATTATCACAAATGTTTATTAGAATCTCTAATGCCAATTAAAATTATCTATATTTTGAAAATACAATTGTGTTCTTCCTGATGTATACATTAAATCAGTAGAACATAAGCTCTTTGAGAGCAGTGGTTTGTCTACTGTCTTATTCTCAGTGCCTAGAAAAACCTATGGCTCCTCTTAGTCTCAATAAATATTTGTTGGATTAATGAAAGAATGAATGAATTAATAAATTCATCCTCAAGAAGCCACAGAACAAAAGGCTTGAAATATCAATGAACTAAATTATGAGTTTTGATTAATTACAAGAAATCGTATTTTGTTTATGATAGCAGAAATTAGAGCATTTGAGGTATTTAAAACCTAGAATATGAGCAAAATACTCACAAAAAAGCAACTTAACATCATATGGGTATCTGTTGACTTCCCACAGAGTGTGTTCAGGTAGAGCTATGATCCAGTGGCTAAATTTGTAAGTGTTGTGTAATAAATGTATTAAGTTTATGCAAGTTCTAGAAAAGTGAGAATATCTACTTAAAATATCAATTTATAATAGTAAAAGAAAGCCTGTTTGCTTAAGTAGAAACTAGCATGGGGAAGATAATCATCTTTTTTCAAATGCCTATTAGTCATACCAGTTAGAACTAGAAGTCATTATTTTGCAGTGTTGAAAATGAAGGCAGGGAAAGTTAGCAACTTCCCCTCAAATCAAGCTAGTTAATGAAGCAGCAAGGATAAAAACCCAGGGTTCCTTAGGTTCCACAAAAAGTAAGCATAGGAAGATTTCCTAGGGGCATCCTTGGTGCCACAGGGCACTGGAACAAATGTTTGTAAAAAATAGGCTCTTAACTATCATTATACCGTTGGCTATAATTAGTGATGTATTGGAAGGTATTAAGATTTCTCAGTGTGTAATTATGACCCAAATTCCAAAATTTCCTTTTGTTAGATATACTGTCATACAAGCGTAAGACACAACATTCTTTATTTTTCTTGAGTACATGCATGCATATAATTAAGTGTACATGAGTGTTAATTCATGAATGCTTAGCTAAATATAATTGATTCATTTGAACAGTAAAATCATGTAAAAGATTTTAGTGTGTTTGAAATGCACAACTTTGAATGCATATAATTATAAATATAGCTCCTGTATGTCCATAAATAAGCCTATAATGAAAACAGATATTAAATTTCTGGTTAAATTATTTTTGTTACTTTGTAATTAGAAAAATAATACATTACAATCAATTTTTGCTTTATTTTCCTACCATTTTTTGGGTATGTAAGTTTAGTAGTCAACCGTCTATATATGTCACTATTAAAATTCAGTGCTATGATATCAAAGAAAACTAGGCCTCCTAATAGGAAGTGTTATTATTAAAGCTCAATAAATTATGTTGTTTATTTCTAATTTGTACAATACTGATTTTCTCTGTTGGTGGAATATCCAGCACTGGCCAAGTTTAGAAACAGTCCCTGACTGAAGCGATGGCTTCTTGTTATTGTATAATAGTTTTCTTTTTCCTTATTTTATTTTATTTTATTTTATTTTATTTTATTTTTTAATGTTTATTTTTGAGAGAGAGAGAGAGACAGAGTGCAAATGGGGGAGGGGCGGAGAGGGAGAGGGAGACCCCGTATCTGAAACAGGCCCCAGCCTCTGAGCTGTCAGCACAGAGCCCACCATGGAGCTCGAACTCGGGACTGGTGAGATCATGACCTAGGCTGAAGTCGGACACTCAACTGACTGAGCCACCCAGGTGCCCCTTTCTTTATCATTTTAAATATCCTAAATGACTACTGAAACTGTAAAGGCTGACATCAACATGACTTAGGTAGACTGTCTGAAAATAAAGCTGTATATATATATATACACATATATACATATATGCATATATGTATATATGTGTATATATATATACACACACACACACACACACAAATACTGTATATGTATACATAAAATCATAAAATTGTTCTGTGATGCCTCAGAGCTAGAAGGGTAGAATGATGAAGGTGGGAGGGACTGATACTACCTTTTTTTCATCCGGGTGGATCCTGAAGTGTGTTACGATCTGCTATTTAACATTCTGTTATGGAATAGAGAACATTACAGTCAATTTAAAAAACCTTGTAAATGTCAATTTGTTCATACTGCAGAATTATTTTAAACAATGAGGACTATAGTTTACAGTCTTTATTATTCCCTTAATTCTGTTTCAATAGTCATAGATTTATAGGAATAATGGATAAAACAATATTAAGCTTATTATCATTTCTAACATGTTACAATATGAGTTGTTACTATATCTGAGAGGTGGTTTTAGCATTATGCTTTTATTCAACAAATATTTATTGAACACTTAGGTAAAAGCCACTGAGCCAGACATAAAATGTACTCGTACTAGGCGGCCTGGGTGGCTCAGTCAGTAAAGTGTCTCACCCTTGATTTCAGCTCAGGTCATGATCTCACGAACCATGATTCCTCCATCAGGGTTTGCACTGGTAGGGCAGAGCCTGTTTGGGATCCTCTCTCTCTGCCTCTCCCCCGCTGGGTGCATGTGCACACATGTGCCCTCTCTCTCTCAAAATAAATAAATAAACTTAAAAAAAATAAAATGTACCATTAATTAAACGCTGTACATAGTTCAAGTTATTGTAAATGTAGAATTAATAATCACAGATTATAAATTATTTACTCAATTATGAAATGTGTAAAGATTTTTTTATAAGTTAGTATACTTTTATATCATATTGAATACCATATTTGATTGAATCTAAGATGCTATTGATTATAAGATGCACCATTATTTTATATGGTACCAAAAAGAAAAAGAAATGTCACTAAATAAATTATAACTTGATACTTTGTTATCACAGAGTTTTTATTTCACACTTAGGTAGAGACTTCTTTTAAAACAGACATAAATTGTTGAAATCATATATCACTCTTGTACAAACATAAAAAGTAAAATAAAAGACATAAATGGGTTAAAATAAGTTTAAAGTTGACCACGATTCTTCTGAATGGCTTTTTGATTTCAGAATTGGTGACATCATTGTTTTTTCCACTCATTATTAGGCTCTGTGCCATCAAGAGTGCTGTCAAGAGTGGTAATGGTGCATTTTTTTCCTTAAAAGAATTCATAAAAGATATAAAGGCCATTTGGTGTTGTGCTCTAAGCTACCTGTACAATGTTAGCAATGTTGGCAAACTCACTGACTCACTGCCTTCTCCACCTACCCCCCAAAAGTTTGTCTTGTAAGGTTTAGTGCTAGGCTTTACTGTTTTCTCCACTGTTTTGCTTTTTTTTTGGTTGTTGTTTTTTTTTTTAAGCCACTTGGACTCATTCTATGGATTTTTATATTGATGCCTTTGTTTTGCACATACACAGAGAAAATTATGACATACTTACTTCCTGGCTATTAGTGATTGTAATAAGCCACTGATACTAAAGTATATTCAGATTTCAGAAAATGTAAATGTTTTAAAATATGCATATTATAATCAACTCAATATAGTATTAATACAAAGTTTTTATCATTTATTGAAATTCAAGAAAAAGGCAAATCAGTACCGTTAAAATGGAAATTATAAGAGGCATTGTTGCAAGGATAATATGTTGATTGATTATGTATTGGATATATAGATGAAAAAGAGACTGCTAGTTATTTCCAAGTATTCATTTCCCCCCTTTTATTTCACAGTATCAGAATCCTTTATTTTTATTTAGATATGTAGCAGCATTAAAATAACTTATTTTTTTTAATTTATAAATGACAACTTTTCTCAGCTTTCTTTCTGGTTTGCTGCAGCCACATGACTAAATCTGACCATCAGAATGTTAGTGGCAGTGATGTGTACTACTTCCAGGCTGTGCCCTTAGAATTAAAGGACAGACTCTCGGGGCGCCTGGGTGGCGCAGTCGGTTAAGCGTCCGACTCCAGCCAGGTCACGATCTCGCAGTCCGTGAGTTCGAGCCCCGCGTCGGGCTCTGGGCTGATGGCTCAGGGTCTGGAGCCTGTTTCCGATTCTGTGTCTCCCTCTCTCTCTGCCCCTCCCCCGCTCATGCTCTGCCTCTCTCTGTCCCAAAAATAAATAAACGTTGATAAAGGACAGACTCTCACTTTCCCTTTCCCCATGGTATTCTACCACCTAACTGCCTGGAACATGGGCATGGTAGCTTGCCATCTTGGACATTAAGGAGAAGGCAAAAACCTTTGAATAGCAAAGTACAAATATAAAAAAAAAAAAAATTAGGACTCTAGACACCTTGAACCTGATGTGTATGCCCTGGCCTGCTTATGCTGGAATAGTTAATTACATGAGAGAGAAATAAACTTCTTCTACCTTGTTTAAGTCACTGCTAGTTTAGCCTCTTGTTATAGAAATCAGAATTATGCCCTATTATAATATTAGAGTTGACCCTTGAACGACACAGGATCCAACTGTGTGGATCTACTTATATGCAGATTTTTTCTAGTACAGTACTCTAAATGTTTTTTCTCTTTTTTATAATTTACTTAAGAACATTTTATTTTTTCTAACTTTATTGTAAGAATACAGCATATAACATATAAAATATATGTTAATCAAGTGTTTATGTTATTGGCAAGGCTTCTGGTCAACAGTAGGCTATCAATAGTTTTAGGGGAGTCAAAACTTATATGGCAGTTTTCAACTGTGTGGGACTTGGTGCCTCTAACCTCCTCATTGTTTAAGGGTCAACCACAACATCATCTGAATAGGATAAATAGGTTAACTTCAAAGATAATTCCAAATTTTTATCTTAGAAACAGTTTCCCTCAGCTTTCTTTGAGTAAGAGTTGTTGATTTGGGGCACGTGGGTGGCTTAGTCAGTTAAGCATCCGACTTCAGCTCAGGTCATGGTCTCATGGTTCATGGGTTCGAGCCCTGGATTGGGCTCTGTGCTGTGTGGAGCCTGCTTGGGATTCATTCTCTCTCTCCCCGCCTCCCCCCCCCCCCCCACTCTGTTCCTCCTCTATTCATGCTTTCTCTCTCTCTCAAATAAAAAAAAAAAGAGTTGCTGATTTGGGTTTTATTCCCCTTCTTTCTCTATGGAATGATGCCATAAATATGGTCTATGTTCAGGCAATAATGGGAAGAAACCAAAGAACAAAAGGCTTGAAATATCAATGAACTAAATTATAAGTTTTGATTAATTACAAGAAATCATATTTTTGTACATTTTGAAAATTAAAGAACTAGAACTTTAAAATTTAAAAAAATGATACAGAAACCACAGATAAGAATATCAATTAATGCAGTGGTGATGGGAATGGAGAGCACACCAATTGGTCTGTGCTTTTCTGTGTGATCATATCCATCTGTGTAGGTAGTAGACAATTAGATCTAACACTTTTTACAAGCCTCAGTGAATAGGACCATGCAAATGTTATGGTCTGGTTACATAGACTTTAGCAAAGTTCTGCTTTACAAAAGTTTCTGAGGAATTAGCATTTTTTGGCTTACTCTTCTGTCTCTCTTTTTTTTTTCCTTTAACATTTATTTATTTATGAGAGACAGAGCATGAGCAGGGGAGGGGCAGAGAGAGAGGGAGACACAGAATCCGAAGCAGGCTCCAGGCTCCAAGCTATCAGCACAGAGCCCGACACCGGGCTCAAACTCACAAACTGTGAGATCATGACCTGAGCCGAAGTCAGACGCTTAACCAACTGAGCCACCCAGGTGCCCCATGGCTTACTCTTCTCTTATGAGAGTTGTGTTTTCTCAGTTTTTCAGAACTGGGTCACTTTATTTTGAATTATTAAGACACAATGAAAGAATAAAATCTTTATACCAAAAGTGAGTCAGAGACATCTCGACAGATAAGTAGACAGTGGTAAAGCAATGGTTATGCATATTTATGTAATCAAGCCAGAGTTTGAGCAATTTTAAACCTGATTATCTGGGCACCTAATCTAATATCTGTAAATTTAATTAACTCTTAATCTTCCCAAAATATAATAAAATGAATGTCATATAATGGATTCTTTTTAACTATTCAGAGAAATTGAAAATTTGAGATAGGGTCTACTCATCAAGTTTGCCTATTGCAAGGGTAACTTCAAAGGCCCTGCAGAGAAGGCAAGCAAAGCCATTTATATTCATCACCCTGGCCTCCCCATGGCTGACCTTTTTCCTCCAGTGTTCTTTTCTCTACCTAACCTCCCCAGTCCCCAACCACAAGTTCCTATGCCTTCACCTTTCTCACTTGGAAACTCCAGTCCTTTCACCTTTCTACTTCTGTGTGAATTCTGTCAATAGATAGGGCATTCTCTGTCAATAGATAATGATGCATCATTTCATCATTGCAATCGCTTTCTCCTTTGACAGAGATATGGCATTCTCTGTCAATAGATAATGATGTAGATATCTATATGTAGATGTCAATGTAGATGTAGATGTCAATAGATAATAGATAATGATGTCAATCATATGACAGAGATATGGCATTCTCTGTCAATAGATAATGATGCATCATTTCATCATTGCAATCGCTTTCTCCTTTGAAATATATTACATCTTCCAGTGCTGTGGGGAAGGGAGACCTCATTCATGAATAAATTCATCTGCTTCTCTATCCCTACACCAGAGCAATCAACTATTTAGGAGGTTTTAAAACCAGGCAAGCTAGTATCCAATTTCAAAAGAACCCTCAATTCTAAACGGAAATCCTGTGTTTTCCTATTCAATTTTCTCCTGTTCTCTACAATTCCTATTTTTAAACTTCCCCCCACTATATCTAAATAATCCAAGCTATTCCCAAATATCCCAAAGTAACTGGCAGTTAGCCCCAACTCCTACTTTGGAGAAAAAATACTACTTATAAATAAGAATTCACTTGACTTTCTACCCAAGACCTAAAAAATTCCCTGATTGCAGAACCATCCTCTTTTACTCGTAAAGGAAAAAGTGAGGCAATCCTTTCATCTTTGCTTCAGACCCCATCCATCCATTTTCTCCATTTATGGGACTTCATTTAATTATTCATTTGCTTAACTTTCTATGTCTTCTTGTCTGCTGATTCCTTCCCTTAAGTTTTAAAACATGCTTGAGTATTGCACATCCTAATAAAACACCTCCATCACCTCCATGTGCTACTCTTTCCTCCTTTCCAACATCCAGTTTCCTGAAGGAATGGTCTACTCTCATAGAATCCACTTCCTCACTCCTATTCATTTATTTAACCACATTAATGTACTTAATATAGCCTCTCCTTCACTAATCTCATTGAATTCACTAAAACCTACTTGTTAATGTTAATAGTTACTTACTCTAATTGAACTTACTTTAACGTTTTTATGTTGATTACTTCTTAGGCTATTCTCCTCCAGGGATGTCTTGGTAGCTGAGTCAGTTAAGTGTCTGACTCTTGATTTTGGCTCAAGTCAAGATCTGTCAGTTGTAAGATGGTGCCCCCAGTCAGGCTCCTTGCTGAGCGTAGAGCCTGCTTAAGATTCTCTGTCCCTTTGTCCCTCCCCGCTTCTTATGCTTTCTCTTGCTCGCTCCTTCTCTCTCAAATATATATATGAAAACACATTGACCTGAGTTTGTTTTTTCATACTTTCTCAGGTTTCTATGCACACAGGCTCTTTGTTCCTTTTTAAGTTCTTTTTCTTTAAATATTGATGTACTCAGGTTTCTATCAAATTTTGTCTTCTCTTTCATGGATTCAGATTCCACTATTAAAGGAAGTCCTTCAATTTCATCTTTAGTTGCAGTCATGCATTACCAATAACTTCCTCAAAATTTCTACTTGCATGAGCACAAGTACTTCAGACTTAGTACGACCAAAGCTGAAGGCATGGTCTTCCTTACTTCATCATCCTGTTTGTCTCCCACTAACTCACATTCTTATCCTTCAGTCTTCACACTCCTTAACTGGAACTTTAACTTCCAGTTATCTCCTGAATCTTCTTTTCTCCTCATTTCAGCAGCCCTCATTCAGAACCACTATAATCCTTCAATGAATGACTATTATCATATGTTAACTAGTTTCTCTTCTTCTAGTCTGACCTCCACTCTTATCTTCTCCTTAGCCAGAGTGTTATTTCTGAAATGCATTCCTGACCATTTCAATATCTTTATTTAAAAATGTTTCTGAGGTTACTTATTTTTCTTTGAACTAAGTCCAGACTCATAACATTTTTCATACCATGGTTAAATGTGAGTTACAGTCATAAAAAAAATCATTTAAAACATTTTGATGACTTTATAAATTCTCCCAGATTCTTCCTTATTCTTTTGATAGTCAGATACTTTTATTTTGCTAAACAAATTTTGTTGAAAAAATTTATGTCATAAAGACCTAAGTATTAAACAGTTCATTTTGTTTTTAATACCTTTACTGGTTAGCCATAATTACAATAGCAAGCAATGCAAAATATATAAAATACAATAAGCTTATTTTTATAAATTTAGTTTTATTGTTTCAGGATAAAATTCTAATTATCCCAACTTCTTTCACTTTTTGCTGTTGAGAAGAAGGAAATCTCTTTTTCCCTTTGCTTTATGCTTTCGAATGAAAGGAGCTGCAAGATAGGAATCTTGGCCCACCCTCATCTCTGAGAAATGACTTATCAGTTTCCCCCTTCTTTGATGTATGAGCTTCATATCCTCAGGAAGCAAATATTCTCTACTCCTCCATGTAGTAAATTTTATGGGGTCCAGTCCTCATGGGGAATACCAGTGGTGGTGCAGCCAGGCTTGTGACTGTATGGTCAAGTCTAATTCAATTCAAGGTGGCATTATTAGCAAGTCCACTTTCTGATAGACCTAAGCTGATAGCTGCCTGTATTTTAATTGCTGCCTGTTTGAACATGTGTTTGCCTCTCAGTTGTTTTGAGCACATATGGACAGGAAAATGGAATGTTACTTGTTAGCTTCCTGAAATATTAATATTTACTTAGAAGTGCTGGTGTTCATTTTAAACAAATTCACTCCTTTCAGTACCAGTTGTCATCAGATGAGTCTCTCCTCTTGTTACTAATCTGTGAATCACCATTCAGTCTATACTCAATCCATAACTATGCCTCTTTTCTCCTCAGTACTCTTGTTTAAAGAAAAATAAAGAGTTGATAATGACAGCAAACCATCACTGCACTTACTATCCAAATTAACTTTATATACCTGTATATACTTTATATACCTTTATTTAAACCTCACAACATCCTATGAAATAAATATAAATACTTCTATTTTTACGAGACTCTTAAAACCTAAACAACTTGCCCAAAGTCCCCGTGGTGGAGCTGACATTTGAACCCAGATCTAAACTGTGCCAGGGTACAAGCTATATTATATTATCTTCCTGGTAGAAGGATTTCTGCATATTCCTTCTAAATCACTCAGTTTTTAGTCATCTAGCCACCTCAAAACCTACAGCCTTTTAAGTTCTTTTTCAGGTAATTCCCAGAATGTGGATTCAATAGCTCCATAAACATTTTTTGACCATTTGATAAATACCAGACACTACAATAGGTGAATAAATTTGGTTTCTGCTCTGAAGGATCAAGGAATGAGTTTATGTGTAGGATGGGAACATTTGGAGAAGCAAAATAAGTACAGATGTGCAATCTCTTATCCACAATCACAAAACCTCAAAATCCCAAAAACTGACAATTATTTTGTAAATTGTAGCATTTTGGTATCAACATCCTATCTGAATTGGCATTAAGCTACTTATAATCTTCAGTGATCCCACTCAGTGTGACTAATTCATACATTTCATTTTAGATGTATTGATGTGTTTGGTTACTCAGTGTTATCCCACATAATGTGTACTATATTGCCTTTCTAATATTCAAAAGAAAATAATAATTTTTGAAACACATTGTGTCCCAGGAGTTTTGGGTAAGAGAGTGTCAAAAAAGGTACTATTTGGATCTGATTGTTGAATACAAATTTGCCAGGAAGCCAAATGGAGGAAGATAAATGCAGTGGAACTACACGCAACAGCCTGAACAAAATCACGAGAGAGTAATGAGTGGTCAGGGGAAGGAGTACAGGTAGGAAAGTGACAGAAGAATAAAGCTGACCAGTTCCCAGGGGTCAAATCACAAAGGTACTGTGGAATGCCTTACAAAGTTTGGATTTGTCCCAGATGGCTAAGAGGTGATATAGAAGAATGTTAGGCTAAGAGAGGTAAGGTGACCATACATCTCAGTTGCCAGGACATGACTCGGTTTCTTCCTGCTACCCAAGCATTATTGATAACACAATTTTTCACTTTCACAAGTAATTTAGTTTGGCTGAAATAGTTTATGGGCCCCTAAATGGTAGAACCAGATACTGATTTTAGAAAGAAAATTGTCAGTAGTAGGGAAAATGGAATTAGGGTCAGAGATTTCCACAGGACTTTTTCCTAAAATGAGAATAACCTCATGAATGCCAAAACCTAGCATGTAGGAAAAATGGCATAAAAGAATGTCATCACATTTTTGTGGGTGAGTAAAAGTTTTCTAATGCCTATAAGTAAGAAGGGAGGCATTTTCAGTTATGGACTGAAAACGAACTCCATCCTTTCTCCTACCTCACATTGTCCTGCGGTTTCCTTATATCTTGGCTTTTGGCTCCAGCTGAGTTGAAGAAGTTAACTGCGTTAAAATACCCAGAAAAATATAACATAAGTGGAGCTGAAAATACATAAATATTATGAATCCATAATTGTAGTATTTATGCCTCCATTTAAAATAATTAGGAAGCAAGGGGCACCTGGGTGGTTCAGTCGGTTAAGCGTCTGACTGGCTCAGGTCATGATCAGTTCACGGGTTTGGGCTCCACGTCATCAGGCTCTGTGCTGACAGCTCAGAGCCCGGACCCTGCTTTGGATTCTGTGTCTCCCGCTCTCTTTCTGCCCTTCCCCCACTTGTGCACATGCACATGTTTTCTCTCTCTCTCAAAAATAAACATTAAAAAAAGTAGGAAGTATATTGATGTGTTTTTCTTTTTTTCCTCAAGTTACGGGGCTAATGAACAAATTAATAAGTAAAAGTAAATTACAAAATATAAAATATGATCACACATTCTTCACCAATTGAATATAAATGGGAAATATATTTAATGGTTGCTTTAATAAGCAAGTAGAAAATGAAGGAAAATATTAATATCTATGTATCACAGTATGTCAAATTAATTTTTATCTTATAATTAGGTAGCATTAAAAATTTGGAATTATTTCAACTTCTGAATAGATTTCCATTAGCTACAAATTGGGAGTTTCAACAGAACCATTTTATCTTACTAATCAGGAAAATGTAAATTAAAACAAGGTATCATTTTCCCATCATATCAGTGAAAATTAAAGTATAACAGCTTTTCTCTGAAATTACAGGAACTAGTATACTCTTAGGATGTTTTTGTTATAGACACTCTGGGATTCTTTTGGAAATAGCTAATAAAATTAAATATGTGCATAACCTATGACCTTGCAATTCTATTTCTAGACATTTACCTTAGAGAAACACTCACAAATATGTACAAGAAGAAGGGGCAAAGGTGCTCATTATAGCTATGTGGTAATAGCAAAACACTGGGTATAATCTATCCCATAATATCCATCATGGGGAAGTATTATGGAATGCTATGTGAGATGAAGTTAGACCCCAAGGATCATTGAATTAAAAAGTAAAGCAAATTGAAGAAATAAATATGCAGTAAGCCATTTAAGGCTTTTTAAAAAAGTTTTGTATGGGTTTTTAAGAAGTGTCTTTATTAGTGCTTGGGCTGGACAGATACACCCCAAACTGGGATCAGTGGTTGCTTCTAGGGAGGGGTAGGAAATCTTGAATTTCCAGTAGTGGTTAAAGGAAATTAGATTTATTCTTTATTAGTTTTTTAGGCCTTTCATAGCAAAGTACCACAGACTGGTAGCTTAAACAATAGAAACTTATTTCCTCACAGTTGTGAAAACTTGATGTCTGTGATCAAGGTATCAGGAGGGTTGATTTTTCTTCCGAGGCCTCTCCCCTTGGCTTATAGGTGGCCACCTTCTCCCTGTGTTTTCACATGGTCTTTCCTCTGTGAGCACCTTTGTCCTAATCTCCTCTTCTTACAAGGACACCGGTCATACTGGAATAGTGCCTATTCATAATGACCTCATTTTGCCTTTATGACTAATTTAAAGGCCCTATCTCCAAATACAGTCACATTCTGAGGCACTAGGGGGTGAGGATTTCAACATAAGAAAATGGAAAGGATTAAGGGACAGACACAATTCAGCCTATAACATATTCCTAACATTTTTATTTTAAACAAAAGAAATTGGATTCATATTTATATTGAGGCTAAGCAAAGTTGTAAAAGAAAATGAAAAGATTATTTACATCTAGACAAATTTCCCTTTACAGGAAATCTGTTTAGTTTTTAAGCGTGCTGTAACACCAGATTGCCAACATTGGTTATCTTAGGAAGGTGAAAATGGAAGTAGGTAGGGGGATAGCCTTAACTTTTTAAAAAACAGACTTGATTGTTTAGAGCAGCTTTAGATTTACATAGAAATTGGGAAGATAGTACAGAGTTCCCATATACCCCACACCCCGTTTCTCCTGTTATTAATATTTTACATTAATATGGGTTATTTGTTGTAATTAATGAAGCAGTATTGATACACCGTTACTTAAAGTCCATACTTTATTCACATTTCCTTAGTTTTTACCTAATATCCTTTTCCTATCTCAGGACTCCATCTAGGATACCACATTACATTTGGTTGTCATTGTCTCCATAATCTCCTTTTGGCTATGATAGTTTTTCAGACTTTTATTTGACAACCTTGGCAGTGTTGAAGAGTGCTGGTAAGATATTTTGTAGAATGCCCTCCTACTGGAATTTGTCTTATAGATTTCTAATGATTAGCCTTGGGTTATGGGTTTGGGAAAGAAGACCACAAAGGTAGAGTGCCATTTTCATCACATCATATTAAGGGTGTGTACTATCAACATGATTCATTATTGCCAATAGTCACCTTGATCACCTGGTGAGGTCTCTCCAACTATAGTTACCCTTTTTTACTCCTTTCCATACTGTCTTCTCTGGAAGGAAGTCACTATGTGTAGTATGTGCACTATGTCCACACTTGAGGAGTGGGAGCTGTGGTCCACCTTCTTTAGAACAGAGTATCTACGTATATTGCTTGGAATTCTTCTGCACAGGAGATTTGTTTCTTTTCTCTCATTCATTTATTTACTCAATCTTACTAACTTTTTTTTTTTACTATATTTCTTTGGATCATTTTACATAATGAGCATATATTAATTTTGTGGTTATTTTGAAATAAGGATATTTTAGAGATACTTACATCATTAATTTGGGACATTAGAAAGTAGGAACATGCAAGGTTATCAGAAAGGACCTAGGGAGGTTAAAAATATAACTACCAGTGTACCTCTTCTCTGTTAGTAACATATTATTCTTATTTAGACTACAGAAAGTGGTTTATACAAATATTTGATATGATTCCCTGCTTAGAAAGTGAGTTTGCATCTTTAGATAAAAGATGAAACAAACAGAAGCCTTCTTATTGTGTGCATTTTCTGAGTTTCTTAAGTTTCATAACTTCATGGCAGGTTATAAGTTGCCACCTTTCATTTTGCAAACTCTTGGACCTCTTGTACTGTTCTTTGAAATAATGTGCATACATCATGCCTTTTCTATACACAATTGGGATTTTTCATATATCTCCTTTGAGAATTTCCAGGCTTAATTATTAATCTTTCCTCCCTAACTTAAAAGTAAATTTTGAAACTCTAAAAAAGAAATCTGTTGATAATAACCATAATGTAAATTATCTCACTGTTTCTGCTCTTTTATGTACACTATCAGTGGATTAATATTTCTTTACATTGTGATTTTTTTCCAGATATTTCGGTCAGCTTGTTAGCGGTGGTTGTCAGCTTCTGTGGCCTGGCCTTGTTGGTTGTCTCACTTTTTGTCTTCTGGAAGTTGTGCTGGCCTTGTTGGAAAAGCAAACCTGTGACTTCCAACGTCAGCACCCTTCCACAGAGCATTTCAAGTGCTCCTACTGAAGTCTTTGAGACCGAAGAGAAAAAAGAAGTTAAAGAAAATGAAAAGCCAGCTCTAAAAGCTGTTGAGCCTGCTATAAAAATTAGCCACACTTCCCCTGATATCCCAGCAGAAGTCCAAAATGCTTTAAAAGAACATTTAATTAAACATGCACGTGTGCAAAGACAAATTACTGAACCTACATCCTCATCCCGGTAAGAAAAGATCAAATATATAAAACTGTGCGTGCATGTATGTGTGTGCTTGTATGTGTGTGTGTGTGTGACCTTGTAAGGGGACAAAAATGGAGATGAGAAAGGAGCAAAGAAAAACAGGAGAAATGAGAATGATATAAGAAACAGATCATTGAATAAAGAGGAAAAGGGCAAGACAGTTAAGCATCCAACTCTTGATTTCAACTCAGGTCATAATCTCGCGGTTCATGAGTTCGAGGCCTACATCAGGCTCTGAGCTGACAACATGGAGTTTGCTTGGGATTCTCTGTCTCTCTCTCTCTGCCCCTCCTCTTCTCATGCTAGCTCTCTGGCTGTCTCTGGCTCTCAGAAATAAATAAATAGGGGCACCTGGGTGGTTCAGTCGGGTAAGGTCCAACTCGATTTCTGCTTAGGTCATGATCCCACAGTTCTTGAGATCAAGCCCTGAGTCGGGCTTCATGCTGACAGCACAGAGTCTGCTTAAGATTCTCTCCCTTCCTCTCTGCCTCTCCCCCATTCATTCATGCACACATGTTGTCTCTTTCAAAATGAAGAAGCATTACAAAATTAAATAAATAAATAAACCTTTAAAAAAAAATAGGAAAAGGGTAGGACAGAGGAAGTAAGGATGAGGGAAACTGAGGACAAAGGAGCCAGACAGGGAGCAATACCATGAAGGGGTTTTAGTAGAATTTAAGGTCTCAGTAAGATAATATAACTACTGACTATTATTTGTTAACTCTTTCCCTTGAAAGATCATTGCTTGATAGTTGCTACTTGCAGTCTCAGTGTAGTTTAAGTCAACCAATAAATATCAAGAAAACAGCTACTTGCAATGTCTGTCATGAAATCATCTGGAAGTTCACAATCAAAATTGAGTAACAGAGATTAATATTGAGTCTACAGTTGTTTAGTAACTGCATTGTCCACGTGGAACCACTGGAAAATGCTATTTGAACACATACAGGCCAAGCCATACTGGGCAGAGTGTGGTAAATGCCACAGGAGTTTTGGTGAATATCCTGAGCACACTAAAGAGTGTATACAAAAGGAGGGAAATGAGAGCCTCTTCATGGAGATATATTTTAACTCTGCTTGGAAAAATCAGCAAAAGATTGCTTGAATGAAAATAATTTGCTGTAATGTATTTCAAATTGAGTTAACTGTAAAGGAAACATAGATTTTTTTTTTAATTTTTTAATGGTTATTTATTTCTGAGAAAGAGACAGAGCATGAACAGGGAGGGGCAGAGAGAGAAGGAGACACAGAATCCCAAACAGGCTCCAGGCTCTGAGCTGTCAACACAGAGCCCGACACAGGGCTCGAACCCGGGAACTGCGAGATCATGACCTGAGCCGAAGTCAGATGCCCAACCAACTGAGCCACCCAGGCGTCCCAAGGAAAAACACATTCTTGTGAAGAGTCATTTTTTTTTCTATTAAGGATCGTCTTCAGTCCTTAAAATGAATGACAAAGTAGTACTGGTTTTTCTCTGGTTCTCAGAAGTAACAACTAGTTTTACCCGAGGGCAGAGGAAAATCAGTGGTTTGGGAAGGCAAGTATGGTTTCCTGCTAAGTAACTGACTTCCTAATCTTCCCTTTCTACCTCTCTAAATCTAAGTAACATCTACACTTCCTGACATGACATACTTTTGTATGTTTAAAAATCTGTGAAATTGAAACACTGTGCATGGATCATGTTTGCCACTAGGACTGAAAGAATATTCAGTACATCTTTTGTGAAATAGAAAAGAATTGTATCAGAGGTGCCTGGGTGGCTCCGTCAATTAAGTGTCTGACTTTGACTCAGGTCATGATCTCACACTCCGTGGGTCTGAGCCCTGCATCGGGCTCTATGCTTACAGCTCAGACCCTGGAGCCTGCTTCGGATTCTGTGTCTCCCTCGCTCTCTGCCCCTCCCCTGCTCGTGCTCTGTCTCTCTCTGTCTCAAAAATAAATAAAAACATTAAAAAAAATTTTTTAAAAGAAAAGAAGAGAATTGTATCAATAAATAAATCCACCTCTTTCTGAAATACATTCCAGACAAACAAGTAAGAATAACTGTTACTTTGGGGATAAGGAACTTTGGAATAAGGAGGATGGATGGAGGTGTCTTTTCCACGTTATGCTTTTCTGTGCTCTTTAAAATTTATAACCAATGTATGTCTCATAGTTAGTTTTTCTGAGCAGTGGCATTTAGGGTCATTTTTAATTTTTATGATTTCTATGTAATATGAATATATGTTAACTTAAACTTATCTATTATGGTTATTTAACTGAAATAATTATCCCCTGTGCCACTTTTAAAAACATTTATAAGAGTGGCACCTGGGTGGCTCAGTGAGTTAAGCATCCGACTTTGGCTCAGGTCATGATCTCATGGTTTGTGAATTCAAGCCCCACATCAGGCTCTGTGCTGACAGCTCAGAGCCTGGTACCTGCTTCAGATTCTGTGTCTTCCCCTCTCTCTGCCCCTCCCATGCTCATGCTCTATCTGTATCTCTCAATAATAAATACATGTTAAGAAAAATTAAAAATAAAAAAATATTTTTAAGAAAAACTGCTTTAAAACTATCTGATTACTTATCATTACTCTTATCACTGGCAACAGTGGCCAAATACAGTATTTAGTAAAGCCTTAAAGACACTCAGAAGTTTTAGAGTAAAAATGTTCAATTAATTTACAAAACATTTTTATTCATTTTTTATAAAACATTTTAAATATTGACAGCAGTATGTACATCAATCAGCTTAGCACTCAGAATCATTAAGCTCTTTTAGTTGATAAGTGCACTTTGTCCCCCAATCTTAAAAAAACATAAAGATTAAATTACACATATCTTGTATTTTCCAAGAGAAAAAGTAGAATACAAATTCATAGTTTTGCCAGAACTTTAATATTTCATCTACCTCTTTGAATTTCCTTGTTTATATGAGTGGCTGGGGAAGGAAGAAAGATTTATTTTTGAGCACTTGCAATTTGGTCACTATGCCAGGCACCCTTCCTGCTAATCCTGCCGACCTGCATGAAGTAAGTGTTATTAATTATTCCCATTACTTGTGAGTTAACTCAAGGCCCAGGGAAATTTACAATTTTGCCTAAAGTCATGCAGCTGGTGAAAGTTAGAATTCAAATTTATCCAGATTGATGGTTTCACATTTTAAGCATTAAAGTCAAGGGGATATATAGTTTTTTACAATCAAAGATGTTGGTTACAGTCTGCTGAGGACAGAGAGTTTGGAGGTTGAAGAATGAGGGCATCTTCCTGCTCATTCTACTCAGAAATCTAAGATTGTACGTGGTTATTGTGAATGACTAGAGTCACGATTTTAATCTCTTTGGCCTTGAGATGAATTCCTTGCATAAAACTTGATTATACTTAGTTCTCAAAACCCCTCATCTACATTAATTCCTTCATCATACTAGAAATTACCTTTATATGGAAGGAGGAGGAAATTGCTGAGTTCATTATGCAGCCCACTTGGACACAGATTGAGGGCACATTATCATAAATCAGATTATTCTGCTCAAATCTTAACTTTCCACTGAAATGTAGCAAAATCAAACCACACACATACACACACATGCACACGCACACAATGAATTGGTTTTGTCACCTTATTAGGCTATGCCAGTTCCAGTCTGCCATTGGGACTCCCTTTTACTCGGCTCAGACAGTAGCTGACAAACATCTTACCCTTTCAAGTCTTATTTGTCTCTATAACTTAATAATATTTTCATTTGTTCAGAAATTAACAGCATTGCTGGAAACTGGAACATTTTCCAAGTTCTTATCTTCCTTTTCAAGTGCCTAGACACTTGGCCACATCAGCTTGCCAGCAGCCAAATGACTCAGGAGGCATCTCCGTATTTCTTAGTTATTAACATTATTCTAGCATGTATCTTGATTGATTGTTCATTCATTCAATAGTCTTATTCAGTAGATATTTACTAATGGGTATCATCAGTGTCTTATACACACCCTGTCCACTCTGCAAACTTAAGGGAGCAGGAAAAAAATTTACAACATAATGCAAAGATAAGACATGAAAGACCAACTTCAATATAAGGAATTACAAGTATAGACTGTGGTGGAGAATGTGGAATTCTGAGAACAGAAAAATTATTCCTAGTATGAGGCTTAGAAAAGGGCCAATAGGCAAAGGCTAAAGGAAATGAAGAATTCACATAAATGGCAATTGGGAGAAAGTTTGCATCCCAGATGGAAACATTTTATGTGAAAAGACCTAGAATAGGAAATGTTGCCATGAAAGTGGAATTTACTTGATAAGAAAACAGAGTTCAGTGGAGGAGTAAAATAGAAGAGAAAGTTGGCTGGACTCAAACTATATAAGGAGGCCTTGAAACCATGGGCAGGATACTCAAGGTCTGCCCTGTCAAAAATATTTGCAGCAGAAGAGTCCCTTGGATAAAGAGCTGTGTTCTAGGAAAATTAATTTGGCAACAGTTTATAGGACAGACTAAAGAAAAAGACATCTACTTGGAAACTAATATAGTAGTTCAGGCATGATAAAAATCAAGAAATAGCAAACAATAACCAAAAGACAAAAACCTGAGGGAAATTGTAAAGGAAGAATCCAAGATCCCTTATAAAAAACACTGTGACATTTTAGTCATTATGAGTGTAGCCTATACCTTTTAAAAGCCTGCCATTCAGGGGCACCTAGGTAGCTCAGTCGGTTGAGCGTCCGACTTTGGCTCAGGTCATGATCTTGCCATTCGTGGGTTTGAGCCCCGCAGCAGGCTCTGTGCTGACTGCTTGCTCAGAGCCTGGAGCCTGCTTCAGATTCTGTGTCTCCCTCTCTCTCTGCCCCTCCCCCACTCGCACTCTGTGTGTGTGTGTGTGTGTGTGTGTGTGTGTGTGTGTCTCTCTCTCTCTCTCTCAAAAATAAATAAACATTTAAAAAATAAATAAATAAATAAAAGCCTGCCATTCAAACAATTACAATTTGATGATACCAAGCTACCATTCAAGCATTATGGTTCCATATTCCCCCACACATAGAGCTCTATGCTGCTTTCTTAGGCAGAAAATGCCGAATTCACTTGTGTATTGCTCTTGACACCTAGAAAGTACTGTAGGAACTCAGGTTATATTTGTTGGTCTAAAAAAAAAATCAATAAATGAATTTGATGACCTCATCCTATTGATTCCAAATGGATACTTCATGATTGTCCACTAGAGGAGTGCTTGGTCTTTTGACTATCCCCACCTCTCGGCATCTGCATTTTTGCTTTTGCGCTTCCTTCATCTGGGATGGTGACCTCTTTTTTATCTACTGTAAGATGTTTAAGGAAAATGCATTCCAGAGTCTACCTTCTCTGCCCAATTATGAGCTATTACCCTTTATCATTTGAAGCCATAGTTACAATCTAGCAATTATCTATTGTCCTAATATTTAGCTCTAGCTATTTGCCAAACTCGATGCTAAGTTCTCAGGAGAACAAGGCTGTGTAGCCTACTTTTATGCGCTCCTAATTTCTATCACTGTGTAGATACAGAAAAGTGTCAAGTGATGCTTCTAACTGATTGGGGTCATCTCCACTTCTCTGTGCTCTTTTAACAACAGCATCAGGTGGTGAGATAAACTGCCCATATTAGAAAGAGGTTAATGATGGTATACTCTCTGGGATGAGTTTGAGGGCCAATTTTCTGTGCATTCATTAATGGTATAGAGAAGAGGTAAATAATAAGTGGAAAGTAATTTGCTGAGGATGAGGAATTACATAGGTTAGCCACTGTTAGGATTCTAAATACCTACTGAAAAATAATTGGGAAACGTAATGGCAGAGCCAACTGAACATTAACAAAAGCAGGAAAGTGTGCATAGGAAGAAATTGTCTTATATGTGTTCATGGACTTACAATCAGCTATGTATGGTTGCTTACAAAAGTAATTTTTAAAATCATTATATAAGAGAAATAAAGAATTATATAAAAATACATAAAACTGGATTGTATAGTTTTCTTTAAGGGATTTTTTTTTCAATTAAATTCCTCCTAAAAGCAGAAATTGCAATTATCCATTCCAGGGCACTGTAAGTAATGGAAAGCAAGATGTTATACAAAGGGAGAGTATAAAAGATATAAACCTAGCTAGGATGTCAAGAAGCAGTATTTATCCAAAACTGAGAGAACTGAGAACTATCTCTTTGAAATAAAATTTTATGAAACATGCTGTACAGGTGCTTGAAATGGTTAAATAACCCTTTTCATGAAACATGTATTTGATAAATACACTAACTTCTTTTCTGAAGTGGGATGGCTCTTTGAACCAAGGTCAAAGACAAAACCTTATAAAATAAATTCAAACTTGGAGAGTTTGTTTTCTGGCACTGATAAATACCATCTCCTCTTTATAAGCACTAATTATGAATTGATTGGACTCTTCTTTATAATACAGAATATTCTTGGGAAGTTTGATTTCATGAGTCACAGGAATATTAGGGTAAATTGTTTTAAAATTTTTTTAACGTTTATTTATTATTGAGAGACAGAGACAGAGCATGAGCAGGGGAGGGGAAGAGAGGGGGGGAGACACAGAATCCAAAGCAGGCTCCAGGCTCCAAGCTGTCAACACAGAGCCTGACGCAGGACTCGAACTCACAAACTGCGAGATCATGACCTGAGCCGAAGTTGGATGCTTAACTGACTGAGCCACCCAGGCGCCCCTAGGGTAAATTGTTTTAATACAAACTCCAATTAACATTTCCTGAATCTCAGCATATGTTATTATGAAATTCATGAAAAGGTGAATAATACTTAGTTTCTGCTGTTATGAAGACTACAGTCTAGCACACGGGTTGAGGAATGGAAGACAGATGTGGAAACAAATAATTTCAATACACTGTTTGCAGACATCAGGAAGAGCATAACAGACTGAGAAATGGAGACTTGTATAGCAGGAGAAAAGCCAAGAGGTATAACTTGGAAGCCAAGTGAACAGAGTATGTAAATAACCAGGAATGATTAATTGTTAAGTGACCCTAATAAGGTCAGCTGGAATGAAGACCGTGAATTGCCCTGGGAGCTTAGCAAAGTGGGGAAGACATTGTTCACATTTCTAAGAGTGATTATGGTGGAGTTGGGCATATGTAAAAGCTAATTAGAATATGTTTAAATAGAAGGAAATCAGACAGGGGTGCCTGGGTGGCGCAGTCGGTTAAGCGTCCAACTTCAGCCAGGTCACGATCTCGCAGTCCGTGAGTTCGAGCCCCGCGTCAGGCTCTGGGCTGATGGCTCGGAGCCTGGAGCCTGTTTCCGAGTCTGTGTCTCCCTCTCTCTCTGCCCCTCCCTCGTTCATGCTCTGTCTCTCTCTGTCCCAAAAATAAATAAACGTTGAAAAAAAAAATTAAAAAAAAAAAAAGAAGGAAATCAGACAGTAAACAGACTGTCCTCAGCTCTTTCAAGGAGTTTTGCTACAAATGTGACAGAGAAACAGTGTAGTACAGAGAGAAGAAGTGGTGTAAAGAAGTTTCCTTTAAGTTGGGAGAAACAATAGTGTGCTTTTATACTGATAGGCAGTGATTCAACAGAGAGGGAGGATTAATGCATTAAGCAGAGGGAATATTCTTCAAGGTAACAAGAGAAAAAATGGGATTTAGTATAAGTGGAGGGACTGGCTTCAAGGCAAAACACATAGGTACAAATGCTGATAAGAGGGTTGATGATAGTGGGAGTCTGCGGAAGGTTTCTGCTCTTTGCTTCAATTTTTTCTGAGTGCAATGGAAAGTTTGGTCCTTAATGTAGACTAAGAATGAAGAAGGTGGTGATGGAGGTTTGTAGAAAAATGAGAAGGTATGAAATAGTCGTCTTGTGAATCCAGGAGGTTGAGAGGGAGAAGGGATTGCTATGCTACATTAGAGTTTGCATGAGGAATGTGGTCACAAATTTAAAGTGGAGCAGTGAGGGGCACCTGGGTGGCTCAGGTGGTTAAGCATCCAACTCTTGATCTCTCGTGAGATCAAACCCCATGGGTTTGGGGATTCTCTCTTCCCCTCTTTCTCTGCCCCTCCTCCACTGAAGTGCATGCATGCACACACGTGTGCTCTCTTTCTCTCTCTCTCTAAATAAAAAATAAAGTAGACCAGTGAGAGTTGTTTTATGTATTTCTCCAATTGCATTCACTTGCACTTGTGCAGGTGTAGAAATGATGGAGACTTGAATTCAACCAGAGCCACAGTTTTGTCCTGCTACTAAGAAGGTAGGGAGCAACAGGGAATAGGGGATGTGTTAATGACTACTGATTAGCCATGAAATTAAAACTGGGTAAAGAGAGGGAAATGACATCAGGGAAATAGGGATTATGAAATGGTGGTATAGACAATGGATTGGAGGTTCTGGTGAATTGGAAAGGTTGTCTGAGTTGGAGTGTAAGAGGGTCTGAGCTAGAAGGATAATGGGTGTTGATCAGAGAGAGGCATGCATGACACTGGGATTCTGGAGAGTTTGCAGCTAATGATGACAAAATCTATGTACATGGTAGTAGCTTGAGTAAGTAAAGAGCATCATGGTAGAAGGGGAGTTCAGGGAACCTAGAGGCCACAAGGTGGGAAGAGACATGTGCATTGCTAGCAGTTAGAACAAAAACATTGTCAAAGGCAGTGTTTTAGTGGAGCAGGAAATGAAATAATGACGACTTAAATGAGAGTGATGTAATCAACAGACTACTAAAAATAAGTAGTAATGGGGATATGATTTGCTGACTTGAGCTCCAGCACTGGGAGAGGTGGATGAAGGGAGAATGGTGTCAAAGCGGCAATGGAGAACAAGAGGAATGTACGACTGCCTGGCCTCCAGGCCAGTGGAACAGGATTGCAGGGAAAACATCAGCCACCACATGAGAGGGGCACACAGGAAACATGTCCTTGGAGAAAAGTCATGTTTCTACTGAGCAATAATGTGAGAACATTCAAAGAAGAGATTAAGGATATAGACGATTTTGCTGATGTCCAATTTTTATTTATTTACTTAAGTTTTATTCATTTATTTTGAGAGACAGTATGTGAGCAGGGGAGGGGCAGAGAGGGGGGGGGGAGAGAGAATCCCAAGCAGGCTCCACACTGTCAGTGCAGAGCCCAACACAGGGCTCGAAGTCACAAACCACAAGATCATGACCTGAGGCGAAATCAAAACTTGGATGCTGGTGGACTGAGCCACCCAGGCTCCCTTCCAATTTTTATTTTAAAAATTCATTGTGACATATTATACAACTTAGTCTGCCTTCGCATATGTGGTGCTCTGCCTGTTATTTTTGTGCCTGTATTGAGTGAATCCTTGTTTCGAATTGAATAGAATAGGAAACAAATAAAGATGAAAACTTACTTTACCAGAAAACTTGATTTAGTCTTACTTTTCAAGACTTCTTAACTATGAAATGGGGCTGTAACCTTTAATATATGCTGACAGTCTCTGATACAAACTTCGATACCAACAAAAAACAAGGAAAGATGAATTCCATATAAACATATTAAAACAAATCAATAAAGTGCTGCTAAATATATTTTTGTTGTTCCTCTCTGATTTCTCAAGCAATATCTAAGGTAAACTGAACAGATGGTAAAGGCACTACAGTTAAGAGTAGGAGGATAAAGGTTTCCCACTTAAGGAGAAGAGAACTGGTAGGTGCTGAGAAGTGAGTTAATCAGAGAGTCTGTGTTGTCCAGGGCGGTGGCTGCAGGACATACTCCCACAGGAGTGACTCTGTGCCATCTGTGCACCCCCAAACAGCAACCCTAGACTTCAGATTGTCAGAACCAGAGAGTTCAGTACGGCATTTGCACCTTAGCTCCTTGTATCCTGAATTGTAATGATATTATCAGATGAGAAATTACAGTTTTCAGTCATCTAATATCTCACTGGGTCTTCACAATGTGAAAGGACTGTTTTATAGGTAAGGAGCGGAAAGCCCAAACAAGTTAAGGGACTTGCCCAAAGTTGCTCTTATTTTATAGGGAAGCTGGGAGCAAACTGTCTGATTCTAGTCCAGCACTTTGCCTACCTCATCTCAGTGTTAGGATCTTCAAGCACTTTCTTCTGGGTAGTAGGGAAAAGTTGGCTTGGTTTCCAGTGAGATTCCAGGACTCTACCCACACGTCAACCAGAGCAGTGCTGTCTTTACATATTCAACTTCTGGCTTCTGATTTCGTTGAAGGAAGGGATCTGTTGGTAATAAATATTTGAAAATCACCATGGTAATGCATGCTATTCCTATGGCATTAAGTTAAGTTTGATCTATCTAGCTGCTGTCAGATATTCTAGGCAAGGTAGGGAAAGTTTTTCCTTCTCTATTGGAGAAATAGTTGGGTGGTGCCATCCTAGGGTTTGAAGGGTAAGAATGGGATCAGTAAAAGTAAAATGTCCTATACTTTGATTGGCTGGATATTTGTGAGACTAGCCACTTATCATATCATTCCAAAAGAGAAAAAGGAAAGGGGTGGGGGTCAGGGGGCGGGGTGGGGGGGAAGGGAGCAAAAAGAAAAAGGTCTGTTTTGTCATGGCAATAGTTTAACATTGTAATAATTAAAGCTTCTCTTAACTGACTAGCTAAACTATGACTTAGAATATGCACTATTTACCCTATAATTAGGGCACTGGCTTACTAGAACAAAAACATTACTAATCTTTGATTCTTGCCAGAGGGGCTTTACAGCTGTACAATTATATTCACAGACATAAAGAAAGTGCTGATTTTTAGAGAGAGGTTAGAAGATTAAAATTTTGTTATATCGAAAAGTATGAGGGTGAAATTATGGAATCAATTTATAAGAAATAAGGAATTAACTTTTGGGGGAATTTTGCTTACAAAAATTTTCTTTAAATATCACTACAGGGGCTCCTAGGTGGCTCAGTTGATTGAGCCTCTGGCTCTTGATTTTGGTGAAGGTCATGATCTCATGGTTCATGAGATTGAGCCCTGCATCAGGCTCCATGCTAGCAGCACAGGGCCTACTTAGAATTCTCTCTCTCTCTCCCTCTGTTCCTCCCCCCGTTCATGCACATGCTCTATAAATAAATAAGTAAATAGATAAATATTTTAAAAATGAAAATCATTACATAAGGGAAAGTGATTTAGGCAGAAATATTTATTCAACAATATATTCTAAATTGCTTAAGAACACTGAATATATAACTAAATTATATTAGACCCCTTTAATGATTCAGAACATATACTACTTGTATTCTTTTTAAAATTATTCTTATTTTCACAAATACTCTCCAATGGTGGCCTGACCCCAATTTAAGCCCCTGATTCTATATAAGGAATAGATATAGAAGCTTAAGGAAAAAATGATATTCCAATACCAGATTAGCACTAAAGAATATCAAGAATTAGAATGGGATTAGCTATACCATTTTTATGGTATTTAAATAGTTTAATATTTCCATCCTGAGAATAGAAAATAAGCTAATTAAACATAAGAGAGTAAATTTGGAACACCTCAGATTATAATTCTGATTTTACATAACATAATTTACATAATAAAATTCCATTTTATTAATATACATAATGATATCATGAATAAAATTATTAAAGAATCATAGAATGATAGAGAATCGTAGAAATTAAGTGTTAGAAAACAGAAGTCTAACATCTCAACCTGAGGCATAAACCTTTTTCTTCAACATCTAACTTTGGTTTCTATACTTCATGTACACCATTTTGGACAGCTGTAGATATTTTTATTTTTTTTATTTAAAAAAAATTTTTTTTAACGTTTATTTATTTTTGAGACAGAGAGAGACAGAGCATGAACGGGGGAGGGGCAGAGAGAGAGGGAGACACAGAATCGGAAGCAGGCTCCAGGCTCTGAGCCATCAGCCCAGAGCCCGACACAGGGCTCGAACTCACGGACCGCGAGATCGTGACCTGAGCTGAAGTCGGATGCTCAACCGACTGCGCCACCCAGGCGCCCCTGGACAGCTGTAGATATTTTTAAATGCTCCCTTATATTAAGCCAAAGTCCGTCTTTACCTGTAACTTCCATAGATTCTTATTAATTCTGCCATGACAGTGCTTTAGAAATTAGAAGACAGATTACTCTCCTTTCTAGGTTTAACATCCTCAGCTCCTCAAATTACTGCTCAGATGGTAAAATGGCTAGGTATCTTACTTCTGGATATTTACTTATTTTTTTTTAATCCCTCTTAAATCAGTCCTTATGTGTGCATCAGTGAATCAAATATTAGTTAAACCAATGTCCTCAGTATTACTTAGTGTTTACTGTAAAAAATGTAGATCTGATGTAACAGACAACATAAGTGAATACAGGATTTTAAAGTAAGTGCTAGATAGATATTAAGTGTAAGAGAGAGCTGAAAGGAGAGTCAGGCAAAGACTAGTATAGAAAGCAAAACAGAAGTTGATGAGGATCTGGACTGAGTAGCAATAGAAATGGAACAGAATGGACAAGTATATGGAATGTTTCAAAGCAAACATCAACTGGATTTCGAAAATTGAGTAAATCTCATGAATGAAGGAAATGTGATTCAGAGCATACTGCAGATTCCCAAGCACAAGTGGCTGATAAATATGTTAGAGCTATTGTCTGAGATTGTGGAAGGGAGAACTAGTTTGAGAGCAAAAGGCAGAAAATGATTTTGCTTGAGTTTGGGGAAAAATTAAGATATCCACTTAGAAATCTCCCTTTGAGATGTGTAAATATGGGACTAGAAGTTTACATATCTGAGATATATGCAGGGAACCACCAGATTTAAGATGACAGTTATAGTTCAAGAATTGATGATTAGTCTACTGGAGAGACTAAGGAGAATAAAGAACTAAAGACCTGGGACTAAGCCTTGAGGAGACACATAAGTTGACACGGCTCATACCAGAAATCACAGATGAAGTAGAAGAGAAGCAGATTTTAATGCAAGTCACATTTACAAGACAATGGTAAGTTGATATAGCTAATGTTCCAGAAATGTTGACTAGATGAATGGTAACAGTGATAAAGGAAAGTCAGTTTGAATTCTAAAAAACTCTATTAGGTTGGACCCAAATTCTAAAAGTGTATATTTTTAGTCCTTAGAATTTCTGAAGCTCACTCCATGTTGAAAAAAGGAAAATGTACTAATTTTGGCTGTCACCACTATATATTCTTTTCACAAGTAAATATTCATTTAGTTATCTTAAGTATTAGGAATAATTCCTTAAGTATTAGGAATAATTAAATAGTATTAGAATAGGTGGACTTATGTTTTTTATTGTAATGGGGCAGTCACTAAAAACACGAAATTCATGAGATACAAAAAATTCAGATATAAAGAAACCAGTCATCAACATGATTTGTCTACACAAAAATTACAACAAGATATAACCAGATGATTTATGATTTGTGGTATTTTGTGGAATACTAAACTTTGTAACTGTGTTTCTTCACAATTGTTTTTAATTATGTCCTTATGATTGAGAGTAAAAAATTCCAAAAGTTCATAAAAATGTACATTTGAGTGTTTCAGATGTTTCTATAATTTTAGAAGTCTTTTCCTTTGAATATTGCATTTCTGGTTTTTCGAAAGTAGCTGTGTGTGTGTGTGTGTGTGTGTGTGTTTGCGTGTGCGTGCATGCATGTGTGTCCATCCGTTTTTCTATTTATACAAATGCAATGCTTTCATTATCCTGGGGTGGGGGAGAGTTTATATGCCACTGTATAATGTTGTCATCAAAATGATCTACCTAAATTATCTTGTGTGTACATGTGTGTATATACAGCCACAATTCCTTCAGGAGACACCTACCAAGGCAAATGCAGGTTTCCAGTGTTGATTTTAGCATGGGCACAGAACCAGTTTTACAAAGAGGAGAAACAACAACCAGCATTGGGAGGATAAAACCAGAGCTCTACAAACAGAAATCCGTTGACTCTGAGGGCAACAGGGAAGAAGATGTCAAAACCTGTGGGAAACTTAACTTCACCCTCCAGTATGACTATGAAAATGAACTGCTGATTGTTAAAATTATCAAAGCCTTAGATCTCCCTGCTAAAGACTTCACAGGCACTTCTGACCCTTATGTGAAGATGTATCTTCTTCCAGATAGGAAAAAGAAATTTCAGACCCGTGTGCACAGAAAGACTTTAAATCCTCTATTTGATGAAACTTTTCAGTTTCCTGTAGCATATGATCAACTAAGCAACCGAAAACTACATTTCAGTGTATATGATTTTGACAGATTTTCTAGACATGACATGATTGGGGAAGTGATTCTTGATAATTTGTTTGAAGTCTCTGATCTCTCCAGGGAAGCCACAGTGTGGAAAGATATTCATTGTGCTACCACAGTAAGTAATAATTCCACCAAACTATTTTTTTTCACCTGTAGTAGTATATAAAACTAATTATCATTCAACTTATTGGAATGAGTTTACAAAGTTACGGAATTTATGTATTAAGAACATGCAAAGGTAGGATTTGATTACGTATGTAATAATAATTTAGGCACTTGCACCATATTAGTGACTATGTAAATAAAAAAAACCCAGCTCTTGTAAGTTAACAAAAATAGTAGTTCTTTTCTTTTGTAAAATGTTTATTTTATAACCTATTCCCAGCACTTAGTTTCCTCATAGTTAATATTGAGTGACTTTCATTATTTCAGATATTGTTCCTCAGATCAAACCTAAAATGTACTTTGATGATATTTGGAAAAGCCCTTGGTTTAGTCTAAAACAGCCCATTTCTTCAGAAGGTTTCATGGAATAGACACAATTACAGAATTTGAAATGTTGAATGAGCAGAAGTGATTGTTTATATTAGAATTTTTGTTTTACATTACAAAACTCTCTTAATATAAAATAATAACTTTAATATTGAAAATTTGGAAAACAGTAAAAAACATAATACAAAATAAAATACTCCATAATGCTACCAATTACATATAATATCATGGCATATTGCTTTGTAAATTTTTTCCATACATGTTTTGAAATTATTGTTCAAACTAAGTTTCAGGGTACCTGGGTGGCCCACTTGGTTAAGCATCCAACTCTTGATTTAGGCTCAGGTCATGATCTCATGGTTTGTGGATTCGAGCCATGTGTTGGGTTCTGTGCTGATGGCACTGAACCTACTTGGGATTTTCTCTCTCTCTCTCTCTCTCTCTCTCTCTCTCTCTCTGTCCCTCCACTCTCTCTCTAAATAAATACGTAAGTAAGTAAATAAATAAATAAGTAAGTAAGTAAATAAATAAATAGTTCAAACCACGTTTAAATTTTTTCCCACTGATTTTCTTTTATGTTACATTTGTTTTATTGTATAATGTTTAAATATATGATCTATTTACCTAACCATTCTCTTACTGTTGAACATTTGAGTTAGGCATAAATTTTGGTATACTAAAAATTGTTATGTTCTTATTTACACAAATCTGTTTTATTTAAGATTATGTATCTAGGATAGAATTATGGAATTGGAATTAGAAAACTGGTCACTTAGGTTAGATTGCAGAATTGTATTGATTTGTTGGTTTTTAAATGGGTACATTTAATTTTTTACCACCAGGTTGTCTTTAAGTATTTACCATCTTTTGTCAAAATTTTACCAAAATTTATAAGCTTAAAATGTAGAAGTCCTTACTAGAGATAAGGGATAATTTTAAAAATAAGATAATTTTTAAAAAATATATTAAAAAATAAAAATAGGAAATTATATTTTAATACAGAGTAGCTGCTGTTTTTTAATTTTTTAGAGAGAGTATGTCAACAGGGGAAAGGGCAAAGGGAGAGAAAGAGAAGGAAAGAATCTTAAGCATGCTCTGTGCTCAGTGCAAAGCCCAACTCGGGGCTCAATCCTACTACCCTGGGATCATGACCTGAGCCAAAATCCAGAGTCAGATGCTCAACTGATTGAGCCACTTAGGTGCCCCAAGAGTACTCCTTTTACTTTTTCCCCCATCAATGTTTTACTAATGAAAACCAAAATTTGGGGTCATTATATTTTCACTAAGAATGATATAGATAAGATCATTTAAAATTTTATACTTCCAGTTTGTTGAATTGCATCATCATAACATTCTCACTTGTTGGGTCTTTATTTCTTGGTTTCCACTGTGAAATTTATTAGGGAACAAAGAAGAAATTTTGAAACCGGATCATATTTCAAAGATACATTGGAGCTCTTTTAATTTCATGTTGTTTTTTACTTTATTACTTATATTCCTATAGTGGAAAATCTGCAAATGCAGATAATAGTTAATTGTTAGGTTATTTCTTTCTTGATGCCCCAATCTTAAACTATCCCTTCTTTTTTATTCATTCAATAAATATTTGCTAAGTGCCTAGTATGGGTTTAGCATGTTCTAAATATTTAAGGATGCAAAAAATTGTTTTAAAGCATGTTCTTGGGCCCATATGGAAAATCTAGGATAATTTCCCCATCTCAAGATTCATAATCTTAATCATATCTGCAAAGTCCTTTTGCCATGTAGGCAACATATTCATAGGTCCCAGAAATTAGGATGTGGCCATCTTTGGGGGTACCTTTATTCTGATTACCACATCTATACACATTTTCGCTTCAATATTCTGGATACAAAAATAAGTGGGTAATAACAAAATACATTATTAAATTATTCTAGCCAAATGACATTTCTCTGTAACTGGAACATTGAGGTACTTATTGTTCTAGATACCATTTACGGGTTTTCTTTTAGGAAGATCGTAATGAAACCTACATTTCTTGACTATGGGACCCAAGTTCACAATATATGATAGTATCATCTTTATGCGTAGCATAGTGTTTAATTAAAGCTTCTTGTCAGCTTTTGAAAAATCATTAAGCAATTTTATATTTCAGATTGATGAAAACAATATGGGTTGAAATTGCTTAAGTGACTATCTTTTCTTACACACTTTTAACTTCAAGTAATTTCATACAGAAATACAGAGTTTCCTACAAAGAAGGAGAAAAAAGGAAAGAGATAGAAAGAAATGTAGTCATATGCCCTCACTCACCCAAATTTTGTAGAAACCTGCAAAGGTGATCCAACTATGTGAACAGAGATATAAAAGAATTTAAGTAACAGATAAAACATATATTTGAATTAAAATACTAGCTATCTTTATATTATGAGACACTAATGATAAATATAGATAAATACCTAGTTAAGTAAACACAGATCTAGAAAAACCATTCTTATAATTTAAGGTTCTCATACTGAGATAATCATGTGTATTTTGTTTTCTATTATTTTTTTTTTGAAAGAGACAGAGTGTGAGCGCGGGAGGGGCAGAGAGAGAGAGAAAGACACAGAATCTGAAGAAGCTCTAGGCTCTGAGCTGTCAGCAGATAGCCCAACACAGGGCTCAAACTCACAAGCTGTGAGATCATGATCTGAGCCGAAGTCGGACACTTAGCCGACTGAGCCACCCAGGTGCCCCAATCATGTGTATTTTAGACAGTGCCTTTATATACTACAAACGTCCAAGTTAAAAATTCTAAAATTTAGTAAAAAAAATTTTTGTCACCAACTTGAAATAGTTGATATATCTTTAATGTTTAATGAATCTCCTGCTTTACTAATATCAATTGATGTAAATGCCATGGACCTCTTTTTCTTCTTCAGGCCAATGACATAATTATTAATATAGAACTCTATGGAAATAAGAGTTGCTGCTTTTTTGTGATTGTTGTTTTTAATTAATTTATGTGTCTTATTCCAAAAAATTTTCATCTTAGAGTATCTGTCACAATTTTTTTTCCATATATCCAGATGCCTGTCCAAGGCCCTGTTCAAAAAAATCTTCCTAGGCCGGTTCATTAAATGAAATTGACTTTTTTCCTATGGCATTAGATTCAAACAACTTCAATTTGATTACATAAGAATTTACTGAGAATCACCTATGTACAAAGTTTATACTTTAGTAAAATACAAATTTAAGGGGCGCTTGGGTGGCGCAGTCGGTTAAGCGTCCGACTTCAGCCAGGTCACGATCTCGCGGTCCGTGAGTTCGAGCCCCGCGTCAGGCTCTGGGCTGATGGCTCAGAGCCTGGAGCCTGTTTCCGATTCTGTGTCTCCCTCATTCTCTGCCCCTCCCCCGTTCATGCTCTGTCTCTCTCTGTCCCAAAAATAAATAAACGTTGAAAAGAAAAAAAAAAAAATTAAAAAAAAAATACAAATTTAATAAAATTTAATAAATTTGTATTTGATCAAGAACTTTAATAGAAGAAACAAAGAAATAAAGTATATGTTAATGTATAAATAATACTATATAACATTTTCCTGAAAACCTCCACAAATACGGTCTTGTTCACATATACATTCTCTCTCTCTCTCTCTCTCTCTCTCTCTCTCTCTCTCTCTCTCCTCTCATGCAGACTATGTCTAATATGAAAATGGTTTATAAGACCACCATATGAGGATGATAGAATTCTGAATAAAGGAAAGGGATGTTCCTTGACAAAGAAACAGCATGAGGAAAAGGAAATAAACAAGACTAGCACGTTTTCAGGGGGAAAATAGTAGACTTGTGTGGAATATGAGATGAAGGAGGGACTAAAGGGAACCAAAAGTAGAATGTTCTATTTAAACTACAATCAGTAAGGCCTTTAATGCTGTGGGAATTTATATTTGTTTTTATCAGGAGAATAAAACTAGTGGAGCTATCATCCTATATGGCTTCAGTGTGTACAGTGGGTAGGAGTAAAGGATCATGAAATGTAGGGGTCCAGGAAGGAGTCTAGATTAAATGAAACAGAGACTGGAGTAGGCTGGGAGCCATGGAAATGGAAAGAAGCTAGTATCTGCCGATGGAAGCACTGTCTGTAGCACATATTTATACCTTGTCTGAGTAGATGTCTCATGTCTTCCTCTTCCCTCTGAGCTGGAAGACAGAAATCACCTTGTGTACCTCTTATATTCTTCTCAGCATATATGAGCACTTAGTAATTAGTCAATAAATACTTGTTGAATAAATTAACATAGCAAATTTTCACACAAGGTCAAGTGTGAGAATGTTTGTTAGTATAAATCTGCCACTACCAGAGGGAAAAAACAATGCAGTATTGTACCCTATTGATTACAAATTAATAAATATTTTCTTAGTTCTATTTGTTAACATCATCTACCTTCTGTAAGAAAAAATGAAAAACTTTGTGGCATAAATTCTTATGTAAAATAAAGCAGGAGGGGCGCCTGGGTGGCGCAGTCGGTTAAGCGTCCGACTTCAGCCAGGTCACGATCTCGCGGTCCGTGAGTTCGAGCCCCGCATCGGGCTCTGGGCTGATGGCTCAGAGCCTGGAGCCTGTTTCCGATTCTGTGTCTCCCTCTCTCTCTCTGCCCCTCCCCCGTTCATGCTCTGTCTCTCTCTGTCCCAAAAAAAAAAAAAAATAATAATAATAATAATAAAATAAAATAAAATAAAGCAGGAATATTTTATTGTCAAAACTCCATCAGGTTGAAACATATTTTGTACTCACAATTTAATTACTAATTATGTCTATACAAGAATTAACATTCTTATCAGGAATCAGGGTTTTTTAAAATTTAAGATTGAATGGCAAAGGATATAAAAAAAAGGTATGCCTTAATTCTTTACAAAAAATTAATTTTCACTTTAGGCATCATCCTACTATATATCAGAAATATGGCAAGCCAGTCATGCACTAATATAGAAAGTTGGCAAAAATGGTAGAATACGTTTGCAATGTATGCTTTATACACATTTACTTTTTAAGCTATGTAAAAGTGTATTTGTCCAATTTTTAATTCACTTATTTTCAAAAAGTCAATCAGTATAAAGACTAATGTATTTTGAATATTTAAATATAGTGATGTCATGCACACTCAAGAAGCCACTGAAAGTATAGCTAGATAAAGAAAAGCTTGTCTTTATTTTTTTACTAGAACTTTATCTTACATATTTATTTACTCATCTATTCAATGAACATTTTTTTTCAGCACCAACGATGTTCTAGACAAGAATTCTCACAGGAAAAAAGGGTATATGTACATAACCACACTGACCTAGTTTACAGCTATAAAGTACTTGAATCTATTATCTTTTAACTAAGGATCTGTCAAGTTTGAAAGAAAGAAACTGTTATGTTCATTGTACCAACCAGAGTACTAAATGTACTAGCTGAGCTTGAGTTTGAAGTAATGTATTTTAATATCTGTGACTAAAATTTCTTTAAATGTTTAAAAAATTGTTTTTAATTTGTTTTCTTATTTCTAGTGATATATTTTTAATTTTTCTGAGCATCCTGGGTCTATCCCAGGATCAAAATAATGCTGGTTTTTGTTTTGCTTTGCTTTGTTTGCATTTAGCTATCAATTCACTTTTAAAGTTTGCTAACTATGGAATAATGGGTTAGCCAGTAACATTTTAAAGAATGGCAAAATTCCAACCTTCTTCTAAAGAAAAAAGTGTGGTGAAAGGCAAGGTGGGAGAGAGTAAACCTTTTTGGTCAGGGGCTGTCCCGCTACATCTCCGGAGTGCAGCAGCAGGATTATAGTCATAGGCCTGCAGACTGGGACAATGAACCCATATCTGCTCCTCCTTAGCATTCCTAATTTTCTATTTCATCTCTGGAGTGTCACAGATACCACATCTGCTAAAGGGCCGCCATTAATTTATTATTAACTTACATGATGCAAATAAATTCTATAAACCTATCAGATCTTTTGGTCTTAGATCATTTTGCAAGAATTTATAGGAAGTATCTTTGTTGCAATATAAAATCAAATTAAAATTAAATTCAAAATAATAGAGTCTATCATAGACTATCAAAAGATTATGTGAGTTCCCAAACCTTGGCTCTTCTTGGCCTTAACACCTGCTCAACTCCAAAAGATTGTTAAAGGACTCTAACGCAATCAAGGAAACAAAGCAGGAACAGACCCATAAAAACACAACAAACTGGTGGTTGCCACAGGGGAAGAGAGTGGAGAGATGGGCCAAATGGAGGAAAAGGAAATAAAAATAAGGAAATTTGTCTCATGAATATTTGGAATTCAATAAGTCACCATAGTTGTTTATATTATTTTGACAGTTAAGTCACATCTGTGTACATTTAGAGAGCAATTTGGTCTGTTTTGACTACCTTTGCATTTTACATAAAATACCTCAGGCAAATTGGCTTTAAAATAGCTCATAACAATTATATTAGCCTTTTATTATCAGTTTAAGCAGTAGATTCCTGTAATATTGATTATAGTATTTTGTTTCACACAACAAAAAAAGTTAATGCATATCCAATACTTAAATGTATGTATGCCACCAGTTTTAGTCTTAATTCAAAACTGAACCCACACTTGCTAAATAAATACAGCATTGTTGGGTGAGCACACTAAGACATTTTGAGTCATTAAAAGAATATCACAGATTGGTAGCCAAAGCTGACCATATTTTAGTCATAACATTTGGGGTTGCTCAAAAGGCAAGATAATTTTTTTTTTGCCTAAATTCATTGCATCCACATAATTTCCAATTTAAATTCCTACCTTGCTCAACTTGTAAAGATTATAATGCTATCTAACTTCTCTATCATCCTTGGCTCTCTTCCTCTCCCTCTCCACCATTCCCCTCCTCTTCCCCTTTTCCTGGCCCCCCCTTCCCATCCCACCCCCTTCTTCCCCTCTCCCTCTCTGGCTATTATTGGAAGGAGAGTAGCCCAATCACTGAAGAATTTAGGCTCTGGGACAAACTAACAACCTTTGCATCCCTGCTGTGTCACTTATGACTTTGAATGAATCTATGGCTTTGAGCAAGTTACAGTCTCTCTAAGCCTTAATTACCTTATTTATAAAATGGGAATTATGAGAAGGCAAACCACAGTTTGTTGAATACAGGAAATAAAATAAGTGCTTAGCAGAGTCAGGCATTTGTAAATGCTCCCTGTATGTTAGCTGCCAAAAATTTATTACAGAATGATGCAGGATATGGTTTTGGTTGTTGATGTCACTTACATATTAAATAGGAATAGAGATCTTGGTGCAAAAAATGGTTATGTCTTAATATTATGGTAGAAGATAGTTTTAGGTGGTACGCTTTTCTATTTAGGGTAGAAAGTTTTGTGTAAAGAGTTAAATTAAATCTTTTTAGTTACTATATGGCGTGATTCAGTGAGTATATGATTTTTAAATGAAGTATACACTTACAATGTTACATCACACGCCTCTCATCTGCACCCTGACTTGACTCTTCCTTTTGCACTGGGCACTTCTCCTCTTTGTTCCTTCACCAACCTGTACATGCACTTATTAAAAAGTGCATCTTGTAAAACTTCAGGAGCTAAAGATGCTAGATGTAGTCCATGTGTCCCTTTAGGTTCACTCTCTACTATTCTCCACCCTGTCTGGTACCTCAGGGGGCTGGCCTATTAGGTCTACCAACACTGTTGACACTGTTCTCGGAGTTCTGGCAAGAGACATTAGGGCAGGAGGAGAATGTCATTTGGATGTGTATTCTCTCATCTTTCTCTTGAGAGATTGCCTCAGGCTGGCCATGTCCTTCACCTGAGGGCACAATTTCTCTCAAAGCAGCCTTTGCTTTTCACCATTTTTTCCTTCCGAGTCCAGGTAATGGTTCTCCCACCCTTGTCCTTTCAGACTTAGAAGTAGGGCATCACGGCCTCCCCTCTTCCCAGCAGCCAGGTGCAGTACCATCTCTGGTGGTTTTCTACCCCGGCTCACATCTCTGTAGATAGTCTATTCAGTAAGCCCTCTGGAAATAGTCTAATTTGTGTGTGCCACCTGTTTCCTCCTGGATCCCTGACTGATAACCTAAAGAAAGAAAAAAAAGATTCCTAATTACAAACAGGTTAATTTCTTGTAACCTTGAACTTTGCCTTGTGTCTGAGCTATTCTGTGTGTTCATTGCCTTTAGTCCTTCACAAGCTTGATAGTAAGACAAGGCCTTCAACTGCAGAAAGTGAGAAAGAACCACGGCCGTGCTAACATCCTCTCATCTTTATACACAGAGAATTGCAAAGGAACTCCTTAAAATGGAATTTCATATTTCATCACAATTGAGAAAGTCAGAATTTCTGCTTCTTAAAAATCAAGATTTCAGACAAATAACACATTATTTATTAAGAATAGTCTGAAAAAAACTCTATGTTAATAAGTTTCAAAACATATTTATGTGCCTAATTTCCTACTTAAAAATTTTTAAATAGAAACACTTATCAAATATTATGCATGTCCCTGGTTTTTTTAAGTAAAATCTACTGAATAATTTAACCTTTTCTTAATAGTGGTGATCTTTATGACCATCAGTTGTTATAATAAATTTAAAAAGCAAATTTTTATTTCTGTCCATTATTCTTCCATTATAAGTACACATGCTTCCTGCATTCCTTACCTTTCCAATTTGTTGCTTTTGGGTTTCTAAAAGAATATTTACACTGAGAGAATTGTGTACAAATAAAATCAATGTCTTAAATAATGACCTGAGATCTTTTTCTCAGAGTAAAATGCTTGAACTTACAATAGGTCAGAAGACTTTTCATATTAACTTAAAAATTCTGGTGTGTGTTTGGAGTAGAATTTTTTTTTTTTTTCAACGTTTATTTACTTTTGGGACAGAGAGAGACAGAGCATGAACGGGGGAGGGGCAGAGAGAGAGGGAGACACAGAATCGGAAACAGGCTCCAGGCTCTCAGCCATCAGCCCAGAGCCCGACGCGGGGCTCGAACTCACGGACTGCAAGATCGTGACCTGGCTGAAGTCGGACGCTTAACCGACTGCGCCACCCAGGCGCCCCTGGAGTAGAATTTTGAGAACACTCATGTCTAGATCATGTGATCATATTTTAGAATTGCTAGAAAGTTCAATTTAGTCCTTTAATTTTATCATCTAGAAAATGAAGGCCAAGGAATGTTAAAAAAAATCACTTATGTCATCCAGCTGGTTAATAGGAGATCCAGAACTATATTTTAAATCTTTAATCAACTCTTAGTCCAGTGTTCCTTGTCTTGAATTATGTTGGAGTGTTACTGTTCTTGGAATATACTAAAAAGAAATAAAGAGAATTTCTTTTTAATATGGGAGTTCAACTTTTGGCTTACAGAGTTGAAATCTCAAAATATTTATGTAGTTGAATTAAAGAAATTTTTAATATGATACTTATGACAAAAATATGCTTAAGGCTTTTAAAATTTATAATCTTGTCAAATCTGTCTTGTTAACAACTTTTATTAAAATGCATGGAGAGCTAAACAATGACTCTCTTGGCCTTATTCAAAAGGAACAGTTGCAATCAATGTTATTTCAGGAAATTTCTAGGCCATTTTTCTCCTCTTAGATGGAACTAGTGAAAAAAATCCATATTTGGGGTATAATTGAATTTTACCACTTGTGTCTTACTGTATTTTAATGTTTGGAAGTTGCAAAAGATAAGGAGAAACTTTTCAGGGAGCTTCTGGGTGGCTTGGTCAGTTGAGCTTCCAACTTTCGATTTCAGCTCAGGTCACAATCTCATAGTTCCTGAGTTTAAGCCCCACGTTAGGCTCTGTGCTGACAGTTCAGAGCCTGGAGCCTGCTCAGGATTCTCTTTCTCCCTCTCTCTGCCCCTCCCCTCAAAAAAAATTTTTAAAAAATGAATAAAAAAGGAGAAGGTTTTCAGCCCATGACATTCTAGCAGTATACCTGCATCTGTTGTAAGTTTTAGGAATTCATTATAGTTTTAAAGGTACCATTGAGTTAAATGTGTTCCTTTTTGCACTTTACTAATTTAATTATTATTAACATGCTCTTATATAGTGAAGAGAATATGCAGTTGACTTTTAAATGTGAATGTTTAAAATATTCTCCTCCTTCCCTAGAGTAGACTGCATTAAACAGTTTCCTATAAATCAGGTAACTGATTTCCTAATTTCTAAAAAATTTTTTCAAGGACATATAGTTACTCATCTCTTGGCTTTGAAATCTAAGGCCATGAAAACAATTTAAAGTTTTTTGTCCTGGCTAGTAAAATTTGAAGCATTGTTTCTGCTGGGGAAGGTTAAGAGGGAAAGAAAAGTCTACAGGAACTTAAGTGAGTGTAGTTTCATTAGAAGCCTGGCTCTGCTGCCTTCTGGCTCCATTACTTTGGGTAAGTTTCTTAACATTTCTGACCTCGTTTCTTTGTCCATATAAAAAAAGGTGTATAATAATATCAACCCAACAGGAATATTTTGAAAATAAAATGAGATAATAAATGTGAACTTCTTGTACAATTTAAAGTTGCCAAGTGTCATTTATCCCAGCATGCTGTAATCTTGCACACAAACATCTGTTTGTTATCCACCTGATTGCTAAGAACCCAGTTTCTTCCATGTTTTAAATTTCTTACCCTAATAATTAAATTTCCTAAGTGAATCACCTTTATGTTTTTTTTTAAATGAATGAGATAGTTTTCCTTTACTCTTTTCTTCAATCTTGAACTTGAATAAAATAGGATAGTATTATAAAAGACTATACCATGGTATATATCAAATTCAGTCTTTCTATAAATTTAATTCACTAAACCAGAGATTTTACTGAGTATCAGTTTTACTCATGTCTTTAGAGTGCCTTTAAATTTTTAAATACTCTATGCACAGTCCCACACCCCATGGTAAGTAAAGGATGCTTTACAAGTACAGGCACTTATCAAATACCAATCTACAAAAGAGTCTATAACCAGAAGCAGAAAATTATGCCCAGTCAGGCTTTTGTCAGAGCAGGTCAGATGTTTAACTTATAGTCTCTCTATCTACAGAGTAGCAGGTATGTATGATATATTGCACATCCAGAGAAAAATAATGAATAAAAGAACATTTTGTTATGGAAGTCGTTACCTACCCCATCCACTCATAGAACAGGAATCTTAAATCCACCATTTCATCCAACTCTATTGAATTCTCCTTTTTGCCAGGCACTCTTCTGGATGTTTTAGAGCATAATCTGTCCCCACCATATAGGGCTACTTTGTAGAAAAGGGAGGCAGGTAATAATGGAAATATGTAATATGTCCAATGAATGAAATGCTTTGTGAAACAGAGGCAGAGTAAAGGACAGTAAGTGGCAGTGGGGCAGAGTTGCTGTACAACTCTGTACAAGGGTGGTCAGAAAGGGCCTCTCCGATGAGAGTGTTAGAAGATGAGGGTCGGATCTTCTAGAGCCCTCAAGCCATGGAAAGAGCTTTTAGTTTTACTCGGATTGACTTCTGAAACCATTGATGGCTTTTGATCAGAAGTGAGCTATGGTGTCACTTAGCCTCAGTAAGATTTCTGTCTACTATATGAAGAACAGACATGGGGGAGCTAAGGTTGTTTTGTTTATAGCGAATTATGCTGAGAGACTAAGATTGTCTTTGCCAGTAATTTGATTAACATAGGTTCGCTGTGGGAATTATAATTTACAATAATAGTTCACAAACCAATAGCATACCAGATAACATCTTTTAATATGCCAATAAAGAGATACCAAGTCAATGATAGAATAATTACAATATTGCTCCAGGCAAAGAGGAGATGAATGAAATAAAATCCACATTTAGCTGAGGTATTCCTTTCTACGAATTTGTTCTTGGTAATCAACCCTTCCAACTAAAATCTGGGTATCAGTTGCTGGCCTAGTAGGAGCTAGGACCATGTAGCTAGCAGAAGGCAGCACCAATATTACAGACAAGATGGGCTTCTACGAAGGTTATTACTCAGGGGACACAGCTTACACCACTGCCTATGACAAGTAGCCTTGCCAAGTCAGAAACACCTGTCCCTTCCTGACACTGCTGTACAGTTTAATGGCACTGCCAACCAAGAGTAGCCTGGCCATGGCAGGAGGAGGTGTCTCAAAATCTACAGACAGCTATTTAGATTAGCCAAGAGTAGCCCAAACCAAACACTCTCGAGTTACTGGTCAAACCTTGGTTTTTAAAGTTTAAAAGTCCATCACGTGAAGGACACCCCTGCCATTACTCCACTATCAGTGATATAATGGTTCTCTACTCCATGTGCAAGAGTTTGGCAATAAAGTCTTAATATCTAACTGTAGAACAATTTCGTTGAAACAAGTTATTCAAAACAAATTCAAACTATAAACAGTGCTGTCCAAAACAAGCTTTCAGGGGTGCCTAGGTGGTTTGGTTGAATGTCCAACTCTTGATCTCAACTCAGGTCTTGACCTCAGGCTGGTGATTTCAAACCCCACATTGGGCTCAACACTGGGCATGTAGCCTACTTAAAAAAACAAAACAAAACAAAACAAAACAAAACAAAAACAAGCTTTCAAAACATTGGTTTGAAATCACAACAAGTCAATACAAAATGGGGGGTGAAACCATGTAAAGTAAGGTAGTTTCTTAAATAGTGAAGCCAAGTTCCTCCAGTCCAAGTGTCTATGTACAATGATACTGAGAGGGATGTCTTTAATTAGGAATTTTAGGAAGGTATTTAAAAGCTTCAAACACTCTAAGGAGAGCTGCATAGTTTATTACACAAGTTTCTATGCCACTATCTATAAACAGTCATCAAGGTTTGAGAATAAGTCACCAGTTCCTCTCAGCAAAAAGTTTAAGGTATCTCTTAACCAGTATTATAAAGGGAAGAGTTCTTATTAGATTTGTATTCTCTTCTTATGCCCCAGGTTGCTCTTGTCCCAGTGTCTACAACGGACTATCCCCTCTTTGTTTCAGGCAGCTTGTTATACCAGTAGATATGAAATTTGATTTGTTAAATCCAGGAAAGGCTGTTTTAAGGTCTCAGCTCTTTTCTACAACCTGAGCACTTTGTGGCTTCTAGTAGCTCTTCCAAGGTTGTGTTGGATAGGATAAAAGCTAAACCATTTTGGCAGGCAGAGTTACTTCCCACCCAGATTGGGAGCTGACAGTGGTTCCCCACTGAGTAGAAACATGGCACTATTAAATTGCATCCCTGGCAATAGTAGCTCTGCGTGGTGACTATTGATCACTAATGCTCATTGGGGTTTGTAATCATTCCATCTCTAACACTGCCATGTTCTCTGCCCCTTTCTGCCCTGACTTCAGCAAAGTTTCACCTGGACTTTGTGCTATGGCCAAGCACAATGCTTAATATGATAATGTATTACTGAAAATATATTATTGAAAAGTGTATTCCTTCCTTCCTGCAGAAATATGAGCAGGTCCTGCTAAAGGGCACCTGGCAAGCATTTTCTCTGTCTTCCAGTGGAGATGGTGGAAAATAATCAATAATGAAAATGTATGTAAAAATCCAGGAGTTCAACCAGGTGCTGTGGCAGAACCTTCCTATGCCTGTTCCTTCCTCCACCCTCATTCAACATGGTGAAATTTGGTTTAATCACATCACTGGGAAAAGGAGGCAGGGCAGGAAGGAAGTGTGTGAAAATTGTGGTTCTTTGAAAGAAAAGGAGAGAAGTGGAATAGAAACTGGAGAAGATTTACAATGTTAATTACATTTCCTAATTGTATTCTATCAAACAGCTTCCTCCTCCTCCTTTGCCTCCCAGAGTCACAAGACTGCTTGTGCTGGCAGGTTGGAGGAGATGGCCAGATGTGCAAGGAAAAAACACAATTTATACACCTTAAAGATACATTTGATTCTCAAATTCCAATGCATGATAGAATTATAGCAAACATAATCCCAGATCATTCCAGAGTAGAAGGATCTTTGAAGAAATAAAGTTATTTTTTGAAAATGTTTTTATTTATTTTAAAGAGAGAGAGTGCAAGCAGGGGAGGGGCAGAGAGGGATGGGGGATAGAGAGGATCTGAAGCAGGCTCGGCTGACAGCAGAGAGCCCAATGCAGGGCTCAGACTCAAACCATGAGATCATACCCTGAGCCAAAGTCAGATGCTTAACCGACTAAACCACTCAAGCGCCCCAAGAAATAAAGTTCAATAAAACCAATAGATAAGTATCCTCTAGCTTTAGCTCCCCAAGCCCTTAGATGGCTCAAAACTATTAGGACTATTTATTGTACCTCCAGGGCCACCGTATGAACATACCCTACAGTTCCTGGGGGCCCCACGCACAGAGTCCACAACACCCATAAACTGTGTCTTTGCTCACTTGTTCTCTGGTTATGGAGTAGCCTTCACTCCTTCAAACGGTAGGTATCCCTACTATCACTGAAGTCATGACCCAGCCTGATGCTCTTATGATTTATTCATTCAATAAGTTTTTTACTGAGCGTCAACCTTATTCCAGTCACTGACCCCAGAAACATTGTTATAAACAAGAAAAGAAATGGTATTTTTTCCAACATCTACTATGTGTCAGACTACAAACTGGACCCATAATATATCCCTTTGAAATTTGAATGCAGCCCTTCCAGGTAATTGTTATTAGCCATGACAATGGATTTCATCCTGACTGCAGAAAAAAATCAGGGTTGATCTAAGTATTCCTGAGGAGAGGTCATTTAGAATAAGGCCAGTGTGTTGCCATTTAAATTATCCTGTGGCCTTGCCAGAGCCAGTGGTCTCTGTTCACCTTTGGTCATGGCTGGACACTTCACTTCTCACCTCATGGCCTCTTTTTGTGCTGCTGCCTCTGTTTTTAATTCTCTTTACCTTTGGTCATTCTTCAAAATTCAGATCAAAAGTCACCTACCTCTGAAGTTCTCCTAAGTCTCATGAGAAGAGTCAGATACATTCATTATCTAGTATGGTCTTTCCTCATAAATCCCCAACCAGATCAGCCCTGATCTTGTTCTTGAGCTTGAAATGGAGCTGGTAGCACTAGTTGATCCTTTGTGGTATTTCTAATGAGGTCCTGTTGGGTCTGTAGCACACAAGGGCTAAAAGGGCCTATTCATACATTCCTCAACATGCCGGAATTATGTATTCTATTTAGCCCTCATTTTACCAGTGTTTAAAATTACAAAATTTTAGAGCTGGGAAATAAACTAGTTCATCTCTTGGAACACCCTCATGCTATACCGAAGAAACTGAGGTTAAGTGAGCTTAAGTGGATTGCCCAAGGTTGGATTCCATGATTTTCTCAGGTGCATGGATTGTGTGGGTCAGAAAGAAATAAAGATTTTATAGTAGTTTGAATGCAGCAGACCCACTCTGGGTCTGCACTGCACCATAGCTTCATTTTGTGAGCAGGTGGATGAAACACTGGTAATTTAATGAAGAAGCTCATTTTGATCTAGTAACACATCGTTTAACAGTGTGAGGAAAACCATCCGTTTTCTTACCAACCAGGAAATGTGAAAGGCAGGCTGCATTTAGGGTGTTAAGTGGATGTGAGGACTGCTGTCACCATGGCAACCAACTGTTTGTTTAAAATTTTCTTTTCAATAAGTCCTAATGATTCTTACTTCCTAATAGATCTCTGAATCCAGACCTTTCTTCAGCCAACACCTTCACACACCTGTTTACTTCAATGGCCCCTCTCTTTTTTTCATCCTAACCTAGCCTACTCACAACAAAGAAATGTTTTTCAAATATTATTTACATTACTGTCCTTATTTTTTGAGTGTCTGTTTATGCCAGGCACTTTACATGCATGATACCTACCTTGTGAGGCAGATGTTATTATCCCCACCGAAGTTCAAGGAGGTCATGTATTTTTGACATGTAGGAATTACTACATGGAAGATGTAGGATTTTAAGTCTGGTTTTTTTCTGATCTGGAAACTTATACGCCCTTTTCATTCCGCCAAGCTCCCATTCTTTCTTGTTACCAGTACCATAGGAGCCACAGAATAAGCTACCTATAGCCTTACATGACCTCCAACATGTTACCAAATTCCTTATTTCTCAACATAAGCTGCTCATTCTTACTTGTAAATATCAATCATAGTACTCACATACAACACTATTCCTCTTGTTCTCTGTCAAATCCCACCTCTTTAGACTCTCAAACCCCAACATGATGTTCACCTCCCTCCAGGAGTGCTTCCCTTGGTTATGACATACTGTAGTTACCAAGCCTTGAATCTGCCTCCTCTCCATGTCTGTACTCAGTTGCTATAGTTTGACCTTACTATTAGCTCAGTCCTGGAATAGGATTGCCAATGACTTTTATTTTTATCTTGGAGAGTGGTACGTGGAAAGAAACTTTATAACTGTGACTATGTTTATGAGGTTAACTATAGCCAATTATTAGAAAATGATCTTTATCTACCCAGCCCCTATGTCTATGGAACCAGGATAAAGAAATCAAACATACAGTCCCTGACTCAGCCTCAGTGTCAGACTTTTTCATAAGCCCTTCTCCCAAGTATACAGTTAAAAGATTGTCACTGTGAAATGTTCCACCAAATACATTAGTGTGTATGAGAATGGTCTTCTTACCCGTAAGAAATTTTATGGAACACTATCCTAGACTTAAAGCAGGTTTTCAAATGATTATTTGCCCAAAGATACAATAGTTTCTCAAAGATTAATATGGGAAGTTCATGCTTATGTAGAATTGGAATAAATGAGGTTACCCATAAATAAAATTTTCAGAAACTCAAAGCCTTTCTCATTTTAAGAAACTAAAACCCCAAATTACCACTTCAAACATTTTAAGGAATTTCAATAAAAATAACTCTAAAAATTAGTATATACTTCTCTACCTTCTTAAACAGAACATATGGAATATTTTTTTCTTAGCTTAATGACTCAAGAGTCATCATTTTGAATACTAATTACTGTTGAAGTTTATAATAAAACGCTGTTTTTAAGTTTGTAAGACATTATTAGTGTTAGTTCCCCTTGATACAAGATGATTCCAGATTGTTATCGTTTTTAGAATGTTTCCTTCTTTCTTGTATGAATATTGTCTCTCTAGCCATCATTTATTGCTGCCTTCACCAGATCAACCCTGTTTCCCCATCTCCACATTTCACGTGTGAGTTTTGACCTGCTATTGATTGATATGCCAAGTAAACATTGTTAGAATTTTGTCTAAAATAATAGTAAATGGGTGTTGAATAAAAAATGAAGTAGAATCCTTATTTAAGAGAATTTCATCAGATAACTGTGTTATATTTATGCCATATGTTCAGAGACCTTTCAACTTATTTCCTGATTCTTTGCTGGACACTGGAGGGTTCAGATTGTTGGGGCTGAGTGTGGCCTTATAAACTGCAGTGATCTGGGGCAGAGAAGAGGCAGGAATTAAAATACACTCAGCTCCCTGGAGTGAGGCCATCAACACGGGGACAAACTCTGTCAGGGTACTGAGCATTAGTGCATGCTAGTTCACAGGAGTATAGCCAAAGTCTGGAGTTCTGCTGTTACATTTGTTAGAGGACCTTTTTAAAGGTTATATGGCCATTTACCTTCATTAAGTTCATTTTTCATACTTATCTCTTAGATCACTTCCAGATGTAAAAAGTTCTAGAATATTGGTATTTACCTTAGAGAGTATTCTGCCCTTTTCAGTACGTGAGCAGTTTCAGTTCTTTTACATTCATACTTCCTGAAGGAAAAATCTAGTCTAATGAAGACTAACTTTTGCGCACTTGTTATGCATGAATATTATACATTAAGCATTATCACCCAGTCCATTCCAGTTTCCTTAGAACCCCTGACCTCATGGAGTTTAAATGCTTCAGGAGATTTATTACTACTACAGTAGGCAAAAAGCCTGCTAGCTTGTCATACAGAGCTGCCTGGAGATGTTCTTTAATCATGCTCTTTGCTTTCAGTTGATTTAGGCTAGTACTTTGGTCAACTCCTCAGTTTAACCTCTATGTTTACCAATACCCGTTAATAACAGATAGTCAAAATTATGTTGCAGCTGGATCCATAGAAAGGACCTTTGAGAGATGGGACCAAATATGGTAAAACTTTCTTTGTTCCAACCAGTAAGCATGTGATATATCTAGAAAAGTAGACAAATTACTTCCACAGATTGTTTAATGTGTAAAAGGAAAACCATATCAATCACCACACATGAAAGTGTTTCATTAATCCCTTTGATTTCTCTGTTTGTGTACCTTTGTCTGTTTGTGGTACATTCCCTATTGGACTCTAAGCATTTCATCTATGAGACCATGTCTCCTGTTACCTTCCAGCTTCTCCATCACCATCCCCAACTGATAATTCCTGGAAGGAGAAATACACAGTGAGAGAAAGGGGGATGGCTGCCAGGTAGAAAACTTTAGAGAAAACTCTACCAACTCAGGCGGGGGGGGGGGGGGGGGCGGTGCACCTTGGTGGCTCAATTAAGCTCCTGACTCTTGATCTCAGCTCACTCAGGTCTTGATCTCAGGGTTTTGAGTTCAAGACCCACGTTGGGCTACATGCTGGGCATGAAGCCTACTTAAGAAAGAAAAGAAAGAAAAGAAAAGAAAAGAAAAGAAAAGAAAAGAAAAGAAAAGAAAAGAAAAGAAAAGAAAAGAAAAGAAAAGAAAAGGAGAAAGGGAGAAAGAGAGAGAGAAAGAAAGAAAGAAAGAAAGAAAGAAAGAAAGAAAGAAAGAAAGAAAGAAAGAAAGAAAAAGAAATACTTGGGAAAAGAGACAGAAAGAGAAACAGGAAGAAAATAATCAGATAAAATAGGATCAGACTTAATTTCTCAGCCTTTCAGAGCCTACTGTTTTCCTTCTCAACTGACATCTCCAAGGACAGAATCATGCCACATCTACTTGGCATCTACGGCACCTACCAGTGCACCCAGCAAATAATATTCATTAACTGCTTGGTGGTGAAAAGAATGAATCCTTTGTAAGAGATTATATTCTTCCTGTTTTTCATCAGGCCTCTCCTATTGGATCTTACTCACTATTTGGGGTCTGTAGTAATCCAACAGCCCAGAGGAGACCCAGTTGGATATATCTTTGTTTTAAAACACATATTTTTTACTAATGTTCTTAAAAAATAATAGCTGCTTTCCTTCAGTAATTTTTTTCATTTATCTAGTACTTACTGAGCTTCTTATATGTGTAAGGCACTGCTCCATGTGATAGCAATACAGCCATGAACAAAACAGTGTCTTTTATCATATGCCAGACACTATGTTGAATGCTCCGGACTCTATTTACATTATCTCATTTAATGATTAACACCACTGTTGACTGGGTATTTTTTCCCAATTTAAAAATGAAGCTTCAGAGATTCAAAGTTGAATTAAATTTCCTGGATCTTACAGCTAGGAAGTAGAAAACAGGAGTGAAACACAAGGTTAACTGGCTGTAAAGTTTATGCTCTTAATTACCAAGCTCCACTACTTCTAGAGCCTGGATAAAGAAATCAGAATTATAGAAGTCAGAACCTAAGCTGGAAGAATAAGTCCAGTAAATGTGAATAGTTTGTCATGAAGAATTTTTTGGAACCAGTTTCTATGGGCCTGGGTACATAAGCAACTTATTTCCCACCAAATTAAATCCACCATATATTGTCTCACCAGGGATGATTTGATCAAAGCCTGTAAACAGCTCTTTTGGAAGCATCTTAAATGTGCATTGTTCACACTCATTTTCATTTGTCCACCATCTACGCAGCCATGGAGAGGAAATATATCTATATCAGGGTACTGGACACAGTTCAAATTCACATTTGATACAAAGCAGATCAATTTTTGTCCATATTAACTAATAATCTTTTCATTCCTTCCAAAAAATGCAGTGAGAGCCAGCTATTTACCATGTACTTCAGAAGGAAGTAGCAATAAGACAGACAAGAACTCTGCTGTCCTAACCTTAAATATGGGAATCAGAGAAAAAAAAATGAATTTAGAAGACAATTTCTGATGATAAGTGCTGTGAAAAAAATGTAAAGGGTCTGTGAATAGTTGAGCATAGGATAAGAAGATGGAAGGAGATGCTATTTGAGCCGAGTCCTGCATGGTGAGAAGGAGTCATCCACAAAAAAGACATAAGAGAAAAAAAGAAAATGCAATTGGCAAAAGCAAGAACAAACTTCATTTGTTTGAATAACAGAAAAGAAAAAAGGCTTTTGAGTCTGCATCAGAGTAAGCTGAGAAGAGAGTCAAGACATAAAATTAGAAAGATAGGTAGGATCCCTATCACCCAGGGCCTTCTATGTGTCACCTTGTAATGCATTGTCCAAACCAAAGACATATTTAGTAATTGAAAGGGATGAAAGGGGCTCCTGGGTGGCTCAGTCAGGTAAGCGGACTCTTGATCTCAGCTCAGGTCATGATCTCACAGTTTGGGAGTTCAAGCCCCGTGTCAGGCTCTGTTCTGGTGGCGCAGAGCCTGCTTGTGATTCTGTCTCTCCCTCTCTCTGCCCCTCCCCCATTTCATGTGCATATGCGTGCTCTCTCTGAAATTAAAAAAGGGAAAAAAAATAATTAAAGGGGATGTTCTTTTTTTTTTATTTTTTAATGTTTTTATTTATTTTTGAGACAGAGAGAGACAGAGCATGAGCAGAGGATGGGCAGAGAGAGGGAGACACAGAATCTGAAGCAGACTCCAGGCTCTGAGCTGTCAGCACAGAGCCCAACGCTGGGCTCGAACTCACAGACTGTGAGATCACAACCTGAGCTGAGGTCGGACGCATAACCGACTGAGCCACCCAGGCTCCCCGAAAGGGATATTCTTTTTTTTTTTTTTTTAATTTTTTTTTTCAACCTTTATTTATTTTTTGGGACAGAGAGAGACAGAGCATGAACGGGGGAGGGGCAGAGAGAGAGGGAGACACAGAATCGGAAGCAGGTTCCAGGCTCTGAGCCATCAGCCCAGAGCCCGACGCGGGGCTCAAACTCACGGACCGCGAGATCGTGACCTGACTGAAGTCGGACGCTTAACCGACTGCGCCACCCAGGCGCCCCAAGGGATATTCTTAATAATTACACCAGGAAAGTAGGTACAAACCCAGAATTTCCCAGATATACCAAGATTTATAGTTACCCCACTTATATACCAGGAGTTTGAAGTTTCCAGTATAGTTGTGAACCCTTAGATGGTTTTAATCAGGAGAGTAAAATAATTTGATTTGCATTTCATAAGTGATCACTTTGGCTCCTTCTGAGATTGATCAATTTTAGAGACTGATAAAGTAATCCTGATATTTGCCTGATACTCCTAGAGCTAAAAAGAAAGTCACTAATTTGGATAGACTTTGTAGACTTTGTAGACAAGACATGGATTGGATGTGTAAGGGCAAGGGAAAGAAGGAAGAAAAGTGACTGCTGGGCTTTTGGCTCCAGCCTCTGGTTGAATTATGACATCATGTGCTGATTTGGGCAAGACTGACAGAGGAATTGGTTTCAGAAAGTGAATGGCAACGAATGGAATCAGCAGTCTGGTTTTGACTATAATAAGATTGAGATTCCTGTTAAAAACACAAGTGGAGATGTCAAAGGAGCGACTGGACTATACTCCCTTTTTTTTACTCTGTTTAGAACAGCTTCTGGCAATGTCATATGTATCCTTAATAAAAACAATTTAGAATGACATTCAGATATTCTATTAAAGTGGTTTTTTACTCAACATCTTCAATTATATTTGGTTTTCACTATCAGGTGCTTGAAATTACTAACATTACCTTATTGCCTTTCTAGGAAAGTATAGATCTGGGTGAAATCATGTTCTCCCTTTGTTATTTGCCAACTGCTGGACGTATGACATTGACAGTCATCAAGTGCAGAAATCTGAAGGCTATGGATATCACTGGGTCATCAGGTATGTACACAATTGGCCTGATGGGTCAAGGGTACATTCTCAAATTCCAAATAAAATATTTCATATATACACAACTATATGGCTGTTGAATTATTGAGTTCATTTATCTATAGTTCATTTGGACAAAGTACTCCAAATCACCTGTTTTATTTACATTATCATTTCACAATTTTTAAAAGATGTTATCAAATAGATTGACTATGAACTTGGATTTTTATTTTTTCTCTCTCTGCTGATCTAGTTCTTTCTCAAAAATTCATAATTTACCAATCACTGCCCCACTTCTAACCAGTCAGTTGGCTTATAAAAGAAGATTCTTGGACTTGAAGCTTGCCTTACCCTACAAGTATGAAAACACATTTAGACTTAATTTATCTCCCTCACCTGATCTATAGAGAAATAACAAGTTTCCAAGACCATCATGTGCATTTATTCTTACCACCTTTCTAAATAAGAATTGGGGCAACAGTAGGGACTGAAAGAAATAATAAAGTAACGAAATGCTTCTTGAAGTTTCTTAAGGATGTTCTTGGAGGAAATTTCTCTTATGCTAATTTTGATAAAGAGGTAAAGCCACACCATTCTCTTTTATCCCTTTGTTTATTTATATATTTTTTTTTAAGTTTTTTTTATTTTTGAGAGAGAGAGACAGCACGAGCGGGGGAGGAGCAGAGAGAGACGGAGACACAGAATCTGAAACAAGCTCCAGGCTCTGAGCTGTCAGCTCAGAGCCCAACGCAGGGCTCGAACTCACAAACCGTGAGATCATGACCTGAGCCGAAGCCAGACGCTCAACCGACTGAGCCACCCAAGCGCCCCTATCCCTTTGTTTAAATCACAACAGTCTGGAGGGTTATATGTTAACTAAATATGTGAACTCTGGCACAGGTCTATGAAGGGAAAAATGGTAAGGACAGAAGAGGGAGGTCAGTAAGCATGTGTTGAATTAAACAAATAAAAAATGGTAGTGGAGATACAGGAAAGGATGACCTAAGGAAACGAATCTATAACTTTATGGTTCTACAGAACAAAAAAAATAAACTAAATTTGCAAAAAGCTTAAGGGATAGAGCTCCAGGATATACTAAGTGAATAATAATAATAATAATAATAATAATAAAAAGTGAGGTGCAAAAATAAATACAAAAATCATGCTCCTTTCTGTGTAAGAATGGGGAACATTACAATATATATTTATGTTGTTGATATTTGCAAAAGAAATACCCAAGTGATACACAAAAACTAAACGGTGGAGAGAGAGGTATGGGAACAGATGGGAGGGAGACTTCCAATTGTAAATTTTTCTCTATCATCTTCACTTTTAAACTATTTTGTGAATTATGTTTTCATCTTTTTTGATTTGCAACACATAATTGATATATAAAGGTAGAAATAAAGTAAGTAAATTTCACATTTATTTTGGTGAAAAAGTCTTGGGACAGTAAATGTTGAAGAACTCTGCAAATTATTGTTTATTCTACTCTTTCCACCATGTATCAAAAGAGATCAAATTTTGAGACAAGCAGACAGCATCAAAGTTATAATTAGCTACAAGAGTACTTTTTGTTTATATGAAGCTTTTCATCAGAGGAGTGCATGCTCGGAGAACACCACCTCATTAATTCTCACAGGAGGCTTGTGAATCAACTAAGGAGCCAGTAAATTATCCTTGTCACTAGTAGAGAAATGTGGTCAGAGACATGATGGGGGTGGTGGAGGATAAATCATTGTTCCCATTGTTAATGAGAGGCCTAGGCCTGGGGGCTCATAGACCAAAGAGTATCAGAGAAGTGAGTTTCTTCCTTAGAACATACTTCCTATTAAAAAACTGAAAAATAAATGGGAAGCAGTCACTGAACATTACCATTTTACTTTGTTTTCCTTTGCATACTCTATTTCTAGTCAGAAAATGTATTTTGCCCCTTGATGGAAATGCTTATGAAATATACAGATACATTTTTCTAGCGCTTAAAAGGTGTTCATTTGCTCAAATAAATTTATACTGCCATGATTTTGGCTTATTCTAAGGAAATGAGATGTATTACTCCATAGGTGGAAAGGAGAAAAAACAAGAATGAATCTAGAGCAGTCACGGATTTTCACCAGATAGCGTTCTCACCCCAATGCCAACACCCCCTCCCAAAACCATACCTGCTTCTCATAAAAAGGTACAAAAGTAAGGCTTTTACAGAAACTTTCATATGATTCTGCATAATTTTCTATAATACTGGACCAGTTTTTCTACTTAAGGTGGCAGAAGTAAGTCTGGAGATGAGTCAGTGGGCGCAGAACTTGTTAACATTTATTTGACCCGTTTGGCCTATAAAAATGTACTCCAACTAAATTTTTCTCTTCCAAGCCGGCATCATATAGGCAATGTCATATCAATAGGTTTCCTTAAGAACATCTTTAAACCAAATATCGCCTTTTTTTAAATTGTATACTATTGTATAATACCAAATACAATGTAAATAAATATAAATACAATGTATTTAATATATTTGTAGTGACCTCTTCTTCGATCGGTGCTCCTTAATCAAGCACCAACATGCTGACTGTAAAATTAAACTTCCAATTTTAGTACCTTCCCAACAATTGAGGAAATTCTAACTAATGTAGTTTTTGCTTTCTAATTTCTACGTATTGTATCATATATATACATATATATATGTGCACATATATGATACAATATTGCTCTTCACAAATTTTACTCTTATCCTAAATCATTTGAAGGAAATTAACTTTAATGCAATTATTCTTACTTGTTAGGATTATATTCCATAGAAATCACTTTTAACAAAATATGTCCTCAAATAGCTGTGACTAAAAGACACATTATAGTTCTGGACTGGCTCTTGATAAACTAGTAGGTTTTCTCTGTTGTATAAAAAACGAAATTAATTCTTTTCTGATTCTTTCAGGATAAATTCTTACATTTAAAGTAAGAAGTCATGGGGCGCCTGGGTGGCTCAGTCGTTGAGCGTCCGACTTCAGCTCAGGTCATGATCTCACGGTCTGTGAGTTCGAGCCCCGCATCAGGCTCTATGCTGACAGCTCAGAGCCTGGAGCCTGCTCTGGATTCTGTGTCTCCCTCTCTCTCTGCCCCCCCCCCCCTGCTTATGCTCTGTCTCTCTCTGTCTCAGAAATAAATAAAACATTATAAAAAATTTTTTTAAGTAAGAAGTCTTAGTCTATTGCCCAAAATAAGTCATTCGAATTTAAAACATAATACTACAAGGCTTAATATACTACTTTCCTTATTTAGTTACAGTTACCTACAGTTTGATTTATGTCTTGTACTATTACTTTCATTTTAATGAAATTACCTCACTACTCCTAGATCCTTATGTCAAAGTGTCTCTGATGTGTGAAGGTCGGAGATTAAAAAAGAGGAAAACAACGACGAAGAAAAACACTCTAAACCCTGTGTACAATGAGGCTATTATTTTCGATATCCCTCCAGAGAATGTGGACCAGGTCAGCCTCTCCATTGCAGTCATGGATTATGATAGGTATGTGTATTTCTCTCACTGAAGAACAGCCCTGTGTGGTCATATGTAGAGCAAATACAGTTTTTCTGGTTATTTACTGCTACAACAACGGTTTTAATTTAAACTGGAAGAGGGAAAATTTATTCATTCAAAATTTATTTTTCCCATGTTATAATATTTCTTTTTTCTTTTCCAAAAGAAGTCATTCTTAAGTTGAAAGACAGGACACCTGGGGCTGGTGTAAGGGTGGTGCGGAAGTAGTATGGAACCCATTACACAAAGCACTATTGTGATGTCCTTTTACAGTAACAACAGAAATTACAACCAGTCAAGTTTGTTTTCCCAACGGGGCTGGAATATGAATATAGTAAGTCTTAACCAGGCTCTATCATTAACTGGCTGTGTGAAAGGGCAAATTATGTAATCTCTTTGGGATTCACTTTTCCCATTTGAAAGACATTAGCATATTATAGGACCATTAACAGTGAGTATTAAGAGTGGAAGGTGAATAACGGCCATAGGAAGACAGCCTTGATACCTTCACGTCAATCTTAAAACGTGCTTTGTGGATAATTCTTCCAGCTCACACACTTTGAGTCACTTCTTTCACAAAATCAATGGCAAACTCCCAAGTGCACATCTGAAGTTTCTTCCTGCTTTAGCTCCTACTTTATTCTCCCATTCTTGCCTGGTCTGAAATGTTACCTAGCTCTATGTACCCCATCCCACCCATGCTTCACAGCTTCACACACACACACACACGCACACACACACACACACACACACACACACACACCCCTTTTAGAAAAGAATACTGTATGTTTAACCTACAAAATTATCAGCACACAGACAGTGTCTTACTACATTTATTTTGTTCTAATATATTCAAAAAGAGTGCTCCACTTTATGGTATGATGAAAATAGTAGTAACCAGAACCCTGTAACCTAGAGAAATTGATATGCTATCCTCTGGCTCAGAGGAAATGAAGCACTAAAAAAATAAAATGTTTTATACCATCTATCTGCAATTAGTTTATATCACAGCTTATGGGAAAAAATTTTACTATTTATAGAGAGAGAAATCTTGAATTGGTTAAAATTTCAAACTCTAAAAATGTTGCAATGTTTTCATCAGAAGCCCTTGTTCTGTTTTACCAAAAAATTACTCCTATTGATTTAGCACAGCAGTGACTGCAGGTAGATACAAGTGAGTGTTTGTCATGTAGACAGTTTTAGGGAAATGGATGCTAACAGTATATAAAACAGAAAGATTTGAAAAATTATTCCTAAAAATACACTTGTTTGCGAAATTTTATATGGAAGAACCACAATTCTAAGCATTCATATCTACATCAATGACAGGAAGAAAGTAATGAAAAGATCTTAAAATTATCTCAGAAGTCTCCTTAGAGATGTCTGTCAAAATAACCCAATAGAAATGCCCTTAAATTACATTCCATTCTAGGAGCACCTGGGTGGCTCAGTCGGTTAAGTATCTGACTCTTGATTTTGGCTCAGGTCATGATCTCACAGTTAGTGGGTTTGAGCCCTGCATCGGGGTCTGTGCTGACAGTGCAGAACCTGCTTGGGATCCTCTCTGTCCCATCCTCTCTGCCCACCCCCTCAAATAAGTGAGTGCGTAAATAAATAAATAAATAATAAATAAATAACATTTCATTCTTAAGCAACTTAGCACATGCACACTTGAGTCAACTGTCTTGATTCATACCCTGCCTCTGCCTCTTACTAAGTGAGCGGGGGTGGGTCCCTTAACTTCTCTGGGTGTTTACTTTCTTTATCTGTAAAATGAGATGATGATAATGATACTCATGGTCATGGTGTGAGAATTAAGTGAGTTAGTACATTTAAATTACTTACAACAGTGTCTGGCACATAATAAGCTCTCGGACTTATTAACTATCATTGTTATTTTGATTTGTTGCTGTGAAAACAGGACAGGAATAGAAGATAGGAATGTTGTGCAGTGTGCTCTGGTGCCATGCAATCATAAATCGAATGCTGTAGGAGCCCTGCCCTGTTTAATTGTAGTATAAGCAGTAACATATGCTGACATATCACTTAGAGTCAATTAAATATGGTCATTTATACAAGAAAGTGGGTACTGACCTTTTGATAAGAAATCTAAGCATCATTGTAAAACGTTAAGCCTTGTGAAGAAAAAATGAAAGCTGATTTATGTCACTTAAAGTTGATAGTATTGCTTCCAAATTCAACAGTACAGGTAAGGAGCAGTGTTTCTCATTCTAGTTTATTGTGACATGTGCTCAAGGTACAGAGAACTAAAATGGTTTATGTGTGCTCCTTTCACAAATTCGTATTTGAATGCTGATCTTGTGTAGTAAATTTTGTTTACTTAAGATTTTTAATTTGACCGAAAGTAGTTTGATCTGCAGAATCATTTAGAGCCCATCACAACATCCAGTGTTTAAATCATATGCTTGAAATTCTGCTAAGATGTATGAAACTCCATTTATCTTTGAATGTTGGAATGAAAGTGTGATATCCTCCGAATCGTAGGGTAGGACACAATGAGGTCATAGGAGTGTGTAGAACAGGACTGGACGCTGAGGGTCTTGGGCGAGACCACTGGAATGAAATGCTGGCCTATCACCGAAAACCAATAACACACTGGCACCCCTTGCTGGAGGTATGCTGTGATTCCCTGACATCTACTCTCTCTCTCTCTCTCTCTCTCTCTCTCTCTCAATCTCTTTTGCTTAAATATTATTTATCTGCCAACATTTGTCTGAAATTTTATATATTCATCTATTTTTTTAAACAGAGATTGCTCTTACTTCTGTCCTACATATTCTATCATCCAGTATTCAGAGTTCTGTGTGCCTTGTTGTATTTTAGAAACCAATAAACTTTCTGTGTTTGATATTCCTTTGGACAGTAAGCTCATGAAATTGCAAGACTGTCATTATCTTTACGTAGCCTGGAAACTTCTATCAATGAGTGATAGAGCAATGAAGTAAATTTATTACTAACTGGAAACCGAATTTTGCTGCTTCTCTTTTGTGAAAACAGCCACCTCACCTAAACATCCCAAGAATCCTTAAATAGAAGTACTATCTTCTAATATGACTCATCTGTGTAAAGGGACAGGCATATCTCCCAATACTCTGGTCAGGAAGTGAAAGTGCTCACAAATATTTAGAATGTTGAGACATCAGCATGCCTGAGTTTGAAGCCTGGCTCTGCTTTGTGACTGTGTATTAGAGAACTTTGGACATGTTACTGTAACCTCTCTACATTTCTGCTGTTACTCTGTAATAGTAGTAAACTCAAAGAGTAAAACTAAATAAAATGCCAAATAGTAAGTGCTTAGCAGTCTGGCATAATGTTAGCTCTGATTACAACTAACATTAATAGTTATATTAACCAGAAGTATCAATACCAGTTTCTATCAGGATTTTTAGGCTTTAAGTTACTTGTCAGTACTTGGTACACTGAATGTTGCTAGATGAAATGACTTTCTTTCTCAAAGATGATTGCTGGAGCCTCTTGAAGAGTCACAAAGTAAGTCTTTTATGTGACCTGAGAGATAATGCAGGTTGACAAAACGTTGTGTGGTAGATGATAGAATTTATGCAATTCGATAAAAATAGTTATGATAGCCACATAGTAAATGAAAAATACTCTGCCCTATGTTCACCAGTAAGATTCTGCTTCTTATCTGGCACTAAGCCCTGGGTTGAATGAGAAAGGCAGCACAGTGCAATTAACTAAATGTCAGAGGGTCCAGGTTCCTTTCATCTTAGTCACAAAACTGTGACCTTGGCTGTTACTCAGGACATTATAGGGAAAATCTGATGAACCCTATATGAACAGTGCATGTTCAGGCAACAGAGGTGAACTGTTATCATAGATATGTGCTTATATATATATCAATGCTCTTAATCTTTACCTCATTTCATTTCATATAAATCACAAAAGATACACATATACAAACACAAATGCACATTCATGCAGCACTTTCCCTCAAAGTACAGACAAGTGCATTCTCTAATTCAGCAAGTCTTGGGAAAGTTGTGTTTCATGTCAACAGTGTGTACTGTCTAAAGTATACTATACTTTTTATTATTCGATCACTATCCATTTTCCTGCTTCTCATCTTGTTTTTACTTAAAATTTGAAAAGCGAATATTAATTCTAAGAATCTAGACATGAAAGTAGAGTTTGCTGGGCAGAGAACCACACTGGAAAGTGATGTGGGTTCTAATCCTTGCTTCTCTGGCTGTCTAATCCTGAGCAAATCACTTATTCTATCTACAGCCGCATTCCTGCACATTTAATGAAAATAGAAATGCATGCCCCTCCAGACTTCACAAGAATTATGCAAGGAGAAAAGAGATAATATGAGCAAAAACTTTTCACTAATAACAGGATAGGGTTTGTGTGACCCAAGGCATATTATAATTACTTGTAAGTGTTTAATAAGCAGCTCTATATTTATCTGGTGAAGGGGAGCTATGGAATAGGCATCTGTTTGTGTCTCAGGACATGTGAACACTTTTCAGTCATTGTAGGACATACAGGAAGAACAAGCTACAATCTGGGCATCAGAAGAAGATCCCTGATATTTTTATAGCAGCTGAGTATCAGAGGACAAATGGGACTAAAGACTATGTAAATATACTTTCTCCAGCAAGTAGCTCCTTTTTTCCAACTCCTGCACCTACATTCATTGGTCAAACAGAACATATGGACTAGAGACCTAAGAACTGGCTGGATTTTGCATTTTGGGAAAGTGGTGAGTGTATAACTATGTCTTTTGTTGCCAGAGGAGGGATTAAAATAATAAAGGAACAATTACTCAAAAACAGGGTAAGTTGGTGGGACAGAGACTAAAGCATCATTTAGAAAATCTGGCTACTTCTACCTAAATAATCAAAAGTTTATCCTGTTGTAATTGAACTTTTTAAATACATGTAATATTTAAGAACCATGAGAAATTATTCTTCAACCCCCATGGCTCCCATTTGCCAAAGTCAGTCCCTGTTGTTTCGTTAATGACCCTGATAAAAATCGCCTCCTGCCTTAGAACAAGTGCAATGCGGTCTCTTGTGCCTTGAGCCTTCTTGCGCTTACCTAGCAAGTGTCCTCCACTATCACAAACCATTAATTATTTTGCAGTGAGAACATTCATAGAATGTGAAATGAATCTCTAGTCATGAATAATTGTGTGTACAGTGTTGGTCTGCATGCCATTTTGTACCATGCTGTGTCTACATCTCCGTGAGATGTCTGTGCCCCATCGTGCTGCCTGAGAAGGTGAGTTCTGGAGGGTGGGGGTGTTTATGTATATCTTCTCCTCAGAGACTGCATATCATGGGTGAATATTCACTATTAAAAGGTAACAACAGGGGCACCCTGGTGGCTCAGTTGGTTGAGCATCTGATTCTTGGTTTCAGCTCAGGTCATGATCTCACAGTTCGTGGGTTTGAGCCTTGCATCAGGTTCTGTGCTGACAGTGCAGAGCCTGTTTGGGATTCTGTGTCTCCCTCTCTCTCTGGCCCCTCCCTGCTCATGCTCTCTCTCACTCAAAAAATAAATATACATTTTTTTAAGAGACAGCAACAACTACCCACTTTGTTATTTTTTTGCATTAGATCATGCATTATGAAATTATTGTCTTTCAGTTACCTGGCCGGGCAACCAGTTTTGATAGTCAAGGATCCTGTCCATCTCCCAAACCACCTTCCACACCATAATGCCTCCAGAATAAAGACCATTTTAATAAGGACCCAGGACCATGTGCTCATCAGATCAGAAAAAGAGTGGAAGGTTTGATTTCCTCATTTAAAATATATCCTGATAATGAACAAACTTGATGTACAATTTTTCATTTGCTTTTTTTTTTTTTTGTCCCTTCTTTAACTTTGGACATCTTGATATATTTTACTTGAATACAAATAGTCCTTACTTTCATAAGGCATTTTATTCTTCATTTCATATACCTATTAGCACAAAGGTGTTTTAATAAGTTACAATTCTTTGCATAAGAAATACATTCTTTTAAAAGAATCCATACTTGGGGCGCCTGGGTGGCGCAGTCGGTTAAGCGTCCGACTTCAGCCAGGTCACGATCTCGCGGCCGGTGAGTTCGAGCCCCGCGTCAGGCTCTGGGCTGATGGCTCAGAGCCTGGAGCCTGTTTCCGATTCTGTGTCTCCCTCTCTCTCTGCCCCTCCCCCGTTCATGCTCTGTCTCTCTCTGTCCCAAAAATAAATAAACGTTGAAAAAAAAAAATTAAAAAAAAAAATTAAATATAGTTTATGCTGCTATTGTATAAAGTAGCACATGTCACTTATGTATGGTTTTGATTTTGTTACAATGTTCATCTCTAGTCTATATGGATGTCTATATGGATAGTCTACCACAGATGGTTCCATATAGACTTTAATGGAAATTTTGAACTTAAACAGCATTAAATCCTTAAACAATCAAATTAATGTTACTTGTCTGATCATATATTCTTTCATTCTCAGAAAATTAGGTCCTTAGTGAGGTTTGGCTCTGCTAAACTCAAAACTTTGTCTCTCAAGCTCATTCTTTGAAGCATACACGTAAAGCTGTAATTTAAAGAATAATTTTGAATTAAACTTAAGGAGTAATATTTAGTAGCTGGAAAATGGAGGTTGAGCCATTTGGGCTACCATTTTATACTGTCTTAATGTTACAATGGTTCAAACATCTGTTGAACTGTTTAACTGATATTTTCAAAATTCTAATAATCTTTATCTCAAATGTAGCGTTAGTATTCCTAAGTCAATAGAATGAGACGTCGTTTATTTTTTAAGTGTTTGTAAAGTTCTCAAGTACTGTGACCTGTATATTTTATGACATAAAGGTATTACATAGACCCTGTATTTCTGATAGAACATACTACACCAAAGGTACAATAAAATGTCTGTGCTTATTGTCAATTAGATTGTACATAGTAATGGTGACTTTTAAACCCAATCAGAAACTAATCACTAGAACTGGGTATTTTCCTAAAGAATGGATGACTTATTTTTCAGAAAATTCTATACATATACCATAAATAACATAACTTCCACATTTAATAGAAATCAAAGTAATTCTAAAGGCCCAGACCCACAGTCCTTTCATGAAAGGTATTTGCCTTCATAAGGATCAAGGATCAGGCCAGGAGTTGTAAAAACTATGCAAATGTTTTTACATGACAGAACTTTCTTTTAAATCAGGTCAACTTTTTATTGTCTCATTTCTGGACCCTATCTGAAGGTATCCATATTGAATGACCTCAACCATATTTTTGAGATATATGCAATGGAGAGTGCATATTTCAAAGCTATCTCAAGATAGGAGGTTAAAAGAACAAAAAAGGCAAGAAAAATCTGTATTTAGAATGTAAAAACACATTATCAGAATGAGAAAATTTTATCAGTAGTTATAAAATTTTGATTTTAGTAGAATCCCTTATTTCTACATGTTAAAAAAAAATTTAAGCTGTGAAATTTTGATCATGGCATCTCTCATCTGATGGCATTACTGTTAATTAAGATGTAAATATTTTACACATTAACATTTTAAAGGCAAACACAATTCCCTAAAACTTTTCAAAAATGCCTGTATCTTCCTAACAAAAGAAATTATTTCTAGCTAATATTAGCTGATAAAAAATAACAGAAGGAACTTGTTTGAAAATAATTGTCTACCTTATGAAGTTTAGAAGAACCATTTGCTATACACAGAATGACTGAAGATGATCCTTCAATTTTGGAAATCTTTGTTTCACTAGGAAATAAAAATTGTCAAATGGGAAGACAAGTGATACTCAATAAAATAACATTTTTGCTGACAGATGTTTTATTAGTAGATATAGCTGCAGCCTATAACTAATTAGCGACTGTATTTCCTTATATCTCCTATAATAATTATTTTCATCTGAAAACATATTTTAAAGGACTTCTTATGCATTCTTAGGAGCTCCTGCTTTTCTTTGCCTCCTATGGAGAAAAAGCCAATGCTTGTGATGAAAACAACACAAACAACCAGCCAAACAGGAGACTTTACTATGGGGATTATAGATAAAATCTGTTTTTTGGGTAGTTTTTAAAAACTGTTTCCTAGGGATTAGAATAAACCCATCATGCCAAGTATTTGTTAATCCTGTGAGACAGATGAAAAGAAACTTTACCACAGCTCATCTTTCATGCAACGCATGAGGGACGTTTACCCTCCGATTCATAAAGCGTGATCATTTAAAATAATACTTCTTGTTGCAAAAACATAATCCTACCACTTTCAACACAACACACCCTCATTTCTACACAGCCACACACCGATTCAAACTGATCCTCCTTCTGCTTGTAATTGAAGATGGAATGTTTTGAATTTCAGTATTTAAAATTAACATTTTAATGACAACACTGACCCATTATGAAGTTGCAATTTGGGTATATAATGAACACCTAATTTCAGGGACTTATTCAGGGACTTGTCCAACATAAGTCTAGGAAAAGGGAGCAAGTGTTGATTCATTTTGTAACACTGATTTTCTTTTTGGTTTTTAATTTAATTTAATTTAATTTAATTTAATTTATTTTATTTACTTGTGTATTTTACCTGATTCTCTAAATAATCAGGGGAATGAGGAAATTGAATATGAAAGAACATTAATGTTTGTGGAGTCTACAGTCTTCTCACCAAAATCTGAACAGACAATGCTTTTTACACTAGGTCTTAATATTTTTCTTGACAATTTTAATCTTCTTTGTAAGGCTAGCCCTGTTTCTGATACTTTGTTTTACATGTAAAAACTCATGATATGAATTAATTCACAGTTCAGTAAAAACTATCGTTATGACTATGTCAGGGAACTAGAGACGGAACGCAGAGCCAAGCATCCACTTTCTCATGCAGTTTTGGCGAATGTGCGTGTGTTCTAGTTACTGCAGGGAGATCACAATTGATCAAAACTGACTCAGGTTTTAGATAAAAGCAAATATATTTGAACCTATTTGGTTATGATACTTGTCATTTCCACCTTGTTTATTCTCCTATAATTTTTATTACTTTAAGATTTTGCAGACTCAATAAAGAACAATCTCGTAAGACTTTACCTTAATGATGAATTCCTTTAAAAATGAAAAAAGCTAAACTTTCACTCCCTTCTCAACTTCTGCTGTCCATAAAACAAAATATAACTTATTTCAGAATGGGTTATCCAAAGAGCTGAAGGCTATTGCAAACAAAGGGATACAAAATCTTAACTTTGAACACATAGTCATTTCTTTACCTCTTTAAGGATTACTTGATGTCATATAAGTGCAGTACATATAGTTTCATGGAATGGCATTTCATTTTTGCCACCTTAATTGTGATTATTACCAGGTAACTTGACTACCTGATAATTAAGACAAAAAACAAAATAGACTTGAGAAGGATTTCAGAAAGTCATTCAGCCTCCACTAAATCTAAAGACAATGTGGAGATCTGTTTGAGTCACAACTTGTTCTTGCAGCAGCTCTGGTTATTCTGATGTACTTCAGTTGATCTAAACTTTCATCGATTTTAGGCTAAGAATTTATTGCTGCCAATAAGAGATGATGCAGAAGTATGCAAAGTAAAGTAATTTAAAGTTAAAATCTACTTGGGGCACCTGGGTGGCTCAGTCAGTTAAGCATCTGACTTCAGCTCAGGTCATGATCTCGTGGTTTGTGGGTTCAAGCCCCGTGTCGGGCTCTGTGCTGACAGCTCAGAGCCTGGTGCCTGCTTCGGATTCTTTGTCTCCCTCTCTTTCTGCCCTTCTCCTGCTCCTCTGTCTCTCAAAAATAAATAAATGGTAAAAAAAAGTTTTAAGTTAAAATCTATGTAACTAAATGGTAGTTAAACACAGATGTTAAAGCACATGGAAATAAAGATTTTGAATGCAAAATCAAAATCTTCTTTGTACTTTTAACTTTTGGTGGAATACAAATCTTCTAATACTGTCCAAAAAAATTCATGACACAGAATTTTAATAGTTCCTCAGTGACATGGCTCAGGATATGATTCATCTGAACCTACTAAGACCCATTCTTCAAAAGAAAATAGTGAGTTTATACTTTACATAGGAAACAGAGCTGATTAAACTAAATTCTGTTTCCAATGTATTACTTAGTGATGCTCTTTAACGTAACAATTTTCTATTTCATTAAAATACTTTTCCTATATTAACTCAATTTTATGTTAGTTACAGTGAATAATAATTTAATAAAAGACGCATTAATACTTGTCATCCACCATTAACAGTTAACCAAAAAGATGTGTATTTGAACAGTGGCAGTAAAGTAATATTCAGCTCAAGTGTTTTCTCATCAGAGTAAAAGGTGTTTTTTCATTTTCACCCTGCTCATCATGAAGGTGGCATGATTTGATGGCATGGCAATACCATGGTATAGAAACTTCAAAAAGAAAGAACTAAATTAAGGACTGCAACGAGGCTTAAGTTATTGCATGCAAACATTTTGAATACCAGAAATGGTGTTTGAAAAAATAAGTAGGTGTTTAAGAGAAAAGATAGGCTTCTTTATGCCTGAGATGATTTAAATACACTCCTACAAGGAGGAATTGATTAGAGTAATTCTATTTTTATCTATATTGAAATACTGGAAATGACTAACTATTGATAGATCTAGAGATACAGATGGCACTTAATGTGGAATTGTTTTCATCTCCAACTGACAATAATTTCTTCTAAGCTCACCTGGGTATAAGAACTCTCTCCGAAGAACAAACTATGCCTGATCTTATGAAAGTGTAAAAAAATGTGTCATTTTCTTTAGCAATTTTGTTGTGATTTACATCAACTGTGCACAGAATCCCTATTTACTGTACAGGGTGGTGGATTTCAATTATTCAATTTCATATTTTTGTTCCCTCAAAAACCATTTAATGGATAATGAGGCATATTATAAAAATGAATGAAAAATTCTTAGAGAAGTAAGTCTCAATGTTGGAAGGTTAATACAGATTTTTGTTTTCGTTATATATTTCAAAAATTTTTTTTTATTTTTTTTATTTTCCCAGTCCAAACATCAATACAGAGTTTGGCTATGATTTTGCTATAGAATAAAATTTGTGAACCAAAAACAACAGAACACTATAATCACTAAGGCTAGCTAAAGAATCGTTCTTTATAAAAATTGAATGATTTATTCTATTTGTATCTATATAGATCATTTTGTAGGTTTATTCTTTTCCTTAAAAAGACATTTTAAGCCTTCCACTTATTTTTTTAGATTTATATTCAAGTTAGTTAACATACAGTGTAGTCTTAGCTTCGGGAGTAGAACCCAGTGGGGCACCTGGGTGGTTCAGTGGGTTAAGCATCCAACTTTGGCTCAGATCATGATCTCGCAGTCTGGTCCGTGAGTTCCAGCCCTGCGTCAGGCTCTCTGCTGACAGCTCGGAGCCTGAAACCTGCTTTGGATTTTGTGTCTCCCTCTCTCTCTACCCCTACTTCCCCCCCTCTCTCTCCCAAAAATAAATAAACATTAAAAAAAAAGGTATTTAAAAAAAGGAGTGAAACTCAGCGATTCATCTCTTACCTCACACCCAGTGCTCATCCCGAAAAGTACCATCCTTAAGGCCCGTCGCCCATTTAACCCACCCTCCCCACCCACCCCTTAAGCTGCCCATTTAAAAGGCACAGTAATCTCCATTAGGAATAGCTTCATTAATTCTATCCCTATATAAGAAAGAAGCAGATAAACCAACTTTAATATACAACACATTTGCATTTATAGTTTTTTTATAAACAAAAAGTCCAACACAGTTCATGTCATTTGCATCAACTTTTTACTGACCCTTCCACCTGAGAGAAGTGATGGGGTTCATCTGCAAAATATGGGTAAGTTATGGAACACAGTGAGTGAGACTGTCTTTCAGAATGAAGAATTGAGAGGTCAAAATAGAAAAGAACCAACTCACATTTTACATGTGATGATTCCACTAATGAATAGTCCAAGATATTTGCCAATTATTCTCAACTGCCAGAAAACATAATTTTTTTTCAATGCACACATGATATTGAATAATTTAGATCCATCATATTTGATCTTTTTTTGGTATCCTTCAGTCATTGTTCATAAGGTGACTTTTTAACTGAAGTTTGTGATGTAATACGTAGCCATTGTTCAAATCAATATCTTTGACTTCTGCATTATAGAACAGAAATTTTAAAATCTTTTGAAATTCGTGTTTCGGGTTTTTGTACATGGTAACCAGCCAATTGTGAAACTTGACTGCATATAATTGTATTACTTAGAACAAATGTTTTGCAACCACCTTTAAAAGATGTTACACATTTCAGTATTTTTACAATGTCTTCTTTAGAATGTGTGAATATTTGTCAGGTTCAGATGAATTATGTAACAATGAAACCTCAAGCTGTTATGAAGTGTACAGTTTATGATTACTTTTGTAAAAGAAAATGGAAAAGCACTTGAAATATAATTTTACTGTTTCCTATGTATTTTGAAAAATAAATAAAGTGATTATAAATTATTTTTGTTTGTCCTCGAAGAAAATACCTTTTTCAGATTTCATTTTGAGACCTTTCCTTTGATAAAATTTTCTTTAGCAGTCATTATTTTTGGCACTCCAAAGAAAGCAGTGTAATTTATTTGTCAATAATTCACTAACTCAAGCAACTGAATATACCTTAAAAATCTCAATACACACAAATTTTTCTTTCACAAAACTATTAAAGTACGGTCCTAGATTATTTCCATTGAGGAGTAAAGAAATAATCATGACCTGAGTGTTAAAGAGGTAAATACTAACACATATTAGCTACATTTGTTTCATATGCAAAAAAAAAAAAATCCCCATAAATAGAAAGTGATCTAGCTGCTGGAGTATACCCATCATTTTGTTCATTTGTTCATTTTGTTTTTCCTCAGATTTTCAAAAATATTTTCATAAGGAACAACATAGGTGTTGCATCTAGTTTTAGGTGGTCAACAGAACACTTGACTCAAAAGGAAATCATGATCAATGATAAACTGGATGTTCTATACTAGAATCATTGTTCAAAAAAAAGAACCAGCTCATAAGAAGCAGCAAGTAAATCAATCTATGCCTCTGGATAGAATGTAGGATAAAGAGTTAGTGATGTGACCTGTCTGGCCTTGCTTAAGTTTCTACACCCAAAAGTGTGTGGAGCCCAAATGAAATCTAAGTTGCTTCTGAAAAGAACAAATGGCTTTTTCTTTGTTAGTATTTCCAAATATCTCCCCAACAAATGTTTAGATTTCTATTCACATTGATTTAAAATTTAATTTCCACTAACAATATACGATAGTTTCTAAGTACTCTAGTCAGTACTTGTGGTGTTATTAGAATCTTTGCCAATTTTTTTTTAATCTTTGCCAATTTGAACATGACAAAAATGATATCTCTTCAATGTTTTCTTATTTCTTTTTTTTCTAGTGGCATTGATCACTTTTCGTAGGTATTATTTGAAAATCTGGATTTCATTAAGATTTTCCCCATACTCTTCCTTATTGATTTTCAGATATTGTTATCCCATTTTTAAAAATTTTAATTTTATTTATTTGTGAGAGAGAGAGAGGGTATGAGTGAGCAAGAGGAAGAGAGAGAGGGAGAGAGAATCCCACGCAGGCTCTGCACTGTCAGCGTGGAGCCAGAAGAGGGGCTGGAGCTCACCCAATGCGAGGCTCAAACTCATGAACCATAACATCATGACCCGAGCCGAAGTTGGACACTTAACTGACTGAGCCCCCCAGATGCCCCTATTATCCCATTTTTTAAAATGCAGACAAATTTTTCATCTGATCACATCTTAAACATACCTCCATTCTGCTAACCACAAGGTATAATAATTAGGTTATAATCAGAAAAGCAATTTATATAATATATATGATTAAAAATAATATACATTAAAAAATATATGTGAGAAACATAAAGCAAAGTGCAATCAAAAGCTATCCTCTCTGAAAAGCATGAGTTGTTATTTGACAATTTGGGCTGTCACCACCTGTGTATCTGAAAGAATTTAAAAGCATTCAATTCATTGATAAGCAATTAAAAAATTCATTTGTGTGCTAGATTTGAACAGTTTTGATTCTATCCACTCTCATAAAATATACAACAGGACTATATACCCATCAATATCTACAGAGAATAAAGCCAAAAATCTGAACAGTAACCACAAATAGGACACCTGACAGTTTCTGGTTTTTTAACCCACTTTTCCTCCAAATGGAAAAATCACCAAAAGTTCCAAATAGGAGTATAAATTATGTGAACAGAATCAGTTCCCACTGTGAATGCACTTAGTGAATCTAATTGTTAGCTTGTATGCACTTTCGTGAGCAATTTTTGTTTTTAAATTTCAGGACAAATATGACAGAAAATTTTATCCTAAATGGGAAGCTATGCCTGAGTGAGCGGCAGAAAATCAAACCAGAAAGTAAAGGAACTAATACATAAAAATCATACTGAGAACACATAACACAAACAAGCCACCCAATTGCACAGCTCCTGAGGGCAATGATCATACTGTAGTCTATGGAAGTGGTGCCTCTAGGAGTACAAAAATCTAACCAACTCAGTGAACAACAATGGAGAAGCAGTGCTAAAAGCTATAGAGTTACTTCAACCAGAAACTGTAATTGAAAGCGAGGGTCAAGGATTAAGAGAGAGTTTTTTTGGTTTTGTCTTGTTTTAAATTGGGCATATTGCCTAAAACATACAGCTCATGTATGATGCACCAAGCAGTGTGCTCTATCTTAGCCCTAATCTACACAAATTCCCTATGAAGTATTACTGTGACCATTTTTGAATGGAGAAATTGAGGTTCACGTCATTTATGTAGACATACATACATTGAATGGTAGAGCTATAGCTATGAACACATGGTTAAATCATTCCAAAGTCTGGGCTTTTATTCTCTATGTGTCATGAAATATAAAAACTAATATTTATGCAAATTAAAAAATGTTTAACATACGTTGTTTCTTTTCTTTCTTTTTTTTTTTCACTTATGCTGTTTCTTGATCATTACCACAAGGCGTGTGGGTTTTATCACTCCCATTTTACAGAGATGGTGACTGATTGAGAGAGGTTAAATGAAAGCTCAAGTTCACATAGTAGGTGGTGGGACTGGGCCACAAATCTAGGTCTTTGGCCCTCAAACTTCATGCACAATTTATTACCTGATGCTTTTTCAGCAGAACACAACACTAAACACGCTATGAAACAAAAGAGTACTTACTGGTTTTTTGCCTCTGTAGATAAATCACCAAGATGAAAGATGTATTAACTTCACTGACTTTTACTTTACTCATCTATAAACTGAGATAAGTTGTGTCTGTCCGATCTACCAATTAGTTAATGTATGTGTCATTTTTATAATATGTAAACCACTATGCAAACAGTAGGTACTAGTTTTTGTCACCAGTACCATTCCTATCATTAATGCCTAATACCTATGGATGGGACAAATATTTCTAAGAGCCATAAGCTGCGTGTATGCGCAGATCAACTTGCTAAAAAGGAGGGAGTAGATACCAAATTGACCCTGACCTTGCAAAAAAGGGCAAAGAAGGTAAGAGAGGGAGCACGGTACATAGGCTCATGTCCTAGAGTCTTGCTATTCTTATCTCATTTCTAAATTATTTTTCCATTGCCACTATTTTAGTTCAGGCCATGAAACCTGTTATTTGAATTCTTCAAATCTTGCTAATTGCTTTAAAAACTTTCAGATTCTCACCAAACCATTCTCTACTACCCACTGCTATTAGGTCCCCCTCTAGAAAACGCAACTCTGTACATCCCATATCCTTACACAAAAGCCTTAAATGAATCTTAAAGGGGAAAAGAATGGTACCGGAACAACTAGAAACTCATTTTTAAAAGAATAATTTGAAAACCTACTTCATATCCTACATAAAAAGTAATTTCAGACATGTCACACCTAATTGTAAACCTTAAGCCTATACAGCTTCTGAAAGACCAAGCAGGATATCTTTATGACCTTGGGGTAGGCACCCCTGGCTAAGACTTTCCAGTTTCTTAGAAATAGCCCAAGGCAATTATAGAAAATCTTAAAATGGAAAGATTTAAATTTCCTCCAAATTGATCTAAAGCAACTCAAAGTTTCAAAGCCAGTCTAGTCAGAACCCAAATGAGTTTTTGTTTAATTTTGTTTTAATAGAACATGATGAGGTGATTCCTAAATGTGTATAGAAAAGTAAAGGTCTATGAAGAGCCAGACTGCTGAAATAGAAGAAGGAAGAGGAAGAGGTGAGACTTACTCTGAAAATATCATGGCTTATTCTGAAGCTATAGTGATTAAAACAGTGTGAACTTGTGCAAGGTTAGACAAATAAACAAAACAAATGGAGCAAAAACTTGTCAAACAGATATGGAAATTAGATGTGTGACAGAGAGGACATACTAGATCGTGGAAAAATGGAACTCTTTATTAATGATTGCACTTGGAAGAATGGTTATTCATAGGGAAAAATACAGTCCACATACTAAATTCAACTTCCAGTAGCATTAAATGTCAAAAACTTTCAAAATTCTATTGTAGAGTATAAATTTTTTAGAGACAGAGAATGACAGAGCATAAAATATGCTTGGTATTTTTTAAAAGACCAATGAATTGTATTACATCAAATAATTTAGCACCAAAAACAAAAGCAACAAAAGACTAAACAAGTAGGACTACACTAACTAAAAGCTTCTGCACAGCAAGAGAAGCCATCAACAAAATGAAAAGGCAACCTACTGAATGGGAGAAAATATTTGCAGATCATAAATCTAATAAGGGGTTAACACCCAAAATATATAAAGAATTCATCTGACTCAATAGCAGTAAAGCCAGTCAACCCAATTAATTGGTAAACAACCCAATTAAAAAATGGGCAGATGAACTGAACAGACATTTTTCCAAAGAGGACATCAAAATAACCAATAGGTACCTGAAAAGATGGTCAACATCACTAATCATCAGGGAATTGCAAATCAAAACCATAATGAGATATCACCTCACATTGTTAGAATGGCTATTATAAAAAGATAAGAATTAACAGGTATTGGTAAGCATATGGAGAAAAGGGAACTCTCCAGCACCATTGGTGGGAATGTAAATTGGCACAGCAATTATGGAAAACAGTGTGGGATTTCCTCAAATATTAAAAATAGAATTACCATATGATCCAGCATTTGCATTTCTGGGAATTTATCCAAACAAAAGGAAAACACTAACTTGCAAAGGTATCTGTACCCACCTCCTGCCATGTTCATTTCAGTATTTACAATAGCCAAGATATGAAAACAACCTAAATGTCTGTCATCAACAGATGAATGGATAAAGAACATGTAAAATATATATGCAATGGAATAGTACTCAGTCATTAAAAAAATGAAAACTTCCCATTTATAACAATATGAATCGACCTTGAGGGCATTATGTGAAGTGAAATAAGTCAGACAGAGCAAGACAAATACCATATGATCTCATTATATGTGGAATCTTATATATATACATATATATCATTAAGCATATTGTATCATTATACACACACACACACACACACACACACACACACACACACTAAGTTCATAGATACAGAGAATAGATGGGTGGCTGCCAGAGGCGATGGGATGAGGGTAGGGAAGGTGAAATTGTTGAAGAAAGGCAAAAGGTACAAACTTCTAGTTATAAAATAAATAAATAATTAGAATGTAATGTACAACATAGCAACTATAATTAATAATATTGTATTGAGTATTTGAAAGTTCTTAAGAGAGTAGATCTTAAAAGTTCTCATCACAAGAACAAAACATGCTGTAACAATGTATGGTGAAAGATGTTAACCAGACGTAGTGTGATGATTATCTTACAAATATCAAGTCATTATGTTGCACACCTAAAACTAATATAATATATGTCAATTATACCTCAAAACTTAAATAACTTGTCATCATCAAAAAAAAAAAAAACACAAAAAACAACAACTTCCAGAAGTGAAAAGGAAGCTCAAATTGGGGATAAGATATTTATAACACATATGACTAGCAAACAGTTAGCAGCAAGTTATATTTTAAAAAATTTTGGGGCGCCTGGGTGGCTCAGTCGGTTAAGCGGTCGACTTCGGCTCAGGTCATGATCTCGCGGTTTGTGAGTTCGATCCCCGCGTTGGGCTCTGTGCTGACAGCTCAGAGCCTGGAGCCTGTTTCAGATTCTGTGTCTCCCTCTCTCTGACCCTCCCCCGTTCATGCTCTGTCTCCCTCTGTCTCAAAAATAAATAAACGTTAAAAAGATTTTTTTTATAAAAAAAAATCTTAAATCAATAAGAGCTTAAATAATCTAATTTAAAATGGGCAGAAACATGAAAACCATGAAAGGTGTTTTAATGAGGAATAAATGCATATGGGCAATGAACATATAAAAACATCCTCCACCTTATTAGTCAAGGAAATACAAATCAATCCTGTAATGAGATAGTGATATATAGTATTAATTGACAAACTCACAAAGTCTAACAACACCAACTGTGAAGAGGTGGTGACTAATGGGATTCCTAATATATTTCTGATAGGAGGCTAATAGTAAGAAAACTGTTTGGAAATATCTATGAAACACCTACCTACTGAGGATGGAGCAATCCCACCCTTGAGTATACACCCAGAGAAACCTTCATTCACGTCCATTTAGTAAATAGGACAAGAATCTTTATAGAAACACTGTACAAAACAGGGGTGATAAAAGCAGGAAATGACCCACATGCCTATAGAAAGGGTGCTAGATAAAGAAAGTATGGCATATTCAACAACAAATTATGACATATCAGTGAAATAACTGAATTATTTCTACCTACAACATGGATAAATTTTAGTAATAAAACACTGACTAAAAACACTAAGCCTCTGAAGAATTTACATATACAACATTATATATATTTTTAATCTCTAAAGTATATTGTATCATTACAAACAGAAACTATGCACAAACTAACTTAGAGCAATAGAATAAAAACTGATAATTGAATAAGAATATACTATATACCAATGGCATAGAATTTAGAGTTTAGAAATGAGCCCTCATATTTATGATCAGCCAGTTTTTGACAATTTTGCCAAAACAATTCAAAGAGAAAACAACAGTTTTCTTAACAAATAGTGCTAGGACAATTTGATACCCACATCCAAACAAAGTTGGGCCCCTCCCTCATACAACATACAAAAACTAACTCAAAGTGGACCAAATACCTACATGTAAGAGCAAAAATGATAAAATTCTTAAAAGAAAACATAGACATAAATTTCCATGACCTTGGAATTAGCAACAGTTTCTCAAGTGTGAAAGCAAAAGCACTAGCAATTAAAGAAATAAGTAAATTGAACTTCATCAAGATTAAAAACTTTTATGCTTCAAAGGATACCATCAAGAAAGTGAAAAGACAGACTACTAAATGGAAGAAAATACATGCAACTTATATATCTTATAAAAGCCTTGTGTGTCTAGATATATAAAGAACTCTTATAACTCAATAATAAAAAGATAAAAAACTCAATTTTAAAATGGGCAAGGGACCTTAAAAGAATTTCTCCAAAAAGATATACATATGGCTAATAAGCACTGAAAAAGAGGTTCAGCATCATCAGTTATCAGGGAAATGGAAATCAAAACCACAATGCGAGACCACTGCACACCCATTAAAATGTCTCTAGCTTAAAGTTTATTTATTTATTTTGAGAGAAAAAGAGTGTGAACAGAGAGAGAGAGAGAGCATGCGCGAGTGGGGGGAGGGGCAGAGAGAGAGGGAGAGAGAGAATCTCATAAACTGTGAGATCCTGACCTGTGTCAAAATCAAGAGTCGAACACTTAACCAACTGAACCACCCAGGTGCCCCTAAAATGCCTGTAATTTAAAAGATAGACAATAACTGGGGCACCTGGGTGGCTCAGTCAGTTGAGCGTCCGACTTCAGCTCAGGTCATGATCTCACGGTTCCTAATTTCAGGCCCCACATCAGGCTCTGTGCTGACAGCTCGGAGCCTGGAGCCTGCTTCAGATTCTGTGTCTCCCTCTCTCTCTGCCCCTCCCCCCACTCACGCATGCTCACGCTGTCTTTCTCTCTCTCTGAAAAATAAATAGAAAAACATTAAAAAATTAAATACAAGATAAATACTAACAAGTATTGCAAAAATTATAAAAAATTAAATGGAACCCTAACTGATGATTAATAGAAATACAAAATGGTGCAGCCACTTTGGAAAACTGTGTGGCAGTTCCTCAAACTTGTACACAAAAAGTTATCACGTGACCCAGAAATTCTACTCCTAAATATATCTCTAAGAAATATAAAAACATATGTCTGCAAAAAAAAAAAAAACCTGCACATGGATGTTCAGAGCAATATCACTCATATTAGCACAAAAAAGAGGAAACAATCTAGATGCCCACCAACTGATAAACAGAAAGATAAAATGTGGTGTATCCACCTCATGGAATATTATTTGGCAATAAATAAGAATGAAACACCAGTACACACTACAACATGGTGAACCTTGGAACGTTATGCTAAGCAAAAGAAGCCAGTCACGAAAGATACCAATCGGTACAATGATTCCATTTAAATGAAATGTCTAGGATAGGCAAATACATAGAGGCAGAAATTAGATTAATGGATGCCTGAGGCTGCAGTGGATGTGGAGGCAGGGAAGACGGCAAAAGGGAGCAGGGTTACTTTGAGGAAGATGAAAATGTTCTAAAATTGACTGTACTGATGAACACTCCACTAGGTGAATACACTAAAAAAATGAATTATACACTTTAAATGATGGATTTGGTATATGAATTATATCCCAATAGAGCTGTTGCTATAAAAAGAAAGAAAGGGAGAGTGAATGACAAAAAAAATCCAGGATAGTGTTTATTTGGAAGTGGGAACTAGAGGAATAGAATAAGGACAAATAAATGTATAGGTATAAATAACTAGAAAGAGTCTAATTCTTGATTGAGAGTTCATGGATGCTCTTTATGTGAATAATACACATATGCACCATACCTACAACCATAAAATAAAAGACGGCTTTGCATGGACCAATGAAGATAATTTGTCTGCAAACGAAGCACTATGATTAACAGCATTCTGTGCAACTAAGGTCCATTTAAAAATTAATTTATTAACATTTATCCTGCTATATTCTATAAATCACATCCCCAGTTCAGAAAACTGGATTAGTGGATCAAATGTGATTGCTTGAATCTGTTACACAGAGATAAAAATGTAATTTTATAACCTAACATAATAAATGCCAGAATGAACAGGCACTGATCTCTTTCAATCTCTCTTCCATCAGGATCAATAATTAACATCTGTTCATTCCCCCATGGTCCCCATTTCCCTCATGCTGATACTCCCTTTGGAATAAATTTGTTTCATTCTATTTACCACCACAGTCTCAGTCATTTTATAGACTACAAAGAAGTGAAAGCAAGAGTATAGATAGTAGCAGTGCTGGTAGAAGGGCCGACATATGAAACCAACAATGTAGTAGGGCTTAAGTAGAGTGCTCTTACATTATAAAATGTGGTTTCTAACTGGTCTCAAAACATGTGCAATCTAAAAATGTGTGTCTTCTTATTCACAACTGTGAAATACCAATTTTGATGTTTGCTTTTTTGTTTGCTTGATTTGGGGATTTTTGCTTTTGCATAATTCTTTATTAGCCTCCTCCAGGGTTATGTTTCTCTTTAATGCTTCTGCTTTTGAAAAGGAAGCTGGGAATAGCTGTTCTCTTACTTGGCACCCTTAGAGCAAAAGCCCCAGCTCTAAACATGTGAGACAGTTTAGAGGAAAACATCAAATGTGAATCTGGAGGCACCTGGGTGGCTCAGTCAGTTAAGCGTCCGACTTCAGCTCGGGTCAGGATCTCCCGGTCCGTGAGTTTGAGCCCCGCGTTGGGCTCTGGGCTGATGGTTCAGAGCCTGGAGCCTGCTTCCCATTCTGTGTCTCCCTCTCTCTCTCTCTCTGCCCCTCCCCCGTTCATGCTCTGTCTCTCTCTGTCTCAAAAATAAATAAACGTTAAAAAAAATTTTTTAAAAAATGTGGATCTGGAAGCCAGTTTCAGCAAATCCCTCCAATTATTAGCCAAGTTACATTTTTGAAACACTGTTTCATGTAACCCATGATGAGATACAATCCAGTGTGTTTTCAACAAACAATATCATTTATTACATGCTACCCCTTTGCATTCTTCATACAAATTTTTGGAAATTTCATATTTCATATGAATATGAAATGTTGCATATTTGAGAAACATAGTGTCATATGAATTTTTTTGTTAATTCAGAGCACGTTGGAATTCTCTTATTCTATACAAAGCCTCATCATTGTTCAATCTAAAAGGTAAAATTTTCTACATCACTGAAATTCAAATTTATGTAGATACTATAAATATTAGCACTGATCTTATTTAAATTAACTTTGACTTACTTAACATTCATTAAAATAACCTCTTCCAGTTTTTCCAGCTGTCTCTTCAATAATAATCTTTTTAAACAAATTTTTATATTGAAGCCAGCTATCTTACATGAACTGACAGCTGTCATTTATTTGTATATCAATATTTCCATCAGAAATGACTAAGCCCAAAAGAATCTAGCTACCAATGTCATACAGCCTTCCAGTCCTTATGATTCTATTTTAAATTTGCACAATTTTGTAGGAATATTATCTTATGAACTATAACATTAGAATAATTCTCCTTCTATAGATTATATCCACAATGAAATAGACTATCTTTCTTAAATATAGGCATAGTTGTCCAAGTAAATATACTAGCTAGTTGTGCACTCTAGTTGTTTAACCTGTTGGGAGTGATTAGGTAATTTAATTATAATTACATAATTATAATTCTCATCAATAGTTTTACCATGAAATTGGCATTCAGTCCTCTACTGCATTATTTTCTGAAATTTTTCAATGCTGTTGTTCATTGTTGTCATTGTCCTTGTGTTGTTAAATTAGAATCTGTTGTATCATAAATAGCTATTTTTCATGGGTCCATTTTTATTGTTAAAACAAATGACACAATCAAGGGAATTCAATCTCCTATATATAAAATGGTAAGAAAAATCTGAACCAAGATGTTTTAAGATTTCAAATCTTGATTTAAACTTTCCCTGCTTTAATGATAACTTGGTTGATACTATTTCTCCTTTGTTTTCAACCTTATATTAGAACCTCAATCTATTCTCATTATATTGGCACCATATGGAAACTTCTTTATAATATTCGCTTCACATCTTAACTTAGTACCTGAGTGCATAGAAATTGTTATGAAAATGTTAGTACAGGCTTTTTCATTGTTTAAAAGTCCTTAAAAGATATCAAGAAAGAATTTTACCCAACCACAGCCGAGATTTAGGGGATTTTATGTGTCATACATGAAAACATTGTACAGTATCTTCAAAAACAAGCAAGTATACTTAAACAGGCATGTAGGCAGGACATAAGCAGGACAGAGATGGTGAGATAGAAATACCACAATCAGTTGTGTTATTTCCGTTTGCTTTCTGTCTGAAAATATTCCAGTGTTCACTTTGGCACACAGCAGACAGAAACACGATTTATCTTCTACATTACCTTTTACCTACACTTTTGAACATTTTACCACATTTTAACAGTGGCACATTCTTCCCCTTTAAATTGTGGGTATGATACCGGACATATGTATTCCCAAATATCATTGAACTTATTCTTGAGATCAGAAAGTAGATCAATATTCTCTGAGTTTTGCAGAGAAAAAAAGTGATAACATCATCTGTACAAGATGAAATTTGCATTCAATTACAAGGACAAGAAAAGGTATTTCTAGATGTTCTAGCAACCAGAAAGTATAGTATACACACATCCTTAATACAAAATATTTGAAGAATTCAACAAAATGAGAAAAGAACAAAAATCTTAAGAACAGCGAAATCACAGTATAAAGGAATTGTCTGTAAGAAGTAAAACTATGTAAATAAAACATAATAAATATTAAATAATTATAAAACTTAATATACTATAAAAATGTCTTGAAAAAGAAGACATGATATAAAAAATATGAATTAATGGCAGTCTTAAAATTCAGTTTAATGAACAAAAGTTAGAATGAGGAAAGGATGGAAGAAGAAAGCCAAGTTGAATTTATTATAATATATGGAGGTTTTTAATACATGCTTAGATGCAAATATTCAAGGAAAATAACCATTATATTATAGTATCTAAAAACAGATGTTCCCAAAATAAAAACAAAGTATATGCCTTCATATTAAGAGAAGAAAACAGAGTAGTCAATATAGCAAAAGAAGAAGGAAAACAATCAGAAACCATGAAAAACAATAAATTTTATGACAAGATAACATAAGGCCAAATATTAGTTGAGATAAAGCCAATAGGAAACCTCACCTATTTGTATCAAACACTGTCAGATTAAGTAAATAGTATATATGTCCCAACAATAGGACTTTGGCAAAATAAATTCTATCACATACTGCATTAAGAAATGCCACACTCCAGGGGTGCGTGGGTGGCTCATTTAAGCATCAGACTCTTGGTCTTGGCTCAGGTCATGATCTCAAGGTTCATGGTTTGAGCCCCATTCGGGCTCCTTGCTGACAACATGGAGCCTGTTTGGGATTCTGTCTCTCCCTCTCTCTGCCCCTCCCCTGCTCTCTCGTGCTGTCTCTTTCAAAATAAATGAACTTAAAAAAATAACTTTCTTACAAAAAAAAATCACACTTCAGAAGAATACTTGATATCAGAAAATTATTTTTATAAATTTTAAAGAGAAATTGCAAGCGAAAGATTTCATACACAAAACCAGTGGCTTCTGAAGAGAATAACACATAGCAGTACAGGAGAGGATGGTTGGGAGGTACTCGTAGCCACCATCTGTTACATTGGATGCATAGAAAGAAGTTTAAAAGTACATCAGTTGTGGGGTGCCTGGGTGGCTCATTCGGTTAAATGGCGGTCTTTGGCTCAGGTCATGATCTTGTGGCCTATAGATTTGAGCCCCGCATCGGGCTCTGTGCCAACAGCTCAGAGCCTGGAGCCTGCTTTGGATTCTGTGTCTCACTCTCTCTCTGCCTCCCCGGCTTGCACTCTCTCTCTCTCTCTTAAAAATAAACATTTAAAAAAACCAAAAAATAGAAAAAGTAGATGAGTTGTGACTCTTTCAGGACAGTGTTTTTTGCTATGATTGTTTTTTCATTTTAATGAAAGTGTCTTTTGCTAATCTTTTCCTCGATTTTGATACATTAATTTCAACATAAAGAATGAGACAGAGCTAAACTGTTTTCGCAAGATTAAGGAAAGAAGAATTTGAATTTAACCAGAGGCAAGTGATAGATTGGAGCCAACAAGACTGGGAACTAAAGGAAAGTGTCATAGAGAAACTTCTGGTGATAGCAAGGCCTAGAAGGAGCATCAGAGAACAGACATGTCTAATGAGATTTTAAGGTTCTGCTATGACCCCCTTAACATTACTCCATCTGTAAAGCCCTCATTGTTCACATTGACATCTGTGTGAGCAGATGTTCGAGTGGGTTTGTACAGGTGCTGAGTTGCGTGCCAGAGCGATGTGAGAACGAGGGGAAAGAAAGCACATAGCAGCCCAGGGGAGGAGGGGTAGTGTGCTCCGGGCTGCCATCTCAGTTACATTTGGATGCACAGAAAGAAAATTGAAAGTAGATAAAACAGGGGTTCCTGGGGGGCTCAGTCTATTGGTCCTCTGACTTTGGCTCAGGTCATGATCTCACAGTTCATGGGTTTGAGCTCTGCATCGGGCTCTCTGCTATCAGCGTGGAGCACCCTCTGGGTCCTCTGTCTCCTCATCTCTGCCCCTCCCTCACTCGCACGTGTGTGCTCTCTCTTAAAAATTAAACATTTTTTAAAAAGTAGATAAAACTGTGACTGTTTCAGGACAATGCATTATGCTGTGATTGGTTTTTTTCTTTATATATAATTGTAATATACTTCAAATAAAGGGAACATATTTTACTATAAATGTCAATGATTTTCTAACATTGAAAAAAATCCTTTCGACATTACAGTTCATTCAGTCAGTATCTATTGCGCAGCTACTCTATGTCAGCCATTCTTCTGGAGACTTAAAATTCATCAGTGATCAAAAATACAAAATAATCTAATTCCATCATCTGATGGTGATTAAATTCCACTCAAAGAGTCAGACCATAAACTATACATAGTAAATGGATGATATATGTATGGCAGAATTGGATAATGGTATTAAATAAAGAGAACAGATTAAGAGGAATCACTGGTGCTAGGAAGGGTAGGTTGTCATTTTAAACAGGGTGGTAGAATAAAATAAATAAATAGGGTAAGCCTTTGGGAGGTCTTTCCTTTAAGCAAAGACTTGAAGCAAGGAAAGCATTAAACATAAAGCTCTCTGGAAAGAAGAATGTCCCAGGCAAAGGGAATAGCCAGTGAAAGACCCTAAAATAGATAATCCTTAGAAATTCAAAGAAAAGCAAGCTAGCCACTAGGCAGCAATGCAGGAAGTGAGGAACAGAATGGTCAGAGATGAATAAGTCAGAGTACAAGTACATGTAGAACATGTAGGACTTTGGGGGCTATTGTAAGGAATTTGGCTTTCTTCTAACTTAGGAAGCCATTACAGGGATTTCAGAGGATGAGTGACAAAATCCAATTGTTTCACCAAAAATCAGCCTAGCTAGTATGTCAGGTAGGTTCTAACTGTATTATTGGGAGGCAGAGAGACCAATGAAAACACTATAGCAACAATCTGGGTGAAATATAAATGGCCACTCAGCAGCGTAATCATAGTTAAAAATGGAGAGAATTGATTCATTTTTAATATTTTTAATGTTTGAATCAAGATTTCCTGGCAGATTAAAAAATGACTAAAAGTCTGTTGGCATAAACAGCTAGAAGGACTAAGCTTCCCTCAAGTGAAATGGAAACACATAGAGAAAGAGTAGATTTGGAAGCAGAACAGAAGCTTCATTTTGGAGAAGTTTAGGTTTGAAACTGTGTAGCCAGGGAGTGGGCAGTTGTATGTATGAGAGAAGTCCAGACTGATGACATGAATTTGAAAGTAAACTGTATATACTTGGAATTTAAAGCCACAGTGTCATCAAGGGTGAATATAGGCATAAAAGAAACAAAAGGACTGAGCCCCAGGGCATTGATTCCCACACGGAGGCATGGATCCAGTATAGGAAGCAGTAAAGTAGACTAAGAAGGCACAGCAGAGGTGTTGGAGGAAAGTCAGGAGTGTGCAGATTTCTGCAAGTCAGGCAAAGAAAGTGTATTAAGGAGAAGGATGTAATCAACTGAGTCAAATGTTTCAAAAAGATCAAGTACGATGAGGGCTGAGAATGGGCCAATAGACGTGTGACTTAGGACCTTAATACACACATTTCCAATGGAAGAATGAGGCCAGAGTCTGGCTGGGAGAAGGAGAGCAAGGGGTTAAGACACAACTGGAAGAGAAGAATTTGAAATAGTGAGCAGGATGGCTGCAAAGAGAAACAGAAGAATCGGACTGTATTTGGTGGAGACAATAGGGTCAAGAAAAGTTTTATTTTTTTTAAGATGGAGAAATAATATCATGCTTGTATACTGTTAGGAATAGTGGTATAAACAAGGAAAACATAATAACACAAGAGGGAAGTAGAATCTCTGGAGCAATTTCTTTCTGTGAGAGGAGCTGAGGTCCAATGCACCCATGAAAGGATTGGCTTGAATCAGGTGCACAGGCAGTTCATGTATCAATTGCTGCCAGAGCTTTTAGCTGCTGGTGTTGGTAGGTTGGTCAATGTGATGCACGGACCTAAGGAAGTTTTCCTGTGAATACTTCAGGGCTCTCTGTGGAGAAGGAAGCAAGGGTGTCAGCTGAAAAGGGAGGCCGGGGTGGGGACATATATTCAAAGTCTGAGAGAGGAAGAGGAGAGAAAATCTTATAGGAGAGCAGAGGGAAAGCAGCCCAGGGAAATGTACTATGATTGCAGAGCAGAATTAAGGGTCTACTTTCAGGTTCATGGCCCTGAATTTGAAGTAGGAGTGGTCAATGTAGTCACACGTTTTTTTCCAGTCATGTTAAGTTTCAGGGATATAGGCAAAAATTTTTGATGGAATAGGAATAATTGAGAGAATGAGCTGAAAAGATAGAAGATAGTGATACAAGAAAAGAGTGCATGGAACTGTGTAGTTATTTGTCTCCTATAAGGAAAGAAAATCTTACCACTGTAAGTCACAACAAATACTTTCTAAAAATATTGTAAATAGATTGATTTAAAGTCATTTGTTCACATTTTTGCAGGGCTGTTACTGAGAATCTCTATGAGTGAACAAAATGGACCAAGTCTCTACCTTAATGGAGCTTAATTTGAGGGTAGGAAAGATGTATTAATCAATAATTCTAATTAAGACATGCAACTCTTACATACTGTGTAGCAAGAAGACCTAGCCTAGTCTATTAGAGAACTTGTGGTTGATGGAAACTTCACCGGAAGAAGGGATACTTCAGTGGTGACATGAAGAATGGACAGTTGTGAGAATGATGGAAAACAGAGAAAACTGCCTATGCCAAGATCCTTAATACATTAGAAGAAATGAAAGATGCTGATTATGGGTGGAACACATACTGGCAGAGTGAGGAGCAGTACAAGGCGACACTAGGTAGGAGCCAGCCCATGCAGTAGTATGACTACTATTCATTTGAACTTTCTAATAGTGGAATGGTTGCCCATAGATAGTAAAGTTTCGGGTTTATGTTTCTTTTTAATATTGAAAGAAAAAATTGGAGGTGTGCAAGAGTGAAATAAAGATAAAGAACACTGAAGGCAGGGCATTTCTGATGGAGTAGGAGGATTCAAAAATATTTTTCCACATACTGAACTTGAGGCGACTGAAATGTCTAAATGTCTATGTCAAGTAATCCCAATCATTTGCTGAGGGTAAGAAGGAAGCAAGGTCTTAAAGGATAGAGAGGAAAATTCTGAAAGAGTTACTGAACAGCAAGAGAAAGCTACATGAGTTAATGTTGATGCTGAAGGGCTGAAGCATCAAAATAAAACAATTATGCCACAAAATACCTTGAGGGCATTATGCTAAGTGAAATAAATCAGACAGAGAAAGACAAATACTGTATGATCTCACTTATATGTAGGATGTAAAAACAATGAACTCACAGAACAGAGAGTAGATTGGTGGTTGCCAGGGGCAGAGGGCTGGGGAAGATGGGGAGATGTAGGTCAAAATGTACAAATTTCCAGTGATAAGATGACTAATTTCCAGGGATCTAATGTGCACCATGGTGACTAGAGTTAATAGTACTATACTGTATACTTGAAATTTGCTATAAGAGTAGAGCTTTAGGGGTGCCTGGGTGGCTCAGTCAGTTAAGTGTCCAACTATTGATTTTGGCTCAGGTCATAATCTCACAGTTCGTGAGTTTGAGCCCCACATCAGGCTCCATGTTGACAATGCGGAGCCTGCTTAGGATTCTTTCTCTCCGCTTCTCTCTTCCCCTTCCTGGTGCAAGCTCGTACTCTCTCTCTCTCAAAATAAATAAATAAAATTAATAAACTAAAAAAGAGTAGAGCTTCAGTGTTCTCAACATAACAACAAAATGATAATTAAATGAGGTAAATGATGTGTTAACTAACCTTATTGTGATAACCATTTTGCAATATATACATATATCAAATCATCACATTGTACACCTTAAATTTACACAATGTTGTATGTCATTTATATCTTAATTAAGCAGGAAATAACCTCAGTTAAGCCAAAGGTTATATAAACTGACAAGGGTATAAGAGGTTGTGACCTTAGAGTGGGATGTCTGAATTGGTGACTGTAAGTGGGGCAGTTTGGGGTAGCCAGAGGTACAGGATGCACACATAGAAGGGAGAATCTCAGAAGGTTGGGAAAACATCATTTCAGGCAGGTGGACGAGGTATTAGTAGTCAGATGGTCTGACCCAGAGATGAGTGGGGTGTGAGCACATGAACAACTGCTGCTTGAGAAATGCTGCAGGAGGAAGTTAGGTTAAGGCAAACATGTGAAAGACACTGAGATATCTAAGAGTTTGCACATCATGGATCAGGAATGGCAAATGGTGCAGTTAGAAGGCATAGAGGAATCTAAAGAGGTGAGAGACCAGATCAATGGAGAGGGACCCCAGAAGTATTAGGAGAATTTGAACTTGGGAGTAGTGGGATGATCAGAGTGTCTGAGGGCAGCAGGAATGCCAAACAGCAGATTTCACTTCAGCAGTCCCCAGAGAATGCTGGATGCTCTGTTTCCCAGGGCTGCTGAAATCTGGAAAAGATGCCCCTTGTCTTGTGATGGGGTGGAGAGCAAGCTCTCTTGATCTCTTTGGGTAACAGCTCCTAGAGAATGTTTCTTTTACTAAATTGCATTATTCAATAGCTCAAGTTTATTTTAATTTTCTGAAAAAGTTAACAGTTTTCCCAAAAAGAAGAAAGATTAATAGCTTTTGGTAAGGGTTGGGAGTATGAGTCACTCAGTCCCCAAGGACCACCCCCATGCCCTGTGGGCTGATCTAGAAAGCAAGCTCTCTAATGTAAAGTATGTATTCTCATCTTCTGCTGTTTGATGGCACCTGGCTTTGGATGAAGTGGTCTGTATTTCTACCATAAATGGAGACTCTGCAGCTGAGGTATCACACAGTCTTCAATTAGCTGATTCTCTTATTCTAAGTTGTTTTTGACAAAAGTCAACTTACGCAACCCATTTTGGCTAAATGAATCATTCGCGTACTCTTATAAATTGCATCTATATCATGAAAGCAATGACTAAAGCACTTCAAAATCTCTTTACATAATGTGATTTGTTCTCTCTGCGTAAGAAAAGTTTTATGAGTTCATGCTGCTCACTAACTGCCATGTGTGTGGAGGGTGCCCTACATAGGCTCTATGCCGAGCTACTCAAGGGAAGCAGCACCAAAAGAAAGTTTCAATCAAATGTTTATCATTTAGGCTGCTATCTTGAATCTCTGCCTCATTAGTCCCTTAGTGATTAGTTAAGGACAATTTAGGAATAAAAAAGAGGTTTGTTTTAAGCTGTCTTGTTTTAAATCAAAAGTAACAGAGATAAATTATACTTCTCTATCATTGTTTCTGATTCCCTAGACTTCAACTCTTCTCAAATAGCAAGTATTCCCTTCATTGAGAGAAAGACTGAGAGCAAGAGCCCACCATAAGGTACCACGTCTAAAATTTCAAATGACCATGAACCTTCCTTTGCTCTCTGAATTTGGTAGTCCCATTTCTGTTCTTAGGAAAGCTATTAATTTAGGGATTCCTTTTTTTTCTTATTTTTTTTAACATTTATTTATTTTTGAGAGACAGAGCATGAGCAGGGGAGGGGCAGAGAGGGAGGGAGACACAGAATCCGAAGCAGGCTCCAGGCTCCAAGTTGTCAGCACAGAGCCTGACGTGGGGTTCGAACTCACAAATTACAAGATCATGACCTAGGCCAAAGTTGGATGCTTAACTGGCTGACCCACCCAGGCGCCCCTAATATTAATAATTCTAAAAGACACTGAGTGTTTACTCAGAACCATTTATCAGTAACTGGTTATGTTCTTGGTAGGTACAATTACAACTCTAATTTTTTTTTATGTTTATTTTTGAGAGAGAGACACAGAGCGTGAGCTGAAAAGGGGCAGAGAGAGAGGGAGACAACAGAATCCAAAGCAGACTCCAGGCTCTGAGCTGTCAGCACAGAGCCCGACGTGGGGCTCAAACCCACGAACCGTGAGATCATGACCTGAGCTGAAGTCTGGTGCTTAACCAACTGAGCCAGCCAGGTGCCCCACAGCTCTACTTTACTGACAAATGAAGAAACAGAGTCATGGAAACTTTCAATCGCCTCCCCTGAACCATACAATTTGTAAGTAATAGGGCCAGGTTTTTATTCAAGAAGCTTAACTCAAAGACTTTTATCTCAAAAATTGTACTCTTCCACCTTAATGAGGCTGAGAGAGGGGTAGATGGAAAGGGCAGTCAGCTACCTTTCCATCCAGAGTGTTAAGAGTTTATTCTGTCACCTCTCAATCTCTATGTTCAATACAGTGATTCTAAACCCTAGAAGATCCAATGTTTCTTTTTTAACAAAAGTTTTGCAATACGTCCTTCATGTTCTGAAATAAAATTCATAGCATGAAATGAAGAATTAACTGAATTGGCTTGGGCTGTCCAAACCCTGTTTATTCAAAAATTTGACCCTTGACCAGCTTCTGGAAGGTAATCTCTAAGCTTTTAAAATACCTTGCCTGAAAAGAGTGTCTTCGTGTACCTGGGGTTTGGGGCCACAACAAGTAGTTTATGCTAATAAAGTAACTTATGGTCAGGGCTTTGGGCCAAAAAGTATCAATCTGATCTCAGAGGAACTAGAGACAGAGTAAGGTCAGCCATGTAGGCACTCCACAGTTACATGACTGCCCCCCTAATTAAAACCCTGACAACATGGCCTAAGTAAACTTCCCTAGTTGGCAATACTGTATGCATGCTGTCACATATCGTTGCTGGGAGAATAAAGCATTGTCCACATGACTCCCCGGGAGAAGACAACAGAGAGCTTAGATCTGATCACTTCCAGTGCTGCCCTATGCATACAGTTACTGTAATATAAAAGAATACATGGAAGGAAAATTATTTGCAATAAAACAATAGGTGTTTAAATATGAAATTGTTTGCACATGACTATAATATGCAATGTCGGATGCTTGAACTTAGGTCTAAAACCAACTGGCAGCATGTATCTTTGGAGGCACAATTTTTCCAAATGGTTAAAAACTCTTGGTAAATTCCCAAAATATAACATTCCCTCAATAGCACTATTCCTGGAAGATTAAATATATTTCAACACTATGCCAAAAATACTGTCTGTTTACATGTAAAACAGAGGTAAGTTTAGGTTCAGATAATTATGGGTAGATTTTCATCTACCTGGATGTTCTTTGCAGACCAATAAAAAGTCACGTAGGATGCTAGACAATTCTTTCTTTTGGAAGGCTGTCCTGAATATCACAGGACTTCCAGCCTCATTAAATGAGACAGAATGGTGACACCCAAAAACACCTCCCTGGGAGCAGTGTCAATCCTATTGAAAACCACTGATCTAATAATATTCTTTCTTTCTCCATGGTATTAGTCTCTGTGACATTTCTCAACTCATTCCTATTGGTCATTGATTCCCTGAATTCCTTCTTAAGGCCCTAGGGAGTGAGGGACTCACAGCAGTTTATATGCATACGTGCATAGAGCATAACAAGCACAGCAGGATAATATCTTTAGGTATTTACCACTGTTGTTACTTTTTATTTTTTCCTCCTTGGAGCTTCTTTCCACATCTTTCTTCTGCTTTCCACAGTCCTTCTCAGGGGAGAAATATGATAAAGGGGGGAAAAAGAGTTTCTTCCTGGCTTTTTTGTGTCAAAAGCCTCATTGGAGCATGGAGAAGATTTAGTCAAACTGAGGCAGAGTTTTCCTCCACTTCAACTCTTATGAGACTAGAACAAGTTTCTACAGACTGGGTGGTGGGAAGCTGAGCCAAGATGAGAAGGCCCGACCTGAGCGAATCATAGGGACAGGAATGAAGGATTTTAAAGCAAAGGATCACTCTGAGGTAGCATTTAATTCAAGGACCTGGTGGCTGGGGGAAAGCTGACCTTACTCAGTTCCACTGGAGGGAGTACTGCTCATCATGCATACCCAGTGGTTAAGCTTCCTACTGGTGAGGGCCTTCCCTTGGAGCACAGTCCCCTCCAATCTGAATGCCACCTAGCAGGGGGTGATGTCTACCTATGAGATAATGCTTTGGACACTTTCTGATAAATTCCAACTACCACTGACTCACTTGGATCTGCTGGCAATGTCTCAGTATGGAAGAAGGGGTAGAAATTTGATTTGTTATAGAATTGGATTTAGGAAAAGTCACTGTAATTGTTTTCGGGTGGGGTTGCAGCTCAAGATCTTCCTGAGATGATGTATGGCCTAATACATATCCATTATGCTAGCAGAACTGGAGCCAACTCAAGTGCGGCATCACCTCAAACTCAGATAAAAACAAAGATGTCACCTCATTTCTCTTTGTAGCAGAGAGATGGTGTGGCTATTCAAGGACAAAAGTTTGTTTGTTTCTTTGTTTGTTCATTGGGTATGAGAAGGAAAGGGGTATGAATGGGAAGAAGTACTAATTGGGTTTTTGTTTTAATTTTGTATTTATTATTTAGTTTGGCTCAGGAAGCACATCAATATTGACAGCAGCTGAGTCAGCTTATTTCTATAGCTGTGGGTACTTTGTGGAGACCTCCCTGAATGTGGAAGCCTGTACAAAATTGACCACTGGTCCACTGTCTTTTAAAGGACAACAGACTGGTGGAGCGCCTGGGTGGCTCAATCGGTTAAGCCTCTGACTTTGGCTCAGGTCATGATCTCACAGTTGGTGAGTTCGAGCCCCGCAACAGGCTCTGTGCTGACAGCTCGGAGCCTGGAGCCTGCATCAGATTCTGTGTTTCCTTCTGTCTCTGCCCCTCCCCCACTTGTGCTCTGTCTCTCTCTGTCTCTCAAAAATAAATAAATGTTAAAAAAAAAATTAAAGGACAACAGACTGGTTATGGGCAGAGAGTGCTGTTTGTCCCACTTGGTCCAGATTGCCCTTCATTCCCCTTCACTCTCCCTGCCTCTCCTATTTCCTAGTCTTCATCTTTAAGAAATTTTTTGACATTCGAAAAAAAGCACAAGATTAGAAGTCCTGCGCCACACGGAACTTGTTTTGATGTAACTTTGCCATCAGAGACCCACCCTGGACACATCAGTATGGGTGCCTCTCTGGGTCCTCAAAGACTCCATGTCAGAACACATGGGCCATATGATGAGTGAGCCACTGCGGAAAACCACATAAAGAGATCCTGAAACCAACCCCATAAGCATTACATTGGGCAACTGGATTACATGGGTGTAACAGAAGATTGGAATTAATATATATTGGGGTAACTTTTTACTAATAATATGTTTGAGATTTTAAAATTCTTCTAAGGCTCAGTCATGCTGATCTGTCTGATGCAATGATGGTATCACATTAAGGAAAACAAACAAGGGGTGACTGGGTGGCTCGGTCAGTTAGGTGTCCAACTTTGGCTCAGGTCATGATCTTACGGTTAGTGAGTTCGAGCCCCACCCAGGCTCTGTGCTGACAGCTGGGAGCCTGGAGCCTACTTCAGATTCTGTGTCTCCCTCTCTCTCTGCTCCTCCCCCATTTGCACTCTCTCTGTCTCAAAACTAAATAAACATTAAAAAAAATTTTTTTAAGGAAAACAAACAAGATTTTTATAGGATATATCAACAGTTGGAAGTTAGCAAGTCTGGCTGCTGGCCCAATGCTGCCTAGTGCTCCACCCCAGCTAGATGCTGATGCTGTCCAGATCTCAGATTAGTAAATTATTCTCTGGGTTGTCCAGCCCCATGACTCAGACAGGGTAGACCCAGGTAACCTGGGATTCAAAATTATGTGTGCATGTTCATGCAGAGTTTTTGGTTTGGGGGTTTTCTTTTGAGAAGAGAGGCAATTGGTCATGTTTTGTATTCAAATTTTTATGCTCATCCAGCGGCAGAAGCAAAAGTATACACATGTAATAGAGGAGACACCTCCAGCTGCTTCTGGGTTTTGCTCCCCAGACTGAAATTCTGAGGTGTACCTGCTGAGAATTGTATAGAGAACAAAAAAGGGGTACAGCTGCCAATCTCCAGGCTATGCCCCCATCCTCTCTTCCTAACTAACGTTTGTCCCCTTTGTGCCCCTCACAGGTATTGTTTCCCATTATGGACACTGCTTCCAGTTCTGTTTAGCACACTGCTTCTCTACTGGCTTACTGAGTGTATTAGTCTGCTCAGGCTACCATAATAAAATACAGTGGACTGTGTGGCTTAAACAATAAACATTTATTTTCTCATAGTTCTGGAGGCTGGAAGTCTAAGATTAAGATGCCAGCGGGGTTGGTTTCCGGTTAGGATCTCTTCCTGGTTTGAAGATGGAAGGCCACTTTCTCAGGGTATCCCAACACAGCCTTTGTGCATGCACTGAGACAGAGAAAGAGAGATTTCTGGTGTCTCTTCCTTATAAGGACACCAGTCCTCTTGGATTAGGGTCCCTTGCTATGACCTCACTTAACCTTAATTACCTCCATAAAGGCCCTATCTCCAAATACAGGTATATTGAGAATTAGGGTTTCAACGTAAGAATTTTGGAGGGACTCGATTCAGTTTATAACACTGAGTATTAGGTTAAAGGACGGAGCTGAAAACCCATGTTCTATTCATTATCTAGTCCTTGTCTTTTGGCCTTATTATCTCTCGGTTTCTCTGTCTCTGTCTCTCTCTATCACAGTATTCTCTTTGTACTTCTCCATTTCTGTTTTTCCATTTATTTCACATCTGCACTCTAACCCTGAAAAGGATCTGTATCTCCTGACTTTTGGTAAAAAGAGAACAAATTCCAAGTTGCATAAAGTCTGAAATCAGTTTTCCTAACTGCCTTGAAGTTACTGAATTTTTAATATTTCCACTCAATATTAAAGATCTCCTCCTCTTGGGGCGCCTGGGTGGTGCAGTCGGTTAAGCGTCCGACTTCAGCCAGGTCACGATCTCGCGGTCCGTGAGTTCGAGCCCCGCGTCGGGCTCTGGGCTGATGGCTCAGAGCCTGGAGCCTGTTTCTGATTCTGTGTCTCCCTCTCTCTCTGCCCCTCCCCCGTTCATGCTCTGTCTCTCTCTGTCCCAAAAATAAATAAACGTTGAAAAAAAAATTTAAAAAATAAAAAAAATAAAAAAAAAAAAGATCTCCTCCTCTTTGCAGCTACTTGAAGTCTGATGTCTGTCATATGCAGATCACATCAGTAACACATGTTAATTATTGTCTGTGACATCTTTCATCAAATTATTTTGTTGTTTTTCTCCAACATAAAAATATGTTCCAGATTCCAGTAACTGAGAACAATCTTGGTCACATGTCCAACTGTATTTTATTATCTGGTTCAGAACATTTTGTCTTTCTATTCTGAATCGCAAAGTGACCTTATCAGTTAACCTCTTGTTATTAAAATAAAATCTAAATATCTTTCAGAGGGATGGCTGTCTCTAAGCTCATGTGGCAAAACTGAACAACACTGAACTTGTTCTAATTCACTTGGTATAAACTACTTCAACATGCCCATCCATCTCTGTGAACAGCTAGAAATCTGGAAATCCTGCAGTCCTAAAGAAAACACTGTACATATTGCAGACACTTAGTCGAATGAAATTTGAGGTTAGACAAAAATTTAGTGCCCTGCAGCAAGATTACACATCCTTTGATGGAAACTGACCTCTTTCCTCTGCACCCATCCATGAATTTAATTCTTACACTCTGTTTAACAGCAATCAAAATTCCACACCCTTCAATTAGTATCTTCTTAAGACCCCAACATGCAGATTTTTTTTAGCCTCTCAGCTTTCATGCTATAAAACTAGAAATTGATTAACATAACTATTGCATTTCTCTTTCTACTTCTTTCTTCATCAAAATTATAAAATTTGTAGCAACAAAAGCCACGTATTCCTTTACAGTGCATAACATAGAACTAGGCACATAACAGGATCTTAAGAAATGCTTTTTGCTTTGATTTGATACGGTCAATTTGTAATTCAATTAAGAATACCCCTCTGATTTCCTAATTACACAAACAATCCTTGGCTTATTAAAAAATTAAAAAAAAAAACATGCAGAGGAACATAATCATATTAGCACAATCAATACACCATATAATTTATTCTTCTTTTAACTGTCTGAATCGTTGTATTTTCTATTTAGTCTTGAAAATAAAAATCCAGACAAAAATATCATCCTGTATGTATCAAAGATATTAATTTTATTATTATAAATATGAATTGTCAAACTGGATTCTTGCTCTGTAGCTTATTCCCATTACTCTATTTCTCCTGGAGAGAGCTAATGAAAGGACATTCCCTTGAATTTATAATGGTAAATTTCAGCAACAACAAAAAATGTTATGCTGTTTATTTTTTTTCCTCCAGAGAATATTCAATGTTCTCTCTAGCAAAAAATTTAGATGTAAGAAACCATGAAATTTTAATCACAGAAATAACCCTCTCAGCTTGATGTCAGCACTTTCATAGGGAATACAGATTTGCTAAAACTAGAAATCAAAAGTAACCAGTAATGAAGTGAAAGTAGATAGTTTGAGATAAGACACCACCGGTGTTTGGTCTGATTTTAGATGAGATCCCCTATGGAACTTGTATTGTACATTACTGTGAGTATAAATAAGTATAGTACTGACATTTCTGTGGACCTAAGAAAATTAGAACCAAGAGGGCTAAGTCAATAGGAGGTGAGATAACTATAGTATAAATCACCAAAAGAACCATTATCAAAATAAGGATACTTGAAAACTTCAATGCTTGATTTCTAAATGAGACTCAAAATTCAAAGTGAATTATATAAACATAATGACATCTAGTATTTCTCATCTGGAGTTATTTGTAAGAGAAATTCAACACATGATATAGCGACTTAAAACATGCGAATCAGAATAAAAGTGGACCAATATAGAAAACCAGTCTTTCTTATATACCTGGCTGCATGTCCAAACAGGGATATAAATTAAAGTAAAAACAAAGATCTAGAACAGTGATGAGGAACACAATTGATGAAGGGTCTAAAAAGACAGAGCCAAGAAGGGGCCTGCCTGCCTGTGTTTGTTGGGTTCCATGACCTTAGGGCAGCAAGTCTCACCATTACAGTTGGAGATCTCAGTTGACTCAATACTGAGTGGATACACAGCTGGCACAGATTCCTAAGTTTCTTTTGCCTTCAGCTCTGACTACACTTCCATATGGAATATGCCTACATTCACAGAGAAGGTTAAATAGTCTCAGATTCAGTGCTTAGAGAAATGTAAAGGTGAGAGTTCCAAGAGCTATTAAATCATCTGAAAGTCAAGTTGGCTAGGTTTTTTAACAAAAATAAATTTGATGCTTGAGAATTGTAGAATAAAAAATGTCAGTATAATCTCAAAGTTAAAATAAGTTGTATGTTAAAACCATTTGATAGGGGCCCCTGGGTGGCTCAGTCGGTTAAGCGTCCGACTTCAGCTCAGGTTACGATCTCGCGGTCCGTGAGTTCGAGCCCCGCGTCGGGCTCTGGGTTGACGGCTCAGAGCCTGGAGCCTGCTTCCGATTCTGTGTCTCCCTCTCTCTCTGCCCCTCCCCCGTTCATGCTCTGTCTCTCTCTGTCTCAAAAATAAATAAACGTTTAAAAAAAAAAAAAAAAAAAAAAAACAAAACCATTTGATAATCATATTGTTCAGTAAGACAGTAATCACCCTTCTCAAATAAATATGCTTCAAATTAAATTGCCTTGATACAATCTTATCCACAAAGTTTACCCTCAGGTTATCAAACTTATCATCTTCAAAAGGAACCACAGAAGAAGACTCCTATTAGAAATAGGAGTGTATATCACTGATGCTTCATATTTTAAGAAAATTAAATAAATATTTAATTAGAGTGAATTGTACTCTTTCTTCAAACTTTGGTACTCTCAGCTTAGTGTGTGTGTGTGTTGTGTGTGTGTGTAAAATAATTAATATAATGTGTTTCAATAATATAATTTGATTCCAGACACTGGAGGCAGAAATAACAAAGTAACAAAAGAGAATTAACATATGGTACACATTTATTATTTATTCTATTATCTTTGAGCCAGACACTGCTTGGGTGCTACGAATGTATCAGTAAAAAGACACACAGCATTGCTGTGGTGGTAGAGTTCAGACACATATCTAAGGTAGAGAGATGGGCAATAAAAATAAATGAATAAAAAGATACTGCTAGACTGTAATAAATGTTAACATAAAAACCTTATTGGTAACATAATGAAGAGTACATGAGTGAACCTACTCACAGATAATCAAAGAAGACCTTGTAGAAGGTGGCACATTTAAGCTGAAACCTAAAAGATGAGAAAAGAACAAGTCAAGAGAAGAGCCAAGACAAAGCAGACATCCAGCAAATGCCAATCCCCTGGGCAACAAAGAGGATATGCAGGAGGAACCTGAGGGCATGATCTGGGCTCTATGTCCTTTCAGGGCAAACTATTACCTTGAAATGGTCTGAAATGGGCTGCCTTTAATATTCCAAGCCTTTCATATGGATGTCCAAAACCTGAAGGAGGCCCATAGGGTGTGCCAGAAGCGAAGTGAACATGATAAAGTAATAGAAGATAATACTGGAGCTACAATGAGGGAGGGCAAGGGCAAGGGCAAGTGAGAACACCTAATAAGGAAGGAGTTTAGATATTACTCAATAGGAACCCAAAGAATGGTCATGACAGGAAGCCATTTATATTTTTGAGTCACAATGGACTCTGTGTTTCTTCCTTACCTCTACGGTCCTGTTCTTTGGAAATGACCAATCCAATAGCAGTGAGAAGATGGAAGCATTGCCAGTTGAGTAAACGCTGTAAGGTCCAAAGTCTGCCCTTGACCCTGGCCTCTTGTGTGAACTGTGCCTAAGTGACAGAATTGCCTCCTCTACCACAGCCATTGCTCCCTAGGGCTGAAAGGATTGCAGATTTCACACTAGCACTGCTGACTTTTCAGAGGTTTATAAAATTAAGGTGTCACAATGATTCTTGAGAAATTCAGTCAGTCAATCAGTCATTTTTCAGCAAAATATCACCACACAGCAGGGAACAAAGTATAAGAGCCACAGTGGAAACACTCTGGGTTCTATGTGTCCTTTGAGGGCAATTATCACCTTGACACAGCCCTGTTCTCCACCTCCTGAAACAGGCTGCTTCCAAGCCTTTCATATAGATGCCAGAAACCCAAACGCTTATAGCAGTCAGGCAGAAAATATAAAGGATTGAAATGAGTATAGTGGGCACTTGGTAAAGTCCAAATCATAAACTGCATCTAATGAGGTCAGCAGCTACTCAGCTACAATGGACCGTTGCCTTATAAATCCATATTTTAAAGAGAATTGTCCTTATTTTAAAGAGAGGCCAAAATTTCTTTGTAAAATTCTGATAACTCATTAAAAATTGTTTAAATCATTATATGGAACAAATTTTTAAAAAGAAAAAGGAAATTGCAGTCTTGCCACTTATACCTGACCTGTCAGGAGTGAGTTTGCAATTTCTCCCTTTAGGTACCTTTGGAAGCTCACACCAATTTAAATCTGTCCAGACCTCCTACTGTTTCCTGAACCACCAACACAGTCTACTAAAATTCAGACAAACTTCTCAGAAGATCCAGCAAACACATATTGGTGAACCCAGGAATGTTAATATTAAGCATTTTTCTTGAAGACTACAGTAAGCATAAAAAAAGGAAAAATAGAGGCACGTAGGTGGCTCAGTTGGTGAAGCATCTGACTTTAGTTCAAGTCATGATCTCACAGATAGTGGGTTCAAGCCCTGCATCAGGCTCCGGGCTGATCGTTCAGAGCCTGCTTGAGAGTCTCTCCTTCTCTCCTTCTCTGCCCCTCTCTTCTCTCACTCTTCCTCTCAAAATAAACATTAAAAAAAGGAAAAATAAAAGAGAATGAAAGAAACTCAAAATTAGAACGGAGGGGTGCCTGGGTGGCTTAGTCAGTTAAGCATCCAACTCGATTTTAGCTCAGGTCATGATCTCTTGGTGTGAGATCGAGCCCCAGATTGGGCTTTGTGCTGACAGTGTGGAGCCTGCTTAGGATTCCCTCCCTCCTTCTCTCTCTCTCTCTCTGCCCCTCCCCTACTCATGCTCTGCCTCTCTCAAAAAATAAATAAATAAGCATAGAAAAGCTTATAAAAGTTAGAACTGAAATGAAAAATAATGTGAGGGGAATAAGCAACAAGATCATGGGAAGCAGAAATCAATCAAATGTAACACTATAATTATAATATGAAGAAAGATATTACTGAAATTAATTCATGAGAAAGATAGGGAGGATAGAACACACTGACCCATGTAGGAGAGGGAGAAGGAAGTGGAAGGAGAATTCCCATTGACACAATGATCTTACACGTGAAACTGAAAAGCAGGCCCATGAGAATACACTAGGGGTGCCAACGGGAGGGAGTGGTAGGTGTGAGGAAGTGAATACTGTGGTAATCATTGTTGCAAATACCTAAGTGAGATTATATGTCTGCTAGAAGGACTTGAGACTTGAAGGGAACCATTGTTATGTTGATATTGTACTAGAAAAATGTTTTGTGAACGATTTTCAAAGTCCACTCTTGCAAGTAGCATATCTGAAAGAATACGATGAACATGAGGGTGTACACTCTTGCACATGGGGATTGTAGCAGCAGGAAGGAGGGGGCTCACAGGTGTGTGCTCAGTGTATTATCCTGCAATAATAACCAGGGGGCATATCAGTGGGAGAAAAGACATGATTAATAAATAGCTCTCAGGGAAACAATAGCAACTGCCTGATTCTGCATCTTCCCACACCCTTTCTAAAAACCCACACAATCAAGAGAGTAAATAAAACATTGAGATTTTCTATTTTAACAGAATATACATTAAAATATTTAGGAGTAAAGGGCTACAACACATACAACTTGCCCGTAAATTGCTCAGAGAAAAACCCTCTGGTTTTCCAAATGTAGTCATTTACTCACCCATTCATTGTTCATTCACTCAAAAAGCATCATCTGTTACATATGCCTTATTCAACATTACCTCTCCAAGTAGAATGCCTGCTAGTTGGTATGTGCTTAATAGGTATAGCACACATAAAACTAGGTATCTTATTACATTCACAAGACATAGAAGTCCAGCTCCATAAAACATCGAGGACATTGCCAGGCTTTATTGCAGTTCACTTGGAAATGGATTGGAATTACTTTCCACACTAAACAGTAAAACCTTCCAAACTCCCCCTCAGTTTCACTTTTAAATAGCAGTTACTCAAATCTCTTAAATCATTCCTATTTGCAAAATTTAACAAAGCCTCTGATTTTCTTCCTACTTCTCCTTTCCCTATTTGGCCAAGCTCTTCTCTAAATTTCTTTCTGCCATTTCCTGTATCAGTGATCATCAGACCCTATCAATTTCCTCCAGCGCCTACTCCTACACCCAGCAATTTTAGGTTCTGTAGGCATGACAGAGACTTGTAGACGACCAAGCTAAAAGGCATTCTTCCTCCTTAGAAACCTGGCGCACAGAGGAGAAGGAATTTGAGGAGGAGACAGACGTAAAGAGGAAATGGAAAGACTTAAAAACAATTATATTTCTCCTTTATTCCTGCAAAATAGATGTATGTAGAATAAACAGAATAGACTATTCTGCTATTTCTTCAAAATGAAATATAGTTTCTTTCCTTAAGAAACTCCCAATCTGATATCCAGTCTAGACTCTTGATAAGAAAACAAGTAAAATAATAGTAATAATAATAATAATAATAATAATAATTTTGATGAGGGAGCATGGGGTGGACTGAGGACAATGCACAAGCTACTACTGCCTGCCCCCCAGGAGGGATATGTGTGATATTCCTCAGGCTACCCAAGAACAAAGGAAAGAAAACAAATGATTAACTGGTAGAGATCACAGTCATATAGGACATGAGTCTCCATCAGTTTGCAAATATCTTAGTAAATTACAAGAAAAAGGCAATCTTATCAACAGCCTAATTCCCAGAAACCTATATACTCAGTTTGCTGGAGCCCCAACCTCACACCTCCATAGTGATATGTAGAACAAAGGCAAGAAGGAAATGGCAGGTAAAATTAAATTTCCTTATAACCTGCAGCCCAACGACAAATACTTGAGGCAAATACAGAGTATAACATTTCTCCAGGAACCCCCCTGCCATCTTAATGTTAATGCTTTACTAGAGGGAAAATAATCTTAGCTTCACAATAGCAAGGCCTCAAGTATTTTAGTAGTCCTCTTTAGCATATCAAAGTCTCTCTGGAGGCCTCCCTTTTAACTTTACCTCTCCCAACTTCACAATATATAAGGAGCCACTCTCCTTAACCCTAGTGCGGCTCTTCCCGCCCATGGATCCTGTCCCCATGCTTTAATGGAATCATCTTTTTTCACTAAAGACATCTTCAAGAATTCTTTCTTGGCTGTCAGCTCTGGACTCTATGAACACCCCACCATCATCCCCAAACTTCATCAATTTGACTCAGATAGTAACAGAACCAAGTATAAGAATTTCTCTTGGCATGGTGACCATAGATGCCCTGAGACAGTACTGGCTTACGATTGTGTTCATTAATGGTGTGCCCTTCACTCTTCAATTGTCTCAATTTGGATGTAAAATTGTTTGCCATATCCACCAGCAAAGTAGAGTGAGGTCTAACTTTAATATGAGAAAAGTTCCTTTTCAAAGACAGAGTTGGTCTATATTTATAGAAACTCATATTTAATGCTGCTATTAAAAGGGGCTTCCTTTAAATTTTAATAGGACTCCCAAGAAAACTGGATATACCCTAACCTGCTCAAACACCAAAATCCTCCTTTACTCTGAGTTTTAACCAGTCAATTGCACACAGTGTTCTATGCAGGACCTTTTCTGACCCTCAGGAAACTAGCTAGTCTTTGGATAATGTGTGGTAGAGCCCCTCCCTAAGGAATGTGATGAAAACCTCAAGACAAGGGAAGCAACCTGGCTATGTGTGTGTACATGACATTCCTCACGACTCTGTAACATAAACTGCCCAATCATACTGTATGTCTGTATGTTACCAAGTATGGGAGACAAAGAAGCAGAGATTGTATAAAAGGCTACACCCTGCTGCTCTTAGGGAACGGTTTTTCAGGTACGAACCCAGGCACAGCAAATAAAGTTGCTCCCTGGAAAAAGAAACCCTCAGTGTCTCATCTCTCTGTGTGAGAATCCTGCTATAAATGAATGGCAAGATTTCAGTTCTGATCCTCTCCAACTTTAAGGGCTAATTTTGATAATTATGATGATGTCAAATTGTTATCTTAATAGAGTGGTCAAACAAATCAATGGTCAATTCTGAAAGGAAATTGAGAAAGGATTCACAGATACCTAGAGATTGGTAGAGATTGAGCCTTTTGAAAGCAAAGGTTCCAAATCAGAAAAAAACATACTCTAACCCATTTATATCATAGGTGCCATTAAAAAAAAATTTTTTTTACAGAACTGAATATTGGTAACTTTTAGAATGAGAGAATAAACAGAATTTTTTTTTTAATTTTAGAACTTCCTTTACTGTCCTAAAATTAAAAAAAATTTTAAGTAGTGTTAAGTACAAAGATGAAAGCGATCTGACTTAGTCCTCCAAAACTTCATGATCTAGTGAAGAAGAAAAAACAAACTATGCAGGACAGACTATATAAAGGCATATAACAAAACAAACTCTCACCCGAAAAGAGTTTACAATTCTTGGCAGAGAAGGACATTCTACCAGTGCTGATACTAAGTAGAATGTCCTAGGAGGCTTATCATTTCAGGTGCAAACATTTTAAAAGCTTCCATTATTTGCCTTTATTTGCCATACATAGAATCTCTATGTATGACTCTAGTGTATCTATTAGCTCATTTCAAGAAAGGGGGACATTAATTCTGAGGGGAAATTGAAGGCAGGTTTGATAGTTATCTTGATCCTGACTGGTACAGATCAAGCAAGCACAAAAGTTTACATCTCTGGCTCTCCAGCCTGGTTTGGCAGAGCTGTGCTGGGCTGCAGCACCTCTGTGTCCTTGGTAATGCAGTCATCCTGGTTATGCAGGCAACAGCCATCACCTGGAACACTGTTGACTATTTCAACCCATCAACCCCAAACAGATGGGAATCAGATTGCTAAGAAGGGATAGCCAAGCAAAAACTTTGTGATCTCCAAGATATTTTCCAGTCCTAAAAAACTGATTATTCTATGTTTTTGTCTTGCATAAGGAAAGGTTCATGGCAAATGTCTTAACATTTGGCTTTAATTGGTCATACTTGTTTCTTCTTTAGCTAGTTACCCAATATAAAACAATGCAAAACAGATACCTTAGTAATGAAGGATGAGGAGGGCAAAGAGCAAAGCAGAGGTATATTTTAGAAACTCTTGACTCATATTTGTTGTAGTATTAGTGTCCTGTCAGTAAAATTTACTTGTGAAAATATAGTAACTGAATTCTAATGATTTCTAATTTGTGGCTTATTGCTTAATATATTGACATCTCCTTATACTTGTATCATATAGCCAAAATTTACTGTGCCAACCATATTCTGTGTATCACTCATTTATTCATCTATGGAATAAATTTCCCAGCAGAGAATGAATTGATTCTCTATGATTTTTTTAATATATGGAAACATAGAGAAAAATTCTCATATTGTATTGATCCTTAAATATTTTGTCTATAATTGTGTTAGTCTTCTCTTTATAAAATTTTAACTCAGAAAACTACAAAGGTCATTCTAGTGAAAAGATACATCATATATTGAGCAAACTTTATCTAATTATGGTAAAGTACACATTGTTCTGAGACAACTGCCAAAAATCAAGGCTGGCTGTATGTAAGCAGTGATGGCAGAATCAAAACGTAACCAAAAATTGATCTGGTTCATTAAAAATTGATACTGTGTGTGTGTGTGTGTGTGTGTGTGTGTGTGTTATATAATCTCTACAAATTGATGGGTGAATTTGGCAGGGTAGGGGAGAAAATGATCACTTTTCCATCTACCCTTCTAAGTTCTTAGGTGGAGCCCCTGTAACAAAAAAACAGACTAACAACAACAACAAAAATGTATCAGCTTGTGCATTGCACTTACGGACGGGAGCACCCAGAGATGAGCACTTACGGACGGGAACACCCAGAGATGAGTGACTCCAAGGGGTGGTTAGAGCTTGGATTTACATGCCATCTTAGGCTAAAACAAAAGCAAAAGGGGTTTGGGCTTCTATGTGAAGGAGACAGATTATGGGAAAGTGATCAGGAAAAGCATGGTAAACACTGTTTAGTAAGGTTTATCATGCAGAATTAAGGCAGTGTCTTTTCCACCGATAACAGTTCTTAAGAGTCCACGAGTCCTCCTCTTCCTGGTATAGGAGAGGGAGACATGGCTCCAAATGGAAATTTTCCTTATAAATGTAAGTATCCTTTACAAAAGCAAAATTTGTGCCCTGTTTTTAGGGCTTTCCCTGCATCTGCTGGTTCTCAATGGCCTTTAACTCAAAATAATCCATATGCCAAAGAAACCTATCTTGGGATGGCACTTTCTGGTACCTCCTCACTGATATTTGAAACTGCACACTCTAGTACTTGTAGCTGCTTTTTCCATATGATGTCAGAGTGATCTGTATACTGAAGTTGACAGCTACCTTATTGCTTATGCATCGATTTTTTTCAATCTGCAGGCTCTGCAGAAAACTTTTATGAAAATGAGAATTACAAAGTATCATTGACTTACTTACCAGGAATTTCACTAGAGATATATTCATTTAGTTTTATTAGGTAGGGGTATTCCTCAGATTCCTTCCTCAGTCTCTTAGCATTTTGGGTTTAATTGTCTAGTATAACGGTATTATTCTTTCCATCTTCCAGTTAAAGAGATTTTTTTAAGAAGATAAAATGCTCCAGCTGCCAAAGATTTATTTTCTCCAATTTGATAATCCAAAAACTGTTACCATATAATTAAATAGAATTACAGCTAATGTTGCCTTATTCAGTGTTCTTAAATATATTTAGACTTCTCCAATCTGCAGTTTGGTGTCCCCAAAACAACTCATTTTTTTCCTAACATTCATTCATTATTAGTTATCTGACATAATATCAATTTTTTTGGATAAGACTACTGTAGAAAATGTTGATTTATGTGGTGAAATGCCTCTATACATTGTTTCAAATACTTAATAAATCCTTTTCGTATTGAATTTTATACAGGTTTAATATACAATGTTTGCTGAGAGAGTTGAATTAGTCATGAGAAGCTAGGCTGTACTTTGTAAAAAGAAAAAACAAAAAGAAACCTGAAATGTTAATTGCTTAATCTAATATTATTTCTTGCTCACATCAAGGCCACTTTATAGCTATCCCTGTAACATATGATTTCCAAAATCCCCACCTCAGAAGAAGAGAGAGCATAAGAATTATTGCAAGAACTGTTTTTAAGAGACAGGCTTAGGTGATAATGTAGCAAGATTCTCGCACAGGGAGATGGGACACTGAGGTTTTTCTGTCCAGGAAGCAACTTTATTCGTTGTGCTGGCACAGGCTCAGTGGGTTCATACAAGAAAAACTGAGCCCTGAGCATAGTGGGGGTAGCCTTTTTATGAAATTTCAACTTCTTTGTCTCCCATATATGGTGACATATAGTCTGATTGGACACAGTCCAAGTTAGAGTCATGTCAGAGCTACGCATACGTGTATAGAAGTTGATTGGGCCACATTGCCTTCCTTTGTTCTGAGGAGGCCTCCACCACATTCTTTAGGTAGGAGCTCTACCACAATAACTACTTTGGCAATTAGTTTAGGACCCAGCCATTTGGCCCCAATTTAATTGCAAGGGAGTTTAGGATTAAGGGAGCAAGGGAGCTTGTATTCCTTTGTGCCCAGGAAGAAGAAAATGAAATGGGATTTGACAAAAGTATAGAATTATCCTTGCCATGCAAAGTCTTCAAGAAGAGTACCAGTAAGGCTGGAAAAAACAAGAAAGCATTTTTTTTTTAAAAACGAAGTGTAATTTGGGTTTGTTTTATGCTAGAGTGAACTGCCATTTTAAGTCATGGAGACAATGAACTTCATTGTGAAAGTATAAACTAAAAACTAACTTCCTGGTTTTAAATCAAAAGCACCATATGCCTATTTGTGAAAGATACAGCCTATTATTTAAAAGGTAACACTAGGGGCGCCTGGGTGGCTCAGTTGGTTAAGCGTCTGACTTCGGCTCAGGTCATGATCTCACGGTCCGTGAGTTCAAGCCCCGCGTCGGGCTCTGTGCTGACTGCTCAGAGCCTGAAGCCTGTTTCAGATTCTGTGTCTCCCTCTCTCTCTGACCCTCCCCTGTTCATGCTCTGTCTCTCTCTGTCTCAAAAATAAATAAACGTTAAAAAAAAAAAAATAAAAGGTAACACTAAACTGCTATAATTCAAAAGCAAAAGGAAAACAAATAAAAACAAAAACAACCAAAAAGACAACCTGATTTAAAAATGGGAAAGGAGGACTTGGATAGACATTTTTCCAAATAAAACATACAAATGGTCAAAGGGCATATACGAAAACATATTCAACAATGCTAATCATTAGGGAAATGCAAATCAAAATCACAATGAGATGTTACTTCACACCAGTTAGAATGGCTTTTATCAAACAAAAAAAAAGATAACAAGTGTTAGCAGGGTTGTGAAGAAATTGGAACCTTTGTATGCTTTGGTGGAAATGCAAAATGGCGCAGCACTATGGAAAACAGTATGGAGGTACTTCAAAAAATTAAAAATAGAACTACCAGATTGTAGGGGAGGAAAATCATTTTCCTTCTAACCTTTTGAGGTCTTGGCTGAGACCCCTAAAATAAAAGACAGATTAACTAGAGAAAAATAAGCAGAAGTTTATTAACATATATACTTCATGTATACATGGGAGATACCCAGGGAAAATGAGTAATTCAGAGAGGTGATTTAGAACTCCAGCTTAAATACCATCTTCAACCAAAGACAAAAGAAGAAAGGTTGTGTGGGGGTGGTCAGTGATGTGGAGGTGACCAAAGAAAGCATGGTAATCAAGGGAAGGATTTGTTATGCAGATTTAACTGTTGCCTTCTGCAGTGATAAGATTCTCTTGTGATATAGTCATCATTCTCTTCCTGGAACAGAAAAGGAGACACCTTTACAAATGGAGCTTTCCTTAATAAATGTACATTTTCCTTACAAAAGAGTAACCCATTCTTGGCTGGGTCTCTGTATCAAAAGACAGATTAACAAAAGAAAAGCATACAACCTTATTTAATGTAAGTGTTATGTGACACAGGAGCATTCATAAGGAAAAGAAGACCTGACGTAAAGGTCAAACCTGAGCATTTTTAAGTTTTTTTCTTTAACATTTATTTATTATTGAGAGACAGAGACAGACCATGAGCATGGGAGGGACAGAGAGAGGGGGAGACACAGAATCTGAAGCAGGCTCTAGGATCTGAGTTGTTAGCACAGAACCTAACGCAGGGCTCAAACTCATAAACCACGAGATCATGACCTGAGCTGAAGTCAGACACTTAACTGACTGAGCCACCCAGGCGCCCCAAACCTGAACATTTTTATACTAGGCTTGATGAAGAGTAGAAAGTCGTAGGGAAATACGATAGGACAAAGTGTATGAACCAAGTACAGCAAACTGGGGAAAACTTAACAAGGTCTGTTTCTTCAGATTCCTCTTGATGTTCCTCTGTGTTCAGAGATAAGGATGTTCTTTTCTTTGGGGGTAGGGAGACCACCACTCACATGAGGATCTAATGACCTACTCTTCAAGGGAAAGTTAGAGAATCCTCCCTGCACCTGCCATTAGTCAAATTCCTTCAGTTTAAAATACTCAGTATGCTAAAGTGCCATATTTTGGGTAGTGTGTCCTGAATTTATCCACCTTATCACCCTGCAGATAATCCAAGGGATAATCTAAGGTAGTAATAAATATATTGGTTTAACACAATATCTCTTTCCAATGGATTTTAACTGATATTTCTGCTGTTGTCACATGAGTACAAGACAATGTCTAAAACTCCATTGTCTTCACTGGATAAAATTGTTGAAAAAATTATGAATGGCTGTAGGCACAGCCTCTGTTTCTTTCATATGACATGGAAAATATTTTTACATTTCATTTCAGGCAAACATGTGGCACCTTAATAGTGTCTTTGCTATTTGTTGTAGGAGGAACAGTAACCAGTGAAATAGAATTCTAAGAGCTCAAACATCAGCAAAAATAACAGATAAAGGAGAGAGGGCCCATTATTCTTTAAATATACATGACACTGAAATTAGGGTTCTTGTTTCTTAAGATCTAAATAAAATTAACTCAGACTCCCAATTCATTACATGTAGAAGCCCAGAAATCTTCCCAAAATTCTTGCAGTTTCTTGCAGGATGTACATCCTCAAGGTTACATCCTTTCCTAAGGTCTTCCTCCATTTAATCAGTTCAGGTTATGAACTATTTCACTGCACACATAAATAGTGCTATCCCACCTTATCTCTGCCAAGTCACGAAACTTAGTCTATGCCTCAATTTCCACATTTATGTAAGGTTATCAGTGTGTACATGTTTTGAAGATTTTTTTTGATTCAGGGATTTGAAGAGGGGTATATATTATAGCATTCACAGAACCTCAAATTAAATAGTTGACATCTCTATTCAAAATATCTTTAGTTCACCACTCAGCTGCAGAATATTTTTCACTGATGACTTCCCCAATGGACTGCTTCAGTCTTCTAACATTCTGTTTTTCCTTTCCCTTTATCTCAAATCCCCACCTCATCCCTTAGACCACCTTGGGAATTGGTATGACTTCTCACTCTTTTTTTACAAAGTAATTTAGTTCTGTACAGCACACTCTTAAACTAGCATCATACCTTCCTTCCCATATCCAAACCCATCTGGGTGGTCAGCACACCAGAATCACTTATTTTATATAACTCATCCTTCTTAGCAGGCAGTGGTCATTTTATCCTCCATTAGGAGTTAGCATATAAAAATTCTTCTAAATATTTTATTGCAATATATAGTCATAATTCAGGCAGAGATTAGCTCCATTTAAAACTACATTTCTCTGATAGTTTTGTTCAAAAAAGGTCTGCAAAGATAATTTTTTAAAAAATTCTACTTGAATCTAGCAATACTGCATTTATTAAGCATGTCATATTTTGTCATCATCTCTGCCCTATCAGGATCTATAGAAGCATTATAGTCCATCCCAACAAAATAATTTAAGACTGTTGAATAAGCAATATGAAAACATATTCCCATATAATTCCAAAATGGATGGCATAAATACTTTTGAAGAGATCAATGTCAGTTAAAATATATTGTCTGAAAGTAATAACATCTTGATGTACTAAGAAGTTTAATTTTAATTAGTAGATATTTCTTTGAAATAAGTGCCATTACCATTTCTAGTCACTTGGTCTGTTAGAAAAAAAAAATAAAAGATCACTCTAAGGGTTAACCAAATCCAAATTACAAGAGCTAAAAAAAAAAAAAGTGGGAAATGTGAGGAACATGTCTCACTCATAGATAATGGATATAAGAAGGATAAATGGATATAAGAAGGCTGGTCCAAAAAATGGATTGGGAGTCCAGAAAAAATCTCCTTGTCTCCTGTCAGCCTCCAAACATGCTTCCAGGTTAACCATAAGAATATTACATTGGTTAACAGAACAAGTAGGACTGGATAAAAATGAGGTTTGACCCATATGTTGCCATAGAATATTCAGGTTTCTGGTATCAGCAAAACTGAAGATACCCACATTGCTTAGGTTTCAGAGTGTGCCCAGGTCAAGATGCAGAAAGTTGGAGATGATTGATATAGGCATATTTTCAAGGCTAAATCCAGAATAGAAGTTGATAATATGGGGGGTGGGGGCGAATGTTGTGCCTAAAGGAGTTACAACTATTCACTTTTGTGCAAACTGATTAAATGTAGTCAAGATACATGATGACTGCTTCCGTACACATACATGCATATCACCTGTGACCAAGAACAATCCTGGAACTAAATATGAAAAAGGATGAAGTGCCCTGTATTAGTCAGCATTCTCCACAGAAAAAGAACCAATAGAATGATGTATAAAGAGAATTATTACAAGGAATTGACTCACGAGATTATGGAGGTTGGCAAGTCCCAAGGCCTACAGTGTATGTTAGCAAGCTGGAGACCCAGGAGAGCTGATGATATAGTTCCAATCCAAAAGGCACTCAAGACCCAGGAAGAGCCAATATTTCAATTCAAGTCTGAAGACAAGAAAAAAGTTGATATCCCAGTTTGAAGGACGTCAGGGGACAAAAAAAAAAAAAAAAACTCTTTTACTCAGGGGAGGCTCGACTTATGTTTTCTGTACAGGCCTTCAGTTGACTGGATGAGACCCATCCACATTAAATAGGGCAATCTAGGGGCGCCTGGGTGGCTCAGTCGGTTAAACGTCCAACTTCGGCTCAGGTCACGATCTCACTGATCGTGAGTTCGAGCCCCGCGTCGGGCTCTGTGCTGACTGCTCAGAGCCTGGAGCCTGTTTCAGATTCTGTGTCTCCCTCTCTCTCTGACCCTCCCCCGTTCATGCTCTGTCTCTCTCTGACTCAAAAATAAATAAACGTTAAAAAAAAATTACAAAAAATAAATAGGGCAATCTACTTTACTCATTTCCATCAATGGAAATGTTAATTTTATCCAAACGCACGTTTGCAAAAACACCTAAAATGTTTGGCCAAGTATCTGCTTACACTGTGGTCCAGACACACAAAATTAACCATCACATTCCTCTTTTCCAAAGTTTCTCACAGCAAAGTTGCCTTAAGACACTTTTTAAATATTTCTAACTCAAGACCTCTAAATTTTAAGACCATTTTTTATGAAAAAAAAACCCCTATGTCTTTTAATTACTTTGCTGACACATTTCTAAAATAAGGCATTGCACATATTTATTCAAATTCAGTCAATCAAAAGCTGACAAAACAAGGTGAGCAATGGCATGTCATCCAGAAAAATACAAAAATCTTAAAAAAGGACTAAATATTACTGAAGACAGACTTTTTTGATACTGATTTTGTTCCCATTTTTCTGTAAGATCTGTTTTATCCTCTAAATATTTCATAGAAATTTGCCATAAACTTTCTCATATACTGTTACTAACCACCATTTATTAAGCCTTACCATGTGCCAAGCACTATGAAAAGTGTTTTGGGGGAGCAGGCTTTGAGGAAGATGCTATTATAATACCCATTTGTCAGATGAGAAAAGACAGGCTTAGGGAAGTTACTTCTAAGAGATCACAAGCTAATAAACTACAGAGCCAAGACTCAAGCCCAGATTTATTTGTTTGGAAATTTAACACTCTAAACTACTATACTGTACAACACCACAATTAGAAGAGCTTGCCAAATTAATTGGGAAAGTCAGATCTTTCCAGACAAATAGAAAAGGATATGGCAAGGCTCAGAGTATTGAAAATTCCTGGCTTGTCCAGGGAATACCAAGAAATCCACCATCACTCAGTACTTGCAGTTTGTTATATATTTTTAGTTGGTCACTCTACATCGACATGGTTTCCAATTATTTAAACCAAGTTGTCTTAACTAATATACTCAAAATATCAGAAAGCTATAACCTAAAACCATATATTCTTGGCCATTCTAAGATTTTCTTTCTTATATTTATTCCTTGTTATGCCCTTAGCTTAACTTGAGGGATGGTGTTAGAGCTTGCTGTGTGAAACAGACAATTCTATTCACTGTTCAATTGTACTTAAGTTTGCAGTGAATTACATCACTTGGTGTCTCTTCATGTAAGTATTCCCAAAGATAATTTATTTTCAGTTCTTAGGAAAACATTTTGCTTCTCCTGAAATACCAGCATTCTCCTTTTGAAGACAATGCAAATCATATAACTGATTCTGCGTTTGTGTTTTGTTTTGTTTTGTTTTGTTTTGTTTTGTTTTGTTGCTTTCGCATCTGGGAAGGTCAGAGACATACCTATAATTCTTTTTTTAATGTTTATTTATTTTTGAGACGAGAGAGACAGAGAGAGAGATAGAGAGTGTGCACATGAACGGGGCAGAGGAAGAGAGAGAGGGAGACAGAGAATTCCAAGCAGGTTCAGTTCAGAGCCTGATGGGGGGCTTGATCACATGAACTATGAGCTTGAGATCATGATCTTGACATCATGACCTAAGCTGAAACCAAGAGTTGGACTCTTAACTGATTGAGCCACCCAGACACTCCTATAATTCTATCATAATTATTCTTGATTCTCCCCCAACCCTGCTATATCTCATCTTTACTCTCTAATTTTGGTTTTTAAATTTTCTTATTTTTATAGTACTTCTATTTTTGATTGATACTCTTGAGAACCACTTCAAATCCTTTGTTTAACAAAGCAGAGAGTTAATGAATGAATAAATTAATGATTATGTGAGAGAATAAATCAGTGAATGAATGAACAAACAAACAGACTTCCCCTGGCTCTGCATTTGCCAGAAATTTTAGGAAAATTGGCTGATGATACTCGTCATCCTTACCTGCTCTTATATGTTATCTAGTTAGAAATTTTAAAAAGTAAAGAGAGCTAAAGCAAGTTACTTCAAATGTGTAGATAACATTTCTGTACTGTTAGAGCTGTGATAGAGCTAAGAAACCAGTGAGAAAAACTGGTAAAACCAGACTAAGGTATTCTGTTGTGTTCTGAAAGACACTAGCATAAATTTCAATTGATAGGCTACTTAAACCTGTTTGGGGGAGAAATTTTAGGAATTATTCCTGAGTACATGGAAGTATACTACCTGAGTTAAATTCAGCTGAGCAAGTTAAGTAATTCAAAGCCTTGCAATTATTCTGCCTCTCTAAGACAAGCTCTAAGCATCTCTTGATGCTGTAACACACTGAGATTATCCATGTCTTTTCAGAAGTGATAGAAACTTATCAAAATATGCCCTTTTTTTCAACATTAATTGTCATTTTTTGGAACACTGAATTTTCCCTTGAGTTTAGTATTCAAAATGACACTTGAGCGGCACTCAGTCACTCAGTGGGTGACTCGTTCAGTTGAGTATCTGACTCTTGATTTCAACTCAGCTCGTGATTCCAGAGTCCTGGGATCAAGCCCCACATCAGGCTCCATGCTGAGTGTAGAGTCTGCTTAAGATTTTCTCCCCTTCTCTCTTCCCCTCCTCCGTGCTCTTTCTCATGTGCTCTCACTCTCTCTTTCTCTGAAAATATTAAACAAAAAAGAAACTTGATATTCATTTTTAAAATGTGACTTAAGGAGCATTTGCAGGACATGCACTATACAGACCAAGCATTCTTCTCACATAGAAAAATTGTTAACATCTCCATTAAAATTTCCTTTAATAAACTTTGTTGGACTCTGTGCCTACAAAGATACTAATATGGAAGAATGAGAAACAGTTAACCTGCCAATAAAGATGGCTGCTTAAAAATGCAGAGGTGTCAACTGATGTCCAGTCTTCTCACACAGTTAGGTGTGTGTCTATCTACACACCTCAGGATGGATGAGACTTAAGACAGGGGATAGTACCAAAACACTTAACGCTTCTCTCTCTCTAAAGCAGTATTTATTACGGTATTAATTTTGAGATGTGCTTATAGTTTCATTCTTTTCTGACACAGAGGTCTAAGACCAAAGTTGATGTTAAGTGAGAAAGCTCTCTCTATATTACGGCTTTCTTCTAGTGATGAAAATCTCACTGCCCATCACCTAGCTATTATATGTCAGGTATGCTAAATGCTTCCTTGAATCTGTTGTACAAAATGTGCTTTGGTTGAGCAGCCATTCTTTAGTCAAATACAGTGTGTACATGTGTTCTTTCTCTTTAGCTTTTGGCAGCTTAATTGTAACACTGTCAGAAAGATCACAGTAAAAAATCTATTCATTTCTCATCATCTTCATTCAAATCTGTCTTGCAGTAGTGTGTTTGAATTTGTTAAGGGAAAGATTATGTAAAATGTTTACATAAAATAAAATTATATTTTTGAAGTATAAAAAAATAAATAAAATAATATTTTTGGAGTATGAATGAGTAATCTGTATAATATTTGTTTTTATTAAAGTAAAAAATAAGGGGCACCTGGGTAGCTCAGTCGGTTAAGCATCCAACTTGGGCTCAGGTCATGTTCTCATGGTCTGTGAGTTCGAGCCCTGCATCGGGCTCTGTGCTGATAGCTTGGAGCCTGGAGCCTGCTTCAGATTCTTTGTCTCCCCCTCTCTCTCTGACCCTCCCCTGTTCATGCTTTGTCTCTCTCTGTCTCAAAAGTAAATAAACATTAAACATGTTTTTTTTTTAATTTTTTTTTCAACGTTTATTTATTTTTGAGACAGAGACAGACAGAGCATGAACGGGGGAGGGGCAGAGAGAGAGGGAGACACAGAATCGGAAACAGGCTCCAGGCTCTGAGCCATCAGCCCAGAGCCTGACGCGGGGCTCGAACTCCCGGACCGCGAGATCGTGACCTGGCTGAAGTCGGATGCTCAACCGACTGCGCCACCCAGGCGCCCCAAACATGTTTTTTTTTTTAAATGAAGTCAAAAATAAGAGCGCTGTGTGGACAGACTAAAGCATTTAAACTCTCATAAATTCCAAGAGTATTCTAATGATTAACAAAATATTCACTGTTAAGCCAGATGACAACATATATCCCTCCCCAAAATGTGTTCTGAATAGTATATATTTCTTCTCCATTTACATCTCAAAAATATTTTTCTATTGAGTATAATTTCTGACAGAAATTCAAACACTTATTTGAAGTCAAGTTGAACTTATTTAAATACCAGATAACTTCCAGTCAGAAATTCCTTAGACCACCTTTTATTTACTATTGTTTTATTATCTCTGCACTCCAAATAGGTCACCAGGAAGAAGTGGTAATACCTTAGTTAAGTTGGACCAGTTTAGACAGTGGGAAGAGACTGTAACTAATGGCAAAAATAAGGGGTGATGTATCTACGTTATCTGCTCCATAAATCTACCCAAAGCCATGGTTAAATAGAATAGTCTTTCATTTCCTATACCAAGATCTTAATAATAGACCATATCATCTATAGGCCCTATCACCTTAGACCACTTGAGTCAGGGCTTGGAAACAGTCAAAATGACAGCACTATTATCTATCAGTGAGAATGGGGTTTAGCTCCATGTAACAGAAATAATAGAATCCAGAAATAATATAGGCTAGATGTACATGAGATTACTTTTCTCTCAGTTAAAAGAAGTCCTGAAACAGAGAGGTATTTCTTGATCATTAGTGTTTGTTTCTATTCAGCCATCCTAAGTGCATGACTTTTATCCTCAAGGTTGCCTCATGTCCCAACATGGATGTTTGAGTAATGGTCATCACTTATGTATTCTAGGAAGGAGGCAGCAAGAAAGGAAGCAACAAAGGAAAAAATCAATCAATATAGTTCCAATAACTCTTGAAATTTTGGCATTAACAATTTTTGTGTGTTCTACAATTTAAATCAGTATTTATTTAAACTATATAAAGTATTTATAATTATTCCATTGCCATTTGAAAAAGGTCATATTCTCTATTGTTGGGGGGGGGTGGGGGAAGACACTTTCTGTCATTCATAGTTCTACTAGCTGGACTAAGAATTAAATTAGCATGAGACAGATTAACAGGAGAAAATCAAATTTAATTGTGAATATATGGAGAATCTACACAGACATTAAATTCCAAAGACAGGCAAAATGAGATATATATATGTCATTCTGAAATAAGGAGAAGTAATGGGTAGTGGTCTGGGACTTTAAGTGGGAAGGGATGCAATTCACATAAAGATGAAAAAGAGTAAATGTTTACTAAATGAATGTTTGCTGGGCCATTCAGTCACAACAGGACATAGAGAGGACTTTAATCAGAAAGACCCTGCCAGGTTCCACATGTCTACCATACCTAGTTCATATTATAATGTACTCATCTATGGTGATAACTCTCTACAGGAGTAGGTCCTCTATTTAAATTCTTGTGGAAAGGAAGTCAAAGTTTCTTCCAAAGTCTTTTAGGCCTTGATTGTTTTCAGATCACATAATCAGCATGCCATGTCTTGGGGAAGCCTGTCCTTGTCCCCTCACTATAACTTATAAAAGTTTATTCTTCACGAATTTCAAATATACCTTATCATTTAGCTCCTCTCTTTTATATAATTGTTTTAAATTATTTTTAGGTCTTGAAAAAGTGTTCCACATAGGTGCATTTCTGAAAATATTTTCCTGTATCTCTGGCATGTTTTCATATATTTGAGTGTGATTCTCTACAGTGACTACAGGTTTGTGGTCCCTTCCCTTCTATGAAATATTAAACCTTCCTTTTTTATTTTATTTTATTTTATTTTATTTTATTTTATTTTATTTTATTTTATTAATTTTTATTTTAGAGAGAGAGGTTACAAGCAGGGAAGAGGGACAAAGGGAGAGAGGGAGAGAGAGAGAGAATCTTAAGCAGGCTCCATGCTCAGCATGGAGCCCAAAGCAGAGATCAACTCCATGACTCTAGAAACATGAGCTTAGCCAAAATCAAGAGTCAGACGCACAACTGACTGAGTCACCCAGGGGCCCCGATATTGAACCTCCTTAAATTTCCTTTTCCTTATCTACAGCATAATGAATATGTTAATACCTATCTCATAAAATGTTGTTAGAAAAAAAGATGTATATGAAAGATTTAGCAGGATGTTTGTCACATATTAAGTGCCAAATTAGTTATCCATCATTTCCATCATAAATAAATAGTTAACAAAATATGGCACAATTTTAAGCAATTGATGGGATATAATTTAAACATTTCTTAGACCTTCATGCTAGAAACATTCTCCTTCAAGTAGGCAAGTGACAGTAACATTGGTTCTTGAGAGTAGAAAGTTAAAGAAAATGTAAGTATTCCAAAGACATAGATTTTTGACTGTTCTGTTTAGTGGTATATTTCCAGTGCCTGAAATAGTATCTGACACCTAGGTACTCAGTAAATATTGAATAAACACTGTATACTTCTTGATATGGCTATAAACCATATCTGGTGTCATAATAAAATAAATTCTATGTATCAGTTTACAACATCTAATGTTAACCTGTGAGCAATGTACAAACCCTTGGTTAGGGTACTGGAGAAGAATATAAATACTAGGAGCCTTTACAATAGAAAAGTGAAAGCATAATTGCCAGAAGGTAGGAGGTAAAAACAGAAGGAAGGATGTCCTGAAGAACAATTTTGATAATTATCATTTTATATAAAGTTGAGGCATGATACTGGGAAGTGTTGACTAAACACAAAATAAGGTACATTTATTATTTAAAATTACAGAAGGAGCCAAAAGAAAAACCCAACAGTAATATGACAAATATCTGAGAGGGGGAAAGAGATATCATGTCAGTGAGATAAATTCTCCTTGTAATAGCAGGAAGTTAATAGGGACTGTCTAGAGTTGATAAATAAAGATATGAACACATTACTTCAATTTAGCACTTGGGGCTGTTATATGAGTAAGTATGTAGGAGTCTACTATCGTATGTTATGATTCATATGGGTTTTGTAGGGGTCAGACCAATGAACTGAGAAAAGATGTGATGGAGACCACCATTACTCATCAGTCAAGTTTCTAATGATGTCATTTAAACTCTCTCCCATTTCTTCTAATATGTTTTTGAGTTATGTTGACCTGGGAAAGTGGCCTGAGTTTCAAATGCTTCCACTGCAGGTTAAGAAACCAATGTGAGTGTTCTGCCAACTTCTAAGCATGTCCATTCCAATTACAAGTTTAGGAATTGCAGAAGTGACCACTGGGTGTATCTGTGGACCCATTAAACCCTCTGTGAGACGTGTCTCATTTGTAATCTGATCCCCATAAATGTCTGCTCAAACAGAGGAGTCATTGTCACAATTCACTTCCCATGCATCTGTGTTAATGTGTCCACATAGTCTCTAATTTACCAACAGGCACTGGCAGGGATAACTGATTTTGATCATTGTGACCAAAGGCTGCTACTACATAGGAGTAGGTAGGAAAATATTTACAGCTCAAGTGATCTACCACATTGTCCTTACATTACTTATATTATAGTCTTAACTATCAATTGGCAATTTCAGTAACCACAGACTAAGAAATTTATAGTAACCACAACACAAAAACCTCAGGAATGAGGGTTTATAGCACCAAACAAGGCCAGCCACCTAGCCCTACAGAAATGCTAGAATGTAGAGGAAGAGAAGCCCTCTTGCCCTGGAGGTTACATTTCACCTCACCTACACCTGAAGTACTGAAGTCTGGCCCTTTGCCTTAATGTGGGATCAACTGAGTGGTGCACTCTGTCCTTGAGAGCTCCCCAAGGACTCAGGCTGAAGTTAGTCTCCAGTTGAGCCAATTCCTTGATTGGCTTTTTTTTTTCTGTTATAAAATCAAGCATTCCTCGTTCTCTTTCTCCTGAGAGCACTTCTCAACAACCACACACCTCTGATTCATTGTCTCTGGATTTGCTTCTAGGGATTCTGATCTAAAATGAACATTTTCTTGGCTCTTATTTGGAGATTTTTTTTTTCTGTTCATAAAGGAAAGTCAGGATACTATAAACTAAATCTTGGATGTAAGTCTTTGTTTCATCATTGAGGTTTTTCTTCTATTTCCTCCATTTTTCACTCTGAGAAGTTGGAGAGACTATATACACAATATATGTATAAATTGTATTACCAATTCATGGTTAGATACAGTTAGTGCAGCTACATAATGAACTACGGGTCAAATGTTACTTTCTTCATAAACAGGGTTAATAACACAGCACAACCCCTCTCATTGGTACATTCTCACATAAAAATGTAAGAATGTATGTGTGTATGTGTGTGTGTTTATGTGTGTGTGTATGTATATGTATATAAATATACATATATATATACTATAAGAGTTTTGAGATAAAAATATTTTGAACTTGAATACATATTTTATTAATTTAACTCAAATATTTATTTAACCAAAATCATTTCAACATGTAATCAAAATTTTAAAAATTTTTATGCTTAGAGCACATCTTAATTCAGACTAGTGATATTTCAAGTGTTCAACGTCCATTTGTGTCTAGTGGTTATTATACTGGATAGTATAACTCTAGGTTATCAAAAACAAACTGAGATAAAAGATTTTTAGATATGGACAGAAAAAATAATGACACGTCAAATATTAGACAAGATGTTTGGTATGTTTTCTAAATCATCACAATATATATGTTTATAATAAATAACTGATTTTAAAAATAATTTTTGCTATTTTTCTGCATATTTTATATATTCTAAGTTTAGACCTTTTGACTAATTCTTCTTACAACTGCATTTTTTTTTAAGTAGGCTTCATACCCAGTATGGAGCCCAATGTGAAGCTTGAACTCAAGATGCTGAAATTAAGACCAGAGCTGAGATCAAGAGTTGGACACTTAACCACTGAGCCAACTAGGCATCTCTCCTACAACATTTTTTATGTTTATTTATTTTTGAGAGAGAGGGAGACACAGAATCGGAAGCAGGCTCCAGGCTCTGAGCTGTCAGCACAGAGCCCCACGCAGGGCTCAAACCCATGAACAGTGAGATCATTAACTGAGCTGAAGTAGGACATTTAACTGACTGAGCCACTCAGGTGCCCCCCTCCTACAACTTTTTAATACATAAGAACAATTCAAAATATTTGCCATACATATAATACTAATTTTATGATTATATGTTATTAATGTTATGACTTTTTAAGTAAAATGCTTAGAACTTTATACAGAGTTATTAGTATTTTCATCTTTTGCCCATTATCTTTACCTATTATATTTAATTACTTAGAGACCAATCCTTTTTTAATATTTATTCATTTATTTTTGAGAGAGAGAGCGAGCACAGGTCGGGGAGGAGCAGAGACAGAGAGGGAGATACAGAATCTGAAGTAGGCTCCAGGCTCTGAGCTGTCAGCACAGAGCCCAATGCAGAGCTTGAACCCACGAATGGAGAGATCATGACCTGAGCTCAAGTCTGATGCTTAACCTACTGAGCCACCCAGGCACCCCTAGAGACCAATTCTTACAATAGTTCCTTCTCCTTTAATTAGTATTCTTTCTCTCTCCTTTTGAGTACTGAATTCCAACTCATTAACAATGAGTCATCTCAAATGTCACCTTCTCTGAGAATTTCCTGACTTTCACTTCTGTCATAATAGTTTTATATTCCATCTTCCATAGCACTACAGGTCTTTGAACAAACTTCTTCTGTAGCATTTATAAATTACATTATCACTATTTACTATTGTGTTTATCTTTTCCATAGCATCCATTCTGCAAAATGGCCCACATGAATTTTTATCTCCTATTATCAGATCTCTGTGTGATCCTCTCCCACACTGAATAGAAGTGACCCATGTGAACAGTGGAGTACTGCAAAAATTATAATAGAGTGTGGTTTTGAGACTAGGTTATATAAGACATTGTTGCTTCCACAATACTCTTTTCCATTACTTGCTCTATGAGCCAGCTTCCATTTTATAAAGACAATCAGTTGTACAGAGAAGACCATATAAACTAAATTCTTCTGCTAACAATCAGCATGACTTGCCAGTCATATGAGTGGCCCTAATTGAATGGAAGTGAGTTCTGCAACTCTACTCAAGACTTCAGATGACTGTAGCACTGACCAATATCTTGACTACAACCTCATGAGAGACCCCAAGCAAGAACAGCAACTCCCAAATTCCTGATGCATTGGAAGTACACAATGTTGTTTTATATTTTCAGGTAATTGGCTATGCAACAATGGAAAATTAATACAGATTTTGGTAGTTCAACATAGGGTCCTGCTATAAGAAAAAACTTAAAATATGGGAGTGGCTTTGAATGGCTTTGAGTGGAAGAAATTTAAAGAAATCGTTAGGACATGCTTGGTAGACTTTGAGAAGGCTATGGGTATGGGCTTAAAGCAGTGTGAGGAAAACTGGAGGAAAGATTTCTAATATGGCAAAAAGTTTAGGAACAGCATCACTTTCCTTAATAGAAATAAATGGGCTGATCTAGCTAAGTAGATTTCCAGGTAGAGTGTTAAAGGTATCCCTGATATCTTCTTGCTGCTTACAGTAAGATGTGAGAGAAGAGCAAAGAGTTAAAGGAAGGGCTATCAAATGCAAAGAAGTAAGGACTTGCTGGTTACAAAGCTTCCCAGACTTTCCAGGTGGCAAATGATGATATGATTTAAAAATGGCTTCCAGGCTAGACAGTGCCAGGAAAATTTGGTCTAAAGGTGAAGTTCAGCCTTGTTTAAACTGTGATATAAGCAAGATATAAATATTTGTAATATTCAGCCACTGAAATTTGGTTTTTAAATTATTATTGCAGAATGGCCTCATGTATTCTAACCAATACAATGAAAAAAGCCAACAATACAGTTTAGAAGGGAATAGACTGTATCTTAGGGTCTCCAATAAAGCAGTGTGTCAGAGTTTTCTTTAGGCATGTTGATGAAATTCTTTTATCTGCTTCTCTTCCCTACCCCCACTTTTAAAGAATTTATTTTTTTATATGGGTGATTTATAGTGAATAGAATAACAAGGAATGGATGACTATAGCTGAAAGAAAAAGGAAGTAAATGGACAACTAGAGTGCTATTACATTCTTCTTGAAAATGCTCTACAACTCAGGGGCATGTGCCTACTGGTTAAAGGAAACTAGTTTTGTGTTTGCTTTGAGGCCAGGCTACATCAGTAGATATTCCAGCCTCTTAGACAAATTTTCTTACCTTCTGTGGCCTGAGAGGTTGCATCTACTTCCTGAGCTTCTTGTAAGATCTACACCCATTTATAGATAAAAAATGCTTAGAACAGAGTCTGTTATGATAGACTGAGACTAAGGTTTCTTTACATACAAAAGTCTCAAAAGACTTGAGATCCTAATGATTAAGAACACAGACTCAGGAGGTTTGAATCCCAGCTTTACCACTTACTTATTCTGTGATCTTTCATTTAACTTTTCCATCCCTCAATATCCTTATTGTAAGACAGATGTAATAGGGGTTCTTACCTCTTAGGCCTGTTAGAAGAATTGAGTTAATATTTGTGAATTATATGAGTTCATTTGTGACTGAATAAATTAGTTTGTAATTAAATGAGCTAATATTTTAGAGGTGCCTGGCTCATAGTGTTATAAATCTAATTTTAAATAAATTTAAAAGCATCATGTAAGTAAGGCCTCTGATTATAGATTTTCATAGTTAATGTAGCTCCTGTTCTTTACCTCTTTATGCCTTTTTGGCCTGATATTAAGACATATTGAAGAATTCTGGGTTTTTGTCCCCTAAAATGCCTATTAGGTTATCTCAATTTTTTATCTTCAACTGAAGCATGTATCAATGGAAATTAAACACCTCTTGATAGTCACTTGGAAATTTTTGACAGATCATTGATTGGCACCTGAGTGATACAGTTTTTTATGACACACTAATCAGTCACTCCAACCTCTCCTAGCTTTGAAAAATTCTATGTTCTATTTTGGGAGATTTGGTAATTTCTTCTGTCTTTAAATTACTTGGCTTGTGACAGGTAATCTTCTGTACACAATGTAACTTTACATTTCAATGCTGCATCACAATGCAATCTTTTCAAAGACATTTTAAGCAAAAATTAGGAATCCAGAATTAACTTAAAATTCAATTGCCCATGGAGTTATCAATGTAAGTATCTCTATTGAGGTGACAATCAAAAGAACCTCTGTAAAAATCTGAGTTCTCACAGCAAAGGCAAGGAAAACTTACTCCTTGCCCTGATGGCCAGCAAGTTTCTTTTAACATCTCTAAGATACATTCCAATTTCAGAAAGAAGGTAGAGAAAAAATTGCAATTTGGAAGAGAGTAAACAACAAATTATTGAATGCCTTGCATAGATTCTGGGCTATTTGTTTTAAGCATTTTATCTCTATTTTTTCATAAAATGAAAGAATATAATTTTTATTTTTCTCTTTACCCAGATGAAAAAAGTATAACCTCAAAACAATTTAACTAGCCCATAGTCACATACTGACACACTCATATATACCTAAAATATGGCAGAAGTGGGAGTTGAAACCAGGGATGTCAACACACAAAAGTCATACTTATTCCATTATATTACCTTGTCTATCAAAGTAATAAGTGCTATTCTACATTAATTAATGAATTAAATAAAATCTTATCATTTTTCATTAACGTAAGTGGTATACCATGATCTTAACTAGAAAATAAAACTTATTGAAAGTATTTTAGTAAGCTAAACATAAATATTCCCTGAAGCTCCTTCTTTAATCCATTTTCCTTACATTCCCATGGAGTCATTTGTTTTTGACTCCATTATATATTATATATTGATATAGCTTGGTTCCTCATGATATGAGCTAGTTTTGTATACTTCTTTTTTTTAATAATTTTTTTAATGTTATTTTTGAGAGAGAGAGAGAGAGAGTGCAAGCAGGGAGGGGCAGAGAGAGAGGGAGACACAGAATCTGAAGCAGGCTCCAGGTTCTGAGATGTCAGCACAGAGCCCAACATGGGGCTTGAACTCACAGACTGAGATCATGACCTGAGCCAAAGTCGGACGCTTAACCAACTGAGCCACCCAGGCACACCAAGTTTTGTCTACTTCTATAAAAACATTCTTGGATAAAATCTCGTTATCATACTAATTTTTTATATTCTCTCTTTCCTTTTTCTAAGGTATCATTGTTGTTATTCTTTTTTTATTTTTGTTCCCATGTCAGCATTTTTATAGTTTCATATTTTTACTCATTTTAATTGCACCCAGAAGTGGTCCTAGGCAATCATCAAAGATTGTGTCTACAAGAAAGTATACTGAGTCTTTCTTGATGTGTTGTCTACTTTCATAACCTTAAACCTATCTATAAAATTACTCTTTTGTTCTTTGATTTTCTATTTTTGTCTCAACCTTCAACTTTAGTTTTTTGTCCATAATTTAATTAATTGAGTTTATAGAGAGGAATAACAATTTTTATTTTTGAAGCCTCATGTTTTGCCCTTTTCTTGAGAGCTTTCTTCATTTGCTATTTTTAAAGTCTCATCACTTTCTGACCTCTTGAAAAGAAAATAAGACTTCCAGGGGTGCCTGGGTGGCTCAGTTGGTTGAGCATCCAACCTCAGCTCAGGTCATGATCTCACAGTTTGTGAGTTCAAGCCCCATGTTGGGCTCTGTGCTGACAGACTTTAAAAGACTTCAAATTCTCAATTTTCTCTTTTACTTCCTCTTTATAGACTCCATATGTTAACAGTTACAGACGTGACCCATTCCATTCCTTAATTCATCTTTGTGATTATACATCTACAACCCAGGACTCGTGTATTTTGAACATCTGTGCTACATGAACCAAGCATTTTTTGAAGTATTAATTTAACAAATATGTACTAATTACCAACAATGTTCCATACAATAAGAGTGTACTACTTCTCAAAGCACTTCCTATATATTAGCTCATGTCAATGCCTTCTGGCCAAAAACTATCAGGAACCAATTCCTGACCTCCTTGGACACATGGAGCTGGCCCCTTTGGTGGAAAGAGTAACCCACACTCAGAGAAGTCATGCTCCTGCTTTCACTTAGTCTCTTTTTTAAGGGCTTACCTTTTCTTTCTGACAATCACAAAATAATTCCAGGCATGTATTTAGATAGAGGTTGCCAGCACATTTCTTTCTTTTCCCCTTCCTCAAAACAGAAGATATAGCTATCTCCTTTATGATAAACCATATCCTCATATACCACAAGACCTCTTCAATGCAGGAAACTCTGTTGTGTCTTTTCTTCTCTACATACAAATGTTTTCCTAATTACACATTTTACTACATGAATAGCACAGCCACATCTGAGCATGTCTGGACAACCCCCCTTTTTGTCTCCCAAAGGAAAACAATAAAAGAACCTAGTATAGCGTTAGATTATTAAATCCTTTCAGTTTAGTAATGATTTAAAAGAAACTGCCTTTCTTTGCTAACAGTGTTGTAGAATCCATATTATTCCCAGTGCAGGGGAAGGGAAGTGAGGTAGTTGGCTATAAAGAACTCTGGACTCACCATATCTAGAGCCCCAGAGCACCTCCTGCTGATTCAGTTTTCATTTCATTTCCATTTATTTGGTGCCTGCATCATCACCTCATTCTTTCTCCCCTTCTCTTATTTTTATCAGAAGCTGAGAAATTCTCGGTAGCAAGTATAACCCTAGTTTTCATAATAATAACGTATGCTATAACATAAAATATGTATATAGATGCTCTCAAATAATGTCTTTGGACAGGCACCTAAGAAGAAACTGAATTAGAAAATTTGATTATCTGATACATTTTCCAATTCTTAAATCACAGGACTGACCACCTTTGCCACCTCAGTTATACAGCAGTCTATGCTATCAGGTATTCTAGAATGCTTCACATTATTGCCTTTTCATAACCAATGGTCCCCAATCAAACCCATATTAGCTGTCCTTATAGAAAAGTGATTCGTCACCTGTTCTCATGGCAGTGTAAGTACTTTCTGCCAGCACCATGCTTTATTTGCTTTGTTCTGACTCTGGAGCAGGCCCAGAATTTCAGATCTGATGCCTCAGACAGGGGTGGACCTAAGAGAGGCCTGAAGCCTAAAAGGCACCAACCAATTTTTAGATTATAGATTACATGAAATATCAACTCAACTCAGATGTGTTATTTGTAAAAATAAGAATTTTAGTGGTCCTTAGAGGGTGACTGAGACACAGCTTTAACTTGCATTCCATGTCTTTACTTTGGGTGCCTATTTTGTAGCAATTAACTAAAAGAAGAAGTCCTGAAATCATATTCTGTAAGATTTAAACTCTAGTGTGTTCCTGCTGTTGGATATGGGGTGGGGGGGATTAAGTTGCATCCTCATCCAAACAAGCACAGAGGCCTATAGCCTCCTGCTCAAATACCAAGTGTGTAGTTCTCTTGGATGCCATCCCCTAAAAGAAATGTGAACATTTGGCATCTGACTTTCTGTGGTGACAGGGAAAGACATTTCCTCTACACCATTTGATAAATGTCAAGTGCCTAAGAATGAAGAAAAGGCACTGAGATATTTGCAAGATACAGTACTATTACAGAATATTTTGTGCTTAGTGCCAAGGTGGGAATAAAGGAGTCTGGAAAACATATACATTAAGTAAGGACAAGACGTTCTTAAGCCTCTGTAATTCCAAAGGGAGAGATATTGGTAGTTTAATGGATGACTTAAATCAAGGATACCAAGATAATAAACATTAAGGCAAGAATGAGAATGTCCTTCCTTTTAGCTTTCCACTACGCCAATTCTGTGTTTCACTCTTTCCCCTGAAACTAGCAGCGATCTTGTTGAGTAAAGACCCATCCTATGGTGCCTCTCCAGCTTGCTGTACTCCTTATTCCTTCCAACTGAACTCTTCCTACTTTTGAAAATTTAGAACTACAATGACTGATTCTCTCTTTCCCGTGGTTCGGCTTTCTGCTGACTGGAAATATGTGGATAATGTCAATCCTGAGAACCGGATATACTCCATTTTATTGCCAACTCAAAGGTACAGTAAACATATGCTCAACTCTGACATTCTATCCTCTTCTGGGCACAAGGACCTAGTCTGAATAGACTAGAGCTTCTCCGACAGCTGCCTGGAACTATATTGTCTCTACTTACACATTGGGACTTTTTTTTAGCTCATTTTTAGTATTTAGGTTATAGAAAAACCATTCACAATTATTTTCTTTTGTCCAAAAGAGGAGGCTATCTAAAATGAATAAAACTGAGGATTGAATATGTAATTCCACATGGGAAAAACTTAAATATGCATCATTTAAAAATATTTAAACTATTTCAAAGAAGAAAATCTTATGAAAATGTTATAGGACACTAAAGGATGGGACAGTGCTTTTGATATGAACCATTTTCTCAATTTTCAGTAGTGTGAAAAAAAATTATCAAATGTTTAAAATAAAATTGTAAAATTCTGCTGTCTACTTTTTTGTGATTGTACTGGTAAAAGCAATTTGGCTATAAAATTCTAAACCATTGTACTCTTGTTTATTTTGAGTCCTTTCAAACTAATTAGGTTATTTAATTGATAGAAAAATGAATTTGGTAGGAAATGTAAGCAGTATAAGAGCATACTCTGAAAACCCTTTTTAATTTTTTTAATGTTTATTTATTTTTGAGAGAGAGAATGAATGAGCAGGGGGGTGGGGGGGGGGGGACAGAAAGAGAGGGAGACACAGAATCTGAAGCAGGCTCCAGGCTTGAACTCACAAACCATGAGATCATGACCTGAGCTGAAGTTACACACTTAATCAACTGAGCCACCCAGATGCCCCAAACCTTGTCTTTTTCTAAACGCAGACATCAAGACTCTCATTCCCAACTCCCTGAGTCAGTAACTATTACCAAATTTTTTATGTGAAAATATATATGCCCAGTACTCTCCTGATTATCTGACATAGATTTATGTATCAAATCCTTATAGTGACCAACAAGTACATTTTCTTTTAATAAAAGAATCATACCTGGGACACCTCAGTGGCTCAGTCAGTTGTATCTGACTTCAGCTCAGTCATGGGGCACCTGGGTGGCTAAGTCGGTTAAGTGTCTGACTTCCACTCAGGTCATGATCTCACCATTTATGGGTTCGAGCCCTGCATCAGGGTCCACACTGATTTGTGGAGTATGCTTGGGATTCTCTTTCTCTCCCTCTTTCTCTACCCCTCCTTGACTTGCACTTTCTCTCTCTCTCTCAAATATAATAAATAAACCTTAAAAAAAGAATCATACTCATTTTTAGACAAGGAAATTGAGGTCCCAAAATTAAGAAACTTGTTCCTGGCCCCACATTTTATCAGCAGTGGAACCATAATTTTACCACAGAAAGCACTGTTCCAGATAACACACACTTAACCACAAAGTTACTGTCTCTCTGTAGCCTTTGTCATTTTATGTTAGATACCATTACACACATCTCTCCATTTTATATTCAACAAGTACAACAGATGAGTAACCAAGTTAATTTTGCATATTTGCATGTGAATACTTGCGTATGTTTTTCAGGACCTGTTGTCTGTGTCTACAGAGGTATATTAAGAATGCAAGAAACCTTTGATGTGTGTTAGACATTAAGTCTTTTGTAAAGTTATATTTTATGCCTTATTTTAGAGAGAGAATATAATATTAAATTGTGTTACCTTCTCTGCTAGCTTTCAATTATATTTTTATCCTACCCCTGTAGGGTGTGCTTGCTCCTAAATGCAATCAAGAATCCCAGTAGACACTGTATATTAACTGACTGGAATTTAAATAAAAACTTAAAAAAAGGAAAAAAAAAGAATATCTCACCAGAAAACAAAGTGTAGCAAACAATGTTATCTATAAACAGAAAATTTATGATATTTGCCTAAATGGAATAAAAAAGGATAGAAAAGGGGGGGATGAGTTTATTACAATATCACTACATTAATATTCTCTTATTTTGAAATGGCATGGAGGTATAACACAGCAAGGAATGTCCAAAGAACAACAAATAGTTTAAAATTGAGAGCGTAACATAACACGGTGGGATTATGCTGTGAATAATAAGACACCATAAATAAAATCATGGTACAGAAAGTTGCACTGATAGCAAAGAATTTGGAAATTACAGTAATGATTAAACAAAGGTGAAAACAAAGAAAAGTCTCCTCAGAAGGAAGTGCGGCCTTCCCAGGCCTCAGGTATGCCCAGGGCCAGGGCCGGAAAACTTCAAATGTTCACACCTGGGTAGAGTGACTGAGGGCTCACCCTGCCCAGTGCTGTTCACACCTGGGTAGAGTGACTGAGGGCTCACTCTGCACCGGTGCTCCAAACTGCTCCTGTTCCAAATGCTGCACGCAACTCCCCAACTTCCCCAAGACTCCAGAACCGTGCCTGTGGGCTACCAGATACAGTTTTCTGGTGAGAAATAAGTCCACGACTTTCCTGAATTGTTACTGTGAGTGGGTAAAGTCAAGGTCAGCTTCCAGGCAAATATCCTTCACAGCCCTGAATTCAGACTTTATTGATCTATTCCAAATCCTTTTCTAATATAAAATTCCATATTCTCACAGCAACAATTCAGCAGATGGCATATAACTTATGAATCGGGTGAACTTAAATACTGCACGAACCAAAGAGAGGAGGGAATTATATCTGCTCAAAAAAGCAAAGTGTATCACCTTCCTTTAACAATTGAATAATTAGGCTTTTTCAACATTGTGGGGAAATCACTCAGCAATCCATGTACTCACATTTTCAGGTTTGGTTTTGCGAAGGGGACAATTCTCCATGACATTTTTGTGTGGCTGGTATGAATTTGCATTCAGAAGTATCCTGTAATGAAACTGCCTCTGGGGCAGAGGACAGATTTGTTTCCTGATCAAGATAATTAAGGTAATGTCTCCCTCTGAGTGAAAGTTGTGTGGGTTTGCTAGCAGCCCCTTTAAGAATTAGGGTTTCCTGGGGCGCCTAAGCGACTCAGTCAGTTGGGCATCTGACTTTGGCTCACGTCACGATCTCATGGGTCATGGGTTCGAGCCCCACATCTGGCTCTGTGCTCTGGAGCCTGAGTCAGATTCTGTGTGTGTGTATCTCTCTCTGTCCCTCCTCCGCTCATGCTCTGTCCCTCTCTGAAAACAAATAAATAAAACATTCTAAAAAAAGAATTAGAGTTTCTAATCTTATTTTTCCTCAGCTGTGGCACAAATACCCTGTGGGTGCAGCATCCACCTGGGCCTGCATCTGCATTTGCCCCCACAGGATAGGGGAACAAGAGTAACGAATTCAAACATGAAAGTCACACCACCTGCTGTGCCATTAGTAATCAAATCCTCTGTCTCCGACCCAGGAGTCGCTGTCTTCTGCCAGTTCATGTGAAACTGTGGCAGGCTAACTTGTTAGCTTGCACAAGTAATAAAATCTCAGAGCCATCACAATTCCTGACAGGCTTTTCTCTAAAACAATTAATATTTCTCTTCTTTAATTATCATCATGGACATTTTACAGACAAAACAAGTTTTAATTTAATCACTGTTTTCTTTTTGATGTTCAATCTGTCACTACCTATCTTCCAGCAGTCTCTCCTCAGAGTTGTATTTTTTTCCTTTCAAACTATTATGAAAGCATCCTTATTTTTGACAATGGTAAGATGTTGTAGGCCTATGTAGAATATTCCTATCTTAACTATAGAATCATCTATTCCCTAATCTCTGATTCTATTTAAAGAAAAATATTAAAGAGCAAAATATGTACAACAAAGGAGGCATGATGATGGTGCATAGCAAAAAAAAATGCACTTTTTCATCCAAATTTCATGAATTCATGCTTGTAAAATTTCTTTTTACCTTGTTCTGAAGTAAGTTTATTAATTCAATTTTTTTCTTCCCATTTGTTTTGATGCTATATATTGTCGTGATATAGAATGTATTCAAATTACATTGTGCCCCCCCTCCACCTCTTTGGAAGTTTCTATTTTCCTCTTCTATTAAGGTCCTTGGATTGATTTCAAAGTGCACAGATCTGGATGACACCTCATATTGGTAACTCTAAGAGTGAAAGAAACTCTCAATTTCCCTATATCATCCAGAATTCCACTTCAAGCAATGGACTTGTTTTATAAGGCCGAAAGAAATTATGTGCTTCTACAGTTCTTTTAATGGGTGGGGGAACAGACTCTACAATGGGTTTCCCAGAATAACTACTAGAATCACATCACAGAACAGTTCTGTTCAGGGACCTGCTCTTCAAGAACAGTAGGGAGCTAAGGAAATGGGAAGTGGTGATTCCCAATAGTTGCCTTTACAAACACACTACCTTAGCTGTGATCTAGAGAGCAGGAAGCTACAACTAGGGCTATTTTCTAATGGGAAAAATGGCCTTAACTAGAACAAAAGGATCAGGAAGGCATCAGCTGAAATGCTGGCTCCTATAATATGCTGCCTTAGTTGCAGTCCAGGAATCAAAAAGCCATTGCCATAGATGATGTCTCGAGAACAATACAGCACCTGCTCTATCTGCAGTGGCACAGCCTCCCTACCTAATACAGTATACGGTTCCAAATTTAATCTTGACACAAATGCATCTCTTTGGCACAAACTAAATCACAATCCAAAAACACAGATGTAAGAAAACCTTAGAAGGAATGTGTAAATTTCAAACTTTTATCATACAAAAAATACAACAGAATATAACTGGAAAGATGTTGAGTGAGTCACTGTATGGTATCCACCATGGTCCATTCTGGCAGCATCAATAAGTATCATTCTTTGCATTAACTTTGAACAACAGCAATAGATCTTCTGCTTAAAAACCTCTATAATTCCCCTTCCAATTCAAATACAAAGTCATCAGAGGCTAACAAGCAATCTGGCTCCCTTTTAATTCTTTGCACTAGCTTTATTGCATTACCATCTCCCATAACTGCCCCATTTTTTCCAGCCACTCTAGCTTCCTACTAGTTCAACTAATATACCAAGCATACTCCCACCAAACTACTTTTTGGCTCAGAACACAGCATGGTTCGCTTGCCCTTAGTGAAGGCTACTACTCCCATACCTTTGCTGAGGTCCTTGTTTCTTTGATTCAAATCTTCTTTGTGAGGACTTGCTTCTATGGAAATAATCAATTATGAACAAAGATACCAAACTATGAAGACTTTAGGGCCCAAGGCTTGAAGTCACTTGCCCTGGCCACAGTAGTTAAAATCAACTGTATTTTCTTTGTATGGCTCACTGTAAGTCTTTAAAAGATAAGATAATAATGTTCCATATATTACAAGGCCAGGTTCTAAAAATATGACCCTGAACAGATTTTTTCTTATTCTTTCGTTCTCCAAATGCTAAGTATTTTGCTTATTTCTCAAAAAGTCCAGGCCAATGGAATCTATTCCTTAAATTGGGGTGGCAAATTTTATTTCTGCAAAGAATCAGATACTAAATACTTCAGGCTTTGTAAGACAAGAAACAAAATCAAGGTTAATATATAAATACGTATATAACCTTTAAAATATAATCATTTAAAACTTTAAGAGGTATTCTAGTTTATGAACTGTACAAAAACAGACAGTAGGCTAGATTTGGCTTTCAGACTAGTTTTCTGTCACCTTCTATAAAGCACAACATCCTCATTACCTAAAATTCCATTGACAGACATTTTTTAAACCAAATCAAAAATATATTAAATGTTCTCAGTTATCATTTGTTTTTTCTAGCTTCCCGTTATCTATTCTAATCACATTATTTCTCCTACCTTGATTTAGTCACAGATTTAAATTACAAATGAGACCTTTCAATTCAAAGTTCTAGCTTCTTTTCTCTGTGATACCTTTAGCCGAAGCACTTTTTGTGAGAAGTCTGATGATATGGATAGTAAACAATCTATTAGAAAACGTGCAGTGAGTAATTAATTAGTAAATGTTCTGGCCTTAAGTCATAAAAAATTTGTAATATATGGAAAGCACCTTAATTTAAATGATAGGACATATTTTAAAATAGTAAAGCAGTAAAATTAAGAGGTAAGTACCTAAATGTAAAAATTCTTTCTGGGGCACCTGGTTGAGCATCTGACTCTTGGTTTGGGCTCAGGTCATGATACTATGGTTGTAAGATCAAGCCCACACCAGGCTCCATGCTGAGTGTGGAGCCTGCTTGGGATTTTCTCTCTCTCTGCCTCTGCCCCTCCCCCACTCATGTGCAGGCTCTCTCTTTCAAAAATAATTCTTTTTAATATAGGAAAAGATTTTGATATTCAAATTTTATCTCTTAAGTCTGAAACACCAAGCCCTCTGCCCTAATTACTTCCATCCAAGTGCTCCAGGTTTTTTTTAGGGATGGCAATTTTATGTTATGACCTTTTCATCTTCATAGTACAGTCTCAGATCTATTATCTTGAATGCAAAAAACATTTAACATTAAGCTTATATGATTTAGGAGGCAGATTTTATTGTATTAGAGTCTGACTCCATGTTTAATATGAAGTCCTGCCCTCTCTGCTCCTCCATTGTCCTATATCTGAGTTAGTAGCACTTCCTCTTCCACGAACAGTAAAGTCATTTATCTCTGACCCATGAGTGTCATTTCTTCTGCCAGCAACCTTGAAACTATGGTAGGCTGTTACCAGTAGGATAAAGTCTTAGATACTTCACAGATGACAGTGACATCCCAGCTTAAAACATTTAAAAGATTTCTTATTTCCCTTAAAATCTAACTTGAACTCCTTACCATGCCCTGTAGAGGGGCCCATATCATCTAGTTCCGATCTACCTTGCCACATACCACTTATTTTCTGTCCACAAACTTTCCCTACACCTTTAATAAAGCAACAAGATTTTCCTGAAGGTCACCATTCACTATTATATGTATAATAAGTATATTATATATATACATATATACACATATGCATATACATATCTATATGCATATTATATATCACTATTTTTAAAATTTTTTAAAATATTTATTCATTTTTGAGAGAGAGAAAGAGAGCACAAGCAGGGGAGAACAGAGAGAGAAGGAGACACAGAATCTGAAGCAAGCTCCAGGCTCTGTGCTATCAGCACAGAGCCTGACACGGGACTTGAACTCATGAACCATGAGATCATAACCTGAGCTGAAGATGGACACTTAACCAACTGAGCCACCGAGGCACCTCAAACTATTTTTTAAAATATTTATTTTTGAGAGAGAGAGAAACAGAGTGCGAGTGGGGGAGGGGCAGAGAAGGACACAGAAGATCTAAAGCAGGCTCTATACTGACAGCAGAAGCCCAATGTGAGGCTTGAATTCATGAACTGTGAGATCATAAACTGAGCAGAAGTCAACACTTAACTGACTGAGCCAATCAGGTGCCTCTATATATCACTATTATATATACATAATATATATTAAATATATATGTATATTAAATGTACACTATATACATGCATATATATATATGTGTGTATATATGTGTGTGTGTGTGTGTGTGTGCGTGTGTGTATAAGTATATAGTGCATTTTACTTAAGCAGGATGCTATTTTCTCTATGAGGACATGTGGCCTGGTGTTGTGATGCTATGCGGTGCTGATGCTACTGGTATGTTTCTTAATATTGCGGTTTCAGAATATAAGAACCATCCCCCAAGACCCCAAAAATATCAACCATATACCAACCACCTTTCTATCAGAGATGGCTGATATATTAAACATGGGGAAGACAGAGTTATAAAGCAGCTAGAGGTAAAAAACCAAGTCATTAATTTAACACTATCGATAAAATGTATTCACAATATCTCATATATGAACACTCCACCCAAATTCTTATTATTTGGATAGGTCTGTGGCTGTGTCTTTAGCAGGGGAGATAGACTGGGTATATGAAAATACAGAGTTATGGTAGTAGGAATACAGCTAAGCCAGTGAAAATAATTTAATGCAAGTTTGTGACAGTCAAGAGTCCTGAAACTAGAGGATAACTCAGTTATGATAGCATCTGAGGTCTGTCTGAACCTTTCAAACCCAGCTTTTGGTCTCAACAGATAGCCAGTACGATGGCTTGCTGTTATGTGAGAGTGAGAAAAAGCAGCAGGCTAAACTATCCTTATTCCTTAACATAAAATAATATGTATTATTATGGCTCATCCTTCTGAGCCTTAGATAGAGCAATCAAACTTTCCATCAAAACTCACCTAGACAATAAGAGTTGTTTCAAAGAGGCCCATGTTTTACAAAGTTCCCAGGTTTCTTTTCTACAAGAATAATCACTTTAAGGTCCACATAAGTTTGTTCATAGGGGTTTTCTTGCTGTAAGCATCTTGTTATGAATTCTGCTGAGAGGAAATCACTCTGCCAACCCACCCATCTGATGTTCTCTCACCCCCGCACACATTTATCTTAGAATCATATAAAATATAAAAGGTTTTGAGGAGCCACAGCACCCATCAAACTCAGGCACCTGCATTTTAGGTCATAATGTGCTTCTGAACGCCTCAGTAAATTAGTCAATCACAGTGTTTAAAGTATAGAGTCTTCATTTCTTGAGTTTGTAAACTCCCCTGGCACCAGGTACAATGTTCTGAGCCTAGTAGTTGCTCAGTATTCTTGGACGGCTAGTATCAGTGATGTTCATAAATGTATATTCCCTATTGGGAATGCTTTTTTACTCCACTCAAGTCCAGAGAAATAACTTTTAATAGTTTTCAAATTAATTCATTATAATGTGCTATTATTATTCCCACACCATAGATGTGGAGAGATCTAGATCAAGAGATTTTAAGATTACACAGTTAGTGATGAATCTAAGCTCTTAGAATTGATTTTCCATTACCGTTTGTCAATGTGTGTGTGTGTGTGTGTGTGTGTATTTGTGTGTGTGCATTTGTGTATGCGTGTGTACTTTTGAGTCAAAGACCACCATGTCTTTGTTAATGACATGGTAATGGTGTTAATGGTGGTAAGATACAATATTTTATTTATGGCACTAAAAATATTAAAGTCAAGGAGCCCAGTAAGAGAAAGCTTCGGGGCACCTGGGTGGCTCAGTCGCTTGAGCGTCTGACTGGCTCAGGTCATGATCTCATGGTTCGTGGGTTTGAGCCCCGCATCAGGCTCTGTGCTGACAGCTCAGAGCCTGGAGCCTGCTTCAGATCTGTATCTCTATCTCTCTCTGCCATTCCCCTGGTTGTGCTCTGTCTCTCTGTCTTTCTCAAAAATAAATAAACATTAAAAAAAAAAAAAGAAAAAAGAGAGAAAGCTTCAATAACTGAATCTTGTACCTTAATATTCCCTTTCAGAAGAAATCAAGTATTCTATCAAAGCTATTGAAAGGGAAGAATTCTGGATTTCAAAATTAGAGACAAAGAAGCTTAGGAATGCATTGTCTTTGATGTCACTCACCAAAAAGTGACTTAAAAATCAATTCAGTTCCTTAAAATCACCAGTGCCAGTATTATTTCTTTTAATACCTACAAGCTTCAATTCTAATTGCAGAGGAAAGTAGCAAAAGAGGCATACAGGAATAGTAGTCCCTGTAAGAAACAACACTCATAGGAACATAGTAGTCGGTGAAGTGTCAGAGATCATTTCAAAACTGATAATAGAATAAGCCATATGAAATTGCTGATATCCAAGCAATTTTATATTGGTACTTGAAAAGAGAATTCTTTACAGAAACCATTATAAAGCAACTGGGTTTCTATGATATAAAGATGAAGAAAGTAACAGAAGATTCACATCTGAACTAAATTCCTAAAATTAACTGATTGAATGTGTTAACTGCATCTACAAATACTTTCACAACACTTCAATTAGTGTTTGTTTATATAATTGGGTACTTCATCTTAGCCAAGGTGACACCTAAAATTAACCATTGCAATGCCTTTATTGTTTTTTAATTCCTGGTTCTAGTAGTAACTATTGGTGTGATTTTACACAAGTTACTTAACATCTCTGTGCCTATTACTGGAAAACTTAAATAATCTTGAAAACAGAAAGGTCCCCCATACCAATTCAGAAAAGAGTATGAGAGAGAGAGAGAGTATTGGTGAGTATGCATTACAAATTTATGTGCATTTAATGATATCATAAAAATGTCCACAAAGTCTGAAGAGAATTTCATACAGATGTATACAGAAAAGTAGAAAAACTAACAATTAAATGTTTTTTTCATCTCCTTGAGTAACAAGAAAGGCTCACCTTCTGATTGTCTCCTGTATACCTCATGAAGGACTTCTAAGTTAATCTTGGAATTAACTCAGAAGAATTAATTTAGAGGTATGTGTTCACAGTTCTAAGGGTTAGAAGATCCAGAATTATGCCCTGTGAATTGAGAAGATGTGGCCTCTTCTCAGGCCTATTATGTTTATAAGTACTCACACTAAGGAGGATAGAGTAGACCGCAGTTAGCTCCCTCTGCTTTGTTAAAGAAAGAAAGAAAGCATAATGATCTTACCCTTACACTATTTTCTCCATAAAATCACGTAATACTATAAGTATAAAAGTATAATACGTTTGTTAAAAGAATTGAATGAATGTAAGGAAAGAACTTTATTTTATATTTTTAATTTTTTAAGAGAGTGAGACACTGCACGTAAGCGTGAGCAGAGGAGGGGCAGAGGGAGAGGGAGAGAGAGATTCCTGAGCAGGCTCCACACCCAGCCCAGCTGTCTTAAGGAAAGGACTTTAAATTCTCCCCAGCCTCAAAACAATGGCAGGTACTATTACTCTACCAATGTTCTGTTTTGTTTTCTTTTTTAGATAAGTGCTGCCCTGGTCTCTTGATTTAGAAATAAAAATGTACAATTGATACTATTAAGTTTGTGCTTTTATTATCACTTACCTGGATTTTATTACCACTTACCTGTGCTTTTATTATCACACAGCTACCTGCTTGAGCTCCCTGCCACTTGTATATCCACCACCACCACCACCGCCAACAACAACCATTTCCATAACAACACTTCAGTGCCTTATCATCAACTAGGATAAATTCAATTTTCTTAGCACAACCAATAATGTCCTCTAACCTGATTGTGCCTTCCAGTGCTGTCAAGGCTCTGAGTTCCCCTTTTCACAACCTTCATAAATCTGACATTCAACTCCTGTGAAAGCAAACACTTCCATACACTGGCCCATGCAGTCACTCCCCTTTTTTCTCTCCCTGTGTCCTCTGGCCAACTTCGTGTCATGCTACTCTTTCCTCTTCATCAACACTTTCCAGCCACACTGGCCTTTGTGGAATGTCTAATCACATGATTGCCTCCGTTCCAAGATTCTTCTTGTCACCCCATCTTTTAGTCTGAGGATCCAACTCCTATATACATATCATTTTCTCAGAAGGCATCTGAACTTCTAATCCAAATTTGGCAGCTCTGGTGCCTTTTTATAATGATAATTTTTTTCATCAGATCACATATATTAAGTTGTATTTTATATTTATTTTGGGGGGTTGTTTTTACTGTAGAGCTCTCCTACTAATTCTAGTAGCTTCTACTAAGCTTTATGAAGGAAAGGGCAATGCCTATGTTGTTTACCACCAAATGTCTAGCACCTAAAGAGAATGCCTACTGTTTCCGATTCTGTCTCCCTCTCTCTCTGCCCCTCCCCCATTCATGCTCTGTCTCTCTCTGTACCAAAAAATAAAAAAAAATAAAAAAATAAATAAACTTTGAAAAAAAAAAAGAGAATGCCTAGCACGAAGAAGGTCCTCAATAAAGATATGCTAGCTGAATGAATAAATACATGAAGAATGAGATGGTATTATTATCTCATTAATAACTATTACATAATTATTATATATAACACATAATATAATATATATTATAATAAAATTACTATTATTATTATCAACCCCATGTGGCAGGCCTATCCAATATCCATTCTGTACTACAAACAGATTCTTACAAACAGGATCCCAATTGTAGTTGGGGCATTATTATGGTAAAAATCTGTTTTCCTTGTTTTTGCCTTTTTCCTTTTCTTTTTCCCCTTCATCCTATCAAGGATGTTGCACTTATGAGGATGTTGGTTAATAAAACTAGAATGAGCCTGAGTCTTTGATATCGAGCTATCATGCCACGCATATATCACAGAGATACTAAAGTAAGTCACAAATATTGAAGTGTAGAGCCCAAGAAGACATGAGAAACAATCCCTTTATAAATGAGGAAAGTGTGATCCAGAGAGGTCTTACTGGTAGTAAGGAGTAGGTGTAGGATTATAATTCAGCTTTCTTACTCTCAGGCCAGGGCTGAGTTATAACTTCTCTTAGAGTCTGTGGTTTGTTGCTGTTGTTTTTTCTCACGTAGAAGTGTTGAAATTTCTGCATAGCATTTTCTAGGAAGGTGACATATAGAAGGGAACCATGTCATCAGTAAAGGGAGTAAGACATAAGAGGACAAAGCTGACTTAATAAGATGGAAGGATGTGGAGACAAAGTGAAAATTATGGTGTCTTAAGAAGAAACAGACTTTTTCTCAAAGCTCAGAGAATATAATCAAGTCTGACTTAATGGAAAACCTTCTTTTTAAGGAAGAGAAAACAATATTTAGTTATGTTCTGAAAGGAAAGAAAATTCTGTACTATAATTTATAGACTTAAAATGAACTGCTTCTAATATAAGCTACCAGTTTCCAAACTCATTACATTATTCCAATGATGCAATAGCAGTGCTGTAGATTCTATCACAAAATATTGTTATTTCAATCCCATTAGGGGCATTGGTAATTTTTCTGAAAAAAAGTTTCTAATACCCATGAGTGTAGCCAATTTGACATTACATGTGAAATTACATGAGTCTTATGGCCCATCAGAGACAAGGACATACACTAGGTATAACAATATAGTTGAACTCAGGAAGAGAGAAAATATCTTCTCTTATACAGAAATACAGAATGCTTCCACCTAAGTGTGTGGGATAATGGAGAAAGCTATGTTGGACATTGCATTTACGATATAATCCAGAACACCCTGAAATCAAGCACACGCACACCAAAAATATCATATATGATTACATTATAGCCTGTAATAGTGTCTGTTATGGGGTGCCCTTTTAAAAATACTGTTGAATAACAGCTTCTTACCTAATCAGAAGTGTATAGTCTCTTCATTAGGAATGAATATACCACATAATTGGGCTACGATTTAAAATTCTAAGTAGACTCCAAGTTAGTACCTATAATACTATTAGTCAAGATTTGCTAGGCAAATGACACCATTCTAGACATTTCAATGCAAGGTAGTGGACTTCTTCACATGGCACTGGGTTACATAGAGGGTTAGAAATGAGATGGAGGTAGGGAATCAGGGAGGGACTGGACATGTTCTACAGAAATCAGGAATTATAGGAAGCTATGACCATCACTGCAAAAGAGTGCATTTATGTGAACCACCATTGCCTTGCAGCATACAGAAGCCTGTTTTTATCATCTGCTGCTAGTGTCTACTCCAAAGGAGACTGCCCTGATCTGCTGCCTCCATGGCTCCAAAAGCCCAAAGAAACTCTTCTTTATTTAATGTTTATTTATTTTTGAGAGAGTGAGTTAGGGGAGGGGCAGGGACAGAAGGAGACAGAAGATCCGAAGGGGCTCTGTGCTGACAGCAGAGAGCCTAATGCGGGACTCTGGCTCAGGAACCTTGAGATCATGATGTGATCTGAAGTCAGACACTCAACCGAATGAGCCACCCAGGTGCCCCATAACCCAAAGATATTCTAACTCCATTTCACCTCCAGGTCTCAGACAGGATGCTTCCCATTGGCAGGACCTAAACTTCAACCTGCTAGCCATGAAATTTGGGTTCTAGCAACTGTGGAGGTCTTTCTTCTACATGTGCTGCACAAGTTTTCAGGTACCTAATAAATAGTGAGGGAAACAGACATAGTTCTAAAACTGTTATGAACAACTCAATGTCTATGGGAAAAGATAATTACTAAAACATTAAGCTTATATATATTAAACTTATATATATATATATATATAAACATGTATCCTATACTTTTATATAATAAATGTAATATCTGAATATGAAAAATAATACATATTTTATTAATACATAATACATATTAGGTAGCAATCACTATTCTAAATCCTTTAAAAGTTTTAACTATTTTAATTCTCATAAAACCCAGATGGGATAAGCACTATCATCATTTCCATTTTACAGATGAGGAAACTGAAGCTTAGAGAAGTTAAATAAAATTTCCCCAAGTTCACATGGCTAGTAATTAGCAAAACTGAGATTTGAATCCAGACAGTCTGCCTCAAGTCCTTGTCCTCAACTTGCTATATGCTGTCTATGCTTCCACTACCCAGGACTAGGACAGAAGGAGTGAGGTGCTCCAGCAGCACACGGGGAAAAAGAAAAAAAAAAAAAAACCCTAATCTAATCTAGGACTTCAGGGAAGCCTTCCAGGAGAAAGTGATATTCCAGTGGAGACTCTGAGTAGAAGTTAGCTATGTGAAGAGGAGGAGGATGACATATCCTGGAAGAGACAATATATTCTGAGGCCAGAAAAGGCTTGGCTGTCCCTACAAAACTAAATGAAAGCCAGTGAGGCTGGAGCATAGAACGCAGAGGAAAATGGCAAGAAATGAGCCTGTAAAGGAATCTGAGCCCCCTTCCTGTGAGCTAGACATTGCACTAGGCACTTAACATATACTGAGCTCCAATCCAGAGTGCCTGGGGGGCTAGAGATCACAGCTAAAAGAGGCACACCGTCCCCCTGGAACCTTGTTCCTATATAAACTTCAGCAGTGTGCAGACTAGGTTTTATGGACAGACTAATAGGCTATGAAATATTTTTCAACTGATACCCTAAATCTTACCATTAGAGATTGATTCCTCAGAGTATCACCATTATTTTTTCCAACTTTATTATCCTTAATATACGGAAAGTTGCACATATTTAATGTATACGTTTTGATGGGTTTGGACATAGGCATATACCCATGATACCATCACCACAGGAAGTACATACGTCCATCACCTCCAAAAGATTTCTGTCCCTTTGCTTGTGTGTGTGTGTGGGGGGGGGGGGGGTGGTGGTGGTGGTGGTGGTGGTAAGAACACTTAGCATGAGAATGACCCTCCTAACCAGTACTTAAGGCACCATGTTGTTAGCTATTGACAACAAGTTATACAGCAGGTCTCTAGAATTTATTCACCATGTAGAAGTATACACCCATTAAACAAATTCAAATTGATTTGAAAAAGTTAACTAATTAAATAATTAGTTCTTTGTTATTTTATGTGAATTAAGACACTTTTATTTTACTGACAATTAACTATTAACACAGGAATAGAAGAGTAGAAACATTGATGGGAAGAGAAAAAACTGTACCCTTTTGAGCCTAAAGCAATGCTAAAAGTGACTGATGTGAAGACATCTGGTGCCTGAGGAGGTTGACTGGTGGATAGGAAGAAGCCTCAGAAAAGAAGTTGGGAAAAGGCTGAAAATGAATTTCATCTATAACTAAGCAGTAGCAATATCTGACTCTGTTTCCAAAGCCTGAATTTTTAACAGATACAAATAAATGGCTCCTTGTGGTTTCTTTGTTTCTTTCCATTCCACAGAATTTTCCAGAGGAATACATTATGTGATAAAAGAATGCAAAGCTCTAAATATAAAAAATAAATGACACAGCCTTTGCACTCAGGCAGAGAGAACATTACCATAAGTGCTAAGATTCCCAAGCACAGAGGGCTAGGAGAGCTCACACTTAACCTAACCAGAGGAGAAAGCGGGGCAGAGGCCTCCCTTGAGCTTGCAAAGCAGAAGAATTCTTAGAGGGAAAAAGAAGATATGATTAAAGACAGAGGCCTCATCTCTGAGAAATTCATAGTCTTTTTTTTTAATGTTTACTTATTTTTGAGAGAGAGAGAGAGAGAGAGAGAGAGAGAGAGAGAGAGACAGAGCACAAGCAGGGAGGGGCAGAGAGAGAGGGAGACACAGAATCCCAAACATGTTCCAGGCTCTGAGCTGTTAGCACAGAGCCTGACACGGGGCTTGAACTCACGAACAGCGAAATCATGACCTGAGCCGAAGTCAGATGCTTAACCAGCTGAACCATCCAGGCGCCCCTGAGAAGTTTATAGTCTGAAAGAGAGTGCCGGAAGTGAATCCAGATTTGTGTACATGTTAGTAATTTGGTTAGTAGACACACTTGCTACTGAGAACACACAAACGAGAGCAGATGTGTGATGGACTGAGATGGCTGCAGAAGACAGAAACGAATGGTGAACAGGCCCTTGGCAAAGCACCAGAGAGAAACGTGGAGTTGGTTCTAAATTATAGCACATCTGGGATAAAAAACAGGAACAAAATGTTTGGTGACATTTCAAAACTAATGTCAGAATGAATCCCATTAATTGAGAAAATAACTTGATCTTAAATCTGTTTGCCAATTATGATTTTCAACAAAATACTTGCCAGGAAGTAATTTTACTAAAAATCCTATAGAGGTAACTAAAGATTGACTGAGGGAATTAAAATATATTTTTCCTTCCATTAATGCCATTAGCTCACAGCTAATGAGATTAGAGGAGTGTAATATAATAAAGCTACTCTTAAGCATCCTGAACACGCATTCTGTAATGTAACTTTCAAAACGATGTTTCAGTGTTTTTACTTTGACTAACCCACTGTGGCCTCTTGTTCCATGGTTAAGGAATTTTTCTTTGTTGTCCAGAAAGGCAAACTTTTCTGTTCTTCCTTATTCAAGAGTTTTATTGAACTCAATCTAATCTGTTGACCACAGACCCTGTAAGTAATTGTAAACGTCCTACGCTCAGGTTTTCGTTGGCAGAACCTGAGATAAAACAATGCAGGCAGCATTGTTTCTGCTCACTTGCCGTAAGGTTTATTTCTGCATGGCTTCTCTGTTTCTCTCGCTTAAAGGCTCTACATTTATTTGTTCTGTTTTGCTTTGGCTTTGCTTTGATTGTGTGTGTGTGTGTGTGTGTGTGTGTGTGTGTGTGTGTGTGTTGTTGTTGTTGTTTTTGCTAAAGGTCAGCAGAAATGCTTTTTTATTAGCAAAGGTTAAAGACCATGCAGGCATAAATAACTAAGATGTATAATTTCATGAATTTGATTATGACAATGGAGAGAAATTGGAAGGACATAAAAGGTGATCAGGCACTGGGAAACTTGCCAAATGGCAGGGAGGCCAAATGTGAAAGAACACAGAGAGGAAAGAGATATATAGAATAGTCTGGACTGATCACTGAAAGCCTCTTAAAAGCCCTTGCCCTGAACCTTAAGTATTTATTTCCTATTAAGAAAAGAACATCTCCTTGGACACTTCTAGTGGAAACATGAATGCATGTCCACTCTGCCCCCCTGAAACCTGACCCCTATGCTGCCTTCCTCTGCAAGAGAACAGAATCACCATTCTCCCAGAGCTACCCCGCCTGCTTAGAAACCATGGAGACCTCACTAACAATTCCTTCAAGAGATTACCAAGTCCTAGTATGCATCTATAGGGCCCCTTATTCTGTCCTGTATTTGTTTCCCTTTCCACTCCCCAAACCAGTACTTGAATTCAAGCTTTTAGTCTCTCCTACCAAACTTTTAATTAATCTCCCTGATTCTGGACACTGCCATATTAATCAATTCCACAGAATATTAATATATGATTTTTCACAATTCACCTCAGTGATTGTGTCACTCTCGTGTTCAAAACCTTTAGCCATTTTCCTCCTGCCTCACCTATTAAATGCCAATGTCTCTGCTTGTACTTATAGCTTCACACATGGCTCAGAGTCACCTTTTCAGGCTTTATTCTGACTACTCCCTTTTATGTACTCAATGGCTCATCCAAATGAAATAACTCAAACCATTCACTCTTGCTGAAATGTCCCCTCTACCTTCCTTTCTCAAAATCCTCCCCATCAGCCAAGGTCCATGAAGACTGGTCACATCCTCCTGGCTTTTCCTCTATTCTGAGCTCTAGTGGCATTTTGCATAAACATATTTCTTGGCACTTACCCCATTCTATCTTATTTTTTCATTTTTTTGATGTCTATCACTTTCCTACTAGATTTCACTAGATGAAATGGTGAGGATATGATTTAAAATATGAGTTTAAATCTTCTGTTCCTTTATCCCTAGGTGACCTAGGGCAATTGTCAGACTTGTTTAAGATGCAATGTCCTCATCTGTAAAATGGAGGTGATAAGAGTATTTTTGTCATACAATTATTATGAAGATTAAATAAGTTAATGCATGTGAAACACATGGAAGAGTGCCTGGTACACAATAAGCCCTCAAAATTGCTTCATCATTTTTAGTATATTTTATCTTTATGACTCTCACAACACAAAGAGTGTAGCCTTATATATGGCAAATGCTAAATAGACATTGTACATGGAAGGGGACACATGAATCATTGAACTAATAAAATGAGAAGGAAGGAAAGGAGAGAAGAAAGGAAAAAAAGATTAAAGTGAAGAAAAAAGAAGTTACATTCAAGGTTTTGTTAATGCTAAATTTGGACAAATACATTTCTATTGCAAAAAGAGGCTTGCAGCCAATACAGCTTCATTGTGCCCAAGTCCTGAAGTATTTTTTCAATATAATGAAAAGAAGTATTGGTTCACCTTAATAAGATGCATTACTTATACCACACACATTATTTCACACACATTATTTCATACATAGGACAGAAAGCATTCAAGCACAAACTAGAAGAAAAAGCTCTTCATTCCTTCACTTGGAAAAGCCACTGAAAATACACACACACACACACACATGTGCATGCGAATCACAAATGAACACAGTTTAGCTCTCCAACCCCACAAAATCTTCTATCTACTTCACTGTGATGTTTTGAGGCTGTGCTAGTCGATGATGGCTCACAGCTATGTAAATGAAAACAACATGGTAATATGTCCTGAACAGATAAAATTTGTGTTATTCAAAAAGCCTTTGAACAATGTAAGGCTTATATAAATAAATGAATGACATCCTCCAAGGCAGCTTTCACAATTTGTGGGTGTAACAGCATGCAAAATTCTGCTTCCAGTCAGTGTTTAAAATGGCAAGAGTAAACAAGAATTATTAGAACTGCTGGGGTCAAGCAACAACTTGAAAAGTTAATATTATGTATGCCTAAGAAATTGAACATGACTGTTATCAAAGGGAACAAGAATACAACCTGAAAACTCTGAAAGACAAAAAAATCAAAACAATGGCAAAAAACAAAAGAATGTTTTCAACCTTGTTTGAGACCAAAGGAATAAGTCTAGGGGAAAATCATGTATGTCTTTAGAGTTTTCCTGTGATATATGATTACCTCAAACTAATAGTTATACAATACATGAGCTTTCAATTTTGCCCAGTGTATATCTAATCAGGCCATTTCTCTCTACCATATGAATGTTTAAAGAGATGCAATATGCATACTCAAAAGTAAACTAATTATCCAGTCTCTTCCTTGCCCCCAAACCTGCTGTGTTCCATCTTCCACCATTGGAATGCCCAGTCCAGTTGTGCCTGTCACTAATCATCCTAGCTATCATCATGTACCTAGAAATTCCTTCTCTCTTCAACGCTTTGGTCAAGAAGTTTGACTTTCCTCACTACCCCCAAACACATTAACACCTTACCCTGCACACATAAAGCACTTTTCAAGAAATTAAATAGCCCATCCAATTTTGTGACAATTTTTCTATCTGCCTTACCAGCTTGTGGCAGAGGCTTTGTCAAGCTTTCTTTATCTCCCTCACTTCCACTTCCCAGCAGCATCCTGGGGCCACCTTCCAGATCTATCTAAATCTTGACCTTCAATTTCAGTTCCAAATATATGTCTCCCAAGGAGCCCTTCCTGAACCTTTGGCCTGATTCAGATGGCACTCCCCAGTGCTATACACATCATATCATTGCCACAGTGTACTGAAATGACTGATTTGCTTGTAATCATTAAAATATAGTCACATTTCTCCATTCCAGGATTGGACCACATTCACTTTATATCTACAGCATCTAACCTAGCATATGGTCTATAGTCTGTTGAGTAAATGGTTAAATGAATGCCTTATTTCTTTGCCATAATCAATTCATCTACTATCTTTCTTTGGGGGAGAGGTGGTAGATAAGAAAATCTGTCAATTCTGCAAGGTTATTCTCTTTGCAATGACAATTGCCTTTTGTTAATCATCTCTACTCTCTCTGTACATAATAATAGGAATCATTTTATAATTGAAAGAAGCCTCAAAAACAATCTAGAATAATTCCTTTGTACAAAAGAATGAAGGTAATGTGTCAGTGATTCAGGGACATTGAAAACTCCACATTTCCAAAACCAGACTCAACATTTTTTTCTTCTAATGCACTTAACAGTTTCTTATGTAACTATTGTACTAGGCATGTTTTGATGTACCTGTCTATAATGGGTAGTTTTATGTCAATTTGGCTAGGCTACAGTCCCCTTGTTATTCAAACATAAATCGAAATATTGCTGTGAAGATGTTTTATAAATTTGATTAACATCTGCCATCAACTGGCTTTTTTAAAAAGGAGATTATCCTTGATAACTTAAGTGGGCACCATCTATTCAACTGAAATGCCTAAAAAGCAAAACTGAGGTTTCTCTGAGAAAGAAGAAATTCTTCCTGTGGTGTGCAGCATTCACTCTTGCCCAAGAGTTTCTAATCTGCCCTTCCTGATGACCTGCCATATGGACTTCAGACCTGCCTAGCCAGTACCCACAATAGCATGATCAATTCCTTGTGATGCATGGATGGATGGATGCATGGATGGATGGATGCATGGATGCATGGATGGATGGATGGAAGAAAGGAACAACAAACAAAGGAGTGAAGAAGAAAGAAAGGGATGGAAAGAAGGGAGAGAAGGAAAAAGGGAGGGAAGAAGTGAAGGATCCTACAGGACTCTTCAAAGGCACAATCAAGAGCATACAGAAGTAAAATCTATTTTAAAAAGTCTTCTGAATGCAAGCCCCATGTCGGGTTCCGGACTGACAGCTCAGAGTCTGGAACCTACTTCCGATTCTGCGTCTCCTTCTTTCTCTGCCCCTCCCTGCTTGTGCTCTGTCTCTTTCTCTCAAAAATAAATAAACATTAAAAAAAAAAGAGCCCTCTGAAGGCTGAGGAAATCACTGCTTAGAAGAGCATGTTTGCCTTTATAAAAGTAACTAACTGTACATAAAAGAACACCAGCAATTGGTGGAGGGACTCTAATATACATACACAGATGCCCCAGAAGAGAGTCAGGCTTAACTACAACCAATATCCAAAAAGGTCAAAGTACTTACAAAGTACTCTCAGCTAAGATTTTTCTTTCTCTTTTTACTTCTATTTCTTCAATCCTCTCCAACTCTTGAAGAGTTTGTAATTGTCACTAGTAAGTAGGAATGGCGCTAACTGAAAAATAAAGATTTCTGTATCCTCTTATCCTAAAGGAGAATGCCAACCTATAAAAGATTCCAGATTGGGTAAAGAATGAAAAGTTTTACCCTTGAATAAGATTGGAAGCCTGCATTACCACTGTAAGTACTGAATTAAGACTATTTTTGCAAGCTTAAAGTGTAGAATTTTCTATACCTTTGTTTCAGATAAATACTATAACCACATTGTGGAGGGCAGGGGAGGGGAAAGAAGGAACTAATTCAAGTAATTCATGAATACAGCATTTCACTAATACCCTCAGTCTTAAGTATAATGGGTACATACATAAGCATGTACATAATAAATCTAAGAGAAAATTTTGATTAATAGCAAAATATCTTCATGATCCTAGTATATCCCACAGATGGCTTGTAAGTTTCAAGGGAAAGATAGCAACTATACAATAGAGAAATTGGACAACACCCTCACTAGGTGATCAAAATTGACATTACCAGTGAGGGCCAGATAGACAATGTCCAAATGGGATACTCTGAGGATACAACATCATTTATGTAATAGTTATTTAATATTTATTATATAATATTTATGTAATGTTCTGGCCTAGAGTGCATAATCAGAATATATTCAAGAAGAAATACCAGATAAATGCAAACTGAGAGACATCCTATTGTTTCTTTAAGACTATTTTTTTAATGTTTATTTATTTTTGAGAGAGAGAGAGAGAGACAAAGCACAAACAGGGGAGGAGCAGAGAAAGAGGGAGCCACAGAATTCCAAGCAGGCTCCAGGCTCTGAGCTGTCAGCACAGAGCCCAATGAGGGGCTCGAATTCACAGACCATGAGACCATGACCTGAGCCGAAGTTGGACACTTAACAGACTGAGCCACCCAGACATGCCTTTTTTAAGAGTATTGTTAAAATGCCAATGTCTCTTATACACTAATAATGAAGCAACAGAAAGACAAATAAAAACTGATCCCATTCACAACTGCACCAAGAAGCATAAAATACCTAGGAATAAATCTAACCAAAGATGTAAAAGATCTGTATGCTGAAAACTATAGAAAGCTTATGAAGGTAATTGAAGAAGATTTAAAGAAATGGAAAGACATTCCCTGCTCATGGATTGGAAAAATAAATATTGTCAAAATGTCAATACTACCCAAAGCTATCTACACATTCAATGCAATCCCAATCAAAATTGCACCAGCATTCTTCTCGAAACTAGAACAAGCAATCCTAAAATTCATATGGAACCACAAAAGGCCCCGAATAGCCAAAGGAATTTTGAAGAAGAAGACCAAAGCAGGAGGCATCACAATCCCAGACTTTAGCCTCTACTACAAAGCTGTCATCATCAAGACAGCATGGTATTGGCACCAAAACAGACACATAGACCGATGGAATAGACTAGAAACCCCAGAAGTAGACCCACAAACGTATGGCCAACTCATCTTTGACAAAGCAGGAAAGAACATCCAATGGAAAAAAGACAGTCTCTTTAACAAATGGTGCTGGGAGAACTGGACAGCAACATGCAGAAGGTTGAAACTAGACCACTTTCTCACACCATTCACAAAAATAAACTCAAAATGGATAAAGGACCTGAATGTGAGACAGGAAACCATCAAAACCCTAGAGGAGAAAGCAGGAAAAGACCTCTCTGACCTCAGCTGTAGCAATCTCTTACTTGACACGTCCCCAAAGGCAAGGGAATTAAAAGCAAAAATGAACTACTGGGACCTTATGAAGATAAAAAGCTTCTGCACAGCAAAGGAAACAATCAACAAAACTAAAAGACAACCAACGGAATGGGAAAAGATATTTGCAAACGACATATCGGACAAAGGGCTAGTATCCAAAATCTATAAAGAGCTCACCAAACTCCACACCCCAAAAACAAATAACCCAGTGAGGAAATGGGCAGAAAACATGAATAGACACTTTTCTAAAGAAGACATCCGGATGGCCAACAGGCACATGAAAAGATGCTCAACGTCGCTCCTCATCAGGGAAATACAAATCAAAACCACACTCAGATATCACCTCATGCCAGTCAGAGTGGCCAAAATGAACAAATCCGGAGACTATAGATGCTGGAGAGGATGTGGAGAAACGGAAACCCTCTTGCACTGTTGGTGGGAATGCAAATTGGTGCAGCCGCTCTGGAAAACAGTGTAGAGGTTCCTCAAAAAATTAAAAATAGACCTACCCTATGACCCAGCAATAGCACTGCTAGGAATTTACCCAAGGGATACAGGAGTACTGATGCATAGGGGCACTTGTACCCCAATGTTTATAGCAGCACTCTCAACAATAGCCAAATTATGGAAAGAGCCTAAATGTCCATCAACTGATGAATGGATAAAGAAATTGTGGTTTATATACACAATAGAGTACTACGTGGCAATGAGAAAGAATGAAATATGGCCCTTTGTAGCAACGTGGATGGAACTGGAGAGTGTGATGCTAAGTGAAATAAGCCATACAGAGAAAGACAGATACCATATGGTTTCACTCTTATGTGGATCCTGAGAAACTTAACAGGAACCCATGGGGGAGGGGAAGGAAAAAAAAAAAAAAAGAGGTTAGAGTGGGAGAGAGCCAAAGCATAAGAGACTCTTAAAAACTGAGAACAAACTGAGGGTTGATGGGGGGTGGGAGGGAGGGGAGGGAGGGTGATGGGTATTGAGGAGGGCACCTTTTGGGATGAGCGCTGGGTGTTGTATGGAAACCAATCTGACAATAAATTTCATATACTGAAAAAACATAAAAAAATAAAAATAAAAATGCCAATGTCATGAAAGACAGAGGAACTGAAAATACTGTAGATCAGAGAATAAAGTAATATAAGTAAACACAATAAAGAAATATAAGTAAACACAAAGGAGAATAAAGAAATATAAGTAAACACAATATAAATAAATATAAGTAAATACTAGTCCTCGACTGAAAAGAAAAGAAGTGGTATACAGGTCATTGTTGAGTTAATTGACAAAATTGGAATATATGTGGTAGATTTGGTAAAAGTAATATAGCAATACCAAATTTACTGAAAGTGAAAAATACTCTGTACATCTGAGAATTGTTCTGGGGCCATATAAGAGCTTGCACCGATGATAACTATAAAAACTGGACTGGGGCTATAAAGGCCCTGTTATTATGAAATATTCACTGAAGAATTTAAGATTTAAAGGGCTACAATGAATGTGTGTTAACATTGAAGAGCTCAAAAATATTATATGGATTGATAAAGACAGAGCAAATGATAAAGCAAATGGGATAAAATGTCAAGAATAGGTAAGTCTGAGTAAATGGTATATAGGTATTCTCTGTACTGTCATTATTCTTGCAATTCTTTTGTAACTTTAGAATCTTTCCCAAGTTAAATGGTTTTTTAAGTTGCTTTATTTCTTCTTCAATACAGCTTTCAGAATGTACCATTTTGATGTGACCATCTTGCTATTAAAGTAAGCCTGAGCCTAAGAATTTAACTTAAAGTCAAAGTGTCCTGATTTGGAAAGTCCTTGGTCTTCTCTATCAGAATTCTCATCCAACTAAATGAAGCAGAATCATGTGGTGGCACTGGCAGTTGTGGGGATGCTATTTAGCTGGTTATTTAAAGGTATCTTTCCACCTGTGCACATTTCCTCTGTCAAAAGAAAATAAAAGTACAACTATGTTCAAGTGAGGTATTTGGATGTCTAACTATAAAAAGCAGTCTAGTTTAGGTTAACATTACAGTAACTAAATAAACATAATTAATTTCAAATTCTATTCCTAGAGTACTGTCTAGGGAAGCTGTGAAATCTCAATCTACCTGCATCAATTTTCTCATTTGTAAAAATGAGGTTGAATAAGATTATCATTAAGGTCCTTTAAATTAAATGCCTAAAACAATTTAAATGAGACCTGAATGGAAGAGGAAGGGGAAAATGGAGTGGACACATACACCCCCACATGAAAAAGATTCAAAGGAAAATACATTCTTGTGAAAATTAAGCAGCCATCTAAAAATATGTAGTTTTTCTTCCTTCTATTGCTTATATTTATGAAAAGTTCAGTATTCTGACCATAAAGAGCAATTATTTGTAGCTTTTATCTGGGGACTGTGGAATTCAGGAAAGTTGGGAAGTAATCAATAACCTATATAAGCATACAACAGAACAGCATAAATTTTAGGAAAGAATGGGAATCAGAATGGTGTCAGATGAAAATGGAAACTGAAGAAAATGTGGCAATGCCTTTAAATATTCTTCGTGAAATGATATCCATGTTAATACCCAAACTACTTAATCCAAGTAATCAATTATAGCCAGTGAGAGAATGAAGATATTTTCAAATATGCAAGATCTCAAAAATTTTACCTTCTGTGCACCAGGAAATAGAAATTCCAATATAGAAGATTTCTAAAATGATGGAGAAGGGAGGCATTGTGATGTTGGTACTATAGCAGTTTTCAAGAACAGTTAGTCCATACTGGAACTGATAACAGATCAAAGTTGATGGATATTTGAAACTAAAGATTATCTGACATTTTGAATATCAGGTACACATTTCTGGTGGAGAAATTAGGGATGTATTATTAATGGTAAGTATAGAGTTAATTAAGTGAATGACAAAAAAACAATAATTATTAATTTCCTGAAAAAAGAGAAAATAAAATACATTGTTCAAAAGTGGAAATGGAATCATATCATACATATCATTATATGGTTCAGCTATAATTCGTATTTATTTAGTTCTAACATAATATCTGATTACCTTTTTAAAAATATGGAGATGATCAGAGGGGAAGAGGGCTAAATCTTTGTCTTCTTTACTTAGAAATCAACGAGTAATTTCTCAAACTAGAAAATCAAGAAAAGGTAACATTTTACATGTTATTTAGAAATTAGAAGATGAATACCAGAAGAAACAACTAGAAACTATGAAGTAATTGCCAATAAAGAGGCAAAGCTAGGGGTTGGCAAGGCTGAACCAGGGTCTTCTTGTCTCCAATATAAGCCCATTAACTTTTTAAGCATACGTGTACTTAACATACAAAAAAAGTTAGATAAAAAGAAAAAAATGAGAAATGGCTTTAACATATTTAGTAGGACTTTAAAATTCATTTTTGCCTTATTGAACATGATTGTATCTACCTATATTTGAACACTTATGTATAATTTACGTATATAAATTGTCAGCAGTCTACAGAAAAATGCTTTATGTATGTACATACTGGATTTCTACAACTCCAGCAATAACACTTCAGCTTCCCAAGAATCCAGAGCTCACTAGCTTTGAGGCATTATTTTAAATCTTAAATTTTAACTTAGTGGGGTCTAACTGAAAAGGAGCTATAGTGATTGCTCACAGGAAAAACAGGTTATGAAACACACAGTTTCTTATTTTTTTGTGATTAATGAAATATACTGTAAAAATGGTACTTCCTGGGGAGAAAGTAATAAACAAAATCTATGATAATGAAGGTGATGATTTTCAGAGCATTTCTGTGTGAAAGACATAAAGCCCTAAAATCAACCCAATCGTTTTCCATCCCACTTCCAAGAATAAAGGAGAGTAGCTCAGAAACAAACAAAAAAAAAACCACACTCAGAGGTGTTTTCTTTTCTTTATGCAAAGAATAAACCTGAAAAATCACCTGTTCTGTAGAGTAGCTAATTATCTGTCGTGTTGCTAAGGTATTTAATTGCTTAGATTATGCAACATCATGTTAGCTAATCTCCTTGAGGAAACAAGAGTACAGTTTAAAACCAACCTTCACCTTCTTCTTTTTCAAACTTACTATACAGACTGGCAGTAAGGACATACCCATTCAAATGAAAAAACAAAACATTTGATTCTGCCATGCCTGTCAGATACTATTACTAATGATGTTAAGACCAGAAAATACAAATGCATTTTATATGGAGAAGACATGTCCCCAGAATTTTTTCTTTTTTGACAACTGCCCTGTAATAGGATTAGAGGTATAAAGGTCTACAATTACATTTCTAGGGTTCTCAGAAAACTTCTTTTTCCACATTTTCAACTGTCCTGTTAAAAAGTTACCATTAAACAAGCATTTATTTAACACCCTCTAACATGCATAGGCTGGGCCATTACGCCAGTTCTTCAATGATAAACAAGACTTTTCTTCACCCCTAAAAAGCTTTCAGTCTCATAAGGAAGAAAAATGCAAACCCATAATTGCAAGGTGTGGCATATTCATATAATGAAATACTACTGCAATTAGCTGAATACATTGTGGCTACACATATCAACACGAATACACCTCAGGAACATAATATTAAGAGGAAAAAAATAAGTGCAAGACATTAGCATAATATGATTCCCTTTATAGAAGACTCAAAAATATGTAAAACAGAAACACCTATTGTTTAGGGATACAAACATAAGTGAAAAAACTATAAAGAAAAGTAAGAATGATAAGCATAAAATTCAGAAGTGATTTCCTCTGCACACAGCCAAAACCTCTCTCAATGATCTCTTCTCCTACTCAACAATCTACCATGGCTCCCCACTGAATCTAACAGATTTCTATCACTTCAGCCAGAGAAGTCCTCACTACCCTAAAGGTAAGAGCAGTTTTCTCTTTTTTAAATTGGATGGAGGATATGATGGCATACAATGATGTTTGATTCATTTTTACCTCTTTCAAATACTTTAGAAATATTCTATAAATAATTTAAAAATTAGTGATAAAAAGGGGAAAGCATCGTGAAATAATCAGGAAATTGTGAGCGATCTGGAATCAAGAGACACTACTGCTTCTGCTTGTGCTTCTTTTCTTTCACAGGAGAAAAATTTCAACCTATTGACTCTTTTGCATCCTGTTCTTAGCGCCCACAGATCCTTCTCTCATCTCAGGCTCTGCCATCGGATGTCCTTTGAACCACTAATCACTCTTGGGATTCTAATTTGTTGCTCATTTAACAGGTTGGTGTCCCTTCTTAAGTGGATAAAATTTCTCTGGACATGTTGTTACCACTTTCAGTTCCTAAAAAAGGATAATCACTTTTTTTAATGAAACCTAAACTATGTGATACATCAAATGAAAGCAAAAGATTTCTTCGGTCTTATACATTCAACCTGTAATAGTTAAAAATAAGTTTGCAATATAATTCTTTCCATTGATAAGTGTTGGCAATTAAGTTTAATGTAAAATACGGGTTTGAAAGTAGCTTCGCAATTTGATTCAGGTTTCCTGGGGCTTTTATCTGTCTCTTGAGCGTAACTTGCCTCCATTTACCAGGATTAAAAAATGAAATGATAAATGGTTCCTTAAAAGTTCTGCAGAATGAAATTAATATTCATGAAAATTACTATTAAATGTCAGTCTTGTTCTTATCCTGGGGTTCCAACACCTGCCAAAGTCCTACAACTCTCATAGGTAGGATCTCTGCAATTAATACTTTCTGGCACTCAAATCATTCCTCAAATCAAATCAAAGCTATTTTATAGCAAAATGATTCCAAGGAAACCCAAGAGAGAAGTTTTAGAGCAATTCAGACCTCCTGAAGGGGATACAGTACAACTAATGTATTTCTTACATTGATTTGTTGGTTGCCAATTTGACCATATCAAAACACAAACTATAGGAACATATCTGTACAAGAGAAAATCAAACTAAGAGCCACCATGCTGCACATACATACTATATATAACATACTAGGCTGTAGCTTAATAATGAAACAGAGACTTCATTATGAAGAAAAGTGGGTGGATGTTTAAAGTCTCAAGCTCTTAAAACATCAGAAATAATTACACACTGTGTCCTCAAACCATGGAAAAATATCATTCTTTATCTAGCAGTAAGTTCTGTGAGTGAATTAAACTCATTCTACCTTACTCTCTTCCGTGCATAGCTTCTTCCTACTACTCACTTAGTGTTTGTATGGACATAATCAGTTCCTCCTGCAGATTGATGATGAAGGTTTCCAGGATGGAACTTAGAGAGTTTTCCTCAAAAAGTAACAATGCAAATATAATAAAAAGCAAAATGAGATGTGTCTATAGGCTTGAATATATTGAGAAACACAGGAAATGCTTAAGCCATAACACATCTCAAATAAAAGAAAACAGATCTGTATGTAAAACGCATTTTAAGTACATTTTTAAGATATAAAGCTAAAATTGATTGGGTGCCTGGCTGACTTAGTTAAGCATCTGACTTCGGCTCAGGTCATGATCTCACAGTTCGTGAATTTAAGACTCATGTCAGTCTCTGTGCTGACAGCTCAGAACCTGCAGCCTGCCTCAGATTCTGTGTCTCCCTCTCTCTGCCCCTCCCTCCTCACGTTCTGTCTCTCTCTGTCTCTCAAAAATAAATAAACATTAAAAAACTTTTTTAGAAAGTGAAAACTTCTAAAGACATGGTCCACACTATATTGCTTTATGATTATGACAGAATTTTCTATTTGATTTTTTCAAAATCGAAACAGAACTATGGCAATGACATTTCCAGATTCTAATTTCTTTAATAGCTTATTCTTTCTCCTTCACATAGAACTATTTATCAGGCAGCCAGATTGTGGGGGAAGAGGGGTGCTTAAAATGATGCTTTTGTAAAAAAGTTTGCAAAGCAACAAAATCAGTTGAAAATTTGGGAAGGTTTTGTTGGGTTGTTGAGTGTGCCCTCAGTAAGGAAACAGTGACAGACCCATGCCATCCTGTATGGTACTTTCTCTAAGGAAGGAAGTACAAAGTTGACATAGTGTAGAGGGTGAGTGAGGAAAGAAGGTTCTGCACTAGAACATCATTTGGGTTATTTTTGAATGCAGTGTGCAAGGACTCCGTGCCAGAATAAATGAATAAGCTGGTGTAAAACAAATTCTACAGTCAAAGGAACATCCCAAGCCACTCTCTTCATGGCTTAGTAAGTGTTGAACAGGGGATGGGCCCCAAGTCAGCATGAAGAGAAGAGAGTAGGAGAAGGGCAGAATAGAGGGTACAATCTTCTCAAGGAATATTTCACAGCCTTCATCCCAACAGTGTGCTGTTCAAGGCTCTCTCTGGTCTGACCACAGCCTAGATCGTCCTGGTAGATGTGCTACGTGGCCTACAGTCCACTCTCACAGACTGTCAATTACACATGCCCACAGAGCCTGTACCGTCACAACTTAGTACTAAGCAGAACTGAATCAGTAGGAGCTATGTAAAACAGACATACAGAAGACAAACGATGAAAGACTGCACACTAGCCGTTAAAAAGTAGTCACTTTTCAGAGAGATTATGCTGCTTTTTTGCCAGATATTATTAAGTGAACATGCATTTTGTTTCCTTTGTGAGCAGAAACAGCATCACTTGTAGGTCTTTCTCTGAACATAGAAAAATGTTTTTCTTTCTGTCCACATGTTCAAGCATTTCATATATTTTTCTTACAAAGAGTAGAATATAACAGAGAGAGCTAGCCACTGAGTTTTCTATTTTCTGTTTCTTTACTTGACCATAATCATTTTCGTTTTTCTGATATAAAAAATTACACAGCAATAATTTTACTTTTTTAGTGTAGACTGTGGATGGTAGCAAGGGGGGCGTGGGACAAAATTGTCTCTTCAAAGAAAAGTTTTTTTGGTTTTTGGTTTTGTTTTGCTTTTTTCTCTGCTTCACTAAGAATTGAATCAGATCATCTCTAAGACCTCTTCTGGTGGTAAAATTCTGTGATTCTAAGTTCATTTCTGTGTTCAATCTCAGTTACTAATTTCACTTGATACTTTGCATGCATTTGAATATTTCTACTTACTTGTCTGTCCTTGATTCAACTTTTTCATAAACTTTGCCCAAACTTTACTAGAATTGAATTGGTTCAACTGCTAAAATATGTGAAAAGCCAGCTAGTAAAACTGGCTGATGCTTAAAAGCACTATGTTTAGTGACATATAATGATATCAACTTGTCTTCTACTCTGAAATTGTACTATTCAATAATTCTTCCATTTCTCTAGAACAGTTACCTTGAAATTGTGATGTGTTGCAGGTTTTAGAGTTGTATGCCTTCACATTATTCGTGTTTTGACAAATTTATGAGAAGGTTGCTTCATTGCTGGGGCAAATGCACAGAAGCACCACATTGGAAGATGTGAACACTATAGAAATTATACCTCTGGGATAGCAATGTATCCACCCACAATGCATTTATTTAGAATTCATAAAAGGAAGAGAAATGAATATCTGAGACACAGTTTAACTTCTCTTCAAAGTCTAATTAGACAGCCCCTAGGCTAAGAATGCAGGGGCAGCAGAGTATTATAAAATAGGGAGAATGTACACGGTCAGTCTGCCCCAGGCTGTGTTCCCATCTATCTCTCACAGAAAAATAAGTGGCCACAAAGGACAAGAATGATTCCTAATTTTAACAATGTATTTGTCTTTGGGGTACCTGGGTTGCTCAGTTGGTTAAGCGTCCAACTTTTGATTTTGGCTCAGGTCATGATTTCAGAGCCCGTGTCAGTGCAGAGCCTCCTTGGGATTCTCTGTCTCCCTCCTCTCTGTCTCTCTCCCACTTGCTCGTGCGCGCGCGCTCTCTCTCTCTCTCTCAAAAATAAATAAAATTAAGGCTGCATTTTTCTTTCTTTTTGGGGGGTGGGGTGGGGATGAGGATGGGATGGAAGTTATTTGTCTATCACATCCAATGGATACATTCTCATAAAAACCAACAGAAATCATTTCAAAATTTGTTCTTTTATTCTTATTTTTCTTAAGGACAACAACAACAAAAAAGAAATACAATGTAAATTCCACAAAGGACACAAGCTGTTGGACTCATGCTGCCGGGTATTTCCCATGATGAGCAAAATTCCTGGGCATGGTTTGAATTAAAAAATGAGTGAGTGAGAGTCAATGACTGAAAAAATAAACCAAACATAAAATTTTAGATGTAGAAGACATCTTAGGGGTCAAAATTCTCATATAAAGTTTTAGGTAAATCACATGAATAAATAATTTTAAAGCCAGAATCAAAGCTGTGGACTCTCAATGTCTTTTCTTATATGCTATACTGTTCTTGCTTGTCTCTTCTTATTGTTAACTTATCTCAAACCCTGAGCATACATATAATAGATAAATATATGTTTGTTTTGGAACCTGTAATACAGAGAAAAAGTATGTTGAATCATCTAGATGAGTTTTTTTAATTTAATATTTGTTGAGTTCTATTTTGTCCTGGGCATAGTACAGTAAAAGGGGAGGTCTCTTTAAGGAGGCATAATGTGTGTGTGTGTGTGTGTGTGTGTGTGTGTGCGCGCGCGCACGTGCGTGCATGTGTGTTTTCCCCACTACCATGCAATTCCACATCAGCTGGATATTCTACAGTTCAACTCAATTCTGACATTATCTCTCTGGAGACAGTATCAGATCCCACAGGTTGAGGGCTCAGTCCCACAAGACTACTCTCTCTTCCAACCCATATCGGATGTCAGTTAAGTCTAGTCACCTGTGCTTCTAATCCATCAGCTATATACCAAAGGTTCCCATTATGCTCTCCTAAAATCTCAGCAGAAATGGCTGTGAGATGTAAAGGATTAAAGAGCAATAGTTGGCAGGTAAAACCTTCAGATGGCAAATGGGAAATGAAGGAAGACACAGCAGGAAAAGCCTCAGCTCTGGGAAGGCCTCTACCAATCCACTGTGGTGCTCAGCACAAAAACTGTTGTTAGAGGACACTGAGAAATATGGTGGTACCACCACTGTGATCAGTCATCACATGGTGGTTGAGGAAGCAGGAAATAAAGTATGGTAATAGTAGATCAAGGGATGCAGATAATAACCTATAGAACAAATTCAAACACACACACACACACACACACACACACACACACACACACACACACACATAAAGGAAATCCAATATTTTTGCCACATGTGGATTTTAGAGATCATATGTGTCATATCCCTTCATTCAGGAGTTCATTTCATTTTAAAATAATAGAATTTTTCTTTTTTAGTCGGCCATGTTTATAATTTTTACGAGTTTTCTTAAACTTCCTTTCATTGGAGATTAAGACTAAAACAAAAGTTAAGACAAAGGTGAAGAAAAATATATAAACATGGAAACATTTCTTTCCAGTATGGAAAAACTGGAAAGAATGCAATTTTTAAAAGTAAAAAAAGAAAAGGGAGAATAAATACAAATCACAGTTATTATATGGGTAATATGCTGGAGTCAAGATATACCATTTAAAACTAATAAGCCTGGGGCGCCTGGGTGGCGCAGTCGGTTAAGCGTCCGACTTCAACCAGGTCACGATCTCGCGGTCCGTGAGTTCGAGCCCCGTGTCAGGCTCTGGGCTGATGGCTCGGAGCCTGGAGCCTGTTTCCGATGCTGTGTCTCCCTCTCTATCTGCCCCTCCCCCGTTCATGCTCTGTTTCTCTCTGTCCCAAAAATAAATAAAAAACGTTGAAAAAAATTTTTAAAAATAAAAATAAAACTAATAAGCCAGAGAGTGATGAGAAAGTAGGATTCAGGGGACTATTATTATAGGAAGTTTAAATGCAGTCCTTCTTAAATGACAAAAGAATTTTTTTTAAAAAAGAGAGAAGATGACACTTTTCTTATATAAGAAGTACTGTATATATAACATAATATAGAGAGTAATTAAAACCAAAAATAACAAACATAAAATGATAACACTTTGATAAGAATTGATACCAAACTGTCAGTCACATTAGCAAATGTTAAAGGGCTTATCTTGCCTATTAAGAGATTTTTAAATCAACTCAAAGAATAAAATTCAACACTATTCTATCAATAAAGACATATCTAAAACAGAATGACTCAAAGAGGTAATATAAAGGGATAGGCAAAGGTGCACTGTAACAGTAATAAGGACAGGTTTATTTCAGTAGTGGGCAACATAAAATTCAGGCCAGAAATCATTAATTGAGACTCAGTAGATTATTTTATAATGGCTAATAGTACAATTTATAATGAAGATGCACAAATTATTAGTATCTACTTATACAGAAAAAACAAGGAAACACCTATATAGAGCCAAAAATACAAGAGACGCAAGAAAAAAAATAATGCAATGCTAATGATAAAAGACTTCAGGACAGAAAGAAAGAAAGAAAGAAAGAAAGAAAGAAAGAAAGAGAGAAAACAGAAGAAACAATAAGTCTGACCTATGGATACATGTCAAACACCACAGTATGCATCTTAATTATACGAAATATCCACAGAAATTATTTTTATCTGCATTAAATTTCCTGAATTTGATAGCTGTACTATGGTTATGAAAATGAATCTTTGCACATAGGAAATGTACCCTGAAGTATTAAGGGCTAAAATGTTATGATGAAGAAATATGGAAAACAAGGAAAGGATATATGAGAGTTTACTATTCTTTCACCTTTCTTGTAATTTGACATTGTTTCTAAAGAAAAAGTTCAAAAATAATGGGCTGTTATTCTGACAGAGGCTTGCATTTACTTGTTGGTTTGTTGCAGACAGATTCATCGCCCCACCTTCACCCAGGCTACAAAACTGAAGACCCAGCAGCCAGCGTGCCAGGAGAGCCAGACGCATTCTTCTCAGACTACTGCACCAATGTAATAGTGTCTTATGTTTTATGCTAAAACCCCTACATGTGCCTTAGGTTTCTGGGACTTAGAGGGCTGTCAACAATAAGATAGTATTAATTACCTTTCCCTTAAAGTGATCTCGCACGAAAAACCAAATCTCAAGATTTTACAACAAGAAGAAGCAAGCTTCCATCCTTCTTTCTGGAAAGAACATTAAAGACTCTCATGGAGAGGAGAACACTGTAGGCATTTAACAAGTGTCTCTTAATAATATAGATGATACCACATGAAACTTTCATGACGAATAAGAGCCTGTAAGGATCAATGGCAGATTGTAACCTTCTGAGCATACAGTAGTAGATCCCAGCTAAGACTAAGATTCCAGGGTCAGACTGTAGTCCTTGGAAAAGCAACTAACAAAACAAGATGGAGAAGCAGAAAACAAATCCGAAATTCAGTTTGAGAAACTGGCACACAGCAGACTGGAAGGGATACAGCCTGGGGAAATATAGGAGCACACTGGTTCCAAACAGCTGGTCCCAACCAGCACACTGGTTCTAGATTCAAAACCTGATTGTGAAGAAAGGATGATGAGAGAAAGACAGAAGACAAAGGCTTCCTGAAGGAGACTAATACTGAACCTGAATCAAAGGAGCAATTTAAGTCTGCTTAAATACTTGCTGTCAGAACACCTGGCTGAATAGCTACAAAAATCAGAAGAAATATATAGGGAAATATAATATTTTAGCATTTTATCTAAATTTCTCAGATGAAGCATTAGTTTGAAAGGAAAACTGATTTCTAACAACATGCATATTATATATCACCTCTACCTTCTAAATTAGCATGTAATTGGGCACATTGTTCTCTTCTCTCTCTCTCTCTCTCTCTCTCTCTCTCTCTATATATATATATATATATATATATATACATATATATATATATAAAGAATTTATTGTCAAACTGGTTTCCATACAACACCCAGTGCTCATCCCAACAGGTGCCTCCTCAATGCCCATCACCCACTTTCCCCTCTCCCCCACCCCCCATCAACCCTCAGTTTGGTCTATTGTTCTCAAATAGCTATTTAACTCAAGTTAGTCTTAATTCCCCAAGGATGTCTTATGCTTTCTTTGTATGTCAACATAGATGCTAGAGAAATACTGGAATAACAAATAAGTCTTTTTTCTTAATGTCTGTTTGTTTTGAGACAGGGAGAGAGAGAGAGAGAGAGAGAGAGAGAAAGCAGAGGAAGGGCAGAAAGAGGGAGAGAGAATCCAAAGCAGGCTCCACCCTGTCAGTGCAGAGCCTAACGTGGGGCTCAATCCCATGAATTGTGAGATTATGACCTGAGCCAAAATAAGAGTCAGACGCTTAACGGACTGAGCCACCCAGATACCCCAACAAATAAGTCTTTATTGAAAAAGCAGCCTACATATACAGTTCTCATTATATCCATAGCATATATAATACAGAATACTTAGAGTAAATGAAAAATCTGTGTAAAATGTTCCTATATTCTACTAGAGACAAAATATAAATTTACTTTTCCCTTTCTTCTTAATAAATAGCTTAATATTTATATTCCTTCCAGTCTTCCCAGCCAGATGGAAATTACCATTGTCAGAAATATCAAGCAGTGATCAAACCTAATATTTCATCTTGTCGGGTTACATAGAAACACACGCTCCTTTAGTGCTAATAGCGACTATCTCCTGGTAAACACAGAAAATAGAAACAGGACTGTTTGTGGTATCAAGGAGCCACCCTCTTGATTTAAATGAAGGACTTTAGAAATATCTTTTCACCGTCTCTGCCTTTGGCTCCTGTGTCCTCATCTCTAAAATAAGGAAGGAGAACAAATCTCTGAGTTGTCTTTCACCTGTGACATTCTGAGACTATTCCTTATGAGTAGAGACTCATAAACAGAAGCTTCAGACCACGGATGAGACACAGAGGCCACTACAAATGGCTATAGCTGCAAAGCACAGGAAAAATTCATTTATGTCTAGGTAAGAAAAGTATATAACAAAGGACTTTTTTAGATTGTTGCCATTCACTCTAGGTCATAATCATGAGACGCAGCTGTACATAAACTAGCCCTCCCAAAATAAAACTCACTATATTTCAAAATAATTTATTTTTTTAATGTTTATTTTTGAGAGAGAGAGGCAGAGTGTGAGAGGGAGGGGCAGAGTGAGAGAGGGAGACACAGAATCCAAAGCAGGCACCAGGCTCCAAGTTGCCATCACAGAGGCCGAAGCAGGGCTTGAACCCACAAACCGCGAGATCATGAGCTGAGCTGAAGTCAGACGTTTAACGGACGGAGTCACCCAGGCACCTCTCAAAATAATTAAAATCACTAAATTTTTTTATCATGTATCCCATCAATAAAAACTTTTAAAATATGACCTCCAATGTATGTTTATTTCTAAATTATCCATATCATACATTCACTATTATCATAAAGCATACTTTCTTTTTTGAGACAAACATAAATGTAAATAAAAGTTCTAACACTTTAACCAGTCTCTCACTTTAGAGCCGCTGTTAACAATGACAGCAGTGACCCACACTGGTTTGTCATCAGTAAATCTGATGGGTCTGTAATTCAGTTTTTAACACTGAACTACACTCAGAAATTATTTTATCTCCTATATGGTTTTGGGGCTTGCTCAAATTAGAAACAAAAAGAGTTTCACTTTGACTGGTAGGATGGATAGACCTGCACTTAATCAGACACTAAGTGCAAAACAAGCATCCTGAGTTCTCCAGCTAATTACATATTATCCAGTGAACTTTGTTGGATTTTAATCTTTTAGTTTCTTGGAATTGGGACAACTCCTGGCACACAAGTTAAAAAAGACAGAGTCTATCTTTCCAGACAAAGCTCGAAGTTATGGAGACAACTTTTCCAGATTTTCCAGAAAAATCAGTGGTCAATCACAGGGTCCATATTATCTCTAAAACCCACAACTCTGAAGAGGCCCTCATTTCTACTAGATCATAAACTCCTAGAAGGCAGACCGTGTGTCTTTTCCCTTCCGTGCAACAGCAATCTGAGTCCAGTTTTCTACCCTGTTGAACAGACCAGCTTACGGCAAAATGACTGAGCACCCCACGGACCCTGCAGGAGCCCATGACCGCCCCCACCACCACACCCTAGTCCACTTTGGTGATTCTTTCCTTTTTCCTTTAAGTATTTAACAGTACCTCTCTTGGAGAACAAAACTTTTCTCTTCACAAGGAAATTTGCATTTTAAACTTTCTTTCTCTCTTAAGTTTATTTATTTATTTTGAGAGAGAGAGAGAGAGAGAGAGAGAGAGAGAGAGAGGGAGAGAACACAAGCAGGGGTGGATCAGAGAGAGAGGAAGAGAATCCCAAGTAAGCTCCATGCTGTCAGCACAGAGCCTGACATGGGGTTTATCTCACAAACCATGAGAGTCAGATGATGCTTAACCAACTGAGCCACTCGGGGGCCCCAAGCTTTATCTTTAATGAAGGAGCATCGATGATATTCAGGGTAGGGGGCAGAATTCAATCATTACCAGAAAACAAAAAGTGAATTACTATGGATGGACATGAAATTCTATGATCTATGAAATTATACAAATAGATGGTCACAACATGATGAGCCAGCCCAGACTCAATGTAAGATAGTTTATGAATGGTGTTGACAGAAGTCAATCTATATTTTAAAACTCCCAGATGATTCTAATATGGAATTAGAAAAACTCTAGACTAGTAAATTGCTGGTTTTCATGCCTTATTGCAAATCAGAATCACCAAAAAGAACTTGTTTTTTTTTTTAATGTAATTATTTGGAAAAATACCCATAGATTCTTATTGGGTAGATCTATATGGGTTAGAATCTAGTATTTGCATTTTGAATCAGCTCTGTGGATAACACTCATTTCCATGATTTGGGAACCAAGATTTAAACATACATCCAGAGAAATAAAAGCAAAAGAAAGGGGCACTTGGGGGGCTCAGTTGGTTAGGCGTCCAACTTCAGCTCAGGTCATGATCTCACAGTTAGTGGGTTCGAGCCCCGCGTCGGGCTCTGTGCTGACAGCTTGGAGCCTGGAGCCTGCTTCGGATTCTGTGTCTCCCTCTCTCTCTGCCCCTCCCCCATTCATGCTCTGTCTCTCTCTCTCTCTCTCTGTCAAAAATAAATAGACATTAAAAAAATTCTCTTATGGGGCGCCTGGGTGGCGCAGTCGGTTAAGCATCCGACTTCAGCCAGGTCACGATCTCGCGGTCCAGGAGTTCGAGCCCCGCGTCGGGCTCTGGGCTGATGGCTCAGAGCCTGGAGCCTGTTTCCGATTCTGTGTCTCCCTCTCTCTCTGCCCCTCCCCCGTTCATGCTCTGTCTCTCTCTGTCCCAAAAATAAATAAACGTTGAAAAAAAAAAATTAAAAAAAAATTCTCTTAAACTAATAAGTGAAATAGGAAAAACCATTACAATTCTAATAGATTCAATGTAAATATGTGAAACTTGGCAGAAATTTGTAGGCTATAGCTAAAGCTATTTATTTTGAGGTATACTTATACAATATTGCAAGCTACTGCTATAAGAAATGTGTATTTATATAGTTGTTTGCTCTCGTATAAAATATTCAAATGTTTGCTAATAGCTTCCTGGTAAAGAAAGTTTTACACATAATCTCTATATCCACAAGGCTGTTTGAGCATGAATCTTTGATGTCTAGCAAATATAGCAAATACTTATAACCATGTAACCCATATTCCTATCATATACAGATCATTTTCAAATCTCAAATTTTAACATGTCTTTTATATTTACCCACTTGTTTACCATTTCAGGTTCTCTTTATTCCTTCATTTATATCTAAATTTCAATCTGTTATCATTTCTCTTTAACCTGAAAGTCATCCCTAGCAAATGAAATTGTTTTCAGCCCAGAATGACTTAAAAACTAAAATATAACCATCTGAGGATAAACCCTTTGTATGAATAGGCCCTAGGCTATCCCACAATCACATTGGTAGCTCCAGATATAGGCAACTTAACAGAAATTTCCTATGAACGATTCTGTTTGTAGAATATTGTGTTTAAGCACTGCCACCTTTGAAATTTTTCCACATATTGTTTTTCTGTTACATAAAAAAAAGCAGTATATTCAGAACCAAGTGTCTTTATTTTCTTGTTCCACGACATTATGTTGCAAGTGGTAGAAAATCAGTAAGAAAAATAAAACAGGGAAGGTGAAGAAGACGTGAGGCATGCATGCAGAGCACTCAGCTTGGGCTGATGTCTGGCTTTTTTTTATCAACTGGTCCAGTTTTTCTGTGTGTGTGTTGCTGGGTTACAATTGTATACTTCGTGTAATCAACATAAAACCAACTTGCTGAACAGTTTGTTCTCCATCAGTCAAAAAAAAAAAAAAAAGGTACATGCTATTAGAATTGAAGTTTCTACTTAAGGATGCTTGTTAGACCCCTTATTTGAAAGACTTACCTTGGTCATCAAAGGTCCTTGGGTAGTTAAGAGATTTAAGACAATTTAACTTTTCTTCATTGCAAAAGCAAACAAAAATACTGCAAGAATAAAAGAATGGCCAAGGGGCACCTGGGTGGCTCAATCTGTTAAACGTCCAACTTCAGCTCAAGTCATGATCTCACTGCTTGTGGGTTCGAGCCCCACGTTGGGCTCTGTGCTGAAAGTTGAGAGCCTGAAGCCTGCTTTGGATTCTGTGTCTCCCTCTCTCTCTGCCCCTCCCCTGCTCACACTTTGACTCTCTCAAAAGTAAACAAACATTAAAAAAAATAAAAATAAAAAGAATGGCCAACTAGCAGGTAAAGCTATTTCTCATTAATTCTGAATCATTAGGTTATAAAACATAAATGTCAACCAGATACAAATTGGTTTGTGAGGCCTCTGGTGGCCTATGTCCCCAAATTCTACAGAGGAAAAAGAACTATAAGCAAAAATACTTCTTCTCACCAAGTTGCATTGCCATGTTATATCATAATCTGTACCTCCTGGTAGATGATAGCCTAGCTAATGTAAAATACACATTGGACATGCTAATGACGCAACAATTCGACAGATAGTTACTAATAACAAGGCCAACTGGTGATATGGGATAGTCTTAAAGCTGCAAAAAGGGAAACAGTTTGGAGTCATGGTTCTTAAACAAACTAGCATATCAAAACCCTGAGACTGCTTAGTTAAAAATGTTTATCTTTCCAACCAGCTTTCTTTCTCTTCCTACCACGAACAAAGCTGAAACACCCTGGGAAAGTGGGCATTTACAAACTTCAGCGCACATCAGAATCACCAGAAACTCTCGTTAAAACACAGATTGCTCGACATCACCCCATGTGTTTCTTATTCAGTAAGTTTGGGGTAGAGCCTAAGAATTTGCATGTAGTACAAATTCATAGATAATATTGATTCTATTGGTTCAGGACCACACTTTGAGAATCACTGGCTTAAATAAACTAGGAATACAAAGGAGCAGTGAATTCATCCAAATTAAAGAATCTCGATATAGGGCAGAAAACTAAATTAACTGATGTGAGATAAATCCAGTAGAAAATGTTGAGACTAGAGAAAAGTCAATGTGAGGGATGTTTCCACACAAAACAGAAGTGTTTCTGGACAATTACACTACCAGGTATTTACCCAAAGGATACAAAAATACTGATTCAAATACTGATACTATACCTTGATGTTTATAGCAGCGCTATCAACAATAGCCAAATTATGGAAAGAGCCCAAATGTTCACCAACTGATGAATGGATAAAGAAGATGTGGTATATTACTGAGCCATCAAAAAAATGGTATCTTGCCATTATCAACAACGTGGATGGAGCTAGAGTGTATTATTTTAAGCAAAATAAGTCAGTTGGAGAAAGATAAATACCATATGATTTCACACATATGTGGAATTTAATAAACAAAAGAGATAAACATAGGGGAAAGAAAACAAAAGCAAGGGAAGCAAACCATAAGAGACTTTTAACTATAGGGAATAAACTGAGGGTTGCTGGAGGGAAGTGATGGAGGGTAAGGGAAGGGCTAAATGGATGATGGGGACTAAGCAGGGTACTTGTGATGAGCACTGGGTGTTACATGTAAGTGATGAATCACTAAATTCTACTCTTGAAACCAGTATTACACTATATGTTAACTAACTAGAATTTAAATAAAACTTGAAACAGAACAAAGCAAAACAAAACAAACAGAAATGTTTCTGGAAAGAAAGCTTAGTAAAAAGGTACTTGATTTCTACAAGAGGCAAATGAAATCATAAGATTTGGGATTCTGATGTATGTAAGCAAAATAGTTCTGACCTGAAGAGGACGTATAGAAATAAAGAATAATATTCCCTTGGGCAGAAGTGAAAGCCAAAATAACTGGATATGAAGCTAAAAGGGGACAGTGGAAACCTGATTATCGTGGACCCTAATTCCTTTATGAAACTGTGACAGTAACCACCGGGGAGACTTTGGTTTTGGATAACTAGGAAGACACCTGAAAAGATGAAACCTCATAACACCACCGAAATCCAGGTAACTAATTAGAATTTAGTAATTGCAAAGTTGGCAGGAAATAAAGAAAAGAAAGAGGAGGAAGAGAGAAAAAGCAATAAAGAAGATTATGAATTTAATTTTAAAAATGGGCAAAGGACCTGGATAGACTTTTTCCCAAGGAAAATATTCAAATGGCCATGAAAAAGTGTTCAGCATCACTAATTATCAGGGAAATGTAAATCAAAACCACAATAAGATACCACCTTACACCTATCAGAATGGCTAGAATCAAAAAGACAAGGGGTACCTGGCTGGCTCAGTCGGTGGAGCATGGGACTCTTAATCTCTCAGAGTTGTGAATTCCAGACCCATGTGACTGGAGAGATTACTTTAAAAAAAATCTTGAGGCACCTTGGTAGTTTAGTCGGTTAAGCATCCAAGTCTTAATTTCGGCTCAGGTCATGATCTCACAGTTCGTGGGTTCCAGCCCCATGTTGGGCTGTGTGCTGACAGTTCAGAGCCTGGAGCCTGCTTCGGAATCTGTGTCTCCCTCTCTCTCTGTTCCTTCCCTGCTGACATGCTGTCTCTCAAAAATAAATAAAAACATTTAAAAAATAAAAGTAAAATAAAATAAAACAAAATCTTTTAAAAAAAGAGACAAGAAATAAAAGGTATTAGTGAGCAGTGAGGATGTGGAAAGAAAGAGAACCCTTGTACACTACTAGTGGGAATGTAAACTGATAGAGCCACTATGGAAAACAGTATGGAGGCTCCCCAACAAATTAAAAATAAAGCTACCATATGATCTAGCAATCCCACTTCTGGATATATAACTGAAGGAAATGAAATCACTATACTGAAGAGGTATCTGTACCCTTATATTCATAGCAGGATTATTTATAGTAGCCAAGACATGGAAACAACCTAAGTGTTTATTAACAGATAAATAGGTAAATAAAATGTGATATTGATACTACTATATCAATAATAGAATACTATACAACCATAAAAAATAAAATCCTGCTATTTGTGAAAACATACATGCAGCTTGAGGGCATTATGCTAAATAAGATAAAGACAAATACTATATGATTTCACATATACGTGGAATCTAAAATAACCAAACTCATAGAAATCAGATTTGTGGTTACCAAGGGGTGGACAAAATGAGTGAATGTGGGCAAAAGGTACAAACTTATGGTTATAAGATAAATACGTACTGAAGAGGTAATGTATAAGATGAAGACTATACTTAATAATACTGAATTATGTATTTGAAAGTTACTAAGAAAATAGATCTTAAAAGTTCTCATCACAAGGAAAAAAAAGTATAACTATATGAGGTGATGGGTGTTAACTAAACTTATTGTGGTAATCTTTTTGCAAATATACATACATCAAATCATTATGTACACCTTAAACTTATGCTATGTGTCAATTATATATCCATAAAACCAGAAAAATATTAATTTTTAAAAATGGCATTCTGGATTTAATTTCACTTTTGAAAATTCTGATCTATTTATTTTTTTTCTGAGCCTCTTTTGCTTATTTGCAAATCCTGAAAATCAAACTAAAAACAAATATCCAAAACTGGAAATTTTGTCCGTTTGTTCAAATATTAACTGCTAATGTTATAAACTTGGATGAGGGCATCCTGTTCAATGATGGTTGAATATTTTATAAATTGAAAAATAAAACAAATATCTGCTGGAAGGAATGAAGGAGAAAAGGACAGAGGGAAGTGGAGGAGTGAGGAAGAGAGGAAAGAAAGAGGAAAAAAAATTAAACTACTAGACAGAAGGAAGATAATGTGAAATTGTTGCTGCAAAGGGGCTAGGTTAGACAGAGTAGACTTGCTGGCTCTCACTAACATTTAGAGTACAACTTTAAAGACCATGAGTCTGCTACTCGAAATTCCAGCATTCTTCCATGGTTTTAGGGAGGGTAATGAAGGATAAAAACCATCTAAAGCCCTGACTCATCCCCTGCCAAATCTGTCCCCAGTTGGAAAGACAGATTGGGGAAATAACACATATAGATGTTATATTCCTAAGGAGTGTATGCTACACGGGTCTCTGGTTTGGAAAGGGGTTATGTTAAGAACGAGATAGCCAGATGTCCCCTTGTGGGCTTCCTACCAATTTGGTCTCTGCAACATGTCATTGCAGCAACCAGTAAAGTTACTTAGAAGGCTATTTTAACACATTTTTCAAGCAGCAGCTGTACCAAAAGTACATGCAAAAACAGGTGTCCAAGAGTGCATGGTAGAGTCAGCAACAGCAGCAAAAGAGGGCCATACAGCTTAGAAGGCACCCAAACATCTAGGAAAAAAGAATCTGTCCCTTTAGTTCATGGATTTTGATACTGAGACAGTCAAGATCCTGGGTTTCTCTCACGAGTACCTCTTTCCACACACATCCACTGATGGTGATACCTGGAAAAATGGCAGTATGTACGATTATGCATGGAGACATGCAGTGGTACATGACAGCCTGGAATGTGCAGTCCCCATAAATAAGAGTGGCACATGAGGACAAAGATGGAAGCCATCTGGTAGCAGTGAATACTGGAATTGTGGCATTTTGTGCATCCCATCTGTTCCGATAGTGGAGGTAGGAGATCATCTCATTTCAGGCCAGAAAAACTAAAACAAATGAAAGGCTATCAGATACTGAGCTAGGAGCTACCCATTTATCTGCCTTCCAGCTGTGGAATGAGTAGGGAATTGATTCAGCCAAGTAGACAGAAAGGCACCCAAGGCAATTCATTGGCACTCTCTACCGAAACACTCTCCATTGGCAAATTCTCGCGCTCAATAGATTTGTTATTATTTGAGGATGAGTAAAACAAAAACATACCAAATGTTACAGACAGGGAAAAGAGAACCAAAAGAGGAAATGAACATAGAAAACTTTAGAAAAATTTGTGACATCTTCAATTATCAAATACACGTCCTCTTTGAAACAGGACCAGAAAGCCATAAGGAAAGATAAAAATAATACACCATTAGATCAATAGACAGTGAGATGCAGGGTTATAAGTAGTGAAAATACTTTCTTTGAATTGTATTGTTAGTCATTACCTCTTTCTAATATGTGTAAAATACATAAGGAATATAAATAAAATAATGTTCCTGAAATCAGCTCATGAAATAGTTGAATCAGCTCTGAAATTTTTCTCCACATTTTCTGTACAGACATTTTTATCATTATTTATCATCTGTTTGGGGGAAATACCTATGCTTAAAATTTTCTCTTTAATAAAAGGTGTTGTACAGGGAAAACCAAAAGACAATGAGATCCTTTCCCATGTCTTCATTCTGCTAATTTTGTAAAGCAGTTAAAATCATTCCGCAGCTCTTTGAGAAATGGTAGTGATCAGAGCCAGGAAAAGTTCACCAACCATATGCTCCTCCATGCGGGCCTGTCTGCTGTTGTCTGTGGGAGGTATAAATCAGCAAGATTAATAGACCTCGTTGGTGGATATGTGCCTTCCACTACTGATCACATAACAACTTCGGTTTTTTTTTTTCTATTTTCTTTTGACTTAGGGACTTCAAAGTTTTATATGAGGAGACAGATAAAGTAAAGGAGGTTTACCAATTGAAGCAGTGGCCATAAGAGTCTTTGTCCAAGATCTTCTAGGTCCAAACTAATTAACTCATGAGTTCATTAGAGTCTTCCCCAAAAACATATTGCAAAGAAACTATAAACGCTACAGTGGGGTTTAAAACTTCAATAGAGTAAACAAAGATTAAAACTTATACTGTAAAAATTTTTTAAATCTGGTGGTTCCCTAGAGGGCAAATTTTGTGAGTTCTCCCATAAATAGTAAAACTAACAGAGAGGGAACCACAATGAAGTTTAATTGTAACAAGTAATACATCAGATTGTTTAGGAAAAAAAGACAAGCATCAAAAAATAAATAGAAGAAAAATATCTGTGATGTAATTTCTGCATATAAATTAATGCAGATTGAAAGAAATCACTGAATTCCAGTCAAATGTAACTTTAGAAGACCAAATTTAGAAGTATACTGGCAATTTACTTTATACCTCTGAAAAAAGAAAATGCTGTGTACATTCAAGCCACAAATACACACATACACACACACACACACACACACACACACACACACACGTAAACAAAACAGTCAAATTTGTATCAAAACTATCCTTTCCCAAGAAGTCAATAGAACAACATCTGTAGAATTTTTAAATGGTAAGACAGTGATTAAAAATTGTATTTCCAGGGCACCTGGTTGGCTTAGTCGGTTGAGTGTCCCACTTTGGCTCAGGTCATGATCTCACGATTTGTGGGTTTGAGCCCCACATCAGGCTCTGTGCTGACAGCTCGGAGCCTGAAACCTGCTTCATATTCTGTGTCTCCTTCTCTCTCTGCCCCTCCTCTGCTAGCGCTCTGCCTCTCTCTCTCTCAAAAATAAACATTGAAAAAAAAATTTTAATTAAAAAAATTCTATTTCCAACAAAATTAGCTTTGCATTGTCTTCTATTAAAAAAAAAAAAAAACATTCTCATGGCAACCCATTGGTAGGTTCGAGCTCCACATGGAGCTCTGTGCTGACAGCTCAGAGCCTGGAGCCTGTTTGAGATTCTGTGTCTCGCTCTCTCTCTGTCCCTCCCCTGCTTGCATTCTGTCTGTCTGTCTCTCTCTCTCTCTCTCTCTCTCTCTCTCTCTCTCTCTCTCAAAAATAAACATTAAAAAAAAGAGTCTGTTTCCTGGTTTCTCTCTCTCTCTCTCTTTAAAAAACAAAACAAAAACAAACAACAAAAAACAAAAACAAAAACATTCTCAATAATGCAAGAACTCAGAAAATATGCCATATAAACTTCATGGGGAAGAAAAGTTATTTTGGTTGATTAAAAGATTAAGCAGAAATACTCTAAAATTAAAAGACATGACCTAAAACTAAACTGTCAACCAACATTATAGACCATAAAGCATAATGCTGGAAGAACAGTATGATTTATATTAAAAGCAAAAAATCTAGGAGTCAGGAGAACTGTCATTGAACCTGCATTCCACCAGTATCCATAGGCAGGTTTTCAATAGGTTGTGATCTTTATTTTCTTTTATTTCACTGAAGTTTTTAGACATAAACTTCAATATGAAGTTTTAGACATAAAGCAATAGAATGCCTATTGAGAAACTTTATAAAGTATTATTTAAAATAAAATGAGTTTTTGTTACCCATGTATAGGCTCACAACCTTCCAACCAAATAAAAGCTGGTTTGGAAAAAAGACAGTCTCTTTAACAAATGGTGCTGGGAGAACTGGACAGCAATATGCAGAAGAATGAAACTAGACCACTTGTTTACACCATTCACAAAAATAAACTCAAAATGGATAAAGAACCTGAATGTGAGACAGGAAACCATCAAAACCCTAGAGGAGAAAGCAGGAAAAAACCTCTCCGACCTCAGCCGCAGCAATTTCTTACTTGAGACATCTCCAAAGGCAAGGGAATTAAAAGCAAAAATGAACTATTGGGACCTCATCAAGATAAAAAGCTTCTGCACTGCAAAGGAAACAATCAACAAAACTAAAAGGCAACTGACAGAATGGGAAAAGATATTTGCAAATGACATATAAGACAAAGGACTAGTATCCAAAATCTATAAAGAACTCACCAAACTCCACACCCGAAAAACAAATAATCCAGTGAAGAAATGGGCAGAAAACATGAATAGACACTTCTCTAAAGAGGACAACCATGGAGAAACGGGAACCCTCTTGCACTGTTCGTGGGAATGCAAACTGGTGCAGCTGCTCTGGAAAACAGTGTGGAGGTTCCTCAAAAAATTAAAAATAGATCTACCCTATGACCCAGCAATAGCACTGCTAGGAATTTACCCAAGGGATATAGGAGTGCTGATGCATAGGGGCACTTGTACCCCAATGTTTATAGCAGCACTCTCAACAATAGCCAAATTATGGAAAGAGCCTAAATGTACATCAACTGATGAATGGATAAAGAAATTGTGGTTTATGTACACAATGGAATACTATGTGGCAATGAGAAAGAATGAAATATGGCCTTTTGTAGCAACGTGGATGGAATTGGACAGTGTTATGCTAAGTGAAATAAGTCATACAGAGAAAGACAGATACCATACGTTTTCACTCTTATGTGGATCCTGAGAAACTTAACAGAAGACTATGGGGGAGGGGAAGGAGAAAAAAAAAGTTAGGGAGGGAGCCAAACCATAAGCCACTCTGAAAAACTGAGAACAAACTGAGGGTTGATGGGGGGTGGCAGAGAGGGGAGGGTGGGTGATGGGCATTGAGGAGGGCACCTGTTGGGATGAGCACTGGGTGTTGTATGGAAACCAATTTGACAATAAATTTCATATTTAAAAAAAAAAGCTGGTTTGTATTAACCATCTACAGTCGTGGTGAGTTTCTCTCCACCTCGCAACTAAAAAACAATTGTATTTGAAATAACATTTATTTCCTTGGTGAAAAAGATATTACTCATGAAAACTAAAAATATAAAGAAAGAAAAGTTGAATAAGAATAATATGTTGATAAATTGAACTTGATCTTGACCCTAAATCCATTTGTCTTGTAATCTTTCTTGTCTTAGTAAATTGTAACTCCATTTTTTCTGGTTGTTCATATCAAACCTTGAAGCATTACTGATTCTTCACTTAATCTCATGCTCCATATCCAGTCATGCTCCATATCCAGTCATCTGGATACCTTGTTGGTGTTACCATCAACATATTTAATAGTCAAGCACTTCTTACCACCTCCAAGCTACAACCCTGGTCAAGAGCCATAAAATTGGTCTCCTTGTCTTCATTTGTACCTTAAGTCTGTTCTCACAGAGCAGACAAAGTGACCCCTTAAAAAGGTTAACTCATTCTCACTTCTGTTAAAACCGTCTAATGCTTCTCAACTCACTCAGAAAAAGAGTCTTACCGCAGGCCCTTTGTACTTGCTGTTTACTCTGCTCAGAATGCTCTTGTTCCAGGCTTACAGTGGCTCACTCTCTTCAATTCTTTATTCAAATATCAGTTTTTAAGTAAAGTTTACCCTAGAGCCCTATGTAAAAATTCTATACTTTCCCCCATGCAATCTCCTTCTTGTCTACTTTTTTTCCATAGCACTTATTGTATGCTTTGAAACATGCATATTAGTCTTTTTTTGCCTGTCTCCTCCTACTAGAATGAAAGCTCCATGAGAGTATGGATTTTTCTCTGGTTTGTTAATTGCTGTGACTCTAGCACTGAGAAGAGTGCCAGTAATAGACACTTCATAAATATGTGCTGAAATAAAGTTTCAGAATAGTCTTCATTCTGATATTATGCATTTTTCAATTTTTATGCAATGGGCACAAATTACTAAGTTACTTAAATAATCAAAAATGTTAAAATTAGCATAAGAAAAGTCATGTATGTACATATAACTATTTTCTTCAGCAGCATTAGAAATAAAATAGAAAAGTGCTCGCTTCAGCAGCACATATACTAAAAAAGAAATAAAACAGAATAATCTAGGACAATATTATCAGGTCCAGAAAATTTAATGTTTCAAAGGTTTATTAGCACCTCAAACTATTCACTTGTTATCTTGAAATATATGAATGATTTTTCCCTCTTGTCTATGAAGCTGTCCTTTTTAGACGCACATTTTGATAAATAAAAATTTTAAAAGAAAACCAGTATGATACTTGAAAAATAAATATAAAAGTTAAGGTCATTTTAGTTGGAAAAGGATAAGAATTCTACAACAAACAAGCCAGTGACCCACCTTTAAGCCTCCATTTTTTTTATTGATTGAAGAAGCTATAAATAATGTCAATTTTATAGTAGCAATAACCTACCGAGTGAAAGAGCTTTAGGATGAAAACAGCATAAAATTAAATTAGTTTCCCTGGTATTTGATCTAAACTGAGATAATGTTGTTGACAGTGGAAGGTTTTTAATTTGTCTTTTCGTCTACCCACTTGTCTTTCTTTAGCAAAGATGACCCAGGGGCTGAGATTGTCCTTAAACGTTAATTCATTTGGTTTTTCCTGGCCATCAGTCACATGTGCATGTGGTGAAACAAGCAAAAGAACATTGGGTTTTCATATAAATCAAAACAGGAAAATTGATTTTTTTTTCAGTTGCGGAACTCACTGAGTAGCCGATTGCCTGTTGTGGGTCTAGGCAAATGTGGTGTTCCTGACCTGATCTGATGCTCAGTATACTAAAAATCCTCCAGTAGGAACATTCTGCCTCTCCCCTAGTTCTAGCCTCCAGCCCCTGTTTTGTACTGTTTGCCACTCTCTGGCCAGTTGCCCACCCCAGAGAAGCCTCTGGCCAGGAAGCCCACTCCTTTTCATGTGACCTTGATACCCTTCTGTCCACTTAATGGATCTGTGCTTCATACTAAACCCATAGGTGGATAGTTACTCATGTTTGGGTTTCATGTGCTCTGATAAATATCAATTCTCTGGTCTGTCTGATTTATACACTAATTGCAAATTAGACCAAAAACAGTTAGGTATCTCCTTGAATGTGAACTGTGAATAGTGGTTTGTTTCCAAAGATTACAGCAGGGAAAGGGGCAGGGGCGTGAAAAGTAACTTTACAGTGGCTAAACCTGGAAAACACTACCTTGGCCATGTGACCAAGGTTTGTATCATCAATGATAAGTCATTGATATTATGGGATGAGAAAAATATTTCACCTCTATGGCATTTCACCTCTATGGCATTCCTCCTCAAATCCTATCTATGAGAGAAACATTAGACACACTCAAATTTACTATTCTACAAAATACCTGACCATCTCAAAACTGTAAAGGTCATTAAAAAACAAGGAATGTCTGAGAAACTGTTCTAGACCAACTGATGATTAAATCAAACCTAGAATCATAAATGAGCATTAGAGAAAAAACTAGTGAGATCTGAATAAATCCTATAATGTAGTTACTAATCATGTACCAAGTTTGTTTCTTAGTTGTGACATAATTACCAGGGTAATGGAAGATGTTAAAATAGGGGAAACTGTGTCAGTTATACACAGGAAATATCTATACTACTACTCTTCCAAAAATCTATAACTATTTAAAAATAAAGTTCATCAAAAATAATAGTCAATCAGATGAAGATGAAAATATTCCTTTTATTACTGATAAAGTCTAGGTTGAATAAGTAGGATTAGGTGTGGAATAATACAGAGTTTTTAATTATAAAACCAGAAATAGGCAGATTTGCCACAGATACAGAGTTACATGGGACCACTGCAGCCTTCCCAAGTTGGGACTTCACCTTTTAAATAACTTGGGGGTTGGGGCAAAACAGAATGGGTACATTCTACAGATAACTGGTTTCTAAGAATAGTAAAAGGGCTAACTACATATGCCTGGTTTCTCTACCAAACTCATCAAAGATAAGTCATTGTTTCATCTCTGGAGAAGAGTGAGAAGGTAGAGATAAATCCAGAGTCTAAATCTAATGAGGTTGCCTGGAAGGGAATAGGAATGGGGGGGGGGCATAAATGTTGCCCCCTAACATTTCCCCAGTTTTTGATCTCTAAGCCATTTGAGCTTAACAATTAAGATGGTGGTCACACAAGGTCTGGTTACTTCATTTTTGATGAGGAAATTAGAAGTTTCTTTGAACTATCCTGCTTTCACCTTCATGAGGCTACTGTCCATGCAAACTTCTATTGTTAGGATACATTAATAGGCAATATTGATTTTCCTCCCAAAATGCACTGAAATGCTTCCAATATAACAAACACCTCAATCAAAATAACTCTGAAGCCACTCACTCTAAGATTGAAACTCTTCCCCCATTCTATGTCTCATCCCATATTACATCCATGATACCTATCAGAGGCACTTCCAATCTCAGCTCTGTCCATTCAGAAAAAGCTGAATAAACTGAAAACCAATGACTTTTCTTGGACAGTTGGAGGACTGGGGTCACAGGGAAAACTATAACCCTGAAATCTGGAGAGACTGGAGAATCCAAGATTCACAGAGGAGATATGCTTACCTGGAGAAGAATCACCAGAATGACAAACTGCTAGGAATACTTAGATGGCAATTCTAACAAATTGCTGGAGACTGAAGAGTGTAGATTAGCCTGACAGTGAGAAACTCCAGGGGCTTTGCCACTGGGAATCCTACCAGGTACTCACAACGAAGAGTAGAGAAAAAGCCCTCCTGGATCTGGCTGGGAAGGAAAGATAATCATTTTAAAATAAACTGAGTCCATTCTCCCTAACAAAGGACAAATCTCCAGGGGAAAAACTTTCCTACAGTCTTATTTCACCTGCAGGTAGGACATTTCTACCACTCTAGCACCTTCCTGTCTCACCAAAGAGGAAGGAATGGCTATAAAACACTTGTGAAAATCCCAGGACACAATCCCACTAAAAATGGAGATTTAACCAAAAGATTATACAATTCTACCCCTTTTCCCTGATTTCTTACCATCCATACAGAGCTCTAATATAATAGTAGTGGATTACAGATGAAAGAGCTGCAAGACACAGACTCTCTCTGAGAAGTCTTAGCGAAGCCCAGAGTCAACAGGAAAAACAAAGAGGACACTAGAGGAATTTGAAACCTCTGGCACCTACAGCTACAGCAAAAACTGAACACAGCCCAACTCCTAGACAGATTAACATAAAACCTCATATTAATGGCCTATTTACCTCAGTTTGTATCATCCAACACATCATGTCTAGCTTCCAACAAAAAATTACAAGGCAGGCTAAAAGGCAAGAAAAAACACAATCTAAAGAGAAAGCAAACAGTGGAATTAGACTCAGGTATGACATAGATTTGAATTACTGGACAGAGAATTCAAAATAGCTATGATTATTTCATGAATGGCTCCCATGAAAAAGTAGACAGCATGCCAGAAGAAATGGCTAACATAAGTAGAGAGAAAGTCTAATAAAGATTTAAAAGCAAATACTAGAAATCAAAAAACATTGTAAAAAAATGAAAAATGCCTTTCTTCTTTGATGGGTTCAATAGTAGACTGGATAAGGCCAAAGAAAAAAATAAGTAAGCTTGAAAATAATCAATTGAAACTTCCCAAACTGAAGTATAAAGAGAACAAAGAATGAAAATGAAAAAAAAGAAAAAAAAACTAAACAGACCAAACAAAAACTGTGAGGCAATTTCAAAAGGAATATCACAGGTGTGATTGGAATACCAGAAAGAGAAATAAAGTAGAAGAAATACTTGAAGTAACAATGAGAATTTTTACAAAATTATTGACAGACAACAAACCACAGATCCAGAAAATTCAGAGAACATTGAGCAAGATAAATATCAAAAATTCTACACTGAGGAATTTCATATTAAAACTGAAGAAAACCAAAGATAAAGAAAAAAATCTTGAAAGAAACTAGAACTAAAAAATGATCCATCAATCCATGATCCATGAAAGATACAATTGATAAGTTGGTCGTTGTTAAAATTAAAAACTTCTGCTCTGTGAAAGTCATTGTCAAGAAAATGAGAAGACAAGCCACAGACTGAGAGAAAATATTTGCTAAAAATATATGACAAAGAACTATTATCCCAAATACACAAATTTCAAAACTCGACAATAAGAAAGCAAACAGTCTAATTTAAAAATGGGCAAAAAATGTGATCAGACACCTTACTAAAGGAGATATACAGATAGAAAAATAAGCACATAAAAGGATGGTAAACATCATGTCATTTGGGAATTACACATTAAACCAATAATGAGATACCACTGCATACCTATCAGAATGGCAAATATCTGAAACACTGACCACATCAAATGCTGGCAAGGCTGTGGAACAACAGGAACTCTCATTCACTGCTGGTGGGAATGAGAAATGGTACAGCCACCTTGTAAGATAGCATAGCAGTTTCTTAGAAAATTAAACGTACTCTTACCATATGATCCAGCAATCAGGCTCTTTGGTATTTACCCAAGTGAGTTAAAAACTTATGTCCATCCAAAAACCTGCATACCGAGGTCTATAGCAAAACTTGGAAGCAACTAAGATGTCAGTAGGTAAATGGATAAACTATATCCAGACAAAAGAATATTATTCAGCACTTTTTTTTTATTTTTGAGAGAGACATAGAGACAGAGACAGAGAGCACAAGCAGGAGAGGGGCAGAGAGAGAGGGAGACACAGAATCCAAAGCAGGTTCCAGGCTCTGAACTGTCAGCACAGAGCCCTGTGCGGGGCTCAAACTTAAGAGCCGTGAGATCATCACCCAAACTGAAGTCAGATGCCTAAACCACTGAGCCACCCAAATGCCCCCTATTCAGCACTTTTTAAAAAGGAACTATCAAGCCGTGAAAAGACATGAGGAACTTTAAATACATTTTGCTAACTGAAATAAGTCAATCTGAAAAGGCTGCATACTATATGATTGCAATTATATGACATTCTGGAAAAGGCACAATTATGGAGGCAATGAAAAGATCAGTGGTTTCTAGGAGCTTGGGAGGAGGAAGGGATAAATGGGTAGAACACAGAAGATTTTTAGGGCTGAAACTACTCTGTGATACATGGATATATGTCATTATACATTTGTCCAAACCCATAGAAGGAACAAAGCCAAGCATGAACCCTAATGTCAATGATGGACTTTAGGTGATGAAGATGTGCCAATGAAGATTCATCAGTTGTAACAAATATACCACTTTGGTTGTGAATGTTAATAAGGAGGGGCTATGCCTGGGTGGGTGTCAAGGGGTATAGAGGAAATGGGGCTGACCCTGAAATTGCTATAAAAATAAAGTCTATTTAAAAATAAAAATAAAAAATAACATCTATATATTAAAATATAAAATTAAAAAAATTATAAACATAACATCTACATATTAAAAAAATAAAAATTGTATTTGTTAGAAAAGATTATTAGTTGTGTCCTGATAGGTTGACAGCCAGTCCAGTCTTCCAGATATCTGGGGCTTTTAAGCTATAAACTTACACAGATTTAGAAAAGTTTTCTATCAAAATAGATACTGTGTGTTTAATCATGTCTGAGGAGGGATCCACCTGTGTATATTTTCTGACAGCAGCATCTGTAACTTGCCTGCATTCTGAAGAAGTTTAGAAGTTTACAATGATGCCATTCTGACTTGCCTAGTCTTATTTTAGGTACCTGGTTCAATACCTAACACTGTTAAAGCCAACAATGCCACCCTGGGTATAGACACTTTCTACTCTATGCCACAGTAGTTTCTGTCATTAGTGCTTGCTTTGGAATTGCTTAAGCCTTCTGGGAAAGGTTTGTCCCTCATCCCTACCATTCTTTCAGCTGGGAATCACCCCCAGGGGAGTGCAAAACTAAAGCTGCTGTTGATGTTTATAAAGTGTATGCTCTTGAGGCCTACTGAAGATATCTCCCCCATGTGTTTTTCAAGACACATTGGTTTCTGTACTTGGCAACATTTCCAATTTTGAAGAGCTTTACATTCTGTTCCATCTTTTTCTGTGGATGTAGGAGTTTCTTCCAGTCTTTCATTTTGCTCTGCTCATCCGTAGCAAATGAGGTTCAAATGAGTTTCTAATAATTTAACATACTTTCAAAATTGATCCTCTCTAAAATATGAAAGGCCAACACCACTTCCTGGAATTCAATGCCTGCCTTCCTTTTATTTTCTATTTCAATTCTAGTTGGCCTTTGTTTTCCTATAATATTCATCTAAGTTGTCTTTAAGATATTGCATAGTGAGGGAATGCAAGCTGGTGCAGCCACTCTGGGAAACAGTATGGAGGTTCCTCAAGAAACTAAAAATAGAACTACCCTACGACCCAGCAACTGCACTACTAGGCATTTAGCCATGGGATGCAGGTGTGCTGTTTTGAAGGGACACATGCACCCCCATGTTTATAGCAGCACTGTCAACAACAGCCAAAGTATGGAAAGAGCCCAAATGTCCATCGATGGATGAATGGATAAAGAAGAGGTGATATATATATATACAATGGAGTATTACTCGGCAATCATAAGAATGAAATCTTGCCATTTGCAACTACGTGGATGAACTGGAGGGTATTATGCTAAGTGAACTTAGTCAGAGAAAGACAAAAATCCTATGACTTCACTCATATGAGGACTTTAAGAGACAAAACAGATGAACATAAGGGAAGGAAAACAAAAATAATATAAAAACAGGGAGGGGACAAAACAGAAGAGACTCATAAATATGGAGAACAAACTGAGGGTTATGGGAGGGGTTGTGGGAGGGGGCATGGGCTAAATGGGTAAGAAGCACTAAGGAATCTACTCCTGAAATCATTGTTGCATTATATGCCAATTTGGATGTAAATTTTAAAAAATAAAAAATAAAATTAAAAAAAATAAAAAATAAAAAAAAAATTTAAAAAAAAAGATATTGCATAGTGAGAAATGTGAAATCAATAACTTCTGGGTCTGTGAAAAGAACCCATTGCTCACAAAATCTTGTGTGCTTCTATTCTCCCGAGATGGATAATATCACCCAGAAGGTAATCTTTTCCCTATAATCTACTCCCTCCCTGTTGCACTCACTTATTAGTAAGCCTATAGCACTCTCCTGCATCTACCGAGGCACTCTTGGCACCCCTATGCCTGCACCGGGATAGCTCAAGCTGAAATTGTAACAACCTGCACACTAGCACCTACTTGTTCAGCACACCCTCAGACGTTTACTTTTTGCTTAAGGTACTTAATATTGAGGATTCACTACCCAATCTCCATTTTATATTTCTGCTAATTGGAGAAGCTAGAAACCTACAATCTAAATTCACCAAACTCCTTAAGCTAGGATTCTTGACACAAATTAAGTTTCCACCAATTATAAGAACTCTTTGTGAGACTGGGAAAATAAACATAAGGAAGAGGTCATCTTTCTGTGGCTCTTAGCTGGTGTTTCTTGCAAAAATGAGTTTGGAAATGTGAGGTTTCCTTAGTCGGAACTGCAGTGTCCATTTTTCAGTTTCTTCAGTATGAAAGGCAATCGTCACGGTGGCAGTAACTTTCTGCTTTGACAGTGTGATATCAGAGGTAGTAACTTTCTTAGTGAATCATCCCTATGCTGTCCTGCAAGTCGTTGGGGAGGTCCAATTGAACACCTCTTTCTTTTTAGCACTTCCAATAATCTTCAATGTACCCATATATGTTATCAATTCTAAGATCTATTTTTTTCATATTTTTACCTTTCTGAATTTAGAGTGCTGTGGGTAATCAATGCCTTTATTTCCATCACTGGTAACCATGTAACATTCATGACACAAGTTTTTGATATCCTTCCACTGATGACTTCTATTAAGATCAAAACAGCACCAGCATCACCACACCTTACAGTAATTTCAAATATAAGTCCCATCACAATTAAGGCTCTTAGAGTATTTTGTGTTTTCCCCACTAAACTACCACTGAAAGATTGGGTGAGACTCATGCACCATTTACCCAAGGTCTCGTGAATACTGCTCCACTTCTATAACAGCCTTTTCTCAGCTAAAATGTGCTCCTTGCTTAGGGAAAAAACATCTTAAGCTACAGTAACTTGTCAGAGTAAAAATCTAGTATGGCTACTGCTTAATTCTGAAGTTGCCTGCCCAGACAACAAAGGAGGCAAAAATATACAATGGGGAAAAGATAGTCTCTTAAGCAAATGATGCTGGGAAAACTGGATAGCTACATGGAAAAGAATGAAACTGGACGGACCACTTTCTTACACCAAACACAAAAATAAACTCAAAATGGATTACAGATGTAAATGTAAGACCTGAAACCATAAAACTCCTAAAAAAAACATAAGCAATACTGTCTTGGACATCAGCCTTAGCAATATTTTTCTGAATATATCTCCTCAGGCAAGGGAAACAAAAGCAAAAATAAACTATTGGGATTACACCAAAATAAAAAGCTTTGGCACAGTAAAGGAAACCATCAAAAAAACAAAAAGGCAACCCACTAAATGGGGGAAGATATTTACAAATTATATATCCAGTAAGATATTAATATGCAAAATATATAAAGAACACTATAACTCAACACCTAATAATAGTAACAATAATGTGATTTTAAAAATGAACAGAGGACTTGAATAGGCATTTCTCCAAAGAAGACATACAGATGGCCAACAGACATATGAAAAGATGTTCATCATGGAAAAGTAAATCAAAACCTGACTTCATACCAGTCAGTAGAGCTATTATCAAAAAAAACAAAAACAAAAAAACAAAAAAATAGCAAATGTTGGCAAGGAAATGAAGAAAAAGGAATCCTTGTGCACAATTAGTGGGAATGTAAATTGATGCAGCCACCATGGAAAACAGTATGGAGGTTCATCAAAAAATTAAAAATAGACCATACAACCCAGTAATTCCACTTCTGGGTACTTACCCAAAGAAAATAAAAATACTAATTTGAAAAGATTTATGTACCCCTATATTGCAGCATTATTTTCAAAAGCCAAGATCTGGAAACAACACACATGTCTATTGATAAATCTCTAGATAAAGAAAATGTAGCATAAATGTACAATGGAATATTACCCAGCCATAAAAAGAATGAGATCTTGCCCTGTGCAACAACATGGATGTACCAAAGAAGGCATTATGCTAAATGAAATAGGTCAGAAAGGAAAAGATAAATGCCATATGATTTCACTGAGAGGTGGAATCTAAAAAGCAAAATAAACAAACAAAAACCAGAAATAGTCTCATATACATAGTGAATGAAGTGGTTGTTGCCAAAGAAGAAAGGCTGGGGTGATGGGAAAAATAGGGAAAGGGGATTAACAGGTACAAACTTCCAGTTATAAAATAAGTCATGGGGATGAAAAATACAGCATCAGTATATAGACACTAATATAATAACTTTTCTTGATGACAAATGATAACTACACTTATTGTGATGAATATTTTGTAATATATATAATTGTTGAATCACTATGTTGTACACATGAAACTAATATATGCCAACTATACTTCAATAAAAATTTTTAAAAAATGAAACTGCCTGTGTAGGTCATAACAGTTCAAACGAATAACATGGATCATGGCAAAGATCACAAACCCAATTTGAAAAAGCAGCATCAAACTAGAAATGACCTAGTCAAAGTTATTTTGCTCACCAAAATTCAGGTTTTATCTCTCTCTCAACATTCCTGACATATTCATGAGCAGTTGGTGTTTCAAGGGGGCCTATGAATAGCATCCATTTTCCCTGCCCAAGTTCTAAGTCACTTGAGAAATAAGATTCCCCCTCAAATGTTTTAAAAGATAAAGATCAACATATCAACATCATTAATAAAGTTCTGATCATAGAACATGGCTTAGACATGTAACAGAAATGGGTTTTTTTAGTACTAAAGCCCAGAATTAGACATTTGCCACTACAGGCAGCATTGAACAACCTCATTACTTCATACATGGGCCTCTCCCCCTTAAAAATGCAGCATGAAATGTGTTTTCTTCAGGCAGCAGCCTCCTGAGGGTAGGGAAGAAATATGGGGTGAGATCCATGTGCCCATTTCCTCCCCAAATCTCGATAACATTCACAAAATAAGAAAGGAAGGAAAGAAATGAGTAAGTGACAAAAACAACCTACAGTGTCAAAGAGCCTATGTTGAGGAAACTAATCTATGTAAGGACACAGATTTGTCTATGTTGTTTAATGCTATGTTACTGGTACCTAAACCACTTCCTGGCATTAGTGAATCTCAATAATATTAGCTGAACGCTTATAACTGGAAAGTAAAAAAAGGTAGATTCATGTTAGCTTCTTACTTTTTCCTAAAAGTAGGCTAAAACTCAGAATATATAAGCAAATGGTTTAGTCACATTATTTTCCTCAAGAAAAATATCACCAGCAAATAACACTATTTACCCAGAGAAGGTGGTACTCAGCTCAGCATCTCTTCCATCCCTTATCTCTGCCTACTGCCAGTAAGTGTCATCAAGCCAAAGAGAACCCAAAGGATGTCATAAAATCTTCTGGCCCAGAAGACCTCCAAATGCTTCTGCCTGGCCAAAAGTCCCATGTTCACCATAGATTTAGCCACTTTAAATAGTATAATTAAACAGGGGCATTTGGGTGGCTCAATCAGTTAAGTGTCCAGCTCAGGTCATGATTTTATGGTTCATAAGATCTAGCCCCACATTGGGCTCTGTGCTGTCAGCCGGCATCCTGCCTGGGATTCTCTCTCTCCCTCTGCCCCTGCCCCACTTGTGTGTGTGCACTCTCTCAAAACAAACATGAAAAAAAATTTAAGTATAATTAGCAGATTTCTCACTCTTTTATCTATTGTTCACAAACAAGAATGAACATCTATGCAAACAGAAAGGAATTGGAAGTAAGGTCTTTCTATGCACAAGTCTAAAGGATCTGAAGCAATCATAATGATAAGCCCTTATCTGTATGAACTACACTACATATCTCCTATTATTAGGCCCATATTGAAAGGTAGATGATAATCTTCACTTTGCCAGCAAAGCTGCCAGGATATAATTAAACATTAAAGGTTTCTATATACAGCCCTGGGTCGAGATATCTCCTACTGGGAACTCTCAAGCAATGTGAACTCTTCTTTTTGAAAGTGGTTTGCCAGTTGTCAGCTAATTAAGTTCAAGGTAACTTAATCTAAAATGTTATGCTATCATTTGCCCATGAGGATATGAAAATACGGTGAAGACAAAATGAAACTGGAAAAACATGATGTTGGGATTTTTGCTTTGTTTTAGTTTTGCTTGTTTTGTTTTTTTGTTATGAATGTTTGCAATAGATCTATTTCAATTTTGATATCATATCAGAGTAACCAAGTAATAATACATATTCTATTTAAAGATTGAGATTCCACAGATAATTGACATGATCACATTAGTAATATTTGTTATCAAATGGCCAAACACATAACAATTTGGTCAACTATGTTGCTGTATCTAACATCCCCCTCATATTCTTTCATTTGGAACACACATCTCTATATTTTTGTCTTCCCTTTAGTTACTTGATATCAGACTATAAAGTTCTGGAAGATTAGGCTATATCTTTTTTGCTTGATTATATACAGCACAAAATATGGTACTGGCATTTGGAGAATTTAGTAAGTAGTATTTAAACTCTACAAACACTTCAACGTAATTAAGAGTTTTAAAAGGTTTAATCTTCTGTATAATTAAGTCTCTCAACTTGCAGTATACTTCAGTTAATACATGAGAACTTCTTTATTGCCTACACAACATAAAAATCTATAAATCTTATTACAAATTCAAATATTAATAGTTCTAGCTTTGGTATATTTGAATGTAAAACTTCAGTTGCCTTTTAAAGGTCATCTAAAGAATTATAACACTGCACTGCGTAGATAAATATCTAGTATTTAAAACACAGTAAAGGGGCGCCTGGGTGGCGCAGTCGGTTAAGCGTCCGACTTCAGCCAGGTCACGATCTCGCAGTCCGTGAGTTCGAGCAGTCCGTGAGTTCGAGCCCCGCGTCAGGCTCTGGGCTGATGGCTCAGAGCCTGGAGCCTGTTTCCGATTCTGTGTCTCCCTCTCTCTCTGCCCCTCCCCCGTTCAAGCTCTGTCTCTCTCTGTCCCAAAAATAAATAAACGTTGAAAAAAAAAATTTAAAACACAGTAAAAATGAGTTCAAGGTCTCCAAAATAATCAATTTAAGGTTCGGAAGACATACAGAAAAGTCTCACCAAATATCTATCCCAGATAGACATCTTAAAGACTTGTATCTGCAATTACCCTCTGGATCTCTCCCCAAACCAACATGTTTATAGTGCTTACATTCAACAATGGGCCCCTATAATTGAGAATCAATCTGGTTCTCAGAAACAAGGTTAGGATAGGGCCACTGATGAAGATAAAGGCAAGTCTTCATATATGTAAAGTTTTCTCCCACTTATCTATCCTCAAATGGCTCACACCCACTTGGGACCCTACGAAGGGTCACAGTACAAGACTTTACAGGCTCTCTGATGTCTAGTCCACAACTGACTTCACAATCCCCTTGTCAGTTCATTAGAAAATGGGCAGGCCCTTGCACATGTTCAGACCTATCAATGGACATGTGGCAGCCTTTAGTTCCATAAACAGTTTAAAACTAATTCATATACATCACTGGTAGTATTTTCAGAGGATGCATCTATGTGCTGCCCAAACAGAATCTTTGCCTCTTTCTAATGGCTAATGTCTTAAGGTCACATGTGGACCCAGAACAAGTGGGTAGTAGTGACATAGAAAAAGGAGTCTTCAAGCATTACATTAGATGCAACTTACTACATATTATATTTCTGCTGCATCACATCTGATCTGAATAATCTTAATACATCTATGGCTTTTGTGATTGTGAGATGATGTCATTTCTGCTTCTAGCAACACAGAAGGTGGAAAATTCAGCTCATACCACCTGGTGTCTTAGGGTAAACCTTTAAAAAAGGGTGTCTCAAAGAGCAGTTGACCAGAACACACCCCCAAAACTTCCCCAAATACCCCTTTTCTTGTGCTCCTTAAATCGGTGAAGGACACCACCATTCAAGCTACAGGTCATCACTAATTACTACCTCTCTTACACATGCATTTGATTAAGGATAAAAGTCCAATCGAGGAAATTTCCTAAGTAACTCCAAAATCTGGTTTCTCACTAGTATCACATAACCACTACTTCTCTGTCTGAGTTACTTCCACAGCATGTTAATAATCATGTCCCTCCTCAAGGGGATCTAAGACACAAATCTGATGGTGTCACTGCCACTCAATCACTCCCCATTGCCTTCAGAATAAAGTCCACAGGCTTTGATAACCTACCTTTTACCTAGTTCTCCAGCCTCATCAGTTATCCTTTTTCTCTTCATATCCTTTCTTTCAGCTACTGTAAGCTTCTTGCATTTCCTATTATACCACACACACATTTTAGATTGAACCACCCTGCACTCTCACTAGCTTAAAATTCCTTTAAAACTAAACTAAGATTAAACCTACCAGCAAGACCCTCCAACATTTCTAACACCCTCTGAATCAAGCCCACCCAGAACACCAAATTTATGCTATATATGACTCCCTCTTCAGATTTTCCATCCTGTGCTTCCATTTCTTCTAACATCACTTTCTGTTATCAATTATTTGTGTTTCCTAGAGCCTACGAGTTGCTTGAAGACATAGTCTCAGATTTTCTATCTCCATGCCTAAGAACAGCCTCTGGCACATAGTAGACACTCAGAGGATATTTGTTGAGTGAATGAATGTGACAACCAAGCTTGAATTCAAATATAGATCCAAAGTCTATGATCTTTTCACTTTATCATAATCATTCAGCTATATATGAGTGGATGACCCAAAATAGACATTCAGAGTAGAGCTATGACAGTGTTTACAGCCCCTTTCTGCCAGACTCTTCACATTTGTCAGAGGAAGAGAAAAAATTGTCTACTGAAAGTGCAGGTAGTACCCAGTGTTTCTCCACTGCTGCAGACAGATGGTCAGAACATCATAATAAATATGAACAAAATGTGCCCAAAATGAGAATGGAAAATTCTGCCTCCAAAATCCACAGAGAGTCCTTTGCCTATTGATGGAGGGATTATAATTATATCAAAGGCATTTTAGGTGAAGCAGAATCATTAATGTGAAACACAGAACCAAGCTTCCTGCTTTGAGATTTATGGATTTATATACTGACAAATAATATGGTTTATTTTTCAGGTACATAAGAAAAATAAAACTGCCATGTAGAAATTTAAGTTCTTATTCAACTGACTATTTTAAAGTGTCACTGAACCATTTAAAAAATATCTAAAACAATTTAAAGGCATATTTCTAGGCATCCAAGATTTTCTTCCATAATACTTCTGAAAAAACATGGTGTGCATTAAAATCACCTGTGAGGTTTTTTTCTACATCAATAGAAAATAAATAATCAATCAATTGATCAATCCTGAGTCTCACCCAAGATCTATTACATCAGAATCTCTTTAGGGTCACGTATAGAACTTTAAAGTTTTTCAGACAATTCTGATGGACCAGACTTGCTTGTGTGAACTGGTATGGTGAACTATTCCTTGAAAATATTTTTTTTTTATCCTCACAGAAGTGTTTACATATAGGTCCATTCTAGATGTGCCATGGTAGTGACACACTACTCTTATTCCTCAGAACATACTTTGCAAGCTGTAGATTAGGTTTTGAATATTACTGATTCTTATTTTAACTGATAAGAATAACTTACTTAGGAGCACCAGGGTGGCTCAGTCGGTTAAGCATCCGACTTCTGCTCAGGTCATGATCTCACAGTACATGAGTTCAAGCCCCTCATCAGGTGAGCTCGAGCCCCACTTCAGGCTCCACACCAATAGTGCAGAGCCTGTGTGGGATTCTCGGTTTCTCCCTCTCTCTCTGCCCCTTGCTGACTTGTGCCCTCTCTCTCTGAAGAAGAAGAAGAAGAAGAAGAAGAAGAAGAAGAAGAAGAAGAAGAAAAAGAACAAGAACTTAGTTACTGAACTTCAAAATTGAAGAAGAATATGGGACACAGTATATCAGGAGTGTATGTCTCCTGAAAGGTCACCAGGACCACAAATCAATATGTAAAATGAAATAAATATAACCATAAATCTATACTTTAGGAGTTGTTCATGGGATAGTTGTTCATAGTTGTACAGGATAAAAATTTGAGTCATAAAATTTAAATAAAGAACGATTAGGGATTTTTCATGTAGTTTAATTTTCACAATTATTGAGGTGTTTATAATTATTTTCCTAGAAATAAATTTGAGAGTTTCACAAAAGTAGTGACAGCCTGAATTCAATCCTCTGTCTCATAAATCTGAGTCTAGTGCTGTTTTTAAAACATCGTTGGCTCATATAAATAAATTCATACACATAAAACTCAATTACAAGGTTATGTGATGGGTAAAATAAAAAACAAAAAACAAAACAAATAAACAAACAAAAAAAACCCAGATAGTCCCATATAAGTTTCAAAGAAATCACTTGTGGAAGACCAACTTCATAAACAAAATTCACCTCTACTATTCTGATGTTTGATTATTTCTATGCAATATGGACAATGGCCAAGGATGTTGCTAAACATTCTACTACCAACATGGAAGATATCCCCCTGCATGCACAAGAAAGAACTATCTGGATAAATAATTCTAACAGAGTCAAAGTTGAGAGACTCTTCCTTTACCAAAGCTTCACCCAGTATCAGGTTTTTTAATTCAACTGAGTCGTTTACATTTCAATATATTCCCACTTAGTTATTCCACTAATTTATCCTCAATAAATATACTTAATATTTCTTGAGAGTCTGCCATTTAATGTCAATACAGTGATAAAAAGAGACACATGGATATTAATCTCATGGAGCATGGGTAAGAATCTGTTCCACAACACACAGGTGAAAGAATAATCATTGTTTTCCAAATCAAACTAAATATGCCTTTAAACCCATTTAACAGAGTGTGGAAAATCTAATCCCAGTCATATTTGGGGAGCCCAGAATTTGGGGAGCTTTTATGATACCTAGAATGAAAACAAAGACACAGCCTTGGTCTTTGGTGTCAATGTGATTACTCTTCCTGCCACCAATGCTACTGTTAGGTCACACCCTCTGCCTTTTGTGATGTCTGGTATTCCTGTACCTCCCGGTGGTCTTCTCGACTGACCCCAGACAGCAAAGCAACTCTGTCCCTCTTTCATCAGGATACTGAGCAATACTACATCTGAGATGAGAACCTCTCAAATCTCTGGTCCTTTCCCAGTCCTGGAGACATTTACCCTTCTCCTTATATCAAGACACCTTTATGCTTTCTCCCCTTGCTCTTTTCTCTCTTTTTCTAGAGTGGTTCTTCTCTCCAACCAAAATCTAAGTAAAGATCATCTTCTAAAGGTCTAGCAAATGCAGGGCAAGAAAAAAATATGTCTGGTTCTCTTGATTCTTCTACAATAGCTAAAATAAAACAAGAACAAATTTCCATAAGGACCCTCCACATAGACTGGCAGTTACAGCCATTTGTTAAATATACACTGTACTTGAGCAAAGCACTACATACTTATCCAGTGAAAACTCCTGGAGCTCTTGACCCAAGGCACATAAAAGTGATACTGGAAGTTTTCTCTTTTTCCCCACTCAATTCTTAGAGTTGAAAGGACAAGAATTTTAATTGATACATCCAAAGTACATCAGGCATAGTTAAGTCACCTTCATTTTACTTAATTTTTTTTGAATTATTGTTTTTCTCCAATGACATTTTATTAGAAATTAATTAAGTACACTTGAGATTCTGATTTACTTAAAATTAATAACTTCCTTCAATGGTATGACACCTGTATTATATTTTATCTCAATAGTCTGAAATACAAATGAAACCATTCTCTCTACAGTGAGAGAGCCAAGACATCCTCAGAGACGCTGTCAATGCAGTTAGGATGTCTATCAGAAAGGAGATGACATTTGAGGTCAGCCATAGGCAAATATCTTAAGTAGGTGACATGTGCCATCTAGCATTTTTAGCTTCCCTGATTTAATCTTTTTTCCCCTTTTTAGTGTCCTTGTCTCTCTGTTGAAGCACTCAAGATACTTTGCTTTACCCAATTCCCCTGCATAACATGTCAAAATTCTCAGGAAATGTCTTAATAAATTCATCCACTCTCAAGTATAAAGGATTGATGTTGTTTAAACTGAAACTACTTCAGGAGTGCCTACAGTTATTGATTTTTAGGCCTAACGGATAGATGGAGAAGCACTGTGCCTGGGCAAAAGGCCTGTTCAACCCCTCAAAATTACACTGACATGTCCGGGCCAAAACCAGTTCAAATAAAATGTCTATTTGCATATGTTTTGGAAAAGGTCTACTAAAAAGCCTCACCTAGAAAAACTACTTTCACTGTAAAATGAAATTATATATGGAAAAACACTTTTTAAAGTTAATAGTAATAGGATACTGACTGATTTACAAATGCTGTTCTATTAGCTTTACCTGAATTTGTACTTTACTATAGCCTTAGGAGATTAGTGCTACTGTCCCTATTTCACAAATAAGAAAACAGAGGCAATGGGAAGTTAGTTTTCCTAAAGTCAAAAAACCACAAAGTGGTCCTCTTTATAACCTATAACCTGTCCTTATCATATTCATCAATGTTATTCTCGGAGTTCCCGGCAAGATGGCGGCTTAGGAGGACGCTGGGCTCACCGCACGTCCTGCTGATCACTTAGATTCCATCTACACCTGCCTAAATAACCCAGAAAACCGCCAGAGGATTAGCAGAACGGAGTCACCGGAGCCAAACGCAGACGAGAGGCCCACGGAAGAGGGTAGGAAGGGCGGCGAGGCGATGCGCGCTCCACGGACTGGCGGGAGGGAGCCGGGGCGGAGGGGCGGCTCGCCGGCCAAGCAGAGCCCCCGAGTCGGGCTTGCAAAAGCGGAGGGGCCTGACGGACTGTGTTCCCACAACAAGCGCGACTTAGCGTCTGGGAGGTCATAAGTTAACAGCTCTGCTCGGAAAGCGGGAAGGCTGGAGGACAAAGGGAGGGAGAGCTGCTGAGCCCCCTGACAACAGAGCTCAGTTTGGTGGGGAACAAAGGCGCTCGCCAGCGCCATCTCCCCCGCCCATCCCCCAGCCAAAATCCCAAAGAGAACCTGTTCCTGCCAGGGAACTTGCTCGCTCCGCTCAAACACCCAACTCTGCGCTTCTGCGGAGCCAAACCTCCGGCAGCGGATCTGACTCCCTCCCGCGGCCACAGGGCCCCTCCTGAAGTGGATCACCTAAGGAGAAGCGATCTAAGCCTGCCCCTCCTGCCCCCGAGCACCTTGCCTACCCACCCCAGCTAATATGCCAGATCCCCAGCATCACAAGCCTGGCAGGGTGCAAGTAGCCCAGACGAGCCACACCACCCCACAGTGAATCCCGCCCCTAGAAGAGGGGAAGAGAAGGCACACACCAGTCTGACTGTGGCCCCAGCGGTGGCCTGGGGGCAGACATCAGGTCTGACTGCGGCCCCGCCCACCAACTCCAGTTATACACCACAGCACAGGGGAAGTGCCCTGCAGGTCCTCACCACGCCAGGGACTATCTAAAATGACCAAGCGGAAGAATTCCCCTCAGAAGAATCTCCAGGAAATAACAACAGCTAATGAGCTGATCAAAAAGGATTTAAATAATATAACAGAAAGTGAATTTAGAATAATAGTCATAAAATTAATTGCTGGGCTTGAAAACAGTATACAGGACAGCAGAGAATCTCTTGCTACAGAGATCAAGGGACTAAGGAACAGTCACGAGGAGCTGAAAAACGCTTTAAACGAAATGCATAACAAAATGGAAACCACCACAGCTCGGCTTGAAGAGGCAGAGGAGACAATAGGTGAACTAGAAGATAAAGTTATGGAAAAAGAGGAAGCTGAGAAAAAGAGAGATAAAAAAATCCAGGAGTATGAGGGGAAAATTAGAGAACTAAGTGATACACTAAAAAGAAATAATATACGCATAATTGGTATCCCAGAGGAGGAAGAGAGAGGGAAAGGTGCTGAAGGGGTACTGGAAGAAATCATAGCTGAGAACTTCCCTGAACTGGGGAAGGAAAAAGGCATTGAAATCCAAGAGGCACAGAGAACTCCCTTCAGACGGAACTTGAACCGATCTTCTGCACGACATATCATAGTGAAACTGGCAAAATACAAGGATAAAGAGAAAATTCTGAAAGCAGCAAGGGGTAAACGTGCCCTCACATATAAAGGAAGACCTATAAGACTCATGACTGATCTCTCTTTTGAAACTTGGCAGGCCAGAAAGAATTGGCACGAGATTTTCAGGGTGCTAGACAGAAAAAATATGCAGCCAAGAATCCTTTATCCAGCAAGTCTGTCATTTAGAATAGAAGGAGAGATAAAGGTCTTCCCAAACAAACAAAAACTGAAGGAATTTGTCACCACTAAACCAGCCCTACAAGAGATCCTAAGGGGGACCCTGTGAGACAAAGTCCCAGAGACATCACTACAAGCATAAAACATACAGACATCACAATGACTCTAAACCCGTATCTTTCTATAATAACACTGAATGTAAATGGATTAAATGCGCCAACCAAAAGACATAGGGTATCAGAATGGATAAAAAACCAAGACCCATCTATTTGCTGTCTACAAGAGACTCATTTTAGACCTGAGGACACCTTCAGATTGAGAGTGAGGGGATGGAGAACTATTTATCATGCGACTGGAAGCCAAAAGAAAGCTGGAGTAGCCATACTTATATCAGACAAACTAGACTTTAAATTAAAGGCTGTAACAAGAGATGAAGAAGGGCATTATATAATAGTTACAGGGTCTATCCATCAGGAAGAGCTAACAATTATAAATGTCTATGCGCCGAATACCGGAGCCCCCAAATATATAAAACAATTACTCATAAACATAAGCAACCTTATTGAGAAGAATGTGGTAATTGCAGGGGACTTTAACACCCCACTTACAGAAATGGATAGATCATCTAGACACACGGTCAATAAAGAAACAAGGGCCCTGAATGAGACATTGGATCAGATGGACTTGACAGATATATTTAGAACTCTGCATCCCAAAGCAACAGAATATACTTTCTTCTCGAGTGCACATGGAACATTCTCCAAGATAGATCATATACTGGGTCACAAAACAGCCCTTCATAAGTTTACAAGAATTGAAATTATACCATGCTTACTTTCCGACCACAATGCTATGAAGCTTGAAATCAACCACAGAAAAAAGTCTGGAAAACCTCCAAAAGCATGGAGATTAAAGAACACCCTACTAACGAATGAGTGGGTCAACCAGGCAATTAGAGAAGAAATTAAAAAATATATGGAAACAAACGAAAATGAAAATACAACAATCCAAACGCTTTGGGACGCTTTGGGATGCAGTCCTGAGAGGAAAATACATTGCCATCCAGGCCTATCTCAAGAAACAAGAAAAATCCCAAATACAAAATCTAACAGCACACCTAAAGGAACTAGAAGCAGAACAGCAAAGGCAGCCTAAACCCAGCAGAAGAAGAGAAATAATAAAGATCAGAGCAGAAATAAACAATATAGAATCTAAAAAAACTGTAGAGCAGATCAACGAAACCAAGAGTTGGTTTTTTGAAAAAATAAACAAAATTGACAAACCTCTAGCCAGGCTTCTCAAAAAGAAAAGGGAGATGACCCAAATAGATAAAATCATGAATGAAAGTGGAATGATTACAACCAATCCCTCAGAGATACAAACAATTATCAGGGAATACTATGAAAAATTATATGCCAACAAATTGGACAACCTGGAAGAAATGGACAAATTCCTGAACACCCACACTCTTCCAAAACTCAATCAGGAGGAAATAGAAAGCTTGAACAGACCCATAACGAGCGAAGAAATTGAATCGGTTATCAAAAATCTCCCAACAAATAAGAGTCCAGGACCAGATGGCTTCCCAGGGGAGTTCTACCAGACGTTTAAAGCAGAGATAATACCTATCCTTCTCAAGCTATTCCAAGAAATAGAAAGGGAAGGAAAACTTCCAGACTCATTCTATGAAGCCAGTATTACTTTGATTCCTAAACCAGACAGAGACCCAGTAAAAAAAGAGAACTACAGGCCAATATCCCTGATGAATAGGGATGCAAAAATTCTCAATAAGATACTAGCAAATCGAATTCAACGGCATATAAAAAGAATTATTCACCATGATCAAGTGGGATTCATTCCTGGAATGCAGGGCTGGTTCAACATTCGCAAATCAATCAACGTGATACATCACATTAACAAAAAAAAAGAGAAGAACCATATGATCCTGTCAATCGATGCAGAAAAGGCCTTCGACAAAATCCAGCACCCTTTCTTAATAAAAACCCTTGAGAAAGTCGGGATAGAAGGAACATACTTAAACATCATAAAAGCCATTTATGAAAAGCCCACAGCTAACATCATCCTCAACGGGGAAAAACTGAGAGCTTTTTCCCTGAGATCAGGAACACGACAAGGATGCCCACTCTCACCGCTGCTGTTTAACATAGTGCTGGAAGTTCTAGCATCAGCAATCAGACAACAAAAGGAAATCAAAGGCATCAAAATGGGCAAAGATGAAGTCAAGCTTTCGCTTTTTGCAGATGACATGATATTATACATGGAAAATCCGGTAGACTCCACCAAAAGTCTGCTAGAACTGATACAGGAATTCATCAAAGTTGCAGGATACAAAATCAATGTCCAGAAATCAGTTGCATTCTTATACACTAACAATGAAGCAACAGAAAGACAAATAAAGAAACTGATCCCATTCACAATTGCACCAAGAAGCATAAAATACCTAGGAATAAATCTAACCAAAGATGTAAAGGATCTGTATGCTGAAAACTATAGAAAGCTTATGAAGGAAATTGAAGAAGATTTAAAGAAATGGAAAGACATTCCCTGCTCATGGATTGGAAAAATAAATATTGTCAAAATGTCAATACTACCCAAAGCTATCTACACATTCAATGCAATCCCAATCAAAATTGCACCAGCATTCTTCTCGAAACTAGAACAAGCAATCCTAAAATTCATATGGAACCACAAAAGGCCCCGAATAGCCAAAGGAATTTTGAAGAAGAAGACCAAAGCAGGAGGCATCACAATCCCAGACTTTAGCCTCTACTACAAAGCTGTCATCATCAAGACAGCATGGTATTGGCACCAAAACAGACACATAGACCAATGGAATAGAATAGAAACCCCAGAACTAGACCCACAAACGTATGGCCAACTCATCTTTGACAAAGCAGGAAAGAACATCCAATGGAAAAAAGACAGCCTCTTTAACAAATGGTGCTGGGAGAACTGGACAGCAACATGCAGAAGGTTGAAACTAGACCACTTTCTCACACCATTCACAAAAATAAACTCAAAATGGATAAAGGACCTAAATGTGAGACAGGAAACCGTCAAAACCTTAGAGGAGAAAGCAGGAAAAGACCTCTCTGACCTCAGCCGTAGCAATCTCTTACTCGACACATCCCCAAAGGCAAGGGAATTAAAAGCAAAAGTGAATTACTGGGACTTTATGAAGATAAAAAGCTTCTGCACAGCAAAGGAAACAACCAACAAAACTAAAAGGCAACCAACGGAATGGGAAAAGATATTCGCAAATGACATATCGGACAAAGGGCTAGTATCCAAAATCTATAAAGAGCTCACCAAACTCCACACCCGAAAAACAAATAACCCAGTGAAGAAATGGGCAGAAAACATGAATAGACACTTCTCTAAAGAAGACATCCGGATGGCCAACAGGCACATGAAAAGATGTTCAGCGTCGCTCCTTATCAGGGAAATACAAATCAAAACCACACTCAGGTATCACCTCACGCCAGTCAGAGTGGCCAAAATGAACAAATCCGGAGACTATAGATGCTGGAGAGGATGTGGAGAAACGGGAACCCTCTTGCACTGTTGTTGGGAATGCAAATTGGTGCAGCCGCTCTGGAAAGCAGTGTGGAGGTTCCTCAAAAAATTAAAAATAGACCTACCCTATGACCCAGCAATAGCACTGCTAGGAATTTATCCAAGGGATACAGGAGTACTGATGCATAGGGCCACTTGTACCCCAATGTTCATAGCAGCACTCTCAACAATAGCCAAATTATGGAAAGAGCCTAAATGTCCATCAACTGATGAATGGATAAAGAAATTGTGATTTATATACACAATGGAATATTACGTGGCAATGAGAAAAAATGAAATATGGCCTTTTGTAGCAACGTGGATGGAACTGGAGAGTGTGATGCTAAGTGAAATAAGCCATACAGAGAAAGACAGATACCATATGTTTTCACTCTTATGTGGATCCTGAGAAACTTAACAGGAACCCATGGGGGAGGGGAAGGAAAAAAAAAAAAAAAGAGGTTAGAATGGGAGAGAGCCAAAGCATAAGAGACTGTTAAAAACTGAGAACAAACTGAGGATTGATGGGGGGTGGGAGGGAGGAGAGGGTGGGTGATGGGTATTGAGGAGGGCACCTTTTGGGATGAGCACTGGGTGTTGTATGGAAACCAATTTGTCAATAAATTTCATTTAAAAAAATGTTATTCTCAGAGCTTTGGCATGCAAGATGAATGAGAAGGAATGATGGATATCACAACTTTGTAAGTTCTGTTATTTATTTCAGGAAAAGCATAGGCAGTATATTATTGTAGCTAATACTTGGTAAGCCTTTCCTATGGCCAAAGTAGGTTGGTGAGAATGAATGCACATCATCTCATTTTTTGCTCCCAACAGTCCTGGAAGTAAGTCCTTCCAGGAAGAAGTACTTCCCACATAATACCCAGTCATTCTCAAACACTGGCAGGGTGTCTATGAATTCAACTCAATTCTACCACTATCTACCTGGAGATAGGATTAGATTCCACAAGTTGAGGGCTCCATCCTACAAGACTGCTCTCCCCACCCCTCCAGATGCCAGTTATAAGCCCAGGTTGTAATCTATGCTTCTGGACAACAGGGTACAGATTGGGGGTTCCAAGGATCCCCTCCAACTCAGGATGCAATAGCCAGGCAAGGTTGTTATCCCTACTTCTGATCAACTGGTTATACATCAAAGGTTTCCACAATCTTCTTGGGTTCAAGTGGCTCAAGTGGCTCACAGACCTCAAGAAAACATTTTATTGACTAGATTAGTGTAACAGCTAAATGGAAGAATTGTATTGGGCGAAATATGGGAAAAGGGCATAGAGCTTCCATGCCCTTTCCAAGGCACACCACTTTCTCCACATCTCCATGTGTTCACCAACCTGGAAGCTCATCGAACTCTGTCCTTTTAGGTTTTTACGGAGGCTGCTACCTAGTCCTGATTAATTAATATACTGGCAATCAGAAATTAGTTCAACCTCCAGCTCCTCTACCCTCCCAGAACCTGGGGGTTTGGGAATGAAAGTTTCATCACTCTAATCATTTTATTGCACTTCCATTGACAACTAGCCCCAATCTTTAGGGGCTTTCCAAAAGTCCCCTCGTTAACACAACAAAACACAGTTTATCATTCTCAATACTAAGGAAATTCTAAGCTTTTTCAGAGCTATGAGCCAGGAACCGGGAAGAAGACCAAATACATATTTCCTATTAAGTCACAATATCACAATTGCCCCTGGGGTTATAGCAATTTATGCTCAGACTGTAAAATTTCCTAGGTAATTTGTCTCCTGCCTACCCTATGTTCCTGCTACAATAAGCCAAATGTTCAAAATCAGGTCTATGTCCTCTCACTCAGACTTGATAATCACCTAGCTTCTTTACATATCATAATACAAAACAATCCCATCCATGTACCTAAACCAATTCTTACCCTGAGATTAGACCATCAGAGAAAAAGACTTTCTTGGTCATTCTGGCATCAGCATTTGCCATTATTTGTCAATTAGCTTAAAGAATTATAGTAAGATTTATTTTTTAATTTACTTATTTAAATTCAAATTAGTTAACATATAGTGTTGTATTGGTTTCAGGAGTAGAACCGAGTGATTCACTACTTACATATAACACCCAGTGCTCATCCCAATATGTACTGCCCTTAATGCCCATCACCCATTTAGCCCATCCCCCCATGCAACTCCTCTCCAGCAATCTTCAGTCTGTTCTCTGTATTTAAGAGACTCTTATGGTTTGCCTCTCTCTGTGTTTTTATCTTATTTTTCCTTCTCTTCCCCTATGTTCTTATGTTTTGTTTTTTAAATTCCACATTAGTGAAATCATACATTTGTCTTTCTCTGACTGACTTATTTTGCTTAGCATAATATATTCTAGTTCCATCCCCATTGTTGCAAATGGCAAGATTTCATTCTTTTTGATCACCAAGTAATATTCCATTTATGTGTATGTATATATATTTACATATATATTGCATGTATACAATACACTGCTATAACACTGGGGTGCATGTGCCCATTCAAATCAGCATTTTTGTATCCTTTGGATAAATACCTAGTAGTGCAACTGCAGGGTCCTAGGGTAGTTTTTTCATTTTTTGAAAAATTTCCATAATGTTTTTCAGAGTGGCTGCACCAGTTTGCATTCCTACCAATAGTACAAAAGTGTTCCCCTTTCTCAGCATCCTCAAGAATATCTGTTGTTTCCTGTGTTGTTAATTTTAGCCACTCTGACCTGTGTGAAGTGATATCTCATTGTGGCTTTCATTTGTATTTCCCTGATGACGAGTGATGTTGAGCATCTTTTCATGTGTCGGTTAGCCATTTGGATCTCTTCTTTGGAAAAGTGTCTGTTCATGTCTTTTGACCATTTCTTCACTGAATTATTTGGTTTTTGGGTGTTGAGTTTGATAAGCTCTTTATAGATTTTGGATACTAACCCTTTTTCCAATATGTCATTTGCAAATATCTTCTCCATTCCATCAGTTGCCTTTTAGTTTTGATGCTTGTTTCCTTTGATGTGCAGAAGCTTTTTATTTTGATGAGGTCCCAATAGTTCAGTTTTGCTTTTCTTTCCCTCACCTCTGGAGACATGTCTAGTAAGAAGTTGCTGCAGTAGGGGTCAAAGAGGTTGCTGCCTGTTTTTCCTATAGGATTTTGATGGTCTCCCATCTCACATTTAGGTCTTTCATCTATTTTGCATGTATTTTTCTGTACGGTGTAAGAAAGCATCCCAGTTTCATTCTTCTGCATGTCGCTGCCCAGTTTTCCCAACACCATATGTTGAAGAGACTGTCTTTTTTTTCCATTGGATATTCTATCCTGCTTTGTCAAAGATTAGTTGGCCATATGTTGTGGGTCCATTTCTGGGCTTTCTATTCTGTTCCATTGATCTATGTGTCTATTTTTATGCTAGTACCATACTGTCTTGGTGACTATAGTTTTGCAATACAGCTTGAAGTCTGGAATTGTGATGCCTCCAGCTTTGGTTTTCTTTTTCAACACTACTTTGACTATTCCGGGTCTTTTCTGGTTCCATACAAATTTTAGAATTGTTTGTTCTAGCTCTCTAAAGAATGCTGGTGCTATTTTGATTGGGATTGCACTGAATGTGTTGATTGCTTTGAACAGTTATAGACATTTTAACAATATCTGTTCTTCCAATCCATGAGCATGGAATGTTTTTCTATTTCTTTGTGTCTTCTTCAATTTCTTTCATAAGCTTTCTATAGTTTTTAGTATACAAATCTTCTACCTCTTTGGTTAGGTTTATTCCTAGGTATCTTATGGGTTTTGGTGCAACTTTAAATGGGATCGATTCCTTGATTTCTCTTTCTGCTGCTTCATCATGGGTGTATAAAAATGCAATGATTTCTGTATGTTGATTTTACATCCTGCAACTTTGCTGAATCCATGTATCAGTTCTACCAATTTTTTGGTGGAGTCTCTTGGGTTTTCCACGTAGAGTATCATGTCATCTGCAAAGAGTAAAAGTTTGACTTCTTTTTTACCAATTCATATGCTTTTATTTCTTTTATTGTCTGACTGCTGATGCTAGGACTCCTGGTATTGTGTTGAACAACGATGAGAGTGGACATCCCTGTCATGTTCCTGACCATAGGGAGAAAGCTCTCAGTTTTTCCCTGTCAAGGATGGTATTAGCTGTAGGTCTTTCATATATGGTCTTTATGATGTTGAGGTATGTTCCTTCTATCCTTACTTTCTTGAGGGCTTTTTTAAGCAAGGATGTGTAGGGACACCTGGGGGGCTCAGTTGGTAGAGCATCCGACTCTTGGTTTCAGCTCAGGTCATGATCTCATGGTTTGTGGGTTCGGATCCTGGGTCCTGGGTCAGGGTCCATGCTGACAGTGTGGAGCCTGTCTGGGATTCTCTCTCTCACTCTGCCCCTCCCCCGGCTCATGCGTGTGCTCCCTTCTCCTTCTCTTCCTCTCTCTCTCTCAAAATAAATAAAAGACTTAAAGCAAAAAGAAAAGATGTTTTTTGTCAAATGCTTTTTCTGCATCTATTGAAAGCATCATATAGTTCTTATCCTTTCTTTTATTAATGTGGTGTATCACTCTGATTGATTTGCAAATATTGAACCAGCCCTACAGCCCAGGAATAAATCACACTTCATCATGATAAATAATTCTTTTAAGGTACTGTTGAATTTGATTTGCTAGTATCTTGTTGAGAATTTTTGCATCCATTTTCATCAGGGATATTGGCCTGTAATTCTCCTTTATAGTGGGGTCTTTGTCTGCTTTTGGAATCAAGGTAATGCTGGCTTCATAGAATGAGTTTGCAAGCTTTCCTTCCATTTCTATTTTCTGCAACAGTTTGAGAAGAACAGGTATTGACTCTTCTTTAAATGTCTGGTAGAATTCCCCTGGGAAGCCATTTGGCCCAGGATTCTTGTTTGTTGGGAGATTTCTGATAATTGATTCAATTTCTTTGCTGGCTATGGCTATGTCCAAATTTTCTATTTCTTCCCACTTGAGTTTTGGTAGTGTGTGAGTTTCTAGAAACTTGGTCCATTTCTTCCAGATTGTCCAGTTTGTTGGCGAATAATTTTTCATAGTATTCTCTTATAATTGTTTGCATTTCCGTGGTGTTCATTGTGATCTCTTCTCTTTCATTTGTAATTTCATCTACTTGGGTCCTTTCTTTTTTCTTTTTGAGAAGTCTGACTAGAAGTTTATCAATTTTGTTTATTCTTTAAAAAAAAACAGCTTTTAGTTTCATGATCTGTTCTGCTGTTTTTGGTTGGTTTGTTTGTTTGTTTCTATATCATTTGTTTCTGCTCTAATCTTTATTATTTCCTTTCTTCTGTGGGGTTAGGCTTTATTTGCTGCTCCTTTCTAGCTCCTTTAGGTGTAGGGTTAGGTTGTCTCTTCGGGACCTTTCTTGCTTCTTGAGATAGGCCTAAACTGCAATGTACTTTCCTCCTAGGACTGACTTTGCTGCATCCCAAAGGGTTTGGACTGTCGTGTTTTCATTTTCATTTGCTCCATATATTTTTTTTTCTTCTTTAATTTCCTGGTTAACTCATTCATTCTTTAGTAGGATGTTCTTTAACCTCCATGTATTTTTTCCCCACTCAGCACTTTGAATAGGGTCCCCCTACTTATCTGCCATCTTAACCCCTCCCCCAGTCATAGGCTTCTTGAGCTAGCATGCAAGAACTTCACTCAACACTGGCTAAATAGGATATGTAAACTATTATCTCGTTTTATTATTCTGAAAACTCTAATAATTATAGAACATTTCTGATTATTTTTGTACCCCCAAAATGACTGATCTATAGTACCTAGAAAAAATGTTAGACACATTGAAAATGCTCAGTAAATATTTGAAGCCTTGAATTGTATCAATCACATGAATTTGTATAGGAATTTAAAAATCTTGTTTTGTCCCTTAGAAACATCTATCTTGAGAGAAAACTATTGGTATTCCCTTGAGCTCATGGGTATGTTGGTATGCTTTAGATACCAATAAATTATGTAGTGTTGGCAGGAATTCTTTTTGTGTGTGAGTGCCCTAGCAGTATAGGTTTTTAATTCTTTTCATTGAAAGATAAAATACAGTTCATAAATTTTAAGTATAGCACCACAAACATTTCAAATATAAACACACAATGTAGTCACTATCTACATTAAGGTATGGTAGAACATTATTTGCATCGTTGGTCATTCCTCATACCCATTCCCAAATATCAGTCACTTCCACAAAGAAAACAACTTAAAATTCTATCACCATAAATTAGTTTTGCCTTTTTAAACTTCATATGAATGGAATCACAGATTATGTACTACTCTGTGTCTAGCTTCTTTCATTATATGTTAGGTTGGTGACATTCATCCATGTTGTTGCATGTAGCAGTAATTTATTCTTTTCTGTTGCTAGATACTATTGCATTTATATATACAAATTATAATAGATAAATATTTAATCATATATGTATAAATACATTGATGAACAAATGATTGTGTCTAGGTTGAAATTATTGTAATGAGCTATGACCATTGTAGTAAATATGTTCTCAGAAAAATATTTGCATCTATTTCAGGTAGGAATAGAATGTCTTTCCTTTTTATAGGTAGAATTGCTGGGTCATAGAGCTTATGAATGTTTGGTATTTGCAGAGAAGCCAACAGTTTTCCAAAGTAATTGGACTAATTCATGCACTTTCCAGCTGTGAGTGAGTACTCTATTTGCCACACACCTTTGCCAATGCTTGATAATAATGTTTTTGTTCTTTTGTGTTGTTATCCTAGCAGATACATAGAGATATTGTTAATGGCCTTTGCCACCTTTTAATATGCTTGAAAATCAACGAGATATTCTCTCTATATATACAATGGAATATTATTCAACCATTAAAAAGAATGAAATCTTGCCATTTGCAACAGCATGGGTGGAGCTTGATAGTATAATGCTAAGTGAAATAAATCAGAGAAAGAAATACCATATGATTTCACCCATGTGGAATTTAAGAAATGAAATAAATGAGCAAAGGAAAAAATGAGAATGAGAGAGAAAAGCCAAGAAACAGACTCTTAACTATTGAGAACAAACTAATGGTTACCAGAGAGGAGGTGGGTAGGAGAATGGGTTAAATAGGTGATGGGGATTAAGGAGTGCACTTGCCTTGATGAGCACTGGGTGATGTATGGAACTGTTGAATCATTATATTGTACACCTAAAACTAATATAACGTTGCATGTTAACTATACTGGAATTAATTTTTTTTACAAAAGCATCAAAAAAAGAGAAATATTTTCCTACTCCAAATCCTAAAGACATTCTCCTATGTTATCCTATAAATATTTTATTTTATTGTCTTATATGAGACATATAAATTGATCATATATACTGTGTGAAATGGGGTCATTTAATTTTTTATATGGATATAAAATTGATCAATTACCATTTGTTTAAATAGTATGTTCTTTCCCCACTAACCATGTCCTACCAAACTAATTTTTTTTCTAAAAGTAAAAAGTAAGTCAACAATAAATGGTAAGCCTTCCTTTAAGTTTCAGGTCTATTGTTAATACCCTGTCTGAAACTATTTGTAATTTGTTGGAAAAAAAATATTAAACATTTAGCTTAATGAACAATAAGGATCCTGGATACAAATGAAGAAGAAATTTGAAGATATAACCAGAAGAATAAGTTATAAATTGAATCTATCTATAATTATATCTCTTTCTTTTAAATCACAAAAACTTGGCATTTTTATTTCCCCAAAAAAGAATGAAGGCATTTGTTGTTCAGTTATATTTTTAGGCCACTAGTCAAATGGTGAACCATAAAATAAACAGAATACAGTTTATGAAACTAGATTTCTTTTTTAGAGGGAAAGTTTCACTGCCAATGAATGGTGTTTTCTCTCCCTTAACAACTTACTTTTTGTTCTTTACCAACATTTGGGAGGGCGAAGGGGAGTGAAGTATTAAAAAACTAAACAAAACAAAACAAAACAAAACAAAACTAACTCTCTACATTCCCAAATAAGAAATGATTAAGATAAAAACATGTTCTCTGTAAACAAGGTTATTATAGATATGGTAAGATGGTAACCACTTAATTTATGTCAAACATAAATCAGTTTTTAAGAATCATAGCAAACACTTCTATAGAATTTCCCATACATCCACCACTATACAAAATAATTTGTGTATGTACACATTTAATTCTCACAGCAATTCTATGAAGAAAGTAGTAATAGTACCTGTATTTTGCAGATGAGGAGACAGGCATAGGAAGGTTAACTATCTTACCAAGGTCACACAGCTAGTAGGTTGGTGGACCCAAGATTTAAACCTCTATGGTCTGGTTCTAATGGGTGTTTTGTTAACTCATATGCTAACCACTTTGTGCCAGTTTGCAAGCATTTTAACAAAATGAGTAACAAGGTTACTAAAAGATGTGTATGTATTTCAAATACATTTATTCTAATTTATTCTACCTCCCTGTTTTTCTTATTGTTCCTCTGTAAAATGGAAAAGATAAAATAGTAACTTCCTCCTAAGGCTGCTATGAGGATTAGATGAGTTAATACACAAAGAACACTAAGAAGGATAGATCATATGGGCCATATGAGTAAAGTACACTTAACAGGCATCTATGACCATATAGCAGCAATTAGTACAAACCCCCTATCAGACACCTAATATGTCCCCAGGCCAATATAGGAGGACATCCCTACTTCTATGGTAATCGAAGTCTTTAGTTAATGCTTTGTGGTTTTAGATTTTAGATTTTTTAGATTTTACAAAAAGAGTGTATGTCTCACATTTTATTATTTTATCCAAAATATAGTTGCCATTACCTTCATTCATACTGCTTATTGATATTTTGTTACTTCCTTCAACTTTTCAATATATGATTATAGTGGGAACCAGCAGGTACTATTTATTAGCTTCTCATCTTTCCACTTAACTCCCTCTTAGTGGAAGCCTAATTTTATTCAGATATTCCACCTTACCCACTCATCCATGATTTTCCAAGAAGTTGAACATTCCCAATCCCTGGACTTGGACTGTTTCTGTTTTGTTTGAATTTATGATATAAGAACATTCCCCTGGTATATGTTATTTATCCAAGCATGGGTATGTGACAATACTTGGTGGACTGATATTTCAGAGTTCAGGCCTATTTTTCTGACTCTCCCATGCTGCCCATGAAAAAAAAGGGCAAATAGGCCAAAATGCCAAAGGAGCCATTTTACAAACATGAATGAAGAAGGAGTTAGCCTTCCAGTAAACCTAGTTCTGGAGACAGCTTAGCTGATCAACCAAAAGATCCTGGGTATCTGCTGACATCACTTAGTCACTAATCCATACTAAACCTGGAGTACCCACTACCTGTGGATTGCCATATTACATATAATAATAAATTTACTCATGATTTATACTGCTTTTTGTTTGTTTTTTGAGAGAGAGAAAGAAAGCAAGCAGAGGAGGGTCAGCAAGAGGGTTAGAGGATCCAAAGCAGGCTCTACGCTGACTGGCTGACAGCAGCAAGCTTGACACAGGGCTTGAACTCACAAACTGCGAGATCATGACCTGAGCCAAAGTCAGATGCTTAACCAACTGAGCCACCCGGGTGCCCCTGATTTAGACTAGTTTAATCTAAGATTTTCTGTTATGTTCAGTTGAAAACTTCTTGCCTAAAACTCATATAAATATATAACCTGTTTAATTTGAAGTGAGGTCTGTGTCCATGAATATCTTACAGATTTTCACTGCTTTCAGTGACTGTATATTATCTACTTTGGAGGTTGTACCCTTTGCAGTTATTTCTTCAAGATATTTGATGTCTGCCATATTTTAAAGAAAACTAAAAGAGAACTAAAAGCTAATTTCAGAAAACTATTCTACTTTTGCATCATATTGACTTCGCTGAGTTGTGAACTTATTGAAAAATATGTCAAGGCATAAAGTCCCATCTGGATAACTTACATATAAAAATACATTTAAACAACTATGCACCAAATGAAAATATTCTATTTTATTGCCATTATAAAAGAATATGGATTTTCATTCATGCCTTACTCTATTTCCAATAGGGTAGCTAAACAGTATATAATAATTAAACTATTTTGTATATAACAGTATATAACAGCTGAACAATTTTAAATATTGCAAGTTGGAGCTCAAACTATTTTTAATACTTTCTTTGGCAAATTTATACAGAGAAAAGCTATTGAAAATATACAGTCTGTGAAAACAGCAAGTATTAATTGTCTATGACAATTCTGTAATACTCAATAAGTTACATTTTTTGAGGGATTAAATTACAAATGAAAGTTTGTGAAGACACTGTAAATATAGAAAGATTACTTTTTTAAAATGAAGTCTGTTAAGAATTATAATGAAAGAAGTTGGGGACAATTAGCATCCTCTAACTTCCATAGGAAGACATCTCTAGAATTTTCTTTATGGCAGAGTGAATTATCTAGTTTAAGTTATGTGGGCAAAGACATTGGCATTAACTGGACAAAAATTCTAAAAAAAGCGAATGTGAGAGTCAAAATAGTAACTGACCCTATAAACAACTAACACCTAACACCAAATTCATTGCACTAATCTGTTATAAAATTTCTGATGTTGATTTATATGTAGTCTAGGTTTACTAAACTTGAATAAACTAGTATTCATTCCAAACTCCATATAGCATATCAAATATCCAAGAGTAACCATTAGCAGTGACCCATCATAGCTTACAAGATTTTAAATATACAAAGACACAATAGAAAAAACTTTGCCAATAACTCCAGGATTGATTATAACTCTTGTGCATATTTACCATGGGGAAAACATCATAATTACATATCACATATGTATATTCATATATATACAGGTCATATGTATTTTTGTATATCCATATATATTCATATCATTCCATACATATGTATTTATATCATTTTCTATGTTATATACACATATGCAGAAATTATACACATTAGAACTATAAAAGACTAGGTTCTATTTCCCCCCTTTGAATTAATTTATATATCTAGAAAAATCCTATAATCAAGCTATAATTTTTTTTAAGTAAAAGAAAGTATGGCTTAGAAAATAGTATCTTTCAGTCTATGAAATTCAAGCATTTTCTGAAATAATCATCATCTTCAGATGGATGATTTCGTGACTTCTCCAGAAACTAAATTAGAGCCTTTGTGAAAATGAGCAACCTCACACACAAAGCCTATCAAAGTTACACTGTCTTTTCATAAACATAAGTAAAGAATGCCACCCTAGGGGCACCCTGGGTGGCTCAGTCTGTTAAGCGCCGACTTCGACTCAGGTCATGATCTCACGCTTCATGAGTTCAAGCCCCACATTGGGCTCTGTGCTGACAGCTCAGAGCCTGGAGGCTGCTTTGGATTCTGTGTCTCCCTTTCTCTCTGCCCCTCCCCGACTCACTGTCTGTCTGTCTCTCTCTCTCTCAAAAATAAATAAATATTTGTAAATGATATATCTGATAAGGGATTAATATCCAAAATATATAAAGCACTCATAAACTCAACACCAAAATAAATAAACAAACAGACCAACCTAAATAATCCAATTAAGAATGGGCAGAGGACATGAATAAACATTTTTCCAAAAAAGACATACAGATGGCCAACAGACACATGAAAAGATGCTCATCGTCACTAATCATCAAGGAATTGCAAATGAAAACCACAATGAGATGCCACTTCACACCTGCTAGAATGGCTATTTCAAAAAGATAAGAAACAGCAAGTGTTGGCAAGGATGTGGAGAAAAGGGAAATCTCCAGTACTGTTGGTATGAATGCAAATTGGTGGTGACACTGTGGAAAACAGTATGGAGTTTCCTGAAAAACTTAAAAATAGATAATCCAGTAATTCCACTATTGAGTATTTACCCCCCAAAAGAGAAAACACTAATTTGAAAAGATATATGCACCCTATGTTTGTTGTAGCATTATTTATAATAGCCAAGATATGGAAGCAATCCAAGTGTTCATTGGTAGATGAATGGGTAAACAAGATGTGGGGTGTGTGTGTGTGTATGTATGTATACACACAATTTTTTAATGGTATCCCTTCATTTTGTGTGTTTCAAGTTTTTTTGTGTGATTCAAGAAATCAAATACATTGATTTCTATATCATGAAATCATATCTGGCAAACTTCCTAAACTTTCTTATTAATTCTAATTATTTACCCATATATAACATTCCCTGTAGGTAGACATACCTTATCAAAAGGCCACTTGCAGTCCTAACTTTTTGTCAATGTTTTATATGAATGGATGTTGAATTTTACAAATGTTATTTTTTAATCTACTGAGATAATCATATGATACTTCTTTATTCTCTTATTTTGGAAATTTCAGTAATGGATCTTTGTTCAATGTTAAACCAGCTTGTCTTTTTGGAATACCTGCTTTCTTTCTCTACACACATATATACTTGCACATAACATACTATATACACACATACATAACTTGCTCTCTCTCTACACACACACACACACACACACACACACACACACACACACACACATCCCATGTACATTACTCCTGGATTTGTTTGTTTCTTTATTTACAATGTTTTCATCTACCTTCTTGTGTGAGATAGTCCTATGATTTTCCTTCTTTTATATTCTTGTCAGGCTCTGATATCAAGATTATTCTGATTACATAAAATGCATTGAAGAATATTTGTTTTTTCTATTCTCTGGAAGAGACTGTACAAGACTTTAAATATTTGGTAGATTTCATTGTTTAGGCTTTATCAACGTTGACTTGTAAAAGTTGTGTTTATAATTATGGAATATATTATAGATTTAAATTCTTTAATATTATGATACTATTTCAATTTTTTATCTCATCTTTTATCAGTTTTATTAGAATGCATTTTTAGGAATTTATATACATTATCAAAATTTTCAGGTTTATAGTTATAAAGCTGTCCTGTTTCTTTTAATTCTTTATTTTTTAACTTTTAAATTTTTAAATGTTTATTTATTTCCACACCATCAGCGCCGAGCCTGACATGGGGCTCAATCCTGTGAACAGCGAGATCATGACCTGAGCCAAAGTTAGACACTCAACTGACTGAGCCACCCAAGCGCCCCAGGCTGCTCTGTTTCTAATACCCTCTTTTGCTCTTTTTAATATCCACAAGATCTGCAAGGATATCTTTTTTTGCATTCCTGATATTAGCTATTTGTGCTTTAGTTCTCTCTCTCTCCCAGTAATAGTATCACTTTGGGATTTATTAATACTTTTTATGTTCATTTTTGTTTAATTAATTTCTACTCTTATCTTTATTATTTTCTTCTCCTACAGCCTTTGGTGTAATTTACTATGCTTTTTCTTCTCTCACTGATTGCTTATTAGTCTTACTTTTTATTTAACATATTATTTTAAAACTAAATATTTCCCTCTAAGTAGTGCTTTTGTTACACCCCACAAGTTGTATTAGGTATTATTTTATTATTTTATTATTTTAATATCATTTACTTTCATATGTTAAATGGTTTCCATTGTGATTCCTTTTGGGCCCTACCAATTATTTGGAAATATATTTCTTAATTTCCAAACATGGATATTTCCTAATTATTTTTTGTTATTAATTGCTATCATAATGACAATGTGGCAATTAATACTAAGTATGATTTTAATTTTTTAAATTAAAATTGACATTGACCAATGCTTTATGCCCTTCAGTTGACCAATGCTTTTAAATATGCTATATTTTATCCTTTGTCTGATAGATCCAAAAGCAGGAGTCCTTACCAGTCTTTTTCTATTGCCCACCATTTCTGTTTATCTTCTTTTGTGCTGTCATATCTTCTCAGTTTCCAAATTCTGTTTTGTGATGAACAAGTTCTTTATTTGTAAGATTGTGGAAATGATATTTTCAGGGCTAAGATAATGTTATTTTCCTCTAGAAAGAATTTATTTTTGCTTCATCCATGTATCTGGGGTCACTAGCAACCTGGAGTCTCTTCAATCTAGTTTCCATGAATTCAGTTAAATCTAAACTGAGACATCTGAAAGAACTTCTTCATCCTTACTGCTATGATGCAGTCCCTTCTGGAGTCATTCAAAGCAGAGAGTTTTGCAACTCCTCTTTCTGGGGCTTCTGGACACCAAGTGTTCTGTGAGGCTGCCATGGGTAGTTCTTCTTCACACACCCCCACTCCCACAACCCCCAGCAAAGAACCCAGAGGAAAGGGTCCCAAATGCCTGCCTCACCTTTGTGGGCCTCTATTTTTCCCTGTTCCCGACCCATTCATTCTGTGCTATCCCATTTGTTTTACAATGCCTTTAAAAAGTTTTTAATTGAAATATATTTGACATATAACATTGTGAAGTTTAGAGTATACAACATATATGATGTGTTAATATTGCAATATGTTTGCCACTGTAGAATCAGCTAACACTTCTATCATAATTATGTGTGTGTGTGTGTGTGTGTGTGTGTGTGTGTGTGTGTGTGTAGGGAGTAATTAAGATATAGTCTCTTAACAAGTTTGATGTTTTTAATACAATACCATTGTCTATAATCACTATGCTCTTTATTAGATCTCCAGGATTTATTTATCTACTAGCTGCAAGTTTGTACCCTTGAATATCCCTTTTATTCCCCCACACCTCAGTCTCTGGTAACCAGTATTCTACTGTCTGTTTTTACAAGTTTGTGACTTTTTTAGATTCCACATATAAATGGTATCATACAGTATTTGCCTTTATCTGATTTATCTCACTTAGCACAAAGTCCTCAAAGTCCTTCCATGTTGTTACAAATGGCAGGATTTCCTTCTTTTTTTTAATTGAAGTATGTATGATTGACATGCATTATATTAGATTCAGGCGTAAAACATAGTGATTTAACATTTATATACATTATGAAATGATCAACATAAGTGTAATTACTATTTATCACCATATAAGTTAATATAATATTATTATCTATATTCTGCATGCTATACATTGCCTTTCCAGGGCTTATTTTATTTTTTTCATTTATTAGAAATTTTATTATATATATATATATATATATATATATATATATATAATTTATTGTCAAGTTAGCCAACATACAGTATATATACAGTGTGCTCTTGGTTTCCGGGGTAGATTCTCGTGATTCATCACTTTCATACAATACCCAGTGCTCATCCAAACAAGTGCCCTCCTCAATGCCATCACCCATTTCTCAACTCCCCCAAACTTCCATCAACCCTGTTTGTTCTCTGTATTTAAGAGTCTCTTACAGTTTACCTCCCTCTCTGTTTGAAACTATTTTTGCCCTTCCCTTCCCCCATAGTCTTATGTTAAGTTTCTCGAGTTCCACATATGAGTGAAAACATATGATATCTGCCTTTTTCTGACTTATTTCACTTAGCATAATACCCTCCAGTTCCATCCACGTTGTTGCAAATGGCAAGATTTCATTCTTTTTCATTGCTGAGTTTTCCATACACACACCACATCCTCTTTATTCATTCATCAGTTGATGGACATTTGGGTTCTTTCCATAATTTGGCTATTGTTGAAAGCACTGCTATAAACATTGGGGTACATGTGCCCCTGTGAATCAGCACTCCTGTATCCTTTGGATAAAATCCTAGTAGTGCTATTTCTGGGTCATAGGGTAGTTCTATTTTAAATTTTTTTAAGACTCTCCACACTTTTCCAGAGTGGCTGCACCAGTTTGCATTTCCAACAACAGTGCAAGAGGGTTCCCATTTCTCTACATCCTTGACAACATCTGTTGTTTCCTGGGTTGTTAATTTTAGCCACTCTGGTGTGAGGTGGTATTTCAATGTGGTTTTGATTTGTATTTCCCTGATGATGAATGATGTTCAGTGTCTTTTCATGTGTCTGTTAGCCATCTGGATGTCTTCTTTGGAAAAGTGTCTATTCATGTCTTCTGCCCATTTCTTCACTGAATTATTTGTTTTTCAGGTGTTGAGTTTGGTAAGTTCTTTATAGATTTTGGATACAAGCCCTTTATCCGATATGTCATTTGCAAGTATCTTCTTCCATTCTGTCGGTTGCCTTTTAGTTTTGCTAATTGTTTCCTTTGCAGTGCAGAAGCTTTTTATCTTCATGAGGTCCCAATAGCTCAATAGCTTTTTATTTCCCTTGCCTTTGGAGACATTTTGAGCAAGAAATTGCTGCGACTGAGGTCAAAGAGGTTGTTACCTGTTTTCTCCTCTAGGATTTTGATGGTTTCTTATCTCACATTTAGCTCTTTCACCCATTTGGACTTTATTTTTGTGTATGACGTAAGAAAGTGGTCCAGGTTCATTCTTCTACATGTTGCTGTCCAGTTCTCCCAGAACCATTTGCAAAAGAGACCGTCTTTTTTCCACTGGATACTCTTTCCTGCTTTGTCAAATATTAGTTGGCCATACATTTGTGAGTCCAATTCTGGGTTCTCTATTCTATTCCATTGGTCTATGTGTCTGTTCTTATACCAGTACCATACTGTCTTGATTATTACAGCCTTCTAGTAGAGGCTAAAGTCCAGGATTGTAATGCTTTGGTTTTCTTTTTCAACATTACTTTGGCCATTCCGGGTCTTTTGTGGCTCCACACAGATTTTAGGATTATTTGTTCTAGCTTTGAGAAGAATGCCAGTGCAATTTTGATTGAGATTACATTGAATATGTAGATTGCTTTTGGTAGTATTGACATTTTAACAATATTTGTTCTTCCAATCCATGAGCATGGAATGCTTTTCCATTTCTTTGTGTCTTCTTCAATTTTCTTCATAAGGTTTCTGTAGTTTTCAGCATATAGATCTTTTACATCTTTCATTAGGTTTATTCCTAGGTATTTTAACGTTCTTGGTGCAATTCTAAATGGGATCAATTTCTTGATTTCTCTTTCTGTTGCTTCGCTATTAATGTATAAGAATGCAACTGATTTCTGTACATTGATTTTGTATCCTGCGACTTTGCTGAATTCATGTATCAGTTCTAGCAGACTTTTGGTGGAGTCTATCCAGTTTTCCATATATAATATCATGTCAACTTCAAAAAGTGAAAGCTTGACTTCATCTTTGCCAATTTTGATGCCTTTGATTTCCTTTTGTTGTCTGATTGCTGATGCTAGCACTTCCAACACTATGTTAAACAACAGTGGTGAGCGTGGACATCCCTGTCGTGTTCCTGATCTCAGGGGGAAAGCTCTGTTTTTCCCCACTGAGGATGATATTAGCTGTGGGATTTTCTTTTTTTTTTTTTTTAATTTTTTTTTTTCAACGTTTATTTATTTTTGGGACAGAGAGAGACAGAGCATGAACGGGGGAGGGGCAGGGAGAGAGGGAGACACAGAATCGGAAACAGGCTCCAGGCTCTGAGCCAGCAGCCCAGAGCCTGACGCGGGGCTCGAACTCACGGACAGTGAGATCGTGACCTGGCTGAAGTCGGACGCTTAACCGACTGCGCCACCCAGGCGCCCCAGCTGTGGGATTTTCATATATAGCTTTTATGATGTTAAAATATGTTCCTTCTATCCAGACTTTCTTGAGGGTTTTTATTCAGAAAAGATGCTATATTTTGTCAAATACTTTTTCTGCATCTATTGACAAGATCATATGGTTCTTATCCTTTCCTCTATTAATGTAATGTATCACATTGGTTGGTTTGCAAATATTGATCCAGCCCTACAGCCCAAGAATCAATCACAAACATAAGCATTCTTATTGATAGGAATACTGTAATTGCAGGGGACTTTAACACTCCACTTACAACAATGGACAGATCATCTGGGCAAAAAATCCATAAGGAAACAATGGCCTTGAATGATACACTGGACCAGATGGACTTGACAGATATATTCAGAACTTTTCATCCAAAAGCAGCAGAATACACATTCTTTCCGATTGCACATCAAATATTCTCCAAGATAGATCACATACTGGGTCACAAAACAACCCTCAATAAAAATAAAAGAATTGAAATCATACCATGCATATTTTCTGATCACAATGCTATGATACTTGAAATCAACCACAAGAAAAAATTTGGAAAGCCTCCAAATGCATGGAGGTTTAAGAACATCCTACTAAAGAATAAATGGGTCAACCAGGCAATTAAATAAGAAATTAAAAAATATATGGAAGCAAATGAAAATGAAAACACGATAGTCCAAACCCTTTGGGATGCAGCAAAGGCAGTCCTAGGAGGAAAATACATTGCAATCCAGGTCTATCTCAAGAAACAAGAAAAATCCCAAATACAAAATCTAGTGGCTTACTTATTTTAAAACTGAAAGTTTGTACTCTTGATCCATTTCATCATCCTCCCCCTTCTCTGGCAACCATCAATCAGCTCTCTGTATGTGACTCTGGTTTTATTTTGTTTGTTCATTTGTTGTTGTTGTTTTTAGATTCCATATATAAGTGAAATTATATGGTACTTGTCTTCCTCTGACTTATTTCACTTAGCACAATACCTTTAAGATCCATCCACGTTGTTTCAAATGGCAAGATTTAGTTCTTTTTATGGCTGAGTAATAATTCAGTGTGTGTGTGTGTGTGTGTGTGTGTGTGTGTGTGTGTGTGTGTGTTGTCTTCTAATGGTAGACACTTAGGTTGCTTCCATATCTTGGCTATGGTGAGTAATGCTGAAATGAACATGGAGGTACATATACCTTTTGAATTAGTGTTTTTGTTTTCTTTGGATAAATACCTAGAAGTGGAATAGCTGGACTGTACTGTAGTTCTATTTTTAATGTTTTGAGGAAACTTCATACTATTTTCCATAGGGGCTGCACCAATTTACATTCACACCAATGGTGCATGAGTGTTCCCTTTTCTCCATATCCTCACCAACACCTGTTACTTATTTTTTAAATAATAGTCATTCTAACATGTGTAAGTTGATATCATTGAAGTTTTGATCTGCATTTACCTTATGATTTGTAATACTGAACACCCTTTCATGTACCTGTTAGCCATCTGTATGTCTTCTTTAAAAAATGTCTATAGTTCCTCTTCCAAATTTTTAATCAGATTGTTTAGGGGTGTTTGTTGTTCTTGTTACTGAGTTCTACCAGTTCTTTATGTATTTTGGATATTAAATCCTTATTCAATATACGGTTTGCAAGTATTTTCTCCCACTCTGTAGGCTGCCTTTCATTTTGTCGATGGTTTTTTCTTGCTGTGCAGACGCTTTTAAGTTTGATGTAGTCCCACTTGTTGATTCTTGCTTTTGTGGTGTGCTTTTGGTGTTATATCCAAAAAATCATTGCCAAGACCAATGCCAAGGAATTTCTTCTCTATGTTTTCTTGTAGGAGTTTTAGAGTAACAGGTCTTATGTTTAAGCTGAAATAGTGCTTAGATAATCATTTTCTCCATATTTATTTGTTTTCTTTGTGAGGGGCTGGTCTGAATTGTGACAGACAGTTGCTACCACCAAAGGTCACACTGAAACTCAGTCTTTAATTTTTTTTTCCAATTTTAGAGCTGTCAAAGTTAACTTACCTCTTATCATTACCTTATAAAAATAAAGTGATGTTGATAAAGGAAGGCATTTGAACTCACCATGAAGTCCACTATAATTCTAATGTAGCACTAAATGATTTAGTCTGGGTATTATTCAGATGCTAAATATAATCCATGGCTGGGACATCTATATTGCTAAAGTTTTACATCTCTTGTTCTTACTAAAAACCCAGCCTACCAAATGAGTAAAGATAATTCCGCTTTACAGATTTTCTACTGTAATTATTGTTAAGAACTATAATCATTAAGTATAATTAGCATCAAGTAGAGTTTTACACAACAGTAAATGGTAGCATAATTACAGATTCAGGCTGTCTGCCACTACAAAATTAAGTTAAAAATTTCAAGCAATCTGTATTGTAGTTTATACATATTCATAAGCATACACTATATTGCCTATAAACCCAAGTGAGATTGTAGAGTCCATATAAGAGGTCTAAATCTAACTACTTTTATTTCCTCTGAGATATCAAACTCTTTTGAATTTCACTTGTTATGAGTCACATTCTACTTCTTAGAATATGTCATAGACACCATTAAATTTAAGAAAGATAAGAACACAGAAAATAACAGTTTACCTTGCAAATAAGTTTATGTTTACAGTGTTTCATAAGGACATTTTTATTTGTTCCTAGATATTTCCCACAAAACAATAAAAGCTCACCAAAAACAATAAAAAGAATGAAAAACAGAGAAGATAATCCATATTCAATAAACGCTCTCAATTCCAGACAATGAAGTTCACCTGCCAAACACCAGGAATCTGGATCAAGAAGGGAAGTGATAGGAGTGAACTGGTGCCTACTGGAGCTCTAGCAAGTACAGAATCCCCCTGCCCCCATACCTCAGTCTAGAAAAGCTTAAGCTATGACTCTATGACACTGAAATCTAAAGGATGGGTGGACAGCAGGAGAAGAAGTGGTGGTCTTGTAAGATTTAATTCCTTTAAATATTCATACAATATCATTAAACATCAGGGATCGAATCATGCTGTCTCATTATTTCTATTATTTATCCCTTAAATTTTCAGTAGAATAAAAATCACCAGACATGAATTAGCAATTAGGAGGAAGACTGGGCAACAATTACCAGATTAAAATACAGTTAGCCGATGCCCTAGGGACCTTGTTCTGAGCCATATCATCTACCTAGAAAAAGTGATATGCCCCAGTTAAAAAATGTAATGAAATGACATATTTGATGAAAGTCTCTTCAAGGTCACAAACGGTAACTCGCATGTAGTCATAGATCTCACCTTTCCCCATATCTCCTCTCTTGCTCTCATTCTGGTATTCCAGACATCAATTCCATTTGAGGGTAAGACATAATTAGAAAGAAACCAATATGGAACATGCATTAACTTGGAGGGGAGAACAAGAAGAGGCAGGTGACAGATACAAACCAAATGAAAATTTACCCATTGAAACATGTGAAAAGTCAAACAAAGAGTTCCTATTCTCTCAAAGAAATTACAGCTCTGAACTCTTTCTTTAAAAAAAAAAATTAAAGGGGGCGCCTGGGTGGCACAGTCGGTTAAGCGTCCGACTTCAGCCAGGTCACAATCTCGCGGTCCGAGAGTTCGAGCCCCGCATCAGGCTCTGGGCTGATGGCTCAGAGCCTGGAGCCTGTTTCCGATTCTGTGTCTCCCTCTCTCTCTGCCCCTCCCCCGTTCATGTTCTGTCTCTCTCTGTCCCAAAAATAAATAAACGTTGAAAAAAAATTAAAAAAAAAATTAAAGATCAAGGAGCAGGTTCAACATTCAAAGAAAAGACTACTGAAAGAAGTGAAAAGAGAGCTTATAAGCTCAAATCAGAAAAGTAAAAGAAAAATTACACAAAAGAGACAAAAGCTAGATTATAATCCAAATGCGCGCGTGCACACACACACACACACACACACACACACACAGAGTCAGGAATATAATGAACACAATTCTGCAATTCACAGAAAATAACATGAAAAATAAAAGTGACTTAAAATTGAGTATAGAGGAGTACCTGGGTGGCTCAGTTGGTTAAGCAACTGACTTTTTGGCTCAGGTTATGATCTCGTGGTTCATGGGTTTGAGCCCCGTGTTGGGCTCTGTGCTGACAGCTCAGAAACTGAAACCTGCTTCAGATTCTGTGCCTCCCTTTCTCTCTGCCCCTCCCTCCCCTGCTTGAGCTCCCTCTCTCTCTGTCTCTCAAAAATAAATAAAACATTTAAAAATTTTTAGTCAAATTGAATATAGAGATAATAGACATGGGACACAGGTAAAGAGATCTAACAAATGCATTATTGATATGTTTTCTGGAAAAACAAAAAGAACTGAACTACTAGAATAGAAAAAAAAAACAAAATCTAAAATAGAAGAAAACAATCCTGAAACAATGGCTTTAGTCTACAAACAAAGAAGTATATCGTGTTCCAGGATAAATCAATACAATAAGGTCAGCATTGAAACATAACCTCGGGAAGTTACTGAACTATAAGGAGCAAAGTATCATACAGATATCCAGGTAGGAGAACAAAAATTCACATGCTAGGTTGGCCTCAGTCTATCTATAGAAGCACTCTTATTAGCAGATAGTGTAACAGTACAGTAAAATTTTGAAAGGAAAAAAGATGACGCTAGAATTTTTTACCTAGTCAAGTATTATTAACCAGTATGTTTTAATCTGTAGACCTTATTTGGATATCTCCAGTTGTCCCAATATCATGGTTTAATTGCAACAGAAAATCCCAGATCATGTTTTATATTTCATTGCCATTAGTCTTTTTTATCTAGAACAGTTCCATCATCTGTTCTTGCGTTCTTCACACTGACAGTTTTTAAGACAAAGTCTCATAAATTGGTGTTGGTTCCAAAACTGGCTCCCATACACGAAGGGCAAGGAGAGAACCAAGAGGCAAGCTGCTTCAGACTGGTAGATGGCAGATTTAACAAGCAAAGGAACTTCACAAGAGGCTTGGCTTGGGCTGCCACAATGCCAGTAGATCTCTGTTCCAGCCTGCCAGAATCTTAAAAGTTTATACAAAGGCCTTAACTGAGTTCAGTCATGTACACTGTCCATATGGTTTCAACAGCACCTTATTCTTTCAAGGTCATGTCCTTGAAACAGCTCCTAGTGGGGAATGGTGGGCAGAACGTACATTCTAAGGGCAGGGAAGAGAGTAAGGGACCTCCAATTGCCCAGGTCTAGCTCAAAGGTCAACTGGTGGTCACATCCTCTATGTGACTTCCTCCAACAATTGGGAATGTGTCCTTAAAATTATACTCAGGCTATGTATATTTGACAGGAATACCACAGACACCACCCTAACCAACTGATCAAATTAAAGTCCCAGTAATGGGACAAATTGACATGTTCCTTTTCATATAATGAATGGAGAACAATAAGCCCAAATTTTAAAGTCTTAATACATCTGATATAAAATATAAATATATTCCTGATTATGTTTTTTTTAATTTTTAATTTTTTTTTATTTTTGAGAGAGGAGGAGAGACAGAGTGTGAGCTAGGGGAGGAGCACAGAGAGAGGGAGACACTGAATCTGAAGCAGGCTCTAAGCTCTGAGCTGTCAGCACAGAGCCTGATGTGGGACTTGAACTTACAAACTGTGAAATCATGACCTGAGACAAAGTCAGATGTTTAACCAGACTCAGCCACCCATGTGCCCCATGATTATACTTTTTTCTTAAATAAAGAAGTATACACAGTGAAAGTGAACTCCCTGTCATACTATCATCCCAACCCCCCAAGTTTCTTTCTTTCCTCAATGGAAAATGCTGTTAATGGTTTGTGGATACTTGTCAGACCTCTTTCTGTTATTTTACATGTATTTAAAATATATATTTAGACTGTATGTTTTTTAGGGGGGGGTGAAGTTATTTAAATATAATCATCCTATGTATTTTGTCTTGCAGTTCAGTTTGTTCATTTAATATATTTTAGGCCATTTTTATGACTACTCACAGATGCCTCATTTTTTATCTGATGATTAATATTCCATTAATTATATAAAGCATTATATAATTATCCTTGTATCGATGGACATTTAGGTTGTTTCCAATTTTTTAGCATTTCACACAATGCTATAATAAGCATTTTTGTATATATCTCTTCATTGAACACATTTCTTCATGGAACACATATTTCCATTAATAGATATCTAGGAATGAAAAACCTAAAAAGTATGACATTTTGACTTTTTTGATAAATCATGCCACAATAATCCCCTAAATCGACTAACCACTTTGTTTTTACTAACTGTATCAGGAGAATCTGTTTCCTTCACATCTTTGCCAATATTTCATATTAACAACAATTTTTAATATTTGCTAATCTATTGGAAAAAATCTTATTGATGAACAGACAGGCTGTATATATTTTCATATATTTATTGGTCATTTTTATAATCCTTCTGTGGATTATTTATTTGTATCCTTTGTACACTTTTATTGTGTACATTTTTTTTATTTATTTGTAAGTTGCTCTTTATGTTTTATTGCATATTAATCATATATAACACTTAGCTTGCCAATATGTGTTCTCCCCAGTGTTGACTGCCTTTTATTCAATTGCATTTTACACTAGATCACTGAAAGAAACAAAAAATCAAAAGTCCCATTGTCTTGATTTTATCCACAGGAAATCTAAGACCTACAGAGAGAGGTATATTAATTTACTCTATGTCATACAACTAAGAACTTAGTCTTATCAGAGGATACCAAAATAAGCATAAGATAGTAGGGGAAAAAGTTTAGAATTTATACTTTTGTCAAAAGACCTGGGCTGGATCCCAATCTGATCAAATAGTAGACTGCTCTTGCATCTATTATTGAGCAAGGCCTTTAAACCCCCTGAAAAACAATTGAACTTGGAATCCAAAAGCATGGGTTCAAGCCTTGACTCTACCAACTAATAGCTGTATGCAGTTGTTGCAAATAAAATTCTTCATCTGTAAAGTGAGACTACAAAGAGATGACCTATGTATTTCAAATCGGTGATGTGAGAACCAAATGTCATAAATGTGAAAGAGATTGATGCCTTTAAAATATTACACAAATACAAGCAAACCCACAATGATTTTGGGTAATGCAAGGTAACCCCTTACCCCAAAAATAAACCATTAACTATTTCTCAGTTACTAATTCTAGTGAAATAAAGAAAACAATGTTTTGATAATATATATAAGATGATGGAGATTTCTGTTGTACAGATTCTAATTCTTCTCTATCATTAATCTTCACAAATCCAACATTAGTTTTTCAACAGGCCACAGACCCTTCAAGCTACTCCAAATTTCAACCATTTCTTATTATTTCCTTTATATTTAATTTCAATTTACTTGGTTTAGAACTTGAAATTTAAGTGCTCAAATCTATTTTTACTGCCTAAGACAGGAAAATGTTAAAGACAACTTTATGGCGTTGATAATTCAACTTTGAATCATCTCATGAAAAGAAGTGCCTCAAATTATAGAAGTTAATCATTATTTTATATGAACTATAAACACAGCTACTGGCATAAGCATATTGTCATGAAATCTATCATAATTGACTAAGGATTTACTTTTAGGTGATTTGAGCCCTTTTAAAAATACTTTCAATTTAATCATTTCATCTCCTCAGAAAAAGACATGTAAATGAACTCATTATTACTGAGTATATGCAAGGTCATCCAGTGCCTTTCTACAGAAAAATTATGAGGAAAAGAAGACCATTAATAGAGTATCTATCACTTTGTTGAAACTGTAGGTTGAAATTCACTCTCACATATATCCCATTTCTTTTAGCTTCAGAACAATGTGTATTAATAGAAGCTAAGGATTTCCTTATCAGCATTAACACAGTTGCTGAAAATAATTCAAATGCACTAATATTCAGAAGAATTTTTTAAATGCAAGGGTTTCTTCTTTTATAACAGAAAAAAATGTATTTCTTATACACTTGGGATATTTTCATGCTAATAGTTTACTGACAAATATGAATGGTAAAGGTGATAGGTTATTAATTGCAATTAGCCAAATGTAAATAACCTGTATATCCTTAATTTTAGTGTAGCAACATTTAAAAGATGAAAACAATTTGGTACAACGTATATGTCTAGGAAACTGTGTATCACAGACTAAACAAGGAAAGGAACATGCACTAACTTATTTAGAAACATATATAAAAGCTCCCAAGGGTGCAAAATCCCTGCTTTCCTTATTAGGGATCTCAGAAAAATACATAAATAAAACAATGCATGAATTAAAATAAACATTTAAGTCCTATAGTTTAATGATTCCCTTGGTACATATTTGCTGATTCTTACTCTTTGATAATAACCTTCTATAATTTAACCATAGTTAGCCTTTTCACATAATTCAGGCCATGATTCTTCTGAACATCAGTATTTAAATACATATTGAGGTTCCATTTTATTTTACTATTTATTTTAAAGTTTATTTATTTTGAGAGAGAGACAGAGAGAGAGCAAGCAGGGGAGGGGCAGAGAGAGGGAGAGACAATCCCAAGCAGGCTCTGCTCTGTCAGTGCAAAGCCTGATGTGGGGCTCAATCTCACAACTGTGAGATCGTGACCTGAGCCAAGATGGAGAGTCAGAAGCTCAACCAGCTGAGCCACATAGGTGCCCTGAGGTTCTATTTTAAAGTCAATGTATATGATCTGAATAAAGGTCACTTTAGCATAATTTACAGGTTAAGGAGGTCATCACAACTCTTGATTTCCATCACAAGGCTCCTATCAAGGTAGCCTACTCCTCAATACTAAATTCTCAATGAACGAATGTATAAACAATGCAATTTGAACGTAAGTTTCATAGAAAGGTTTCATCTTCCAAAAATGGCTATTTAATTCTGACCATTGTCTGATTTTAAGTTTTTCTGCATTTCCTGAATACAGCTTCTAGACTTTTTCATTTAATAAAAATTCAGAAATACCTTTAAAATTAAAGATTCCATGGTGGTAGACAAGTCTCAAAATAAAAATATAAACAATCATTAAATCTAGAAGTAAGTTCAGTAATCTTTACTCTCTACTTAAGAGACTATAAACTGGCAGTCAATGACCTAATTTTTTTTTCTGACTCAGTTAAAATCAATAACAAAAATGAGTGAGTTACTAGTATTTAAAAATATAGGGATTTCTTGTGAAATTTTGAGTTTTCAGTTTCCCTTTGAGAGTGTGACATCCAGCACTCAATAATCACATTCCCATATGAGCTGACCTGAGCTGCCTCCCGCAGCCGCTGCATGCACACATCAGGTCAATTCCCACCATTTCCTATTGGGCTGCCCTGGCCCCTACCGCACTCCCTGCCTACCTGCCTTCCTCCCTCTCTCTCTCTCTCTCTCTCTCTCTCTCTCTCTCTCTCTCCCTTTCTCTTTCTCTCTTTCTCTTCCTCTCTCTCTCTCTCTCTCTCTCCCCCTGCCTAACCTCCCAAGGCAATCGACTTTGAAACCACAAACTGAAGATGAGTAAAATTACCATAAAACTGAGAAGATTAAATGAAGATACCAGCCTACTTTGTAATCAAGTGTCACTATACAAAGGGATCTTCCCTTTCTGAAGACACCTCCTGATGTATTATTATAAAGCTCTCATATAAAACGTAAGGAACACTTTAATATTGGAAACTGTAATCTGCCATAAGGATTTTTAAAAACTGTGAGTGATATTGATTCGAGTTCCTTCCAAGATGAGCACAATGATGATGGGGAGTACAATAACCCAGCTGATGTTCTCCTCAGTGTTTGAGCTCAATGTAGAGGAGATGTGGTTTCAGGGCACAGAGCAGAAACAAAATTAGCTGAAGCTATATCCTTATAAGGTTGCCATGCCAGAACCAAAGTAAGCAGCCCCAAAGGGTTATTGAACCAAATGTGCATATTGGGAGAAGCAATACCCAATCTATGTGGACTAAGACCTAGGCATTTGATCTATGAGAAAGTTACATGTGTCTCTCTGCCCCACTTTCTTGCATGTTTACATGTGGCAAATTTAAGTTTAAAACAGTTAAAGGTGTGGAAACAGAGCAGTTGGCAATTAAAATTATGGGAGTGTCTTTATTTGTGTATGTGTGTGTGTGTGTGTGTGTGCATTCCAAGTCAAATTTTTAAATTATATTTGTATAATTAACAAAAATAATAGCCATTAATTTAGCGACAACTGCAAACAGAAACTCTGTCTAAAGTCATTATGAAAAACAAGTGTTGGGGAAGAAAAGATGCCCACCTTTTTAACAACTGAACCCAGTTTAGGGTTGTTGTTAATATACTACAATTAAGCTTACTGAGTTCGGCCAATATCACCAGAGAAAGAGTATTTCCTATATGCAAAAAAAAAAAATTACTCATAAATCTTTGGGGGGTGGGAGAGCCTTGTTTGTCTCTCTCAACAAGGTTAGTTTTGCTTCTCCAGAGCTTTCTTTCCATATCTGGATTCCCTTTCCACTGAGACCTTTTAAAGGAGCGGAACTAAACTTCACCTGAAGGCAAACCTCTAGATTTTCATTGTACTCTCTGTTCTCTCTCCTTTTCCCTCTTTCTGAAGTTCTCAAAACGGCCTTTCTCATTTCTGATGTAGCTTGAACTTTGAACTGCAGGTCAGTCCATCAGCTCCTGATTGCCAGTGACTAAAGAAGCTGAGAGTCCAGATAAAAGGTGAGAGACTATTTTCTTTGGAGTATCAATGAGGTGTTTCAAATGAATTGTAAAACTAAAGCACTCTAGCTTTTGAAGTCATTAGGGGAGAATAGGCCGCACTCCATTCAGCCATCCAGGTCCTTTGGGTTGCATTCCAAGATGAGAGGGAAACTTGACCCAAAAGTCACAGCATGGGACTGGCAAGGCAGGAACATGCAATGAAGCCAGATCACCACAATGAAATGTCACTATCACCAAATAACATCACATTACTTGCATCCACGCAAGAAGGTTGTATTGTTACTAACATTTGGAGCAAAGAATAATAATAATAATAACAACAACAACAACAACAACAACTTGAATAGTAAAAGAGGGGGAAAATCACATCAGGAGAAGGAGAGTTTAGAGAAGAAGGCAAACTTAGACACCAAAACTAGAACATATTCACCAGCGACCACAACCCAGGGGAGAATCTTACATTTGAGAAAGATGCACATCTAGGCAAAAACTAGGTACAAAAGCCAGTACAAATTCTCCTAAGGGGCATCTAGAAAGGAACCGCTTTTATTCTTATTTAGAAGCAAGAGATGAAGCAGAGACCCTGTTTTCCCCCAGAATGATCTTTTCCAGGTCCTTCAGTGGTGGGGAGAGGGGGGTGTCTGAATTTGTTCAGCTGAAATTTAACTCTGCCCCACAGGACTATCAATAAGAAGTAATTCCAATTAGTTCTACATTCACAAAGAGTGGTATTTTCTGAGATCATTTTTATTAAACATCCTTCAATTGCACAAGATATTCTCTCTGCCTCACTCCTCTGTACTTTGCATGGCTGGCTCCTTCCCAGCCTTCCGAGTTACTACACCATATAGCTCTACCTCACTTCCTCATATACATAGTCCTTCATCAGCCACCATCTAAAGCAGGTTCCTTCCTGTGACTTGGAACCTCAGTATCTTGTTTAGTTGTACTATAACATATCTCAAAACATAATTTCTTTTTATTTCTTCCTTCTCTATTGACTATCGATCCAACCCCATTCCCATCCCACTACATTGTTAGTGCTGGGAAACTGAAGAACATGTTGGTCTAATTCACAGTGGTGTCCTCTGGATATCTTGAAAGGTGTCTGTCACACTCATTGCTCCATAGTTTTTTTTTTAATAAATGTTCATGGGTAGGTCAATAAAAATTGTCCCCAGTTTAGATTCATTAGATGATTAAATTCATTAGATAGACATAAACTAAGTGAAACAAATTTCTTTACAAAAGGACTCCTATAATCAATTAAGAGCCTCCAAGAGGAGTCCATACTTTTTTTTTTCACTTATGCCACTATAAAACTACTTTTCCATGGACTACCTGTTATTGTCTGCTACATCTGTGTTATAGCATCCCTTAACTAGAATTATCAATTAGCTAATGGACTGGGATGGCTTCTTAGACAACAATGCCTTTAAAGTAATCCATGTGGTTACCATAACCCAGATAGATATACCTTCATGAGCACCCAAGATCATTTTATGCCTTCATCATGTAGTCTTCTGATTTATAATTTATATGAAACTCTCTTCCCCCAGAGGGTTTGTATGAAACTCTCTTCTCTGCCACCAATGATTCTTATTTATAGGTTAAAGATGTATCACTTATAAATCAATAAATTGGCATTTTGAATTACAAATTCATCTCCTATAAATTTGACCAGCATGAAACTGAACCCTCCTAGATAAACTTATGACAAATCAACTCTATGGTACTGGAAAACTGAGGAACAGAGCCTCAGTCAAAATATAACCCCACTGCATAGCCTCTTGGCTGACTATGACTTTATCTATAATTAAAGAAAATTTGAAAAGCAGCTTCATAAAGTCATCATAGAACTTAAAAATATGTTATAGGACATTGCAATTTGTATCCCTATGGGCCTTTGTCTGAATGAAAATACCAATCAGTGTTAATTCATGCATTTATTCATCCATTTACCAAATACTTATCAAATACTTTCTAATGTGTCATGTCTGTTCTGGTGCTGGAAATACAGTGATAAGTAAGAGAGTGCCTAAGTTTGAAAATGTGAGCACCTATAGGATTTGTGTTCTGACTAATTTTAGGTGTTCTGTGTGTTTTGTAGTTATTAAATTACATGTAGTGAAATAATGTGCCCGGATTATGTTAGCATGGTTACTAGCAGAAAGGTGTTTGTGGAGTTACCATGTAATATCATTAGAAGATTCTAATTCTCACAATGGAAATGTTTTTACTTGGCATCCCTTATGTAAGAGACCATCAAAAAATATTTTCCTAGACTTTAGTAAAAAGAAAAAAAATGACTTTCCAGACAAACTCATTTGAATTTTTATCATATAAAACTTATGATTCATCCCATGTTCCTTCCCTTTTGTAGTGAGGAAGAGAATAGAAAAATAGAGGGTTTAGTTGCTGTTGTGACTATCTCCCCATGGATTCCAGCACAAATACTTTTATTCTTCTAAATTATTTCTGATCAGGCTTGTCACTTGCTTAAGTCATTTATTCTTTTATATATATTCAAATGCTACAAACCATTAAAAATCCTTTTGAAGTAAAAAGTATTCTAAATTATTAATCAATAAATAAATGAATAAATTTATAAACAGATAGGTAGATGTTTCAAGGATAAATGATAGCTTTCATTCTCTTAAAAACTTATATCTTCAAATATAGTCAGTGTAAGTACTGCATCATGCTTTTTTCTACATGCTTTTTAATCAGTAAAAATATTATTACTAAAATAATTTTTAAGTATATTCTACACCCAAGAATGTACTTAGTAATAATTCATTCAAGTCACCAGGATATACATATTTACATTTTTAATCATAGGATTAACGAATTAATATTTTCTAATGCATGTAAAACAGTACCTTGCATAAAATGCTACTATAAATGGTTATTCCATAAAGTATTCTAAAAATATTACAAACAGTTGCTAAAACTTGATAATTATCAAGAGGGTAATTATAACACTGCATGGTTACCTGAGGAAATAGGAGTATCCCAAGAAAAAACGATGGGAAATATTTTTTAATACTTCCTAAGATACTTCAAATAAAATTTTAACAAAGCATCACTGTCTCTTTTGTGTTATAATACTAATTTAAAATAAATGTGCCTTAGGATGGAACTGACATCAATAGAACAATACTCCCCAAGAGAAGTTGCAAAACACCTCCTACTGAGTCTGAAATATTAAAAACTGGTTCATTCTGACCACCAGGGATATAGTACAGTGCCAGTACACAATGTACAACTGCATACAGTTATATTAATAAAACATGAGTAGATTTACAATTCACCAAATATCAGGGTATTCTTGAAACTCAAAGAAGTAAATGTGGGGCATGTGAAAAGAAGGCACAGTCTCTCAGGCTCTGGATACAAGAGTGGCTATTATTAGGAGTTTGAGGGTGAATGAACAGAAAAGAAACAGAATTCTTTAGAGAGTATTCTTCAAATTCTTCCATCTTAGGGGACAGCTACAACATAATAACATTTAACTAAAGAAGAAATTAAAGAAGTGGCTTCATAAAAAATTAAAGTGTGATTTCTCTGAGACTCATCTCCATGCAGGGGCAGAACCACTATCAAAGTTAGACCCAAAGGAGCTTTCTATAATTCATTACAAAGAAGCACCACCTAGGGATCTATTGGGCATTGAAGAACTCTAAACTCCAGTTAGAAACTGGAAGAGGCTAGAAATCCAATTGGTACCAAGTTTTATCCCAATGGATCACAAAGATATTAACAATACCCTAGTCTACACACAAAAACTAGATTATAACAATAAAACATACAGCTGGGTCAGAATTTAAAAGAGGCCCTTCCATTTAGTCTCTGCAACAACTTCCAGGTCTAAGTAAGTTGTTTGAACCCAACCTTGTATTTGAACCTAATTTGATGTACATTGCACATTGCTGTGTATATTACACATTTTTGTATACATAATACACTTGGATAGTGCACACCTATGTGAAAGGTTCTGTACCTTTAAAACTGACAGTGACAATGAAGCCAACTTCAGGTGTCATATATGAAATGGAAAACTTACTATCAAAGCAAAGACAGAAGCAAATTCTCAAATGCGTGCCTCTAGCCTAACAACTACTATCTCCTGTTTGCTAACCAGTCCTCGGTTTAAGCTAGAGTGGATAGATGGCTTCTCCACTACTGATTAGCTGTAATGGGACCTGTTTTCTCATATATAACATGGGAATAATAATAATATTTGCTCCCCATAAGGGTAGTTTGTGGAGCTAAAAAAAAAAAACATTTAAAGGGGCGCCTGGGTGGCTCAGTCGGTTAAGCGTCTGACTTTGGCTCAAGTCATGATCTCACAGTTCGTGGGTTCGAGCCCCACGTCGGGCCCTGTGCTGTTAGCTGGGAGCCTGGAGCCTGCTTCTGATTCTGTGTCTCCCTCTCTCTCTGCCCCTCCCCTGCTCACGCTCTGTCTCTCTCAAAAATAAATAAATGTAAAAAAAAAATTAAAAAAAAAACAGTTAAAAGCGTCTATTAGCATACCCTAGAACAATGCTGTCCAATAGAAATGCAACATCTTTTATATCTAATGCATATTTTATACTTAGAGTACATCTAAATTTAAGCCCCACTTCAAGTACTCAGTAGCCACATGTGACTAGTGACTACTATATTGAACATTGCAGTCCTGGAATATAGTTAACATTCATTAATACCTTGGTATTACCGGTATTGGTATTATTATTACCCTTACAAAAACCCTAAACTGTGTTTATAACTGTTCATAGAATTATAAAATAATTTTAAATCCTTTGCTAATTTTCAGAATATACAAGTTTCCAGTGATGCTACAAAAGCTTATAAAAATGAAGGCAGATATGCACCTTAATATGTTAGGAAAAAATACAAAGAAAATTTTCAAAGAGCATGGCAAACATTAAATAGGAGAAAAGTTGAATAGACATGGAGGAAATTTTCAGATACAGCATATATTTCGAGAAAAGGTTTTTAGAAGACAGGATTTAAGGCTATAAAACATAGGTCCAAATTTTGGCTTATAGCTAATATAGTAGGAATTATTAACTAAACTCTCTGCTTATAACCCAGAAAATCCAGATAAATTTAAAGGCCTTAGCAAGACAATTTGGATATACAGTTTTTAATTAAGCAAAATCAGGGTTTATAAGACCTTCTAAAACATAATTATAAGTCAGGGAGCCTCTTTGGCCTGAATCTACAAAGCATTCTTTCACCAGATCTCATTCTGACAACCCCTAATCATGTTTCAGATACCAACTTAAACTTCCCTTCCTTGGGGAGCTTTTCCTGACTCTAAAAGACCCTGATAGATGTCTATGACACCTTCTTTTGCTTTATGGTAGTTCTTACCACAATGTATTTCAATTCTAAGAATACATACCTATTTTTTTCTTCTTGAAGCTTTTTTTTTCTTATTTACTTTCTATCCCTGAAAGATCTTGTAATTTCCTATGCTTTCAACTATTTATATATATAGTTTCTAAATCCATGTCCAAAACCTGCTGGAATTCTCTACTTTGATACATACAAACTAAAATTATCATCCTATCTTTTCAAAATCTCCTCCTCCTCCTCACGCCTATTTAACAAACTCACTGTTCTCTTGTCATACATACGTTAAAAAAATCTTCAATTCATTCTTGGCTCTTCTTTCACTGTGTCACCCAGAAAAAACATGGCCAATCCTGTAGATAGCCCCATTAACCACTGTCTTCAGAACACATTTCCATTATTCTGACTCAGAGCCTCATCAGTTCCTACCTACGTGAACACCTTCTGGCTGGCCCTCCAATTCAAGAGTCTCTCTGACCCCAGCTTGCTGACACACTGCTGCAAAATTTTCTTTTTTTTAAATATTTTTGAGTGTAGTTGGCACACAGTGCTACATTAATTTCAGGTGTACAACATAGTGATTCAACTCTATTCATTATGCTATGATCCCCACAAATGTAGCTATCATCTGACACCATACAACACTATTACAATCATTGACTATGTTTCTTATGCTGAAAAGTACGTAATGCTTCACAAATTTGGGTATCATCCTTGCACAGGGGCTTTGCTAATCTTCTCTGTATTGTTCCAGTTTTAGTATATGTGCTGCCAAAGTGAGCACTGCTAAATTCTTAATACATCTGTTTGTCCGTGCTATTCTGTTCCAATTCCTTTGTTTGTCCTAGCATATTAAACCTCTAAGCCTGGCTTCCTAAATCCCCCATAATATGACCCCAAACTATCCTTCCAGCTTTATCATCTACAATATTCTCAGTTAATTAAATGCTCTAGCCAAATTCTCTGTCCTTCTAAAGAATCCCTATGCTTTCTCAATTTCATTATTTTTTCATTTCCTTTGCATAGAAAGACGTCACTCAGACAATATATACCTAAAAATACTTTTTTTAAAAAAACTGATCTTTCCCTGACTTAATTCCCAACCTAAATTTTGAGACATAATTTATATTATTGAGTTCCATCTTTTTTTAAAGGTTCTAGTCAATTTCAAGTTCCTGGAGGGTGGAATCATGTCTTGTTTTTCTTGGTATTCCCTTTAACCCACCACCATACAGAAAGTGATAAAAATATGAATGGAAGAAGAAAATTCACCTGACAGTATCCCTGCAAATGTCCTAGAGTGAATTAGAAGCAACTTGAAAGGGTCTGGTTATGCTTTAGGTAGAAGAAAGATCCAATTTAGGGTAGGTTTCTTCAAGTTGTGGGGAGTTTGAAATACCACAGAGAAATTTAGTAGGTAAATAAGGGAAAAATATTTGCATGTGGCCATTACCCAACATTTACTAAATGCCTACTGCCATCCTTAAAATATTTCAGAGGCAGAAAGAAGTTCCAAAAAAGATAAAATACTTCATCATCTACAGTATTCAAAACCTCATTCTAATAGGTGGCTGTACTATGGAGAAGTTTCTTTTGAGAATGAAAGATCAGCAAAACCATCCTCACTTGTTCACAAAGCCAACTTTTAACCTAGAAAGTTTCCTGGGGTTGAAAAGATAGTAACTCAAAAAGTACTGAGCAGCTGAACTCAAGTCGCCTTTGAATATTTTCTTTTATTTTCAGTAGTTTCTCTGTTTCTTTTAGGCCCATAAAAAATGCAAACTAGATCTTAGTAGAAAGGAGGCTATAGACTTGCAAATAAGAAATAGGCCATTTGATAATAAGAAAAGCAAAATGCGAGTAAAACAGCAAATGAGATTACAAATAAATTTAAAATGTCAGCTATAAAAAGAATCATGGCTCAAGATCATAACAGATGCAAGTGATTTTAATAACGTAGAAAGCAAGGCCAGAGATGATTGGAAAGAAAACCAAAATAACAAATGGGAACTAAGCAAAATATTTAATTATTGTGGCTGTTTAAAGTTGTAGTAAAATCTCTCCAGCTGATCAGAATGTTCTCAGGACATAGAATTTTATTCTTCTTTCATAAAATAAATATAAATCTCAAAAGTTCTAGATAATTTTCCTATTTTTATTATACACATAGCATAACACTTATGAATGAATTATGAATTATGAATCATAAATGGTTTATGGTTTTTTTTTCTCAAATCACTCAAATCTTTGAAAGACCAAATTGAAATTACGTGTTCCTATACATAAGCTGATTCTTCTTCAAGGCATAAATTTAAAAAAATAATTTAGGGTAAAACTATCACCATAACATGAAGAAGACATTCTGTGTCTTTTATATATACACCTGACATATAGTTAGGGAACAATATGTTATTATGAGAAGATAAATGAGAGTTAGGCACAATATGAGCTTTCCCTTTCATTTCAGTCTTATTATCTATTTCTTCTTCAAAATATTCTTAGAGTCTAAAAAAGAATGAAGTTTTTCCATTTGCAACAACATGGATGGAGCTAGAGAGTATAATGCTAAGCAAAATAAGTCAGTCAGAGAAAGACAAATATCATAGGATCTCACTCATATGTGGAATTTAAGAAACAAAACAAATAAGCAAAGAAAAGACAGAAGCCAAGAACAGACACTTAACTATAGAGAACAAAACTGATGGTTCCTATATTGGGGGGGTGGGGGGGGTGGGCAGGGATGAGGGAATAGTATAGGGATTAGAGAGTACACTTATCATGATTAAAATAAAATGATTAAAATATATAGATACTCTTATAGTCTAGTCACATTTAAACCACTCACATTCCTGTAACATCCCCAAGTTCTCCTATATAACTACACCTCTGCTCCTGCTAATTTGTCTTTCTCATATGGTATTTCCAATTTGTCCACATGATAGACTATTTGTCTTTAAGACAATTCTAGTATCATCTCCTCTCTGAAGCCTTCCCAATCCTTTGCCAGTTCTACCTGATACTTTATATATCATCCATTGTTAATCATCATATTGTATTCTAATTATTTTCAATTCCTTGAGACCAGAAACTGTGCCTTATTTGTCATTGTGTTTTAATACAGGATCCTGCTCCATTGTTATATGAATGTAGATCAAATCCACATGTTTATATGTATGACTGTAAGTTCCTTGAGGTTAGAAGCATTTTGCTGTTCATCACACTACACACAAACCTAACGTAGGCTCTACATGGAATGTTTTAGTGAATTACCTTGCAATCAAGAAAGGACAAAGTTTAAAAAGCTAGGGACTAGTATTTAACCTATCATTTTACAACTGTGAGTTAATATAGATGCATGTACCTACACAAAAGAAAATAGAGTATATATTAAAGATTGCTGAGTTTATTAATATAAACTCCTTCTTGCAAATCATTCTGTTATCATTATTTCCTAGAAAAACTCAGAAACATCTATACCTTTACAGAGGCCTCTCTCTTGATAAAATGATAAAATTTACTTAAATTTTTGACTACCACAAATAATGTTTTCATAAGGTAAGGAATGAAGGAAACAAACAAAAAAAGAGTTGCTATTTTCAAAATTATTCTGATTTTAGGCAGTGCAATATCATGGGAAAGTCAGTACAACATAGTGCCAGGGTTGAATTCTCAGCCAACTCAAACACTCTGTGCTTGCAAACTCGAGCAGTTTATTTAACTTCTCTATGCCTCCATTTCATCAGCTGTAAAACGGGGGGAAAAATAATAGTGCTCCCCTCAGAGCATCATTGCAAAGGTTAAAGTTGTTACAACTTTTGTAATCACTATGTCTGGAACATAATAAGTTCTCAATAAAATGTAAGTGATTATGATGTTAATATACCAGATAATCTTCAATAACAGGAGTGAAATTCCACTCTTTCCAGTGTGGGAAGATAAAAGCTTCCTGATCCCTCCACATTACCTGGCTAACCAAAGATGTTCTAAATTGCTATAGTCCTTATGAAACAAGCACCCCCATGCCTATCAAATTGTTCTTATTAGGCACAGTACCTGGAAGCCATGGAACTCTCTATGGAATACTGTGTCTTTTTGCAGAACAAATGAAATATGATTACATTTAATTCTATCCTACATACCAAAAAAAAAAAAAAAACTTGACTAGCATAAAATAGTGTTATATTGTAGCATACATATTACCACAGATGGTTCTCCCAGGACAAAATATGTGGCTATTAGTTATTGATGATTATTCTTTTGGTACTTATTTGGCATACTATCTCTAATACTCATTATTATGATTAATAGTCCCTGTAACTAAAGAAAACCTATATTTACATCTTAGAGTTACTTTCTTTTTATTTTTTCTATGCATAATTTTGTGATAATTTGTTTACTTTTCATAGGTGTGATTATTGTCTAAAGACAAATTTGTAACCCATTTTCCTCTTTCTCCTTATGATACATTCTTCCACATTAATGTAAACTATTCCACTATTAATATAAATAATGTATAATAATTTAAATGGCTACATAACAGTTATCACTTAAATATTTTCCTATTTTTGAACACTTAAGTTGTTTTATTTTTATTGTAAATAATGCTACCATGAACATTTTCATGCACACTTTGTTTTCCTGCCTTATCCTCATTTCTTTGAAGTCCCAGAAAAAGTTTAAGGTACTGAAAAATTTTAAGATAGAAGAAAAATTCAAATTAAAGAATTCAACACATTAGTTTAGGATATGTTTCCTATAAGTTGAGAGTAAATTAACTAGCAGCAAAACATCTTGTGCTATCTTGAGGACTACCAATGTTCCATAACACACGTACATAATTAAGTTTTTTAAATCTGTGTTCAAAAAAAAGAAGAAAAAAAGGGATAAAGTGGACTTGCTGGTTGGGAAAAATGATCTAGAGATAATAGAAGGGAAGGAATATTGTTCATTTCACATCTTCTGCCATTAAGAAGAATTAATAAAACTAATATAACACTACCTGTTAATTATACTTGAATTATAATAAGTAATTTTTTTAAAAAAGAGTACAATGGATGGAGTGCCAGAAAGTACTATAAGTCATTTACATATATTATCTCATTTGATCTTCATAAGAATTCTCTGAGCCAGGTACAGCTCTTATTCCCATTTTTCATGAAAAAACAGTCACAGAGCTGTTAAGTAGCTTGCCAAATATCAGACAGCTTATTATTACTAAAACCAGACTTCAAACCAAGGCTGATCAACAAAGAGCCTGTACTCTTAACCACCTCAGTCTTCTGCTTCCACAGAACACAGAGATAGACCTCAAGTGAAGGAAGTAAGGTTTTAAAAAAGATCCAAACAAGTCAGTTTAAATAAATTCAAAATAAATTCAAATAAAATAAATTCAAATCTATAGGACAAATATTTTATCAACAGTGTTGGTATGTATTTATAAAATATACATATTAAATTGAAAGATGACATATTTAGAAAGAATATGGCAGAATCAAAATTTACATAAATTTAAGGATGAATAGAAGGATTTGGTTAATTCCTGAATTCTTGTTCCAATGATCCACAATATGGACACGAATAATATAAAAATTTCTCCATGAAGTTTAGTTGAACTCAAATTCAGTAAGTAGCCACATAACTACTAAAAAATAGAACCACTGACTGTATTATTCTTTAATTCAACTACTATGTGACAGAGGATCATGATCAAGGGAGATAATAATGTCATTGTCTCCCTATTGACCAGATGACATCTAGAATGTTACAACTGGCCCTGAGTCTCACTTCCACAAACAGGCATCCAAAGTAATTAGACCAGGATGATTAAGGTCTGGAAATGAGAAGTGAAAAAAAGAAAGAAAAAAAAAAAGACAAAATGGCACTCAGACATTTGAAGGGCAGTCACCGAGAAAAAGGAAGAGTTTATATGGCATTGTTTCAAATACATAACACATTCAAGTAGCTAAAAATTTCAAAGAAAGAGACCGCTTCAGGAAGTAAACTGCCCTTCATTAGTGGCCAAGTTGGAACACAAAATTGAGAGCCATCTATTAGAAGTGGTAAAAACTTACCCAACACTGAGGAGAAAACTGAACTAGAGTGCCTACGTAGTTTCTTCTGGATACAATATTGTGATGCTTTTAAAATCTGAAAACAAAAACAAATCATAAGATTTCTACAATAATAATAACATTTAATTGCATTAAACTCTTATTAAAGGTGGTTACTTCCACTGAGGGGTATCTTAATGACATTGTTCATAGGCAATTCTGCTATAAAAACAAAATATGGCTTTTAGCTAGAGAAGAAAACCGTACAGGCAGCCGAGTCTTCCATTGATCCTACTCTACTCAGAAACCCATTAAAGTAAATCTCCCACATTGGGAATATCTTTAAAGTGACACTCCGCAAAAATTGACTGAAAATTTGACAAAATGAGGGGGAAAACCTGAGCTTTAGTATATCGATTCCTTCCTGAGGAGAAAAGTGGAGATCAAATGAGTTTATTAACAACTTTATAATGCCCTAATGGAATTTTCCTTGATGTACTAATCAATATTTCAGGAAATGGGCATTAAGCCTAACTTAATCTATCTATGCCAGAGTTAATGCTGATATAACAATTCCATAGTGAAACTTGCTTTTAATTTAGAAAGTTTATCCCTTCTCAGAATATTACCATTAATGAATAATTTATCTGTTCCTGTCTATAAGTGAATTTTAATATGGAAATGGCTCTTGAAAGCAACCAGAACTACTCTTATAAGGTAAAGAGTTTTGGAAGTTGAAAGAATACTTCCAAGTGAGTGGGTTCTTCCTTGCTGAGAACAATAAATTTTTACAAATCATTAATATTAAATAATATATCCTTATACAATTATGTAAAAGGTAAGAACATGGATAACTTTGGTGTTTTTTTTTTAATTTCCCAATAACAAGATTGATGTAGAAATGGCAATCTGGCTTTCAGGAGGACTTCAACCAGAAGGCATTAGAGAAATGGGGAATAGAGGCTATTCCAAAAGAAAAAACAAACAAACAACACAAATTAAGCATGGGGCAAGAAGGGTAGGAGATGGCCTAGATTGGCCATGTCTAGGGGAGAAAGGTTGAAAGTTATTTTACGATCTTATTCTGAAGGGGTTTAACATAAAGTTGGTCAGCCTTTTTAATTTTGGAATAAGATATATATGATCTTGGATTTACTGTAAGTAATTTTTCTCAAAGAATTAGGAAAAATAGAGAATTGAAATAATACTGAATAGGAGTTGAGACAAACAGAAAACTTTTGGAAGGGCTTTTACAGTGAATGAACTGGATGGTCATAAGAAAGAGATTATAAGATGTCCAGGAATCCTTGCGAGCTCATATAAAATTAGAAAGCATCAGTCTGTCATTCTCACTTTATTGGAGAAGACAGGATAAATCTTTACCAAATTTTCTAGGTAAAATTAGGATAGTCTGCCTTAACTAAAAAATATGTGGCTCTTTTTAATGCTCAAAAAGTTACATTTAAGTATTTTACTCAATTTATACTTTTTAAATATTATTTTTATTTCTGAACTTTATGAATTTATTTGCCTACTCAAACATTTTAAATTTTTCAATCAAAAATTTTAAATTACAGATAGTCTTTTGCTTACATTTTATGGATTGAGAAAGTGAAGCCTCTGGGTGTTCATTGATTCTTTGAAGTGGCTGTTTTAGTTTATTTCTTTGAATACATGTAAGAAATTCTGCCAGCAAAAATACCATCATGAAAATGAAGAAATCTGGATTATCCGGTGCTAGTTCCTACCACTTCAGGAAAGCCAACTGGACACACCTCTTCCCAACTCCATGATTAATTACATTATGTTAGAAATTTAAAATTGGCCATGATGAGAGTATTTATACCCAGAAATTGGCAGAGCATACAGTACGAATCGGAGTTTTCATCTCTTTCTTCCAGAAAGCCAGTTGTTAAAAAAGAAAAAAAGAAATAAAAGAAAGCAAGAAAGAAAGCCAGCTGTTAAATATTTACCAGCATACCACTGGCTCCACGTAAAAAAAAAAATAGATTTTAAAAAAGTTGGGAGGGACAAAAAGAGAAGGAGGAGGAAAGGAGGGAGGAAGGGAAGAAGGAGGTTGGTTAATTTCAAAAGTATGGAGAGTAAGTGCCAATGAACAAAGTTCAGCTAGTGCAAGAGCAAAAGAGATTGACATATACACAAAGAATCTTTAGTTCTGAACCAGAAAAGGCCTGCTTGCTCCTTTAAAAACAGCCTGGACTGTTGCAAAAATCTAAAGAGTAACTGGGCACCCATAGGAGTGGAAAGTCATCCTCAGAGTGACTGAAATTAAGACTTGAACTGGGTGGGTTTCTTGGCAGGATGGTATAAATCCAAAGCCAAAGACTTGACAGACCAGAAATGAATTAAAATAGCTTAAAAAGACAAAAGAAGCACCAATTTAAAATGAATATCAAATCAACCATGCTAAGGATCTAACATGTATTCAGTGTCTGACATTTATTCCATTGTTGATCTTTGAATAAAGGTATATGCTGTTCAAATGGGCAGGTCATATTGGACCTAATTTCAGAGCTATTTGGATCTATATAATGAAACATCTCCACTTAAGCTGTGATATGTTTATTAAGGAACAACATCCAGAAGTCAGATAGTTCAAAAATGACATCAGGACCTTTCAGTGTATATTTCGATTGGTTATGGAAAGGAAGAAAAAGGTAATCATCCCCAAGTAATACTGTTTCCTATGAACTACTGTTTTTTTTTAATCTTTTTTGCAGTTCCTAAAAATTACATTTCTACCATAACCGACCTGGTCACAACTGCAAAATCTCCATGTTATAAGTTACATGTCTCATGTTACACATTACTTGCAATTAAACCACCTCACAGGGGCTAAGTATGCCTGACAGAAGAGAGGCTCCACCAATTTAATTCTAGTTCTGGCATTACTAAATATGTGACAGTGGACTCACTATTTAAGCTCTTAGGACTTTTATTTCCTCATTAATAAAATACCTAACTCATAGGATTACCCTGAGAGTAGATGAGTTTATGCATGTGAAGAGCATGGAACAGTGTATGGCATACAACAAATGCTAAATAAATGTTGGTTTTTATTATTTCACCACCTCAACACTAATATTGGTTTCTATGATATGGCTTTTTAATGATGATTATCTGTTTTATCAAGCAAACCCAAATATATGGTGAATCAGCATTATTTTATGGCTATCTTAATAACTCAGCTGCCCTGAAATGGAAAAAAATGACCAATTTTGCAGATATATTTTTGTCAGAAGTACTTAGTTCTATCAATTCTAATCTGTAATACATTTCTTTGGGACTCTATTAGCCATTATCATTGTTATGTGACTGTGTGCACTTATTATTTCTCTGATATCAAATTTTTCTTAGTCAAAGTAATAGCCTGACACTGTTATGCTGCATTGACAATTCCAAAAACTCAAAGATTTTTTTAAAATAAGGTCTATTTCTTATTAATGTTGCATGCCCACAATTGTTTTGCAGAAACTCTGCCCCTCTCCCTTGCCTTTCCTGCAAGATCCAGAATTACAGAACTGTCCCTCTTTGGGTCTCAGGGCAATGGAAGAGAGAGAATATGGCTGACTATGACCTTACTTTTAAAACCTATGCACAAAGTGACACGTGGCATTCCCAACCATTTCAATGGCCAATGCAAGTCACATAGCCATTCTTGAGCCAAACAGAGAAAGGATGTATAATTTTCCCATGGAGAGAGGCAGTGCATATCTTAAACAATAATATGATCTACAATTAAGACTTAGTGATGCCAGGAATCAGGTGTTATTTGGGCGGGGGCGGGGGGGGGGGAGGGTGTTTTTTGTTTTTTAATTTGACTTTTTTTCTGTGATTTTACTCTGTGCAGTTTTTGGCTGTAGTTAATGTTATTTTGTTTTTATTATTTCTTACCTGCATTATTTATTATGACCTAGAAAAGAAACTCTTACCTATATCCTGAAATTGACATTAGTGGCCCAATGGCACAGGATCCAAATATATGACAGTAGTCAAAATCTCCTCTTTCTTCTACACAATGTTTCTCTACCAGGTTGCTCCAATACTTCTATGACTAATAGTTCCAACCATATGTGTGCCACTGGCAGGAGACCTTATGGATGAATCATTAAAATCCTTAATATTTTTTGCTCAGAGGTGCAATAACCAGGATAACGACTAGATCAAGATGGAATTACACTAATTCTCTGACATAATTACCCACTTCCTTGGAGAATATTTTACTTTATTGATTCTAGGACTCGGGCTTGTTTTTATATCTTAACATCTCTTATATTGGAATCCATCCTTAAATTACCATCAGAAAGCTTTATACAATATTAATAATTTTTTTATTTCTTGGTTATATAAAAATTATGATGCATTTAATATTACTTCACTTCTTAAATTCAAAGAAATATGGTTCTTATTAATATATATCTCAAGTTTGATCGGTACTAACATGTTGAGTGCCTTGCCTGATAAGTTATGATGCTGTGAACCACCCTTCCCTAGAGGCTGCTGCCCCAGTTCCCTTGTGACAGCCAGTGGGACTGGTCTATGAAGAAGCCATCCTGAGCATTCATACACTGGCACTAATAGCACCCGTTCTGTTAACAAGGTGGCTTAATGAATGACAATTTTTTTCCTTTTTCCAACTTTTATTGTTAGAAGTTTCAGATCTTCACAAAGTTTGAAAGAACAGTACAAAGCACACCCATTTACCCTCCTACTACATTTGCCTTCTGTGTGTGTGTGTGTGTGTATGTGTGTGTGCATGTATGTATGATTTTGCAAAAACACTTGAAAGTAAATTGTAGACCTAACACATCATTCTGAAGCCTTCAACATTCATCTCTTACATATAGACCATCATCATACCATACCTAAAAACTTAATTACCCATAATATCATCTAACACCACCCATATTTAAATTTATATGGGTGTCTAAAATGCCAAATATCCAACAGAAGCCCTCTGAACTTCACTCCTCCAGTCCATCCAAATAATTTCATAAGCTCTAATTTCTTGCATTTGTCTATGCTTGAAACTCTTTTTCTAAATGTTTCTTTATTTTTGAGAGGGAGAGAGAGTGTGTGAGTGTGGGAGGGGTAGAGAGAAGAGACACAGAATCCGAAGCAGGTTAAAGGCTCTGAGCTGTCAGCACAGAGACTGATGCAGGACTCAAACTCATGAACGGTAAGATTATGACCTGAGCCAAGTTGGACGCTTAACTGACTGAGCCACCCAGGCACCCTGTCTATGTTTGAAATTCTTAAGAGAACATTTTATTTCTTCACTGGACCCAATCTGAAATACACAGAAATTGAATCTCAAAAACACAGAAATTGAAAAGAAAACAACAAAAGGTTGTACCACAGTAGTCCCAAACATAGAGAGCTAAATTATTTTGGAATTTTAATAAATTAGTTTGCATAAGTGGATATTATGCAGGAATATGGAAATTAGGATGCATATGAGATATAATAGCAGTAATGATACCAATCCTAATGTGACTCTTTAGTCAAGACTCTTCATTGGGGAAAAAAGGGCCCTCCATCCAAATATAATAAGATAAACATTACAATTGTCTTTCAAAAATAATCTGTAAGTTTTCTTGACATTATACTTCAGAGGCTAACACAAATGAGTGAACATACCCAAGAGTGGTGTTACTCACCTTTTCTATAATGTCAGCACTACTCTCCTGGGGAAACAATGGATTAGCTCTTCTACAAAACATGCTCCCTTGAGTTCAGCAAAATAATACAGGACAAATTTTCAATTTAGCAGCTTCAGAAACATTTTGTGAAAGTTACAAAAAAAAAATCCTTTCCCATGGTGCTCACTTGCCTAAATGGAAGCATCTGTTCTGAAGATTAGTGCATCCTGGAAAAGCTCAAGGGAAAGTATGTCACTTTCCTTCTATGAAACCCAAGTATTAACCACCTGCATGTTCCCAAGGCCTCCAACATTTTAGAGTCATAACTTCCTCCTTTACTTTTTCAACAAGCCTTCCTTCAAATACTGACTGGAGGGCTGAAGAGCCCCAACTTTTCCTTAGAGGATTATGAAGGAATTGCATTGCACCTATATGCCCCTCTCTCTGGTTTCCTGCTTTACCTGAGAGTTCAGTTGCTCTCTCGTAATGATTTGCATCCCATGGAACCTACTCACCTCTTGCACAGCTCAACTATGCTAGACTTTTGACTTCTTTTTATTTATCCCCAGGAGAACAGAGAATTTTGCTGAAATTGTTAACAGAAAAGAACTTAAGCATAGAAAAAAAGCAACAATGCAAAATTTAATATTAGCCATTTCTGTTTCTGAAGCCCCTCTTCATTACTCTCTACAGGGAATTTTTCTTTTTTTGGGGGGAGGGGCGGGAAGGATGGGAGGTGCCCTCACCCTCATAGTCTAGTATTGCTATCAGGTCACCTTAAGAACTTCTCTGCACTGGCCCTTTCCCATAACCCCCCTTTTTTCTCATTCTCTAGTCTCCCCATACATCTTCTTCTCACTCCCAAACTCCTAGTATTTATCTTATTATTTATGACAGAAAGTAATTTTATTTTCACTGTTGCAGCCCTAATCCATCAATATGAAATTCTGGCCTCACTTTTCCCAACCAAACGACAGTTAAAGTATTCTCCAACACTTAAAAGTCACCTTCTCTAGAGCTTCTCTCTTATGACATTAAGAAATTCATGACCAGTTAAGAAAAGATCCCCTTCGTGAATATCAATGTCTTAACCATGTTGAGGCAAAAGAGTAATATCTTACCCCACAAAATGAGAAATGTAGGAATGATCATTCAGCTCCAAAATGCCCCAAGTGCCCCAACAGTGCCCCAAGCTCTTCTACCTTTTTAACAACACAACACTTTTAGCATGTGTCTCTTTCCCTCATGCTTATAATACGACGTTCCATGTCCAAGCAGGAAGAGCAAATGATTAAAAAAAAAAAAAAAAAAGGAAAAAGGAAATACAGAAAAAGAAATCAAGAAAATGAGAAAGCTAAAGGGACAAGTCAGCCAAGTCTACTTTTAAAACAACTTTCTAGAAGCCCCATCCAAAGATACCTGCTTCTATTTCATTGGCTAGACTTGTATCCACTACTCTACAAGGGTGTGTACAAAGTTGGGGTTCTGTAAATAAAAAAGAAGAGAATTAATACTTGGTAGGCAATCAGAAATGTCCAGGAGCTGAGCTAACACAGAGATCACACAAATTCAAATATTACCAAGTAGCAAGCTCACTTACGTGCTGTAAAGGATTCGAGCTAACAGAAGTCTCGGAGGAAGCAGAGAGAGGGCTGAAATATCAAGAGCAGATCCCCAGGTTATTTCCACCATACATTCCCTCCGGTCCAGAATAGAGGAGATATCTATGTGAGATTCACAGAACCACTTCATACAAAGGGAGTATTTAAATTATGAAACAAGTCCACTTCACACCCCAGAGAGATATATCATGCTCCTCACATCCTGATTAGAACAGGTCACCTGCCTTCTCTCTGCCTCCTTCTCCTGGTTATTTTCTCCACCAGGCTGCTTTCATTTCTTCTTCCCCGTCTACAGCCAGTTTCTCCTTTTTTGTGTAGATAAAGCGATATAACCATTTTCTTTTAGTTTTGATTTTTTTTAATTAGGTAGGATAAAGTTCTTGGGTTCTTTGCAAAAAAAATCTTTTGCACAAAACGTAAAAAAATATGTATTCTCTCCATCTTAAGCACGCTCCCTCAGAGTCACAAGATTTTTTTCTTCCTTTATATCTACAAAGTAAGTCAACAAATTTATGGGCGTCTGCTAACTGCCATTTATTGTTCAAAGCACTGGGAATCTAAAAATGGATGAGAACTTGTCCTTGCCCTGGAGGAGCTCACTGTTTGGGGGATGAGATAGATTCATAAATACACTATCACAGAGCAGTGTGGAAAGTTCTAGGATAGCCATATTCCTAGGGTACAAGGCATGCTGAATTTGGCAAGTAATCTAGCCAGAAGCTAAAAAAGAAGGGTAGATTAGTACTCCTTCGCTGAATCTTAAAGATGAACGGGAGGTTGAGAGACTCCAAGCAGAAGTAACACATGAAGAAAATGGAAGAAACTTCTGGTGTGTGTAGAGAACAACAAGGCAATTTGTGGTTATTAAAACATAAATTGTGAGGCAGATAGTGCTGAGAGACGCACTTGGAGAGGGCTTGGGTCAGATCACGGAGGACCTCATAAACCATCTTAAAAACCTTTAGCTTGATCCTGTAATTGATGGTGAGCTTTTGAAGACTCTGAGAGTAGAGAGTGACGGTATCACAAGTACATTTTCGAGCTGGCTCTAGACTGAAACGTAGATGAGAAATAGGGATAAGACCAGAGCCAAGAAAACTGGATTAAAGGCTGCTATGATAACCCAGGCAAGAAGTAGTAAGGACCTAAATAAACATGGCATAAGAGAAATAATGTGTTTATTCATTTAATGAATATTGATTGAACATGCACTGTGTTGCAGGCACAATTACAGGCAGAAGGTCATAAAAGTGAGCAAAACAAACAGAAATCCCTACCTTCACAGAATTTATCAGGCAATGTGAAAGTTCTTCCAGATCTGTGGATTAATACATAGTGATTGACTTATGTAACCAAAGGCATATATAAGATTTTTGGCCCAGACTAAAAATATAGTCTTTATTTGTCCAAAGAAAAAAAAGGAAACAGGAAGTCCAGATCCTCATTCACATGGTCTCTAAATCTTGAAGGGCTTTTTCTTATAGAATATTAATTAAATGAAACCCACCTCATCAATGCACCTTTCTGGTGAATATAAATAACTTCCGCTGATCTCTGCAACATTTTAACATTTTCACCATTTGGAAATACAGCTGTTGCTGCTCAGCTTGCTTTTTCTCCACAGCTTTGATGGTGTAGTAATGTCAGAATGTGACATTATTGCTTACCCAGGCTATGCACTAATGATTCCATTTTTCATAAACAGTGGGGCTTAGTAACCTTTGGGGACCACTTTCAAATTCTTGTACACCCACAAACACTGTAATTTGTGAGACATCTGTTACTCCAGGCTCTAATTTTGAAGGAAACCTCCTCAGAATATATTTTTACTAACTCAGGAATTTTTTTTTTAAATAGCATTACATATTTGCCTCATTGCTCTGCTTTACACACTGTATATACGTAAGCATCGAGAACCTGCAAGTACTTTATACTGTCAACTAAGGTTAAACTACTTGCGGGAGTAAAGTCTGCCAGGGAATTATGTATAATGGCAATTTTCCCCTCACCAACACTTGGCAAAGGAACTTTTCGCTACATTTTCTATTCTGGTCAGGTAACTCATTTTTTTCCAGTGTTTGTTCCATCACTAGCTTGCTAGATGACCATGATAAAGAAAATGTATCACCTCTATGGATATATTTCCTAATTCAGAAATGGAGAGAATTGAATGACAAAATTTCCCCTAACAAGGTGATTCTAGATTTTTTAATTCATAAGACCAGTTTCACAGCAGACACTCAATTCCAAATAAATAGACAAAAGGATACAGGTGTCTCCCCATCCATTTTTTAAAAGTTTGCGTTACATCACTTTACTTTTACAAAAGACCTACATTAGTACTACCTGTTTTTGTTAACCAAAAGAAATCTGAAGAGGACTGTCACTTTTAGGAAAAAAGACAAAAAGCAAAAATAGCACTCATTGTTTGTTTTTCAGTAGAGCTGTCCTAGAGGCACATACACCAGGAAGAGCTGAGGTGGCCCTGCCAAGCTCCTTCCCCAGGAACTACACTCAGCACCTCAACATCAAGCTGCCATGGTGTTGAACTGTGTGAGCATCTGTGCTTTGTCTTGATTTATTTCACACATCTGTTAACAAGATTTGTCCTAAGGTATCAGAAAAGCCTAAGAGAGGTTATTTAGGGGGCCTGGGAATGCTCAAAATTTTTCCATATAAATTAATGGTGATTGCTTCTTAACTTTATAGCATTTTGGCCTACAAAAGGTTTCATTGCAATGCTCTACATTCAGATAGCAAGGGAGACCTGTATTATTCAAAAATAAATAAATGTCTTAAACTAATTAAAATATCTAAATCAGACAACACATATCCCAGAGTGCTTAGGCAATGTACCAAAATAATCTCAAGATGGCTGGAAGTAATTTTTTCGTATTATAGATAACAAACATTGCTGCCAGAATACTGTAGACATGAAAAGTTCTCGTTTTCAAAAATAGGTGGAGGTGAAGGCACTGGCTCTTTGACAACTAATTTCCTTCATGGTTATTAGACATTTATATCTTTCCATCCCTTTAAGGAGTTAATTCAGGTAACATATCTTCTGGAAAATCGTCCATTTAAGGAGTTTTCTTATTTATTAGCATAGATTTTTGAAAACTGTTTTTTGTAACTCTATTAATTATTTCTCTACTGGTGGATCATTCCTTCTTCTCAGCCTTAAATCTATGTATTTGTGTTTTCATCTCTTCCTAGCTACACCCTTGATGAAGGTAAGTGGGAAGTTACCCATTTGATTGGGTTTTGTTACTATTGTTTAACTGCCTTATATCAATTCTACTATTTTTTTCTATTTCTAATTTATGCTTTATGTTTTTATCATTATTGATTCATTTCTTTCTTTAGCTTTCCTTGGATGTATTTGTTCAACTTCCTATACTGAATGCTTAATTATTTTCATTCTCTTTTCCTTAAGTTGTTGTATATAGTATTCTCAATCTTGTGAGAGGTAAGATTCTGCAACTTCAGGTTTTATTTTCTATTTGACCCAACAGTTGGTTAAATGAAAGTTATTGTTTCTTTCTTTCTTTTTTTTAGTTTATTTATTTATTTTGAGAGAGAGAGAGAGAGAGAGAGAGAGAGCAAGCAGGGAAGGGGTAAGAGAGAGAATCCCCAGTAGGCTCCACACTGTCAGCACCACAAACTGTGAGATCATGACCTGAGTTGAAATCAAGACTCAGACACTTAACCCCAGGTGCCCCAAAAGTTACTGTTTCATTTGTTTTTTCTTTTGCTAGGTATATCTGGTTTTACTAGTTTACTTTCAGAAATTCAAAGATTTACTAAATTGCTTTTCTACTTTCTGGAATTTATTGAGATTTCCTTTGTGGATTCAGGGGAATTTTGAAAAGGTAGAGCCTCAATAGTATATAAATTTTTATAGCATCTCTATTAATTATTAGGAATACTATCTCCTTCGTTATTGGATTGTGGCTTTCTCAATATGTTCAGGGTGAAAGAAATACGAAAAATATCTGGGTAAGACTTATCAAGACAAAAAAGAAAGGACTCAAAAAAAATAATAAAAAGCCCACAAATGAGAGAGGAGAATTAACACCACAGAAATACAAACAATTATAAGAGAATATTATGAAAGACTATATGCCAACAAATTGGACAACCTAGAAGAAATGGATAAATTCCTAGAAACATATAAAATACAAAAACTGAAAGATGAATAAATAGATATTTTGAACAAATCAATAATCATTAAAAAACTGAATCGGTCATCAATAAACTCCCAAAAAAAGTCCAGAACCAGATGGCTTCACAGGTGAATTTTACCAAACATTTAAAGAGGAGTTAATATCTATTCTTCCCAAACTATTCCAAAGCACAGAAAAGGAAGGAAAATTTTCAAATTCATTCTATGAGGCCAGCATTACCCTAATACCAAAATCAGATAAATCCACCACAAAAAACTATAGGCCAATATTTCTGGTGAACATAGATATAAAAGTCCTCAACAAAATACTAGCAAACATACATTTACATTGTTGGATTCATAAATCCAATACATTTAAAAAAATAATTCACCACATCAAGTGGGATTTATTCCTGGGTGCATATTCCTGGGTTGAATATTGCATATTCACAAATAAATCAATGTGATACATTTCATCAATAAAAGAAATAAGAACCATATGATCACTTCCATAGATGCAGAAAAAAATTTGACAAAGTACAACATCCATTCATGATAAAAAACTCTCAACAAAGTAGGTGTAGAGGGAACGTACCTCAACATTATAAAGGCCACCTATGAAAAACCCACAGTTAACATAATCTTTAATGGAGAAAAATCAAGAGTTTTTCCCCTAAGGTCAGGAATAAGACAAGGATGTCCATTTTCACCACTTTTATTCAACATAGTACTGGAAGTTCTAGCCACAGCAATCAGACAACACAAAGAAATAAAAGGCATCCAAATTGGTAAAAAAGAAGTAAAACTTTCACTATTTGCAGATGACTAGACACTATATATATATATATAGAAAACCCAAAAGATTCCACCGAAAACTGCTACAACCAATAAGTGAATTCACTAAAGTCACAGGATACAAAAGCAATGTAGATAAATCTGTTGCATTTCTATACACCAATAATGAAGCAGCAGGTAGAAAAATTAAGAAAATAATTCCATTTACAATTGCACCAAAAATAGTAAGATACCTAAGAATAAACCTAATGAAAGAGGTGGAAGACCTGTACTACAAAAACTATAAAACACTGATGAAAGAAATTGAAGATGACACAAAGAAATGGAAAAACGTTCCATGTTCATGTATTAAAAGAATATTGTTAAAATGTCTACACTATGCAAAGCAATTTGCAAATTCAATGCAAACGCTAGTAAAATACTAACAGAATTTTTCACAGAACTAGAACAAACAATCCTAAAGCCACAAAAGACCCTGAATAGCCAAAGCAATCTTGAAAGAGAAAAGCAAAGCTGGACACATCACAATTCCAGACTCAAGTTATATTACAAAACTATAGTAATGAAAGCAATATGGTGCTGGTACGAAAACAGACACATAGATCAGTAGAACAAGATAGAAAACCCAGAAATAAACCCACAATTATATGGTCAACTAATCTTCAACAAAGCAGGAAAGAATATCCAATGGAAAAAAGACAGTCTTTTCAACAAATGATAAAACTGAACAGCAACATGCAAAAGAATGAAACTGGACCACTTTCTTATACCACAAACAAAAATAAAGACCTAAATGTGAGACCTAAAAGCATAAAAATTCCAGAAGAGAACACAGGCAATAGCCTCTTTGACATCAGCCATACCAACTTTTTTCTAGATCTATCTCCTAAGGCAAGGGAAACAAAACTCTTGGGACTTTATCAAAATAAAAATCTTCTGCACAATGAAGGAAACAATCAACAAAACTAAAAGGCAACATACAGAATGGGAGAAGATATTTTTAAATGACATATTTGAAAAACAGCATCCAAATTATATAAAGAACTTATACAACTCAACACCCAAAAAACAAATAATCCATTTAAAAAAATGGCCAGACACATGAACAAATATTTCTCCAAAGAAGACATGCAGATGGCTAACAGATAGCCTGAAAAGACGCTCACCCTCACTTACCATCAGGGAAATGCAAATCAAAACTACAATGAGCTATCACCTCACAACTGTCAGAATGGCTAAAATCAACAACACAAGAAACAAGTGTTGGTGAGGATTTGGAGAAAGAGGAATCTTCCTCCACTGTTGATAGGAATGCAAACTGGTGCTGCCACTGTGGAAAACAGTATGGAGGTTCCTCCAAAAGTTAAAAATAGATCTACCCGTGGGGCGCCTGGGTGGCGCAGTCGGTTAAGCGTCCGACTTCAGCCAGGTCACCATCTCGCGGTCCGCGAGTTCGAGCCCCGCGTCAGGCTCTGGGCTGATGGCTCAGAGCCTGGAGCCTGTTTCCGATTCTGTGTCTCCCTCTCTCTCTGCCCCTCCCCCGTTCATGCTCTGTCTCTCTCTGTCCCAAAAATAAATAAACGTTGAAAAAAAAAAATTTTTTTTAAAAATAGATCTACCCGAATACAGAAAGACTAATTCAAAGGGACACACATACCCTGATGTTTAGAGTATTTTTTACAATAGCCAAAGTATGGAACAGCCCAAGTGTCCATTGTTTGATGAATGGATAAAGAAGAAGTGATATAGAGATTATATATATATGTGTAATATATATATATATATATATATAGAGAGAGAGAGAGAGAGAGAGAGAGAGAGAGAGAGAGAGGGAGAGAGGGAAGGAGGGAGAGGGAGAGAGAGAGAGAGAGATCATATATATATCAGCCATAAAGTTGCCATCAGTTGCTATGGCTGATGTCAACAGTACCATTCAGCCATAAAAAAGAATTAATCTTGCCATTTGCACATGGATAGAGCTAGAGAGTATTGCCACGTGGATAGAGCTAGAGCCATAAAAAAGAATGAATCTTGCCATTTGCACATGGATAGAGCTAGAGAGTATTGCCACATGGATAGAGCTAGAGAGTATAATGCTAACTGAAATAAGACAGTCAGAGAAAGACAAATACCATATGATTTCACTCATAGGTGGAACTCAAGAAACAAAACAAATGAGGATAGGGAAGAAAAAAGAGAGAGACAAACAAAGAAACAGATTCTTAGCTATAAAGAACAAACTGATAGTATCAGAGAGGTTACCAGAGCGTGGGAGAATGGGTTAAATGGTGATGGGGATTAAGGAATGAATTTGAAATGAGCTGCTGAATGTTGTATGCAGGTGTTGAATCACTATATTATACACTTGAAACTAATATAACACTGTACATTAACTAATTGGAATTAAAATAAAAACTTATAAACAAATAAAATAAAAATCTCTGGCTACAATTGTTATTTCTTTCGATCTCCTGTTTTTCTAAAGTCGTATTTATATATATATATAGATGCTTTGTTATTTACCATCACTACGAACAGTGCAAAAATGTGTTTAATTTTACCACCTCTCCCTCCCTTTTTCTTCCAGTTTTGGTGACAAGTCCTGGAACATTTTCCCTGACAAACTATAACTGAATTATTAATAATTATTAATTATTTCACTATATGGCTTTGTTCAAGAGTTATAATCATAAAAGTTAATTTTGTAACTATGATTTAAAATTTTTAACTGTAGTAATTTTTTAAAAATTAATTTTTACCACCAGGATTTTCTTTCCACAGTTTCAATCTTTTGCTTGAATAGAGTATGCATTCAAGTAGATTTTTCATGTAGGCTACATAGGATTTTTCATGTAGGCTACAAAAATATAGGATATTATTTCTGTGTCTCCCTCTCTCTCTGCCCCTCCCCCGTTCATGCTCTGTCTCTCTCTGTCCCAAAAATAAATAAAAAACATTAAAAAAAATTTTTTTTAAAAATGATACAGTCCTATGGAAAGATGTCATATGCAGTCTTTGCATATTTAGAAATATCTTTCTGTTGCCTTGACATATTAACGACAATTTGGCTGGATGTACCCTCTGTGGGTGAAATCTATTCTTCCTCCAAATTCTGGAAATATTTTTCATCTGTTCTCTTGCATACAAAGTCTCTGAAATTAATTAATTCTTCTGTGTTTATATTTCTATTATTCCTACTTTAACATTTAACATCTAATAATTTCACTAGGTGTGCCTTAGTCTTCAATCATCTTTATTATCTTTCTAGGGAATATAATGCATACTTATTGTTTGCATCCCCCTCCCCCCAAGATCTGTCCCCTCTTTTGCTGACAATAGAATTAATTCATTTTTTTCCTCCCACCAATCCATATTGTTTTATGTGAAGCTCAAACCCCAAACCAGGGGTACAGCATATAAACCAGTCTTAGGTCAAGTGATACATCATCACCTTGCCTCAGTGATTGGTTCGCTCACAGTGTGTGAACCTCACCATGTGATTTCTCCTCATCGCCAGGTTCACTTGCCACAATGTATTAAAGAGACGTGCACTAATTAAAGCATTACCTGCACTTTGCATTGATTCCTCATCCTACCACATGAAGGAAATAATGGCTCCTGATATCATCTTCAATTTGGGGGCAAATATATTGTCCTGCTTGCCACGATCTTTGGGTATTATATACAGTTCTTTCCTAATTTTAGGACAAATATTCCTTTCTCTGAGTATTAGGGAGTTTTTTGCTTGTTTTGTTTTGTTTTGTAGATGAAGAATTGCAAAAACATTCTGCAAATAAAAATCACTTTTTATTTCTGAAAATTAAAAAATCAAACAAGGCTACATCCTATCATAGAAAGCCCCATATTAGCTATTACTTTTTTTCTAGCCAAAAATGTTCAGTTACTTAAACATCCTATTCTCAGATTACCATTTTTTTTAATAGAAAGTGTTTTTGATGAAGCTACTACTTCTTCCTTAAGAAAGATAATGTTTTTCTTTCCCCTGAAGTAAACATGTGAAGTTTAATTCAAGAATCTATTTCCTTCTTTATTAGCTAATTCTTTATTTTTAGTTTATTAACAAAATAGCTGCCACTAATATTATAATCTTAACCTGCATTTTCTTAGTGAAATGGACACTTGTTGGCTTTTGGAATAGATGCCATCCATTCACCATCATGTTGATGACAGTGGCTAGTTTTCACTTAAGGGATTTCACTCCTCCCTACTTTCAGTCCTTTGACCATCCTGCTAGATCTAAATGTGGTATTTGACCTAGGATGGGCACATGGTTATGTAGGAATGTGCCAGTGGTTACACAGGAATGATGTTATGAGCTGAATTGTATCCTGTCCCCATCCCCAGCAAATTCATATAGTGAAGTCCTAACCCCTAGTAACTCAGAATGTGACTGTATTTGGAAAGAGAAAATATCTAAAAAAAGTAAATAAGATTAAATAAAGTCATTAGGGTGGTCCTCATTCCAATATGACTTGTGTCCTTATAAAAAGAGGAGATTAGAACACAAAAACACAGAGAGATGACCATGGGAAGACACAGAGAAAAACTGGTCAATTGCAAGCCAAGAGAGAGGCCTCAGAAGAAGCCAAATCTGCTAACTCCTTGAACTTGGACTTTTAGCTTCCAGAAATGAGAGAAAATAAATTCCTGTTGCTCAAGCCATCCAGTCTGTTATAGTAGGCCACTAATACAAACAGGTATGTGACTCCTCAAATCAATCAGAACCAATAAGATTCAATTCTGGAAATGGATGTTTTTCACTACTGCATTTGAAGCTAAGGGAACTCAAGATGAGGGTTGCTGCAGCCCTCTTGTCACGATGAGGCCAGACCTACCAGAGAATGTAACCAACAAAGAGGAAGTGGTACTAAAGGATCAAATAAATGAGAGAAGTACAGTGCTGTCATTTGATTCCCCAAGATCAAGCAAACTTGAAGCCACCTCTACTCATGGACTTTTCAATTTTGCAAGTCAATAAAAATCCATGTTTAAATATTAGAAATTGAATTTTCTTTCCTCACAGCCAAAAGAGTCCTAATTAAGAACTTAACATCCAAGAATTATAAGCCAAGATTTGTCCAAAGTTACAGATGGTTTTGTTTTGTTTTTTTTGTTTTTTTCCTAAACAGCAATTGCTTTAAAATGATACAGTCCTGGGGCGCCTGGGTGGCGCAGTCAGTTGGGCGTCCGACTTCAGCCAGGTCACGATCTCGCGGTCCGTGAGTTCGAGCCCCACGTCAGGCTCTGGGCTGATGGCTCAGAGCCTGGAGCCTGTTTCCGATTCTGTGTCTCCCTCTCTCTCTGCCCCTCCCCCATTCATGCTCTGTCTCTCTCTGTCCCAAAAATAAATAAAAAACGTTAAAAAAAAAATTTTTTTTTAAATGATACAGTCCTATGGAAAGATGTCATGGTCCCTTTTTATAGGAAAAAAAAATCAGATAAAATAACAAAATATTTTATAGGAAAATGTCTTGAAATATCTGTCTGTTCTATAAGTCATTTCCTCTGGAAAGTGAGATTGATTTGGGGTAGATAGATTTCAGGAGTCTATACTACATTTTATTTACTGCTTCACTGTTCTTACACCAAACATCCTTTGAAACAGATTTTGAAATAATAAGAATTAAAATTTATAAAGAAAAATGAAGCAGTCCTGGAATTCTGAGTGTTGACTCCGTGTTTATTTCACTTTCATATCTTTGAGTATATCTGTGCACACACTTGTAAACTGGGGTAACTGCCTACAAGAGAAAACAGGTTAACATATTATATGCCAGAAGCATATGGGAAAATAATTAGACATAAGGACTGGATCCTGATGGAAGATGGCTTGTTTCCCCAAGCTACTCTGGGTCTCCCTCTCTTTACCACAACCTGTACAACACCAGCAGTCCCCCTTCCCTGTGTAGTTATTCAAGCGAGGTATCAGCCTGCACAGCCGATCAAGCAAGCAATAACTATTCTGAACCCTCTGTTGCTAATGTACTGACTTTCTTATTCCACACCACTCACTAAGCAGACTAGACAACAAGAGGTAAGTCACCTCTGCACCCAGGATGTGCCTGCAGGATAAAAGCAATTTTAATCCCTGCATCAAGCAATCCTCAGAACTCCTATGACTGGCTTAAAAAAAAAAAAATCAGAATATTAGTCACCCATCTCTCAAGTCTCATTGTGAAGAGTTTGGTGAAAGAAGTAAATACTCTTATAAGAATTTATTAGTAGAAATGTTTTTCCTCAACAAGTTCAGCAATAAAAAAAGTCACAATGATAATGTTACGTATGTTCCTATCTTTCTGTCATCTGAGAAAATTATGTTTTATTTGATTATTAGATTGTAATGGCTGAAGAAACATCGAGACAATATCTGTTCAAAAGGATGCAAATTTTCTGTAAAATTAAATTTATTCGAAAACTCAAAATTGTTAGTGTTATATTTAATGACAAAAAGAGACTATTTAAAACAATGTGATATTTCCCTCTAATGTTATAATAAAATTTGGCAATTATTGTGACTTAAGTTTTAGTCAGGCAATATTTATATTCTTCTAGAAATTTCTATAATAGGTCTAGGAACCTATAAGATTTAAGGAAATTTAGGTTAGAAAATCACAGTTTTCCAATTTCTCAGTTATATATCCTTGGACAAGTAATTTAACCTCACTGTTCTTTTATTTTCCCCTTTTGTAATGAGAATAATATACTAATTTTTATATGAGTATAAAAATTAAATAAAATAATATGCATAAAGCACCAAACATATTACAAGGCTGAATATGAAACATATATACAATATATGTTTTGAAAATAACACTGATATTTCTATATACTTTAACATACAAAAATCAAATTTACAAAAGACATAGAAGGATAATGTGCATTATTTTTAAGTGTGTTCCCTATACGGACTATTTTACTACAAAAATCCTTTATTTTCGAGTTCTCCCACTCATTTGAAAGATGGCTAGATGTACTAAAACTATAGTGAAAAAGATCCAGAGTGAATCCTTACAAGCCTGTGATACTAGATAAATAACTTGTCTGAGTCACCATGTACTTAGTGGAAGAATAAGAGCATCATCACTTATTTGCCAAAGCTTAAGGGAAGACAAGTTCTGGCCTGTGGTATGTGCTTAATATATTCTTTAAATTTAGAAACTCACTTATTTTATAAAGCAAGGTACATGTTTGCAGTAGCACCACACACAAGGAATTTTGCTGAAAGGTAGGTCTATTTTAAACACAATTATATTGCAAAAGGTTTAGCACAGGTATGGAATCCTATAGGTACTCAATAAGAATACAGGACTATTATATTCATCATTCAAAATGTTTTTGAGCACCTCACCTGCCAGATCTGTGCTAGGTTTTAGAGGCCAATATTTCTGATGAAGCCACAAATGAGGGCTAGTTGCCTAAAATCCTTTATTTCCAGCTCTGTCCCATACCATAAGAGATTTGATTAACAAGAGCTAATACCTCCAGGATATAAAGCTATTTCAGAGAAAAAAGGATTAATTAACTATTAATACAATAAAATACAACAGGAGCCCAGCTGCCAGGTTTACGTATGCCAGTTGTCCTTGCCAGAATCCCCTCTGCAGATTCATTTGAGCTACTCTCCAACCTGCTGGTCAGAATTCCAGGTTCATTGTGTTACTTTAAGTATGGCAGAGTGCAATAAAGCAGGAAACATCATTCTACACAAAGCTCTAAGACTGACCTCCTTAAGACAACAGAGAAAACAATAATGAGATGTTCAAGAGAAGTAAAAATTCCTCAAGGGTGAAATGTATTTTCTTAGACCCATGCAAGCAAACATGTTTACAGAATTCCATCTCAGGATCAAAATTTAATTGTGTTGACAGTGAACACTGTCTTATCTTTTTCCATATCATGAATGCTAAAATGGGACTTTCAAGAATTTGCTCTGACAGCTCAGATTTTTCAAATCAGTGTTTGCCATAGCCAACTACCACTGCCTCAGGTGACCCTATTAAAATATTTACAACACTATGCCATCTGCTATGTTATGTAGTAAACATTATGGATATTGTCGTGTTTAATGTAAAGGATCTGAACTAAGCAAAAAGATAGTCAAAGCCCTTCCCCTGGACAACGTTCATGGTGACACAGTCTCTCAGCGCAGTTTATGCTCTTGATCAAAAAGTGTTACTCCAGATCTATCCATTTAAAGAAGTTTCAGACCAATATTGCAAACTCCACTACCAGTTAATTAGAGAACACTCATAACAGGTTTTGTTTCCCCACATATACCTACAGAGGTCAGATAACAAATATTTTTAATCTGATTACTTTCTCCTACATATCATCCAAGTATAAATCTCAGAATTCGAGAGATTTAATTTCAAGTTCTGCTTCTGTCTTGTGGCCATATAACTTCTCAGGATCTCAGTTTCTTCTTTAGTAAAAATACCATTGTCATGATGATAAAATTAAATAACTTATTCAAAGTCTTAGAACATTACAGACGCTCCAAAATAGTAGCTCTTATTACTGAGAAAAGGCCAGGTGACATAACAGTGCCTACCAGAAGAGAGTAAGAAAGGGCTCTTCCATTCAGAACATCCAGAACCTCCAGGATCCTCCCTGTTTACTGAGGCCTGAAGGAATCACTAAGCTCAGCTGTGAAGAAGGAAAAAAGCAAAAAGGAGAAAACCAGGTGGATGTAGACAAAAACATGACTTAATTGCAAGAAGTAACACCTTTTCTTTTTCTGAGTTTTATAATTGCCTATATTACCTATTTCACTCAAAATAGCCTGTCAACCCTAGCATCCCTCCAGGGGATAATAAAGATCTCTTTAATGATGCATAGCTATCTGCTGGCAATGCTTAGGTATTCCTAAGAAATACCACACAAATAATTTTTACTTTATGCAAATACCCAAATATGTCCACAAGTTAGTTCACTCACAACCCAAAAATCATCACTCCACTGTCAGAACATGGAGGTGGCCCAATACACATAAAGAAATAAAAGGAGTAAAACAGATAGCTGATCAAATGATATCAAAATATCACCCTTTTACTGTAAAGAACTATATCAAAGGCCACTTCACAGCTTAATACAAGAGCTACATAGCCTTGCTTATTGAACCCACGGCCAGGCAGATTTCCCTTATCCAATCACAGGCATTGCTGGATAAGAGCAGCACAGAGGGGCAGAAGAGAACCCCTCCATGAAGACAGCCTTATTATAAGAGAAAAGAAAGGGGGCTGAACTGTGCATGCTCACTTGATCCTTCCCAAATTTATATAAGTTATAGTAGTCGCCCCTTATCTATGGGGGATCCGTTCCAAGACCCCCAAGTGGATGCCTGAAACCGCGAATTGTATCGCACCCTATATGCTGTTTTATCCTATAAATACATACCTATAATAAAGTTCAAGTTCTAAATTACACACAGGAAGAGATTAACAATAACTAGTAATAAAATAAAACAATTAGAACAACATACTATAATAAAAGTTACATGTCTCTCTCTCTCTCCAAATGTCTCATTGTGCTGTACTCACCCTTCTCGAGCTGATGTGAGATGATAAAATGCCTGCGTGATAAGATGACGTCAGGGGAATGACGCAGGCGTGTGACGTAGCCTCAGGCTACTCCTGACCTTCTGCGGATTCCAGATGGAGGATCGTCTTCCTCCTGACCAGCGCTGACCACAGGTAATTGAAACCTCCGAAAGTGATACCACATGTAGGTGGGACCTTCTGTATTTCTGGGACAGGGTGAAAGGGGTGGAGCGAGGCCAGCATTGCCCCTAAATTGCCGAAACTAGAAGAGTTCTCTAAACCGACTTCTCTAAATCGGAAGAAATTTTTGGGAACGAGGGAAGAAATAGTCTCTCCCCCGCCCCCACCCGGTATCTACAACCAGAAAATAAACCGAAAGCCCTAAGTAATGCAAGGCCATATTACATTAATCTATTGCCAAGTAGTAGGATCAATTCCTAAAAGGTGTCCTGTTTAACAAAAGTTAAAATTCTATTTAAGCATAGCTTGAGGCATAAAAGTTCTGGAAGGCATCTGGATCCCAAGCAAAGCATATAATAACTGTCTCCAGTAGAACATCTCTCACCTGAATCATAATCTAAATCATTCAAGGCATACTGTTGCGGTGTGTTATGTCTCTAAAGGGCTAGACAAATCTCTTCCCCTAATTAGTTTAAAACAAATTAAGGAATGCACACAGATGCCAGATAGGAATTAAAATACCTGCTTTTCTACCAGTAGAGATGCAATAGAGACTATGGCTTGGACCTGCGTTCAAAATTAAGCTTCTCACTCATTTTCTGCAAAACTGGACCAGCCACCCCAAATTGCCCGTGCCCTCTGCACAGGAACAGAGCCTGCCCAAGTAGATGTCGGTTTGGAGGCAGAGAGATGGCAGGAGAAGAAAGAAAATTCCAGTGTTTTCACTCAGTGAGAGAAGTAAGGTAGGTCATATTGTTAAAGGGATGCTTACCTCTGTATTTCACTGTCAGCAGTAAATGAACACATGATGGCAAATCCTTGCCATCTCACCAAGAGATAAATCATTCCTCTTTGTACATGGAGGAGTTAGCAAAAAGTGAAAGAGAGTATAGATGCCCCTACCTCATATTTTCAAAAGTGTAGAATGTGGAAAGAAGGAAAAAGTCATCTTCCTTACATATTTCTGTGATCTGCAAAGTCAGATTCTGGTGTAAGCATTGCCTTTTGTGTTGGGTGTGAATTTTAGTCTGTATTTTCGCGTGTGCAAGAAATAGAACTTGTTTGTTTTTTGTGTAACTCATCCTAATTCTTTTTATAAGAGGAAAGTAACCATTTTCACAATTTGCTCTCGTCCCACTTTACATATGCTAATCTGGATTAATTACCAAGAGTTCCCCTTTTCACCTTCAAAAGTGTCCTTATTTGGGGGTGCCCGGCTGTGAACGTTCAGTCAGAAGAGCATGTGACTCTTGATCTCAGGGTAGTGAGTTCAAGTTCCATGTTGGGTGTAGAGTACTTTTTAAAAGTACCCGTATCTGAACTATAAGTTATATAGTCTTCATAATAAGAAGCCTATTCTAATGGGTGGTAGATTAATGCCCTCTGTCACTTTCACACTTCTCTCTGGCACACTGAAATCAGTCTTCTGCTCTTATGTAACCCTGGTGCCACAAAAGACCCAGCTTCCTTGCTTGGGAATCATTCTACTATCCTTGCCCCTCACCAGGACACGTGAAATTTTGTAAAACTATCCCCCAGGTCTTGCCGTTTCCTTGGGCTCCATCAGGAAACAGGCACGACATGCCCTGGCTTCTCTCAGGGCCCACCAGATCATCTGGGGGTTTGTACTGACTGCACCCACTCCCAGCAGAGTTTGGCCCAAGAAGGAAACACAGGATCTACTAGTAGGTGGTCAATTAGTATAGTTATTATCTTTATCATGATCTGTTATTAAGTCTCCACTTCATCATCTACCAAAAAGTATGATAAAATCTATTTTCTCAGTTGTAGTGAAGTTCAAAGAGGTCAGCATTTATCAAAAGCAAATTACAATGTATATTTAAATACTGTTTTCCTTCTGTGAATTCTTTGAGGCAAGTAACCATGTTTTCGTCTTCATTTTTATCCATACCATGTCACTAGTACACAGTGAGGTCAAATAACATTTTCAGTAAAAAGATCACCTAAAACATATATAAAACAAGCTTATAATATGAGTGAAAACATTTCCCATCAACATCAGCAGGAATGATGTCATGTAGACATTTATAGTCCCAAGAATTGAATACAGTGATAAAGATATAAAGGAAAGTAGTAAATATTTTTGGGGTGATTGATTTATTTTATCCCAATATGCTTAATTGGCCATCTATGGTGCTTGAAACAAGAATAGGACTTCAAGAATGCCTAATTTGTCTTGTAGAAACAATGAAAACATCAAGTTCAGAAAATCACTATAATATTTAGGAAGTGTTATTGCCAGATAGGAAGTATATTAAGTTAAAACTATGTCAAGGAGACCAAAAAATACAGTGGCAAAGGGAAAAAAGGAAATAAATTTCTCTATCACATTTCAGAAAAGTCATGCTGGTGGCTCTGCTTTATAAACTCATTCAAAGACCCAGGTTCTCAGGATCTTGGTTCTCAGGGGTTCCTCAGGGGTCTTCATGGGCATGGAAGAGACTGAATGGCAGCATGTCTGTGAGGAGAGGATATGGCCCACAGGCAGCCCCATCACCTCTGTTCACATTCCATTGTCAAGAACTTAAACTGGGAAGAAAGGGAGACCAGATTTTGATAGGCAGCTAACAGACCTAATTATAATAATAAAGACATTTTTGTCTCAAATAGGTTAACCCAGGTTAACTTACAAGTAAAATATAGCCAAAACAACACCTTTGCAGGCCAGAAAAGCAAAGGAGTTGCTCTTCCTCTGCACAATTTTATATCCACCAGTTATAATTTGCCAACTGTATATAGTATATAGTCAGTAGACGGTGGGAATTTATTTTATAAGTGAAAAAATAGAAGCTAGTCTATAGAAGCTAGAGGAGACTCTCTAGGAGTCTCACAGAACCAAAAGTCATAATAAAGAATATTGTTTGACTTAGCCTTATATAAAACCTACTAAAGGGGCGCCTGGGTGGCTCAGTCGGTTAAGCGGCCGGCTTCGGCTCAGGTCATGATCTCTCAGTCCGTGAGTTCGAGCCCTGTGTTGGGCTCTGTGCTGACAGCTCAGAGCCTGGAGCCTGTTTCAGATTCTGTGTCTCCTTCTCTCTGACCCTCTCCTGTTCATGCTCTGTCTCTCCCTGTCTCAAAAATAAATAAAACATTAAAAAAAAAGGTTTAAAACCTACTAAAAATGGGAGAAGAGAAACAGTAACTGAAAGTATCTTCTTGTAGAATCCGTCTTAGTTAGGATTTCTAACTTGAAGTAGTTTATAAAACTGAACACCAAAACAAAGGGGCAAACAAAATGTCAGTAATACATAAAAATGACAAGGACTGAAGGTCCTAATAACAAGAACCTTATTATGATTTAAAATAATAATACAGTATTATCAACTCTTATTTAACCTGCTAATCAAAGCATGGGAAAACATGCAAAATGATAATAAAGTACAAATTTTCAAGTTAGGGATTGTTGTTCCCTTTCACCCTGTTCTCTGAACGAGATTAACAAGGTGTTCAATGTCCATATTCTAAGCAGGAGAATAGAAAACAGAACAGATTGTCAGTCCCTAAACAATGGCCAAATGCTAGAATATATATATTTCTTTAGGCAATATATTTTTTTTTAATTCAAAAGCTGAAGTAATAAAGATTTGAAATTTGGGAAAATGAATCCTGTAGAATATTAGAAGAGCAATGATTCATAGATTCATAAGGTTTTATTTTAACATAGTTGTGAATTAAATGTACATTTAATAACATTTATAACTATGGCAAGTCACCACAAGCTTTGGGTTCTAAATTCTTTCTCCTTCACAGTAGAATTTTTATGATCATTCAACTTATCGATACAATTTTTTAAATGACTAGGAATTCACCAAACATATTCAGGTTCTATAATGTAATGAGGAAGCTTAAAAGGTCTACTTAATTTGAGCATCACTGCAGTGACTACACCTGACAGGTGAGTCCACCTGATTCAGAGAACCCTCATTAGCAGTAGTTGAAACACGCTTTAAACTCAAGACTAGTGCCCAGCACATGGTAAGCACTCAATAAATGTAGCTCTTATTCATCACAGTATAATCATATGCCCACATCAAGAGAACATGCCTTATTGATAACTAATTTCTCTTCACTGAAATATTTGTGAAAACCATAAAAAAACAATCTTTTCTAGATCAGATCAGCCCTTATTCTTATAATGCACTTTAGTCCATCTCTGGCTGACCTCTGTATAAAAACTGCCATTATCTAAGAACTCTGAAAGTAGTCTGTGTTCACAGTTGCTCAAAGTTCTATAAAGAGCAGAGTTTTCCTCAACTGTCATTCTCTCTCCGAATCTGTTAACTACTGTACACGCCTCAGCAAAGATCAGCTGAAATGGAATCATCTGTTGTTGCCCATTGCAAGCTTCTGTGCTCTGAGTTATTGGACAGGGAGTTGTTGGGTTTTTTTAATTGTTTTTCATGTTTAATTTGTTTTTGAGAGAGAGAGAGAGTGTGTGAGTGAGGGAGTGGGAGGGGCAGAGAGAGAGAGAGAAGGGAGACACAGAATCTGAAACAGGCTTTGAGCTGTCAGCACCGAGCCCAACACAGGGCTCAAACCCACAAGTGGTGAGATCATGACCTGAACCAAAGTTGGATGCTTAACTGAGCCATCCGGGCGCCCTGTTTGGTTCTTTTTAATATACTTTATGTAACAAAAAATATAGTCTCCACTTTGTGCTGGAGATAGAAATCTTAGTTCATGATTAGGTGTAAAAAATTATAAATTTAGTTTTTAACAATTTATTTAATCTTTTGTATCATATCTTGACATGGGAAAAGAAACACAGACTCCATAAATTTTTCTCCTTTTGTCAAGTGACATACAATGCCCAATGAAAAGTGCATTCTTATAGTGCACATCTTTTGGTGGTTGATGTGGGGGAGGGGTGCTTAATCCAATTTTCGATGTCACGTGACCACAAAAGTACTTACACAGATGTATGTCATCCCATCTTCCTTGTCAATCTATCCAGGTTGTCCAACAATGTTCCTTGTTTCTGTCTGGTCCCCGCAGGAACTTAGCTGTCTCTATTCCATCAGTGACATACTTGAGGCCATGAGAATTTCCACAAGGCTAACCAAGTTCCCAGATCCCTAGATATGACCCTGCTGTATCTTCCCCAGGGCCCTTGGAGGCATCTTCCCAGTAAGGTGGGTATGGGGTCCTTCTCAGTCAGGTCTACCACTATCCATACACTTGTCACCTTGCCTTGGGCTCTCTCCTCGCTGGCTTAGCAGAAACCCCTGGACCCTAAGTTGCTCCTCACAGATCTTTGTGTTTTGTTTGTTTTTTAATTGGTGGACTCCTTTCCACTCCCACACAAATATGTGGACTTTTGGAACACCTGTTATTTTACAACTTCAGAGGTTCCCTGGGTGAAATTCGAAACTGGCCCCCGTACACAGAAGGAAAGGAGAGCCCCGAGGAAGAGGCAGACCACCCCAGATTGGTAGGTGGCAGATTTAATAAGCAAGGGAACGTACAAGACTGGTAAGATGAGTAGGTTGCCACACCAGCCTTCCAGAATCTTGAAGGTTTACACAGCAGCTTTAACACAATTCAGTCACATTATACCATCTACATGATCTTAACAACACATTACTCTGTCAAGACTGTGCCACTGAAGCTGCTTCTAGTGTGGAAATAGTATGTGGAATGTACATTCCAAGGAAGGAGGGAGGGAGTGAGGAGCCCCTGATTCCTAGGTCCAGCTCGAGGGTCAACTGAAGGTCACATCTTCTCCATGATCACCTCCAACAATGTGAAAGCCAAGAGGCTTCAGGTTCCTCAGGAAACAGGCACTAAGAAGGAAATGTGGGGAGTGCTCTCAGGAATAATATCTCTTAAGTATCAAAGGGGAGCAGGATTGAGTAAAGGAAGAGTTCAACAGGATGCAGGTGTAACAGAGGCCACAGCTGATCTGACAGAAAGCTCAGAAACAGGTGCATCTCTTCAGAGATGCCCTAAATTAAAGAAAAGGCTGAGCTTCAAGCCCTCTCACCAGCAAGTCATTGGATAAGAGAGGGACTTCACCTTGGACAAGGCTGCTCCTTTTGGTCACAGGCAACTGCTAGAGCCATGGATAATCTACATTCCCAGGAGCTAAGGTAGGAATAAGCATCTCAGTCCTAAAGAGGGATCTGCTTCATCAGAAGTTCTCAAACTTGAGCAGAATCAGAATCACCTAGAGATAATTATTAAAGCACACATTGCAGGCAAAACCCAAGTCTGATTCATTAGTTGTGGGTTGAGGTTAGAGTATCTGCATTTCAAACAAGTTCCCAAGTGTTGCTGCTGTTGTTTTGGGTCACCCTGTAAGGGTGGACTCCAGGGGTGCCTGGAGTGGCTCAGTCAGTTAAGCATCCAACTCTTGATTTTGGTTCAGGTCACGATCCCCCGGTTTGTGAGTTTGAGCCCCATGTTGGGCTCTGTGCTGATGACATGGAGCCTGCTTAGGATTCTCTGTCTCTTTCTCTCTCTCCCTCCCTTCCACTCTCTCTGCCCCTCCCTGACTCACATGCATGTGGCACTCTCTCTCTTAAAGAAAAAAAACAAAACCAAACACTGCACTCCACTATTCCAAGCTTGCTCTTTTTTCCATCAGCTGAGTAAAGAACACCTTGAAAGTCAGAAAGTCCAAAGAAGATAAGGGTGAATGGAGAATGAGAATCTATTTTTCAAATACTGTCCTGTCACAACCCACTGGGATAGAACGTATTTTACTCATTACAGTTGATCCTTGAACAACACAGGTTTGAACTGCACAGGTCCACTTATACACAGATTTCTTTTTCTACAAAAAGCTTTATTGTTTCCCCTTCACCCACACCTTGGGAGAAGGCTTCTGGGTAGCTAAAAAGCTGGCTAGTGGATGCAGGGAGAGGCTCAGGCAGAAGCCCTGGCCCCAGGGGGAGGCCTGAGGGGGCCCTTTGAGGCTGCTGAGCTCCTAGTCATCCTTGCGAGGGAGCATCTGGAAGAGAACAGCGCCCTGGACCTAGGGGGGTCCAGCCTGCTGAGGTGAGTCAGGTGGGCGCATCCTCTTGCTGAGTTTCACCTCCTCACCTGGGAAGCAGTTCTGCAGGAAGGGAGGAGCTGGGTGTCTATGTCAGTAGAACCCGTCCTGCAGCTCCAGAAGGGGCTACTTGAGGCTCTTTTTCAGGACCATGGGGGCTCCTACAGCATCTGGGATTCAGCCCCACACATCTTGGGACAGATTCTACTTGTCCTTTAAGAAGACATAAATGCATGCTAGTTTTGCATCATCAAAAGATGCTGGGAACCCTCATGCTTCTCCCCAGCCAACTCAGGAAGAAGTGGTTCATACCCTCCAGAGCCACAAATTGTAGGAGGCCCACAAATGTGTGTTGAGCAGGCATCTGACTGCAGCCTCCACCTAGGTGGAATAATTCTGATAAATCTGGACCTCAGAAACCAGTGTTGGCTTGTCCTTGGGGCAAAGAGTAGCTGAGAAGATGGTTCTGAAGGTTGTGACTAGAAAGGAAGTTGGAGGGTGGCCAGAGATTGGAAGAAAGAGTGTCCTTGGGTATGTTCTGTCCAAACACTGTGGAAACAAAAGACAAACTCAGGACTGTCAGGAGTTCTGCCTGTTAGTAGACTTTTTTTTTTACGAGATATTACTATAAATGTATTTTCCTTATGATTTTCTTAGTAACAATTTCTTTTCTCTAGCTTTATTGTAAGAATGCAGTGTGTGATAATATACAAAATATGTGTTAATCAACTGTTGATGTTCTGGGTAAAGCTTCTGGTCAACAGTAAGTTATTAGTAGTGAAGTCTGGGGGAGTCCAAAGATATACCCAGATTTTTTGCTACACAGAACTTGGCACCTCTAACCCCTGTGTTGTTCAAGGGTTAATTTCCTGTGGGGTTCTTTATATTTAGTTGTTTTTCTCTTCTGTTAATTAAATGTTCTTTGCTATATGATTATTCTTGCTGTCAACTTGTCTCCACACTGGAAGCAGTAACTCAACATTACCCCCATTCTAATCCACTCATTCATTTAGAAATTATATACTCTGACCATTATGTTCATTTGTTATGTCTGAATTCTCTAGTATGAAAAGTTTTGTGCAATTTAATTAATAAGTGAGTTATGGCTACACATAGAGATAGGAAAAACCACAGGCACAAACCCTGTGTGGGGGCTAGGTGACTGCAGGTATGGCTATAAATAACAGAATGACCCCTAAACAGGAAGATAATGAGGTTCATAAACAAGCCGAACACCGTAGCACACAACATGGAGTGGAGTGTAGGGGACTGGACATACGTTTCTTGTGACACCCAGAGTTGGTTGGGTTATGATCACGCTGATAGGTAGCAAGTGGACCTCATGAGGGACTTGTGTTCATTTTCTGTACTAGAAGCACTCAAGTCAGTGAAGCACATTATACCTGAGGATTATGCCCAGATTGAGGCAAGGGCTGTGAAAAGTCCTGGTTCCCTCCTTCCCACCCCGATTTCCTGCACACTCTTCTACATGAAATTGGTGTTTATTTATGACATTTTGCCTTGGTTTTTGCCTCTCATGACTGCCACTTGTCATTCTTTTTAATACTTTCAGTGCATAAAATTGTAGTTATTGGTGGTAAAATCGTAAGTTTTCCTTTTTATTTCCCTCTGCAAAGGTCCAAATCCTTCAACTCTTTACATATAACCATCTAGGGTCATATACATTTTTCTGGGCATTATGGACAAAGAATAATGTGTGAAATTTGGAAATGGCTTATTACTAATTAAAGAAGATGTTTAAAAAGCAGAAAAATAATGTCTATGAGGAAATATTCTGAAAACCAGGACTATTTAAAATGGAAATTAAAGTTTAGGGATTAATAATCTTCTTCAAAGATATAAAGGGCATCTAATTGAGGGATGGAGGAGGAAAGCAAGGATAAACCCTCAATTTCTACTAAGAAACAAGGATAATATAAACTAGATAGAAAGTTTTTTTTACCTAGGAGACTATTCGACATTAATTGGGCACATGAAAAACCTGTATCATCTCTTTTCCTGGGAGGGTCTAATCAAAACAGTATCATATTTCAAAACAGGATTAGATCTGGTCCTATCAGAATACAAAGATGACCTCCTAAGTTCTCTTCTCACCCTAAGATTTTTATCTTTTATGAGAGCAGTCAGAGACATTCTGATGAGCAAAATTGATTTCTGGCAAAGGACATATCTCCAAAGAACCATTTTTCATGGCTTTGTATATAATTTTTATTGATGCCATAATCTTCAAAGAATGAAGAGATGGCTCCCTGAATTGAAAATCCTTAGGCTGCTCTAGCTGTTTGGAAGGATTTACATTTCTGTGATGTTCTGAAGTTCTTAACTCATTGTGACCCCAATCTAACACTTACATGCAACCTGGTTAACAATAAGAGTGTGAGACTACACTCCAAAAATATTTGAAAATATTATCTTTATGACACAGAATTTTCTTTTTCTCATATTAGTTTATTTTCATTCATAGGGTTTTATAAGGATGAGGTTAATCAGGTAGAGAAAATCAGAGAAGCTTGGACTCACTCTAGAGAAAATTTGAAGAATGTCAGATGTATACTTTTGCCATCTCAAAATACAGTCACCAATGGGTACTAGAATGAGGGATAGAAAGTAGAAGAAGCGAGAGAGACACCAAGGATATAATTTCTCTCAATCTAGAAGTTCCCTTGAGCCCTTTTGTATGTAGCAAAGTTCTACTGTACCATTATATCCCAGGTAAAATACCACCTTGTCTGGGAAGCCCATCACCACTGCTACTGTAATTTATATAAATTAAACTCAGATACCCCTGAGTTTAAATCCTTAAATCCTTATTGTTATCAACAAATAATATCTATAAATACTTGACCATTTTACTTAACATCTCTTAATTTCAAAATAAAATTGGCTCACATATATGTGAAAAAGTTTAGGACAGTGTCAGACACAGAATTCATCAAACATCAGTTTCTTCCCTCAAAATACTGTAATGGGTCATATTGGCACCCATGCAATGTGTGCCAAGAATGTACAGGTATTAAACACATTTTTTTAAATCTCTAAAGTTCAAAAAACACTGAATGTCAATCATCTTAAAAGATACTAGGAATTGTTCTTAAGAGTATAAAATGTTCATCATGATCTTAACCTCTGGCATAAATGAAAGTTCTAAGTAAACAAACAATTATTAGCTAAAACTGAAGACAATCTATAATTTTACAAAATTTACTGGTATTCCATACCCTGAGCTAATTTCTGGGAATTTGTGTCTGAAAGAGAAGTACAAAGGACTGAATGTTTGTGTCTCCCAAAATTCATATGTTGAAACCCTAATTCCAATGTGATGGTATTTAGAGGTTGGGCATTTGAGAAGTGATTAGGTCATGAGAGTGGAGCCCTCATAAGCGGGAATAGTCCCCTTATAATAAGGGGTCAGAGAGGTCCCTTGCCCCTGCTGAGGTGTGGGACACAGAGAAGATGGTCCCTGAGGAAGAGAGTATTTACCAGAAACCTGACCATGAGATTACAGAGCCTGCTTCTCTTCATCCTGGACTTATAGCCACCAGAACTTTGAGAAATATGTCCGGGGTAATTTTTTTAAATATACTTTTTAAGTTTATTTATTTATTTTGAGAGAGAGAGAGAGAGAGAGAGAGAGAGAGAGTGAGCGCATGAGTGAGGGGGGGAGGGGCAGAGAGAGAGAAAGACAATCCCAAGCAGGCTCCGTGCTGCTAGCACAGAGACCCACATAGGGCAAGAACTCATGAACCATGAGATCATGATCTGAGCTGAAACTAAGAGCTGGATACTCAACTGACTGAACCACCCAGGTGCCCCTCAACATTATTACATTTTTAAAACATCATTTTATTCGTTGTCAAATGTGCCTTTATGCATATATAATTATATACTCACTCTTTTCTTTGTTTCTTAGTTTCCAAATTTTCATTTCATAAATACTCATTTAAAGAAATGTTTTAATTTAATTAAAAAAAAGAGAAATGTTAAAAGTCCAGTTACCATATTGAAATTTAAAATAATGGAGCTTATTTGTTTCCATACGACACTCAGTGCTCATCCCAACAGGTGCCCTCCTCAATGCCCATCACCCACTTTCCCCTCCCTCCCAACCCCAGCAACCCTCAGTTTATTCTCAGTTTTTAAGTCTCTTATGGGTTGTATGGAAACCAATTTGACAATAAATTTCGTATTAAAATAAAAAAAAATAATGGAGCTTAGTCTAAATGATACCATCAAAACAACTTAAAATTTTATTGAATTACCTTATTTAATAAATTATCGAGAATTATCTACACACAATAGTTCACCAATTGTTTTACAATAAATTTGTTACTATTTTACAAAGTCTAAGACTAAAACCAGAGAAGTCAAACATTTATAAATTACACTTTTTTTTGTTTGATCCCAAACTATTACTCCTTATTAGGGAAGAGATCAGGGAATCAACGTGGTGATGAAAGAAATGTGGAAGCATATATCACTATTATAAGTCTTTTACTTTAAAATCACCCTGATAGATGTACCATAACTTGGTAGCAACAAAGCATGAAAGAATGATCCAATACTTGGTATGCTCAAATACCCTAGGAAGTTTCTTTGGTAACTAAGTTAAAGATGTATCCTTCTTCCTGAGAAACTTAACAGAAACCCATGGGGGAGGGGAAGGAAAAAAAAAAAGGTTAGAGTGGGAGAGAGCCAAAGCATAAGCGACTCTTAAAAACTGAGAACAAACTGAGGGTTGATGGGGGGTGGGAGGGGAGGGTGGGTGATGGGTATTGAGGAGGGCACCTGTTGGGATGAGCACTGGGTGTTGTATGGAAACCAATTTGACAATAAATTTCATATATTGAAAAAAAAAAAAGATGTATCCTTCTGCTTAGACTTCAAGGCCCTCAAATGTAGCCCTAACAATCCTCTCCAGTCTTGTCCTCCATATCTTCCCTGTGCATACCCATCACTCTAACAACAACAAATTATTTGGCATTTCCTGACATGCTCCAGGCTTTTCCACTTGCATCTCTACACACTGAAACCTTACTCTTCCCTTCCCTCAAGGCCTGAAGCCCTTTCTAATAGCTCTCATTTGGATATGGTTTTGTTTCCTTTTTACTTTCGCAGTACTTTTCTTCTCTCCTGTGGCACTTACCTTGTTCTGTAGAGTCTTGTAGTATAGTTCAGTGTATATTTGCCATTTCTGATTGGATGGCAAATTCCTTAAGGGTGAAGACTTTGTTCAATTTAGTATTTCTTTTTTCATCTTCCCATTAGTTCTCACTCAACATGGAAAACGTAGTTCTTCAATACCTATTATGTTGCATGTTGCAGGCCCTGTGCGGGGCTGTGGAGATGGAATATTTAGTGAGCAGGAGGTGGTTCCTGTCCTAACAAAGTTTATTCCAGACATCAGAGGATAAAGAAAAGTAAACAGGAAATCAAAGTAATGTGGAAACACGTAGATGTTAAAGCAGGACATGGCAAAAATACCAACCAATCTATAGTGGGGGAGATGAGACATACTGTTCCTGAGAGAAGGAACAGAGTTAAGAAAGAACCTGGAGTTGAGGGTGCATGTGGTTTCAAAGAGCTGAAAAAGTACAATATGGCTGCAGCATAAAACAGAAGATGGTATGTCCTTCTCCATAGCCTCTGTTTTATGGACCATGAGGGCTTTGCTTATGAGGGCCATGTCATTGAGGCCCTCATAAATAAAGCTAAGAAGTTAAAACTTTATTCTGAGATCACTGGAAGTTGTTAAAGACATGACCTGATGTTTATTTTTTGAGACAGAGAGAGATTGAGAGAATGTGAGCAGAGGAGAGGCAGACAGAGGGAGACAGAATCTGAAGCAGATTACAGGCTCCAAGCTGCCAGCACAGAGCCTGACATGGGGCTCAAACCCATGAGCCGTGAGATCATGACCTGAGCCTAAGTCAGACGCTTAACCTACTGAGCCACCCATGTGCCCCATACTCTGCCTCAGTTCTAAAACAATTTGATGTAGCTAAAATACTTGCGGTATAATATTTGCAAATTAGCATATTTCTACTTTCAAGGAGAGTTTTCAGAATACAAGAAAATCAGACATGTTGTACTGAAATCAAAGATACATACAACCTGAACACATTTCATGTCAAAAACAAAACAAAACACTAGACACATAAACATATAACAACACCACATGATAAGCTTTAAGCTTATTGGAGTTTTTTTAATGAAAAAGGTACACTTTTTAACACTTTCTGTCAGACTTTATTTTTTTTTAATGTTTATTTATTTTTGAAAGAGAGAGAGACAGAGTGTGAGTGGGTGGAGGGCAGAGAGAGAGGAAGACAGAATCCGAAGCAGGCTCCAGGCTCTGGTCTCTGGGCTATCAGCACAGAGCCCGATATGGGGCTTGAACTCATAAGCCGTGAGATCATGACCTGAGCCGAAGTTGAACGCCCAGCCGACTGAGCCACCCAAGCGACCCTCTGGCAGACTTTTCTACAACACCAGAACACTCGTTAAAATCCTTTAAGCAATAGTCATAAAGGGATGTACAGTATACATGAAAATATATAAAATGTTTTGCCTTTCAGAATTCCCCTTGAAGAGAAGATTTGTTGGGGATAAAAAAAATACCTCGATAAATCATTGAGCCACCCCAAAGTCCTAATCAATTAATAAAAAATGGTTACTAAAGTGCTTCTGCAGAACAGAATGTAAGGGAAAGCACTTGGTTGCTCTAAGGAGAAGAGAGGTATAAGACGAAGATAAAGAAGGCAAGAAAATTATGCAGAGAGATGAGGTAGTGGCAAAAGCAGGTGATGTATGACATGATTTCATACCATCACTCGTCCTCAGAAAAATAACTAACTTCACAAAATCTTGATGTGAGTAGGTTTTGGATTGTGTTGTTGGTTTGGTTTTTTTTTTTTTTTAACCAAGGGGAAGCTAAGTTTTACGCCCAAAATGAGTGAAGCAAAACAGGTATGATAAATACAACAAGCATGTAAAACCTGAGAGACAAAAAGACTTTAGTTGATATTAAGTTACATATTATATTTTTCAATGGACCAAAATGTCCAGGGATTATTGTATTCAAAATAAAGTCTTCTGGTTGCTAGTAATGATAAGGTGAATAGTGCTTTTAAAATTAAAAAAAAAAAAAGAGTTCTTCTTGTGTGTTGAGATTTTGAAATATACTTGTTGGAATATTCCCAAAGATACAAATCAGAACAGAAGAAGGACTGCTCATGGGGAGCCTCTAAGTAAATGAGTTTCTAGAAAAATGAATCTACTAACAGTAGTTCTGTTCTTTTTACTTGCTAAAGTAAAGCTGGAGCTTAACAGTCTTTGAAGAAGTTACATGTTTATCTACCGATAATTTCTACATCAAACTATTATCAAACTGTCAAGATTCACAAATTTCAGGAGAACATATTATGTCAAGCCCAGAGAAAACCAAAATATCTATGCCAAAAACTTGCCAAGAAGGATAATGTGACTTACAGATAAAAGGAGATACACAAGGAAAAACAAGTGTTTCTTTTCATTCAGTTGCTTAATTAAATGGCATTTCCAGTTTAAATGGTAGAAGGAGGAAACATCCCTGTTTAGTCAGAAAATTCAATACAGAAATAGCAAATTCAAACACGATTCATATCAGTATACCATCTAAAAGAGAGCAGTAGTTGAAGTTGTGGACATATAGAAGAAACTCTCTGAACATTGGAAAGGTCATTTCTCTCAATTTTTCACCAATACAATGTCCATCTGAGGTAAATAGAGCAGCATAAATCTTGTATTTGCAAAGATAATTCTCATAGCACAAAGGTGATCTGAGAAACGGTAAGTCTGGGGTATTAGGAGACTGTTAAAATAAATCAAGCAGTTCTCCTCTTAGCTAAGATCAAGTCAGAGGTACCAGGTTTACCTTCCCACCTAAAAAAACTCAAAAACTAGGTGAAATATATGAAACAACACATGTGTAAGAGGAAATTACTTGAAGCCAGGAAACAACTATCTAAAATAATCAGAGAGAAAAGTTCCTATTGGTCACATGAGGCTGAAAGAGTGACTGTTGCAACCAACCAAGCTGGAAAACGTCATACTACAAGGAACATTGGACAGAATTCTCAAAAGGATCCTGCCTTGGTTGTGGTGAATAATTAGCCCATGATTAAAAACAGCCCTGGTACTGCCTAACAAGTATTAATAGCAAGACCCAAAGGATCTAATCATTTTCAAGTAACTGTCTCATAACAAAGCTCAGAAGTATTTATAGGAACACAAAAATATCTAGCACAATACAACAAAATAAAAGCAAAATGACTATCATTCAATCAAAAAATACCAGGTATACAAACAGAAAAACAATTCATAATGACAAGAAAAATCAATTGGCCAAATTCAAACCACAATGGGATACCACCTCACACCTATCAGAATAGCTAGCATCAAAAAGTAGGTAACAAGTGTTGGCAAGGATGTGGAGACATTGGAACCTCATACACTGCTGGAGAAAATGTAAAATGATTCAGCCACTTTGGAAAACCAGTTTGGCAGTTCATCAAATGATTAAACATAGAGTTACTAGAGGACCCAGCAATTCCAGCTCTTGGGTACATACCCAAGAGAAATCAAAGCAGACGTCCATGTAAAACTTTGTAAATGAATGATTATATAGCAGCTCTTATTAACAATAGCCAAAAAATGGAAACAACCAAATATTCACCAACTGATGAATGGATAAACAAAACATGATATATTCATAAATGGAAAATTATTCACCTATTAAAAAGCAATGAAATACTGATACATGTCAGAACATGGATGAACCCAGAAAATATGCTAAGTGAAAGAATCTAATTATAAAAGACCACATATTGTATGATTTCATTAATATGAAAATCCAGAATAGGGAAATCTATAAAGACAGAAAGTAAATTAGTGGTTCCTTGAGGTTGGGAGGGGGATAGGGAGATAAGGAATGATAGCTAATGGATCTGGGGTTTCTTTTTAAGGTGTTGAAAGTTTTTCTTAAATTGACATGGTGATGCTTCTACATATCTAAATATACTAAAAAGCATACAATTGTACAATTAAATGTATAATTGTATGGTATACGAATTATATCATCAATAAAGCTCTTTTTAAAAACCAACCCAGAATGGACACAAACATTACTAGCAAACAAGTGCATTGAAACAGTCATTATAGTGTATTCCATGTGTTTGTAAGGTTACATAGATACATGGAAAATCAAACCTCTAGAGGTGAAAGTTTTAATGTCCAGGATGGAAAATGCAATGAATGTGATGAACAGATGGCTAGATTGAAGAAGAAAAAAAATAATGAACTTGAATAAATAGCAACAGAAACTATCCAAAATAAAACATAAAGAAAAAAAGGAATTTAAAAAGTAAACATCATGAGTGAGCTGTGGGACAATGTCAAGTGATTACATACATATGTAATTAGAATGCCCAAAGAACTGTTGAGAGAGACAGAGAAAATATCTGACTAAATGGCTAAAACTCTTCCAAATTTGATGAAAATTATAAATGCATAGATCCAAGAAATCAGTGAACCTCAAGCACAGGAAAAATAGAGAACTAAAGAATATCATAATCAAATTGCTCAAAACCAATGATAAAGAGAAAATCTTAAAAGCAGCAATGGCAAAACATACATTCCAACAAGATAAGGATGATAGCAGATTTCTTATTAAAAACAATACAAGTGATGGGGTCCCTGGGGGGCTCAGTCAGTTAAGCATCTGACTCTTGGTGTCATTTCAGGTCATGATCTCATGGTCAGTGGGTTCGAGCCCTCATCGGGCTCTGTGCTGACAGTGTCTCTCTCTGCCACTCCCCTGCTTGTGCATGCTTTCTCTCTCTCACACACACAAAATAAATAAATAAATAAGTAAACATTTTTTAAAAACCTTCTTGAAAAAAAACCCAACAATGCAAGTGAGAAAATGATGGATCACATTTTTCAAAAAACTAAAAGACTGTCAAACTTGAATTCTGTGCCTAGCAAAAATATCTTTTGAGAACAAAGTCCTTACAAAAACACATTTTTCTGCTTTAGTCTCTTCAAATAGTGAGTAACTAATAACATCACACCAATCTTGCATTTTCATAATAAGTCCTACTTAGTCATGATATAATAACCTATTTGAACATAGGTTGGTTGAGTATGGCAATATTTTGGTGAAACTATTTCAAACTTGCTCTTGAATGAGATCCAGCTGTTGTTTTACTTTCTTTTGCTGTCCCTGTCCCGTAATAACAGGTAATGCTAGTGTCACAGAGGAGAGTGTTTCCTCTTCCTTAACACTCTGTAATAGTTTACTCAATATTCAAATTATTCATTCGTGAGCATGCAGTAGAAATTTCCAGGGAAGACACCCAGGCAGCAAGGTTTCTTTTTGGGAAAATTTTTCACTAAGAATGAATGTACTTAACGTTTTTAGGACTATTTGGTGGGGTTTTTTTGTTTGTTTGTTTTTGTTTTTTGTTTTTTTAACCTTGAGACTGTTTTGAAAAGTTACATTGTTCTAGGAATTAGTACCTCTTACCCAAGTTTTAAGTAGCATAAAATTATCTGTAAAATCTTCTGAATTTCCTCTTCACATCTGGAATATCAATAATCGTGTCATTTTAAAATTTCATTTTATACTTGGTCTTCTCCTTTCTATTCTTCTACGGGTTTTACCAGAGTTTGTTTATTTTATTAGCCTGTTTCAATATCAATTGTTTAGTTGATATTCTCAGTTTGTTTTTAATCTTAATAATTACTGCTCTTACCTTTATTACTACTTTAAATGCATTCGTCGTCTTCCTTCCCTTGCTGTTGATGAGAAGTAACAGTCTCACTGTAGCTGTTTTGTACATCAGTCTTTTCCCTTTGACTTTTTTGATATCTTCTTTTTATCTTTGGGTGTCTTCAGCTTTATCTTTGCATATGTAAGTGTGGATTTGTCTTCCCTTTTCGGACTTGTTGATCTTTTTAAATCTATGGATTAATGTCTTTTCATTATTTGGGGTGGAATTCTGAGTGATTGTGTTTTTTAACACTTTTATTTTTACAATAGATTCCTTTTAATAGAAAATTTGGGAGGATAGTACAGACAGTTGCTATATCCAGTTCACATCCAATTCTCCCTATTCCTAACATCTTTCATTGTAGTACAATTTGTCACAAATAATGAACCAATATTGATAAGTGAAGTGGAAAGTCTATAAACTTTATAATAAAGTTATTGATGTGTAAACTAAAGCTTATTTATATTTCCTTAGTTTTTACCTAATGTGCTTTACCTATTTTAGGATCTTATCCAGGATACTACATTGTATTCAGTCCTGTGTCTCCTTAGGCTCCTCTTCACGGTGACAGTTCCTCAGGTATGTCTACTTTTGATGACCTTAACAGTTTTGAAGGGTACTGGTCAGGTATTTTGTAGAGTTTCCTTCTGTTGGAATTCATCTGATGTTTTTCTTATTATTAGACTGGAGTTGTGAGTTTTTAGGAGGTAGATCACAGAGGTAAATTACTACTTTCATAACATAATAATAACAAGGGTACATATTATCCACATGACTTGTCAATGTTGTTAATCTTGGTCACCTGGCTGAAGTCATTTGTTAAGTTTCTCCCTTGTAAAGTTACTCTTTTTCCCTTTTTTCAAACTTCAGAAGAAAGTCATTGGGCACAACTCACACTTAAGGACTGTGGAGTTATACTGTATCTCCTTTAGGGCAAAATAAGTATATAAATTGGTTGGAGTTCTTCTGCATGGGAGATATATCTATTTTCCCTATTTATTTACCTGATCATTTATATCAGTATGGACTTGGATATTTATTTTACACTTTGCATTATAATCTGTTATTACTTTATTTTGCTGCTCAAATTACCTTAGCTTTGGCAATGAGGAGCTCTTACAGTGGTCTCTTGTGTCCCTTTAGCATACCAGATCATTGTGGTTTGCTTATGTGCTCTATCTTGTTTTGTTTTGTTGAGCATTTTCTTATTTTCTGGTACTACAAGATAGCCCACACTCATACTGCATATTTATGGCCCCAGCTCTAGAATCAGTAACTTCTCCAATGATCCTCCATTCCTTTCACTGGAGAGCAGTATGAGAAACCAAGATCTGGGTGCTGAATATATTCATTGCTACTAGAATGCTGTTGCTTTTTGTTCTGCCTGCTGACAGATGAAGGAAATACGTATATGTACCAGTCATTATATTTTATTGGCATGCTTTGTTTTTTAGAGCATCTTTATATTCACAGCAAAATTGAGCAGAAAATACAAAAATTTCCCATACACCCCTTCCCCACATTTGCATAGCCTCCCCCATTATCAACATCTCACAGCAGAGCGGTACATTTCTTACAAACAATGAACCTACGCTGACACATCTTTAAACCCAAAGTCCATAGTTTACAATAGGTTTCACTGTTAGTGTACATTCTAGGGGTTTGGATAAATGTATAATGACATGTTATCTGCCACTATAGTATCATAGAGCATATTTTCACTGCCCCCAAGTCGTCTGTGTTCTGCCTGTTCATCCCTCCCTCCCCCTAACTCCTGGCAGCCATGGTATTTGTTGCCTTTTCCAGAATGTCATATAGTTGGAATCATATAGTATATACACTTTCAGATTTACTTCTTTCACTTAGTAATATGCATTTAAGCTTCTTCCGTGTATTTTCATGGTTTGATAGCTTCCTTTTAGCACTAGATAAAATTCCATGGTCTAGCTATACCATAGTTTGTCCACTAACTTACTGAAAGACGTCTTCATTGCTTCCAAGTTTTGGCAATTACAGAAAAAAAGCTGCTATAAATGTCTGTGTGCAGGTTTTTGTGTGGACATAGGTTTTCAACTTATTGGGGTAAATATCAGGGAGCACAATTGCTCAATCATATGGTTAAGAGTATGTTTAGCTTTGTAAGAAACTGCCAAACTGTCTTCTAAAGTGGTTGTGTCATTGTAGATTCCCACTGACAATGAATGAATGTTTTGTTGTTGACATTTGGTGTTACTAACATTTTAGGTTTTCACCATTCTAATCGGTTGTAATGGCATCTTGTTGTTTCGGTTTGCAATTCCCTGATTACATATGATGTTGAGCAACTTCTCATATGTTTATTTGACATCAGGGTATCTTTGATGAGATGTCTGTTCAGAGCTTTTGCTTATTTTTTAATTGATTTGTTTATTTTCTTATTGTTAAGTTTCAAGTGTTCTTTGTATATTTTGGGAGACCGGTCCTTTGTCAGATAGATCTTTTGCAAATATTTTCTCCCAGTCTGTGTCTTATTTTCTTGACACTATCTTTTGCGGAGCAGAAGTTTTTAATTTAATGAAGTTCAGCTTATCAATTATTTCTTTCATGGGTCATGCCCTTATATTTTTAGATACTGCTTTTTCCTATTTGTATTGTCCTCTCCTTCTGGAATCCAAATAAGTATATGTTCATCTCTTCATTCTCTTTTCCATGTATCTTATGCTTCCATTAGAACTTTCATAGACCTGTTTTTCCATGCTACATTTTATTTTGCCTTGTGTATTTAGATATTTTAAACTGCAAGCTACCAATTTTCATTGCAATTTTATTTGTGGAAAATCTTTGCATTCTCAAATTTTCCTCTCATCTACCAAGTACTGTCTAGAATGACTCCATGTTCTCAAAATGAAGTTTTTTTTTACACTACACAGGAAGTATAAATTCAGGCTGAATACAACATGTGGATTGTACTATCAGATTTTCAATGCTTTTCTTTTTCTGCCTTCTACTCAGCACCAAGTTCATGACAGTAACTATTCCTTGCCACAATAAAAGGAACAGGTGTTTAATATATTTCTACTTTACCCTTACACTGAAGATGTAGTCTACAGAATCTCAGGCATATGGTAGAAGGGAATATATTGTATTAAAATCATGAACCTGGTTCAGCTCTGGATTTCATCTCAAATATAACGTATCTAGTGAGGCCACAGAAAGCAAAACTCAGTGGTACAAGGCTTATCAAATGCTTTCAGTATAAAAACCAGCTTCTGTGCTCCACTATCCTTTCTGAGTTTTTACTTTCACTAGGATTTTTGGTACGAAAATATTACTCACTTTCTTGCAAGATCACCAATGCATTTGTGATGATTTAAGTTATTTTATCCATAGTTTTGAGGATTTTTCAACAAAGAAGATCAATTCATGGACCTAGTCTGTCACATAGGCGGAAATACAAATCTTTTACTCCATTTTCCTTCTTTTCTCACTAGTAGCCAACTTACATCAAGAGCAAATTCTAGAAATATGCAATATATATACCTTTCCAAAAGTCACAAAAGAATAGCTTTGGTATCCATGTCCCATTAAATCTTTCTAAAAGCTTTATGCTCCACACTTCCCCTTGCTACTTACCCTTTCTTTTCACCCTAGAAAAAGTGATAAGCATCTCTGTAGTTTCACTGTTTGATTCATGGCATCTATAATATTTTGTGTAGTTTTACAGAACCTATCATTTAAAAAAGCATTGAAACAGAACATAAAAATATTTCTTAACCCATATAAAATACCTTCTTTATGAAGCTAAAAACATTGCTGACAACTGATCTGGAAAACATAAACAGAAAGAATGATTGTTCAATGTTGATTTTTAAAGATGCATTTAAAAAGAAAACCCAATATTTACCAGGGCATGGTTTTTCCTGCTTATTTGCAATGACTGCAAAGGAAATCAGCATCATTCTTCTCATTTTTGTTTTGCTTTGCTTTAAGGGAAAACAATCCCGTGGGGCACCTGGGTGGCTCAGTTGGTTAAGCTTCTGACTTTGGCTCAAGTCATGGTCTCACGGTTCATGAGTTCTATTAGTGCAGAGCCTGCTTTGGATCCTCTGACCCCCTCTCGCTGGGCCCTTCCCCCGCTCATGCTTTCTCTCAAAAAATAAATAAATAAAAGAACCCCATGTATTTTAAAGCCCCTTTAGCAGAATTATTGTTTATTTTATATGTCAAATGAAAATCAACTTTAAAATCTTTAGCTTCTGCCTCTTAGAAAAAAATGTTTAGCACAATTATTATTTCTTAATAGCTATCAACAATCCATGTGAGAATAGGAGTATTGGTTTAAGAAATAGGATATTGCCACTTTTGCTAAGCTGTACAAGAGTCAGTATATTTTGACAGATCTATCTAGGAAGCCAAATATTGTCACCATTTTATTCCTCTAATAATGATGATTTCACAGACATCAGAAAATTGCTTTTCCTATATATTGATCCTCAGGCCAACAAACAGAAACGAAGTTAAAGCCAGACCTTATAAAAATCTTTCAATCTCCTCCAAAATAACCAGTTTCATGATTTTATATGACATAAAACTTGAAGTCAAATTTGGTACACAACAAGCCATCCATCAGGGTTTATACCCTTGCTTCCATTGGCAAGGACTAGTCAGAGCAGCTAAGTAGGATAGGGGAGGTTTAACAGAGAAACAGGAAAACATCAGAGCAAAGAGCTTTTAGGTAATGTGTGGAGGGGAAGGATAGGAAGTAATCATAAAATAAAGTACTTCAGATTACTTGTAGCAGGACCATGCTGTTATTGTTATTTACGTAAGTCATTTACCTTCCTTCATTTTTCCTCTTGGGTTTTGCCTACATCCGGTCAGCCTGGTGTGCTTTATCCTAGTGAAGCAAACCAAGTGATGAAGTTAGCAAGATCCTACTGGCATTTTTATCAAAAATCCCACACCTGTGAAAGATAACTTGCACCCTCTAGCTCAGAAGAGCTGTAGGAGCAAAGAGGCAGGGTCACATCTGGAGAAACAGGAACTTTGACATTCTCGCACAGATTCTCAGGCTCTCCGGTGCCTGGGTGGCTCTGTCAATTCAGCATTCAACTTCAGCCCAGGTCATGATCTCACAGTTCAAGAGTTGAAGCTCCACACTGGGCTCTGTGCTGACAGCTTTGGATCCTCTATCCCCCACCCCTGCCTTCTGCTCCTTCCTCATTCAATCTCACAAATAATAAATAATAAAAAATATAAAAATAAAAGATTCTCATGGCCTCAAGTGTGACTGATGGAATGGAAAGAACTAGATTCCTGAAGAGATTAGGCAATAGAGTCTAAGAAAACCCAATATTAAATATTAATATTGTGTCTTAGGGACAATCTATAATGAATTTATGACCAAGGATCAGAAGGTTACATATATCTCAGGAGATAGCCTTATGTACACCTGGTATTGAAAGTCAAATACTCTCCTTCTCCACACTAACTTCACCAGCCATTAAGGCTGGTCATGATAAATGCTACCTTTGCACTGTATCTTTTTGTCACTTGGAAAAAGGAGAATCATCCTACATTTATGAAGGCTAAAGTTTTTTTTTCCCCTATCAAAACGGGGCATAAAATACGTTTTTTAAGAGAAAATTATGTACTTTTTTCACATGCGTTAATGCATAAAATTTGTATCCCCACTACCTTAAAAGTAGATATTAATCCTTTTTTAAGCCTAACATAGGAAGCTATATAATAAACCAAATTCATGCCAATAAGAGAAGTCATTTTATAAAGGGGGATAAGAGGAATTCACCATCATTTTTAGAAGCACACTGGTATTTATTGTACCAAAAGGACCAGAAATAGAATGACAGCTGAGGAAGTCTCTTTTTGTGACAGAATTTTGAACAATTGTGAACATAGACTAATTTCAGAGTTCTTAGTCAGTGACAGCTATTGTATAAAGAAAAAGTGGTTTGAGATAGAATAAAGTGGATCATCAGAATGAAGGCCATGAACATGATAAATGTCCCTGTCTGTATCTAGGACAGACATTTCCCCTGACAGTACTGCTTATGAATTTAATATCTGAAAGAGAATTAGTTGTTACCATTAAGTAGGTGATGTATTTATATGAAATATTGAAAACAGTAACATCTATGTTTATTGTGTAAATGGTGTGCCCAGGGCACTGGCTCCAAGTTGAAAGTGTGTTTCACCCATTGTTAAGATTCTCTGAATCACATGGACTCCCCTGTCAGGCATAGTTACGACAGTGGTGCCCAAACTAGGCTAACCTATAAACATCATCTTTATGGAATCAGATCCAAACATCTATATGGCATATTTTCTAGTGTATATGTTTAAGCTATTGATTAACCGAATGATCATAGAATTTCTCCTGCATGGGAGAAAGGTATTTTGAATACAAAATGTGTGTCCCTTTATTGGTGACTCAGAAATGTCATTAAAAGTAAACCTAATAAGTATGTTAAAAAGAAATTTTTTAATGAATGCTTGCTATACATCAATAAACCATTGAATTTCCAATTATAATACTTGAGCTTTATTTCCACATTTCAAATATTATCATATTTACTTTTCAGTTTTTAAAAGATAATTATTAATGAAATATATTTTCCAGTATTTCTCCACTATTTAGGAATTGGTAATCCACTTAAATATTGTCTTATTTTTCTCCTATTCTTTTTTTTTCTGTTTCCTGCCTGTAATTTGGACTTTGAACATCTTATTAATCACATTAGGAATGTAAGGTGTGAAGCCATAAGAGAAAATCTACTACAACTCTAAAATAATTTTTTAATAATTTAATACAGAAATTAGAACATTGACGTGAAGTTTTGCTTTAATAATAACCTAAAATATGTGGCTATTAAGTTTACACTGGAAATAGATAACACAAAGCAAGGAAATACCATAAACAGAAGTTACAATATGTGACCTGTGATGTGATGTATGACAAAAATTGATAATTTCTCATCATCAATAATTTAGAAGGCAGACTGTTTGCTGACTGAAGCTCAGGCTCTAGGGAAAGTGGATAGAAAGAACCAGGATGTGTGTTGGCTTTTATTTACTAATGTTAGCAGATGGGCCCATATCTGAGCCTCAGACTTTGGTTCCCCAGATTTGTACCAGCAAGAAACCAACCTCACGAAGGATTCACTGCCAGCGCCCAAATCAAGTGAAGGTATGGGTGAGAGCAATGATGCAACAGAGCCATAGAAAGTAATGAATGAGGGAGTTCCTCTCTAAGGAGTTGAGTCTGTTCAGTATGTGGCAAAAGTGTCCTACCCAGATATTTGCTGGCCTGAGCAAACTGAAGCAGGGAGGGTCACAACAAAATGCACACTCTTCTTTCCACAGTACAGGGTTATCGCCAGGATGTGACTGCCCAGCCAGGATACATTTTCCAACCCCACACCAACGCCTGCCCTTCCCTGCATCCTGCTTGCACATGGCCATTTGATTAAGTCTTATCTTTGCAAAGCTATAGAAGGTATATGTGCATTTTTTAGCAAAAATTTTGTAAAAGGGTTGGGATCCCCCGTTATTTTACCCTTTTCACTGGCCAGGTAGAAACGACAAGGCCCAGAAAGCTGACATTTAGCATTCTGTTAGCATAAGGCATGTGCCACACATGAAGAGCTAAGTGAATGTGAGCTATCATCCCATTATTGGAAATGATTAGTAAATGTTTTTAATTCTTTACTGTGGGCAATTTAAAATTTACTGGCTTGAAAACTCTTTTCAAACTCATGTATTAAGCTTCCCCTTGTGCTTGTCCACCCATACAATTCAACTTCTGCATACAAGCCACACCAAAACTAAAAAGAAAAAAAAAATCAATAAAAATTCAGGCACATATCCACCTAGGAATTTTTTTGTGGAAAAACTTCTTGGAAATGTATAAAGTATTCAAGTAAATTATATTTGGGGAAAAATCAATACCTGTATGTATTTTTCCTGAGAAATATGTATATTCTAATATTTCAGACCCACTATTAGTATTAATAGTGGCCAATAATTAAGAGGTCAAAATAGATGGTTTAGCTTTGACCTGTGGAAGAAATAATAAATGAATTCATTAGTATGAGGATGTTCTCTAATGTATTACATATGTAATATCTACCATAAAACTGCAATTCATGTCCCTCCACTGCAAACTTATAAGACTCTATCAGCTTTCCAATCTATTATATCTGAGATCATATACAGAGGATGAGTCATTGAAATGTTTCAGTCATGTTCAAAGAATGTGAACAGACAGCCCCTCTGGGTAATCCAAGTTCTGAGTTCAAGTAGCAAAGTCCCTCTACTTGATTCTGTGCTCAAGTCTGATTTATCTTTAAGGAAAAGAAAAAATATATGTATAATTTAAATATATACTGTACATATATTTTTATACATGTGTGAACATTTTACATGTATGTAAGCATATGTTTACATATGTTATATAAATATGGTTCAGGGAGATAGGTATAGAGAGAGATGTATAGATAGACACATAGATTGATTTCTAAAGAAAAAAAAGTAGGGAAACAAATTGACTACATATTATTTTATTGGATATTAGTTCCCTACATTTGCACAAGGAGCATACTGAATAGTATGTTCCAGATTCTTCTGTGTTAGGAAAAGCAGCCCCATGCATGCAGTCTCTTGACACCTAGTCAACTGCATAAGAATAGACTTTGGGCCTGGAACACCTCCTTACCAAGAGATAGAGTCTTCGCAAACTATGCTGGACTTAGCACCTTGTGTGAGAATATATTTCCTTTTCAGACTCAATGTGTGTTCCTTTGCTCTACTTAAGCATGTATGTCATATGGCACCTGGCCAATCCCACTGCTTTATCTGTCCCCTGTAGGGAGAGGAGGGGATTGGGTCCTTCATTTTTGGCCACATCCCTGCATTGCCTTCCAGGGGAAACCTGCTGGCAATAAGGAACCAGTGCCCACTACTGAAGCTCATCTTACTCTGTCTCTTCTCTTCATAAGTGTCATTCCTTCGAGTGTTTGGCTGTATTGTGTTATTCCTTGGCAACTCCAATACCAAGATGGAGTGGACAGAAGTGTTTAGTGTTCTACTCCTGATAATAGACAAGAGAAACCACTTGCTCTGTATTCTGTACACACTTCCAACAGCATTGCTCAGTATAGGCCTTAAGTTAAGTACTTCTCTAATTCCAATTGGTTAATACATTAGCTTCAGATTCCTGAGGGCACTTGATGAACCACCCCTAAGCTACCTTCCCAAAGTCCTTATGAGGTAGGTTGACCAAAGAGATTATAAATCATCCATAAAAGTTAAACACTGACCTATATATCCTAAGTCTAAAATAATATTCAGAATTAAATTGTATACCTATTGAGAAAGCGAAAAATATTCTTACTTCCTATTTGTGAATCTATTACTTCTTTTTCTACCTAACGTGACCTAAATTTTCTTCATTCGGCAGGTGTTTATTGAGTGCCTCCAATGAACCAGGCACTGCCCTAGCAGATGAGAACAAAAAAATAATAATAATAAACAGAACGAAGTTCCCCTCCACCCCCACTTAGAGTCGTATACTTGTGGTATAGACAGCTAGCAAACAAGTGTAGAATCAGTTGAAGATAAGAACTATTGGGAAAAGAAGCAGGGTAAATAAATATAATGTGATGAGGATAGTATTTGCATAAGGTAGTCCAAAAAAGCCTCTCTGTGGGGATGACCTTTGAGCAGAAATGTGAGTAAATTGAAGGAGTAAGTCGTATGAATATCTGCTACAAGAGCACTTCCAGTAGAAACAAATCTTCTCTAGTTGTTTTCTATTTAGGCATCTTGTTTCACCCAAAAGATTACAATGTTCTTGAAGACATCTTCTATTTATTTTGTATCTACCTCAGATAGTAGTCTCAAAGTAATCTGATTATCAGTATATACAAAGAGGAGTAGTGGGATTTTTATGGAGATATTTTATATATGTACTAATATTAAAAGTAATACTCTGTGTGCTGAGAATGTAGTATCTAGTAGATTACAGAGGGAAATAGCCATGGCAGCTTGAAAAAAAACAAGTAAAAAATAAATCTTTGTCAATGACAGAAGAGGTCCCAGGACTAGCAGCACATATGTGTGATCCACAAAAATAAAATCTGAGGGCAGATTTTTCACTGGAATCTGTGTCTTTTTGTGACATGATTATGTGTCACTCTATTACATGGATACTTTTTTTTTTTAAGTAATACATTTAAAAAGCAGGATGAGGTTGAAGGACCAGGAAAAAAGATAGCAAATGTGCACGAGTGAAATCCAATTTGCCAGGAGAATTAAACTTTTAGAAATCTAATATCCTTAAAATTTATTTCAGAGGTGTTTAACTACCATTCCCATTCTGAATATGTGAAGAAACTAATATGGAAAGGAAAGTTAGCCAACTTGAATTGCATTGTTTTCAAACAGATGCATTAATGGTAAGAAAATTTAGCAGATTAATCCACTCAGAATCAACCCATTCTCTTGCACTTCAGAAATCAAGAGTTTAAACCTTTTGTAATACTCTAGCTCAAAATAGAACTTGTGCTTGATTTCAACTAGCATAGAGTTTTGCTTATAAGTCTTAACACTGTTTACATTTTATACTTTAGCTAAAAAATTTATATTCTTTTGACTGACTCTAAGACAAATTTGTAAGAAAATAGACTTCCTGGTGTACCTGAAATCTAAATAGATTGGTATCGTGATACCTGAAAATCTTGATATCTGAAAATATCTATTGGAAAAGATTTAGGAAAGAACAAAACAAGGCGATTCTTATATCACAGTAAAGAGTTCAGACTATAAAACCAGATGACCAGGATTCAAATCCTGACTCTGCCATTCACCATCCATGTACCCTTCGATGAGCAGTTAACATCTTTGTTTCAGTTTCCTTAGCTAAAAAATGGAAAAAATTAATAGACCTCCTTAAGTTTGCACAGAAATATGAATGTGTTAACATGCATAAAAATAAGTGGACCGATACCTATTTTTGAAATATTTCAACACATAATACATACTGGGATATCTTTTTGCTACTAGTAATATGGCAGGGCTTTTAAGAAAATTAAATGAGATAGTTTATGTAATACATATAAAAGGCTCAGCATAGGGGCTAATCACAAATGGTAGTTTTATTTTTTTTTTCAGTATATGAAATTTATTGTCAAATTGGTTTCCATACAACACCCAGTGCTCATCCCAAAAGGTGTCCTCCTCAATACCCATCACCCACCCCCTTCCCTCCCACCCCCCATCAACCCTCAGTTTGTTCTCAGTTTTTAAGAGTCTCTTATACTTTGGCTGTCTCCCACTCTAACCTCTTTTTTTTTTCCTTCCCCTCCCCCATGGGTTTCTGTTAAGTTTCTCAGGATCCACATAAGAGTGAAAACATATGGTATCTGTCTTTCTCTGTATGGCTTATTTCACTTAGCATCACACTCTCCAGTTCCATCCACGTTGCTACAAAGGGCCATATTTCATTCTTTCTCATTGCCACATAGTACTCCATTGTGTATATAAACCACAATTTCTTTTTCCAACAAATGGTAGTTTTAAATAGGAGCATTATCACCATCAAAATCCCTATCCCTAACCTTCATCTGGAAAATTCTGATATATAAACTAAGCAAAAGAAATGTCACTGGGCCCAGTGCATGCCCATGAATTCTATGTATGGAACAACTTAGACCCAGACAGAAATAAGTATTGTTAGGGCACCACACAACAAGAGGTACCATTGTCTTTATTCCTGGACACAAGATTGAAATAACTATTTAGAGACTATCTTTCTAAAATGAATACTAAATTCAACTTCTTATATTTCTATAAGTTATAAAGACAGAGTGTTAATTGATAATATTAGAAACTACCCTCTGAACTGTATACAGTTTCATAAACCAAGAATTTCCATACAAATATACATACAATGAATCTAGTTGCACATAATGGGATTCTGCTACTACTTTGCAAATCTTCTTCACTAAGGAATCAGAAACCCTTCATCAGACGTAATGAAGAAAACTGTCTCGCAGATCTTACCCAATTTCTCTCATTTCTTCACATGGATTCTGAATTGTTGGCTAATCTCTTATGTTCCTTCCTATTCTGGTCTCATGCCAGTCTGGGATAGGCACTTGATTGTGTGAGGGCTTTTTATACTGATTGCAGACAATTCATGCTATTTCCATCTACAAGTACCAAAAGTTCAGGGTTTTAAGAGGAAGATTTAACCACGTTTCTATATCTCTAGCTATCAGTGTTCAAAACTGCAAAGAATTTAAACAGATTTCTCTGCTTTTAATGAAAGACACAGAATGTCTTCCTTTAGATATTTATTACAAAGAAACGATTTCTTTCCATGTGCATAATGCCCAGCTTTCTCTCTGCCTTTCCACCCAGAGGATTCTATAATCTGTATTTATCTTTCACTTGTTGATCCACTCAACAAATATTTATTGTTTGCTATACCCAAGAAACTCTCTGGGCCTGGGGACATACAGTGGACAAGACATAACCCACAGCTTCAGTGTTAACTGCATTTACAAAAAGAGTAAATCCTGTCTAATAACTTAGATAAAAGAAATTGTATATTAACTATATGTGAGAAAAGTCTTGGTTCCTATGATGTATTCTGAGTACTTTTATGCCAAGTGTCCTTTTAGAAGCCACAACCTGTTCTGAAAACCTTAACAGCAGTGTCACACCGACTGTTCTTCCAATGTCGTTTTCCTATATAGCCAAACACCGCAATGTGGTTATGTGGTAGATGGTACTGGCTAGCGTAATTGAGATGAACTCTGGTAAAGATAGAAAGGTCTTAAGACTAGAAAATTCATAGGCTGTTAGACTGTTTTCACATAATGTACCTCCAAGGCTCATCCTTTTTATCTCAGATGGGTTTAAAACAAAACTTCTCCAGTTACAACTGCATTAGCTGTGTAAGTAAATCCATGAGAATAGATATAAGATATTTCCACATTAGCTCAGTTACTTAATGAAGCAATCATCTGAAGAACATGAGAGTAAAATATAATACAAAATAAGCCTGAAAAAAAGGGAAGAGATGCTTTAAAACAAATGCTAACACTATCAAAGAGAAGAGCAATGAGAGAAGATTAGAATAACTCTTATCCACTGATACAACAAATATTTTTTGAGCTCTTAACATAAGTAAAGTACTGTGACAGGTGCTGAAAGTACAACGATGAATATTACTCACTTGATGACATATTAAAATTATAGGGTCTTATTGCAGAATAACAATGACTCTTTATTTAACTTGTATTAAATGTATGGGACTGCTTCAAGATTTTTTGAAACTGTTATTTTTTATTCTCAATTATTTGATGAAAGCCCTAAATTTTCAATCTTGCATTTCTGTTTCTGTATGTGTATGGATACACATTCATATATATTTCTAAACATAAGTTCATATATGTGTATATACATATTCTTAACTTATTAACAGAAGTACTCAATAATTTCATCTTATTTAGGTTTTTTTTCCCTAGAGGAACCCTTGAATACATGAAATTTTAGAAACAATTGAGATTAAGGATATAGTTAACAATGGAAGATATATGTATAAAGCATTCGTAATTTGGATATTTGTTTCAATTTATAGGAAGTCATTGAAAGTATTATTATTTATTCACATGGAACACTTATCCTCAAAACACCATTAAAAATTCCATTCTCACAAGATTGTTATATTTAAGACAATTACTTGATTAACAACCTAGAACTAAAATGTTACTAAAATGTCTTCTCAGCTCTTATTTCAGTGCACTTTTACCTAACCACTGTTTTAAGAACAATGGAATGCAACCACGATATTGAAGAGAAAAAAAAGTCCCACCAGAGAAGATCACGATGATGCCAATTTGGCTGTCTAATAGCAATGACAACATTTATCATGGAATACAGGCCCTTTCATGGCCTGACTCCTGCTTAACTTTCCAGATTCTTCTTTTGTCATTTGTTGCCTTACACTTTATACTATAGCAACATTGAATGATGTACTATGTCCTCCCCATATTTTGTTGCCTCTCATTTCACTGTCTCTTCTCATTCTTCTTCCTCTGACTGGAATATCGGTGTCTCCCTCCTCCACTTTTTCTCTTATTCATGCACATTGTCCAAGTGTCGGCTCAGACATCTCAGATACCTTCCTTAGACCCAGCTCTTCCAGGCTGTTTTCTTCTCAGTATCCTAGGTATCTCTATCACTACACAAACCACATTGTAGTAGTAACATTAGGTTGAACCAAATGAAATTGCCATTATTTGGTTGATGTTGACTTACAAAAAGGGTGAGTCATTTTCTACCACCAGGGTAAAAGTTTCTTTGGGGTGGGTCTTATTACTTAATCACTGTCTATTCTTTCCCTGTTTAGAATGGACTCTAATACCTGTGTGTTTACCTGAATAAATAGGCAATTATAAACAATTGCAGAAATTTCAAGGATGTTCCTCAAACTGTCCCACACCCTAATTTAAGCCAGTTTATGTCCACTCACGCCTCCAGTGGGTTGAATGCATGGTTAAACCAAATATTTTTGCTATATGCCTTGTTTTGGATAATGAAGCAGGGCTCCCTACAATGTTTTTTGTTGGCTGTTCTTGCAAATTGCGTGGCTTCTTTATGACTATATCTTCAACAGAGACCTGAGAAAATCTGTCCCCTAGCAACAGCTTTCTGTAAATTATACTCATAAGTCAATACAAGGAGAGGGAGTGAGAGATGTGGGGTGAAGCATTTCTTGGTTGAGCATAATTTTAACTTGAGACAAGATTCAATTGATTCAAGCTGATTATGGACTGAACTGTCTCTCTCCCTCCTTTGCTTTGGTTCTGTGTACCTCAGCTTCATCCAAAAAGATTCTGCTTGCATCAACCCCCCCTATGCCTTCCTGGAGCCGTTCAGTCACTCCTGGCAAATGGATTATGAATAAGAAGCCAACACATGATTTACTTCCTATGAGTCACAACTCATCTATCCATATTTAGCAAATGCCCACTATGTTCTAGGAATTAAGGTAGTATTAGAAAGATGGGTAAAAAGGAATAACTCTTTTTTTTTTTCAACGTTTATTTATTTTTGGGACAGAGAGAGACAGAGCATGAACGGGGGAGGGGCAGAGAGAGAGGGAGACACAGAATTGGAAACAGGCTCCAGGCTCTGAGCCATCAGCCCAGAGCCCTACGTGGGGCTCGAACTCCCGGACCGCGAGATTGTGACCTGGCTGAAGTCGGACGCTTAACCGACTGCGCCACCCAGGCTCCCCCTAAAAAGGAATAACTCTTGCACTCAAAGAGCTCTGAGTTTAGTAGGAGGAATGAGACATATAAATAAAGGCCAAAAAGAGGGAAACTCATATTAAAGATATATACCAAGCACAATGGCAATGAGAAAGAGTTTTCTCATGGGGCACCTGGGTGGCTCAGTTGGTTGAGCGTCCAACTTCGGCTCAGGTGATGATCTCACGGTCTGTGAGTTCAAGCCCCGCGTTGGGCTGTGTGTCAACAGCTCACAGCCTGGAGCCTGTTTTGGATTCTGTGTCTCCCTCTCTCTCTGACCCGCCCCCGTTCATGCTCTGTCTCTCTTTGTCTCAAAAAAATAAATAAATGTTAAAAAAAAATTTTTAAAGACCTGTAGGATCTGAAAATTAGATAATCGGTGGCCTTGGTAAGAATAGTAATAGTGTCTACTGGAAAAGGATCCCAACCACTAATTGATTAAGCTATGATTTACAGATAAGGGAGTGGAGAAATCATTAGTGAAGACTATTGTTTCTATGTGTATACCTGATATAATATTAATACTGAAATTAAATAAATTTGAATTGTGGAAAGATAAAAAGATAGAATACCTACAAATACCTATATTTGTATAATCTTACTGACCATATGGGTTAGCTATCTTTATTTTCTGCCTTTTACAAAGAAGGAAATCAATAAACTGGACTTGAACGACAGAAGTAAAACCATCATGAGTTGGATTTTTTTCACATTAAATCCATTTTCCCACATTGTATGTACAATCCATCTTTCAAAGCACTTTGACATTTGGTATTGTCAACCCTAACAGGAATTTAAATTAGAAAAAAAAAAAAAGAATGAGATAAAGATTAAGTGATTTGTTCAAGGTCACATTGTTACAAAACTTGCATCTTATCGAAGACTCTACCTAAAGGGCACAATACCCAAAGTCTAAAAGAAGCCAATGTTTATAATTGGTGTCTATTGTACATCCTTTTCTCTTCTGCTCCCATTTGCCAACCAAGCTGAGACAAAATAAAGTAGTGATTAAGAAGAAAGAGGCAGGGTGCCTCGGTGGCTCAGTCAGTTAAGCATCCAACTCTTTATTTTGGCTCATGTCATGATCTCATGGTTCATGAGATCAAGCCCCATGTCAGACTCTGCAATGATAGCAGGGAGCCTGCTTGGGATTTTCTGTCTCCCTCTTTCCCTGTTCGTGCTCACTCTTTCTCTCAAAATAAATAAACATTAAAAAGGAAAAGAGGCAAGACTCTATAGCCAAAATGCCTCTACTCAAATCCAGGCTTTGCCACTTACACTGTGACCTTGGCTAAGTAACTTAACTTTGCTGTGACATAGTTTGTTCATCTGTAAAATGGAAATAATAATAATTATACCTATGGCATAAGAGTGTTTTGAAGATTATAGGAGTAAATCGGAGGCAAACACTTTGAACAGTGTCTCATAGTCAGTACTATATATTTATTTGCTATCATTATTATTTTTCTTTGTTGTATAATAACTTAGAAGATGACAGATATCAGAAGAGGGTAAATAGCCAGATCCATTCCTTCTAATTGCCAACACTTGTCAATCCAGCCATTCCTTTGAGTTGTTTAAAAAGGGAGATGGGGCACCTGGGTGGCTCAGTCAGTTAAGCATCCAACTTCAGCTCAGGCCATGATCTCATGAGGTTGGTGAGTTAGAACCCCGTGTCTGGCTCTCTGCTGTCAGCACAGAGTCTGCTTTGGATCCTCTGTCCCCTCTATCTCTCTGCACCTGCCCCCCTCTCTCTCTCCCTCAAAAATAAACATTTAAAAAGGGAGACATTTTACCACAAATTCTGAGGGAAAGGGGTAAAGAATAATGAAAATGTTTAACTGAAACAAATTTTGAGGATGTTTTTATCCATGTCATCTCTTTTCTAAAATTACCCCTAGTATTGAAGGTTATTTTGATGTTTAACTTACCCACTAGCCTCAGAAAAATAATTTCCATCTTTCCCCTTACATTATAGTAAACAGTACAGAGCCTGCTTGGGATTCTGTCTCTCCCTCTCTCTCTGTCCCTCCCTTTCTCTCTCTCTCTGCAATAAATAAGCAACTTAAAAAAAAAATTCGAGACGGGCAAAAGGAGTTATGGGGGGGAAAGGCTAGGGAACAGAAATGTGAGAGGTAGCTGAGAGCAAATTTTGCAGACTGATTTCTGTTTTCTCTGTTCTTATCTGATAGCTTCTCGTTTCAGCTTTGTAGCATTTGAGGCAGTATGCTATATCTTGAAATTTCATCTAATGGATGCACCAAGTTATTCCTCTCAAATCTGAATATGCTGCTAAGAGAGAAAAGTAGACCACACCCAATTTGCCATTATGTTTTTCAAGTGGTTAAACCAAATTAATGTTAGAAAAATAATAAAAATGTTCAAATAAGTAACGTGTAAAATTTGAAGGACTGTAATGTTTATTAAGCATCATTATGTTCCTGGTCTCTAAAATAAGTACATTTGATCCTTGAACAACACAGGTGTGAATTGTATGGTTCCACTAATACATAGATTTTTTTAATATAAATATAGTACAGTATACTGTACAGTATATAATACAGTACAGTATGTACAGTATACAGTACAGTAATATAAATATATTTTCTCTTCCATATTATTCTCTTAATAACATTGTCATTTCTCTAGCTTATTTTACTATAATAACACAGTATGTAATACATGTAAGATATTAAATATGTATGAATCAACTGTTCACATTATCAGTAAGGATTCAGGTCAACAGTAGACTATTAGCAGTTAAGCTTTTGGGAAGTCAAAAGTTATACATGAATTGTTTTTTAACATCTTTATTTATTTTTGAGAGACAAAGCACAAGCACGGGAGGGGCAGAGAGACAGGTAGACACAGAATCTGAAGCAAGCTCCAGGCTCTTAACTGTCAGCACAGAGCCCGACACGAGGCTCGAACCCATGAGTCGTGAAACTGTGACCTGAGCCAAAATCAGATGCTTAACGGACTGAGCCACGCAGGTGCCCCCAAAAGTTATACATGGATTTTTTACTTCAATGTAAGGGAGGGGGTTGGCATCCCTAACTCCCAGGTGTTCAAGGGTCAACTGCATTTTTAATATATTATTTAATCCTTATAATTATTCTACAAAGAAAATATTAGTTCCATGTTACATATAATGAAACTGAAGCTTAAAGGAGGCAAATAACTTGCCCAAGACCACAGAGCTAATAAGTGCAAACCTCTGTGGAATTTAAATGTGGATCTAATTTTATTCAGAGAATGAGGGAAAAAAATAATATGAGCTCTTTCTAGATTGAGGAGAACCAAAAAAAAAACCACAACAGTTATTACCAAAATCCCTGAACAAAGAATATACAGATAATTAGATTGAAACAAAAAAGTAAATTAACATTTAATTCTCCTCTATCATAAGTGAACAAATTTTCTAGATTATGTATGTTTAGCTATTCACTATAAAAGGACACAAAGGTTATTTTGTCGAATTTACATTTGAATATATAGTTGTACCTATAACATGCACTTTCATCTCTGTGTGTCAGAGAATTGCTTGAAGATTTGAAACATGACTTTTGGGCATATACTCTTGTTGCTCGTGAAATATGTAACTATTATTTTCACTCAAGATGCAAATAATATTCCCAATTATTTTAATGATTTCCTTTCCTTTCTTTGCTATGGTAAAACCAGAGGTTTTTTTGGTTTTGAAATGAGGGGCATGATTCTTTATCTCCCTTTTGAAAAGTTATTGAGATAAATGAGGAGAGACTTTAAAAGAAATTAAGGTGTTTTTTAAAAATCATTTTTAAAGTTTCAGCATATAACATATACAGTCAATTCATTGCCTCAGTTTATATTAAAAGGAGGAGTCAGGAATACTGAGGCCAACTTTTTCTCCATTCACCAGAGAATTACACACATTTTTACATTCACAAGGAGAAAGAAGAGTTTTTGTTTTGTTTTATTTTGCCTTTTAAAGAGAAGTTCCTCTCAGTCTTACTTGCTATATATTTTATGAAAGGATCAGCCAGTCTCTATTCTATACAACACATGGGTAACCTTTTTGTTATTAGATGTAGATTCTATTGCAATATGATGCACCAAACATCATTATAATGTATTTTATGTAAGTTATTTGGAGCTAAAGTCAGAAGACATCATAATATATTCAATTCAATTCAATTCAGAAAACACTGATTGAGCTCCCTGTAGGAATAAAACAATGGAGTGAGCATTACCTGAATTCAGTGATTAATAAAACACTCTCCCTGACTTCCAGCATCTCACGTCTAGCTCTTGAATAACTCTAATATGGGACAACATGTCATAAATTCTATAACAGACATTCAGAGTGTTATATTTGAGCTGTCATCAATAAGAATACTTATTCTAAATGTATCCTGTCCATGTTCTGATCCTGAAGACTTCACTTATGATTGTCAACTAACCATAATATGGAAATACCGCTTCTACCAAAACCAGTTAAGTTTGTTTCCAATAGTCTAGTCCTTTAGAGATTCATATGTGCCAAACACTGCATGCTGGCATACACTTCCATACCCTCCTCTCTCATGCCTGCTAAGCACTATGGCCAGTCGGGGTTTTTTAGCAGTACTAGCAGAAGAAACTCTGTTAGGTATACCCTATTCTCTTGAAATAGTAATAGTAATTAACAGTCTGACTTTTGTCTGGGAATGTTCTCCTTTACAACTGAGTCGATACAATCATGAGAGATAGGCACGAAGAGATAGAAGGTGTTAACCACTGTCAGCCAGATGTTAGATTCGTCAAGTCAGCCCAGACAATCAGTGTCATTTTAGGATCCTCTCACATCCTGCCACTAGTCCTGCCTGGTTCTCTTATGCTTCCTCCTCTAAGGAATAGAACCTCTGAGGGCCATTTAAAAAGCCCTATCAGGGGGTACCTTTTTATGTCAAGACTTCTCTCCAAATAAGCTTGCCTTCAAAATATGGATTAACCCCTGAGGCTCAATTTCTACAGATGACCTGCTAAGTAACAATTAATTAATCCCAAAGGTAATCTGTGAGAGATAAATAATGAAACCATTTACCTCTGCTTCCTACCCTCTGCAAACTCCTCCTCTTCTGAACTATATGGACGCATTCTAAAAACCATTCCACTTGTTGCCTACTCCCCTTCACCAAAAAAAACTTTTATTGATTGTGTTGCTATAGTAATTAATTAGGGAGATATTTGAAGGGATGTGGAGTTTCACAATCTAATCATATTATGTGATGTAAAAAGCACCCAATAAGCATTTATGTGGAACATATAAAAATATGGAACAAATACTAACTAGAGGAAACATAGTCATAAGGCAAGGGCTGTATCTTTTATCCTTGCTAAAAATCTTTTCTTGGTAAAGCCAATACCGCTTTATATATCCTCTAAGGATTTGAACTTGATCCTTCTCTTGGAACAGTTGTGAAGAACATTACCATTCCCTCTGGCTGAAAAACAGCTACTGAGTTCTATTCCTCTGGGGGGGGGAGGGGCGTGGGGAAATAGATAGATGATAGATAGGTAGATAGATACATAGATATTCTGTGCCAATATAATTTTCAAGTCACATCTTGGAAAACTAAAGAGATAAATAATTTTCAAAGGGGGCACTGAAAGAAAATTTCTCTTTTATTTTATTGTTTTCCACAAGCAGATATCTCATTATAAAAAAGGATTTACTGTTCTGCTGTAGTTGGAATTTTTTCCTTGTTTTAATATTTAAAAAAAAATTACATCAATTGATCATTTTTCTTGTAAGCAAAAATTTTGCCTGAAAATAAAACTAAAATACAGAGACAGTTTGTTCTCAATTGTGCTGCAATAAGCCCCATAAGTATTTGATTGTGCATGCAAATATAGGCACTGGTATTTTTATTAATAATACTTCAGAGAAAAGAATCAATGAGGGTAAGATTCTCTCCGGTATTGCTATCTTAAAGACCCGAATCAACTGAAAAGAGAACATCATAAAAGCATCTTCCTACTTAAAAAAAAATAAGATGGGGAGCAATTCATAAAATCTAGGAAGACAACTGTCAGGAAGCAGAAGAAAATCTCCTTAATACTATTAGAATCAGAGGACTGAAAGGAACCTGGGTAGTTTATTTGACTTACTACTGATCTCATATCTAAATCATCTTACAAAGAAGATGCCCCACTTTTTGTTCATCTCCCAAGCAGAGGAAGAGTTCATAACATCCCAAGCAATTTAAAACTGTTTAGAAAACCTTTGGAAGACATTCTGTTTCATAGTTTATGTAAATCTCACCTCTGTTCTTTAAATATGTTGATATTCTTAGTGGAATGCAAGAACAAGTGGTTATAACCTTTATCTCATAACCTTTTCAGATTTTGGTGACTACTATTGTCTTTCTCAAGTTGCTCTTCCAAAGCTAAATAAACTCAGTTCCATTGATCTGTCTTTATATATGCCAAGTAGGTCATTTAATGCAATCTCTCAAGCATTTGAGTAACGTATCTCTGAACCCTGCCAAATTTTTTGTATCTCCATTTAGATGGCGAATTCAGATGTCATCAAAATAATGAGTGTAAAGAAGATCTTGCACGATCTATAAATAATACAGTAATTACCTGAATGATGATTTTAGCTTTAATAATTTTAGTAGAGATTTATGAAGAAAATTATTTAGGCTATAATCTGGTTCTCAAAACAAAAAAAAGTTCGTAGTAGGTGCCATGGCTTTTGACTGATTAAGTGATAGCTTGATGTATGCATTCAAAAATTCATCATGGTTTCCTGCCCTAATAGAGTAAGTGGTACCTCATTAACCCTTGTTGTAGAAACAAGAGTACTGACATATTCCATACATTGAACAACAGACAGCATAGGAGTATAATTCTGAAAGAAAAGAAACAGATGATGTACACCATAGAATTGCCTGGGCTTTTTACCTAGAGGCATATTCTGGACTGCTGCCTAGAGAGGGAAATACAAACAGACTATGGGAGGGATCACTAGGTTGAGGAGACAGCAGAGTTCTGAGAAATGAAGATGAATGTTATCTAGAATATGGAGGACAGAGGGGAAAAAACATGTAAAAAAGAACTCCAGAAATCGGCCCAGGATACTCTTGAGTCTTTGACTGATTACTCTGCTACACATAAGTTGGCAGTGAGACATATAAGACAAAATAAAGAAAAACCAGTAGGGAAAAACAAGTGTCAGAGTTTACACAAGGCTAGAAGATAGCCAAATTTCAGTCAGCCAGAGGGAGAACCTTCACTGCACACCTGGAGCATTCAGGAGAAACTCCAGAAAGGCCACACCTTAGGAGTAAGGCTAACTTCATCCTAGCATAAAATTAACTCTGAACACACCCTAACAAATCTCAGAAAGAAAACAGAAGCCCAAAGAATCAAACCATTCTTCAAAAAATTATCTACTACCACAACAAAGACCGTTTAAAGGATAGACACAAAATCTAAACTACTCAACAACCAGACAAATGAAACATAAAAAGGTGAGCCAAAACCAGTCAACAGAAATAAGGTAGAAATAATAAAGATGACAGACAAACGGATAAGGATTTTTAAAACAGCTATTAAAATACATTAAAATTTAAAGAACATGAACAAAATGAGTAAAAAAGGAAAAAACCAGTTAGAACTTCTTGAGATGAAAAATGCAGTATCAGGGATACCTGGGTGGCTCAGTCGGTTGGGCGTCTGACTTCAGCTCAGGTCATGATCTCACACTCTGTGAGTTCAAGCCACACATCAGGCTCTGTGCTGACAGCCCAGAGCCTAGAGCCTGCTTCAGATTCTGTGTCTCCCTTTCTGTCTGCCCCTCCACAACTCGCACTCTGGCTCTCTCTCTGTCTAAAAAGAATTAAACATTTAAAAATTTTGTAATGCAATATCAGAAATAAAAAATATACTGAAATAATAAATGTACAAAAAGAAATTAATTTTGCTGTATGTAAATTATATTCCAATAAGTCTGGTTCCAAAAGAATATACTTAATGGAATTAACAGTTCTGTAGGTACTGCAGAAGAAAAGACCAAGAACTGGAGACAAATAGAAAATACACAAACTAGAGAGAGAAGAAAGGCACAAAAAACAAAAAAGTCTCAAGACTTAGGGGACAGTATCATATGGTCTAACATGTGTAAGTGTGTTCTAAAAGGAAGGGACAAATAAAATATTTAAATAAAAAATAGCTGAAAAATTTCCAGATTTGTTGAAAATTGTTAATCCATAGAACCAAGAAACACAATGTACCCTAAGCAAGATGAGCACAAGAAAACTGCATCAGGTATAATACAATCAAATTTATAAAAACCAATAATAATGAGGAAGTCCCAGAAGTAGTTGCGGAGGAGAAGGGAAATAAAAAGATACTTGACATCATTAGTCATCAGAGTAGAATAAATTTAAACCACAATGAGGCACCACTAGATATCTACTAGAAAATCTGAAACCAAACAGACTGATCATCCCAAGTGTTGACGAATGTATAGAGCAACCAAACTTTTCATATCATACTATTTCACAAGTGTAAAATGATATATGCAATTTTTTAAAAGTTAACATGTATCTATACTATGACACAGTGGTTTCATTATTACGTATTTAATCAAAAGAACTAAAGATACATATCCACAAATTGACTTATTAAAGGAATGTTCGTACCAACTTATTCCAACCAAACCTGAGAATATTCCAAATGTCTACCAACAGGAAAATAGATAAACAAATTGTAGCACGTTCATACAACAGAATATTTATATTTAATTTAATTATAATTCAGAGAAATGCAATGTTACTGCCTTTAGAGATGGAGAAAGCAGGGCATGAGCCAAGGAATATGGGCAGCCTTTAGAAGTTGGAAAAAAAAACAAAGAAACATTCTTCCTTAAAGCCTTCAGAAAGGAACACCACCTGCTGACATCATGATTTTGGTCCAGTGAGATGCATGGTGGACTTTTAACCTACAGAACTGTAAGATAATAAATTTTTGTTGTTTTCAGTCAGAGGTTTGTGGCAAATTGTTACAATAACAACAGCAAATGTCTATAGATCTTCAAACTCCAGTATTAACCAATAATCCTTAATAATATGCTATTTTACCTTTGACTAGCTAATCTTTATTTTAAGCTTAATTATAACAAGTTTAGTTAGTTTCACACCTGGCGAATGGACACTCTTTATCATCAAAATGGAATTGCCTAAGGGCACCTGGGTGGCTCAGTCAGTTAAGCATCCAACTCTTGATTTCTGCTCAGGTTGTGATCTCACAGTTCATGGGTTCGAGCCCCACATCTGGCTCTGCAGATGGTGTGAACCCTGCTTGGGATTCTCTCTCTCCCTCTCCCTCAAAATTCTCATTTGTGCTATCTCTCTCTCTCAAAATAAATAAATAAACATAATTATTTTTAATGGAATTGCCTAATGCAATTTTGTGTCTGGAATATGTAAGAAAGTAAGGAATTCCAATCACAAATTCCTACACAAGGAATAAGCCTTGGTCTTATATTAAAATATTGGACAACAGAAATATGTTTATGTTTTTTCAAGTGAAATACTCATTATGTTATATAACATTTTTATAGATGCTGCTTTTACCAACTTTTTCATTAAAGATAAACTGTCTTTCCTAATCATATTGAAACAAAAAGAACTTCCATTGAAGTACTAGAAAGAGCTACACTGACAACAAAAAATAAGGTTGAAGATCCACGGGTGGGTGAAAGGGTTATAGAAAAAAATCTTAATATGCTAAAAATAATTTAAAAACTCAAAGCAGAGAAATCTGACAATGGATCTTAAGAGCACCTGATTATATTACTGTTTTTCTGGAGCACCTGGGTGGCTCAGTCGGTTAAGTGTCCAACTTCGGCTCAGGTCATGATCTCACAGTTCATGGGTTCGAGCCCCACATCGGGCTCTGTGCTGAACTCTTACTCGGAGCCTGGAGGCTGCTTCAGATTCTCTGTCTCCTTCTTTCTCTGCCCCTCCTCCACTCGTGCTCTGTCTCACTCTATCTCTCAAAAATAAATAAATGTATATTACTGTTTTTCTATGTGATGCAATAACTGACTTTTATAATGACAAACACTAATTGACAAAAAAACCGAACCAAGGCTTTCACACATGCTAATGAAACAGAAACATAAGAAATAAATTTTTAGGAGATTTTCATTAAAACTGCCAAAGTAAATAAATGTTGATTTTTCAATGAATATTTGATTATTGGAAAATTTCCTTAAGAATCTAAAAGCTCAGTCAGTAAAGCTACCAACTCTTGATTTTGGCTCAGGTCATGATCTCACAGTTCATGGGTTCGAGCCCTGCATTGGGTTCCACACTGATGGAGCAGAGCCTGCTTGGAATTCTTTCTCCTCCCTCTCTCTCTGCCTCTCTCTCTTTACCCCTCTACCACTTGTGCGCTCTCTCTCTCTCTCTCTCTCTCTCTCTCTCTCTCTCTCTCTCAGAATAAATAAATAAACTTTAAAAACATTCTTAAAAAAAAACACTAGAAAGTATTTTTGTCAACTATTGACATACCTTAGTGCTAAAGTGTGACTTCTGCCTTCATATTTGCAATTGCAAGATGTTTAGAATCAATTTGAGTTTATCATAATGCTTAAAATATATTAGTTTTCCACAGATCCTCCCCCCCAATCCCTTCTTTATTTCTACGAAAAAAATATTCATATACTTAAGGCAACACATTTTTCAAACTCAAATATAATATTTTTACATACATGACAGGTTAGATAAAATGTTATATTTTACACCAAGGGAAAATTTAAGTCAGTATTTATTGAGGAGTTTAAATGACAATAATTATAAAAAAGGACTTTTTTTCTTTTCAGTTTTAATATAAAGCTTTTAATGTCTGGAATATCAACTGTATTGAAGTCATTTGTTATTCTGGGTTTTAATGCCATGTTTCTTTCTGGTGAACAATAGTTTTGTCATTTGTTGCCTTTATGGCATTCTTTACTAAATCTGTACTGAGAGAGAGACTGGGGACAGCAGGCTATCAGAGACAATAAAATAAAACATCCTGAGGAATGAGACTTGCAGCCATTTACAAAAGAAAAAAGAAAACCCTAGACAAAAAGTTAAAAAGAAGAAACTAATTCTGTCAGCGAATACTAATTTCTACGTGTCAACTTAACCAGTTCAGTGCTGATTATGCACCTTTCAATTCTCTGAATAGAGTACAAGAGAGGAAAGTGAAGCAATACTCACAATTCCTTTTCAAAGAAAAACCCAACTAGAAGACATAGGCAAGAATTTTCACCCCACCTATATGGCAGAGAGAGACAGAGAGAGAGCACAAGGTCACTATCAAGAACCTATTTTCCTAACACAGACCTTAGTTTATGCACTTGTTCACTTATTCACTCATATTGCTGGTGGTAGAACCTACCTCTGGGAAGTAGATCACAGTTCATTGCATCATTGGCAATTTTCTCCTGACATGAGTACCGACATTAAAAGAGAATAGTTGCAAATGAACTCATAGGTCATAAAGTACAGTATGAAAAGCATTGACTTTGGAATCAAACGGACCTGGGTTTGAATTCTAATCCCAATCCTTATTAGTTATGTGAACATAAGCAAAGTTCTCTATAAGACTCTATGAATCTCTTTTTCTTTGTAAAAGAGCTATAATAATATTTACCAGAAACTGTAATAATATTTACTATGACAATATTCACTAGAAGTATAATATTTAATAGAAAATTTATTGCAAATAATATATACAGTTGGATAGCTTTCAGGAAAACAGGATTTGGTGATGTTTTATGAAAAACATTTACATACCCTCAAACTCATTTCTTCTAACTCTTCAGTAGTCATAGTCTGTGAGAATCATGTTCTTCACAACTTCACAATATGAATACCAGAACACAAAGTACAACAGCCCAAAACTTCCAAGATATTTAATATATTTTTAAATAAATGTTTAACTTAACAATATGTTAAATATGGACAAATGATGTTTGAATTACTTCTTCAACTTAAACGTCAAAAATACAGATCTACAACTCTTAAACGTCTTATGATGATGTTTATAGCAAGATAGCAAGAACCTCATTCAAAAGCCATTTTCAGCTTGAGTCTCTCCTATTAAGGTAACTGAAATAAATAATAGAAACCAAGAGTATAAGGAAGTTAGGAGCAATGAGGAATGAAAAGAAAATTTGGCATTACATAGCCTAAAAAAATAATGGAAAGTTAATATTTTAGCTATTTTCCATTATATTTCATTTCAAAATTGCTAACTTTTGTGGAGTGTGTTGATTCTTTTCATTTATTTTCTTTTGCAACTCCCCATGAGCTTGTAATGAGGCAACAGAGAGAAATATCAAGGAATCAATCCCATTTACAATTGCACCAAGAACCATAAAATACTTAGGAATAAACTGAACCAAACAGGTAAAAGATCTGTATGCTGAAAACTATACAAAGCTTATGAAAGAAATTGAAGAAGACACAGAGAAATGGAAAAACATTCCATGTTCATGGATTAAAATGTCAATACTGCCCAAAGCTATCTACTCATTCAATGCAATACCAATCAAAATAGCACCAGCATTCTTCTCAGAGCTAGAACAAACAATCCTAAAATTTGTATGGAACCAGAAAAGACCCTGAATAGCCAAAGCAATGTTGAAAAAGAAAACCAAAGCTGGAGGCATCACAATCCCAGACTTTAGCCTGTACTACAAAGCTATAACCATCAAGACAGTATGGTATTGGCACAAAAGCAGACACAAAAAGCAATGGAATAGAATAGAGAACCCAGAATTGGACCCACAAATGTATGGCTAACTAATCTTCAACAAAGCAGGAGAGAGTATCCAATGGAAAAAAGACAGCCTCTTTAGCAAATGGTGCTGGGAGAAATGGACAGCAATATGCAGAAGAATGAGCCTGGACCACTTTCTTACACCATACACAGAAAAATAAATTCAAAATGGATGAAAGACCTAAAAGTGAGACAGGAAACCATCAAAATCCTAGAAAACAGGCAACAACCCTTTTGACCTTGGACACAGCAAGTTCTTGCTCGACACATGTCCAAGAGCAAGAGAAAGAAAAGCAAAAATGAACTATTGGGACCTCATCAAGATGAAAGGCACAGTAAAGGAAACAATCAGCAAAACTAAAAGACAACTGATGAAATGGGAGAAGATATTTGCAAACGACATATAGGATAAAGAGTTATTATCCAAAACCTATAAAGAACTTACCAATTCATCACCCAAAAAACAAATAATCCAGTGAAGAAATGGGCAGAAGACATGGAGAAGTGTCTACTTTTCCAAAGAAGACATCCAAATTGCCAACAGACACATGAAAACACGCTCAACATCGCTCATCATCAGGGAAATACAAATCAAAGCAACAGTAGGATACCACCTCACACTGGTCACAGTGGCTAAAATTAACAACTTAGGAAACAACAGATGTTGGCAAGGATGTGGAGAAAGGGGAACCATCTTGAACTGTTGGTGGGAATGCAAACTGGTGCAGCCACTCTGGAAAACAATGTGGAGGTTTCTCAAAAAATTAAAAATAGAATTATCCTACAACCCAACAATAGCACTACTAGGAATTTATCCAAAGGATACAGGAGTGCTAATTCATAGGGGCACATGTACCCCAACGTTTATAGCAGCACTTTCAACAACAACCAAATTATTAAAAGAGCCCAAATGTCCATCAACTGATGAATTAATAGAGAAGAAGTGGTGTATGTATATGTGTGTGTACACACACACACACACACACACGTGTATGTATGTATATATGTATATATACATATATAATGGAATACTACTCAGCGATGAAAAAGAATGAAATCTTGCTATTTACAACAGTGTGGATGGAACTGGAGAGTATTATGCTAAGTGAAATAAGTCAGTCAGAGAAAGATAGATATCATATGTTTTCACTCATATGTGAAAATTGAGAAACTTAACAGAAGACCGTAGGGGAAGGGAAAGAAAAAAAATAGTTACAGAGAGGGAGGCAAAACATAAGACACTCTTAAATGCAGAGAACAAACTGAGGGTTGTAGGGGGTGGGGAGGCCGGGAGGCGAAGAAAATCGGTGATAGGCATTGCGAAGGGCCCTTGTTGGGATGAGCACTGAGTGTTGTATGTAAGTCAACATGGGAATCTAGTCCCGAAGTGTATACACTGTATGTCAGCCCACTTGACAATAAATTATATAAAAATAAAACACAACAAAAAAACAAAATAAAATAACATTTTTCCTTAGAGTTCTTTAAGACAATGACTTTGAGAAAATTCTTAAAGAATTCCTTAAGGAAATGATTCATTATGCAAATGATTCCCTAGGATTCTTTAAGAAAAGAAAATTTTTTATTTATTTTTTTAATGTTTATTTATTTTTGAGAGAGACAGAATGTGAAGGGGGGAGGGTCAGAGAGAGAGGGAGACACAGAACCTGAAGCAGTCTCCAGACTCCACACATCAGCACAGAGTGCAATGTGTGGCTCAAACCCACGAACTGTGAGATCATGACCTGAGCTGAAGTTGGACATTTAACCAGCTGAGCTACCCAGGAACCCCAAGAAAAGAAATTTTTTTAATTCTTTAAGAAAATTTCCCTAGAATTCTTTAAGAAAATTATTTAAGAAAATGAGAACAATATCTTTTATTTATTTCATTCTAAAACCTGATTGTATGAGGCAAGTGGATGAAATCTTTAAAAGATCTGTCTAGTTATATGAGTTACAGGTCTTAAGATTCCCCATATGTCTGCTCCCGTATTTGATCTCTATATGAGAAAGAAATTACCCTCCTAAAAATTGGCCACTCGTAAGGTATCTTCATAAGGAACCTCATATTTCTAACTTACCTTATTGAAAAAATCTGAGGAAAGAGGAAATGAAAAAAAGAGAGAGAAAGAAAGAAAACGAAGAAAGTATGGATGGAAGGAAAGGGAACAGAAAGTAGGCTCCAATTGTGTGCTTCCCTTGTTCAGCTGCCCTTATCCAAAGTGACCCTTTCATCCTTTGAAGATAAAAATTAGGGGCCATGTCTCTCTTGCCTTCTTTTATTTTTTTTTTTTTATTAAAAATTTTTTTTTCAACGTTTATTTATTTTTGGGACAGAGACAGAGCATGAACGGGGGAGGGGCAGAGAGAGAGGGAGACACAGAATCGGAAACAGGCTCCAGGCTCTGAGCCATCAGCCCAGAGCCTGACGCGGGGCTCGAACTCACGGACTGCGAGATCGTGACCTGGCTGAAGTTGGACGCTTAACCGACTGCGCCACCCAGGCGCCCCTCTTGCCTTCTTTTAGTAAACCAGATACCTAGAAAAACAGTTCTTTTGGTCATGAATACTATTCAATTGTGTATTTTGTTAGAACCTCCTTTTCACCAAATAAAGTTATTCCTGACCCGTTTTTCAGCAGTGAAGAAAGGGAGCCTGGCAAACATCTGCCTTTTCAGATTTCATTCTCAGATCCATTGTTTACAGTGGTTATTTTAGCTTGATAGGGCCCACCACTTAAGGAGATAAATCTTTTTTTTTTTTTCCTTTTCCTTTCAGGCATGCAGGGGAACATGAGCTTTGTGATACCTTTTATTTTTACTGCAAAATAACAAAATTGTTTATAAAAAAAACGCTATTTTTGATTCAGTACAATCACCTGAGATATGATCACCTTGTGTTTTCTATTTTTCACCAACACTTTTATTATATTTTATAATGGCATTGGAGCGCCACAGTTATTGCTTAACCTAGTTTTGTCTTGAACAAGACAGCAGAATTGTTGTCAAATGCTTGCTTAACCTTAGCATACATCTACCATTCTTTCATCCACATTCGAGAGTCTAATGTAATTTTATTTTGATTGAAGACATTGAAGCATTCTTTTTAAGGGAGCCCATGTTACAATGTTCCCATTAAATCTAAGACCTTGAACCACTACTCCTCATTATTCTATCCTCCTGCAGTCCTTCCCCTTGCTCCCCATATACACAGTAACATTCATGGTAACAGTAATCTGCACCTTTTGTTTCTTTCCATTCTTTTAAGAGTCTTCTCAAGGTGTTACTTAATCAAGAGTAGCACTTGCAATAAACAAAATCCACCTCTCACGTGCGTAAGCAAACAAAAAGCATTTATGGGAAAGGTGCTAGGGTATCCCACAGAACCAAAGGGAAGGATAAGAAGCCTGACCCCATAAAAGACAGGGACCAGGCAAAGAAATAACCCCGGTCACCACTCTATTTTTGCCTCTATTTGCATGTTTACTCCTTTTGTCTCTTCCTCTATTCACACCTGACTTAACAGAGTCAGCCTGTACATGGCCCTCACCTGCCTTGTCTCCAGTTCACCAGACCAACTAGTGCTTTCCTAGTCAAATTCCAAGTTCTGATAAGTACAAATCCGATAGTTATCCAACACAACCCATTAACTGTAACTAAGGATTCAGAGTCATATAGTTCAAATGTGGCTATCAAGGTCCCATCTTGGGGAACAGGTAAATGGGTTATTAGTGAAAAGTGGTATGTGCTAGACATGTCCCCCAAAATGTTCCTGATACTAGGTACAGGTTCTGTCAAATCTGCCCCATTTTAAATACGTGAAAACCAATGCATGTTTTATTTAATGGTCTTGTCTTCAAAGACTGGGGGTTTAGCCTTAGTTTTGTCACTAACGAGATTTTGGAACTAAGTCAAAATCACTTCAGACTATATAAATTTGCAAAGTTTCTTCTAGCATTAAAATATGGTAATTCTATGTTCACCTGAGATTGGTACTTTAAATGATCAATGCTCCTGCATGGATAATATTTTATAGCTTGTATGATATTGGCTGACTTTTCCTGAATAGTTACTCTGGGCAAGACACTATTCTAAAAGCCTTAACATCTATTAACTACAATGCGATTCAGACACAAACTTCATAGGTAAAGGGCACTGTACCCCACAAGACTTCCCTCACTTCAGATGCCAACTATAAGCTTGAGAGTTCCAAGACTACCCACACTTCTCTCTGACCAGCTGGGTACAAATTCAAGGTTCCTACTACCCTCAGATTCAATAATTCTCTAGAATAGCGCATGACAATTCGGGAAGGCACTCTACTAACAATTACAATTTTATTATAATGTAAAGTCAGGACCAGCTGAAAGAAGAGACGCATAGGGCATAGTCTGGAAGAGTCCTAAATATGAAGCTTCTGAGACCTTAGGAAAATCACCCTCCTGGTGCATCAGTATATGGTTACCAACTGGAGAAGCTCACCTGTGCTCTGGTGACCAAAGTTTTTATTGTGGTTTCATTACATAAGTATGATTAATTGAATCATTGGCCATGTCACTGAGCTCAGTCTCTAGCCAGCCTCCCCAGAGGTCAGGAAGTCAGGGTGGTATTACATGACTCAGAGCCCCAACACTCTAATCATATGGTTGGACTTTGGCATGACCAGCCACCATCCTGAAACTATCCACAAGCCCACCATGAGTTACCTTGTTAATACACACACATATATGGTACAAGAGGCCTACCATGAATAATAAAGACACTCCCTATCATTCAGAAAATTCCAGGGAACCAGAATCACAGCCAACTGAATTCTTTATAATATAACATTAATTTATTTAATTCTCATAGCAACCCTTTAAGGTAAGAATGAAAGTTTTCAAAATTTTATAAGGCAGAAGGTGGTTAAGTAACTTGCCCAAAGTCCACACCTGCTAATAAATGGACAAAGAACCTGGGTTAGATCCTGTGTTTTTATTTATTTTTTTTGTTTTGTTTTTTAATGTTTATTTTTGAGAGAGAGAGAGAGAGAGAGAGAGAGAGAGACAGAGTGTGAGCAGAGAAAGGGCAGAGAGAGAGGGAGACACAGAATCCAAAGCAGGCTCCAGGCCCTGAGCTGTCAGCACAGAGCCCGATGCGGGGTTCGAACCCACAAATGGTGAGATCATGACCTGAGCCCAAGTCAGACACTTAACCAACTGAACCACCCAGGTGCCCCTAGATCCTGTGTTTTTTAATGATATGTACTTTCTCCTTCAGTTATTTGGCCCTTGCTTAGAAATCTGATCAAAAAACTACATGCCCCCATCTATCACCCTACAACACTACACATGTGATGAGCACTGCATAATGTACACAGAGGTTGAGTCTTTATGTTGTACACCTGAAACTATTGTAACGTTGTTTCAACTACACTCAAATAAAAACTTTTTTAAAAGGTCTAAATAAAAATAATCACATGCCCCAAATTATAAATAATAATTCTTTGACTTACCATGTCATACTTTCCAACTCAAAAATAGCAACATCCTAGTCTTTTGTTTTCAAAAGAAACTGTATTTAAAACCAGTGCTGTTTGTCATCTTCTTCCCTTTAAAACCACAGAATAAATTATAAATCTGTGGGAAATGTGGACTTGATAGCTTTATAGCCATTATCTTCAAAGTGACTGAGTACAGAGAATGTGGTAGGCATCTTTATCCAACAGTGGTGTCTAATATGGCAATGGATAGAATGATTAATTCTACTCACTGCAACGAACTGCCCCCAAATCTCAGTGGCTTCACACAATAGATTTCTTTTTCATTCGCATATAGTCCTGTGACAGTTGGGTAGCTCTCTTCCGACTGGAATTCAAGGATCTGGGCTCCTTACCTCATGTGGTCAAGCCATCCTGGAGCTCTTTGCTTTTAAGCACACAAATGAAAGAGAGCACTTAAAGAAGGTGAACCAGATAATTAACCCCTTGGCCCAGAAATGGCATGTGTCACTTCTGAGCATATCGTATTGTCCAAAACTAGTTGGGTGGCCAATTTAATCATAAGAAGCCTGGAAAATCAAAATGCAACACAGGGATATTGCTTAGCATTATTAATCGTGTCTGTCAGAGTCTGCACTTTAGTTACCAAATATCCATTTGATCCCTCCTTCCTACTTGGGGAAAACACGCCTCCACAAGTAGCCAACACAAAGACCCAGCGCCCTTAAATATGGCATCCAGTGTTCTTTCACTAGCTGTGTGGGCATGTTATTTATCCACACTCTGCTCAGTAAAATTGGGAATATTATTGTTCATACCTTAAAAAGTTATGAGAATCTAGTCTCTAAATCCTATCCATTAGACAGTATTCCAGGTTGTTCCTATGAACTGAGATGCAGGTTATATCCTTCGGTACATGCTCATATACAATGGTAGTACAGAGACAAGACAGTGCCACTGGATACTCCTTCAGAAATGGAAAGGGGCGCCTGGGTGGCTCAGTCGGTTAAGTGTCCAGCTCTTGATCTCTGCTCAGGTCATGAAATTGCAGTTCGTGAGATTGAGCCCCACATCAGGCTCTGCACTGACAGCACGGAGTTTGCTTGGGATTCTCTCTCTCCCTCTCTCTCTCTGCTCCTCCCCCTCACATCTCTCTCTCTCTCAAAATATGTAAGTAAACATTAAAAAAGACAGAAAGCAATAATTCATCACTAGCAGCTCTGAATTGTGAGAAAAAGACAGTGGAGTCTCCCTGCCCTGACAGGATAGAAACCTCTGGTATTGCTGCCCTCTGCAAACAACTGCCTTGCCTGTAGTTCATTGTGACCTATACTAACACTCTCCTTGGGAGGTATACAGTTGTCAAAACTACCTTCTGTTTATAGAAGGCTGGGGACACAACAACAGTTTTAAGCCTTGGACAGCAAAAGGTTTTTTATTCCATGTTCTGAGTTCTTTGGTAATGTCATTCCTCCAGAAATCTAGTAGTCTTCTTAGTTCTGGTTGCAGTTAGTTCTGTATGCTAGTAGTCACACTCAAAGTTTATCTTAAATATAATTCTCAACCTGATTTATTTCTGTTTCTCTTTGCTGGTTTCTACCATGTCTTTCCTGACAATTTCACTGTGATTACCTGAGACTATCTAGCAAGTGAATGGGAAAACTACATCCTTAGTCTCCTCTTTGCACTGAGACACTTAATTCAACTGAAAAGTTTACAGAGACTTTGCATCTTTTGGAGGGGGGGGGGCAAGAAAGAGATCTAGAGATCTAGTTTTTAATCCTTGAGGCCCTGAATTAATGGACTCTATTTCCCCTCCCTTTTTAAAATAACTTTTTTTGAGGTATAACTGACCAACAATAAACTGGATATATTTAAAGCATACAACTGGATAATATTGACATGTGTATATCCATTAAACTACCACCATAATAAATATAATAAGTTGGACTTCATCAAAATTAAAGGCTTCAAAACATACTGTTAAGAAAATGGAAATACAAGCCACAGACTGAAAATATTTACAAATCACATTCCTCATAAAGGACTTGTAACCAGACTATGTGAAGAACTCAAAACTCAGTAACAACAAAGTAAAAACTCAGTTAATATGGAAATTGGCAAAATATTTGAACAGACCTTACTCCAAAGAAAACAAAGATACCAAATAAGCACATACAAAGATACCCAAGGTCATTATTCACCAGGGAAGTGTGAATAAAAGCACAATGAAACACAACTACACCCCTATAAGAAAGGCTAAAATTGGAAAGGCTGACCATATCAAGTGTTAATTGGAGCAACCAATACCTGAATATGAAGCCAATATTGCATACTTCTGAAACCTCCGCATCTAGTACCAGTTTCTGTTTTGGTCAGCTACTTAGCTGCTCTACAAATAACCTCCAAACCTTGGTGTCTTACAATGAAAGTTTTAGTTCTTGTTGGTACAAAGTCCTGTGTGGTCTGTAGGCTCCCCTGAGTGTAGTCCAGTGGCTCTCTCTCACTGCTGACTCGGAATCAGGGCTCTTTCAAGCACATGACTTCATTATCCCAGAGTTCTTTCTTCCTGACCTTATAGACAGTGGAGTGGGTGAGGCAGAAACACCAGTTAGTGAACCATCTTGTCCCATAAGTGACGCAAATCACTTTACATAACTTTACATTCTTCAGAACAAATTACATGGCTAACCTAATTGTCTTCTGCTACAAATAGTTAATAATTAATTGTCTGTTCTATTTCCCTACCTGTGCTCTGGAGTCTGTCCCCTCCAGGTTTCTGAGAACCTTTGTTCCAAGCTTCATTCTCTCCTCTTCTAATACCTTCAACTGTTGAACAATTCCCAATTTCCAGATTATTGAAAACATTTGGGTTTATTCCATGTCCCCTTACAAGCACCTTCCTCTTTTTAATCCTAGTGTTTTACAGTTTCACGTTTGGATGAGTGTTTCTATCTACACAGTCTCCCAGCCTGATGCCTACCCAGCACAGTATTTAGATTGCTCTTGTGCCACATGAAGGGCCCTCCCATAAAATTTAACTGTTCTTACTCAGTTCTCATCCTACTCAATGCCTACTGCACTCTTCATAACTCCCTTTCCTAAGAGCATATCTTTGTTTTCTGGTTCTCCCCTACCTCTTATGGCATAATCTCACCATAATACTTTCTTCCTCAGTACTCTTCACTGTGGCCCAGTGCTTGCCCCTTTTCCCTTCTCCCTTTCATGATGTTAACTATATTTACTGATTTTTTCAAGTGCAATTAATACTAAAGTAATTCAATGTATTTCTATAAATATTCTCTCATTACAGAGAATATTCTCTCATTACAGTTCTAGAGTTAGCAAGATTGCCCCAGCTAAAAATAGAGTCAAGGGTATGCTAAAGGGAAGGGATGTTTTAACTACAACCTTTCATTTTTTAAAATTTTGTAAGTATTTACTTTTTTGAGGGAGAGAGTGTGCAAGCAGGGCAGGAGTAGAGAAAGAGGGACAGAAGATCCAAAGCAGGCTCTTCACTGACAGCGGTGATCCCTATATGGGGCTCAAACTCGCAAACTGCTAGATCATGACCTGAGCTGAAGTCAGACACTCAGCCAACTGAGCCACCCAGGTGTCCGTAACTACAACCTTTCATTTTTAAGGCTAGTCACAATATTCTGTGATTTTACCAATATCGTACTACTGCTAGCTGTCAGGAAAACTGAGACTAGAACCCCATTTTCCAATATCCTATCCACTAAGCTAGGCTGATTCCCTGATTTTTACTAATTCTTTTCTGTTTCCACTGGTTTTTAAATGTATTCAGAGTAAGTCCCAGATAGTTGAAGATATAAATCTTCCACAGAATAAAGGTATCTGAATAAAGAACCAAATCAAAGTAAAAGCAAGTATTATTAATTATGAAATACTTGAGTTTATTTTTATTCTAAGGAAAAACACTCATTCATTTACCTCATTTAAAATTTCAATTTAATCTGTCCCAAAAATAAATAAAAAACGTTGAAAAAAAAATTTAAAAAAATAAATAAATAAAATTTCAATTTAAGTTTTTAAAATTTTAGGAGTATGAAAATCTCAAAAAACACTTTTTTTTTTTTAAAGTTTCTTTTTTTTTTTTTTTCAACGTTTATTTATTTTTGGGACAGAGACAGAGCATGAACGGGGGATGGGCAGAGAGAGAGGGAGACACAGAGTCAGAAACAGGCTCCAGGCTCTGAGCCATCAGCCCAGAGCCTGACGCGGGGCTCGAACTCACAGACCGCGAGATCGTGACCTGGCTGAAGTCGGACGCTTAACCGACTGCGCCACCCAGGCACCCCTCAAAAAACACTTTAATATTAAATGGCACTTTCTTCTGATAAACAGTTTTAACCAGTTTTTTTAATATAAGAATAATCCTCACTTGAAGTGTTCCTAATTGAGATTCAATTAGTTATTTTATTTAGGTTAATTTGTCATATTAATCTTTACTACTTATTGTGATAAGTAGTACCATTCATTTATTCTCTGAAAGGCAGCAATTCTAAAAAAGTAGCCAATTGGAAATTAACTATCCTAGTGGAGATTTTCCATGGATGAACACAGCAGAGGTCCTATAAAGACAAGTTTCGAAGTTCCCCAAATATTAATTGCTTTGTATAAACGTCAGGGGTTTCCATGATCATGATACAGTGTTAGTGTTTTACTTCTTTTGAATTCAGCAGTTTGTATTCTAGAGATACTCAAAATGTTGTTAATCTGAAGCAATTTATTTAAAGATTTTTAGAGACTTCTTTACACTATCTCTACCAAATATCTTTTTGTCAACAGAGATGGGAATGTTTTGAACTGAAACCAAAAATAAAGATAAACAGTCTAGAAAGCATTCACTTCATAGACACATACTGAGAGAAATAAATAAATATGGATATGGGGGAACAGGTATGGAGAATAAGTTTAGCTGTTGGGTTATGTACTAATATACCCTCAGCATCAGAATTAAAATGCAACCATTTGTGGGGCACCTGGGTGGCTCAGTTGGTTAGGCGTCTGACTTTGGCTCAGGTCATGATCTCACCGCTTGTGGGTTCGAGCCCCGTGTCGGGCTCTGCTCTGACAGCTCAGAGCCTGGAGCCTGCTTCTGATTCTGAGTCTCCCTGTCTCTTTCTGCCTTCCCCCTGCTCATGCTCTCTCGCTCTCTCTCTCTCTCTCTCTCTCTCTCTCTCAAAAGTAAATAAATGTTAAAAAAATATTTAAAAAAAAATTTTTTTAATGCAACCATTTGCTTATGGTTGAGATCATAAGATTCTAGTTGCTGGCCTCCTAAAAATATTCCATTTGAAAGACTCATTTCACTGAGATTGAGGTACAGCCTAACAAACCAAATACTTTATAATGAGACAATTTGTGGGCTTCCTTGTCCTTACCAAAAAATAGAAGAATCTAATAAAAAGTTGAACACAATAAAATTATAATATTCTAAGACTTACAAATAGGGAAATTGGTAATAGTAAGGGTCAATATGAAGGATGGGTAATTAGGGGCGCCTGGGTGGCTTGGTCGGTTAAGCGTCCGACTTCGGCTCAGGTCATGATCTCACGGTACGTGAGTTCGAGCCCCGCATCGGGCTCTGTGCTGACAGCTCAGAGCCTGGAGCCTGCTTCGGATTCTGTGTCTCCCTCTCTCTCTGCTCCTCCCCTGTTCATGCTCTGTCTCTGTCTCAAAAATAAATAAACGTTAAAAAAAATAAAAAATAAATGAAGGATGGGTAATTAGCCAAGAGATAATCTGAATAAATTACTCTGTAGATACAGTGTAAAGAGAGAAAATTACACTCTATTCTCAGTTTTTAAGATTGTCTTTAATTTAGGTTCTATAGATGGGGAAAGTCTTACATGAGCAACTAGTCAAATAACAATGAGTTGGGACTGAGTAAAGGAAACTGAAGAGAAAGTTTGGTTATAGGTATGATTTTAATATGAGGAAAATTAGAATTAATGCTTTTGTTTGTTGCTTTCTGCTTTGAAGTATAAGATCCATCCTCCACCCTTAGGAAATTATAGGAAAGGATTTGATGTAATGGAAGAGACCACATAGCTCAAGCTGGAACTTAACCAATGGCATTGTCTATCCTTCAGGGGCTCTGGATGTTGAGTACTGGACTAAAGAGCCCTCTATATTTTGGATCTGTGTCCATGTCCATTCTAAAGACTCTTTTATGATATCCTTTCACTCACCAAATTCTCCCTATGTTTCTTGGAGGAAGATAGTTAAGCAACATAGTACATAGAAAGAATTGTTTTCTTATCACCTTGATTGGGAAACAGACGAGTTTAATACTTTTTTAATTATTTTTTTAAGTGGGCTCCACACCCAGCATGGAGCCCAACATGGGGCTTGAACTCACGACCCCTAGATCAAGACCTGAGCTGAGATCAAGAGTCAGACATTTAACCAACTGAGCCACCCAGGTGCCCCTAATACATTTAATAACTGGAAGTAGACTTGTATGAGAGAAATGACTAGAACAGCCTTCTAACTGTTCTCCCTGCTTCCTCCAGTCTATTCCCCACACTGGAGCCTGGATTATCTTTTGAAAATGCAAATTTAACTACATCCACCTCTGCTATAAACTTTCAATGACTCTCCATTGATCCTTAGCATAATCTCCCCTCATAGTCTCACTCTTCCTTAACCCTCACTCCCATCTTTCACCAGCAATGCCTCTCTAGCTCTTCTGACCAGCTGTGCTGAACACCTTTCCCTTCCCTGAGTGCCCTTGTTCTCTGACCCATGCCTTTGAACATGCTGAGCTCTCAATCCAACACACCCAGTCAGCTCAAACCTTATCATCCCTGCTCCCCCTTCTTACCTGATAACACCCAGGCTCCAGAAAGCCTTCTCTGATCCTGAAATTAGATCTGGCCTCCCTGATTCCATAGCATCTTTTGAGAAAGCTAAAACACTACTAAAACAGTTCAAAGACTAAAGTTCCAATCAGCAGTTCCTGTTCAGAAACCCATGGACAAAGCATTCTTGGAATAATGCCTCAGATTAGACACACGGATGTTATATTCTTTTATCAGAGAACATAGAAGATAGAAGAGATAGAAGTTTCAGTCAAGATTCAAAGATTCTAGGGGCGCCTGGGTGGCTCAGTCGGTTAAGCGGCCGACTTCGGCTCGGGTCATGATCTCGCGGTCTGTGAGTTCGAGCCCCACGTCACGCTCTTTGCTGACAGCTCAGAGCCTGGAGCCTGTTTCAGATTCTGTGTCTCCCTCTCTCTGACCCTCCCCATTCATGCTCTGTCTCAAAAATAAATAAACGTTAAAAAAAAATTAAAAAAAAAGATTCTATGTAACAGTTACCAAGCAAAACCACAATACAGACCATCCTGCAGGAGGTTTCTGACCCCCTCACCTCTCCTTCCTTCCTTAGTACTGGCTTCAAACCTCTAGGGGTCAGAATTAGTAACTAATGGTTCAGCAGTAAAAGAAAAGAGAAAGAAGCTGCCTGCCACATCCTCTTTACCAGTTATGGATGTCAAACCTACAGCAGGACCTAGATGACAAAAGCAAGCATGGTCAAGCTTCAAGCCATGGTGATTCCTATAAAGGCGTTATGTTGTGGAGTTCACAGTGACATGGAATTAATGTTCTGGGCAGGTTGCACAGTATAAACTAGATGCATCAGGCAGGAAAACCAGGATTATACCATGTCATGTGAGTTCACTAGACTGAGGAGGTTTTAAAAATTCCCAGGGCGCCTGGGTGGCTCGGTCAGTTAAGCACCCGACTTCGGCTCAGGTCATGATCTCACGGTCTGTGAGTTCGAGCCCCACATCGGGCTCTGTGCTGACAGCTCAGAGCCTGGAGCCTGTTTCGGATTCTGTGTCTCCCTCTCTCTCTGCCCCTCCCCTGTTCATGCTCTGTCTCTGTCTGTCTCAAAAATAAAAAATAAAAATAAAAAGTAAAAAAAAATTCTCTGTAAGTAATTTCCTAGAAATTGGTTTTTAATTTAGCATATATGGACTTCTGATTTCTTGAAAAGTAAGAGTCCTTATGAGCCTCTTGCAGCTATGGCAATCTCATAAGCTTTTTGGGGTTTGCATTTCTTCTCATTCATTAAAATCTCTTTAGCCAGTTTTATCCAAACCCACACCTTTATTTACCATCTAGACCATAATGGCTCCCAAATGTGTACTCCCCAGTAAAGACACCTCCTCTGAGCTCCAGATTCATAATACACTCAAGGGTGTGTATTATATGTAAATGAAAATACTGCAGACTAGCTAAGAGTCTATACCATAGACTCTCATGTGGCAAACTTACATGTCTCCATGGGCTAATCAGGTAACATAAATGATTGAAAGCAATCAAATGCCAAGGAATCAGGTGTGGTGAGGGCTATTGCTAGCTGGAAAGCACATGCCCTTTTAAAGGAGGTAATCACTATTCTACATTGACCAACTTCTGCTCAATGGGAAGACAGGTTCAGTAGCACCAGGTGTTGCTACTTTGCAAGGGAAACTAGAACTCTGATAATAGTGTAAAACTTCTCTATTAAAATGATGTGCAATCTGGGGCAGTCAGTTAAGTGTCTGACTCTTGATCTCGGCTCAGGTCATGATCTCATGGTTCATGGGTTCAAGCCCCTCACTGGGCTCTGTGATGATGGTGTGCTTGAGATTCTCTCTCCTCTCTCTCTGCTGCTTAAAGTGCTCTCTCTCGCTCTCTCTCAAAATAAATAACCTTAAAAAAAAATAAAATGATAAGCAATCCAAACAAAGCACTTTGCAGTATGGAACCTTCTGGTTTGTAGGGTCTAGTAATAGTGGTTATGAATGGATTCAAAATCATCAGAACCTCCATATCAGTGCTAGATGGTCTCATCACTTCCTTGGGAGGTAAAGGTTTTTTTGTGTTGTTTTATTTTTTTAATTTATGGATTCATTCTAAGAGAGAGAGAGAGAATCTCAAGCAAGCTCCATGCTGCCAATGCAGAGCCTGACATGGGGCTTGAGCCTGTGAACCAGTGCAGAGCCTGACATGGGCCTCAAGCCCATGAACCATGAGATCATGACTTGAGCTGAAATCAGGAGTTGGATCTTTAACCAACTGAGCCATCCAGATGACCCAGGAGATAAAGTTATAGGGAGAAGAGTAAGTTTGGATTTGTAGGTTGGACTTATAATCAAGAATCAGCAAGAAGGAAAGAATTGTTCTTCAACTATACCTTCAAATGAGAGCTGGCTACCTGGAATTGTGAAGTATAGCTTGGAAAATCTGGCACATTTGGACCAAATTTGTGGAAATGATTTAAAAGACTGAAGCTTACTGAGCCTTACTGACCAAGATCCTTAGTAAAACAATACCACAGGTATGCCTCATAATCTTGAAGTCATGAGAGGAAAGATATCAGTGGGCAGGGATAAACCAGTTCATCAATTCCAGCTAAAAGCATTGACAGTCTCCCTATCCCCTGAATCAATGTAGGGCTCAGCTTAGAAACAGGAGTCCCAGATCTGCTTCAAGTATGGCAAGTTGATCATGGTTTTTAGTACCCAGCTATCCATCTATAGCATTTCATAGTCCCCAGAAAAGGCAGGAATAGCTGTACACTGGCTGTAGCTGTGACAGAAAGACATTTTGTAGCAATCTGCATCTTGAGGATTTTAACACTAATTATAGGAGTAGAACCCCAAAGGAGGCAAAACTAAATCCCAGAATGAACATATTGGCTCCCAGACATGCCAGTAAAAACTGATTGGTACAACCGTACTAAGCCTGGTAATAATGTCTTCAGATGAAACTGAGAGAAATCTCATTCACCTCAAAGAACGAGAAGAAAGGGATATTGGACTGTGAATGGGAAGGGACCCTGGGAAGGCAAAGTGTATGCTGTATACTTCTTTATGGAGCACTACAGAGATTTTTTGCTAAGATAAAAATGTAATGAGGTAGAGAATTTCAGAGGGTTTGGGGAGCCTGATTCTAACAAGGAAAACAAGTGATAAACCATGATTGCCAGGGAGCTATTGGATGGAAAAGAACAATTGTCAGGAGTATGGGGCATAACATTGCCAAGAATAAGGAAAGGAAGAGACGTGAAAACAGCCAAATGGCACGACGGCTGCAGAAAGAGAGGCAGAGGGAAAGATATTTAGCAGTTGCCCTGAGTGGGAAACTTTGAGCAGAATGAGCAATATCTGAAGATGTTTTTAGGAAGACTTTCTTAAGTGCTAAGCTATATAAAGTCACTATCTTGCTACTTTGAACAGATCAGCCATAAATGCGTTCTTCAACCTCTTAACTTTTTCAAAGACTTCTTAAGACTAAAATTCATAATGGAGGTGTTGGGTTGGGGGAGGTGAGTTGCATAAACAGGAGGAGGCAGACCAAGCAGCCTGCTTACAATCCAGCTACATTTGAGGGCCCTATTTAGTATCAACATTTGGTTAAATAGCAGACTTCAAAGTGAAATCTCCATCTATGGTAGTATTGGAATCTAAAATACATATTTTGGAAAGTGTGTAAGGAGGAAGATCAAAATCTCTGAAACCTTAGGGGTATTCCCTCCTAGCACACATCAGGCATGGCTTCTCTGTAGCATGCAGTGCTGTGTGTATTATTATGGCAAACTCCCCAGCGTAACGTTGCCCACAAACACGAGAAACACTTACTAAGGAGGGACTTTTGATGTCTACTTATTTAGAGAGGCACCCACTTTGTAAGAAATCTCAGTGCACAGACTAACAAAGTTTGACAGGTTTGTTCAGTGCTGTTGGGTATAATTGATTTTAGATTATCCTGATTAAAGAAAGTCTAATTTTCAAACTGTTGTTACATCAAAAGTCCCTATTGAAAAGAATCCTTGTGAAGAGCTAATGACAGTTTTGGCTTAATTACTTTCCTTAAAATCTCCCTGAAGTAGAAGAAACAAACAGAGGTTATTCAAGCTTATGAATGTTTTAATACTTCAATCCACATGACAATGGGGAAAGCTTGATATAGCAAATGATAATTTACAAAACATATTTTCCTCTTTTCCTATTACTAAGTGGAAATAAAATATAGATTATTACTGTTACTTAGGGAAAGAATTTGAACCCCTTGATCTGATTATAGACAACTATCTGGGGGACAAAAATGATATGGGTGATGGTGTAAGAAGAAAATTACTTTTGAAATGAGTACTTCACAATAATTATTATCATTAAGATAGTTGCATCATGCAAGTTGGCTACTGTATTCTTCTAAAGGAAACACACTTCCCTTTCCAGATTCCTTTATTTACAGATTGATTCATTTCCTGTTTTTGGAATCTAATGTATCAACTGTTAATCCCACTTTGACACACTAAGTGAAATTATAAAGGCTTGAAAGGGTTAAAACATCTCTTCAAAGATCTAAAATGCTACCCCAGGGGCGCCTGGGTGGTTTAGTCGGCTAAGCATCCTACTTCAGCTCCAGTCATGATCTCACAGTTCATGGTTTCGAGCCCTGCTTGGCGTTCTGTGCTGACAGCTCAGAGCCTAGAGCCTGCTTCAGATTCTGTGTGTGTGTGTCTCTCTCTTTGCCCCTCCCCCACTCGTATGCCGTCTCTCTTTCTGTCAAAAATAAATTTTAAAATTTTAAAAAATAATAGTAAAATGCTATCCCAAAACACCTCAGGAACTAAAACACTACTTAACTCTTGCTGCACATTAGAATCAGTTGAAGCACTTTAAAACCAAAACTACCAATGCCAGGCCCTCCCCTCGCAGTCTGGCGTGGGACTCTGCAGTATTTTATATAAGCTCCTCAAAAGTGAGTCTGATGTACAGCCTCATTTGGAAACCACTTGAATCAAGAAATACTGGTATTTTAAAAATCAGTGAGCAATTAACAACTGGAATTTATTATCAATTTTAATAAATGTGACTTGAAAGATTAACTCAACACCAGAGGATGTTCACCTAGTAACTGACCTCTCTCCGAAGGAATAGTAGCACAATATATAAGCCCTACCAGTGCTGTAATCTAGAACTATGCATAAAACCACCCAGATGTTCCAAAATTGGGAATTGCTATTTCGCATGATGCAAGAATATAAAAGAATGTATCATTATTTCAGTTTATCAGTTATCCATATCAAGCTATGAGAAACTACCTCAATCACCACTATAAAATGACATTGTCACATACACAGGCATACCTCAAAGACATTGTGGGTTCAGTTTGAGACCATCACACTAAAGCAAATACCATAATAAAGGGAGTCAAAGGAATATTTTGATCTCCCACTGCATATAAAAGCTAGGTTTAAACTGTAATATTGTCTAGTAAGTGTGCAATTGCATTACATCTAAAAAATGTACACATCTCAATTAAAAAATACTTTATTGCTAAAAATGCTAACCATCCTCTGAGCTCTCAGCAAATTGTGAACATTTTGCTGGTGGAGGGTGTTGCTTCAATGTTCATGGCTGCCAGCTGGTCAGAGTGGTGGTTGCTGAAGGTTGGCGTGGCTATGGCAGTTTCTTAAAAATAAGACAACAGTGTAGTCTCCCACATTGATTGGCTCTCCGTTTCATGAATGATTTCTCTGTGGCATACAATGCTGTTTCATAACATTCTATCCACAGAATTTCTTTCAAATTTGACATCATTCCTCTCACATCCTGCCACTGCTTTATCAGCTAAGTTTATGTGATATTCTAAATTCTTTGTTGTCATTTCAACAATTTTTACAGCATCTTCAGCAGGAGTAGATTCCATCTTGAGAAACCACTTTCTTTGCTCATCCATAAAAAGCAACTCCTCATCTGTTAAAGTTTTATCACAAGATGGCAGCAATTCAGTCACATCTTCAGGCCCCACTTCTAATTCTAGTTCTCTTGTTATTCCCACCTCATCTGCAGTATTTCCTCCACTGAGCTCTTGAACCCCTCAAAGTCATCGATGAGGTTGGAATCAACTTCTTCCAAACTCCCAGTAATGTTGACATTTTGACCTCTTCCCGTGAGTCACAAATGTTAATGGCAACTAGAACGGTGAATTCTTTCCAGGTTTACAATTTACTTTGCCCTGATTCATCAGAGGAACCACTACCTATGGCAGCTATAGCCTTACACAATGTATTTCTTAGATGATAACACTTGAAAGTCAAAATTACTCTTTGGTTCATGGGCTGCGGATTGGATATTGTGTTGGCAGGGATGAAAACAGCATTAATTTCATTCTCATTACACCTTTCCATCAGAGTTCGTGGGTGGCTAGGTGGCTAGGTGCAATGGCCTGTTGTCCATTGATAGAGCACAGGCAGAGTCGATGTAGCATAATTCTTTTAGGCCCTAGAATTTGGAGTATGGTCAATGAGCATTGGCTTCAACTTAAATGCAACTTCACCAGCTGCATTAGCTTCTAACAAAAGGGTCAGCCTGTCCTTTGAAACCTTGAAGCCAAGTGCTGACTTCTCTCTAGCAATGAAAGTCCCAGATGGCATTTTCTAATGTAAGGCTGCTTCATCTACATTGAAAATCTGTTGTTTTGTGTAGCCACATTTATTAATGATCTCACCCAGATCTTCTGTGTAACTTGCTACAGCTTCTTCATCAGCACCTGCTGCTTTGTCTTGCACTTTTATGTTATGGAGATGGCTTCTTTCTTTAAATCTCATAAACCAGCCCTGCTATCTTCCAGCTTTTCTTCTGCAGCTTCCTCACCCCTCTCAGTCTTCAGAGAATTGAAAAGAGTCAAGGTCTTGCCGTGGATTAGGCTCTGACTGAAGGGGATGTTGTGGTTACTTTGATCTTCTGTCCAGACCACTCAAACTTTCTCCATGTCAGCAATAAGATTGTTTTTTATCTTTCATGTGTTTGCTGGCATAGCACTTATAATTTTTTTCAAACTTTTTTTTTTTTTTTTGCAGTCACAACTTGGCTAAATGTTTAGTACAAGAGGCCTAGCTTCTACCTATCTCGGCTTTCAACGTGCCTTCCTCACTAAGCTTAATCATTTCTCGTTTTTTTTTTTTTATTTAAAGTGTGAGACATGCAAGTCTTCCTTCACTTGAACACTTGATTGGCCTAATTTCAATACTGTTGAAGGGCACCTGGGTGGCTCAGTTGGTTAAGTGTCCGACTTCAGCTCAGGTCATGATCTTATGGTTCTTGGGTTCGAGCCCCACATCGGGCTCTGTGCTGACAGCTTGGAGCCTGGAGCCTGCTTCGGATTCAGTGTCTCCCTCTCTCTCTGCCCCTCCCTTGCTCATGCTCTCTCTCTCTCAAAAGTAAATAATAAACATTAAATTTTTTTAAATAAACATTAAAAAAAATTTTAAAAGAAGGAGAAAAAGGAAAAATGTAGAAGAAAAGAATCCTTAAAATTTTTTTCAATATTGTTGAGTCTCAGAGAATAGGGAGACCTGAAGTGAGGGAGAGAGATGGGGAAATAGTCAGTAGAACAGTCAGAATACACACAATATTTATAGGTCAGGTTCTCCGTCTTATATGGGTTCAGTTCATGGTACCCAAAAACAATTACAAGGGTCACATCAAAGACCACTAATCACAGATCACCATAACAAATATAATAATAATGAAAAAGTTTGAAATTTTGTGAGAATTATTAAAATGTGACTCCGAGACTTGAAGAGGGCAAAATCTGTTAGAAAAAAAAAAAGAGCACTGATAGATTTGCACAATACAGGGTTGCCACAAACCCCCAATTTGTAAAAAAAAATGCAGTATCTGAAGGCACAATGAAGCAAAGCACAAGAAAACAAGGTGTGCTGTATTTATTTTACAGGTAACATTTGGCATCTGTTGCTGATACATTCTATAACTGGAGGAAGTTACGTGGAAGAGACAAATCTTTTTTGAAATAGGATAAGGAGGAGGTATTTGATCTATCTCACATGTGGTACAGTTTATTCTTCCGCGTTTGTTTAATTACTATCATGTACGTTGTTAAACAGTGAAGATAGTAGGACATAGTAACTTTGAAACATGCAATCTTTCTGCATCATATCTCTTGTTGCTTAGTGACAAAAATTCATCCTTTTACAGGCCTCTAAGTTAGGCCTAAGCAAAGAGAGCCTTTATAAATATTCTCCTGAATTAGAATTTTTAACTTTCTTTTTAGAAAAGTTTAAATCAAAAAGACTACTTTAATGAATTTTATTTATTTCTCATCTTCAAATGAGTGATTGGACCAGTTGTTATTTAAATTCCCATATAGCTGTAATTCTACATTTTAACATAAATGTAGCTATATTATAGATACATTGTAATAAAAACTGGTTAGGGAGTAGGGTTGGGGAGAGTGAAAAAGCCTCACAAGAAAAAGAAAAGGTGGCTCCTAACCTGAAGATCTTATGTAACTGATCACATACAAGCATATTTACTCAAGCATAATGGGAATTTCCAATCACTGAGTACACAGCTATGAAGTTTCACATTCTTGTCCTTTGAAGCGTTGATCTTACTGAAATTATTTGCATCTTTTATATTTTAATTTATACCTATTTTATAAATTTGTGTTACTCAGAAGGTCTACGCAATTGTGTATTGAAATCTGAGAAAAAAACAGAGTCAGTTGATTTTACTTTATATTTTTAAGATGTAGTGCATTCCTGGTATGCATATGATTAAATAATTCAGAGCAATTTTGCTTTGGATGTAATCAAGACAACATAAAACTTCTCAGCAGTAGATGAACTGGAAACTGGAAGAACCGGCTGTGGCAGACCCCTGGGAGAGATCAGTGTTTTATTTTGTCATGTTTGGTATGCAGCCTCATTTTGATTTTTATTACATTGGGCTTTTCTTTTTTACTTCTTTTCCTACAGCCCCTTTGTGAAAGCAATATTACAGCATCTTTAAAAATAGCATTTTGAACTGAGAGAAGAGGACAAAACACCACTGTGGGATGGTGATTTGGCTATAAAAATCTTCTTTGAGCCAGAGGATTGGTTTGTGACTAACTTTATTCAGATTTGCTCATTTAATATTGGTAGTATTTCAAGTAAAAAAAATGTTCTGTCTTCCAGAGGATACTGTTAATTCATAAGATGCTTAAGAGATGCTGGTGAGGTTGAAGACAAAAGCATACAGTGTATTTCAATGTGTCTGTCTGCCGTCTGATATGGAATGGGCTGTGGAAGTCCAGACTGTTATTTGTGCAGGTGCAGAAAGCTATTGGACATCATCTTGAACAACTACACAGACTCTGGAGCCATTGTAGTTTCAGTAGGGTGCTTAAGTAAGGAGTGAGGGATGGAGGACACTGGGGGATGTGAGTATTCTTTTTGCGCTCTTGCATTTGGGTACCTAGGCAATGCTCTAAGGCCGATACATTTATGCAGTACCTTCTGTGTGTCAAAGCACTCTGCCATATATCTGTCACTGTTATCTGATTTAATCCTTCCAATGGATCTTCGAAGTAACTAATCTCTCTGTAACCTGAATTTCCCCCAAGTCTTATCTGTCTGAGGGTACAGAAGAGGTTCTGTTAACACTAACATCCAAATTTCAGTGGCACTTAGCCCTCTCTGTGTGACAGCCATCATTACAGGATCTCACCATGCGTGTCTCATGTAGCTTAAGAGCAAGGCCATTTCCGTTCCTCCACTCTGATTCTCACACTGGTGAGGTCAGCACTAATCCTTTAGGAATGCTCTCTCCAAGCTTTCCTGCCAAGCAGAGCTACCCTGGGTCTGCAGCTACCCTTGGATTCCTCAGCATAAATCTGAATTGGGATCAGTGGCTGCATAAGGTGCTGTGAGAGGGTTATTGGAATTCAGGGTAAAAGATGGCTTTACCCTTGGGACGCCTGGGTGGCTTAGTCTGTTAAGCATCGACTTCAGCTCAGATCATGATCTCTCGGTCTGTGGGTTCGAGCCCTGCGTCGGGCTCTGTGCTAACAGCTCAGATGCTGCTTTGGATTCTGTATCTCCTTCTCTGTCTGCCCCTCCCCTGTTCACTCTCTGTCTCTCTCTGTCTTTCAAAAATAAATAAAACATTAAAAAAAAACTTTAAAAGATGGCTTAATCCCCATCTCTGTGCAGCACTTCTCTACCTGGACCTGAGGTTACATTCATTGTACCATTGTTGCGCGCGCGCACACACACACACGCACCCCTCACCTCACTAATTATTGCTCCATCAATTTCTTTTCTTCACTCCTCTTTCCCCTGGGGCTCAAAACAAATCCCAAGTCCATGCGAAAAGACATAGAGACAGTTCCCCTTCACTCTCTTCATCTTCCTTCTTTCAGGTATCACAGCACACTTCTCCCCACCTATCCCTCTTTCTTTAGAAACCCTTACATGATACCAACTTATGACAGTAGACATCTAAAGGGATCGTGTATCCATCTGTTCCACACAGATGGCCAGACTCTGAAACCCATTTTGGAATCGGCTGGAGAAACTGGCTAAAAGTCCCTGTGCAGCATATGAAACATGGACAGTGTAGACTCCAAAGGGCTGTGTTCTTCAAACATTACAACGCTTCCCAACACACAGGCATAGAACTTGCCTGGTTTCAGACTCAGTGTGCTTCAGAAGACTTGTCACCAAAAACCATTCTCAACACCTAACATATAATGATTTTGAGGGAAAGAAAAATAAGAAGTGTAGAAAGCGTATTCTGAATTTTACTACTTAAAAAGTTTGTGTTATTTGAAAAATAATCATGTGGAGGGGTACTAAGAGGCATCAGCATAAAACAATAGTATCCAAAGAACAATGGGATCTGTCTGAGGAAACTTCCTATTTTCATGACTTTTAAAGGAAGCAGTGATTTATTATTTTCAGAAGTATGATTATTTTTTAATGTTTTTAATTGTTCTATTTATGCTGTACTGAACAATGCACATTAATCTGCACATTTTCGTTTGCTAAAACGTCTGAGCTTGCCTCACGACTCAACTCTCCTGAGTTTCATGGAGGACATTGAGGACTCCCCTGATCTCTGGCCAAAACTCTGTGATCAGTGCCTTACTCTGACACTCATGACAGAGGTTCCAAATGCATTCACAGTAGACAGGGCTGCACCAGATAGAACTTCCTTCTCTTCACTCCTTGCAAAATGTTTGCATTGCACTGTCACTCTTCCTCCCACTATACTTAATGTCCCTGACAAAACATTAAGGCACCAGAAACCCCACTGTTTAATAATAATACAGACTGTAATATTTTATTGGTACTTTTAACTTTTAAGGCACTTTGCTCACACGATCATATTTTATGCTGATAGCAGTCTTTTCAGAGGGCTGGAACTGAAGTCACTAGCTGACTTGTACATGCGACAGAGAAGAAATGGTTGAGAGGCATGCTGAGGACCATCCACTTTGTGGGGGTCTTATCTCTTTCATCAGAATCTGCTGCTTTTTTAACACATATGACCGGAGGCCTTGATGTAATGACTCTGGTCATGTTTTGATAATTTTGAAAAGTCATTATGAAAAAATTGAAAATGAACTTTTATTGGTTCACTTTTTCATTTGTTCATTAAAAATATTGATAAACACTCATTCATGTCTATAGATTCAGCTAGGGGAAAAAATAGTCCAAAACTCCACTCTCACGGAGTTTATATTCTAGCAACCAGAGAGTCCATAAATGAAACAAACAGGCAGTGTACATATTGTGCAACATGCTAAGGAGACAAAGCAAGAAGGAGTTGGCGGTGGTGTGCATTTCAGACAAGGTGCCCCCGGATGGCTTCACTAAGAAGATGACATTTGTGTAAAGACCCAACAGAGAAAGACACTAAGAAGATTAGGTTTATATAGTTTACTGTATAACCCACAGCTTTTAAATTACGTTCATATTTATAACATCAGTTCAACTCACCAGGGACAGTATTACAGATGAGGAAATGAACCTCAAGGATTTGCCCAGTATCATGGAACCGGTTAGATTCTAAGCTGGATCCAGAACTAAAAAAAAAAAAAAAAAAAAAAAAAATCCCTGGTCACTGTTGTTTCCACTATACAAACTCTCCCTCTGTAATTGAAGACATAACATCTTTTTTGGGTCCATGGAAAAACAGGTTTAATAGTGGATTTTAAAATTTTTATTGTAAAACTGTTTAAATTTAAAATGCAGAAATGAAAGTATTTTAAGATCTTTTATCACACTGCAATCATATTCAGTTACTCACATTTAGTACAACTAATTGTTTTAGCAACTTTTCATTTTGTCTACTTAAATTCAATTAAATAAGTTTTATTAAGTACCAGCTATGTGGGCAGGAAAGTGTTCTGTTTTGTGAACAACAGAATACGATTAAAAAGCCTAAGTAGTCAAATGAGCCATCAAGGAATTCATCCAACTATATTTTGCGATTGTGACAAACTAGATCCTGAAATGCTAGTTCTTGGGGTCCTAGTTCTGGCTATATAGGACACATAATATAAGCCCTCATGAGGTGGTGCCTCAGTTCTGATGTGCAAAATCTCAGAAACATAGGGAGGTAATTGTTTCTATTAACATTTTTCTTAACATATTTGGAAAACAAATACACAAAGATGCTCCTAATCCCTCAGACCCGGAGGACAAATAATGATACTTTGGGTAAATAAAAAGTCTCATTGATTGCTCTTCTCATTCTTAAGATCAAAAATGAGAAATGTAGTTATAGCTTTCTTTCCACAACACTGAACATTTAATGCAGATAGCATTTAATGCAGGTTTTCTTTTTTCAAGCTAAATGAATGGCCAAGTCCTACTGGACTTGTTTTACATTGCTCAGAATTTTATGAGAGCCAATAGGCAGCAACTTAGCAACAGTGTGCTAAATTTCAGGATGGCACCGTTTTCACCCTGCCTCCTCACCAGTCCTATGGAGTAATCGCCAGTAAACACAGGGGGTGATATTAGACTCCCATATTGCAGTCACAGTAGCTGCAAAATGCATTTTTCTCAGGCCCCTTTGAAACCAACCACTTCATTAGGCAATGGACATGCTCGTCGACATCATCTCTGCCTCCTATAGTTTTCAAACTCTCCAGGCTTGCCTCGCTCCCTCATAATAAAATAAGCAATTTTCTCTAACTATGCTCACTGTTGCCCCTGTTTACTGAATTAGAGTTTCCAGGTTTGGTAATTGGTCTCCTGCAAATGTTGCAGCCACAAGTGTTTCTTATCACTCAGCTGCTGCTGTTCCCATGGCAACAGATGTGTTTACATTCACAACGTTATTCAACTTTTTTTTCCACCTCTGCAATTCAGTAAGAATAAAAATTGATGTGTGAAAAGGAAAGATATTGTCATAAAAAGGGACAGGAAAGAAAAAGGATTTTTAATTATAGGAATTAATAAAATATTCAACACCTACATACATGTTTGAATATTTTATTAATATTCAAAACGAAGCATGTTTACTTTTAGAGGAAAATAATGAAGGCAGGGACTGGTGTCTTTGTGAGATTTACTAAATACTTTAAAATCAGAAATAAATATATATCGGGAGAGCCTGCATGGCTCAGTTGGTTGAGCATCCAACTCTTGGTTTTGGCTCAAGTCATGGTCTCTGTTTCATGGGTTCAAGCCCTGCATCAGGCTCTGTGCTCACAGTGTAAAGTCTGCTTGGGATTCTCCATTTCCCTGTCTCTCTGCCCCTCCCCAACTCACGCTGTCTCTGTCTCTCTCAAAATAAATAAATAAATTTTAAAACAAAAAAAAGAAATATAAATCTTATTACAGACATGGATGTAGAGAAAATCGTACTTAATACGAAGGTAAGAATTGGAAAAAATTATGTGAAGACAATGGTTTTCACAACCTCCTGTAAATTTTTTTCTCCCTGATCTTAAGATCTTTGGGACCTGTTGTGGGCTGAATGTTTGTGCTCCCCCAAATTTCATATGTTAAAGCCCTGACCCCCTATGTGACAATATTTGGAGGTAGGGACTTTGGGAGGTAATTAGGTTTTAATGAAGTTATGAGGCTGGGCCCTCCATTATGGAATTACTGCTTTTATAAAGAAGACCCTCCAGAGCTTTCTCTGTCTATACACATTCACCAAGGAAAAGCCATGTAAGCACACATCAGGGAGGTGTCTACAATCTAAAATAGGTTTCTCACCAGAGCCCAGCCATGCTGACACCTGATCTCAAACTGCTAGCCTCCAGAATTTTGAGACAGTAAATGTGTTTAATCCTCCCAAACTATGGTATTTTGTGATACAGCGCCAGCAGACTAAGATAAGGCCCTATCATTGAGCCTGTAGAAACGAATTAGTCAAGACTAAGCTGCTTCAAACATTGTAAAGTAGAATAAATGCTGTTTCCCTGTGAAATATGCCCTGTGAATATGATCTGTGTGTCCTCATAACTTACTCTCAGGTGAGATAAGTTGCAGTTTGAGGAAAGGCCTGGTCATACCTTGGGTCTGAAGTCTTTCTGCTCAGTAATACCTGGAAATGGAAGCTGAGAACCATTTTTATCCCTGTAAGTGTCCTGTCGCGGATGTATAGAAAAGTTGCAGGCAAGAGAGTGTCATAGAATCATTCCATGCAGCTGATCAGGAGCTAAATAATTTTAAATATAAATAAACTATTAACCTCCACTTGATTTACTTTCTAAGGAAGTGGGGGAATGAGGAGGATTCTTTTGTTTTGTTGAGTGAAGTGGTGAAAGGGAAGCAATCTACAACGGGTAGATTGCTAGGCTATAGATCTACCAAGAAGAATAAGGTCTGAGGAAAGCAGCAGGGAGGAAGACAAGTAGTGGAAGAATAATAAGAAAGGTAGGCTGAAAGCAGGGCCCGGGGATGGGGGTGTGTAAAGGGAAGGAAGTAAGTGATGTGGATAATTGCCACATGTAATGAAACTTTGGGGGAAGGCAGACAATATCTAAAGAGAGTTTTAAAGTTTATTGTGTTTGTCATGTGATATAATCCTCCCTTTGCTGACTCATTAAATGGCCTTAGAAAAAATCTAGATTATTTTTCTGTTTTCTGTTTTAAGCTGAACTTGGATTTAAGTTATGACATGATGATGAGGCTGTCAATAAGATAAACTTTAAGTTTTACTTGTCTATATTAACTGCCAAGACTTCTTGGTATCCTGCATCATAGGACTTAAATGACTCAACTACCCTCCTTAGATGTGGGTATTTCTAAATCAAAATGGCAGGCCTGAATTTTACACAGTATTCTTGCCATCTTTGTCTTCTGCTCCTCTGTCTCCTTATGGTCCATTTCTGAAATCTCAGAACTATCCTTGAATCCCTCTGCCTAACCTCTAACTTTCTGTGTATCTTCTCCATTTCATTAAAAGAAATCAGCATCCACCTGGTAATTCTATCCCCATCCCAAAGCATTTGTTTTGTAGTAGAAAATCAATATCTGTAAATTCTTTGGAGCTCTTTCCATCAAAAGGTGGAATCGACTTCTCAAACCCAGGCATCTGTACTGGCTCCGTGACACTCTGCCTAGTAGAGAGCAGTAGAAATGGTGTTGTATGACTTCCAAGCCAAGGCCTCAAGAAACCTTTATCTTTATTCCCTCTCTCACAGTGTTTCTCAACTTGAGCACTATCAACATTTTAGACCAGATCATTCTTTATTGTTGAAGCTGTCCTGTGCAATGTAGGATGCATGTCTACCACTAGATGCCAGTAGCAAGCATCCCCACTCACCATCTCACAGCCCTTCCCTTGGTAATTAACTTACTAATCTTAATATTTTAATTTAGAGTCTTTTGGATTTTTAACATATATAACCAAAACATGTACAAATAATCATTGTAACATATTTCTTTTTATTACCTTACTTCACTGACTGGGAATTTAGTATTTTTTCCTAATTTCCAGGAGAAGTTTTTAAACATTATCAAGTATGATATTTGGTATTGATTTCTAATAGATATACTTTAATAGATTAAGGAAATTATCTTTGATTTCCTAGACTGGTAATAGGCTTTAAAAGGTTTTTTGAATGTATGTTGAATTTTTAAGTCTTTTCTGCATTAAGATAATTATATGATTTGTCTTATTTTGTTAATGTGGTAAATAGCATTGATTTATTTTTTTATTATTAATTTTTCACTCTTGAAATAGGCTCAACTTATTTGTGTTTTATTATCCTTTTTTATTTATTAGTGGATTCAGTTTCCCAACAATTTTAGGGTGTTTTTTTTTCATCTATGTTTATCAGTATGGCTGGTTTGTAATTTTTCTTTATTGAAATGTCCTTGTTCAGTTTTATTATCAAGGTTATATGGGCCTTATAATATGAATTTGGGAGATGTTATGAATACTTTTTTTCATTTGCCCCTTCAGATCCTTCCTCTGTCCTTTTATATGTTCAGAAAGTTTGATTGCTAAGAACAGAGGCAACCTGGCTGTCCTCTCTGCCTTCTATTTGCAACTGGGAATGGGAGGCAAAGATTGGAGAGCAAAGGACAGGAGGAAGAAGTGATTAGGTTATTTATTCTTTCTACTATCTCTAGGTTTATCTGTGGCTACTTTTCTGTTAAACTACAGATTCTGCTTGGAACCCTTTCTTGTGCGACTATGCCTGTCATGGTCCCCTGATAACCAGGTTCCTTCTTCTTGCTTCTTTGGATCTGGCGGCAGTAGAGGCTTCCTACTGTTGCAAGCCCAGGGATGCCTCACCACCTTTTGTTTCTACTCTTCACCATGTCCACACCTCTATAAATAGTTCACTCCTTAAATTCTCTTCAGTTAAACCTTTTTACACGTGCCGTATTTCTACGAGGATTTTGACTGAAGATGTGTTGTTTCTAGAACTGGACCAGTGTTATGAAGTGAAGTTCAAAATGGAGCTCTGAGTTTCAGTTGTTCACATGCTCAATGAATACATGGATAATCCTGCTGAAGGAAATGTGGCACAAGTATTCCATGGCATACAGCAAACTTCACAATTATTTAAATTATCACTGGTGGTGGCATGGGATAGAATACTAGAAGAGGACAAGGTGATGGGGGAGTGGCTCTGGGATTTAGTTGCCATGGAGGCAGTGTTGATTACAAAGATATTGAGGTAAGCTACTTACTGATGAGTGTCCTGGAGACCTTATGAAAGTAAAAGCACAAAATTAAAATAAAATTAAAATTAAGGCTTTGGATTTCTTAGTGAAGTCATGAATGAAGAACCACAAAGCTTTCATGATAGCCTTAAAGAACTTCCTTATCTTATGTAACCACAAGGTGGACATTGCTGAGCATCAGACCACAGATCTGATTGTAAGATTTACAGAGTTGCAAATTCTGTTAACCTGCTAAGTCCTCTATGCTAAGGAAACTGTTTGGAAGGAGTGGCACTACTTGGAGTAGGGAGTTGGGGCAGATAAAGACAAGGGTGAGAATTTTGGATCCCATATTATCTTGAAATTTTTGCTAGTGGAAGGGCCATTGCATCTCACTTTGTGCAATTACTCCTTTTCATGAATAATCTTCAATGACTTCAGCTGGGACAGGTACTTTGCAGGAAACTCCCACACATCTGTCATTGTCTTGAGACCTGTAATGAGAATTAGTGTCCAGCCTAGTCCAGATGGAGAAGTGTAATGTCTACTCTTAGGAAGAGATAGCATATATACCAAAGGAATTACAAGATCTTGCCAATTTGCCTCTATGGGAGCTTACAGAATAGGCATGGTAATGGATTCTGGACTCCATTGTTCCTTCTTCATTTATTCTCAACTCTAGAAGCATTTCTGTGTCCTGTGTTTGTTCTTCCTGTATTATTTAGAGAGCTCTTTTTATAGTTCACCACCTTTTAAAATTAATGGTTATTTTAACTAAATTCTCTCTGTTGAAGTTATTAGAGTGGTTTCTGTCTCCTGATTGGACCCTGCCAGACAGTTTCATAGAGCTTGCAGTAATGCCATTTGAACCTGCTCTTTATGGAAGGAAGATTTTAGATGACTGTTTCAATTTACTTAACAGTTATGATCAATGCATCTTTCTAAATTTTTCTTACATTTTCTTGCATTATTATATTTAGTAATGATTGTACATACCTTGTGGGTCACTATTATTTTCCTTTTACTTCATGTATGTATTTTAGAAATTCCTTCATACCAACTTTCAGTCCAAACTATCATCATTGCTTACTTTGCATCTCCACTCATCATTGGACCATGGCACTAACTGTATAACTAGACTTCTTGCCTTCCTTAAACTTATCCTCAAATATCAGTTATTTTTTTATGAATATATGTATCAGATCATGTCATTTGCCTGCTAAAAAACCTGAGAGATATCAAAATTTATTGTCTAGCATGGATTCTTAACTTGGCTCCATGAACGAGCTCTAAGAGTCTAAAATATTACTTGGAATTCTATGCAAATTCATAGTAAGAGTATCCTCAACACTTAGCATATTCTTGGAAGAGTCATGACACTCAAAAATTAAGAACCACTTTTTAGAATATTTACAGCATTTGTAATCTTTACATGAATTATTATAAAAGTACATAGTTCTCATTCCAGGATACAAGTTTAAACATTCTCAGTAAGTATGCTTGCAGGCTCAATGGCCAGTGCTTGAATTTTACAGTAAAGATTCTTGTAACCAGGGTGGGAAAATCCATGCAAAAATCATTCCAATAAAATGCTGACTTAATAACATTTACTTCTGCGCGGATGTGCCATGAATTACCAAAATTCTTGGTAATTATATATTTGTTATTAAAACTCAGAGGGCACCTGGGTGGCTCAGTCGGTTAAGCGTCCGACTTCAGCTCAGGTCATGATCTCACAGTCCGTGAGTTCGAGCGCCGCATGGGGCTCTGTGCTGACAGCTCAGAGCCTGGAGCCTGTTTCAGATTCTGTGTCTCCCTCTCTCTGACCCTCCCCCGTTCATGCTCTGTCTCTGTCTCAAAAATAAATAAACATTAAAAAAAATATTTTTTTAAACTCAGAATATCTTTGCACTAAGGTACCACATTCTTTTTTTTAATTTTTAAAAGGTTAAACTTTTATTTAGAATATTCCCCTTTCCAAACTACCCATTTCATAATGTTCTAGGTCAATAAAGTGTTATAATCATTGGAATAACAACACTGACAGAAGGTAACATTTATTATAAGCTTACTCTCTACTAATATGGTGCTGAGTACTTTTACATGTATTTCATTCTCAAGACAACGCTATGAGGTAGAGTTTATGATTATTTCTGTTCTGTGAGGAAACTGAGGTTTGAAAAGTTAAATATATTATCTAGGGGCGTACAATTGATAAATTTTAGAGACAAGAACTGAGCTCTTTAAAATTTATTCTCTTTACCAAGTGTTAGATATGTTGTCTTGTGGCTTGGATAGAAACTACTAAAATACGGCTTCTGGAAGATTTCTGTTTTATAACCAGTAGATATTTTTCTGGAATTACTTAAATTCTTAGTCCCTCTGCCTCCTTCCACCCTCAGAAAATGCTGATTATAATTATGTAATCAATTATGATGTGAGCAATACCCCCATTCTTAAAAAAAATTATTTTTTTATTTTAATCACCTGGTGCTCATCACACCAAGTTCACTCCTTAAACCCCATCACCTACTTCACCCATGTTCCTACCCACCTCCCCTCTGGTAGCTATCACTTTGTTCTCTACAATTAAGAGTCTGTTTCTTGGTTAGTCTCTCTCTCTCTCTCTCTCTCTCTCTCTCTCTCTTTTCCTTCACTCATTTGTTTTATTGTTTTGTGGTTGTTTCTGAAGATTTTTGTCTGATTCTTTCTTGTCTTCTTTTTCATGGTTTTTGGTTTTCTTTAGTGATATGTTTGGATTTTTTTCTCCTTATTCTTTGTCTATTGATTAGTGGTTTTTTATTTGTGGTTTCCATTAGGTTTATATATAACATCTTTTGCATATAGCAGTCTATATTAAGTTGATTGTCATTTAGGTCCTCTCCTTCCCATGTTTTAGGTATATGGCATCATATCTTACCTCCTTCTTTTTGTGAGCTTTGACTGATTTTTTTATAGAAATATTCATTTTTACTGCTTTTATGTTTCCTACCTTCATAATGTCACTTTTGGCCTTTCATTTCCACTCAAAGAGTCCCCTTTAATATTTCTTACAAGACTGGGGGCGCCTGGGTGGCTCAGTTGGTTGAGCGTCCAACTTCAGCTCAGGGTCATGATCTCATGGTTTGTGACTTCAAGTCCCACATCAGGCTCTGTGCTGACAGCTCAGGGCCTGGAGCCTGCTTCGGATTCTGTGTCTCCCTCTCTCTCTACTCCTCAGCTGCTCACATTCTCTCTCTCTCTCAAAATTAATAAAGATTTTAAAAATTTTTTTAAATATTTCTTACAAGACTGGTTTAGTGGTCATGAATTCCTTTAGTTTTTGCTTGTTTGGGTAACTGTTTATTTCTCCTTCTATTCTGAATGATAACCCTCCTGGATATGGTAATCTTGGCTGCAGGTTTTTCCCATTCAGCACTTTGAATATATCATGCCACTCCTTTCTGGCTTGGAAAGTTTCTGCTGAAATATCTACTGATAGCCTTATGCTGTTTCTTTTGTATGTAACTATCTTCTTTTTTTTTAATACTGATTTTAATATTTGTTTCTTTATCACTATATTTTGCCATTTTAACTACAATATGTCTTGGTGTGAATCTGCTGCTGTTGATTTTATTTGGGGATCTCTATGCCTCCTGGGTCTGGATATCTGTTTCTTTCCCCCCCAGATTAGGGAAGTTTTCAGCTATTATTTCCTCAAATAAACTTTCTGCCCCCTTTTCTCTCTCTTCTTCTGGAACTCCCCTGGTATGAATGTTACTACATTCAGTAGAGTCACTGAGTTCCCTAAGTATATTCTCATTTTGCATAATTCTTTTTTTTTTTTTTGCAGTGTAATGTCCCCTCTTGCAAGGCTTGACACTTTCAGAAGTATCCCCAATGTGTGCTGCATGTGCTCTGTTGTTGTGTGCTTTATCCTTCAGGCCAATCATCTGCAGAGGCCCTCATTGCCTGATACAGGCAGTGTTTGGTCCCTGGCCTGAAAGCAGTGTGTTTTAACTAGATGTACTCTGGTGAAATGAGACCTGTCACTGCCTGGAATGGAAGCCTTGCAAAACTCCCAGGTAGGGAGAGACAGAATGTTGATAGGGGTTTGGGCTGGTCTTCTGGAGGGGAGTCCCCACACTGAGACTGAGGCAAGCATGACAGGGGAGGGCAGTTCTTCCAGAGATGCCGGGGGGGGGGGGAGGGGGGGAAGGGGGGGGGGCACAAGGCTTAGCGTAAGCCAGTTAGGTAGTGAGTGTGGGCATTGCACTGGTTCCCACAGGTGGCCCTGTGCTAATGCTGAGGGGCAGGGGAGGGAAATGTCACCTGCCAATGCCTTTGTTCCCAGAGGGATCTCTCTGTGAAGGCTTCCTCTCTGTGACATGCTCCAAGATGAGCAACTAAGCTCCCTACTGTGTGCTCCAGGTGCACTTCAGATTGCTGTTACCATGCTGTGTGTCCATGGGTTCTTTACTGTCTTCTCACCAAGAGCAACCCCAATGTCCTCTGAGCTTTCCCAGAGTCAGGCACACTGACCTTTAAAACTACAGGCTCAGGGCACCTGGGTGGCTCAGTCAGTTAAATGTCCAGCTTTGGCCCAGGTCATGATCTCATGGTTCATGAGTCCGAGGTCCGCATCGGGCTCTCTGCTGTCAGCACAGAGCCCACTTTGGATCCTCTATCACCCACTCCCTCTTTGCCCCTTCCCCGCTCAGGTGCTGTCAATCTCCTTCTCAAAAATAATGAAAAAAATTTTTTCAACTCCAGGCTTTAAGTCCCACTCTTTGCAAGAACTCACAAAATTTGGAACCCCCCCCCCCCTCACTTTCTAAGCCAGTTGCTGTTGGGATTCATCTTCCCTGGGCACTCCCCTGTATGTTAGTCTGTCTCTCACCCTTCTCTGCAAGTGCAACTTTCTCCCCCACTATAGCAGCTACAATTCATTTCTTTCCCAAGCTGTGTCTCCACACCTCTTACTTTCTTCAATGGAAGTGCAATGGAACTTTCTTTCTTTTCTACCTTTAATTGTGGAGTTTGTTCTGCCAGTCTTAGGTCAATTTCTGGGGTATCATGGGTGGTTTGGTAGTTATCTAGTTGTATTCATGGTGTGTAACAAGCCTAGGGGCCTTTATTCCACTACCTTCTTCTCCTCCTGCCTAAATGCTCCTTTAAAAATATTATTTGAACTAAAGAGGAGAGGTATTATATATATTAATAATGTATATTATATATAGGAGGAGCATAGATCAAAGCTGTTGTTGAGGAGAAGCCGCTTTTCCTCTACCTTCTTAGGCTTAGTGACTAGGGCCTGTAAATTTATAATAACAAAACACAGATTAACAGGAGAAAAGACATGCAATTTTTATTAACATTTATTTGCGTAGGAGTTTAAAAAAAAGAAGTGAAACTCAATGCACTGGTTAGACTCAGGAGTCTATATACCATTTTAACAGCAACAACCCAAAAAAAAGGCAGGCCATTGGGCTTCAAGGAATGATAAGTTAGGGGAAGTGACTAGCAAATATATGGAGAAGATTAGCGGGAAATAAAAATTTAGTTATTCAGATTTCATTCTGCCTCTCTGTGTTAGGTGATGAGTTGCTCTCCTCTTCCCATGACAGGAGATGGGGACACCTTCACAAAGGAGGTATTTATGCCCTGCTTTTAGGTAGACAAAGGAAAGGCAGAGACCTTTCCTGCGTCTGTGGATTCTCAATTGCCTTCAGCTCAAAATAATCCTTATGCTAAAGTTGAATATCTTGGGGAAGCACATACCCTGATCTCCTCCACAGCAGTTCAAGTTAATTTTGAGTCTGTGTCACTTTGCTTCTGGTTTAGTTTAACCCTTTTAGATACTGCTTGATTAAGTAAAGTAAGATTAGTTACATTGTTAGCTATAATAACAGAGCAATGTTGGGATTAAAAAAAAAAAAGGCTAGTAATCAAGTCAACATAGGAGCTCTTCAATGACATTCAATCACACTCAATTTGTAACGGGTAATATGGTCTACTGCTGTCCTGGTTCAAAGGGCATTTCAGACTGGTTTTGCCTTATCCCCTGGCTGTCAGGGAATAAGACTTTCCTTTTAAGTCAATGCGATTGCATGAAGTATCTGAAACTCCACAACTATGAGTTTCCAGGATGATCCGTTGGTGGATTGTCCCCTCAGTGTGTCAGTGATATGTGGGGGGTTGTTCCAAAAAGCACAGGGTTCGTGAAACTATTTCTTGCCCTCTTGTTCATGTGATCGTTTCTCCAGCTACTCCAGCTCTCCTGTTCTTAATCTGCTGCCCTTTATATAATCACCTTTATATGAATTCACTCTCTGCATGTGTGCATGGGAATTTTTTGACCTTGGGAACGCTTTGTTCTTTTTTCTTCAGCTCATGATTTGAGTGTGGGTTTTGAGAGTGGAGAGTGAGAGGCCTTTGGGTAATTGAAAGAATCTCATGACTGCAGGTATTGGGGGAGGCGAGGGTGCCAGTTGAAGGAAAACCAAATAAATTAGCTATATTCCTCTATGTGTAAAATGTAAGCTCCTTCCCCTAACCTACAGGACACTTGGACCTGGCTCCAGCCCACTTGTTTGCACATTAGTCTGCACTTTCTCTTCCTTCCCTCGAACAGCCTTTCCTTGGCATGGTGGGCTCCTTAGTGTCATTTAGTCTCAATTCCAGCAACATCTACTCATTGAGGTCTCTCCTCAAATGATAAAGTAGCCTGCAAGTCACTCTTGAATCATTCTGTTTTGTTTACTTCATGGCACTTGTCACTGTCAGAAGTTGCTTCACTCATACATTCACCTGCATGTTGTCCAACTCCGATGGAACATGAACTCCAGCAGAATAAAGACTGGGTATCTCTCTTTTTTACTGCCGTATCCCCAGTCCCTATAATGTTGCCTGGCAGTAAGTCCTAAGTGAATATTTCTTTGCTCAGTGATTGACTGACTAAGAGAATGATTTGGTGAATTACGTGGAAGGTGAGGAGTTCACTTAGGACAGCTGTTTGCAAATTTTTTCCCCAGGATCCTATCACACTCAAAATTATTAAGGCTGCCCAAATAACTTTTGTTTATGTGTTGTATGTATGCTATTTAATGTATTAGCAATTAAAACTGAAAAATTAAAAAATATTTATTAGTTAATTTATTTACAAATAGTAAAAATAATAAATCCATTACATCTTAACATAAAAAAAGAAGCTTTTAAAATACAAAGTCAAGGCACCTGGGTGACTCAGTCAGTTAAGCGTCTGACTTTGGCTCAGGTCATGATCTCACAGTTTGTGAGTTCAAGCCCCACATCGGACTCCATGCTGACATCTAAGAATCTGGAGCCTGATTCAGATTCTGTGTCTCCCTCTCTCTCTGCTCCACCCCAGCTTGTGCTCTGTCTCTCAAAAATGAAAAAACCTTAAAAAAATTTTTTTTGAAGGAATATCGTGAATACTAGTACAATTTGGTGATGCTGCCTTGTTTCGTGCTGGCTGGGACACCTACAGTTTTCCCCACCATTGTTTCTGCACTATCAGTGCAGAATTTTTTTACAGGGAAAAAAAATTAGTATTATTATAAAAATAAATGTTGACTTCATCTACCTCTTGAAAGGGGACCCCCCCACACACACACCAGAAATATTCTGGGGCCACACTTTAAAAAGCACTGCCCTAGGGGAGCCTGGGTGGTTCAATTGGTTAAACATCTGAATTTGGCTCAGGTCACGATCTCACAGCTCATGAGTTCAAGCCCCACATTGGGCTCTGTGCTGACAGCTTGGAGCCTGGAGCCTGCTTCAGATTCTGTGCGTGTCTTTCTCTCTGCCCCTCCCCCATTCACGCTCTGTCTATCTGTCTGTGTCTCTCTCTCTCTCTCTCTCTCTCTTAAAAATAAATAAATAAATAAATAAATAAATAAATAAATAGCACTACTCTAGTTCATGGTTGCTATAAGCCAGAGATAAGATACAGAATAGTTGACACCTTCTAAACCCAAACTTCAGTCTAATTGAATTTACAAATACTAAGTTCAAGCAATGTTTTCTTCCTTTATTCCCTTATATATAAATATATGTCCAGAAATGAGCCCAAAAAATAAGATAGCAGGTTAGAGGTACCTTATACAACTATTATGGAGGCTCATTGCTCTATTATGATCTAGGCATTGCTGATCTTCTGCATATGAGACAGGTCTTATATTTGTGCTCTATGTCTTAGAAACATTTCTACCATTTTCTACCTGTGGATAGAGTGAAGACAGTGAAAAAAGATTATAGGTAGTAATCCATAAGTTTTAAAATTCTTTTTCTAAAAGTGGTTCCACAATATTACTGGCCAAACTTTTCAAAGAAATTAGAATTTGACCAATTTTGATGACAAGCCATCAGTTAGAAACTTGAAGGTTCTTTTTACCCTATGAGAGATTTCTCAGGCCACTTGCTTGCACAGATAGCTGTGTAAAAATCTTAATTTTATTCTGTTTTGGGCATGCTTTGTATTTCCACATGCTTCCTATTATAGTGCAAGTCTATAAGCAAGGCTCTTTTATCCATACTTATGGACATTCTGCAAATGCTGGGAATTTGGCACAAGGAACAACCCTCAGCAGTAAAAGTAGGAAATAAAAACCCCACTTTCCTTGTCCTTCACTGAGATGATTCTAAATTCCTGAGAGCATCCCCGTCTGGACCTAATCCCATTGCCCACAGAGGTAACCCAACTCATTTAGTGCACCCTTTAATGGCTTTTCTTCCTTCCTTCTTGCACCTTCTCAACTCCACTTGTGGATCCTGGGATCCACTTAGATAAACCACCTACACTCAAGTCCTTTTTTCAGGAATGGCTTTTGAGAGATCAAACAAAGAATTTTCCCTTAAATGAAGTCAGTGGTAATGAACAAATCTCAAGTAGTGGGCTTAGTTGGGAGGCAGAGAAGGAAAGAGGGAAGCAATGTCACCTTTTACTTGACAGCTGATAATGTGTTCTAGTCATAATATTCATTGACATGCCATTATGTTAAGAAAATCTTATACAGGGCATATTCTCAATTTCAAAGCATGGATGTTTTCAAGCCTAGGTTCTGGTTTTCAGAACCACTAGATTTATCTGTAGACTCCACTTTTTGCTATCTGGCAAAACTTACAGATTTAAAATTTATATTTCCATATTGCTTTCCCTTTCATTCTCTTTAGCTACTATCAGTCTGGCTTATAGTAACTTTTAAATATATGAGTGAATACAGGGGCGCCTGGGTGGCTCAGTTGGTTAAGCGTCCAACTTCAGCTTAGGTCATGATAGCACATTTCGTGGGTTCAAGCCCCGCGTCGGGCTCTGTGCTGACAGCTCAGAGACTGGGGCCTGCTTCCGATTCTGTGTCTCCCTCTACCTCTGCCCCTCCCCTGCTTGTGCTCTGTCTCTCTCTGTCTCTCAAAAATAAATAAATGTAAAAAAAAATTTAATATATGAGTGAATACAGAAGGAAGAAACAAAGGAAAGGAAGGAGGGAGAGAGGGACAAAGGAAGGAAGGGAATACAACCGTATTTGAAATTGTATTTGGTGCTAAGCCATGCAGTTCTTTCTACAGGGCAGGTTTGATTTATTCTGCATACATAAATTACAGTATTTATGAATTACTTGGTTATCTGTAATTCTTAACAATAAGCCCAGGTACTCCTTACTGTCAAGTGAGAAAATAAGTTTCATATATCAGAAACTCAGAAAAAGCACTGAGATCTGAGACGCATTCTTCAAAGGAAAGGAAAGTCTAAACACCAAAGCAGAGTTCAATAGAGGGAGTCAAAATAAGACATTCTAAGTTCTTAGCAGAATGATTTCATTCAGGAATATTTTACTCCATTCCATAGAAGAAAAATAATTCAGCAATCAAACACACACAGAAAGGAAAACAAAGTGCATGAAGTTTCTGGGCCCTTAAAAACATAACACAAGTTTATCTACATGAAGATTAAGTGAATTATGAGAAATCTTATGAAAATTAAAGTAGTGATACTCTTACCATACAATCCAGCAATTGCACTGCCTGGTATTTACCCAACAGAGTTGAAAACGTATGTCCACACAAAAACCTGCACACAGATGTTTATACCAGCTTTCTTCATAATTGCCAAAACTTGGGAACAGCCAAGATGTCCTTCAGTAGGTGAATGTATAAATAAACTGTGGTCCCTCAAGACAGTGGAATATTATTCAGTGCTAAAAAGAAATGAGCTACCAAGCCATGAAAAGACATGAAAGAAATGTAAATGCATATTACTAAGTGAAAGAAGCCAATCTGAGAAGGCTACATGCTTTAGAATTCCAACTATATGACATTCTGGAAATGGCAAATCTATGGAGACAGTAAAAAGATTAGTGGTTGGCTGGGCTCAGGGTGAGGGAGAGATAAGTAGGTGCAACACAGAGGATTTTTATGGCAGTGCAACTACCCTGTATGATGCTGTAATTGTGGGTACATGTCATTAGACATTTGTCCAAGCATGTACACCAAGAGTTAACCCTATTATAAACTATGGACTTTGGGTGACAATGTGTCATTGTAGTTTATCAATTGTAACAAATAAACTACTTTGGTGGGGGATGTTGATAATGGGAGAGCCTACACATGTGTAGGGCAGGGAGTACTCTGTACCATCCGTTCAGTTTTGTTGTGAACATAAAACTACTCTAAAAAATGAAGTCTGTTTTTTAAAAATACTAAAGTAGTGCATAATTTAGTTCTCACCATCAATTATCTATGTTGAACTTATGCATTCAAGGTTATTATTAAGAAGTTATTTCTGGGGCGCCTGGGTGGCTCAGTCGGTTGGGCATCTGACTTCGGCTCAGGCCACGATCTCGCAGTCCGTGAGTTCGAGCCCCGCGTCGGGCTCTGTGCTGACTGCTCAGAGCCTGGAGCCTGTTTCAGATTCTGTGTCTCCCTCTCTCTCTGACCCTCCCCCATTCATGCTCTGTCTCTCTCTGTCTCAAAAATAAATAAATGTTTAAAAAAAAGAAGTTATTTCTTTCCATACCCCCCTCAAAATGAAATCCAAGTAAAGAGAAAAATAATCTCAAAATGCTTATGATTTTTTATTTTCTCCACACCACTCTTTCCAAATCATGTTTTTACAAAGGGCCTGGCTGTGCAAAATTGTTTTGAAAAATATTTTCAGTAAAATTCTAGTCCAACCACCTTGGAATGTGTGTGATCTTTTCTCCCTCACTCAAGAATTAGACTTTTTTGGTTTTCTTTCCAAGACAAGCAGGCTTTAGTTCAGTTGAGGAAATACAATAAGTAACTCATCCAGGCTATAATTTCAAACTGTTGAGCTTCTGGCAACTTGCCCCTCCTCACCATTCTCTAGATATTCCTCCTTTTCTCTTCTTCACTCCCACGCACACACAGTCCCCTGATATCCTCCATGGAAGCATCACGTTTGCGAATTGGGATGATGGGAAGGCTTTGAAGTCGCTCAGGCATAATAATTTGCTTTCTATTTTTAAAAACAGATCTACTGGTAAAATAAATCAAGTGTTGGGCAAAGTGGTATAATCAAATGTTTATTTCGTGCCTCTTTCTGAAGAACAAATAAAATTTTCTCTCCGTGGGGACAAGAAATGATTTGGAGAATTGGAATAAACTTCACCTCTCTGTCCCCAAATTTTGATCTTCAAATATTGACTGTCTTGATGAGAAATGCAGATGATCCCCAGCAGGCCCAACTCAGACAGAGTTCCAGGAAGCTTAATATGTGGCCACTCAGTAACTGAGATATCAGTGCCTCTAGGTTCCTTTGAGTGGTCCAGCCACAAACTGGATCCCTCATGGTATGTATTGTATTCACAAGTTATAATTCACAGTTGTGTAATATAATATAATCCTTTGCTTCTTCTCTGCCTGGTTGGAATGGAGGGATAGGAATTAGTAAATATCAAAGTAAACCCAAGCTAGCAGCAGGAAAAGAAATGACATTTTATTATTTATTTATATATAAATATATACCCCAGTGTTCTTCCTTCCAGTTTCCTGGTTATCTTAATGATGGGGCCACATTGATCCCGTAGTAGTCATTTTCTTTTTTTTTTTTTTCCTTTTTTTTTTAGTTTGAGACAGTGAGAAACAGCATGAACGGGGGAGAGGCAGAGAGAGAGGGAGACACAGAATCGGAAGCAGGCTCCAGGCTCTGAGCCATCAGCCCAGAGCCCGACGTGGGGCTCGAACTCACGGACCGCGAGATCGTGACCTGAGCTGAACTCGGACGCTTAACCGTCTGAGCCACCCAGGCACCCCCCTAGTAGTCATTTTCAAAAAAGGTAAATGCTGATGTCAGCCTCCATGCAGCATGACTTAACAGACATTAAATACCATTCCCAGAGCAATTTCACCAAAATCCCATGACCCCAAGTATACTAGTGATGAACACTCTCTTCTTAACCACTCTCTAGAAGCATGGGTTGTAGCAGCGTAAAGCTGCGTCCCAAGGATGGCATCCCTTTAAGAGGCACCCCCTCTTAAAATGCCTCCTGAGGAAGCTTACGACTATAAATCCTTCCTCTGCTTCTTTGAGATGTAAATCTTCTGCTGTTCAAAACTGTCTCTTCAAGGACCTAGGAACCATCTCTTTGAAATAAAACACTGAAGGAGATACCTCTCTCTCTCTCTCTGGCTCCCAGACCATGTGGGAGAGGAAGGGCCTAATTTCAGTGGACACCTTGCTCCAGCTTGTATAAACACCCTAGTCATAAATATACAAGAAGCTTCTTCCTCCTCTGGATGAGTGCCAATTAGCTAGATGTCCTAGTTGGATGTACCAGACACCCCCTTCACACTCTCCATTGCCTCTCCTTTGGCACACCTTGGTGTTTAAAAAGTCTCCTTTTGGGGCGCCTGGGTGGCGCAGTTGGTTGGGCGTCCAACTTCAGCCAGGTCACGATCTCACGGTCTGTGAGTTCGAGCCCCACGTCAGGCTCTGGGCTGATGGCTCAGAGCCTGGAGCCTGTTTCCGATTCTGTGTCTCCCTCTCTCTCTGCCCCTCCCCCGTTCATGCCCTGTCTCTCTCTGTCCCAAAAAAAAATAAATAAACGTTGAAAAAAAAAAAATTGAAAAAAAAAAATAAAAAGTCTCCTTTTATTTCGGCAGAATTGAGCTCAGGGTTCTCTTCCCTACTGTAATAGTTATTACTGAATAAAAGTTGTCTTTATCACTATTAACTAGTGTCCAGCTTTATTTTTGATATCAGTCCCAATTCAATGAAGGAAACAGTAACCATTCTAGGAATTTCAAGCAGAAGAAATGTTGGGGCGTCTGGGTGGCTCAGTCAGTTGAGTGTCCAACTGTTGATTTTGGCTCAGCTCATGATCTCCCAGTTTGTAGGATCAAGCCCCACACAGCGCTCCATGCTGATAGCACAGAGCCTGCTTGGGATTCTCTCTCCCTCTCTCTCTGCCCTTTCCTGCTCATGCTTTCTCTCTCTCTCTCAAAATAAATAAACACTTTTAAAAAAGAAATTTAAATATAGGTAGTTAGGTATATACAAAATATTATTGGAAGAATGGAGAATTGGAGGTAGGGTTACTAACTCCTAAATAGGAGAAATTTTTACAATGAAGGGGGCTCTACTGATAATTACACTAGTATTATGAGTATAAATCAGGACTGTTCTAGACATACATATGTATGATCAACCTATTGATCAGACAGATATATGATCAAGTGGCCACTAACATGTCAACGTCACACCACTTAGCTGCTATTCAGGGTTTTGAAGCTTCTACCCCTACTGTTGTCTCAACCCTAAAAGGCTCACACCCACAAAGCTAGAGACAAGGGGAAAGTCTGAGGTGAGTCCCCACCAAATATCAGCCAGAGTGTGCTTGTCAGGAAAACAGTCTTCTTTTCTGCCTATCCACTGTGTCTGAGTACCTCTAATCAGCAATACCTGATTTGTATCTGGACCCCCTAGCTGTAACTGAGTCTGGAAATGTCCTTGATAGATTTCTAATTTGTAGACAAAGGAGGAAGATAAAATGAAGGTTCAGAGAACCAATATAAGCATCTTACCATAATCTATCATACCAGGCTATTTGGCCATGATATCAGACTGAAAAATAAGTCTCTGTCATGTCAGAGCTCTAAAATGTGAAATATTAAGATTTCCAAGTCCCCTCAAGATTGCCTGAATGAACTCTGGTCAACCTGACTCAGGACCATTCATTGGTTTTACCCATTGTTAAGTGCTGATCCTAATTCTATTTACTGTGAGAAGGAGGCAAAGATGAGAAAGAAGTTTTTTTTTCCCTGAATCTCTGTTAGTAAGTTATCAATACATTAATACTTTTTCAAAGCAGCAGATAGAGTTGTTTACTACAGGTATAATGAAAAGAGCATTAAGGATCCATGTGTTCAAGAGGAGGGCTGCCTGAGGAGTTATAACTACAATGATACTTTGGTTCAGTTTATGTTCCAGCTCCTGAGTGTATTGTGGAATACTTACTAAATCTATTATTTGGTTTGTCTTTTGGGTGTTCCTGTGACAGATACCAATGAGCGGCAGGTAGCATCTACTGGGGAAGAGATAGAAGAGGGAGAAAAACAGAGAAAATGACCAAAAGACAGTAACAGAAAAAGAGCCATAAGGAGACAAAAAGACCCAGAGAGATATGGAGAGACAAAGGCAGACACTTGCACCTCCCGCACCAGGATACAAGTGTCCACATGTGTATATCGGTACACACACACCCTTACAATAAAGGAGCAGGACGGATGAAAGAAGAGACGGAGAAAGGAGTGCACAAAAGCAAAATGAGAGAACAAAAGTAAAATCAAGAAGACAAATATAGGGACACCTGGGTGGCTTAGTCAGTTAAGCATCTGACTTCAGCTCAGGTCATGATCTCACAGTTTGTGGGTTCGAGCTCTGCGTCAGGCTCTGTGCTGACAGTTCAGATTCTGCTTCGGATTCTGTGTCTCCCTCTCTCTCTGCCCCTGCCCCACCCTGCTTGTGCTCTATCTCAAAAATAAATAAATATTTTTAAAAAATTTTTTAAAAGAAGACAAAATATAAAGATCGGGGAAAGTCTTTATAATGCTGAAGCTATGCAGAGAATCATTATAGCACAGGAAGAAATTTCAGGGATTCTGCATCTGTTCTTAATTTGTTTTGTTTCTGGGTTATTTCATTGTTTTTGTTTTGTTGCTAATTGAAGAACATCGCATAAACATACATTCTGATTATGAAACTAGCTTTTGTCTGGAATTAAATTGGTGACATGCAAATTTAAGAGATGTTGAGACAAAATATTTTTTGAGGTTTTCAAATGTGTAATCTATGCATCCTTCATCCCATATTGCTACTAGGTAGATAATGTGAGCACCTGCTTTGTTGCAATAATTTTGGTGTTGAATCAAATAGGCATTTCCCTTTGGTACAGTTGAAATTCTAACATGTCTCCTGGTTCCAGTTATTTAGGCCATTGTCCTCTAAAGTATTATTGCTAATTTTGTACACATTCATTAACTTATTTTTTCTTGCACTTTACTATTTCCTTCAAATTAAAAGAAAATCTGTTAATGAAGAGTATTTTTTCAAAAATTAGTTGGTGAACTATCAAAGACAGTTTCATTATCAGGAATTAGGGTTGTCTACTGTCAGCATATTGTTCAATGTTGTTTTGAGGTTCAAGCTCATTTAGCAAGACAAGAAAATGAAATAAGCTGCACAAGTATTGGAAAAGGAGAGACAAAATTATCATTATTCCATGTAATCTGATTTAATAGCCTCAAAATATAAAATATCCAAATAACATATATATTCAGAATTAGATTCCTGGAGACAAGAAATATTTCAAAATCAATATCTTCTATATATGAAAATAACCAATTAGACGGGACGCCTGGGTGGCTCAGTCAGGTAAGCATCTGACTTCAGTTCAGGTCACAATCTCAGAGTTCATGAGTTCAAGCTCCACATTGGGCTCTGTGCTGGGCTCTGTGCTGACAGCTCAGAGCCTGGAACCTGCTTAGATTCTGTCTCCCTCTCTTTCTGCCCCTCCCCCACTCAAGCTCTTTCTCTGTCTCTCAAAAATGAATAAACAAAAAAATTTTTAATAAAGCAAAATAACCATCAAAATAGGACAAATACTTTATTTACAACTGTGGGAAAAACTACTAAATATCTAGAAATAAAGTTAGTAAGAAAGGCATAAGAGCTCTGTGAAAAAAATTCTAATAGGACATAATAGAAGACCTAAATGAGTGAAAAGAACAGCCACTATTCACAGTGAGAAAACAGAGAGTCTTAAAATCCTAATCCCACCTGAACAGATCCATAAGCATAGTGAAATCCAAATTAGAGTATCAAAATAGGGTTTTGAAACTAAAAAAAGTTCAAATGTCAAGTGACAAAATAATATGAACAAATTACTGAGAAATTTTTGATTAAAAAAATCACAGATAGATACATGTCCCATGACATATGGAAAAAATAAGAGTTACTATTAATCAAAACACTGTGGTACTGGTACAGAAATAGATAAAGCTAGGTATACGTGGAAATGCAATATATGATGAAGCTGACATTACAATTAATTTGGGAAAAGATGAGCCGTGTAATGAATTGTATCAGGACAACTAATTATGATTTGGAAGAATTTTAAGTGAATTCATAACCTCTCAACATATATCAAAATGTTAAATATTAAAACGCTAATGTAAGCAATTTATCTCTTAAAAGATTAATACATATACATGATGTAATAGTCTACAATCTTTTAATGATTTGGGGAGAATTTCTAAAATTGGAATTAATAAGGAAAAATCTGACATATTTGACTACATAAACAGTGAAAACTTTTACATCATGAAAGACTTCATTAAGAAAGTCACCTAAAAAAAAAAAAAAAAAGGAAGTCACCTAGTGTCAGGCAAGGAAAAAAATTATAACACATATAACAGACAAAAGGCTAATATCCCTAATGTGTAAAAAATGGTTATAAGTTAATAAGAAAAAGACAAGCCAATGGAAAAATGGGCAAAAAATACTAGCAGGCAATTCACTGAAGAAAAGTATAAATGGCTTATAAACATAAGCCATGGTTGCAATTGACATAAAAATAAGAAAATAAATTTTGCCTTTGAAGACTTAAAAGGATAGCATCCAATGTTAGCAGAAGCATTGGGCAATGGGAACTCTTACAATATAAATTAATATAATTTATGTGAAAGTAATTTGTCCATGAAATTGTAAAGTGTATATTTCCCCTAACCCAGCATTTCTTTTCTAGGACTCTAGCCCACATATATAACATGAATCACAAAGCAATTATCATAGCATGATTCCATTTTTGTTAACGTGTGTGTGTGTGTGTGTCTGTGTGTCTGTGTGTGTCTGTGTGTGTGTGTGTGTCTGTGTGTGTCTGTGTCTTTGCATTATGTATCTATAGCTGGGTTCCGTAAAAAATTAGCACAAGGTTGGAATGGATAGGCACAAATGAGTACTTTGACAAATAGAACTGAATGGGAGAAAAAGAAGATTTTCATTTCTTTATATATTTTCATTTTAAAGTAGTGCCTTGGGGCGCCTGGGTGGCTCAGTTGGTTAAGCGCCAGACTTCAGCTTAGGTCATGATCTCACAGTTTGTGGGTTCGAACCCCACAGCAGGCTCTGTGCTGACCACTCAGCCTGGAGCCTGCTTTGGATTCTGTGTGTCCCTCTCTCTCTGCCCCTCCCCTGCTTGCACTCTGTCTCTCTCTCTCTCTCTCTCAAAAATAAATAAACATTAAAAAAATAAAAGTAGTGCCTTAAACAGATGAATGGATAGAGAAAATGTGGCATATATGCACAGTGGAATACTATTCAACCTTAAAAAAAAAAAAGAAGGAAATCTTGTCACTTGTGACAACATGAATGAAACTAGAGGGCATTATGCTAAGTGAAATAAGCCAGACACAGGAAGACGAATACCACATGATCTCACTTTTACATATAGAAACTAAAATAATGTCAAATTCTCAGTAATAGACTGGTGGTTATGAGGGGCTAGAGGTGGGGTAAAAAGGGGAAATACTGCCCAAAGGGAACAAATTTTCAGGTATAAAATGAATAAATTCTAGAGACCTAATGTATAGCATGGAGACTATAGTTAATAATAATGTATTCTTAAAATTTGCTAAAACAGCAGCTATCAAATGTTCTCACCACACACACGCGCACGCGCACACACACACACACACAAATGGCAACTATGGGCTGTGATGGATATGTTAATTAATTTAATTATGGTAATCATTTTACCATGTATACATACAACAAAACATCACATTGTAGTATACCTTAAATATATACAATTTTTATTTGTGAAAAATAAATTTAAAAATTTTTAAAGAAGTAATTTTTAGAAAAGTTAAAATGGTAATTTCAGGTACATCTATGTGACTTTTTTTTGTAAACTGAATGTAAAGTATTTGACTTTAAATTATCTCTATCTCTACCTCTTTTTGTAACAAATGTGATTTTATTTAATTCTCCCACATATTCTTCGGTCTTCAGCTCTATTTGTCACATCAGTCACTCAATAAATATTTGCTGAACAAATGAATTAATAGCCAGACATTCTCTACACTTTATCTGCCTATGAGTACCCTTTTTCCTTCGTAAATACAATAGCTAGTTTTGATTTCTGTTGAGCTGATTTAGCACTAATTATTCATCAAATTTTTCAGTACTATTTTTTAAAATAACTTTCATTTTCTTACAGCTTTAGCTGCCTCTCGTTCCTCATGTCTCTTATACTTGCCACCTCTCCTTCTTCAACTCTCAGAGTGGAAAGCATGCACTTGTTGACATATTCTGTCCATGTTCTCATTTTTAATCATTGAATTAGACATCATATAAGAAATAGATACTTTTTTAATTAAAAAATAATTATGTGAAACTATTTGAAGAATTATTTCTTCCAGTTGAAGAATAAATTACTGGGCTCAATCATGTTTTATTATTCTAGAAAAAAAATAATTTCCCAATTAAGAGGAGGGGAAAGGATTAATTTAATTGTGAAAATAAAGAAATATATTCCCATAATAAAAACAAAATGTGTTGGATCAACTCAGATTTCTACAGTGATAATAAAAATATTCTTTGTTCTACCAAAAGTCCCTGATTCTCAAGTCCAAGTTTATCTGTTTGGTTTAGGATGAGTCTCCAGTCAAGACTGTTTATGCAGGCGCCTGGGTGGCTCACTCAGTTGAGCATCCAACTCTTGATGTCAGCTCAGGTCATAATCTCACAGTCGTGAGAACCTCTGTCCCCCTCTCTGCCTCTCTCCTGCTCGTGCACGTGCCCTCTCTCTCTCTCAAAAATAAACATTAAAAAAAACAGCTATTTTTATATCCATTTTAAAGGTAAAGAAACAAACCTAGGTTAATAACTTGAACAAGATTTCACAGTTGGAAGTGTTAAATCTGGGACCCAAATCAGGTCTATCCAACTCCAGAGTTTGTGCTTCTATACCAAAAACCACACCCACGAATTCTTAAATGTCGTTCTCAATCAGAACATTATCACATGGGTCTTCAAATAAGTGTTGCTTTTCCCATTCCATATTTCATTATCAAATTTCACAATGCTAATTTTAAATATAATGAGATTCATTCTTATTTAAAATGTAAATGGGGGGGGGGCCTGGGTGGCTCAGTTGGTTGGGTGTCTGACTTTGGCTCAGGTCATGATCTCATGGTTCGTGGGTTCCAGCCCCGCATCGGGCTCTGGGCTGGATAGCTCAGAGCCTGGAGCCTGCTTCGGATTCTGTGTCTCCCTCTCTCTCTGTTCCTTCTCCACTTGTACTCTGTCTCTCTCTCTCTCTCAAAAATAAATAAAGATTTTTTTAAAAAGGAGTTTTCTCTAAAAAAAAATGTAAATTGGAACCTTAATTACTTCGCTTTTAAGTAGACTTTATTGCTGTCTATAGAAATTCTCTGCCTATTGGAAAAAGATGCATTAAGAAATGACCAGTGCTCTGATATAATTATGTTCATTTGTCTCTGGAGTTTTTCTTAGCATTTTAAAATGAGCTAATAGTGCAAACCAATTAACAAACAAAATGAGATTACATTCAGACTGCAAAGCCAAACACCATTCCTGGTAAATATAAATATTAATAATTAGAGTTTTAATTAGAATAAACTTTTAAACCAAAGGAGGTATAGAAATAAACATAGCAAGCACAAGTCAACCTCACAACAAGCAACTATTTTAGCAGAAAATATAGAAGTATAAAAGTAAACTCTGTAAATTCTTATTCTCCTCCTCTCAGTCTTACCATTTATTTAAATACTTTGTTTCCAATTTTGAATACAGACATCAAATAGCGTTTCCAAACTGAGCCAGCATCAGTTTACAAAGATTGGTAACAACCACTCCAGGTCTTTGTTAACAACCATAATGAAGAGGAAACAGAAAATAATGAAGTCAACTGTCTGGAAGTGTTTTCTTCATGTAGAAGCATCTTGAGTTTTCTCTGGTAAGACTTAGGGCTCCTTGCCCTATTTCAGGTTATAACTACTATAACCTTAAAACCCTTGGAGGACACATTCTGGACCTGACATTAAAAAAAAAAGGCTAAAAAATTGCTTTATGAGCAACATAAACCACATAATTAACAGGGTGATTATGAATAGTTTAGATACTTACAGAATTATGTGCTCCAACCATTGATGGAGGCCCTGTTAGGTAAAGTGCAATCACTGAAAAATTAAGGGAGACAAATACTGTGTTATCCTAACAAGAAGCCTTATTTGAAACTGAGTTTACAGCAGTAGGAAAGCCAAATTATCTGTCTTGTCCATGGTGCTAGATATAATAGACAGTTAGGTTTTTAAAAATGTATAGAATCAATAGGGCACTGGGAAGGAAAGTCCATTCAGCATAAAACTATGCAGCCATAAAAGGCTAATGAAGGAGCTCTTTATGACTGTTACAGACAGATGTCAAAATAATAATATTAAGAGAAAGAAATAGGATATAAAACTGTGTTAAAGTATGTAATCATTTCCTTTAGAAAAAAAAATGTTTAACTTAGAGGAAAGACTGTGAATGTATTTTGGATTGTTTTTACATAAAATATCTCTGAAAGGGTAACACTGGATACCCGGGAGAAGAAATGGATAGCTAGGGGTGGGACACAGATTTTTCATTGTATATTCGTTCATTCATTTTAATCAGCATATACTGTGACCCAGGAACTCCCTAGCTAAAAGTTTCCCCTATGAATATAAACATATTCCAAAATACAAATTCAAAACAACATTCACTATAGCAATATTATTACTAGGAAAGAACTTGAAAAAACTAAAAATGCATCAATGGCTGATTGCTTATATAAGTTGTGGTAGATCAGTCTACTGAGTGTAATTAGCAAGGAAAGGAGAATACCTGTGTACCCCAAATAAAACTATCCCTCTGTCATCTCAGAGGCCTAGCTCTTTATTTGCTACCCACCAGTGAATCTTGGGGAGCCTGTTTGGTAGTATATTTGGTCTCTTGGGGTTTGGAGAGAAAAAAAATCCAGGACAAATACTACACCAGCATGTCAAGAACTTCAAAGAGTCTAACATTTTACCCTACCTGCAAGCTAACAAGCTAGTTTCTTGGCCACAGTTTTAAGGATGCTTCCAGAAGACACAGACTCCAGAAATAGAGCATTTTGCTCTTCACAGAAATGCTAATAGCCAGAGTTTCAGCATTTTCCTATGCTGTTCCTGTGCTCCAACTCCAAAAACATGACCCAAAAGGTCCAGGTGACACCTGCACACACAGTGGGTTGTATTACAGGAGATGAATTTAGAGCTTAGGGAACACACATCTCTTATAATGGCTAGTAAGATGCCTGCCCTTTGCTCCACAGGTGTACACTTTCTCTAGTTTGCAAGACTGTAAACATTCTCCACACCAGCCCCCCAAAACAGGAGTGTTACACAGTTCTTTTATCCATAACAATGCTTTCCAGTGAGGTGAAACTAATCTGAATACCTTTTAACCCTGAGTGTTACCATTGATCAATTTGGTGAAAGTCAAAGACAAATTTCATACCACTTTTTCTAGTTGAATGACTCTATCATTGTAGGGATAGCTATCTACAAAATAAACATAAATAACAAGTCAGTTATCCCTCTGGGAAGCTCCTCAAAGTAACCAAGGGTAACTTCAGTTTGGTAGGATTGCTATAGGCAGCTGAGGGGAACATAATTAACTCAAATTTTCCTTAAATCCTTGAAAGTGTCTTATGACCATCTCTAAGATGCAAATCACTGTATTTGTGGGACAGAAGCAAATTAATGCCTGGTTTCAACACAAGAAGTACATTTCCAGGTGTGTATATGGTGCCCCTGGAAAAAAAGAAGTATTGTTTACATTTCGGGGATCCCCAAGAGGAGCTTACATCAGGCTAGGAACCCAGGTTGATAGTGCCTCCAACGTAGCATGTCAGCCAGCTAGTAAGCCTTAAGATTGCCAGTTCAGTTTAAATAATTGAGTCTGGTTCTTGTTTCTGGAAACAATTACCCAAGGAAAGTCAGCCCAATCTGTCCTGTTTGCATAGGTCACCAACCAGGATGGCCCCTATTTCTAAATCTCTCACAAAAATCATCTGTCTGTATCTCTGGGTATCTCCCCACCTTCATTCTCATACCTGTTGCTCAGTCATTCCAGTGGATGGACAAATGCCACCTGGTCAGTGTGTTAAAAGGTTTGGATTTCATTTGTTTTATAGAAAAGTATGGGAAGGAAGAATAGTAAACTTTAACAGCACAGACACTGGAGCTAAGATGGCTGGATATGGATCCTGATTCTGGCACACTTTTGTTAATGTTGCCATCCATATGATTAGAAAAAAATATTTAAATATTAGGAAACTATCAAGCTCACAGTACCACCTATGAATTTCCAAACTCTATAAAGTTTTAAAGCTCAAATTTTATCATTGGCAACAAATAGTATCAGTTGTGTTTCTTGAAGCAACAGGCTCACTTTGTTCATTTTTTTGAGAAAATATCCACCAAATAACCAAATCTGAATAACCATAGTTTGTCAGCCATTTTTTCAAGTAAAAATGTTCATTGAAAAAGCAGTTAGTTCAACTCACAAATCAAATTATCACACAAGGGCTTTCTCTCAAGACAACCATCATACTGCCAAGAAGGGCTCCATGAACATTCCTACTTTGTCATATAGAATATTAAAATGATGTATACTCAAAAGTTGATATTGGGGCGCCTGGGTGGCGCAGTCGGTTAAGCGTCCGACTTCAGCCAGGTCACGATCTCGCGGTCCGTGAGTTCGAGCCCCGCGTCGGGCTCTGGGCTGATGGCTCGGAGCCTGGAGCCTGTTTCCGATTCTGTGTCTCCCTCTCTCTCTGCCCCTCCCCCGTTCATGCTCTGTCTCTCTCTGTCCCAAAAATAAATAAAAAACGTTGAAAAAAAATTTTAAAAAAAAAAAAAGTTGATATTTAGTCAAATTAATAATTTGTTCTTTATCAAAGACAACCTTAAGTGAAATTCATTTGATAATTGACAGGGTTTAGAACATGCTGCTCCCAAAATGTAGCACTTTGGCATATTGAATTATTTCAAACTGAAGGGATTTGAGAGGTACCTGGGTGCCTCAGTTGGCTGAGTGTCCGACTTCGGCTCAGGTCATGATCTCATGGTTCGTGAGTTCCAGTCCTGCGTCGGGCTCTGTGTAGACAGCTCAGAGCCTGAAGCCTGTTTTGGATTCTGTGTCTCCCTCTCTCTCTGCCCCTCCCCTGCTCATGCTCTGTGTCTCCCTCTCTCTCAAAAATAAATAAACATTAAAAAAAATTTAACTGAAGGGATTTGAGAAACAACAAACACAAGAAGGACTCTCTTTCATCCCCCTTCTCCCCTAAAGTAGGTCGTAAACACTCAAGTGAGAGGTGCCCTCTCTATACCTGGAAGAAAGGAGCATCCTTATCTCCAAAGATGGAAGGATATCCAAAGGAATCCAAACAAATAGACCTTGCTAAGACTTTACTATCCTTAGCTACCCATTTGTCCTGTCACATTTTTCTACAACTTTCCACTCTTCATCAAACCTATTATAAAAATGCTCAGGCTTAGCTACTTCTTCAGGTCTTTATTTCTTTACAAAGACTCCTATGTCACATAGAATTAATAAATTTGTATGCTTTTCTCCTGTTAATCTCTTTTGTCAGTCCAACTTACAAAGCCCCAGCCAGAGAGCCTAAGATGAGTTAGAGGAAGAGATTTTTCTCCCTTACTCATTGAAGAACAAAATAGCTATTAGTATAGCTTAGTGCTATTGACTTAATTTGTACTCAGGACCAGCATTTTTACCCACCATTGTTTTGTACCATTAGTGCAAATGTCAACATAGCAGAAAAGACAAATAACTTCTTAGTACTATTGTAAAAATAGGTTTGATCTCATGGAACCCTTAAAGTGTTTTGGAGACCCAGGGATTTTCAGACCCCACTTTAAAACTTCTGGTCTCTGTGAACATGATAAACTCCTAAACTAGGGCAAGTGCAATAGCAATGAAAAAGGAGGGCTGTGTAGGAAAATTTTTGAGTAGATACACAGGATTTAATGCAAAGTACATGTGCGAAGTATAGAAGAAGGGGTCAATTTTACTGAAAATTGGCTGACTACCTGGTGTTAACATAAGGAACAAAAGGAAGTGGCCATAAGATCAGCAATGGTTTTGGAGACATCTCCTAAAAACTATTTTTTCCTGACCAAAGAAATACAAGGGGCAGTATTTTGTTTAGAGACTATGATCCCAAGTGTAGATCAGTGTATGACTGAAGTTATCATCTAGGCCAGCTGCCAGTGGAACTATGACAACTAGGTTGAAGGAATTGTAATTATAAATCTAGAAATACCTAAAAGAGGTATTTCGCTAAATTCCCATCTAGGCATCAAATAATAGAAGATTCTAGCTACACTGGAGATTGGGACTACAACAATAACAAAAGATGACAATGGTAGTGCAAACATAGGGTCCTTGACATCAGATGGAAAATTTGGCTAAGACATTATGGACCTCAACAGAAGAGGGGCACCTTAACAAGGATATTTGGTGTGGCTCATTGTCCCTGGAGCAAACATCAGCAGTTTCAACATTGGACATCATAGTCCTTGCAATAAGCTTCAAGGATCATCAGTAACATTGGCATCAGAGCATTCACTGAGCTTCAGCAATAAAGCTGCTATGGGATTTGCCACAAAAGAATCTCCATTTGAGCCAGAGTAGGAAGAGTTGGGTACATGATAATCAAAGGGCTAGAACATGAGAGACAGTCTCTGGAGAACTCTCTGAATGTTCTTTGTGAAGAATTTACAGCAGGACTTGTGTTCCCACAAGGATGTAAGAAAAGCAAGAGAAATATAGTTCTGAGGTATTATTTTTCCTCCTTTGGGTGATAAAACCTAGCAAATGATTGATGATTGGGTATAAACAAAACCCTAATACATGAAAATTAATTTGGGGGCTATTCTTATCTTCCATAGACATTGGCTTGATCCAAAAGTCTATTTAAACAAAGACCTATTTTCCCCCAAGAAATGTTGATTTAATTCCAAATCAGAAAGTGGAGAAGTTTCCCTTTTTGATAAAAACTCATTTGCTATGGTTTTTTTGTTTTTTTTTTAATTTTTTTTTTCAACGTTTATTTATTTTTGGTACAGAGAGAGGCAGAGCATGAACGGGGGAGGGGCAGAGAGATAGGGAGACACAGAATCATTTGCTATGGTTTTATTTTATCCTCAAAGACTCCATCTGTGTCTGATCATTAATGATAACCACATAATCACTACATAGCCTGGCATTTTTAATATCTATTTTCCATTCTACATAATATTAGACCTTGGAGAATTTAAGTTGCTACATCATATTTTATGATGGTTAACCTATCCAAAGAATTTCTCTGTTTTGTGAAAAATGTATTACATACTCACTAGGAAGGTCAGTAACCTGACCACAGCTAAAATGCAGTATTTTACTATATGTAGCTTTTTTTTTTTTAGTTTTTCAATGTTTATTTATATTTGAAAGAGAGACAGTGCAACAGCAGGGGAGGGCATAGAGAGAGATGGAGAAGAATCCAAAGCAGGCTCCAGGCTCTGAGCTATCAGCACAGAGCCCGACATGGGGCTTGAACTCCCAAGCCATGAGATGACCTGAGCTGAAGTCGGATGCCCAACCAACTGAGCCACCCAGGCGCCCCCTGTCGAGATACCCCTGTCGAGGCACCCAAGGAGATAATTAAAAAACTATGAACACAAAATATATGCTGAGTACTTATAAAATGTTGCTTATCTTCTATTATCTAACAAAAAATAGGCCATGAATAGAAATTACTCACCAATCTCCCCCTCACCACTAATGTCTAATATACTGGCCTTTTAGCCATTCCTCAAACATGCCAAGCTTGTTCCTGCTCAAAAGATTTCGTACTTATTATTTCCTTTTGCACTACTTATGTATTTCTGTATAACAAAACACCTCAAAACTTCATGACTTAAAACAATATGCACTTATCATCCCACAGTTTCTGGGGGTCAGATTCTGAGGTGGAGCTTAGTTGGTGCTCTGGCTCAAGGTATCTTTTGAGATTGCTGTAAGATGTCATCTGGGGCTGTCATTTGAAGCTTAACTGGGGGCTGGAGGGTCCACGTCCATTACAGCTCCTTCTTGTGGCTGGCAAGCTGGCACTGGGTGTTGGCAGGAGACCTTAATTCCTTACCATGTGGTTCCACTCCATATATTTGCTTGAGCATCCTTGTGATATGGCAGCTGGTTTTCTCTGTAAATGTTCCAGAAGATCAAGGTGGAAATGGAAATATCTTTTAAGTCCTAACAGAATTTGTACACCATCCTTTCCACTGTAGAATCTGATCACACAGACCAATCCTAGTACATGTGAGAGGGAATACACACAGGCATGGATCAGGAGGCAAGGATCATTGGATCATTGGGGGCCATCTTGGAGACTGGCTACCACACTCCTTTTCTCAAGCCTTTTTCATTTTTTTCCTTAGCTCACCTGATTCAGGTCTCCACTGAAATGCAGTCTCCTCAAAAAGGTCTTTTACCTATCTCATATAATTTCAGGCATCGGTAGGTGCTATGAAAGCAATATAAGGTAATGGGATAGAAGGTAATAGGTCAAGGGGAATCTATTTTATTCATTCCCTCATGTGTTTATTTTTTTAATCATCTATCCCAGGAGAAACTTTGTCTATTCTTGTTCATAAATACAGGCCAGTTATGGAATACAGTGCCTAACACAGAGTAGGCGCACAGTAAATATTTTTTGAATCAATGAATGATTTTTGAAGCAGTGGTAATGAATTTGCAATCAGCACTTCATGCTCTTTTACACTATTTTGTAACTCTGCACAGAGAGAAATACTAGCAGAAACCTGAAGGATGACAAATCACAAGACCAGAGCTCCATAATATTTCCTTTTCAGTGAATTATAGTGTGTGGTAGTAATTAAGTTTCCACATCATTCAATATGAAATATTTTTACCTTTCGAAGTGAAATTTTCAGGATTTATGAAATATTTTAATTATTGTATGTATTATGTATATATGTATGTGAATATTTTAAATATGCAAGTATAATAACCAGTAAGCTATCAGGAGAGGGTATTTGGAAATAACTGTAGATAAAGAAAAATAATAATTTTGGAAGGGACTTAATCTCATTGAAAAACATTACTTAACTATTTAATACTTCTGGTTCTGGTTCATTTCAGTACCTGATGTGCATGTATATCATCATTTTGTTACTGAACTGAATGAAAAAAGAAGTGTGCTTTGTTTTATTTATTTTTTTTAAGTGTGCTTGTTTTAAACCAACATGGGAAAATTGCAGCCCTGTTCTCCTAAGTGCAACTCTCCCGGAGGCAAAATTGCAATTTACCCCTTCCCTGCTAATAAGAATATAATGAAAGTTAAGGGGCGCCTCGGTGGCTCAGTAGGTTGAGCATCTGACTTTGGCTCAGGTCATGATCTCACAGTTCTGAGTTCAAGCCCAGGATCAGGCTCTCTACCGTCAGTACAGCTTGTCTGCCCTCAGCACAGGCTCTCTCCTGCCAGCACAGAGCCCGCTTTGGATCCTCTGTTCCCCTCTCTCCGCCCCTCCCCCCACTCACACTCTTTGTCTCTCGAAAATGAACATTAAAAAAAAAAGAATATAATCAAAGCTAAAGCCCAATGCTTAAGTTTCATCTAAGATGCTGTATCTTTATACTCTGTACCATGAAAAAAAAAATGATTAGAAATGTTCGCGAAAATACTCATTTCTGCAAAGTCATTTGCACCTATGCAATTAGATTATCATGGCAATAATCTGTTCAGACTAATAGCTCTCATTGCAAATGCAATTATTCTAGCTTTAATCCGTTTTAACTGAGTCAGAGAGCAGAAATGGGTAGGTCAGTCAGTAAATGAACCTCTGACTCCAAGATCAAAGTAAGCAAAAGGATGTTCATTCTAAAGTGGACTGCTAAATAATTTCTGGAATATGGTAATAGAATTATAAAAATGGAGAGAATATTAGCAATTATCCAAGCTCCCTTACCAGCCACAGCAGAAGTTTTCCCCACAGTATCCAACCTCTATTTGAAATATACCATGTTTGAGGTCTCTCCTCTCAAAGTATTTTTAGAAAATCCAAGTTCAAATGTTGCTCCCAAGTAACTCTCTTTGAAGTTTCCACATTTAGAACCTAGCTCTATTCCTTGACACATGACAAAACAAGGCTAATCCTTTCTACCACTGGTCAGCCCTTTCAGTTAGTGATTCACATACTTGGGTGCACATTGGAGTCATCTGGGAAGCTTAAACTACTAATGCCTAGATTCCGTCAGCAAAATTCTTATTCATCTTGTCAGGGTGTGAGTCGGGGATCTAAAGTTTCAGAAGCTTCCCCCACCATGTAATTCTAATGTGCAGGCAGGGTTGAGGACCACTGTGTTTGCAAAGAACTATCTCATTCCCAACACTTTTAATCTTCTCTTCCCAAAACTAATTGTTCCTCTTTCCTTCAGTTATTCTTCACAGGACATAATTTCCAGAGTCCCTCATCATCTTAGTCCCCTGAATATGCTCTACCTCATTGTAGTCAATCCTCACACACAGAAGCTAGCAGTTCTCCAGTGGTCTGACCCATGCAGACTAAGGTTGCCATTGTGATATCTTATTCTTTGTAGATTGAATCACATTTGTAGTTGAATAACTATGTGACACTGGTAGCACATTGTGAGCCTACTGTCAACTAAACCCCTTAACTCCTTTTTATGTGAACTGACGCAAAACCATGAATCCCCAACCTGATTGTACAAGGTTGATTTTCTGAATTTCCTACTTACTTTTATCATCTCTTAAGTTTGTTTTCATTTGTTCTATTTTATTAATTTTTTAATGAACCATTATTCAATAGCCCAGGGCCAAGATTAGGATAAGGCAAGTAAGACATTCACCTCAAGGACAAAATGTAAGGGGCACCAAAGCTCCCAGAAATTGAGGCAAATTTTTTCAGTTTTTTTGAGGTATAATTGAGAAAATTGTAATATTTAAAGTATATAATGTGATGATTTCATGTATGTATACACTATGAAAGGATTCCCACAATAGGGTTAATTAACACATAACTTACCTCTTTTTTGGTGAGAATGTTTACGTTCTACTCTCTTAGCAAATTTCAGTTATACAATATAGTGTTATCAACTGTAGTCACCATGTTATACATTAGATACCCACACCTTATTTATCTTATAAATGAAAGTTTGCATCCTTTTATCATCCTATCCTCATTTCCCCCACCTCCTAGCCCAGACAACCACCACTCTACTGTTCCTATGAGTTCAGTGTTTGTTTGTTTTAGATTTCGTATGTAAGTGATACCATCCAGTATTTGTCTTTCTCTGTCTGAATTATTTCACTTAGTATAATGCCCTTTAGTTTCATTCATGTTGCCACAAATGGCAAGATTTTCTTCTTTCTCAAGGCTGAATAATATTCTCTGGTGTGTGTGTGTGTGTGTGTGTGTGTGTGTGTACACCCACACACCCCACATTTTCTTGATCCATTCATTCATGACTGGGCTACGGTGAATAATGCTGCAATGAACATGAGAGTACAGATACCTCTTTGAGATAACAAATAATTTTTTTAGGTTTTTTAAATTTATTTTGAGAGAGAGAGAGAGAAAGCACATGGGTGAGAGGCAGAGAGACAGGGAGAGAGAGAGAATCCCAAGCAGGCTACATGCTGTCAGTGCAAAATCCCAACGTAGGGCTCGAACTCACAAACCATGAGATCATGACCTGAGCTGAAATCAAGAATCAGATACTTAACCAACTGAGCCACCCAGGAGCCCCTAACAAATAATATTTTCATATAACATTTAAAAAAAAACAATATAGGGGCGCCTGGGCGGCGCAGTCGGTTAAGCGTCCGACTTCAGCCAGGTCACGATCTCGCGGTCCGTGAGTTCGAGCCCCGCGTCAGGCTCTGGGCTGATGGCTCAGAGCCTGGAGCCTGTTTCCGATTCTGTGTCTCCCTCTCTCTCTGCCCCTCCCCCGTTCATGCTCTGTCTCTCTCTGTCCCAAAAAATAAATAAACGTTGAAGAAAAAAAATAAAAGAAATAAATAGATAAAAAAACAATATACATAAAAAAATCCATGATAAACAAAATATCAGAATTTTAAATCAGATTATTCTTTGTTTTATGACACTGTATTATTATGCAATGGGAACAGTCATTTCCAAGCAACCTGTGGTTCACAGGCCAGGCTAGCCATCAAGCCCCCACCTCCAGCCCACCCCATCACTACCACAGTGGGTTATAAGGGCTGACAATGATATGCAAACAGATTGAACAGATTATATATATATATATATATTACACGTATGTGTATATGTATATATACACACACGTTTTGGGTCATAGGGTTTTTATTACCTTTTCCATTTGGTTCATAGTATGTGTGGATATTTTGACCAGTGTATATGGGAGCACATATTTTTCTTTTTATCTCAGACTCCAATTAAGTTGCCCCACAGCACTGCAATAACCATTTGCCCCTATCCCCAGATTTATGTATGTAATTTAATAAACACAACTTTTGTATTTTTGTCTAAAACATTGATAAATATATCAATCATGACAAATTCAAGTTTAAACATTAGTTCTCTGGTTCAGAAAGCTTGCTCCAGTTTGAAAATTGTTCAAACAACTAAAATTAACTTACCTGTAGTCATTTGCTTCACAATTCTTCATCTTCATATTTCTGTACTTAAGAGATGCTCATCATCTACTAAATTGAATTATATTCTTAGTACTTGATAAATTAGAATACCTCATTTTGGGTCACTTGGGTGGCTCAGTGAGTTAAGTATCTGACTCTTGATTTCAGCTCAGGTCCTGATCTCACAGTTTGTGGGATTAAGGCCCACATCAGGCTCCGTGCTGACAGCACGCAGCCTGCTTGGGATCTGTCTCTCTGCCCCTCCCCTGCTCATGCACTTGCTCTCTCTCTCTCTCTCTCTCCCTTTCTCAAAATAAATAAATAAATAAACTTTTTAAAAAAGTCTTAAAGAAAAGAATACCTCATTTTACATATAGGCAAAAATCCCAGAAAGCTTACAGTGTTTTATTAAAAATGCATTGTAAATTTTATTGTCTATACTTTTCATTTACACAGAGAAGAATCACTAACTCATTTGATTTACTTAGAACAATTACCTCTATAAGTGTTTTTTTTTTATTCAAAAGAGCAGAATAAAGAGGTGGAAGCAATAGAACATCACAGTTTTACAAGTACAAGAAAGAATTTTCTAACACCCAGAGATGTTCAGACTTAAATGATTTCCTTGTCACTAGAAGTGTTTAAGCATAAGATCTATACCACTTGCTGTGAATGCCATAGCAGGAAATCAAAAGTGTAAGAGGAGCTTGGATTGGATTACTCCAGAGGTCCTTTATAGCTCTAGAGGTCTGTGATAAGACCCCACAAGATAAGCAGTATTATAGGGTTCCGTATAAGTAAAATTAGGTTGTTCTTTAAGCTTGCTATTGTATGTAACTATAGTTCAAAAAGATATTTGGGAAGGAGCAATGTAATTATTTTCATGATTTCAAACCCAAGGGCTAAATAGACATTGTGAATAGTCCTAATCTCCTTCTAAACATGCACCATTTTGTCTATACCCTGTGGAACTCATTCTATTTTCTGCCTGCATTGCCATTCTGAACAGCACATTCTATGGATTTACTACTTATTTGTGAACTAAAGCATCATGTTATTCTATTTGTTCTAAAATTGCCTCTTTCCTACCTCTGAGGGAAAATTAAAAGTTATTTCTATTGTCTCCATACTTCTTTACACAAACTGAATTGATAGGTACTAAGAAAATGTTGATGACATATTTTACAAAATTATGTTTACAGTAGCCCAAGGAAAGAATAAATTTTTATTCCATTAGAAATGAAATACATGTGGGGCGCCTGGGTGGCTCAGTCGGTTAAGCCTCCGACTTCGGCTCAGGTCATGATCTCACGGTTCGTGAGTTCGAGCCCCGCGTCAGGCTCTGTGCTGACAGCTCAGAGCCTGGAGCCTGTTTCAGATTCTGTGTCTCCCTCTCTCTCTCTCTCTGACCCTCCCCCGTTCATGCTCTGTCTCTCTCTGTCTCAAAAATAAATAAACGTTAAAAAAAATAAAAAATAAATAAGAAATAAAAAAAAAGAAATGAAATACATGTATTTGGTTTCTCTACATGAGTGGCTCTCAACCTGGGTATTCACAAGAATCACCTGGAAAGTCTTTAAAATGCTGATGGACAAGTCCTAACTTAGGCCAATTAAATCAGAATCTCCTAAGGGAAAAGGAGCCTGGGTAAGAGTATTGGTTTAAGTGTGCCAATTGTTTTTAATGTGCACCAATTGTTTTAAAGAATGGAGATCTGCTCTTATATTTGTGTGTTGTACTCTCTCTCTGTGTTTCTCTGGAACAGATGGAACTGAAAAACAAAAACAAAAACAGTCAGAGGTTCTCTGCATGTAAACTGAGACACAGGTGCAATCAGAATATTTTAAGTGCCCACAGAGGACAGACAGAGCGTCAATCGCTGACTTCCAGGAGGAGTTTTCCTTCCTACTTTTTAAAACTAGGTTGAAAATAAAATATCCTAATTCATAACTTTGGGTTCTTTTTGTCTAGTTTTGCTTTTACAATAAAAAGACAATTGACAAATAAGTAGATCATAGTCTGAGACAGTCCTAGTGTGTTACAGTGCCCTGACTAGTGGCTGGGAAGTTATATGCTAGTATCAATATTGGTTTGTAATAAAAACTAGTAGGCATAATGCTTTTTAAATTCTCAGCTTATTTTAATTTTAAAAATTCAGTTATGGGTCGGTCATTCAGATCATTTATTTTAAAGTAAGCATTTGATCAAATCTATAGAAGAAACAAATCATAGATTTAAAAAAAAAAAGAAAAAGATCTATGAAAGTAGACTGTCCCCAAGACAGTCAGGCAAAATGAGGTATTTATGTCATCCTGTGCTAAGGAGAAGGGGGTAGGGCTCTGAGACTTCAAAGAAAAGGAAAGCAATTCTCAGAAAGATGAAAGGCATAAATGGTAAACAAATGTTTGCTGAGCCCTACACAAACAAACAGATTTTGCTAAATTCCTCTCTGTCTACCACTCCTAGTGCATATTAGAATATAGTTACCTATGGTGCTAACTCCCTTCCTGGAGCAGGACCTCTGTCTAAATACTTTTAGGAAGTTAGGGGGAAGGTCAAAGTTTCTTTCTGAGTCTTTTGGGCCTTGACAGTTTTCAACTTAAAATAATCCACATACCAAAGTGGCACATCCTGGGGTGATTTTTTCTGAATACCTGTGAGACCAATATTGTTATTTGAAAACAGTCACGTTTAAAGGTAGCATGAATCGTATAATCCCATTTTAAATATATACATATATATATATATCTTTCATATATTATATATATGTATATATCTTTCATATATATTAGTCATCCACATATACATGGAGTATATATGTTAAACATATATATACTAAATTATATATATAATTTTCTGTTTGTGGGTTGTTTATCTCTGGGCTTAGCATTACTAAATTTTTTAATTACTGATTTTTAAATTTTTGTTTCAATTTTTTAGTTTATTTTTATTTTATATTTTTTGTAAAATGAACAATGAATTAGTTCTGTAATAAAGAAATAATAAAGACTTTTATCAATTTATATGGCTTGAAATAGCACCAATTTTTCTTATACTGAGGTTGAGATCCAGAAACCAGCTACCATAGATTCTTTCAAAAAGACAGCAAAGAAAAGCTGGTTTTTTTGTTTTTTAATTTTGTTAACCATTTATTTTTGAGAGAGAGCTTGTGAGGGGCAGAGAGAGAAGGGGAGAGAGAGAGTCCCAAGCAGACACCACACTGTCAGTGCAGAGCCTGATGTGGGGCTCAAACCCATGAACCCTGAGATCAGGACCTGAGTTGAAACCAAGAGCCAGAAGCTCAACTGACTGAGCCACCCAGGTGCCCCAGAAAAGCTGTTTTAAATCAAATACCAAGTTTTTCTCCTACCCTATTTTTTCTGCCATTCCCTCATTCTTGTCAGGAATGATAGTTTATGCTATTTTTTAGAGAAAGCAAATTTTTTGTTGGATTATAAGAGATGAGAGCAACAGTATAGAAATGTCTGGATTGTGTTCAGGCATATTCTACAACTCTATATATCATATCTCAAGTCATCACTAAGATAATTGGAGAAAGGGATTTGGCAGAAGGGAGAGAAAAATACTGTTTGTAGTCCAACTCAGCTTCTTGATATTTTAAGCTATTCTTTAAAACTAGTCCAAATCTCATCTACTATTGAGAACTTTCAACCAATTCACTAATCTTTCTCTCCTCCAAATTCTTAGAGACTATTGTCTGTATAACACATTTAAATCAATTCAATATTGAGTTACATTGTTATTTCACCTTTCATGTGTGTAAAACTGCCTTTTACAATGAGAATATAAACAAATTAAGGGCAAGACTATATCCTACATGAGCCCAATACAACCTTATGCACACAGCTATTCAATATCTACTTTTCACATTCATGGGGGGTTGGGGGGGGGGTGTGGGGGGGGGTGGTGTCTTCACAGTGGATCTGGCTCACTTGCATTCAAATTGTGAGAAATCCAAGTCTTTAATAATTTCCTGGTACCCAAAGCTAAATCATTTAGTCTTTTCAATGATCTGTCACAACATGTTTGACATGTTTCAGTGATCTACCATAGCATGTTTGACAATGATTCCAACTTGTATAATTCATTGTTGTCTTCATCTGATCATGTGTACATTGTTTAAACAAGAAATGCTTTACCCACATAGTCCATATAACAGACAAAATGTTTTTCAAAGGATGAGCTTAGGGCGGGTCTTCCCAAAGCTTGCCTGGGGTATGTGAGAACATTAAAATACTCTGGAAAGGGGTGCCTAGGTGGCTCAGTCGGTTAAGCATTCACCTTTCAGCTCAGGTCATGATCTCGCCGTTTGTGAGTTTGGGTCCCACATCAGGCTGTCTGCTGTCAGAGTGGAGTCTGCTTTGGATCCTCTGTCTCCCTCTCTCTGCCCCTCCCCACTTGCACGAATGCACACATTCCCTCACACTCTCCCTCTCTCTCAAAAATAAGTAAACATAAAAAAATGTTTTGAAATACTCCAGAAAAAATTATTGTAAAATAAGAATGAAAAATGCTGCATACTTGGGGCACCTGGCTGGCTCAGTTGGTATAGCATGCGACCTTTGTTTGATCTAGGGGTCATGAGTTCAAGCCCCATTTGGGTTTAGAGCTTACTTTTTAAAAAGAAAAGAAAAATGAGGCGTCAGTGGCTCAGTCAGTTAAGCATCTGACTTCAGCTCAAATCATGATCTGGCAGTTCACCAGTTCAAGCCCCACATCAGGCTCTGTGCTGACAGCTCAGAGCATGGAGCCTATTTCAGATTCTGTGTCTCCCTCTCTCTGTCACTCCCCCATTCATTCTCTCTCTCTCTCTCTCTCTCAAAAAAAAATAAATTAAAAAAAAAGAAAGAAAGAAAAACAACTAGATATCCTTATAGGAAAAAAAATTAAACCTAACTCTTACCTCAAAATATATACAAAATTAACTCTAAAGAGACAGATTTAAACAAAACCTAAAAAAATAATAATAATAATGCTGCATACATTATCCAGCTCTTAGAAATTAATATTGTACATTAATACACTAAGGCTCCTGTGAATTCTTGAAATGAGTAAACTTGTTTCATTTGGTTTAACCCAGCATTTCTCAGTGACATCATTTGTTGTGTAACATTCAATAACAACTTGCAGAACATACTTTGAGAAATGCTGATTCTGAGATTCAGAATTTCATTCCTCTCTCTTAAAGGTCATACCCAAATAGCAGACTTTATCATTGAGTTATCAACATAAAGGTTATTAGGGTTGATTAAGAGGGATCTTAACATCATAAGGCTTTGTTGTGTCCAAACTTCTCCTTAAAGATTTGTAATGCAGAAGACTGTCTTTCAGTGTCTGGAGAACCAAATAATCCTATATATTTTAAGGTTCTGAGAAACAAGAATGATCATTTCATTTACCACTTAGTCTACCGAGTACACAGGAAGGCTGTTAACTTTCCATTCACTAATATGTTTTCCCAGCACTTCATTCTTTTCCCCTGGTTCAACTGTTAGATCACGATAGTGATACTTTAAAATATTCTATCTGGTGAATCTACTAACACCAAAGGAAGCTGTAGATTATGCACAGTGAGACTGCTTGACAGAAAGAACAATGGAAAAGAACATCTATCCTGATAGAGAACAAAACCTCCTAGCTATGCTTAAAATATTAAAATCTGGTTTGCAGCAGCTTCTGTCTTTCTATGAAAACAGACAAAGATGGTGAAAACATAGAGCTGGAATAGGGTTCTGGATGCCATAGTAACAGCATCTTCAGTGATGACATTATGTACCACCTGGTGCTCTCTGACTAAATTGCAATATTATGTCTCAGTTTTCACCAAGGTGGGAAAAAGCCCAAGCATAAAACAGAACAATCACATTAAAGCAACAATTCACCTACAGGTTGGAGTAGGATGCATCAATCTTTTTTTATATTCCTAATAATGTCCTTTGTGCTACCAGGTGTTAGCTTCATGGAAAGATTTGTGAGCAAAGCTAAAATTCAAAGTAAAGGTGAAACAGAGACTATAAATGTGTACATCACAAACATGCATGGAAGACTTCACTGAAATCTAATCATTTCAATAAGAAAACCTTGCCAGGGGCACCTGGGTGGCTCAGTTGGTTGGTTAAGTGTCCAACTTTGGCTCAGGTCATGATCTCACAGTTCTTGAGTTCGAGCCCCACGTCGGGCTCTGTGCTGACAGCTCAGAGCCTGGGGCCTGCTTCGGATTCTGTGTCTCCCTCTTTCTCTGCTCCTCCCCTAGTTGCACTCTATCTCTCTCTCTCAAAATAAATGAATAAGTATTAAAATAATTTTTAAAAAGAGAAAAAAAAAACCTTGCCAAACTTATATTCTATTTAATCAACATAGTTTCTAAGGCAGAGGCTGAATGGCCACTTTGGGGAAAAATGGAGGAGGATAACAAGACCTTTGGACTAGATGATCTGTCAGGACCTTCACCACGTTAAAACACAATGTTTCTATGATAAAGTCATAGTATTTCAAAACATTAGAACATTACAACCTACTGAACTTGAGAAAACTCCCAGTTTTCCATCTGAGTAGGAAAAAACCCAGTTCTCCTCCTGTATGTCTCTTTATTCTCACATGACTACCATACTCATGACACTTCTAAGGTACCAGATGTGTGGGGGTTTTCCCCAAAAAGCAATTCTCTGCAACACCACCTGGGTGTCCCACAATTTAACTCAATTCTGACACTATCTACTTAGACATAGCATTAAGTCCCACAGGTTAAGGGCTCAGTCCCATAAGACCCCACATACACACATATACACACACACATACTTTAGATGCCAATCACAAGTCCAGGTTGTCACATGTGCTTCTGAACTTGACTGGCTATAATTCAGAGGCTCCCATAGCCCCCTCTGCAGATTCAATTAATTTGCTAGAGCAACTCACAGAACTCAGAAACGAGTTACTTATGTTTATCAGTTTATTAAAGGGTATGATAAAGGATACAGATGAACAGCCAGATGAAGAGATAGAGAGGGTGAAGTCTGGGAAGGTCCTGAGCACAGGAGCTTCTGTTCCCATGGAGTTGGGATGCATCACCCTCCTGGAACTTGGATGCATTCACCAACTGAAAGCTCTCTGAACCCCATACTACTGGGATTTTTTTGGAGGCTTCATCACATGGGTGTAATAGGTCATTAACTCCATTTCTACTCTTCTCCCTTCTTAAAAGAATGGCAGAGCTGAAAATTCCAAGCTTCTATTCATGGCGTGGTCTTTGTGGTGGCCAGCCCTCATCTAGGAGCCATCAAGGAGTCTACCCAGAGTTGCCTCACTAAAACAAAAGATACTCCAAACACCCAGGAAGTTATAAGGGTTTCAGGAGCCCTGTGTCAGGAACCAGGGTCAAAGACTGAACAAAAGATGCTTCCAGTGCCCTTATCACTTAGGAAATTGGAAGGTTTTAGGAATTTTATGCCAGGAACTATAGGTCGAGACCAATATATGTATTTTCCATTATGTCATACTACCAAATAAAGGTAATGATAATTTTCCATTTCTTTCATGAAAGAGAAGTCCTTTATGGTTTTGTGAAATTAATCAAAAAAGAAGCTTTTATCTAACTGTGGGGTCCTAATTCTTTTACGGACATGTCAGTATTTATTTAGTAAGCATCTATTCCTTCAGAATTTGTTTCAGGTATAGCATACAAGTTCTATGAAGGATATGTCATCATTACTATTCACCAAATATTTCTGGGTCTCTCTTTTCAGAACACATGGTAATTTTACTTTCTGCCTCTTTATGAAGTTAAGTTTGAACATGTAATTTGTTTGGTTCAATGGCATATTTAACATGTAATTTGGGGGGTCTAATGGCACATTACTTCCAAGCAGAAGTTTTAAGAGCCAGTTCATTTGCCATGTTCTCTGCCTACTGCTTCCATGATCCTGGAAGCAGATATCAAAATGAAGTCGCCATTATCCTGGGTCCTTGAATCACTCCATTGAGCAGAGGACCACTGCTGACCCATGTTGGACATAAAATCCAAGAGGGAAATAAACTTCTCTGTTATATGACTGAGATTTAGATTTTACCACAGCATAAATCTGCATAGCAACCTACTCTTGTTTACTGTGCTTTGCCTGGTGACCTCCCATAACCAACTCGCCATCCCCAACATCTTCTTTTGTCTGTAGCTGAAGATGGTAGTAAAGGTGATGGCTTGGACCATTTCAGGGAGTTACCAGTTTTCCTGGGTCTCTCTCATTTCTATAGGCAATATACACATTATTAAACATTTTTTTTATTTTCTCTTGTTAATCTATCTCATGTCAGTTTAATTCCTAAACCAACCAGAAGAAGCTTGAGGTGTAAAGGAAAATTTTTCCTCCCCAACAATTCCTCTGATTAAACCTAGCAAAAAAAAAAAAAAAAAACCTAGCAAAAGACGTTTGAAATTAACACAGATATATGAATTGTATCTCAATAAAGCTTTTACCAAAAGAAAACAAGTAACAAAAAATACATAGATGCATATCTATGTATATCTCTATACATTAATGTAATATTTTAATATATGTCCTTTGAGATGCTTTTAGACAAAATGGAATTATACAGTGTATGCTATTATGAAATATGCTTTTTTGGTTTGACTTTGTATTAAGACCATTTTCCAAGACAATGAGCATTAAAAATCATATTAATGGTTAAATAATATTTCTTTATATGGATATACCATAATTTATCAAATCTATTGCTTGGCTATTATAGTGTTTTCAGATTTTGATGTTAAAAGCAATGATGGGAGAGTATTGTCAGATTATTTCTGTTGGAGGCAAGTTTAGAAATAAATTGTGAGTCAAAGAAAATACCATATTTTAATGTACATATTACTGAAAAAGTTACAGTAATTTAATTTCTGAGAATTCCCCTATTCACATCCCTTTATTTAAATTGGAAATTGTCATTTTATATCTTTGCCAAGTAAAAATTGCTGTATTATGGTTATCTTAGCTTGCATTTCCTTAATTACTAGTGAATTGCAACATTTCTTATACATAAAGTCACAAAATGAAATTTTAAATTACCTATTCATGTCCTTTGCCCACTTTTCTATTGACATGCTTATTCAAGTGTTTTTGAAAGATATATCTAGTAACAACACGCTAAATAGATTGAGGCGTGTGTGCTGCCTAAACGTAACTGAGGGAAGATAAGATTTCAGAATCATAAATCTTCATTTCATTTGAATTTCTATAAGGTTGTGGCTTCTTTCGTTTAGGCCCAAAGTGATACTGTGGTTAAAAAAAAAAAAAAACAGCATACCAAAGTAACTTCAATTTTTCTTAATGTTTATTTATTTATTCTAGAGAAAAAGCTCAAGCAGGGTAGGGACAGAGAATCCCAAGCAGGCTCCAAGCTACCAGTGCAGGCTCAAACCCATGAACCATGAGATAATGACCTGAGCTGAAACCAAGAGTCAGACACTTAACCAACTGAGCCACCCAGGTGCCCCAGTAATTTCAATTTTTAAACCCAAGTCCTTTACTCCTATTTCTTGAACTCTGAAGGAAAATGCATACACAGAGTGACTAATAATATTTCTTAAAAATTCTCTTTTTCCTCTCCCATCCATGCTCTCACTTTAGTGCCTTTGAGCCTATTTCTCTCTTCAAAGCCACCTAAAAACTCCTCTTTTCATAGTCCAAGCAACCTCTGTTCCTATCCCCTCCCTCTCTCTCACTACTATTTATCATGCGTTGTGCAAATATAATTAAAAACAAAATTTTCTGCCAGTTCAGATAACTTCTCCACAGAGGTAGAAGAAAGAGAAGATGGTTTTGTTAATAAATAAGCATTGATCCAGAATGTGACGCACATCACAGGCAATACACTAAGAGATTGGAAAGACAGAAAGAAACCTCACCCATGTTCAACCCATTGCATACATGTTCTCAAACGGAATGATAACTAGTCTTCAAGTAAGAAAACTTGAGAGCACCATTTGTCACACATCCTAGATTCACTTGGTTATTGGGGTGGCTATCCTTGTTAGAGAATTGCCTTTAACCAGAAAAGAAAATAACTTCTCTTATCTTTATTATCTCTTATCTCTCCTACCCTCCCACAGAAACTGGAATATAGGGACACTATTTTCCTTAATGATTACATTTCAAAGAGATGGCTCCCCAGTCCCTGGGGAAGACACTCCTGAGTTGTGATACAGGAAAGAGGCTTATTTAGGTTTTGAAAAGGTTTACATACACACCAAAAGCACAGTTACAAGTTTTCTAAAGAAAATGTTCTGAAAGAAGAGACATGGGGGAGGGGAGCAGAGGTAGTCTCCATTCCTTTTTGCACCAGGGAAAATAAAATAGTTTGTTTTTTTCTTTTTTGTTTTGTATCTGTCCTTACGTATGCAAATAGGTTTAACCTCACTCAGTTGGCAACACCAGACTTTCCTACTGAGGACAGGAAAGTGTAGGCCAAAGTCCTCTATAGTAGAGGGCAGAGTGGAAAGAGGCTCCAGTGTCCCTGAGGAGATGTTCCTTGGGTGGTTAAAACACATCTAGACCAGCAATCAATGTTCTCAAGTTCCAGTCCTCCTTCTGCAATTGATTTGCTGAGTGCTTTCAGGGCTCTATCTTCTGAAAATCTCAGTTTCTTCATCAGAACAGTGAGAGGATGATTATTTATGTAATTCATTCCAACTATAAAATTCAGTTTTCATGAGCTATAGGTACACAGAAATCAATGGCAATAGCTCTTCAAACAGATGTCCTCGTACAAACTGAAATGGATGCATTCCCAGAAAATGGAAACATGACTTCAAATAACGAAGAGAAGCAGCTGAGAAGGTAGAGAAGGAGAGGGACCAGGATTTCTCATCCAGAATAATATGGAGAAATTCATGCCAAACCACCAACAGCCAGGAAGCAATGGGCACAAGACTTTACCTGAAATGATTACCAAATCTCTGTGCACTGAGTTCTGCTAAGTTACATCTCTGACCTTCCAGCCATATCCTGAAAAATAATCATCAATTCAATCATCTGGGCATAGGACAATAACAATATCTAAATTATAAAACAATTTTAAACACAAAAACATATAATGGTCAGATCTTACAGATACAGGATGTTCTGCTCTTTGTTCCCTAATTTGTCAATAAATCTAAATAACATATATATTAAATATATCTAAGTAGATGTATCATTTATCTATTGCGCAAAATGTTGCATTGTATACAACCACAGTAGCATTCAGCAACAGACATTTATTTAGCTCACAAGTCTATGGATTTCTGCTGACCTGGCTGAGTTCATGCATGGGTGCGTGATCCACTAAGGATCAGTTGATGTAGGACTCTGCAGGGAGATATGAAAGAACTCGGTCCTGCTCCAGGTGTCTCTCATCATCCAGCAGTCTAAGCTGAGCATCCTCCTTAAGATAAAGCAAGAGCAACAAGTGAAGGCTCCTTTCCAGCCTCTGCTTGATCACTTTGCTAAATCTTAGAATGACGAACTCTTGTCCTGGTTTGCCTGGTCTATCCCACATGCAGGAAGCTCCCTCAGCTCCAGCCAATCAAGGGCAGTTGGTCACCCTACAACATCCCATTGGACAAAGCGAGTAACATAGCCCAGCCCCAAAGTCAGAGTGGGAGGGCCCTACAAAGTTGCCCTACATGGCAAAGAGCATGGAGAGAAAGTCATTACCACACAAGGATTTTTAATTTCTTCCTATCTATGTGTTCTATTCTTGAGTTTCAAATAAAACAATCCATGAGGATAGTTTTATGTCCCGTGTCTGTGATGCCACTCAGTTCCTAGGTCCTTGAAAAAACGGCTCCTCCAGGTTGATTTCTTAGCTGCCAGAGTTGTGGCCTTTGAATTACAAAACAAGGGATGTACAAAACCCTTGGCACTAGGTTTCCAACCTCGGGGTTTCAACCTAGAGACATAAGACTTTTGATAATTCCCCCTCAACCACATAGATCAAATATGCCCTGCATTAACCTATTGATAATTTTCTCATTAACAAGAGAACTGCTAGAGCTCTACAGTATTCTTCCAAACTAAAGAACTTTACATTTGACCTAACTACAGAACTAATTAACAAAGGTATAGGAGACCCTTCCTCCTCCAAAATCCAAAACAAAACAAGGTCACTCCACCATTATGGTCAAAGCACATGAATTCTTATATGAAGTGCAGTATTTAGGCACATATTTTATAGGCACATATATCTTGTTGGTATTAGAGAAAAAAAGAACATTCAATATTTTGAAAAATTTAACTCTAATATGCATTTTTTAATCCACTTAGTTGCTATTTCATCAAACAGAAAGAAAACTGCTCAACTCCATATTCAAGAAATTCATTTTTTTCTTTTATTCTTACCGAAGTCTCTATTGCCTACAAGGATTTCATAGAACTTCTCTTAGGAAAGATAATATCATTAGTCATCTAATTTGGGCTGATATCTCATTCAATCCTCATAATAATTTCACACAATTTACTATTATCCATCCTTCACATTTTTTTTCTATTTCATTAACATGAGAATGAGAAAACAATAATTTTGCTCCTCAAAATTATTCTGATTCTGCCTCCAACTGGCCTTAAATATTTAATGGTTGGTTATGTCTCTAAGAAAGAAAACACTGTGTTCTTGGCAGTAATTCTCAATCACTATGTTTTTCAAACATAAGCAAGACCTACTGGAGATATCTGTAAGAGTAGATGAGGAAAATGTGCAAACCCCTACTCAGCTGAGGAATTTTGCCACCACATATTCTGTGGTCATCTCCCATAATCCTCAAGTTTCAGCAGCAATAAAACTTCCTCATAAGTCTGCCAATTCATATACTATTGGGGCTGCATATATTGTTCACTTGCCTAACCATCTCCATATTCAATATTGACAGTATTTATTAAATTGCTTCCCCATTTGTTCCAAAGAAAAAAGTAATATATTCTATATTTTCCACAATAAAAATCTGAAAAGTAGACAAATCTATAAAATATAATAAAATTATAGAAACAAATATACATATTACCTTATATATTATATACACAAACATGTTTTACATAGTTTATTATACATAGTATATTTAGATGTAGTATATTACATATTTTACTATCTTTTTATTGTATTATATATACAATTATGAATTATATTACTATTCTATTATGCAACTATATAAAAATAACAAATGTGGCATCTTAAACCAGTGGGAAAAGGATAGATAAGTCAATAAATGGTATTAGGAAAGTAACTTCATACAAAAGTAAATTCTGGGGGCGCCTGGGCGGCTCAATTGGTTAAGAGTCTGACTCTTGATTTTGACTCAGATTATGATCTCACCATTCATGGGATTGAGCCCTGCATTAGGTCCTTGTGCTGACTGTGTGCAGCCTGCTTGGGATTGTCGCTCTCCCTCTCTCTCTGCACCTCCTCTCTCTCTCTCTCTCTCAATCTCTCATAATACAGCAAGCATGATAGCAGCAGGTTCCGACAGGCAGGACCCTCAGAAGGTACCAGTCCTCAAATCAGGTTTTACCTCGGGGAGAAAGATACATATCAGTGATCCTGGAAATGATGAGAGCAAGAATAATGATCTAAAGACAGATCTGCTTAGATTTTATTCCACTCATGTGTGTACTAGAAAGATTCCTGTGATCCTGACAAATGACTTGTTTTCCCTGAATCTCAGATGCTTCATTTATAAAGTAAAGGTCTCAAAATAAAGGTCTCAACTGAGCTAATCTTTAAGGCCTGTTCTTGTTGCAGTATTATACCAGCCTGTCAAGCAGCTTCAATAACATAAGACAGATATCCAGGCGACAGACCTGGATAACATATACAGTATGTATACATATACAGTACAACTATGACCTATACAGTATGTATGTGAATCATATGTGTTCCAACTGCTTCAGATATGCTCTGTAAGTTGTTCCTAAGCTGAAATGTTTCTAGAATAGACTCTATCTCTCACCTTCCTAAGGACTAGAAACTCATGAAAAAGTCTCATAAGGTTTCATGGATCTTTTATGATGCTGTTTTTGCATTCTTATAAGAGATTTGCCTTCTTGTATGAACTCCTTAGAAAAAAATGTGTAGAGGTTTTTAAATAATACAGTGTCTGAAAGACTCTTGGTTGAGAAAACTAGGCATTTGCTTCCTTAAGTACATATGCTGTGTATAATGGAAAGAACTTTCACCTGAGAGGGAAGAAGGCTGGATTCTTGCTTCAGCCAAGTCACTAACCTATATATCACTAGTATCTTACACATAGCAGGCATTCAACAAATGCTTGTGGAACTGAATTGGAAATGTTAGGCCATTATTGTGAAGGATTTTGATGTTGTAACACTACCACCTAGTGGGAAATCAGATAGAAAAAAAAAAATTCAAGGTATTCCTAAAAGCATTCTTTCAAATACCTTTGGATCAAATATTGGGGGTCTGTTTGTAAACAACAAGCCAAATGTTAAGGCAGAATTTCTTGATCACTGGAGTCACAATGAATGAGTAGGTAATACATGAAAAAAGGTATTTGTGGTCAAGTAATTTTGAATAACTCAGAGTAAAGCAAAAATAAATAAGCTTTTTAAAATGTGAGGCTTCACATCGCTTCTCGGCCTTTTGGCTAAGATCAAGTGTAAAATGTAAGGCTTCACAAAGCTTTGAATATGCTAATTTGCATTTTGACTTTCTAAGAAAGAGGATATCCAATATATTCTTAATTCTGTGGTGTACTTTTATTCACCTTATAATGTTGTTGGAATCAGAATTGGACTTATAATTGATGCGTATATTTAATTTAGCTGTATACTTTTCTCCAAAAGTTTTTAAATCAATGGCTAGGACTGACAATTACACTTACACTTTTATTGAAGATAAATATGGTAATATGCAGGTTTCATAACTTTTATTTGAGTATTTGTCTTTTTTGGATAATCTCAGGAATATATTCCATGTAATATATGGATATATTCCTAACATGGATCAAATTTAAAATGTTGATTTAATGATATTGGAATGGTTATCTTGATAAATTGTGCATTTATGCTGGCATTCTTACCATGAAAATCAGTGTCACCTTTGTGCTCTATGCAATGGCTTGAAGCCACACAATTAGAGCAGCTGGATAAAGTAAAATCTGGCTAAAAATAGTAAATTTGGTAGGAACATAGCAATATGTCCTGTAGAAGAACAATGAAGAAATAGGGACCTAACATAATTCTTTTTATCTCAAACTGTGTGCCAAGGCACCCCAGGGCACTTTAAGAAACTAACAGGGCCCCTGTAAGATATTTGAAATTTTCAAGTGAAACATATCCTGACACTTGTCAGATACCACCTTAACTGTTAGCCCAAAGTAGATCAGGTTCACCATTAACTCACTCTACATTCCTTTCATTGATGTCCTATCTTTGTAAAGCTGACTTTTTTTAAGTACTGTTTGAAGATCAATGGAATAGTTTGTTTTTTGGGGTTTTTTGTTTTTGTTTTTTGCCTAGAGGTGCCATAAAAATTTCTGAGGCACAAAGAGCACCATGAACCAAGAGATTTGATAACCTCTGAACTAATCCATTCAATAGCTAACAAATATTTGAGAACTTACTAGATACCAGACATTTTTTTTTAGAGTGCTGGAAATAACAGCAGTAAAATAAAACAAAGTCCCTACTTTTCTGGAACTTACATAGTAAAGAAGAAAGACACACAATAACAAATAAATATGCCTATCAGTGTGGTATGAAAAGTAATTTAGTGCTGCCCAATTCTGCTTGGACTCCATTAATCCTGTTTAAAAACCTTTGATGAATTCTTACCACCTATCAAATAAAATTTAAAATCCTTTGTCCAGCCTTTAAGTTCCTCCACAATATTCCCAGTCATTTGATGGTTGTGACTTCTTCCCACGAGATTCCTTGATATAGAGGTTGTTACATACTGCTTTATAGATGGTCACCCATGTAAATGTATCATTTTCCGTATTAAAATATAACCTACTTGAGGGAAGGGACAGAATATCATCCAATTTTGTACTCCTTTCAGAACTAACACAGTTCCTTATCTACAGAAATTGCTCAATAAATGTTGAGTAACTGAAAGACATTAGATAATAACATTGCACAACAAACAAGACCTCTTTGATTCCAGCCTCACTAGAGAATACTCATCTTCATAAATTTCTTGAGTGGAGAAGGATATCCACTCGATCAGTGCATATTCAAAATTGCATTCTGGGGCACCCAGGTGGCTCAGTCGGTTAAGCGTACGACTTAGTCTCAGGTCATGATCTCACGGTCTGTGGGTTCGACACCCACATCAGGCTCTGTGCAGACAGCTCAGAACCTGGAGCCTGCTTTGGATTCTGTGTCTCCCTCTCTTTCAATCCCTCCCCTGCTCATGCTCTGTCTGTCTCTCTCTCTCAAAAATAAATAAATTTTTGTTTTTTTAATTGCATTCTTACATACGCACTCCTTTGGTTTAAGACTTCCATTACAGGGGCGCCTGGGTGGCGCAGTCGGTTAAGCGTCCGACTTCAGCCAGGTCACGATCTCGCGGTCCGTGAGTTCGAGCCCCGTGTCGGGCTCTGGGCTGATGGCTCAGGGCCTGGAGCCTGTTTCCGATTCTGTGTCTCCCTCTCTCTCTGCCCCTCCCCCGTTCATGCTCTGTCTCTCTCTGTCCCAAAAATAAAAATAAACGTTGAAAAAAAAAAATTAAAAAAAAAAAAAAAAGACTTCCATTACAATGAGAATATAGCTTGGAGAGAGAACATGAAATTTTCTTAGCTTTTTTTGCCTTGCTAGAAATTGACTTCCTTAACTGTAAACTGGGGGCAGGTTTAGGCATTCAGTAAGTACTTGTGGGTTGGATAAGTAACTGAACTAATAAATAGATGAATAAGAGTGAGGATGATTCCACAATTAACACAAAAAATAGAAATTATGCCCAACTCAAAGATTGCAGTTTACACTATGACAGTAAAAATAATGACAGTAAAAATATGACAGTTTTGCTCATTTAACAAACGAATAAGTAAAGGAACAAAGATGTTAAGAATTGATTACGAGTTAAATTGTAATAGGATTTAGGAGCCCAACACTGAACCTGCCACTCCATTACTGATATGTTGTCTAATAATTGTAACGTATTCCACATTTCAGGTTTAAACTTGCAGCATCAATGCAATCCTGCCATGTTTGAGACTGTATGGATTTACTCTTAGTTGAGAATCTAAAATATATTTCTAGTCAGGTTTACTTAAAGCAGCAGAAATGAACCACCACTGTGCACTCTGGCCTCGGGCCCATTTCCTTCATCACACTGCTTAACACTGATTCACCTTGCCTGGGGACATCCCAATGTCCCCAGGCCTCAAAGTAGTATCTTTGGGATATTCCCTCTTAAACATTTTATGCCAGAGTTGGCATTTGTTATAAACAAAGGGTCACTGTAATAAATTGGAAGAAAGATAAAAGGTTAGACATAATTAAATAATTTAAATTTAAATAATTACTGAAAACATTGAAATAATTACTGGAAACTTTCAAGTGACCAATTCGAGGGACATCTTGGTTTGCCTGAGACTGAGGGTTTTCCCAGGATGCAGGACTTTCAGCGATAAAACCGGAACTGTCCCAGGCAAACTGGGATGGTTGGTCACCTAAAATCGATAAACTGAGGAGATAACACAAGATGTGTCATTAAGTAAATTTCTTAGTAGAGAAAGTTACTTAATCTCTCTGGGCCTCACTTCACTTATCTGTGAAATAGGACTGATAAAGGGGCCTGCCTCCTATGGTGGGTTGTGAAGATTCAACTGATACACAGAAGCGCTGAGAAATAGTGTAAATTACTCAATAAATTCCAGTTCCTAATGTTATCATTTTTGCTGTTATTTCATGAGGCACTCATGAATGTGTGCTTCGTGAAAATGTAATGAGAGAACTATAACTAATTTTATGATTGTTGTTCTAAAAATAGTCCCCATAATTTTAACTATCCAACTCTTAGCTGTCCATTACTTTCCACTAGACATGGACACACTTTTAAGAAAACCTCCTGATTGGGGGCACCTGGGTGGCTCATTCGGTTAGATGCCTGACTATTGATTTTAGCTTAGGCCATGATCTTATGGTCATGAAATGGGGTTCCGTGCTAGGTGTGGAGCCTGCTTAGGATTCTCTCTCCCTCTTTCCATGCTCTTCCCCCACTCACATGTGCTCTCTCTCTCAAAAATTAATTAATTAATTAAAAAAGAAAATCTCCTGATTGTGATTATTATTAAAGATAAAATAAAATCTAACAATTGAAAAATTAAATCCCTGTGGTCTGTAGACTATCATTTAATATAGGCCCTAAGTCTCCACTGCCAGACTACAAATTAAAGAATTAAAGGCCCCAATGATAGTCCATCTTAAGATTAATTAAATGGAAATTAATTGTTCCCAGAAAGAGACTTTGAGGTAGAAGGTAAATAACTTACCTAATACCAATTTGGAAAGCCTCATAAATCCAACATCCTGCTAATGCATGAGTGTAGAAAATGCCACTCCTTTTTGGTGACTCCTACACCAAATGTGTAGGTGACTCCTACACCAATCCCTATGCTCAGGGATTCTGAGCATAGATATCATGACAGATCATGTTTATGTATTGATTATTACATATTTCACTACCAGTACTACCCCTAGAATATAAAATGTTAGTCAGGGCCTTGTCTGTCTTATTCTCTGCTGTGTTACAGTGCCCACCCCATAATAAATACTCAGTTAAAGAAGATACCAAATATAAGCTTGGTTAACACCAGATTTTTTCAATGTTGAAACATATTAAGATCAACAATATCAACAAAAAGGAATTAAACAAACTTTTATAACATCTCTACCACAGTAAAAGTGTCTGCCAAGCTTCAGCATAAATTTCTAATTTTAATAAGCCATTTTTAAAATAGCTCTTTAAATTCCCTAAAGACCGGTTCGAAACAAGTAAATTCAACAATTTTCTTTTCAAAACAACTTTAACTTCAGAAGTACATATTTGACTTTTTTCAGCAGATGAGCTCTTCCTCTTCAACATTATCACTCCATGTTTAATTGAGAATACTTTTCCATTGTATATACATAAGGCACTAGCAGGAATCTGGATTTACATATAAATGGAATCATACTATTGTTCCGTAATTTTTTTCTTTATGCTTATGATACATATCATGAACATTCTTCAGTTTTGCTACATGTTCATCTTTCTTATTTTTGCCCAAGCATTTTCTGAATAAGGGGAATGACAGATCATGTACATTGTTGACTAATACTGGAGAACTGTGTTCTCAGAGAGCCAACCCCCTACAAAAAACAAAAGATATACCTCTCTAGAGACAATAATTATCAGTTGTGCTAGACTCTCCCATTCTTTCTCAAAGCAGCCCTTTGATATATTAATTTGGTAGGGCTACCATAGCAAGTACCACAAACTCTGTGGCTTAAAAAATAGAAATTTATTTCCACACACTTCTGGAATCCAGATGTTCAAGATCAGGAAATTAGCAAGGTTGTTTCTTCTGACACCTCTTTCCTTGGCTTGCAGATGGACATCTTTTCCTTATAACTTCACATCATTCCTCTGTGCATGTCTGTGTCCTAATCTCCTCTTCTTAATAAGGATACCAGTCGTATTGGATTAGGCCCCACCCTAATGAGCTCATTTCACCATTTTAAAGGTCCTGTATTCAAATATAGTCCCATTCTGAAGAACTAGGGGTTAGGACTTTAAGACATTAATTTTGAGGGACACAGTTCAGCCTATAACAGACCTATATTTAAGAGTATATTCGTGTTTCAATAATATATACATTCAAACATTATTTTTAGCAATAGCAATTATGAGAGTACAGTATTTTATCAAAATTCCAAATTAAATAGTACCTACAAAGGAACCACAACTTTGACTAGAGATTCCAGTTATTAGCAGGAGTAGGCATGGTTTTCCTACTTATTTATCACTTTTTCCATTTGGATTTGCTGCTCATCTATGCTTTTATTTATCAGAATGGATGCTTACTGGAAACTTACTTATCTTTCATGTGAAATCAGCAACAGCAAATAATGGCATCAATGGCAGCCAGTTGCAGTTGACGAGACATGATTGTCTAGCTTTCTGCACTTGGTAAAAATGAAGTATTTAAAATGCTTAATACAGTCACTTATCATTCTGTCATCCAGGCATTTCCATCTCCCAGCGAGAGCTAAGCCTCAATTTCATCTTAAATTTATGCAGTATCTATTACCAATGCCATTTGATATGGCACAACCTTTTCACAAAGTACCTGCTGGGGAGTAATTTCTTCTTGCATAATTTCTACATTGATTTCCAAGACACCAATGGCCTGAATAAAAATCAAGGTGCATATTAATCTTCTTACTTGAATTCTTTTATTCAGGAATTATTTTCATGTATTAACCTTGGTGTGAACAATTTTCAACACCTGACCTACAAAAAGCAATTACAGAGACAGAGCTCACAGGCAAGTTTGAGCTGGCAGGAACCTCACTCATTTAATGTCACAATGAGGTCAATGGCCCACTTGTTTCAGCTTTTTTATGTGAGCTCAAAGAAAAAGTAGAGGTCCTCCACTTATTCTAGCTTAGAAATGAAGACTCTCCCCTTTGATAAGGGAGACACAACACTCTAGTCTATGGTAGTTTGTTTTTAATTTCTTGTGAGTATGTGTGATAAACATAACTTAGGCTTAGTGTATAGGATATAATGGGAAAAGAAGTTCTGAGAAAATTTCTTTTGGATATCAGAAGTGGGAAGCTGCACAGAGAAAGAAACAAAGACCTTATGTTGGTGTTTTGTACTTACATCTCCTGTAATAATCAGTGATCCCAAGATCACATTAAATTGGAGCCCCAATTCACACGAAATGGAACTATTATAAACTGTCACAGGTAACTTCAGTACCTCAGCTATGTTAGCAGATGGGAAAGAATATTTTGAATGTCTCCATCCTATATAAATAACCAGAAAGTAATATATTTGAACTAAAGACCATGATCTGAACTTTGCCGCTATAAATAGCCAGGACATTTATAAAGTTCTCCAGGACATAGTCTACCCTGCAGCTGTAGATATTTTCCAAATACAAAGAATACAGGGTGCCTGGGTAGCTCGGTCAGTTGAGGATCCAACTGTTAATCTCGGCTCAGGTCATGATCTCATAGTTCATGGGTTCAAGCCCCACATTGGTCTTTGTGCTATCAGCAGGGACCCTGCTTGGGATTCTCTCTCTCTCTCTCTCTCTCTCTCTCTCTCTCTCTCTTTCTCTCTCTCTCTCTCTGCCCTTCTGGCTTGTGCTCTGTCTCTCAAAATAAATAAATAAACTTAAGAAAAAATACAATACAAAGAATATGATGGAATGCAACATCATAAATATTGCAAGAATTAGTTTATTCATAAGCAAAATACTACTACATCCAGGAAAAATCATTTTGTCAACGTGGGTGAGGGGAGGTAAGCAGGGAATATACTCATGTGTGTCTTTACAAAATTACATAAACTCCAAATCTTGTATTAAAACCTGGAAAACCACAAACTTAAATTAATGAGGTCACTGAGAAATGGTCTTTATTCAACACACACACACACACACACACACACACATAGACACACTTCATGTTTACACATATTTGCCTTGATATTCCTGAAGCTTTTAAGGGAAAGCTGAATATCAGGCTCTATTCTATTTACAAAATGATGACAGACTTACTACCACACCTCTATTCTACTCCTAGACAAGGAAGCACCTGTTCAGTGTGAAGCCCTACTGCTTTCTCCCTCTAATCAGGCAGGGGCTAGGGTCAGGCCCCCCCCTCGCACCCGCCCTCCAAGGTCCCTGGATTGTGATAGGTATGTGCCTCCCTCTGTCTCTTCCTTTCTCTCATTTTACTGTAAGGAAGCACCTTCAACACTTTGCCTGGAACTCTCCTTAACGAGATCACCTGTCTCATTAGATATCTTTTCTACTTTCCACATTACTTCAGGTGAAAATGTTGCTAAACCTGCTGCCACTACAAGGATCCCCTTTTTATCCAGTTTCCAAAAACATTTTCCCCAATTTCTTTTAAACTCTCAGCAGCAGCCTTCTGAAAGGCCATTAGGCTTCTACTAACAGTCTCTTCAAGACACCTTAGCCTTTCACTTTCACTCTTCTCTTTCATTCTAAGTCTATTTATTTTGAGAGAGAAAGAGCATGAATGAGGAAGGAGCAGAGAGAGGGAGAGAGAGAGAATCCCCAAGCAGGCTCTGCATTCTGCATGGAGCTCCACACAGAACTCAAACGCACAAACCATGAGATCATGACCTGAGCCGAAACCGAGAGTCAGATGCTTAACCGACTGAGCCATCCAGACACCTCATCAGTTACACTCTTCTCAAAACCCTCCCAGCTTCTGCCCACTGCCAGGTCCCAAAGCCATTCCCACATTTTTAAGTTTTGTTATGGCACTCCACTTCTGAGTGCCCAAATATGAATACTTACCTAATGCTCCATACCAAATGATTCCAAAGCATAGCAACTTAAAATAATGATCAACATTTATTATCTCACAGTTTCCATGGGTCAAAAAATTGGAAGTGGCTTAGCTAGGTGATCCTGGCAAAGAGTTTCTGATAAGATTGCAGTGCAGAGGGATGCCTGGCTGGCTCAGTCAGTAGAGTATGTGATGCTTGATCTCAGGGTTGTGAGTTCAAGCCCCATGTTGAGCATAAAGATTATCTTCCAAGAAAAAAAAAAAAAAAAACCCTTAACAACAACAACAAAAAGATTGCAGTGCAGATACCAGGTGGAGATGCAATTATCTGAAAACTTGACTAAGATTGGAAGATATGCTTCCAACATGGCTCAATTACACTGCTGACAATTTTGTGCTGGTTGTTAGCAGGAAGCCTGAATTCCTTGCCATGTGGACTTCTTTATACATCTGCTGAAAATCCTCATGACCAGAGACTAGATTTGCTCTTCAGTCTGAAACAACTGAAAAATGAAAAACTGAAAAATATATGAAACAACAGTTTTCAGACTTTGAGTATCAGATGATGCAAGATAGTGACTCCTAAGAGAGGGAAAGCAAATGGACATAACCTTAAAATTACATTAGCTTCCTGCCTGAAAAGTTTTCAGGCCATAACACAGGGGAAAGAATTCACGGGAAGCCTAGGTATAATTTGGAATTCAAGAGACAGAACTGGGAATTCAGAGAGGCTAAGACAGTTAAAGTTCAAGGGCAGAGGACCACAGAAAAGATAACTACACAGAGAAGGAAACCTTCTCAGAGAAGAAACTACACAGAGGAACCCACTTAAGTTTTCAGTTGAGTACTGATCAGCACATGTGTATGAGGAAACTACCTGAGATCAGAGAAAAAATAGCAGAGGGAATAATTCTCTGCTCTCTGCTCTCTGCTCTCTGCTCTGGGAAATGTTTGTGTTCCCACCTAGTAGAGTGTTCACAAAACCTCAGTACAGGGCCAAATTCGCCCTACACTAAGGGCTGCTCTGATCCAGCCCAAAGAGGCTAAATGCAGGCCTCAAAATAATTAAAGTAGCTTCATCCCAGAATAAAGTTCAGGAATAGTAATAGAAAATACAAATTATCCAGCACTTAATTAAAATTCACAATGTCTGACATCCATTAAAATTACTAGACATGCGAAGAAACAAGTAAATAACATTAATAATAAAGACATTAATCAGTAGAAAGACTCAGAAAGATACAAGTGATAGAATTAGTAGACAAGGACATTAAAACATATATTCTAAATATTATATATTCCTTATGTTCAAGGAGGGAGAGAAAAAATTGAGCACGTTAACTAGATAAATGAAAGACATTTTAAGAAAATCAGGTTTTAAGAGCTGAAATGTAATGTCTTAGGTAAAATAAATACACATTAGGATTAACAGCAGATAGAAACTGCCAAAGAAAGTATTAGTAACTGGAAGACATAGTAATAGTCATAGGGAAAAATCTGTTATAAGGTGGCTGACAGGAGTGATAGGGGAATTCCAGTCCCTGCCCAAAGACTCCCCTTCTGGGTTCTTCCTGCCCTGCTTGCCACGTATGCCAAATTACTACTAATGAGGAAGTAACAGACTATAAATCGTCCCCCATGCTTATGCTCAGGACTCAGAGCTCTGGAGAGTGATCTCCTCTGAGCCCACTGGTGTGAAATAAACCTCCTTCCTTCCAAGATCTCCGAGTACCACTTGGTTCTTCCACTGGGTGATCCAGGCCAGGTTCCATAACATTTGGTTCCCTGACCAGGAAACCCAACTGCACAGGCCCATTGTTGCCACCGGTCTGGGAAAATGGTGAAGCAGTGATGATAGGAGGAATCGCAAAGGAGAAGGTGTGCCCTGCCTGATATTCGGCAGTCTCCCACTCGGTTGCCTCAGGCCCCACTCTGCCTTTCCCACCGGACTCAAGGAGTATTGGCAGGTGAGGAACTGGACCCGCCATTGGATACCAGTAAGGCCTGGGGCCCCAATTCTGTCCTGTCCAGCCCACCCATAGTGGTGGAAGGGGGACCCGATTACTCCCCAAAGACCTCAGTGGTCTCACAGGCAGGAATCCTGGTATGGGGCCCCATCAGTCCAGCCCACCCAAAGGGGTGGAAGGGGGACCTGGTCATGCCCTGGAGACCTCAGTGATCTCACAGGTAGAAATTCTGTGGGAGGGAATGTAATAACCTCTGGTGTGTATGTGAGTGTGAATGTACGACTCAGTCTGGCTTGCCTACCGAGTTCAATTCTGTGGCTCCATGAGAGGGCACCCTTAAAGTCCTTAAGGTCCCCCAAAAGCCCATCGAGTCTGAGTGAATGGCATACAGTCTATGGCGGCATTGGAATAGTTTCCGATCATAAGTCACAGAGCTGAGACCACTACAGCTAAGTGTCACCTAAGTTCCTTCAGGACACCGCCAGACAGGCATCTGACTAGTCTCCTCATTAGAGGGGGCACCCCTACTCCTCTGTCTTTGCGACTCTGCCTCACAGGAACATCATGGGGTTGGACGGAGCAAAGAAGAGGTTTTCAGGAGACTGTGGAATTAAGATAACCCCTGGCAAGTTAAGGACCCTATGTGAGCTAGAATGGCCCACTTTTGGTGTAGGACGGCCCTCAGAGGGAACCTTAGATGTCCCAACAATTTGTTGCGTCTGGCATGTTACACCACAGACCCAGGTTACCCTGATCAGTTCCCGTATGTCGACTCCTGCTTTGAGACTGCCCAAACCCTTCCCCCTTGGGTGCTATTTACCTGCAACAAACAGGGACAGGCTAGGGTCTTAGTCGCCTCGACAAAGTGGCCCAGAGAAGGTAAACAGAAGTCCCAACCTCCACAAATTCTTGCCGTTGATCCAGAGGAAGAACCAATCTTGCTCCTGCCATATGCTCCCCCGAGACCATCAGCACCTAACCCCCCATTTCCCGATACTCCACCACCTTTGGTCGCCCCACCACCTCCGGACTTGGCAGATCCTCTCTCCCCCAGACCAGTGGCCAAATTGTGCCCTCAGCCAGGCACAGGCACTCTCCAGATGCTGGTCCACAGCCACTGGTACCAAGAGACTCCTCTGGGGGGATTGGAACAGGGCCTATGAAGCCTATGAATATGCCCAATCGCAAGGGGAATCCCTCAGGGACTATTATGAGAGGTCTGCGAGGCTTACACCCAGTTTGACCCTGAGGCACAAGAGAGCCATGACACCTTGACAAAAGGACGGGGAAGGTCCAGCCACCAAAAGCGGGGGAGACCCAAAACTTCCTTAGCAAGGGATCAATGTTCCTACTGCAAGGAGAAAGGACATTAAAAGAATGAATGTCCCAACGGGGGAAAGTCCCAGAAACCCAGCCTATACACACAAGAACCATGCAAAAAAGAGCTCATAGGCCTAGCAGGAATAGCTTCAGATTGAGTGGGACCAGGCTCACTTCTTGGCCCCCACGAGCCCACAGTCAAAATAAAAGTAGAGGCCCAAACTATGACTTTTATGTGAATTTGGGGGCCACATGGTATGGCATGAATTCCTCTACCTACCTGAGTGCCCTATCCCTCTCCTCAGCTGGGATATACTCTCAAAGCTGGTGGCCCAAATAACCTTTGAGCCAACAGGATGCACCAGCCTCCCATTGGATCCAAATAGAGGCTATCCTGTGCCCAGGCCCAACCAAGCGGCCTGCCCAAATTCAGGACTGCCTTCCCCACTGTATGGGTCAAGGATAACCCCCCTGACTTGCCCACAACCGGGCTCCCATCATTGTAGAGTTAATCCCAGGGGCTCAACCGCAGAGACAGTGGCAATACCCCCTCCCACAAGAGGCAAGGGTGGGCATCCAAGAAAGCCAGCATTCTGGTTGAATGCCAATCACCCTGGAATACCCTGTTCTTGCCAGTCAAGAAGCCGGGAGGAGGGTACCGACCAGTTCAAGACCTCAGAGCTATCAACAAAGTGACTGTCTCCTTGCACCAAGTGGTCCCGAACCCATACACCCTCCTCAACCAGATCCCAGGCTCTGCCAGATGGTTTACCTGCCTAGATTTAAAGGATGCCTTCTTCTGCCTCCACTTGCCCCCCAGAGCCAACCCTTGTTTGCCTTTGAATGGACAGAACCAGACACAGGGCGACAGATGCAACTGACTCAGACGTGCTTCCCACAGGGGTTTAAAAACTCACCTACCCCCTTTTGGGAGGCACTGGCCGGAGACCTCGCCAGCTTTCCAAGGGAGACCACACACTGCACCCTTCTCCAGTATGTGAATGACCTCTTCCTCGCCAACAATACCTGGGAGAATTGCACAGAGGGCATAAGAGCCCTCCTCCAACTCCTGTCAGACTCAGGGTATCAGGTCTCATGGAAAGAGAGCACTAGGGCCAGAGAGAAAGAAGGTCATCACCTCCCTACTCCAGCCCCAAACTAAGAGGGGGCTATGAGAATTCCTGGGGGTTGTGGGATTCTGCCAAATCTGTATTCCCAGATTCTCAGCAATAGCAAGACCCCTCTATGATCTCTTGGTAGGGCCAGAATGAGAACACCCTGTCTGGACTGAAGAGGCCAAAGCCACCTTCCTAGAGATAAAGGCGACCTTGGGGCAGGTGTCAGCCCTTGGCCTGCAGGATATAGAAAAGCCTTTTAATCTCTTCGGGCGTGAGAAAGTCACCCTCGGGGTTCTCACACAGACCGTTGGCCCTTGGCAATGGCCAAAAGAGGCCAGTAGCAGCAGAATGGCCACCATGCCTTAGGGCACAATCAGAGTTTGGCCACAGTTCTGCTCATTAAGGAGGTAGATAAACTCACCTCCTGGGACAAGAGGTCACCTCTTGGGACAAAAAATAAATGTTAAGGTTCCCCATGGTGTTGCGTCTCTCATGCCTCCAACTCTTGGCTAGCACAATACCAGGGGCTTCTCTGCAAGAATCCACGGGTCACTTTTAAAAACAGTGCGGACGCTGAACCCCGCAGCTTTCCTACCTTCTGAGGAAGGGAATGTCCATTGCACACCAGGAACTCAAGGTTTCTCTCCTTTTGAACTAATATATGGGAGGCCTCCTCCATGTCTAGGGAGCTTCCCAGAAAGGAAATAAAAGAACAACTTCAAGGTTTAGGGGCCACCCTAAATGAGTTACAACAATACCATAGAGAGGGCATCAGTCTCTTTAGGATCCCCTGTCCACCACTTCTCACCAGGGAACTCAGTCTAGGTCAAAGACTGGAAAAAAGGCCCTCTCAAACCACGGTGGACTGGGCTTCATACCATTATTCTGGCCACCCCTACTGCCCTCAAGGTCACAGGTCACTCCATGGGTCCACCGCTCCAGAGTCAAGAGGGCCAGTCCTGAGGAGCCCCAGACTTGGAAGACTGACCCAAGTCCGATCTTTAGCCCTGTTCCAGCCACACCCCGGAAGCTGACTGGTCTACGTACGGCAGAAGCTTGAGAAATTGCCGGTCTGATAAAATAGACTGTCCTTACTCCTTGCCATGGTATTGGCAGAAGTTGCCCCAGAAAGCTGGGGAAATAGCAAGAGGTTCCTGTTCACACTCACCTTCCTCTTACGGATAGGATGTTTTGTTAGCATTGATTGCCTCTAATCTGGGCCCCATTTGTAAGAGCAGGGCACTTTCAGTGGAAGAATCTGGGCGGGGGAGGGAAGTTAAAAGCTTAAATGTGGTATAACCTCTTTAGGTCTGCTGGTTTGCCTGCCAGTAAGGAGGTTGCCAATGCCATTTTGGGGAAGTGTTTGTACTAAAGTATGCCTCAAGCTTCAGGAAAAAGAGATTAAATGATTCTCAGGATAAAAGTTGGTGCTTGGATTAACCTTCAGCCCTGAGGCCCAGGCTAAATGAGAGGTGTTACTACCCATCCTCCTAGGGGCAGGAATAGCCACAGGAATAGGGACAGGCATAGGAGACATAGGCTAGTGTCCCTGCAGAGCCCCCCCCCCCCCAAAAAAAGTTTCCTGGCAGGAGTTGCCCTCCAGAACAGATGCACTTGACCTCCTCACTGCCAAGAAAAGGGGCACCTGCATCTTCCTTGGAGAAGAATGCTGTTACTTTATAAACCAGTCAGTAATAGTTACCACCAAAGTCAGGGAACTGAGAGACAGAACCAGCCCATAAGTGAAGGTGATGCCCTCTAATACAGCCTAGATCTGTTTAAAGGGGCATCAAAGGGGGGAATGATAGGGAAAAATCTGTTACAAGGTGGCCAACAGGACTGATAATGGGAATTCCAGTCCCTGACCGAAGACTCCCCTTCCCGAGTTTTTCTTGCCGTGCTCGAACAGACTACAAATTGTCCCCACTGTTTATGCTCCAGACTCAGAATGATCTCCTGAGCCCACTGGTGTAAAATAAACCTCCTGCCTTCCAAGATCTCTGAGTGCCACTTGGTTCTTCTGCCAGTTGATTCAGACCAGTTTCTGTAACAATAGAAACTATCCAAGTGAATGACTGAGAGGGGGAAAAAGACTGAAAAAATGGAACAGATGTAATGTGTCAATTATACTTCCATTTAAAAAAAATTGGATGGGGCGCCTGGGTGGCGCAGTCGGTTGGGCGTCCGACTTCAGCCAGGTCACGATCTCACGCTCCGTGAGTTAGAGCCCCGCGTCAGGCTCTGGGCTGACAGCTCAGAGCCTGGAGCCTGTTTCCGATTCTGTGTCTCCCTCTCTCTCTGCCCCTCCCCCGTTCATGCTCTGTCTCTCTCTGTCCCAAAAAAAAAATAAATAAAAAATAAAAAAATTTTTAAAAAATTGGAACAGCATATCAGCTGCAGGATGACTTCAACCAGCGTAACATACATATAATTGAAGTTTCTAAAGGACCAGAGTAGACAAATTATTTAAGTAATGACTAAGATTTTTCCAAATGTGGTCAAAATGTAAGGCCATTCATCCAAAAAGTTCAACAAAGCCCCCAAACAAGAAACATGAAGCAAACTATACCAAAGTACCATATAATGCTTAATAAATAAAATTGTAATTCTGAAACTCCCTATCCCTTTTTCTGCTGTATTTTCTTTAAAAAAAAAATTTTTTTTTCAACGTTTATTTATTTTTGGGACAGAGAGAGACAGAGCATGAACGGGGGAGGGGCAGAGAGAGAGGGAGACACAGAATCGGAAGCAGGCTCCAGGCTCCAAGCCATCAGCCCAGAGCCCGACGCGGGGCTCGAACTCACGGACCGCGAGATCGTGACCTGGCTGAAGTCGGACGCTCAACCGGCTGTGCCACCCAGGCGCCCCTCTGCTGTATTTTCTTTATAGGTCTTATCATTCCTTAACATCACATTTATTTATTTATTTATTTATTTATATAGTTTTGGATTAGTGTCTTTTTTATCCCCTAGAAAAATGAGCTTTGTAATAGCAAGAATTTATCTTGTTTATTACAATAAATCCAATATGTAAAACTATGCCTAATATACAGTAAACAGGCAAAAAGTAAATGTCAGATATTTATTCAGAGAAATTATTCTGAGCTTATAAATTTTTATGAGTTTAATTATTTTTGACCCAATTACTATATTACTATATCATACTTAAGGAGATAGAGTTTAGTTTTAGAAATAAAAACATTCCAGACAGTGCTATTGAACTGACCAAATTATCTCCAATTTATTATTCATTTTAAACCAAAATATACTGAATATCTAACCCAATTGTATTCAGTATAATCTTGTTTCTTTACAATATTCTATTGAAACTTCCCATACTCACATTAATCCCTGCCTTCCTTTTTCCTCACCTTTACTCCGAATTTGGCCCTCTCTCTCTCTCTCTCTATATATATATATATATACATACATATATATATATATATATATACACATTCAGACACCATCTTGGTACAAACAAAAACACATTGAAGGATACCAGAATATACCACTCAAAATATACCTCTGACATATGGATTACTTTGAGCTAAAGGCTATTGAGAATCAGCAGATTCAGGAAAAATTCTCTACCTCCCCCTAATGAGCTAAAAATAGAGTATAAATTTCCTCTTTTATAAAGGAAATTTACACTTGTAAAGATGTCTCTGTACCAGGAAGAGAGCTACTCCTACTGACAATTCTTAAGGCCTGAGAGACTCATCTGCATAACAAGACAACTCTTATTTACCATACATTTCCTTCTCTCCCCCTCCCACCCACAAGCCCAAACTTATTTTCCTTTGTTTAGCTAAAAATGATATGTTAAGTCTCAAACATCTAATCTTATCCTGGAGCCATATTTTATTTTGTAAACACCTGTGCAAACACAATGGAATAATAACTGTTTTCTCTTGTTCTTCTGTCTTTTATCACATCGATTCAAGACCCCCAGTCCTTGAACGTAGGATGGTAAAGATTTTACCACCCATACTACATCCAGACACACCTATGTACATGCAAGCACACACATACATATACAAACCCCAGTCAAATAGAGACAAATATATATAAGCAAACATACACAAACACAGGTGAACATACACAGACTTACACAAAGACACATATATACACAATAAAATCCTTATAAACAGACTTAAAAAAAACTTTTAATCTATACAAAATGGCTACACATTATATTCTCTCTCAGAGATTCATAACTTGCTTTAAGAGATTTTATGCAAAGAAACTGGATTAAATTTGCTTAACATAGTACTTTCCAAAATTATTTGAACACATAACTTTCTCACACTGCTATGAGCATCTTAAAGAACAGTCTTCTGTAGGACACTGGCTTGGGAAAAACTGAGCAGATCATCCCATGAAGTAGATATGTCAGATTATTTTAGCCCAGGGAGTATCCATGTCACTTGGGGAGATTTCTCAAAATTCAGAATTACAGAATCCATCCCAGATGTATTAAATTGAATCTATGCTCTAATCCACTCTGTGTTGATCTACCATTACCATTTCAGAGGACGGTCTACTTCTCTTGTTTCCAATTTCTAGCTGGCACCTTGCTATTAATCCCATATACATTTAAAACTCTCTGGAGTTCCTTTCTTTAATTTTTTTTTAATGTTTATTTATTTTTGATAGAGAAAAAAGAGAGAGGAAGTGGGGAAAAGGTAGAGAGAGCAACAGAATCTGAAGCATGCTCCAGGCTCTGGGCTGTCAGCACAGAGCCTGAAGCAGGGCTTGAACTCACAGACCACAAGATCATGACCTGAGCCAAAGTTGGACACTTAACCAATGAGCCACCCAGGTACCCCATCTCTGGAATTCCTTTCATGTGATGCCCAACTATCTGGTACTGAAATCAGATGTCACCATTCCTCTGAAGCCTTCACTGGCCTGTCCAGGTCGTCAATCTGATTCCCCTTTTCCAGGAAGTGGTGTCATTTTAACTTGTAATTTTTTTTTTTCTATCTCTCTGCCTGCTATCCTTCATCATAATTATTTGTTTACATGTTCCTTTTATCAGACTGCTATTCTTTGCAGATAAGCCCTCAAGTTTACATCTTTATATTCCTACTGACTTTCAGTGTGTTTAACAAAATATTCAATAATTTTGTTGGTGGTGGTTTGGGTTTATTTAAACTAAAGTGAATTAAAATCTACTCATTTTGTTCTATTTTGGTATAGTTCTCAGTTCTCAGTTATTTACACATAATATCCACACACATGGAGTCCTTTATGTAGCAAATAACCCACTTAATATATATTTGTCCCAGGTCATCAGCCTATATTAGGGACACATTGTTACTGGCTCAGCCTACACAATTATGTCAAAATGTATACCAGGATATGACCAAAAAGATACTGTTGACTAAGATGTCCATAGTGAGTAAGCATTTAGGACAGTAGTGTTCGTATTTGAACCAGGTCCTAGACTCCCAGCTCATTGATCTGCCAATGGCTACCACCTCCTGACTGAGATGTGTTAGCCATTAGAGTTGAGAAGAGTCCAGGTACCAAAAAGGTAGCAACAAAGATTAAAATAATAATAATAATATACAATAATATAAAAATACAACAACAACAATAATAATAACTATCATTTATCAACCACTTACTTTTTGGCAGAATGCTCTACATCTACATATATTAATCTCTCATTAATCCCTACAATAACCTTGTAAGATAGCTATTAGTGTCAGAGAGGAAGAATTTGCCTTTCAAGGTTTTTCAAGTTGGAAGAAGAATCACATTGGCAGGAGGCAGAATAACAGAAGGAAATCAAATTTAATAGCACACATATGGGGAATCCTCACAGACATGGAAATTCCAAAGATAAGCAACATAATGCTTATGTCAGCTCATGCTTATGAGAGGTCAGAGGATACAAAGGGGAGAGAGACCACTAGCAGGAAAGTAAAAGGAGATATTTGGAAAACAAAGCTTGCCCTATTACTTAGATAAGTTTCTCAGGTAAAGAGGAATCTCTGTTGATATTTTTCTTCCTGATACAAGCAGGCAGTTGAAAGGGAGAAAAAGAGCTTTTCCTAAATCTGCTGGGTATTGATAGCTTTCAGCTTAAAATAACATTCATGCCAAAATGGCCCATCTTGGGGCAGCCTGCTCTTGGCCTCTACATTAGCTTCCTCTTTCTACAAATAAGAAATCAAAGCCTAAAGAGTGTTATGGACTGGGGTTTGCATTCCCCAAATTTCATATGTTAAAGCCCTAATCTGAAATATGAAGGTATTCGGAGGTAGGGTATTTGCGTGTGAAAGGTAATTAAATTTGGGTGAGCTCATGAGAGTGGGGCCCACATGATGGGATTACTACCCATGTAAGAAGATTCCTTAAAATGCATCCTCCTGGCCTCTGACTTTCTTTACCCTTAACACGTATGCTAAATTTTGACAAGGAGCACTGTCCTTCATGCAACATTTAATAAGTATTTGTTGTGATGTTCCATTCTTTTTTCTCTCAACCCCCAATAATTATTCTTCCTCCAGCTGTACTATTTTACACTTTGCTTAACAAACAACCTGCCTGAATTGATTCAGCTTTAGAACTTTCTCCCATCTAGCTACACTGCCCTCGTGGACAGGGCTTCTATCAGAAGGATACTTTAGGATGCTTTCAGATACAGGTACCACCACCACCAACAACAACAACAACAAAACTGATTAAAGGAGGCTTAAACCAAAAATACATAACTCAAGGTTAACAAAAAGTCTAGGTATAAGCGGATCCAAGCAGTTTAGTGGCTCAAAGTTGTCAGCCCTCCAGGTTAGAATCCATGAGAGTCTCTTTGCTTTTATCTTATGGTCACAAGGTGGCTACCATAGTTCTGATTAGTACTTCCTCCCAATAGCATGTACTGAGCAAAATAGACAAGGGTCAAAAACACCTTCCCACCAAGTTGTCTCTCTGTTATCAAAGAAGAAAATGCTTCTCATATATTTTCAGATGGATTCCCTTATATTCCATTGTCATAACTAGAACTAAGCCCATTTTCCCACTGGCAAAGAAGAGTGAAATTAATGCGATCGGTTTAGTCAGTTATGGTTTACCCTCCCCTGAGCCCATTGCTACCTGTCCAATACCTCAAAAAAAAAGAAAGACTCAATTAGCAAGTAGGAAGAGAAGCAACAATTGTCAGGTAGATAAACAGTTGCATTGGCCACAAAGCTACCCAAGTCTCCAGGAGCAGGAACCAGCAGCATGGCAGCCAGAGTCATATCTGCCTCACTTTCTATCCATCACTTCATCAAGCAGAGTACGCTAATATTTTGAGTGGATGAAAGGCTTAGGGATGACTTGAAGAGGACAGCAAAAAACAAGAACAATATTTTTACTGCCTGTATAGTGTGTGTGTGTGTGTGTGTGTGTGTGATAACAGGTATTAGAGTTGGATATAGGAAACATGAGTCACACTGATTTCTGAAAGAATGAATTTTTAGAAATCAACAAAAACATGTAACATGCAAATATTACATGTAAGTAATGTAAGTAATATAACATGTAAGTAATATAACATATAACATGTAAGTAATATAACAATACTTATAACTTTAAAAAGTCATGTATGGAGTATATGGTAGTATATGATGTGATCATTATTTTTAGGAAAAACCTCCTAAGGAAAATGAATTTTCAAAGGGAGTCTGAAGGAAGGAAAAAACAAAGAAATGAGTGAGAAGAGCACCCAGGGAGGAGACTGCACAAGAATCAGAAATGCCAGTAAAGACTGTGCTTTTACCCCCTTGTTATTTTTTTTCTTAGTGTCATTATTTTCCTCTCCTAGCAATCCCTTTTCATTCTCTGCCAAACTTATTTTATAAATAGTCGCCCCACGCTGCTCCACTCCTTACCTCCTAGTAACTGCTCAACTCTGGGCAATTTAGCTTTTACCATCATCACTCTGCTAGGCAAGAATAGAAAGGAAACACTCTTATTACCCAATCTAAACCCATCTCTCCTCTTCCTGCTCATATACCCCCAAGACATGGAACTTTAAGACAGCAATAATATGAGCAGAGGAGCCTTCCCTTGGATGAAAGTAGGTATGAAAGAAATTCTGAGTTTTCCTCCAAAAGCTGTAGATGATCCTTAGTATCTCCCATGCTGTCGGTAATGTTCTTCAACCCCAGTGCCAGTTTTGCTTACCAAAATTAGCCCATTAGCCTTTCACATTTCCTAAATTGAAGTAATTAGGAAAAAATATTAGCTCAGAAGATTCTTAATGGAAAACAATCATAAAAATAGGAGAGTAAAAGACACAAGCCCAAAACCAAAGAATATGTAGAGTATTAGTGCTCCAAGAGATTGAGCAAATCCGTCAAATTATTAGGTCTCAGTTTTTCCACATTTAAAACTAGAAAGGAGAAAGGGAGTTAAAAGATCTCTATAGAAATTTTTAGCCCAAAGGTTTATAATTTTATCAAAGTTCTGTCTCAATAAGTCACCAATAATCCTTTTAATTGTTACATCCAGTAGTCTTTGATCTTTTCTGATTTTGTTTTGCCTCTGCAGCATTTGGCACTTTTCACATTTTCTTCTTTCCTTTGATGTAAATGAAAGGTTGTGATTTCTTTAAGAACTGGCAGCACTTAAGACCGCTGCAAATGGTTATGTAGGATGGGTATTGCCCAACCTATTACATGCAAAGGACATTATTACAATCAAGGACATTATATCTATGCATGTATTATAAAACTTTTCCACTGATGACAGTAAATAATCTTGTCCAAAAAAATACCACTGTATTATGACATTTTTTTTAAAAAGGTAACTTTTCTAATTTATGCAAAAGGTCTCATAGGCTGGCAGTATACTGGCAGCAAGGTCTGTGTTGATAGAACAGAATGAGTTCAGTCTTAACCCAGTTATTAGAACTTGAGATTTTACTGTCATCTTTGACGATTTCCTTTCCTCGACAAATGGCCAACATAATATTCAAGTAATTCAACTTAATTATAATTCAACTAATTCAATATAATTCAACTTTTTTTTTGAGCATTCACTCTTTTTAAATTAAAAAGAAAAAGGCATAGTAGTATTTCAGAGAAGTCAGTCCTATTAATTCTACCCTCCTCCACGTTTCTCCAGCCACAGTATTTGTCATTCTCCCTACCTTTGGTCTCATCCTTCACTGATATATCTTCTATACCACTACCAGTGATATCTCCCCAAGACACAGACCCAATCATCTCTTTTGTTTTCTTGACAACATGCACTTATTGATGAAGAAAATGTAAGAGTCATCCATGTTCTGGCCCCAGTCTACTCTTCCAGCTTTATTTCATGCTTAGTGGGTCCTTAATACATCTTCACTTGGGCCGGGGTGGGGGGCGGCGGGGGGAGGGGGGGGGAGAGCAGGAAGGAAGTATAGAATGCCTTGGCAAAATCACAATCATTATTGACTAAAATGTAAATGTTTATACTACATCTGTGGCCTAAATAGACACAGTTTTGCCCAATCCATTTTAACATCTGATTGGGTGAAATAAAAGCGAAAATTCAGTCCTCTTATTTGGAGCCTTTAGATAATTTCACAGGGATTTATAAAGTTCCCAGCATTTCAATCTAGGGACACTCTCTGTTTAAGGCAAAGCAAACTATTCTTCCTCATTTTGGAATTGTTTATTATTCAGAGGCTACAGAAAAATACTCATTAATCCCTATACGAATGTGAAACGCAGAGGGATGCCTCATCACTGAGTCATTCAAAATTTTCGAACATTTAGCTCAAAAATAGATGATAACTCATGCAAGTTCTCTCCCTGTTTATTATTTCTGATCATTAAATTGTCTATGGCAACAAGTCTGTGACCCACCATATCAGCTGACAGCTGATTTTTAAAATAAATTTTCCTTCTGCCAATTTTCTAAATATATCAGCTCTCTTAAAATGAGTAAGCGTCAAGGAGCTAACCTGAAGACCCAGTTTTTGCCCCTACTAAGAAGGTAGCTAAATGTAGAATTTGAAAATGAAACACATTCCCTTTTATTTTCAGAATTTAAAAGCATAGGACATAATGAATAGCAAATAAGGAAAATGACATCTGAGAGACACAGAAAGAAAAGTAAAAAGCATTTTCCCATGATCGGTGACTTTAGTCTGTCGTTCTCAGCTTCACATGGGTGGCCTGGGAGTAGTGGCTCATCTAGTTGCACACGGATGGTCTTCAACCACATCAGTTGGTTTCACATTCAAAATGATGGTTCTGGGACCAAGAATAATCCCTTTTTTTTTCTATGTTTTATTTATAATTGGGTGTTCTTCTTCCACCAGTCTTTTGAAGCAACACAATCCGAGTAACTGAATACACTTACCTCGTCCACATGCCAATTAATTGCCTAACTTCCTCTTCTTTGTTATTTGGGTGTGTCTCACTCTGCTTAGCAAATGTATTTCTTTAAACTGCGTATGTCAAATTCTGATAAACTCATAGTATAAATATACTGGCGATGTTACTGTTTAAAGGAAATGTTTGGTGAACGCTACTAAATGGTAAAAATCCTGAGAGCCACCTCTGAATTTCTCTACTATAAACTCTGGTTCCCACTTACTGAGTTGTAAAAAGTGGGATTAGATCAATAAACATTTTTGGTCTTTGGAGAAAAAAAGCTTTCCAAATCTACTTTTACTTTGTTGGTTGTTTTTAGTCAAGACATTTTGAATGTTGTTATCCTTTGCATACTTAAGTGTCAGCTCACCACTGATGTTATGAAAGGAGCTTTGACCTTCATCTTAGTCTCATAAGTTGACTTGGCATGTGCCCAAAGTATTCTTAGTCAAGTTGATAGTGGCTCCTCATCTATAAGTCATATTGTTTTAAATACACTAATAATTTCATCAGTATGATCATAGTTTCTGCATGGAGGGTTTAGTTTAGGCTTTCTTTCCCTTCACTGAAACCACCTGGTTCGAGAAACAACTAAACAAAGGTGTATATATTGGATAACACTCAAAGGATCACATGTCAGGGTTGGATTTTGTTTGTTGTTTTTTCATTCTCTCAGCATTTCTGGCAAGTGAGGTGTGCAGAAACCAAAGAATACGTTCCCTAACTGATGAGGTGGGGGAAGGCAGTAAGAAAATGACACCTACCTAGTTTAAGGTAATTCACTTAAAAATCCCAAAATTAAAAATCCCAAATTAAAAGGAAGATACCCTCTAACAACCACTTGATGTCACTGCTGTAGCTCATCTCCAGCTTCTCCGGAAGAGAGTGCAAGTTGGCTCCTTCCTAAGTGACCAGAAAAGAAAAAAGGAGACAAATAGAGTTTTAGTCTTTTTACATGGACATTTTTTTAAAGCTAATGATTGTTTTAGTTTTAAGTTGGGTTATCCCACCGTGCTTCTTTTTCTTGTTCTGAAGAGAAAAGGAAAGTCTGTGAAGGATCTGAGCAGCTCCTACTGGACAAAGACAAATATTTCATTGCCATGTCGACAGTTCTCAAATTAGCTGCGTATCAGAACTCATCTGGGGATCTTTGTGAAAACACAGGTCACTGGACTCTACCCAGGAACTGTGGAATCCAAATCTCTGGAGTAGGGCATAGGCATTTACGTTTGTATTAAGTACGTTTGTTGAAGTACGTTTGTACTTTCAAAGTGATTCTGAGTATCAGTAAGGTTTGGAAATCTCCGTTTCACTTTGCATTACGTTTTTCCTAATTTATAATGTTAGGGAATGTAAGCTGACCTGGTTTTCTAGGCAACTAAAGAATTTTACATTTTCACATCCTCATTTGTCACTCAGAATGAACTTTTGGGATGCATCCTCTCCTTCATGCAAACCTTCTTTCTTTCATCTCTTTCCCTCATTTCTCCTCTTTATTTTTCTCTTCCTTAAGTATTACCACAGTACACATTCTCTTAATTGCAACAATTATATGATTTGCTTTACTTACATATCTGTTTTTCAACTGAAGGAAAGCTGAACTAAGTCCTCCCTTTGTTGTTTGGCCCTCCCTTTTATGACAAGGACTATACTAGTTCCAGCATTATTCCTAACAATAAAAACAAACCCCCTTGCTAAATTTACACATTATTAATGTTACATGCATTTTTTAGAAAAATAACTCCCTTACCTGGCCAGTTATATGCCAGATTCCATGTAAGACATTTCACACACATTTGTGCATTCTCTCATAAAACCCTATGTGACTAATACCATTAATGAATCTTTACAAATGAAGAAGTTGAAGCCAGAATTTTGCCTCCTCCAACCCCCCCCCCCCTAATCTTAAAGTGGGAAATTCTAACGCAAATTCTTTGGTTTTTGCTCTCTCTTAGATACTGCTTTGTCTTATCAGAAATACGATCACAGTGCTACTGACCAATCTATTAAGTACTCAGTGTGCCAACTTTAAGGAAAATCAGACTATAAGCTAAAGGTAAAGATCCCTACATAATCACATACTATGTAATCTTCTTGATGAGTCATATCATTTCTGGTTACTAGGAAAGAAGACTCAATAACAATCCCCAGAACTGTGAGCCAACTGCAGTGTGACAATCCAACACGTTTAGGACATTACCTAAAATTTTGCAGACTGAGGGACAGAAAATTCTATACTTTGAACAAAGAATCCAATTAGTGGCCCTGCCTTTAGCTGATAAATTGAAGATTGTGATGTCTTCCTGTGTTTTTTCAACAACTCTGTGCATTTCAGCTCTTCTGCAGAACTCGTCAACAATCTCAAGTGTTTTGTTTGCTTTTAGACTTCAAAGGAGATTTGAGACTGAAAACACACTTACCCAACCAATCATTTATGTAAGAAATACTGATTCAATTTTAGCATACTGCCTAATTCTGCCTTTTTCCTGACATAACAACTGGGAAGAATATCAAAGCAAAAATTGCATTGCTGAGCCTGAGAAGAGCCAAAACAATGATTATACTAGCACCAGATACTTAAAACACTGCCAAAAGAAAGAAAACAGGTATTATTCATTTTGCTAACTTGACTAAAATTGAAACAGAAATTCTGAATCTATGCTGTGTACCAGGTCCGGTATCTGGTGATTATCCAGCTGTGATTTTTTTTTTTTAATTAAAGTGAAATTCACATCACATAAAATTAACCAATTTAAAGTGAACAATTTAGCGGCATAAATTACATTCACAATGTTGTACAACCACTGCTTCTAACAGTGTTAGTTTCAACATTTTTTTTTTTTTTAGTTTCAACATTTTTATCATTCCAAAAGGAAGCCTGATACTCATGAAACAGTTACTCCTCTCTCCCCCAGCCCCTGGCAACCACCAATCTGCTTTCTGCCTCTATGAATTTATGTATTCCTGATATTTCATATAAATGGAATCATACAGGAGCACCTGAGTGGCTCAGTCGGTTGAGTGTCCAACTCTTGATGTCAGCTCAGGTCTTGATCTCAGGAGTTGTGAATTCAAGCCCCACCTTGGGCTCCATGCTGGGAGAGGAGCCTACTTAAAAAATAGTTAATTTGGGGACATCTGGGTGGCTCATTTGGTTAAGCATCCAACTTTGGCTCAGGGCATGGTCTTGCAGTCTGTGAGTTTGAGCCCCACATTGGGCTTTGTGCTGACAGCTCAGAGCTTGGAGCCTGCTTCAGATTCTGTGTATCCCTCTCCCTTTCTCTCTCTCTCTCTCTCTCTGCTCCTCTCCCACTCATGCTCTGTCTCTGTCTCTCTCTCTCAAAAATAAACATTAAAAAAAATTTTTGATAATTAATTAATTAATGGAATCATACAATATGTGACCTTTTGTGTCTGGCTTCTTTCAGTTAGTATAATGACTCCAAGGTCCATCCATGTGGTAGCATAAGCATATATCAGTACTTCACTCCACTTTATGGCTGAATAATATTTTATTATATGTATACATCATAATTTGCTTATCATTCATCTGTTGATGGGCCTTTGGGGTGTTTCCATCTTTTGGCTAATTTGAATAGTGCTGCTATGAAACATGTATACACATGTATTTGAGTAGCAGCGTTTTCTTTTTTTTTTTTTTTTTGAAGTGTAGTTGACACACAATGTTACATTAATGTTACATTAATTTCAGGTGTACAACATAGTGATTCAACTTCTCTATGCATATGCTACGCTCATCACAAGCATAGCTACCATCTGTCGCCATACAACACTATTACAGTGCCACTGACTGTATTCCCTATGCTGTACCTTTTATCCCCATGACTTATTCATTCCATTGAGTAGCAGTTTTAATTCTTTTTGGTACACCTTAAAATGGATTTGCTGGCTCATATGGTAATTTTATGTTTAACTTTTTGAAGAACCACTGTGATACTTTTTGTAGCACATTTCTTCTACTGCCATCAGCTCTCATTGAGATAGAAAGTTAGAGGAAGAGGTGAGACAATGTCAACAAGACCAGAAGTTCTCAGACTTGTTGGTCTCCTTAACTCTTTATACTCTCGAACTTTTTTTTTTTTAAGTGGTCTTCAGGCCCACTATGGCCCTGACCAAACCCAAGACCCCAAGATCAAGATCTGAGCCAAGACCAAGAGTCAGACACTCAACCAACTGAGCCCCCACTCTGAAACATTTTTAAAGAACCCAAAAGGCTTTTGATTGTGCTGGCCGTGTCTATCATTATTTATTGTATTAGAAATTAAAACTGACAACTTCTTAAAATAACAGAGCCATTATATATTAGCATAAATAGCATATTTCTTGGTAAGATAACTATTTTCCAAAATGAAAATATTTAGTGACAATAGTGAAATTTTCATACATTTGCAGCTAATGTAAGACAGCTAGATTCTCTGGGTTCTCGGCTGGCTCATTTGATAGAGCGTGCAACTCTTGATCTCAGGGTTGTGAGTTCAAGCCCCACATTGGGTGTAGAGATTACTAAAAACAATAATAGTAATAATAGTTTTATTTTTCATTTTGTGCTTTAAAGTAATTTTTTTATTTGAGAGAGTAAGTGTGTGAGCACACACACATGCATGAACAGGAGAAGGGCAGAGAGAGAGGATCCCAAGCAGACTCCATGCTGTCAGTGCAGAGCCCCACATGGGGCTCAAACCCACAAACTATGAGATCGTGACCTGAGCCAGAATCAAGAGTTGGATGCTCAACCAACTGAGCCACCCAGGTGCCCCAATAATATATATATTTTTTAAGACAGCTGGATTCTCATACCTGCTTCTACAGGCAATCTGTTGTTTTACTGAAGTATAAGGAAAAAAAATCCAGGCTCACATAGATATATAATTGGCAAAGGGTGGAACAGTTTAGTAGCCTTTTGGGATATTTATCAGGATTTTCTTTGATACTACATGAAAACTTAAGTGGTAGAATCTTGTAAAAGTTAGTTGTGATGTGGAATCCGAAACTACATTAATGAATTTTTCTCACGGTCTGCATTAAAATCCATTTGTCTATTTAGCAATCTGACTAGCTCTTTCACCATGCATGACTGTAACATAAATGTAGGTTCACTGAATTATGGATCTCTTCTAAATGTTGATAAGTCTGGGTATACAGGAACAAAAACAAATCATATTTTTTAATATCACCATCCATCTCAGAAAAATATGGGAAGCTTTTAAGGTCACAATGGTGACACATTTTTTCAAAGTTCTCATTTTTACTTAAAAGTATGAAGCTTGTCATTTGCAACAAATACTTGTAGTTGGTGCCCTTAAATTGACAGCCTTCATTTATTTTCAAGAAAATACCTGCCAATTACCCAAATCTGAATAATCATATTTTGTCAGTCCTTCCTAAAGTGAAAAATGCTATCTCATGAAAAAAGGGACTTGTTACACTCACAACTCAAACAGTTGCACAAACGCTTTTCTCCCAACAGTTCTCAGCAGTTCTCTGTGTGTACTTCCCCCAACGTGGGGCTTGAACTCACCATCCTGAGATCAAGAGTTGCATGCTCTACCAACTGAGCCAGCCAGATGCCCCAGTCATACAGAATTTTAAATTTTTTTTAACATTTATTTATTTTTAAGAGACAAAGAACACGAGCTGGGGAAGGGCAGGGAAAGAGGGAGACACAGAATCCGAAGTGGGCTCCAGACTCTGAGTTGTCAGCACAGAGCCTGACGCAGGACTCAAACTCATGAACCGTGAGATCATGACCTGAGCCCAAGTCAGTCGCTTAACCGACTGAGCCACCCAGGCGCCCCATACAGAATTTTTAAAAGGCATGTACTCAAGGATCAAGATTTAATAGAATTAATAAGTTTTACTCTTCCATTAATGCTATCTGTAAGTGAAACTGGTATTGTCTCCTCTCCTGTAAGTGTGTGGCTGTGGACACTGCAGTGGGTCCAAGGGTGGTGCAAGACCACTGCCTTGCCATCTGTCTCACCAGCCACTGTTTTCCACAGTCAGGACAAACATCAACATAGCAGAAAAGGCAGAGAAAGTTTCACTCTTGTTATGAAAATGGTTTTACTTTAAAGAATTCTGTACAAGGGTCTCTGGAATCCCTTAGTGTCTGTAGACTATGCTTTAAAAACCTCTACTCTAAACGTATATGCTTGGCCAGAGAAAAGTTATACAGGAACAGCTTTTTAAGGGCAGGGCTGGAAATTTGGAATTCTTAAGCAAATCAGTTGCAAAAGTGTCCCAAGAGTTGTTTCTGTTGAGAGTCAAGGGAGACAGAGAAAAAGAAAGAAACCGTCTTAACCTCCTAAACAACCAAATTGTTAGGGGCCTTTTGAATGGTGCTAAACATCCCTCCTACGTAACAAATTCTCCTACTACCATTGCTTCTTCTGCATCTGGCTGAGAAAACACATGCCCTAGAGCCCCGGAATCACCTTCTGATCCCCATAATACCAAGGACTCCTAGTTTACCAGTTCATCTCCACTCCTCTTTTCCCTTCCAGGCCATTCCAGGAACTATAGATAAAGAGATCAGTATCTCAGATTCATACCTCAGAGAACCATCACGCTCCAAAACTTTCTGTGACTCTCCACTGACCATTGCGGTTTTCTCATGGGGTCTCCAAAGACACTCTTTTTTTAAATATAAAGTTTATTTATTTTTGAGAGACAGAGAGAGACAAAGTGTGAGGAGGGGAGGGGCAGAGAGAGAGGGAGACACAGAATCCAAAGCAGGCTCCAGGCTCTGAGCTGTCAGCACAGAGCCCAACGCAGGGCTTGAACCCACAAACCATGAAATTGTGACCTGAGCCAAAGTCAGATGCTTCACCAGCTGAGCCACCCAGGCACCCTTAGACACTTTTCTTTTTAACAAAATATTTGTACATGGTTAAAGTTTGAGATGTGCTGTTGTATAATGCACAAAATCTACTCCCAACTTAAGGCCTTTGCAGTTTGGACCTCAAGTAAATTTCTTGCTTTATGGTTCACTGATCCTTTTTACCTGTGGTTTCCAAACCTGGCTGTTCATTAGAATCTCCTTGAAAGCTTTTTCAAGCTTATAGATTCTGATTTAATTGGTTTCCACTGGAGCCTACGAACCAGTATAATTTTTAAAGTTTCCTCCTTGATTCTAATGTTCAGCTGGTTTGGGAACACTAGCCAGAATTACTCTAGTCAGGCTACTTTCCTTATCAGGCTTCCAGCCATCACACTTTTCTACCTCCACACTTCTGCTGCCCACCTTCTTAAAAGCCTCTACCACTTTCCACCTAATTCAATCCCACCTACCCTCAAGATCCAGATCAGTGAAGGGGCACCTGGGTGGCTCAGTCACTTAACCATCTGACTTTGGCTCAGGTCATGATCTTTGGGTTCGTCGGTGGAGCCCCGTGTCAGGCTCTGTGCTGACAGCTCAGAGCCTGGAGCCTGCTTTGGATTCTGTGTCTCCCTCTCTTTCTGCCCCTCCCCTGCTGATGCTTTGTCTCTCTCTCAAAAATAAATAAACATTTAATAGTTTAAAAAAAAAAAAGATCCAGCACTGTGAATACCCAACCACAATGTCTATACGTATTGCACCACCTGGAAAGCAATCTCTCATGCCTGGGACTTCAGAAATACTCTTTATCTTTACAACTTATTTGGCACATCATCCTGTACCACCTCCTTTATTGTTGCTTTGAATAATTTTTGACATGCTATTGTTATTTAACTTTTGACATATTTTTGTTTTATCTCCCTATCTGTGACAGAGGGCCTCTAGGGCAAGAATGTGCCTTATTCTTTTTGCATACCAAGTTCCTAACTACTGTCTTACATATTGCTGGCTTTAAAACAATCTGTTGCTTTGATCGCACATGTGTAAAAATTCTAAAATATGCAAGGGGCATGAGGGAACCCATAAGAGCAGATGAAGTCAGCCTTGCTACGGAAAGAAAACATAAATTGGCCCTTAAAAGGTGGGTAGACATAAACTAGGCAGCCACTGAAAACGAGAGGAAATGAGCACCAACAATTGAGGGTGTGAAAAGAATTTTAGCCTGCCTACTTCAGAATGTTTGTTCTGGAGAGTTCCATACGGTGAGATGAAGTCAGCTTGGTAGGGTGAGGCTGATGAGAAAGATCTTAAATACCAGGATAATTAATGCTGGCTGATCCTTTATGCAACTGATTGTTAATGGGGTCACTTTCCCACTTAAGAACTTTCCTGACAACATCTTTGAAATTTGGTTTATTTAGTCAATAATTGCCTTGTTATTCATGGCTTCAAAGCTTGATGTTTCTGCTGAAATACATAGCATTGAAATATTAGCAAGGCCATTCAAAATGCCCAGCAAATCTTTTTAAACCATTTCCACGGAAGCTCCTGCCACAGTCATAGTAACTTCAGAGGGATTTCCTTTCTTACCTCCTCTTCTGTATCACGGGGCAGTCACTAGGATTCCTAGTTGACTTTGGTTCTATGGCCAGAATATTTCTTCAAAATGTTTCTGCTGTCTGAGCGATGACACTTTAAGCTTAAAAAGAGCAGAACTTGGGGCATCTGCATGGTAGCTCATTTGGTTGAACATCTGACTCTTGTTCCCCACTCAGGTCATGATCTCATGGTTCATGAGTTCAAGCTCCGAGTGGGGCTTCATGCTGATGGCCTGGAGCCTGCTTGGGATTCTCTCTGTTTCCCTCTCTCTCTGTCCCTCCCCTGTTTGTGCGCAGGTGCACGCCCCCGCTCTCTTTCTTTCTCTCAAAATAAATAAACAATTTTTTTAAAAAAGAGCCGAACTGGACAGGTCCTAAATTTGAACTCGTTTACTTCCATTAAGTAGATGATATTAAGGAATTTTAGTTGCCGCAGGAAAGCTTGGGCTGTAAAAATGAAACAAGTGACTTCAGAGATGCAGAAGTATGTGTCCTGTCTAGACCTGCCCCTGAAACCATGAAAATCCAGAGCGCTCCAAAAGGCCTTTGCCCTTTATAAGATTGCCACATGATCCCTAAGTGAAAGGGGGTGGTTCTGGGAGATATGCAGTAAGCTCTGGGTTTCAGGTTCCAGGATCACAACAAATTGTGAAAACAGATGATTGCTTAACCTTACCTTCAGTTAACACATCATTATTCAAAGCCTTATGTTTAAAAAAAAATAATGAAATCAAATTAATAAATCAGAATCCCATCTTTTATTATAAACCTTTTTTTCCAGAAAGACACACAAAAAATTTTCCCCACATTTAAACTCTATTAAACAAGAGAGAAGAACTAAAATTAAAATGTATTTCTATTATGCATTTATTTAACAAATCCTGGGAGCTTACTATATGTATGGATTCTCAGTAGTACAGATGAATTGGTGAACGAAAAGTATCTGCTTGCAGGAATCTTAAATTCTAGTAGGGAAATAACACATATGAACATATGTATCTCTGTAAAGACGACAACTATCAGGACAAATAAGTGCTTTGTAGAGAGTGACAAGGTAGCCGTTTCACACTGTTTGGCCAGGGTAATGCTTTCTTTATATTTTTTAAGTAAGCCCTACACCCAATGTAGGGCTCAAACACGTGGCCTCAAGATCAAGGGTTTCATGCTCCACGAGCTGAGCCAGCCAGGTGCCCCAGGGAAATTCTTTTTGAGGAGGAGATATTTTAACACATCTGAATGACAGGAAGAAATCCATCTCATGAAGATTTGGGGAAAGCATCTTCCAGGAAGAGAAAGAATTAATGCACAGGTGAAATTCAGCAAAATATGAAAAGGACACTAGCCCCATGAGCCAAGCCTTGCCCACACAATTTTTAAATTGAGACTGCAGACCTAATAAAATAGAACAGAACATAACTGGTATGGCCTGAATGTTTGTGTCCCCCTCCCCTCAAATTTATATGTGAAACCTAAAACCCAATGTGATAGTATTAGGAGGTGGGGTCTTTGAGAGGTGGTTGGGTCATGAGGATGGAGCCCTCATGAATTGGAGTAGCACTTTTATAAAGAAGACCCCACAGAGATCTCTTCCCCATCTTCCCCATCCCCATCCTCCAGTAAAAAGATGCCTTCTGTGACCTGGGAAGTGAATTCTCACCAGACACCGAATCTGCTGGTATCTTGATCTCGGACTTCTAGCCCCAAGAAGTATGAGAAATAAATGTTTGTTACCATTAAGCCACATTTTGTATGGTATTTTGTATAGCAGCTTGCACCAAGACAATAATGGAATAGCAATGTAAAATTATGGGGTTGGAATAATAATTGTCTGTCCCTTCTCACTCATACTCTCTCTTGGCGATTGCTGTTCTTTTGGATGATAGCAACTATATTCCAAGTGAATAGCACACATTTCTTCTTAAAATTGTAAAGGTGTTATGTATTTTTCTCTTATCATTATTGTAAGTAGGAATGCCAATATAAAGTTAAGCTATACTATTAATCACTTTTGAGATTTTTTTAAGTTATTAATGAGTGTACTCAGAATAAAATCCAAGATGATGATCATTTAAGCACCAGTGACATCACTGAGATGGTGAACACACTGGAACTCTATCCACTGTTGAACCAGGAGAGGGCCAGCAGGGAATGCTTCACATCCAATGAAATATGTCTGGATTAACTGCACTTGATTTCTAAAGATATCCAGGTTTTCTCTGAATAGAGTTTAAACTCCACTGATAAAACAGGCAGAGAGCTACATGGATCCTCTAATCTTAAGTAAATTAAGATTGATTTCCTTTGGCTTTGCTTCCCTGGCCATCAAAAAATAATAACAGTCCTGCTAACCTCTGAGAGATATGCCAGTTATTGATAATGGTAAATAATAACAGCAACTGCCACGTATTGAGCACTAAGGGTGTTAGATGGTTTACAAAGATAGCCACAGCATCTCCTCCCATCCCTGCATGCACACCCCTTGTAATACAACTTTGTAGTCTCTCCCTTAAGAGGTGTCATCTCTTTCCCCCCTCCTTGAATCTGGGCTGGTTTTGTAACTTGCTTTAACCAATAGAATGTGGTCAAAACAACACTGAGCAAGTGCCGGAGCCTAAGCTTAAAAAGCCCTATTGCTTCTGCTCCTACTGTCTTAGAATGCTACTCAAGACTACCCTGTAAAGAAGCCTAACTACTAGTATCCAAAATCTATAAGAGCTCACCAAACTCCACACCGAAAAAACAAATAATCCAGTGAAGAAATGGGCAGAAAACATGAATAGACACTTCTCTAAAGAAGACATCCTTGGGGCGCCTGGGTGGCGCAGTCGGTTAAGCGTCCGACTTCAGCCAGGTCACGATCTTGCGGTCCGTGAGTTCAAGCCCCGCGTCGGGCTCTGGGCTAATGGCTCAGAGCCGGGAGCCTGTTTCCGATTCTGTGTCTCCCTCTCTCTCTGCCCTTCCCCCATTCATGCTCTGTCTCTCTCTGTCCCCAAAATAAATAAACGTTGAAAAAAAAAATTTAAAAAAAAAAATAAATAAATAAATAAAAAAGAAGACATCCAGATGGCCAACAGGCACATGAAAAGATGCTCAACGTCGCTCCTCATCAGGGAAATACAAATCAAAACCACACTCAGATATCACCTCATGCCAGTCAGAGTGGCCAAAATCAGGAGACTATAGATGCTGGAGAGGATGTGGAGAAACGGGAACCCTCTGCCACTGTTGGTGGGAATGCAAACTGGTACAGCCACTCTGGAAAACAGTGTGGAGGTTCCTCAAAAAATTAAAAATAGAACTACCCTATGACCCAGCAGTAGCACTGCTAGGAATTTACCCAAGGGATACAGGAGCGCTGATGCATAGGGGCACTTGTACCCCAATGTTTATAGCAGCACTCTCAACAATAGCCAAATTATGGAAAGAGCCTAAATGTCCATCAACTGATGAATGGATAAAGAAATTGTGGTTTATATACACAATGGAGTACTACGTGGCAATGAGAAAGAATGAAATATGGCCCTTTGTAGCAACGTGGATGGAACTGGAGAGTGTGATGCTAAGTGAAATAAGCCATACAGAGAAAGACAGATACCATATGCTTTCACTCTTATGTGGATCCTGAGAAACTTAACAGAAACCCATGGGGGAGGGGAAGGAAAAAAAAAAAAAAAAGAGGTTAGAGTGGGAGAGAGCCAAAGCATAAGACCCTTAAAAACTGAGAACAAACTGAGGGTTGATGGGGGGTGGGAGGGAGGGGAGGGTGGGTGATGGGTATTGAGGAGGGCACCTTTTGGGATGAGCACTGGGTGTTGTATGGAAACCAATTTGACAATAAATTTCATATGTTGAAAAAAAATAAAAAATAAAAATAATAAAATTCATAGGCATAAAAAAATAAAATTCATAGGCATAAAAAGAAAAACTGAGAACAAACTGAGAGTTGATGGGGGGTGGGAGGGAGGGGAGGGTAGGTGATGGGCATTGAAGAGGGCATCTTTTAGGATGAGCACTGGGTGTTGTATGGAAACCAATTTGACAATCAATTTCATATATTAAAAAAAAAGAAGCCTAACTAACCTACTAGAAGATGAGAGACCATATGGAAAGAGGCTCAACCATCCTAACTGTTCCAGCCATACTAGGTGAGTTCCTGGACCTATGAGTATGGCTGTCTTAGACTACTGTACAGCCCCTGCCAAGCCACCACTTGCCCTCAGCCCCATGAGTGAACTCAGGCCGAACCCACAGAACTGTTGAGTCAACCACCAGATGATGAGAAAGAAATCATTGCATGTTTAAACTCTTAAATGTTGGGATAGGTTTTTGTTGTTGTTGTTTTTGTTTTTCAAGAATCAATAACTGAACTAGGTGTGGACTAGGAGATCTAAGTGTTTTATATTTAGTATCTAAGTGAATCTTCCTAACAGCCCTTCGAGGCCAATACTATTAATGATGCAACATGACAAATAAAGGACTTGAAACTCAATGAATTTAAGTAACTTTCCTAAAGCCGCATAGCAAAGCAACAAATCAAACCCAGCTCTCTCTGGACTCCAACACACATTTACATCCCTCTGCCATTCTATGAGGATGCTTTAAAATATCATCCTATGAGGATGTTTATGAAAGATGGGACTTTTTAAAATCCAAGCCAGATTATTAATATTATTTTTTTGATGTAGAATGTAATACTTCCATTTTTAGAATTTCAAGGAAATAATAGTATGTATGGAAAAAGAACACAAATTAAAAATGAAGATAATTTATTCATGAATGAAAATACACATATATCAATACCTTGTATCCAAATAATTGCCAAACAATTCAAAAGTATATAATGAAGTAATTTAAAAAATTTAAATAATTCATGACACTGTGATGCTAGATCCTTTACAAAGTTGTAGAAAACCATTTTTTTCCTGAATTTCTATGATACCTTCATAAGGTTAAAGATTATTAAACATTGTTCCCTCTTAAGCATTCAAATCACACTGAGATTTTGTTTCAGGCCAGGCCACCTCCTTCAGGGTGCACCTGGGCCCACTCAGAAGCAAACTAATTGATCAAAATGCCTATAGGTAAGAGGTTATACTCAATAAAGTATTTATTGAGCACCTACTAGTTATCTCATTGCTAGGCTCTATGGCAGAGACAAAGTGAGGAACATGGTCTCTTATGAAACCAAGAATATATGGTGGAAATCAATCAAGTTGTTCCCTCCCTTCCACCTCTGTGGCCATCAGATGAAAGTTCTGACAGTCATTTATGGAGCAGCTGTGATCATCCACCCAGAAGGTAGTGAGCTCATACATGCCCATTAGTCATGATTAAAGTAACTGTCTTTTTTTTTTTTTTTTTTTTTTTTTTAGTAAACTCTATGTCCAATGTGGGGCTCAAGCTCACAACCCTCAGATCAAGAGTCTTATGTTTTACTGACTAAGCCAGCTGGTGGCCCCTAAAGGAACTGTCTCAGAAGCCTCAGTAACTTTGAAGAAATTGCTTGTTGCCAGCCCTCATGGTTGCCCACTGGGTTTCTACTTGCCACATCACATTTGAGGTCTTTTAAAAAGAATAATTTTCAGACCTACATACTGACAATGTATCCAGAATAGCAGACAAAATGGACATCTGTATTAAAGATAAACACCTTTACCCTCATTTCCATTGAAAGTCCCCATCAGAGAGTGATGTTCAGCACCTACATGTTCAGAGCTTCCTTTTCCACTCCTAATTCAGTTTCATTGTATGTGGCTAATGATAAAACTGTTACCCATTGCCTTGGCAACATATCCATTTGCTAAAAGGAGAAATAAAACCTGAGATTTAAAATTTTCTGCCAGGTCTCTTACACTAATTTAGGAAATATTTTTAAAAGAAATAGATATTAATAGCCTACAAATAGTAACAGGAAAATGTTTCAAGAGAAGACACTCATGAAAATGTATTAAAGCTTATTTTTTAAAATAAAAATCAAAGAATTTTGATGCCATTAATGTTCTTTAATGTTCTTCATTAAATTAAATATTATTTCTGGGTGGCTCAGTCAGTTGAACATCTGACTTCAACTCAGGTCATGATCTCACGAGTCATGGGGTCAAGCCCCACATCAGGCTTTGTGCTGACAGCTCAGAGCCTGGAGCCTGCTCCAGATTCTCTCTCTCCCTCTCTCTCTGCCTCTCCCCTACTTGTACTCTCTCTCTCAAAAACTAAACATTAAAAAAAAGGTTGAAATATTACTTCTGCTCCAAAATGTATACTATAGTCTTCCAGTAACTTCATGAATTTTGTGCATATTGGAATTTCCCATCCTGGAATTTATAAATGGTTAAAGAAAAATAAAGATTGCTCTGAGGAAACCCTAACCATAGGTTTGGAAACAATAAAATATTTGTACTTAAAGGTTATAATGTATAAGTCAGATAAAAATGCAAATTTAAAACTCAAGACTTTTTCGAATCCTTACTGCAGTTTTCCAGAAGTAACCTCATAATTCAATTATCTGTTATTTACATTCTACCTCAACATTGCTGTGATTTTACCTTTTTTTTTCCTTTGTTGGCTTCTGTTGGTAAATGAAAAACAAAAGAAGTGAAGCATTTTCAAAATGAACCAAATACTAAAAAGTAGTAGATTGCAGAACAGCCAAACACCACAGAACTATTCACAGCATTTTATTTCCACTCCACAATTTGTTGGCCAGAAGCTACATTTAGCAGGTAATCTCAGGGCTTGCTCACAATTTAGGAAGTCAGCTAAGCAGTTTTTCCAGGAAATGCAAAGAACATGACAGGACTTGCACTCTGTTGGAGTAGAAATACATCTATTGTGCGTTTTGGGGCACGAGACTGGAGTCTGCATCCTTACTCACCCTGTAATTATTACTATTGCAATAGGGTTCTCATGTTCAAAGAGATCCTTTGATTGAGTTGATATGTTAAGCTTATTTTCAAAGAGATTGTTCTACTGAACCATTGAATTATGAAAGTATTCAAAAGTCATTTCAGTTTAGCTTGTTTTTATTTATAGGAACATTACATAGCTAATTGGTAGAATACCTAGAGTATATAAAGATATCCATGTGACTTTTTAAAAGATAACATGTTACCAAAAGAGTTTGAAAACCTAAATAATTATTGCTAATGGTTGTTGGCCACTCATCATATACCATGTAATATACTAAATTCTTTTTTATTTTTTAAAGTTTAGGGCACCTGGGTGGCTCAGTCTGTTAAGTGACTTCAGCTCAGGTCATGATCTCATGGTTCGTGGGCTGGAGCCCTGCATCAGGCTCTGTGCTGACAGCTCAGAGCCTGGAGCCTGCTTCAGATTCTGTGCCTCCCTCTCTCTCTGCCCCTCCTCCATTCATGCTTTCTCTCTCTCTCTCTCTCTCAAATATAAATTTAAAAAAATTAAATGTAGTTTTTTTATTTTGAGAGAGAGTGAGAGAGCACGCAAGTGGGGGAGGAGCAGAAAGGGAGAGGAACAGAAGACCCAAAACAGGCATTGTGCTGAGAACAGACAGCCTGATGTGAGGCTCCAACTCACAAAAACGTGAGATCTTGACCTGAGCTGAAGGCAGACATTTAACCAACTGAGCCACCCAGGTGCCCTGAAGTTCTTTTTGTAAAAAAATCCTTCTTTCTTTCTTTCTTTCTTTATTTATTTATTTGTGTGTGAGAGGGAGACTGTGCACAAATGTGTGTGTACAATCAGAGAAGCGGCAGAGACAGAGGGAAAAAGAGAATCCCAAGCAGGTTCTGTGGTGTCAGCTCAGAGTCTGACCCGGGGCTTGATCCCATGAATCGTGAGATTATGACCTGAGCCAAAATCAAGAGTTGATTGCTTAACCGACTGAGCCACCCAGGTGCCCTTATACTAAGTTCTTTTATGCTTCATTCATTCATTCATTCATTCATTCATTCCAACATATATCTATTGTCTACTATGTGCATTTCTCTAGGGCCTGGAGAACAGCAGTGAACGAAGCACCCCAGCTTTCATGAAGCTTATATTCTTGCATGAAACACTTAAGTGAAACATAGACCATCTTTAATGAAAATAAGTGCTATGGAAAAAAATTAAGCAGCAAAAGGAGACAGTGAGGACTCTGTGTGAGTATGTGTGTGCTAATGTACCTCACTGAGATAAGTCAACATGTGAGCAAAGACCTGAAGGAGCTGAGGAAGTCCAAAAGTGGGTCCCAGGAAGATGTTTGTTAAACAGCATTAAGCAATTACTTATTGAGTATTCTTATGAACCACCTATTTAATTCTCACATCAGGAGTTTATGGTAGGTACTTTCATTGTTCCCATTTTGCAGGTAAGAGAATTGAGGCTCAAAAATGTAAAGAAATTTGTTTAAGGCCACAGCGTTCACAAAGGGCAAGTTGAGATCTGAACGCAGATCTGCCTCGCTCACAAACTGTAAGGCTTTCAACCAGCTTCATCCTGTCTAATCACCCACTTATCCTATCACAAGATTTCTACGTGCTCAATATTGGTACCTACGTAAGATGATAGTCAATTACAACATCACACTTAAAAAAAAAAAAAACTACTTGAGAGGAAAAAGTAAACCAAGTTTGGCTCAGTCAAATAAAATAAATGAGAAAAATTCCTCTCCAGTTCCCCGGTTAGGGTTCTAGATGGGGGCAGAGCTGACCTTGTGGATTATGGCTTTCCAGGCACAAAAACAGGGATGCCTCAGCTGGCCCTGTGGGGCTGGTACTGAAATGTTCTCCAATGCAGCATTTCCAGGGCTGAAATAAGAGGCCATGAGTAGAAGTGGGGCAGAGAAAGAAGAAGGGGACGGGCATTGAGTCTGTTGCTGGAAGTCTCTATCATCACTCCCCCATCAGGTCACTGATCTTTTCAGTTGAATCTCAGCATCAGGGTTGAATGTTTACATCTGACTGTGTAATTGAACTCTTCGCAGGGTATAATCTACTTCAGGACTGGTCCTGCTGTAAGGCATTAAGACCCACCATCCACATGACTTCACTTAAGCACTACATTCCACAAGGCTTTAGCCTGTGGCCTGCTGAGAAAGAGTGGCAAAACTATCACCACTCTGTGGTCTAGGCTTTGGGCCCCTTGATTTCCTCTTCACTCCCTGGAAGCACATGTACCTGTGCATTAAGTGTGTGTGTATGCTTAGTGGTGAATGCACAGGACAAAAGGGAAGCTGTGTTCCCCAGCCACTCCAGACCTGAATAAATGGAGTTTTGCAGTAATTGAGTGATTTGAGGGAAAGTGAACATACAAACCCAAACAATCAAAGGAAAGATTATCTTACTTAATACCAGGGATAGAGGTTTTTCTTTCTGCCTCTCAAGTCCAAAGAGGAAAATCAGGACAAGTGGCTTAGGTTGTAAACTTTAAGGTCAAGGACCCTTTCTGTTGAGCTTGGCTCTCAAGTTCTCTGAGTAGTCAACTGCGGGTGAAACATAATGAATGGCATGATAAATATCAGTTGTGAAAGATCTGATTGAAAGTCAGAGGCCACTTCCATGGGCACCCTACAAAAAGCCTACCACAAACAAGGCTTAATCAACATTAGCAGGGCTATTAAACAGTATCACCTATTAAAAGCGAGCTCTTCCTAGCGCCTCTTTTTGGAGTTTCTCTGTGTGGGTGTGTTCGTAAGAGACTGGGTGAGCAAGAGTGTACTGGGTACAATTTGTGTGTTTACAAGAGAAAACAGAAGCTCTCAATGAGGAAGAACATATGTTTCTGGGACGGCATCTGCGCAAAAAGTACATAGCCCCTGAAGTTGTACTAAGAAAAAAAACTAGTTAAAAAAAGTCTTTTATTTCACACACGTCATCTTCTTGGCACATTTCCCTCCTACTGCCCTTTCTGCCCGACCTTTCTTACCCTCAGGTCCAGGAAAACCACGAAATGTTGAACAGTCTGACAGAGCCTGCCTAACCAGATATGCTACTCACTCGGGATCCCAGAGGCAAATCTCAAGCCAGGATCAGAAATGACTCTCCAGGGCGCACCTGCCTGGAGGGCGGCCACTCTGCAATTAGGCGGAAATCACATCCCTTGCCAGGGCTGCGCGGACGCCGAGCACTGCAACCTGAGCACAGCGCGGCCCCTGCAGGCGGTATCGGAGGTGACTCGGAGGGTTTACGCGACCCCGGGCAGACCGCGCCCCTCTCCCACCTCCCCGCGGGCGCGTCCGACTAGCCAAGGGTCGGCGCGCGCGATCGGCCCCGCCCCCGCCCCCGCTCCCGGGCCGAGTGCGCGTGCCTGGCCGGAGCGGCGCCCCCTGCCCGAGGAGAAGCTGGACCTCAGATCCCGAGGCCGCACTCCCCCTTGCTCGGGCCTCGCTTCAGGCGTGGGGGGCGGGGCTGGAGGCGGGGCCGGGGCGGGGCTCGAGCCAGTGCCCGGGGCTCTGCTGCAGCGTCTTCCGCAGGTCTCGCGGCAGGCTAGCGGCTCCGTCGCCCCTCCGGCCCCATGGCAGCCCCCGGCTCCCCGGCAGAGTGCGGCTACATCCGGACAGTCCTGGGCCAGCAGATCCTGGGGCAGCTGGACAGCTCCAGCCTGGCTCTGCCCTCCGAGGCCAAGCTGAAGCTGGCGGGGAGCAGCAGCCGCAGCAGCCAGGCGGCCAAGAGCCTGCGGATCCAGGAGCAGGTGCAGCAGACCCTGGCCCGGAAGGGCCGCAGCTTGGTGGGCAACGGTGAGTGGAGCCCCGCTGTCCCCCGCACCGCGCGGATCCCTCCCCTTGACCCTTTCCCTACCCAACCCTCATTCTCAGCGCCCTGTTGCTTCGATTCGTTGCTTCCTGGGGATGCGGGACCTGGTGTTCTGCCCACCTGTTGCTCGCCGTCCCTTTGTATGACCCGCCGCTCCTCCAGACTCTGACTTACTTGGGGAAAGCATTCTAAAAGCTTATTCAGCTTCGTCTTTTATGTATTTACATATATTAGATGCACGTGTATATCTACGTGAAAGAATTCAGTACTAGATTTTCACCCCTTCCTTAACACCCTCCCCTCTTCACCCCCCACCCCCACCCCAATACCGTGGACTTAATCTGGAGGCTGCGGGAGTCTATAAGCATTTTGAGATTCTGTGCAGAAATTTGTATCATTTTTTTTTTCTGGGAGAAAATGCTTCTAGCTTTTATTAGATTTTTTTAAAAGAGTATGACCCCTCCATATATACATATATATATATATATATTTTTTTTTTTTGAAAAAACCTGAAAGTACTGGCCCTCCCTCTTACAACCTGTAAATTGGGATTGTAGTGCCTCGCCCAGGTACTTTAGGGCTCTCCACCTTTATGCGGAGCGAGTGGTTGATCTAGGAAGTGAAAAAATTGAGTAGGAGGCTTTGGGCGAGGGAAAAGCCACACCACCTGCGGAGGAGGAGGTGGAAGGGGACTTTGGCCCAGGCGGCGGAAGCCTTGTCTGCCTCGTTGCACCGTGCAGAAGTCCTCGTGTGTACAGCCCTGGTCTCTCCAAAAATTTAAAACGTGGAAGTAAAAGCGGTTTAAAAAAACACAACAGCACTATATTAGTAATTAATTGATAGGGGAGGTGGAAGGGAACACGGCAAACCGGTTGTTAAAATTAGAGAACGTGATATATCATTTTCTCCCCTGCTAAAAGTCAGATGATCAGATCCGCAGAGTAACTCTTATTGTTTAATTTACTTTATTATAAAAGCAGTAAAGGGGCACCTGTGTGGCTTAGTCGGTTGAGCATCCGGCTTCAGCTCAGGTCATGATCTCACAGTTTGTGGGTTTGGGCCCCGCATGGGGCTCTGCTGACAGCTTAGAGCCTGGAGCCTGCTTATGATTCTGTGTCTCCCTCTCTCTCTGCTCCTCCCCCGCTCATGCCCTGTCTCTCTCTCCCTTTCAAAAATAAATAAAAACATTAAAAAAATTTTTTAATTAAAAAAAGCAGTATAGGCTTATTGCAGAAAAAAAGAAGAAAGAAATTGAACAGACATCAACTATTCAATAAATGGGGGAAATTAACAGAAGAAGAGGGAACATTGTTGAGCATCTGTTTGCCTAACCCTGTTCTAAAATCTTCCTCTGTTCGCATTTCATTAAATCCTGAAAACAATTGCATAGGATAGATATGAAGCTCCATTTCACGTGTGAAGAATGCATCAGTCTCTGAATATTGGATGCTTGACTCCAAACCCACATGTGAACTGTCTTCCCTACAACGTGGTGATTCAGGTTGCTTGGTGAATTCAAGAACTGCTGAATGAGTCTATACTTCATGCAGGGCATTGTGCAGGTGCTGAATTACCCATAAGACTCCCCTTGCTTTTGGGCAAGAAGTTTAAAGTCTAAAGAAGGAAACCTCCCTTAAAAAAATATGTTCTCAAATAGGAAATAGTGAGGAACCCAAAATAAGGAGAGCTAACATATTATGGAGTTTAGAAGTATGAGTTAGACTACTAGTTGAAGGAAATTTTGAAAAGCTTCTGAAAGAAATTGAGATTTTAGAACTCAAAAATTCAGTAGGACTGGATATGGGACAGACATTGGAGCATTCCAGGAGAGAGCAACAGGAATATTTAATGGTTCACAGAATTGATATGGTAGAACAAATCATGTCATGGTGTTTCTGCTCTAATGCTTAGGGCAACTCCTTGAATGGCCCTGCCTTATACTAAGGAACAAAGTGTTTGAAATATTTTGATTACAACAGGAGCTTCCCTGCAAACTGAAATGCACTCAGCAGCCTACACAGAAGTACAAGTCAGGCAGAGAGATAAGGCAGCTAACAACACCTACTTACTCTAAAGCCTCAGCTTTCTGAGACTTAAAAAGGAAATCAGCTTCAAAGGAATTTAACATGTCATGCCAAGGAACAATTACCAGGGATGGTTCATGTATGTTAATTAAAGTTCTTTGAAAAGGCCTGGGGGGCTTGTGATGGTTGTGAGTATTGTTTTTAGTATTTCCGTATTACTGTCATGTCTCTAAAGTTGAAACAGACAAGCAATTGTTGAAATAGTACTGGCCTGGAAAGAATCCTGTATCAACACAAGAAAGTCTGGGAAGAAATGACCCTGGTGTTAACTGCTGTTAGTTCCAGAGCCCTGGAGAATTCTGAATTGTTGACATACCTGCAAGATTGAGGCAGTAGATAATCTGTTGAAAACAGAGATGCGATAAATGAGGCTGATCTGTTGATAAATACCCCGCAAGGGTCTTGAATGCCTCAGTATATAGGTGGGTGGTTTTCATTGTAAATCACTCTAACTGCTGAACATTGTAAAGTTGCCTGTAACTCTTGGGAGGTGGATTGGGGGAGGGACGGGAAGCTGTGAAAGGGAGGTTAGAGGGACGGGGGGGGGGGGGGGGGGGGGGGGGGGATCAGAGGTGTGTAGTAGCATTGTGAAATGAATGTATTGTGGGGAATTTAAAAAATCATTTTATAAACATCAAAGAGAAGATATTTAAGAATTGCAAGTATTAGCAAATGAAAAAAATTTCAGTGTCCAAATCCTATTTATTACACTTATTTTGAAAGTACTATTATACTTACTACACAGTTCCCCAGGGTGCTTGAATAGGAAGAAAATCATGTTTTAAACTGTTGTATGTAATACTCATAAAACACAGTGAACAATATCCCAATAAAATTTTCACCTCCTTTGGAAATCCACCATAAAAACTTGAGGCATGTCATTTACTTAGTTTCTCTGGCCAAAAAGTTTTGAATACCTGTGATCAGAAGAAATTCTGGAGAAAGGACTGAAAATTGGCTTAGGAAGCAAAAAAGGCAGTAGGCATTATTGAGGAGAGTGGGGTTGGAGTGGGGGTGATTGTTCAAATCCTGTATGGATTATTTGTTTGCCAAAAATAAATTCCAGGAATGAAGCAATTCTGGGAGCCAGGTGCCTAGTCATTCAGAAAGTGGGAGGGATGGCGGGGGGGGGGGGGGGAGTCATATGAAGGGGGGGGGGTGGCAGAGATATGCCCAAGCTGCTCTGAATGTAGTACATCAGTAGTCCCACCTGATTGAAAGTACCTCTGTGTCTGCCTGAAAAGCCCATGGGCCACTTTTTGTTTAGTGTCTAGCAGATCGATTGCTGTGAGTACAGAAAAGGGGGGGGGGGGGGAGGAAGAGGTTGTTGTATTTGTTTATTTGTTTAGAAATTCTTCTGATTATAGTTTCTCAAAGGAAATAGAACACTAGCAAAAAACGGTTACAAAAAAAATATATTCCACACCCTTAGAAAAAGTGAGAACACATCATTTATGGATAAAGTTTTGAGTAAGAGGGATCTTAGGGATCTTTCAGAATCAGTGGAGGTCTAACAGTGTTTGATTTTGATTATAAAAATTCATTGCTCTGTGTGTCACAGATAAAATGCAGGACATTTCCTTTGAGAGAAGACTGTCATTTAGGCTTTTAAAAAGGCTCCTTTAATGTTATCTATGCCCTGTCCTGGTGGTTCCACTCTTGGGAACAGAGAGGAGTTCACTTGACTTAGATATTTTAGGTATTTGTTGTTCACATTGGCTCATTCTTCTGAAGTGCTGTCTTGGTTATCAACTTTAAAACTTTTTCCTCATGTGTTCAAATAAGGATATACGTATTTGCCTTATTTTATCTTCAGATATAGTTATCATTGATTTTACACTAAAACTGAATTTCTGGTCTGATCAATAAAAGCTTTTTTTTTTTTTTTTGCTAAGAGAGTAACCATATTATTGGCAACCTATCTCTGATAGGTTGAAATATAATATGTTGCTAGAACCTCTGGAATTTATAAACCAGAGTTGATAAGTCCCATAAAAGATCACTTGGTTCCATCTCACGATAGTCAAGAATTTAAAATTACACAATTCTGAGATAAAAATGTTGGACTCCAGCTATTTTGTGCATGTACATAAATGTGTGAATACACAAACACCATACTCCTGGAAAAGTAAACAGTAAAAAGCAGTGTTGCAAGTGGGAGTAGAAAAATGGGAAAACTTCATCTTTGTATTAGAGTGAGCCTGTTCACTTGCCTAACTTCTTATGATAAGAGTAACAGAATTTCAGGGGTGCCGGGCTGGCTCCGTCAGATATGTGTCCAAGTCTAGATTTCCACTCAGGGCTTGATCTTGCAGTTTGTGATTTCGAGCCCTGTGTCCGGCTCTGCACTAACAGTATGGAGCCTGCTTGGGATTCTCTCTGTCTAGCCACCCCCCCCCCCACCCCCACCTTCTCTGCTCTCACTCTCTCTCTCAAAATAAATAATCTTAAAAACTTTTTCAAAAAGAATAACAACTTCAGATCCTCTTATAATAGAAATATTTAAAAATTGATTTTATATCTTGTGTAATGCTATTAGTGGCAATTGGATATTGGACATAAAAACAGTTGTTATATTCTCTCAAGTTCTTGAAATGAGGTAGGGAACCCAATATGTAGACTTAGATTAAAATGCATATTTAGAAAAAAAGAACCTTGAGCACTTGAAAATGCAATTCTCCATTACCATTAAAAGAATCCATATATTTGTATCCTTGGAATAATCAGATTTCAACTTAACAATGTTGATGGGTAAGGCATCATGATCAAAGCAATCCCTTAATTTCCAGAAGAAATCATCGCTCATTAGAAGCTTAATAAATTATTTCCACTAAACCTTAAATCTCACCAACACATCCATACAATGAGAGTAAGGGGGGTCCCATGAGAATTATTGTATTGGATTACCTTTTCTCTTTGAAGGAGGAAAACAAATGGGGACTTTTCTTGATAGCTGTTAGGAACTTATTATAGACCACCAAAATATTACAGAAAAATACTCAAGCCATACAAGAGAATGACAATAAATATTTAGCATCCAGATGTAGACGCAACCTCGCCAAAAAGAACATAGCTTTTCTACTCAGAAAGAAAGATTCTGCTTACGTTAGGGGGAAAGAATTTTTTCCTCCTCTTTCTATTCCCAGAATGACAGAGAAACAGAAAATATTTGAGCACCTTCCGTCCACTCCAAGGCAAGAGCACACATGTGACTACCATCTTCATATTTTGGCCCCACTATGGCTATCCACGGGATAGACGTCAGCCTGAAGCATCAAGTGCAAACTCAATTTATAGAACTGGGATATTTTGAATGTATAAGGAAATATGACTAACAATTAACTCCTCAAGTGCTGATGCAAGACTGTACTAGAAGCAGTAGTAAAAGATGCTATTCTTTATGTCAGGATGTGAAAATTTACCTAGAAAAGATAAACTCTTCCTGCTTTAATCTGGCCTCCAACCCATTCTCCACCTCACCCCTGGAGTAAACTCTCTAAAGTCTCAATGCATCGTTTCTTGATTTAAATTCCTTCAGTTCCTTGCTGTTTTCTACATAGCCATTCTATGAGTAAAATCGTCATTCAGCATGGCATTCCAAGTTCTTCAGGGTCTGATGCCTGCAACTTCTCAAACTTCATCTTATCACCACCACTCCCACTCCCCCACCAAACAAACACGTGTGACTTATCTTCCTTTGTGTTCCTATTCCTGTGGCCCTCATTCCTCCCTTCTCTTGGCCTGGTTAACTCTTACCTGCCCCTCAAAACTCAGTTCAGTTGTGCCCTTGGATAGACACTATCTCAGAGGGTAGAGAGAGATCTTGAATGCAAGTTAAAAGTTTGATATTTGCGAGTCACAGAAGATGTTTAGCAAGGGAGAAACCTGAAAAATGCAGGGGATTTCTGACAGTACATTTGGAAGATTTGGTGAGAGGAGGATTTTAAAGGAGAAGGGACAGCAGCTCTGAATGAGTCGGGAGGGAAGAGACTAGCTGTGGTAAGTGACAGGCAATATAATGATTGAGACTTGTTACGAAAACCTGTAGTGAGTTTTTAAAAGAAAATAATTAACTTTGTGAGTTCTGTAAATTCATCATTTTGACACTGTGAGTATGATGTCATATTTGTCATTGCAGTTCTGAAGTTATCATTAGGGATATCTCAGCAAATGAATTGGCAGAAATGCCACAGTAAGGAGACACATCACAGGAATTAATAGATTTAGAAACTTCCAGGATGTATCAGCTTAGTTCTTCACCGGTGTGCTTATATTATAATCACACATTCTGCTTATCCGGCTGCTCAAGCAAAATGCATGATACAGACACCTGAAGTACATAAGGGCTTTTGTAATAGGTATTTTTGTAGTCATCCAGAGCAGTAATTTGAGGATTGTCCCCCAAATGCCATAAATGGATCTATCAGAGGAAAATCTCAAACTGGTTAGGGGCCTCTTAAAAAATAAAAACTTCTGGTGACTGGTTGATATATTGTGTGAGGGTTAATAGTCATTGACTAGATCCATCATGGCACATGGAGCATGTGGCCTGTTCTGTGAGGAGAGCTGGTCTGTTTGTGGCACATTCACATTCATTGGAAGGCAGCCGTGCTATACTCGCCACTGTATCACCAATGCTGACTGCTGGAGTATCAACTTTGTAAGAAGTCGTAGCTATCCAACCATATACCCAATATACCAGTTGTTTCTTGTATTTGATTATGGAAGTTGTGTTAACTGGTCACAATAAGCACTGTGCACTTTTTGTTCATTTTTCAATAATGCAGAACATTAATAGATTTTGACCTACTTTGAAATAATTCTTTGCCATAGTTTTTAAACCAACAAATTCTGTTCATTTTCCAGCCTGAGCAAGAACTCACCTGAGTTGTATGCATGTTTAGAATTGTGGTTTCCATAAATATCTGTTCATTGTTCTTAGTAAGAACAGAAGATAAATATATGTGTGTGTGTGTGTATACACGTATATAAATAAATTGTGTGTGTGTGTATGTATACACATATATAAATAAATTTTAATGTAAGTCCAGGAAAGTGAATCCTGGGTCATATGCCCACACAGGCAAAAGAAAAATCCATCACCAGTTCCAGAGTCCTGATGGTCCTAGATTCTGGACCTGATGGTCCAGAGTTCTTGATAGGTCCTAATGAATTTCATGTTGTTTTTTTGTTTTTTTTTTTTTTAATTTTAACATTTATTTATTTCTGAGGGACAGAGAGAGACAGAGCATGAGCAGGGGAGGGGGATACAGAGAGAGACACAGAATCCAAAACAAGCTCCAGGTTCTGAGCTGTTTGTTAGCACAGAACCCAACACAGGGCTTGAACTCACGAACTGTGAGACCGTGACCTGAGCTGAGGTGGGAAGCTCAACCGACTGAGCCACCCAGGCACCCCATGAATTTCATGTTTTAAGCTCCTACTTTGGTTGGTAAATGACTTTTAGGAGCCATTTAAATATGAATTTCTCTATACAAATTCATTCTCATCAGCTTCAAGATGCCGGCTCACCTATAATGACATGCCCCCAATTTTACTCTTAGTGAAGAAGTTAAATTTCTTTTTAATTATTTTGAGAGAGAGAGAGAACAAGGGAGGGGAAGAGAGAAAGAGAATTCCTAGCAGACTCTGCATTGTCAGCACAGAGCCTAGCATGGGGCTTGAACTCATAAACCATGAGATAGAGGAAAAACATGACCTAGAGGAAATCAAAAGTTGGATGCTTAACTGACTGAGCCACACAAATGACCAGAAGTTAAAGCTTTTTAAGGTGTGTGAAGAGAACTGTTACCTAGAGGTTGCTGGTGAAAGGCCAAATACAAGCTTTTAGACCTCCAGGCTCTCTGTCCACCATAAGACCAGTGTCAGCCCACACTATGAAGGCAACGTCTTGTGAGCGTCAGCACAGTTAAGTGGAGCATTTAAATCAACACTAGAAGTAAACACCTGCTGATTTCTATGTGTACATTTAGTCATACCTGTTTTCACGGGAATTTCTTCTATCTCGAGCTCTACAAGTACTCTTCTTATAGTCAAATCAGGTTTTTAACCATGCTGGTGAAGAGTCATAGAAGAGAGTACAAGAAGTGAGTACTAGAAATTTGAAAGAAAAGATGCTTTTCTGAATGCAAATACTACTCTAACAAAGGTTTTGTTTGTCTATTTAGCTCTTCTCAATTGTCTATTTACCATGAGGGAAGCTCGAGTTGATTTTTTAAATGTGCTCAGATACAGGTAATAAAGTCACAGTAGAAGCTTCTCAATTTGATTTTGTAAGTGTATTTAACCAGTTCGGTAATAAAGCCACTCACAAAACCCACAAACAGAAAACTGATTATGGAAGTTAGTTTATTTTTAACCCTGACAACAATCCATTATTTTGGACAGTACTGGCATACATAACCAGAAACCAAGATATTTTCTCCCAACAGCTGCTTAAGGAATCATATCATTCAGATTAACGTTCAGACCAGGAAAGAGAGAAAATTACATCATCACGTGAGGTGAACACCTGTGCAGTCTTCCAGGCAGTTTGGCATCCTTCCACCATCAAAACCCAGTCCCATCACCACCCCTACCCCTACCATTGCTTTGAGCTGAACTGCTTGTTATTTGTGGAGGTGGGGTTTCAAGTTGTTCCGTAACTACCTCATTCATTTCCCTTAAAGTGGGTTCCATAAAGTGTCAATGGTGTTCTTAGAAGAGGTATGGATAATGTTGCCCAAGTAGTATTAATTTAAAATAGTTCCTATAAATATTGCCTTCTTTAGGAAACTCTAGAACACATTACACACTGTACAAATGAAATGAATGGCTGGAAAAACCACAATATCATTGTGATCGTCAGTGGCTGGGTCCATCACAAATAACCAGAAAAAGTTAAATTCAGTGTCACTGGTAAATCTACCAGAATAAAAACTCTGAGATACAACACAGTGTAAATTGAAGCATGCACACTAGTTTATCCCTCATTCTAGAACAGATTAATTCATGCAAAAGTGTAAAAAATTTTTGTAACCCAAATTCTGTTTTATTTTTTTAATTTTTTTTTAAGTTTATTATTTTAGAGAGACAGAGACGTTGCAAGCGGGGAAGGGGCAGAGAGAAAGAGGGAGACAGAGAATCCCAAGCAGGCTCCATGCTGGCAGCGCAGAGCGTGACATGGGGCTCGAACTCACGAAGCCATGACATCATGACCTGAGCCAAAACCAAGATTCGGATGCTCAACTGAGCCACCTAGGCGCCCCTCAAATTCTATTTTAAAAACTATATCTCATTTTTGCACGTTTCTTTACAATTTTAAAAGCATTTATATATATGCTTTCTCAAGTAAACCTCTGTCTCAGCAACTCTGTTAGTAACCGGAATTAAGGGAAACTGAGGCATCTGAGTGATTTGTCTAGGCACACAGGAAGGGGTGGAGCGGAGGCTCCAGGCCAAGTCCACAGATTTCTTCCATTTAGGGAAGATACCCGCGTCATTTTGTGAAGTAAACAAATTCTTTGAAATATAAGGATACCCTAATATTCCATGTTAGAAGACCTGAATTTTCATATTGCATTTATTGAATCAGGGTGTGCCTGTAAATATGCTGTTTTTGTTTGCTTTGTTGTTTCTGGGTTGGAGAAGGGCATGGCTGAGTTTTTATATGTGTTCAGTAGTCATCATTACATATTTTATCTTTCAAACAGAAAATGGCTTGTTTATTTTTTTTTTTAATTTTTTTTTCAACATTTATTTATTTTTGGGACAGAGAGAGACAGAGCATGAATGGGGGAGGGGCAGAGAGAGAGGGAGACACAGAATCGGAAACAGGCTCCAGGCTCCGAGCCATCAGCCCAGAGCCCGACGCGGGGCTCGAACCCACGGACCGTGAGATCGTGACCTGGCTGAAGTCGGACGCTTAACCGACTGTGCCACCCAGGTGCCCCGAAAATGGCTTTAGTTTAAAGAGATTAGTTTCCATCCTGATTAATACGTATCCTTTTTTTTTTTAATCTCACCCAGTTCAAAATTTCTTTAAAATCTTAGCATATAGCTGCTAATTCACCTTTAATCCACTATACTGATCTCAAACCCATGACTGCCTAGTCAAATCAATCTGCATTATTTGTTGTTTGAGATTGTCCCTTTAACCAGAGAAACCTGCAAGCAGAGTATCAGAGTCACAAGCTTTCTAGCACAGGAAGAGAGTCTGTGGCTTAAAGATCCAAGCTTATTTTATTCCTTGTTCCCAACTGTGTTACAGTTATTTTGGGAACCAGTAAACCGGTCTCAGTTCATAGATCCGAAAACCGAAGGAGAGGCTTCCTTATAAGGACTTATGTTGGGAAATAAAGATTTAATAGTTAGAGAGTATTTGGAGTTACCCAGATAAAGGTTTTCAAGGAAACAGAATGATTGCTTTTGGTCTTGACATCCAAACCTATGATGATAATCCCACCAGAGCTTTGGCAAATGGCAATTTCACAAAGACCACAGTGCAGTCAAATAGCAGAGACCAGTAGAAATAAGACCCAGAATTCAAACGTGATACAAAACCGCTTTGCAATTTGAAGCAAGTAACTTAGGGACGCCTGGGTGGCTCAGTCAGTTAAGCATCTGAGTTTGACTCGGGTCATGACCTCAGAAGCTCCTGCGTTCAAGCTCCACTGTCAGCACAGAGCCCACTTCGGATCCTCTGTCTCCCTCTCTCCCTTCCCTTCCCTGCGTTTTTCTCTCTCTCTCTCTTTCAAAAATAAATAAGTATTAAAAAAAATAATAAACCAAGTCACTTAAGTTTCCCTGTTTATAAAAGGAGGTGATAGTAGCTAACTGCATCACAGGCATATTGAAAAGAAACATATAAAAATAATTTGAGCTCTTTTCAAAAGCAAGTAATATTGAGCTATAAGGAGTTCATGTAAGTTCCTTTAAAAAGCCTTATAGCCCCCAGCAACACTGTGAGTTAAACATCTTAAGTAGGCCTGATGATAAAACTCACTGATTACCTACCTGTTCTGGTAGGATACATTGTTTCACTGGATCTTTTCCAAAGATTCTTAACACATTTCAAATATCCTTGCAGGAATCTCAGCTTGAAAACGGAAGTAGCCCCCCATTAACTGTTTTCTAGAATGTCTACCTGTTCCTGGAAGTAGGGCAAGGGTAATACTTAATACTGCAGGTGATCATGGGCTGGAGGGGGCCCTGGAAGAAATTTCCATGTTTGTTTGTTTTTTTTTTTTTAATGGCACCTTTACATCTTACACCATGTCACTGGAATTCATTGTTCTAGCTACCATCCACATATGTCATTAATATTTTCCCAGTCTAGATTGTCCCTGACTCATATATTCAGTTTTCATATAATCTAAAATTTTGAAACTACTTTTTTGAAAGACAATAAATTTGATTTCTTATATATCAGGTAACCAATAATTTTCTACTTGGCCGTAACGTCTGTAAAAAAGACTTCTCTTTTATTGGAGTCGGGCACAGTCTGAGCATGCTCCTGCCTCTCCCCCAGCCTCTCCTGCCTTTCTACATCCCTAGTGCTGAGGGCACCCTGGTCCCAGACCCTTCAAGATTAGAGCCAGGATGTTCCCTGGACCTGCCAGCCAGCCTCCTTTTCCACACCAGCAGGACCCTTGCTGCCTTGCTTTTCTGATAGCCTGGGGTGGAGAGCAGGGGTGACAGAGTTGTGGGGCCTAAGACAGCCTCTGCAAACCAGCCTGGAGCCTCAGGCAGGTTTTGAGAATTGAGCCCTTAAGGCCTCAGAGCCTTTGCTCTAGGGTTGTAGAGAATTCCTTTCCCTCATTCAGTGCCCAGGTTCCAGACATTCTCTGTCATTGAGGTTAAAAATAAGGGGCTATCTGGCCGTTTGCCTGCCCTTATGGAGAAACCAGGCTCTAGAAACAGCAGATGCCTGGCTTACCTCACCTTCCATGGTCTATAGAAAGGTGACACTTATAAGCCTGTAGCTGTCCCCCCTAACCCCTCAGGACCCTTTGAGGCCTGAAACTGTTTACCGGCTAGGTTTGTTGGCTCCAGGAAATAAGACACATGTATAAACATAATTTGGAATGGATTCATACTTTTTAGTTCTCTGACAACAACAATCTCAATCCCCCCACCCCCTCAAAATATGTGATTCTATTTTTAAAAAATGTGAATCTATTGTTAGCCTTTGAAATTTTGACTTTATAATAATCTTGTTGGGAAAGTATGTTGGTATGTTCCAATGGTGTTGGAAAGATACTGCCTGTGTTTTATTCTCCACATCCTTTATGAGTCTGAAACCTGAGAGAGTTCATTGAGTATTTTTTCCTCTGATTTTTAAAAGAAAAGGAAATTTTGGTTAAAATCAGGGAACCAGAAATTTCCTAAGTTTTACGGATCTGTGATTTTTTTTAATTTTAATGCTTACTTATTTTTGAGAGAGAGAGAGGAAGATACAGAATCAAAATCCAAAGGAGGCTCCAGACAATGAGCCACCAGCACAGAGTCCGACGTGGGGCCCGAACTCACGAACCGTGAGATCATGACCTGAGCCAAAGTTGGACACCCAGCTGACTGAGCCACCTAGGCGCCCCAGATCTGTGATTATTTGGATTATCATCATCATCATTATTATTTTTAAGGCAGTGGGAGATTATAAAAGAAGAACAAATACAAAGCTGAGAGAAGGGGCCGCCTGGGTGACTCAGTCAGTTAAGCATCCGACTCTTGGTTTTGGCTCAGGTGGTGATTTCACCATTCTGTGGATTTGAGCCCCTCATTGGGCTCTGCGCTGACAGCGCAGAGCCTGCTTGGGATTCTCTCTCTTCGTCTCTCTCTACCCCTCCCCTGCTCGCTTGCTCTCTCTCTCAAAATAAATAAACATTAAAAAAAAAAAAGCTGAGAAAAAGATAAAGGAGGTAGAAGAGGGTCACAACACTGCCCTCTACCACCCCCTCCTCAAAGAGAAGTATTTTAAGAGATCTGCATCCATTGAGAAGGCCCTACAGCCCCACAGAGTGAGCAGGGAGGGCTGCCTCCTACTGTGTTTGTAGAGGAGTGGGCTGAATTAGACCACCAAACTAAGAGAGAATCTTGTAAGTACACAAAAGCACTCATCTATAGTTCTGAGGTTGATTTTCGTCTCCTGCCTAACTCATGTTGCCAAATACCTCAACCCCAGGCTTGGCCCTTTTTAAGCTGATCTATGTTTTCTTTGACCACAGTGACCCACCTTATTGTTTTTACAAGCTGTCTTATCTAGTAGTGTTGAGTCACTGTTATATTTGTCACCATTATATTTATTGCCTACACCTACATCCTTCTCAGGAAGCTTCTGAATTCCTGCCCTGGGAATAAAGTTCTCCTCCTCTGACTTAAGAAATGGAAAATTTATGGGATGGACCACCTAAGCCAATAAGTGATTCCCCAATTCCTCAGTATTATAACAAACATTTTTGGATCTTTGTGAAAATCTTCTCTCCCCTTTGTTCCATTTTCTTACCAAAAAAAAAAAAAAAAAAGTAATAACTAATTTTTAAAAATATTTATTTTTCAACTTTCATTTTGAAAAGCTCATAAAGAATGTTGTGAAACCTTTCTTCACTTCCCACATCTAAGGGTGATGTTAAACCAACACTTAAAAACACTAATACTTGGTATTGGTCTTAATTACTTAAATTTAAAGTACACTATTATTATATAATCCTTAACTACCAGTTGGCCTCCTTAATATTTTACTATATGCTTGATTGCAGGAAATCTTCACCGAACCAGCAGTGTTCCTGAGTATGTCTATAACCTGCACTTGGTTGAAAATGATTTTGCCAGTGGGCGTTCTCCTGGTACTAAAACCTATGATATGCTAAAGGTAGGATACCAAAGAATAACCTACTTATCAGATTACCATGAAAACATTTTTAAGCTTCCATAGATATTTTTTTGTAGATCTTTATTTTTTTTATTTTTATTTTTTTAAGTAAGCTCTGTGCCCAACGTGGGGTTTGAACTCATGACCCCGAGATCAAGAGTCACATGCTCTACCAACTGAACCAGCCAGGCACCCCTTCCATTGATTATTTTTTAATATTTATCTTTCCCAAATATTGCCATTTCCTAGATGAATTATATGAAGATTGCTTTTGTGTGGACACCATGGAAAACCGGGGACTTTAAATAGTGTCACATCTGGGGCACCTGGGTGGCTCAGTCAGTTAAGCATCTTGATTTTAGTTCAGGTCATAATCTCGTGGTTCGTGAGTTCAAGCCCCACGTCGGGCTCTCTGCTCTCACAGTGCAGAGTCTGTTTTGGATCCTGTGTCTCCCTCTCTCTACCCCTCCCCTTCTTGCTCTCTCTCTGTCTCTCTCAAAAATAAATAAACATTAAAAAATTTTTTTTGCAATAAAATAGTATCAAATCTTAGTACAAAAAACTTAGTGCAAAACTTAGTACAAATAACGAAGTCTCTTTTTTAGAAAAGGGGCCAACCTCTTCATGTGATTCAGAGACACAGATATCTTATTTAATAGTCATGGAGTAGTTGGTCTTCAACAGAGATGAAAACTGATTTATGCCTCGTTTAAACTTGATTTCTCTGCAGCCAGGCACCACTGCCACTTATGAAAATCGCTGGGGGAGAGGAACCGCACAGTACAGTTCACAGAAGTCAATGGAAGAACGATCCTTGAGGCAGCCTCTGAGGAGACTTGAAATTTCTCCAGACAGCAGCCCTGAGAGGATTCATTACTCACACGGCGATTACCAGTACAGCCACAGAAGCCAGACCGGGCACACTTTGCGGCACCAAGACAGCAGGAGATCCACCCTCCTTCTGCCACCTAGATATGCTCGCTCCGAGATTGTTGGTTTCAGTCACTCTGCAGCCATGAGCAAACATCGCCACTATGACACCTACCACAGACAGTACCAGTACGGCTCTGTTAACGACGCCGTTTTTGACCCCGTTCCCGTCAACCCGGTGGTGCTCACGTACCCCAGGCCCGGGACCAGTCACAGCATGGGCAACCTTTTGGAGAAAGAGAACTATCTGACTTCAGGGCCTGCCGCTGGGCAGGTCAGGCCACTGGTGCCCCTGCAGCCTGTCACTCAGAACAGGGCTTCTCGGTCCTCCTGGCATCAGAGCTCCTTCCACAGCACTCACATGGTGAGGGAAGCCGGGCCCAGTGTCACTGTGGATTCAGGCGGGAGGAGGACACACATGACTGTTGGCCAAGTGGCAGCAGGTGGAGGAAGTGGGAACATGCTCACGGAGAGAAGCGCTTTCACCGACTCCCAGCTCGGGTGAGTCCCCTTGTCAATCTGTGGGACAGTCAGTGCCAGCACATTCTGTTCCCACAGGCCTTAGGGTGTGAGCTGGCACTTCTGGGGCCGCAGAGAAAGGCTTCCAGAGATAAGTGATTAAAATAATGACTTTTCAGGCAGCTGCCTAATTGACAGATTAGCCTATTTACCTCAGGGACAGGGGCCAAGCTACCTGTTCCTATGGCAGCCTTGTGGGGAAATGTGACATTTCGTCCATCTGTTCCAAATTAGATGCCGGCTGAAGGGCTGGCCACCCCTTGGCTGTGTGTAAAGCTGCTCTGAATGGGAGCTAACTCCAGAGTAGACCAAGAAATGGGTAATTGCATGCATTTGCTCAATCATTCCTTGAAATGAAGGAAAGAAGGAAAAAATGCTTACTGCCCGTGCTAAGAGTGAACTTCATATGCTATTTTGACGACTACTGTCCTAAAAAGATGGAGAGTTAAGTAAGTAAAGCAGCTAATTTCTAGGTGCTGATACCGATGCTTTTACTTTTTGATTCTAGCAGCAGTGATTTGGAGGGTATTTTTTTGGCAATACTGAATAATTCATCAAATTTTCTAAGTCATTCTTTTGCCTCTCATATTGACTTTATGGCTCATCTAATCTAACCTTTGGAACTTAACTCATTCAGGTTTAATGATGGAGTACAAATTTCATGAACTGAGGAAGTTACTAAGAGAAAAAGGTTGAGACATTATTTGATTATTAAATCAGTAACTCCCAAAATAATGATGTAGTATTATTATAGTAAAACATTAAATATGTGGTTGTTTTAATTTCTAAAATTGCTTAGTGGAAGTTGTCATCTCTCATGATCCCTGTAAGAGAAATTGACTTAATACTCATTGACTGGGCAGGCCCTGGTGATAAAAGATACTAGGATTCATCTAATCTTGAAGCAGGAAATATGTTTTATAAAGCAAAACTGAGCATGAGACTTCTAGCATTTCTTTTTTTTTTTTCTTAAGTTTATTTATTTTGAGGGAGAGCCAGCACAAGTGGGGGTGGGACTGAAAGTTGGAGGCGGGTGGAGAGAATCCCAAGCGGGCTTCTTACTCTCAGCATGGAGCCCAGTGTGGGACGTGAACTCAACAAACTGTGAGATCATGACCTGAGCCAAGATTGAGAGTCAGACGCTTAACTGATTGAGCCACCCAGGTGCCCCGAGACTTCTAAGATTTCTTATTGAAAGCTGATCTTTATCAATATGAACATACTTAGAAGAAAATGCATGAGGTCATTATTTGTGGAGGAAAAAGCTGATCAAGGCTTTTAAATGGACAATTTAAAATTTATTAAATGCCTACTATATCCTAAGATTTGTGCTTGGCACAGTTTTCACACAGTGATTTTAGCAATAACAGAACTCTCATGCCACATCCTCTGACAATTAGCCTTCTTCTCTTCCTCCATCTGTGTGTCCCCATGCTTCTTGAGCCACCCTGTCACTTCTCAGTCTCCTCACTCTGCTGCATTTGGCTTCAGTCCCCACCATTTCACTGGAACATTGTCCTCACCAATGGCTGCCTTTTTGCTACATCCAAAGTAGACACATATTTAGCCCTTATAATACTCAGCCTTTGGGCAACATTTGACAGCAGGGTCTCTGAAGTTCTCTCTCCCATTGGTTTTCAGGGCATCAGCCTCTCCTGGTTTTCCACTCGCCTCTCAAGCCACATCTTCATATTCTCTGAGTGCTCCTTTTCTGCATGCCCGGGGAGGTCATCTTTAGTAACCTTCCTCTTCCTGGTCTGGGTGCTCTTCCAGAGAGGCCCGTGTACCATGAATCCTCATGATTCCCAAAGTTTTATCTTCAGAACCATCCTCTATCCTGAATTCTATCTAGATCTGCATGCATTTCCAGCAACCTCCTGGACATCCTACACTCAGCATATGAAAAACTAGATTTATTAGCTCCTCCTTACTATCTACTCCTAACCATCTCCTTATACTGAAGTCATGCCATTTACAAACCTAGAAGTCATGCTTATCTTCACCCCTCCCCAGTCACATCACCGTATTTTAACCTCCTTAATGGGCCTTAAATTTTTACCCTTCTGTCCGTCTTTATTGCGCATATGTCTCTTCCTCTGGTCTTACTCACTGAGAACTGTTCTCTGGCCATTAGAATGATCTTCACAAATCTAATTGTTTCTCTGCCCAGATTATAACCTTTCCATAATTCCACCAAGTTTCCATTCTACGCAGCATGGCGCACATGGACCAGCCCGTGTTTTCACCTCTGCTTATCACTCCAGTCCCATCTCTTCCTACTCTCCTTCACCCTTTCTCACTGCCATCCGCACACACTCCCCCCACTACCAACCACTTGAAACTTCTTCACTTTCTTCTTCCTTACTGCCTTCCTTTTTTTCCATCTAGCCATCTGTCTCTCTCTGTCTCTGTCTCTTTGCCCCCAGTAGCTCTGGTTTTGCCTGGCTACTCATGATACTGGATGTGGCTCAGATACTGCCTATTTCCTGATGATGCCCCTCACAATCTAGATGCCCCAGATAGGTGCACTGTGTGGGTGTCTCTACCAAAATAATACATTGTGGTTATTCATTTCTTACCTGCTTTCCCTCTAGACTTTGAACTTCCTGTGAGTGTCTTATCATCTTCATATTCCCAGTACCCTAAAACAGAGGCAGGCCCAGTATAGGCACTATATAAACATATGGCAAGAGAACACAAGAATTAAGGAAGGAGGAAATGAAATAGAAACTCTTTACTTTTTGCAATCTAAGTTCTTTTTGTTGCTCAGATTCTAGAAGTATTAACTATGCTATTTGGGGTTATTGTTGTAATGGACAGGGCAGGTTTCATTAGAATAATCCTATCTAAAAGAATAGAAGGAACACTTGGGAGTCAAGAAATTTAGAATAAAGGGTAAGACTTATATATTTTTTTTCAATATATGAAATTTATTGTCAAATTGGTTTCCATACAACACCCAGTGCTCATCCCAAAAGGTGCCCTCCTCAATACCCATCACCCCCCCTCCCCTCCCTCCCACCCCCCATCAACCCTCAGTTTGTTCTCAGTTTTTTTTTTTATTTAAAAAAAATTTTTTTTTTCAACGTTTATTTATTTTTGGGACAGAGAGAGACAGAGCATGAACGGAGGAGGGGCAGAGAGAGAGGGAGACACAGAATCGGAAACAGGTTCCAGGCTCTGAGCCATCAGCCCAGAGCCCAACGCGGGGCTCGAACTCACAGACCGCGAGATCGTGACCTGGCTGAAGTCGGACGCTTAACCGACTGCGCCACCCAGGCGCCCCTGTTCTCAGTTTTTAAGAGTCTATTATGCTTTGGCTCTCTTCCACTCTAACCTCTTTTTTTTTTTTTCCTTCCCCTCCCCCATGGGTTCCTGTTAAGTTTCTCAGGATCCATTTAAGAGTGAAACCATATGGTATCTGTCTTTCTCTGTATGGCTTATTTCACTTAGCATCACACTCTCCAGTTCCATCCACGTTGCTACAAAGGGCCGTATTTCGTTCTTTCTCATTGCCATGTAGTACTCCATTGTGTATATAAACCACAATTTCTTTAAGGACTTATATTCTTGACAGTTCCTAAGTTGCCATTCTAGAGAAATCATAAAAACGAACTCTTCTTGAAATTTTTGTTCTCGTCATAAAACAAGAAGGGGTCAGAGGTATTTCCTATAACGAGGAGAATAGGTGATCAAGGTGACATCCATGCCTAATGCCTAGATTTATGGTGTCTATGTCTCCCTTTCTTTAGTGTGCCCGTGGCATTTCAGCTCTCCAGGCTGCTTCCTGAGAGCCCTGGCTCTGGGACCACACCCTGTGTTCTCCTTTGCCCTGCATTCTGGCCCCTGTTTTTGGAATCTATATTTTTCTTTCTTTCTTTCTTTCTTTCTTTCTTTCTTTCTTTCTTTCTTTTTTTTTTTTTTTTTTTTTTTTGTCTAGTGGAAGCCCCACATGTAAAGAAGAGGTCTTTCATGTATGTGGAACATTCCTACAGAGTAGCTAGATAGAATTATAAACCTACATAATAACATAAGATATCAAACAATGGATCTTTCTTTCCAAAAGAAGAATGGCTGGCCAGTTACTAAGGTAGCTGAAAACCAAGACATTGGAGTAAAAGACAGTCAGTATCTGTTTAAATCAGACTGCTGAGAAAGGTTTAAGAAATCACCAAATAAAACATTCCAGGTCTGTTTTTCTGAAAATATGATTTTCGTACCTGTGGGGAACTAGTGGTTCAACAAATGAATATTAGGCTCCTCCTGTGTACCCAGCACTGCAAGAGGTAGAAACGGCATGGAGAGGATCAGTGAAAAAGAAAATGAGACACATCATCAAGTGCTAGGTTATGGAAATTCAGAGAACAAAAGAGCGTTGTGCTCTGAGATTAGTAGATGGAGCCTCTGGAGAGAGATTGAATCTCTAGTAGGATTACCAGTGAAGTTTGTGACAGCAGCACGGAACAGAAAAATTCTTCCACATCCTGTTAATTACCAACCTCTTCAGTTCTTTGATTCGAGTCTCTTTCAGCTATATCTTTCTTTCCATTTCCATTTTTAATGGCCCAGTTCAAGGCTTTATTGCCTCAGCTAAGACTCTTACAGTTCCCTCAAAACGGCCTCTAGAAGTATGTATCTCCACCAGAGGCATATTCCCAAAGCAGTGCTTTCATCACACTTCAATCTTCACGGAGTGGAGCAATTGCATTTCCTGAGCATCTGACCACACGCAGGAGCTCTCCATTCATCGTCTTATGTTTGTTTGGCCCTCTGAGGTGTAGCCCCATTAATACATAGAATATCTGGGGACCTGCCTCAGGTGGGGATGTGTTGTTAGCTGGCAGGAACACTGGTTGCTGAAGGATTGCACACATGAAAAAGTACCATTTTAATTTTTTCCTACATCTCATATTCTGACCAATGATACCATACATGCTTCCTCTTGCATTTTTCATATACATTGACATCATTTTAACATTCTCTGAAGTTGTTAAAAAAAGACTTCTGGAGGGCGCCTGGGTGGCGCAGTCGGTTAAGCGTCCGACTTCAGCCAGGTCACGATCCCGTGGTCCGTGAGTTCGAGCCCCGCGTCAAGCTCTGGGCGGATGGCTCGGAGCCTGGAGCCTGTTTCCGATTCTGTGTCTCCCTCTCTCTCTGCCCCTCCCCCGTTCATGCTCTGTCTCTCTCTGTCCCAAAAATAAATAAATGTTGAAGAAAAAAAAAAAGACTTCTGGAGAATATGTTCAGGTGAAAATGGGGCCCGGGTGCAACTACTCTTCCTGATTCTCCTCCCTGCCCCTCCTCCCCCCAACCCCCAGCCCCATCTCCCAAGCACATTTCTGTAGGCTTCAGGAAGTGCTTTGTAATTGGGTGGGAAGGAAAGAAGGAAGGAAGAAGAGAGAGAGGAAGGAGGAAGAGAGAGGGAAGGGGTGGGGAGGAATGCTGTGAGAGAATAGAGGAAATTTGGAATAGGTCTAGCTGGGGATAGGGACACGCAAAGATTTCACTGGACTGCACAGACGGTAACAAAACAGAAAATCCACACCCTGACCACTGTTGCAAACCTTCTTAAAGAGGAAGTGCTCCTTCAGTTTGGGATTTTTTTTTTTTAATGTTCATTTTTATTTTTGAGAGAACACGAAGCGGGGAGGGGCAGAGAGTGAGGGGGACAGAGGATCTGAAGCAGGCTCTGCACTGACAGCAGCACCCAATACGGGCTCAAACTAGCTTGGGAATTGTTTTCAATGATAATATGAAGTAGCACTGGATTGATTAGCAGTGGATAGCTAGCTTCTTTATGAATCATGTTCAGGAAAATAAAGGAGTAATGGAATTATTTGTGGGTGTTAAGAGTGTTGGGAAATTCAAACTTTCCTGCGTCGTGTATGACTTATGAAATGGATTAAAGGCTTAGTCTTAAAAAAAAAACTGCATCGAACAGAAGGCTATTCTTATGTTATAAATAATCTTCCATCAGTTAAAGCACCTGTAGTGATGGATGGTAAAGATTTAAAATTGCCACTGAGATTGAGACTGTTAGGTTTTTTTTTGTTGTTTTTTTTTTTAATTTTTTTTCAACGTTTTTTTTTTTTTTTTATTTATTTTTGGGACAGAGAGAGAGCATGAATGGGGGAGGGACAGAGAGAGAGGGAGACACAGAATCGGAAACAGGCTCCAGGTTCCGAGCCATCAGCCCAGAGCCTGACGCAGGGCTCGAACTCACGGACCGCGAGATCGTGACCTGGCTGAAGTCGGACGCTTAACCGACTGCGCCACCCAGGCGCCCCAGAGACTGTTACAGTTTTAATTTCTCTGTAAAGGTATTGGAGTCCATGCATGTAAAATATTTCCATCTCTTTTAAATGATATATTTCTACTAAATAAATGTGACTCAAATTCTGGATTTAATGATAATAGCCTAAATTTTTACCCATTAAATTGACTCCTGAGGCACAACATTTTAAAATATGAGATCATTATATAATTCTCAGTACAGATGCCAAAACTGTTCTGCTTCATTCTTAATACCCTTGTACTCATGACATAACACTTGTATGTTTGAACATGTGTATCAGAAACACTGGGTATTGGTTTTTAGTCATGAGTCCCATTACTCTTATCTCCACACCTGTGTTATACCCACTCACACACACATTCACAGTACTATACACGCTCACATGTGCACACGTGCATACATTAGTGGGTTGGCCTGATATAAGAGAGAATTTACAGGCATACCTCAGAGGTATGGTGGGTTAGGTTCCAGACCACTACAATAAAGTGAATATTTTGTTTTCCCAGTGCATACAAAAGTTATGTATACACTATAATCTATGAAATGTGCAATAGCATTCTGTCTAAAAAAACAGTGTACATACCTTAATTAAAAAATACTTTCTTGCTGGGATGCCTCAGTGGCTCAGTTAAGCGTCCGACTTCAGCTCAGGTCATGATCTCACAGTTTGTGGGTTCAAGCCCCACGTCGGGCTCTCTGCTGACAGCCTGGAGCCTGCAGCCTGCTTCAGATTCTGTGTCTCCCTCTCTCTGCCCCTCCCCCACTTGTAGTCTGCCTGTCTCTTTCTCTCTCAAAAATAAACATTAAAAAATTTTTAAAAAATACTTTCTTGCTAAAAAAATGCTAACCATCATCTGAGCATTCAGAGAGTTGTAATCTTTTTCCTGGTGGAGGGTCTTGCCTCGAAGTTGATGGCAGCTGACTGGTCACAGGGGTGCTTGCTGAAGGTTGGGGTGGCTGTATTGTGTGGCAGTTTCTTAAGATCAGACAATGAGGTATGCTCCATCGATGGACTCTTCCTTTCATGAGTGATTTCTCTGCAGCATGTGATGCTGTTCAATAGCGTTTTACCCACAGTAGAAACGTCTTTCAAGATTGGAATCAATCCTCTCAAACCCTGCTGCTTTACCAGCTAAGTTGATGTAGTATCCTAAATCCTTTGTTGTCATTTCAACAGTCTTCACAGTATCTTCACCAGGAGTAGATGCCATCTCAAGAGACCACTTTCTTTGCTCATCCATAAGAAGCAACTCCTCTTTTATTAAAGTTCATGAGATTGCTGCAATTCAGTCACATCTACAGGCCCCACTTCTAGTTCTCTTGCTGCTCTTACCACACCTGCAGTTACTTCCTCTCCTGAAGTCTCGAGCCCCTTAAAGTCATCAATGAGGGTTGAAAAAAACCTCTCCCAAACTTCTGTTAATGTTGATATTTTGGCCTCTTCCTATGAATCAGGAATGCTCCTTATTTATTTTTTAAGTTTTATTTACTTAGGTAATCTCTACACCCAATATGAGGCTTGAACTCAGGACCCTGAGATCAAGAGTCACATGCTCTTGCAACTGAGCCAGCCAGGCACCCAGAATCAGGAATCCTCTTAATGGCATCTAGAATGGTGAATCCTTTCCATAAGTTCTTTAATTTACTTTGCCCAACTCCATCAGAGGAATTACTATCTATGGAAGCTATAGCCTTATGCAGTGTATTTTTATAATAAATTTTTGAGTAATTGACAAACAATGTTACATTAGTTTCAGGTAGAGAACATAGTGATTCAACAGGTTTATACATTATGTTCACCACAGTGTAGCTACCATCTGTCACCAACGCTACTACAGTATCGACTATACTCCTTATGTTGTGTATTTTATTCCCATGACTTCTAAAAACCATAGACCTCTTCACAAATATTCGTGTTATCATTGCTCAGGAGCATGATAATCTCGATATCATTCCAATTTTAGCATATGTGCTCCTGAAGCCATGCATTTCTTAAATAATAAGACTTAGGTGCCCAAAATTACTCGTTGATCGGTGAGCTGCGGAGGGCATATTGTGTTAGTAGGCATAAAAACAACATTAATCTCTCACATCTCCATCTGATTTCTTGGATTACCAGGTGCATTGTCAATGAGCAGCAATATTCCGAAAGGAATCTTTTTCTTCTGAGCAGTGGGTCTCAACAGTGGGCTTAAAAATTCAGTGAACCATGTTGCAAACAGATGTGCTGTCACCCGGGGTTTGTTGTTCCATTGACAGAACGCAGGCAAAGTAGATTTAGCATAATTTTTAAGGGCCCTAGGATTTTGGAAATGGTCAATGAGAATTGGCTTCGACTTCAAACCACCAGCTGCAGTGGCCCTTATAACAAAAGAGCCTGTGTTTTGAAGCCAGGTGCTGGCTTCTCCTCCCTAGCTATGAAAATCCTAAATAGCATCTTCTAATATAAAGCTGCTTTGCTGCATTGAAAATCTGTTTTTTAGTGTGGCCACCTTTCTTAAATATCTTAGCTAGCTCTTCTGTGTAACCCGCCACAGCCTCTACACGAGTGCTTCACCTTGCAGTTATAGGTTATGGAGATGGCTTCTTTCCTTAAACCTCATGAAACAACCGCTGCTAACTTCCACCTTTTCTTCTGCACCTTCCTCCTCTCTCTCAGCCTTCATAGATTTGAAGAGAGACAGGGCCTTCCTCCAGATTAGGCTGTGGCTTAAGAGAAGGTTGAATGTTGGGCCGGTTTGATCTATCCAGACTGCTGAAACTTGCTCCATATCAGCAATAAGGCTGTTTCCCTTTCTTACCCTTTGTGTGTTCACTGGAGTGGATTTTGAATTTCCTTCAAGAACGTTTTAAATTTCCCTCAGGAACTTTTCCTTTGCATTTACAACTTGGCCAACTGTTTGCTCCAAGAGCCTGACCTGTCTTGGCTTTCAACATGCCTTCTTCACTGAGCCTGATCACTTCCAGCTTTGGATTGGAAGTGAGAGACGTGCAACTCTTGCCTTCCCTTGAACACGTGGAGGCCACAGTAGAGTTAATATTGGTCTAGTTTCAATCCGTGTCTCAGAGAATAAGGAGGCCTTGAGGAGAGGGAGAGAGGTGGGGGAATAGCTGGTTGGTGGAGCAGTCAGAATACACACATTTTTGGGTTAAGTTTGTCATCTTACATGGGTGTGGTTTGTGGTGCCCCACAAGAAATACAATAGTAACATTGTATTATAGATCACCATAGCAAAAATTTAAATATCGTGAGAATTACCAAAACGTGACCCAGAGACATGAGGTGAGAAAATGCTGCTGGAAAAATGGAACTGATGGGCATGCTGGACACAGGGTTGCTGCAACCTTCAGTTTTTAAAAAAGCATTATTGCAAAGCAGTAGAGTAAGGTACAGTAAAACCTGCTATGCTTGTATTCATTGTGCTTGCTAACAAATACTGGAAAACACCCTGCCACACTGTCTTTTTTATTCTCCATTACCTGGAATGAATCAGATGTACTCTTTTTGAAGCCAGAGTCCTAGGATACCTTTAAGGCATGTCTTTAGCCACAGTTCTAAGATTTTGCTGTCCTCAGTCTGGTTTCTCTGAGTCAATGCTTAAGGAAGCATGAATGTGTTAACATCCACAGTGATAATAGGTCCCCTAACCCAGTTACCCTCTAGGCAGAAATAAAAGGGGGGAGAAAAAACCAGTTCAATGAGGCATTTGGGAGTTATTGTTTTACAAGTGGCAATTTTATTTGTCCTCTATAAATTATCCTCTCTTGAGTTAAACTGCATCAGATTTCATCATCACTATAAATACCCGCAATTAGTAAAGGACAAAAGTATGCTACTAGAAAGACATAAACCAAATGTCATTATAATGGCAAAACAAATGGTAACAGAATGTTTATAAAATTGTTTTCTTTAAGAAAAAGCATATTTTAAAAGTTTATTTATTTTGAGAAAGAGAGAGAGAGAACACAATCACAAATAGGGGAGGGGCAGAGAGAGAGAGGGAAAGAGAATCCCAAACAGGTGCAAAACCCTACACAGGGCTTGAACCCGCGAACTGTGAGATCATGACCTGAGTTGAAATCAAGAGTCAGATGCTTAACTGACTGAGAGACCCAAGTGTCCCAAGAAAAAGCATATTTAAATCTTTAAAAAAATTTTTTCTATGTTTTTTTATTTATTTTTGAGAAAGAGAGCAAGATGGCATGAGCAGGGGAAGGGCAGAGAGTGTGGAAGATGCAGAATCTGAAGCAGGCTCCAGACTGAACTGTCAGCACACAGCCTGATGTGGGGCTCGAACTCATGAACCACAAGATCATAACCTGAGCTAAAGACAGACGCTTAGCCGACTAAGCCACCCAGGTGCCCCAAGGAAAAGCATATTTATAATTGTCTTTAATCATTACCTTTCCTGATGAATTCTTCACATCAGCATGATTTATTTGAACAAAACAAATCCAATTTTCCTGAATTTATTGTTTACATACTGTTATATTTATTAAATAAGAATACTTTTAGAAGTGCCTGGATGGCTCAGTTGGTTAAGTGACTGTGACTCTGGTCATGATCTCACAGTTCGTGAGTTCAAGTCCCACATCCAGCTCTGCTGTCAGCACGGAGCCCGCTTCAGATCCCCTCTCTCTCTTGCCCCTCCCCTACCAGTGCCCTCTGCGCACTCTCTCTCTTTCAAAAATAAACATTAAAAAAAGAGAAAATTTTTAGGATGCTTATTTTAAAATTCATTTTTAGCTGAAATAACAGTTTCAAACAACTCTGAGAAAAACCTAATGATTGTTGAGGGAAGGTGTTTCATTCCACAGGTCTAACATTACCATGGTAGAAATAATTTTTAACTTCTATGACCAAATTTATTTTATTTTTTTTATTTTTTATTTTTTCAATATATGAAATTTATTGTCAAATTGGTTTCCATACAACACCCAGTGCTCATCCCAAAAGGTGCCCTCCTCAATACCCATCACCCACCCTCCCCTCCCTCCCACCCCCCATCAACCCTCAGTTTGTTCTTAGTTTTTAAGAGTCTCTTATGCTTTGGCTCTCTCCCACTCTAACCTCTTTTTTTTTTTTCTTTCCCCTCCTCCATGGGTTTCTGTTAAGTTTCTCAGGATCCACATAAGAGTGAAAACATATGGTATCTGTCTTTCTCTGTATGACTTATTTCACTTAGCATCACACTCTCCAGTTCCATCCACGTTGCTACAAAGGGCCATATTTCGTTCTTTCTCATTGCCAAGTAGTATTCCATTTTGTATATAAACCACAGTTTCTTTATCCATTCATCAGTTGATGGACATTTAGGCTCTTTCCATAATTTGGCTATTGTTGAGAGTGCTGCTATAAACATTGGGGTACAAGTGCCCCTATGCATCAGTACTCCTGTATCCCTTGGGTAAATTCCTAGCAGTGCTATTGCTGGGTCATAGGGTAGGTGTGATCAAATTTATTTTAAATTCCACGTAAAGTCTTATTGTGCCTTTGAAGTGACCTTTTCAGATGTAATTATCATACTACACATGTTTATCTCCAGTGAGTTCAGTTTCTTTCTTCGGTATATATTATGCTGCTACTTAATTCAGTGACATTCTCAGAGGCCAGTCTGATCAGAGGTGGAATATTTCTACTGCTAGCTTCCTATGCCTTCTGACCTCAGCTGATGATTTTTCTTTTGGCTGAAGAAAAGCCAAGGCTTAGGTGTTCTAGGTGCTTCCCCATGTTAGCCAAGTCATCTCTGAAAGATCAGGTTGGCAGGCAGGAGGGAGCAGGTTTGGAACTCTGCTGAATCCGTGACTGTTTGTCTAGGAATGCAGACGTGGAGATGACTCTGGAGCGAGCAGTGAGCATGCTGGATGCAGACCACACACCAGCACCCAGAATTTCTGCGGCAGCTACTTTCATACAGCACGAGTGCTTCCAGAAATCTGAAGCACGGAAAAGGGTGAGTATCATCTTAAGTCCACTGTAAAATTACCACGCTTTGACATCTATTATGGTGGCCCTGCACACTGAAACCAGTAATTTAAGTTAAAAACAAATCTTTATTGAGTTATATGTCAACTATAGGTCAATTTTAAATAACAAGTTAATAAAATAAATATGTCTTCATCGAGCCTTTTTATCTTTTTTTTTTTTTTAATTTTTTTTTTTCAATGTTTATTTATTTTGGGGACAGAGAGAGACAGAGCATGAACGGGGGAGGGGCAGAGAGAGAGGGAGACACAGAATCGGAAGCTGGCTCCAGGCTCTGAGCCATCAGCCCAGAGCCCGACGCGGGGCTCGAACTCACGGACCGCAAGATCGTGACCTGGCTGAAGTCGGACGCTCAACCGACTGCGCCACCCAGGCGCCCCCTCATCGAGCCTTTTTAATTAAAAGGGAATATATACTCATTACCAAAAAAAATTTACTGCAATTCAGAAACTTAGAATGTAAGTCTCCACACAAACCTTCCCCTCTTTGTCTGTCTCTCCAATCTCCCGCTTTGGGACCAAAGCCAACAATTGTTCACAGTCTGTGTACTTTTAGAGTTTTCTGATGGGAGGAGGGGGTTAGAGAGCTACCAAGAGCGCACATGAGCATTTTAGACTATTGTTTTCTATATTTAAATATATATTAAATATAAACAATGTTTTGCGGTTTTCTCATTAAGCAGTTATGAAAATGGTTCCATAGACAGCTCTGTACATATATCTTTTGGCATTCCCATAAGTGTTGTACAGGGCAGACCACCTCCCAAATGGAATCACTAGGTCATTTTATGTTTGTTTAAAAAGTGGTATATTTGTTCAGGAAAAAAATCATAGTTGAAAAAGGTTTGCAGTGAACCTAAGTTTCCCTCCTACTCCAAACCTACCCCCCATCTTCCTTTTTCTTTTTCTCTCTCCTCTCCTCTCTCCTCCTCCCTCCCTTCTCTTTCCCTGTCTTTCTCTCCCACATCATTTTTGGGTGTCTTTCCAGAGATACTCTATACGTGTAGAAACAATTACTGGGTGGGTTGGTTCAGTATCCTTTTTCGTTTAAAACAAAATTACAAATGGTAGTAGGTTAGAAATGTTTGATATATATTAGCCCTATTTCATTCTTTAAAGTTGCTACATGGATTTCTTTTGTATAAATGTACCAGTTTTGTTTGTTCATTTTTTAACAGCTTTATTAAGGTCCAATTAAATTTTACCATGTTTAGCCATCATGAAGCCATCACAATCACGATAACGAACATACCCATTATCTCCAAAGTCTCTTTGTGCCCCTTTATAATCCGTACATCTGACCCCTCCCTAACCCACTTCCACTCCCCAGGTAACCAATGATCTGCTTTCTGTTACTATAGAATATATTAAAGTTTCTAGAGTTTTATATAAACTATGTAGTATATATGCTTTTTTCTTTGGATTCTTTTACTGAGCTTTAATCTTTTGAGATTTATCCATGTTGTGTATATCAAAAGATGTGTGCATGTGTGTGTTTGTGTGTGTATAGCTGAACAGTATTTCATTGTATGGATACACCTTAGTTTGTTGATTCACTCACCTGTTGATGGATATTTGTTTGAGCTATTACAAATAAAGCTGCTGCAAACATATATGCACAAATCTGTTTTCATTTCTATTGGGTAAATACCTAGGAGTTGAATGTCTGGATGATATGGTAGGTATATGTTTGACTTTTTAAGAAACTGCCAAACTATTTATTTTTACTTACTATTTAGAGAGAGAGAGAGAGAGAGAGAGAGAGAGAGAGAGAGAATATCCCAAACAGGCTCTGCACCATCAGAGCCACACAGACACCCATTTTTCCTTTTAAAAAAATTATTTAAATTCCAGTTAAATGCAGTGTCACATTAGTTTCAGGTGCACAAAACAGTGATTCAACACTTCCATACAACACCCGGTGCTCATCACAACAGGGTACTTTTTAATCCCCATCATCTATTTAACCCATCCACTCACCCACCTCCTCTCTGGTAACCATCAGTTTGTTCTCTATAGCTTAGAGTCTGTTTCTTGGTTTGCCTCTCTCTCTTTTTCCCTCTATGCACATTTGTTTTGTTACTCAAATTCCACATGTGAGTGAAATCATATGGTATTTGTCTTTCTCTGACTTATTTCACGTAGCACTATACTCTCTATCTCTGTCCACATCACCATAAATGGCAAGATTTCATTATTTTTTATGGCTGAGTAATATTCCAGTACTTTATCCATTCATCAGTCAATGACATTTGGGTTGGTTCCATAATTTGGCTATTGTTGATAATGCTATTTTGAACACAGGGGTGCATGTATCTCTTTGAATTAGTATTTTTGTATTTGTTGTGTAAATACCTAGTAATGCAATAGCTGAATCGTACAGTAGTTCTATTTTTAACTTTTTGAGGAACTTCCACTCTGTTTTCCAGAGTGACTGCACTAGTTTGCATTCCCACCAACAGTGCAGTAGGGTTTCCCTTTCTCCTCATCCTTGCCAACACCTGTTGTTTCTTGCCTTAGCAATTCTGACAGATATGAGGTGATACTTCATAGTTCTTTTGCCCATTTTTATTTGGGTTTTTGTTCTCTTGTCATTGAATTTTGTCAGTTCTTTCTATATTCTGGATATGTCTTTTTTTTTTCAAATATGTGATTTGGAAATACTTTCTCCTGGTTTTATTTTGTCTTTCCATTATTTTAACAGTTTTTGATTTTGATGGAGTCTAATTATAAATCTTTTCCTTTATGGACTGTGCTTTTCATGATGTATCCAAGAAATTTTTCTGTACTCTGATGTCACAAAGATAATCTATATTTTCTTCTAGAAGTTTCATAACTGTCAGATTTTATAGTGTGTGATCCATTTGGGTTTAATTTTTGTATATATTGCAAATGTAGACTGATGTTCCTTTAAAAAAAAAAAAACACATATGCAGGGGCACCTGGGTGGCTCAGTCAGTTATGTGTCCGACTGTTGGTTTCAGCTCAGGTCATGATCTCACAGTTAATGGGTTTGAGTCCCCTGTTGGGCTCTGCGCTCACAGCTCTCTCTCTCCCTTTCTCAAAATAAATAAATATACATTTAAAAAGTATATATGCAATTGTTTAGGCACCATTTGCTGGAAAGATTATTATTTTGGTATTACTTCGTTTTTGTGCCTTTGTTGAAAAGTAATTGATCACATCTATATGAGTCTATTTCTGTATCATGTGTTGTATTTCACTGCTGTATTATTGGTCTATCTCCTTGCTAATACGACACTGTCTTGATTACTATAGTTTTATATATTAATATAGTTTTATATTGAAGTTTGCTAGTGTTAGTCCTCTGACTTTATTCTTTTTCAAGTGATTTTGGCTATTCTAGGTCTTTTACAGTCCCATTTGAATTTTAGAATCAGCTTGTCAGTTTATTTGTGACAAAACTGCTGGGATTTTGTTTGAGATTGCATTGAATCTATAATGGATGGAGAATTTTCATCTAAGCAATATTAAGTCTTCTGACCCCTGACCATGGTACATTTCACTATTTATTTAGGTCTTCTTTAATTTCTCTCAGCAGTGTATTGTAGTTTTTACTCCAGAGATCTTTCATGGTTTTTGTTAGATTTATCCCTAAAGGTATATATTTCTGAATGTTTTTACACATGGTCTGGGTTTTTTTTTCACTTCAATTTTTGATTGTTCAATGCTAGTATATAGAAATATAATTGATTTTTTGTATATTGATCTTGTATCCTGTGACACTACTAAATTCACTCTAAGCTCTAGTAGCATATTTGTAGATTTGTCAGATTTTATACATAGATCATGCCATCTGCTAATAAAAACTGTTTTGTTTTGGGGCGCCTGGGTGACGCAGTCAGTTAAGCGTCCGACTTCCGCCAGGTCACGATCTCGCGGTCCGTGAGTTCGAGCCCCGCGTCGGGCTCTGGGCAGATGGCTCAGAGCCTGGAGCCTGTTTCCGAATCTGTGTCTCCCTCTCTCTCTGCCCCTCGCCCGTTCATGCTCTGTCTCTCTCTGTCCCAAAAATAAATAAACGTTGAAAAAAAAAAAAGTTTAAAAAAAAAAAACTGTTTTGTTTCTTCCTTTGCAATCTTAATGACTTAGGTTTCTTTTTCCTTTTTTTCTTTGGTACTGGCTAGAACCTCTAGCACAGTGTTAAAAGGAAGTGAAAGTGGACCTGTCCTGTTCTTGATCACAGGCAGAAGCATTTGGTTGTTCTTGCACTATTAAGTATGATGCTACCTGTAAGTTTTTGTTTGTTTTTAGGAATTTAATCTGGGGGATTTTTACGTGGGTTTCTTTTGGAAGAAAGGAAAAAATTTTATATTTTAGTATTTTTAACACCATTTCCTTTTCCTGCTTTTTGTTTTATTTTTTAAATTGAGTTATAATTGACATATAACAGTATATTCAGGTGTACAACATGACCCGATATATGCATATCAATGATTACCAATCTAGTTACCATCCATGCTCGGTTATGAATTTTTTTCTTGTGATGAGAACTTTTAAGATCTACACTTAGCACTTTCAAATGTACAATACACTCTTAATAACTAGTCATTATGGTGTACATTACATCTTCTTGACTTACTTATTTTATAACTAGAAGTATGTCCCTTTTGACCACCTTCACCCATTTCACCCATGCCAAACCTCCCACCTCTGGCAACCACCAGTCTGTTCTCTGTATCTTTGATTTTTTTTTTCTTTGTTTGTTTGTTTGTTTGTTTGTTTTTAGATTCCACATATAAGTGAGATCATATAGTATTTGTTCATTGTCTGACTATTTTACTCAGCATAATGCCCTCAAGGTTCATCCATGTTGTTGAAAATAGCTGTTTTTCCTTCTTACTTATGGCTGAATATAGTCCAATGTGTGTATATATATCACATTTTCCTTATCCACTCATCCATCAGTGGACACTTAGATTGTTTCCATGCTATAGCTTTTGTAAACAATACTACAGTAAACATGGAAATTCATATATCTTTTTGAGTTAGTGTTTTCATTTCTTTCTGATAAATACTCAGAAGTCGAATTACTGGACCATAAGGTAGTTCTAGTCTTAATTTTTTGAGGAACCGCCATACTATTTTCAGAGTGTTTGTACCAAGTTATATGCTCTCCAACAGTGCACAGGGGTTCCCTTTTGGCCACATCCTTGCCAACACTTGTTATTTCTTGTCTTTTTGGTAATAGCCATTCTGACAGGTGTGATGTGATATCTTGTTGTGGTTTTGATTTGCATTTCCCTGATGATTAAGAAGGCTGAGCACCTTTTCTGTATGTTGGCCGTCTGTATGTCTTCCTTGGAAAAATCTATTCAGATCCTTTGCCCATCTTTTAATCGAATTGTTGTTTTGCTATTGAGTCATGTGAGTTCTTTATGTTTTGATTATTAACCCCTTATCAGATTCATGATTTGCAAATATTTCCTTCCATTCTGTAGGTTGTCTTTTCATTTTGTGATAGTTTCCTTTGCTGTTTGATCTAGTCCTACTTGTTTCTTTTTGCTTTTGTTCTTTTCTTGTGGTGTCATATCCAAAAAATCATTGCAAAGACTGACATCAAAGAGGTTGCTGCCTATGTTTTCTTCTAGGAGTTTTATAGTTTCAGGTCTCACATTCAAGACTTTAATCTAAGTTGAGTTAATTTTTGTGTATGGTATGAGATAGTGGTCCAGTTTCACTTTTTTTTGCATGTGGCCATCCAGTTTTCTCAGCACCATTTGTTGATAAGGCTCTCCTTTTCCTGTTGTGTATTCTCGGGTTTTTTGTTGTAAATTAATTGGCCACATATGTGTGGTTTATTTCTGGGCTGTTTATTCCGTTCCATTGATCTGCATGTCTTTTTATGCCAAAATCATACTATTTTTATTACTACAGCTTTTTAATATAGTTTTGAAATCAGAAAGCATGATGGCCTCCAGCTTTATTCTTCTTTCTCAAGATTGATCTGACTAGTCAGGATCTTTGTGTGGTTCCATATAAATTTTAGAATTATTTGTTTTATTTCTGTGAAAAATACCATTGGAATTTTGATGGGAATTGCATGGAATCTGTAGATTGCTTTGGATAGTATGCACATTTCAACAGCATTTCTCTAATCCATAAGCAGGAAACATCTTTCCATTTATTTGTGTCTTCAGTTTCTTTCATGGACAGATCTTCTCTTCTGTTAAATTTATTCCCAGGTGTGTGTGTGTGTGTTTTTAATGCAATTGTAAGTGGGATTGTTTTCTTAATTCTGATAGTTTATTACAGGTGTACAAAAATGCAACAAAATTTTGCATATTTTATATACTACAACTTTACTGAATTCATTGATTAGTTCAAGTAAACTTTTGGTGGGATCTTTAGGATTTTCTATATAATATGTCATCCGCAAATAGTGACCGTTTTGCTCTTTCTTTACCAATTTGGATGCCACTTCCTTTTCTTGCCTAATTACTCCAGCTAGGACTTGAATACTATGTTGAATAAAAGTGGTCAGAGTGGACATCCTTGCCTTGTTCCTAGTCTTCAGAAAAAAAGGTTTTAGCTTTTAACCGTTGAATATGATGTTAGCCGTAGGCTTTTCATACATCACAATATCAAGTTGAAGAACTTACCTTTATCCCTAATTTTATGGAATTTTTTTTTGGTTTTTACTCAGAAATGGTTTTGGGGGCACCTGGGTGGCTCAGTCAGTTAACTGTCCAACTTTGGCCGAGATCATGATCTCACAGTTTGTGAGTTCGAGCCCCACATCGGGCTCTGTGCTGACAGCTCAGAGCTTGGAGCCTGCTTCAGATTCTTTGTCTCCCCTTTTCTCTTCCCCTCCCCCACTCGTACTCTCTCTCAAAAATAAATAAACATTAGATTTAAAAAAAAAGAAATGGTTTTTGGACTTTATCAAATGTTTTATTCACTTATTAAAATATTTCTATGGTTTTTATCTTAATTTTGCTAATATGGTAAATTACTTTGGTCTTTAAGTGTTATCCCATTCCTGGGATCCCACTTGGTCACGATGTACTGTTACCTTTTTAAAATTAGATTTGGTAAAACTTTGTTAAGGCAGTTATACAGCTATATTTATAAAGGATATTGATCTTTTCTTGTAATGTCTTTCTCCAGTTTTGGATTGAGAGTAATAAAATACTTTGGGAAGTGTTCTCTCCTCTTTAATTTTCGGAAAGTTTGATTGTGATTGGAATTATTTCCATCATAAATGTTTGGTAGAATTCACCACCAAAGCTCTTGGACTTGAACTTTTCTTGTGAGAGGTTCTTAACCACACTCAGGACCTTCAGATTATGAGACTGGCACACTGCCTGCTGTGCTAAGGAAGCTAGCTATGTTCTCAACTATAAATTCATTTTCTTTAATTGGTAACAGGGCTTTGGGGGCTCTGTATTTTTTGTAATGAACTTCGGTAGTGTGTGTCTTTCAAAGACTTTGTCCATTTCGTCTAGGTTGTTCCAGTGCTCTTCATTGTTTTGCGTAGATGTCATGTTATTTCCCATTGCCTAAAGAATTCTCTTTAACATTTACTCTAGTGCAGGTCTCCTGGTGGTTAACTTGAGCTTTTGTATGTCTAAAAAGGAATTTCATCTTTGCTTTTGAGAGGTCTTTTCACTAGGTTGACAGTTTTTTATTTCAGTACTTGAAAGTTGTTGCTTCACTGTCATCTTACTTGCTTTGCTTCAGACAAGAAATCATCTGTCATCTTCATTGTTCCTCAGTACATACTGTAACTCTCTCCACCTACCCAGCCTGCTTTTAAGATTTTCTCTTTATCACTAGCAGTGAGCAGGTTGGTCATAATGTGCCTTGGTGTAGTTTTCCTTAGGTTTCTTGTGCTTGGGAGCTCATTGAGTTTAAATTTGTAGATTTTTTATTTTTCATCAAATTTTGGTTCGAATTTCCAATTTTCAACCATTAATTCTTCAAAGATTTTTTTTTTTCTGTCCCTTGGGAACTTGTTACACACACACACACACACACACACACACACACACACACATATATATATATTTGGCTACTTGAAGTTGTCTCATAGCTCATCTGTACTCTATTCTTTTTCTTTAGTTTTTGTTTTCTGTATGTTTTCTTTTTTAGATATGTTTAAACATATTTTATTAGATATTTATTTGTATGCTTTAAATTCACTAATTCTTTCTTCTGTAAAGTTTAATATGCCATTAATCTCATTCAGGGATTTTCTTTCATTCATAAATTGTAGTTTTCATCTCTAAAAGTTTTGAGTCTTTTTTCTATCTTCTATGTCTCTACCTAACATTTCAAGTTACTTGAAATCAGTTTGACCCTTTTAAATCTTGCTTTTGAGCTTTGCTAGGTGGAACCAGAGCAGCATTTATTCTAGAACAAATTAATCCCCACTTCTTAAAGCAAGACAATTCTGAAAACTAATGCACCATGAATTAAGAGGTTTTCTGACTGGGTAGTGAGAATAGGCACTGTTCTTGGGCCTGTGTGACCATGAGGAGCTGTTCCCTTAAGTCCTTTGGTTATTTGGTTGGTTAGCTGGTTATTTCCCTGGCTTCAGGCAATTTTCTCACACACGTGCACTAATTAATACTCTACTGAATATTAGATGGAGACCCTCTGCAACCTCGGGAGTTCTCTTTCTGTGCCGCTTTCTCACTGGTACCTCTTCCCTATGGACTCTTCTTCTTGGATCCTGCACTGTCTCCTGAACTCTGCTTGTTGAATTCCATTTGGGTTTTACCTCACTACACAGCAGCCTGAGAACTCTCTCCATACAGTGATCTTTGACAGCAGTGGGGCTCACCTTGCTTGTTATCCATCCCTTGGGGATCACTATCCATCATGGCTACATTACCAATTATCAAAACCATTGTATGCTTTGTCTGGTTTTTAACATTGTTTCAGATGATAGGTAAATCCAGTCCTTGTCACTATTGAGTTATTATTAATTTTGATAAATAATACCCTAATAAATTCCACCTAAGATTGTGTAGACTTAAACCCCACCAACATTGCATCATAGTGCCCATTTATATGTACCATTACTACCATGAGATTATTCTTTTGTGTTTGTTTTTGTTAATCTAATAAGCAAAAAAAAAAAAAAAAGCCATCTCTTTATGGTAAAAACTTTCCTGTTTTTTTGAAATCAAGACTAATGGTCACTTAATCAGTTACAAAGGAAAAAAAATTTAGTTATACACACATACCACACACACAATTTGTCATAATCTTGCATAAACTATGCCCATTGTGTATCATCTGCAATTTTTAGTTTCTTTAAAGTGAAATGAGAACTTAATGACACTGATTCATCTGATTTCACTTGTATCTGAATTTTTACATTTCCCGTAGTCTTTTACATTAATTTTGTTCACAAATAATTACAGAGCTTTTTAAAGCTGTTTTCCTTTATCTAGGCTTTCCAAAGCATGCAGATTAGTTTTCAGAGAAACGGAACTCCTTTCACCCTTAAATTTCATTCGTTTACCTAACAGGTAAATAAATTACATGATTACAGTAACAGTACAGTTGGCCTAAATACATTGGGAAACATGTAAGTTATTCTTAGTAAATTTGTAACTCAACTAGTAAAAATTGGAGTGCAAAGCACAACATAGAGTAACCTCTCAGCTTTGATAATTCTCAGGGAATCAGTAGGATTTCCAGAGGGAAACAAGAATGTGACTAATCCTACATATCAGTTAAGTAGAGTCAGGCAAAAGACTTCTGTGGACTGTTTTCTCCAAAGATTTGTATCTCCTTAATGCTTGGTAGGAATTCATTATCTATTATGTGTAATATTATATATAATCCACTGTTATGCATCTTATTGTATCTTTCATCATGCAGGATTGAAAAAGTCTTCTGAAGTCCAATTTGTCAGTATTTCTATTCATGACATCTGTATTTTAGGTATTACTTTAAAACCGATCCCCACATCTAGATTATTTCTCGTTTTAAAAGCTACATAATTATTGAGTAGTTCTCACTGTCCTTTGCCTGTATGTTTGTTCCATGGGAAGAATATGTAAGGATTAAAAAAAATTTTTTTTAACATTTATTTATTTTTGAGAGACAGAGACAGAGTGTGAGCAGGGGAGGAATAGAGACAGAGGGAGACACAGAATCCAAAGCAGGCTCCAGGCTCCGAGCTGTCAGCACAGAGCCTGATGCGGGGCCCGAACCCACAAACTAATTGTGAGATCATGACCTGAGCCAAAGTTGGGACACTCAACTGACTGAGCCACCCAGGAGCCCCAAGATTTAAAAAAATAATGTATTTAACTAGTAATGAACCCTCTTTATACATATAGGTGAAAAGAATTCGGCTAAAAATTAGTCCTTTCTATGACTAACTCAGATAAATGTTTAAATCTTTTTTTATTACCCATTTTAAAAAGCTGGGCATTATTAAGCATGCTTTCATTTTCTAATATGGAATTACTTGAATTTTTCTTTTGTTTCTCAAATTGGGCTAGATTTCTACGATCTCTTAAGTTGCTAATTTGATTATAAATATCATTTTGCTTACATATGTGATTAAAGCTGTGCTTGCCTTCTTGGCTCTTTTTCTAAAACTAGGACAAACACTGGTTTTGAGAATAATGAAACATGAAAGTCACACTGAAACCTAAAAATACATATGCGTGGTAGAAAAATTTAAGTATTAAGTTATAACCCAACATGAACAAAATCCTGCTAATATTAAGCATAGTGCTATAGCATTTGAATTTATGTATAAAAGACATTACAGGCTCAGTCTCTGGGGCATGTGACTCTTGATCTTGGGATTGTAAGTTTGAGCCCCATGTTGGGTATGGAGATTATTTAAGAATAAAATCTTAGGGGGAGAGGGAAAATGGGTGATGGGCATTGAGGAGCAAACTTGTTGGGATGTGCACTGGTATGTTGTATGTAAGTGATGAATCACGGGAATCTACCCCCAAAAGCAAGAGCACACTGTATACACTGTATGTGAGCCAACTTGACAATAAATTATATTTAAAAAAAGAAATAAAATCTTTTTTAAAAAGGTAATTATAATTTGAATATAAAGATCAAAATTCTAAATCATAAACTTTTAAAACCAGTGGCAACTTTTTAATCCTTATTTTATTTGATTAGGACTCAGCCCATTTATCATACTTGATCCTCTTCTCCTTTTTGAACCTTTCTTCTTTTGGTCCAGAGTCTCCTGGTTCTTTTTCCATTTCTCTGGCTCCTTCAGCTTTCTTCTGTGAAAAATTTATCATAAGCTATCCCTTAAATGTTTATGTTCCTGAGATGCCTTCCTGGGACTTTTCTTCCTCAGCACCATCTCCTGACCTGCTTCATTCACTCCTATGACTTCCATCCCTATATGATTTAGATGCTGATGACTTCCTGCATCTCTGCCCCCTTCTGTCCCTTGGGCTCTAAACCATGTGTCCATCTATTTCCTGGACATCCCACTGAACTCAACATCAGCATTTCAAAAATGGGCACGTTAATTTATTTTGCTTTTCCTCTCTACTAGCCAACCCTCCTTCTAACTTGTTCTTCCTGCTGGGTTGGAAGGCAGGACCCTTAGTGGTTTAAGTATTAACACTCAGAAGTCACTCAGGGAAGTGTGAGTCCCAGCATCCTAATTACCTCAGTGACCTTGGGCAGGATACTAACGTCTCTGAGCCTTGGCATTCCTACCTATAAAGTGGAAATAATAATCCTACTAGAAAGAGTTGTGAGAATGCACTCAGATCATGGTACAATGCCTGCCCCAATCTGAACATATTATTTCCTGTGTGAGTGGTAGTTCACCCAGGTGGTATGACACAAAAACTTGAACACAGACTTTCAACTTTTCTTTTATTGTTACCTCTCAACATTATTCATATTCATGCAGTCTTCAAGACTTTTTAGTGCTGCTACTAAAAGTGTCTTGAATCTACTCACCTCTTTCCCTCCCTACTCAGCGCCACTATGCTAATCCCTATCACCATGTTTTCTGTTAACTCAGCCACTTCCTGGTTAATTTCCCTTCCTCCACTTTTAACCCACTACTGATACAGTCGCCTCTCAGCACCCACTTGCCTTTAGGAGGAAGGATAAATTTAATCTGCAAGACCCTTCTAAAACTGACCTTATTTCCATTCCTGCTTCAGATCTCATCACTGAAGTTTTGACTGCCATAACTATCTTGCGGAATCTTATAAAACTCATACAAATTCATTACTCAAAATTTGAGAAATTAAGAAACAGACAAAAAGAGACATACCCACACTTCCCCAATATTGTTACCATCTTAGTTTTGTTCTCTGACTTTTTACAAATTGAATATGTAGCTTTCCTCGTAGGGATTTTTTTTTTGCTTTGATTTTAAGAAGCATGCACAAATATATGCTTGTTGTTTAAAAAAATACAAAATAACAAGCAACTTTCATAATTTATATGCCCATCATTTCTCCCAAACTCCCTAAATTCATTTCCTTCTTTATGTCTGTGTTTGAGTGGAAATACATAGATATTTTATACATTTTTTCTAGTAACACTGTACAATAAGCATTTCCTTATAACATTAGCAATATTTTGCATACCTCATATTAATGGTGGCATATTAATGGTGATGCACTAGCTACCATGTGTTGAGTGAGTACTATGTACCTAGCATGAAGATTGTTAATCTTAGATAATCTCCATTTGACTGGTGAGGGAACTGTAATGACCAATATAAAATATCTGTCAGTTCTAACATTACTCTGCCTCTCCCATGGAAACTTCAATCTGTGTGGATTGTGACAATCATTAACTAGTCTTCCCCTGTTGTTGGACATTTATGGTTTCAAATTTTTCCCTTTTATAAATACTACAGTCACAGTGTGCTTGGGTGGCTCAGTTAGTTAAGCATCCAACTCTTGATTTTGGCTCATGTCTTGATCTCATGGTTCGTGGGTTCGAGCCCCATGCCAGGCTCCGCACTCAGCACAGAGCCTGCCTGAGATATTCTCATTCATTCATTCATTCTCTCTCTCTCTCTCTCTCCCCCTCTCCCCCTCTCCCTCTCTCCCTCTCTCCCTCTCTCCCTCTCTCTCTCTCTCCCTCTCTCCCTCTCTCCCTCCCTCCCTCTCTTGTTCTGCCCCTCCCCTATTTGTGCAGGCTCTCACTCTCTCTCTCAAAAATAAATAAATTTTATTAAAAATTAAATAAATACTGTACTTACAATTACATGTGTGTGCATTTCAAATTCTTTCCTAATGAAGGTTATTAGAAGAGAATATTTTTGAAGTTTTTGACACTTACTGCTGATTGCCTTCCTGAAAGGTTATACCAATTTTCATGGAGTGATTAGTTCTAATGGGAAGGAAAAGAGAAAAGGGGAGTGACATTTCACAGAGGTGGTGACATTTGAGCCAGCTCATGCAAGATGAGCAGGCCTTTGCCAGAAGTGAGGCAGAGTGGTCGGAGCATTCCCAACAGGAAGGAAGTGAGAGCAAGGGCACCAGGGCACAAGGGAGCCCTTGCCCCAAAGGAGTCAGTTTGTTCCTTCTGCTTATTTGCCACCAGAATCCTCATCATTTATTTTATAGTTGACAAGAAGAAGAATCAGAATAGAGGCCTTCCATATATTTAGAAACCATCTCAAATGAAAGGTCTTTTGAAGTTCTGAGATATTCATGTTAGTCTGTTTCTTCTTTCCTTTTCCCAAAGGGAGAACAAATCCCCTGAGGATTCAGTATAACTGGGAAATACATGCCACCTCTCTCATCCCATCTGCTTCCCTGAATGTGAAGGGACAAAGACAGTACACTTGGCGTTGGTTCTGATGTGTACAGGATCTGGAGCGCCTGGGTGGCTCAGTTAAGCCACTGACTTCGGCTCAGGTTATGATCTCACAGTTCACGGGTTTGAGCCCCGCATCAGGCTCTGTGCTGACAGCTCAGCGCCGGGAGCCTGCTTCAGATTCTGTGTCTCCCTCTCTCTCTGTCTCTCTCCTGCTCGTGCTCTGTCTTTCTCTCAAAAATAGACATTAAAAATAATGCATTTGGTATTGATTTTGTATCAACCTGCTTAACAAGATGGATAAAAGTAACCTAAGTCTATTTATAAATTTGGGAGAGGTGCCAGACACTAGGGCGTCAAATTCAACAGTGACTACAGCTGTAGCAGATTTCTACATTTGTCTGAGCATGGTGTGTCCACAATGCCTTCTTTCTGGGCTGGAGCAAGTGCTGAAAGCCCAAGGGGTGAAGGTGACAGGGTAAGCAAAGCCGGCTGTCCAAGCCCCCGAGTCCAGTTCCACACGCCACTTCTCACTGATTCTATCATCGCATCTGGAAATGCAATATGACCGGTAAGCCACATCCCATCATATTTTGAAGAAGGCCACTTAGGAGTTATAAATCAAGCAATAAAATATTTCTAAAGCTCGCAAAATACCTTCAGGACAAACAGGATTTTCTTTCTGCATCTGATGCTTCTACAGCTACTGTGAAGATTTAGTATAGCTGGCATTTATGAAGTTTGTGGAGTGTACATTTAACCAACTTAAAACCTAACTATGAAATAGAAATTGATGGAATTGGAGAAACCTGTGAATTATAAACAATTTAAAATGTGCCTTTCTGCTCTTAAGGAAGTGTAGTAATGGGAATAGAGGAAGTGATCAAGTAGATGATCTGCACCAGAATTAATTGACAGCTAAGAAATCTTTATCAGTAGCATTTTTGTGCAAATATATTAGAATGGCTGTAGACGTAGCCCAACAAAATTGCTGTGGCCAGTTTACCAGTCGTGCCCTGTTCTGCACATGTCTCCTCTGAAGTGAGTTGTAAGTGGAAGTATTATTCCTCATTATTACTAGTGAAGCCTCAAAGAGACCAAAAGAGTACTTCTCTCATAAGGTTCTCAACAAGCTATTAATTAGATAACATAAATGAAACTCTTAACACTATGCCAACACCTTCTAATGGTAGAAGTGGGTGGGAGAGTCATTATCTGTGTTTTATTATTATTATTATTATTATTATTATGGTTATTATTTTTAAACTTTGACTTTGATTCTTGCCTTGCTAGTCTTCTCCCCAGTCCTAACAAAGAAAGATGTAAGATTGGAAGATTATGTCTTAAATCTCATTTATCTGTTTATGAAAGGGAAGCTGAAATTTGATGATACATAGAAAATATGAAAAGGTATTACTGGGCGCCAGAGCATGAACTGTGAAGCAGTTAGGGCATCATTCATAAGTGATGAACTTCAGCTGAAAGGGAACCTCCTGCCCATTCACAACCATAAGTGTTTCCTAAAAATTTCTGCATTAAGATGGTGAGAATGACTGACATCTTTACTAGAAGTTCTTACTAATTTAAAATTTCTGTATCAGATGCCAGTGGAAGCCCATGAGAAGGAAAGCCCTCAGTCTACAACTTAACATTTTGCTTCAGCCACCCCACGTCCACGTCTTGACTTCTTTAGATAATATTGGCAGCCTAACGTATCACATTGCTCATATTGCCATGATTTGACCTCTTCTTGAACAGCCATACATTTCAGAATCTAAACCATCTATTTTTATTCTTCTTTTCCTAGTGCTAACCCTTTCTCTAATAGACAGCATGCCCTTTCTTGCATATTTGGATGGGAGAGATATTTTCTATTTTTTTTAATTTTTTAATTTTTATTTTTTTAATGTTTATTTTTGAGAGAGAGAGAGAGAGAGAGAGAGAGAGAGAGAGAGAGAGACACGGAGTGTGAATGGGGGAGGGGCAGAGAGAAAGGGAGACAGAATCTGGAGCAGCCTCCAGGCTCTGAGCAAGCTGTCAGCACAGAGACTGACATGGGGCTTGAACTCACAAACTGTGAGATCATGACCCGAGCCAAAGTCGGACACTTAACCAACTGAGCCACCCAGGTGCCCCGAGAGATATTTTTTATTTTATTTTATTTTATTTTTAATTTTTTTTCAACGTTTATTTATTTTTGGGACAGAGAGAGACAGAGCATGAACGGGGGAGGGGCAGAGAGAGAGGGAGACACAGAATCGGAAACAGGCTCCAGGCTCTGAGCCATCAGCCCAGAGCCCAACGTGGGGCTCGAACTCACGGACCGCGAGATCGTGACCTGGTTGAAGTCGGACGCCCAACCGACTGCACCACCCAGGCGCCCCCCGAGAGATATTTTTTAAATAGCATATCAAGGGGTGCCTGGGTGGCTCAGTTGGTGAAGCGTCTGACTTCAGCTCAGGTCATCATCTCACAGTCTGTGAGTTCGAGCCCCTCATCAGGCTCTGTGCTGACAGCTCAGAGCCTGGAGACTGCTTCAGATTCTGCGTCTCCCTCTCTCTCTGCCCCTCCCCTGCTCATGCTGTGTCTCTATCTTAAAAATAAATAAAAACATTAAAAAAAATTTAAATAACATATCAAAAGTGTAAAGTTACGTTATTTACTTAAATTAAGAAGCTTGCATAATTTTTATATGAAGCTTTTTAAATACCCTAAGCAATTGATCATAAAAATAGCTGGCATTTAGGATTAGTTTGCATTGGTACTACCAGTGCCATGGTAAATGAATCTTTATTTCTACCATTGATGGTGAGATCTGTCCATTTATATTGACTGTAAAGTTCTGTCCTGGAAAAAAAAAATGAAATGTTCATATAATTGTGCTGTTCTTCTATAAAACTCCTTACTCCTCTCATTCCAGCTCTTTTCATCTTCATTATGCTCAAGACTTAAAAGAAAAAAAAATTTTTTAACGTTTATTTATTTTTGAGAGAGAGAGAGTGAGACAGAGCGTGAGTGGGGGAGGGACAGAGAAAGAGAAGGAGACACAGAATCCAAACAGGCTCCAGGTTCTGAGCTGTCAGCCCAGAGCCCGACATGAGGCTTGAACCCACAAACCGTGAGAACATGACCTGTATGCTCAAGACTTTTATAGCTTAACTTTTTCTGTCCACTTAACTGTTACTTACCCACCTATCACTTTACTTCCCCCTTCAATTTTTTCATAGGTTTCAGTCTTCTCACATTTATTGTTAGCTCCTCCAAGAGAGGCAGGTACTGCCTTATAGCAGGTGTATATTGTATGCAGTGAGCCTCAGGTTGTGTCCCAGTTACTGTCTGATGGGGACTCTACTTGACATTAGTGAACTTCATCTCTTCATTCATATTACAACAAATGTCTTTAATGCTACATCAGAATAAATATCTGAAATACACATCTGCTTCTTCCCCAGGTTAATCAGCTTCGTGGCATCCCCAAGCTTTTGCAGCTTCTAAAAGTTCAGAATGAAGATGTTCAGCGAGCCGTGTGTGGGGCCCTGCGAAACTTGGTATTTGAAGACAATGACAACAAGTTGGAGGTCGCTGAACTCAATGGGGTACCTCGGCTGCTCCAGGTGCTGAAGCAAACTAGAGACTTGGAGACTAAAAAGCAAATAACAGGTACTGCTAACAGAATATTGAAGGATGCAGAACAGTGTACCCAGCTGGGTATGTTATGTCATCTGTTTTTCTTTCTTTTTTTTTTTTAATTTTCTTTTTTCTTTTTTAAAATTTACATCCAAATTAGTTAGCATATAGTGCAACAATGATTTCAGGAGTAGATTCCTTAGTGCCCCTTACCCATTTAGCCCACCCCCCCCTCCCACAATCCCTCCAGTAACCATCTGTTTGTTCTCCATAGTTATGATTCTCTTATGCTTTGTTCCCCTCCCTGGTTTTATATTAATTTTGCTTCCCTTCCCTTATGTTCATCTGTTTTGTCTCTTAAAGTCCTCATATGAGTGAAGTCATAGGATTTTTGTCTTTCTCTGACTGACTCATTTCACTTAGCATAATACCCTCTGGTTCCATCCACGTAGTTGCAAATGGCAAGATTTCATTCTTTTTGATTGCCGAGTAATACTCCATTATATATATATATATATATATATATATATATATATATATATATACACACACACACACACACACACACACACACACACACACCACATCTTCTTTATCCATTCATCCATTGATGGACATTTGGGCTCTTTCCATACTTTGGCTATTGTTGATAGTGCTGCTGTAAACATGGGGGTGCATGTGTCCCTTCAAAACAGCACACCTGTATCCCATGGATAAATGCCTAGTAGTGCAATTGATGGGTCATAGGGTAGTTCTGTTTTTAGCTTTTTGAGGAACCTCCATACTGTTTTCCAGAGTGACTGTGCCAGCTTGCATTCCCACCAACAATGCAAAAGAGATCCTCTTTCTCCGCATCCTTGCCAACATCTGTTGTTGCCTGAGTTGTTAATGTTAGCCATTCTGACAGGTGTAAGGTGGTATCTCATTGTGGTTTTGATTTGTATTTCCCTGATGATGAGTGATGTTGAGCATTTTTTCACATGTTGGTTGCCTATCCGGATGTCTTCTTTGGAGAAGTGTCTATTCGTGTCTTTTGCCCTTTTCTTCACTGGACTATTTATTTTTCCAGTGTTGAGTTGGGTAAGTTCTTTATAGATTTTGGATACTAACCCTTTATCTGATACATTGTTTGCAAATATCTTCTCCCATTCTGTCGGTTGCCTAATAGCTTTGCTGATTGTTTCCTTTGTTGTCAGAAGCTTTTTATTTTGATGAGGTCCCAGTAGTTCATTTTTGCTTTTGTTTCCCTTGCCTCCGGAGACGTGTTGAGTAAGAAGTTGCTGCAGCCAAGATCAAAGAGGTTTTTGCCTGCTTTCTCCTTGAGGATTTTGATGGCTTCCTGTCTTACATTTAGGTCTTTCATCCATTTTGAGTTTATTTTTGTGTGTGGTGTAAGAAAGTGGTCCAGGTTCATTCTTCTGCATGTCTCTGTCCAGTTTTCCCAGCACCACTTGCTGAAGAGATTGTCTTTATTCCATTGGATATTCTTTCCGGCTTTGTCAAAGATTAGTTGGTCATATGTTTGTGGGTCCATTTCTGGGTTCTCTATTCTGTTCCACTGATCTGAGTGTCTGTTCTTGTGCCCGTACCATACTGTCTGATGGTTACAGCTTTGTAGCATAGCTTGAAGTCTGGGATTGTGATGCCTTCTGTTTTGGTTTTTGGGGTCTTTTCTGGTTCCATACAAATTTTAGGATTATTTGTTCTAGCTCTGTGAAGAATGCTGGTGTTATTTTGATAGGGTGTCATCTGTTTTTCTTAAGTTTCCTAGAACAAATGGCTAATGGGCTCATTATTATCTGAGAGGTGGCTTTCAAAGAACATTGTCACCCTCTGAATTAAACCCCAGATTAAAGTCAAGTTAGAATTTTTTTTTTCCTGAAAGGGAAATTATTTTGAGGCTTTTGCTCAATATTTTAAATTAAAAACTCTGCAACTTTGCATGTTTTTACAACTTTACAGTACTCACCACAGGGAAATTCTGCATCAGTTTACTAACAGCCAACTTTGTGATTTGAGAACGTGTAAGGTTTCAGTATTGCCTCAAGTGCACAAGGCATTCATTCTGAAGAGACTCAGTAAGAACCACACCCAATTATTTGTTTTATTTATTGAATAATCCACTCGCTGGATGTATACAAAGAAAGTGAATCAGGGAATCAAATAGTGTCCTTATGTAGAGGATTAGTTTAATCAAATTAGTCAAAATACAAGAAATGTTATTTCCCAATCCTTCCATTACCTGGACCCCCCAAAATACCAGCTCCCTAGCCCACTCATCCCTGCACCCTAAAAAGAAGAAAAAAAGATGAGAGTGGCTGGATGCATTTTTCTAGTTCTTTACTTCATATTTCAAAATCTTGATTTGAACAAATAAATATCTTCTTTCTGCCCAATAGATTAGAAGAATGAAATAATCTGATAGAATTAGAGCTACAGTTTTAGTAATCCTTGAAATGTGGAGAAGAGAGACGTAGTTTTATTTAAATGAATAGTGCATATGGTAGAGGAGAAGAGGGTGCATTGATGTTCAAGCTTAGCCCTCTTGCTGTCACCGTCAGCTCCCTGCTGATGCTCCCTGCACACGTTCCCGAGTGCAAGAGCATTACTGAGTGCAACCGTTGGTGGTATTGCCTTGCGGAAACCTTCCTTAAGTATCTTCAGGGGCCTAGGTGGTATACATACATTTTTAATTTATCGCCAAAAGGTTTTAAGGTATTTTTAGGTATTATTAGGTGATGAAATCTCGGTTTTATAGATGACAAAAGTAAGGCCCAAGCCCTTTTTAATATATCGTATAAAAGTATTTTTAAATGATAATGCTGGACAGTGTTGTTTATTTTAGAAGGAAGTATTCCATACATTTTGTTATAAGTTGAATATATTCTACACTTCTGCAGAATATACAGCAGTTTATTATACAACAGGTTTTTTTTCTGTTTTTAAAAATGTCATTCTATCTTCTCTGCCCATTTATATCTTAAAGTAATCACACTTTTTTTCTATCTTGATATATTTTAATTTTATAAAACTATAGGAAGGGTTATACCTTGCTATCCTTCTGCCAGCACGCTGTCATGCCCCATGAGAAATTTCCTTCCATAACTATGACTTATATTAAAACACCTACAGAAATTAAGAGGGATCTCACTCATTCATTCATTCAGCCAGCATTTACGGGGTGCCTGCAAGTACCAGGCAATGAGAATCATTTTAGAAAGGTTGCAGATGTTCTTTTCTTTCTACTAAAACACGAACAGTTACTTGATGGTTGGCACTTAAAAAGAAAACCAAACCTCACAATTGGAACCTAACATTTCCTTCATTAAACTGTAGTAATGACAACCGCAGGAGAGAATCAGATAATCTGTTTTACGGTCAAAAAAAAAAAAAAAAAAAAACTTTCCGAAGGAGATGTTTCATTGTGGACTTTAAAATAAGGATAGGATACATTTTGAACTGGTGTTTTGAAGGAGAATGAAAATTATTCCCAGCAAAGTGAACATCATTAGCGAAGCAAAAAGAAGCTGCTGATCATTTTTAGAGGCAGTTGGATAATAGAGTATTGATGTTAAGGTATATTGTATCTAGGGGCGCCTGGGTGGCGCAGTCGGTTAAGCGTCCGACTTCAGTCAGGTCGCGATCTCGCGGTCCGTGAGTTCGAGCCCCGCGTCAGGCTCTGGGCTGATGGCTCGGAGCCTGGAGCCTGTTTCCGATTCTGTGTCTCCCTCTCTCTCTGCCCCTCCCCCGTTCATGCTCTGTCTCTCTCTGTCCCAAAAATAAATAAACGTTGAAAAAAAAAATTAAAAAAAAAAAAAAAAGGTATATTGTATCTAGAGAGCTTAGGAGGATGTGTGGGTGTGTGTTGAGGAAGTAATCCATTGAACCATGCTTCCCCTTCTTTTGTAGGCAATAGGAAACTATGGTCAGAGAACATTCTGTGGTATTAATGTCATAGAAACCATTCAGTTATCTTTACATAATGTGCAGAACTGATCAGTGGAGGTTTGTTGTGCAATTCTCAGGATTTCTAGTACAAGCCAAGCATCCCTTCCAGAGGGGGCTCATTATATGCTAATTGAATTGAGTCGATACTTGAATGTTTGATACAAATCCTTCTAAATAACTTCCTTTAGCTCTATTAATAGAACAGTTAAGTAAGTGCTTTCTGGGCCTCAGAAATAAATTGTTGACTTAATGTAGACATGTTTATATCTTTGCTTAGAAACACAAAGCGAATAACCATACATATGAATCTTTTCTTGTCTATTTTGTGGGTGTCTTTTTATTGAGCCTGTTCTTTGTGCTAGTCACTAAGCTAGGACTTCCCATTTTTCATCTTTGTCCCTCCAGTCATCTCCATAAGGCATTATTGACAATTTACATATCATCAGTGTGACACTCGGTGGGGTTAAGTAGATTGCCCAAGATTATGCAGCTAACAAAGAACAAAGCCCATATTTCAACCCAGCTCTATCTGGGTGTCTTGCTGTATGAAAGTGGCTCTCACCTCCCTCTTTGGAGGCAGAGAGTGATTCATTTTTACACTTCTTTGGGAAAAGACTTGTCTTTTAGGATCTCAGATCAGAGAGCTCTCCTTCACTCTTCTCTGACCCTTCCTCTGTCTCCACTTGCCACTGACTTGGTTAAGTCCTCTTCACCTCTCTGGTCTACTATTGCAGAAGCCTTTCACCTGCCCACTGATTCAGTTTTGCACATTCCCAGTCTGTCCACTACTCTGCTCCTAGTGATTTCTTGCTGATACGAAAATATGGTCCCATTGTGCTCCCCATTACCTCTAAGATACAGTCTATACTGTGCAGCATGCCACACAAAGATTTTATGATCTGAGCCTGGTGGCCACTGGCAGCAATGTCTCCTCTCATACCCTCCCAGCCTAGGTTCTGAAATCCTAAAGGATTTGCTGGTCTGTCTTGTCTCTTTTCTGTCTTGATATCTTTGTCTCTGCTGTTGTCTTGGACTAAAATCCTTTTCCACACCTTGACCACCTGGTGAACCCTCCTCACCCTTCAATAGCTGTCTTTTCCTCTGAAGGATTTTCAGATGCCATCCTTCCATACTTCATCCCCCCCAGTGGGGTTTTGAAAGAAGGGGCATCTCTGAACTACTTTTGCATCCTTTAATATTAGGATGCCACTTATTTCATGCCTGTGTGTTTACTGCAATAACAACTTTGCTACTCCTCTAAGTTGTTCAACATCTGTGGCTGATTGAATATAAAAAAGAGATTCGTGACCTGGGAGTATCTCGATTAAGAGAAATAAAAGGATCAGGTTTGTTTTCAGATAAGACCCTGATTTTCCTGGCCAAGCTATAAAAAAAAATTAACCATCCGATTTCTATATATGCATAAAAAAGGCATCAGCGCTTTGTTCTGCTGGGAGAGAACGTCAACTCACTGACCTTCCTGGCATTTTCAGTACCAGCCTAGGAGGGAAGCTCTTCTCTTTTCAGATGAAAAGACTTAAGGATCAAAGACGTTCCCTCTATGAGATTGTTCCCCCTCCCTTACCAAGTGAGCCTGTTAGTGTACTTTAATTGAAATGAGAACAGTACATACTGGTCTCAGAGGCTCATCTCCAAGGTCACTGAGTAATGAGCATTTGCAGGAGTGAGTATGACTCTGACTTGGTAAGAATGAAGCAGGAGATTCTTGTGCCTCTTTTCATGTTGCATAAGGAAGAGTCAGGATGATTGGCAATGAAATTTGTTAAAAATGCATATTGACCTCTGCATGTTTTTTGGAAATATTTCATTGGCTTGGTATATTTTAATAAAGTAGCAAAAACATTTTGCTATAAGATATTCGTTATGCACCTTTTAAAAATAATTGTATATTATTTTATTCTGCACTTGTAATGTGCAACAAGTTATCTTGGGTTTGTATATAACTTGGACTAAATGGCCTTTGCAATAGTGTGATATTTCAGGGAAGGCTTACAAAACTTAGGTGAAAGAAGTATATCCATGCAAGGGAAATTATTAAAAAAAAAAAAATTCCTCCTGGTCTGTGATCACTTTGAAAAATAAGATTAAAATGAACCAGTCTTCCTCCTCCTGCTCCTCTTCTCCTTCTGTACTGATAATAGGGATTCATTTAATCATAATATATGTAATTTTTGCTACCTCATTGTCATGCAGAGTTTGTTAAATAACTCTATTTCTATTCCTAGAAGGCAATATTAATAAAACACAGATTTTAATATCTTATAAGATCCTTCTACTAAAATTAGCTGTTTTTTGCAAAAATCACAGTTGGCAATACATTTCTGGAGAACGCAGTTATTCTTATCTCTTTTATAATTGCTAATTATTCAAAGTATATCCCTTACCAGAATCCATTTCTTTCTTTTTTGCTAGAATGAGAGCTTAGAGATAGAAAATTACAGGCTTATCACCTGCAACAAAGAACTTAATAATAGAAATTTAGGCACTAGGAATAAATTGACTGGAAGTTAAAGGTGAGACCAATGAAAACCTAAACCCTAATGTTATATCGGGTCATCTAGAATCTAGTCATTGAAATGAATATGTATTAAGGGTCCTTTAGTCCATTCATTACCCAATGCGAGAAATGGGAATCATTTTTTTTTTCACGTCATCTCTATGCTCAGTGTGGGGCTCGAGTGCACAACCCTGAGATCAGGAATTACGTGCTCTACCTAATGGGCCAGCCAGAGGCCCCAAGAATAATTTTTAAAATACAAATTACTAAAATCCATTCTGAGATTCTAGCTAATAAATTTGGAATGTGGCCCAAGAATATGTCATTCTGATATGCTGCTTGATTTATTTGGAAACTGCTAGTCTAGTCTAACACTCTAGCTTTGGGATAAAACCACTTGTCAATATTTTGATAAAGGAGGGCTCATTTTTAGCAGTCTTAGCGATAGAGCTGGATCTTACAGCAGATCTTTCTGTTTCCTTCAAAGCTCTCTTAGAAGTTTATATTTTCAGTGAGCCAGAATCTCCTTCCCTAGAATTTCCACTCATTAGTTCTGGTTTTGCCTTCATATAGTCACAAAAAGTGATACCTAGCTATTAAATTTACATTTGTTTAGTTACTAGAGAAAATGTATTCCTATGTGTATTAGATTCTAATATTTTTTAGCTTGGGTTAATTTTTCTACCAGCAATTGAATTTTTAATGATATTTAAGAACTGTATATATTAAGGATATTCACCCCTTGTCTCATATTGTCATATGTTATTTTCCCAATTTGTAATTGGTCATTTATTGATGTTGTATGTACCTGTTGGGAGAATGTATAACTGTTTAATCCTGAATCTCTAGTGAAAAGTTCCTTCCTAGCTTTGTACCATACAAAAATTTGGCAGGCATGACATTTCTATATAATACCCTACATTAAAAATTTAAAAATTGTACTAAAACTCCCAAACCAGATACTTTTATAGAAATAATACTGGATACCAAGTTATAAAGGACGTTGACTGTTGGAGGAAAATTCCACTCCCTTTGTTCAGATTAAGCCTCTTCTGGTTTTTATTGTAAGTTATACTTTTCCTTTGAGTGCCCTGTGTGGTCCTTTTTTAAAAGAGGAAATGGCATCATGCTTCACATTTTTAAGCCTCTGGCAGGCAGGGACTATTAATTTGTTTGCTTATTTAAAGCAGGAAGCTTTTTTTTCCCCTCTCTCTCTCTTTTCTTTTTAACTTTCTTTAGTAGCTTAGAAACCACAACTCCACCTTAGACCTGCCTCTAAATTGTTTTCAACAACCGTTGGAATTTTATTCTGTCACTCCCCCATCCAGAGCCCCTCAAGATGAAGTGGGAGGAATGAAGTCATTGTGTTGCAAAATCTGTGGCCCAGGGACACTGCTACTGCTCCTGACTAGTCTAGTTTGACCAGGAAAAGACCTCCTCCTGAGCCAGAATGCTAGCCCTCAGAAAACACTAGACCCAGTGTCACCCCATCTGACTGTAGCTCTGTGTAGGCTGCAGTGGAAGTTTGGTTTCAGAAATGGTTGTTTCAGAAACTGATTAAGTAAAACTGATTAAGGTCAAAAGGCTGCATCTGGCCTAGAGTGTTCTAAATGGTGGTCCAAATAGAACTATGGTTGAATAATTACCAACCTTTACCTGTACAATTATTTCAGTCATTAAATCAGGGGAGATGATATCACCACATAATTCAGCCAAAAAAACCAAAAGCACCTTTCCTTGTTTCATAAGGTAGACTGTCCTGTATACCTATGCTTCCTCTCTCTCGTATGCAGACAAAAGAGTACATTTTAAAAGTGAGAATTACTGATTGGGCAATGGCGGAGTGAGTAGGGAAGAAAACGAAGATTCCCATCTCTTTCTACCTCCTCTCTCTGCCTTCCTGGGTGCTAGGGAGTTAGAGTCATTTGCTGAGGTATGAAAGAAGGCAATGCAACTTGACACCTGCTGGGAGTCACTGGAATAGCAAGCAGGAGGTGTGCCCTCCTTCCACTGAATCAGAAGTATTTGAATGCCAAATTTGTAAGAAAAACCAATCCTAAATGGATGTGCCACTTTGTATCCTCTCTGACTACCCAGCCTCAGGCTCTGTCTCACAAATGCCCTGGAAAGTACAGTATTCTATTATCTTAATTTCTTTCTGAGTTGGCTTGTATGGCCTTTTTCTTTAATGGTGGGTTAAGGGGAGAAGTTTCAAGAGGAAAGGGAAAGTTAAATAAGTAAATGTGGTACCAGCCTTAGACCATTGTTTAGGCCATACATGTTGGTAGATAGATTAAAAATACTCTCTCTTGTATCTCCTTCACTACCAAACTATAATATAAGAAATACATGAGGTAGCCAGTGTAAATTCCAGGGGACATAAAGTCTGTCATTGGGTAGGATTTAATAAATATTAATTGGCGATGTTGATCAGCCTACTGGTGATAGGCATGGGTATAAGCAAAGGCTCTGTAGGCCATCCATGCTGTTACTGGGAGGCAAATATCAGGTGGAAGTTTCAGGTAGTGGGGAGCAGGAGGCAGAGGGAGATATTCCCTTTATATAACCCTTTAAAAACACTGAGGTCTTGGGGCACCTGGGTGGCTCAGTCTGTTAAGCATCCAACTCTTTATTTTGGCTCGGGTCCTGACCTCGTCATTTGTGAGTTGGAGCCCCGCATCAGGCTCTGCGCTGACACGCAGAACGTGCTTGGTATTCTCTCTCTCCCTGCCCCTCCCCTGCTCTATTGCTCTCTCTCTCTCTCTCAAAATAAGTAAACATTAAAAACATTGATGTCTTGGGGCACCTGGGTGGCTCATTTGGGTAACCATCTGACTTTGGCTCAGGTCATGATCTTGCGGTTTGTGAGTTCAGGCCCCACATCAGGCTCTGGGCTGACGGCTCAGAGCCTTGAGCCCATTTCAGATTCTGTGTCTCCCTCTCTCTGTGCCCCTCCCCTGCTCATGCTCTGTCTCTCCTGCAAAAATAAATAAACATTTAAAAAACAACAACAACAAAAAACATTGAAATCTTGAGATACCTGTCTGGCTCTGTCGGTAGAGTATTCAATTCTTGATCTCATGGTTGTGCATTTCAAGCCCCACGTAGGTTGTAGGGATAACTTTAAAAAAAAATAAAATCTTTTTTTACAAAATTAAATAAATAACAATAAAATTGAAGTCTTTATTGCAGCAGGGTCATTTCGGGCCTTCATGTTGGTGAGACCAGAATTTATTATGTACGTCAGCTTAACGGTAGGATCATTTAAGAGAAATGGCAATAAATGTTTAAGGATTTCTAGCTTCCATTATCATTCCTGATTAATTTAAACCTGCATAATTTTATATCATAATTCCCCCCCACCCCACCCCTGCTGATTATGGATCAGTTTCATTGCCATCTAAAGAACTCTAAACCAATTCTTTTGGTTGGGAAAGGGGCTATCTCTCTCACTCCCCCCCCCCCCAAATACCTAGCCACAGCCCTAGGAGTGCTGGCTGTAACTCCTCTTTTCAGCAGTTATTTGACCCATCCCTGTTTTGATAGTACTCTTTGTTTTTCTAGGTTTGCTGTGGAATTTGTCATCTAATGACAAACTCAAGAATCTCATGATAACAGAAGCCTTGCTCATCCTGACTGAGAATATCATCATCCCCTTCTCTGGTTGGCCAGAAGGAGACTACCCCAAAGCAAACGGTTTGCTCGATTTTGATATATTTTACAACGTCACAGGATGCTTAAGGTAATGCCACTCTATAGATCTTTCCTCTGTTCACCTTATATACTACATCCAGATTTTCTAAAACTCTACCCCACTACCTAGAGGTCCTATAAGAATTATAAAGATCACTCTAAATATAAGAAGCACAATGTAGAGACAATGAGAGAGGTAAAGTAAGAACAGAATGTTGTTTCTAGGCATGTTTGATTCCAGAAGCTACCCACATTAGTTCACAAGAGCGAAGATGTCAGTTCCAATAAAACAGAGATCTAACCTGAACACCCAGAATTCCATGCAGACTGGCCTTCCCTATCTCCCAGGGTTTAAGGCAGGCTCCATGCTATTTTTAATTCATTAAAATCTAACTTAATGATGTGGTTAAAAAAATAATTTAAACCTAGTGTTTTTGTTATATTTTATTAAAGTATAATTGTATTTGTTTTAGATGTACAAAGTAATGATTAGATATTTGTATATTTTACAGACGGTCACCAGAATAAGTCTAATGTTCATCACCATACATAGTCACAAAATTCTTTTTCCTTGTGATGAGAACTTTTATGATTTTTTTCTCTTAGCAGCTTTCAAATATGTAGTATTGTATTATTAACTATAGTTGCCATGCTGTATGTTACATCCCCAGGACTGACTGACTGACTTATTTATATGTTTGTTTATTTATTTATGGCATATGAAAATTTATTTCCATTATGGTTTTCTTTGGACTTACTTATTTTATAACTGGAAGTTTATAACTTTTCCACATACACCCACTTTGCCCGCCCCCCCTGCCTCTGGAAACCCCACCAATCTGTACTCTGTATCAGCTTATTTGTTTTGTTTTGTTTTAAAAGTAATCTCTATACCCAACATGGTGCTTGAACTTACAACCCCAAGATGTTCTACTGACTGAGCCAGCCCCTATGAGCTTCGTTTTTGTTTTTGTTTTGTTTCTTTTAGATTGCATTTGTAAGTGAGATCATACAGTATTTATCTTTCTCTGACTTATTTCACTTAGCATAAGGCTCTCACAGTCCATCCATGATGTTGCCAGGGGAGATATTTCATTCTTTATTGTTGCTGAATAATATTCCACGTATATATACCAGATTTTCTTATCCATTCATTTGTCAGTAAATACTCAGATTGTTTCCATAGATTGTTTCCATTTCTTGGCTATTATGAATAATGCTTCAGTGAACATGGGAGCACATATATCTTTTCAAGTTAGTGTTTTCATTTTCTTTGGGTAGATACTCAGAAGTGAAATTGCTAGATCATATGGTAGCTCTGTGTTTAATTTTTTGAGGAACCTCCATAATGTTTTCCGTATTGGTTGTGCCAACTTACATTCCACAGGCATAACACAAGGTTTGCCTCTTCTCCATATCCTCACCAACACTTGTTATTTCTTATCTTTTTGATGATAGCTATTCTAATAGGTGTGAGGTGACATGTCATTTTGATTTGCATTTCCTTGGTGATTAGTAACGAGCATTTTTTCATGTGCCTATTGGCCATCTCTGTCTTCTTTAGAAAAATGTCTATTCAGTTCTTCTGAATCTATCTTTCCTTTTCTCTTTCCTTTCTCCTTTCACCACTTTCCCCAAGTATTCTTGACTTCTTTGTTGCAAATGAATTGACTGTATGTGCCCAAGTTTATTTTTGGACTCTTTATTCTGTTCCAATGACTTATGTGTCTGTTTTTATGCCAGTACCACATGCTATTTTGATTAATACAGCTTTGTAACATAGTTTGAAATCAGGGAGTGTGATGCCTCCAGCTTTGTTCTTCCTTCTCAAGATTTCTTTGGCTGTTTGGGATCTTATGTGATTCCATACAATTTGTAGAATTGTTTGTTCTATTTCTGTGAAAAATGCCATTGAAAATTTGCTAGGAATTGCATTGAATTTGTAGATCACCTTGGGTAGAATGGACATTTTAACAATGTTAATTCTGCCAATTCCTGAGTATGGTATATCTTTTCATTTATTTGTGTCTTCAGTTTGTTTTTATCAATGTCTTATCATTGTTAGTATACAGGTCTTTTACCTAGTTGGTCAAATTTATTCCTAGGTGTTTTTAAATAGCTGTAAGGCAACAAAGCCTAAAGGAACAGAATGTTTTACCATAAGAACAGCTACTAAAGAAGTTAGTTTGAGCCGCATTTCTAAATAGTGGGATGAAAAAATGCTTGAGTTGTTTTCTCCTTTGGGCTGTCAGATGCCAGCTAAATCAAGAGAAAATAGAAACACATGCAGGAGAAAGAAAAATGCTAGTTTTAACTTCTTTAAAATCATGCATCTCAAGCTTTCTTGTATTTGAAAATAATCATTGTTCTTTATGGGCAAGGATTAAAAGAAATCAGAAGATGTAATCAAAATTAGACAGCCCATGAGAGGTCAGGACATATTCTGCCTTTTGTTATTTTCTCTAGTTACAGTTCATTTTTGAGGGAATCTAGATGGTAACTGAGAGAATTTATCATGGTAAAATGTTTAATCTCCAAAGTTAATCACACAGTAATGCATATCAAATACCAGTTTTGTGTAAGAATTATGTTAGCTACTAAGAATTTTACAAAGATGAATAATAAAATCTTTTGGGGATTTTTAACGTAGTAGGGAATGCAGATGAGTAAAAGCACTACAACACAGCTACAGTGAAATGTATTTATTAGAGCAGTGGGCCCCTGGAGCATTAGCATCTGCATCACCTGGGTCCCACCCAGACCTTATGAATCAGAAATTCTCAGGGTGGGGCCCAGCAATCTCGTTTTGACAAGCCCTCCTGGTGATTCTGATGCCATGGTATCAGAAGTACAAGTGAGGTGCTGCAGGAATGCAGAACAAAGGACAATTCATGCCAGCTGACTGGGATCTGAAAGACACTATAGAAGAGGTGCCAAATGAACTAGGCCTTGGTCGATTATTTCAATAGTCAGAAATTCTCTAAGGACTAAGGACTAAATTCTTGAACAGCAGAAGAGGTGCCTATATGATCTCTTTGAATCTGTCCTTCTTTTGATCTAATAACACATTTTGTTCTACTTCAAAACATTTTGGGGGAGAAATAAAGTAAATAAAAATAAAAACATTTTGGAAACAGCTGTGTGGCCCAGTCGGCTAAGCATCCGAGTCTTGATTTTGGCTCAGGTTATGATCTCACAGTTTGTGGGCTCGAGCCCCCACATCGGGCTCTGCACTGACCATGGAGCCTGCTTGGGATTCATTCTCTCTCTCTCTCTCTCTCTCTCTCTCTCTCTCTCTGCCCCTGCCTTGCTAACATTCTCCCCCCTCCCTCCCTCTCTCTCTCTCAAAATAAATAAAAATAAACACTCAAAAAATTAAAAACACTTTGCATCTCAAAATTTCTCTGTAGCTCCCCTTGCCTGGCTGTGTACATTAGAGTTCTTAAAGTGGCAGATGTATCCAGACTTTTTCAACTCAAAATGACAGATACTCAACTCAAACTCACTCAAGCCAAATAAGGATTCATTGGCTCATGTGGGTGATATGTTGACAGTCACTTGTGAAAGTGAAGGAAGTACATGAGGAACCATGACCTCAAGGACTAGGACAGAAATTCAGCATCCCTGGGACTCACTCTTTTTTTTTTTTTTAAGTTTATTTATTTGGGGGGGTGGGGGGAAGGGAGAATGAACGGGGGAGGGGCAGAGACAGGGAAAGAATCCCAAGCAGGCTCCTCTGCCAGCACTCAGCCCAACGTGGGACTGGATCTTATGAACCAAGAGATCATGACCTGACCCGAGATCAAGAGTTAGACACTTGATGGACTGGGCCCCCCACCCAGGTGCCCCTCACTCTTTTTTAAAATTTCTATCTTCTCTCTGCTTCCTCTTCTTTTGCACGTTGAGCTCATTTCTCTACAGATGCAAACATGTCTACACATTCTGTTTATCTTTAATCCTTGACACCTAGCAAAGTTTCTGACATATAGTAAACAAGTATAAAGTATTTGAATTAAAAAAATAAATGAATGAGCAAATGAAAAAATGATGAACTGAGTGAATAATCAAGTCTGGCAACAGTATCAAATTTGTGATGGGAAGTGATCAAACAGAAGTTGGAAACATAGGCTAAAGCCAGATTGGGGGGGCCTTGAAGGTCATGTTAAGGAGTTAATTTTTTTCTTCTGTAAGCAAGATTAGCTAGTATGGGAGGATACAAATATGAGTTCTGTGTGAAGAAGAATTATAATATCAATGGGAAGGGTGTATTGAGAAGGTGAATAATATAAAGATAAAAACGTGAGTAACAAATTTCTTTGTGTAGTTTCCCCTTATGAATGAAGAATAATAAAAGATTTGCATGGTCTGAGTGTAGCAGTGCCCTGGTTCACACACATTTTCCAGAAGATGTGATACCTGAATACACTCCCATCAGTATGAAACCATTTCAAACAGCGTTTGCAAAACTAATCTGAACCACTGATTTGAACTACTTTCAGAAGCAGAATATAGCAAAAAATCTACAAAATTGAATGCCATCTTATGTGCTTAAGTATCTGTTCTTATTTCACCTGTATATCTAATTTACAATAATAATAACTGACATTTATTGTGTATTATGTTCTAGAAACTGTTCTGAATGCTTTATGAGGATTTTCTCAGTGTATTCTTATACTGAGGCCCTTGTAAAGTAAGCTTTCTCTATCTTTTAGATGAGGGGCTTAGATTAATGATTTTTCCCCAACGTCATGTAACTAGTAAGAGACAAAGCTGGAATCAGATCCAGGAAGGCTGTCTCCAAAGCCAAATACATTTATAAATGAATACATTCATGTTTGTCACATTTCTACAGACTGTGCTCGTGTGGATAAAACATCTGCCCTTCACAGTCTTGTAACCTCACAGGTTTTAAAGTCACATTCAAGTCTTAAAGTACTGTATCCGTGTCTCCTTGTTTTTGTTTTAGAAGTTCTGTGCAAGTGGAACTCTACACTGCGTTTCATATAAACAGAGAAGGTACAAAGGATGAAGCCTAAGAAATGAGAGAAATTTCCATGAGAGGAGATGGCATTGTAGGCAAATCAGGGTAGATGTTGTCACTATGAGTATAAAAGCCTCTAGGACCTGTGCTAGGACAAATGCGCAGAATGTAAGAGAAGACCTCTAGGGAACCTGCAATCAAATAGCCTCAGTTTCCATGACAATAGAAGTGTCTGCTGAGCAGTTGCTTATTTTTGACCACAGCTTCTCTAAAAAAGATTTTAAGACAGGTGTTGACTGGTTCTAACAAGTGTGAATCTAAGCTGAATAAGAAGGTCATAAATGTTAGCAAATATCTTAATTGCTACAAGTTTATTTGAGGTATTCTGTCCCCCAGAGAGTATAAGAGCCAAAAATGAATTGGCCACATGAGCAGTATCCTTGGCATTATGGTTGACTCAGGTTAGCCTAGCTAAATTTTTTCAATCTACTTAGGAGAAAAACCGCATGCACCAGTGACTTTGTCCCTTTACTAACTTGACACTGAGATCAGTTTTGAGAAGGACTTCCCTTGGTCTGCATATAGCAATGGCATAGAATGAGTCACTTGCTTTGTTGATGAAATTGTGGCAGTGGCCCTGTCCACCTGGAGCTGCCTCAGCGAGATTGCATTCACACAGGAGCACCTGCAGAGTTTATCATTCAGAGAGACTGTCAGGTACAGCATACTCGTCAGGTGTCAGATCTCTTATATACAGGATTAACGTCTGCTTGCAGCAGCATTTTCCATGGGATGTGGTGCTTTCTTTAGGTTTCCTAAACAATATTATGCTAGCCTAAGAGTAGTAAAATCCAAGGTAGGAGAGGAAACATAAAATCGTACCCTCTACCTTGTGCTAGAGCCAGCAAAAGCGATCGTCAGCATCTCTTAACTCCATAGGCAGTGACCTCATGTTGGTAACTTGAAATCAGCCACTGGGAGTATTTATACCATAGAAACTGGCAAATGGTGCAAGTCAGAGGTCTCCCAACTCCCTTGCCCCTAGAAAGTTGGTTGTTAAATAAACATTCACCAGCACACCACCAGATCTGAATTTCTGTTAATTACCATCAAAATGTGGATAGTTAGGGTACAAGCATATTTTTTTCTATATACATCCCTTTTCAAAGAAGAAACAATTCCTTTGTTTTCTTGGAAGGTATTCCAAAGCTTCAGCATTTTTTTTTTTGAATGGAGAAAATTTTTTTCAAATTATTTTTATTTATTTAGAGTGAGAAGTGTAACAGTTAAAATATTTGATAATTCATTGCAATCAGTAGGATACACTCTGCCGGGAATTTCAGATTCCAAAAGACTTATGTGACAATCATAGAATTATAAATTTGCCAAAAAGCATTAGCTGCCTTCTTTGATTTAACACCTCTCCTACAAGCACACTCATTGTGATGAGCCCCTGCTTTCCAATTAATATGGGTAACTTCTTAGCAATTGATGTGACATGGCTGTCAAATCTGTATGTTCCACCTCCCTCATTGACACACTTTTGGAAAACCTTTGGATGTGACAAATAAAACCAATGGTTATTATCAGAGGAGGTTTGAAATTTCTACCAAAGATTTACCACTGTTCTCTGTTCCTCCATATTATTCTTCTGGCTTCTATCTTCCCCTCCTTCCTTCCTTTCATTTCTTTCCCCCTCTTTCCTCAGTCTTTGTTCTCTTAAAGGAGAAGGGGTGGAAATAACTTAGAGGTCAGAAATTAGAATGCCTCCAGACTTCAGATTGGACTTCTTGTGGACAGGTGTAAGACCATGTGGAATGGCAGAAACTGTCAGACTAGAGAACGGCGGGAAAAATGCTTGTTCCAAGAGCAGTGAGATTCAAACTTCTGGAAGACACTTTGGGCCAAACACAAACCTCTCTAGGCAGCCTCTGTTAGCAGTCTCCTTCTTCATTCTTGAAGAAATTAAGCGGACAGTGATTCTCCCACAAGTACAGAACCAGTTATCAGAAATTTGAGAAAGGAAACTAGTCCAGCTTTCTTGGTATTTTACCACTTAGTCTATCTTTCCTCTTACCCAACATTGTATTTATTCCTTGAATGCCTGCTATATTCAGAGCACTGTTTAAATTTCTGAAATTTCAAAGGGAGATGAGATCTATCTTTGCCCTGGAGGAACTCCAGGTTTAGTAGGAGAGACAGGCACCTGAAGAGAAAAGTCACAGTCCATTTGATAAGAAGTGTAAAAGGTATGAAAGACCAAGGCATTGAGTTGCCTGAAGGTTGGAAAAAGTTAACTGGAAAGTTACATTGAAGGAGCTTTTAAAGGATGAGTAGCTGTTTGAATGTCCCTCTCCATCTTCAGCTCCTCATTCTGTTACTGGTTCGTCTCTGTCATTTTTCAATATAGTCATATTAATCTTATCACCATAATTGAAGACCACCCTAGAATTTTGCCTTTTTGTTTAGGATGATTTTCTTATTCTTGTATTTTGTGCCCATAGATGCCAGTTAGAGAAGCAAATGGTTACCACATTTCCCTTGCAAATTATTCAAACTTCATTTTCTCCACATGTCATAGTATAGCAAATGTGTTTTGATGACTGTATAATATAATTATATAAACTAAAATTTATAACTGTCTTAAAAGAAACTTCCATTGTCACTTATTACTGTAAATCTAACCGGGGTGGATTTGAGTGGTCAGAGAAAGCAAACTACCTTAAAAAGAAAAGCTGTACTGGGGCGCCTGGGTGGCTCAGTCGGTTAAGCGTCCGACTTCGGCTCAGGTCATGATCTCGCGGTCTGTGAGTTCAAGCCCTGCATCGGGCTCTGTGCTGACAGCTCAGAGCCTGGAGCCTGTTTCAGATTCTGTGTCTCCCTCTCTCTCTGCCCCTCCCCTGCTCATGCTCTGTCTCAAAAATAAATAAACGTTAAAAAAAAAAATTAAAAAAAAAGAAAAGCTGTACTTATCGGTCTTGTGTCCTAATTAGCCACAGGGTTGAGAGTAATGTCATGGGGTGGGAGGGGGGGCTGTACTGAATATCAGTACACCTACTCTCTGGAAAAAGAATGTCTCTATGTAAAATTGTAATATATTCAAATATATCTATCTTGTTGAGTATTAAAAAATACGGTGTTACTGAATTTCATTTTACACATATCTAGATATCAAACTTCAGAATTTTTTGAATCTGCATTTCCTTAATTATATATTTTCATTCTATTTACTTGTGCTCATTCATCCCTTATTCTGAATATTCATGACAGAAAAGGATTTATTTGGTCTAGCTGTGTGCATAATGCTAGATGATTATTTAAATAATTAAGATTACTTAAACTAGGGTCTAGTTTCCCTGATTATCAAATAAGTTTTTTTGTGTGTGAGAATATAGATCCAAAGCAAGCCAGAACTACTTTTTAAAATTGTAATTTAAATGTAGTTCTTTATTTCTGGAAAATAATTTAATATAAAGCTAGAAGATAGTGTAAACAATACCAAAACCTAATAGAAGTATTCACATAATTCAACCTACAGAGTGGTTTTTCCAGAAATATAAAGACAATTGAATCATCAATTTCAAACACATGTATTTGGTTAATTATTTAAATTCTTCACATTTGATATGTAAACATAAGCAATATTGAAGTCTGTTGATGGAGAGGAAAATTTTTTATGTGCCCTTCAAGATTCTTCTGGCTGGTCTAACAATCAAATTGACTTGAGACAGACTAGCAGGAGAAAGTCAAACAAAAGCTTAATAAAATGTTTATCTCCTGTATACATGGGGGAAACCCAGGAAAACTGAGTAACTCCCCAAAATGGCTAAATCTATCACCTTAAATATCATCTTCAGTCAGAGACCAAGAAGATGTTGGGGGTGGGAGTCAGCGAAGTTACCAGGCAAACCACAGTAAACAAGAATAAGGCTGTTATGCAGTTTTAAGTTCATGCTTTCTCCATTGATAATTTTTTAGAGATTTAGAGTCTTCCCCCACTTGCCAATATAGCTAGGAGACACCTTCACAAATGGAGATTTCCCTTACAAATGTAAATGTCTCTTACAAAAGTGTAACTTCCACTTGCTTTGCAGACCTTCTCCTGTGTTTGCTGCTTCTTAAAAATAACCAGCTTAAAATAATATGTCAAAGAGGCATTCCTTGGGGCGACAAAATTTACTCCTGTACACCATATGTAATGGAATTGGCAATATTTACAGCAATGTTATACTATCAGTTATAATTGCATTTTATATGTGGTACATTTTAGATATTGTGGGGGTCAAGGATAGACCACCCTAAGAGGGCCCACCTTGACATGAAGATTGTTTTGAGCTGAAGGCAATCAAGATCCTGTGGGCTCTAGAGAAAATTTTGCCCCTTTGTTAACTACATAGAATACCCTAAATTAGGGGTCTTTCCGAAATAAGGGTTATTAGCAGAGATAAATTTTATCCGACCCATCTGTATGGCAGGACAAACATCTAATTACCAAACATCTGCTCTTTTCTTACTGCCCTGTAAATTATATTCCTCTGAAGTCCCAGACCCCTACCCACTTCTTAGTTCAGAATGACTCATATACTTCATTATGCCTGTCTTTGGAATTTCCATGAATGTGTAGATTCCCTGTAAATATGCTATTTGATTTTCTCCTCTAAATCTGTGTCATGTCAATTTGATTTTTAGTCCAGCTGGGAGGATCAGAATTCTTGGGGGACAGGAATTCTTGATCCCCAATAATATAGAAACAAATGTGTAGTTTAACGGATTAAATTATTTTGTAAATGTCTCTTCACATAAATTTAAAAGGTGTAAGTTGTATTTAAATGGATATATAAGAGCTTCCTGGGTAGCTCAGTCAATTGAGCATCTGACTCTTGATTTTGGCTCAGGTTGTGATCTCACAGTTCGTGGGTTCAAGCCCTGCATCAGGCTGTGTGCTGACAGCATGGAGCCTATTTGGAATTCTTTCTCCCTCTCCCTCTGCTCTGCCTCCACTCACACACTCTCTCTCAAAAGTAAACATTTAAAAAATAAATGGGTATATAAAATCTGGATTTTAAAAAATGTTTTAATAATCTAAATCTTGGAGATTTCAGATCATCAGTTTGAAATCTCTCATCAGTGGGGCACCTGGGTGGCTCAGTCAGTTAAGCATCCGACTTCGGCTCAGGTCATGATCTCACAGTTCATGGGTTCGAGCCCTGCATCAGGCTCTGTGCTGACAACTCAGAGCCTGGAGCCCTCTTCGGATTCTGTGTCTCCCTCTCTCTCTGTTCCTCCCCCCCCCCCCCCCATGCTCTGTCTGTCTCCTTCAAAAATAAATAAAAACATTTAAAAAAAAATTTGAAATCTCTCATCAGTAAGATAGTAAAGCAAACAAATCAAACATCAAACCAAGCAAATACAGCCATGTTTTCATCCCTCTCTCATCTCCCTCAGCCCAGTGCTCTTAAGAGTATATGTCACATTAGAATTGTCAAACAGCACAATGACAATCCTTGAAAAGGTCTCAGTTCTTCAGACTCAATTTTCTCCTGTCCTATCCATGCCCTTAGCAGATAGGCCCAGATTAAAAATTGTACTTCTCAATAATTATATGACATTTCTCTTTGTCAAAGAAACTCTTATCATAGTCAGAATTACTATTAAAAATTTTGTAATTCATCATTATTTAAAAAAAATGAGCAGGTTGATGTATTTGGATAAAGCAGCTGATGACTTTGTTGCTATCCTGTGGTTAAAGTCTATGGCTGTCTTGGAGGTACAGACTATCTGAGCATCATATGATTTTCGCTAGGACTTAAACACCTTTATCAATCTTAGTCTGGTACCCAGATGTCTCCCTTAGGTGTCAAGAGTGTCTACCCAAGTTCCAGTGGCTTCTGGGCATATTTTAAAAATGAGTTTGCTCTTGATAATTGATTTGAAATGTAATTTGGCATTTTATCTTGAACAGCCAGCTAAATCCAAAAGAAATGACTGTTAACCTGCCAACCAGATTATTACTGGCTGCACTGACTATTCAGAATACTTTTGGAGGACCTGAAAAATACAGGAAAGCAAAACTAAAGGATTTTTAAGGACAGATTTTCTCCTCCTCTACCTTCTGGTTTCTTGATGTATAATAGATGCTGACATATCTTTGTTCGGTTAATGTTCCTTGTCCTGGAAGGAACAAGATATGTAGGTGGGAGAGCTTTGTTCTACTTCCCAATGATGCTTCTGTTTGCAGACCAAACAGTTGACTTTGGCTGATGTTTGCAGATACCTTCAGGAACTGATGTTGACTTCAGGGTAACAGACAAGCCCTTCTCTTGGCAAAGAGTTTTTGTCCCTCTGCCAGCTCAAATGAGGCTCCCCTTTTGTTCTGTGCAATAACAGACTGCCTCTGCTGCTTTCTCTGGGTTAATCACAGACAAGGCCCAACTGTTTGATATATATCAGCTGAGAGATAAACAAAAGCCCAGACCTAAATCTCAAATAACAAGAGGAAGAAGGACGCCTCCTTATCCACCAATCTCTTATCAAGTGCCTGTTGGGTCTTAGAATGGACTCTGACCAAGCATTTAGTGGACTGAGGCCTTACTGCACAATTTCTGATACATAACATTAGAAATCCCACAATTGTTGGTGAATGTGAAGATGTAGCCATAGTATTTTTTAAACCATTGAGGTGATCACTATTTCAGTATGCTTGGTTATACCTTGAAGACTGGTCCCATAGGCAGTAGGTCTTGCATGTGATACACATGTAAACTGTGTGTTAGTAGAAAACCACACCTATAGTCAGTAGACATTGCCCCATTTAAAAAAAAAAATGGGGGAGGGGGCCTGGGTGACATAGTTAAGTGTCTGTCTTTGGCTCAGGTCATGATCTCACGGTCCATGAGTTGGAGCCTGCTTCAGATTCTGTGTCTCCTTTCTCTGCCCTCTCCCTGCCCCAAAAGTAAGTAAATATTTTAAAAATATTTTTAAAAAATCTCTGCCTCTTAGAATTACTTGTTGGTGAAGTTTCTTAAAAAGATTCACTTTGGGGCATCTGGGTGGCTCAGTCGGTTAAGAGGCTGACTTGGGCTCAGGCCATGATCTCTTGGTTTGTGAGTTCAAGCCCCGCATCAGGTTCTGCACTGCAGAGCCTGCTTGGGATTTTATTTCTCTCCTTCTCTCTCTACCCCTCCCCTACTTGTGTGCACACATGTGCAGACACGCACTCACGCTCTGGCTCTCTCTAATAAATTAAAAAAAAAAAAAAAAGATTGACTTTAACCATATTATTATCTGCCGTTCTCCTATTGATAAACAATTATAGCCTTTTATTTTTTTTTTAATTTTTAATTTCAGTATAGTTAACATACAGTGTTCATTTCCCCTAGTTAGTTGGCCATGCACCACACAGTGAGCTTTGAACATTCTGTGTTGTAACAAACTTTCTTTCAGTGCTGGCAGACTGGTTGTAACAGCATGCCTGCCTACAAGCAGCCACACACAGATAATTGTTGATGGAAGGGCCACTAAAAATCCTACTAGAAGCAGATAATTCTGATTTTAAACAGGAGTCACAGGTCAGGATTCCAAATGAGATTTTAGCATGCTGTGATTTGGGGGAATTTTATGAAAATTACAGATCATAATATTTATATAATGCCTATTCTATCTGTCACACACACTAAATTGCAGTTATTTTTATCATTTGACTTTGTCCATTCTTTGGTTCACCGTATGAATTGAAGGTTTAGTCAACCTGTCATTAATCTTAACAAGGATATACCATTCTTCTTTTAATTCTAGCAAGGTCCAGGGTGTTTGGTTTTCTTTTCTTCTTTTCATTGTGACACTCAGGAATGTGGGAGATAAGTGGTCGCAGAGAGAGTCACGAAATCACTGATTCGCTTTTGGATAAAACACCCGAATCCTCCTAAATATGTGAGGTTTTGTTCAGAGATGTACAGAGGGTTCAGATTCTATTTTTTCCCCACCTATTACAGGTCACATTACCAGAAAAACTCTTCTTAATACCTTGTGTATTAAGGTGTCTTAATACCTCCTTTTTTTTTTTTTTTTTTTTTAACGTTTATTTATTTTTGAGACAGAGACAGAGCATGAACGGGGGAGGGTCAGAGAGAGAGGAAGACACAGAATCCGAAGCAGGCTCCAGGCTCCAAGCTGTCAGCACAGAGCCCAACGCAGGGCTCGAACTCACAGACCGCAAGATCATGACCTGAGCCAAAGTCGGACGCTTAACCGACTGAGCCACCTAGGCGCCCCAATACCTTCTTGTGTATTAAGATCACAAGCAACTGATCAAACTGGTGTCCTCCCAGTCTGACTCAGTGAAGGTGAAGAGCTCCAAAACAGCCCTGCCTTGGTCAATGTGTTTATATTCCCTGCCTTGGTGCAATGAGTTTATATTCCTTCTTCTGAGGCCCCAGCCACCTGCCTCCAACCCCCACTCCAAGGACCTGGTCTTTATTTTTTTTGTTTATTTTTCTTTTAAATTTTTTTAACATTTATTTGTCTTTGTGAGACAGAGACACAGCGTGAGTGGGGGAGGGGCAGAGAGAGGGAGACACAGAATCCAAAGCAGGCTCCAGGCTCTGAGCTGACAGCACAGAGCCTGATGTGGGGCTGGAACTCACAAACCATGAGATCATGACCTGAGCCGAAGTCAGACGCTTAACTGACTGAGCCACTCAGGTGCCCCTAAGGACCTGGTTTTTAAATTTCAGTGTACCAACAGCATGAGGTTTCAGCTTCCTGGAAGTTGCCCACATACTTACTAAGACTTTGGCTAGATTATACCAGAGAAAGTAAATGCATCATTTAATTAATGCCATAGACACTAAGCATTTCTAATATATTCATTGGTAACTCTGATCAATTTTTAATGAGTCGTGTGTTTGCTCATTCTCTTTTACTTTTCAATAGGATTTTTGTTTTGACATATTGATACTTGATATTGTTCCATTTATAACTTTGGGATTTTTTTCATATTAAACTTCCATTGGGCTACATGTAAGGAATAGTTACAAAGAAATATTTTTTAGGATTCAGGAGATACATTGTAAAAGCTTCCATTCTGCCTAAGATCATCATGGTTTAATTCTCTGATTCCCACAAGCTTAAATACTAGCTATTGAAAAAACTATTTTAGTACTTTAAAATAGATATATCATTTTAGTAATTACTGCTTCTTTTCAGAGTGGTGCAATAGCAAATTCCTTTCTGACTAGTGACTTCTATTCGTGGATATAGCACTATAAAATAATCCACCCTTATCGTTCATATTTCTGGGTGGTTAAGTAAGGTAGGAACTATTTTTGATATGCAGGAGCAAATGACTGAAGCAGTGGGGTTCCATGCACTTTCTGTCAACAAAGGTATCAACTGCCAGAAAATCCTGATAAGTCCCATTTCAAAAGCAAGCAGAGTCTGGATAATACCAAACTGCAAGACAGCAGTTCATGTGTGTGAACTGGCAGTCCTGCCAATTTGAATTACCATTCTCACCCAAAATAAACACTTTGAAGTTTAACGAAGTTAAGCCATCCATCTGCAAGGTGTATTATGGCTTCAGCTAGTGAGAAATCTTTTGATTTGTCAAAGCAATTTTAAACTACTGCCATTTCTCCAAGCCAGAGGTTGCAAAGGTCAAAGGGAAGCTTTCAAACACGTGATAGCATTGTCTCAGAGTTGGGGGACATATGGTGTTTGCTAACCAAATGGCGGAGTGAATAAATGTTAGACGAGGTGTGCTCTATTCTGGAGAATAAAGAACAGCTCTCCTATCCTGACGTTACTACTACTGTGCTATCATCCAGAAAAGTAACTTAAACTCTGTGGACCTCAGTTTCTCCAGGTATAAAATGAGATGACTGGAAAAGATGCTTTTTCAGTTTCTGTCAAGCTTCTTCAAAGAGTGGATACGGGATCTTGGTTCAAATGATCATTTCTTGGGAAAAACCTACAGTAAAAATGGTTTGAATTACAGTTTACGAACCCATGAGTTTTCTTTTTTCAATGGTACAGTAAAAACTAAAGAGAATAAAGAGGTGAATCTGTAATTAGAATAGTCAAATGAAAACCAGAGTCACAGAAGGGATTTTGTTAAAGTTAAAAATTCATTGTAGAATAGACACTTCTCTAACGAAGACATCCAGATGGCCAACAGACACATGAAAAGATACTCACCATCACTCCTCATCAGGGAAATACAAATCAAAACCATACTCAGATATCACCTCATGCCAGTCAGAGTGGCCAAAATGAACAAATCAGGAGACTATAGATGCTGGAGAGGATGTGGAGAAACGGGAACCCTCTTGCACTGTTGGTAGGAATGCAAACTGGTGCAGCCACTCTGGAAAACAGTGTGGAGGTTCCTCAAAAAATTAAAAATAGAACTACTCTATGACCCAGCAGTAGCACTGATAAGAATTTACCCAAGGGATACAGGAGTCCTGATGCATAGGGGCACTTGTACCCCAATTTTTACAGCAGCACTCTCAACAATAGCCAAATTATGGAAAGAGCCTAAATGTCCATCAACTGATGAATGGATAAAGAAATTGTGGTTTATATACACAATGGAGTACTACGTGGCAATGAGAAAGAATGAAATATGGCCCTTGGTAGCAACGTGGCTGGAACTGGAGAGTGTGATGCTAAGTGAAATAAGCCATACAGAGAAGGGACAGATACCATATGTTTTCACTCTTATGTGGATCCTGAGAAACTTAACAGAAACCCATGGGGGAGGGGAAGGAAAAAAAAAAGAGGTTAGAGTGGGAGAGAGCCAAAGCATAAGAGACTCTTAAAAACTGAGAACAAACTGTGGGTTGATGGGGGGTGGGAGGGAGGGGAGGGTTGGTGATGGGCATTGAAGAGGGCATCTTTTGGGATGAGCACTGGGTGTTGTATGGGAACTGACAATAAATTCCATATAAAAAAAAATTCATTGTATTGATCCAGCAACCATTCTCTCCTCGACTCTTAGGTTGAATCATGAACTTGCATTTTTGTGGGTTAAAAGCAGTCTTGTATCACTGATTTCATCCTATAGATGTGGTCTTCGCGGGAGCAGGATACAATGCTGTGTGTGCTTTCTTGTTCCCACTAGTTCTTAACACAATGCTGGGCACATTTGTTCTTTGTATGTATCGAAAGCAGTATTTGGGGGCAGAAAGGCTTTTGAAATTGCTTGGTGCAATATGTTATTTTATTTTTTAAGTTTATTTTATTCAAAAAAAAATTTTTTTTTTTACATTTATTTTTTGAGAGAGACAGAGACAAAGCACAAGTCGGGGAGAGGCAGAGAGAGAGGGAAGCACAGAATCCGAAGCAGGCTCCAGGCTCTGAGCTGTCAGCACAGAGCCCGACATGGGGCTCGAACTCACAAACTGTTGGATCATGACCTGAGCCAAGTCGGACACTTAACCGACTGAGCCACCCAGGCGCCCCTGAGTTTATTTATTTTGAGAGAGACAGAGACAGAATGAGTTGGGGAGGGGCAGAGAGAGCAGGAGACAGAATCCCAAGTAGGCTTTGCACGGCCAGCACAGAGCCCAATGCAGGAATCAACAAAGCCATGAGATCATAACCTGAACCAAAACCAAGAGCCAGATGCTCAACCAACTGAAAGCCATGCAGGCACCCCACAACCTATTATTTTAAAGATGAAGAATAACCCAAAAGTTCTCAGAATTGTAATTCTTTTGATGTTCAGAATGACAGCGACATTGTAAATAAAAACTTTTGAATATCCTTTGAATGTTCTACCTACCAGTAAAAAGAACGAGTCTGATAAATTTTATAGGACTAGTTCTTAGCAATTAAAGTTAGCCAAAGGGTGATTCTCAAAATTCAAAGAATGTGAAGATGCTGCTTTTGTGCCATTTTTGTTGACAGAAGTGTTAACACTGTGGGGAATTCAACTTTTTTAATTGCTATGCTAAGAAGAAAACCTTAACCCAGAGGAACATAGTAATAATAATAGTAGAGTATAAACGTGATCTGAATTTGAAATATGATCCCCAAATAAATTACTTTGCTGTATTTGATACATTTCAGTTCTCTATAAGGAAGCAATCTCCACTTGTAGATGTAGTTACTGTTTATAGAAAGATGTCATGACCTAGCAAAATTAGAAATAGACTATGTACAAAGATATTTATAGGTCATGCTTTTGACTTAGGTCTTAACTGTGGAACTTTACACTTTTGTCACATCTGTCTGCCATTTTAGCTATTAAATCATCACATTTTAGAACATCTGAGTTGATATTTGTCAGTAATTGTTTACACTGAAATCTACAAAACATCAAAATAATATAGTCCAACATCATGTCTTTATAAATGTGGAAATTGAGGCCCAGAGAATTTAAGTAACTTTAAGTTACTTAGAGTTAAGACACGGAACAGGTTGGGGCTTGGACATCTACTATACTGTGTCTAATGTACCATTTGTTCTTTTACTTGCAAAATGTTTGCCTCATATCTGTCCTCTCAGAGATGGACTGCAGATTAAGTAAATGATGCTATGACCTTGGTGCTTAGAGTGAAGTAGACAGAAAGCTTTTATTGACGTGACATGTTATATGAATATAGTTAGAAGTTGTGTCCAGATTTGAAAACCATTGAGAAATTGATAATTAATTGACCCCAGGAAGTGTCTGCCACACTTTTGCATATTTGTCAGTTTTCCAGACACGTGGAAGAAGCATCAATCAAATAAAGCTTTGAAACAAAGGCCTATTAGATACACAGCTTAAGTCTTATGGTTGGTTGTTTGTTTTTCCTGGTAGAAACATGAGCTCAGCAGGCCCTGATGGGAGGAAAGTGATGAGAAGGTGTGATGGACTGATCGACTCGCTGGTTCATTATGTTAGAGGAACCATTGCAGATTACCAGCCAGATGACAAGGTGATTCACGCGTTAAATATCTTGCATTTGATTTACCTACTTTGTCTTACTAAGACTCTTCAGAGTGTTCTGGAAGTAGCTATTTGGCATTAACCCATTTGCTAAGCTTAAGATATCCCATCCATGCTTAGAAATATTAAAATCTGCCTAACCCCATTTTTTCGTCTACTTTCCAGACCCAAATTTACAATTAGCCATTTAACAACTCTGTGTAGATATTTGAATGGAGGCCTGTGCTACATGTGCAGCAATGAACTTAAATTCATCTCTTCTCTTACTCCCAAACTTGGTCCTTCTCTGAATAATCCTTCTTAACAATTATCACCATCCACGAAATGAAAGCAGAAATCTGAGTAATCTCCGACTACCTTCCTTCCTCACATCCCGTATCCACCAGGCAGCAAACCATGTGCGCTCCACTTCAGAAACGCCCTCCAGTTCGTCCATTCCTCCCTCATACTGCTGCTGCTGCCCTGGTTTGTGCATCTTTCATACTGATCACTGCAGTAGCCCCTAACTGGTCCTGTAAACAATAGCTTCAGTTTTCCAGCTCCACGTGACTACTAAATTATGTATCTTAAAATATAGAATCGTTCTGAACACACCCTTAAAAGTGAACTAGAAAGGCTCTCCAGGGTTGTAAGAAAGTCAGCCTCTATGTCCTAATACTGTGCTCATGACCGTTCGTGATCTAGCCATACTCTTTCCACTCCCCGCACCCAGGGAACCCCACAGTCCAAGCACACCCTACAGCATCCAGTAAACTGTGTAAGATCTAAAACCTAGTAAGTCCTGTGATAGGTGATAGCATACGTGCAAAGGGGCATCTATGTGTATGTGGTCAATATGCACATCCTCTTTTCTCAGGCCACGGAGAACTGTGTGTGCATTCTTCATAACCTCTCCTACCAGCTGGAGACAGAGCTCCCAGACAGATATTCCCAGAGTATCTATATTCAAAATCGGACTATCCAGGCCGACAACAACAAAAGTATTGGGTGTTTTGGCAGTCGAAGCAGGAAAATAAAAGAGGTACGTTGGGAAGACTTTGAAAGCCAAAGTGTGTATGTGTGTATTTCTGAGTACTTAGTGTATCTCAGACACTATTTTAATTAATTCTAATCCTTACATCCACCTTATGAGGTGTGCATTGTTGGTATCCTCATTTACTGATGAGGGAACAGAAGTACCGAAAGGTTAATGAATTTTCCCAGAAAAATTTAGGAAATTAGTAGAGGGGATAGAATTCAGTCCTGGGCAGTCTGGCTCCAGATTTGCATTGTTCACCGCAACGTCATACTGCTGTATGCTTTCTAAGTTAGGAAATAAGCTTAATATAGTATAGTCAGTGGTGTAGAAATTGCTTAACATTAATAGCGACCCTGATGGTTGGCTCTGGATATCCTAAAAGTACACCCATACGAAGAAATACTGTGCATTCTGGCATTTTGTGAAAACTGGAAGAATGTCACCCCTCCTATTCCTCAGACTATCGTGGTGTGTATTTGTGAACTTGGAGAGCAACTGGTAAGCTTAGAATCCTGATGTTATCCCAGACAACTTCACAAGACTTGGGAAAGAGGCCTGTTTTTCTTATCTCCAGGGTGGTTGTGACTAATTTAGCTTCTAGCTTAACAGCAGCCTGAAAACTATTCTAGAATAGCCTATGCTTAATTCTCTTAGATTCTCTTTCACTATGAAATGTAAAGTTGGGAGGTTTACAGGATGTTGTTAAGGAGAAACAGTCATTGTGAGCTCAAAGTTAACTGATTGGATATGATACCTATTTGCCTTTTCATTTCCGTACCAGCCGCTTGTTATTATGCAAAGTATTAGTCTCTCTAGACTAGATGGTATTTCTGCTCTCTTGGTTTGGGTGTGGAATTGTAGAAATGACTCGAAGGCATTAATTCTGGATTTCATTGTGTATGTGGTTAGCAATATCAGGACATGCCAATGCCGGAAGAAAAGAGCAACCCCAAGGGTGTGGAATGGCTGTGGCATTCCATCGTGATAAGGATGTATCTGTCCTTGATCGCCAAGAGCGTCCGAAACTACACTCAGGAAGCGTCTTTGGGAGCTCTGCAGAATCTCACAGCAGGAAGTGGACCAGTGAGTATCACCCCTGTTTTTCTGCTTTTTAAAAACAACGACATTGTTGGGGTGCCTGGGTGGCTCAGTTGGTTAAGCATCGGACTCTTGGTTTCGGCTCAGGTCATGATGTCACAGTTCGTGAGTTTGAGCCCTGTGTCGGGCTCTATGCTGACAGTGTGGAGCCTGCTTGGGATTCTCTCTCTCCTCTCTCCATCCCTCCGCTGCTGTCTCTGTCTCTCAAAATAAAATAAACATTAAAAAAAATAATGACGCTGTAGGACATACCTACATCAGGTTCAGAGATGAGGTAGTAAAGTAAGAGCAAAAGTTTTTCTCTCTTCGGTTAAGACAGTTCTCTATAATTTCCAGCAAGAGTTCCAGCTTTCTAGGACTTTCAGCCTCCATTTCTACAGAACCAAGTCAGGCTGTGAGTGAAAGACTCCTAGATATTTAGATTAGAGCTCTTTCAGTTACAAGTCTCAGAATCCTACCTACTGTCCTGGGCAAAAAAGAGTAATTTCTTGGCTCATTTAACTGAAAAGTCCAAGGTGGTAGGTAAGGTGCTCCAACAATTGTAATTATAACTTTATCTCTGGGTTCTCTTTGCTCTTTTGGTTTTATTCTCAAAGGCTCTCCTCATATGGCAGCAAAGGTCACCAGTGATTTCAGACTTACCTTTTATCCAGGCCAGTGTCCCCACAGAAAAGAAACTACCATTTTCTCAATAACTCCATTTGGAACTCAAGACATAAGTTTCACTTGCCTATTTCTGAAGAAGTACCTGTGGCTAGGAGCCTGTGATGTTCTGATTGTCCAGGACTCGGTAGTGTGCCCACATGTGAATTTCAGGGGATGGGTTAGAGCAGGCAGGGGTCACTGCCACTTGTATCACATGGACTGAAATGCTAAAGGAGTGGCTCATCACCAAAAGGAAGAATGAGTCCTGGGCAGGCAAAAACAACAGATGTCTACTGGGTATGGAGTTGGAAAGGACATCTGTGCTTTTGTGCCCCAAAAACTCAACTGCAGAATAAGGAGCTGCTTCTCTTCCTGATGTGCTTACTTTATACCAGCAAAGTCAAAAATATATAAAACAGTAAAAGCTCATTCCGTCCCCCATGTATTTTACACCTTAGTTCATAGTTAGGTATTCTATAAATATGTAGTTATTTGAACTAAGCTTATATTCCTTGCCTTGGTCATGAAATCATTAGAATAACTCCCCCCCCCATAATAGTTCATAATATGTCCAGTTTCCAATTATCCATCCCCATAGAGAAGAATACTCTTCTGGATAACAAAAATATTATTTATTCTTTACTTGAGAAACCATGTTCATTCTTTAATGTGTTTCTAGAGAAGCCTCCTCTGTTTTGAACAAAATTGTGAAATAGTAAAACCAGTATTTCTCTTAACACAAATAGGAGTGCCTGGGTGGCTCATTCAGTTAAGCATAACTCTTCATTTTGGCTCAGGTCATGATTTCGAGCCTTGTATCAGATTCTCTTCTGGGTGTGGAGCCTGCTTAAGGTTCTCTCTCCCTCTCTGCCTGCCCCTCCCCTGTGTGTGCCTGGCTGGCTAAGTCAGTAGAGCATGTGACTCTTGATCTTGGGGTTGCAAGTTTGAGACCCATACAGGTGTAGAGATTACTTAAAAATGTATATACGTGTGTGTATACACACACACACATATATATATGTATATGACAAAACTTTAACCTCTCTGATTTTCTGCAAAATTTACTTGTGCATGAAGAGAAGGAAACAAGAAACTACCAGGAACGACACAGTCCCCTTACCTTCCCATTTTCCCATGCTAGGTTTCCCAAAACCATTTTTTTTTTCACTTTGCCAAACTACAGAAACCCTTCTATTAACTACCAGCCAACTTAAAAGAAAATGCCAGGAATTAACTTGGTGTACATGTATGTGTATGGATATCTGAGTCCACTGTGTTCTGAGTATGGTTCAATATGAGCTAAGCCTTTAAGCTTGGCTTTTAGCCTCTTCCAGTCCAAGATCTCTCATGGAATCCAAACAGTCCAGAAATGTTTCCATGTTCCTGAGGATAGATACTACATACAGAAACACTTACACTACTTAAGTTCTGAATATGTAGTTTATTACCTAGAGCTTAAGTTCCTTCATTCATTTATTAAACAAACATTTTTTGAGTGCCTACTGTATAGCAGGCACTAGCCTAGAGCTAAGCACATAGCAGTAAATAAGATTAAATCCCTGTGTTTGGTAATAATCTAACAGGGATAAACAAAATAGGAATTTAAGGCACTAGGAGATTCCAAGTCCAAAAGGAATCGAAGCATTGGAGATAACCTCATAACTGTCCTAATTGTGTCGAGGCATTTAAAATCATACCTAATGTTAGACCAGTCCAGTTCCCTGAAAGGAGGCTTACACTGAACTGGTATTAATCCATACTCAGAATTGTTAGAGTTTAATTTGACTGGAGATTTATAGGAGAAAATCCTTGGCACCATGGGACAATGATATGTTCTTTTAAGTTAAAAGATGCTTTTTATGAAAATTTTAACTTACATATATATCTTTTCTAGTTATCACTGTTCCTAATTTTGTTATGCTTAAATTGTGTGATAAAAAAAATACTTGGTTTTATAATTTCCAAAAAGAATCATTGAATAGGAAAACATGAGAAGCAGGGCATTTAAAATAATTTCAGGAAATATCCAGTCTATTAAACTTGTGTTCATAACTGAGATAGCACTGAGTAGTTGATGGTCATGTGCAAAGAGCCTAAACTAGAATGGATACAATGTGTGTGTCAGTTATGTATCAGTAGAAATAAGTTAATTAAACATCACATAGTCAAAGTTAAAAACCATTGAAATAAGCACTTTTCAAATTTCTAAAACACTTTAGAAGTTTTTAATTTCATATCTGTTAGGAAAAAACAAAACATATCCCCTACCCTCACACCTTACTAGAAAACAAGTTCCAACAGCAATGAGATTTAAATGTTAAAGACAAAACTATAAAGCTTGTGAAAGGATATTTTCATGATAGGGGAAGATTATTTAAAAGTGGATGCAAGGGGCGCCTGGGTGGCTCAGTCAGTTAAGCGGCCGACTTTGGCTCAGGTCACGATCTCGCAGTCCGTGAGTTCGAGCCCCGCATCGGGCTGTGCTGACAGCTTAGAGCCTGGAGTCTGTTTCAGATTCTGTGTCTCCCTCTCTCTGACCCTCCCCCGTTCATGCTCTGTCTCTCTCTATCTCAAAAATAAATAAACGTTAAAAAAAAAAAATTTTAAAAACCATCTTGTTTAAAAAAAAAAAAGATAAAAGTGGATGCAAAAAGTACTACTATAAAGTATGTGTTTTATAAATTGACTACATTAAAATTAATAACTTATGGTGCTATGCTATCCAAAGACATTGTTAAGACAGTAAAGAGTCAAACCACAAAGTAGAAAAAGATTTTTGCAACGTGTGTAAGTAACAAAGGTTGGTATGTAGAAAATATGACAACTCATTGCTGCGCCTGGGAGGCTCAGTCAGTTAAGCGTCCGACCTCGGCTCAGGTCATGATCTCACAGTTCATGAGTTCGAGCCCCGTGTTGGACTCTGTGCTGACAGCTTGAAGCCTGGAGCCTGCTTGAGATTCTGTCTCTCTGCCCCTCCCCTAGTCGCTCTCTGTCTGTCTCTCTCTCTCTCTTAAATATAAAAAATAAAACATAAAAAAAAATTTTTTAAAAACTCATCAAATTAACAATCAAAAGGTAATCCAAAGAAAACTGGCAAGAGACTTGAACAGGTGCTTCACAAAATGGCCAATAAACATTTGAAAAGGTATTTAAAACCTCCTTAGTAATCAGGACAATATGAACTAGAAGTGCTTTTTGCAAATAGTTGACTGACTAACAGTCATTCTCACATATTCCCTAGAGCTGGAATACAAAAATCTCTTGGGTAAATCTGTCTGTTTACTTTCCTTTTTGAGCAAATTCTAAAGACCACCTCACTTCACTTTCTCATTTGCCTCCACGAATCAGAATTAATAAGACTAATATTTAGCTATTCTTTCCCCTGATTGATTAAACATCATTTGAGAATCCAAACTTCATCTAGACTTGCATGTTTCCAATTATCATTTTTATATACTAACATCAAAGCGCTTTATTATATATAAGAATATATCATTAGGTGGTATAGGATGATATACATACAAAACAAGATTTTAATTTTAAAAGCATCTTATGTCTCAAGAGAAAATAAAAATTTTGAGAAATATCTTGTGATGTTTTAATCTATCTTGATCTCCTGAGATGATAGTAAATCTTTAGGAAAACTTGATAACATATTATTCATATAGTTCAGTTCAATAAATATTTACATAGGACCTCTCATGTTCTAGGCACTGTACAAGGCACCGAAAGGAAAAAAAAGAGTTGGATAAGATCCATTTCTTCCTTTAAAGGAGCTTCTAGCAGGAGAGATAGCAGTTTAGTATAGTTGTAACCTAGAGAATTAGGGGGTAATGATAAGGAAAGAGGAAAATGGATACCAGGCCAGACGAAGACATCTGAAGACCATTCTGAAACAATGGAGAGTCATTACAGAGTTTAAACCTGAGGCGGAACATAATCAGATTAAATTTTAGAAGAGTCATTCTGGTGTGAGGCTTTGAATCCCCAACTGGCATTTAAAAAACAGAAAGTTGACTGGCAACATTTGGTTCCTAGTGGAGATTGGAGACCATAACTTCACAGAAGTACCAGTCCGCAAATGCACTATTTACTCTAGCAGTATTTGGTGGCCAAGTATAAAATCAGTTTTGCAATTATACTGGGTAGGTAGAAAATAAGCTGGAATGATAAGAGAATTAAGGGTATTGAAAGATAGTTTGTGATGTGTTGGTTCATGTACAACTAGTCTAAATAAGAAAGAAAGTTAAAACGGAAGAGTATTGGCAACTTGAGGTGTGGGGAGTAAAGGTTGAGATAAGGGCACTGGAGTTCTTGATGAGGCTGAAGAAGAAATATAGTAGGAGTGAGGGACAGAGAGCAAAGTGAACAGGAAATTGTGTTCAGAGTATAACAGTTTATGTTTTCAGAGTCAAGATATTTTGGGATGAAATAGGTTCTGTATGACCATGGAAGTGAATGACTGATGTGTGGAAGAGATGACAGTCAGTGACATTTAGCAAGTCTAGGAACAAAGGCATAATTAATGTGGTCATCTGTAGTGAATGTGGAGTGGAGAAGGCTCTGAGCCAGGCTCCGAAGCCTCCAGTGGATGTTGGGAAAGGAACGGTAGGCCTTGAGATGACAAAGAAAATGCTATGGCAGTGATAGAGCTGGATGGCCATGACTCAGAAGACGGAGCTACTGCGTGTGGGGGAAGACATCTAGACGGGCCATTGGGAAGACAGGGGAATGCTAACCTACCTCTGTGCCCAAGTCACGGGAGTGGTACAGAATAAATAGCCTCCTCTGGATGGCTACAGAGGAAGGATTCTTCTCAGAGTGGAGCAAATAGTTTAATGGAGTGCTCTACAAGTTAGTGTGACAGACTTGTTTACAATAAAACATTCTAAAATAGTGATTGTTAAACTTCTTTTGAGTCTTGGACACTTTGACTATCTAATAAAAGTTATAAACCCTTTCCCTGAGAAATTTTATTATAAACACAAAAATAAGTTTTCTTTATTTTTTATTTTTAAGTAATCTCTATACCCAACATGGGGCTCAAACTCACAATCCCGAGATCAAGAGCCATATGCTCCACCAACTGAACCAGCCAGATGCCCCAATACAAAAATAGCTTTAAGGACTTGCTCTCCTCTCCCTAAAACCTTTCTGGGATCCAATCTTCAGAACCCCTGTTCTAAAAAGTATAGTAGAGAATATAAGAGCAAATCTGCAGGAGGGAGGAGAAAATAAGCAGTATTTAGATAAGATAAACAGAGAAGATAGACACCCTGAAGAATGGTGGGAATTTCTGGCAGGTGGCCTCAAGTTAGCTTCAGATAGAAATCTATAAAGTTGTAGACACAAGCCAAGATCCCTGTATTAGAGGTTTATTGATGCCAGGAAGGTTTTGGTCAGTACTCAAACTAATTTGCCAACCTAATTCCAAATAAGATTGGTCTCTAGTGGACTTGGACCTGGACCAGCAACTTGCATACACAGCCTCTGACTGAAAGCATCGAATTAGAAATAATCTAACAAGCCATACATTCTTTTCTCTAAAGGCCCAATATCTCTTTCAGAATAAACTGGCTTTTTAGAATTGAACAAGTTTATTAAGATATGTAAAATGCCAAAACTTAAGAAAAAAGAAACAGAAAAGGTGACTAAGCGAACAAATACATCGAATATTAATCAAAGGCATCTCCCTTTAAAATTTGTCTCAGCTCAGTTGTCTTCGTGGGTAAATTCCACCAGACCCACAAAGTTGAGATTATACTTACATTACACAAATAGTTCAAGCAAATAGAAAAATGGAAAACATTATGCAACTAATTTCATGACACTAGTGTTTGATTCTAAAACATCATCGTTATATCCTTTTCACAATGCTGAGCTGAAGATATGAATAAAGAGGAAAGCAAGGAAAAGACAGGCTCATTTTATTTACGAACAGGCAAAAATATAGTAGGTAACCAAATCCAATATTCTATTTAAAAATACCTAATAAGCTGTTTTTCTCCAGTAATAAAATTGAAAACGTAATAAGAATTTAAAGGAAGTATCTTCAGGCTGGTTTCATCACAGCTTTAGTTTTAACAGATTTAGATTACAGTTTAACTAGTAATCTACAGAAATTTAAAATTAGTGTGAAGTCAAATGCAGTGATATTGATAAGATATGTCTCACACAACAGATGCCAACATCAGTAGCTCAGACAGTTGTCCAGAAGGAAAATGGCCTGCAGCACACCCGGAAGATGCTGCATGTTGGTGATCCAAGTGTGAAAAAGACAGCGGTCTCCCTGCTGAGGAATTTGTCTCGGAATCTCTCTCTGCAGAATGAAATTGGTGAGTCAGCAAACGTGTCTTGATGTAGTGAATACATATCGAAAATATAAATTCAGGGGCACCTGGGTGGCTCAGTTGGTTAAGCATTCGACTCTTGATTTCAGTCATGATCTCATGGTTTGCAAGATCAAGCTCCATGTCAGGCTGTGCACTGACGGCACAGAGCCTGCTTCGAATTCTCTCTCTCCCTCTCTATCTGCCCCTTCCCTCCCTCCCCTCTCTCTGAAAATGGGTAAATAAACTTAAAAAAAAGAAAGAAAAGAAAATATAGGGGCATCTGGATGGCTCAGTCAGCTAAGCATCTGACTTCAGCTCAGGTCATGATCTCGTGGTCCATGAGTTCAAGCCCTGCATTGGGCTCTGTGCTGATAATTCACAGCCTGGAGCCTGCTTTGGATTCTGTGTCCCCCTCTTTCTCTGCCCCTCCACCACTTATGCTCTGTCTGTCTCTCTCTCTCTCTCAAAAATAAATAAACATTAAACTAAAAAAAAAATACAAATGCTATAAAACATTGTCTGTATCACTTTTTTTTTTTTTTTTTTTTTGCAATGATGAACTGAAAATGTGACTAAGGAGCAAAATGTGATAAAATAGACCTGGCCTTTGCACCCAGGCATCAAGGGTCTGCTTTCTCCCAGGGTCTCAAATAGGATTTTTCTTAATATCCAGCATTTTGTTTTGTTTTGTTTTGTTTTGTTTTGTTTTGTTTTGTTTTGTTTTAATTACTAGAGAAGGGAAACTTAGACCTAATTATAATTAACAAGGTAAGTACATATTTGATGTTTTTCTGCCTTCAGTTGTATCATTTTAATCTATGCACCTGGCTTTCGGGATGCTCTCTGGGTGGCCTACTTAAGTGCTGCTCTTCTGAAACATTGAAAGTGTACACAGAGTGGTGTTCACTTTAGAACCTTGGTCCTTGGGGCGCCTGGGTGACTCAGTCAGTTGAGTGTCCGACTCTTAATTTCGGCTCAGGTCATGATCCCAAGGTCGTGGGATTGAGCCCTGCATCAGGCTTCACTCTAAGCGTGGAACCTGCTTGGGATTCTCTCTCTCTCTCTCTCTCTCTCTCTCTCTCTCTCTCTCTCTCTCTCTGCCTATTTCCCCCATTCACTCTCTCTCTCTAAAAAAAAAAAAAAAAAAAAGAACAAGAAGAAGAGACTTGGTCCTTGTGCTAGAAAAAAATGAAATAACAGATCACACACAAAAAAAAGACAAAAAGGAGGAGTATACTGAATGTAGTGGATTCAGCATAGATGGTTTTTGTTTTTGTTTTTAATTTTTTTTAATATTTATTTATTTTTGAGACAGAGAGAGACAGAGCATGAACGGGGGAGGGTCAGAGAGAGATGGAGACACAGAATCTGAAACAGGCTCCAGGCTCTGAGCGGTCAGCACAGAGCCCGACGCGGGGCTCGAACTCACGGACTGTGAGATCGTGACCTGAGCCGAAGTCGGCCGGTTAACCAACTGAGCCACCCAGGCGCCCCAGCATAGATGGTTTTTAAATGAATACAATGAAACATTTGCTTTATTTTTAAAAGTCTTTATTATTGACAAAGGTGATAACTATTTACACCATCAAATAATGTTTTCATATGCTTTATACATAGAAATGCCTGATATGGGGCACCTGGGTGGCTCAGTCGGTTAAGCAGCCGACTTCGGCTCAGGTCATGATCTCATAGTCCATGAGTTCAAGCCCTGCATCGGGCTGTGTGCTGACAGCTCAGAGCCTGGAGCCTGTTTCAGATTCTGTGTCTCCCTGTCTCTGACCCTCCTCTGTTCATGCTCTGTCTCTCTCTATCTCAAAAATAAATAAACGTTAAAAAAAAAAAAAATTAAAAAAAAAAAAAGAAATGCCTGATAAATACTTGTGAATCAAGTCAAAAACTATAAAATGAGATAATAGGAAAATAATGCCAAAAATCAGTCATGCTTCTAATGCTCCATAAATTAGTCATTTCTCACAACTTGAAAACTAGTTTTTCACAAAATTCTACTAAATTTATAAACAAATGCTTGTTTGTTTTGGTGGACACACACACACACACACACACAGCACCAGAGATACTGAAGTCTGATTATGTCTTAATAATGTCATTTCCAAAGCCAACCAGCAGCACAACATTGGAGAGGTAGTTTCATACAATGGTTTCGTGCCCATAATAAATATAGAGAGAGCCTGGAAATTTTTCAGTGAATATGAAAGAAACCTTGCCGTAGGCACTCTGAAAATTATGAAAGTGTTCTCCTCATTGTCCTTTGTGGACTTTTGTGTTTCACTTTAATCAGGTATATTATCTTTGACTTTTTTTTTTTCTTTCCCTAAAGGAAATGTTGACTCCATCTTTAAAACAGTGCCGATGGAAATAACTGTGCTCCACACATTATGCATGTGCCTTCAGGGCAAAAATGCTGTTGGTCTCAGGTTCAACCATCCTCTAACTGTTGGGAAGATACAAATACAGCCCCATACTTTATTTTTTTATAAATAAGCATTGTATTTAATTCTTCAATGGAGCGGGAAATGACCTTGGCAGAATCAAGGGTTTTTTGTATTTCACTACACTTAATGTTTATCTATTTTCTTTGTTTACCTACGTTGAGTGACTTCTGGCCTTCATACATTGCATCTTAAATTTTGTTGACAAGCTTGGGTAATTACAATATTCATACTTTTTTTTTCCGTTAACAATTAATGGCTTAGCAATGTGACTTCTCATTCCATATTTGTCACTTTTAAGCAGAAGCTAGGTAAGTGGAAAATCATTGTTCTGGATGGTTTTATTAAATAATAACAACATCAATTAAAAAAAGATATGTGTTCATTTAAAAAATTCAAGAAATTAAGAAAAGCATAATAAATGAAGCAAAAAATACTTCCTCTTACCACTTGGAAAATAACCATTGGTAACATTAGGTGAATATTATTCCTGAGATCTCTCTATACCTATCTACCTCTGATAAAAGTTTAGACAAAGAGAGAACTAAATAATCATGCTATTAAAATTGGATCATACATCTAGTGGTTAACTAAAAATTACTGGAGTTAATTTTAACAAAATAAAAGCAAACTGAATGATACAGAATAACTTCAAATACATTTTTCATTCCATTTCAGGCATGTTTTAGAGATTGTGATAATGTGTGCTCGAGTTTGTCTCAGTCCTGATCTCTAACTCTTGGCCAAATCCAGAAGAATGTCTTAATTGCATGTGTAGCAATCTTAGTCTCCTCAATCACCAATAGTTCATCTTGTTGTAACATTCATGTCATGTGTGTGCAACGTGTGTCAGTAGCCCGTAAAAAGATAAAACAGAAAGAAACAAAGGAAAGAAGAAAGGGGAGTCAAGAAGGGGAAGAGGGAGGAAAGTTTCTATTCCAATATCTATATTTATTCTAGTTTGTCATTTTAGTGGTCCTGTTAATTCAAGTGCCATGTAACCTGTAGGTGATGCCTACTGAGCATTATAGGGAGGACCAGTGTTTTGTTAAATAGGTCTGGCCTTCTCCTTCATTATGGAATAGATCCAAAGGATTATTATGTTACAGTCACATCAGAGTTTATGGTGACCTGCCTGATCCAAATCCTCTTACTAATGAAGTAGTTTGCACTAAAAGTTAGTTTTGGGGCACCTGGGTGGCTTAGTCGGTTAAGTGTCCGACTTGAGCTCAGGTCATGATCTCACGGCTCGTGAGTTCGAGCCCCGCATCAGGCTCTATGCTGACAGCTCAGAGCCTGGAACCTGCTTCAGATTCTGTGTCTCCCTCTCTCTCTCTGCCCCTTTCCCACTCATACTCTGTCTCTTTCTCTCAAAAATAAATAAACATTGAAAAAAATTTTTTAAGTTGTTCAATTTGTTTTATGCAGCCTGTAACTGTGATGAGGCTTTTATCTGTAAAATTCTGATGAGATTATCTGTTATTTTAGGGGGAATTTTTAAATGTTAATTCCAGTGTAGTTGCCATACAGTGTTCTATTAGTTTCAGGTGTACAATATAGTGATTCAACAATTCCATACCTTACTCAGTGCTCATCAAGATAAGTGTACTCTTAATATCCCTTTACCTATTTCACCCATCCCCTCACCCATCTCCCCTCTTGTGACCATCAGTTTCTTCTCTGTAGTTAAGCATCTGTTTTTTTGTTTTGTCTTTTTTTCCTTTGTTTATTTGGTTTGTTTCTTAAATACTACATAGGAGTGAAATCATATGGTATTTGTCTTTCCTTGACTGAATTATTTTACTTATTAGCATTATAGTCTCTAGCTCCACCCCTGTTGTGACAAGTGGCAATATTTCATTCCTTTTTATGATGAATAATATTTCATATAATACACCCACACCCCGCATCTTCTTTATCCATTCATCTATCAGTGGACACTTGGGCTACTTCTATAATTTGGCTATTGTAAATAATGCTGCAATAAACATAGGAGTGCGTAAATCCCTTTGAATTAGTGTTTTTGTATTCTATGGGTAAATACCCAGTACTGCGATTACTGGATGGTAGGGTAGTTCTATTTTTAATTTTTTGAGGAACCTCCATAGTGTCTTCCACTGTAGCTGCACCAATGTGCATTCCCGCCAATAGCACACAAGGGTTCCCCTTTCTTCACATCCTCATCAACACTTGTTGTTTCTTAAGTTTTTTATTTTAGCCATTCTGACAGGTAAGAGGTAGTTTTTCATTGTAGTTTTGATTTGTATTTCCCTGATGATAAGCAGCGGTAAGCATCTTTTTATGTGTCTGTTAGCCATCTGTATGTCTTCTTTAAAGAAATGTCAATTCATGTCTTATGCCCATTTTTTTAAATTGGATTATTTGTTTTTTGGAGGTGAGTTGTATAAGTTCTTTATATATTTTGCATACTAACCCTTTATCAGATATATCATTTGCAAATACCTCCTCCCATTCCAAAGTTGTCTTTAGTTTTGCTGGTTGTTTTCTTTGCAGTTCAGAAGCTTTTTCTTTTGATATAGTCCCAAGTAGTATATTTTTGCTTATGTTTCCCTTGCCTCAGGAGACAGATCTAGAAAAATGTTGCTATGGCCAATGTCAGAGAAATTACTGCCTGTGCTTTCTTCTGGGACTTTTATGGTTTCAGGTCTCACACTGAAGTCCTTAATCAATTTTGAATTTATTTTTGTGTATGGTGTAAGAAAGTGGTCTGGTTTCATTCTTTTGCATGTTGCTGTCCAGTTTTCCCAGCACCATTTGTTGAAGAGACTGTTATTTTCCCATTGGGTATTCTTGCCTCCTTTGTTGAAGATTAATTGAATATAATTGTGGCTTTATTTCTTTGTAGCCGCATGCTTTCGTAAGATGATCCACTGATAAACCTCCCCTCATTTTAATTACACTTAAATTCACTTAATTCCATGATGTCCATCTAAATTCAATGGAAAGAAAATTCACATTCTCAAGGCGTTTAATTCTGTGATTTAACATATTAAAAGGAGGAAGCCTTCTGATAATAATTTGTTTCTATTGGGAGATTACTACTTGCAGGGTGCTGTGATCAATTAACACATTAACTCATTTAATCCCTCACAACAACCCTGTGAAGTAGATACTATTATTATCCCATTTTATAGATTAGGACAATGCAGCATTGAGAGGTTAAGCAGCTTGCCCAGACCACACAGCCATTGGGTGGCAGAGGCAAGACTGAAAAGGAAGAAGTGTGGCTTCAGAGACTGAGCTCTAAACACTGTGCTGTGATGCTTTAATAACCGTGGAAAACAGAGTTCACGTCTTTGAGCAGAACGTGTGTCTTTCTTGTCAATCAAGTCCACATATTATCAAAGGATGACAATTGTTCAGTTCCTTTTTTGCACACCTCTCTGTTCTAGGCATAGTGATTCATGCTGGAAATACAGAGATGAATTTGATAATTGTTCTCAGGAGCCCATAGCCCCACTTGGAATTCAGACAGGCACATAACTAATTACAATCCAGTATTCTAGAGAAGTGCGCAGTTCAGGGTGCCACATAAACTCAGATGAAAAACAACAAAATTGGGGCACCTGGGTGGCTCAGTTGATTAAGCGTCTGACTTCGGCTCATGTCATTGTCTCACAGTTGGTGAGTTTGAGCCCCGTGTCGGGCTCTGTGCTGACCGCTCAGAGCCTGGAACCTGCCTCAGATTCAGATTCTGTGTCTCCCTCTCTCTCTGCCCCTCCCCTGCTCATACTCTGTCTCTCTCAAAAATAAACATTTAAAAAAAAATTTTTTTTTTTTAATTTTTTTTTTCAACGTTTATTTATTTTTGGGACAGAGAGAGACAGAGCATGAACGGGGGATGGGCAGAGAGAGAGGGAGACACAGAATCGGAAACAGGCTCCAGGCTCTGAGCCATCAGCCCAGAGCCTGACGGGGGCTCGAACTCACGGACCGTGAGATCGTGACCTGGCTGAAGTCGGACGCTTAACCGACTGCGCCACCCAGGCGCCCCTTAAAAAAATTTTTTTAAAGAAAATTAAGCAGAAGTTTTCATTACACAACCATGATAAACACAACACTGTATTCAAGAGTTGTGAGGAGAAATAGAAGCAGGAGAAATAGATAGCCAGGAACTTACATACAGAGTGAAAAAATAAAATAGTTTTTTTCTCCTTTTTATTTAAAAAAAAAATTTTTTTTTTTTAACGCTTATTTTTGAGACAGAGACAGAGCATGAACAGGGGGAGGGTCAGAGAGAGAGGGAGACACAGAATCAGAAGCAGGCTCCAGGCTCTGAGCTATCAGCCCAGAGCCCGACGCAGGGCTCAAACTCACAGACCGTGAGATCGTGACCTGAGCCGAAGTCGGACGCTTAACCGACTGAGCCACCCAGGCGCCCCTCTCCTTTTTAAATATTAGTATTATTTGTACATTGATGAAACTAAGCAGTACAGATAATTTTTTAAAAATTTTTCGGTCACCGTCAATATTGTTGTAGAAGAACAAGTCCTATTCATATGTTAGTGTATTTCTTCTCAGGTTTCTTTTGCGTATTTTCTTTTCTAATGTTTATATTATGGATTATTTAAGTATATTAATTTTTCATAAAGAATATTGACAAATATTTTCTTGCGTTACATGTTTCATAAATATTTGGGGGGTGTATAATATTCTTTGCAGCTTGGTTTCTGATAGTATCCTATCACTGAGTTACTTGGGCATTTTATCATTTGTCACTTATAGATAATACTATAATAAAAATCTCTGCATAAAGCTTCTTCTATTTTTAAAGTGATATCTTTAGGATGAATTTCCAGAAGTGGAATTACTAAATTAAAGGATGTGAAAGTTTTTTAAATTCTTGATGTTTCTGTCAAATTGTCATTGTCATTTCTATCAAAAGATTTCCAGTGTACTGAGCACTGAGTATCCTCTTTTTAAAAATTGAATAATAGAGAGATTACATCTTTCCATATATTTCTTAACCAGTTGTGTTTCTTTTTAAAATATTCTTTACCCAAAATATCTTGGGATGTTCGGGTTTAGAGACAACCTTTTTAATCAAGTATTCTTCTTCTTTCATTTTATAGCCAAAGAAACTCTACCTGATTTGGTTTCCATAATTCCTGACACAGTCCCGAGTACTGACCTTCTCATTGAGACTACAGCCTCTGCCTGCTACACATTGAACAATATAATCCAAAATAGTTACCAGAATGCACGGGACCTTCTAAACACCGGGGGCCTGCAGAAAATCATGACTATCAGCTCAGGCGATGTGTAAGTCCTGTAGTATCTGCCTGTTGGCTCTCTTCCCTTTCCTCACTACCACTCCCAACACCCATCTGTAAATCTAGCTGTGAATATGCAATCATTGAGGACCATGGGTAACATGGCCAAAGAACGAGATTGTAACGCTGGGCCAAATCATTTGGTTCAATCCTTAGTAATCAAGCAAGTGAAAGACTGAATTCTCCAAGCCGAATAGTTGCCCATTATCTTCTAAAGTATCCAGCTAGAGGCACCTGGGTGGTTCAGTTGGTTAAGCGTCCGACTTCTGCTCAGGTCATGGTCTCACAGTTAGTGAGTTTGAGCCCTGCATCAGGCTCTGTGCTGACAGCTCAGAGCCTGGAGCCTGTGTCCATTCTTTGTCTCCCTCTCTCTCTCTGCCCCCCCCACCCCTGCTCATGCTCGCTCTCACGCTCTCTCTCAATCTCTCTCTCAAAAATAAAATTAAAAATTAAAAAATTAGGGGCACCTGGGTGGCTCAGTCGGTTAAGCATCTGACTTTGGCTCATGATCTCCTGGTTCATGCACTTGAGCCATGTCAGGCCCTGTGCTGACAGCTCAGAGCCTGGAGCCTGCTCTGGATTCTGTGTGTCCTTCTCTCTCTGCCCCTCCCCAGCTCGCGTTCGTTCTCTCTCTCTCTCTCTCTCTCTCAAAAATAAGTAAACATTAAAAAAAAAAAACTTAAAAATAAAAACAATTTAAAAAAATTTTAAATGAAGTATCAAGCTAGTCAAATGCCATATGTTCTCTGGGTAACACATTCCAGCCTTTTATTGACCTAACAAATTCATTTATTTCCCAGAGCCATAACTATGATTTAAGAATAGGAGAATATAGGCAATGTGGAAGTCCTGTGGACAGGGATTGCCCTTTTCCTCACTTAAATCTGGAGCCAGTATCACCCCAGTGGCTTAAAAGAAGCAGTAATAACACAAGAAGTAGGAGGCAACATAATCAAATTCTTGCTTTCATGGTTTTCTCTATCACATCTCTTCCACGTCTTATTCCCTTTTGAGAATAGAAGTTCTAATGCATATAAGTCATTCCACATCGCTGTTTCTGTGTCTTTAAATTTTCCCCATTAAAAAAAAAAGTGAGGAAGAGAATGAAAAACCTTGTATAACAAAATCATTATTATTAGTTAATTTAGAGACATGGGATCCAAAGAAGGCATGAAGATTATTATATTTTTCTCTTTATACAATTCTGAACTGTTTGACTTGTTAAATACAAGTTACTTTTATAAATAACCAAGCAAGAGAAGAAATGTTACAGCCCAATTATAATGAGTTGCAAAGCAAACAGACTTTACCTATAGTAGACAAATGTGTGCTTGGCCACACAGGGGCAAGCCTAGGGGTCTGTGGTATCCTGGAGTACTTGTGCTCTGCAGCCCCACTCTTGCAAGCCTCATACGGAAGGAAGACCATATTCAGAGTCATAGGATAAAACAGAGCACTGGTTAGAATGTGAGTTCCCCGAGTCAGAATATCCACGTGTCTCCAGCACCTGGCAGAGAGCAGTTACTTAATTTGTGGAAAGATTGAATGATTACTGTATAAAACAGAAATGACTATTCCGAGTAGTCATCCATGCTCCTAAGCAAATCTCAGTAAGACCTATGATTTTAATTACTTGAGTATTCAGACATAAGCACATGAGAACTTTTGGAAACTTCTTATAGCTTAGCAACAAATGGGGATGTCTGACTCTGTTACTTACTTTTTGCCTTGAGTGTCCGTCCATTTGTGAACCAGTCCTCATATGCCCTGTCTCCAAAAAAAAAAAAAAAAAAAATCAACAAGGAGCTTCTACCAGATGTGCCTGCTTTTCCGTCCTTGTGAGAGTGTTGGGTAACTGACCTGTAATTTAAGGGCTAGACTGGAAGTAAGTTGCCATATATAGCATTTTTTTTTTCAAATAAATAATTTCAAAATGCCAAACAACCAATTGATAAACTATGAATATAAAACATTTGCAATTCAAGAACACTTTCCAATTTTAGATATCAGAGACCCATAGTCTTCATGGATTTATGGGTACTTCAGTATTAGCAAGTGAGTCCAAGAACTCCATGAAGTACTAAAAGAATCTGTGAGGTGCTGATTTGGCTTCCCCTTCATACAAGTCTGGTATGGAAGAGAAAGGCTCTTAGCCAAAGAATGACCCCAAGATGTGCTTCTCCATACAGTACTGCATTTTTAGTTCATGGTTGCCTGTTTACAAACACCCATGATATGAAAAATTAAATCTTTGTTTCTTTGGGGGCCCCTGGGTGACTCAGTTGGTTAAGCGTCCAACAATTTCAGCTCAGGTCATGATCTCACGGTTTGTGAGTTCGAGTCCCACATTGGGCTCTGCACTGACAGTGTGGAGCCTGCTTGAGATTCTCACTCTCCCTCTCTTCCTCTCCCTGCTCACGCACTCTGTATCTCAAAATAAATAAACATTAGAAAAAAAGCTTTGTTTCTTTGTTAGAAGACAAAATTTGGCCATATGCAATTTGAGGTGATGGAAAAGAGAGAGCTCTAAGAAAGCAGAGAACCTTAGCCAGAAATAGGAAGTTCAGTACAAATTTAAAAGTAAAACATCAAAAACTAATAAGTACAGTGTTCATTTCTGTGGTGACTTGGCTATATAAGAGGAGTGCATTTTCCATTTGCTCTATACAAGAACAAAGAAATTTTGAAACTATTTTAAATGTTTCAAGAATTTATTAACTTGAAAATATCACTCCTAATTCATAGAGTAGTGTAGGAGGTATATATGTTTTTCAGTCCTGCTTTTCTGCATTTGTATTCTATAAATATATGTTATAAACATACAAATATATTTCTATTCTACAAATAGTATATGTATAATATTTAATATAAACATATTTAATTGTGTGTAATGTAATATAAAATAAATGGAAATAGTGTATACAAATATACAAATTTTGTAAGTTAATTCAAGGATTTATGGAATCTAAGGACATATTCCTTATAAATATTAGGAATATGCTCTATAAACTGATAGCCCTGTGCTAGTGGTTTTAAAAGATGAAAAAAGTAGTTTTTTTAACCTAGTGTGGCCCCTGGCCTTCAAAGCTCACCATCCAATTCTCTTGTCATGGTGAGTGACCTGACTTAATGGATGGCCACCAAACAACAGCAGTTAAAGATTTATGGAATGTCTGAGGCAGTATCCAGAAGCCTGACACACTCTCACTGATCTCAGAATGCTTTCTTCCTTTTTTCAGTTATGCCTCCAACAAGGCAAGTAAAGCTGCTTCTGTTCTCCTCTATTCTCTGTGGACGCACACGGAGCTCCATAATGCCTACAAGAAGGTAAGTACACTAGAAAGGTGAGTGTTGCAGTTAATAGGCAGATAATAGTGGTTCCCTGGTGAGAGATCACTAAAAACATTTAGCATTTTCTTGGGGCACCTGGGTGGCTCAGTGGGTTGAACCGACTTTGGCTCAGGTCATGATCTCATGGTTCATGAGTTTGGGCCCCATATCAGGCTCTCTACTGTCAGTGCAGAGCCCTCTTCAGATCCTCTGTACCCCCCTCTCTCTGCTGCTCCCCTGCTCGTGTTCTCTCTCCCTCTCCCTCCCTCTCTCTCTCTCTCTCTCTCTCAAAAAAAAAAAATTTTTTTTTTAAACTGCATTTTCTTGGATGACAGTGTTGTTACCTTTCACATATCTGTTTGCTTATTCCAAAGGCTCAGTTTAAGAAGACAGATTTTGTCAACAGCCGGACTGCCAAAGCCTACCACTCCCTTAAAGACTGAGAAAATGAAACAGAGCTCTCCGAAATCTCAACCATCCGCAGCCATAAAAAAGCCCCAGAGGAAAACACCTATTTTTCTACTTCCCAGCCCAAGAAACCTCAAAAAAGCATGCCCTGTTTCTTATCCTTTTCTATTTCCATGGTCCCCAGAATCCAGAACACAAATAACCAGAATAATAATTTTATTAGTTTTCCAGAAGACTTTTGCAAGTTTGCTACCACTAGGCACTGGTAACAGGCTTGATTTTATCCTCCACTGGTAGTGGTCTTTGTGATCAGGGCTTATGGCACAGGGCCTCCTGGAAGCAAAACGTGGATTCATGTGGAATGGACGTAACAGAATAAGGAAAGAAGTCATTGTATGACTAGGATTTTAAAAGTTTGATTTACATTTACGTTCCTTTCCGGTCTCCATGTTTTGTCACTCAAACGAACGTTGTTTCACCTTTGAGCTACGTGTGCGTGGTTCTGCGGTGTTGAAACAGAATGGAAATGACGAAGAATACTGACAGAGTTATCCAGGAAGAAATGTTAATGGCAAAATTATATGTTTGTTTACTCTATGCTTGTTTTTATCCTCTTGAATATTTTTTCTCTGATTTTAAATGAACTTAAAAGTTTTAGATCACAGTGTGCATGACTCTAAGAAAGTGAAATTGAAATGAAGTGATCATAGCAACTTTAAAAATCTTTTCAAAGGCAACTGTGCTTATGAAATTCAGTGTTCCCTCTAAACACCGTGTAAATGCTTTTCTTGCTCAAGGAAAATATGAATAACAACACCATTAAATGCAAATCTCTTCTGAATAGTAGGATTCAGTGTGATCTATCTCCTGGACTTTTTCAGTTACTGCCATGGGCTGATAGAAAAATGGACTCTATATTCTTCAGCTGCAAAAGGAACCAAACCTCTCAAACAGCTGGGTGAGCCCAGGGCACTGAAAACACCGCTCATTTTAATGAATTGCATCATCAACCAGCCCAACTTTGCCCAACATTTAAAAAAATAGCGCAGAGCCTCTAAATCTCATGTGATCTTCCTCAAGCCATTATTTTAAATGAAGGAAACTCTAGAGCAAAAAATGAAGACGTTATATTGAGGGAAAATATTTCAAGGCCACCCAGAAATGATACGAGAAACACTAATGTTGAAAAGTTGACAACCTTGTTTGTCGAAGCAAACACTCTGTCAAGTGTTCTTTTAACTGAGCTCTGATTAATACCATTTCCATAGAATTAGTCTTCTCAGTTACAATTCTGTTATATTTTGCTTTTTTAAAAAAAATCCAACAATGTTTGCTGTAAGAAAGTAGGAAGGAAAAATGTCTTTCAGCTCCTTTTGGCCAGAAAAGTGTAATAGAAAATAAATTCCCATTTTCAATTTGAATGTGTACTTAAGTCTTTATTACATTTAGGCATTAAAATTATTTTAATTTTAAAAGCTCAATGGATAAGACTTAGGTTTCTAACCTAGTTCAAAATGAAATTAAATACCAATTTGTTTTTTAAAATTTTAAATGTTTATTTTTGAGAGAGAGAGAGAGAGAGAGAGAACGGGCGGGGATGGGCAGAGAGAAAGGGAGACACAGAATCCGAAGGATACTCCAGGTTCTGAGCTTTCAGCACAGAGCCTGATATGGGTCTCAAACCCACAAACCATGAGGTCATGACCTGAGCTGAAGTCGGACGCTTAACCAACTGAGTCACCCAGGCGCCCCCAGATGTCAATTTTTAATACTAAAGAGAGAAATCATCTGTTTTTTCAGAGTTTTGATGAATACAGCATTTGGAGCATATTTATTCCTCCAGATAACTGAAGTATGTTCAAGAAGTTTCTATGGTTTTTAAAGCACTAGTAAAGCCTTCAATGACTTTAAACACAAAGTTTTAGGAGGCAAAATAATGTTGCCTGCATTGGTATCTGTGTATGTCTGATTATTGTGTATTGTGGCATATGTAGTATGATTGACATGACATTTGAGGACTTGACCTTATAAACTTCAGTTGCTAAGGATTTAATACTTTGTGATTATTTCTATTCCTTCCCTAATTAATGCCTAAATTCTTTACTAACAAATACTTCCTATAAGAAAATGGGACTGGCTAATGACTAAAGCTTGTAAAAAAGGAGAGACCTACGAATGTGTTAGATTTTAGTAAATTTGAGTGGGTCTGTGACCCTGAAAGGATAGACTCTGTCTGATCCCCATGTCCTGCTTTGTTCACCCTGATTACCAAAACCTCACTACTTTGTAGACACCTCTGAGGAGATCCTTGTGTGGTTGAATATCCATTGGATCACAGTTCCACACAAAAAGTTCTTTTTTTTTTTAAATGCATATCCTGACCTTGCCCATGTCATCAAGGGAACTGACAGGCTGAGCAGGGTCTTTTCGTGTATTTGTGCTGAGAGTTCCAAAGGGCTGCTGCCTTGTCAAGAATTCTTAATGGCATTCTGGAATATAGAAGGTTGCTGCCCTGGATTTCCATCGCTGGGAACATTTGTTTATATCTGATGGAAGTCACCAAAGGGTTATCTGGCAAGATAGGGGATTAACATGTCAAACGGGAAAAGAAGCAGCATTAGAAGATAGATAAACCTCTTTAAAACAAATGCAATCACCCTCCGAAGAAGCAATTTCTTAGAATAAAAAAAGGAAATAGAAAATACATATATTTAAATATATCCTTATATACATATACATACAACTTATTTGTACTGTAGTTATAAAGGAAATTTCCTCTAAAATGTGTAAAGAACTTATGCTTTGAAATGAGGATGACTTCAGCGTGTTTGTAATTGCAGAAGCCTCAAATCAGGATCTGAGGATTAAGACAGAATTTAGAGGGCATCTGGTCAGGTCCTCCTTAAAGTGACAGAGAAGAAAAATATGCAGTCACTCATTCAGTTCAGCATCACCCTGTAACTCACCCCAGTAACCGTTGCATTAAAGTATTTGTTGTGGAAGAGAAAATAAATTTTAAAAAAGGAAACAGAATTTTCCAAATAAAATTCTCCTTTAGCTGTAACGTTTTAGTTTACAGTGGTCCTGACAGTTTCATCTCTCATGAAATAAACTTCAACCTTTTAAGGACTATAAGAAAAAGGAAAACTCTTCATATGATATATTCAGGAAAGAGATCAAAATGCCGTACGTTGGTAAAAGAGCTGTTTAAGAGCTGAAGGGAAAGCATTCTGAAGCCATAGTCAGGAGACACAGTTAAAGAATCCAGCAATAGTTTGCCTGGAAGAAAGGTGCCATGTTACCTGTCTTTAAATACCTGAAGGACCATTGTATAAAAGTTGTCAGTCTTTAACCAAGTAGAGGACAGACCAGGGCCGGTAGGTAGAGACCTGGGAGAGTAGGTCTGAGTAGACAGTAGTGACATGTATGGAGCACCCCTCACAGACTCCTTGTGAAGTATATACTCCTTTCTTTTTCTTTCTTTCTTTCTTTCTTTCTTTCTTTCTTTCTTTCTTTCTTTCTTTCTTTCTTTCTTTTTTTTTTTTTTTTTTTTTTTTTACATTTACACATGAAAATGATGTGAAGCAGAGAGAGGTTACATTCCAAAGAAACAGCCCAAAAGTGCTGGCAGGCCATATAAAGCCAGGTGGGTTAGCTCCTCACCAGGGGTTCCTTGGAGACCAAGAATGGAAGATGTGTCTCCATGCTGGGGAATGTGGGGATCTCTTTGAAGAGTTAAGCGGGCAGTCTGACATAATGGTGAAGAGGACTCATTCTAGAACCAGACAGTTTGAGCACAAAGTGTGACTTCCCCATTTGATAGCTGGGGCAAATTTCTTACCCGGAGTCTCAGCCTTCTTTATCTGATAGGTGAGAATGATAGTAGTATTACTTCATTGGGTTCTTTTGAGGGTTAAATGTGTTCATAGTTGTAAAGTATTTAAAACAGTGTCTGACAGGGGTGCCTAGGTGGCTCAGCTGGTTGAGCATCCGACTTCAGCTCAGGTCATGATCCTGCGTCAGGTCAGAACCTGGAGCCTGCTTGGGCTTCTGTCTCCCCCTGTCTCTCTACCAGTCCCCTGCTCACACTCTGTCTCTCTCGCTCTCTTAAAACTAAATATTTTAAAAAAATTTTAATGGGGCGCCTGGGTGGCGCAGTCGGTTAAGTGTCCGACTTCAGCCAGGTCACGATCTCGCGGTCTGTGAGTTCGAGCCCCGCGTCGGGCTCTGGGCTGATGGCTCAGAGCCTGGAGCCTGTTTCCGATTCTGTGTCTCCCTCTCTCTCTGCCCCTCCCCCGTTCATGCTCTGTCTCTGTCTGTCCCACAAATAAATAAACGTTGAAAAAAAAATTTTTTTTAAAAAAAGCGTCTGACAGTATGCAGCCAATAAATGCTAACTTACATTACTTGGAATTCCCTGGTTTGGAGGTTCTTTTCTTTTTAATCTGTCTCTTTTGAATTTGTCTTTTCAGATATGGTTAGTTCGTTAAAAGCCCCAATCTCCTCCACCTCCAGAACACACACACACACACACACACACACACACACACACACACACACCACTTAGAAGGCCAGGTAAAAATGAGGAAAACAAACACGGTCCAGACAAATGATTCTGAATGTCTGTTCCTCAGGACACAAGTCTTTGGGGAGGTATTTACAGGTGTTCTATGAAAAGGAATATCCCATAATCAAATACGTTTGGGAAGGGCTGAGTTTTACAAAGATTGATTGTAAGACTTCTCAGAAGCTTCTTCAACATGTTGTTTCATTCCCACCTGGAGTGGCGGGAATCTGCAGACAGGAAAATAACTCAGAAGGCAGTTATTAGCCCAGAGGAGCAGGCTGAGGCAGCAACAGACATTCCTACATCCAGCTGATCAAACCTTGTCATAAATCTCACACCAAGAAGCAGTTAAATCTCTCAGAAGCCTGAATTTTGCCTCTAAGCTACTAAGATACAATGCATCTGGCAAGGAATAAAAAACAAGTCCAAACTTGCAAATTTTCCTACAACTATAATAGGATGTTCTTCCCAGTAACAACTAATCCTTTCGGTGTTTTACTTTAGGGGGAAAAAAAAGAGGAAGAGTTCCACTTTTAATTATCTTTCAACATACATGTATTGAACAATTATTCCTAGAGCTAAGGACCAGTGAGATGCACTTTTATGAGGAAGTGCTCACAGATCAAAGCAAAACAGACTTCCCTGTGATGGACACTTGCACAGTTAAAAGTATCCTTTGCATTATCTGGGAAAAGAAAATTCATTTCATTTCCTGGAGAATGAACTTCATCATGCTATAGGGTGACAGCTGGGCAGCTCTAGACTCCTACAGATCTTCTGGAATAGGGCTTTCTCATAAAACAAGAATGGTTAGCCTGGGAGGCAGAGGATTATTAAGAAGATACCTTCATTTTTAGCCAGAGGGAGTCGTCACAATTGATATCCTTTAATAAGAGTGTGTAAAAATTTTAATATTTAGAAAACTGACAAAGACATTTTTCCTCATGAATTTGTTTTACCTCTTGCTCTAATTGGAGATTTTTGTAGGTCCTAATTTAAAATATAGAAGTAATCTATTTTTGTGGTATTGCCTGAACAGCTTTCTATAAGAATTACGTGTGACATATTAAGTAGCACATTCCCACCTCTTTTGGTGACTCACACCTACTGTGACCCAGTTCCTCATCTCCTGTCCTGTTTCTCCTACTTTACCACTTACAATGCTTCATTTGCATTTAGGTACAAAAAAGTTCAACTCAAGTGACTTAAACAATTAATGTTTTTATGTCATGTAACAATAAGACCATGTTCAGGCTTGGGCTTGCTTATTTCAGCAGCTCATTGAAGTCATCAAGAATCTAGATTTCTGGGGCTCCTGGGTGGGTTGGTCAGCGTTGACTCTTGGTTTCGGCTCAGGTCATGATCTCATAGTTCGTGAGTTCGAGTTCCGCGTTGGGCTCTGCACTGGCAGTGTGGAGACTGCTTAGGGTCCTCTCTCCCTTTCTCTCTGCCCCTATCCTGCTCATGCTCGCTCGCTTGCTTGCTCTCTCTCTCTCTCTCTCTCTCTCTCTCAAAATAAATAAACTTTAAAGAAATAAAAAGAATCTAGATTCCTTTAGTCTTTCTGCTCTGCTATCCTCAGCATTCGCCCCTGGTTGATGTCTCCATGTTGACAAAATGGTTGTAGCAGTTCCAAACATCCCATCATTTTAGGGCCATTTCCTAAGGCCAGAAGAGTAAGCATTCCTTTCTTGCTTCCTTTTTTCAATAAGTGAAGAAAACTTTCCCGGAAGCCTCCATCAGATATCCCTCATTTTGTATCACCCAGAATTATATCACCGGTCATTTCCTAACTCAACTCCTAGTTAGGAAAATGAAGCTACTGTTCCTTTCTTAAACTAGGCACATTTCGCCCAAGTCTGGGCCCTGCCTCCCCCGAAATTCAGGGATGGGGAATACTTGAACAAAGTCAGGGTTTAATTGAGCAAGGACAAAAAGGGCTGTAGAATAGTCAACCACCATTGCCTGCCATCTGTAGGGACACTCAGAGGAAAAAATACATTTGTTAGCAAACTGTCTTCATTTGGCCTCTAAGAGAAGTGTGCGCTTAAACACTGCTGGTAAAAGTGCAAGTTTGGCTGCCGTGGCTATTGCATTTAGGACAAAGTCTGTGAGGGTTTGTGGACAAAGAGGATAGAAGAGCTAGGAACTGCAGTTAAACCAGTAGTCGTGATTTCAAAGAGAATCTGATGAAAGAAGATGGTAAAGCGGATGCTCAGCCAAACAGTAGGTGTGGAGTAAAATCACTTCGGAGGTACGGTGCCTCTCTTTTTCATTCTCCCTTTCTTGACCTCTGTCATTCCTCACCTTTAACTAGTAATTATGGAACCCAAGTTATACCTTCATTGAGCAAGCCATCTTGGAAGAAAGTTGGCCTGAGCCTGAGGTGTTTGGATAATCTCATTTTCTCAGTGAGACATCAGGTTAGCCAGTAGACACAACATGGATTTGAATTCTGACTTTACCTCTCACCAGCTGTGCGACTCTGGGGAGTTACTTTAACTTTCTGGGTGTTTCACCTCCTTGGTGAAGTGGAGTTGACAATGACTGCTTCACAGGATTGTTGAGGGAAAAAAATAAGGTGATGTTTTCATCATGCTTGGTGCCTCAGCACTCAATACTTACAGCAGCCTTTACTACTTCCTATAGATCTGGCAGCACCCAAGGGCTCCCCGGCCTTCAACTTCCTCCTCCTGTTTCCATTCTCCTGCTTCTCACAGTGGCCCAGGAATCCTGTTAGAGCAGAAAACAAATTTCATCATGATGAAACAGGAAGTGATAAGAGAGAGGGAAAATTACCTGCTGAATCTCCTCTCCCCCTCCAGCCCCTCCTCATGCCTCCTGGTTTCTCTCACTTTCTTTGGTAAATTTATTATTTATTTTGAGAGAGCACAAGCAAGCAGGGGAGGGGTGGAGAGAGAGGGAGGGAGGAAATCCCAAGTAGGCTCCATGCTGTCAGCGCGGAGCCCAAAGCAGGGCTTGATCCCACAAACAAATCCCATGAACCGTGAGATCATGACCTGAGCCAAAACCAAGAGTCGGTTGCTCAACCAACTGAGCCCCCCAGGTGGCCCCGCTCCCTTTTCTTCTACTGATCCGTCATGCACAACCCCAGTCTCTTGACCTGTTTCTACACCAAACTCTAGAACACCTCTAGAACAACTCAGATCAGGGAAACCTGCTAGGGGCACAAAGTGAAAAGACTCCCCTTACTGTGAGAGTTGCAGCAGGAGACAATATGTTCATGCTAACCCAGCTGGAAATACTGAGTAAGCTTTTCTATTAAAGGCATTTGTGCCACTTATGGTAAATAACACTTCAGGTCAAACAGTAAAACTTAATGTCCTTTCCTGAAAAAAAAAATCTTTTTTTAAAAGTATTCTGATACTCTTCAAAAGTAAATGTTTAGGGGCACCTTGGTGGCTCAGTAGGTTGAGCGTCTGACTTCAGCTCAGGTCACGATCTCATGACTCATGAGTCTGAGCCCCACATTGGGCTCTGTGCTGACAGCTCAGAGCCTGGAGCCTGCTTCCAATTCTGTGTATGTCTCTCTCTCTGCCTCTACCCTGCTCACATTCTGTCTATCTCTCAAAAATAAATAAACTTTAAAAAATGTTTTATGTTTGCATTAAAGTTTGATGTGGCATAGACTGCTCATTGCCCCCACTGCACCCTCTCTCAGTTTTTCCCAACACAATAGAGTATTGACAGGTCACATGGTACCCAGAGTAAAAACTGCATTTCCCTGCTCCCGCTGGCAGTCAAGTTGAGAGCATATGACTAAATGCTAGCCAGTGGCATGGAAGTGTAATCCTACAGTCTCTCAAAACCTTCCTGAAGACCGTGGGCACATGCCCTTTACCCTCACTTTTCCCCATTAGCCATTCTGCCTGGAATGCTGATACTCCCTACCAGGACCACAAGGATGAAGGCCACACTCTGGTGTGGCAGCACAGTGATCTCGGTGAAACTCGGTCATACGAGCTCTGGGCCACTCACCTTCAGACACTGCACACATGAGAGAGAAGTACATTTTATTGGGTATAAGCTATTATTTTAGGATTTATATCTCACAATCAAACTTAATTCTAACTATTACTTCTTAGAACTATTATATAGAGCAAAATCAAATTAAGAAAATTTCCAAACCAGAAGATATAGTGCTTCTGTCCTAGATCAAAAAGCCACCTAGAAGATTAAACTGCTAGCCAATATACAGAAGAAGAGAAGTAACTTTGGTGAATTTAAACTTGGATTCATTTATTCTGTTGATAAGGCACTTTACAAAGCAGTCTTCAGCCACATTGTGAAATTAATTCTGCTCAGTGGAAAGATACATTTTCAAGAGGGAACTGGAAGGTACAGGTTTGGCCAAATGGTGTCATCTTTCCTCTGGGAAACACACCCTGGGTCATATTGCGTAGAGCGGAAAAAGTACGTGAAATACAATCCTTATAAAACTATGTGATTAGAGAAGCCTGTTTTCTACAATGTATTTGCTGACAAATGTCAAGAGGAAACAGTTTCTGCAAAATGAAGAGCCATTAGGTGGCCAAACATTTCTATTTTTTTATTTTTTAATGTTTTTAAAGTTTATTTATTTTGAGAGAGAGAATCCCAAGCAAGCTCCGTGCTGTCAGTGCAGAGCCCGATGTGGGGCTTGAACTCACCAACCATGAAATCATGACTTGAACAGAAACCAAGAATCAGACGCTCAAATGACTGAGCCTCAAGCACCCCAGGTCACAGACATGTTTAAAACCTCTACTGGAAAACCATCTACAGCTGCCCAATACCCTGTATCCCATAGGAACTCTGATAGAAGGCATCCAATTTCTGACCTGCTTATTGTAGTGTTAGAAAATAATACTGGGCGCCTGAGTGGCTGAGTCAGTTAAGCGTCTGACTTAGGCTCAGATCATGATCTCACAGTTCATGAGTTCCAGCCCTCCATCGGGCTCTGTGCTGACAGCTTGGAGCCTGGAGCCCCCTTTGGATTCTGTGTCTCCCTCTCTCTCTGCCCCTCACCTGCTTGTGCTCTGCTCTCTCTCAAATATAAATAAATGTTAAAAATTAAAAAAAAAAATAATACCAAGTCATAATAAATAGGCCTATATTGATTTGTGGAATTTGCTTAATGGATCTTGTCTTTGGGCACCCAGCACCCCATCCCACCTCTTGTAAATTCCCTCCTGTGTCACAGGGGCTAGAATGCAAGGAACTACATTTACACTCTCCTGCTGCTAGAGTTTTGGGTGCAGCTGGGGTTCTGCCAACATGATGCAGGTGGGTAGGAAGGCAGAGGCCATGTTCTAGCTATTGTTGTGTTTGGCAAGCAAGTCCCAACAGATGTTAAGTGTACCAATGTCCAGTCACCATCCTCACGAGTGTTGGCAATCATGACGATGACAGATGTGAAGGTAGGAACCGTAGCAGCTGGCCTCGCGACTTCTGTTCTTCCCACTCTTCCATGAGTGTGTGAACATCCAAAGTCCTTAAGACTCATATACCTAGAGTGAATTCTATTTTCTGCACTGAACCTGGTATAGTATTCCAGTCACTTATATTTGCTAGGAATTGGGGAAATCTGTTTCCCAAAAGAGCCTAATTGTTAACTGTGTTCTTTAACATTAAAAAGGGATCTTTAGTATATCATAAAGATTTGTATTTGTTTTTTTTTTAAATGTTTGTTTATTTTTGACAGAGACAGAGACAGAGCGTGAGTTGGGGAGGGGCAGAGAGAGAAGGAGACACAGAATCCAAAGCAGGCTCCAGGCTCCCAGCTGTCAGCACAGAGCCCGATGCGGGCTTGAACTGACAAACTGCGAGATCATGACCTGAGCCAAAGTCGGACACTTAACCAATTGAGCCACCCAGGCACCACAAGATTTGTATTTCTTAAATATTGAGCTCACCTTAAATATCTGGTTGTTTTACATACAAATATAAGTTTTCTATAAAATTTTTACTTGATCTTTGGTTGATATTCTAATAAGTTTAACAGAGTAATTTACTCCAAATAATGAACACCTTCATTAATTACATTCAGTTAAGCATGTTAAACAATAATCACAAAATTTCAATGTATCTCAAGGCCTTCATACATGTTACATCATACAGATATTTAGCTAAACTTTTCCAAGCAGTTAAATGGTGCTAAAAAAAAACCTGAGGATAAAGACTTGAAATATCCAATTCCTTTAGATAGTCAAATACTATTTATGAACTAAAGCAAATACCTTCCTCATAAAAATCACAAGACTAACATTAATTAATTATTTCATATCACAGCTACAGGGGTGCCTGGCCGGCTCAGTCAGAAGAGCATGGGAGTCTTGATCTCGGGGTCATGAGTTCAAACCCCACATTGGGTGTAGAGATTACTGAAAAATAAATAAATAAAGTTTAATAAATAAATAAATAAAATCACAAGCACAAAAAGCCAGATACCCTTAATTATGTTGAATGTGTGAAATAACAGAGACAGATTATAATGATGATTTTAAAACTTGTCTCTAGGTGTACATAGAAGTATTAAAATTATTATTTTGACTTACTTATGGCATCTTTCCTATGATAGCTAGAGTCTTTTCAGGGCCACAAAGTCACTTATATAACTAAAGAAAACAGTATACCTGAAACTGATATAATATATTTAACTCTACTGGAATTTAAAAAAGTAAAAAAATTTAAAGTAAGTTATATAAAGAAATAAAAATAGGAAAAGCAGACTTACCATCTTAGGATGGCTAAGTTCATTTGGTGTGAAATCCAGGACCAAAATGCTATCACAGGTGTGATCATAGCCCTAGAGATTCCAGGGGGGATCTACGTGCTGTTTCCTTTTGATTCTACAGGAACCACCCAAACCACAGATGACCTCTCTCTGTCCTTTCTCACAGATTATCCTTAGAGTAATAGGACTTTGGAAGCACATGTTTTTTCTGCTACCTAGTCCCCTTCCTCAACCTCTAACGACATTTCGTTATCTTACTTTAGTGGGGTGAACTACTTACTCATATGTATACACACACAATCACACATACCAAGTGAGATTGCAACAAATCTCTGCTGCCTGATTAGAGTTAACTGAATCTTGCAAGTAAGCACACACATACACACACACACACACACACACAGAGAAATTAATGTGTTAACTTTATTACTTATAAAGCCATTATTTTTTAAACATCGTATGGACATTGCTGACTTTTGGCCAAGTCTACAATAATTACAAATTAGAGACAGCATTCCTTTGGGGGAAAAAAAAACACACCTTCTTCCTTTTTCCCTCCTGGGGAAAAACCCATTGTCCCTGAGAACGTAATAGATTTGAACTCATGGGAAATGAAAGGCACTTCCAGGTCTTGAATTTATATCCTACTTCAAAGAAATTTTTCTGAATCAAGAAAACTTAGCAGTTTTAGATGTTTTTAAATCACTTTTGAACAGACCCCTACTGGGGGTTTTGCTTTCAAGAGTTTTAGTTAAATTTTGGCTAGTAGATAATTAAAGCCATTGATTTGTTCTGTGTTTAGCTACTTGAAATTACACTCAGGGCCAAAGTGTCTTGTAGGAATTTCTTCTTTATCAGATAAACCATTACAGAAAGGTCATTTCTAACAATGCTATACTTGGCAAATTAATCTTTTTTAAAAAATTCTTCACAACATTAGTGTACTATAAAAACCCAAGTGATTAGCCAAACTCCTCATTGTTAGAGTTGTAAACTGAAGTTCAACATTTCTTGACTCACTGCCGTGATTCATTATTTTGAATAGGTGTGTTCTGGGCTGAGGCCCCATGTTTGAAAATCACAGCAATAAAACCCAGATAATCAGAGTTATTCATGACATGCTTATACACAAAATTTGTTTCTGTATACCACGGTTATTATTAGCTTTGCTTATCCTTTTAACCCCATTATTTAAAAAAAGAATTAATGTTTTTATTTATTTTTGAGAGAGCAAGAGAGTGTGAGCGGGGTAGGTGCAGAGAGAGGGAGACACAGAATCCAAAGCAGGCTTTCCAGGCTCTGAGCTGTCAGCCCAGAGACTGACGTGGGGCTCGAGTTTGAACTCACAAGCCGTGAGATCATGACCTGAGCTGAAGTCAGATGCTCAACCGACTGAGCCACCCAAGCACCCCTCCCAATATTTTTAAAGACAGTAATTCCCCATATAGTCTTTCTACTGTAGAATCAGTTTATTAAACAATAATAAAGCATTTTATTTTTGAAAAATTTTTGTAATATTAATTATGCTCTGACAAAAGCCATCCAGTCATTGTAGGCCAACAGAGTCTGATTAGGTGGAAGACATTTCTATCAAAACAAAAAGTTCCTAATTGAAGAGGATATTTATATCTGGTCTGTGCCATTGCCTGGAAGTCAACAATTAGAGATTAAGGCTCTGGTTAGCATTGTTAGGCAGAAAAACACTGAAGTAGGATGACTCCATTTATATAAATTTCAAAAACTAAACTAAAAAAATATTGATTAGGAATAGATATTTCTGTGTCTTTAAAAATCATTAAAAGAATGCATGTCAAGAAGTATTTAAGAACACACGTAAAGAAGATATTTGCTCCTTGCTTGCCGTGTTGAGCACAGTGCTATATCAGTAAATGGACACGACAACCATTCTGTAATGCACGCAGAGCTGTGTTTAAGAACGCTTGAAATAAAGATGTTTATGAGGAAAAAAAAATCATATTGTAGGTTGAATTGTGTCCCCAAACCCAATCTGACTGGTGTCCTTATTTTAAAAAAATATTTAAATTAAAAAAAAAAAAAGCTATAAAGAGTAGCTAGTAAATGATTAACACCAGACTTAGGTCAGCAGTTACCTCCCGAGAGAAGGATACAAGTAAGGAGATTTATGTGGGGGATTCCAAGGTATTGGAAATGGTGTATTTGGTATACATATATTGTGAGTTCTCTAGTATGATATATGTCATGATTTAAAAGTTTAAAACTAATTTAAAAATTAAAGATAAGCTTCCATGATTAAAAAACGAAAGTCTGTGCTGACAGCTGCTTCAGATTCTGAAGCTCCGTCTCTCTGCCCCTCCCCCACTCGCGCGCGTGCGCTCTCTCTCTCTCTCTCAAAAATCATTAAAAAAAAAAAACATTAAAAATTTTTTTAAAAATGTACCAGAACTCTGAGCAGAGTCACACACATTTGTCCCATCCCCATCTCTCCTTAGAGGCTGTTGTGTTCCACCAGGATCCCTGACCCCAGGTTTTGAGCACACACCCCCAGCTTTTGGGAGTGTTAGCAAACGCTGCCTGTGAGCTGAGTCCCTCTCTGGGACTTGCTTTTGGCTAAAGATAGCCATAAACCCAAGATAACACCCCCTTCCCGGAAAAAGCCCATATCCACAGACTGGTTAAATTGAGATTACTGGCATATCTCCTTTTACTGCACTTGGCTTTATCACGCTTTCCAGATAGTGTGTTTTTTTACATATTGAAGGTTTTGGCAACCCTGCATCAAGGAAGTCGATCGATGCCATTTTTCCAACGGCATTCTGTTCACCTCATGCCTGTGTGCCATATTTTGATAATTCTCACAATATTTCAAAGTTTTTGTCACCTGTGATCGGTGATCTTTGTTATGGTCACCTGTGATCAGTGATCTTTGATGTTACTATTGTAATTGTTTTAGGGCATCGTGAATCATACCCACATAAGACAGCAAACTTAATTGGTAAAAGTGTGTGTTCTGACTGCTCCACCAACCGGCCATTCCCCCATGTCTCTCCTCCGGGCCTCCCTATTCCCTGAGACACAGATTGAAACTAGGCCAATTAATAACCCTACCGTGGCCTCTAAGTGTTCAAGTGAAGGGAAGAGTTGCACGTCTCTCACTTTCAATCCAAAGCTAGAAATGATTAAGCTCAGTGAGGAAGGCATGTTGAAAGCCAAGAGATGCCAAAAGCCAGGCCTCTTGCACCAAACAATTAGCCAAGTTGTGAATGCAAAGGAAAAGTTCTTGATAAAAAAGCAAAACAGACTTATTGCTGATACGGAGAAAGTTTCAGTGGTTTGGATAGAAGATCAAACTGCCACAACATTCAACATTCCCTTAAGCCAAAGCCTAATCCAGAGCCAGGCCCTGACTCTCTTCAAGTCTACAGAATCTAAGAAAGGTGAGGAGAAGAAAAGTTGGAAGCTAGCAGAGGCTGGTTCATGAGATTTAAGGAAAGAAGCCATAACATAAAAGTGCAAGGTGTAGCAGCAGGTGCTTATGGAGAAGCTGCAGCGAATTATCCAGAAAATCTGGCTAAGATCATTAATGAAGGTAGTTACCCTAAACAACAGATTTCCAATGTAGATGAAGCAGCTTTATATTAGAACAAGATGTCATCCAGGACTTTCATAGCTACAGAGGAGAAGCCAATGCCTAGCTTCAAAAAACTCTTTTGTTAGGGACTAATGCAGCTGGTGACTTACGTTGAAGCTAATTCTCATTGACCATTTCCAAAATCCTAGGACCCTTAAGAATTATACTAAATCTGGGGCACCTGGGTGGGTCAGTCGGTTGAACACCTGACTCTTGGTTCAGCCTCAGGTCATGATCTGATGGTTTGTGAGTGCCAGCCCCATGTCAGACTCTGCATTGGCGGTGCAAAGCCTGCTTGGGACTCTCTGTCTCTCTCTGCCCCTCCCCAACTCACGCATGCTCGCGTGCTCTCTCTCTCTCTCTCTCTCTCTCTCTCTCTCTCTCTTTCTCTCTTTCTCTCTAAAAATACGCACTAAGAAAAAGAATTATACTATACCTACTTTGCCTGTGCTTTATCAATGGAAAACAAAGCCAGGATGTCAGCACATTTGTTTGCAACACGGTTCACTGAATTTTTTAAGCTCACTGTTGAGATATGCTCAGATAAAAAGATTCCTTTCAAAATATTACTGCTCACTGATAATGCACCCAATCACCCAGCAGATCTGATGGAGACATACAAGATTAATGTTGTTTTCATGCCTGCTAATACAACATTCATTCTGCAGCCCATCATTCAAGGGCTGATTTTGACTTTCAAGTCTTATTTAAAAATTACATTGCATAAGGCTATAGCTGCTACAGACAGTGATTCCTGTGAGGGATCTGGGCAAAGTAAACTGAAAATCTTCTGGAAAGGATTCACAACTCTAGATGCCATTAAGAACATTTTTGATCTATGAGACGAGGTCAAAATAACATGAACAAGAGTTTGGAAGAAGTTAATTCCAACCCTTATAGATGACTTTGATGGGTTCAGGACTTCAGTAGATGCAATAACCAAGGATGAACTGAGAATAGCCAGAGAACTAGAATTAGAAGTGGAGCCTGTGGATGGCACTGAATTGCTGCAATCTCCTCATAAAAGTTTAATGGAAGAGGATTGCTTCTCTTGGATGGGCAAAAGAAAGTGGTTTCTTGATGGCATCTACTCCTGGTGAAGACGCAATGAAGATTGTGGAAATGACAACAAAGGATTTAGAATATTCCATCAATTTAGCTGATAAGCAGTGGCAGGATTTGAGAGGATTGACTCCAATTCTGAAAGACATTCTACTGTGGGTAAAATGCTATCAAACAGCATCACATGCTACAGAGAAATAATATGTGAAAGAAATTTGTTAATTGATAGGGAAAACTTCATTGTCTCCTTTTAAGAAATTGCTAAAGTCACCCAGCCTTTAGTAACCACCACCTTGATCAGTCAGCAACCATGAACATCCAGGCAAGACCCTATACCAGCAAAAAGACTACTACTCTCTGAATGCTCAGATGATCGTTATCATTTTTTAACAATTAAGTATTTTTAAATTAAGGTGTGTACATTGTTCGTTTTAGACATAATGCTATTGCACACTTAATACACTACCGTATAGTGTAAATCTAACTTGTGTGTGCACTGGGAAACAAAAACATTCATTTGACTTGCTCTGTTGCAATAGTCACTTTACTGTGGTCGTCTGGAAGCGAACCTGCAGTATCTCTGAGGTGTGCTTGTATAAAGGTCTAGTCCCTTTGCCCTTCAGAGGATTTAAATATGATGACATGGACATGTTTTAAATAATTATGAAAAATATTAGAAATAATTTAGGTTAATTGAGAAAAAATGCCAGTCAGATTGTTGCATCCACACGACTCCTGAAACAGAATGCTACGGGCACCAGTGAGAGTCACAACAAAGTTTATTGCAATGAGAGGTAAGGCAAACCGATGGATCGGGACCTACACTCTTGACTAGAGTGCGGTCTTGAACAGCCGGGGTACAGAGTATTTATAGCCAACCACGTCTTATTATCACCTGGGAACAGAACAAAGGAATAGTTCCCAGGTGGAAACAGTTCAAACAGACCCTTGCTCCAATCCAATCAAACACTAATCCATCCCTTGATTGATAGGATAAGGCTGTTATCTCTTAACCTATAGTGTTAAAACAAAGCTGTTATTTCTTAAGGCTACAGGTTAGCCCTACACTACAATTTAACCCTTACAAGATATCACTGAAAACAGATATCACTCACTCTATAAAATGGCATGCTATCAAAATTGCATGCCGTCCAGAACCTCTTCAACTTGTGAGATGTATTTTTTTTTCTTTTTGAGGTGGTTTTTGTTTGTTTGTTTTATTTTTGTTTTTGTTTTCATCAGAGACCTCTTAAAGGAACAAAGGTACTGTAACATTTTGAATATGAAACTCCAAAATGGAATTTCCAGTTTTGTTTATGTGAATGTGAGGCATTCTTTCTTAAATGTAATGAAAACAAAATATATAAAAGCCTAAATCTTGCCTTCTAAAGAATGAATACCAATGCCAATGATCCCACATCAGTTATCACTAGGCTGCTGTTTAAGGGCTGATATTTAGAGGCAAGAAAGTAAAAGTCAAAGGGACAGAACATCTTGTGCATGATACCCTCATTCGTCTCTCGGTGCTGTTTGAGAATCAGCTGGTAACTTCCAAGCTCTGCCTTAAATAGAAAATATCAGTCTTCTGTCAGTTCTGCTGAACAACAAGGGAAGCTCTGTGGGCCCTCCTAGATTATGCAATAATGGGAAAGTTTGAGAGAGGCAGAAGGAATCTATTTTGGCTGAAAATGGAAAAGAGTACAGGAATCATCTGAAGGCTCCTGGGTTTCATGTTATAGGAGGAGTATAAAACTGCACAATCATTTGGGTTCTTCCGAACTTTTTGTATAACAATGTCCATTCAGATGTGAACTCTTATCAACCTACCCATCTGGAATTCCTAAGAACTTCATCTGCTTAAGGATGCCTCCAGTGAATGTTTCTCTCCGAAAATGGCACTAAGGAATATTTAGTGGGAAAGTATGACAGTTGTTACCTCAGTGTCAACATAAAGAAGCCAGTGTATCCCTAAAATACTCATCAGCTTGCCCTTGGATCATGTTAAGGCTCTGCTATCTTTGCGCATGCCTTTCAATATGATTCCTTTCTTTCTTCATTCATTTCACAGATACTTGCTTGTTGCCTGCTATGTGTCAGACACAGTGCTCAGCGCTAGGGGTATGATGAACAACAGTATGATGACCCTGACCTTGTGGAACTTAGGTTTTGTAGGATTTGTGGCTTCATGGAGAATTGGCAGTCTCTGTACTATCATTCACCCACTGTATAAAGTGGATTTTTTTCTTTATTCCAAAACTATTTCAATGAAAAAACTCTCTCTTATACCTTTAAAATGAACCAGCACTGGTTTTAGTTTCTACCTGAAGAACCTGACACCATAGCTAAAATCGCAGAATGTACCTATATGGGCTGGCCTGAGAAAGCTACAAAGCCATTTATTTTCCCCACGACCTAGAGTGCTACAAAATTATAGTAGGGAAAGCCTACTCCAAGAAGTCCTAGGAAAGAAGAATTTGGACTGACAGGGATGGTTCCAGGTGGCTCGAACATCCCCCACAGAAGTAAAGTACAAGCAAATATCTGTAGAGGCCTTAGATCAAAGCATTGATCCACACTGAACACTGATTTTCAACAGATGTGTGTTGCATCCACACGACTCCTGAAACAGAATGCTACTGGCACCAGTGACAGTCACAACAAAGTTTATTACAATGAGAGGCAAGGCCGGCCGATCGGGACCAACACTCTTGATAAGAGTGTGGCCCCGAACAGCCGGGGTACAGAGTTTTTAAAGCCGATCACGTCGTTTTATCATTATCTGGGAACAGAACAGAGAAACAGTTCCCAGATGAGTTAGAAACAGTTGCCAGATGAGTCAGAAACAGTTATCGCATGAGGTGATTATTTTAGACTTTCTGCCGCTAAGTTGCAACCAGTGGATCTCCTTGACCTTGTCTCTGATGCTCTTTTTTGAGCTTTTGTTTCCTTCATTGGTAAAGCCTGATTCACAAGAGTATGAAGTATGATTTACAAGAGTAAAAGCAAGGTTGTTATCTTTTGACCTTCAGTGTCAGAACAAAGTTGTTCTCTTTCAAGCTAAGCGTTAGCCCTATAGTACAATTTAACCCTTACATGTGTTCTTCCCAAGTTTATTCACAGTTGCTCACCTATCCATAGATATACCACCACCCACAACTCTCCACATAGATGGTTCACAGAACATAGCTTATTTCAAAGGACTCGCCTCTAGAGTTGTTTTGAAGAAGGCAACAACTTTTTTTTAATGTTTATTTTTTGAGAGAGACAGAGAGTGTATAAGCTTGCCAGGGGGAGAGAGAAGGAAGGGGGGAGGGGCAGAAAAAGAGGGGGGTGGGGACAGAGGATCCAAAGCAGTCTTTGTGCAGACAGCAGAGAGCCCCATGCAGGGCCTGAACTCACAAACCATGAGTCATGACCTGAGCTGAAGTCAACACTTAGCTCACTGAGCCATCCAGGCAACCCCTGAGAAGGCAGGAACTTTAATTACGTGTCCAAGCAAGACCCCTGAGATCACAGCAATGGGAATGCTCAAGTTGGAGGTTCACACTGGGTGCCAGGCACTGTGCTAGGCCTTTCACTGCAGCATCTCTGCAAGTCCCCACTCTGTGTCTCCATTTTCCACAGGAGGTAGTTGCTTTTGGAGCTAATAAATGGTGGAGCCAGATTTCAAACCTCAGGCTTTGAGACTCCAAATGCCATATTCTTTTCTCTAGACATGTTCTTTAAAAGGAAATCCAAGGGGATTGCACAGATTCTTCTGTTTATGTGGTTTTGCCCAGTCTCCCAGGTTTCATCTAGCCTTCAAGAAAGCACTTACCACTGCCATCTCAGGCTGAACCAGTCCACTTGGCCATATCTCTTTGTTTTTCAAGACATTCTTAAACTCTGGAAATGATAAGCTTGGGTTGTATTGTCCATCATTCTGATATGAAGTTGTTTTTTATCTTATCTTTAATCATCTCTATCATATACAGAAACTTTCTTAGACCCAGCCTTGCCTAACCTGCATTCCAGTCTAGTATTAGCATAGATGGAACTAACTTGTTATAATAACCATTGACACTTTCATTATAACTAGCTAACATAATACAGCTGAACATGAATTTGAACTGTGTAGGTCCACTCTCAGTGTGGACTTTTCCTGATATGTACAGTACAGTACTGTAAGTGTATTTTCTCTTCCTATTGATTTTCCTAACATCTTCTTGTGCCTAGCTTTATTGTAAGAACACAGTATATAATACATACAACATGAAAAATATGTGTTAATCAACTGTTTATGTTATCGGGAAGGCTTCTGGTCAGTGGTAGGCTATTAGTAGTTAAGTTTTTAAGAGTCAAAAGTTAGATGCAGATTTTCAGCTGCAGAGGGGACACTACTCCCTCTTAACCACCACCACCACCACCTGACCACCCCCAACCCCCTGCAGCCCCCCAACCCCTGCATTGTTTGAGGTCACCTGTAATAGCCACCACCCAGTGAAAGCCAAGTTAACTTTGCATAGTTCTCCAGACTCTCCGTGCATGTGTTTTCGTAACTCCATATCTTTACTCATGCAGTACCATTCACCTGAAATATCTTCTCCCCTATTTCTTCATCTGGCAAACTTCCCCATGTTCTTCAAAAGGATCCTGCAACTCAAAAGGAATTTTTATGGTGATATCGCAGATACCCCAAGCTGAGTTGCTTGCTCAAATTGTTGTATTAAAGTTTTATGGTCCTATCGCCTGCTCATTATATTGCAAACATCTGCTTAATTGTCTGTCTCCCCTGCTGGGCAGTACATTGATTGACGTCAGGAGTGGTGCCTTACTCAGCCATAGATATGTAGCATCTCATGCAAGGCTTGGCACAGAATAGGTGCTCAGTAAACATTAATCATTGGATGGGTGAAGTGGTGAAGATTTAACACTTATATTTTTAAGTATAAGGGTTTTTTTGTAAATAAGTTTTACTTGTAAACAAATAACGGGTTTTTTTTGTGTGTGTAAGATCCTCAGCTTGGCCTTTCTGTGTTCTTCCCTGACCCCTGGCCCCTTTTCCTCCGCCAGTTTTATCTCTTGGGATACACTGGAGGCTGTAAATTTTCTAGAGGGGAAAAGTACAAATGTTAGTCCAAGTCTCTTAAACATAAGAGAATGTCTCTTCCTCACACTAAAACCACATAACTCCTTTAGGGACTGTAAGCAAAACACGATGGGGCAAATGCAGTCACTCATGTACAAACACAACTGAATCAATACAAGAAAACATCTCATAGATGTATGTGTGTGAGGTAGCACAGAGGTAAAACTTAGGCCCCAAAGCCAACGAAACTTAGGTCCAAATTCCAGCTCTACGCTTACTGAGTTACCTCAATTTCATCATCCATAAAATTTGTATTAAAATTAAACTTGTGTCAAAGAGTTGTTGTACCTGCCAATTTCTAGCATCATGGTCTTAGATCATCACCTGTTGAGTAAAGCGTTTAAACCAGAAGATCAGCAAGTTTCTTCCAGGTCTAAATTGACCTGTGATTTTGTTGTTTCATATAGTTCTGTATATCTTTTCTTGGTTCCCTTCCTAGAATTATAAGAGAAAAGGAGCTAACTATCCTTGTTTATTGCCAGCCTTTTAGGTTTGCCATTGATTGACATTTCCCTCTTTACCCAAACTCCAAATCCCGCCAGGCACGTGCATAGGAACTATTTATAGCCTTCCAACAACTCTCAAAGCAGCTGGACTGCTTTTGGATAGGGGGATTCCTGAATCTAAGTTGAAAAGGAAGATTATTTTTAGTTTATTAGAAACATGGTTTTCTAGTCTTCCAGGTGATGAAGCATTGGACAACTTCAACTATAATCAACAACGGTTTAAACCTCACTGGAAAATTGTGATCACTAGGTTATCCTGCTTAAAAATAAGGAGATTTTTAAGAAGAATTCCAAGTAGAATCAAGCAATTGAAAAACAGACTATCTAAAAGCTTTTTTAAAAAATTTGAATCATTTAACTTGGTAAGAAGTACCAGAAGACAAACTTAGTAATGGTCTTCAGACTTGAAAGGTTTTTGCAAAGAATAGTAACTAACAATTTTGAATGTTTCTTGGGCACAGAGCAAGAAAACTCCCCTTTAGAGTGCTTGGTGTCAACAGTTGCACCTGTTACTTTTCCTTATGAACTTTTGCACAAAAGAGTCTCACACTTCCTTATCTGTAGTTTTATTGGTCTGTACATTAACATTTATGGGCCTTCTCAACGTGAGGATATTCACCATGAAAGAGTAATTTCTAATGTGGTTTTCTCTTACACTATTATTAAATCCAAAGATAATTATAAGGATTATATAAGGGTTGTGGTTATGTGAGCTCTATGCTGAAAGCCTGAATTTTCACAGCCAGCACGACTCCTGTTAAAGGCCATTTCTAGGACTAAAAGAAGAGGTCAGGCTGGGACCTCCCATAGGAGACCCTCCCTCTCAACTTAGGAGAAGGTTAGCTGGGCCATACTGCAACAGCAAGCCTAAGAACACTTCTGTCTTTTACTCAGGATCGTGAAGAGGAAGAATCCACATACCTATCATAATGGAAGAGAAGACAAAGGAATGTTTCCCCCTCATCTCTTTAATATACAAGTCATCAAGACTGCCACAGTCCTCATGGATTGGAGGGAGAAAGACTCTGGTTAAAGGTGCCTTCAGGATAGAACAATAAAAGTAAAGTGCATAGAATGTGTCAGCCATACCAAAAATATTATGCACATTATTCTTCCACTCTTGTCAATAAAACCTCATGATGTTGACACTATGGTCAATAAAACCTCATGACATTGACACTATGGTCATATTACAGATGAGAAAGCTGAAACAAAATGGCTGAAGGACTTAAAGTGACAGAACCAAGTGGTGATTCAAAACTATTCATCTTACTCCAAAGCCTGTATTTTTCTGCACTCTGTGGCTCCCGTCACTCAGAGGGACTCTAATCAGGACCCCAGAAGGCCAGTAAAGTTGCTGGAGAAGGAAAAGGCTATGGGGGTCAGCACACACCAGCTGTCAGAGAAAGGAAGCACATGGTTACCATAATTTGTAACAGCAAAACAGAGATTAAGGTACAACTGTTGAGCTGCTCCGCGCCTGAGGCCCCCTGCAAAATTCAAACCCTGGTCAAAGTGAAGAATTAAGGCACTTAGGACTAAGATCATGGATAACAGGTCAATGTGCAGTGGCCTTAGCTAAGTATTGTGGTCTAGGCTGATTCGAGGCTTAAGCCATCTGTGAAAAAACGAGAGTAGAACTGAGTTTAGGCCTGTTTAGAATGGGTCAGCATCACAGAATCACAGAGTGGCAACACTGGGCCAGACTGAGTCATTATCTCAGAACAGCCTGTCTGCCCTCTGCTCTCCCTTTATGTTGAATTTATATATCAGCAAATACAGCCACGTCAGTGTTCAGCTCACAGAGCATGGCAAGGTTCTGTGTGCGTCCTTTAGAGCGGAAGACTTGGTCTTCTGCAGAACTTTTGCAGTTCTTTTTAAATTTCTTTAATGTCTATCTATTTCTGAGAAAGAGAGACAGAGCGTGAGCAGGGGAGGGGGAGAGAGAGAGAGAGACAGAATCCAAGGCAGCCTCCAGGCTCTGAACTATCAGCACAAAGCCCAGCATGGGGCTAGAACTCACAAACCATGAGATCATGACCTGAGCCAAAGCTGGCCGCTTAACCAGCTGAGCCACCCAAGTGTCCCAGAGCTTTTGCAGTTCTAGTAGCTGATGTGTAACCAAAAAAGGCAGTGGCACTTATTATAATCTGCACCATTTGAGGTAAAGATAGAGAGAGTGCAAATTGGCATGCAAATCTGAAAACCCAAGTGCCAGAGCACCAACCTTCCTGCCCAACAGTAGCATCTGCTGTTGACTCCTTAGTCTTTGTCTGTGTTCAGTTCAGAGTTATGGGCATCTTGACACTATCTTTCCTGCCAATAGGATTTCATGTATATCCTGAATGCTTTCAACTGGAGATGATGCTCAACAGCATCCTCTGCTCAGCAAGTTGACTTCAACTGGGGCATTAATGGGAATATCTTTTCATCCAAAGAAACACACGTGGAAGAACAAAGCAAGCTTTGTTCCTCATGTAAACAGTCCTATGAAAATGATTTATTCTTGCTTTTTGGTTTATAAGTATGACATTATCCTTCTTTCTTAAGCTGAAAGTTTTTTTAAGTCAGAGCCATCCATGGCAGCTAAATGATGCAAGTTTATAGGCTTAGGGTAGAGTTTAGATGGAAAACATACCTCTGAATTATCACTCTCTTCCCAACCTAGGACAAGGAAGCAATAAACTCGAAACTCATTTGTCTAACGTGAGTTGATTCTGAATTCATCATTGAGAATAATCATAATGTTTGAATCTTAAAGGTAATGTATTTCCAATTTCTGTCATGTATGCTGCTTTGATTTTACAACAATTAATTGGATCACCAAATGAACATGTGAGTGCTTAGTAATTATAAAGCACTATAGTTAGCATTGTAAAGAACACTTTACTCACTCTCATTTATTGCTGGCAATAATTGCCAATGCCTATGAAAGTTAAAAATCACATACTCTTTGACCAGCAATTGAATTTCTAGGAATTCATACTACAGATACATTAGTATATATGTAAAATGGCATATGTAAGATTATTCATGCAGCAGTATTTGTAATAACTAAAGATGAGTGCTATTGATCATCAATACTAGTTAAATAAATAATTGACTAAATAAATTAAGTTACAGTTTTTCATGAAACTATAAAAAAGAATGAGAGTCCTCTTCCTGTATTGACTAGAAACTTTGCCAAGATAGGGGCACCTGGGTGGCTCAGTTGGTTAAGCGCTCAACTTCAGCTCAGGTCATTATCTCAGGGTTTGCAGGTTCGAGCCTTGCATCAGGCTCTGTGCTGACAGCTCAGAGCCTGGAGACTGCTTTGGATTCTGTGTCTCCTTCTCTCTCTACCCTCCCCCACTCTCTCTCTCTCTCTCTCTAAATAATAAATAAACATTAAAAATTTTTTTAAAAATTTTTGCCAAGATATAATTTTAAATCAAAACAAGAAAGATATAGGACAGTCTATACAGTATATTATTATTAGTGTTAATTTGATATATTTGAAAAATGCAAAAGAACTAGTAACAATGGTTGTCTTCTGAAAGAAAACTGAATGTATCTTTAAATGCCTCAAATATGACCCATAAGCTTTTTTTTTTTTTTCAACGTTTATTTATTTTGGGGACAGAGAGAGACAGAGCATGAACGGGGGAGGGGCAGAGAGAGAGGGAGACACAGAATCGGAAACAGGCTCCAGGCTCTGAGCCATCAGCCCAGAGCCCGACGTGGGGCTCGAACTCACGGACTGCGAGATTGTGACCTGGCTGAAGTCAGATGCTTAACCGACTGCGCCACCCAGGCACCCCTAAGCTTTTTTTTTTTTTTTTAACAATATACCGCTTTTTACTGACTGACCTCTGGACTTTTGACATTGATCCAGGATATGATGGTCAAATGGCTGAGATCATAACTCTTATCATGTATTAGATGAATAGTTATTTTCTAGTGAAAAGTAGTACAGGTTTTATTTCTAGTCATGTTCTCTTTTTACATATTTTTACTTGTGGGGAATCCCAATTTACTTTATAATTTTTCATTCAACTGGCAATTTATCTAGTCTCTGACTGGCTTCCAGGTCCTTTCCATCCTGGGCAGAATCTAAGCGGAATCTAAAGGAAATCATTCCCTCCCTCCTTGTTTGCATTTATATCCTGTCAACTAGAAACAATATTTTGTAAAGTCAATATAAAGGCATGTGGTTTCAATGTTAAAATATGATAGGAAATAGATTGCTTGAGAGAAAGCCAAACTGCAAATACAGAGAGTGAACAAAGGAAAAGAAATATAACAAGTCAGAAAGGAACAAGAAAAATCAAGGATTAAGTTAGTTCTGGCTTGACATAAGAAGGACTACTCGTGCACATTAAGAAACTAAAAAGCCATTAAAAACTAGCTCTAAAATATTCCTATGGGAGGAGCCGGCATAGATTTATCACTGCAGGAGGTTGGCTCCTTTGAACTTTGCTCTGAACTTCAAGGCATTCATCTTAAAATGTAGTATGTGTACCCCAGTGGAGGATGCAAATTCATACAATGGGATACAAGATGAAAAACAGTCTTTTTTTTCATGTTTTAGTTCAACTTGTGGATGTTTTATGATGTACATAATATATTATTTCCGTAGTACATGTTACACACACACTGAGATATTGGATGCTCAAACTTTCTTTGGGGTGCATGGCCAAAATGATTTGGAAACCACTGATCCGGTGCTCAAGGCTAAGAATGAGAGAAACTAGATGGGAAGAATCTTGTTTCATTGGGGTCCAGGATTGCTGACTGACGGTGGAAGATTATATTAGAATAAGACACTAGACATTTAGGAAGCCAAGAACAAATTCTAAATCAACCAGAATTTGATGGTTTGGTTGTAATTGAGTAAACTACACATATATGTATGTCCTAAAACCCCACATAAAACAATTTACGTGTTTTCACCCTAAGCAACTTAGTACCATCCTGGCTATGATTTGGGATCCAGGAACTGTAGGGACAAGGTCAAAGGGACAAAAGCTATAATCTTGAAATTTTAGCTCCAAAGGACCATCTTAATACATGAAGGACCACAAAAGAAATCTAGCAGCAAAACAGAGATCATGTTCTAACTCATGGTTCCCCTCACACTGTATAATCCCTTCAATCAAAAATGTTTGTTGGGGCACCTGGGTGGCGCAGTCGGTTAAGCGTCTGACTGCAGCCAGGTCACCATCTCACGGTCCGTGAGTTCGAGCCCCGCGTCAGGCTCTGGGCTGATGGCTCGAAGCCTGGAGCCTGTTTCCGATTCTGTGTCTCCCTCTCTCTCTGCCCCTCCCCCATTCATGCTCTGTCTCTCTCTGTCCCAAAAATAAATTAAAAAAAAAAAAATGTTTGTTGAGGCACTTCTACTTCCACCAAGATGGAGTAACTGGTACCAGAATTGTCTTTTCCCTGTAAGCAAATGGAAAAGTAAACAAAAATATGTGAAACAACTGTTTTAAGCCTTAGGCAAGAGACCTTCCAGGTGGTTTGATCACCGAATGAGGAAAAAACAATGAGGTGAGCTCTAAGACCACCTCAGCTTCTTTCTACCTAGAGGAATTTTCAGACCACAGCCTCAGAGAGGAGTCCAGGCAGAGAACTGCAGCCCCAACAAGAGAAAGAGTAGCCTCCAGGGAGGGTGAGGAAACATCATCATCATATGAGCAGTGGGAAATGGCAATGGATAAATTATACGAATCATTTGCTTTTTTTTTCTTTCTTGAGAGGCAGAGAGAGAGAGAGAGAGAGAGAGAGAAGAGAGAGAATCCCAAGCAAGCTCTGAATTCTCAGCATGGAGCAGGACACTGGGCTCAAACTCACGAATGGTGAGATCATGACCTGAGCCAAAATCAAGACTTGAATACTTAACCAACTGAGCTACCCGCGGGCTCCTCGTTTACTTTTATTTAACAAATTATAGCATAAATTACAAAGCACATAAATATATACAACTATATAGTCATAATAATGTCATTCTCGTGAATTCTAATATGCTTTCTGGAATAAGAGATAAAAACATGCATTATATCCTCACTTCATGTGTTTGTCATACATGTGAATGTGGCCCATTATGAATGTTGTGAAAATTTGTTATAAAAGATGATTTTTAATGACTTAAAAAGATATCATCTTACAGATATGTAGTAACAGTGATGTCTAAGAACAGAGCTTTGATTAGGTCATGAGAACTTTCCCTTTGCTTGAGCGTCCAAAGAAAATCTGTGAAAGTCGGACACACAGCAGTAATAACAACAAGAATAACAAGAATAACACCACTGTCATTTATCAACTTTTACTGTGTTCAAGGCACTTGTTATACAAGATGGTATTTAATCTTCATGATAATCCTGTGAGGTACATTAGCATAACTGTTCATCTTTTATAGTAAGGACATTGAGACTCTTAAAGGTTAGTGCTCATCATCATAGAGTATTTAATTCCAAATCTGATTCCAGAGTTTATACTCTGAGCCATTACACAAAACAGCATCTCAAGCCACAATAGGATGGCTGCTTGGGGAGCATGGAATCAGAACCAGGAAAGTGAAATGAATTAAATATGATGAAATGCAAATTGGAATATCAATGACGATTTAGTGCAGGGAACAAACAATTCCAGGTATTGAAGAAGCAAAGGATTGAATAAGGAATCATGACCATTGGAAGAGGCAAAGACAAAGGAGTCAAGAGGCTGCTAATGGGATGATTGTGTTCGTAATAAGGAAGGTCAGCTGCTTCTACTACCTCCATAACTGCCTCTCAAAACCCGTGAAGATGGACACAAGACATGAAACAGTGACTCTGGTCCCTTATATATACCTTTTCACCTCTTGGTACCTTTCCATGACTTGCTTGCCAGGAGAAACAGCATGAGAGGGATGGCTTTCAAGGAACATACAGTGGGGAAAGGAGAGTCTCTTCAATAAAGGGTGTTGGGAAAACTGGACAGCCACATGTAAGATCCAAAACTGGATCACAATCTCACACCATACACAAAAACTAACTCAAGATGGATTAAAGACTTTAATGTGAGACCTGAAACCATACAACTCCAAGAAGAAAATAGGGAGTAAGGTCCTTGATATCAATCCTGGCAATGCTTTCTGGATTCGAATCAAAAGCAAAGGTAACAAAAGCAAAAAATTAACAGTTGCTACCACGTCAAACTAAAAAGCTGACAGCAAAGCAAACCATCAACAGAATGAAAAGACAACCTATGGAAAAGAAGAAAGTATTTGGAAGGCACATATCTGATAAGGGATTAATATCTAAATTACTCAAGGAACTCATACAACTCAATAGCAAAAACACAATAATGCAATTTTAAAAATGGGCAAAGGACTTAAATGGAACTTTTTCCAAAAAAGACCTACCTAGAAATGTCCAACAGATACATGAAAAGGTGCTCAACATCACTAATCATCAGGATAATGCGAATGATGTAAAAACTACAGTGAGATATCACCTCACACCTATTAAACTTGCTATCATCAAAAAGACAAATGAACAAGTGTTAATGAGGAAGTGAAGCAAAGGGAAACTTTGTGCATTATCAGTGGGAATATAAACTCATACAGTCACTATGGAAAACATTAGGGAGTTTCTTTCAAGAAATTAAAAATAAAACTACCATATGATCCAGCAATCTCACTTCTGGATATATATCCAAAGAGAAATCATTGTCTCAAAGAGATACCTGTAGTCACATGTTCATAGCATTATTCACAATAGCCAAGGTATGGAAACAGATGAAGGGATAAAGAAGATGTGACTATATTTATACATATGTGTGTGTGTGTGTGTGTGTGTGTATGTGTATATATATATATATATATATACACACACCTACAGAAACACACAAAAGGAATGTTACTCAGCCTTAAAAGGAGAATGAAATCCTGTCACATTCCACAACATGGACGAACCTGGAGGGCATTGTGCTAAATGCAATAAGCCAGACGGAGAAACACAAATACCAAATGGTATCACTTATATATGGAATCACCCCCCAAAATTCAAACTCCTAGAAACAGAGTAGAAAATGGTTGCCAGGGCTCAGAAGTGGGGAAAATAAGGAGAGGTTGGTAAAAGAGTACACACTTTCAGTTAAAAGACGAATAAGTTCTAAGGAACTAATGTATAACATGGTGATAGATAACACTATATTGTATAGTTGAAATTTGCTAAAAGAGTAGAACTTAAATATTCTCACTGAAAGAAAGAAAGAAAAGAAAGAAAGGAAAGGAAAAGAAAGGAAAGGAAAGGAAGATTAGAAAGAAAGAAAGAAAGAAAGAAAGAAAGAAAGAAAGAGAGGGATGAAGGCAGGGAGGAAGCAGGAAGGAAGGAAGACTGATGGCCTCCACCTGACGTTTGCCTCCATTATCTCTCATGAGTATGTCTAATTAGAGGAACCCAACTTTCCTTTAGAACCCTAGCTGCAAGAGATTCTGGGAGATACAGCTTTTAGCTTTCCAGCCCCTGCTGCACAGAAAGACATATAGAAGGAGTTAGGAATAAATGTCAATCCAATATAATTAGCACAAATGGCATCAGGCTAAAAGAGCTAATGTGTTCATCTCACAGCAAGCCTGAGCTTGTCAGCAGCATCGTCAGACCATAAGGTACTGCTAAACTATAAGCTCTGTAAGGACAATAGACCAGTCTTCCTATCAGTTAAATTTTCAGAACCTAATATAAGTCCAGTACATATCTCTTGAATGAAAAACTACTTAAAAGTCTGTACAGAACAGCTACAAAGATGTTCATTGTTGTCAGAAAGATCTGGATTCAGGTACTGATGTTTCCTCATCTGTGAACTAGACAAAAATAGTAAACTTTCTCTTAAGAGTTTTTGGAAAGAATTAAATAATTCATGTAAAGCACTTACCAAAATGCACAGAGCATTCAATAATGTTTGTTGATATTATTGGTATTATTATTATTTTTAATTATTATTATTATTATTCCTGCCCCTTGTCTCTAATTCTGCATTAGGGATCAACTTGACGGTTATCACCACAGATGTTTTCCAAGTCAGAAGGTTACAACTCCCTCTCTTCCTTGGACAATAGTTTGGCGAGTATCACCAAGTTTCTCCTTGTGGATCTTTTCTGTGTTTCCAAGCCTGCCCAACCCCTCGTTTGAGTAGTATCATTGACCCATTCGTATAGATATATGCATTAGATCTTTTGTTATCTTTAGTTTTATAAGATCAATTCCTGCTGCATTATAAGCCAGTCACTTCAAACACCAAATCATTTTCTATGAGGAAAACATGGCTTTAAACTATAGTTCTTTATTTACTCATGAGCCTGAGCATTTTCTAAAATGTCTTATTGGCCATTGGGCTTTGTATACATGTGTGTGTGCGTGTGCGAATGTGATTTGTCTATTCATTTACCTATTGGAATATCAGACTTCTTCTCATTAATTATTAAGCACTCTGTATATAATTGAGGTATTTTTTTAAGTTTATTTATTTATTTTGAGAGAGACAGAGAGAGTATGAGTGGGGTAGGAGCAGAGAGAGAAAAGGAGAATCCCAAGCAGGCTCTGCAATGTCAGTGCAGAGGCCAATGACACCGGCTCCAACTCACCGAACCATGAGATGGTGACCTGAGACCAAACCAAGACTCAGATGCTTAATCAACTGAGCCACCCAGGTGCCACTGAGGTATGTTTAAGTTATTTGTTTCTTGTATATTTTATAAATATTTTCATTTTTAGCATTTTTTTTTACAAACAGAAGTTCTTAATCTCTTTATGTATACTCCCACTTTTTTTTTTAGAGAAGTCTATTCCACCTCAATATGAAATATGTTTCTGATTTTACTAAATGTTTCATAGCCACAATTTTAATGGCTACATTATACACTAGTACAGGTTGTACCAAAATATATTTAATCAGTTCTCTATCTTTGGATATTTAATTTTCCCATAATAACTTGGCATGCATCCTTGTGCCTGTCTCCCACATTTCATATGATCAGGACCAAAATATACAAACATTTCATTGTTTTTATACATGTTGCTATTTTAGTATTGTCTTACTAATTTCAATGTCCCAGGTCTCTTTGCCCATTCAACCTACCACTTTATTTAAAAACTCATATTACTAAGGAGAATCAATTCATAGCTAAGAACCCTCCACAAAACATATTAAAAACTCTTAATTCAGGGGGCACCTAGGTGGCTCAGTTGGTTAAGTAAGCATCCAACTTTGGCTCAGGTCATAACTTCACGGTTCATGAGTTTGAGCCCCACATTAAGCTATGCACTGGTGATCTGCTTGGGATTCCCTCTCTCTCCCTCTCTGCCCCTTCCTTATGCATACTCTCTCTCTCTCTCTCAAAAATAAATACACTTAAAAAAAAAAAACCTCTTAATTCAGAAAAAGGTTTTGATATACTGGTTTTCCACTGTAGAAATTTTAGATAGAATGACTATATAATTTATTGTCAAAACTGGACCCTTTTGAGAGTAAAAAGGGTCATATTAAGAATTAATATTAGTATTGCTAAATAATATATATAATTAATATAATATAACATAATATAATCATATGTGATTATGTTATATAAATTTATATATTGTATATTAATATAATTATATAATTACATATAATATAATTAATATAATTAATATTAATCTAGTGTGGCAGCTTATTGATTTCAGCTCAGATGATGATCTCACAGTTTGTGGGTTTGAGGCCTTCATGGGGCTCTGCACTGACAGCATGGAGCTTGCTTGGGATTCTCTCTCCTCTCTGTCTCTGCACTTCCCCTGCTTGTATGCTCTCTCTTTCTCTCTCAAAATAAATAAATGAATAAACTTAAAAAAAAAAAAAGAATTAGGCTGAATTTGCAACAATGTGGTTGGAACTGAAGGGTATTAAGCTAAGTGAAATAAGTCAGAGAAAGACATATCATACCATTTCACTCATGTGGAATTTGAGAAACTCAACAGATGAACATAGGGGAAGGGAAGGAAAAAATAAGATAAAAACAGAGAGGGAGGCAAACCATAAGAGACTCTTAAATACGGAGAACAAACTGAGGGTTGCTGGGTGAGGGGGTGGGTTAAATGGGTAACGGACATTAAGGAGGGCACTTTTCGGGATGAGCACTGGGTGTCATATGTAAGAGTTGAATCACTGGGTTCTACTCCTGAAAGCCAAGACTACACTGCATGTTAACTAACTTGAAAATAAAAAAAAAAAAAAAAAAAAGAATTAGGCTGAGGGGTGCCTGGGTGGCTAAGTCAGTTAAGCATCAGATTCTTTTTTTTTTTTTTTTTTTCAACGTTTATTTATTTTTGGGACAGAGAGAGACAGAGCATGAACGGGGGAGGGGCAGAGAGAGAGGGAGACACAGAATCGGAAACAGGCTCAAGGCTCTGAGCCATCGGCCCAGAGCCCGACGCGGGGCTCGAACTCGCTGACCGCGAGATCGTGACCTGGCTGAAGTCGGACGCTTAACCGACTGCGCCACCCAGGCGCCCCTAAGCATCAGATTCTTGATTTTGGCTCTGGTCACGATCTCATGGTTCATGGGATCAAGCTCCGCATTGGGCTGTGCACTGACAGCTCAGAGCCTGATAGTGATTCTCTCTCTTTTCCTCTCTCTCTGCCCCTCCCTGCTATGCTTCTTTTTTCTCTCTCTCCCTAAATAAATAAATAAATATTTAAAAAAATAATTAGGCTGAGACAAGACACAGCTAAACCAGGGCTTATGGTCACCTACTAACAGGGGGCATTCTCAAGTGTGTAGTGTGAATAATATTGGCAGTCCAAAGGGAAGGTGTCTCAATTGATGATACGTGCTATGTATTTGGTCACAGTCTGACATCAACAAAAGTGTTCTTGATTCCTGCTCCCTTAAATCTTCCTTGAACTCCATGCTTGAAGAACAGGTATGTTAATGTATAATGGAAAGAGAGGCGCAGGTGTGTAAGATTTTCTCTGGTTTCAAGGAAAATAGCTATAAGCATATAGAGGAATTGTTCTCATTTGCTTTCTCTGTTGCTGAGACTTCCAGTTTGGTCTCCACCTATGGGCAACTATTAATAAGATCAGTAAGGACCAAAACTGCTCGAATTTGAACATAGCTGCTTGGGTCCTGATTGAATATTTCTGGAAACAGGATCTATGTTTCATTCGTTAACTGTCACTTTCCAAATCTTCATTTTTTTAAAGTGAACTCTATCCCCAACATGGGGCTCTAACTCACAACCCCAGGATCAAGCTCTACTGACTAAGCCAGCCAGGTGACCTAGCAAATCTTCATTTTTTAAACCTTGTCAGCCATGTAGGTGTTACTTAAAACAGTTTCTACTACTTAAGCAAACCAAATAGAGGAGGAGCTAGATGAACATCCTTTTAAACCTCCTTTCTGGTGTGGCAGCATAAATAATAAAGATAGACAGCCATCTCAGAATTTTAGAGCTGGATGGGATTTTAGAGATAGCCTAATATAGCCCATTTGTCCATAAAATGAGGACTGAGGCTGAGAGTGTTAGGTGTGTTATCTAAGGAGTACAGATAGTGGGGAAAAACTAATAGTTTGAGAAAACTAAGACCTATTAGTCTTATGACTCCTACTTCAGTGCTCCTGTACCACAGCTCATACCCACATTTTGTTGCTATTGTGATAATGAAGGAGTAATATTCGACTTTTCTGTGTGGGGCAAGTAAATGAAAGGTATTTTTTCCCATAATAATGTGATAGAAGAGTAAGAATATTAGAGGATATTTCTGGATTTGCTTCTCATTAGATAATTGACCATATATTCAGTGCTTAAGATAGGAGCACATAAAGCCTTTATTGGAGACACACACACAAAAAAAGACAAAAGTAAATTGAATCACAGTGGGAATGCTTTCCAAAACGTAGACTGATTGCTTATTGTTTTACTTCTTCTCCAATGGAGACACGAATTCGGTTAGCCTTGATGGCAGGAGAATGATAAGTTGATTGGTTCGCTTGTGCACTATGTCAGAGAGACCAGGAAAACACTAAGGTGACTTGAGAAGTAGGCAAATTCTGAAATTATCTTGTCTGAACACATTATCCTTTTGAACTAAGCTTTGCAAAATACAGTCACAACTGGTGTCTCCAAGATTCTTTTGTTTCTAGGAGACAAGTCTGCTGTTTTCATCACAGTAACAAACAGACAAGCAGCTCCTGAAGTGTGATCCTGGCAGAGAGCCTGTGCAACAAAATACTGGTGTGGACTACACCAGCTATCACAAAACTCGGAGCAGAAAGGGAGAGTGTTGGGGAAAGAGTTACTTGAGGGACAAAATTCAGTGCAACAATTGTGAAGGAAGACAAAATTACAGATCGAAAGGGGAAGAGCTGTGTAAATTCTATGGCCCAGGACCCCTTTCTTTATCTGTATGCCTCTCATAGCACTCTTCCACCAGGGGTAGACTTCCCTTGTCATATATTCCATAGTGTTTCTCCCCACCAGCCCCATCCCAACCTGCGTGCTCCTGGACAATCACCTTGAAGTCATTCCCTCTCTCTGCCCCAAGGCTGGGGGTGGCATAGGGCCCTGGGTCAGAAGGAGAAAGTGAGTGAAGAACAGGCCTAGTCAGAGAAATAGAACTTCAGAAAATAGTTTTATCTCCATAAGGGCAGGGATCTTCCTTTAGCTCATGAATGTGTCTAAGCCATCAGAACAGTGCCTGACTCATCGAGTGCTTTTAGTAAAATTTGTTAAATAAATTTTTAAATGAATGAACAAACTTCTGAGTCCTTAACCCACTATAATGGTGGCAAACTACTTCTCCATCATTATTGGGCTCCTTCCCTCTTCCAGGATTTCTAAAATTTGATCATCTTACATGATGCCCAGGAAATAATAATCTCCAGTCTGTTCTGGTCACTCTAGCCATCCTTGTTGACCAAGCCCACAGTGGTTCTCTGAGGCATTCAGATACTGCACTGCCTCAAATGAAGCAGGGGAATCTTGGGTGAAGCCAGGAACCCCAGGCCTGTAGTGCATCAGGAGAGCAGCTCTTTGAGTCTGGGGAGCAATGCCCAGCTCCTCTTGAAAGTAGGGCCAACAGCCTGGGCTCTCTTGCCTGGGTTGGGGCCCTCATTAACAAGGAGAATACTAGCTCTTTCTCTTCTTGTTCTCCAAGCTTATTTTCTCAAACTTTATCCTGTCTCTAGGTTTTCAACTTTTGTAAACAAAACCCAAAAAATGTTCCAGACTGACTCTGCATTCCTCCCTGACTTCCCCCAGGCACAGAGCTTACTACCAGCTTAAATGGTAGAATGGAAAGGGGAAAATGATGGGAAACAAAACAAAACAAAAACCCATAAATATCTCAAAATATTATCCAGCCATATGGGTACGAGACCAGGTGCATACAGTTACGGCAACTATGAGTCCTACAGGTTATACCACTGACCAAAAAAGCAGTTTAAAAGAAAGAACAGTTGTGTGTATCCTTCTCTGAGGTCCAGGGTAGAGAGGAAAGTCACACTTAGTAACAGGTTTCTTTTTTTGTTTGTTTGGTTTTGTTTTATTTTTTGGTCTAATATCGTCCTGTAACCAACAGCTTTGAAGAAACTAATTTCTTCTAAAAATTGTTTGAATGTTAAGATGACCACCAGCTCAAAAAGCATCAGTGACACTTCAATAAAAGGACATAGACTAGGTCTCAAGGCACTTGGCTCACATAAATTTATACTTTCAATTAAATTTAATGGGCTTTCTTTTCTTGTGAGGAGGATGAACATTATTAGTTTCACATATTAATATATTTTAGGGATATGATGAACTTGGGGAGTAAAAGCATCTTTCTCCTATCCCATCTAATGCAGAAGAACTTCCTGGAAGGAATTCATTTGGAATGGAAGGGGAGTGATTTTCTTGCAGATAAGGATGGGCAGCGTAGGAGGATTCTTAATGATTTATGGTGTGGGTTTCACGAATATTGGCAACTATGAAGTCAGGAGAGAGGGTGAAATTATGAAGCAGATTGATTTATTGGTTACTATACAAAGACAACAAAGGCTTGAAACTAGCTTTTAGAAGTGATTCTTTATCTTTTCTCAAGTAGTAGGAAATAGGAACATAATGGAAATACTTCATCTGGAAGTATTTGGAAGGCCATCGCTAAATCCCTGAAGGGACATACAACTGTCAGCTCTTGCTCCCATCCACTCCGTTTGCATCCTGTGCCACGACGTATGTTCCAGAAGAAACCTATGCCACCTGTCTTCAAGAGAGAAAAGAAAATATAAGTAGGAATAATATTTTATAGTGATTATGGTGGTCAGAATTCCTCAGGCTCCTTTCTGCTGTGATTTTTCTATGACCTTTAAAGAGCTTATATTTTAACCCCAGCCAGATCTCTGCTGTAATTTGAATATGTTCCATGCTATAGATAGAGAAATGCTTCAGATTTAAGCAGAACTGCCTAACTTTAAACTGCTGGGCATAACCTGTGAGAAAACATTTAAAACAGTATTAATCTTAGGGGTGCCTGAGTGGCTCAGTCAGTTAAGCGTCCGATTCTTGATTTTGGTTTAGGTCATGATCTCATAGTTGTGAGACTGAGCCACATATGGGGCTTTGCACTGAGGATGGAGCCTGCTTGGGATTCTCTCTCTCCCTCTCTCTCTCTCTCTCTCTCTCTCTCTGCTCCTCTCCCACTCGCAAGTGTTCTCTTTCTCTCAAAATAAATACTTAAAAAAAACAGTATTAATCTTTACTCTTTTTGTGCCTTTTTTTCTTAATTTTTTTAAATGTTTATTTTTGAGAGAAAGAGACAGACAGAACATGAGCAGAGGAGGGGCAGAGAGAGAGGGAGACACAGAATCCAAAGCAGGCTCCAGGCTCTGAGCTGTCAGCAGAGCCCAACAAGGGGCTGGAACTCAAGGACCACGAGATTATGACTTGAACTGAAGTCACACGCTTAACCAACTGAGCCACCCAGGCACCCCTTTTTGTGCCTGTTGAATGCTATTACAATTTTTTTTTTTACATTTTGAAACCAAATCATATAAAACAGGGGTGCTCTCAAAAGTGAACATTTATGTGGCATTTTGTGCAGGAAAGGGTAATTGTGAGATTGATACGATGCTAATTCAAGGTCAGCTAACTGCAAATTATCACAGTTGAGTCATACTTTCTAAAATACTTTTTAACACCATTTATTTCCTTTTTAAGCCAATAAAAACAGCATGAATCAACTTATGCACCTTTTCTCACCCCAACCTCAGGTCATAGGTCCAGGCCCAGAAAATTTTAGCCATGTATATAATTCCAAAGGTTTAAATGTCCCACCTTTTTCTATCACTCCCGTTGGTCAGAGCCCCACTTTTCCTATTACACCAAGACATATTACAAAGGAAAATAATTTTTGTGGTCGCTGAGCTACTGGAAGTCTCACGTAGCATCTGTACCAGACTTCACTACCTGTTCATGAAATAGAACTAAACCTAAAAAGAAGAGATCAAGCAGAACCCATATCTGTTTTGTTGTGTGTGTTTTTTAAGGATTTTTAAAGTAATCGCTACACCCAATGTGGGGCTCAAACTTACAACCCCAAGATCAAGAGCTGCATGCTCTACTGACTGAACCAGCCAATCCCAGAACCCAAATCTATTTTAAAAGACCTTACAATAAATTCTAATCTCAAATAGAAATTTTCTGTTTTTCATTATCCACAAAAGTGCTTCTCAAAAGTTCTTCAGTAATACTGAAACAGGTACATGTATAAGGAGAAGTACGATTTCTCAACATGACTAAGTAATTAAACGACAATATGAAGTCATACTTTCTGGTATAAGATTACTAACATATCTGTAAAAACCACAGATAGTTACTTATCATATTAACCAGAAACTTCAAGAATGAAAGATACCTTTTAAAAATGTTCAAATCTTTGTGTGCTCAGGAAAATTTCCTGCTACACATACTTATATATATCTCTGATCAAAATGTCACAAAATAAGATTGCAGGTGAACGGGTTATTATTACAAATTTGAAGATATTTTGATGAGCAACATGAGAGAACACACCTGCTTATTTTCTTCAGCATTTGGGATTCAGTTGCATAACCTGTTGAATAAGTATCTCAAATCCTATCACAGTTAACATTTGATAATGAGAATCTCACTTCACTGATAACTATACATGCAAAGAAACTAATTTTTTAAATAGCATTTCATTTTGTTAAATGATTTCTTAATGTTAAGAAATGGAAGTGGCTCAGTCGGTTAAATGTCTGACTCTTGATTTCGGCTCAGGTCATGGTCTCACACTTCATGAGTTCAAGCCCCACATCTGACTTCACACTCACAGTGCAGAGCTTGCTTGGGATTGTCTGTCTCCCTATCTCTCTGCCCCTTCCCTGCTGACTCTCAATTGCTCTCTCTCACACAATAAATAAATAAACATTTTAAAAAACAGAGAGAAAGAGATGGAAATGTCTTGTAGGGAGTGGTCTGGCACATGGCCCAGACACCTGTTTCAGGATCAAGGCACTCAGTCCCCTAGCTGCTGGGCATATAGGTTGGTGATGGCTCACAGCTGAGCTTATTTTTGCATCTTGCCCTCTGCCAAAGCCTTGATCAACATTTTGCCTACTCTCCAAGTGCATCCCACGTTTAATGGCTGGTCAATAACAAAGTACAAAGGCCTGCCCCTTGATTCAATTTAGAATGAATCGGAAAGGAAATCCCAGCCTCAGAGCACCCAATAGGATTATTTGAGGCTGCTATTGCAAACTGTTCATATTAAAACTTCACCCTCTACCTCCATCGCTGCATTACAGATGTTGTTCCAAGAATACACAATCCTTCTGCACACAAATCTCTAACTCGACCTTACACAGTTCGTATTGAAAGTAGTCCTAAAATAAGACCCTAAAATGGATTTTGGGGGGCCTGGGAGGCTCAGTTGGTTAGGCATCAGACTCTCGGATCTCAGCTCAGGTCTTCATCTCCGGATGTGAGTTCAGGCACCACAGTTGGGCTCCTCGCTGAACGTAAAGCCCACTTAACAATAACAACAACAACAACAACAACAACAACAACAACAATAAATAGGGTTTTGGAGCTGGATTCTATACCAGCCAACTGGCAATGAGAACCCCATCCATGGTGAGGAGTACTGATAGCAATCGCCATGCTGTGAAAATGTGATCACCTATTTGATTCCAGTTATACTAAACCTGGTTACCTGTAACTGTATCATAAAACAGGGCTTTCTGCATTTATTGTATTGAATTTTCTCTCCCTATAGCTTGGACAAGACTGCCACCTCCTGGAGAAGCTGGTGCTCTCATCTACTTGGGGAATCACTCCGAAAATTGTTTGCGTCCCAACGCCCTCTCTCTCTCTCCTTTAAGTTAAAAAATTTCTAACCCATCACAACTGTGAACAAGTTTTTGCAATGAGCCAAGAATTCAAACCAGTTTGCGCATCACAATTTCATGTTAAAATTTAAACAAACTCTGATGTTTGTAGAGCGCTTCGTAGGTGCCAAGGGCTTTAATTCTTAGTCCTCACAACAGCCCTTTGAAGTAGGAACTATTATCACAGGCACACCTGCGGTACGAATGAGGAAATTAAATATTAGCGAAGTTAGACTGCAAGCTGAGAACCCCCGTTTACGCCGTCAGAACTCCAATGACTGCTGAAAACTCAAGCTCCGTAGCTAAGTGACCGGCTCGCCCCACCCGCGCATGCGCAGAAAAACACGGAAGCAATTTCCATAGTAATTATGGGAGTCTGACACTGGGGGTGTGGCAAGGGCTCCAAAATCCCAGCATTCGCATCGTGCCGGTGTCAAGATGGCGGCCCCCATGTTCCGGTGCTTTTCCCGGGGCAAGTGGTTTGGGAGCCCAGGCACGTCAGGAGTCTTGTTCCTGGGACTGCGTGAGGCCCATTCGGGCGCTCAGGGGCTGCTGGCGGTGCAAAAGGCTCGAGGTCTGTTCAAGGAGTTCTTCCCCGAGAGGGGTACGAAGATAGAGCTCCCAGAGCTTTTCGACCGTGGAACGGGCAACTTTCCCCAGACCATCTACTGCGGTTTCGACCCCACGGCCGACTCACTTCATGTGGGGCACCTGCTAGCTCTTCTGGGTCTGTTTCACTTCCAGCGAGCAGGCCACAACGTGATTGCGCTGGTGGGAGGTGCCACCGCGCGCCTGGGAGATCCGAGCGGCCGCACCAAGGAGCGCGAGGCCCTGGGCGCAGAACGCGTGCGAAGCAATGCGCGCGCCCTGCGCCAAGGCCTCGAGGCCATGGGTGCTAATCACCAGCAGCTCTTCGCGGATGGGCGGCCTTGGGGAAGCTTCACGGTACTGGATAATTCAGCCTGGTACCAGAAGCAGCACCTGGTGGACTTCCTATCCGCCGTAGGCGGCCACTTCCGCATGGGGACGCTCCTGAGCCGGTTGAGCGTCCAGACCCGACTCAAGAGTCCCGAGGGCATGAGCTTGGCCGAGTTTTTTTACCAGGTGCTCCAGGCTTATGATTTCTACTATCTGTTCCAACATTATGGATGCCGGGTCCAGCTGGGTGGATCTGATCAATTGGGCAATATCATGTCCGGATACGAGTTTATCCACAAGTAAGCGCCTTTAGACCCAGGAGAAATCGTGTGACCAAATAATTTACACCCGAATATCCTACGATTCACTATTGGGATTGGGTAGTGACGCCCTTTTCAAGTCCTTTTGGTTTTCTCCCCGTTAAGAGTCTGAAATGGTGTCGATGTGACAGGCTGATAATGAGAACTAACGGGCTGGATTAATGGTATTAGGTATGGAACATATTCTAGAACTCTGCAGGAAATACACCACCAGCCAGGATTCTGTGTTACTGAATTGAGAAACTGCTTTCCTTTGTTTATACTTGAATGGGATTGTGCCTCGGTGAGTAGTTTCTGCTTTAGCTGCACCTTCCATGAAGCTAGTATTAGTTTTTGGTTGGCATCGCAAAAAAATTGTTTTTCAACTCCAAATGTTTGGCAAATAATGTAGATTTTAATGACATTTTCTTAAGGGAGATGAACTCTGTAGTTCTAGCCTAGCCCATGTGCTACTCATTTTTAAAATCCCTTAAAGCATCCTTAGTGTCTCTACCTGACTCCTTACCCAGTTTTCTTGTTTTCTTGGGCCTTTAAAGTTTTGAGGCCCTAGTTATACAGAAACTCCCCCAGAGTCACTGGTTCCATTGTAGTTGAGAATGACAAATGCCAAAACAGTGAGTGCTCTGAAAACAAGGGACAAACATTCAGATTTAGAAGGTAAAGGAAGTTTTCTCAGAGCAAGAGACCAGAATGAAATCTGAAGAACGATTAGCAAAACCTACCAACACTTGTGACTGAAGCGTATAATGAAGTTTTCCTTTATGCTTAGGTTGACTGGAGAAGACGTGTTTGGAATCACTGTTCCTCTAATTACAAGTACAACAGGAGCAAAATTGGGAAAGTCTGCTGGTAATGCTGTGTGGCTAAACAGAGATAAGACCTCTCCGTTTGAATTGTATCAATTCTTTGTCAGGCAGCAGGATGATTTGGTAGAAAGGTGAGTTCTTAATAGTGTGCTGAGAACAATTAAGTATATTAAGCTCATGGTATAATTTTAGCCATTGAATCTTTGTGTGCCTTTTATAGTTTTTTGTGTTTTGTTTTCACTTAGATTCTACTTAAGACACAGAACATTGCAATTTTAACTGTTCTAAACAAGTTTTTTGTTAGTTAAAGCAGAGAACTACCGTGACTCCTGAAAAACTTAGAGTCAAGTTTTGATATACTTCTAGTAAGTACTTAGGATGTTATCAGTTGCATAGTCTGGTTTTTTCACTCCTTTTATGGTCAACTTGACTAAACCTTATTTTACTCTTATCTCTAAAGTTTCTTTTCTTTACCATAACGTAGTACACACTTTGAAGATCCTTTTTTAAAAATGATTTTCTTGTCAATTCATTCACATTATCTTAAACCCTTCAAAGAATGTAATTGATGATAAAAATATACCTGCAACAAAGAAAAGGTGAATTTTACCAAAAATGATTTTTCCAGACTGAAAAATGTTTTATAATGAACTACAATAATTAAGATTTTTTTCCTTCAGGTTTGTTTTCAACATATTTGATTATACAGTTTAGAGTTTTGATGTATCAAGAACTGACATCTTTTTGAATATTTCATTTTCTACTTGGCTCTGATGTATAAAAATAGAATTAATTTCTGTGTATTAACTGTGTGCCCAGCAACTCTGCTAAACTCTTATTAATTCTAATAATGTTTGGATTTTAAAGCACAAGCTTAAATGTAAGGGTGAGAGACGAATGGAAAAAATTAGAGAATCCACATAGACTCCAGCATCTATGGTCACTTAATGTCTGTGGCGCTGCAGAACAGTGGAATAAGACCATCTTTTCTTTCTTTTTTTTTTTTTTTTAATGTTTTTAATGTTTCTTTATTTTTGAGAGAGAGACAGCTATGAGAGGGGAAGGGGCAGAAGGAAAGGGAGACACAGAATCCGAGGCAGGCTCTAGGCTCTGAGCTGTCAGTACAGAACCCAAGGCGGGGCTCGAACTCATCAGCGATGAGATCATGACCTGAGCCAAAAGTCAGACGCTTGACTGACTGAGCCACTCAGGTGCCCCTAGACTATATTTTCAATATATATCACTTGGATAATTAGATGCCTTATTTGAGGAAAATGGTGAAATTTAACCTCACACTGTATGCAAAAATCAATTCCAAGTAGATTGTCAACGTAATCCGTAACGAAAGCTAAATCATGTGTTCAGAGCATAAATAGGAAAATCTCTTCATAACTGGGATAGAGAAAGATTCTTATGTGAGATACAAAGAAAAAGATTGGTAAATTAGACAATTAAAATTGAGATCTACAGTTCTCCAAAAGCCACCATTAAGAGTAGAATACCAGTTACATGTACTAAAAGTACTAGCTATTCTGACAGGTATAAGGTGATCCCTCATTGTGGTCTTGATTTCCATTTCCCTTAGGATTAGTGATGTTGAGCATCTTGTTATATTGGACCATCAGTTTGTCTTTGGAAAAATGTCAGGTCCTCTGCTAATTTTTAAATTGGATTATTATTGGTGTTGACTTGTATGAGTTCTTGATATATCTTGGATCTTGTTGATCTATCGTTTGCAAGTGTCTTCTTCCAGTCAGTAAGTCATTTTGTTGATGGTTTCCTTCTCTGTGTGAAAGCTTTCTATTTTGGTGTAGGATCAATAGTTTATTTTTACTATGTTTCCCTTGTCTGAGGAGACATATCTAGCAAAATGTCTAATTTCTAGGAAATGTCTAGAAAAAAAATGCTAAGGCCCATGTCAGATTACTGCCTATATTTTCTTCTAGGAGTTTCATAGTTTCAGGTCTCAAATTTAGGTCTTTAGTCCGTTTTGAGTTTATTTTTATGTATGTTGTAAGAAAGTGGTCCAGTTTCATACTTTTGCATGTAGCTGTCCAGTTTTCCTAGCACCATTTGTTGAAGAGACTTTCTTTTCTCCATTGTATTGTCTTGCCTCCTAGTGTCATAGATTCACTGACCATATAAGTGTGGGTTTATTTCTGGGCTTTCTATTCTCTTCTCTTGATCTTTGTGTCTATTTTTCTGCCAGTACTTCATTCTGTTTGATTACTCTGGCTTTGTAATGTATTTTGAAATCCGAAAGTGTGATACCTCCAGCTTTGTTATTCTTTCTCCTGATTATTTTGGTGATTCTGGGTCTTTTGTGGTTCCCTACAAATTTGAGGATTATTTGCTCTAGTTCTGTTAAAAATGCTGTTGGTATTTTGAGAGGGATAGCATTGAATCTATAGTTTGCTTTGCGTAGGATGGACATTTTAATGATAAGAATTCTTTCCATGACCATAGACTATCTTTCCATTGTTTGTGTGATACTCAGTTTCTTTCATCAGTGTTTTATAGTTTTCACAGTACAAGACTTTAACCTCCTTGGTTGAGCATGGTAGTCTTTTAAGTAATCTCTATACCCAGCATGGGGCTTGAACCCACAACCCCAAGATCAAGAGTTGCATGCTTTAGGGCCACCTGGGTGGCTCAGTTGGTTAAGCATCCGACTTCAGCTCAGGTCATGATCTCATGGTTCATAAGTTCAAGACCCACATTGGGCTCTGTGCTGACAGCTCAGAGCCTAAAGCCTGCTTCAGATTGTGTGTCTCCCTCTCTGTCCCTCCCACACTCATTCATTCATTCATTCATTCATTCTCTCTCTCTCTCTCTCTCTCTCTCTCTCTCTCAAAAATAAATAAAAACATTTAAAGAGAGAGAGAGAGAGAGACAGATGCATGGTCTACTGACTGAGCCAGCCAGCACCCCTAAGCTTCGTAGTCTCTTATAATCCTTTGTATTTCTGTGGTGTCATTCGTATCTTTTCTCATTGCTGATTTTATGTATTTGAGTCCTCTTTTTTACTTGATGAATTTGGCAAAAGGTTTATCAGTTTTGTTTATCTTTTCAAAGAACCAGGTTTTGGTTTCACTTATCTTTTCATTTTTTTTTAAGTCGCTTTTCATTTATTTGCTCTGATCTTTATTATTTCTTTGCTTCTGCTAACTTTGGACTTTGTTCTTTTTCTAATTCCTTTGGTTGTAAGCTTAGATTGATATTTTTCTGGTTTCTTGAGAGAGGTCTGTATTGCTCTTAGAACTGCTTTTGCTATGTCCCAGAGATTTTGGAACATCATGCTTCCATTATATTTGTTTCCAGGTATTTTTAAATTTCCTCTCTGATTTCTTTGTTGACACATTGGTTATTTAGTAACATGTTATTCAGCCTCCACGTGTTTGTGTTTTTTCACAATTTTTTTTTTTAATTTTTTTTTCAACGTTTATTTATTTTTGGGACAGAGAGAGACAGAGCATGAACGGGGGAGGGGCAGAGAGAGAGGGAGACACAGAATCGGAAACAGGCTCCAGGCTCTGAGTCATCCGCCCAGAGCCCTACGCGGGGCTCGAACTCGCGGACCGCGAGATCGTGACCTGGCTGAAGTCGGACGCTTAACCGACTGCGCCACCCAGGCGCCCCACACAACTTTTTTTTTGTAATTGATTTCTAGTTTCACACCTAAAAGAGGTTTGATATGATTTCAGTTTTCATAAATTTATTGAGACTTGTTTTGTGGCTTAACATATGACCTATCATAGACAATGTTCCATGTGCACTTGAAAAGAATGTGTATTCTTTTTTTTTTAGTGTTTATTTTTGAGAAGAGTGAGAGCATGAGCGGGGGAGGAGAGAGAAAGAGGGAGACACAGAATCTGAAACAGGCTCCAGGCTCTGAGCTGTCAGCACAGAGCCTGACGCAGGGCTCAAACTCACAGACCGTGAGATCATCACCTGAGCCGAAGCCAGACGCTTAACTGACTGAGCCACCCAGGCGCCCCAAGAATGTGTATTCTTTTGTTGGGATGGGATATTCTGTGTGTCTGTTAAGTCCATCTGGTCTATTATGTTGTTCAGAACCACTGGTTCCTTGATTTTTCTGCCTGGATGACCTATCCTTGGATGTAAGTGGGGTGTTAAAGTCCCATTCTATTATCGTATTGTTGATTTCTCCCTTTTATGTCCATTAATATTTGCTTTACATACTTAGGTGCTACCATTTTAGGCGCATAGAAATTTATGATTGTTCTATCTTTGTTGGATTGATCCCTTTATCGTTATGTTAATGCTCTTTTCTCTTGTTATAGTCCTTGTTTTAAAGTCTATTTTGTCTGATACAAGTACTAATGCCGTGACTTTTTGTTTGTTTCCATTTTGATGGAATACTTGTCTCCATCTCTTCGTTTTCATTTTGTGTCTTTAGGTCAGAATGAGTGTCTCTTAGACAGCACGTAGATGTTTCTTGGGGTTTTTATCCATTCAGTCAGCCTGTGTTTTTTGATTGGAGCTTATAGACCCTTAACATTTAAAGTAATTATTGATAGTTATATACTTAATTGCCGTTTTGTTGTTTGATTGTTTTTGTAGTTCTTCTGTCCCTTCCTTTCTTGCTCTCTTCCCTTGTGATTTCATAACTTTCTTTAGTGTTATGCTTGAATTCTTTTTATTTTTTTCTGTATGTATTCTCTTTTCAAAGGTTTGTGGTTACCATGAGGTTCATATTTAACACCCTACATATATAGCAGTCTGTTTTAAGTTGATAGTCACTTAAGTTTGAACGCACTTACTATTTTTTTAATGTTTTAATTTTTTTTTTTTAACTTTTTTTTTTTATTTATTTTTGAGACAGAGAGAGATACAGCATGAACAGGGGAGGGGCAGAGAGAGAGGGAGACACAGAATCTGAAGCAGGCTCCAGGCTCTGAGCCATCAGCCCAGAGCCCGACGCGGGGCTCGAACCCGCGGACCGCGAGATCGAGACCTGAGCTGAAGTCGGACGCTTAACCGACTGAGCCACCCAGGCGCCCCAATGTTTTAATTTTTTGAGAGAGACAGAGCACAAGTAGGGGAGGAGCAGAGAGAGGGAGACACAGAATCCAAAGCAGGCTCCAGGTTCTGAGCTGTCAGCACAGAGCCCAATGTGGATCTCAAACCCACAAACACAAGATCATGACCTGAGCTGAACTTGGATGCTTCACTGAGCCAACCAGGTGCTCCTGAACATGTTTAGAAAGCATTACATTTTTATTCACCTCCTCCACATTTTATGTATTTGTATGTTTTTATTTTTTGTACTGCTTAACCAATTATTGTAGATACAATTGATTTTACTGCTCTTGTCTTTGAACCTTCGCAATAGCTTTGTGATTGATCTGGTACCTTTTCTATATATTTGCTTTCACCATTGAAATTGTCATAATTATTCTAAGTTTTAGTTATGGCCTCTTCTTTCCCACTTACAAAAGTCCCTTGAACATTCTTGTAATGCTGGTTTAGTGGTGATGAATACCTTTAACTTTTGTTTATATGGGGAATTCTTTACCCCTCCTTCAGTTCTGAATGATAACCTTGCTGGGTAGAGTATTCTTAGTTGTAATTTATTTCCTTTCATCATTTTGAATATACCGTGTGCTCCCTCTGGAGCCTGCAGTTTCTGCTGAAAAACCAGTTGATAGCTTTCTGGGAGTTGCCTTGTACATCACTGTTTGCTTTTCTCTTCCCACTGTTAAGATTCTGTCCTTTTAGTTTTTGACATTTTAATTATCAATGTGTCTTGATATGGACTTCTTTGGGTTCATCTTATTTGGGGCTGTCTGTGTTTCCTGGATTCAGATGTCTGTTTCCTACCCCAGGTTAGGGAAATTTTCGGCTATTATGTCTTCAAATAAGTTTTCTCCCTTTCTCTCTGTTTGTATTTTTTTGTTTTTTGTTTTTTTTTTTTGGAACCCATATAATGTGAATGTTAGTATGCTTGTTGTGTCAGAGGTATGTGTTCTCAATTAATTCTGTATTACTAGGAATTATAGCTTAATTGGGGAAATCTGAGCGTTAAGGTTTTGAAGGTAAATGGTGAGATACCATTCATTATAGGCTGACTTACATACCAACCAAATGTGACTATTGAACGAGGAGACTCCATCTCAGTATCTTTAATAACAGGTTATAAGCTTTTAATGACCTGTTTAAATTGGTATTAGGGGGTGTTTACCATCTTGCCCACAGGAGGAAGAGTCACTGTTATCCACGTGGTAAATTCCACTAGGAATGCCAAGAACTTGGGCCTGTTCAATGTTGCATGGCATTGTGTCAATGCATCCATGCCTATAGTAGGGAGGGAAAGGGCCAAGGAGGCCACCACCAGAAGGAGCCATTTGAAGTAAATGGCCCCTGTAGTTAGTTACATCTGAATGGATTTGTACACCTTTGATTGTTTTACTGGCAATTCTCTTTTAAGAATTTAGAGAGATTGTCTGGAATAACAGTGACTTGGGCCTTGATGTCTAATCAGACTTTTTTTTTTTAATTCTACCAAATATTTATTTTATATAATTTATTGTCAAATTGGTTTCCATACAACACCCAGTGCTCATCCCACCAGGTGCCCTCCTCAATGCCCATCACCCACTTCCCCCCCCCCACCCCGCATCAACCCTCAGTTTGTTCTCAGTATTTAAGAGCCTCTTATGGTGTGCCTCCTTCCCTCTATGTAACTTTTTTCCCCCTTCCCCCGTCTTCTGTTATGTTTCTCAAGATCGACTTATGAGTGAAAACATATGGTGTCTGTCTTTCTCTGCCTGACTTATTTCACTTAGCATAACACTCTCCAGTTTCATCCACGTTGCTACAAATGGCCAGATTTCATTCTTTCTCATTGCCAAGTAGTATTCCATTGTATATATAAACCACATCTTTTTTATCCATTCGTCAGTTGATGGACATTTAGGCTCTTTCCATAATTTGGCTATTGTTGAAAGTGGTGCTATAAACATTGGAGTACATGTGCCCCTATGAATCAGCAGTCCTGTATCCATTGGGTAAATTCCTAGCAGTGCTATTACTGGGATTGGGCAGTTCTATTTTTAATTTTTTGAGGAACCTCCACACTGTTTTCCAGAGGAGCTGCACCAGTTTGCATTCCCACCAACGTGCAAGAGGGTTCCCGTTTCTCCACATCCTCTCCAGCATCTATAGTCTCCTAATTTGTCTATTTTAGCCACTCTGACCAGCGTGAGGTGGAATCTCAGTGTAGTTTTGATTTGTATTTCCCTGATGAGCAGTGACATTGAACATCTTTTCATGTGCCTGTTGGCCATCTGGATGTCTTCTTTAGAGAAGTGTCTATTTATATCTTCTGCCCGTTTCTTCACTGGATTATTTGTTTTTCGGGTGTGGAGTTTGGTGAGTTCTTTATAGATTTTGGATACTACCCCTTTGTCCGATATGTCATTTGCAAATATCTTTTCCCATTCTGTCAGTTGCCTGTTAGTTCTGTTGATTGTTTCCTTTGCAGTGCAGAAGCTTTTTATCTTGATGAGGTCCCAATAGTTCATTTTTGCTTTTAATTCCCTTGCCTTTGGAGATGTACCAAGTAAGAAATTGTTCAGCAGAGGTCAGAGAGGTTTTTTTCCTGTTTTCTCCTCTAGGGTTTTGATGCTTTCCTGTCTCACATTCAGGTCCTTCATCCATTTTGAGTTTATTTTTGTGAATGGTGTAAGAAGGTGGTCTAGTTTCATTCTTCTGCATATTGCTGTCAGTTCTCCCAGCACCATTTGTTAAAGAGACTCCATTGGATATTCTTTCCTGCTTTGTCAAAGATTAGTTGGCTGTACATTTGTGGGTCCAAATCTGGAGTCTCTATTCCATTGGTCTATGTGTCTGTTTTTGTGCCAATACCATACTGTCTTGATGATTACAGCTTTGTAGTAGAGGCTAAGTCTGGGATTGTGATGCTTCCCGCTTTGGTTTTCTTCTTCAAAATTACTTTGGCTATCAGGGTCTTTTGTGGTTCCATACAGACTTTAGGATTGCTTGTTCTAGCTTCGAGAAGAATGCTGGTGCAATTTTGATTGGGATTGCATTGAATGTGTAGATTGCTTTGGGTAGTATTGACATTTTGACAATATTTATTCTTGCAACCCATGAGCACGGAATGTTTTTCCATTTCTTTGTGTCTTCTTCAATTTCCTTCATAAGCTTTCTATAGTTTTCAGTATACAGATCTTTTACGTCTTTGGTTAGGTTTATTCTGAGGTATTTTATGCTTCTTGGTGCAATTGTGAATGGGATCAGTTTCTTTATTTGTCTTTCTGTTGCTTCATTATTGGTGTATAAAAATGCAACTGATTTCTGTACATTAATGTTGTATCATGCAATTTTGCTGAATTCATGTATCAGTTCTAGCAGACTTTTGGTGGAGTCTATTGGGTTTTCCATGTAGAATGTCATGTGATCTGCAAAAAGTGAAAGCTTGACTTCATCTTTGCCAATTTTGATGCCTTTGATTTCCTTTTGTTGTCTGATTGCTGATGCTAGAACTTCCAACACTATGTGAAACAACAGCAGTGAGAGTGGACATCCCTGTCGTGTTCCTGATCTCACGGGGAAAGCTCTCAGTTTTTCCCATTGAGGATGGAATTAGCTGTGGGCTTTTCATAAATGGCTTTTATGATGTTAAATATGTTCCTTCTATCCCGACTTTCTCGAGGGTTTTTATTAAGAAAGGATGCTGAATTTTGTTAAAGGCTTTTTCTGCATCGATGGACAGGATCTTATGGTTCTTTTCTTTTATTAATGTGATGTATCACATTGATTGATTTGCAAATATTGAACCAGCCCTGCAGCCCAGAAATGAATCCCACCTGATCATGGTGAATGATTCTTTTTATATGCTGTTGAATTCGATTTGCCAGTATCTTGTTGAGAATTTTTGCATCCATATTCATCAGGGATATTGGCCTGTAGTTCTCTTTTTTTGCTGGGTCTCTGTCTGGTTTAGGAATCAAAGTGATGCTGGCTTCAGAGAATGAGTCTGGAAGTTTTCCTTCCCTTTCTATTTTTTGGAACAGCTTGAGAAGGATAGGTATTAACTCTGCTTTAAATGTCTGGTAGAATTCTCTAGGGAAGCCCTCTGGTCCTGGACTTGTATTTGTTGGGAGATTTTTGATAACTGATTCAATTTCTTCACTGGTTATGGGTCTGTTCAAATTTTCTGTTTCTTTCTGTTTGAGTTTTGGAAGTCTGTGGGTGCTTAGGGTCTTTGTCCATTTCTTCCAGGTTGTCCAGTTTGTTGGCATATAAGTTTTCATAGTATTCCCTGATAATTGCTTGTATTTCTGAGGGATTGGTTGTAATAATTCCATTTTCATTTGTGATTTTATTATTTGGGTACTCTCCCTTTTCTTTTTGAGAAGACTGGCTAGAGGTTTATCAATTTTATTTTTTCAAAAAACCAACTCTTGGTTTCATTGATCTGCTCTACTGTTTTTTTAGATTCTAAATTGTTTATTTATGCTCTGATCTTTATTATTTCTCTTCTTCTGCTGGGTTTGGGGTGTCTTTGCTGTTTTGCTTCTAGTTCCTTTAAGTGTGTTGTTAGATTCTGTATTTGAGATTTTTCTTGTTTCTTGAGGTAGGCCTGGATTGCAATGTATTTTCTTCTCAGTACTGCCTTTGCTGCATCCAAAAGGCTTTGGATTGTTGTATTTTCATTTTCATTTGTTTCCATATATCTTTTAATTTCTTTAATTGCCTGGTTGACCCGTTCATTCTTTAGTAGGATGCTCTTTAACCTCCATATTTTTGGAGGTTTTCCAGACTTTTTCCTGTGATGGATTTCAAGTTTCATAGCATAGTGATCTGAAAGTGTGCATGGTATGATCTCAATTCTTTTATGCTTATTAAGGGCTGTTTTGTGACTCAGTATGTGATCTATCTTGGAGAATGTTCCATGTGCACTAGAGAAAAAAGTATATTCTGTTGCTTTGGGATGCAGAGTTCTAAATATATCTGTCAAGTCCATCTGATCCAATGTATCATTCAGGGTCCTTGTTTCTTTATTGATTCTCTGTCTAGATGATCTATCCATTGTTGTAAGTGGAGTATTAAAGTCTCCTGCAATTACCACATTCTTATCAATAAGGTTGCTTATGTTTGTGATTGTTTTATATATTTGGGGACTCCCGTATTCGGTGCATAGACATTTATAATTGTTAGCTCTTCCTGATGGATAGACCCTGTAATTATTATATAATGCCCTTCTTCATCTCTTGTTACAGCCTTTAATTTAAAGTCTAGTTTGTCTGATATAAGTATGGCTACTCCAGCTTTCTTTTGACTTCCAGTAGCATGATAGATAGTTCTCCACCCCCTCACTTTCAATCTGAAGGTGTCCTCAGGTCTAAAATGAGTCTCTTGTAGACAGCAAATACATGGGTCTTGTTTTTTTTTTTTTTTTTTATCCATTCTGATAGCCTATGTCTTTTTGTTGGAGCATTTAGTCCATTTATATTCAGTGTTATTATTGAAAGATACAGGTTTAGAGTCATTGTGATGTCTGTAGGTTTCATGCTTGTAGTGATGTCTTTGGTACTTTGTGGTTCTTGCAACATTTCACTCACAGAGTCCCCCTTAGGGACATTTTCATTGACCCAGGGGACTACCAGAGTGGTATAGGGGCCACTGTCTCTGGGAGGTGGGATGATGAGTCCTGGGGAGCCACCAACTCCCTGCGGTAGAGGCTTAGGTGGCTGCCAGCCCTTGGTTTTAGAGAAGAGATCAGACGCAGTTGCAGAGACTGGGTTCAAGTCAGGATGGATGGCAGCTGAGTGGCAAGAGGGTGGATGGCCGAAGGGGGCTATAGATGGGAGAATGCTAGTGTTAGGATCTAGAGTTTAGAGACTGGCTATCTAGATACTAAGTGGCCAGGAACACTGAGATTTTGTAACTCTCAGAAGAGGTTAACCTGTGTGTTTTCATAAAGGGCAAAATTAAGTTGAGGATTTATTGGAGTTGGGAGCCCTTTTTGTTGAGGGAAATTTGTTCAAGGGGGCAGCGGGGGTAGAAGGGCCTAGATCTGAAGTGTCCAGGTACCTGGATAGTAACCTCCTCCATGTCTAGCAACCATGCCCGTACCCCCCAGTGCCTTTCAAATGGTTTCAGCAGTCCATTAAAATTAGTAGCACTGCCCTGTAGTTAGGGGGAACGCCTTATAGAGTAATAATCTGGACTCGGGGTCACTTGAGGCCTCGTCAGGTTTAGAAATGAAGAGGGTGTCATTCGGGTCACTATGGTCATTGAAATGATAAACATACGGGACCACGCCAACTTTGCTGCAGGAGACAGGCCAAGTCTAATGTTTCCCGTTCACTGTGAGCCTTAGCTTTAGTGATTTCTGTGAGGAAAGGATGAGCACAGCACCAGGCAGTAAATATCCAGGGTGGGGGGATAGGTACAGATATCCGTGGCTCTGAGGGCTCCATCTTCCTTTACCTGTCCTCATCCTCATCAGTGGCCTCAGCAACCAGGTCAGCTTTTCCTTTGGTACCAGGGGCACCCCCTGAGACATGTTGCTTTGTTCTATCCCATTTGGGGAGGAAAGCCTAGGGGGCTCAGGATGTGGTATCTCAAAGGAAACAGACATGTAGCTGGACTGTTCTCTGAGAAGATTATAGATTTTAGGGTCTTCAGAGAGACTGGCCCGTTGTGCAGTTCAGCCATGAGTAACAGTTTTCAATCACAGGCCACAAACATGTAATAGGCAGTTAGCTCCCTTCTATCCCTCCTGCTGCACAAAGTCTTTAAGGTTAGAATTTCAGTTAACGCATAATTTCTGATGTCTTAATTGTTACTTTCTGATTTTCTTCATTACGTTGATCTTACGTGTTGTTACCAGAAAAAGTTTCTGGAAAATGTCCCTGTGAGCCCACTTCATAAGTGGCTGCATTCCTTTCCAGGGTGTCCCAGTTGCCCTCCCCAGGATTGGGATCTGCCTCCACTAGCGCAGTGTACACGGGATCTTTGGGAAAGCCCTGGCTTTCCTATTGGTGCAAATAGCAGACAGAGTCTTGGCATGTTGGTACCTAGTGGCACTAAGCAATGCCCAGGAAGCTTTCATCTCTGTTAAATAAATTTTGCATTTATTTGGAGCTGATGTACCTCCTCTGGGGTCTTAAGAGGCACTGGCATAAGATGTTCAGGACATTTGTGTTTGTCTATTAATTGTTTAGCAACATCACACCGGAGACTGGACTTATGATATCCCATGGGGTTAGGAAGACAAAGTGATGGTGAGTGTAGCGGCCATGTGGGGACAGCAAGCCTCAGTGAATGTCTCCTTTCATGGTGCCATTGGTTTCCTGTTACAAGGCTGTTCTGTGTATCTGGGTTAGGGCACATAGTCCCACTGTGACCCACCACTCAGTGGTCACTAGGGGAGTTCTCACTCCTCCTTATCTACTGGATTACCCTTTCCTCGGTACCATTAGCCCAAAGCCTCATCTTGGGCAGCAATCACAGCCTTGGGATTCACTCTGCCTTCACTAGCTGTCCTTGGCCCAAGGCAGGGAGGACCCTCATGTACATTAGTAGTCAGTAAAGGCCTTTATAATTAGTGGTCTTATCATCTCATTAGTCCATATAGTCTAAATCACATTGCACTGGAGAGTGAATTATTATGGTAGCAGTGACAGGAAACACACAGCAGAGGCAATATGCAGAAGCACGGAAGAGTGCAGTAGACCTCCAACAAGTGGTGCTGCCTTCCCAAATGGTGTTACCATCTGGGTTAGCCAGTCACAGTTAGTAAGGTGGTTGAAGCTGGGGGTGGTGCATGGGTGGCTCAGTCTGTGGGGCTCCAACTCTTGATTTCGGCTCAGGTCAGGATCTCATGGTTTGTGAGTTCAAGCCCTCATTAAGGTCTATGCTGATGATGCAGAGACTGCTTGGGATTCTGCCTCCGTATCTCTCTGCCCCTCCCCTGCTTGCTCGTTCTCTCTCTCTTTCTCAAAACAAATAAAAATAAACTTTGAAGGGGACACCTGGGTGGCTCAGTCAGTTAAGCGTCCGACTTCAGCTCAGGTCACGATCTCACGGTCCGCGGGTTCGAGCCCCGCGTCGGGCTCTGGGCAGATGGCTCAGAGCCTGGAGCCTGCTTCCGATTCTGTGTCTCCCTCTCTCTCTGCCCCTCCCCCGTTCATGCTGTGTCTGTCTCTGTCTCAAAAATAAATAAACGTTAAAAAAAAAATAAAAAAATAAAAAACTTTGAAGAAAAAAAAAGATAGTTGAAGCTAAACGCGTTCCCGTAGGTTAACTACAAGTGCTATCATCACACAGTCCCCTTGACTGTACCATCTACCAACTGTTTGGCTCTCAGCCTATTGATAGTGGTGCCAGCGGTTAGAAATGCCGGGGGACACTCACCTGGGCTGACTACTTGTGGCTGCGCTTAGAGATGGTTCCCTGAGCCGAGTGCCTCTTGTGAGTTCGTCTTGTGGCTAGACTTGCCTTAAGGGTTCTTACAATTGCAGGATGCACGTCAGCCACAACCATCAGAGAACTTCGAAAAACAAGATTTATGACTCAGAAGTTCTGGAGGGTCTGTGGCATTCTGGGGTCTCAGATAGGGAGAGAGAGAGGAAGAGAGTGTGGTCCAGGGGCTCTGCATTATTGGGATGAAGGGTGAAGTGCCTAAGAACTTTGTGAGTTCATTCTTTATTGGCTAACTTAAAACAGCAGAAATTAGGAAGTGGGAAGGGAGAAACAGCATCACTCAAGCGGCCAATTATCTAGTTTACACAGAGCTTTCTAAAAGAGGAGCTTCATGCGTGTCAGTAGTCTGGTGCTTTGTCTAGTTGACTTGCTGCTAGCTGTGGCATGCAGCTGGCAGTATGTTTATTTGAGGTGGAGGGCTTTGAAATGCATGCCTTGGCTGTCAGAGGGTTAATGTCAGGTACCGATGCTACACTTACAGAACTACTTAGGAAAAATATGTGTCTCTGCTTATTAAACCTGTATTTGTACATAACCTGTGACCCAGTAGTTCCTCTCCTGGGTATGTCCCCAAAAGAAATCAGTGCACACAGGCACCAAGAGAAATATATGGGAATATTCATAGCAGCATTATCAGTAATTGTCCAAGAGTAGAAACAACACAGAATAAATAAATATATCGTGGAAACGGTCACAGCACAGAATGCTGTACGTGACAGCTGTTCACACAACCACATGGATGAGCCTCTTACTAAACATAATCATCTGCCAGAAAAGCCAAACACAAAAATGTATTCTGTATGATTCTGTTTATATAAAGCCTGAAAACAGGCAAAACAAAGTGAAGCTGTTTACGGAGGGGTACTGAAATGGTAAAAGTATAAAGAAAAATAAGTGATGATTTTGAAAGGCGAAGGAGTGGTTAATTTGGAGAGGAAGGGGATGTGATAAATTTGGGCTTCGGTGGGTGGAGGCAATGATGTATTTCTAGGCAGGTGATGGTAGATGTTTGCTTTCTGATTCATTAAACTATGTGATTTGCATACTTTTCTATGTCTTTCTGTGTGTTTTATTTTAAAAAGAGGATACACAAAATAGTATGTCAGGAAGTTACACATTTTTTATTTATAGGCACATATACTTAAAAGTACTAAAACATCCCTAGGAAGGATGGGCACAAATTTAGATTAGCTTCTCTCTGTGGGCGAGGAGGGGAATATGGTAGTGCTGGGATCTAGAGCTGTACTTTTCTTTTTCAAAAAGAAAGGTCTGGAACAAAGATGGCAAAATAGTAACATCCTCAGTGTGGGTGGTATGTGCACGGGTGTCTTTTTTGGGTACTTTTCTTCGCGTTTATTTTTCATAATTAAAAATAAATTTAAAGGGGCACCTGGGTGGTTCAGTTGGTTAAGCATCTGTCTCCTCACTTTGGCTCAGGTCACGATCTCAGGGTCATGGGATCGAGCCCTGCGTTGGGTTCTGTGCTGACAGTGCGGAGCCTGTTGGGATTCTCTCTCCCTCCCTCTACCACCTGCTTCTCTCTCTCACTTGATCTTAGCCAAAAGGCCGAGAAGCGATGCTTCTCTCTCTCGATGAATGAATGAATGAATTTTAAAGTAGGCAGGATGGCTTCCGATTCTGTGTCTCCCTCTCTCTCTGCCCCTCCCCCGTTCATGCTCTGTCTCTCTCTGTCTCAAAAATAAACGTTAAAAAAAAAAATTAAAAAAAAAAAAAGTAGGCAGGATGATTTTTAAAGGGTAAGGGAGTTAGAGATAAAAATTAGATATGTTATTTATATATACCTAACACTGTATTTTTTGCCCCAAAGGTACCTGAAGCTCTTCACTTTTCTGCCCCTTCCAGAAATTGACCACATAATGCAGCTGCATGAGAAAGAGCCAGAAAAGCGGGATCCTCAGAAACGACTTGCTGCAGAAGTTACAAAGCTTGTTCATGGACAAGAAGGGCTTGCTTCTGCTAAAAGGTGGCCTTTTAGAATAACTAAAAGTGGATAAAGTTAATGTAATTAATAGACTTGAGAAAATTCATTAGGGTTGTTATTTACCACTAACAAGAATTGTCAGTGGTTGACCTAAGTACTGTAGAATAGCTTCTGTTGGAAAGAAAGATCACCTTGAATTAAGTGTAAATTATGTAAGATAAACGTTGCTGTTTCAAAACCTTTCAGTGTGGAACATAATGGGCACTCCATAATTGGTTACTGGGTACTAGCCCATGTGTCTGGATAAGCGCTCACGTGACGTGGTTCTCAATGTGTATTTCAGGTGTACTCAAGCCCTTTACCATAGTAGCATAGACGCACTGGAGGTCATGTCTGATCAAGAGCTAAAAGAGCTGTTTAAAGAAGCTTCGTTTTCTGAACTAGTTCTTGACCCAGGAACAAGTGTCCTAGATACATGCCGCAAAGCAAATGCCATTCCAGATGGTCCCCGAGGGTAAGATTATTTAACTTTTAGATTCACAGTTAATTCGGCAGTAAATGTTACAGTTCACAGCATGTGTTTCCAGAAGGTGTTTTCCTGATAATGCTTCAATGGGGTCTCATTTCTGGCAGAAGTTAAGCCCAGAATACAGTGAAAACGGAGTACTTACTGTCGAAAATCCTTTAAATTTTCTATAAAATCTGGTACTACTATACCGTCTCTCCTTAAGTCTAACTCAGTTTCTCCTCAGCATTGGAAAGGACTCTGTTAAAGGGACCACAGGGGTTACTGAACTTTTCTAGTGGTTTATTTACTGATACTGGAAATTGTACCACTAAAGATGACACCGTATCTGATTCTGACAGAGTTCTTAAGTAACACTGACATTTGTTTACATTGTATAAGCTGAGTAAGATTGGCTTGTACATTTAAACAAAATGTAGAAATTGATCTGTAAACTGTAGCAAATAGCCCAAAATAACACTTCCTAAGAGAAAGAAATTTGTCCTTAAACAGAAGATGTTTTACTGTAATTTTATAAAACCATGGGTTGTAGCATTTTTTTTCATTTGGTAACACGTTAAGAGAAAATGAACATTTGCCTTTCACAAGGACTTCCAAGGCCTTTCATACTCTAGACCTCTTTTCTTCTCAGAGTTCACTGCTTTCTAGCTACTCCCCATGTTTCCTCACCGTTTGTGAAATTTACTGCTACTCTCCAGTTTGCATGTCTCTTCTTTCAGGAAAATTTCCAACCCCCACCCACCCAGTGTGCTCCTAGAGCAACCTTTCCTGGGGCTTTATAGCATTTAATCACTGTAATTATTTATTTGTCTGGATTACCCCACTAGTTTTCAGTAGTAAAGGCTCTATGAATGTTTATTGAATGAACTGGGCCATAAATAATGTGAGTAAAACCTATTTACATATGCCATCAAAAAATTGTTGCTAAACTGGAATTAGATAAGCTACTGATTTTCCATTTCTGAAATCAGCCCATTTCACTTTTCTAAAAAAGTTCTGCTTTTTAACATTTTAACAAAATGTGCTATTATTTGCATAGTCTCAGAATAGAATTTCCAAGGTTCCTCCAGTTTCATAAGCAAGTTTTCTAAAGGTTTTTGTAATAGCATATATAGTTGTGACTTGTAGCTCATGGAAGCTCATTAAAAGCAGCATTGCCCTTTTTCTGTGGGGAGGCTTCTTTTCTGTAAGCCCCTACTCAAAGTGTGGGGAGGGGGGGAATTGGCTTGAGAAAGTGATTCTGTTACTCATTTTTAAATCACTACCAACTGAATAGTTCTATATAGAGCTGTGGGATATCCCAGCTTTTTCTCTAAGTAAGAAACTGTGCCTTAAATCTCCTTTAGAAGAGCATTTAAGGGGGGCAGATATCTAGAGTGAACATAAAGGTAACAATTCAGTGCTAAGTGGTTTTAGTTGGACAGCCTCTGAAATATAAATGAAATATCATTGGGAGAGGTGAGTGGTGATGGATTTATCTAACTAAAACACTGTTATTTTTAGGTATCGGATGATAACAGAAGGTGGAGTCAGTATAAATCACAGACAAGTAACAAATCCTGAGAGTGTTTTAGTCGTTGGACAACATATTCTTAAGAATGGACTTTCATTACTTAAAATAGGAAAAAGGAATTTCTACATTATAAAATGGCTTCAGCTATGATGAAAAATCCTTCTGGTGGTTCAGACGTATCCATCTCATTCTCAAGATGTACCAAAGGTTGGCTCCAGAACTTATACTTTCGTTCACACAAGCCAAACAACAGAGAATGGAGTATACTTTAGGCCTCAGAGTGTGAGTAATTTCATTATTTATATAGGTTGATTAATGTGTAATGATGGGGTATTTTGTTTCCTGATCTGCAGGTATTAAGGACTACCATAGAAAACCATAATTGCCAAGGATAATCTCTTTTAAAAATCCTATTTCATGAAATAACTATTGTATCCTTCTTGCGCTCTTTTTAGAGATGAGGAAGAACGGTGAAAAAGAGGGCAGAATAAGGACTCTTGGATACTTTTATATCCAAGTGTCTATCTTCCTGACCTTACTAACACCAGCAGCATCCGCAGTAGTCACATTAGAGATGTGAAATACGGTATTGGAAACTGTAGATTTCTGAATTTTTTGCCATTTAGGAAGCAGATACAGTTCTCCTTAAGAAGAAAAGTATTACACAAAGCCCTAGTTGGGAGTAGAAATTACAGTGGAAAGTTTCTTTTCAAAGAACAAAAACCAGTACTTTTGAGAAAGTTTCCAGTTCAGTTTTCCAGTCTCTTTCCTGTGTTTCAGTATAAATTTACTCACAGCCTTGTTTTGCCAGATTATTAAGGTAGCAGTATTTTATAAATTTGGAAACTTAAGTTCCAGCTTCTGTCCCTAAGCAGATTACAACTTGAGATAAACTGAAAAGTAACTAGAGAGAAAATAGCGGCAAATATAGTATCAAATACCCCATCATATGAGAATATCAAAGTAATTCTTCTGGTAAGGGAAGTCTTCAGGTCACACTTAAAGGATTTATAACAAGACCTAGTTAAGCTGTACATACATTAGGCAACTCAATTCTCAGAACTGTTTCTACATGTGAAAAATCAAGGTAGTTATCATCCCTGTTTCCCTGAGGACCAAGTGAAACATAAATACAAATGGTTCACAATCCGGTTCCTTCCTGAAAACCTTCCAGGCAGCAAAGCATGGCTTTAGTGTTCAAATTCTAGCCATTTACTACCTGGGATACTTGAAACAAATCAGTAGCCTGATATGTAAAAATGGAGATGTAATCGTAGCTTTGTGAATTGTGAGATTGCGTAGGAAAAAAGTTGCAAAACTTTTCATATAGCATAAGCTGTCTTATGTTCCAATTAGATTTATATGTTAAAAAGCTAGTAGATCTAAATTTTTCCCTGGGAGCAAAGTTAGGAAGAATTGACTTATTGACAAAACTTGAATGTCATTTCGTACCAGCAATTTTATTTACATAGCAAGAACATACAGGCGTCCGTGGTAAATGTCAGAGATCATCGCCACATTTCAGAGCTTCACTCAGTTTGAGCCAATAAATGAAGGGTTTCTGAAACTTTACATACCTTTCTTGCCTCTGCTTTTCTTGTACAAGGTGTGTAGTGCCAGCAAGTACATTACCATCACCTCAGTTGTAAAGGTAACGTTTTCAATTTGAAATTATGTTTGATATGCTGGGGAATGGTACACTGTAAGTTTCTCCCCCCTTACAAACTCAAAAGACTGGGATGGTAGTCATCTGATGTATCTGACGTGAGTAAATCAGGGATGGCTGTACTGATATTGAATAATGGCAGAGTGATTTTAAAGTGTGTGCTAATGAGCATTTAGGTAGTATGTATTCTGTCAAGAAGGTACTATGAACAGATTCAAAGTAGTACCATTAAGATTGATTCTGGTTTTTTATGTTTGAGATCAGTTGCTGAGCCCGTTGTTTGCTAGTACGTGGGTACCATAAGCTCACGTTACCAACACGTTGTTCCTGCCAGTAGTCCTTCATAACTGTTGTAACAGAAATGTTAACATGTTCAGTAAATTCTGTATTGCTGATATGATCTTTTAGAGATGGAGCTAGATGCCTTAAGGATTTTGACCCATATCTTAAAATTTTTATGTAATTCATACCAAGAATCGCTTGGGGAATTTTAATAAAATGGGAGTATGTTCTAAACCTCACCCCAAAACTCTGAATGTATTTTAGTAGTAAAAAGCCTTTAGGTGTGTCTGTCCAGATGTTTTTCTTTAAATAATAAGGCTCCATCAGTATTTTCCTATCTGTTGTAATCTAATGTATCGTTGGTGTGAAGCAAAAGTAACTGTTACCAACTAATAGAGACATATACTTCGATGACCAGCACAGTATTTGGTTTTAAGTCTCACCTCCAAGTGAATCTTAGAGCATGTTATGAGTGACCTAATTTAAAGATGCATTGGAATTACTACTATATTTGAAAATCAAGTCTAGATGGTTGTTTTTAATGCAGGAAAGTAGAATTCATGCTTGCAGGTTTAAGAAAGAATCAAAGATAATTTAGATGTTTAATGCACTAGGGCAGCGTGGACCCGGAAGTGGAAGGGCTGCAATAGCTACACCTCATGCACATCACCGTCAGTGTTACAGATCTTCTTGTGCCTTCAGCTTTCTTACTAACACATCAGAGGTTGCAAAGAAGCTCAGTAAAAGTAGATCTCGAAGGATAGGTGGACTACAGTGACTGTGAGTAACTTGTCAACTCACACCTTTCAAAGCCAGACCAGTTTATAGTGTGCATGCATTATAGTTGTATGAAATGTTGTCTTCGTGCGTTCTTCTCCAAGGACTATGGCAGCAGCTTTAAGACTGCTCACAGGTTAACACAGGTCATCTTATCCACAGGCAAACTGCTTGTACGACTAGAACATGAACAGTTCTTTTTAAGTTCAAATGAAACTGTCACAAGAAAGACTTGATGTATTTTATGTGTACTTTATATGTACGGGGCAACTTTAGAAACAGCCATTTATTATTTGGATTAAATGTATGATTTGTTCTGTGATACAGAGTACGATTTTCAGTTTATAGCCAGTCTCTTCACATGAGCAGATTCATACCATTGCAATACACAGGAGTTCATAAATAAAATTCTACTCAAGTAGGCAGTAACTAGCAAATTTCGAGTCAACAAAGTCTCAGTGTTATATAGTTCTCTTCACCAAAGATGAGTCTCTCGGATTTCAGCAATTATTTGACTGGCTCCTTGTAATGCCTACATTAAAAAAGATAAAAAAAAATTATGATATCAAAAAATCTTGAACTATGTGGAAGTAATCTCTCCCCTTTATATGTGGCAGATCTATACAACTAGTACCTTCAGTCTAAAAATCTAATCAAGTACTATGCAAAAAAATAGACTAGCCATCCTGTGATGACTGTTTATCTCCAGGGATCAGAATGTAATGTTTATTAATGTTTATATCTACAACCCAGCCCCGGGTGTGAAGATTCAGAAGCATTTGCGATACCTTTAGCATGTCTGCAGCTTCCTTCCTGCGCTGTGCCATGTCCTCGGATTCAGTCAGAAGATCATCCAGTAAGGATGATTTATAGAGCTGTCCTACTAACTCACTCTGAAGAGTATCTTTCACATGATTCACCAAAAAGTGCATTACTGCCTTTGGCACACTGTAAAATAAAACCATCAGGTGATCCACTAACTTAAAATCAAAGCCTAAAAATGTTTTAAATACATGTATTTTCAAAACTGATTATGGAGTTATCCAGCAGTATACATATGCTCTGATTTCTAGTACTAACCTGTCTTGAATATTCTTTCTGACAATAAGAAAATACGATTTGATGAGTCGCTCAATGACCTCACAGTCTCGCTGTTCACGCGCAGATAGTTTTCGTGCAACAGGAACTGGCTACATGGGGTGAAGGGAAGAAAGAAACTTTGTTTTTGTGCCATTTTCAAATAAAAGTTCAGTAAGTTTGGGGCGCCTGGGTGACTCAGTTAAGCGTCCAACTTCGGCTCAGGTGATGATCTAACATAACAGTTTGTGAGTTTGAGCCCCACGTTGGGCTCTGTGCTGACAGCTCACAGCCTGGAGCCTGCTTTGGATTCTGTCTCCTCCTCTCTCTGCTCCTCCCCTACTTGCGTGCATGCTCTCAACAATAAATGTTTAAGTTCAGTTTTTGTGACTTTTAGTTTCTTTTGTCTTTTAAAGTGTTCTCCGAATAACAGGGTTATCTCACTAGTGCTGAACCTATTTGCGTGGCTTACCACATCCAGCAGATTGACAGCATGGCCTTTTTGGGGACTGGCTGGCATAATTGGAATTGGTTTTGATTTTTCCTCAGCTAATAACTCTTCAGCTTTTGAAGTTTTCAGCATTCCTCTCCAGTTGCCTGTTGTTGGTTCCTGAACACCATCTCCGACCCCACCACCTCCAGATGCAACCTGAAAAAAACGTTCCAAAATCTGTTCCAATCGTATCCTATCGGACCTTGACAGCAGTCAAGAACACACATCCTGTACCCATCTGGAATCTCATCTAGTCAGACAGATAACTGGGTCAGAAAGAGATGGCGGGTGGCATGTATAACTGGAACCCTGAGCTAAGAGGTTCTGTTGTAATTTCCAGGCGTCAGCCAAGAGATTTAGTTTTTATCGTTTGCTAACTTTAAAATTCTTCCTCTTCTCCAACTCCTCTACCACTATGAAAAACAAAACAGCTGCCATTCAGCTTTTTTTCAGAGGAACCTTACACACTGTTGAACTGTGATCTCTCCAAAAGTTCTGTGAACTCCTGTTTCCAAAACTTCAGAGTTTAACAGTCAACAAAATACCATAGGATAAACCTACAAACTCTGTAACACACTCACGATTCTTAGGCTGATGTGACTTTAAACTGCCTAAAACATAGGATGTGACATAAACACAATGTAACTTTCCTCCATGTCCATACTCTTGAGAAAAGATCTGCTGAAAGGAATCTAGCACTACCATTAACCACAGGTGCTCTTGCACTTTCTTTTCTAGGATATGTTAGAAAAAATGTTTAGGATAATGGGAAAAACAGTAACTCATCAACACTTAAGCAATGTTTTTAGACGCTCTTTAAAAAGATCTTCTAATCTAAAATGGAGTTAAGATGACCTCCAAACTTCTAACAGAAATGCGTTATGGCAACTGTTTAAAAATGTCTTTTTTTTTTTTTTTTAAAGCTCATAGATAACAGATCTGAAGACCAATTGTAGGGTGACAACTGGTTAAGTAGACTTTTGGGGGCGATCACATTACAAGTGTATACAGGTGTCAAATTATAATTTGTAGACCTGAAACATATTTTTAAAAAGTCACTGCGAATGGGGTATCTTTCTGAATTAAAACACTGGCCCAAATTTGTCTCTAATATGTCTGTTAAGATAGGCCATATCTAAATACAGGCAGTATATTTATACACTGATTTTAAAATGAGTAATTATACTTTAAATACCTATTAACTACACATGAATGATAGAAATTATAAGGAAACTAAGCAAATTCAGGGTGATGCCATGAGTGAAGTAAAACCCAAAGCAATGATTTAGATGGTCTCTAAAACCTGAGCACAGGGGGCTGAGAGAGGTAAAACATTTATAAAGTTTTGAGGTTCAGCACCTTAAATCTGGACAGTGAGGAAAGGAGCTAAATGCAGAAAAAACTAAATATGGATGGGTCTGAATAGTTTAATGATTAATAATTTTCTCCAAAAAAAGTTCTCAAGAATTGACAGTCTCAAACTCTCCCAGTCCCCTTTGTTTTGAATTTGCTTAAGCTGTTGAGGCACATTTTAAGCTACACATTGAGGTGACAATGCAAACTGAATGGAAGCATAAGGAAGCTGCAGGAGGGGATTATCCATTAGTACTGGACCAATGTCAGAACTTTTAAAGAGGAAATGTCCAAACATATAACAACTTCCACCTCTGGAATCTTAATTTCCTACCACAATATTAAAATCGAAACTAGTAGGAAAGCCTATTGTTGTTATTTAAAGAAATGTTAAAACTAGAACGAATGCCATCTTAAAAGGATTAGAAAAGAAAAACAATAAAAAATGGAACACAGACAAGAGATAGATGCTACTGCACAAACAGCTTCTTCAGTGATTTTGAAGACAGTGTTTCAGTGAGAACCAAAGGTACATTTCCATTCTGAAGCAAGAGACTCACATTTTTAGTTTCTCTTCTGCTGTCCTGAATTAACTGTTAAAAGATATGTTAAAACATGCAGTTTAACAAGCAAAATTTAAATACCAATGGTGTGAATTTCAAAACTGCAGGATAATTTCCTCTTTAAATTATTTTTCTGTGTGTTTCTGCTATCTGGCAAGCAAAGGCATGTCAACAATAATTTATGAAGTATACAGTTACATAATTCAGAATTCTTGTTAGACTAAATCTAACCTTAGCACAATATCCCAAATTAATATTCTATTCAGTGTACAGTGTGTTGTTTCCAGATGATTATGTTGCACCAAACAACCAGGCATGCAGGCTTAGATTAAGAATCAGAACAGACCTTGCCATCAGCCTCAGCAGAAGCAGCAGGGGAGGGCTCCTGGGAGGCAGGTGCCAAAGCACTTGGAACTTTATAAGACTAAAGGTAAAAAATGCAGGGAAAGAAAATCAAGGATGCCAAAAATGCATTCAGAAAACATTCTATACATGTAAATTTTTCTTCTCTGCATCAAATTAGTAAAGTAACATGAGAAACAAAAGGAACCATGGGACATAAAATTATTTTTTATTCTTCCTTATTTCTTATACTGTTACCACTTTGTTAAAAGCCTTCTGCAATGAGTACCTAAGGACAATCCAAATCGTTTTTATTTTTGGAATCTGGTAAGATCTTTTTTGGTAAAGGATTTAAGATAACAGATTTGTATACACACATTTTAATGTATGCAACTTATTACAGGTAACCAGAACCCATTATATGCATATTATTTTTCCCTCTCTAAAATACCTTCTTGTTTTATAGTAAAGTCATCCATTGGTCATTTCAACTAATTGTACAGAGTTGAGAAAGTCACCTTAAACTTTTAAAAGCTTGATATTTAAAATCCAACTTTAAGCATTTTTTCTAATGTATTCAAGATACCATTAACTTTAAATTACTCAAAACCTATTTTTAAGGGGGCCTGGTGGCTCGGGTCAGTTAAACATCCGGCTCTTAGTTTTCGGCTCAGGTCATGATCTCACAGTTTGTGAGTTTGAGTCCCATGTCAGTCTTTGCATGGACAGTGTGAAGCCAGCTTTAGATTTTCTCTCTCCCTTTCTGCCCCTCCCCTGCTTGTGCGTGCATATACACACATGCGCTCTCGCTCACTCATAATATAAATAGGCTTTAAAAAAAAAAACCTATTTTTCAACTTGAAATACCTTCACTCAAACAATGAAATAATTCCAATGGAATAGTGAAGAGAGAAAAAAAAATGACTCTAGAACTGAGGCTTACCAATCCATCTTTGCATGTTGGGAATATGCTTTAAAAATACTGTTTTTTACCTTGTCTCGTGATACGGCTGAAGGTAATTCTCTCGCTAGCCTGTTTCTCCTTTGTTCCTAGAAAACACAACCAAACAAAACCAAAGTAATTATCAGAGCACTGAGATACAAGCCTACTAAAAAATGTTCAGCTGAATTGAAAAGTGTGGAATGACTTACAGTATATCCTCTCACTGTTGGGACTCATGCCATAATTTTATTTTAAAACAAACAAGAAATCATTTAACCCAATGCTTCTCAATCTTTTTTTCTGCCCAACACACCTGAAGGATACAATACAACGTCAGTGACAGTGGCTCCCTAAACCAGGGATTCTCAAATGAGGGGCAATGGACTGACATCTTTGCTTTCCCCACTAAAAATCACAGATTGAAACTGTCCCACATAAATGTGTACATCAGCCTTCAGCATACCATGTAGAATCTTAAGTGCACAGATGACAGAATACTTAAGCCTTTAAACCTCACTCTAACCTGCACACATCTATGTGAAATTCCCACAACCCCCACACACAAAACCGTAAGAGGTATCTGTGGTGGAGGTTATCCTTTAAGGATGTTCCGTTTCCTTCATTCTACTATCTCCCAGAAATAAATGGAGCAGTGAAAACAGTCCTTTCTGTAACCTAATTTAACAGACTGATGGACCACCCACTCTTCTACTTTGCTGTTATCAGGTAACTCTGGTACAAAGCTTAAGAAACTGACATTCAAATCAACAGGTGGTGAACACCTACTGTATGTCAGAGCACCAGGACAGGTTCAAGAGTGAGATGTATGTGTTAACGGCTCTCTCAGCAGCAACAGATACACAGAAAAGCATTTAGGTTCAATAAAGTCAAAACTGCTCCTAAGTAGAAACCATTTCATGAACATTCTCAAGCCTGCAAAAAAAGATGTTAACAAAGCTTCCATATTGACCTTTTATGGGTAAGACTTTCTTTTGACAGATTCTTGACCAGTTTTCATTTTTTTTTTTTTATGAGGTAGTCCAGTGATAAAAAATACATGATAAAAATGTGTGGATTTTAACAGTCTTCAGAATAAATAAAAAGTTTTCCATATTAAAATGTACGTTTTGAAGAGGGACACAAAGCAAAAAAAAAAAAAAAGGGGGGGGGGGGCAGCAGAATCTGGAACCCAGAAATTCTCATCCTAGTCTGTTACCAACTTGTTATGACCTTAGGGGTCCTGGAAAGCATCCTGGCTTATTTGCTTTGTTGACCAGAGAGGTTACCAACTCTTCCTAAGCCCTCAGTTTTGTCATTTGTTAACATTATCTACCCTCAAAGAGTTGTAAAGATTCAAGTAGAATATTCAAATAAAGTTCTTTGTCATGGAATCATTAAAAACAGAGACCTACTCATTTGTTTAAAACAAAACAAAACAAAACTTAGCTGAAATCCCATCATAAATGACCTTGTCAGGATGCCTGGGTGGCTCAGTCAGTTAAGTGTCCGACTTTGGTTCAGGTCATGATCTCATGGCTGGTGAGTTCGAGCCCCGCGTTGGGCTCTGTGCTGACAGCTCAGAGCCTGGAGCCTGCTTCAGATTCTGTGTCTCCCTCTCTCTGCTCCTCCCCCACTCATGCTCTCTCTCTCTCTCTCTCTCTCTCTCTCTCAAAAATAAACATTAAAAAAAAAATTATAAATTACCTTGTCAGTATTACAAAAACTGTTCCATACATAAATTTTCCATGAAGGTCGTTTCAGTGTTACAAGGACTAAATCCTAGTCCTAAAACAAGATCGACATGCATTTTTCATGTAACAGTTATCTGGTGCACTTTCCAAGTGCTTTAAAATGCTTACTTACGTGCATTTTTAAAATTTTTTTGACACTAACTTACCCCAGCTATGTAGCTAAAAATAGTTCCCTATACCTGTTAAAGATGCTTGTTTCTTTTTAACAGCACCCAGGAAAATAAGCACTAAGATAACAATCATCTGTGAGCCTGAGATTCTTCATCTATTTAACCAAAGGACTGAAGTTGATGATGACCTTGGGTCCTCTCCAGTTCCCAAATTCAATGTTTACAATTTTCTCTCCATCCATTTGCATGAAAGGAAATTTTATATAGAAGGGAACTCTGAGGTCTTACTGGATTAAGGCATAGCAGAAAAATTTACTATTCTTGGATAAAAGTAGCATTGCTTTATCCACCAGCCTTGGCTCCATGTGAGATCTTCTGCAACTTGCAACATTAACCTCAAATGGAAAAAAAGAGCCATGAAATGCAGCCACCCCAGTACTGGTGAAAATTTACCATTAATTTAGGTAGTTCTTGGAATGTTTCCTTCCCAGCTTTTAGAGCCAAATAAAAGCAATTTTAAACATTCACTTTTTTGACTCTTCAACCTGAATAAACTACAACAGTTACTGAGAGAGAGCCAGCCAGGCAGTCCTTCAACACTAAATCAGTGAATCCCAGATCCCCTCTGAGTTACAGCTTCGGAAAGAGAAAATGAGAATAATGCCTCCGGGTGGTTTTGAGAATTCAATTTAACATAACAATGTAATGCCCTTAGCATACTTCCTGGGAAGTAACAGACAACAATAGGTATCTGTATGTTTTATACTTATGCCATGCTTGGTAAATTTGATACAACTGATTTACAGTGGATTTTCTCTCTCAAAAGAGACAATTCAAATTGTATTTACCTCTATATTATTGTTCATCAGCCCACAAGCATCAGCAAAGTCTGGATGTTTTGTGTTGATGTAAGCCAGTTCAATTGCCACTAAGTTATGGACCTAGAAAAAAAATTAAATTAGGCTATATACTAAAACATGTCAACCAAATTCTAATTTAGGAAACACAACTTACTAAATAGTTCTAAAAAAGGCAGTATGGGAAACTGATGCCTTAATAAATACTCAATATTTATACTGCAACTAATACATGTTATGCCATATTAGAATTTGCTCTATCTTTTATTAATATTTCATCATCTAAGACTGCATTTCTAAGGGGGTGAGATAGTGACCTTAAGGTAGTTAGAGGTATTTTGTTAGAAAAAAAAAAATTTACCCAATGCAAATCTAAGTTCGAAGGCTTTATGTAACCTTGCTATTAAAACTTCAGATCATCTGCTATTGCACATCAACGTTTCAGTTCAGTTTCAACAAGAAAATATTTCATAATCAGATAAAGTCAAAGATGTTAACTTTGAGTAAAGGATACATTTAAAGACCTGAGCCTTAATTATGACAAACCTAGTTTAAATATTATACGTGGTTTGAAATCCTAACGGGACAATAATCAAAAAGGAAAGCTAAGGGGCGCGTGCCTGGGTGGTTCAGTCGGTTAAGCATCAGACTCTTGATTTCACCTCAGGTCATGATCTCACAGTTCATGAGTTTGGGCCATGCAGAGCCTGCATGGAATTCTCTCTCTGTCCTTGCCCCCCCTCCCTCACTAGCTCTCTCCCTCTCAAAATAAACTTAAAAAAAAGGAAAAAGAAAAAAAGGAAAGCTGAAATTAATTCCTCCAGTATTGCAGAGATTTAACTAACCCCTTCATCTGCACCGTTCCAACAAATCTCAGGTATTAGAACAGCATTAAAACGTCAAAACCAGGTGAAAAGGATCTATTCAAATGAAATTCCAATGATTCTGTCATCTCACTAGGTGGACCCTGAGACCAGGTGAACTACATATCTTTACTCCTTTCATTCTGGGGGCTGCGCTCACAAGGGAAACAACCGAGTGGCAGGGATTACCTTCTCCACTTCCAAGGATGGTCTTGTACTCTTAGTAAACCTCCACTGGGGCTCACCACCATCCCAAATGCACTTTTAGTGACCAGGAAGGTAAATAAAACAACCAACAAATAGAGACATAAAGGCAATTTCAAATGCTTATCCCACATTTTTGCCAATTTCAGCATTTTTAAGGATAGCAGCAACCCACAGAATAGTAGCAAGCAACCATGACATTACAGTACTGGGCCATCAAAAGCAAACTAGAAGTGGCCAAATTATTGTCATGTGCCAGAGTTAAAATAAGAGCTTGCTCTAAAGGCTCAGTTTACTGGGGCTGAAGACAAAGCTAATTTTCCATTAGATCAGTGGTGCTACGTAATAGAGCAAAACTATTCACAATCCTCAAGAGGAACTCCATTCTCATGAAAACCTGTGGCTGCAGGCTAACGATGATGAAAACATGAAGAAAAATTACTTTATACCAGAATTACTGAAGTTTCCTTTGAAATAATAATGGAAGTTCACTAATCTTTTTCCTGCCACTATACTGGAAAATATGCCTGAACTCTAAAATACTCATACTGCTGTACAAAAAGCTTCAACAGTGATTACAATGATGACTTGTGAAAATAACAGCTCACCATTTCATTTGTAACAGGTAACCGTTTACGAAGAAGACAAGTCACTACTTCAACTATGGCATCATGGAGTTTAGGAAACCGCAACAACTCCTAAATATGATGGAAGAAAGAAACACAGAAGTCTACTTTGTTTAAAGGAAAATTAAATAATTAATGAAATAGATTTTAAGCTACATGTAAGCTGGCTACTTCAAAGCACTTTTAGAAAAGGAAGCTACAGATTTGAACTTACTGTTAACCCATCTTACAGATTTCCTCCCATCCCATGAAACCACCACTTCCGTATTTTACTACTGAATCGGACACCCGTTACATTTGTCTGTTACCTGTGTACTGTAATTGCTACAGTGCTGAATGATCCTTTGCATTTCCTCATGCACTAGTTCCACACAACGCAGGCTGGGTTCTTCCAGACGTTTGATTTGCCGCTTGACCAGTAACTCAAATGAAACTTCAGGCACAAACAAAGCAGGACGAGGACCCTAAAAAAAAAAAAAGTTGAGCTCTTATTATAGCTATAGACAATTTTAGCTCTTGCCTAGGTTAAAATAAATCACATTGTTTGGTATTTTTCATGAAAAGTGCTTCCTAATATCAAGTATGAGGGCAAAGAGGCTGTACAGTTCATTTAAAAAGATATAGCTAATGGGTTAAAAATTATAATAAACCTTTAACCTCTTGTTTAAAAAAATTCTAAGCCGAGCATACTCACAGTAGCATTTCTAATGGCAGTCAAAATGTCAATAGTGTTAAGGCCACCTAGTGGGTCAACAGATTCTAAAGTTCGCCCAAAAGTCTCATGGAAAATATAACATATCCGAGCACCACCGCATCTGAAAGGCAATCAAGTATATGATTCCTCTTATTACTAAAAGGGAAAGAAGGTGCAAGTTAGAAGTCTTTAAGGTCTTATTTTCTGAGAACGTCTCAGATAAACGATTACATTTAGATCATTTTCATGTGCTCTTAACTCCATTATGAACCAGTTTCTCTATTTTTTTCTTTTAATGGAGAAGAAGGGCATTCACATGTGTATGTGTGTGTGCACACAGAGCTGTTCTGTCAAAACACAGTCAACTAAGAACTACTGAACATCTTTTCTCTCCCTAGTTTTCTTCAACTATAAGCTTTTGAAAAGACCAGGAATGGTATCTTATTTGTTTCTGTCTATTCACAATTTAGAGGGGAGATAAATAAACTTTTCCTGTAAAGGGCCAGATAGTAGTTTAGACTCTTCAGGCCATCCAGTCTGTCACAACCACTCTGTTCTACCACTGAGCACAAAAGCAGCCACAGACAAAATATAATAAGTATAGCTGTATTCCAGTGAAACTCAGGCACACAGAAATGTGGATTCTATATAATTTTCATGTCATGAAATATTCTTTGAATTTTTTTTCAACTATTTAAAAATATCAAAATCATTCTTAGCCAGTGAGCTACAGTTTGCCTACTCCTGCTTTAAACAAATCTCTACTGGGGCGCCTGGGTGGCTCAGTCGGTTGAGCGACCGACTTCGGCTCAGGTCATGATCTCACAGTCTGGGAGTTCGAGCCCCGCGTCGGGCTCTGTGCTGACAGCTCAGAGCCAGGAGCCTGCTTCAGATTCTGTGTCTCCCTCTCTCTTTCTCCGCCCCCCCCCACCCCCCACTCATGCTCTGTCTCTGTCTCAGAAATAAATAAACACTAAAAAAAGAAAAAAAAATTTAAAGAAATCTCTACTATTCACTACTTTCTTACAGTTGTCTAGGCAGAAGGTGAACTAGCCTAACATTATGCTAGGTGAAATAAGGCAGACACAAAAGGACAAATACTGTATGATTCCCCTTATATGAAATACCTAGAATTGGCAGATTCATAGAGACAAAGCAAATTAGAGGTTCCTAGAGAGGAGGAGGAGGGAACAAAGAGATACTGCTTAATGGATACAGAGTTTCTGTTGAGGTGATAAAAAATTTTACAAATAGACACCATTTGATGGTTAGACAATATTGTGACTGTATTAATGCCATTAAATTATACTTAAAATTACCAGTTAAAATGACCAGTCTGCCTTCAACCTTTCCCTTCTCCAAATAATTTTTCAAAATCACCATAATTATACTTCTAAAATGGGTACTCCTCTGACCAGAAGTGTTTTGTCTGTTACAGCAAGAAGTCTTCCAAATTCTGAAGATCTCTGGCTTTCCACAGTCTTGTTTTTAGATGCCTTTGCTGCCTTACCTCCTGTTATGTCTTGTCATTGTACATACCATTCTGCAAATACACCCTGCATTATTCTTCGCTGTTCAAAGCCTAAAATACTCTTCTACTTACTGCATCCCAAAGTTCTATTCAGAGCCCAACCCAAATACATTCTAACTACGGCATTCTCCCAGTCCCTGAGAGAAATGTAAATGGTGTCTTTTCAGTGTCCTAAAGGCTTGAATAGGTGGTTACACAGGTATTTACTTTATTAACTATTTATAAAACCCCCCGTATATATTATATGCATGTTTCTGGATATGTATTTAATAAGTATTTAAATAAAAATACTTGATTATACTCCTGTTTGCCACACAATTGTGCCTCAGGTTACCTGGATCTACCTTACCTACTAAGCTCTTTTTTATTATTTTTTTAATGTTTATTTATTTTTGAGAGAGAGAGAGAGAGAGAGAGCAAGCAGGGGAGGGACAGAGAGAGAGGGAGACACAGAATCCGAAGCAGGCTCCCAGCTCTGAGCTGTCAGCACAGAGCCTGATGCAGGGCTTGAACTCACAAACCATGAGATCATGACCTGAGCTGAAGTCAGACACCTAACCAATTGAGCCACCCAGGCACGCCCCCACTGAGCTCTTTAAAGATTCATCTTAGTAATCTTTATTTCCCTCAATATGCTATAAATATAATAACCAACCATCCAACAATTTATGGGATTAACTCACTTATATAAGGCCACCTGGGCCACACAAAAGTACACAGAACACACAAAAGTGCATGTATAATTTCATGAGTGGTGAAATCTGAATAAGCTCTGTGGGTTGTACCAATGTCCATTTTCTCATTTTGTTACTGTACTATATACAAGATATCAACACTGGGGAAGATGGGGTGAAGGATTAACAGGACCTACTTGTACATTTATTTGCAACTTCCTGGAAGTCTATAATTATTTCAAAATGAGAAGATTTTTTTAAGTGAGAATTTAGAGAAATGAACATTCTTATGTATTGCTAATACAATCTATTAACAGTATGGCAACAGTAAGAGGCTTTTAGGATGTTATAACCTTTGACATAATAATTCCATTCTAGGAATTTATCCTAAGGGTTTACTTGGATACATGCCCTGGAAACAGTCCATCACAACATTTTTTATATTTGTGTATAAATGAAAACAACGTATCAGTAGTAAGGTACTGGTTTAAGAAATGAGAGTGTACCTAAAAAATAAAATACTATGTAAATTTTAAGATTGATAATAGAAATGTATAAGTAATATTAGTTGTTTGTGGTATGTTGATTTACAAAATGATTCCAAAATAGCATGTATAGCATCTGATTTTTGAAGATGTGTAATACAGGCATTTATAATGCATAGAAAAATGTCTAGATTCATGCCAAAATTAGCAGGGAGTATTTCTAGTTAGTGGAATTAAGTAATTTTGTCATATATTCTTTTTATCTGCATTTTCTTCCTTTTTTTCATGAATAATTACAGTGTGTATATTAAAGAAATGAACATTTAAGAAGTTACCAAATATTTTAAAGATTTATCCAAGTTTTATTAAAAAAAAAAAAAACCTGAAATTTTTACTGTGCTTTATAGTTTACAGAGCATTTTTACACATACATCAGACATCATCCTATGCAAAATACTACTTTACAGGTAGTATAAATCACAATCAGATCATCTCAGATTTAAAGTCACTATTATAAAAATTAACGTAACCTAGCAATTCAGGTAACCAAATCCATACAAAATTTTTTTTTACTTACAGCTCTGAAGTTTCAATATATTTTGCGGTTCCTTCAATAGTGTTACAATATTCTGTGGCAAATTTGGTAATAAGCTGGAGTAAAGTAGCACTTTTATCATCCACAGGTTCACCATAGCTATTTAGGAGAGACTGATACTGAGCAGCTAGAACATTTATTCTTGTTTTCAGCTCTGGTAAGCAGTCTCTGATGTGATGCATCAGTAACCTAACAAAGGTTAGAAAAATGATTTAAAGTAAAACTGTGTATTTTGAAGCCCCAAACAGCTCAAATTTTTAAAATGCCAATAATGGTGAAAGCTGTCAAATAATTTGTCTTGGCAGGAAATAATGCAGTTTTAGGCTAGAAATAAATACTTAGTCTGAACAAAGACAACTTGATTGACACTTTAAATTTGCCTTCAACCCATAAAATTATAGCAGTTGTTAAGAGAATCAAATATAAACTGAAACATATTATTTCTATATTAATTACAATTACCTCAAAGAAAGTAAGCTACTCAATATAATTCCACCTAGATGATTTTTGTTTCTGACTTATCTTAGCAGAGTGAAAATCAATCTTATTAAGATCCAAGTCTATCAGCCTTTATTTACAGAGTAAGACAAAAGAAAAAACAGCTTTCATTTTAGTCATTTATAAATTACCTAAAAAGGTCTTCCAGTCCCTCTACCATCAGTGGGTATTAAGAAATTCAAGGTACATACCTTAAATTCTTTTTATGAATAATAGAAGGCATCCAAAAATAAGACTAGATTATGTGAAAAATTATAAATTTTAATTAAGTTCCTGAAATCCCAAGTGGAAACTAAGTCATTTGTTATCTAGTTCTAGTACCAAAAATAAATGACTGTCAAGAACTTCATAATTAAGATGTCTTAAAATTCCCTTGCGCATTTCTAAACTCCATAATTTAATGCCAACCACCCCAATAAAAAAAGATATCTATATTACAAGAACCTACAAGAAACAAGACCTGAAACTATATACATAAGAACATTATGAAAATATAAAGAACTAAAAATGAGAGCTCTCAGACACCTACTGGCAAGCAAACAAACAAACCAACAAAATCTCATTTTTCAAGAGGTAAAAATGTTACCTGTTCAGAGTCCTAGCAAGATACTTTGTTCCATTTCTATTAGCCAGGGATGGGTATTTCTTTTGAAGAAAAGCATATTCATCACGGATTGAATCAGTTACACTCTTCTTATTGTTAATGTCTAGCTGGCTCCTAAGGTTGAAAAATAACAAAACCTTTCAACTAAAGTCAACTGAGGTCTTCTACATACCTTGGATGATGATGATGATGATGATGATGATGATGATAGCACCAAGCATTGTTTGTAATGCCTGATACGGATTGTTTTATTTAATTCTTGCAGTAATACTATGCAGTAGGTATTATTCCATTTTATGCCAAAGGAACTGAGGCTCAGGGACATTAACCTACCCAAGGTCACATGTTAAGTACTTCAGCCTGTATTCAATCTGTGACTTGTAAGTAAATAATGCCTGAATTGTTTAGGACTCATAACTACCATTCACTATAGTCAAAAGCAGTACTCTTAAGTAACAGGGATAGACATGTGAAAAAAGTAAAAGCATGATAGCCAGCTGTATATTTTATCCATGGACAGGCAATGGATTTCTACCAAAAATAATTAACTTGAAGAGCAGTCAACTACAAATGCAACAGTTTTATACCATGAGCTCGCATGAAAAGAGAGTGGGAATTAAACACACACACACACACACACACACACACACACACACACACACAAAAGAACAGAAAACAAAAAGAGAAATCAAAGTATAAGAGAGTTAGGACATACGAATAAAGCAGACAACTGAAAGAGATCTTGGATATCACTTAGTAAAAACATTTTCATTTTATTTATTTGTTTATTTATTTATTTATTTATTTTTTTTGAGAGAGAGAGAGAGAGAGGGAGGGCATGCAAGTGCAAGTGGAGAAGGGGCAGAGAGAGAGGGTGACAGAGAATCTTAAGCAGGCTCCACACCTAGCATGGAGCCCAACCTCAGGCCTCGATCTCACGACTGTGAGATCATGACTTGAGCTGAAATCAAGAGTTGGACACTTAACAAAATGGGCCACCCAGGCATCCCTTTATTTATCTATTTATTTACTTTTTGAGGAAGAGAAAAGCAGTATCATTTTAAAAGGCCTAAAACCCAAACATGTTAGGTGTCATTTAAGGCCACATTATATATCTAGTTTAGAGACAAACTAGGACTAGAACCCAGATCTCCTGTTAATTTCAGTGCTGCCTACTTTATAAAGGCTTTGGACTAAGAGAGTGCTTCATTTGAAATCTGCTTTCACCATGTGACTTTGGGAGATATAAAACTTGAGCCTTCTAATTATAAAATAGACACCAACACCTACCTCACAGCGATGTTGTAAGGGTTCAAAGAGATACCATTTGCAAATTGCTCACAGTAAAGTCTCTAAAACATAATTAGACACTCAGTAGTAGTTTCCTTTCCACAATTTTTAATACCAGCTATTCATTATTAGAATACCTTTAATAAAATTTCTCCAAGTCACATCCTGGCAAATACAAAGGATCAATCACTAATGCCAGAGGTGTTAAGCCAATTTATTAAAATCCTACCATCTTAAACTCTTTCTTGATTGCATGCAAATTTAAATAATACTCTTTTTTCTTATCCAGTGCACTCCTCATACATAACACAATAGGCAGGAATTTTTCAAGCCTCGCTATTAAATTTTCTTCCACTTTATAGCACTGCTTACTTTAAAAATCCTTTCCATTACAAACACCCACAGGAGGCTTTAGTGGATCTTTTCTCCCTTTAGAGCACTGAATTCCTAACAATACCACAGTTACAGAAAAAGGGAAAAAGAGGGATCATATCACATTTTAGATTACTTTTTAAAATTCAGATTTGCTCTGAAATGGGAATGCTGCAATTATTATCCCATTCTTGATTGCTAACCTGTTAACTACTCCAATTATTCCAAGTTTGACTGGTATAACCCTTCCCATCAATACATCCATGGCATCAGTACCCGCATCCATGAGGTCAAGTTTAGTGATTACAGCTAAGGTTCTGCGACCTGGTAAATGCAAAAAAGAAAAGATATTGATCCATTAAATAAAGCTATTCAGTATTAATAAAGAAAAATCCTCATCTATAATCCCTCCTTAATGTTACTTCTGTCATCATTTGGGCAGTATTTTTCCAGCCTTTGCTTATAGATACTTTTTAAAGTTTATTTACTTTGAGACAGAGACAGAGAGAGGGCAAGCTGGGCAAGTGCAGAGAGAGAGGGTAAGAGAATCCCAAGCAGGCTCTGTGGGGTCAGTGCCAAGCCAGAATCGGGGCTCCATCTCACAAACCACGAGTTCATGACCTGAGCTGAAATCAAGAGTTGGATGCTTAACCCACAAATACTTTTTAAAAACTTACTTTAGGGGCACCTGGGTGGCTCAGTTAGTTAAGCATCTGACTCTTGATTTCAGTTCAGGTCATGATCTCGTGGTTCATGAGTTCGAACTCTGCACTGGGCTCAAGCCTGCTTGGGATTCTCTCTCTTTCTCTCTCTCTCCACCCCTCCCCTCCCCTGTTTTCTCTTTCTCTCTCTCTCTCTTTCAAAAATAAATAAACTTTTAAAAAAATAGAAAATTATAAAAAATAACTTATTTTAATCATCATGTAAAATTAAAAAAATTTTTCACATATAGTGTTTTTTATTAGCTCTTAGGGCTCATTTTTTATAAGTATTTTAAAAATCTATTTAAAATTTACTCACTCCTGTTGTATAGTTCCAGGAGTTTTGATAAATGCAAAAGAGTTATGTCACTTCCACCTCAAGACAAAACAGTTGTATCACTTCCCCCCAAATTTATTTGTACTACCACCCAATCAAACCCCTTTCCTTTAAAAAAATTTTTTTCAATGTTTATTTTCGAGACAGAGGGAGAGAGAGAGGCACAGAGAGAGAGGGAGACATAGAACCCAAAGCAGGCTCCAGACTTTGAGCCGTCAGCACAGAACACGACACGGGGCTCAAACCCACGAACCGCCAGATCATGACCTGAGCCGAAGTCGGAGGCCCAACCGACTGAGCCACCCAGGTGCCCCTCAAACCCCTTTTCTATTCCTAGATTTGCTTTTCCAGAATATGACATAAATAGAATCATATACATATATATAGCCTTTTGACTCTGGCTTCTTTCACTTGACATAATGCACTTGAGAGTCATCCGTGTTGTTGCATATATCAATAATTCATTCTTTTTCATTGCAAAGCAGTGTTCCATGGTACGGATATACTATAGTTTGGTACTTTGAGAAACATTTGGGTTGTTTCCAGTTTTAGGAGATACAAATAATAGGTTTTCATTTAACATGGGTAAATGTCTAGGAGTGGTACTGACTGAACTTTTTAAGAAACTGACAAACCGCTTCAAAGTGGCCGGTACCATTCCCACCAGTAATGTGTAAGAACCGCAGCTGCTCTGCACAGTGTCTAATTTTACATACGGCATTTTCAACATTGCTTCACATCTACAAAATCATTCTTTTTAATGATTCCCTACCCATCACTACCTTAATAATCTATTATTATCTTAATCTATTATAATCTTAATCAGTCCCACTATGGGCCATATATTAAGTTGAATTTAATTTTTTGACACTATAAATAATACTCGATGGGACTATTTCTTTACAATATATGACCGGATTCAGATTCCTAGATCAAGGGGTGCCTGGGTGGCTCAGTCGACTCTTGACTGTGGTTCAGGTCATGATCTTGCAGTTCGTGAGATCGACCCCGCAACGGGCTCTGTGCTGACAGTGTGGAGCCTCCTTGGGATTCACTCTCTCCCTCTCTCTTCCCCTATCCCACTTTCTCTCTTTCAAAATAAATAAACTTAAAAAAAAAAAATTACTAGATCAAAAGTATGATCCTATTTATGGCTCAAAGTTCAGTTTAAAATCGAATGCATATAAAATGCTTAATAGTTTAAATGATAAATGTAAAATTTAAATAAACCTTTTGATAGAGCTTAATTAATTTATTTCTTACTATTATTTTTTAAGTAAACTCTACCCACAATGTGGGGCTCAAACTCATGACCTTGAGATCAAGAGTCATATGCTCCACCGTCTGAGCCAGCCAGGAGCCCCTAGAGCTTATCTTCCAATCTAAAATGAACATGTAGTAAATACTTCTTAAAAGCGGGGCGCCTGGGTGGCTCAGTCGGTTAAGCATCCGACTTCGGCTCAGGTCATGATCTCTGTGCTGACAGCTCAGAGCCTGGAGCCTGCTTCACATTCTGTGTCTCCCTCTCTCTCTGACCCTCCCCCATTCATGCTGTCTCTCCCTGTCTCAAAAATAAATAACCGTTAAAAAAAAAAAAAAATTAAAAAAAAAAACTTCTTAAAAGCTTTAAATTAAATAAAAATACTTTTAAAAATTACTGTTTATGGGAATTTTAATTAGTAGCCTTAGCATTAACTTTTCCTACCAAATTTTTATTTCAAATTCTTCTTCAAAGCAAGAAAAAAGAAAACAGGACACAGCCCACAGAACCCCCAAATACTACAGTAAAAAAATTAGATCCTATGTGGAGCAAAGCTACATTTATTAGCAGCAATAATAATTACTCTCTTATAAGCTGCCATTGTATATATACTATGAGATGTATATCACAGCATTAGTCAACTATCATACAATGATCCAGAGTATGAACTAATCCTTGGGGTTATGAATACTTCATAAAAGGATTTTACCTTTATTTCTAAGAATTTCCTCTGCCTTATGTCTGTCTAAATGTTTTCTACCTCTGCAGAATGTAGATAACCACAATTAGCTACTGTATCATAATCGACAATGATCAATTATGAGTTAATTATTCTTAGAAGTCAGCTAGTCAAAAATCTAAATCATTTTATTTCTACAAAACAAACCGTCCTTGAAAAGCCATCTTATTATTTAAAAAAAAATTTTTTTAATGTTTATTTATTTTTGAAGGGGAGAAAGACACAGCATGAGCAGGGGCGGGGCAGAAGAGAGGGGGACACAGAATCCAAAGTAGGCTGCAGGCTCTGAGCTGTCAGCACAGAGCCCAATGCAGGGCTCGAACCCACGAGCTGTGAGATCATGACCTGAGCTGAAGTCAGATACTTAACTGACTGAGCCACCCAGGTGCCCCTCATATTATAATTTTAAAGTCATCAGGTAACCATTACAAATATGGACATTATGTTAAGTATTTTTGCCTTGACTATACAGCAACTAACCCATTAAAACTTTATTTTCCATCCGAATCTCTATTTGTAATTATAAGCAGAATAGGAGCACATTGTTTTTTAAATCTGTAGTAACAGTTTGATATTCCTTTTAAAAATATTCCTTTCTTGAGGGTAGATTTACCACTGTTAACCAACCATATCTCATTAAATATAAACATTTGTCCTTACCATCTGGATCTACCTCTCTTGAAATCTTAAGGGCCTCTGATGTGGCCATATCGGTATTAGCAGCAGTGACAGCAAGGATGATGGAATTTGGATTACTGATGAAGCGAAGAATGAGCTCTCGGATTTGAAGCTCAATATCCTTAGGTTGATCACCCACAGGCACCTGAACCGAAGAGAAATGAAGAAGGAACTAGTAATAAAAATCAACTCAGCCTCCCCTCACTTAATCTACAGAATGTAGGCATTACTCCATTTACAGTTAAAATGAAGAAAGTATATACATACTACTAGTAGTGGTATGTATGCATTTGGTAATAGGTGAAAGCCTCAAAATGTGCCTCTTGCAAATATCAGAAGTCTACTGTGTGAAGGATTGGTCAGTGCTAATTCCTAGAGACAAATTCATTCATTCATTCATTCATTCATTCATTCATTCAATTACCAAATATTTATTGGCAGCCTAATATATTTCAGGCACTGTTCTACATCACATATGTCATGGTAGTCATTAAGAAAAAAGAGACTGATAATTATTTGAAATCAGATTATGCTTTTAAATAATGAGGGAAGAACTCACTCAGATAATGACATTTGAGAGAATGGCCAGAAACTGAAGGAGATAAGGGAGAGTTACATGCAGATATCTAGTGGAAGAATATTCCAGCAAGATGAATGATAAGGTCAGAACACTGGAACAGAAGGAGTGAGAAGAGTAACAGGATACTTTAAATCTCTTTTTAGAACTTAAGCTTTTACTGTGAATGAAATGAGAAGCCAATGGAGAGATTTTGAGCCAAGGAATGACACAATCTAATTTTTACCTTAACAGCATCATTCTGGCTGATTACTTAACAGATTATGAGGAAGACCTGTTAGGAGGCTGTTGCAGTAACGCAGGTGAGATGATAGTGGCTAGATGAGGATGTAGCTACAAATGTGTATATACAACAGAGTTCTAGATATATTTTAAATGTAAGGAGAGCCAAAAAGATCTGCTCACAGAGTAGTGTGGAATAAAAAAGTATCAAGGCTGACTACAAACTTTTTGGCTAAGCAACTGACAGAAGAGGGTTGCCATTTATTTAGTTGGGGGAGATTATAGCAGGATCAAGTCAGCTTGAGGGACAGGTCAGAAATTTAGCACGAGACATAACAAGTTTGAAACGTCTACTAGACACATGTGTGGACATGCCAAATAGTTACAAAAGTCTGGAGATGTTTAAATGCTGTCAACATACAGACATTCATGTATTTAAACCCATAAGTTTTGACGAAATCATCAAGGGGGGGGGTAAGTGTACCCACTTGACAAGAGGTCTAAAAACTGAGCTCTAGGCACTCACTGTTAACACTGGGAAGATAAGAAACCAGCAAAAGAGACAGAGAAGGAGTGGACAGTGATGCTGGAGAGAAACCTGCAGAGTATGGTGTCGTGGAAGCCAAGTAAAGAAATTGTTTCAAGGAGAAGGGAGGGCTCAACTATATCAATGCTGCTAGATCAAGGTGACTGGAAAAAAAAAAAAAAAGGCTGATTATTCTCATATAAGGTCAAGTAAAAACCACATTTGTTCGAGTGAAAACAAACATGACCAAATCCACGATGAGTAACAACTAATCTTTACCTTGGTCATTCCTGGCAAATCCACAAGTGTCAGATTGACAACATTGGGTGAAAAAATCTTAAGATGAATTGGCTCAGGGCTTACTCCCTAAAAATAAGTTTTAAAATACATTAAAATCACATTAAAATTTCATTGAAATATAAAAATGCAAAGTACATCTCATTTCAAGTAGATAGACTCTAGATGCTTTCAGATACAAATTAAACCATGATCCCTAAAACATTTCAGCAATCAAAACCTGATGAAACCCATGGGAAGTAAGGCAGCCAGCCAGCCATATAGCAGGTTATAAGCTTACTCAATCCTGTAACATTAATATACAAAATTTATTTCTCCTTTATTATTCCACATTCTTTTCTCTGGTTCTAGACAGATACAATTTCTTAAGTACGTTTAATAGACTTAGTGCTGAACAAAAGAACACTGTGTCACTATCCAAATTTATGAGGTTCTTGAGTAGACAGTGAGGCATAGGTAACAAGTTATCCACATCAACTTGGTTCCTAATCTTTGAATATCAGGTAGCAAAAACATATATTCTAAGAGACTCCTCAGAAAATTTATCTGCATCTTCAGATTCCTGAATTCAAATAGTAGAATTTGGATAGTGAGAGATACCTTTATTTCCCTAGACTGAGATCATTATACACACTGCCTTCTCTTCACCACTGGCCCTCTACAAGTTTTAGAGCTGAGTCAGCTACATGTAAAAAGGCACATAGAAAATGTGCATTCGTCTTTGCATATGCCCTTCTTTATCCTTTAAAATGTCCTCTCATCTACCTACCTTTTATCTTCCTTCATACACACCCACTGAAAATTTTAATTTCACAGAAAGCTTTTTTGAAACATCCTTTACTCTAAGTTATATTAGATAACTCCAAACTACTTTTCTATTTCAAACACATCAGTGTTCCAAAGTCATGTGCTGATATTCAGCATACCTACCCAGCTTGTGTACTTCTCAGGCATTCCCTTCTCATGTCCAATACAAAGCTTTGCTCAAATGCCTTTACAACTCCAATCTCATAAATATTTTAAATCCCTCAGGGCTTTATGTTAGGCATATGGAATCATTTAGATATTTATACATATGAAATTACTTACATAAGATCAAAATATCATTTACTTCATTACAAACATGATTTAGGAAAGAAGAGATTTTTCACAGATTTGGGGGTAGGGGACTTCTCATCTTTTGGACACTGTGGGTGAGAAAACCTGCTAGGTAAGTATATCACATCCCCACCATAAATTAAACATCTTGTTGGTATACAGACTCCATCTTTCATGACATTCAGTCTAGTTTAACTAAAATTTTCCTTTCTGAAACACTAGTCACATCCATTATAAATTCTAGCCCTATGTAAAATTACCACCAATTCCTAAGTTCAGTAAATCCATGGGGACACAGGAGAGAATTCAGACTGGTACTACGATTAATAACATCCCCGAAGTTAAAATTATCCCTGATATAATTACAGGACAGACAACAAGCTAATCTAGTTTGCTGCCACTTTTTCTACCTCTTCTATACAACACAATCATTAGAAATTCAGGGAAGTATGGTAGCAGCAGCAGCAGTAACTCAAAGGTTACCAGGCCAGAGTTCAATAATGAACAAAGCTTAGTCAGAGAGATAAATATCCTGACTAGACATAAAGAATTGACGTGGCTCAAAAATGCCTTTGTGTCAGGACAACCTCTTCAGCACAACATCTGGCAGATCAAAGGGCTCAGTGAATACTTGTCGAATATTAGTACTAGGCCAGGGCCCACTTGCTGGATTAAGTAGCCTTTGGATAATACAAGAATGGAGGTTAAAAAAGAAAAGAAAGAAAAGAAAAAAGGAAGGAAACAGAAAGATAGTTAAGGATAAAGAAAGGAGAGAAAACAGAGCATTTATGAGAAGCAGTGATAGTGCTTGGTGTCAAGATTAATGGCATCTTAGACACATTTTTTTTTTTTTTTTTAATTTTCACAATGTTAGAAAACAGGAATTAAGTTGTTAACATTAGTTTTCATTTTCATCAAAGAAAACTTCTCTCTTTACTTTCGTAAGTAAATCTAGCCTTACTCAGGTAAGAGAGCTGTTCAAAATCTCCTAAGTTACATAATGCTTCTTGAGTTAGAGTACAATCAATCCATCAGAAAAAAATAACTTACTATAGCAATATTAAATACAAAAATTATATAAGTGATATATAAATCACAAGATAAACAATCATCTAAATGAAATATTTGATAGTATATGAAAGCTCTAAGAAACAAAAGGGATTTTAAGTAAGGTTTTTATATACTTGTGAAAATACTCCATTAGTTTCAAAGACCAGGACTATGAATTTACAATGCCCATAACACATTATACACAGAATACTCTCAATGATATATTTACTGAGGTTTATACATTCTAACTCTAAAAAGATGCCTACCTTATTATTTCCCGAAATCCTTTCTGTTTCGTTTTCAATTTCTTGTCGAATTTCATCAAAATCCGTGTAAAGCTAAAAATTATTGAAACAAAAAGGACAACGTTCATGATAAGATCAATAGTTCTTAAGTGAGGGGTTGATAAATTTCAAGGATGTCTACAGATCTGCTTCAGAGAATTAGTAAATTCTAATATATACATGTATTTTCTAAGCCAAGGAGTCTTAGTTTACATGAGCTTTTCAAAGCTGCCTGACCCCACAACAGTTAATTTCCACATTACAATAAGGCTCAACATAAAGTGTCTTCCAAATAAACTGCTATGGTTAGAAATAAGATTTATTTTACAAGGAGCAGTTGCTTCAAGATAACCTAACACACTGCCAATCGTAAGAAACTAAATTATCAACTACTTGTACAAAAAAATGTATCAACATATTATCTCTTCATAATATTCTTGTGATTGATTACCTTATTTTTGGTGTGAAGAAATTTACCCCATTCTTCTGCTTCAACCCCTAGAAAAAGAAAAACTCCATTTATTGGAAACTATAGCAATTACCTTTTTATCTTAGGAATTCAAAAAGGCAACACGATATTATTTGTTCCTATTTTGCCACTGACAAGCAGTATTTTAAGACCTCCTAAATTATACTTTCATATTTTAAAAACTATCATATATTTCAAAAAATGACTTTTGAGAGTTACTCACAGATCTTCCTTTTGAAATCTAGATTTGAAATCTAGAGTCTGAAAATAAAATTGTTCATTTCTCTTCATATTTTGTATGTAATTATATTATGGTAAAAGCATATGCTTTGTTTTTAAATATCTTACACATAAAAGCAGTTTATACAATGAAAGTAACTCAAGCAAATGGCTAACAGAAGAAAAACTAAGAATCCTACTGAGTAATGCAAAAAGCACATGTAATAGATTTACACAAATAACTCAAGGTAAAAATTTGCAATATGTAAATGAAACGTTTTTCTTTTAAATTTGGTTTCCTGCTGGTTACCTATAAAGTCACAATTTGCTGTTCCTTTAAAGAGTTCTCTCAGTAGTGCAAAATTATCCTGTAACTTATATGTACTTTCAAGGTGATTTTCCCACCAGGGCCAAGACTATGTTTTCCCTTGGAAATGAAGGTTAGAAAGCAATGAAATGAGTGTTTGTGGGTGGGAGGAGACAGACAGACCCTAGCATATGTACTGTATGGAGTCGCTACTCTCCATGAGTTTCCAGTAATAGGTCTGTTCTTCCTGCACTTCTTGAAAAAAAAAGGAAAATATAATTCACTGTGGGCACTGTTTCAAGTGGTCTAAATCTTGGCGAGCAAGTTTTGTTTTATTTTTCTCAGAAAAACTAGAAACATTTAATTGTAGAAAAGTAACCAAACTGCCTCCCCTAAGCACAGCTATTCTGTGCTTTTTATTCTTTTGCCAAATTCAGAGTTCTAAGTATCCTAATGACTGAGTTCATGAATAACTCTTATCGGTCACCTGAAATCAAAATAAAAATGACTAAAAGATAGTTAAATAAATATTGAAGAAAAAGTGATTCAATTCTTTGGTGGAAATAAGTAAATAAAACTGGATCCTTTTTGCTAATAAAATGCTCACCTACTTGAAGCTTAGTACCTTCTTCCAAGAAGTCTCATTGGAGGACTGGAGTAATCTAGGTGAACAGAACTCACAGAGACAGCTACTACGTACCAAAGGGGGGGGGGGGGGGTTAATTTACCTTATCGTTTAAAAGAGGTCTGGCTTAACAAGCATGTTTTTAAAAATAAAAATAAAATAAATTACATTCACCACCAAAAAAACCCCTGCATTCTGATGCAATGCCAAAAGGTAACAAGAACCACCTACAATCAATGTGGATAGGCAAATAAAAATGGAAGAAAAATAATGCACACAGCCTGTAAGAGTACGTAAGCACACATGCAGGCATACTAGAAAAAAAAGGGCCAAAAACAATGGATAAAGGAAACCTTTAGAAAGGTGTCTTGAGTTTTTCCATGTAGCAGGGTCTGCAGTTAAAGAGAAACAGCACAGAATGATAAGTTTAATGCTTAACCCTAGTATTTTAAATCTTTTTAAAAAGTCAAATCTGCAGAAACCTGAACACATTTCAAATGCACGGAGCATCCAATTTTTCAAAATTTACAACTGTAATTCCCATTACAATTAATAGTAAATACCTAAAGGGATATATATGTTTTAAGTGATATAAATGAAGCATACCACGTGCCATAATTTGCTGGTATTTTCCATCACAGCTAATTGTATTACTTCTGGTTTCTAGTTCTAACACAACCGGATTAAAATTGATTCACTCTCGAAAAATCTGCCATAAATATTTGATATGTAGGAAAAGATAAATTGCCTGGCACAAAAAAATCTACAAAGCATACCAAACACATTTTCCAAAACCTCAAAAGTAAATATATATGAGTATTTACCCTATTCATGAAGAATGAGCTTTTTATAAGGGATTATTTTCTTTAAAATACATACTGAATTTAAAAAGAACACCATAAAAACAATTTTGGTCTTTAATCAACATGCTATTTTTGGATTTTGTCTAAAAGGAAATCTGAAAAAAGACTGATTCTTTTTTTTTTTTTTTAATTTTTTTTTTCAACGTTTATTTATTTTTGGGACAGAGAGAGACAGAGCATGAACGGGGGAGGGGCAGAGAGAGAGGGAGACACAGAATCGGAAACTGGCTCCAGGCTCTGAGCCATCAGCCCAGAGCCTGACGCGGGGCTCGAACTCCCAGACCGGGAGATCGTGACCTGGCTGAAGTCGGACGCTTAACCGACTGCGCCACACAGGCGCCCCAAAAAAGACGGATTCTTAAAAATATATGAAAGATAAATGTGAAGTTGAAAGTTCAAACTAAATCAGTATGAATCTATTTTTAGTAAGATTTTATCAGAAAATTCTTTCACACTGGCAAAAGGGGGAGCAAGCTGAGAAATACTATATAAATATACTGACACCTCAATTATCCTACTTGGCTGACAGAATGAAGGATTCCACATTACATAAAATTTCCTGATAATTACACATATTAAACATTAAGATATTTTATTTTAGTCAGTTTTGATGGACCTGTATCTAAAATGGATTATTCTGGGGCGCCTGAGTGGCTGAGTCGGTTAAGTGTCCAACTTTGGCTCAGGTCATGATTTCACGGTTCATGGGTTTGAGCCCTGTGTTGGGCTCTGTGCTGACAGCTTGGAGCCTGGAGCCTGGAGCCTGGAGCCTGGAGCCTGCTTTGGATTCTGTCTCCCTCTCTCTCTGCCCCTTCCGCTCATGCTATGTCTCTGTCTCTCAGAAATGAATGTTAAAAAAAAAAATTTTAATAAAAAATGAAAAAATAAAATGGATTGATTATTCTGCTCCATGTCATCCTAAAATATACTGCTCTAAATCAGCCTATTATTGCAAACTTCGGCCTTTGTTACATAACAAAGCCCTCTGAGGCTATAAATCCCTATCCAAAATGGTTAGAAACTGATTTTTTCTTTCTTTTAAGTTTTCCTGTCTGATTATGTTTTCCTTACTTTCTCCTCTCTGGTTTGTCAGACTGTCAGGTAGTTCATACTCTTCTGGCTAACTAAATGTTTATCTGTTTCTTTGTTTCTAATTTTCTCTGGGTTACAATGATTCATGGCCAGGTAGATTGGTTACCTTAGTATAAAGAGGATCTGATGAGAAAACTAAGGAACTATGCTAATTATTAATAATACACATGAAGTTTAATACTCAAAATTTATGAAATCTAGTTTGTGTTCTGGGTAGCTGAGTTGTCATTTTAAGTGAGGATTAAGTGTGTCTTAAGTAATACAAAATATTGTGCGGTTTTTTTTTACATAAAATGTAAACACTAAGCTTTGAAAAAAAAAATATATATATATATAGATAAGATGTGCAGATTTGCTGACCAACCACTAAGATGAGAGATATCAACAAAACATGGTGAACATATGAGCAGAGATACTGAGGAACTGACACTTCTGTGGCTGAAATGTCCCCTTTTTCTACAAACACTACCCACATCTACAGTTTCTAAGAGACAGGATATCTATCATTTGCCCTTTTCATGATGACTGAAGAAAATAAAGGGTTAAAAGAAAGAGACCTAATTAATGCCATATAGTTTCTTAATGTCTGATTTTAAGTTTTCTGGTATACTTCATGATGTAAGTTAGTAGGAATGAAATTTTAAGTATTATTCTATATATTTGAAGCTGAATCATAGGTTAGTTCAACATGATTAAATTCGAGGCTTAGAATTTCAATACTAAACAAATATCATAGAAATACAAAGTGATGAATAATATACCAAGAAGCTACCTAATACACTTAATTAATAGGCTCCCACATATCCTCTGGCAGTCTATCCAAAAATACTACTTGTTAACATCTAAACTTCATTAACTTGCTTCAGTGATTAACTTTCTATAGTCATTGCAGATGCTCATGATAGGTTTTTTTTTTTTCTCCTTAAAAAAAAAAAACAAGCTATCACTACCAATACTCCTATAATAATAGAAAAAATAATTAAAGTAACTTCAATTTCATCAATACTATCATCCCTTCTTAGATGAGAATCTAAGTAGAATGAAACTGCATTGAAAATAGATCTCTGCAGATGAGTAACAAACATGGTACTCTGCTGCCAATGTAATTAGTTATTTTACAGACTTATAAATAAGAAAGTCTGAGCCAAACACTGAACTAAAAAGGAAGATTAAATATATTATTTTCGTCAAACATTCCAACCTCACTAATATAAATAAATATAAATAGGACACACGCTTAATAAGCAATTTAATAGCCACTGATAGACACCACATTTCTCAAAATATTTTCAATTTAACCAAAGAACTGCTATAAAGTACAGTACATGTTTTTCTCATTTTAATATTCCACATTTGCTATTGGAGGAGTGGGTGGATCTTAAAACCGAAATAGTATGTGCTATGTAGGTAAGCATGGCAAGAGAAGGACAGTAAAAAAGATAAAAATAAAAAACCAAAACTCTTTCTAAAAATAATATTCATCTTAGCTTGAAGGGCAAAAGATTCAAAATTAGCAAGTACATGGTGACACCAGAAAAGGGAAGGTGAGATAACCCTGCTGTAATAAAAAACAAAATCATTTTAAGTGTATTTAAAATTTTTAAACTAGAATCTAAATGATTTAAATTTCTAAATCAAAGTAAAAAAGTAAAAACAGTTTTTAAACACTAGGGGAAAAAAGCTTAAAACACTCCAAAAGACACAAAAATTTTTCTTTAAAATAACTGATTTCTATTTACTGAGTATCTCACTAAATTCTCCATAAACATTAACAACAGTTTACTAATAAGCTGAACTACCAAAAAGGTAGTATTCCAAACAACTCTACTTATGGTCCTCAAAACTTACTGTTTTTTTTTCTTTACATGAGAAATGATGCATTCCACCTCTCTTCACAGGAATTCTGCTTTTGTTATAACCACTAATTTCTGGTCTAATCTGGTCTAATGTGTTTTTAAGATTCAAGCAAAAATGAAGAATTTTTAAATAATTCTTATTCCGATTCTAAAATTTACCATTTTCTTCTCCTGTTGTTTTTCGCTTATCTTCGGGTGAAACATGGACTAGCTGCAGAATGAGAGGTCTCCGGGTGACAATACCAGTGCCTCTGGGAAGCAGGTCCCTCCCCACTAGGCTTTCTAGCACTGAGCTCTTTCCACTGCTCTGAAAACAGAATACACAAGAGCAAAATGAGTTTCTACATAGATTTTTTAAATAACTTAAAAAGACTACACTGACAAAGCACCATACAAAGAAATTAAAGAAAAAATTACTGCAAAGACTTTTAAAATGAAAGTTTAGTTTTATTTTCTATTATATGATCTTTATTTCTTTAAAATAAAAACTCCAAAAAGAGAGATTAAAGTCCTACTCTCCCCCCAACCCCCCCCCCCAAATAAAGTCCCACTCTCCTGTAATTTTCCTACTTTTTTTGATACTCTCCCAACCAGGTTTTCAAGACCTGTAATACTGGCACGTAATGTTATGTCTATGAGAATATATTACTTTAAATGGGGTAGTACTACATGTATTTTTCTCTAACCGGCTTTTATTTTTGATGTAGCAATCACAGATAATATTCCATATCAATATACTAACATCTGTGTTTAATGGTCAAATAGTATTCTACAGTGTGTAAAGCCAAACTTGACTTGGACATTTAAATGGTTTTTGCTACCATTAACAATGCTACAGTGCACATGGTTTATACATATAACCTTACTCACTTATCCTATTACTTCACTGGATTTAGTTCATTAAATGAAATTGCTAAAGAGCTAAAGATTAAAGAGCACAGAGATTTGAAGCGTTCACAGATGCTGTCAGACTACACACAAGAAGGCAGGAACCAAGCTACACTTCCCATTCAATCTGCTGCAGCCCCATTAGCAGTGGGCATTATCACTTTTTTGAATCTTTGCTACTTTGATAGATGAACACTGACAGCTCGTTTAAATTTACATGACTTTATTATTGAAGTCAAGGATCATTTTGTTTAAAGGTTTTTTGTATTTTTTCAGTGATTGTTCAAATGCTGGCATTTTACATTTCTTATTAGCTTATAAAGCTTCTTTATCCATAAGTACTTCACTTTTGTTCTGAATATTTCCCAACTTTTTATTTTGAAACTTTCAAAGCCACAAGAGCTTTGAGAATATTAACAGTGAATGCTCATATCTTAACAAAGATGCACTGAATATTAACATTGGACACATATGCTTTATGTCTCTTTCTACACACACACACGTGCGCGCGCGCGCACACACACACACACCTTTTTCTTTTGTTGTCCTATCTGAGTTAGTTACATACACCATGACACTTCATCTCTAAAAAATATAGCATATCTGTCTCTAAGGGCATGCACAAGGGCATTCTTCCATACAACCATATTCAATGATCACCCTCAGGAAATTTAACACAGATATTAGACTAGTAAATCGATAATCAAGGGGTGCCTGGCTGGCTCAGTCGGTTAAGTGTCCTACTTTGGTTCAGGTCATGGTCTCGCGGTCTGTGAGTCCAAGCCCCGCGTCGGGCTCTGTGCTGACCGCTCAGAGCCTGGAGCCTGTTTCAGATTCTGTGTCTCCCTCTTTCTCTGCCCCTCCCCCACTCATGCTCCGTCTTTCTCTGTCTCAAAAATAAATAAACGTTAAAAAAAATTATAAATAATCAAATAATATATAAAAACCCTAATTTCTATTTATACATCTTAAATGCTTATAAATTTCGTCTTAACTTTATATTTAGTATTTTCTGTATAGATTGTTTTTCCTGTACTACACTTTTCCTTAGACACAACTAGTACAACTTTTACTTTCATATTTTCCACAAAGGCAAAAATCCTAAATAATGGGGGGGAGGGGGGGGACTCCTATTATATACATGTTGGATCTTCTTTGCCTGTTTTCAATATGTCAATGTCTGTCAAATTATTTTTTTTAATGTTTATTTTTGAGAGACAGAGCGTGAGCAGAGGAGGAACAGAGAGAGGGGGAGACACAGAATCTGACCAGGCTCCAGGCTCTGAGCTGTCAGCACAGAGCTCAACGCAGGGCTCAAACCTACGTACTGCGAGACCATGACCTGATTCGAAGTTGGACACTTAACCATCTGAGTCACCCAGAAGCCACCCCCCAATTTTTTTCCCTAATATTTAGAAAGAGCGAGTATGTGAGCAAGTGGGGGAGGGGCAGAAAGAGAGAGAGGGTGAGAGAGAATCCCAAGCAGGCTTCATGCTGTCAGTGCAGAGCCAGCCGCCCAGGGCTCAATCTTATGAACTGTGTGTGAGATCAAGACTTAAGCTGAAATTAAGAGTCAGATGCTTAATCGACTGAGCCCCTCTATCAAATTCTTTTTTACACCTCTTCCCTACCCTTTTTATTTTTAATGTTTCTTCCTTTTCAACATCTTTCTCTCTCAAGGTACTATATGTTATGTTTATTTGTTCTTGTTTTACTTCTAAGCTGTCCTCATTTCTAAAATAAATTTCCTTTCATTTCTAATACTTCAGTAAGTTCTACCACCTAGTTCTTATTTGTTCCTATACACACTTGTTATTTAATGCCTTATCTTGCCTTTTGTCTTAATATCTAGTTGTTTTCATCTGTTTCGCCAACATGTCTTCCTGGTATACTTTCTTGTCAACAAGAATGTTATTCTGAGTCTCATTTTTCTTTAAAAAACTTTGTATGAGATTTGACAACAGTCATTTTCTAAACTTTAGGAAAAAACTTGGCCTAGAATAACAATTCTAACTCTACACTCTAAAACTCCCTTTTGTCTCCATATAGTGTTCAAAAATATAGTTCTTTGTTTTCTGGTAACATGTCTCTGTTCCTCTCTACCACTTTTATCTGGATCTTCTCTTTCCTTTGTCTGTATTCTTCAGGGATGGTCAGTTGTATTCTCAGTTGCTTCTCACTGCGAGAACTGGTCTTAGAAAGGAGCTTTGTTTGGTTAGTTTTCAAAGTTTCATGAAGGTTCTCCAGTCCCTTAAGACTTTACCACAGATCTCTCTCATTCACCTATTATCTGTGTGTGCAAAACCCTGCCCAGTTTTTCAGTCACAGAAAGAAATAAAGTGTTGATACATGCTACAATATGGATAAACCTCAAAAACATTATGCTAAGTGAAAGAAGTCAGTCAAAAGACCACATGTTATCTGATCCTGATTATATGAAATGTCCAGAACAGACACGAAATTGGATTAAGTGGATGCCAAGCACTAGGGGCAGAGGGAAATGGAAATGACTACTAATGGATACAAGGTCTCTTTTTAAGGTAACGAAATACCTAAAAGTAAATTATGGTGATAGTTGCAAAACTCTACAGACATGCTAAAAACGAGTGATTATACATTTCACGTGGGTAAACTTCACATTATAAAAACAACACCTCAATAAAACCATGGAAAAATAAAATAAAGGAGAAAAATTCAAGATGAATTACAAATTTTAAAAATTCTAACTTTACTAATTAGAGAATATTAAAGTATACTTTCCTGACTTTGAGATAGAGAATGACTCCTTACTACATAAAATGTACAAACTAAAGAAAAAAAAAGTGACAGTCCAACTACAGTAAAATTAAAATTTATTTTACTCATACAAAAAAATTAGAGGAAAATATTTGTGATCCCTCTAACTCACAAAGAACTAGTAAGCAAAATGTGTAAGTAACTTCCACAAATCAGTGAGAAAAAGATGAATAATTAGAAAATAATGTGCAGAGATAGGAACAGAAACTCACAAAAACAGCACCACAAAGGGTAAGAAAAAATTTAGAATGATCATATTCATTAGTAATCAGGGAGATATAATAAAAAACACAATTAGATACCACAAATTTAAAATGTGACAATAAGTAAGGGTCCTGTCCAAGATGGCAACTTAAGAAGATGCTGAACTTTCCCCCTCAACAGACACACCAAATCTACACTTACTTATATAGCAATTCCTCCAAAGAACTGAGGGCTGACTGAGTAGCTGCTACACAACAAAACACAGAACACATAGAAAATGACAAGAGAGACAGAGAAACCAGACACTGTAAGGAAGAGAACCCCTACCTCCAATGCTGTGAACTGAAGTGGGGAGGGATAGTATGAAGGGACTATACAAGAGCAGACTGTTCTGCCCTGGGGCACAGGAAAAAGCTGTGGTTTAAAAAAGCAATTAGTATATAAAAGATCCAGCATACAACTCCACCAAATAATGGAGGAGCTCCCGGAACTCTCTCCAATTGGGAGGGGCTGGCAAGTGCCACGGTTTACATCCATCCTCCACCTTGATAGTGCAAAAGGGAGTAGGGTTCCAGGTGCCACAGCCAGCCAACTGCCTCAGAGAGCACTGGGTCCCTAACCCACACCAACCATCGCCATCCCATCCAGGCAGCGCCAGTGTGTCACAACTGCAAGGAACCCTTGCTGGGCACTCACTACAGCTCCAGCTGTCGTGTCAACATGACATAGGCACAAAGCACTGCAAAACACTACAGGCCCATACCACTTTGGCTCCAGACAGCTTGCTAGGGCACTCTTGGCAGAGAGCACTACAGGACACCATGGACCACACAAGCCGTGGCTCCAACTGCCCTGCCAAGGCACCTCGGCACTAAGTACCCCCAGACATACCAGCTTGTTCCCATTTTAGCTTCAGCAATCTAGCCAGGGCACCATCTGTGTGGAGAACCCAGGGACCAGCCCACATCCACTTCAGCTTTAGTTGTCTCACCAGAGCACCCTCTGCAAAGAGAGATCTGGGACCCTCTAGCTTGTACTCCCCTCAACTTCAGCTGTCCTGCCAGGACACCCTCTGAGTGGAAAGCCCCAGAACCACCCTATCCCATGCCCACTTCCATGCTGGCCATCCTTCCAGGGCAGCCCAGCACAGAGTGCCCCAGGAACCCCAGCCCACTCCAGATACAGCTCCAGCCAGCCAAAGTCACCTGGCACACACAGTGTACACAGGGTACAATTATACTCAAGACCACTCCTTCAAGTTTAGGAAAAGTAGCTGTCACACCTACAAGCTACAAAAGTAGCTTGACACCTACAAAGTCAAGCAAAATCAGAGACTGAAGAATATGCTCTGAATGAAAGAAAAAAGCAAAACCTCAGAAAAACTAAATACAAAAAAGATCCAATCAAATCTGAAAAAAACAGAAACTAAAATGGAAAATACACTAGAAAACATCAACAGCACATTAGAGTACATAAAGAAGACCAGATCGGCATCTGGAAAACAGGGTACTGGAAAACACCCAAGTTGGACAGCAAAGAGAAAAAAGCATTTTAAAAAATGGTAAAGGCTAAGGGATCTCTTGGATAATATCAAGCAAATAAACATTCACATTATGGGGGTCCCAAAAGAAGAAGAAAAGAAAGAAAGAAAGAAAGAAAGAAAGAAAGAAAGAAAGAAAGAAAGAAAGAAAGAAAGAAAGAAAAAGGAAGGAAGGAAGGAAGGAAGGAAGGAAGGAAGGAAGGAAGGAAGGAAGGAAGGGGTGGGCAGAAAATGATGTGAAGAAACATTAAGTGAAAACTTCCCTAACCTAGGGAAGGAAACAGACATCCAGGTTCAGGAAGCCCAAAGAGTTCCAAATAAGATGAACTCAAGGAAGCCACACCAAGACAATATAACAATTTAAATGGCAAAAATTAAAGAGACTTTTAAGAACAGCAGGAAAGAAGAAAAGAGTTATGTAGAAGGGAAATTGCATAGGGCTATCAGCAGATTTTTCAGCAGAAACTTTACAGGCCAGAAGGGAATGGCATGATATATTCAAAGTGCTGAAAGGAAAAAAACCACAACCAAAAATACTCAACCTGCCAAGGTCAATTCAGAATTGAAGGAGAGATACAGTGTTTCTCAGACAAATGTTAAAGAAGTTCATCACCACTAAACCAGCCTTATAAAAAGTGATAAAGTGACTTCTATAAATGGGGGTGGGGGGGAGTGGGAGAGGACATTATTAGAAATAAGAAAATTATGCATAAAATATGACAACATATACACAAAACATAGAGGAAGAAATAAAAAAGCTTTACTTTTTAAGGATGTGTTCGAACTGGGGCACCAAGGTGGTTCAGCCAGTTCAGTGTCTGACTTCAGCTCAGATCATGATCTCGCAGTTTGAGTTCGAACCCTACATTTGGCTCACTGCTGTCAGTGCAGAGCCTGCTTCAGATCTTCTGTCCCCACCCCTCTCTCTGCACCTCCTCCCCTCTCAAAAAACTAGTAACAAAATTGAATTGGTAATAAAAACTCCCAACAAACAAAAGTCCAAGACCAGACGGCTTCAAGGGTGAATTCTACCAAACGTTTAAAGAAGTGTTAATACCTATTCTTCTCAAACTATTCCAAAAAATAGAAGAGTAAGAAAAGCTTCCAAATTCATCTCTGAGGCCAGCATTACCCTGATACCAAAACCAGATAAAGACACTACAAAAAAAGAAAACTATAGGCCAATATCTTTGATGAACATAGATGTAAAAAGCCTCAACAAAATATTAGCAAACTGAATCCAACAATACATTAAAAAAGTCATTCAGGGGCGCCTGGGTGGCGCAGTCGGTTAAGCGTCCGACTTCAGCCAGGTCACGATCTCACGGTCCATGACCATGAGTTCGAGCCCCGCGTCAGGCTCTGGGCTGATGGCTGAGAGCCTGGAGCCTGTTTCCGATTCTGTGTCTCCCTCTCTCTCTGCCCCTCCCCCGTTCATGCTCTGTCTCTCTCTGTCCCAAAAATAAATAAACGTTGAAAAAAAAAATTAAAAAAAAAAAAAAGTCATTCACCACGATCAAGTGGGATTTATTTCTGGGATGCAAAGGTAGTTCAATATCCACAAATCAATCAATCGCATCAACAAAACAAACAATAAGAATAATATGATCATTTCAATAGAGAAAGAAAAATCATTTGACAAAGTACAACATCCATTTATAATAAAAAAAAAAAACCCTCAACAAAGTAGGTTTAGAGGAAACATACCTCAACATAATAAAGGCAATGTATGAAAAATCCAAAGCTAACAACATCCTCAATGAGGAAAAGCTCACTAAGATCAGAAACAAGATAAGGATGTCCAACCTCCCCACTTTTATTCAACATAGTACTGGAAGTCCTACCCACAGCAATTAGACAAGAAAAAGAAGTAAAAGCCATTCAAATTGGTAAGAAAAAAGTAAAATTTTCATTATTGGCAAATGACATGATTCTATACATAGAAAATCCTAAAGACTCCACCAAAAATCTACCAGAACTAATAAATGAATTCAGGAGAGCTGCCGAATATAAAATCAATATACAGAAATATGTTGCATTTCTATACACTAATAACGAGGCGACAGAAAGAAGGTAAGAAAACAATCCTATTTACAATTGTACCAAAAATAATAAAATACCTAGGAATAAACAACCAAAGAGGTAAAAGACCTGCTTTCCGAAAACTATAAAACACTGATGAAAGAAACTGAAGATGACACAAACAATTGGAAAGACATTCTGTGGTCATGGATTGGAAGAACAAATATTGTTAAAATGTCCATATACCCAAAGCAATCTACAGATTTAATGCAATCCCTATCAAAATACCATCACTTTTCACAAAACTAGAACAAATAATCCTAAAATTTGTATGGAACCACAAAAGACCCTGAATAGCCAAAGTAATCTGGGGAAAACAAAAACAAAAACAAAAACAAAACTGGAAATATCACAATCCCAGATTTCAATATACAATACAAAACTGTACTAATCAAAACTGTATGGTACTGGCACAAAAACAGATACAAAGATCAACAGAATAGAGAGCCCAGAAATAAATCCATGATGGTCAACTGATCTATAACAAAGAAGGGAAGAATACGCAGCTGGAAAAAGATAGTCTCTTCTCAACAAATGGTGTAGGGAAAACTGAACAGCTACGTGCAAAAGAATCAAACTGGACCACTATTTTACACCATACACACAAATACACTCAAAATGGATTAAAGACCTAACTGTGAGACTTGAAACCATAAAAATCCTAGAAGAGAGCACAGGCAGTAATTTCTCTTGACATCTGTCATAGCAATATTTTTCTAGACATGTCTCCTAAGGCAAGGGAAATAAAAGTAAAAATAAACTATTGGGACTACATCAAAATAAAAAGTTCTGCACAGCAAAGGAAAACAGTTGACAAAAATAAAACACAATCTACTGAATGGGAGAAGATATTTGCAAAGGACATATCCGATAAAGGTTTAGTATCCAAAAAATCTAAAGAATTTCTACAACTTAACACCAAAAAAAAAAAAAAAGCAAATAATCCAATTTAAGAATGGGCAAGGGATGCCTGGGTGGCTCAATAGGTTAAGTGTCTAATTCGGCTTAGGTCACGATTGTGAGTTTGAGCCCCACGTCAGGCTCTCTGCTGTCAGTGCAGAGCCCCCTTCAGATCCTCTGTCCCCCCACTCTGTTCTTCCCCGGCTCATATGCGCACTGTCTCTCTCATAAATAAGTAAACATCAAAAAACACTTTTTAAAATAAAAAAAAAATAGAATTGCTATATGATCCAATAGTTCCACTGCTGGGTATTGACCCAAAGAATACAAAAACACTAATTTGAAAAGACATAGGCACCCTTTCATTTTCTGCCGCGTTATTTACAAAAGCAAAATTATGGAAGCAGCCCAAGTGACCATCTATAGAGGAATGGATACAGACAGAGACAGGACGGACAGACAGAGAGAGGTGTACACGTACACACACACACACACACACACACACACACACGCCATGGAAAGAGTATGCTAAATGAAATAAGTCAGAGAAAGACAAATACCATATGATTTCACACACATGTGGAATTAAGAAACGAAGCAAAGAAAAAGAGACAAACAAAGAAACATACTCTTAAATATAAAGAACCCATGGTGTGAGGTGGGTGGCGGGGGGGAATGGGCAAAATAGGTAAAGGGGTTTAAGAGAACGCTTGTCATGATGAGCACTAATGTACAGAATTGTGGAATCAGTGTATTATACACCTGAAACGACATTATAACACTGTAAGTTAAGTGTCTTCGACTTAAAATTTAAGGAAAAAAACACATTAGCCCAGATGGGACTTAAGAGATACACACAGAACATTCCATCCAAAAGCAACAGAATACCCACCCTTCTCAAGCATACATGGAACACTCTCCAGGATAGATCATGTATTAGGCCACAAAAATAGTGGCCTAATTAAATTCTTAGTAAGTTTAAGAATGCTGAAATTATATCAAACGCCTTTTCCAACTACAATACTATGACCAGGAATCAATTACAAGACTGAAAAATTCACTAGTATGTGGAGATTAAAAAGCATGCTATTAACCAATGGATGAAAAAAAAAATTAAAAAATAGCTGGAAACAAATTAAAATGGAAATATAACATACCAAAACTGCACAAGCAGTTCTAACAGAGAATTTCATAGTGATAAATGCCTGTATTAATAAACAAAAAAGATAGCAAATAAACAATCTAACTTTACATCTCAAGGAACTAGAAAAGGAAGAGTAAATCCAAAATTAGTAAAGGAAATATCAAAGATCAAAGTGGATATAAATGAAACAGAGACTAAAAAGACAACAGGAAGAAAAAAAAATCAGTGAAACTAAGAGCTGCTTTTTTGAAAAGAAAAAAATAGACAAACCTTTAACCAGACCTGCCACAAAAAAAGAGAACTCGAATTAGAAATAAAAGAGATATTACAACTGTTACCACAGAAATACAAAAGATCTTAAAAGACTACTCTAATATATATACATCTGCACAATGGAATATTATTCAGCCATAAAAAAGGAAAGAAGTGTTGATATTTGCAACAAAATGGAAGGACTCTGACAGCATTATACCAAGTGAAATAAACCAAAGACAAATATCATATGATCTTACTTACATGTGGAATCTAAAAAAAGGCAAAAAGAAAGTCATACATACTGGGAACAGCTTAGCAGCTCTCAGAAGCAAGGGGTGAGTGAAATGGGTGAAGGTGGTCAAAGGTACAAACTTCTAATGAAGTAAGTCCTGGGGATATAATGTACGGTATGGTGACTACAGATAATAATATTGTACTATATATTTGACAGGTGCCAAGAGAGTAAATCTTACATTTTCATAAGAAAAAAATGCAACTATGTGTGGTGATGAGTATTAACTAGATTTATTGTGATCATTTCACTATATATATATATATATATATATATATATATACACACACATATATATATATACATATATATATAAATAATCATTATGTTGTACCCATGAAACTAATACAATGCTATATGCCAATTATATTTCAATTACAAAAATTATGTCAACAGACTCGCAAACAAACCAAACATGTTTATAGGTTCTCATTTTTTATCTATTATAAATAATATTGGCTTCCTCTACAACTGGCTAGATCGGTGCGTGTTTTCCCCTGGTGATTTAAACAACCAATGTCTGCGCTCATTCTAGGAAGGTAAGTGGCTACAGAACTTCCAGTATGGCAAGTCACAGGTGGCTTACTCTGAAAATATGATCCACTTGGCACCCGTATGTCTTCTGCTTTTTTCATCCTCACATAATCCTCAAATCGATGCAATATCTATATATTCAAGGGTTAGAGATTTGTGTGCCTGGTCTCAGTGTCATCTTTTAGTTTCTTCCGAATTGTACTGTACTGAAATCTACAGTACTTTGGATTTATACTGTGAGATTGAGCCTTTCACTGAAAAGGTTTTGTCATATTTTTAGTGTTTTCTCTCTGATAACCACCATCAGTTGGGAGTAGCAAACATTCATTCATGACACATTACCCAAAACTGATTCAATTTTTACTAAGTTTTCACTTTTCATTTTATAAGAGACGCTTCTTAATTCTTTGATATTAATACAACAGATAAATGTGATTTTTCTTTATTTTTCTTAATATTTTTTTTTGAGAGAGAGAAAGCATGCAAGCAAGCAGGTGAGGGGGAAAGGGAGAGAGAGAATCTTAAGGATGCTCCATACCTAATGGGGAGCCCAACATGGAGCTCAATCTCACAACAGTGAGATCATGACCTGAGCTGAAATCAAGTGTCAGATGCTTAGCCAATTGAGCCACCCAGGTGCACCTATTTTTCTTATCTTTTTAACATTTTTTATCTGTAGTGAAAGAAGTCAGACATAAATGGTAACATATTTTATGATTCCATTTCTATGAAATAGCCAGAATAGGTAAATCCACAGAGACAGAAAGAAGATTGGTGGTTTACAGGGCCTGGAGGAACGGAGGAACAGGAAGTAACTGCTTAATGGGCATGGAATTTTCTTTTGGGTGGTAAAAATGTTTTGGAACTAGAAGGAGATGGTGATTGCACAACATTATGTATATACTGAATGCCACTGAACTGTACCCTCTAAAATGGCAAGTTTTATGTTACAGAAATTTCACCTCATTTTTAAGTTTAAAAAAAAAGGGAAGCAGCACATGAACCATACAAAGAAACTAGAAAAAAAAAAAGAGAAAATATATAAGTTTACCTAAGAACATGCACAAGAAAACAATACAGGAATGAAATCTATGATCAATATTTAGCACCAAATTACTAAACTTCATGAAATTATCACCTCTAAGAACACAGGACAAATGAAGGCACATCCAGCAGGAGAGAGCAAGATTTCAGGAACTAAAATGTAGACAGCAGTGCTGGGGGCAGGGCATGCTTTTTTTAAAGTAAAAGAGTTCTAGGATGATTTAGCAGTTTTTTAAAAAAGATGATAACAGGGCAGCTGGGTGGCTCAGTTGGTTAAGCATCTGACTTCAGCTCAGGTCATGATCTCATGGTCCATGGGTTCAAGCCCCACGTCGGGCTCTGTGCTGACAGCAAGGAGCCTGGAGCATGCTTCAGATTCTGTGTCTCCTTCTCTCTCTACAGTCCCTCCTTCACTCACAGTCTGTCACTTTCTCTCTCTCAAAAATAAACATTAAAAAAATAAATAAAAATAAAAAGATAATAACAAGAGTTGGTGAGGATGTGCAGAAACTGAAACCCTCAAACACTGATGGAAGGAATGTAAAATAGTACAGCCGCACTGGAAAACAATGTGGCAGTTTCTCAAAGTTAAACAAGAGTTACCAAATGACACAGCAATTCTACTCCTAAGTAAAACCTTGGTTTGAGAGCATAATTCTTTCTGGAAACATGCTTGTAATCCAAAGCACTCATATATCAAAGCGAATTTCAAGAACCATTGGCTCAGTTGCGATCATGCGATTTTCATCTTCACATACTATTCATATTGCAAGACACTGCTCATTTTTCAAGTTAAAATTTATTAGAAATGTTTGCTCGTCTTATGGAACACTCGTAGAACAAGTAACTCGCAATCCAAGGTTTTACTGTATATCCAAGAGAACTGAAAACATGTCCAGACAAAAGCTTGCAAACAATGTTCATATTCTCCATCATAACCAAAAAATGGAAACAACCCAATATTCATCAACTAGAATGGATAAGCAAAATGTGGCATATGTATACAATGGAATATTATTTAGCCATAAAAAGTAATGAAGTACTGGGGCACCTGAGCGGCTCAGTTTGTTAAGTATCTGACCCTTAATTTTGGCTCAGGTCGTGATCTCATAGTCGTGAGATGGAGCCCCATGTAGGCTCTTGCTGGGTGTGGAGCCTCCTTAAGATTCTCTCTCTCCTTCTCCCTCTGTTCCTCCCCCCATGCACACAAGCTCCCTTTCTCTTTCAAAAAAAAAAAAAAGTAATGAAGTATTAATACATGGATGAACTTAAAAACATCATGCTGAGCAAAGGAAGCCAGACACAAAGAGCCACATATTGTATGATTCTATTTATATGAAATGTCCAGAATAGGCAAATCCATAGAGACAGAAAGTAGATTAGTGGTTGCCAGGGGATGGGACAGGGGAAGGATGAAATGAGGAATGACTGCTAATGAGTACAGAGTTTCTTTCTTGCATAATAAAAATGTTCTGGAAAAAAAAAAATGTTCTGGAATTAGATGGTGATGGTTGCACAACTTGTGAATATACTAAAAACCAATGAGCTGTACATTCTATAACGATGATTTTATGTTACATAAATTATATTTTAAAATGTTAGAAAAAAAATGTTGGTTTGCAAACTGGTCATTTAAAACCCAAGATTCCTTTCTGAATTCCTAAAGGTAGAATGCTGAAATCACTGAAATGAAAGGTAAAGTGAAAAGTTCATTACTAGCAACTCTTGAGTCTCAGGTTAATGTCATGTTACTAGGATTCCTATACTGGGTGCTGGTGTTTTGTTTTTGTTTAATTTTTTTAATTTTTTTTTAACGTTTATTTATTTTTGAGACAGAGAGAGACAGAGCATGAACGGGGTAGGGGCAGAGAGAGAGGGAGACACAGAATCTGAAACAGGCTCCAGGCTCTGAGCGGTCAGCAGAGCCCGACGCGGGGCTCCAACTCACGGACCGCAAGATCGTGACCTGAGCCGAAGTCGGCCGCTTAACTGACTGAGCCACCCAGGCGCCCCTGGGTGCTGGTTTAGATTACATACCTGGGAGGGCACCCCCTTATTCTCAACTTAAAAAAATAGTGATTAAATTTCCCAAGTTGAGTCACAAAAGTTGTTTAAGTCTTATCTCCTCTCCACCTGCAAAGTACACCATGGTCTAAAAGTATCAACCTTTTCTCTCCCCTCTTCTGTTCTTTCCACACAGATGATCTCAGTTAAAGAAAAAAACAACAACAAGAAACTATTTAGCTAAAACCATTAAAGTTGTGAATGATCTACAGCTATAAACATGATTCCTTCTCCTCAACTCTTCCAACTCTATAGGCTTGAAAGAAGGATTACTTGGGCAATTTAACAAATCAAAATTTAAAACATTAGCAAGAATGCCACATATATCAACATGCTACTCAATGGTGGTATGCCCTTAGGCTCAGCTTCCCTATCTTTTCTAGTTTCATGCATTTTAAAATCAAAGACTCACTAATACACTTTTCAATTGGGATCTATGAATCATCTGCATCAGAATCACCTGTAGTGCCTGGCCCAACCTAGATTTGAAAATCAAAATCTCTGGGGATGGAATCTAGGAACTTATTTTCAAAGTGATTCTTACATATACTAAGTTTGCAAATCACTTCTAAAAAAAAGTTCAACAAAATGGGACCTACAGCCACTTAAGGTGTAGTTAATGTGTAAGAGAGAGGCTCTACCCGTATTATGAAGACATCATCACTGCCACTGAGAAGTTTACCAGTCAGAACATTTATTATTATGTTTGGATAATATCGTACACTACTCCATTAAATGTGAATGTAATGCATGTGCTGTATATTACAAAACATTAAATGGCACAGAGGACAAAGTAGTGGTATACTAGTATTCAAGTCAAACAGAAGTGATTTGGGGGGGGGGGGAAGACATTGTTTCTAACCTTATTTATTAATTCTGTACCTGAATAATAAAGGACTGAAGTACAGCTAATAAAGACGCAAATGGAGATAACCTTCATTAAATCTTTAAAAACTAATTTCCCTGGGTACTTGGCTGGCTCAGTCAGTACCGCATGTGCCTCTTGATCTCAGGGTTATAAGTTCAAACTCCATGTTGGGCAGAGAGCCTACTTAAAACACACACACAAACTTAATTTCCCTACTGAGCAATTTCAAACATCAACACGCAAATATGGCATGTATCACTACTAGGATGGTTTCTGCTAGCACAACGTTAATGATTTTCCTAACAGTGAGATCTTTACTCCTCTACTCCAAAGAGTAATTCTGCCAACAGGTTTACTCACGGAAATAAACTCAATTTTGGGGCATCTCAGTGGCTTAGTCAATTAGGTGCCTAAATCTTGACTTTGGCTCAGGTCATGATCTTAGTTTCATGGGCTCAAGCCACACAGCCAGCTCTGCACATTGATCCCACAGAGCCTACTTGGGATACTCCCTCTCCCTCTTTGTCTGCCTCTCTCTCTCTCTCTCTCTCTCTAAATAAACAAACTTTGGGGGGGAAAAAAAAGGGAAACTCAATTTTGTGTAAGAAAAATCCTTCTTGATTTTAAACTATTTATGCTGACACACAATAGCCCTGATTCTTTTACTTCTCCAAGCTTAGAAAGCATGGAGAATCTCTTAAAAGTATATGGAAAGTTTCTGGTTCACAGATAGGAAACACTTCCAAATTACTACCAAAGAAGACTTAGTTCGTCTCCTTTCATTGTATTTTCAAAAACAGATCCATTTGATGATAGAAGGACCAGTGTTTTAAAATATTATCTGGTTACAGTGAACAATATCCATTCATTCAAAGTATTTATGGAGCACTCACTACACGCCCCGGGACTGTTACAGAGCTAGGAACAGGAACGCAGCAGTGAACAAAATATGTGAAATAAAAATACCGCTCCTAATATTATATTGATGATTCAGTGTCCAATCATTACAAATACGTTACAAATACTACAATATATGTAGGCAGGAGTGAGCAGAATCTATACCAATCCTACAGCAGACCAAGTATATGTGTTTCTGAAATAATTTCTACCACTTTATTTAAAAGCAAGAAAAAGTACAAGATGTCTATGGTTTCCAAGGTTTGAATATGCTCCATGGTACTCCGAACGTTAAGTTCCCTGTCATAATATTTATACTCTACACTAAAATACTGTAGCAAGATGTAGCGACAGAAAATGAGGAAACCGTCCCCTTCTCAACAGAAAAGATCATTGAGAAATGAAAACACTTAAAATCAATATACTAAGCTCTAAGATGCGTTTCTCTGAACTCTAATAAAAGTCCTACGATTCTTTTAAAACCAAGAAAATCAGCAGGCAGAGAAAATGAAACTTGTACTTCTGTCACTCTAAAAATAATTTATTTTTTCAACATTTTCTGCATATAAAAAATTATGTTATCTATGACACTCAATATGAAAAGACCAGAGAACCTGATGCTCAATTTGGATGGAAGACAAAAACCACAGCCAACGCAGAAAAACTGGTTATTCCTTCCTAACACCCAGATACAGGTGGTTTGGGGCGGGGGAGAGGGGGGTTGCTTTTTATTAACTGCTTCGGCGTCCTCAAAACATGAAGGGATTGCACTGCAGCAAAACATTCAGGTACCACACAGTAGCGGCCTTCTCAACCCCAGCCCCGCGGTTCCAAAACTGACTCCGGAGCCCCTGAGCAAGGCAAGAAGGGGAATAAAAACCCTGCCGCCCTAAAACCAACCGAAGAAGGGCTAGCTGGCCCGCCATGAGCCCAGTGTGGCCCCACGTGCCCAGCGCGTCCCCCAGGTGCCCTTCCAAGCAGCGGCCCGCAGGGCAAGCCGCGCCCGGTCTCCGCGGGCTCCAGTTCCGCTCGCCGGTCCGTCCCCCGACTAGCCCGCCCCCGGGACCCGCCGCGCCGGCTCCGCCCCTCGCCTCCCGACCCGGCCCGGATTCCCAGGCCCGAAGTAACCTGCCCCGGGCGGAAAGGCGCGGCACAGCCCGAAGAGCCCGGGTGCCCCCAGCAGCGCCCTCCTCCCACAGGCCGCAAAGGCCGGCTCGGAGCTGGCCCTGCCGCAGCCCCTACCAGGCCCGCGCCCCGGGCTCTGGCCTGGGCGGACGCCGCCCTCGTCTCCTACCTGCGTTCCCACCACGACGATCTGAGGCAACTGGATGATGTCGGCGCCCACCGTGTTGAAGACATCCTGAAGCTTGTTGATAACTGGAATTAGCGCCTCCATGGCTCCGAAAACACAGGACCCCCGCCCGGCCGGCCGCGGCAATGAATGGGGCCGGGGCCCAGAGTCCGCCTCCTTCCTCCTCTCCTCCGCCTTCTCCTCGGGAGCCGGCACCCATTGGACCCCGCCCGCGCTACCTGCCCCCTCCCGGCAGGCCATGCGCTAAGAGGAAGGTGGAGAGAAACAGAGCCTGCCGGGAGTTGTAGTTCTGGGGCAGAGGAAAGAGAGGCCTACGGATTCCAGAAAGCTACGCCGCGCTGGGCGGGTGGAGAGCCGGGGAGAAGGTGCTTGGGGAGGGCGTGGTTTTCAGGCTCTCGTCAAAAGCCCTCGGAGCGAAGCCCTAAGAGTAGGAGGGAAAATACACTTACGCCTGTATTCAGAGCGTAACGGGTGTGAAAATGCCAGATATGGATGTGATTAGCAGAGCGTAGTATCTTGATTATCCAAGATGTTATTTCCTTATGAAGCTGCCTGCTCAATAAGGACGGGTTGAAGAGACTTAAAGAATAACTCAGAGCCTCAGACACCCCAACCAGGTGCAAAGGGTCTGTAGGCTGATACTAGAAAGCGTGGGGTGCTATTTTGCAAAAATACAACACCCAGCCCCGGTTGGAACATGCAGGTTCTCCCAAGATTTTTGTAAAAACGTGTCGTGGAAGAAGCTTATGTCAAGAGTTTTGGAGGGGAAAGGCTGAGCCCTTGTTCTCTATATTCTGTATAACACTTTATTTGCTGTGTCCTGATTCCTGACAAAGTGGAGATCTGATAACTACCTTACTTGCTTTTTGCTAAGTGTGCCTGTTACATTCCTAAATGTTGTTTTTCTTTTTTAGGCAAGATCATATTTCTCCTCTACTCCAAACCTCCAAATCTTTCCTATCTCAAAGTATAAAAAGGTGACAGTTGAGCAAAAACATAAAGTAGGTGAAAAGAAAGCCCCCTTGCTTTATTTTTCTCCATACTATTAATTTCCATCTTGCATGCTAGATATTGAACTTATTTACTCTCTGCTCTTGCTAGTTTATTGGCTTCTAGAAGCCAGGGTTTTTTGACTGTTTAATTTACCGATGCATCCCTAGCCCCTAGAAAGTGATAAACAAGATACAGTAAAACCTTGGTTTGTGAGCAAAACCTTGGTTTGCGAGCATAATTCGTTCTGGAAACATACTTGTAATCCAAAGCACTCGTATATCAAAGTGAATTTCAAGAACCATTGGCTCAGTTGTGATCATGTGACATTCAGCATCAAGTACAACTCATATTACAAGACACTGCTCATGTACTACTGGTATTTCAAGACATTGCTTGTTTATCAAGTTAACATTTATTAGAAATGTTTACTCGTCTTGAGGAACGTTCGCAGAACAAGTTACTTGCAATCCAAGGTTTTTCTGTCGATGCAATCTCAGTCCCATCTGAGTTTACAATCTAACAGGATGACACCATTCATTATAAATGGGTAAAGTGCTATGACTGACTGTATTTTAGAACACATAATAGGAGCACCTTTTCTACTTTGAGGGGGAAGAGTGAAAATTCCAGCAAGACTTTCTAGAAGTCACCAGATTTAGTCTCCAGGAGGGTAAAAACACCTGTAATAGTGGAAGTTGTGCACTACACAACAGCACTAGGTACTATTCACCTGCACAGCCCTACACAGTAGCCCCGAGGAACATGCTTGATTTGTTCAGTAGGACCCATGGTAAGTATTCAATAAATATTTGGGGCCAAATGAGTAAAATATCATGTAAGCTAAGACCTGAAGGTCCATGAGTAGTGTTCTAACATCTTACCAAGTTTTATGAACATTGTTTTTTTTTTTCCTAATGTTTATTTATTTTTTAGAGAGGAGGAGAGGAAGAGGATCCAAAGTAGGCTCTCTGCTGTCAGATGCAGGCTCAAACTCATGAACCATGAAATCATGACCTGAGCCGAAGTCTGACATTTAACCAACTGAGCCACCCAGGCACCCCCATCTTCTCTTTCTTAAACACAAAAACTTCAGAACTGCAAAAAAAATGAAGAGCAGACAAGATATTTATTCTAAATCCTCTTATTTTCTACCAAGATGATATAGTAGTCAGAGTTTACCCACTTTGCTTCTCAGCCCTCTACTGATAGAGATTTCCATCTCTTCTTTTTCTGTGAGCAGTCCGTATTCCACCCAAGAAGACAGAGGGGTAGGCTCATGGTAAAGCTCCATGGGCATAATCAGTAACCGCTTCATAGGGGCAAGGTGCCCTGGGGCCAAAATGATGCAACTACACCTGTTGTTCCCTAATTTGTGGCACCAATAGACATAGTCTTTTTCTATCTGCAAAACTAAAATAACAAGCATACAATATTCCAGAAAGACAAATGTCATGAATTTGTGTGGCGTTCTATATTTCCATTTAAATTATAAAATATCTTTTGGGAGGTAACATCCAGATCCTTTTAATGCGCTTCAGGAATAATAGTGTCTGCTTTTTAATTCTATCTTTTTTCTAGGAGAAATAACCGCATGGCCAGTGCACAAGAAGTCCTCCTATCACCACCGCCACCAGTTAGGTTTAAGCAGCTTTGTCCAGTACTTCTCTAGACTCTAGAGCATTGAGTTTATCGGATGCAGAGGAAAAGAAAACCGTTTGAGGCTGCAGAAACAGGAAGTGGAGAGGCCTCGAAACAATGTGGCTCTATTTTGATAACTTTAAAAAAAAAAAGAAAAAACATAAGGCAGGATACTCTATGTGCAATGTGTTTCACTGGAGACAAACAAAGCAAACCAATATGGGTTTTCACGTTTTAAATTCAGAATATTCTTGCTTGTGGGAAAGCCACTTAGCTAAGAAGTATGACTTTCCTCATCTAAAGTGGGATAACATGTTTCTCAGTGGGTTGCTATGGAATCGCATTAAGCCATCATCAGGTACTGTCTCCAAAGGCTTTTAAAGACCAAACCAAACAAAACAACACTCTTCTCCTTCGGTCATCTCTTCCTTACCATAGATTTATGATTTAGACAGGATCATTTAGTTGCAAGTCACAGACATTTAATTCAAACCAACTAGCTCAAAAAGAGGGATTGATTAGCTTGTATAACCAAAGGGCAAGCATGACGTTGGCCTCAAAATTAACTGGAACTGACGGCTCAGGTAGCATCAGAATTCTCTCTACTTCTTGGCTCTGCTTCCCTCTACATAATCTACTTTATCCTCTCAAATCAATCTATTCCTATGGATGAGGTGAGCAGGCAGTGGTGGAAGCTACAGGTACCTCATTGAGCAAGCTGCCTCAGAGCCGACGATGTTGAGTGAATATGTGGGATGAAATGAAAGTAGGTTTCCACCCCGTTTCCCTGGTATATGAGTTTCCTATTACTGTCTTAACAAGTCATTTTGTGCTTAAAACAAGTAAAAATGTATTATCTTACAGCTCTGTAGGGCAGAGGTCCAATGTGGGTCTCACCTGGTTAAAATCAAGGTATCATCAGGACTGCATTCCTTTCTGGAGCCTCTACAGAAAAGTCCATCCCCTTGCCATTTGCAGATTAGAGAATGCTCACATTCCTAGCTCTTGTTCCCCATCCAACATCTTCGAGGCTAACAATGTCCCATCACTTTAACCCTTGTTCTGTCATCATATCTCTCACTACAGCCAAGAAAGTTTCTCTTTTAAGAACCCTTGATTAAATTGGCCCACCTGGACCACCCAGGACAACCTCCCATCCCAAAGTCTGTACCACATCAGGTTAAGATGAACCTGACCCAAGCAGGGCCATTTAGAAACCTTCCCTCAGAATTTTTTAACTTGACCTAACCAGAGAATGTTCTCTTTCTGCCTGTGGAACTATAAGCATGTGAGTCACTGTCACGAGGGTTCAAGTTTCCTACCACATGAATAAATTGGTTTTGGAGACCAATCTCTTATTCACCATTAAAAATTTTCCCAAATCCAACATTGTCCTATACTTTTAAATGTACATATATAGACATAATCTAGGAATTCTAATCCCCATATTTAATCACTCCTTTTCCTTCTTGCCCTTTTCACGTTATAACATTAAACATTTATTGAGTGCTTTCTGGATGTGAAGCAGTGTGCTAAGCATTTTGCAGTTGCTTTGCAGGATAGGTGTACAGATACGGAAACTGAGGCTCCAGGGATTTAAGTGAAGTGATTTATTTACATAGCTAATATGTAGCAGAGCTGTGATCAAAACAGGCTATTTGGCAGACTCCTAACCTTTGCATATGCCGCCTCGTTTCTTCATTCATTCCCTCATTTATTCAACACACATTTATCAAGCACCTATTAGGCATATGGGTCTTAGCCAGGCACTATATTTGCTAAAGGGAGGGGGTACTACGGACAATAGCATGTCCTTCCCCCGTAGTCAACATTGAGTCCACGGAGGGCAGAAGTGGCATCTTATGTAGCTAGTTATCTCCACTACCTAGCATGATGCTTGGTTATATAGTACCACTCTAGTAAACTTCCGTTTTCCTTTTATTGGAGAGTCAGGATTCGAAAGGATTTAAGCAGGTCTAAACTGGTACAACTGTAACTAGGATTTGCAGTTAAACCCAGGCAAAACATATGAGGCTACACTGACACAGAAGTCTTCATCAGAATAGCTGCCAAGTTATTTTGGTAGGGAGTGAGTTGGCTTTGTTCTAACTTAATATCCCGAAAGAAAGTTTATTTTGAATTAAATTAATAACTAGAAATTATTTTAATAGCTCTCGCAGAAGATCATCCAGACTTTCTTTATAGCATCAGTGTCTGGTATCATTTTCTGCCAGTGTTTGATCACTAATCATAACGAAGCTGCCACTATCCATGCCTTCAAATCATAGTGGAACGTGCAGATCTAATGTTAACATGAAATACACAATTCTGGGGGCGCCTGGTGGCTCAGTTGGTTGAGCATCCAACTCTTGGTTTCGGCTCAGGTTTCTTGGTTTGGCTCATGGTTGGTGAGTTTGAGCCCCACATAGGTCTCTGTGCTGACAGTGTGGAGCCTACTTGGGATTCTCTCTCTCTCTCCCTCTCTCTTTGCCCTTCCCCACTCACTCTGTCTCAGTCCCTCTCAAAACAAAACAAAAAACAAAACACACACACACACACACACACACACACACACACACACCTCTGATGGGGAAGCCTCTGTTATATTTTGGAAACTGCCTGTAGTTTGCAAAGATGGTAAAGTAAACAGCTTTAATCAATTTGCACTACTCCCCAGGCCTCAAGCTTAACACATACTTTGTCAGCAGGTGCAGGAAATTGTCTACAGATGATGGGGCCGGTCAGCTGGTTCGACAGCCAGTCATTAAATCTAGGGGGATTCTGACAACCCAGTAGAGGGCAGTGTAACAACACAATTAAGAGTAATAGCATTGACTCTTCTCCCTCGCCAGTTTTCTTTTCTTTGCTGCATACCGTTCACCAATGGAACTTGCTTATTTTTTTAATCCTCTCACCCTCAAAACACGTGTATATCACTAACTGTTTGAGATATAGAGTGACTTTCCATCGTGGTAATGCCAACAACTGAAAATTACATATTAGACATCCCTGTTCTTAAACTACCTTTCTTACCTTGTCTCTGGGAAATTTTCATTGGCCTTTTTTTTTTTTTTAACAACTGCATCACAGGTCCCCAAGATGTTGTTTGCCTTTCTTAGATGCTCTGCAAATCTCCTTTTTCCTCTGTTTCTCAGACTTCCTTTGTGTCTTCCCTATACCAACTCAATTAGTTCACACTTTTTGGTGAAGAGGAATTTAGCTTTTCAGCCCTTGGTTAAGCTACCTTTGCATATCCAAAGACTCACCAGTACACTGTGGTAAACAGAAGGACATCCACTCTGGATTTCTTCCTTTGGTAGTCAGGCCTAGTATAGACTTTGAACATCTTTCCTTTCTAATTGCCCAAACGGTCCATGGTCCATCTAACCAGCAGTCAGTAGGATGAGTCAGTTTAAGTTATAAGAACCAATTTTCTAAAAATGCCACACAATTGTGATGATAAAACTTATACATTAGTGACACAATTAGTAAAATTAGTGAATAAGACAGTATATCAAAAAGTATTTATAATATATATAAAGGTTTATCCAACAGCTGACTTTCTGTTTCTTTCTGATGGATTTTATTCTGTCTCCTTCAGTTATGGAATTTTGACTAAATAGATCAATAGATAGATGGACAGATGAGTGAATGATTGAATAAATGTTTTGCATATTAAATACACTTCATATAGGCTAGTCAGAGACTAACAAGTTACTTTGGAACTAGAAAAGTGTGAGGAAAAAGTTCTGAATTAATCAACCTCTTTGAGAAGTCTTACTTACTCCCAACCCCTAATCTATGAAATAGGAATAATAATATAACTATTAAGGATGTGACCTACTACCCAAACAGAAGTAAATTTTTAAATAGAATGAGCAGTACTAGTAAGTTAATGGAAAGATAGAAGATGGTGTACCCTGGGGCACCTGGGTGGCTCAGTCGGTTAAGCAGCCCACTTCAGCTCAGGTCATGATCTCATAGGCTTTGTGTTCGAGCCCCGAACAGGCTCTGTGCTGACAGCTCACAGTCTGGAGTCTGTTTTAAATTCCCTGTCTCCCTCTCTCTCTGCTCCTCCCCTGCTCACACTCTGTGTCTCTCAAAAATAAATAAACATTAAAATATTTTTTAAAAAAAGAAAAAGAAAATGGTGTGCCACAAAATCCAAACAGCAGTTTCAAATGTGTGCCACTATTCACACCAGTAGCAAATACAAAGTAAACAAAATAAAAATGAAAACAGAAAAAACTATTAAATACTATGTCAGGTACTAAAGGTACAAAAGTGAACAAAACACACCCATTGGCATCCTCAAAATTCCTTTCTTTTCTTTCTCTTTTGGCAAGTGGGCAGAATTCATACACATCAGCACATAGGAGAGAGACCTAGCCTGGGCTTCCTGGATTTAAGGATGAATAGGAGTTGACCAAAGAGGAAGAGAAAGGACTTCTAAACCAAGCAGAAAGAGCAGCTTGTGCAAAAGTGAAGAGGAAAGAAAGCACATGATGAATTCTAGGTGCTTTAAAGAGTTCAGTGTGGCTAAATGTAGGCATAAAGGTCTGTGAGAGAGTGGTGAATGGCCGGGCTAATAGCTGGTCAGTCAGAGGTGAAGTCATGAGAGTGAGGAGCTAGAGATGAATCTTAGAGGCAAGGGAGAAGATCAGAAGAGTAGGCAAAGAGACATATGATCTTACTGGTTGTATAAACATGAGCCACATCCCCCTGGATTGAGACAAGGTAACAGAAAATGTGAAATCAGACAGGGAGTGCTGTAGTAATCCAAGTCAGAGATGATGGTAATGTATACAAGGGTGGTAATAATGAAGGTGGAGACATCTGGACAAATTTGGAATAGATGAACTTGTGCAGGTAATATGAAGAAAAAAAAAATGGCCAAGGGCAGAATGGGCAATTAGAACATCTAAAAGGAGAGCAGGAGAAGGATATTAGAACAAGGAACCATAAAATAGTAACCAAAAAACATAAAAGGAAAAATAAAAAAGAATGGCTTGTTCAAAGTGTATTTTAGATTTTTTTTTAATTTATTTTTGAGAGAGAGTGCACACACAAGTGGGGGAGGGGCAAAGAGAGTTGGGGACAGAGGACCTGAAGCAGGCTCTGCACCTACAGCAGTAAGCCTGATGTGGAGCTTGAACTCATGAACCCTGAGATCATGACCTGAACTAAGTCGGGCACTCAACCGACTGAGCCACCTAGGCACCCCCAAAATGTATTTTAACCTCCTTCTTGTGGGCTTCTCTTGCTTCAGAAGCTAAAAACTATATGTCTCAGGGGCGCCTGGGTGGCTCAGTTGGTTAAGTGTCCGACTTCAGCTCAGGTCACTATCTCACAGTTTGAGCCCTGTGTTGGGCTCTGTGCTGACAGCTCAGAGCCTGGAGCCTGTGTCGGATTCTGTGTCTCCCCACTTCTTCTCTCGCCCTCCCCCATTCATGTTCTGTCTCTCTCTTTCAAAAATAAATAAACATTAAAAATTTTTTAAAAACTAAAAAAAAACTATATTTCTCAATATCTTTTCAACGAAGTGTTCCATATATAATTTTATTTCCATAAAACAGGTACATTCACTCAAGGCTTAAATTCTGTTCAAAATTATGAAAAGATGTAAGTGTTACACAAGGCATCCATTTTGCTTGTGCAGATATAGGAGGCATGACATGGTTCAGGAGTTAATGGTTTTGGTAATACTTTCTGATTTTCAGATAGTGGCTGAGGTAAGCAGACCCTGAGAGCCAGCTCCTGCTTGTGATAAATGTGTTAGTAATTCTTGGTGCCCCAATTTTTCTGGGAGTAATTCCTGGATCTGGATGTCTAGCCTAGAGCCCATTTCCCAGTCATTCTAACAGATTTATAAGCATCTAATTCCATGTATCAAATCTCTTTCTGCATAAACTTGTTAGAGGAGTGTATTCATTTTCTAGGGATGCTATAGCAAAGTACCACCAACTCATTGGTTTAGAAAAATAGAAATGTGGGGTGCCTGGCTAGCTCAGTTGATAGAGCTTATGACTCTTAATCTTGGGATCATGAGTTTGAGGCCCATGTTAGGTGTAGAGATGACTTAGAAAAATCGTTTAAAAAAAAAAAAGAAAAATAGAAATTTGTTGTCTCACAATTCTAGAAGCTAGAAATCCAAAATCTAGTTGTCAGCAGGATGGGTTCCCTTTGAGGGCCGTGAGGGAGAATCTGTTCCATGCGTCTTTTCTAGGTTTTGGTGACCCCAAGTGTTTCTTGCTTGTGGCAACATTACTCTGACCTCTGCCTCAATCTTCACATAGCAATCTGCTCCCTGCATATGTTCACAACATCCTCCTTCTGTGCATGTCTGTCTCTGTGTCCAAATGTCCTCCTATTTTGAAAACACCAGTCATGCTGGATTAGGGCTCACTCTAATGACCTCTTATTAAGAGAAGACAGAGTAAGGATTTTAACTCAAAGGAATTTTAATTTGATTACCTCTAAAAAGACCCTATTTCCAAATAAGATCAGATTCTGAGGTACTGGGGGTTAAGACTTGAACTTATTTTTGGGGGGAATACAATTCAATCCATAACAAGGAATATGACAGGAACATTTAGTATTCCTTAAATATTCACATGGTTCTGATTTCCCAGCCTCCTTTGCAGTGTGGTTGAGGTCATGTGACTACTTCTCTAAATAGCTGTGAGCAGAGGTGGTGTGGATTTCTTCTTAGCTGAGTCAGTGAGAAGCCTTGCTCAACCTTCTAGCTCCGTTTTCCTGATTTGACAGACTTTGAAGACACATGTTGAAAGAATGATGAACCAAAAAGGTCAACCCTTGGTCAGCCTGAGTGTCTACATAGAATAGCGTCCCCTGCCAAAACATATTAGACATGTAACATATGCAAGAAATAAATCTTTGTGGTTTAGAGACACTAAGATTTAGAGGTCTGTTTGCAGCAGTTGGTGTTAGTTATCTTCATTAATACAGCAGCCTAACCTTGACAGGCAGATTATTGGAAAAGTTCCCATCCTGGAGTTCAGTTTATGTCCTGAAATGGACTTTTTAAAGCATCTGCCAGGGTGCCTGGGTGGCTCAGTACATTGAGCATCTGACTTTGGCTCAGGTCATGATCTCACAGGTCATGAGTTCGAGCACCACATCAGGCTCTATGCAGACAGCTCAGAGCCTAGAGCCTGCTTCAGTTTCTGTGTCTCTCTCTGCTCCTCCCCTGCTCATACTCTGTCTCTCTCTCTCTCTCTCTCTCAAAAATAAATAAACATTAAAAAAAATTTAAAGCATCTGCCAAAAAGCGGGGGGGAGGGAGGGTGGTGCACCTCTCCCAACAAAGAATATTCAAGGAGAAGAATACAAAAATCCCTACATATCTGTATTAGTCTGCTCAAGCTGATAAAACAAGTTACTACAGATTGGGTGGCTTAAGCAACATTTATTTTCTCACACTTTTGGAGGTTAGAAGTTCAAGATCAAGGTGCCAGCAAGATTGGTTTCTGGTGAGACCTCTGTTCCTAGCTTAGAGATGGCTGCCTTATTGTGTTCATGCATAGCTTTTCCTCTAGGAACAAGCAGAAAGAGAAAGTCATCTGGTTTCCCTTCCCTTTCTTATAAGGGTACCAATCCGATAGGATTAGGGCCCCACCCTTATGACCATTTAACTGTGCTATTTCTTTTACAGGCCCTATCTCCAAACATAGTTACATTGGGGGTTAGGGCTGTAACATATGACTTTGGGGCAGGAGGGGACACAATTCAGTCCATGACAGTATCATTGAATGAATAATATAAAATATGGAGAGCTCTTCTGATCATACTCTCTAGATGGGAGAGTTAGTAGCTTCTTTCTGTTCTTCATATTTTTTACTGTTTATGTTTTTACTGTTCATAATATAAATTAGATCACACTATACCTATAGCTATACCTATAATTTTTCTTCACTTATTGCTATATTATAGACATCATCCATATCAGCACATACAAATCCCAACATATTTTTTCTTTTTTTTTAATGTTTATTTATTTATTTTGGAGACAGAGAGAGAGACTGAGCAGGGGAAGGGCAAAGAGAGAGGGAGACAGAGAATCCCAAGCAGGCTCCGTGCTGTTGGCACACAGCCCGATGCAGGGCTCGAACTCACAAGTCATGAGATCATGACTTGAGCCAAAATCAAGTTGGACTCTTAACCCAAGAGTCAGACACTTAACTGAACACCCAGGTGCCCCTGAAAATATTCTTTCAAATGGCTGCATAGTCTTCTGTTGTAAAGAGTGTGACGATTTACTTAAGTTTACTTAAGTTTTTCTCTTGACAGATGATAGATCAGTTCAAATTTCTTATTCTGGACAATGTTGCAGAAAATTTGTGACAATTTGAAAAAACTCACAGATGAACCATGTAGCCTAAAAATACTGAAAAAATTAAGAAAGATTTAGGTATTATTGTAAGAATACATCATGTAATACATATAACAATAAAATATGTGTTATTTATTTATTGGTAAGGTTTCTGGTCAACAGTGGCTATTAGTAGTTAAGTTTTGGGGGAGTCAAAAATTATATGTGGAATTTTCAGCTGTGCAGGGGTTGGTGCTCCAAATCCTGCATTATTCAAGAGTCAATTATATTCATATTTATATTATTATTTCAGTAGGGTAGATTCCTAGACATGCAATTGCTAAGTCAAAGGGTATGCATCATTAAAATTTAAATAGTTACTGTATGCCAGTTTATAATTGTAGTAAGAGTATATGGGAGTATCCATTTCCTCATACCCACCCTAGGGTAGTGTCCATATTTTTAGTTTTGCCAGTTTAATAGGTAAAAAAGCAATCATTTTGTTTGCATTTAATTATTAGTGAAATTTTGCATATATTGGCCCTTTATTTCTTTTTCTAAACATTTAAAATAAAATAAAACAAGCACACTTAAAAAAAATGGTCCTTACAAATGCCTCCTTGGTGCCCAAGTGCAGCACTTACAGTGTCTTATTTGACAAGCAGCCCAGCCTATCTGCCTGCATAAAACTTGGAATCTTGAAGTGGAGATTTCTATGTGCTTATCAACACTAATGCTGAGCCCACCAGCTACCTTATTTGTGCTCACAGGGTTCACTATGCCCAGGGGCTTTGGCTGAGAAATTAGACTTCTAGATGAACAGGAATAGAGAGAAGCCAAGAATGGAGAGAAGCACTATAGAACATTTAAAAAATTGAAGTGACTATGCATAGTTATACATACAATAAATTATACTTGTATATGATACCAAATACAGGCTTTCAAAAAAGCAAGGAGAATCAGGGGGACAATGAATAACAAAAAACATAATAAGAATCTTGCAAAGAATGAAATCTTGTCATTTGCAACAACATGGATGGATCCAGAGGGCATAATGTTAAGTGAAGTCAGTTAGAGAAAGACAAATACCATATGATTTCACTCATATGTTGAATTTAAGAAACAAAACAAATGAACAAATTAAAAAAAAGACAAACCAGAAAACAGACTTCTAACTACAGAGAACAAACTGATGGTTACCAGAGGGGAGATGGGAGAGGTGGGGGATGGGTGAAACAGGTGACGGGGATTAAGAGTACACTTATCACGATGAGCACTGAGTACTGTATAGAATTGTTGAATCACTATATTGTACACCGGAAGCTAACATAACACTGTACATTAATTATGCTGGAATTTCATTAATTAAAAACCGTACAAAAATTAAAAACTGACTTTGGAAAAAAAACTTACAGTACTAGAATCTAAAGGAACATTAACAATTTCATCATTTTAAATTTTAGTCCAATTTAGTGATTTACAAATAAGAAAACAAAGGCTTAAAGCGGTAAAATGATCTGCCCAGGTTCATAGCTCCAGTTACTAGCAGAGACGGGATTCGAACTCCACTCTCTTGACCTTCAATTTGACAAAACCTCCTTGCTCTAGGAGTCCTATATCTCCAGATTTAAAAAAACAAAAAAACAACCAAACAAACAAAAAATAAAAACCCTCATACATTTTAAAATGTGACTTTTGGGGGCGCCTGGATGGCTCACCGGGTTAAGTGTCTGACTCTTGATTTCAGTATAAGTCATGATCTCACGGTTGGTGAATTTGAGTTCCCTGTTGGGTTCCACGCCGGCAGTGTGAATCCTGCTTGGGATTCTTTATTCCTTTTTCTCTGCCTCTCCCCAGCTTCTGATCTCTCTCTTCCTCTCAAAAAAAATTTTTTTTAATTTTTAAATTTATTATTATTTTTAATGTTTATTTATTATTTAGAGAGAGAGACAGAGACAGAGACAGAGGGACAGAGTGCAAACAGGGGAGGGGCAGAGAGAGACACACACACACACACACAGAATCTGAAGCAGTCTCCAGGCTCTGAGCTGTCAGAGTCTTTTTTAAAAAATGAGACTTTTTGCAGAATTAAAATTTGACACTTACTTATCCGGCTTTCACAATTATTTTATGTCCCTGCCTAAGACCCGGCTGCACTGTCTGGTAGAAGGTGAACCCAAACCCTGAAGCCAACTGAAAGCCCCAAGAAGTATCATCCCTGAGTTTTGCCCACAGACATTAAATTCACAAAGATGACCAACTCCCAGGATCACTCACCCAGAAGCAACTGTGGCCTGGAACCTAATCTATAACTTCTCTAAAAGCCACTTTCCTACCCTCCCCCCACCCACTTTGCCAACTGTGTGTCAGAGATTGTACATCTCATTCTCCAGATCCCGTTATAAAACACTAGCATGTTAGCAAACCTTAGATTAATTTTATCACACCCAGACTGGGGTATGTTCTCAAGCTAGGAGATTCTCTAAAGGTTGTTTTAGATTTTTTTTTTTTTCACTTCAAAGAAAGGGTGGAAATAATTTTAACAATAATAATGAAGGTTATAAAAGGGAAGATAAAAGTCACCTGAACTCTGTTGGCACCTCATCAAATCCCTCGCCCTAGAGGTAACTATTATCAAAGTTTTCTGGTGTGTGCTTTCAGAAATTTTCCACACATGGGTTGGTTAAGCATCTGACTCTCAATTTCGGCTCAGGTCATGATCTCACAGTTTGTGAGTTCAAGCCCCACGTTGGGCTCCATACTTCAGCACATAGTCTGCTTGGGATTCTCTCTCGCCCTTTCTCTCTGCCACTCTCCCACTCCTGTGTGCGTTTTCTCTCTCTCTAAATAAAACACTTAAAAAATTAAAAAAAAATTTCCTACACATGTCTAAGTTGGAGTAGAGTCATGTTGTTTTATAATTTAAGTTTTCACTATCTTGTAGGCATCTTTCCAAATCAATATATGTAGCATCACCTCATTCTTGTTAATACCTTTAAATGTATGTATGTATGTAGAACACAATTTGTTTATGGTTTGATTTTTTATTTTTATTATTATTTTTTTAAGTTTTTTTTAAAGTTTATTTTTGAGAGAGACAGAGAGAGAGAGACAGAGCATGAATTGGGGAGAGTCAGAGAGAGGGGTACACAGAATCTGAAACAGGCTCCAGGCTCTGAGCTGTCAGCACAGAGCCTGACATGGGGCTCGAACTCATGAACTGCTAGATCATGACCTGAGCCAAAGTCGGACGCTCAACCAACTGAGCCACCCAGGCGCCCCCTTGATTTTTTTTTTTTTATTAAAAAATTTTTTCTTTTTTTAACATTTATTTGTTTTTGAGACAGAGAGAGAGCATGAACAGGGGAGGCTCAGAGAAAGAGGGAGACACAGAATCTGAAGCAGTCTCCAGGCTCTGAGCTGTCAGCCCAGAGCCTGACGCGGGGCTTGAACCCACGGACCGCGAGATCATGACCTGAGCGGAAGTCGGACGCTTAACCGACTGAGCCACCCAGGCGCCCCTGATTTGTTTATTTATTTATTTATTTATTTTTAATTTTTTTTTTCAACGTTTTTATTTATTTTTGGGACAGAGAGAGACAGAGCATGAACGGGGGAGGGGCAGAGAGAGAGGGAGACACAGAATCGGAAACAGGCTCCAGGCTCCGAGCCATCAGCCCAGAGCCTGACGTGGGGCTCGAACTCCCGGACCGGGAGATCGTGACCTGGCTGAAGTCGGACGCTTAACCGACTGCGCCACCCAGGCGCCCCTGATTTGTTTTTTTTTTAATTGCACTGGTCTTTAAAGGCACCCACACTGAGAGAACTTGAAAATTATTGGTGGAATGAGTACTAATGAATGTTCCTTGCCTAATATAATCCATGTACAGGGAAAGATGTGTGGCCTTAGATAGGTTACCTATACTTCTGAGCTTCATTGTTCCCATTCTGCGAAAAGGGACCAAGATTTCTTGCCCAGAGGGTGATGGTGGCATTTGATGAGATAATGGGTAAGGGACTACCTGGTGAGGTGGAAATGATGTTTCGGAGAGGCAATATACTGTACTCTTTAAAGCATGGGTTTTATAGGCAGACACAGCACGCTTGAATTCAAGTTCTGTTTATGGGTTCTAACCTGGAATGAGTGATGCACACTCTCTGAGTCCATTTGCTCCGCTACAAAATACATTAAAAAATAGCTGTGTGATTCAAGACAAAATAAGGCATATAAGGGGCTTACTTAACAGAGTGTCTTTTTCACGAAAGGTGCTCAATAATAGTAGCCATTGTTGTCAAGTGTGACCACTGAAGCTAGATAAATCTGGGTTTATAATCTGCCTCTGACACTCCTTAGATACATGTCCTGAGGGGTTCTCTTAAAGTTTCTGAGCCTTAGTTTTCTCATCCTACCTTATGGGGTTGTGAGGATGAAGTAAGATGCTTAGATCATTCCCAAAACATGGTACATATAAGCACTCAGCACTGCATTCAGGTCTTTGAATGGGAATACACATCAACTCCTTCCCTTTTTCCTTCCCAGTTCTTCATGCACAGATGAAGGGTATTTTATTTATTTATGTATGTGTGTATGTATGTATGTTAGTAATGTTTTTATTTTTTAAAGCACATTTTACTTATTTATTTATTTTAATATAATTTACAGTCAGGTTCGCCTACATACAGTATATACAGTGTGCTCTTGACTTCAGGAGTAGATTCCCATGATTCATGGCTTCCGTACAATACCCAGTGCTCACCCCGACAAGTGCCCCCCTCAATGCCCATCACCCATTTTCCCCTCCCCGCTCCCCCCCATCTACCCTCAGTTTGTTCTCTGTATTTAAGAGTCTCTTATGGTTTGCCTCCCTCTCTGCTTGAAACTATTTTTCCCCCTTCCCTTCTCCCATGGCCTTCTGTTAAGTTTCTCAAATTCCACATGAGTGAAAACATATGATATCTGTCTTTCTCTGACTGACTTATTTCAATTAGTATAATACCCTCCAGTTCCATCCATGTTGTTGCAAATGGCAGGATTTCATTCTTTCTGACTGCCAAGTAGGCTCCACGCCCAACATGGGGCTCTGACTCACGACCCTGAGATCAAGGGTTGTGTGCTCTATTGACTGAGCAAGCCAGGTGCCCCCAAATAAAGTGTATTTGACTCTAAGGTAGCCGTGTTGAAGATGAGTTTTGAAGTCAGAACCTCTGTGCGCTCTTGTCATTGTTCCATCATCTAAAATCCTTTCTATAGGCTCAGTCTACCCAGCAGTTCACAAGAAGTGTAATGAGATATAATGAATAGCATTAAAATGTATTCAGATCAGAATGTTAATCGTAAGCAAAAAAATCTGCAGAGGACTTCTTCCTTCAAGGCATACGTTTTCTCAGCAAATTAATTTCTTAAGTTATCAAATAACAACTAACACCAATTCTATTTCTCTGTTGAATTTACAAGTTCAATAGGGACACAAATTGTAATGACACGTTGCGGGAGTGGGGAGTGGTTACGGGAGAATGAATCATAGCCCAAAGGAATGCAAAGCTGAGAAACATCCTGAAAAAATGTTAAGCTAGAGAACTAGAGATGGCTCTGAAAGACAAGTGTTTAGCAATCATGGCTCAAGTCCATTTAGGACAGTAATTTTCGAACTCTGCAGGTCACAGATCATGTTCCCAGCCCACTAGGGTTTAGGTTATTCATGGGTCTCCATGAGTTCCCAGTTTCATGGATGAAATAAGGAATTTTGCTCCAGGAACCTTATTGCTAAATACCACCTACAGACTGAGAACATGAGGAAAATACTTGAGGTCCCTAAAGCATTCTGGTTAGATCCTATCTTTCCATTTGGACCCAAAGGGAGTAGAGGCGAGAACATTTGGACAGGGGGACAGAAGAAAGGAGGAGAGGGTTGTAGGGAAGTACAGGCTCTGGAGCAGAGCTTCTCAGCTTCGGCACTACTGAAGTTTTGGATGGGAGAATTCCTTGCTGCGGGGTGCTGTCCTGTGCACTGTAGGATGTCTGTATAGCAGCATCCCTGGTCTCTATGCACTAGATGCCAATAGCACCACCTCCCTCCCGATTGTGACAAACCAAAAACGTCTCCAGACTCTGCCACATGTCCCGTGGAGGGAGGAGACATGGAGATGGAAAAGCAGACTGAGAGCCGTCATTCTTGGTGTGAGGAAGCAAAGGATGGGAATATACCCTTGCCATCTGCCTCCCCACCTTTCTCCTTTTATAAACATTTCCTTTCTCCTTTATAAACATTTTCGGGCTTTAAAAGGCTTTTTTGTGGATCCCTTAATTCCCTTCTCTTTTTTTGGCTGGAAAGTTATATCTTTTTCATTCTAGTTACCCCATGACAGGCTGAGACTTACCCAAGAGACCATTGGTGAAGCCCTCGGGCATCTGGGAGAAGAGAAGGAAGACACGAGGGCACAGGGCGCAGGCCGGAGCTCATCAGGACAGGTCTTGTATTCGGCCCGTTCTTACCACAGTTTTGACTATCGCTGTGCTTCATAAAAATGGAGGAGAGCAGGTAAAGAAAGAAGGGGGTGAATCAGAATCATCTGGAAGAAGGGGCGCCTGGGTGGCTCAGTCAGGGGAGCAATGGATTTCGGCTCAGGTCATGATCTCACGGTTCAAGAGTTTGAGCCCCTCGTTGGGTTCTGTGCTGACAGCTCAGAGCCTAGACGCTGCTTCAGATTCTGGGTCTCCCTCTCTCTCTGCTCCTCCCTCACTAGTGCTCTGTCTCTGTCTCAAAAATAAATAAACATTAAAAAATTTTTTTAATAAAAAAAATCATCTGGGAGAAAATGATCCTTGTCCACCTGCAGGCACGTAGCCCCAGGCACATCAAAATCACAGCAGCCGCGAGCGCCGATGGGTATCCGTGGGATGGTTTCCAATAAGCATCCCGTGCGGCTCTCAGGTGTTACTTCTTCCCACTCTCTCCTCCCAGAACAACCACCTGCCTAAGAAGTTTTCTAGGACATCTAACCTCAGTCACAAGTGGGCTCTCAGTAACAAGTTAAAGATGTTCCTTGGGGTGCCCTGCTGCCTTAGTTGTAAGAGAATGCAATGCTTGATCTCAGGGTTGTGAGTTCAAGAGCCATGTTGAATGTAGAGATTACTGACATAAATAAATAAACAAACTTAAAAAAAAAAAAAGATGTTCCTTGAAGCATTATCTAAACTAATGAAGGGGTGCCTGGGTGGCTCAGTTGGTTAAGCATCTGAATCTCTGTTTCGGCTCAGGTCATGATCTCACAGTTTCATGAGTTCCAGCCCCACGTCGGGCTCTGCGCTGACAGTGTGGAGCCTGCTTGGGATTCTCTCTCTCTCTCTCTCTCTCTCTCTCTCTCTCTCTTTCTGCCACTGCCTTACACTGTCTTTGTTTTTCTCAAAATAAGTAAATAAACAAAAAAAATAAAGTAGTGAAAATTAGGAAGTAGGACATTTGCTTAAAAAGTTGTGGTGGAGTATAAATGAAAACATTTATATAAAAAATATGAATTTTTATAGTGCTAGTGCCTAGCACATAGTAAGCCCTCAAATGTTAACTGTTGCTATGAAAAACTGGGGGCGCCTGGGTGGCTCAGTCAGTTGAGTCTCTGACTCTTGATTTCGGCTCAGGTTGTGATCCCAGGGTCATTGTATCGAGCCCTGCTGTGTTCTGTGCTGAGCATTAAGCCTGCTTAAGATTTTCTCTCTCTCTCTCTCTCTCCCCCTCTGCCCCTCTCCCCCACTCATGCTTGCTGTCTCTCTCTCTCTAAAAGAAATAAAATGAAAAAAAAATTTAAATATGAAAAACTGCTTTTGGAGGTAGAGAAGTGCTTAGGGTAGATGATATTGAATGAAACTAGTAAGACCCCAGGCTACAAATAGTGGATCCCTATTTTACAAAAATATATCCATAACTTGGGAATTACAGGGGCACCTGCATGGCGTGTTAAGCGTCCAGCTTCAGCTCAGGTCATGATGTCGCGGTTCGTGGGTTGGAGCCCCGCGTTGGGCTCTGTGTTACCAGCTCGGAGCCCAGAGCCTGCTTCGGATTCTGTGTCTCCCTCTCTCTCTGCCCCTCCCCTGGCTCACACTCTGTTTCTGTCTCTCTCTTTCAAAAATAAACATTAAAAAGTTTTTTTAATGTTTATAATTTGGGCATTCCAGCTCAATCTGAGCTGTGACAGGCTATCCCTTGGGTGTGGTTATGACTGGTGGGGAAACACGCTCCAGGAATTTGCTCTGGTATCAAGTAGAATAAGAGGGCACCTGGGTGGCTCAATCGGTCGAGCGTCCGACTTGGGCTCAGGTCAAGATCTCAAGGTTCATGTGTTCAAGCCCCACATTGGGCTTGCTGTTGTCAGTGCAGAGCCCACTTCAGATCCTCTGTCCCCCTCTCTGCCCCTGCCCCAACTTGTGCTCTCTCAAAAATAAAGAAAACATTACATGTAAGAATGTAAAGAAAACATTACAACAGTAAGTAGAATAAGAGAGCAGAGTGGAGGGGGAAAAGACCACTACCTGGAGGGTCATAGCACAGCTGTGTTTTGGGCTGTCCTTCCCGGCAGAGCTGGATTAAGGGGTGGGCGAGCAGGGGAGCCTCCCGTGTTGCCATTGTACAAGGGATGCTAAAGTGTCGGTGAGCGCTAGTCATGGTGGAAAACAGTGCTTTGGGGAAAGTCGTATTTACCAGAACTCTCAGAGTACAGAATGTGGTTAAAGCCACTTGTCACAGTTTGAGACCCCCCCCCCAGGTGGCGCTCGTGAGTAAGTGGCCCCTACACCACTTTCTCGTGCAAATAGGTCCAGCTGATTGCTGTCTTTTCGTGTTGTGAATAGTAAGCATATGCAACTCTCTTGCCAAAACTGGAGAGCCCAGAACACAATAGCTGGGTTGCCAGCTGCCCCCAGACGTCTTACTTCTCTGCCCTTCCTTCTTTTCTCCAAATAAATGTTAAACAAGTATTTAAATAGTATTAGTTTTAAAAGGCACCAAATTATTACTTTTCCCTGGGGCCCTGTATGTCCTATCTGACCCTGATCCTAGGCCGGCCCCCCCTGGCCTTCTTCGGAGCTCATAAAGAACAGGATTATTGGCAGAAGCTGAAGAATTTTTATTTGTTGCATTTCGGTTGTCATGCTGGCCAAGGAATCTGTTGCATACTAAGATCTGAGCGACTTGTGTCCTATAACTGGGGCTTAGGTGACAAATACTAATGCAAAGTGTGGGAGCTGGGGACTCTCTCCTCTGTTCGGGCCCAAGTCACTGTCAGATAATACCCCGAGGTGAGAGGAAGCTTGGATCTGCCAGGCTGCCACCACTGTTGGCAAACTCTGACGGGTGACTGCCACTAGGGGTGGCATATTCTTAGGTGATGTCAGCAGGTCCTTAATGATGGTGTGTTTCTTCTTAATTTCTGGATTTGAGAGAATTCAATTTAATTTTTAGATTTGAGAGAAAATGGAAGATACAGAGAAGAAAAGTCAAGGTGAAATCACCCAGGATCCCATGGTTTTATTTTTAAACCTTACATTGATCTTTACTTAGGCTGCTTGAAGCCTGGGCTTTGTAGTCTCATCTCATACTGGTTTCATGGTTTTCTTTGCTTTGGTTTCTGAATGCTGAAATGTACAACTTGTCCTACTGCACTTTTTCTAATGTCACTTGAAAACAATAGAAATGCAGATCCTCTGGAACTTGGTATTTTAAGAGTAAACGAAATACATAAATGTCCCTTATGCAGAGCTTTGGTCTCACCAAATGCATGCAGGAAGTTAATCACAGATTTACTCAGCTTGTTGTCTTTTTTACTCTCACACAATTTTTCCTCCCAAAAACCTATTACTGTTTCTTGGATCCCTTAAATAAACCAATCATTAATATATAATCAAAGCAATGCTTTTAGTAATCAATCCCAGTTCCTTTTATTTGAAATAATGTGTAATTTTATAACATTCCAGATATTGGTTGGTACATATCTCTACTCTAGTTAAAATAGGATGTTTCTCTTGTTTTTGTTTCGTTTTAAAAACACAACAGTAGGGGCGCCAGGGTGGCTCAGTCGGTTAAACGACCAGCTCTTGATTTTGGCTCAGGTCAGTTGGTGCGAGCCATGCGTCGAGCTCCATGCTGACCATGTGAAGTCTGCTTGGGATTCACTCTTTCTCTCTCAAAAATAAATAAATAAACGTTTTAAAAAAAAGGAAATATTACCTTAGGTTGAATGACAGCTGACATCTGTGAGGTCAAAACTGTTCCTTGTGAATGTTGACATATAACATTTTGTGAAAGTATGGCTTGCTTATATATTTTCAAAAATCATTTTGCTTACAAAGAACATATCCTCTGATTAGAGGAATGACAAAATATGGGGATAGTTAGCTGTATGCTCAGAGAAATTTAAAAAGAAACCTACTGTCAATATATTCAGAGTAATCCTAGACCTTAAAATTTTTTTTAAAGTTTATTTCGAGAGAAAGAGACAGCAAGAGAGCACAAGTGCACATGCATAAGCTGGGGAGGGCCAGAGAGAGAGAGTGTGAGAGAGAATTCTAAGCAGGCTCTGCACTGTCAGTGTGGAGCATGACACAGGGCTCGAACCCACAGAATCGTGAGATCATGCTGGATGCTTAACCGACTGAGCCACCCAGGTGCCTGCCCTTAGACTTAAATATTGATACAATAAGCAACTAGCATATAGAAAGCACTCAATTAATATTTGAATGTTGAATGAATGAATGACTCAAGATAAACTATTTTCTGAGACTATTATTTTTCCTAGGACAATTTGAAGTTGTTTTTCTTTTTATATCTTTATGAAAAATTTTAATTTGTATGAAGAGAGATAAAAGGAAGTTTGCAATTATAGAATCACAACGCAGGAAAATAAAGAACTAGGTTAAACTCCATAAAAACATTAAAAAATTTTTGTTGGAAAAAATTTTTTGAAATACATGTAGATTTACAGAAAAGTTAGAATCAAATTACAAGAATTCTAGTTTATTCTTAATCCTGATTCTCTAGTAACATTTTTATTTCATTGGCTTAATCTCTCTCTCACTCTTTCATTGCTGAATCATTTGTTGGTATGTTGCAGACATGTTGCTTCTTTACTCTCCAATACTTGAGTGTGTATTTTCTAGAACAAGGATATTCTCTTATGTAATCACATTGCAATTACTGAAACAGAAAAATTAACACATGCAATATTGTTATCGAATCTGGAAATGTTAATTTCTCACCAATTGTCTCAATAATGTCCTTTATAGTAGGAAAAAATATTCTGGCTTGGGTCCAATCAAGGATTACATACACATTGCATTTAGTTGTCTTCTGTAGTCTTTTATTCTGGAAAAGTTCCTCAGTCTGTCATTGTATTTTATGACCTTAACATTTTTGAAGAATATAGGCCAAGCATTTTGTAGACTATTCTTCAATTTGTGTTTGTCTGATATTTCCTTGTGATTAGATTAGGTTCTGCCCTTTTGGTAGGAATACCACAGAAATGACATTATGCCTTTCTGAGTGCTTTGGATCAATAGGCCCATGACACTGATTTGTCTCTACTGGTGATATTCACTTGGTTAGGGTGCTGTCCCCATGTTTTTCCATTGTAAGGTTATTTTTTTCTTTTTGTAATTAATAAGAATTGTGTAGGTACAACTTCAAGACTGTATAGATATACTTGTCCTCAAGAATTTTTTATCCATTAGTTACAGTGCCCATTTATTGCTATGCTTTGTGAAATGCTATTTTTTTAACTTCATCATTACTTCTACATTTGTTTGCATTCTATTATAGGAAGAAATTTTCCTTTTTCTTCATTCATTCATTCATTCATTCATTCGTACCAGTTTGAATTCGTGTGTTCCTATTTTATTTAATGGATTTTAATCCATTACCATCATTCTCCCTGACCCCCAGGGTTAATGAGATATAATTGACATATAACAACCACCATTTTTATTTTCACGTTCAACTGTCCCAGATTTTGCCAGTGGGAGCTTCTTCAAGTTGACTCCTGGTTCTTTGGACATGTCGTTATCATTCTTTGGGCACTTTCCCATTTTCTAGCATACTATGATATTCTAAACTTACTTTGAATGTTCTCTACCCTAGCCCTGGAATCAGCTAGTTTTCCAAGGAGTTCTGGTTTCTTTTAAAGGAGAATGGTATTTAGAAACCAACATAGATATGCTGGGATATTACTGGGGTGTTATTGCTTCTAGATCCTCACAGCAGACAGGTAGGAAATATATGAACACACACATCGATATGTCTATATCTATATCTATCTATATCTATATCTATATCATCTATATATCTACAACTATATCTGTTTCTGTTATAAACATCTATACCCACCTAGATAGCTAAATTTATAAACGTATATTTGTGTCGATTCCTGCAATTCTAGTCCAAAAACAGGATTTATTAGCATGTTCTCCCTCTCCATATTGTAACTGCTTTCTCTGACAGTGAGAAATTTGGTTTCCATTATCCTCAACACATCACTTATTTGCTCAGTTCTAAAATTCAGCAGAAGTAATGTTAGAGACGTTAAGCCATGCCACTGGGAGAAACACACCAATGACCCGGAATTCAATATTTGTTTGTAAGTCTATCGTTTTTAGTTTAAGAATACATAGTTAATATTCTGTATTTAAAAGTGTGTGTTAATTAGTTCTTCTAACTTTTAGCTTCAGTTTGGCTATTATTCGTGTGCTATTATTTGCTATACAGATAGGTTCACTCATTTGCATTTGTATTTTACTTTAGATTTTGTTTCACAATTTTATTGTGTGTGTGTGTGTAAAACATTAAGATGGTTCAAAAGCCAAAACTCAACAAAAAAGATATGTTTAGAAAAGCATCATTGGTCTGTGTCTCCCTCTCTCTCTCTGCCCCTCCCCCGTTCATGCTCTGTCTCTCTCTGTCCCAAAAAAAATAAATAAACGTTGAAAAAAAAATTAAAAAAAAAAAAAGAAAGGCATCATTGGGGCGCCTGGGTGGCTCAGTCGGTTAAGCGGCCGACTTCGGCTCAGGTCATGATTTCGAGTTCGAGCCCCGCGTCGACTCTGTGCTGACGGCTCAGAGCCTGGAGCCTGTTTCGGATTCTGTGTCTCCCTCTCTCTGACCCTCCCCCGTTCATGCTCTCTCTCTGTCTCAAAAATAATAAAAATTAAAAAAAAAAAAGAAAAGCATCATGACTACTTTAGAAAATAATTTTTCTCTATTGAGGGTTCCTTCTTCTATATTTATAACTAAGCCTGGGTCCTTTGCTTCATTCTCTTTATATTCCATGCCTGCTTGCTCTCTACTCCTCAAGCATACACACAAACATACATAAATGCATCTTGATGGAAAAGATACTGAAAAACTACAAGATGATCTTTAGGATAAGGCATGTTTCTTCCACCGTTGGACATGATTCTCTACAGAAACAACATTCTTAATTTTTTCACAGTATATTTCACAGTATATGACAACATATTTAAGTGATTTAAAATATTGTTTCTTGTGAAAATGCCATCATGAATTATAAGGTCCATTCTCACTGTATGAAAGCAGAGAGTTTCTTTTACTAAGACAAAGCAAGCTGGCTTTGTTTTTACTTAAATGCAGGACCAAAACAACCCATGAATCACTTCCTCTATGAAGTAACTGCAGACTAGGCACTCATCCAAACCCTGGGCCAGATCCACCCTGCCAGCCCCACTTCCTTAGGACATGTGTCTTTCAGCGCCTCTGGCTCCTTTTGGAACAGGGACCAGCTGCCTCTAATTTCCTCAGTCCAGGTGCTATGGTGATGGTGGTGATGGTGGTGATGGTGAGACTGAGTTTTGAAAGCAAAAATCCATCCATTATGCGAAGATTAAGATTTTCATCATTATATTTTGAAGTCCTTGATTATGTATTAACTAATCAGAAATCTGGTTTTGTTATTAAAACAGTTTAGCTATATAAAATGTTGATTTCTTTTCCCCTCAGCCTCTATTCCAAAGCTCTATACGCCCTACAATTTGATACTTCAGAAGAAAGGTTCTATTCATTTTTTTTCCTTTTACATAACCTAGCTTGTGCACTGAATAAGTATTTATTAAGTTCTTAAAATGTGCCAGTCACTGTATTGTGGATTTGGGACATCAGTAATCACAAAAGATAAGTGGAACTTATTTGGAACTTATTTTCTCACCAACGCAAGTTATTCAAGGCAGCACAGGGGAAGTGTCCCGCAGTTCCGCACCACGCCAGGGACTATCCAAAATGACGAAATGGAAGAATTCCCCTCAGAAGAATCTCCAGGAAATAACAACAGCTAACAAACTGATCAAAAAGGATTTAAACAATATAACAGAAAGTGAATTTAGAATAATAGTCATAAAATTAATCACTGGGCTTGAAAACAGTATAGAGGACAGCAGAGAATCTCTTGCTACAGACATCAAGGGACTAAGGAACAGTCAGGAGGAGCTGAAAAACGCTTTAAATGAGTTGCAAAATAAAATGGAAACCACCACGGCTCAGACTGAAGAGGCAGAGGAGAGAACAGGTGAACTAGAAGATAAAATTATAGAAAAAGAGGAAGCTGGGAACTTATTTTCTAGTAGGTACAGGCAGACAATGAAAAAAAAACCCATAAAAATAGCTAATTATTTTGCTATAAGTTATGGGAAAATAGATGTTATGGGAAAAATAGATCCAATTAAGAAGGAATGGGAGTTACATTGGTAGTGAAGGCAGTTGTAATCTAAAATACCGTGGTTAAAAGAAATTGAGGTGGTGAGATTTGAACAAAGACTTCAAAGTGGTGAGGGTGTTACTCATGCAGGTATCTGTGGAAGGAGTATCACAGGAAGAGGGCACAGCCAGTATATGTGATATAAGGCTGAAGTGTACTTGGCTTCTTTAAGGCAAAGTAAGGACATGTATGGTTCAGGGTGGTGGTAGGGAAGACATACAAGGCCTGGTAGGCCACACAAAGCCCTAGGCTTTTATTCTGAGTGAAATGGGGAGTTGCTGCAGGGACTGGGCTGGAAAAGCAACATGATCTGACTTGTGCTTTAACTGACTCCCCTGGCTGAATATTTGACAATGGAGGGGTGGGCTGGGGGGGTGGAATGGAAGTCTTGAGACTAGTTAGAAAGCTATTGCAATAATGTAGGCCAGAGATGATGATGATTCAGGCCAGAATGGTAGCAGTGAAATTTGTGAAATAGAATCTGATTATATGTTTTGAAGATGACCTAAGAGAACTTCCTGATGCACTGGATGTGTAAACTGAGAAAGAAAGGAGTCAAAGATGAAAAGTTTTGGCTTGAGCAACTTGAAAACCACAGTTGCTATTAACTGACATAAAGATGATTATGGATAGAATGAGTTTTATGGGGGAAAACATCAGGAGTTCACTTTTAGATGGGTTAAATTTGAGATGTACTAGACATCCAAGTGGAGATGACAATTAGATGGTTAGAAAAATGTTTTTGGTGTGCAGAAGAACAGTAAGAGCTGGAGATATAAAATTGGGAGTTGACAGCAAGAAATTATATGTGATCACCATTGGACTGAGTGTGGATAAAGAAGAGAACCCAGGACATACTTAGCCTTAGGATCCCCCTAAGAAGTCTAGGAGAAATGTAGAAACCAGCAAAGGAGCTCAAGAAAGGGTATCTAAAGGAATAGAAGAAAACCAAAAGTTGGGAGTCCAGAAAACAAGTGAAAAAAGCGAATCGAGGGGAGCATGATGAAGCATGTCAAATGCTACTGTATTAATAAGTTAAAAATTGAGAATCGACCGTTGGATTTAGCAACATGGAAATCATTTGGTAACCTTGATAAGAGCAGTTTTAGTTAAATGGTGGATGGGGCAAAACCCTAATTGAAGTACATTCGGGAAAGAATGTGGACAGAGGAATTAGAGATAGCAAGTATAGAAAAGTCTTTCAAATACTGCTCCAAAAGAAAGGGAAAATGGGGTGGTAGATGACAGGGGAAGTGGAGTGAAGGGGTTCATTTAAGTTGGGAAGAATTTGCAGCAGGTGTGTTTGCTTATAGAAAGACCCAATGAAAACAGAAAAGACAATCTGGTATGAAAAAGGGAAAATGGCTGGAGCGATACCTTTGAGAAGGTGGGTGGGGATAGGATATGGTTCAGGCACAAGTGCAGGGATCAGAGTTAGGTAGGAACATGGATGGATGGGCAGGAAGATAGAATGTGTGGGTTTAGGTGTTGATAGATGCCTTGATGTGATTGTGGGAGACTGTGGAAGTCCCTTGCTGATTGATTTTCTCACTAAATTAGGAAAGGTCATCCGTGGGGACCCAGGATGAGGGAGACAGCATTGGAAGTTGGAGAAAGGAGATGTGAAATAATGACCTAATAATAAATTGAAAGTGAGACCAATCCATGTAGTTGGTTGTTTTGGACAGTTGCATGGGCACTGGCATGGAGAAGACAGAGTTGAATAGATCAGGTTCTAGTTTTGCCAAGCGAGACAAAGCTAGGAAAGAGCAAGGGAGTTGAGTGAATGCAAAGCAGTGATTACAGTGATTAAATGTGGCGTTTAACCTGGGTAAGGGGGGGGGGCGGGGGGGGGGGAAGAAAGGAGGACATTGAGAGCAGTGACAGATTACTTCACCTCTCTAAACATTTCCTACCTAAAAATCTGCATATGGTGTTATGAGGTTTATGTGAGATGATGTATATATAGAAGAACACTTAAAGGACCAAGCACCGAATATATGTTCAGTGTTTCTCAAATGAGGTTTTCATCAGGATCACCTGGGGAATGCCCAGAGCCCAACCCAGGCACATAGAATTTCGGTGGGTGAGGCCAGATCTTCACTCTGTCTATTCCTCAGATGATTCTAATGTGTAGTCAGGGCGGCAAACTTTTGCATTAACTGCATGATCTCTATCAGTATTATCAATTAGACGGAATGGAGGGAATATGGTAGAAGAGGAGGATCCGGAACTCACCTCCTCCCACGGACACACTGAGGGAACAACTACATACATTGCAACTCACTCTGAAAACAATCTGCAGACTCTCGGAACACATCTCCCACAGCTGAAATCATCAAAAGAAGGCGGCATCAAGAAGATAAGGAAGGGCAGAAACATGACAGGAAAACAAGCCCCCAGTGCGGCTATTCACAAGAAGGGGTTATATCGCAAGCATCCAGGAGCAAGGGGAACAAGCCCCACACTGGGCATCCCCAACCCCGGGGACCTTCATGGGAACACAAGCCTCTATAACACCTGGTTTGGAAATCAGCAGGGCCATAGGAAACAGAGTCCCCACTCTTGAAGAGCCAATGTGCTATGTCACTTGGTCTGAGACCCAGCAGTTTGAAAAGTGCCTATATGTGAAGACTTAATGACTAATTTTAGGATGTGTGCTGGAGGGGCAGAGCCCTGTAGGAACTTTCTCTGAGAATGGAAGTGCTGGTAGGCACCGTTTTTTTTTTTGCCCTCCTTCAGCTTAGCTAAACAGACACCTGTGGGTTTAGACACTGTCCATCTATCTCGCTAGCACCCAAGTGTTCCCCTAAAGACCTGCGCCACTCAACCTACCCACCTACCCCAACAGGCACCCTTCCACCACAGGGGCTCCTGCCCCACCACACCTGGCAGGCAGCCTCTGTCAGGAACGACATCCTTTCTAGAGTGACTACTGCCCCACACACCCAATGGGACCTAATGCTTCTCCAGAACAATTCTTGCCCTGGTAATTGGGAGCTAGTCTCACTCACAGCATGCCTGCAGTAGCTACAGCCAGGCCTCTCAGCCTGTCAACATGCGAACAAGCCCTGTGCACTACTAAAACCATGGTTGGCCAGTCATTGCTGACAAGTAGGCTGAGGGGCAGCCCTGCTCACCTGTATACCTGCAGCAGTTGTGACTCAGACACAACAGGAAGGTAGGTGCAGCCCCACACAGGGGTTACCCTGGAGCACCTGGTTCTGGTGACCAGAGAGAATTATGCTAATGGAACAACAGGACACCTGCACACGCCCACTACTTTCAAGACCAGGAGATGTCGCTGACCTACCTATTACACAGAAACTAACACAGAGAGTCAGACAAAAGGAGACAGAGGAATATGTTCCAAATCAAAGAACAAGACAATACCTCAGAAAAAGAGCTAAGTAAAAATGGAGATAAGCAACCTACTTCATAAAGAGTTCAAAGTAATGGTAATAAAGGTGCTCACCAGAATTGAGAGAAGAGTAGAGGAATTCAGTGAGAACATCAACAAAGAGAAAATATTTAAAAGAACTGGTCAGATCTAAAGAATAACTTAAATGAAAAATACACTAGAGGGAATCAGAGCAGATTAGAGGATGCAGACTGGATCAGCGATCTTGAAGACAGCTAGTGGAAAGCAGCCATAACGAAGAGCAGGGGAAAAATAACGATGATTAAAGAAACGAGGAGAGGTTAAGCGACATCTGTGACATCAAATGGACTAACAATAACACTATATGAACCCCTGAAGGGAAGAGAGTAAGGTGCAGAAAATGTATGTGAAGAAATAAAATTTCCCTAACCAGGGGAAAGAAACAGACATTCAGGTCTAGGAAGCATAGAGAGCCCCAAAGAAGATGAACCCGAGGAGGTCCACACCAAGACACATGATAATTAAAATGGCAAAAATTAAAGATAAAGAAAATCTCATAAGCATCAAGAGAAAAATACATAATTATATACAAAAGAAACTCCATAAGGCTATCAGCTAATTTTTTAGCAGAAATTTTGCAGGACAGAAAGGGGTGGCATGATATATTCAAAGTGCTGAAAGGAAAAAAACCTTTCAACCTTAAAAAAACCTTTACGACTTGAGAGGAGAACATGGCAGCAGAGAAGGACCCTAGCCTCATCTGGTCCCATGAACACAACTAGATAACTATCAAATCATTCTAAATACCCCAGATATTGATCTGAAGACTAACAGAACAAACTCCACAACTAAAGGGAGAAAAGAGGCCATATCAAAGAAGGTAGGAAGTACAGAGATGTGGTTTAGGGGAGAAATGGATCACAGGTGCTGCAGATGGGAGGGAGCTGTGGTCCTGGAGAGAGAGGGAGGGAGAGAGAAAAAAGAGAGAGAGAGAGAGAGAAAGAGAGAGAGAGGGAGGAGCATATAGGGGAACGCACAAGGAGAAAGTTACCCCAAAACCATTGGCTTGGAAAATGAGAGGGGCTGAATTTAATAAGTTCTTGCAAGGAGTGGGGCTTAAAGCCTGGAGTTTTTTTTATTTTTTTAATTTTTTTTAACGTTTATTTATTTTTTGAGACAGGGAAAGACAGAGCATGAACAGGGGAGGGGCAGAGAGAGAGGGAGACACAGAATCTGAAACAGGCTCCAGGCTCTGAGCTGTCAGCACAGAGCCCGACGCGGGGCTCGAACTCAGGGACCGTGAGATCATGACCTGAGCCGAAGTCCGACGCTTAACCGACCAAGCCACACAGGCGCCCTATTAAAGCCTGGAGTTTTAAAGGTCGGCAGGCTTGGCTAAGATAGAGACCTGAGGGTGCTGCCCAGCTACTAGAGAAAAGGCAGGCAAACAACCCAGGGGCAGACAGCATGGAAACAGCATCTGAAGCTTGGGACACAATAGGAAGATTATTTGTTCTTTTTGGAGTGCATCCCCCAGAGGCAGCATTCAAGGGAGGTGCCTCTCTGGCAACAGGGGAACAACTAGACGCCATTTCCCTCCCTCCTCCAACCCTCCGCGGAAACACAGAGCAACCTTTGGGAAGCAGCACAACACTGACACTGGCTGCCTGACTTGCTTACACCAAGCCCCACCCCTCTTGCTCTGGCGCAACTGCCCTTGTCAGTCAAATCTGCCTCAGTCCCAGCTTGGCAGTCCCCTCCCCCAGAAGACCAGTGCAGGCCCCTACCCACACCATTCCTCTAAAGCCTGGGATTTTAAAGGTCAGCAGGCTTGGCTGGGATAGAGCCGGAAGGACACAGCCCTGCTTCTGGAGAGAACGCAGGCAAACAACCCAGAGGCAGACAGCACGGAAACACGGAAACAGCTATCGGAAAAATACCTGGGGCACACGGTGAGGGTAGGGGGTGAGATTATTTGCTCTTTCCATAGCACTTCCCTGGGAGCTAGCTTTCGCCAAGATGCTTCTCTGGGGATAAAGGAGCTGGCTGGGGCCATTTCCCTCCCCCTCCCATCAGCATAAACAGAGAGTCACCAGAGAGAAGCAGCCCAGAACCTACACTAGCTGCCAACTTGCTTGCAGCAAGCCCCACCCCCTTGTGTTCTAGAAGGACTGCCCTTCTAAGTCCAGCTTGCCTCAGTTCCAACGTGGAGGGCCCCTTCCCCAGAAGCCCAGCAGAAAACCCCACACCAAGTCTCCTGACTGCAGAGTTCTACAGGGCCTCATTTCTGGTGGGATTGGTGTCAGGTCTCATTTCACCAGCAGACCAGAGCACACCTAGCTAAACTTACCACCTGCAGGCCAGGGACCAAACACCGCCCACGGCAGGCAAGAAGAGCCTCTGCAAATGACTATCCTTAAGGATAGAGCAGCCACATCATGACAGCAGAGTGCACGCAGCACACACCGGAGACACTAGCTGAAGCACTAGGCCCTCGGCACTACATGACTTCGTCTTCATGAGGCCATTACTTTTAGGAGGAGACATAACTGGCTTTTCCAACACATAGATGAAGGCAGAGACTTGGACCAAATGCCAAAATGTTGGAATTCATCCCAAAGGAAAGAGCAACATAAGTCCGTGGCCAGAGATCTAAGTGGAGTAGATATAAGTCACATGCCGGATGGAGAATTGAAAGCAACAATCATAAGGATACTCACTGGGCTCGACAAAAAAAGACATCAGGGAGATCCTTGTCACAAAGATAAAAGAGTAAAAAGAATCAGAAATGAGAATGCAATAAATGAGATTGGAAAAACAGGCTTGATGCAATGAACAGCAGGCTGGAAGAAGCAGATGAATGAGTACGTGATACAGAACACAAAGTAATGGAAAACAATGAAGCTGAACAACAGAGGGAAAGAACAATTATGGAACACGAGAATAGACTTAGGGAAATCAGTGACTCCATCAAATGGAGTCTCAGAAGAAGAGAAGGGAGTAAAGGAGGCAGAATATTTATTTTAAGAAATAATAGAAAACTTGCCTAATCTGGGGGAGGAAACACATCCAGATCAAAGAGGCACAGAGAATTCTCATCAAAATCAACAAAAGCAGGCCAATACCAAGACATACTATAATTAAATTTGCAAAATATAGTGAGAAAGAAAAAATCTTAAAAGCAGCAAGACAAAAAAAGTCCTAAACTTATAAAGGAAGATCCATAAAGCTAGCTGGAGATTTCTTAAGACAAACTTGGCAAGCCAGAAGGAAGGGGCATGATATATTCAAAGTGCTGCATGGGAAAGTCAGCAGCCAAGAATACTCTACACAGCAAGGCTGTCATTCAGAATAAGAGAGACAAAGAGTTTCCCAAACAAATCTAAAGGAGTTCATGACCACTAAACCAGTCCTGCAAGAAATATTACAGTGAACTCTTTAAGTGCAAAGGAGAGACCAAAGGTGCAAAGACAAGAAAGGATCAGAGAAAATCTCCAAAAACAACGACAAAGCAAGTAATAGAATGGCAATAAATGCGTATCAATAATTACTCTGAACATAAATGGACTAAACGCTCCAATCAAAACACATAGGATTTCAGAATGGATTTAAAAAAATAAGACCCAACTATATGCTGCCTACAAGAGACTCATTAAAACAATTTTTTTAACGTTTATTTATTATTTTGAGAGAGAGAGAGAGACAGACATAATGCAAGCAAGAGAGGGGCAGAGAGAGAGGGAGACACAGAAACCAAAGCAGGCTCCAGGCTCTGAGCTGTCAGCACAGAGCCCAACATGGGGCTTGAACCCACAACCCATGAGATTATGACCTGAGCTAAAGTTGGACACTCAAACAACTGAGCCACCCAGGTGCCCCGAGACTCATTTTATTTTATTATTATTTTTAAAAGCTTTTACTTATTTATTGTGAAAGAGAGCAAGCAGGGTAGGGGCAGAGAGAAAGGGACAGAGAGAATTCCAAACAGACTCCACACTCAGTGCAGAGCCCAATGCAGGGCTCAATCCCACAACCATGAGATCATGACCTGAGCTGAAATCAAGAGTCGGACGCTCAACCAACTGAGCCACCCAGGCGCCTGAAGAGACTTGTTTTAGACCTAGACACCTGCACATTGAAAGTGAGGGGCAGAGAAAACATTTATCACGCAAATGGATGTCAAAAGAAAGCTGGAGTAGCAATACTTATATCGGATAAACTAGACTTTAAAACAAAGAGTGTAACAAGAGACCAAGAAGGGCATTATATAATCGTAAAGGGGACAATCCAACAAGAAGATATAATGATTGTAAACAATAAAGCACCCACAATGACAGCACCCAAATATATAAAACAATTAATAACAAACATAAAGGAAGTAATTAATAGTACAATAATTAGGGACTTCAACACCCCACTTACATCAATGGACAAATCATCTAAAGAGAAAATCAACAAGGAAATAACGGCTTTGAATGACACACTGGACCAGACATACTTAACAGATATATTCAGAACATTCCATCCTAAAACAACATAATACATGCACTTTTTAAGTGCATGTGGGACATTATCTAGAATAAATTACATATTAGGTCACAAAACAGGCCTCAACAAATACAAAAAGACTGAAATCATACCAATCACCTTTTCTGGCCACAATGCTATGAAACTTGAAGTCAATCACAAGAAAACATTTGGAAAGATCACAAATTCATGGAGGCTAAACAACATGCTACTAAACAATAAATGGGTTAACCAGGAAATGAAAAAAACAAACAACTATATGCCACAAATTGGACAACCTAGAAGAAATGGATAAATTCCTACAAAGGTATAAATTACCAAAATGGAAACAGGAAGAAATAGAAAACTTGAATAGACTGATAACAAGCAAATAAATTGAGTCAATAATCCAAACACTCCCAACAAATTCACAGGCAAATTCTACCAAACATGTAGAGAAGAGTTAATACCTACTTTTTAATTTTTTTTTGAAGGGGGGGAGAGGGAAAGGGAGAGAGAGAATCTCAAGCAGGCTCCAAACTCCACATGATCTCACCACCATGAGATCATGACCTGAGCTGAAATCAAGAGTTGGGTGTTTAACCAACTGAGCCACCCAGGCGCCCTGAGTTAATACCTATTCTTGTCAAACTATTTCAAAATGTAGAAAAGGAAGGAAAACTTCCAAATTCATTCTATGAGGCCAGCATTACCCTGATACCAAAATCAGACAAAGACTCTACTAAAAAAGAGAACTACAGGCCAATATCCCTGATGAACATGGATTCAAAAATTCTCAATAAAATACTAGCAAACTGAATCCAACAGAACATTAACAGAATCATTTACCACAAATAAGTGGGATTTATTTCTGGGCTTCAAGGGTGGCTCAATATTCACAAATCAATATGATACACCACATTAATAAAAGAAAGGATAAGAACCACGTGATCCTTCCAGTAGAGGCATAAAAAGCATTTGACAAGGTACAACACCCATTCATGATAAACCCCCTCAACAATGTAGGTATAAAGGGAACATAGCTCAACATAATAAAGGCCATATATGAAAAATCCATACCTAATATCATCCTCAGCAGGGAAAACTGAGAGATTTTCCTCTAGGTCAGGAAGAGGACAGGGATGTGCCCTCTCCAAACTGTTACTTAATGTAGTACTGGAAGTCCTAGCCACAGCAACCGGACAACAAAGAAGAAGTAAAAGGCATACAAATTGGCAAGGAAGAAGTAAAACTTTAATTATTTGCAGATGACATGATACTCTATAGAGAAAAACCCAAAAGACTACACCAAAAAAACTCCCTGATACATGAATTGTAAAGTCTCAGGTTACAAACTTAACATACAGAAATCTGTAGCTTTCTATACACCAATAAGGAAACAGCAGAAAAAGAAATCAAGGGATCGATCCTATTTACAATTGCACCAAAAACAGTAAGATACCTAGGAATAAACCTAACCAAAAAGGTCAAAGATCAGTAGTCTGAAAAGTATAGAACACTTATGAAAGAAATTGAAGATGACACAAAGAAATGGAAAAACATTCCACGCTCATGGACTGGAAGAAGAAACATTGTAAAAATGTCTGTACTACCCAAAGCAATGTACATATTCAATGCAATCCCTATCAACATAACACCAGCATTTTTCATAGAACTGTAACAAACAATCCTAAAGTTTGTATGGAATGACAAAAGACTCCAAATAGGCAAAACAAACCTGAAAAAGAAAAGCAAAGCTGGAGGCAACACATTTCCAGACTTCAAGCTATATTACAAAGCTGTAGTCATCAAGACAGTATGGTACTGGCACAACACATAGATCAATGGAACAGAATAGGAAACCCAGAAATGGACCCACAACTATATGGTCAATTAACCTTTGACAAAGCAGGAAAGAACATACAATGGGAAAAAGACAATCTCTTCAACAGATGATGTTGGGAAAACTGGATAGCAACATGCAAAAGAATGACTGGACCACTTTCTTACACCATACACAAAAATAAATTCAAAATGGAAGAAAGACCTAAATGTGAGACAAGAAACTATCAGAATCCTAGAGAACATAGGCAGCAATCTCTGTGACCTTGGCTGTAGTAACTTCTTACTAGACATGTCTCCAGAGGTGAGGGAAACAAAAGCCAATATGAACTATTGGGACTTCATCAAGATAAAAACCTTTTGCACAATGAAGGAAACAGTAAACAAAACTAAAAGGCAATCTATGGAATGGAGGAATGACATATCTGACGAAGTGTTAGTATCCAAAATATATAAAGAACATATAGGAGTGCCTGGGTGGCTCAGTCAGTTAAACATTTGACTTCAGCTCAGGTGGTGATAGTCTGTGAGTTTGAGTCCTGCACTGGGCTTTGTGCTGTCAGCTCAGAGCCTGGAGCCTGCTTCAGTTCTGTGTCTCCCCTTCTCTTTTTCTTCCCCTCCTTTGTTTGAGTTCTGTCTCTTTCTCTCAAAAATAAACATCAAAAAAAAAAAAAAAAAAAAGAAAGAAAAAGAACTTATAAAACTTAACACCCCAAAATTGAATAATCCAGTTAAAAAATGGGCAGAAGACATGAATAGACATTTTTCCAAAGACAACATCCAAATGGTTAACAGACACATGAAAAGGTGCTCAACATCACTCATCATCAGGGAAATACAAATCAAAACTACAATGAGAGATCAGTTCACACCTGTCAGAATGGCTAAATTCAACAACACAAGAAACAACTTGTTGTTTCAACCAAACAACTGGTGTTGGTGAGGATGTGTAGAAAGGGGAACCCTCTTGTGCTGTTGATGGGAATGCAAACTTGTGCAGCCACTGTGGGAGACAGTATGGAGGTTCCTCAAAAAGTTAAAAATAGAACTACCTTATGATCCAGTAATTGCCCTACTAGGTATTTAGGAAACAAATACAAAAATATGAATTCAAAGAGATATGTATATCCCGATGTTTTTGGCAGCATTATCTATAATAGCCAAATTATGGAAACAGTCCAAGTGTCCATTGACTGATAAGTGGATAAAGAAGATGTGGTGTATATGTACAAAGAAATATTACTCCACCATAAAAAGAATGAAATCTTACCATTTGCAATGACATGGATGGAGCTAAGAAGTAATATGCTAAGTAAAATAAGTCAGAGAATGACAAATAGCATATGATTTCACTCACTTGTGGAATTTAAGAAACAAAAAAATAAGTGGTGCCTGGGTAGCTTAGTCAGTCAAGCATCTGACTCTTGATTTTGGCTCAGGTCATGATCTCATGGTTTGTGAGATCAAGTCCCGAGTCAGGCTCTATACTGACGGGGAGGAGCCTGCTTGGGATTCTCTCCCCCGCTGTCTCTTTAACCCCCTCCCCCACCCTCTCTAATGCATTTAAAAATGAGCAAAGGGGGAGAAAAAGAGAGACAAACCAAGAAACAGACTTTTTTTTTTTTTTAACGTACGCTCCATGTCCAAGTGGGGCTTGAACTTACAACCCTGAGATCAATAGTCACATACTCTATCAACTGAGCCAGTTAGTCTCCCCAACAGATTCTTAACTATAGAGAACAAAACTGATGGTTACTAGAGGAGAGGTGGATAGGAGGATGGGTTAAATAGGTGATGGGGATTACAGACTGCACTTGTATGAAAGTGTTGAATCACGATTTTGTACACCTGAAACTAGTATTATACTTACAACCCTTACAAACAAGAATATTCTACCAAGCAAAGTTATTATTCACAAGAGAAGGAGGAAAGGCTTCCCAAACAAAAATTCATCACCACTAAACCTTACAAGAAATGTTAAAGGGACTTCTTTTTTTTTTTTTTTAATTTTTTTTCTTCAACGTTTTATTTTATTTTTGGGACAGAGAGAGACAGAGCATGAACGGGGGAGGGGCAGAGAGAGAGGGAGACACAGAATCGGAAACAGGCTCCAGGCTCCGAGCCATCAGCCCAGAGCCCGACGCGGGGCTCGAACTCCCGGACCGCGAGATCGTGACCTGGTTGAAGTCGGACGCTTAACCAACTGCGCCACCCAGGCGCCCCTAAAGGGACTTCTTTAAGTAGAAAAAGCCATAACTAGAAAATATTTACAAAAAGAAAAAATTTCACTGCTAAAAAGTACACATAAAGATAGTAGATCAATCATTTTTGAAGTCATATGAATGTTAAAAGACAAAAGCAAAATCAGTATCTATGAAAAATAGTAAAGTGATACTCAAAATAAAAAAGATGTCATATAGGACAGATACATGACATGTGGATGCAGCACAGATAGGTAGCACATTTAGAATGTGTATGAACTTAAGCAACCATCAATGTAATATAAACTGCTACATGTATAGGATGTTATATATGAACCTGATTGTAACATGAACCAAAACCTGTAATAGATACCCAAAAAACAAACAGAAAGGAATCTAAGCATAACAATGAAGTCATCAAACCACAAAGGAGGAGAACAGGAGAAACAAAGAACTGCAAAAACAACCAGAAAACAACGAACAAAATGGCAATAAGTACGTATCGATCAATAATTACTTTAAATGTAAATGGACTATATGCTTCAAACAAAAGACATACGGTGAGCTAATGGATAAAAAACCAAGACCCATCTATACACTGCCTACAAGAGGCTCACGTCAGACCTAAGGACACACACAAACTGAAAGTGAAGGGATGGAAAAAGATTCTCCATGCAACAGGGAAAAAAAGCCTGAGGTAGCAATACTCAATTTTTGACAAAACAGACTTTAAACAAATTCTGTAACAAGAGACAAAAGGTGGGTTTTACCTAATGATAAAGGGATCAATTTAGCAAGTGTATATAACAATTGTAAATATCCATGCATTAAATATCTAAACATAGGAGCACCTAAACATATAATTATTAACAGACCTAAAGGGAGAAATTGACAATAATACTGTCAGGGAACTTCAACACCGCATTTACCTCAATGGATAGATCAGTCAGCCAGAAATTCAATAAGGAAACAGTTGTCTTTGAACACATTAGACCATGTGGACTTAACAGATATATACAGAACATTCCATCCCCAAACAGCAGAATACACATTCTTTTTTAAGTTTATTTATATTTGAGAGTGAGAACATGCGCATGTGCATGCAAGGGGGTGGGGAGGGGCAAACAGAAAGGGAAAGGAAATCCCAAGTAGGGTCCATGCTGTCAGTGCAGAGCCTGATGCATGGCTTGAACCCAAGAACCGTGAAGTCATGGCATGAGCCAAAATCAAGAGCTGGATGCTTAACCGACTGAGCAACCCAGGCATCCTTACACATTCAAGTGCACATGGAACATTTTCCAGGATAGATCATATGTTAGGGTACAAGTCTCAATAAATTCAAGATTCAAATCAGATGAAGCATCTTTTCTGACCACAATGTTATGCAACTAGAAATCAATTACAAGAAAAAAAAAACTGGAAAAAACAGAAACATGTGGAGGCTAAACAGCATGCTACTAAACAACCAATGGGTCAATGCAGAAACCAAAGAGAAATAAAAAAAACACCCAGAGACAAATGAAATGGAAATATAATGCTCCAGAGCCTCTGGGATGCAGCAAAAAGTTTTAAGAGGAAACTTTATGGGAATACAGGACTACCTCAAGAAAAAAGAAAAATCTGAAAGAATCTAAACTTATACCTAAAGGAACTAGAAAAAAAACAAAGCCCTAAGATAGGGGAAGGAAATAAATATCAAAGTGGAGCAAAATGAAACATACTAAAAAAAAAATGAAACAATGAGCTAGTACTTTGAAAAGAAAAAATTGATCAGCCTTTAGCCAATTCATCAAGAAAAAAAGAGAGAAGACTTAAATCAGAAATGAAAGAGAAGAAAGTACAATGGACATCACAGAAATACAAAGGATTATAAGAGACCACTATGAAAATTATATGTCAACAATCTGGACAACCTAGAAGAAATGAATAAAATCCTAGGAATATACATTTTTCCGAGACTGAATCAGGAAGAAACAGAAAATCAATTCCATTACTTGTAATCAAAAAGCTCCCAACAAGCAAAAGCCCAGGACCAGATGGCTTCACAGATGAATTCTATCAAACATTTGAAAATGGGTTAATACCCATCCTTTTTTTAAAAAAACACTTTTTTAATTTTAATTTTTTAAAGTAATCTCTATGCCCAATATGGGGCTTGAACTCACAACCCTGAGATCGAGATTCACATGCTCTACTGAGTGAGCCAGCCAGGCGCCCTGATACCCATCTTTCTTAAACTATTTAAACAAATTGAAGAGAAAGGAATGCTTCCAAATTCTATGAGGCCAACATTATCTTGATACCAAAACCAAAGAAACACACCACACACACACACACACACACTGCAAATCAATATCCCCAATGAACGCAGACGCCAATACCCTCAACAAAATATTAGCAAACTGCATTGAACAATTAAAACATTAAAAGGATCATTCCTCATGATCAAGTGGGATTTATTCCAGGGATGCAAGGATGGCTCAAAATACACAAATCAGTCAATTAACAAATTGAAGGACAAAAATCATACGATCATCTCAATAGATGCAGAAAAAGCATTTGACAAAATTCTACATCCTTTCATGATAAAAACATAGTGAGTATAGAAGGAATATACCTCAACATAATAAAGACCATATATGACAAACCCATAGCTAGCATACTAAATGGTGAAAGCTGAAAGTTTTTCCTCTAAGGTCAGGAACAAGACAAGGATATCCACTTTCACCACTTTTATTCTTTTGGGGTTTTTTTTTTTTGAAGTTTATTTATTTATTTTGAGAGACAGAGAACATAAGCAGGAAGGGGCACAGAGGGAGTGAAGGAGAATCCCAAGCAGGCTCTGCACCATTAGTGCAGAGCCTGATACGGGGCTTGAATTCATGAACCGTGAGATCTTGACCTGAGCTGAAATCAAGAGTCAGATGCATAACCAACTGAGCCGCCAAGGTGCCCTTCACCACTTTTATTCAACATAGTACTGGAACTCCTAGCTGCAGCAATCAGGTAAGAAAAAAAAACACATTCAAATTGGTAAGAAAAAAGTAAAACTGCTATATTGCAGATGACATGATACTATGTGTAGAAAACCATGAAGACTCCACCAAAAAACTACTAAAATAAATGAATTCAGTAAAGTTGCAGAATGCAAAATCAACATATAGAAATCTGTTGCATTTCTATCCACGAATAACAAACTCACGGAAGAGAAATTAAGAAAAAAACAACAACAACACTGGGGCATCTGGGTGGCTTAGTCAGTCAAGTGTCTGACTCTTGATTTCAGCTCAGGTCATGATCCCAGGGTCATGGGATTGAGCCCTACATTGGGCTACAGGCTGGCTGAGCATGGAGCCTGCTTGAGATTCTTTTTCTTTCTCCCTTTCTCTCTCTGCTCCTTCCCGCTTGCTCTTGCTCTCCCTCTCTCAAAATAAATCAAGTTAAGGGGCACCTGAGTGACTCAGTGTGTTGAGTGTCTCACTCTTGGTTTTGGCTTGGATCATGATCTCATGGTTCATGGGTTCGAGCCCTGCATTGGGTTCCACACTGATAGTGCAGAGCCTGCTTGGTATTCCCTTTCTCCCCCTCTCTCTGTGCCCCTCCCCTGCTTGTGCTCTCTCTCAAAATAAATAAAATTTAACATAAATAAATTAAAAAAAGACAACCCCATTTACAGCGGCATCAAAAAGAATAAAATGTGTAGGAATAAATTTAACCAAGGAGATGAAAGGCCTATATTCTGCAACTATAAGATAGTGATTAAAGAAACTGAAGACAACACAAATAAACAGAAAGATACACCATGTTCACAGGTTGGAAGGATACTGTTAAAATTTTCTTACTACCAAAAGCAATCTATAAATTTAATACAATCCTTATCAAAATACCAACAGTGTTTTTTACAGAACTAGAACAAATAATCCCCAGATTCGTATGGAACCACAAAAGTGCTCAAAAAGCCACAAATAGTCCAATTACAAAAATGGGCATAAGACATGAATAGATGTTTCTCCAAAGAAGACATACAGATGGCCAACAGACACATGAAAAGATGCTCAACATCACTATTCATCAGGAAAACGCACATCAAAACCACAATGAGGTATCACCGTATAGTCAGAATGGCTATTATCAAAAAGATAAGAAATAACAACTCTTGGCAACGATGGAGAAAGTGGGACCCTCATGCACTGTTGGTGCGGCGGGAATGTAAATTGGTGCAGCCACTTTGGAAAACAGAATGGAGCTTCCTCAAAAAATTAAAAATAAAAATCCCATACCACCCAATTAATTCTTTCAGCTCTTTACCCAAAGAAAAAGAAAACATTGGTTAAAAAGATATATGTTTAGTTTACTGCAGCATTATTTACAATAGCCAAGATATGGAAGGAACATAAGTATCTATCAATAAAGATGTGGTACATATAAATACAATAGAATATGTTCTGCTGTTCTGCCATAAAAAGGAATAAATCTTGTCACTTGCCACCGGGATGGACCTAGAGGGCAATACGTGAAGTAAATCAAAGAAATATAAACACTGTATGATTTCACTTATACGTGGAATCTAAAAAACAAACGAACAAAAAAATCTCATAGAGATGTGGTGGATGCCAGAGGGGTGGGAAGATGGGAGAAATTTGTGAAGGGGTTTGAGAAATATAAACTTCCAGTTATAAAAGCAAGTCATGGGGATGAGAAGTACAGTAGAGAGAATATAGTCAATATTATAAGATGGTAACTAATGGCAAACATTTTGTAATATATATAATTGTTGAATCAGTATATTGTACACCTGGAAGTAATTATTTATAGTTCAATTAAAAATAAGATATTATGTGCGGAATGCCTCATGTGGGCTAGGCAATTTACTAAAATATCACCTAAGTCCCACAACGTTTCAAGAAAGTGTTTGTGTCTAAAGTCACAAATAATGGAAGTCAGGTATTTCTAGCCAGTTAAGTATGAGCCGCTATGTTAATGTATGAGTATAAACCGCCACTCCAAAGAATGCTTTGCAGAACATCAACATCATCTGAGACTTTGTTGGAACTGTGTCATCACAAACGTGTTAAATCAGAATATGCATGTTAACAAGTGATTCCTTATGTACATTCATTCGAGAAGCCTTGAGTTACGCACACTGGCTTTCTCCACCATGTTTCTAATCTGGTATAAGGTGAACTCAAACAAGTCATATCAATGAGCCAAGGACAACCTTTAGTTTAAGGAATTCTGCAGCTGATGCTAATTGTTTTTATTAATTTTTTTTAAGGTTTATTCATTTTTCAGAGATGGAGAGACAGAGCGTGAGTGGGGGAGGGGTAGAGAGAGAGGGAGACACAGAATCCAAAACAGGCTCCAGGCTTTGAGCTGTCAGCACAGAGCCTGATGCGGGGCCCTAACTCACGGATGGCGAGATCATGACCTGAGCTGAAGTCGGATGCTCAACCGACTGAGCCATCCAGGCGCCCCTGATACTAATTGTTTTTAGGTATCAATTAATAAATTAATTCATTAAGGCCTGACGAAGGCTATACATTTCTAAAAAGGATGATTTCTAGAGATACTTTACCTGTGAAATCATACTGTTCACACATTCCTTTTTGAGATATGTTTTATGTTTTAAATCAAAAGCCAGTAACTGGGTGAAACCCAGTGAAGCATTCCACGAAATACAATTTACCTGTAGAGTGCTTTGTAGTCAGCAAGTGCCTTTTTCATATTTCTTGGACTGACCATAAGACTTTATTATTGGGACTCAGGTAAATTGTATAAGGTCATATAATACGTAATAGCAGGACTACAACTCAAAGACAGTTTCTCTGACTTCCATTTCCATGTCTGTTTCCCCACATATGACTGGAAAATTTAGGCGAACACCATTAACTATGGAGTAGAGCAGTCATTTCTCAGAGAGGAGAGCAGCACTGTTGTAGTGCTTCCTGCAGATGTAATCTTGGAGTTATCACAGGGAGAAGTCCCTATTTCCACACCTGGGGAACCCGGACTTCTGTGACAGCCTTATTCTTGAGAGATTTACATAGGTTTTGGTAGGGAATGAGAGGTAGGAAGCAGCATTGGTACTCTATTGGAGTAACTTTTCTCTGAGACAAACAAAATCATTGTGAACATCTCCAATCCTGGCTGCAATAACATTTAAGTCTTTATAATTCATTTAAGGATGTATTTATTTACAAGATACAAATGCTTAATATTTAATAGGAATTAAAGTGCTTAATTTTACAATGTTTCCAATTCTATGCCTTTGTGACCAAATATACATATGTTACACAATATATACACTATATGCAAATATTTTACATTCATATAGCTAGAAAAGAATTACTTTTTGTGTATGCTTTTTTCACATTGGAGTTAACTCTAAAATTCTGATAACATACCTTTTCAAACTGACCAGTCAACAATTCAAAAACCCAGATAACACTTACTCAAAAATATCAGTCAATTGTCACTCACAAAATAAAATGCTAGTTTGGTTAAAAAAAAAAGTTTTATATACAGATATGATTGCTAATGAATGGAGACCCCTCCCCCAAAGCGATACATTCCAAGATCCACATAATATGTAATATATAATACAATTCTGTTATCATAATGGTCCCCACAGACTACTGTGTTTCTTTCCAAACCTGTGTATATATCACTCTATGTATTTGGTATTTACTTATTAAAATATGCTACAATGAGATTTCTTGATTTACTCTCTCACTAAATCTACCATAACAAATTTTAGGAAGAAGGATACCATCATGTAACCCTCAGTGACTCCAATGAGTTAAAAACTATCTTGTAGAAGCCATGTGCTAGTTCTGCCAAGCGCTCAGTCCAAAAAGTAGAAAACCATGATTGACTTTAGAGGAATTTTTTACCTCATAAAACAGTGCAGAAAATGGCACAATAGGATGAAAGTCTTTTAAGCCTAAAGAAAAAGGTAAGTAATAGAGAAAGACCTGGGGCAACAGATCCCATCAGTATGCTATTACAAAGACTTCTACTTTATAGTTCATATCCCTACTTCACTTAAAGTATTTTTCTCTTGTCTTAACATACACTGCTCTGATCAGGAGATCAGCAGTCTCTTTCTGTCCACCTCTCTGTTCACTCTTGCTTATTTCAGTTCCTAATTTTTTATTCCTCTTTACTGTATCAGTAAAGAAAGCAAAGTTATCTGCTCATGAGAACATGATTACGGGGCATACAGAAGAATGAATTGTATTAAAAACCCATGTAAATAATTCATGTTAAGATATTTAAGTGAAGAGAACAATTTCTATAAAAATTTCATTCCTATGGAAAAACAGAATTGGAAATCAACAGTGTTTTTACATATATACATATATGCATAAATTCACAGAAAGGGTTTTAAAAGTAGATCTAGTGGTCTTTATATATCAGACTCATATTTTCTAAATCTGAAGAATCTATAGTAGGTAGTAATATGAAAATAAAAAGCAATTTGATTCTACTAAAATTGGATGAGAATGAAGAAGTAACACGATCCACTACAGGTGTCAATACAGTTCTATAGAATAAGAACTGGTTAGCCACAGTTTTTATATTAATACATTCTTGAAGAATACAAAATTGAAGAATGAAAACATTAAGACATTCTTGCCTTTTGAGTTAATTTTAGCTTATTAATACCATGTGCTTAATCTTAGACCCGCTAACACGAATATCATGTGATGTAAGAAATTTTAATCTTCTATTCTGCAATATAGCGAGGATACCTGCAAAAAAAATAAGACCTTTGTTCCTTAGAAGTTTATTTGCTCCTGTTGGTGCCCTTTCCTCTGGACATATCTAGTCCAGAAAGATAATAATTAGAGTTATCACAGACAATATTCTCAGCATAAGAACTTAAGGCTTTAAATATAATCAGAAGTGGGATCGAAAATTTGAAGGGAAAACAACCACCCTGTTTCCATAAAGTTGACGAGAGAAAGTAAAACATAACTGTGAACTCACAGAAGTATTTTTGATATACGGTTTTTAAAGGCATCAATGAGTCTTTAGCAACCCTGCAGCACTATGAAGCTTGTCGTTTTCTTTATATACTCATGACTACTACAAGTACTCTTTTAAAAAATCCAAATGTGTATCTATGTATGGGACAGGGTATATTTAAAAGGTTTTTGTAAAAAGTTTAGTACTTATTTAGGTTGGAGTATTTGTTTTTAATTGGGGTAGGTCACCTGGTGAAGGTAAGTACGCCAACCTGCATGTTATGTTAAACTTCACGGAAAATGAAAGGAGCTTGATGACGTAGTGCAGATGTGCTTAATTCTTTCACTTTGCAAAAGTAAAGATGCCCTTGACAGTTACTTGAATCCAAGGAATAATGCCCTCCCCTTCTCTTCCCTAGAAGTTATAGTATCATTTCTAGAAGTTAATTCTCTATCTCCTTGTGGCTAGAGGCATTCGTATTAAAATTTCAGTATAAAAACATACCCTGAAGAATTTTATTGCTTGCATACATGATGGCATAGTAGATGCCATTATTACGAAAGTGGCTGGTGGCATTTTTCATTACCGAGTCCCACTTACAATCTGGAGAGAAGTCTGTACTACATTTTGTACTTAATATACCAAATGGGAGACTTTCAATAAAAGCGAAATTTAAGTTAAAAAAACTGGAATGTTTGTGGTGAGTAGCAGTTTTTATCGAAGAAGTACTTTTTAGGTTTGGAGGAAGGGCACTTTAAAGATGGCTTGGAAAGCACCAAATTAGGGAAGATAAAGAATAAAGCCTATATGGGATGTTGGTTTTAATAGGAGGGCAATTAATTGTTTTTTTATGTTCAATTTGTCATGGCTGCTCAGGGGTGTCAAAAACCAAGATGGAGATGGTTCTTGAAACCAATCACACTTTGAAGTCTTTTAGTTTAGTTGAGTGTTTACTAAATGCCTAAGAGCATGCCCTTGCCTTTCTCCAAGTAAAAGCATTAGTGATTCTTTAAGAGAAACAGGTAAGGCTGCTTCAGTGCTTCTCTTTGTGCTTGTCTAAAGAACACGGGGTGAAACATGAAGACGGTGACTGAATAATCAGAAATTCTCTTCTAGTACGAATATTTCTGATTTTTTAAAATTAAAGATAATGTTAAGAGCATGATGATATTCTTTTTACAGGAGTGTTCTCTCAATAACCTAAATTAAATGACATTGATATTTACTCAGCCAAAACTTGAGTGTGTTCGTATCACTCGATTTCCCAGGAGAAGAACTTACGGTAGGGAAAGTGTAGTCTGCTTGCTGTTTAAAAGAGTTTTCAAAACTAACTTGGCCCATAAATCTTCTAACTGGCCCTTATGTTTCCATTGCTCTGTCCACATTTACGAAAGTCATGTTTTACTGATAATCATTCTGCATTTTTATTGCTTCTCTTTTCTTGAGATTAAGAACACCAACACATCATCTATAGCTATAGTGTAACCTTCTCAAAAGCCACCCTGAACACATATGTTGTACATACATACCCACCCCAAGGTTGGCAGCTAGAAAAGAGAAGTAATGTAACATTTCTTTGAGTCTGTCCCTTATTTGATAGGGCCTAAGAAGCTACCTTTATCTCTTTCTGACTCCAAATATTTGATTTAATGTTAATGATCGTGGCTGACTTTCCTTTTTTATAGAGGAAGGTAACCTAACTGTGTACGCCATAATCAGTTTACCTTCTTTTTTGGAGTGGGGAAAAAAGATACTTTAAATATTTCTTAAAACAGCAGGCCTGAATAAATGTGTGGCAGTCTCAAATTCTGAGTGAATCTATTCTACATTTAAGGTGTCATCCTCAAAGGCCAAGATAGTGGGGTCATTCTTGTGGATTTCTAGCTGACTTAGGCATTTAAACATGATAATGTTTGGGGTATAACAGGCTACATGGGGGGAAAAATACTAATTTGAGAAAAAGATTAAGTTAAATAGTCAAACTAATGTGAGATTTTAGTCACAACCACAGTATGGTGAAGAGTAGCCTTTGTACAAGAAATCATGTTTGGACTATTAAAAATTCTCGAGAAGATGAGAAAAAGTGCTCAGACTCTCTTCAATCATCTTGTACCTCCTCCGAACTTGCCATTAAAATATTGCTTTTCATTATTGTGTTTCTCCCTCCTCTTCCTCACTGAGGTGGTTAAAAGAGTTGAGCATAAACTTCCTCTAATATCTATCTCCCTGCACCTCAAACACAGGTGATCACGTGTGAATTTTGTTCCCCATCGGACAAAGGAATAGGCCCACACAGTTATCTGAAGTGTTAGTTATATAGGCTGCATTTGACCATACTTTAACAGTCTTATGGAAAAGAAAAACATTACAATCAATGTAGTTTCCCTATGTCCCAGTTCTGTATAGAGTCAGGTATCTTGTACAGTTTAGGTTTCTGTGAAAATTTGTGCACATGCTGATATTAACTGCTGCAACAATTGCAAGATTGTGAAAGATAAAATAACCTGTGTGACTTTGACCATCCCAGTGACCAAAGTGCACTTTATCTCAGAATAATCAAGACTGAAGCATTAATTACACCCTCATCATATATTTCAATAGGTATTATTAGCACCTTCAAAGAGAGGCACTGTTTTAAATAGGCACAGAACGAAAAAATAGTACTTTAAAAATACTGTTGGAACTAATATATCCCATGCCAAATAAATTACTGCTTTTTCTTATTATAAAAATATCAATACCTTAAGATGTCAATCAGTTAAACATAAATCACCAAAAACATTTCTTAAAGTTTAGAACACTGTTCAATTGCAAGATAAAACATGCTTTACATTTAAAAAATAAATTAGAGACAAATATGAACCTAAAGCTGAAGAGAAAAGCATGTATAATATAATTATATTCATATTTAATACTATATACACATAATTGCTATATACTTGAGATATTTTATTCTTAGGAGTATTTCTACAAAAACAAGTATTATCTTTTCTTAATAAGTTGAAAGTTTGAACACCAACAATTTGTCCTTGTTGTTTTAAAAGAACATACATCATTTATGCAGCTTGAGCTTTATAAACTAAATTAAATAAGTTAATACAATAGCCTAAACTGTCCCTGTATGTATGTATGTATGTATGTATGTATGTATTTATTTATTTATTTATTTATTTTTACCACGGATCTATTTTGGCAACATGGAGGTATATCTTTCAAACGGTTACAAGTCCTACCTGTGAAGGAGAAGACATTACAGGACCTTAAATGGAGGTGGCCTATTCTAACCTGATAGTGATAGAACCCACTGATAACATTTTCTTCAAGACAAAAGTACATATGCAAGGAATAGCTCATTAAAAAATGTTCCATTTTCACATTATTTCAAACTTTTACCGGTAGAATGGCTCTGCACATTAGTTTCACTATGAATACAGAAACATAGGAAAGTACTTCCCCAAAAGATGCATCTAAGAGCCTATATTTTTCAACATAAAGTGCTAAGAGATGAATGAGGAGGGCTGGGAATGTCTTGAGCTGTAAATCTTAGGACCTCCACACTGTGGATGGTCCTGAAGTTCAGCATTCTGATTTTTTCTTAGGTTCAGGATGATCATCCAAGGTGGTTGGATGCTTGTTGGGACCATCTGGTGTCTCACCTGTGACAGCTAAAAAGATGATTTTCAGCCACTTCTGTTTCAGTTCCTCACTGTCTGCGGCAAAGCTGTGCACAGACTTGGACTGGGTCAGTTTGAAACTGTGTGGCAGGTCTGCACTCCTTGGCATATCGTCCACAACGTAACCCAGGAGTGGAATGGTGGCCTGGGCTCGGACATCCTAAGGAAAAAACATGGTACATAGGAGCGTGAGATGTACTAGCTTGCTGTGCATGGGCCTGTGTGACCTGGCTCCCACTAAACCTCTTTTCCTACCACTGTTCTACACAGATGCGCCCTGTGAGCTCTCCGTGGACAGAGATGGGCATCCAGGACTTAGCATACTGCCTGCACGTGAGGCCACTGATAATGCTGGCTGAATGAATTAATGAATGAGAGCTGATACCTAAATCAGCTACGATTCACTGATCCTACACCCTCTCTCTGTGAAGGAGTCCATTCAACTCTTCATTCAGATGAAAAAGGGAAAAAAATAAGGTATCGTATAAAAGCCCCAAATGTTAATGATGATTTCATTACCAAACGCAGCTTTATTTGGTGATCCATTTATTCAGGCATCAATGTATTTATGGACAAAAAAAGTTATGGGAAAAACAATGAAACAGAAGACAATATATACCTTGGTATTTGTAGTCTATTTCTAAAATAAGGTTTTCCTAGCTCTTAATGCAGACATAGGGTAAAATACAACAGATGCGTTGAAGATTTTATATATTTCCAGGTGAATGCAGGTGTTTTTCAAGCACAACACAAGCCACAGTGTCTGGGGTTGCTCTGGTGAGAAGCTCAGCCTGCATGTCTGTTGTTCCCATAGATTTAGCTCACATCTATGCACACATGGTTCTCAAAAACTTACTACTGGATAATGTTAATCCAAGGTTGATTTAAATTCCCCTTCCTCTCATATTCTTTTCTTTTTCAGGTATCCATCCTTCAGGAAAAAAAACCCAACTTATCATAATCATTTCCTGGCATTATAAAGGCTCCTTCTCCTCCTTGCTTCTCCCTCTGCTTCACCCCTTCTCTCATGCCCCCTCCTAATCCAACTCACCCTTTCTCAAACCACTGGAGAGGAATGAGAAGAAGGGAGGAGACAAATGAGGCACAAGGGGAAGAAATTATGGGCTATATTTTAAAAAGCAGCCTAAAAACTTTAAAAATCAGTTTAAATAAACTTGAATTTTAGTTACTATTTTTCAATTGTAATGAAAGACAATGCAAGTGGCTGAACTCTCTTGTTCTATAGAGGACAGTAATGGAAAGATTTTGATTTCAGTGTCTATTCACCTCCCTTTGTACCCCAGGACCTCCATCCCCTCAGAAAAATGCAGTTTACATACCTGGGGGGCACCGTACATGTACAGCACAAGAGGGTCTTGTTTGGGGATCACACACCAAGCTTTTTGCCAAGGTTTTGACTTTTCCATATACTGAAGAAAGCTGCACACTACGCTGTTTCCAGACACTTCTGCTGATTCAATCTAAAAAATACAGTGGAAGGAGAGTGAGAGAAAGAGAACACAAAATGAACCGGGTAGAGAGTAATTCACCTTATTGGAACATTCATAAAGTACAATATATTCATATAAAATGTCTCTCAGGGATGTCCAAAAAGGGCTCACCCCCAATTATTATTTAAATACTTATCTAGATCTTTTATGACCAAGGGAAAATATTTAAGTATTACCAGGCCTCAAATTTAAATAAAGTTAAACAGTTATTGAATGCTTGCTATGCAAGCACTTCTCTCAGTTCACTACTTCATTTAATCTTCACCAACCCTAAGAAGATATCATCTGCATTCTCTCTGAGGTTCAGAGAAGAAATTACTTTCCCCAGGTCACACATTAGGAATTGGCATGCTAGAATTTGGATCTGGATCCAGAGCCTGAGCTTTTTTTTTTTTTTTTTAAATTAATTTTTTTAAATGTTTATTGGAGAGAGACAGAGCATGAGCGGGAGAAGGGACAGACAGAGAGGGAGACACAGAATCCAACCAAAGCAGGCTCCAGGCTCTGAGCTGTCAGCACAGAAACCAACGTGGGGCTCGAACTCACAAACCGTGAGATCATGACCTGTGCCAAAGTTGGACACTAAACCGAATGAGCCACAGAGGTGCCCCCCAGAGACCGAACTTTTTTTTTTATTTTTAAATTTTTTTTTTAATGTTTATTTATTTTTGAGACAGAGAGAGAGAGCATGAACGGGGGAGGGGCAGAGAGAGACGGGGAGACACAGAATGGGAAGCAGGCTCCAGGCTCTGAGCCATCAGCCCAGAGCCCGATGTGGGGCTCGAACTCACAGACTGCCAGATCGTGACCTGAGTCGAAGTCGGACACTTAACCGACTGAGCCACCCAGGTGCCCCAAGCCTGAACTTTTAACCACAATGCTATACCAGCATCAATGATATAATAACGCGATAGCAAAAAGGTAAATACTGACCAGCAATCAGAATCCTGGAACCCGAGATAATTTAAAAGTTTTTAAAATTGTAGCCCTCAACAAGTACAAAAAGATCGAGATCATTACCATGCATATATTCAGACCACAATGCTATGAAAGTCGAAATCAACCACAAGAAAAATTTGGAAAGGTAACAAATACTTGGAGACTAAAGGACATCCTACTAAAGAATGGATGGGCTAATCAAGAAGTTAAAGAAGAAATTAAAAAGTTCATGGAAGCCAATGAAAATGATAACACCACAACCCAAAACCTCTGAGACGCAGGAAAGGCAATCATAAGAGGAAAGTATATAGCAATCCAAGCCTTCCTAAAGAAGGAAGAAAGATCTCAGATACACAACCTAACATTACGCCTTAAAGAGCTGGAAAAAGAACAGCAAATAAAACCCAAAACTAGCAGAAGACAGGAAATAATAAAGATTAGAGCGGAAATTAATGCTATCGAAACCAAAAAAACAGAACAGATCAATGAAACCAGAAGCTGGTTCTTTGAAAGAATTAACAAAATTGATAAACCACTAGCCACTTTGATCAAAAAAGAAAAAGGAAAGGACCCAAATAAATAAAATCAAGAATAAAAGAGGAGAGATCACAACCAATACAGCAGAAATACAAAGAATAATAAGAGAATATATTATGAGCAATTATATGCCAATAAAATGGGCAATCTGGAAGAAATGGACAAATTCCTAGAAACATATACACTACCTAAATTGAAACAGGAAGAAATAGAAAATTTGAACAGACCCATAACCAGTAGGAAATCGAATTAGTAATCAAAAATCTCCCAAAAACCAAGAGTTCAGGGCCAGATGGCTTTCCAGGGGAATTCTACCAAACATTTAAGGAAGAGTTAACACCTGTTCTCTTGAAGCTGTTCCAAAAATTAGAAATGGAAGGAAAACTTCCAAACTCTTTCTATGAAGCCAGCGTTACCTTGATTCCAAAACCAGACAGAGACCCCACTAAAAAGGACAACTATAGACCAATTACCCTGATGAACATGGATGTAAAAATCTTCAACAAGATATTAGTCAACCAGATTCAACAATACATTAAAAGAATTATTCACTACGACCAAATGGGATTTATTCCTGGGATGCATGGCTGGTTCAATATCTACAAAACAATCAACGTGATTCATCACATCAATAAAAGAAAGGACAAGAACCATATGATCCTCTCAATAGATGCAGAGAAAGCATCTGACAAAACACAGCATCCTTTCTTGCTAAAAACCCTCAAGAAAGTAGGGATAGAAGGATCATACCTCAAGATCATAAAAACCATATATGAAAGACCCAATGCTAATATCATCCTCAATGGGGAAAAACTGACAGCTTTCCCCCTAAGGTCAGGAACAAGACAGGGATGTCCACTCTCACCACTGTTATTCAACATAGGCTTGGAAGTCTTAGCCTCTGCAATCAGACAACACGAAGAAATAAAGGCATCCAAATCGGCCAGAAAGAGGTCAAACTTTCACTTTTCACAGAAGATAGGATACTCCATATAGAAAACCAAAAAGATTCCACCAAAAAACTGCAAAGTGGCAGGATATAAAGTCAACGCACAGAAATCAGTTGCATTCCTATACACCAACAATGAAGCAACAGAAAGAGAAATCAAGGAATCGATCCCATTTACAATTGCACCAAAACCCATAAAATACATAGGAATAAATCTAACCAAAGAGGTGAAAAATCTATACACTGAAAACTATGGAAAGCTGATGAAAGAAATTGAAGAAGACACAAAAAAATGGAAAAAGATTCCATGCTCCTGGATAGGAAGAACAAATATTGTTAAAATGTCAATACTACCCAAAGCAATCTATGTATTCAACACAAAATAACACCAGCATTCTTCACAGAGCTAGAACAAATAATCCTAAAACTTGTATGGAACCAGAAAAGACCCCAAAGAGCCAAAGTGATCTTGAAAAAGAAAACCAAAGCAGGAGGCATCACAATCCCGGACTTCAAGCTATACTACAAAGCTGTAACCATCAAGACAGTATGGTATTGGCACAAGAACAGACACTCAGATCAATGGAACAGAATAGAGAACCCAGAAATGGACCCACAAATGTATGGCCAACTAATCTTTGACAAAGCAGGAAAGAATATCCAATGGAATAAAGACAGTCTCTTCAGCAAGTAGTGCTGGGAAAACTGGACGGCGACATGCAGAAGAATGAACCTGGACCACTTTCTTACACCACCTGGACCACTTTCTCACACCATTCACAAAAATAAACTCAAAATGGATGAAACACCTAAATGTAAGACAGGAAGCCATCAAAATCCTTGAGGAGAAAGCAGGCAAAAACCTCTTTGATCTTGGCCGCAGCAACTTCTTATTCAACACGTCTCCAGAGGCAAGGGAAACAAAAGCAAAAATGAACTACTAGGACCTCATCAAAATAAAAAACTTCTGACAGCAGAGGAAACAATCAGCAAAACTAAAAGACAACCGATGGAATGGGAGAAGGTATTTGCAAACGACATATCAGATAAAGGGTTAGTATCCATAATCTATAAAGAACTTATCCAACTCAACACCCAAAAAACAAATAATCCAGTGAAGAAATGGGCAAAAGACATGATTAGACACTTCTCCAAAGAAGACATCCAGATGGCCAACCGACACATGAAAAAATGCTCAACATCACTCATCATCAGGGAAATACAAATCAAAAACAGAATGAGATACCACTTTTCACCTGTCAGAATGGCTAACATTAAAAACTCAGGCAACAACACATGTTGGTGAGGATGCAGAGAAAAAGGATCTCTTTTGCACTGCTGGTGGGAATGCAAACTGGTGCAGCCACTCTGGAAAACAATATGGAGGTTCCTCAGAAAATTAAAATAGAACTACCCTACGACCCAGCAATTGCACTGCTAGGCATTTATCCAAGGGATACAGGTATGCTGTTTCGAAGGGACACATGCACCCTCATGTTTATAGCAGCACTATCAACAATAGCCAAGGTATGGAAAGAGCCCAATGTCCATGGATGGATGAATGTATAAAGAAGATGTGGTATATATACACAATGGAGTATTACTCAGCAATCAAAAAGAATGAAATCTTGCCATTTGCAAGTATGTGGATGGAACTGGAGGGTATTATCCTAAACGAAATTAGTCGGAGTAAGACTAATATCATATGACTTCACTCATATGAGGACTTTAAGACACAGAACAGATGAACATAAGGGAAGAGAAGCAAAAATAATATAAAAACAGGGAGGGGGACAAAATGTAAGAGACAGAGGGTTGCTAGAGGGATTATGGGAGGGGGGATGGGCTAAATGGGTAAGGGGCATTAAGGAATCTATTCCTGAAATCATTATTGCACAATATGGTAACTAATTTGGATGTAAATTAAAAAAAAAAGGTTCTAAAATTGCAACAACTCTTTGAAGACCCATTTATAGTTTTCTGCTTTGTCCCTTGATATATATATCACTGGCTAAAAAGGGAACAAAATCATTGACTAAATAGATTTTATTATACACATTATGGGAAGCAAGTGGTTTGCTTCTATTTTCAATTGCTCAAATCTTTAGGGTAGCACTACTCGGTGCCATCCACTGAACAGTGCTGGTTCACAAACTGCTCTGTTACCCATTCCAGACAAAGCACAGAAAGTAGGAATAAGCACTTAGAAACTTTTAAAGCAATTTGACTTTGTGATGACATGCAAGCAACATGATTGCATATTTTACAAAAATATTGAGTTGTGTGGCTTGGAAATAAAACTGGCCCTTCATCATAGATACCTTAAGGAGCACTGGCAGGCAAACTATGGCCCACCAGCCCACCACCTGTTTTTGTATGGCCTAAGAGCTAAGAATTTGTTTAGATTTTTTTGACTTTTATAGATAAAATTTAAAATCAATCTGATGACAGGGAACACTAACTTTGGACTCCAATGAAATGAAATGTTATCTCCCCTACCTACAAAGAATTCCAATCTTATTGCTCTATGATAAAAAACTATACTACATTATTAATTGTATTTTGAATTCTGTCAGTAAAAATTTGTGAAAATGTGTTTTCTTTCTTATTATAGAAGTAATGTTTTCAGGTTTTCCTCTTGGCCTGCAAAGACTAAAATAGTTTCTCTGACCCTTTACAGGAAAAGTGTGTTGACTCTCGGTCTAAGGCACATATCACACTAGTTGGCAAGAAGCAAGTTTCAAAATGCATGTATGTGTGTGTACATGCACATATACATACTTATCTTCTACTTATAGGCCTCACATAATATATTTATTTGATTAAATAAATATAGGTTTTTCAAGAAAACTACCTAGAGATTTTTAATTCAGAGATACAACCTGAAACCCATCCCTTAAAACAAATCATTGGACTCATTATATTATGCCAACTGCTGTGTTTAAAAGTCTTAAGGCTGTGTTCTTGGGAGCCAGTGAAACATGTCTTTCCACCTCCTTGCCAGGGAAAGCCCCATTTAGGTCTGCCTACAAGCAACACATATACCCTAGAAGAATTCAGAGTTAAACTTTTAGCTTTTCAGCCTTAAATGGACTCTGAAGTTTATGATTCTTTTTCACTTAACAGAAACGACCCTTGTATGCTTATACTGTATAGATGCTCAATAAACAGTCATTGATTTTTTTTTTTAAATATTCTTAAAATGTTTACTTATTTTTGAGAGAGAACATGAGCAGGAGATGGACAGAGAGAGAGGGAGACATAGAATCCAAAGCAGGCTCCAGGCTCTGAGCTGTCAGCACAGAGCCCAATGTGGGGCTCTAACTCACAGCCGTGAGATCATGACCTGAGCTGAAGTCAGATGCTTAACTGACGGAGCCACCCAGGTGCCCCAGCTGTCACTGACCCCTAATAAAGCATGGAAATTCTTAGTAAACTATGTATGTCTATGACTTTAGATACATAGAATTATGGTCATGAGCCTATTCTTCACAGACTTTCAAGGCTACCTTGAAATTTCTGCTACAAAGGCCTTATTATATAATTTATTCCTTATGTTAGTATCTTTGAGTGTGAAACTCATTTCAGGTACAAGCTGCATCATAGTGCCCAGGCTTGGGAGGTTCTGACTATTCTAGAAATATGAGTCACATTCACTTGCTAGATATTTTAATAATATTTCAAAGCAGTTACCAGATTACTGTCACTGGCTGCTAAATGATGTTTTTAATACAATAAGCTGGAAGACATTTTCAGGTAATAAAGTAATAATTTAATATGAATTTTAATAATTTCAGACAGTGGCTTTTGAAGCCAATATGATAAAATTACCAGGTAAACACTTTCCTATTAAAAAATACAGTGGAGGGGCACGTGGGTGGCTTAGTCACTTAAGCATCTGACTTTGGCTTAGGTCACAATCTTGCAGTTCATGGGTTTGAGCCATGCATCTGGGCTCTGTGTGGACAGTGTGGGGCCTGCTTGGAGTTCTCTGTCCCTCCCTCTCTTTCTGCCCCTCCCCCAATCACACATTATCTCTCTCTCTCTCAAAATAAATAAATAAACTTTAAAAAAAAAATACACTGTAATGTTGGGCATCAGAAGAGACAACAATTCATACTCTTAATATTTTATTACAGCTGCTTTCACAACATCAATGTATTTCACTCTCAAATGATGTTGACTAAACATAGCACTGACCTTCTTCTTTCTACACAACTGAATATGATCCCAAAATTAAGCAAGATGAGAGAAAAGTATGAATCTTGCTTCTTCTTCAAATTGTTAAATATTAAGAGAAATAATAAAATATGCTATTTGTATTCTTTAGGGCTAAAAAACAATTCTACATTTCTTGCATAAAAGTTTCAGTTCTCCAATATTTAATATTCCATACCTCTAAAATTCCTTTTCTCTTCTTTTCTTCACTGTCTGTGAATCCACTTATTATTTGATAACAGTCTTTACAAACTTTGTTCAATTTTCCACCATCATACTCAAGTTGAGCTTTGTAATCAGAACACTTCCAACAAACCACCTTAAATTAAAAAAAAAAAATGAAGAGTAAATAATCATACAGATTTAAGCAATAATCACTTCTAGTAATACTAAATGAGAAAGAGTTAAATATTTAAGGCAATTTTTTACCAGACCAAGAATATCCCATGAACATTAGGAATATTTATCACGGTATTATAACGCTGTTGGTGATGAGCTCTGCTAGTTCATTCTTGTCTTCCTTGCTCTAAAGGTAGGAGACCTTTACCTTTCATATCTCTGGATGTTTCATCAATAAGCTCCCGAAATCAACTCAGGATCTTCCCTGCCTGAAGCTGTTTCCTGACTCCACCCCACCCCTCCAAACCTATTCCCTACTAGTGCTCCCTATCCTGGAAAACAGCACTGACATCCAACCAGTCATGGCAAGTCAGAAACCTAGGAGTCATCCTCCTTGACATATACCTCTACTTCAGCCCATACAGTCACCATATTATGAAGTCCTGATTTTATCTCCTAGATTTTTTTTTTCGATTTGTCCATTTCTCTACATTCCTTCTAAGTCCAAGCTATTAATATCCTACTTTGGACTACTGCAGTTTCACGACTGGTCCTTGTAGCATTCTTACCTGAGCGTTCTCTAGCCTCTGTTTTTACATCCGTCCAAGTTATTTTCCAAACAGCACCAGATGCTGTCTTAAATATGCTAATCTGATAGGTTTCTCCTGTATTTAAAATCCTTAGTTTTCCCTTTGCTCTTGATAAAGAACAGATTCTTACTGATGGCCCACAATATCCCATGTAATTGGCCCCTTTTACTCTCTGTATACCCAGTGACACTGGCTTCTTAAGAGCCCCTGAAGTGCTATACGCCTGTCCTCGTTCAACTCTGCTTCAGCGAGTTATCTCTTGCTCATCATTCAGATGTTGACTCAAATTTCACTTCCTCAAGGAAGACTCCTCCAACTTCCAGAATAAGGAACTGTTTCTTGTCACTATGCTACTGAAGTTCCCTTATTTTTCTTGATGTACTTATTAGTTAAAAAAAAAATTTTTTTTAATGTTTATTTATTTTTGACAGAGAGAGAGAGACAGACAGACAGAGCATGAGCGGGGGAGGGGCAGAGAGAGAGAGGGAGACACAGAATCTGAAGCAGGCTCCAGGCTCTGACCTATCAGCACAGAGCCCAACGCAGGGCTCGAGGTCATGACCTGATCTCACAGACCGCGAGATCATAACCTGAGCCGCAGTCAGACACTCAACCGACTGAGCCACCCAGGTGCCCCATTGATGTACTTATTAGTTTTTAATCATACACTTGTGTGATTATTTGGTGTTTGTAACATTCACTAGGCTGTAAGCTCTGTGAGGCATCATTCTTGTAGATTTTGCTCATAAGGCACACAATAAACTTAGAATGCCAATGAATGAATGAGTACAATGCAAATGCATTCCATTTCTTAGTGAATAGCATTTTTTTCCTAATTATTATAGGATAATCGTCAAAAAACACTTCCCAGTTTAAAAAATTATTTTCTTGGGGCAACTGGGTGCCTCTGTCGGTTAACTGTCTGATGTCTGTTCAAGTCACGATCTCATGGTTCATAGGTTAAGGCCCCGCATTGGGCTCTGTGCTGACAGCTCAGAGCCTGGAGCCTGCTTCGGATTCTGTGTCTCCCTCTCTCTCTGTCCCTCCCCAACTCATGCTCTGTCTCTCAAAAATAAATAAACACGAAAAAAATATTTTCTTGGCCATAGCAACTTCTCACTAGAAATGTCTCCTGAGGCAAGGGAAACAAATGCAAAAATAAACTATTGGGACTTCATCAAAATAAAAACCTTCTGCACAGCGAAGGAAACAATCAACAAAATTAAAAGGTAACCTACTGAATGGGAGAAGATATTTGCAAATGACATATATCAGATGAAGAGTTAGTATCCAAAATACACAAAGAACTTACAAAGCTCAACATCCAAAAAATGAATAATCAGTTAAAAGATGGGAAGAAGACATGAATAGACACTTTTTCAAAGAAGACAGATAACCAACAGACACATGAAAAGATGCTCAACATCACTCATCATTAGGGAAATACAAATCAAAACTACGAGATATCATATCACACCTATCAGAATGGCTAAAATCAACAACACAAGAAACAACAGGTGTTGGTGAGGATGTGTGGAAAGGGGAACCCTCTTGGGCTGTTGATGGGAATGCAAACTGGTGCAGCCACTCCGGAAAGCAGTATGGAGGGTTCCTCAAAAAGTTAAAAATAGAACTACCCTATAATCCAGCAATTGTACTACTAGGTATTTACTCAAAAAATACTAATTCAAAGGGATACATGCACCCCAGTGTTTATTGCAGTATTATCTACAATAGCCAAACTATGGAAACAGCCTAAGTATCCATTGACTGATGAATGGATGAAGAAGAGGTGATATATATATATCTCATAATGCATACATACACACACGCAATGGAATATTCCTCAGCCATAAAAAGAATGAAATCTTGCCATTTGCAACAATGCAGATGGAGCTACAGAATATTATACTAAGCAAAGTATATCAGAGAAAGACAAATACCATATGATTTCACTTATATATGGAATTTAAGAAACAAAATAAGCATAGGGGGAAAAAAGAGAGACGGAGAGGCAGACCAAGAAACAGATTCTTAACTATAGAGAACAAACTGATAGTTACTAGAGGAGAGATGGGTAAAAGGATGGGTTAAATAGATGATGGGGATTAAAGACTGCGCTTGTTATATGGAAGTGTTGAATCATGATTTTGTACACCTGAAACTGATACTACACTGTCTGTTAAACTGGAATTTAAATGAAAACATAAAACACACACACACACATACACACACACACTTAAAAAAAAGCATCTTCTTGCTTCAAAAAGCACATTTCCTCCCAATTATAGTGGACAAACTATTTAAAACTATATAAATATTAGTAAAACTTTTAGTTTAGGTTCACAGCATATACAATTAATGATAGAAAAAAAAACTATTCATTGTTGGGGCGCCTGGGTGGCTCAGTTGGTTGAGCGACCAACTCTTGATTTCAGCTCAGGTCGTATTCCCAGGGTCGTAGGGATTGAGCGCCATGCTGGGCTCCATGCTGACTGTGGAGCCTGCTTGGGATTCTTTGACTCTCTGCCTCTCTCCCCTGCTCATGTTCTCTTTCTAAAATGAAAATTTTAAAAATTAAAAAAAACTCAATTCATTGTTTTCTCATAATTGCAATGAAATTACTCTAAGATTTAGAATTAAACATGCCTGCATCTGCATATTCATATCAGCTACTCTCTTATTTATTTCCAACTCATATCATAGTATTTTGGTAATCCACATTCAAACACGTTTGTTTGAACACAAGGCAAGTGTGTCAGTCAATACCCAAAATCATTTCAAGCAAACTCAATGACAGATTAAAAAGTCTTACCCTGAGGGGAAATTTTGCTATCAAATTGAACTTTGATCGCAGAACTGTTTCACTGAGAAAACTTAGGAGGAAAGCAGAAGAATAAATCTGCAGTAAAAGACCAATCTAAATGAATGATCAATAAGAAGTGTTGCACTTCAGCATACTAATAATATGTTAAATCATGGCACCACAATGCCTGCCGTTCTGTTTACTTGTTGCTTTTTAGAAGAAAGTATATAATCTTCAACTTGGTACACAAGGCCATCAAAAACCTGCTGTTCTCTCTCCCCTGCTTCATTTCATGCTTTGTTCCTCCCTCACCCTTTCCATATGAAACAGCTCAAATTGCTGAAAACCTGTCACCAGCCCCCTCTGGCCTGAGTTACTGAGTTTTGCGTGCCCCTTTACATGTATAACCATAAACCTCTAATGGGCACAGAAGTCCACACATGTTCCTCTGGGAGGCTCACTTCCCTGCCCAGAGACAACTATATCATACTGAACCCTCTTTCTTGAATCTCCCTCATCCTTTCTCTCCCTCTTTTTTCAGCTGATGACTCTTCCTCATACTTCAATGACAAAATTTCCTACCACAAAATCAAAAACACACCCACATTTGCACCCATCATTTCCTTTTTTCTTTCTGTTATAATGGAGGGAAGTTTTCCTCTCCCATCAAAAGCCTGAACTTCCATTTATGCTGTATGTTCCAACTGTTGTTTTCTCAGAGACATCAAATCCTTTGGTTATTATTTACCTATTTAACTATTATTTACCTATTTAACTATTTCTTATGCCCCAGTTCCTCTTACTCATTAGGCTCCAGCCCCATTACCTCTGGCATCCCAATAGCAGACCCAACTTTCTCCTATCTCAGTTCTTCTGACATACGGAGCCACTGAATGTCTTTCCCACCTCCCTTGCCATGGTTAGCTCTTTCTCACCTTTTAGGCACCAGCTTAAATATCTGTGCCTCAGAGAGGTTTTCATTTTTCTAAGTAAAATTGGTTCCAAGTCCTCCTCTGTTAACATCATTCTCCATTCTAACTTCTTGATTGCCTTCTTGGTGTCTTTGTAGTAATTTAAAATGCTTATTTGTCCATTTACTTGACTTCGGTTATTTTCTCCATTAGAATGTAAACTAGGTGAAACTGGCTATCATTTTGCTTACCATTTTTTCTCCATGATCCAGCACAGTGTTCTGCACATAGCTGTCATCAAAATAAGTTTATCAATTAAGTAATTTATTTAATTGAATGATTTTTTTTTTTGCCTTTCCAAACTTGATGTTTTTACAACACTTATATAGTTACTAGCAGCCTTCATGACCATTAAGAAATCTCACTTACATGTCCACATGCTCGACAATGATGTCTTCTCCTTGTCAGTGCATTGAAAGACTCCTTGCATTTCATACACATCGTTACTTCATTATCTCGGATCCATCTTGGAGCTCTTTTCCCTAGCTCAGCAGTCTAAAAAAGAAAGAGATTCAATTTTAATAGAAAAAACTGTCATTTCCATCTATTTGTTTACTTATTTATTAAAAAGCACTTCAACAACATTGCTTATATCATGCTCTGAAACTCAAGACCCAGGAAAAGAAATAAAAGGTACAAAGAAGTTTAAGCAGCACAAAAAGGCACTCGCTATTGTATTCATGTAAGGAAAAATGAGATTCTGTCTAGCAGAACAGTTCTGCAACTGCAAAGAGAAAAGAACTTAAAGAATTTAATTCAACTTACAGAAACCTCTGAGTGCATGTCATTATCCTTTGCAATTGCATTTCTGAAGGTTTCATGCCTCTGATGGAAAGCATCAATGGTCTCCTGAAGCGCCTAAAATATAAATGAGATTCAAAGCACACATTAAAATATCACTTACAAATTAATGAAAATGCCTTATCAAACAAACATCTATGATGTGAAAATGACCTTAAGAATTAACTGACCTTGTTCTTATGACATTGATGTATGTATACGCTACAATATGTACATGTTTGTGTACACACACAAAGGTTACCAAAAAACAAAAACAAAAACGAAAACAGAAATCCGGTTTACCTTGATCCATTCTTCTTTGTCTTGCTCAGAACTAAAACAAAACAGAATATAAGTGAATGCAGAAAACATTAATGAGTTATAACTTGTGAATAAGAATAAAACTATGCTTTGATGTTGTTTCAACTTTCTGGAAAATTCAGGGATGTCCAGGAAGAAGTTTCAACAAAAATTAAACAGAATCTTTGGCAAGTGAACAAACAAATTCTTAAACAGAATTATGGTACACATAATTTTTGAGTGGGAGAGTTAAGTTTAGCTTCCATTAATATACTGCCCTGATGTTATTTTTAATAACCATCATCTAGCTGAACATATTAGGTAACATAGATGTAGTTATACCAGATATAAAACTAGTCTTCCAATTCACCTTTAAGAAAACACACGAGATTTTCAAAGGCTACTAGTCACAGTTCATCTTAGAAAACATTACATGTATCCTCTAGAATCTAAAATATCTTTGTAAAGGTCTTAGGGAGCTATTTAATATTTCCTCTGATAAATAATTTTGCTAGAAAGTTTTAGGCAATACTGTACTTAACCTATTACAGATAAAGCAAAAGAAAATTTTTAGATGCTTGTAGGAAGGAAGTTTCACAGATTAATGGACTCCAGTACTTAATAATTTTCTGTTGGGAAAAAAAATTTCCTTGACTATAATCAAATCTTCTATTTTCCTATTGAGGCAAATTCTCTTTATTTCATCTCCCTTGCAGGTAGCTTACACAGCTGGCTGCTGTCACAGAATGTGTTAGAAAAGTCCTCATTAGTAGACTCTGGCCTGAGCTAGATCTTCAAGTTGGGGGATTTTGAAGAATGTCAAAAGAGTGGGGCTCCATTTGTTTGCATGTGTTTGCTAGGCTAGGGCTGAGTTTGAGTTCCAGCCTGAATGTCACATGCCTCGCTCCTACAGGTGTCACATATAAATGAGTCTAGCAGGAGCTTGGCTCTTGTGACATCATCCATCTTTCTAGCAAATTTATTCTTGAGCATCATGATGTGCCAAGAATGCAGCTGGAATCTGTGCTTGTCAAATGGAAGATTCTGCTTATTGCTCACCTGGGGATCCTCGGACCAAGACTCTTACTGGGGAAGGCTTCAATCTTGCTCCTCAAAAAAGATTGCTCCCTACTGCAGTGGCCTGCGTGGATAAAATTATTTCTACTGCCTTGTAATCATAGTTATTTCCTAGCTGCTCTCAGCCTTTTAAATGCAAAGAAACTTGATAAGTCTTTAATGCTTTTTGTTTTACTTTCTCAGTCATGGCAGATTTTTTACTCCTCTAACTTACTTATTACTATGTTTTTACATAGATTTAGTAACATAAAACCATGAAATAAAAACTATATAAGACCGAATACTTTATATTCTTTTAAATATGGAAGAGGAAGTAGAATGTAAGAGGGTTTTTTTTCCCTTCTTCTTTTTCTTTTCTTTTTTTTTTTTTTTTTGGTCACTGTGGAAAAATCTTTATTTTAAGAAAAAAATTTAGTTAACAAAAAAGTTTAACAAGTTTCACTTAACAAAATACACCCAAAAGGAAATCACAGTACAGAGAAAGTTTCAAGTCCTCACCAATTCCTATGGTATTAGTAATGTGTCTCAATTTTCAAAACTAACTTATTTTTAAAAGTTTAAACTTAACCTAAAAGATTTTAAATAAAAGTAAACTAGAATGAACAAACATGATAAATGTTCCTCTTTAATTAGGGATCTAGCACCTTGAGTTTTCCAAAAAAGTATGTCTCCCCAATGTGTTCACAGTGATGTGGTATAAAAGATCCATTTAAGGGGCGCCTGGGTGGCGCAGTCGGTTAAGTGTCCGACTTCAGCCAGGTCACGATCTCGCCGTCCGTGAGTTCGAGCCCCGCGTCGGGCTCTGGGCTGATGGCTCAGAGCCTGGAGCCGGTTTCCGATTCTGTGTCTCCCTCTCTCTCTGCCCCTCCCCCATTCATGCTCTGTTTCTCTCTGTCCCAAAAATAAATAAACGTTGAAAAAAAATTTAAAAAAAAAAAAAAAAAAAAAAAAGATCCATTTAATGTACTCAAAACTAATTTCACTCAGATAACATCATTCTGAAGTACACTACCAAAATGTTAATTGAGAAAAGCTGAAAATAGTTTTAGTTTATTCAAAGCACATGCTAGAAGAAAGCTTGTATGACAAAACACTGAAGAGGTAATTTTTTAATCCAGATTTCACAAACTCATGGTGCAAAATGGGTCCCACAGCTTCTGTAGGAGGTCAGTCTTAAGGCTGACTCATTCTGCAAGAAAAGCAGAATCTTTTTTCCCCCCAGTTGGTTTTAGAAGTGAATTATCTATAAATATGTCCAAACATACATCCAATTTTGGGCTCCGTGCAATCTCTGTAACACTCTGATGTTCTGAGACTTTCAATGTTTGTCTCTACTCTTGAAAGAATCATAGACTGGATGAAAAGTAATCACTTAATTTGGATCTTTGATTCACCATGTAATCATAGATATAAGTGCAGCAATGCGATTAGGGGAAGAGGAAATTTAAGGAAACATGACTGTGTTTTCAATTCCAGTTGAAATGTATCCAATACTGCATACTGGAACTCTACAAAGTGACTACTACCTGTACTTAACAAAATTCCTCATGAATTAGCCCCATCCTCAAGAGAAAAGAGCCCACTTGCTAATGGAAGGCTGGAGTTCCCATTTAGACAATCCCTGAAACCTTGATAATCTCTCTTCTGCTGTTTAGACATGTCTCAGGTTTGCAGATTTGGAAGTGTGCTGGTATTTCAGATCAGCAGCACTTCATTCTTCTCCAAGAAAACTTCTGCACTGAAAACTTGCACTTCTGCACTTCATGCACTTCTGCAGTGAAAACTTCTCTGAGGGTCAGAACTACTGATAAGTCCTCCCCGTTGCCAGAACCAGTCACTCAGTGAGTCAGGCTCTGAGTGAGGATTCAGGTCAGGAACCTCCAAGCACAGCAAAATACCTTCTTCCCTTGGGTTTGAATGGCTGGGGCCCAAATCGCACCATAAAGTCGGAAAACCATGGCATTCAAAGCCAAGTCCTCTATACTTTTAATTCATGCTTGAAATGCCACCTTCTAATCCTCAGAGCAGTCCCCTAGCAGTTCCCTAAGTAATGCCAGGTTCAGGAGAGATTTGCTGTGGGAAACCAAAGTACTGGCTGGCTATTTCTTCAAATTTTCCCAGCCTGCTGGATCTCCCCTAACTGTAAGATCACCAATTCCCTGATTCCCTGGGCAGATTCCTGCCAGAATGAATTATTCTCTTTTGAAAGTCTGAACTTCAAGCTTTTATGGTTACTAAGTACAAATATCCAGGATGAATTCATATGATACACTATAGGTACAACAGAACAAAAAGGAACAGAAGTGCTCTATGAGTCTCCAGATCCTGGGGTATCAGAACCATCAGAGTGAGGACTGGTACTTAACCCTCTGATCTGTGACCTTCTGAAGGTTCTCAATTTTCACCATGACATAGGTCTTTGTAGGATAAATGGATGACAGTCTTCTAAGGCAGATATTTCAAAATCTGACAGCATGCTGTTTCCCAGAGGTTCACACGTCAGGTAGCTATGATCCATTGTAGTGGTTCTCATTGTTTTTTCCCCTCTAAACATGGTTAGGTTAGAGAGATGGATGCTAGAACTCTAGCCTTCTTTCCAATTCAATAAAGCATGCAAAAAAGAATCACCCCTTCCAGAAGTCCTGGTTTCTAGAGGCCACGATGGCTCTAAATGGCCCCCTTCATGTATCCTCCACCGTGGCAGGAGAATCATTACCTTTTCTACCCTGCCTCTTCTGAATATTCTCTCCATCAAAGTCCAATAAGTCCCACAAATGCAGAGACACTGAAGGAGTGACAGTTGATGCTTCAACATTTAGCATGGAATAATAAGCATCAATAAACACTGTGCACCCAAAAGAAGGGCAGAGGGAGGAAGTGTTAGGGGAGAACCTTTTCCTACAAGTCTCAAAACCCTGGCTTGAATGCAACAACTTCATTCTTTGAGCACCCTGTAAATCTGAAGAGGCAATGTAACTTACTGAATTTTTACCGTCTCAAAACCACTATCCTAGGCACTACAGAGGAATCAAAAGGGAAGACATCATTCTTGCCTTTTAAGAGCTTCTACTACTTCTCTTATGTCCAACCAGATTCCCAGAGGTCTATAGTATTCACTTGGGAAAGATCCTCAGAATTATTCTGTCCTACAACTCCTTCCAACGCTTGTAGAAAGCTGAGTGAATGAATCTCTCACCTGGCTTGTAGCTCCAGTGTTCTCTCTTTTCCAGATACCTGGAAAGTGTGTGGATACTCTTCATTGTGGGTCTCTACAATTTTCATTCCATCGATGCCAACCCTGGTTCGAACTGTGAATTTAGAGCCCACCAAGCTGAATCTTGGTACACAATACAGCAACATGTTGTTGAACTGCAAGGAGACAGAACACACATCAACAAGTAAGAAAACAAAGAAGAAAGAGGAAAGTGACCAATACGAAAAGTAGCCCTAGGCAAAAATTCCAAGGAATTTCTAGGGAATATCATACTTTCTATGTGAGCAAAATTATTGAAATACTATATTGAGATTTTAGGCCTATGTCAAAATTACCCTATTTTAAAATTTATAACATATTTCTCTTTATTGGTTCATAATAATTAATTATTAATGTTTTTATTTATTTTGAGAGAGGGGAAGGAGCAGAGGGAGAGAGGGAGAGAGGGAGAGAGAGAGAGAGAAAATCCCCAGCAGGCTTCACACTGTCAGTGCAGAGCCTGACGTGAGGCTTGATCTCACAAATTGCAAGATCATGACCTGAGCCAAAATCTAGAGTTGGACGCTTAAGCAACTGAGCCACTGGGTGCCCTTCATAGTTTATTGATATTTAAGTAAACCAATCATCATTTGTACTATTAAGAAAATTAGTTCAATTAAATTCAGCAATAATTTATTAAGGACTTTCCACATACCAGAACCTGAAATTCTCAACCACATAAGTTGAAGCCCTTAGGCATCAAAATTTCTAATTGTTGTGTCTTACAAAGCAAGTCTACAATAGTTATTAGAGAAAAAGAGTAATTTTTAGCAATTATTTTTGTGTGTTTAATATTAGGTTAAAAAAACCCCAAATTATTACTTTAGAACATGTGAGGTTAGCACACTAAGCCCTACATAAAAATCTAAGTTACTATTTTATATTGGCCCACATCTTAAGAATTTGTCATGTATGAATAGAGAAGTCATCTATTTTGGCAAAAAGTTTTTAAAGATCTTCTTTACCGGATCTGCTTTTAAAATGAAGGACCTTCTGGGTACCTGGGTGGCTTAGTCAGTTAAGCGTTCAACTTTGGCTCAGGTCATGATCTCATGGTTTGTGAGTTCGAGCCCCGCATTGGGCTCTCTACTGTCAGCTCAGAGCCCGCGTCAGATCCTCTGTCTCCCTCTCTCTCTGCTCCTCCCCACTCGTGCTTTCTCGAACTCCAAAATAAACATTTGAAAAAAATTTAAGTAACATGAAGGACTTTATTTTGAAAACTGAATCAAACTTTGTATAATACCTCATTTCTAGTCAACAGTGAACTACCCCTGCTAATCAGGACCAAGCAGTAAGTATGGGGAGGCATTTAATTCACTTTTGAGTATATTAAAACATACAGAAAGAGGAAAGACTAAATACTTAGGTTAATCTGTAGGCAGATTCCTAAAGAAGGTCCATACTTACCTTCTTCCTTCCTATTATTGTCTCTTACACTGTTTCTAGAGTCACATATATTTTTGGAAGACAAGGGCAACTGGGGACTATGCACTACATAACTTCTCCTGTCTCAGGATAATTATCTCTAAAAGTCACAGGTTGTTAAGAGGATTAAATGAAGAAAACTGTCCTGTTGAACCAGGTCCCGTTTGGCTCCACCTAAGCCATCAAGACAAGAAATCTTGATGGGTTCTGAAAACATTTCAACCTGTTTATGTGACACTGCCCACTGTACTCATTCTGAAAGCAAATTTCTCATTGGTTGTTCCTTGTGCATTATTATGCAACATCCTGTAACCAGCATCAAAAATTTCATTTCCTCAATGGAAATAAAAGGGCACTAAATACACTTTAACAGATGCATCTCAGCACCACATTTCACATTTACATTTCTAGAAGAGAACCCTAATGACCTATGCCCTATTATTAACAGTCTGCTGTGTTCTAAAGTATGGCAATCACTAGCCTCATTGCAGTACACAGGACTTAGGGATTTGAAAACACTCTGAAAGGCTCTCATCACCATCCAGCTTGGTTAATGCAACAGCTTGCTGCTGTTTGTGTTAACGTTTCTCTCTATCTTGTACGAAGGCCGTCTCAGGAGTGGATTTGGTCCAGGCTGTAAACAGTGCAGCAGGAAGGGGAGAGCCGCCGACATGCACAGGGCTCAACTTTCAAGACAACAACAGCCTCATTTTCTGCAAACTGAGTGACAAATGTAATGTCATGCCATAAAATTTCTGAGTTATCTGATGCTATACCCAGTTCACTTTATAAAGTTCAGCAAAGTCTTCTTATTTTATAGAAACACTGTCCATGAATGTGGAAATTCTTGGCATTTAGTTTTTGCAGTTCACACTCATGCAAGATGACAGACTGTTTTATGAATGATGTTTCTCTTTCTGTTTTACACTTGCAAGATTATGTTTCCCTTATTATATAGTCTTCCTAATTGGGGCTTTACGTTCTCAATGGTCAATAACTGTTTTATCACCCTTCTAGAACTCATGTCACAATCTAATGCTCATCAATAAATACCTTTTTTCTTCTTTCTTACAGCTGAAAGTAAGAGCTCTTGACAGACATAAAATAGCGCTTATGAAGTAGCAGATGCCATATATGTACAGGAATTAGGTAGTCACTCTTGTTCCCTCTGTGAACCCTGCTCCTTTGGTGAAAGCCGTTATCACCTTGCCTCTGGGTTTCTGCTGGTACTGAAGAAGAAGTGATAGCAAGTGCAGCACCAAGTAGATTGACTTTCCCTTTCGGTGCAGGAGATCCCTTGTTATCCACGGCCACAGCTCAGAAGTCGTTATGGACATGTAATCTCTGGCTGGTGAGCAAGCTCCAGAAGTGCTAAGCTAGAAGCCAGTCTCAATTTTATTAAAAACATAGGGCAAGTCCCCCTTCTTGATCTCCAGTGTCCTCAACTACTCATATTAAGTCTCTTAAAATGTGTATTTAACTGAAACAATTCAATTTCATGTCTCGCCAGTGACAGTTTCATTCCAGTTTGTTTTAAAAGGTAAAAGAAAAAAGTACATTATTGGAGAAAATTTCCAGTGCCTGCTCTGTATTCAAAGTTTAAATAAGTCATGGAATGGGGGAGGGAAATCAAAACCCGTCCAGCTACAAGCAAATAAAGGCTAGAACTCCAAAGGGCCAAGAATAAAAACCTCCTGGGTCATTCTGTAGGATAATTTAGTGATTTTTTAAAAAAATATTCAGATATCAGGTGTGGTTATATAATTTAGTCAACAGAATACACTGCAGTAATACAAACAAGTATGGTGTGGAGGCAAGAAAACGTGCTAACACATGAAGGTCAGCTGAATGTTGAAATCAGATTCTAAATGCAATTTGGCTTTTTTAGAGAAATGTAATACCACCAGAGAAGGACACAGAAAACTAGCCCTCATATTCTTTCTAGAGACAAAAATAAGAAAGGTTGCTGAGGTTACTATGTATAAAAAACCAAAATGCTCTATGCAAAGCAAAGTGTGCTGGCAAGAGGAGGGTGCGCGACAAGAACAGGTCAGGGGATGGAGGTGGGTGGGCGTGCTGGGATCAAGAGAACGGACCTACAGAGATGCTTTTAAGATGGTCTTCACAAGACAAATGCGGCTTTCCAGTAACTCTTGCTCTAGGACTCCATTCTCCTGGGAGGCAACGGCAAGAGAGATTTGATAGCTTACAATAAGTGGAATGAGATGGGTCCTTTCTTCAAAGACACTATGGCTGTAGTTCCCCAAGGCTCCTTGCCATCTGTCCTCCAAATAGCTGCTTAATTTGGCTCTGCACCAAGCTATTCAGCCTAAAACTATTTCCAGGATAATTCTCAAATGTGAAGATTAAACCAAGGCAATTGGTTAGACACAGAGCTAGAAGCTTAAGTATTGAAACTGTAACAATCATGCAGAAGAAGGGAAAGGAAATTACCTAAGCACCTAAAAGAAGGGGAAAGGCAGAGGGAAGACATTGGTAGAGGGAAGACATTAACTCCCAGGCATTTTGCCCCAAATAGTATATTAAGCATGTCTTTTTAATCTGTATTTTTTTTAAGTTTATTTATTTATTTAGAGAGAGAGCAAGTGCACATGAGCAGGGTAGGGGTAGAGAGAGGGAGAGAGAGAATCCCAAGCAGGATCCGTGCTGTCAGTGCAGAGCCCGATACGGAACTCGATTGTCATGACTTGAGCCAAAATCAAGAGTCAGACACTTAACTGACTGAGCCACCTAAGCGTCCCTAATCTGTATTTTTGATGCTTTGACATCTTGGGGCTTTGCTGACAATGGAGGGATTTGTCCTTCTTCGGGTTATCCACTTACTAGAAGTAGTAAATGAGTGACCTACATGCATGCTTTTCATATGGAAACCAACCAATCCAGAGGCCATACCCTAACCACCTCCTTTTTTGAGCTTTTACACCCTGGGCCAATATTCCCCTGCCCTAATCACTCAGACAACAGCCAGTATATACCCCAGAGCCTGATGGAATTATGTAAACTAGCAAATCCTAAGTCTGTTTATTTTGTCTTGCCCATTCCTTCTCAATGAACCCATAATAAACACTCTTGCTCACATTTTCTGTTTGGTTCCTCTGCCTCCTTATGGACTCTGGTGCTTTCTTGTGTAACCACCCCCCCCCCCCCCCCCCCCCCATGGTATGGCAAGCCTCTCCTTTGAGGAATCTCTGCGTATAATGATCTTTTTCATGGCAATTTTCTCCTGATCTAGTGGTCTCACTGTACCTAAACAACAATCATATATTTCAAAATAATTAGAGCTCAGAACCCTGACATGACATCACAAGTCCTAGATTTATATTTTTAGCTCTCTGTTTGATCTCTCAGTGGTAAAGTATTTTTGTTGATCTCAAATGAAGATTTTGGAGTTAATTTGGATAGTATCTGTAAATCTTGTAAAGTTATAGAGATATAATTCATATACCATAAAATTTACCCTTTTAAAATGACAATTCACGGTTTTTGGTATAGCTATAAATTGTGCAAGCATCACTGCTATCTACTCCCAGAACATTTCATGACTCCAAATGGAAACTCTGTCCATTTCCTTTTCCCCACCAGCCATAGGCAACCTCTACTTACATCCTGCCTCTCTCCATTGCCTACTCCGGACATTGCATATAAATGAAAGCATACAGTATGGGCTTCTGGGAATGGCTTCTTTCACTTGTTAAAGTGCTTTCAAAGTTCATTCATATAGCATGTATCAGTGTTCTATTCCTTTTTACTGCCATATAACATTCCATTGCATAGATATACCACTATATCCGTATGTCCACATATTTTGGCTATTATGAATAATTCTGCATAAGCATTCACATACAAGTTTTGTGTAGACATGTTTTCAATTTTCTTGAGTTGTATACAAACTTGGAGGAGCTTCTAGGTAATAAATATGGTGACCAAATGTTCTTTTTGAAAAATGAGAGATACTGAATACTACTCTGCATGGTAATTAGTTCCTGTAACTTTTCCTATCAAAGAAGGCTGTAACCAGAGGGGGAAAAAACCCTGTAAGCTCCCAAATAAACTCATAGTATGGCTGATGAGAGGACTGTCCTGCACCAGAAAGTCAGATGTGAGTAACATCCTGAGAAGGTATCGTGGGCCATTCACCGGGCAAGCCTCATGACCAATGTGTCTGGTTTCTTGGATGATAATAACAATCATAACAATAGCTAACATTTACTAGCTATTACTCAGTGTTAGCTTATTGTTACTCCACATTAGCTATTATTCTGATTATTATCACATCATTAGATATAGAAAGGAACTGGAATTAACAGAGACTAAAAACATAATGGCCTGGATGCCCCAGGAAATGCTCTTAACATTTGAGATAAGCCCCAGACTAAATGTCATTTCCAGGAAGTAAAGGAAAGGACAGGGACTGCCTCCAATGTAAAGGAACTATGTGGCAAACTCATGCATTTTTCAGAGATATTTTAGGCATAAGCTTCACAACCTTGAGTATATACTTCCTCAAACTGGAAAGATTAAAGTAGTGATCAGAGAGGATTCGAAAGAGAACCCTTGTCAGAAAATGGTACTCATTAGCCTCTAAGAACTGAAGGAAAGGGTGAGTGATGGCTAAGATCATCATAGACAAGTTGTCATCAGCTGTAGGTTACTGAAGCAACTGACACATGGTAAGTACACAGAAAATTTATTTTTAAAATACTTTAAGATTTGAGTCCTTGAAGGAACAAGTTTCAGTTACTAAAGGACATTGTCTTATGTGGAATCCTAACAGTGTTGACTAAACCAGATTAGACAGAATTGCTTTGGTGAGCGCACAAGCATTCTACTTTTCCAAGATGTACAGAACCACGTCTCTGAATTACTGTTACGTGACCAACTCACACTAGAATACTCACTAAGAAAAGGTAGCGTTCTTGTGCTGATGTGTTCCGAGCAGCGAGTTTCAGGATCTGTCCTTCTTTTATGAGTTCGTTTGAAGGATTGACAATGTCTTCTTCCTCTCCCAACATTTCATAAATCTCTAAGAGTTTCTTTAGATTCTCCTAGGAAATGAAAACAAAATACAGCAAGACCAAATAAAGGGAGGTTTTACTTTCGTGCCTTTAATAATACAATGACCTTAGCTAAAATCCGAATAATGCAGAAGGGATTGGGACTAAGCACAAATTTGGTATAAAATGTGTCAGTTCCGAGCAAATTGAAACAGGGGGAAAAGAGGACAGGATTATTCCACATAACACTAAACACTTTATAAATAATCTTTTTTTGTTTACCTTTACCAATTCATTTTGGTCCGAACCTACAGATAACATTAGGCTATATTATTGACAATTATCTAACTAGAAGATTTCCAACTCCTTTGAAAATTACTTACCATTTTTCTTATTGCACTATTAGAATGGCTTGCTGCCGTAGATATAATCTCAAGTGATTCTAAATGGGGAAAAAGAAAAGTAAATAAATGTATTTTGTCATTACTACGCTACTAGATAGTTGAATAACGTAACGTTATAGTAAGAAGAAACCTGAGACTGTACATCTGACACCAAAAGCAGGGGCAATTTCCATTTACAAAATGAATACTTTCAGAACTTCATTTCTGAGCAGATTATTTGGAACTTGAAGGATACTTCCTCGTAAATAATCATACACATTTTTATATATGACCCAGATAACGGACCTTCAAAATTAACAATTACCATGTATACTAGATTGGCATAAGGCACTTCGCCAGATGCTTTCAATATATATTACGTCACTTAACTCTTCCACAACCTTGAATGGAGAGTCTGTTAGCTCCACTCGGCAGATGAAAGGAATGGCGAGTGATGTAGCTTGGCCAAGGTCACACAACTATGATACTGTAGGGACACACTGGAACCTACATCTTCTGATTCAATGTCCTACAACATTTCAGCAGTACTATTTTATTAGTTTTATAAGCAAATTAACCACCACACATAACCAACTTTCTTTGGTGAAACATATTCACAGTTCTATTCTTGGTTGGGCAAAGGGGAATCAGCTGATGACAATGCTGAAGGAAGGCTCTGCTGCGGAGGCAGTGGGAGAGGTGGGAACAGGAGCCGTCTGGTGTGGGGAAGGTAGGAGCCCCAGTGCTGCTGGGGAAGGGCTCTGGAGGCTGAGGCCTCCTGGAGGATCAATCCCAGGGAATGCCCTCAATCCTAAATCATGTCCTGCTCTTTCTTTTTTATCTTAGGAATACCACAGCCTGCTTAATTCTGTTACCACAACAACCTCATTACTTCTGGACCCAATTCTCTTCTTTGTTCCGTGGCTGAACAGAATGCACTTTTGTTGCTTTCTCCTCTCTTTTGGGTCTCTAAAAGCACTTCTGTGATTTCCTTACGATATTAGTTTAAGGAGCAATGGGAAAGCAAAGAGAGAAATAAAATGCCCTACAATGTTGCTAACGGTCTCATTTTTGACCCTGCCACCTTAGGGCAAGTCTAAGTCTTTGAGTTTAGAAGATACTGCATTTTTATTTAGATTTTGGAGAACTATCCTGATTGGGGAATGCTGTGCATGTCACACAGGCTCCAAGGTAGAGGGAAACAAAATAAAATAGCCTGGGATCAGCAGTTTGAGGAAGAGTAGCAGTAATCCCACCCTTAGTCCTACCACTAATTCTGTCGCCAAAACCAACCACTTAGCCCAGAGGAGTGTGAAGTGGGCATGAAGTGGAAAACAGAAGAAGTCAAGTCAGGATAATTCTAAACCGTAAAGGGAGAAAGGGAAGAAGAGAAGTTCCTGTGGTCACTGACTCACTTGGATGGCAGGAGAAATGCATCAGAGAAAGCCTGTGTTCAAAAAAAGACCCAGGTGCCGAGACCAAAGATTGTGTTCTGTGTTCTCATCTCTTGCCAGGGTTCATTTATAATAAAGACAAGCAATTATTAGCAAAGTACCAATGTTTCAAGATTGTACAGCAGCACTGTTAGTACTTGACACTAAGCCATCCCTATCTCTTAAATTTTCATTCTTCCCTTCAGTTACCTGATTTTTTTTTTAATTAAAAAAAATTTTTTTCAAGTAAGCTATACACCCAACGGGGGACTTGAACTCATGATCCCTAGATCGAGAGTTGCATGCTTTGATTTTTTGAAAGAATCTGAGAAAGCTAAAGTATTGAAACTCCTGAGTCTTAAAAAAAAAAATCATTCATTAGGAACCAGTGAAAAAATAAAAGGCAACTGGAGGAATAGGAATGAAGTTTTCCTGAAAAAATGTTAACTGACACTAAAAAGCATTACTTTCTCTTCTCTTCCAGGGTAGGTAGAGCCAAGTTGGCTTAGGTTATTTTTACACAGTAAATGTCATGTTAGCTTTCTTGGTATGTATCAACCTATCTAATTAACCAGCAGCACCAGTAATTCTGAACGGTTGTATTCTTTCTGTGAGAAGGTAATTGTGTATTGCTATTCCAGATGTCTCTAGGACTACTGTTTCAGATTTCTGAGTTAATAATTAACATGAAATCAGCATGAGAAATGTGATTTGCCTTTCTCTAAACCTGGGATCTGGGCTCAGAAGTGCTTGCCTAATTGAGCTGTTGATGACAATTTCCGATGAGGCTATTTTTTGGCAGCAATATCTTACTAAGTTGGCTGTGAGACCTATCTCTCTCTTTAACCACAAGCCTTCCTGGCCACTTGATTACCCCAGAGCAGAAAGGGGGTGGGGGAGGAGCATTTACTTTTAGCATCGTTCCAGTCTGGAGAGTCAGGGGGCAACTTCCTTAGGTAGTCCTTGAGGAGCATCTCATACCGGGGGATCCGCTGAACAGGTTCTAGCATGTGGTGCTGCAAAGTCAAGCTCCCGCACACCTTCTGTCTCTATAATGAGAGAGGTTTTTTAAAGAAAGATTTAAAAATTAAGTTGGCCAATCTAAAAACGGTCATACGGAACTTTAATCGTGGACAGGATTTCCCTACAAAGCGTGCTCTGTGGATCACCTGCATTAGATTGATCTAAGGCACTATTAAAATGCAAATTCTGAACCCCACCCCAATAATGAAACCACAATCTTTGAGGCTCAGGCCTGGGAAGATGCATTTGAAAACACCCCAGTTTCTTACACCATGGAAGTTTGAGGCCCACCAAACTAGAGTAAGAACAGAAAGAAAAATCAAGCAGAATTTTAAGGAAGAAAATTCTCAGATTGCTGGCAACCACTTCAATCAGTCACTAGAAAGGTTTGTGTGGTCACATTATTGAATCAGATTCCAGAGATTTTTAAAAGATGCATGTATTTAATGAGGTTCACTAGGCCCAACTGCATTAAATGACTTTGGACTCAGCAGAAACTGTTTAATATCAAGGCTACCATAAATGTCATTTCCTTTGAACTTAAAGACTCCACAGAGAAGAATGACAAGATCTGAGTGTCTTAGTATCTGTCACAAAATTTTAATTTTTCATTAGGTCATGGCAGTCTTTTCCATTAGAAACTGAACTCTGTAAATAGGTCTCCTTTTCTTACAGCAAAATTGAGTCTATATAGCCTTTGCTTTCAATAAGCTGTTAAGACAGGGAAAAGATTACTTGAAAAATAAGACATGTTCTTGTTCATATTAAACAAACCAGGAATCCAATTAAAATAGTTATTAGACTCTTACTATGATCAAGGCACTGCAGGGTATAAAAGTTGTCTTAAGACATGATGTTTGCATTCAAAGCAAACAAGAAACTAAAGCATTCACAGACAAGAGAACATTCAACATGAACTCCGATAAGGACAGCTGCTGGAGCAAAGGGAAGTGAAGACCAGGGTCGAAGGGCAGGAAGAGGGACCTTGGAGGACAACAGTCAGGCATGAAACATGTTGAGTTTTGTTGGCAATAAGATATGTACGGGGAAACAGGGGTTGAGGAAGAACAGGTAATCTGGGGTAATTAAGTCAAGGTGAATTATTTAGACTTGCTTCATCTACTGCAGGTTTTCGTGTAGGAGAGCAATAGCATTAGATTTGAGATGTGTTAACATTAACTTACTGCAGTGTGACTTAACCTACTGCAGTGGGGAGATGAGGGGATATTAGTTTGGAAGGGATTATTGTAGACCAGGAAAAAAGTATAGAGTCTGAAATCACCATGGAAGCTGAGGAAATCATAACTTTACTTAATAAAGTGTAGAATATTAATGTTATAAGTTTAGTCATCTCATTTGATTTTCTCCAAGCCTATAATATATAATATTATAGATCTATGAAATATAGAAAATATTACCGACCCCCACATTTTTACATGAAGAAACCGTGGCTCAGAGAAGTTAAAGTCATCTAAGGTCCCATGACTAAGTGGCAAACTAGAATCCTAAACTCAGTTGATTCCTAGTCCACTACTCTTTTCAACACCTCAACAATGCCTCATACTAGGGAGAAGACTGATATTTCAGAGATAGAATTTTAAAGATTTCATAAAACAGTAATGGCCACTATCACCACCATCATTTAGTGAACACTTACTATGCAGTAAACATACTAAACATCTTCAGTGTACTGCTTCACAGGCAAATTAATGCACAGAGAATGAGGAAAAGTGACGAAAGATAAAGTTAACTTATCAAACTCTGGTGAACGAGAAAATATTTGTTCTAATAATCACATAACCACAAGCTACTCTGTATAAGGCACAAAAAATCAAGATGGAAAAAGTACTTGGGCGCTAAAGGCAGGAATGGAACATGTTGACTTTGTTTTGATAGCAAAATGTTGATACCGAGTTGTGTAACCAGCATTCAACAAGGTGCAATGACAGTTTAGAGGCAGGAAACAGACTAGAAAAATGACCCTACAGGCATCTGTAGGACATGATGGTTAAAGCCTCAGGAACATGTGACATCACAGAGGGTGTGAAGGTTGAAAAGAATGTGAAGGGCCACATTCTTGTACTCTGTCCACATTTCAGTATAAGTAAAAGGGGCTAGTAAAAGAATCAAAGGAGCCAGTATTCAGAAAGGTAGATGAGTGCTTAATGATGAGAGAAGAAAAAGAAAGAGTAAATGGGAAGAGGCAGGACTTTTGGTTATGCCTGAGAGAGCAGACTAGCAAAATCCCCCCTGGAAAACGCAACTAGAAAGGGGGATAAAACTGATAAAACGACCATTTTGGTACTTTGGAAACTGATGAAAGGCATAGAACGATCTGAAAAGTATTTATGCTTTGAAAATTGTTGACCTTTGGGTAAGAGCAGTGAGAATCTGTGGCATTCTAGCCTGAGGCCGTACCCATTCCTCCCCTAACAAAGGAAGTTTCAATGACCAAAAGGTTCAGCAGGGGTGGGACTGGCAGTGTCTCTGCTAAAGTTCAAGAGGGCTCATATTATTAGATTTGGAATGGTGGGCGAGGCACACATCCAGGAACACTGTTGGTGAAAGTGAATAGTTCTGAGGTGGGCAAGTGGAGAAGACCAATGGCTTCACTGGGCTGAAGCTGTGGTTGTGTGTTGGGGAAGGGGAGCAGATAATAATTTTCTTGGCTGAGGCTCTGTAGATGATCAGCAGAGACTGAAGACAGCTTGACTCAGCACAGTCTCCTGGCCACCCTGAGGCTGTGAACTCGTCCTGAGGAGATGTAAAAGGGTCCAGTGGACTTGAAAATGGTCAGATCGGGGCGCCTGGGTGGCGCAGTCGGTTAAGCGTCCGACTTCAACCAGGTCACGATCTTGCGGTCCGGGAGTTCAAGCCCCGCGTCGGGCTCTGGGCTGATGGCTCAGAGCCTGGAGCCTGTTTCCAATTCTGTGTCTCCCTCTCTCTCTGCCCCTCCCCCGTTCATGCTCTGTCTCTCTCTGTCCCAAAAATAAATAAACGTTGAAAAAAAAAAAAGAAAAAGAAAATGGTCAGATCTTTAAATGTGCTCCCCTATGCATAGACAGGTCCATCAGCAGAGGACAGAAGCGTACTGGCTCTAGATAGTTAATCATCTCTGTTCAGTAACTGTTTGACTCCTAACCTACACAGACATAGGGGTAATCCCTACAAAACTGGGATCACATACACACACATGAATATTAAACAAAAAAACTGAATAGAGACATTGGCAACAGCATACCAGAAGAGAGACAGATTTTATAGATTTAGTATAAGCAAGTTACTAAACAAACGAAAGTAACCAAAGCCACTTTCAGTGGGGGAAAGCAAAATCTGGAGTTGCTACAATAGGTTATCTAAAATGTCCAGTATTCAACAACAACAACAAAAAAGAGACATTCAGAGAATAAACTGTTACCTATACTGAAGAAAAACGGCAATCAAAAGAAACCGTCTCTGAACACAGATACTGGATATGGGCGACAAAGACTTCAGCGTAGCTATTATAAAAACATTCAAAGAATTAAAGGAAATTGTAGTTGAAAAACATGAAAAGTGTAACAATAATGAATGCACAAATAGCAATTTTCAAGGAGGAAACAGGTGTTATAAAAAGAACCAATGGAAATTCTGGAGTTGAACCATACAATAGCCGGGATGAAAAATGCACTGCAGGGACTCAACAGCAGATTCCAGATGGCAGAAGAAAAAATCAGAGTGCCTGGGTAGCTCAGTCAGTTGAGTACCAGACTTTGGCTCAGGTCATGATCTCATGCATCAGGCTTGCTGCTGTCAGCACACAGCCTGGTTCGGATCCTCTACCCCTGTCTCTCTGTCCCTCCGCTGCTCACTCTCACTGTCTCTCTCAAAAATAAATATTAAAAAAAAGAAAAAAAAGAAAAAAATGAATTCAAAGAAAGATTAATAGAAATTATACAATCCGGAGAACAGAAAAAAGACTGAAGAAAAATGAATAGTCTCAGAAACTTGTAGAATAACATCAAGAACACCAACATATGTGTACTTGGAGCAAATTATTTGAAGAAATAATGGCTGAAAACTTCTCAAATTAATTAAAAAAAAACCCTACACATCCCAGAAATTCAATCCTAAGCAAGATAAATATAGAAAGATTTACATTAGATACATACTGTTGAAAAAAAAAAGCAAAGAGATAAATTTGAAAATAGCAAGAGAAAAGCAATTCAGCACATACAGGAAATAATATAATTAATAACTTCCCATATGAAACAACAGAGGACAGAGTACAGTGAATGACATTCATTTTGCTGAAAGAAAAAAAAAAAAACCTATTAACCCAGATTCTGTATCTAGCAACACTATCAATTCAGTAGTGAAGAAAAAAATAAAGATTTCCCCAAAAAAAGACCAAGAAAATTTGTTACTATCCAATCTCTGCCTTGTAAGAAACATTTATCACTCTTCTTTTAAAAATTTTAGTTTATTTATTTTTGAGATACAGAGAGTGTGTGTGTGAGCAGTGGAGGGGCGGGGGTGGGGGTGGGGGGGTGGGCACAGAATCCAAAGCAGGCTCCAGGCTCTGAGTTGTCAGCACAGAGCCCGATGTGGGGCTCAAACTCACAAACCATGAGATCATGACCTGAGCCGAAGTTGGATGCTTAACTGACTGAGCCACCCAGGTAACCCAAAACATTTAACACCCTTTGTAGAAAGGAACTTACTCTAGAAATGGTAAATATATGGGTTAATAATTTTTTTTGGTACATTTTTTCTTATATCCTCTCTTCTTTCAAAGATACAAAATTATATAAAATAATAATTATATCACTGTATTATTGAATTTAAAACCTATATAAAAGGTAATGTATATGATACTTAAAGCATGGAGCATGGAGGAACTGAGCTACGATGGAGCAAAATGCCTATATTTTATTAGAATTAATATTAGCATTAACCTCAAGTAGATTGTGGTAAATTAAGATGCATATTATAATTCCTCCAACAAACAGTAGGAAAAAAACATTTAAAATTTAGAGGAATTAAAATGGTAAATAAAAAATATTTGTATAGCACAAAAGAAAGCAGAGAAAGAGCAGCAGAATCCTCACCCCAAGGACCTTATGTGATCTCAAGAATTCCTTTTCAACATTTAAACTATCAAGTTATTAACACCTTTGACTAGAGAATCAAATAGAAATCACTATGGAGTTATCTAAAATATGTTATCCAGGTTTGGCACAACTGAAAAAAAGTCAGGACACATATGTAAAGTCACACACACACACACACACACACACACACACACACATACACACACAGAGAATAATAATGTCTGCAAAATGTCAGGTTTATGGCAATCATTTTTTATATTCATTGCATCATCTCAACCTCTGAAAGAAAGCAAGAGAGTCACAGACCCGAATGGGAAATCACTTTGTAAATCCATGTGAATCTTTATAAAAGCTACACTCTCCTGGTCTCAAAAGCAAATGGAGAATTTACTGCTCAGCGCATGGCATGTGCTCGATAAATACATTAATTCTGCATAGATGATTTTTACATCATTCAGAATAACATGGAATTTGGTGGTCTCAGACAGATGTCTCAATATAAACTTTAGATCTAGAAGACCTTATGATTTATATAGGAAAATAATTCATAGCCTTGAACAAGAGTCCAATTACCTGAATATCTTCAACTACTGATTTGAACTGGGGGATACGCTCTGTCATGTTTTTAACCAATTCCATTGCATTATCAAATCCTTTCACATATTCTCCATACATCTTAAGGAATGGTGCCAATTTCTGAAGGATGTCACCAATTCTAGGGGTAGTTTCCCTGTATAAAATACAGAAACAAGTCATTAAGATTTCTTATAGAGTAAGTGAATTAATAGGATTTCAAATGAAGTGATCACTGTGTATACACATTCTTTGCTTGATCAGATCCACCTTGCTATGAGATTGGTAGAGAATAAAGCAGCACCTTTTTTTTTAAAGTTTATTTTTGAGAGAAAGAGCACGAGTGGGGGAGGAGGACAGAAAGATGGAGACAGAATCTGAAGGGGGCTCCACGCTCTGAGCTGTCAGCACAGAGCCCAATGTGGGGCTTGAACTCACAAACTGTGAGATCATGAGCTGAGCCAAAGTTGGACGCTTAACCGACTGAGCCACCCAGGCGTCCCTGAAGCAGGACCTTTTTAAAGGGACTTTAGGAATGAAAAACTATGGAGTTTTTAAAGCTCCAGATTACCCTGGAATCTTGTCTCCACTAATTAAAAGATAGTTTAGAGAGCAGAGATGAAATCCTTTTAAACCAAAGCTAAAAATGTACCACAACTTCTTTACCATACAAATTTAACACAGATGTTTGGCTATAGCTCTGTGTAGCATTGTTGTTTCCATTTATAAGCAAATAACACAGCATCTAATATGACTGCCTTAGACAAATTGTTGGCCATCTATTCCTCTTACCATTCTTGCATTCGTTTTTCCAGCTCTGGCAATAGGAATTTACTATGGAAGACATTTATTGATGAAATATTAGAAAAGATTTTATTCACCATCTCTGCTGAAAATGAGCCTCGATTTGCTTCTTCCAATAATTTGCAGTAAAATACCTGAATAAGAGAATAAAGCAAACGTTACTTCAAATTTACTGGTTAACCACCTAGCACTGGGCTAGGCATAGTGGGCTCTTAGTAACTTATTGAATGAAAAAGTTCATGAATCAAGAAATCAATCATTTTTGAAATGGATGAGTATATGCTTTGATTGAGAAGAACCAGGAGTTAGAATTAGAAAAGTTGACTCTAACTTAGGCTCTCCCTCCGTTTTGGAGATATTAACCTCTTCTACGCCAGAAAATTTCCAATTGAGGTAAAAGGATTTACTTCTATCTATAAGTAGAGTTAGACATGGAAGGAAAATTTTATCTAAATTAATAATTTTTGGTGGTATTTTTCACTCTTCTTTATGTTTTGAATGACTTTGACAGTATTGCCCTTTATTGTAATTTGTGGGCCTAAATTTCACTTTCCCTATTAAACTGTCTGCCCCCTTGGGAAGGGAGGCCATCATAATTTAGTTCCCACAGAAGAACAGGTGCTTAATATCTGGCCAGTGGATGAATAAAAGAATATTTCAGTTCACAGATGTTTACTTGCTTTTTAGTAAGTAATAATGCAAGATAACTTAAACACTTATAAAAGGGTACAAAGATCTCCTGTACATAACAATGGTATCTTAAAGACACTTTTTAAAAAACTGCACTCTTAGCTATTCTCCACTATGGCTACTATACCTCTTAATTGCCATTCTGTTAAATGTAGGCAGAAGGAAGTCTGTTCCTTCAAATGTCCAGATGGTTGTTAATTTTCTAAATTCACCTCCACTGCATTTTCTTGGGAGGCAAAAAGAACACAAAATCATGTCCTTAGAGACTCCAACAGATAGGATATTTTAAGTAATTAAGACTCTAAAATTCTAAAAAGGTCAGCAACAGTAGCTGACAAGCTAATATGGCTAAAATAACAAAAAAGAATGAAGACAAAAAAACCACAAAACTTGTAAGAGGAAAAGACATGTCTCCACAATAGGAATACTTAACGTTTCTGGTCTGTATTCCCCTGAGGGGAAATTGTTTCAAACATACAAACACATGAATTGACTGACTTACAGTGAAATTCTTTGGAAAGTGAGTGTTTAAGACACAAACTCATTATTTCAAAGGACAGAAGCCTCAATGTGGCCCCTTAAGGCTCATCTGACAGAGCCATAGTCCACTCTAGGAACCAATGATAAGGAGGCATACCCAGGATGGCCTGTTCCCATGAAGTTCCAGTTTTCCAATGGCAGAAGTGAGATAATTCTTCTTATAGTTAGTACTCAAACATGGCAACTTTCTCTTCTAATAAGAGGGGTCTATATGAGCAATTTACCAGTTATCTTGTTCTTTTATCACTAAAACAATATTAAGAAGACTTAATAATTTTTAAGCGATTCTTTGTAATGTATATTTAAAATGATACTCAAGGCCCCAACATGACGAAAGTACAAAATGTGATAAAGTACTCTGAATGCCATTTCTAACAAATATTGACTGTGCAACTTTACGCCAGGCACTATATTAGATGTCTCCTACAAGCTTGAACAAGTGAACGCTCAAAATGCCTTCTGGCCCTATTACTCCATCAATTCAGATGACTCACATGGGTCTGAACAGCACATGAGACAAACAGAATCAATGACATATTCATGCAGGCATTAGAATCACCAATCTCTTATTTAGATTATAATGGGAACATGGCTCTAGGATCATAATAAATGGTCACGAAACAGACTAGTGTTTAGGGATGAAAGATAAAGGCATTTTGTGACTCATACAGAGAGTCCTTGAATCTGCTTTTTATGAACTGAAAAACCTTTATGTCTAGTGCATTCACTGACAAAGCTAAAAATCCTAAAGATTTCCTTGAAGAAAAAGCTTTCACTGGCAAAAAACAGTTTTGCCCATCCAGTAGTTTCTAAAGCCCCTTTACTAAAAATGATATATAATGCCAAAAAATAAAATAATCCTGAATGGGAAAATATTACCTTATCTAAGAGGTCAAGTCGGTTGACATAAGCTCTTTCTGTAAGCAAAAGTTCGTTGGCTATTTTGTGAAGTTTTTGTTCATTAGTTTCCTAAAAATAGAATAGATATCCACATATTAGGAAATAAAACTTAGACAAGACTTTTCAAGTAATAAACACCTTATCAAATGGTCAAAACAGTTTTCTCAAGCTTCTCAGCTACCCAATTCCTTTCAGCCGTGAAGGACCACCCAACCAGAAATGAACAAAATTAAAAATAAGCATTCTGCTAGATTTAACCTATAACGACTTCTTTAGCTTCTGTCAAAATCAACAGTATCATCTATTTTGCCCTTGAAACACCTTTTATGTTTCTCAGACACTAAATTTGGCTCATTTTCTCCCTGTCTCTCTCAGGCTACTCTTCAGAAATGATTTCAACACTCTTTCAGATAATTTGTCTAATTATTAGCTCTATGCATCTAACTTTTTGTCTTTTAAAAAAAAACATTAGGAAAAATTTCAATCATATATGAGTAAAGAGTAAAATGAACCAGCAAATATCTATCAGTGAGATTCAGTAACTATCAACTCATTGTTAATATTGTTTCATCTATGCCCTCCTCCTCTCTCTACCCATATTATATTAAATTAAAAACAAACATTTTATTATTTCCTCAGTGTATGTTTACTTGGCCCCTAAATGTATTTGTAGAGCTTTGCTAGTTCTGTGAGAATGGGAACACTTTTTTTCTCGGTAACTTGGTAACCCTCCTGTCTAATACAGTGCTTCAATAAAATACTGGCGTTTGATAAAATATTGCTGAATAAATGAATGAGTAGCAATCACACATTCCTATTGTTGGACATTTATTACCACTCTGACATGCTGTCAATGTAAGACCAAACTCATTTTTTCAGGAAAGCCTCTATCCTATCACCTCCCAACTCCACCCCACTGGAACTTTACCAGCCTGGCAATGGTTCCATCCTTTTCCAGTCATCTGCCTTTGGTACCTTGAATCACTGTAAACGTAGCTCCCTGCCATAAAATCCAGCTGGCTACGAATGTCTACTCATACTATGTCTTTAGCAACCATCCCTTTAATTCTCATCACTGCCGCCTGGTTTTGCTCATACAGTATCTCAAACCCAGGCTAATCAAGAACTCCCATTTTGATGTGATTCTACTACTTTTTGGCTCTAACACACCTTGTATGAGGTTGTATAAGCAATCTTTCCAACTCTGCTTTGCCAAGATCATTCTACTTTCCATAGAAAGAAAACGTTTAACAGCCCTCCTTTCTTTTTTTAAATTTTTTTAAATGTTTATTTATTTATTTATTTATTTTTTTTATTAAAAAAATTTTTTTTTCAACATTTATTTATTTTTGGGACAGAGAGAGACAGAGCATGAACGGGGGAGGGGCAGAGAGAGAGGGAGACACAGAATTGGAAACAGGCTCCAGGCTCTGAGCCATCAGCCCAGAGCCTGACGCGGGGCTCGAACTCACGGGCCGCGAGATCGTGACCTGGCTGAAGTCGGACGCTTAACCGACTGCGCCACCCAGGCGCCCCAAATGTTTATTTATTTTTGAGAGGGAGGAGAGAGCACACGTGTGTGAGTGGGGAGGGGCAGAGAGAGGAAGACACAGAATCTGAAGCAGGCTCCAGGCTCTGAGCTGTCAGCACAGAGCCTGATATGGGGCTCAAACCCACAAGACATGAGATCATGACCTAAGCCAAAGTTGGACACTTAACCGAATGAGTCACCCAGGTGCCCCAACAGTCCTCCTTTCACCAGTGGGATAACAGCCAGACTATGTATAATTCAGGGCTGTTCAAATCTCATCTCTACTCATTGTCTCAGACTTCTTTCCCATTGTATCTTTGCAGGCACCCTTCCCTCCAAACACATGAATCTAACCCACCATTATCCAAATATGTCCATGGTCATTCCCAAACCTTTTTTCTTTCCATCCTCTCTGCATGGCATATATTCTTGCTTTACGTCTCTCAGTATTGAAGACATACTTTTTTTGGGGGGATGGGCTGCTGAATTTTTTATTCCTTGTCCATGGAGCCTTCTTCAACTACCCAGAGCTCTTGAACTTGGTCCTATTAGAACTCATTTTCTATTTTATACATCTTTTTGTTGAGAAATTTCTACCTAGCTACTTTGCTGAAGTACCCTTTTCATTGTAGGCAAGTACGAAGCATAGTAAAGGTTTAGTAATAACTCTGCACCAAAGAAGAACAAAGCATATTTCAAACCAGTGCCTAGTTTGTGTAAAGGCTACATTTAAAACTGTGTATAAAATGCTATTATACTGTATAGCATGCTTCATCCTGTCCAACATATGAGGTTACCATGTTGCTTATTACAGTAGCACTGAAATAAAGTATTTTTATGTGAAGGCTTTAGGTAAAGTAACATAATACTGTTAAAATAATTTGTGGTCTCAAAAATACTGAAACAAAAACTATATTGTCATTAAATCCCGCAGCTAGCCAAGGTTTTGGTTAAACAATCAATTCAGGGTAAAGTACTAGCATTGTTGTCTGTCTGTTTGACATCCTTTCCCTCTATTTCTTAATGATATCCAGATTTGGTTAGTATATCTACCTTACTACTAGGTGGCCTTCCCTTTGGAGAAACTATCCTCATTCCCCAGATCAAAAGGTGGGCCTGAACTGGTGTAATAATCAAGAATATACAGTGATTGGTTCAAGAACCAATGAGACATGAGGGAATATGCACTAGGACTTTCTACTCTTAAGGAAGAGCCATAGAAAAAGAAATTTCTCTTCCATGCTCCATGTCAATAAGGGTACCTGTAGACTTGAGTGCTATGGGCAGCCACCCCATAACCACAGAGATGAAGTTAATAAACTTCCCTATTATTTAAGCCAGGTTGAGCGTTACTGGTGTTATTTGTGTTAGAAGCATCCTCATTAATATGGAAAACTGAAATACTATGAAACATGGGGTATATTCTGCACGACTGAAAAAGTCTCAAGTAATTTTTAAACAATTACTACTTATAGAGGAGAAAATAATGAGCTGAAAATGTGACTTCCAAACCTATAATAAGAGAACACAAATATGTAGTGAATATATAAGAAATATATCAACATTTCAGAGGAAGATAAATGTATATTCGACATACTCAAAAGAAATACTGACCTGCATCAATACTATAAGGCATTTGTGTTTTTGTAAGCCAGATTTATTGATATATGACTTACAGTAGTAAGGTTCACCCTTTTTTTTGGTGGATAGTTCTAAGTGTTTTGACAAATGATTAATATAATCATATCACTACCACAATGAAGATAAAGAACATTTCCACCAAAACTTAAGTCTCTATAGTCGGTCCCACCCCTCTCCTATTACCTGCTCCTGTTAATAATTAGATCTGTCCTTTTCCAGAAGGTTGTATAAATGGAATCACACAGTATGTGCCTTTTGAGTCTTGCTTCTTCCACTTCTCAAAATGCATTTGAGATACATCCATGATGTCATTAGTATTAGTGACTTGCTCTTTCCAAGACCTTTGTTTTATTCTAATAGTGGTACTGTATCTTTGTGACTCACTCACTTTCATATGTCCTGATTCTGGTTTTGACAAATACCTTTAAGGAAAACCATCCGGCAAAGTCTGTGCCATGATAAAATAATACATCCTTTATGAGTCAGAGAATTCATTAACCAACAAGTCAAACTGTCTATCATTGTCATGCAATGAAGTCACTCCTGAGGTCTTCCACATCCTACAGGATCTTAAATCAGAAGCTTATAATAAATGATCTTTTGCTGACTCTAAATCACACTTTAGCTGAATGTGGCAAATTGTGGGTATCCTGGTCATATTTTGCAAAATCCAAGGGAGAGACCAGCAGTTATTAGCAAAAGCTGTGTCCTTCCACACAGATGGTCTTCTAATGTTAGGTCCCTGACCTTGCCAAAACCAACACAAAGTTAAGCAAAAGTAAACTCGCTGACATTCGGTTTAATCACTTGCACACAGGTTTGTGAAAAGTTACTAAGGATTTTTGTGGTAGAGGTGAGGAAATCATGGACCCAAACAACAATGTTGCCATAAGAACAGCTAACGATTATTCACTGACTGCTTGTTATGCACCAGAGGCTGTTACAATTATTTTATATAAATTGACTAATCTTTACAGTAATTCTATAAAATAGGTACATTATTCCTGTTTTATTGCCAGCACACACATATAACAAAATAAAATTTCAAGGCTTGGAAAGGCCAGGTGACTTGCTCTAAGTCACACGGTTGAAAGGTAACTGAATCAGATTCCAATCATCTAAGAGAGCCTGGGTTTTTAAGTCACTGGTCAGTAAATCTTTGGCTCTCGCTCGAACTCTTCTCTACAACAAACAACAAGACTATAAAAAGTGCCTGCAAGGGTTTTCCCTTCCCAATTTTCTTTTGACTAACAAAATACAAGCTATCCACTTAAAAATGAAATGTGGTATCTACTCTGCATTTTAATGTATATAATCTTTCTCTAATATAAATTCTATTTATGGCAGGCTTTTCAGCATTTTAGTAATAATCATCAGGTAAACGGGGCGCCTGGGTGGCTCAGTTGGTTAAGCGTCCGACTTCAGCTCAGGTCATGAGCTTGCAGTTCGTGAGTTCAAGCCCCGCGTCGGGCTCTGTGCTGACAGCTTAGAGCCTGGAGCCTGCTTCAAATTCTATGTCTCCCTCTCTCTCTGCTCCTCCCCTGCTCATGCTCTGTCTCTCCTTCAAAAAATAAATAAAAACATAAAAAAAATTAAAAAAATAATCATCAGGTATTGAAGATTCAGTCATATTTGATATAACGATATGATGGCTTCTAACTTTAAAAAAATTAGTTACTGAAACTCATCTATGAATTACATTTAAGGAGAAATACAGAATCTATCTGCATGCCAGGGGCTCTATTACTCTAGGAGATAGTTTTTTTTTTTTAAGGTTTGTTTATTTATTTTTGAGTGGGGGGAGAAGGGGCAGAGAGAGAGGGAGGGAGAGACCGAATCCCAAGCAGGATCTATGCTATCAGCACACAGCCCGATGCGGGGCTCGAGCTCACAAACCATGAGATCATGACCTGAGCCAAAAAGTTGGGTGCTTCACTGACTGAGCCACCTAGGTGCTCCAAGACTTATGCTTAAATAACAGACAAAGTTGTTTTAAAATTGCTGGTACATTAGAGATGTAGGCTGGTATTTTTTTTAAATAAAAAGTTAAATAGGTAAAGTTAATGTTGTTTCTTACTATTTGCCACTTCAAAACTTATGTAACTGCTACTTTTGTGCTTAGCACTTCACTAAGTCATATATTCTTGTGATTCTTTGGAAAATAGTAATGGCTACACAATATTGATTTAATAAACAATCCTATTTGCCTCTACTGGAACCTAATACACAGGCTTGACTCTTTAAAAACAATCATAAATATGCTATTACAAAAGCATCTTACCTTTGATATTCCTCTATAATATAAAGATTTTTTTCACTTGTAAATGACACTATGTTCCTATGTTGAAAGCTGATTCTCAGAATATTGCCTCAAATAAAGATGCAATAGAGTACATCTGAACTACTGAAACTGAAAAGATAAAATACACACTTCTTACAGTAAGAGATTACACAATTTACTTTTCTCTGCTTCTTGCACTTGCTTAATGCACTTCCTAGGTTAGGACTGTGCACCTTCACACCCCCAGTGACCTTCCAGTAGAGAGCTGCTCCATTCTCACTAGGCTAGATTCAGCCTGGTCATTAGTCAGTGTGCCTGCTGGCTCATGAATGTGCTACACTGTCAGTTCTGCCTCCTCATTTACAGATGTCACCAGCTCCTACGGCTCTTTTCAGACCTTTTGGCACGACTCTTCCATATGGCAGGAGCCCCAGACAAAGAGCCCCCACGGCAGCTCACAGACTTCGTTTATTGGATAGGCAGAAAATGCTCATGTGGAGCCAGAGATTCATTCTTCAAAATCTTAGTACCATACGCACTGCCACATGTCTCAGAACCACCAAGCAGGGGAGCAGACATTTTGGAAAGAACTTCATAAAGGTTAATAAACAATTAGAGTTTCCTACAAGATGCTTTAAGGGCAAAAGCTTCAATTACATAAAAATGAACCAGATACCGACATCATGCTTTATTACTCTTCAACTATGCTTTTTAACTTTTCAGTACATGTTCTCATGATTTCATTTTAATCAGGAAGAATTTTTTTTCTAAACACATGGAATCAAAACTACTAAAAGTTCTTATAGTTTTTTTCATATATTCATTACAGGTTATATTTAAAGTAATATAAGTTATTGGGTTTCTTGGTCCTGGGAGTTTCTACCCATATTTGCTACCAATTAATTAAATTCTACCCTGCAGATGGAAGATGTAGCTTTATATGAATACATGTTTCTGCTTTCCCTGAAGTCCATTCTTTCATAACAAGATGAGTCAACTTAGGAAATTAACACTTGATTCTCTACCACAATTCATGAGCTGTATGAAAATTTTGATATGTCATTTTTAATGTCTTCCATGTGGCTCCAGGTGATAATTTAAAATTAGATCACAATAATATTTGAATGTTACATAACTGTCCTATCATCTCAAAAAGCATCTTAAAATCTCTAACTTGTGTCAGACACCTTCATTCCAATAATCCATAATTCTATAGAGTTCTATAGATCCTTTCTTATTAATACTAAGGAACAGGGAAATCAAGGGAAGGTATCACAAGTGAGTGATAGTGACAGCCTTATTTATTGAGTATTTACTGTGTGCTAAGCACTAGCATGTGTTTCACATGAATTAGCTAATGGAATCCTCATAATACTCCTGGGAAGCAGGCATCATTATCCTTTCACTTTATAGATGAGGAAGTAGTGTCTTAATGAGGATGGGTAACCTGCCCCAAATCATATAGCTAAGTAAGTGACTCAGCCAGGATTCAAATCTACGTCTGTGAAAATAAAGTTCTTGCTTTGTCACAGCCTCGTAAGGAAGAGAACTCCCTGGGGATTTGCAGGACAAGAAAATGGAAAGGTAAGGGAATAAAACACAGATTCTGTGTTCAATGAAGATCATGTAATAATGCCATAATGAAGGCCATATGTTCTCAGGGAAGATTTGTAATCAGCAAGTAATTTATCACCAGGTTCACATTACAGGAAAAAGAATACCCACTACGACCCATGCACATTATTCCTTTGCCAGGGCTTCATTATAGAGTATCACAAGAATAAATAGTCTATTACCTTAGCATGATCCTTCAGGAAGCTTTGGGAGCAAAGTCCAAGCCTACTTTCTTTCTTTCTTTTTTTTTTTTAAGATTTTATTTTTAAGTAATCCCTATACCTAATATGGAGCTGGAACTCACAACCCCAAGATCCAAAGTCACACGCTCTACTGCCTGAGCCAGCCAGGCACCCCCAAACCTACTTTTGACCCAGCGACAATGTTTTTCAATCCGATGTCCTCTATTCTATTTATTCAATTCTAAACAGGAGAACAGGTGACTGAGAGTTTAATCTGTAGGTTTACATTCTACCTTTTTGAGATAGGGTGGGAAAAGGGCAAAATAGAGCTCACACTGAGAAGGACAATTTAGTTACTTGCACAAGATCAGACAGGAAGTAAGTGGTAGCAAAGAGAGAACTCTGTTCTTCTTATATCCAATTTAGTATACATTAAATTGTCTTTTGCCTTTTGCAGAAATTAAAGATCATGCATCAGGAAGAATATATGCTCACAATCAATAACTGAATTAACCTACCTCAAATCTAGGCAGAGCATCAAAGTAATTAGGTCACTTATAAATATTTCTGATGATAATTCCCTGGAGTTAAAACCTTATGCATATAAATGAGTGCATTATGTGCTAATAACCTACTGGACTCAGAGGAGAGAAACAAACAAAATATAAGAAACCTGTGTTAAAAAGGAAGAGTCAGCCAAAATGCCCTCTGTGCCTCCCACAAAGGAGCATCTCACTTTAAAACAAACTGGTAGGTGCTGGGACACTCACTTGGCAGGATATACTAAACTCTGGATCTATTAAGGGACATTTCAGGTCATGTGTCTGTTTCCCTTGAATTACAAATGAGGAAACATGATTTTACTTTTATGCTTACTTAACATATATATAGCTCACATTACGTTTTAAGGCACTGTTCTAAATCCTCTACAACGATTTGATGATCTATATGCCTTGTAATAACCTTGTGAGGTAGGTTATTATTTCCATGTTGCAGATGAAGAAAACTAAGCTACAGAGAGCGTTAAGTGACCTGCTCGAGGTCCTACAACTGTAAGTGGCTAACCTGGGCTACAAACCTAGAGACTCTGGTCCTTGAGCCTGTCTTCCTGACTGGTTATTGTATATTGCTCTTTTTATTTTTATTTTATTTTTAAGCCACATATGATGACTGCTGTGTTTTTAAGATCTGACCTTTCCATTTCTCTCACACCCATGCCAAACAGCATCGTTAATATGCATCCTGACCTCTACGCACCTCACTTTCCCAAACCTCCTGGTTCATGTCAACATTCTGTTAAGCCCCACCACTGACTGTTATCTTCTTGTTCTCTTGGCACTGCTGACTCGCAGACCGCGGCTCACTCCCACTGCCAGTTCCATCTTCTCTTTCTTGAGTTCCATGTCATTCAGCAACGCTGGGGAGACTGCTGATTGTGCCCACTACCCTTGACCTTGGCCCTCAGAATCTTAGTCACAAGTCACCACAAGAGCTTTCTCCACTGTCCTCAAGCTCCAAGCCCCATCCCTTGAGGCTGTACCTCTCTCACTGAGTTCCAGACTCCCTGACTTCTCAATTTATGCTAACAGGGAATTCATCCTCTTAGCCTTGCTCTGAATCTTGATTTAATCTTTGAGTTCCCTTTTTCCCTTGCCTCAAGATATCTTATGTAATGATCATTTATCTCAATCCTCTGTTTCAGCTGTTTCCTCTTTTATTTTCTGCAGTGCCTTGCACATAGTGTATGTGCAATATAAACATAGTCTGTTTAATTTGATTACCCAGGTTCTCTGAGCTAGTTTGCTATGATGTCCAATCCTCATAAGCTCACCAATAATCCTATGTTCCCCTCCCCCAAACCCTGTGATTCTCATAACATTGCTCTCTTTTCTTTTTCCTCTCACACAGCTATGTTCCCCTTTTGATTCTGTTTGTGCTCTCCAGGGCTCAGTCTTTGCCCTTCTTCCTGTTCCTGCACATTCTATTTTGGCAGTATTAATCACACCCTTATGTACATCCTCTTACATTCTTACCCTCTTTCCTGAGCTCCAGACCCACATTTCCACTTGCTAATTAATAGCTGCAAATGGATGTCCTGCAGGTGTCATAAACTCAGTAGTACAAAACTAACCTAATTAGCAAGTCTACTCCTTCCCATCATTCCAAACACAATTGCTTTCCTTCCTGTCTTCCACCTCAATTATTAACATGTTAGGAAACTAAGGCCTAGCAAATTATGTTAAAATACCATGCCTGAGGTCACCTAGCTGGTATGTGACGAAGATTGGGTTTGAAGTCATCTCTTTTAATTCTAATGTCTTTATCCTTAATCAATACACCATAAAACCTCCAGAGTATTCATTTTTTGAGTTTTATTTGAGTGGGGGAGGAGCAGAGAGAGAGGGAGAGAGCGCAAATTCCAAACAAGGGGGGCTCAAACTTACGAACCATGAGATCATGACCTGAGCCAAAGTCAGACTCTTAACCAACTGAGCCACCCAGGCGCCTCCAGAGTTTCCATTTTTGTCTTAGACGTCTTCATGAGGACAATCCACACATCTTTCAACTTCCGTATGTCTAAACCTATTTTTTTTTTTCCTCCAAATATGCCACTCCTTCTATTCTCTTGTAGTTCAGTAGGTGATACACCAACGGACACTTCACCCAAGCTAGGAGTTGAACATGACTCATTCCCTACCTCCATCAGAAGGTCCTTAGAAACCTCTCTTCCTTGTCCTAACCTTCTGCTGCATCTGTCCAGGACCTCATCCTCTCACACCTGGATTATTGTAGTTGCTTGCAAACTCTGCTCCATCTGTTTTCCTTTTATCTGACTCATTTTTTCTAAAACCCACAGATGTATAATCATGTCACTTCCATGCTTTAATTAAATGCCTCTGAGGCCACACAGTATTTGGCTTATGGAAAATTTGAAATAACACAGGAAAGCACCTATGTTTAATCCTACAAAACAGGATGCAGAATGACCACACATTAGGCTACTGAAATTGTTTTCTCCCAAAAATCAGCTCAGAAAAAAATAAGTTGGAATGTTAAATATCAAAGCAGCTCTCTCTGGGTAGTAGAACTATGAGTGATTTGTATTCTCTATGCTTTGCTGCATTTTCTTTATTACCTATGAGGATTGTTCATTGTTTTCAGGGGAGAAAAGATACAGGTTAGGCATACAAAACCGCCTGCAATTTGTTCCTAGCTTATGTTTTCTTTTTAAGCCTATCCTATTCTCACACTCAATTCTTTGGCCCTCTGGCCTCGAGGCCAGGAGTACCCACAAATTATGGTGGCCAGGAGTACCACAACTATGACATCTATCCACTTGCCACTGCTTGTTTCCTATACTCTGCCTCTGCCTAGATAGAGCCACTCCTCCCTGCCTAACCCCATTCCCATCTATTCTGAACCAACCAGCAACCTCTCCTACTTTTCTTCAAGCTAAATGCAACTGCTTCTCAGGAGCCTGCCCCTCAATCAGCCCTTCCCCAGGCTCAGGTCATTCCTCGTCTGTGTTTTTGAAGTATGTGTTTATTGCACCATATCATGGTGATTTTTCTCTTATCTCTCTCCCCTGGGTAGACCAAGGCTTTGAAGGCAGGACGTGTACTCTTCACATCCTAGGTGTTTCTGGCACTTAGGACAGTAAGCCTGGCACAATGAGTTTGCAAATGGAACAGGTGTTTTTTTCAGATACAGGCTCTCTGAGGTTCATTTTTTCTCACCTCGCTTTCTTATACCTTTCCAATAGACTAAATGGAGTGGCTACAAAATAAAGAAGTTTCCAAATTCACCATTCAGTTCTAAGTGAATAAGAAAAGTGATCCTCATATGGACTATCCATATGGTTAGTGGGACACCTTTTCTGTTATTCTACACATTGTTTTAAAACTCCAACAACTTCAGTGAGAACTTTCACTGTAATACTAGCAACAACAAAGACTGATTAGTGAAGCTGGATAATTCCTTTGCTTCTGCTGTCTTTCATATTCTTGGAATGAAAGCTGAGCTGGCAAGGGAAGAAATAGCTAAGAGTAACTTACTATTTGTCTTCAGGTCTAAGATGATCTCAACAGTTGTCGCCCCCAACCTTTACTTTTTTAAAAAGTGAAAAAAAAGAAACTCAAAGCCTTACAGAAAAAGGACTTAAAGCCCACCACAAGAAAGTGACAGCCAAGGTAAACATTATGTTTTAACTGCCAGAAAACTCTGATACCTCACATTACATCCTGCAAAATCAACAGTGTTAAGAGTTACAATTAAGTGAAATTAAAGGAGAAAAAGGAAAAGTGACTTAACTTGGATTACAGCATTGACATTCTACTTGCAATACTTCTGAGTTTGATTCTCTGTCATTCTTTTCCTTAAGAGATGATTATCTTAATTTCTTTTGTGAGGGGCAGAGGGAGAAAGGGAGAAACAGACAGAGAGAGACAGAGACTGGGGGGGGGGGGGGGAGAGAGAGAATCTTAAGCAGGCTCCACGCTCAGCATGGAGTTCAACTTGGGGTTCGATCCCACAACCTTGGGATCATGACCTGAGCAGAAATCAAGAGTTGGGTTGGATGCTCAACCAACTAAGCCACCCAAGTGCCCCTGTCTTCTTAATTTTTATTTGAGTATGTTCAAAGGTTATAAACTCTCAAAGATTATGTTAAAATATAAGTAAAATGGTAATTAAAAAAAAAACTAGAAAGAAAATTTAAGTTTTTAAACAAAAATGTTTCTATAAATATCAATTCTCCATCAGTTCTATCAAATCTCTATCTTCATTAATTCCTCACTTTATTATATAATTTCTTTCATTTTTCATGAAATGAATGATTAACTTAAAATGTTTCTGTAATATTCTTGATAAAGCTATTACTAAATTTAAATACATTGCTTCTTTGAGTTTATGCTGCCAACAGGTATGTAATTTCTATCAACTTTAGTCTTTAAAAGGTCACATCTATGTGTTTATATTTGGTCTACAATATGAAATATAGAGGAAGGAAACACTGAATAAATCTCAGAAAGATCTATGAATACAACCTGTTAAAGTACATCTTGGATACTAACAGGCTCATGAAAACTATAAAGAGAGGTGTTTATTATGTGGCATAATCAATGACTGCATTCCACATTAGTGCATTTCAAATGAAGCTTACCCACCAAAGCACACAGATCTGAGGGAAAAAAAATAACCATTTTCAAACAAAATTCATTCTAAAATGTACTCATTGACCCATTTACCTGAGTCTCTTAATATAGCTTAAGCTATTTTTGATAACCCAAATTCATCATGCCAAATACTATTATAATACTGTCCACACCCTGCCCACTGTGCCCTCAGGTAGGCATGCCTTCACAGGCACACATGATATTCTTCTGCCCCTACCTTCCCTGTCATGTACAGGTTTTAAGGTTTCCTTATAACATATCCCCTTTAGTAGATTTCAGTTTTTTAATCTCATGTTATACATATCTAACTTTAATTGAAAGACACTGATAACACCTTGTGGGTAAGAGCTAAAGGTGTCACAAAGTACTCACAATTTTCCTTTAGTTCAGAGGTTTAAAAAAAACAACAATATGCCTACTTTGAGGTGTCTGGCTATATTTTAGATCACTGATGCTGCAAAAGTTTAAATATTGGAAAAGTATAGCTTTGCTCAAGTATGGTAGGGACAAGAGTTTCAATGAGGTAGGTATTCTTTATCTTTTATATGGTAAATGTAACAGTATTCTATATTCACCACTGAAGTGATTCTTGATCACAATACATTAGATATCAGTGAAAGTTACACAAGCTGAGACAATTTTCAAATAAGTTTTCATTATTAATAATACCTGTTCAAGAACTAATTTAATGTGGGGACACCTGGGTGGCTCAGTTGGTTAAGTGTCCAACTTCGGCTCATGTCATTATCTCACAGTTCGTGAGTTCAAGCCCCATGTTGGGCTCTGTGCTGACAGCTCAGAGCCTGGAGCCTCCTTCAGACTCTGTGTCTCCCTCTCTCTCTCCGCCCTTCCCCCACTCATTCATTCGTTCTCACTGTGTCTGTGTCTCACTGTGTTTTAATAAACATTAAAAAATTAAAAAAAGAGATCTAGTTTAATGTGTATCTACTTTCCTGAACTATCTTTGTGATTCTATTCTTCTCCTACCCCACCATCCCCCAATCCCTCCTGCTCTCATTCTTGGTGGGCATTTAAGAAATACTCATTAAATTTAATACTGGTTATGGGCGCCTAGGTGGCTCTGTGGGTTAGGTGACCGACTTCAGCTCAGGTCATGATCTCACAGTTTGTGGGTTCAAGACCCACTTCAGGCTCTGTGCTGACAGCTCAGAGCCTGGAGCCTGCTTCAGATTCTGGGTCTCCCCCTCACTCTGCCCCTCCCCGGCTCGCACTCTGCCTCTCTCTCTCTCTCTCCTTCAAAAGTAAATAATAAACATTAAAAAAAATTAATACTGGTTCAAATGAAACTTATTTAAGACTTCTGATTTAAGTCTCTACATCGAATTATATAGAGACTGAAGTAATTTTTTTTCAGTTGTCTGCAGAGTGAAATTCAAAGTATTCCATAGTATCTTAGATGTTCAACACACCAGGCAGTTCAAGAAGCAGCTGACAATATGGGGGGGATGGATATACTAACAAAGAAATATACCTATTAAAAACAGCATAGAATTATTATTACATTATCACTGAAAAGGGCCTTAAGATCACATCCAGTTTATATCCTTTAACTACAGGCACAAATAATTTAATTGATTTGTTTGAGGTCATATCACTAGTTAGTGGACAAGTCAGAAGAAGCATCAAGATTTCCTGGTTCCAATGGTTCCACTATATACTATTTTTTTTAACATTTCTTTTTGTTTGTTTTTAACTGTGGCAAAATATATATAACATAAAATTTACCACCTTAACATTACTAATATTTATGTTTGCATATTTGAACCAATGCAATATAACAGACACCAGAGCAGCAAAGGAGAACATATTATCACCACATATATATTAAATCCTAATGCTCCCCTTTAGATGAGAGACACATGTAGTGTTTGTAGCAATAGCTCTGCAGAGAAGATGTCATTTTTCTTCCCACACATAGCATGTGCCATCTACTACTTACATTCCCACTTAGGAGAAAGGCCAGCTGTACTATTGCGTTCTGCTAGTTTAGTAAGAAAGCCCTATTAATTCTTTCCCAAACCAAATTAAGACTCATCAATGAGAATGTACAGATAATAATATAGAACAGGAAAAAAAAAAGTAGTACCCAGCAACCACAGGCATTACCAATCAAAATATTAATAAGAATAGTTCTTACTGTTTTATAAATGCTTGCTGGTGGCATCATTCCAACTATAAGAGGACAAATGAGGAGTCTTGAGTTCTCGATTCTACCCTTCTCTTCTGTTCACCATGGTTCAAGCACAGAGACACTAAAATCTATGACCACATCAAGATGTAGTGAAGAGATTCATTTTGCAATGTCCTGTTTCTTTACTGTTTCAGATAATGTTACCAAGTATGACTCACTTTTCTCCTACCCACTTCCTTATTTAAACTTTCCCTGCTTGAGAGTCAGCATTTAAAATTAATTCACTAACTGGAAGAAAATAAGCCACTGGCTTTTTGTCTATTTGGGATCTTTTTCAGGGTTGGTGAAAACTGTACCATACTGTAGATTTCATTTTAGTTAAAGTTCTAAAAACATCAATCAATCACTTTTTACTCTGATATTTTACTATCAGTCAGTCCTTTTGAATTTCTGCCTAATGCTAATGCCACTTAAGGCACAGCACCATAAACAATCCTAAATAGAGGGGCACCTGGGTGGCTCAGTCAGGTGAGTGTCCAACTCTGGATTTCAGCTCAGGTCATGATCTTGCATTTCGTGGGTTCAAGTCCCATGTCGGGCTCTGTGCTGACAGTGTGGAATCTGCTTGGGATTCTCTCTCCCTCTCCTACCCCTTTCCCTGCTTGCGCATGTACTCTCTCTTTCTCTCTCTCTCTCAAAAATAAATAAACATTAAAAAACAATTTTTTTTAATGTTTATTTTTGAGAGAGAGTGCACAAGAGCACGTGCGGGCAGAGGTGGGGCAGAGAGAGGGAGATACAGAATCTGAAACAGGTTCCAGGCTCCGAGCTGTCAGCAGAGAGCTGGATGCGGGGCCCGAACTCATGGACCGTGAGATCATGACCTGAGCTCAAGTTGGACACTTAACCTGAGACACCCAGGTGTCCTAAAATTAATAAACTTTAAAAAATCCTAAATATTAGATTTAGGACTTGGATTTGTCATTTACAGATTTTCCTATAATTGTCAAATTTTCAATTCTCAACTCTCCCACACAGATTGTTATTTATAATCAAAAAGAGACTGAGCAATGGGAACTTTTTTTGTCCTTGGAGACAAAAACAAACTTTCTATTCTAGGGAACTGTATGATGATGCTTATAGTGCACCTTTGACTCAAGAAATTCCAAGTACTGTGTAAAGGCCATATTTATTAATCTCTTCAAAGCACTATATTGACATGAATAAAGAATACAAATGCAATGCTCTTGTTATAAGAATTGTATCAAAGCTTCTGCTATAGCACAAGTAAATTATGAATGTATGTCACCAGCAAATCAGCTCCTTGTAAGCTTAGATTTTGCACACAGGCAGAAATGCCATTCAAGCAGTTCACTGAACTGCAGCCCTCTTTAGAAAGGATGTGAACTTCCATTTTGCCACAGCCTCACCTCTCTCTAGTACATTACTTATGGATGCCGTATTCATTGACATTTCCTGCATTCAGGCACTTAAGTTTGTGATTTCTTGCATCAGGGACACAGTACTGGCCTGTAAGTCAGAACACCAAGAGGTCCAGGCTATTGTTGTGACCCCAGAGAATCACATCAACTTTCTGGAAGTGATTTCTAGAACTGTTTCTACTTCTATAAATGAATTGCTGAACTAAGATGATCTTTAAAGATCATCTTTAAATCCAAGATTAAGTCAATTGTTTTAAAACCATACTAGTTAGAAAAAAATTTTAAATTAGAAGCCTGGAAAGAGTTATGGTTATAATCTGCTGAATAATTTGTGAATACTTCCATATTTGCATCCTTTTAAAAAAATTTTTTTTTTTTTTATTATATGAGAGACACAGAGAGAGCATGTGTGCGTGCTTGGGTGGGGGAGGGGCAGAGAAAGAGTCCCAAGCAGGCTCCACACTGTCAGCACAGGGCCCGATGCTGGGCTTGAACTCTCCAACTGTGAGATCATGACCCAAGCCAAAATCAAGAATTGGATGCTTAACTGACTGAGCCACCCGGGTGCCCCGCCCCCTCCATATTTCTGTCCTTACTTGAAACATTTGCTGGTTCAAGTTACTCTTCCAGGTCTAGATTAGAAATGTCTGAAAAGCAAAGAGTATACAATTTCTTCTTGCTTATCCCGTAAATATACTAGGGATGTGTCCTTAATATCTAGAGCAACAAAGATGCTCTATGCAAGTAAAAACAATAAGCTTGTGGTTTTCCTACATTAAAGTCTTCAGAACGTTCTGACTCTTGAAATCACAAGAGAAAGATCAACAGAAACTACACAAGAAAAAGTGAAGTATTTTCTCATAGAGTAGAGGAAACATCCATTAGCAGCTAAAGCTTAAAACTGTTTAACTGGTAGTGTGGGTGATCTGACTCATTGCTTTCACGAGTGCTATTAAGTAGAGTTTTAAGACAGTAGTGGAACAGGTGGTGCTTCCTCCTACTTCTGAGCCAGTCTCCCGCTTTACCTTCATCTCCTGGTTCTGGTCCAGCTGTTCCTGTTCCAGAGGGCTTTCTCCATCTTCCCGCTCTTGCACGTTTGCTTCCGCATCTGCCCTTCCTTCTTCTAGGGGGAGCACTTGGCTGACAGTGGAGGTCCTGCAGCTACTATCAGACGCGTTTCCATCATAGTCATTTGCCGTGGGTGATGCGGGTTCTGTGGTAGTTTTCTCCTTTCCTTCTCCATTCACTAAGTTCATAGCAAGCAAGGGTTCTGAAGTTTGAATAGGAGTATCTGGGCTAAGAGTGGCCGCTTTATCCTCCTCACACTCCATCTGGTTTTGTGCTGCCATCACACCATTAGCCACACCAGTCTGTACACCCTGAGTTGGATCTGTGTCATTTCCCTGCTTCTGTGGTGGATGCTGGGAGAGGAGCTTTTGCTGAGGGGTGGTTGTCAATTTATGCCTTCCTGGTGTCCTAGGAGCATTCAGGTGCACAGCAGAATCTTTCTTCAAATCACTGTAATTTGATAATGTGCTAGAAGATAAAATACAAAAGAAGGGTGAAAACACTGGCATGGGAAAGTTCTATAAGACAGACCAGCTTATTCCAGCTGAAAGGAGGTATTTAGTGAAGACTTTCCTCTGATGGTTTTAGAAATGTGGATTAGAATAGGCGGGTATAGTTCTCAGTCTCTTGGGATACTATACACCCTTAAATAAACATTTCAATAAAGATGATAAGACTGAGCATTAGCTACAGGGTCTGGAACATTTCCTTAGGCTGTTTATCAGTATGGCTCATTTGTAAGGACAGAGATGTGAGACACATTTATAGTTAATAAAGCCATCTTTTTCCAAGATTTTACTTTCGTAACATTTTAAAAACAAGTATAGTCAGCCCCTCAGTTTATCAACAGGTTGGAAACCAAAGGTTACTTTTGTTTGGAAAGCAGAACACATATTCTCAGAAACTTTGTCACCTGCTCTGCCATAACCTAACTTATCTCTCTGCTTCCACTCTCCACCCCTTGGAATCCATCTCTCTAGGTCAACCACGGAGGTCGAACTCTCTGAGGGCACCCTGTACACTTACAGGTAGTCTAGCATTCTGACAATGGCCCAGGATTGTGTACACACAAGCCCCTGCTAGCCCCAGCCTCGTGCATTTCCATTCTCTTCCCTTGCCGTGCTCCTGCCCCTCCTGCCTCCTTGCTGCTCCCACATTCCCAACAAGCCAATGTGTGCATCTAAGGATCTCTGCAGCTGTTGTTCTCTTTGCCCAGACAACTTCCCTAAGACATTGGTATGTCTTAGGTATGGGAAGGCTGACTCCTTCCCCTCATTCAGGATTCTGCTCAGACATCACCTCCTGGATTATTCTATTATAGCACACTCTACCACCAACTACACATCTCATTTTAGTCTTCCTTAAAGCCCTTGTTATTACTTGATATTATATATAACTCTTAATAGTATACAATGGAACCTAACCGCCAATATATTACAATGTCCCTATAGAAATATTTGCATAACATTTTAATCTAGGATTCCAGGGAGGAAAAACATAAATCTCTGGGCTGCAATCTTGGAGAGATTCCTATGACCTAATAAGGAGACAAAAATGAGTACAGACTAGTAGTCTGTGAGGGCGCTGAACATGCCTATCATGTTCTCTCTGTTTTACCCCCACCGCTTAGCACAGTGCTGGAAATAGGAAAGTGCTCAGTAATCAGCAATGAGTAACTGTGATTGTGATGGTGATCATGGCAGTAATTCATAACAGCGGCTAACATTTATTTTAAAGTTTTTTTAATGTTTATTTATTTTTGAGAGAGAGAGACAGAGAGACAGAGACAGGGCATGAGAGGGGGAAGGGCAGACAGATAGAGGGAGACACAGAATCTGAAGCAGGCTCCATGCTCTAGGCTCCGAGCTGTCAGCATAGAGCTTGATGTGGGGCTAGAACTCCGGACAGTGAGATCATGACCTGAGCCAAAGTCGGACGCCCAACTAACTGAGCCACCCAGGCACGCCCAGTGGCTAACATTTATTAAGTGCTGGAAAGTACATGGTATTCTTTACATTATTTGTTTCTACTCATAATAATTGAAAACAGGACCCCAAAATAGGGAAACTGAAGCTTGGACACTTACATAACGTGGTGGCATCACATGGCTAAGAAATGATAAAGCTAGAGTCCAAACCGTAAAGTCTGACTCTAAATTCCATGGTCTTAACCCCACATTGTGACACACTAGAACATGAAAGATGGAGTGAGAAGCAAGTAAGCAGGCTGCATATAAAATGTGGGAATAAAGTCCAGAGGTGGCCTCTTCCCCAGAGCAGACCGACGTTACAGGGTAGAGGACACAGCAACACGGTTCATGGACAGTGCTGAGATGTGCATTTCCTTCTCCCTTCATTCTACTCCTCCTGGACACTGCTGATCTGGACTGGAGAATGGAACAGAGAACAACAACAGACGGCAATAAGGTAATGAGGGAGGAAAAAAAGACAAGGTAAGCTCAGCACCACAGGAAGGGAAGGAAAAATCTGGCAGGGGAAAATGTCACATATATAAAGTTGGTCGTTGTCAATATAAATAAATATCACATACTCCACCATTAATATTTGCCTGCTGGGAGAGTATACCCTTAGCCTAGACAATTTCTCAAGCAGTCTTTGGACATTTGAATGGTATGGTCTTCCTTTTCCTGCCCACATCAGTGTCCAGAAACCCAACAGAAAAATCCTCAGCAGATCCTCTGAACCAAACTTTAGACTTGTTTGGGATTTTTGGAAAGAATAGTTAGGCATGAAAGATAAGAACTTCCTGTAATAAGTAACATGCAGGGGATATGCAGGTAGAGGTGGGATAGGGATAAGGTGGGGAGAGGTAAGTAAAAGCAGTGGTTGAGCCAATACATATATTCCTGCTGGTTTGTGGACGCCAGACCGTGCGGAAAAACAGTTGGCCTTGAAGTGCCTTAGGAAAACCAGTGTTCAGTTTCACGGAAGATGTTATTTCTTTCTATAATCCTGAAATCTTTCATAGGTTAAAAATACCAGTTTGTCTTATACCCCAAAAAACCAAAAAACCTAATAATACATACATAAATACATAAATAAGTAAATAAAATTTACATGCTCCAACGACATCCTCCAAATCACTCATCTTAATAGTGTTACCTGCATTACTGCAGAGCAAAATTCTGATTCCTAGGTAAAGTCTTAACAGGGTGGTCTAATAGTTGGTGGTCTATGATCCCACTCTTCCTGTCAGTTTACTGTGGTAACTTGGCCTGATGAATCTCTATTCCACAAAATGCTAGTCTGAGTTGTAATAACTGGGGTGAAACCTGAGAGCTACACACACACTGTAGGCGCATGGACATCACTCAACAGGAAATACAACTTCCATTCAAGTCCTGTAGACTCAATGCAACGCTAACCCATTCACACACTTTTAGGGCCAGTTCCTACTAGTAATACCTCACTAAGAACAGACAATCGTTTTTTAAAACCGGCAGCAGACTCTGCTATAAGTAACACCCCTTCACCAGATTTGCCAAAATGCTCGTTACATTCTATATACACTTAAAGCCAGTTTGCTTAACATGTCCTAAGCCACAACATCTCTCTTTAGATACAACCTTCAAACTTTGCATCAAAAAATGACTTTGAATCTGTGAGGTTTGAAAGAGTCAAAGAAAACTGGTATTAACAGGTGGAAAAACTATGTCCATTTTGTGTATGGGCAGGAAAGCAAACAGTTGGGTTACCAAAATGGTGAGAATCAGAAGGCTCAACCTGTTAATACTGACCCACTCAGGGCTTTCTTTCTTTTCTTTTCTTTTTTTAATCTTTTTATTTAATGTTTATTTATTTTTGAGAGAGAGAAAGACAGAGCATGAGCGGGGGAGGGCAGAGAGAGAGGGAGACACAGAACCCAAAGCAGGCTCCAGGCTCCGAGCTGTCAGCACAGAGCCCGACGTGGGGTTCGAACTCACCGACCACGAGATCATGACCTGAGCTGAAGTCGGACACTCAACCGACTGAGCCACCCAGGTGCCCCATGGGCTTTCTAAAGCCACCCCCAGACCAGGTATGCACTACAGACAGGGGTCCGGGCTCCAGGCCTTCCTGATATTTCCTGATATTATGCAGTCACTGGATTTGGCCCTGGGAATCTGCACACGTTAAGGGTCATTCTCTGTGCTACTGAATCAACTTGCCCTGAGAAAAAAAATTTAACTGTTCTTTCCTAAATCATTCTAGTAAAGATTACTATAATTTAAGGTAGCAAAGGTATTAAAATTCCTACTTCAGAGGGAAAGATGTTGAAGTTTTAGTGTTTATGACTCAAGTTCCCACAATTGATTGGGAATGAAAAATGAAGACAGGCTTCTGGACTCCTTTTGTCAAGAACTTGTTACTATAGTCTCATTTTATTTTAAATGTTTATTCATTTTGAGAGAGAGAGAGAGAGAGCACAAATTGGTGGAGGGGCAGAGAGAAAGGGAGACACAGAATCCAAATCACCCTCCAGGCTCTGAGTTGTTAAGCACAGAGCCTGACATGGGGCTCAACTCCACGAACCACAAGATCATGACCTGAGCCCAAGTCAGACACTTAACCGAGTGAACCACCCAGGCACCCCAGCATTTTAAATGAGGGACATTGTAGTTTTGCACTTGGTCACAATTTTCAGAAGATTTTTGAAGTATTTCCAAGCTATGATCCACTATATAAATAACAATACATCCTGCAAATAAATCATGAAATCACCCAGTGGGAAACCATTCCCAAGTATTACACCAGAATAAATGGAAACATTTAGCTTCAAGGATGAAAGGGAGGCTATATATGTTGCTTAATTAAATACAGACTTTTGGTGACAGATAAAATTAAAATCCTTCTGACAAAATTTTTTTTAAAAAACTTCTACTTCTATCAGTGATGGGCATTCCAAGAAAAAGCAACTGAGGTCATATATGGGTTTATTTTTATCTTTAAGTGAGAAATACACTTTTCACCTACTTTTTTGAAACATTAGGACTAAAGAATATAAAATTGTATCTAATAAATGCAAAACTGAGCATGCATTTTGCTGCTGGCAATATCTCCTCCTACAAAGGAGGGAAGAGAGGGGACTAGGGACTGAATGGGTACTGAAGACTCCTGTTAAATAAAGTGGGTCAGAAAGAAGGCCACAGAGATGGCACAGGCCGGCAGAAACTACATGCACAAACATACAAAGTGAGAAACAAAGAGACAGAGGCAACCTCCTGCTCTTCCGACCCAGACATCTAGCCACAAACAGGAGGATGCAATGGAGTAACCCAGAGTGACACAGGCAGATACAAAGGAAATGAGAGAGTGTATCTATTGATCTATACAGCACACAGCATGATAAAAAAGCTTCTGGCACAGAGTGCTACATACCGGTCATATACAGAAAATGGTAATTCATATTAGGGCAAGTTTAAATATTTTTAAAATTTACTCTTTCCAAAAGCCTACCAAACCCAGTAGAATAAAATACTTTTGAATTACAGAATCTATTACTCTATCATCTTAAAATGAAACAAACAGCTTTTCTCTCCCCACGTCCTTTTCCCATTGTATATTAGCTCTTACCTGCCTCCTTCAAAGCGACTGATGAGATCAGATACCTTGCTGGGTTTTTCTTTTGAGACACAAGAAGCAGAGGCAGGTTTAACTTCCTCCATCCTTGGTTTTGCACTAGATAAAGCTTTATGCCTGGGAGTTTGGTGTATATTAGACGAAGGTGGATTCTGCAGATGTAATGGCTTTGGAGGCACTGTAGACAAAAAATGAAAAGAATTGAATATTTCACTAAGATGTGTTCCACAAGAAACATATTTCATATCTCATGCAAAAATCTTCAGCATTATCAAGCTTCTGTAAAGGGATCTGTCAAATCTGTACTGAATCTTAATCAACAGACTTCCATCTATCTTAGACATTCGCTGTGTCCTGTGGAAATCCCATCTCCAAGAATCAAGCGGTTCTTTTAATTTTAGGTCATTTTAAATATGGCTTTATTAAACATCTAAGGATCTATATATTTCTATGACCTTCCCAAGCCTATTAGAGATAACATAGCAGTTATTTATCTAAACAGAGAAAACAAAGTACTAAGTTTGAAACTAATTCCCAGGGATACACTGCTTGCTACAAAACAGATTTTCTAACAACAGAGTGATAAGTAATATACCAGAATCCAAAGCTAGTAGACATAAAAGCCAACAAAACAACATCAAACAACAGTAATTACTGTAGCATCTTCCCATTTAACAAAAACTCCTTATCTCATTTGATCTTAGAGGAAATCTTTCGCATCACAGTCCTTTGAGGTAGGTAGCGTTACTCACTTCTTATGTCTATGAAGGCTCAGAGTGGTTAAGTGATTGGCCTGGAGGAATAAGGCTGATCTGATTCCATGACTGGTACCCAGACTCTAGCTCCTTCCTCCTCCAGCACTGCTCCTCATCACACATCCAGCAAAAGGGGGTGATAGGAGTTCTACTAGTATTGTCTGCTATGTTAATTGTTGGCTTGTATTAATACACCACAGATTTGCTGCTTACTACTAAGCCCTTCCCTCAGTTAACAGATCATTTCCTGAAATACTAAAATCCACAGAATTTCTCTTAACAGATGAGGAATTCTGTAGATGAGAAAATATAATATGCCATAAGTGCTTTACCAGTATAGGAATTACTTCAGTTTTGAAAATCAATATACTTTGCCTCTTAGATTAACATTCTGGGCAAAGGATTATAGAACATGTATGTATTTTTCTATAACTGGTTCTAACAAATTAAATAAAATCATCTTTTTTCTTTTTTTAAACCCTTCTCCTAACTTCCAAAAGAAGGGAGGAGAATCATGTCTCCTAATTACATGCCCCATTTTCCCCCAGCTGGTTATCCTGGTTTTTAGTCATCTCATTTCTTCTATAAACTCGGCTAGCTGACAGTTGCCTGATGCTCACTGGCCCAGATGTCATCATTTCTATGCCAGTTATCAATTCTTTCAGAGAAGAAGAAGAAGAAAAACATATCACAATGAACTAGAGGAGGAATAATTAATTCACCTCATTCCCTTTTGAGGCAAGAAGAAAATCCTGATTAAAAAAATGATATGCTTCTTTTATATGGAAATGGAATTATTTTCCAAGATCTGCTCAGTGGGGATGGTTAAATATAGTATCCAGTGAAAAAGAAGGGACTTAAATAAGTGTGACATTTGTCAATTTTAAGGAAAAATTTCCTGTGTAGAATATATACCAAAATAGCAAAGTAGGACAAGATCCCACCAAAAAAGCAGTTTTAATATCAGAAATAATTTCAACATTCCTAATTAGAATATTCAAAAAAGGGAATGAATATGTTATTTATAGCCCAGTAAAAATGGTTATATAAACATTGTTATGAAATTCTTGTAACTCATCCATCCAGAGTTTACTCAGTGAACATTACTTACTTATTACATATCAGACTCTCTTAGATGCTTAGAAAACTCAAATAAGATGATACATACCTAAATAAGTGTGACATTTGTCAATTTTAAGGAAAAATTTCCTGTGGAGATATATACATATCAGGCATTTTCCTGTCTCAACTATGCCTCTCTCTTAAACTGTTTCAGAGGATAGTGTACTTTTTCTCCAAAGTGTTTATAATAAATTATTATGATTAGGTAGTCAAACAGTATCGCACCAACCAGAAATAAAACAGTAAGTATATTAGAGATATAAAGCTTTCTCTTTCACAAGATTGGCATTCTGTGAGGGTAAGAAACAAGTTTATTTTGATCACAAATATATTCACAGTAACCGCATGCACAGTGCTTGGCAAATTTGTGGAATACACGAAGGAACAAATTAGTGTCATCAAGGAGTTCATCGTCTAGTGAGGAAACAGCTTAGCGATGTTGGGAAAGGTGGGCATTGGAGTGTTTTAGAAGCACAGAGGAGGCATCTATCTCAGCAAAGGGAGACAACCCAAATGGAAAATAAAGTAAATATGCACATCTTATATAAAAGAGTACAAATGTTACAGGTATATGACAAAAATCTCAAGATGATACATGAATGGCTAACGCATCAGAAACACGGTCCTAGGGGGAAATAATGTGTATTTTGGTCAAAAACTGTAACTGATGTAAAAATGACTGTCTTTCCCTCCCCCACCTCCTCTCTCACCATTTCTCATCTTTTTTACCCAACTTCCAAATGCTCTCTGGACATCTCCTCGGTGTTCTATCAGCACCTGCAGTTCAATCCTGAAACTTAACTTACTACTTCTTCCTGCTGTAGCCTAAGGGATGTAAAGTAAGAAAAACAGTGTTCAACCTCGCTAATAATTAGGGAAATGAAAATTAAATTTAAAATACGATTCTACTTCAGCACCATCAAGTTAACCAAAAAATTTAAATCTGACAATACCAAATGTCAGTGAGGGAATCAGACAATATGAAATCTCACACATTCTGGGAGGGAGTATAAATTTACAGAACCATTAAGAACTTGACATTTCCAGGGGCGCCTGGGTGGCTCAGTTGGTTAAGCGTCCGACTTCAGCTCAGGTCATGATCTCACAGCCCGCGAGTTCGAGCCCCGCGTCGGGCTCTGTGCTGACAGCTCAGAGCCTGGAGCCTGTTTCAGATTCTGTGTCTCCCTCTCTCTCTGCCCCTCCCCTGTTCATGGTCTGTCTCTCTCTGTCTCAAAAATAAATAAATAAACGTTAATAAAAAAAAAAATTAAAAAAAAAAAAAGAACTTGACATTTCCAAAATATATATCCTGCAGGAATTCTTACATATCTATACAGAGCTTTAAAAATTTTTAAATTAATTCAGTATTACTGAATACGTATTAAGTTCTATCCACTTGATCTTATCAATGAGCAAAGGAAATGAAACAAAAAAGTCCAATAAGTAAACCATATATGAGAAGGTGGTGAGAGCTAAGAAAGAAGGGGGAGGGCTCAGAACAAGATTAAAGGGATCTGGAATATGGTAGGAAGTGCAGATTGCAGTATTAAGTAGGGCATTCATAGGGGGCCTCTTTGAAAGGTGCAAATTTGAAGAAGACTGGAAGTTGGGGGAGTTACCTTGGGAAGAGCATGCCATCAAGTAGAGAACAAGCTAGAGATAATGGAAGCCAATGTGACTGAAGTCAAAGCAGCAAACAGGCAAGAGTAGGTACTGAGGTCAGAGGGAGGGCATGATAATGTAGAATCTTGGGGAACCCTGTAAGAATAGTGACTTTGAGTGAAATGAGAAGTCGCCACAGACTTCTGTGAAGACAAATAACATGACAGGACTTCTGTCCAACTGTGTCACTCCGGCTGCAATGTTGACAATGCAGAGAAACAGGGGAGAAGCAGGGAGAAGGGTCAGGAGAGTACTGTGGAAATTCAGCCAAGAGCCAAGAGTACTTAGAAGAAGGTAGTGAGGAACGTTGGTTTCCAGGTATGTTTTAAAAGCAGACTTCCTGGGACACCTGGGTGGCTCAGGCAGTTAAGCTTCGGACTGTTGACATTGGCTTAGGTCATGTTCTCACAGTTGTCAAGCCCTGTGTGGGGCTCTGTGCTGAGTGTGGAGCCTGCTTGGGATTCTCTCTCCCTCTCTCTCTTTCTGCCCCTCCCTTGCTCATGCTCTCTCTCTCTCTCTCAAATAAACTTAAAAAATAAATAAATAAAAGTAGACTTCCTGGAAGAATAAATGTGAGGTATGAGAGAAAGAGAGAGGAATCAAGGATGACTCTGGAGACCTTCAGCCTGAACCACTGGAAGGATGGAATTTTCATCAAGGGACAAAACAGGTAAAGCAATTTTTGGAGGGAAGATCAGCAGTCCAGTTATGGACATGCTAAGTTTGACATTATCTAGTTGACTATAAATAAAATGGGCTTATTACAGCCAATTTTACAGACCATAAGTACAATAAAACAATTTACTTAAAAATTTCCAACCATCCAGAGGCACCTCGGTGGCTCAGTCGGTTGAGCATCCCACTTCGGCTCAGGTCATGATCTCGTGGCTTTTGAGTTCGAGCCTCGTGTTGGGCTATGTGCTGGCAGCTCGGAGCCTGGAACCTGCTTTGGATTCTGTGTCTCCCTCTCTCTGCCCCTCCCATGCTCACATTCTGTCTCTCAAACATAAATAAACATTAAAAAAAATCCAATCATCCAAAATAATTACTGAACATGAAAAAAAACCCCAAATTAATAGTTTAAATTTGGGGATTACCAGAGGATTTGGTTACTCTTATTTTACTTACTATGAAAAACAATAGTTGGCTTTTTTTTTTTTTTTTTTAAAGCAAACCCTACGCTTAACATGGGGCTTGAGGGGCGCCTGGGTGGCTCAGTTGGTTAAGTGTCTGACTTCAACTCAGGTCATGATCTTGTGGTTTGCGGGTTCGAGCCCTGCGTCGGGCTCTGTGCTGACAGCTCGGAGCCTGATGCCTGCTTCGGATATTGTGTCTCCTTCTCTCTATGCTCCTTCCCCATTTGTGCTCTGTCTTTCAAAAATAAATAAACATTAAAAAAAAATGGGCTCAAACTCATGACCCTGAAATCAAGTGTCGCATGTTCTACCAACTGAACCAGCCAGGCGTCCTATATAGCTGGCTATTTGTAATGCATTATATATTTATAACATATTATACTTTAAAAATGTGACATTACACATAGAATGCTTTACTTTAAGAGCAAATGGAATAGGTTTGAGTACTTTACATTTACTTAAATTATTTAGGCAATAATGTTTCAAAGTTCATGATGCTTTTTAAACATTAAGGTTTAATGATTGATAAGTGATAATATGTAGGCTCTATCAAAATAATTAACTACGAAGAATGTTGTGGATCAAAGCTCCTAAGAGAAAAAGAACTATTAGCTTTAATTGCTAAGGAAGTTATTTTGAGTTATGTCTAGCATGGCAGGAAATAGGCCAATATTAAAAGTGGTAAACAAGAATAAAGACTTATGTTGGAAGTTGCTCAGTAATTTATTTGTTTGACTGGTAGGATTGGTATGAAGTGAATAAACCATTGTTTTCCAAGGCTTTAGGGTATTTCTGAGGCTGAGGCAAAATAAGCCCTAACTATTGAAGGAATCCGTTTCAAAAGCTACAGGCTCTTACTTACATTCAAATGTAAGCTTATCTCATCTAAAATTTAGCACTTTTATTGTTTTAAAAACTGTAATTCTTCAAAAATACTTGTTGGTATTTAATTGATATAATGACATGCAACATTATTTTCATTTCAGGTGTATAATATGATCCAATATTTGTATTATTGCCAAATGATCACCAAAGTCTAATTAACATCCATCACCACACAGTTAACATTTTTTTTTACGTGATGAGAACTTTGAAGATCTCTTCTCTTAGCAATTTTCAAATATACAAAATCCAGTATTATTAACTATAATCACCAAGCTGTACCCTATATCCCCATGACTTACTTACTAGTAAACACAAAAATAGAAACCTGATATTGTTCCAGACACGTTAGTATATAATCACCATGAATAAATGTATTTAATATTGTGCTTCCTTTTAAATATCACTAAAATTGGGGTGCCTGGGTGGCTCAGTCAGTTGAGCGTCCCACTTCGGCTCAGGTCATGATCTCATGGCTTTTGAGTTCGAGCCCCGTGTCAGGCTCTGTGCTGGCAGCTTGGAGCCTGGAGCCTGCTTCGGATTCTGTGTCTCCCTCTCTCTCTCTCTGCCCCTCCCCTGCTCACACACAGTCTCTCTCTCTCTCTCAAAAATAAACATTAAAAAATTTTAAAAATAAATAAAATAAATATCACTAAAATAGATTGTAGCTATGCTATTATTAGCACTCCACATGAGGAAAAAAAAAACCACATTTATTTATGAGCTCTTTTGAGGATCCAGATCAGAGTTTCTCAAACTACTGACATTTCATAGCTGATAATTCTTTGTTTTGAGGGGGCTGGCCTGTGCATTGTAAGACGCTGAACAGCATCCCTAGCCTCTGCCCACTAGCTGCCATTAGAAACTCCCACAAATGGTGTCAAGCAAAAAATTCTCTAGACAATACCAAGTATGGGCAGTGGGGTGGGGTGGGATGGAGTGGGTGGGCTGGGGTGCGGGGTGGGGGTGCAAAATTGTCTCCAGTTGAGAACACTTATCTAAAATAAGAATTTTCAGGGCCGTTGGGTGGCTCAGTCAGTTGAGTGTTGACTCTTGATTTCGGCTCAGGTTGTGATCTCACGGTGCTGAGAAGTCCTGAGATCGGTCCTGAGACTGAGCCTCGCTGCTTAAGATTCTCTCTCCCTCTCCCTCTGTCCCTCCCCCAACTCATGTGTGCACTCTCTCTCAAGAAAGAAATAAGCATCTTCAATTAAATTAAAATTACATAATGGAGCTTAAAGCATCAGTAGGCTCACCATTCACGATTTGCAATTAAGTGGGAATAAAGATATCAGTGTGATAATCTCTTGATGTGTGCAGGAAGTCCCCATGATATCCCTTTGCTTTCTCCCCTTCAGTTATCCAAATATTCTTAAGAGTTTGGAGAAATTAAAACTAAGCTTCTCTCCACTAGAGGGTGGAGAACACTTTCATTTGGTCAATAAGTAGTCCCCAATCTCTTTGGCAGCTGATCTGACAATACCAAGATGTAGCCTTCTCTCCCGAATGTTTTTCTCTATATGGCACACATTCTTGCAAGTCTTAAGCAAAGAACAGCAGAAACAAAATAGAGGAAACGTGGTAATGGAGCAGGGAGCCAATTCAACAAGTGTTGCTGAAGGCCTGCTCTGCTATGGAGGGACTGGCAGTACAAAGGCAGAAGAAAACTAAGATGGATGAGTGAAATATATTCTAGGTCAGACTGCAGTGAATGCGAAAACATATGTTTGAGGAAACACAAAATATCAAGGGTTAGGGTGGGGTTAAAATTTTAGCTGGGGAACTAGGGAAGGGCCAAACAATGAGTGAGAGTACTTTTAAAGTATAATGTTCTCTAAAGTCATTTATTTAAAATCTGAAAATAGTCCCTATAGTTATATAAAATTATATTTATTAACCCATATTCAAAACAGGAAGTAAATATGTATTTAAATATCAAAATACTGACTTCTATTAAACTTTCATTAAGCTACAAACAGCAAAAGCAAGCTCAAGTGTTGTCTCCCTAAAGAATATGATTATTTTGGCACACAGCTCAGGAAGGACACTTGTGTAATTTATCTCAATGAACTACGAAAAACAATGAAGTAATGCATCTTCCCAAAAAAGACTTTATTAAATAATGAAATTCCTGTTTGTGATCTGGGCAATTACATAAAACTGAATTGCATTCATTTTTTATAGTCTTACCTCATTTGATCTTTGTCAGCTGAGGTCTAATGAGCAAGAGGGAACCTTGTATTTTGTAAATAAAACAGCTTAAATCATGCTCAAAAAAACGTCTATGTTCATATTCATATGAATTAAATAGGGAGAGATATGGCCAAAATAAAAGGCTATAAACTCATGAATGGACCATTCATCTGAAGCACCAATTATTTGACCTTACTTGACAGTCATACTTGATACGACTACAAATACAGCTACCAGTGAGAACAAAAAGGAAACGTCCCATAATCTGGAAGATAAGCCCCTTTTAAAGGTCTCTTTCAGAAATCCTAAAAACATAAGAACTTTAAAGAGTAACAGTCACTCTTTTATGATAGATTCTCTATAACACTTTTTTCCTTGCAAGAACAGGAAAGAGACCAAAGTTAATACAACATAAATCAAAATGCTCAGCATTTGGTACAAATAAAAATTTATTCGGAAGAAACTACACATTAAATCATAGTAGAGCTTAGCTTTGTGTTAACGTTTCCAAAGGCCTTACTGTGTACCATCAAAACTGTAATTTTGTGCTTCTCACAGTTAATACCTGGTTCACCAGAAATTTATTGCTAAAAGGAAATGGTTCCTGAACAAAATATTCAAAGATTTCCACCATTATAATTGTTTCCTCCCCTTGTTGGCTGCTCAATTCCTGAATGGATGAGCCATTTATTTCAATTTCTGTGAAGCCTTTTCAAGCCCCAGTTCCTGAACAGTAGAAAATCACATTTACTAAGTATGTTAAGCACGGTTTTACAATGATCTGTTTCACAGATCCTCTGAAATCTAGCAAGGCATACTGACTTTGTGACAGCACTCATTCATTTGTCACACATTTATTATGCAAATAGTAAGTTAGGCCCTGTATGAGGTCAAGCATAATACATGAAGTGTCCCTGTAAGGGACAGTAATTCTAGCAATGAGAAAAGAACCCTAAGAGAAAAAAATGTATAAGGTGTTTTAGGAGCAGAACAAATACCCAACTCTGCCTGAGACTGATTTTTTTTCCCCTGAAAAAAATAAATGCACCCAATTCCTCCCATTGAAAGCTTAAAACTCTTTCTTAGTCATTATCATTCTTCTGGATAGCCTTCATCAATGAACAAAACACCCAATCTAATTAAAAAAGAAAAAGAAAAAGAAAAAACAACCCACCAGCATACCTTGTGGCTTTGGACTTGCAGCTGAGGGTTTTGCTGGCGTTTTTCCATTTATTCCCTGAGCCTCTTCATCAGACACATTCTGATCAACCCGTGGGGTTGTGCTGCTTTTCACACAAGGTGGAACTAGAGTGATCTTTGGACAGGTACTGATGCCTGGGAGAGTTGAAAAAGAAAGGACAGGTAAATACAGAGGTGGAGCACAGCTATGTCACATGACCTAAATTCCTTTTTATCCCGTAAAACAAAAACAATCACAGTTACAAGACTAAGCATAGAAATATTTTTCCCATGTGTACTGGCCTTGACAGAATTTCTTGGGAAAGATCTCATTCCATGTGTTGAGAAACCTCGGTAATGCACGCTGACAGAGATCGAGCCCCTTCCTCCCCCACCACACACACACTCCCTCTCTTCCTCCCTCCCTTCCTTTCAGGGCCACAGAAAGGGCAGAATGCAGCTGCTACTGGTGAAGGAGAAGACAGGAGGGCCCCAGCATTAATCTGCTGAAAGCTTTCCTTTCCAGCAGCCAGTCACCAGTCATTGAGTGACTCTCAAGAACAAAGCAGGAAAGCACCAACATGACAGCTGACCTAACGACTCTAGAAGAACGGCTCGATGAATAAAGAAAAAATACATATACCCTTCCTTCACTCACTAGTTTACCAGAGTCCAGCTCTACATCTGTAAGCTAATACCCATGTTTTCAACAAAAGGATTATACCGATTATACTGTCATATTTATAGCTCAAAACTCTAAAATGTCGATACTGAAAGGCATCATGAGACCAAGATGTAGAAAAATAGATCAACTTTCTGAGTCCTGATTTAAGAAGTTAATTGTTAAGTTTCAGAGACTTTTTAAGAAATCGTGTGCCAGTGCTTTCTCTTTATACGACTCAAACTTTCCTTTCTTCCAGTTGACATAGTGATATTAACAATAGACTAGACCTTGCTTAGGAGAAAATACAATTTCTACCAGGGAGATCATGATCCATTTAAGAAACTATCGTTGGTTTAAAAACAGAGTTTCATTTTTACAGAATCCAAATAACTAAAAAGAAAACTAGGAGAGATAAAAAGCCTTAATTATTCAAAACAAGAAAAGCTAATAAAACCCAATCAACTTTTTACTGAGTAAAAAAATTCCCTTTTATTTCAATTGATTATTAAACAGTATTGATTAAAATCTGCACATACTACTGCTTTATTTTCTGCATTCTCCTTGAAATTTATCTTGGTAAAACAAGTTTTAGAAGATATTAACAGTTTTAAGTATGGTCAAGAAGTTTTAGAGACCCAGTGCTGAAACAAATTAAGTGGGTTTTCATCAGACACCCTTCTGCTAAAATGAGCTGCTGGCTGGATTAAACATTCTTTAGCCAAACAGAAGGCTTTGAATGCAAGAGCTAGAGATTATTTGACAGCATATTACTGCAATTGTGAACAGAAGAAAGAAAAGGTTGAATCTTTAAATGTGTGAGCCTATCTACTTTTTTAGAAGAACTGGGTGAAGTAGGCAAAGTCTATCTCTAAAATCTGTAGCATGACATCCAACCACTTAGTCTTTTAGGAGCATTGGGATGTTGGTTCCACAGTGATCTCAAGGATGGTTTGGTGGTTCTAAAGGCCACCTTCTGGGGTCTGGAAGTGTGGCCTTGGGACAAAAGAGTGAAAAGCCAGAGCTTAGCTCCAAGTCAGAGGCAGAAACTATAACGCAACTGTAAAATGAGGCACTGAAAGAATGTGATCTATAGCAACAAATCTATAAAAAGAAGGCAGTTAATGGGTTAAATGAGGAAACGGGAGTATACTGAATCTTTGAAAAATAGATCAACACTTACATATTAAAAGATGACACCACTTTAATAATTAGCCTATTTAGAAACAAAAAAAAGTCTTGAATAAATAATAACTTGAAATTAAAAACTAGGCAATTTCCTGAGAGCAAACTTTCAGGGCATGATGTGTTTTATGCAGGTGTCATATTTATTAGAGAAGATTTCCCACGAATGTGCCAAAATGCCTGCAGTAAGAGATCAACTACATATTCTGTTATAAATCCATTAAAGTCATGTTTATAACATTTTTTTTTGCCAGTGGCAAAAAATCTACAGCCAGAAACTTGATTTTAGATCATTGTTTAATACCAGTCTACAAACTTCAGCCACTATCACAAAGTATGAAAATATGGTTAAAGACACAGAAAACACATTTTTAAAGGGTTAAGGGGGGGAAAAAGGGCAATGACAAATAGGCAACAGAGACTAGTTGTGGCTGCAAAGCCAAAAATATTTACAGTCTGGCCCCTTACAGGAAAAGTTTGCTGACCACTGCTCTAAGTCAGACACATCATGGTAAAGAAAATGTGCCATAAAAAAGGACCATTTTATTAAATTGCTCATCCTCTGACACTTTGGAATAGCAATACAAAAGAAGACTTTTGAGTGTCTATGACGCACTCAGCCTACTCACATTTGGAGACAGTTCTTATTTGGGTGCCAATTGCACAATACAGAACTGAAACCAAAATTGTAACCAGGTGGTCCACCCATTCAAGAAATTTTATATCAACTTTTAGATTCCAATTTACCAAGAAGGTGACCAAACAGTTAATCTTGGGCACAGATACAACTAGTTTACGTTATGTTAGTGCGGGGGGAAAGTGTTCTATTTAAATAATGTGTCCTCCTGAGTATTGGTAATCCAGTTTCAACCACTAGTCCTACCCATTTTGCATTCCTCTTTGGGTTACTAATTTACGCTTGCTGGGTCATATCTTCTGTAAGCAATGTCTAGACATAGGCTAACTGCAAAAGGCTTCAGATATTCTCAATCCAGCCTCATCTTTGCATAAGGCTCCCTGTTCCAACTGGAGAGGTTGCCACTACAGCTTAAGTTTATCTGTCTTCTTTTGTATCATACTTGTGAGTGGCAGATAATGACTAGTTAGGGTGACTTTGTCTCCTATTTGCAAAATTTTGTTCTAAGCTGTTATACTCTGCCAAATCATTCTTGAGTGGCTTTTTCACATCTTACTCTTTGGCTATCCATTCCAAAGCAAAGTCCACTCAGTTCTCTGATTCTTCATGCCTGATCTCTTGCCATAGTACCGCTCATGCCCCCAGACCACATTGTTATGACTTTGCTATGGCCATGTCTACATGGCCTCAACCATTCATAACATCTCTTCCAACTGCACCAAATCTCTAGTCCGTAAAAGCTCAATGGACTTCACTCCTTGAGACAAGAGGATCTCTTGGATTTAAGAGGACAGAAGCAGTTTTACAGGGATGACAAATTTTTTAGGAGTACACTATACAGAGTGAAGAGATACCTCAAAAAAACTTAATTTGAAATATTCTTAGATTTACAGGGAGCTACACTCAGGTTCCTAAAGTTAGCATCTATTACAACACATTTATAAAAACAAGTCTTATAAAGACAAATTTTTCCACTAATACCCTTTCTGTTACAGGATCTGATCCAAAATATCACATTGCATTTAGTTTTCATTGTTTCCTTACTGCACCCCAACCTGAGTTACTCAGTCTTTGCTGGTTTTGTAGAGCATTAGCACTTTTGAAGAGTAACAGTCAAGTGTTTTGTACAATGCCCCTCAAACTGAATTTCTCTAATGTTGTCTCATGATTACATTGGGTTTATGGGTTTGAGGGCAGGACATCACAGAGGCAATGTGCCCATCTGTAAACAGTGTTACATCACTGCATGTTATCAATGTGACTATCACATTTGATACTAACTTTGGTCCCTGGGAAAGGTGGTGTCTGCCAGGTTTCTCCACTGGAAAATATTATAAGACTTTTTTTAAAATTTATTTTGAGAGAAACAGAGAGAGAGCGAGAGACAGAGAGACAGAGAGAGAGAGCTTGTGAGCGTGAGCAGGGGAGGGGAAGAGAGAGAGAGAATTCCAAGCAGGCTCCGAGTTCTGTCAGCACAGAGCCTGACATAGGGCTCAGACTCATGATATGAGAGATCATGGCCTGAGCCAAAATCAAGAGTCAGATGCTTAACCAACTGAGCCACCCAAGCACTCCATAAGACGTTTTTCAACAGTGTTTTCCTATTATCCTTTCAAAAACTCCCCATTTGTCCCATTAGTTTGAGGAAGAGTCATTATCTCCCATGTGTTACCTAAAATGCCTAGTTTAAGAGATCAACTAGTTTTTTGTTTTTTATTTATTTATTTTTTTAATAAAACTCATGGTTTACAACTCTTTTGCCAAGGGGAACAAATTCACTGTTAGGAAATTTATTTTAGAAAACTATTTGTTTCCCAAACTTCTGGAGCTCCATAATAAACTCTCCAGAAAAATGATAAGCAAACCACAAAGGATCTTAGAAAAGAAAATATGATCAACAGTTTCAGAAATTTCCTTGGACCTAGGAATTCTACCTTTAGGAATTTAATGTACGGAAATCGTCCTGAATGTGTAAAAGTATATGTACATGAATAGTCAACGCAACATTATGGAAAATATACATAGTTGTTAAAAACAGAAAAAGAAAAATAAGATTGGGAAGATCTCTAATTAGTATTTATTATTAAATAAAAAACAAATATTATAGAAAAATATGTATAGTAGGAGCCCCATTAAAAATGAAGATACGGGGGCACCTAGGTGCTCAGTCGGTTAAGCATCTGACTCTCAGTTTCAGTTCAGGTCATGATCCCCTAAGTTCGTGAGTCTGAGCCCCACATCAGGCTCTGCACTGACAGCACAGAGCTGCTTGGGATTCTCTCTCTCCCTGTCTCTCTGCCCCTCCCCCACTCATATTCTCTCTCTCTCTCTCTCTCTCTCTCTCTAATTTTATTTTTTTTGAGAGAAAGAGAGAGAACGCAAGTGGAGAAGGGACAGAGAGAGGGGTGGAAAGGGAGAGAGAGAATTCCAAGCAGGCTCTACACCACCAGTGCAGAGCCCAATGAGGGCCTTGAACTCATGAAATGCGAGATCATGACCCAAGCTGAAGTCACAAGCTTAACCAACTGAGCCATCCAGGTGCCCCCAAAATAAATAAACTTAAACACACACACACACACACACACACACACACACACACACACACACAAATGTGCCTAAATGCATTAGAGAGGATGTCAGTAACATGGCAAACTTAATTTCGGGAACTGAGAGTAGGAAGAGAGGATGAATAGGAACTTTCATGTTTTGCTGTCTGTACAACTGAATCATTTAAATGTTTTATAATGAAACTGTGCTTATAAATTACTTACATAAAAGAGAAAATCTATGAAAGTTACCAAATATGTGTATTAAAGATTGTTTAAAAACATATCCTTTATGTTTCCACACCTATGTTCACAGCAAGATTATTCTAATAGCTAAAGTATGGAAGCAACTCATTGACAGATGGACAAATATACATGCAATGGAGTATTATTCACTCTTAAAAAGGAAGGAAATCCTGATACATGCCACAACATGGATATCTTGAAGCTATTATGCTAAGTGAAATAAATTAGTTTAAAAAACACAAATATTGTCAGGTTCCACATATCTGAGTTACATAGTCAAAATCAGACAGAAAGTAGTGTGGTGGTTGCCAGGGGTTGAGGAGATGGGAGAATGGAAGTTACTATTTAAATTTTTAAAAAGTATTTATTTTTGAGAGGCAGGGAGAGACAGAGTACAAGCTGGGAGGGGCAGAGATGGAGAGGGAGACAAAGAATCCGAAGCAGGCTCCAGGCTCTGAGCTGTCAGCACAGAGCCTGATGCAGGGCTCAAACTTACAAACCGCGAAATCATGACCTAAGCTGAAGTCAGACGCTTAACTACTAAGCCACACAGGTGCCCTGGAAAGTTACTATTTAATGAGTACAGTGTTTCATTATAAGATGAAGAGTTCTGTGGCTGGATGGTGGCCATGGTATCATTGCACTTAATGCCAACGAACTATATGCTTACAATGGTTAAGGTGGTAAATTTTATGTATTTTTTAAAAATAATTTTAAAAGCTTTTAATTTAAAAAGTTTATCACTTGCTTAGCAAAGAAAAGGTGAAGAAATATTAATACATTCAAGTTGCCTACTTCACATCTCTAGTGTGTCTAAGAGCTAGCTCACACTCCACATACCCAAATCTGACATCCTCAACTCTCAACACTCACCCCAAACCACTGTCTTCACAGTCTTCTCCACATCAGCTAATGGCAGTTTCACCTTTGCTTAGGCCAAAAAGCTTGGAAGCATTCTCAAGTCTTCTTTTTCTCTCTTGTTCAACATCTTATCCATCAAGAAATTCTGCCAACTCCACCATCTACCATCACCATTCCAAGGCTACTATTCTGGCCTAACTTACCATAAACTGGATGAGAGCAAGACCCTCCAACCTGGTCTCCCTACTCCTACCCTTTTCTCCAGGATAGTCATACTTTCAAACAGGACCTGCGAGAGACCCCTTTTAAAAACCAAATCAGATCATATCACTCCTATGCTAAAAATTCTCCAATGGCTCTATATCTCACACAGGATAAAAATGCATCTCCTTACAAGGGCTGACAAGCACTACATGATCTGGTCTCAGTCCCTTTACCACTGACCTCATTGCTAGTATTGCCCCCTTGCTCATTCTATGACAGTCATACTGGTTCCATGCTGTTCTTCAAATAGGCCAAGTACACCTTTGGTCTAGCTACTCTCTGCTGCAATGCTTTCCCCGCCATGATAATTGCTGGTTAATTGCTTTGTCTTCTTCATATCTTGGCTCAAACTTTTGTCAATATGTACTATACTGACCATTCTCTTTAGTGTAACTACTACTCTTATTAGCTGTACAGTTTTTTTTCCCCCATAGCACTTATCACCTTCTAAAAGCCCACATTACTGAGGAAGGCAGTTTAAGATGTCAGCATAGGAAGACCTGAACTCATCTCCCACACAACAAATTTACAGCCAACTGTGAAATAACTCCCCCTGAAAAAGACCTGAAAACTAGCTGAACATCTCCTCTACAGTAACGGATAATTAGACCACATCAATACAGGAAGAGGAAGCAGAGATGGGTCTCACCAAACACCCTTCCCCTGTCGTGGCAACTCACAACTGGGAAGGATGTCACAAACACGGAGTTTCTCCTTGTGGAGCAACATGATGTGCCTCACATCAGGCACTTCAATCCTTGGGACCTACACCAGAGAGATGAGGAGCTTTCAAAGTTAAGTGGCTTTGAAAAACAACAGGGCTTACATCCAGAAGAACATAGGGCTATAGGAAATGGAGATTCCACTCTTAAAGGGCTTGCCTGCAGACTCACTCACCCTGGGACCCAGCACAAAAGCAGCAGTTTGAAAAGCACCTAGACCATATATGAATGAGATTCACTTGGTAATCTTAGAGTATCTGCCAAAGGGTTGTTAGGACTCTCTCTAGGGACAGATGCACTGGTGGGTGCCATTTTTGTACTCCCCTCAAACCTGCTTAGAACAGGTAGGTACACCCCACACAGGGATGCCCCTTGAGCACCTGGCTCTGGTGCCAGAGATGATTGTGTTTCTGGTCCTAGCAGGTCTGAAACATTGGAGTGACAGTTCTTGGTGGGCTACTACCTCTAGAACACTGCAGAGATAGCAGTCCAGAACACAACCTTGTGTGAAAAAGGATTATTTACTTGTCCTGGAGCTTCAGTTGGATGGGTACTACATACCTAAATGACACGCCATCCTCTCAGGGAATGTAGGCCAGGGAACATTACCTTTTTGTCCTCCCTTGGCCTTGGCATAGCGCACCTGTTCCTCCCAGAAATGACCACATTGCCTGGTCTGGAGGCCAGCAGGGTTTAGGATTATGGTCTTGCAGGACTGTATATATTTGCATATCTTAAAAGCTGCTGTCTGAGGGTTAAGTTTTCAATTAGCTTGAAACATTGCCTGGTCTGGAGGCCAGCAGGGTTTAGGATTATGGTCCCGCAGGACTGTATATATTTGCATATCTTAAAAGCTGCTGCCTGAGGGTTAAGTTTTCAATTAGCTTGAAACTGGGGCTGACTGAGATCCCACATTCTGTAAGACTCAAAAGGCTAGCGACTCCCTCAACAACTGTAGCCTATCAGGAATAAATCACATTGCTTAGGCAATCACAAAATTTTGAGAGATAACAAAGGGTAAGGTTACCAATAAAGTTCATCATCTATACAGGCCACTCATCCAAGACTGAGAGAGATAGGTGTTTCACCTAATACACAGAAATGAAAAGAGTCAAGCAAAATGGGAAGACAAAGGAATATGTTCCAAATGAAAGTACAAGATATGCCCCTTCCCCCCCCCTAAAACCACTTAATAAAAAAGAGAGAAGTGATTTACCTGATAAAGAGTTCAAAGTAATGGCCATGGATAAACACATTAGAACTTTAAAAAAGAGTTCAAAATATAAGTAGCAAACAGAAGTCATAGATCTGAAGAATAACAAATAACAATCACAGAACTGAAAAATACACCAGAGAGGTTCAACAGCAAAGTAGATGAAACAGAAGAAAGAATCAGTGATCTGGAAGACAGAGCAATGAAACCTCACCCAAACAGAGCAGCAAAAAGAAAAACTTTAAAAATTGAAGATAGCTCAAGAAACTTATGGAACAACAAGCAGATTAGCATTCTCATTATAGATGTTCCAGAGAAGAGAGAAAGGGTCAGAAAACTTTCCTGAAGAAATAATGGCTGAAAACTTCCCTAACCTGGGGAAGAAAATAGACATCTGGATCTAGAAAGCACAAAGAATTCCCCCCTGCCAAAAAAAAAACCCAAAAAACCAAAAAACCAAAAAACAACAAAAAAAAAACAAGCCCAAAGAGACCCACACAAAGACACATTATAATTAAAATGTCAAAAGTTAAATAAAGAATCTTAGAAGCAGCACAGCAAGAGAAAATATAACTTGTTATATATACAGGAACACCCATAAGACTATTAGCAGATTTCTCAGCAGACAGTTTACAGGCTAGAAGGGAGTGGCATCATATACTCAAACTGCTGAAAGGAAAAAACTTCCAACCAAGAAAACTCTATTCAGGATTTAAGGAGAGATAAAGAGCTTTCAGACAAACAAAAGCTAACAGAGTTCACCACCACTAAATTGGCCGTACTAAATATGTTAAAGGAACTTTAAGCTGAAAAGAAAGTACACTAATTAGTAAGAAGAAAAGAATAAAAACCTCACCAGTATAGGTAAATATGGTAAAGGTAGTGGATTAATCATTTATAAGGCTAGTATGAATTTAAAAGGCAAAAGTAGTGAAAATAATGATAGCTATAATGATTAGTTAAGGGATACACAAAATAAAAAGATGTAAAATGGGACATTAGAAATATAAACATGGGGGGCAGGGACTAAAAATGTGGTTTTAGAATGCATTCACAAACCTAACTTCTTATCAATTTAAAATGGACTGTTATATGTGAGCATCATGGCAACCACAAAGCCAAAACCTACAGCAGACATACAAAAGATAATGAAAAAGGAAATCTAAGCATAATACTATAGTAAGTCATAAGAGAATAAAGTCATAAGCCAAAGAGAAAACATTCCCAAACTCATTATGAGGCCAGCATAACCCTGACACCAAAACCAGACAATGACAACACACACACACACACACACACACACACACACACACACATACACACACACAATTGGCTAATATCCCTGACGAACAGAGATGCAAAAATCCCCAACAAAAATGATAGCAAACTGAATTCAACAATACATTAAAAGGATCATACATCATAATCAAGTGGGATATATCCAGGGATGCAAGGATGGTTCAACACCTGCAAAACAATCAATGTGATAATGTGATATAGCACATAACAAAATGAAAGCTAAAGTCACCGTGATAATCTTAATAGATACAGAAAAGGCATTTAACAAAATTCAACATCTATTTATGATAAAAACTATCAACAAAGTGGGTATAGATGGAACGTATCTCAATAGAATAAAGGCTGTATATGACAAGCCCAGAAGCAACATCATACTCAATGCATAAAAGTTAAAAAAGCTTTTCTTTAATATCAGGTACCAGACACATATGTCCAATCTTGCCAGTTTTATTGAACACGGTATTGGAAGTCCTAGCCAGAGGAATTAGGCAGGAAAAAGAAATAAGACATCCAAATTGGAAAGGAAGAAGTAAAACTGTCACTATTTGGAAACATGATTTCATATATATAAAACCCTGACAGCTTCCCCAAAACTGTTAGAATAAACAAGTTAATACACAAAAATCTGTTATACTTTTATATAGCAACACCAAACTACAGAAAAACTAAGAAAACAATCCCATTTACAATTGCATCAAAAAATAAAATAGTAGTAAGCTTAACCAAGGAAGTGAAAGACTTGTTCACTGAAAACTATAAAGCACTGATGAAAGAAACTGAAAAAGACACAAATAGATGGAAAGTTATTCTGTGTTTGTAGATTAAGCAAATTAATAGTTAAAATGTCCATTCTACCCCAAATAATCTACAGATTCAATGCAATTCCTATCAAAATTACAATGGTATTTCTCACAGAACAATCGGGGTGCCTGGGTGGCTCAGTTGTTAAGCATCTGACTCTTGATTTCAGCTCAGGTCGTGTGCTCATGGTTTGTGAGTCTGAGTCCCTCATCTGGCTCTGTACCAATGGTGTGGAGCCTGCTTGGGATTCGCTCTCTGTCCCCTGCCTCAAAATAAATAAATGAACTTAAAAGAAAGAACAACCAATTTTAAAATTTGTATGGAACCAAAAGAGATCCTGAAGGTGTCAAAACCATCTTGAAAAAGAACAAAAATGGAGGCATCCCCTTCCCTGATTTCAAAGTATATTACAAAGCTCTAAGAATCATAACAGGATGGTATTGCATAGAAACAAAACACACGGATCAATTGGATGGCACAGAGAGCCCAAAACTCAACTCATACATATACTGTCAATTAATTTATTACAATGGAACCAAGAATGAGGAAGGACAGCCTCTTCAATAAATGGTCTTGGGAAAACTAGACAGCCACATGCAAAAGAATGAAATCGAACCACTTTCTTATACCATATGCTAAAATGAACTCAAAGTGGATTAAAGACCTGAAACTATAAAACTCCTGAAAGAAAACATAGGTGGTAAGCTCCTTGACATAGGTCTTAGCAACATTTTGGCTTTTTTGGGTTGTATTCAGTTTTGTTTTTTGGATCTGACACCAAAGGCAATGGCAACAAAAGCTAAAATAAACAAATAGGACTACATCAAATTAAAGGCTTCTGCACAGTGAAGGAAACCATCAACAAAAATTTAAAAAGCAACCTACTTGAATGGCATACTAATTGTTATTTAAAAAAATGAAAGCTTGCCATTTGTGACAACATGGATGGACCATGAGGGTATTATACTAAATGAAATGAGTCGGACAAAGACAGATACCATATGACTTCACTTATCTGTGAAATCTAATAAACAAAATACTTGAACAAACAAAATTCAAAGATACAGAGAACAGGGTGGGATAAAAGGGTAAAGAGATTCAAGAGGTACAAACTTCAGCTCTAAAAGAAGTCATGGGAATGCAATGGTACAGCACGGTGACTACAGGCAATAATGTATTGCAAACTTGAAGATAAGAAAGTAAATCTCAAAAGTTCTCATTACAAGAAAAAAGCTGTAACTTTGGTGAGGTATGGTAACTAGACTGACTGTGGTGATCATTTTGTAATGTATACAAATGTTCAGTCCTCATATTGTACACCTGAAACTAATATATTGTTATATATCAATTATACTTCAATTAAATTAAATTAAATCAGTACAACATTTATTTTGTTTGTTTATTGTCTGTGTCTCCTGCTTAGACTGTAAGCTGTGAGAAGGCACTGACATTTGTTCAGATGTATCCCAGGAACATCACCTGCCACACAATAGATGCTCAATAGTTTTGAACAAATGAGCTCTCGACCCTGAGGCAAGTTTCTCTTCATTTGCCTACATTCTTAGTTTCTAATTCAAGAGAGATACTTTCTAAATTCCAACAATAAGTAGATACATAGCTGTTTTAGAGCCCATGCAAAATTCGAAACATTTCCATTCTTATCTCAACTTTTAAACATTGAAGGTCATTTCTACACAAATTCTAAATACCGGGGCGTCTGAGTGGCCCAGTCGGTTAAGCATCAGACTTCAGCGCAGGTCACCATCTCACGGTTCATGAGAGCCTGCTTTGGATCCTCTGACTCCCCCTCTCTGCACCGCCCCCCTCAAAAATAAAAAAAAAAATTTTAAATGAAATAAAATTAACATTCTAAAAAAAAAACCAACCAACAAATAAACAAAAACAACCAAATTCTAAATACCTAGGAAAAATTTTTACACAAGTAATCTTTCCACAACCCAGCAACAGACTTCTAAACATCTGGAATTGTGGAACTATCCAGATGTCTTGATAAAAACAGCAGCAGCTAAAAATCCCAGTAATCGACTCAAATGTTTCCATCCATCATAATCTGTAATTTTATTTTCATTTACTCGAGTCGCTAAAATGCACCGTAGGCTGCCAATGTTTCAGACTTATGATGATGCTACCTAAAATTATAGAATTTTATAATTGCCAGAAAAAGCACAGATTGCTTGAGGTCTTTAAAGTTCAAAAGCAATATGAATTCAAACTAAGTCTTGAAGGTAGTAACTGTAGATATTCGATATTTTTCAAGGCCCCATAGCTGGATGTACACAGATAAAATGTGTAATATGTGTAAAAAGGCAATTGTGACTACTGTATTTTTCTTGAGCAAATGCAACATTGCATGTATGCAATGAGATCAGAGAAATGTATAGCCTCTAAAAACACAAACATAATTTGTTTTCAAAATAGAAATACTTCATGTTTCTGAAACATGCTCCATAATTATTTACCGATTTTTTTCTCCCATGTATAAGGAAAGAAAAGGATAACTTTTTTTTGAATGTTTATTTTTGAAACAGAGAGAGAGAGACAGAATGCAAGCAGGAGAGGGGCAGAGAGAGAGGGAGATACAGAATCCAAAGCAGGCTCCAGGGTCTGAGCTGTCAGCACAGAGCCTGACATGGGACTCAAACTCACGAACCGTGAGATCATAACCTGAGACAAAGTGGGACACTTAACTGACTGAGCCACCCAGGCACCCCAAAAGGATAACATTTCTAAAGAATGCTTTGTGGTCCCTTAAAAGTTAGAATTCTGTTAGAGTAACTGAAACAAAACCACATAAGCTTGTCGAAATTCCAGTACTGAGTAGATCACAGTGAGGCCCATGCCTATAGTGCTTGTTATGTAGCCGACTACATTTTATCGCCCCAGTTTAAATGTTGGCCTAGGAAACTGTTTCCCTTTTCAGTGTGACCATTTGTTAGGTCCCATGAATCCCTGCACAGCAGTGCGAAAGTACACATTCCGTGATGACTTCCGGATTGGAGCTGGCGCAGTTCTGCGGAGCCTTGGCATGGTATTATCTTGGAGACTGAACTTCCTCCAGCAACTTTCTGCATCAGGAAGGGAGCTGGAGGTAGCTCTTCCACCCCTAAAACCATGGTCTGATGTTCACTTTTTGATTATATTCAAATAAGAATATTGGTCAAGATTGTAGCAAGCTCTGGCTATTTAAAGCACAAAGATGATTCTGTGTCTGCAGCCATGACTAGAGCGGAAGGTGGGAGTAAAGAGAAACCACAATCAATTACATGTGGGTTTTTTTTTTTTTTTTTTTTTTTGCCTACTTGGAGAGGGTGGTTCTAGCTGACACCATCCAGAGTTGGAAGAGGTCCCCAGCTTGCTGTGCTTCATCTGATAAACTGTTTTCAATGTACAATAACACCCATTTCATAGCTCCTTCTTTCTACTGCAAAGGGTAAGCAGGTGGATTAAAGTGGGCCCTAGATTCATCTAAACACCCTGCATTACTGTTGTGCCAAAACTTTGGCATACTGATTATTGTAAATAAAAATTACTTAACAGACAGCCTGTGCAAAGACACTCAGATCCTACTCTGTCCTCCTGAAAGCAGAAAAAAATATCTGCTATGTCGAAAGTACCAGGCTATGTCCCTGTACCAGGAGTTAGAGGTGTCTTTATTACCAGAGATAGGGAATTTAGAGCCGAGAAGGCTGCATAAATAACCCCTTTTCTTTTTTTTGTATTAAAATAGTTTTTTTAATGTTTATTTATTTTCAAGAAAGAGACAGAACACGTGTGAGGGAGGGGCAGAGAGAGGGAGACACAGAATTCAAAGCAGACTCCAGGCTCTAAGCTGTTAGCACAGAACCCGATGTGGGGCTCAAACTCCCAAACCATGAGATCATGACCTGAGCTAAAATTGGACGCTCAACTGACTGAGTCACCCAGGTGCCCCACAACCCCTTTTATTTCTTACTAATCTACTACATCAGCCCAAATTCTTGGGAGCTTCAATTAGTAAGGAATTCTAAAGTTTTCTTTGTCCAGTCAATTCCTCACAGCTCTATAGTTTCTTTGTCTAAAAAGTATAAAAACTGCCCGCTTTGGTCATTTCTTTAAGTCTCAATTTTATTATTGGGCCTCTGTACACATGTGTAAAAGTTGGGCCTTTTCTCCTGATAATCCATCTTATATAAATTTAATTCTTAGTCCAGCTAGACGAATCCCGGACAGAAGAAAATTTCTTCCTCCCCTTCAGTACTCCGAGTGATAGGATATCAAGGTAGAGGATCAGAGGACCAGATCCTTTATCTCTCTCCTCCCTTGAGCTTCCTAAGGCCCTTAACACTCCTTGTCTGCCTGCCTAGCCTGTCTTTGCCCTGACCACTGCTTAGCTTTTGATTTACTGCCCGGCACTTTTTCATACTGGCTTACTTTCTCTGCATCTTCATGTGCTTCAGTGCCCAATCCCTCCACGTCTTTCAGGGATTCCCAATAAACTGGGATAAATTCTTGCCAAATAATGACTCTCTTGCAAATTAGTACAATAATTTGCTTATAACTATATGACCAACTACAAACATGAATCTCTATTCAATAAAGGTAACAACAGCATTAGTAATGATAAAATGATGTCTGACATTTGATGTGGAGAATTTACGGCAGATAATTTTAATCCCCAACAATTTAATCATTATCTTTCACCTTTACCATGATTGTAAATATATGTCCTAGACTCCATAAACCTTTTCAAATTTTACTCCATTTCCCACTAATCACAATTGCTGTTTTGACAATGAATCATTTTCTGAAGAGCATGTTTGTGTTTATGACCCCTTAAAGAAATTCGGTTTTTAATTTTAACAGGTCTCATCTTTATGCTTCCAAAATACAAGCTGTTCTGTAAGCAATGAAAATATCTAATAAGCAACTGCAAACAGAATAACAAAACCTATCAAGTTACCACTTTATTTCATTCTTTGTTTTATCTGTCTCTATGTTAATGTACTGAGTGAAAACTCCCTAATTAAAAGGGCCCAGGAAGCTGCTAATTACTGGTGACAGGCGGACAAATAAACTGTAATCCTTACCCTCATGCAATTCAAGATGTAAAAGAGAAAAGACAGGGGCACCTGGGTGGCTCAGTTGGTTAAGCATCCAACTCTTGATGTCAGCTCAGGTCATGATCTCACAGTTTGTGAGATGGAACCCCTCGTTGGGCTCCATGCTTCAGCACATAGCCTGCTTGAGATTCTCTCTCTCCCTTTCTCTCTGTCCCTCCCCCTGCTCATGTGCGCGCGCGCTCTCTCTCTCTCTCTCTCAAAATAAATAAATAAACTGAAATAATAAAATAAAATAGAGATATGCACAATTCCATAGGTGTCTGGAATGCTCGCCTTCCCCTGCTTCCCCAGGGCCCTTGCTAATGGCAACAAGAAGCGAATGCACCAGTCTGTGCACCAGCTAAGAGCCTGCACGATGGCCATGGGAGGGACCAAAGAGGAGAGGAGAGCCTATGAGACATACTGAGGAAAGCATCGGTAGGGGCTGGCCGAAGAAGGGAAGAAAAGAGAGGAGTAAAAGCTTGCTTAGGCTCCTGGCTAATGTGACAAGGAAACACTGCCTTTCCTTTTAAGTAAGAATGCAAGAATACAGTTGTGTGTGTTAAGTTTCAGGAGCCTGTCAGAGTGTCCAGAACGAATAGCAAGCCCTGGTATTCATTAGGTTCAGCCATCCCTAAACACTCCATCTGCCTCATTTTTCAAACTCATTGTTAACATTTTCAAATGTATTCCCTTTGATACCTTTTAAAAAATACCATTTCATTGCCTGTTAAGGTGGGGGGTGGGTGGGGAGTCTATTAGCCTAAGGCAGAGCCAACTGTACAGAAGCTATGACCCATTTTTTGTTGTCGTCTTTGGTCTCAGTAATTATGGGTTAAACCACTTATCCTTCTTTCTATAAGAAGGACTAATTTCTTTAATTTTATTAATAGCAGTAACAAATATCAGTCAAGTGATTAGGCTAGAGGGAGAAGAAAAAGCACTTATTGAGAGCCTGAAGAATGCTTTTGGGTGTTTGCCAGTTCCTTCAGGACTCCACAGGGTTCAAGCAGTCCACTAAAGAGCCCAGGCAAAAAACCACAGCAATATTCATAGCACATACCATATGTCCTAGGGCAACTTTTCCTGCAATGTGTTCTGGGAAACTCCACTCTGGCAACAGGAACTCTCATCCCCTTCCCCCACTACCCCAATCCACTCCATCCCCCACTACCACCATCACAAATGGACAACGACTCTGTGTGAAATATTTGTGACCTGCCAAATTTTACAGCTTTACCTTGTATCCTCATGATGCCAGGGGGCATATTATGGGCTACAAAAAACCCTACAGTAAAAAAAAAAAAAACAAAAAAAAACACAACAAAACCCATTTGACTTTGAACCCAGTATATGTCCAGGAAAACTCATCATTATAGACGACAGGTCAACATCCCATGGAGCTAACGTGTCTTGGAACACGTTTTGGGAAAAGTTGTCCTAGGGACTCCTTCGTTCTGACAGCTATACCCCTGGTTATTCCCCCCCACTTTCCCATCTCCATTACTGGCATCTCTTCCTGACGTTGCCATCGTTTTGGCTGCCTTCGTGACCCTGACTCAAACTGAGCTGAAACTCCAACCTGTCCTCGGCTCTGGGAGGTGATGCTGCTGCTCCCAGCTCTGAAGGTGCACTCTCCCACAGTGTGCTGACCACAAAAGCAGCACTAGGGACAAGGCTCTGATTGCTTGAGTCCTGCACGTGGAGTCTCAAACTGGAGTAGCTCCTGGATGAGCCCAGGTGAGATCACAACTCTGGAACTCTGCCAGTCCATTTTCTTTCCACCCCCAATCCTCCCCTCCCCTGCAAAATCTCCCATTTTAGCAGACTTGAAGGCATACAACTTAGCAAACACAGAAAACTCTGCAAAGGGACTTTTCCTCCCCTTTAAAGTGGTTATAAAATAGGATTAAAGTATTACAATAATTAACCATGCAGAGAACAGCCATGTGTAGAATACTGTGGGCAGTTTTATGTCATTGAGAAAAGTATCCTAAGACCCCTGAATGTAAAAGCACATTACTGGCCTTTAATTCTGCTGAGTCACAAACAGATCCAACTACTCATTTGCTCTGTGACCTCCCCAGGGTCACACCCCAAGATCAGGCAAATCTTGATCAGTACATTTGACAGGAAGCTTGACTTCTTCCTCAAGACTTATAACCCATACACCAACAGGGAATTAGAAAAGGTTATGCTCCCTGGAAAGAAACTAGTTTTCAAATTGGCCTTTTCTCAACTGATTTGTTCTCTAAACACCAAGAGGCATTTGTATAAATGCAGTGCAAGGCATAGCTTCAGACAGGGATATATTGATGCTACAAGATACACTCTTCAGGAACATACATTTTGTCACAAAAATATTAACAATCATAACTTGGAATTTTGTAATGCTTTAAAACTTACACAGTATATAACAAATTTGCTTGTAAATACTACTGTTCTTTCTGTTAGCAATAGTAGTAGTAATAAAACTTAACAACGTGGTTTATTCTGAGCCAAGTATGCAGTATGTGAAGCACTTTATATGCATTATTTCATTTGCTCCTGTCAAGAATCCTGTGAGATAAAGGCAGGCAGGCAGGCACTATTGTGTTCATTATAAAGGTGGTAAATGGGGGTGGTGATACATGGAGGTGGTGGTAAGTGACTAGGCTGATGTCAGAGGTCATATCTACATGGAGTTTGTCAGTATCCTCTGGACAGGCACTCCGGCTCATAATTCTTTGGCTTCACTCAGCACATAATCAAGTGATCACATCTGTTATATTATGGCTATGTGCCTTGATCCTGTGCCTCTATTTCAGCCAACACTGCAGCCAGTAGCTTCAAAATACCCAAGGTATTAAAAAATCCTACTTAAGAAATACTAGGTAAGGGGTGCCTGGGTGGCTCAGTCAGTTAAGTGTCTGACTCTTGATTTCAGCTCAAGTCATAATCTCACAGTTCATGACATCAAGCCCAGCGTCAGGCTCCATGCTGTCAGCGTGGAACCTGCTTGGGATTCTCTCTTTCCCTCACTCTGTGCTCCTCCCTCCTTTCCTCCTTCTCTCTCTCAAATAAAAAAATAAACATTTTTAAAAAAAGGAAATATGAGGTAAGAATTTTGATTTGGGGTAACTAAATAGATCAAGACACAGTTCCAGTCTTCTCTGCCTCTTCCCTGTTTGACCTCCTCACTTGCCCTTCACTTCTTGACATTTTTCATCTCCTTCCTCTGCTGACGTCAATAAAGCCTCTCCATTATATACTCTTAACCATTCTCTTTGGAGACCAGTGGGCCTATCTCTCAGGTTCCCTCCATGACAGTCCAGTGCTACGGTTCAGGGCTGCACTGTGGCTCCTGCTATACCTGACCCAGACTCTACAAGGAGAGGCCAGGAAACACCTCATAAGGCACTTTCACATAGGTCCTACCACATTTCACTTTCATCATCAACAGAAGTATGTAGGACAGAGATCTGCATGTTATAGTAAGGTTGGTAAATGATGATAAAGCCAAGAGTCACATGAGGGGTTTGGATTCCAAGGGCAGTGCTCTTTCCACTACAACTGGGGTCAGGCCCATTTACATTTTGCACTGCAAATGGGCTCATGATCCGGAACACTATTTCCAGTATTTGCTCTGTTTTGCCAAACACTCCACTCACCACATATGAGCGCTGTAGTGATCTTAAATCCAAATGAATTGAAATATTGTTCTGAGAAACCAAACATACTCTTTAATCACTAAACACCCTAGTTATTACAAAAACCAAGTTTAAGAAATATTTTTTAGAAATAAAGTCTTAGAATCTGCTCTAAGAAATTAAGATAATAAATGTCCTCAGAGCAACTCAGATCTCTATTTACTTCAAGAATTCTGCCAGACCCAGCAATTATAGCCTACCACAGACTTCAAAGAACTGAAGTGCATTTCTTCTCCATAGCTGGCATACGTGCAACTTTTCCCCCTACTGCAAGACTGGTTATACAGGTTGGTTGAAGATGAGAGAAAACATGTTAAAAGTTGCACGTATGTGCTAATTCAATAAGCATGTACTTAGTACCTTGCAAGAGAGGGCGTCAAAACAGGAACAGTAAGTGCCAGTGTAGTGATCAGTGTTTAGGATCACTAAGATCCTCATCTTGCTCTTAAGTTCAAAGGAAGTTTAAAATGCCCCTCAATCAGGAGACTGCAAGCTACAGCCCATGAGTCTCTCAGTGGGAAGGTTAAAACATACCTGATTCAAGGTCTGCAATTTATAGCTCACAGGGCTTATCTGGCCCACCATTTATTTGTGTCAATGAAGTTTCATTGGAATATAGCCACACTCATTCTTTTATATATTGTGCATGATGCTTTTCACTAAATTGGCAGAACTGAGTAGGTATGGCAGAAATCCTATGTCCCACAAAGCCCAAAATGTATTTGTGATGTGGCCCTCTGCAGGAAAGGTTTGCAGACCTTGACCTAAATAATCAAGTCAACAAACCATGGATTAATGGTGAAGTGCTATATAAACACTATTACTACTATAGCACTATGTTAATATTATAATTTTCCAGAACCAGTCTTGGCTCTGTCCCCAGCTAGCAATGTGACCTTGGACAAGTAAAAACCGCTAGGTTTCAGGAAAGTCATTAACAGCATCACGGCACAGCTGATCTTACATAGTATCTACCACATCTGGGCTTACAGATGACTCAGGAGTAAACTAACAGTGTTACAGAGTATGATCTTTACTTTCTTATCGATCTTAATCCCAGATGCCTGGTATGCTATTAATTCACTTACCTCCCTAATTCTTTTTAGTAAAAATTATCTTGCCCTGCTATCTCGTGCATATGAACCAATAAGCCAATAGGTCATGCTCTTGGTCAATAATTCTCAACCACAAATCGCTGTGGAACTTTAAAAACAACAACAAAACACCTGCGATACCTGCGCAGAATTCTGGGTCAATGAAATCATAATCTCTAGGGACCTAGAGTATCCGGGGACCTGGAGTACCTGGGACCCAGGTATCCATGTTTTAAAGTGATTCCAATGTGCAGTCAAGGCTGTGTCATAACAGGCACGAATCAAATTAGTATTTGCAGTGGAAGCTGTATGAAATGAATCTTTAAATGTTAAGCTGTTAAGCTGAAGTTCCACCAAAATTATATCATAAAACAAGAGTACCATGAAGACCTAGTGAAATTTTAATAGAAACAATTTAGGCTCACAACATCGATTAGCTCCTATCTAAGTCACAGCCAAAATTTATATCTCAAGAATGAGGCCCTCTTCACCATGTGGTAGATAAAGTAAGATTATCTGATTTTAGAATCCACTGCTGAAAAACAAAACAAAACCAAAACAAAAACAATGGTGTATATGAAAAGCTATCAGTTAGAAGCCTTGAGAATTCAAAAGAGGGACATTATTCCTGGCCAAGTAAGGAAAGTTCTGCTATGAAAGGAAGCTTCTAAAACAATAAAATTTAAAAATTTTATTGACTTCATAAACTCTGAAAGAAATAAAAACAGATGTAAGAAAAGAACTTGAAGGGCAAAATAAAGTTGTTTTTTTCTAAGAGCTATAGCCAACTCATTTATTCAAGATGTCTGGTTTATAAATTAACCAGAATCTTGGCTTTTCCTCTTCCTTCAACCCAATGCCAAACTATTTTCCATTTATTCACAATAAATTTATCTTCAGATCCAGAGAGAAGAAAATCAAACTGGCCAAAGTTTTGTAAGGTTTGACAAAGATGTTGCTAAGACCGAACAGAACTGTTAATTATCTTAATCACAAGCAACCAAGAACTGACTACTGCGTCTCTTGACACATACACAAAATAGATCCTTTTCATAACCAACTCCTTCCTGACTTTGCTGATTTTCATTAATTTTGCACCTGCTTTTCTGAACTTGATTTCTCTGAACCTGATTCCCAGCAGCTAAAACATTCCAGCCTGACACTCTCTACTAGCCAGTATCTGCAAGCATCTATCTGCCTACTTCACACTAAATCACATAAAATTACTGGCAGACTTCTACTTCCCAGCCCACTGTCTTCTTACACTTTGTTTTGCAGTTACCGACACTGTTCATTCACTTTGCAAACCTGGGTTTAGCTTCCTGGCAGTCATGGATAAAATGAACTCTACCAAGTAGGAAAAGTTCCTCAGGGCCAGCCAGTCCTTCACCCTGAAAGCCACTTATTTAAACATAACCAATACAATCTCTATAGCCCAGCATCAGCCAAACCTACTGTGGGAAGCAAGGCTAATGTTTATCTGGAAGTGCATTTTTTTTTTCCTCAGAGAAAACAGGGTGGCTTAGTAAAAGGGCAAGGTTTTGACATTATTATTTACTTTGTGACCGTGAGAAAGTTGCTTACCTTTATAAAGACATTTTTTTCTCCTTTAGTGTCATTGCTTAGTTTCAGGTCACAGGTAGATAGATGTGGACCTCAGTACTTCTATTTGAAGAGTGGCAATTTTTTAAAAAACCTGACAAGGTCGGTGACCTTGGAGACAGTCTCTTATCAGTCCCAACCCACCTTTTCATTTCGATACCCTTTCTTTTAAGACAAACATCAATATAAAGCCCATTTTACTGAAAATTTAATATTTAACAGCTTACCAAGTTAGATATTTGCTTTCCTTACTCCCTGCTGTGTAATCAGACCAGCAGGCCTTGCGGCCTCGTATTTTTCCCTGGCTGGGTTCTAGACCAGGAGTACAATAGCATTGTGTGTTCAGCTTCTAACAGTGTAGGGGATTGTTTCAGTCACGCAAAACTTAAAAAGCAAATATTCCATCTAGCTTTTCTATTATTTCCTTTTTTTTTTTTTTTTTTGGCTCACAGAGGAAGTTAGGAAGAAAAATAAGCCAATTCATCAAATATAACCACTTTTCTAATTCTGAATTTTAAAACTGCATTATATAATTCATGTTTAGTTATGTCTAATAGGACTGCTCCCACAAAGAAAAAGTTTCTTTTATTCATTCCATGATGAAACCAGTCTCATTACTGCTCTTGCTTAATATCCTTTAATGGGACTACAAGACCTGTAGCAAAAATTCTAATTTGCATAAAAGATTTCACCATCAGACATCAGCCTACTTGTAAAGGCTGCACGTCTACTCACAGCCACACACAGCCTGATGCTGCAGCCACATTCCCACCTTCTCCATTCCTGGAACATAATCATATTCTTTCATTCTACATATATGTGAAGACCCCTAGTGGATACCTGAAACCATAAGTGGTACTGAATCTTATATTTACTCTTTTTCCCATACATACATACCTAAGATAAAGTTTATTTTATAAATTAGGCACAATATGCGATTAGCAATATTAATAAAATAATTATAACATATTGTAATAACAGTTCTGCGAGTGTGCTCGCTCAGTCTCTCAAACTATCTTGTCCCACACTCACCATTCTTCTTGTGATGATGTGGGATGATAAGATGCCTGTGCGAGGAGATGAAGCGAGGAGAATGACGCAGGCATTGTAACATACTGTTAGGCTACTAGTGACCTTCTGACAACACATCAGAAGAAGGATCATCTGCTTGTGAAACCATGGATGAAGGGGGACTACTGGACAGTTACATTCCTCATCTCTAAGCATGTCTCCTTATCACTATCCTGTACTTAAATAAGTTAGTGAATTTTAGACTAAAGAAATATAAAAAAATATTTCTTTGCTCAATATCTTCATTCACTATTTTGCTATTTTCTGCTCTAAATTAGCAATTCTGATAGAAATAAATCAAGAAAAAAATTTATTGGGCAATGTTAAAAGAGAAAAACTGATGATATTCTACATAAATTGGAGGGGCGCCTGGGTGGCGCAGTCGGTTAAGCGTCCGACTTCAGCCAGGTCACGATCTCGCGGTCCGTGAGTTCGAGCCCCGCGTCAGGCTCTGGGCTGTTGGCTCGGAGCCTGGAGCCTGTTTCCGATTCTGTGTCTCCCTCTCTCTCTGCCCCTCCCCGTTCATGCTCTGTCTCTCTCTGTCCCAAAATAAATAAAAAACGTTGAAAAAAAAATAAATAAATAAATAAATTGGTAACTTCACCAGTTCAATAGTCATTGGGGGGGTTACATTTACAAAGTAACGAAAATAATCATTTTCAAGCTTTATGTACTTCTTATTACACTCTAAGTAGATTTCCTATTTCTAAGAAGTCACGTGATCTAACAATGTATCATCATTATTACTCTGATAAATATATTATCATATAGCAAATCATCATTCATAGAACTTAACTGCTTGTTATAGATTTTTTTTTAATTTTTTTTCAACATTTATTTATTTTTGGGACAGAGAGAGACAGAGCATGAACGGGGGAGGGGCAGAGAGAGAGGGAGACACAGAATCTGAAACAGGCTCCAGGCTCTGAGCCATCAGCCCAGAGCCTGACGCGGGGCTCGAACTCCCGGACCGCGAGATCGTGACCTGGCTGAAGTCGGACGCTTAACCGACTGCGCCACCCAGGCGCCCCTTGTTACAGATTTTTAAATGTGGGTCAATTTCCAATTATCCAGATGGATTTGGAAAGAAATTGTATAACGTATAAACACATAAATAATTCACACACTTTAATCCATGAACTGGTTTTCAAGCTCTGTAAGAATTTATTTAGAGGAAACATTTCTAGATTGTTACATTTTATTCTACCTTCTTTCTTTTCCTTCTTTCCTTCTATAGGAGAGTTTCAAACTTAAATGCCTTTAAAGGCAGGAGGAAAAAAACCAAGAAAAACAAAGAGGGGAAAGTATACCCTTAATATGTAACAAAACATCTTAAACATTTTATTTTCATCTTGCCATAATTTTCTCCATGCAGACAGTTCCCCAAATTTCCTGCTCTCACACCCCAAAACCTCTCCCATCTGTTTTCTCTCCTGCAACACAGCCCTATAATTCATAATCCAAAACCATTTATTGAGCCCATCCATGACTTCAGTGTCACCCCCTTTGTTCTCAGTTTATTTTGTTTATTTTTTTTTAACATTTATTTATTTTTGAGACAGAGAGAGACAGAACATGAACGGGGGAGGGTCAGAGAGAGAGAGGGAGACACAGAATCTGAAACAGGCTCCAGGCTCTGAGCTGTCAGCACAGAGCCTGACGCGAGGCTTGAACTCACGAACCGCAAGACCATGACCTGAGCCGAAGTCAGATGCTTAACCGACTGAGCCACCCAGGCGCCGCTGTTCTCAGTTCTTTATAAACTGTTATCAGCTTGGCCTCCAGTCTTCCAACAGAAAGACACTCATTACTCAGATTCTGCTCAACAAGGAAGACCAGAAACTAATTAGCACAATATTTACTCTATGAAAGAGAACTGAAGGGAATAAATGAAAAACATGACAAATATGTATAATTTATTGACTTCTCTGTATCCCTGCTCATTTAGCTCTAAATTTCCTAACAGAAAAGGTTATGAATATTAGAAAAATACTCATTCATATAACACATATTAACGAAGCACCCAGTATCTATCAGTCACTGTTCTAGGCTCTAGGGATATAGCAGTGAACCACAAAACAACAACAAAATATATTACATAAATGCTAGTTGGCATAAAGTGCTATGAGGAAAACAAAGCTGGGTAAAGGAGACAGAAAGCTGTTGGGCAACATAGTTCAAGGAAGGCTTCCCCAGTCGGGTGACAATGAGTGGACCCAAAGAGAGTGAGGCACACAAATATTTGGGGGATTAACATTCCAAGGGAAAAGATAAAACTACAAAAGCCCTAATGTAGGAGCACAGAAGTGTTCAGGGAGAAATCAGAAAGACAACATGGATAGATAAGAATGAGCAGGGAGCACGTTTAGCATCGAGGTCAGAGTTAACAGGGTAGAAGCTAGGGTCAGGAGAGGCAGGACCTTGTATATCGTCCCTGACAGAATTGGGAATCCACTGAAGGGTTGTGAGCAGAGGAAAGACCATGATCTGTTTTCCATTTTTAAAGAAGCATTCAGGCTGCTGGGTGCAGAACAAACTCTAAGTAGTCAAGGGCAGGTAGGAAGCTATTGGAATAATCCAAAGAAAACTTGAGTAGCTTGAAGCAGGGTAGCAGCAGTGGACATATTAAGACATGGTCAGTTTGAAGTCTCTTGAAGCAGGATTTGTTGACAGATTAGATGGAAGAGAAAAAGACTGAACAAAGACTAATGTTTTTGGGGGTGCCTGGGTGGCTTAGTCAGTTACGTGTCCAACTTTGGCTCACGTCATGATCTCTCCATTCATGAGTTCAAGCCCCGCATTGGGCTCTGTGCTGACAGCTCGGAGCCTGGAGCCTGCTTCGGATTCTGTGTTTCCCTCTCTCTGTGCCTCTCCCCTGCTATGTTCTCTTTCTCTCTCCAAAAATAAACATTAAAAAAAATTTAAAGAAGAGCAAGGTTTTTGGCCTGAGTCTAAGAAGTAACAGATGATACACAAAGATATGGAGAAGGCCACAATGACTTAGTGGTTTTTTTTTTTAATTATTAAAAAAAAAAATCTTGTCTATATTCATTCTCTAAGGGGAGAACGAGTGGTTTTCTCCAGGACAGGTCTTAATAACTACCATGTAGAACAACCAACCTCCATGGCCAACACTATGTTTCTCCTCATAGGCATTTTCCCTCTGCTGCTTCAAAATAGGACCAACCAACTACAGAACCCTGGTCAATTAGAGCGGAAAAAATCATAGAAGGACCTGATCTAAACAGGGCTTAACAGGTACTGTGGTAGTGGACAAGTCAGAAAATATATTTAAATCAGGGAGAAAACCTTTAAAAATATATTTCAGACCAGTAAAAATTAGCTCCCTATTTTATAAGCAGGAAAGAACACAGAGAGTGAATATGATTATCAGAGGATAGATCAGAAAGGAGGTAGGGACCGGACACCTAAAAAAAAGGCTTTTTCATTTTTTGAATGAATGGTGTTCTAGCATCTAAGGAGAGGCGGCCAAATTTAAATCTCACTCTTGGATTACAACATAAGTTACATTATTTTGGATGAAAATGAAATGAAGACCATATTATTATCCCTGCAAAGATTAAACAATACTTACTATTGAGTCATTGATCACGCTATTTTCACTTTTCAATTTCCATGTGAGAGTCTGTCTAGAGGTACACGTTTTAAAAAGGAAAATTTCTTCAAGTCATTAAACGAAGATAAAACTTTTACAAATAACATGTAACTATGTGTATGTGAAATGTTTTCTTAGACAACTTACTGGCAATAAAAGTAAACCACTGGTATGGGCAGGAAGTGCTCTATTACTGTCTTTTCAGTTTAAAAACCTTAAAAGGAACTTGTAAAGCGCACACTATGGTAGCAGCCACTCACTACAGGGAGGTGTCCATTAGAACAGAAAATTCTAGTAGTTTTCTCTCCATCTGAGAGCTGCCTTCCAGGAAGGAATATTAATTCCCTCCAATCAACCCTAACTGTTTGAAGACGGAATGAAAAGAGAGAGCAGCTATTTCAAGGAGAGAGAGAACTTCACTAATGGAGAAAGAAAAATACTTCCCTTTTGTCAGTTTGAAACAATTTTTCATATTTAGAGTATGATGGGAAACCATAGTGAGATCATACAAACCTTGAGCTTACTTACGCACGAACAGTAGAACCCTCACAAAGGAATCAAGCCTTCCACCTACATGAGGGAGGAAGCAGGAGCAGGCAAGGACTGGGCTCCTCAATCTCTAGCAACTACTAGAACCTGGGAGCAGAGCCAGCCAAGGTTGTGGGGCTCCAGGAGGGAGCCTCAGCTTGCCTGCAGCAGTGCTAGGACCAACCCTACCCTCGCGCTTCTACACTCCGTGCAAGCTCCACTGAGGCCAAAAGAGGAAAGAGTGACGTCAGAAAAAAAAAGAGAACCTTGGTAATTGTGAAGACTGCCTGTCGTAAGGTGCGGCTCACCCTGTTTAGCAATGTAGGCATTCTTCAGGAGGGTTGATACCCATGCAGAAAACAATGGGAAAATAGCTACACAAAATGAATCCATTTCAGCCTTAAAAAAATATTTTTAGCATAAATTTCCTGTCACATGGTTATATTTCTACCACACAGTAGAATTTCATTCCTCTTTCAAAGTCCATTTCTCATTTATATGCTCTCTAGAATACTAGAGGAAGGAAACAATAGCTTAATAACAGTAACAATTAAAAAAAAAAAGTCCAGATCTATGCCTATCTCTGCAATGTTATCTAATGTAAAACACATAACACTCCTCTGAACTTTACTAAAACAAGAAGGCTGGGATGATGGGGTTTGTTTGAACAGAAGAGTGCTCCATGCAGTAGCACTAGAAAAGGATTAGTAGTAAACATTCCTTAGCTTTGTTCACACTAGAAACTGAAGGGGAAGAAAAAAAAAAGGAAAGAAAATTCTTGCTTTCTTTCTCTGCATTCTTCTCCTTACTGACTGAATTTTTAAACTGTCCTAATGTTACTAAGAATGAGTCAGAGAAATAGAACTTAAACCAATTTGTACTTTGCTAGCCCAGAGACGCCTCCTGAAAGAGCCAAAAACCCTGAAGATACTACATATTTAATGTGAAAGTTGAAAAATACTGTGAACCCTATTCTTAACATGAAAACAAAACCAAACTCTCTGCCACTTATAAGTCCCTTGGCATGCTGTGTTACCAACTGACCACACTATTAAAAAACAAAACAAAACATAAGAAAGATACAGCAGAAAATGAAACCACTTACCTTGATCAGTGGATGTGACTTCACATATATTGATAATTAGTTTACTTTGGTTTGATAAGAAAATATTTGTCTTTACTCTTTCAGAGATCATGGGATAAAATCTCACTCCTGGCTTTAAAGCCTCTGCTAGACTGGAGATCACACAGAGCAGCCAGGAGCCCGCACCAGTGCCCTGTGTACCTCAGGGCATTCTCAGACCTTACTTCTCAAAGACAACCTCATGCATAATATGCCACACCCCCAGAGGAAGGGCTGCTGCAGGGTTTTCATGAGACCAAGTATCTGGTGATACAGAGACGTCTATTTATTACGGTAAAATAAACAACAACAGAGGCACATGGAAGCTTCAAGTGAACTAGAAATGCATTTGGGAATAGGATGGTTTATAAACTGCCTAATTCCTTAACTGTTAGTAATGCTCTCAAAACGCCAGCGTGAAAACAGTTTGTTTCCACTTTAACTGGGTCCATGCCCTGGACGGAAGAGGTTACAGACTCTGGCTTCACAGGCTTAAGACGCTAAAATGTCACTTTGGATGATCAAAAATGCTATTTTGCCACTTTGATGTTCCATTTTACGACAGGTCATGGAGCTTGGTGAATAAATACTACTCATAGATTTCCTAAGGAAGCCAAGTTTTGTTATTTAGAACACTGTACAATTGGTATAATATTTATTACTCACTTTTCTATATCTTTTTATGTTTGTATCATTCAACAAGTATTCGAAAAATTCCTCATATCCTGAAATATTAGAAAATGTCAATTAAAATATTTATAAGATCACAATGAAGTAACAGGCTATACAGATATCCCTCTCATGGTTAGAAATAACCTCTCCAATCTCCTCCTCATTGTGTCCATCGGCAATCAGTGTCACAGTCTAGTTGCATCAAATCACTTGGATGACATTTAAAAAAAATTTTTAACATTTATTTTTTGAGAGACAGTGAGATGGAGCATGAGTCGGGGAGGGGCAGAGAAAGGGGGGTACACAGAATCCAAAGCAGGCTCCAGGGTCTGAGCTGTCAGCACAGAGCCTGACACAGGGCTCCACCTGACAGACCGTGAGATCATGACCTGAACCGAAGTCGGACGCTTAACCCACTGAGCCACCCAGGCGCCCCTTGGATGGCATTTTAAAACACACATTGCTGGGGGAACCTGGTGGCTCAGTCGGTTGAACATATGACTTTGGCTCAGGTCATGATCTCACGGTTGGTGAGCCCCATGTTGGGCTCTGTGCTGACAGCCCAGAGCCCGGAACCTGCTTCAGATTCTGTATGTATGTGTCTCTCTCTGCCCCTCCCCGCTTACACTGTGCCTCTGTCTCTCTCTCAAAAATAAATAAACATTAAAAAAGTTAAAAAAAAAAAAGTTGCCTGGGGCGCCTGGGTGGCTCAGATAGTTAAGCATCCACCTTCAGCTCAGGCCATGATCTCATGGTTTGTGAGTTTAAGCCCCATGTTAGGCTCTCTGCTGTTAGCACAGAGACTGCTTCAGATCCTCTATCCACTCTCCGCACCCCCTCCCCCCGCCCCTCTTGTGCTCATGCTCTCTTTCAATAAAAAAATAAACATTAAAAAAAATAATAAATAAAACACAGATTGTCTAGTCCCATCTCCGCAACTGAATTTAGTCTGTGGTGGAGCCCAGAATTTACATTTCTAACAAGCTCCCAAGTGACAGGAACACTACTGATCTGGCACTGCACTTCAAGGACCACCCTAGGAGACGTACTAGGGCAAGAATTTGCCTGTTTGGAGTCTTGCCTCATTCACTGAGGGCCTAAAGCCCTGGCTCACTTGCATCTGCTTAGAACTGCTTGATGTCAATGGCAGGAGGGCGATACCCAGGATGAGGTCTGAGGGGCTGTGGAACAGTAACTTCCACCTGCTCACCGGGAAGGGAGTGGTTATCAACTTAGTAATTCTGAATAAAAGAAATCTACTTACATATTAGGCCATGAATAGGTTTTAAAACTCATCTAAAAAGAAGGGATAATTTGAAACATTAAGAAAAGGAGTCCAAGAAAGAAGAAATCGGAATTGTCTTTTAGTTCCTTTGCAAACTCCACCCATGTGTTTGAATTTCACAGTGGCAGGAAAACTGTCTATATTGGATTCCAAGACCACTTAAACTTGGCAAATTTCAGTAATGTAAAAAACAGAACGTTTCCCTGTCATAAAAATGCTCCAGTTGATGTGCTTTTTGAGCTTTGATAGCAATGTTTAAATTATAAATTCAGGTTTGGTTGTCAAACAAATAAATACCTTTTCTTTTTTTTTTTTTTATACTTAACATTTACTTTTGTGCCAGGGGCTGCTGAGCACCTTCCATGCAGCACGTCATTAAATCCTCACTGTAAGGCAAAAATGAGTTATCACTATAGAGGAATAATTCAGGTCAGGGAGGAAATAGTAATTACCATTTTGTAGAAGAGAAAACTAGGTTCAAGAGGTTAAAAAACTTGGCCAATAACAAGTAAAACAACAACCTTTAAGAAGTTAAATTCACTTTTGTACAATAAATTAAGATATAATGGAATCCACTTTTGAATTTTTATAGAAACACGATTTGTAGCTAGTAAGTGATTATAAAGTATAACTTAGTGTAAACTCAAGTGATAATAAAGTATAACTACTACTATCGACTCTCACTGGCCACAAGCGGGTAATCTGCAATTATATTCAGCATCAAACCGTAAACTTGTTTTCTTTTTAATCCAGAAGAAATTTTATCTTTTTTTTTTTTTTTTTTTTTTTTTACTTCACATTTTTGTTTTAAATTCTAGTTAACATAAATGGTAAAATTGGCTTCAGGTGTAGAATTTAGTGATCCATCACTTACATATAACACCCAGTGCTCATCCCAACAAGCATCTACCACAAACTTGTAACTAAATTCTAAGCTCCCTAATAACAGCCAGGGCAGTTTCTTACAAAGTTAAACATGCACTTCCATGTGACCCAGCAATCACACTCCTAGGTACTTGCCCAAGTGAAATGAATACTTACTTCACACAAAAACCTGCGCATGAATGTTTACAGGGGCTTTACTCATAGTCACCAAAAGCTGGAAACACCCAATCATCCTTCAATTAGTGAATGGATAAACAAACTGTGATAAATCCATGCAATGGTCTAACATTCAGCAATAAGAAGGAATGAACTAAGGACGCATGTGCCTTAGAAAGAAGCCAAATATAAAAATAGAACTAGCACCACGATGTAGCAATTGCACTAGTAGGTATTTACTCAAAGGATACAAAAATACTGATTCAAAGGGGTACCTTCAAGGAGTACTTCTGATGTTTACAGCAGCATTATCAACAATAGCCAAATTATAGAAAGAGCCCAACATCCATCAACTGATGAATGGAAAGAGAAGATGTGGTGTGTATGTAGGTATATGTGTACACACACACACACTGGAAAATTACCCAGCCATCAAAAGGAATGACATCTTGCCATCTGCAATGATGTGGATGAAGCTAGAACGTATTATGCTAAGCAAAACAAGTCAGTCAGAGAAAGACAAGTAACATAGGATTTCATCATATGTGGAATTTAAGAAACAAAACAGGGGAAGGAAGGGGAAAAAAGAGAGAGGGAGGCAAACCATAAGAGACTATTAACATAGAGAACAAACTGAGGGTTGCTCAAGGGGAGGTGGGTGAGGGATGGGCTAAGTGGGTGATGGAGACTAAGGAAGGCATTTGTGATGAGCACTGGGTGTTATATAAGTGCCGAATCACTAAATTTTACTCCTGAAACCAATATTACACTATATGTGAACTAACTAGAATTTCAACAAAAACAAAAAGAAAGAAGCTAACTTAGAGGCTACATATATATGATTCCTTATGACATTCTGGAAAAGGCAAGCCTACAGGGACAGAATAAGTCTGAAGCAGCAGGTAGTATGGGAACAAACTGGCTGATTACAAAAGGGCATGATGGAATATTTGGAGATAGGACTGTTCTAGATCTTCATTGCAGTGCTGGTTACATAACTGTTTGCATTTGTCAAAACTCATAATTATACCCTAAGGAGGGTTAATTATGTTGTACATAAATTATCCCTTAGTTTTAAAAATTAAGGAGCAAATAAAGCAATATATTCTTTAAGAAAGCAAAAGGGTATGAAATGCATAGTCTTAGTGTAAACTCAAAACCAAATCATTTTGGTACATTCATTGCCTTTCTCATCAGTAGTAGAGATAATCACTGGTTCATTTTATTCACTTAAAAATCTTTTTTTCCCTTTTATTTCTTATTTTTTGAGACAGAGCAAGAGAGAATGAGAAAGTGAGAGCCTGCACAAGTCAGGGAGGGTCAGAGGGAGAGGTAGAGAGAGATTTAAGGCTCGATCTCAGGTCCCAATGTGAGATCATGACCTAAGCTGAAATCAAGACTTGGACGCTTAACTGACTGGGCCACCAAGGCGCCCCTGATTTTTAAAAATCTTAAACTCAGAAGTGACCTAATTAGTTTCCCACATAGAGTCCCTCTGGGAAAATTGAAGTTTATGATAATACATTTAAAGGGAACTTTCAAATAAATGTTTAGGAAATAGGTGATTTAATAAGATTATTTGTCACATATATCATAGCCCCGAAAATACCTAAAATCAATGTTAAAGAACTCACAGTTATTCACCAAATGCCTTATGCACGGAAGACTTCACGGGCCGGCATTCTGCTCCTATGCTTCTCCTCCTTACAGAGAGGTTATTCTTCACAAATTGTTGAAGAAGGACTTAGAAAGGTCTGTCAGACATTCACATAATACTGTATTTCATAACCATTTGTTGAACTTCATTTACTTTTTGTGTTAAAGGCTATCTCTACAACTTTCTATAGCTTACCATTTCTAATGGAAGTGATCTAAGACAAAAATGTTACCACACGGCTTGTGCTTTCTCAACTAAAATTTATTAATCTGCAATGTTTTTTAAAAAGGTGGTGGATTAAGTTGTCTGACCTAGCATTTTTTTTTAAAGCTACCTGGCACACCATCTGTCGTATACCTGAAAACGTCTGTGGACTAATGCCAAAAGTGACTTTAATAATTATTTACTACGTTTTGGCAATAAACACGTTTTGGCAATAAATAACAAGACAGTTATAACAAGTGAATGCTAGTATTTCACTTTGTTCAGATACAACAAGGAGTAAGAAAACGGAAGTATTTATGACTTTCAGTTATCAACTAAGGAGCAAAATCCTCACTCTCCAATGTTATTTAACTGAGAGGCAAACTCCATTTTCACAGAATAAAACTAACCTGAATCTTAACCCATTTTGCACTCTTTAGTTTTCTAATAACAATCTAATAAAATCAAGTAACAATTTGATACTAAAATGATTCCCTCATTGACCTAAAAAAACACACATTTTAATTTAAAAAGTCAACCAACTGATGCCTAATTTCCATTCTGCACATCTGTGAGCCTTAATGAAGTCCTAAAAATTCTTGAATACATTCCAGGTAAATGGTGTTTGTTGCTTAAATATTTTTGTACCAAATTATTTTTATACAGATCTTCAAAGCAAGAATATTATCCCTGAATTGTTATTCTTTTAAAAAATATTTAATAGAAATGTTTTATGTTAATTCTGTAGTTAGACGTTCAGTTAGAGTCCCAACCACACAGTACTGTTAAGGACCCCTCCAACCAGAGTTCCTGGATGGATGATAGATAATATAAACCTTGGTTACACTGCTGCCCATTCTGGCTTCTAATTCAATTCTGTTCCTCTTCCACTCTGGCTGCCCAGCGAGAGCTATACATCTTTCTTATGGTGTGTGGATAGGGACAGCTTGTATACTTTAGATATATAGGAGAGAAATCTGCAATATGTCTGCAATGTCATCCGACATTAATAATCCTCTAATAAAAAATACACAATCCTAGAGAATAAAAACACTCTTTTCTAACCTAAGTTATGGAATTGATCTGCATATCTCAAGTTATAACCTGATTTTCTTGGTATGTGTTTCCTGTGTCACAACGCTCACTTCACATGTTCACACACACCATTCAGCAATACACACACTTGAAGTTGGTGATGTGTCTCTCTTGTAGCATTTCCCCCACTCATTATAGTACACCTTCACATCTGGCATGCTTTTTATCTAATTCAGCCTTTGTACTAATCCCAGGTAACTGATATGATCTAAATTCAAAGGAGCAACAAAGTTAATGGATAAATACAGTGCTTCTTCTTTAATTATGACCATTATTATTTTTGCACAACTTCTCTGGATTCCACTTGAACAATGCCAGGTAACGACCCTACACTGGAAGGGCTATGTATGTGTTTCCTTTAGGAAATCACATTCACTTCAGCAAGAAATTAATTCTGAGATTTCAAATTCCACAGTCGTCATCCTGTCACCACCTGGATTCCTCCTTTTCCTACTCTAAACTCTTGAATGAACCTATTCTTAGCTGTCCTAATAGCTTCATTAAAGAATATTACACACAGCACTTACTATGATGCTGGACACACCATACATGTCCATTTCTCTTCTCTCCTCCTCCTTCCCCATCACAGTCCCCCTGCCTCACCCACCTCACAGAGTCACTCTTTACAAATGCTTTCTCTAGCAGTTTCTTGTCCTTCACCTGTACACACCACAACACTGTCCACTTGTAGGTCTCTGGTTCGGAGGCTGCCATTTGGTGTGAACAAAATACCACCACAACTATTTTAAAGGATATAGAATTTCTGTTAGGGAAGACGAAAAAGTTCTAGAAATGGCTTAAGTGGAGACAGTGGTAGAACAATGTGAATGTATTAATGCCACAGAACTGTACACTTAAAAACAGCAAAATGGTAAGTTTTATGTATATTTTATGACAATAAAAAATTATTGCGACTAGGACATTTTCCACCATGAATTTATGACACCCAACCTCAGCCAGCCTATTTCTGCTTTGGCCAATCTCTTTGTTGATGCTTATGAAGTCCCTTTCATAGACTCTCCACTGCCTGACCGTGCCTCCGCATTCTACTTTCTTGACTATCTATTCGGGACAACTGACCCACTTGAAAGCTACAGCTCCTCCCCTATGCAGAAGATTATAAAACACCTGTTTCTGGTACCAACCTGTCTCTCAGCTTCATGCTCTCATTCCCATATACCTGTAAGCTACCCCTTACACGGGAGAAGGGAAGACTGAACTTAACCCTGAAGGGTAAATGAGATCTCATTAGGCAGCAAAGGAGGGAAAGCACCTTATTTCAGGCTGCATAGTGAGGAGACGTGTGGCAGATTTGCAAACTTCACTGCGGCTGGCAGGACTGTTCATCACTTCCCAGCTGATCTCCTCAATGGCTGCTTACTGCCCTCAGAACGAATCCAAACTCCACATAATTCCTTAAGGCTCTGTCCCCTGCTTACCTTTCTAGCCTCATTCCTTGCCACGTTGCTTTCAAAATATGTTCCCAAACCATGTTCCCTCTATCAATCACCGGTTTTGAGAAGGAAGTAAAAAAAAATGTTTTCTTTTCATAAATTTCCACAGGAACCTATTATTTTTTCCAACTTTGAAATAGTCATGCAGCTTCCAGAAAAGGCTCCTCTGAGGCTTTAAGAAAATAAAACTTAGGCTTTGCCCTTGGCAGGTCAGATAAAGGGTAAAGTACAGCCAGTTACTTGCTACTAACTTGGGAGAAAAGAGGGGGGGCTTTTGTTTCTCTCTCTCTCTTTTTCATCAGCTGCCTCGCTGCCTCATCCAGATTTCTTTTAATTACTTGTCTTCCTTTCTTCAAGACCCTTATGCACAGCGTGATGGTGTAACAGCAGCTGCCTAGCCTTTTGTGTTGGCCCAAATATTCTTACAGGACAAACTCAGAATATGGAAAGAAAAGATAACCTAAATATAACCATCACCATCCCGTCTGCAAATCAGCCATTCTACTTATTTCTTCCCTTTTATCCCACAGATAATGACACACTTAAACGTGCAGTTTCCTTTTTGATGCAATCACAGGGCTATATTACAGAAATAAAGAAAACTCCAAAGAAAGAAAAATAGGATATTAGTCATTCCAAATTTTAGTAAGCTTTCAGATAACTTTTTCTAAGTTATTATGTTTGTGGTAGGAAATAAGATCAAGGATAAAAAGAGAACTTAAAAAAACCCAGCCAATTTCCATCATATGGGCCTTAAACTGATGAATGGGGTACATGATAAATTATAAATGTACTTGCTTGAAATTTTAAAATCATTATCCTAGCAATCTATATATTGTGAATTTTACCAATAATGCTGAAACAGATTTTCAGTATTATACTAAGGATAAAATATCCATATAAGTCTTCAAGACATAACACTTAGTTTGTACATTAATCACTAAAACTCAAATAATCTCATACTAGTAAACAGTTCACTGTCTATGGGGTATGGCATAATCTTTATCTTCTACACAGGGTAACAAAGACCAATGTATTTAGCATCTGGGCACATAACACAAATGGGTAAGGATACCAGTCTACAACAGTATGAATTATTTACTTGTGGCAAATTGGAGAATTATTGTTTTTAAATGTCAAAGCTCAAAAACATTGTGTGGATCAAATAAAACGTTGAGCCACTGATTTGAGGTTTTTTCTGAAATTATTTTATCCATTCATTCACAAGGAATTATTGAGCCCCTACGTGGGACTCCATACAGTATACATGGCACACTGCTAGGTACTTGGGAATTTTTTAGAAAGTCCTGATGATCACTTTCAGTGGAGTCTCATTTTCAACTGCACTATTCTTTTCAGTTCCTATGACCTCAAGGTCTTTCATATGGTCAGGTCTCACTTCCCCCTGCAGGTTTCCTTTGAACACTTATTTACAACCGTAATTAAATGAAAGTTCATGCAATGTCCTCCTTGTTTAGCATTTGTCTTCCCTACTATTCTCAAAGCCTCTGGAAAGCAAGGGCCATGACTGTCCCATTCATTTCTATAGGTCCTCTGCACACAGTATCAAACACTTAATACAATCTCAATTAATAATCCCTTCCAAGGAGTCAAAGAGAGAGCAGACAAGTAGAATGGTGACTGACAAGTTTGGCTGGGGGCCCTGTTACTGCAACAGGTGTAGGAAGGTCAAGGAGGGCTTGCTAGAACAATGATCTCCAAACTTTTTTTTTTTTTCTTCAACGTTTTATTTTATTTTTGGGACAGAGAGAGACAGAGCATGAACGGGGGAGGGGCAGAGAGAGAGGGAGACACAGAATTGGAAACAGGCTCCAGGCTCTGAGCCATCAGCCCAGAGCCTGACGCGGGGCTCGAACTCATGGACCGCGAGATCGTGACCTGGCTGAAGTCGGACGCTCAACCGACTGCGCCACCCAGGCGCCCCTCTCCAAACTTTTTGATGGCACATCCCTCTCAGTATGAAAACCGGGCATCGCACCTCCAAGTATGTATGGATGCATGGATGCATGTATATATGCATAAGTTAAATGCATTAAATACAAGTATTGTTGCACTAAAATACATACTGTGAAATACTAAAATAGAACTTAATATGGTGTGAGGTACAGATAAAATACTATTTTTGAGGGATCAGTGTGATTCAATCTGCTTTGTTTTTTAAAATCTTGGTTAAATAGTTCATGGTATAGCCATTTGAAAGAGCAGATCTAAGTCAGTTTACTTCCATATGTGGTTTTAATGGTTATTTCTAGCTGAGAAAAATTCATTGTTCTAAAAGGAAGAACTACATCATTAGCTGCACTTACTAAATCATGATATACATTTTTAAATCCATCTACCAACTATGCAAAAGTTTTCCTTGAAATTCTTCTAGTATATTTCTATCTGCCTTGATGTCTTGGAAAGTGTTACTGTTGTTTTTTTTTTTTTAATTTGGTCTAAACCCTACTATAACTATCTCAAAGATTTTAAAATAAGGCAAAAAGGATCTTGTATTTAAGTCTGAATTAGTATGCAGAAATAGTTATTTTTTATTTTTATTTTAGAGAGGGACAGAGATAGAATGTGACCAGGGCAGAAGGGCAGCGGGAGAGAGAAAGAGAATCCCAAACAGCCCGACACAGGGCTCGATCCCACAATCGTGAGATCATGACCTGAGCCAAAATCAAGAGTCGGATACTTAACCAACTGAGCCACCCACACACACCAGAAATAGTTTTTTTAAGTAAATAAAATAAATAAAAGACGCACTAATATCTATCTTGCTGAGGACACAATAATGGAAATATTTCCAAGGAGTCCCTCCAAAAATGCTCTATCACGTACTTTTTCCCTTTGCTGATTGCAGTTACTTTCTCACTCATTCAAATGTTACCCTTCCCTCAGAAGGACAGGTTGTGCTTAGTTTTTCAAATATATCTGCTAGGTAAGAACCTGCTAAATATGTACAGACAGACACTTCTCTTCACATGGAGGATTAGCAAATGGGGAACATTTGTGGGGTTTTTTTTTTTGGTAAAAGAAAAGGATATAAAGGTCTTTAGTCTGCAAACTTGTTTAAGTACTGTGCCATTATATAATCTACAAATATGATGCTTATGATGATTTGTCACCCAGTATTACCAGAATGCCATTACATTATCTAACATATGTAATCATCACCATTATCTAACAATGTAATCCCGGTCTTTTTTAACCAGCCATGCCTAAAATTCCATGGGCAGAAAGGAGACCAGTGATTCTACCAACACTTCGAAGACTTCTGGGTAAGACTCATTCTTCTCCTCATCTCTTCCATTGGATGCTCTATTTAACACTTTCAGTATCCTGGGCTTTAAGCACCTGCGAGCATAAATTTGATCAACAAAATCCATGACCTCCAGCAGCACCCAGTTTAGCCAGGGACAGACATGAATGCATCCAGAACCATCTGAGACTTGAGGAGGATTTGCTTAGTTCTCTTTGTTGGGGTAGGGCTCTTTCCAGGAGCAGAGACATGAGAGCCAGGTGACGTAGTGACTATTCTAATCCTATGGGGGAAGACCTCTCCTTATCTTCCAGGCAATGAAATGGCAACACACAACTGTCACTGGTCACTTGGGTAAATTCCTTTACCTAACATTTTTTTTCATTAGTTTTAGCTCAGTTCAACAATCAAAGTGTAAGCATGGGTTCTGTGCTGAGCGAAAAGCTGGGGATTAAAATGTGTAAAATAATTCCTGGACTCAGGAAATCAGTCAGTTGGGTAGAGAAGCAAGATAACAGTCAATTGCAAAATATGGTGCTGACAGATCTAACCACAAGGTGCTTCAGGAGCCCAGAGGAGAGAAATGCAGCTGGAAAGAAAAGTTTACTGGAAGACTGGTAGTTGAGCAGTGTCTTAAAGGAGCACAAGTAACACTAAAAGTATTTTTTTCTGTTAAAAACAAAAACTGTACAATGTATAGCCATTTCTTGCCTCAACACTCATACTGCTTCAGTATTTTATTACTGAAATATATAACTAACTTCATGGTTGGGTAAATTTTAGACATTTTTGCATAAATATAGATATTAAAACAGCCGTTTTCAAAGCTACTGCATTTCAGGTAGTCAAACTATTGAATTAGCTAGTGGCTAGTACTCCAGATACAGAACCTGGTTCTTCTGAGGAAAGACACTACTTCCTTGACAATTTTCTATGACAAAAAGGCAATGACAAACTCAAACAGGGAACGGGAATACTAATTTGGAAGAGGACTGCCAAATGTTGTAGCACCATCAGGTACCTTAAGTCTGAAGCTAAATGAGCTCAAAGTCATAAACACTCCACTCCATAGAGCCCTCAAAGTGGCCATGACCATGAGTTGAGAATGTGCTCATCAGAATTGGCCTAGAAGTTGTCAATCATCACAGAAGAGACTCAATGTATACAATAATCAGAAAGAAGAAAAATAAATTAAGGAACAGATATATTGGTGATAATTTTACAGCAATAATTTTATACCTATTTCAATTCTTTAAAAGTTTTATTTATTTATTTTGAGAGAGAGCGTGAGCAGGGGAGGGGCAGAGAGAGAAGGAGAGAGAATCCCAAGCAGGCTCCGCACTGTCAGTGCTGAGCCCGATGTGGGGCTCAACATGAGGCTCAAACTCATGAACCTGATTTCATGACCTGAGTCCAAACCGAGTCAGATGTTTAACCAACTGAGCCACCCAGGTGCCTCTTCCAATTTTTTAAAGAGGGAAAACAAGGGGCGCCTGGGTGGCTCAGTCAGTTAAGTGTCCGAATCTTGATTTTGGCTCATGTCATAATCTCATGGTTCCTGAGACGGGGTTTGTGCAGTCAGCATGGAGTCGGGTTGAGATTCTCTCCCCCCCCCACCCCGCCCCTTCCCTGTTCGTGTTTTCTCTCTCTCATTCTCTCTAAAAATAAATTAATTTTTTTAAAAAAGGAGGGAAAATTAGCTTTACAGAAAATGCTACACTGCCAACCCTGAGATCAGCTTACTCTTTAAGGGAGCTACACCTTTCCTTTTTTTTTTTTAATATTTATTCATTTTTGAAAGAGCGTGTGAGCAGGGGAGGGGCAGAGAGAGGGGGACAGAAGACGGAAGGGGGCTCTGTGCTGATAGCAGTGAGCCAGATATGGGGCTCGAACTCAGAAACTGTGAGATCATGACCTGAGCTGAAGTCAGATGCTCAACCAACTGACCAACCCAGATGCCTGGTAGCTACACCTTTTCCTAATGAACAGAAAGAACATATCTTCATTATTACCTTTGGCAAAAAGATGACTACACACACATACACACACCAGCAGAATTGAAGGTCCTCGTTTCCTGAGTAGTTGTGTGTCGTTTCAAAAAATTTTAATGTCGGGGCGCCCGGGTGGCTCAGTCGATTAAGCATCCAACTTTGGCTCAGGTCATGATCTCACAGTTCGTGAGTTCAAGCCCCACGGTGGACTCTGTGCTGACAGCTCAGAACCTGGAGCCTGCCTCAGATTCTGTCTGTCTGTCTGTCTGTCTGTCTCTCTCTCTCTGCCCCTTCCCTGCTCATTCTCTGTCTCTCAAAAATAAACGTTAAAAAAAAATTAAAAAAAAAATTTAATGTCCGACAGTTAAGCAAGCAGGTTGAATTTATAGTGTAGCTGTTAATGTATTACTGCCATAATTTAACATAACTACCAAAACATAAACATCAAGGTCAATCATCCTGAAGTTTTCTTCCCAGAACATAGTTAAACCCCCAAACAAGCAGACTGGCTTGACTTTGTTCTCTTGTTCAATTTAAGTTTTGCACCACTTCACTCATCTCACTAGAAGATGAACAAGGAAAATGCCTCTACCATTCACCGAGTCAATTTGGTTACTATCCCTTATCCATTAATGGTCAAGTCCAAACCGCCTTAGAATCAATCATTAGCAGACCTTCAGATTACTTCCAACACATTATCTGATCCCTATCACATCCTTCAAGATCTGACTCAAATTCACTGCCTCCTTATTAATCCTACACTGTGACATCTCCTATAGAAGAATTTCACATCTCTTTCACAAAAGCTACTTGCCTTGTGTATCTTCCCCTAACATTATGTACTTTTTTTTTTTAAAACAATCACTCCAAAATAAACCTGTTTCTCTAACAGAACACTGGGGTTGTAAAGGACTTTAGATGTCATCTAATTCTTACTACACAACAGACAAATCTTCTCTACAGTTCTGATTACTATTTGAATACCACCATTGATAAGGAAATGGCTCTTAAATACACTATTCCACTCATAAAAAGTCAAATTATTAGGAAATCCATCCTTAAGTTTTTATTGCACCATCCAAACACAAAATAATAGTTATGTTAGCTACTATTACTTTACTTAGGACAGGTTTATCTTCTCTACCAGATTATAATTTGAGTAATTTTATATTAGTTTATTTTTAATTATAAGGCCATTGTTAATTATTTAAAATCTACAGACACGAGGTGCCTGGCTGGCTCAGTTGGTAGAGCGTGCAACTCTTGATTTCAGGTTCCACATTGGGTGTACAGATTACTTAAAAATAAAATCTTAAAAAAAAAAAAACTTAAAAATTAAAATCTACAGACAAGTTGTAAATAAAACAAAAGTGATTCTAAAATCTAATAGCAACAAACAAGTCTGTGTTTGGGGTTAATTCTTTAGTATTTTTTTCTATGTATTATATAAAACGCAACTCAGCACAGCATATACAACATGTATGCATACTATGTTTCATTGTGAGCACTGTTCTACATTTTTTTGAAAACAGGCTTTTAATATTTGTACAACATACAATCTCATGACTAGGTCATAATTCATGTAGCCATTTCCCTGTTGTGGAACATATCTGTAGTTGCCCATTTCTCTCCATTCCACAGGAGCACCTGATGTGATGGGATAAATCATTCACAGAATCACTAGGTAACTTAACTACTGGTAGATTTCTAAAACTGGGACTGTGGGATCAAAGAATACGAATATTTTTAGTACTAATGATACACGTACCAGGTGTGTTCTCACTTGCTTGCTTTACTCCCGTTTCAGAGTTTCTAATTCACAGGACATTCTGAATAGGTTGATAAGTCAAATGACCTCTGTGTTCCACAACCACATCTGATGGGACCATGGTTAAGTGCCAACCAAGACTTCACCATCAGAGTCTCTCTCCAAGGCATCAGTAGTTGGGACTTTGATTCTGCTGGGCACTGGGCCTAGAAAGTGGTATAATCGAGACTTGGGGTGGCCCTGCTTTCTGCCATCCAGAGATGCAGAAGAGGTCATCTGAGGGAGATAAAGTGTAAGTATGTTGGCTCCAGGCTCCTCTGAGGCCTGGATCAGTGTACTGTGCCTTGTTTCTATACAACCCTCTTTTAAGTTAGAGTGGATTCTTCTATCCTTTGTAACAAAATGTTCCCTAAGATAATGCTTATTACCAAATTATTTTCCAAAAAGTTGTATCAATTTACACTTTCATCTGAAGTGACACTGTCATCTGAAATAAATAAGGGTGCCAATCCAAAATACAACCATTCAGGAAATTTTTGCCAATGCAATAAAGGAATATTTATTTTATGTATTTCTTTGATTGCCAGTTATATAAAACTTTCTTTTCATGTATTAGTTATTTGTGTTTCTTTCTTTTGGAAATGTCTGTTCATGTTCTTTGACAATTACTACCTATGGGCTTCTTAAAGATAGTAAAACTTGGGGCGCCTGGGTGGCGCAGTCGGTTAAGCGTCCAACTTCAGCCAGGTCACGATCTCGCGGTCCGTGAGTTCGAGCCCCGCGTCGGGCTCTGGGCCGATGGCTCAGAGCCTGGAGCCTGTTTCCGATTCTGTGTCTCCCTCTCTCTCTGCCCCTCCCCCATTCATGCTCTGTCTCTCTCTGTCCCAAAAATAAATAAACGTTGAAAAAAAAAATTAAAAAAAAAAAAGATAGTAAAACTTAGTAATTCTCTCTCCATCTCTTTGGAATCTTATTTCTCTACCTCCTCAGCTATTGCAGTATTTAAGTCTCCTAGGTTGTTTTGTTTTTGTTTTGTTTTTGCTTAGGTTAAATTTTCTAGTAAAAGAAAACTGAGCATAAAAGCTACGAATACAGGATTGAAGCCAAAATGGATTGGGGTTTTAACCCCAGTTTATCATTTAATTATTAGCAAACTTGAAAATAGTATTTATCTCATAACAAGTTTTATTTGTTCAACGGGGATAAATTCCATTTATCTCAAGTGTGTGCTAAAGATTAAATGAGATGATGGGGCACCTGGATGGTTCAGTTGGTTAAGTGTTCAACTCTTGATTTTGCCTCAAGTCATGACCTTACAGTTCATGGGTTCAAGCCCTGTATCGGGATTTGAGCTGACAGCATGGAGCCTGCTTGGGATTCTCTCTCTCTGCCCTTCCCCCGCTTGTGTTCTCCCTCTCTCAAAATAAATAAACTTAAAAAAAAAAGATTAAATGAGATGATGAATACACTTTGCATTGTTTGACACACACAGAAAAGCACTAAAAGTTGGAACAATGCAATAACAGTAATTGTACTGTAAATGCAATTAAACTTGCTTGAACTAATGTGCTTTGCAGACATAGAAAACAGCTATGTAGAAGCAGCACAAACACAGGTTCCATAGCTTAAGTTGTTTGAGCAATTTGATCCCAATGCTCATGTGCCCTGTCGTAGGAGTGAGATAGAGATCATGAACCTGCTGAGCCCTCATATTTCATGCAGAATGGCCCTCAAATGCAAGCAAAGTAATTATTTCATCTCCTACCCAGAGCAAAGCAGTAGCAATCTCTTCCAAACCTGGGAACAAATAAAACACACACTAGGTTAAACTCAATGAAAGAGTTGATCTCCAAAGCAATGCCTTCCTAAGCAAATTCTCAAGGACTTTTTTTTTTTTTTTTGCTCTGTGCAAGTTTTACTCTGTGCTGACTTTAGTGTCTAAATATCAAGAGTAAGATGTGACAACTGTATTGTGATGACGATGATAAGAGGAGAAAAATTCTGCCCACCTCGGATGAAGAAGATGATGAAGATAAAGATGCAAAAGAACAATTTAGGCTGTCTTGGATATTATTCCTTCCAGTGTTTCCATCACTTAAACTGTCATACATTTCTAGACTACAAAACAGAAGATCTACTCTCAGAATATCTAAAACTATTCAAAGTTCTTCATTCTTTACAGGATAGAGTAAAAACTTCTACGCAAGCCAAGACCTCCACTCTCAAATCCCAACCCTACCTCAGCTCACATTCTGCACTCAGCTTCCTAGGCCTATCTGCCTCCCTGCTTTTGCTGCCTCAGACCAGAATTCCCAGCCCACTCCACCTGCACGGTCAATTATCTGCTCCTCTGTCCCCGGTATACCTCCTCCATCACCAACCACAATGAATGCAATAGATTGGTTAACAGATTATTGACTGAGAACCTGTGAGCACAGACCATGTCTAATCAAGTTCTTCATCCAGAATCTAGCAAGGGCAAATGAACATGCAAAAAGCGTTCTTTTGGAGGTAATGGGTATGTTTATGGCACAGATTGTGGCAACGATTTCACAACTGTATATTTATCTCCAAACCTCAAGTTGTATATATGTACGGCTCTCTCTATGTCAATTGTACCTCAATAAAGTCTTTTTTATTTTTTTAATTTCTATAAATGTTTAATTTTGAGAGACAGAGACACAGACAGAGTGCAAGTGGAGGAGGGCAGAGAGAGAGAGGGAGACATAGAATCCGAAGCAGGCTCCAGGCTCTGAGCTGTCAGCACAGAGCCTAATGCAGAACTTGAACCCACAAACCGTGAGATCATGACCTGAGCCAAAGTCAGATGCTCAACTGACTGACCACCCAGGCATCACTCAGTAAAGCCTTTTTTAAACAACAAAAGTGTTTGCTGAATAAATGAATGTGAGAGATGAATGAATGAATATATGTGAGGGGTGAGAATGATGGGAGAGATCAAAGAGAAATGTACCCTATAAAGAGAAGTACTCCTGGGCTTTCACTGCTAAACAGAAGCAAATATTTCAACATTGATGGGATTATTACCAATACCTCTTAGAGAATATGACAACTATCACCATCATCTTTAGCACTAAATGGGGTTTTCAATATTACCTCCTTTAATATTCATGATAACTCCCTAAGTTCTAACAAATGGGGGAAGGGGTTTCAAGAAGCTAAGTAACTTGCCTAGAAACTTCCACGTAGCCAGCATGAGAGATGGCAGAAAATCTAGGCTGCTTGTGCTCTAAACCACTGTACTGAATGCCTTCCCATGCTAACAAAGTAAACTCTGACTTTGGAAAAGACAACATGCAGTGTGCTTTTGGAGCACTATGTGACCATGATATGATCCTGATAGGCTTTCCTCAATTTTCTCCTGAATGAAGTGGGGATAACACACCCCCACTCCACTGAATTGTTCTGGATTTTTAAAAAAAATTTTTTTATATGTTTATTTATTCTTGAGAGAGAGAGACAGACAGAGCATGAGTGGGCGAGAGGCAGAGAGAGAGAGAGAGAGAGGGAGACACAGAATCCCAGGCAGGCTCCAGGCCCTGAGCTATCAGCACAGAGCCCGAAGTAAGCCTCGAACTCACGAACCCTGAGATCATGACCCAAGCAGAAGTCGGACATTTAACTGACTGAGCCACCCAGGCGCCCCATGCTGGCTTCTTATCATTTGTGTCTCAGCTTCATGAGACCTCCCCAGATAAACATTTCCTGATAAACCAATCTGAAGTTTGCTGCACTAAAATCCCTCAACACATCAAGGTTTTGTCTTCACATTCTCGTCACTAGTTGAAATTAACATTGTTCATTTATTTATTATCTATCTCCCCCCTCTACTATTTTCCACTAAAGTCCTTGCCCTTTGTGTTCTGTGCCCTATCCTCCACACTTGCAATACTGCCTAGCAGAGAGTAAGTGCTCAATAAATGTTTGATAAGTGAATGCAAAGTTAAAAATGATGACAGTAACACAAAGAAAGAAAGAATCAATAGGCAGCAGGATGGTTCTGGGCAAGGGGAAGCAAGTGGTTGGGGTGGTGGGAAGCTGAGAAAAGGAAGACCAGGTAAGTAATCCCAGGTTCTATGGCTCCAGCAATGTTCAAAGAGGATGCATTAGCCCACATCAGAAATATACTATCCAGACGACAAGTGTGCCCTCGAGTGGAACTATATTTGTCATTCAGGCTGTCTTTCCCCACCTGCTCTGGGCTCCACAATCACTAAGCAACATTCCGATCCTTACTTTCCTTCTGCTACAGATATGGATGTGAGGAAGCAAACATGCAAACTGAAAAACACAAATATCTAGTTGGCTTGGAAGTTACAGTTCTCATTTAAATGCCTAAACTTCTTTAAAAAGCTGTATCTGTTTCTTATGACCTTGGTTACTAAGGAATCATCTTTCAAAGCTTCTCTTCCTCTGGGCATACTGAAAATTGCACCTGTGAGATGTTAGGGTGACACCCCAATGTTCTGCTCCTCATAAGGCTAACAACGTAGGAAATCAGCTGATTTTACCCCGTATCTTTGCATTCAACATGTAACGCTCAACATTAGCTGTTTCTGCAACCGAGTTTTGTGACCCTGGATATGTGGCTTAATGTTTATGGGCCTCAGATTCTTCTCTATAAAATGAGAGCTGTAAAACAAGATGATCATGACAGATCCTCAAAATAGGTGGCCAGATGTGAAAATTATGTGAAAGTATGTGAAAATACACATCTAGCAATATATACTAGGGATCAAAAAAATCCAATATATTCCATCTGTTTGCCTTATGGAAATACACCTTGTCTCATGACTTTATTAATCTGAACACAGGACCAGAAAATTGGTATGAATGAATGAATGAATGAATAAATAAAAACACAGGATTTAAACAGAGAAGGAGGAAGCAAAGGAAGGAAGGAAAGAAAACAACTCCTTAGAAGGGAAGTCAGTAACTGAACACATTTGTTACAAAAGAACAATTAGCCTCAAAGTGGGGGTTATTTGTAAAATGTGGAACTTTTCTAAGAGTAAGGTATTGCTAGACACCCTCAACACAGCTCCATCAAAGCCATTCCCAGATCTGAAGTGGTCACACAAAACCATTCCAAGGATGGGCTGCTGCCTCCATAGACCCATTCATTCCCAAATCATACAAAGTTTGCCTTTTTACTCTACAGAAGCACAGAAGCTGTTACAAGCACAGAAGAGGAAGCATCTCAGAAGCAGAGCAGCTGATAATCAAAACTATGGCACACTCAGAGAAAAATCCTGCCAAATGCAACCACTTTTGAGCCGTGGCTTTTGGGTGACCTTACATCATTCACATACCCACTTCCGAGGCTTCCCATCCTGTAGTTCTATATCTAACACAAACACAAAATTTTACTGGTGCATAATATCAATTCATTCTATGCATTTCTTAAGACCATGACAGTATGGGATTGTTGGAGAGGATAAAAGAGGAAAAATTTCAGTACATCTATTTTTAAATGTCATGTAACATGCAAACAGCTTCAACACTGAAAACATGTGAACACGGCATCAGTAATGACAGCCTCTGCAGTTTCTCTTCCACTTCAAATCCCTAGTGTTCCATCAGCTGAGGCAGCTCAAGGCCCAAATGCGCCAAAACGGCCCAAAAGAATTCACTTCCAAGAATGGATTCTAAACCTGTACTTCAAAAGCAAAGAGACTCAGTTGAGAAGTTAGAAAGAATGCGGCCATAAAATAAAGGAGGAAAAAATTTAAGCATCTAAGTGCTATTTATTAGCTTTCTAGTCTACCTGTCCAAATAGAAGTGAAGTCAGGCAGCATCCCAGCATATATTATGGAACAGCAGAAAGACGTGCCTGCCCCTGAACCAGAAGTGAGTTGATTTGCTGTCTATTCAGACCGTTATGGGTTTGAATCAGAACAAGTACTTTATTCAGAGTTTCCGATTCGTCATCCATTTAATACGTTTATAAGAAGTAACTGCAAATGGGGGTTAACAAACGTTATAAACTTGCCATTTAGTGAAACCTTAAGCTATACTGAAGGACTGAAAAGCATCACACCATCAGAGTTTGAAAAGTTGGAAGGCAGCTCAGAAATCAGGGAAACCTCACACCTCTTCCCACCCTCAGGCAAGGACGGTGAGAACCAGAAGGCAAGGCTTGGCAGCAGACCCAAGAAGGGAGTACAGTCTGAACTCATTACCACAAGACTGTGGACACCATTTATGAATGGAAGCAAACACCTCAGCCCCGCTGATAAGAAACAGCAGGTCCAAACACCACCGCCCTGTGAGCGACCTCGCGATCTGGGGTCGTGCACCCCTGCCCCTCGGGTGTGCTGGTAGGAATCTCAAGTTCTCTGGGAGTGTCCCAGCCACCAGCCCCTCTTCAGTAATTTAGAAAGTGCAGCCCTAAGTTTCTTGTCAGTGGCTGGCAGAAGAGAGTTTTCAACACATTTGAACACACTCGTGGCTTTATTAATTATTACTCAAAAAACCCAGTAAGGGGTGATAGTAACACATATGCTTATAAGTGAAAATAAATGACCCAAGTGCCTGCCAACACCCATAAAACACTGGGATAAATTCTGACATGAATCCCCACTTAAAGAAAACCAGTCTTAGAACTTTAACTCAGTAACAATAAAAATGGTGAAGAAGTTCACAAACACTAGAGAACTTGAGAAGTGCACAGATTTATCCAGCCCATCGCACCGGTTGAGGTAACCACACCCCAGGCACATGGAGGCTCAAACCCTTCACACTCATTTACTCAAAGCCTCTTCTAGGTTTTTAAGGTAAAGTAACTAAAACAACATGAACACCCTAAAAACAGACACTTTTATATTATTTCATCCCCCCCCAACTTACATTGCTTGTAGGTGTTTTTATGGGTGAAAATTTCACCCCAATAATACAAGATTAGCTTAAAATTTCTTGCACGTGCTCCTAAGGAAAATTTCAGGCAGACAGGCATCTGTTAATTATTGAAAAAGATGCTTTTTAGAGCTAGTATGTATCTCATTTAATTTTTCATAGTAAAAACAGTAATACGGTATATAGATCAGTAAATGCAAAAGAATGTAAGAATTTTAAAGTCAACTACACTTAATACCAAGAACCCATAACTAGCAGTCAGGCCTAAAATCCTGTTCTTGAAGTAAGACCAGGAGTCCTTGACCAACACAAGGTTATCTAATTTTATACTATCATTTAAAAAAGAGAACCAAACAAGATTCGGTCTGATAGCAATGACCTTTCCTAGCTCTCTGGGCAGCCAGTGACCCACTGACATGAATGTCTAAGATGACAGCAAAACAGCACAATTAGAAGGACTCATGCTGCATAAGCAAAAAGCTTTTCTTTGCAACCCTTCCTATATCAAATAAAAATGGCAGACCTAGCCAGACTCACAGAGCCCTGGTGCTATGGTTTAAATGACAGAAAAACACAAAAGGAGTATCTAGAGTACAGACAGCACTCTTTTTGTTTCTCACTTTTATATTTTAGGGCACTGTTTTGGGGAAGGGGATACAATGCTGCTTTACAAAGGACAGAGAACTCCCTTGTTTGAGCTACCAACCTCTTATAGCCACACAGAAAAATGTCAGTCATCCATTTGTTAGCACCAAAATCTCCTTCGACTGCTTACAATATGCACCACACATTTTAAGGGGATGTTGAACCAGAAAAACAAAGGAAGCCCTTGAAAAAGAAACCGATCTCCGAGCTTTGCCCCTGCCCTTATCACAGTGCCTGCATGCCTGCCGTTAAAGCACTGTCACATTGTTTCCACATGCTCAGGCCCTTGAAACTTGTGTAAAAGCATTGCAAAATAAAACTGCATCAACATCGCATTTCAAAACATGAGCTAGTAATGGTAGGGCGGTCATGTAGGTTAGAATAATTATTAATTAAATCATAACCTACAAACGCCCCTGACCTGAGACATTTTCTCATTTGACGAACAGGCATAGAACACGTTGTAGCCATGGGCGTATTTCAAAAAGAATATCGGTGTAATTCACTCTTAGGAACCGCTAAAAATGATTGCCTCTTTGCCACTTTCAGGGGTCATAACATAATTTCACAGGCACAAAAAATTTTAACTGATTAAAAAATAATTCATTTTCCCACCAACCGGATATTGTGTAGGCATAATTGAGCTGCTTAAATTCAATACAACAGAAGTGTGTAACGCTGGAGATTTGTTCCAGAAGAGCTTACAGCTCCCTTTCCTTGGACCACATGGAGATACTGCCCCACACCAAACGTAGTACAAACTGGATACACAGTACTAGGGTTACTTACCTTATAAAAGCTGAATTTTTTCCTCTTGATTAGAAGTCACAAATGGTTTAAGTGAAACTCCCTTCATTTGTTCTTCCAGCGAGCCAAATCTAGCTTCCCATTAACCCAGTCCATTGCAGATAATTTCACACAGCACACGCTTCCCAGTTCCCAGCCCAGCAAGGATAATCACATTCCAGCGGGGAGTGAACAGATGGTGGATTCCATGGTAACCAGCCCTCCTAAGGCGATTGGTAGAAGTGTGTGACTACAGCTTATTGGGTAACAATCACTGTCTTTGTGCTCCAGCCTTGCAAATCCTAAAGGAAGCAACATATAGCCACTCACATGCGCAAGGGCTTGCCTAGCAGGTGTTTGGCTATTTAAACAAGGCGATGCAGGCCAATTAAAAGCTTTTCCGCGAATCTACTCCTGGTGATTCAGAGTCCTAACATTTCAGATAGTGCCCACTGCTCATTCAGGGAGAAAGGTCACAAGAGGCTTAACTTGACAAATAGAAAATAACACTTGAAACTTAACTTGAAAATTCAAGATAAAGCATTCTAGAAATCTATGCTGTGGCAGCAAATCATTTTCTGATTTGCAATCCACGTGAGAAGTAAAACTGGTTTTGTATTTAGATTTTTTAAACAAGTAGGACTTTTAAAATCTGTAAAACTACCTTAGTTTGAAAATAAGTTTTCAAAACCAGTTGCTTTACAAATGTGCATGCAATCATTTTTTAAAAACTTGTATACATTCATTTTTACTATGTGGATTTCAGGTTGGAGGGATGGCTACTGAATTTAAATTTTCCATTAGAGCCTTACCCAGTTATGGGATGGAAATCTCTTCATTATGTACTCTCTACAGGTTTGTTTCTGCAGCCACAAAAGTTAAATGCTGATTCAGCAGGAAAAGAGCTTTCCGTGAATGGGTGGTACTCATCGAATTAGAGAATAAGTCCTTGAAGGAGTAAAATGGCTGAAAACCAAATACTATTTCACACCAAAACCAACTATGAGAGGTAATGCACAAATCTAAAACAGATAAACTCAAATCACTCCAAAAATCTATCAGAAATAAATTTTTAAAAGGTCAAATAAATAATTAGGATAAGCCTAAGGTGAAAACAAAACAAAACTTGTAAGCTGTGACTAGATGTAGATATATTAATTACCTCCACAGTTATCTCCTATCTTAAATTTACGAGTTCTCTTCCAGGCATGAATATAAACGACACAAATATTGAAAAGAACCAGACAAAATTATTTGCAGATGATATGATTCTACCTGGAGAAAAATCAGAGAAATCAAGTAGGGTATTATTTATAGTACCAGAAGTTCAGTGAAATAGCCAAATATATCAATATAATACCTTTATAAGAGCAAAAAACTATCAGAATACCAATGAAAGGGGATTTCCTAACAACGGCAATGAAAAGTATACAATTCTCGGGAATATGATCAAGAAGTATGTGAGAACTACTTGGGTGGGGGGAAGAATGAACTCTTATCAGAAGGAGTAAAGGAAAACCTAGTATGTTGCTGAATACAAAGATCTATTTTAAAGATGCCCAAATTACCACATAACCTAGTAGTAAAATTTCCAACATACTTTAGAAAATAAATTTAACAAAGTAACTCTGACATTTACTTGGATTTAAAAAGATGGAAATACCAAAAAAAATTCTATATGAGAAGAGTAATAATGGGCAAAATAACTATACCAAGTTTTAAAACATGTTATGAATATTATCTATTGATATGGCCCATATGTATAACTTCAGGAAAAACCTCTTTCCCATGGAGTTTCCTACTGAACATCTCTGCTTTGATGTTTAACAACTATCTCAAACATAAGCTCCCAGACCTGTTCCTCTTGCATCATTCCTTGTTTTTGGAAATGGCAACTCCACTATTCCAAACTCAGGCTAAATGTCTGGGAGCCCATCTCTGACCCTTCTCTGACAACTTCACATCCAACCTGACAGCTCATGCCATGGGCTATTTCTTTCAATCTGGCCACTTCTTACCACCTGGTCTCTTTAATAACTTCCTAATTAAACTCTGCTTCCATCTCACCTCCTACAGGGCTATAAAACCTAAATGGATAATGCCAACTCTCTTCTCAAAACTGACTTTCCTGTTGCACTAAAAACGTCCCATTCTAGAGGCACCTGGATGGCTCAGTCAGTTAAGCGTCCAACTTCAGCTCAGGTCATGATCTCATGGTTCGTGGGTTCAAGCCCTGCATCGGGCTCTGCGCTGACAGCTCAGATCCTGGAGCCTGTTTTGGATTCTGTGTCTCCATCGCTCTCTGCCCTTCCCCTGCTCATTCTCTGTCTCCCTCTCTCTCTCTCAAAAATAAACATTTTAAAAAAAAAAGGTCCCATTCTATGCGATGGCTTAAAAAGCCCTTAATAACCTGGGACCCAACCCCTTTACTCACCGAAATCCTCTCTCCTACAACCCTTTCCTGCCTTCCCCAAGCTCTTCAGGCAGTCTGACAGTTTGTCCTCTCCTCTGCACTTTCTCAGTAATTGGGACTGTGATGGTGTTTACCACAGGCCAGTTATCTGTATGCATCTCCCCTGCCACCAGATTGTGAGCCAGCCCCTCAAAGCCAAAACCCAGGGACTGCCACTCTGGACTCTATGCTCCTAATGCCAGGCAAAGGTCCTTGTGTATAGTGAGCACTTATTAAATCTGCAATGAATAACAGCTTGCTGCAGAATTTTGTAGTCTAGTGCAAATTTAGAGGCAACCTAAGAATCTAATAACAGATGAATGATTACACAAGAATGCGTACAACTTGATAGAATATCATGCAGTTATTAAAAATATGGCCACAAAACCTATGTGGCATAAGGAGAATGTTGATGGCATTTTAATAACAATATACTATTGGGACACCTGGGTGGCTCAGTCGGTTAATCAGCCAACTCTATTTTGGATCAGGACATGATCTCACAGATCATGGGATTGAGCCCCTTGTCAGGCTCTGCACTGACAGTGCAAAGCCTGCTTGGGATTCTCTCTCTCTCTCTCTGTCTCTGTCTCTGTCTCTGTCTCTCTCTCTGTGCCCCTCCCCGACTCATGTGTGTACTCTGTGTGTGTGTGTCTCTCTCTCAAAATAAATAAATAAACATTTAAAAAAGTATATACTCTTTGCTGAGCCCCTAGTAGGTATCAGGTATTGTAATAAGCAGTTCACAATATTTTATTTAAACCTCACAGGGATTATAAAGTAGACCTTACTATCCTCATTTTTTAGGTGTGGAAACAAAGACTCAGAAATTCGGTTCTGTGCCCTCTGTCTCACAGCTAAGATCTGAACTTCATTTGAGACCAAAGCTTGGCTCTAAGTCATTATTGCTACATTATCTTCTGGAAATAAAGGGGAAAAAATAAATACATAACTAAATACTCACTATGAACAACTACATAAAAAAGAAAAGATACTTAGGAACTAAAGCCTAGGGTTACCTACTTCAAAATTCTAAGAGCAGTTGTGAGGAAGGAATATTGGTGATATTTTCCTTTCCTCTGTTTTCCAAAATTCTTGATGTCAAAAATGATTACTCTCTAAAAACAATATTTACTCCTTCTACGCATATTTTTCAATGGTGATTCTACTCTGTTCTTAGGTGGATCTACCAAGTAGTAAGACACAGTAAAAAAACCTAGGAAGAACTTGACTCACAGTTTCTAGAGAATTGATTCCATGGGCATTTACTGAGAAAGAAGAAAAAAATGGCAGATCCCAGAAAGGCACACAAGCGGCAGTGTCCTCTTCAGAGCCATGTGCACCTCTGGGGGTTCTGACATTGTCTACGTGATGGCACCTCCAGCTGCACTGTCCACCAATCTAGTAACAGGGCCTCCAAACGTAAGCATGTGACAAAGAGCCAACAATCCCGTAAAGATTTTCAAGGTGAAAAAGGGTTGGAAACAGGCCGGATAATTTATCTTCTTCAAATGCTGGGTGGGCAGCAACACTGCCCGTCATAGTGGCCACTGTGCCGGCAAAGCAGCGATCAAACAGCCTTGTGAGTATTGTTCTGCCTCCCTTGGCTACTGAATGTACCTGGTTGCATCCATCCTTACTCAGCCTTTCTCTTTTTCTTAGCAAGAAGTTTTATCCAGGAAGATGCTGTAAGTCAGAGGTTCCCAAACTCTTTTTTTTTTTTCAATATATGAAGTTTATTGTCAAATTGGTTTCCATACAACACCCAGTGCTCATCCCAACAGGTGCCCTCCTCAACACCCATCACCCTCCCTCCCCTCCCTCCCACCCCCCCATCAACCCTCAGTTTGTTCTCAGTTTTTAAGAGTCTCTTATGCTTTGGCTCTCTTCCACTCTAACCTCTTTTTTTTTTTTTTTTTTTTTGAATCATGGAGTCCTTAGCCACTTCTCAATAACTTTTTTTTTTCTTAATGTTTATTTATTTTTGAGAGAGACAGAGACAGAATGTGAGTGGGTTAGGGGCAGAGACAGGGAGACACAGAATTCGAAGCAGGCTCCAGGCTCCGAGCTGTCAGCACAGAGCCCGACACGGAGCTCAAACTCATAAACTGTGAGATCATGACCTGAGCTGAAGTCGGACGCTCAACAAACTGAGCCACCCAGGCGCCCCTCTCAGTAACATTTTCATGGCACTCCAGGCCAAGAGAAATCTCTAACAGGCTCATTTATTTTATTTTATTTTAAGTTCACTTATTTTGAGAGCGAGTGTGCACACATGCACACACACAACTTGGGGAGGGGCAGAGAGAGAGGGAGACAGAGAACCCCAGGCAGGCTCTGCATTGTCAGCACAGAGCCCAATGCAGGGCTTGAACTCGCCAACCGTGAGATCATGACCCAAGCTGAAGCCAAGAGTCAGATCCTCAACAGACTGAGCCACCCAGGTGCCCCTAACAGGCTCACTTATTAAGTAATTAGGTATAAACAACTTTGTAACTATTTTTGACCCAGCAACTTACCACCATTTGAAAATGTAACATAAAACAGTTGCAAGAAAAATTAATATTTTTATTCCACTCTGAAATCATTACCATTACTGACTAATGGCATGTAGGTACTGGATGGGTTTTGGTCCTGCAAAACTTCTCACACCACAGGATCATATTAGACCTTGCCATCCTCATTTCTGTTCCACACGGATTTTTACCAGATACTTGCTTATTATCACGATAACCCGCCGAAACCCCAGCTCTGCAAAACTATGATGTCATCAAAAGAAACACAGTACAGTGTAATTCTAAAACAGAACCACCTAGAGCTAATTGTTCCCACAGTGTTTAATAGATGTCCCTGTGTTTCCCTTGAAATTTTAAAATACCCTCCAGGTAGCACCCCACTGAGCTGGTGGCACTGCCCCAGAGCACCTCAGCCTAGGCACATATTTTGTCAATGATGTCTTTAAGCCCTTAGTTCTCGGAGTGCCAGATGATGAAAAGACTCCCTAACTAGAAATTCAGAAGCCTGGACTTACTGCTTAGCCAGTGGTATGACATGGGCAGGTTGTTTTGCCCTCCCTATCACGTGTGCTTCAGTCTCAAAATAAGGGAGCTAGTGTAGATCATCTCCCAAGTTCCCTTCTGCTCTCAAACACTAAGAATGAATGTTAAAGGAAGGCTCTTCCTCATTCTTACTGGTTTCAGGGGGAACAGAGAAAGGGCTAGAGCAGCCAGGACAAGTATTTATTTTCCAGAAGGAAATTCATACTAAAATTTAGGTGTGCTATGATGAAAGGTTGGAGCATGAGATGTTACTAGGCTACCAGGTGAGGTGGTGGTTACATTCCCCGTAGGGCACACTGTTGAGTGACGTTGACACCAGCACTGCTCTTTCCGTGTGCTGTTTATACTCTTACCCAAACTCCTTCTGGACAAATGGTTTGCATTATGAGGTGACTGGATATTGTCAGGCTGGGAGTGACTATGAAACAGACTCAAATTACCTATCCTGATTGGAGATCAAACTCATCATGTCAGCTTAAGAAGGACCAGACTAAACAACAGGGCTGACCAGGCACGGACACTGAAACACAAAATACAATATTTGTAAACAGGTGATATTTTCTGACATTTACCGAGAATTTTGTATTCTTAACATTCTATAAGATTTGTTTTAAAATTTAACTTTTCTCTTTTGCAACTAGTTTTAAAGACATGATTTAGAAAAGTGTATTTGCAGGGTAAAGAGTGCTTTATAGGCAAAAGAAAACACAATGAAATAAGTGGAACTTTTCTGCCCAGTTTGCAAGGGGTTAAGATGATACAGTAATGAGTCCAGCCTGACATGATGGAAGCAATTTTTTTTTAACTGCCCATCATTCCTCTCTTGTGGTTAGCATTTCAGAGAAGTATTTCCCTTTCTGGGACATGCCCAGGTACCACACTATAAAGAAAACAAAAGTTGAGGAGGGTCAGTCTATGTTAGGGAGGCTTGTACACTAGCCATCTTTCATCAAAGTCCAACCACTAGGACTTGACCTCAGATCTACCAATGCCCCATGGATTTTTTTTAAGTAGGCTCCATACCCAATGTGGGGCTTGAACTGATAACCCTGAGATCAAGAGTTGCATGTTCTACCAACTGAGCCAGCCAAGAACCCCTAAGGGATGTTTTTGATTAAAATTGGAAGGATGATGTCTTAGTCCAGTGTGAATAACAGGATCCAATTCTTCACATCATTAGAGTATCTGTTACTGTCTTCGTTAGGGTAATAAACCTTCTCCTTACAGATCTTTAACACTGACTCTAAAACAGAGGTGGGAGGAAATTATACAAGCATCTGGGTCCTAGTCTGTTGCCATTCACATTCTTCCTTCTTACATTTTTTTTTCCAGGAAGTGACTCATCTAAATTGGAATCTAGATGTTTTAATTCTTCTTTATTTGTTTAAGAAAATTCCTGAAATATATGAAAGCTGAAGACTCTTTGCAGGGAGTACAATATATACAACATAATATACATTTATGGTAATGTATTAATTAGTAAATGCATTTAAGTTAAATGTTTATGAGACAGTGTGACAAGTGGAAAAAGGGTTAAAAACAAAGACTTATGTAAACAAGACATGGGGCTCCACAATTTGCAAAGTTCCAACCTAAACTCTATAGACAAAAATGAGACACTGGTTCCTTTCTCTTGAGGAATCTTCAGCACGTTTGAGAAACAAAGACCTTTACCTCTGGTGCAGGGGCAGGAGCTGGTGAGGAGCTAACAAGATAAAACAGTGATAGATGGAAGGTACTAGGAAAATACTATGGTACTAGGCAAAGATACGCAAATATTCTGTAAAAATGATCAAAATATCAACATTATGAACATTAAAAAAAATTTTTTTTAAATGTTTATTCATTTTTGAGAGACAGAGAGCACAAGCAGGGGGGCGGGCAGAGAGAGAGGGAGACACAGAATCCGAACCAGGCTCCAGGCTCTGAGCTGTCAACACAGAGCCTGACGTGGGGCTCAAACTCACGGCGAGATCATGACCTGAGCCGAAGTCAGACGCCCAAACAACTGAACCACCTGGTGCCCTTGAACATTCTTTTAGAGGCTGAGATTGAGCCAGAATGGAAGGACAACTCAGGTTTGCGCTCGTAAAATTCAATGTTCAACAGTTATTACAGTTCAAAAAATAAATATCCTGAAAGACCAACACATGCAAACCCTTACTACCTTATTTTTGTTTTAACTGGAGTTAGTAGCATACAGTGTAGTATTGGTTTCAGGAGTAGAATTTAGTGATTCATTACTTATATAGAACACCTAGTGCTCATCCCACAAAGTACTCTCCTTAATGCCCATCACCCATTTAGCTCATCCACCCACCCACCTCCCCTCCAGCAACCCAAGTTTGTTCTCTATAGTTAAGAGTCTCTTACGGTTTGCCTCCCTCTCTGTTTTTATCTTACTTTACTTTTCCTTCCCTTCTCCTAATGTTCATCCGTTTTGTTTCTTAAACTCCACAAGTTAAATCATATGGTATTTGTCTTTCTCTGACTTATTTCGCTTAGCATAATACACTCTAATTGCATCCACATTGTTGTAAATGACAAGATTTTGTTATTTTTGATGGCTGAGTAATACTCCATTGTATACCACATCTTCTTTATCCACTCATCAGTCACTGGACATTTTGGCTCTTTCCATACATTGGCTATTATTGATAGCACTGCTATAAACATCGGGGTGCATATGCCTCTTTGAATCAGCACTCCTGTATCCTTGTGGATAAATACCTAGTAGTGCAACTGCTGGATTGTAGGGTAGTTCTATTTTTAATTTTTTGAGGAACCTCCATACTGTTTTTTAGAGTAGCTGCATCAGTTTGCATTCCCACCAGTGGTGCAAAAGAGTTTCCCTTTCTATGCATCTTTGCCAACATCTGTTGTTTCCTGAGCTGTTAATTTTAGCCATTCTGACAGGTGTGCGGTGGTATCTCATTATGGTTTTAATTTGTATTTCTCTGATGATGAGTGATGTGAAGCATCTTTTCATGTGTCTGTTAGCCATGGATGTCTTCTTTGGAAAAGTGTCTATTCATGTCTTCTGCCCATTTCTTCACTGGATTGTTTTTTGGGTGTTGAGTTTGATAAATTCTTTATAGATTTTAGATACTAACCTGATGTCATTTGTAAATATCTCCTCCCATTCCACTGGTTGTCTTTTAGTGTTAACTGTTTTGTTCACCGTGCAGCAGCTTTTTATCTTGATGAGGTCCCAGTAGTTCATTTGTGCTTTTGTTTCCCTTGCCTCTGGATATATGCCTACTAAGTTGCTGTGGCCTAGGTCAAAGAGATTGCTGCCTGTTTTTTCCTCTAGGATTCTGATGGCTTCCTGTCTTAAATTTAGGACTTTCATCCATTTTTAATTTATTTTTGCATATGGTGTTCCAGTTTTATTCTTCTGCATGTAGCTGTCCAGTTTTCCCAACATCATTTGATGGAGAGACTTTTTTCCATTGGATATTCTTTCCTGTTTTGTCAAGGATTAGTTGGCTATACATTTCTCCATCAAGGATATTAGCCATGGGTCTTTCATATATGGTCTTTATGATGTTGAAGTATGTTCCTTCCATACCTACTTTCTTGAAGGTTTTTATGAAGAAAGAATGCTGTATGTAGTCAAATGTTTTTTCTGCATCTATTGAGAGGATCATATATTTCTTATCCTTTCCTTTATTAATGTGGTATATCATGTTGACTTATTTGTGGATATTGAACCATCCCTGCAGCCCAGGAATAAATCTTACTTGATCATGGTGAATATTTCTTTTAAAATATTATTGGATTCAATTTGCTAGTATCTTGTTGAGTATTTTTGCATCCATGTTCATCAGGGAAATTGGTCTGTAACTCTCCTTTTTAGGGGGTCTTTGTCTGGTTTTGGGATCAAGGTAATACTGGCTTCATAGAATGAATTTGGAAGTTTTCCTATTTTTTTGGAACAGTTTCAAAAGAATACCTTTAAATGTTTGGTAGAATTCCCCTGGGAAGTCATGCTCCCAGGCTCTGGACTCCTGTTTGTTGGGAGATTTTTGATTACTGATTCAATTTCTTTACTGGTTATGGATCTGTTCAAAGCTTCTATTTCTTCCTGTTTCAGTTTTGGTAGTTTACATGTTTCTAGGAATTTGTTCATCTCTTCCAGAGTGCCCAATTTTTATTTCTATGGTATTGGTTGTGATCTCTCCTCTTTCATTCATGATTTTATTTATTTGGGTCCTTTTTCTTTCTGGTAAGTCTGGCTGGGGGTTATCAATTTTATTAATTCCTTCAAAGAAGCAACTCCTAGTTTTGTTTATCTGTTCCACTATTTTTTGATATTGATATCATTGATTTCTGCTCTAAATCTTTATTATTTCCCATTTTCTTCTGGTTTTGGGCTTTATATGCTGTTCTTTTGCCAGCTCCTTTAGGTGTAAGGTTGGGTTATATATTTGAAATATTTCTTCTTTCTTTAGGAAGGCCAGGATTGCTATGTATTTCCCTCTTATGACCACCTTTGCTGCATCCCAAAGGTTTTGGACTGTCATGCTTTCATTTTCATTGGCTGCCGTGTACTTTTTTATTTCCTCTTTAATTTCTTTTTTTTTAATGTTTATTTTTGAGAGAAAGCATGAGCGGGGAAGGGGCAGAGAGTGGCAGGGGTAGTAGTATTGGGACAGCAGAGAGCCCAATGTGGGGCTCGAACTCACAAACCACAGGATCATGACCTGAGCTGAAGCTGGATGCTTAACTTACTGAGCCACCCAGGTGCCTTGGTGTCTTTAATTTCTTGGTTAACCCATTCATTCTTTAGTAGGATGTTCTTTAACCTCCAAGTATTTGTGGTCTTTTTTTCCTGTGGTGATTTCAAGTTTCATAGCGTTGTGGTCTGAAAATATGCACAGTATGATCTTAATCTTTTTGTACTTGTTGAGGGCTGATTTGTGACCCAGTATGTCATCTATTCTGGAAAATGTTTCATGTGCACTGGAGAAGAATGTGTATTCCGCTGCTTTTGGATGAAATGTTCTGAATATATCTGTTAAGTGTCCATCTGGTCTAGTGTGACATTCAAAGCCATTGTTTCCTTGTTGATTTTTCTGCTTAGATGATGTGTCCATTGCTGTAAGTGGGGTGATAAAGTCCCCTACTATTATTACCAATGAGTTTATGTTTGTTATTAATTGATTTATATATTTGGATGCTCACAACTTGGGGGCACCGCTACTACTTAGATCAAATTTACACAAAACTGTTGAGCTTAAGTTCTACAGGGTTTTCTTTGTTAGGAGAGAAAGCAAATTCAGCAAAAATAATCAAATGAACCCTTACTATTGAAACCTAGGGATTATTTATGGCCTCTCATCTGGTCTTATAAAATCAACTCTCTCTACCTAACCTTACATTTCTACTCCAAGTCCAAACCCCAGAAAGAGGAAAGTCTTGAAAAGAGTAGCCAGGCTGTGTGGGCAAGAATCCTTTAAGACTAGGACTGAGGTGTACTCCATTGTGAACATTTGAAGGTGACCGTATCTGCTCTGTGTATGGCAGGGTATGTGTGCGGCAAGAGGGACATAATGGTGTATTCTGAAAATTTTCATCTTCCCTATAAATTATATATAAATGCCCTGGGTTCTTTTCTGAGGTAACCAGAGGATAATCAGTTGAATATGGGGACAAATCATGGTTAGTTAATGCTGTGAATATAGACTGCCAAACTCTTGGCAGGATGGGAAATACTTATAGAATTTTTTGTCCTACAACTTTTTGGGGGGGTGACTTCTCAGCTATAACCTGGGATTTGAGGCATGCATCTAAGAAACAGGCATAATATTTGGTACCTTTCTTTCAAGAAGATCAAGATTACATAGGTGAACTCTCTTTGAATACTTGGATAACTATATAGCTGTAAGAAGTTTTAAACATGTTTAAAAGTGTGGTGGTGGGACATAAATGCACGTAAAACAACTGTTTACTCTGTGAGCCAAGGATAGCAAAGGATGACTTCCTGTCATGAAAAACCACCAATGAAATTTCTTTTAAAATAAAAAACAAAAACAAAAGCAAAAAAACCCTCTTAGCTCCATTCATATTTTTGTCAAGCTGTCTAATCTTGTTCCTGTCTTTCTTGTTCATACTTCTCAAAAGGTGGGAACTCTACAGTCATGGCCTCCACTTCCTCAGCTCACCTCTGTCTGACCAACATACACCAGACTCTGCTCCCTCCAAGACTAGCAGAGACATCCCAGGTGCCATACCCACAGGTCACTGTTCAGTTCTTGTATCTCTGGACTTCCCTGGGTACATCTGACTGTGCTGACCTCATTCTTCTTTGGCATTCCTTCTTCCTGTATTGCCTCACGATTAACTCTCCCGGTTCTGCGGGGGTCTCTCCAGCAACTCCTTTCCTCTTCTCATCAGCATCTCCTTCCCTACTTTTTCCCTCCTCAGCCACATCCAATCCATCAGGTAAGACCCATAAATGTTCACTAAATAAATATTCATAAACACATCACAAGTAAATGTGTTTAGACATTATACAACAATTCATTGGCAAAACATGAAGTTATCAGTTCAAACATGGAACCCCATTAACAGATTAAAAGCTTTTAATCTTTATATGTGAGAAAACAAGGTAAATGATATCTTACTGAACATATAGCTGGAGGTAGGTCCAAGTAAAGACCTTACCATTCCTCGTAAGCTAGTCTGCCCAACAGGTGTGTAGGAATTTAAATACTTCCCTGTCAAGTTCTGATGTCAAACCTCATTCCTGTTTCAGGTCCTCCGCACTTGCCCTTCCCTCTGTTTAGAACATTTCCCCAAATTTTCCTCTTGCTTCCATAACACACTTCATTAGAGTCTGTGCTTAGATGCCATTTCTTCAAGTATCTCTTTGCTTCCTCACAACCCCTTGAGACTTCCTATCTATTCCAGCACCTTGGTCCTTTTGTCGTTTAATAGCACTTATTCCTGCCCAACATTAAATTTTTTCCCCCACTCATTTTGTTGTCTGCCTCCCACCCTAGAAGGTAAATTCCATGAATAAGGGAATTTTGTTTTATTTACTAAGGAATCCCCAGTATCTGGCCCAAAGCAGGTGCTCACTAAATCTTTGTTGAAAAATGAACAGAAGAAAAAACAGTAGGGAATGAATAAAGACAATGTAAGTGTGGGCTCCACCACTGTTACCTACCCAGGTAGTGACCACGGTGCCAGGTCACAGACACATCTGAGTGAATGGGCACAGAAATACATGATAAGTTTCTGAAGCAAGTCAAGCAGCAAGTACACTTGCTAGTCTTGAGGAACAAGCAGGCAGGAAGTCTATGGCCCAGGACTAATGAACTTGACTCATCAGGATACCACACTTTCTCCAGGACAAAAGAGTAAGTCTCAAAGGGAAGATGGTGGGCAGTCCAGGAGATAAGGGATCTTATAGAGGTCACGGATATTCTAGATGCTTTCTGGGGGAAAAGTGAACAAGAGATGTCTGACTTAGCAAAAATGTAAATCAAGGGAAAATTTTTTCAACTTTCTTCTTGGCACTCTTCTCTATTCCTTTGCTCTTCTACGGGGTGGGTGGACAGTGACACGTGACTTTACGCTAGCTCTCCATTTTCCCTATTTATGATCCAGATTTTACCTCATGACCTAAACCTGGCAGTCATGTAAATCCTAACACTATTCCAATGTGATCACGCAATGGTGTTTTCCTCTTGAAAACAGAAGTACAGTTAGCCAACCTGGGAGCCCAAAATAGCTAGTCAGTTCATAAGCCCCAGTTATATTTTCTTCACTTGTCTCCACCTTCACTGATTTGTCACTCACTGGACAGCAGGGATGTCTGTGTTTACAGCAGCACCAGCTTTATACCTTTTCTAATGCTAGAAAAAATGCAGACTCCCATGCTCAAAGTTGTTTTGTTTTGTTTTGTTTCATTTTGAGAGAGAGAGAGAGAGAGAGAGAGAGGGAGTGAGAGAGAGGGTGAGTGGAAGCAGGGGAGAGGAATGGGGAGGGGAGGGGGAGAGGGAGAGACAGAAGGAGGGAGGGAGGGAGAGTAGGAGAGAGGGAGAGAAGGATAGAGGGAGAGAAGAAAAGAAGGAGAGGAGAGAAGGAGAGAGGGATGGAAGTCATGATCTCACAGTTTGTGGGTTCAAGCCCCGCGTCAGGCTCTGTGATGACAGCTCAGAGCCTGGAGCCTGCTTTGGATTCTGTCTCTCTCTCTCGCTGCCCCTCCCCTGCTTGCACTCTGTCTCTCTCTCAAAAATAAACATTAAATTTTTTTAGTAAAAAATTAAAAATAAATTTTAGAAATGGGCGTGTAGGTGGCTCAGTAGGTTGGGCGTCAAACTCCTGGATTTGGCTCAGGTGGTGATCTTGCGCTTAGTGGGATTAAGCCCTCTGTCAGGCTCTGCACGGATGGCTCAGAGCCTGCTTGTAATTCATTCTCTCTCTCTCTCTCTCTCTCTCTCTCTCTCTCTCTCTTCCCCTCCCCCTCTCACACTCTGTCTCCCTCTCTCTCAAACTAAATAAATTTTTAAAAATGTTTAAAAATTTTTAATAAAAAAATTAGAAATAAAATTAAAATCACCTATAAAACAATCCGGTAGATATAATCGTGGTTAACGTTTTGATGCATTTCCTTTAAAACTTTTGCATAATATGTATCAGGATTGGCATTATTCTAAACATTGTGCTCTTTAAAGATTTTTTTTTTTTCAACGTTTATTTATTTTTGGGACAGAGAGAGACAGAGCATGAACAGGGGAGGGGCAGAGAGAGAGGGAGACACAGAATCAGAAACAGGCTCCAGGCTCTGAGCCATCAGCCATCAGCCCAGAGCCCGACGCGGGGCTCGAACTCACAGACCGCGAGATCGTGACCTGGCTGAAGTCGGACGCTTAACCGACTGCGCCACCCAGGCGCCCCTAAACATTGTGCTCTTTAAGTAATTTTATGAAATTGTGGCACCTAGGTGGCTCAGTCAGTTGAGCATTTGACTTTGGTTCAGGTCATGATCTTGCAGTTCAGTTCTTGAGTTTAAGCTCCACGTCGGGCTCACTGCTGTCAGTGCAGGGCCTGCTTCAGATCCTCTGGCCCCCTCTTTCTACCCCTCCCCTGTTTGTGCTCTCTCAAAAATAAACATTAAAAAAATAAATTTTATGAATTTATTTCTAAAGAAGAGTTTGCTTCAGTTTTTTCTCAATTATGCCAGGGTAGATGGGGTTTAAAAGATGATTTTGATATGTAATTGAGGTATTTAACATTTTATAGGGGTTGGTAATGCTCAAGGACATAATTTCTCTAAGAGTCCAATAAATATGAGCACAGCCATTTCAAATTTCTTCACATAAACAAAACTTTCCACCCAACAAGAGTTGGCTCCTGATTCAAAGGAGACTTATTTTCAGCTGATGTACCATTTTCTCCTGCAGGTTGAGCTGATTTATTGTTCAGAGTCACTATCTGCCTTTCTAATAAGGTTTCTAATAGCCTCTTAAATGCTGTTCACTTTGGAGGATTTTCAACTATTAGCTGAATAATGCCTCATGCTAGATGAAACTCATGAATTTTAAGAAGCAATTGGGGTGCCACAATTTGGTTCTTTCTTTAAAAACTGGCGATACAGTGTTCAACAGAACTGTAATGCCAGAAAACACACACACATTGCCCTCATAAGATTCCCCTCTCCCCCATGCCACCCCACCCCAAATTGCCTTTGCTAGGGAGAGGATCAATGTCATTTTTCATTTAACTCATGTAAAACCACAGGATTTATGGTTTTAAAGCATCATGTCTGGGAACAATACAGCCCACACTTACTTAACACCCAACATGATTTATATGATCACCAAGGAAACCCTGAGACCTTCCTAATCATACATAGTTTCACAAACACAAGAAATTTAAGTGTTTTCATTTCAGTAGGGTGTACACATTTTCTGAAATGAACTACAAGATCAAAATTCCTCACCAAAGAAAGAAAATAAAAAGCTGTTAGATTTCTCAAGGGAAGAAACTTCCCTACCTTAGTACCATGTCATCCAATCAATTCTATTTAAGAAACATTTACCAGGAATGTTATGTCACATGCAGATAATAAAAAGGGGTTCGAAAGCTATTCCTTGCCCTCACAGACGTCACAGTCTAACATACTGGTTCTTAAAATGTGGCTCCTGGGCCAGCAGCATCATGGTATTCTCTGTTAGAAAACTTTTAATTGCCAACTCCATTTCTTTAGTAGACTGAAGGGCTAGTCAAATTTCTATTTCTTCATGGTTTATTCAGTTTGTCTTCCAAAGAAATGTGTCTGTTTTATCTAAGTTGTTCATAGTAACCACTTATTATCCTTTTAGTGTTGGTAACAATCCTGATATTGGAATAGTCTCATTCTTGATCAGTCTCAACAGGGACTTATCAATCTTACTATTACTTCAAGGAAGCATTTTATTTTCTCTATTGTCTGTTCTCTAGTGCATATTTTTCACTTTTATATTTTTTATGCCTTTCTTTCTATTTACTTTTGGTTTAATTTCCTCATTTTCTAAATTCTTCAGGTAGAAGCTCAGATCATTGATTCTAAAACTTCTTTTCTAATGTAAGCATATAAAGCTGCATATATTTTTCCAGTTTTATAGTTTTTTAATGGCAGAAGAGTATTACAATACCAATTATTCCATCATGGCCAGGACCAAAATTCTTTCATGGAACTTCTTCTTAGTGCTTACTTAAAAATCAAATTAAGAACCAATGTGGGTGGGGGCTGTGCTAAATTGGTGATAGGCAGACATTGTTGGGATGAGCACAGGGTGTTATATATAAGTGATAAATCACTGGGTTCTAATCCCAAAACCAATACTACACTATGTGCTAACTAACTTGAATTTAAATTAAAAACAACAACAACAACAACAACAAAATAGGGGCACCTGCATGGCTCAGTCAGTTAAGCAACCGATTCTTTATTTTGGCTAAGGTTATGATCTCATGGTTGGTGGGAAAGAGCCCCAAGTTGAGCTGTGCACTGACAGCATGGAGCCTGCTTGGGATACTCTCTCTTCCTCTCTCTCTGCCCCTCCCCTCTTGCTCATACACATGCTCTTGCTGTCTCTCAAAATAAATAAGTAAACTTAAAAAAAAAAAAGAACCAAAGAAATAAACCAAATGAGGGGGAAATAGGTCCCCACTATGGTGAACACGTAAGTTTATTGAGCACATACAGAACTCATCAGAGAGTACAGCTGAAGAACTGTGTTTTCAGTGAATAATTCCTCTGATACTTGCTTTCAATCCAGTGAGAAGAGCTATAATCCAAACGTCCATAATTTTCAGTGTAAAGAAACTCATGGGAAAAGTGCAGCTAGGCAGATTTTGCCTCAAAAACTCACATACACACGACTTGCACCCAGCAATGCAAACCACTTCCTTTTCCTTCCCCTGCAGGGATGTAAACCCCAACAGCTGCCATTCCATTAATAAAAACCTTTGCAGGACTGGTAAATTCTCAACTCTTTCCTACAATGTGTACAGAGCACTATACTAGGTGAGATGCGATGAAATACAAAGCATAATCCATGCTTGAGACAATTTAAGGAAAACAACAAAAAGAATTTGGGGTGGTTTGGATTCTGTAAATGTCAAATGTCAGAATTCTCAGTCAAAACTGTACCACAAAATTGCCAATGAGATACAGTGAGCAAAGGACAGTTTTTTCGGTAAATGGTGCTAAGTCCAATTGATATCTACATGGCACAAAAAATAAATCTTGACCCCCACCACACATCTTTTACAAACATCCATTTCAGAGCAATCATAGACCTAAATGTGAAAGGTAAAACAATTATAAACAAATAAACAATATGCTTCTATAAATACTGTAGGAAATCATCTTTACTACCTTCAGATAGGCAAAGGCTTTTAAAAAGAACACAGAAGCCTAACTTTAAAGGATAGAACTGAAATTGAGCATTGCTCATGAAAGGACACCAGTAAGTATAAAAAAGAAAGCATTACAGGAAAAATAAGTATTTATAAGTGAGTGCTCAAAGAACTAGTATTCAGAATACATAAAGAATGCAGACCAAAAAAACAAACAAAAAAAAGACAATCCAATTTTTTTTTTAAATGGGCAAAAATCTTGATTGGGAACTTCACCAAAGAAGGTCTCCAATAAGCATATAAAAATGACTAACCATCAGAGATATGTGAATTAAAATCACAAAATGATACCACTGGACACCTGTCACATGGCTAAAATTTTTTAAAACCTACGGAGAATACTGGCAAAGAAGTGGAACACCCAGAATATTCACACACTACAACCAGTATGGAAAACTTTTAGGCTAACATCTCCTAAAGTTTAACGGATGCCTACCCCATGACCCAATAATTCCACCAAAAGACACGTACAAAATGTTCATAGCACCATTCATCATAATAGTCAATGCCCGTCAATGGCAAAATGGAAATAAACTACTAATCACAATGAACAAAATTACTGCTACAGTGTGCAATGGATTGGCCACAAGCTTTGGAAATGAATGATCTTGGACATGAATTTCAGTTTACTGAAATTGGACTAAATATGTAGATATGAGTACAAAACCTCAAAAATCTGCTTTCTCCATCTGAAAAACAGGGTCATAACCATCTTACAAGACAATTCTGAGGATTAGAAATAATGTGCCTATAAAGCAAAGCACTATGTCTAATAGGTGTTCAGTAAACAGTAAGACTGGGATTTAGGCAACAGCACTTCTATCACTCAGGATCAATACCAGTCTTTTTTATACATAAACTCTTTTCCTGTAAAGATAATGTTCCACCTGACCTGCCAAACCAATTTGTAGCATTGCCAACTCAGTCATCGGTGAAACTATACAAGAACCAGGTCATGGCATTTTATTATTCAGCTACTTTATAAACCCACATGCAATTTCAGCTGTCAGTTCTAATGCCAGAGGATCAAATGAGTTGGAAAGATTAAACAAATGGGCAGGAGAAATGCCAACAAGTGTACAAACTGGATAGGAGTCCAACTGGTTGAGTTACAAAGTTGATCCTTAGAGAACACTAAGTGCACTGTATGCACTCTGAAGAGAAGCACGTGCAGGTTATAATGCCCAAAAAACAAAAGAATGAAAATGGGGACAAAAGTCCCTTATTATTACTATGGTTGTGAGCGTAATCCTGAGTCTTCTTTAGTCTTAAAAATAAGTCTATTCATACTTGTCGTTAGAGAATAAAACATATAGTCCTGTAGTAAATCTCACTTTGACTTCTTTTTAATATAAAATATGTATATATGTGTGTGTGTGTATAAGATCTGGTATTTCGTAGCAACCAGATCCTAAATTTTAAAGTTATAATAAATATTAGGAGAAATGGCTATTTCTAAGTATAACACATAGTCAGTAATATTTTACTCACTTATAAAGAAAAGTCAGGATATTAACTTGTATTACCATCTAAACTAGTAAGGGGAAGGCAGAGGCAGGGCAAAGAAAAAAAATCTTCTGAAATCTTGAAATCAAATTAAAACATTTTTTTATTTTATTTATTTTTAGAGAGAGAGAGAGAGCACAAGTGGGAGAGAAGGTAAGAGGGAGAGAGGGAGAGAGGGAGAGAGAGAGAGAAAGAGGGAGAGAAACTCAAGCAGGCTCCACGCTCAGCACAAAGCGCGACACAGGGCTTGATCCTATGACACTGTGATCATAACATGAGCTGAAATAAAGAGTTGGATGCTTAACTGACTGAGCCACCCAGGTGCTGCTTGAAATCAAATTTGCTGATCCAAAATAACTCCTTGAAGAGTAAGGCTCCAAACTTTTATATTTTGACTTTATATTCATACACCCTAGCTAGTTCTAGTCTATTAAAATTAATTATTATGCCTATTAAGTTTTAAAAGTAAGATATAGTTAAGAAATTATGAGTATTTCAAAGTACTCTAAACTCAGTTCTATTCATTCCACAAGAAAGGTCAGTAGTCCATCTTGGTGCAAGTCAGTGACATAGGGGCTCTATACAATGGGAATGAAGAACAAGAAGCTTTTTCTTTCTTCTGTGGCTGAATTACAGGGAGAATCCCAGTCCATTTCTAACCTAGTAAAACAAAGAAAAACTTTGGCCAAAGCCTTGTGAATCTGTTTTTTTCCCAGGCACCATATTTTTATAGCCCATGCTTGATTTATTTTGTTGCATGGATCTAGTTTTCCATTTACATGAGGTTGTACATAGAAGAACCAACCTTAGTTAGGGGAGTCCTCTTTCAGTTTTCTTCAATGAACCATTTATTTGCAAAAGTTCTACAAATTCCACTCCAGTTTATTTCTCTAAATAAAGCAATGCCCCCCACCTTTGAAAAACAGCAAGTGCATAGACTGCCTGACACACAGAAGTAAAAGTTTAAAAAAATGTGAGATCCATAAGTTTAAGCCAGCATTGCACCCAACACATTTGTTTAAAATCCTAATTCAGTGTTTTTCCTTAAAATTCTAAGGTCAGGCTATATGATAAATCAAGAATATAAGTACAGTGAGATTTCCCCCACCCCAGGCACTTTGCAAGATAGTCTTTAATTAAATATGATGGTGTCCTCACTTATTTATAATCCAAAATATTGAAAAAAATTTAAATATCTAACAATAGAGGACATGTTAACTAAAGTAATACTTTTTAACAGAATCACACAACTATTGAATTTTTACTAAGAATTTTTAGCAACATGAGATAATTCCATGTTACATGGGAGGGGATCCACATAAAATAGGACCCCAACTGGGGCACCTGGGTGGTGGCTCAGTCGGTTAAGCGACCAACATCGGCTCAGGTCATCATCTCACGGTTCATGAATTCAAGCCCCATGTCGGGCTCTGTGCTGACAGCTCAGAGTCCAGAGCCTGCTTCAGATTCTGTGTCTCCTTCTCTCTCTATTCCTCCCCTGCTTGTGCTCGGTCTCTCTCTCTCTCTCTCAAAAATAAATAAAGATTTTTAAAAAATTAAAAAAATAAAAATAGGACCCCAACTCTGTAAAACAGATACAAAGAAACATACATCAAAATGTTGGCAATAGTTACACCTAGATGTTTATTTTTTTTCTTATCAAGAAAAATCTGTTTAAAATTGTTTTTCTGAACAAACACATTTACTTAAAGTGGCTTTTCAGTTAACTACAAAAGACCAGGAGAACATAATAGCCCCAATGACAGAAGGATCTAGTAAACTGGACTTCAGATCCTAGTATGTAATTTCAAGAAATCCTTAAACTTGCACATTGCCAATGTACTTTGCTAATGTTTTAGTAGTAGAGAGAATTTTATTCCCAAATAACTGATGACTAAGAGAATATTAAGTACACAAATAAGTTCTAAGAAATTGACTAAAGTATAGTTTTTATGTATTAGAAACCAAAGAAGGCAAGAAATGGAAATTAGAAATAGAAGGAAAAAGCTTAACATAAAAAGTCTCAGATCAGAAAGGTCAACAGTTTCACTCAAAGCACAGCTTACATTCACCACTCTCAGAGAACATTGCTATGCCATGAATCCTACAGAGAAAGGCCATTACCTCAAGGAATCACATATGGACCATAAAGTACATTATGTCCTAAAACCACACCACAAAACCATTCTAAACAAGAGCTGTGATAATTTCAGTAGTGAAAAAATGACTTATCATTTAATAGTAATCAAAAAGACAAAAACCAGTTACTTCATCTACTCACCTACTTTGTATATTCAAAACTTCACGTTTTTAACCTGAGATACCTCGGAAATAGAAATTGCAAAAATAAAATACTCACAGCCCCCCATAAAGGATCTTTTTCCAACAACATCCAGTGCTGCCTTTTATTCTTCTGATCAATCATACTTATTTCCTGCTTGTGGAGGAATTATTTGTATCTATAATTTACGGGTAAAACCTACAGGTCTGTATTTAGACACCAGACACGCACACATCCTCCATTTGACATGAAGAACTAACTAATGGGAAGTGCAGAACTAGGTTTCATAACTCTTCTAGCACTGATGCAGTTTCAAAGACCTACGCAAGTACGGCATTTCAAAATTCCATGAAGGTATTTCAAAATGCAGTGAGAGAGCTCTTCAATACTATGGTGGAATGGGAAGGATGGGCCCAAGGACATGTGATTTTACTGTAGTTACAGCCTTTAGATTTAAAACAGACTATCCTTTAAAAATAGGTTTTAAAAGGTCTTAGAAATTGTTTTCATATTCATTAGAAGTCATAAGAAATGTCGAATAGCGAAAGACAGTGAAAGAGTGTTTAAGCTCTCTGCCTCTCTGGAGCAAAAGACCCTTCTATTCCTTTCCTAGGTCACCTAACAATCCCAAATAACTTCATAAAAGCATCAGGATTTTAAAGGAGATAAGGGGCAGGGGGCGGTACCTAGATGGCTCAGCTGGTTGACAATCCAACTCTTCATTTCGGCTCAGGTCACAATCTCAGTTTGCAGCTTCGAGCCCCACGATGGGCTCTGTGCTGACAGCATGGAGCCTGCTTGGGATTCATTCATTCATTCATTCATTCATTCATTCTCTCTCTCCACCTCCCCTCTCTCTGCTCCTCCCCCTATTTGCTCGTGTGCACTGTCTCTGTCTCAAAATAAACTGTAACAAATAAAAAATAAAGAAGGAAAGTTGCGAATGAGCAAATTTCTCATCCTTGCCACGTTTATAAGGGAAAATTACTGAAGTCCATGCTTTACTTCATAATTCACACAGACATCTCAAACACCCAGGGGCGGCGCCTGGATGGCTCAGTTGGTTAAGTGTCCGACTTCGGCTCAGGTCATGATCTCGCAGTTTGTGAGTTCAAGCCCCGCACTGGGCTCTGTGCTGACAGCTCCCAGCCTGGAGCCTGCTTCAGATTCTGTGTCTCCCTCTCTGCCCTCCCCCACTCACACTTTGTCTCTGTCTTTCTCAAAAATAAACAAACATCAGAAAAAATTTAAAAACACCTAATTGTTTACTACAACATGAGTTCAGCATTTACATAATAATCCCAATGTTAATTTCCGTTTCATGTGCTATTTAGATGTTGTTGTCAGCATCAAAGTCTAACACCAAGACTAAGTTCACTTTGCAATATCACTTTTTCAAACTACTATGTGTCTGAAAGAATGACAAACTGAAAATAGTAGATTACCTTAAAGAATTTGATAATACTTGAGGAAATTTTGATGCATAGAAAAAGCATTTAATGTAGCTTATGAATCAACAAGTGCAATCATGGAGGAAACTACTTGGCAAAATACATTAAAATCACAAAGTCTTAGAAATTTAGAAATCCTCTCATTATATGGATGAGAAAACTGAGGCCAAGGGTGCTAAGGTAGGTGTAGACATACTGACATCAGGGAGACAAGCTATAAACATTCCAGATCTTCTTACAGACTTTTTAAAGTACATTTCTGAATTAGTTCTTTCTCAAACATGCTGTTTTCTGGTGTACTTTCAAGGAGTGGTGATTTTCAGGGCAAGTCACGTACTGGCAACAATCTCTTGCTGTCAGTGAATATTATTATCAGCTTTGAAAGCTGATCTCTATGAAGTGAAAGATAAAGAGAAATGGCATGTTCATACAGTAGTGGTGGTATCCAACTGAGGACGAATGCTTTGCAAACGTCACCGATCCAAGCCACCCTCCCCACCCAGATCAGCCAAGGGTTGGGGTGTCCTCTGCAGAGTCAGGGTAGGTTTGCACAGGAAGTGTTGGTGTATGTACTCAGTCTTGGGTGATGAAGTCAAATGAGGATGTCAGCATTTTTGGTTCCCTTCAAACTGACCACATGCCAGTGAACTATTGCCTAAAATTGCAACTGTCCTCCTCCGCTACATTACTAAGGCCGGAAGGGTCCTAATGAGTATGGTGGCTCTGGTTCTTGACCTTTTTTTTTTTTTCAATGTTTTTAGCAGAGTAGTAAGCAAAGAAAAAAAAATTCGTACAAAATATTTTCTGATAATTTGACCTTGTATAATGAATATTTTTTATAATTAATCTTTATAATTAAGCCTTCTCATTATTGTTCACTTCAGATATTATGTGGCTATAGTTGTAGAAATGGGTTGCAAAAATTGCACTGAAATAACATTTCTCTCATAAATGTGTGGGTTTTTTTTTTCAGTTTGGCTGTTTATATTTTATAAAAACAGATTTATGTGTCTTGGCTTTAAATCAAGTGATTTTGATCAATTTAGTCATACTCTAGATACTAATTAAATTTGAAAGTGGCTTTAGAAACCATGATTATCAACCAATGTGTTATAAAGCTAAAATTAGTACCCTACCTCCAAAAAACATTATGGGGCTAAAAATAAATCTTTAGAAAAGCAAAAAGAGCTATTTATTTGCTCCTAACACCATCATCCAATGCCATGTCTTGATAAAATAAAAATTATCATCAGTAACTACAGCTGTATACTTATGTGTCCTTCTCATAACGACCATAACAAAGGTGTCAGGGGCCCCATTTTACAGATCGTAAAAGTGAAAAATAATGGTAAGCAGCTCCCAGCAGAACTGTGATTCAGACCCTGCGTTGTTTAACTTCAAAACCTGGTCTCTAAAATCCAAACGTCTGCTTAGTCTCCCAGAGACTTCTTGAAATTATTAAGCTGGTACAAACTAAGAAAACTTTTTACCCTGTCTGCGCTTTCTTGTATTTAACTCCAAGCTCAAAACCTAAAACTGTTCATACCTGGTAAACTTCCCCTTCCTATTTCATGTGACCTTTTCATAACCAAATTCCCCAAAACTTTTTTTTTAATCTACTTGGAAGCCAATATTTGACCAATGATCCTACAAAAGTAGGATCATTATGAATAATTCACCCCATAGCCCACCCAAGCAATAGTCAGTTTTATCTTAGTTTGATTATTGGTCACGAAAATGGGAAGAGCACATTTGTCACTTTCTCAAGGTCACTTTGAGCTAGAAATATAATTCTGGTTTAAGGTCTGGTTGCTAAACCACGCTTCCTCTGCAATAGCGAGCTACCATTGGTAGACTGGTTGCTAAGAAATGAAAAACAACAAGTATGAGATATTTCAAATATTTATTTTTTTTTTTTGCTGATCTCTTTCCTCTACTTGTCCCTTCTCTATATTTTTCCCATTTCATATATATTTTATATTGTGATTATGGGAAGAAACTCCAACTGCTTTGGCAAATAAGGAAAAAGCTTATTCCTATTTCAAACATGAAGCAAAGTTTCATTTCCTTTTATTAAAATATGGTATATAGCCTCAAAAAGTATGACATTTTCAAAAACCATGTTAAATCCATTTCTTCTATTTAAATTTTATTGGTACAGACCATTATCTTTTGACTTATAACTTTAAGACAGTTCACTAAGAAACACGTAGCTACTGACACATATGGGAATTGGCACCGTAGAGGATCTGGTCTGAACTCGCACCGCCAACTGAATTTCTGTGGTGATGGATGTGTTCTGTATTTGTGCTATATAATAAGGTAGCCACGTGAGCACTTGAAACAAGTAACCAGGGAATTAAGTTAACATCATTTCATTGCATTTAAATTTTAATTTTAAAAGCAACCAGTGACTGACGGACAGCTTAGGCCTAAGGTCTGGATATCTTTTTTTTTTAACTTTTTATTTTGAATTATTATAGATTCACAGGAAATTGCAAAAATAGTACAGAGAGGTCCAGTTTCCCCTAATGATTACATCATATTATATTACTATAGTACAATATCAAAACCAGGAAACCGACTTTGGCACAATATGTGTGTTTAGTTCTGTGCCACTTTATCACTGGTATAGATCTGCATCAGCACAACCACAATCACGACACTCAAGGATTCTGCCATCACTAAGAGCTCCTTCATGTTAGCCATTCCTCGTCATCACCAACACCTTTCTCTTCACTGTTCCTAACCTCCGGCAGCCACTATTCTGTTCCCTATTCCTATCATGTAGTCATCTACAGAACACTGTATATAGTGGAAACACACTGTGTGTGACTGACATTGGCTTGTTTCATTCAGCATAATGGTCTTAGGACCCTCTCGGGTTTTTCCGTGTATCAATAGGCTGTTCCTTTGTACTGCTGTGTAGAATTCCATAGTGCAGTTGTACTAAAATCAGTTCAGCCATTCACATGTTAATGACCATTAAATTGCTTACAGTTTTTGGCAACGACAAATAAAATTGCTATGAACATTCTTGTACGGTCTTAGTGTGGATCTAAGTTTTCATTTCTCTGGGATAAATGCTCAAAAGTACGACTGCTAGATTGTATGATGAGTGTCCACACGTGCCTATCCTCATTTATCATCTGAGTATCTTCATGTTGTTTGCCCATTTTCTAGTGAGATTGTTAGGGTTTTCGTTTTCCTGCTCAGTTTTGAGAGGTCTTTATATATATCCTAGATAGAGTTCTTTGTCAAACATTGGGTTCTCAAATATTTTTTCCAGCCTATAGCTTGTCTTTTTGCCATTTTAACAGTCACACAGCCAAAAGTTTTAAACTGATGAAATCCTACTTATCCATTTTTTGCTTTTATGATTTATGCTTTTGGGATCATGGTTAAGAACTTTTTGGTAAGTCCTAGGTCTAGAAGATTTTCTCCTAGGTTTTCTTTTAAAAGTTTTATAGTTATGGGGCAGCTGGGTGGCTTAGTTGGTTGAGTGTCTGACTTCGGCTCAGGCCATGATCTCACAGTTCGTGAGTTTGAGCTCCACATCGGGCTCTATGCTGACAGCTCAGAGACTGGAGCCTGCTTCGGATTCTGTGTCTCCTTCTCCTTCTGCCCCTCCCCACTCACGCTCTGTCTCTCTCTCTCTCAAAAATAGACACACGCTGTTTAAAAAATGTTTTAAATAGTTTACAGTTTTATGTCTTACGTTTAAATTAATGACTTATTTTGAGTTAATTCACATATATAGTCTAAGGTTTAGGTTGAAGTTATTTTTTTATTCCAGACATCCAATTGCTCTAATATTATTTGTTTAAAAGACACACTGTATTACTTTTGCACCTTTGGCAAAAGCCCCCTACTTGTGTGGGGCTAATTCTGGGTTCAATTCTGTCGCACTGACCTATTTGTTTCTCACTCTGACAATACCAGTCTTGATTACTGTAGCTACATAATGTCTTAGAGTGATTCTCCCCGCATTATGCTTCCTTCTCAAAACTGTTGTTTTTTTTTTTTAATTTTTATTTTTTAGCTGTTTTGGTTACTTTGCCTTTCCATGTAAATTTTTAGAATAATCTTATCTACACCCATTAAAAATCTTGCTAGCATTTTAACAGGAACTGTATTAAACCTACATACAGCAATTTGGGAGAACTGTCATCTTTATTAAGAGTCTTCCAATCCACGAACACAATATGTCTTAGATTTTTATTTCTTTATTTCTGTCATCAGCACTTTGTAGTTTTCATGGGTATATCTTATAAAAACAACCCAAACAATGACCCAGAAATAGCTTATAAATGCTACCAAAATAAAAAGTGATAGGTCAAACAGGTTTTGGAAACCAAAGAGATCTGGAGTAACTAAAATTAAAAATCAGGAATCGCATAAACACATTTATTTGGGGCAAATAAGCAGATTTTGCTGAAAGGCTGGCTTCACATAATTTACAAAGAAATAAAAAGGCTCCACAGGGAATTTTGCAAGTAAAACTGTAAAAAGGACAGATTGGAAGCTTAAAGGATAGAGTACATACCCTCTAGTTATATGTAGCACTTCTTCCCTTTTTTGATTATATTTCTTCTATGTATCAAACCTGTGCATTACATGTGCATGTTATCATCTTCTAAACTGTTGGTCATGAGCATCATGCCAGGGAAGTTTGACAATGGCATCTAGAAGGATTCTTCTAAACACATGTATCATGTCATCTTATCCATACTATCCATAATTTCCCTCCTGAATAGGTCACTCCACCAGATTTGGTAGGGTATGAGGAGAGTAAGGAAGATAAACATAAAGAGAAGAATCAAGGAAAGAACAAAAAAGGAGGAAGTACATTACTAGTCAACTTGACAACTACTTACATGTAGGAGAGTGAAAAACTAAAAGTAAGGGAAAGTAGTTCTGCCCCATTTTTACAAATGATCGAATTAGAGAAAAAATATTCAACTTATGTTTAACAATATCTTATCAGTATTATTAAGATAATGTACAACCCAAACTAGAGGTGCGTGGGTGGCTCAGTGGGTTAAGCGGATCCAACTCTCGATTTCGGCTCAGGTCATGATCTCACGGTTGTGAGATTGAGCCTGGTGTCGGGTTCTGTGCTGAGCATGGAGCCTGCTTGGGATTCCCTCTCACCCTCTCTCTCTGCCCCTCTCCACTTGCTCACTCAATCTCTTTCAAAATAAATAAACATTAAAAAAAAAAAGATTATAACCCAAACCAAAAGCATTCAATCAAATGTTCAATTCTAAGTAAAAATAGGAACTAAAGGTCAAAGATTTAATACCAGTCAGATTCTATTAATTTTAAAATATGCCTGTAAGCCGTATTTAAACTCTGTTGAATCACTATTGTAATAAAGCACTAAGTCTGATTTTTTTTTTTTTTGATGGAGTTCCAATGTGGATAGAGAAAAATTTACTAACATAAGTGCTTTACACATTCAGGAAGCCACTTATGAGCCTGTATGAGCAAACTTCATACATAATTTGGGTGAATAAGCAGAACCAGAGGGAGTTTCTGCCATCGGTCTTGTCCTCTCTTACCAATCTGGAAACAGCTGCAAAAGCTCCAAATGGTAGAAAATCTTGGGAATTCTTTCCCCCCACTATTCACGTCTGCCTTTACCACAATCATTTCTACAATGCAGTGAGTTTGCCTTTCATTGTTCACAACTCCTGAATAGCATTTAGTCCTGACTCTAGGGAGAAAAGTCTATAGAAAGGGGTTATTTCTCTACCTTTGGTAATATATAAGACAACCTTTACCAAAAATAACTAGCTCAATTTTCAGACCAATTAAAATATATAAAAGCATTCAGACATCCCTGTCACATACAAATCTTGGCATAACCCAAGTGCTAAAGACTATATTCTGTTAATGAGTTTAATTCCATGGGAAAAAAAAATGACTTTTGTCAACCAGTGAAATACAACATTTAAAATCTCCACAGGGGTGCCTGGGTGGTTTAGTCAGTTGAACGTCCGACTCTTGATTTCGGCTCAGGTTGTGATCTCAGTTTGTGGATTCAGGCCCCGCATCAGGCTCTATGCTGACAGAAGCAGAGCCTGCTTGGGATTTTCTCTCTCGCTCTCTCTATGCCCCTTCCTGACTTGCACTCTATCTCAAAATAAACATTTAAAAAAATATAATTTCCACAAACACATTGAATTCTACTCCTGTTAACTAAAACCTAAATTAAAAAAAAAAATCTGATGAGGTTTTCCCACTGCTTTGATTAAAACACACATACACAGGGGCGCCTGGGTGGCGCAGTCGGTTAAGCATCCGACTTCAGCCGGGTCACAGTCTCGCGGTCCGTGAGTTTGAGCCCCGCGTCAGGCTCTGGGCTGATGGCTCAGAGCCTGGAGCTTGTTTCCGATTCTGTGTCTCCCTCTCTCTCTGCCCCTCCCCCGTTCATGCTCTGTCTCTCTCTCTGTCCCAAAAATAAATAAACGTTGAAAAAAAAATTAAATAAAAAAAAAATAAAACACACATACACAAGTAAAATTTTTAAGTAATAATAAAAAAATAAAATTTCCACAAACATTGAGAGGCTAGTTATATGTAAATGTTTCCCTTAGCCTCCTTCCAAAGCTTGAAACTTTCTCCAACTAACAATTACTTTTCACCAACTTATAACTTAAGCCAAGAGTGCCTTTCCAATACTACAAACAAACAAACAAACAAAATATATCCCTAACAGACTGGAGTGGGTTGATGACAGCCTCAAATTCTTTGCCACTATTTTCATACCAAGAGGCAGGGTCATTTATCACCTCTTTGAATGACTCCATCCAACAGAAAAGAACAGAAATGACATTGCACCAGCTCTGAGCTAAATGTTTAAGAGGTCTGGCAACTTCTGCTTCCTTCTTTTTGGAGTCCAGCTGCCACATTATGAGAAAGTCCAAAGAGCCACATGCATGAGAAAGGCCTCCATGGAAGAGAATGAAGGTCCAGCTGACAACTCCAGCTAAGATCACAGCTGACAGTCAACAGTCAACACCAAGTTGCCAGCCCTGTAAGCGAGCGACCTTGGAAATAAATCTTCCAGCTCTAATCACGCTGTCCCAGCAAACAGCACACGGACCAGAAAGGAGCCATCCTTACCAAACCCCAGCCAGATCCCAAAGCTGTGAGCAAGAAAATAGTTGTTGCCTTAAGCCATGAAATTTGATGGTGATTTGTTAGGCAGCAATAGATAACAAAATTTGGTACCAGAAGTGGGACTGTAACAAAAACCTAAAATCTATACCAGCTTGAGTCTCAGTGATGGGCAGAATCAAGAAAGGTCTCTAGGAGACAGTTAATAAAGATCTGAAAAACATGAAGAAATGCCGCTGGTGGCTAAAGAAAGGGAGTCTACATCCTGCACTGACAGAATAACTAGCAAACCCAAAGCATGCAATAGCACGGAAATAGAAAGGGCACCTAACAGACTCATGCATCAGACTATGGAGAATTTCAGCAAGAATGCTGAAAGTACTAAGTGGTTCGTGTTAGCTGCCTATGAGAAAATACAGGAGTAGTGAGATGAACTAAAAAGGAACCGTTTGGTTCCTTTTCAAGAAGAATTTAGAGGAAATATAGAGGAGCCAAACTTGATGGGTTCAAAATAAAACCATTCCTCATTTCAGCATCTTAGCACAAAGTAAGCTCAAAGTGAGACATGGCTCAAGGCCAAGATCAAATCCTGTGCTGCCAGTAAGATGTGGCCTCAACCTTTTTTGAGCTATCAAAGATGTTAGGTGCTTGGTTCCTCATAGACTATGTTAGACCAGTGGTTCTAAAACTCTGTGTGCACCAGACTCAGCTGGGGTTGAGGCATGGGTGTTAAAACCCAGACTGCTGCACCCAATTTTCAGGTCTGGAATGGGGTCTGACCTCTGTAGTGTCCAGGTGATATTAATGCTGCCGCTACAGAGACCACACTTTGCAAATCACAGAGCTAGACCAAAAGGCTTTGAAGAATTTTCAGTGTGATTCTAAGAACCATCTCTCCTAGACAGTACAGCTCGTAAGACTCTTAAAGATATTTTCATATAACCCCTGACTTAAAGGCAGTTCAAGGTAGACCCCTGTCTCAAAGAGATTTGTGGGAATGGTTTGTAATGTTGTGAAGCCAAAGAGATCTGTGAGAATACACATAAAAACTCTGAAAAACATATCAACGGAAAGAGCATTGGTGTGGACTAAAGAGACATTTCAAAATGAAAAATACCAGGGCCCTTATTCAGACAGGAAGAGGCTACAAATATAAGTCATTTCTTATGGAAAAGTAAGATTCAGAGGACATAACCAAGAGCCTAGAGGGCGGAGACCAGAGCCACGAAGAACCACCCCAGTTAGAAACTTTTCACGAAACCATTGACATTTACCTAGCTGGATTTTAGAACCGCTGTGGACCAGGGAGGGCTAGGTGTCTCCCATTTCCCTGTTCTGTGTTTTCAAAAAAAAAAAAAAAATAACAGCATTACTGAGATATAATTCACCTACCATATGATTTACCCAAAGTTTGCAACTCAGGTTTTTAGGGTATTCACAGATACAAGCAAGTTACTTTTAAAAAATTCCATTACCGGGGCGCCTGGGTGGCTCAGTCGGTTAAGCATCCGACTTTGGCTCAGGTCATGATCTCGCGGTCCGTGAGTTTGAGCCCCGCGTCGGGCTCTGGGCTGACAGCTCAGGGCCTGGAGCCTGTTTCAGATTCTGTGTCTCCCTCTCTCTGCCCCTCCCCCGTTCATGCTCTGTCTCTCTCTGTCTCAAAAATAAATAAAAGTTAAAAAAAAATTTTTAAAAATTCCATTACCTCAAAAGAAATCTGTACTCTTTAGTTATCACCCCCATATACCCATCCCACCCATATACTCAGCTCTAAGAAGCTGCTAATCTACTTTGTCTTTATAGATTTGCCCATTCTGGACATTTCATATTGATGGAATCGTACACTATGTGGTCTCCGTGACCCACTTCTTGCACCTAGCACATTTTCAAGGTTCATCCACGTTGCAATATGTATCAGTACTTCATTCCGTCGTATGGATACACTACATTTCATGTATCTGTTCATCAGTTGATAGACATTTGAGTTGTTTCCACCTTTTGGCTATTATAATGCTATGTTATATTCCTGTACAAGTTTTGGGTGGGCGTATGTTTTCTCTTGGATATACACTTAGGAAAGGTCAAATGTTAACTATGTTTAACCTTTTGTGGAACTGCCAGACTGTTTCCAAAGCAATGGCATCATTTTACATCTCCACCAGCAGTGTATCCTTGTGACTTCTCCATAGCCTCTGATGCCTTTTTGAAGGGGAGCGTCTGTGGCAATTTTCCTGTCCCTGCCTTGCCATTGCATGTTGGGTCAGGGGAGGAGAGCAAATAATTTGTGCCTTTAGTTCACAGGTATTTGGTTGAGAACAGCTGCACCAAAAGAGCCTCATCTGTACCTGGACCTGACATGAATGAGCTCCTGGACTCAAGCTAACATAGCAATAGAGCAAGACTTGTGGGAGTCTTGGGTGTGGGCGAGTGCAGCGTGCATGTGTGTGAGTGGCCAGAGCGTGCCCTGTAGTAAATTGCTGTTCTGGTGATCACCTCCAATGAACTACCCTTGTAGGTATCCACTCCTTGTGGAGTTCTTTCCCACATGGACTCTGGGCTGGGCCGATTACTACTTGAACCATCAGACAATGACAAAAATGATGCAGTGCCAGTTGTAGGCCTAGCCCTTAACTGCTTGGGCAGCATCCTCTTCTTCCATTTGGAACCCAGATACCACAAGGCAACCTAAGCCGCCACTGGGTCCCAGCTGATCTCCCCAACCAAGACTCGGAGGACCACAGCCATCCCAGCATCCAGATGATACCACAAAAAAAACAGAACCTCCTGGACCACTCAGTGAGTCACGAGATAAATTGCTGTTTTAGACTATCTGGTTTTGGAGTGGTTTGTTACACTGCCATAAATAACCCCAACCAGTCCCTTTTAGTGGCATTTTAAGCTTCACTTCTCTCTAGGCATGACAGACTAAATTATAAAGAAATATACTGTGCAGTAAACTTTTTTTCCCCTCTAAAAGCTTAATCTATTGTACTTAGGATCAATTCAGCAATCATTGAAGCATATGAAATACACCTTCTAAGTCTCAGGAGAATTTCCTTAGAGTTTATCTTAGAGTGTAAGTGACTAATAGTGACAAGAACTTAAAAGTTTCCATTTTCAGTAAAAAACAATAAGCAGCTGCACAAGCCATCAAAGAGGACTGGCCACGGATGGGAATCTCAGCATCAGCTGACATCTCCTGGTGCTCAGCAAGGCACACGAGGATCACAGACAAATGTGAGGAAAGTCCCTGAGTATCAGATAAATTCACAACAGGCATTCGGAAGACAGGCGAGGGATAGACAAATGCCAAGCAGTCTGTGGTAATGGCCAGAATTCCTCAAGGCACAGTCACGGGGTTAAGATGGCAGGTCTTTTGAAGCCTGTTGTTATGGCAACCAGAAAGGATTTTTAACATCAGTGACACCAGTAAGAATTTCTAAACTCTTATGCTATGTTTTCTCTTATGCTGACACGGCTGCTGTCCTTTTGCTTAGCTCCTCTTTCTTTATTCTTATTTTTAATGTCTGAGAGAGAAACAGAAAGTGTGTACGTGACTGGGGGAAGGGCAGAGAGAGAGGGAGACAGAATCCCAAGCAGGCCCTGCACTGTCAGCACAGAGCCCAATGTGGGGCTCCATCTCATGGCCATGAGATCATGACCTGAACCAAAATGAAGAGTCTGACACAACTGAGCTACCCAGGTACCCCTGCTCCTCTGGATTTAACGGGCTCTCACATGTCTACTCCAGTCACCCCTGACTTTCAGTTCATCTTATAGATGATGGCATGCAAGGATCCTGGAGGCTTTCTGCATCTCGAGAATACGGAC